>NC_060041.1:3780000-13780000 GCF_905333055.1 Maniola jurtina | reverse complement strand
CCCATATATCAACTCTTGCTGGCAAACTAAGCTCTGCTGCTTACGCGGTTAGAAAGATTCGACAATTAACTGACGTGGAGACCGCAAAGATAGTATATTTTGCTTATTTTCATAGTATTATGTCTTATGGAATCTTAATATGGGGTAGAGCGGCAGATATTGGGAGAATTTTTGTATTACAAAAAAGGGCAATACGCGCAATTTATAACTTAAAACCACGCGATTCACTTCGAGAAAAATTTAAGGAAATAGGTATCCTTACCGTAGCCTCTCAATATATTTACAACAACATAATTTTTGTAAGACAAAATATTCTTAGTTACAAGAAGGTTGGCGATCTACACAACAGGCTGACTAGACACCGTAACAGGCTTGCGACTCCTACACTCCGTCTCAGGAAGGTCCAAAAGTCATTTGTGGGAATGGGTATAATCTTCTATAACAAAATTCCTCAGTCAATTTTGGACTTGCCTTTACACAGGTTCAAAAAATCTATTAAAAATATGCTCTTGAGAAAAGCATATTATACTATCGAAGATTATGTAAATGATAAAAAAGCGTGGATTTGAACTTCGATTCGCTCCAGCAATGCGCAGGACTTCAATTGCTTTTATACATGGCATAATATTGTATATCAAATCTTTGAAAAGAGCAACCGCCGAGTTTCTTGCTGGTTCTTCTCGGTAGGAAAGGCATTCCGAACCAGTGGTAGATGCTTTTGACGATTCGAAAGAACTTGTAAAAGTCTAATTGAATAAAAACATTTTGAATTTTGAATTTTGAATTAATCTAAATAACCACTTATTAATAAGGGACGTTTTAAATCAAAGCCGCGATATCTTTCTCCGCATCAAACCTTTGTTCGCGTCAAACAATAGTAGGTATAATCTGTTCTGAGTAAGTTATCGTTTATCTGTTGCGGCTATGTGCCTTAGGGTTGCCAACGATGGCTTTTGCTGGTATTTGGAAGATAACCATAAAACAGTAATTAAAATGCCGTGAGACACTCGACAGAAGCGAAGTTTCTTAAAACTTTATTTGCTGAATCTATTATTCAGAATATTATAACAGAATAGATACACAGATACACGTGTATTTTTGTTACATTTTCATAATTCATATTCCATTGTCATAACAATTAAATTTTAATATAATAAACCACAGATCACTGCCTGCTATTTGAATTTGCCAAAGGGTTGTCTAACAATATTATTCGATCACAATACGCTCTATTTAAATTAAAAATTTGACTACGCAAACAAAAGTAACCAATTTGACTCCTGACTTGACATTACATAAACAAACATGGCCGCTTGTCAATCACAACTCCGGCGAAACCGCGCGCCAACAAAAAGTTCCGAATTCAAAATAAATAAATGCAAATATTTGAAATTGGAACGCCGTGAATGTAAACAGCGGGCCGTTTGAATATTCATTCCAAATATGAATATTTCAAATTTGGAAACGCTCGCGTCCGAAAATCAGATTCATTGGTAGTGGGTACGTAGAGATGCGTCCGAGCTTCGTAGCTGTTTACCATTACAAAGTGAACCCGTCCGCTGCTTGCTGCATAACAGAATATTGATTAATAAAAACCAAATATATAACTCACCTACTATATATAGAGCTACTTTTTATTTGGGTTTTGAGTAGTATCTAAAATGTAAGTATCTAGGTGATTTTGTAGGAGATTGGCTCGAACGAATCTACACGAACGTTAATTTAGCTATTTTACTAATGTACTATACCTTAGGTAAAGTTCAGCAAGGCATCTCATTTATTATGTCGAATTATTAGCTACCTGTCTCAGTGGAATCTTTTTTTTTTTTTGTTGACGCTGGGGAATGCATTTACGCATCCCCCTTGGAAGCTAGCCAGCCAGCCGTGAGGCAGCCAGCCAGCTGAGGGAGGGTATGTGGGACTCGCCGGCCGAGAGGCGACAGGAATACCCACTAAACCCCAGCGGTGCTACTGCGCGTCGCCTGGCGACTGGGTTACGGGAACGGCCGAAGCAAACAACCGCGACCCAGCCAGCGACGTCTGCCGAGGCAGACCCTCCACCGGGGACCTGCTCGGTCCCCAACACCGCACCTCCGTGACGCACCAACGAAGTGCGTCCCCCGACCATGGGACGCGCACGTCGCCCGCGTCCCTTCCGCCGCTTCGTCCACTGTGCCCTCTGCTAGTCAGAGGGACACGCGGAGAAACCTCCCCCCCTGCCAGGTCATTAGCCATAGCCAATAATATCTCCGAAGAGAAATTATTAGCCATGTTACCGGGGCGCACCGGCCCGAACACTGCTCTTCCCCTCGGACGCATCCAAAAGGGACCAGCAGCATCCAGGCACACTGGGAGGTTACCTGGCTGGCACCCCGTCTCAGTGGAATCTACTTTCCCAACTGGCACGGTGGTAGAGTCATCTGATAAGAGTTGACCTACATGAAATCGGAAAATATAAATCGACTTTTAATTTACAATTGGTAGAAAAATATTAGACGGTCACATATAACTAAAATATATAAAATATATATATATAACTAAAACTAAGTAGACCAAATTTAAAAGTTCAATCCCTAAAAAATAATCAGAATTACTAAACTAAAACTATGTCAATAATTTTGAAAGTTCAACCGCTAAATTTACTCAATCGGAAACCGAATCCAGCATTGTCTTGCATCTTTGATATCCCACTGCTGGGCAACGAGCTCCTTTCGTTGATATAATACTAATGACATCTGCAGCTCATCAATTTATTATGCATCTGTAACAGAAAAACTATGACAAATGAAAGACCCAATACGTCATCTGATTGCGCCAAACTAAACTTGATCAAAATAATAAAAATAAACCCTCTCCCGCGCATATTAGTCGCGCCTCGCTGTCTCTTTATCCCGTATAATTCGCAATAAAAGTGAATATGTCAAAAAGTAATTAATTCTGAGGCGCTCGCACCCCTGTCTTGTTGAGGGATGGACATAATTTCCTTGAGAAATGTATCGATAAAGTTTGATTTATTCATTTCCATCGAATGAATGCAACACTTCAAATGTTTTTTACTATTTGCCTATGACTTAGAGTTTGTAAAATTACTGTAGATGTTATAAAGCGGCTGGTGGGAAGTGGCTGGATGAGGAAGGCTGGGGTCTGGGTGTGGTCTAAATCCAACAGTGGACGGAAGTCCACTGTTGGATTTAGACCACACCCAGATTAGGTATTTAGACCACACCCAGATTAGGTAATCCAACAGTGGACTTCCGTCCACTGTTGGATTACCTAATTAATTATAACCACTAAAATATCATCTTAAAAATCTAACAGTTCTGATCATCAAAAGGAGTACAATATAATAGCTACTTTGAATAAATGTTTTGATTTTGAGTTTTGATTCATCGTTATTATGATCAACCTATCGATGGCCCACTACTGAGTACGGTTACCATCTCAGGTCTCAGAATGTCGATAATTATTAATACTTAAATATTAATTATATATCGATATAATGATAGGGTCAGCACTAACGGTTCGCAAGGACAGTGAGAAAGGGTCGCGTCAGCTGGCGGCGGCATATTGTCGCTAAACGCGCGCGTGACGTCACGGGACGCGGTCAAGAAGGGTCCGCTCTGATTCTGAAATATACCTAGTACTCACTACTCAGTCTTCAGCAAATAATCATGGACTTTGAACAATTCTGATTTTAATGTATTACAAGAATAACTACGTATACGACCTTCAATGATTCCAATTTTTGATCATAGACACGTTTATGAATTTTATCGATAAAACAGCAACTTTTTGCAACACCATTTTCTATTAGGTATACTACTTTTATTATTAGTACTTTACCTACTTAATTCTTTATGTATTTGTTTTCAACCTAATATGCTATCCTGCGGGAACTGTTTGTTTTTCCGTGCCAAAAGTAACATAATATGTCACTTTGCACGGGTATGCAAAAGATCACGTTAATTCGTAGATCTGTTGCGGTGTGATTGAAGGACAAACCAATAAGCAAAGTAAACTATTGAATAGTTAATTTCTGTGAATACTAAATAGGTATTAGGTATGTTCAACTTTTTATCAGAAAAAATCAATCATTAAAATCGATAAGACATAGACAGCCCTGCGTAATTTGTCTTTACGTTTCAATTATCCGAACAAAGGTTGCGCGCCAAAAAGCGTTCGTTTTTCAAACTTTGACAAATGATCCGCGTTCGAATTTCGAAAACGATCAATAACTGATTCGTTTCGGCCAATCGGTGAAAGTGATTTGTCATTTCGAATTCATATTTTGCACAATACGTTACGTTTGATGATTTTAGTAGGTTATGGTAATACCCTCTTTTTAGGGTTCTGGGTCCAAAGTATAAAAACGGATCCCTATTAAAGTCACCCTGATGTCTGTATGTTTGTCTGTCCGTTGTCTCTCCGCGTATCACCAGTTTTAACGTGTCAGTTTTAACCACTAGGCTACCAAGGCCACGCATTTGTAGCACAGTTCATTCATGGCAGGGTAACTTGTTCCTACAAAACGTCGAGACTTCGACGTCATTAGCAGGCGTCAAATGTTACCTACATACATTTGACGCTAGGTAGCCAATGAAACGCCTATTTTTCTTTGATTTCATGTCACCTGTTTTCGGAATTCTCAATATAAACGAAACGAGTTCACAATGGTAAAAAAAAAGAATCTCTTGTCGATGGTAATTCAAAATGTCTTGCTCTCTCTTCTTTGGCCATGTCTACACTGAACTATATAGTACTTATTAACTTTTGTAAAAAACTAAAACCTAAACTAAAGCTATGTAAGTAAAACATAACTGTTAAAAACAAGAAAAAAATATTTTGTTGTCGACTTTCAAATCCGAATCCTCACTCATCACCCATGGCCTAATTTTGACATATCGTGGATTCAGGATATCTACACTCTTGTTCACTCTGGTATTAGTGTATTAGTATGAATTCAGTGTCAAATGTCACATTTCTGGCGACAAAGGCGTTACGCCTCCCACCATCAATAAACTAGCCGTCAGCCCCCAGCGTCCCTCGCGTCATCCACACAATGCGCGACTACCAATTATTGACGAAAACTGTTACAATCCACGAAAAAACCGCCCGGAAATATGCCCAAAATGAGGAATCGATGCGCGAGCAAAAAATAGCCCCTTTCCATGATAATTCATAATTTTTACGATTATGACAATGTTTTTTTTTCGGTTATTGTGTGGGTGCATACGCGGTGATTTTTGTAAAAACCATGTTTTTCATTTGACCTCGCTTGCGCAAACATTTGATTACTTTAATGCCAAAGAAAGATACTGGATTCGATTGATGTTAAATTTTTCAGATTTCTCGGATTCAGAAATTCTAAATTAATTAATTTATTTCACCTAGGGCATTATATTGACCTACTAGTAGCTCTTATGTTAAGTCTAGGAAAATAGGTCTTCGGTTCAAAAGATAGAGTCTACCGAGAAGAGTCAGCAAGAAGCTCAACAGTTATTTTTCCAAGTCATAAAATGACTTCAACCTCAGCCGATCGCTGCCAAATGCTTGTCAAGAGTCAGTTTATGGTTCAGGTTGAGAAGTTTTGCTTAGGCAAATACAAGCAGAACTACAGTTACCTACCTACCCAGTAGGTATACCTGTCTACTACTCTTTTGTAAACTGTCTACAAATCTGGACACCAACTTAGGTTCTGTATTCCGGCAGGATTTTGCGACACCTGTTCCTAGTTCATTAAAAAATCATACTAAACAATTTTTTTGTTTCAGGTAAAAATCTGGTTCCAGAACCGTCGCATGAAATGGCGGAACTCCAAAGAACGGGAACTCCTAGCGTCCGGTGGTTCGAGGGAGCAAACTCTACCCAACAAGAACAACCCCCATCCTGACCTATCAGATGCGGAGGCGGATAAACAGAAACTGTCGCCAGCACCAGGGAATAATGAAGAGGAGGATATAAAAAATAAAATGTACGCGTCCACATCGAACTGTCAAAGTGACAGCTACCGATATGACGACAAGATGTCGGGTGGTTCGTTGTTCGCGCGGGAAAACGTTTACACGAACGAAGATGGCGACGACTTTGACAGCGACGCCAGCGCATCGGATGAGGAAATTAATGTGACATGACCTGTTTGAAAGATTTAAGTGAGATAATTTTAAATCTAAGCTAAATTAAATTTTCCCATCTCAACCCATCTCCAGTCTCCATCTCCCTCTACTGAACACGGATCTCCTCTTAGGCTCAGATCTATAGAGCGCACTTTGATTTTGCTCTGGCTTAAATTTCAGTTAAAACGGAACAGATTTATGGCAGCGGTATAGCGTTGTCTCATTTTAGTCTGAGCTAAGTCAAAGTGCGCTCTCTAAGTATCATATTCAAGTGCAAGGCTTATATAATATACCTCAATCGCCGAAGTCAATAACAACCAGATTATAAATCCTGGTAAAGCGTGAGGTACCTAATAAAAATCGGATCTTAAACCTGCGCAGTGGGCGATCGTCATCATCATCAACCGATACATATCCACTGCTGAATCAAGGCTTCATGTAGTTCCACTCACCGCGGTCTTGTACTGTAAACTTCAACTGACTTGGCGCAGTCGGTAGGATCTTGTTCATAATGCAAATCCATGTAACCATGTTTAGTGAATTTTGATGGAACTAAAAGTCATCTCTAAATAAAACTTGTAAATATAGTGATTAAAAGTGTTTATTGTGTATTTACTATTACCATAATATTTAATGAAGCACTAATTATCTTTATAAAGATCTACTGTACACAATAGATAGATAGATATTCAATAAAAAAAGTTTAACGTCAAAATATCTCATACGATTCGAATAATTTATTAATTGTAAATATACCCTTGACTATATATAAATAAGACATTTTGTAATATAATAAGTACTCAATCTAGTATTATAATTTGTAAGTTTGTAAAAATATTAGTTGATAAGAATTTGTGTGTAGGTAGGTACTAAGTATAATGTCCGTAACATTATGGTAAGCTGAGATTAGGGCCGATGTGAAGATGTACCAAGGAAATAAGTCTCGTATCTCGATACTCTTGGGAGATATGAGCACTTAAAAATTTGTTTAAAACTCTATTGTGACAACCCTGCAAACAGCTGATCGCGGAAATGAATGAAGGACCGTTTCAAATAAGTTTATCAAGTAGCAGAGGCGACAAAAGAATCTATATCGTAAAAATGTATGTAAAATGCACCAAAAATGTAAATATTTAATTAAATAATTATAAATGTGTCATAATTTCATGTGAAAAATAAATATTATAAAATGCATTTGCTTTTGTTTTCTTATTGACTTTTCTACGATTTTGGTTTTAGTGGTGGTAAGTTACTGTAATTATTACTCCCTAATTGACGGCCTACGAGAAACTGAGCGAGAAGCTAACTGACATTTTCCGTGTTACTACTGCAATAATAGTAGCCATATTACCTACCTACTATAACTAATAGTACGATTTAACCTCAGAATAAGCAATTCTAAAATCGATGGATTTAACCCACGGGCAATAAAGAACGTCAAGCCACTGTGGGTCTAAAACCTAGTCTTATTGCAAAAAGATTCTCTCTATACTTATCGGTTATGCCATAAGTACCTACTACCTACTTAGAGTTCAGTACAAAGAATTTTTTTTTTAGAAAATATACCCATGCGAAGCCAGTCTTTTTCCATAAAGGCCAGCTAGTCTTTCCATACTAATATTATATATAAATAGAATGGAATAGAATATATTTGTATTCAAATAAATGCGAAAGTGTGTCTGTCAGTCTGTCTGTTACTTTTTACGGACCATCCGTTCAACAGATTTTGACAAGTACAAGTACTCACATACATACGAGAGCTTACATCATGGAGACAGAAGCTAATTTTTATCTCGGAAAATCAAGTTTCCTTTTCCACTAAAAAAGTAAATCCATGTAGAGCCGCGGGCATCAAATACCTAGTAAATTAAAAATAAATATAGGTAGGTAGGTAATTAAAACAACTTTTTTTCAATAAAAAACCTATTCACAAAAGTAAAAAAATGCCCTTTACCTACTCGTAGCTCTGGGCTTGTGATTTTTTGCACAACAAATAACGGGCAGTGGGCGGTCGGCTACACATTATGCGAAGGTGTTAGCACACGTCACGGGCAGGAAGGTGCCTTTATTTATTTGTTTGTCCGAGTAATGTAGTCACGCCTTTACATTTTTGGATTGATTTTTTATTTTTTCCTAGCCAAAAAATTATGTTTACCATTAGGATTAATCATTGATATAAGATCCTAAGATCTATACTTATAGTATAGAAATGAGGAGATCCGCAGGAGAACCAAGGTCATTGACATATCCCAAACTATTAGCAAGCTGAAGTGGCAGTGGGCAGGCCATGTCTGTCGTAGAGGCGATCGCCGTGGGAGCCGGAAAGTCCTCGAGTGGAGACCGCGTATAAGCAAGCGTAGTGTGGGACGCCCTCCTGCACGATGGACCGACGATATAAAGCAACTGTCGGGAAGTAGTTGGATGAGAATATCTATGGACCGGGTGCGGTGGCGCTCTTTAGGGAAGGTCTATGTCCAACAGTGGACGTCCATAGGCTGATGATGATGACCTACTACTGATTAGAAGGCGGCTTTAAGAATGTTAAAGATAAGAATTTGCCGCCGAGTATCCTCAAAAAAGAAAACCTAAATCACGAATTCCTGTATAGGTGCCCTCTTAAAAAGGCAACGTTTAAGAGCAGTAAGGGCGCTCCCTTCAACAGATCGATGGTTGCCAGAGCTCACGTGCCGCTACAACTAACGTCAAACGCATGGTGCCTACGACAGATTGTCGGCTGATCTGACGATTACGCGTGTAAACTACAGGGTTTTACATAAATAGGGTGCCATGAAAAACTCTAGATGCACCCACTCTGACTGAAATAATTTTAATACTATAAGTAGTTTGCCGGTGGACCCTACAATGGATCTCTACTCATTTTGGAACAAATTAAGTATATTTATTTTTTTAATTAAAAATGTTAGGTAAGTACTTTAAAATTTAATGCTAGCCCGCGTGGAATGGTGACAAGAATACAGGCAGCACTTCTGCGCTGGAGAGCCAGGTCGATCCTTTGCGCAAAGATGAGCCAACCCTTCTGTCACCTGATGAGGCTATTGACCGCGGTGAAACGTCTCGTTAATTTTTTTAGCACTAAGACTCCATGGTCCCAGGGTGTCCACGGCAAACGGAACAAAATGGAACTCTCGGAAGAGAGGCATAATTACAATTATTCATGCTGCGGCTCCTGGTCTTGCTGCTGTCTCCCTGAAAGCATAATAAGTATTATATCTAGGGATTTACAGCCGTCTCGTATTTTGTGATGATAGTTGTAAACATTTTCTAAAGCCAACATCAAACATTAATGGAAATGAGCCCGTCCATGGCAAATATACGATAATTTTCCGACGATCAAATAAAACGCACAAATGCATAGAAAATCCTCACAAGTGGTCACGTGGCCGACACGCGCACGACATCTGCTGCGCGAGGGAGAGGGAACACGAGAGAAAGAGCGAGAAGAATTGGAGGAGTTAGATTGATAACGGAAATTAAATGAAATCAGATTTAATTGAAAATCTGAATAATACATAGCTACTCAATTATCACCTACCCATATTATAAATGGAAAAGTGTGTTTGTTTGTCGATTTGTTGGTTTGTCCTTCAATCACGTAGCAAGAGAGAAACGTATTGACGTGATTTTTTGCGTGGGTATAGTTAAAAACCTGGAAAGTGACTTAGGCAACTTTTTATCCCGGAAAATGAAAGAGTTCCCACGGGAAAAACCTACATCTACGCGGACGAATTCGCGGGCATCAGCTAGTTATAAATATGCGAAAGTGTGTCTGTCTGCTAGCTTTTTAACCGTTTAACCGACTTGACGAAATTTGGCCCAGACAGATTTTGCATCCCGGGAAAAGACAAGCTATTTTTGATCCCGTTAAATAGAAGAGATTCTTTGGCGACGGAAGATGGACCGCATTTATATTAATTTAGAGTCTACACTAATTTCAAAATATCATCTCGCACCTCGTTTTTTATAAAAAGGAATTTTACAAAGCAACGATCGTGTAACTTTGCTTGCCTTTTTTAAAAGGTCTTTTATCATAAACTGTTTACATTTTCAATTGATCGCAAATAATGGAAAGGGTTCGCAAGTTTACGACATATTAATATCGACATCTGTGGGGTCGTAACTAACGCACAGAATTGATCGAAATCGGTTTCATAATAAACATGGGAGCTCGATTTGTAAGTGTATTGATTTATTGCGCAAATTATTGTCTATGGATGAAACATAATATTATAAATTTACGTCTAAATATTTATTAAATTTTATCAGGTAACATTAGATTTACACATGTAGGTGTGTATAAGTCTTTCATCGAAGAAATGAGGAAATCTGTAGGAGAACCAGAGTAACTGACAAAGCTCAACTGGTTGAGAAGCTAAAGCGACAATGGGCGGTGAATATAAGTAGTTCTAAAAACGATAATATGTAGATCTTGATAGATTAGAAACGATAGATATGTAGATCTAGAGAAGACCCCTCACTAAACGACATCAAACGTCTCTAGTATATTTCTATAACGATTATAATATCCAATTTTATTGAGACATTATGCACAGAAATTCAATAATACCTACAATTTAATAAGAGTAGGTAAATTTTTGCTAAAAACCTTCAAAACTTTCATCAGGCATTTCAGCTCTCAGCCAGAAACACAGGTGAAAAAAAAAAACAAAAATGAAACAGTACGGTACAAACTGACAGCTGCCCCGAGCAGCGTTTCGCTTTGATTGAGCTTCCCGCCTATTTCAAATTTCGAACGCTTCTGACGTTCTAAAAGTTCAGGTGTCGGGGAAATTCAATTTTTGTGAAACGTTCAAAAATGGAACAACCGTGAACGGAATTTAACTTTTTAGAATCACCGAGCAAAGGCACAAAGGCCGCAGCCTTTTTCAAGCTACCTATTATAGCATGGATGCAGGAAATAATAAAATAGTACTACCTATAACTAGTTAGTATGTACTTCAATTCCATGTTTTTATGCAACCAAACTGGAAACAAATTATTTTGTACCTAATAAATTAATTAATGTAGTGGAACAATATTTTACATACGAAATCACAAGAACCAGTTTGAACAGTTTATTGAGCTGTAACTTTTTCCATTAGGGTCTCTACACACGCATTAAAAAGAAATGTTTTATATGTATTGTTTCATTTCTTACCCGGTTTTATTGTTTTTGGTAAAATGAAATAACGAACATTTGATTACACATGTAGATTAGATTGTCTTAGGTATGGTAAAAATATTTTTTTTAAACAGCACATAAATAAGTACCAGTGTGCTGAGCAAGACACTGATCTTGTTATTGTAGTAGCATTACTTAAGGTACTTAACTTATACCTACCAGGATTTTGAAAACTGCATCAGAGCCTAGGTTGCATATTATAATATTGTTCCCATGTACCTTAGATAATTTATCGAGAGTTATATTTTTGGATAAACAATAAGTTTATAATATTATGGAGTTGTAATGCTAAAAAATTTTACGAGACATTTCACCGTGATCAATATAAGCCTCATCGGGTAACAGTAGGGCTGGCTCATATTTTGCGCAACAGAAGACTCCTGACTGTCCAGCGTTGAAATTTTTTTTTCTTTATTTTTTTTTAAATTATATAGACTAGAGCTTGGCTGCAATCAGACCTGCCAGCAAGTGATGATGCAGCCTAAGATAGAGCGCGCTTGCCTAGAAGTTGCCTATTCACTCTTGACTTGAAGGTACCCATAATATTATAGGTGGAAGGGAAAACTGACGCCGGAAGGGCGTTCTATATCCTAGCGGTTCGAATTAGGAAAGAGGAAGCAAATCATTTCGTACGTGTTCGAGGAATTTCGACTACGTATGGATGCCTTGACGATGCTTGGCCAGCCAGTATTCATGGCACCCGGGGCACCATTGCACGCGGGCATGATTTGTATAGTAATTAGATATGCGAGCTTTAAGTGTTATTGTAATATTTTCAATTAAAAAAAAAGATAATAATACTTATGATTTCCAGTGTGTAACAACCCTTACAGTTGAAATGACAATGACAATTTGTAAACATTAACCGCTTTAAAATGAATTGTAGCGTAAAACTCCTCAAAGTTAACATTATTTATGGTCTGCAAATGCGAAAGAATGAATTTTACAAAAAAACATCATTAATAAAACGCCGACCATTATCAAAACATCGATAAATTATCTGACAATTGAATTCGCGCGTTTTTTAATGTCAAATTAGCCCGCCATTTCGACGATTGTCAACCTCCTTTGTTCTTTTTGTGTGCGTTCACGCGTTCATACGGTTTTTTTTTTAATAAGAAGGGGTGAGCATTAAGCACAATGTTTATTTTGGGGTCTGGGATTTTGCCGGCCTTTTTAATCTAATACTTCTATTTGCCTCTTTGCGTGTTACTTTTAGGCATTAGAACCACCGCATGGAATCCACAAAAAAGTCTAAGTTAAATGAAAAGCTTGAAAAAAATATTTATAACTAGAAAAATTGTAACTGGTTGCTTGAGATAGCTTATTAATTTTTATGCCATTTTATTTAAGGTGGAAGCGACGGGCCTGCCCGCAAAATTCAAATTTAATTTGGTTTTTCGCAATTTGTAAACTAATACGACAACGTAGGCTTATGGTATTTTAATTGCGACGATGGCAGTATCATTCTCACAGGTTTATATAAAGATCTTCACTTGAAAGGGTCCGGTTTAAGAAATTAATTCTTGTATCGACTAATGTGTGAGAATAGTCGATACTAGAATTAATTTCTGCGATGAGGGGCATGCCCCTTAATCATTAACTAGTCGACCAGCAGAATTAGCAAAACTAAATTGACAGATCTGCTATTTTCCGCAGGGAGCAATACCTATAAGTACAGTGGACCCCCGGTAATCCGGCCCCTGTCTAATCCGGCACCCCCTGTAATCCGACAAGTCTATTTTATTATTGAACTAGCTGATGCCCGCGACTTCGTTCGAGTGGATGTAAGTTTTTTAAAAATCCCGTGGGAACACTAATTTTCCGGGATAAAAAGTAGCCTATGTGTTAATCCAGGGTATAATCCATCTTCAATCTTAATTTCAGCCCAATCCGTTTAGTAGTTTTTTGCGTGAAGGAGTAACCAACATAGTTACACACACATACATATACACATACACACAAATTTTCCCCTTTAGTGTGATGTGATGTGATTTACTTTTGACATGTAACATAGTGAAGTACTACCTATGACTTGAATTTCAGAGTAGGCATGTATAACAAAGAATCTTATCGTTGGATCTTTAATTTGTCGGATTACAAGGTATTCTTTTGTAAAAAACGCCGGTCTATAGGGGTTCTTACGCAGTACTCTATAATCCGACAAATTCGATAGTCCGACAATGCCCTGCAAAACGTTTGTCGGATTACCGGGGGTCCACTGTATATCATTATTCATTACCATATAGCAGCAATATCATTTTAGTTTACGGTTTAGTTCAGAATCGTGTTCAACAGAACTAGCCACAATGACGACTACAAGTTGCCTAGTTAGTGCTTTTTAAAAACTACCCTAACTTCATCATCGAATCTGGGTCCTGGGATGGGCTTAGTGAAACAACTTTATCTCCATGCTGCCGATCTCAAGGTACCTAAATACATCTTTCAAAATTCGAATTTTAGAACTCTCATACTTGCTAAATAGTATTTTTTTAAGAACTTAATCAATGGATGATCAAAGGTTTATCATGGATTATTTCGTCTGTGTTGGCGTCTGCTGGCGCGCGTTCTGTGCCTTTTTGGAGTGTTTTTTTTTTGGAAGTGACTGGTTTTTGTGTTATTGCTGGTGTTCCTGACTGGGAGGTGCTCTGGAGGGTACCGCGCGTGCGTCGGCGGGCGCCGGCACGGACGAAGTCCATACTTATACAAATAGTTTCCCTAACTTGTAAATGACTACAAACTTGACATTGGCTAATCAGTGTAAAGCCAGACGAGAAAAAAAAAAGGTTTATCATGACGACTTAATTTTATTTACTGAGACACTTTAGGCAAATCTACTTCATAAGTACATTGCGTGTGGCCTTTTACAAGCGCTCGAAGGCCTTTTTGGATTTGCGCAGTTTTTGCTCGAGTTACATAATCCCGAAAAGAATTCAATTCAATTGCTTTTTAAAGTTTTTAATTTTTTACGCGCGTCGACGTGAGAACGTACTTTTTTACGCCATTTTAAATAATGGCTTCAAAATTTTATCCGCTTCGGTGATAGTAGGTATTTTGTAACATTTAGACTGGTGCTGATTCTGTTGTCGTTCTCTAAACTAAATTTAGAGTAACTGCATCTTTTTCCTTTCAATATTGCTAAAAAAGAACGGAAAATTAATTTTAAAGATTTTAAATTTTAGTGTAGATAGCCTTTTAACAATAGGCTCGCAACCATACCTCGCAACTGGCAGCTAAAGGCACGAGGTTTGACAGTTCTAAATTAAATTTAAATTTGTCAAATTGTGTCTGTCCTTTTCTTATTACATTAAAGTAAGAAGAGGATGCGAATAATCTAAGTTGTGCTCAGAATCCCCTAACTTACCGTCAGACTAATTAATAGGTATTAAATACGATTGGTATTAATTTCACCCGTAAGTAAGTATTATCTTGAAAATGGTTTAAAATAGAGGTACCTATCGGGAAAATGTAATACTTACAGTTCAATATAATACAGTAGGTTAAATTGAATGTCTGTAGAGTCGTTACGCTATAACATAACTACTGCTACACTGAGTGTTAACTATTTAGATGCGGTAAATTCAATTGTTCATTAATGTTCTCCTGATGGTCGAATTTCGGCCAGGATGTCTAATTTTGATGACTTCTTTGGCGTAGTGGTGAGGGCTTTGGTCTCTTTTTTTTTTCTTCTCTCGTCTGGCTTTACACTGATTAGCCAATGTCAAGTTTGTAGTTATTTGTAACAAGTTAGGGGAAACTATACAAGTATGGACCCCGTCTGTGCCGGCGCTCGCCGACATACACACGGCACCCCCTTAGAACGCTCTCCAGTCAGTTTTAACAAAAAAAAAAACAATCCAAAAAGGCAGAGCACGCCCGCCAGCTAACACCAACACAGACGAAGTCGGCTTTGGTCTCGTAAGTGGGAGGTTCCAGGTTCGATTTCCGGTTTTCTCCGGATATGTTTTCGGTAATGGTAATGTAGAAATTTATAATTGGACTTTGTCTGTGTCGGTGTTAGCTGGCGGGCGTGCTCTTCCTTTTTGGAGTGTTTTTTTTGTTAAATCTGACTGGAAAGCGCTCTAAAGGGGTGCCGTGCGTATGTCGGTGAGTGCCGGCACAGACGAGGTCCATACTTGTATATTTTAACTAACTTGTTACAAATAGTTACAAACTTGACATTGGCTAATCTTTGTAAAGCCAGAAGAGAGAGAGAAAAAAAAAAAAAATTATAATTTCTACATTATCTATGGTTTGGTCTGGTGGGAGGCTTCGGCTGTGGTATTCTAATGAGTAGCAGGGAGCCGCTGGATCCAGATGGCGAAGGCGAAAAACCGCGGCCTGTGGAAGTTCCTACAAGAGACTTACAGCTGTTGACGATGAAGACTAAAATTAGGCTGAGACCTTTTTTCAGGTTGTGCCACACACGCTGTGTTTTGACGCTTATCGTCTGCTTGAGGCATTAGGTTAAACACCTAAGAGGCGGAGGCGCCGTACGCCGGGTTGGCCTACCTGTACGTAAAACTGACAAGGCATGTGTGGTACAATTTCTAAATAAACGTTTTCTTTCAGCAAGCGCAAATTTAGTAGGTACCTACGGTAGTTGCCTACTTTAATTTGATTTTCTGTATTTTTGAGCATTTTTGTCGGTAGGCGAGATGCACATAGTTGCCACATCCTCGCGGCGCGTCTCCCGTGTCGGCCATCAATACACACGCAGACAGGCGGAGTGTAGTGCTTGTAAACATGCCGCTTCACATGCACGGGGCCGCACTCAGGCGAGACTGATGCTGCTTTTCTACTAGGACCTGTGTGAGCTCTCTGATCTGTATAAACACTAGGTATGCGTAGCGAAGGATATTGTACCTATTATGTATGGAATCAAATATTAGGATCGCTTCATTTAAGGTTCCGTATCGTTCCCGAAGGGTGCCAACGGAACTCTATTACTAAGCGTCCGGTCTGTCCGGTCGTCCGTTTGTCTATCTGTCATAGTAAAATGTTTTTGCTCAACGTTGGAACACCCTTACGGCGTCTGTGTTTCCTGCCATGTATAACTGAGGTACCTACCTACTTTCAGGGCAATAGTACCTAATTAGACATCATCTATACAAGCGCGCTCTAACTTAAATCTCATCATTGCTATTCCTTGTCGTCAAGCGCTAGCCTATCCTGCAATAAAATAAAAACGGTATGTTAGATGGAAAGGTGAAGACAAAGGATGCATTGGATTGAGCAGAAAGCTGGATGAAATGAGAAGGACAAAACAGACTCATTTTGAAAAACCTGGAAGAGGCCTATGCGTCAGAAGACGCGTTGATCGGAAAGGAACTAAATTGCGAGATTTGAGTTAATTGTTATGTAAATTCAGCAATAAAGGCTTTATTTATTTAGTTATTTTATTTATTTATTTTATGTTAGATAAGCAGTGATGAGACGTAGGGCAACCCATCGTCTGAATCCGGCCCTGTCTCCTCTTAAACTGCAAAGATATTATATTTCGCAGCAATTTGCTAACATTCGATACTACTCCACTCGCATGTAACAGTCGTGTATAAATGGACTTTTATTTACTTCAATGCGAAATCAATAAAATATACCTAAGAGTCATTAGATTCAAATACTTTTAACCAATTTTCTTTCTCAAAACCTGTTTTGGTTGAAAGAAAAATTGGTAATTATACCTATTCAATTAATCAATCAGCCTGTTTGCGTCCACTGCTGGACATAGGCCTTCCCGAGAGCGCGCCACCACACACGATCCTCCGCCTTCCTCATCCATCCACTTCCCGCTATCTCTTAAGGTCGTCAGTCCAGCGGGTTGGAGGTGGTCCCACACTGCGCTTGCTGATACGCGGTCTCCACTCCAGAACACGTCTGCCCCAGCGGCCATCAGTTGCGCGGCAGACATGATTCATTTTCCAACTATACGAGTTCATCTAGTAGGTAGGTATATTATACTTACATTTTAAAAATTATGTCGCTTACTGCCAATATGATATCTTCGGCAGATTTATAAGAGGCAGATATTATAAGACTGTACGTTTGTCTGTTTGAAAGGTTCATTTCATGTTCTTTAGGTTAGGTATAATATTAATTTATTGTACGACTTTTTTTTTTTCAATGCACGTTGTGACTGCCCGTAAATGGAGTTGTATGAGATCTTTAGAACTTAAGGGACAACATGTTATGTAATTTAAGTGTGTATTTCTGTGGGTGAACCGCCCACAAATAACCGTAACAAATAAAAATAAATAAAGCGTTAAACTGGTCTGGGTCTTATTTATCAAATTGTTTTGAGGAATTTCAGCGGCACATAGTGGCCGCTAAATCATTTACGAAGCCCACATGAATTGTTTGTATGAAAAAAGATTTCGACGAATTGAGAACCTCCTCCTTTTTTAGAAGTCGGTTAAAAAAGGGATGGTTTTGCTTCTGATTCGTAACACGATATTCGACACTGGACACTCAGTAAAGTGCTCAGCAAATATAGGGGTCAGTTATTTTTAACCTATTACACAATATCAATAGTCTACCTAATGCCGTAACAAAAAGGCCGTAAGGGTAAAGAGAAACTGAGGGTCCTAGGACTTATCCCTTAAATAAGGAATTAATATCATGCATATTAAATGATGGCTAAAGAAATACCATTGCAGGGTTAGTAACCCCGGAACAGTCATATAAACAGATGAAAGGCGCACAGATAAGATAATGTGCGAGTGCTTTTGACAGCCGGGAACGAGGACGTCTTTACTTCACCCCGTTCTTTATGTAATACCTTCCTACCCCCATACCTACCGCATATCGCGGATCCAGATACCGGCATTTTGAATTTTTGAACAGAAAACCTTCAGGCGAATTGTTGTGATTTTGTAAAAAACAAAAAATTACCCGTCTTTTTCATCTTCCGACTTCCAAGAGCAACTTCTGTTTCTTTCAGACTCTTCTCAGTAGAATTTTCTTTCCTAACCGTTTGGTAGAGTTTTTACCCGACTGCGGCAAAGCCAAAAGGAAGGGTTATGATTTTAGCAGTCTATGTATGTATATATGTGTGTATGTATGTATGTATAAGGGTATGTATGTGGGAATGTATGTTTGTATCCAGATTCTATGTGTTCCACCGTAGCGTCTGAACTATTGGGCCGATTTTGATGAATGAGGTGTCAATCGTTTCGTCGTAAAGGTCCGGGTGACATGGACTACATTTTATACGAAAAAAATTGACCTCACGTATACCTACATGGAAAAGTGGGGGCCTCCAATTTTTTTTTTGTTATTGTATCGAGTGGGATGTCAAATGAAAGAGGAGAAAATTCTGAGTTCATAAATATAAATGTACTACAACATTAAAATATACCAAGCGACAGAAAAACAATTTTACTATAATATTTCAGCGTTTATTAAGACGATCGCAGGGGGTTTTAGTTATCAACTACTACTGTTTCTTTCCAGCTCTTCTCTGTAGAATCTCCTTTCCTAACTGTTTGGTAGAGTGTTGACATAAGTATTAGGTATCACAAGTGGCACATACGTGAAGTAAATACATTTATTTCATTGTTTTCATTTCGAAAATCCTCAATCTGTTTTTTCTTTCGACTTCCAACAACCTACCTAGTTATTTTTTTAAATCCATAGGTAGGTACATTAGTTGAGTCAAATGCGGAAGGATTTGCTAGTCTATAATATATAGTGGATTTTTAATATTAAGAGTTGGGTTTACTGGAAAATCCTAGGATTTACTGGAGTTCGAGCTTTTACAGTAACATAGCTGGTTAAAGCAAAGTAGGAAGCGTGCCCATGACCGCGCCTCGGGCCACGTCAATCATGGAGCTTCCAATTTGCCTAAATACTGTAAATCGTAATAGGTAATCGTTTCTGTTTGCGACGGACGGACGGTTTGTTTTTGTTTGGAAATATTGAATACATTCACTGAATTATTACCTGAATAATTGTTTGAATAAGACTCGATCCCACAACTGACGGTCTCGAGTTTTACGTCTAAGGTCTACGTCTTTAGGTATGTATCGTCATTTGTCATGAGCAAATAAGTACAGACAACAGTATAATACTTAGGTAATAGGTACTTATATGTTTTATGTCCACAGTTGGACAATTGGTATCTTGCAAGGATTGCCACCAAACGCGATGCCTATCTAAGTGCATGTCGTCAGGTAATATTACAGTCTGTAGTCCTTACCTCTGCTCCGACCTTGTATTTCATATAACTTCACAGTGGGTCAAAATCGCCACGCTGATTAATTTTAATTATGGGTATAAATTTAAATTCCAAGTGGATTCAAAGCAAAGCTACACTTTTGAAATTTCAACAATATACTGCCATCTATCGGGTGGTAGCCGTAAAATTTAATGAGCGCCATCTATTACGGAGTAGAGGAAGTATTTGGTAAGACTTAAAAATGAACGAGACTAGATGACGCTTAAAACTACACTTCTTTTTTTTGTAGAATTAATTTTCACGAGACAAGACTTTCAAGGCCAGCATTATCATATTTTTTTTTCAGTTGCATACTTGTTTTAGTATGAAGCGCCTCTTAAGCTGGAAGCGCAACACCTAAGCGCCCAACTTAAGATCATGTAAATGATAAAAGAGCGTGGATTTGGCCTGCAGCTCGCTCCAGCATTGCGTGGGTGGGACTTCAATTATCACTTCTATACAAGGCCTAATAGTGTATATCAAGTCTTTGAAAGAGCAACCGCCGAGTTTCTTATTGGTTCTTCTCGGTAGAAAAGGCATTCCAAACCAGTGGTAGACGCATATAACGATTCAAAAGTACTTGTTAAAGTTTAGTAATACATATTTTTTAAATCTTGCTCTTTTTCGATCCAGTATTTCAACAATTTGTAAAAAAAAAATCTTCCAATTTTTATTTACGAAATAAAAAATACACATTCACTTTGGTAAGCGGCATTTAATTACAAAAAAAAAGAACATACAAAAATGATTAACATTAAAAAATATCACTAGAAAAACTTACAACTTAAGTCCTAGAATAAAAAACGTGATGTAAAACCTACATTAGGTACATTCAAATCTCTGGTAACACATTATTTCTATTTTATGGAAAGTCCATCACAGCCTAAAGGCATCCTTAACAGCTAAATTATAGTACAGTGTACCCCCTGTAATCCGGCCCCTGCCTTATCCGGCACCCCCTGTAATCCGACATCCAAATTTGACTTACATAGTGAAGTATGATTTGTACTTCAGAGTATGTATAACATATAGAATCTTATCATTGGATCTATAATTTGTCGGATTACAAGGTACTCTTTTGTAAAAAATTCCGGACTATAGGGGGTCTTAGGCAGTACTGTATAATACGACAAATTCGATAGTTCGACAATGTCCTGCAAAACGTTTGTCGGATTACCGGGGATCCATTGTATGTGGGCATAGGTCCAAGCCAAGATCCCATGGGAGTTCTCTACACCTTTCCTACATACAGGGACGGACCGTGGGTGTTAAAACTTATATCTCTATTTATGGAGAGAACTGATTATTTACTAATGTACATGGATTTAGTCGATAATCGATTGACCGCAAGACGTCGGGCGAGTTTCCATCCTTATGTCGTCGACATTCCATCTACACGAAACGTTTTGCGTCATCATTCCTCATGGCTAAGATTTGGAATACTCTTCCGCGATCTGTTTCCTACCAATTACAATTCGGGTATCTTTAAAACAAGAGTGAATAGGCACCTTCTAGGTAAACGCGTCCTATCTTAAGCCACATCATCACTTTTCATCAGGTGTGATTGTGGTCAAGCGCTTGCCTATAATGAATTTAAAAAAAAAAAGTAGTTTGATATTGTTGTCCGACCTTGTGATGGTACTTTCTTTTAGTTTACAATTTACAATACAGTCCATTTTGTCTTAAATGGGGGCCCTTTATACCCATGGGGCCCGGGGCTGCAGTCCAAAAAGTCCTTATATAGATCCGGCCCTGTCTACATAGTATCAAAGTCACTTCCCGCCATCTGTCCGTCTGTATACTTAAGGCGCACTAAACGGGCCTAACGGTCCAAGATAGTTTAATAAGTTACATTGCTAATAGTACATGATCTACATTCTACATATTGTAACGTTTGTTTTTTAAAAAAGCGCAACTGCTGAATTTCTTGCCAACCCCCCTCAGTAGAATTTTCTTTCCGAATTGGTGGTAGTCTTGACATATCATAAGCGGCGCAGACTGAAAATCATTTAATTTCACAAAAAAAGAGCTTTTTAAACTATAATTGATTATTGATAAGTATTGTAAACTTAGAAATCATACAATCTTCATATTGCCATTGAATCATTTTTCTTTTTATGGCACTAAAATGTTTAGATTTAGGAGTACCAACATTAAAAACGTGAGTAATTTTTTCACAGTTTTCGGATTTTTTTCTTTACTTGTGCTTTAAGACATTGGGTACCAGCCTTTCATGATTATAGGTCAATGGGAAGTACCCTATAGATTTTTATTCCCCCAAATTGACCAACACGACAGACAACAAAGTGATCCTATAAGGGTTACTTTTTTCCTTTCTAGGTACGGAATCCCAAAAAAACGTGAAAAACTATTTTGAATGAGAACTTAAAAATAACACACAAGTATGCAAGTATTATGTAAGTACAAAAAAATTAAAATATCTACATGACTAAACGCGTCTTAGCCTACTAATAGGAAGATTTCAAACTACCTACCCACATTTTAGGTTGTAGTTTTAAAATGTTTTTAATATGGGACCATCCATTAATTATGTTACACACACAGAAATTAGAACCTTGTTATTGTATAAGAGTACTTAATTTCATAGCTTTACAATTTACGAGTAATTTAGGTTGATTTGCATAATTTATAATCATTTAGCTTGATTGCATGATATAGATATGATCTTTTGAATTATTTTTGTACACTTTTCTATGAGTTGCTCACAAGGGCACTACTCCAACATTACGAAACATTAATTTCATTTCTAATATCTTTTCGATTTCAACAACAGATTTTATTTCTATCAATAATAAAACAATACCTTTATTATTTCAGTTGAAATATCCCAGTTAAGCGTAACTTGGGAACACAAAATCAAAAAAATTGGACAAATGCGAGTCTGACTAGCACACGAAATGTTCCATAGCATTGACCAAGAAATAACACTTTTATTTTTTTTAATTTTCATGGCAGCCATTTAGAAGTTTTAATTATTTGTTGTTAAAGGGGCAATAGAAATACACATTCTGTGAAAATTTCAACTCTCTACCTATTACGGTTCACGAGTTACAGTCCACTGACAGACAGACGTACATGGATGGGATGGTCATTTGAAAGCAAGACTGCACCATTCTTTTTATGTTATTAAAACATTATATTTTACAAGTAACATAATTAATGTAGGGAACTTTTGCACCTTTTCATTAAAAAGTACTATTAATAGTTTCAGGCTTCGATTCCTGAAAACACTTATATTTACTTACATCATTAAAATTTAAAATTAAAAAAAAACATCACTAGATTCACGTTATGTACAAAAAGAAAAAAAGTCATGCAATTCAAAAAAAGTTAATGTTCCAGCACTATTTTCACTTATTTTCAAATAGAATCTTTTACACACTTACGAAAAACGGACACGTGTTCATTGTTAGTCAAATGACCATTTTTCATCAGGTTCAAACCGTGATCATCACTGTGATGATCATGAGTTGCTTCACTATGATGATCGTGAGCTATTTCACTGTGATGATCATGAGCTATTTCACTGTGATGATCATGAGCTATTTCACTGTGATGATCATGAGCTATTTCACTGTGATGATCATGAGCTATTTCACTGTGATGATCATGAGCTATTTCACTGTGATGATCATGAGTTATTTCACTGTGATGATCATGACCTACTTCACTGTGATGATCAGTTATAACAGTTTTAGTATCACAAACACTTTTCATCAAATTGAGACCACAGTCTAAATTGTCCTGACACTCGGCATCAACATGTTTATACTGCATATGTTTTTCTAGACTGGATTTCTGAACGCATCTGTACGGACAGAGCGGACATTTGACTGATTTCTGTCTCGGCTTGTACGGTTTAACTTGGGTTTTGATATCAATTTTGTCCCCATCTTTTTCGTTCATGTGCCTTTGCTTATGTTTGGTCAAGTTTGCCTTTTGCACGCATCTATAATTGCACAGATCGCAGCTAAACGGTTTCTGATCGGTGTGCAAATACATATGTTTGACTAAGTTAGGTTTTTGCACCGTCCGGTAATCACAATATGGGCATGCGAACGGTTTATCGCCTGTGTGGGTGCGTTCATGAACTACTAAATTGTTCTTTTGTGCACAGCGATAGTCACAATATTGGCAACCGAATGGTTTTGCCTTCATGTGCACTAGAATATGTTTCGCTACATTGTTTTTTTGCCCGGATTTATATTCACAGAAAGTGCATGCATACGGTTTTTCACCGGTATGAGTGCGTTCATGGATTTTTAGTATCGCTGGAGATTGACATCGGTAGGCACATTGGCTGCAACTGAATTTCCCTTGCTTTTCTGCATCGGTACCATCTGCATTATCGCATAATTTCGCGTGTTGTTTCAGCACTCTTTTAGATGGGAATACTTCATTGCATTTGTAGCATATATACTCCCCTTTTATACTCATGGCTAGTTCTTCATTCAATTTACTATTGGAATCGTTTTCATTCTTCCCAACGATAACATAATCATTAGCATATTCGTAGTACATTTTATTCTGATCCGTAGGCTTCAGGTTTTCTTTAGGCTGCGCGGTTTTGGCATCTTTTTTTACGGAATCTTGACGTAACTTTTTCAAATCTTCCGTATAAGGGCTGGAGTTGTCGTATTGTCTGTGTACGACTAGATTTTGGGGATTTTCCGTTACGTAATTCTGTACGTAGTTTTGGGGGCGTGAATATAAGTCTATAGGGTTTAGAGCTGGTACTGATATATTATGGTTATTGTATACTGTATGTGTATATAATGAGTCCTGATGTATGTTGGTATTCGGTTGCGGGGTGGAGTGGTCCGAGTGTGGTGGGATTTCACCTGAAAAATTAAAAAAAGATGTTAATTTTTTAAATTATTTATTGTTATAGCGGCAATAGAAATACACATTCTATAAAAATTTCAACTCTCTATCTATTACGGTTCACGAGCACAGCCCGCTGGCAGTCAGGCAAGACAGGCTTAGCAATAGGGTTCCGTTTGCGCCCTTAGACTACGGAACCCAAAAAAGCGTTGATGGCTTAGTGGTTAAAGACTTCGGCTTCCTAATCGGGGGATCCACGATTCGTATCCCGGGAAATATTGTGTGGACAAGTAATATTTGACTAATTAGTAAAAATTTGACGTATCAAGGGTCGAACCCATGATTCCCCGAACAAAGACTAACGTCTTAGGGATGATTTATGCTAGACGGTAGCCTGAGCCGTGCCACATTCGAGGCACGTCCGACGCGCCGACGATCCACGGATTGCAATTTGTATGAAAAAACGTAACACGGACGAGGCTCAGAAGACTTGGACATGGCACGGTCTGCTGTGACCCCATAGGTACATTTTCCGATCTGTGTTCTCGGACGCGGCACGGTCTAGCATAGATCATCCCTTAATCACTATCTATCACCGCTTCACCATCAACCATCAGACATAATCTGATAAACTGGACAAAGTTTTTCGAAAGTATAAAGTATCCTATGGGGAGATATACCTATAGGCAACACTTATCTTAAGTTCAGCCAAAAATAAAACATAAACACACTAGAAGCTTGTTGTGAAAGTAGTTTTGCCTGTATACTTAAAAGGCATAGTACGTTTTATATGTCAAACATTCACGAAAATATACCTGTATCAGAGTGATCTATATGTATACGAATATAGTTAACTAGATGATACCTGCGACTTTGTTCGCGTGGATTTAGGTTTTAAAAATCCCGTGGGAACTTTTTTTAATCAGTCAAGGTAAGCCATGACTGCAATCTCACCTGGTGGTAAGTGATGATGCAGTCTAAGATGGAAGCGGACTAACCTGGAAGGGGTATGGCAGTTTTTATGAAACCCCATTACCCCTTAGTTTCTACGCGGCATCTTACCGGAACGCTAAATTGCTTGGTGGCACGGTTTTGCCTGTAAGGTGGTAACTAGCCACGGCCGAAGCCTCGAACCTGACAAAAGCTTTATAATTTTCCGGGATAACAAGTAATCTATGTCCAGGATGCAAACATCTACTAAGTGGATGATACACGCAACTTCAAATATATGAGTTTAGGTGTATAAAATATCCCGTGGGAACCGTGTCCCCGTGTCCTCCTTCCCTGGTATGATAGCTATGTCTATGCCAAACATCAAAATCGGTTATATGTTGAGCCATGAAAACTTAGCAGACAGACAGACATACTTTCGCATTTTTAATATTAGTATGGATAAGGATTACCTATATATTTTCGATAATTTTGGGCTTGAGTACAATAGCGACAAATGGCAAATGATCGCACTCAATCCTGTTGAAAAAAAAAAAAAAAAATATTTTTTGATATTTTTTTGACTCCTTTCGCCCTAATCGCCGAAAATTAAAATCTGGATACTGTATAAAACTTACTATAGGTAACAGTAATAATATGTAATACTCTTTGAGTCCTTGCACCAACAAGGTCACACCACTATTAAAAGCATTCTCTTCAGTTCTTTTTTTCAATTTCAGTAAGTATTAAAAGATTTGTATGCCATCATCATCAACCAACCGGCCCGCTATTGAGCATGGGTATTATCTCAGAATGAGTAAGATTTAGGCCACAGTCCACCACGCTGGCCAAATGTGGATTGGTAGACATTATGGCGAACTCTTAGGCATGCAGGTTTCCTCACGATGTTTTCCTTAGAGGTATTTATATTATTCCTCACGATGTTTTCCTTAGAGGTATTTACATTTATATTAAACTAGCCGATGCCCGCGACTTCGCCCGCGTGGATTTAGGTTTTTCGAAATCCCGTGGGAACTCTTTGATTTTCCGGGATAAAAAGTAGCCTATGTTCTAATCCAAGATATTATCTATCTCCATTCCGAATTTCAGCCAAATCCGTCCTGTAGTTTTTGCGTGAAGGAGTAACAAACATACACACACACACACACACATACAAACTTTCGCCTTTATAATATTAGTGTGATAGAAGATCTTCCTAAATTCTACGCTATTGGTCAAAACATACTGGACACAACGTCAGGTTGGTTTCGCCAGCCAGCTCCGACTGAATTGTAAAAAATACGGGATTTATTTACCCCGTATTTTTTCGCAATTACGGGTTGCAGTATTATCATACCTACAGGGTAACCCGTAAAATACGAGGCATCTGGCAATCCTAGCTGGTATCGACCTCCATAGACCCCGATTCCCGAATAGGTCGCCCTCCTATCTTTATCTAGTCTATTAGCATTGGGCAGAATTTGTGTGTATGTAAATTGTTATTTGTCTATAGACCAATTTTTGTGACAAATGCCGAAAAGTGACCTTCACATTGAAAAATATACATAATCGGACGTCGAACCCGGAACATTCACCACGAATAGACGAGCATCCGCACCTTTGTGCCATAAATGGTCACCAAAGTGTAATTATAATGGAGCCAATGGTAATTAATTGCTATCAAAACGTGATTTTTTTTTCACTTTTATCATAGTGTCAATAGGAGCTAGGGTTGTCAATTTATAAAATACTAGCCGATGCCCGCGACTTCGCCCGCGTGGATTTAGGTTTTTTGAAATCCCGTGGGAACTCTTTGATTTTCCGGGATAAAAAGTAGCCTATGTGCTAATTCAGGATATTATCTATCTCCATTCCAAATTTCAGCCAAATCCGTCCAGTAGTTTTTGCGTGAAGGAGTAACAAACATACACACACACACACACACACACACACACACACTCACACACATACAAACTTTCGCCTTTATAATATTAGTGTGAAGTACAGCTAGTAGAGAATATTTCTATTAAATTTTTAATAGAGATATTCTCTACTAGCTGAATTTCATGAATGCCCGCGACTTTTTTCTTGTGGATATAGGTTTTTAAAATCCCGTGGGAACTTATTGATTTTCCGGGATGAAAAGTAGCTTATGTGTTAATCCAGGGTATAATCAATTTCCATTCCAAAATTCAGCCAAATCCGTCCAGGTAGTTCTGCGTAAAAGAGTTAACAAACATCGAAAGAGTTAACATACATCCATTCATAGATGAACTAACTTTCGCGTTAGTCAGTTAATCGCCTTATCATAGTCCATATTTATAGCTAGTAATCGGCGATATGTGTGACTTTAGAAGAAGGCCTAGCGCGTGTGCCTCAGCGCCTTCTATATCTAAGAGCAAATACTGCGTCTGTAGTTTGTCATACTCATTTACCATAAAAAATGTGCCGTTTTCATTCTAACCACAAATCCATCGCGGCAATTTTATCACACGCGGTTGAAAAAAAAAAACGCGGGCAGTTTATTTTTTTAAATGAATCACAAAAGTAAACGTATTAGTAAAAGTATTTTTACAAGTAAAAAAGTAAAGATTTTAATCCACGACACTAACTACTCGGTCTCGGTACCATCTCGATAAAAGATGGCGGCTTCACGTTGATGATGAACGTTATTTTTGTCCGGAAACAGATCTGAGTTACTCTCAATCTAAAGAAGTAAAAAAAGTCTACAGAAGAACTCTAAAGAAGTTTCACCTCAAAATTGAGTGACAACCCTGGAAACATCATGAATATTTAGCGCCAAGTCTGAAAGGTCAGGTGTGAACAAGTTTCTAATATCACTGGTTTAATTATCTTGTATTTAGTAAAGGTCATGTTTTCACTCCGCCATAGAAATTGATGTTCAAAATATTATGATCTCGGGAATAAGATGTGACCTTTAGGTACAAGGTCACGTAGATCTTCGATTGCCTCTGTACTCCTGGTCATCGTCATCATCACAACCATCACCGGCCCACTGCTAACCACAGGTCTCCCAAAATGAGAAGAGTTCAGGCCATAGTCCAACTCACTGACCAAGCACAGATTATCAGACTTTTGAAAACATTTTGGAGAACTCTCAGGCATGCCAGGATTTCTTCATAGTTAAAGCAAGTTATAACTGTTAAATTTCTAGTACAATGTTCTATAGTTTTAGAAAATGTAATTAAATACTGAAATGTGAAATGTGTTTGTTTGTTGGTGCCCTTAAATTACAGTGCTAATTGCTATGGATTGACGTAATATAGTTAAACACCTGGAGAGTGGCATAGGCTATCTAATCTTGTGGGAAATTTAATTTCTCAGGATAAACCTGAAAAAATTTTCCTGCAACATTTTAAAATCAAAATCCACAAAGTCATGAGAATCAGTAGTAGTATTTAAAGTCAAAAACCTCACCATTCATTCCTGTATTGCTACTGCTCATTCCTTGATTGATATTATCATAAAAATAACCATCATCCTCTTGCTCCGACTTTATATGCATTGGCAACGGAAATAAATGTTCAGCTTGTTCCAAAACCCTTTGATCATGGAGTACATTCCCATTCAACAACCTTGAGTCCAACCTTGATGGCAATGGATCCAACCTTTGAGCCAACGACTGATCCAACCTTTGAGCTAATGTTTGATCAAACCTTTGATTTTGGTCAATTCTTTCCACAGCCTGATCCAATTTTAAAGCCATATGCTGCTCCAGCCTTTGTGATATATGCTGTTCTAATAAATTACTATCAACATTTTGACCCAACGGACTCCTCCGTGACTCTTCCTGATTCATAATAATATCTTGCTCTAAATTCTGTCGACTCAGATGTGTCAAATCAATTTCGTTGCCCAAATCATGAGATATTTCACGATTAATATTATGTGATAAATTGTTTATTCTATTCAAATTATGGGTCATTTCTGTGCTTAGGTTTCTACTTAGTTCTTGCTCTTGCAAATTCTGTATGTGAGCTAAACTATTCTGTAGTTCTAAATCATTGTTCAAGGTACGCGCCAGCATTATATTATCTACGTTTCTGGATAAGTTTTGGGTTAATAAGTCCTCGTGCCTTAAATTCTGTGAAAGGTCATTGGGCAGTCCGAGTATTTCCATATCCATTGCTAGGTTTTTTGGTAAATGGGTTGGTAGTTCGTTAAAATTTAAGGAGCGGGTCAAATGGTTGGTCTTCAGCATGAGTGTGGACATTTGTCGAGGTGATATGGGCAGTTGGAAGTTGTGTACGATGGTACTGGAGTTTAAGGAAGACTGGACGACAGCTTGGTGAAGTTGCTCCATTGATATTGTGTGTTGGTAATCTGTTGTGTCGATTTGATGTGACTTTTGTAACTGCAAAGAATAATCACAATCACAGACATCGTCATATTGGTAAAAGTTTTAACAAAAACTAAGCTGAACTTAAAAAGATTCAGACAAATTGAGAACCTCCTTGTTTTTTAAGTTGGTTAAAAAGAAATCTTACTAGTTTTAAGTGAATTTACTATGTGAAAGTTTGGATGTTGGTAACTGCTTCATGCTACAATGAATTAACCAATTGGCTGTTTGAAATTCAAAAGTGTTGTTTTTTATAGTAAGCAATATTTTTACTTTACTGAAATAGTTTTAACTTTAAATAGTAATAAAATAACACTTATTGTTTAAGAATTCACAAAATAAATTCTATTAATGAAACTATTTCTTCCAAATTCTCATTAGCAGGGTTTATTATTATTAAACCCATATTCGACAGTTTTTATACTTAATGATAACCATCTGACCTCCGCTCCGCCACTCTAAAACTTCTACTTGTACACTTGTGCTACCTAATCTTCTAATAACAAAGTTACATCATAGGATGGTAGGGTCATACTCATTGATCAGAAAAGATAAGATCTTATTGAAAATCGTTATGAAAATTAATGTATAATTAGTTACTAATAGGAAGAACTCTTCGAAAAAGGCCGAACAAGTTTAAGATTAAGCTATTTTATGAAAAACCAAAAGGCCTCAATAGTATATCAAAACAAGTTATAAGGACTCACGTTTTCCATGTAAATTTTGTAGTTCTCTTCATCCAGTATATTGCTTTCTTCTCGCTTCACGAAATCCATATTTATGGAGTAATTTTTGAATTATTTAATCGTAAAACTAATTTTTTTATAACGTTCAGTTCCTAACCTAACAATATTATTTACACTTGGTAATAACATAAAACCATCACATAAAGTTGTAGGAAAAAACCAAATGTTAGAGGGGTTACGAAATTACATGATTCGCGGATAAAGGTCAAGTTTATTCTTAAAACTAATAAAACAAAAAAGAATATTTTTTTACTCGCTTGACGTTATCGAGAAAGAAAGGAAGCTGGTCAAAGACAAAGTAGAAATTCCGTCAACGAACATCTGTCGCGATTAGTCTATGGATTATTTGTAAATAATGATAAAAATGATCAAATCACAAATAGGTAATTGATTTAGTAGTTACATATTTTTTCAATTTTAAAAATATTACATTACCCTATTATTGAAAGACTTTTGAAAAAATCTGAAAATGATCTGAAATATCGAATTGAGCGTGTGGTTTTTGCCTATGGTTTGACCTCGGTTTTGACCTTTTGACGTTTATCAGTTCTAGTTTTTTCCATCGTATCGATGTTTTCGTGTGTCAACAAAAATATTTTCACGAAAACTTTAAATTCCTTGATAACAGTTGCCTCTAAAAATTACATAAAATCCTGGGACCTAAAACCGAAGTACGTAAGTACTTAGACTACCTACCTCACTAAATAAACTGTGACCATACCTATTTCAAAATATAACTTAAAATATTATCTGTTCGGTAACCTCAACCTTAAATAATATTTTCGTAGAGATTTATGTTTGATTATTTAGTAATTAAATTACTGACCAATTAAAAAGATTGCAAAGAGAAAGATAGTGGTTTGTTTTGAAGTTGCACCTGATAGAAGCCGATAGTGCGTGTATCTATATTATTATTATGTTACGTTTCTTCCCGGCCGGTTCATGATAGGTTAATATTTTATGAATTTTAAAGTTTATGAAGATTGAACTTGCTAAGTTTTAGCAAAAATCACTCTGATCACCTTTTATTGAAGTACAATAAGCACAGGGTAAAGAGAAACTTCATACACTCAGACGACAGTCAGACAGCAATCATGTGAGGCAAGATAGGGGATGGCAAGGGTATACCCAACAAAATAAACATTTGTCTCACAGTACAGTAATTACATGAGACTTTTTTTTAACTGATTTTATGGCTCTGGGTTTACATAACATTGACATCTACAGCTAGCAGCTAAAATCGTTATCTAAGACTCTGGCAGATTCAAGAGATTCTGGATTTCTGCCTTGCGGAAGCAGGATACAGATAATAATTGAACAGTCACCTATTCTTTCCAGCGATGCACCAATTTTTCCCCTCTGCGCTGATTTTTGCTCAACTTATTTGCAGGTCACTATGTTTGTGCTGTGTCAATAGTGTATAGAAGCAGTGTTACTATAGTGTGTTTGCAATTTACAGTACTTATATAAGTCACCAACACCAACTAAAACCGACTAAAACCCTTAAGTTCTTCAAAGTGTGGTGTTACATTTTCACTTTTCAATTAAGTCTATAAAAAATAGAAATTACGCTATGTGGCTCATATTTTTTTGGAACATCCACATTGGAACATACACATCATCTAATCTCAGCTTGCCAGGATGTTAGAGACTTTATGGATCACCTTGTATAATTTGACAATATTTATTTTTTTATTTTTATTTTCTTAAAAAGAATATTAGCCATGTTAAATGACTAATATTCCCCTTTTTCTCTCCTACTAAGTGTCAGGCTTGTGCTAGGAGTAGGTACGACAATAGTGCAACGGGCGGGGTTTGAACCGTCGACTTTTCGGTTTTCAGACCACTCCTTTACCGGTTGAGCTATTGAGGCTCTGTTGATGAACATAGCATGTCCATCATTTTATAATTATTCATAGTCATTGGTTAAAGCAGATATGACTTACATGAGAGTGTACCTATTTTAAATAAAATTACCTAATTGCAGGCTTGTATCCACCTCTGCAGCAATGTCTAAGTCGGCTCTGGTGATCCTGGCGCAAGGTGCTGAAGAGATGGAGACTGTCATCACGGTGGACATGCTGAGAAGGGGTGGGGTAAGATAAACTGCTACTTGTATTATTATACTGGCTTCCCACTGTGTGTGATTCTGCCTATTATTACACATAGTCGGATGGTCACGCACATCCGCGCACCGCACGCAAGGCTCTACCAACAGTGCGTTCCTATGTGAGTCTTGGAATTGGAAGGTGTTCTTACCCTTGACAGACGATACCCATCCCATGGTGCATCAATGCGGGCTGGTCCGCGTCCGTCCGCAATGTCACGCACCTTGGGAAGCAAGTACCTATTAATACTATGCTAGAGTTATGATTTTAGCAAGCTATATTTATTTTGTCTGTTTCCTAATAAATTCCAAAGATTTCAGCATGCTATATTAATTTGTTGTACATTCGTCTGGTAACTTCCGGTTGTGATTTTAGCAGGCTATATATTTTGCCTAAATGTACATTTATCAGTTTCCTGGTAACTTCCAGAGTTTTTTTTTTGTTTGAAATACAAATATATTTTTTTCAGATTGATAGTTTGTGAATGCAATAAACCACATACAAATTTCAGGTGACAGTGACTTTGGCTGGTCTGGATGGATCTGAACCAGTTCTGTGCTCAAGACAAGTGACACTGGTGCCCGACCTGTCACTATCTGATGCCCTCGCTAAGACACCACAATATGATGCAGTGAGTGCATTTATTTAATTTAAAAATTAACAACCATCTGTGGCTTTGAAATCGAAAATACAGGGTGTAAGCAGCAAAAACGAAGACAGGTGATTGTACCCATACTACAAAAAAAATATCGAAAGCTCTGACTAACACTGACACTAGAGGTCAATGAACGTAGCGTAGATAAGTGCCGCGTCGTAGGTGAGGCATTAATCTCGAGTTTTGCATGCCATACATTGCCAGTTTGAAAAATACTAAATCAACTACAAGTATACTGTATAAGGCTATCCATGATATTGGATTGTGTTCTAATTATTGCACTCTTCATTATATGCTTCTTCGTTTAAGTGAATGAATCATGAATCGGTAATGAAATGAACCTGTATGAATGCAGGTAATACTGCCAGGAGGTCTGGAAGGTTCAGACCGTCTCTCAAAGTCTGGTGTGGTGGGAACTCTTCTCAAAGACCACGAGAAAACTGGCAAGATTGTGGCTGCTATTTGTGCTGGTAAGGTGGCATCACTACCCATATTATATCAAATCAAATTTCTTTATTTTGAATATGGGTAAACAGTGGAGATGTTACAAAGACAAAAATAATAAATGAGAGCATGTTTGTTTGTTCTCCATATACGCCGCGATGTATTGTCGTGATTTTTGCATAATATGGACATAATACATCGGAAAACTGTGGTTAAAGATTGGAGAGTGACATAGGGTAATTTTTTTTTACTACTGGTTATCCTAGAAAATCAAAAAGTTCCTAGATGATTTTGAAAAACCTGAATCCACGAAATCGCACTCATTAACTAGTTACTAGTCTAAGGTATTATGACGATTCAAAGGCACTTGTACAAGTGTATTTGAATTTAAAAAAAATTCTGTATGTATGAAAGATAATTATTTGAGAACGGTTCGACCAATTTGGCTCAACAAGCTGTCAAACGCCCATTGATACATTGATCAGACCTATTAATTCTATATTAATAATTCATAAGGTTTGTAACAATTTTTTTTCAGCCCCAACAGCATTCGTGGCACACGGCGTGGCTAAAGGCAAGCGTGTGACGTCCTACCCGTCTACCAAGGAGAAGATTACATCGGACTACACCTATGTAGAGGGAGAACGAGTGGTCGTGGATGGCAACATTGTTACTAGCCGGGTGAGTGTTGCCAGAGGTGTGACAATTTTACTTCTAAAATATGAGTGAAGGTACAAAGGTACAGTGCCTGGAAAACAACTTGAACATTGACTCGATTGGCTGGCGGATGGCGGGAGTATGCGATTGGTTGATCCGTCGGCGCAGGTACATATAGATTGTTTCAACGAATAGTTCCTATGGAGTTATGTTGGCTCCCCTGTCTGTCTAAGTCATTGGCACCATATTAGCATGAGAAGACGCAGATTTAGTTTATTTTCATTTGATTTTCATTTCATTCATTCATGAAAATCAAATGAAAATAAAACAGACAGGGGAGCCAACATAACGCCATAGGAACTATTCCTTGAAACGATCTATACCATTGGTTGATAAGTCTAGTCTCTTTCTGGACTCGTTAACTTTCGCGCACTACGCCGCTAATTATAAGTTTCCTATGCAAGTGTCATTTCTCATTCAAAGAGTTGCATCGAAATATGGGCATTTGCATCGAAAGTAGTTTCGATAACTACGTTTCGCTACTAGATGGCATTAACAGTTGCTTGAGTACTGAATAAAATACATGTGTTTCAAATCTTGGCAGGTTGTTCTACGACAATATGGTTCAATACATCTTGTTGATTTCATTTGGTGTTTTCATTATATTAAAACCAGGGAGACCCAGGTTCGAATCCTGCCGGTTCCACAATTTTAAACATGTGTTTAAAAATTACTTAAAAATTTCCTTGAAGTTAGGTAAAAACACTATCATAAAAATTATGAAGGAATTTTACCTTCCAGGGCCCTGGAACAGCTTACTGGTTTGGCTTGAAGCTGATTGAGATGCTGACTGGCAAGGAAAAGGCTGACCAGGTCGAGAAAGGAATGATTATCTCAGGCTACTAACCCCCAAACCAAACCATATCAAAAACGATACAGCAATCTGATAGTATATGTATAAGTGAAAAGTGATAATTGGCTTGTAAATTGTTTGCATAATATTTTTGTGATAATTGATTCCATCACAATAAAGATTTAATTGATTAAACTATTTCTAAAAAACTCTGTTTGTTTTATAATCACCATCAGCCTGTGGACGTCCACTGTTGGACATAGGCCTTCCCTATAGAGCTGGATGGGGAAGGCTGAGGACCGGGTGTGGTGGCGCACCCGGTCCTCAGCCTTCCCCATCCAGCCACTTCCCGCCAGCCGCTTTATATCGTCGGTCCATCGTGCTGGAGGGCGTCCCAAACGCGTTTGTTTTATAGCAATTGGTTTTTTTATATTATATGGTTTACAGAAGTTCGTCCATGCTCTAGGGACAAAATAGTAGCTTGTTTCTATACTACAATTTCTTTCATAGATCGACATCCCTAACCAAAACCCCTTTGTCGACCTTTTTTAATTCCCAAACTATCTTATGACCAAATTTTATCAAAATCAGTTCAGCGCTTTAGCCGCGAAAAGGTAGAAACAGACCTTTTTGGTGTCGTATACAAATACAATCTATCTGTGGAAGGAAAAAAGAGAGGACGACCAAAGAAAAGGTGGATGGATTGCGTAAAAGAGGATATGCGTATAAAAGGGGTGGATGATACCATACGTTGACGGATGACAGAAGAGTGGAAGAAGACATGTTGTGCCGACCCCACGTAGCGTTGGATAGGGTCAAGAAGAGAAAGACAATACAAATACAGTCTATTACTGATTTTCAATGTATAAACAAAATAAGTTTATTCTGTATGTACATCTGTCAGGTGGTTCCAACTTCCAAATCAGCAGTCCTGTAGACACATAGGCCTCCAACCTTTTCCACTCCCGCCTATTTCTCACAGTTCTAATCCACATTGATGCCTTAAACTAAAGGATGCCCGCGACTTCGTCCGCGTGGATTTAGGTTTTTAAAGATCCCGTGGGAACTGTTTGATTTTCCGGGATAAAAAGTTGCCTATGTCCGTCCCGGGATATAAGCTAACCCTGTACCAAATTTCGTCAGAAGCGGTTAATCTGTTGGGCCGTGAAAAGGTAGCAGACAGACAGACAAACACACTTTCGCATTTATAATATTAAGTACAGAGTACTAGAGGATGCCCGCGGCTTCGCCCGCCTGGATTTCGTTAAATCCCGCAGGAACTCTTTGATTTTCCGGGATAAAAAGTAGCCTATGTCCTTCCCCAGGATGTAGCCCATGTCTGTGCCAAACATCAAAATCGGTTCAGCGGTTGGGCCGTGAAAACGTAGCAAACAGACAGACAGACACACTTTCGCATTTATAATATTAGTATGGATGAATTAAATTAAAATCCAATGTTTTAGTAAATATTTTTTATTACAGTTACAGTAAAAAAACAATATAATAGCACATTTTAAATAATATTAATGACTGAGAATATTTTAACTAAATAAAATAAATGCATTTTTAATTATTGAGAGCATGCAAATTTTTGTCTTATTGAAGTGCTTATAACTTCTTGCAAAATATTTTATATTCGCCTTTATTTTATTCCCGCGTAAATAAGTCTTCTATTTGTCTATGGATGATTTGTATTATAAAGTGAGTTGTAAAAGTTACGAGTTGTGATGTATTTTTCAAAGGTTTTTTGAAATAAAACTTCTTCAGGCAACTTGCAAGATCTTTGACGGACAGAAGTAACGTTCGCATTTAAAATGGCCACAAAACAGAACAGCTGTTTTGAGGCCGTCATATTACATATTAATTTTTCGAGAAGTTTTAAAATACTGCTAAATTCTAACGACAATTTTAATCGTAATATCCACTATCTATCAAAGTTTTACTTCAAATCACCCAACCCACTATACTCTGTCCACGGAGAGAAGTTAGTGTATACGCCTCTCTCTGTTACGTAATCCCGTACAAATGACAAAGACAAAAAGCTCAGTGGGCGTTAACCATTTTGAGATATATACATACTTATTTTCTACAAACTACAGAGTGGCTAACAAATTATTCGAATCAACTAAAATCACAATTCTTTTCGCATACTTGAGTAAAGTTACAATAATAATGTCAGTTCATGCGAGACGCTAATAAATAATAATTAATACAATGATTAAATCCTTCATTAAAGTCAGCAAGGATGTGCTGTATGATGAAACCAGAGGATGAAACATACTTTTGAACCTATGTAATCGAGTATTTTGTATTAAGTATCAATAATTACAGGCAAAAACTATACACTTCACTGATCATTCTAGATTCCACCTTCGTTTCTTTTTTCTAATACCCATTTTCATTCAAATTGGCTTAAAATACGTTAGTTACTAATACCAGAGTGAACTAAAGTGAGGGAATTCTCGGTTCGATCCTGAATCGACGATATGTCAAATATTAGGCTATGGTGACGTAAAATAGGGCTACCGGCGTCAAATGTACTAACATTTGACGTCTGCCAGTGACTCCAAAGCCTCGACATTTTGTTAGAAGTTCCCTAACTTTCGCGAACTGTGCTACTACTAAACGAGGAATACTTGCGTCAGCACCAAAAATATATTACTTCTCATACGTATGTTATGTTCCTTAACTCTAAAAAAATTCTATTCTATTCTATTGAAAATCGATTCTCAAAATTGAAACGATTACTTTACTTCAGATGCAAAATAATCGTGCTCTTCTAAATAAGCCTAATGTTTTGAGTAATTAAGAACTATGAGATTCAGTTCGGAATTTTACCAATTATCTAAGAAATCGTATCCAGTCTTTGGTAGGTTAGTGGTGTCTGTCAGGGTTTCCGTGGATTGGAAGTCTGTTCCTGATGAGGCTTGGCTTGACGATAACAGGCCGCGATTCTCTTCGGAAAGATCTGAAACAAAATAACAACACAAAATATTTAGCTTTATTGGGAAGTAAGCTCTCTTTGCGTGTTCTATCGCCTTTATATGTATATCCGAGTTTATTCGACTTGACAGGGTGAATACTTGGTTGATTGGTGGAATTTAAGCTTGACAGCATGATAAAATACAATAAGAAATAGGAGCGCAAGCGCAGCGAGCGCAAATTTTTTGATATACTTACAAAAAGATTGGTAAATTCGAGAACTAGTCATTATACAATTTAATAACAATTTTTCTGTCTGGGATTTCAGCTGATTGGAAAAGACTGAAAAAGATACGAAGGTATGACCCTGAGCCAAAAAATACGAATTTCGTACCATTTTCGCAACAGTATAACTCGTGTTGTTCGTAGGTAGGTATAATATAAACATTCCAACATCTAAAAGTGACTAAAGCAATAGTGTCACTGATTAAACAATGATGAACGCGATGACCCACGCAAATTAAATAACGGATCTGGTAGATACTGTTACGACTGAGATGCGCCGCTTAGTGAGCTTCCATTGCATTATAAAACTAGCCTCCGCCCGTGTCTTCACTTGGTGTGATGCCCGCGACTTCGCGTGGTTTAGGTTTTTAAATATCCCGTGGGAACTGTTTGATTTTCCGGGATAAGCTACCTTGGTACCAAACATACAAATCGGTTAAGCGAATGGGTTTTTGGGAATCCCGTGGGAACAGTTTGATTTTCCGGGATAAAATATAGCCTATATCCGTCCCCGGGATGTAAGCTAACCCTGTACCAAATTTCGTCAGAATCGGTTAAACTTTTGGGCCGTGAAAAGATAGCAAACAAGACAGTAACCCATAGCCGGCTCACTATAGAGCACGGGTTTCCTCTCAGAATGAGAAGGGGTTTGACAATAGTCTACCACGTTGGCCAAGCCAACATCTTCCTCAGCGCATTGGCTTGTAGGCTGGTCGGCCCTTTTTGGAGGACCTGGATTGCTGCACATGTAGGCGCTAGGGCGACTACAAGTTAGTTTTTAGTTAGAAGTAAGTACTAACATAGTTTTTAAGTTATGATCATTACTAACACTTTGAACTAGGAACTAATATAGTAAAATAGTGTAACTAACACATCTATGGACTGTAATGTCTGAAATAACTAGTGAAATAAATAGTTTATTTATTTATTTATAACTAGAGGATGCCCACGGCTCCGCCCGCGTGGATTTTGTTTTTTTTTTTAAATCCCGTAGGAACTCTTCAATTTTCCGGGATATAAAGTAGCCTATGTCCTACCCCGGAATGTATCCCAAGTCTGTACCAAAATTTCATTAAAGTCGGTTCAGTGTTTGGTCCATGAAAACGTAGCAGACAGACAGACACACTTTCGCATTTATAATATTAGTAAGGATAACAGTTTGTCCGCGCTTAGGCAATATTATAATACAATGATTTGATTATGCATTAACCACGCTTAGTCAATGTTTATCTAACAATGGAATGCACTGTGTGCGGTAGGGACGCATGTTGTTAAACAGCGATAGGACACGCTATGAGTAACGCTGATTGAATAATAACTGCTCATCATTACAATAGAACGCGATTAGAATACTATTAAGAGTCCGCTTCATCGAAGCGAGAACTCGTTGGTGGGTGGAACTGTATTACTGTTTCCACAGATGACGGAAACAACGTTATTTATGCGTTTCACTCTTTCACTCTAACCGCACCTCACCCCGAGAGAAGCCGGGGGAATGAATTTTGCTTGAGATTCAAGATTTTTTAGACAAAAACGGTAAAGGGAAAATTGCAAATCGACGTTTCGGATTACGTGAGTTGAGTCGTTGGGTCGAGTCACGTAGGGCTCGCCGTGAATGATACACAAACTAACGTTACAACTTGTAACTTGGCTGACTTGTAAGTTACAAGTCAGCCAAGTTTTAATTACAAACACTTGATACATTACACCAAAATGTTACAAGTCAGTCTCCAGCTTTAGACTCGACAGGGTGCTATGTATTGTGTGAAATGCGAAAGTGTTTGTTGTTTTGCCCTTCAATCACACCACAATGGATTGACGTGATCCGGTAAAAATCAGAAACCATGAATTACACAAAAAATATTTTTCAGAGTTTTCATGGTTATTGCAATTACTGTGATGAATGATCCATTTACATAGGCTCCCTCGACCTCGGCTTGTAGGTATGCAACGGCTGTTCTTTTAATATATTTACAAGGTTTAAGAAAAAGTTAAACTTACCATTATGAGATTTAGCTACGCTGCTTCTATAATCCTTATCAAACTTGCTTTCATTCTGTGGACTTTTGAAATTTGTTCTAAAGAAGTTCTCTGAGGAAGCCACAATCTGAGTCTGTGGTAGGATCGGCACCAAACTCTCCCGTTCCTCATCTTTAGACTTAAAGTTACCCATGAATTTACTTATAAAGCCTGTCGGGGAGATCACATCTCTCTCATGACTATCCTTTTCCTTGTATGTACTTTTTAATTCATGAGATTTCAATGCATTTTTTAGTTCGTTCACAACTTTTGAATGTGATAGTGCCAGTTCTGTCATAATAGGTGGTGGTGACGTACATTTAACATCCTTGGACACTCTATGCTCACTTAATACACATAAATTCAGTTGACTCTTTGTCTGGTATAAGAAGGGAGCAGAATGTTCATCTCTGTAAGACATATTCTCATCCTGTATAATCCTCAAACCATGTTCGCGACCGAAGAATGACATCAAATTGTCTTTACGAACAGGTGGATCATTTATATCAAAGTCTAGCGCATCCAGCAGGGCATATTTTAAAACAATTTCAGGTTTTATTATCGATTCATTTATTATTTCCGACTGTAACAAATAAAATAAGTTTTCTGATAGGAAATGTTAATAAAAACTGTACAGGTAAAATAAATTAAGTTCAACTCAATTAATTAGTTAATTATCATATCTAATATAATAAAATCATTTGTTCAATTAATCTATTTCCTGCTATTTTCTTATATAAAGTAAAAATATGTCAACCTAATTTTCAGTTATTGAAACAGATTAGATTAAAAATGAATTAAGTTAAAATACAACCAAATAGATTACTGGTATTCTAATATCTATAAATATTGTAAAAACAAAAAACTGGGTTTACCTTTTCCTTATCCGTGAGTGTATCCCAAATATTTTCATATGAGTTTTTAGCCTCCGTGATATCCTCGTGAATTTTGGAAGCTATTGGATTCATCGACCGAAAATACTCTTCCGCTAAAGCGCTCAACGCCATGTTAGCGTGGTAAAGTCTTTAATAAAAAAATATTCAATCGTTGTTACATTACTCACGTAGGTAATTATCGCAAAAAGTACTACTTTATGTTTCGCATTTATTGCGTTTATCACGTCTTACGAGTTGCGATTACAAATTGGGAAATGCAGACTGCAGTAACTAAAAACTAATGAGTTGCACCATTGGTCTGTGGTTGCACCCAGCTTGTGATCTGACATCTGTCAGTGAGGTCGATTCTGAAAAACCTGCATCAATCGTTATTACAATCGCAATGTTGCGATTGGCTGAATAAATGCTATTCTTGTTGCAACAATGCTTAATAGCCAATAGTGAGCGAGCATTAAACAATCAGAGGTGATTGCGATCGTGACATTGTAGCTGTCATTCTACCGCATGAGTCTCTTCGTAAATCGTATGTCATTTCATCTTGATTCTTGATCTATGCCCTGTGCACCTGTGGTTGCACTCGGTTGCACTACGTATAACGTAGTGATTACATACTCTTTGGCACTTCGCTTGAAATATTGGTATGTCAAAATATCGATATTTTGTTTTCAATATATCGAAATCAATGTTAATATTTGAAATATATACATCGATATGCTATAAATCTCTCTATGCTATAAATAGAGATACTTTTGGCACAGTACATTTTGGCATTTCTGACATCCGATCCCTAGAATTCATCATCACACTATCACCACATCACCAACCATCACCAAATCCGTAACTATGCAACCCGTAACTTTTTACTCTTTCTCGGTTTGAGCATAGATTATAATCTTAGATCGAGGCTTTATAATTAAAATTGTCTATGTTCCATATAACCTGAACAATTTTAGAAGACAAACTGTGCTATCCCTTTCTTCATGCTTCTTCCTATTATCGTATAGGTTAGAAAAAGATGTAAATACCTATTTTTAAGTCTTCGTATATAGCATATTTAATTCTGTGGCCGGTTAATATTTTTCTACAGGCGTTGCAAGGTAATCGAATTGAAAATGTCAAAATGGCTCTCGAAAGAGCTGTTTATATTGTGATTTTAACTCTAATAAGTAATATATTTTAAGATGAAAAGTTTCCAGTGAGCGTTTTAAATTATGTTACATAACACGGGCCCTTTCGGGCCGAACGACGTGCCGGTGAATGTAAATCCGCAACCAAACATGACCTCTATGAGTGGAAGGATGAATATCGGGAATAACTTGAACAACTTGGCAAAAATCCCGCAACAGTCGCCTCAGACGGCGAACCCGCACTTTAACTTACCGGATTATCCGACCTACGGGTTGAATATGAACGCAGGTTTGAGCCCATTTCAAAATTTTCACCATGTTGGTTTTCAACAAAATTCCATAGCCCAAAGTTCGATCCACGACAGCTGGCAGAATAATATGTTGCCTATGAATTTAAATATGCAGAGCGAGCATGCCATGCTAGGCTTTGCTCAATACGGCAAGCCTGATGTGAGCGAACAAAGCTTCAATAAGAGCATGCTAAATGTACCACAAGTGCACACAAAGGCTTTTCACAAACAAATGGGTATGGACGTTAACTATCACTACAATTTAAACCCTAGCTATCGACCGTACGCTGACTACAACTTAGATTTGAGTGCAAAACCCAAAACTGATGATGTCCGGCATTTTCTTGATCCGAATATCAGTAAAGAGCGTGCAGCGCTGAGTCCGCACTATTCAGAACAGATTGACTTGAGTAATAAACAGAAAATGCATAATTTCACTCGACCATACTTAGAAACTACAACAGCAAAATCTCTCATCCCGCAAAAACATGATACTAGCAGTGTAAATATAAATAATGAACTAAGTGCGCAGCTACAGAGGTCAAAAGACAAGCATCCATACTTTGACAATGCAAACAGTATAAAATCACAACTGAGTCTGGATAGTAGATATCGGGAAAGTGAGTTAGATTTATCTAAGTCTCTAAAACATAGTAACTTGAACAGTAACTACCAGAATTTAAGTGCAGATCATAGATTTTATAAGGACCAAGAGATACGGGCCCAGAGTAATGATGCCTTGTCGCGGTTCCATCTACCAAATAACTTAAACACCAATTTCGCAAGTATGACATCAGATCTAAGAATGTATAAGGATTCAAACCAACTACCCCAGAATTTAGAAAAGATTCTTGGCAAGCCGCAACCTGAAAATTTAAACACATCTTATCCTAGTGTCAATTCAGATCTCAGATATTATAAGGACAGAGAATCCAGGTCACAAAATCTGGAAGCTATATTAGCTAAAACTCAAAAACCAGAAAATTTAAATGCTAATTTCTCAAAACCTGAGAATTTAAATACCAATTTCTCAAAACCTGAGAGTTTAAACAGTAATTTCTCAAAACCTGAGAATTTAAACACTAATTTCTCAAAACCTGAAAACTTGAACACTAATTTCTCGAGTCCTACTTCTGAACATAGATTTCTAAGTGAAACAAAGTCAAGACCACAAATTGATGAAGATGCATTGCCAAAATTCCCACAAACACATGCAGATTTAGCAGCAAATTCCACAAAAGTTAGTTCTGACTTGAGTGTATATAAGGGTGACCCACAACCTCAACGGTTGGAAAATTCAGATCTAAGATATTATAAGGACAAAGAGGCCAGGTCACAAAATCTAGAAGCCATATTGTCTAAAACTCAAAAACCTGAAAATTCAAACACTGATTTACCAAAACCTGAAAATTTGATTACCAATTACCAAAGTGTTAACTCAGAATTAAGATTCTATAAAGACCAAGATTCTAGGCGCCGAAGTTTGGAGAATACTGTCAAGATGATTGAAAATATACTCTCACATTCATCAAATTCAAGAAAAAGTTCATCAACCTCCTATCCAAGCAAATCTTCAGATTCCGATCAGAATGTAGAAAAAGACAAACCTGAAATAAAAGATGCAGAGAATGATAGTTTAAATAAAAGTGATATCAACAACAGTAACACAACGGGCGAAGGCGACTCCAGTATTGATAATTTATCTAATTGTGATAAAACTGATGAATCCAATGCAAACACTAGCAATGAATTGGATGATAATGCAAATGAAGATGAGGAAATGGATGACAAAAATGAAAGTAATGATGAAAGTGAATCTGAATCTGAAACTGATGATGTTCATAATGAAGCTACTAACCAAAGTGAGAAACCAGCAATTAATACAACTGAAATAGTAAAGGAGGATGTAAAATCTGAGAGTGAAGAATCCTCATCAGATGAAGATGTCAAACCAATGGATCTGTTAAATGACAATGACATTAAAACAGAAGATAAATCTGACGAAGTTATCGTGAAAGTTGAAATTGTACCAAATCTCGTTGATGTGGAACATTTGAATCCGTTTTATAGGGATGTTTTTGGAATCCAAAGTGAGGATTTGGAAAATCATGATATTATTGATTCAGAGACCAGTATTACAGTTGCCAAGGAAGTTATCAGGAATGGTAAATATTAATAACTTTGATGTTCTTGCATGTCCCTGGTTTGTTAATAGGATTTTTTTTATATTTCATTACAAGTTAATCCTTTACTGTAGTGTCAGTTCTCACCTGGTGGTAAGTGATGATACAGTCTAAGATAAGGTAGTAGACTCACTTGGAATGTGTGTGGCAGTTTTTATTACACCTCTTATCAGTTTCTACTACTGGAACGCTAAATCTCTTGGAGGTACGGCTTTTGTTGGTAGGGTTGCAATCAGCCACGGCTATAGCCCCCCATCCAACCAGACCAGCGATTGCCTTTGCCAGGAATTGAATATGGGACCTCCCACTGAGGTCGCCATAATTCAAACGGTAAAATGGTGCCCTATTAGTGTCACTCTGTTGTCTGTCTGTCTGTGCGTCTTACAATATTATATCAAGTATAAGTAATTGCAGTCCTATGCATTGCTGGAGCAAGCTGCGCTTCAAATCAACACTTAAACATTCTTTGATTTCTTTCTTTGATTGTATAGTATACTTTTAATCGATCAAGAGAAAGGCTACTTATACTTAGCCTTCTAAACAATCACTTTTTTTTGGTTTCCTTTTTAGGAGCAGCAATCGAAGGAGCGTATTTGGAATGCCCTCACTGCAATCTATACTTTAATCATCCAAAGAGGTTCCTCATCCATACAAAATGGCACTCCTTTGGGCTGACCAATGAGAAGAGAATGGAGTTACAGAAAGAGAAGGAACTGCGAAAGCAGATACGGAAAGAGGCGAGAGTAATAGAGAGGATGAATCTGAGTGAAGTGAGTGATGTCACAACTCCAGGGAGAAAGTTTAACTGCAGGGATTGTGACAAAGTGTTTCTTGCCAAAGCCAGTTTGAAGAACCATCGGCAGAGGTGAGTTTGATTTCTCGTATAGGGTTCTGTACCTCAATAGGAAAAAAGGATCCCTTATAGGATCACTTGTATCAAAAATTTCGCGATTCACTTAGTTAATGAAATAAGAGACAAAGTGACCTTGGCTTCTATGCAAATGATGTGTCGGATCTTTCCCATAGATTCGTCAGCCAATAGGGAATTGCGTCAATTGATAGTTACAAATCCATCGTCCACAATGCACGTTGTAATATTGTAAGACAGATTAGCTAGAAATACTTTGCACAACTTCGCTTGGGTTACTTGTTTTTTTTTTTTTTAAATTATGTATATAGACTAGCGCTTGGCTGCAATCAGACCTGCTAGCAAGTGATGATGCAGCCTAAGATGGAGCGCGTTTGCCTAGAAGTTGCCTTGAAGTCAAGGTACCCATATTAAAAGTGGGAGGAAAAACTGATGCCGGAAGGGGATGATTTTTATGATCTTTTTTACTATCGTCATAGATATCACCCAACACGCATCCGCGATTGCAAAATCTGTGGCAAGACCATGCTGGGTTGGATGGCATTACGTGCACACATGACGACTCATACGTGCGAGTCTGGCTACCAGTGCGACAGCTGTCCTAAGCGATTCAAGCACCCGCACTCGCTGGCCAAGCACCGCGACACGCATCTAGTGAGTATTGTTACATCTACGCCTGACATAGTTCTGTCTGACTGATCTTACATCTAAGAGTGTGGACTACCATAGCAATTTATTTACGATAATGGATACCAGTTTCAAACTGACCAAAACAGTTGAAGCAAAATAGCACTCTTCTGTCGATTTCTGAGTATTTGGCGATTTTTACCAGGCTGGGCTCACTTGGCCCTAGAAATACACCTATGTCAATTTCAGTCAAACTCAAGAAATTTTGAAAATCTAAATCCACGTGGACGAAATCGCAAGCATCCGCTAGTTATTGACTTTCTGTCACTAGCTGATGCCCGCGACTTCGTTTGCGTGGATATAAGGATTTTTTAAAATCCCGTGGGAACTCTATGATTTTCCGGAATAAATAGTAGCCTAAGTATTAATCCAGGGTATAATCTATCTTCATTCTAAATTTCAGGCAAATCCGTCCAGTAGTTTTTGCGTGAAGGAGTAACAAACATACACACACGCATACATACATACACACAAACTTTCGCCTTTATAATATTATATAGTGTGATTAGTGTGAAGTGTGATTTTTGATTTTAAATACAAAATTTCTTAATTCCAAAGTGATGTAATGTTTCAGGAGAAAACACACGCGTGTCCGCAATGCCCCAAAAAGTTCGGCTCGGTGATGCTGCTCAACGTGCACTCGAAAACACACGAGCGCGCATTGCGCGGGGCCACGTTCCGCTGTACGTACTGCGGGAAAGGGTTCTTCGAGTCGTACAGCTTACAGGTAATCTGGATGTATTCTGGAAAGTATGGGTGATTCAAATCAAACAACTTGAAATCAAAAAAATCAAACCAAATCAAAATCAAAATCATTTGTTTACAAGTGTAAATTAAAAATTTATAACACCCCCGACAAGTGGTTACAGTAACTAGAAAAGAGCTGATAACTTTCAAACGGCTGAACCGATTTTCTTGGACTATTCCGCGCCTACGATCCAATGTATCTGAGTTTTCCAAAACATCATTTTCAAATAAATAATTATGTGTCTAGGGAACATCCATCTTGACACCTTGACATTTGTCAATTCACATAATTTTATGAACCTAACGGTTATCTAACCTTCTTTTCTACAAGAAAACTAGAAAAGAGCTGTTAACTTTTAAACGTCTGAACCAATTTTTTTGGAACACTCTCGATCAAGCCACCTTCCAAACAAAAAAAAGTAAATTAAAATCGGTTCATTCGTTTAGGCGCTACAATGCCACAGACAGATACACAGACACACAGATACACACGTCAAACTTATAACACCCCTCTTTTTGGGTCGGGGGTTAAAAATAGGTACTATTGTACCTATTGTTTGTCCGTTTTTTAGATTTGAAAGATGACGTAGTGGTGATAATTAATTACGTAAACTTAAAACTAAAGCTACGCGGGTTCCAAACATCTTATAATATCAATCATAATATATCATCTTTGAAATCTAACAATTTTGACCATCAAAAGGTGTACAATAGTACCTACTTTGAACAAATGATTTTGATTTTGAATCGCGGTATGTACCTGTTATTTACAATATAAAATGTCGTTAAACCACGAAATAAGTTTAAAATCAGTAGAGCTACTATCCTGTGCTTGTACTCCAAAGGTGCACGAGAGAACGCACCGCAACGAGCGGCCGTACCTGTGCGAGATATGCAACACAAGCTTCGGCACCAACTCCAGCCTGAAGAGACATTTGAAAGTCGTGAGTATCTATCCGTCTATCCAAAGCTCTCTATCTACCCACGGAAAGAAGTTAGTTTAAGGCTCTTTCTACTAACTACTTTCCGTTGATGAAATATATGTACAAACATAATTTTCAAAAACATTCGAAAACATAGTTTCGTTTGTGATGTTTGACGACTCTAAATGGTTAACGCCCACTGACATTTTCGTCTCTGCCATTTGTATGGGATTACGTAACAGAGAGCTTTATACTAACTTCTTTCAGTAGATAGAATACATTTCCCCCCTCGCCATTTTAATATCGAACCGCGAGTTTTTTTGCTGATGCATTCTAAGATGGAAGCGGGCTAACTTGGATGGGGTGTGATGATTTCATGAAATCCACAATCCTGATCGGTTTCTGCACAGCATCATACCGTTTGTTTGTTGTCTGTGTGTATATCCGTCTGTCTGGTTTATGAATCACCTATTTTTCTTTGATTTTACGTCAGCCATAGCCTAATATTTGACTTATCGTCGATTCATGATTCTCTAATTTTTTTTTAAAAAGAATATTAGCCATGTTAAATGACTAATATTCCCCTTTCCTCTCCAACTAAGCGTCAGGCTTGTGCTAGGAGTAGGTACGACAATAGTGCAACGGGCGGGGTTTGAACCGTCGACTTCTCGGTTTTCAGTCCACTCCTTTACCGGTTGAGCTATTGAGGCTCAAATTGAAATTCAAATTTACTCTGCCTGTAAAGAATTCGATTCGCATTTGACCAGTTGTTCATTTTGCAGTCGCACAGTACGTCAAAGCCGTTCGAGTGCTCGACGTGCCACCGCTCGTTCATCTCGGAGGCGATCCGCGACCGCCACGCGATGCGTAACCATGGCAACCCGGAGGACTTCAAGTTCGTCTGCAAACAGTGCCCGTGCAAGTACCTGAAGCTCAAAGACCTGAGGAAACACATGTACAAAGTACACCCCAAAGGCAAGAGGAAGAAAAAGGGGCAGTCCGATTCCGAATAAACCGTTTTAAAATCGTGTTTTGCGCATCAATATTTTTTGTTAATCGATTTTAATGAGCGATTTAGTGAATCGATTTTTAATAATCGATTATGGAGAATCGATTTTCAATAGCCCATTTGTATAATAGTTGTAACCATGGCAACCCGGAGGACTTCAAGTTCGTCTGCAAACAGTGCCCGTGCAAGTACTTGAAGCTCAAAGACCTGAGGAAACACATGTACAAAGTACACCCCAAAGGCAAGAGGAAGAAAAAGGGGCAGTCCGATTCCGAATAAACCGTTTTAAAATCGTGTTTTGCGCATCAATATTTTTTATTAATCGATTTTAATGAGCGATTTAGTGAATCGATTTTGAATAATCGATTATTGGGAATCGATTTTCAATAGTCCATTTGTAAATAATTGTAACCATGGCAACCCGAAGGACTTGGAATTTGTGCCCCTACAAGATGCAAATCAAAGACTAGGAAACAACATGTACAAAGTAACTACACCACAAAGGTTTGCTCTCGATTTTGTTGGTCGCTTTTTTAATAATAATTGTTAAAAATCGATTTCTATAATAAATAATCGACCTATAACAATCTGGAGCACTTCTGTATGCAGATTGCAAAACTTGAGGAAACTCATTTACAAAATACACTCCGAGAGCTAGTGGAAGAAAAAGGGGCAATATAAAATCGATTCTTTTGTTTCAATTTTTTATTACTTAATCGATTGAATTAATTGACTTTTTTATTAATTTAATTGATTTAGTAAGTCGATTTTTAACCAACCGATTTTGTAATACCTGATTGTTATATTGTTATTGAATCGATTTTTGTGAATCAGTTATTGGATGATCGATTTGCTATCGCATCGGTTTTATAATGTTGGTTTGGTTTATTTCCATAGTATATTCTTTTCGTTAGATTATTCTGTTTTTATGCAAGCCGATTTTATAGGTAAAGCGTGTAATCGATTATCGAAAATCGATGGTAATAGGCTACACACAAGTATTGAAAGTCAAAATTAAAAAGTTAGTTCCCGAATTTTTAAATAACAAAATTAAGTAAGGGTTTAAATAGTAATTAATTAGTGAAAAAGATATAAAATATAAAATAATGTAAGTTGAATATTCCAACAATTTTTTTTGATCTTGCTAGAATAAAACGCCTATTATCAAATTTTCTAGGTGTTAGGTAAATATTTGAAAAAAAAATAGTCGATAAAATAAATAGTGAATTTAACACTAATTCTATTCCTCTGATTTATTTAAATTAAATGAAAACTTTAAAATTCTAAGGGATAAGTATTGGCTTGCAAGTTGCAATTAATATTGCTTTATAGGGCCATACCTAAAGAGCGCCAATGGGACTCTATTACTAGCTTCCGCTGTCCGTCTGTCTGTCAACGGGCTGTATCTCGTGAACCTTTATAGGTAACAACCTAATTTTTAAAATGGTCGCCAAAAAAAATTCAATTGTGCTACTTTTTGTACGAGGAACCCTTCGTGTGATAACCCGTCTCGCACTTGACCAATTTTTGCAGTTCTGTCTGCGCTGGCTCTCAAGGTTCGAGTCTAAGTCGAGGTCCAAATTGATACCTATTCGAGTTTTTTTTTTAGTTTCTATCTACATTGATTAAACAATCCCAACAAATAACTAATTTTTAATAGACGCGTTTTACCTACCAATAAAACGCTTATTAATTTACTTACCTTACTCGATGCTTCATAATATGAGATAGGCGCCATTTGTCCCGCCTTAACGCATCTATCTCGCTCTATCATATAGCGCTGTCCCTCTCTCTCTACCACCGCCAGCAGTACGGAGCTGGCCAAAAGGTGGCCGCGTTTGTTTTATTCATTGCGTTGAATATCACCAGGCAGAATTCAAAGTTAAGCATCGAGTAAGGTAAGTAAATTAATAAGCGTTTTATTGGTAGGTAAAACGCGTCTATTAATTTGACTGTACCTTACTCGATGCTTCATAATATGAGACGTGTTTGTTATCGCCTGGTGGTGGTGGTGATCTGCGCTATACAAAGATTTAACATCTTTGACGCCAATGTGACATATATATATGACAACTGATATGTTGGGCAAATAATGCCATTTTCTTGCTAAGAAAAGAGAAAAGAAAAATTACGGGGTGTAAATCCTCATTAACAATTAACTATTCACATGATTGCGAGTTAAAAATGAGTTTGCAAGTCGACATACAAAATAACAGAAAAGATATACGCGTGTATGTATTACATCAGGCAAACCATTATAAGCTAGGCAATAAATTTAGCAATTTAAATTATATGCGTGCCTGTATGTGTAATACTCAGTCAATAGGTAAGGCTGACCTCACAAACACTTGTAAAAACATTCTTTACATATAAAGTCCACCTATTAATTAGACAGCATCAATATTAGGATAGTGATTAGTCATGAAAACAATTGCCATTGCAAGATTGATTAAATATTTTAGACTCACTCTATGAGTCAATAACATAATATATGGGTACCACCAAAAACCATATAACTGGGTCAAAATACAGCTATTTCAACAACATTAGACAATTGACCCAATCGTTTCGAAATCATACTGAAATTATTACCGTCCCGCATGAAATCCTCGGACATCTGATATCTTAGATATCTACTAAGAACAATTTAATCACAATGAACAATCCTGGGTAAAAATAAGTAACTTAGTACATGCGCAAAACATGCCCTGGAGCGAATTTAAAATGGAAAGGTTCCTTTGTTTAAAATAACTATTTTCACTATGACCAGGAAAAATCTTCCCAGAACAGTCTAGTTTTTTTAGTTCCATGTCCTTTTCTTGGCTCATAGCTTTGCTATTTAGAAAAGTTCGTACAGTTCTCACCAGAACAGAAGAAAGTTTTAATTTGAAACTCATAAATAAACAATTCATCATTGTTTAGGTATTTCCTTCTTACTCTTTGTTTTATCATTCTACAGAATTGGGATGATGCCACTGTCAAAAATAAATTATAGCAAATTAAGCTTTTGGTTCCTTGCATATCATGGACTTCCGCAAAATAACGCTTGCTTCTTATAATACATGATAAAAAGTCGCTGATTTGACTAGCAGCCATTCTTCCTATTATTAGAATTAGAAGTTTATTTTAAACTAAGCATGAAAAAGCTATAAAGGAACACTCTACAACCTGCGTTGGGCGGCTGTAGCTAGGACACTTTGAACCAGACCAGGACTTGTAATGACTTATTGTTAGCCGAAATGTTGACTTCATTAATTAATGATGAAGGGATTAATGAGTTAATGCCCAGCTATGGTGATAAAACGTAGTTATTAAAAACTGTCTTCTGGCACAATGCTTAATCATTCCAAGATCTATCTTGGCGCGCTCAATATTATAATGTTTTAAAGATTTTAATTTCGAAGCAATAACGGAACAAAAACCTTTTGGAGACGTTTTTCAACAAGCTTAAAGTTTCATAAAACGAAACTTATTGGAAATCCTATCACAATGTAAAGGATTATTTAAATGATAAGAAAGCTTAAGAATGAGTTTCTTAACAACTCCGATAGCTTGTAAACACTACATTATGTGAAGTCAATAAAGATTTGTTATTATTAAATATTAATAATTTTGTGAAGTGGTGATAATTCAAAGAACAGGTAACTACCCAGCTGAGCCTTGTGAGCCTGTCCCATGCCTGGGCGCATTTCGAACCCTCGTAGCTTTAGTTTTTAAGTTTACGTAATTAAGTATCACCATTACATCATCATAAGAACCCAAAAATTGACCATCGAAAAGTGACAAAGACAAGGTAGGTAAGTACTACTTTGAATAATTCATGACAACAATGTTTAACTATGCTAACTTGAAGACAGTCAGCAATGCTCGTACAATTCACAAAAGATATGAAAAGAAATCGACCAAGTTCAATCATAAAAGTGGATATTTTACTGGTAAAAACAAGGGATATTCTCACAGTTTCAATTTATTGAAAGTTTTATGGTAATGTTACCCAAATAGCCCGTGTCGAGGATCAGAATATAGTCAGGGGCACGGTAAGCTGATTCGGTACGAAAATTCATTCCTTGCACAATAGTATCCGAACGAACTGTACAATAAAACTATCTTAACCTGTTCATTTGACATCTTGGATTGGACTGATATCGTTCCAGCGTCGGACATACCTTGCTCCTGGAACTTTTACGATCCAAACCTACACATGACTATTAAATCCAACGACATCATAGAAGATGTCGTAGATTTTAGGATTACAGCCCACTTATAACATATACAAGGTAAGGTATTGTGTTAATGCTTCTTGTAGCATCCTTGCACACAGATCTAATTCACTCAGAATTAATAACCATGTTACAATTACGAATAACTATGAAATTAAATCACACCCCCTAAACAGATCTTAAGTTCTGATACATCAGGCTGGATCAAAGTTATTATTCGAATATAGAAATTCGTTAGATTTGAAAATTTTTGTCCGCTGAATCAGTTTCTGAACCAAAAATTTTGAAAAATAAAGGGGTTGTTTTATTTTAAAAGTATAACCATGAATCTTCTGCCACGAGCAGAGCATATGAAATTTTTTGTCATGTGACTTTGAACTGGAAAACGATTTTAATAGTTAACGTTAAATTTTCCATGTAAGAAGGCTATCTTGTTTAAGATTATAGAATGAGATAGCAGAACAATTTAAAAAAGCTTTGCTACACCGGGCACGGCTAGGTGCGAATAAATCTAGCATTTCATTCTAAAGTCTTTCTCCGCCATACGAGTATGCGGTTAGCAAATGCTAATTCCGAGGAATGCCAAGTCTAGAAACATAGTCGGCATGACCGTTGTTTTGTTGCAAAACTGAAAATGTATTAGACTATGATCCAGGATTGAAACGTACAAAATACTAAATAACTATTAAATGTCCCAACTTTGAAAGCATGTTACTGAGAAGGAGCAATCATAGATTTAGGGGACATGATATGAAGCTACATGTCAATTATCATTGTCAAATCCATTAAAACACTTTCTGACCCACAGAGTCAGTCACATTTGGAATAAATTGCCCAAGGATGTGGTTATGACAAGCTCTGTTAACCAGTTCAAGAAAACATTAAACAAACATTCGGAAAAACTCGAAGTACCTCTGATATAGACGAATCAGCGAAAGCTGCTTAGTCTATTATAAATAATAAATAATGATAATAGTAATCTGGTAGCCACGATGCCAGTTCCAAGAGAGGAGCAGATTGCATCCTCTTCTGTCATAAGTCCATGCCAGACGAAAAAGCTGACCATGACCTTGGAAATGAGGTGATACTTTTAAATAAACTCTAACATCCTTGTTGACTTTTCCATTAAATGCATTGCACTTAGCATACATGCATTTACATCAAAAATATATTGATTGATTGAAATTTACAATAACCGGAAATTTCTCCTGGAATGCATCGGTTTGGTCCAAGGCTCGACAAAGAGAAGTCTGCCCAATCAAGCACGACACGCGATGTCCATGCAACGTTGTTTGTGAGAGAATAAACTGCAAAAGGCATGTAGATGGAAGAAAGGAGATTCTGATACCATCATCTCAAATCCTTCGCTTCATGCAGATCAATAATATGAGGGACGGTGCAAAAACCTGCTATTCTTCAGAAAATACAGTTTCGAGAGCCGAAAGAGTGGGTCACGTGGACGCAAGCCGCCACTGCTGGCGCAAACATGCACTCGCACTCGCGTACTGCAGCGGGCGCCACTCACGCACGAGGTTCGCACGCTCATGTCAGTCACTGAACAAATCTACCTGATCAGTTGATCACTGGGCATGCTCATGTAGACCACAACGATATATGACGAGTATAGAGTCATTAGGTTAGTTGTAAATGGTAAAAAATATTATTGTATAATTCAAACTATTTAACCCTTCTCATTTAGTGAAGACAGCCGTGCTCTGTAGTGAGCTGGTGATGCGTTTATCATGATAATGAATTTAGGTTAACGTATCCATTGAATTAGCGTGTAATGATAGAATTAAGTTTTCCACATAAAAATAATAAATTGCTATGTTGGCTTTCTTTTCATGTTATTTATAGGCACCTTTACTTGGTCAGAAGTATGGCTCCTTTAGCTTGAGAGATGTGAATAACACATTGTTATAAACTTAATACTTGCTGTAATTAGCCAGCAGCAAGAGAGCGACAGCCAATTAAAAATGATTGCATTGCCCACTGTACACACTGTAGATGTCAATCTATGGCAATAGGACTGCGATATTTGGATGACTCCCATTAAAAATATCGGGAGCTTGTAAAAAGCGGTATGCGATACGCTTTATGAGATATAAGAATATATTTATATTATGTGTAATTTCGGAGCTTTTACTTTTCCCAATTTGTTTGTAACGCGACGCAAGTGGCCTCTGAAATTTATATCAATATATTTGCATTCGGTATTGCTTTGAACCCATACTTTCCTTAATAAGGTTATGCAAAAGACCATAAAATTATTTACTTCGTGACTGAAACGAGAGCAGCTGTGCTCCTAGCAACGACTACCCTGCAAGGGCAAGTAGGCATGGACCATTACAAACATAACATAAATGCATGAGGTGTGCTGACCAGCCTGCGTAGTTCAACTGTGCCTGCAAGGCGTAGCTAGATTTTTAATCGGCCAAAACATTAGGTCCGGAGCGTAAACCTTAGCATAAATATCAGTGGCGCCCAAGAGCGACTGATTGATATTCCACTGAGAGTTGAGACCATAACAATGTCATGCACACTCCCGCGAGGAGTTGCTTACTTGGCTTTTACACTGCGCCCACGAGGCGTAGTTAGCTTATTAAATGGCCCATGCACTCCCGCGAGGAGGCATTTAATTTCTAAGTTGCACCTGCGAGGTGGATCTAGGTTCTTAAATGGTCCATGCACTCCCGCGAGGAGGCATTTAATTTCTAAGCTTCACCTGCGAAGTGGATCTAGGTTTTTAAATGGTCCATGCACTCCCGCGAGGAGGCATTTAATTTTTAAGCTGCGCCTGCGAGGCGGAGCTAGATTCTTAAATGACCAAAACCACTGCCATGTAAACTCCCACGAAGAGCCATTCTGTTTTCAAACATACGCCTGCGCGGCGAAGGTAGATTTTTTTTTTTTTTTTTTTTTTTAACTTTTTAACATTTCTTCGAGCCTTACACTTTCGCTTCTCTTAGGTAACTCTAATACCGTTGTTCTGAATATGACCATGAATCCAATTCAAATTCAAAATGTTTTTATTCAATTCGACTTATACCAGTTCTGTTAACTCGTAAAAGGCATCTACCACGGGTTTAGTTCATGAAAGCCGGTCAAATTATCAACATAACGTGAGAGATAATATATTTATCGTGGTAGGTGGATAGGCATGAAAGTTTTACATCATTTGATAAGCTATAAATTTGTTCACTTTCAATAGGCTCGATTAATCTGAAAACTGGTATCTGAACCTTTTCTTTTCAATGTAATCAATTATGTACTTCTACTCTGCAAGAATCTAAAAGTAAATGAAACGGAAGCACCGGTACTACCGGGATACCTTTTATATTAAATTATAAATAGCATTAGCTTTTTAAACAATAAATATTTCAATATTTCTTTCCATAGAAAATAATAGCATTTAAAAATATGAATGACGTGAATGTTCACGACGTTGCACGTCGCGCTGCACATTGTCCTTACCTACCCACAAGATTAAGTACTATGTACCTACATTACCAATTTGGCATTATGCTGGTATAATTATTTATATTGTACAGCTATAATTAATTAACTCAGTGCCAGGTAAAACCAACTGTGGTTTTTGTGGCGCTGAATGTAACAAAAACTGCAAATGTTTTAAAAACTATCTACATTATGGAGTAGTTTTTCGTTCACAATGAATTGTTGGAAATTATATAGGATTCATTGACGGTAGCTTAATAAAATCGATATTTGACTCATTCGATGTCAAACTATCTGTTGAATCATGTATTTAAATTAACAAACTACCTCTAAGATGACATTTTCATAAATAGCCAATGAATTTAGCTATGCAGTAAAATTTTGCTTAAGAAATAAAAGCATTTCTATACTCAAACATTTATAAGAATTAAATAAATTGAAAAACTCACGTGATCTGGTTTACCGTCTTTATGAAATATTGTTTAGTAATTATACTCTTGCACGAGTATTATAATACTTTATCCAATGCAGGTAATTTTTTCTCCAGAGTGCTGCTTTAAGCAAGCACAACCGTTCTCGGCGGGAAACAAAACGCCAATGAATAAAACAAACGCGGCCACCTTTTGGCCAGCTCCGTACTGCTGGCGGTGGTAGAGAGAGAGGGACAGCGCTATATGATAGAGCGAGATAGATGCGTTAAGGCGGGACAAATGGCGCCTATCTCATATTATGAAGCATCGAGTAAGGTACAGTCAAATTAATAATATATTTCGCTTTATTGAAAAAATCCTTCAGTACCTACTATCAATATAAAAAAGTCCCAAAAAAGTTTGGCAAATTTATATTTTACATACAGACAGTATGAGAGTGACATTTTTAGATCTGTATGCTCAGTATGAAATTATACATATCACCAAGTCAATAGAATTCGAGCATTGAAACACTTCAATGTTAAAGTAAAATGAACCTTATGTTTATTATTTTAAGGCTTAAGTTCGTCCATATAATATCTACACTCTACAGCTAGCCCTCCAAACGGAAACATTTTGAAATAAATATCGGTGGTACTGAATTTTTTACTTTAAATCAAGATGTAAAGGTCTATTTTACTCTGACGTTATTGATTCTCGACACTCGATTTCTATCAACGTTTGTGATATATAAAATCTCATACTAAGTACAGCTAACACTTAAAAAATATAATCGAATAGATAAATAATTTTAAAGTAATTATGTATGTAGTTATTTAAAATGTACTTTATAAATATCATGTTGTAATATATTTATATTGTATCTATTAGATATTGGGCAGAGTTAGTTTATAGGTGTTGTTATAGTAATTTTTGTCTTTTATTTGTTTTCGCATTACAAGACTAAAGGAAAAAGGTAGACATGAATGGGTGAATAATTATGAAACAGGTCGGGAGAAGTAATTTTATTGATAACACTGCAAAAGTGCAACAACTAGCATCAATGCCACGATTTATACCACACTTTGTATTGACTCGACACGGGTTCTAGCTTTTTTCTTTAATCTGAGACTGAATGAGCACCAATAAAAGCATTTTGCTCTTTTACCAACATTGTAAAAAATATATATATACCTACCTACTTAGGCTGAGATCTGTAAAGCGTACTTTGACTTTGCTCAGACTTAAGTTTCAGTTAAAACGAGACAGATTTATGTCAACGATATAGCGCTGTCTCGTTTTAACAGTGTCTTAAGTCTAAGCAAAGTAAATCTCAACCTTAGATTTTTAAGATCCATTTGTTATAATTTGTAATTTAAAAATATGTAACTATATTTAAGTTAAATGCTTAAACATTTATAGATGCACTTTATTTTATTATTTATAAGAAAAGAATACCTAGTAGTTATAGAAGTTACATACGTCGTGTGTTTTATCAATTAGCTGTATTAATGTAAAGTTTATAGACGATTAATTAAAATTATTATTATTACCTAGGTATTTTAAGAATTTACCAAAATTTTCAACAAAATATTGTCTTTGTCACAGAAAATAAATATTTGTTTTATGTGTACACGGTGTCTTGTATTCATTTGTTTCCTTCTAGTTTTAAAATGGCCGATTCACACCAATTGCGTATGCAGCACGTACACGTGACACGTGCGTAGTGCCGCGCGTAGACGTAACTGCACGCATTACGTCTACGTCAACGTTCACGTCACGCAAGCGGTATGCCATGTCTCATACAGTACCATACATTACGTCATGATACGCGCTACGTCTACGCTTACGCGGCCTGTGTGAACGAGCTCCACTCATACTAAACGCCTATAGCGCATAACTGAGTAGGTTCCTGCGGTAGTAGAGCGGTGCAGGAGGGTGACAGTTGTCACAAGTTGACTAACTGACTGACATAACACTTTATTTTGTTTCATTGATTCATTGGTTCAATGCCCCGTTCTAGCAAGAAACTTGGCGCTCTTTAAATCCTTCACCCTTAAGTTTCTTTAACTCTTGGCAGCTTCTCTGAGATAAGCCTTGACCAATCAGATTAAAGCAAGGCAAGAAGTTCGCGACAGGTCGAGATGGCAATTGGGGTATGAGGCGGGGGGAACGCAGGGCAGTGTAGATGTACGGGGCGTTCCCATCTCGATTTATCGTGTATTATAATAGGTAGGATGGTAATAAAAAACAAACTTATTAGTAGTATTTTTAATCTTAACTCTTTCCTGGAGCCCTGAAGGTATTGTTCACATTCAAGCAAAAAAATCAATCAGACATACAAAACAAAATCGTAAACGTTTTAATATAAATTGTACTATTACTGACAATAATTATATCTGCCTAGATTGAAAAGTTTCTCTAAGCAACTCTTACTTCTCATATAAACGTAGTTTGGCTCTCACTTGAATATTCACCAATCAAACTCAATGAAGTTTTGTAGTTCAGAAACTAATATAGTGTGTAATTAGAATGCCAGCAAAAACCTAGCGCTATAACTGAACAAAAATCAATACCGATAACCATTCACCCTATACTTGTAAGTTTAGTGATTTAGTATTTTTCAAACCCGCAATGTATAGCGTGCAAAGCTCGGGGTTATTGCCGCGCGCCTACGATGCGGCATCGACCGCGCGGCACTTATCTATGCAACGTACGTTTACCTCTAGTGTCAGTCAGATGTTTTATTTGCGTATTGCAAATTGCGAAGTTTTGGAAAATATAGGATTTTTTGGTGGTACCTATCTTGTCAGTAATCATCAGTAGTATCACCTGTCTTCGTTTTTGTTGTTCTAATTACATCCTTTATAATTGTTTGAGGTTTGATAGATTTCAGTAATAATTGTAAGTTTTAGGGCCGGCACAGGCAAGAGACTATTGTCTGACAACATTCATTGGAGGACAAAAGTCCGTCATCATTTAGTACTTTGCGGTATTTCGCCATATTGTTTGCGTTATGCAATGCAGTGCAATGCAGGACAAAATGTTCACTAAGGAACATTTTGTCCTCCGTGGACAATAGTCCCTCGTCTATGCAAACTTGCCGTTAAAGTTGAATGGGTTTAAACATTTGTATGTAAATCCTTCAGCTCGACTTTGAAACTAAATATTTTAACAGAAATCTACAAACCACAGACAAAGATATTAGTTCCTAAAACATCGCTACAAAATTTCATTGGTTAATATTTAAATGAGAGAGCGAAATGATCTGCCCACACTGGAGGATGGGACGGCAGAGTATGTAACTCTTCAATCACAAGATTGATTTGCTAGGGAATAGACTTTCAATAATCTGATTGTCCTATGATCATGTTTAATGTATATAACGGGTACTACAATGATTTTGAATTATCAATATTTCAACTGAGTTTTAAATTTCAATGGGCTTAGGGCAAAAATGTTAGAGAGCAAAATGCTAGAATTTCAATCATGATGATACCAAGAGATAGATAAGAGACCTACTTTAAAATTGTGTAAGAAAAACATATTCATGGTTATCATTATCGTCAAGAAATTCTGCCCTTTGATTGGTTCATTCGCTGTTTACCTTTTTTTAGAGCCAATCAAAGGGAAGAATTTCTTGATGATAACGATAACCATAGATATGTTTTTCTTACACAATCGGGGGACAGGACAGTGTCTACAACATCCAAAGTTAATAGTGATGTTGTGAGTGCATTTTGCCAGACAGCTCGTGAAGTTCCAGTGAAAGGAACAAGAATTAGTGCTTGTAGTTCAATACTGCCCGTGACAGCTGGAACTTTATGTCTACTCACAGTTATGGTCACGACAGGACTGCTCCTGTTGTGGCCACAACTCATGCAAGTAGGCTGGAATATCGATAATTCAAAATCAATGTATTAATCATGGTAAGTACCCCATTATAATATGTCATTTAACTATGAAAAACCCAAAAACATTACTTTTAATGTACTCGAAACAATATTCAAAAATCAAAAGGTGAATCCATACCAATGGTAAATATTTATACATGTTAACTAAATAATGTAAACTCAGTCGCTCTGGCCGGCTGCCTGGCGTAGTAATACATAGATCTTCTCCTTTATCCAATCCTTGTTGTACGGTGCATAAGTGTTTGTTGATTTTTGGTACACTAGGCAACTGAGGTCTGCCAACTGCAAATAAAAATGCATTGGGTAAAATATTTTTTTGTCACTATAGGCACACACCTGATGGAAAGTGATGTTGTGGCCGAAGATGGGACGGGTTTACCTAGAAGATGGCTTGTTTGAAAGATACCAGAATAGTAATTGGTAGGCAATACAGATAGCAGAGTATTCCAAACCTTAGCCATGCACACGAATGAATGAATGCACGAGGAATGATGACACAAAACATTTTGTGTGTTGAATGTGGATGGCATGTTGATGAGATAAGAATGGTAATTCTAATCTTGTGGTACAATGATAAAAATGTGTATGGGGGAAAAGACTGAAAAGTTACTAAGCACACTCTCCAAAATATCAACAAAATCGATCTCAATTTCAAGCAACTTTCCAAGTTTCCAAGTTAGGGTGCCAAGGACGGGCAGTGCATGTTGCATGCTGCATGTTACACCATACAGATTTGTTTGGTTAAATGGATTAAAGCAAATTAAGCTTTTGGTTCCTAGTATATCATGGACTTCCGCAAAATAACACCTGCTTCTATACTATTTTCCAAGTTATTCAAGGGGCAGATTAATATATTCTTGAATAGCCAGCATTGCATTAGCAGTTCCTTTAATGGTGCAAATGTTCATGGGTGGCAGTAGTCACTTAACATCTGACCCACCAGCTTGTTTGCTTGCTATCTCTCACTCTCTGGTCTGGTCTTGTGGGAGGTTATATTTCCCTTCACCCAAAAGTAGCATGATTTTTAGGCAGGAGTAATGTTTTGATTTTTTGAAGAAAGATTTGGTAACTAGCCATGGTAAGATAACAGACCAATAATAACTCAGTTAAGCAACAAATAACCTAGAAATCTACACTAGGAAAGATTTGAGTTCCTGAAGGAACGAGATATTAATTAATTGCTTACCTGATCAACAAAGTCGAACAATTGAGAAATGTCATAAGTTATCGTCGGCGTATTTGGATTCCGCCTTTTTAAGTGTTCTTCGTATATCTTACAAACGCCTTCCATACAGTCGTTGACGCTCTCATAGTCCGAATACGTCCTCGTTTCAGGCCTAGGGCCCGGCTGAACTAGCAAAATTGTGTGAGACTGAAAACAATATAACCTTCATTAGCGCCATTTCTTTTACAATCAAATTTAATATTAAGTATCAGTTTTCCTTACCATTTTGTATAAATATCTATCTTAGCTTACGACGACTGACTTGAACCAGTTGGAAGGATAGAACTTGGAATTTGGAAAGCAAACAATATTATTTTCCAAAAATATTCCCACTCGCTGTATAAATCGGCGGCGTTCAGTTTACGTTTTGAAATCTGGAAAATGGAAATGTATGAAAAATTATTAAAGATGCTGCAGAAGGCTGCTGCTAAAAAAAATTGCGATAAATAAATCTTACACTATCAAAATAATAAGAAAATGCAATAACTCGAATCTTTAAATATCAAGTGATGACTAACGAATAAAAAAAATGTTGTTTCTAAACGTGACGTACCTCGTCTACATTTCGTTACTCGCTTGTAGTTTATCAAAAAGCCTAATAACAAAATAATTTATTTCTTGCCCAAGTGATTTAAAATTACAAAAAAATATTTTCAACAAAAAATAATCAACGATAATGCTAATGAAAATTATTACGGTAGTCTGTAATGTGCAAAGAAAACCATATATCATTTAACATAATTATAAAATGGAACGTTAAATGGATGCAAACATACGTCCTACGTCAACGTCATTGTCATAAAAAAAGTGTGTTTATTTCTTGAATGGACGGTATTTGGTAAAAACAAAAAGATAATCGGGCTTTAACTATATGAAACCTTCTCAAAATGGATATAGATGAAGATGTTATCAATAAATTCGCCAATGCTCTGAGGAACCATCATGTACAACGAACAGTTTCATTGTATAGTGAAAATCGGAGTAGTGGTAATAGTGACACTGAAAAATATGAAATTAAAGACATAATATTATGTGTTGCTAAACAATTAAAAGCTATCCAGAACGCTGATAACTTGAAGAACCGTCCAAGTGGGAAGGGTATCCCAGATCAAGTAAAAAAGTCAAGTTTTCTACCTATTCATATGGTGCCAGTGGAGCAAGTAAGTATAAAGATAATTAGACTTTTTTTACTTGCGGTTTTCTATCATTATGTTATCTTGATTGCTTAACGGTATTAGCGGCTTATTAAATGTTTATAGTTTCAAATTCTAATTTAAACAGCCTCAAATGCTTAATGGTAAGCAATCTGGCGATCATTATTAATTATAGCCCCACACTGGTGGTTCTAGCACAATCTTTATGATTGGTTAGAGAGGAAAGGTGTATGCCAAAATCGTGGAGTCTTAACATATCATAAGAGCCGAGCCACAAGTTGTCTCACACGAAATAAAATTATTTGAATTTATGACTGTATGATGAGTGATGACTTTGTCCATATAGACTTAGGATTCAAAAATCCTGTGAGAAGTTTTAATTTTATAGGATAAAAGCAAATAGCAGCTCATGTCACTTTCTAAGCTTAACTACCTCCATTATGTTACTCCTGTAGTCTGTAATATGCTCCCTGCCATGCACGCCACACGCATGTCTCTCCCACTGCCTAGCTATATGCCAACTATCTTGAGGAGGGTTACTCTGATCTACTCAGATCCATGATTACTCTCCAGTATGCTCAGGAGTGAGACAACAGTAATACATACATCCATTACATCATCTTTCTTCTTTCTTCTCTCTGGGTTGGTTTCCGCACTTAAAAACCATTACATCCTGCAAAATATAATATTGATATGTTGCTCCATTGCACTGAGTGACAGACTGAAGGACAAACCAAAAAAAAATTGGTCTAGAGATCAAATTCAAATAAAAAAAATTGTCAAGTTATCTTGACTTCAGTTTTGCTCTGGCACCAAGCGCCTGTACTTTTTCCAGTCATGTGATAGTCTTTTCTATCGTTTAATTACCTGTTGGTGAAAGTTCTGATGTCTTTCTCTAAATTTACAGTTGGTATCTGCAACTTTTTCTTTCTAATATTGTTAAAAAACAACAGAAAATTAACAACTTAAAATTTTTGATTACTTAGAAAACGCTATGCTCAAGACTGGCACCTAAAGTTACAAGGTTTGACAGATTTAAATTAAAATAAGTTTGTTTGTCAAAGAAAAAGATGTGAGTTCCCTAAAATTTTGTTGCCATCAGAATCTACTGATTCTGATCACTATCATGTTATTTTTTATTTTAGCCACCAAAACAAGGACAATCACACAAATTCGAAACACAATGTATATTAGACACACAGCTGATTAATATAATTGATAATGCTGAAGCAATAATAGATGCAGAGAAAGGTATTACACAAGAGTTTGATACTACTTTCTGTCATAAAGATCTTGAACAATCTGTGGATGATAAACTGATAAATATATCACAGAAATCCAATACTGTATTTAAAGATAGTGGAACAGTTGACAATGATAAATCAAAAAGTCCCGACAAAACTGATTGTCAGTTGGACAGAGATGAAACTAACCTTCAGTTACATGACTGTAGTTTTTCTGATAATAATACAGTAAAACATATTGATGCAGAAAAAAGAATGATACAAGAATTTGATACTACTTTTTCTTTTAAAGATCTAGATAAATATATTGAAGAAAAAAATGACTGTAATGAGAATCAAGAAAATGGTAGTAACAATGTTCGAGAAAAAAATATGGGAAATGACAACATTCAAGCAGGGAATTACAGAGAATCAGAATATGTAATTACGGATGATACTTTTAAAACAAAAAATGAAAAGGAAGATCTTTTTGTAAATAAACTATCTTTAACAAAAGAAAGAACTATTGCTGATATAACTTGCAGAAATTTTGTACCAACAAGTAATACTCAAAGAATAAATATAGATGTCTGTGATAATTTTGATACACAATGTAAGTTTTATTTGGATACATGTGAAAGTGATAGTGACAGTCAAAATAAAGAACTAAAAAAATATTCCAAATCTATAGAAGAAGAACCGAAAAGTCCAATTCTAAATAAAATCCGGCGCAAAGAAAAATCAAATACACCATCTCCTCTTATATTCGAATTAGAAACATTTGAGAAATTCGAAGCAATTGCATTGCCTGTTATAGAAAACCATGATTTTGAAACTGCTAAAAGGGTTATTAACTCACAGATTTTAAATAGAGAGTTATTCATTTATACACATGCAGAAGCAGTATTGAGTGATAGAGATAAGGATATTCAGATTAGAAGTTCAATTCTTGAAAGTGACAAAGAGCCGGAATTTTCATATAACACATGTACAGACAATAAACTTCATTTAAAAGAAGATAGTATGCTCTTTAGTAGTGATGAAGAAAATGATGTTCAATACAATGTGAAAGAGTTACCATTAACATGCGCTATACATAATTCGTTTCCTGATGAACCATATATATTAGACAAAACGATGTATGTAGGATTTCAAACAGCAAGTAATAAATCTATACAAATTTCTACTGATTCATATTGCAAAGCAAAAAGTATATTTAATAATTTTGAAAACATTGAGAGTGAAAATCTATCAGGAACAAATATAGAAGCTTTGAATACTAAGGTTACAACCAGTAATGTTGATAAATTAGACCATGTAAATATGAATGATGAAACAAATAATAACTATGATGATATAGCTCATTGCTTTGAAACGGCTATTGGCGAAACCTTCAATGTTTTTGAACACAAGGAATCAATTTCTAATATTAATGAAAATAAAATTAAAAACAATGCTGAAAATCAGTCGGATGATGTTGAAAATCTCCCTCAGTTACATGATAATAATATTATGTCTGCTAATAAAATACTAAAACTTAGAGAAGTAAAAGAAACTAGTAAATCATGTGCAGATGTAGGATTTTCGAGTACTGGTAAGACAAAAGACAATAATTTTGACAGTAATTTTGCAGATTATTTAAAATTTGATGACCACATTTTAGAAGAGTTTAATACAGATTTAATACCTGAAGTTACCTTAAATAAAATCGATGAACTAACTAAAGGCGATATTAATGATTTTGCAGGCTTTAAAACCGCTAATAATAAAATGATAAAAATTTCGACGCAAGCGTTAATGAAAACTAGAAACATTTTTGAAGATATTAACAGCGACGATAATTTGTCACGAAAAAGTGGAAAACAAAGTTCTGAAAACCTTTATTCATTACATAGACGCAAATCAGAGACAATTTCTACAGCAGGAATTACCCCAAACATTTACCTCAAAAGTCCATCAAAATCTTGGTCTAGTCATACAAAAGCACCATCTAACTCAAAACTTATGAACGCTAGCAATCAAAATAATGTCAAAAATAAAGAAGATCTAATCTCAACAGACAATAAAGAAATTAAATTGAAATATGTAACACCTTGTAGATTTGAAAAACTCTTGAATGATGATTATAATAAAAGTCACACGAGACATATTTGTAGTACCAAAGAAATAGATCCTTTTGCAAAATCAAAAAAAGTATTTCAAGGCACTGATGACGAAGAAAGTAATACTGTACAGGATTCTCATATATCAAAGCAGAAACACCTGCATCCTGTAGCTCATACATCTCTAAATACTGATATATGCCAAGGATTCAAAACGGCCGCCAATAAGCCAGTAAAGATTTCCGCAGAAGCTCTTGCGAAGTCAAAAAATATATTTCAAACTATTGATGATGAAGAAGGAAATATTGTAAAGGATTGTGACAATTTATCAAAAGAAAAGCAACCGTATCCTATAGCTCATACATCTCTAAATACTGCTATGTGCCAAGGGTTTAAAACGGCAACCAATAAGCCAGTAAAGATTTCCGCAGAAGCGCTTGCGAAGTCAAAAAAGATATTTCAAACTATTGATGATGAAGAAAGAAATGAATCCGAAAATACAATGAAAGAAAAGCAACCTTATCCTATTGCTCGTACATCGCAAAATGCTATATGTCAAGGATTTAAAACAGTAGGCAGTAAGCCAGTAGAGATTTCTGAAGATGCTCTTGCGAAATCAAAAAAGATATTTCAAAATATTGATGGTGAAGAAAGAAATATTGTAAAAGATTCTGACAATTTATCAAAAGAAAAGCAACTGTATCCTATAGCTCTTAAATCTCTAAATACTGCTATGTGCCAAGGGTTTAAAACGGCAGCCAATAAGCCGGTAGGAATTTCCGCAGAAGCTCTTGCGAAGTCAAAAAAGATATTCCAAAATATTGATGATGAAGAAAGAAATACTGTAAAGGATTCTGACAATTCATCAAAAGAAAAGCAACCGTATCCTATAGCTCATACATCTCTAAATACTGCTACGTGCCAAGGGTTTAAAACGGCAACCAATAAGCCAGTAAAGATTTCCGCAGAAGCTCTTGCGAAGTCAAAAAAGATATTTCTAACTATTGATGATGAAGGAAGAAATGAATCCGAAAATACAATGAAAGAAAAGCAACCTTATCCTATTGCTCGTACATCTCAAAATGCTATATGTCAAGGATTTAAAACGGCAACCAATAAGCCAGTAAAGATTTCCGCAGAAGCTCTTGCGAAGTCAAAAAAGGTATTTCAAACTATTGATGATGAAGGAAGAAATGAATCCGAAAATACAATGAAAGAAAAGCAACCTTATCCTTTTGCTCGTACATCTCAAAATGCTATATGTCAAGGATTTAAAACAGCGGGCAATAAGCCAGTAGAGATTTCTGAAGATGCTCTTGCGAAATCAAAAAAGATATTTGAAAATATGGATAAAGATTGTGAGAGAAAACAAATACCTGGCGAGGTAGTAGAAAAGCAACCTGATATATTTCCAAAAAGGCAACGGAATTTTATAGGGTTTGATACAGCAAGTAATAAAAAAGTTAAAGTGTCAGAAAACGCACTCTTACAAAGTAGACACGTTCTTCGAAATACTAATTTAGATCTGAAAAATGACAATTGTATTTTTAAAAGTCCATCTAATTTAGATACTCATAAAATAAAAGCTACTGATAAGTCAGTATGTAATTTTGCATTTAAAACGGGCAATAATACTCAGATAAATATATCTGAAGAAGCTTTGAAAAAGTCTAGAAACATGTTTTCTGATTTGGACGAATCTATACAAGCTAATGCTGATCCAAAATTAAATCTAGGTGACGTCATTTCTGAAAAAGACATTTTAGAAGATTTTAATACAGAGGTAATAAAAGACTTTGAAAACACAGTATATACAGAGGACTTTATTAAAACCGAGACACCAAAAAGTAAAAGATCAGGAAGTCCTATTTTGTCTTGCCCCAAGTCAAAGAAGAGTAAGAAATTTGAAACTCCAATTAATGTCAAAAAATTTGTTGCACCTATCAACAGACAAAGTACAATAAAAACCGATACAACAAATCTGTATAGCTTTGATGAAAACTACAAGAAAATTAAAAATTATACATTAAAAGACTTAAATGAAATTGAAAAAATAAGAACCATCAAAGATGTAGATCCATATATTCTTGATTTTCGATTTGAGACACTATTAGATTTTGAGTTTATGGGCGATAGAAATGACATAGACAACGACCGATGGACGACAGATAAAATAAAAGCTTTTTTCACAGATTCCGTAAACAAAAGAATCATTCCCCAAGGTTGGATAGAAAATCATTTGAAAATGATAATTTGGAAGCTTGTATGTTATGAAATTAGGTTTCCTGGTGTTATGAAAAATATTTGTACAGTTAAAAATGTATTGGAACAGTTAAAATATAGGTACAAGAGAGAGCTGTATAATGTTGAGAGACCAATTTTGAGGAAGATAATGGAAAAGGATGAAGTGTCCTCCAAACTAATGATTTTGAGTGTGTCTGGTTTATTTGTAGATGGTGTAAGTGTATACAGGTATGTGTTATTTTGTACAGTTATGCATCTTCAATTCTAACTAGAAAGTATCTGGCAGCTATTGCATGCGAAAGTTTGTGGATTGGAAACTTTGGAGCTAAGAAACCTATATATGCAGCTTTATGTCTGTTAATGATACATCTTACATGTACATATCTTGTGGAGGTTTGCATTATAGAGCAAATCTACATGTAAAATCTATAGTTTCTAGACTCAGTGGTTTGGCTGATGATATTATGTTAGTCAGCCAGTTCTATACTTTAAAATATAATTTAAAGATTCCAAGGCATTTCAGAATCGTCGTATTAATTTTTACAGTGTTACCAATCAAAACCAAAACATTGAACTGCTCCTGACTGATGGATGGTACACCATAAAGGCGTCTACAGACCGGATGATTGATAGACTAGTGTGTGAAGGCAAGATTAGTGTTGGTACGAAACTGGCCATACATGGAGCTGAATTGTTGAATTGTGAACAGGGGATTGCTCCTTGGGAGGTGAATGTTAATTTAAATATAAGACATGTTAGCATGACTAACTTTAAGCTCACAAAATATCTGTTAGCTTGGAATCTTCCAAGACTCTTTTTATTTTTTTTACAGGCTAGCGATTGGCTACAGTCAGACCTGTTGGCAGGGGATGTAATTTTTTTTTCTGACAATCATGCTTAAAAAGCAGTGATGAGGTCTAGATTTGAGTGTGCTTGCCTAGAAGATGCCTATTCACGCTTGCTTTGAAGGTGTTTAGGTTATACGTCTGGTGCATAGTATAGGCTGCTGCGCTGCTCGAATGCATAGGCATAGTTTCCATCTAAGAAGAGATAGTACACCCTGAGGAGACTAGACAAATTTAGGAAAGTTTCTGTACTTGATGGCCACAAGTATTGGTGAGGAAATATAAAATGCCAGATCTGAGACAATCAAGGACACAGGGACCTAAGGACCTTAAAAGCCCTATCTCCATAAGAAGAAAGAACTTAACTAATATTCCTCTTTCCCCTCCAACTAAGCGAAAGCTTGAAAATTATCATGTTTATAGGATACATCTTCAATACGCTTGAAAATATCGGGCAACTCGACACGGCGAGCGAAGTGGGACGCGCGTCTCGGTCTCCATGGCAACGGCGCCATGTTGTCGCGCCTGTCAGCCGTCAAGCCGGAGGGCGGGAGGGTATCGCAGCTGAGGACGCTCGTCACGAGAGTCTACCCCACTCTGTACATCGAGAAGTTCCCAGATGGCAGCACTCGTGAGTGTCATATGCGTCTTAAACGTTGCATAATGTCCATTGCTGGGCATGTACTTTGCTTGGAAAATCATGAAAATCCTATCCTATTATAAGAGCTGTTGAATGGTCAGCAAGTCAATCTGTTCCGGTAAAACTACCGAGAAATCAGCAAGAAAATAGAAGGTTGCTCTTTTCAAATAATAATTGATTTAAAATAATTAATTATTTTTATGCCATATATTTAAGTAAATTGCATTCCCGCGCATTGTTGTCGCACAGTGCTATGCGCGTCAAACTCCAATCCATTCTATTATCACAAACTCTTTTAAGGTTTTAATACATTTTTATTTATTAATTTATAGACTTAATGAAAAATTAATATTGTACACCACACTTTGTAGACCAAAGCACTAGATAATAAATGTGTTTGCAATTTGCAGCCCAAATGTACTACAATTCAAAGGTAGGTTTGATCAGAAAAATGTTCTTTCAGTAACCCGCTCTGAACGTCTGGAGCACATTCACCAGATGAAGTATGAGACAGAACGGCAGATCCAAATGGAAAAGCTTTACGAGGAATTGGAGAGGTTCTCTGATCAGGTACAACACAATTGAACACACACATGCAAACGAAAAGAAAGAAAAGACGTTTATTTTTGAAAGCTGTGCCAGACATTACCAGTTATACCTACAGGTATAGTTATCGCTTCTAATACTTGAGCATTAAAGCCGAAAACCTCAAGCAGAAGAAGCGCAGGAATGAACAGCTGTGTCACAACTCAGCATAAGCTACACGAAAAACCGGCCAAGTGCGAGTCAGACTCGCGCACCGAGGGTTTCGTACTCGGGTATTTTTTCCGACATTTTGCACAATAAATCAAAAACTATTATGCATAAAAATCTGTTTTAGAATGTACCGGTAAAGCCCTTTCATTTGGTATAGTTTACTTATTTTGAAAATTGAAACTAATTGAAATGGGTCTAACAGCGAAATTCAACTTTAATTCGGTTTTTCGCAATTTGTAAACTAATACGACAAAGTAGGCTTAGTTGCAAAGTACGGCAAAGGTTTATATAAAAATCTTTACTTGAAAGTGTTCAGTTTGAGAAATTAGTCAAAATAATGAGTTTGACGTGAATTAGTCACAAATTATTCGATACTCTGACTAATATAAAAATCTTGACTTTAAAGTATCCAGTTTAAGAACTGGATACTTTCAAGTCAAGATTTTTATATAAACCTGTGGAGATGATACTGCCATTGGCGCTATTAGAATGCCATAAGCCTACTTTGTCGTATTAGTTTACAAATTGCGAAAAACCAAATAAAATTTGAATTTCGTGGTTAGACCCGTTTAGTGAATCTTAACCACTAGGCTATCACAGCTTATTTGAGAGTATTATAATTTGATAGGAATCACAAGACTCTGATGGACAGTGTTTAGAAGACAGAGCTATGGAAAGCGGCTCGCAGATTTCCAGACTGATGAAGAAGAGTTCCGAACCAGTGGTAAATTATTTGACGATTCAAAAGCACTTATAAATTCTATTCTATTCTATGCCTATTCGTTTTGTACTTGTCTAAACTCAATTTAGTAGTCAAGGTATTTTTCTTTTGATTTTGGTCCTTATAAAAAAAAATTCAAACTTATAGTTATTAAACTCCTTTAATAAGACTAATAAAATGAGGTAGGAAGAAAAAAGGACAACAATGACCTAACTAATGGAACATTAAAAGAGACATAAAGAATAATATCTAAAAAATTATTGAGTGACAGGGTATTAGGTAAATACCTAAAAGTAAAAAAGACTAAAGTTTCGTTTTAAGTGTCTTAAGTCTGTGCAAAGTCAAAGTGTGCTAGATTTCAATCTATGAGTTGCTTAGTTTATATTGATTTTGCTCTAAAATATGTACAAGCTTTTTACTAAGAAAAACCTTACTGTGTGACAAAAGGCAAACCTGACAAGTTCGCAAGCCCACCTACTCCAACAGCACTCGTTGAAACAGAAAGAGAAGCTCGTCCAAGCCTTGCAGGACAAATTCCAGGAACTGGTGAAGAAACGAGGGTTGGACACTCCCAGGAATGTGGTGCCGCTAATGAAGATCAGGATCGCTGATGTAGAGACTGGAGGAGTTACTAAAGGTGAGACGAAAACTGTAGAAGACCCAAAGTATCTAACATTTGATGTATCATTCGTCAAATTCTTGAACAGCCGGAAAGGTATAGGCGGCTTCTCTGGTGCTTCAAATGTTCATGGGCGGCGGTTGTCACTTAACATCAGGTGACCCGCCATACATGCGAGATGCAAATTTTTTAAAACAAAAGTATATATTGTATCTTTAATTTGAAACTTGTGGTTATGGGGAATGCGGTTTGCTTTTTGTCTGGTGGGAGACTTGTAACGTCTACAACAGGTTGGTGGTTGGCTGCCTTGTATCTGAAAAAAAAAAATGAATTTACGCTGACTGCTAAATTTTTTAACTCGGATAATCACTACAAAAATATTTTTTTCAGCCATGGTCACAATATGGAAGCCCAATGAGACCTTACAGGAGATACTTACTGAAGGAACATGGATTGATCTATACAACGTAGTTCCTACGTCTGTCAGGTATGATATACCCTTATTCTGGCACAGATAAGAAATGGTTCTTATTTCTAGGATATAGACAAGTGATTTATTTTTAACTAGATAATGCTCGCGACTTTGCGTGGATTTAGTTAAAAAATCCCATCGTTTCTCTGATTTTTCGGAATAAATAATAGGTCTCTAGATTTTTAAATCCAGGTCACTCCGTTGCGGCGTGATTGAAGGACAAACCATCAAACCAACACACTTTCGCATTTATAATATTAAGTAGTAATCAATAAAGAGTAAGCGATTTAATACTACGATTAGCAATTTAACCCAGCCACCTTATATTTTCAGGTATTCAGAGATACAAATATCAGCAGGCAGGCAATCAGTCTTTCGAAGATCGAAATTGAATGAAACAGACAAGTTAAAAACCTTAACGAAAACCTTAAAGAGGCAATGCTACACTACAAAAGACCTGCAAAATCCATCCATGAATACAGATTATAACGAAGTGGATACTGTTGGCTTAATATTTATGATAGAACCACAGACAATGGAGTTTGAAACGAAAAATCAGCCGTTTCAAAACGTTTATTTAACAGATGAAAATAAAAATATAATCTGTGTCAATTTCTGGGGTGGCATCAAAAAATTCGGTTTCCAAAACATTTTGGACACGTGTCAAATTGTGGCGTGTGTGAATTTACAGAAACGAGCTGGCAACTCTAGGAAAAATATACCACAATACCGTGCAACTGAATTCACGTATTTCACTAAAACGCCAAAAAATGATTCCATCAGGAAACTGGCAGACGATTTGACGGCAAAATTCTCAAGTTTAGACAAAAGGAAGTTTATAGACGACTGTGTTGCGTTGAAAAACAATTATCACAATTTAAAGTGCGGCAACACTGAAAACGTTTCTCCTTACAGATTAAATACTAGCGACTATAATGTATATAAAAATAAAGTATATATCGATTCCCCGTTAGTGAATAAGTGTACAGATGTAAATTTCAATCTCACGGGCTTAGATTTCGAATCTACGTTTAAACAAAGCGATACGCAAGACCTATCCCCTCAAATGCTGCTTAGGAAAAGGAAAGTCAATGAAAAAATTGCCAAATTGAAAATGTACGGTGAACCGCCTCCTTTGAGTCCAATACATCTGATAAACAAATCCAGCAACGCGGCAAAAGCTTTCAAAAGTCCTTTGACTAAAAATGACATTTCTACAAGTGTTGCCAGCCCAAGTTCATTACCTCAAAATAAAGGAGAAAATAAATCAAGCTTAGATTGTCAACAAAATAAATGTAAAGACGGTGAATCCAAGATGGAGGGTTTAGCCCAAAATGGGGAATACAAACCCTGTGTTACCAGTGCAAATGCTTTACCCCAAAATAGGGTAGATAAAGTTGATTCTAGTCCAGTGTTAAGTGTAAATAGAACTTATGTTAAGAGAGCCAGTATTAACCCAGTGAAATTAAATTTCGATAATGCCATAGAAACTAGTATTACGGACCCGTTCGCTGAAGATTTCGATGGAAGTCCACCATTGAGCCTAGACGTGGACTTTGCTTCATAGTTATTGATCCTTATAAATATGTATAATCAATTTTTAGGGTTCCGAACCTGAAGGGTGCCAGCGGGACCTCTATTACTTAGCCTCTGTTGTTCGTTCGTTCGTGTGTTTGTCAGCGGGCTGTATCTCGTGAACTGTAATAGGTAGTGAGCCAAACTCTCCTGCGGGTGTACCGACGTACGCGGAGACCTTTGACCAAAACGGCGCGGCACAGAGGCGACCGTATTTAAGCGAACAGATTACAAATAGGCTAACAGCAGGTAGAGCTTGTACAAAAAGTTTTCGAAAAAACTCGGTGATTTACAATGTAAGATTTAAATTGTTATTATTTTTTCTAAAAAAATATTTTGTAAAAATGTACAGCCTCGTTATTATTGAATAAAAAAGTTATTAAGTTTTGAGTGTGTATTTCTATGTACCTATTTCTATGTACCTAATTTGTCTTTTTAGGGATCCCACTATTACCTCAGAAAACGTTATAGTCTACTAGAGGATGCCCGCAACTTCGTCCGCGTGAATTTAGGTTTTTAAAGATCCCTTGGGAACTGTTTGATTTTCCGGGATAAAATGCCTATGTCAATTACAGGGACGCAAGCTACCTCAGTACCAAATTCCATACAAATCGGTTAATCGGATGGGTATTTAGGAATCCCGTGGGAACTCTTTGATTGAAAAAGTAGCCTATGTCCGTCCCCGGGATATAAGCTAACCCTGTGCCAAATTTCGTCAGAATCGGTTAATCGGCCGTGAAAAGGTAGCAGACAGACAGACACACTTTCGCATTTATAATATTCCGTCTTCCGTCTGTCTGTCAGCGGGTTGTATCTCATAAGCCGTAAGTAGAGAATTGAAATTTTCACTGATGCCGCTATGACAATAAATAAGTGACAATGGGCAGGCCATATAGTTTGAAAAGGCATATGCGTAGGGGTCTCAAGATGCTTGAATAATGACCTTCGCAGACCACAACTTTATGATTAGGAAAATATTATGAGGAGATATAGACTGCAGTGGTGTCTAATAATAATTATAATATGCATGCATTCAAATAATACTACATAGTAATACATAAACCACTTATAAATATATATACGTACTAAATAATACGTGTCGCTGCTTATTTTTATATTTATTTACATTTGCTTGAAAAATAAATTCATTCACGGTAGTAGTAAGTATGAATGCTAATAGATGGCGTTGTTAAACAAATGAACATTTCTGTATGGCGCTGCTATGTGTTCAAATAACGTATAATAATAATGACAAACAAAGCTGTATGTGTTTGAAGAAAGTGGCTTTGGGCTGTGCCAGAGCAGCACAGTATTTACTGACACGTACCTAACAATTTTTGAAGACTTAAACGGCTGAATACTGATCAGTCATCAGTGGATAAGGATTATTCCATTGATTTGAGAACTACCTTTTATATTTCATATGTTACTGGTCTATGATAAATGATAAGGATTATTCACGGATACGTACTAAATAATAATTCTAGGTACCTAGTACCTTATACCCTAAATACTTTATACTGGCGAGTGGGGACTCGCCCGGGCTTCGCAATTGTAGCCTAATAATGTTACTCAGGAATAATGTAATGTAGCTCTCTACTGGTGACAGAACTTTCAAAATCGGTTCAGTAGTTCCAGAAATTACTTTCTACAAACAAACTTACAGACTACATAAAATTCTGTTTTGTGCTAACGCTATCTGGTTGTGGCTGAGGCTCTCTAAAAACCAACTCATTATTAAAACAGTGCAGGTGGGCGACAATAATATTACCGCATACTTTTTAGGCTACGCCAAAAACATGCAGTGTAGTATGCATCTATTCGTAAAAACACATATCTATGGTAAAAACTTAAAATGGCATCCTAAAAATTCTCGTTATCACTATATCAATGTTACCCGTATCTACTGTATTATATTATAGTATTATGAACATGATACATTTTGTGTTACGGTTTCATTTTTATGAACGTAACAGAACTGTCATTTGAAGGTGACCTTCAAAGTTACCGTGTGTTTGACGTTTAACTTTATAACCACAAAAATTATTTTCGTTTAAATTTTCTACCCGCGTAGACATGCAACTTGCATTAAAATTGCCGTAAACTGTCCCGTTAATCTAAAATCGTGTGTTAAACCGGTTGTGCCACGTGTATAGTGAACTTTTCAGTGATAAAAATCAAGTTTGACCGACTCAGGCTAAGCAGTTTCTTTTTTTAAATCGGTAAGCTTACTTTGTAATTTCTAGTTTCTACATGCGTACGGTGTCTTTCATTCACTCGCCGCCGGCGTGGTTTAAAAATAGTTTTACTATTATGTCGTACATATAGCTATTCCACTACACATTCGTAGATTCATAACTTTTCGCCAAAGAGACTAATAAATATTGAACCCAACTTACTTAGCTAAGTAATTAACTTATGTGGGTAATTACAACAAGAACTCTTAATTTAATTCAAAACATTATTAACTTCAGAAATTCTAAGTAGTTTATATCTATGTTGTTAAATTAATTTTGTGAGATAGAGCGGATTATATAAATTACACTGAACAGCTGATAAGATTTGGTTATTTTACATTTGACTTTCATTGATATAATATTACTTATACTTACTTTTTAAATTTTCTAGATGATACCTTTGACTTTGTCCGTGGGGGTATAGGTTTTAAATAAATCCTCAGAAAACTCATTGATTTTCTGTTATAAAAGTAGCCTATGTATTAGAGTATAAGCTATCTCCATCACAAATTTCATGCCATGGTTCTGCCATTGTGGTGTAAAGAGGTAACAAACATCCATCAAGACTAGATGGTGCCCGTGACTTCGTTCGTGTGGAGCTAGGTTTTTCAAAATCCTGTGGGAACTCTTTGATCTCTGATTTAAAAAGTAGCCTTTGCACGCACGTGCGCACGCACGCACGCACGCACGCACGCACGCACGCACGCACGCACGCACGCACGCACGCACACACACACACACATGTGCTCAGGGGCATGAGCTGCTTGTATGGCAGACAGTCCATCCATTATTTTAGCTTAGGTTGAAGACATGGTGTTTAGAAATGTCTGTAACTTCCCGGCACTGAGGTTAGGACCTGGTTCCATCTGTTGTGTCTATCAAGCAACCTATAGTGTACTTCCCTGTTGACTTGAATCATGAAATTTGGCAGGTAGGAAGTTCTTATAGCACAACTAAAGGAAAAAATTCAAAAACTGAATTTGTGGTTACATCACAAAAAGATAAATTGGAAATATCTTTACAAAAAATTCATTAACTAAGTAAACCACATTAACTTGCACAAGCTGCATAAGTGTTAGGTATATATATCTTGCAAAATGGTACAGAACCCTTTGTGTGTGAGTCTGACTTGCACTTGACCAGTTTTTTACTATAAGAAACAGCTATCTAAGTATTATTGAATAATAATTTTGTTATCTACTATTCGGTAGGTATGTTATCTTATAGCAACACGTTGTTTACAACTTGCCATTGACCTAGAGCTGAATTGTACAATAATGTACACTAATAACTACAAACCTTATGTAATATGAATAGGACCCACTTAGATATCAATTATATTTGCTGTAATACCTAATCAATCAATGATTTTATATCGACTACAATAGTGTAAATTAGTAATTTAAATTACTCCTGACATGTGGAATGTGTAGGTATGTTTGATAAACCTGACATCATAAATATTCATGTAAACGAGACAGCTAAAATCACATTTTAGTTATGAACTAGTCTGGCATTCTCAAACAAAAATATACTACTGGGGTTCTAATTCATGGGCCTATTCACTACCCAACCTTAGGAGCTTTCTCTCTCTACGGAAATATTTTTATATAAATAAATTACTTTCCGATTTTTAGTCTTATTTCTTTCTCCCTCTCTCTCCCCCCTCTCTCTCTCTCCTGCTCTTTGTTTATAGTTTTAAGTCTCTAGTTCACTAGGAAGTTCATCTTACGATTTTCCGAGTTCCAAACTAAGCCACAAGTCAAAGTCAAAGTCAAAATCATTTATTAAAAGTAGGTACTATTGTACTCCTTTTGATGGTCGGAATTGTTATATTTTTTCGATATAATGGTGATAATTAATTACGAACTTAAAACTAAAACTACGGGGTTCCAAACGTGCTTAAGTCTGAGAAGAGCCCACAACAAACTCAGCCGGGTATTCTTTTTTTTATTATCACCACTTTACAAAATCACTTATACTTATTAGTACCATCGAAGCTCGATCATAGTCTCTACAAACAGACCGACTGAATTTATACGTATTATGTAAACTATGGACTCCCTCGTATAAAATTTTTGCATAATTTTGCATACTCATTATTTTAAAATCGTCATCGTCGTCCTCGTCGTCGGCGTAAATCACGAGATTTTGAATGATCGCCAAATGTTGACGTTTGTCTACATTGTATTTAATATGTAAAGTTTTCTAATATATAGAGCTTCCGACAACATGGCCAAGCACGTAGATCGCACCTTTAGAGTTATAGAGACCTAAGTCAAATTTAAGGATTTCAAGTTTGATTAATAAGATGGCTTTGGATGACCATTTCAATTGACTCGAATAAGATATACCATAGAAAAAAAAACCGTCCAAGTGCGAGTCTAATGATGATTTAAATGATGTAACCACTAATTCGCGGTTTTCAGATTTATTCCTGTACTTGTGCTATAAGACCTACCTACCTACCAAATTTCATGATTCTAGGTCAACGGGAAGTACCCTATAGGTTTCTTGACAGACACGACGGATGGACGGACGGACGGACTGATGGTTGGACAGACAGACAGACAGATAACAAAGTGATCCTATAAGGGTTCCGTTTTTCCTTTTGAAGTACGGAACCCTAAAAATTTGTCTTTTTCTATGCTATATCTTATTCGAGTCTTCGGTCTTGTCGGACTTGAATTTTAAAAAAACAGACATCTCAAAGATTAGCTAGGTCGCAAAGTAAAGGCGCCTGCCGCTGTCGAGACAGCGTGGCGACAAATCTACACCTACCGCGCAGACAAAGCAACGCCGCGCGAGCCACGCTTAGTTGGACCTTGCTACGAGTACGTAAAACCAAGCTACAGGCATCATTTATAATTAGGTAGGGTCATGTGGTAGTGGAGCGGTGCGGATCCCGTGGGAACTCTGATTTTCCGGGATAAAAAGTAGCCTATGTGCTAATCCAGGATATTGTCTATCTCCATTCCAAATTTCAGCCAAATCCGTCTAGTAGTTTTTGCGTGAAGGAGTAACAAACATACACACACATACACACAAACTTTCGCCTTTATAATATTAGTGTGATAGTGTGAAGTGTGATGTGAAGTGTGACTGATGTACAGCAAGATCACATATTACATCTTATAACTAAGAGAAGTTGAGGAAGCGTCCTCCACTTGAGCGTTAAAGCCGATAAGCCTCAACCAGAACAAGCGGTGGAACTGATGTACTGTATTTCTCTTGTCCCAGGCAAAATGTCTCGAGACAGAACTTCTAGGCGGTTTTACCGTGCGGAGTCGACTCATGATCTTCTGTCGTACATGGACAAGGGGCAGACGGCCTGCGAGGAGAACCGCTGGACCTTCGAGACTGCTTGGGAGGCAGCTAATAAAGGTACGCCTCTCTCTTTCTACCTTTTTTTACTGCAATAAACTGTTATAAATGGATGAAGGATAGGCGATAGCAGAGGAAAACAGTGGATCTTCGAGACAGCTAATTAAAGCACCACTCCTACCCTCTTACCTTATTGGAACTACTATAGTGGACTCTGGTATAAATTCCATACGATAAGGTGACCATGATAAGGCATGATCTGGCGTCATTCATGGACGAAAAGTAGACAACCTGCGACGAGAATCACGTTTAGGACAAACTTTATTATTTGGAGTTTATAGTATTATTTAAATTTTCTATCGGAATTTACGCACGACAGTTAGGTAACTTTTACCAAAAAGTTTTAAGTTAAAAAAAAATGTTAGTACATGTGACGCAGGTAGCCCTATTTTTCTATGACTTCACGTCACCATAGCCTAATATTTAACATATCGTCTATTCAAGTTCAAATCAAGAGTGGTCACTTTTGTTCACTCTGGTTCAGTCATATATGCCCAATTGAGGAGGAGAACTGTATTATTCCCAAGTGCTATAAGCTATAATCAAAGCACGCGGACGGAGTCGCGAGCAAAAGCTAGTTTTATACAAAGTTAAAAGTTCAAACATACACCATGTAGAGATGTAACTTAGAATGGAACCCGTTTATCCAGTTCTCATGCTCGCGCATGCTCTCAATCTTAAAACAAAAGGATGTCTTCCCTTTGTGTAATACGTGGCCTCAAAGAGGACAAGTGTTTAAAGAAACTTAAGTACCTATGCATCATTTTAATCAATTATTTCATGATATTGCTTCAGTCAGTCAGTTCTCTAGAGGCACTAAATAATAAGCGATGCAGAGCGGATGATACGAATTTTCATAGTTTTTACAACAACTAAATTCATATCAAGAAATCTCTGTAACATATACAGCTAATGTCCTTCGCAAAGCTACGAATATTTTAATTAACTAGCGTATGGCCGTGACTTAGTGCGCTTAGATTACATAAATTTCAAACCCCTTAGGGGTTGAATTTTCAAAAATCCTTCCTTAACGGATGGCTAGGTCACAATAGCTATCTGCAAGCTAAACAACCGTCCAGTAGTTTAAGCTGTAGGTACGTTGATAGATTAGTCAGTCGGTCGGCCTTGCCTTTTATAATTTAGATTCCTATAGAACCCTAAAATCGGCTAACAATAATTATTATAGTTTACAAGTCTTACAAACTTATACTCATCGACTGGGGTATCTCAATTTATTCTCCAATTTATTTTCTCCAATTTATAAATTCCAGTCAATTTATTTTCCGAAATATTGGTCAAAATAAAAGTAAATGAATAATGGATTCCTTTGTTTTATATTGCAGTTGGTGGTATCTACACTGTGATCAGATCCAAGGCATATGTCTCTACGGAAGAAATGGGAGAAAACTATTGTTTACTTGGTAAGATGAATCTTTTAAGGTAGTGGTCCTCGGTGTGAGCTACGCTATACACATTACATTTATAGAAGTAGAAAAACTTGATTCAATAAAACGCGCCATTGTTATTATACATCACAGTTTATTATCGATCTTTAATCTTTACAAGTACTTTTAAACCATCAAATGAATTTACCACTGGTTCAGAATGCCTCTCCTACCGAGAAGAACCAGCAAGAAACTCAGCGGTTTCTCTTTTAAAATATTCTATTTACAATAAGATCCTATTTTATTTTAACCAAAATTACAATTAAATGTCAAACTGAAACGGCAAATGGTTTTGGTTATGTATTCTATCTATCAGGGAAGCTCCTATTATAGCCCTCTCATCAGTTTGTTGAGGGACTATGATTTTGTAGATGAAGCCGTTTGTCAGTGTCCACATGTCAGCATCATTCGTGGGGATAAGAAAGTCATACCGGTTTAGGACTTTCGTCTTCAAGCAATCATAGTACAGTGGACCCCCGGTAATACGACAAACATTTTGCAGGACATTGTCGAACTATCGGATTTGTCGGATTATAGAGTACTGCCTAAGACCCCCTATAGTCCGGATTTTTTTACAAAAGAGTACCTTGTAATCCGACAAATTACAGATCTAATGATAAGATTATATTATATGTTATACATTCTCTGAAGTACAAATCATACCTTACTATGTATGTCGAATTTACTAAATTCTACAATAATAGACATGTCGGATTACAGGGGTGCCGGATTAGACAGGGGCCGGATTACCGGGGGTCCACTGTAAATGATTGGTAACATTTTCTTTAAAGTTTGCCCTTCTAGGTCCATACAAAGAGCACTGCGCGCGCACAGAGGTGGAGGAGGCAGATTTCCCTCCCAACTCCCCGCTCACCACGGCCGTCAACGCCATGAGAAGCCAGGGTTATAAGGTAACTCATATGGACAATTTGTGATAAATTGATATATTTACAAAAAAAACATTGGTAAAAGTAAATTTAAGAATTAGTGTATTATTCGTTCAAAAATAATATCTCTTCGTTTTTGATTTCGGGGAGTGGGGGCGAGGTTGCGAAACATGGCCAGTAGGCAACGACCAATAGCGGACGGACACGTTATTGGCTGCGATGTTTTCGCGCCATTAAAAAATAAAATTTCTGCGCAGGTACATTCAAAGGTCATAAGTTGTTTAACACCTTAATGATTCGTGTGGCACGGTTATGCACATGCGTTAGGTGTGTGTGGTGTGTTTATTGCAAAAGGTCATAAGTGCGATAGGTTTTTCATGCAATAGTAGAATTCTGAGGCCAACTGTACAACGACATAACATATACAAGTGGTAGTTCTGTAATTTTTTTTCTCTAGCTTCACACGGGAACCTGGCTAGTGGACGGCAACCCGCAGATCATTCTGTTCGACATCGGCTCAGCGGCGTGGCAGATGGACAGCTACAAGCAGGAGCTGTGGGACACCACGTCCATCGGCATCCCACACCTGGACGTCGAGGCTAACGACTCCGTTATACTGGGCTTCATGGTGGCGCAGTTCATTACCGAGGTCAGTTGTCACTTGCTGAGCATAGGCTTTGCTGGTCAAAGAAAAAGCAAACGGAGCGAAAACAAATGGCTCACTAAATTTGAAACACAAAATACACAAGCCTTTTGAAATAAATTTGAATTTGAAACTCCTAACCAAACGCCAGATATTTGAGATCAAAGTGAATCAAGTAAGGACTTAATTAATCCATACTTAATATTATAAATGCGAAAGTGTGTCTATCTGTCTGTCTGCTAATTTTTCACAGCCTAATAGTTGAACCAATTTTGATGAAATTTGGTACAGAGGTAGTTTACATCCCGGGAACAGACATGGGCTACTTTTTATCCCGGAAAATCGAAGAGTTCCCAAGGGATTCCTAAAGATCCATTCGTTTAACCGATTTCTATAAAATTTGGTAGTAGCTTGCACCCCGGAAATTGGCATAGGTTACTTTTTATCCCTGAAAAGCAAATAGTCAAACAAATAGTTAAGCAAATAAAAACCTAAATCCACCGGACGAAGTCGCGGGTATCATATAGTTTGAAATTTTGAATTTGGAATTCCTAACCAAACGCCAGGTATTTCAGATCAAAATCGATAAAACGTCAATTTCATAATGTAAGGACCTAATATGAATGATTGTTTGTTTCAGTTTCGTAAAGCTGCAGAAAACTATAGCGATACCCCGCCGCGCGTCGTGGCGCACTTCCACGAGTGGCAGGCCGGCATTGGCCTCATCGTTTTGAGGTAAATAAGGAGACATAGCTAGCATATAGGCTCGCTGAAGGTGGATAATAAGACTAAGTGGCGCTAATATCCTTAAAAAACCGGCCAAGTGCGAGTCAGGGTTCTGTACTCGGGTATTTTTTCCGACATTTTTCTCGATAAATCAAAAACTATTATGGATAAAATAAATAAAAACCTGTTTTCGAATGTACAAGTAAAGCCCTTTCATATAATAGCCCACTTGATATAGTTATCTTACTTTGGAAATTGGAACACATTTAAATTTTTTTTTTAATGATGTAACCACAAATTCGCGGTTTTCAGATTTATTCCTGTATCTGTGCTATAAGACCTACCTACCTGCCAAATTTCATGATTCTAGGACAACGGGAAGTACCTTATAGGTTTCTTGACAGACAGACAGACAGACAACAAAGTGATCCTATAAGGGTTCCGTTTTTCCTTTTGTGGTACGGAACCCTAAAAATGAAATCCCACGCAATTTGTTTGTCTGTTTGCAGGGTTCGTCACGTGGATGTAGCGACGGTGTTCACAACGCACGCGACATTACTGGGCCGATATTTGTGCGCTGGCAGCACTGACTTCTACAATAATTTGGATAAGGTAATATATATTTTGTCTTATGAAGAGCAACTGTTGGGCCAGGTTAGCCCGCTCCCATTTTAGACTGCATCATCACTTACCACCAGGTTAGATTGCAGTCAAGGGCTAACTTGTATCCGAATAAAAAAAAAACCTTGTAGGCTCTACTCGGAAGAAACTGGTTTCCGAACCCGTGCTAAAGTCTTGTCTTGAGGTGCTATAGATTACTCTATATAAAATAAACATTTTTAATTTTTTAAGTTAAAATAATCATTAAAGCAAGCAATTTACCATTTGCTTTTCAAAATTTACTAGCAGATAAAATGCATATGTATTCGTTTTTAGTTTTTTTTCATCTCAGCACATCTATCTCTACCTGTAATTTGTGTTTTGTGGTACGTATATGCATACGTACATACATCTATCTCTTTCTAGTTCTCAGTGGACGAGGAGGCGGGAAAGAGACAGATATACCACCGTTACTGCATGGAGCGCGCGGCGGCGCATATGACGCACGTTTTTACAACTGTTTCGGATATTACAGGTAAGGTTTACTTTATAGCTACTTTCCTACTTAAATTCCTTTTAATTTCATATTCCAAAACTGGCCAAGTGCTAGTCAGACTCGCGCACCGAGGGTTCCGTAATCGGGGTTTTTTCGACATTTTGTACGATATAACTAATAAGCATAAAGAAAAAAAATCAGTTTTAGAATGTACAAGTAAAGTCCTTTCATAATATGATACCCGATTTGGTATAGTTATCTTACTTTGAAAATTGAAAATAGTAATTATTAATGTTTATGAACACATTATAATATTTTTTTTTTGTGATGCAACCACAAATTCACGGTTTTCAGATTTTTTCCTGTACTTGTGCTATACGACCAACCTACCTGCTAATTTCATGATCCTAGCTGTCAACGGAAAGTACCTTACAGGTTTTATTGACAGACAGACAGACAACAATGTGATCCTATAAGGGTTCCGTTTTTCCTTTTGAGGTATGGAACCCTAAAAACCATTTATTCTTGACAAACCAGGTTACGAAGCGGAACATCTGCTCAAAAGAAAGCCGGACTTCATCACCCCGAATGGTCTGAACGTCAAGAAGTTCTCAGCACTGCATGAGTTCCAGAACCTGCACGCACTGGCCAAGGAGAAGATCAACGAGTTCTCCAGAGGACACTTCTATGGGTAAGAACCGTAAACACCGAATATATTGTTACTTATCTAAATGTCGCAGGATTTTTATCGGAAACCGGAATATGATTAAACCAAGACTCGATTTCGCCATTATCTATTTCTATACTAATACTCTAAATACGAAAGAGTGTCTGTCCGTCTGTCTGTCTGCCTGTCTGCTACGTTTTCACAGCCCAAACGTTGGACCGATATTAATGAAATTTGGTACAGACTTGGGAAACATCCGGTGAAGGACATATGCTACTTTTATCCCGGAAAATCAAAGAGTTCCTACGGGATTGAAAAAACAACCGAAATCAACGCGGGCAAAGGCGCGGGTATCCTCTAGTTATAATTAAAATTTCATCATAATTTAACAGCCCATATGTAAAACCAGCTTTTGCGCGCGACTTCGTCCGCGTGGAATAAGATTTAAAAAAATCCTTTTTAGTTTAAATTGGAAACGGTTTTTGGTTATGGTCGCCTAAACCTACCTAAACTAACCTAAATGACGTAATTTTTGCAGGCATTTCAACTTCGATCTGGACAAGACTCTGTACTTCTTCATCGCCGGCCGCTACGAGTTTGGCAACAAGGGAGCAGACATCTTTATTGAGGCGTTGGCCAGACTGAACCATTATTTGAAGGTATGTTACGTTTGGTATAGAATAGAATAGATTTTTATTCAAGTAGACTTTTTACAAGTGCTTTTGAATCGTCAAAATAATTGACCTTTATTTAATTTTATAGTATCGATTATTATTATTTTTTACTGAATTTTATAATTTGGCGTTTGATTGGTTAAATTTTTAATTTTGTCTTCCCAGTCTTCCGGGTCCGAAATGACGGTGGTGGCGTTCCTCATATTCCCCGCCAAAACCAACAACTTCAACGTGGAGAGTCTCCGAGGCCACGCCGTCACCAAAGCCTTGAGGGATACCATCAACGATATCCAGCAGACAATCGGCAAACGGATGTACGACATATGCTTGAGGTAATCACTACACACCCTTCCATATTCAGTAGAACAACGTTTGTGATGTCTTGGTTCTTTATGTTAATCTATTTGGTAAGGAAAATGGAACTCTATTCTCTGCGTTGTAAGGTTCGTATGCAACTATCCCGGAGGGTTCCATATGTGTGTAGCGTTTCTCATATTCCCTCCAAAACCAACAACTTCAACGTGGAGTCTCCGAGGCCACGCCGTCACCAAAGCCTTGAGGGATACCATCAACGATATCCAGCAGACAATCGGCAAACGGATGTACGACATATGCTTGAGGTAATCACTACAAACCCTTCCATATCCATTAGAACATCGTTTGCGATGTCTTGGTTCTTTATGTTAATCTATTTGGTAAGGAAAATGGAACTTTATTCTGTGCATTGTAAGGTTCGTATACAACTATCCCGGAGGGTTCCATATGTGTGTAGCGTTTCTCATATTCCCTCCAAAACCAACAACTTCAACGTGGAGAGTCTCCGAGGCCACGCCGTCACCAAAGCCTTGAGGGATACCATCAACGATATCCAGCAGACAATCGGCAAACGGATGTACGACATATACTTGAGGTAATCACTACAAACCCTTCCATATCCATTAGAACATCGTTTGTGATGACTTGGTTCTTTATGTTAATCTATTTGGTAAGGAAAATGGAACTTTATTCTGTGCATTGTAAGGTTCTTATTCAACTATCCCGAAGGGTTCCATATGTGTGTAGGGTTTCTCATATTCCCTCCAAAACCAACAACTTCAACGTGGAGTCTCCGAGGTCACGGCGTCACTAAAGCCTTGAGAGGGATACCATCAACGATATCCAGCAGACAATCGGCAAACGGATGTACGACATATGCTTAAGGTAATCACTACAAACCCTTCCATATTCAGTAGGACATCGTTTGCGATATCTTGGTTCTTTATGTTAATCTATTTGGTAAGGAAAATGGAACTTTATTCTCTGCGTTGTAAGGTTCGTATACAACTATCCCGGAGGGTTCCATATGTGTGTAGCGTTTCTCATATTCCCTCCAAAACCAACAACTTCAACGTGGAGAGTCTCCGAGGCCACGCCGTCACCAAAGCCTTGAGGGATACCATCAACGATATCCAGCAGACAATCGGCAAACGGATGTACGACATATGCTTGAGGTAATCACTACAAACCCTTCCATATTCAGTAGGACATCGTTTGCGATGTCTTGGTTCTTTATGTTAATCTATTTGGTAAGGAAAATGGAACTTTATTCTCTGCATTGTAAGGTTCTTATTCAACTATCCCGGAGGGTTCCATATGTGTGTAGCGTTTCTCATATTCCCTCCAAAACACCAACAACTTCAACGTGGAGAGTCTCCGATGTCACGGCGTCACTAAAGCCTTGAGGGATACCATCAACGATATCCAGCAGACAATCGGCAAACGGATGTACGACATATGCTTGAGGTAATCACTACAAACCCTTCCATATCCATTAGAACATCGTTTGCGATGTCTTGGTTCTTTCTGTTAATCTATTTGGTAAGGAAAATGGAACTTTATTCTCTGCGTTGTAAGGTTCGTATACAACTATCCCGGAGGGTTCCATATGTGTGTAGCGTTTCTCATATTCCCTCCAAAACACCAACAACTTCAACGTGGAGAGTCACGGCGTCACTAAAGCCTTGAGGGATACCATCAACGATATCCAGCAGACAATCGGCAAACGGATGTACGACATATGCTTAAGGTAATCACTACAAACCCTTCCATATTCAGTAGGACATCGTTTGCGATGTCTTGGTTCTTTATGTTAATCTATTTGGTAAGGAAAATGGAACTTTATTCTCTGCGTTGTAAGGTTCTTATTCAACTATCCCGGAGGGTTCCATATGTGTGTAACGTTTCTCATATTCCCTCCAAAACCAACAACTTCAACGTGGAGAGTTTCCGAGGTCACGGCATCACCAAAGCCTTGAGGGATACCATCAACGATATCCAGCAGACAATCGGCAAACGGATGTACGACATATGCTTGAGGTAATTATTGAAAACCCAGTATTTACTACCAATCTGTCCGGTGAGGGGTACTGAGCTTTACGCCCTTTAATATAAGGCTCTTATTTGATTAGAGCTCAAAAGCGGACGATGGATAGCACATTTTACCCGACAAGTGGCGAAACCCGAAAGGAGGGTTATTATGTTGTACCTATATTATTTATCCGTTCCTATATCCGTTCGTAAATGCCCAACGGCTCAACCGATTTTGATAAATGATACGTCATTTACTTTTTTTACTCCTGCATTTTACTCCTGCTATCAAGAAGAGACTTGTCAGAAGTAAAATTCATAAAAAAAAGTAAAATGGTGGATTTCGTCATTTACTTTTTTTACTCCTGCATTTTACTCCTGCTATCAAGAAGAGACTCGTCAGAAGTAAAATTCATAAAAAAAAGTAAAATGGCTGATTTTATGCGCTTTAATGCACGAGCTGAAAAAGATGCAGTGCAAACTACGTCAGGGGTTTTCTAAACTTTTAAATTACTTGTTGGGGTAAAAATAAATATTGTGCCTTTAGATCCTAGCCTAGGTGTAAATCACATTTTTGATTAAAAATCTTGTTTCCAGAGGTCATTTACCAGACGCGTCGGATTTGCTTCACAAAGACGAGACGGTTCGCCTCAAGCGCTGTATATACGCGCTGCAAAGGGACGGGCTACCACCTGTCACCACACACAATATTGTAAGTGTGCTTTTTTAAAATTGATAGTTGCGGCAAGAATTTTCGTTTTTCTTTAATAAAGTCAAAGGAGTGGACTGAAAACCGAAAGGTCGACGGTTCAAACCCCGCCCGTTGCGCTATTGTCGTACCTACTCCTAGCACAAGCCTGTCGCTTAGTTGGAGAGGAAAGGGGAATATTAGTCATTTAACATGGCTAATATTCTTTTTTTTTTTATTAAAGTCAAAATCATTTATTCAAAGTAGACACAATTGTACCCCTTTTGATGGTTGATATTGTTAAATTTGTACGATATCATGGTGATAATTAGTTACGTAACTTAAAACTAAAGCTATGAGGGTTCAAAACGCGCCCAAGTCTGAGAAGAGCCCACTACAAACTCAGCCGGGTGTAATAGAAAACGGTCGTCTACCACGTTGACTAATTGCAATCATCTTTGATTGACTGATATTGTTTCGCTATTGGCCAAAATTTACTGTTACTTTTGACAGTTGACACATTGAGCAATATGGCGAGTGCGTTCTCAAAATTTATGCATGACACTAGCTAAGCGAAGCTACATAAGCTGTTAAAATGAACGGAACATGTCTAGAAGTAAAAGGTAATTTAAATTTTTGTTAACAGGTAGATGACTGGAGTGATCCGGTGTTAAACTCGGTTCGTCGCTGTCAAATGTTCAACACTGTGAACGATAAAGTCAAAGTAAGTAATTGTTGCAAAATGCACGCACACACGGAAACATCCACGTATACGCACGCACGTAAACACGCATGCACGCAACTGCAAATGCACACACGCTAAAGTTCGCACACATGCGTCATAATTATCATTACAATCAATTACCATAGCAAAATCCATCGCCATCACTATCGCCTTGGCCGTTATCTACACTCACATTTTAACACGAGCCCTCCAACACAAACACGCCCAAGTACTCCAACTCACACAATTCCATAATAGCATAATCACACCAACTTTCTATTGCACACAACATAAGCATATGTAATGTAACAGAAACCCATTCTTTTTCTTTTACGCAAATGACATAATATACTCACATAAACACACATGCGTATACAGGTAACTCACTCACAAAAACATGTTCACACGCCTATTATTCTTTTTTTTACAATCCATTTTTTGTTCAGGTAATATTCCATCCAGAATTCCTAACCTCAACCAACCCGTTATTCGGTCTGGATTACGAGGAATTCGTCCGCGGCTGCCATCTTGGAGTGTTCCCGTCATACTACGAGCCGTGGGGCTACACGCCTGCCGAGTGCACTGTTATGGGCATACCCAGTATTACTACCAATCTATCCGGTGAGGAAAACTAAGCCTTATGCACTTTGATATAAGGCTCTTATTTGATTAGAGCCAAAAGCGGTCGATGGATGGCACTAGCAGTAGATTAGAACGCGGTGGCGATATCTTAGTCTATCCGGTGAGGAAAATTGAACTTTATTATGTGCACTATAAAGATCTTATTTGAGTATCTTGGAGTGATTCCTTTGAACCACATACACAAAATACTGAATAGTACCTTTCAGCAAGTTGTGGTGTTACTTACACATAGATATACTCGTACAGTACCCGGCAGGATATATTGTACATCGACCTTTAGAAGGAGATAGCGGTTTCGTAGAGCGTTGTCTCTGTCGTTAAGACCGATAAAACGTCAGATAGTTATGAGTGATAGAGACAATGCTCTACAAAGCCAACAACAACAAATTGTTAAAAGTTCTGTTTCATCTAGACTATCGCTTCCCGACTAAAGAATTATATAAGAAAACTGATGAACTATCTATAAGTCAATTATACAAATACAAAATATGTTTACTAGTTAGAAAAATACTTTTGGACTCCGTACATACACAAATCACTTTTAAAACAAAATCTCATAAATATGGTACACGTAACAAGCACAAGCTACAATTAACTAAAGCTAGGACTAATTATGGTACCAAAACTATACAGTTTGAGGGAGCGCTACTATATAATGACTTGCCAAAACACATATTGGAGGAAAAATCTTTTCCAAAATTTAAAGCTGAGTTAAAAAAGTATTGTCAGACATAATAGATAGATAGATAGATATATATTATAGTTTGTTAACTTAGAATGTAGCATGTTTTAAAATATTATTATTGTATAAAGTCACCGTACCTTTAAAAATTTATGTTTTATCTATATTTATATTTATTATTCTCATATAAGTGAACATTGTTCTTCTGAGAAATAAACTCTTTAAACCTAAACCTAAAGCCGAAACATCATTCTAAACGTCTAGGCTAGTATACTCCTGTCTAAAAATTTGAACTTTATGTTGTTTACCATAAGGAACATTTTCGGATATCTTGGGTAGGATTTACAATGTTTTCGATCGCGCTTCCAGGTTTCGGTTGCTTCATGCAGGACCACATAGCGGACCCAATGTCATACGGCATATACGTGGTGGACCGCCGCTACATCTCGCTAGAGGGTTCCGTGCAGCAACTCGCGCAGTATATGTACGACTTTACCAAGTGAGTAGTACCTGGTCGATTGCGGAAGATGTTATTATCACATTGCTATAATCTCAATCAAAGCAAATCATTTATTTTGGAACATACGGTGTAGTGAAAAAAATTGTGAGGCAATGTAAATTTTGAGGAAGGTCTTGGTCAACTGTCATGTCAAAAGATGATTTTAGTCCTTATTATAAGGGTACATACTGTACTTTTGAACTGACAGTTGTGTCATAGAGCGGAGTGATTTTTTTTTATATAAAAAATCACGAGCAGGTCACCTGATGTTAAGTGATTACCGCTACCCATGAAGATTTACAGTACCAGAGGAATCGCCAATGTGTTGCCGGCCTTTCAGAAATTTGCTGGTCCGCCCCGTGAATAACTCCATGTTGTAATCTAATGGAAACACTGCAGATAGGAGTTGATTCCACAGTTTGCATGTGGGTGGAAAAAAGATCTGGCATAATTGGCGAATGCGTGTGAATTAATATAGTTAAGTAATCATTAATGAGCTTTTAGAAAACACCCGAGTACGGAACCCTCAGTGCGCGAGTCTGACTCGCACTTGGCTGGTTTTTCTGAGATACTGATATTAAAATTTGTCGATAGATTGACCCGTCGGCAGCGTATCATCCAGAGGAACAGAACGGAAAGATTGTCAGATCTCATGGACTGGAGAAATTTGGGCATTGTAAGTAATCACTTCAGGAAGCTGACATAGTAAAAAATCTAATGTTATACATATGTTTTTTATGACATAATGCTATTTTCAGTATTACCGGCAAGCGCGCGCTCAAGCGTTAAAGATTGTATACCCAGACTACGTGGACCACATGGACCGTGAGCTGGGCAAACGGTTCAACTACCCGCGACCGATCTCCGAGCCGCCCAGTCCTACACATTCTAGTAAGTTCTACACATTTCTAACTACATTCCAGAAAGTTATGCTTATTTTAATCACATTCCAGAAAGTTCTACACATTTATAACCACATTCCAGAAAGTTCTACACATTTCTAACCATATTCCAGAAAGTTGTACACATTTCTAACTACATTCCAGACAGGTCTACATTTTTAACCACATCCCAGAAAGCTCTACACATTTCTAACCACATTCCAGAAAGTATTAAATATTTCTCCATGAGTACTATAAGTGCTAACTTTCTTTACGGGTACCATGAGTGCTCTTGCTATAGATGTTTCATTTGTATGTTTTTAGTATTTACATAGTCTAAGACAATTTCTAAGTAAATCATCTCGTTTGAAGTAGTGCAAATAATATAGCATTTGGAGCAGGATCAACATTTTAAACAATGAATAACAATTTTTCGTACAGTGCGTCGCAACCATCACGAAATGTCCTGGCTCACGGCCTCCTACCATAAGGAGATCGAAAAGCATAAATCCACTAAAGAAGAAGGGGTCCAAACTGATTTAGACCTTCAAAAAAGGAACGCAATCGTTCGAAAATCGTTAGAAATCCTCGAAATTACGGATTTAGAACGTTGCACGGACGTTGAAGTTACTTTCGAGAAAAATTTGGACTTTTCTGAATCCGATCAAGAGAGTTTTCAAACTCCGAGCGATTTTCTGGAGCCATTGAACGAGGCTGTTGTACAACAAATCGACCAACTGATCGCTAAACTTGGCGATTGTGTTGGCGAGTCGAAGGAATAGGTGTGGTCTTCGGTTTGGGGGTTTGGTTGGATTTTTAGTCATAGAAAAAAGCACAGTTGTGTTTTATTTATGTCAAGTTGTAGACAGGCGGTTAAAGTTACGTTACGGTTAGCGTTAAGCTTTGACCATCAATAAAAAATCAAAATGGGTTGCACAGGTTTATATTCTACGATATCGAATGCCCTTCCGGCATCAGTTTAACCCCCCACTTTTAATATGAATACTTTCAAGACAAGAGTGAATAGACATCTTCTAGGCAACCGCGTTCCATCTTAGGCTGCATCATTACCTGCCAGCAGGTGTGCGGCCAAGCACTAGCTACTATAAATATTATCTGTAAAAGCCTAAATATATAATTAACGTTAAATTTTTGCTCCAAAGTCAAAAACACCCTGACTTGTGTAACCCATTTCGCTTTATTGACAGTCATAGTTTAACGATAACTGATACTTTACGATTAACCGCCCGTCATGCAACTGACCCAAAATAAAATAGTTATAAAATGTTGAAAAGAAAAAGCACTGATTTGCACTACAATTTAGTTCATCAAAGTATAGATATAGTAATCCTCGAAATTAAGGACAGTCTAGTTTGGTGGCGGGCCTGAATTTTTAGAAATAACACTGGAGCAAAATATATTCAACCTATGTTGTGTCTAATTTATTCAATATGCAAAAGAGTTACCACTGTTTGAATAGTTTTAGATAGATATGACTGCACTAAAACATATCATTTTGAATAGTGACCATTTAAGCTATTTAGTACACTGTATTGGAATTAAATCGCTGTTTACATTATTCCGATAATTAAAGAAAAAAAAAATCTATTAGACTTTTACAAGTACTTTTGAATCTTCAAGAGCATCTATCACTGGTTCGGAATGCCTTTCCTACCGAGAAGAACCAGCAAGAAACTCGGCGGTTGCTCTTTTCAAAGATTTGATGTACAATATTATGCCATGTATAAAAGTAACTGAGGTCCCGCGCATTGCTTATACATAATACATTACATAATAATAATAATTGGATCACTGAACTGGGATGATATGAATCTGCTTTAACAGTATAAAAATTTTCAGGAGCGACAACCCCAGCTGCTTCCGTCCACGGCTCGGAAGATGAAGACGAAGACGAGGTTGATGAAGAAAAGGAACTCGCAGAACTGAGGATCACAGACTAACAATAGGGACAGATTAAATATACGTCACAACTTAATAATACTCTGTGGGGAGATTCAAATACGGTGGCGTTCCAGGTCACAGATAAAATATAAATGTTCTGTTAGGGCGGTTTCGCACTCATCCGATCTGATTCCTTGGAAATACGTTCCGAAGTAGTCCTAGAACTATTTGTATCGTAGCTTACGCACTTGATCCGACTTCAGTCATCCGTGAGAATATCTCGTATATGCCTCGGATTCAAATTGAACATATGACGTACGTGGGCGGTCCCAAAATGAATTGGCCTGATATAGTTCTAAGCAACATATCGATACATGTTATGTTATATCGGACAGTACGTTTATCGTGTTACTTTATACACTAACATGCATCGACATGAAAAGCGTAGTCTCAGCTCAGCAGTGGTTTGAACATCAAGATTCGCGTGTTTTTTGGAAATGTCGAAAACCGAATATCGAAGCGTCACAAGTTTCTGTTTAATGAAGACTTATCTCCCGCCCAAATAAAAGAACGATTAGATGATGTGTACAAGGAGTCTTTCCCCTCGTATAGCACAGTAAGAAACTGGGTGAAAGAGTTTCGCTTCGGGAGAGAAACGGTCGAAGGCTTCGGCCATGACGGTCGACCGGTGGAAGTGCTCTCTCCTGAAACTATTGCTGTAATCGAAGAGGAGGTTTTAAGTGACCGCCGTTTGAAGATTAGAGTAATTGCAGCTAGACTTAGGCTCTCTAAAAGTACCATCCATCGTGCAATCCATGACCATCTTCGTATGAAAAAAGTTAGTGCAAGATGAGTTCCGAAACTTCTTTCAGCTGTCCAAAGACAGGAGCGAGTGCGCTGTGTAACCGAGTTTTTAGGTCTTTGGGACGAAAACCTAAAGAATGTAATCGAGCGGCTACTTACTGGTGATGAAACTACCGTCTTATATCATGATCCAGAAAGCAAGCGCGAGTCAATGGAATGGTGTTACAAGGGTGAAAAGCCATCTAGAAAGGCAAAGGTGCAAAAATCCACCAAAAATGTCTTGTGTACAATCTATTGGGATTCTCAAGGGATTTTGATGGTAGAATTTAAAAAACGTAATACAATCGTAAACGGCGAATATTATGCTTCATTACTATATAAACTGCGAGACACGATTAAGGAGAAGCGCAGAGGCAAGTTGTCTTAAAGCGTCCTGTTGCTCCATGACAACGCACCCGTTCACACTGCCGGTGTTCCGAAGGCTGCAGTTTGTGAATGCGGGTTCACGGAACTGGAACATCCACCGTATAGTCCAGGCCTGGCCCCGTCAGACTATTATTTGTTCCCAAATTTAAAGCGGGGCTTAAGAGGAAGGAAATTTTCAAACGATGAAGAGTTGCAGGCGGCCGTCTTTAGTCATTTTGAAGACAAAGATTGAAGTCACTTTTATGAAGGTTTAGAGATGTTAGTTCTCAGAAGTCAAAAGTGTGTTTATATTAGTGGAGATTACATAGAAAAATAAAATTGGTTTCATCTCATTTTGTTGACTATTTCATAGTTAGGCCAATTCATTATGGGACCGCCTAGGTAGATGTGTCAAAGATGTCCACTAAATATCTTGGATTTGGATCAGAGACCGGATTAGTGCGTAAGCAATATCCAAATTCAGTCCGAGATTTTTTTTACGTATTCGAATCGGATGAGTGCGTAAAAGCTGTTAATTAAAATTTGTTTATACTTTGGTCAACCCAAAATTTAAATAATTATATTTATGAAGCTTTTGCGCTTCCGTTTCCAGTAAGACAATTTATTATATTATAACTATTGTTTACCTAGATGTGTAAGATGAAATAAATTGTATGGATTCATGAATAGTTTACGATTTTCCTGGCGCAGCGGTAAACGCTGTTGTCTTATAAGTGGTTGGTCCCAGGTTCGATTCCTGGCAGGCGTAATTTGGGAATTTATGATCTCTAAATTGTCAAATTGTCTCTGGTTTAGTTTGGTTGGCGGCTACGGCAAAGCTGTGCCGCCAAGCAATTTAGCGTTCCGGTACAATGCCGTATGAAAACCTATAAGGAGTATGGGTTTAATGAAAACTGCCATACCACTTCCAAGTTAGCCCACTTCCATCTTAGACTGCATTATCACTTACCACCAGGTGAGATTACAGTCAAGGCTAACTTGTTTGCACTCGCAAATCATCTCAGAGTCTGAAGAAAATAATAGCACTGCAGTCCCGTCGTGACCACGATAACTGAATCGAAATATCGGCAGAAAAAAACACTTAATTAATCGTGGTTATCTACAATATAATTTATACTAACCACGAAATAAGCTTAAAATCATTAAAATAATAACCATTTAGAGATAATTTTATATTGACGCTTAGCGTTTGACAAAAATAACTTTTTGTAGGTTTCTGATTCTGATATTATTTTCTTTAAATTATTTTTTTAAATAAATTTGTAATCCATAATATTTAGAATTATATATAGGTACCATAGATGACTATAAAATGTATACTTATACCGTTAAGAACGTATTTTTTACAAAATTACCGTGTAACGGTATTTAAAACGGTAACGTTATTTTTTTGATGCTCTTTATGTGGAAAATATTATAATACATGTATAACGGCATGTATTATTGCGGTATGCATTACCTGTTTTATCTAGTATGTGTCAATATTATGTACCTCCCTTTCCTGCCACATGTTAAACATTTAATACAGATACACTTATTTATAGTATTTTTATTGATAATATTTTATACCTACTATTTTACAAATATTTCTATAGAGTTCCTAATACAAAAATACTAAAAATAAAACAATTCAAGTTTTATTCACATTTTTTATTAATAATAAATTATATTTACACGTTTATTTTTATAAATTAAATAAATTACTTAAATGTACATTCTTACCCAGTGAATTCGTCTTAATGTAATTTGAATGTTTTTAATTTTTATACATTTTATATACCTCTGTTATTACAATCACAGGTGTTTCTAAAGTGTATTAAATAAATAATTGTTTAAATAACTGATATTTATTTTAAAAATAATATGCTAATAACTACACAACATACAATAGGTATCCTAAATAGTTTGAAAGTAACGTCATCCTTTTCACAACGTATGGAACATTGTGGAAAGGATTACATTACAGAAAAGAAGGCACTAAGTATGTATAGATTGTATAGCTTCGTCAATTGAGTATCGTTTAAAATTAAAGATTTGTAACCAATCAATTTGCACAAATATATTCTAAATCGCTTAAATAACCTATTTTCACATAAGTATGTATATAAGTAACACAAATAGCATTGTTATTTCACACGAGAAAGCAATGTAAATACTCGTTTTAGTTTTTTAAAGTACTAGTATGTGATCGGTTTTATTACTGTCACGATATATTTTGTTGTATAAATACCTAGTATAAATACTTATAATAAATATATTTCGTATTTAATCAAGCATGTTTCAGATTATATGAATTAATTTAATAATGTTGGAAAAGTTGTATTATAAAGGATTATTTCGATTTATTTAAGTGCCATAAGGCCCGATTTATCAGTCGCCTTAACTAGTGTTTAACTTAGGAATGAGTTTGATGTTTGATATTTTTTATATCGGAAATCTATCAAAATATTAAATTAGTGATTTGGCGATTGAGAAATCAACCCTAAACAGAATTTGTTATTTAATTGTTTATAAATAAATTGTGTTCAATTTTATACGCTTGTTTCATTTTTACCAGATCCAGAGTTTTAACTGCCTGAGCAGAGCTTTAACAGTAACTAGTAGTTTAACAGTATGATAACTGTTAAACTTTTACCTACTCTACGTAGCGGTAACCTAAAATTGAATTTTGATCCAAAGTTAGCAAACCCAACGACTGTTTTGTGTACTAGATGTTTCATTCTGAACAAAAGTTTTGTGTTTTGATCCGTTTCAATCTAACGCTATCCTTTTCTGCGGGAAGCAGTATAAAAGAGATAGCAATATATACACCTGTAATTTTAAGTTTGTTTAGAGATTGTGTACAGCTGAAAAAGAAGTTATAATTACCCAAGTAAAAGCGAGGAGCAGTAGTGGTATCTGACCTATTAAGTTTTGGAGTCCATTTTTTTTTAAGCGACGTAACTAGTTGTTAATTCTGGATCTTCGTTACTTGTGTTGGGTGAAGCTTGCGTTTCATTACTGGTTTGGGCTTCATTTTCGTTTAATTCATCAGTCGAAGAATTCACAGGATCTTTGCTATTTTTCGATTCTTCAAAATTTGCCGTTGCTTCATTGTTTAAAATAGTGGTTTGTGGTGTTGTTTCATTGGTACTGTCAATTTCCTGCACAGAAGAATTCTTGTTAGGATCTGTCAAACTACTTTCACGTATATTAGCTTTTGCGTTGATATCTTCAATAGAAGATTCTTTTGTAGTTGATCTCTCAATTGTATTGGCCTTTATAGCATCTTCTTGTTCTGCAGAAGCATCTATTGCAGCACTCTCGACAGTGGTAACATATTCTGCTGTACTCTGTGGTGGTGTCTCATAATTTCTGTCAATTTCTTGGGCAGAAGAGTTCTTGCTAGGATCCGTAGAACTACTTTCAGTCATAATAGTCTTTGTTTTAATATCTTCTATAGAAGATTCTTTTGCAGATGTGCTCTCATCGCCTAAATAAGATTCTATTGACTCAATATCTGTACTCTCATTTGCAGCATCATCTTTTTCTACAAAATCATTGTGGGTAGTTTGATTGTTTGGATCTATTGTAGCTCTTTCAACAGTTGTTTTATCAACTTTAGGTGTTGCTGCAATCGTCTGCGTTGTAATTTCATTTTCTTTGAATTTTTCAAATCTCATATTAGTTGGATTAGTGAAAATCGTGTTTAGTTGATTAGGTTCCGCAGTAATTATCATACCAGGCAACGCTGTTGGTTCCGCAGGTATTATCATACCAGGCAACGCTGTAGGTTCCGCAGGTATTATCATGTCAGGCAACGCTGTTGGTTCAGCAGTTATTGATACGTCACGGTCAGGCTTATTTTCGTTCGTATCATTGTTCAAAATTTCATTCACTGGTTTGCTCAAAATCGAGTTTTTATCATTTGGATAGAAGACGAATAAGTTTGTGATTTTACCATGGCCGATTATGCTACCATAATTATTATTGTGACCATTTGCGTTGTCCTTATTTGCTTCTTCTTTTTTTGCTTCCACATCACCGCTATTATTATTTTCACTAACATTGTTTCTGTCTGTATTTATTTTACTTAAAGCTTTTTCTATCTGTCTTGCTACTTCTTTTTTGATAAATTTTTCAATGTCCTGTAAAAATAACAGAAGCCATAAATTCTAAAATAAAATAAATAAATAAAAGAAATTATTGCATATACAATAGTTAAGAAGTAAATTATTTCTCCCAAACTTTAAATTGCCGTTTGGAGATGTTACGAAGACTAGGTATATGTAACCTATTATATTATGTCTTAAAGTTTCTACGACATTCAAATTCAAATTTTCTATGCACCTTTTTTAACAATTCATCCAATTCTGGTTTCATATTATTCGAAGGCGTATCTTCCTTCCTTCTTCTTAATTTTTCAAAAGGACTCATCTTTTCTTCAGTTGCCGGATTAGTATCACTTGTTTCCAATTCACCCACGTCGTAATGAAGTCCAGGTTTTATTAAATCCTGAAAACGTGTGGTTTGGGATTTTTAAAAATTCTTTTCCTTGCGTATATCAGATATGGGATCTATTCAAAATGTACCTAGTGGTATTAACCATAAATACTTTAAAGTTTATTTTGCAAATACCTTAAGTTTTATGTTTTAATGTTATTTTAGTGAAATTATACTTACATTCCAAACATATCCATGATCGCCAGTAAGATTCATTCCAAAAGTTTTTGATGATTGAATTTCTTTGTTTGAACCAATTGTAGCACTGATCTCATCAAAGGATTGTTCAATTTTATCTTTTGAAATTGCATTACCAATGCTTTCTTTTGGGGTTTCTGTACTATTTTCGTTTTCTTTAGAATTTACTGTGCTGCCTTGATGATTTACGATGGCAGGGATTTCTTCTAATGAAGGTTGAGGACTTGTATAGTATACTATATCAGGCTTAGACGTTGAGATTGATGGGATATTTGGATGGAAATCATCATTGTGAATAACATTTTTATCTGTCTGAACTTCTATACTATTAGGGTATTTTTCTGATAAAGGTTGAGGAGCCGTATAATGTGAAGAAACAGGTTTTGGCGTTGAAGTTAAGGGAATATTTTGATGGGAATCATCACTGTGGTTAACATTTACATCTTTCTGGACTTCACTATCATTAGGGATTACTTCTGATAAAGGCTGAGGAGTCGTATAGTATAGTATATCAGGTTTTGGCGTTGGGATTGAGGGAAAATTTTGATGAGAACCACCATTGTGGTTAACATTATCTTTCTGAACTTCTAAGTCATCAGGGATTTCTTGTGACAGATATTGAGGGATCATATAGTATAGAAAATCAGATTTGAAATTTGGAATTGAGGGGTGATAAGGATTATTAATATTTTTATATTTTAGAGCTTCCATGATTTCATGGCCTTTTTCTGGGATAATTTGAGAAGTTGTTTCCAAAAATTCTGGTTTAACTGTAGTGACCGATGGGTGTTCTTGTTTATAATGATTATTTTTTTCACGAATTGTGAATTTACTGTCATTTGTATCGGGATGGTTTGGTTTGTCATCTTTATTTTGTATGAGGTTGGGATGGATAGATTCTGATGGTGCAAAGTCGACATAGAAGTGACTTCCACTAAAATGCTGAAACATACAAAAAAATATTACCGTTAACGGTCTTCAATAAAAGTTATTTAAAACTTTTATTGAAGACCGTTAACGGTTTTTTTGACGATGGTGCCTATATTTTTGTCAGATTTAGATTCAGTTTCGTGTCAATGGGACACTACTACTAAAACTCCGCTGTCCGTCCATCTGTCCATCCGTCTGTGTGTTTGTCAGCGGGCTGTATCTCATGAACCCTAATAGGTAGAGAGTTGAAATTTTGACAGAATGTGTATTTCTATTCGCCATAACTACAAATACTTAATAAAAGTTTCAAAATGACCACCATGCAAATTAAAAATTACACAGTGTATTACATAATGTTACACAGTGTAATTACATAGTGTATTGTACGACGATGATACGGAACCCTTCGCGAGCGAGTCCGACACGCACTTGACCAGTTTTTATTTTATCCTAATCGATGACCCATCAGGTAGGTATCTACGTCCTATTAAATTTAATCTTGGCGATGGACGGAACTGCTCAAAAACAAACTCCTCGATTCCCATCGATAGCTCAACGGTCGAGGAGCGGACTGAATTCCAAAAGGTCGGCGGTTCAAATCCCACCCTATTGTCGTACCCACTCCTGGCACAAGCTTTACGCTTAATTGGAGAGGAAAGGGGAGTATTAGTCATGATTAGCAGCATGGCTAATATTCTTTAAAAAAAAAAAAACTTACATTCCATATTTCTCCCTTATCACCTCTCAAATGCATTCCATATGTGTGAGGTTTCTTAAGAGCGTGTGGCACGTACAGGGGTTCTTCAGGTTTGATGTTGTTAATGTGCTGAAAATAAGGTCATTTTAATATCATTTGTGAACGTTGAAGCTAAGCTATCGTTAACATGATCAACCCATCGCCGGCCCACTACTAAGTACAGGTCTCATCTAAGAGTGAGACGGGCTTAATCCACCTGCCATACTAGCCAATCCGGTGAACTTCACACATTTTTCATCACGATGTTTTCCGTCACGGTTAAAGCAAGTGATATTTAATTGCTTAAAACGCACATAACTTAAAAAGTTAGAGTTTTGCCCGGGATCGAACCCCCGAAAACCTCCCGAAAAGGAGACTTAACTAGGTGCTAGCCTAGTGGTTTAAAGGTCAATAACTCCGAAACGTTAGAGGTGCATGCTCGACATCACACCTAAGGCTGAGATCTATAGAGCGAACTTTGACTTTGCTCAGACTTAATACACTGTTAAAACGAGACGACGTCGTTATACCGGTAGCATAAATCTGTCTCGTTTTAACTGAATCTTAAGTCTAAGCAAATTCAAAGTGCGCTCTATAGATTTCAAACTTAGACACCCCAAATAGGAGGTCTAAACCACTAGGCTATGGCCGCGCCGAGGTTTTAGAGCATTTTAAAGAGTCTGTTGAAGGAAATTCATACTTACATTTGAAGAGTATCCTTGATTACTTATCGGGTTCATAGTATTCGTTTTAGGTGTGCCAATGTTTTGTCCAGGAATGTGATAATTCAGACGATCCTGTAAAATACTTGCTTTTCCCTTGTCCGCTTCATGATTATTTGCTTTATCAACGTAGATTACAGACTGAAAGATAAAATAATTATTAAAAGTTAGAGTTAATCGTACTTGGACTCTGGTTGCGATCTATAGTGCGCACTTTGACTTAAGATACAGCTACATAAAGATGTTAGAAGGAGACAGCGTTAAATTAAATATATCGCTGGCATAAATTTGTCTCGTTTTGACTGAAACTTAAGTCTTATCAAAGTCAATGGAGGCTCTTTGTGTCTATGCGTAAGTTTGAGATCGATAGAGCGCACTTTGCTTTTGCTCAAACTTAAGTACCTACCTGTTAAAACGAGACAGCGTTATATCGCTGACTTATCTGTCTCGTTTTAATTGAGACTTTAGAATACCTTTGACAAAACGTCGAAGCTTCAACGTCACTGACAGGCGTCAAATGTTCTTACATTTGACATTAGGTAGGCAGCGAAAAAATCGTAAGTCTATGATAGAGATAATCATAGGTTCGTCAGGTAGCCTATTTTTCTATGATTTCACGTCACCCATAGCCTAATACTTGACATATTAGATTACATAGGTACATTTATTAGATTAACTGAGAGTTCCCTCACTCTGGTTCAGGTCTGAGCAAAGTTAAAGTTCACTCTATAGATCACAGCCTTAGGTCTACTGGTCGCTGTTTTGTTAACTTACCGGTCTATTTGCTAATAATCGCTGCATGTACTCCGGTAATGAAGAGAGATCTAAATTAGGCAGCGTAGGCGCTGGTGGTATGTTCTAGAAAAAAAAATTAATAGAAAACATAGGTAATGTTTCAAATATAACTTAACGTATCAAAAGTATATAGCATGTAATATTATGCAAATATTTCAATGGTCTAATCAGCATTTTCAAAATTACTTTTACCACATTAACCCAATTTGAATAAATTATTTGATTTTTGATTTTGACTCTTTTGACTTTAATTTTGGTGGGTACATACCATAAGTTGAGCAGAAACAGTACGTAGAGCGAACAATAGTAGAATTATCTGCAAAAAAAATACAGGTGCTTGGGTTAGGTATCACCCCAAGTAGCACATGACAGCCGCACAGTGACTTGATTAAGTATAGAATTTGTGACAACTTAAGGCTGTTTTAGTTTGCTGCATAAGGCCTGTATAGTTAGCTACTCAGCCCTACATAGGTAGCGAAGTTGAAGTGACAATAAGCAAGGCACATACTCGTAATATGTCAAACAAGTGTAAATTAAAAAATTATAACACCCCCGACAAGTAAAGGTTAAAGAGCTCATAACTTTCAAACGCCTGAACTGATTTTCTTGGATTATAGCTAAGAAGTAAGAACACTCTCAATCAAGCCACCTTTCAAACAAAAAAATAATTAAAATCGGTTCATTAGTTTAGTTTAGGAGGTACGATGCCACAGACAGATACACAGATACACAGATAACAGATACACACGTCAAACTTATAACATCCTTCTTTTTGGGTCGGGGGTTAAAAAGCCAAGGAGCTATGAAACACCTTAGCTTATTGTGAAATACCGATGGACATTGGGATACTAAGAGCCTCCACTAGGCGGACATACGAGTCGCAGGGAGCCGCTGGATTCAGGCGGCGCAAGACCGTGGCGTATGGAAGTATTACAAGAGACCTATGCCCTGCAGAAGAGGATGTCTATCGGTTCATAATGATGATGATGACTATGAGTCTATGAGCTTTTTGAGCCTTTGCCATTTGAAATGAGTAACTGCTCAGTTTTTTGCTACCTCTTCTCAGTAGAAACAAATTTCTTAACCAGTGATACACTTGCGAATCTATTTAACCCCCGACCCAAAAAGAGGGGTGTTATAAATTTGACGTGTGTATCTGTGTGTCTGTCTGTGGCATCGTAGCTCCTAAACGAATGAACCGATTTTAATTTAGTTTTTTTTTTTGAAAGGTGGCTTGGCTTGATCGAGAGAGTTCTTAGCTATAATCGAAGAAAATCGGTTCAGCCGTTTGAAAGTTATCAGCTCTTTTCTAGTTTTCTTATGGAGCTTTTTGTGTCGGGGGTTTTTCATGAGTTATTTTATTTGGAAGTAGTTGATGCCCGCGACTTCGTTCGCGTGGAGTTAGGGTTCAGAAAATCCCGTGGAAACTCTTTTTTTCTTATTTTCCGGAATTGAAGTAGTATCGGTCTTTAAGTATAACATGCAATAAATCACGTCGATCCATTCTTCCTTTGCGATGTGATTGAGGGACAAACCAATAAACAAAGTATCGCATTTATACCTAATATTATATGGAGAGTAAATAGTGCATAGTCATAATGGAATAGTGATACGTACCTGTGTTTCCATTTTGTAACCTCACTAACACAGCACAAACTGAATGCAAATAAATCGCAAAGCTATTTGATATATTTATATACTGACCCAACTAATGAATATTTTATCTTTTATCTGTGTGTCATCTATTATCTTAACTAAATCAAGCTGTCCCGTTACTACCTAATTAGGGACAAATTATAAAGTCATTAATATCTACCAGTGTCTTAATCAACGCGTCGAAATATTGCAATTCGACTTCGCACGGGGAATCTACCTATCTCATAGACAAATAGGTATGTAGGTATGTGTTATATTGGAGGTGCGTGACCGGGATCGAACCCGGGAACTCTCGAATTGCAGGCTGAAGTCTTAACCACTAGGCTATCGCATCGCTTAATTATTTTTTTGCGATGTTTTATATTGTAATAACTAAAACATTTTGTATTCAAAGATTTCGTCATTAGAAATCAAAATACAATGTAAAGGATTCTTTAAATGATAAGAAAGCTTGGGAATGAGTTGCCAAAGAGCTACCTATGTGGTTTGTTGTTGGCTGGGCGCGTTTGGAACCCTCGTAGCTTTAGTTTTAAGTTTACGTGATTAATTGTCACCACTATAATTTACAAATCTAACAATTTTGCCATCAAAAGAAGTACAGATAGATTTGAGATTGAGTTTGAATTAACCCATCGCCGGCCACTACTGAGCACGGGCTAGTACTAAGTCCTCTCAGAATGAGAAGGCTTCAATTACTAGCCAGCAGGTCTGATTGCAGCCAAGTGCTAGTCTATAAATTAAAAAAAAACATCTAGTCTACCTCGTTGGCCAAGTGTGGATTGGCAGACTTCATACACTTTTGATAACATTATGGAGAGCTCTCAGATATGAAGATTTCCTCACGATGTTTTCCTTTAACGTGACATTAAATGATATCTTTAAAACAAGAGTGAATAGGCACCTTCTAAGTAAACGCGTCCCATCTTAGACCACATCATCACTTTCCATCAGGTGTGATTGGGGTCACGCGCTTGCCTATAGTGAATAAAAAAAATTGATTGCTTAAAACGCACGTAGCTCCGAAAAGTTGGAGATGCGTGTCTGGCATCGAACCCCAGATCCCTCGTATTCGAGGCTGAATTTTCGGCGATGATTTCGTATTTAAAATATGTACATAGTTCGAGAGCCCTGTAGGTATGTGCTAAACCTTAATGGAATAAGCAATTATGCGATGTCTGATAACATACCTATTAAATAGAAAATTTGAATCGCCTATAGATAAAAAGATAAGAGATAAGATATATTCATTAGAAAATATAAAAATATCTCTTATTCTTCTCGTTGATTTATTTGTGCTTAGGTACTGTAGGTCGTTTAGTCGCGACCATAATATTTGGAATTTTTGACACACCTTAATTTGGAAAGTATATACATACCTAGTCTACTAATATTTAAATCATTTTAAAAGATAAGACATCGTGTATAAAATAGGTATATGTTTATAATTTTTTTCAATAAGTTAAAGCTGGGCTAGATAAAAAGTTTTATGAAAAACCTTGTAAGTTATTTAAAATAGGTTGGTATAATTTTTATAATATTATGTAAATAGGTGTAAAATTAAACTACATATAGGTAAATTATACAAAATGTTTTATTTATTAACAGTGCTAAAAAGTTCTAACCAACTAGGTACCTAATTAATATTATTTCAAGACTGGTGTACGTAGGTACCTACCTACCTACCTCAAGACAGAGCTTTGAGTGATGAGTCACATTCATTTTGCATTTTCACTTTATTTCCTTCATTTCATATTATTTTTACTCTATACTTACTCTACGAGGACTTTTAACTACGAAATAATATAATAATACAATAAATAAATTAGTTAATTATTATTAATTATAATAAGTCGACATCTGCAATGAAGAAAGAAAGAAGGAAGGAAGAAAGGGTGTTGAGTGTTGAGTCACATTCTTTTTTCATTTCCACTTCATTTCATATTATTTTTACTTTGTACCTACTCTAAGGGTGAGATTTATAAAGCGCACTTTGACATTGCTCAGACTTAAGATTGAGTTAAAACGAGACAGATTTATGTGAGAGATATACATCTGTCTCGTTTTAACTCTGGCTTAAGTCTAAGCAAAGTCTGAGTGTGGTTTATTGATCTCACCCTAAGAAGACTTTTAACTATAAAATAATATAATACTACAATAAATAAATTACTTAATTATTTTTAATTATAATAAATCGATATCTGCAAGGAAGAACATTTGCCTATTTCAGTTTTTGGCGATTTTGAGTTTTGAGATATTATGATCGCTGATCGAGCCTCAATAAAATTCCGAGATTCAACTGAGATAAATTTTTTTCCCTTGCAGGTGTCGAATTAGCGAAGTAAAAATAAATCGTTTCAAAATAGGCTTGAGCTCTACTTAGTAGGTATTTATTAGTTCAATGATTTATAATGCATTTTTCAGGACAAGATTTCCTCGTCATATTCATTTTCCCTACTCTTATTGAACGTCGCTTTTTCCAATGTTGTCTCTTTATTCTTCTGTTGCCAAAAGATTTCTTCCAGTTGCTTAGTTACTTCTTCTTTGACAATTATTTCGATGTTCTGTTAAAAAATGAAAAGTTAAAAAACCATTTTCCAGAAGGATTTTTAATTGGATGTCTTTTGTCTTTCATTCATTCTTTTAGTCTTTTCTATACTTATCCAACAATTTCTAACAATAAAATAATTCATTTACGAATGTTACCTCATTTAGAATTTCCATATAAGCTGATGTCCATTTTGAAAGCCAATCCCAAAACTCGTCCTAAAAAAGACGAGTTAGTTACGAAAGTAGATAAAATTGTAAGATCATTACTTGTGAGATCACTTGAGATTTAAATAAATAAAATAACACAATGTTTGAATGTTGTATAGGTACATACCTTATTAAACAAGTCATCTAAGTTAGCATTTTCGGATTTTTTATCATTTTTACTATCATCATCAGTGTTACATTCCTAAAATAACGAAGTAATTTTATTAATAGATATTATAATTATTAGTACTTATACATTTGTGTGAAGAAAGATACATATAGCGAACATTACATAAAGAAGTATTATTAAGATTTACATACTTTACAGTTTTCTTCACTTATTTTATTTGTAACAGAGGTTTCTGTCTTATTTTCTTTTAGTTCTGTAGTTGAAGTCTCATTGAAACTTTCGATATTCACGGGACCTAATGTAGATTCTTTGTCTTTTTCAATGCTCATAGTTTTATTACAAGTAGTAGTTAGTATTTCAATGGCTGGAGGTTCTGGGTTCTCGCATTTGTTGTCTTCAATTGTCTGAATTTTAGTGGGCTCAGTAGTGTTTAACTAAAAAAAATATCAAAAAAAATCTGTCATTTTGTATGAAGACTTTAATGTTATGAAGCTAACCTTAAACTGTATGAGATTGTAATAAATGAACTGGAAATACTTTCTCGAGTAGGTACTTACATTTGCCGTGTTTGTGTTGTCAGAATTATTGGTTGATGTTCCCATTTTTTCCTTAATTACTGCGTCTACATCTTCATTAACCACAGATAATGAGTTATTGGCATTATCTCTCTTATCGCTACAATTATTATGCATACTAGCCTCTCCAACATGATTTTTATCAACGGTGTTATAAGGTTTAATTTCTAGCTTATCATCTTTGGTAAGATTCTTAGAATCTGATGTTGTAAAATCGTTGACGTGTACATATGGGGCTGCTATATCCTGAAATACACCCACATCTCAGATTTATATTAAAAGAAATAATCAGAAATAACTTATGAATAAACTCTTAAAAACTTACATTCGGAAATTCTTTGTTATCACCTGCCATAATTAATTCATAATAAGTGAGAAATTTCCTTCCTTCGGGTGTATTTAATATTCCGTTTGCACTAGCAAATCTATCTTTAAATTTTTCTGTAATACTTCCAATCGTTTTACTCATTTGGTTAACGTTATGTAACATTTCTTTATTGTGTCTAAGCGTTTTGTTTGCTTCATTACTATTTCTTGTTTTTTCTATATCTATTACTTGAGTTACATTTTTATTTCTATTTTCCATTTCTTTAGGTACACTATTAAGAATTTCATTTTTTGGAACCTGATTTAATTTCTTTATATCATCTATTTCTGACGAAGGTATTTGATTAACGTTTCGTAATTCAACGTTGGGTGTATTTGATTGTATTGTTTGTTTATAGGGATTATTATTTAATGTGTAACTTTCACTTGGCCTTTGTTGAACAGGCTGAGCAAGATGTTGGTTATAGATGGGTTCATTTTGCATGTAATGCATATGCTGGAAAAAATTGACATAAGTTAATTGAAAAAGCTCATTATGAAAACATCTACTTAATAAACTCTAACATTGACTAACGATACACACCTTAAGAGGGCTCTCTCCGTCACTCGTTTCCACTCGTTTCATACAATCGTAGTTCCAATTTCATTTGAATATTAAGCAACCTAAGTCCATGAAATTTTGCAGACATATTCTAGAAACTAATATCTATGTCTGTGGTTTTCCAGATTTCTTTTAAAATATTCGGTTTCAAAGTTACGCGGTCTTAAAATTTTCATACAAATCTTGGAGCCCCTGTAATTTTAAAACTACATATTTTTAGAAAAATCTAAAGCACCACAGACACGGATATTAGTTTCTAGAATATGTCTGCAAAATTTCATGGACTTTGCTTGCTTAATATTCAAATGAAATTGGAACTACGATTGTATGAAACGAGTGGAAACGAGTGACGGAGAGAGCCCTGTTAAACCAGTGGGCTTATAGATATGAAATTTGTACAGCGGCATGAGAAGCACTAAGTAAGCACTAAGGGGCTTAGATAGGTGATAAGGGGAAACTGCATCGGGCACACGACTATATACAATAAAGCCAATAAGTAAACGAAACCGTACGCTGGTTCTAAAATGAGTCTGAAAATGTTTCTTCCCTAGAGACTTTGTAAAATATTCATCATCCTCGAAGTGAAGTTTGACGATCATTATGTCAAAATTAGTTGGGCTAGGCTCGCTTCTTTTATTTTTAGGAAGTTATATGCACCATCATTATCAACCGATAGACGTCCACTATTGGACATATTATGTAGTTGTAGGGGCATTCACACGCTACGGTCTTGCGTCGCCTGAATTCAGCGGCTCCCTGCGACTCGTTTGAAGCTGTCTTTCCACCTTGTAGAGAGGTCTTCCAACGCTGCGCTTTCCAGGTCGCCATTTTAGCACCTTGGGACACCAACGTTTACCAGTTATACCAATTGCCACTTTAGCTTCAAAACCTGTTGAGCCCTACCCATATAGCTACCCCTGTATCTTTCAATCATTTCTGTATTTGCCAACCTGGAGATCTTTTGCCTAAAATCTTCTTCTCAGGCAGACTTTCAAGAGATAAATATTTACTGTATGATAAGTTGAAGCTATTTTATATGTTACATCCAAACTATTAGCAAGCTGAAGTGGCAGTGGGCAGGCCATGCCTGTCGTAGAGGCGATTGCCGTTGGAGCCGGAAAGTCCTTGAGTGGAGACCGCGTTTAAGCAAACGTAGCGTGGGACGCCCTCCAGCACGATGGACCGACGATATAAAGCGGCTGGCGGGAAGTGGCTGGATGAGGAAGGCTGAGGACCGGGTGTGGTGGCGCTCTATAGGGAAGGCCTATGTCCAACAGTGGACATCCATAGGCTGATGATGATGATGATTTTATATGTTGTGCATAAAATATTTTTGTACATTCCTGACCTTAGTTTAATTGTACCTATATCATCTATGTTGTCTTCAGTGAAACTATTCTACTTACGTTCAAATAGTAACCTTGATCGTTATTAAAATTCATGCCATACGCTCCAGGTATGCTGCCAATCTGTCTACCACCGGAATACACAGTATTCATGTGATCATACAAAATGTTTCCATTTTCATCTATTAAAAAAGGATTCATTACATTCTTAGAGCTGTCGTACAGCTGAAAAATAAATGGAATACCAGTTTTGTGATTCTAATTTTTGTTTTTATTAATTTTGCTATAGTAAAATCTGATAGATGAGGCGTCCAGTTGCAAAACTCGCCAACTTTGCCATTTGCTTTGTTTTTTTATTATAATCTTATCTTATTGAATTGGGTTATTATAACAATTTTAGAAAATTGCCAATAATATTTGGAACACACTGTGGGAAAATTAAAAATCCTGCTGTATTAGAACAATATAAGAATACATCTGATGTAGCTTGCAAACTGGAGCCGGGCATAGGACACTTTTCCGGAATAATCCCATAAAGTTCCCATGAGATTGAAAAAAGTTGTATTTATCATGCTGATAAAGTCGCGAAAGCAAAAGCTAAGTAGCCGGTAATAAATGAAGTAACTAGTACTTTACACAAATGTAATGAATGAATGAATTAATTAATGATTTATTCAATAAAGTAGTGTGGGAAAATAAAAATCCATCAACAATCTGAAAATCTAATATTTAATTTTCTTACATTTGATTTTAAGATATTTTTAAGTTAGATTTATTTGTGGCTGATCTTACATAACCATGGTTGTCCTTACATTTTGGTTATGAGAATATTAATCGGAGCAGTTGCTATGTCGAGTTCTTCAATTTAATTTTAGCATTTAACTCTCGTTGTTCTAACATTATTTTCGGGATTTAAGTACCTATATTATTAATTAATTAATTGAATTGTAACAGTTCCTAATGCTAGTTTCCAGTTATTTAATGTAATTTTAGCTATTCTTACGTTTAAATAAGGCTTTTCTTATTTTTGGTTAAAATAATAATAATTAATCATATTATTTACTATAGAATACACGTTTAGTAAGTTAGATTGCCGTTGTCCTTAGAATTTAGTTTTATTGTTCTTATATTATTTTAAGTGTTATAATAATAATTGTAAGAGTTCCTATGTCTAGTTGTTTATTGTTCTTAGATTTAGGTAATTTTGGTTGAACTCACATTTTACTTTTCTTGTTTTATACCTAACTATTTACTTAAGACATTGTAAGAGTTCCTATGTCTAGTTGTTTATTGTTCTTAGATTTAGGAAATTTTATTTGAACTCACATTTTATTTTTCTTGTCTTATGCCTAACTATTTACTTAATAGAACTATTCTTCACTTACTGGTCTATTCCCTAACATTCTGTTCGTATAATCCGGGTTGGCTGTGGGATCTATATTGTGTTGGGCCGTGGCTCCTGGTATGTTCTAGAACAAAGTATTATTGTTTTTTTTTTAATGTTACAGTAAAACATAAAGCTAGCCTTATCTAATTACTGTTCAAATCATGCCCGCGTACGGTGCCAAGAATACTGGCTGCATTTCCGCGCTGGACAACCATGGCTGATCCTTTGCGCAAAAAATGAGCCAGCCCTTATGTTACCAGATGAAACCTCGATGAAATGTCTTGAATGTCTTAAATGTTTATTGTAAACAATATAAGTACTTTTTGAAAATACTTATATTGTTAAGTATAGAGATATGCGTGCGTCCTATCCACTTTTCTTTTTCCAATTAAAAAAGGAATTAAGTATCTATACGAACTGCAAAAAAAATCTTACCTGATAGTATAATTGTCTTTTGCCCCTAACCTTTTCAGTTGGATCAACCTGTAAAATAATAGGTACTTAATTAAAAATGTGTCTTTTTATAATACTTAACTAAGTATAATTTTTTAACGTCACAAGGTAATTTAAGCCTCCATAGCTAGGTTAATGGTGCAGCGGCAGACTAATACATACAGGCCTCATTCGCACGAGATCTTTTTTAACGTCCGTTAAAAAAGCGTTCTAATAGAACAAATGCATTCCCAAGTATCTGTTCATACGTCAACGCTTTTTTAACGCGCACTTTGTATTTTCAGCGCAACGCCGGGTTTTAACGCAACGCTTTTTTAACGCTCGTGCGAATTAGGGCATAAGGCTTATGACGACCTCCCTGGTGCAGTAGTAAGCGCTGTGGTCTTATTAGTGTGAAGTCCCGGGTTCGATTCCCGGTAGGGTTGGGAATCTTATAATTTCTAAATTTTTGGTCTGGTCTGCTGAGATGCTTTGGTCGTGGCTAGTTGCCACCCTACCGGCAAAGTCGTGCCGCCAAACGATTTAGCGTTCCGGTACGATGCCGTGTAGAAACCAAAGGGGTATGCGGGTTTCACAAAACTGCCATACCGCTTTCAGGTTAGCTCACTTCCATATTAGACTGCTTCATCACTTACCACCAGGTGAGATTGCAGTCAAGGGCTAGGACAGCTAGTATCTGAATTAAAAAAAAGTCAAACTGAGATCTATAGAGCGTATTTTGACTTTCCTCAGACTTAGACAAAGTTGAAATATGAGACAGGTATTTTATTTCTCTGGATAGATTGATTGGATGGATATATCTGTCTCATTTTGACTATGTTTTCCTTCAAACACCTAGTTAAATACTTACATTACTCCTTTTAATCCTGCTGTACTTCTCTTTTATTTTATCGAACATCTCATTTCTTAAAGTCTTAGCCTGAAACATAAAGTAAGTAGTTAACTAGTTGAATTATTTTCATTAATCTACTAGCTAAGAGAGCCTTGGGTTAGATCATTCCTTATTTAAATAATATTTATATTCTATCGACACCTCTATAATCGAAAGTAGTATAAGTAGTATCGTGGTAGTATGGAATACTTATTTTTAACCCCCGACCCAAAAAAAGGGGTGTTATAAGTTTGACGTGTGTATCTGTGTGTCTGTGTATCTGTGTATCTGTCTGTGGCATCGTAGCGCCTAAACGAATGAACCGATTTTAATTTACTTTTTTTTGTTTGAAAGGTGGCTTGATCGAGAGTGTTCTTAGCTATAATCCAAAAAAATTGGTTCAGCCGTTTAAAAGTTATCAGCTATTTTCTAGTTTTCTTGTAGAAAAGAAGGTTAGATAACCCTTAGGTTCATAATATTCAAGTGTCAATTGACAAATGTCAAACTGTCAAGATCGACGTTGCCTAGATATACATAATTATTTATTTGAAAATGATTTGTCGGGGGTGTTGAAAATTTTTAATTTACACTTGTGTAGTTATTAACTGTGTTTACAGGTAAAAGTAATTTTGGCCGAATACCTATGAGTTTTGACTTTAACATAATAAAGATACGTCTTAAAAAGAAATTTTATTCCAAACTAAATGATGCCCGCGACTTCGTCCGTGTTTTCCTTAAAATCCCGCGGGAGCTGTTTGATTTTCTGAGATAATTGTGGCCTGTGTTAATTTAAGGTGTATATGCCTATTTCCATTCCAAACAGTCAAATTGATTCTGCCATTGAGGCCTGTTAGCTAAGACGAATAGGTATCTAAATATCCTAACTTTCACATATTTTATAACATTAATGAGATAACTTACCCTATCGATATCTCTAAGATGGCGTGGATCTATATCTGGAATCTCTGGAACCTGGAAAAAAAATAACGCATAAGATTTTTCCATGGTGGAGTAGAGTCACATTTCTTGATAGCTATAAACTGAGCTTTGTATCTAACAGTTACCTATTATCTGTTATTTAGGTAATGATAACTAGATGATGCCCGCAGCTTCGCCCGCGTGGATTGGTTAGATCCCCTGCAGCATCAGGATTGAGGAGTTGGAGTCCAAATTTTTAATGGATCAACGTCGCAAAGTTCCTTTATCTACTAAAAAAACACAACTCCTCCATTTTTCAAAGTTGGTAAAAAAGGTAGCCTATGGTTAATCCTCTATACTTGTCTGTGAAAGTCCCGTCAAAATAGGTTTAGCCCGTTCAAACAGACAGACACTTCAATTTTATTTATTAAATAGTATAGATAAAGTGCTTCTTTTAGATGTTATTTATTTAAATTTTTATTAAACAAAGGTTATTATGATGTTAATGAATTTTTGAATGACAAATTTTAAATAGTGAATGCAATAATTAATAACAATTTGACATGTTAATATAATAATAAGTTGACATTTGTTACATTAAATAAATTCAATAAATTTTGCACGCCATGCTTGGCAGAATATGCGGTTCCACATAATATTTAAGACCAATGTACTTGTATATTATACCATATTCAAGCAAATAAACACTTCTTATTCTTATTCAAGATACTGAAACAACGAATAGGCCAAGGAAACTCTGAATTCGGTCACCTATCTAGTAGGTTCAGCGTTGCTTAACAAGCGAAATTGATGCCCCTTTATCATTTCTATGCCATTATTTAGAATTCTATGATCTTACCTGATAATAATCGTCAGGTTCATCTGTTTTCTCATCAGCGGTGGCATCATAATGATCTGCGTCATCTCTTACACTTTCACTTTCGTTATCAGTCTTATCTTCTACCTTATCATCCGTTCGTGATTGGTGTTCCTGCAATATAATCTATACATATAATAAAATTGTAGAAAAGTGGTGTCTGTACAATGGAAATATTTAAAAAAAAAGTAGCAGGGGTTGTTATTATATCGATGCCGAACCCGAAATTGTAATTAATTTTTTTTTGTCTGTTTGTCTGTTTGTCTGTGTGTTTGTGCACGCTAATCTCAGAAACGGCTTATTCGATTTAGATACGGTTTACACTAATATATTGTAGTAAGCTTAACTTAGGATTTAGTGTTTATTTCATGTCAATCGGTTCATAAATAAAAAAGTTATGTCAATTTAAAGAATCACGGCGCCTCGCGCCTGAGCGTCCGTGGCTATATAAAGCGCGAAAAGTCACTATTCCACGCGAACGAAGTCGCGGGCACAGCTAGTGTAACATATAATGTCACGAAATGTTTCAAAAGTGATCACTGATCACACTTGCATTTGAACCGATCACTATATCGGTGGATAGATATGGATAGCTGGTATCCAGCGTAACCGACATAGCTCAACGGATTGCAAAGCTGAAGTGACAATGGGTAGGCCCGCATAGTTTTTCAAACTGATAGACGCTGGGATCTCAAGGTATTAGAATGGCGACCTCCCACCGGAAAGCGCAGCGTTGTAAGACCCCCCATTAGATAGATAGTCGATAGCAAACGATTCAATACAGGGGGTCGATGGATTCAGACCGCACAAGACCGTGAGGTGTGGAAGCCCCTACAAAAGACCTATGTCCAGCAGCGGACGTCTGTCGGTTGATAATGATGAGGATGATGATTACCCATATAAATGCTAAAGCGTTTTTTGTTGGTATATTGGTGTTTTGGTTTGTCCTTCAATCATGTCTCAATGGAGCAACGAATCGACGTGATTTTTTTGCATCGATATAGTTAAAGACATGGAGAGTGGCATGGGCTACTTTTTTCTACTTTTACTAATACTAATAAGAGGACTAAGACAAATAAGAGAATACTTTTACTAATAAGAGAATTAAAACGAATCCTCACATCAACTAATTCCCAGTCAGCGAATTGGTAGCCGTGCCCATTAGTGAACGAACGAAGTGATGCGTCTAACTCTATTGGATTTTCATGCGGCGTTTCCTTCTTTATTGCACTGTCCTGTAACAACACAATGAAGATAGTTTATACTCGAGTTTTTATAGTATACTAGCTGACGCCCGCGACTTCGTCCGCGTGGATTTAGGTTTTTCGAAATCCCGTGGGAACTCTTTGGTTTTCCGGGATAAAAAGTAGCCTATGTGCTAATCCAGGATTTTATCTATCTCCATTCCGAATTTCAGCCAAATCCGTCCAGTAGTTTTTGCGTGAAGGAGTAACAAACATACACACACACACACACAGACACACACATACAAACTTTCGCCTTTATAATATTACTGTGATACAGAACGCAATAAGCAAGAGATCAAAGTTAACGCACAAAGTTAAAAAAAAAATGTGGTAAATGCATGTATTGCATACACCCACACAGCACACTGCACTGTTAAAAGTGCTCTTTATTTCTAGGATTTGATTTAGAGGTAGAAATTTTTTTTTTACTATGTAGGTAGGTACTTATTTACAACTAATATTATTTCACAGTTTTAATTCTTCTTCATCTATTTTTAACCCCCGACCCAAAAAGAGGGGTGTTATAAGTTTGACGTGTGTATCTGTGTGTCTGTGTATCTGTGTATCTGTCTGTGGCATCGTAGCGCCTAAACGAATGAACCGATTTTAATTTAGTTTTTTTTGTTTGAAAGGAGGCTTGATCGAGAGTGTTCTTAGCTATAATCTAAAAAAATTGGTTCAGCCGTTTAAGAGTTATCAGCTCTTTTCTAGTTTTCTTGTAGAAAAGAAGGTTAGATAACCCTTAGGTTCATAATATTCAAGTGTCAACTGACAAATGTCAAGCTGTCAAGATGGACGTTGCCTAGATATACATAATTATTTATTTGAAAATAATTTGTCGGGGGTGTTGAAAATTTTTAATTTACACTTGTTATCTATTTGTTTCATCTGTCAGCTGCAGTCCAATTGTTTTCTTTTTCTTACCTTGTTCTGAGGTGTAACGAAGCATTTGTCGAAGACAAATATAATCTCACGCAGGGTGGGCAGCTTCGACTCAGGACTGATAAACACAGTATTGTCTGTCAATTCTTTCACTCCATTCACATCCGCGCCATTCTTCAACTGAAATAATTTAAATATTATTACGGAACCCTAAAAGACGTTCACTGATACGATATTCGATTTACGACGGCCCGATATTCGCCGGCAACGAAGAGCACCGCACGAGGTACCTGCATGCACTCACTATACACCGGTTTATTAGAGATTTTTGGGGTTTATGGGAAGCTCCGCGAACTGCGGACGAAACAGTACCTATGGTCACCTGAGACCTCAACCGCATTTTGCTCTAACAGTTTCAGATCTACGAGGCCCTGATTCTCTATTGAAGTACACTGCCTTATTGCACAAACTTGTTTTCCTACATGTACCTTTGTAGCACATTGCCAAAATAGGTGTAATATTACTTAGGTCTTGGGTCAGTAAAGTAATTTAAAGACCTTCCAAAATAAATTAAGTAGTTTCATCAGCAATAAAAATAGGTATGACCTGGTTGTGTATAGTATAATAGAGAACAGATACTTCAAGTAGGTGCTTACCTCTATTTGGAGTATAGTGTATGCAGAGACATAGTGTAAAGCAAAGAACAGCGGGATAGTCTGTAAGAAAACAAGAAATTAAACTGGGGTTTAAGGAGACTTTCTTAACAAAAAATTGGTTGTCTGTAAAGTCGGTTTACTGACGATAGTTGAACGTGACAACAAAGGCCGATTGTGCTTCTTTGTTGCTCGTTCCGCGCTCTCGCTTGCACTTCAAGCCTTACATGGAACGCCTCAGAGCGAGGTAACGCCGCATGAGTCATGTTTTTTCGTGCGTGCAGCCGGCTCTATCGAATTATAAGACGTTGTCACGTCAAAAATCCGAAAACCGTGAATTAGTGGTTACATCATTTAAAAAAAAAGTGTTCATGTACAAATAATTAGTATTTTCAATTTTCAAAGTAAGACAATTATATTAAGTGGGATATCATATGAAAGGGCTTTACCTGTACATTCTAAAACAGATTTTTGTTTATTTTCATGCATAATAGTTTTTGATTTATTGTGCAAAATGTCGTACATAATACCTGAGTACGGAACCCCCAGTGCGCGAGTCTGACTCGTACGTGGCTTTAATTGCTTTAAACATTAATTAAATATTAATTTATTTGAGAAATGATTTCATACATACCTGTGTATACATTTTGATCATGACACTATCACCAACTAACTAACTAAATGATACTATGAGTTGTAGTGATTGAGAAATGTTAGATAATATTTATATAAAATTTCTAATTAATATTTTATCTTCAATTATTGTCGCTTAAATGATTTCGTTTCTATTACTAACTTATAGATAAACTATGCCTAATGGCATCTGTAGAAAATTTTGAGATGGTTTTTGATAAAAGCGGTGATAAACGACAGTTAAGGCGTTAGCCGGTGGGGGGCCGGGGTTCAATCCCAGGCATGCATGCACCTATAACTTCTCGGGATATAAAGCAAGTGTGTTTTATTAACCCCCGACCCAAAAAGAGAGGTGTTATAAGTTTGCCGTGTGTATCTGTGTATCTGTCTGTGGCATCGTAGCTCCTAAACGAATGTTTTTTGTTTGAAAGGTGGCTTGATCGAGAGTGTTCTTAGCTATAATCGAAGAAAATCGGTTCAGCCGTTTCAAAGTTGTCTGTTCTTTTCTAGTTTTCTTATAGAGGTTTTTGGGTCGGGGACTTTTTGAATTTTGAGTTATTGGTGCAGGAATCGTAAGGAAACCTGCAGTTTCTGCAGACCTCACCTGCAGTGAAAATTTTCTATTATGTTCTCAAAGGCGTGTGAAGTCTGCCAATCCGCCTTTGGAAACGTGGTGAATCTAAGACTATGCCGAAACACTAGTTTTAATAGAACACAATTTAAAACAAGAAAAAAATACACATTTTATAACCGTTTACCATCCGTTTATTATATAGTAAAAATATCTTTACAAACAGAATTCTATATTCATAAAATATTTGTAGCATTTATTTTTATATTCGTCGATATTACGCGATCTTTACTTGGAATAACTTCGAAGTTGTTTATTCCATCCGAAAAAAATTTAGATTCATTGAATCTTCTTTTACTGTTATCTGTATTGACGAGTATGTTAGGTTCAAGTTTGTGTTCAATTTTGTGGTTCAAATTTATAGGTTTTTTGAAATTATTGGTGTTCGAGTTTTGTACATCATTTGTGTGTATATGTCCATGGTATATAAGGCTTGCTAACGATTGCGACGGGGAGTTATTTTTCATTGGAATACTTTGTTGATAAGCGTAAACAAAAGGGATCGTATCATTTCTGTATTCCTTTGGAGGAAAAAACGCGCCTTTATTCCCGCCATAAGATTTCCAATCCTTAGAAAGATCTAATTTCATTTCTAAACCAGACTTTTCTGTGGGTTTGATTATAGTAGTATGTTGATTCTTATCGAGAGCAAAATTTTCAGAAAATTTTTGAAGGAATGTCTGAAGAATTTGGGTATTTGTATCAATTTTCCTAAGTATTTCAAATGTCATTTTCTCACTTTGCTTTAGTGTTTCGATTATTTTGGATTTATCAATCACTGCTGTTTCGGTTGTCGTTTTTACGGGTTTGGAAGTAGTTGGTGTTGTTATAAGATGTTTTGGCTGATTCATGTGCATTTCTTGCCGTTTTCTCTCGACGTTCATTAGTTTTTCTTCATTTGTTGTATCTATACGACTATCGTCACCCAACAATAGCTTTATTTTTTTATCAATATTGTAATTTTTATTTGGTTCAATCATTTCTTCTAAATGATTACTTTCTCTAAGCAAACTATTCAGTTGTAGATCAACTCGTTTCTTATGTAGTTTTAATAATGCGTTTATTTCTTTTTGTTGGTCAGTTAAATGATCACTTAGAGGTTGCGCCACGTCTCGTATTTCGTCAGTATTATTCAGTTTTTCTATTTTGGATATTTGAGACAGCTTTAGTAAAGTAGAATAGCGTACGCCGTTGTCGTCATAACTTTTATTAACACTGGTATGAACCTCTTTAAAGCCTGCATTTGTATTAGTTTTGTTTTTTGGTGACATTTTAACCGAGATTCTGTAATTGGTTCCTGGTAGTGGTGGTATCAAAGCACTGACCATTTCCTGAACCTTTGGGACACTCAAGTCTTGTAATACTGTTGCAATATTGTTTTCAGTGGTTACTCCTATTATTTGTTTCTCTATTGCTGCTACAGATGATGCTTCGATTCTATATGGTCTATCAGTTCTATACTGTTTTTCATCAAAGTATATTTCTTCTCTTGAGCTAGTATCTTTATCTAGAAATATGTGGGGGTATTTAGACATAAGTCCATTTGACCTTATGGCTGTATTATATACACTTTCAGTGAAGTCATCTTGTATATTAGGGTTTTGAATTCTGTATATATTACTGAAAGGCGATTCCTCATCAATATTATATTCAGTGTTTTTATAATTCGTCTTTGTATCTCCACTTTCAACATTTCTTATCATAGTTTCTTGGTCAATATAAGAGTTTTCTTTTGAAATAAAAAATATGTTTTCATCTGAATTTTTTTGTGATGGCTTGCTTTGTGGCCGATCTCTTTCAACAATCCTAATGTTATTCACATGCCTTTTATTTCTCTTATTTTTTATAAATACTTTCTTATTTGTCATCGTTTTCGTATTCAAGTATCTATTTAGTTTTATTTTAGATTTTAAGTTTGAGATCTTCTTCACGTTAACAGATCGTCTCTTTCTATTGACAACATTTGCAATACTAAATATTTCAGAAGATTTTAATTTTTCGTTCAAAATTCTTTCATCCACTATTATAGGCACTTCTTTTAATGACAAGTTTGTGGATAAGTGGATATCATTATAATTTGTATCATAGAGAAAATTATTAGCAATATTCTGGCTGTTGCGCAATTCCAATTTGTGTAAATCTTCAACGCTTCTTTTTGCTATTTCGTGATATGTTTCTACAAAATTGTTCACTTTATTTACAGGAGATTCATTTGCAGGAGATTCATTATTTATATTGTCATCTTGATCATATGTTTTATGATATTCTCTTATTAGATTTTCTAACCCATTAAACATTTTCATGCTATTTCTATCCGGGGGCTCACCTTCATACTGATTAAAACCAATTGAAAAACCTGAACCATCAATGTCTTTTAAAAACAAAGTCACATTACCAGAATCAGGATTTAATAATCCAGTAGTATCACCGTCATCTTCTACTTCTATATTAAGGGGGGTTTGAAATCTTTTTGAAATTCCATTTGTTAAAACCCTGTCGTAGTCAATATTAACCTCATTCATTTCTGCAGAGTTAACAGCTTTTGATTTTGACAAAAAGTTTGGACCATAATATTGCTTTTTCCATTTATCTCCGAGCCTATCAGTTATCTTTTCATGATACTCTAATGTTTTGCCTATAGGGTCAAGTACTCTTTGCTCAATAAGCTCTAAAGGTTTTTCTGTTTTAAGTGAAAATTTGTCCTGGCTGGTAATTGGGTCCTGAGTTCGTTTGACAAATTTAATATGCTCAACGCTATTACCTTTTTCTTCAATATCAGAATCTAGAGCTTTTTGTATTTTATCTATAAGACTTCTGACAAGTTTCTTCTTTTTTTCTCCTTTTATACCCTTTCCATCGAAATGTGTTTCTATTTCAATGTATAGGTCATCACCATCCTTTTTAACTCCTTCATGAACGGGTTTTATTTTTGATGACGTTACATTATCTGAGTATCGAATTTTGATCTGTCTCTTTAAGCGTTGAGTTTTAATGCTTTTAACTTCTGCGTTGTTTTGCAAATATTCATAGGTTGGAAATGAACGTTTTTTTAAATCCTCTAACACTTTGTTGAGAAATGGACTGGGCTGGTGTCTACGATTTTTGGTAGTATTCTGTTTCATGTTATTTGGTTCAGCAGTTATTTTGTTATCATTATTGATGATAGATTGTTTTTCTATTTCATGAATCGTTTTACTCTTGTTCGTTTTTTGTGTCTTTATTTCATCATGCATTTGGTTTACTTTGATTGATTTTCCGTTATATATTAACTTTATTAGAGCTTCTACATTTTCTTTTGGGTGTCTGTAAATAAATATAACTTCATAGGTAAAATGCTAAAATACAGTATAATATATAATATAAGATTAGGTATATTTAATAAATATTATATGTCAATGTACATTATATGATTATTTTAAAACTAATATATTTTATCTTACGATATATTAGATGCTCCTGGTCCATTATCATTTTCATTTATTTCAATTACTGTTTTTATGGATACATTCTCGTCTGTAAAGAATAATACATGTTAATTTTTTTTAAATCTCAAGGATGCAAGAACACGAACAGTTTTTGTTTTTGACCTTTTTGATTTTCGTTTGTAGCATTTATCTCATTAGAAAGAGAAGTTCTCGCTATTTGCTTTTCCAGCTCTTTGCATTTAATTAATTCATTGAAAAATTTGTATTCCTCGTTATAATTATTATCTTTAACGAAGTCAGGTATATCTTTCAATATATTTTTAGAATTGACGATGGATCTAAATACGTTCAGCTTTTCATCTATAAAAAACGAAATGTAATCAATAAGTAAATGAGATTTATGTATTATTCATACAGAGAAAAGCTTTGATGAATTGATAAAAAAATGTTGAAATTATTATCATACCTTGTGGACTTTTACTATCAATGCGTTTACTAAAGGTTTGCATAAGTTCATGAACTTTTTTGTAGACATCGTTTAAGTCCATATGACCTATCAAACCTTGCAAAAGAATGTTATGCATTATAAGTTGAAGTAAATTCTCATTTCTAATGCCTTGGACCGGATTTTCTTCGTTTTTTGTAACATCGGCCTTTGTTGAAGTAGTTTCTAATTTTTCTTCTTTTTTCGCTTCTTCTTTATCTAGTTCTTCTAAAAGGTTAGCTAATCGTCTAGTTAACATCTTTTTAACCGTAGGATTTTTTGCTTGATAAATGGTTTCTGATGCTACAACAAAATTTATTTTATTATAACTTTTCTTATTTAGCTAGGTAGAGATAAGTACATATCATAAGTAATGTTATGTTTAATCACTGATCTTATTCCGTCAGAAATATTTTATGTATGAACCTTGTTACCTATGGATCTTTTAGTTCTATAAGACTGATTAATTTCACTGTCGTAGTTTCTGTCTTCATTAGACATTAGTTGTTTTCGATCTGCCATAAGGCTTTCTTTATCATTTACAAAAGTTTCTGGAATTGGCGATGTTTCTGGTATATCTGAAATTGTTTTTAAACCAACATTAAATATGCTTCGATTGCTCAAATTGCATGTGATGTAACTTGAAGGTTGATATATGTTATATCGACCAGAAGAAAAGAAGTTTGGTCAAAACAATGAAAATGCGAGGAAAAGGGGAGAACTTACAGCACAGTATACTCACATTTTTTCTTATTCGCCAGTAAACCATCGATATCTACAAAAACATTAGTCAATATCACTGTAAAAGTGAATGCGACTGCCAATAGCGTCACACAAAACACTCTGTAGAAAACAACGTCGTAATCCCATCGTGACATGTTAATTATTGTGATTATTGTAATTTATTGATTCATTAAACAAATCTTCTTCTTATTCTTTTGTTTTATGGATTTCAGGTGTGCGAAAAGTATTATACTTCATTACATTAACAAAATTGAATTAGTGTATTTACAGAACAGACAGAATGTTTTGCTGAATATCATCAATGATTTTAATACAACTTATTGCTAATAGTTCAAATTAATTTATCTAAAAGTGGGTTACATTAATACTACACGTTACAAAATACATATTTTAAGAACTTTTTCTGTTTAATTGAACTCTATATTTCAAGTGTTCGTTGATAAGTTCTAACTGCGACTACTAACTAAGAGCAATTGTTTTGTAAATAACACCACGTAAAAGAACCATACAAAGCAGTTCTTGGTGGAAATTTTGTTTTATTGGCTTGAAATGCAGGAGTGTTTTTATTACTTCCGTAGGTTCCGTGTTCTTTAAAAATGCGATAGATGTTCGTTTACGCCAAACTATTTGTTGTAGCTGTATATATTATGGGTCAAAGTTATGAATCGGATGAACATGATGATTTTCTAAACTATCTTTGTAGGAATCATCGACAGCGTGTTTATCTGCGGGTAAAACCATGTCTAATATTATTTCACTTTGTAAATATTCCTCATCTTACTTCGCTTTCCAAGCGCGATAACATACTCCAATGATGCTCTCGCTGAATAATGACTTTACATGGATGGTCTTTAGTACCTATTCAAAACAGATACGTGCACGTGTATGGGATGCAGAACCTTCTTTAAGATATCCTTCCTCTATTTGTTAACTAGAGGATGCCCGCGACTTCGCGTGGATTTAGGTTTTTAAAGATCCCGTGGGAACTGTTTGATTTTTCGGGGTAAAAAGTTGCCTATTTCGAGTACAGGGGCGCAAGCTACCTCGGTACCCATACAAATCGGATGGGTTTTTAGGAATTCCGTGGATTTACGTTTTTCAAAATCCCGCGGGAACTCTTTTCCGGGATAAAAAGTAGGATATGTCCGTCCCCGGGATATAAGCTAACCCTGTACCAAATTTCGTCAGAATCGGTTAAACTGTTGGGCCGTGAAAAGGTGAAGACAGACAGACACACTTTCGGATTTATAATAGGTATTAGTATGGATATGGATTAGGATTAGGATTGATTAATTAAATTAAATGGTTTTGTAAATATAACATCTATGTAGAGCTTTTTACCAGTAGGTACCAATCTTGGAGTTTGTTGAAGGAAACTATTCATTATTATTAACAAAACTAATTATACTTTTTATACACTTTATTGAATTTACAGTTTCATAATGTTACATTAGTTATACTTATTACTAAAGTTGTATTGTTCTTTTATTTTCAATTTTTAATACGTACGAGTATATATTTTGCATTTAATTTGTTATCAATCCATTCCCCTCTTGATAAGTCTTTCAGTAATTCTGAAAAGAATAAAAATATTTTTAGTTCTTATTTTGAAATCATGGATATTTCTCGGCGTGTTTGCTCCTGTACTGGACTATATCATCACTTACCACCAGGTGAGATCGCAGTCTCACCACTAACTTGTAACACAATAAAAAAATTGGAATGAGAGAGGCAGCCACTGAACGCAAAATTATAGACTCCATTATTATAAGGTGAGAAATAAAAAGGCATGTAGACTTACTTTTTAACACTAGTCCGCCTCTGGGCTTGTAGATCAAAGGCCATAGGGTCGACTTGAACTCTGGAGTTGCTGTCCTGACCTGGCATTATGTCGGAGAAGCCACCGCTGTCCGCATCCCCTGCAAAATTAAAATATGAATGTTGACGTGATAAAAGAAATTAATCTTTATCTGTGACTGCCCGATTAACCCATCAATCTTAGAATAACCATCAATGTATACAATCAATACGAGAGGAAATAAAGAACCCCCTTGTCTTACTCCGATAGGTAAGTTACAGGACCTAAAAAAGGTTCGCAAAATGTGCTTAACTACAAGTAGGTATAAGCACCTGATACTGTCAAAACTCTGATATCCAAATTGTACAACTATTTTTGTTGCGTAATGTTTTACTTGTGTACAACAAAGCAATTTCAATTTTCAATTTCAACCAACTTGTCAGATAACTATTCCTCTAATATTTTCACAGACAGTGACCAATTTCTGCCAATCCCAAATATTAGTTTGTTTGTATATTTTCAGTAATTTTATTGTCAAACGATTTGAAAAAGAGTTCGAGAGAGAAAACATCCTGTTTAAGCAAATCATCATCATCGTTCAACCGATAGACGTCAACTGCTGAAGATGGCTTTCGGGAAAGGAAAATTTTAGTCTATCTTTCTTGTTTCTAGTTACCAATGCGGGCGAGGTCGCTAGCATGTAAGCTCCCGTCGTAGTACACTGTGCCTTCCGTGTCAGGTTTTAATTCTGAAATTACAAAACAGATCACTTGTATAAAACTGACCTAACTCTAACTTTAGCATTTTTTAAATTTCGCCAGTAAAAAGTGACATATCTCAATCGTTTCTTTAATTTTATTGTAAACGAATTTTTTGTGTTTATTTGATTTCTTTCATTTTTCCAAAATGTTAATTTGATAAACGTACCATATTCTTTCAATTTGTTTTCCAGTTCGTCGTTGTCTGCAACAAAATTTTCGAGTGGTAATTTTAAATTGGTCAAACACTAAGAATTACATAGGTCAAAAAACAGATTAGATATGTATCTATTATATCTGTTAAGTCTATTGTAATATAAAGTTTACTGGCGCTCTACAAAAATGTTGTGGACGCTAGTTATTGATATACGAGTACATATCGGTCATGTAATAGTATGTAAGTAGTATATAAAATGTTAAATATGTATATTGTTAGCGTCCCTTAAAAAATAAATAAATAAATAAATAAACATGTACCTATACGTATTATGTAGTATGGAATAAGATTAGGATTAGGATTATGGTTAAGATACACTGTCAATATTTATTTTACCTGGGAAAAACATAACAGTGTTGATATCTTCAGTTGTTCCTATATTCTGAACATCCTGCGTCTGCGGTTCTAAAGTCGGTGACGACTCTGTAACTAAATTGAATATATGATTATGGAAAGTAAGTACCTAATCTTTCAAAATATTATCTATCTACATTTTGAATCAGGATTCAGTAAGTTTTATTTTGTGAACATTTTGTAATGTTAGATTTCAGATACTTACGCAATATTTTCTCTTCCTTTTGGCTGATTTGTGGAATTGTGGCACTGAGCGTAAAGGGACTTGTAGCTAACAACGGAGATATTTTCAAGTCTAAAATTCATACTCATAGCATTAGAATAATAAGGATATAATAATTATGTGTCTAGTGGCAATTAGATCAATCTTAAATGCAATATATCTAAAAAAAATCACAAAATCAATCGAGCACATTAATCGTGCATAAAAAATTACAGCTATAGACTTTTTCAATTACAATTAAAAATACAATTGTAAACTTGAAATGAAAAGAAGTTTTTTAAGTAATTTGGATCACTTTTTTGTTCAGATATTACTTAAGATATATATCTAGGCAGATTTATATCTCTGACATAATCTTCTGCAAGTTTTGTATACTAAAAACTGAAATGCAGAAATTTCCATTGATAGTGACTACCTGCTGCAGGAAAACTTGCTAGTGGACAGTTCGCTTAGAAAGCAAAAGTTTCTTACCAATGATTTTTAATCTTCTCAACGCCTTTTCTACGCACCAATTCAAAACCTGTAAGTTAACATTCTGACCTATTTCTTTACAAAAGTTTAGAGCCATTGTGGTGAATGCATCGACTTTTTTGGTAAGGTCTATTTTCAAATCACCAGTATTGACTATATTTTCTTTAATATCAGGTACTTCATTAATTATTACAGGAGTTGTTGTACCTTTTATATGATTATTTTTCTTAGAATACTTAATCCATCTTCTATTTCTTTGTTTTTTGGATTCTATAGTTTTATTAACAGGTAATAGAAGTGTGGATTTGTGTTTTGATATTTTGGTTCTTTTATTTTTAGCTATGCTATTCTCTGTGTCTTCAGAATCAGCTAAGAACGTTGCCAGGATCTTATTCTTCATCAAATCATCAATGAATGTGTTATTGAAATAATATTTGTATATCAGTTCGTCCACTGGTTGGTAGTCTTTTTCATCAAGGATCATTTGGTCTTGATTTTCAAGTCGAGTTAAAGCTGGTACGGAAAATAAATTAATTTTTACTGTTTCAGTTGTTGGTATAGGAGGTGGCAAAGTAGTGGTGGTAGTCGATGATGTGGTGTAAACGATCCTTACTGGTTCTACTTTTTCTGCAGCTGGCTTTACCTTTGGTTTAGCTGTAGCGGTATTCAATTTTGTTGGGATCAATTTTCTAGAATCAATGTAAATTTGCTTAGCTTTTTTCAAAATCCGCGCGAAATTGTTTTGTCTATGAGATATTTCATTTTGGGTTTTGGTTATTAGGTTCTGTTTTAAATTTATCTTTTCATTTTGTGCTAGCATCAACTTTTGCACTTTATAAAATTGTCGCTGTTGTGCCAAAAATTGTTTTTGCTGGTCTTCGAATTCTCTTAAATTTTTAACCAAGTCCTTTTCTCTATTGTTAAACCTTTGTTCTTGACCCTTAAACTTAGCTTCCATTATTTTTAATTCTTCGTTAAGATTAACCATAAATAAATATTTCGAGTTGAAATCTTCAAATTTGCTCGTCAATAGTTCAGCATTCTTCGTAAATTCATCATTAAGGTCATATAAATTGTTGTGAATCCTTTTTATATCCTGATGTTGTTTCATGATCTTTTTGAACGTTCTTGTAAGCATCGACAAAACCTTTAACAGACCTCTCTCATTTATTGGTTTGTTTCGTACATTTTCAATTTTCTTCGGTAAGATTTTATAAACGTTAATGTTGGGTGTGGGTGCATTATGCCAAGCCATTTCTTCTTTATCAAGTATATTTCTATCTATTTTGTTGATGTCTGTTGAATTATCGTCTTCTATAAATTCTATTTTTTTAATTAATTCAGATTCGTATTCACGCTGACTTATACTTCGTTTCGGTATCGTACTAGATTTGTTAGCGTGAGATTTATTTGATTTTCCAGTTGGAAATATAATGTTGGTTAAGTTATTGTTATCTTTTATAGTTGAAGAGTTATCCTTTTTTATGTTATGTTGTATGATAACTTTTTTGTAGTTCTTTTTACCTTCGATTCCATCTTTGTTATAAATATCAACATCTTCTTCAGAGATATCTCTTTCAGCCTGAGGGTGTTTTTTGTTATTGAGAAGAACAGCGATTTCATACGGATAGTCGTTAAGAATAGATGCTGGTTTCAGAGTTGAAATGATTTTAGACTCTCTTAAAGATTTATCTTCTACATTTGGACAATCGTACTTATTGATGCATTTCACTTTATTAGCAGAAATCAGTTTTGATTTATCTGCAAATTAAAAAACTTATGAATAATGTAATATTCAATAGAGTTTTGACTAACATTTATATCATATTCTATAGAATTTAGATTAAAGTCTTAACAACCCGGTTTTGAAATTTAGTTTATAGAAATTTAAGTGCCTAGTGCCTAACCAACGCTCAAAAACAATTTATCAAACTTTATGAAAACCTTTTAACATACCTTTTGGAGATCGTTTGCCCCTTTCCATATTATTGTATCCAGAGGAAAATGCCGAGTTTGCTATGTTCTGTCGGAACGCGTCGAAGTTATTTTGAAGCACATTGTCCTCATCGAGGGAATTAGCTCTAAATATAAAATCATTTGCATACTTCCTGTCCCGATTATTTCTTATCCATAAACCTTTATTTACTATATTATTTCTCTCTAACTTCGGTTTCACATAGTTTGATTCAGCCTCCAAGTACGCAGCAGATATTAAGCTCAATAAATTGATTATATTTATATATATCGATATTTTTATTTCTTTATACATCACTATTATTACTCAGATGTCGTGGCTATGCAATGAAATGGCGGATGAATGAAGAATTCGGAATGTAAATGGAGTGTGATAAGACGTTTAAGTTTATTTGTAAATATGGATTTAGTGATGTTATGTTGCACGTCGATAGAGACGATCGATATTCGAAAAATACCAGCATAAGTACCTAATGGTTTTGATTGTCATCATATGTGGATTTTTTTATAATTACCTAATCAAATAAAAGAATTGATTGGTATAATAGGTATTAATGTTTATGAAACAAAAAAATATTATGACTTTTTTCGATGGAAATTGGTGATTTAGGTGTGGAGATTCGCTTCGATTCGCTGCCAATGTAAATCGAGCCTAAGAAATAATGTGCAATGAGGCATCTTAGATTTTTTAGATGGTAGAGATACATAATTGTTAACGTTTTTCCTAGCATTTACACTTACTGCACTTTCACTAATCACTATGCGCCCACCTAAAAGTTTAGCCACCCATTACCCATTGTTAGTTATACCAAGTATTTAATGGTAATAATTTTTATCGATATCGATACCTTTGTAAATGTACAACATTATTGTTTATGTGTTCACGTCGATTTTGTATGAGTAATTAAGACGGAATTTTTTGCTTTTTTTGAAATCGTTCAAATCTTTTAGTCCGTTTTATTACAACTACTGTTTGTAAACCAAGATTTATGATCGAATCACGTTTAATGCTGCATGGGTAAACGTTTTTTGGATTTTTGGATTTTAAATTCCTCTCTATATTTTATTAAAAATATTCAAAAATATTTATTTCGTGGGTTAAACGTGGCTTACGAATAATGAGAATTCAATTGAGATCCACTGATTCGGAAAGCAGATTCTACTGAGAAGATCAGGCAAAATATACCACTCGTCACATAATTTACATTTTACGATCTTCTATCTTTGTTGTACCATATTATTCTTCCTTTATACTTAATTTCTTCCACTGCCAAGGGTCGCTGGCAGAGATCTTTTATAAAGATATTAAGAGCTTCTCTTGCCATTTGTTACCCTTTTCTTTTTACTGTTACAAATTTTTGTTACGAATAAATATAAAAAATAGTGTTAGAGATTTTCTCGGTATAACAATACAGTCTGGTCTTTCAGATTTCCGCGTGCATGCATACAGGTAAATACGTGGAGAAGTTATTCACAAGCCACGATCAAAGTCTCTCGCCAGTCCAGACTTTAGTCCATTTAACAAATATAGGTAGACAAGGAACCAAAAGCTTATTTTTTTGCTATAATCCGCCAAACCAAAGAAATCTGTATGGTGCAACATGCAGCATGCGATTTGTGTGGTGCTGCGTGGTGGTGATTCGTGTGGCTTGCTTGGTGGCTGGCTTTTCCTGCATGTTTATCAGTGGGAGGGCAGGCGGTGCATGTCGCATGCTGCATGTTGCACCATACAGATTTCTTTGGTTTGGCGGATTATAGCAAATTAAGCTTTTGGTTCCTTGTATATCATGGATTTCCGCAAAATAACGCCCGCTTCTATACTACAAATATAGGTAGGTTCTAAGTTGAACCCGGAACCTCATTTTCTATAACTCATCAATGCCTAGCATTTGAGCCTAAAACACTGAAATACACAGAGGTTCCTTTTAAAATGTTGACATAAAATAAGGCTGGTTTTTCTGAAATTCCCACGAGAACGAAGCTGCGGGCGGTCGCTAGTGCAACGATAAAAATAATAGGTATAAGCAAAATCAAGTTGTTGTGTCGGCAAATGAAACAAAGTGTAGATATAAAAATAATTTTAATTACTTATATATACTTAGTTCAAAGAATATGATTAATATCGAATTTTACTGGAGATAAAAACACTCTTATAAGTAAATACTAAGTAGTCACCAATGGCAATTCGACCTAAATTCCATACTAATATTATAAATACAAAAGTGCGTCAGTCTGTCCGTCTGTTACCTTTTCACGGCCTATCTGTTAGTTGAGAATAGATTGATAGAGAACGTATAGTATGATTTTATTAAACTTTATGCTTGCATCCCAGAGACGGGAGGTTACTACGGGGGTAAGTGAGGCTACTTTTATCCTAGAAGATATTTTAAAACCTAAATCTACGAAGTTACGAGTATCACTAGTCTAGTATATAATATATATATTATATAGTATACAAAATCTGTATAGACTGAAGAAGTTTAAACTCAAAAAGACATGTCGAAGTTATAATCTAAACTTAGTCAGTTGTACCTCGATCAGCATATTAGCCTGGCCATTCGACGAGGTTTAACGCAGCCAGCGTTCTGGACACCCTGCCTCGTTACAGTGATTTTGGATGACATTTTCGTTTTATAATTTTTATATTTAAGTATTTTTAGTATTTGTGAATATTGTTATTAATTATCTAAGCTTTACACGGCTTTCTTAACAATTTATATCTTGATTTCTTCAGGTGAGTCACAGATTTTCCTGAAAAGGAAAAAGATATTTTCTTTTAAGTACAGTAACATTAAATTATACCAATAATAAGAATGCTCTTATCTAACAGACTTGATCAAATGTGACATTGAAATGTGACTTGAACATTATTAATACTCTCAAAAAATGTGAGAAGAAAGATTAAGATTCAGGATACTATTAGTGCCATCTAGCTAATTATAAAATTATATTTAAGGAAAGGCACAACGCATACCCACAGAGTGGAGTGGAACAGGGTTTCCTTAGATAGAACCATTTAATTAAGGTTAGTCCACTACACCGACCTTATGGACAACATTATGGAGAACTCTCAGTCAGGTTTCCTCGCCATGTTTTCTTTCACCGTTTTTTGATTCATTATATTGTATCTGAATAAAAAAACATATCAGGTGACCTGCCTGCTCGTTTGCTCATTATTTATATTATAAAGTGGAATATTACCTCTTACAACATGGCATATCCCAGAACTTCTGTTCAGAGCCATACTCTTCTCCGTCCTGTATTGTCTGTGGCATGTTCTTGCCCATAGACTCGGGGAGGAAGAGGCATAGACAGCCGCCGAATATACCGATAGCGCCGAGTATCAGAAGTGGGATTTCCGGAGATATTGTTGCCTGGAACAGAAGCAAGGAAATAATTCCTAAAATCTGATAGGTAAGTAGTAGCAAAAACTTAGCGTTATTATTATACTACCTTAAAACAATCCAATGCCAATATAACCATTAGTCTTATCTTGTAGTTTTAGTGATTTAGTATTTTTCAAACCCGCATTGTATAGCGTGCAAAACTCGGGTCAGTGCCCCATCTATGACGCGGCATTGACTTCGAGTGACCTATTTGCGGAACGTTAGTTGACCTCTAGCGTCAGCCAGATGTTTTATTTGCAATATATAACTTTTACAAATACAGGATTTTTTTAAATTCGTAGTTTTTTTAATGGTATCTTAGTTATCAGTACTATCACGTGTCTTCGTTTTTTGCTAGCGTTTTGGTTACATCCTGTAATAATAACTGGATCCATATTAATAACCAACACTAATCAAGATGTTATAGGTTGATATTATTATGTGACATGTAGGGAAGCGTTAGAGGATAGTTACCAAGTAAACAATGTATGGCACGAGAATGGTGGCCACATAGCCGCTGATGTGGATGAGAGCCAGCCCTTGAGCTCGGACCACTGTTGGGAGGAGTTCAGCTGCGTATTGCATGCCGATGTTGTAGGAGATGTTGACGGCGAAGCGACCCACGATCGCGAGGGAGGCGGATGGGATACCTGAAACAATATAGTCAGATTATAAACAAGTGTAAATTAAAAATTTTTAATACCCCCGACAAGTGAAGGTTACAGTAACTAGAACAGAGCTGATAACTTTCAAACGGCTGAACCGATTTTCTTGGATTATAGCTAAGAACACTCTCGATCAAGCCACCTTTCAAATAAAAAAAAAACTAAATTAAAATCGGTAAATTAGTTTAGGAGCTACGATGCCACAGACAGATACACAGTACACATGTAAAACTTATAACAACCCTCTTTTTGAGTTGGAGGTTAAAAATCAGGAAATAACACTTTTTATTTTTTAAATTTTCGTGGCGGGCGGCCATTTTGAATTTTTTTATTATTTCTAAATAATTTTTAATACATTATTTGTTGCTAAAGAAGACGCTAACTTACCAAGAGGAACAGTAGTAGCTAAGAAACTGAACAATCCACTCATCACCATAGAGCCGAAAGCGAGCCAACGGCGACCCATGCTGAAAACAAAAAGAAAGAGAATTCAGCCATTAGAGATCGTTGAATTTATCTCAGTAATATAATATAATAAAATCAATTGATGAAAATCTAAAGAGCCCAAAAGAAAATATTTGGGTTTTGTGCCTTTCATTAAAAAATCATGTGAAAATGTTGCTAATATTGCTCAAAAAGGCTTGTTGTCAAATTTCGGCATCAACGGTAAGTGAATCTTGGACTAAAGGGCCAGCAAAGGACTAAGAGCATGAAACCCGTGGAAATGAAAGTGTAAATTCTGTTGGTTCCGCAATTTTTATGTTATTCTAAAATTTAAAAAAATGTGGACAGCATGGATTTATAGACATACGTACACATCCAGAACCATAATCAAGAGAATGTCAGCGGGGAACTCAGTAGCCGTAGCAACTGTGAAGGTCATGAAGATATCCAGGCCCAGAGACCCCACGTTCCTCACGTGGCCGTCGAAGACCATGGCTATGGACATCCAGATGATGACGAGCAGGATGCTGTGCCGACGGAGACGAGGGGTCTTGAAGAGGTCCACAACGGAATAGTTCTTGATCTCTGCCTCTGCTTTGGCTATTTCTATGGCAGTTTCCTGCAATTTGAATGTTAATATCCTTATTGTAATTTAGACGGTGTTATTTTATTCTTTTTTCTTCAAAGGAGTGGGTACTGATATAGTTAAATGCGTGATAGGCACGGTCCATCTCTTTTTCTTTTCTAGTGATATTTTGACGCTAAAAACTAGCGACATCCTGACTTAGGGATCTATTGATAGTGCTTGTATTGTCATACCCCGGAATATATAATTCTTCCTATAACAAAAGAGAATATAAACATGATAGACGCCTTACCTTGAACTCCTTTGAGATTTCTTCAGGTATTTTCTTGCCGTTTATTCTTTCGAATTTCTTTAAAATTTTAAAAGCTTCATCAAGACGTCCTTGAGCAATCAGCCATCTGAAATTAGGAACAGACTGAATAATTTTTGAAAGAATTTTAAAAATAACGTTGACTGTTAACGATCTATTGTGATCGCGACTATCTCTCCACCGATACTCGTTGTCACCAGGGATACTTTATTGATTAGGGTCAGTTTAGCGTCCTCAAGAATATATTGACCTAAGTTTAATTTCAAATTCAATGCTATATTATCATGTCTCGCTAAATGGATGCTATGTTTATGCTCCTTTTAACTCGATCTTGATCACCCTCTTTCTTATGAAAAAGTCTTTTCCTTATTTATTTTACTAACCTAGCACTTTCAGGCACGAAGTATGGCGTCAATACAGCCAGCACCAGCGGCACACTGGTGGCGAGAGTGTATATCTTCCAGTTAGACACGCCTAGAGCTATCCAGGGCAGGAGACATGCCGCGAACGTGAAATATACTGCTATTGACATGTTCGCGACGAAGGTGCGCCATTTTGGACCCACGTATTCCACCACTATAACGAAAATATTTATTTTTACAGCATAGTTTTTACCCTGATCGTTAAAATATACCCTCGTTTGTTTAAAGATTACTAAACAACCGAGAGTCTTGTGTGAATCGTCGCGTCAGATTGGAATACACAGCACACCACAGTTATAAATAATATATCTGTAGGGTTTATCTAGCTAATAGCACCAAAGATTGCTTTTTACGTAACGTACCTAACTGTAACTTAAACATGTTCTGAGCCAAGTTATCAATTGGCGCAAAACAAACGCCTGTCAGCATTTGAATAGGCTAATTTAAAGGTAATATAGTTGGTTTCCACTGTCAACTTACCCACTATGTACATAATAACAAAGCAGTTATCGTACGCGAGTCCCACCAGAAACCTGCAGAGGCAGAAGGACCAGAAACTGTTAGTGAATGCCGTGCCAACTCCCGCCAGAAAACCAGCCATGTTTGTACCTGGAATTAAAGCTTCGTCAAAAAACAGCACTTAACGTATCAATCCAGCAATAGCACTAGTGTGTCTGACACCATGGTCATTAACAATTACGGCTTATGGAATTGCTGGGTGATTATTGTTTTACTTAAGCATCTTACCAACAATAGCAGGCACTCGTCCAAATTTGTCTGCTATCCATCCAAAAATCAACCCTCCGATAATTGAGCCACAGAAGAAAATTGCTTGCGCTGTTGCTGGATAGTTGTCTTTGTCACACACCCACCCCAACTGTGAACGGGAAGAGATGAAATCAGGACCTAACCCAAGAAAATTCTGCTTGACTAAAGATAGTATGGCGTACCACAGGGAAGCCTTGTAGCACCTCTGGTTTTGTTGCTTTATGTTAATGACCGAACCAATATTGTTCGCTTTTCAGAACTAATGGATAATTCAAATTAATTTATTGTTGTTTGCAGAAAAATTTCCTAAGATTTTAAGTAAGATAGTATGATTCCAGTAGAAAAGTTTCACGTTACATAATCAGGCAATCAAAATGCAAAATGCAACCACATCAAATATTATAATATAATGTACCTCCTAAAATTCGGATTCAATTACTACTTAATGTCAGTAATTACATAATAATCACCTCTGTAGCTATAGTTTCATAAGGTACATCAGTAAAGTTGAACTCCCATTTTCCTTCACATTTCTTAGTAGGCCATTCCGACTCTGGCATCAAAGTACCACTTTCCAGAACACTGTTCCAATCAACATCGTAGACGAGACATCTTTCGTACTTGGTGAGCTCATTTTGGGGGATTGAAAGATGACGCCTGTATTCAAAATAAATATATTAATTGCTACAAAAATGGTTTAAAAACACAGTTGAAGTAAGTTGGGGTATTGCAAAGGTTATTGATTGGGCACTAAGTATTGCACCGATTGAAATTGATTTACTTGTGTCCGTTGAGGAGTTGCATCACGCATCTCCAAATATTATATTCAACAGATCTTTATAAATCAGCTTTATTAGAACATCATAAAGCATCCATTTACATTACAAAGCATCGGTTTACACATGACAAAAATATGGGACCTATTATTGCTAAAATACATCGAAAAAGTTAAATTTTGTTAATTCTTCTTAACAGAGAGCAGCACATCACTCGTAATTCTCACTGTCCAGCCGTGAAGTCAACAGTATACAATTCAAGAATGATGGTATTGGTGGATTTGTAGTATTTACCTTTCCTCGACAGTCAAATTCCCAAGTTCAGGAACGTAACACCAATGCTCCGCCGGCACCACAGTCATGAATATCTGCGCGAAGTAGACGAACGCGAAGAAGAACGCGTACGGTATCATCAGGAGGAAGAGGATGCGCTGGTACCAGCCGAAGCCGCCGATGTAGGGGAACAGGTCATCCAGGTCCTTCAGCTGCCGTACCCTTGGGGGTATAGAGCCATTACCTAGACGAAGAACATTTTGAGTATTTTGCAAGATTACGGCGTGGATTTACAGCAATGTTGACTCAAAACATTCAGTTGATGGGTGACCGAATTTGGAAATTCTTTGGCCTTTTTCCCAGAAGCAATGAGGTATACGAAACAAGGAGAGAGAATAACTCCATGCCAAAGCATAGCAGTGACATCGTAGAAAGGAGCCTTTTTTAGCCAAATTTCATACAAATAAATGGTCGAGCGGATCGGGCTTTAGGAATCCCGTGGGAACTCTTTGACTTTCCGGGGTAAAAAGTAGACTATGTCCGTCCCCGGGACATAAGTTAACCCCGTACAAAATTTCGTCAGAATCGGTTACACTGTTGTTGAAAAGGTAGCAGACAGACAGACAGACACACTTTGACATTTATAATATTAGTATGGATAAATACCATTAGGCGATTGCATTTCCAGGGTAACAGGTTCAAGGCCGCGGGTTTCGCCCGTGGTCTCTGCCGTCTTCTCATGTGATTCCATTTTCAAATTCGGTTTTTCCCTTAAAAGACACTTTTTCCGACGTCTTCCTGGTTACGGTGAATTGAATGAGAGACTCTGGACTAAAACAAGAAAGCGAAATAAATATAACCTAAGTAGTAGGTATGTACCTATACCTACATCAAAATTATTAAAAATAGTTCAATAATTTTAGCGTGATGGGCTAACAGACAGACAGACCAGAATTCAAAAAAAAAAATGTTTTGGGGTGTATATCGATCTAATGATGTTTCTTCCGATTAAAATTTTCAAAATATACAATATCTGTATAGTGTATATATTACAGATATAACACACAATATACACAAGACACATGTACAGAAATCGTCCAGTTGCAGTTTTATTATAAGTAAAGTAGGTATTTATTTATTTTATTTATTTATTTATTTAATTATTTAATTAGAACGGACCTTTTAAGTCCAATTACACTAATACATATAGTATAGGTATATAGTGCCTCGTAGCCCAGGCAAAATAAACATTCAAGGTTACAATAATTCGCATAGAGCTGAAAATTTGTACGAATGTTCGAAACACCATAAATGAAATGGAAAAATCCCCATCGATCCGACATTTGCAAAAAAAAATCAAGCTCAAAGATCGCAAATTATTGGTTTATTTGCGATTTTCAGCCAACCGGGCGAATTATAGTATAACCTTACCCCTGTTTTTTGAGTTAAATGGACTTAGCTATAGAGTAAAGATGATTGTCGTCAAGCGCAAGCCTATCAAGCAATAAAAAAGAAAAATAAAACCGACTTCAAAAACCAAAAACACTAAAAAGTAGAAAATAATTTTTGTTTAGCTACACGTGTAATGTACCTAGGTATGAAGTCGAGCGAGCATATTAAAAAAAAAATAGAAATCCAAGAGTGAAGCTGGCCCGACTTCATACCTAGGTACATTACACGTGTAGCTAAACAAAAATTATTTTCCACTTTTTAGTGTTTTTGGTTTTTGAAAGACGGTTTTATTTTTCTTTTGAATTTTTTTTATTTCACAATTGCCCCACTGTACTATAATATGCTATGCCTAGTTAAAACCCTACTGTTTACTAAGCTATTACATTGATCTGAGGAGTTCTGTTCTCCATCTCCGAAGATATTAATCAGATCTTCACCTTTATATGGGACCAACTGCACAGTATACCCTTTCAAACAAAAAAAAAATTCAAATCGGTCCAGGGGTCTTTGAGTAATCGGGGAACATACATAAAAAATAATAAAAAAAAAGATCCCGACGAATTGAGAACCTCCTCCTTTTTTGGAAGTCGGCTAAAAAAGATCCCACGGGAATTTTAAAACCCTGATTCCACGCGGATGAAGTCGTGCGCATCATCTACTAATTAATCTAAGATTAAGCGTGCCGGTTATACCTATTTGTGTTTTTCAATTGCATCTAATCAAGATCTTCAAGTAATCCCACGTCAGTTGATTCTAGGTTTTATCGCGTGTAATAAATCCTATAAACTGCAAGGAATGAGTTCACAGCCTTAGCAGTTAAGATGTAGGCATCTTCCATTGGGCGGTAGATTGTTTTTAATTGGACCACATCAATCATTGTATTGTACTCTTTATTGATATTGACCGCTTGTTTTATATTCTACTAAAAGCTGTACCGCCAAGCTATTTATAGATATTACTATAAAAAGACTTGTCATGACTGACTGACACACAGCTTAAACCGAAACTTAGAAATTTTAAATTTCGAATATTTTCTTTAAGTATAAAATCGAATAGGTTCTTTTTTGAATCCGTAATAGCCTAGTGGTTAAGACGTCCAATTCGGGAGGTCGGGAGTTTGATTCCGGGCATGCACCTCTATCTTTTTCGGAGATGTGTCAGTTTTAAGCGATTAAATATCACTTGTTGAAGGAAAAGATATCGTGAGGAAACCTACATGCCTGAGAGTACGCCATAATGTTATCAAAGGTGTGTGAAGTCAGCTAAACCGCACTTGGTCAGCATGGCGGACTATGGCCTAAACCTAAATTAAACCCTTTTCACTGTGAGGGCTTAGTAGTGAGCCGGCGATCATGGTGAAGATGATGAGGTTTTTGATTATGAAGTAGGCACTCACTAAGAGAGCATTTTTGGAAAATCTACCACTGCTTTGGATTTTCTGTAGAGAGAAACAAGCAAGAAACTCGGCGATTGTTCTTTTCAATGTCATCTTTTTTTGAACATAAATAAATTGAACAATTGAAAAGAGCAACCGCCGAGTTTCTTGCTGGTTCTTCTCGGTCGAAACGGCATTCCGAACCAGTGGTAAATTATTTTGACAATTCAAAAACACTTGTAAAAGTTTATTTGAATAAAAATCTATTCTATTCTATTCTATAAATATCGAGACTGGGACCTCTTGGATTTACTCCCTGCAAATACGCTTGGCATTTTATCTATGTGTATTTTATATTGACGGAATCACAATCTTATTATCTTAAATCAAACACGTAATTATTTTGTTTGATTTAAGATTTATTTTGTTACCTGTGATTAAATTTTCGTTTTATAGAGTGGTATTATATTTTTATTTTTCTATATTTACCTACTTGATCCTACAATAAAATCTTAATGTAAGGTAACAAATAACAATATAATGATTCTGGAAATTCTTATATAATAATTTAATGTGGTATAGAAGCAGGCGTTATTTTGCGGAAGTCCATGATATACAAGGAACCAAAAGCTTAATTTGCTATAATCCGCCAAACCAAGGAAATCTGTATGATACAACATGCAGCATGCGACATGCACCGCCCGCCCTCCCACTGATAAACACGCAGGAAAAGCCAGCCACCAAGCCAGCCACACGCACCACCACCACGCAGAACCACGCAAATCCCAACACCACTCGACGCACGTTTCGCCCTGACACCGGAGCATCCTCAGGAAATGTAGACCTTACAATACCTAATTGCAAAGCAATGGTGGCTGGCTTTTCCTGCATGTTTATCAGTTTACTATCACCTAAACCTTCCACATTGTAGGAGGAAACCAGCTAGGTGATTCGCTAACTCACTGTCTAACGCTGAATGATAACCACCGAGGTTGGTTTACATTGCTGCTTCACTGGTGACATTAAAAGTATTGTTTCGTAGAAAAACTTCAATGGATTAAAAAAAGAGCTCGGTTGCTACCATTCATTGTTAGACACTGAGTCAGCGAATCATTCCGCTGTTCTCATAAGAATCTGGATACAAACATACACACATACATACATATATGCATAGACTGCTAAAATCATAACCCTTCCTTTCGGCTTTGCCGTAATCGGGTAAAAATTATATGAGAGACTAGCTGTGCCCGCGACTTCGTTCGCGTGGAATAGTGACTTTTCGGGCAGCATGTACGTTAAAAATGTTTGCCGTGATTCTTTAAATTGACATAATTGTTTTTATTTATGAACCGATTGACATGAAATAAACACTAAATGTTAAGTGAAGCTTACTACAGTATATTAGTGAAAACCGTATCTAAATCGAATAAGCCGTTTCTGATATTAGCGTGCACAAACACAAAGACAAACAGACAAACAGACAAAAAAATAATTAATTACAATTTCGGGTTCGGCATCGATATAATAACAACCCCTGCTACTTTTTTTTTATATATTTCCATTGTACAGACACCATCACTTTTCTACAATTTTATTATATGTATAGATGAGAGATGTAAATTTTCAGTAAAATTACAGTTTACGACTTACCTCGTTTTTATCTTTGTTATCGCCAAAGACTCTATGTGTAAAGATTAAAATAAGAGTAAAGTGATTGGTTCAATTGTAGGTACGTCTTCAATGAAGATTCAACGCGGAATGATTACGCCATATAAGTTCGTACCTATCTTATATGCACATCTCGTGAAGAAGGCCCGAGTAAAGTGATATAAGAACAAAAAGTATTTTTTGTGTTCCGTAGAGTTATGTTATGTTAACTTCATTTGTTACCATTTCATTCAATGAAAAATGTTGCCAAAAGTAGTCATAAAAATCTTTGAATACCTATACCAATAGCAAATAAAATCCCATGGTACTTCAAAGTCGGTAGTTGCAAAGTCTCTTTGCACAAAAACTGTGTTTTAAAATCTTAGTTTGCAAAGTTACTTTGCACAAAAGCTGAGTTTCAAGGCTTAGGTCGCAAAGTTACTTTGACAAAAATGAATCTCAAAATCATACTCACAATTTGCAATTTTTTTTTTAAATTAATACACAGAATGCTTATACAGGTTTGAATAGATACCTACGAAATTTTGTAAGATATAGAAGTACTAACTATTATATTCTAAAACATCTAAAATTAATATATTCTAATATTATTGTAGTACCTTATCATTTTGTGCACAATAAAAGACAGACCTAGGAAAAATCACGGAAAATGACGAATTTCGAAACTTTCAGTTGTTGTTGTTTTAGTCTGTTATATAATTTAGTGCTGAATACCATCAAAAACTTTGATAATTGATGAATGTGAATCGTATAATGCTAAATGTAAAGTTTAAATTAGCATATTATGACTTTACTTGGCGACAAAATATGTCTGAAATATATTAAATAGGTAGGTTAGTTGTGTTATAATTAGGTTGGGTATATTAACTAAGTAGGTATGTGTAATTTAATTTATCAACAGTATCTTATTACGTGAATGCAAAATCAGCTTAATAGTGCTATTACGTCAGGCAAAATCTTAATTATTATTTTAGAAGAGATTCTAGAGTATAAGTAAGTAAGTAAGAAACTTATTGCTGAAGATTTGTGTGATGAAGATATACCTAAAGTCCATCGTATAGTAGGTATCTCATTCTCTATCGATTAATAATTATTGTAAATAGATCTTTATTTGCCACCATAGAGTTATAAAAAGACAGAGGATACAAACTACAAGTACAAAATAAACTATAATAAGTAATAAATTTTAAAGAAGAAAGATTTGTTTGTTTATTTATTTGTAATCGATAAACTTTGAAATTACTGAATCGATTTCAGTACTAGAAATCTTTTTAATTCAGAAGTAGCTTAAGCTGTAAATTACATACTATGTATATATGTATAAATTATGTAATTTACAGCCTATGCAGTAATATTATGTACCGAGGACAAACTCAGACATATTGAGCCAAGTGGATCATAGTAGGAATATTGATGTGTCAGCAGAAGTCACGTTATCGATTCTTGTGCAATTCTAGTGCAAGTATTGCGCAACTCTAGTTTCTAGTTAATAATCTAATTATTATTATTTACGATCAAAAACATGCATTATTTTAAGAGGAAAATAAGTTTCCTAGTGACGAAATTTTAAATGGGAGAAAACCATTTATTTAAATACGGTCATAGTTAAGACAGAAAATAGCAAATGTAAGGAACTAAGTACTTATATTAAAGCTATCTATTTGCTTAGCGATAAACTACATCAGCCTGTGCAAACTACGTCAGATAAAATATACTTAAGTCAGATAAAGTATACTTAAATCGATATGTATCTCCCTACGTACTTATAATAAACTTTTCTTTTTCTCTTTATTGTTACAACGTTCTGGTACAAATAAAAAAAAATACGTCACAGACTATACGCTAAAAATCCTTTTTGTTTTCAGTATGATTGCTCAGTTTTCAGTAGCTAGTACAAGCACGTTACAAATACATAATATTAGGTAAAAGTTTATGTATATAATTTTTTACATTTTTAAAAAATTGAACTAGATATCGACTATCTAAATCAAACTTAACTCTATGTGATCTCCCAAGTACTTCACAATTAGCCCCTCATAATGTTCCTACAGCTGCATCCACAATATTTTCCATTATGTCCACACTATTATGGTATTACTGTTTCAAACTCAGAGTCTAAAATTGCATGTTAATATCATAGTATCATATGGTATCATACAATAAGCTTGAAAAGGAAGCTAACTACTTTCTGGTCAAAGAGAAAAAAAAATATTATCTTAATAGTTTTTAAGTACATATCAAAAATTTCGGAACTGGCAGGACTCAAACCTACGTCTTCTGGGTTCGCAGTTCACACCCAACGCACGCCTAGACCTTGAAGTGTAGGTAAAAACACTATCATAAAATTATGAATAAAATATAGGTAATATCATTATGTTTCCTTCCACTAGGTATAGATTTTTACTCTCTTTGGAAAATAAAGTATGAAGGCCATACTAGCCACTAGGCTATCACAGCTTAGGTAGGTATTAATATTAGCACTTCCAGCTTCTTAAAAAAGTCATAAAAAGTAACTATTTAAAACTGTAACAAATAAATGTTATCAATTAAAACAAATAACATCTAATACAGCAGAAAACTAGATATCACCGGTTGACGCAATTTGATAAGAAAAATGGTCAAGTGTGAGTGAGAAATTAATTGATCTAGATATACTAAGTACTTACATTATAAAAAGGAAGTATTTGTCTGTTTGTTTATAATCGATAAACTATTCAACTACTGAACCGATTCCAATAATTCTTTCACCACTAGAAATCTGTTTATCGAGAACTAACAAGGCTATATATTACAACAGTTGCTTTAATAAAGTTTTAAAAGTGAATCTTATAATATTCTGCTTAGATATGTGATAATTACAAACATGAACATCTAAATCCATTTAGTGGGTTTGATAAAATTCAGAAGGTTTACTTTAAATTAAAAGGATATTATTACTATTTAAGAAGTAAAATAAAACATTTTTTTTATTCTATGATATATTTATTTAATTAAAATTACTATCACAGAACAGGTTAGTTTTAATAATTCCAATCCAAAAATATACAAAATGGCATCTGAGAAATGTTTTCAAAATCAGCAAATAAATAGGTTAGTAGGTAGGTGTACATATTGGAAATAACTAAATCATTAAATTACAGGCAAGTACAGTGCTATTTAAGACGAATCAATGGTAGATATGATAATATTATAAACAGACCATTGCAAAATAACTTTGCCAAAAAACTGAAATTTACAGCGTCTTTGTACAAAAAATAATCTACAAACTTCCTTTCCACGAGAATTTTTGTTCCCATTTCTTTGAAAAAATAAAACTAAACAATCTCTAGGTAATGTCAATATGCCATGGTCTGTAGTAGAAAATCTATGCACTATGGTAAAATAATTATACGAGGAACTCATATAACTGCATCATACAGTTTTTTTTTTTTGGTGATTACACAGAAAAGATTTTTTACTTTGCAACTATATAATAGGAAAAGAGAAATATAATTTTTCGTATACTTTACACAATACTGTCACTTATTTAGAAATTTATTATTATTTTTACGTCATTTAAAAACAGTAGGTAACAATACCCACAATTTTAATTGCAAATGTACAAATATTTGCAACTAAAATAAATTGTAACAACTATTTGCACTATCTAAACTAAAAGGAAAATCAATAACAGGTTTATTTTTAAGACGCGTCCTGGCTATTTGATTTTTTTAAATATTTGCTAAACATAAATCTGCTACTTAAAATAACAAAATAGTATTCTTGTCTAAATTAACAGACTTCCAATTCCAAAAAGGAATAGAGACTTAACAAATCCAATTATTTATGCATACATATTAACTGCTCATACGTAATTATGTGTGAATGAACATAAAGTAACGATTTTTTTTTATTCAAATTTTTTGTATACAGTACGGACTTCATCCTAAAAAAGGCAAATTATTCTGGGTTTATTCATTGAAATCACTTTTCAATAAATACATACTGTACTAAGACAATTAAAAAAACTTTACGAGATCCTTCACGTATTCCTAAAAACCAATTAAAAAAATTACAAATTCGATGGCAGTCAATTCCCCTTCTCATTTTATAATCAAACCCCATCCTGGGCTAAAATAATCCCGCGAAACACTTATCCCTAGTTTCATTTCTCATAATATTTTTAGAGGCCACAAAATTTTTACGATTTCTAGGGTTTGCCGACACGTCACCAGTCAGTCAACAAAGAGGTACATCCTCGTAACAATCAATCACACTACAGCCTATTAAACTAAGCGAACTATGCGATAATCGCAAACTGAGTTTCAGATTCTCAGATTGCAAATTGATATTCAAAGTCGGAAGTTGCAAAGTCACTTTGCTCAAAAACAATTTGCACAAAAGCTCTGTTTCAAAGTCTGAGTCAACAAAGTTACTTAAGGCACACAGGAAATAGGAACTATATTAATAATTTCAAATTGCAAAGTAATTTTGCAGAAAAACCAAGTACCTATAAGTAGTGTTGAATTGGGGATCCTGTATCAAAATCCATGGGGATTTTGGATCACTCTCGCTAACGCTCGTTCGCTACGCTCACCGTGATACAAAATCCCCATGAATTTTGATACAGGATCCCCAATGTAGGCTACTGTCCACAACAACACATTAAATAAATGGAGTATTCCTAAATCCAAGCAACAATTAATCACTATCAACAGTGAGACAAAATCCTCAATGACTAGTTATTGCGGATCCTATATCATACGCCCGCACCGCACAGTGGATGATATAATACGATGAGTTCGACGAGACTGCGGCATTCATAAGAAATGCGAACGAGCCCATATGCATGATAATTTTACGTCTAAAAGTTTGCTCTCGCATAGTTAACCATTTGATTTGTTGCGCTCAAATTATTTTTGTATATTGATCGTGTTTCTGCTTGATCCGGCATTGCTGTATTCATTAGTATGAATTTCGATCGATTGATTCGAGGCTTGCGCATACTTATAATAGGTTGGATAAAGGTAGACTCTTTAAATGTTTATAGCTCATCAGAAATATATTCGTATTACATTAACGATTGCTTTTCCACATATCGGACATAACATTTTATCCAACGATAAAGCACATTTAGTACACGTTATAGCATGACCACATGGTATATAACACGCAGCTACTTCTTCTACAAGACAAATTTTGCAGCAAAGTGTTTCTTTAATATTTTCAACACATAATATGTTTCTGTCTGCAAAAGAACTTATTATATTGTTATTTACAAATTGTTCAGATACTTTTGATGCACCACAAACATCTTTGCTATCACTTTGTAGGTATGTTTCACCCTTCACAAGTAAAACATAGGGACAGGACGGAAACCAGCGTGCGTGCTCCGACCATGGATGATCTTCGATGCCCCAGTCTTTGAGCCTGCCATCACAAAAGTAACAAATCACGCGATCACTATCTCCTGTATAAAAAAAACCAGCATCAGCCATTTCTTGAGGTTTTTGATTTAAATCTTGAGGCCAGGTATCAAAACTTCGCAATCTTGCGATTTGAGTTGCATAGCGAGGATATTTAGGATATATTAACTCCATTCTGATCTACAAACAATGAATTTTGGATAAAGATTTATTAGTAAAAATATATTATAGCAGATTTCTAGTAAGGTGTGCAAGCTTATCATACATTATTATTTATCGAAAATTAATTCTTTAATGATGAATTTAGACACATTTCCCGCTATTTAAATATATTTCGATTGTTATAAATACTTTGATAAATAGAGATTAATGGACGAAAAAAATACGTACAATGCGTACTAATATAATAAATTCACTGATGCCCCCACGACTTCATCTGCATGGATTTAGGTTTTTAAATCCTGCGGGAACTCTATGATTTTCCGAGATAAAAAGTTGTCTATATCTCTCCAGTTCTTTTACTATACCCACGAAAAATCATGTCGATTCGTTGCTCCGTTGCGACGTGATTGAAGGACGAACCAATAAACAAACAAACAGACACACTTTAGCATTTATAATAAGTATGATTAGTGATGCAAAAAGGCGTCTGTCTAAACTAAAGACTAACGGCTGAATCTTGCCGAAATTTGATACACAGACAATTCACATCTTGGAGACGGATCCAGGATATTTTTTGACGTCGAAAATTAAAGGATTTCCACTCAAGTTTTAAATCAAATTCGCAAGGAAGAAGATTGAAGCATCAAATAGGAGCAAATATTATTAGACCTTTCACAAATTTTATACCTACCTATGGAAAGTAGTAAAATGTATAACCTTTTAACATTTTAACTATCGCGAGTCCGACGCATACCATTCCTTTTACGGTTAGATCTCAATTCACTGCGTAACTATAAACAACAGCGTCTTCCATGCTTCAAAATCGAACACCTATAGCTGATGCGGCAATAATTTATACGTAAGACAGTGTTCATACGAATGTATAAATCTAGTCTGATTACTTTCGCAAATATAAGTTTTATGTTGTGATGATTTAGTGTTTAAAGTTACATGCGCAAATGTTTAAATCTAATTTATTTCAATCCATTTCGTTTATTATGAAAGAGGTTTTAGAATTCGAGCGTATAAATAGGTCGATCCTAAGCGTCACCATTCCTTTCTTTCCGAGTTTTGGATACGACGACAACAACAGTCGAAATAAAGTATGTAAGTATTTTTATTTTATATGTTTATTTTTGAATTAAGCAACTAGGTACCTATTGAATTTTTATTTGGAGTTTTCATGTTGATAGTTACTTAAATTGTTTTTCAGGGCCTCTTCATCTTTCATCAATCCATTTGACGAAGACGAAGACCCCATCGCTTTGGTGCAGCCCCCATCAACATCGAAGTCTCTTAAGAAGAAACGTGAGGTGAAGCGGAAGAAGACGATCAAGAAAAAGGAGGTGACTTCTTCTGCTCCGAAGAATCCGTTCGAATCGAGCGGATCGGAATCTGAACCCGAAACGTCTCCAAATACACCTACGAGTCCATCTGTTAAGCGGAGGAGGTTTATTACCGAATCTGAGGTGAGTTGTCTTATTTATATTTTATTGGATTAAAGCTTTTAAAAGACTTCCCAATAAGAATGTTGTTAGGCAATTGGTCTGTATATAAATTTATGAATATAGTTTGTTAAAGTTATTATTTTGTTAGGGATCATATCCGAAGGGTACCAGTGGGATCCTATTACTAAGCTACCGCTGTCCGCCCGGACGTCTGTCTGTCAGCGGGCTTTATCTCATGAACCATAATAGGTAGAGAGTTGAAATTATCGCAGATGATACTAAATTGAATATTTTTCAATTTCAGGATGAATCTACTAGCAAGCCAGTGCGCGCTGCGAAATTGAGAAGTTTTCTCAGTCGGCGCGTTGCGTCGGGGTATACATCCCAATCAGACCCATCGAAGAAAGGCAGCTACTACTTCGAGCTGCGCGTCTACAACTCTGAAGAAGTGGAGAAACTCGCGAACAATGAGCGTTGGAAGCATGCCATCTGCACACTAAAACTTGCAACTGATTTAAATTCGGTGGTATGGAAGTCCCTCACCAAATTAATTGATGATAGTAAGGCTGAACTAAAAAATATTCAGCCCATTTTATACCCTGCAAATGAAAATAATTTCTAAGATAAATTTTGTAAATTAAATTTTGTAAATCTTAGAAATTATTTTCATAAATAAATTCAAAAAATATTTCATCTGCAACATATTGTATATAATAAGTATGACAATTAAATTACTATCTTTATGTTTGTGCCTGTAAATATTTTTTAACGTGTTTTTTTTACAGAAATTACAAAGCCTAAACCATACAAAGCCTAGACCATACAAAGCCTAGATCATACAAAGCCTAGACCATACAAAACCTAGACCATACAAAGCCTAGACCATATGAAACTAGAAATATAAAAACTAGAACCATATGAAACTAGAACCATATAAAATTAAATTAACGTGTTTTTTTTACAGAAATTACAAAGCCTAAACCATACAAAGCCTAGACCATACAAAGCCTAGATCATACAAAGCCTAGACCATACAAAACCTAGACCATACAAAGCCTAGACCATATGAAACTAGAAACATAAAAACTAGAACCATATGAAACTAGAACCATATAAAATTAAATAAAAATGTCTAAATGTTCATATCGAAAGATTTGAAGTTGGGATATTAATAACGTGATACTTACAGCCCTTATACTCTTACTAAGTCTGCACATTGTCTGAAAATAACTAGATTACTTTATTTTAATACAGTCATCTCATAACTATCCAAAATTTAAAATCTAGAACTGAGAAACTAGAACCATACAAACTAGATACTTGACATGTTTGAATGTTGATATCGAAACATCGCATTACTTCCATTCTATTAATAACTGTTTACTGTTTATTAGCCAATAGCTTGATTTATTATTTAGCTGTATTTCCTTACCGATTTTTTATACGCAGAATATTAAAACCAGAACTGAGAAACTAGATACTAAATAGATAAACAAGATAAGCAATTCTATGAAATTGAAAATGTTTTTCTGCAAAGAGTGTAACCTTTATGTTAAAACATCTATATCGTCACATAACAGAACAAATACTCATAAATCTAATAGTTTATTTCAATCTAGATATGAGAATGTGCAAATTATAAAAACGGCTTTTAGAAACAGAATAATCAGTTACAAAGTAAATCCGACCTCTACAACTTTAGTTCCAGAGAGTTTTTTTTCACAAATATTTAAAACCACACGCGAGATCATAAATATATCTCTAAAGAAACACACTGCCATTAAAGTAAATTTCGAGTTATTTGTTTCGTATATTTTACCAAAAAATTTTGAAAAGTCTATTAAATCTTTCAGTACTAAATATGGTATTATAGTCCAAAGTACTGATATTGATAATTTTTTATTACAATGTGCTCAAAAGTTAACTTGCAAATGCGCAGAATTCGAACAGTCAGAATCTGGTTGGACAATTGATTCTATCAGTCATTTGGAGATAAATATTAATAAATATAATCCTCTGAAAGGTGGATCATATTTGGCATTACCATCACATATAAGAAATACAAAATCATGTCTAAATATTCATAATTTCGATGATTGTTGCTTTTTATGGTGCATTGCTGCTAAAATGTATCCTACAAAACTTAATTCCAATAGAGTTTCATCATATCCTCATTATTCATTGCTTTTTGACATAAGAAATATGACATTTCCTCCGGGAATTGAAGATATTAAAACCTTTGAGAAGAACAATCCAACTATTAGTGTAAATGTTTATGGGTTAGAAGCCAATAATACAGTTACAGGTCCTTTGTATGTGACTTTAGCTCGAAAACTTACCCATGTTAATTTATTATATATTACTAAAAATGACAAAGCCCATTACTGTTTGATTAAAGACTTTGGCCGACTTGTGCGAAGGCAATTAACAAAACACAAGTCTAAAATATTTTTATGTGATGAATGTTTTTTATATTTCGCAAATGAACAAAAACTACACAATCACGATTGTGCTAAAAGACAAACTGTACTTCCAGAAGATGGTAGTAAGTTGCATTTTTCAAACTATGAGAGAACTCAAAGAATTCCTATCGTGATATATGGCGATTTTGAGAGCTTGCTTTGTAAATATTCAAACGAAAATAAATCTCTTTATACTGAAGATATACAAACACATGAACCATCTTGTTTCGCTTATTACATATGTTGCCATTCTAAACCTGAGCTTAATGACTTTGTAAGCTATCGCGGACCAAACTGTGGTAAAAAATTTGTTGAAAGCATTACGCGAGATGTAAAAAGATTGCACGGTATTTTAAATACAAATAATCCAATGTTTCCTCTTACTACCGAAGAGTTGACTTCATATAATGAAGCAAAAATTTGCTGCATCTGTAAAACAATGTTTAAAAAATATGATATAATAGTAAAGGATCATGACCATTTTACAGGTAAATACCGAGGCCCTGCTCACAACACTTGTAACATAAATGCAAAAAAATGTACGTTTATACCGATCATTTTTCATAACTTGAGTGGTTATGATTGCCACTTATTTATTAAAGAATTATCAGAAATTACCGGAAAAACGAGCTTGATACCAAAATCTAAAGAAAAATATATATCATTCACAAAATTTTTACCTATTGATAAAACAAATGCTGCTCAACTGAAGTTTATCGATTCATTTAATTTTTTGAGTTCGGGTTTGGATAAACTGGCAAAGAGTCTTCATCCGAATGATTTTCAGCATATGCGTGTATTTATTAAGGATGAACACTTATTAAATTTGGCCTGTAAAAAGGGTGTCTATTGTTATGATTATATGGATGCATGGGAGAAATATAATGAAACAAAGTTACCAAAACATTCGATTTTTTTTAATAAACTCACAGGTGAAAATATTTCCATTGAGGATTACGAACACGCTTTAAAAATATGGAAAACTTTTGGTATAAAAAACTTAGGAGAGTATACAGATTTATACTTACAATGCGATGTCTTATTACTATGCGACGTTTTTGAAAAGTTCAGAAATATGAGTTTAGACTATTATAATTTAGACCCCTGCTATTATGTATCATCTCCATCTTTAAGTTGGGACGCAATGTTGTTATATACTAAAGTTGAGCTTGATTTGATTTCTGATGTGGATATGTATCAGATGTTAGAAAAAGGTATTCGAGGTGGTTTAGCCCAGTGTTCATTGAGATATGCTGAAGCAAACAATAAATATTTACCATCCTACAATAAAAATGAGTCAAGTACGTACTTAATTTATTTAGACTGTGTCAACCTTTACGGTTTTGCTATGATGCAAAAAATGCCAATGCGTGACTTTAAATTTTTAAATGAAAATGAAATTAAAAATTTTGATGTAAGGAACATTTCTAAAAAAAGTCAGTGTGGATATATTCTCGAGGTAGATTTATGTTATCCGGATAATATTCATGATGCTCATTCAGACCTACCATTTGCTGCGGAAAAATATTCTCCTGCTCAAAATCAAAGCAAAAAATTGGTGGCAAATTTATATAATAAACATCGTTTTGTTATTCATTATATGCACTTGCAAGAATGCTTAAAGAATGGTTTATTGCTTTTAAAAATATACAGAGTGCTATCTTTTTATCAGGACAACTTTTTAGAGCCTTATATTTTTTTAAACACAAGTCTCAGACAAAATGCCAAGTCTGATTTTGAGAAAGACTTTTTTAAAAAGCAGAATAATTCTATTTTTGGAAAAACGATAGAAAACAAAAGGAAGCAGGTTGACGTAAAACTAGTAAACGTTTGGAGAGATACTACAAATAATACTAATAAATTGAATGGAGCGGAAAAATATATTAGTGCACCACATTTTCACAGTTTATCAATTTTTTCTGAAAACTTAGTAGCTATTCAATTGAAAAAAACAAAAATTGTCTTAGATCGACCAATATATATTGGATTCACGATTCTTGAACTGTCGAAAACGCATTTGTATCATTTTCATTATTCGGTCATAAAAAGAATCTATGGAAATAATGTTCAGTTATGTTATACGGATACTGATAGTTTACTATATCTTGTAAAAACTGATGATTTTTATGAAGATATGAAAGATAACATTCATTATTTTGATACTAGCAATTTTGAAGATGATAATATTTTTAATATGCCGAAAGCTAATATGAAAATACCTGGATATTTTAAAGACGAAATGGGAGGAGAAATCATTTCTAAATTTGTTGGTTTACGCGCAAAATTATATTGTTTACTTTCTGAGAAAAAAACTATCAGTAAAGCAAAGGGTATCACGAAGCCTGTGACAAAAAAATTAAACTTTGAGAAATATAAGAAAGCCTTATTTTGCAATGAAAATATAAGAGATGATATGTTTGTCATACGATCAAAAAATCATCAGGTTTTTACTCAGAAAATTAATAAATTAGTATTAAATAGTGATGATAATAAAAGGCAAATAATGGAAAATGATTTTAAAACTTTGCCTTGGGGGCATTACAGCACGATTCTTTAGTAAAAATATTATGCTAAGTACCTATGTATTTTACAAATTTTTATGTGTCTAATTTTAATATTAGTTTTAATGGTAATTTAGCATTTAATAAATTTGATTAAGTTTACCACAGTGTTTTATTTCAAATAAAATCACAACATATTTTATATTCCCTTTATTAATTCAACCAATTATTTACATTACTTCATAAACTTAGTACTTAACATAAGATTAACGTATTATAAAAACTTACTACTTAATGGAAAATATTCGGACTACAACTTACTTGCATGATATGAAAATATAAAATATACTTTATACTTTAATTAGAACTCATTTATGCTTTTTATTTTTACAATCGCAAAATAACAATAAAATAATATTAAATTTAACTATTCAGGCACACTTAGCTTTTGTATAATCCTATTAATTAAATCTTCTGTAGCATCCATCATATTGTCATAATTATCACTCACTATGTACTGTACACTCAAATTAGTCTTTGCACTGTTCTCCTGTTCTTTACTATCAATTTCAAGTATTTCAATTTTTATAATGTGGCTTCCCTTTGCTTTATTTTTCCGTATAACAAAAGATGAATCTGGAGCTGGTGAAATCACATGATCTATTTTTGGAAGCTTCTTTTTTAAAGACAATTTATTTTTCTTTTTTATGGTTTTCAAACTGGTGTTATTTTCAAGTGTTTCATTATTTTTTTGCTCACGTAAAGCTTTCAATCTATTCTCTTCTTCTCTTTCTAAAATAGCATCCAAGTCTTGAGCTCCATAAAATGGATTATTCATACTTGTGTTTCTTTCGTCATCCGTGAAATAAAAGTCCGACATGATGCTGTAACAAAATACAAAATTTTATAAATATAACAATAAAACAACATTTATAAAAATATCAATAAACAAATTCTAAAATAGAAAAGAATACAGTCAAAATATTATATAAGTAATTTTTTTCACTAACCAGAAGCGAGTGAGTTCCTTGCGTGAGAAGATCTGGGAATGAAAATTGTTTAGTAACAAATCTATGGAGTCAAGTTTTCAAAACAATTGTATATACTTGTATGACATTCGTCCGCATTATGCAATCTCTAGCGACATGTTAGAACCTGTTTAGTATTAAGTTCTTACGAATTTCAATTTCATACTATTATCACAAGGTTTAAATTAAAATGTATACCTACATTTTAATATAATCATCGACAAATAATAGTGCGCTAGACAAGTGCGAAGTGAAACACGAATGTGATACCTACAAGCAATACCTTAAAATTTAAATCAACTAGCAATAATATGAAGTTATTTAATAAGTTGCATTTTTAAAATTATCATCAATCAGTAATATGAAGTTGATAAAACAGGCTGAATCATTAAAAATAAATTATATAGATGTTGAAACACCACCACCATGCTTTAGCCGACATAGTAAACTTCTACCAAACATAATTCGATGCATAATTTGCGGACCCTCCAACTGTGGGAAAACAAATATTATGATAAACTTATTATTGCACGAAAATGGACTTAAATTCCAAAATGTTTATATTTACTCAAAGTCCACTTTTCAATCTAAATATTGTTTCCTACAAAAAGTTTTTCAAAATACTCCAGATGTTAAATTTATTATGTTCAAAAATAGTGAAGAAGTTATTTCGCCAACTGAAGCCTTAAGAAATTCTATTTTCATTTTTGACGACGTGACTTGTGAAAATCAAGTTAATATTCGAAATTATTTTTCGATGGGCAGACACAAACAAATTGATTGCTTTTACTTGACCCAAACATATTCAAAAATTCCTAAGCAATTAATACGTGACAATGTTAACTTTTTAATTATTTTCAAGCAAGATGATATAAACTTAAAACATATATATAAGGAACATGTTAATTCTGATATGAGCTGGCATGTCTTTAAACAATTGTGTGCAAGTATTTGGAAAGATCCGTTTATGTTTTTATCAATCAACAAAGATTGCGAACTAAATAACGGTCGGTACAGAAAAACATTTGACATATTCGTGAAATTCGACTAACAATTTTACAATTATATACCACATACGAGACACAAATTTAGTCAGTCAAATGAGAGCACTGGTAAGAATACCTACCCATATTTAATTTAAAAATGGAAGCCGTTGTAAAGAAACAATTAATTAAATCAATTGAAACCATCAAAAAGAAAGCAAAACAAATGCGTGAAGAAGAAGATGATTTAGAACTAAAAAGGCGCAAACTTTTTAAATCCATAACGGATCCATTAGAATCCATAGTATTGCAAAAAAAAGAAAATAAAAACAATAGTCACCATGATTTACCAGATACATGTTCACCTTCAACTTCTGATAAAATTAAAAACATAGAAAATGATGATAAAAATTATGTAACACCAAAACCAATAACTTCTACCCAAAATTTTGAAGAAATCGAAGAATTCTATACTCCATCTCCAACGCCTGAAAAAAGCAATGAAATCTATAATTTGAATGTACCTTTTGGTGTACGTAATGAAAATAGTAATTTAATGATTGGAAATACAAAAGTAACATTTTCAGATGGTGATGCTCATAGCAAAAATATGATGGCTAAAATAGGAAATAGATCCTATGAAGTAACCCCAGGTTTGGCAGAATTATTATTTCAGAGTAAACCAGATGTAAAGATTGTATCTGATCAAGATAAATTAGTATATAAAGATATTTTATGCAATACTAGTGCACATAGGAGAGATTATAACCCTACGAATCAGATTAAAGGCGATAAAGGGACAAAATATACTAAAATTGTGAAACCTCTCTTTACTGATAGTGAATTAAAAGAAAAAAAACAAGGTGGTTTTATGCCAACTCTTAAAACTTTGAAAAAAAATACAGATTTCATATACTGGGATGATCCGAATGAGTTAGTAGATAGATTGAAAATTTTAATTGCTTCAAAAGATGCTGGCAACACTAGTCATGACAATGAGATTATATCAATAATTGAAGAACTTAAAGAAGCTGGTATAATAAAATAAGTATATAAAAATAAAACCTGGTTACATTTTTGCTTAGTTCTATAAACACTGTTGAACATGAATGTCAACAAGTTTGGTCATCATGTACACAAGAAACTGAAAATGGATAGCTCTGCCTTAGAAAATATCTTTGATGCTCAACATAAAATCATCAAACATGTTGGTACACCCATTGACCCAAACGACTGTGCTACTAAACTATATGTTGACAAATTCTTAGATGGGCTCTATATACGATTAAAAACAGTAGAGGAAACATTGTTGCAGTTAAAATCAGAAATAAATAGTCTAAAAAGGAATATAGAAGGTGTAAGTCGTAAATTCAAAAAATGAGCAAAGATAGTGTAGTAAATGAAATACATAAAAATGTTAGGAAAAATTTTCCTCGAAGACATGTTATACTTAAAGACATTGATGATGTATGGCAGGCCGATTTAGTTGATATGCAATCATTCTCAAAAGATAATTCACAATATAAATATATTTTAACAGTCATCGATGCTTTTTCAAAGTATGCATGGGCATATCCGCTTAAACTTAAAAATAAAGAAACTGTGACTGAAGCATTTAGTAAGTTACTAGAAAAAGGTCGTGTTCCCAAAAATCTACAAACTGATTTAGGAACAGAATTTTATAATAGTTGTTTCAAAAAATTATTACAAAAATACGGTATAAATCATTATTCCACTTATTCCACTAAAAAGGCGTCAATAGTAGAAAGATTTATAAGAACGTTGAAAACTAAAATGTACAAGCAATTTAGCTTGCAAGGGAATTACAAATGGAATGATGGAACCCTCGAGCACATCATGAAAAAATATAACTCCACATTTCACAGAACAATTGGTACAGCTCCAGATAAAGTTAATGAAAAGAATAAACAAAATATACTAAAAAGATACAGACTACTACAATTATCAGCACCATCGCAGAAACGTTCAAAATTCAAAATTGGAGATTATGTAAGAATAAGCAAATACAAAGGAACTTTTGACAAAGGATATACTCCCAACTGGTCAACTGAAATTTTTAATATAGCTCAAGTTCAAAACACTCATCCAATTACTTACCTTCTAAAAGATGCAAGACAGCGACCTATTTTAGGATCATTCTATACTGAAGAATTACAAAAAACAAAACATCCTGATATATATCTTATTGAAAAGGTTTTAAAAACAAAAGGAAATAAATTATATGTCAAATGGTTAGGTCTGCCGCCTAGTGAAAACAGTTGGATAGATAAACTAAATCTTTTATAAACACATTTTATGTTAACAACTTTCAGTCTCTTATTATCTACGATACTGAGCAGAGTTCTCTTTTATTAAAAATGGAGAAACAACCATCCAAGCGTAAAATGACTTTGAGAAGAAAATCTAACAATTTGAAAACAAGTAATTCTGGTGCTGGTTTTAAGAAAAGCTTTAAGGATATTGTATCTCGCGCGAAAAAACATATCCATAAATTGAAACCTAAATGCAAAAAAGCTGCAATCGAATTAGCTCTTGCTGCTGCTAAGGAATTAGCAGCGACATCTTCAGTTAATGTACCGCGTATAATACCCATACCAAAGACAGGTGGGGTTTTGCCACTAGTCCCCATATTTGCAGGATTGTCTGCCGCGGGCAGCTTAGCGGGTGGTACTGCTAGTATAGTGAAAGCAGTCAATGCTATTAATTTAATGAAAAAAAAATTTCAAGAACTAAAGAGACATAACGAGAAGATGGAAACATTGTGTATCGGAAAAGGATTATTTATAAAGCCCTATGGTAATGGTTTGGGAATATACACAGCAAAGGAAAAAAACTGATTCGGCGGCTACCTAATCGTGCTCTAAGTAACTTGGATATTCTAAAAATTTCAAAAAATATTCCTTATTTCAGAGGTGTATTTATGAGAAATGAACTTCCAAAATATCCTTTTAAAAAAGAGTGTGGTATCATCAACTTAGATAGCTCTCAAAATCCTGGAACTCATTGGGTAGCCTATGCAAAAATAAATAATTACATTGAATACTTTGATAGTTATGGTAATTTGAAACCGCCTAAAGAATTTGTAAAATATGTGGGAGCGAATATTAATTATAATTATGACAATTATCAAGGATCTAATTCTTATAACTGTGGCCATCTATGTATCAAATTTCTTATTAATTTTTGGAATAAAAATTGAAAATAAATAGATGATACAAAAATATGTAAGCTCATTTAACCATCATGTCTATTACACTCACGATCGTGGGTGAAAAATCTATTCTAGAATCATTTTACGCCCCTCCTCTTATTTTGGAAGACGAATATGAGTGTGGCTTAGTATATTTTTCTGCATTTAATTCAATTCCAAATGTAGACTATAATAATAATGTGTTTGAATATGGAGAAGAGAAAAAAAGAATTCTTATTCAACCAGGTGCTTACGATTTACAAGATTTGTATGAATACCTAAAAGAAAGAGTTGAAAATTGTGAATTACAAATAAAATCTAACATCAATACAATGACATGCTCTTTGTACTGTACTGAAACTATAAACTTTAATTCAGAAAATAGTATTGGACCTATGCTAGGTTTTTCTAACGAAAAACTAAAAGCAAATAAATGGCATGAATCTACAGAATCCGTTAACATTCTACCACTGTCTGTCATAAGGATCGAATGTGATCTTGTACAGAGTTCGTACACTAACGGTTCTCCTTCACATATTATTTATGAGTTTGTGCCAAACATTCCTCCAGGTCATAGATTTATAGAATCTCCAAGTAATGTGATATATTTTCCGGTCAAAAGAAAGATAATTTCATCAATAACAATAAAAATTTTGGATTTGGAAGGCAATAATATAAATTTTAAGGGCGAAACTATTGTTTTGTGTCTTCATTTGAAAAAGTCAAAATGATCGTATTTAACAAAAGTAATTATTATAAAGAGTATAACCCAACTATTAAGAAAGTTATTACCAAGGAAAGTGTAAAACAAAGAAGACGTGTTAGAGTATATAAAAAAATTCATCAGAGTAATAAACAATTTCTTAAAGCCCTCGGCTTCAAAGTATGAGCCTCCTTCAGATCAACGAATTACCTGAATTCGATAACTCTATCGAGAGTTATGAGGTTCATACATATAATCCATACAATAACAGTTTCAATGAAAATGATGAAATTCGGATACCTATTCACCAGCAAGATATTTACGTGTTACCATCAGCCAGTTCCATTTACATTGAAGGAAAAGTTTCGGTGACTCATAAAGATCAAGCTGGCAAAGTTCAAAAGAAAAGTGTTGACTTCAGTAATAATGCAATTGCATTTCTTTTTCAAGATATCCGATACGAAATGAATGGTGTTGAAATCGATCGTATTAGAAATGCTGGAATAACTACAACCATAAAATCTTTCATTTCAATGAATAGCGGTGACAGTAAAGCGGCTGCTGCTTGGGGTTGGAATATAGACGGATTTAAAAATCAAAATGGAAATTTTAATGCTTTGATACCCTTAAATAAGATTTTAGGTTTTGCTGAAGACTACAATAAAATAATAATAAACTGTAAACATGAACTCATACTTAACAGAGGTAGTACTAACATAAATAGTGTTGTCATGGGTAGCGATGATATTGTAGACATTGATATACAGAGAATCCAATGGCGAGTACCACATATTAAAGTATCAGATCAGCAAAGATTAATACTTTTAAGGAAATTAGAAAAAGATAATCCCGTACAAATAGCATTTAGAAATTGGGATTTGTATGAATATCCATTATTGCCAAAAACTACCAAACATTCATGGGCGTTAAAGACTGCTTCTCAATTAGAAAAACCTCGATATGTTATATTTGGTTTGCAAACTAATAGAAAAAATGTTAAAAACAGAGACAGCACAATATTCGATCATTGTACATTAACCAATGTCACATTATTCCTGAATTCCCACTATTATCCGTATGATGCTTTAAATCTCAAGTTTGAGGAAAATAAATACAGTATATTATACGACATGTACACCAAGTTTCGTCAGTCGTTTTACAACCTTCCTATTGATCCACTGCTTGATCTTCATACATTTAAAGAAATAGCGCCTTTATTTGTCATAGATTGTTCCAGACAAAATGAAAATTTAAAAACTGGTCCAGTTGATGTTCGTCTGGAAATAGAAACGTCTCAGGAAATTCCAAGCAATACCAGCGCTTACTGTTTAATCATAAACGATCGTCTTGTGGAGTATAGGCCGCTGAGTAACATTGTTCGAAAACTATCATGAAAATTATTGTGGACGTTCAAGGTTTTAAAAATGATCAAAATTACTTTCTGCCTAAAGAGATTGCTATAGTGTATAGTGATCGAGTTCAAGTTTTGTTAATAAAACCACCATATCCCTATGAATGGCTAACAGACACAGAAAAGAAACAAGTTAAATGGATTGAAAAGAATAGAAAAATATTATGGAGCGAGGGAATCGTGCCTTACGAGACCTATAAATACCATCTAATAGATATTTTAAAAAATAATGATATTTATTGTAAAGGCCTTGAAAAGCAGTTATGGTTAAAAGATATATTAAGTAATCCTAACGTACATAATTTAGAAGATAAAGGATGTCCTCGTTTATTAACATTGTATGAGTTGTATAATTCACATTCTGACATATATAGTTGTGTTTATCATCCGACCATCTGTGCGCTGAAAAATGTAACTTGTTTAAAAAAGTGGTGTATGAATAATAAAGTTTTAGATGATTAAATATGCTTGTTTAATTTCCATATACCTGCTTCTTTTATTTAATTTACTGATTATACTCGTATTGAAAACACAATATTTGGTGTAGGTTGTTATAGCCAAATAGTTGTTTTTCATGTTGTAAAAATATTACATTTGAAGAGTAATTTTAAAATTCAAGGTTTCTTAGTACCTATCTAGTTTTATCAACATATTTGCTCGTGCAAATAGAATGAATATTTCGTTCTTAAACCATGTGAATAGTTTGTTCAAAATACGGATAGTTGATTAATTTTTGCTTGGATTTAGCTACACTCCATTTATTTAATGTGTTGTTGAGGACAGTAGTTTAGAATTGGGGAATTCTGTATCAAAATTGGTGGCGATTTTGGATCACGGCGAGCGAAGCGAGCGAGCGTAGCGAGAGTGATCCAAAATCCCCACCAATTTTGATACAGAATCCCCAATTCAACACTACTCCTATAGCACAGTAACTTTGCAATTTGCGATCGAAGTAGGTATAGGCAAACTTAGTAAAAAGAAAGCATTGGTAACTTATTCGCCAGAAAAAGTTTAATACCTGTTTTACTATAGCCTACAAAGTTTACCGAATACTTGTAAATAACAACGGTTGCAATGATCGCAATGTATCACAATTTTGGCAATAACAATAGGCCAAGCTTAGTTTCTTTGCCAGAGCCAATTTTCATTAAAACTCTGTGTTTTGGTATCAAACCCCACTGTTTTCGTGGTTCCTTCTCTGTGATCTGGATGATAGTCTGATGGAAGCTCTGACGGAGGCCCTGGACCCAGACGCTGGCAAGGATCTTACGAAGTGGTCCTCTTGATTTGATACCGACGGTCGACTGTTGTATTTCTCCTCGGTACTTGTCTCTTGCTTTTTTCTGTAAATTTAAGAATACTGTGTGGTTAAAAAAACATTTATCAAATCAATAGACAAGTCCATTTGGCAAGAGATATTTGCCAATCGCACCATGATCCTTTGATGTTTTTATGAAAATTGTATAGTCTATAAAAGGGGAGGAGAAAACTAATGCCAGAAGGGCGTTAGTTTCGAGGAGGCAAATCACTTCGTACGTTTCCGTGGAATCTCGACTACGTACTGGTGTAGGCCTTGCCAAAGTTCTCTCCATCAACGAGAATCTGCAGTAGGTATTTAATTCTATGGTCTTCAGCAGTAATAGTCACGATCAGGGCCAGCAGGTCTTGGGATATTCATCCATACCTTGGATATTCATACTAAGCTTGGGTTATCCTGGAACCTCTGGTCTTTGCCCAAGTGCTCTCCATCCGTGAGGGTCTAAGGCTTCTCTGTGTTGATGCCCTCCAGCAGCCGCTGCCACACCATGCGTCTAATCAACAGCGGCAGGTCTTGGGATATGATCCTTACCTGGGGAAGCAGGGGTTGTCCCAGAACCTCTGGTCCTTGCCGAAGTTCTCTCCATCAGCGAGGGTCTGCGGCATCTCCATGTCCATGGTCTCGGGTAGCAGTAGACACAGCACGCCACCCGCGATACCCAGTATGCCCAGGATAAGGAGTGGCAGGTCTTGGGATATGTTGCCCTAGAAGACAGAACGAAAGATTAAAATAAACGTCAAGTGCCTGTGTAAAAGAACATTAAAGCGGGTTAAGTTTTTTATTGTTTCCTCACAAATGGAGGTAAAGTACTATACAAGTCTCGGTCGAAATATCAATTACCGACCTCGTTTAGTTTAAAAGGACTTGGCTGGCGCCTCGTCCTTTTAAATCACTTGAAAAGTTCTCGGTTTCGCCCCGGCCTTCCAATATGAATTGGCCAGTAATCGCTTTATTTCAGGCCTGGACTGTAATGTAGGTACTATAAATTGATGATTGAAAAATCAGTCCTTATTAAGTAATTTTTATCGTAGTAGTTTATTTTATAAATTCAATTTCATGTTCATAGCTGAGCAAATTGATGAAACCATCTTCTTTTCGGATAAATTATAAGACTCACCAAATACACGACGAACGGAGCGACAATAGACGCGACATATCCCATGATATGGATCAGCGCGACTCCTTGCGCTCGGACCACTGTCGGTAGGAGTTCAGCTGCATATTGCAGGCCGATGTTGTAGGATATGTTGACGGCAAAGCGACCGCAAATGGCTAGTGAGGCGGAAGGACCACCTGAAAGACGAAATAAAATGTAAGACTTTCTTAAAAACCTGGATGAAGCCTGCGACTGCTGCGTGGCTTTACGAAAACTTCGTGTTTATGCGTGTGTGTGTGTGTGTGTGTGTGTGTGTGTGTGTGTGTGTGTGTGTGTGTGTGTGTGTGTGTGTGTGTGTGTGTGTGTGTGTGTGAGTGTTTTTTGTGTGTGTGTGTGCGTGAGTGTGTTTGTATGTGTGTTTGTGTGTGTGTGTGTGTGTGTGTGTGTGTGTGTGTGTGTGTGTGTGTGTGTGAGCATGTGTGCGTGATTTTAATCAAATGTACCTACCGATAGGAACAACCGTTGCCAGCAAACTGAATATACCACTGATGACCATGGATCCACATGCTAGCCACCTCCTGCCCCATCTAAAAACGAAAATACTCTTAAGAAATAAAGCGAAAGATGCTGCACAGACCATCATGGGCAAATAGCTAGCATTTATCTACTCGGACGAGTATATGGCTCATTTTTGTTGCCAACTAAAAAGTGTTTCTATGTAAAAAGGTTAAAGGTTATTCAAATTTTTCCTGTTTAATTGTTATGCTATGAAATTTGACAGCACATCCTGTAAGTTCGTTAGTTCAACTCCTTCATCTAATAACATAACTTTTCAAAAACTTACCTATCCAGCACAAGAGTCAAAAACGTATCAGCAGGGAACTCCGTAGCTGTGGCAATAGTGAAGGTCAGGAATATATCCAGGCCCAAAGACCCCACGTTCCTTACATGGCCATCGAACACCAGGGAAATGGCCATCCAAATAACGATGAGGAGTAAAGCGTTGCGACGCAATCTGGGAGTCTTGAAGATGTCCAGAACCGAATACGTTTTGGATTCCGCTTCGGATTCCTTGATTGCTTTATGGGATGCCTCCTGGAAATAGTCAAGAAACCATTACATGACTTTGTATTTTCAGTATTTTGGAATGAATCAAGACAGGGTGATTTAGACCAGTATCTAAATAGGCTTACCGTAAATTCATTAATAACTTTGTCAGGGATCTTAGTCTTGTTGATCCTTTCGAACTTCTTCATTATAACCATAGCTTTGTCGATCTTGCCTTGCGATACCAACCACCTGAAAAATGTATATAAAGATTTTTTTTAAATTAGATATTAAAATGCACCGTATATCGTCTCGTCACGTCTGCATCGTTAGAGAAGATAAATTACGGTTACAGACCAAGTTAGACATCTAGATTCTAGGCGTTGCAAGTAACACTGGTTCAAAAAAAATTATGTCACTGTTCCACTTCATTGCCTAGTTTGGTACATCTAATCTTAGCTTTATCTCCAGGATACGTTATATCAAATCTGGTACTCTCTAGCACCCGGTAAGGCATGACTGTAGCTATGACAAAAGGAGCGCTGATCCTCAGAGCTTATGTCCTCTAATCATTAGCATTCAATGCTATTCAGGTAAAAAGACTGTCTGATTGGATCTACTCTTGTCTCTATCTCTAAAATTTGCTAGCAAACTCTACCAGCCACCACCCAGACACCAGCCAGTGCGTGGCTGTAGTATTATAATAAAGGGAGTGCTGATGTTCAGAGCATATGTCCTCCAATCGTCAAATTACAACACTATTAAAGTGTTAATAATAGTGTTGTAGGTTGACGACCAGACCAGTCTTTTTCTCTTAATATACGTAATAGTGATTATTAAGACACGAAGACAGGTCTGGTTGCCATCTTATCTTATTTCTATTCCTAAGGTTAACGTTTTTCTTTACCTGGCACTTTCTGGAACCAGCCAAGGCGTGGCTGCAGCGATGATGAAGGGAGCGCTGATACCCAGAGCGTATGTCCTCCAATCATCGGCCCACAACGCTATCCAGGGCAAGAGACTCGCGCCGAGAGTGAAGAATATCGCTATTGACATGTTAGCTACGAATGTACGCCATTTCGGTCCCACGTATTCTAGAACTGTAGAGAAAATTGGAACATTGGTGATAGCTGGGTTAGGATTCTTACATCCAAGGATTTTCTGGAGATCTGCGGATTTACATAAGTGTTGAGAGAAATATTCTTATTATGTTGAGAGTAAGACACTTTGGCTATGACTTTCTATCAGGAGATCTGTGGAGTGTTAACACTTCAATTTTCAACAGATAAAACTGAGTGCAACTACCTTACCCAAAATATACATCATAGTGAAGCAGTTGTCAAACGCCAGTCCCACGAAGAACCGGCACAGGGCGAACGACCAGAACGCGTTGCAGAATGCTGTGGCTATGCCCGCCGCAAAGCCTACCAGGTTTGTTCCTGAAAATCACAAACATGTCCTGTATCTTCTGGAGCAGTAATATTGCAATTTGGAGAACTACCACATATAATGTCAGGATTTTACCCTTATTATTTACGTATTAGGATTTTTTGGATTTTTGGTGAATTTGCATGTAGAGTCTCTCAATACCTAGTCTTCTCCTTCACCGTTCTACTATCTCATGCAAGGCATCGCCAAAGTCTGCACTGACTCCGGCAAAATTCCACGGACTCGTACGAAGCGATTTGCCTCCTCGTTTCTAATTCGAACCACTAGGAACCGGAACGTTCAGCATCAGATTTCCCCTCCAATTTTATTATGACTACCTTCAAGTCAAGAGTTAATAGGCATTTTCTAGACAAGCTCCATCTTAGGCTGCCATCAATCATCATCATCATCATTTGCCAGCAAGTCTGATTGCAGCTAAGCGCTTGTCTATAAATTTAAATAAAAACTTCCACTAATTAACTAACGGTTTTAACAATTTCACCGAACAAATTTTTGACGGGTCAGTTAGTCTTACTATATAAATAAATTCTTACCAACTAAAGCAGGTATCCTGCCGTACTTATCAGCTATCCAGCCGAAGACCAGTCCACCGACGATGGCACCGCAGAAGAAGATAGCCTGTGCCGTCGCTGCTAGGTTGTCCTTGTCGCACACCCAGTCTAACTGTAAAATTAATAGTGGATAAATAAATTAACTACTGATCAAAACTTAAGTCAGATTTCGCTGGTTCGGTCTTTTACTTTGCAAAACTGGGAGAATATAAGTACTGATAAAGCTGAAAAGCCTAGAGATAAGAACCCGTGGATTAATCAATTAATCAGCGTGTTTGCGTCCACTGCTAGACAAGGCCTTCCCAAGATGAGCGCGCCACCACACACGATCCTCCGCCTTCCTCATCCACCCACTTTCCGTTACCCGCTTAAGGTCGTCAGTCCAGCGGGTCGGAGGTCGTCCCACAATGCGTTTGCTGATCGGTCTCCACTCCAGAAGCCGCGGGTGCTTACCAATAATTTATAGGTTCGAATCCTACCTTTGAGATTTGTAAAATTTATAGTATGGTGATGATGATGATGGAGTCCCAAACATGTCACGCATTAGTTCCATTGCACATTGCTCTCATTGTAATCCCAGCCGGCATAATCAGTTTGGTACATATTTATGGCACATGGCATGTGAGGGGTAGAGTATTACCTGTGACGCAATAGTTTCATATGGCACATCGCTCCTATTGTACTCCCAGCCGCTGGTGCAGGGTACGATAGGCCACTCGTCGTCAGGTGTACTTCTACCCTGAGCGAGAGCTAGGGTATAGTCAGCTTGGTACATACTTATGGCACATGGCATGTGAGGGGTAGAGTATTACCTGTGAGGCAATAGTTTCATATGGCACATCGCTCCTATTGTACTCCCAGCCGCTGGTGCAGGGTACGATAGGCCACTCGTCGTCAGGTGTACTTCTACCCTGAGCCAGAGCTAGGGTGTAGTCAGCTTGGTACATATGGCACCTGTCGTGGGCGAAGGGTCCCTCTAATTTCGGTGGTATGGCCAGCGCTCGTCTGGAATCACAAAATTGATATTTTTTCTAAAAAGAAGGATCCAGAAGACATCAGGTAAACCAGCTGTTCATTAAATAAATACGATGAAAAAACGGAGTAGGTACTTAGTTACGTTAGTTCCTTATAATAATGGAGTTTTTACGTCGCATCGCACGAGAAAAGGTACCTACCTACAGTAATTTTATATAAAACCCACGCTAGGTGTAGGATATCAAACGAGTCGTAGGAAGCGTCTGGGTTCAAGCGACCCAAGACCGTGGCGTATGGAAATCCCTACAAGAGACCTTTTTTTTTTTTTAAATTAAATAGACTAGCGCTTGGCTGCAATCAGACCTGCTAGCAAGTGATGATGCAGCCTAAGATGGAGCGCCCTAGCTTAGAAGTGACTCGTATGTCCAGCAACTCAGTTAAAATTAAAATAATGACTGACTGACTTATCTATCCACGCACATCTCAAGCTGTTCAGCATGCAGATAGTTATTATAATGTAGACATCCGCTAAGAAAAGATTTTTGAAAATTCAACCCCAAATAGGTATAATAGAGGTCGGAAATTGTAGTTTACGCGGACGAAGTTGCGGACCTAAGCTAGGTAGTTTTGTAATAGAAGAGTTGATAGTAATCAAATTAAAACATGGTAAGCTTGAAGCGGTACGGTAATTTTTAACGACCCTTATCTCAAGTTATATCATCTTCATTGAAAAATATACAACCAAAGAATGTTATATTTATGCCAAGTTGTAAACAGACGCAAAAACTGCATGTTTTCGGTTCGGCGAGTTTGCTATACAAAAAATTTGTAAAACACTATTCATTTGCCTATTGAAAAACTGATGGCTATTTCCTCTGAATTCAAGCAAAAAGTGTGAAATATTTTGTGTTTTATGTTTATCTCTTATATATTTATCTCTGCCCATAATAGTATAACACAAATCCCTACAAGGTACCTACTAACATTACAAATGCAAAAGTGTTTGTTTGTTGGTTTGTCCCTCAATCACATCGCAACCGGTGGGACGGAATGACTTGAATTTTTGCATGGGATATACTTTTGCTACCTAGATCTACTTTTGTTTCTTTTATAATAGTTTAGATCGTAGTCTAGTCCAGTTTAAGAAATTAGCTCTAATTTGTGAGAATAGTCGATACTAGAGCTAATTTCTTAAACTGGACCTTTTCAAGTAAAGATTTTTATATAAACTTGTGAGGATAATATTGCCATTGTTGTAATTAAAATGCCATAAGCCTACGTTGTCGTATTAGTTTACAAATTGCGAAAAACCAAATTAAATTTGAATTTTGCGGACAGGCCCGTCTCATGCCCCTTAAAGCAAGTGACAGTTAATTACTTAAAATGCACATAACTCCGAAAAGTTAGAAATGCGTGCCCGGGATTGAACCCCGATCTCTGGAAAAGAAAGTAGACTTTTAACTACTAGGCTATCACCGCTTTTTAGGTTTCCGTACCTCAAAAGGAAAAACGGAACCCTTATAGGATCACTTTGTTGTCTGTCTGTCTGTTTGTTTATCTGTCAGTCCGTCCGTCGTGTCTGTCAAGAAAACCTACAGGGTACTTCCCGTTGATCTAGAATCATGAAATTTGGCAGATAAGTAGGTCTTATAGCACAAGAATAAATCCGAAAACCGTGAATTTGTGGTTACATCATTAAAAAAAAAATGTGTTCAAATCTTCAAAGTAAGAATACTATACCAAGTGGGCTATCATATGAAAGAGCTTTACAAATAAAATACCCGAGTACGGAACCCTCGGGACACGAGTCCGACTCGCACTTGGCCGGTTTTTTATTATTATTGCGCCATGTAAAATGCAATCCCACGTGTTGGGTGTCCCTTGAGAAAATATACTTATTTATTTTATTTTGTAGTTAAAGTAACGCTTGACCTTTTTTAAACTACTTAAGTAGGTATATCAGATTGCACCAACTTTATTTTTGTAAGATAATTTGCGTGTAGACGTGGATTGATTGAGATGCTAAGAAGTCGATTGTGACATAGTGATTTAATGCAAGGTCTGCTAGTATCTATCTACCTAGTAAAGCACATACCTGCGTGTACGTCGAGTCATAGGTGCATTAATTAATTTCCGTGTTTTTTATTGGATAAAATAATAATATGGTTCACAGCTAATGTAAAATTTAATGATACCTTTTTAGATGCTATTCCTAACTCGTTACAAATACTATAAGTAATATCTTATGCCTCAAATTTACTACACCAAGCAAAGGAAAATATATCTAAAGATGTTTTACTGAAGCGTCGCGTGGACTGATTTTGATATAATTATGAAGACTAGTTAGCTATATTATAACTATATAATATTATAACAAGGTCTAACCAGAACGCTAGCAAAAACTTAGGGTTATTATTATACTACCTAAACACAACACAATGCCAATAACTAATCTTGTAGTTTTAGTGATTCAATATTTTTCAAACCTGCAATGTATAGCGTGCAAAACTCGGGTCAATGCCCCACTAGACGCGGCATGACTGCGAGTGGCCTATTTACGTAACGTTCGTTGACTTCTAGCGTCAGTCAGATGTTTTATTTGCAATGTATTGTGAACTTTAATAAACACAGGATTTAAAAAAAAACCCCGTTTTTTTGTGGTACCTTATCAGTAATCATCAGTTATAGGTACTATAACCTGTCTTCATTTTTTGCTATACCATGTACAGTCCATTATGGACGAACGCGACGCTTCAGTAAAACTTGTAAGACGATCTCAGCGCTCACCACTGGGCCTTAGAGGTCATCAAATATGCTTATCATTATCAGCGTAGGTGCTGCCTTATCGCACATTCGTAGATGCATTGGCCGAGTGCGTTGGCCTTATGTGCCAACATACTATGTATGTGCGTGTGTGTTGGTACAAGGTTCTATACATTTATGATGGTGTACAATATAGCATATTTCATTAATTCACACAATGCTGAAACTTGAGAGATGCAACGCGCATGCGCAGTAGATATTCGTACAAGGCTCTGATTTCTCGCACCAGTGGCTCCTCTTTGTATAGTATAGTGTTACACTATACAAAAAGGGACAAAGGAACTGCACGTTGCTGCATTGTAGCTATTGGGTATTCTCTGAGCTGCATTGAACAATGTTAGTGTTAAACTAGAGTCTGGCTAAACGTGCGAAACGTGCCCCGGTCTGAGAAGAGCCCACAACCAACTCAGCCGGATATAAAATGTTAAGAGTATTATTACACTCTATAGAATATGTAAATGTATTTAAAGATACAAATCCTAAGAATTAAGGCCAGATCAAAGCGTTTAAAGATCTCCGTGTTTCTTGGGAAAACATCCGGATCCTATATACAATCAGATAATCGCAAATCTTTTACATGTCTGCGGTTCCTATTCAAATGCATGATCACGAATCTTTTGTTGGCTATTTACAGCTTTTGTTCTTAGCAAATCGACAATTGTTTTTATTTATATACCTACTAGCTGATGCCCGCGACTTCGTTCCGGTGGATATAGGTTTTTAAAAATCCCGTGGGAACTCTTGGATTTTCCGGGATAAAAGTTGCCTGTCAATTTCCGGGTCGCAAGCTACCTGTGTGCCCTTCATGTAAATCGGTTGAATGGATAGGACTTCAAGAATCTCGAAGGAACTCTTGATTTTCCGGGATAAAAAGTAGCCTATGTCCTTTCCCAGGGTGTAAGCTAACTCTGTACCTTTCATCAAAATCGGTTCAACTGCTGGGCCGTGAAAAGCTAGCAGACAGACAGACAGACACACTTTTGCATTTATGATATTAAGTATGGATATTTAGTGTTAAAATGTGGTTTGCGTCACGATAATTTCATTAGCACTTAACATTTCATAGAACGGTCTCGGGTTATGATGGTACCCATTGTTGTTTGGGTATTTGGGACTTTTTAGAATTTTTTGCACCGCACCGGCCGCGCCGTTTCAGATAGTAAAAAACGCAAACTTTTTACATGCTTTTATTGGCTTCGCCTAGTAACAAATCCATAATATTATAAATGCGGGAGTAATTCAGTTTGTCTGTTTGAGGAAAAGACGTAGATAACTAATTATTCCTTTTCGGCTTTAACAGAGAATTGTTCGTTGTCTAATGGTATTGTTTTTTGCTTGATCTTGCGGTTACTTCATTATCACGCCTTTCGTGGAACCAACTCATCATAATCAATGGTAATGTAAGCTTTGTTCACGTCTAAGATTCGTTTTTATGAACGTTTAAATCAGATTATATAACTGAGATTCTTTCAGGATAGGTAACTAGTCAGCCACAGTGGCGTAGCTAGGGTGGAATTTCTATAAATCTCTTGTTAGTTCTTCTTAATAGGTGTGTGATGTGAAGTGTGCCAATCCGCATTTTACCAGTGTGGTAGACTATGGCCCAACTCTACTCATTCTGAGAGGACACCCGTGCTCAGTAGTGTATCGGTCATGGGTTGATGATAGGGAAAGTACCCTTCCCAGGGTCCAACGTTCTCTGACCATAATCTGTAACTTTGCATGTCAAAACCTGTCATATTAGCCACTACTCACACAACATCTAAGCCTTGCATTGAACGAATCAATGTCAATGATCATGATAACATTATTAACCCATCACTGGACAACTACTGAGCCCGGGTCTCCTCTCAAAATAATAAGTCTGGCACGCTGGCCAAATGCGAATTGGTAGAATTCACACACCTTTGAGAGCATTATGGAGAACTCTCAGGCATGTAGATCTAACGATGTTTTCCTTTACCGTTAATGCAAGCGATATTTAAAAGGTATGAGGATAATACTTTGTTTAACTTAATTAGTACTTTTAGTAGGAGGTAATTAAAGTACCCTTCCTAGGGTCCAACGTTCTCTGACCTTAATCTGTCACTTTGCATGTCAAAACCTGTCATATCAGCCACTACTCACACAACATCTAAGCCTTGCATTGAACGAATATTAGTCAGTTAAGTTATTACGGACATCCGCACTCTGAGGTTAGTTTGAACGGATGCTGGCGTTTAGTTTAATTGCTTAACTGAACTATCATGCATTCTCAATGAAAACTTAGTGCCTCTAGCCTCTAGGTGCCGGCAAAGATGACAGATAAGTTACTTCCATAACACTTCATGGAAATTACTTGAAGGGTCCTTGCAGCCAGTCACAAACAACCACATACTCTTAATTTATTTATTATTTACTAGCTGATACCCGCGACTTCGTTCGCGTGGATGTAGGTTTTTAAAATTCCCGTGGGAACTCTTCGATTTTCCGGGATAAAAAGTAGCCTATGTGCTAATCCAGGGTATAATCTATCTCCATTCCAAATTTCAGTTTGGACTGAAATTCCACTGGACTGGAGTTTGGACTGGAGTTCCGTCCAGTAGTTTTTGCGTGAAGGAGTAACAAACATACACACACACACACACACACACACATACAAACTTTCTCCTTTATAATATTAGTGTGATTAATATTATAATTGCTAAAAATGTGACAACATAACGTCATCCATAATGGCGAAAAAAGATTCTGACGAATTGAGAACCTCCTTTTTTTTTAAAGTCGGTTAAAAAAAGTGTCTATCTGTGTTGCCTTTTGACGGTTTAACGCGCTGATGAAATTCGGCGTAGATAAATAAGCACAGAAATAGCTCGCATCCTGAAGATTTCATGAATATAACTTAAAATATGATGAAGTTATGTTCCTACAAACTTTCAGGGTGGGATTTCCAAAAATCCTTCAGAACCTATAGATACCTACTGTCAAAATGTCAAGTTTTTAACCCTAGCGGCTTACACTGTGCGTTGATAGACCAGTCAGTCAGTCAGGGCAAGTTTTTTTACCATACTCGGATGTATAAATGGACATGGTTGGTATTGAATCACAAAGAATTAGAAATGCTTGCGTAACGTTGCATAATCTGAACGTTTCGTCAGTGTTAAGTGTTCTTAAGTAACCGTTACATTGTAGCGATCTGAACTTGAACATTTGAGGTTGAATAAGTAAAGGTCGTTGAATTCGTGCAGAGGCCAAGTTTATTTCGCCTAGTCGTCAGCTGAATTTGACAGCAATAAGAACCTATTTCTAAGTTTTGAAGATACTTAAAGATATATCTTTAAAAGCTATAAAAGTTATTAAGTGCATTGGCTCAGATCAAGGTCATAGACAAAGGGGTTTTGGGGTTAAAACTTAAAACCCCCCCGGCAGTCTAATCTCAGACATGATTTCTTTTGTAATTTATACTCATTCTTGAAATTCTCTATTTATTTTTTTTTGATAAAAATTTCTATGTCAATTATTGTCACCCTACTTTTCTCATTCAAAAGGTAGGTACTTCCTTAACATTAAAAAAATATTATGGCAGAGCTTGTTTGCTTTTCGCTTCCAAAACCTTTTCTGCATGTAGGTACATTAAACATACACAGGTAGTACGAGTTAAAACAAAAAAAAAAATCTTTTCACTTTGCTTACGCTCCTAATTGCTATTGAATATTTAATTGAAAGGTAAAATACTGACCAAGAGCCCCCTCAATTTTTTTTCTCAGTGGTTAAAATTTTCGTACTAATAATTCCAAAAAACTTCAATTTTCGAAAAACATCCAATAACATAAAGGGAGAAGCGGATAAGTAGTCAATGAACTATTTGGTCAATCATAAGCCATACCCAAAAGATCTCAGACGATTCTTCCCAAAACCTAAAGGCATACTAGCTTTTGACCGGTTGTGGTACACATGTCAATTCCTATGGTATAAGGGTATATCTGAATAAAGTAGCTTCTAATGGTGAAAGTATTGTTAAAATCGGTTCTGTAATTTCAGAGTTTATCGGTTGCAAACAAAACAAACACATCTTTTTTCTTTATAATATTAGGGTGTATGAATTAATGTGTTGCAGGACTGAAAGAGATTTTTTTTTTTCAAAATTATACTATGGTAGGTAAGTAGTGAAAAGGACTTCGTCTGTGATGGCGTTTGCTGGCGCGCGTGCTGTGCTTGTTTGGAGTGTTTTTTTTGTTAAGAGTGGCTGGTTTTTGTGTTAGTTGGTGTTTTTTGGTGGTGGAACTGACTGGGAAGCGCTCTAAAGGGGCGCCGCGCGTATGTCGGCGGGCGCCGGCGCAGACGGAGTCCATACTTATATAAATTCAATAACTTGAAAGTATCACAAACTTGACATTGGCTAATCAGAGTAAAGCCAGATTTAAAGAAAAAAAAAAGTAGTGAAGAAGGAAGTGTGCCCCAAAAAATTCACATTCACAAAAATATGATATGAAGCCGGAAGGGCCTCGTGCACAATAGCAAAGTATTGAACCTTGGTTTTTTAATCATTTTCTGTTTAGCGCCGATTGTTTTGTTGAATCGGCTGTGCCACCCGTCATTACGCGGTACTGACCTCCGTTCTGCTTTTATTCAGTGTTTGGCTTGCAGTTTACGGCGCGAATCATAGACTCGAATGTCTATATCCACAGTTCACACTAAGGCTGAGAGCTATTGAGCGCACTTTGACTTTGCTCAGATTTAAGATAGGTCAGATTTAGGAAAAATCTTATAGCGCGCATGCTGTCGAGCGAAGATGCCTGGTATAGATATAGCCAAATGCTGAGGGCTATCATGATGCGAAGGAAAGAGAAAGAAAAATAAGAAGGTAGAGATTTAGGAGGTCAGCATGAAGTAATGCCACGCAGTTCCGTGCTCACCTTGGCATGGGGAGGTTATTTTAGTCCGTGCAAGTCAGACATGGGGAGGTTATTTTAGTCCGTGCAAGTCGGACACACCCTGCCAGCAGGCAGAAGTCCGTAGGGATTTTTTCCTCCCCCGAAGAAAAAAAAAGATTTAAGATAGGTACTATTAAGTTTAAGGGAAAGCGCTGTAGGTATAGCCACGGAGCTATGAATCAGCAGTTAGTATCGCTGGTATAAATCTGTCTCGTTTTAACTGAAACATAAGTCTGAGCAAATTCAAAGTACGGTCTATAGATTTTAGCCTAAGGGTTGCCATAATAGAGAATTGAGCTACGAGGAAATAAAAAGGCCTAATTTGGACCTCTAAAGTTGGTCACTCATCCAGTTAACAACTTAGTTAACGTTGCTTAACAATAGCAATCGATGGACATGGGTTGTCGCAACTATAGGCCACATAATCTCTCATGTTAACTCTAGCGCTGGGGAGCGTGCTGGGGCATCTTGGAGGTAATCCGTAGGGGAACTAGAGTAACCAAGATAGGTCAACGGATTGCGAAGCTAAAGTGATAATGGGTAGAGCACCTAATTCGAAAAACCGATAAACATTAGGGTCTCAAGGTGCTGAAATCGAGACCTCAAACCGCAATGAACTCAGAGGACCTCCCACTAAGTGGGCAAACATCGAACAAGTCGCAGGAAGCCGCTGGATCCAGGCGGTACAAGACCGTGGCGCGTGGGAGTCCCTACAAATGACCTAGTAGTGGAGGTCTATCAGTTGATAATGCTGATTACACAGCTGATGATGAGGAATAATGTTACTAAGTTCTAAAACCATTCTTACCTCTCTTCAACAGTCAAATTCGCCAACTCCGGTATCCAGCACCAGTGCTGCTCCGGCACGATCGTCATGAAGATTTGCGAGAAGTACACGAACGCCACGAAGAACGCGAACGGTATCATCAGCAAAAACAAAATCTTCTGGTACAACCCGAACTCCCCCACATATGGCAACAAATCATCGAAGTCTGTAGCTTTCTTCCTCTTTTCTCCATCATCTGAGACTTTCCTTGTGCTGGCAACACTAGCTGAACTATCCCTCGGGTCATTTGTGTATCCTTTGTTCACGAAACTTCCGCTTAAGTCTATGTTTGACAGATTGTTGTCTATAGGTGCGTTTTGCCGGGAATCCTCTTCGCAACAAGAAGTTCGCTCTTGTGGCGCCATCTTGTTTATGTTATTCTATGTGGTCTATGTTCATGCTCTAGTTAAATTTGGCTGTATTATCTGAAACAAGGTAAACATACAAATTTAATCACTTGTAAACTGTAATAACAAAATAGGTCCACAAATCGATCCCTGTATGACACCTATGATGCATGGCGGTGATGCCTGCAACTGCGTACGCATGGATTTATGATTTTTAAAATACCGTGCAAACATTGATTTTCCGAGGTAAAAAGTAGGCTATATTTTTATTATTACTTAATATGAATTAGATATAATTATTGTTATATACCTGTTTTATATTATATTAATAATATTATAAGATCATGCGTCGAATAAAAATTATCGCATCATACAAGCGCATTTTCAATTTACAAACAGTTGTTAATAGCAATTATATTATTACTTCTTTATTGATTTTTCAATACTTCCCTAAGTTACCACATTGAGAATAAGTACATATTATAGTATTTGCTCGTAGGTATGTAATCTTTTCTAGGAGATCACGAATAAAATTCCACAAAAAGATCGTATCTCCTAACCGTCAACAAAAACGTGAACAAAAAATTTTTAACAAAAGATACCTATTCTAAAGAAATATTATCATTTGAAATCATAATGTTCTTGTTCTGTTATTATCTAAAACTGTTTAATTAGCTAATTTCCGCATTAAGCATTACTTGTTTAGGCAATTTTTTTATTAAATGTACGCTACTATAATAATAAATGTTTTTATTAGTCCGTGGTTTACCTTGGACCTCAAAATATTGTACAAAAAAGCATTTTAAGCCAACTACGTACCTACAAAATATATTAAGGGTAACCTACTAACATTAACTTGAGACTTCGCGTATAAAAAAAATTGCCGAATTTTACTCGTAACTTCAAAATTTCAGAGAGCTATTATGAGTAGACATCCGCTAAGAAAGGATCTTTGAAAATTCAATCCCCTAAGGGGGTAAAATAGGCGTTTGAAATTTGTGTAGGTAGGTACTTAATCCATGCGGACGAAGTCGCGTGCATAAGCTAGTGTCAAAATAAATTTCTGTACGTACTAGATGGTAACTATTTTTTCTACGCGAAATTAAGGATTTTTTAAATATCTATTTTTATTTATTCATTCAGATACACGTTAGCCCTTGACTGCAATCTCACCTGGTGGTAAGTGATGATGCAATCTAAGATGGAAGCGGGCTAACCTGGAAGAGGTATACTCCTTTGGTTTCTACACGGGTCGTACCGGAACGCTGAATCGCTTGGCGGCACGTCTTTGCCAGTAGGATGGTAACTAGTCACGCCAAAGCCTTCCACCAGACCGAAATTTATTTCAGTAAAACTCAAATATAAATACATAGGTAGATACCTAGTTATATAAAACGGAAAGTCAATAATTGAGTTACAAAGTTGAATTTTTGCACCGAGGTTCCCTCTGCCAAAAAATATGTATGAAATTTCCGAAATTCTCATGGGATAGTGAATAAAGTGGACTAATATTCGGCGAGCGAAGCCGCGGGCGATCGCTAGTGCCTTAATACTCATTACATAGGTAGGTACGTATTACGTGCGTCTGTCAACCTTGTACGAAATTAAAGACATATGGTAGGCAGATATTTATAAGTTGTTTTAAGAATTCCACACTGGTCTCACGAAGTTACTAACATTGACCTAGTCCTAATGGATATTTTGTAATACCTAACCTAGACTAACTCAATACTCACTTTGCCTAGGCACACAAAGATGATCTGAGTGATTGCGCGCAATAATCCAGTTCTTTGTGCTTAATTTTTAGGGTTCCGTATCTCAAAAGGAAAAAAGGAAGCCTTATAGACTTATTTCGTTGTCTATATATCTGTCTGTTCGTCTGTCCGTCTGTCGTATCTGTCAAAAAAGCCTACAGGGGACTTCTACAGTCATTACAATTCATGCCCGCGTGGATTGGTGGCAAGAATATTTGGCTGCATTTTCGCACTAAATTGTCAGGCTGATCCTTTGCACATAAATGCTTTTATGTCACCAGATGTGTCTTGTAAGATTTTTTTAGCTAAACTCCATGGCCCCAAGGTCTCCACGGCAAACAGAACAAAAATGTAAATCTCGATGAAATAGGCAATAATTCTGCTTACCGGTTTCAGCCATTTTACCGTCTATCATCACGACATTACAATAAAATTTTGTAAATTATTATAATTACACCTCACACCATTGATAAACGATAAGCAATTGCAAATGCAATGGGGCCATGACCAGCCCCAAGGTCTCACGTGAAACATTGCATAATGAGTTTTACCTACAATTTCCGCAAGGAACCAGTTTTATCAATGGAGCTCTTTGAATTTCTATCATTGGTTTATCAATCAACCGTTTTTCCTTTTGAGGTACGGAACTCTTACAGGATCACCTTGTTGTCTGTCTGTCTGACGGTTTGTCCGTCTATCGTGTCTGTCAAGAAAACCTATATAGAGTACTTCCTAGGGCCTGAAGGACGAATTCAATACGTATACATACTTGAAAAAGGTTTTTTTGTCATTTTGTATTTGGATTCGGACTAGAGAATCTAAAAATTTCACAACAATACCTCTAATTACAGCTTTTAGGCTTCGCTCCGGACACATTCCTACTAATAAATTTGCCTTTCTCATGAAAAAAATCAGATTCTCCCAATTGCTCCACGTGTGGAGTAATTGATGATATATACCATGTGTTGTTGGAGTGTGTTCGGAATGAATCGTTTAGGTTAAGTTTATGTAATATTTTTGATTTAAATTTTAATATTTTTGATTATGTTACGTCTGTTTCATTTCCTGCGTGTGATCGGGCTAAATTGCTATATAAGTTAAGTAGAATATTTTTTAAGATTCGAGGGTAAGTTATGATGATTGTAAATAATAAAGCGACATAGTCACTTAGTGACTAAGCTTTTCAATAAAGAGTAAAAAAAAAAACCTCCACTATACGTGCGTTTGGGTACTCCCCACACAAAAACAAATGTGAGTGTTTAGAAGTTCGCTACCAGTGATAGGCTTATTATGAGTAGGTACCAATTTAGCACCTTGACAATTTAAAAGAGCATATATGTACAAGGTACCTACCTACCGTGAGAACAGCAGTGATAGAAAACGTGACATAGTTTAATATGCAAATGATTTCAATTGCCCGTTATAATTTATGTACGTTGTAATTGATAAATTCATAAATTTTAATAAGGATGCATCGAAGGGTACTCGATAAATTATTCTGTTTAAAGTTACAGGACCTTGGCATTGTAGGCATTGAAAAAATACGTACATATACCTAACTAAGTTATCATAGTGCTAGACAGTTGTGTCTTTTTTAACCCCCGACCCAAAAAGAGGGGTGTTATAAGTTTGACGTGTGTATCTGTGTATCTGTGTGTCTGTGTATCTTTGTATCTGTGTATCTGTGTATCTGTCTGTGGCATCGTAGCGCCTAAACGAATGAACCGGTTTTAATTTACTTTTTTTGTTTGAAAGGTGGCTTGATCGAGAGTGTTCTTAGCTATAATCCAAAAAAATTGGTTCAGCCGTTTAAAAGTTATCAGCTATTTTCTAGTTTTCTTGTAGAAAAGAAGGTTAGATAACCCTTAGGTTCATAATATTCAAGTGTCAATTGACAAATGTCAAGTTGTCAAGATGGACGTCGCCTAGATATATACATAATTATTTATTTGAAAATTATTTGTCGGGGGTGCTGAAAATTTTTAATTTACACTTGTTATTCAGATACAAGTTAGCCCTTGACTGCAATCTCACCTGGTGGTAATATACAACACCTAGATGATGCCCGCGACTTCGTCCGCTTGGATTTAGGTTTTCCGAAATCCCGTGGAAACTCTTTGATTTTCGGGGATAAAAAGTAGCCTATGTGCTAATCCAGGGTATAATCTATCTCCATTCTAAATTTCAGCCCAATCCGTCCAGTAGTTTTTGCGTGAAGGAGTAACAAACATACACACACACACACATACACACAAACTTTCGCCTTTATAATATTAGTGTGATACAACATAGTACCTACAGTTCTTAACACAGGCTTATGTAAATAAAGCAGATAGTCATCTAGCCTTCGTAGTACAGTGAACGTAACGTATGGCTTAGGTTTTATCATAGCTCAAGTTCTAAAGTTCTCAAAATAAAGTTTATTACAGCTAAGATCGGAGACTAGTCAATAACATCTATACAAATCCATACTTTACTACTAATATGCGAAAATGTTTATGTCTGTCTGTCGTGTGTGTTGTATTTGAAAAAGATCAACCGCTGAACAGATCTTGACAGGTACAAAGGCAGTTTATATTCTGTAACTTCTTATTTCGGAAAATCAAAGATTTTCCAAGGGCTTTTAAAAAATCTTCATAAGTGAACAAAGTTGCAAGCATCAACATTATAGCTTTTTGTATGGAAATTTAAAACTGAACGAGTAGGTATACTATAATTATGTTTCGTTTTGTATGCGAGATGTGTAGATGTGCAAAAAAATAATGAGCTTCGTAGTGTAATACCCGTGGGAGATATGAGGATTCGAAGAATTTGTTTAAAACTCCTATGTAACAACCCTACAAACAGCTGATCGTGGAAATAAACTCGCAAAAAAAAACTCTGAACTCGAAGGACCCTTTGAACCTTAGTCAAGTAGCACTAAGCAAAGACAACAAAAGAATGTATGGTAGTTTACTATTTGGTAGTTTACTACTCACCTCATAATACCTTTTTACCCGACTGCGGCAAAGCCTATAAAGGAAGGGTTATGGTTTTAGCAGTCTATGTATGTTTGTATCCAGATTCTATGTGTTCCACCGTAGCGCCTAAACTACTGGGCCGATTTTGATGAATGAGGTATCAATTGATTCGTTGTAAAGGCCCGGGTGACATAGGCGATATTTTATACGAAAAAAATGACCTAACGGATGTTAAATCAAGAAAAGTAGGGGTCATGCTATAATATTTTAGTGTTTGTTAAGACGATCGTAGTTGGGTTTTAGATTTCATCTTTTCAAGTTTTAAGATTTATCAAACACTCTGTAGAGTGTATAGCGGATAGCCCAGTACCTATTATGTTACACAATGATTTATATGTTAAAGCTAATTAAAGCAGATACAACATAAGTTCTTAATTAGGACGCCAGTGCGCTTCAGTAAGCGCATACTAACATGACCATATTTTGTAAAAAAATTGGACATGTCCGTATAAAATGTCAAAATATCCATACTAATATTATAAATGTGAAAGTGTGTCTGTCTGTCTGTCTGCTACCTTTTCACAGCCCAACAGTTTAACCGATTCTGACGAAATTTGGTACAGGGTTAGCTTATATCCCGGGGACGGACATAGGCCACTTTTTATCCCGGAAAATCAAAGAGTTCCCACGGGATTCCTAAAAACCAATCCGCTTAACTGATTGTATGAAATTTGGTACCGAGGTAGTTTGCGTCCCTGTAATTGACACATGCATTTTATCCCGGAAAATCAAACAGTTCCCACGGGATCGTTAAAAACCTAAATCCACGCGGACGAAGTCGCGGGCATCCTCTAGTGTAAATTAAAAAGTGAAAAAAAAAATATTTAAAATCGCTTATATTGCGTAAATTAAATAATTTTGAATTAAACTAGTCTACTGAAATTTGCACCTTGACATGAAAAAACGATTATAATACCAGAATTACGAAACAGAGAGTAATGTATTATACCACATTTGAATTGGCATTAATCAGCAAGTTTTTCTAATACAGGGTCATTTTTCCGTACTACATTTTTTTCCACAGTGCGCTTTTAAAGTGACACTTAATTTTTGGTAACCCTTTAAAAGTTTTGGAAAAAAATTGATTGCTCTTGTAATTTGGTAGCCAGAGCCTCAATAGAAGGTTTATAGTGCTGATACATTATCTAGTAATGACACAACATCGTTTGTTTTATTGTTTTTTTATCACATTTTTTTTTTAAATTAGTGTAATTGTAAGAGAATTTGATATTTTGTTAAAAAACCCAAAAATATTCATAACTTTTAGGGCAATTTAAATATGGCCATGCTGTAGAATTTTTTTTTGCTGGAAATGACCTCCTCTATCTCCCTATTGCGTTTGATCCACGACTTTTTGACCACCCTGTATAAATCCAGTTTAGTGGAGGATTTCATTGGAAAATAGGTAGGTAAACCGAGAACACAATCAGTGAATGGCCCTATATGGGATTATCTCTACTTGTCTATCGAAATATGGCCTCTCTACATCGAATAGGGCTCAAGGATGAGGAATTGTGTGTATAACTATTTATTATGATGTTATTATGTTAAGAACAGGCCAGGGGGTTATTAATTAAATAACAACTAAGTAACTTATTTATGTAGGTACAATAAGAAATTTAATAAATCAGGCTGTATCCTTAATATTAATCCAAGCGGACATAAAAGTTGTAGGTATGTATTTACAATTTACTCCTTAAGTACAGTAAAATAAATAATGGACAAACATTTATTTGGATAGTCATTTCAAACTTTTCGGACTAAGAGCCCGCGCGTGCCAGACCTTCTTTATTTTATAAAAGCTGAAAGTTTTTCTGCGTATCTCTCTCTCTCTCTATTAGTAATGTCCACGTTTCCTATTTTGTTTCATATGTATGACAGACAGATTTTTCTATATTTACCTAACTTGCGCATAAGAATCTCTGAATTATTTCGAATAAAAATATTTACTCTATACCCACCTACTACGTATTTTACATCCATTTAGATAAAATAATACCAAAATTCAAAATTCAAAATGTTTTTATTCGATTAAACTTTTACAAGTGCTTTTGAATCGTCAAAAAAATCTACCACTGGTTCGGATTGCCAGCCAGCAAGAAACTCGGCGGTTGCTCTTTTCAAATGCATATTCAATTTACAATAATATGCCATACTGTATACAAGCAATTGCAGCGCCGTGTATTGCTGGAGCGAATCAAATACCTATGTAAACCCTTGAAACCTCAATAAATATTGAAATGCCAACTGGCTCATATATTTTGACCGAAATATGGAACAAAATACCAAAAAAGACGCAACATTTTAAAAAAAGGGGTACTTAAATGAAAACTTACTTGAGGTCACGATATCACCAGCACACACTACGATAAAAACTATATTTTTGTCACTTTATTTTTCCTCGAAAAAAAAAAGTTACAATAATAATGAATTCATCACACACTTCGACTTTAGGTACTAAAATTTCCAAATATGCACTGAAACTTGTATTGATTACCTAACTGATTTAATGCTAGGTTTACGTTCGGGCCAATTTAAATAAATTCACTACTGAAATGAGCAGTCCAATACTTAAAGCAAGTTAGAAAATATTATAATGATAAGTTAGTTGGTTTTGAAATGCCAAGAACTCTGAAGATATTTGAATCTGAGTATCAAAGCGTTGGTACGCTCATTTATGTCAAGTATAGACTGTGCACTGAACGAATTCTTGAATGAATGTTAAAAATAATTTAATAGAAAGACAAATGACTAAGTTTTTTCACTAATTTCGTGCAGTTTATGTTTATAATTGACAATAATTCGCATAAATTAATAAATAAGCCACAAAAAAGAACTCATTGATTGGATTTAAAATAATGACTAAAAATTACCTAACTGTTCAATCAATGAATCATATTTTCGCACGAGGTCCTTGCATTCTTTTTAAGGGTTGTCACCAACGACTGAAACTCATTAAGAGTGTAAGTTTTTAAGAAAATAACGTTCCATTAAACTCGTATATATTCCATTGGAGTTAAAGTCAAAGCCTTTTATTCAAAACTAGCTTATACGCCCGACTTCAACCGCGTGGACTGCACAAATTTCCAACCCTTATTTTACTCCCTTGGAGGTTGAATTTTCAAATATCCTTTCTTATCGGATGTCTATGTCATAATAGCTATCTGCCTGCCAAGTTTCAGCCTGATCGAGCGGTGCGGTCAGTCAGTCAGTTAGTCATTCAGTCAGTTCCTTTTTGACGTGACAACGTCTTATAATTCTATAGAGCCGGCTGCACGCACGAAAAAACATGACTCATGCGGCGTTACCTCGCTCTGAGGCGTTCCATGTAAGGCTTGAAGTGCAAGCGAGAGCGCGGAACGAGCGACAAAGAAGCACAATCGGCCTTTGTTGTCACATTCAACTATCGTCAGTAAACCGACTTTACTGACAACCAATTTTTTTTATTTAGGTCACTGCCCGCGACTTCTGCCACGTGGATTTAGATTTTCAAAAATGCCATGGAAACTTTTTAAAATAGCCTATGCTTAAGAAAAGCATATGCCCGTCTCCATGATGCAAGCTTCTGTATACCAAATTCTTGTTTGCAACTTCTTCCTGGATTAAGTATTTTTGAGAAACCCGTGAGAACTCTTTGAATTTTCGGGACAAAAATTAGCCTATTCTCCCGGATGCAAGTTATCTCTAAAGCAAGTTTCGTCAAAAACGAATAAACAAATGGGCCATGAAAAAGGTAGCAGACAGACAGACCAAAACACTTTCGCATTTTTAATGTTACTGTGGATTATAGCATTTTTCATATTGTTCAAATGTTTTCATACAAAAATGTAACAAAATTTTTGGATTTAAACTCAAAACAAATAAAACTCAAAGGTGGCATCCCTGTTTCTAGTGCTAACCCAGTTTTAAATTATGATCCTAAGACCGGAGCTAATCAATCAATACTAGTATCTAAGTAACGGAGATAGAATCCAAAATAGGATCTAGTCACTTTTATCGTTTTACCGACTTTGACCCAGTTGGTAAGTGAACACGAAGTTTTACGCTGACTACAAAAAAATAATAATGGAGGTGTCAATAATAAATAATTATAATTTTTCATAAAAATAGAATAAACCTATTAATTACTTATTCACAGCTTAAAATATTACAGAATAAAAGTATAGATTATAATAATTTAGTAAAACAAAGGGCGACTTTATCACAAAAATGATCTCTTCCGGACAACCCGTAGGTAGGGTTACATATTATATGGACTCACAGAATGGGGATCACTGACAATTCGTCCCGACAGATGGCACAGAAGCATTCATAAGCGAACCGACCATAGGCTGTTGGGCTGCCGAGGGACCTCTTAGTTAACCACCCGTCTAGTTATACTGGCTGGGCCAACGCTGCTTAACCAGCACACTGCACAATTGAGTGATTTAGAGCGTCTGTATTTAAAAAATTGCATTTACTAATTACTCTATTTGGATTCATTAACGAATAATTTTCAGTAATTAATAACAACTGTTTAGCACGCTTGATACATACGAGTAGAGATTTAAAATACACTTTTTGTTCTGTTTACCTGCCTATTTAGTATTTACTATGTTTCTATGGATTACATTACTCGCGATCCGATTGAATTGATTTTATTCCTGATATAAGATTTTCAAACCTATTAAAAATGCAAATGATTAGACTTGCACTAGGGAGCACGGCTGTCATTTTCTGTTTTTTTTTTTATTCGTAAAGGTATAGTAGGAGTAGATAATATGTGGACGTAGGCAATGTAATATAGAAGCAGGCGTTATTTTCCGGAAGTCCATGATATACAAGGAACCAAGACCTTAATTTGCTATAATCCGATTAACAATCAAATCTGTATGGTGCAACGTGCACCACCCGCTCTTCCACTGATAAACATTCAGGAAAAGCCAGCCACCAAGGAAGCCATACGCACCAACACCACGCAGCACCACACAAATCCCAAAACCACTCGACGCACGTTTCGGCCCGACACCGGAGCATCCTCAGGAGATGTAGACCTTACAATGCCTGATTGCAAATTGTATTGACGTAGGCAAGTTTACATAATCAACGAGAATTCAGTAAATTTTTACTCATATTACGTACCTATAATAAATTTATTCACTTGAAAAAACCAGATGCAATTATGTAGTAAAACGATACGTTTTTTTGGAGTGTTTTAAAACAAAAGTAGGTAAGTACAAAATAATATCGTAACTTTTATTTTATTGCATTGTGATATCGGCTACAATTTCGATAGCGTTTTCGTAATATTTTTTTGTATTTCGTATCACGAAATATGTGGCTTACCCATATAAGGAGGTCAAAAATAAAAAGTACATTTTGACCAATTGCTGCTGCATCTCACATTGTATTCTTCAAGTAAGTAGTTTGCCCAAAATTTAATAAAAAATATTGGTAATTTTTTTATAAAATTTAAGTAGGCAGGATCGGTTTTGTATGTTGAACCTAACTATGATTGATTTAACTAACTATGATTTTTTAAGTCTTAAATCAATTATTAATCTTTTAAGGCCGATGATTTTTGTCAGTCCTAGGCACTGCAAATTGCAAACACCAGTTCAGTTTTTAGGGTTCCGTATATTGTACATTTATAATATTTGTACGTCGTCGCAGAACCGATGGCCGCTAGAGTGGAGACCGCATGCGTAAGCGCAGCGTGGGACGACCTCCAGCCCGCTGGACCCACGACCTTAAGAAGGTGGCGGGAAATGGATGGTAGAGTTTCCTAACGATTTACGATGTTTTGTTTCACCGTTAAAATTTGTCAAATATTTTAATTGCTTAGAACGAACATCCGAAAAGTTAACGTAACTTAGGGGTCTATTAAACTTTGACCACCAAAAAAAAAAAGCAAATTGAGTTGCCAGGGTTGCTCAAGTTAGTACCTAATCATACCTCTACTATGTTTAAGAGGGGTCTCTCCGTCACTCGCTCCATACAAACGTAGTTCCAATTTCATTTGAATATTAAGCAACCGAAGTCCATGAAATTTTGCAGACATATTCTAGAAACTAATATTGCCTGTGGTATTCCAGATTTCTGTTAAAATATTCTGTTTCAAAGTTACGCGGTCTTAAAAATTCACTTACAAATCTTTGAGCCCCTGTCATTTTAAAACTGCATAGTTTTAGAAAAATCTAATACACCACAGGCACAGATATTAGTTTCTTGGTTTTGGTTTGGTTGCTTAATATTCAAATGAAATTGGAACTACGATTGTATGGAGTAAGTGACGGAGAGAGCCCTGTTAAGGTTTGCAAAACGGTTAAGTATCATCACGTAACTTTTTAAAACCTTCTGACCGAACGACAAATTAACAAATAAACACAGTTTCGCATTTATATATGGGTATTTATATATGGGTAGTGATTTATACAAGTCACGAAACACAAGTGACGAAAAAATGCACGCAAAAAATCGTACATAGGTAAGTTAATATTGCAGGCATATTATAACCATAAGCTTTTATGCAAATGATCCCAGAAGCCAAGCCTTTCTGCATTGCATTTCCTGCTAAATTAAAATATGATTTATCTCGCTCGCCGTGAATTTAAATACATAGATCTTTCAATGAACTTGTTACAAGTAGAGGAGGTTTAATGGATACTGACTTCAAATGTCAATGTTTTGCATTGGACTAAGAGCCAGCGCGTGCCAGACCTTCGTTATTTTATAAAAGCTGCAAGTTTCTCTGCGTATTGCCCCCAACACAGGGAGGAACGATCAGCGACTATGAAGTTTGGATCATGGTGGCTTAGGGAGATAACAGGAAATAAACTTAGGTGCATGGCAACTCTCTGCCAGACGACTATAAAGTTAAAAAATTGGCAATGCATGACGTGATTTTTAATACTATTCCAAAGAAAATATAAAAAATTAGACTTTTATTTTTTTCTCTCGTCTGGCTTTACACTAATTAGCCAATGTCAAGTTTGTAGTTATTTACAAGTTAGGGAAACTATATGTATAAGTATGGACTTCGTCTGTGCCGGCGCCCGCCGACACACACACGGTGCCACTTTAGAGCGCTTCCCAGTCAGTTCCACCACCAATAAACACCAACAGAACACAAAAACCGGCCACTTCTTACAAAAAACACTCCAAAAAACCTCCTCCTGTTCCTCACTGTGCTGGGGACAAAACGCAGAAAAACTTTCAGCTTTTATAAAATAACGAAGGTCTGGCACGCGCTGGCTCTCTATCTATATGTTTTTCTAAACTTGCGCCTCACCCCGGCTTCACACTGGTAGCACAAAGTATACTGTATAGTGTATAGACGTTATTATTCTGATTGTATGTTTTTACTATCAAATTGGTCATTTAGACTAGAAATTAGGATCAAGATTAATGAAAAAATGAGGAAACCTGCATGCCTGAGAGTTCTCCATAATGTTCTCAAAGATGCGTGAAGTCTACCAATCTGCACTTGGCCAGAGGGGTGACTATGGCCAAACCATACTGAGAAACTCATTCTGAGAGGAGAACTATTGAGCAGTGAACCGGCGATGGCTTAATAATAATGATGATGAAGTGGACCCGATTTTATAGGCGGCTGCTACGCGCTCCCGGGCTACGTAGAGTGCGCTACAGGCACATTATGCTACGCGCGACAACAAAAAAATCTTACTAAAATCGAAGACATTTTAGACGTACTATGCGACCAAACTAAGAATATAAACTACTCCGTCATAAATAATTTATAGTTTTAATATAGTTTTGTTTTTAATTATAATAAATAGTTTAAATAGCTGGCAATATAATATTTTTGCTACCTTTTGCCTGTGACTTCGTCCGCGTTATCAAATTATTTCTAGCCTAACCACTCGGGGATGATAATATTGTAGTTCAAACTATCCGTACCAGGCTATCACTGCTTGGTACCTACTTAAAACTTTAAAACTGAAAAAATTAAGCTGTTACGATGCTAGCTTTTGTAAAAGTGAGTTAAAACCAATCTCTGACTTGTTAATCGAATTTAAAAAAATATATATATAATGAAGGTTTGTTTTTTAAAAAATCGGTCAACGTACCTGAGTAGTACAATTAAAATACCTTTTAAATAAGTTCAGTATTTAATTAAATCCACTCATGGTCTATTTTGAGAAATTCTTACGAGAACCTTATTTTAACACTTAGGTATTCAACTTAGTAGGTAGCATTGAGTTTTTAAAATTATGGCACGCAGTCTGTGAAGACGTATAGAAATGTATGTACGAGAAATATTTAAAAATCTATTTATATAAAAGGAAAAGCTGACTGACTGGCTGATCTATTAACGCACAGTTCAAACTACTGGATGGATCGGGCTGAAATATGGCATACAGATAGCTATTATTACGTAGAGATCCGGTAAGAAAGGATTTTTGAAAATTCAACCCTTAAGGGGGTAAAATAGGGGTTTGAAATGTATGTAATCCACGCGGACGAAATCGAACTGCCTCCGCGCGGCACTTTGCGGCAAGGCGTCCTAAGGTTTGCATAGTTACTCATAATGTATTTCAATTAATTAATGTTTATATTAAGAAAATCCTTTGTAATGCTATTCCGCATTACTAAGATTCAAGAAACTTTGTTAATAGTTTATAAATAAACATTATATTAAGCCATAAATAGATATTTAATGTTTGTCGGGGATAGCTTAATGGTTAAGGTTTCGACTCCCTATTCGACTGTCCGAAGTTCAATCCCAGGCACAATTATTTTTTTCTGACTTAGGTAGGTACCTAGGTACGTGCGTTTTAAGCAATCACCTCACTTGTTTTAATGGTGAAGTAAAACATCGTAGGAAACCTGCATGCAAGAAAGTTCTCCATAATGTTCTCAACGGTGTGTGAAGTCTGCTAATTCGCACTTGACTTGCATGGTGGACTGTGATCTAAATTCTTTTCATTCTGAGAGGATCTAAGTCTTATTATACCTATTTTTATTTAAAAGAAAAATCTAAAAATTAAAGATAGTATTATGATTTTAACCGCCTAATTTTTTTTAAATAAATTGGTAATTAAATGTCCCTAAAATACAAAGACATAACTAAATAAATACAACATAAATGTCGTTTTATGTATAACCTATAGAAAAACCTAATAAATTGAAAATTTTAGAACATATTAATATTACATTAATTTTGTAATAGGATAATGAAAAAGGTGTTTGAAAATTAAATCAATAATTGAAAATTAGAATACTATTGTAGTAGAGTTCTAAGATCTAAACATAAACAAACAAGATAAACTTTTGAGGTTGCCTGGAAGTGATACCACTCTTAGTGATAAGGTCGCCCTTTGTTTGTTAATCTTTCCTGTATTTTATTCTTTGTCATAGTTTTAACCACAAATGTTTTTTAAATAAATAAATAAAAAATATTTTTCTGAAACAAAGGGCCAGAACCCATAACTGCAAAGTTAGTTGTTAGTTTTAAAAAAAACTTACCGTTCCCTTTTCAAAGTTTTCGAACGATACACTCCAAACAAAAAAGCACAACACAGGACCCAATTCGAAATTTAAAATCTAATCACAGACACAAGTAACTATACTTTGCACGTAAAATTTACTTGTTTTTTTTTTTTTTTTTAAGAAAACGCGGCAACGACCGCGCCTACTGCAGAACTGAACTCGAGTTAAACAAACTCCTTTTAAATAATCGCATAGTTGTTGTTGTATCATTGAAATTATACCGGTACTGTACGGTCTGCGCGATTTTAATTTAAATATTGTAAACTTTTTCCTATCTAACTAAATAGGTTGCTATTTTTTATGAGTTTCCCATGATTATATTTGTGAAATGTTTTCATTATTAAGTATACTTTTAAACTGTGGATATAAATTACGTTTTGGAATGACGAATTCCTTATGATAGTTCGATAATTATTTTTTTAAACGAAAATTAAAACTAAAGGAAGCCAGATTATCTTCTGCAGTAAATAAATAAATAAAATTATTTAATAAGTCAAATAAGTAGAAGATCAAAAATTTCTATCAATGAAAGTAAATACTTAATTGATGCCCTGTGTACATAAACTAATATTTTTAAACCACATTTTAAAAAATAATACAGGAAAATCCATACTATTTATTTCATTAATAATATGATAAATTGTGAAAGTAGGTAAGTACATATTTGTCTGACTGTTTGTAAACTTTTCACGGGTCTTCCGTTTAACAGATTTTGATGAGATAGCTTGCATTCCGGACGTTCATAAATAAATATGGAATAAAAATTAGTGTGCCGATAAAAATTGTCGTCTGTCGAAATATACTAATTTAGTTTACGTACTTGTAGTTAAGAAAAGAGTAGATATTTATCAAAATAAATTACAAAATTTACCATAATAAAGTCGCGCAGTCTAGCAATTTTCTTGTAAACAACAAATTAAAAAAAAAATGTAATACGTAAGAATTTTTTTTTTAAAGCAAATAAGTACATAGAGGTACATACCTACTTACTGAAATAAAAATGCGAAAAATGTCAGTATGCAAAGGCACAACCTTGCCCTTGCTCGTTGGTTCAAAAGTAGGTACCTAATTAAAAATTAAAATAAACAATTTTGACTCCGAAAATTCCAAAAACAAGTTGTACTACATTTTCAGACTCTTAATTTTTTATTTGCAATGTTTATTTATTTACAACTCGATGATGTTCGCAACTAGGTCATATTCGAATTAAGTTTTTAAAAATCCCGTGAGAACTCTTTAATTTTTCGGGATAATTTTTTTTTCTTTTTTTTCCTTATGTGTTGTGTTTTTTTTTTCATGTTTTGTGTGCTATAAAGATTTCATCTATGTATCTCTAACTTTTCAGAGTTATGTGCGTTTTGACATGGCGAGAAAATTTATTTGCCTGAGAGTTCTCCATAATGTTCTCAAAGTTATCACAACTAGGCCACACGTCCCTCAAGTCAAGTACCTTCACAACATATCTAGGAAATAAATGTACTTTGCCCTGCGATTATGCTCACGTTACTTCTGAAGTTTTTTTACATACTTTTTTGTGTAACTTTATACTTATATTTCACCTTGAACATGTTCGCATACCACATAACCACGTAAGTAGTTATTCCCGGAAATCCGTACGCCCACATTATGGGACATATTTCGTGAGTGCAATCACCCTACTTCCTATTTTTACCAAGTGGGTAGGTTTTCAAGTATTTAGTTTCTTTAAGGCCGGTCGCATATTATCACAGTTTTACGATGTAGGTACATACATATTATCGAACATTTCTGTTGGACACATTCGCGCGAAAGCTATATTTTTGGGATAAAATCTATCCTTTAACAGGGCTCTCTCCGTCACTCGTTTCATACAATCGTAGTTCCAATTTCATTTGAATATTAAGCAACCAAAGTCCATGAAATTTTGCAGACATATTCTAGAAACTAATATCTGTGTCTGTGGTGTTTTAGATTTTTCTAAAAATCTAAAACACCACAGACATAGATATTAGTTTCTAGAATATGTCTGCAAAATTTCATGGACTTTGGTTGCTTAATATTCAAATGAAATTGGAACTACGATTGTATGAAACGAGTGACGGAGAGAGCCCTCTTATGTTAACCCAAAGCTACAAGTAGGTATGCCAAATTCACTCTTTAGTTTTAGCGAAACGCGCAACTAGACTGACTGACCGAAAAAAAAATACATTTAACTGATGCCCGCGACTTCGTCCGCGTGTATTTAGTTCTTATTTTAAATAAATCCCTGTTAATTCTTTAATTTTATGGGATAAATTGTATCCTATGTTTATCTCCAAGATATTTACCAGTTATCTTGGAAGGTACCAAGAACCTGCCAAAATCGGTTCAGCGGATAAGGTGACAGACAGACACTACGCTTTCCCATTTAAAATGGATCTTCATCGTCATCATCATCATCTTCTTCTTCAACTCATCGCCAGCTCACTACTGAGCACGGGTCTCCTCTCAGATAGAGAAGGGCTTAGGTAATACTCTGCCCCGGTGGCCAAGTGTGGATTGGCATACTTCATACACCTTTTTTTTTTGTTGACGCTGGGGAATGCATTTACGCATCCCCCCCGGAAGCTAGCCAGCCAGCCGTGAGGCAGCCAGCCAGCTGAGGGAGGGTGTGTGGGACTCGCCGGCCGAGAGGCGACCGGAATACCCACTAAACCCCAGCGGCGCTACTGCGCGTACTTCATACACCTTTAAAAACATTATATGGAGAACTCTCAGGCATGCAGGTTTTCTCACTGTTTCCTTCACCATTAAAGCAAGAGATGTTTAATCGCTTAAAATGCACATAACACCGAAAAGTTATCGATCGAAGCCCGGGACCTCCCTATCACCGCTTTAAAATGGCCATAAAGATTTTTAATTAAAAAAAACTTAATAGTCGTCAAAATTAATAACCTTCTTATTAAAATAGGTTTAATGAGACTTTAAGAAACTTCACTCGCAGGAACTTACAGTATTTCACAAATGCAAGGTCATGAGAACTTCAGGCATTTTAATTTTTTTTTTGCGCTATAAATAAAATCGTAACGTCTAAAAATAGCAAATCGATTAATTTAATGTAAGAAGGTAAATATTTTTCGCAATCTTAATTAAAAATTGCTTGAGTACCTAGCAACCTAATTGTTGAGGGAAATATTTAAATTGTGTAAAAAAGTGTGTGTAAAAAAGTGGATGCCCGCGACTTCGTCCGTGTGGATTTAGGATTGTAAAGATCCCGTAGGGACTCTTTGATTTTCCGGGATAAAAAGTAGCCTATGTCCGTCCCCGGGATATACGCTAACCATGTACTAAATTTCGTCAGAATCGGTTAAACTGTTGAGCCGTGAAATGGTAGCAGACAGACAGACAGACACACAGACACACTTTCGTATTTATAATTTTAGTATGGATTGTTTTTGCGGCTCTTGCGGCGCGTGTGGCTCGACTGAATTGCGCCCATTTTATAGTTTTCGTTTTTTCTTTCAAATGAAACGATGGCTCTTTTCAACCGTGTCGGTCCACGGGCGTCCGGTTCCACATTTTTTGCTGCAATTAACAAAAGTGTATCAAATAACTAAATAATTAGATAAATTAACCTTTTTGAGCCTTCATGCTGCGTGCTTCAACAATCCAGAAAAGATCTCTTAAATCATTTCCTAACTACGACGATTCAGAAAAGAAGTCATTTCCTAGTATTTAAATGTTGCTTATTAAACTGATAGAGAGGCCTTTAAAGTTTTAATCAAAATGCCTAACCTGCCACTGAAAACCAGAGCTGCAGCTTGCTGGCATGAGGCCGAGTGGGAGACCTACCTACGTTTGGCCACACATGACTCTTTCTTCAATATAACATACTAGAGGATGCCCGCGACCTCGTCCGCGTAGATTTAGATTTCTATAGATCCCGTGGGAACTGTTTGATTTTCCGAGATAAAAAGTTGCCTATTTCGATTACAGGGACGCATAAGCTACTTCGGTACTAAATTTCATACAAATGGGTTAAGTGGGTGGATCTTTAGGAATCCCGCGGGAACTCTTTGATTTTCCAAGATAAAAAGTAGCCTATGTCCGTCCCCGGGATATCAGCTAACCCTGTACCAAATTTCGTCAGAATTAGTTACACTGTTGGGCCGTGAAATGGTAGCAGACAGACAGACACACTTTCGCATTTATAATATTAAGTATGGATTGTTACATCATAAGGAAACACTAAACTAATTAGATTTAAGGCTCATTGTGATCAAATAAAAAGTTTTCTTTCTTTCTTTAACAATCCATCTATTTTCATAGTATCGGGAAGCTTCGAGATGTCTTCTCTTCCAAAATTCCTCAGTGCTTGAAGATCAAAGTCTTTTTGGATCTGAGACATGGTCCCTTACTACAATGCCCGCATCGAACTTTTGAAAGAGATTTCGGCTTCGTAGAGTGTTGTCTCTTTTACTCACACTAATGCGACGTTTCATCGGTGACAGAGACAACGCTCTACGAAACCGCTATCTCATTCCAAAGTTCGACAATTATAGGACAAGTAAAGGAATAAATTGCAAAACCGTGAATTTGTGGTCATATCACGAAAAAAATTAAAATTTGTTCATGAACAAATAATAATTAGTATAATCAATTTTCAGAATTGGATAACAGCTATAGCAAGTGGGCTATCATATGAAAGGGCTTTACCTGTACGCTCTAAAAGAGATTTTATTTAATTTTATGCATAATAGTTTTTGATGTCGAAAAAATACTCGATTACGGAACCCTCGGTGCGCGAGTCTGGCTCGCACTTGGCCGGTTTTTTAACGAAAAAATAGCTTGCATCCCGGAGACGGACAGACTTATTTTCATTCCGGAAAATCAAAGGATTCCCGAATTTTTGGAAACCTAAATCCAATTAATTAACCATACAGAGACAGTGTAATAAATAATGTAAATGTAGTAACAATAAAATTTATTTTTATCTTAATTACCTGTTTCGCCTTATTTATTTACATTATTCTATAATAATTATTATCCGTGTAATCGGAAACTATTCATAAAGCCTTCGCAATATTTTTTTAAATTCAAGTACCTATTTATTACTAAATCATCACACTAAATCATTTCACTATTATCCATACTTTTGTTATTCAGACTAATAAGTATTATAAATGCGAAAGCGTGTCTGTCTGTTTGTCTGTTAGCTTTTCACGGCCCAACAGTTTAACCAATTTTGATGAAAGGTAAACGAGCATTTTGGACCCGCCTTCATGGAAAGTTGCGGACATAAACTACCGCGACCTATGTCAATGTAAATCAGAGCCATATTTGAAATACTGCAATAGCACGTTCACACATGCTGCGTAAGCGTAGACGTAGCGCGTACCATTGCGTTGTAATGTATGGAACTGTATGAAACATGGCACACCGCTTGCGTAAAGCGTGGACGTATGCGTAACCCGGTATGTTAGGGGTTTACGCGCGTCACTACGCACGTGTCACGTGTATGTGCTTCGTGTGAATCGACCTTTAATTTCGTCTGTGTCTACCGTGGGTATGGTTTCCATACTTCAGTGCCCGTTTACCTTTCTCTGAGTGACTCTGAGTTTTCTTATAAGGCGCATAGTTAGCGCCATATTGTCTGTTTGTCTGTCTGTCTGTCACTCAACGTTGTATTCTTTATCTAAGAAGTAGATTACGAAGCCAATGTCACGTAGATACTAGGTAGCAGGGGGAAGGAAGGTGATTTCATTCAGAATTTAATTAGGTTCGCCAAGCTTTTTAATTTCGAAGCAATGCCACCAGACAATGGCCGATTAGAATTCTTATTAAGTAGGTACCTAAGCCGTTACCAAGGAAAGTGATTTCCATCAAAATCAATCAGTGATTCAGGGCGTTGGTTATTAATACAAGTACCTACAATGCCATTGCATAAACTGAGTGGTAACCTTAAAATTAATAAATAGATATTAAGATTATCGAGGATAATCTAGATTTAATAAAAAATTGGTTCCTTGTTATAAGTGTCACTCAGAAACACCGAACCGAACTAACCAAATAATTGGAATGTCCTCCCAAAACATACACGAGGAACACAGGTTACGACGCGTAGAGGTTTTTCGAGAGTTTTAATCTAAAGAAACGGATTACAAAATTCAATTAGTGCGCGAATGCTATCGCAACATCTAATTATCCAGTTCACAAACTAAACACCGACGGTATTCAGTAAATCGTTCCAAATCTCAGATGGAGACTACTTAAAATAAACTGGTCAAGTGCGAGTCGGACCTCGTCCTTTTAGGGTTCCGTAAATAAATTATGAAATTATTTTGTATGGGTTTTTCTTTTGTATTTCTTTTCCAAGCTAAAAAATCGCAATAAACGGGGAAAGAAAACCCCAAAAAATGTTCGTTTGTTTCATTTCTCTTTACATTATTTGACCGATCGTGTTTGTCAATATTAAAAAAAAATTAAATCAGCCCCGACAAGGTTGTCATAATTGAGTCCATACGACAAATGCAATTAAAATATCAACATAGGTGATAAAATATCACATGAGATCTCTACATCGGCTGAGTAAACAGCTGATAATCCACCAATGCACAATGGTTGAACAGATTTTTTACACACATGGCTAAAAAAGAAATTAATTGAAATTATTTACTAGATCACTAGGATATTTTTCGTTCTTGTTCTTATACCAGCGATTTGTTCTACATCATTTAGGTATAGAAATTAACAGAAAAAATAAATTACATAAACTTATTTACAAAAAAATACTGTTAACGCAACGATAAGTGATTCCGATCGATTAAAAATAGCCATTAAACGAAGCCCCTCTCGTTTTTACCCGACTGCGGCAAAGCCAAAAGGAAGGGTTATGATTTTAGCAGTCTATGTATGTATGTGGGTATGTATGTATGTGGGTATGTATGTTTGTATCCAGATTCTGTGTGTTCCGCCGTAGCGCCTAATTTTTTTGCGTTTTGATGAATGAGGTATCAATCGGGTAAAGGTCCGGGTGACATAGGCTAAACTTTATACGAAAAAAATTGACCTAACGGATGTTAAATCATAAAAGTGGGGGGCTCCAAAATTTTTTTTTGCTATTGTATATACCTAATAAAATCACATAATACTTGTTGAATTTTTTTTAAAAAAAGGGATTCATAACTTTCTTCTCTATAATATATTCAAGCCAAGACAACAACATAGGCGAGTTTTTTAAGTTAGTACATTATAATATAATATAGCGAGTACGGAGTACGGACGACGGGCTATGTGGGGCAAGGTTGGATTGTACTGTCGAATTCGGTAGCGCAAGGAAAATGCCCAGATGCAATACTTCTAGAGACAGCACTGGCTAAGCACGTATTAAATAAGTATAGAGCCTCGATAGCTCAACGGTTGAGGAGCGGACTGAATTCCGTAAGGTCGCCGGTTCAAACCCCACCCGTTGCACTATTGTCGTACCCACTTCTGGCACAAGGGAATGGGGAGTATTAGTCATGATTAGCAGCATGGCTAATATTCTTTTTTTTTTAAATAAAAAAATAAGGCTTTTTAAAAATCCCGTTCAAACTTCTCGAAATCCCTTCTTTATTACATAAACTGAAGTGAAACCGTAAAATTAGTATGAATTATTTAATTATTTTCAGAGGCTATACTTCACAAGTCATCCATCCATACGTGACCCATACTAATGTTATAAGTGCGAAAGTGGGTCTGTCTGTCTGTCTGTCTACTAGCTTTTCACGGCAGAAAGTTTAACCGATTTTGATGTTACAGAGTTAGCTTACATACTAAGGAAGGACATAGGCTACTTTTTATCCCGGAAAATCAAAGAGTTCTCACGGGATTTATAAAAACCCAAATCCCCGAGGACGAAGTTGTGCAGGGTGCATCATCTTATAATCTATAATCTCTCTATTTAGTCTTAATTGCAGTCAGTTAGTATGTCAGTCAATCAGCCACAGAATCGGTTTAATCTAAAAACAGTCCATATGCTGCAAAGCCATAAAACATAGACAGACAAGGACTTCGATAATACCATATTACTTCCACAATCACATGCGGCCACACTGCTAAAGGCGTTTCGTCCAAGCATATTATGCTGAGACGCAGCACAGCACAGCACAGGTTTTGCAGGGCAGGGAAGTTAAGGCACACATAGGTCGGGGGTATGCAGCTGTCTGTCTTTTTTACCCGACTACGGCAAATCCAATGTATGTATGTAGTATGTATGTATGTAGGTTTGTATTTATTGCAGCACAATAGTTTGTGAAGTAATTTGTATAAATACGTATAGACTAGCACTCGTCGCGGGTAAATCTGTGCCACCACTACACCGTGACGCAGAGCAGCACAGATACATATAATTGTCTACGTCGTACGTGCCTGCGCCGAAGCATACGCAGCTCTCAGTACTTACGCCATGCAGTATGAAGCCCTCACAAAGCGCTTATGACTTGACGCCATAACTAAGGCCGCACAAAAACGCAGCGCGCATTAACACAATAAACACAATCTAGTATCTCACGTAACTCACAAAAATTATGGGTTGTCAGTCGTTAATTTTAAATAGATATCAACGTTTTAATATACAGGGTGGTCAAAAAGTCGTGGATCAAACGCAATAGGGAGATAGAAGAGGTCATTTTCCAAAGAAACTATGCCTCTCTTTCAAACTAATTATCCTTCCTATTTGCATTGTTTAAATAAGGATAGTTTCTTTATCCTTTTGTTTCCTAGAAAAGATGAACTACTTGCAAGACGGGCGTTCTGGGTAGTTCTGGCACGTGGTGGTAGTGAAGAGTTTCTGTTATTTTCACAAATTTTATGTGTGACAAGCACAGTGATGTTTCTAGCATTCCAACGTACAAAAAACTAGCAGTTTAACTAGCAGCATGATAATCTTCAAAATTATTTTGAATTAAACTAATCTACTGAAATTTGCACCTTGACATGAAAAAACGATTATAATACCAGAATTACGAAACAAAGAGTAATGTATTATACCTCATTTGAATTGGCATTAAATCAGCAAGTTTTTCTAATACAGGGTCATTTTTCCGTAGTACATTTTTTTTTCACAGTGCGCTTTTAAAGTGACACTTAATTTTTGGTAACGCTTTAAAAGTTTTGGAAAAAATTAATTGCTCTTCTAATTTGGCAGCCAGAGCTACCAAATTAGAAGGGCAATTATTTTTTTTTCCTCAATAGAAGGTTTGTAGTGCTGATACATTATCTAGTAATGACACAACATCGTTTGTTTTATTGTTTTTTATTACATTTTTTTTAATTAGTGTAATTGTAAGAGAATTTGGTATTTTGTTAAAAAACCCAAAAATATTCATAACTTTTAGGGCAATTTAAATATGGCCATGCTGTAGAATTTTTTTTTGCTGGAAATGACCTCCTCTATCTCCCTATTGCGTTTGATCCACGACTTTTTGACCACCCTGTATAGTGACTCATAAACTCATAAAATAATCTTTTCATCTCACTCGCTCGGAAAGGATTCCTTTGCCCTTTGAAATTTCACGTCCTTGCTTTTATAATTTGAATATAATCGATCTACCTAGACAACCAATTACTTAGTTCATAGTTATTCACAAACGCCTGGGGGTTGAAAGGCGTTGCGACCATGCTGTTTAAATACTTCGCAAAATTAAAATACCTGTCACTTAGATTGTTGCATTGAATTAAATGTACAGAATTGTGGAAAGGTCAAATAAGCAATATGATTTTGCCAGACAATATTAATATATTTTTAACCTACTTCTAAAAAGGAGGAGATTCTCAATTCAACGCGTTTTTTGTACACTAGGTACTACCGGGAAAGCCGTGCGGCTAAGCGATTTAGCGTTCCGGTACGATGCCGTATAGAAACCAAAGTGGTATGTGTTAATAAAAACTACCATAACTAATCCAGGTTACCCCGCTTCCGTCTTAAACTGCGTCATCACTTACCACCAGGTGAGACTGCAGTCAAGACGTTTAACTTGTATCGAATTAAAAAAAGAAACAATAACTTACGTTCTGTTTCTCGCAAAACGTTTTTTTACTCAGTGACTTTTCCTCGTAATAGGTTTTCCACTTTTATCGGATTACGTGTAGAATGTTTACGAAAGGCGAGCTATTGTTGCTCTCTTGAATTTGAACCCTTTGCTTTCTACAAATGTAAAGATCCTGCCACAAAACATCTCTACATACATACTTGCCATATAACATTTTATATTATCCATACTAATATTATAAATGCGAAAGTGTGTCTGCTTGTCTGTCTGTCTGCTACCTTTTCACGGCCCAACAGTTTAACCGATTCTGACGAAATTTGGTACAGGGTTAGCTTAATAGGGTAGGGATAAAAGTAGCCTATGTCCCGGGAACGGACATAGACTACTTTTATCCCTGAAAATCAAAGAGTTCCCACGGGATTCCTAATGCCATCCGCTTAACCGATTTGTATGAAATTTGGTACCGAGGTAGCTTTCGTCCCTGTTATTGAGATAGGCATTTTATCCCGGGAAATCAAACAGTTCCCACGGGATCTTTAAAAACCTAAATCCACGCGGTCGAAGTCGCGGACAACATCTATTTTCTAAAGTAAGTGATTTATTCAGATCTCTACCACATTAATAGACTTACTGACTGACATAATATCAACGTGACTTCGTGTATGTACCCACTGACCTACATAAAGAAAAATAAATCTAAGTAGCTACTATAGGTACATGCAAAATTTCGTTATTCCTAAATAACGAAATCTTGCATGTTCTTAAATGAGAATTTTTATATATGTAGAGCCTTTACTGAACATGACTTAAAATTGCTTACAGTAAAAAATCAAAACGAATTACTAAAAGATAAGACTCTTTAGTAAAACAAGATGCCCTTTTAGAATAATAACATTAGAAGGAACTCTTGTAGTTTCGTCCAGTCCGTCTGTCTGGTGTACGTAAAAAATAGACTGAAAGCTGTATGAAAACGCCCTTATAAGTTGCTCCACGATGTAACGTAATGTTCATTTTCAGTACTCGCCTGGTTTTTCACCAAAGAGCTGATATTTGAAATCTTTAAATTAAGAAATCCTTTTGAACTCCGTAGGCATAATTTTATTGTGGTTTTTTAAACTCTTATCTACTTAAGTTATTGTTAATTTGATTTGATTACTTATTGGTATTACAAAAAAAAATGTATCTTAATTAAACAATTAAAATTATATAAAAGTTAATGTACGTTACGCAAAAAATGTAAAATAAAATGCTCAATCAAAAACAAATTAATGCAATAATTTTAATTTTATTTGTTTGTATAAAGAAAAGTGAATTAACGACTAAACCAAAAATTGAATGTGGTTACAAAGTAAGTCATCACACTAATATTATAAAGGCGAAAGTTTGTATGTGTGTGTGTGCGTGTGTGTGTGTGTGTGTGTATGTTTGTTACTCCTTCACGCAAAAACTACTGGACGGATTTGGCTGAAATTTGGAATGGAAATAGATAATATCCTGGATTAGCACATAGGCTACTTTTTATCCCGGAAAATCAAAGAGTTCCCACAGGATTTCAAAAAACCTAAATCCACGCGGGCGAAGTCGCGGGCATCGGCTAGTATTTTTATAAGCTCTTTGCAATGTTTGCTCATTTCCAGTACAACACCACATAATATTATGACGTATCCAATTAGGGGTAGGTATGGGTATCATTAAAACTGCCACAGCTCTTAGTCTGCTTCCATTTTAGACTGCATCGCCACTTCTTCTTTCTTTCTCCACTTATCACCAGCTGAGATTGCAGTCAAGGGCTATTTTGTATCAGAATAAAAAAAGCCGGCCAAGTGCGAGTCGGATTCGCGCACCGAGGGTTCCGTACCCAGATATATTTCGACATTTTGCACGATAAATCAAAAACTAGTATGCATAAAAATAAATATAAACCTCTTTTAGACTGTACTCTAAAACAGGTAACGCCCTTTCATATTAATATGATACCCCACTTGGTAAAGTTATCTTGCTTTGAAAATTTAACACACACTTTTTTTTAATGATGTAACCACAAATTCATGGTTTTAGGATTTATTCCTTTACTTGTGCTACAAGATCTACCTACCTGCCATATTTCATGATTCTAGATCAATGGGAAGTAACCTATAGGTTTTCTTGACAGACACGACGGACGGACGGACAGACAGAGAGACAGACAGACAGATATAACAAAGTAATTCTACAAGGGTTCGGTTTTTCATTTTGAGTTACGGAACCATGAAAACAGTGAAAGAAAACATCGCGAGGAGACCTGCATGACTCGGAGTTCTCCATAATGTTCTCGAAGTTGTATGGAGTCTGCCAATCTGGCACGGTCAGCGTAGTGGATTATAACCTGAATTAAATGCTTCTATAAAAAAAGACTGTTCCACTCCACTCCGTGGGTATGCGTTGTATCTTTCCTTAATAGCAGTCAAGGGCGTACCTTGCAAATGCAATTAATTTAAATAAAGTAAAAAATAAAAATAAAACTCATTTATTCCCAGAATGCATTACATTTTATTAAATAAAAAATAAAATAAAATAATAGTTAAAAAATAAAGTTAGTTTTGTTAGTTATAATACATTTTTGTATTCTTAAATTGCTAAGTTGTTATTAGTATTGCCAGTAATTGTTAGTAGGTAGGTACAGAATTTGTTTTAAATATACCTACATGTAAGAAAATAAAAATAAAATGTATGTTTATGAGATACGGGACCTCGGGTAAAGGCCTCCTCCAACTTCTTCCGTTGCTCTCTCTCCTTACCAAGCTCCACCCAGTTTTCCCTTGCTTTTTTGGCGGAAAAACTGCAAATTACTTTAAAAATAATTAACAAGTGTGAATTAAAAATTTATAACACCCCCGACAAGTGAAGGTTACAGTAACTAGAAAAGAGTTGATAATTTTCAAACGGCTGAACCGATTTTCTTGGATTATAGAACACTCTCGATCAAGTCACCTTTCAAACAAAAAAAAAATTAAAATCGGTTCATTAGTTTAGGAGCTACGATGCCACAGATACACAGATATACACGTCAAACTTATAACACCTCTCTTTTTGGGTCGGGGGTTAATAAAATACTTCCAAAGGTACTATAAGATAAGTAGGTATGGTACTCCGTAACAATGGTGTTTATCTGCTCTTTGTTCAATTTTGTAGCAATGTCCTCCAACGAAAGACGGGGCGCTGAACGTGCACATCATACCACATTCACACATGGACGCTGGCTGGGTGAAGACCTTCGATGAATATTACTATGGCAGTAAGCAGTTTTTAGTTTACCTTAGTCAAAGTCAAAGTTAAAGTCAAAATCATTTATTCAAAATAGGTACAATTGTACTCCTTTTGATGGTCGGAATTGTTTTTGTACGATATAGTGGTGATAATTTATTACGTAACTTAAAACTAAAGATACGAGGATTCCAAACGCGCTCATGTCTGAGAAGAGCCCACAACAAACTACGCCGGGTATCCTTTTTTTTATTATCACCAATTTACAAAATAATAATACTTAATGTGTGAATTCAGGTTTTTGATAATGATCTACTCATATTATCTACTCCTGTTTCTGCGGTATAATATTTCCCAATGACGAAATATTCACTACAACCAAATCAATGTTTTTGCAGCTAAAATGACGATCAGTACAGCAAACGTCCAGATAATTTATCACTCCGTTCTCTCAGAACTTCTGCATGACAAAAGAAGAAAGTAAGTCTTCTCTCTACTACATATTCAACTATGAAATTGGCATTCCACGTCTCTTTTTAATAATTATTTTTTCTACCTTCTGAATTGCCGTGCGTTATCGGTCACTTAGTTTAAAATATAGGTTCAAAAATAAAAATAATGAAATCATACTAAAAGTTTTTTTTAAGTTTTTTGTTACTAACACTATATGGATTTTTGTTGTCCGATTAATAAATAAATTATTATTATTATTATAAAAGTAGATCTGTTTGTTTATTAGTCACTAATTTCTCTCACTCGAAGAACTAGATTCCTAAACTTCTCTACAGAGTTTGACTATCATAAAGGTTATTTCAAACCAAGGTTTCGTACAGTAAGTTACCGCTTAAGACTATTTTTAAACCAAAATTAGGGCTGAAATCTACAGAGTGCTCCTTGACTTTACTTAAGTTTCAGTTAAAACGAGACAGATTTATGCCAGCCGGCATAACGCTGTCTCGTTTTAACAGTATCTTATATCTGAGCAAAGGCAAAGTGCGCTCTATACATCTTAACCTAAGAACGTCTTATGACCATTAATAGTGGTCATCATCTCAAAATTAAGATGCATTTTCAGGTTCACCTTCTCAGAGACAGCTTACTTCTGGCGCTGGTGGAAGGAGCAGCGAGCAAGTACCCGAGCCACCTTCAGGGCCCTGGTGGCGGAAGGTCGCATCGAGTTCGCTGGCGGCGGCTGGGTGCAGGCTGACGAAGCCACGGCTGACTACCTCCAACTGTTGGACCATTATACTTGGGGACTTCGGTAAGATTTTAAAATTTAAGGGGTTTTTGAATAAAAATAGTGAGCGAACGCGCAGGCGGATCACCTGATGTTAAGTGATTATCGCCGCCCAAGAACATTTGCATCTCTAAGTCTAAACGAACCGCCAATTACGTTGCTGGACTTTCAGGAATTGTTTGATCTGCCCCTTGAATTAGCTTAGTTGAAGATATTGATCAAATCATTACCAAACTAAAATGGGATCACCTCGGAAGTATGACTTACCAAATAAATAAATAAAATATCAAAATCAGTTCATATTTGGCGGAGTAATCGCGTAACAAACATACAAAAAAAACACAGTCGAATAGAAAACCTCCTCTTTTCTTTGAATTCGGTTAAAAATATCCATTAAATATAATTATTATAAGTAGGTATAAGTACTATTTGTACAGAAAGCTGAACGACACACTTGGACCCTGCGGTAAGCCGAAAGCTGCGTGGCAGATTGACACATACGGACATACAAGGGAGCACACCTCGTTGCTTGCTCAGATGGGCTTTGATGGACTTTTCATAGGTATGATCCCATCTTTTCTGTGCTTCGGTTCATAAATACTAAATGAATACTGTAGTTCATAAAGAATACATTTTCAGGAAGAGTAGACCACAAAGAAAGAGAAGCAATGATAGAAGAGGACAGGATGGAGTTTATGTGGAGAGGAAGTGACGTTCTTGGTAAGTTTTCTATTTTTTTCATATCACTGCAGTCAAATAAATATAACTCTGACCTTGAACCTAGGCAGTAGGTATCAATTATTTTTAGGGAAGGTGGGAAAGAAAGAACAAAGAAAAAACATTTTACTAACTTTATTTGTTACATAATACCTATTTACATTTCTTCCACTGTGTTAAAGTACAGTACAACCATATCTCTACTATCTACTGCAGTCCAAAGCCAAAATACCCGAGTACGGAACCCTTGGTGCGCGAATCTGACTCGCACTTGGCCGGTTTTTTAAAGCTTAAAACTTAAAGCTTATCTAATGAATTGTACAAGTAATGGAATAGTGCCAAGAATACTGGCTGTATTTCCGCACTGATCCAGGCTGATCCTATGGTTAAAAAATGAGCTAGCCTTTCTGTCACCAGAAGCACTAAGGGTGAGATCTATAGAGCGCGCTCTGCCTTTGCTTAGACTTAAGACAGAGTTAAAACGAGACAGAGCTATATCTCTCACATAAATCTGTCTCGTTTTAACTCAATCTTAAGTCAGAGTAAAGTCAAAGTGCGCTTTATAGATTTCAGCCTAAGACTCCGTGACCCCAGGGTCTTCACGGCAAACGGAACAAAAATTTATTTCCCCTTTTGCAGGTAAAATGTCTGATATCATGACCCACACGCTGTTTAACCTGTACAACGCACCGGACGGTTTCTGCTTCGACTTCCTGTGCAGCGACGAGCCGATCGTCGACGACCCAGACAGCAGAGTTTACAATGCTGACAAACGGGTCAGTTTACATATGTATCAGATATTAAAAACGCTAGGCGTAAAAACTCGGGTATTGACAATCTGTCCGCGGAAAAAACTCGCGTACTTTACGAAAAACACGAACAATATACTAGAAAAGCTCTTGCTCACAGGAAAGATCCAAGGAAAGACGGCACGCTTATTTCGAGGCATCGCGTCGGATGGTAGCTTTATTCCGTAGTTTTACTCCTGCCTACCTGCATCTATACTAATAAATAAAATTGGAGTGTCTGTCTGTAATTTCGAAATAACTACCGCATACTAAGGTCATATGGTTATTTGAACGATGATATAACTGAATCACGCGTTTTTAAAAATTTTGTCTGTCTGTCTGTCTGTTTGAAAAGGCTAATCTTGGGAACGGCTGAACTGATTTTGACGGGATTTTCACAGACAAGTAGATAATTGACCAGGGAGTAACATAGGCTACTTTTTTAACCGACTTTCAAAAAGGGAGTTGTGTTTTTCTACCTATGTACACCGAAATCTCCGAGATTTCTGAACCGATTTGCGTCATTTCTTTTTTAATCGATAGAGAAACTTTGCGACATTGTTTCATAAAAAATTTGGAGTCCAACTCCTCAATCCTGATGCTGCAGGGGATCTGACCAATCCACGCGGGCGAAGCTGCGGGCATCAGCTAGTCAATTATAATTACAATCGCAATTGTTGTTATTGGCTAAAATGTTATTCTTGCATTGTAGCCAATAGTGAGCGAGCGTAAACCAATCGGAGATGATTACGATCGTGACACTGTAGCTGTCATTCTACCGCAATCTACTGGTGAATGAAGCACTTGGCTATAAAACGACTAGGTATTTCTGATTTCATCCCGACCCCTAGCCATGGAATTAGGTAGTACTTATTATTTCCTACATCCATGCCTCTACTCTAATATTTTTTGACAGATATCGATTGAGGAACAAACCGAGAGTTTCGTCTCTCTATTTCAGAGGCCTTTGATGTAAATTGTAAAGCACAATTATAAAAAGTTTATTCGATCTTCCAGGTCAACGACTTCATATCTCAGCTCGAGCGGCAGGCGAAGTACTACGATCATGACAACATCATGGTGACCATGGGCGGAGACTTCACCTACCAGAGCGCGGCGCACTGGTTCATGAATATCGACAAACTTATCAAGTAATTCCATGCTCCATGTATTCATTTCTTCAGAGCTGATAGGTTTCATTTATTCAAGACTAGCTGATGCCCGCGACTTCGTTCGCGTGGATGTGGGTTTTTTTTAAATTCCCGTGGGAACTCTTTGATTTTCCAGGATAAAAAGTAGCCTATGTGCTAATCCAGGGTATAATCTATCTCCATTCTAAATTTCAGCCCAATCCGTCCAGTAGTTTTTGCGTGAAGGAGTAACAAACATACACACACACACACATACAAACTTTCTCCTTTATAATATTAGTGTGATTAGTGTGATATTAGTGTGATGAGTATGTTTTTGTAAGATATAATCGATCATCTATCTAATAAAAAACCAAAGCATGAGGCTTTTCCTCACAGTTGGCCTAATAAGCCAGTTGAAGGCTCGTAGCGTAGTTATGCCTCCTCTCGGGATCTAAGGACCCTTCTTTTTTAACCCCCGACCCAAAAAGACGGGTGTTATAAGTTTCACGTGCGTATCTGTGTATCTGTCTGTGGCATCGTATCTCCGAAACGAATGAACCGATTTTAATTTAGTTTTTTTTGTTTGAAAGGTGGCTTGATCGAGAGTGTTCTTAGCTATAATCCAAGAAAATTGGTTCAACCGTTTGAAAGTTATCCGCTCTTTTCTAATTTTCTTATAGAGGTTTTTGTGTCGGGGCTTTTTAAATTTTGAGTGTTTATCTATTTTATTATTCACTTAGATTTTAAAACAAAACTCAATAAATATATACTCTTATCATTGAATGCAAGAACTAGGAAGGAAGTGGGTATATTTAGACAAATTCCTGAGAATCACAAATAGGTCAGCCACCCGGAAACCGTCATGCTTACTGAATAGACTACATTAATTTAGACTATTCGATAAGTTGACTGAAGACGGCAGATAAAAACATGGCGAATCATTTTAGAATTAATCTATTTTCGATACTGTTACAGCAATAGGTAAGTAGTACCGACTGCCGATGAAAACAGCTAAGTTATTCTTTTTAAATATTATTTTCCACGGAAACATAGGTAATACATTAATACTCTCTGTAAGTGCATAGCTTTTTTTATTCTAAACGCATTTTAAGTTGTGATAGTAACCGACTTTAGGTAATCAATCACACTAATATTATAAAGGCGAAAGTTTGTGTGTGTGTGTGTGTGTGTGTGTGTGTGTGTGTGTGTGTGTGTGTGTGTGTGTTTGTTTGTTTGTTACTCCTTCACGCAAAAACTACTGGACGGATTTGGCTGAAATTTGGAATGGAGATAGATCCTGATATCCTGGTGAGATATCCTGGATTAGCACATAGGCTACTTTTTATGCCGGGTTTCGAAAAACCTAAATCCACGCGGGCGAAGTCGCGGGCATCGGCTAGTAAGCGAATAAAACCGGGGAGTGTAGTGCTCCCTGGATGTCTATAACTCTAGATTGAGAACTTGTTACAAGGCGCTAAATCCATCAAAATCCGAGGCTGAGATCAAGGCTAGGTATAGAGTCAAATGTGATCGATTTATGTAAGAGAAACATTATAAATCTGTCTGTTTGAGCCTTTCGTAATTTTTGAGCCTTTGTTGATCGAAGAGTCAAAGTAACTTTTATAGATCTCAGAGTTCATTAAAGAGGTATGTCTGGTGATAGGCTTCGGCCGCGGCTATTTACCACCCTACTGGCAAAGCCGTGCCGCCAAGCTATTTAGCGTTTCGGTACGATGCCGTGTAGAAACCAAAGGAGTATGGGTTTAATGAAAACTGCCATACCCCTTCCAGGTTAGCCCGCTTCCATCTTAGACTTCATCATCACTTACCACCAGGTTAGATTGCAGTCAAGGGCTAACTTGTATAAAAGGAATATATTTGAATTCTCCAGCCACGTGAACACGCACCCGGCCAACATGTCCGACATCAACATATTCTACTCGACGCCATCTTGCTACCTGAAAGCTATATACTTGTACGGGAGACGGGATAAAGCGATTTATACTGAAAAGGTAGTTGCTTCTTAATGTATCATCACCTAATAGCTGATGCCCGCGACTTCATAACATAGGATTTTAAAATCTCGTGGGAACTTTTTGATTTTTCGGGATAAAAAGTAGCCTATGTCATCCTCCACCATGCAAACAAACACTCTTTCGCATTTATAATAATGATGCGCGTCTATGCGGATTCAATTTTGTTAAAATCTCCTGATAAGTCTTATGATTTTCATGGATAAAAAGTAGGTAGACGATGTCCTTCCCGGGATGTACAGGCTATCTTTGTGCCAAATTTCATCAACACCGGATGAGCCCAAGGGATGAGCCATGAAAAAGTAGCACAGTGACAGATACACTTTTACATTTTTAATATTAGTATGTACCTACTTACCTATGTATCGATAACTTTTTAGAGTGACCACTTACCATACGGTAGCGATGCAACCACATACTGGACTGGATTTTATACTTCAAGACCGAGTCTCAAATATTTTGTCAAAAGAGCACATATTTTCTTACAGGTAACTATTTGAGCATGCCTATTTGAATTTAACCTATTTTAAAAACTATGCTAAGATTTAAGTGCAGCTATACGTAATTATCATCAATTCATCAATTGCTTCAAATGTCTGTGATACCTATCACTATAGGTCATGCCTGAAAACCAGGGCTGCAGTCGACTGACTACCGCATCATGCTAATATGCTCCCAAATTCCCATCTTAAAATACTCCAATCGGAAGTGTTCCCACTAGATTACCACATGGGGCTATTCAAGGTGCGAACCAACAAATTCCTGAAAGGCCGGCAAAGCATCGGCGGTTCCTCTGGTGCTGCAAATGTAATCACGTAACATCAGGTGACCCGCCTGCTGGTTTGCTGGCTATTTTTTTATAAAAAAAAGGCAGTGCCCCTTTCAATCAACATAGATTTAAGCTAGTTTAAGTGGGTATCTTGGTGTCGAGGAACCAAGTAAACAATTGTACTGTTTATATCATAGACTCCCCCGAAGTAACAGCTGTTTATATCAAACCATATGTTGCAGGTAGTAAAACAGCTCTCAGTTCTATCTCGTATGGGTGACTCGTATGAACTGCACTTGTTGAGACATGCCGTCAGTTTGATGTTGCACCATGATGCCATTACAGGTACCTAACTCTTAGACCTTTCTTTTATCCTAGCATTGTTAATGAAGTGAATTTTGGGGCTGGATGGACTGCAAGCTGACTGCGATTGCAGTTGAGTTGCAGTAGCACCTGACATAGTCAGCGAGCAGTTGTTGTACCACCGGGCACTGCACGCAGACTGCGTAGTCAGTCGGTAGTTGCGATGCACATGACGTGTGAACTGTACAATAACCATATCCAAACTGCAGTGTTACTTGAGAAATATAACTACGACACGACACGGTTCGCCTCTTCGACGGCTCTCGCGTAACTCTACCTTTTAGGCGAGAGAGAATATAATATGCGATAGAAAGAAAGGCATTTACTAAATATTAGGCCGCAGCGCTGTGCAAGCTAAATTGCTCTTTATTGCGTTGTAACAAGAGTCGCTTTTTATTTTAACAACGCTATTTATTTGCGGAGCGATTATTTTGTACTTTAAAGGTATACTTGCTTGAAAAATATGCTTTTATTTGTTAGTAGTAAAGTAAGAAAATCATGACATGACTTTGGTTATTTGGTTTTTTAGGTACCAGCCAACAGCATGTCGCAAACGATTTTATAAAAACGATATCTGAATCTATTGAAGCCTGTTCCAAGAAAGTGTCACAGTTTTTGGGGTAAGCGAGAGTTTATTGAAAAAATATCTGGCTTTGTGCATAAACTGTGTATAGTAATTGTTCTATTTCACGTAGACTATTCAGTGTTATAGTATAGTAGTAAGTGTAACGATAAGCCTTAACGCATTTATGTGCGTAACGGAAACCGCGTCGCAAGTGGAGTGGAGTGGAGTGGAGTGGAAACATAGCCAAATGGTCTTCGTGAAATAGAAAATGTATAGTAGATTAAACTCACATCATGATAATTGACTCAGGATTTCCTGAGCCTAATCATGATGATCAGGATTAAATACTTTATACATACTTTGACTTTATTACTAAAGCCTTTTCCTTCGTTACATATGTACCAAACCTACCTGCTAACTGATATTTTTAATTCTTGTAGGATTTTGACTCCCACTTGGGGTGGAAGCAGGCGTCCAAAAAATAACCAACAATTTGTTGTGTGTCATCAACTCAATATGAGCCAATGTCGCGTAAGTATTTATTTGATTTTTTTCGGGCTCATATTTTAGGTTTTTAGGATAGGTTTTTAAAGATCCCGTGGGAACTGTTTAATTTTCTGGGATAAAAAGTTGCCTATGTCAATTAGATGGACGCCAGCTACCTCGGTACCCATACAAATCGGTTACACGTATGGGCCTTTAAGAATCCCGTGAACTCTTTGATTTTCCCAGATAAAAGGTAGCTTATGTCCTTCCCCGGGATGTAAGCTAACTCTGTACCAGATTTCATCAAAATCGGTTTAACTTTTGGGCCTTGAAAACAGACAGACAGACAGACACACTTTCGTATTTATGATATTATAGTATGGATTTATTCGTAATATTTCTGCACGTTTGCACAGTTTGCAGAAGGTCAGGAATCACTGTTGTTGCTCGTGTACAACCCGCTCAGCGTGAAGACGTATTACCACGTGCGGTTGCCGGCCATCGCGCTCCACTACTCCATTAGAGACTTTAACGGTTAGTTTATACATTTATGACCTAATGTATGACTATTTACAATTCTCCCGCTGTTAGGCAGATACGCAATACCACTGATTACAATCTAGATTAGATTAGGTTACTACATACTGTGTCGGGTCAACCAAAACGGCTTGAATAGAGCTTTAAACCTTGAAGTAGCGACTCTGTGAGCAATAGCTGATTATTTCAGTCTCACTCTCATATTTTTTCACAGTTTATGATAATAATTCATAGTAACCGGCCTAAAAGTGAATATTACTTCACAGATGAAGAAGTGGAGTACCAACTGGTACCGCTCTCAACAGCGATCATCAACCTGCCCGGACGGAGCTCCACGGCAATACAGGAGCTCTGCTTCGAGGCTGAGAACATCCCTCCTCTGGGTTACACATCCTACTACATCACGCCTATAAGGGACCAGCTGGTATATCCATGCATCTATCAGTCTACATGTGACCACTGCTTTCCAAGAGCACCCTACTGTACTTATTATTATTCCATATCGCATACCTATTCGTAAATTCATAGGTCCATCTGACTGATAGCCGGGATAGCCTAGTGGTTAAGACGTCCGCCTTATATTTGGTAGGTCAGAGATTCATCCCGGGTACACACCTCTAACTTATCGGAGCTATGTGCGTTTGCAATTAAAACATCGATTGCATTACCTAACGATGAAGGGAAACATCGTGAAGAAATCTGAGGGTTTCCATAATGTTCTCAAAAATGTGGGCACTTTGCCAGCGTGGCGGACTATGGCCTAAAACCTTCTCATTCTGAGAAGAGATCTTGTAAAGTAATGGATTCATCATGATGTATCAATATTTAACTACTTACAACGCACGTAACTCCATAACTCCTGCTATCCAACCCGGATAGCAGGCGGACCCCTCACAACATTGCTAGTCAGTAAACTTTTGATAAACTTATTATTATTTTCGTCATTCATAATCATAGAGTCTAGAAAATATAATAATAATTCAATGTTCATAATTTGGTCAATGCGATCAATATTTTGGCAAATCATTTTTCAGATCCGAGACTAACCGATTCCAAGGTATCGGATCCAAAAAACAATCTTTTTTCTACACGTATCTTTTTTCGTATTTTATTGTATGATTATTTTCCTTTGTACAGGCAGAAGGTCAGTTCGTGAAAAAATCTAAACAGAATCCAGAAGCGGAACAAGAGTTAATACCCTACATCTCTAACGAGGTGAGAACTTTGGTGACCTTAAATACCCAACAAGTGATGTGATAAAATTGTGTGTGCACTTTGACCGCCCTTGCGTTTGGATTTCTTAAGACGAGTTTCTTGTAATTAAGTGTCACATAACAAGTGTAAATTAAAAATTTATAACAGCCCCGACAAGTGAAGGTTACAGTAACTAGAAAAGAGCTTTCAAACGGCTGAACCGATTTTCTTGCATTGTAGCTAAGAACACTCTCGATCAAGTCACCTTTCAAACACAAAAAACTAAATTAAAATCGGTTCGTTAGTTTAGAAGGTACGATGCCACAGACAGATACACAGACACACAGACACACAGATACACACGTCAAACTTATAACACCCCTCTTTTTGGGTCGGGGGTTAAAAATACCTTTATTTTATGACATTCGTTGCCATTTGGACAAGTTCCCCTGCGTAGAAGTGGCTGTGGGTTTATAAGCGCTCCTCGAGGTCCGGCAGCGGCAATGTGGGGATTAAGTGTTATTTTTTAACCCCCGACCCAAAAAGAGGGGTGTTATAAGTTTGACGTGTGTATCTGTGTGTCTGTGTATCTGTGTGTCTGTGTATCTGTGTATCTGTGTATCTGTCTGTGGCATCGTAGAGCCTAAACGAATGAACCGATTTTAATTTAGTTTTTTTTGTTTGAAAGGTGGCTTGATCGAGAGTGTTCTTAGCTATAATCTAAAAAAATCGGTTCAGCCATTTAAGAGTTATCAGCTCTTTTCTAGTTTTCTTGTAGAAAAGAAGGTTAGATAACCGTTAGGTTCATAATATTATGTCAATAGACAAATGTCAAGCTGTCAAGATGGACGTTGCCTAAATACATAATTATTTATTTGAAAATGATGTTTTGGAAAACTCAAATACTTTGGATCGTCGGGGGTGTTATAAATTTTTAATTTACACTTGTCTATGTTAATGTATAATTTGTCTAGGTCCGGTAGTTAACAAAGGCTATAGGTATAGTCAGCACTCTATCGGCAAAGCCATACCACCAAGGTATACTGATAAGATGCCGCGGAGAAACTAATATCATACCCACTCCAGATTAGCTCGCTTTCAAGTTCCATCACCGCTCATCATCAAGTGAGTTCGTAGTGAAGGGTAAAACCCTTGTAAAAAACTTGTCATGAAACAAAAATGTAACTCTACAATGAAGATATCCTCTATTTAGTCTCTACTCTTTATCTTCATTCAACGACTTAAATCTGTTCTGTAATTCGTTAGTTTCACTTTTTTTTGGTAATGTTCCGGTAGACATTTAATAAGAATTACATGTTTTAAAACTTTAATACTGTAAATGTACAGTTTGTAGTTAATGTCTGTAACGTACCTAATGGACCTGACGTATCTAATGCATTAATTACAAAAATAGCCACATAGTTAGACTTAGAAGAGCCTCTCATCGCCATATCAGAGAAATAGGGTTTCGAATTTCAAAAGGAAAAAGGGAAGCCTTATAGGATCACTTTGTTGTCTGTCTGTCTGTCCGTCTGTCCGTCTGTCGTGTCTGTCTAGAAAACCTATAGGGTACTTCCTATTGACCTAGAATCATGAAATTTAGCAGGGAAGTAGGTCTTATAGTACAAGTAAAGGAAAATATCTGAAAATACGCCATTTATATATTTACTAAAATCACATAGGTATAGATGGCGCTGTTAACATTATTTTGCAAAATCGCATATAAAAATGTTAAAATATTTTGTACGATAGTACGGAACCCTTCGTATATGAGTCCGACTCGCACTTGACCGGTTTTTTTAGAATTAAATTTCATTGTTCCAGTACATAAAAGTGTCGGTGGATAAGACGACCGGTTTTCTGGAGTCTATCCAGCACGTGGACGGCCCGAGGGTCGTGGTGTCGCAGAACTACTACTACTACAGCCAGAGACAGCAGAGCCTCCAGTCCGGCGCCTACAGCTTCCGCCCGGACAGCGACAGACCTACGCCTGTACGTATTTACTGGTATTGCCAAATCCATCCTTATGAAGCTACTAGCCGATGCCCGCGACTTCGCCCGCGTGGATTTAGGTTTTTCGAAATCCCGTGGGAACTCCTTGATTTTCCGGGATAAAAAGTAGCCTATGTGCTAATCCAGGATATTATCTATCTCCATTCCAAATTTCAGCCAAATCCGTCCAATGGTTTTTGCGTGAAGGAGTAACAAACATACACACACACACACATACAAACTTTCGCCTTTATAATATTAGTGTGATGCTCAGTACTAATAAAATCAGAAACGGCATAGCCTCTAATCAATATCGGGTCTGTCATATAGCTTCCGCCCAGACAACGACAGACCTATGCCTGTACGTATTGACATTTACTGGTATAGGCAAATTCACCCTTGTGAAGTTATGTTCCTACTAATAAAATCGGAGACAGCATAGCCTCCAGTCTGGGGCCTATTGCGTCCGCCCGGACAGCGACAGACCTACGCCTGTACGTATCATTTACTGGTATTAACCCACCCTTTCCTTCAAATTCACCCTTGTGAAATTATGCTGCGCCGTTAAGTATGTACTAGAGTTGCCATACGAGTTATACGTATGTGAATTTGTGTTCTTGGAGTCTTCTAGCGGAACTTTATGACTATGATAGAAAACTTTGATACCAAGTATGTATACATAAAAGAAAAAACATTTCACGATTACAAAAAGCTTTTGATTCTTCCCAAATGTAGGTATTCTTGTCAGGTTACTAAGGCCACTTTCAAAAATTCTTTTTTCCATTTTTCCAGCATCGAAACAAAGAGGTTGTTAAACTCCATTTGTGTGAAGATAATACGGATTTTGAAAATATATAGGACCATAATTTCAGACTGGTTTCCTGAGATAGTAAATAGCGCAGTTCACGGACAGACATCTGCAGTAAAAAACCTGTCTAATAGAGCGTTCGAAAATAGTCCCTGGTTGAATACCAAGGCCAAGAACGAATTAGGAACCAAGATAGATCTGTGTCAAGATTATTTATTTACTTGAGACAATTCAAAGATTCTTATACTAACGGCATAACGTATAACTGAGTAGGTTCCTGCGGTGGTGGAGCGGAGCGGAGGGGTGTGATGACGTGACGCGAGAGCTCAGTGATTCCTCAACTTGTGACAACTGTCATCCTCCCGCACCGCTCCACTACCGCAGGAGCCTACTCACTTATACGCTGTACCTATATTTGATACTAGATGATGCCCGCGATTGCGTGGATTTAGGTTTTTAAAAATCCCGTGGGAACTCTTTGCTTTTCCGGGATAAAAATTTGCCTATGTCAATTTTCAGGACGCGAACTACTTCGTACCCATATAAATCGGATAAACGGATGAGCCTTTAAGAATCTCGTGGAAACTCTTTATTTCCCGGGATAAAAGTAGCCTATATCCGTCCCCGGGATGCCAGCTAAGTTTGTATCAAATGTCATCAAAATCGGTTAAACTGTTGGGCCGTGAAAAGGTAGCAGACAGACAGACAGACACACTTTCGCATTTATAATATTACTATTGATATTTTGGTCTTCATTTTGTCTCCAATCAGGTGACAGAAAAGGCATCATACCACACCATCCGCGGGTCACTAGTGAAGGAGATTCGACAGCGATTCAGCGACTGGGTGACACAAATCATCCGGCTCTACCGTGGCGAAGAGTTTGTGGAGATCGAATGGATTGTTGGACCTGTGCCTATCGGGTATGAAACCTAACCACGGCCTTTAAAGGCCATCAGCCCATTAAATAGACCCTTTATTGGATCATGGTCTTAGGAAAGATTTTCGAAGACGTATCAGGTGCAATGGTGTCCAGTTTGGCCTTATAAGGGCGACATCCCAAGTTCCTGTGCTCTATAGTCAGAATTTCTAAATTTGTTCAGTCTGGTTCGGTACGAGGCTTCAGGCTTCAGCTAAGGCCAGTAGTTAGCACCATGACCGTAGCCAGGAGGGATGGATGGGGTGATTTTGGGGTCAATCTTGGGGGCAAATCCAATCAATTTCTGGCTACGGTCATGGTTAGCACATTAAACTACACATCCGTACAATCAAGCGATTTAGGGTTCTGGTACGATGCCATATAAGAACCGATCAAGGCTGGGTTTTTTAAATTATTATATTCCTCAATGCACTTCCATATTAGACTGCAATTTATTTTGTTCTCGAATAAAACACCTTCTTTCGTCAATCATTTTTCAGAACGGATCTTGGCAAGGAAGTAGTATCAATATTCAAGACGAACATAAGCAACAACGGCATCTTCTACACTGACTCCAACTCTCGCCAGATGATGAAGAGGACCTGTTGGAATGAATCCACTAGTCAGTATTGACATGGTCAAACAAATTGCTCCATTTGATAACGTCTTCCCTTTATCTTGTAACTTCCAAAATCCTCTTGTCAGACCTCAACAACTGTTTAAGAATTTCCAGTTTCCATCATAGCCCTGAGGTAGGTTTACGTTTGGCAGATTTTCTATCCAAAAACTAACAAAATTTAAACAATCAGTCAAATAATATTTATTTGGCAATTGAAATCTCGGCCCATAAGAAAAAAAAACGTTATAATTCCCATGAACAGAGGTCAATGCAGACCAAGAAGGCGAATTTTGTGAGCACACTTGAAAACTTCAACCTGACCAGACGCTGTCGGACAGACGGACAGACAGACAGATAGACAACAAAGTGATCCTATTAGGGTTCTGTTTTTCCTTTTGAGGTACGGAACCCTAAAAAACACTTGATGATATGGCTATAGATAGTATATACTATATTTCTACTTTCTATTACTACTATACTACTACTTTCTATAGTATATACTATAGAAAGTACATATTCACCTCCTAAATGTACTCTATGAAGGTCAGCAACAAAAGAAACGTCTACCAGCTTGCTTCTACCCGGTCACATCACGCATCTGCGTGCAGTCTCAGAACAGCAGCGCGGAGCTGTGCGTGCTCACGGACAGGGTGCAGGGAGCCACTTCTTACAACGAGGGGGAGATCGAGCTGATGGTATGTTGCCACAGGACATAGGTCTCTATAGTGACTGTCCATATAGAGTCAAATCAAATAGCAGTTGTTAGCATGTTCGCGTTTTAGACTCTTTTCTCAAATCATTGGGAAAAAGTGTTTCTACGGTTAGCTTGAAAACCACCCTGGTGTTAAAATTATTATTTTATGAGAATTTATGGCATTAACTAAAAGATTATTGAATATTTTTTCAATGCTAATTAAGTAGGTATTTTAATTTAAGTTACGTATTGTATGGTAAAATATTCTTTGGATATAAGTAACGATGTTCCTAGTCTTAGATGGAAATGCTCTAACCTGGATAGAGCGATCACTCTGCTATACCCCTGTATGGTAGAATCGCTCAATTCAAATTCAAATTCAAATTATTTTTATTCAATTAAACTTTTACAAGTGCTTTTGAATCGTCAAAATAATCTACCACTGGTTCGGAATGCTGTTCCTACCGAGAAGAATCAGCAAGAAACTCGGCGGTTGCTCAAATGTACAATTTACAATAATATGGCGCTTTGCAAAAATGTTGTCGACGCTAGTTATTTATATACATATCGGTCATGTAATAGTTTGTAATATAAGTATATATAAAATGTTAAATATGTATATTTTTAGCGTTCCTTAATAAATAAAATAAAAAATATAAAAAATATGCCTATCACCTTATGGTACCTCCAAATTGCCAGTAGTTTACTTAGATAGTTTTAGTTTAAATGATGAGTTTAGATGGAGAAAAGATGGGGAATTTAATGATGACATCCAACCAAAGTCAATTTAGAACAAACAATATACCAAAACAACATAATTTGGAACTTCTAGCTTAAGTTTCAATAGCCTTACACTACTGAGCCATAGAATTCTTCTTTATACTAGATTCATAGAAGACTGCTAACAGACGACGGCTTCGGCTTGGAAGAATCGTTAAACGAAGAAGCATTCGGAGTAGGCTTGGTCGTGAAGGGCAAACACAGGATCTTCTTCGGCAATTTCAGACTGGATGGTAATTTTTTTTGATAAATATAAGAACTTACTCTTATTTCGAAAAAAATTAAGCGCTACAAAAAGACAAAAGTATTCCGAGAGTTCCCTATCGATCTCTGTCATCCTTATACTCAACTAGCTGCCGCCCGCGACTTCGTCCGCGTGGATTTAGGTTTTTCGAAATCCCGTGGGGACTCTTTGATTTTCCGGGATAAAAAGTAGCCCATGTGCTAATCCAAGATATTATCTATCTTCATTCTGAATTTCAGCCAAATCCGTCCAGTGGTTTTTGCATGAAGGAGTAACAAACATACACACACACACACACACACACATACAAACTTTCGCCTTTATAATATTAGTGTGATAGTGTGACAAGCCTGTGGTTTCAGTACACGCAAAGGGCTTACAATGCGTTGCGAGTCCATTATAATAATGTGGTCAGGATTTTTGCAGCGCCTTCGGTTCTGTAGTGCATCAGCTTTGTTTACCAAGATGCGTATAGATGGCTTTGATGCCATCAGGCGTAAGAAAATAGCATTAGTAGGAAATGGCATGGTGGTGGTGCGTGTGGCTTGCTTGGTGGCTGGCTTTTCCTGCATGTTTATCAGTGCCAGGGCGGGCAGTGCATGTCGCATGCTGCATGTTGCACCATACAGATTTCATTGGTTTGGCGGATTATAACAAATTAAGCTTTTGGTTCCTTGTATACGAAAATTGCATCGCTATTGTCCAGAGTCCGTGGAAGCAGCAACAGCATCCTGCGCATGATAGCTGATAAGCTGGATGGTCCTCTAGTAAGGAATTATTATTCTTATATCAGGCATTATTGAGGAGATAGACTACAGGCCCATGTTTAAAAATGGGTGGGTCATATGAACCACCAGGTGACGTATACAGGACGATATAAGAGCATAAAATAATAAGTTTCAGCACTATGCCGTCACTTGTAAGCTGTCCAACAGAGTGCTGGTGAGAATTGAAAAGTGCAGGTAGAGTGAGTACATTTTGGTCATATATTTTTGTACGGCATTTTTACCATCGATAGATCCATGAAAAATAATAAGAAAGCGCGCAGTGCCGTAAAAAAATGGTGCGCCACAAAGTCAGTAAATGTTTTGATTTTCTGACAATTTCCGGGGTAAATTTGGTCATTTAATTCTGTACGGCACTAGTTTCATACTGTTTCAATACAGCCTCTAATCCATTATTCCGCAACGCCGTACAAAAATCATGCGACAAGGGGAAAAAATTGAGGGTAGCAACCCCCTCTCTTTCCGTGGTCCGGGGGGTGATTTGAAACAACATAAAATTAATTTATTTTGAAAGTGTTTTATGCATAGATAATATTTTTTTACATGCCGTACATTTTCGTTGGTCCAAAGGTTTGTAGGGGATGTGGATATTATATACACACCCGTTCACTTCAGTTAGACGGCATAGTGATTTTATCATATTATCAATTGTTCTCTTCAAAAATATGTTAATGCCGTACAGTATCAGATGGCCATAAAGTACTACACCCTTAAAATGGTAGCGTCATTTTCATCAGCCTAAAAGATATGGTCTGCATTAAAATGTACGGCATAATTTTTTCCTAATTTATTTATCTTAATACTATTTAAAACAAGGGAAAAGCGTAGAAAATTGCTATATTTTATTAATCTATGAATATTTAAACTTTTGCAATAATTTGAAAAATTTCAGTTTTTGTATTTATCTATAATTTTTTTTAGAACAGTTTCTTTTGAACGGCAATACTATATAACAATAGTATTTTACACTATCATGTTAAAAAAAAAGTTGCCGTACAGAGTCAAATGATTTTACAGCTTTAAAAATTAAGTATACCATGAAATTAAGATAATTATTGATACACATTCAAATGAACACTAATTTTTTTACGGCATTATTTTTAATAGTACTTTTGAGTGCTAGATAATGTTTTGGAACCAAAGCCGTACTTTGTCAAATCACCCCCCGGACCACGGAAAGAGAGGGGGTTGCTACCCTCAATTTTTTCCCCTTGTCGCATGATTTTTGTACGGCGTTGCGGAATAATGGATTAGAGGCTGTATTGAAACAGTATGAAACTAGTGCCGTACAGAATTAAATGACCAAATTTACCCCGGAAATTGTCAGAAAATCAAAACATTTACTGACTTTGTGGCGCACCATTTTTTTACGGCACTGCGCGCTTTCTTATTATTTTTCATGGATCTATCGATGGTAAAGATGCCGTACAAAAATATATGACCAAAATGTACTCACTCTACCTGCACTTTTCAATTCTCACCAGCACTCTGTTGGACAGCTTACAAGTGACGGCATAGAGCTGAAACTTATTATTTTATGCTCTTATATCGTCCTGTATACGTCACCTGGTGGTTCATATGACCCACCCATTTTTAAACATGGGCCTGTAGTCTAAGACGTGTGGCCTAGTTGTGCATATCAATCGATTGCAATTGTTAAGCAACGTTGACCCAAGTCGGTAACTGGATGGGTGACCGACTTTGGAGGTCCGTATTTGGATTTTTCGTTTCCTCCGTGCCTTGGAGAGCACGTTAAGCCGTCGGTCCCGGTTATTATCACTAACATCTGATAATAACTGTAGAAACGCATACAACTCACTAAGAGAACGAAACGATAGTGAGTTGTATGCGGAAGAATCTGGGAACCCACCACATTATTATCCCAAGAGAACTCCTGCCATTATGTGATTAATGAAAAGGAGTCATGACCTTCAGCAATGAAGGAATACGACTAAGAAGAGGCATTATGGCACCACTTGCTAGGTACGTACTTAGTAGCCAAACATACATTTCAGTTGACGATCAAACATTTTCGGAGCGGGCGTCCCAGATGGCGCGCAAGTGGACGTTCGAGCCGTGGCTGTTCATGACTCCTGGGGAGAAGATCAGCCGCAGGAAGTGGCAGAATGTCAGAAATAAGAGGGTAAATAATCCATCCATCGATTCAGCCATCACTCAACAAAACTCATGCCTGAGAGTTCTCCATAATGTTTTCAAAGGTGTGTGAAGTCTGCCGATCCGTATTCGACATGGTAAATGAGACCTGTGCTCAGTAGTGAACCGGCGATGGGTTAGTCATGATGATGATGACCCAAAACAATTGTATGATCTTTCAGTCAAAGTCAAAGTTAAAGTCAAATTCATTTAATCAAATAGGGTACTGTTGTACACTTTCTGATTAAACAGTACAGTTTTCAGGTGTTCGTCTCCACGGCCTGCCGCGCCACATTCACGTCCTGACCTTGGAACCGTGGAAAGCAGGCTCAGTTCTCTTGAGGCTCGAAAACACTTTGGAGAAGAATCATGGTAAGTTAAATTAAGTAGGTCAGCTGTTGACTAGAATCTTGGATAAAGTGTTGAATTCATCCAAAACTAGAATATACATAGGTAGGTTCCTACTACTTGTACATTACTCAATAGGCACGGCTTAGTGGAGACCGCTGTCCCTATTCAAGAAATTTTAGAATTTCCCGTGCCGACCGAATTTCTGTTTTTTTTTATTCAGATTCAGTTATTAACCCTTGTGCACTCAAGGGTTCAAATCTCACCTGGTGGTAAGTAATGGTATGTAACTTACCAAGGATCTATCTACTCATTTAATGTCAAAAAACGCAATTGCTGGCAATTTTATGGTGCAGTCTAAAATGGTAATAATTGATGCCTACGCGGCATGGCAAAACGAGCTCGCTAATTACTGATCATAATTTTTATATTATATTTTTTCTTAGTTATTAATTTATTCTCTTCTAACTTATAGTGATGATGCAGTCTAAGATGGAACACGCTTTCCTAGACGATGCCTGTTCACTCTTGACTTGAAGATATTCATATAAAAATTGAAGGGAAAACTGATGCCGGAAGGGCGTTACCATATCCCAGATATTTTTACCCACCCATACCACCAACTACAACCACCCACAGGTTTTCAAAAACGCGAGACTGAGATGCTGGATGAGTTGAGTAATTCGTCTCACATCACTGTGGACTTGCGCAAGATATTCTCGCACTTGAAGATTAGGAGGCTCCGGGAAACCACGCTCGCTGCCAACCAGTGGCTCGATGACGCCAGGCAGATGGACTGGAGCACCAGGTAGAAAATTCTACATTCCTCAATATTAACAAAATGCCGTCGAAAAACTCAAACTTCACATTTAATATTATAAAGGGGAAAGTTTCTGTGTATGTTTGTTACTCTTTCACTCAAAAACTACTGGATGGATTTGGCTGAAATTTAGAATATTAATAGGATTATACCCTGGATTAACACATAGGCTATTTTTAACCCGGAAATTCAATGAGTTCCCACGGAATTTTTAAAAAACCTATATCCACGCGAACGAAGTCGCGGGCACCAGCTAGTTAGTCTAATAAAACCCGTATCAAATTCAAGGGAATTTGAAGGCTTCAAGGTGGATCTGAAATTCAAGCAAATGCTCATACAAATATACATAAAATATACTAAAAAAATTAAAACATTACACAAACTCCATTTTTTTTTTTGGGCAATTGTGTAAAAAATATTAGAGCAATAATAGCAAAAGGACATTATTTAGCAATCAATAGATTGAATAACTAAAAAATTGGTTTTTCAGATACGTTTACTCCGGAGGTGACGACGGCATTTTTCCTGAAGACAATCCTGACTATCCTGATGAAATGAAAGGCACTAAGCCATTGGACATTATAGAGTCCGGTACCTATATAATTATCCTTTGTTCTCCAAAATCTTTGATTGACTTGTAGTATTGTTAAGGTCCACGAATCAATTGTTTTACGGTGTACCTACCTACCTAGGTATTTACCATAAATTTATGTACAAGTTGCTAAAATTGATAAAAATATACGCATACGCGTACTTCGCGTTCTGGATCTCTCGACCTTTCTACTTGAAAAATTTGCTTCTGCTCACGCTAAAGGTTTAAATGGAAGGTTAGAGACCAACTTTAGAATATTTTACAGGACATTCGTGTCGTTGTTGCATCGCTTCACACTGCCAATTTACCAAAAGCCTTAACGTAAAAATAACTATAGGTAACTCATACGTATTATCTTTTGCAGCACATTACTCAGACGAAGAAGACTATACCCATAAGAAAGTGTACAGACACTCGGACAGACGTATCGACGATGGTAAAGCAATATCCAAAATTAAAACTACCCGGGAATTTGAAAACAGAAGAAAAAGATCAGCTAACATCATCGATAATCTTATAGAGCAAAATGAAACTACACAAGAAGTTTTTAAAACTATTGACGCGCGACAGCAAAGGATAAATGCAGATTTAAATATGAACAACACAGTTTTTGGTTACGAAAACAGCACTTTGAAGCCAAAAATGTACAAAAATTCAACTCGGCACATTAGAAAACACACAATAACGACGAAAAAAACACCAAAATTCAATTTTTTGTCGGTAAAAATGAAACCGTCAATCTTTTTCGTCGATTTGAGCAAAACTGAGGAATTGAGGTTTTCAGAGGAAGATATCTCATCGAGCATTAAGAAGCGGTTTTCGAAAAAGAGGAGTAATGAGACGAGAAGTTTTAAAAACGTCGAAACAGGTAAAATAACTGAACAATTGATGTGCAATGCGGTTGATGAAATCAAAGAAACTGTTTTTCACATTTCTTACAATTTTCAGACATCTACCAAGACGATACAGACGATGGGGTAACTAAATCAATATACGATATGTACTACAAAAACTACAGAAGTAAACAGAGGAAGTCTGCCTTCAAACCGCATATAAGGAGCTCAGAAGAGTTCACAGAACGTTCCAGAAAACGCAGAAGAATCAGAAGGGTTAAGAAGAACGATGATAATTATGAAATTACATCGAGAAGGAGTAAGCATAGAAGAAAGGGATCCATAGTGGGCGTGCCGTTCTTTATTACTGATAGATTTGATAAAGAAAACGTAGAATTGGGAAAGGTACGCGGCAGGGAATATTGTCCTGAGGATGTCGGACCAAGAACAGGTTGGCATCCTAAATCCATCTAAGTATGTATCTTGAGTTAGAGAAATTGTAGTAGGACGTAGGACATAATATTTCCTTTTACTAGACGCTTTCAAAATAGATCAGAGTTCTTTTCCAGACACCAACTACTAACACTTCCAGACTAGCTGTACTACTTAGGGACTCATTTTTAGGGTTCCGTACCTCAAAAGGAAAAACGGAACCCTTATAGGATCACTTCGTTGTCTCTCTGTCTGTCGTGTCCGTCAAGGGAATCAAAATCTTACTTCCCATTGCCCTAGAATCATATTTGGCAAGTAGCAATTTCTTATAGCACAAGTAAAGAAAGAATCCGAGAACCGTGAATTTGTGGTTACATCACAAGAATAATTTAAAATGTTCACGATCAAATTATACGTTTACCTAATCACATCATAGATGGTGCTATCCATCATTAACTTAGTGTTGGATGGCTATTATTTCCTACAGGCTACATCTATGGTTTGAGCTAACATAATATTATTATACTTAATACTCGTTTGAGATTTCTTGATGGTACGGATCCCTTCGTATCCGCGTCCTACTCGCACTTATATTATTAGCGGACTTTGAGCTATTCAGGTACTACCTATTACCTTATTCAAATGATGGAATGGGTGTTTCCAGATAAATTATTGAAGCGAGAAACGTCACGGTCGCGGAGCAAACGTCGTCGACGTCGGGACTACCCGGACGACGACGACGACGAAGACAATGAAGATGAAGAAGAGATGGAAGACGAGGGGGATACACAGATTCGGAGAAGTAAGCGGTAAGTATGATTGTATAGGGCTGTCTCTGTTACGTAATCCCATACAAATGACAATGACAGAAACTCAGTGGACGTTAACCATTTTGAGTAGCCAATCAATCTTTAACATGTTTTTACAAAATTCAAAAAACATTTGAAATTCAATTTGAAAACAGTTTCGTTTGTGGTTTGGTATGGTTGGTGACTCAAGATGGTTAACGCCCGTCGCCCATTGCATTTTTTGTCGTTGTCTTTTGTATGGGATTACGAACAGAGAGAGTTTTTTTGCAAATTTTTTGCCCTTCTGTTGAAACGCACCTCTGCTTTGTAGTTGTCAATTATTAGTATCATAATTGTCTCAAATATGGATTTTACTCAGACTTTACTTACGGCCGAACGATAATAAATAATCAATCTATCCTTTATCTGTCAATAACTGTCAATATCTGACATAATTAATGCTCAATCTATCTTTAACTTGTCGATAAGTTACTTAGCAACGCTGTTGTTTGTCAAAAAGACTTTTGACGAATAACAACATAGCTAAATAACTTATCGACAGTAGGTATACAGATAGATTGATTTTAATTTTGGGCCGTAAGTTACTTAGGTAGTATTAACTGTCAAAAAACGTCAAACAATTTTTGACAAATAACAACGTTATTGAAGTAATCTATCGACAGATTACAGAAGGATTGATTTTATTAATTTCAGCCATTTCAACTACAAATTACGCTTTATAGATCTCAGCCTTACAATTAGAAGCCTGAAATGAATCTGACCTCTTCTTATTTTATTTTCCAGAGCAATCATGAACGACGAGCAAACTGAGCAAAGCTCTGAGCCGGAGCCTGAACACGTTATCACGCTCAAGCCGACGCAGATACGAACTTTTATTTTATGGCTCGAGGATAAGAAACCTTATACGTTATAGTTTGTCAATTAGAAATCTTCCAAATATTGGGCTCTGGTGATATTCTCGAACCAAATTTTTAAAATTTGGTTCGAGAATAAAATTTTATTTTAAGGCAATGTTAAGTGTAAATAAAGATATTTTTCATAAAATAAAAAATAAAAAAATAAAAAACAGTAAAATATAGGTAGTAGACCTGACCTAACTTAGTTACATAAATCAAGAAATTAAGGTTATTTTTTTGCTCTTATAAGAACCTATGCAAGTTACAAAGTAGGTTTCCGATGGTCTTTTAAACGCGTAGTCAAGAGTCAGAGTGAACCATAGCACCAGACCACAGATTAAAGATTAGTACGTAGGAGAGTCGAAGATTTGCGATAATTTTTGCGATTCGCGGTGCGAAACATCTACTTTTGTTTCGCGCCGTCATTCCCGCACCAGTGATGTGCGGGTATTAGTATTACTGATAGCATTATATAAATAATAAAATGTAATGTGTTTATTACACTCTATCCGTGGAAAGAAGTTAGTATAGCGCTCTCTATAACGTAATCCCATATAAATAACAGCCAAAAACCACAGTGGGCGTTAACCATTTTGAGTCATCAACCAATCACAAACATGTTTTCAAAAAACATTCGAAACCGGACTTCGTCTGTGGTGGTGTTTGCTGGCGCGCGTGTTGTGACTTTTGGAGTGTTTTTTTGTGAAAATTGGCTGGTTTTTGTGTTCAGCTAGTGTTTATTGGTGGTGGAACTGACTGGGAAGCGCTCTAAAGGGGCGCCGCGGGTGTGTCGGTGGGCGCCGGCGCGGACGAAGTCCATACTTATACCTCACTTATACATATAGTTTCCCTTACTTGTAAATAACTACAAACTTGACATTGGCTAATCAGTGTAAAGCCAGACGAGAGAAAAAAACAACATTCGAAACCATAGTTTCGTTTGTGATTGGTTGATGCCTCCAAATGATTAGGGCCCACTGAGATTTTTGCCTCTATCATTTGTATGGGATTACGTAACAGAGAAAGCGCTATATTAACTCCTCTCCGCGGATAGAGTATAGAATAATAATTGTTTCTGTGTATTATTTATTAGTAAATATAAGGCATTAAATTTTTTATAATGAAACAAAGTATTGTCCTTTTCTTACCCAAGATAGCTAATCTTAAGTATATACAAGTGTAAATTAAAAATTTATAACACTCCCGAAAAGTGAAGGTTACAGTAACTAGAAAAGAGCTGACAACTTTCAAACGGCTGAACCGATTTTCTTCGATTATAGCTAAGAACACTCGATCAATCCACCTTTCAAATAAGAAAAACTAAATTACAATCAGTTCATTAGTTTAGGAGCTACGATGCCACAGACAGATACACACGTCAAACTTATAACGCCCCTCTTTTTTGGGCGGGGGTTAAAAAGGACCGATTGATCTATCAACGCACAGCTCGAATTTAATGGACGGATCAGGCTGAAATTCAGCATGCAGATAGATATTATGACGTAAACATCCGCTAAGAAAGGATTTTCCTAAATTCAACCCCTAAAGGGGTAAAATAGGGGTCTGTTTGTGTGGTTCTCGAGGACGAAGTCGCGGGATTATGTTGAAAATAAAACCACAAAATAAAATTATTAAATATTTATTTGTTCATTTATTTTTTACAAACAATGAGTACTAAAACCGAACCCTCTCTAGCTCTATACAAAAGTAACAACTGGTTGAGCAACCAATCCGCTACTGAACGACTAGTGGTCCAAAACATACAGTAAAGTGAAAGTAAATCATTTTACTCTATCCACGGAGATAAGTTAATATAGGACTCTCTCTCTCTATTACATAATCCCATACACTCATACAAAGACAAAAAAGTCTTTGGGCGTTAACCATTTTGTGTGACCAACCAATCACAAACGAGTCTATTTTTTCGTACTACTCTGAGAACCAATCACAAATGAACCTATGTTTTCCGTACTACTCAGCGTTTGTGATTGGTCGGTCGAACACGGACTTTTTTTGTCTTAGTCATTTGTATGGGATTACGTAACAGGGAGAGTTATATTAAATTCTCTCCGTTAGTGTATGTTTTAGCACAAAATAATAATTTTCGATAAAATTCAACTAAAAAATAAAAATCAATATAACAATCTAGAAATTTTGAGTTACTTAGGTATATAATAATAGTTCGTTCAAAACCATAGATTAAATTATTATCAATTAAAAAAGAATATAAATACAAATAGGAAAGGAATGTAGCGTGATATACGTTTGTACGTTATGCAGGTTGCGAAACTGAGGTTACGCGCTCAGGGGGTGACGTCAAAAATGACAGTTCTTTCATGAATGAGTGTAATATATTGACAGGTCTTGCATGAAAAAGTGTAAATATTGACACTTTTTGCATGAGGGTGTCGAAATTGACAGTTCTGGCACGACAATGTGTCAAAATTGACAGTTCTTGCATGAAAGGGCGTAAGTTTGATACTTTTTGCATGAAAGGATGTCGAAATTAACAGTTATTGCATGAAAGTGTGTCAAAATTGACGTCACAAAATGCATTCTACAAAAATGCAATTTTTAAGCGATTAAGGGCACTATTTCCCAATATATTGTACTTACAAAAGATCTAATGGGCATAAAATTATGTATTGTCTTAATATGAATCAAATTGTTTTGCAATAATTTACTTCGTAATGTGATATGTATACTACCCATTTCCCAAACAAGCTGAAAAAACATACATTCTATACATAATTATATTTATTTTTTCATTTTTCTTCATAGAAATAAATTCGGAACACTCATACAAGTCATTCCCGGTTCCTATATTAATTAAAAGAAATACAGCATCAAATGTATATTTTTAAGTGATTAAAACTGTTTCAACTGAGCAGAACCATTAACAGAAGAACCGGATTTCAATCTTCTACACACAGAATCTTACACATTAGTTATAGATATAAAAACCCCATTATATAAAATATCATAATAATTAAAATAACACGTAATAAATAAAAATAATCAATTTATCCTTTAATTATACAATTTCTATTACAATGGCCACACACGATCAAGTTTACGGCGGAATTGAAGCCCGGCGTCCAGTCAACTGATAGTAAGGGTCGGATCTATATAAAGGCTATTTGTACCTCGTGGACATAACGGGCCCCCAGCTCTGATTTAAGACAAAACGGAATATATTGTAAATTTTAAAAAATACCATAAGGTTGGACAACTCAAACTATATTGACGAAAGATCTATTTTTCAACCGTCCAATAACTTTTATCAGTGGAACAAGTTTGACGTAGTGACAGATTTCCTATAAAAAAACTGTTAAACCCTCAAATTTATCCTCAGAAAGTTAGGTATTTGACAATTAAAAAATCGGCCCTTTTATCAGTTCCTTCCATAAATTGTGATTTAACAAATAATGAGCAAATAAAAGAATTTGCAACACAAAAATGCAAAAAGGTTGCTTTAATTTTTTTTCCTATACCGTGCACCTATACCTAGTACTTTAAATGTCAATTAGGCAGGCCCCCAAACAGTATTAGCCCAGGGTCCAACTCAAGGTCCGTCCCTGTAAGGTACTTACTGGATATATATTAGGTAGGTTACTGGATACCGCTTCAAGTCAGCTGCACACTGATCGGTAAACTTGATCGTGTATAGCTAGCGTTAGATTATTCTGGTTTAGAACCAGATTTATTATAGGTAGATTAAACTAAAGAAACCAGTGTTCGCCTTTGGTCGAAGTTCATAATAAGAAAATCCTTAAATATCTAGTTATTTAGACCCACCCGGCTTTGCACGGGTAGCACAAAGTATCCACAGATTGAATTTTTGGTTGTAATTATAGTGGTCCATACCTCAAAAGATAAAAAGGAACCCTTATAGGGTCACTTCGTTGTCAGTATGTCTGTCTGCGAGTCTCTCAAGAGTTGAAGACTCTTTCTAAGGAACGCGTGGTCATGTAAGCTTTAATTTGTAGTATCACATAAAAATATATTTTACAAAGTTTCAATATATTTCATTCAAGGTACGGAACCTTCGGTATACGAGTCGAATTCGCACTTTTTCATTTTTTGATTTCTGCTACTAAACTTATCGTTACTAAACATATCGTCGTGAACTTTTTTTAAACTATTTGAGAGCAAAAATTTCACAGTACATTATTTTTATAATTATAAATGTAACGATTTTTATAGTATTCGCCAATAAAGTTCTCACGTAGCGCAATTTTTGCCGTCTTATTTGAAAATTATCACCATATCTCGGCCAATTATTTACAGCAAGACTTTATAAATTATACATCTGAACACTCGCAGAATCTACACTTTGACGAAAACCGCATGAAAATCCCTACAGTAGTTTCTGAGATTAGTGCGCATAGACTGACAAATTCGGAGGGACTTCGTATAGTAATAATATTATATTATTTTTTTCTGCATATAATTACAAAATATTTATTAATAATTTGTGATATTCAGCAATATTAATTAATATTATAAATAAAATTTTCGTGTAAATAAATAAATCAACCATTTTTTTTTTTTACAATTAAATAGGACGGACCTATATTTGATGTAACTTTCACATAAAAATAGGCAGCGTTTCAGGATATTTTCTACTTATCAAACCTATTTTGTCATGATCACATCGCATATGACTACCGTACATTCGTCTAACTAGAGTATTTTCTCAAAATAGACCCTATTACAAACTAACATAAGAACTAATATTGCATTGTATTAAAAATATTAGTAACCCGAGGCCAGGGACGGTTACCGTTACTAAATTTTAACGTTACAACTATGTTAAATAAAAGTGGTAACGTTAACGGTGGCATTATACAAATGATATGATTTAACGTTATATTTTTATCGTTACTCAACGATAGGAGCACGTAGACTGAAGATGTTACTTTGTACACGGCATCGTTACAGAGAGATAGGTGTATAATTACCGGTAAAATGTATCATTACATTTACCGGTATTAATGGATATATTATAGTTATTTTTATCGTTACTTTTTAAAAATATCGGTAACTCGCCCCCTGCCACGGTTTTTTGAGATGAAACAAGCGGCTCGCCTATTAATTCCATATCTTTTCACCAAAGATAATAAAATGTTTCACGGTGTGGCTTTGAGTTCTGACCACAGATTTATGACATGACTTTTAGTCTTAACCATAAGTTGATCTCCGCAAACCATGGATAAGGATGCGTTTCCACTAAAGCGGTGCAGTGGCTTGAGCCTGATCAAACGTTACTGTTAAATGAAGTTCAAATTTTATCACGTCATCTTCAAACGTCGTTAATAAGTGGAAACGCACCCTTAGGCGTGAATTTGAAATTCTAAAAAAGGGGGTTTAAAAAAAATAAGTCACAGTAAAAAATGTCCGCAAATTAAAAACGGCTCTGAACACTATTCAACAACGAACGATATTCATTTTCATTATTATACTCTATCCGTGGAAAGAAGTTAGTATAACGCTCTCTCTCTTACGTAATACCATACAAATGATAGAGACAAAAATTTCAGTGGACACCAACCACTTTGTGACACCAACCAATCACAATCTCTAACTATGTTTTCTAATTGAATTTCAAAACATTTTCAAATTGAATTTGGAATGTTTTTTGAAGACATGTTTGTAATTTTTGTCTCTATCATTTGTATGTGATTACATAACGGAGAGAGCGCTATACTATCATCTTTCCGCGGATAGAGTATAACACTTCCGTAATAAAAATTCTATTAATAATTTATTTTTTATCACTAATTATTAAAATCTGGTTCCATTTCTAAGGCAGTGAGTTTCCTGACGAATTCGGCGCGTTGAGAAGGCGTTAGTTCCTGAAAAAACATTCATTATTAAGGTTTTTGTATAAAAATTAAAAAGTATTGTAAGGTTTTAAAACGTTACGATCCTTTTCAGGGACTTTAAGAAAGGTATAGTGCATAAATAAGAACTCAAATTTTAAAGAATAGATTTGTGCAAAAATCTCGAATCTTGAATCAACTGTCATGTCACAAGTGTACTTAAATTAAAAATTTATAACACCCCCGACAAGTGAAGGTTACAGTAAGAACTAGAAAAGAACTTTCAAACGGCTGAACCGATTCTCTTGGATTATAGCTAAGAACACTCTTGATCAAGCCACCTTTCAAACAAAAAAAAAACTAAATTAAAATCGGTTCATTAGTTTAGGAGCTACGATGCCACAGACAGATACTCACGTCAAACTTATAACACCCCTCTTTTTGGGTCGGGGGTTAAAAAATACGATTTTAGTCCATAATCTAAGGGTAAATAAATGCCGGACTGTATTACAGTTTACATTAGTTACATTACAGTTCCTCGCCAACGCGCATATGAAATCGCGCGAAACGATTCGCGGCGAATTCGCCATTTTTTAACAAGGTCTTGACAGTAAAATTAAACACTTACCATAACCAAGTGGTTGACGGCTTGCAGCACGGCGTCTTGCTTGATAGCTCGCAGGTTCCTCTCCAGCACGGAGTCGTTGTCCGCCGCCTGAGCTTCCAGCCACTTGCAGACCGCTTCGTTGTCGTGCTCCCACTGGTGGGACTGTGGACAACGATTATTTATTGATTAACGTTGTAATATGGCGTCACGACATTCCATGACATAATAAAAGTAAAGGTGAAGTCTGCCAATCCGCACTTGACCAGCGTGATGGTCTAAGCCGGAGACCAGGGCTCAGTAGTAAGGCGGCAATGGATTGAGATGACGGCTTGCACCCTCAGCTCCGCTCGAGGCGGAGTATATCCTGCGGGAACATCACCTCACCTGCGTCTCCCCTTTGTCCTCCGTGAACCAGCGCCGCAGCGTGGCGGCGGCGGCTCGCTGGTCCATCTGCTCCGGCCCCGTGGCGGTGGCGGCTTGCACCCTCAGCTCCACTCGAGGCGGAGTATATCCTGCGGGAACATCACCTCACCTGCGTCTCCCCTTTGTCCTCCGTGAACCAGCGCCGCAGCGTGGCGGCGGCGGCTCGCTGGTCCATCTGCTCCGGCCCCGTGGCGGTGGCGGCTTGCACCCTCAGCTCCTGCGCGTTCTGCCGCAACAGACGCTTGAGGCGCCAGTACAGCAGGCGCCGCGAATCCCGCCAGGGGATTATATCCTGAGGGAACATCAAGCGATTTTATTATACCCAGAACAGGGATGTTACCAACCTAGCGGCATCTAAACGGCTGTTCTGTTTGGTGGACGTAAGCAAGCCGAACTTTACTTTCGACCAAAAAGTTCTGAATTATTCTCAAGCACGCCTAAAGAAGTTTTACTTCAAAAATAATTCACAAATATAGTTGAATCAAGACACACGGTCGTGTGTCGAAGCCAAGTTTAAAACTTACAAATATACAGCCTTTTTCCAGCATCCTTTCAGCGGTGTCGTGTAATTCGGCAAACTGGACTGCGATCTGTTAGAAATAGACAACAATTATACAACAAGCATGTGACGTCATCCGGTTTAGGTTTCTGGCTGAAAATCAGCGCTGTATGATCTTATGTATGTACAAGGCATACAGCATTATGCTGAGCTAGAACCTTTTTTCGGTTTGCGCCACACATGAGTTTATTCTGGCGCTTCTGCTTGAGGCGTTTCGGCATCAATGCTCCATTGGAGGAAGCGCCAGGATAATCAACTCTTAGGCATAACATGTGGCGTGTGGTACAATGTACAAAATAAACATTTTCTCTCTTTTAATTAATTAATTAACTAAGATGACTTTAAATTTAAAGGCGTGTCCAATAAAACATGCTGTACCTGATTAAAAACCTACTGTTTACTAAGCCATTACACTGATCGTGAGCAATTTACTCTTATCCAGAGAAGTTCTGATCTCCATCTCTGAAGATATTCATCAGATCTTCATTAAAGTTGGTTATACATATCATAATATTGTATATTGCATATTATTGTAAATTGAATACTTGAAAAGAGCAACCGCCGAGTTTCTTGCTGGTTCTTCTCGGTAGGAACGGCATTCCGAACCAGTGGTAGATTATTTTGACGATTCAAAAGCACTTATAAAAGTTTAATTGAATAAAAATATTTTGAATTTGAATAGCATACCTCGTGGTAAATGGGTGCAAGTTCCTTCTCCCGCGCTTTCATGGTTTTTTCGGCAGCGGTTAGTTCCGCGTCCAACTCGCGGACACGAGTCTCGGCTACAGAGAAAAAATGGAAAAATTACCTAAAATAGTTTTTATTCCCCTTTAAGTAACTTGCAAAGAAACGCAAGCAATTTAAATCCCATGTAATTTAACCTTATTACATCATACGTATATAATTTATCGTCAAATTTTTGTGCTAGGCATGCAAACTTGATAGTGTGTGGATGTCAATTTTGCCAATTGGAACAAACTATACTTCATCCTAATATCCGGGTGATTTTATTTATTCTGTAACAACAAATGTGAAACAAGTGTAAATTAAAAATTTATAACACTCCCGACAAGTGAAGGTTACAGTAACTAGAAAAGAGCTGATAACTTTCAAACGGCTAAACCGATTTTCTTCGATTGTATCTAAAAACACTCTCGATCAAGCCACCTTTCAAACAAAAAAAAACTAAATTAAAATCGGTTCATTATTTAGGAGCTACGATGCCACAGAGATTAAAACAAAAAGTTTACCTTGCTTGCCAGCTTCAGTCTTTATGAGCACATCGTCGATGGAGCCGCGACGGTCGAGGTTCTTCGAGATGTCCTTTATTTGCTCCCTGATTTCTAGAAAATATTACAAACTTTACAACATTTGAACATATTATAAGACAATTCTTTGCCTCAGAATAAAAATCTTCAATTCACATTGAGAACAGATCCTTACTCCATTCTATTTAAATGGTAAATACACTTGCAGCATCAGTATTAAGGATTTGGGAAACTGCAGTTCAGAATTTAAAATAACTATCGATGGCACTCTGCTTCGCTCCCCTGAGAATAAAGTTAAGTCTTATTCCTTGTCTACATTATAAAGGGAAGCTCTGTGCAAAATTTCAGCATTCTACTGCTCAATTCTGCATTCTAGAATGCTGAAATTTTGCACAAGGGTTCTGTCTGAGCTTTGATAAGTCAGTCAGGGAGTGAAGCTGCCAAGCGATTTATCGTTACGATACGATACCGTGATAAGGGGCATGGGTTTAATAAAAACTGCCATACTCCAAGTCTTCCAAGTTACCTTGGTATCATCTTAAACTGCATCATGACTTACTACCAAATAAGGTCACAGTCAAGAGCTTATTTGTAATGGAATAAAAAAAAATGTCTGGAAAGTATGCTTCTGCAATTATCTTACCGGAGGCTCTGGCGCTGAGCCTGAGCAGTTCAGGGTCGAGCCGGTACATGGTCTTGAGGATGTCCTTCTGCTTGTACTTCACCTCCACGATGCCCTCCGCTTCGAGGACTCCTCCTCTGCAAACACGGTTAAACTTACTATCATTATGAAAACGACTTCACTTGCAAACGGCCAGAGAATTCGTCGGACAAAATTTTGCCGATAGGATTTATAGTGCAGAAATTTTGAGAAAAGGCTTGCTAGTTTTGCTCCATATGTCAACTGCCATGTGAGAAGTAGGTACGATTTTAGTTCTTACGCGCTTCTCTTTGACGCCTGCTATTCTATTATTCGTTGTTCCAGATCTATATATCGATTTATATCTCATTACGCATAACGTTACGTTAACCTAATTAATTTATATCAGCACTACATCATTGTTTGACAGTCAAAGTGTACAATGGTACCCAATTCAAATAAATGACTTTGACTTTGACTCTATTTCAAGGTTTTTGAGGCAACTAAGTCCTCAGTCCTTACCTGGCGTCGTTGTCGGCGTACATCTCCATGCGTAGAGAGTTGACGCTAGGGTCGACGACGGCCCATGCACCGCCGCGCAGCTCGGCGCCGGGCGGGATGTACACCAGCACCGGCGCCGTAGCGCGCCGCAGTGCACAAACGATCTCCGCGCCGAACTTCAGGATCTGTTCGTACATGTCTGTGGACGAAGTTTACAATACAATTTTTAGATCCTCGATAACTCAACGATTGAGAAGTGGGCGGAATTCCGAAAGGTCGGCGGTTCGAACCTCACCCGTTACAATATTGTCGTACCTGCTCCTAGCATAAGCTTTACGCTTAATTGGAGAGCAAAAGTGAGTATTAGTCATGATAAGCATTTATAACATTCTTTTCTTTTTTTTTTAAATTGAGCGTCAAAACACATCAGACTAAAATGAACCTAAGACGCCTTGTTTTAAAGGTTAAAAATTCAGTACTACTGATTTCAATTTGACAATATTTCCGCTTAACTGTTAACGCATGGTCGAACTTGACATTTGAAACAAGGCACTTAAAGTCCATTTTACTTTAACATTAACTGTTCCCATCATCATCATTTCATAATACATATATGTAATAGCGAAACATCATGCGATAGATTGCTTTTTATTTTTGGGAAAGCATTAATTAATTGGAAAATTCCTTGAAAGCTTACCTTTCTGTCCGCCACTGAATCCTCTCCAGTTGGCGAATATGATGATGGGCAGATTTTCCCGCGAGAAGTCGTTGATGGCTTGAGATGTTTTGTACGCAGAATCGGGGAACCATACCTGGGTGATAAAAATTCATCCATACTAATCCATATCCATACTATTATTATAAATGCGAAAGTGTCTCTGTCTGTCTGTCTGCTAGCTTTTCACGGCCCATCCGTTTAACCAATTTTGACGATAGAGATAGCTTGCATTTCGGGGAAAGACATAGGCTACTTTTTATCCCCTAAAATCAAAGGGCTCCATTAATTTGTATCAGAATATTCTGTACTAATATTATAAATGCGAAAGTGTGTCTGTATGTCAGCTTTTCACGGCCTAAAAGCTTACATCCCGGGGAAGGACGTAGGCTACTTTTTATCGCAGAAAATCAAAGAGTTCCCACGGGATTCTTAAAGGCCCATCCGTTAAACCAATTTATATGTTTGCTACAGAGGTAGCTTGCACCCCGGAAATTTACAAAGGCAACTTTTTATCCCGGAAAATCAATGAGTTCCCACGGGATTCCGACAAACCTCAATCCACGCGGACAAAGTCGGGGCATTAGCTAATACATAATAATTAAAACAACACTGTATTAACACTATTAAAAACAACGGACATGTACAATGTGGCAATACAACGAGCAAACATACCTGTCCTGCCTGCTGCACGGTCTTGGCCTCCGAGTCCCAGTTGGCGGGGTCGGCGGGCAGCGTGAACTCCACCGTGCGCGTCTCCACCGCCACCACGCCCACCGGGATGCCGCCCAGCCGAGCGCGCCCTGGGGACAAGCAAGCAATCAATTAATTAATTAATTAATTAATTAATTAATTAATCAATCATTCAATCAATCAATCTAGATTTAGATTTGGATGTTAGTGCCTAAAATAAGAAAACTTTTGTATTCCTGTGCAACTACCTTCTGCTTAATACAGCTCTTTCCTATTGCAGAGGGTAAGGAACTCGTCCTTGTATTTAGAAGTTCAATAAATTATTTATAATTATAAAAAAACAGCCTGTTTGCGTCCACTGCTGGACATAGGCCTTCCCAAGAGTGCGCCACACGCGGCCCGCCGCCTTCCTCATTCACTCACTTCCCACTACCTTCTTAATGTCGTAAGTCCAGCGGGTTGGAGGTGGTGCGCTTGGAGATACGCGGTTTTTACTCCAGAACACGTCTGCCGCAGAGGCCATCAGACTTTCAGGTCAGTCGTAAGTTTACGTTTTTTGGTAAGTTTTGGAAGATTTTGTCACTTTGTTGACCTGACCTCTAATATGTTATGTAAGTTTTTGTGTCGTAACGATACTGGAAAAGCGTTCTTTGAGAAAAACTTCTGAGAAAAACTTAAAGACGTATCAAATTAAAAGAAGGCGACGTCAAAGAAGTCGTTCCTAGAGTTATCGCCGGTCCCGTTCCACGGGCCAATTCTCTGGGGTCAGAGCACTGCACTGCAATATTGGTACCGCTCAGTTCAGGGACGTACATAGGGTTGAAGCCAGGTGTACATTCTAGCAGGTAGCAGAAATCTACGTACCGGTGACCACAGTCTGCGCCCAGGGCTTCATGATCTCGTCGAAGGAGCCCACGTCAAAGAAGCCGGCCCTGGTGTTGTCGCCCGTCAGCATGAGGCGCGGGTCGTGCGCGGCGCGCGGCGGCACCCACTCCACGGGCCGCTCCACCGGGTCCGAGCACCGCATTATTGGCACTATGCTCATTTTGTCCTGGGGAACAATGGATAAATTACTTTCAGAAGGTATATCAGGGCCACTTATATTGATTTGTCAGTTAAATGTTCCAATTTGCGCACATTGAAAACAAAACTGACCCTCTACAGGCTGTAACCAGAACAGAAGATATTGGATAACTACAGTACAGAGGCAGAAGATATTGGATTGTGTTACGGCAGTATAATTATAACGCTAAGTTTTTGCTACCGTTCTGGTTAAGCCTGTATGTCTATCTATCTATTTAGCCAATGGCTGAAAGACTTGTCAACTGACCTTGGGCACATAAGACAGCCATTTGACCGTGGTCCGTATGGCCTCCAGGTCGGTCGGCGCCACGGCGTGCGTGACTCCATTGTTGTGCATTATCTGTATACCGCCCAGTTGGTTGTTGCTGGCGTACACCGCTCGACCCAACACTTTGTTCAACGCCGCATAACCGGTTAGAATGATGTATGAGGACTCCACTTGAATCACGCGATGACCAAGCCTGGTGAAATAAAACGATAGTTAAAAGGTATCCTCTGTTGAGTTCAAAGGATGGAAAAAAAATACTAAATACTATGCAACCCAATAGGATAGGATAAAGTATCTGTTGGCATTGATAGGCAAGATTGATAAGAAAAACTGTGCCAACAGAATAGCATAACTTGTGCCCATGCATATAAAATGTGAAGCTCACAGTTGGGTAAAAAGATAAGAAGAGAAGGTTTCCTTATCCTACAAACCTAGACATCCATTACATAATCCAAAATTCCGCAACGTATTGTTAGATTTTCCATGTAAAATTATTGAGAACTATGAAAAATTTGAAAATAGTAATATTTTATAAAATTAATATTTATCCATACTATCCATACTAATATTATAAATGCGAAAGTGTGTCTGTCTGTCTGCTACCTTTTCACGGCTCAACAGTTTAACCGATTCTGACGAAATTTGGTACAGGGTTAGCTTATAACCCGGGGACGAACATTTACTTTTTATTCCGGAAAATCAAAGAGTTCCCACGGGATTCCTAAATACCCATCTGCTCAACCGATTTGTATGAAATTTGGTACCGAGGTAGCTTGCGTCCATGTTATTGACATAGACAACTTTTATCCCGTAAATCATCCACGCGGATAAAGCAGCGGGCATCCTCTAGTTTACCATATATTTTACAGTACCTGACAACATAGGATCCGATGCCGATAGCCCTGCAGGTGACCACAGAGATGGTGACAATGTCTTCGTACGCCTGAGCAGTCTCGCCCGCGATGAGACCCGCGTCGCGGAGACATTCCACACCCAGACCCTCTTCTTTGCCTGGAGACGAGATATTTATGTAAATATATCGATATATTGATTTTTATTCGATTGTACATATAACGCAATTTATAAAGTTAAACTATATTGGCAGTAAAAGCTGTCTCCGGATAGCCGCAAGAACATTGAGTAATATAATAGACAGCATTTTTCTTCGAGCTTTCAATTCAATTATGAGATTTTGTATACCAAAAGACAGACAGCAAAAATGTTGGGTGAATTGTGTGGAAGATCTAACAAGTGTAAATTAAAAATTTATAACACCCCCGACGATCCAAAGTATTTGAGTTTTCTAAAACATCATTTTCAAATAAATAATTATGTATTTAGGCAACGTCCATCTTGACAGCTTGACATTTGTCTATTGACATAATATTATGAACCTAACGGTTATCTAACCTTCTTTTCTACAAGAAAACTAGAAAAGAGCTGATAACTCTTAAACGGCTGAACCGATTTTTTTAGATTATAGCTAAGAACACTCTCGATCAAGCCACCTTTCAAACAAAAAAAACTAAATTAAAATCGGTTCATTCGTTTAGGCGCTACGATGCCACAGACAGATACACAGATACACAGATACACACGTCAAACTTATAACACCCCTCTTTTTGGGTCGGGGGTTAAAAAGGATGGATGAGAACATAAATTGGAGAAGAGTTCAAGCATTACGACAAAATGGAAAACCTCTGTACAAGGAGGGTACAATCATTCTTAAAGACAAATAAGTTGGGTGCATTACAAGGAAGAAGAACTAAGTATGGGCAAATATATAAATAGGAAAAGAGTCGAAAGGCCACGACGAATGGCACAAATTGAGGAGACCCACAAAAGGTCCCTTTGTGGCATGATGACTCACCAATAATATCGGTGATCCTGTATCTGGACTCGCCCTCGTCATCGATCAGTTGCGCCTTGACAGAGTTGAGGGGCCCGAGCCGAGAGTAGGCCTCGGGGCTCAGGTACAGGTACTTGAAGCCTCGCTCGGGCCTCTCCGCGTCCAGCCAGGCCACTTTGAAGTCCGACTTCACTTCCTCCGCGACGCCGATGCGCGCGCCAGAGTTCACGCTTATGTATATCTGTTGACAAATCAAAGAATTAAAATAATGGAATGTATACACGGTCAAATCTGACACGAGGAAATCAGTATAAGTGTCTGAGTAGCCGACTTAACGAGGTTTTAATTTTTTTTTAATTCTATTAACGTTTGGGGTCCCAAGATGCTCAATAGCGAACCTGCTACTGAAAATGTAGCGGTAGAAGACCCCCACTAGCTCGTCAGACGATTTCAAGCTGACCCATATTTTATGGAAATCCCTTTTCCCAGAATTCCCAGGGGTGAACATGTCACCCCTGTAGAATTAAACCGTATACAAAATCATCTTAAAAATATCTTAATCTCTACGCCTTAGCCTTCTTAATACTGATTTGTATAGAATTCTTTTGTGGAAATCCTTGCAAGAGTAATTCGTTCAGCTGTGGACTTCTATTATAACAAACCAAGACTAAATAAGTGGTTATCTGTAAATAACATTGTACTACCAAACAGTGATATATTTTGTCACTTACCCTGGGTATTTTCCTTTCGCGCGCATACTGAGACGCTCTGTAGTACACCCAGTCCTCCTGGGGTCCGAAAGACCCCATGTAGTGCGTCAGATCGTTGGCTATTAGCACTATGTCACGGCCCTCGGGACATTCCGGTGTGAACAGGGTTAACCGCCAGGCCACCATGCCCACCTGGAGAAAAAGAACAATACAATCAAGTGCCGGAACACGCAAAAGTCACTCGTTTCAAAATTTAATAGCATACCATGTGATTGTGACCTCAGGAAAGTGTGAAAGTCATTTGTGGGAATGAGTGTAATATTTTATAATAAAACACTGCAGTCAGTTAACAATTTTAAACTTGTTTAAAAACAACAAGTTTAAAAAATCTATTAAAAGTATACTCCTGGAAAAAGCATATTATAAAACCGAAGAACGAATGAGGCCTCATAATGCGCTTGAACGCACAGTGTAGGTTCCACCATTCAAATTACTGTATCACATCAATTTACAAGGATCTGATTGGTGGAACCTACACTATGCGTTCAAGCGCACTGTGAGACCTCATAGTAACGTTTGTGAATACGGCCGTAAATATAATACAGTATTCCTTACAGTATTTTGCCCCGGCAATCTGGTCACTTCCACGGCTCTTCTCTCGCCATCGGATTCCACCACCAGCTCCACCGAACTCATCACGTTGTCTGGCGGGGGACCTGAGTGATACAAAACGTATTTAACGTAACTCCAATTTGTCTAACCAATTTTAATTGGGATTATACCTATGTTGAAAACAAATTATTTAATAGTAATTATTAAATAACGGTTATTCCAAAACTCGCATAATTCACGTCTGCTGTTAGTTTTTGCTAACCATTTTAAATTATCGATTTAACTAAAAAATACGTCAAAAGTGTATGACGTCACATCTGTGGATTTCATACAAGCTCACTAACTAAGGCAATATTTTATTTCAACTAAAGCGTTCCAAGGACTTTCTTCTAAAACTTTTATATTATAGATTATCCAGTAGTGTGCATGTGACACTTAAAAGTGTATATAGATCAGTTTCAGATACTTTTTAGTTGTTAGTAAGTAAACTAAAGACTGATTATTCAATCTTTAAATGACAAATACAGATTTTGGCAGATTTTCGGATTGCGTCTCTATCACTTATGATCACTTACCATCTACAGCGCCCTCGTCGATGCATTCCCGCCAACGCTTCTCGACCACTTGTCGGAACATGTCCGGGATATCGTACACGTATGTCGTGCCTTGCGACGTTGCCTGGAAATACGATTTATTTTCAACTCTGTGACAAGGGGAATATTAGTCATGATTAACATGGTTAATATTGTTTAAAAAATTAAAAAATTGCACATCCTTTCAGGTTAGCCTGGGTTATTTTGCAAAGTATGGTTTCGTTTTATGAACTAAATCCATTTTCATCTTGGAATTAGTATAACACCCGTAAGAGGAAAAAAAGATAACTATTTCTTACCAAGAATCTCTTCTGCTGCAGATAGTCTTTGGTGACATATGGGGTGGAGATGGGCAGTCCGTGCATGGGGCCTTGTTTCGGACCGAACGATTGGAAGATTATCTGCAAACAAACACAAAATATAGTAACACCTAACAAAACCCTATAAACTATATGTGATGCTTGCAACTTTTATGAGTCACAAAGTTTATCAATCACTAGCTGACGCCCGCGACTTCGTCCGCGTGGATTTAGGTAATCCAGGATATTATCTATCTCCATTCCAAATTTCAGCCAAATCCGTCCAGTAGTTTTTGCGTGAAGGAGTTACAAACATACACACATACTTTTGCCTTTATAATATTAGTGTGATTTGTAGTTTTTTTTTTCGACATTTTGCATGATAAATCAAAAACTATTATGCATAAGTACCTAAATAAATAAAATTGGTTTTAAAATGTTTAACGGTCTTTACCTGATACCTTTCATTTACCTGGACCCTTTCATATGATACCCCACTCGGTAGATATCTTACTTTGAAATTTCAAATTTAAAAAAGAATAAAAAAATCGTTTATTTACACAACGATTCCAAATTTCATGTCGATAGCTTTAATAGTTATTGAAATAATAAACTATGACAGACAGACAGACGGACGGAGATAGTCGCACCATATGGGTTCTATTTTTACCATTTTGAAACGGAACTCTGAAAACAGGATATATATATATATATATATATATATATATATATAAATCATCAATTGCACTTACCACACCAGTCCTTGGGTCAATAACTTCCTCGTAAGTGTAGACGTCCAGGGTATACCCGGACCCGTTGGACAGACACAGCCGGACATTCTTCGTGGGCTGTCCAGGGCCTGAGGAAATAGTAACGAATCTAGATATTTTAAGCTATATTCAAACTAAGGGCAGTTACGCACTGCATCCGATTCGAATCTTTTTCTAACAATTCAAATCAATTTTTATAATAACCTATCCATATCCGCGGAGTGAAATTAGTTAATGCTCTCTCTATTATAGAGAGAAGAGTAAGAGCGCTATATTAACTTGATTCCACGGATAGAGTATAACGGTTTTTAGTATATTTGTCAAGTGCAAAATGACCTCTTCTCTCACTCGGAACTCTTTTGCTTCACACTCACTTTTTTTTAAATATAAAATAGCGAGCAAACAAGCAGGCGGGTCACCTGACGTTAAGTGATTACCGCCGCCCATGAACATTTGCAGCACCAGAGAACATAGCGGAGATGTTAAGTACAGAAGTGACAATAAAGCTACAATCACAACTCACCAATTCGTAGCGTGAATCGGATCTCCGCTTGCAAAACTCTCAGTTTCCATAGTCGTGGCCCGTAGCGCATCACCATACCCAGTACGGATTCCTCAATCTAAAACAAATAAATTAACATACACTAGCAGGCAAGAAATACTGTAAGTCGACCTTAAAAAAGAGATAGCGGATTCGTAGAGCGTTGTCTCTGTCGTTGAGACCGACAAAACGTCACATAGGTATGAATGATAGAGGCAACGTTCTACAAAGCCGACTGGGATTGTCCAGAAAAGACTTGGATGTAAATAAACTGTTCAGCCTCCTTTGTGTTTTCTCCAAACAACGCGTCTTTGGCGAAGTGAATTGTGCTGTGTGGCACAACAAAAAGCCACTAAAATAAACAACAACAACACGCCGAAACATCTTTCTAAAGGTAGATGTACATTAAATCTTGCGGGCTATTGTACAACTTGTAAAGTAAAATATAAACGACTCGTGAACCGCCCCGGCTTCGCATGGGTGCAGTGTAGCTACTAATGCAGTATTAGTGTGTTTTTGTTAAAACAGCATTTACGATGAAAGCTCTCAGTCAGCTTGATTTCTTCTGATCTTGAACAATTATCGTCTTTCAACAAATCAACACAAAACAATATTAAACTATATGTGTAAACATTCCTCTTGAATCCCTCTATCTATTGATGAAACTTGCATTAAAATCTGTTGCGTAGTTTAAAAAATCTAAGCGTACATATGTACAGACGGCGGGAAGCGACTATGTTTTATATCATGTAGAGAAAACGAAAACCCTGTGTAACACGGGTGTTTATGCTTACCTTAGCAGTGTCCATAATAACCGTAGGTCCGAAGTTGAGGAAGATGTGGTTACAGTCCGTCCTCTTTGCCAGGTGGTGGGAATACGCCACTTCCAGCTCGTCCATCGCTTCCAGCAACACTCTGAAACCAACAAAATTATCTACGAGTACTTATTTTTTTATTGCGAAACAAGTTAGCCCTTGACTCACCATCATCAATCATCATCATTGGTCATTTAATATCAGATGAGATTGCTCTCATCTGATTGTAAATAATAATGCAGTCTTAATAATAAGGTCACTGACATAGCCCAGACTATTAGCAAGCTGAAGTGGCAGTGGGCAGGCCATACCTGTCGTAGAGGCGATGGCCGTTGGAGCCGGAAAGTCCTTGAGTGGAGACCGCGTTTGAGCAAACGTAGTGTGGGACGCCCTCCAGCACGATGGACCGACGATATAAAGCGGCTGGCGGGAAGTGGCTGGATGAGGAAGGCTGAGGACCGGGTGTGGTGGCGCTCTATAGGGAAGGCCTATGTCCAGCAGTGGACGTCCACAGGCTGATGATGATGATGATGATGATGAATGCAGTCTAAGATGGTGGCGGGCTAACTTAGAATGGGTGTGGCGGTTCAATTACACCTATACCTTTATCAGTTTCTATACAGCATCATACCGGAGCGCTAAATCCCTTGGTAGTTTTTGCCCATGGGGTGGTAATTAGCCATGGCCGTAGCTTCCCACCAGACCAGACCAGAGACAATTTAGAAATTATATATTCCCAAATTGTACCTGCATGGAATCAAACCCGGGGCCCTCCCACTTATAAAAAATAAAAATGATGTAAGTAACCAAAGATAAAAAGGCATCTCAAGCACACTACTGCCACAGCCAGGAGAAACAAAATCTTCTTCAAACATATATAACTCACCTTTCTCCTTCATTCTGCAGGTACTCGAAGGACGCTTCCTTGGTGATGAGGTCCTGATGCCTAATGATGGAGCGGATGAAGAAGCGATAGTCCGTCACTTCCTGGCCCTTCTTGACCTGCCAGCAAAATTGTATCGAGTTTTTTTTTTTTATTCGAGTTAAATACATTGAGAGAAATATTTCACAACTAGTTGACGCACGCGATTTCGTCCGCTTGGATTTAGGTTTACAAAGATCCCCTGGGAATTCTTTGTTTTCCTGCGATTAAAAAACTCCTGTCCGTTCCTTGAATCTAAGCTATTAAATTACTTGTCACGAAAATCGGTTAAGCGAATGGACCGTGCAAATGTAGCAGCAGACAGACACTCTTTCGCATAAAATGATGTTAGAATGGAAGTACGGATTCATTCGTAAAAAAATTGTGATATTAATATGATAGGATAGTCAAATTTGGTTGGACTTGTATGTTTGTTTTCATAATAATGATTCTTTTTAACACATTAAAAAAATAACGTTAGGGGTATTTTCACAGTTCACGACAGCTAAGGAACTTGTAACAAAACGTCGAAGCTTCAACGTCACTGGCAGACGTCAAAGGTTCCTACATATTGACGCTAGGTAGCCTATGAATTGCCTATTTTTCTTTGATTTCACGTCAGCCATAGTCTAATATTTTACATATCATCGATTCAGGATCAAATCGAGAGTTCCCTCACTCTAGTTCCCTCTGGTATTTTGCTTAGTTACTACGTTACCTTGGCTTTGCCCAGATACAGATGCATCTTCTGGTTGCTGGTGGGCAAGGCTTCCAGGTCGTAGCTCCTCATGCGGTACAGCTCCAGCTGGAAGGCGGAGGCGGGCTCCAGGTGGCGGTAGATCGTATCCTCCGTGAAGTCGTTGCGAGCGCGGTACGTGAAGAATTTGGGGAATTGACGCCTGAGAAAGAAGGGGAAAATTTAAACTAGAACCTATCTCTTCTTTGGAATCAACAGACAAACCTGACCGGACCTGAGAAATTGGGATACTATATTTTCCAGATGGCATTCATCATAAGTCAATCTAAATGCAAGTTCAAGATGAGAAATAGTGGGTAAGAATAGCCCAGATTGGCTGGAAATGGCCGGAAAGCACACCCATTTAATGGGATAATAGGGTGTTTGACTGTAAATAAAACAATATCATGTTTTGCATAGCGGTAGTTTATGCGGCTAGAATTCATTACTTAAGAGAATAATTTAAAAGAATTTTAGATTTTCATATATTTTTTTACATAATTAATTACTAACGTCACGCTGTACGGAAGGCGATCAATGACGTCACAAGGCGTACACAAATATTTTCCAATTTTTTAACATAACAAGTGTAAATTAAAAATTTATAACACCCCCGACAAGTGAAGGTTACAGTAACTAGAAAAGACCGAAAAGACCTGATAACTTTCAAACGGCTGAACTGATTTTCTTGGACTATTCCGCGCCTACGATCTATAGTATCTGAGTTTTCCAAAACATCATTTTCAAATAAATAATTATGTATTTAGGCAACGTCCATCTTGACAGCTTGACATTTGTCAGTTGACATAATATTATGAACCTAACGGTTATTTAACCTTCTTTTCTACAAGTAAACTAGAAAAGAGCTGATAACTCTTAAACGGCTGAACCAATTTTTTTGGATTATAGCTAAGAACACTCTCGATCAAGCCACCTTTCAAACAAAAAAAAGTAAATTAAAATCGGTTCATTCGTTTAGGCGCTACGATACCACAGACAGATACACAGATACACACGTCAAACTTATAACACCCCTCTTTTTGGGTCGGGGGTTAAAAATAGAGGGATTTCTGTGGAAAAATATTTTTATACTATAATGACAAGTCGAATAAAAATGCAAAATTGCTTCGCCAAATCAATTTTGGCCACTTACTTGATAAGTAACATGAAGGTGATGCGTCGCACGCGCTTCTGATGCAACTCCCGCGCATGCACGCGACAGAACTGTCCGAAGCGACGCGACACGGCGCTGTCGTCGCTCTCGCCGGTGTCGCGGATGCCGATCATTAGGATGTGGATAGGTTCCAAAGGCTGCAACAATACAAATGGATTTTTACAGGGTGGCCTCAGATGTGACGCTTAATTCATGTCTAGGTATAGTTGAGTTTATAGTTATTAATTAACACAAAAAATAATGTCCAAAAATGTTAAACAAAAAAGAAAAAAAAAAAAGAAGAACCACTGACGGATGAAAATTATGAAAAAATCATATCCCCTAAACTAATACTACATGTTCACCACGACATCAAAAGGAGCCTCAAAATACCCAAGCTATTCGAATTATGTATTATAATGATATAACTATATAGAACTAGCTGATGCCCGCGACTTCGTTCGCGTGGATGTAGGTTTTTTAAAATTCCCGTGGGAACTCTTTGATTTTCCGGGATAAAAAGTAGCCTATGTGCTAATCCAGGGTATAATCTATCTCCATTCTAAATTTCAGCCCAATCCGTCCAGTAGTTTTTGCGTGAAGGAGTAACAAACATACACACACACACACACATACAAACTTTCGCCTTTATAATATTAGTGTGATTAGTGTGATATGTAAACCAGCAGGCGGGTCACCTGATGTTAAGTGATTACTGCCGCCTATGCACATTTGCAGCACCAGAGGAACCGCCAATACGTGGCCAGCCAAGGTATCTACCAATATGACTTACCACTTCATCCTCGATTGAGATCGGTTTGAGATCATGGCCGACGTTGATGCTCGTACTGTCCCGGTTCTCGCTGCCGTCCTGCAGCGCTTGCAGGTCCTGCAAGAAAAACGAAAAAGGCTACTCGTTCAAACATTGTATTACCACGCTCAGCTCCTGCTATTGCTTTACCCCCCCACCCCTTCCCCCCTCCCAACTATACACATTTCAGGAAAGAAGAGGAAAATGAAGAAAAATGACGCGACGAGTAAGTGCCAAAAAAATCTCAAAAACTCAAGTTTTTCAAAATCCTTCTTGGGGTCCGTTCAGATAGACCGTCGCGGAGTGCAGAATAAATTTTGATAGTTTCTAAAATTGAATTGAAAAAATCGGTTAAATGCGAGTCAGACTATCATCATATAAGAATCAATTCATTTTTAAATTTTAATATATTAATTGAAATACACATTCTGTGAAAATTTTAACAGTTTACCTATTCCGGTTCATGAGATAACAGCTGCGTCTGAGATTTGCATTGATAAATTAGTCAGTCAGTCGTATGAATCCTAATGATAAAGAATGAATTAGTCAGTGAAGAATTTTTCACAGATAAATTACAACATACCTCTCGCCTCACAGTCGCAGAGCTGGCGAAATCGTGGACCAGGTCGAGCAGTTCATCCGAATACTCCTTGAACTGCTCAAAAGAGTCGAAAGCTGCCAGCGCGCCGGTCCTATGATGGCACTTCCTCATGGCAGCCGTGGACAGTTCTGCTGGAACGCCTTCCTGATCCTGGGCTGAAGCTAGTTCGATTTCTGACTGGCTTATTGGGATCCTGGGACAAAACAATAAAAATAAAAAACCGGCCAAGTGCGTGTCTCGCGAGACTCGCGCACCGAGGGTTCTGTTCTCGGATATTTTTTACGACATTTTGCTCGATAATTCAAAAACTATTACGCATAAAAATAAATAAAAATCTGTGTCAGAATGTACAGATAAAGCCCTTTCATATGATACCCCACTTGGTATAGTTATCTTACTTTGAAAATTGAAACAGATTTCAATATTTTTTTCTGTGATGTAACCATAAAACGGTTTTCGGATGTATTCCTTTACTTGTGCTATAAGACCTACCTACCTGCCAAATTTCATGATTCTAGGTCAATGGGAAGTACCCTGTATGTTTTCTTGACGGACACGACAGACGAACAGACAGACTAACACTAAAAATAATTGTATGCAAAGGCGGCCGACGCAGTCGACGCTGCGTGGCGACGGGTTGTATACAGACCTGTTGGGATGTCCGGTGGGCAGAATGAACTGGAAGTGCACGACGCCCAGCTCCCCAGACAGAGCCAAGTGTTGCAGACACGTTATGTCGTACGACGTGTACGCTCGCCGCACGTACACCTCTAACGCCGCGTTGCATACCTGTTGGCAACAAGTTAAGAATTCAATGTGAATCATACAATCATATATCCTTTAAATGAATATACAAATTGAATGAATGTGGCGGACTTCAAACACCTTTGAGAACATTATAGAGAACTCTCAGGCATGCAGGCTACCTCATATGTTTTCCTTCACCGTTAAAGCAAGTGATATTTAACTATTTAAAACGCAAATACTCCGAAAAGTTGGAGGTGCGCGCCCGGAATCGAACGCCCGACCTCCAGTTAAAAGGCGTCTTTAACCACTAGGCTATCACAGCTCCTGTGATTGTCTGCAAACGCTATGTGGGAAAATTATGCGTAATGTGAAGCGCCCCTAACAAGATGGACCGAAAAATGGTGGCATAAAAACTGCTTGAAAGAGGATTGGTGAAATCCTCAGGCTGACATGATAATGAGGAGGAAAATTTAGGGGAAATCCAGTAAAAATCTCGACTTACCGCAGCATTCGTGTGGTAGAAGAAATCATGCAGTATGTCAAATATGGACGTTTCTGACAGTATAAGCTTCTGCAAGTTCTCCGGGTGGAAGTCGTGCCCGTACATGTCGACGGCCGACAGGAAGATGGACTCCATTTGGTTGTGACGCAGCTCGTACGCTGGCTGGTGAGCCGCTATTAACACCTGGAAGAAACGCTCTACTTTAGACTAATTATCCATACTAGTTTTAGTATTAGAGAGAGAGAGAACATCCCATACAAATGAAAGAGACAAAAAGTCAGTGGGCATTAACCATTTTGAATGACCAACCAATCCATACTAATAAATAAAATTGAAGTGTCTCTCTATAATTTCGAAATGGCTAGCTCATATTAAGCTCATATGATTATTTGAACTGTACCATGAATTACACGTTTTTAAAGTTTTTGTCTGTCTGTCTATTTGAACGAGCTATTTGTCATTGGTATAGAATAACGTAACAGATAGAGTCCTATACTAACATCTCTGCATGGATGGACTGTTGTATAGAACATATCACTAGGTAAATGGTCCTTCGAACCGGACCATCAAAAATTATAATTGTTTCCGGATCTTGATGTGGTCAGCCATAATAACTGAATTCGCTAGACTTTTTTAAGCACTTTGAGCAAAAATAACTAACCTGTCTTGCTCTAAGAGCCACTCGGCTGTGTTCGGCGCGATGCAGCGACGTCAACTCGTTTAGTGTCGCCGCCAGTTCGTCCGTTAGGCCAGGTTCATTTGACCACAGATGATCTATTAGCATTGTCACCTGCAACAAATAAATATTATACGTCTCGTGCGAGGGTAGAAAGAGAAAGCAATTGTATGATTGATATACAATTTTGTTTTTATTGGAGCACCCTGGGTCTTCTTGAATAACTCTCTTGTTATTCCAATATAGAATAGTAGGTACCTATAGATGACAGATCACGAACAAAATAACTCAAATGGCCAAGTATTTTTAAAATGAGAACAAATATATTTATTCATACTAATATTATAAATGCGAAAGTGTGTACGTCTGTCTGTCTGCTACCTTTTTACGGCCCAACAGTTTAACCGATTCTGGCGAAATTTGGTACACGGTTAGCTTATATCCCGGGGACGGACTACCCCGTACTTTCTATCCCGGAAAATCAAAGAGTTCCCACGGGTTCCCAAAAACCCACCTGCTTAAGCGATTTGTATGAAATTTGGTACCGAGGTAGCTTTAGTTTCTATAAATAATTGAGATAATAACCTTAAGGATCACAATTTTTTTTATTTTTTATTTTCACTTGTGTTTTATTTTCATTTTAATTTGAATTAACAGTTAATAGAATTAACTACAAAGACTTACCAGAACTTCCCTCGTTTGGGCCCGAACAGAATACCAGCGTTGTGGGTACATTGTGTATCCACAACATCAAGCTGAGTTTGGGCCCTTTCGTTGGCACGACACATAATACATACATAATATACTGTTTAAGTTAAGTTAGTTTTTAAGTTTTATATTTTAAATTTTATATTTTAGGGTTTATATTTTTTATTTTTATTTTTTATTTTTAGTTTTGTATAAGCGTCTTTATTTGTAATACTATGTTTATGTGTCGGTTTCAACGAATAAATTTTATTCTATTCTATTCTATTCTATTCTATAAGCAACTTTTTATCCCTGAAAATCAAACAGTTCCCAAGGGATCTTTAAAAACCCGGACGAAGTCGCGGGCTTCCTCTAGTTCTAAAATAAAACTTAACACGTAAGCGATAAGTCATGTAATAATAACTGAAATAACTTTGTCAAGACCATTTAACTCACCAGTAAGTTCTTCTTGGCGACTTGGTTGTGTGAGAATATGATATTGGCGACGGCTTGCATGTCGTCCTTGTAGCGATCCCGTAATGCCATCACGCACTTATCGTACGAGCCTACAATCAATCACACGAGTATTATAAAGAGAAAAGTTTCTAGGTGTATGCTGCATGTGTACGTGTGTACGTGCGTGCGTGCATGCGTGCAGGCGTGCGTGCGTGCGTGCGTGCGTGTGTGTGTGTGAGCGTGCGTGCATGCGTGTGTGTGTGTGTGACACTTACCCAACTGGAAGTTGCTCTCGACTTGATAATATTGCTTCAACAGATCGTGCACGGCCGCCTTCATTCTCCCGCGGATACCGTTTCTGCAAACAAAGTCTCATTCAACTAGGCAACCCTTTTTATATTTTGAATTGAAACTTTTCTAGGCGCTTAGGAAGAGTAATACAGACATTTTTCCAGAAGAAAATAAAGCGAACATTACTTCCGTTGTATTTAAATTGATCACTAAATAGAACAGCTGTTTTGAGGCTGACATCTTTTACCGAAGTGGGTAGTGTCATAGATTAAAAGCTGTATTTCTTGCTCAATACGACTTATTTTCAAAAATACTAGATTTTAACATGACATATTCATTTTTAAAGGTAGATATTACCTTTAAAAATGAATATGTTCTTCACAACTTCAAAGAAACAAAGGTACGAGTATAACGCACAATTTTTCTCTAAACTAATATACCTGTATCTTTGCACGAGTAACACGAGCGCTTGTGTGCTCATGAAGAAAACATCTCTGTCCGAACGCTTCGCCAACGATGCGGCGTGACTGAAACAATAAATAAGTTTAAAGAAATATAGGTATAGAACAGAACACGTCTGCCCCAGCGGAGTTCTGCGGCAGACGTGGCCTGCCCACTGCCACTTCAGCTGGCTAATTCGTTGAGCCATGTCGGTTCTCCTACGGATTGCCACGTTACGGATTTTCCATAACACTCTGAGCGTCTTTGAACTTGTAGACAAGGCCAACTGTCAGTGTCCCGTTTGAGCGCCTGATTTTTCTATCCTCGAAGAATAAAATAGCAATATGAAAAGAATTCACTGCTTTGTGCGATGCTAGCTATGCTCTACGTTAAACTAAGTAACTCTAAATTTAGCTTTCTTGATATAGCGATTAAAACAGGGGACAGATGTATCAGAATTCCGCGAGCAAAAACCGCGGAAAATAATTAAAGATACTCACTGGTCGATGACACTTGCAATCTGTTGGCTGGGGAACTGTGCCAACACACTGGTGATGTTCCTCTCGTACAAAGCCATCAGTTTGCGCACTTTCTTCTCCACGGAGATCGGAATACGACCCGATGTGGACGATAACACCTGCGGAGTAACCCTAATTTTAGAAGGTATTTTTAATGTTATCAGTCACATACTAGGAAACGACTCGCAAGACCCACAAAAGACGCAAGAGATTTTTAGGGTAAGCAGTGCTTTTAAGCTTCTATGAGCTGCAAGTCACTGGACTCAAATGAACAGCACATTAGCCAATCTGAACCTCCCTTTAATGCGACATCACAATCTAATATTATTGTTTGGATTTTGTTTTTGTACCATTGATGTAGGATAGCAGTTATAGATGACAGATCAGAAACAAAATGACATCGCTCAAGTGGCCAGGTTTGCACACATTTAAGTTTATTTTTGAGAAAAGTTTTATAATATCAATGGACATATTTGCAATTGGACATAAAGTTTAATAACGATTGAAAACATTTAAAAGACAATCATCCACAATAAATTTAAAGTTTTATTTTTTATGGGAACAAAAATATTCATTCTAAAATAAAATTTAACACTCAATCAATAAGTCCAAGATCTATCTATCGATTTATCTATCCTTCCAATTGTGAGAAGTGTTCACTGTAGCTGTCAAACTACGGCGGGGACCTACCCCCAACTAACCTATTAGATAGGTCTAGAATTGCCCCATACCCCATCTCCCCAAGAGGTTCATACCCTTACCTCTTGCAACTCGAGCAGCGGTAGCGAGGGGTCGCGAAGACTCTGCATGAACTTTTCCACCACTTCGCGTAATCTCGGCGTATTGTATGGATCCGGCAGACAGTAACCTGAGACAAAAGCGCTATGTAAACAAAACTTTTAATTCTACTACCAACCCAGACGAGGTTTTTGAAGTATATAACTGAGTGATTGTACGCCTGTCTGTCCGTCTATCATATAAACTTGTAAGATGAACACAATTATAGCTTAACGGTTGAGAAGCGGATTGAATTCAGAAAGGTCGACAAATCAAACTCGACCCATTGCACTATTGTCGTACCTACTCCTAGCACAAGCTTGACGCTTAACTGGAGGGGAAAGGGGAGTATTACTCATGATAAACATGGCTAATATTCTTTTTTATGTGTGGCCCAAAGCTAGGTTAAAAAAATCAATTGTTTTGTTTTACAGAAAAACAATTTTGCTCTAATATTTCAGCGTTTATTAGAACGATCACAGTCGGGTTTTAGTTTTCAACTTTATCTTGTTAAAATAATAATTATGCTTCATACAAAGGAAAAGGAGAGAAAATGATAGAGAGAATCTGAAAATAACATGTAACCAACTCACCAGCGAGGGTGTTCTCCAATATGTATCTGTACTTGTTGTGCGCGTGGTTGAGCTTCTCGGAGACTTGCTGGTTGTCGTCCAGCGAGAACTGCCCTTTGTAGGGCTGCGCCGTCGTCACCAGCGACGGGTCATCCAGCTCTACAACAATCATTCATTTTATGTTATAGCCCCTATAGGCAATAATAATATATATAGCAATAGGTATAAATGTAGGTATATACTAGTTTCAAACATTACACACTAACAAATTTTACTAACCAACACTGTATGTACATAACAAAACATGTGAACCTCACACACACAAACAAAACACAATTATACTAACTAAAAAACCTAACATAATATCTATTACATTTATTTAGATATGTTAGGTTAGGTTAGGTTAGGTTAGACCTTTAGTTAAACCTTTATTTTATCATAAATAATAACCAATTTTTAGGTTTTTTTCTGCATTTGAGCGCGCGATGTTGCTATAGAAGATTTACGGTAGATAAGTTGTACCATGTAAAATTGTTCATTAGAACGGGACACTCCCTACTGTAATAAATGGATTCAAGGCGATTCAATCCGAATATGTATTCGAAAATATTTTGGCAAATCAATGGGTACAAAATTGAGAAAAATAATCAAAAAATTGAAATCAACAGCAGAGGAGACACAAAAACAAATGGAATGATTTTTCTAAATCACTTTGAAAGAGAAGATGAAACGAATGCCTTTTATAGATTAAAATCTACCGAAAAAAGTTTGAAATGAAGACAAGAAGTATATTTACCCAGGATGCCCATAAGAGTGCCCATTTCGAGCACTGCGCCGGGTCGCAGGCACCACGTCACGTTGCCGGCCTCTGGCGCCGACAGGGTCATCACCATTTTCATCACCTGCTCAACACAATCATCAATTAAATACAAATTCACAATCATAGTCCGAAAATCAAAGTTGAGTGTCTCAATTGAGTGAAGATGCTTTTTTCCATGTCATGCCAGAAAACTTTTGGCTATTCCGTATTTTCGTGTTATGCACATCACGCTAACGAAGTGAAATGTCGGTACAGGCTATCCCCGTGCACAAGCGCTCGGAAAAAGATCTTTCTATTGCCTCAATTTACACGAGAGCTTTTTTACCGTGTGAATTGGGAATACATTTGTTCTATTTGGGTGCTCATAAGACCTTACGGCCGAGCTCACATCACGTTGCTTCTGTACAGTCTAACTTCTACAGCTCACTGACCTCAATCTCCACATAGGGCTGTCCTTTGTCCACATATCCGCCGTCCTCCACTAGAGTGTTGATGAGCATGCTAGCAGAGGGCGCGCGTAGTTTTGACGATTCCTTTATCTTTTCTTTCTCTTAGTTTATTATAACCCACTGACTTCAATCTCCGCATAAGGCTGCCCCTTGTCCACTCCACCAGAGTATTAATGCACTTACCGGCAGAGGGCGCGCGTAGTACCAACGGGTCCTTCTCCACTTAATACACTTGTCCACTAGTCTCTTTATCTATCTGCTACAACTGACCTCAATTTCCGCGTAGGGCTGCCCCTTGTCCACATGTCCGCCATCCTCCACCAGTGTATTGATGAGCTTGCCGGCAGAGGGCGCGCGAAGTTTGGACGGATCCTTTTCCTTCTCGAATACCACAGTCTGGTTCCCGATCACAATGCGGTACTTGTCTACTTCGTCCCTTAAATAGGTCGTGTATGAACCTCCGTCGACTGATAAAAGTGTTCCTGGGGAAGAAAAATTAAAAATTTAACCACAGACTGAAGGAAATGAGGAAGTAAACTTAAAACTTTAGTAGGACAGTTTGATTTTCCCCACAATATTAAGTCAATATCTGCAGAATAGAATAGATTTTTATTCAAATAAACTTTTACAAGTGCTTTTGAATCGTCAAATAATTTACCACTGGTTCAGCACAGATTCTTAGGCAGTACTCTGCAGCATTATTAATGAGGAATTGAAACCCAGATTTCACATAATTTTGTATTGTTATAGGAACAAAATTCGCATTAAATTCCAGAACAAGTAATTGAAAAATCTATCACAAGATTTTAATCAAAAAAACGAAAGTGAAGTTAAATAAGAGCTATCAGGCATCTGCTCTCATCATTGATATTAAAATAAATCTGTTTTACTCTTTGATTAAAGGTAGCTTGTTTCATCAGTACTTACACTCATCCATTTGCGGTATGTTAGTTCATGCGTGATAACAAATACTTTGCATTTGGTTAACAGATGGGTGAAGGTCGACCCTACCTTGGTCGCGCTGACCCTGTACTTATGCCCGCAGTGTCAGCTCCACCTCGGACTGACCCCTGCATACATCAACTCACCGCCATCAGTAAGCTTGTGCACCTCCAGCTCCTTGAAACTGCCGTTCATGGCGAGGAAGTAGGACGTGGGGCCGGACTTGGTCGCGCTGACCTTGTACTTGTGCCCGCTGTGGATCAGCTCCACCTCCACGCAGTTGGACAGCTGGCTCGAGCCCTGGATCTGACCCCTGTACAACAATTAATGATATGTTTTAGCCATACAAATAAATCCAAGTGTTTTTGGCACCTTGATACAGATATACTAAAGATGCTTAGATTATCTTGAAGATAGATTTAGGCTACTTTTTTAATGGGAAAGAGTGAAATGATAAATTCAGGCCAGGTTGCCAATTATAAAGCTGAAATTATGATAAAGGCAAATAACTCACTTCTCCAAAGCACTCTTAAACTCCTGGAAGTTGGCTGTGATGATGCTGTCAGCTATGAGGATGGACCCGCATAGGACTCCCAACATTATGTCAGGTTTCTCCGATTGCATCTGTAGAATTTAAACGTTTCAAATTCTAAGTTCTGGAACTCCACTACCAGAAATTGGAGAGGAAGCCAAGATCTACGAATTTTACCACCACACGAACAAATTGTAGTCCATTGTCGCTAACAACTTGATGAGGTAATCCGTTTTTTAAAAACAGTAACAGCGTAGTTTCTTGTCAGCTCTTTCTTCTATTATCATCAATATTATTCTCCTGAGAGTCCAGTGTCTCCAGGAATGTGATGAGGTATTCCACAGTTTTACGAGCGTTGCCACGGATACTCAGCTCCTTGATAGCTACTCAAATTCAAAATGTATTCATTTCGGGATTCACTCATATACATTTTTCTTGACAATAAGTTTAAATTTTATACAATTACATATTAATAAGTAGTTGAATGGTCTAGTATTTTTTTATTACTAAGATAAGCTCACCCTCTCCGCAATAAGCGCATCTAGCCAGCTGGTATCGATGTTGTTCTCCTGAAAGGCCGGAGTCTCCAGCAATGTGATGAGGTACTCTACTGTTGTGCGGAAGTCACCGCGGATGCTCAGCTCTTTGAGAGCTATTACTAAATTCCTGTAAGAAAATGGATGAATTAGTGTTACTAAATTTCAACTTGCTCTCATTTGAGAACATTGTAGGCATCTGGAATTTGTTGGTGGACATGTTCAAGACATCATCTTATCATCATTCTTCTATTTCTAATTTATTCATTGTGGTCACATTCCAGAATGCCTGAGTATTCGTTGGCGAATTTGTTCAGGACGCCATCTCTTATCAATTCATTCACCCTATCTTCATGAATGTTCATCACCAACTCGTTATTAGTGAACGCTGGTCTACTAATCTGTTCTGTTCTCATAGATCTGTTTATCTATGTATACTAGCATAATGGTCTACTAGTATATTCTATATAGTCTACTCACTCTCTTGCCTGCTCCCTGGTCTCCCCCCAAGAGAAGCAGTGCCCAAACTGTGAGTCTGCAAACTCGTGGAGTCCGCCAGAGGCGGCCACGCTGAAGTAACCCCATACGTTCTTTGACGAACGGAAATTCAGCTCTTGGACTGTGCCTGACGAAGGTTTAAAACCTGCAACCAAAAGAATTTACTGAGCAAACTATTCCTAAGCAACAACGCACACCATCAGATAGCAACACCACCACTTAAACTTATTTAATTGAAATTGGAACAACACTCAGCACAACAAAACATGGAAGAGATTACATAAAACCGTTGCTATGCCGCTGTAAATAATGCTGAGTTTGACTTGTCCATAGAGAACACTTCGTTAGCGCGATCCAGATGTACGGCGAGAGATTTTGTATGTGGAGACCGCCACAACTTTATGATAAATCCAACATGGCCGACAAAATTTTCAAGTCATAGTTATGATTCAAGGAAACTCATGTCAGGAGACATATCTTATTCTACTTCTATTTTACAGCTGGTAGAATCTGTCAAATACCTTCATCTGGGTTTTCGGAAGTGATTCTGGCAGCTATGACGTGTCCCCATGGCGAAGGGCGTTGCTTTGGCTCGTCAAAGTTTATGTTCGTCATGCCCCAGGGTGATTCGCCGTACAGTAGCCTGATGTCTTTGATGTGGTATAGGGGAAGGCCCATGGCAATCTGTCAATCACAGAAAATAATATAAGTAATTAAAAACGTTTTAGCCGTAGCCCTAACCGCTATGCTAATAAGGGCGTCCCTTGACATAGCTGTTCGAATTAAGAGTAGAAATGAGGAGGCAAATCGCTTCGTACGTGTCCGACAAATTTCGACTAAGTGTAGTGCCCGGCAACTTGAGCCTGAAGCAGTGTAATGGGAGAAAGTTGGTGAATCCGAAAAGTAAAAGTCGACGTATCAACCGATCGTGTGCACCCAGTATTCGCCAGCGAATCGCGTCAATGCTAAAGTTGCTTGCTGGGCACTATACGGGTGCAGACCTTAATGATGCCTTTCAGTGTGATGGTAGAAAAGGTGAAGGAAAGACCAGGTCACAAAGCTCCTACTAACCTGCAACTGAGCGGCGGGCAGGTTGACATCGGCCACCATCTCCGTGCAAGGGTGCTCCACCTGCAGTCTCGGGTTCAGCTCCAGGAAGTAGTAGGCGCCAGTCAGCGGCTCGTACAGGTACTCCACTGTCCCCGCACTCACGTAGCCCACCATCTTGGCAAGACGGACAGCAGCCTGAAAATACCATTACTATGAAACAAGTATCTACCCCTTTCACCGGTTAGACTCCATTGATAAAGACTCCATCCTTCCTGGGGCTCGATTACGGTAAAATGACAGCTACATTGTGACGATCGCAATTACTTCTGCTTGTCCGGCAATCGGTCACTATTGGCTAAAATGCATTGTAAGAACAATAATACCACAATCTAAGATTAAGGACAAAAATCGTATTTTTGACATGACAGTTGGCACACAGAGTAAATAATATTATGAGTTCTTTTTAGAAAATAAGTGTCAAAAGAATATTTTTTGACCAACTTCAAAAGAGGAGGAGGTTCTCAATTCGTCGGAATCTTTTATTATTAGACAATAATAAGCTAAATATTAAAAACACTCATACAAAGTTAAAGCTCTTGAATGTAGTATGCATTCAACAGAAGTATTTTACTAGCAATATAACTTTTTGTCGTTTACTTTGTCTTGCAAGTGATTAATGCGTTAAACACTTTGCGTACCTTTTCCATTTCGATGAAGACATCCGGTTTGGCGATGGCGGCGGGCGCCTCCTCGATGATCTTCTGGTGGCGGCGCTGGATGGAGCAGTCGCGACCGAACAGCGATATCGCGTTACCTGGGGATAAAATCGGTTTTATGACCGAGTAAAACGTGAAACAAACTATGGGACTCACTCATTCTTACATGATACACTGATCTTACGAGACGTTTCTCGGACGTCCGAGCTTTCAATGTTGCGTCTGCGACTTACCCGGTTGAGTTTGTTGTGGGTTCTTCTCAGACTTGGGCGCTTTTGGAACCCTCGTAGCTTTAGTTTTAAGTTACGTAATTAATTATCACCACTATATCGTACAAATTTAACAATTTCGACCATCAAAAGGAGTACAATTGTACCTACTTTGAATAAATGATTTTGACTTTGACTTTTGACTTGACTCATGTTCGACAGTGTGCACAGTTTAGTGTATTATACCCAATCCGAGGAATAAGGTTAGTATAGCGCTCTCTCTATTTGGTTCTATCATTTGACCTCAACTCTTCTGGTAATTGTATATGCTCTAGTCATAAATCGATAAATCACCCACTGCGCAGGTACAAGGTCAGATGCTCTTTATCGAGAACCCAAATATGTAGATCGATATGTTCTTGTAGGGTTTTTCACATATACTTCTTATGACCTGTTGTATTACTTACCATACTGATCTGCCAATAATTGTACCTCCAAATGCCTGGCCGACCTAGCCAACTTCATCACAAATATTGGCGAGCCCGGCACTTCAGCTTGGACCTGTTTATAATATAAGCAAAAACTTAGCGCTATTATTATACTACTTAAACACAATCCACCAACCAATAACCATTTGCCTTATACTTATAGTTTGTAATTTAGTATTTCTCAAACCCGCAATGTATATATAACGTGCAAAACTCGGGGTCAATGCCCCGACTACGACGCCGCACCTATCTACGAAACGTTCGTTGACCTCTAGTGACAGTCAGATGTTTTATTTAAAATACTTTGCGCACTTTAAAAAAACATTTTTTGCGTTTTTTTTGTGTTATCTGTACCATGATCTCTCTTTGTTTATGGTGGCGTTCTAATTACACCCTGTATGTTTAGATATGTGCAATAAAGTGGTTTAAATAAATAAAAACAAACGAACCTGTCGGAACATATTGTTGAAGTCATCGGGGCTTTCCACTTTTCGAATGCCCTTGCCGCCGCCTCCCTCGGACGCTTTTATCATGACGGGAAATCCTGAGGAAAGGAAAATATTATTTCAACCAAGTCCAGTCATATTATTAGCTTTATCCTGCGTGTAATTCGGCTTATATAATTTGTTTTTTAGGGAAAAAGGAATCCATATAGTGTGTTGATAAATCAATCTGTCAGTCAGTCAGTTTTTCCTTTTATATAATAAATAGAAGAAGAAAAAGATTCTCACCGATCTTATTCGCCGAATGTAGACCTTGCTCTGCGGTGGAGACGCAACCTCTCGCGAAAAGTTCAGATGAAATCTTGATCTTTTTGGTGTTGTACTCCGCTTTCAATTCTGTAATACAGTTATAGCTGGTTAATCCATACTCCATACTAATATTATAAATGCGAAAGTGTGTCTGTCTGTCTGTTAACGTTTCACGGCTCAACAGTTTATCTGATTTTGATGAAAGGCACAGAGTTAGTTTAAATTTCATTATTTCACCAACATAAAGTAAGTCTTATCCGAGAATAAATTAGATATTTTGGCAGGTTTTAATACAAAAAGTGTCATTACACCCAGTTTATTCCTCGATTAAACGTCACTAAACGTTGGTGAAATCGGCACTTTGTGTCTAGCAACGCATGACGTGATTTCTAATACTATTCCGAATAAATATATGAAAAAATTTACATAAAAAATTTTACACCGTTATTACTCGTTATCTTCCAAAGCCACAATGATCTAAACTTCATAGTTGCTGATCATTCTGCCCTGTGTTGGGGATAATACGCAGAGAAACTTTCAGGTTTATAAAATAACGAAGGTCTAGCCCTCGAGAGCTCCCTCTCAATAATATTCCCCTTTCTCTTCCAATCAACCGTTGAGCTTCTTCTCTCTGGGCTGGTTTCCGCTCTTAAGCGTTTCCGCCTGTTGTGTGATATCTGATGAGGATTTTATTGGTAGTACTTACCACTGCCACTCCACGGCAGGGTGGGTATGTCCGCCGTCTGCGCCACTATGGAGGAGGCTATCTTGTCTCCCAGAGCCCACATGGCCTTCTCCGGGGGTCCTATGAACACCACGCCGGCTCTGTGCAGCAGTTCTGGTAGTTTCGGGTTCTCTGATGCGTGGCCCCATCCTGCCCATACCGCCTAGAAACAAAAACTTGGATAAGTTGAATAAATCCACAAAGAATATGGCTGCGAACTTCAAGGATTTTCGAGGTGGTGAATAGTAATATTATACTCATTTACAATAAAAAATGGCGGGACATCTATTTTTTTTTTTTAATTTTATACCAATTTCAAAAAAATATAATATTTTTCGAAAAAAAAAAAATTGAGATTTCTCGAGGACATCGAGGATTGACGACAATGATATTTATTTTCAAATCCAAAATTAAGGACTTGCACTTTTCCTTTGCGACCACCGAGAACATAATATTATTGTAAGGACGTAGAAATATATCAATAATCATGTCATCAATAATAATCATGTCACCTGCACTTGTGTTCTCACGGCGATGTCTACGATCAACTCCACGTTGGCATAGTTGTTGTTATTGGATCCGCCCGGTACAGGCACGTAGTGGTCCGCCATCTTTATGTATTCTGCGTTTGCTTTTAGATCTTCCGGTGTGACCTGTGAAATAAAGAAAAGTATAGAGACCACAACTCAGGGCTATAGAGTCAAAATATAAGGCTGCCTTTGTCGAATGAGCATGGATGGATAACAAGAGATGATATCTAATAAACTCAAACAATACGTTTTCGTTCAACGATCCTGATACATACCGCTAAGATTTTAAGATTTGGAAGTGATTCTGCTCAGATTTGTCGAGTAGTGTTTGAAGCGAAATTCTGCGCGCTGATTTTCCGCTAGTTTATCTAGGTCTCTAGCCTTAGACTAAAATAAAATTGCGCCGCCCAATTCAGCGGCTCGCTGCGACTCGTTTGATGTCGTTCCACTAAGTTCATCTACCACTAGGTAGATGACTTAGTGGTAGGCTTCAAACACTGCGCTTTACGGTGCGCGGTCACTATTCCAGTGTGCCTAGTGGGAGATTTTTAACCTATTCGATCGCGTAAAAGTTAACTGCGTTTTCAGCAGCGGGGTCTTCTCCATCTTACCTAGGTCAAGACGAGGGTACGGGCCTCGAGGCGTGGCCTCCTTGCCCGGGTGTGGCGCGGGGAAGAAAGCTTCCCCGGTAACGTCCTTTAAGCCGTTGTTATCGGCTAAGGCCTGCCTTCTTGGCTTTGGGCCTCGAGGTCTCGGATGTGTGTTGGATCCAGGGCCCCCGTACTGTGGGCGATGGACTCGCTATCGCGCACGGGGGTATTGTCAGGTCCAGTAATGCTTGCGTCGTCCTCGTCGTCATCATCTTCACCAGCAAGTTGCGCTGGTGCGGGTGACTGCAGAAGCTCACGAGGTAAAGGACGCCCATTGGGTGGTCTGTGTTGTAGCGGTGCTATCCCACGGAGGTGTATGTACGGTCCATGGTCCGCGCGGGCAAACATGCGCCGCGCAAGTGCGTGGACGTACTCCTCCACGGTGGGTGTCTTGGTATCACGATGGATGACGTCATTTCTGACGTACCTCGGAGCTCCTACAATCAGGCGCAGGCACTTGTTCTGTTGAACCTGTAGCCGGCGCTTCTGGTAAGCTGAACAAAGAGCGTACCACGCAGGGGCCGCGTACGTCAGGCGCGAACGGACATAGGCATAACTTAACTTTTATGCGATTTTTTTTTTATTATTATAGTTAACTTTTACGCGATCGAATAGGTTAAAAATCTCCCACTAGGCACACAGCACCTTGGGACCTCAACGTCGTATCGGTTTTTCGAACTATGCGCCCTGCCCATTGCCATTTCAACTTCGCCACCCGCCGAGCTTTGTCGGTTACTCTGGTTCTCCTACAGATCTCCTCATTTCTGATTTGATGATGTAGAGAAACAAAAATAGAGAACATCAAATTTACCATAACAACGAACCGCACGGCGCGTTCGTTCTTGAACATCTCGTAGGACCATCTTCGTATTGATCGCATACATTTTACTGCTCCGATACCGTTGTTTGCGATCAGAACCTAAAACAAAAATACAAGATAATTCTGACAATAGTACAAAAGTAATGAAGAAAGTGTAGCCCTGTGAGTACAAAGTTAATGTATCTTATACCGGCTGCCCACGGTGCGTGATATTGCGGACGGACGCACTATGGGAAGAGTATCACTCCGTGGTAGCGCATACAAGTTCACCACGGTCGTAAGATCCTTGTACGCTCTGCGCCCGTGATAGTGAGCCGTGCGTGATAATCCGCAGAATGGGATCCGCACCGTGGGAAGCCACTCTATTAATGTCTACCTCAATAATCCATCAGTAATAACTAATTAACATAGTGTTCATTTAGTCTTGATTATGTGGAACTGTAGAGGACAAGATATACCAAGGGCTTTTACCAAAGAATACTTTTTGCCTATGCTAAATCATAATTATATTATTATTGATGGGCATATTCACAAGATTATGAATAGTCCATCAATAACTACATAGTTATGTATAAATATAACATTAAATACTGTGGCATAATATTGTAATTTGAATATTTGTGAGGAAAAGAAAAAAGATGAAGAAAGTAGAAATTTGTGTAGTCCACGCAAACAGAGTCGAGGGATTAAGCTAGTTTCTGGAATAGAATATAGTAAAATTTTATTCAAATAAGCTTTTACAAGTGCTTTTTTGTCAGAATAATTCACTACTGGTTCGGAATGCCGTTCCTATTGAGAAGAACCAGTACGAAAATCAGTGGATGCTCTTTTTTAAATACCTTGTTAATGGGCTTAGTCCCTTGAAAGCGTCGAACAAACTCCTCAGGAGTGGCGACAGTGAAATCTTTCTCTTGAAAACGTTGACTGTGGATCACCGTGCCCTGGGACATAGACGGCCTGTGGAAGAAACAAATAATTCAATAAAATTAATATAGCCATCATTGTGGGATATGAATTTATATTCAGAAGAATCAGAAGTTCAATCTTACCAATTCTTCAGATATTTCAATTGTACAGAGCAGTTGCAAACCCTATTTACACATTCTATACAAACATAAATCAGGTCAAGACCCAATCATCTGATAAATATGATAAATTATGATAACTCCCTGGACTTCATAATTATATTATGTAATGTGTCTTAAAGATTGAGTTTAGCAATGCATAAAGCCAGATTTATATTCTGTAATTCGGCAGGAATAACTTTGACAAGGAGGCTGACAGAAGAATTCAGCATTTTTGAAACTACATCACATCTTCGAATTGTTGATACCGCCAAACCTTAAGAGTAAAGTCTTCAATGAGTGTGTCCTACACCTAGCTATAAAGGCGTACACACATACAGGCTGATGGAATGGAAATCACACTTCACATCACACTAATATTATAAAGCCGAAAGTTTGTGTGTGTGTATGCGTGTGTTTGTGTATGTTTGTTACTCCTTCACGCAAAAAATTCTAGACAGATTGGGCTGAAATTTAGAATGGATATAGATTATACTCTGGATTAGCGCCTAGGCTACCTTTTATCCCGGAAGATCAAAGAGTTCCCACGGGATTTTTAAAAAACCAACATCCACGCGAACGAAGTCACGGGCATCAGCTAGTATTTTGTACATGTGGCATGTCAGGGTAAATGGCAGTACATTCTAGTGGTTAAGGCGTCAGCCTGCTATTCAGTACATCAGGGGTTCAATCCCAGGCACGCCATCTCTATCTTTTCACAATTATGTGCATTTTAAGCAAGTAAATATCACTAGGTTTATCAGTGAAAGACCTGGACATCATGAGGAAACCTGCCTGAAAGTTCTCCATAATGTTCTAAAATTTGTGTGAAGTCTGTCAATCCACACTGGGATAGAGTGGCCAGCTAAGGCCTAAGCCCTTCTCATTCTGAGAGGAGACCCATGCTCAGTAGTGAGCCAGCGACAAATTGATTATGATTATAATGATGATCCAGATGAATCTCTTTTCTTTCTTTCTTTCTTCTCTCTGGGCTGGTTGAATCTCTTTCAGGGTTGTATTGTGAATGAAATAGTGAGAACATGTGCATGCATGCATGTCTTATTGGCTTTTCTTTTCACACTTCGACATAGCTGTATGTGACTATGATTCAGTATTGTGCTGAATCCAGTCCTATAACTGTAGACGCATCCACTTTTCTATCCTGCATGAGTGGTGTAGTGTTAATATTCAATCCAGTGAAATTATACTTTTCTTATAATCATACTTAAAAATTATACTTAATACATAATATTTACCTGAAAAATCTCAGAAGCATACAAACATTTATAGCTTCTTAAATACAGAGGTAAAACTATGATTTAAATAGCTTTTAAAAACAGTGTTTATTTGCTTAATCCCAATATGATATATTTTGTGAACATGTGAGTTATAATAAATAAAGATAAAGATAATATTAATGTAATAATAAAGATAGTGAAATAAATGTCTGAAGCGTATGATTGATCAAAGCTTTTGGAATAAAACCTATTTATGACGAAGTGAACCAACATAATTAACATTATTTAAGATTCTTGGCATTATTATCTACGTCATTCAAATAGGTACATAGTGTTTTCAAAGTATTGACGTTCATATCAACACAATGAATTAATTGCAAAGTAACTTACTAAATTCTAGGTTTACTTATTTCCTCCAATTTTTTTAAAAACTAATTCAAAGTAAATATTCGCTTTAATGATAAGGTTTCCAAATTAAAATCATTCAACGTGTATGTATTTTAAAACCTAATTAGAAACGGAAAGAAAGCGGCCAAATACTCATGCAAATCGCGAAATTAAAGTGAAATCTACTGTTTGTTATACCTTAAGTTCCAAATCAGATTTCTATTTACTTATGAACTAAATCGAACTAAAAAACACATACAACTTATTCTCTCTTAATCTAATACAATTTAATTGTGGTTTTTTAGTGATAAATATTAAAATAACCGAAAAGAAAATAAATATTCCAATTCGATGTAAACTAACCTGTAAGGGCCTTCCGAATAGAGGCCATTCATTGAAGGATACATTTTTCCCCGGCAAACGATACAAGAACAACCGTTTTACAAATCACAATAATTCACAACCATTGATAAATTGTAAAAACAACAAAAATCCAACATTTCTTCGTGAAAATGAAAAGCGGTTTTTGCTTTTGTTTTCGTGCTCTCAAGTGACGTTAAGTTCGCCAATGATCTTTGAGTGACGGATCATACGATACTTCTGTCTTCTTCACACGCATTCATTTTGCTTTGCAAGACAAGAATGGCATATACATTTTAATTGTTAGGAGTTGCCCTTATTAAATTAATTATTCTGCCGGGTCAGATATTGCGTATGAAAATGTTTTTCCCATTTGCGTAGTAATGCGAAACGTTTGATAATAATTATCGATAATTACAATTTATGCTGCAGAAACAAACTGGAGAAATAATTTATGTATTTTTTTCTATGATGATTAGTATAGCGTATTTTTATAATATTTTTACTAACATTATAGGTAATGCAATCAATTGCAGTATTTGAATGTAAGATAACGGACGGACGGACGGACAGCGAAGGCTTAGTATTAGGGTCCCGTTGGCACCCTTCAAGTACGGAACCCTACAAACAAGTAATTCAATTCAATTCAATTTATTTATTTGAAATAAAAGTAAAATTTTCGATTGTTTCAAATAAATGAAGTTATACAATAAATGGAATTTACAATTTTGAATACTTACAGTAGTCCTAAAAATACTACAAGATTACATAAAAAAATAAAATAAAAAGAAAAATGACATGTTAGATTTTAATGATTTTTATAATAATACGTTGGCGTTTTTTACGTGGCTACTTCGTCTTGTCCATCTTACAATGACCGACGTAGTAAACGAGTTCGCTCACACTTTTGTAAGTAACTATCGTAGGAAAATAGTTTTAAGGTCAAACTCTGTAGTTATATTGTACCCACATACGCATGTCATAGGTGGGAAGCGTCAGGTACCTAAGAGTTAAAGTGAAAAATATGCAGTAGCAGGATTTAACAGCAAACATTTACCTATCGCCAATATTTACATTATTATACCCAGTTGAGATCAACTATAACAATATTACTAAACCAATATTTTTTTATATTGACTTCCTATCAAGGCAAATTGGGTAGACGTAACTAAAGCTCATCCTCAAAGTGGCTTGGGTTACTTGGCAACAATAACGTTTGCACTCTGAAGGTCTTTGTTGATCAATCTAAGAGTAATAATTTAAAGTAGGCCCTAAAGTAATTTAATACTGGTAGCAGTTAACTCGTAAATAATGCATTATCGTAGTTTTCGAGTTGAAAATCTACATCGTAAATAGATTAAAAGAATCTACATCATAGGTAGATAGATTTAAAGAATTAAATATTGGGATTTCCGATAGCTCTAAATTTTTTTCTATCAGCAAACAGTCGATTGGAGTGGATTGGAATAGGTACCTATATAACCGAAATTATAAGTAGAACCAAATCAAAATAATAAGTATGAAGGCACTTCATCAAAAGGAAGAAGAATGATTATTAAGTTAAAACTGAATTTGACCTTTAAATTTTTTACTATCTAGCAATTAAATAAATAAAAACAGGCAGGCTAGCACTGATGTTATTTTGACACCTGCAAGGAAAAACATCGTAACTCACTTTTAGAAACTTTACAGAGTAGCGCGCAATTATTATAAGTAATATACGGTTTTTGTGAGTTATCAATTATTTTCCACAATATATAAACCTAAAATTTATATAATGACATTGTAACTCAGACATATAATTCAGTGTTGTGTGTTAATAATTTATTTAAAAAAATAAGTCTGAGATACAATGACTGCGGGTAAGACGTAAGGCAATTTTTTTAAAATAATACTTGCCGAGAACTATTAGGATATCTAACATTACAATTTCAGTTTCGTAATAGGTATTATTGATGGTAGTTGTAGGTAAGTGTGTTTAACTAAGTATACCTTTTTAGTATCTTCAGTGACTACTGACTTACAATCTTTTTTCACTGACTAAAATATGAACGCGAATGAATTTAGCCACAGAGGTGAGCAAAAAAAAAAGCATTTTTTGTTTACCAGGAATAAGATTGTAAGTCAAAATCCCTAAAAAGTGAGTTACGATGTTTTTCCTTGCAGGTGTCGATTTTATAAAAGTTCCGTGTTTTTTTGTCTAATAATTACTGATCACTAAAATCTAAATTAAGCAACAACTTCACGTTACACGTAGTTAGGTACCTATACCATTCATCGTTCTCTTGATTAGAATCCTGGTCAGACCTGGTAAAACAGAAACTGGTAAAGTGGACGTCAGAATACCGATCATACATACCTATAAGATTCCGCAGTCATGCTTACGAAAATCCATCTTACCGTAAACCACTAAGAAGAGTAATAATCATTACTATTAGAATCAAAGTTGTGTGAATTTTTCATTTACACTGCATCAACTACATTACCTTGCTTGACTACGCTAGTTACTTATTGGGCTCATAATACCTAATTTATAGTCGTGATAATTTTGTTTTATAGTTGTAGTTTCTGAATAAAATGACTGGCAACGGACTAATAGACAGACTGGATATATTATAATATAAAGTTTTCTTGTTTTACAACGGAACTCTAAAAATTATACTGGTAGTTATCCATCATAGCTGGTCAAGGTATTGTTATTTTTTGTTTTAAAATTTTAGTTAAAGCATTATTCGGTGCTTTTTTTAACTATTTATTAAGTTTCCAATTTCCAAATACTTACGTCAAAGTTCCTGCAGGGAGCCGGAGCAGTTTACTATCTGGCACCGGCACGTGATCCTCTTCTTCTTTTTCGGTTCTATCAGGATCCGAAGCGAGGGTCATTTGGAATTTCTGGACCAAGCTGGAGGGCAAGACGTCCGTGGCTTCATCCTCATATTTTTCATCGTCTACAGACGTATCGCCCAAAACAAAACGCTTCGATGTCCTTCTCTTCAGCATCGCAAATAACTCTCTCACGTAATTCGTAATTGCTGCAAACGGCACTATTACTGTCCAAAAGTTTAAACACCTTTGCCGCACATTACACTTTCACTTTTTAACCTGATCTGTGTTCAAACCGATCTATTTTGATTTCAGTTATTATTCAACTCAATTTTTTTACAATTTAAATATTACCTAGCTAGTCTGTAAAAAATGCAAAGTAAGAAGTTGGCAATAAATTGAAGCATGCGTCATAACTCACAATATTCATAATAGATAACAGGATTACTTGTGTTAATTTATTTCTGTAGATGATAATAATAATTAAACTTATCCTAACAAACAGTGCGTTGAGTTTCGCATGAAGGATTCCGTATAAAATAACTAGATGATGCCCGCGACTTAGTCTGCGTGGATTTAGGTTTTTTTAAATCCCGTGGGAACTCTTTAATTTTCCGGGGTGTAAGTTAACTATGTACCAAACACCAAAATCTGTTTAACTGTTGGGCCGTGAAAAGGCAACAGATAGATAGAAAGACAGACAGACAGATAGACACACTTTTGCATTTATAATATTAGTATGGACATTAGTATGGAAGTATGGATATTATAAGGAAATCAAATTAAAGAGAGAGTTAATTTATTCACGCAACCTTAAAAATGGATAATTATTAATTGATATAAATTAGATTTAATGCTCAATATATCATAAATCCAAGACACTATCGTAAAATCTTTAATTTCACATTGAAGTAACAAAATAGAATAGATATATAGTATTTATGAAATATTGTTGATTTTAGATCAAACTAAAATAGTTACTGTCAATAAATAATCTATTGATAGCATCAATTTTTTTTTGTTTTAGGTATTTCCCGCAATTTATTCGTAAATCGTGACCTTGACACATAGTTACATCACTTTTTAAGGAATGTTGCCATTTTTGCGACTGTTCAACTATTTCAGGGTTATTTAATTCTTCCTTTTAAGCCACAAATCTTTAAAGCCTTTATTTTTAATTATTATTAATATAAGTAGGTATGAAGTATACATACTTAGATACTATGCACCTTGCCGGATGAAACAACGTAATATTTAAGTTTTTATAAATGAATTCGTTAAATAATACGGCAAAAGGGGCAACCTTTTGAGTCGAGTATGATTTATTTATAAAGCAGAGTTCATCATTTAACGTAGATTGTAGATACATCATTCAAGTATCAATAATCTCGCATGCGGATAAAGTAATATAAAAACAAACATCATTTCACAAGTACGCAAACGTGACCTTGATAGTGTTGTCAGAATCATCATTATCGATAGAAACTATCGTGATTCAATATTATGGTGTCAGTGCTAGAAATACTTTTTTCGGACAAAATGACTATAACATCCTATTAAGGACAACGATCTTGGAGCTATATTTCACTTTTTAGAGAAAGAAGGATTCAGCATTCATTATTATGTATTGATATATTTTTAGAATATTTTCGATACTTTTATACATAGGTAAAGCAAAAGTGGGTACCTATTCAAACAAGTTCGGAATAAAAAAAAATTACTTCTCTTCTAACTTAAACTTAAACTTAAAAATTATCTACACTAATATTATAAAGAGGTAAAGTTTATAAGTTTGGATGTAGGGGATAATCTCTGAAACTAATGATCTGATTCTGAAAATCCTTTCACTAGTCGATAGATAGATATATTATACCCGAGTGTTATAGGCTATAAAGTAAGTTCCTCGCAGATTAGTGCGCTTAGTTATGTAAAAGTTTAGTTAAGTACTTAAAAAGTCAATTTTGAGGGATTTGACTTGAATAATTAAGAATTGTTTGTTGTCCATAATAACTGGGATGGGGTGGGAATTTTATAATACGTAATACACAAGGAAACATGTGTTATACTTTGTGAAAAACATTATTATTTCCTTATTAAAGGCGTAATTACCAACTTAATTACTCACAAAAGATTATCTATTCTGTAATAATACTAACATGGATGCTTCAGCTCTATTCACATAAAAACTAAGAACTATAGTATTACAAGCAAAATAAATATTTACTGAGATAAAGTTTCATTATCGTTTGAGTTTCAAAGTACGTAACTATCTACATCTATTCCGTTTCAAGTATTTTCTGGTCTTTTTCTTCAATCATGGAAGGACTTTAATCCATGCTACTTATTGATATCAAAACCACCCCTATGGTGCTAATAATATACTATAGTAGTGAAGTACTGAGTCATTAGTCTTATTGCTGATCCACTGTAGTATCAATTTAAAACTTTTACAACTTTGATGGCTATAACTACAATAATTTGATGATATCGAGCTGGTATAATACCGGAGGTGGTCATAGAGACAATGGTTAACAGTAAGTTCATCGAGATTAGCTAATTTCATTTGTCTTGATGAGTTTTTTGTAATGCTACAGATAAAAGGGCTTTAATTTCAATTAGCGAACGCCCTTTGGCTTTATTCGACGAAAATTTAAATTCTCTTTCCTCCTCGGGAATTTCAAAAAATCCGGCATTATTCCTCGTCTACAATTATTATAAAGGAAACCTTTGTGCAAAATTTCAGCTTTCTAGGTCCAAGGATTTGGGCTAGGCGTTCAAGTGTGTGAGTCAAGACATTTCTTTTCGTTAAGTATAGGTAAGTATTTAAATTTTTTAATGCCTTTTAAAAGCCTTACTGTAAGTTAACATATCCATGGATGTATGTTTATCTGACGTCTTAGTCAGTAATCGTTAGTCAATCTTAGTCGTAGTTTTTAACTAGGAATATTATATTAGCAAATTATATAATAATAATTATTTATTTATTATCCTTAAAGCCTTTAGTTTATTAATAAGGGACATAGTTATCCTTGACGGCTGACCACACTGAAGATTAGTGTTCCATCTTCAACCGCTAAATAATGAAACAGCATTTAAATACTTAATATTCCGTATAAATTATGTTTTGATGAATTTTATTCCGACTTTTTGCCAGAATAACTGGATAGACAAATAGACAAATAGATAATTATTGGAATTTTTAAATGTTACGTAAAATAAAGTGTTGAGCTATGCCTTTGCAGTCTTACTTATTACACTGCCATTTAATTGGTTTTACAAACAGTCCTTACATTCAACATATTATTTTATCATATCTAGAGTCTAGACCTATTGTGTCTATTACTACTACTACTATGTGTATAATATAAGCTATGTCTCAATTTTGATCACTAAAGCTTTAGCATAACAAGTGTAAATTAAAAATTTATAACACCCCCGACAAGTGAAGGTTACAGTAACTAGAAAAGAGCTGATAACTTTCAAACGGCTGAACCGATTTTCTTGAATTATAGCTAAGAACACTCTCGATCAAGCCACCTTTCAAACAAAAAACTAAATTAAAATCGTTTCATTAGTTTAGGAGCTACGATGCCACAGACAGATACACAGATACACAGATACACACGTCAATCTTATAACACCCCTCTTTTTGGGTCGGGGGTTAAAAAATAGAGCCTGTAATACCTACGCATGGTTGAAATGAAACAAAACGCACGTGGGATTCCATTTTTGAAAATGAGTCGGCAAAAGGTTTCTAATCATGTAGTACCCAAGTAAAAACCAGGGTTATTTAGGGCATTTGCTACTTTAAAGCACCTTGGTTAAAGATGCCAACCTCTAAACAGCTGGGCAGTTGTTCTGTTTGATGGCCATTTTACGGACAGAATTAGCGCGAACGTTACTTTTATATTTTGTAAAAAGATTTCGCTTCAATTCACTCCTAAAGAAGTTTTACTTCAAAAATATAAAGCCCTATAAGCGCACAAGTTGAAGGCAGAGCTATAGGTACAACTGGATTTTAAACTTTTAACATGAATTCCAACCTGATTGATATCTGAAATAGATATTTTAATCAAATTAAAATGTTAATTTATACCTTTTTGTATGATATGACCTTCAGATCGAGAGTTATAATTTAAATGTAAAACACAAACATGTTATTTTCAATAGCTCAACCGATGGTTACGGACGTAGGCATTAAATTATATCTGGTATATCATAAGTACCTAAGCTAACGACGATCGTTACGTCAATGTACATGAATTAATTTCGTTTCTTACTAATTAATTACATGTCGTATGATATACTTTAACTTACTGAATTAAGTAAAAAAAACGTGGTCAAAATCAAATGTACTTAGACGCAAAATCACCTCTTGATATAAACGAATGAATTGCTACGTATTCCTTTTGTTTTCATCGATAACTTGTTTAGCGTCACTAATGACATAATGGGAAACATTTTTTGAACACATTGACACACATATATTTAAACACAAATTTGAACATATTGAGCGACACTACCATTTCATGCTGCTAAATTAATTGATTATCCTTTTATCATTAAAATAATTTGGATTTAAATAGTAGTTATGTAGAAGACCCATTACGGAAGTTGAAAACGTAAGGCTACGTAAATCCGTTTTACACACTCTTGCTAAATTACTAAAATAGCAAGTCTAAATTTATTGCTATTCCTTTCATAATATTCGCTGCGGAAAAGGATAACACTAGATTTAGAACTAACTGTAAATTCAATTTAGTAGAATAGATTGTGTACCTACATCAGAATCAGTAACAATTAAATGCGCAGATATATTATATTACGCTAGGTAGGGAAATGCAAGAATGTGACACAATTGAATTGTTACTGGATGGTATACCTACCTATTGTTTTATCATTCGGACTAGAATAGCTCTAATTAAAATATAATATACTTGACTGTATAATTCTATGACACGAACTACTTATCTGAGATTAAAATGGTAAAGGATTCCACCAGCATCGAGTGACGTTTAATCAAGGAATAAATTGGGAACAATAACAGTTTTTGTACTGAAAATCTGTCAAAATATCTTTACTCTCGGATAAGACTTATTTTACGTTGGTGAAATCGGCCTTCCTAAGTAAATGATAGGTCTCTGCGAAAATGCAAGCTTCAAGGCCTTGAGGGAAGAAGTTATAGCGAGAGTAAATTTGATCGTTGAGGGTGCTTAATATTAACTGCCTTAGTTAAAACTTCATAGAGATAACGATTAAAGTAAACCGTTAGATATACCCTACGATAGTATATTTACTTATAAAAAGAAGGATATACTTTAAACGAACGATATCTGCATATAGTATATATTATATTACTATAATACATAATTATATTATGTAATAATAAGCGCAAAAATAAGTGGCTCTACCAATTTTATTGTGTGTTGGTGATGAAACTTTGTATTTCATTTCATGATCGTGTTTTACTTTCCAAATGATAGGTATAGTTTCTGAGTTCCCATGAGAATTCAGGGATAACGCCAATCTAATCGAAAGATGCCGAGCGAAACGCGATGGCTCCCAGATCATTATTAATAGTCATTTTTGTAAACTACCTACCTATGTTAACTATAGTACAATATTTTAACATCTAGCATAACTATGTAATTTTGTATTTAAGTTAAATCTGGTAAGGTCTCCTATACATTTGCACTTATAATAAAATCGTAAAAAATAGTCTGAACTCCCGTTTTATCAATTAGAAATTGATAAATCTTAAACTGAGGAGTTTTTACGTTTTTAGAGACTTCCAATCTAAAAAACTGTCAAAACGTCCGATGTTTGTGTACTGATTATGTCATGTTTCACGCAAAATATATGCATAGGTATTAGGTACATGCTTTAAGTAATAAGGTAATTTATGGCGTGTTTACTATGATTTATATGGATGTACTATGTATGCTTATGGACTTCGTATAGCAGACGATTTGATATTTAAGTGTTAAGGAAACTAACTACGTCATATATTAACTAGTGAACGCTTATGAATATGCCCACATCACAAAAATATTTAATTTATTTAGGTAGGCGATCATACTGAAGTAATATCTAATACCTATGCCTTTTGTAACTTTTTAAATATACGTGGAATACAATATTACGTAGATATGTACATCTACATGTAATAAATATTATGTAAAAGTGTATTTTACTGTTTTAATACCTAACTAGATAAAAAATAATATAATTCTGCCATAGCAACTTTATTCAATTAAAATTCTACTTTATGAAAAGTTTTTAAATCGCATAAAGCTTAAAAATTAGTTCAAATGAAAAAGTCCTACGCAATAAAAATTATTTGCTTTCTTTATGGAAAAGATTATTTTCTCTCCTTTGTATTTTTACAAACATGCTATCGAAAAGTTATTATTTAAGTAGGTACCTACTAGGTACTGAAGTAGATTATAATATCAGATTCTACCTAACCTCAAAGGAAGGAAACTAGGTACGCCTTTACATACAATAATAAATAGGTACTCTCTATTGTTGATAAACGAGGCAAAGGTCGTACCTAAGTAAATAACCATTTATTATCGTCCTATTAAATATCAATTTAAATAACGGGCACATAAAATCATTTACGAGTGAATTAAATAACTTGAGTAGAATTTTTTAACAATGTCTCAAAGATTTATTATTTAAATTACACGTCATAATATACCTACTTTACTAAGGGCCGATTTTACCAACGTAAAAGATTTATCCTAGAGTAAATTTAAAATTTTGACAGATTTTCAATACAAAACCTGTCATTATGCCCAATTTATGCCTCGGTTAAACGTCACTCGACGTTGGTGAAATCGGTACTAAAGTGTACCAAATTATAAATGATCCCGTTGCGGCAAAGTTATGAAAAATGTTGAAAAACCAGTATTTTCTGTTTAAACAATTTAATCCCACAGGAAACCTAAAATTTAATTTATTAACGGTTAAATTGATGTAGGCAAGTTAGCCCGCTCATCTTAGATAGATTAGATTGCATCATCTCTTACCACCACATCAAATTGCAGTCAAGGACAAACTTGTATGGTTCAGATATTGATGAGACATTGTCACAGTACAACAAACAGTGTCTCACTATTGTCTATTGGATTAAGCCAAGTTACATACTTGGCTATCACACTAATATTATAAAGGCGAAAGTTTGTATGTGTGTGTGTGTGTGTGTGTGTGTGTGTGTGTGTGTATGTTTGTTACTCCTTCACGCAAAAACTACTGAATGGATTTGGCTGAAATTTAGAATGTAGATAAATTATACCCTGGATTAGCGCATAGGCTACTTTTTATCCCGAAAAATCAAAGAGTTCCCACGGGATTTTTAAAAAACCTTCATCCACGCGAACGAAGTCGCGGGCATCAGCTAGTACATCATAATATTTACTCAAAATCCATACTACATAGCAATAATATACATGCGAATTTAACCGATATTGACGAAACTTGGACCAAAGATAGCTTTCATCCCAAACACTAATATAGGCTACTTTTTATCCCGGAAAATAAGAGTGCCTAAGGGATAAAAAAATCTAAACCCACGTGGACTTAGTCACGGGCATCATCTAATTACATAAATTAAGCAACCTCTTCTATAAACATGTATTTTCCTACCGTAAACAACTCTCAAGCAATCAAGTCTCAACCGACCTTCCGGCAGTTGTATCTACCAAGGTCTTTGACCAAAAGGTATTCTTGCCGACCTAGTCACCTTTTCAAGTAAATCACGATAATTGTATATGCACTTAAGTAATTAACACGTATGAAATAAAGAAAAAAGAGTAAAATAAAACTATCTAGGTACGTTGTCAGCTTTTTAAAAAGTTTTTTGCTCGCATAACAAAAATTGCTGAATCTTTTTAGTTAAAACTCATAGAGTTTTAAAGTGCTTGGCGTGCCCAAGCTTTGCTCATCGTCTTTAGTTTTGGTACTATCCCTGAACTACCACAGAAAACCAGAGATATGATTCCTATACCAAGTCTTATTTTAATCAACTTGTAAAGTAACAAAATTTATAAAACATTCAAATTGTAAGAGCCATTTCCGAGACACCAACTACGGAATTATAATATTATACAAGTATTGCTCATTTAAAATATAGTTAGTTAAAATCATATATATTGCATTAAGTTTGATCGAAATCGGTTAAGTAAAACCTGAGATACAACGTTAATTATTAAACAAGTATAGCCAATTTTAAATTAGCGAGGCAAACTCTGTGATTCTATATTAGTAAAATCAGGTGACTGATGTATTAATAAGGTAGATATTTTTTTACTAACCAAACTATCCAAAAATCAAAATCGGTTGAATAAGTCATTCAATCATCATTCAATCAATTCAATCAATTATTATTCAATCAATATTCAATCTTCATTTAAAACTTGACTCATATTTGCGGGTGAATCCGTGGGTTGAACCTAGTGACAAAATAAAACCTTTTGACTGATATAGGCTTTTCAAACTAGTTTTGTATCAACCAATTTGGTTGGAGTTACGCAATCGAACCGGTAAAACCAGACACGTATTTGATCGGAATTAAAAACTGCATCAGAAAAATATAAGTACTTACAGGTAAAGGAAAAATATTTACTTACCTCAAACCTACCTAATTCAAAATTACTAATATGGCTACGATTATTCATTTTTTATTCTCTGTGGTGCAGCAGCGCAAATACGTGAGAAAAACAAGAGGACCCAAATTCAATTTCCTTTGAACACAATTTTAGAAATTTAGGGTTTAATACCGATTTATTACACTAGTTATATAATTATGTACATATATTACACCCTAACAACCTATTAGTATAACCTAACAACTTAATTTTACATGTTTTATCAGAATATTGTGAATGCTAAAATAAAAAATAGATATATCTATAAATTCACTCACTTAATATGTAGTTTCATACCCAGGTGATAATTCATAATTAAAATATTTGTTTACACGTGACAAGTCAAATATATGTGTAGCACCAAGCACCCACTACAATAAAAACTTTATAAAATCTACTAATGTATTTACTTGATAACATTATCAACAATCAATAAATACAAACCCACCTAATATTAGTATATCTTATCACTGATTATATCATTACTATCAATATCCGTCATATTATTACGATTCGCGTTTTTTCGCAAAACAATCTTATAAATATTATTTTTGTTTGATAGATAAAAAGTATCGATAAATCACGGGGCATCACTCGCACCTATTGCAACTGGCAACATTCCGAAAAAGTGAACACGCATTTAAAAAAAAAATCGGTGAAAATAAAAAAAACACACACAAGTACCACCAAAAATAATCGTAATTTACTAAATCTACTGTTGTGAGGCGTTATATTTTTTAATAACGAGGTTTTTTTCGTAAACCGGGCAAATACGATGCGTAGAGGTACACGCACCTTGGATGTTCGTCGCAAACTGATTGCACAGAAGTTTTGACACTTTTCCCGCCTTTTCCGCCTGAGCTATAAACCGCATAAATGTAGAGGTCATTAAATATTACGCATTTTTGATGTTGTTTATTAGTTGTATAACGCATCACCTTATTTGTCCGACTATTATTTATTCTAAAGGATAATGATAGGAAAAACAAAATGTAGAGACTCAGACTGGTACCAGGGTTACATACTAACTTGGTAGAGACAGGAAAATACTAAGCATAAACCATGGGCATAAACCAATGTATTTGGTAAAAATAGGTACTTAATGTCTCGCTCTAAATCATAGGTTTCTTCAATTTGGGACAAATGAAATCATAACACGCCAAAGTTTGATAAAGTTTTACGTACGCTAGTTATATTATGGTTAGGTAGTTATGTATTGACGTCTATTAAAAGGTTCATACTAATTCATAACCGGACACCTTCTTTCTTCTTTTCTTGTTTGGTGACTTTTTGTAGTGCCAGACCAGCGCAATGGACCGGACACCTTACCCCATAGAGTAGGATGACTTGCCCCGTCTGTTACAACTTTCTGGTACAAAATAAGTATAGATCGATGAATATATTAAATCACCCACTTTCGCAGGTTCAAGGTCAGAGATGTTTCATCTGACGCCAACTGTATCTTCAATGCGACACTCTTTAAAAAAATCATCACAAAGTGGAAGGCAATAGAGTACAGCGCAAGCGCAGTGAGCGCAGTATTTATATTGTTCTTCTTCCTCCTGCAGCCACTAGAAAGCAGCTTTACCTGACACTCCATACAAAGTGTGTGTGTTTTTTTTTTGACGTGACAACGTCTTATAATTCGATAGAGCCGGCTGCACGCACGAAAAAACATGACTCATGCGGCGTTACCTCGCTCTGAGGCGTTCCATGTAAGGCTTGAAGTGCAAGCGAGAGCGCGGAACGAGCGACAAAGAAGCACAATCGGCCTTTGTTGTCACGTTCAACTATCGTCAGTAAACCGACTTTACAGACAACCAATTTTTTTAAACTTAGAACTGACCAGCGCTTGGTCGCTAATGAGTCTTCTAGTACGACGATCCACCGAATCTGAAATGGCATGAAAGGTCCTATGCCTACTGTACTTCACTTACCTCAGCTTGCTACGCTTCTCCGCCAAGGCCAGCTGCTGCGCCAAGGTGAGCTTGGGCTTGAGGTTAGGCGGCGGCGCATTGGGGAAGAAATCACCACCCTCGTGCGCTGGACCTTCCTCCTCGGGCGTCGTCGCCTCTGACGCCTCATCGCCCAAAACGAAGTGAGGGTTTCCCTCCTGTAAACATAATACAGTTTATAGGTATCACGAAATGAGATCTCTTATAGAGATAAGTGCTTCCCTGTTCCACTTTTTCTTTCTTTTCTTTTTGAAAAGTGAAGGTTACAGTAACTAGAAAAGAGCTAATAACTTTCAAACGGCTGAACCGATTTTTTTGGATTATAGCTAAGAACACTCTCGATCAAGCCACCTTGCGAACAAAATAAAACTAAAATCGGTTCATTAGTTTAGGAGCTAAGATGCCACAGACAGATACACAGATACACACGTCAAACTTATAACACCCCTCTTTTTGGGTCGGGGGTTAATAAAAAGAGGACTAACGTTGGACGTATGTTGCACATCTTCGGAGTCAATCTTCTCGAAGTTATCACTGTCGCTGGAAGAGCATCGGACGGCCTCCTGCTCCGGCTCCGCCATCGTAGCTGAAAATAAGAACATTAATTAATTTTTATAGTAATTTTAACTTAAAATGAAGTTGCAATTTCGATCTTGTCCTCACTTCACAATTTTATCACCGAAACGCAAGACGTCGGGCGATTTTCTATCCTTATGTTGTCGGCATTCCATCTATACGGATGAAACAGTCATCAATCATACGCATGGCTAAAGTTTGGAATACTATTCCGCGATATGTGCTTCCTACCAATTACAATCCGGGTGTCTTTAAAACAAGAGTGAATAGGCATCTTTTAGATAAACGCGTCCAATCTTAGTATAATCTATCAGTTCAGAAAAAAGAGCCCAAATTAGAAACCAACCGCATTCAAACCAAAATATCAAATTACTCCTGGGCAAATATGAATAGCAATTGTTTATACGCTTAAATTCTATAAAATTGTAATATACGAATTAGTCCGGGTTTTTTTTAAATCCATGGGGACTGTTGGACCTTCAAGGATAAAAAGTACCATAAGTCCGTTCCCAGGATACAAGCTATTTCTGTAGTCGTATCTATTTCGTCAATTTTTTTTTTTTTTAACTTTACACTGTGCACTATAAACCTTAGACAGCAATAAATAATTTAAATTTACATTTTGTTTTTTTTTGTTTTTTTTTTTTTTTAAAAAAGAATATTAGCCATGCTGATCATGACTAATACTCCCCTATCCCCTCCAATTAAGCGTAAAACTTGTGCCAGGAGTGGGTACGACAATAGTGCAACGGGTGGTTTGAACCGCCGACCTTTCGGAATTCAGTCCGCTCCTCAACCGTTGAGCTATCGAGGCTCTATTTTATTTAAATAGGCTCTTCTTCTTAAATTTATTAGGCTAGGCTAATCTTAAATTTATATAATTACTATAGATTAGTATGGAGGCCATTCAGTATAGTCATAGCTTTTGTATATCTATCATTAGATCCCCATCCCAATATCTCTATTGCAGAAAATTCCAATTACGACGGTCCTCGTGTTGGCATCTGCTTGAAGGAATTTTATAATGAAAGTCGCAATCGATAGCATTCCGTACCTGAGTAGAAATTGCTATGAATTTTTGAAAGGCGTTTATTATATGTTTAATGCTGTATATATTTTTTTTTATTAGTGCCCAATGGATGCCAACGGGAGCCTATTACCACAGTATTAGTAAAACACTAAGCGACCGCTATCCGTCCGTCTGTTTGTCAGTGGGCTGTTATCTCATGAACCATAATAGATAGAGAGATGAAAAAAAAACAGAATATATTTTATTTCTGTTGCCGCTAGAACGACAAAATAATAATATTATATTAAAAATTTTAAAATGGCCGCCATGTAAATTAAAAAAGTACATAATCATGTGCGATGGTACGGAACCCTTCGGGTGCGAGTCCGACTCGCAGTCGGCCTGTTTTATGATAACCATGAAAACATACTATGTAGTATGTACCTACCTACTGAGATAAGATAACACATAGTAATTTAATTGTATTGGTCCTTCATAGTTCGCGACCCCACGTGGTAGACGGCAGTAGATAACTTGATAAATTATGGTACTAAATCTATCTAGTTATAACAAGTGTAAATTAAAAATTTATAACACCCCCGACAAGTGAAGGTTACAGTAACTAGAAAAGAGCTGATAACTTTCAAACGGCTGAACCGATTTTCTTGAATTATAGCTAAGAACACTCTCGATCAAGCCACCTTTCAAACAAAAAAAAACTAAATTAAAATCGGTTCATTAGTTTAGGAGCTACGATGCCACAGACAGATACACAGATACACACGTCAAACTTTTATCACCCCTCTTTTTTGGTCGGGGGTTAAAAATAAAATTTAAGTAGGTATCTGTCTGTTATTTCGAAATAACTACCTCATAATATTAATCTCATAATATATGGTTATTTGAACTGTACCATAACTGAATTACACATTTTCAAAACTTTTGTCTGTATGTCTATCTGTTAACGGGCTAATCTTCAAAACGGCTGCACCCATTTTGATGGGACTTTCACAGACAAGTACGTAAAGTATACACCAAGGAGTGGCATAGGCTACTATTTTAATTGACTTTCTAAAAGGGAGGGGTTGAGTTTTTCTACGCGTAATTTTTTTTAATTGATAGAGTAACTTTGCAACATTGTCTCATAAAAAATTTGGATTCCTCAATCCTGATGCTGCAACAATAATATAGATTCTAACTTAGATTACCGGTTCACTTTTTTTTTAATTTGTAATCAGCTTAAATCTTATACTTACTGATAACAGCTGCTGATTTTAAAAAATTCAAAAAACTAGTAGCCGTTTTCTCTAAGTTAGACCCATTACGCACGGTACCTATCCTCTCAACTCCGTACGCATATCTATGAGTTGCGGCGACCCCGCGCATATAATATTATGTATTACTAGCTGATGCCCGCAGCTTCGCCCGCGTGGATTGGTCAGATCCCCTGCAGCATCAGGATTGAGGAGTTGGACTCCAAATTTTTTATGAAACAATGTCTCGAAGTTCCTCTATCGATTAAAAAAGAAATGACGCAAATCGGTTCAGAAATCTTGGAGATTTCGGTGTACATATGTAGAAACACACAACTCCCTTTTTGAAAGTCGGTTAAAAAAGCAGCCTATGTTACTCCCTGGTCAATTCTCTACTTGTCTGTGAAAACCCCGTCAAAATCGGTCCAGCCGTTCCGAAGATTAGCCTTTTCAAACAGACAGACAGACTGACAGACAGACAGACAGACAGACAGACAGACAAAAATTTTAAAAACGTGTGATTCAGTGTTGGTATCGTTCAAATAACCATATGAGCTTAATATGAGGTAGTTATTTCGAAATTACAGACAGACACTCCAATTTTATTTATTAGTATAGATATAGATAGACACGGCGCGGCGACTTCCATATAGGTAACTTACAGATTCTAACGGTCGCCGTCGACCAAGTTGCCGGGCGACTAATCGATTGTGAGTAATGGTTCTAAGAGAAAACAGAAAAGACGTATGAAATCCTCGCGACTCTGAACCAATTTAGCTATCTCATACATAGATGTCATTGATCCAACTGCCTGAACTGCCTGAACACGTTGCGATCACTTGCCTGATAAGTCAAGGGTCAAGTTCGAATCTAGATTTATTTAAAAAAAAACCGACTAAGTCAGACTCGCCCACCGAGGGTTCCGTACTGGGTATTTTTCGGCCAGTCGGCACGATAAATCAAAAACTATTATGCATAAAAATAGTAAAGAAAAATCTGTTTTAGAATGTACAAGTAAATCTCTTTTATATGATACCCCACTTGGTTTACCTAGTAATGTTACTTTGAAAATTTAAACATACTTATTTTAATTTTTTCTGTGATGTAACGACAAATTCACGGTTTTTGGATTTATTCCTTTACTTGTGCTATGCGGATCTGCCAAACATGATTCTAGGTCAACGGGAAGTACCTACCCCTTGACAGACACGACGGACGCACGGACGGACCAACAGACGGACAGACAAACAACAAAATGATCCTATAAGGATTCCGTTTTTCCATTTGAGGTACGGAACCCTAAAAACAAGTGCACCAAACAAAAAAATAAATAAATTCAAATATAATGAAATAAAAAATGTACGCCTACATGGTAGGTACCTAACTACTTGGTTTTTTGAATAAGTTTTGTATGTTTATAATTTTGTTTAACTATACCTAATCTCTTATTTTTGTTAGCAGATATATGTATTATAAAAATATCGAAAAAATAAAAGCTATTCCATTTTACTAGGTCCATGAGCTACAAAGTCATTGTTTGTTTTACTAGTGCTGGAGAAAGATCGGTAACATCGATAATATCGCGAGCAATTATTCTTATCAGCTGTTATCCAGTATCGAGTTCAAATGTCAAGTTGAAAGATCTGAAGGTGAAATAGGACACGCATATCGGTAAGGAAGTGAAATAGAGGGCATTCTATGGACATTATTTTGCAAAAGATAATTTGGTATTGAAAAGTATGAATATAGAAAAAAATATTCCTACTTACTTTAGTAAAAAGAATTTAAAATAGTTCATTAATAATTATTATTTGGATTTGACTGTAAAATTAAACGTATCATTGAATAGAATAGATTTTTATTCAAATAAACTTTTTACAAGTGCTTTTGAATCGTCAAAATAATCTACCACTAGTTCGGAATGCCGTTCATACCGAGAAGAACCAGCAAGAAACTCGGCATGAAGGAAAATTGAAGAATATGTTCTGTCAATTTGTTGAGAAAATGATGACCAAATGTGATGAAATTGACAACGCCATACTTTTATGATAGAGCGGTGATATATTATAGTGTAGATAACGGGTACATATTAGGTACGATTGATCCGATGTTTTTTATTGTCGATATTTTGACTCAGTTCACGACGGGATAATAATATGATACCTAAGCTTACAATCATTAGAGCGGTGTGGAGCGGTGATAGTCTACATATTCTAGAGGTCATAGGTTCAATCCCGAGCACGCACGCACCTCTAATTTTCGAAGTGATGTACATTTTAAACATTTAAATATCATTTGCTTTAACATGTGATGATAGTAAAAAGATTATCCGGTTGACATTGTTGTGGGCTCTTCTCAGACCTGGGCGCGTTTGGAACCCTTGCTTAGTTTTTACGTAATTAATTATTATCATCACTATAATATCACCTTACAAATCTAACAATTCAGGCGATCAAAAGGCGTACAATAGTACGTACCTACTTTGAATAAATGATTTTGATTTGATTTGAACCGTGACGGAAAGCAATAAATAAGTGAATTATGAATTAGCATCGTGAAAAAACTTGCATGCTTTATAGTCCCCATAATGTTCTCAAAGGTGTATGAAGTCTGCTAACTAATCCGCACTAGGCCAACGTGGCAGACTGGTTTACACCTTTCTCTTGAGAAGAGACCCGTAGGCCGGGGCTGGATCTGATGATTTTTTTAAATAAAAAAATAGCGAGCAAACGAGCAGGCGGGTCACCTGATGTTAAGTGATTACCGCCGCCCATGAACATTTGCAGCACCAGAGGAAACGCCAATGCGATGCCGGCCTTTCAGGAGTTTGTTGGTCCTCCCCTTGAATATCCCCATGGGAATGATGTTTACATAAACTCAAGGATGTGATGCGCTTATGGGTGGAGATTAAGTAAATTACAAGGAATAAGCACCCATCTTGAAAAGTATAATTTACTTAATGACACACGTAATATAATATGCCCAGCTGACAATGACATTGATTTCTTCTATACATCCAAGGTTCGTAAAACTTAGTAAACGATGTTTATATAATAAAATTATTATATTCGACGCAACATTTTGATTGAGCAACCATGTACCTATCCATCAGACGGACTTTACCCCAAGGAAGCTTGTTTAAATACTACTAAACTATTCTAATACTATATAGCGACCACCCGCGGCCTCATCCCTTTGGGATTTTCGAAAATCAGGCCTAATCTTCACTGTCTACATTTTAAAGCGAACCTCTGTACAAAATTTCAGATTTCTAGCTCCAAGATTTTGAATTGGGCGTTATGAATCAGGACTTTTCTTGTGTTTTGGTTATAATTTTACGGCTTCACTAATACTTCGTTGTATAGGAATAGTTGCACAACGATTAATTATCTCTCTTTCTGGCACATGCGAGTCAAGAGTCAAATCAAGAGTGAACAGGCATCTTCTACGCAAGCGCGTTCCATTTTAGGCTGCATCATCACTTGCCAGTGGCTCTGATTGCATAGGCGCTTGTCTATAAAAAATTTCAACTGTAGTAGGTAACCCGATGCAGCGTTTATTAGTAAGGGAATAGTATTTATTTTAGAGTTACCAAGGAATATGGAGGCAGTGCCGAGGCACTATATGTCACCCAGGAGGTGAATACAATACATATTCACATATCTCAAAATCTCTACGTCGTAACCGCTGAACAAATTTCTAAAGATCTAAAAATATTTGCATCTCAGAGGCTTTTGTGATTCGGAAATCCAGAGTGATCTTAGGATCATAATGACCTTATCATCATTAGAATTGCAATAACTGGCTTTAAAATAGATCTAGGACTCAGGATACTTATTACAAGAAAATGTCTTTTTTTTAATAAAAAACAAAAGGATCATCAAATTCGATAGGCGAAGTAGTAGGTAATCGCTTAGCAAACATACAAAAAACATCTAGTCGAAGAGAACCTTCTCCTCGTTTTGAAGTCGTTAAAAATCAAGAAATAAGTAGTTAGAGCTTCATTTAGCTCAAAGGTTAAAATCCTAAAGGTCGGCGGTTCAAACGTCACCCATTGCTCTACTGTCGTACTTACCTACTCCTAGCACTAGCAATAATCTTTACGCTTAGTTGGGGGGGAAAGGGGAATATTAGTCATCATAAAAAATTAGCCTCATTAGCTCAAAGGTTAAAAAAGTGGACTGAAATCATAAGAGTCGGCAGTTCAAACGCCACCCATGGCTCTACCGTCGTACTTACTCCTAGGTTGGGGGAAAGGGGAATATTAGTCATCATAAAAAAATTAGCCTCACTAGCTCAAAGTTTAAAGGAGTGGACTGAAATCCTAAAGGTCGGCAGTTCAAATGCCACCCCACCTTGCTCTACCGTCGTACTTACTCCTACTATAATCTTTACGCTTAGTTGGGGGGAAAGGGGAATATTAGTCATTATAAAATTGGCTAATATTTTTTTTAAACTAGCCGTGTAGGTACCTATCAGTCATCTATCTTCGATGTAAGAGATACATATTATAAGCAGCCATTCTGGTTATAATTTTTTGTCCAGATTTGACAGGTATTTCACCAGATTGATTAATAATGTAGTACGTAGGTAAGTATAACATTACGACAATATTGTAAGTAGTTTAAAATTTAATGTATGCATTATTGAATGCTAATGTTCTGTACTGTTGTCGTCAAAAAGTTCAATAAAGTCAGAACTGGTAGCTTACTTAAAATTAAATTACTTCCCTAATAAAATATTTTGGTAGTGATCGGAGCTATTTAAGTAATTTATTCGGAATTAGTATTTTAAAAATAATTGCCGAGTCGACTTGCGATGTTTTTTTATATATTTTTTTTTAAGTAACATAGGTAAGTATTATTAGTAAGTAAAGTACCTAAAATAAATGTACAATTATTAATTAATTAATGACTTAATTACAAGTAAATAAAAACCTTTAAAACTTACGTTGCCAAAGTTCTTGAATAACTTTAAATTTTATTAACCTAAGAATGTAGCAGATAAAAAGAACTCCCACAAAAAATGCTATGATTAACATTAATAATAAAAAAAAACGAAACGCATCACATCACTCACAGCCATTAGTAAAAAAAAAAAAAAATCCAAAATGAAACGTCTTCCCGCCAACTATTTAAGTGGCGAATGTCAATTTTGATCGACCGATACGCAGCAGAATTCCTATAACCATCAATAAATACGATCTGTGCTGTAATCACTACACGAATATAACCCGATAAGTTATAAAAGTTAATAATATTATATGTATTTGATATAACTGCGCGTCAATTTTATTTTGTAACTTTATTAAATTTACTTCTGAACATGCGGCACTACACGCTTCATTCACGCGATACATATGCGGTTTACAGAGTAGGTACATTTTACACAGCAGCGCTCCCAAAATGTGGCGTGATGACAACAAGCGAAATTGGCCTTGCATTTAAATTCGGGTGTCTCATACAATAGCGGTTGGTGATACTTTCAGCAGTTTCAGCGCTTTATGCTACACTTGTTCTTTAGTAACTACTTATAAACCTACTAAAATAACTACATAACTAAACTTACTAACTAGTTTAGTAACTACTAAAATAAAGCTAAATAAATAAATAAATAAAGGTAAAGCTAATTAAATAGGTAGTTAGTTACATATACCTAACTAACTACCTTTTTCTTTTTCTTTTTCTTTTTGTTTGTTATGGGTTGTCTTGTGACTTATATTGCCTGAAATAAAAATTATTATTATTATTATTTAATTAGCTTTACAAATAAAATAATGGCTTAGTCTTACGCCTTTTTATTTTTCGGCTTTTTTTCGGTTGTAACTTTTAAAACACCTACCATGTGCGTTACTTTCAACTGATTTCCAAAGATAGGTACCTCTATTTATAATATTAATTACCTACAGTTAAATTTATTTTCAAGTACAAAAAATACTTAATTAAATAATTTATTTCTTGTAATTACATATTGAAATGTTATCGATAATAATCAGGTTAATGTAACGTTGCACATCCCTTTTTGGGTCGGGGGTTAAAAATAGGTAACTAAGTAGAACTACCCAGGAACTACCTAACTAGTTATTAGGTGTTTTGTTTTTTAATTTTTTAATGATCTTGTCTCAGCACTCAGCAGCGTCCCCCGGCGGATTTATAAAGCAATATTTTTCATACAAATTCGTTATTTTTCACACCTGTTTCATCTTGATGATTGTATTTCTCTCTGTCTGTTCGTTACACAGATCACTGTTCGTTACAGCTAAGCATTATTCAGCCGATTAAATTAAAATCATGTTGAAACTTTGTACACTTGTTGTTGGTATCATCATCATACAATAGATGGCACGCGAATCGCATGGCAAGGCATGGTTCAGAACTTTAGCAAGATAATTTTTATTTTATAATTTAAAAGACAATACTGATAGTATGTAGGAAACTATTTCGTACTTCGGACATAGTTCGGTATTTATTTTTCATTTTTTAAATAAAATAAATAATTGTTGCCAAGCACAATATCATATTAATTTTTTTTAAACTGGCAACATCTGTAGCTTACCGTAGTGATGGTCATTGATGGTTTTTCGTTAACGTAACTAGACCGTTAATTTTCATACATCATTTTATTGATAGATAGCCAGCTGAATTCATCAAGTAGTTAACGTGGTAACTACTATTCCATTGAAGTTTTGTTTAGAATTCATTATTAAAGAAAATATTTTAAAATAATAGATTTATCAAATACATATATGACATAAATTGATTATTAACATCACGCTGTACAGAAGCATACTGATAAACGACAAATATTTTTCAATTTTTTTTTATTAAATTGTTATCCCGCAGAAATCAATTTAATTTTTATATCAAAAACTTGAAAAATGTTTATCGTTTATGCCTTGTAACATGATTGATCGCATATAGTACAGCATGACGTTAAAAATAAATTATATTGAAAATAAATAAAAATCATTTCTGTTATTTAATTATTTTCTTTAATAATGAATTCTAACTCTATAAACTAGCGCTACACAATGCATCGCATGATGTTATTCACATCATTTTATTACTCTACAGTCCAAGAGCTTAATGATGATATAGACGGTCACACGTTTACACAAGTTAACGTTAAATAACGTCCAATTCCAATGTTCGGCACATCACTAGTCGCTACAAATTTGACTTGACAACTGTCGGACGTGCACGAGAAAAAAATAAAAGTTTTAAAAGTGATTCGCAAGTGATATTTGTGTGATTTAATATATTTATATGGCGATTAATTTATTTTAAGTTCGTGTTAAGTGTTTTGTACATAGATATTATTGTGAACTGTGTAATTTGTTTACACAAAATGATAATTGAAAACCCAGACGCTTTTAAATCTTGGTTGACGTCCATATTGGAACCTCTGTAAGTTTTCAGCCATATTTATTTTATAATCACATTTTCATGCGATTTCGAGAATAGAGTAATTACTTTCAACTTGATTAGGAGTAAATTTAGAATTTAATTTTCTATCTGATTCTTAGGGTTAGCCAAAAAAATATGTCCAGGTGTCAAGTTTCAATTTCGTAATACCTACCACTTGCTTTCTTCCTTTAGAAAAGATAGAACACTGAACTTTGTTTTGATTAATTAAATTAGATGGCTATTTAATTTTACAGTTAGCCAATTAAAAATACCTTTTGTTAGACATTAAATTAACTGATATGTAATTATGGTTTAGCAATCATAACCTTATCTCTTGATAGTCAACTTTGGTACTTGAGACAGTTTTTTTAGGGAATGTGACAAAAATTTAGTTAGTTACAGACTTAAACATAAGATACACCAAACTTAATTCATATATGTTATTAAAGTCGATGTAAACAATATAATATCATGCCTAAAATATCAATTTACTTTTCTGCTTTTATAATTGCCATTAAAATCTTATCTTCTTGTTTGAAATAAGAAAATTATGTTATTAACAAACTCTTACAGCCTTCAAAGATAATCAATAAGTAATTGGTCTTTTTTAGTAATAAGGGCTGATAACTTCTTTAGACAACTTATTAATAAGGGATTTAACATGGATGGATGCATGATGTCACAATGTGATAAATGCAATTTTCATTCTAGCCAATACAATAGAATTAACATATTTTTTGTTCAAATTGACTTTTACAAGTACTTTTGAATGATCAAATGCTTCTGTCACTGCTTCAGAATGTGTTCGTGCCGAGAAGAACCAGCAAGAGACTGACGGTTGCTCTTTTCAAAGATTCGGTTTACAATAATATTATGTGCAGTCCAGCACATTGTGCAGACTCAATAGTGAGAGTGACACTAATCTCACCTTTTGAGCCTCGATAGCTCAACGGTTGAGGAGCAGACTGAATTCCGAAAGGTCTGCAGTTCAAACCCCACCCGTTGCACTATTGTCGTACCCACTCTTGGCACAAGCTTTACACTTAATTGGAGGGGAAAGGGGAGCATTAGTTATGATTAGCATGGCTAATATTTTTTTAAAAAAAGCCCAATTGACCAACATCTCGATTTTCATCATTTGACATCACATTCTGCATCAAAAACTTCTTGCTTTGCAAATGGTTTATCTTCTGCAGCCGTTTTGCTAGAAGTAGGCTAATCCCAAAAAATAGTGTTTGTTGCCAAAAAAAGGGTTTATTTAGAAAAACTGATATTTCTACAAAAGTATACTATATAGAACCAAGGTTTTTAGTTTGGTCTCAAAATGCATCTTTGTTAACAATAAAATATCAGTTTTTTTTAGTTTCCATGTTTTTGTATTGATAACTCAAAAAGTAATTTTTGGTCTTGACCACAATTTAGCAAAAGGACTGCAGTCTAGTACATCAATAAAGTTGGTTTTATATAATTTTTTCATAGTCCCTGTCGTAGATTTATATTTGAAAAATGACCAGCTGAGTGTATATCTATATTTATTCAAAGTATGAGGTAACAGTGGAGGTTCCTCTCAAAATAGATGTTTTGATTCTGTACTGTAGTAACCAAGCTGTGAGTCAGTGGCTATTTTTAGTGTTAACTAAACTCATCTGTTGCAATAATTGTTAATCTTTGTAATAAATAGTTAGTAATCATCTTCATCAACCCATTGCCAGCTCACTACTGAGTACAGGTTCCCCCTCAGAATGAGAAGGGTTTGTCAATAGTCCACCACACTGGCCAAGTGCAGATTGGTAGACTTTACACACCTTTGAGAACATTATGGAGAACTCTATTAGAACTTTGTACAGTTGTTGTGGACACATGCTGAAAGTTTCTGACATAGTACCAATATCCTACAATAAGTCCCGAATGAATTAACCCTATATTTTAAAAGACAGTGCAATGCATACCATGCATTAGGTATTTGGAAAATATAAACATTAAGTAAAGATACACAGGCACTTTAGTATGGAAACCATACTCACAACAGTAGACACAAGCAAAATTAACAGTATGCATTTCATATACAGCTCTGATCTACACTGACATAGGTCATGTTGTTGTGGGTCATGGGAATCATTAAAAAAATTCTTTTTTGGACCTTGAAAGAAAAACCGATTGTTTTTTTTTTAATGTTTAATAACTTTTTCCCCCATTAATTTTGAATGAAATGAATATAGAGAAAAGTTACAATATTATCTTTGATTTAAAACTATTTTGGTTCATCAAAGCAGGTCAACTATGGGGGATGACCTTTTTTGTAATAGTTGTCAACCCCAAGAAGTACCTACTACAGAAGTAATCATTTGTAGGGAAAATATCTCTCAAACTGTTCATTAATTTTAATAAATTAATCAAAGAATCAAAATCACAAAAAAATATCAAAACCACTTAGAGATGACGCTCATTACAACTTTTACACTTCTTATCACAGTTGCTAAATAAATATTGTTATCTAATATTGTGTATGTGGTAATTTATTTTGTCGTAACTGTGTGTTTAAAGCTATGTAAGTGACATAACTTTAAAATTATTGAGAAACATGCAACTATTGTTCAATTGATAGAAAAATTTATCTAATATACAAAGTTAGAGACATGAGGAGGGTGGAATTCTGCATGAATGTGTCAATATTGAAAGGTTAAGAGAGTGATACATCAGTAGAAGGCATCAAAAACCAAACCAATCTTTTTGACTATTAGGTTAGTTGGTTAACCAACGACCAGTAGCAGACAGACCTGCTATGATTAGCTGAGATATATTATGTGCCATTTAAAAATAAGATGTCTTTTTCTGCGCAGGTACATTGGCGTAACTAAAGAGTGAATTTTGATTTGTTTCAGATGTGACGCGGACCCGGCTGCTCTCGCCAAGTATGTGTACGCGCTGGTGAAGAAAGACAAGCCACTAGACGAGCTGCGGGACGGCATGCTGGACCAGCTTGATGTATTTCTGCAGCACGGTAAGCCATGTCTACAAAGCCAAGATGTGTCATCTTCCCTGACTGTACCTCACATTGAGCATTATTTCATCACATCATGACCAACCTATTGCCGAGCCACTACTGAGCACGGGTCTCCTTTTAGAATGCCAAGGCCTCTTACACTGGCCCAGTGCGGATTAGCAAATTTCATAAACCTTTGATAACATTATGGAGAACTCTTAGGCATGCAAGTTTCCTCACGATGTTTTCCTTTACCGTTAAAGCAAGTGAATTTAATTGCTTGAAACACATATCAAAAGTGAGAGGTGAGTGCTCGAGATGGAACCTCTAGAGTCTAGACCATTAGGTCTGGGAATCTCTGGTCTAGAGTATCACCGCTGTCCTTCGCCGTAGGTATATATCTTGGACCACTTGACCAAGTGATCTTGGTCTGGTCAGAATCCTTTTCCCTGACAACTATGAACTAGGCCCTATTCTTATGGAACCTTTTATCTTTTCAGAGACAAGACCCTTTGTAGACATGCTGTTCAAATCTCTGGAAACACAGGAGTACTTGAAGGCCTCTGTGGAGGAAGAGAAGAAGCAGCCTTCTCCGCCACCAGAACCCACTGAGCTGGAGAAGGAACCTGAGAATGAAAACCATGGTAGGAATCTTTATTCTCAAGTAATGCATAAAGAAGGTCTCCTTCAAAAAAATTGGTACAGTACTACCACCATAGACAATACACTAATACCGACTACCACTTTTATAAGTTGCATAGACAAAATTCATTTGCCCATAAAGTGCAACCTAACATCAACTAAAACCGAATGTACACCAATGAAATACAGATCTTATTGATTGAAGAACAACAGAGACTCATGCTATCCCTCCAGTATCGGAATAAAGCATATTACATTGATTGTGAAATTTTGTGTGGTGTAACGTGTATTGACTATGTTGCTTGCTTTTCCTGCTTCTGAAGTAGTGGGAGGGCGGGCGGTGCATATTCGAATGGTGCACGTTGTACCATGCAGATTATAGGGAATTAAGCTTGTGGTTTCTTGTATATCATAGACTATGGTTCTATCTAACCTAGTTGAGTTTTAGCTTATCTGTATTTGTTCCAGTGCCACCATTGCCCCCGGCGGAGAAACCACCTATACGGGCGCGCGTGGAAAGCGGCAACGGCGCTCACCGAGTAGTGGTGCCGCGCTCCAGGCCGCACCCTCCCCACGAACAGACACTAGTGAAGGTACTGTATCAGCTATGCTTCAGCCAAATTGGATATGGAAGGCCCTTCTCCCGCGAAGCTATAGACAAGCGACTCGAGTATTGTACGCGTATCCGACTAGTCACTCGTCAGTAGCCTTTTTTTTTTTTTTTTTTCTCGTGAGGAAAATCCGTCATGGATACCACCGACCACGGGGGAGCACGGTGATTATGTCGGACTCCTACCGACTAAAAACCTCACGAAGTTCCATCCCACCGCTAATGACGGAGCACAAGGGACCGGAAACACCTCGTTACTCCGCCAGCGGATATCCGCCGTAGCAGACCCACCACTGGGACACTAGGTGCCCCCAAACACCTAGTTAGAGGCATGCCGGAACCACAGCACGCCAACCAACCCGAGGACCACACTGTGAGCGACGGACCACCCCGTGTCCATCACCCACAGGTCCTCTCGAGGGCTAGGGTTCGCGGGAAGGGCGATCCCCTTTCCACGTTCCCTATCCTCAACATCTCCCTCGCCCGTCACCAAACCGGACAGGCGAGAGACCGGTGGGGCAGCTAGTGACTGGATGGGTGATGAAGCCCCATCACCAACCACCCAACACAGCCACACCCTCCGCTCCTGGGGCTATGCCCCATGGGTGCGTCTACTGCGCCCTCTGCTAGAGATACTCAGAGGGACGCGCGGACAACACCCCCTCCCCGCCAGGTCAATTAGCCATGGCCAACAATATCCCATGAAGAGAAATCGTTAACCATGTTACCAGGGTACACCGGCCCAAGCGCTGCTGCTACCTGCAACACTCGGGCACACGAGGAGGTTACCTGGCTGGTACTCGTCAGTAGCCTATCCTAACCATATCCTATTTGGCTCAAATATAACTAGTTAGGTGGAGTGGAGTTATTGCATAGTATCTTTTTTGATAACTTACTACAGTTGAAATTGATATAACTATCCTAATGAGACCTAATGCTAAATCACATGATTTGAAGAAACTTTTGTATTACAGCTTCTACCTACTGAACTGCTGGAAGAACCAGTGGAGCCGCCCAGGAGGAGAGAACGAAGAACTGACTCAGTATGTACATTACTTATCAGTTTTCGAATGTGACATGGATACACTAAGTCTCACTAAGACATGAAATGAACTTTACATCGAAATAATTTATTTAGTACATTAATGGAAGCAGTGATCGCCTAGTGGTTAAGTCATTGGCTTCCTATTTAGGAAGTCTGGGGTTTGACCTCGAGTTAGCAAGCAAATAACCTGCCAAAACAATCTGTACGACAGATTATTTTGACCGTTTCGGCGCTTATAAGCGCTTCGATCGACCGACGCGGAGGACGTGAATGCCGGAAATCTTATGGCGCGCATGCTGTCGAGCGAAGACGCCTGGCTAAGATATAGCCAAATGCTGAGGGCTACCATGATGCGAAGGGAGGAGAAAGAAAAAGAAGAAGATAGAGATTTAGGAGGTCAGCATGATGTAATGCCACGCAGTTCCGTGCTCACGTTGGCAGACTTGGTGAGGTTATTTTAGTCCGTGCAAGTCGGACACACCCTGCCAGCAGGCAGATGTCCGTAGGGATTTTTTCCTCCGCCGAAGAAAAAAAAAAAAGATTGTTTTGACCGTTTTGGCAGGTTATTTGAATGGTGAGCGGCCTGTCGATCTTTTGCCCTCTGTATTGCCTATCACCCCCTATAATAGGGGTTTGAAAGTTGTGGAGTCCACGCGGACGAAGTCACGGGTATAAGCTAACGAGTATGTGTCTGAGCTCGATATATCGTTCCAGTTGCGCGACAAGGAGGAGCGGCGGCGACGTCGTTCGCGCTCGTGGGAGCGGCGCGCGCGGCCGCGGCGCGTCATGCGGGACGGCGAACACGAACGGAGGTGCGCCAGGTAACATCGCCGTACTAACACTACTAACTAGTGATGGGCAGGACTGACTAATTTTAAATCATTTCCATTCAAAGAAAAGTGAATTTCCGCATTATGATTTATTTTTATTTTTATAAAAAGAATATTTACCCCTTTTTATCATGACTTACGTTCCCCTTTCCCCTCCAACTAAGCGTAAACCTTGTGCTCGGAGTGGGTACGACAATAGTGCAACGGGTGGGGTTTGAAACGCCGACCTTTCGGATTTCAGTCCGCTCCTATAACCGTTGAGCTATTGAGTATTAAGGCTATAAATAATAAGTAAGATTGTAAGTGCGGAAATTCGCTTTTCGCTAAACAAAGCTAACTGTTGTTTGCTATTAATTGAACTGCATAGATGTATTTTTCTTTTTAATCTCTTTCTAACACGCCGTGATGCGAGTGTTCTCGCTCGCGCGCTCTTTAGCTTAACTTAATGACCGTGCGTACGCGAAATGGAAACAGTAGAATTGATAAATTATAATTTTACCATATAGATACTTCACGTCACTATTGAAATTGTTCCTTCAAACATGTTCTCATCAATTTTTATGAAACTTCATAAGCGGACAGTCGTCAAAAAGGCCTTAGTAGCGTGCCGCAGATATTCGGTACTCAATACTACTTAACAGGCGCGGATTCAAACATCAAAAAAGGTTGTGGGCCTAGCGCGAGTCGCAGTATGAATTCGCTCATGATAACATAGTTCATTACTACAAAAGAAATGTTTACAAAATTTAAAATGACGCCCTGATCAAGATTTTGTACAGTGTATAAACGTGGGCAAAGCCTGCAATGAACACTAGTTTTATAAACCTGTAAAATGTTAGATCTATACACTCAATAAAAATAACAAAAGTAAATGTGTCTTTGTTTGTACAACACAGTGTTACAAAACTCTTAAACTAATGTAACTAAACCGATTTTGATCATTTTTTTATAACTTTAAAGCCGACCGTAAAAGTATGACGTTACAAGTCTATTAGGGTTGTGGGCATGCCCATCGTGCCCACCACGGGTGATCCGCGCTTGCCACTGAAAGGAAAATTCATGAGAGTGCGGGCGAATGAGGTGAAAGAGCAACGGTTTGTTACAGAAGGCCGCCGTCGCGGTCGCCGTCGCCGCGCGGCCGCTATCGCAACAGAAGCCCGCCGCCCGTCGTTGCGGACAGACATACTAGCCGCTCTAGGTAACATTACATCTTTCTTTGAGCGTCTACATAGTATGAACTGGTTTATTCCGCGACTTCGACTGCGTGGATTTTTTTTTAAATCCCATTCTAAATATTCAAAATTCCCTTGTAAAGATCTACAGCAAAAAAATACTCATCATCATCATCATCATTATCAATGCAATATCTTGTAAGAACTTCCACAAGTCCACGTGGATTTAGGTTTTTCAAAATCCCTTGTGAATTTTTTGACTTACTGGGTAAAAACTGAAAAGTATTTCATGTTCTCTCCAAGGTGAAAGATATCTTGGTGCCAAGTTTAATTTTATTTCAAAATCATATTTGAAGCTTTTTAAAAAAACTGCTAATAACTAACTAAGCATTTAACACTCAATTTGGAATGGCCTTTTCTAGCTTACTGCGATTAAGTGCAATAGCAAAATTATATTACCCTCATAAACAATTTCACCCTTACCACTTGGGTGCTTGGTATACTCCAACCACCCGTTGTTCCAGTTTTTTTTTTCAAACAGTTGTAGAACCAACCACCCTTCGGTGGTGTTCCCACTAGATTTCAACTTCAACATGGGGTTATTCAAGGGGCAGATCAACAAATTCTTGAAAGCATCAACTCATTGGCTGTTCCTCTGGTGCTGCAAATGTTCATGAGTGGCGGTAATCACTTGACATGAAATTACCTGCCTGCTCGTTTGCTCGCTAGTTTTATTAGATTTTTTAATAAAAATAGCGAGATTTGTATTGCTAACTAGTTTGTTAAATAGCCCACTATGTGGTGATAGTTAGTCATTTAGGGCACCTCTAACTTTTCCGGGCATGTGTGCATTTTAAGCAATCTGTACCTATCACTTGCTGTAATAATGAAGGAAAACATCGTTAGGAAACCTGCACGCTTGAAAACTCTCCAATATTTTACCTACACTCAGTAAAGGTTCAATGATAGGTTGTTCATGATGAATCTATTTTTATAACAGTATTGATATTTCGCGTAGTTAATTTATGTCGTAAATTTTTCTGCAGATCAAGATCCCCACCAGGCCCGATGCGCGATCGTGAACTGGAGAGGGAAAGGGACAGATTACGCGTACCGCGTGAGATGGAAAGAGACAGGATGTCGCGCGACAGAGAACATAGAGACAGAATCTCGCGATCCAGAGATAGGGATCGGTGAGATATCTTTATGCTTTCACAATAAGTATTTCCTTTTATAAAATAAAATGCATCCTACTAAATGGTTCTTTGCCTGTGCCTAATGCTTTGTTTTAGTGGTCTAAAACCATCTTCGCATTATTGCCTTTCTAATGAAACCGGTTTGGGGAATATCAGATGGTTTCAAAGTGTATAAGGGACATAGGTAGAAACATTTTTAGTGTTCTATATATTAAGATACTAGCTGATGACCGCGATGGCGTACGCGTGGATTTAGGTTTTTGAAATGCCGTGAAAACTCTTTGATATTGCGGGATAAAAAGTTGCCTATGTCAATTTCCGGGATTTCTGTCTATTACCTCGTAACCAAATTTCATATAAATTGGTTAAACGGATGGATCTTTAAGAATTCCATGGGAACTCTGATTTTCTGGGATAAAAAGTAGCCTTTGTCCGTCCCCGGAATGTAAACTAACTCTGTACCAAATTGTATCAAAATCGGTTAAACTGTTGCGCCGTGAAAAGCTAGCAGACAGATAGACACACATAGGCATTTATAATATACTAGAGGATGCCCGCAGCTTCGCCCGCCTGGATTTCGGTTTTTTAAATCCCGCAGGAACTCTTTGATTTTCCGGGATAAAAAGTAGCCTATGTCCTTCCCCGGGATGTAGCCCATGTCTGTACCAAATTTCATCAAAATCGGTTCCAAATTTCATCAAAATCGGTTCAGCGGTTGGGCCGTGAAAACGTAGCAGACAGACAGACAGACAGACTTTCGCATTTATAATATTAAGTATGGATTATGATTGTTTGTAGGTCACGTGAGAGATCGCGCGACCGCTCGATGTCCCCGCACGGCGACACGCGGCTGGAGCACACCGACCCCTTCAAGAGGAGGTGTAGAGATTTCGATGGTGAGTGCATTTCCATTGATTAATTACTAATATCAGACTGAAAATAAAGCTAACAATAGCATATAGCATTTTTCTTTATGACAAGACCTCCCTTCATGGCAAATTTCAAGATTGTAGTTCATCATGTAGGAAGTAAGTTTAAGGTTTTAATAATAAAGTTTATTTCAGACCATTATACATAGTTCATATTTATGTGTTAGTAACATTATTTACTTAATCCTATATTAGTAGCTAAACCTAAATCAAAGTGTTAGTAACGATAACTTAAAAACTATGTTAGTACTTACTAACTATAAATTTTGATCATGGTCAGTCAGTAAGACTAAGTAGGAAATACGTTTTGAGAAGCTGTATGTTTTACCATATTAAAAAGCCAATTGCAGCCAAGCGCTAGTCTATAAATAAATAAAAACCAGCCAAGTGCGAGTTAGACTCGCGCACTGAGGGTTCCGTACTCGGGTATTTTTTTCAACATTTTGCACGATAAATCAAAAACTATTGTACATAAAAATAAATAAAAATCTGTTTTAGGATGTACAGGTAAAGCCCTTTCATATGATACCCCACTTGGTATAGTTATCTTATTTTGAAAATTGAAACACATTTTAATTTTTTTTTAATGATGTAACCACAAATTTGCGGTTTTCAGATTTATTCCTGTATCTGTGCTATAAGACCTACCTACCTGCCTTTCATGATTCTAGGACAACGGGAAGTATCCTATAGGTTTCTTGACAGACAGACAGACAGACAACAAAGTAATCCTATAAGGGTTCCGATTTTCCTTTTGAAGTACGGAAACCTAAAAACACTGTGCGCTGAATGTGTTGCATTGGAAAATATACAAAGCATGAAATACAAAGCCGATTTGACACTGTCGGAAGATGGTGCGTATATTGCGCTGTAAATTCTGTGCAATATAGTGCCAGCCAACATCCCTAACATGGAATCCAGTATCAATCGTGCCATTTTGTTAACAGTGAAAGGCTACTGCATGCGCGGAGACCTCTGCGAGTGGGACCACGGGGTTGACCCGGTGGTGTTGGAGGATGCTACGCTCACCAGGGTGCTAGCCATACCCCCGCCTGTGCCTGGTAAGTTATCTTACTTTTTAAAAAACATTTAAAGGATTTTTGGAAGGATTTTAAAACACACACACGTATTCACGGTCACGCTGATTGTTATGGAAGAGCGAAGCCTTCTGACACAGGAGTGTCAGAACGCCTAAAAGAAGGCTTCTCTCTTACAGTTATTTGAAATACACTATGTTTATTGTGTTTTTTGCTTTTATTGTTATGCAGGTGCAAATGTTTTAAGGGACTTCGTCTGTGTTGGCGTTTGCTGGCGCGCGTGCTGTGCCTTTTTGGAGTGTTTTTTTTTTTTTTGTTAGAAGTGGTCGGTATTTGTGTTAGTTGGTGTTTTTTGGTGGTGGAACTGACTGGGAAGCGCTCTAAAAGAGTGCCGCGCGTGTGTCGGCGAGCGCCGGCACAAATGAAGTCCGTACTTATGTAGTTTCCCTAAGTTGTAAATAACTACAAACTTGACATTGGATTTTAAGTTTTATATTATCACCGCAACAAAAGTCACAGGTTACTCTTCTACTGTACGTATTCGAGATATAGTAGTCTCGCTACTCTCGCTCTTATGGTTCCTTGTATTTCATGATGATTGTTGCAGAGTACAACCCGGCGGCTCCCGACATCTGGGGCGGAGGAGTAGTGAGCGGGTTCGCGCCGCCCTCCATACCGCACCTGCCGCACATGCCTCACCACTTAGCGCCCAGAGAACTCGTCCCCATACCCAGGTATGTAGCAGATACATTGCGATGATTTGCGCAGCCGCTTATGACTGATTAAGGACGGTAATTGTGTTATTACCTAACATAGGTTCGACGAAGCCATCTAGACAGAACAATCGTGCGGTAACCAGTTACCAGCGTCCTGGGACCTCCATAGTAATACCGGGACATTCACCACGGTATCAAAGGCGTCTGACTCTTGTATCTCCTTATACTGTGTCCTTAATCCATACTACTTCTTCTATATTATAAATGCGAAAGTGTGTCTGTCTGTCTGTCTGTCTGTCTGTCTGCTACCTTTTCACGGTCCAACAGTTTAACCGATTTTGACGAAATTTGGTGCAGGGTTAGCTTATATCCTGGCGATGGACATAGGCTACTTTTTATACCGGAAAATCAAATAGTTGCCATGGGATCTTTGAAAACCGAAATCCACGCGGACGAAGATATGAACTTTCAATGAGAACTTGAAAACAGATTTGGGTATTTTCCAAAGTGTATTCGCGGTGCCTTTTTCTCCCGCCGCGAGATTTCTTTTTGAATTTATCATAAGAATAGAATCTTAAGAATGTAATGTGTTAAGTTAAGATAGATCGTAGTTTTATTAGGCTATTATGGATCTGGCATAATCACATAGTGCCTAAAAGATCCAAAAAAAAATCTGAATAAAAAAAAATGAACTTGTTTTGCACAGAGTGCGCCACGAGCCTCCCATGGGCGCCACGATGCCGCCCGCGCCGCGGCACCCCGCGCCGATGAAGAAAAACTTCGACTACAACCGGCTTGGTAAGATGCCTGTAGATGATGACATCGCATGTTACGTTCCACCAGTCTATTACGCTGCATTACTAAAATTGATAGCTAATCCCATTTAACAAAATTATTTCAACTCCTTATCCATACCAATATTATTCATGCAAAAGTGTGTCTATCTGTTGGCTTTTCCCAGCCCAACAGTATAACCGATTTTGATGTACGCTTACATCCTTTGGCGGACATAGGCTTACTTTTTATCCCGAAAAAGCAAAGGGATTTTTATAAAAACCTAAATCCATGCTGACCAAGTCGCGGGCATCATCTAGTATTTTTTGAAATATATAAAAGGAAAAGCTGAATGACTGACTGACTGATTTATTAACGCACAGCTCAAACGACTGGACGGATATGCCTGGACTATAATTATGACGTAGATATCTGCTAAGAAAAGGTTTTTAAAAATTCAATCCCTAAGGGGTTAAAATAGGGGTTCGGAATTTGTGTAGCCCATGCGGACAAAGTTGCGGGTATTAACTAGTGCTTGATACATCCGCAGGTCCCTCAAGGCCTTCCATCCGTCACAACACTGCCAACTGTTCGCTGGAAGTGAAGAAGGTGCCGCCCGGCCTCAACGACATCACACATCTCAACAACCACTTCTGCAAGTTTGGCAAGATTGTCAACATTCAGGTAAGGCCCCTTACAAGGCCTCCTCTCTCCTAAAAATTTTTCTTTTCTTACACTAGCATGTGTGATATCATTCAGCATTCTTTAGAGCTCATTGAGTAGAGTACGAATATTTTTTTATCTTAAAAAATAAAGTAGTGGGGGCCGTCAAAATTGTCAATTTTAGACCATTTTTGTGACAGGGTCTATCTCCAAAACTAAACTAGTTAGGAATATGAAATTTCGGAATATCATGTACCGTATTTAAACAACAAATACTGAAAACAAGTATTTATGAAATAGTTTGTTAGCTGTGATCAAAACAAACGAACATTTTTGCGTTTCAGCCAAAATATGATGTTTATAAATATGTACGGGACCCTAAAAGAGCGAGGCCCGACTCGCACTTGGCCTGTTTTTTAACACTAGTAAATCGTACTAATTAGTAGTTACACTTAAGTACGAGATTTTCGATTCTTCAAAACAAACTTCCAAATTTAAGTGGGGATTAAGCCATTTTAATCACAAGAATTCTATGGAATCTCGTAAATACATTAGTTTAATCTCCACTTAATTTTTTTAATTTCTTTCTAATAACTTAGCGTAAATTACTAATTACATTTAATGACTATAATCAACTAATTGGTGTAAATTGTGTGTAGGTTTGCTACGAGGGTGACCCCGAGGGTGCTTTAATTACGTTCTCAAACCCAACGGAGGCGAACGTGGCGTACAAAAGTACTGAAGCGGTGCTCAACAACAGATTCATCAAGGTCTTCTGGCACAACCCTGAGGTGAGCCAGCACAATATTATTATATACAATATATTAAACTACTAAATAATATTCTGTGTATTGTATGTTAGTACTATCCAATACGACTAGCTTCTCCTTTCACTAAAGGTTGCCTGGTGGAGATTGCTCTGAGCAATAAGGCCGCCTTTGCATACATTTGTGTTTAATTTTTAGTTTCCTTGTAATTTTATGTTTTGTGTGCAATAAAGTTTTCTATCTTTCTGTCTATTATCACAGAATAAACAAGAGAACACAGCGCCCGGCGGTCAGCAGGCGAACAAGCCGACAGACAGAAATGCGCACCTCATGTCTCACAACAAGGTGCTGATCAACATGGACAACATCAAGGCCACCGCCGACAACAAGCAGAACGCTGAGAAGGTGAGTGACTAATGACTATCATCACCATCAACCCATCGCAGGCCCAATACTGAGTATGGATCTTTTTTTAGAATAAGAAGGGTTTTGGTCATCACGCTTGAGGTTGAACATAATATGTCTGTTCAGTCAACAATGCGTCGCTAATGCCCGCAATGCATAAATTTTTCCTACTTAGCGCTAGTGCTTCCGAAGCATCCTTGTGAGGAGGGCTTATGCCATAATCTGCCACACTGGCCAAGTGTGGATTGGCAGACTTCACACTTGAGAACATAATGGAGAACTCTACGGTATGCAGATTTCCTCACGATGTTTTCCTTGACCATTAAAGAAAAGTGATATTTGATCGCTTAAAATGCACATAACTTCATCCTGACCCGTATAATATAACAGGTGTCTATCATTTTTTTTTTAATAAACAACTTCTATTCAGAGTAAATTGTATTTTTTATCCAGCTAGCATTGCAGCTAGCCAAAGAGACAGCAAACGGCCAGGAGCCGATAAAAGAACCAGTGAAAAAAGTAGACACAAGCAAACAAGTACAAGAAATGCATCGACGCGCGCAAGCCTTGCTGCAGACCCAGCTGACGCAACAGAAGCTGCTCATAGAGCGCCTCGAGACAGGTAATGTACCTTCTGAGATGGTTATGTAACTTCTGAGATGGTTATGTACCTTCTGAGATGGTTATGTACCTTCTGAGATGGTTGTGTACCTTCTGAGATGGTTATGTACCGTTTGAAACAGGCGATGTACCATTTGAAACTTGTTATTTACAATTTTAAACAGGTAATGTATCTTATGAACTAGATTTATGTACCACTAGCTGATGCCCGCGACTATACTACGAGATTTTTAAAAATCCCGTGGGAACTCATTGATTTTCAGTGTCCAGTAGTTTTTGCGTGAAATAATAACAAACTTGCATTCATACATACAAACTTTCGCGTTTATAATATTAGTAGGATTTGAGACTAGTTTGAGATTAGTTGGATTTGTAGGATTTTAACTATTATTATTAGTCATTATTGGAACCCCGTTAGGAGGGCCCAGCAATTTTCAGTTAAGCAGGGAGATGGTGCTGCATTAATGGTCAAAATATTAAACAAAAAAAAATTCAAATGGTTGAGCCACTGAACCTTTAAAGTATCTTATTTTTCCAGGCAACGGCACGGAGCAACAGAAGGCTGCTCTGATGGAAGCCATCAACGCTTCGCAAGAAGGCATCGAGAAGCTGAGGAAAGAACTAGTCGCGTACAACGGCATGGCCAAACAGATGCAGGTCAGTCTATACTCTGTACGCTTGTCTATGGTATATATAGTTCGTGACAGATCGACATGGCAATCGGAATGGGGTCGCTCCACCTCATACACTGGTTGCCATGTTGACATTTTCTAGTCATTAGGGATGTTCTGTAACCAACAGCCTCTGTTTAAGATCATACGTTAACGCTTCGATACTCGAAAATTGAGCTAAATGGACGAATTGCTAAATGGAATGGATGAAAGAATAATGTACCTTAGCTGCCTTGTTTAAAAGTTCAAATTCGTCCATAACACTACAGTCAAAGTTACACGCGGAAAGCTTGCGAAATTAAAATCGGTGGTTCTGAATTTTAGAAATTAAATCTTGTATCTATGGTCCATTTTAGTCTGACTTTAGTCCGTTTCGAATTTTAACAATGTTGATGAGATGTGAAACCTCATACTAAGTATTACTGGTCAGGGACAATGCAATCAAAGATGGAAATGTGCTGACTTAGAAGGGATATCCCAGTTTTAGGGTGCGTGTTTCCACTGACGCGGAGCTGGGTGGAGTGGAGCGGAGCGGACCATGAATTAGCCAATCCTAGCATCAGTGGAAACTGTGAGTGAAGCAGAGCGAACTTATAAAAAAAATATGTGAACACGCGGCCCCGAGCCGGAAAGAACGGAATCGGGCAAGTTTGCACGAAGCGATGGGTAGCGGGACGGTGTGGCGTGGTGGACAGGGTAGACTCTGTCACTAACATTGACTGATCGAAACACAGCTCGATGCAACTCTAATCTGCTCAGCTCAGCTTAGCTCCACTCTGCCCCGCTCCGCTTCAAATCAAATTCAAAATATTTTTATTCAATTAAACTTTTACAAGTACTTTTGAATCGTCAAAAGCATCTACCAATGGAAACACTTGCCACTTTTCAGTGTTGCTCTCCGCTCCACTTCACCCAGCTCCGCGTCAGTGCAAACTCACCCTTATAACCATAACCGAACAGACCAATGAATAAAATATTCCAACAAATTGATAAACACTCCTATAAAACACAATTTTTCTTTACATTTTTTTCGTCTAAAACATACTAAATTCCAAAATGAACTAAACGAAATATTAAAAATGACAGGACGAGTCCGTCTCAAGATCGCTGTCTCGCCTCCACCTCCACCAGGTACTGAGCGTTGCGTGCGCATGTCGCATGCATGTGCATATAAATATATTCACTATATGCACATGTCTTAATATATGTACATGTTTTGGTGCACGTAACTCATATACCCGTTTCGCACTACAATGTTGGGTACCTACATATTTAACTTATTTGGTTACTTACCGGTTTCCATGTGACATTTAACTTATTTGGTTGCTTTAAATTGGGTTCGATAATGTCATGTAATAAATTGATTTAACTCCACTATACTCCATCTGTGGAAAGAAATAAATACATATAAGGCTCTCTCTGTTACGTTATCCCATACAAATGATAGAGACAAAATTTTTTGTCTCTCTCATTTGTATGGGATTATGTAACACAGAGAGTGCAATACTATCTTCTTCTCGCGGGTAGAGTATAGTTTCTCGCAGCGACAAGAGCTATCAAAGAAAAGTCGCTCAGCGACGCTCTCTCGGCGGTCAAAGCACTCGTGCAGGGATTAATTAATTTGTGACGGGCGATTACTCGTCCGTCGCACACGCATACTCACTCGTTCATAACCCAGCGACAAAACTAATACAACTACAAACTCGCTTCTCGTTACCCGCCAACTTGTTTCTAGGTTTTTGCTCAACTTGTTTCTCGCTAATCGTCGGCGGTCGGACAGCTAAAAACGATATTATTTACCTTCGTTTGAATAGATGCACACTTTGTTTCACATTCTAATTGAAAATATTAAGCATGTTTTTTTTGTGTCATTGCTGTTATGTTTTTTTTTTTGTTCTATGTGGCGTGTTTTCCTATAGCTTATGCGTTAATCTTTTTAAGCTTTTTTTTTGGTTTAATTCTTTTTACTCAAGTCACACCACAAACAAAACATTTTTTTAAGTAACGTTATCTTATATCCAAGATAAAAATTAACCATATATAAATGCACCGTAGTCTAAGCAATTTTGCCATTTCAATCTTGGAATTAAAGAGCCTGTCTATAAAACCTTACATATCTTGTTTAAAAAAAACTCAAGCAATTTATTTATTTATACTTAAAACACAAAATAAGCATATCGACAAACATACAAGGATCTTAATCTGATAGCTGCAGCGTGCAAAGGCGGTCTTATCGCTAAAGCGATCTCTTCCAGACAACTTTTGAAGAAAGGAATCACGAAGCACGAAAACTCAAACCATCTTCAACGCATGCGCATCGCAACGTTCATTTTTTTATTCACTTCACTATATTTTGCTACATCTTCATGTAGGCTTTGACTTGAGTTGATATTTTAATGTAACTAAATTTTTTAAAAGTATTTGCTAGAGCAGTTTGTAAATTGCGTACATTACATTCATTAGTAGGTATTTTACATTTTATTTAGTTGCTTTGTAAATAGATATAAAAGATTTTTGTAGTTATGTAAATAAATAAAATATACGAGTGTGTGATTTCGAATTAACTGCATTTTGGGTTAGCAAAACTTAAGAACTCAATGAAATGCTAAATAATTTCCAAAAATGATTTTTTAAAACAGATATTTTTCATATTCTAATTTGTGGCAAAACCATGAAAAATAATCATTTTTCATTATTGTTTCTTTAAAACTAAAAGTATCACTTAAATAAAATTAAAATTCATTTTAATCTTTCCATCAAAACCTATGGAGGTGAAAGTAATTGTGACTAACTCTGTTGTACACAAGCTCTAGACTAAATGACATCAAAATGTAATGCTATCCTTTTACGCAGGGAGCTTTACTAAGCTAAGCTCTCTGCGGGAGATAATGGAAATAAATACACGATACGGATAAACACGGGAAAAAAAATACGAAAATTCATGGACGCAAACGGGCAAAATTATCATCCTGCAAACTATAGCCACATTGACTGCCACTAAAAGAATAGAATAATACCATCACATGTTGGTGTAACACAGTTATAGGTGGTGTTGGAGCTGTTTATGTAGATCTGTCAACATTCATCACCATTCACCATTCATCACCATTTTTTTTTAAAGAATATAAGCCATGTTAAATGACTAATATTCCCCTTTCCTCTCCAACTAAGCGTCAGGCTTGTGCTAGGAGTAGGTACGACAGTAGTGCAACGGGCGGGGTTTGAACCGTCGACCTTTTCGGTTTTCAGTCCACTCCTTTACCGGTTGAGCTATTGAGGCTCTAATCCATTATTCATTATTTACCATTATTCATAATTAGTTTGCCATTATTCAGGGTGAACCCCATTTCACCGGAGCGATCGCTTTTCATCAGCTGCGTGCCTTTTTAGGGTTCCGTATCCGGAAGGGGACCCTATTATTAAAGCTTCCGCTGTACATCCGTCCGTCCGTCTGTCTGTCGGCGGGCTGTATCTCGTGAACCGTAACAGCCCTTTCCCACTTGTCGGCTGTCGGGTCCGGATTTTAATCGGATGTTCCAGTGACAGAACATTTTGACACAAAATCGGTTTCAGACAAGTGTGAATAGCTTCATATAAAATGTTCTGCCGCTGGAACATCCGATTAAAATCTGGGTCCGACAGACAACAAATGGGCTGTAGAGAGATGATATTTTCACAGAATGTGTACCTACCTATTCATATTGCCTCTATGACAGAAATATGAAACGAAATCTATCAAAACGTTATTCCACGGATAAAAGTTATTTGACGATTGTAAAATCGGGCCTTAAGCAATTAAATATAACTAATATTGTTTTGTCCATCTCATATAAAACGGTTAAGGCCTGTACATTTCCGCATTTGTCTTGTGTGTACATGTCTAATAACCTTTGTATAGTGTATACTAACTTGAAATGTACATAAATGATACAATATGTAGATAACTAACATGTTTGTCCGTAGGCGAACGCCAAGAAACCCAAAACACCGCAGGAAGCGCAAAAGGAAATATTGGACGCTGAATTGGATATTATTACAAAACAACAGGTTAGTTTAGTCCTACTATAATGTAATAAACGCGAAAGTTTGTATGTATAGATGAATGTTTATTACTCTTTCACGCAATACTACTGGATGGATTTTGCTGGGATTGAAAATAGATTATACCCTGGATTAACAAATAGGCTACTCTTTATCCCGGAAAATCAATGAGTTCCCACGGGATTTTTAAAAACCTATATCCATGGGAACGAAGTCGCGGGCATCCGCTAGTACATAATAATTTTAGGAAATATAACTCCGAAGGATAATCAAAACAAAAGGACAATGTGTTAGTAGTTATTCGTAAGATAATGAAGTAATGGGGATAATTAATTACATAAATCGTCAAAACAGTCATTGCCCTTAATTTACCCTTAATTTTACACTTTATACGCGCTTCTGCATACAAACGTATTCGACTTGGAGCAACCATGGAGAGCACTCTTAATGAAATATGACTCATCAACAGGAGGGACAAGATGTAACGGAACTGGCTCGGAAGATCGCGGAGATGCGGCGACAGATGGCGCTGCAGTTCCCCACGCACGCCGGCATTCGACGACCGCACTCGAGGTAACGACGCCAAATAGAACCGCTCCCTAAATCCCTTACTCCTTGATATCACCATCATTATCTTCAGCAGATAGACGTCTACTGGACATAGGTCTCTTCTAGGGGCTTCCGCAAGCCACGTCCTTACACCGCCGCCACCCAGCAACTAGTTTGATGGGGTCATCCAATGTGTGTGTGTGTGTGTGCTTTCCAGTGTGTGTGTTTGTGTGCTTTCCAGTCCACTATGCCGCCATGCTGTTGGTTCGTCAATCAACCTTTTACTTCCCGCGCTAAAATATCCTCTATCTTATACAAATAAAATAAAAATAAAATCTTCTTCCATTGTTGTCCTGAGTTCGGTTTACCTGACGCCAACTTTTTATGTACTTGAATCCTTTTTCAAGTGTGGGTCAACGTTATAAAGAGATCCTACAAACAAAATCTTTTTCTAGAGTCAAAAGTTTAAGCTGTATGGTAACATTATTTTAAGTCACTTAGTGTCTGCCTTTCAAACTATTAATGATATTTTGCAAGACAAATGTAACGAAAGTTTTTAATGCTAACAAAACGTTTTGTTTTCAAGCTATCGTATAGTGAAACGAAAACTTAGGTAAGACATTTATGCGGACTTTTTTGTTCTGTATTCTTGATGTGTAGAAACTGATAGAAAGCGATTAGGGGTTTGGGTTTAGTAAAAACATTCCTGGGCTTACATCTCAGACTTCATCGTCATTTAACAACGACAGGCGAGATTGCAGTATAGGGGTTACTTGTCATGAAAAACAAAGTCTGTGTTTATCCGTTGCATATATGTAAAAGAAGTGAAACTTCTTTTTTATATTCAGAACACGCTTAAAACAAGGGCATTTTTATTTTTTGGTAACAGTTCCTTTTAGACTGCAGAAATGTCCAGACAATATGGGCAATTACTTTGACAAAACAAATGATCATTTTCTTGTAAAAAGTTAGTTATCATTTAATCTATAGAAAATGATGATCTCATACTTAAAAACTAAAACTAACGTGGCATTGCTTGGGCAGCATTGCCCATGTGAGTAAGCGAGACAGTATAGCTTCACTTGTCGGATGTCCTGCGCTAACTCACGTATTGTTTTGTCGTCAGGGGTGGTCGCTTCAACTCGGCGATGCGCTACACGCGCGGCGGGCTGGCCGCCAAGGGGTTCAGCGTCAACCAGTCGGTGGACCACCGGCCCCGAGCGCTGCTCGTGTCCGGCTTCGAGCCCGAGGAGCTGGACGCGCTGCAGGCGCACTTTGCCGTGAGTACATACTTTACACGTCATCGTCACCATCATCATCAAACTGAGTGAGCTCGCTACACTCGCGTCAGACTGACCAAGGTGTCAATCAGTCGGTGGACCACTGGCCTCGAGCTTCACCTACTCTACTACGGATATCGGTGACCCGCTTCGCTCACCACCTTTCAGGACCTCCTTCGCGAGGCATTGACGGTTAAATAGCGATTACACGTTATTTTGCCGATTAAAGCTAATAAAGTACCACTAATGGCATACGGGACACTTTCACTAAACATTGTGTTTATTGCAGCAATTTGGTGAGATCACCGCCAAGGAAGTGAACCTCTCAGTGCCAGAGTTGGTGGTGCAGTACCGAGCGCGCGCGCACGCCGAGCAAGCTCTGCTGAGGGCGAGGAACTACAACGACAGGACGCTCTCCGTGAGTCAAACAGACACATACGCACTCCCACGCACACGCACTTACTCCCACGCACACGCACTCACTCTCATACACACGCACTCACTCTCGCGCACATAGACACACACACATACATCCGCTGAATATCGCTGAGTAACGAAATCCAAATGTATAAAACCGTAGTTCGGGTCCTCGATGAAATGATAGACGTATTCTGCTTAATAACGTTTATTTGTCTCGGACACTATTATTCATACACATTTTAATTTACTCTTTATAGATTTGTTTCTTAAGTTCCATTACTACACTACACACTATATGAAATATTTAAACGTTTCGTTTCACTATTTATACACCAAGTAAGAACTCGTGATCTACGTAAAATCACAATCATAAATCTGTGTTCACCTGTATTCACTCGTGTTCGCCCGTATTCACTCTTGTTCACTTATTTATATTCAATCGTGTTTGTGTAAATTTTCTCGTGTTCACTTGTGTTCTCGTGTATTCAATCATGTTCACTTGTATTCATTCTTGTTCACTCATACTCACTAGTGTTCACTTATATTCCCAGATAACATGGGTGACGAATAACAAGGCGCTAAGCGCTGCGCCCGCGCACAACGGTGCGACCAACAATGCTGCGCCCGAAAACAAGGAAGTACAGGTAATTATTGAGGGTAGTTAGACTGCTAACATCATAACCTTTTGCCTTTGCTGTAGTCGGGTAACAAAAGCACGGCTAGGTCATTAAAGATGTAACTTTTCCATAGACGCCGCAGGAGTTATCCGAAGACGCGCTTCTCCGTTTCGACGAGGAGGAAGAAGACGAAGAAGACCGCTCCTGGAGACGTTGACCTTTGACTCTCGCTGGCGACGCTGGCGGTGCTACTTTTGCTACTCACACTACTGCTACTACCTGCTGCCTGCAGATTAGCATAAGTTACGTCATAAGTGCTACTGGTCTCTTTATTAATATGAATAACGTTAATTTAGTTAGTAGCAAAAGTAGCGATAGGTAGTCGAAACTTAATTTCGGAATATGTATAGCATTTTTAAGGGCCGATTTTTCAGTCGCTTAACAAATTTCAACTAACAATAAGTTGGACATTTTGACGGATTTACATTAAAAAACTGTGATAATGTCTAATTTATTCCTATAGGTAAATATTTGGCGACTGCAAATTCGGTCCTAATATGAGTAAACCTTTAGGGTAATAAGTACTGGAAAAATCTTATAACTATATATATATCTTTATAGATTTAAAGATTTTTGCTGGCTACTTTCGCTGCTATTACAAATTGCTTAATTCAGGTTAATTTAACGTACTTCGGATATTTTTTAATATTAATATCGTTAATTTAGTAGCAAAAGTAGCGATATGTAGTCGAAAGTTAATTTCGTTTAGCATTTTTAATATGAATAAACCTTTAGCGTAATAACTACTGGAGAAGTTGATTTTTGATTTTCGCTGGCTACTTTTGCTGCTATTACAAATTCGTTCTACGTTCAGGTACAATCAAATTCTACCTACGTCATAAATTCTACTGGTCAAAGTGTATAACGTCAAATTAGTAGCAAAAGTAGCAATGTGGATTTTAAAAGTATTTACCAATTAAAGCTCACTATATGAAATATCCTAGAAAACTTGATTTATATATTTATTTATTTTACACTCATTTTTTATATTCCGTGGCAATCGATTATTGTTATTATAAATTAAAATTTATTAATTTAATGTTGTTACTTTTGCTACTTCTACCATGTTATTACAATGCTACTAGCGATCCAAATATCTATCAATCTATACATAATCTGTCGATAAGCTACTTAGCATGTTGCTATTTGTCGCAGTTTTCTAAATGTAATGAAATATATTTATTTGCTGAATATGAGTTCAGTACATAATGTTCAAAATAATATATAACTAAGAATAAGCGACCTTCATATTCTACTACATAAGCATGCAAATATTCAATGCTAATCAGGGAAAACGATCTCTTTCAATAAATTATAACAATCATAAAAATAAGTAACAATCAATTTTTTTACAAATAACGACATTGCTATTTGCAAGTAACTTTATCGAAAGTTTACATATAATATATTGATTATTAATTTTGGCCATAAGCAACAATTTACTTGATCATACTAACACACGGAATAAGACAAATATAAATTACTCAGATGCTTTCTACGCCATTGATTCTACTTCTTACAACTATGCTATTAAACTCGAAGATTGCAATACAATAGGTGTCAAAATATTAAAAAGCTATTTTACTTTAGGATAATTTTATCTAATCCTAATAACTCAAGTCGTCATAAATACTACTAAGAAAAATCTATCAAACTATTAAACATAATATATTCGTACAAATATTAAGTAGATGTCGTGAAAAATAAATATGTATAGTGTCATATCGGAATCATTAAATTAATGTATAGAAAAGATAGGCTTAACTTTTTAGTAGAATTTAAGACGCGGGCAATAAGCTATCGCTATAAATGCTATTTCTACTAACGCTAACCGCGCATTATACCACTCATCGAACGCAACACGTTATCCAGATTGGACTTTGAAATAACCGATTAAAATGGCGAAAATAAAACTCAGGACCGAAAAAACCGGTCTTACAATCAGGGGAAATATGCATGTGGTTTATTTAAATTGAATTCAAGTAAGTAGGTATTTCTTTTTTTTTTTAATGGAAATCATAAAATTAATCTAAACCATCCATTTTATTTAAACAAACACTTCATGATTATATAATTTAATAAATAGTCCAAATAATGCATGAGAATTTTCAAACTGTATCATTGGTTGTAATGAAAATTACACCATCCATGTCAGCCAATCAGGATCGTTCGATTTTGTGTGACGTCAGCATACGTACACGATATTATTATCATTACGCCTCAAAATGGCGGCGTTAAAAACTTCTGAATCTAATCACAGATAAATAACTATGGTGTAAGTAAATTAACATATAAAAAATACATGCATTTCCCTATTTTAATGTTCTCGTATAGTTATCGTTTATTTATGTACAAGCGATAAAGATAGGTAAACTGGGCAGGCATATTGTCTGAAAAAAAAGTCAAGTCAAAGTTTTTCAGAAAATACGTCCAATTGAGTATCAACAATTTATACCTCGGCGAAGCAATAGTAGAATATATGTGATTATGTCTATACGTTTACACGTTTGATTATGATTATGTATACATGTTTGATTACGTGTATGCTACACGTTTGCATAATATAATAAACGCAAATGTACCACTTGCCACATAAGCGCGATATCACAAATTATTTGCTGAATCCCGTTGGTGGTTCTACCATTCGAGGCTCGAGCCATCGCCAACGGTGACTTTGCAGCGAAAAAATAGAAAACGGTTAAGTACGACTCGGATTAGCACATGAGGGGTTCCGTACCATTTTACAAGAAATAACACTATTTTTTCTAAATTTTCATTCATAAAATTTGATGTTTTGTCATAACGACAATAAATACACATTCCGTGAAAATTTCAACTCCACCAATTACGGTTCACGAGATACAGTCCGCTGACAGACAGATGGAATGACAGCGGAAGTTTAGTAATAAGGTCCCATTGGCATCCTTTGCGTACGGAACCCTAAGAAGCGAAATATTTCTACACTTATGTGATTGTTACGTAATAGCATTTTATTTTTCTTTTCTGCGAGCTAGAAGTAGTAATTTATTTACTCGTATATTACTATAGGGATAAAAATAAGTGGCATAAATGAATTGATAAAAACTAGAATTCAAATTAATTTACTTCAAAGCTTATGGAGCTTACAGTCATAATATTAACTAATATAAAGCCCTAAACAATTGAATGCACTAGATAATTTAATAGTATAGTAAAAAGATGGCGATTATTATTATATTTAACTTACAATTTGATAGTGAGATAGAATATCACAATAAAAAAGAGCGTGGGCGCAATTTTTTTTTTTGTTTTAAATGTAATACAGAAAAAAATATAGCGAAACGGAGCTCCGCCATAACGAAAAAAAAATGTTTCAAAGTACCTTTTAAATGAGAAAATTAGGAGAAGGTGAATTCCCTATCCATTCTAATATTATAAATGCGAAAATGTGTCTGTTTGTCTATCTATCGGTAACCTTTTCACGGCCCATCTTCTCAACCAAAACTTAGGTACTACTAATAATAATAACCCAATATAAAATGAGCGAAGCGAGCACGAAATTTTGATACAATATTCCCAAAAAAAAAAAGGTAAATGCAAGCAGTATGCAAAATAGTTTATCTTTGCTTTAGATTTCGCCTTTTTGTATGAATTACTCGCGTTGCCTACTATACGTTGATGATACTATGTTAGAAACCTTCCCGCAAGTCCTAACAAGAACTGCACAAAGTTTAATCGCAATGAAATAAAACAAAGATATATTAATTTTTATAAAGGCAAGAGATCCAATGAGCAACGCTTCGCTAATGCGATTGGGAAAGGGAAGTGACTATATTTAATCGGAGTTATAATCATGAAATAAAACGGTTTAAAGCGTGCCACCAAAGAAATGAAATGAAGCGGCGCTAATAATTCCGTGCCACTCACACACTATACACAGGTACATTGTGTAAGTGAGATCGAATTATTGAAGTTGTTTTTTTTTGATTCGTTTCTTTACGGTTATACACATTACCTTTTGGTCTATTCGGATCAATGGTCATAAGTACACTCATATTTGTGTATTTGAATTATATAATTCAATAATCATTTGTATATTTAAACGAGAATAACATGGATATGCCAAATCCTATACATGATTGATAATTATTTTGACTATCCGAAATTGTTTAGTTTATACAATTCAATACTAATAAATTGTATATTTTGAATCAGACCCAGTTGTGTGCTTTTTAATAATTTTTGACTTGATTTTTTTGTGTAAGCTTTCATAAGATGCAGAAAATTAAATAGTAAACAAAAATATTATATTCTTTTTTAGCACAGATTTGGCGTATTCCATGAACTATTTATCCTAGTTTTAATTATTTTGTTATTTTTATCGCGTGTGATTTTATCTTAGAAATACATAGTTTCTTATGGACATTTTTTTCTTTATATAGATTTGTAAATTAGATATTTTATGTAAACATTGGGTAACGTCTTAACTGCATTTGAAACAAATATAATTTAATTTGTGACTGTAATTGTTCCATCGCTGAAGACAGGACTGTTTTTTGGATAATGTAACTTAGAATAATATCATAGTTTATCTCGTCTTTTCGCTACCTATATTGAAAATGTAATTCATATTTGAAAGTTGTTGCTACGCGAAAGAGATCCAACCCGAATCCCAGAAAGAGATCCAAGAATCGAGACAGGGTTGTTTGGGCAAATCTCAGAATGTACGGATTTTCATTCTGTTTTCACCAATAGAAGCCGGGCCTGGGTAACTAATCCATACTAATACTATAGATGCGAAAGTGTGTGTCTGTCTACTACCTTTTCACGGCTCAACATTTAACCGATTCTGACGAAATTCGGTACAGAGTATATCCCGGAGACAGACATAGGCATTTTATCCCGGAAAATCAAAGAGTTCGCACGGGGTTTCTAAAGACCCATCCGCTTCACTGATTTGTATGAAATTTGGTACCAAGGTAGCTTGCGTCCATGTAATGGACGTGGGCAACATTTTATCCCGGAATCTTTAAAAACCTAAATCCACGCGGATGAAGTCGCGGGCATTCTGTAGTTCAACTTAAAGTTAAGACTAAAATTGAATAACAAAAACTGACCGTGTGGGTTGAGTCCATTTCGCGTAACAATGTCCATTTGGATCTTATGAAAATTCGACATATTTGTCGAATTTTAATTATGTTATTGGTATTTTCTAGAGGTTGTATCCATTTTTTCTTAAAGCAGGGATTTTAGGGGTTGAGCAGTTTCCACTGAAGAAACATTTATATAAAACATTTTGAAAATTCTGTATTATATTAATAAATCGAATTTGCGTTGTCCTATAGTAATTTGTTGAAGTGGAAAGTGTCTGTCAAAGAATTTACCCGGTTTTGAACAAATGAATTTTTATTGTACACCACAAAAATGAGTACAGATAAACCACATAAAAAGCAAAACATTTAAATACCCAAACACACCTATGTTTAATTATTTTGGTGCAAACTCACAATAAAGGAGACGGACAGTTTGAAACAGGAAATCCCTCGCGAAAAATTAATCCTCTTCAACCTCTAGAAAATGACAACTCTATTTAAATTAAAGTATATACAACAGTTCTACGCTCATAATTATTATGTATATTGTTTCGCAGTTAAAGTGCCCAATTGTATATAGGTAGTTTCGCTTGTTCTTTGTTTTCTAGTTAAGTTTTGTATATTCGTAATTAGATATTAATTAGCTTCATATGTTGCTGACTTAGGTTTAAAACTATTGTAAAACTTTATGATGAGAAAAAAAAATTACCACCCTACCCGTCAAAAAAATACAGTATGGCGGCAAAAAAATATTTTTCGACAAAGTCAGTGCATATTTTTTTAAAGGCGGTTGCTTGTTTGATGATAGTTGTAACACAAGAAAAGAGAGGCTTGTGGTTTATTTTGTTTTTGTAAAAAAAAATGGCTGTTGAAAAAAATGCGACCGCCAAAATAAAATTTTTCATTTTTTACCAACGGGGACGTCAACGCTTAGCTCGCAGCTTCGGCTGCTCTTTCTTTTCAGCTAAGAAGATGAAGAATTTCGTTGATGAATCAAGAAAAGTGGTCCGTTTTAGACTATCACGAGGAAATTGAAGAAGTCTGCAAGATCTACAGTCTACGATGCTGCGATGAAGAAAATAAATAATTTTCTTGTTTTATTTACTTACCTCGATATTACCGTATACAAATCGTACACGCGTGTGACACACTGCGAAGTGATGTCTACTTTGATGTCCGTCCGTCTGTTAGTCATAACTTCTGAATTAATGAAAATAATTGAATTAAAAAATAATCCAAACTATCGATACTAATATTATAAATGCGAAAGTGTGTCTGTTTGTCGGTCTGCTAGCTTTTCACGGTCCAACAGTTTAACCGATTTTGATGGCATTTGATACAGAGTTACTCGTAGTTTACACTTCACATCCCGGGGATGGACATAGGCTACCGTTTATCCGACTTATATGAAACTAGCGACCCGCCCCGGCTTCGCACGGGTGGACATTTATTTTTTCTATTTTCCGGGATAAAATATAGCCTATACGGATTCGGAAGAATCCCTCTAAGTAATGGTAAAAGAAATTTTGAGATTGGTCCAGTAGTTTTTGAGCCTATTCAATACAAAAATACAAAGGTTTCCTCTTTATAATATTAGTATAGATTTGGTACAGAGTTTGCGTCCTGGAAAGCATAGGCAACTTTCATCTCGAAAAAGCAGAATTCACAAAAGAGTAAATTGTTTAGCAGACTATTTGAGCATAACGTGATAACTTTTTTCACTCAGATCGGCAAGCCGACCGCGCTTTGGTGGATACCGGGCCTTGTGTTCTTCGAACTATTTAACTGCGTGTGTAGCAAATTAGTGTGTAGCAAACTAAAAATAGGATGATTTTCCACCATGAATTGTGACATCTTAGCTGGAAATATATTTTGATTAAATATACCTACATATATTTCCAATAGATTCAGTAGCACGAAAAGAATCGTTATTCTAGACAAAGTTTGTCATTGCAAACGGTAATAGATGTCATTCATCATTGACTTTCCCATTCTTATTTTGAACGCATATTTTAAAGAAAAAACTACGGTTGTAATTAAAAAATATTTATTTCTGTATTACTTTATTTTTCCTGTAATGTATCACAATAAGTAACGTGAAAATAAAATAGGAAGATACACTCATAAAAACTGAACATGAATTGAAACTCTTTCAGAGCGCAGCACCATATTTATTGATTATTTCACAAAGTTCAGGACTTATATTATTTAAACTATTTTGTATAAATACCTACTAACAAATCTTAGAACCAATTGCCTCTAAACATACTTTTAAGTTATAGGAACTGGGCACTAAGTAATAGGCCAAGTTTTCACTGGAAAGTAACTTACACGATTTCAGAAGTCGGCTTTTGCACTGTATGAACACTTGCAGCAAGTCAACTTCTGCAAGTTTTGTAGACTACACTTGCAAAAATTGACAGTGCCTTAACATCACATTGAACTTGCAGCAAGTCAACTTCTATATACTGAACACTTGCAAAAATTGACAGTGCCTTAACATCACATTGAACTTGCAGCAAGTCAACTTCTATATACTGAACACTTGCAAAAATTGACAATGCCTTAACATCACATTGAACTTGCAGCAAGTCAACTTCTATATACTGAACACTTGCAAAAATTGACAGTGCCTTAACATCACATTGAACTTGCAGCAAGTCAACTTCTATATACTGAACACTTGCAAAAATTGACAGTGCCTTAACATCACATTGAACTTGCAGCAAGTCAACTTCTATATACTGAACACTTGCAATAATTGACAGTGCCTTAACATCACATTGAACTTGCAGCAAGTCAACTTCTATATACTGAACACTTGCAATAATTGACAGTGTCTTAACATCACATTGACTTCTGCCAAGCTTGTCAGTAAACACGATGATAACAGAGTTCATTTGTGTACACTTCAGTGATTGATTCATGTTATTTTTAACCCCCGACCCAAAAAGAGGAGTGTTATAAGTTTGACGTGTGTATCTGTGTATCTGTCTGTTGCATCGTAGCTCCTAAACTAATGAACCGATTTTAATTTAGTTTTTTTTTGTTTGAAAGGTGGCTTGATCGAGAGTGTTCTTAGCTATAATTCAAGAAAATCGGTTCAGCCGTTTGAAAGTTATCAGCTCTTTTCTAGTTACTGCAGTTAACCTTCACTTGTCGGGGGTGTTACAAAATTTAATTTACACTTCTCATTCTAAGTTCATTTATGATTCATTTTATGTTCGAACTTTTCATTTTGAGTGAAGCATACCGAATGAAATACAGAAATGAACAAAAAATGAATTGTCTCACATCACAATTAGGTTTAAGTATAAAATTTTACAAAACAATTGAATTTTAATAAGGTTAATGGCTAGTTTTGATATCACAAATAATTCTATTTTATTAGCTGTAAAAAACAATATGGCATTACATTTGCTAAAAACTGTTCTTTTGTTCGAGTAGTTAACTAAAAATTAAAACCTATATATTTGCCTAAATAAATAATAATTAAATTCAGATATAAAAATTCTAAAGTGGAGTAGAATACTGGTAGAAATTCTTAACATAGCAACACTTCTTTTAATTTCTATTAAGTAAACTATCTTTATTCAAATTTAATTAAGGCATAATACACAATAGTTATAAGGCATCATTATAAAGACTAATTTACGTCTACGAAATTCACTATTAATTTAAAATTGTATCTATTTTCATGTGCGCGTATTACAAAAAAACTAACCTCGCCATTCGAAAGTATATTCATACAAGCGGACATACTATGCCTGATCCGATGAAAAAAAATCACACTTTTTTCATTAAGTTTAGTCATGATAGGAAACTAGTTATAATACGTATATATTATTTATTCAGTATCAAGATTGAGGAATGTTGATAATTAATAAATAAAAAAGAAGACTCAATAACGTTACAAGTTACAACGTTAACGTTGTATGTATCGTTATAACGGTACGTAATGTGAATACCTTCAAAACATACGACTAAGTATCGAGTTACGATATTAAAAATCGATATATTACCGATATTCTTAAAGTAAATTAAGTAGCAACAAGTTGTTTATATTTTATAATAACAATTTTATTTTAAGTATTGTTTAATTTTTAAGCAGTTACAACACCGTATATTTAGTAATAGTATAACATTTTTAATAATTGTATAAAAATTGAGGTACAAATTTTAACGCCAGTCAGGAATTAATTTGATCACACACTGCGGCATATACTAAGGAGAAGGATGTCTTATAATCCGGTATAAAAATGCGTTGCTCACGGCAAATGCGATCAGCCTTACTTGCTATTGAAACAAAACGTAATTAAATGCAAAAGTGATCAAAACTGATCATACTATTTGCGCCTACGCCTAGCTTAAGTCACTGTAATAAGTACGTAAGTACTTTCTTAAGTACATAAAGTACTAGTAAGTATAATAACAGTATAGTAATGGAATACTGAAACGCAATATTTGATGGAACGTTAGATATTAGGTGGCGGGGTTTCAATCAAAAATTAAGATGCCTCCAGATTTTTAGAATAGTTTCAGTATTCAAGATTTGTTTATTGAAACAAAAAAATCTCGTACAGTTCGCCTCAAAAGTTGAAATATTCAATTTTCAAATCAAAATCCCGTTTAAGTAGCCTTGGCTTGAGGCAAATTGAGGACCCGTAAGATAGACTGACACGTTTTAGGACTAAATTATTAAAATTGAGTTTTAGGACATTGAAATAAGTTTCACCTACATTATTTTCTTTATTTATTCCTATAACCTTATTTCAATGTGCTAAAAGTTAATTATAACTACGATCAAAATTTGCTTTGCTCTCCCCCGCGCCGGTCTACTAATAGTAAACGGAGTTAGGGCCGGCGCACATATGGCGGAGCGCAGCGCAGAGCATACCCGCGAAGTTTTCTAATCGCGTGACACATTACGCGAATTTGTACCAGAGAATGCGCGAGCACGCGCGGGACTGCGCGCGGATGCGTGAGTATCCGCACGGATGCACAATTGATTTTAGAAATTATTTCAATGAGGGCAATGTTGATAATATTTTGACTGTGAAAAATGCTCTGCGCTGCGCTCCACCATATGTTCGCCGGCCCTTAGAGGCTCCTCAAATGATAATGTCTGCTTGTCCGCCTCTAGTTTGAGTCTAAGAAAAAAAAGAAGTTCGGAGAAATTTTGCCTCAAGGCGCGGCGTGCCTCAGATCGAGGCAACTTCAACGTGCGAGAAGAATAGTTTATCCAACTTTCATAACACGTACTGTATTGACGTGAAAGGCACATTGTATAGGGTCAAACTATTGACAATAATAATTGACAATTTTAACAATGGTCACTTAATATAGTTGCCTCGCTTTTTAGGAGCTTTAGTTTAGGAGTTTTTCTTTTCCAGCCATTTCTTGTAACTCTGAAAAAGAAATTAAGTAAAGATTAGATCGTTGAACGTTCAAGTAACCGGTATAAAATATAATAACGGTATTTCTTTTAACGTTATCCATCAGTAACGGTAAATAACTTTACCTGCTCCGCCATCCGGTATAGCAAAGCGGCGGTGCCCGGCCCCGTCTGTTCCACCAGTGTCTTGAAAATGCCGCCCTCCGGCTCGCTCACCTCAGATCTAAACATTAAAAAAATTACAAATTACGGTTTAGAAATCAACGCGTATTTTTGAAATATTAGTTCCTCATGTAATACTAATTGAAATAACGCAACAAACATGTATTTTTCTGCGTGATAGCAAAATTAGTAGGTAAATTTTAAAAATTTGAGATAAAACCTAAAGCCCTTGTTTTAAAGTTCATATAGAATTTAGTGATTTTCATACAAAAGATCGATATCTGTTCCGTCGTTTTTTATCACGCGTATTTAACCACTTATTCTACTTTCAGTGCACTTACCTGTTGGAGTAAGTCCTAATCCTGTCGCGTGAGATGACGAGCGTTTCTTGTGGTTCCTCATGTCGCTCCAGTCCACTCTCGTAAGCGAAGTTTTCTGGGATCGCCAGTGGAGCCTGACCAAGTTATAATACATAATAAATAATTCTAAATACATGTCGATAATTGTCAAGTTTTGAATATTTAACCTTGAATAAAATTATTTAGCCTTGAAGTGTAAGTTTTTACTAGAATAAAAAAAAATTATAATACTTAGGCACACATTACACAACTCAGATATAGCTAGATATAGCATGTAAGAGAGAGAGAGACCGAATGATCAATGCCGCTATTTTCGATTCCAGCAGAACCAGCAAGAAACACACGGAGCAACTATCGTTGCTTATTAAACTACGATACTATTGGTTTGGTTTTTCCACACATTTCAATTCAAGCATTTTATGTGTGTGTGGTGTGTGCATGTCCGTGTGTGCGTGCATATGGGTGTGTGCATGCATATGGGTGTGCATGCATATGTCCGTGTATGTGTGCATATGTGCGTTTGCACATGCACGCGCGTGTTTGCGTGTGTGTGTGCGTGCGTGTTTATCGTACCTGACTCTTGGTGAGTATGGGTCGTCTAGTCTGCGCCTCCGGCTTCGCCTGTTGGCTCGATTGGGTCAACAATTCGTACGGATGACCCGACTCCACTACGTGACCCCTGGAGTAAAGTATGCACAGATTAAAACATCGTAGGTACTTTTATCTGAATCTTAACATTTGGCAGGTAGCTAGGTCTTATAGCACAAGTAAAGGGGAAAATAGGAAAACCGTGAATTTTTGGTTACATTACAAAAAAAAAACATTAAAATGCGTTCATGAATAAATGATTGAGTTTTTTCAATTTACAAAGTAAGATAACTATATACCAAGCGAGTCCAACTCGCATTTTGCCGGTTTTATTAATTCGTACCGAAAAATTGTAACGATATGAAGAAAAAGTGGACGGGAAGCACTCAACTCTAATAGAGTTTTACCAGTGCAGTGGGGCATCATGTAAACAAAGAATTTTCCGTTATATAGGTACAAAAAAATATATCATTAATATCGTAGCAATATCTTACTTGTCCATAACAATGACTCTGTCGTAGTCCATGACGGTGTTGAGGCGATGCGCGATCGTCAGCACGGTGGAGTCCGCGAACTTGGTGCGTATGGTTAACTGGATGTGTTTGTCCGTTCTGAAACAATACACTCGTCTTTGAACCGCAACTTGGCTTAGCGGTCAGAGCGTCGGCCGCGAATCCAGAAGACGCAGGTTCAAATCCTGCCAGTTCCGCAATTTTGAACAATGTATGTACTTAACAACTAGAGGATGCCCGCGACTTGGTCCGCGTGGATTTAGATTTTAAAGATCCCGTGGGAACTGTTTGATTTTCCGGGCTAAAAAGTTGCCTTTGTCTAATACAGGTACGCAAGCTACCTCGGTACCAAATCGCATACAAATCGGTTAAACGAATGGGTCTTTAAGAATCCCGTGGGAACTCTTTGATTATCTGGGATAAACAGTAGCCTATGTCCGTCCCTGGGATATAAACTAACTCTGTACCTGTCAGGATCGGTTAAACTGTTGGGCCTTGAAATGGTAGCAGACAAACAGAAAGACAGACACACTTTCGCATTTATAATATTAGTATGGAAGTATGGATTATTTAGAAATTTCCTGAAAGTGTAGGTAAAACACTATCATAACAAATGTAAAAATATAGCATGAGTGTCGTCAAGCCCACACCTATCTCCCAATAAAAAAAAACTATTAGAGACATCCAGTGACACTGCCTGTTTTGGGTATTTAGCAATAAAAGTTAGTCATTCATTGACACAATATGCTGACAGTGGTAGGATGACAATTAACTTTTATTGCAAACAGCAATTCTGTCAGCTGAAGAATTTTTTTATGCGTTTTGCAGGCGACTTACTCAGTATCGACATTAGCGGTGGCCTCGTCCAGCACCAGCACCGCCCTGCGCGCCAGTGCCGCGCGCGCCAGGCACAGCAGCTGTCGCTGGCCACTGGACAGGTTGCCGCCACCGTCGCCCACCTTGGAGGACAGGCCTCCCGGCAGCGAGCTCACCAGCTCTTGGAGTTCCACCTGTGAAATGAAATAAAAATGATAACTAATCAAAAACTTTTACATGAGAGTTTCATGGAGTCCTGGCCTGTAAACTAGGACAGTCCGTATCATAGGGACCAAACACGCAGTGAGCTATTACAAGCGATAAGCGGTCGGTAATTTCACACTGAACTCATTTCACAATGTAACTTAAACTGACCACCTTAGTGCCGCAATTTCAAAGTGACGTGATTTAATGCTATAAACATTTCAAATGGACTTCATTTAATTCCATAACTTCACACTGACATAATTAAATGTCGTAATTTTAAATTGAAGTAAAATGATGCAATTTTAAACTGACCTAAGACAATGCCACAATTTCCAAACAGACTTCATTAAATGCTACAATTTCAAACTAATTTCATTTAATGCCCCAATTTCAATCCGACTTCATTTACAGCCACAATAATTTCAAACTGAGTTCATTTAACGAACTGACCTCATTCAGCGCCGCGTACAGCTGCGCGTCGGTGTACTTCTGCTCGGGGTCGAGGTTGTCGCGCAGCGTGGCCGCGAACAGCGCGGGCCGCTGCGGCAGCGCACACAGCCGCGAGCGCCAGCGACGCAAGCCCGCTTGGTCTGCCGTCACTCCGTCCACTGTCACCTTGCCCGAGATCTTGCTTAACCTGAAAACAACTAATAATGTAATCCTGAACAGGTTAAATTTCCGAAAGGCAACTCAACGGAAATAAGATCATCATCATCATCATCAGCCTGTGGATGTCCACTGTTGGACATAGACCTTCCCTATAGAGCGCCACCACACCCGGTCCTCAGCCTTCCTCACGCATATGATATTATGGTGAAATTGTGTGCGCCAATATTTTACCGGGCGTTCCCTCTATCTTTACTAATATTATAATCATGACTTCGTCCGCATGGATTTAGGCCAAAAATCCCGTGGGAACTCTTTTTTTTATTAGTATTAGAAAGTTGTAACAATAAAGACAAAAGAAAAAGCGGACAGGGAAGCACTTATCTCTATAAGAGATCTCTACCTCTTTGTTTATCCGGGATAAAAATTATTCTATGTTCATGTCTTTAACTATATCCATGCAAAAACCACGTCAACCCGTTACTCCATTGTGGCGTGATTAATAGGTGTCGCACCAAACATCCATTATCCATTATCATGGTAATAATTATGCACATACCTGAACAGAGCATTAATAAGGGAACTCTTGCCAGCCCCGGTCCTCCCCACCACAGCAACCTTCTCCCCGGGGCGGATGGTGAAGTTCACCCCCCTTATCGCGAACGCAGGCTCGTCCAGTTTGATCCCGGATTCAGAATGCTGCTCCTTTTGTTTGGGCGGCTTTTCATACTCCAGGGATACGTCGTCGAAGATTATTTCACCTGGGAACCAAAGGCTATTTAAAACTCCGTCAAGCGCGAGTCGGATTTGTCCACGAAGGGTTCCGTACCATCATACAAGAAGTAACACTTCATATATTGAAATTTTTATGGCGGCCATTTTGAAATTTTAATTTGTTGTTGTTATAACGACAATAGAAATATACAATATACATTCTGTAAAAGTTTGAACTCTCTAACTATTACGGTTCACGAGATACAGTCCATCAACAGACAGACAGACGTAGGCTTAAGTTATCGCTTTAAAAATTCTGTACCTTGATTGGGCCATGTTTCAAAATCTAGGTTAGGATGTGCTGACTTCAGCGCTTTCATGTCGGGCTCCACTGGTTTTTCTGCAGGGAGATGTGTGTATTCCAAAATTCTCTCAACCTGTGAAAAGTAAGTTGTTAGGAGCCATTCCACTGCGATTAATAGCCTCATCTGGTGACAGAAAGCTGGCTTATTTTTTGCTCAAAGGATCAACCTGGCTATCCAGTAGGTACTGAAAAGCACCCAGTATTCTTGGCACCACTCCACGCACGCATAATGTGTACAGTATCTAGATAGGGCTAGCTTTAAGTTTTTAATTGAAACTTTAAAAAAAAATCGTTTTGAGGGTTGACATTGAGTATAAACTACTGTAGGCTTAGCAGCTTTGTACGTCTCTACAACGTTGATATATTTCGAGTATGAAAGCACCGGCAGAGTAAAATGGACATAAACTATCATGAAACAAAATCGATAATACTGACAAAACTATTTTAAAACAATCAAACACCTTTCAGACCACTTTAATCCAATTTTATAATGATATTCTATCAGGCCGGCCTCACTTGGTCACATGACCGGCTCTCGCGTAACTCTATCTCTGAGAGAGAAAGAGAGGGGTAACAGATTCCGCGATAGAAAGAGAGGTTGTTAAATTTAAACCCGAACTTACCGACGTCATTTGGTTCTCTACTTCAGCCGTTTGTCGCATGCCGTATTGACACATGCCCACGAGGCCGATTACTTGAGTGATGGCCAGACCGACGTTGCCACCCATCGAGTCTACAAGAAACGAGAAAACACCTTAAATATATCGATTTGTATTACTTTTTAGCGAATATGAATAACTAGCTAGCATTATTTACTAAGTAATATAATATGTAATATATAATGTGAGCCAAAAGCCAAATGCTATGTTGGTGCAAAATATGAGACTCCATTGAGCAGTGAAAATCTTGCAGCAGTGAGTTAAGTGACGAAGTGACTCTTGTGGTAAAGTGACTCAATGATTAAGTGACTGTATTGACTTAAATGATTAAGTGACTTAAGTGATTGAGTGAATCAAGTGATTAAGTGACTCAAGCGATAAGTGACTAAGCGATTAAATGACTAAGCGATTAAGTGACTCAAGTGACCATACCTTGTCCAATGAAGAGGAAGAAGCTGAAAGTGACGACGGCAAGGTACAAGCAGCACACCATGTCCATCCAAAATCCAAAAGCCCGGTTGGTACACAGTACAAGGCTCCAGGAGGAACTGTGCAGGTCTTGGAGTTTGTCGAACTCTTGGGCCAACGTCCGCTGTTGCTCTCGGGTTGAACGGATCGTACTTAGACCGTCCACAGTTGCCGCAGCGTGGTTGAGACTTTGGCTTCGAGCTGGTGAGAATATCAGTAGAGTTAGTAGAGATTTTATGTCTCGCCAATGTTGATAGAATTCGGGCGTCGTCGCAACTCTTTAACGGAAAAGTAATATTGACCTTAACGGGCTTGTTTTAACGTTCCAGTTTGTCCATACGTATATCTAAAAGCAGGACTTAGCGGAAACCTTGCAAAGTACAAATGTGAAGTACTTGCGTGACTTGATTTACATTGACTTTTAGATTAATTTTGCTCGGACGTTATTGTGTTAAGATGTTCGAATTTTGCCAACGTAAAATTTAGTAAACGGTAGATTTAGAACGGAAGACAGATTTCGAGTTTCGTAACATTATATTAGCCTAAACAACGAATGATTATAATATAATCCAATGCGTTAAATCATTTAAATTTGTTTAAATTATACAACATAATGCATTTAAATATTTAAAGAAATGTAAATGGAAAGCTTACCAATGGCTTCAATCCGTTTCAACTCTCGACTGGTATTCAAGAAGAGCAACCGCAGAAGATGCAAGAGGAAGGCCACCACAGCAGTTGGCAGAAGGAGCCACCAGTTCACCAAACATACGACCACGAGGATTGCAATCACTTCTAGAAAGAACTGGAAAGACAAAGGAACATTAGGACGTTTTTTTTTTTTTCAATTAAAGTCATCACTTTTTTTGAATAATTTTCGACTATTCCAACAGTCTCAAGAAATCAGACGACTTTCTTGAGAGTGTTTTCAGACTTACCCCTAGGCAGTCGACGAGTGCGACTGGAAGTAAGGTGTCCACTTGCCCCATGTCCTTAGAGAAGCGGTTGAGGATACGTCCTGATGGATTGTGGTGGAAGAACCACATCGGAGCGTTGGTTACCCCCCTGTTAAAGAATGAAAAAGAACTATTTTGAGGATCAGTTGCATAACAGATTACTGTTAGAGTGGTTACGCACTCATCCAATCTGAATCCGTGAAAATACGGACACAAAACACTCGGATCAAATATTGCTTACGCACTAATCCGATCTCTGATCCTAATCCAAGCTATTCAATGGACATCTTTGAGACAACTAAGTCAATTGTCCGATTTGAATCCGAGGCACATCCAAGATATTATCACGAATGACGGAAGTCGGAGTTACACGCACTGGTTGCGCGTCAGGTGGAAATAGTTCATTGGCAAGTGTTGTACTTCAGTCGACTCACCGGAACATAGTATCGTGGAAGACGGTGGAGGCCTTGATGCAGGTGTTGTAGAACACGAGCAGCTTGTTCCACGTGAAGAACATGCAGATGACGATGAGCGACGCGTATATGTACACGCACTGGTTGCGCGTCAGGTGGAAATAGTTCATTGGCAAGTCCTGGAAGTTCACTGAAATAAAGAAAATCCTATACTTTAAAGGCCGATTCACACCAATTGCGTATGCGTAACGCGCATAAACCCCTAACACACCTAGTTACGCATACGTCCACGCTTTACGCAAGCGGTATGCCATGTTTCATACCTTTCCATACATTACAATGCAATGGTACGCGCTACGTCTACGCTTACGCAGCCTGTGTGAACGAGCTATGAACGAGCAATTCTTGTATGTATTAGTTCCTCAGCAATGGCTTTTAAAATTTGGATGAAATATTACCTATTGTTCTACTTTTTAAGTTTACCTAAATAGATTAGTGTCATCCCTAAGTTTTCAACGAGAACCTAAATTTATAAAAGGAAAAGTCAACTGACTGATCTATTAACGCACAGGTCAAACAACTGGACAGCCCGACTGTAATTTGGCATGCTATAGCTATTATGACGCAGACATCCGTTAAGAAAGGATTTTTTTTAATTCAACCCCTAAGGGAGTAAAATAGAGGTTTGAAATTTGTGCTACCCACGCGGCTGACATTGGTATAACACAACTTGTTATTTGCTTGTTTATATACTTACAAGACGGAGTGTCATTGCTGGACATATTCCTGGTTAGTACCTGGCGAGCGCTATTGGCCTCTTCTAGGTTAACCCTGAAATAAGCATAAAGGATTATTTTCAGTTAAGTCTATCCATCTATCTGTTCACAACCGTTTTGTTCAGTTAGGTACTTTTAAATAACTGTAAAGGATTGGATTGGATTGGAACAAAGATGTTGAAATAAAAATACAATACAAGTGTAAATTAAAAATTTATAACACCCCCGACGATCCAAAGTATTTGAGTTTTCCAAAACATCATTTTCAAATAAATAATTATGTATTTAGGCAACGTCCATCTTGACAGCTTGACATTTGTCAATTGACAATATTAAGAACCTAACGGTTATCTAACCTTCTTTTCTACAAGAAAACTAGAAAAGAGCTGATAACTCTTAAATGGCTGAACCAATTTTTTTGGATTATAGCTAAGAACACTCTCGATCAAGCCACCTTTCAAACAAAAAAAAATAAATTAAAATCGGTTCATTCGTTTAGGCGCTACGATGCCACAGACAGATACACAGATACACCGATACACAGATACACAGACACACAGATACACACGTCAAACTTATAACACCCCTCTTTTTGGGTCGGGGGTTAAAAATAAACTAAAGCTACAACTCACAAGGGCTCCAAAGTTGCCCTGGTTTGAGAAAAACTATTGACCAGCGAAGTGATAGAGGAAGCAATTTCGCTTAGTAAAAGGAAAAACTCACCACTCCTTGAGCCAAACATCAGTGGAGGAGTAGAATATCTGCGCCAGCATGAACAGTGAACATAAGAGGATCATAGTGAACTTGCCGCCGCCGCTCTTTATGTAGCTCAAGTATACGCCGAAGTCCACTGAGCCTTTCTTTTGAGTTTCACCTGAAAAACATAATATTGTACACACAACGTCTCTAAAGTCCTAAACAGACTAAGGACTTCGTCTGTGATGGCGTTTGCTGGCGCGCGTGTTGTGCTTGTTTGGAGTGTTTTTTTTTTGTTAAGAGTGGCTGGTTTTTGTGTTGATTGGTGTTTTTTGGTGGTGGAACTGACTGGAAAGCGCTCTAAGGAGGCGCCGCGCGTGTGTCGGCGGGCGCCGGTGCATACGGAGTCCATACTTGTATAAATTCAATAACTTGAAAATATCTACAAACTTGACATTGGCTAATCAGAGTAAAGCCAGATTTAAAGAAAAAAAAAAACAGACTAAAGACACAGACTTAAGACACAGTTAAAATGAAATAACGTTATATCCCTGGTATAAATCTGTCTCCTTTTAACTGAAATTTAAGTCTGGGCAAAGTCGAAGTACGGATCTCAGCCTTAAAGTTGCTCTTTCACAATTTTAGGTCAGTTAAATTAACGCCTTCCCCTAATCCTTTTAATTTGACCTTAAAATCCAAAACAAATGTAATAATAATAAATAAATACGCACCGAATTGAGAATCTCCTCCTTATTTTAGCCGCATAAAAAAAGAAAAAACTTTTTTCATAACACAGCTTAGAACTTATAAACGAATAGCGAAGAGGTTTCTTTATTAAGATACATTAACCTTTAAATATTTGGAACTAGGGGATGCCCGCTGCTTCGCCCGCGTGGATTTCGATTTTTTTAGATCCCATGGGAACTCTTTGATTTTCCGGGATAAAAGTAGCCTATGTCCTTCCCCGGAATGTATTCCAAGTCTGTACCAAATTTCATTAAAATCGGTTCAGCGGTTGGGCCGTGAAAACGTAGCAGACAGACAGACAGACAGACACACTTTCGCATTTATAATATTAGTATGGATAAAAATACAATGTACTCTTTATTGTGAATTTCAATTTAAAACTCCTTAAAACGTAGAAATTGCTAAGGTTAGTTTGGCTTACATTGCTATTATTTACTCTCCATTTAACGAAAACTCTTTATAAAGCAACTAGATGATTTAGGTTCTTTTTATTTCTTCCGTAGGAATCCTTTGATTTTTCGGGATAAAAAGTAGTGCCTCAAAACAGTTTACGCCCACTGAGATTGTTGCCTCTATCATTTGTATGGGATTACGTAACAGAGAGAGCTATACTAACTTCTTGCCGCGGATAGAGTATACATAATTGGTTCCAGAATTTATTGGGTACAGCAATATTTACCTTCATATGCCGGGTCTTTATTGTTGTCCAGATCCATATTGAATGAAAGCTGGGAGGCTTCGGACATAGACCTCTGCGAACGAAGCTTATAGCTGTGCTCCTGTAAAACATTGTGTTTTTTTTTTCTATAGGTAAGCGCTTGACCACAATCACACCTGATGGAAAGTGATGATGTGGTCTAAGATGGGACGCGTTTACCTACAAGGTGCCTATTCACTCTTGTTTTAAAGATACCCGGATTGTAATCGGTAGGAAACACAGATCGCGGAAGAGTATTCCAAACCTTAGCGTTTGGAATACTCTTCCGCGTGTGTGTTTAAAACGTGTCTAAAATCAACTCATTTTAAGCTCACTACATCAACATATATAATATACAGAAAATACATAAAATACACATTAAGAATGCAGGCTTAATCTAGGACTAGTAGTAAAACTAGTCCTACTACTTGACAAAGTATGGATCGATCTAAGGATCCATCCATACTTTGGCAAGTGGCGTCGTGCCGTAGTAGCGGAATTACATACACTAAATTACTCTTTAGTTTAAATCAATTTGGAAAAGAGTCAATCAAGTTACGAAGGTACAACCTATTCAGTATTAGCATAATATCAATACAATGAAAGGCACACTTAACATATAAACAAACAATATACTTTCTGCCATAGATAGAAAAAAGTTCTGAGGCGATGGTGATGGGTCGGGTATATTATGTTTTTATTCAGATACAAGTTAGCCCTTGACTGCAATCTCACCTGGTGGTAAGTGATACGTGGTGATAAATTTACAAAGAAAAAAAACGCTGTTCAAATGACTTTTTAATGCCAGATCTGTAGGTCTATTATCTTAGTAGCTATGTAATGACATGGTGAACAGGTATACGTCGCATTGTGGGATACCATTTTTTTTTATCACTGGGCTATTAAAGTAACTTAAAAGAGTTAAAAGAGCGAAGTCACTTGGAATCATGCTCTCTCGTAGAGCGCTCGAAGAAATGAAAAAACGCCACAATCAACATCGCCACAGAAGTAGAACAACACCTATATTATAGTAAATTGTTTGACTAACACTTCGCTTGGCGTCCGCTTTGAAACTATCCGTAAGGACGTTCACGTTACACACCTTTAACGAACGAAATGTAAGATTAAGCTTTGGTTTTTTTTATGTAGCGTCAAAGATTCTCACTGACACCTTCTGGTCGACTCCGGAAAAACTGCCGCAATCATTATCACAATATCAATTGTTGTGATTGGTTGAATTTATGGTGTTCTTGTTGCAACGATGCATTGTAGCCAATACTGAGCAAGCGTCAACCAATCAGAGGTTTTTGTCGTTCAGATTAGACGGTTGCTATTTGTTCAAAAAATAGGTACTGAACAAGTTGACAAAATATTAGAACGGTGCAAAGTAAACTAAGATAGATTATAGATAGATTGATTATTATTATTGATTCAGTGTTTTTAGCGGTTGGCTCACATTGGATGGTACAAGAAGATCTTCTAGTGCCTACTACAAATGACAACTGGAAAGCCTGTGTATATAGATACCTCTGTATATAGATTTTGATTAGCTAATGAATGAACAAGCAAACAAAATACGTACAACGCTCTCCTGTTTCTCGTAGGCGAGCTTTTCCTTCTGCTTCTGCTTCTCTTCTTCGCCCTTCTCGCCCATTTCTATCAACTTCTCGAATTCTGCCACTCCATTCTTGAGTTCGTGGTATGTTCCTTGTGCGACTATCTAAATAAATTACGAAAGTTGAAATATATAGAATCCTTAAACTCACACACAAAGCAAAATTTGTATGGATATTATACACACACGCATGCACGCAAAGAGACATAACGGCTGAAAAACTTTACTAAAAAATCCATCCATACTAATATTAGAAATGCGAAAGTGTGTCTGTGTGTCTGTCTGCTACCTTTTCACAGCCCAACAGTTTAACCGATTTTTATTTTTATTTGAGTTAGCTTATATCCCGGGGACGGACATAAGCTACTTTTTATCCCGAAAAATCAAGGAGTTCCAACGGGATTCCTAAAGACCCATCCGTTTGACCGATTTGTACGTTTGGTACCAAGTTAGCTTGCGTCCATGTAATTGAAATTGACATAGGCAAATCACACAGTTTTCAAAGATGAAAACCTCATTCCACGCGGACGAAGTCGCGGGCATTCTCTAGTATTAAATAAAATAAGGGCGACAGCTATATAAAGGGAAGAGAGAAAGAGACAAAACACACCTTCTCCACCCGCGTTGGAGGCGTGGACCGCGTACTGTCACACTTGGTGTGACAAGAACAGTCGATGCATTCCTGCAGATCGTGTATACATTAGTGGAAGAGAGAAAGAGACAAAACACACCTTGCCTGACCGCATGACGCACACGTTGGAAGCGTGTACCGCGTACTGCACGTGGTGAGTGACAAGGACAGTCGCCTTATCGCGAAGGAAACTTCGGATGCACTCTTCGTAGATTGCTTGTGCCACCTGGATGGGAAAATACATGTTTCTGAGTACAATTTTAACACACTATCAATAATATATTGAATAATAATAAGAGTATATTGAAAGTAAAATAAATCAAATTAATGTGAAATAAAACCGTTTAAAAGCTTAACCACTTCAACTATCAGCTTGTTGAAAGGGGATACAAAGGGTGTGGGGTAGTTATAAGTTATGACAGGAGTGTTGTACAAAACTTAAAAAAAAATATAAGCCATTTTAATCATGACTTACATTCCCCTTTCCCCTCCAACTAAGCGTAAAGCTTGTGCCAGGAGTGGGTACGACAATAGTGCAACGGCTGGGGTTTGAACCGCCGACCTTTCGGAATTCAGTCCACTCGTATAACCGTTGAGCTATTGAGGCTACTTGTCAAATAATTGTAAAAAAAGTTTGTTTTTAAGCCCAAGAGAGACAAAATATAATATGACAAAATATTTTTGAAATAATGACAATACAAGTTTTTATGATTCTAACAAATTGGTCGAAGAGTAGTATAACTTGTTTGGTCATGTAAACCAGGGGCAAGACTTTGTCTATCCGTTATACATCTTATTTAAGATTCTTACCTTAGCATCAACGGCCGCTAGAGGATCATCCAGTAGATATACGTCTGCGTGCTGGTACACGCAGCGGGCCAGAGATATCCTGGCGCGTTGGCCGCCCGATAACGATGTCCCTACACAAACATTTGAATACAATAATAGTGAGAAATCTAATTTAACCTGAAAGCAGGGAATAGACAATTCTAGACAATCATTCATTCTTTTCTCTATTTATGCAGGAGTAAAACAATATTACTTTTGCTGAGATGTGGTACGATTTTAAGTAATGTTACTTCATCCTCGAAACAAAACGTTCCTGCAGTAAGATGGTTTTATAAAAGGTGGTGGTAAGGCCCCTGAATTGTTAGTACGAACTGTTGCTATCCTGAGTGGTTCAGAAAGAAGCATATTTTACCCACAATCCATCTGGCATACAACAAACATGACCTGTCCTTAATTATACTTAAATGGGACCAAGTCCCAGAACAACTTGAAGAAATATGGTTAAAAAGGCTAGGTCTATATAATATTATATTAAGTAAAAAACTGCAGCTTTTAATCTATGCAACTAATAACTCGGTACATTAGAACTCCTCGATAAAAGATCAACACAGTACCTCAAAACAGTAGTTCTGTTTGGCGGCCATTTTAAACATGGACGCAAGTAATGCGATCGTCTTAACTTAAAAACAAAGTCAATTTCGTTACTATACCTCTCTCTCCAACAACGGTTTTGTCTCCATGAGGCAGGATGTCCAGATCGCTCTTGAGTTGACAGCATTTGATTACTTGTTTGTACCTCCGGAGGTCCAACTCTTGCCCGAACAGGATGTTTTGTCGAACCTAAAGACATTTAAAATATTAATCTGAGGGGAAGTTGTTTCAAACTGTTTCGTCGCGAGAAAGAAAAGCTTTAAGACATGTACATTTATACAGTGCAAAATGCGGTAGAGATTTTTATAAAATTTTACAAATGACTTGTTTTCAGTTATATTTCTATAACTATTCAGACAAGTTCCTACAAAAACCTCAATAAGGCAAAAGATGTCAACCATCACACACTAAAAACGCCTAACTGTATGAATTATTTCACCTTTGTATTGCCTTTAATAATATCTAAGTCTTTTACATAGCAAAGGGGTATGGGTTAAATAAAATTGCCATACTCCTTCTAGGTTAGCTTCCATCTTAGACTGTATCATCACTTACCACCAGGTGAGATTGCAGTCAAGGGCTAACTTGTATCTGAATAAAATAAAATTAAAATTGATCTACCATACAAAAAGATTCATAAGAGGTCACAATGAACTTATGAAAGACTAGCCGATGCCCGCGACTTCGCCCGCGTGGATTTAGGTTTTTCGAAATCCCGTGGGAACTCTTTGATTTTCCGGGATAAAAAGTAGCCTATGTGCTAATCCAGAGTACAATCTATCTCCATTCTAAATTTCAGCCCAATCCGTCCAGTAGTTTTTGCGTGAAGGAGTAACAAACATACACACACACACACACACATACAAACTTTCGCCTTTATAATATTATTATAGTGTGATTAGGCTACATAAATTAGATAAGCTAATAATTACCGAAGCCTCAAAAAGCCAGGGGTCTTGCGCTGCGTAGGCTAACACCCCACGCACTGCCAGATGTCCAGCGGTGGGAATGATCTCCCGCAGCATCGCCATTAGTAACGTGGTCTTTCCTGATCCCACTGTGCCCACTATGGTGGTTAAGGATTCTGGTTTTATCTGTAAAGAAAAAGATGTTTTAATGTTTATATTCTAAAGAAAGTAAAATTAGTATTAGAATGTACAGGTAAAGCCCTTTCATTGGTATAGTTATCTTAATTTGAAAATTGAAAATACTAATTGTTTGTTCAACACATTTTTTTTTCTCGCTATTGGATTTTTCCTTCTTTTCATGATTCTAGGTCAAAAGGAAGTACCCTATAGTAGGTTTTCTTGACAGACACGACAGACGGACAGACCGACAGACAGACAAATGAACAGACAGACAGACAACGAAGTGACCCTGTAAGGGTTCCTTTTTCCCTTTTGAGTTACAAAACCCTAAAAATTGTTTAGAAGTTAAAACAACTTACGTTTAAGTTGATATCGCTCAACGCAACGACTTGCTCCTTGGAATCTTCGTCGGTGCTGGGCCAGTGCGCCGTGTAGTCCTTGAAGCTAACCAGCACATTCGGCTTCAGCTGCTCCAGGTTCGATTCCGACTTGATGTACGCTTGTTGGCTGAAACAGTGATTCAAATATTAAGACTGTTTACGCTAGACCAATAACAAACTATAATGCAGCATACTGGAAACATTATTTTCTAGCCTAGCGCTCCGTCTTGCGTCTTTTTACCCAACTACGGCAAAGCCATAAGGAAGGGTTATGATTTCAGCAGTCAATGTATGTATGTATATATGTTTGTATTTGTGTCTTCCACTGTAGCGCCTAAACTACAGAGCCGATTCTGATGAATGAGGTGTCAATCGATTCGTTATTATTGTCCGGGTGACACAGGCTACATTTTATACGAAAGAAATCGACCTGACGGATGTTACATCCAAAAAAGTGGGCGACGTCCAAATTTTTTTTTGCTATTATATCGAGTGGGATATCAAATGAAAGAGGAAAAAATCTGAGTTCATAAATATTAATATAGTACAATGTTAAAAAACGCCTAGCTACAGTAAAACACTGGTAATAAACCTTCTGTAACAAAATAAACTTATGTATCCTTTGCACGCTTACTTATACGTTTCCATGATAAAGCTTATGGCTAGAGGAGAAATATCGCACGAAAACTCACCCATTGCTAATCTTCTCAAAAACCCCGTTAACTCCAGTGGGATTCTTAACCTCATCTATAGTAACCAAGTCCACTCCATCCTGGTTATTAACCTCGGGTAACAAAAGGAACTCTTGAATCCTTTGTATGCTCACATAAGCTTCCAACGTAAAAGTTATAGCCAATGGCAGGAAATCGACTAGGGAGTATTTCAAAATGTCGTAATACGAGAAGATGACGAAGACTTTGGCGGCGGTTAGGTCGTTCTTGAACGAGATGAAGGAGATTATGCTGAGGAATATGGCCACTTTGGTGTTGAGTTTCACACAGGATATCATCACGGCTCGCAGCCACGACATTTTCTTGATGACGTTCATTTCTTTTCTGTAAACAAAATAAATTGACATAAAATTTAATTTTTAAATTACTTTTAAATCGAAATCTTCTTCTTCCAGCCCTTATCCCACGCTACGTAAGTTTGGCACAACATGTCTTTCTCTTCCACTCTCTTCTGTCATCCATCAACGTATCATCTACCCCTTTCATACGCATATCCTATTTCACGCAATCCACCCACCTTTACTTTTAAGTCTAAATATATAAAACGACGACTGACTGATTGATCTATCAACGCATAGCTCAAACTGCTGGACGGATCGGCCTAAAATTTTGCATGCAGATAGGTATTATATTATGACGTAGACATCCGCCAAGAAAGGGTTTTTGAAAATTCAACCTTGTTTCAAATTGAAATTCGAATGTTTTTTTGAGTGAGTTTTTTTTTCTTCTCTCGTCTAGCTTTACAAAGATTAGCCAATGTCAAGTTTGTAGTTATTTGTAACAAGTTAGTTAAACTATACAAGTATGGACCCCGCCTGTGCCGGTGCTCGCTCACACACGCACGGCACCCCCTTAGAGCGCTTTCCAGTCAGTTTTAACAAAAAAAACACTCCAAAAAGGCAGAGCACGCCCGCCAGCTAACACCAACACAGACGAAGTCCTAGAGTGAGTTTCATAATAGAGTAGTACGGGAAACATTGGTTCATTTGTGATTGGTTGACCACTCAAAATGGATACTGTGTTTTTGTGTTTGTAATTTGAATGGGATTACGTAACAGACAGAGTACTAACTTCTCTCCATGGATAGAGTATTACTATACTTTACCACCTTACCCTCATTTATATTCTATTAACTTCTATTACCTTCTAGCGTGTCCAATGATACCCGCGAACGCATTCTCCCAAGCGTACATCTTGATAGCCTCTATACTCTGTATCACCTCGTTCATCAGACGGATTCTGTTGTCCGTCCGTACGGCGGTCTGCCTTCGGAATCTACTTGATACTTTGCCCAGGTAACCTGAAATATATAATACGAACTTCAAATAACACACCTTTTGAAGATGCAAAACTTTTGATAAATTTTTGAGAATTTTAAATTTAAGCCTATTAATTCTTATTTTTTAATTTATTTTCAAAAATTTGGCCAAGTATAGTGCCAAAAAACTACCTTTCGAACAGGGTGAACGTACTAATTGAATGCCCTCTTACCTTGCAAAGGAATGAACATTAGTAGAAAAGATACGCCGATGAGAGTGGAGACCCCTATCTGGCGGTACATAAGATACACTATGATCACGCTCTCTATGGGCGTGCGTACTAGGTCCACCATGAACAGACTCGCCATGTCGAACCTTTGCGCGTCTGTGGTCAAAAGATTGATCACGTGACCCGCTAGACCTTCAGAGGCTTTGCCTCCTGCGTTTAAATCTAATCGGAGAAGCTGTAATAGATAAAAATAACTAGTTATTAATTAAGGATCCTATTTCACAAATAAGATAAACTTTATGTAACAAATTTTGACATTTTGACAGATTCTCAATACAAACACTGTCATAGGTAGGTAGGCCAGGTTAAAATGCAATAAAAAAATTATAAACGATTTAAAAAAAAATCTAATATCAAAAGAATATCAATAATTTGATAAATTTAACTAATGGATGTAATAGATGGCGAATGACGTACCTTCCTGTATATGAGAGAGCAGCAAGCAACTCGTATTTTCATACTCATATCTAACAAAAATAACAACATAGGATGCATCATGCTGGCGTTGATTGCCATAAACCTGAAATAGAAGTAAACACCAATGTAATTTTGTTTTAAACTTTTTGGGTTCGGGTGTTTTTAATATGTTCGGTAATTGTAACACTTACCCTACAACGCCTGCCGCGTAAAGATACGCTTGATAAGTCTCTATGCCGGAGTGGGACGGAGAAAAATAATTTATTAAACCTTCAAGACACAATGGTATGGATAATCTGTAAAAAAAAGTTTTGTGTCAAAATATTATAACCAAGTCTGCACGTTTCTACATTATTTCTGCGTAGTTCTGCTAAACACATAGTCGGTTCGGCATAGCCAGGCGGTAGGGTCGAATATTCGTCGTCACTATCATCATGACTATCTCAACCTATTGCATCCATCGACAAAACATAGTACGTCTCCTCTCAGAATGAGAAGGGGTTTAGGGTGGATTATGTTATGACTATGCTAAGTAGGTACGGATTGTTAGAGAACAATATGGATAACTCTCAGACATGCAGATTCTTTCCCCATGCTTTCCTTCATCATTAAAGCAAATAATACAAAACAAAATATGTACTCCTTTACTTATGCTATAAAACCTACCTACCTGCCAAATTTCATGATTCTAGGTCAACAGGACCCAACCTTATAGGTTTCTTGACAGACACGACGGACGGACGGACAAACAGACAGACAGAAAACAAAGTGATCCTATAAGGGTTCCGTTTTTCCTTTTGAGGTAGGTACAGAGCCCTAAAACTTGGCCAGGTGTGAATTTATGGTCTTGAAAGATATGTCGTAGTATATTGCTGTATATAAATAATGCTGTTGAAATACCTAAAGTATTTCAACAGCATTATTCACACTAAGCAAATATACTGACTATGTGTAACGCAGAGATTTTTAACTTACCTAAAAGCACAGTCGAAAATTGAAAATATTAAATTAAATGTTATAAACGTAGGCCCATAAATGTTCATAATGGTTCTTAATAGCGACGGCTTTTTGCCTTTTTCTGAAAAAAAAAGAGAAAGATAAATTAAGGATTTTGAAGTAAATAAGAAAAAACCCCACTATTATATACTATAATATTATAAATGCGAAGGTATGTCAGTCTGTCTGTCTGCTAGCTTTTCACGGCTTAACGGTTAAACGGATTTTGATATTAATTGCTACAGAGTTAGCTTACATCCTGGGACGGACATAGGCTACTTTTTATCCGGGAAAATCAAAGAGTTCCGACGGGATTCATAAAAACCCATCTGTTTAACCGATTTATATGTTTGGTACAGAGATAGCTTGCGTTCCTGAAACTGACACAGACAACTTTTTATCCCGGAAAATCAAAGAGTTCCCAAGGGATTTTTAAAACCTAAATCCACGCGGACGAAGTCGCGGGCCTCATCTAGTCTCAAATAAAATAAAGAGATATTACTCATATCAATAAGAAGTAAAAATTTTATCTAGTACTATCACAAAGAATGAATCATGAAACGCCAACCTACGTAAATGACTACCCATATTATAAATGCGATAGTATGGGTGTTAGTTTGTTGGTTTTTCCTTCAATCACGCCGTAACGGAGCAACGATGATTGATAATATTTTTGGCATGATTAGGGAGATATAGCCCTGGAGAGTGACATAGACTACTTTTTAAATCAAAGAATCCATGAAAAAATCAAAGAATCTATGCGGATAAAATGGCTACCATCAGTTAGTGTTTTGATAAGTAACTATTTTTTATGATAAAGATATACACCGATAGATAAAAACATATCTGTTGCCGATAATAATATCATAGTAAATCAGTTAGCAGATAATTTGGTTAGATCTTCGAAATCGAAAATCTAACCAAATTACATATCTGCGAAAATCTTTGAAAAGAGCAACCGCCGAGTTTCTTACTTGTTCGTCTCGGTACTGCGGGCATTCCAGACGTAGTTGAAATTCCTCAAACACGTACGAAGCGATTTACTTCCTCGTTTCTAATCGATCGCAATGATATGGAACGCCCTTCCGGCATCAGTTTTCCCTTCAACTTTTAATATGATGACCTTCAAGTCAAGAGTGAATAGGCAACTTCTAGGTAAGCGCGCTCCATCTTAGGCTGCATCATCACTTGCTAGCAGGTCTGATTAACTTGGACTTGTTCACTTCATTAAATAAATAAAACAAATGTAAATTAAAAATTTATAACATCCCCGACAAGTGAAGCTTACAGTAACTAGAAAAAAAATGATAACTTTCAAACGGCTGAACCGATTTTCTTGGATTATAGCTAAGAACACTCTCGATCAAGCCACCTTTCAAACAAAAACAAACTAAATTAAAATCGGTTCATTGGTTTAGGAGCTACGATGCCACAGACAGATACACAGATACACATACACATTTACACAAGTCAAACTTATGACACCCCTCTTTTTGGGTCGGGGGTTAATTAGCCTGGGAAATAAGAAATAGGTACTACATACCTTGCTTTCCTAGTTCCTTTTTCCATTGGGCCCCCATAACGTCGCCTCGCGGCGCCGCCCTGTGCCCCGGCGTACATCTGCAATTATGAAGACCTATTTTAAATAACTAGTATGTCTCATTATTGATAGAGAGAAAAAAAACTAAATTAAAATCGATTCATGAGTTTAGGAGCTACGATGCCACATACAGATACACAGATACACACGTCAAACTTATAACACCCCTCTTTTTGGGTCGGGAGTTAAAAATACTATAAAAAATATCCATTTATAAAATATTACCTGTACATATCTGATATGTTTAGCTGTCCTTTCCGCCCCTTCACGAAAACTGGTCTTGTGTACCTAAAATAAAAATAAAAATAAAGTATTTTTTCCTTCTTAATCCTACTTACTCCACAATATTATGTTTATATCATTCGTTACAATTGACATATTAACAAATGTGAATAAAAAATTTATAACAACCCCGACAAGTGAAGGTTACAGTAACTAGAAAAGAGCTGATAACTTTCAAACGGCTGAACCGATTTTCTTCGATTATAGCTAAGAACACTCTCGATCAAGCCACCTTTCAAACAAAAAAAAACTAAATTTAAATCGGTTCATTAGTTTAGGTGCTACGATGCCAGAGACAGATACACAGATACAGACGTCAAACTTATATCACCCCTCTGTTTAGGTCGGGGGTTAAAAACATAAAATTTTCAATTGCATATTTTTTTCCTGTGTTATCTGGCGTGTTTGCATATTGCATGATTATTTCTTTTTGCTTCTATAGGAAATTGTAACTAAAAAGACCGCAAAAAAAAAATTGGCTGAGTTCCATACGGAGATGAAGATAGTGTTATTTCTGACAGTGAGCATACTCGTACTTTGTACTAGGGCATTGCTCCATCGATGAAATGATTCTCTACAAGGGCAGGAAAGCCGGAAAAACGAAATAATATGTCTAAGTAATCGGCTTCGTATGCTACTGGGACCCGTATATTTTCTCGAAAGTAAAAAATCCTATAATTTTTTATCCTATCCTATCCATTAATGAATTACATGATTATTTTTCTTTAGCGCCTTTGCACACCACGTTTTTAAAACGCGCCGTTGACGCGCGTTTGTAGCGATACAGTCGCGCCGACACGTACGCAAGTCAGACGCAGCCTGTAGACCTTTGCACACCTGTATAAATTCTACACGCTATAACGCGTTTGAATCGATACAGACACGCGTGTGTTGCGATACAGACGCGATGCAAACGCGCATGTGTAGCGATACAGACGCGCCGGTGTCGCGCGTCTGAATCGATTCAAACGACAACAAACTGCTCTGTAGGATAAAAGCGCGCCGTTGACGCACGTTTCTAAAACGCGCGTCAACAGCGCGTTTAAAAAACGCGGTGTGCAAAGGCGCTAAGTATATAAAATATTGTCTTGCCAATTTAAGGGTTAAATCTTTGGGTCTGTGGCTTTTTGAAGTCAATTTGGGAAGCTAGTTAATTTATAATTTTCTAAAACAAGTTGCAATTAAAACAACATTAACATTAACATGAGCTTTCCGAAGCATGTATGGAAAGAGCAATCAAGGCATCGGATCACCAAAATCGGTCACCCATCTGACTTGACCCAAAGTTGCCCAACCAGTGCAATCAAATAATCTGTTCATAGGGCGTATCTACAATGTGTAAAGGCACTTACCAAAAGCATAATTTCGAGAGATAATTTGCCCTCTCCCTTGGGTTCTGTTTCCTTTCTATATCGAAGTATCCCGGATCCATATTGCACTTTTTCACTAAACTTCACTTTCACTTCACTATTCACTTCACTGGTTCACTTTCTCAAGTTCTTGCCGCCCTCGCTAACATTACCTGAAAAAAAAAAAATACTGGTAACTTTTTGTGATTCCATAATAACTTCAAGACACTGACTAACTGATTATATCGTCTAACTCATCCACATCATCTCAATCACGGCTCACTACGAATCTCTCTCAGAATAAGAAGGATTTAGGACATAGTGCACCAAGCTGACTAAATGTGGATTGGGCGATTCCACACACGTATGAGAACATTATGATTTATGGAATACACTTAGGTATGCAGGTTTCCTCACCTCGCTAAATATGTTTGACTAGTTGGTGCCCACGACTTCGTTCGTGTGCATATACTTAGGTTTTCAAAAATTCCGTAGGAACTCTGTGGTTTTCTTTGAAAAGAGTAGCCTATGTGTTAATCCAGGTTATAATCTATCTCCATTCTAAATTTCAGCGAAATCCGTCAAGTAGTTACCTAGCTTTTGCGTGAAGGAGTTATAAACATACACACACACATACGTATACCTACACACAAACTTCCGCCTTTATAATATTAGTATGATGATTAAAATCGATAACCTTTGATACTAAATTATTATTTCTTTTTTACTAAATTATTAGTAAAAAATGTCGAGCCTCTAGCTCACCGAGAAGTTAGTTTAAAATCGACTGCAAGATTTGTCCCGAACAGACAAACAAACAAGCAGACCGACAGGAAAGCGAATCAATAAAAACGAAATAAAAATGAAAAGTACGCACAGCAACGCAACCTCTGTACGCGCGCCCGGCCGGCGACCCAGTTATAACTGAATAGTGAATGATGATAAAATGTAATCGTTGAACACCTAACCTTTATCCTAAAAACACGTCGAATCACAGGTACGAAGAAATATTATCATATAAGTACCTACTGGATAAACAACAATCTGATTTAAAATGATATTGCTCAATGTTTCAAAATGATTCGCAAATCGTTGAGATCTCGGTAAAAGATGAGGAAAGAAACAGGAAAATTGCTATTTACTTTATTTCATGTATTTACATTATTATGATGTAATAACATTTATATCGCTTTAGGAATATACCTACTTAGCCGCGTTTGTATTCTGTTTAGGATTGCCAGATGCCCCGTATTTTAAAGTATGACAATACAAAACCCGTAATTCCGAAAATAAAATACGGGGTAAATCAAGCTCCCGTATTTTTTACAAAAGCGTCCTAGCTGAAACCGATTCAATATTGATACTGTGAAGGCGGAATTACAAGTTAAGTATTTTTTAATTACAAGTTAAGTATAATTTTAATATTATTACAAGTTATAATTTTGAGTTCACATTCAAAGATTTTTAAACATTTGTTTCAAATAACGAAGCTTTTTCTTCAAACAAATTTAAAAAAAAAACTATGTAAAACACTGTGTGCCGCAAAAAAAATCTAAAACCCGAAATCATTTCCCGAGATCTAATTTTTTGTGCTAGCAACCCGTAGTTATGTTTCTTCCATGCACCTAGGATGTCACGTTATTTAAGTAGGACATGTTATACCCAGTTGCATTGGAAACATGTTTGCTAGAGCTTGCATCTCGCAAGCAAATCTTGCTTGCGAGTAAGTGAATCTGCTTCCCAAACAAATGCAAGGTGGTAGAGTCACAGAGACATGTGTCTGTGTCGCTATCCTACATGAAATAAATTAATCTATACATATAATAAAATTGTAGAAAAGTGGTGTCTGTACAATGGAAATATATAAAAAAAAGTAGCAGGGGTTGTTATTATATCGATGCCGAACTCGAAATTGTAATTAATTTTTTTTTGTCTGTTTGTCTGTGTGTTTGTGTACGCTAATATCAGAAACGGCTTATTCGATTTAGATACGGTTTTCACTAATATATTGTAGTAAGCTTCACTTAACATTTAGTGTTTATTTCATGTCAATCGGTTCATAAATAAAAAAGTTATGTCAATTTAAAGAATCACGGCGAACATTTTTAACGTACAGAGTATATGCTGCCCGAAAAGTCACTATTCCACGCGAACGAAGTCGCGACTCGCGGGCACAGCTAGTTTTGAATAAGTTTCAAACAAATTGAGCTTGAGCTTATACGCGCGTTTTACGACTAGGTATAGCTATTGTTACTTACATTTTGCACGCAAGGGACAAGCGCGTTTTGCTTACAAGTTAAAACTGCAAACTAATTACATACATGCAACCTGCAACTTACATGCATTTCGCTCACATTACTTAAGCTGCATGCGACAGTGAAAACACGGTTTAAGCTCAGCACAGCTGATTAACTACATTACTATAGGGAGAATAGATAAGTGTTACTGTAGTATAATGAAGTAGTTAGGTAAGACTAAAGTTTATCCTATAAGGTTAAGCGCTAAGTCGTCGACCTACTATAATACGCATACCCACACATAATATAATCTTATTACTACTTATCAGTGGGTACAAAATATCAATTATATTTATACCATATCATCCAGCCACGTGTAAGACCTTGCCCAGAAAGGGCGAATCCGCCCTGAAACAGTTCACATGTACAGTAAACTTTTATAAATGACGCTGATTTACCTGCGCAGAAATCTTATTAGAGTTCCGTACCTCAAAAGGAAAAACGGAACCCTTATAGGATCATTTTGTTGTCTGTCTGTCCGTCGTGTCTGTCAAGAAACCTATAGGGTACTTCCCGTTGACCTAGAATCATGGTAGTTAGGTAGGTAGGTATCATATTATGAAAGGGCACCTGTACATCGTAAAACAGATTTTTATTTATTTTTATGTAGGTATTACAGTTTTTGATTTATCGTGCAAAATGTTGGAAAAAAATACCCGAGTACGGAACCCTCAGTGCGCGAGTCTGACTGGCACTTGGTCGGTTTTTTTTGAATGGCGCGAAAATATATGATGATGATATAAATGTTGTATGTGTATGTTTTAAACACGTGCAAGTTGCAACAAATGCCATTAGTCACAATGTAGAGAGGTAACGACCTCACATCGAGACAAATGACAAGACAAAAGTTACATTTTAAAATATATTTATGCTAATTAATATTATCGCGTTTATTTTCAGACGTGATGGTAATTGGAAACGTTCACTTTATGTTGATCATAATTTTGTAGTATAGGTACTTGGTAAGATCTTTTGACAGTTTGAAACTAATCACTTTTTTAGTATCACTAACTCTTTTGGAAGGGTTTGATTTTTCGCTTTCTAGCAGCGATAGGTCTATAATTACTATAGTCCGTAAAATATTACTTCTCACGCGCCTTTTTAACTCTATGGGTCAACTGTCATGTCAATAGTACGGTTCACCTTTACAAGTGTAAATTAAAAATTTATAACACCCCCGACAAGTGAAGGTTACAGTAATAACTAGAAAAGAGTTGATAACTTTCAAACTGCTGAACCGATTTTCTTGGATTATAGCTAACAACACTCTCGATCAAGCCACTTTTCAAACAAAAACAAACTAATTTAAAATCGGTTCATTAGTTTAGGAGCTACGATGCCACAGACAGATACAAACGTCAAACTTATAATACCCCTCTTTTTGGGTCAGAGGTTAAAAATCATTTAGAAGATTAGTGATTTTAGAAGAGCCAATAGTTTTCTTTATTCTGATTTTAAAATAATTACTAAAATCGTACCTACTTTTGACATGATATTTGACATTTGACACATAAAGTTAAAATGGTGTGTAAGAAGTAATTTTTTACGCATTATATATCAACTACTATTGTATAGTATACTTGTACTTTTTGGCAATAAAACTTCTAAATCAAGATCTTCTTTATGAAACCTTTTTCTAAAGCAATCCTCATTACTTCCATCTACATCTCTGATCTCATGATGGTTTTCTTCAGTAGTTAATATAAATTAATGCCAAATGCAGTGTGCTGCCTCGTGCCAGATCTTTCCACGTGCGAAGAGGCTTAACGATCAAAATTAAATAATCAATCTATCCGTAATATGTCGATAACTTAGCAACGTTGTTTTAGACAAATAACAACATTGCTTGGTAACCTATCGACAGATTACAGATAGGATTACTACTATGTATAAGAACGGACTTCGTCTGTGGTGGCGTTTGCTGGCGCGCGTGTTGTGACTTTTTGGAGTGTTTTTTTTGTTAAAACTGACTGGAAAGCGCTCTAAGGGGGTGCCGTGCGTATGTCGGTGAGCGCCGGCACAGACGGGGTCCATACTTGTATAGTTTAACAATTACTTGTTACAAATAACTACAAACTTGACATTGGCTAATCATTGTAAAAGCCAGACGAGAGAGAAAAAAAAAAAAAAAAGAACCGTTAACCTTAGAGTCGAAAGTATTATTGACTCTAAGGTTAACGGTTATTGACGGATGGATTTGGTCGCAGTATAAGGATCCTTTTCATACCATTTCGGTCAGAAACCATAAAATTATTAAAGGTCTGATTGTCACTAATGAATAATTCAAAAAATCGCCTAACCCCATCAAAATCCCATTGTCGAAAATATATTCCTTGACGTCATGTACAACCTTCACGCTGAGTGAATCTTCACAAATCCAAGCGTATAAAATCGACTTGATGCGATGTTTTTTAAAAACACCAGAATGAACACTATTATTAGGGCTGTAAGGTCGGTTTTAGCTTGCATCGCAATTTTTTATAGCTTCGACACTTAGATTAAGAAATACACGAGTTACTGCTGTTTTAAGTATTTGTGAAGCAATTTGGTTTTCTATCTCTCCACTATCTCACTAAGATATCTAGTTTAGATCTACTTACATAAAGATTTTCGTGAAGGACAAAGACGGTATACATTGTTTTATACTTATACGTATTGATATATCAAATATTAGGCTATGCTGATATAAAATTAAAAAAATATATATGACTACTTTAGGGCTACTTGCTTCAAATGTACTAACATGTGACACCTGCCAGTGACGTCGAGGAATCGACGTTTTGTTAGAAATTCCCTAAAGGATGCCCGAAACGATCATTTGCAATAGACAATGCTTACGTGATTGAAGATTTCAAATTATGGGCGATTGAAGCTCCAAATGAAGGTGTATCATTTGCGCTTGCTTCAGTCTGATATTGAACTGCAATGAAGAAAGTCAAGTCGCTCGAAATATGATTTCAAACGCAGATATAGTTTTTTCTTACAGTTTCTACTCACAAAAAACGAAAAAAACTAGACATTGGTCCAAGAAATGTTATAAATTAAAATATCGCTTCACTTATGAACATTTGCCAAGAAATTTTTAAAAACAGAGCCGGATGATTATAAAAACGATTGACAATTGCTGTCATTGAACGTCAATGCACAGCGCGTCAATTGCCATCAATCAAAATTTCCATCAATGTCCTTCAATACCGTAGTTGCAAGTGACAATTGCTTCAATTCTCTTGATAAACGATCATTTGGCATTGACAATGAGCATCAATCACGTAAAAATTGACAATCGCGATTGATCGTCTTCCTCGGGGGCTCTTAACAGTCGTGAACTATGCTTGTATCACCTATCTATCAATCGTAGATATCGAACGATAGAGTAATCGATAAACGGAATTCAGCCATTGATACAACTCTTAAAGAAGATAAAGTTTAAAAGTGAAAGCCGACTTACGGCCAAAATTAATGCTCAATCTATCTTTAACTTATTGACAGATTACAGATAGATTGATTATATTAATTTCGGCCGTTAGATAATACTCTTTTAAAGTACCACCCGAAACTAAAAATGAATCTAAATCAATCTGTCGATAAGTTAATTAGCAAATATTTTATTTGTCAACTTCACAATTTTGGACAAATAACAACTTTGCTAAGTAACTTATCGACAGATTATAGATTGATTTTGAATTTCGCCCGTTAATATAGAAAGGTATCATAAAGGCAATGCACTCCACAAGGTAACTTTAAAACAGAAACACACTTTACAGACTTTACAGAGCAAATGTTATTTGTTTGCACAGGTTGTCTTTATTGCTGATGTGTTTGCTTTTCGAATACAGCAATTTACAGTTGCTGATTCCATTATTTGCACTTGTTCGCAAGTGTATTTGTGTTGTTGATAAGAAATTATTATGTTGAAACAAAGATCGAATCTCTAATGCCCGGTCTTCACTCACGCGCCAATCGCGAACCGAAAGCCTGTCGACGCAAACAACTGTGTGGATAGGTGGATACTTTTTTTTCAGGCAAAAACAGGTCAAGCACGAGTCGGACTTGCACACGAAGGGTTCTGTACTACCGTGCAAAAAATAACACTTTTTAATCTTTTTTGTAATGTAACCACAAATTCATGGTTCTCGGATTTTCCCTTTACTTGTGCTATAAGATCTACCTACTTGCCAATGATTTTAGGTCATCGGGAAGTACTTTATAGGTTTCTTGACAGACACGACACATAGACAGACATCATACTGAATATTGATCCTATAAGTGTTCCTTTTTTCCTTTTGAGGTATGGAGACCAAAAAAAAAGAATATTAGTCATGACTTATACTTCCCTTTTCCCTCTTACTCAGCGTAAAGCTTGTGCTATGATTTGGTACGACAATAGTGCAAAGCGTAGGAATTGAACCGCCGAAATCTCGGATTTCAGCTCTCTGAGGGCGAGGCTATATATTTTAATCTGATATTTTAAAGGGTCGTTTATAGGAAACCTATATGCCAGCTCTATCGTTACGAACTAAATTAAAATCAGAGTATCATTAAATCTAAAACTAGAAAAATTTGAGAGAATCAGAGTTTATTATACTTTCATTGCCATTTCGGCAATGAAAGTATAATAAACTCTGAGATTTTTAAAAATTCAGCTGAAAATACAAATTCATAAAATTTCTAGGCAATCGCAAGCAATGATGCGGTCTAGGGCCTAGGTCCCACCTAGCTTGTAATGCAAGTAAAAAGCATCATTGCTTTTTACTTGCATGACTGTCGTGAAGCGAAAGTTTACACAATATTATTATTTTAAATTTTAACGCGTGAACTAATCACACGTTAGTTATTTTCTCAAATTGTAATTGCGAACACATGCCAATAACAAGCCTTGTTGTTAGTTAGTAGTTGTTGACACTTAGTATGAAAAATCATCCAGAAGATGTTTCCCACCGCGCCGTCCACGGGTGGTTCATTCGATTTTGAGTAGCGATTCGCGCGCGAGTGAGGAACGGGCATAAAATTATGTTATGATAACGGTACGTTATGTCAGGAATCAGGATACCTACGTGCTAAATTATTATTAGTAATGTTATGAAATAATATGTAAATCAAGCACAAAGCCAAACAAATACTAAACATCAAGTATTAAACAGAAATAAACTTGGTAGATGCTACTAGCATAGCTGACAAATCAGGTAGCCCGAACTCATAGGACACGAGGTCTTAGGCTGAGATCTATAGAGTGTACTTTGACTGAAGTTTTAGTTAAAACGAGACAGATATATGCCAGCGATATGGCGCTGTCTTGTTTTAACAGTGTCTTAAGTCTGAGCAAAGTCAAAGTGCACTCTATAGATTTCAACCTTAGGCTGAGATGTATTATAGAGCGGTAAACCTAAAAAAGAGGGGTGTTTTAAGTTTGACGTGTCGTTGTATCTGTCTGTGGCATTGTAGCTCCTAAACTAATGAACCGATTTTAATTTTAGTTTTTTTTTTTGTTTGAAAGGTGGCTTGATTGAGAGTGTTCTTAGCTGTAATCGAAGAAAATCGGTTCAGCCGTTTACAAGTTATCAGCTCTTTTCTAGTTTTCTTATAGAGGTTTTTAAGTCGGGAGTTTTTGAATTTTGAGTTATGTCCAATACATAAGTCCGTCTCAGTTTAACTCTATCTTAAGTCACGAGATCTATAAAGCGTACTTTGACTTTGCACTATCAGAGTCCAGGGCGAACTATCAGTTTTCCCCAAACAAAGCTTCATATCCATTTTATACATACTCGTACAATGTTAGGTGTTTTGCAAAATCGCAGCTGGCACAATTGATATCGGAGTCAAGAGTCGTTGTTATCGAAACATGGCCAGTTTCCTCAATCAGCATTGTATGTTGAGTTTATAAATACGGCTGAACTGTGAATTAATAAGAGTACTGTTTGGGTTACAGTTCTTCTGGGGTGAATGTACCACATATCAAGGCAAGAGTGTATCTAAGGCATCTTCTTTAACAAGTGCGCTTCAATGATAGACCTCGTCAATCGTCATTGCTCTTTATAGGGCATGATTGTCGTGAATCGTGAGACTATATTGCAATAAAAAATATTAAAAAAAAAACTTTTTCCAACTACTCATCGTAAAAAGGTCGTGTTTTTTTTTCAAGATACTATGCTTTTCGACTATGATGACCGCTATTTGTGAAACTCAAATCTATACTTACTCTACCCTATTTATATTATAAAACGCGAAAGTGTGTCTGTCTGCTTGTCACCTTTGCACGGCTTCTCCGCTTGACTGTTTTTGATGGATACTACAGAAATTCTTTGCATTTAGGAGACAGACATAAGCTACTATTTATCGAAAGGTTTTTCGATATCCCGTGGGAACTCTTTGATTCTCCGGTATAAAAAGTAGCCTATGTGCTAATCCAGGATATTATCTGTCCATTCCCAGCCAAATCCGTCCAGTAGTTTTTGCTTGAAGGAGTAACGAACATACATACATACACACACACACACACACACACACACACATACACACATACACTAAAACTTTCGCCTTTATAATATTAGTGTGATAGTGTGATGTGATAATAAAATGCCTGGTTTCTTCGTCCGAGTGGATTTGGCAGCATAGGAACCAAATATGGAAATGATCGAAGTATTCCACGAAGATCCCCAACAACCACACTGCTGTCCTATTACGGAACCTCGATGTAAAACACGTGTGTGTGTGTGTGTGTGTGTGTGTGTGTGTGTGCGTGCGTGCGTGCGTGCGTGCGTGCGTGCGTGCGTGCGTGCGTGCGTGCGTGCGTGCGTGCGTGCGTGCGTGCGTGCGTGCGTGCGTGCGTGCGTGCGTGCGTGCGTGTGTGTGTGTGTGTGTGTGTGTGTATGTTTGTTACTCCTTCACGCAAAAACCACTTGACGGATTTAGCTGAAATTCAGAATGGAGATAGATAATATCCTGGATTAGCACGTAGGATACTTTTTATCCCGGAAAATCAAAGAGATCCCACGGGATTTCAAAAAAACCTAAAACCACGCGGACGAAGTCGCGGGCGTCAGCTAGTCTCAAATAAATTCTATGTAGTGAAGTGCACGTGGCTATTTTTTTGCCCGGAAACTCCACAGCACGGACAAAAAACGTCTGTTCAAAGTTAGATACGACAAAAACCGGCACAAAAACCTACGAATAAATGACAAAAACTAGTAAATCATCGTCACACGTATTTAATCACTATCGCCTCATAGCAAATGTACCTACTCTATCGGTAAATTATTTATAGGGTTCCGTACCTCAAAAGGAAAAACAGAACCCTTATATAGTTTTTGATTTATCGTGCAAAATGTCGAAAAAATACTCAAGTACGGAACCCTCGGTGCGCGAGTCTGACTCGCACTTGGCCGGTTTTTTTAGTTTACACTTTACATAATAACTAAGTAATAACGCGACATCATCCAACTTTAAATTTTTAGGGTTCCGTACACAAAATTATTACTCTGTTTAAAAATTTTTAGAGTAGGTACGGAATACGGATGGCAACTCAAAACATGACTTCATACAAACTTCATTGTAGGTATTGTAGTATGTAGTAAGGTAGTTAAATGACTTTATTTAACACCGACATACATTGTACCTACGTAGGTACAATTATAGATGTCGATGTTATTTGACAATCAATGAGACACGCCTAGTCAAGTGATGTTTGCTAGTCAAGCCTAGTCCTAGTCCTAGACTTAGGTCTCCTTAATTGTTATTATTTTGTTCTGTCTGTTTGTATTATTATTTTCTATGTTCTTATTTAATTTGTGTCATCCCTCAGCCATCAACTTAAAGGCAGTAAAGTTTATGATTTATGTGTGAATATTAATTTTGAGTTCGGAACCTGATACTTTTTTTCTGTTTAGGTAGAAGTACTCAGACAAGAACCCTACACTTTTTTTAGTCTTTGCCATACGATGACGTCATGACCTTCCCGCGTCCGTTTTCGGACAAAATAACAGACGAATCGATAGTACAAGGTAACAAAAAGTTAATACACACAATGAGATAAAGTAATAATTAACATATAAGTACCTAAAGTATAATTGGAATTTGGAACGAGTTATGCAGAAGTCAGCCAGGCGAGGAAAAGTGCAAATGGAATTATGAGCTTTATTGCAATATGTTAAAGTTCATAATTCGATTTGTACGTCATCTGGGTGGTTTTTGCATAACCCGTTCCAATTTCAAATAATATTATTATCTACGACCTGTCCCAAATAAAAAGGTAAACAGCATTAAAATCCGACTACTACCCGCGAACTGCCGATAGACAAAGATAGATATACTTACTTACCTAGTGTAAAATTATTTTTATGTCGCTCGGTGTATTTTAACATGACATTTATACTTATTAACTGAAAATTTCTTCTTTCATTTGATATCCCACTTGATAGGTACAATACAAAAGCAAAAAAAAATTTTGGAGACCCCCGCCACCTCATTCATCAAATTCGGCTCAGTAGTTTGGGCGCTGCGGTGGAACGCACATAAATACAAACCTAAATAATACATACTTTCATAATGAATGAATGAATGAATACATATAGGTACAATCATAGACTTATAATGGGTACAATACACCCATAATATTTTTGACAAAGCTCTCTGCCACTTACCACAATTGCGATTTTTTAAAGAAAAAATTCTGACTCGTGCATAATTTTTTAATCTTTGAATACAGCTGCCAAAATTATTTTCTTAGAAATCGACGCAAGGTTTCAATTTCCTTTATCTTCTTCTTAGTTTTACTAACCGCTTCACTGACCCCGCTCCCAAAATAAAACCCCTGGCCGTTAACATTACTTGTACTTCAAATTATTATAGCCGATTCGAATGAATCCTCATCCTCATATAACTATGTATTTTAAGGTTAAGGTCATTGTACGCGTTTAACTAGGTTGATGGACTTGATAGGTATGTATTACGGCAAAATCCTACTAATATTATTTAATGCGAAAGTTTTCATGTATGGATGTTTGTTACTCTTTCACGCAAAAACTACGAGACGGATTTGGCTGAAATTTGAAATGGAGATAGATTATACCCTGGATTAACACATAGGCTACTTTTTATCCCGGAAAATCAATGAGTTCCTTTTTAAAACCTATATCCACGGGAACGAAGTCGCGGGCATCAGCTAGTATATAAATCACTAGCGACCCGCCCCGGCTTCGCACGGGTGGACATTTATTTTTCTATTTTCCGGGATAAAATATACCCTATACGGATTCGGAAGAATCCCTGTAAGTAATGGTAAAAGAAATTTTGAAATCGGTCCAGTAGTTTTTGAGCCTATTCAATACAAACATACAAAAATACAAAGGTTTCCTCTTTATAATATTAGTATAGACTAGAGGATGCCCGCGGCTTCACCCGCGTGGATTTCAGTTTTTTGAAATCCTGTAGGAACCCTTGAATTTTCCGGGATATAAAGAAGCCCATGTCCTTCCCCTAGATGTATCCCAAGTCTGCACCTTTCATTAAAATCGGTTTAGTGGTTGGGCTGTGAAAACGTAGCAGACAGACAGACAGACAGACACACTTTCGCATATATAATATTAGTAAGGATAGAAGTATGTAATTGTTTATGTGTTACGCAATTCTGTTACTGCGACTTGGGTCAACTTCCGACCGAGTCAGTGCTGTATATTTTTAGACCAGACATAGTGACTGAGTGATAGCAAAATATCGGTTCTTGCGTATGGAAAGAAACAAAAATACATTAGCAAGAATGATGTATGGCTCTACAGTTACACATCTGCATAATATTTTCATTTATGTAAACAAATACGATTACTATCTTATTTAAAAGTCTGAAACTTTTTACAGATGGTGTATAAAAAAATTATGCTAGGCATAATAATTCATACAAGCTTCTAGATAAAATATTTCGTACTACGTTATGACTTTGATATTTCTAGATATGTACCCCGATAAATTCCTCAGCCAATTTTGGACTTGCCTTTACACAGGTTCAAAAAATCTATTAAAAATATGCTCCTGAGAAAAGCATATTATACTATCGAAGATTATGTAAATGATAAAAAAGCGTGGATTTGACCTGCAATTCGCTCCAGCAATGCGCAGGACTTCAATTGCTTTTATACATGGCATAATATTGTATATCAAATCTTTGAAAAGAGCAACCGCCGAGTTTCTTGCTGGTTCTTCTCGGTAGGAAAGGCATTCCGAACCAGTGGTAGATGCTTTTGACGATTCAAAAGAACTTGTAAAGTCTAATTGAATAAAAATATTTTGAATTTGAATTTATTGGTAGACCAAGGTTTATAGAACCTGTCGACAGGCAGGTTCCTAAAGGAAGCGCCTAGACTATTCAAGGAATATATTTTACTAAGAACTGCTTACTCTAAAATCCATAGTTTTAAGAATATTGTGTGAAATGGGGTATATTTCCTAAGATGGGAGGGATTCCTTAATGTCCTGAGGTTATATTATACTAGAAAATGGGTCCTAAATATTTTTTAGGTTTGATTCAGACTTATTAGGGTTCAGTATCTCCAGCGAAAAAAAAACCTTATGGGATAACTTCGCTGTTTTAATGTAAAACAAGTGTAAATTAAAAATTTATAACACCCCCGACAAGTGAAGGATACAGTAACTAGAAAAAAGCTGATAACTTTCAAACGGCTGAACCGATTTCCTTGGATGATAGCTCAGAACACTCTCGATCAAGCCACCTTTCAAACAAAAAAAACTAAATGAAAATCGGTTCACTCGTTTAGGCGCTACGATGCCACAGACAGATACACACGTCAAACTTATAACACCCCTCTTTTTGGGTCGGGGGTTAATGACTGGACATCAAGTTAATACGCTTCTATCAATCACATTATCACGTCGCGAGCTGAAATAATTGATTACAGCAAAGCACGCATAGGTCCGCCTTCCCTGATCTTAATGTACTTAAAATCCTTGAGCTATCACAGTCGCCAAACAATGCGAAGTGATCGATAAAAGGTCAACGAAGCGACGCAGCCAAACGCCCAGCCCAGACGGTTGACCTAGAACTAAAAACATATTTTCAGGATAAAGCCCCGGTCCACTTGGTGGCCTATTTGCTATCGCTATCAAAATGCACAGGGGCCGTACCGCGGGGTAGTTTAGCTGCAATTTGACGATCGAAAACATCTATGATTGGCTGATACTCTGCTGTTTTTAGCTACAATGCATTGTTATAGCAAAAATATCATTCCATTCCATCAGCCTGTATGCGTCCACTGCTGGACATTGGCCTTCCTAAGAGCGCGTTACAAACGCGGTCCTCCGCCTTCCTCATCCACCCGCTTCCTGCGACCTTCTTCATCAGTCCATCGGGCTGGAGGTCGTCCCACACTGCGCTTACGTGGTTTTCACTCCAGAACATCTGCCCCATCGGACGTCGGTTCTATAACCAGACATGTCCTGCCCATTGCCACTTCAGCTTGCTAATTCTTTGAGTTGGTTGATTTTGTTGTTCTGGTTGGATTTGATTGGTTGGAGTTGGTCGCTTTTGTTCTTCTGCGAATTTCTTCGTTCCAGATTTTATTGCTGAGAGTGATACCCAACATAGCTCGCTCAATAGTGCGCTGAACGACTTTTAGTTAGACTAGACCAGACTAGTTAGACTAGACTTGTCAATGTCCACGTTTCCGCCCCATACGTCATCACATCAAAAAGATCATAAATTCAGTCAATCACAGCAATTGAGATTGTAATGATGATTGATGCAGCTTTTTCAAAATCGAATATCGATCTACATGTCTCATTATGACCAGTAGAGCAAAAGTTAATTATTGATCAAAGTAAGTGATCTCTATACATGATGATCGCGACTTCGGTTGCGCGGATTGAAGTTTTTAAAAATCCCGTGGGAATTTCTAGATTTTACGGGATTAAAAATCAATCTATGGTCACTGTCCAGTTTTAAGGAAAAACACGTGGATCCGTTGATCTATTGCAGCGTGAGTGAACATTAAAGGTGTGAAAAATGGCATGCCGCAGGAACTATTTGTTTTCCGGAGATAAAAAGTATAAGTGTAAGTAAGTATAGTAGACGACAAATTAACAACGTCCTTTTTTTATCGCTGGGGAATACATTTACGCATCCCTCCTCGGAAGCCAGCCAGCCAGCCGTAGACCAACCAGCCAGCCAGCCAGCTGAGGGAGGGTATGTGGGACTCACCGGTCGAGAGGCGATATTGGCAGTTAGGAGAGATAACGATAACATCATTGTAAACAGATAAAAACAATTGTTCTTAGCAATCATGCTCAATGTCAAACTAATCATAAGGATGTCGATAAAAAGCAAGTGTCCCGAATATCAATAAAATTCGCTTGACAATAATTGTGGACGATCAATCGATTAATACTTATTCTATATCTGTAATTTTATATATTTCCAATGTTGTTATAGAAGTCCATGATATACCTACAAAGAACCAAAAGCTTAATTTGCTATAATCCGCTGAAGAGGGCAAATCTGTATGGTGTAACATGCAGCATGCGATATGGTACAATTGAACCGCCTGCCCTCCCACCGCTAAGCATGCAGGAAAATCCAGCCACCAAGCAAGCAACACGCACCACCACCAGCACCGTGCAAATCCACCGCTCCGACACCGGGGCATATTCAAGAAAAGACCTTATAAAACTTGCATTATACCTACCCTTCAGAAGTCGTATTGTAAGGTGACTACTACCTTGTAGGCGTATCGACCTACTAGGTAGGTACATCTTTTGCGTAGCATTTGAATCATTATTTCAAGCACATTGCTAGTTCACTCTGACATTGCAGAATTACCCCACATAATAGATGAGTTATGAATAAGCTATTAGATAAGTCAATCGCCTCGCGACAATCGATCATTGTTGTTTTATTCAAATAGCCCTCAGGCAATTAATTTTAATAACGATCGTGATTTAAAAGGGGTCTCTCTGTCACTCGCTTCATACAAACGTAGTTCCAATTTCATTTGAATATTAAGCAACCAAAGTCCATGAAATTTTGCAGACAATATATTCTAGAAACTAATATCTATATTTGTGGTTTTCCAGATTTCTGTTAAAATATTCAATTTCAAAGTTACGCGGTCTTAAAAATTTACATACAAATCTTTGAGCCCCTGGAATTTTAAAACTACATATTTTTAGAAAAATCTAAAACACCACAGACACAGATATTAGTTTCTAGAATATGTCTGCAAAATTTCATGGACTTTGGTTACTTAATATTCAAATGAAATTGGAACTACGATTGTATGAAGCGAGTGACGTAGAGAGCCCTGTTAAGTATAGCAGTTAATATTTAAATAAGTGATGGTATAGCATAGTTTTCGGAGGGGTCGCCGGTTCTAAATTTTCGGAGTTATGTGTGTTTTTAACCCCCGACCCAAAAAGAGGGGTGTTATAAGTTTGAAGTGTGTATCTGTATATCTGTCTATGGCATCGTAGCTCCTAAACGAATAAACCGATTTTAATTTAGTTGTTTTTGTTTGAAAGGTGGCTTGATCGAGAGTGTTCCTAGCTATAATCGAAGAAAATCGGTTCAGCCGTTTGAAAGTTATCAGCTCTTTTCTAGTTTTCTGATAAAACCTCTATCTCTAATTGTGTCGGGGGTTTTTAAATTTTGAGTTATAGAAAGCCTGCATGCCTGAGAGTTGTCCTTAATGTTCTCAAAGGTTTGTGAATTCTGCTAATCCGCACTTGGCCAACGTGGTAGACTATGGTCAAACCTTTCTCAGAAAGAGACCCGTCCTCAGTAGTGAAACGTAGAAGAAAGACGAAGAACTAAACTAGGTATACCTACCTAACCTAACAATAATTTCAACATAGAAGTTGATTGTATCTTTCAATTATGTTGTACCAGCAAGTTAATTGTTCCTAATAGGATCTCTCAACTGAGACCAATTCATTTTAATTGCTGTTTAAGCTGCTTGACTGAGTACTGAGTAGGTATACTGTAAGTAGGTAACTACTTATGTAGATACAGTCTTATTTAGGTTCTTTAAGCGCTGTGGCCTTCGTTATAGCTGTAAAACTGATTCGGGTCTGCCCGCGAAATTCAAATTTTATCTGGTTTTTCGCAATTTGTAAACTTATACGACAAAGTAGGCTTATGGCATTCTATTTGCGACAATAACAGTATCATCACCACCTATTTATATACAAATCTTTACTTGAAAGGGTCCAGTTTAAGAAATCTGCAGAGCTCTAGTATCGACTGTAACTCACAAATAATAATTAATCGATACTAGAGCTTATTTCTTAAACTGGACCTTATCAAGTAAAAAGTTTTATATAAACACGTGGAAATGATACTGCCATTGTCGCAACTAGAATGCCATAAGCCTACTTTGTCGTATTAGTTTACAAATTGCGATAAACCAAATAAAATTTAAATTTCGTGGGCAGACCCGTCGCTTGCCCCTTAACATTGAAATAACTACAGTTTTAAAGTATTTACCCAGAGTGTCTAGTTAGACTATGTGGCTAATTGATCGAGCGAAGCGAGGTCTTCGAGTCTACTTGAGTGAAATTGCACTTGTAGGTAAAAATTAAGCGCACGACTTTATTTTTTATTTGTATTTATTACTAGCTGATGCCCGCAGCTTCGCCCGCGTGGATTGGTCAGATCCCCTGCAGCATCAGGATTGAGGAGTTGGAATCCAAATTTTGTATGAAACAATGTCGCAAAGTTCCTCTATCGATTAAAAAAGAAATGACGCAAATCGGTTTAGAAATTTCGAAGATTTCGGTGTACATAGGTAGAAAAACACAACTCCCTTCTTGAAAGTCGGTTAAAAAGTAGCCTATGTTACACCCTGGTCAATCCTCTACTTGTATGTGAAAATCCCGTTAAAATCGGTTCAGCCGTTCCGAAGATTAGCCTTTTCAAACAGACAGACAGACAGACAGACAGACAGACAGACAGACAAAAATTTTAAAAATGTGTGATTCAGTTATGGTATCGTTCAAATATCCATATGACCTTTATATGTGGTAGTTATTTCGAAATTACAGACAGACACTCCAATTTTATTTATTAGTATAGATAGGCAAGCGCTTGACCACAATCACACGTAATGGAAAGTGATGATGTGGTCTCAAATGGGACGCGTTTACCTAGAAGGTGCCTATTCAGTTTCCTTTAGTTGGTCTGACCCTTGCATCGGATTGATCTTCCTCGGGTGTCTTGCTTCTTCCACCTTAGCAAACATGATCAGTCCGTCAAAATGACAGGTTTGAATGTATTACTATCCTTATCATGAGCTTATCATGAAAGGGATAGTAATACATTTTGACGTGTGTATCTGTGTATCTGTCTGTGGCATCGTAGCTCCTAAACTAATGAACTGATTTTAATTTAGTTTTTGTTTGAAAGGTTGCTTGATCGAGAGTGTTCTTAGCTATAATCCAAGAAAATCGGTTCAGCCGTTTGAAAGTTATCACCTATTTTCTAGTTACTTCACTTCTACTTATAAATTTTTAATTTAAACTTGTGATATAGTGTAATTGTATGTATGTATATTGTGTACAGTAAAATGAGCTGTGGCTCATTGTGTAACATGACTATGTAAACTGTTCGGGGAAATCCTTTGGTGTATTTGTGTAGGTACCATTCTTATTTTATGGCACGCTTACGTACAATAGGCAATAAATATGTGGGTACTATAAATAACTACAAGGTGATCGGATTTTCCCTCCAAAATTAAAATTGAATGACATTAGAAAGAAAGAAAAGAAAAAACTTTTATTTTTGAAAGCTGTGCCACACATTACCAGTTATACCTACGGGTTAGGTTATGCCGGCGCCTCTTATACTTAAGCATTAAAGACCTCAAGCAGATGCGCCGGAAAACATTACGAGAAAGGACACTTTTTGAAATGCGCATTAATTATGCGCTTAAGGGGCATGAGACAGGCCTGCCCGCGAAATTCAAATTTAATTTGGTTTTTCGCAATTTGTAAACTAATACGACAACGTAGGCTTATGCTATTTTAATTGCGACAATGGCAGTATCATCCTCACAGGTTTATATAAAAATCTTTACTTGAAAGGGTCCAGTTTAAGAAATTAATTCTAGTATCGACTATTCTCACAAATTAGTCGATACTAGGATTAATTTCCGCAAGACGCGCCGGGCATCGCTCTTCTCTTCCTGAAAAAGACCATCCTCTGACTGTCTTTCGACCCACTCGGCACCCAGGCTTTTCAGATTCGTTAATAAGTCTACTTATCACTATGTATATAGGTTTGTAATAAATGCGCCCTAATACTTTTTAGGATTCCGTAGTAAAATAAGAAACTCTTATTGTTTCACCATGTCTGTCTGTCTCAGTCATTTAAAAAACCCTATTAAAACTAACTAAAGTGAAAGAAAAATCATAAATGTCTAGGTCATAATATCTAATTGCATGCCTTCAGCCCAATCAGCACAGTAGTTTGAGCTGTGCGTTGATAGATTAGATTAGTCAGTCAGTCAGCTTTTCCTTTTATACATACATATACTAGCCGACGCCCGCGACTTCATCCGCGTGGATCTAGGGTTTTCGAAATCCCGTGGGAACTAATTGGTTTTCCGGGACAAAAAGTAACCTATGTGCTAATCCAGGATATTATCTATCTTCATTCCGAATTTCAGACAAATCCGTCCAGTGGTTTTTGCGTGAATGAGTAACAAACATAAACATACACACACACACACACACACATACACACATACAAACTTTCGCCTTTATAATATTAGTAATTAGTGTGAAGTATGTACCTAATATATAGATTTACGGTTTTATAAGCATCCAGAGCCTTACCTCATGCGTGTTTCAACACGCATTTATCAGTTACATTTGAAGTTCTGCTATCACAGTGGCCTTGAGCCTCGAATTTATCTTATTTGTCCACGTTAGTACTTACCTACTACTCAGTACTAACTAATAAGTGAACAAGCACACTAGAGACTTTTCGTTTCAAAACTTTTAGTCTTGTCACGTCACTGCACATAAACTATAATATTGGATGTTCCAAAAAATTAAGATAGACAGGGTCACAGGGTCACAAATCTGGATAATGTAAGGACTCTAACAATAACCCATACATCCAATTCTGTTTAGCCATTTAGAAGTTATGGTGGAGTAAAGATACTCACATAGATACTTACATACTACATACATAATTATTATATACAGCATGCTTGGCTTGATAGATATATCATAACATAATATGAGGTATGTAGTACCAAATAGTGCCATAGATTCTTTCGGGTTCTATGCTACTTGACGAGCGTTCAAACTTCAAACGATCCTTCCAGTTCACAGAAGTATTTTACGAGTTCATTTTCGCGATCAGCTATTTGTAGGGTTATCACATAGGAGTTTTACACATAATAACCCTCATAATATCTCCCACGGGCATCGGTCAAGACCCGTCAAGGACACAACCTATAACCTATAGGGTACTTCTCGTTGACCTAGAATCATGGGCAGGTAGCAATGTCTTTACAAGTAAAGGGAAAACCATGACTTTGTGGTTACAAAAAGTGTTATTTCTTTACGATGGTTGTTGGTACGGAACCCTTCGTGTGCGAATCCGACCCGCACTTGAACAGTTTTTTTATCAAAAAAAAAACCGGCCAAGTGCGAGTCAGACTCGCGCACTGAGGGTTTCGTACTCTGGTATTTTTTCCAACATCTTGCACGATAAATCAAAAACTATTATGCATAAAAATAAATAAATATCTGTTTTAGAATGTACAGTTAAAGCCCTTTCATATGATACTCCACTTGGTAGGTATAGTTATCTTACTTTGAAAATTGAAACACATTTTTTTTTTAATGATGTAACCATAAATTCGCGGTTTTCAGATTTATTCCTGTATTTGTGCTATAAGACCTACCTACCTGCCAAATTTCATGATTCTAGGACAACGCGAAGTATCCTATAGGTTTCTTGACAGACAGACAGACAGACAACAAAGTGATCCTATAAGGGTTCCCTTTTTCCCTTTTGAGGTACGGAACCCTGAAACCTAAATCCATGAACATAGATGCGTGCATTATCTAGTAGAATGCCTACCTATACAAGCACATTTCCGTGAAACATCAGCATATACGCTATGCTATTTATAAAACTCTATATGGAATACGGATATAATATCTTTGAACCCCACTTGAAGCCAGACATGTGGTTTTTGTTTTTACCTCACATCGGACAAAATTGTGCAATGAATCAACTGTTTTTAACCAGACTTGTTAATAGGAGGGCTATGTGTTGAAAAGTATAAATCCATGCTTCCATAAAAATTTTAGAAATGCTAAACTGGTGTCTGTTTGTCTGTCTGCAAGATTTTCATTAATAAGTAGTATTAGTAGCTAGGTATAGAATGGATTAACTGTTCTTTCAGTATAATATAACTATCTAAAATAATAATTAATAGTTTTAATCCTTGTAATTACTTTAACTTGTTATGTAGGTACTTACCTACCTAGTACCAAGTATGTGGGAAAATATGCAATGATTCAACACTTTTATCTCTTGGAAACAATACAACAATGGAATGCTTTAACAATTTTTTTTTCATTTATTTTTTATCTTCTTAACTTATATTATACAACTCTAGATACAAAGCTCATACAATTATTGTATTTTAAAAAGTGAAGACTTTTTACACTTGTCTCACACATATGCACTTGTGTATTGCTTGCACATCATATGCATACTGCATAGCGACACAAGACTACATGCAGTGTGTACGAACCTACCTACAAGTGTGCTTCAAAAAATAGTGACCTGTTACCAAGGTTTATTACTAAACTTAAGGTTAAATAAGTTTGTCTGTCTGTCTGTTAGCTTTTCATGATCCACTTAGTTGATTTGTTTTAGCGATAGCTTGCATCCTGGATGCTACTTTTCATCCTGGAAAATCAAACAGTTCCCACAGGATTATTAAGAAGCCTAAACCCACCACACTGCTTGAAGTAGCAAGCATCATCTTGTCTTGAAATATATTTTAAAATTGGCATAACTAGATACACTAAATACTAAATGACAAACTTTTGAATGAAGGTTGGAAAAAATGGCATACACTTTTCATAATTTGCGAATAATAAAAAATTAAGTAAAACTTTTTGATAATGTAAGTAAATCTTAATATATAAAATGAAAAGGTGACTGACTGACTCACAAACTACTGGACGGATCAATGCACAGCTCTAACTACTAGACAGATTGCGCTATTTGGCATGCCGACTATGAAATAGCCAACGGCTAAGAAAGGATTTTAGAAAATTCAACCCCTAAAATAGAGGTTTGAAAATTAAGTTGTCCACGCAGACCAAATCGCGAGCATAAGCTAGTTAATAATATAAGAGGCAAATTGTGAACCCTACATGAACTTGAAGGATCCTCTTTATGTATGTCATGAAAGTCATCAATTATTACTAGGTAGTATTATGCTCAGTCATCAAATCATTGTGCAACAATCCAGAATGACTATTTTGATTTCCAGTGGTCTCAAAAAAGTAATAAATAAGCACATTCGACTTGCAGGTTTCCTGTGAACCGGTTAGCAAATAACGGAACGGTAACTTTAATTAACTAAAGTTTATAAAAAAATATGTTTGAATATGGTTTGAGTTGAACTGTTTTTATATTCTGTTCAATAAATAGTTCTGTATTTTCAATAACCTAATAAACCGTAGGCACTGTTCAATTAAAAAATACGATATCTGTTCAAATGTGGTTCAAAGAAATTAAAAAATAAACACGAGACACGAGAGTGAAAGTAAATAGATCTGCGAAAAATATTAAGTACTTACCATAATCAGAATCTGCTGTTTTTATTACACACTGATTGTTCAATATTATAACGAAAAACACTTTTCAGTTTTCAGCAACAAGTTTTAAGTTTAAAACTCGCGGAAAATTTACTTAAATATTTTCATTCACAAGAAAATTCGATTAACGTCATGACAGCAAACAAATGTGTCAATTTTCTGACTGAATGAAAAAAAATTGCCATAGAGATATAGAAAATTGCGAACCATTTGCGAACCTTTCACGACTCACGTGATGCAAATGTCAATTTTGGGGCTGCCATTATAACATTATTTCTACTATTATAGTAGTATTTTCAATGTTTACGACTCTGTTCATTATAATGCATTTCTTTACAATATCATGTTGTGTTGGTTCTAAATATGTTCTGAAGTTTGTTTTGATACCTCATCAAGTAACAGTGCTAGAGCTAGCTTCTGTGTAAATTGTATTGCTAATGAATACTTGGCAAGGATTTACTTATTGTGCGTAAATAACAAAGGATTTGCCATAAGGTTTCTCTGGTGCTGCAAATGTTCATGGGCAGCGGTAATCACTTAACATCAGGTGACCCGCCTCCTCGTTATTTAAAAAAAAAAACTCAACTGTCATACCAAAAGTACGGTTTAACCCATTTACCGTTTGTTTTGACTATGGGTATGCTATACATTTGACATGTCAATTTAACAGTTCGCGTCAAAGAAATTGCGCATTCGTGAATGTGATGTTTGCAATAGTCTAGACGAGTCTACTACCAAATCTTGTAGAAGTGAGTTGCCAATTTTTGGACGTTCATGCTAGGATACAATATACTTAACACGTCATATTCTTAGGTTTTGGAATAAAATAACTTGCAGTAGTTGACTTGCTGCGAGTGTTTCCACAATGTGGCGTGCCAGAACTATAACTTCAATAAGTTTTATTGCTAGAGGTCAATTCACTTTATAGTTTATACTGTAGGCAAAGGTAAATAAAAACAATCTATTAGGTAAAATATTTTTATTAGAATTATAATAAAGAAATTTTACATGCAAGATCTAATTCTATAGCATAAAAACAGTAAAAACATGATTAGAATATATTAGAAGTTTAGTAGAAAACGTATACTTATTATGGTCACCCAAAATGTCAAAGCTCTATGCCAGGTCAATGACATTAAACCATAGAGATGTGCTTCGAATTTTTGAAAATAATTTATAGCTTAGCACACATTTCAAGTTATTTTATGTTAAAAAGCGAAATATTAACAAAAACAAAAAACATACAAGATAGCCTGCTTTTAGATATTTGAAAGCATATAAAAAATAGGCTTCATTTATAGTAATAATAGCAAATTATACAAAAAATTTGCAAACTAATAGGCCAGCTAACAACTATCTTGATGTTGCTTTGAATTCGCATTTACAGACAAAGGATAGATTTAATAATTGCTATTATTAATTTTATAAAACAAAGATAAAATTTAATCTCTATACATAAAACACACATAGAAAGTTTACAAAACAGGATTAGGTTTAGAAAATAGAAGCTTTAGATGTAAGATACCCACTTAAATGAAAAAAAAAATTACGACATACATGTGTGCTTTTAAAATTAAATATCACATTAAAAATAATGCCTATGGCGTCAAAATGCACCGCATTTTAGTCAGAGATTCTATAAATGTACCAGCGCACACCGGCAGAACCGAGTTGCGGGGACTTTCTTAATAACTCTTACTTTGGCATAACAGTAGCAGCGAGCAGTAAGGGAGATCGCCCACCGCGAGTTTTTGTTTATGTTCTGAGGTAAAGATCAATAGAGCGCACTTTGCCTTTGCTCAGGCTTAAGACACTGTTAAAGACGATACAGCGTTATACCGCTGCCAAAAATCTGTCTCGTTACACCTGGGCTTAAACGTGTCCTTCCACGTTAACACTTTGTTACGTGTGAACAGATACTTGGGAATACACGTGGGGACGTTTTTTTTAACGGACGTCAAAAAACCTCTTCTTTAAGCCCCAATTCACACGAGCGTTATAAAAGCGCTGCGTTAAAACCCGGCGTTGGCGGGTATTAACGTTATACCCGTTAAAAGGCGTTGTCGTGTGAACAGATACTTGGGAATGCATTTGTTTGGGAATGCAATTTTTGAACGCTTTTTTAACGAACGTTAAAAAAAGCTCTCGTGCGAATGAGGCCTAAGTGTTGTCACTGTGTGCTGCATGTTTTAAGAGCTGTCACTTATTATGTTCTAGGAATTGTCACTGAGTGTTGTATATTCTAAGGGTTGTCACCGTGGTGAACGTTCTAAGGGCTGTCACTGAGCGCCTTGTTGGGCCGGAACTCTGCCCCAAGCTGCTTGATCTGTTGTATGGAGCTACAGACACGTAACGGCGTGTGCGTGTGACTCAGGCGATGGCTGCGACGCACCGGCGTCACCGTGTACTTTGGAGTGCCACTTGATTGCCTAGAATAGACAATAAAATTTTATTTTCTATTGTTCCAACTAACAATTTTCTATTATTTTATACCACTCATAGTTGTTAAGTTAAAGGTTATATAAGTTATTAAGGCTAAGTTAAAAAACACATATCGAAAATTTTGTCATCTGCATTGAAGGAACTGTGGTCAAAATGGACTAAAGGCATTCCAAGGCCGGGATAGGATAGCCAGAGGATACAGGTTCAATCCCTGCTGACCGGCTTTTATAATACATGTCAATTTTATTACTACAAACTAACCACTTGAAGTTTGTAAATACGAGTATATACCTACTATAAAGGAAATGTGAGGTTGGAAAAAAAAAGCTTACTATATTTAAAATAATTAGTTACAACCAACCAAATAATCCCTTTCTAAGTTTAGGGGCATGAGTTTAATGAAAACTACCTTATGCCTTACTGGTTAGTTTGCTCCGATCTTAGGCTGTAGCGTTAGTGACTACCACAGGGTATATGATGAGAGACATGATGGAGAGAGAGCTTAGGAAGAGGAGCCCCCACAGAAGTTTTAAAACCAAAATTCATGCAAATGAAATTGCTAGTTATATGTACTAACTAAAATAATTCGACACGCTCACTTGTCTAGCAAGTCTGCTAATAACATATCCGAGGCACTGAATTGTTATGACAATTACTTTGAAAGATACTTTGATACATCTGCAAGAAATTTGTACAGATTAGATTCTGCAATGTTTATCATACTTATGTTTATGACAGGGAGTCGCTGGGCGCGGACAGCGCAAGACTGTGGCATGTGGAAGTCCTTACAAAGAGACCTATGTCCAGCGGTGGACGTCTATTGTTTTACAATGATGATGATATGTTTAAGGATAGTGATAGCCATCTTCTTAATTGAAAAGTCTGGGGTTCGATTCTGGGCATACACCTTTAACTTAGGATCAGCTATTAATAGACACAAATTGGCAAAACAAATGATTTGATTTGGTCACCTAATTTAAGGTGGATGTGACCGACCGGTCTGCCCGCGAAATACAAATTTTATTTGGTTTTTCGCAATTTGTAAATTAATACGACAAAGTAGGCTTTTGGCATTCTATTTGCGACAATAACAGTATCATCCCCACCTATTTATATACAAATCTTTACTTGAAAGGGTCCAGATTAAGAAATTAGCTCTAGTATCGTACAGTCGATACTAGAGCTAATTTCTTAATCTGGACCCTCACACTGGACACTCACAAATTAGTTGATTTTTATATAAACACATGGAAATGATACCGCCATTGTCGCAACTAGAATGCCATAAGCCTACTTTGTCGTATTAGTTTACAAATTGTGAAAAACCAAATAAAATTTGAATTTCGCGGGCATACTCGTCGCTTGGCCCTTAAGGATAGCTTAGCTGAAAAGTCTGGGGTTCGATTCTGTGCATACACCTTTAACTTTTCGGGGTTGTGTGTCAACAATTAAGTATCAGCTATTGATAGGCACAAATTGGCAAAACAAATGATATAATTTGGTCATCTACTTAAAAAGGTGCAGGAAAACATCGTAGCAAACCTGCTTGTTATTGACATGAATGGTTCACATAAATTTGTCTTATTAGAACTTGGCTTAGACACTTAGTAGTAGCATGCCATACAAACAAAAATGCATTGAATCGAACAGTTTGTTTCAATTTCGGTGATTGCTAGAAACCTTCAGCTTTGGCCAAAACTTTGGCACATTTTCGCTGAAGATTTGGCTGAAAGTAGTTTTTTCTGAAGGTTCGGTCGGACAGTACTCACAACTTAGCCTGCTGCACCGCAAAGCGGATGATAGTGCTCTTGAAGACATTCTTGACATCCACCAGTTTAGGGTCCACTTGCCTTCGTCCACAGTTGGGACTGATCTTGAGCTGCATGAATTTGTCCAGCAGGCTGTCCAAGTTTGCCTCTACTACAGAATGCTGAAATAGAGAATATAAATTGTTAGACTATGCCCACTTTGTCTATATGGCTTTAGGTATCTTAAAATCCCACGGGAACTCTTTGATTTTCCGGCGTCTTCAGGATGCAAACTATCTCTGTATTGGATAGGTGATGCCCGCAACGTTGTCTATTTGGATTTAGGTTTTTAAAATTCCTTAATTTTCCGCAACCAAAAGTAGCCTATGCCCTTACCCAGGACGCAAGCGATCTATGTCCAAATTTCGTTAAATGGATGGGCAGTGAAAAGCTAACAGACAATCAGACACGCTTTCGCATTTATAATATTATTAATAGTAGTATGTTGATGATATGTTGATTAGTGAGGATAGTGATGATTAGTGGATCACTAATCATATCCTACTATCACTAATTATTTATCATCATCAACATCATAATCTAATATGAAATCAATTTTTTTTTCAAATTTTAGAGTGTGCGCTACTTTACGCAGTGTGTGTGTGTGTGTTTTCATATATGTGTGTTTGCATGAGTGTGTGTGTGAGAGCGTACGAGTGTGTGTGTAAACAGTACCTCTGTGCCCTTAGCGATGGCCTGCTCCAAGCACTGCACGGTCGCGTGCAAGTCTCCCTGTCTCTCCGCGAGCGCCGCTCGACACTCCCAATAGGGCGCAGACTCGGGCGCGGAAGGGAAACGCTCGCGCAGGGCGCGGAGCCAACGCGCGCTCTGTTCCCAGTTGAAACCCTGAAAACCATAAAATATATTTGTTTTATGTAATTATAAAAAAACTGGTAAGTGCAAGTCATGCTTGCACTTATGGGTTCGATTCGAAGTTTAAAAACCATATCAATAGTTACTCAGTTAACCATATCAAGGTAAGTCAAAGCAACTCATCACCATCACCAGAAGTTGGTGTTGAAACAACTCTCATTGAAGTCACTTATATCCATATATAAATTAGAGTTGAAGTATTAATTTATTGAAGTATAAGTATCATTGAAGTTACTGTGTCTAGTATGGGCAGATACAAGTGACTTCAATGAGAAAGAACAATACAATATTTTTTACCTCCCGCAACAACTCCGTCAAATCGTTCAAAGCGCCGAGAAGCAATTCGTCAACATGGTGTACTTCCTCACCAGAAATCGGACTTGAAGTATAACTATCATTCAAGTCACTAGTATCCATGACACAGCTACGCCACTTCTCTGCAGGAAATTGGAGATTTTCTTCCTTTTCCAGATCACCTTAAATCAATAAAATAATGCTACAGGCTTATGGACGTATAGCTGAAGGCCAGAGAATTTTTTTCATGGCGCCTAAATGTACTATATTATGTATAGGACAGATTGACGACAATGAGTGCTGTCCATTGGAATTCAAAAATTATTCTCTTTGGAAATCAAAAAGGGGCTATTGTTCAAAAAACAACCATTTACCATTTCTATTGTTATTTTCCAAAAATGAATCATTGTCACTATCATGTTCCAATGCTATGTTTTCTTTATTTTCTTCAATGTCATCAAACTTTGGTGTCTCCAGTGGTTTTATATTATGAACAGATAGATGATGAAGTCCAAAGCACTGCAAGTGATGATACGAATCTAAGGATTTCCCCCTTTTCTTCAACCAATTCTGCAATCTCGACTGCAATTCTTCCGGTTTTGGAGTGTTAATGTTAAAATGTAGTGGTGTTTGGAATTTTACTCTCTTCCTCTCACTTTTAACTGCTGAAATCACTTTCTCGTCATTCAAATCCTCTTCATCATTTGCCTCTTGTGTGTCCTCCTTGTTAATATTGTCTCCTATTGACGCCCACTTATGAATGCAGTTAGGCAATTCACTCTTACGTACTCTCTTAAAATGAATTGCAGATATTGAACGTCTAACTTCATTTTGGTGTTCGAATACCGTGTGTCGTCTATTAGTTTGGGACTCTTTAGTAACCTTTTTGATGCATTTTGGATCAGTTTTGAGTTTTGTTGCATTATCAATTGGTTGTTTGTGTACAACTTTCGGTTTGTAAAGTCTTTCAAAAACAGATTCTTTAGAATTTGTAGTTGCATTCCTTTTTTCCTTTAGTTCTGGAATCATAGTCTTTCTTCTATCAACTGGTTTCGGTTTGCTATCAACTCTGGACGTAAAGGCAGTACTTTTACGCGAGTTCAAATTAGTGACTTTGTTTCCATTGACATTTTTAGTTCCATTTGATCTAGGTGTTGGTATTGTACTTTTTAAATTACTTTTTTTGACTTGAACGTTTGTTTCATCATTTACAAGCTTGTCATTTTTACCATCGATTTTTTCAAATTTACTGGCTTCCATGTTAACATTAGATTCTTTTGCTTGGTCAGTTACTAACATTTCTGGAATAATTTCTTCAACATTGTCTTTACCTTCATGATTTTTACCATCAACGTTTTCTTTATTCTGAACAATAGTATTTGTCAACAGTTGAAAAATAGTATAATCATTTACAATTGCAGTGTTTATCACACTAATCTTTTTCTCGATTGCATTATTTGATGATTTAATGTTATTAGTAGGAATTTTACTACTCGTCCCTTGTTTTTTTGTTCCATCATTTTCGCCATTTTTACCATCACCACGTTCTTTAAGCGTTTTTACAGTGGTGCCTATTTTCAATTTCTCATTGAATTTGTTAGGTGGTTTGACATTATTAGTTGCTAGACTTTTTCCACCATCTTTATTTGGAAGGGTTTTAGGTGCTGCAATGGATCTTTTTATTAGATTAGTTTTAGTAGCATTGGTGTTTTTAGAGATTGTATTAGTATCAGATTTGGATGTAGTAGGGGCTACCAAAGGGACATCCGATTTAGTTTTAGAAGTGATAGATACAGTTGAAGAAGATGATTTTGGCGGTTGGAAATCATTTTTGCCGTATTTTTTCAGATTAAGTTCTCGTAACTGCAAATAAAAAAATTCTTGATCAAGACTTTTAACATTAAGGCTTGAGCAGACAACACTTGACAGTATCATAAGTTGTGATACAAGGAATTGTATGAAGGTTTGTGGAGCTCGGCAACATGATGTGAATCAGTTCTTTGAACTTCAGTTCAATGAGCATGTCAGTTTTGTCTACCTAGTACCTGATTGTCCTAAGTTTCTTTATCTTTCGCACATTCTAACATTTTCAATGATTGTAAAATAATAACTACATTTAAAAAATGTGGCTCGACCTAGTCACAAACACTAAAATTAAGTTTATATGAAACAAAAATAAAACCATATTGTGTATTTGTATTAGTAAAAGACCTGGAGAGTGACATAGGGTACTTTGCATCCCAGAAAATCAAAGAGTTCCCATGGGATTTAAAAAAAACACGAACATCAGCATCACATCAGCAGAAGGAATCAGCTAGGCTATAAAAATTCCTGAACCGATTTTGAAAAATTTTTCACCCGTAGAAAGCTACATTATTTCTGAGTGACATAGGCTATATTTTATTTTCAAAACAAATTAGAGATCCCTATGAAAATTCTAATAAGTTACCCTTGCGAAGCCGGATGGGTGGCTAGTATAAGATAATATTTTCAGCATACCTTTTCAATGCGTGCTTTTTCTCTTGCAATTCGCTCCTCCCTCAGCTTATTAAGGCGATCTACCATGTGATCCATGGTATTATCAAATATCTGCAAACACTGAAATGTATGTTTTAAATACTTTTAGCTGAGGGGATCCTTTTCCCTATGATTGTGAAGAAACCGTTCACATGGTTCACGTACTCAACGCACTACAGTACAGAGGAAGACCCAACATTACTCTGAAGATATTGTAAAATATGTTAGGAAGCTGTGGTAGCCTACCCAGTAGTTAAAATTTTAGTCTCCTATTCTGGGAGTCTGTGGTTCAGTGACCAGCTGATGGAACAAGAAGCATGGGAGGCGAGATGATATATGTGATAGGTATTAGGTAGATAAAATAAATACAATTTGTTAAAATTCAATACTACAAGAAAATACATCATAATAATATTATTAAATATAATTAACATACAAGTACTTAATCTACAACTACCCATTACTGCCTCCACTTAGCGACACACTTGCCCAATCGATCTCAACACACACACACACACCATTAACTGCTATGTGAGTTTAAGCAAAAAATTATAAACTGTTTTTACAGCAAAGAAAAACATGGTGAAGAAACCTGTATGTTTGAAAATTCTCCATAATGTTCTCAAAGGTGTGGTGAAGTCTGCCAATCTGCATTTGGCCAGCATGGTGGACTATGGCTTCAGTTCTCAGTAGAGGATCGGTGATGGATTGAGATGATGGGTGTTAGTAGGTATTTATAACTCTTTGAATCATTGCATTTATCATCTAATGGAAATCAAATAAGTAGATAGATAAAATAAAGTTGCCTAAGGTAAAGGTAAGTATGTCTGTGCACTTATTTACTTATAGCTTCTAAACTTCTTAGTAGATTCCAATACAGTTTTCACCATATTTAGATTTTGGAACATTTCGTGGAGGATTACCAAGGAACAAGGCGAGTAAACATATTTTATAAATTACAAATAAGATTTTGTATGGATGTATTTCCACAATGCATAAAAACTTCCTTGATTTTTCTTATTAGTAAAGTTGTAAGTACTAAGTTGTTTATTCAAACAATATTTTAACGGTTTACAATGCATCGGCTTTCAATCGCTCAATTCTACCATACGCCGCTGCCATATTTAGAAGTGAAATTATAAAAGGATACTTACAATTAACAATCCTCACTGTAAAATCGTAACACATTTAATATTTTGCTCGTTTTACAAACAAATAACTGAAAGATGCTTCACAACTTCTTCGCGATTTACGCCGTGGCAGTTTGAAAAATATCTTTTGAATTTTGATTGAGAGTTGTCAGTTGAGACCTGAGTCAAGTGACGGTTGTTACTCTATGGTTTTATTTTATGAATAATGAATAATAAAGTTGGTAAAACTGAATAAATGTTGCCATGTAGTATGTTACGGAGTCCCGTAACCGGAAATGAAAGAAACTTAGCGTCGAAGATGTTGTTTTCCGACTATAGAAGGATAGAAATCAAAATCGAAAACAAACATATGCAGACTTGAGTGATCAATGAATGACAATATGTACATAATATGACGTCAAATAGCATATGCGAATTATCAGGCTGCAGGCAGTGAAGTCATTTTAGGAGCAAGTTTTCAACAAAACTTCAATGTTTTAATCAATTTACTTTACTACTATTTATAAAATAACACTTAGTGTGGAAAAGTTACACGTATGGTAACACAAAAGCACTCAAGTGGAAACAGGAAGTAATGCCAATATACAATGACAATGCTCTAAATGTCTAAAACACTGACCTCTAGCTAGTACAAGTATGCAGTACGCTGGACCTGCGATTGCCAATCTGTTTTTGAAGCAACTTGATTATGATGGTACTTGGCGCTGATAACGGCAGCTCGTCATATAAACGTAATCGGTCGGTCGATTCTAGAAAACCTGCATCAATCATTATTACAATCGCAATTGTTTTGATTGGCTGAATTCATGTATACAAGGATGATATAAAAGCTTAATTTGCTATAATCCGCCAAACCAACGAAATCTGTATGGTACGCAGCACCACACAAATTCCACAGATTTCGGTGGTTTGGCGGATTATAATAAATTAAGCTTTTATATCATCCTTGTATATCATGGACTTCCGCAAAATAACGCCTGCTTCTCTTATACATTTGAATTCATGTATTCTTGTTGCAACATTGCATAATGCATTATAGCCAATAGTGAGCGAGCGTCAACCAATCACAGATGATTGCAATCGTGACACTGTAGCTGACATTCTACCGCAAACGTTGTTAAACATTTGACAAACAATCTCAATTTTAATTTCCAGTACGCTCAGTGGGGCATGGACAGGACCGTAGGTGGAACTCATACCATAGATATGTACTCATACTAATCGGCACATAAAACAACTGTCATTTTGTAAATCTAGCGTAGGTAGAGCTTGTCTATTTTGAAATGACGCGCCCCACTACATAATTTTGCTCATTTAGACGTGTAAATTGCGGTGTGATTGTCTACCTACTTGTCCATTAGATAATTGTGTCCTAAATGGTCCTAAGGTTGCGAACTCGGGATTACCTGCTGACTGTGTCTTAAACCTTTATCATCTTTTCATTCTAAGAGGAGAGTGGACACCTGTGCTCAGTAGTGGGCCAGTGATAGGTTGATCACGGTGTGAATGATGGTTTTAATTGTTATTTCGATAATACAAAAGAATTTTAATAATAATGGTAGAATCAGTGTTAATTAACAGGCAGCACTTGCAGCAGTGCATCCAATATAACGATTTGAATTTCGAGAATTTCGAAGATTGATTACGTCATTACGTCACGTTGGCTGCATTGCGAGTGCTAATGCCCGCTGTGTCACGAGTGCGCTGTGAAATTGTATTTTCTAAGCTCGGTGAAATAAATTACGGGTAAATAATTGTGCCATTAATCCACCAGGTGAGTGTCGTATTGTATTACATATTTAAAATTAATTTTAACGTTTCGAAGGGCGTTGCGTGTGCCGTTTTAAGTGTTTTTTTGTAAAAAAAAGTCGCTTCGGTGGAGCCGGCCTCGAGGATTCGCAATATTTTTGCAAACAGGTTTGCTATTGGTTTGGTTTTTTTAACTTTTTAATAAAATTCACCATGCACCGCATTCTGTTCTATTTAGTCGCATACTCCTACTTTACTCATACACGACGTCCTTAATTTTAGACTTACGTGAATAGTCATTAAACATGAATTCCAACGTGATTCCAACTTATTCCCATAACTACCTATTTTTCATTTCGTGTGGTTCGTGTGTAAATTGAACCGTGATTAAAATTGAAATAATTTTATAAATGCGACGTGTTATTAACTAGGTATTGTAACTTAATTCACAATTAAATTATGAGGGTGGTCTTATAATTTTTTCATAATAGTCAATCATTACAAAATTCAATGAGTTAATTTTTACGGCACCGCCTTTAACTCCAGATGCAGCATTTTTAACAGATGAATGTGTCTTATTTGTGTAAGTTGTGTTTCCTCATACACCAAAAAGGAATCTGATACAGGGTAGAGGCTAGCACTATTATATTATATTCTGTAATAGACGTCAAAGCTGTAATTATCCATATCCATACTTAATATTATAAATGCGAAAAAATGTTTCTGTCTGTCTGTGTGCTGGCTTTTCACGGCGCAACAGTTTAACCAATTTTGATGGGTACAGAGTTAGCTTACATCCCGGGGGAGGATATAGGCTACTTTTTATCCTGGAATATCAAAGAGTTCCCACAGGATACTTCAAGGCCCATCTGTTTAACCAATTTATAGGTACAGAGGTAGCTTGTACTGAGTACTACCCAGCATAGGTCTCTCAAAATAAAAAGGGTCCCCAATTGTTCACCATGTTGGCCAAGCACAGTTTGGCACATTTCACGCACTTTTGAGAACTCTATGGTGAACTCTCAGGCATGCAGGTTTCCTCACGATATTTTCCTTCATCGTTAAAACCAGTAATATTTATTTGGTTAAAACAAACTTAACTCTGAAAAGTTAAGGTTTGCCCGGGATTGAAGTCAGGATCTTGCCCAAAAAAAGTTTTTTTTTTTTTTTTCAAATATTACCCTATCTCTTAACCATTAGGCTATCCTATCAAAGCTTTCGTTACATTTTGGTGTAATTTTATTCGTCACCGAACCTGTTGTAATTTAAATTGTAAGTGTGCAACAGTTTAAGGTTATCACTTGGAGGAAACATAAATCTTGCTATTTATAGCTCTTTTACGTACAATATCCTTGTATATAATGTGTACTTCGTATGTGATATGTTTCCTGTGTACATGAATTAAAGTCATATTATTTTCAGTTTATAACTATGTATTTACAAATGTTTTTTTTTTTAAATTGAATATGTTACAATAAAACTTAAGCTAGCCTTATCTAATCATACCCGCACAAATCATGCCCGCGTGGATTGGTGCCAAGAATAGTGACTGCAACACCGCGCTGGACAGCCAGGCTGATCCTTTGCGCAAAAGATTGACCTAGTCACCAGACGAGGGCATTAACCGCAGTGCAATGTCTATGTATAACAGATATATTTTCAATTAAATCTTGATGAAGTATACCCTAATTTTTCACTCTATCATGATTTCATTGTCAATTCGCGATAAGAAGGTCGTAAGGCGAACACTGTAAGCATTTCACTGAGAACCTTTTTGTTTATCTTTTCTTCAAGATAAGAGAAAACGAACTATGCAGCCTTGGGTGACAAAATTGGGTGCAACCTTTGTGCAGGCAAAATTGGGGGCGAATGTTAGTAAGCAAAATTACCGTCATATCACGGTCCAACACTTTCTCTCGCCCGTAAATATATCTTAAGTACTTATAATATAAATAATATTATTCTGAGCCAATTAAGTTTAATGTATGCGCGTACATTCACTTATCACTATAAATTAAGATATTTACTTATAACTACCTACCCATTTAACTATTTACCCACCTCCTTCGGTCTTCGTCAGTGTGGATAATTGAAGATATTTTGTAAGAGCCGGGAATCATGAACATGAAGGCAATTCTCTATCTCTACTTAATATAAAACAAAGTCGTTTCCCGCTGTCTGTCCTTCTGTACGCGTAGATCTTTTAAACTACGCAACGGATTTTAATGCGGTTTTCATCAATAGATAGAGGTATTCAAAAGGAACCTTCAACGTAATAATGCTTGGTGTTAATTTGTTTAAATATGACAATCATTGTTCAAGATGTCGGAAGAAATCATGCTCATTGAGAGCTTTCATCGAAAATGTTATTTTATAATTTTGAAATATGACAAAATACCTAAACTGACATCACATTAATATGAACATTACACTTATGCGAAGCCGGGGCGAATCGCTAGTTGTATAATATCGCGAGCTAAGTATGTACCTACCCGAACAATTCCGATACCAATGCGTAGGAGTTTTATCTTGGCGACACGGTGGATATACTGGGATACGCTCAAATTCTTTTGAGAAAAATTCAGCCTTAGTTTCTAAAATCTTTTCAGTTTCGATATCAATTTAGTACGAATATACTATCATTGATCCCATGTTTTTTTTTAATTCAATCATATATCAGTTGATAGTTAATACTGAATCCGATCAAATGGAAGGAGTTGGTACCTACTGAGTAGTGAGGTGCTCCATTAAAAGCTCTAAATTTCTGTAATAACACCGATAAAGGTGACATGGACAGGCTATCCGCAGGTTTTGTTGGACACAGCATGCCTAGTTTACATTTTACCACTAAATTACAATATATCCACTCCAATGAGAATAAACCTGCTGGTAGGTCAAACGAAAAAAGCTCTTTTTTTCTTTTTTCTACGCCCTTCATACCCTCCGTTTTGGTTAGCTAATAAAATATTTAAATTCGAGACCTCACTTCAAACAAGTACCGACTACCGACGGACTAAACCAACGCCCGCCGCCCGGTCCAAGGGACCTTGGACCCTTTTATAAACTCTACCCTTTGTAATTTGTTCAATTAAATTTTTAAACAAAAGATCCATCAAAGTACCCACATACTTAATTATTAAGGTCGGCCAAATTCTATTTTTATGCTACCAAATACCTATAAAGATTATAATATTATTGTAATGTTGTTTTGTCAACATAGGCGGTATTCCAACTATATTACAACATGGGGTTATTCAAGAGGCAGACAAACAAATTCCTGAAAGGCCTCGTTTGCTCGGTATTTTTATTCAAAAAGAATATTCAAACAAGTGACAATACACTACCATCATCAGGTGGAGAAAACTAGCTACCTTTGGATATTTCCAGAGATGAGTCCAATGAGCCAAGTACACGATGTTGATGATAGGTTATTCTAGAAAATGTTTCTGCAACAAAAGAATCGTGACTCTTGAATCTTGATTCTCCGGAAAATCTAAAATACATTGCAATGTGCGTTTTCACATATCTTCATGAAAAAAGTCCAAAAAAACCTGTTCTTACGGGTCCACAAAATTTTCTTAAACTTGTCAAACCGTTGTCCTACTTAAAACATATCGAGTTATCATACACCTGAAACTCCCAATAAATTACATTCATACATTCATGCGGTTGGCCTTGCAGCTTAAAAACTCATTTATAAAGAACATAGTCTGAGAGTGGTGAACGATTTCTTTACAGCTTTTATGGTGTCCCAATTTTTAGTGTTCTCTATTTGCAGCTGAATAAAATCAGCATCAAATACAAGAACTTAGATAAAGGAGACTGCTTTCTGGATTGAGCTGCTGAATAGTTTGTACTAGCTGACGCCCGCGACTTCGTCCGCGTCGATTTAGGTTTTTCGAAATCCCGGGGGAAATCTTTGGTTTTCCTGGATAAATGTAGCCTATGTGCTAATCCAGGATATTATCTATCTCCATTCCAAATTTCAGCCAAATCCGTCCAGTGGTTTTTGCGTGAAGGAGTAACAAACATACACACACACACACACATACAAACTTTCGCCTTTATAATATTAGTGTGATTAAAGACCTGAAGAAAATTATACCTTAGCTACTTTTGACATCAGAAAATCAAAGACTTCATATAGGATTTTTAAAAACCTAAATCCACGGAAATGAAGGCTCGGCCACATTTTGGTAGGAATAACCTATCTAATTGAAAAGTTTCATACCAAAGAAATGTTTTCCGTAATAGATTAATAAATAGTTGACTATCTCTTCAACTATCATTTTAAACGAATTAATAAATACCGGAGTGCATAAAAACTTACCTTTATACGGCAATGCCTAATAAGGCTGGTACTTGATACTGCAACCAGTAAGGGCCGCGAGTGTGGACTTGCCCTAGTTTTTGTCCGTAATTTCGCCTGCTCGTTAATCGATCCAACAGGAAAAGGTAAACAATTCAAGGTCATTTGTTTTTCCTTGCTTCGTACGCGAAATAGGAGTTAGTTGGGGGCTAGTTTCCACCCCGCCCCGTGTCGTCAACATTTCTTCTACACGCACGAAACGATATGCGTCATCATTCCCTACCTACCAGCGCAAGCCTAGGGTTTGGAATACTCTTCCGAGATCAGTGTTTCCTACCAGAAATCCGGGTAGGTATCTTCAAACTCGTAGAACAAGGAATCAGCTTAACTTAATTAAATTAACTTAATTTTTAGGGTTCCGTACACGCAGGGTGTCAACGGGACCCTATTACTAAGCCTTTGCTGTTCGTCCGTCCGTCTATCAGCGGGCTACATCTCATGAAACTTAATAAGTGGAGAGTAGAAATTTTCACAGAATTCTATTGCCGCCTATAATAATAAAAATAAAAATTTCAAAACGCCGTCATGAAAATTAAAAAAAAAATTAAAGTGTTGCCTATTTCTTGTACTATGGTACGGAACCCCTCGTGTGTGAGTCCGGCTCGCACTTGACTGATTTTTATTACTACCTTATTTTTATGTAGCTCATAGCTGTTTTTCTAGACCCTGACCACAGACTGTCTAAAATTGCCAACTGTTAAGTAGCGACTTGCACGGCTAGCAGTTAGCACACGTTCACATCTAAATCATACTGCAACAATACTGCAGTGTGTTTAAAATTTCCGTTGGAGTGCCAAGAATTTCTGGACATTATACATATTGCGCTCAAGTATTATGGGGACTTACCTCTTATAAGCAGAATATTCACACAATTCCATAATAATGGTAATTCGGTTGTATACAATCTCTAATCTAAATGGTCAGGTATTAAATGCAGTGCTATCCTTTTCACAGTAGTCCCTGCAGAATATTAGCAATGACCTAAAGGTTGGTTTGTCTCACACAGTACTTGTTTGTACTGAGTCCAGCTATTGGTTTGCAGGTTTTATGAGTGGCTGCTATTAAATAAAGGAAAATGGCGGGCATGTAGGTAAGCTAGGCTCCATACTAAAATATTCAATCCCCTTTATTATAGCGGATGCCCGCGACTTCGCGTGGATGTAGGATTTTGAAGATCCCGTGGGAACTGTTTGGTTTCCGGGATAAAAAGTGGTCTATGTCAATAACATGGACGCAAGCTACCTCGGTACCAAACATACAAATCGGTTAAGCGGATCGGTCTTTAGGAATCCCATGGGAACTCTTTCATTTTCCGGGATAAAAAGTAGCCTTTGTCCGTCCCCGGGATATAAGCTAACTCTGTACCAAATTTCGTCAGAATTGGTTAATCTGTAAGGCCGTGAAAAGGTAGCAGACAGACAGACAAACAGACACACTTTCGCATTTGTAATATTAGTATGGATAGGTAAATTGAGATCGTACTGGTTAGCAATCAGCGAAACAATTAGGTACAATGTATTCGAGAAACCTTGAGAATTTTTAACGTCACCGTCTCTTTGTCAACTTTCCTTTAGCGATAGGTGTTTTTAGAAGTAACGACATTTATTTCCGCTCTAAAAAACTTACCTTTTTTAGCAGCGTGATTTCAACCATTAATTAATATTTCCTCTTTCCTCCTATCAAATATCGATCGATAATAATTATCGATTTTTAATCCATCCCCATTGTTCATCACACACGCCCACACAAACAAACACAAGTGCACACACAAACAAACACAAGTGCACACACACAGACACACATACACAGTCATCTATAATTTTAGCCTAGTTAAGTTATAAGTTTAGCCTAGTTTGAATATTAGAAATTAATTAAGAAAACTTTAAACTTTGTACTCCTACCTTCTGCAATACAGGTATTTCCTAGTGCAGAAGGTAGGAATCTCAATCCCCATCATCTCAGTAACCCATGTATAAGTATCAAATAAAATTATTATTATTATTATAATTTAAAATCTCTCGAAAATACACCATTAGGTTTCTCATGTAACTAAGTGAAAAAAAAAAATTGTTTAATAGACATTCGAATAAGTCAACTGCAATTAATGCATTCATTCCACAGTCAACTTTGAGGCTGAGATCTATAGATCTATCTATGTTGACAAAAAATGAGTTTGCAAGATAATTTTCTGACGTTTCAGTATAGCTTATTTGTATAATATCGCGTGTTAAAAAATGTTAATAATGCACAGTGGGTCTCGCGATTTTTATTAAAATTATTCGAAGGTTAATCGACTGGTACACGTGATGTTCGGATGAGACCGTATCCCATTGATACCGTGGGAAAATAGACAGGTCACCGGCGTGGAAAGATGTACCGGTGCTATATTCAAATAATGGTCATTGTCTAGGATATTGTTGCACGGTTGCTGCGCAGCACAAAATGTATGTATAAGTCCAGCGGAAAATCTAGCGTAATTTTGCGAACGCGTGTGGAACTTTGCTCAAATGTGCCGTATAGAAGACATCCAGGCGTTGCGGCTATGCCCGGTTGACGGAAATTCGGCGACCTTCTAACACGTGTTTCTAATAGTATGGCTCCATCGGGATTCGGCAAATGATTCGAGTTCGAGCATACGTTAGTTTGGCATTCAGCACATCAACTGGTCACACTATTCAGGATACGGTGAGCGTTTTGTGTTTGGCGAATTTTTAAATAAGTTAAGCAAATCAGACGGCTGGTAAACGCCCATTCTGTGAATAGTACTCCCTGTGGTGTATTAGATATATTCTGGGAAAACAAAGCATTCCCGCGGGACTTTTAAAAACTAGATAAATCCCTGGAAAACGAATCATTCCCGCAGGATTTTTGAAACCTAGATATATCCCCCGAAAACGAAACATTCCCGCGGGACTTTTAAAAACTAGATATATCCCGGGCAAACGAAGCATTCCCGCGGGATTTTTAAAAACTAGATATATCCCGGGCAAACGAAGCATTCCCGCGGGATTTTTAAAAACTAGATATATCCCGGGCAAACGAAGCATTCCCGCGGGATTTTTAAAAACTAGATATATCCCGGGATAACGAAGCATTCCCGCGGGATTTTTACAAACCTACATATATGCGGCAATCATTGGCTGAATCCCGATAGTGGAACCGAACCATAATACTGATAAAACCCTATAAGTTTTTATTAGGTTAGGACAGGTGGTACTAATTGGGTTTTGGCAGTACACCTTCATAATATTCTAGAGATCACTACGATTACGTTCGCACTATTACTTGACTCTTCTGAGATCAGGGGCTTAAACTAGTGGCATGTAGTAAACGCACCCTGAATTTTTCACCGGTTTGCGGTGTCTACGTGCTACATTATCTCCTCTAAGATCCCGTATGCGGATTTCCACTAGATTTGTCTCTAGCTTTAGCCGGGGTTTATGTAAAAGTGGCGATCGGCAGACACTTGAGCGTGGGAAACATCCAGTCGAAAGTAAATGAATGTGTGAGCTTCCGATACGACATGTGATCGTCGTCTGTAAAACTCCCTACTTATCTCACCGACACAGTTGCAGCAATTAAATGTGTAGCGATAATTTTGTTCACTTTATTTGTAGTCAAACCGCGAAGTGTTATTTTACTGAGTAGGAGTTTTTGTAGACTTCAGTAGTTATTACCTGTACCTAGCTAAAACCCTATTCAAAACTTTTCGAATTGCAGTATCCCGAATCGAAGTTCGCTGTAGTGTACTTATAACCTAATCCATTTTAGCGACGTTCATCATCATCAGACCAGTAGAAATTACTAGCTGATACCCGCGACTTCGTTCGCGTGGATGTAGGTTTTTTAAAATTCCCGTGGCAACTCTTTGATTTTCCGGGATAAAAAGTAGCCTATGTGCTAATCCAGGGTATAATCTATCTCCATTCTTTTCAGCCCAATCCGTCCAGTAGTTTTTGCGTGAAGGAGTAACAAAAATACACACACACACACATACAAACTTTCTCCTTTATGATATTAGTGTGATAGAATTCCAAACCCCTGCCGGGAATTGTACCCGGGACCTCCAACTAATAAGACCACAGCGCTTACCACTACTCCAGGGAGGCCGTCAAAATACTAATGGGTTGGATTTGGTTGATATACTGAGTCACCACTTAACATCCAGTGAGATCCCAGTAAAGCACAAACTTGTCATCGATAAAAAAAATATGTATAAAGAACATCCGATACTCGGCTAGAGGTGACTAAGAATTTCCGCGAGAAATCGCAAATATTCATGCGTGTGAGTGAGTCACGTTTTTGAATTTTATTAGGCGTTTCCTTTTGTCTCACCATTTATATTCACTGTTTTTGCTATTAGCGAAAAATCTAGATTGAATTTTAATATATTTTGATCAACGGAAAATACTTACATACTTACTGCTGAAAGTATTACTTTGTTTCCTCCAAAAAATTGTTTTTACCCGACTACAGCAAAGCCAAATGGAAGGGTTATGATTGTATGTATGTAGGTTTGTATTTATGTGTGTTCCACCGTAGCGTCTAAACTACTGAGCCGATTTTGATGAATGAGGTGTCAATCGATTCGTCATTCGCTACTCCTGTGATTATAGTCCGGGTGGCAATATACTCGTATCTGCATGCCCAGCCCGATCCGTCCAGTTTGAGCTGTGCAGTAGTTGATAGATCAGTCAGTCAGTCAGTCATTTCCTCCTATTATATATTTAGATTTTTGCTGTTAGCGAAAAGTCTGGATTGAATTTCATTATACTTTGATCAACGAAAAAAAAAATTCTGCTGAAAGTATTAGAATAGAATAGAATAGAATAGAATAGATTTTTATTCAAATAAACTTTTACAAGTGCTTTTGAATCGTCAAATAATTTACCACTGGCTCGGAATGCCGTTCGTTTATTACTTAACAAAAACTGTTTTCTGCATCTATGATTAAAATTCTAGAACATCCATGAATTATTCATAAATTATTTTGAATTTCTTTAATTAATAAGTAAATACAAAGTAAACATTAAAAATCAGGTTGTTGTAATTTTTTTCTTATTTTTAAGTGATAATATTTTTGTAACAAGTAAATTGTATCTCATCGACCTTGCCTGTTATTTACGATCATTACTGTTTTTGTTTTAAAATGGTAGACCATTTGTTTCAAATACTATAGAAAATAACCTAAGTTATATGATTATGTGCATAACAAATTAGTAATATTGAAGTTAGTGCCAGAATTCTGAGTCATACTTGGAGCCATGATAAGGCATTAAACAGCCGTTTACTTTGTTTTATTTTTTATCTTTTTGCCATTGAAAGGTTATTTTTACAGTTGATTATTTTACGACGTTAGTAATTTATTAGATAGGTTTAGAAACATTCTAAGAGTTGGAATAAAACCCCCGGTCTTGAAAATTGAAGCTAAATTCATTTATCGCTTACGCAGCGAGCAATCAAAATCGAATTGAAGGAATGACATTTGCAAATATCTCCCTAACAAATGTCATTTCCATCCAATGACATACATCATTGTTTACATCCATACAATTTGGTCTTGTCACAGTTCACGACAGTTCGAGAATGAGGCTTCGACGTCACTGGCAGGCGTCAAATGTTCATAGGACATTTGACGCTAGGTTGCCTATGAATTTCCTATTTTTCTTTGATTTCACGTCACCCATAGCCATAACATTACCCATAGCCATATAGTCACCCATAACCATAACCATTAATTGACATATCGTCGATTCAGGATCAAAGCGAGAGTTCACTGACTCTAGTTCACTCTGGTCATGTCTTGCGTCATGACTCTTGACGCGCGGGCATCCCCCCTCCTCATATCCCGACTGCCATCTCGACCTGTCGCGTACTATACTTACTTGACTAGTTATTTCCTTATCACTCAATTCGAAGGTTTAGGACAGGTAGCCAAGGAATTAGTTAGCCCTTTCAATCCGTACAAGTGTACGGGCCTATTAATACACTGTTTAGGGCTTCCAGCCAAATGAGCGGAACTTAGACTTAATCGATACGTTCTGTTCGAAAACCTAACCCTTCGATATGGCATCATAATCCTTTCCTTAAGAAAGGGGCTATCCAGGCAAAAATCCTTCCAAATTCTAATTCAAAATATCTATATTCAATTAGACTTTTACAAGTTCTTTTGAATCGTCAAAAGCATCTACCATTGTTTCGGAATGCCCTTCCTACCGAGAAGAACCAGCAAGAAACTCGGCGGTTGCTCTTTTCAAAGATTTGATGTACAATATTATGCCTTAAAAAATACTAAAGGTCTCAATGCACTTGAGCTGCGCTGCAGGTCTTCTATCAGAATGACAAAGGTTTTGGCCATAGTCCACGTCGGTGGTAAAGTGCTGATTGGTAAACTTTACACACCTCTAAGTAAATTATGCAGAACTTTCAGGTATGTAGGTTTCTTCACGATGTTTTGCTTTACTGTTGAACTAGTGATATTGAATTTCTTCACTTAGGAAGAGGTTAGGTATATTTATCGATAATTTTTAACACCCCCGACAGTGAAGGTTACAGTAACTAGAAAAGAGCTGATAACTTTCAAACGGCTGAACCGATTTTCTTGGATTATAGCTAAGAACACTCGATCGAGCCACCTTTCAAACAAAAAAAAACTAAATTAAAATTGGTTCATTACTTTAGGAGCTACGATGCCTCAGACTGATACACATATACACACATTAAACTTATAACACCCCTCTTTTTGGGTCGGGGGTTAAAAGTATTAATTAATCCTTATGTATGTATGCTAAGCTAAAGTTTAAAATCTTTGATTGTCTCAGAAACCCTTCCGCTTATTTTTTACTAAAAAATAAAAAACAATATCTACTGCCCTTGAAATCTATATTTCCATACGCGTGCATGTCACGCTTGGATGACAGTAAGTAGGGTTGCCACGTGTTAATGTTAGTAAAGGTAAACAAAATACGGATTACGGTGTTTGTTGCCGCCTTCTTTCTTGAGTTTTTCGCGAGTGGAATCTGCTTTCAAACCGGTCGTACTCTACAGTCAGGTAGAGGGTAAATTCGCGTTATTTTGACATTATTTTGCGCTCACAAAACTGCCAAATCTTATCAACCGACTTCCAAATAAACAGTTTTTCGATCTATCTATCTTTCTTTCTTTCTTTCTTTCTTTCAAAAAGAAGGAGGCGCGTATTTTTTCAACTAGTTACTGGTCCGTGTGGTGTAAAGTTTTTAAAAATCAAGCAAGGACCATTTGCTGTTAAGAAATACCCTAGATCGATCCTTGCATAGACCGTTACTTGCAAAAACCCCGATGAAGTCGAAAAATGTCAATCCCAAACCATGATCAAAAACAAAATACGATTAGGATAGAGTTTTGAAGATTACCTCTAGGACAGACCCTATAAGCTTTATTATTAACAGCTATTTTATTTTAAGTTAGGTACTTCTATTTTATTATTTGCATGTACTTACTATAGATCTTAAACATTTTTTGGCTGTTAATTGTTATGTAAATCAGTAGCCTTCTAAAGATTCTCTCTAACACGGAAAACCCTGTGAAGACCGGATGCGGATGTCTTAAACAAGCGGACATGTCCGGTTAGATGCAGAAGCGTGGTAACCCTGACGAAGAGTCGGTCATTGAAGCAAAGGTGGTACAAGGCCGTATTTACCTATATGCAAAATTTATATTAATTGTAACCTTTTGTTTATCATAATGACAGTGTTCATTTTTTCGTCACTTGAATGTTAAATTAGAATTGGCAGTTTCCTTCCTCGAAACTGTCTTACTATACATATGATATTACCACATCCATACTTACTAATATTATAAATACGAAAGTGTGTCTGTCTGTCTATCTGTCTGTCTGTCTGTCTGTCTGTCTGTCGGCTACGTTTTCACGGCCCAACCGCTGAACCGATTTTAATGAAATTTGGTACAGACTTGGGATACATCCCGGGGAAGGACATAGGCTACTTTTTATCCCGGAAAATCAATGAGTTCCTACGGGAGTTAAAAAACCGAAATCCACGCGGGCGAAGCTAGTAACTTATTAACTAAACTAGAAACCTTAGTAGGATTGCGACTCCTGCGCTCCGCCTCAAAAAAGTCCGAAACTCGTTTATTATCGTTTATTCCTCTGAATAATTATGACCTGGAAAAGGTAATCATTATTTACTGTTTCTTATAATACTCTGTCAACTTGGCCATGTATAATTTCTTAATTCTGAACAGGTGATTAATCAAAATTACTACCCTATCCTAGTTCCAACCCTATCCTATCGTAGTTCCTACCCTATCCTAGTTCCTAAATCCTACCCTATCCTATCCTAGTTCCTACCCTATCCTCTCCTAGTTCCTACCTTACCAGCTATAACTTAATGATTTATGGACAGTATTGCAAGATTCCTTTATTGGGACCTATGTTAGATATCAGTTAGGTAGGTACCTTTAATACCCATGCCATTAATTGGCTTTTACACGGCTTCTGATCTGCTGTAAATCGCTGCAAGGAAATCGTTTACTAACTTCATAATGACACAATCAGTAATTGGGAATGGAATCTCTTGCTTGTCTGGATATTGCCTATCGGCAAAGCCGTGCCGCCAAGCGATTTAGCGTTCCGGTACGATGCCGTGTAGAAACCGATAAAGGGTAGGTGTGTAATAAAAACTGCCACACCCCTTCAAAGTTAGCTGCCCAAGCTACAATCTTGACTTAAGCTGCCGACAATTTTTTTCTGACCCGACCGTGGCGAAGCCCAAAAGTATGGTTATTGTGCACTTTAAGTGCGGAAACCAGCCCAGAGAGAAGAAAAGAAAAGAAGAAGTATGGTTATGTGTTTGACACCCATATGTATGTATGTCCGTTCGTAACTACTTAATGGCTCATCGGATTTTGATAAATGATACGTCATTAAATTCTTATAAAATCAAAATGGTACTTAGATTTAGAAATGAAATGAAATGAAACTTTACTACTATATTTTATTAATAATAAGTTTATTTCAGACAATACATAGTCCATATTTAGTTACATTATTTACTTAATCCTATATTAGTACTTAAACCTAGTTCAAAGTGTTAGTAACGATAACTTAAAAACTATGTTAGTACTTACCTCTAAGTACTATTTACTGTAAGGACATGCGCTTGACTGACACACCAGATAGGTGATGGTGTAGCTTAAGGTGAAGCGCGCCCATATAAAAGGTGCCTATTCAGTCTTCTTTTAAAGGTCCCAATATTGTCTCTAGTTTTGTCCCTTAAACCGGATTAATAAACCTATTTATAACCCAAAAATGGCGTCCAAAAACAATACAACAATAATTCGATCGCCTAGACACTTAAACCGACCGCAAAATAAAGTAGCTGTACGTCATCAAACAAAATAATGTATATAACATCATCCTTCCATTGTTCGTTTATATGGACGCGAGCGCCATTGTGACAGACCGACAGACATGTTGAATTTAATATTAATAACATCGGTTACCAATATGCTAGTCTTTGGTTACAAGGTTTCGGTTTGTGTTGAATTAATTTTACGTTTTACCCACTTGTGATGTGACTAATGTGAGAAACAATTTATCGTTATTAGGTACGTTAAAATACCTAGATGCAGGCTATCTCTAATAGTACCTTTTGGCTAAGAAGATGGGCCCTGAAGAGTACTTTAGCTAATATAGATTTAATGGAATTTGAATTTAGATTTTTTGAAAATGTATCAAAAATTTCGCGCTTACTTCGCTCGCGCTTGTATTGTCTATTAGTTAATACCCGGAACTTCGTCCGCATTGATCGACGTTTTTGAAAATCGCCTGGGAATTATTTGTTTTTCCGGGATAAAAAACATAAGGAAAGAAGAGCGAGTTGCTTTAAAACATAAAAGTTTGTTATGTCTGAGCTCATTTATCTCCCTTTTTTATCTGTATTGAAATAAAAAATTACGCTCGCGCTCCTATTTCTTATTGCATTCTATCTTGCTGTCAAATCGAAAGGTAAAATTCCACCAACCAACCAGGTATTCACCCTCCCAGTAAAAAATTTTTGTCATGAAAAGACCCGGATAAAACCCCCGCCGAAACCAATTCCTGGCTACGGCCATGATGACTACGAAACTCTAAAAATATATCTACCGGTGCTAACTGCCAACCCTAGATAAGTTGTGACTTGAAAGTTCCCAACAATCAGGAATCTCCGACGCCTCGGCTATGGTTCACTTTTACTGGAACAATGTACTGCATTCTCAGTTTCTCACGTAATCAGTAGAGTTCTGAACTGTTTAAATAACTAAGGAATTCTAAAGAACTCTAAATAATCATTTACGGGTGCCAACTGCCAACCCTAGATACGTTTTAAGTTGTAACTTGTAAGTTCCCAACAATCAGGAATCTCCGACGCCTCTAGAAGTCGGAACCGCATTTCTCTCCGCTCGGCTATGGTTCACTTTTACTGGAACAATGTACTTACTGCATTCTCAGTTTCTCATGTAATCAGTGAAAGTGCCAGTTTCGCCGCATTTCTGATCTTTATTGATCTCATTATATGCCAGTTTTAATATCACATGATGTCGCAATTATCATAGCGTGCAGTGTGCACTCCATACAGACAACTTGACACTGCATACCTATCTTATAAATAGCATGTTATTCGAACTTTACTAAATATTTCTGTCGACTTTCCTGAGCGTGCAATTAATTACATCGAAATTCATCTAAATCTTGTTTTTAGGGTTGCGAAGGGTGTCACGGGACCCTTTTACTAAGCCTCTGTTGTCAGTCCGTTATTGCTTAATAATATAATATATTAGCGGTAATAACAGGGATCGACGACTTAGCAGGCTTGAAAAACTTGTAACCATATATCGTAAATTGAACAAATACTGCAGAGTGATTACGTCATACCCACCACATGTAAGACAGTGGCGCCTGAACGTGTCACTATAACGGGGTGCTTCCACACTTATCCACTCTGTTATCTGTAGAGTCGGATCTTTGCACCTTTTTCAAGCGCGACCGGCCACGAGCAAAATTTTCTTACCCGGCAGCTCCGGCCGCGTAAGTTATCGAAAGATCTTTTATCATGATAAATTCATACAATTCGAAGAAATGGCGAACTACTCTTCTCCAAGCCAATTTTCTCGCGATTCTTTGAAGCATCAAAATTAAATAAACACGATTGCCCTGCCTAAGATCGATCTGATTTTTTCACATTTGAAAATGGCGCCATACAGCCGCCATATTGAATTTATTCTAAAAATGTATAGCCAGCGTCACTCCAAACTACCTGTCAAATCTGTTCAGGCATTTAGAAGTTGTGGTGGAATAAAGAAACTCACATACACACATGAATCCTGAAAACATTACAATGGTTTTTTTAGGCAGTCGTCATAAAAATAACTTTGATTATGTATTTTCATATCACCGTAATATTATAATAAATAAGTCACCCACTGTGTTCTGTGTATCAGAGTTCATCAATACAACACAAAGTTAACCAATGCAGACCAACCAACACCAATCCTCAGCGCGACTGATTGGATCTGTTTGCTGCTGTGCATTGGTTCGTCAGTCAACTTTTTGATTCACTTACAATAGAAGAGAACAGAATGTCAACATTTCAGTGCAAGCAACTTTACATTTAGCGAAATCTTGGCCGGCTCTTTTTTGGCACTTTACGAATTTCGGCGGTTAAGTGTAGATAGACCCGCAGCGTTAACTTTATCTGGGTGACGTCAGGGCGCAGGCATGCAGCCATCGAAATTACCCGTCTATCTTAACTCTTTAAGTAGTTTAGAAAGTGAAGAATAAACTAGGTTTTGTTCGATTTCGGGTGTGGGTAGTTAACTAACACTTTAACGAGTTCGGGAATTAGTACCTATAGTAGTACGCGTCAGGTCGAGATGGCAATCGGAGTATGAGAGGGGGGGAGGCTGCACATTTTCACAGAAAGTGTATTTCTATTGCCGCTATAACAATAAATAATAAGAATTCCAAAATGGCCGCTATGAAAATTAAACAACAAAGTGATCCTATAAGGGTTCCGTTTTTTCTTTCGAGATACGGAACCTTTCGTGTGTGAGACCGACTCGCACTTGATCGCACTTTAATTTAAAACTAGGTATAGCTTAAATCATTACTAAGAATCAAGAGTTCAAACAATTTTTTTTTTATTTGCAGAAAGAAAAACAAATCAAGATGATAACGGCGGTCAACGAATTTCTAGATGACCTCCGGTAAGTAGATATAAACTGAAGCTTCAGGGTGACAAAGCAACATTGAGCTATGCCGCGCTGTGCTGTGCTCAGCTGAGCCAACTTTAAAAAAAAATTTCCTTTACTTGTGCTATAAGACCTACCGCTCTGACAAACATGATTCTAGGTCAACGGGAAGTACCCTATAGATTTTCTTGACAGACAACGAATTAGTTATCCTATAAGGGTTTCTTTTTTCTTTCTGAGGTAATGGAACCCTAAAAATCTACAAAAGCATGCCAATAAACAGGTGCAGTTTCACTCACAACTTGGTCAGTTACCGACATTGTTAAAAAGATTTTTTCCTTTACTTGTGCTATAAGACCTACCTATCTGACAAATTTCATGATTCTAGGTCAACGGGAAGTATCCTATAGATTTTCTTGACAGACAACGAATTAGTTATCCTATAAGGGTTTCTTTTTTCCTTCTGAGGTAATGGAACCCTAAAAATCTACAAAAGCATGCCAATAAACAGGTGCAGTTTCACTCACAACTTGGTCAGTTACCGACATTGTAGTGAAGTTTGCGATGGGTCTCACGTTGCCTGTTCACATTTCAATAAGCTAGGAGCTAAGGCAAGTTGAAGTGTAGTTAAGTATTAAGCACGTAGATAAGCCTGTAAGAAGCAGTTCAAGTCCCAAGGGTAAACACGATGGCACAATGCACTCCCGTCCCTTGAACTCCGTGCACTATGTACTCTGGGATAGGGTTGCCATTTACCACGCTACACTTGGATAATACCTACCTCACTACTAAAATACTGGACAAGTGCGAGTCGGACTCGTACACGAAGGGTTCCGTACCATCATACAAGTTACTGTAATTTAAATTTAAATTGATTTTTTCGTGAACAAATTTTTTTTTTTGAGATCTAACCATAAATTCTCGGTTTTTGGAGTGTTTCCTTTACTTTAAAAATTTAAAAATATGTTTTCCTTTACATACTTGTGCTATAAAACCTACCTCTGAAAAACTTCATGATTCTAGGTCAACAGGAAGTATCCTATAGGTTTTCTTGACAGTCGGACAGACAGACAGGCTAACTTTTATCAGAATGAAAAAATGCACCTCTACTGTCCGGGGTTATGTCTGTGCGTATTTAGCAATTAAATATCATTTGCTTTAACGGTTTAGGAGAACTTTAACTGGCAACCCTGCCATGTTGTAAAGCACATTACATTTCACTGTAACTCAGGTTAACCTAGATACAGTGTGTTGGACATAAACATTAATATCGAGCGTAGGTTCATAGTTACGTAACAAAGGATAATAATTTATCTGTACAAATAATTTTATTTGCCCAGTACATACTCGCCTATGCCCTACAGAGTCAAGATAGACCAAAACCAATATTTAAGTAATACAGTACGCAAGCCTTTTTTGCTTTTAAGGAGTGCACGTGACGTTTTTTAAGCACAAAGATTCTCAACAACTTCTAGAAAGAAAGCTTATATGAGTTGCAGTTACATTTCTTCAATTCAAGAAAAGTCCTGAATCTTTCACAGACTCATAAACGCCTAGCCCAAACCCCTTGGCGTAGGAAACTGAAATTTTTCAAAAAGGGATCTTATAAAAACTTAGACAAAGCATAAAACAGGATTTAGTTTCTTATCAAAATTAAGATAAGGAATAAAACAGGATTTTTCTAAATTCCCACGGAATAGAGATTAAAGATTTATATTTTTGATGAGCGAAACCGCCGGCGGTCGCTAGTTATTATTTAAGCTTTTAACAGACGAACCAATTTGATTTACATCGATCATCGAAATTGGTAAGATCGACCTTGTTGCATGCTTGTAGACTACGGTGTTTTGTATCAGGCACAAAATACCCTAGTCTATGGCATACAATAAGGTCGGTTGGTTTACCTCAAGTAGATTAACTTATTGAAAGAAAACCACGAATGAGAATTATTCTAAATCATCTTATCTAAGTATGTTACCCTGAAATTTTGTTTTGTATTGAACTCTATGCTATGAACGATAAGGCCGACATTTATTTACCACATACTTTCCCATGACATAATTTTATGCTAACAACATTATTAACACAATTCACACCGTCCATCCATCATGTCACGTTTGTGATGATGCTACTAATTACCGACGCTGAATATTCCATGCTCGTGTACTACGGACCTTGCCAGTACGGTGTTTTCCTTCGCCATATCCTACGTCTTTGATATCGCTGTGAAAAAAAATGTAATTCCATTTTTGAACACTTGTTTTGGTGCACTGGGCTCTTGTTTCTTAAATTCAGTGTTGCAATATTTTGGTAGCTTATTTTCAACTTTTTGGTAGTTTTCTTTTATATGGCCCGTACTTTGGAAGACTTGATTATAGTGAAACGTACGGCCTTACGGTACCTTTTAGCGAGGGAATCTAGACTTTTAGCGCTCGGTAAAAGACCTGTGAACAAGAAAATCGCTAACTTCGTTAGGGATCATCAGAATGAGGAGAATGTTTGGGCCACTTTCATGGACACTTTGAATGAAGATTTGACGAGGAATATTAAAGTGTACAGTCTGAAATTCGATAGTGAGGATTGCAGTGTAATAAAGAATACGCCGAAAAGGTGCCGACTTGATTCTGAGTCTAGAAATATTTTGGAGCATTACAAAATTGTGACTTGGTGAGAAAGATTTTCTTGCATATTAAAAAATTGGCCTTAGGATTGCTCTTAATAGAACCAACTTAGTTGGCGCTGACAATTTTTGACAATTGGCTGACAGTTGGGTCAATGCTGGATTCGATTAACCGTGTTTGATGGTCTACCATAGACGAAAATATCAGAGATACCTATTATGTAGTTTCTTAATACGAACTGTTCTCCATAATGTTTTCAAAGGTCTGCCCATCCGCACTTATGCCATTTAATAAGGCCCTTCTTATTTCGAGAAGAGACCTGTGCTCAGTAGTGGGGCGGCGATGGGTTGATCATGATGATGATGAATACACCTCTGTGATTGGCTGAAACAATTCCTGCCAAGTACTCACTAGCCCCCTGATCAACCATCCTACCAACTTACCAAGGTTGACAGTTTGCCAACCAAGTTTGCAGCATTATGCTGAGCTGGATTAATTTTTTCGCGTTACGCCACACATGACACAGTTTGTGCCAGCGCTTCCTCTGCTTGAGGTATGTTGGCTTTAGTGCTCAAGCGCTAGCTATACCATGCGAGGTGTGGCAAAATTTAACAAACAAGTGGAAATTAAAAATTTATAACATCCCCGACAAGTGACGGTTACAGTAACTAAAAAAGAGCTGATAACTTTCAAACGGCTGAACCGATTTCCTTGGATTAGGTAAAGCTAAGAACACTCTCGATCAAGCCACCTTTCAAACAAAAAAAAAACTAAATTAAAATCGCTTAATTAGTTTAGGAGCTACGATGCCACAGACAGATACACACGTCAAACTTACAACTCCCCTCTTTTTAGGTCGGGAGCTTTTTCTTTCTTTCTTTCATTATATTTAAAGACTGACCACAGGACAGCAGTTATATTGAAACCCAAAACCTACAGAACCCCGAAAAGCAATCGTGACAAACAAAAATAAAACTTGTCCAAAATAAAGTGAGTGATAAATGGATGTTGCGCCACGACGTAATCTTATCAATATCGGCTCGTGATTCGGCTCAGTGTCGATCGTGTGCTTGACGTGTGCAGTGTTATTCTTCCCGAAACACATCACGGTGAGTAACTTACTCATTTTTTTAACCCCCGACCCAAAAAGAGGGGTGTTATAAGTTTGACGTGTGTGTCTGTGTATCTGTGTATCTGTCTGTGGCATCGTAGCGCCTAAACGAATGAACCGATTTTAATTTACTTTTTTTTGTTTGAAAGGTGGCTCGATCGAGAGTGTTCTTAGCTATAATCCAAAAAAATTGGTTCAGCCGTTTAAGAGTTATCAGCTCTTTTCTAGTTTTCTTGTAGAAAAGAAGGTTAGATAACCGTTAGGTTCTTAATATTATGTCAATTGACAAATTTATGTCAAGCTGTCAAGATGCCTTCACTTGTCGGGGGTGTTATAAATTTTTAATTTACACTTGTTGTGGAAAACATGGGGAACCCATCTACCCCAATCCTTTTTAGGGTTCCGTATTTCAAAAGGAAAAAGAGGAACCCTTATAGGGTCACTGCGTTGTCTCGTTTTATGTCGTCTCAGTCAAGAAAACCTATAGGGTACTTCCCGTTGACCTAGAATCATGTGGCAGGTAGGTAAGTCTTACAGCACAAATAAAGGGAAAAATCCAAAAACAGTGAATTTGTGATTACATCGCAAAAAAAACTAAAATATGTTCATGAACAAATAAGTAGGAGCATATTTTCAATTTTCAAAGTAAGATAACTATACCAAGTGGGGTATCATATGAAAGGGCTTAACCTGTACATTCTAAAACATATTTATTTTTATGCATAATAGTTTTTGATTTATCGTGCAAAATGTTGGGAAAAACCCTCGGTGCGCGAGTCTGACTCGCACTTGGCCGGTTTTTTTTTTAATTATAGACTAGCGCTTGGATGCAATCAGACCTGCTGGCCAATAATAATGCAGCCTAAGATGCAGCGCGTTTGCCTAGAAGATGCCTCTCCACTCTTGACTTGAAGGACAAAAGAATAGACATATTTTAGGCAAGCGCCATATTAAAATTGGAGGACAAAACTGATGCTATAATACATTGTTATCTGTCAAATTTCATGATTCTAGATCAACGGGAACTACCCTATAGGTTTTGATTCCCCCAAATTCATAGACATAACAAACGGACAGGCAACGAAGTGATCCTATAAGGGTCCCTAACCCTAAAAAGATACTAATATCAGCAGGTTTGTCTGATGGGGGCTTCGGCCGTGGCTAGTTACCACCCTGCCGGCAAAGCCATGCCGCCAAGCGATTTAGCGTTCCGGTACGATGCCGTGTAGAAACCAAAGGAGTATGTATGGGTTTACCTGCCATAAACCTTCTAGGTTAGCCCGCTTCCATCTTAGACTCAAGCTTAGACTGCATCATTACTTACCAACAGGTGAGATTGCAGTCAAGGGCTAACTTGTATCTGAATAAATAAAATAAATACATAAATAATAGATAGAGAAATGGGCGGAAGATCAAGGGCTAAAAAAAAGAAACCGGAACTAGAATAAGTCCATCCATTTATCATCCATTTTCAGATTGGAATAAAAACAAGCCTACCAATCAATTCTTTTACGAATAAGTTATCTAAAAAATTCGATCGATGTTATCTTTTTACGATTACCGGTTAAAACACATTAGACGTGTAATATATTGTAATTTGTATATGACAATAATTTACGACTAATAGACTAACAAGAAATAATACTAAAATATGCGTTCTAAATTCTAATTACCTGTTCATTATATCTTTCGATGCCGTCATTTACCATTATTAACATAACTGAGGCCCAGTTGCATGTATAATAAGTGTAATGTTTAAAGTAATATTGTAGTTAGGTACGGTTAAACTTTGACCGTCAATAAAGCAAAATCAATTTATGGAAAACTAGAGGATGCCCGCGACTTCGTCCGCGTGGATTTAGGTTTTTAAAAATCCCATGGGAACTGTTTGATTTTCCGGGATAAAAAGTTGCCTATGTCAATTACAGGGACGCAAGCTACCTCGGTACCTTTCATACAAATCGGTTAAGCGGATGGGTTTTTGATAATCCCGTGGAAACTCTTTGATTTTCCGGGATAAAAAATAGCCTATGTCCGTCCCCGGGATATAAGCTAACCCTGTACCAAATTTCGTCAGAATCAGTTAAACGGTGGGGCCGTGAAAAGGTAGCAGACAGACAGACAGACACACTTTCGAATTTATAATATTAGTATGGATGGATGTACCATTGTACATTCAAATGCGTATTTAATCAAAAGTGTACTATATTTTTGTAGCTTATTCTGAAAAATGCAAGATAGGTAACAATCAGCGGAAAAAATATTGGAAGCCCTAATGGCACAGTAATTCCACATTTTTTTTTATTAAGGCCAAGAAGTAAAGAAATATTTTTGTGATTACGTAACAGTAGCTTGAAATAGATAATAATTGGTTAAGAATAAGATAAAGTTGTTAACTCAGCCACAAATAGACCTAACGTACGCGACATTGGCCGTGAATATTTTAACAATGAGCCGTACAAATAAATACCTACTGAGTTTACTCACTTAACTTAAATAACGGACAGAACGGTTTTGCATCACATACCGATGTATTTGGTTACCGGTAACCTTCCTACTGTTTTACTAGAATAGTTTTTGGGAAATTCAAACCAAATATATACAGAGAAACGCAGATCTAGAAAAATTATAGAGGAAATTGAATTGAATTTTTAAATTCCTACTAACTAATATTAACAAAACTATAATGGGTGTAGCCTCTCGATATATTTCGGTTAATAACTTGTCAGGAATTTGAATTTGGTTACCGGTAAACTTCCTACTGTTTTACTAGAATAGTTTTTAGGAAATTCAAACCAAATATATACAGAGAAACCCAGATTTGAAAGGTGGCTTGATCGAGAGTTTTCTTAGCTATGATCCAAGAAAATCGGTTCAGCCGTTTGAAAGTTATCAGCTCTTTTCTAGTTACTGTCACCTTGTTGTCGGTGGTGTTATAAATTTTTAATTTACACTTGTATATTGTATACTCACATAAGTTGTATATTGTTTTGCAGCGGCGGCAGAATGGTGGACTCCCCGATCGCGACGGTGGAAGAGGGCCAGCTCCAAGGCAAGCTAGTCCACTCGCCCAGCGGGAAGGCCTTCTACAGCTTCCAAGGCATCCCCTACGCGAAACCACCCATTGGCTCCTTGAGGTTTAGAGTGAGTACACTTCTTATGGACTATTCGATCAGGTTGATAGAAGAAGGCAAGCTATTCCACTCGCCCAGCGGCAAGGCCTTCTACAGCTTCCAGGAGGGTGATTCGCTAACTCAGTGATCAACATTAATTGATAACCACTGAGTTCATTTGACATTTATTTTTAACAATGATTTTGATATCACTCAGTGAAGCAGCAATGTAGAAGTTGTAGAACCAAATAATGACAAATGAGCTCGGTGCCTATCGTTCAGCGTTGATCACTAAGCGAATGACCCCGCAGTGCATTTTTTGGACGATTTAATCGAGACAGTGGAAGAGGGCCAGCTCCGAAGCAAGCTAGTCCACTCGCCCAGCGAAAAGACCTACAGCTTCCAGGGTATCCCCTACGCGTAAAACCACCCGTCGCCTTTTTGACGCGTAGGGTAAGGAGGTTGAGGAGTTTGACGCGTAGGGTAAGGAGGTTGGTGTACTATGCAATCCAATGTAAAATTTCTATTTGGGTGAATGTTTTTTAACGGGTGCAACCGTTGACGAAGTGATCTCGAAAAGGTCATAATTTATTCTCTTTGGATAAAACCATGTTAGTAATAGTAACCAAATCGCACAATAAAGTAATTACATAACACCAAGAATAACCCAGTGTACACTGAGATGCTACTCTCTCTTATCAGCAGATGTTATCAGGTTCAGATTAACCGCTATCTCGCTTTTCACACACTCATGGTACAGTTGTTTTTTTAACTGTTCCATCTCAACAATATTTGATGAGTAATTTCATAGATAAACTGTTATCTTTGTAGAATTTCGACGTGACTTTTGGTTTTGAAAACTCTCCAAGTATTATGCAATTTTGGTACAGTCAATATGATTATTTATGTTATGTTGCCACACTCATATTAATGCGATTGGTTGTACACAATTTCTGTACTAAATTGACAAGTATAAAAGTAGTGCCATTCCTTTCCACATCCGAACATTGTGGAAATAATAGGACTTCAACCTGTTAAAGTTTGGCAAAATTAGGCCTTTTTATTGTTGGCAGTAAACTTTTAATGTTAATGGCCCTAGAGTGAGGGAACTCTCGTTTTGATCTTGAATCGACGCTATGTCAAATATTATGGTGACGTGAAATCATTGAAAAATAGGAATCGAAACTTCAACGTTTTGTTAGAAGTTCTCTGTCATGAACTGTGGTTGCATTGTGCCAGATGCAACTCAAAATGTTTAGGATCATTAGCATTAATAGTTTACCTATCCATTTATGATCAAACGAAAAAAGGCAAGGCTCGACATAACACAATCACTTTTATATTCCAGGCTCCTCAACCACCAGAGCCATGGGAGGGTATACGCGATGCCACAACGGAAGGCAACAGCTCAGCACAGCTCGACTACTTGGCCAATAACCAATACCTGGGCGACGAGAACTGCCTATTCCTAAACGTTTACACTCCAACTCTAGATGGAGAATTCCTTCCAGTCATGGTCTATGTCCACGGAGGAGGCTTTCGCTGGGGATCGAGCAGTACCTACTACTTTGGGGGCGACTATTTAGTCGAGAAAGACGTAGTCATAGTCACTATTAACTACAGATGTGGACCATTGGGCTTCCTGAGTCTCAACACCCCTGAAGTCCCTGGAAATGCCGGCATGAAGGACATGGTCCAAGCTCTCCGATGGGTCAAACAGAACATTCAAAACTTCGGAGGAAACTCTCGGAATTTGACAATTTTCGGTGAAAGCGCCGGTGGAGTCTCAGTCTCTTTGCTAACAGCTAGCCCAATGTCGAAAGATTTGATAAGTAAAGCCATTATACAGTCCGGAACGGCATTATGCAGTTGGGGGATGCAAAATAATCCATTGGAAAACGCAAGGGTCTTAGCAAGCGAATTAGGATGCGAGTCCAAAGACTTACATGAAATATTGGAGTATCTGTCTACCACTCCAGTAAGAGATATAGTGGAGGCAGCAGAGAGAATGAATCCGACGCAAGCTTTTGTGACCGGCAAAACTTTGTTCGGACCAGTGGTTGAGAAAGAATTTGCTGGCGTCGAGGCGTTCTTAACCGAAGCATTTATCAGTGTTTTGACATCTGGTCGTGTGGCTGATGTGCCTATTATGATTGGTTCGAACGCCCTTGAATTCACTTACGACCCACTAAGCGACGATTTGCTATCGTTCGTCCCGCCTGAATTAAACATTGAAACGAACACACCAGAGTCCTTAGCCATAGTCGAAGGAATTAAGCAATTGTACTTTAAAGAAGACCCAACAGTCGATAAATACAAGTTACTTTCTGACTTCCTCATAAACATTGGGACGCATAGATACGTGCAATACTTATTGAATGTTACCAATAAACCAGTATACTACTATAAGTTTGGGTATGTTGGGGAATTGAATATTTCGAAGGATATTTTCAAGAGCGTGTCCTTGAATTACGCGGCCCATTTCGATGAGCTGGGGTACTTATTTAAGAACGAGCCAACGAAGGACGTGGAGCCAACTCCTCAGGATGTTAAGACGAGGGAGAGGATGCTGCGGTTGTGGACCAACTTCGCTAAGACTGGGTGAGTCTACCTAATTTACTACTTAAAATTACTTCTACAAATTTTCAGACATATTTTACGCTTGCACATGACTGTAATAGCACCAAATAGTAAGTGATGATGCAGCCAAAGGTAGAACGCGTAAGAGAAAATACCTATTCACTTTTTTTTTGAGGATGCCAATTTTATTATAGATATTTTGCTCTCTCATCTATTCCATGATCTCAATCCATCGCCATTCATTTCATTTTTGTAGGAGAACCGTCGAGTAGTCAAGCCATATAAAATCATTGAAGAATTAACAAACTCTTTTGTTTTAAATTTCACTCAAGTTAGCTCTTGACTGCAATCTCACCTGTTGGTAAGTGATGATATGCAGTCTCTACCCGGTGCCGTACCGGAACACTAAATCGTTCAGCAGCACGGCTTTGCCGGTAGGGTGGTAACTAGCCACGGCCGAAGCCTCCTATCAAATTCGATTGCATTTTAAAAATCGCCTCAGGGGTTAAAGTATTATTTAATCACGAAATAACAGTCATATTGCTCATCAATCAAACAATGACGAGGTGTAGTGATTTCCTGTTGTCATTATGTACGTGTTGATTTATTTTTAATTAACCGCATACACTCTGACAAACAGATAAGAGAGGAAAAATAAACAATAACTAATTAATCAATCTGGGTTATTTGAAGAATTAAAGGTTTAGACCGTATAAGGGCCAGCACAAACAAACACAACAAAAAGTAGAGGCAATGAATTTTAACCAACTTACTTTTGAAATCTGTCCTTGCTCATAGAAATACCTATACGGATATATGCTACTTTTTATCCCAAAAAATAGGAGAGTTGTCTTTAGATTTTTTAAAGACCTAAATACACACAGACTAAGTCGCAGGCATCGTCTAATAAATAAATAAAGCCACACTAAAGGGTTCTTGTTTTATTTCCAGGAACCCAACACCAGACGAAAACCACTACCTAACTGTAACCTGGTTACCAGCAACCAAGGACAAAGTCTACTATATGAACATTAACAACGAACTTACAATGGACACAAACCCTGACAAAGAAAAAATGGAATTCTGGGACAATTTGTATAGCAAATACTTCAAAATCTGGGACCACCAGATCACTAATGATGACGTCACACCAATAAGTGCACCGATTTCACCGAAAAGTGAACCAATTTCACCGAAAAGTGAACCGATTTCACCCAAAAATGAACCAATCATCGTTGCTACATCACCACTTATAGTTGAAGAGACTATCATCACTACTGTCACAACTGTTGTCAACGAGAAAGGTGAAGAGAAGACCAGCACGGAAGTACTAGTCGATGTACAAGATAGCACTGGACAGCATTACCAAGAATCGTTCAACGATCTGAAAGGAAATCTTGAGCAAAACTTTGATCATGTTCAGGATAAATTAGCTCAAATTCCCGATAACTTAACACAGATTCCCGATAACATAGCACAGGTCCCCGATAACATAGCACAGGTCCCCGATAACATAGCACAGGTCCCCGATAACATAGCACATGTTCCAGATAATCTAGCACATGTTCCAGATAATCTAGCAAAGGTTCAGGGTAACTTGAAGAATGAAACCATGTTTGTTGTAGACAACCCAATCAAACCAGACGTCATAATCACAGGGCATAGTGTTGTCGATGAGTTCCCAGAAAAGTTGGTCAACATCGTCAAGTTGCAGGAGAAATTTTCGAATAATCAAAATGGCGGTGAAGAGCACAAGTTTAACGGAAACTTTGAGAAGAAACCGCGCCCGTCAAACGAAATTAAGATGGTACAAAATAGCAACATCAACCCTAAAGACGTGATTAGGGCGAACGATCCGCCAGAGGACGATTTGCCCAAGAACATTGGTGTTAATAAGTTCGTTAATTTCTTCGAGTCCTTGGGCGGGAAGAAGTAAATTATTTTTCGGGGTTTAGTTTGGTCACACGAGCGATTTGTCGCACCGTCAGTTTGTTGAGACGATTTTGTGTCAACGGAACAAAACTGTCTCACTAATCATTATTCCTACACTGTATCTTCACTTTAATGCCATACAAACACCTCACAAGTAAAGGTGAACTTTATAGGTAAAAAAAATTGTAACAACTGGTCAAGTTTCTAGAACAACGCACATTTTGACTGTACATTTTAACAATAACTTTGAATGCCCTTGAATGTATAGGCTGGCTAGATTTAAACTAAATTGACACGTAGGTATATTATATAAGTAATTTTATCGTTTTTTTTCAGGGAACATTGTGAAAATTAGCACTATTTTTAGGCTGATTTAGTTCAGTTTAGATATTGCGTACAAGCGAATTAGCAGCATAGTCATCCTTGTCACATGTTCTCTGCAGAAGAGGATAGCAATACTTTGCGTTTATTACTATTTGCTCAATTAATGCAGACTTGTATATCATTCTACGACTCGCGAGTTAAGATAGGTCAAAACAAAAAGTTCGGGAAGTTTTTGAAGCAAAAAATCGCAAGTGTGACCACACCCTATTTCTGTAACTTGTCATGCATTTTTTTATTTATACATCAATTTAAAATCCGTTAGTGTTTTTATAGTTTACAATATTTTCTTGGGTGTTATTGAAAATAGAAAATATTGTATTGTCTGTACATAATAATAAGTTAAAGATATTTTTTTTAGATTTCATCAATATTTATCAAGGTAATGAAATCGTGGCTAGTTTTCTCACCAAAAAATGGGTCAGGGATGTTGCCCGTGTCAAAAATAAATTACTTTTTTCGAGATTACTTATTAAACTAAAAAATCTCGTCTAAAAAAATGTTATGACATCCGATTTTATTATTTCATAAGCTTCCGTTCTAAGCGCGTGTTTTGAAAAAATTGCCGAATTAGTTGGCAACATCCCTGATCCATTGTTTTTGTATATCTACGAGTTGACGACGAAAAAACATTCAAAATAAAAAATTGATTTTTAAAGTAAATGACAATTAATAGAAAAAAATGTTGAGTTTACATGACTTATTTTGTTTCTTAAACGTTAAATAATATCCTATGGCTACAATAGTATTTAAAAAAATGTCATTCCTAAACTATGCGACTGATTTTTTTGGTAAAATTGAAATTTACAGTATTATATTTACAGAACATTCCATGTAATATTCCTGAATTTTTTTTTTTTTTTTTTTTTTTTTATTTATTATTACACCAACAACTTCCATACAAATAAGACTAAAAAAATTTACAAAAATAACATCAGTATGGTTGTCAATTTTCAAGTTGTCAAGAATTTGTAACTAATGCATTTATTCGTCTCGAAATAATATTTATTACAACGAAGACAAGATTTGGTAGTTTAAAACGGTAGAAAGTCTGAATGTTGCCAGCTACAAAAATATGTTCCTCGCAAAATTTGGTAGAAATTAATTTTGAGGTATATTGATTTTATTTGTGTGATGACAAGTGCCTTTTTGATGTTGAAATGATTTTTTGTTTTGCTTTATTTTATTATGAAACTGTAACATTTTTTTATTGTATTCGATAAGGAAATATAAATATACAGTAGTCACTATTGATAAGAACTTTACAAACTACTAAAAATATTTGAATAGGTAACTACTTTAAAACTGTGTATGTGAATTGTGAATTTGTAATCTTTTTTCTAAATGTTACTTATTGCATTCATATTAATTAAAAAATTATATTGGAATAAATATTATGTACTTATGATATTTGACAGAATTTTGGTAATTAATGAAGTTTACAATATGTCGGTTATATTAATTTTCGATTTAAATTATTATTGAAGTCGTCCATCGCAAATCGTTTGTTGTGGCGTCTATACTAAGTCATAAAATAATAAAAAATGTATTTAGTTAAAAAAAAATCCGTTGCATTATTCCGTGGGATTAGTATGGGTGTATATTATTTAAGTTTTTTTCTATAGAAAATGAAGTTAATATTAATTATTATTATTATTATTAGTCTTAAGCTAAATTAAATTTGGCATTATATTCATATTATTATCGTATTTGGTACTTAATTTGATGTGTTTTATAAGTGCGTTTTAAAAATGAGGTTTGGTTAAATTTTATAAAAACGTTATTTTAATAGTTACAACATTAGATGTTCATATTAGTCAATATTAATATTTTAACATAACCAGTTAAAATAATACGAATCGAATAGCAATAACTAGACTTGCATGTGCGAAATATTAACATTTTGTTTTTTATTACTTCCTACATTCTTTAAAACGCATTTATGTAAAAAAAATACGAAAAGAGGAATAATTTATGAAAATGTAAATTGTGAAATTAATGTAGATAATTATTCAGTGCCAATAATGATTCTAGTTATAATTTTCATTTCATGATTGCGTATAATAGAGATGCGTATTTTTATATATAATAAACGAATAAATCAAATGAAATATTTCTTGTTTGTCTTATTTAGTTGAATTCTCGAGTCACGTACCTACAGATTTTTATAAAATCTTGCCTTGTCTATTGCCAAGTTTCTTAAGTTTTACCAAAATCAGTTTAGTAGTAGTAACAAACTAATGAATTATATTTTGTGTCCATACAACTACTGACGGGTACTAAGTATTAAAAAAAAAACTACATAAAATATTAGGAAAACTTCAACTTTATTTATGCTTATTAAGTTGTTAAATTATGCAAACTTAAGAAAGATATATTAATCAATCACAGATTGAAACCTAAGTACAGAAAATAGAAAAATAAGTACATTATGTACACTAGTTTATTTGACTGCTTATTTGCGATTGAGAAAACAATATGTTCTATGTGACAAATATATTAATGTCCATCACCAACAGTTTTCTTAGAGGTATAAGGTTTTGCTTCACCACGTTAATATGGAATAAATTCGCCATCACAAACCCTTAATTTTTGAATATTGCAACACTCATGATACCAAAAGATTTTTTTTTTAAAGCAGTATAAAAACCCTTTTAATTTTCTACCACAAACCTTTCATTTTTACGTATGACAACACTATCTATATTCAATGATTAATTTTATTCTACAATTTTTCATATTAAGTAGCCTCAAAAAAGGTAACAACCTAGCACCAAGACCAGTTTAAAAAATAAATCCAATTATAGTTTAGCTCTTTCATTAATCAAATCAAACCAGAATTTTATTCGTTCAAAATTAGGATAGGGTTCCACTTTGATTCCAGAGTCTTTTACATGAAGGCACAATTTTTTATCTTGTGTGTAGGGTGACCATTGCAAACGATCATTATTCCAAGATGGTTTTCTGAAACAAAAATAGCCAAATTAATTCTCTCTGCATCATCTTCTCATCCATACTAATATTATAAATGCGAAAGTGTGTCTGTCTGTCTGCTACCTTTTCACGGCCCAACAGTTTAACCGATTTTGACGAAAGGTACAGAGTTAGCTTATATCCCGGGGATGGACATAGGCTACTTTTTAACCTGGAAAATCAAAGAGTTCCCACGGGATTCCTAAATACCCATCCGCTTAACCGATTTGCATTAAATTTGGAACCGAGGTAGCTTGCGTCCCTGCAATTGACATAGGCAACTTTTTATCCTGGAAAATCAAATATTTCCCATGGGAATTAATAATTAATTAAAAACCGCAATCCACGCGGACGAAGTCGCGGGCATCCTTTAGTTACTGATATATTGAAATAGTCTACGAAATTATATTTACTAACTTACCCATTCTTTGCAAAATTGCACCAAGCTTCTATCAAAGTATCTACTACCACTAAATCATTTTCTGTAGCAACTTTTGCTTTATTTTTTCTGTAGAACAAGTACTGGATTAAGTCACCATGAGTAGCCCCTTTTAGACCCATCTCTTTCATTGTCCTAGTATTCATATTACCACTGTGCCCAAAACGACATAAGAAGACATTTTCATATTTTGACACCAACTCAACAAACAATAATATGTCCCGTGCAAAAAAATGGTCACTGAACAGGTTGAAATATTCCATTTTAGTATTGCCATCGACATTTCTACCATTGAAATAGTAGTCGCGTATATTTTTCGCGATTTTCAAGGCTCTTGGCGTATTGTGTTTGATTGATAAGAAACGTGGGATGAAATATTGAAAGTCCTGTTCGAAATATATATTTCCATCGCCATCTTTACGTATAAACGGAATTCCTTCATCTGAATGTATGGTAGCTAATATTGGTAGTTTTTGAAAACGATTCCCACGAAGGGCAACACTGGGATGTTCATCGAAAAACGGCACAATATTTTCAAACCTTTTCTCTATTACTGGTAACAAAAAAGCGTTTACAACTGATGGCGGTCGATTCATTTCTGCTGATGTATAAGCATAAACTAAATCCTCTATTGATGAATTGCAAAATATTTCATACAATTTTCTTTTATCTCTCGTTTCATGTCCTAAATAACTTGCAATTTTACTGGCTCTATCTATGGGGTCTTCATCAACTATGTACAAGTCAGATAAAGAATTTCCTGACTGGCAAATTATTTTATCACATAAGCCATCCGCCATTTTTGACGACAAAAGAGATGTAGCAATTGCACCTCCTGCACTTTCACCAAAAGCTGTTATATTAGAATCATTACCATTAAAGTTTTTAATGTTATCTTTAACCCATTTTAATGCCATGACAGTATCTTTTAAACCTGCGTTCCCCGGCACGTCAGGTGTGTCAAGGCACAAAAAGCCTAGTATATTCAGTCTATAATTTATTGTTACTAGTATAATGTTGTGTTTCAGAAAGTAATCTGGGCGGTAGTAATCACCATATCCTACTACCAATCTACCACCATGTATGAAAAACAATACTGGTAGTTTTTCTATTTTTTCAGCTGGCAAACTTGGGGTGTAAATGTTGAGGTATAGACAATCTTCTGAGCCCTCTACAGTCCCTTTTCCTAAAGGATTGAGTTGTGCACATTTGTTACCAGGTTTGCTGGCATCAAGGATGCCTGTCCAATCATCTGGTTCTTGAGGGGCCTGGAATATATTAACATAGCTTGATATAAATACAGTAATACTAATTTTGTTGTGTAAAAAACTAAATTATGAGGATTGAAAATTATGTAACTATTTATTCCACAGTGGCTCGAACAAATGACCAGCAGAAGTTTATTGAACTCAATAACTCTTTCAAAGAGAACAATTTTCATCGTTAATGTAAAGCACAGTTTTAGTTTCACCACAGCAACACTAGACTAAATAAATAAATAAAAAAATAAAAATAAAAAAGCCTTTTATTTATCCTTAGTAAACTAAACAAAGAATTGGTTGACAAAAAATAATAATTTTCATTTTAATATTAAGGACCTCTCATTGAGTAAAGGCCTCCTCCAGATTTCTCCAGGTCTTCCTGTCTAGGGCCTTTTTTTTCCAGTTAATGCCTCCCGTTTTTTTGATTTCATTTTCCCAGCTTTCGACAGGTCTACCTCTCTTTCGTTTCCCAACTGGGCCACGCCATTCAGTCACAGTCTTTGTCCATCTTTTATCTGTGAGTCGAATAACATGACCAGCCCAATTCCACTTTAACTTCATGGCATGTTTTAATGGATCAATAGCTTTCGTTTTTTTTCTTATAGCTACATTTTTAGTTTTTAGCAACACTAGACTACAAAACTTATATTATTTTTATAATGCTGACAACATTATAGTGCAGGCAACCCTAGCTGCAATTTTTGCAACCTGTTTTACTTTCTCTTGGCAAAAACTTTGGTATTGCAATACACCTATTTTTACGAAGCAAAATGTTTTTCTATTAATAAACCTGACCACCAAAAGGATATGTATGGGCAGATACAATGATCAAATCATTTCCAACCCGCTACTGAAAAAGTTTTTAGGCCATTGTCTGTCACATTGGTCAAGTACGAATTGGCAGACTTTCACACACCTTTGAGAAAATTATAGAGAACTCTTTCCTCACAATGTTTTCCTTCACATTAAAGAAAGTGATATATTTAATTGCTTAAAAAGCATATAACATCGAAAAGTTGAGTGTGTGCCCGGGATTGCATCCCCAACCTCTTGAATAGGAGGTACATAAGAACACCATGGTTGCAAAGAAAAAAACAAAACGTTTGTTATAGCAAACTTCAGATTAAATAAAAAATTGTGTAAAAGATAAGATTTAGATAAAAAAATTGTTTAACTTACTTTTAGTAGAATTAGTAAGTATTAAATAAGATTATACCTTAAATCTAAGTAGTCCAACTGGTGGTTTTGCGTATGGTATGCCTTCAAAGCTATAATATTTTGTCCCATCACATGCTGCACAGATTTTACCCTCGAGTGTGCCCTGTGTCACTTTTACTTGATAAGACATCTGGAACATTATAAACTAAATATAATATAGGTAAATTCATATTAATATTATAAATGTGTAAAGGTGCCCATCCAATCCAGCCATGGATTTATAATACTCGTTATACCTAAGTTGCATATAAGTATGTACGTAAGATCCATATAGTAAATATATATCAATAGAGGGAAAAAATCAAACTGTTATCTGATATCAAAGATAGAAAACACTGCTGATAGCAAGATGAATGTAAGGAAATTATTATTTGTAACCAGTTACTCACCACTAGTACATTAATAAATGCATTTCCAAATAAGAATAATTAACAACAATAGCCTATTGTTGTTATTTTATTATTATTATTAACATATAATATAAAGGGAATGAAAGAAAAACAAACGTAGTGATTACATACTCTTTGTACCTAGGTAGCACCTAGGTAGTAGCAAGGAACATATTTTATACTCTAGGGAGTAGGGGTAGTAGGCACTACTAGAAAGTCTCATAAAAAAAATTTGTATGACCATCGATACATTTATGTACCAACATTAGAGAGTTAATTAATCCTTCAGAACATAGTGTTTATATACTCTTTGGGTAGTAGGTAGATATACAGTCCGTCAAGGATCTTTTGGCACTTGAAAGAATGACATTGACAGAAGGGCGTAGTTGTAGAAGAAAGGCTGCCAGCAAATAAAATCTTCTCAAGTTTAGGGACTATGTTGAAAATAACAATGTAGAAAATTTGGAAACTGAAAGAGAAATTGGGAAAGTCGTCCCTGTTTCCACATCGAAAAAGAATAATAAAAACCATTAATAACAGTCCATGGACTTGCAAGATATCATGTTTACCTGCTCATATACTATATTTTTACAGACTAGCGCTTGGCTGCAATTAGACCTGCTAGCAAGTGATGATACAGCCTAAGATGGAGCGTGTTTGCCTAGAAGTTGCCAATTCATTCTTGACTTGAAGATAGGTACCCATATTAAAATTGGAAGCGAAAACTGAGGCCAGAAGGGCGTTCCATATTCTAGCGGTTCAGATTAGAAACTAGGAAGCAAATCGCTTCGTATGTGTCCAAAGGGGTTTTAACTATGTACGGCTGTAGGCCTTTACGATGCCTTGCAGTACGATGATAGAAAGGTGAAGGAAGAACCAGGTCAAAAAGCTCTTATGCAGAATCTTCGAAATATTATATCCTGTAGCATACCGATAGACTGGCAACTTTGCGCCGATGTTCCAAACTTTGAAGCTTAGAATTCACCAGTGCTTCGTCGCCAATGAGTCTTCTAGCCCAGTGATCCACCGAATCTAAAGCTTCAAGCTGGTACTTGGTCTGCCAAGTACCAGCTTGAAGCATTAGATTCCCCTAAATGGCTGCAGTACTCCATGCACGATTGAACTTGATCTTGGGACAGGGTAAGAAGCTGTTCCAGCGTAAAGTCCCGCTTGGATATTATATCGTAATAGATGCATATAGAATGGATTGATTTTTTAATAAAAAGTAGTGAATTTCAGATTTTTACTTGGAAATACCACATACAAGGGGGACAGGATTTTGAGCACGCGCCAAGATCCTTGTCGTATCTCAGGCTACGAATCAAGGTAGGTAAACTTCTGACTTGTCAATTGCGTATACCCGAAAGGGACAGGACAAAACAAACAAATCGTACCTACTTACAAAAGATATGTTAAGTTTCTTGATTTGCGTTTGCTACGACTGTTACAGCCGATGACACAGCAATGCACTTTATATGGATTTCTAGTTTATACACATCTTCAACACTAAATCTAAAACAGAAACTAAATAAAAAGTCATAATATTCGCATTAAATTACTATCACAAAAGCCTCTTGGGCACAGATGACAACTGTGCCCAACAAAAAAAAAAATATGACAAAGATAAAAAAAATGTGTTTCTATGTTTATCACTCTTCAGAGTCATCTTGATTCTTTGTCTGTGTTCGATACCTTGGTCTATATGTATTATGTATTATTCCGTCTACGGTACTTTACCATTTCTACTCTCTCTGATGTCATTTACGTTCCTTCTTACTGTATATTGATAACGTAACTTGATTACAATCAAAAACGCAACAGTATTAAGCCAATTATATTTATAACTATGGTTTTGTATTTAAGATAGTAATTATCATACTGATTCTACGTATTTTGCAAGTAGAGGTAATTTTGGTACCTATAGTTAAATAAATTTTATTTACAATAAATAGCTTGATGCGTGTAACAAAACGCATAAAGACATGGCGCCAGCACAAGTTGCGACACAATAGCGTGACAAGTCATGTCATTTTCTTTCAGGATATATGAAAAATTCCAATGGCAGATTCTTTTTTCGGGTTCGATACTTCGCTATCGGTAAGTTTTAATGAATTTCAAGACAATTTGGGACGAATATTAGTGCCTAACAAGTTACAAATCACCTGTGAAATGGGGGTGCCAGCGTGCCAAACCATTGCTCATTGCGACAATTTTGCTTATTTCCTCGATAAAAACGTGTTAGTTTCGCAATAAATTGTAATATTATACTTTTAAACTAACTGGATATTTTCTTTAAACAGCATATGTGTAGTTAAAATGGATAGAAATGTGAAATACTTCGAGGTCCCATCATACAATATACAAATTTGGTACACATACTACTACTTGTTTGTTGAGAATCGCGTTTCTAAATCGGTAGCCTTGTTTTTCAAACGTGAATTACTCATAACAGTTGTTGTGAGGATGTTTTTGTGCAGCTTTCCGTCTTTCCATGAAGTTTATTTTCAATTTGTTTTCTTACAAGGTTTTTGTGGAAATTACAAAATAATGGAGTACAAGGTTTAAAGAGATAACTTTTATAAACTCTACACATTTAAATATTAAGTAGGTATTGAATGTTTGAATTCCTATTTAATTAACTAAATCACAAAATCTTTGTAGCAGTACTGATAAGCTTAATCCAAACATAAGATTATAAAATCAGCTGTGCATCGTTTTTATGGAGAGAAAAACAAAAGATGAACATAAAATTAGCTCTAAGTTAAAAAACTATTACATTTCAATTTGAGCTTTTGTCTTGATATTGAAATAAGTTTTAACATTTTAAGCAATTTCAGAAACTATGTTTACTACTTATGCTTACATATTTTGTAGAAACCCATTTTAATATAAGTTTTATTACAGTTACTGATTCAATAGAAATGACGTGATAAATGATAATTACAACTCAATGATGTTACAACAAGCTAAACTACAAAGGTTTCACATGCACCCTGGTCTGAGACGAAGTCCATGACAAACTCCAGGAATTTATAATTCTACTAGTTCATGCCTGTGACTTTGCCCCAAGGAGTTTAATTTTCAAAAATCCTTAGTGGATGTCATAGTCATAATAGCTATCTGCATGCCGAATTTCAGCCTGATCCGTCCAGTAGCTTGAGTTGTGCGTTGATAGATCAGTCAGTCACCTTTTCCTTCACATGGTGACTTCACATGACCATGGCCATAGTGGCAACCATATTTATAGCACCACATTATTCCTTTTATTATTTTACAGAACTTAAATGACGATGAAGGTGGTGGAGAGCCATCAGAGGATGAGTATGATGCTCTCAATGATGAAACCTTTGGAGAAGACTGTAAGTAATACTTAAGATCTGTCAATCCATAAATGATTCATTAATTTCTTTGCATACAATGCGTATGGGTTTTTCTGATCTATAAGAAGTAACTGCCTTATTCAAGCAATAAACTTAGCATTGATAGCCTAGGCCCCAGTCAGTAGTGGCTAAAACATGGACCTCCTAGTCCAGGATTTTGGGTTTGATCTTGGGCCCTTGTTTGTACCCTCTGGACCTCTTAAGTTTTCAGAGTTATGAGCATTTTATTTAAGCAATTAAATATCACTTGCTTTAACAGTAAAAGAAAGCGTGATGAAATCTGCATACCTAAGAGTTCTCTGTAATGTTCTCAAATGTGTGAGAAATCTGCTAATTGCACTTGGCTAACGTGGTGAACTATGACCCTTAAACCCTTCTCATTTTGAGAATAGCCCTATACTTGGTAATATTATTAGAAATATTGAAATCCCACTGACTCATATGAAACAATTTGTTTCCTCATTTCTAATACGCATTGCTATAATATAAAATGCCCTTCTGGCTTATGTTTTCCTACTAGCTATAATAGAATAGAATAATTTTTATTCAAGAAAACTTTTATAAGTGCTTTTGAATCATCAAAATAATTTACCTCTGGTTTGGAATGTTGTTTTCACTGAGAAGAACCAGCAAGAAACTCAGCAGTTGCTCTTTTCGAGTGTTGAATTAACAATGTACCTTTAAAAATAACAGTTAATAGGCACCTTCTGAGCAGGTGCGCTCCACCTTAGGCCGCATTATCTGTTTGGTGTGATCTGTTTGGAGTAAAAAAAACAAAAATATACAAATTTGTTGTAGCGGAGGAGTTTGACTGGGAAGTGGAGCATGAACAGCTGGCGGGGCAGCTTGAGAGTAACCGCCGATATGCGGCGCTCGAGGAGGCTGACTCGCGACTTGGTAATGTGTTTGACAAATAATAAATTGTGAACCTTAGATAAATGATTAACTAGATATGTCCGGATTATAACCGTTAGATAAATCAAGCCTTCGAGGATGTACTAACAATACTCTTGCACTGCGAGGCAACATGGACTGCCCTCAACAAACGCTAACTAACCCTACCTAAGTCACCTCCACATAACTCCTTATAGTGACTCCCGGACTGACCCTCTAACCTAGCTTCCACGAAGGTTGCCTGGTGGAGTTTAAGCCATAAGGCCACCTTTACATACAATTGTTTTAGTTTATAAGTTCTTAATTATTTTTTTTGTTCTTGTTTTGAGTGCAACAAAGTTTTCTATCTATTTATCTATCTTTATTTGACAAAACATCCATGCTAATATTATAAATGCGAAAGTGTGTCTGTCTGTCTGTTTGCTACGTTTTCACGACCCAACCGTTAAACCGATTTTAATGAAATTTGGTACAGACTTGGGATACTTCCTGGGGAAGGACATAGGCTACTTTTTATCCCGGAAAACAAAGAGTTCCTACGGGATTTAAAAAAACCGAAATTCAAGTGGGCGAAGCCGCGGGCATCCTCTAGTATAGCATAAACCATGGTGAAGTAAGCCAATGCTATGGGAAGTCAGTTTAATCTAAATATACAATTATCTATTATAGATTATAGATTTATCAATAAAATGAAGTAGCTAAAGCTATTGAACATGTGGTCAACAGTTTTGTTTCTTACAGAGGCCTCACTATCCCAGCTAGTCCTCGACGAAACAGACGCGCCACTGTCACGGAGTCTCGGCTCGAGTGTGTGGCGACATGATGTACCTTTATCCACTCCAACTAGACCAACTGTGAGTCATGACGAATATTCATTTTTTCCCACTTGCTCTGAGATTGCTTCATTATTAAGAAAAGCAAAACGAATGAATTTAATTTAACATTTTCTTATGAAAAGTAAATTTTTAAGTTGAATAAAAATAAGTACCAATACCTATACCTTGTCTACAGCCAGGGCCGGCGCTCAAGAATGTCTGTACGGTGGAAGAGCTAGAAAGACAGCTGCGCCAGAACCAGGCCCCAGCAAACTTCACACAGAACTATTTCCAAGTAAGTTCTCCTATCTAGTTTGTCTGAGTTAACAAAGTTTTGAAGAGTTACTAATGTAAAGTTTACACCTTTTTAGCCTAGATTTCCAGTCATTCTTCAAAGGCCGCCTGGACTCCAAGCACCGGTGCCTCCGCCGTTTGCGCCGGCGCCTTTACAACAGCCGACAAACATGGCGGCCATGAACCAATCGCTCAACAAGATCATCGGCCAAAACAACCAGATGGGACAAACAAACCCCATGATGAACCACATGACGCAAAACATTAACCAGATGGGACCCAATATGAGCCAAATGAATCAAATGGGACAAAGTATGAACCAGATGGGACAAACGATAAACCAAATGAGTCAGAACATGAGCCAAATGGGCCAAGGTGTCAATCAAATGGGCCAAAATATGGGACAAAATGTTAGCCAGATGGGACAAAACATGAACCAAATGAACCACAATCAATTCATGCAAAACTCAAATCAAATGACATTTCAGAACAGCATGGGACAGGGAATGATGAATCAAATGCAGAACATGCATCAGATCGGTCAAAACAACGTGATGCAAAACCAAATGGGTCAAAGTATGAACCAAATGGGCCAAAATATGAACCAAATGGGGCAAAGTTTGAATCAAATGGGCCATAACATGAACCAGATGATCCCAAATGTAAATCAAATGCCAAATACGAACCAGATGGGACAAAACGTGAACCAAATCAGGCCAAATATGAATAAAAAGATGAACCAAATGGGTCAGAACCAGATGATCCCAAATGGTAATCAGTTTGGCATGAACCAGTTTTCGCATAACATGATGAGTCAACCAAGGATGATTCCACCTCCTGGTATGGGCATGCCAAGGCAGAATTTTAGTCCTAACATGAATCAGTTCAACCAGAATTTTCGTGTAAGTAGTGATCAATTTTAATTTGACTTTCTATTTTTAAGCAACATTCCTTTATTGGTAATGTCATTGTGAAAAAAATCAGTAATTATTCAAAATGAATTCCTCATAAATGAATGACAATCAATAACCAAATGTCGAATTTTACTTTTAGGGACCATCAATACCACCAAAAAACGAGCAACCAATATCACAACCCAACATGATCATGAACCAACCAATGAAACAAATCAATCAGATGAACCAAAACATGAACCAACAGATCAAACCGATGATGAACCAATCGCCACCAAATAACCAGAAGCAGGCTCAGAATTTGAACCAATCAGTTCAGAATATGAACCAGTCTGGACAACAGAATTTGAACCATAATGTTCAGAATTTGAATCAATCTGGACAGAATTTGAACCAACCTGGTCAAAACGTGAACCAACCGAAAATTAAGAGCCGGGTTTATAACAACAAGAATTTAACATCACAGAATTTAGTTCAGTTAATTCAGAATACACATCCTATGTTGCAATTTAATAACAGTTTTCATAATGCGAGCCATCATCCAATGTTGAATAATAGGTTATTCAATAACCAAAATAATATGATGAATAACCATCCAATGTTCAATAGACAAAATGGCTCCTTTGGGAATTCTAATAGGTGAGTTGATTTCTTTAGAAATTCTGTTCCTATCATTTTTCTTGAGAATTTTTTTTTCATTTACATTGGGTGAATAGCTGTCTTGCAGTGAATGTGTATGTGTATTTTTTTGCTATTGTATCGATTGGGGTGTCAAATGAAAGAGGAGAAAATTCTGAGTTCATAAGTATAAATGTATTTCAACATTAAAATATACCAAGCGACAGAAAAACAATTTTACTATATTATTTCAGCGTTTATTAAGACGATCGCAGTTGGATTTTAGTTTTTAACTTTATCAAAAACCTTTCATAATAGCTATTTTCATATTTGAGCCTAATTTTGCCAAATTTGAGCCTAATCCATCCAGCAGTTTGGGCTGTGTGTAGATAGATCAGTCAGTCAGTCAGCTTTTCCATTTATAAAATATTAAAGAAGTCATAATACAGTGTGGTGTGTAAATTTTATCACCCAAGCTTACAGATGTGTTTTGAATAACGTTTAAACAACTGTTATTTTACGACCATACAAGCCCTGACTTTGAGAGGTCATCAGACTTTAAAGGTTATCTTTCTATCCTTTTCAGACATTCCAACAGTGACGACAGTGCGAGTGAGTCCGATGACCCCTATATGGGTTTGATGACCCAGCGCGAAAAGCAGTGGCTTATAAACATACAGATGCTACAGCTAAACACTGGAACACCCTATATACATGACTTCTATTATACTGTGAGTATTCACTGTGCAATTTGTGTGTAATTAGATATATAGATAGAAAGACTTTATTGCACACAAAAAACACATGAAAAGAAACACAACACAGAAAGAAGAAAAACAGAAAAAACAATTGTGTGCAAAGGCAGCCTTATTGCTTAGAGCAATCTCTTCCAGGCAACCTTTAGTTAACCCATGCGTGGGGTTGATGAACCCTGTATGGGGTTGGTGACCCCTGCGTTCGTTTAACCCCTACAGGGGTTTAATTATTATGTGTACACAGGTTTAATAACCCTTATGCCTTTATACCTTTTTACGGGTTTCGGGACCCCTACGTGGGTTTAATGACCCTAGTGTGAGTTAGGTGATTGATGATGATTCAAGTTTTCATGACTTACATTGCTTTGAATCACATTTTTTCTTTAAATATTTAAAAAAAATAACATTTTTTTGCAGGTATTTTTGGAGCGGCAGGCGAATAAAGAAAAAGAAGGAATCAAGGAGGCTCATAAAGCAAACCAGCAGAACCATCCATTCTATAGTGGAGGTGAGCAGTTTTTTATCGCTAGACATATTTAAAAAGGTATTTCAATACAAAAGGTAAGTCAATTTTCATTATTCTTATACCTTATCCACGGAAAGAAGCTAGTATAGTGCACTGTGTAATGGTGTAATACCTGTTGATGACCTGTTGATTGGAGTTGTTTACTAGAAAAACCGCCAACGCATATGCGGTTCCTCTGGTGCTGCAAATGTTCATGGGTGGCGGTTATCACTTAACATCAGATGACCCACCTGCTCGTTTGTTGCTATTTTCATATTTAAAAAAATGTGCTTGTTTCTATAACCCAGGGGTGAAGCAAGAATCGGAGACGCTCAGACACAACCGCGAGAGACACAACTCTCACCGACACAACTCCACGAGCGAAGACGCGCCTAGGACCTATGTCCCTACGCAGTTTGAGAATTCCCTTGGGAAATTACAGGTATGACATATTATCCTACTAATATTATAAATGTGAAAGTGTGGATGTTTGGATGTTTGTTCTCAGTCACGCAAAAATGGCTGAACAGATTTGGCTGAAATTTGGAATGGAGTTAGATTATTAAACCCTGGATTGTGTTAATCCAGGGTATAATCTATCTCCTAGGCTACTTTTTAGTCCGGAAAATCGAAGAGTTCCCGCGGGATTTTGAAAAATGTAAATCCACGCGGACAAAGTCGCGAGCATCAGCTAGTAGTAAATAAACTTGACCTTAAACCGCGATTACAGTTGTAAGTTTTACTTACGTAAGTAACTTACATGATTAACTTACGAATTTATTACTGCCCAGTTATTTTGGATAGTTAAAAATGAGTTTTTGTTCCAGTGCGGCAGTGTAACCGCGCCGCGGAAGATCATCGACGTGGAAGTGGTGGCGGAGCCCGCGTCCGACCGCGCCTCGCGCGCGCCCAGTGTGTGCAGCACCACCACTCCCGCTGAGGTAAGCGCCGCTTTGACAGCCTCTAAGAATGATAGATGAATGATCATTCAGGTCTTGACTTCAACTAGGAATTGCAATCCAGATTCAGCACATTTTGGTACCTATCAGATCCCACTACTTTTAGTGGATCCGGTAAAAAATATGTAGTTTAATTGAATTTCCAATTCAATATTTGGATTCCGGTCAATGTTTTACACCGAATACCAAAATTTCAGGTTTGTAACTCATTTCGTCTACGAGCTAGGGACCTGTGACATGATTTGAACGCACAGACAGACAGCAGACAGTGACATTAATAGGGCTAAAAAAGCGCAAAAATGGGTTTTGTGCAAAACACAAGCATCATAATTGGTGCTAGTTTCGTTACAATCGGATATTTACGTGCTTGCCCGTATCCTTCCGCCTCTACCTCGCTCGCCAATCAATAGGCCCTAATTATTGTTTTTTTTTTTCCACTATTTACTTACGTACTATTATTACACATTCATACGTGGTATGAATACAGCAGTATTTATAACAAAAAACGAATTGTGTTTCATAATTTTGAAGCACTACCCAAATAACTAAAAAACCAGTCTCACTATAGCATTTATAATATACACTAGCTGTGCCCGCGACTTCGTTCGCGTGGAATAGTGACTTTTCGGGCAGCATATACTCTGTACGTTAAAAATGTTCGCCGGGATTCTTTAAATTGACATAACTTTTTAACCCCCGACCCAAAAAGAGGGGTGTTATAAGTTTGACGTGTGTATCTGTGTATCTGTGTGTCTGTGTATCTGTGTGTCTGTGTATCTGTCTGTGGCATCGAAGCGCCTAAACGAATGAACCGATTTTAATTTACTTTTTTTTGTTTGAAAGGTGTCTTGATCGAGAGTGTTCTTAGCTATAATCCAAAAAAATTGGTTCAGCCGTTTAAGAGTTATCAGCTCTTTTCTAGTTTTCTTGTAGAAAAGAAGGTTAGATAACCGTTAGGTTCTTAATATTATGTCGATTGACAAATGTCAAGCTGTCAAGATGGACGTTTCCTAAATACATAATTATTTATTTGAAAATGATGTTTTGGAAAACTCAGATACTTTAGATTGTAGGCGCGGAATAGTCCAAGAAAATCAGTTCAGCCGTTTGAAAGTTATCAGGTCTTTTCGGTCTTTTCTAGTTACTGTAACCTTCACTTGTCGGGGGTGTTATGAATTTTTAATTTACACTTGTTTATTTATGAACCGATTGACATGAAATAAACACTAAATGTTAAGTGAAGCTTACTACAATATATTAGTGAAAACCGTATCTAAATCGAATAAGCCGTTTCTGATATTAGCGTGCACAAACACACAGACAAACAGACAAAAAAGAATTTAATTACAGTTTCGGGTTCGGCATCGATATAATAACAACCCCTGCTATTTTTTTTTATATATTTCCATTGTACAGACACCACTTTTCTACAATTTTATTATATGTATAGATTATAGCATTTATAATATTAGGATGTATTGTTTTCAGGTGCCACGAGAAATGCGACGGACGAAGCAAATGTTGCTGGACATAGAGGCGTTATATCTCATCCTGCTGAGGCTGGAGGAGCTCAACGACCCGCTGGCGATATCCAACGCGCTCATATTGAAGGTTCGTCTTTCTGTCTATCTGTCGTCTGTCAAGAAAACCTATAGGGTACTTCCTTTTGACTTAGAGTCATGAAATTTGTGTGTTGTCATGAGTCAAGTAAAGGGAAAATCCGAAAACTGTGAAATGTTCATGAACAAGTAATAAATATTTTCAATTTTCAAAGTAAGATAACTATACTTACCAAGTGGGTTATCATATGAAACGGCATTACCTGTTCAATCTAAAACAGATTTTTATTTATTTTTATGCATAATTACTAATTAGTCATTGATTTATCGCGCAAAATGACAAAAAAATGCCTCAGATGATTTTTGAACAAGAAGGGGGTTGGTAACAAGATAGGTTTATGAAACCCATATGATGCAAATCTTATTCTAATGTTTTCTATTTACACTGGTTTACATATTGTGTTGTAGGAGAGAGAAGAGAAACAAAAGCTGCTAGAAGCGGCGCAGAAGGAGGCTGAAAACGAGCCTGAGGAGGATTCAAACTCCTTCCTCAAGACCATCGAGTCTGTTCAGCGGAGGCCCAAGCAGGACAGCCCCAAGAGTGACTGTATAGACAAACGACAGGTTAGTGTGCTTTATTGCAACGCTTAACTTGTGTTTTAGCAGAGCGAGAAGAGAAACAAGCTGGTAAGAGCGACACAGAATTTGTGTTGAAGGAGAAGAAAAACAGGTGATGCAGCAATTCTTTTGAAGAATAGAGAGAGAGAGAGAGATAGAGAGAGAGATAGAGAGAGAGAGAGAGAGAGAGAGAGAGAGAGAGAGATGAGGGACAAAGCGACGCTGAAGGGTAGGTGGAAAGCGAGTCGGAGGCGAATACCAACCGAGGGTCCCCTGTCTATTAATGCCACGGCTGCCTTTCCAATAGCCTAAGTAAAGGAAAAAATCTGAAAACTGAAAATCAACATGAAACAACATCATGAAAAAGTGTTATTTCTAGTATGATGGAATCCTTCGTGTGCGAGTCTCGCACTTAGCCTTTTTTTGTAGTATTGTAATATGTTGTTTGTTTTAGGTAGTGAACTTGGCAGTGAACCAGAAGCCTGTACCAGTCAAGAACCTTCTGGACGAGGACAAGGACGAGATTCTCAACAAAATGTTCGCGGGGTTGCTGTTCGGCGACCGCGTACCGCAAATGATGACGGTTAGGAAAGGCAGGGTGAGTCCATTACTTGATTTCTTTCCTACGAGTAAGTACACACGTTATTAGGCCACAACACAACTCCTCTATTTTTAAAGTCGGTTAAAAAAGTAGCCTATGGTTAATCCTCTACTTATCTGTAAAAGTCTCGTCAAAATAGGTTCAGCCATTCCGAAGATTAGCCCGTTCAAACCGATAGACACTTCAATTTTATTTATTAGTATATAGATATATAGATTAGTATTACCCGTGCGCATTAACATGGCACCTGGCTCGAAAACAACCCCTCCCCCCACTTCCGCCGCGCCGTGCGAGACCAGTAGCGGCACGGCGAGAGCGGGGCATCGCGCGGGGAAGTGGGAGGAAGGTTGTTTTCGAGCCAGGTGCCATGTTAATCCTTTTTATTCATAGCAATCTTCATAAAATTAAAACATTCAAACTTTCAACATAACTTCCATCTTCAAAAACCAAAATTTGTTAATGCGCACGAGTTATATAAATAGCTCTCTGATAAGCTATTTGTCGCCAGGTGCTTCTGTCTCGCTTCCTCTTGCGCGCGCCGGGAACGCACGCACGCCTGCGCGCGCTGTGGTCGCGCATCCTGCGAGCCCTGCCCTCCGCCTCGCGAAGGGACGACGGTGGACTTGCGGCCTTATCGCCACACTATCGCAAGTAAGTACCTACTAGTACTACTGCCTAACTAAGTGCTTAGTACTGAATGATAGCCACCGATCGCATTTTTGATATTGGGTGGCTCTACATTGCTGCTTCACTGAGTGATATCGAAATCTGCGTGATAGTCAAATGAGCTCGGTTGGCTATCAGTGTAATATCACTGAGTTAGCGAATCACCCCGCTGGAGACTGCGGAGACCCAGTATGTCATACATCAATAGAGTATTTCATAAATGAATAAATGGTTTTTTATTTATATTCATGGGGGTTTTATTTATATTCATGATTATTTTTCAGATACATGCAGAACTCAACAGGCTGGGCGGCGGTGATCGAATCGTGCGGCCACCTGGCAGAAGCCTTAGACCCCGCGAGAACGCCGCACGCGCTTACGTCGGCGGTTAGTGGCTTATATTATAACTAATATATTTAGTTTAAATAAAAATAGTGAGCAAATGAGCAGGCGGGTCACCTGATGTTAAGTGATTACCGCGTTGCCGGCCTTTCAGGAATTCGTTGATCTGTCTCTTATCCCTATAATGAAATTTAGTGGAAAGACCGCTGAATGGAGTTGGTTCTACAGTTTATATACAGTAACAGTTATAATAGGACAGTTCTAACATTATAGTTTCACGAACATACAGTAAACATTTTTAATTAATTATTTCTATCTTTTACTAATTTCAAGTAAATAGAATTGGAATTCTTCACACATATTATTATAATATTAATACAAGAGTAATAGTAAAGAGTAACATTTTTGTTTTCATTTTCAGTTAACGCTAAGCTGCGTCTGCGCACTAATGGAAAGAGCCATCCTACTCGTAAACACGCCGGAAGCGACGTCCAACGAGCGACAATGGTACAAATTCCTCAAAACCCTCGCCCGCGCGCTCAAAAACACTACCCTCACCGTAGCCAGGCCGACCCAACCGCTGCCTGAGCCCAAAGTGATGCAACACATCAAACAACTGGAGTCCAGGTCCACCATAGAGATCCTACAGCGGGGTAAGGCGGCAGACTTTGATTTGACAAAGAACGACGTATCCGAACAGTTGGTCAAACATTTGTGTTGATGTTTGGACAAATATTTGTCAAATGCGTTGGTCAAGTGGTAGTCGATACGTGTGACTGACTATGATTTGAGAAAGAACGACGTATCCGAGCAGTTAGTCAAGCAGTTGTGTTCATGCTTGAACAAATATTTGTCATATCCATTGACCAAATGGTGTCAAATGAGTTGGCCTATTGGTAGGAAGTAGAAATAGTACAATACGTGTAACTGACAATGATTTGAGAAAGAACGACATATCCGAACAGTTGGTCAAACATATGTGTTGACGTTTGGACAAATATTTGTCAAATGAGTTGGCCAAATGGTAGTAATGTACATGTGACCGACTATGATTTTTAAGTAAGAACGTATCCGAACTGTGGGTCAAACTTTTGTGTTGATGATTGGCAAATACTTTTTAAATGCGTTGGCCAAGTGGTAGCAATTATGATACGTTGATTTAAGTAGTCCATTATTGCACGTCCTAAGTTAGCGCCGGAACCTAGCAATAAATAGACTTGCTCAAGTCACGAGTCAACCTACTCGTCGATTATTGCACGCTATAAAAATGTGCAACTTAAGTCACGGATAACCGGTGCTTTAGTACTGTAAGGGTTTAGTTTAGATCACGCAACATCACAATACGTGTGACTTAAGTAGTTCATTATTTCACAGAGTGAGATAACGCCCGAAAGTAACACATATAGGACTTGCTAAAGTCACGAGTATAGTACATTTTTATAACTCATAATTCGTGACTTACAAGTAACACTTATCCATGACTTGAGTAATAATTTTTTGCACAGTGTAAAATTGGACTACTTAAGTCACGGAGAGTGTTACTAAGTTACGGATAAGTGTTACTTCAGTGTGGATAGGTCACAGAGCTATAAATGTAATTTGTCGTTCATTGGCCAAATCAACTTGAATGACTGTAACAAATATTTGTTATATAGAGGCAAGTGTTTTGCAAATATTGTTATACTTTAGTTTTCTTTAGTTTACTTAAAAGGTAAACAAGTAGGTAGTTAGGCCCATACGATCTTGTTACCGCAAACTGACAATCAAATCAGGATAGAGTAAAAACCTAAATACAAAAGGTCTTAAGTGCCGAGATAATCGCGTCGCTTACGTGTTTCTCCGAGGCTTCTACGATCTGTTTATCTTTTAAACAAACTGAGGAAAAATGTACGACAGTTAAATGTATTTTGATGTTGACCGAATGTTCAATGGGATTGGGAGTGCTGAAATATTTTGGTTGATTTATGGGATTTGGTGTCAGGCCGCGATCTGTAAGTTTTACTCACGTAAGTAGCTTACGTCATTACGTAAAAAAGCATTGAACCCAGTTGGCATACTTACAAGTTCGCCGATTCGAAAAAAAAACTTGTTTCGACGGCCAATGATAAATTAACATTATGTCAATCAATAGACTAAGTGATTATGATCAAAAAGTTTAAAGTACAAAAATGTTTCAAACCTTTTATGAATGTAAATGTACTTAAAAGAGTGCTTACATTAGTAAAGTCGTAAGTTAATCATGTAAGCTATTGACGTGAACAAAACTTACAGGTGTATCCGGCTTTATTATAATTATTTTGTCAATAGAAGAATATGTGGTTATTTATTTTAAATATTATTAGTAAAAAAACTTATTTCAAAAATTAAATGTCTAATGGAGGATGTATTATAATTATTATTTAGCTCAAGATGTTTTGATAAAAACGATTGTCGATCAAAAAAAAAATAATAAATTTTGTTGAGAGAAAAAGTTGCAACATTAAAAATAAATGATTTCTTAGTGATTATAAATATTATTAATTAAAGAATCTTACAAAATACGTGAACCCACTATGAGTTTCAAGTTTGATAATCATTATAAATTAGCGATTATAACCGTAAAATGTTTTGACGTTTGCTAAAGAGTTCATTGAATTAGTTTATTTTGTAAATGGCACTTTTTTCCAAAAACTATGTCCCTCTTAATGATTTTAAAAGGCCTATCCAATGAGGTATCTCGTAACGAGCTATCAAGTACTTAAATATATTTTTTTGTTTTGTTCTGATTTTTTTTTCAAATTCAAATATGCCTGTGTAGTAGTAACAGGATTTAATACCTTAATTTCAACTTTTGTGGTTTGTTTATAAAATAGCTGTGACAGACAGACGGACAGATGAGTTGCCCAGAAAAGACTTGAATGTAAATAAAAACTGTTCAACTCCTTTGTGTTTTCTCCAAACAACATAAATCCACTAAAACAAACAGCAACAACAGATGAAACCATAAGGGTTCCTTGTTTTACTACGGAATCTTAAAACCAAAATGGTTCGAAGCGGCCAATTCCCATAATCGGATAATACGACCCATCCACACCTGAGCACGCGCACGAACCGTGCACACAACGCGCACCATAAGAACATAATGTGGACGAGGGGCTTGCGAGCGGTTCGCGTGCACCTTGTACAAGTCATGGCGTGTACATGTTCGTGAGTTTTGCGAGTACAACTTAGTACAAACATAAATAAATAAATAATGGTTTATTCGCTGGAATGTGGGTACAAGTAGGTCTTACATCAATTGAGTTACCTTACACATTCTACCAGGTCTTGGTGTGCCAATAGATTAGTGAATCCTATATGTAATATTAAAATAATTCTGGTTCATTACAATATGATGAAATAAAAAATAAAAAAATTAACATAGTGCATTCATAGGCGAAGACCTTTGCTGGCGTAACTTCAAAGTCTCGATCACTCGCGTAAGGTCGTCGGCTTATCGGTGTTTTATAGGATATATTTCGGAGTGTGCACAGGAACTATTCGATCTTGTCCTCCCTTCACTATTTTGCCATCGAACCGCAGGACGTCGTCGGGCGAGTTTCCATCCTTATATCGTCGACATTCCATCTGCACGCACGAAACGTTTTGCGTCTTCATTCCTCATACGCATGGCTAAGGTTTGGAATACTCTTACGCGATCTGTGTTTCATACCAATCTCAATCTTAAAAACAAGAATGAATAGGCATCTTCTAGGTAAACGCGTCCCATCTTAGGCCACATCATCACTTTCCATCAGGTGTGATTTTGTGGTCAAGCGCTTGCCTATAATGAATTTTAAAAACATGATATACGCATTCGCGGCATGTTGATGCGCATTGTGTGCACGGTTCGTGCGTATGCGCAGGTGTGGATTAACCTTTAGCGGAACTAGGAATTTAAAAAAACGGTTGAATACAGGCCGTAAGTTAAAATTTCGCCATGTTACGTTTGATTAAATAGGTATTATAAATATTTGTATAAATAAATAATTCAAGGCGAAATTTTCATCCTTACGACCGATTTTGTAAAAATGTAGATAATCTAATCGACAGGGCCTATAGGGTATTTATTTAAAACCTTATTGACCATTTTTTGAAAGTTCAAAATTGAATGGCGAGAATATTTCATTTGATCACGTCGAATCACGGAAGCACTTTAAAATTTTGAAACGTTATTTGAAATATAAGGATGCCCTAATTTCAATACTTTATATTTGAAGAGTGCTCAACATTTAAGGTCACACTTCATACAAACGTATTACCCCGTTAATTCTATTATTTGTTGTTCTAGAAATCTAGACCTATAGCAGGCCGATTATAGATTGATATCTTTATTATTTATGCCGGACAAAAAATAAATATCTTAAAATTATTTCGAAAGTTGAAATATCTTGTTTTAGGCCAAATAAGGCAACTTTGTACATAACCACGTAAAAACAAAACAAAATATGGCTTTAAGACAAACTTTATTAATAATTTCAAACGTGATAAGTTTGTTTAAAATATGGATTAGTTTTCAAAATACAAACGCAGTAACAAACGTTGGTTTGCGTTATTAAAATATCGTCCATCTCACTCTTGAGCATGCCTGCCCGTAAATGTTGACTGAAACAACATGCGCCTACGCTCGACTTGGAGCAACCGTGGAGAGCACTCTTAAGTAACTTTTCGGTATTCGGACGAAAGAAAGTGTTTATTATTAACTATTACTTAATTACTAAGTAGCCTAAAATTATTCTTTTTTTTTACTATGCCTCTATTTTTTTACTTTGTTAATACTAAAACGAATTAAATCATTTAACTAAAGAAAAGACAGCAATTTCTTTTTTAACAATGTTATTGTTATTTTCACTAAAAATCCTAAATTATAAATGGATATTTTTAAAAGTTTATAATTTAAAAAAAAAAATAAGGTAACGATTTTTTTGATCAATTGTATATTAAATATGTTATTATGTTTTATGTTAGGTGAATGTTTATTCCAGAGTTGAAATTAAGCAATTTTACATGTTAAAGCCTTTTCACACGGGGAAATTCATTTCACCCGAAACCACGTAGGCTTAGTACAAGTTTTTAAATGTCGACAACGTTGATAGATTTCTGCTCTCGAGTATTGGATCACTGTAACGTTAAGTAATATGGACATAAGCTGCCCTATTTTTAGGCTCAATTTCTCCATGACATTAATTTGCTTATCTCTAACTAAGGCTTAGGTTTACCCATGGAACATCAGGTTTGTGGACCATGAGTTCCATGATAAAAGTTTGTACTTGGTGCCTAGGCCTACAGTATCAATTCATCTACAAAACCTTTCTAAAAATATGTAGATTAATTACATCAGTAAGAAAATTGTCAAAATTGATTCTTTGGTTATTGAGAAATTACGAATAGGTGATTTTTTTAAATTAAATAGAAAATCGCGAACAAACATATGCATACCAACATACTATACAGGCCGAACACAAAACCTCCTCTTTTGAAGTTGATTAACGAAAGGAATGCGGTCCATTTTACTCTGAAGTCTGACGTTGCTACGTTTCGATACTCGAAATCTATCAACGTTGTCGAGATGTTAAAAACTGTACTAAAGGTACTGTTTTTATTGTAAGTAGCACACGTTCATAGCAACGTGGGCTCGCGTGAAAATGCCGCCATGTGTAAAAGGCACTTAAATGTCTATATTTCATTAAAATTAATTAAGAAAAGTTAACGAAAATTGCTTAGTTTCATCTCTTACTCTGCCATGGCGTCATTCTGATATTAGTTTAGCATAGAATGGCAATACTAAAGCTTTTATTATTGTTTTAAGATGCCAGCATTGTTATTTAGTGATGCCAGGTTAGGAATATCGTCATCGGATATTTTTTGTGTATCCTTTCGAATTTCTTTAAACAAAAACCAAAAACATGCCGTTGTCGATGATTCACCCGCATTTGTCACGTATTTATTCTGACAGTTAAACCTGGCAACACTAATGAGAATACAGATTAAAAAAGCTATATTTTAACTCTAACACTCAGCTATGTGTAAATATTAAGGAATATTATAAACACTTGTGTAGATGTAGTAGCTTTTAATTTAAATGAAAAGATAAAAAATATGCTTTTTTTTAATTATTATTATTGTAATTATTTAACGCGGGAAATATACAAAAGAAAACTAGATGTTAATAATACAAAATAGAAAAAAAAATCCATTGAATTTTGTAATATGGAGGAATATGTTTATAATCCATAAAAATTCGTGGACATAAAGGCCCTTTCACACGCGCGCGGTCATGGCACGGTACCTGCCGTACCGTGTAAAGTAGTAAGTAATGTATGAGCTGACGACAGCTTCCACAAGGCACGGCGACCGTACCACGACCGTGTATCGTCCTCATCCACCACAATCACGGTTTCGACTCGTTCACATGAACACCAACGCAACACGGCTTGAGCGCAAGGAATACAGTGGCCGGCAAACATCTTGGGTACTGACGCGATTGGCTGGCGAGTGGCGCGTGCACGCGATTGGCTGATCAGTCGGCGCTGGTGCACGCCATTGGTTGATACGTGGACTTTTGCTTCCCGGATTTGCCAACTTTCAACTACACCTCTTTAGGCCCACGTTGTTTGCCGGGCACTATACCATTAGAACGATATTATAAATAGGTAAAGTTTGTAGGTTTGTTTGTAGCGAGTAATCTCTGGGACTACTGAACCGATATTGAAAATTCTTTCACTAGTAGGTACAAAGCTACATTATTCCTGAGTTGCATAGGCTACATTCTTCTGAAAATTAGAGATCTTCGCGAAAATTGTAATAAGCTGCTCGTGCGAAGCCGGGGCGGGTCGCTAATTAATGATAAACGACGACGTCTTCAATCTGGTTCCTTGACAATACTGCGACTACCGCTACCGTGCGACCGTAAACCGTGCGTAAATCGCGTACATGTAAAAGAACCAAGGCGCCGCGCCAAGCCGTAAAAGCGTAGGCCACACAGGCTGCGTAAGCGTAGACGTAGAGTGAACTGTATGAGACATGGCATACCGCTTGCGTGGCGTGAACGTTCACGTAGACGTAATGCGTTACGCATTGCAGCACCCAAGAGACAAACTGGCTGCGTAACGCGTGCAGTGATGGTAACAGCAATATGGCTGCCGCAGCGGCTAGATACGCAACGGTCGGGATGCGTTGCGTAAGCGTGCCACGTATGCGTAAACCGGTGTGTCAGGGGTTCACGCGCATCACTACGCACGTGTCACATGTACGTGCTGCATACGCAATTGATGTGAACGAGCTCTTAGAGGACAACCCTATGCATGTGAAAAGGCCGAAAAGGATTGATTTTTTTCCTATTAGGTTTTTTTTCATTTGTAAAAGACTGTGATCGATTGGTTTTTAAATACTTATTTCATTTTTTATTTCGTCATAGTGAGAAAAAAATCAGTCCTGAATGCAAACTCACATTTCGACATTTGTTTCACGTCATGTGACTTTGATTAATTTTTATTTAAATAAATGGAAAAATCAAAAAAATCACACTTTTTCTCATTTAGGTGTTACTACAAATTATTTTAAAATAAACTTTATCTAATATAAAAACGTGTTATTGATTTTTTATTACCTATTACAACACGGGGTTACTCAAGGGGCGGATCAACAAATTCCTTATAAGGCTGGCAATGCACCGGCGGCGGTTCCTTGCTGCTGCAAATGTAATGTAATGGGCGGCGGGAATCACTTAACATCAGGTGACCCGCCTGCTCGTTTGCTTTGCTATTTTTTATTTTAAAGAAATATGGTGTTCCTTGGTCACATGAATTTTACGTTAAATACGTAGATACTAGATAGGTAGATAATATGAAAAATTTAAGCTTTTATAAAAAGCTTTCATTGCAATGCAATTGCAACTTTTTCCTCTAGTTAGCAACTGTCATTTGTAAGGGCGATTGCGCACTGCATCCGATCCGAATCCGTGAAAATAAGTTCCGAAGTAGTCATAGCACTATTTGTATGGTAGTTTACGCACTAGCTTCGACTTCATCCGAGCTCTCTCCGTCACATTGCCTGTGCCACATGATATGATAAGACTACCATTGGTTCGGAAAGCAGAAGCAGTAATAAAAAAAAATAAACACCCGTGGCAATGGACAATGCTACCTAGTGCAACGTATTCCTCTTTGCTGAGATCGTGACCCTTTTTAGGGTTCCATAGCCAAATGGCAAAAAACGGAACCCTTATGGATTCTGTCTGTCTGTCTGTCTGCGTGAGAATATCTCCGATGTGCCTCCAATTCGAATCGGACATCATATGACGTAGATGTCCACTGAATAATTTGGATCATATATCGGATTAGTACGTAAGCAATACCCGAGCTCGGTCAGTTTTTTTTTTACATCCGTTTTATCTCGGCCTCGGATTGGATGAGTGCGTAATCGCTCTAACTGGTATTTTTTGACGAACACATGAACGTTCGTAAGTCGGTAACATATCGACAGATTACAGATCTATACTGATTTTATTGTTAACTAGCTGATACCCGCGACTTCGTCCGCTTAAAAACATTTCGCAAATTGGTTTTGAAATCTCAGAGATTTCGGTATACATAGGTAGAAAAACAACTCCTGTTTTGAAAGTCGGTTAAAAAAGTAGCCTATGCCTACTCCCTGATTAATCCTCTACTTGTCTGTGAAAGTCCCGTCAAAATAGGTTCAGCCGTTCAGAAGATTAGCCCGTTCAGACAGACAAAAATTTTAGAAACGTGTGATTCAGTTATGGTATCGTTCAAATAACCTAGCTTAATATGAGGCAGTTATTTCGAAATTATAGACAGATACTTCAGTTTTATTTACTAGTTAGTACCTATATAGATAGATTTTGGAAATGGGTGCTTATTATCAAAAAGAAATCAATTTCAAATATAATTAACTTAAATTTTATTTTTCAAAACGTATAGGTACACTTCGTATTAAATAATACTAACAAACTTAACATTGCAATAAATAACCTATTTTAATCGTAAAATGAATATAAAAATAAAAATTAATATTATTATCACTAAAAACAATACAATATATTATTATCTATGTATATTATATGCAGTTAATAATTTCCACTATTTAAAATATACTAGGTGCTTATAGTTATAATTATTTTCAACTCGCCACGCTAGCTAACAACGGAGATCATCCTGCCTACTGATTCACTAAGTGATAGTCACTGAGCACATTTGACATTTATTTTTAACCTCCGACCCAAAAAGAGGGGTGTTATAAGTTTTACGTGTGTATCTGTGTATCTGTCTGTGGCATAGTAGCTCCTAAACTAATGAACTGATTTGAATTTTTTGTTTGGAAGGTGGCTTGATCGAGAGTGTTCTAAGCTATAATCCAAGAAAATCTGTTCAGCCGTTTGAAAGTTATCCGCTCTTTTCTAGTTACCTTCACTTGTTGGGGGTGTTATAAATTTTTTATTTACACTTGTTATTAATCCATTGAGGGTTTTCTACGAAAAATGTTTTAATATCGCTCAATGTAGCAGCAATCTAGAACGAGCCAATGTCAAATGGGCTTAGTGGCTGTCATTTAGTGTTATACACTGAGTTACCCACCGCGGTCTTTCAGATTGAGAAATGCTTCTCGTTTTAACTTTGTTGTAAGTCTGAGCACAGTCTAAATATTATGCTCTATTAGATCTCAGCCTTAGGGCGTCTGTGCACTTATTCGTATTCGGTTCGTTTTCGTGATTCGTGAAAATACGATTCGAAGTGGCCTTCTTCAAAACGCGTGTGCACTCATTCGATTCGTATTTTGACGGATCCGTGAACAATTATTTTCAAATTTTGGACATTACCAAAAATATAGCCATTTCGACCAGGCTTCGCTTACAGGCTAAATTTTAGGTAAGTGGTTACCTAATATTTGACATTTTTAAGTACGAAAAGATTATATTATCACAGGTGATCACTGAGATACATGGTTCACACAAAATCACACTTGATAGATAACTAACAATTTTTGCTTTTGCCCTAATAAATCCTTAATTCGGGTGCATTTCCACTGAAGCGAAACGGGGGGGGGGACTTGTTTTTTCGACCAATTAGATTATTGAAGGATGGCGTGATAAAAATATCACGTCACCTAACAGTAACCTGATTTGTCTATTGAATACGTCACCGATCCTACTCGCTTTAGTGGAAATAATGCACACTTAGACCAAGAAAAAAGTCGAGTCGAATTGACGGTTTTGGAGCTACAATCGAATTGAAGACGCGTACGGTAGAAGATGTGTGTGAGGACATGTATCAAACATGGAGAAAATTTTAGCCGGGAACTTATGAACCTACTTAAAAGTAACTTGTTTGTTTTGGAAAACTAGGCACTTTTTTTGATAAGAAAAATATCTCTACAGAAGCTCGTTTTTGTGAGAAACATTTACAGATACAAGTTGCAGCAAAAAGTTTCATAAATTCAGCTTATCACAAAAATTGTGATTGCAGAAATGTGACAATCACATCAACGCTTAGGTTGAAATCTATAGAGCGCACTTTCACTTTGCTTGGACTTAATTTTCAGTTAAAACGAGACAGATTTATGCCGGCGGTATAACGCTGTCTCGTTTTAACAGTGTCTTAACAGGGCTCTCTCCGTCACTTACTCCATACAATCGTAGTTCCAATTTCATTTGAATATTAAACAACCAAATCGATGAAATTTTACAGACATATTCTAGAAACTAATATCTGTGCCTGTGGTGTTTTAGATTTTTCTAAAAATATGTAGTTTTAAAATAACAGGGGCTCAAAGATATGTATGTGAATTTTTAAGACCGCGTAACTTTGAAACCGAATATTTTAACAAAAATCTGGAAAACCACAGGCACAGATATTAGTTTCTAGAATATGTCTGCAAAATTTCATGGACTTTGGTTGCTTAATATTCAAATGAAATTGGAACTACGTTTGTATGGAGCGAGTGACGGAGAGAGTCTGAGAAAAGTCAAAGTACGCTCTATAGATCTCAGCCTTAGGTCCTCAGTGCCAAGTGAACACGCAATGGCAGAGGAGGAGATAGCCCGAAGCGACTATAAGATGTCCGATCATGACGGGGAAGCCGATCTTGAAGAATTGCATGAAGGTGAACCGGTAGCCGTGCTGTTCGGCCACGCCCGCGCACACCACGTTTGCGCTTGCGCCGATTATGGTGCCGTTACCTGAAAAAAAGTTGATAAAGGTGTTGTGGCCTAGGAGATAAAATAAATCGCAAGGAAATCATATGCGGACAGGCCGTTGTTCTGGTAGTAGTAATAGGTAATTTAATCAGGTGCTGAAAATAATAATTTAGTAAACTGTAGGTAACTGTTTTTAATCCAGTCATTTGGTGCTCAAAAAGTGGCTATCTGAAAAGTTTTCCGGGAGTTTTACGAATTGGTGGTTTTATAGATTTCGAGGTGCTCTTTCCGAATTTTCACTTTGCCACCTCGTATCTTTGCCGCTCGCGCCGCCATCTTGGAAAAATGGCGTCCAAAAAATATTTTTGTCCATAACTTTCTTCCGACTCATTTTACGATTAAAATGATTAATTAACAATTAAACTAGAGACAATTTCCTACACTGTATGTGGTCACATTTTTTTTCGTAGACTTAATAGTTTTAGCGTACGGACGCCACAAAGCCCACTCCAACACTCGTTTTGGCCAAATAACTCATTTCCACACCACCATGTGGTAGAGTGAGTGGGAAGGAGAAAACTAAGGCTAACATGTATAGAGCGCAATTTGACTTTGCTCAGACTTAAGGCACTGTTAAAACGAGACAGCGTTATACCTCTGGCATAAATCCGTCTCGTTTTAACTGAAACTGACTAAGCAAAGTTAAAGTGCGCTCTATAGATTTCAATTAAGAGTTACTAAGAGTAACTCACCTCCTAAACAAGCGCCGAAGGACAGGGCCCATATCAGTGGAGTGATGGGCAGGTTCAGAGTCGGGTTGGAGCCCAAAGCGATGACCACGCGCACCATCATGGTGGTGAGTGGTATGTTGTCCACGAATGCTGACGTTATGCCTGATACCTGAAAATACGTACAGTTTATGAAACCGAACGAATACTTTATTTAGGGGTTTAAAGTTGAACGGGTACAAAGATTTTTCTGTATACTTAGTTACTTAAAGTAAAAGTGGTGGTTGCTTAGTGGTTAAGACATCAGCCTCCTAGTCCGAAGGGGAGGGAGGGAGGGGGGATATCCAGGGTATGATGATGCGCACTTCTAAGTTTTCGGAATTAAGTGTGTTTAAGCAATCACTTGCTTTAACGGTGAAGGAAAAACATCGTGAGGAACTCTACTTGCCTGACAGTTTTCCATGTAATGTTCTCAAAGGTGTGTGAAATTAGGAATTAAACGCCACCCCTATGGAGAGCGCTCCGAAAGTAAGAAAAATATTTTCTACCTACCCACAATAATAGCAGCAGCGCTACGGCTAGTCTGCCATTTTCATCCACTCTGAGTATAAGAGATTCTGTCAGACCTCCTATGAACTCTATCAGGCCAAGTTTGGAGAGAGCCTGTTAAACAGAAAATATGAATTTATGAGCGATTAAAGTATTAATGATAATAAGGTACCTAGTATAGGCTGTAGCTGGCCTATTTCCAAGTTGGTACCTTGAAAATGTAAAAAAATAGCCTTTGGAACTGATAGGGATTTAAATTTAAACTAGTAAAGGTAAGCCACTGAGTACTGACCCATTTTTAAAAATGTACAATAACGAGCAGGCGGATCACCTGGTGTTAAGTGATTACCGCCGACAATGAACTTTTGTAGCACCAGAGGTACCGCCGATGCGTTGCCGACCTTTCAGGAATTTGTTGGTTGAACCGCCCCTTGAACAACCCAGTTCAACGTAACCTAGCAAAAAAATCGGCCAAGTGCGAGTCGGACTCGCGCACCGAGGGTTTCGTACTCGGGTATTTTTTCGACATTTTGCACGATAAATCAAAAACTGTTATGCATAAAAATAAATAAAAATCTGTTTTAGAATGTATAGGTAAACCCTTTGATATAATACCCCGATACGTTTTTCCTTTTGAGGTACGGAACCCTAAAAATATACTTAAAGTCTAACTTACCTCCATCAAAACAAAGAGCGCAGCAAAGAACAGTAGCGTGGACCATTCCACCCTGTGCAGTATGGGCTCCAGATCCTCGCGGTCAGCCAGCGTCAGCAGAAGGATCGCTCCTAACAGCGCCGTCCAGCCCAGAGATACGCGGTCTGATAAACCATTGAGGAGTTAGAAAGCAAGAACTATCCACGGAAAGAAGTTAGTATTAAATTGTTAAACTTCTTTAACTACTTACTACGTTTCTACTACTACTAGTATTACTACTACTATCACTACTTCTACTAATACTAATAATAATGGGACCACACGTGATCCCATACAAATGATAGAGCCAAAAATCTCAGTGGGCGCTTAAACACTTTGATACACCAACCAATCACAAATGAAACTATGTTTTATAATTGAATTTCTCATGATTTTTGAAAACGTTTTCAAATTGAATTTCGAATGTTTTTGAAAACATTTTGAAATTGAATGTTGAATGTTTTTTGAAAACATGTTTGTGATTGGTTGATGATTCAGAATGGTTAACGCTCACTGAAATTTTTGTCTCTATCATTTGTATGGGATCACGTAACAGAGAGAGCGCTATACAAACTTCGTTCCGCGGATAGCGTATAGGTTGATAGTTTGATACTATTAAAACCAGCGTAAGGATAAGTGATTAAGGCGCTCTGAATAGACGTTTTTTAGGTATTTGAGGGGGGTACTTACTCAGTTCAGGAATCGAATGCAAGAAGAAGACAGCCACAACAAAGGTTATCGCGACTGTAGATTTCAGCAGCAACATTTTGTCGCGGATTTTATACTGAAAAAGACAAGTTATAAATTATGGTGAGAGTATAAATAAATTATAGCCAAGCAGTATTTAAAAAAAATATTCGAATCATGTACATATTTTGTTTGGTTATTAAGTAACTGCCTCATTGGTCTCGTTAAATGGAACGCATTCGTATCAAGAAAACGTTGACTTTTACACTCCATCAAAGATCCAGACAGGCACCTCAACAGGTCTAATGCCTGGTTTATTCGCACGGACCTCAAGGTCCCGGGTTCGAGGCCCAGGTTGGGCCAAAAATGTTATTTGGGTTTTTTGCAACTTTAGGCTGGATTACCTACTTGTTTTTTACCACTTTAACTCACTTTTTCCTTCAACTGTCCCAAAGTAGTCTGAAAAGTCTCTTTCGGGCAGACTCTCTTGCTGCTCTCTTTGACCATGGTCGCCAGTTGCGCCGTCAGCTTGTTCATCTTCCTCTCGAGTCTCTCTCTCACCACTTGCTGGTCTCTGCTCAGGTGAGGCAGAGACTCGATAGCGCGACGCCATATGGAGATTTGATGGCGGAGATCTGGCAAACAAAATATATGTGATTCAAGATCGTTTAGTATCATAACCTGAACACTGCTAGCTGGCCTCACATTATTACAGGTTGTATCTTAAAATTTTCAAAGCGTAAGATACCTAAGATTAAGAAGATTAATGCACCTTACTCACAACCTGCACGGGGAAGCCGGAAGAAATCTCTGTTTAGAGATAAGCATTTCCTATGTACATAGCTTAATTTATCATAACTTTGTAACTACAATTTTGGTACATGAAAAATAAATATAAATATATATATACCTTGTATGTCCCTGGGAACGTTGAGTCTCAGCTTGTTGGTGTCTCTGTAAATGAATCTGAGCTGGAAGTACGTCTGCACGCACACGAGGAGGATGCCCAGGCTCATGTGCATTGTGAAGTTTGTGAAATTGATGCCCTGAAAGTATGGAATTTAGAACTAGAGATCAGTATAGTAGTTTACCGCTAAGGTCTGGAGCGAACTTCTGGCTCTTCTTCTGTTTCCTGCACGTATTACTTATCTCTAGGCAAGCGCACGCCAACGCTCCAACCAAAAAATTACATTTAAAATGAACTCAAAAAAAATTAAAGAAAAATAAAGGAGAATCGATGGGAAAGTTCAGAGCCAAAATCTTTTTCGATCTACAAAATCATTGGGAAACAGACAACAAACATCTAAAAAAGATTCTGCTTCCTGCATTGGATCCCTTTCTCGGGAGTTGTAATACGTCTACATCTTTTCGTCTACGCTGTTGAAAAGAATCTTAACAAAATATTTTAGTAATTACGGCGTTTGAGGTTCTGGTGCCGGGGCTTATGAACACCGGACACAATTTTTTTTATAAATGTTGTCCAAGAAATTGATCCATTCGTTAAGTTAGCCTAGGTAGGCTAGGCTTGGTTAGCCCAATTTGCCTAAATGCCTTGTAATTCAAAGGCATTTTATTTATTAGGCCAGTTTTTTGAATATTTTATTTGGGTATATTAGTTGTTATGTATAATTAATATAAAATACTTACAGATTGCACAACAGCCTTGTTAGAAGCAATAATGACGTTCGGTGGATCCCCCACGGGCGTGGCGGTGCCGCCTATGTTGCTGAACAGCACCATCGACATCAGTATAGGCACTGGATCCATGTCCATTACCTCACAGAGCCTATAAAGAAATTCATTTATTGCAATTCAGGCAACTATAAATCAAGATTTAAGCTTAGGTAGATACTAGATAGGTACTATCCATTTTAGGTTATGACAAATTTGAGAGTTGAAAACGAAAACGTAGTTTAAAGATTTTTCGAATTTCGGAAAAACTGGGGATCAAACTTAATACTGATACCACCAAAATAATGTATCTGTTTTATTTGGTAAAATCTGAAGAATAGAATCGCAAAAACCACTCACCTGATCGTTACTGGTGTCATCAGTAGAACAGTAGTCACATTGTCCAGAAACGTGGAAAGGAACGCCGTGATGGCACAGAGTAACGTTATGAGCGGCCAGAGCTTGCCTTTTGTGACCTGAAGACAGATTTAAAGATACAAGATTTAGATGCCATTGAAAATATTACCTACCTACTCATATTTTGTATTTAGCCGTACCACAATACGTCTTGATAAATCAGGCTAGAGAATTAATGTCTCTGTTAATCTCTATCATTATTAATTACATCTTATATAGAAAAAATATTTGTCGGTCAAATCAAATCCTGATTCCTGGCAAGCGAAAAGTTTAAATTTAACCTACTTTGGATTTTTAAATATTTGTAAAGGCAAATCTTATCTTGGGAAAAAATGTGGCATATTCGTAAATGGACAATGGTCAACTCGAACCCTGCAACCCAATCTTAGGAGAGCCATATAAATGGAAACGACCACTTCACATGGGGACTGCAGACTTTAAATAGGTAGGTATTACCCTTATTCTTAAAAAGGACACCTTTGCTTTAATCAAATCGTTTATTTGCTGATTGTAGGTAGGTACCTACTTAGTAGTGAATCTGAATTGTAAGTAGGTACCTACCTAATACGAACCTCAAAAGTAAATACAGCTAGAAAATCAAACATCCCAGTTTCCGCCATTATAGCCACGAGGATCATCATGCTGAACAGCAGCAGTAGCGTCTCCATGTCCAGCCAAGACACCAGCTCTGGCACGGAAGGTCTCTGGCCGATCAGAGACAGAACTGCGAGTGACGTTGTGGCTATTAGTATCGCTGCCATGGTTCGGTTGATGATCTGGAAAAAAGACACCAGTGCTGTATTACTAAGAAACTAATAATAATTCCATTATAATAACTATGGTGCAATCGAAGCAATTATTACAATAATTGTGTTATTAGTTGAATAAATCCATAAATTATCATTGATCTCTATGTAGGTATTACGTAGTAGGTATGTATTGGATTGGCTAATCCATGGATTATCTAATCCAAACAAAAATATTTGCTGGCTACAATTCCCTTTTACCTTTATTTATATCAATCATCATTACAATTACTCTCACTACTAACATACGGCTATCCTTAGAAAAGAAGGGTGTAGACAGTAGATCACATAGTCAACCACGCTGGCCTAGCTGGATTAGCAGGCTTCACACACCTTTGAGAACATTACAGAGAACTCACAGGCATGCAGATTTTCGAACGATATTTTCTTTCACCGTTAAAGCAAGTGATAATTTAATTTGTACCTACAATAAAATGCACATAGCACCAAAAAGGAGGTGCGTACTGGGATCGAACATCGGACCCTTGAAGTTAACCACCTACTAAACTGTTGCCATTATACCAGTATTTTTAAATTACCAACCATATCGAAAAAAATTACTATGGAAAATCCAACCAATCACAGACATGTTTTCAAAAAACATTCGAAATTCAATTTGAAAACATAGTTTCGTTTGTGATTGGTTGGTGATTCAAAATGGTGAGTGCCCACTGAGATTTTTGCCTCTATCATTTGTATGGGATTACGTAACAGAGAGAGCCCTATACTAACCTCTTTTTAACCGACTTCCAAAAAAGGAGGAGGTTCTCAATTCGTCGGGATCTTTTTTTTTTTTTTTTTTTTTATTTTTTTTTTATATTTTTTATGTATGTTCCCCGATTACTCAAAGACCCCTGGACCGATTTGGAAAAATTTTTTTTTGTTTGAAAGGGTATACTGTGCAGGTGGTCCCATATAAATTTGGTGAAGATCCGATGAATATCTTCGGAGATGGAGAACAGAACTCCTGAATGGATAAGAGCAAATTGCTCGCGATCACTGTAATAGCTTAGTAAACAGTAGGGTTTTAACTGGGCATAGCATATTATAGTACAGTGGGGCCACTAAAAATTGTGAAATAAAAAATTTTCAAAAGAAAAATAAAACCGACTTCAAAAACCAAAAACACTAAAAAGTAGAAAATAATTTTTGTTTAGCTACACATGTAATGTACGTAGGTATGAAGTCGGGCGAGCTTCACTCTTGGATTTCTAATTTTGTTTTAATATGCTCGCTCGACTTCATACCTAGGTACATTACATGTGTAGCTAAACAAAAATTATTTTCTACTTTTTAGTGTTTTTGGTTTTTGAAGTCGGTTTTATTTTTCTTTTTTGCGGATAGGGTATAGTAAGAATTCTTCTACTTACTTATGTCATATTATTAAGTGTTCGTTGCACATATTGACTTATGGCTTGGAAATAATAATTGTTATAATAATAATTGTCTGTCATTAATGTTGGTATAAGATGAATGTCGGCTTACAATAGGACGATAAAAATATAACCTTAAGCTTAAGGCGTAAGTTTCAATATGAATTGGACGTTAGACGACAAATCTGATTAGAATAATAATGGCAAGTTATAAATTACGACTAAGTAGTAGGTATGATATTTGTATACCTTCCTAGATATTATCATATATTTTATTATCATTTTAACACGTGTATCTTTGAAAGATAATGGTAATGGGTATGGTAGCAATTAAATGTTGGAATTTGCAGATTTTTCGCGTAAGACTCTTTAAAATGATTTATGGTTGGATTTTGACTGTTGTTATAAGCTCTGTGGTCTTATAAGTGGGAGGTTCCAGGTTCGATACACAAACATATAGATGAAGGGTTCCTTTTGAGTTACGGAACCCTAAAAACCAGCAACGCCTTGCCGGTTTCTAGGGTAAAATATTCTAAAATATTCTATTCTATAAAAAAATCTATTCTATCAGGAGAATTTTTACAAATGAGTAGGTACCTCAAAAATAATAAGCACATACAGTCCACATAGTAAGATGCAGGCATATAAAACACCACTGCTGGCATCTAGCGGACTAATCGTGTACTTCATCGTAAACGGCGCTGTCTGATTGGCTGTCGTGCGCATACGTAATGCGTACACGCCGCTCTGATTGGTCAGATTTGAATGTAGAGCCAAGATGGACGACCGGGACTCCCCCTCGCTGAAGTCTAGGTCTTCTTCTTGCAAGAGTATCGGCCAGGTTTTCGATATCTGAAATTTTAGAAAGATTACAACTGTTGAAGTACCTAAGCGTTGATGCCTAAAAATCGGTCAAGTGTGATCGAGCTCACACACGGAGGGTTCCGCACCATCGTATAAAATAAGACTTTTAAGTTTTCAATGATGTTACCACAAATTTACGGTTTTTGGATGGTTCTCTTTACTTGTGCTATAATATATTGATATGCTTCCTTTCACGATTCTAGAATCTAGGTCAACATGAATAACTAATACCCTATAGATTTTAAATTTCTTGACGGGTCTTAAGAGCGTTAACGCATGAGCCTGCTTGGCAAGTTTAGGTATTTACCCGAGGTTCTTTGTTTGTTTCCGTGAACGGACGTACCGAGTTCAGTTTAGTTTATAACAAACCGTTTTGATCCTAGACGATTTTCAAACGGATTATTTTTTCAATATTTTTAAGTATGTGGTGTTAGCTTGTCGTTTTTTTTAAAACAGTGATGTTTTTAAAACAGTGTATTGTCTTTATAGATTAAGTACGAGTGAATAAAACTTATAATTGTAGTCAGTACTTAATACTAATCTTTTATATACTTGTGTAAGTATAAGAGAGTCAAGAAATTATACAAAATTCAACTTTCCTTATACATATTTACGAAAATATGGTTCCCTTATCATGCACAGTATAAATAATTACACCTACTATATTAATTTTCACATATATATTTATAAAGGCTGGTAAAATAAATGTGAAATCCGTCTAAAATTTAAAAAGTCTTAAATATTTAATTTGCAATATTATCACACTAATATTATAAAGGAGAAAGTTTGTATGTGTGTGTGTGTGTGTGTGTGTGTGTGTGTGTGTGTGTGTGTGTGTGTGTGTGTGTGTGTGTGTGTGTGTGTGTGTGTGTGTGTGTGTATGTGTGTGTATGTTTGTTACTCCTTCACGCAAAAACTACTGGACGGATTGGGCTGAAATTTAGAATGGAGATAGATTATACCCTGGATTAGCACATAGGCTACTTTTTATCCCGGAAAATCAAAGAGTTCCCACGGGAATTTTAAAAACCTACATCCACGCGAACGAAGTCGCGGGTATCAGCTAGTCGAAAATATAATGCAATGCTACTAATACTCATAAAGACATTGAGCAATTTTTCTTATTTATGGTCCTTTACAATCTTTTCAAATTTTATTGTTAGTACTAAATCGTACTTACCGTAAGCGCAAAACAATGGACAGTACAATGAAAGGGATTAACAGGTACAAAAATGCAGATGTTACACTTGAGTAGGTATTTATTCATCAAAAATAAGTGCACTGCTACGCGAGTCAGCTAGGGATACAAAAACAAAATAAGATAAAGTTCAAAACTGAAAGTACAAAAACCCACCAACTACTTTTAAAGATTTCACCGCAGATGATTGATTTATATTTGAATATGTATAAATCATTATATACATGTATTCGAAATTTTCATAGTAACTGCTATGATTTGATATCGCACTCGATCCATCTATTTCAAGTTTATTTTTTCTTGATATACATTTCTTTTTCATGTCTTGTGTAGGTAATACCAATTTCGATATACTTTTTGGGTTTTGTAGGTTATATCTCTTACATTCGTTTTGATTATGATAAGTTCTTTTATGACATATCAGAAAATTTTATGACATATGACAATATAGCCTCTAACATACGGAATGGTAAAGCTAAGCCAAAGAGAGATCTCATTTATCAAAATTTAATGTGCAGTTTGGCAGTAATAAGTGAATTGATGAGTTGATAAACAAACAAACACGCAACACAACACGTGACAGGTTGTGATGGCAATCAAGGTAGGGACGCCCCGCACACCCACACAATCCCTGGGCTAATCCGGTGCGGGATAGCGCGGGTGACGTGCGGTTGTGCAGAACGTCCCCCGCCTCATACCTCGATTGCCATCTCGACCTGTCACGTACTATACATAGCTGCCGAAAACTCAGTCCTCCCTTAGTTGGATAAAGAATTGTTTTATTCAAAAATAAAACCATCATAAAGATCCACGAGGGATGACCACGTGCAAATGATAGTAATTATCCTATTGTTTCAGGTGTTATGGTAGAGTGTACAATGTATACAACCAAAATCTAAATACAAAATACCGTACTAATGCTGTAAAAGACAATAAACTAATGCTATTATGCAAATGCAAAAAAAGAAATCATAATGGAATACAAGAAACCGCGCTAATGCCATAAAAGGACGATGAATCATCAAAATTTTATTTAGCGGCTAGGACAAATAGCAAGGGTATTGGCATATAGCATTGTCAGCCGGTAATAACTGTAAAACTATAAGCCTTTAAGAATATTTAATTCTGAAAAGTTATAATTCTAGTCAATAACTAATTATACAAAATTCTACTTTCTGTTTATTTAAAAAACATGGTTTTCCTTATCACAAACAGTATAATGAAACCTTGAGTATTGAGTTTTACAAATTTATAAAAGCTTTTGAAATAAATGTGAAACCCATTTAAAATTTAATTTTTAGAAATTATTAAAAATATAGATCAATGCCACTGCTCTGATAGGCATTAATCTATTCTCTACCGAAATCGCGTTTTACTGTTACCAATACCGTAATAGCGTAATAGATACCAATGCAGCTATTTGCTCGAAGCAATACTTATTTATTAACTAGCTGATGCCCGCAGCTTCGCTCGCGTGGATTTAGGTTTCTAAAAATCCCGTGGGAACTTTTGATTTTCCAGGACAAAAGTAGCCTATCCGTAATAGCACCGGTCCCCGGGATGCAACGCATTTCTGTACCACGTAAAAACATCTAAACGGATGATCCTTTAAAAATCCCGAGGGATCACCAGGATTTAGGAATGCAATTCCTTACAGCATCATATACACAATTTAAAAACATACAAAAAGTTTTTATCTATCTTTAAGAAAAAATAGCGAGTATTAAAAATACCTAGTATTGAGAAGTGATAGTCGCACTACAATTTCAGGTAAATCGTAAATAATCCGATAACAATTGCTAAGCAAACAAGCGTTACGTCCGTTCTCGGAGAGGCCTCGGCCGGTACTGATTTCCTAGTTCAATTTACTACTGCTCGTTGCACGGTTTTGTAGTGTGTTTCAAGATTATTTTTTGGAAAAAAATATTAATTAAATTTAGATTTTTTTTTCTGTATATATTGCCAATATGTTCTTCTTTAATGAGTACTTAGTTTTATTTATAAATGAAGATAAATAACCCACCTAAATGACAGTTTTATGTGTCTGTAGTTTTACGAAATTATGACTTTTTTGTTTGAATTTTTATAATGTAAAAAATGCCAAACGAAAGATTTGGTTCTGTCATCTTATTAGTTCAGGACCTTTTCTTTGGTAAATATAATTCTTTGTGAGAATCTACCAAGTAACTTTTGATGTAGTGAACGTCAAAGATGACACGAAATCCAAAATTCAGTAATAGTCTTTTGGTATTTTAGGCAATAAAAGATAAACTATGAATAAATTGCAAAATGTTGTCTGTCAATTTAATAGAACAGGAAATATTCTACAAAGTAGTATATAAATGGTTTACATAAATGCAGTGTTTAATAAAATATAGGGGGGCAAAATAGCTTAAGAATAGCTCATACCGGTTCAACACTCTTAACAGATACAACAGACAAACAGACAACAAAGTGATCCTTTAAGGGTTCCTCTTTTTTCTCTGTAACTTATCAATCAACTACCCACAGTACGAAATAGGATTAAAAAAAAAAAGGTAACGCCGGTTTAGGATTTGTTAAGATTTAAAGTCTGTGGACTGTGCTGGTAGTGCCTGTATTCTCTTGGTTGTGCTGAAATGTCACTTACCTCTGTTCGTTTACAAATGATTATGATTGTGAAAACAGTAAATGTTTGTGTTACAAAACATGATAAAAGATAACAGATAAATAATATTTGGTTTAACCTTTAAAGTCTTACAAGATATGTCAATTTTAGAATAACATTTGGACAGTAAAGTACAACTTTATCCTTATACCTACTTAATAATTATAATCAAGTATGTGACACGCATTTTGCTACAACAAATATTAGATAAAGAGCTATTGGCTTGTATCTCATGAACCGTAAAAGGTAGAAGATTGGAATTTTCACAAAGTATGCATTTTAATTGCCCCTATAGCAAAAAATAATAAAAATTTCAAAATGGCTGCCATGTCAATTGAAAAGTACATAATTTTGTACGATGGTACGGAACCCTTCATGTGTGACTCCGACTCGAACTTGACCGGTTTTATTCATCAGCCTTCACTATTGTATCTTTGGTCTTGATCCACTAGATAGATAATGAAAATATGAAAAACTGTTGTTATTGTGGGTAGTGCGGCATTTTGATTTGATTGATTCACTTGATAATTCTAAAAATTAAAAGATTGTTTCAATAAAAATCTTTTTATTTCAAACTAGAGGATGCCCGTGGCTTCGCCCGCGTGAATTTGGGGTTTTTAAAATCCTGCAGGAACTTTTTGATTTTCCGGGATAAAAAGTAGCCTATGTCCTTCGGGATGTATCCCATGTCTGTACCCATTAAAATCGGTTCAGCGGTTGGGCCGTGAAAACGTAGCACAGACAGACATAAAAACGGACAGACAGACAGACAGACACACTTTCGCATTTATAATATTAGTATTGATTAGCGACGCGCCCGGCTTTGCACGGGTGCAATGAATCTAAACTAACTACAATAATGTGATGTCAGTGGGTTAATTTGTTACCTATATTTTCAAAGAATAAGGCAACTTTTTCGATGGAAGCTCTCAGTCGGTTTGATTTCTTCCGACACCTTAAACAGTTATCGTCATTATTTCATATTTAGCACAAAATATTAATCAAACTAGAGTATGAATCTTCCTTCGAATTGATTGATGAAAACTGCATCAAAATCCGACGCGTTATTTGAAATATCTAAGCGTACAGAGGGGACAGAGGGCGGGAGGCGACTTTGTTTCATACTACGTAGAGATACAATACAAACCTCTTTATCAGTTTCATCAGGTTCTATAATAGGCCCCTGGCCATCTACCACCCATCTCTCAAGCCAGACTTCCATCCGTCTTGCATCTTTGAGTTTTGATTTGTTCAGCCTCTCTTCCGCTTGCTCCGTGTAAAACGGTCCCGATAATTTCACTAGCATGGATAGCTGGCTGTCTGATATGTTTAGTACGTAATCTGCAAAAATATTGTTGTGGTTATTTGACCAATCAGAGCGGCGTGTACGCATCACGTATGCGCACGACAGCCAATCAGAGAGCGCCGTTTACGATGAAACTACAGCAGTGTTGTTTTATATGCCTGCATTTTACTATGTGGATTGTATCATCAACCATGTATGTGCTAGTTATGTTTGAGGTAAGTGTATAAAGTTCCTTCTGATAGGTATATACAGGGTGTTTGGTAATTAGTATATAAAGTAGTATATAAAGACGACACGTACCGATGTTACTTTAATCTGATAAATACAATGCTGAAGTATAATGACGAAATAAAATTATAAAAAATTTCATACAAAATTATGTCAAAGTTTTCATGACCCTAACGTGCCCTAACTCACTGAAATCGTTGGCCATCTTTAGATAGGCCAAGGCCAACGATCTCAGTGAGTTAGGGCACGTTAGGGCCATGAAAACTTGGACATAAAAAAAAAATTGTATGGAAATTTTTATAATTTTATTTCGTCATTTTACTTCAGCATTGTATTTATCAGATCAAAGTTGCATGGGTACGTGTCGTCATTATATACTAATTACCAAACACCCTGTATATACCTAATAGAATATAATGCGGGTAAATGTTTATATTATTTACCCACATTCTATACTCTATCCACCGAGAGAAGTTATAGGGAGTTATAAGAAGTTATAAGACTCTCTCTATTACGTAATCGCATAGAAATGATAGAGACCAAAATCTCAGTGGGCGTTAACCATTGTGAGACACCAACCAATCACAAACGAAACTATATTTTGGAATTGAATATCGAATGTTTTTGAAAACATATTCAAATTGAATTTCGAATGTTTTTACTTTTTTGAAGACATGACTGTTATGATTGGTTGGTGGCTCAAAAGTATGGGATTACGTAACAGAGAGAGCCGTATCTAATTCCTTTTCGTGGATAGACGACGCCCGCGATCGATCGTATAGGTTCTAAAAAAATCCCGCGGGAAATCTTTGATTTTCCGGGATAAAAAGTAGCCTATGTCCATCCCCGGGATGTAATTTAACTCTGTAGTCTGTATAGAAGATTTTAAGCTTATTTATAACTAGCTGATGCCCGCAGCTTCGCCCGCGTGGATTGGTCAGATCAACAATCCAAATTGGAAGAGTTGGAATCCAAATTTTTTGTGAAACAATGTCGCAAAGTTCCTCTATCGATTAAAAAAAAATTACGCAAATCGGTTCAGAAATCTCAGAGATTTCGGTGTACATAGGTAGAAAAACACAACTCCCTTTTTGAAAGTCGGTTAAAAAAGTAGCCTATGTTACACCCTGGTCAATCCTCTACTTCTCTGTGAAAACCCCGTCAAAATCGGTTCAGCCGTTCCAAAGATTAGCCTTTTCAAACAGACAGACAGACAGACAGACAGACAGACAGACAGACAGACAGACAGACAGACAGACAGACAAAAATTTTAAAAACGTGTGATTCAGTTAAGGTATCGTTCAAATAACCCTATGAGCTTAATATGAGGTAGTTATTTCGAAATTACAGACAGACACTCCAATTTTATTTATTAGTATAGATATCCACTCATTTCTAATTTCGGCAGTTAAACACCAAATTAATCGTGTACATACCACGATCCGTCCGTCATCTATATTTATAAAAATAAAACTTTAAATCGGTTAAAGGGATTGGGCGTGAAAACGTGTCTTGTAAGAGCTGACAAGTTTATAAACTTGCCAGCTCTTCACAGTATATTAACATTTGCTTTCTAAACCAGTAAAGACTCCAGACTTACCTAGGTAAGACTGGAGTGGTTAGATACGTAGCATGATACTAGTAACTAAGTAGTTGCCCTACATGATATAAAGTTAAATAGGTGTTGGACTTTACACATAATATTTCATTTGGAACTTTTTGTCCCATAGATTCCCGACTTATTATTAGTTGTAAGGTCTTTATGGAAGCGAGAACTCTTTGCTGGGTAGATCTTAAAATGGTGCTGTTTCCACAGATGACGGAAATAACGTTAAATCTGTGCGTGCCACCCTTTCCCTCTAACCACACCTCACCCCGAGAAAGGTCGGGTGAATAAATTTTGCTTGAGATTCAATATTTTGTAAATCGGCAAAGGGAAAATTCAAATCGACGCGTAAAATTACGCCTATTTATTAACCCCCAACCCAAAAAGAGGGGTGTTATAAGTTTGACGTGTACCTATCTGTGTATCTTTGTATCTGTGTATCTGTCTGTGGCATCGTAGCTCCTAAACTAATGAACCGATTTTAATTTAGTTTTTTTTTGTTTGAAAGGTGGCTTGATCGAGAGTGTTCTTAGCTATAATCGAAGAAAATCGGTTCAGCCGTTTGAAAGTCATCAGCTCTTTTCTAGTTACTGTAACCTTCACTTGTCGGGGGTGGTATAAATTTTTAATTTACACTTGTCCCAAAAGAAATTATTTTATTACACAAACTGAAGACATTTAAAATTATTATAAAGTAAAGTCTGACACGACGTTATTATTTTTTAATTTTCTAGTTTCTTATTTAAAGTTTATTTACGCACGAAGGTGCCTCAAAATTTGCCTTAAAATAGAGATTTTTTATCATACAACTTTCAAAATAAATATTATTTGACTTTTATTATTTTAGAGCATAGATAATAGAGAGATAAATCCATATCTGGCTTAATTTTAGGTATATCACAACAAATAATAAAATAATAGCGTAAGTAATACATTTGTATGGAGAAACGCGTAAGAAGGGCCACCATAACATTTCACCATCGTTATGTAAACATTACACAGAGGCACGTACCTACTTGGCAAAGAGTCTAGTTGCAACACTGTATAAGCAGGTCATTCACCGAAGACCTTGTAAGTTGTAATAGCTAGGTTGTTTAGTCTAGCGATTCTGGCGATCCTAACCTTATAGGTATGCCTAGCTATGATGAGCATTTTGTAATAGCTATTTCAGGGCTTCGATTTTATAAACTTATGGTAAGTGCTGAACTCATAATACCTATCTACTATAAAATAATTTTTGTGTGTGTGTGTGTTTTTGTGTGTGTGCGCGCGTGTATGTGTGTATGTGTGTGTGAGTGTGTACTATAAAATAAATGTTTTCCATAAAACGTCCTAAATATTTTACAGCTCAGTACATACAGTACCACTTTTATAAGTTGCATCGACGATATTCGTTGGCCCATAAAAGCGCAATCTAAAATCGAATGTACACCAATAAAATATAGACCTTAATGCTTGATTTCAGGATTTAAAACAAAAGAACAACAGAGACTTGTGCTATCTCGTTCATAATTCGCGCGTATAAACATGACACATAGGCAACAACCAATAGCGGACGGACGCGGTCAATGATTGGCTGAGATGATTTCGCGCCATTCAAAAATAAGTTTTCTGCGCAGGTACATCGGTATAAGACGTGATAGTACTGTGCACAGCACATTTCAATGAAACAATTGTCTCTTCTCCAATACTTACTCTTAGTTTCTCCAGGGTGTACGGAGGAGTACAGTACGATCTCCTCCCGTTCATTGTACATCATGAATATCAGCGTGAAGAAGACCCAGCACGCCAGCAGCAGAGTCATCTTCAGGTAATGCCCCGCCGCTGCCATCTGACGGGAGAAAAAAATGATATTAGCACTATTCCGACCATCAAAAGGAGAACAATTGTACCTACTTTGAATAAATGATTTTGACTTTGACTTTAACTTTGATTTTATTCAATAATGACCTCTTTAAAGACGGGTCCGTCAGCCCCCTAGTTGGAGAGGTCGGGGGTTTGAGTTCGATCCCGGGCACGCAACTAACTTTTCGTAATCATCGTAAGGAAACCTGCATGCATGAGAGTTCTCCATAATGTTCTCAAAGGTGTGCAAATGTTGTCAAAGTCTGCCAATCGGCACTCGGTCAGCCTGGTGGACTATGGCCTTAGAAGCCCTTCTCATTCTGAGAGGAGACCTGTGCTCAGTAATGAGCCAGCTTTATAGGTATACATATTTCACTAGTTGAGTTAAAAACTGGAATGATACAAAAATATAAGGAAAAGAGATCTTACCTTAGTATGCCGTTTAGGTGAGGAGTCATTATCTGATCTGCAAAAAGAATATAGAATTTTGTTTTATAAGATGTTCATAAAATAAACATTATAATAAATGCGAAAAAATGATTGTATGTTTGTCTGCTAAGTGCACTTAGCGGTCCAGCCGTTTAGCCAATTTGGATAAAACTTAAAACTTGCTTCCCCTGGACGCAAGCTACAAAAAATCATATTTTGGTCCCGGCAATTTTTGAAAAGCTAAATCCACAGTCCACATTGATTAAGTTGCGAGCATCATATACTTAGTTGGATGATGTATCTTTAAAACAAGAGTGAATAGGCACCTTCTAGGTAAACGCGTTCCATCTTAGACCACATCATCACTTTCCATCAGGTGTGATTGTGGTCAAACGCTTGCCTATGATAGTGAAAAAAAAAATGCAACATACCCTCCATCCTTGCCCGAGCTATGTATCTCCACACCATCCAGCCTTCCATCAACGTTAGGAATTTCTTCCACCCTATTGTTGTTCAGATGTGGCGCGGACTTGACCAGGGGCAGTCGCTTCTTCGACTCCGGTGTCACACCGTTCTTCAGTTTTAATTGTGTACCCTCTTGTTTGCTTGCTGAAAGAAAATAAAAAATTATTCCATAAATAAATTAGTCTAAATAGGTCACTGCCTCAGCTTAATGACAAAAGATTTGGTGGGGTTTTGAAAGTTGATCCGGTCAATCAGTAGGAAAACCTTTGGCAAAAGGGTGCTACAAGTGTAAATTAAGAATTTATAACAGTCCCAACAAGTGAAGGTTACAGTAATAATTAGAAAAGAGCTGATAACTTTCAAACGGCTAAACTGATTTTCTTGGATTCTAGCTACGAACACTCTCGATCAAGCCACCTTTCAAACAAAAAAAAACTAAATTAAAATCAGTTCATTATTTTAGGAGCTACGATGCCACAGACAGATACACAGATACACACGCAACTGATACACACGTCAAACTTATAACGCCCCTCTTTTTGGGTCCGGGGATTAAAAACTAGCTGTCGTCGAAACTTCTCATGACCTCTCATTCGACCCAATCATTGCCTATCTTTAAAGTTCAATCCAAAGATAATTTCATGCTCTCTCACTAAAGTAAACTTTAGTGAACTTACTTTACTGGAATAATGTAAAACAGGCATAAAAATAATAATGGAGATAATAATTGTAGGATGAGGCAACCTATTGTCTACAATGCTAAATAAGTTTTAAGTAACGATTTAATAACTTTGTACTTATTACATCGTATTTTAAACTAGCTGATGCCCGCGACTTCGTCCCCGTGGTACAAGTTTTAAAAAAATCTTGTGGAAACTCATTGATTTTCCAGGCCATTCCAAATTTCAGCCAAATCCGTCCAGTAGGTATAATTTGCGTGAAAGAGTAACGAACATGCAGACCTACAAACTTTCGTATTTATAATACTAGTGTGATCAGGCTTTGACTTGACAACCGTGCCTCGGAGAGCGGACAAAGTCGTCGCTTCCTGTCATTATAGTATTATTATTGTGTGATGATTTATTAAAATGCATTTTAAAATGTTGGTATAATAGCTTGGTGTAAAATTAATGTAAATACTTACTTAAAATTTATAATTTTAGAATTCACAGTGTGCATTGGCCTTAATAACTACCTAACTTGCCAAATTAACGTTAACTTGTTTTTCACAATATAATTTTAATAACCTAACGCATTTAGCATTATTGAGCGTTTTTTGGATTTCGTACCTCAAAGGGTAAGAAGAAACCCTTATAGGATCACATCGTTGTCTGTGTGACTGTCGTGTCTGTCAATTCGGGGGAAACAAAATACACGCCCGTATTCACAATCGTTACTATGCGGTCTCATAGTGCACTCGAACGCACAGGATGCAGAAAACCTATTTATTAACAACACTTGAGGGTCGGCCGACACTATGCGTTCACCAAAACGAGCGCACAGGAAAAGTAGCTCGCTAGCTATTTTACGCTACGCATAGCAAATGTCAAACCGTAGTCAAATAGCTAATGTCAGGGTACTTTTTTTTTTATTCACTATAGGTAAGCGCTTGACCACAATCACACCTGATGGAAAGTGATGATGTGGTCTAAGATGGAACGCGTTTACCTAGAAGGTGCCTATTCACTCTTGTTTTAAAGATGCCCGGATTGTAATTGGTAGGAAACACAGATCGCGGAAGAGTATTCCAAACCTTAGCCATGCGTATGAGGAATGAAGACGCAAAACGTTTCGTAACGTAACCTAATATAGGTTATGTTTGATTATTTTTGCCTTTTTAAGGGGTAAGTAGTTACTTACCCCATTTTCGGTGAAGACATACTGTAAGGACAGGCTAGAGGAAACTAATTTGCAACAAACAATTGCTGCTACACCCAAACAAGCAACGTTTGTGAATACGGGTGTAGAGTCCTTCCCGTTGACCTAGAATCATGAAATTTGGCAGGCAGCAATGTCGACGGTAATGACTTCACATCGTGATTCGTGACCCAGCTGCTCGTTACTCAAAACTATACCTACCTATATAACATATTTTGTTTATATACTTACTTACCTATAATATGTGTACTATTAAAAAACCGGCCAAGTGAGAGTCGGGAGTTCTAGGGTTATTTTAGGTGTATGAAATATTTCTTTTCCGAGCTAGAATAGCTATAAACCGTGAAAGAAGAACCCAAAAAATGTCGTAACACGCGGACAGACAGACACACAGACAGACCGGCAGACACACAGCAGAGTGACATTAATAGGGCTCCGTTTTTACCCTTTGGGCACTGAACCCTAAAAAGCTGTAAAATATAACTAGTTGGTAACTAGCTAATTATTATGAGCTTCGAAATATAATGTAGGTAGGTACCTCAATTTGTTATGCATTTTATTTCTATATAATTTATATATAATATATTATTATATTGTATTTATCTACATAAAATAGGTACAAACTGGCAACATCAATAATAATGGGCTATGGAAATAACCATCAACCATAATTTATGGCGTTTCAAACCATAATAATAATGATAGTACAGATAGGTATAACAACTAAAATAATATGTATTGTTAAAGTACACTATTTCATTGTGATTTGTCATTGGAACGTGTTAATTCAATTTTCATTTACATATATGAAACTAGCTGATGCTCGCGACTTCGAGCGCATGGATTAAGGTTTTTAAAATCCCGTGGGAACTCTATGATTTCCCGGAATAAAAAGTAGCCCATGTCCGTCTCCAGGCCTTTGACTATATTCATACAAAAAAACCGGCCAAGTGCGAGTCAGACTCGCGCACTGAGGGTTCCGTACTCGGGTATTTTTCCATTATTTTGCACGATAAATCAAAACTATAATATATGAAAATAAATAAAAATCTGTTTTGGAATGTACAGGTAAAGCTCTTTCATATGAAATATATGGAATGACACTTGGTATAGTTATCTTACTTTGAAAATTGAAACATGTTTTAATTCTTTTTTAAGCGATGTAACCACAAATTCGCGGTTTTCAGATTTATTCTTGTTTTTGTGCTATAAGACCTATACCTACCTGCCAAATTTCATAATTCTAGGTCAACGGTAAGCACCCTATAGGTTTCTTGACAGACACAACGACGGACAGACAGACAGACAACGAAGTGATCCTATAAGGGTTCCGCTTTTCCTTTTGAGGTACGGAACCCTAAAAATCATGCTTTGTAGCGTGATTGAAGGACAAACTCACAAACAAACGAGTTTTACATTTATAATATGGGTAGCACGGGTAGTGAGGTAGGTAGTGATGTTTGGTTTTCTTCAAGGTTTTTATATTTAACATGTTTTGCGAGGTTTTGCGAAATATTGGTTTACCATAAAGTATCTACTGCCTACCTAATGTATAAGGTATAACTTGGATAAGTTCCTACTATGTTTTTAGGGTTCCGTACCTCAAAAGGAAAAACGGAACCCATAAAGGATCACTTTGTTGTCTGTCTGTCAAGAAAAACTATAGGGTACTTTCCGTTAGTATTTTCAATTTTCAAAGTAAGATACTATACCAAGTAGGGCAACATAATATGAAACGGCTTTACATGTACATTCTAAAACAGATTTTTATTTATTTTTAAGCATAACAGTTTTTGATTTATCGTGTAAACTGTCGAAAAAAATACCCGAGTACGGAACCCTCGGTGCGCGAGTCTGACTCACACTTGGCCGGATTTTGTTTTAGCTAATTAGTATTTTATAAAATTATTTATTATTTAGTTGACTCTTTAAAGTAGATGGGGATACTGTATCTAAATGATCGCTAAGGTTTTTAGCAACAATACCCTATACCTCCAGCCCGCTGAACCGATGACCTGAAGATGCTGGCAGGGAGCGGGTGGATGAGGATAGCGGAGGACCGTGTTTGGTGGCGCGCTTTTGGATATGCCTATGACCAGCAGTGGACGCATACAGGCTGATGGAATGGAAATACCCTATCCGAGAAAAAGGTGGACAGACGACATTTAAGATAAGATAAGATAAAGATAAATTTATTTGGCTCAGAAACAAATCTAACATAACGTAACAAAACACAATTAGTTATAATAATAAACGAGTATAGGCTAAGGAGCCGTTGGATTTAGGCGTGGAAGTCTCTAAAAGAAACCTTTGTCCAGCTGTGGGTTGACGTCTTTCGGTTGATAATGATGGTGTAGTGGCCTATGATGATGGGCGATTACTCGCACACTCGCTCATAGCAGTTATAGCCCAGTGATAAAACTATATCCCGACTAGATACACACTCTCGCTTCTCGTTTCTAGTTTTTATTTCTCGCTGATCGTCGGCGGTCAGACAACTGCCTGAAGGCGCAGACGTATTATAGCCACAGGTATAGCTGTTTAGCAGTCAGTCTGTTTGCAAACACTTTTGTATTTTTTGTTTTTTGACTCGGTTCCAAGCAGATGTGTGGGAGACGCTATTTTTAAACCGGTCGGAGCCGGTTCGCGGCGGCTAGGCTGGGCAACGCGTCTGGATTTTATAATCATTATAAATATTATGATTTTCCACGGCATTGTACCGCTTGTAAACAAAATGCTAATTTAAACGCATTGTTTGGGCGGCGCCAGACATTTGCATATTTATTTGGATCTGCCGAAAATTAAATACCATACTCTACATAGCCCAAAAGCCTGGTACTAGGGATTGCAATGCTGGATCCGCAATCCAGCAATCCAGCTGGATCCAGCACGTTTTTGGTGCTTGCTGGATCCAGCATCTGACGCTGGATCCAGCGGTGCGGATCCGCAATCAGCTAAAAAACAAGTAACTAACTTTCTTTTTGCGCAAAAACCATAGAATGTCTTTCAGAAAAGTAAAAGAAAACTGTAACGTTATTGATAGGTTTCTCTAGTTTGAAATTATATTATAAGTTGAACTTCTATTAAGATTTTATGCATGGTAATTGGGATGGGCTACGCAACTTTATTTAACTAAATAATTGTTTTCACAAAGAAAGAGCAAAGGTTTTCTCAGACAGTTTCCCTGTATCTCCTATGGTTTTGGATTTGCCCATGCTGTCCCAGTTAAAAAAACACACTATGTAGTTTGTCCTACAAGAGATACGAGTATGTATACCTGTAAATGGTGTGTCACATCGAATATGAATACTTACTTTATTTTTAAGTGTTTTGTGAACATGTTGTAGGTGTTTCTTAAAATAACAAATAAACAAATAAGCTTTATTTCGAAAATTAGTAAGACTGAGAGACTGAGAGCCCTACAAAGTTAGTAAAATAGGTACCTAAATGAATAAAAAGCTATTAGTGAGCGTTTGGTGGACCAGTTTGGCTGGTATCATACACTACAGCTTCCTAAGATATGGGCAGACGATTACGACAGATCTCTATTGTTAACAATTGCAAACCACGATGGAAAAGCTAGGCGTTAAACAACTGAGACTAGTCAATTGCTCTAGCCCACTGCTGCTTCAGGATAACGCTAGACCTCATACTTCACGGCAGATGGTCTCTAAATTAAGGAGCTGTGATTGGAAACACTCACCATACTCCCAAACTACAACAACTTGCTCCAACAAACACTTTTTGCGGAATTTAGACAATTTCTTGCAAGAAAACAAAACTATTTCGATTCAGTCCAAAGACTTTAATCAAATCATTATTTATTTATTTATAATTAAAATGGCGAAAGTGAATGATACATACTTTGATTGATTAAATACATATTATCTAACTTCATTTTTATTTTCTTTTTTCCATATAAAACGCAATTTTAATAGGTGAGGATCTCATATTATAACTACAAACAAATGTAGGGAATTGGTTATTAAAGTTAAAACATTTAAAAAAATGCATTTCTTTGAAAAATCGATTGATGCTGGATCCGCGCTGGATCCAGCTGGATTTGCTTCGATCCAGCAAAAATCCAGCTGGATTGAAAATGCCGCTGGATTGCAATCCCTACCTGGTACTTACATTACATAAGTGTAAAAAATGTAAAAAACACTTTTTTAGAACCTATGGAAAAACTTAAGCATTTTTATTAATAATCTACCAAAATATAGAAAAGAAGTTGATTTTATGGGAATCATCATGCTTTGCATTTTACATTTATAAAGCACTAACGGGACTTCGTCTGTGGTGGCGTTTGCTGGCGCGCGTGTTGTGACTTTTTGGAGTGTTTTTTTGTTAGAAGTGGCCGGTTTTTGTGTTCTGCTGTTGTTTATTGGTGGTAGAACTGACTGGGAAGCGCTCTAAAGGGGCGCCGCGTGTGTGTCGGCGGGCGCCGGCACAGACGAAGTCCATACTTATACATATAGTTTCCCTAACTTGTAAATAACTACAAACTTGACATTGGCTAATCAGTGTAAAGCCAGACGAGAGAAAAAAAAAACAAAAAAGCACTAACGACCAGCCCGGCTTCACACGGGTAGGTTATTACAATAATTTTCGTAGAGATCTTTAATTTTTTGATAGTAAAATAAAGCCTATGTAGCTTTCTAATGGTGAAAGAATTTTCAAAATCGGTTTAGTACTTCCAGAGATTACCCCCTACAAACAAACTTACAACCACCATTTTATAATATTAGTATAGATATCTGAGTTTGTAGTTACCTACTACATTTTTCAATTTCCCGTACAAATAATTGAGTTAGGGATCAAAAGTAAGGTTATATCAAATGGCAAGGTTTTGCAAATCAAGGGGTGCGAAATTAAATGATGGTAATGATGCATAGAGTCATCATAACTCATGATTCATAGCTCAAGGCTCGATTACGTATTGCGGTCAAATTGCTATTGTAAACATTAACTTGTTTGTTTACATACAACTCTGTACTTATCGCGAGACTTATTTAAATATTGTAGACACAAATTAGCCGATTTTCAGGTTGTTACCGAAGTAATGTCCGAAACATTGTCGCCATCTTATATGGGCTTGATAAGAATACTTTAAGGCCGATTCACATCAATTGCGTACACTTGACACGGGCGTAGTGACGCGCGTAAACCCCTAACACACTTGGCTACGCATACGTCCACGCTTTACGCAAGCGGTGTGCCATGTTTCATACAGTTCCATGGTACGCGCTACGTCTACGCTTACGCAGCCTGTGTGAACGAGCTATTAGGGTTACTCACTGCCTGCATTCGGTGAAAATTTCAACACCGTGCCTTTCATAGTTCATGAGAACAGCCCGCTGACAGACAGACGAACGGACGGACGGACAGCGGAGGCTTAGTAATGGGAGTACGGAACCCTGAAAACTTAACCTTTATTTATTCAAATTTTAGTTTAATACAATGTACAAGGAAAAATACAATAATTATTGTTATTCATTTAGAAAAAGGCCTTGGCTGTGACACAATTTTTTTTTGTTATTGTTATTTTAAAATAGCGTGTTCATTTCTTTTTTTAGGCATTATAAGGTCACATAAGAATAGGGTTGACAAGCGTCCTGCATTCCCAGGACTCTCTAAATTGACCCTTCATTTAGGAACTTAGTTATTTAGACTAAAAAGATTTATTTAATTTTAAACCCCAAACGGAAACAGGGGGGTGTTATAAGTTTATAATGTTCAAACGGATGGACCGATTTGAATGCAGTTTTTTTTTATTCGTAATCGTGTTTAATCGAGGCGGTTCTTAGCTATGTTTGAAGAAAATCTTTTCAATTGTTTTTAATTTAAACTTGTCGCTTTTTAGTTTTTCTAGGAAGACAGACAGATAGACACACAGACAGACACACTTTCGCATTTATAATATTAGTTTGGTAGCCTTGTTTTCCATTTTAGTGACCAAATGTAGGCATTTAACTCTATCCGCTTTTTTATAATTTGCAGCTGATGGTCTTCCTATATGACGTGAGGAATCTACCCAAGGGCATAGGACAGGTGTGAAATGAGGTAGGGTTGCCAACTTTAAAAAATAAATAAAGTGCATATCTGTTTTTAGAGAGATGAAATAGGTAGAGTTGGTTAACGGTTGGCCTTGTCTACAAGTTCAAAATTGTTCAGCGTGCTATGGAGCGGGCTATGTTGGCGATCTCTCTTGAAGGTAAAATACCGTAACGAGGAAATCCGTAGGAGAACTAGAGTGACCGACATAGCTCAACGAATTAGCCAGCTGAAGTGGCAGTGGGCCACGTCTGCCGCAGAACCGATGGCCGCTGGAGCAGACGTGTTCTCGAGTGGAGACCGCGTATCAGCAAGCACAGTGTGGGACGACCTCAAGAAGATAGCGGGAAGTGGGTGGATGAGGAAGGCGGAGGATCGTGTGTGGTTGCACGCACTTGGGAAGGCCTATGCCCAGCGGTGGACGCAAACAGGCTGATTGATTGAAATAGGTAAAGCGAGTACAACAAAGAGTAGGTCTGTAGTCTGTATTTAATCAAATTCTTAAAAACGGTATTTTTGTACTTTTTGCGTATCTCTAATAATTTTGCAAATGTTTTAAAATAATATGTGTGGTAATAAGGTCCGGTTGGGCACTTTTCGGGTACAAGGACTCTTAAAAGTTCGAGAAGATTTAAAAAAAATTAGAAGATAATTTAGAAGATAAACTCACCAATGTCCTTTTCATATCGCTTCTGGAACGGCTCCAACTCAGGGTCATACTTGATCTTCTTAGGCAGCTTCAGCCATACTTGAACAGCTTCGGCGGTCAGCTCCCCAGTTGACACCAGGGAGTACTGGCTCCTCGTCAGATCAGGGTTTTCTGGTTGCCTGGATACACCACTCCATTTTTTAACACGCTTAAACCATTCAGCCATTATTTATTTCACTACAGCTGGTAACACTGTCAGCTTATATGAGTCATTTGGATTTGAAAACTACGGAGGCTCTTCAGGAAAAGCTGATGGGTTTTAGGTTTTTTTAGAACAGTTAAGAATTTTTCATAAAAATATTCTAACGATAGTTTTTTAAAGTTTTTGTGAACTTCAATTGGGTTCGCCAAGCATTACGTATTAAGTGCCTATTGTTTAAAGGCTAATATTTATTTTTCACTATTCATTTTCACTGAAGTTGTAAATTTTCACCTGTAAAGTGTCTTTTAAAGTTTTTGGTAATTTGAAAATTGTGTCAAAATATTCTTGAAACAATAAGTTTTGCTATTTGTCAGCTATAAACACTCCTTAGTGTCTAAATGATGATATTTCAAAATTTGAATTGCATTTTTACCATGATTTTTACATACAGCTAAATATATAAGTCTATGGCTAAAAGCGTAATAAATAGTATATTAATAAAAATCTATACATAATATAAAATGACTTGTCCAGAGGTCCAGACTGGCTGATTTATCAGAAGTTTTCTACCCCTTGGGGATCATTTTTCAAGTTATATCCATGAAACTTAGCATTTGGACTTTCGTTTAAATACTTAAGAAAATACGTGTTTTAAATTATGGTTTAAATATTAGTGATTTCATTTATTATGACCAGCGATTATGACAAAAATGAGTCTTGGGTGCTCAAAATTTATTTATTTCTTCTTCTGCTTGAGACATTTTGGCTTTAATACTCAAGTGGTGAAGTGGTGGGATAACTAAAGGTAGGTATAACCTGTGATATGTGTATGTGTGGCACCATGTGGAACCAATTACAAAATAAAAGTATTTTTCTTTATCTGACTGTCTTTTGATTATTTCTGCTACTTATACTGTTTAACTATCATGGACGTCATCCGGACAATCTAAACAACGCAATATGGTCACTGAGCTGTTCTCTAATCATGTTTAAAGTAGATTGTAAACTTACGATTGCATGTTTAGATTCGAAATAGCTTTATTTGCCTCGTAACAGCCTGTTTTACGACAAGACAATCATTGCTTACTGTTGAAACACTGCTGATTGTTTACAATGAAGTGTAGGCATGGATTAAAAATACCTTAGGTTAAGAAGTTTCATTTATGGGGGTACCAGCCAGGTAACCTCCCTGTGTGCCTGAGTGTTGTGGGTAACAGCAGCGCTTGGGCCAGTGTACCCTGGCAATTTCTCTTCAAGGGATATTGTTAGCTATAGCCATGGCTAATTAACCAGGCAGGGAGGGGGTGTTGTCAACATGTCAATCACTGGCTGCCGTGCTGGTTTCTTGCCTGCCCAGTTTGCTGACGGGGAGGGGAGATGTTGAGGATGGGGAACGTGGAGAGGGAATTGCCCTCCTCGCGAACCCTAGTCCTCGGGAGGACCTGTGGATGATGGACACGGGGCGGTCCGTCGTTCACAGTGTGGTACTCGGGTTGGTTGGCGTTCTGTGCTTCCGGTAAACGGTGTTTGGGGGCCCCAGTGGTGGGTCTGCTGAGGAGGACATCCGCTGGCAGAGTAACGAGGCGTTGTCGGTCCCTTGTGTTCCGTCGTCAGCGTGGCATGGAACTTCGTGAGGTTTTTAGTTGATAACTAACATAGGACGTGGATTTTACATATTTTGGAATAATCATTGAGAAATAATTTATTTTTGACTAAAGGCCTTATTGCGGAAAGTGCTCGATTTACTCAATTTGCACTCTTATCTTTGATTCATTTTTTTTTAAATCAATTAGTATTCATACCTAATCATCAGTGTGCATTCTGCTTGATTATCAAGAACTTTTGTGTTACATAAGATGTATACGAAGGTGCTATTGACGTTTAAGGAAAATACATAAAACACATACAAGCCTAGCCGTCTTTAAGTACCTAGCTAAGTTATTAGTACGAGGTGTTTGCTTTTTATCAATGATATGTTTTCACGTCATGTTTAGTGACGAAGTCGGTACATTTAAGTATTAACTATGATTAGATGAGTAATACTAGACTTTCTGTCATGTTGCGCATCTCAATAAGAAAAGATTTTGAGGATTTCAGGTTTTTTTAACGAAATCATTTTAAAAAACTTTATCCACGCAGACGAAAAGGTACATGAAATGATTTATTTTCATTCCTAATTGTTTTAGGTTCCCTATGCTTCCTGTAATTTCGTCCATCGGGATTTCGGTTTTAAAAATCGCGTGGGAACTCTTTAATAATTTTCTGGGGCAGAAACGTGAAACGGTGGGTGAAGTCTGAAAATCCGCAACCAGCGTGGTCTATGAAGACTATGGCTAAACCCCTTCTCATTCTGAGAAGAGACTCGTCCTCTGTAATGAGCCGGCGATGGGTGATCATGATGATGATTACTCTAATAGAATCACAACTCACAATACAGGTGTCTACATTTAATATTATTTTCTCTAACATTCTTGGTTTGAGCATTATTTTGATAACCTTCGAGATAAATTAAAATTGCTGTACTTACTGGCCAAATCACATGCAAGAAGCGGCCGACACAAGTTGTATGAAAATCCATATCTATCGTGGTTTTTTTTTTTTTTTTCTTTAAATCTAGCTTTACTCTGATTAGCCAATGTCAAGTTTGTGATATTTTCAAGTTATTGAATTTATACAAGTATGGACTCCGTCTGCGCCGGCGCCCGCCGACATACGCGCGGCGCCCCTTTAGAGCGCTTCCCAGCCAGTTCCACCACCAAAAAACACCAACTAACACAAAAACCAGCCAATCTTAACAAAAAAAAAACACTCCAAACAAGCACAGCACGCGCGCCAGCAAACGCCATCACAGACGAAGTCCATCGTGGTTTAGCTTAGCGGCCAAATATTAGGAGTAAATTCATATTATCTGTCGTGTAATTTAAATATGGAACGATCTTTTACTCCCAAGCGTGGCAACCAAGGAGGTAACTTATAAAGGTTTTATTTAAATTTCGAACTGGCTTACAAATAAAAAGCTGTATGAAAAAAAAAAAACAATGAACACTTTAACGCGGGAATGTACTATTCCACCATAATAATATCTTTATAGGTGTAAAGCAAATAAAAATTTATGAAATGACATTAATTGAAAATAATGGGTTAGGCCACTTATCCGGAAAGTAATCTATTTAATAACCGCTCCGATAAAGTTAATACGTTTCAAACGACTTCTTTAGATAATTATTATAAAACGTTTCTATTGCACGAGTATGTACCTACCTACCTTGGTTAAATAGACTTAAGTAAAGTTTATTTGACCAAGTAGGTAGATATTGTATGTACGTGTTTTGCTCCGCCGCTAAGTTTCTATGATGATTTAAAAAATTCCAATAATAAAAGTTATACGCGCGCCGGCAAGTGTTCTTGCTCGCACGCTCTTTAACTCAGATTGATGATCGTGCAGGCACGAAATTTTAACAACGTAATTATTTTCAAACTTTGTGAAATTGTTCGAATGTGTTCGAATTGTGTGAAATGTTTCGAATTTCTGTTCAGATTACTTACGTCTTATGTAAAGCTGACTGACTGACTACCTGACTGACTGGTCATCAACACACAGCTCAAACTACTGGATGGCTCAGGCTGTTTGGTATTCAGATAGCTATTAAGTACTACGACGTAGACATCCACTAAGGATTTTTGAAAACTCAACCCCTGAGAGGGCAAAATAGGGGTTTGACATTTGTGTAGTGATAAAATTGCTCAGTAGTAAGCTGGCAATGGGATGATGATACTAAATCACATCACACTAATATTATAAAGGCGAAAGTTTGTGTGTATGGGTGTGTGTATGTTTGTTACTCCTTCACGCAAAAACTACTGGACGGATTTGGCTGTTTGGAATGGAGATAGATAATATCCTGGATTAGCACATAGGCTACTTTTCATCCCGGAAAATCAAAGAGTTCCCACGGGATTTTGAAAAACCTAGATCCACGCGGGCGAAGTCGCGGGCATCGGCTAGCTATCCATAAGTAATATAAGTATGTGCATCGTTTTGCAATATTTTTATTAATAGAAGTAAAATGTGTGCTTACTTATTAGCTTTTTATCTTTTGAATGCAGTAAATAAGTAGGTAACTATTGATAATCTTGTCGTTAAAATGATTAATGGTTATAATATTATTGTTAAATGCTGTAATCTTAATGCATCGTCAGTGCCCGTCTGCACTTAAAATAATGGTATAAGTAGATAATAATAACTTTATCATTTACTGGATGATGCCCGCGACTTCATCAGCGGCACAGCGATTTTTATTCTCGCGATTTTTATTCGCGCGGTTTATTTTCCGCGTACGAAATTCCACCTAGCCCGCACTGCGAATGCGGTGAGCGTCAGCCGTCAACACTCCATAGGTACTGCACAAAAATATTCGCGCGAATTTAACACCGCACCGCGCGGTATCAAATCAGATTTTTTTCCCCGCGCGGATTTTATATATCCCAAGTGCGGGTATCTCCATATTATGTTTATATAAGTGTTACATAATTGCGAAGAAAAAATCGCGCGATTTTTATTCGCTGTGCGGGGTTTTGTGGCAACCCTTGGATTTTCCGGGATAAAAAGGAGCCTATGGCTATATCCTTCCTCGGGATACTCACTCGGGAATAATGTAGCTTTCTACTGGTAAAAGAATTATCAAAATCGGTTTAGTAGTTTTAGATATGACTTCCTACAAACAAATTCACAAACTTCACCTCTTTACTCTTACGAGTACAATACTCTGATAACCGCTTCATACCATATACTTAGTAGATACTTAGTTCATTCATTGTTGTAGTCTAGGTGATAAGAGAAATGTGTCCCCTACCAAGTAGTATAGAAGCATGGCTTGATAAACGAATTCTACATACTTAATAATATTATATTGGAATTTTAACTAACTTTTGTATGAAATTGCAATTGGATAAGTATAGGAAAGTTAATCCGTTTCGATAAAATAGTGTAAATAAGTAATTCGGCGTATGCCGTTTAATCACCCCAATACCTAGGATGTATAGGTAAACTAGGGTGTGAGATCCACCTCGGACGGTAGGTACTACCACCACCACCACCACCACCACCACCTCGGACGGTATATTTTTTATTCCAGGGTGCATTACCATCGCTGCGTATGAAAATTCCGCTACCTGGAAAATCACGAGTTTTCAGGAAACTCTTTTTGAAAAAATATTTACTTTACTTTTAGATCAAAATCGCATAGCTATATACTCGTAGATTATCTGCTGAACTACCCCAAATGCTGAAGAACGGGTTTCTACATGTACACACGCCTTTTAAACCAAACGAAATGACATCAAAAACGGAAATCCTAAAAAAATACATAGCGGATCTTGCATGCGTTTGCGCGTGTAGTCCTGTTGGCCCCGTTAGCACGGTTAAGTGGTAGTACGGCTGTTGAAGATTCAAAAGTACTTGTAAAAGTCTAATTGAATAAAAATGTTTTGAATTTGAATTTAACGGGGCCAACGGGACTGATTTTTAATAATTTTATTCTTATCCCGTTGGCCCCGTTAACGGGGACACGGCTAACGAGGCCAACAGGACTACACGCGTTTACACAGCGACGATACGCGGACACGCGTTTCCGAGAACACACCCTTAGGGAGGCTATTTTAATCCGTTTCATCAATTAACTCTTCAATATTTTTATGTATTTGCCTAGCCTAAGCACTTCTGATTCGAAACGTAATGGAAAAAAAATAGATTATTTTTATTGGGTTAGTATTTTATCCTATTACCGACTAAAGTATATCATATTAGTTAGGTATTATCTTTATAGATAAAATAATAAATAATCATGGTAATAAAATTATGCTTGATATAAAATTTCCATACCTACCAAATAATAATAAATAATCAGGAGTTCAATATGGTGCAAGATTTAAAAAAAATAGGATTCCGGACCTCAAAAGAAGAAATGGAACAAATAACAAACATGATAGGTATATAGACAGATGAAAACATAACCACCCCTTTGCGTTCCGCAGTCGGGTAAAAAGGAGCCCTTGTAGGGTGACTTTGTCGTCCGTCTGTTTGTCTGTCAAAATTATTTTTCTCAAGAACGCGTAGAGTCCTTAAGTTGAAATTAGTATTATCAAAACTTATGTCAATGCTCTCTCGCTATGCTTGGTAAAAAAAATCAAGCTTCTAGAAGTTAATGCAATGCAAGGGCCTTTTTTTATTGGGGGGGGGGGGGGGGGGGTCCATCGTGCTGAAGGGCGTCCCACACCACCTTAGGCGAATCGCACACAGACAAAGCCGAGGCGCGGCTTTCTGGGACGTATATGCCTATATACTACTCCTCTTTGAACTTGTATCCTATAGAGATAGTGAAATGATAACGATTATAATTTATGATACTGATAATAATGAGAACTTCTATCTTCTTTCGGTACTTTTCATGCTATTTGTATGAGGGCTATTTTATAAACTCATCGAGTGGACAAACAAAGCGAATACCTACCTAGGTATCTAATTTTATTTAAAAAAATAAGTATGGCGGTCTTTCCGCCAGGCAACCTAGATAAGATTTAGGTTTTAAAATATTACGTTCTCTTATAAGTAGGTACTTTTTATAAAAAATATCCTCCATAGACATTTATCATTTTCACCCTGTACCTATTCAAAGGAAATTTCATTGGTTATATTCTACTTAGCATAACAATTTATTCAATTTCAGTCGTAGTATCATTAATAAAAGGTTTTTTTTTTTCTCTCTCGTCTGGCTATACAAAGATCAGCCAATGTCAAGTTTGTAGTTATTTGTAACAAGTTAGACTATACAAGTATGGACCCCGTCTGTGCCGGCGCTCGCTGACATACACTCGGCACCCCCTTAAAGCACTTTCCAGTCAGTTTTAACAAAAAAAACACTCCAAAAAGGCAGAGCACGCCCTCCAGCCAACACCAACACAGACGAAGTCCTTAATAAAAGGTACATAGTAAAAATGCAGTATAATAATTAAGTAAGTATAAGCGCAGTAAAATATTCAACACCAAGGAGTATTTATTCCTAACAAATAATTCCAAACTTTTTAAACTCTGCAGCAAACTCCCAACTTTATGGTTCAGTCCACTTTCCTACAAACACTGGCCACTTCACAAAAAAAAACACTAATTCCCGCGCGAAATTTCTTTTTTTATTTTATTTTTATAATTAGAACGCGCGTCCGCTTGGCGCGATGGCATTCGACTGCCGAGCCCGTAGTAAACATAAATATAAGCACAGCGCGCATTTTTATCAGCATTACGTTATCATCTAAGTTATGCTATAATAGGTAGGTACAGTATATAGGCAGAATATGATAATAATTTGCATAGCAGAGTGGTTTGGTGACACAATTTTGTATAATTTACGTGCAGTCTGTAGGTTTTACCTACTTTGAACCGAAACCATACAAATGGGCTGGAGTGAATTTTCTCATTTCAAAAACGATATGGTAGGTACATTGTGTAAATTAAAAATTTATATAACCCCCGACAAGTGAAGGTTACAGTAACTAGAAAAGAGCTGATAACTTTCAAACGGCTGAACCGATTTTCTTGGATTATAGCTAAGAACACTCTCGATCAAGCCACCTTTCAAACAAAAAAACTAAATTAAAATCGGTTCATTAGTTTAGGAGCTACGATGCCACAGACGATAAAAGGATGATCTGTGCTATCCAACCTGAACGGGCGGCGTATACCTACTTACCTACTTATTATTTTATAGTCCGGGGTGAATAGATGGACTTCTGAGTACACTGAAGTGGCTATTTTGCGGTGGATAAACGGATTAAACCAAATAAGCACTCAGTAGGTTTTTAGGGTCATAATGACGAACATCACCATTAAATTTTCAGTTATACCTACATAGCACTTAAGCCACCATAAACCAAATAAATTACTGACGTTACTTACGATTTTATCCTGTAGCATCCCTGAAGAGATCTCCGAACTTCTGTTTCCCTCAAACTTTTAGGCCAATATTTCTTCAACGATTTTTGTCTCAGACTCCTGTATATGGGCCCCACAAATGAAATCTTTTCACCATGCGCCAGTTGCTGAACGTATTTCATGCTTACAACCTTTTTTGTAAAAAAAGTGTTTTGATTTTTATTCCTAGAGAACACAGCAAAGAGAACATAAATGTGAATATGTGTCTGTGTGTCTGTCTGTCTGTTTGGCAGCTTTTCCGGACTCATCCGTTGACCAATTTTGATGAAATTTGGTACAAGTTAGTTTACATCCCGGGGATGAACAGAGGGTATTTTTTTCGGAAAATCACAAAGTTCCTAAGAGATTCTTAATGGGGCCCATTCTTTAACCGATTTTTTATGGAATTTGGAATAGAGATAGCCTGCAACTCGGAGACTAGATAGGCTACTTTTTATCCGGAAAAACAAAAAGTTCCCAAGTTCCCGTGGGATTTTTAAAAACCTAAATTCTTGCGGACGAGGTTTAAAATAATTATACTTAAATAAAATTCTTAGGAAGCCTGTCCAGAAAGAAGAAAGAATTCAACCTTTTCTACGAATCAAATCAAATGCTTTCTTCAGAAATCCGGGTGCTTTTCGAGCGTCTCGGTCAATAAAATCACTCAACTAGGCTGTTAAACGTCCACCACTTCGATAACCTACTAAAAGTTTACTTCTCAGCTAAGCTGTTAAAATCAGCTACTCTGCTAAACTGCTAAAAATATCAGTCACCCAGCTAAGTTGCTAAAATCAGCCATTCGGCTAAGTTGCTAAAATCTGGCAATCCAGCAGGATTTCCCGTATTTTACGGGTTACCCCATGATAATACAGAATCTCGTAATTGCAAAAATAAAATACGGGATAGATAAAACTCCCGTATATTTCACAAATTCAGCTGGAGCTTGCTGGCGAAACCAAACCCTGACGTTAAAGTAGAAAGAACATTTTCCTTGTGCGGCCGCCGGCAATGCGCGGACCAATACGCGTGTAGCCGAAATCGATTCAATATTGATTCTATGAAGGCGGAATATAACATGTTAAATATAATTTTAATTAAAAATGCAAAGATTTTTGTACATTTTCACAAAATGAAGAGCTTTTAAAAGCTGTTTCTTCAAAGAATAAGTTACTTATTAAAATACATTTGTAAAACACTGTCTCCCGTAAAAAAATCTAAACCCCGTATTTTTGATATTGGTAACCCGTAAATCAAGAAGTGGCAAGTGGCAACCATATTATGACATGACAAATATATATGAAAATATGAATATGTATAATGAATACTTGAAAAGAGCAACCGCCGAGTTTCTTGCTGGTTCTTCTCGCATTCCGAACCAGTGGTAGATTATTTTGACGATTCAAAAGCACTTGTAAAAGTTTAATTGAATAAAAATATTTTGAATTTTGAATTTTTATGTATCTAGACCTAGAACGAGTCCTTCTTCAGACAGTACGCGTAATATCTATGCACTTTTACCTTCAGGTACTGGTATTATTGCAGACACTAGAATACAATAGCTCTATAATGTTAATTAATTAAAAATAACTAACACAAAATTATTAACACGTTCACCATGATGTGGGGACGCTATAATATAGTGTGAAAAGAACGCACGATGCTGAAAACTTGCAAGCCGTAGCGAAACGCTGCATAAATTACTGTATAACATTTCAATAATTAGGTACCTACTTATGTATTTTAAAAATATAAATTTAAAATATTTAAATAATAATATAATTGTTCATTGTTTTCGGTTACTCGTTGTTTTCATAAGGTCGGCTTACATTACTCCAGTTGATTGATTACGGAACGCTCATTTCATTACAATAATAAAAAAAATCCGACGAATTGAGAACCTCCTCCTTATTTCGAAGTCGGTTAAAAAATATATCATTCTTCAGAATGCTGGCTCAGTGTGCATTAGCAGACGTCAATCATATTATAGGTATGCAACCTCGATAATAATTGATGTGATTGGCTGAATTAATAGTATTCTTGCTACAACGATGCATTTTAGCGTTCAACCCTACATAGTCTGAAGCACCCACCTCCAATTTACTGAAGGAAATAAATAGAATGAACGATTCGCGAACGCATAGTAACGAAGATACAGACCAACAAACAATGTATTCGTATCCTAGCTTCTAATCCTGTGCAGGCTGTGTCTGGAATTAACTTTCTAGAGCGCTAGTTTTAATGTAGACCGGCGCTAAATCAGATAACTACCAAGTTCTGCAGTTCTTTCGTGAAAAGCGGCTAACCCTGAAAAGTATTTTTGAGTTACAGCAAAAAGGTGGGTATTTTGAAATACTTATGTTACCAAAAAAGTGTTAACTAAAAGCCTTGGTCCTATATATCTAATTAACACTTTTTTGAAAACACATTTCTGAAAACTTCCACGTTTTCGGCGATAACTCAACAACCAAATACTTTTAGGAGCTACCCGCATTTTAGTAAAAGGATGGTAGTTTTAAATTAATATTATATTATCCATACTTAATATTATAAATGCGAAAGTGTGTCTGACTGTTTGTTTGTCTGCTACCTTTTCACGGCGCAACAGTTTAACCGATTCTGAAGAAATTTGGTACAGGGTTAGCTTATATCCCGGGGACGGACATGGGCTACTTTTTATCCCGGAAAATCAAAAAGTTCACACGGGATTCCTAAAAACCCATTCGCTTAACAGATTTGTATGAAATTTGGTGCCGAGGTAGCTTGCGTCCCTGTAATTGACATACTCGTAGGTATTTGTCCCGGAAAATCAAACTGTTCCCACGGGATCTTTAAAAACCTAAATCCACGCGGACGAAGTCGCGGGCATCCTCTAGTTTTTAATTAAATTTATATTGTTATCGTATGTAATTTCCAGTCAGATGGATTCTACCGTGTTCATTTAATATTAGGGTTGTCACAGTACGATGTAGGTGCGTTTATAAACATCCCCTGAAAATATTTTTTGTTTCATAAGCAACCAAAAAGATTCCTGGCTTTTCTCATTTGCTAGAGCTTTTCGTCTGTATTAGAAAGAAAGAAGAAAGAAAGAAAAACTGTTTATTTGGTACCAACAAAAATATAACTTAAAATAAATAAAATAAGAAATGGGACGCGTGGTGTGTGGTGCCAAAATGGACTCCACTCAGCATTTGCTGCGCCTGTGTCGGGAACGCAGGCACAGCGCTGGTCTTCCGTGAAGCCAGAAGTTTCGGACGGTAACTATAGGATGCAATATAAGTGAATACAAAATAAATAATGTGGTTAGTAGATATAGGGTTAGTACAATAATTTAGTGATAAAGTGGGTATATAATAAAATAAAGTAGAATAAAGATGTGGGAGGACCTGAACTACGCGCGTTCCTCACCCTTTTGCTGACGCAATAACAAAATTCTTAAATTTGATTTGAACCATGTTTTTGTTTTGCTTATATCGCGTAGGGGAGGAGGCAGGTTGTTCCAGCATTTCGTAGCGGCATATTTAAAGCTACCACGAAATGCTGCGGTTACATGATGAGGAGTTTTTAGAGTCCAGACTCTGTTGGAGCGAGTGTTGGTCTTTTTGGCCCATTCGATCTTATTAAAGAGGTAGTGAGGCTTTTGAGACTGTATCACCCCAAATAGTAACGAGGCCAAGTGCAACTCCCTTCTGTTTTTCATATTGAGCAGGTTTCCTTTATTGATGTAGGGCGAGATGTGCGATCTTGGAGGAACATTATAGCAGAATCGTATACAGGCGTTTTGAATTCGCTGAACAAGCCGTTGAGTGCGACTTAACAACCTGGGACCATACAGGGCGTCGGCGTAGTTCAATCTGGAGAGAATTAATGCTTCGCAAACCTTGAGGCGAGTGTCAGTGGTAAGAAATTTACGTACACGGTAAAGAATTTTAAGTTTATAGAAACAGGTTCGGGCTACTTGAAGTATGTGGTTCTCAAATCGAAGTTCGCTGTCAGTCAGAACTCCCAGATTTCTAGCTTCTGTGGTCCGTTCCAGCACTTCACCTCTGACGCACACTGGAGGAGCATTGAGATGAATTTTTGCTATACTCTGACGAGTTCCGAGAAACATGTATTTCGTCTTACTACAGTTTAGAACGAGCTGGTTTGAATCCGACCAGTCTGCAATACTTTCCAAGTCTTCATTAATTAAAGTTACAGCTTGAGAGATATTACTTAATTTAAAGGATGTATATATTTGTGTATCATCAGCATACATATGGTATTTACAGTTATTTATACTCTTAATGATATCTGCTGTGTATATAATAAACAAAAGGGGTCCTAATATACACTGTGTACCAAAAACCCTGTGGTTCATGTTAGCTACTTTATGAGAATCGATATTCAAACATATAAAAGCAACTTATTTGGAAAAACTCTCAAATTAAAATATTCAAATTAAATCTTAAATAATTATTATTTTTAAAATGAAAATAGTTTCTCACCTCTGTGATGACGCAGCACTACGCGCGCGCGACCGTCGGCCGCAGCCTACAGCTACGTAGCTTCTGAGTTCGTGAACTCGTCACGTGTTATCAAACACCACTCAGCTGTTTACTACACTTTATCGCTTTTTACACTTTTGCAGCACTTTAGCGACCACTAATTTGGTTTAACACTTTTGGAACTTTTAAAATGTTAGTTCATCCAATTTATTAGCTAAGTAAGTAAGATTGAGTAGGTAAGGTAGGTATCCTTCCTCATCGTAAATCACTAATTTATGACAACATCAACTTCACGATTACGGAGATGTTGTTCGATATGTCCGCCTTGTAGCTCTAGGCATTTGCCACACCGTTTAATAATATTTGCACGGACGCGTCGTAAAACTGATGTATCGGACTTTAATTTATTAAATGCTGCGACTATTCTCAAACGCATTTCGGCCTCGGTGTCGCAGGTTTTTTAAAAACGGACTGTTCGACAGTACCCCAGAGAAAAAAATCCAATGGTGTGAGATCAGGTGACCTCGCAGGCCAATTGACTGGTCCACCCCGGCCAATCCACCTTTCGCCGTATTCTGCATTCAAATAATCTCTCACAGGGCGCGAGAAGTGCGGTGGTGCGCCGTCATGTTGAAACCATAAACGGCGCACGAGATTGAGATTTAGTTCGTCAAGTTCCTCGCTCAACTCTTCTCGCAGGAAGCGAAGGTAGTTCCCACCATTCATTGTTTGGGTTAGGAAACAAGGTCCAATTATTTTGTCCCCTATTATTCCCGCCCAAACATTAATCCTCCATCGGTGTTGAAAGTGGCTGGGTTTAGTGGCATGCGGATTAATGACTGACCATACGTGTTCATTGTGAGAGTTAAATACACCTGTTCTAACAAATGAGCACTCATCAGTAAACAGAACATGGCTCAAGAACTCTCTATCCTCTTCAACCTTGTCTAGTACCCATCTGCTGTACACCATTCTAGGCTCATAGTCCGTGGGAAGTAGAGACTGAACTCGACGATAGTGAAACGGGTGCTGGCCATCATCTTTGAGGATCCTCCAAACACGCATGTGGTTCACACCTAATTCGCGTCCCACCGAGCGTGTGCTTCGCGTTGGATCTTCCCCAAACATGTCCAGGATTTGCTCCTCAATGTCACCGTCGTGAATTCTAGGCCTTCCTGCGTCAGCACGATGTTGATCACGGCCATGTACACTGCCAGTGTTGTACATACGTATGTGCAGTCGTTGGAATGCCATCGTCGATGGTAGGGTTACGTTCCTTGGTATTGCAAAGAGCTCTTCATAAAGTCGACGCGCCTCCGCATAATTACAGTTGCATCTCCCGAGACACATCAACATATTAAAATACTCTACATTTGAATAGGACATTTTACGTAAGTAATTTCGCAACGCAATCCGCGCGTACGTCGCGTTCGATCATAGGTAAGCTGCGCGAGCGACTGGAGTCGAGCGCCTGAGCAGCGGGGGCGGCTCTAGCTCCGGCAAGGCGGCGCGCGCCATATTATGACGTATCAAAGGATGCCGCCGCGCCGTCGCGGGCGCGGCGGCATCCTTTGCTACGTCATACGGCACGCTCCGATGTCGTGGTAAATTCAGGTGTTAGAAACATTTTTTTAAAGTGTCCATTTTATTAGATATTTTAACTATGAACAATAACTGACCACTACTTGATATTTTTTAAATATTATTTTCATTAGTGGTACGGCTTTATGATTATGTATACGTACCTACATGGAACAACAGGGTTTTTGATACATATTGTAGATCCTTGCGGAACGCCGTTAGTCACTGGTTTGAGTGTCGAATCTACAGTATGGCCATTAGAATGTCGCAACTGTACAAACTGAGAGCGGTCATTGAGATAACTTGCAAACCATTGCAAGGAATTAGAGTCCAAGCCATAGAACGACAGCTTAGCGAGCAATAAAGCTGTACTGATGGTGTCAAAGGCACGCGAGAAATCTAGTAGTACAAGCAAACTCACTTCACCGGAATCTTGTGATGCTAGTATATTATCGACAACATCAATCAGAGCGGTGGCAGTCCCACAATTTTTTCTGAAACCAGATTGTCGCTCAGGCAGAATATCATGCTTCTCTACGTACGTCAGCTGCTCACAGATTACTTTTTCAAGAATCTTTGATAGGCAGGGAAGAATACTGATAGGACGTAATTCTTTGAGAGTAGTGACATTCGCTTTTTTTGGAATCGGCCTGACTATTGCAGTTTTCCAGGCTTTCGGAAAAACACCCGTTTCAATTGACCGATTTATAATTGCAGTTATAACGCTTAGGGTTGTGGGTAAGGTTAATAAAATCATATCTAATGATATCGCGTCGATCCCAGTAGCGTTCGATCTCAGAGAACTAATGATTTTTCTTACTTCGCCTTCTGTAACACAGTGAAGCTTAAACTTAAAATTGCCAAAAGTATTCGTTTTATAATAAGCAATATCAGTTTCTTTGACATTTTTATGCACTTGTATGTCTAGGAAATGATTATTTATAATGTTTGGATCTTTGAATGTATTTATTATATCCTCATCAGAAGTATTGCTTTTTGGAACAACGTATTTTCTGAGGTTTTTCCATAATTGTTGTGAATCATTAATGTATTTATTTATATAATGATTATGAAAGGCCTCCTTTTCCCTATAGAGAGCGGTATTAACTATATGCTTAAGATCTTTATTATTGGCGTCACTCAGAAAAGCAGGTATTATTTAAATATTTTTATCGAATTATTGGAATGTCCTCTCAAACCAACACAAAAAACATCAGGTTCAATGTGTAGAGGTTATCCGAGAGTTTTAATCTAAAAAAAACTAATGCCAAAATAAATAATTTAATTAGAGCGTGATTGCTATCACAACATCTAATTATCCAGTTCACAATACAAAAACCGAAAATATGCGATATCGCCCCGAATCTCGGAAGGAGACTGAACTAAAACCTTCGAAACACCCGTATTTATGCAAGTTCAATCTTGTTGACCTCCTAGCAAAAGATTGTATGACATCGAATGAGCCAAATATCGATTTTATCAAACTACCTGCATTAGGTAAATTAATAATTTTATATTATTTTTGACAACTCAAATCAATATTTTAAAAATAACCTTACAGTTCGGCCGTCCTGAATTTAACACGTCCTCGTGTTTCTAATCAATCTTGTCATGTCAGTCGCGGGCTTCCCTGCCCTAAGTCAAATCCAAATCATGGGCTATCCTGCCCTCCGTCAAATCATTAAAACCTATCCATGAACTGCCGAACTATCAGTTTTAATATCAAATCAATAATAAATCCAAACGACTAACCTCTCATTCGATGTACACGAAATCTGAATTACTTACTGCAAGTTACTTTCCACTTCACAAAAGACTAAATTCTTTAAAAAAAAAACTAAAAATTTTAATCACCAAATCAAACTCAATAAAAATTTTAATCAAATGTGGGTTGTTTACAAAAAGATACCAAAGCGAAATTAAGACAACGTGAGACACGTCCCGCTTCTGAATTATTGGCGTCACTCAGAAAAGCAGGTATTATTTAAATATTTTTATCGAATTATTGGAATGTCCTCTCAAACCAACACAAAAAACATCAGGTTCAATGTGTAGAGGTTATCCGAGAGTTTTAATCTAAAAAAAACTAATGCCAAAATAAATAATTTAATTAGAGCGTGATTGCTATCACAACATCTAATTATCCAGTTCACAATACAAAAACCGAAAATATGCGATATCGCCCCGAATCTCGGAAGGAGACTGAACTAAAACCTTCGAAACACCCGTATTTATGCAAGTTCAATCTTGTTGACCTCCTAGCAACAGATTGTATGACATCGAATGAGCCAAATATCGATTTTATCAAACTACCTGCATTAGGTAAATTAATAATTTTATATTATTTTTGACAACTCAAATCAATATTTTAAAAATAACCTTAAATTATAATACTTCTTGCTAACTTCACAGCTAGCATCTAGACGTGACTTTGCATGTGCATCATTACGTAATTTCATCATTTGTACAATAGTAGGAGGGTAAATAAATTTTTCTCCTATTTTGATAAGTGACTGACTACCCATATTATAAATGGGGAAGATCAGTACTTGTTTATTTGTCCTTCAATCACACCGCAGTGGGCAACGAATCGACGTGCATTTGTAGGGTTCCGTACCTCAAAAGGAAAAACGGAACCCTTACAGGATCACTTTGTTGTCTGTCTGTCTGTCTGTCTGTCTAGAAACCTATAGGGTACTTCCCGTTGACCTAGAATTATGAAATTTGGCAGGTAGGTAGGTCTTATAGCACAAGTACTGGAATAAATCTGAAAACTCCGAATTTGTGGTCACATCATTTAAAAAAAAATTAAAATGTGTTTTAATTTTCAAAGTAAGATAACTATACCAAGTGGGGTATCATAATATGAAAGGGCTTTTTCTGTACATTCTAAAACAGATTTGTATTTATTTTTATGTATTATAGTTTTTGATTTATCGTACAAAATGTTGGAAAAAATACCCGAGCAACCTCAGTGCGCGAGTCTGACTCGCACTTGGCCGGTTTTTTTTTTGTATGGGTGTAGATAAAAACTTAGGCTACTTTTTATCCCCAAAAATCAGAGTTCCCACGAGATTTTTAAAAACCTAAATCTTATGGATATAGTCGTTGGCATCAGCTAGTACCTATTAAATAAAAAAATATCCTTCTCTGCCACCCCTAATAATTTGCTGTCACGCTGACGAATAACATTATCCAACTTGGACGTTTTTTTGCAAGTCCAACCTTGGAGTTGATGATAATAAATGAAAAATGTTTGCAAGTACTTACCTACTTATTTATTTTTATGACCGTTTAAAATAATTTATATTTATTGCTATTAATAACTACTATGTAGATTAAGTATGTACCTAGGTAAAAAAAATGTGCTAGATTTTTTCATAGTTTTATTTGTGAACCTAAAATTTTTAGTAGGTATTTTCATGCATTTAGTTTCTTCTGCTCATCCTTATATATTTTTTCGTATATGGAAGCCCTGTACTTATTGATCACGTCGTATTCATCCCTTTCTTTACTAAGCGGAGAGTTTGCAATGAAGAAGTCTGTATATTCTTGATATTCCTAAAAAAAGTAAACATATTACTAAATGAGCAAAGAAACAAAGAAAAAAGAGGGGTGTTATAAGTTTGACGTGTGTATCTGTCTGTGGCACCGTAGCTCCTAAACGAATGAACCGATTTTGATTTAGCTTTTTTGTTTGAAAGGTGGGGCTCGATCGAGAGTGTTCTTAGCTATAATCCAAGAAAATCTGTTCAGCCGTTTGAAGATTACCAGCTCTTTTCTAGTTTTCTTATTAAACCGGGTATTACTATCCGACCAATAGGTACATATTGGTATCTAGCCAAATTCTAATAAGGCGACCCACTGGCATGGTAGTGGTAGTGCGTAATGTGTACCTAGGTATTTAATGCACAAACCATTTCAAGATAAAAGCGTGAAATAAAAATTAAATTAAAGATTTTAAAAACCCCCGACAAGAAAACCTCTAAAAAGTAGAAAAAAAATAAGTAAGTATTGGCAATTTTAGTAAAGCGCTCGTTGAGTTGAAGGACCGCTAAAGACAACAGAACCTATTCTTTCCAAAACAGATGGCTTTCAAAGCTGTTTCTGTCACCTTTAGCAGTCCCCGACGCGATTAGCGCGTTACTAATTAGATTTTACTTAAATTGCCAATACTTACTTATTACTTTTTTTTAGTTTTTAGAGGTTTTCGTTTCGGGGGTTTTTTTAAATTTTAATTTAATTTTTATTATTGATAAAATACCTCAGAAGTAATAGCTTCAATTCCCGCTTCAATCAACGACTCGAGAAATTCCAACTGCGAGAGGGGTGTTACATTTAATCTAGAAAAAAATTTTCAAAAGAAAAATAAAACCGACTTCAAAAACCACAATCACTAAAAAGTAAGAAATAACTTTTATTTAGCTACACGTGTAATGTACCTAGGTATGAAGTCGAGCGAGCATATTAAAACAAAATTAGAAATCCAAGAGTGTAGCTCGCTCGCTACGTGAGTGTACCTAGGTACATTACACGTGTAGCTAAATAAAAGTTATTTCTTACTTTTTAGTGATTGTGGTTTTTGAAGTCGGTTTTATTTTTCTTTTGAAAATTTTTTATTTCACAATTTTTAGTGGCCCACTGTACTATAATATGCTATGCCCAGTTAAAACCCTACTGTTTACTAAGCTATTACACTGATCGCGAGCAATTTGCTCCTATCTATTGAGGAGTTCTGTTCTCCATCTCCGAAGATATTCATCAGATCTTCACCAAATTTATATGGGACCATCTGCACAGTATACCCTTTCAAACAAAAAAAAAATTTTCCAAATCGGTCCAGGGGTCTTTGAGTAATCGGGGAACATACATAAAAAAAAAAAAAAGATTCCGACGAATTGAGAACCTCCTCCTTTTTTGGAAGTCGGTTAAAAAGTATACAATGGTATCCATCCATACTATACTAATATTATAAATGCGAAAGTGTGTCTGTCTGTCTGTCTGCTACCTTTTCACGGCCCAACAGTTTAACCGATTCTGACGAAATTTGGTACAGGGTTAGTGTTGTAGTTTTTGAGTTTTTACATGGCAACCCTTTACGTCATTGTCAAATGTCACTTCTTTTTTAATTTTGCACATATTTGTAACCTATTCTGTTTTCCACGCCTTTTATAAAAGTTGATCCTTGTATTTTTTAGAGGTGTAAAAGTAACGAAAACGAGCGTACCCGTATGCATTCGTTACTATAACAATTAGTAGTCGTTACTTTCGTATCGTTACTCGTTACTTTTGATACCACGTAAGATGAACGAATCGAGTCGTATTGCGTACGACAGTATGATGTCGCGGCGTCGCAACATTCGTAATTTGTAGAAAACATACTTAGGTCTACATTACATACAAAGCTGCGTAAGGTGCATTTTCTCACTTTTCCGTATTTTGAACCAGACGTGTGTTTAAGTTATTCTCAATTTAGTCTGATTTAATAAGTGTAGAACTACAAGTGAACTGTTGACGGAATCTACTAAAATATTAAAAAAAATTACCTTGAGCTTGAGCTTATGTTAAATATCTATACTAATAAATAAAATTAGAGTGTCTGTCTACAATTTCAAAATAACTCTCATTATTAAGCTCATATGGTTATTTGAACGATACTATAACAGAATCGTACGTTTTTAAAATTTTAACAATAAACTAAACAAACATCGGTTATTGTAGCGTACGTTTTTAAATTCACCGAATGAGCGCGCCTGCGCGTAAAACATACGGTTAGCAAACATTTCAATACACGTATCTACGGTACTTGCGTGAACCGAAACAGTGTAGGAGCGGCCATACGACGAAAAGTGCGAGTAACGAGATGCATTTGTGAGTAACGTTTCGGTACTCGGTACTAGATGGCGCACCCGTTACTCAGTAACGAATACATACGGTTCGCTACAGCTCTAGTATTTTTGAATGTTATTCATTACACTAGTTGAACCAGTTAATTTCTTATTTTTTACCCCAACATTTTGGTCCTTCAGACAACCGAATAGTTTAATACTAGAATACAATATTTCAAGGATCGAGAGTCGAAGGAATCGCCAAAAGGGATATCGTTTTGTCAAGCAAGTTGCCGCCATCGATGTATAGTTGCCACGCAAGCTGTGACTGTTCTTCAGTGCGGACTGTTCTATAGCTTCAGCCAAGAATCTAGTGATTGTGATATAGTGTATAGGCTTATCGTTCGCTTCCCGGGATGGCCGAGGAAAAGGAGCTAATTAAGAAACGGGCCAGTTATAAAGGACGGTTAACGGCCTTCTCTAATTATCTAAATAGTTTGAACGACTCATTAAGTCAAAGTCAGCTGAATGAGCTGCAGTTACGAGTAGGTAAGATTGAAGCCCTATATCAATTCTATGATGAAATTCAAACCAAGTTGGAATGTTTGGTGGACGACATGTCAGTGCAGTTAGCAGAAAGAAATGAATTTGAAACTTTATATTTCTCTTTAGTTTCAAAGTCACAACAAAAATTAGTCAAACAGTCAAAGGATAGTGACAATTTTAGTAATCATTCTTCGTCAGCCACCAACAATCACAACTTAGTTAAGTTGCCTACTATTCAACTGCCAAAGTTTAGTGGTTCATACGAGAACTGGTTAGAGTTTCATGACACCTTTACAAGCCTCATTCATTGCAATGATAACATAGATAATATAAACAAATTTCACTACTTAAGATCTTGTTTAGAAGGGACTGCAGCCGTCGTCATAAAGTCTATTGACTTCTCCGCTGATAATTACTCTGTAGCCTGGAGCCTACTTTGTCAACGATTTGACAACAAGAGGTTATTAATTCAAAATCATGTTACAGCACTGTTTAATATTGATTCTATTAGTAAAGAGTCGTCTCAATCGTTAAAGCGTCTTGTTGATCAGGTAAATAAAAACCTGCGAGCCTTAGAGTCATTAGGTCAATCTGTAGATAATTGGGATGTACTATTAATACACATATTAACTCACAAGCTAGATACTAAAACTTTTAGAGAATGGGAAGAACATAAAAGTCGGTTGGATAAAGAAATGCCTATTACGTTGAGTTCATTCACGGAATTTATTAAAATACGGGCAGATTTACTTGAAACTTTAGAATTGTCTCGCAATCATCATTTATTAATGAAACATAATACTAACAATCAACAGAAAGTCAAAAGCATGGTGTGCAACACTTCGCCATCAAGGTCCAGCTTAGGCACCACTTCCAGTGACTCGTCTCCATCCAGTTCGCCATCCAAGAAGTGCCCTAAGTGTTTTGGTGATCATTTCTTGAGCAACTGTTCCCAATTTTTGGATCTCAGCGTTGAGCAAAGGTTAGAATTATTGCCAAATTATAAAATATGCTACAATTGCCTTCAGCCAAATCATTTTTCAAATCGGTGTAAGAAAAGTGGGTGCCGTATATGCAAAAGAAAGCATAGCTTTCTTATTCATAGGTCAGAGAGTTCATGCGACAAGCAAGCTCCAGTGAGTACCTCTACGGCTAACTCCACCACACCGGCTTTGCCCACATCCGCTTCCTTGAACGGAGAGTCAGGCACAGGCACTAGTGTTGCCTTATCTACTTGCATTTCGACACGTAATCAAGATGTGCTCTTATCTACTGCTTTAATTAAAGTGTATGATGCACAGAATTGCGCGCATACTGCACGCGCTGTTTTAGACAGTGGGAGCACATCCTGTCTTATGACTAAGAAATTAAGTAGCAAGTTAAACTTACCTCGTACCCAAGTTAATAGATCGGTACATGGAATAAATAATGCTGCGTCTCGTGTCCATGAATGTTGTCGAGTGCCAGTAGAATCATTTAAAGATAATTTTAAAACAAAGATTAATTGTTTTGTGATGCAGTCACTCACTGACTACGTTCCAAGTAGTCATGTTAACATTTCTGAATTAAATATTCCTAGCGACATACAGTTAGCCGATCCTGCCTTCCACACTCCGTCTGAGGTTGATATGATTATAGGCGCTGACCTATTTTGGGATATTTTAGGTTCTCAAAAAATCATCCTTGGTCGTGGCAAGCCGATTTTGTGGGAGACAAGATTTGGATGGGTCGTTGCCGGTCCAGTCAGCTATGTATCAAAATGTTTATTATCCCCTAGTATTCAATGCAATTTTAGTGCAATTAATGGCTCAACTCGTGTTAACGATGACATTGAAACCAATTTAATGCGTTTCTGGCAGCTCGAAGAAGTTGCCCTTAAGTCATCGTACTCAGAGGAAGAGCAAGCATGCGAGGATCATTTTGTTAAAAATACAACTCGATTACCAGACGGTCGATTTTGTGTTAGGTTACCTTTAAAACAATCGGCCAATGTTCTGGGTGATTCCTTGCCGCGCGCTAAGCATTGTCTCCTTTCGTTGGAAAAACGACTCAAGCGGGATACGTTATTTTGTGAACGGTACCGAGACTTTATGTCCGAGTACTTGAAGTTAGGTCACATGTCCGAATGCGATAATCATTTACGCAATCTGGGTTATTTCATACCTCATCACGGTGTCGTGCGCGAAAGCTCTCTGACTACTAAATTGCGCGTGGTTTATAATGCCAGCAGTCCAACTACTAGTAATTTAGCACTTAATAATATTTTAATGGTTGGGCCTACTATTCAGGATGATTTACTATCTATCCTATTGCGCTTTCGATGTCACAAAATTATTTTAGCCGGAGATGTAGAAAAGATGTATCGAAATGTAGTTGTACATCCAGATGACAGACATTTGCAACAGATTATCTGGCGAGATAATCCTTCTGAAACAATTAAATGTTTTCAGTTGAATACCGTTACATACGGTACAGCTAGTGCTCCTTTCCTCGCAACTAGATGCTTAAAACAAATTGGCCTAGACTGTGAAAATAAACAGATTAGCGAGATAATTATTCACGATTTTTACGTGGACGATTTATTAACAGGTGCACAAACTTTGCAAGAGGCTTTAGATATTAAAAATAAAGTAACCAGTGAGTTAGCTTCTGCAGGTATGCCACTCCGGAAGTGGAAATCAAATAATTCACGGTTAATGACCGATGAATCAAAACAATCCTCGGTTGATTTAAACATTGGAGCTCTGGAATGCAGTAAAACTTTAGGTCTATATTGGAATAATTTATTAGATCAATTTTATTTTCAGATTAACTGTAACATTCCAACTGAAGCTACAAAACGGTCTATACTTTCAGTAATTTCACAAATTTTTGATCCGATGGGATTACTGACCCCTTGTACAGTCACAATGAAAATTATGTTACAGAAGCTTTGGCTTCATAAATTATCATGGGATGAGAAGTTGCCCCTTGATTTATATAAGCATTGGGTAGAAACAGCAAAACGTTTACCTATTTTAAACGATCTGAGGATTAACCGTCGCGTTGTCATTGATGATCATGAGTTCATTGATTTACATATTTTTTCAGACGCTTCTCAACTCGCCTATGGTAGTTGCGTGTACGTGCGGAGTGCAAACGATCGCGGTGAAGTTCTCGTTAGTTTGCTGTTAGCCAAAAGCAGAGTGAGTCCTTTGAAGCCCACCACGATACCACGTCTCGAACTTTGCGGAGCGTTGGCTAGTGTTCGCCTGTACGAAAAAGTGACAAAATCGCTGCGAGTTAAAGTACGTAAAACCTTTTTTTGGACCGACTCAATGATTGTTCTAGGCTGGCTGAAAATGTTGCCAATTAAATTACAGCCTTTTGTTAGGAACCGAGTCGCGGAAATTCTGGAAGTTTCGGGTAAAGCTGCCTGGCGTCATGTTCCGACTGATTTAAATCCAGCGGACCTTATATCGCGTGGTTTAGACCCAGCCTTAATGCAGGCTTGTAGCTTGTGGTGGTCCGGTCCTGAGTTTCTAAAACAAGATGAAAATCAGTGGCCATCAAATCCCGAGTATAATAATTCAAAATCACTTCCTGAAACTAAAGAAGTCACGTTACATACAAACGTTGAACCTACTCAAAGTTTGATTGATTTTAGTCGTTTTTCAAATTTTTCACGTTTGAACCGAGCGATTGCATATGCTCTTAAATTCATTAATAAATGTAAAAAACAAACTTGTGATGAATTCTTAACAAGCAGTGACTTACAAAATGCATTAAATTTAATTATTAAAATTTCTCAAATGGAGTCTTTTTCAGAGTATCAATTATTAAAGAATGACAAAAAGCTGCCTAAAAATAGCACTTTAAATAAATTTAACGTCTTTCTAGATGAAAACCAATTGATGCGCGTAGGTGGTCGTTTAGATAATTCAGATTTTTCTTATGATAAGAAACACCCAATCATTCTTCAGTCCTCACATCCTGTTACTAGGTTGTTATTTAAGCACGAGCATAAACGACTTATGCACGCAGGGCCACAACTGTTATTGGCTTCTATTCGCGAAACCTACTGGCCTATTGGTGGTCGCAACTTAGCAAAGCTTTGCTATCGTAATTGCGTTCGGTGTAATCGTATGAGAGGCAAGGTAGTTCCGCCTTTAATGGGAAACCTTCCATCAAAACGGGTACAGGCAGGTGGTTACCCATTTGAAAACGTCGGCATTGACTATGCAGGGCCAATTTTATCGGCTAGTCGTCAAGGCAGAGGCTGTAGACTTGTAAAGGTGTACATTGTGATTTTTGTATGTTTTGCTACGAAAGCAATGCATATTGAATTAGTAGGTGACCTAACTAGTAATAATTTTCTTTCTGCGGCCCGGCGTTTTATGAGTCGCCGTGGAAAATCAAAGAATTGGTATACTGATAATGGCTCTTCATTTATCGGCGCATTTAATGAAATTAGTAAATTTTTAAAAAGTAACTGCAGCTCATTGTCAGAAGACATTGCCAATGAGGGTGTCAATTTTCATTTTCTGGCTCCATATGCTGCTCACCAAGGTGGCCTTTGGGAGGCGGGCGTTAAGTCTGTCAAATTTCACTTACAACGCGTATTGGGTAATTGCCATTTAACGTACGAGGAACTTAATACTGTGTTAGTTCAGATAGAAGCAATCCTCAACTCGCGCCCGCTTACACCGTTATCTACGGAACCTGACGATCTGATGCCGTTGACACCTGGCCACTTCATCATCGGCCGACCTCTTACGTCGTTGCCAGCACCAAACTATGTGAACAGCGCCACATCACAGTTAACAAGGTACCAAAGATTGGAGCAGCTTCGCCAACACTTTTGGGCTCGGTGGAGCAAGGAATATATTGCCGAATTACAAAAGCGAGGAAAATGGCGCACTGGTCAAGGAGCCCTCAAAGTGAACGGCCTTGTATTATTAAAGGATGACCAGTTACCGCCTCTCAAATGGAAATTGGGGCGCATAGTTACCTTATATCCTGGTGCTGATGGCATAAGCAGAGTGGCAGATATCAGAACATCTACTGGGATAGTACGTCGTGCTTTTAGTAAGATATGTCCATTACCAGATGACGAAATGTCCTGTTGAAAACGAGCTTCCAACGCGCGGGGGGATGTTGTAGTTTTTGAGTTTTTACATGGCAACCCTTTACGTCATTGTCAAATGTCACTTCTTTTTTAATTTTGCACATATTTGTAACCTATTCTGTTTTCCACGCCTTTTATAAAAGTTGATCCTTGTATTTTTGAATGTTATTCATTACACTAGTTGAACCAGTTAATTTCTTATTTTTTACCCCAACAGTTAGTTTATATCCCGGCGACGGACATAGGCTACTTTTTATCCCCGAAAATCAAAGAGTTCTCACGAGATTCCCAAAAACCCATCCGCTTAACCGATTTGTATAAAATTTGGTACCGAGGTAGCCCCTGTAATTGACATAGGTAACTTTTTATCCCGGAAAATCAAACAGTTCCCACGGGATCTTACAAAAACCTAAATCCACGCGGATGAAGTTGCGGGCATCCTCTAGTCACACTATCACACTAATATTATAAAGGCGAAAGTTTGTATGTGTGTGTGTGTGTGTGTGTGTGTGTGTGTGTGTGTGTATGTTTGTTACTCCTTCACGCAAAAACTACTGGACGGATTGGGCTGAAATTTAGAATGGAGATAGATTATACTCTGGATTAGCACATAGGCTACTTTTTATCCCGGAAAATTAAAGAGTTCCCACGGGATTTTTAAAAAACTACATTCACGCGAACGAAGTCGCGGGCATCAGCTAGTTTCAAATATATGGATATACATACCATTGAGTCTAAGTTTGAAAACTTACCTTACAATCCTTTCGGGGGTCATGATTTTGTCGAACAACTCCAGTATAACTCCGAAACCATACCCCTGCAACACTTGCGCCAGAGCCGACACGCAGTAGTCGCGTGGCATGCTTCTGATTCTACGTACAACAAAAAAAAATGATGCTCACTACGCTTGAGCATTGCCGTATCGTCGCTACTCATGCAAATACCGCAAAAAATGTGGACAATCACAATTTTTCAGGAGACTATTACATTATTTTTAAAAAATATTATGGTTTACTTTTAGATCAAAATCACATAGGTACCTAGCTAAAAAGGCCTGCCAAATTTCATGATTCTAGGTCAACGGGAAGTACCCTATAGGTTTCTTGACAGACACGACGGATAGACAAACAGACAGACAGACAGACGGACAACAAAGTGATCCTATAAGGGTTCCGTTTTCTTTTAAGGTACGGAACCCTAAAAATTAACTAAAAAGTTAAAGATGCGTGTCGGGATCGAAACCTAGATCCCCAGAAAAGGAAGCTGTAAATCTTAATGTCACCACTTATACAGGGTGTAAGCAAAACCGAAGACAGGTGCGATAGTACTGATGATTACTTATATAAAATACCACAATACAACACACTTGTACCACAATACACTTGTATATCCACAAATAGTTTTTATTATTTCCAAAAAGTCACAATATGCAATTACATCTAATTGATATAAATTAAAAATTAATAATTACTAGCCGATGCCCGCGACTCCGCCCGCGTGGATTTAGGTTTTTCGAAATCCCGTGGGAACTCTTTGATTTTCCGGGATAAAAAGTAGCCTATGTGCTAATCCAGGATATTATCTATCTCCATTCCGAATTTCAGCCAAATCCGTCCAGTGGTTTTTGCGTGAAGGAGTAACAAACATACACACACACACACACACACACACACACACACATACAAACTTTCGCCTTTATAATATTAGTGTGATAGTGTGATAGTGTGATAAATAGAATTACTACTAGTTATAGTCGTCAAAAAGTTGTATATCTATAATTTAATTAGGAAGGTTTTATAACCAGGTACCTTTGGAACTTCTCAAAAAAGAAGCCGTGCAAACTGGCGTAGTCCGTTGTTGGCACTAACAGCACTTCACTGAACAGCGCTAACATTGGTTTTCTTCTAGCGCCGAAGGGATTTGAACATGTTGCTGCAAATGTACTAAATTAATTATTAATTTACTTACCAATATCTCTATACAGTTGAACAGAAGTTCTCCTTAGAATACTATTTTTTTTAGACGGATCATGGCGTTTAAGACAAAAACCGGTCCCATGATGATCGTACAAGATTTTTAACCGGCTTCAAAAAAAGGAGGAGGTTCTCAATTCGTCGGAAATTCCCGATTACTCTACGACAGAAAAGGGTATGCAGGAGGTCCCATATAAAGGTGAAGATTTGATGAATACCTTCGAGGATGGAGAACAGAACTCCTCAGTGGATATAAGAGCAAATTGCTCGCGATCAGTGTACAAGCTTAGTAACCAGTATGGTTTTAACTGGGCATAGCATATTATAGTACAGTGGGGCCACAAAAAAGTGTGAAATAATAAATAATTAATTGAGGTTTTTGAAGTTGGTTTTATTTTTCTTTTGAAAATTTTTACACTATGTATTTTTTAACTTTTTTTATTTGCATGGCGGCCATTTTGAAACTAGCCATCTTGATTTTTATTATTTGGCAATAGTGGCAATGGATATACACACTCTGAAAAATTGAACTCTCTATATTTATGAGATACAGCCCGCTACAGGCAGACGGACGCACAGACGGATCGATGGACGGACGAATAGCAGAGGCTTAGTAATAGAGTCCAGTTGGCACCCTTTGGGTTCGGAACCGTGAAATGAAATGAAAATTTATTTATGAAAAAAAAAAACTTACCAATAAATATTATTTTATCATCGGCTGACATTTGTTTTAAAAGTTTGGTCAGAGGACGCTTCAATTTCTTTGCTTTTAGATATCTGTTTTCCGGAGGTACCTGAACAATCAAAACATATTATCACTAGCTAGTCTATTCTGACTTGGGTGGCTTTAAGCGTACATATTATGTCAGTCCGTCAGTAATAAATAGGTACCACACTACCACCCATAGATTCAAAAGTACCTCAAAAGGAAAAACGGGATCCTTATAGGATCACTTTGTTGTCTGTCTGTCTGTCTGTCCGCCGTGTCTGTCAAGTTTTTAGATACATATCAAAAATTGCGAAACCGGCAGGATTCGAACCTGCGTCTTTTGGGTTCGCGCTCGATATTCATTCATTGCTTTTTGTCAGCGGAAGAGTTCATTGAGAAGCTATGTTTGAGCAACGCCCAATAGTTCCCATATGAAGTTTTGTACGTTCATATTATGAGACGGAGTACCTATAGTACGCAGTACACAGCCCCCGCGCTAACACGTTCCCCCGTCTCCCCCATCGACCTGTCGCTTCCTATAGGTACCTACAAGGGAGTGAAGGCTTTTCCACCACCGATGGCACTACCACCTTTGAACGTTAGCTGGGCAGCGCGTGGGAGAGAGATACCTCTCTTCTTCTCTATGTTTCTGACTTATTTGGGCAAAGGAGACAGTCAGAGAATGATGAACGAATGGTGATGGAGATCATACATTTTTTGACAAACCTTTTTAAGAAAAACTCTTTCCACGTTCCTCATGTAGATGACAGCTGGTTGGAACATCCTTGCCGCCACGAGCACTTCAGATAGAACCTTCGCCGGCCTGGAGACAACTGCGCTGGTAACTTCTGGACTTATATCAATTTTTACTGCATCTGAATGAAACAATGGGGTTTTTACCCCAGCTGTATCATATGCATCTCTAATTGACTAACACTTTTTATTACTGACCGAAATAACAAGAAGCAGCACGAATAATAGTAGATTATGCAACATGGGGATAATGTAATGTCTTACGTCACGGGCACCTGGATAAATCCCAAGCGAACGAGGGATTTTAGAGTAACTCCCGAGCGTAGCGAGGGTGTTACATCTAGAATCCTGAGTGAAGCGCGGGATAGTTGATAACTAAAAACTTTTTAGACGCTACATTACGCCCCATGGGCTTTCCATACAACATTACTGCCCGGCTAATTCATAGGAATGTAATGACGTATATTACCTTTAGAATAACAGGTCAGTAATAAGGCATTCTGGAGCGTGTGGTGTGAAAAGTAAATTATTCAACCTGTCACACAAATAATTAAGGAGGAACCAGAGGAACAAGGTTGTAAAGTTCCTGAGCACACTCTCGAAAATATATTCCGACTAGACGATGCCCGCGGCTTCACCCGCATGGATTTCGGTTTTTTTAAATCCCGTAAGAACTCATCAATTTTCCGGGATAACAAGTAGCTTATATCCCCGGGATGTTTCCCAAGTCTGTACCAAATTTTATTGAAATCGGCTCAGTGGTTGGGCCGTGAACGTAGCAGACAAACAGACAGACAGACACACTTTCGCATTTATAATATAAGTAAGTAAATAAGTAGGTAAGTAAGTATAGATAACAACCTGTTTGAAGAAGTTTAGAAATATGGTATGATGACTAAGTTATGCTCTTACTCAGTTCCCCACATACAGCATCGACCATAAAGGATTTCCCATGTCTTTCAGGTCCAAGCAGCATCACGGATTTGTTGCGGACGGCACCAGGTTCGATGCCCGACCCGAACACGCACGAAAGGGTCAAACGACGTCTGATATCTCCGTAGGCTGGTGGTGGAAATCTGATGGATGAAGATTTCTTACTGTCACCTTTTCACGGCCTAACCGTCGAATAGTTTTAGACTTTGGTATAAAGATCTTCATCTTTTCCAGCGGGAGAATATTTTGTCGCGAATGAAGTTCCTCGAAAAGGGCCTCGATAGCTCAACGGTTGAGGAAAGGACTGAATTCCGAAAGGTCGGCGGTTCAAACCATCCCTTGCACTATTGTCGTACCTACTCCTAGCATAAGCTTTACGCTTAATTGGAGCGGAAAGGGGAGAATTAGTCATGATTAGCATGGCTAATATTCTTTAAAAAAAAAAAGTTGTGGGTAGAAGCCAGTGTATACTTGCTCTCATATTAGACTGAGATCTATACTTATCTTCAGACTTAGATGATGAGACAGTTCTATATCAGTTGTCTCGTTTCTCATTTCATCATCATCATCATCAGCCTGTGGAGTCCACTGTTGGACATAGGCCTTCTCTATAGAGCACCACCATACCCGGTCCTCAGCGTTTCTCATTTAACTTTTAAGTCTGAGCATAGTCAAAGTACGTTCCATTAAACTCAGCTTGAAGACTGCATCGTCAGTCGTAGTAAAGCTATATTAATCAAGAGTAATTTGTCCCTTTAACAAATGAAATGAAATGAAATAATTTAGTAAAATAATTTGATACTTTGCGTTAGGATCTGCAATGTTCTGCTCGTACGCTTTGTAGTTCAGATCTCCAAAAATGTCCTTTATCTTGGCGGTGGGCTTGGAAATAATGTTCAAGTCAAACACAATCTGTAAATGGAATTCCGTTACAATACAATAATGAAACGTTGAGATAAAAGATGCCAAAGAAAAATTACGCTTTTTGCGAAAAGAACTCCACAGAGTAGGTACATGTACAAAAGAAGAGCAATAAGCTCTAAATACACTCTAAATAGCTTTACTACCCCCAGAGATATGCAAATCTACAGGCAATCCAGGTATCTTTAAAACAAGAGTGAATAGGCACCTTCTAGGTAAACGCGTCCCATCTTGGACCACATCATCACTTTCTATGCGGTGTGATTGTGGTCAAGCGCTTGCCTATTAATAGTAATAAAAAAAACATATTTGCTCTTACCAGAGCGTAAATACAAAATACAGTCAGGCGACAAATATGTATGAAGTATTTCTAGAGGCTGTTCTTATAGAAAAGCCCTCCGATCTTTACCTTTTAAAAATAAAACTAAAACCTTATTTGACCTGAAAGTTCAAGAAAGTCGTTGGTACCTGTATATTCTGCAGCATTCTATCAGTAATATCTAAAGGTTTTGATGGCAGTTTTACTGCTGGCATTTTCCTCGGTTTCAGTTTTGGAAACTTCAGCCCAATTCTCTTGTACATTAATTGCTGCATTTTGATCAGCAGTTTTAAATCCAACCTAAAGATTCAAATTCAAAATGTTTTTATTCAATTAAACTTTTACAAGTGCTTTTGAATCGTCAAAAAAATCTACCACTGGTTCGGAATGCCGTTCCTACCGAGAAGAACCAGCAAGAAACTCGGCGGTTGCTCTTTTCAAGTACATATTTATAATTTACAATAATATGCCACAATAAAGTTCCTTTTACATACCTTTATTATACAAGTTGTAATCAGAACGCTAGCGAAATCTTTGCCTTATTATTATTATACTCTCTCAACACAATCCAATGCCACTAACCACTTGCCTTATCTTGTAGTTTTAATGATATAGCATTTTTCTAACCCGCATTGTATAGCGAGCAAAACTCGGTCAATGTCCCACCTACGACGCGGCATTGACTTCAAGTGACCTATTTACGGAATGTTCGTTGACCTCTAGCGTCAGCTAGATGATTTACTTGCAATATATTGTAAACTTTTCGAAAATACGGGACTTTTAAAAAAGATTTTTCGTAGTTTTTTCATCAGTAATCATTAGTACTATCACCCGTCTTCAATTTTGCTTGCATTCTGGTTACATTTTATTTTATATGTATCAAAACCGTATTAGCCCGCATAACTAATTCTCTCTCCAGGAAGTTGGGTGGGCATAATTCATTCCCAAAAAAAATTAAAAAAAAAATTGGTTGTCTGTAAAGTCGGTTTACTGACGATAGTTGAACGTGACAACAAAGGCCGATTGTGCTTCTTTGTCGCTCGTTCCACGCTCTCGCTTACACTTCAAGCCTTACATGGAACGCCTCAGAGCGAGGTAACGCCGCATGAGTCATGTTTTTTCGTGCGTGCAGCCAGCTCTATCGAATTATAAGACGTTGTCACGTCAAAAAAGTAAGCTACCTCATAAGTTCGTCGACATATCTCCTGCACTCCACATGGAGCTGGCTCATCAGCTCCTCAGTCAGTACAGACTGCAAGTACCCGTACACTGTGCTTGGACTCCAGTCGGGAAACCTGTCGTGGATTGACCAGGCTGCGCGATATTTTTGGAGAGCCTGACAACACACACAATAATATAATTAGAACTTAGAAGGGTGCACACATTCAATTCAGTACCATTTTTTAAAAATAAATAATTACTTAAATTACCTTGGCCCCTGCATTCCCCACTTTTGTATTGCCCACGTAAATAACTTTGGCTTTATTCTCAACGGCCACCCAGAACGCAAAATCTAGAGAATCGGAGTCCAACGGGATAAAAATTATTTAGGTTTTCATACCACTTATTATAACGAATTTAGTAAAATTTCTTTATTGACTAAATTCACAATTTATGTAACTTATAATAATTATTGAACAGCCAAAAAATAATTCAAAAGCTGTGTTTTGGATTGGGGTACGTAGAACAACTTTTTAACCCCCGACCCAAAAAGAGGGGTGTTATAAGTTTGACGTGTGTATCTGTGTATCTGTGTGTCTGTGTATCTGTGTATCTGTCTGTGGCACCGTAGCGCCTAAACTAATGATCCGATTTAAGTTTTAGTTTTTTTTGTTTGAAAGGTGGCTTGATCGAGAGTGTTCTTAGCTATAATCCAAGAAAATCGGTTCAGCCGTTTGAAAGTTATCAGTTCTTTTCTAGTTACTGTAACCTTCACTTGTCGGGGGTGTTATAAATTTTTAATTTACACTTGTTCTCTGATCTCACCTCTGATATACTGCCCGTATGTTGCGACTGCTGTGGCTTGTAGCCGGGGTCCGCGAGCGGGTTGCAACGCTGCTTGAACAGCATTTCTGCCTCCTTTAACTTCTGCTCCTTGGCTAGTTCTTCCCTCATTTTGGCCTCTTCCAAGGCTGCCTTCTGCTCTTGTTTCAACTGTTGGTTAGTTATTGGTAACTAGAGGATGCCCGCGACTTCGTCCGCGTGGATTTCGGGTTTTAAAGATCCCATGGGAATCATTGATTTTCTGGGATAAAAAAGTAGCCTATGTCCATTCCCGGGATTTAAGCTAACCCTGTACCTTTCGTCAAAAACGGTTAAGCTGTTGGGCCGTGAAAAGGTAGCAGACAGACAGACAGACGGACGGACAGACAGACAGACACCCTTTCGCATTTATAATACATATTAGTATGGATATGGATGGATTATTTGATGGCGCATTTATATCAGAGGATTTTTTATAAGAATGTTCATTCTCCTGACAGAATATGATGGAATTTCCTTTAGCTCAATTAGATCTAAACAATATTGCTTCACAATTTAACTAGGCACCTCGAAATTTTTATTTTGTGCTTCGGTCTCTCCCTCAGAGGTGCCAGAGATGTGTGAGGACGCCAAACTACCTTCATTTTCAAAGCTTAGATTATCTTTTATCTGCAGTTGTTCCATCCTTGCTAGAAATTGTGATCCTAAATAGATCTTAGCTTTGAACCGATTGGATTTCATTGGCTTTTGTTGTTAGTAGTTATTTTTGATGGTCGAAAAAAAGCTATCTCTTGAAAAGTTATGAAGAAGAGAACCTTCTTCCAACATTTCAAGCCTCAGCTAGAGTCTAGAGACACTGGTTTAACTGTGCATTAATCTACCACAGTTTCACCTTATACCTTTTACCTACCTATATACAGATAAGGCGATGCTATGAGTTTCAGCCATTTCCTTCGCTATACATAACAATATATCCTCGTTCATTCCTAGTGGAAGCTGAATATTAGTCCATACCATTTCTTTAGTCTTCCCCTTCATGAGTTGCGCTAACTTCTCGTCTTCTTCTATCTTCTCCTCGATATAGGGATAATCTTCTCTTATCACCATCACAGTACCGCCCTCTGTCTCGTAAGGGAACTGGGGGAAGAACCCGTAGCCTTCATACCTTAAAATTAGAGTTAAGGGGCATGAGACCGGTCTGCCCGCGAAATTCAAATTTAATTTGGTTTTTCGCAATTTGTAAACTAATACGACTTAAACTATACGACGAAAAATCTTTACTTGAAAAGGTCCAGTTTAAGAAATAAATTAAAGTATCGACTATTCTCACAAATTAGTCGATACTTTAATTTATTTCTAAAACTGGACCTTTTCAAGTAAGATTTTTATATAAACCTGTGAGGATGATATTGCCATTGTCGCAAATAAAATAACCATAAGCCTACGTTGTCGTATTAGTTTACAAATTGCGAAAAACCAAATTAAATTTGAATTTCGCGGGCAGGCGCGTCACATGGCCCTTAAGAGTTTCATTTGTGCGTGACAGATATATTTTTAACCGACTTCAAAAAAATATGTTCCCCGATTACTCAAAGACCCTTGGATCGACTTGGAATTATTTTTTAGTTTGAAAGGGTATATTGTGCAGGTGGTCCCATATTTTGGTGAAGATCTGATGAATATCTTCCGAGATGGAGATCAGAACTCCTCAATGGATAAGAGCAAATTGCTTTTATTTTTCTTTTGAAATTTTTTAGAGAAACGCAGTGTGACGTCCGATTTGCTTTCCGAGGCAAGGTAGGTCTCAATTTGACCTTTTACGTTCCTTCCGTGTTTCGTAAGCTAGAGTACCAGTTGAGAAGGTCAAATGGCAATAACTTCATAAGATAGATCTTTTATTCCAATAATTTTTTTACATCGTCAAATTCATCTTCCACTATTCGAAATGCTTTTCCTACTAAGAAGAACCAACAAGAAACTCGGCGGCTGCTCTTTACTTTTCTTGAAATTTGCAACAACTAACAGTCAAAGTAATATTTTCTTTACCATTCCTTGAACCACTCCATGACATGTTCCGTTATATCGTCGATTTGATTATCCTTCGTCAAAAGTATCAATCTACTTTTCTCTCTTTCCATTTCTTTCATATATTTTTCTTTCATGTCCTTTCTTATCTTACGTCTTCTCTCATATAGCTGAAATACATTTAATTTTAAAGCCCCTACCCAAAAAGAGGGGTGTTATAAGTTTGACGAGTGTATCTGTGTATCTGTCTGTGGCATCGTAGCTCCTAAACGAATGAATCGATTTTAAATTAGTTTTTTTGTTTCAAAGGTGGCTTGATCGAGAGTGTTCTTAGCTATAATCCAAGAAAATCGGTTCAGCCGTTTGAAAGTTATTTACTTTTTAGAGAGTTTCGCGTCGGGGGTTTTTAAATTTTAAATTTATTATTTTTTATTTTATATTGTGTACAGATAAATTAAAATCCTACCTATAGTTATTAATGCTCAAATTAAAATAATGCTCACCTTATTATTTGCCTCTTCTAAGTCCAGTCCTTTTCGGGCTGGATCTGGTAAAATTCCCAAAAGCACATCCCTTTTGTAATTCAACACCTTTTCTCTCTTTGATCTCATGTAACTTCTGAAAATGAATGATATTGCGAAAGACTAGTTTATGCCCGCAAATTCGTCCGCGTGTACTGCACTTTCAGACCTATTTTACCTCCTTAGGGGTTGATCAATAATCCTTAGAGTATGTCTACGTCATGAGCTATGCCTGGCCTTTTTAGGGTTCCGTACCTCAAAAGGAAAAACAGAACCCTTATAGGATCACTTTGTTGTCTGTCAGTCTGTCCGTCCGTCCGTCCTTCCGTCCGTCGTGTATGTCAAGAAAACCTATAGGGTACTTCCCGTTGACCCAGAATCATGAAATTCAGCAGGTAGGTAGGTCTTATAGTACAAGTAAAAGAATAAATCCGAAAACCCTGAATTTGTGGTTACATCATTAAAAAAAATTAAAATGTGTTTAAATTTTCAAAGTCAGATAACTATACCAAGTGGGGTATTATTATATGAAAGGGCTTTACCTGTACATTCTAAAACAGATTTTTATTTATTTTTATGCATAATAGTTTTTGATTTATCTTGAAAAATGTCGAAGAAAATACACAAGTACGGAACCCTCGGTGCGCGAGTCCCACTCGCACTTGGCCGGAATGAAATTTTGCCAGTTGTAATAAATCACAGGGAGTAGAGAGCGGGCGAGCAATTATCTAGATGTTTAGCTCGAACCAGCTTATTACCTACAATTGCTAAGTTTACCTGTAAACTCTTTGAATCAACAAAGCAGCCCATATCATAATCTTTTCAGAAGCTTCTTTTTCTCTTTTCTCCGTAAAATATAGTTTTCTTCTTCGACATTTGGCCTTGAAGTCTTCTATGAAGAATTTTCTGAAGGAACCACATTTTTGTTCAATTATTTATTGATACAAACCTTTGAACGATGGTGATACTTAATTATTATTTTGGTTAACTTAAAACTAAAACTACATAGTACATACCTACATACTCATAGGTACCTAGAAGTTCCAAATGCTATGGGTCTAAGAAAAACCAACATTAAACTCTGCCAGAAATACTTATTGTTATTTTACATATTTATGTTTTCTGACTATTTCTATTTCTACAAATATCTTTACATATCAGGGGGCACGGCAGTGCCCCCGCCAAGACGAGCCAAACGCGGCGGCCGGGGCGCTACGTACCTTTTTCTCGAAGTGTTTCGCCGTATTTTCGACCCGTCATAACTTCGGTCTGGATGACGCTAGAAAGCTGAAATTTTCAGTATCCGGGCTTAAATATCATTTCAGATAAAAAATCCACGAACTGTAAACGGCCAAGCCGTCCTTTTTTTACCGAGATATAGGGTTTGTAGGATCAGAGCTTGTAAGTAGAGTGATTTGTTATTTATTGTTATAAATGTGATACAGTCAAGAACATTTGAGAGCTATATTACTATTTGGACTTCGGATAGGTCCCATGGCCAGCACAAATCTAAGCTCAGCTAGGGGCTTGGCTCTACTAGAGATCTCATAACTTTTTAACAGTGAAAACATTATGAACTTGTGAGTCTTGGCTACCTTTTTACATGAAATGTTTTTGGTGGGTTATGAATTTCGCTATTCAGTGAATTTTTTTCTACAAGAATGTCATCACGTCACAGTATTGTGGCTATAATTGCTTTGATTGCATTTGTTCATTCAAACATCTGAGTTTTTTAATGGGACTGTAGATAAAATTAAGGCAATATTTACCTGTATCTTTCATGTTTCTGGATGATGGTAGCTTGTATGAACTCTTCAGCTATAATTGTTGACTCGCTTTCCACTAGTAGGTATAAACAGAAAGAATAATTTGACGTTCATTTTTGCGGTTTCGTACCTCAAAAGGAAAAACGGAACCCGTATAGGATCACTTTGTTGTCTGTCTGTCTGTCCGTCCATCCGTACCTCCGTCGTGTCTGTCAAGAACACCTATAGAGTACTTCCCGTTGACCTAGAATCATGAAATTTAGCAGGTGGGTAGGTCTTATAGCACAAGTAAAGGAATATAAATCCGAAAACCTTGAATTTGTGGTTAGGTACATCACAAAAAAAATTGAAATATGTTTTAATTTTCAAACTTAGATAACTACACCAAGTGGGGTATCATATGAAAGGGCTTCACCTGCACATTCTAAAACAGATTTTTATATAGTTTTATGCATCATAGTTTTTTAGTTTATCGCGCAAAATGACAAAAAAATACCCGAGTACGGAACCCTCGGTGCGCGAGTCTGACTCGCACTTGATTATTATTTTTGTCCAACCTATCATCATCATTACCATAATCAACGTATAGACTTCCAATGTTGGACATAAGTCTCTTGTAGAGACGGTCTTGCGCCGCCTGAATTCAGCGGCTCCTTGCAACTCGTCTGATGTCATCCATCCACCTAGTGGGAGGTCTTCCAACGCTGCGCTTTCCGGTCCGAGGTCACCACTTTAGCGCCTTGGGACTCCAACATCTATCGGTTTTTGGAACTATGTGCCCTGCCCATTGCCACTTCGGCTTCACAATCCGCTGAGCTGTCACTCTGGTTCTCCTACGGTGCTCCTCATTTCCGATTTGATCCCGTAGAGTAACTCCAAGCGTATAGCTCTCTCCATCGCTCGCTGAACGACTGAGCTCTCTTCTAAGGTTTATAGTTAGCGATCATCTAACCTTTGCCCATTAAAGATACCTAAGTCAGTCAGACTACGTACGTAGGTAGGTACATACTTTGTAAAGGTACTTGTGCTACAGATTTAAACGTGGAACGTTCGGTCTTGGAGTGTAAGTAATCTTCTTCCAACAGTTGACTATTTGTTTGGTCCTACAATCAATAACAGAGAAGATGTACAATACGATGCAGCATAATTTAATTATTATGTCAACCTGTCACACATAACTATATCAGGGCAAGTCATTAACCACCGCCAACTGAGCAATGACAGTATATTACACATACATCCGAATGGAAGATGCGGCTTTGGGGTCCAAAATGACCCCTAAAATGTGTAGTGCAGAAGGCAAGGGTAACACATTGTACCTACATCATTGCAAAGTCATCCTAAAGAAAAACAAAGGAAGCTAGGTAATTCCACATAAACTTCTGTGAGTTTCAGGACGTGAAGCTTTCAAATATAAACTTTATATTTGTCTGAATCAAAGTACCTAAGTTAGTAAAATATGTAGGTATTTGTCGCCGGTATATACGAGAATAATATCACTAGTGAAATTATAATATCACGGCTTTGACAATATACCTGCGAGATATCCATACCTACCAACTCTGGTTCGTTTTTCCGTCTCTCAGCCTCTGCCCACATGGTCTGCAGAAGTTGTTCCATACCTTCAGAGCGGCTTTCCAAGGGGAAATGGTATGGAATTACAATCTGAAGCAATGATAGATTTTGAAATGAAGTTTCTTAGAAAATGTTTGGGATGCTGATTGGGGACCTAACTCGTTAACTTCGCCAAATAGAATTAGTTCGACATGAGTTTACAATAATAACCCAACCTTTGATTCGCTACAGTATCTAGGATTCTTCTATTAGAAGTCTTATTCAAATGGCTCTGTTGTTTTCCACAATTAACTACTTAGGTACCTATACCTACTGAGATTTTTGGTTTTAATCAAATTGGACCTGAATATCGTACGGTGTCTTCTTCAACATGAAAAGTGCTCCGTCCACGTAAATATAGTCGTTTACTATGATGTGTACTAGCTCTTTACGGAGCTCGTATAATCTGAAAAATAAACACATTTTCAGTGACATATATAGGATTAATGTAATGTAAGGAGCAATAAAAATTGTAGGTACCTACCTAAACATTTATTATTATTTTTTGCAAAAAGTAAACAATTTGAAAAATAATAAAAATCGAAATTGTAATGCGTTTTATTTGGGCCAGGGATAGAGAAAGGCGATAGAAAAAAAATCACAGACAAGGTTAGAAGAAGACTATCTTCTATTGCATAATATGCTTACGCTTGACGACAATCATGCTTAAAAAAGCAATGATGAGGTCTTGGTCGGAGCGCACTTGCCTAGAAGATGCCTATTCACTTTTGTCTTGAAGGTATTTAGGTTATATTATTTACTAGAGTATGCCCGCGGCTTCGCCCGCGTGGAGTTCGGTTTTCTGTAAATCCCGTAGGAACTTTGATTTTCCGGGATAAAAAGTAGCATATGTCCTTCCGGCCGGGATGTATACCAAATTTCATTAAAATCGGTTCAGTGGTTGGGCCGTGCAGACAGACAGACAGACAGACACACTTTCGCATTTATAATATTAGTATGGATATGGTTCAGGTGTCATCAGAAAGTAAGATTACCGTTTAGATACAGGTAGTTGGCTACCAAGAAGGTGTCTAAAGCACTATTTTGTACCGTTTCCAAATCACAGTGACAATGTCAAGGATGTAGGGCGCCCGTTGCAAATGTACGCTGCTGAGGTAGGAGTCGTACATCCTGTTGATGACGTCACAGTACTGTGCGTACAGGCGGCCGAGAATTTCAGGCGGTACGTTGCGCTGTTTCAAGCATAACCCTTTGGCGGCTTTACTCTGAAATTTTTCTTTACGTATATCTCAAACTGCTGTATCGATTTTTAGGGTTCCGTACCTCAAAAGAAAAACCGGTCAAGTGCGAGTCAGGTTCCGTACTCTACTCAGGTATTTTTTTCGACATTTTGCACGATAAATCCCGTTTAGAATGTACAAGTAAAACCCTTTCATATGATACCCCACTTGGCATAGTTATCTTACTTTGTTTGAAACACATTTTAATTATTTTTTAATAATGTAACCACAAATTCACGGTTTTCAGATTCATTCCTTTACTTGTGCTATAAGACCTACCTACCTGCCAAATTTCATGATTCTGGGTCAACGAGAAATACCCTATACTATACGTTATCTTGACAGACACGACGCGCGACGCACGGACGGTAGATCAACGGGAAGTATCTACCCTATAGGTTTTCTTGACAAACTCGACGGACGGACAGACAGACAGATAGACAGACAACAAAGTGATCCTATAAGGGTTCTGTTTTTACTTTTGAGGTACGGAACCCTAAAAACGGAACCCTTATAGGATCACTTTGTTGTCTGTCTGTCCGTCTGTAAAAATGAAGAAGTCAACGACGCAGAGAGAGGTCTTTAATATCACCTGAAGGTCTGCATCCTCGGCTACTAGGTGTTCCGCCTCGTTTAACAGCTGCATCCATTTTTTATGAGCATCTATTGAACTCTGGATTACAGTTGGTATTTTGAGATAGTGTAGTGTTGTGATTACACTAATAAAACACTCTCTGGACACACAAAGGGATGTAAAGCACACGTAACGCTGGAACACGCACACTCTCTGTCATGGCCGACAATGACTCCCCAGCGCCCCCGGAGACTGCAACGCCCTCCCGCGCCAGCGCATACACTACATCCCTTCTTTATTTTTATTATATGAAATAATTTGAAATTACAGTAGGTTACAGTAGGCAAAATTAGACAAAACAATTATGGTTTTAAATTTAACAAAACAATTTTGGTTTTACTTCCTTTTAACAACATTCAATACAATTCCCAATTAACAATTTAACACAATTTACTTTTGTACAAAATCCAATCACACCTAATCAACCTAATCATAGTTAACTAACTGCTACTCTGGTTCACAACCGTCCATGAATCATTTAATTTCTTTAAATGGACTATATTTCGCCGATATTCTTTTCCGGTTTCATCATTCCTAATATTTACATCACCACCACTCACATCCGTAACTGTATGCGTAGTGGGATTGAAATTGGAGGTTAACTTATTATCTTTGATCAAATTTTTCACTAATACTTTTTCTCCTATTTCTAAGTTGCTATCTGTCGCTTTCCTTTTGAGATCTGCATACTCTTTCCCTTTTTCCTTCTTTTGCAGGTCCCTATCTCTTACCTCTTCATCTATTGCCTTATACTCCATATCTGGTGCTGCTGGGATCTTGTCTCTAAACTGTCTTTTATAAAATAACTCCGAGGGAGATTTGCCTGTAACAGAGTGAGGCGTACTGTTATACATCATTAAATAACTGAAAATGTCCTCTTTCCAATCCTTGTTTTCAGCTTGGCAAATTTTTAGACGTTTTAAAACGTCTCGATTTTGCCTCTCGACTTCCCCGTTCATTTGAGGCCAATACGGAACTGTATTATATAGGATGATTCCACATTCCTTACAATATTTCCGGAAAACCTCGCCAGTCATCTGAGTTCCATTATCACACGTCAAGGTTGCTGGATAACCTAATCTGGAGAATATTTCTTTTAACACCTTTATCGTATCAAGAGAAGTAATACTGCGCATTACTTTGATTTCTTTATATCTACTATAGTAATCAACAAGTATCAACAGGTAATCGTGACTAGGAAGCGGCCCCAAGAAGTCCATCGCTATGTCAACCCAAGGTTCAGCGGGAAGTGCTCGTCTCTTCATTGGATGTGGCGGAGTAGGATTTGATACAAGCGTACATCCTCGGCAAGCTTTTACTAATCGTTCAGCATCTTTGTCAATCCTAGGCCACCACACCTTTGTTCTGAGGCGAGCTTTCATTGCTACTATGCCTGGATGGCCTTCATGAGCTGCTTCCAGTACTCGTTGCCGCAGAAGATGAGGTATAACTATCCTAGTTCCCCGAAGAAGGATATCTCCACTAAAACAAAGTTCATTTTGTATAATTTTAAAGTTGTTAATGGAATCGTGCCAGTCATTATTAAAAATACCCTCTTTGACTTTCAAAATTTCCTCGTCTCCAGCAGAACATCCTTCAATTTCGTTCAATGGAACCGCGATAGGTCTACTGTAACTTACGATTTGGTTAATGTAATTTTCAGGATCAAATGGTTCTGACGAGGAAATTTTGCCAAGTCTGGAAATTGTGTCAGCTATGTTGGATTTACCTGGACGGTAGATGACTTTGTACCTGTAAGCCTGTAACCGAAGTACCCACCGTTCTATTCTTGCGCATGGTTTAGAAGTTCGTCCAAAAATGGTTTCCAATGGTTTGTGATCGCTTATTAGTTCAAAGTCTTTGCCAAACAGGTATATCTTAAAGTGTTCTACTGCCCAAACGAGCGCCAAGGCTTCTTTTTCTGTTTGACAATATCTCTTTTCACAGTCAGTGAGAGCCTTGTGACCAAAAGCGATCACACGGGGACCATCTTTACCAATCTGAACCAACACTGCACCTAACCCTACAGGAGAGGCATCAGCGATAACCTGGGTTTTATCAGAAGGACTATAGTAGCCTAAAGTTTCAATATTGGATATGCTTTTCTTTAAAGCTTCAAATGCCTCATCCTGCTTAGGTGTCCAGAATTTCTGAACATTTGCTGACTTTCCAATGCCTAACCGTAACAGTTCGCGCAAAGGTTCAGTAAGGGTAGCTAAGTTGGGAATCCATTTACTTACAAAATTAACCAAGCCCAAAAAACTTTGAATTTCTTCAATAGTATTTGGTATTCTACTAGTTTTAATTGCTGTCAAATATTTTTCAAGTGGCCTAATTCCACTAGCTGAAAGTTCATGACTGAGAAATTCAATTGTTTGAGTTTTATAAATGCATTTGTTTTCATTTAGCAGAACGTTGTTTTCTTTCAAAACTTGTAACACCTTACTTAACCTTGCGTCATGTTCTTTTTCTGTGGCACCGTGTACAATTATGTCGTCTATAAAATTGAATGTCCCTTCACAGCCTAACAACATCTTTTCTAAAATTTTTTGGAACATCTCTGGCGCACAAGAAATTCCGAACATTAGTCTCTTATATCTATATAGTCCTTTGCTAGTACTAAATGTAGTAATGTACCTACAATCTTCATGAATTTCGAGTTGATGAAAGGCATTTTTTATGTCAAGTTTAGAAAAGTATTTCGCTTGACGAAAGTTAGGTAGCAATTCCTTCATTGTTGGAAGGGGGTGATTTTCTCTTATAATTGCTTCGTTAGCTCTTCTCATATCTAAGCAAATACGTACCTCTTCTTGTCCTTCTTTAAGAACGGGAACCATGGGTGATACCCACGGTGAGGGTTCATTTACTTCCTCAATGATATCCGCATCTTTAAGTTCCTTTAATTTTTTGGTAACCTTTTCTTCTAAAGGAATGGGGACTCTTCGATATGGCTGGATAACTGGTTTAACTGTTTGGTCTATTGGGATTTGGACCGTTACTCCTTTGAACTTTGGAAACACTTTATCTGATGGTTTCTCATTACTTATTGAGTTAATTTGAAGCCCAATTTTTAGCACGCCTAACTGAATTGCTGTCTCCTTGCCTAATAAATCACGTGTGCCGTTTCTGATAACATAGATGGTACCTTTTATACACTTATTAGCAATGACTGAAATGTTCGCGTCAAAGGAGCCCATTATATCCAAAGGTTCTTTACTGCCGTAAGAAACAAGTGTCTTATTAGGTTTGCGTATTTGATTAGAAATTTTCACTCTATTGTCTTTTAGAAGCTGCCATGTTTTATCAGTAATTACGTTGCATTTACTTCCCGAATCGATCAAAATGTCAATGGTAACTCCCCCAATACTGCACTTTATAGTTTCGTCATCATCCAGGTGGAAAATATAATCTATTCGGGACTCTTCTGTCTTTTCCTTTCGTACTTCACCGGTCTCATCCTTTTTATCTCCGTTTTCACCCAGATTGAAAATGTAGTCAATTTCAGATCTAAAGGCACCTTTTTTTGTTTCTATTTTTGGTTTTTTATTTACGGTTTCCGTCCTGTTGCCCGAAAACTGTCTTTTCTGTCGAGTTCTACAATTTTCCCGGAAATGACCAATGAAGCCACACTTCAAACATCGTTTGTCTTTTGCTGGGCATTTTATGTCTTCGGATGAGTGGGAGGGGCTTCCACATCTACTACATTTAGTGTTCGAGAATTGTCTTGGGAACGGTTTGTTATATTTTTTCTTGTTATCGATTTTATTTATTTCTGCTTTGTTGAAATTGTTCGTATCATTTGTCTTTACCATTTTAAATTTATCCAATTGTCTGGCTACAACTTCTAATGCATTTGCTTTACTGATGATTTCGTCTAGAGTAATTGTATCTCCACCTTCTAAAATTTTTTTCCTCAATTCGACTTGTCTGCACTTTTCAGTGATTTGGTCAATAATATGCTGCTCTTTGTCATAGAATTGACATTTTTCGGCTTGAGTTCTTAACCTTAATAAAAATCGTTCGAATTGTTCTTCTTCTTCCTGTTTCATGAGTCTAAAGAGATACCTTTCGTAAATCCGACTTTGTTTTGGAGCAAAGTGACTGTCCAATTTCTTTAGAGCTACTTCATAAACATCGACACCTTCTTCTTCAACGTGAGCGCCGGGTATGTTATAATAAACTTCCTGGAGTGCTATACCCCCCACATGGAGTAGAGTAGCCCGTTTTTTTACAGGAGTCTCGATGTTGGCAGCCAGTAAGTAAATTTCGAATGCTCTTTTCCATTTTTCCCAGCGAGTGCCGATAGATGTTGGATCGCCTTCGCAATCAAAATGTTGCAAGTTAGGAAGTGTAGATGATGCATGAGTCATTTTGGGGCAGCCTGCAACAAAATGTTGACTCTTATTTTTGCGTGGCTCTTTTTTTTTTAGTATTACACTGCGTAGCCCTCTCATACAGTTGGACCTAATTATATACACATATTTTTAATATGTTACTTAAGGCGTATACGAGTACCTTAAAATATGTCCATAATTTAATCTGCGTGGCCCTTAGATTTAGTCTGCGTGGCCTTTAATTTAATCTGCGTGGCCCTTTGATATAATCTGCGTGGCCCTTTGATTTAATCTGCGTGGCCCTTTGAGTTAATCTGCGTGGCCCTTTGATATAATCTGCGTGGCCCTTTGATTTAATCTGCGTGGCCCTTTGAGTTAATCTGCGTGGCCCTTTGATTTAATCTGCGTGGCCCTTTGATTTATTTTTCGTGACCCTTTGATTAATTTTGCGTGGCCCTTTGATTTATTTTGCGTGGCCCTTTGATTTAATTTGCGTGACTCTATTCATTGCGTGGCCTTAAAGTGAACCTTTCTTATTACTGGATCATCTCCATATAAATTGTGCAAGTAAACAATAGGATAAGTGCATAACTTAAATGTTGTGATGTAATTGTTGTTACTAATACAATGAAATAATCAAAGTTACCATAAACTTTATACACATGTTTCCTGCCTCGTGCAATCTAATTGAATTATTATTCAAACTATCATATTTTAAGTTATTACTTATAACCAAATTTAATAATAAAATAATAATCAATATTACATTGTGTAATGTATGTGCATAAAATATGTTTCTCATTAAGTCAAATCTATGATCATAAATCATACATTATATCAATTGAACTGATCAAAGGTAGGTATCGTTAGGTTGTATACGTGCACAATATATATTTTTGTAGATATCCATATAATCCAAGAGTCTGGAAAGCAGGTTTTATTTGAAACCTTCATAACTCCCGTATTTATAACAATTTACTTTTGTTGGCCACCTAGCAACAGATCGTACGACATCGAATGAGTCAATTATTATTTTGTTAAACCACCTTCATTAGATAATATTTTTTTTTTTTTTTAATAACCTTACACAACAACCTTTGCATAATAATTGTATGGCCTTATTCCCTTCTATTTGATATAATGCAAGGCCCTTAACAATGAAGGATAGCGGCATAAATACGAGTATAAATTTGTTTGCCAGTAGGTACCTTTGTTTACGTATTTACTTGGTTCCTAAGTGATTCTGATTTATGCATATAACATTACAGTGTTCATTAAACTAATTTTTTTTTTTTTATCCTATTAGGTACCTATACCTAATACCAACAATTTATAATAGGTTATTCGGACCGAAGCTAACACGTAAACAATTGATAGGCAACAAATAGGTAACCATTACTGTTCCTTCCTTCATTTATCCTTTTTTTTTTTATTAGAGTTACATGTACTTACTTTTATCCTCGTCGCCACTTGTAGTGTTGTGATTACACTAATAAAACACTCTCTGGACACACAAAGGGATGTAAAGCACACGTAACGCTGGAACACGCACACTCTCTGTCATGGCCGACAATGACTCCCCAGCGCCCCCGGAGACTGCAACGCCCTCCCGCGCCAGCGCATACACTACAGATAGTGTGACATAATTTCTTATTGTAGGTAAGTTTAGAATATTTATGCTTAACAGTTAACAGTTTTAGTAGCAATGATTTATAGTAGGTATATTTCACTGAAAATTTTGGTTGAAAACACGTAAAATTTATATTTCCAACGAGAATTTAATTTTTGACCAGAATTTTGACTTTCTTCTGTGAAAGTTATAAGCAAAGAGTACAAAGCTATGGTGCAAAGATAAAAAATCTTTGAAAAACTTGTAGCAATTGAAGGAGGTTACAGTAACAAGTTCCAACATACTTTTTGCATGCTTTTTGCTAACTTTTGGTACAGTAGGAGGATTCATGATTCAAACTTATTGCGCTTGAAAAGTAACAGATCTGAGTGTTTGATTTATTAGGCACCGTATCTAGGTAAGTATATCTATGTAGAGTCCAGAATAGATTTTTTGATTGGCACTACCCTAAAAAGTTCTACAAATATTTCCAGCAGAGTACAATATGGCTGATGATGATTTTTCGAGCGGTGAGTACCTACCCTAGGCCCTAGGGTGCCTACTCACCGCTCGAAAAATCATAAATTAACCTCTTATAACCTTAAATTAACCCCTAGGGCCTAGGGGTTAATCTAAGGACATGACAGACGCTCGACTCGGATGTCCATCTTTACAAAAACAACGATGATAATATTAGGTCGTCGGATAAGAACGGTAGATACCTACTTATTTAAAGTAAGCTGGATACATATTTTTGATGATAGCGAAAAAGTAAATTGTGATTAACTAATAAAGAGTTTGAATACTGAATACCTACTTTATCATATTTTGTATACCTACCTACTTAATACCATTTTATCACTGCTGTGATTTATAATATTATGACGAAAAAAACCGGCCAAGTGTAAGTCAGACTCGCGCATGAGGGTTCCGTACTCCGGTATTTTTTCCAACATTTTGCACGATAAATCAAAAACATACATAAAAATAAATAAAAATCTGTTTTAGGATATACAGAAAAGCCCTTTCATATGATGTCCCACTTGGTAGAGTTATCTTATTTTGAAAATTGAAACACATTTTAATTTTTTTTTAAATGATGTAACCACAAATTCGCGGTTTTCAGATTTATTCCTGTACTTGTGCTATAAGACCTACCTACCTGACAAATTTCATGATTCTAGGTCAACGGGAAGTACCTACCCTATAGGTTTCTTGACAGACAGACAGACAACAAAGTGATCCTATAATGGTTCCGTTTTTCCTTTTAAGGTAGGTACGGAACCTTAAAAATATTATAGGTCATCATTTTAAATAAGTAATATGGAAATGTGGCGAGATGTCGTCGCAGTAGAAATAAAACCACAAATTAGAAAAATAAAAATCTATTTTATTATACTCACCTAACTGGTCAAATTATCTAAGGACATAATAAAATCACCACAAAATATTATACCTACCTACTGGAGACAATTATTGGATGTCGTTACGTCAAAAGATCTAACTCAGAGAGCTATACTCTATCCACGGAAAGAAGTTAGTAATAGCGTTCTCTGTTACGTTATCCCATACAAATGATAGAGGCAAAAGGCTCATTGGGCGCTAACCATTTTGAGTCACCAACCAATCACAAACGAAACGAACTATGTTTTCCAATTGAATTTCGAATGTTTTTGAAAACCTTTTCGAATTGAATTTTTAGTGTTTTTTGAAATCATGTTTGTGATTGGTTACTGATTCAAAATGGTTGACGTCCTTTGAGATGATTGTACTGGTTCCTGACATGGAACTATGAATAAACTTAGCTTACTGACTAATATCTTGACTAGCTCTTACTAATTATTACTAATTATTAGGTTAGGTACACACACAGAATTTAAAATAGATACAGAAATGGTATAACGCTTGCCAATAAAGACACAACTCGCGACGCTTGTTAGTCCAGACTCCAGTAATTTGATGCTCTATCTGGAAAGTTTTCCGGGACTTGCCAATTGGTGGTTTTATAGATTTCGACGTGCTCTTTCCGAATTTTCATTTTGCCACCTCGTATCTTTGCCGATAAGAGTAAATATACTGGATCGCAGTTTTGAACGGGACATTATTACTAAGCCTTCGCTGTCATCCGTCCGTCAAAAGCATCAGCTGGTCGATTCCAGCATCAATTATTATTAAAATCGGAATTGTTGTGATTGGCTGAATTTATAGCAGTTGAAACAATACATTGTAACCAATAGTGAGCGAGCGTCAACCAATCAGAGGTGATTGCGATGACACATTGCTGTCATTCTATCATGATCGAGCCCCTGTATGCGTTATTATAAAAACAAACGCATTAGTTTTATTTAAGTACGTTGCTTGGGATGCTACAGATATTATGTGTAGACGCGATTATTTTAATGAATATCTAGTAGTAGCTAAAAAGTTGAACAAAAAGAGAAGTTAGTATGTCCCACTTCTATTACCTTATTTGAATTCTGTGGGCATCAACTATCCATAATTTAAATGCGAAAGTGTTTGTTAGTTGGTTAGTCCTTAAATCACGCCGCAACGGAGAACGATTGAAGTCATTTATTTATTGCATAGATATTTTATTGTTAAAGACCTAAAGATACCTACATTTGGTCCCAGAAAATCAAAGAGTTCCAATGGGTTTTTAAAAACCTAAGCCTACACGGACAAAGTCGTGGGTATAAGCTAGTACAACTATAAATATTACATTTTTGATATGAAAAATCAATATGTCAATATGTTTTACATGCATTATACAGATATCATAAGTCATTTAAGAAATTAACAAATTCATCCCAACTACAAAATCCTCTATCATCCATTTTACAGTGTTCTAATTCTAACAATTTAAACTTTGGCGGGTTATCATTGGATAGTATCAAACCCTCCCTTAATTGTTCGTTACTTTGATACACATACTCCACTTTTAACAAATACTGGTTTGCTTTCTCATCCAACCATTTTTGAAAAACCATCTTCCCACCAACCGGCGTTGATATAAAGTTATAGTCCAACTCATAATGTTTGAAAGACATTGCACTCAATAAAACATTAATATTAGCATCATGCCCCATCAATAAAGTTACTTTAGTGTTTTCATTTAAGAAGATGTTAGTTAAATACTGTATTAATGGCCTAGCAATGTCTTTAGCAACATATTTTGTACTAAAAGTTACATTATGATAACCAGCTGTGAGTTCTACAATAGATTGCCAATTTGTAAGATTAAGTTTTCCCCATGCAACATCAATTAACGGAAACCCGTTATAATATGCCATTAGAAACGCATCTGTAGCTTCATTGCATATTTTTAACGAACCTCTAACTTTAGGTTTCATCCCAGCAATTATGTCAAGCTCAGTTTTGTCAGCAGCAAAATAACAATCGTTGTCTATTTTACAAAAATCTGACTCGTTATATTCTAGAACATCTGCCATTAGGTCAAAAGATTTATTTAAATTTAAATGACTTAAAACATACTTCATTTCATTTATTGCTATTTTTTTAAATACAGATGTTGAATTATGAATGAATGGAGTGAATACGAGATCAGGTTTGTCAATGTCCGCATGGTGAATGGTTATATTACAATTTGGATAACATTCTGTCACAAAAGCCTGGGCCGAAGACAATGTTCGTTCCATAGTGTTGGAGTAAACATAGAAATCTTCTTCACTGGGACAGTTTTTAGGCAAAAGTCCTTCTCTATTCAGCCATGTATAAAAATATTTACCCATGTAACCTTCTAAAAGGAAACCTTTTTCGGTCAAAAATCCAGGTTTTTCTTCCCAATGCGGCCAAAACTGAGGTGTCATTCTGCCAAGATTTTTTGACACAGGAGTTCTTACATTGTGTCTGCTAAGAATGACCACTTGTTCTAATTTTAGCGACGACATAGCACTTGAATATATTATGAATACAAAAATAGTCACTTGCATAATAACACAAATTAATATAAAAATTATGGTATTTAGCAATGATTGGTTGTACATTTTGACTTCTAATTTGTTAGCCAAACTGTGAAGTCGATGATATCTATGTACAAAGTGAAGTGTTGAGTAAATATTGGCAATTGAGCAAGATATGAGGAAATTGAAATACCTATCGCTAGTGTCTGGACTCGGAGGTCATAGAATTGTAACCTAAAAACTTAAATTAAACAATAACTCTGATAATACGGTTGTAAAGATACCTAAAAGTTTACAAAAGATAGCGCATCTAATATTAAAACAGTTGAAACTTAATAATTACGAAATTATAAGTACTAAAAATATTATTAACTAAACAAAACAAACCAATGTTGATACTTGACATCCTTGACTGCACCTTGACTGCTGCTTGTAAATGTCAGTGATGTCAAGTGTCAACTGGGAATTTGACATAAATAAAAGTATTGCCATTGCCAAATAAATTCTGCCTAAAAAATAAGAATAATTTAAAAGATTCTGGATCATACAAATACACAGGAAAATCCAGAAGTAAGATGACATCATTACTCATGTGCCAAAATATACCGCCACCCGACTTATCGACAAACGCCAAACGGCATGCGGAATGCCATTGTACGTTCGTTGATCGTGGCTACAACTACTACTTTAACGGGAAATGCCGTTGAACATTGTGTTGACGGCCGTTAATGTGGCCGGCACGTATGAAGTTGTCAAGATTACCTAGTACCTATGATGTTGGAAATCAAAATATAAGCAGAACGAGTTGCAGCTCGCAAAAATTTTTGGTTGGGACGCCCCTTCATTGTAAATAAAAAATGCATTCTTCTGTGAATTATTAACAATTTATTAAATCCTCATTTAATACAATTTGAGTTAAAACCTTAGGTAGATACCTATATATTTTCTTCAGTTGTATTTTTATAATTATAAATTGTAATAACTTTATTCAATTTTGAAATAACATCATCTAATATGGCTCAATAATTTTACAAAATTTTTCCAAGGGCAAAAACCGTTTTTATCAATGGGACACTCTTTGATTTCCAGTTGCACCCATTGGGGAGGATTTTCTTCAGTCAATTTTGTGCCCTCTCTTAACTGATTAATACTTTGATAAACATAATCTACTTTTAATAAGTCACGGTTATTATCATCGTCGTGCCATTTCTGAAAGACTAATTTTCCCCCTAAAGGAGTAATTTCGTATTGCTCTGGCAACACAAAACCCTTGAATCCAATTGCCGCCATTACTGAATTCATATTTGAATCATGGCCGTGCAGTAAACTGAATTTTGGCGCGTTTTCTTTTAAAATTAATGAAGCTATGTATTCGATTAATGGTCTGGCGACTTCTCTGGCCAATACTGTGCTATTAAAGCGTACATTTTGATTTCCTTTGGTTATTTTCGCAAGGGATTTCCACTGGTCAGGGGTTTTGATCTTTCCCCAAGCAACTTCATTTAAAGACATTCCTTCATAGTAGCTCCTTGGATGAATAAATACTCAGGATGGTATGCTCCGAAAAGTCAAATGAAGCAGGGGAACTGTCAGTTGATGAGTATGTGTGCGTTATGGAATGATACCATTCACATATGAAAATTTGCCTATTTTCCTATTTTTCCCTATTTTTCCCTTTCACGATGATTATTAAAAAATGAGATCTCATTAGATTAGTCTTTATTATGATAGTTACAAATCGATGGATGTTCGATGCTAGAAAATAATAATTTATCGATTGCAACGTATTAAAATTTACCTACTCTGTTTTTACATAATTTTGATTAATTACAGTATAGGGCCTCTGGCCTTATTGAAAATCTCTGCTTAACAGGGTGCCCATCACCATGTTTACTATATAATCGTATCCTGACAGTTAAAAATAAAAAAGTTAAAAAGTCAAATATAAAAACGCAATATATTCACTAAAAATATTTAATAATAATCCAAGTATGTACCAGTTAGCGATTTTATTTAGCGTATCTCGCAGGGTTAGTAGACTATTCACTACTTTTGGTGTTATACACCGGGCAAGTTTACATCCCTATATCGTAGATCTCTTACCAAATTACACAAAGCGACTCTTGGGTAGCGGTTTTTTTTTTTCTCTAAGCCAAATTCAAAGTTATTTATTCAAAATGGGTTCATATTTTATTTGTCTTGTGTTTTCTGACATTTATGACCTTAAAAAATACCTAAATAAAGATAAATATTCTAGCTATCCGTATAGCGTCCCATCTTTGACCACATCACGCGTGACGAGTCCTCCGTTCGTCGCTAAGGTTGTTTTGGTGGGTGCCTACCAAAACAACCTATCATGGACTAACTATAACTAAATAATATTATTAATGTAGTAAGATTTTGATTACCTATTTATTTATTTCTTTATTGCACACACAAACATATACATTTACAAAAAACATAGAAGACAACATGGTAAGTACGTTGGACAGATAAAAACGTATGTTTTTATCTGTCCAACGTACGTACACCAATTACGTAGGTACCTAGGTACTTCATGATAAATTTGGCATGCAGCTATTATGACGGAGACTGGTATATTAAATGTACTACAATTTAGTAATAAGTTTTGTTTTAGTTAAATTTCAATATCAATTTAAAATCTTTTAATTAACAAAACAGCCTTTTTCGCTTAGTTATATTATGATTGTCATCAAAAATAAAATATAAATTTGTCTAAATATAATGAAAAAAAAATTGCTCATTTTTAGGCAAAATTACCCCATTTATTTTCTGACAACCCTAGACTTCAATTTGAAGTTGTGTAATTTGCACAGCACGATTACGATACGATTTAAAATTAAATTATTTCATTGAAGTGTCAAACAAAAAAATATAATCACTACGTTGTGTCAAATGCGTATCGGAAGGTGTTAAGTGACCAGTTTCGTAGAATTTATGTTGAGTTTGTGTGCGTGACGTGTAATTACACAGATTTGGTCGATAGTGGGTCGATAGTTGTGCTTCCTTCGTTTGTACGGCGGGGTCACCGGTTGAGTAGCTCATAATAAACGAATCAACAATACTGTTGCCATGATCCAAAGGTCCTATAACGTTTGGTTCCTGTCCAATTTCATAAAATATATTATCCTTAGCATTTGAAAAACTACACACATTTTCGTGATTGCAAGTATGCGATGTTTTTAAATTCAGGATGTTTTCTAGTTCTAAATAAGCATCACGTAGTTGAAGATCGTCTAATTTGTGCTGCATTTCTTTAATTATTTCATTTTTTAACTCCGTGGAAGCGTTATGGATAATTGGATTGAAAACTGGATCCATATCATCTGAATTGATTACATGAACTGTAATATTGCAATTCCTGAACGCACCTCTAGCAAAGGCTTTCGCGGATTCTTTTGTTCTTTGTCTAGTATTTGCGTAAATGTGTATTTCATTCTCAGCTGGACAGCTTTCATCTAACAACTTTTCCCTTTTTAACCAATCATTTAGGTATTCTCCCATATATTCTTCTAGTAAAGCACCTTTTGCGGTTAAGTATCCGGGTTTATAACTCCAAACAGGCCAAGAGTTTGGCGAATAATGTTCCAATTTACCTGTCAAAGGTGCTCGAATGTTATGCCTGCTTAACATCATCACTTGCACTAAACTTTTAGTTAATACAATCACAAATAAGTTTATGAAAACAAAAAAGACTATTTTTCCCTCCATCACGAGTTGATTAAGTTTTAAGAAATTCTTGCCTCCTTTCACTAAATTACACAATTAACTATAGGCTCACGATTGCCTTTCAAAGTCTCACTGGTGATATTGAGCAATACCTACCTACTGATAAGATTCAACTTAGTTATAATATCGTATGTTGTCATCACTCATCACGTTATGATTATAATTTTAATAAATGACGTCTGTGGTGTAGTCTGAAGTGGCGTCTGTACATTCTACTATTATTATTATAAATGTAAAAGTTTGTCTGTTGATTGGTTATTCAATTATACTTCAACGGAACAAAGGGGGTTCGACGTGATTTTTTGCGTCTTCATTTTCATCTGATTCTATTAAACCCATTACAAACAAATATGGATTTTCTCTCAGAATGAGAAGTTTAGGCCGTAGTCTACCACGTGCGAATTGGCAGACTTCCCACCCCTTTGAGAAATTATGCAGAACACTCAGGCATGTAGGTTTCCTCAGAATGTTTTCCTTCACCATTGAAGTAATCCGGAAAGTTAGAGGTATTTGTCCAGGATCGATTCTCGGACCATAAATAGAAGGAGATCCGGGGTTCAATTATTTGTATACACACAGGTAACTGGCTTATGCACGCGACTTCGTCCGTGTGGACTACACGAATTTCAAACCCCTATTTTACACTCTTAGGGGTTGAGTCTTTAAAATTCCTTTCTTAGCCGATCTCTATTTTTTTTATATTAGCCATGTTAAATGACTAATATTCCCCTTTCCTCTCCAACTAAGCATTAGGCTTGTGCTAGGAGTAGGTACGACAATAGTGCAACGGGCGGGGTTTGAACCGTCGACCTTTCGGTTTTTCAGTCCACTCCTTTACCGGTTGAGCTATTGAGGCTCAATGACATAAAAGTAGCTATCTACATCCCAAACAACCCGATTCGTAGTTCGTACAGTAACTTAAGCTGTGCATTGATAGATCAATCAGACAGTCTCCATTTACTTTTAAATATATTTAGAAAAACCTGGATCGTGACATACTAATGTTTGCCCCAGAAAAATAGAGTTCCCACGAGATTTTTAAAAACCTTGATCCACGCGGACGAAGTCGCGGGCATCATTTAGTTAGTGATTAATACCTATTGTTCCGCTTCGTGTAAAATGTAAATCGTTTCTACTTCAAGCGCATTATAAATTCCAACTGGTTTGAGAATCAAGGCCTTTGCTCCTCTGTCGAATAATATAGACCCGCCTTTGTAACTTTGTACTAACGTTCTTTTAAGTCGCCGGATCTTGTCTGCAGTCTTTTTTTTAATGTGTTCCTTCCTTTTTTCCTCCAACATGGCGGTTGGAGACTGATGAAGGTCGGTACTATAAATGGCGTTTTTTTTTTGCCATTTTTGTTGTGCTGTTATTTATTTTTACGACCCCCTTAGGGTTGAATTTCCAAAAATCCTTTGTTAGCGGATGTCTACGTCATAATATGTAGTTAAACAGCCCGATCCGTCCAGTAAGAGCTGTGCGTTGATAGACCAGTCAGTTAGTGAGTCAGCAGCTTTCCCTTTTATATGTACATTTGGATTTGAATTTTGAGGGAATAAAATAAAAAAATCAACCGTTCTAATTTAAATTGTATTCAAATCTATTATTTTTTTCGAACACCAGGATCCATTACACAGTATACATAGGTACTCAATTACTCATACATAGTTACACATACACGTACTAATATTATAAATATAAATGCGAAAGTGTGTCTGTCTGTCTGCTAGATTTTCACAGCCCATCCGTTTAACCGATTTTGACAGGTAGAGTGACCAGACAAATTGATGACCGGCACCCAATTGATGAACAAATGTCCAATTTGAGGGATCTGTACTTTCAAAGGAAAAACCCTTATAGGTTCACTTTATTGTCTGCCTGGCTATCGTATCTATCATGACAAAGGAATCAAAACCTATACGGTACTTCCCGTTAACCTAGAATCATTTGGCAGACAGGTAGGTCTTATAGCACAAGTAAATGGAAAAATCCGAAAGCCATGACAAATTCACGTGTTACATAACCAAAAAAAAAATTAAAATATTTTCACGAAGAAATAATAACTAGTTTATTAAATCACATAGGTATAGATGGCGCTGTCCGTCATTAAATTGTAGTGTTGCGCATAAAACTGTAAAATCTTATCGGATGGTAAGAAACTCTTTGTGTGCGCGTCCAACTCGCATGCCAAATCTCAATCTAGTGTAGTTAAAATTTGCAAGTTAGTGACGTACAGCGCCATCTTGATGTGATTTAGTGAACTAATTATATTTCAGAAACACAACCCCTTATTTTTTTTGTAATGGAAGTTGGAACCACGAAACGGTTTTCGGATTTTTCTCTTTAGTTGTGCTATAATACGATATTGCCAGCTGCCATGATTCAACGGAAAGTACCCAAACTCCCCGAATCGACAGACGGGACATACAGACAGACAATGAAGTGATCCTATCAGGGTTCCTTTTTTCCATTTGAGTTTCGGAACCTTAAAAACTCACGTTTATGAAATCCATACTAATATTATAAATGCGAAAGTGTGTCTGTCTGTCTGTCTGCTACGTTTTTATTGAATTTTAATGAAATTTGGCACAGACTTGTGATACATCCCGGGGAAGGACAGGCTACTTTTTATCCTGGAAAATCAAAGATATCAAAGAATCAAACCACGGGATTTAAAAAAATCGAAACCCACGCGGGCGTAGCCGCGGGCATCCCCTAGTAATAAATAATCGTCAAAGTTTCTAGCAATTAGCATGACAACAGTTTCCTACGCTATGTATAATCTGACTTCTGTTTTACAAGTTTTTTGAAACATCTCCTTTCCATTATAAATAGTATAAACCACGGATATGGATTAGGAAATAATTGTAACATTTACCTAAGTATAAATAGTACAAGTACCGTCAAGTAAAAAGACCTTTGAGAGTGGAGGAATGTGTACATAGGTACTTTGCTACAGCGTGATTGACGAACCAAAAGTGCGGCGTAATAGACATCCTCCGCGTCCAGTCAGGGCAGATAAGTTAGTAGGTAAAAAACTCAATATGCTTAGGTCAGAGGTCTTTTTACCCGGCGCCATGTATAACAACAAATATATTATTAACTTAATTTCAGCGAATTATAAAACATAGAAGCATCTTTATGTTCCAATTATGGCGTAACGAAAACTCTACCGTGGTTGGTGATCCATACGCCTGTTTATAGCCTCAATTTTAGAATGTAAATTATAATAAGCGCGTCTTCTATGTTTCATCATTCGCTGCTCAATTTAATATTAACTGCCCCTTAACGCATACCTGGTATGCGTTGCAATGCGACTCGTCCGCAACCTATTGTACATTAAAGGTACTGTCAGAACTCATAAAACTTCACACAAGTGCCCACAACAACTGTACAAAGTTTGAACTCAGTTGGATGAACAATGCGCGAACGCATTGTTGATGAGTGGACAAACACACAAACAAAAGGTTTTATAATATGTTGGAAGACAATAATTCTATGTGGTAGCCTTGTCCAGCTGCGTTAGCTGATGAGCTAGTCTCTCTTCCCTGGCGCGCCTTGCCTGCCCTAGGGCACGTTTTTCAGCGAATTTCGCTATAAAGGTCTCCACTGGAATGTTACCTGCCAAAAAAAATTTTTTTTTCATTAATACAGAATCCAAAAAAAAACCTACTGAATGGTAGTTTATATGAAAATCCAGAACAGTAAAATGATAATTTGAGTTTCTCCTGGCAATAAAAATTATAAAAATCAGAATCAATTTCAAATTCTATTTCATCACAATTTTTTGTGTCATATGTTTGTTTTGTTTGTCGCAATCCCCATATTGGATTTTTTATGATGTTATATCGCCAAAAATCTCGTTAAATCAACCTGTCATGTATCAAAATTTTTAAAAGATTATAATATTAGTCAACAAATCTGCAAAAAGCTACAGACAAACGGAATAAAATTTTACAGACAGAGCAAAAACTAGATGAAAGCTGTTAATTGTATGATTTTGATCAAAACCACAAAGTTTAGACTCAAGTTTAGTATAGTTTTAGGCCATTTTGCTTGGAATTGAGTTCAGATATTTTGTATTCACAGTCCAAAAACGTCCACATTAAAAAAAGCATATTTTGTCAATACAGCTGTCCTGCTAAGGGATTTCAAAATCTGTAAACTAACCCCAACTCGTAATAAAGAGAATTGAATTTATATATGATATTTTATATATTTCATGATATTTTACATATGAAAATTTATATATGACGACCCGCCCCGGCTTTGCACGGGTGGACATTTATTTTTTCTATTTTCCGGGATAAAATATAGCCTATACGGATTCGGAAGAATCCCTCTAAGTAATGGTAAAAGAAATTTTGAAATCGGTCCAGTAGTTTTTGAGCCTATTCAATACAAACATACAAAAATACAAAGGTTTCCTCTTTATAATATTAGTATAGATGAAAATATATAAGATACTAACCCAATAAAAACTGTTCCGCTATAACCTCTGCATCTTCATCAGCTTTCAGCGCAGCCTCCCGCAGACAATCTCTGATCCGATGAGGGTCATACATCTCTGACAGCTTCTGATGTTTCCTATTCAGTTCCTCATAGTTCATCTTCATTTGGACTATTGTTGAGATTCTGTCTAACACCTGTAATAGAATATTTTTTTTTTGTTGTTTTTTTTTTTTGAAGAATATTAGCTGTGCTAAAATCATGACTAACACTCCTCTTTCCCCTCCAATTAAGCGTAAAGCTTGTGCCAAGACTGGGTACAACAATAGTGCAACGGGTGGGGTTTGAACCGCTGACCTTTCGGAATTCAGTCCGCTCCTCAACCATTGAGCTATCGAGGCTCTAAAATTGACTTTGTATGGATATTAGTACAAAAGTCAGTGATTACTTCAGCAACTGTACAAAGTTTGACCTCAGTTGGATGAACGATGCGCAAACACATTGTTGATGAAGGGACAAACACACAAACAAAAGTTTTCATATTTGAAAGGATAATGATTTCTGATACAAATACAGTATTGCTATTTTTTTCATAATGCTACTTGCAGAAAGGGATGGCACTAGATTAATTATTAGACCTGTAAATTTAGTTTAGTTTAGATATTGTGTACACATTTTATTTCTTAAAACATAATTCAACTGCCAATAACTGTGTTAATGCCACCACTAGATGAACAATTATTTATTACTAAGTATTTTACTATTTTTTTCTGAATATATCTGATACATTTATCTCAATTTTGTTTTTTCTTGACTTTATTTTGTTATAGGTAGGTATGTACATGATTTAGTTTGATTGACCATTCAATACTTGTGGTAGCTCAAAAATGAGCTGGGAGAGTGGAACTTCCATTGCATGGAAAAGTATCCCACAATCTGTCATTGTAACATGACTTGAGCCTAACTCATCAGCTTTGAAATTTGAATCTTTCTATACCTCAGATTTGAGAGTGTCAAGCATTTGCTGTTTTATGAGATTGTCCTGGGCTATTTCTTCTATGCTTGTCATTAGTTCTTCTGTTTCTAGGTCTAATTCTACCAGCTGTGGATTGGTTTCTAACAGTTTGTCCTGAAATAAGAAAAAAACAATTAAGAAACTCGCCAATTTCCCAATTTCAGCCAAATCAATTCAGTAGTTTTTGCGTGAAAAATGACAAACATCCATCCATACATACAAAATTTCGCATTTATAATATACTACGATTACTTAGTGGAAATAAAATGTTCTATCTTTTACCTGCAAGTCTGGATTCTCAATAATTTCCTGCAACTCTTCTACTGTCAATTCACTTAACTCGGGAAACATTAATGACTGTCCACTAAAATGTGACTGAGGACTTGTATCCGTAGACTTATCTTCATGGGTCAGATTTGGTACACATCTCTGAAACTCGCGTATTATAGCTTGAACTACACGCCCCAGATCCGAATGCGGAGTGTAATTCACCAACCCTGGAGCACCAACCACTTGGTTTGAGTTTTCTGCCAACCAGGGATGAGGGAAAACCGGGTTGACAAATATACTCGGTTTCTCATTTGGAAAATCCGGGTTTAAAACTACGTTTAAGCTTAAATTCCGGCCGTCAGCACTAAATTCCACTCTATATTCCGTATTTTCACTCAGTTCTGTTACATTATCGTTGAAGATTTTTAATGTATCAATTTGACGCTTCCGTTGAATATCTTGATCGGTATAATAAGAACGGGGGAGCATATTTATTATTTACTTGCTGCAAACTAGTAATTTTTAGTCTAAACTTTTGATTTCCTTGTTAAACTTGTTGAGGAGAAAAATCAATACCCCGTTGGAAACTTTCAGTGAAAAGAGCACTTTTTAGTGAGTTAGAGAGTAATTACTTTTTATGGTCGTAGTATTTATAGGTTATACACAAGTAAAAAGCATTAACTTTGAAAAACTTGAGGTAAAAAACACTAAAAACACGAAAAATTGATTTTGAATTATTGAAAATGAAATTTTTGTTATATCTGTCAATGTCAAAACTCTATGGCTATTTGACGTCAATGTCAAAAATCAAAATGATAATTTTCAGTTTAGAAATCAATAAAATGTTTTTCTATGGTTTGACTAGTTTTTACTCGAATCTTAAATAGATTAATAGATTTTCAAGTGTATCTGGGTTCTCGCAGCTGGATTTTTCTTAGTGAAAATGAAATTGATTTGCATTAAGAATCTAAATTTATTTATTTATTTATTAGGACACCAGAAAATTATAATATTAATACATTCTTAAATCTATATACACACACACACATTATTAAATATATAACTTATTAATTAGGTGTCACAACTTGTGCCAAAAGAAATAAAAAATAATTATTATTAAACAATAAAAAAGTTTACAATGTATAAAATTTATGCCTTAAAATAAAGTAAAATAAAAATACTAACTAGTTATTAATGAACAAATGGTGAAAATTGACTACAAGTAATGTGTAATAGTATGTAATATGAACCGATTTATGTCCTTAACAATTCTATTATTTGTTTCTTGAATTTTGGTAGTGTATTGTGGAAGATGTCAACCCCTTTACTGACTGTGTTGTAGGTTTTAGCTAATCTGGATATGGTGGAAAATTGTTTGAGGTTAGTTCTGGCTATGGGTTGGTGTAAAAGACCGGTAGCGTGGCGGGGAATTCTGCGTGGGACTTTTAACTGGAAGGCTTGTAAAAGTGGTGGGCAATCAATTATACTTCTTAGAGTCTTATAAAGAAATGTCATGTCGAGGAGTTTTCTGCGAGTCACTAGGCTAGTCATTTTAAAATATTTCAGTTTGTCATTATAGTTAGGAAGTCGTTTGTGTAGTTTGCACGAATATGCTAGGTGTCTCAGAAGTCTTTTTTGAACGCGTTCCATCCTCAACTGGTGAGTATTATAGTTAGGTGACCAAACCACACTACAATATTCCAGAATGCTTCGGATATAAGTATTGTAAATTTTTATCTTTGTGCTTGGCTTGAATATCTTACTATTCCGAATTAAAAACCCCAACATTTTTGACGCTTTGGTGACAACATTCTCAATTTGCGGAATAAATGTTAGTTTGCTATCAAATATTATACCAAGATCTCTTAATTCTGATAATTCATTAAGGACTGTGCCGTTAATTTGATATTGAGATTGAATAATGTTTCGGTTTCGTGTAAATATTATAGAATTACATTTTTTAGCGTTTAAGGTCATGTTATTAATACTGCACCAATTTGTAACAGCATTTAAATCATCTTGGAGTAAAGTGCTATCTGTTAAGCTTCTAACAGTTTTAGCCAATTTAAGATCGTCTGCAAAAAGATAGGCACTACTATGGTTAATACAAGCTATGATGTCATTAATAAATAAATTAAATAACCAGGGCCCAAGATGTGATCCTTGGGGAACTCCAGAAGTTGCTGTGTAACTGTCAGAATTAAATCCTTTTACTACTACATATTGAGTTCTGTTTTGTAAATATGACCTAAACCAATCTAAGATGGAGCCGCTTATCCCATAGACAGCTAATTTCTTAAGAAGTACCGTGTGACATACTTTGTCAAATGCTTTTGCAAAATCCATGTAAACAGCATCAACTTGGTTACCAGCGTCTACAGCATTGACTAGTTCGTTATGGTAAGTGACTAAGTTTGTACTTGTGGATCTTGAGGTAATGAAGCCGTGTTGTTGATTGATGAAGATATGTTTTGTATGATATTTTAAAACAGGGTAAATCATAGCCTCAAATATTTTAGCAAAAACCGACAAAATAGAAATTGGTCTGTAATTACTTACATCTTCAATGTTGCCACTTTTATATATAGGTATTACTTTAGCGGTCTTCCAAGCTGTGGGAAATATTCCACTAGATAACGATTTGTTAATTATAAGGAATAACGGTAAACTCAAGGATGATGAGCACTTTGAAACGAAATATGGTGGAATTCCATCTGGCCCCGGACCTTTACTAATATCAAGCTTTTTCAAATGCTTAAGAACAGTATTCTGTGAGATGTGAATATCAGATAAGATGTTTGTGTAATCAATGTCAGATGTATGGTAGTCGTTAGATGTGGAATAAGAGAAGGTCGAAGAGAAAAATGACGCGAATAAATTACATATATCTGATCCATCAGATGCGTTTGTGCCATTTAAGGACATTATTTGAGGAAACTGAACAGTTTTTGAACGTTTGTTTTTCAGATAAGCCCAGAAATATTTTGGATTGTTGCTGATATTTATTTCAATTTTTTTTATATAGTTATGGTAGCAATTTGAAGTTAATGTTTTGCATCTTTTATTTAGTATTCGTAAGGATATTTCGTCTAATGGATTTTTATAAATTCTATATCTGTGAAGGGTTTTATTTTTCTCTTTTATCATTTTAATTAAAGATCTGTTAAACCATGGAGGATATTTTCCTTTATTCACTTTAGTTTTGGGTACATGTGTGCTAATAACATTATTTAATATGTCATGGAAAACCGTAACTGAGTCATTTACAGTATCGCATTTATTTAGTTTACTAAACCAATTTATACTATCTAACTCCGCAGTGATAACATTATAATCTGCTTTGTAAAAGTTATGCCTTATAGCTTCATTATTAATTTTAAGGGATTTTTTTCCAGTGAAAGTTAATGATATATCTATAGGTATATGTAAGGGATCGGCACTGACGAATTCATTTGTGGCTGCTGTTACACTAGTATTTGTTATATTAGTTAAAACCAAGTCTAAAACTTTGTTTTTGTTATTAGATACATTATTATACTGATTGAGATTGTTAAGGGCAATAAAATCAATAAGTGTTTGACCAAAAGGAGAATTATTGTGAAGTGTAGGTGAGTAATAATCTGCGTTGCTATTTGACCATCCAATGCTACTCATATTGAAATCACCTACTAGGCATATATTTTCCATACTATCGGAAACCCTGTTAAAGTTATCTAGAAAGTGCTCCAGGATATCGCGTTTATGAGGAGGGGGAAGATAAACAGCACAAAAAGTTACAGAGATTTTGTTAGAAATTTTAACTTTGATATAAAGATCTTCACATAGACTTTCAGTGGCAGTCAGTCGAGATGAGTTTAATTTATTTGAAACTGCAATAAGTACTCCTCCTCCTTCTTTATTTGGATGAAAACCTGTACTTTCACGATCCCTTCTGTAAACAGTAAATCGCTTATCAAAAAGTTCACTGTCGTTTATGTTATTATTTAACCAGGTTTCCGTTAGTATGACAATGTCATAATCAGAACTTGTTACACTACACAAAAAGTCGTGAGTTTTGGTCCTGAGACCTCTTACATTTTGATAATATATGTTTAAGCTGTTGAATTTTAAAACAGTAATCGCAAATTAATGGCATTATAATATAAAAGGAAAAATAATAGAATAAATGGCAAGTTACATAACTTAACTATTGAAGTTTGTTAAGAATGTCTAAATTTTTAACATAAACATAATCAGTGTTTTCAGCCTTGCGCATAAATACTCGTCCCTGTTTAACCCACACGAACTTATAACCTTTTTCTTTGGAAACTAGTCGAGCAGCCGCATGCAGTTTTTTATTGGTAGGGGACAGATGTTCTGCGACATAGATTGGTGCTTTGTTACCTCCCATTCCTATATGGCTAGTGTTGATCTTGTCATTCGGGTTAGCTTTATTAAATTTGATAGTGTTGGCCAGAAATGTATCTCGAAGTCTAGGTGACGCCAGTTTTACCACTATGGAACGTGGTCTATTATCATCTTTGTTTGTTTTCGCGACTCGTGTGCAATGGTGAATGTCGTTCTGTTTTAAGTCGCACGATATAACTTTTGATATCTGAGTTATTATCGAGATCAAATTCTCGTTTTTGTGTTCTGGTACACATTGAAATTCTAGGTTGCTGGACCTGTTATGTTGTTCCATGACATTTAGCCTCGTAGTTAAATCCTGAACGGTGTTAATCAAATTAATATTCTCTTTTTGAAGATCTTTTAGTGAATCTCGGTACGTGGTAATTTCAGTTTTGGTAGTTTCGTAATTGTTATTCAAAAAGATGACGCTACTTTCTAAGGAAGTTATCTCATTCTTCATTGATTGTAGTTCAGCTCTAACCATTTGTTTCAGAGTTTGTTGAAGCTCTTCAACTAATGCGGACCTCATAAAATTAAATTCCTCTCTAAATATTGCTCTAACGTCGTCCTTAGTAAGCGAGGTAGAGTTGCTTAGCTTACTCGTAGTTAGCTGTTCATCCGAGTTAGAAATCATTGTTTTCTTACGGTGGGTTATGTTGTCGATTTGAGAGGGTGTAAATGATTTTAATTCAAGATTTCAGGTACAAGGCAGTTCCAGTTTCGTATAAAAATGCCGCAAATGTGAATCTATGTGATACAGCTTTTAATTAAAAATAGGCGCACAAATTATTGCGCATTTCTTATTTATTCTTTGTGGCACGGAACCGGGGCTCAAGGCTCGCACATTCAAAAGTTTAGTTGATTTCAAATCTGCTTCGCTTTGGATTACTTTAGCCACAATCATATTTTATTCAAAGTAGGTAGGTACTTATTGTATTCCTTTTGATAGTCAGAATTGTTATATTATTATGTACGATATAGTGGTTATAATTATTTACGTAAACTTAAAACTAAAGCTACGAGGGTTCCAAACGCACCCAAATCTGAGAAGAGCCCACAACAAACTCAGCCTGGTATTCTTTGTTTTATTAGGTATCACCACTTTACAAACTTACACACTTAGGTATGACCTCTCAGGCCTAGTGGTGAGCGTTGTGGTCTTTTAAGCGGGAGATCCCGGGTTCGATTCCCGGTAGGGCCAATTTGGAAATGTAGGCATTAGAGACTATGGCCGTGGCTAGTTACCAGCCTACCAGCAAAGATGTGTCGCGAAGTGATAGCGTTCCGGTACGATGCTCTGTACGAACTAATAAGGGGTATGGGTTTTAATAAAAACGCACGTGACGCATATTTTTTGACGTGACAACGTCTTATAATTCGATAGAGCCGGCTGCACGCACGAAAAAACATGACTCATGCGGCGTTACCTCGCTCTGAGGCGTTCCATGTAAGGCTTGAAGTGCAAGCGAGAGCGCGGAACGAGCGACAAAGAAGCACAATCGGCCTTTGTTGTCACGTTCAACTATCGTCAGTAAACCGACTTTACAGACAACCAATTTTTTTTTTGGCATGCTCATGTAACCACAAATTCACGGTTTTCGGATTTTTGCCTTTACCTACTTGTGCTATGATACCTATCTATAGTTTGCGACAGGTTGAGATGGCAATTTGGGTATGAGGCCGGGGGGCTCCCCGCACACCCGCGCTCGCCCGTATCGGATTCCCACCCCGATTGCCACTTCAACCTGTCGCGTACTATATGTACCTGCTGAATTTCATGATTATTATATGTGAATAGGAAGTATACCCTATAGGTTTACTAGGACAGACACGACAGACAGACGGACAGACAGGCAACAAAGTGATCCTATAAGAGTTCCTTTTTGTTTTAAGGTACGGAATCCTAAAAAGCAGTAAGTAAGTACTTACATGATTCCGGATTTTCGGAAATTCCATTTATCAACGGTTTTCAAAAATTCTACTCGACCGATGCCAAGACGGACCCGCGTCAGTAAAAACATAATAATGCATAATAACATAATTATTATAACCAAAACTACAGCTGGTATCACACTAATATTATAAAGGAGAAAGTTTGTATGTGTGTGTGTGTGTGTATGTTACTCCTTCACGCAAAAACTACTGGACGGATTGGGCTGTTTAGAATGGAGATAGATTATACCCTGGATTAGCACATAGGCTACTTTTTATCCCGGAAAATCACCCACGATATTTTAAAAGCCTACATCCACGCGAACGAAGTCGCGGGTATCAGCTAGTTATAATATAATCTTCCCGTAGTCGGGTACATAGTTAAATACGTTTTCAAGGTTGACTGGGTACTAACTATTAAAATAATATGATGTTAATTTTTCGGATACTTAGGTACTTACTTATTTTTCTCGTAATAATATAATTATAAGGTAAAACAGGAAGCTTTACTTGAAAGCGCATCCCAATTTCATGTTAAACATTAAGCTAATAAATTTTTATTAAGGTTACAGAACTTACAGAGTTGAATTATTTTCTCAGTTAATTTTATAACTGATGAATTTACGATCTGTTTTTAAAAAGCTACCTTATAAAGCTAGGTCATCTGATGGTGTTTTAACCGATTCAAAAAAGGAGACCCATCATTTAATCCATATTATTTATCATGCAGGTAATTACAATGTTTGAGTATGTACATCGTATTTTTTTTTATTGCTTTTATGAGTTTAACCCTCAAATTATTGGCATATACCAATAATATTTTATACCATAATCAACGACCTAAAAGCCTCGGCTTCGCATTGGTAGATAGATTATTTCAATTTTCGTACAAATCTCTAATTTTTTGAAAATATAATAAGTAAATAGGCTGTCAATTAGGAATAATGTAGCTTTCTACTGGGGAAAGAATTTTCATAATCTTTTCAGCAGTTCCAGAGATTACTTCCTACGAACAAAGTTATAATCTTTACCTCTTTATAATATCAGTAAAGAAGAAAGCAATATGGTTATCTATAACAGCAGCTGGTACACTTAAAAGATTTTCTTTTTAGGGTTGCGTACCTCAAAAGGAAAAAACGGGAACCCTCATAGGATCACTTTTTTGTTTGTGTGTCTGTCTGAACGTGTGGTAGATATACTAACTTGCATCATGGGGACGGACTTACGATAATTTTTGTCCCAGAAAGAGTGCCCACGGGGCTTGCAGAAACAAAATCCACGCGAATGAAGTATGGGCATCATCTAATGATAAATAAAAAAAAATACGAATATGCATGTAAAAAAAACTTATTTTTATCAAAATTACTAGCTGACCCGACAGACTTCGTCCTGTCAAAAAGATTTGTAATGTGGCAGTTTTTGTGCCTACGTATTTTAAAAAATTCTCCTGAACAGAACCGTCACCCTTTTTTTTTTTTTTTTTTTGACGCTGGGGAATGCATTTACGCATCCCCCCCGGAAGCTAGCCAGCCAGCCGTGAGGCAGCCAGCCAGCTAAGGGAGGGTATGTGGGACTCGCCGGCCGAGAGGCGGCCGGAATACCCACTAAACCCCAGCGGCGCTACTGCGCGTCGCCTGGCGACTGGGTCACGGGAACGGCCGAAGCAAACAACCGCGACCCAGCCAGCGACGTCTGCCGAGGCAGACCCTCCACCGGAGACCTGCTCGGTCCCCAACACCGCACCTCCGTGACGCACCAACGAAGTGCGTCCCCCGACCTTGGGACGCGCACGTCACCCGCGTCCCATCCGCCGCTTCGTCCACTGTGCCCTCTGCTAGTCAGAGGGACACGCGGAGAAACCTCCCCCCCTGCCAGGTCATTAGCCATAGCCAACAATATCTTCGAAGAGAAATTATTAGCCATGTTACCGGGGCGCACCGGCCCGAACACTGCTCTTCCCCTCGGACGCATCCAAAAGGGACCAGCAGCATCCAGGCACACTGGGAGGTTACCTGGCTGGTGCCCCAGAACCGTCACCCTGGTGATAGGGCGTTGTGAATAAAAAATAATTAAATAAAACATATATAAGGATTTAAAAGTAAGTAATCGCTTTATTGTTAATCATGTGAATCATAATGATTATTATTATCATTGTAGTGCTTTGTGGTATACGATGTTTTTTGTTTGATTACCTGGCGCATAGATAAACAAATCTGATGGTTTTCCAACACGGGAACAGGCAACATACAATTGACCATGTGAGAAACATGGGTTTTCTAGATTAATACCACAAACACTTTATGATTGCCCCTGGGACTTGTTTATAGTCATAGCAAAAGCAAGCCGCACTGGAAACTGTAGTCGTTTAAACTCAAATGGCACATCAGTCGGAATCATTGGGATGCGCGGTATGAGAACATCTTCTCCTTTATACTTTCCTTTGAGTATAGTTGCTTCTATCACATTGTTTAGTAATTTTTTTATCGCTAACCGTGTACCGTTGCAAAGACGCGGTTGGTTGATATTTCGCAACATTATAACCACCGATCCAACCTTTAATTGAAGATTGTGAGGTGGCAATCCTGGTAAATCCAGCGAGTTTAAAAATTCCGGTGGATAGTTGACTACATCATCTTGATTAGTAGCCGAATCAACTGATTTATATATCCTCAATTCGCCTGTAATTTGTTCTTGAATTTTGAAATTTAATTCATTTACATCTATGTTTTTTGCAGCCAGTATAGCTCGTTCGCTCAACCAATCATGGTTTCTGTAATTTTGAGAAACATCTGGAAACACCTTCTGAATAAGTTCATCTTTTGATCGAGTTAACTGACAAAAACTTTGAGGAAAGTTAATGCAGCCAGTCAACATGTCTATAGGAAATTTGCCATTACCAATGTCAATGAGTTGTTTAGAGAATATGTTTCCAGATTGGTCATTTTGCAACTCGACACGCATATTCTTGCTTAAATGAAGTACTTTGACATGTTTCCACAAATTGGAGGACTTTAGACATGCATTGAGTTCATCAGCTGGCGTTGATCGTGGAATCACTGGCAATGTTTGACGAAAATCTCCTGCTAATAAAATCATTGCACCACCAAATCGGTTATTATTGCTCCGTAGATCTTTTAAGGTTCTGTCTAAAGCCTCCAAAGATTTTTTATGTGCCATCGTGCATTCATCCCAAACAATCAATTTACATTGCTGCAAAACCTTTGCCATTGCAGAGTTCTTCGAAACGTTGCAGGTTGGAGTTTCATTGCTTTGCATATTTAATGGCAATTTTAGTGCTGAATGGGCTGTTCGACCACCTTCAAGCAAAGTTGCTGCGATTCCCGACGAAGCGAGTGCAAGTGCAATTTTATTTTGTGAGCGAATTGTTGCTAATATTAATGAAATCAAAAAAGTTTTTCCTGTACCACCAGGTGCATCTAAGAAGTAAATCCCTCCAGTTTCATCATTTGTTACTTTCATAAGAGTTTCAAATACATACTTCTGTTGTTCATTTAACAGTGGAAGATTTGTTTGAATTAATTCTTTCAAAGTTGCCGAAACTAATACAAAAGAAACGCGAGTTTCGGAACGCGACATTAAACTCCTCCAACTATGTATTCTGTGCTCCAACGCACACACGCACATTGTTTTGATAGATATGATCTTTGACGTTAGGAACACACCTACATTGCTTAGACAACAGTGAGTGCTTGTAATTTAATATGAACTTTATACCATAGCAATAAAGCTCAAATTGACTACGTTTTAGTTAGAAATCATTTGTATGGGAAAAAGAAAAGGGCTATTTTTAGGGTTTTTCCAGCAATAATTCTAATTTTTCTCGCCGTAAAAACCATCCTTGAACTTCAACGAACATTTTAAAAAAAGATTTGGCCAAATTGGTCCAGGCGTTGTTGAGTTATGCGCTTACTAACACATTTTGCGATTCATTTTTATATTATAGATAATAAAAACAGCTCAACGCGCGTTGAAGTCTTTTACCTGTAGGAAAATTTTGCGGTCCGCGTACACTCTAACGCTTATATTTTGGTGACCTAAAATTATAGAACAAAAAATTTCAAAAATTTAAATATAAACCGACTTCATTAACCACATACAAAAGTAAGAGTAGTAGTAAGATCAACAGAAAGAGTAATTGTAGTTACCTTGTAGTGCTAAAATTGGTATCAATTACTAATTATTTATAGCTTGTTTGTTTCCAATCAAAAGCTGATATCTAGGTAGATACTGGAAACATTTTCATGCATAAAATATGTTCCTACCTACTTAATTTTTATTGAACATTCCTGGAATTCCTATGCAACCTACACGACGCGGACGGATGTTAGAGTTAAGCTGCAGAATTAAGTAGGTATAAGTATGGAAGGGTCCGGGGTTTCATCCCGGGCACGCACCTCTAACTTTTAGTTTTTTTTTCAGTTTCAGTTATGTGCGCTTTAAACAATTAAAGGACTTCGTCTGTGGTGGCGTTTGCTGGCGCGCGTGTTGTGACTTTTTGGAGTGTTTTTTTTTTGTTAAAACTGACTGGAAAGCGCTCTATAAGGGGGTGCCGGGCGTATGTCGGCGAGCGCCGGTACAGACGGGGTCCATACTTGTATAGTTTAGCTAACTTGTTACAAATAACTACAAACTTGACATTGGCTAATCATTGTAAAAGCCAGACGAGAGAGGATAAACAATCAAATATAACTTTGCTGTTTGTTTGCTGAAGCTGTTATAGTCTAGTGGTTAGAATAATCGGAAGTCGGGAGTTCGATCCCGGGCACGCACCACTAACTTTCCAGTTATGTGCGTTTATAAGCAATTAAATATCACTTGCTTTAATGGTGAAGGAAAACATCGTGAGGATACCTGCAAACCTGAGGGTTCTCTATGTTTTCAAAGGTGTGAAGTCTGCCAATCCGCATTGGGTCAGCGTGGCAGACTATGGCCCAAACCCTTCTCACTCTGAGAAGAGACCCGTGCTCAGTAGTGGGCCGGCAATTGGTTGATCAAGAAATATAACTTGCTTTATCGGTGAAGGAACATCGTGAGGAAACCTGCATGCCGGAGAGTTCTCGAAAATGCTCACAACGGTGTGTGAAGTCTTGGCAGCACGTCGAACTTGGGCAGTATACCTAGTTGCTTTGGTCGAAACCCTTAATACCTTAAGAGACATGTTCTCAGCCAGCCCGAGTTTGATGAGTTTGATAAACACTTCTTATTCTTATGATGATGACGACTTCGAAAAAAGGAGGAGGTTCTCAATTCGTCGGAATCTTTTTTTTTATACTGGACCAATAAATAGTTTAATCACTCTCTTTAGAGGAAAAAGATTAGATTGAGGAAGAAAATTGCTTTATTATCAAAATCGGTGAGGGAAAGTGTACCTACCTGCTGTTAGCTTTTTTAAAAATAGAATGAAATAATAATAAAAAATAACAAGTCAACGTATTTGAATCCTGGAGCTAATAAGAACTATTCAACACTACCTATTAGTTAAAATGTACCTAGGTCCTAGGCATATAAACTTTTCAGAAATAAAGCATGACCTAAAAACATTACACGTAGATACAAAGCACACTAAAAGTGTAAACAAGTTAAAGCGACTGTGAGACTAAGCTAACTTTGCAAAAAATTTCACCTGACCTGAAGGCCACTTATAAGAAGCATTTCGTCGGATCGCCCATTCATCGGATTACAACATAGTAATGGTCAGCCACAAAACACGTCCGATCTGACCTACCTTCCACCACCGGCCAAAGAAGGGGGGAATAATACATTTTGTCATTAACGAACGCTATCCGATCATTTCTACGCAGATGCACTTCAACTTTCTATTTGATAACTCGCGGCGATCACTTCGAATTGTTCGCCATAATTCGAATTTCGAATTCCCGCCAAAAGGATTCGTCGTGTAACCTAAAAATCGTAAAGAAATTCGACCATTCTTTGCATAATATACAACTTGAGTGCCCAACGGCAATTTTTATGTAATATGCTGTAATAAACGATTATATAACTATCATTTTGGCCTCATATTTTGGTGGGTTGCAATAGTCTACAATCTGCCATGGCTCCGACCGTTTGGCTTTCAAATTAGTGGTGGTTCTTTTTTTTTAACTTGTGAGTGTTAGTGTTTTTAATCTGTGGCAGTGACTTTAAGGATTAAATTAGGTGAGTGAGCTGTGAGATTAATTAGGTATTTTTTTAATTACACTATTATATCACTCATTGTATGATAAGTATAACGCGATATGTCGAAATTTTTTTCTGGGTTTTATAAACACTACTTTCACAAGAAGTGACTTCCTTGTCGGAAATGTAGATTGTAAGTATTAATGGTCGCATGGATATATGTTCTTCACATGGATACGCTCTCTACATTTTAAACTACGTAGCATTATAACTATACATCTACTCATCTATTTATCCCAAGTTAAGAAAAAGAATACCTACCTAAATTATCCACTTATTGTATGTAATCTACCCTTAGGTATGCATGGTTTTAAAGCTGAGGAAAGCCTTCTCATTCTGAGAGGAGACCCGTACTCAGTAGTGCCCCGGCGATGGAACGATGATGACAATGATGATGATGCATGGTTTTTAATGTCAACAAACATACAGATTACCTAATTTACCGGATTTATCTAATGTTAGCCGATTGCGAAATCTTTTGGCACTAGTAACCCACTTTTTACGCATATATAATTATCAACGCATATATCAAAAAGTAAAAGTGGCATAACGGGCCGGTCAAGTGTAAGTCGGATGTGTGATGGTGAATTAACAGTTTTGCTCTATGGACGTTATGTCGGAAAACTAGTTCCTGCTCGCGACTTCGTCCGCGTGGACTACACTTTCAAACCCCTGTTTACCCTTTGGGGTGGAATTTTCAAAAATTCTTTATTAACGGATGTCTATGTCATCTTCTCCAGCCTTTTTCTTTTGTATTATAAGCTAATCGTCCATTTATTTTCTATCTCTACCTACTAATATTAGGTATAAAGAGGTAAAGTTTGTAAGTTTCTATAAACGGAGTAGTTTCTGGAACTACTGAACCGATTTTGAAAATTCTTTCACCAGTAGAAAGCTGCATTATTCCTGAGTAATGTAGGCTATATTTTATTTTCAAAGAAATTAGAAATCCCTATCCAAATTGCATAGAACCTATACGAAGCCGGGGCGGATCACTAGTAGAATATAAAGTCATGTAATATTTTCATATACACTCTCTACATAATCTGTAAATAAGCAGACAACATATAAGGTAGGTAAAGATCGCGAACTGAACGTGTTTTTTGTGAATTTACTACTGGATATTTTAATTCTTATCACACGTTGCGATAATTCACTGGTTCATCGCATTTTTCTGCGTTGTCGGTATTTTCAGTAGGTTCAATTCTGTAAATGAGTATATTGTTCAAAAACACATAATATTATATATATATTCGTACTCACTCGTACAGTTAATAAAATCAACACAATTTCAAAAAAATACAGTGATATAAAAAAGAAGTAGTTAAGTATATGAAAAGAATGATCATGTAAAAAATAAGTATGTTGCATACGTATCTAAAAATAAGACTTAAAACTAGGACACGTGGTTCACACTTGTAGAGCGCTATCTCTCTTACTCTCTTGCCTTTTTATCTTTTGTCTTTCTCATCATCGAGTACGAATTAAATACGCTATGTGTAATATAAACGTAACATGTTATGATATAAGTTATTAAAATCATTAAAAAATAAAATGAATAAACACTAATTCACCACGCTGGTTTACCAAGTTTGCAATCTGCATCAAGATAACTACTAGCTGATGCTCGCGACGTTGTCTGCGTGGATTTAGTTAGGTTTTTTAATATCTTGTGGGAACTTTTTGATTATCCGGGATAAAAGTAGCCTAGAAATCATTTTTCAGGTCTTTAACTACCAATACAAAATGAAAGACAAACCAACAAACCAATAAAAAAATGCACTTTCGTATTTATAATATAATAGGTAGTGATTAACTATTATAATACCTACCTATATTCAGTCTGATAAACAGGATAAATGTTACAAACTTTTTGTCTTTATAAAAACTTTTATTAAAGTAATAATAAGAGTATTAATGAAAATAATCATGTTCGCAAACGGTTTTTTATAATATTTGACGCAGGATGGACGCAGGTAATTTCCAGGATGTAAAAATAGTTAATTAGGTACATTATTTATCGTTGCAACTTGCAATATTGATTTCTTGGGGCTTCAGCACTACATATTAATATTAATTGCTTACCTAAGTTGGCAGGTTGTGCCACCACCGTCAAGAAAGCGACTACCTTTCGCTCATTTCGAATATATTTTAAGAATAATTATACTAAGTTTTAAGATAGATCATAAGTTAATTAGGATATTATGGATCTGGCATAGTCACATAGTGATTAAAAGATCTTAAAAAAACAGAATAAAAAAAAAAGAAAAACGTACAATCGATGTATGATTCCGTGTCAATAAAACAGACAATAGATGCTGCTAGCGCTCTCGCTCTACTAGTTTGTCGCAACGACAAGAAAAACGCTCTCTTGGCGCTCAAAACACTCGCTAATTTTGTGCACAGTGTAAATAATGAACGAATGCACTCGCACACAATATCTCATAGCCTAACCTTACAGTACAGGCACGAATAGATACTCTGAATCTATACTTAGCATATTATCTAAAACTTGCTAAAAATATTACAATAAAACTAAAATCTAGTCTTATCTAATTACTATACAAATCATGCCCGCGTGGAATACTGGCTGCATTTCTACGCTGGCCAGCCAGGCTGATCCGTTGCGCAAAAAATGAGCCAGCCCTCCTGTCACCTGATGAGGCTATTAAACGCGGTGAAATGTCTCGTAATTTTTTTTAACACTAAGACTCCATAGCCCCAGGGTCAAAACTAGGTGGAAAAAGTAACAGTAATAGCTCTTCCTAACCCCTAACTACTTTAGCGATCATCGGCTTTCCATATAATCAAAAAGGCATTGCTCTACTATCCAGTTTCAACTACAAAATGATCATACCACATAATATCTGGCCAGCTAGGCGGATTTGACATCAAGCGCAATCTTTGATGCGTTCCGGCTACGCTTGAAGGCATTCCATTAAATTACGTGTGAGTATGGACTATGAAGAGCGATGATAGCCTAGTAGTCAGGAGGTTGTTCAACCTAGCTCCACGACACGGATATGCATGCGTAAGCAATTTCCCCCTCACCACTTGGGTGCCTGGTGCACTTGGACCTCCTGTTGTGCCAGATCCTTTTTTCCACACACATGCAAACTGTGGAATCAACTCCCATCAGCGGTGTTCCCACTAGATTACAACATGGGGTTATTCAAGGGGCGGACCAACAAAAAATGTTGGGTATCACCCTCAGGGATAAAATCCGGAACGAGGAAATTCGCAGAAGAACAAAAGCGACCGACATAGCTCAAAGGATTAGCAAGCTGAAGTGGCAATGAGCAGGTCATGTCTGTCGCAGAACCGACGGCCGATGGGGCAGACGTGTTCTGGAGTGGAGACCGCGTACCGGTAAGCGCAGTGTGGGACGACCTCCTGCCCGCTGGACCGATGACCTGAAGAAGGTGGCGGGGAGCGGGTGGATGAGGAAGGCGGAGGACCGTGTTTGGTGGCGCGCTCTTGGAAAGGCCTATGTCCAGCAGTGGACGCATACAGGCTGATGGATGGATGGATGGATGGACCAACAAATTCCTGTAAGGCCGGCAAAGCATCGGCGGTTCCTCTGGTGCTGCAAATGTTAATGGGCGGCGGTAGGTAATCACTTAACATCAGGTGACCCGCCTGCTCGTTTGATCTGCTGAGAGGTTGGGGAGACGCCCTTTCACATCATTTGTTACTGCCATGAAATGAATAAACGTAGCATTTACCTAGGGAAGTATACTGCACCCGGAGGAAGTGAAAAACACCAGAGCACACAGCAGCAACAGAAGCTGCTGCTATTTCTGGTAGCAATCAGTATAGGACGGGAACTGTAGATGGGAGTGATCACAATAGTTCTACATCGGTCAACGTGACCGGTCCACAACTGGACATAAGTCTTAAGTCCTAAGTAAGTTAGGGGTTTCCACACGCCAAGGTATTGCGCCGCCTGGAACCAGTGGCTCCTTGCGATTCGTTTGATGTGTCTGGAAACCAGAAGAAGAAGTTCACTCAAACTTAACTGATAAACATCCACTACTGGGCATCTATGCCCAGTAGTGGATGTTTATTAGTTGAAATGACGACGACAACGACAAATCATGGCATATTATGGCATATTATTATGAATTGTAAATTGAACACTTGAAAAGATCAACCGCCGAGTTTCTTGCTGGTTCTTCTCGGTAGGAACGGCATCCCAAACCAGTGGTAGATTATTTTGACGGTTCAAAAGTACTTGTGAAAGTTTATTTGAATAATAATCTATTCTATTTTATTCTATAATCGAGATACTAGAATAACTAGCAGGGCGAGTTGAAAAGTCGACCCATTTCACTAACCTTGTAAGGTCTGCACGCGATTCGCATACTTGACTGTTACCGCATAAACTTAGAAGCTGCGATGCTTTTCATTACCCAATATTTACGTGTAGTATGTGAGTATATACCGTGTTTTTTTAACTTGGTCAGTATGGGGAAATCCAAAACCAATAGAAGATACAAGGATGTCTCAGGAACCTTTAGGTCTTTTTTTGTGAAAACTATTTTAGCATAGTCAATTTTTTGGTCAAGCGTGAGTTGTCCATAAAAATCAAAAAATCAATGAAATTGACAATTTTTTCTAATACCGATCGAGCAACATGAGTACCTAAATCAGATTTTTTTGACGGAAGTACTCGTATGTATCACATTCACATTTATACTTTCGTCCGTATAACTGCCGCCAAACAGAACAGCTGTTTTAAGGCCGCCAAATATAAAGTATTAGGTAGTAAGGGCACTAAAAAGCTTTATTTTTACACGACTGCCCATAAAAGGAGGGTACAGCTGATGTCTTCCGTATTCATGTACTTACCTTTGTGAACCGACTTTGACGAAAGGTAGGAGATAGCTTGCATCTTGGAGATGGACACAGCTAGGCTACTTTTTGTCCCGGAAAACATAGACGTTATTAGTCTATGCCGGAAAATCCAAGAATTCTCACGAGATTTAAAAAATTCATGCCAACGAAGTCACAGGCATCTATCTGTGAGCTTTCTTCTCCCAAGGAAAAAAGTATAACGTACTTAGATAGATAGATTGTATTAAAGATGAAAATACCTAGCATAACTACGAGTGCCATAGATACCTAATGTTTACGATTTTGCTCACGTTTGTTCACGACTATTGACCTAGTTTCCGGTTTGTGTAACTGATACATTAAATATTAGTAGGCGTGTCATTGAAATAATTAAAAACTTGATTATGCCTACTCAAATATAAATATTACTAGATGATGCCCGCGACTTCGTCCGCGTGGATTTAGGTTTATATAAATCCTGTGGGATCTTTTGATTTCCCAAGACAAATAGTAGCCTAGGTATTTGTAAACTAGTCCGTTCCCGGGATGCAAGGTACCTTTCATCAAGGTTTCATCCTTTCATTACCTAAGTTAGCCCTCTTTCAACTTAAAAGGTGCCCACGCATTCGAACTGAACTGCAACTGAACTGCGCGTCGCGGCAGCGCCCCGCACGGCAGTGACGTACGCACCTTAGACTGGATCATCAACTACCAGTTGAGATCGTAGTTAACGTCTTGTAGGTAGCTATCTTATGGAATAAAAAAGTATTCAGGATGAGAACAGTGTTTAAACTCAGGGATTTCATTGTGATTCTTTTAAATAAAAAACCGGTCAAGTGCCAGTCAGACTCGCGCTCCGAGGGTTCCGTACGCGGGTATTTTTTCCGACATTTTGCTTGATAAACCAAAAACTATCATTCATAAAAATAAATAAAATTCTGTTTTAGAATGTACAACTAAAGCCCTTTTATATGATACCCCACTTGATATAGTTATCTTACTTTGAAAATTGAAACTTTTAATTTATTTTTTGTGATGTAACTACAAATTCTCGGTTTTCGGATTTATTCATTTACTTGTGCTATAAGACCTACCTACCTGCCAAATTTCATAATTCTAGGTCAACTGGAAGTACCCTATAGATTTTCTTGACAGACACGACAGACGGACAGACAGACACGACAGACGGACAGACAGACAGTCAGACACAGACAGACAGACTGGCAGACAGACAACAAAGTGATCCTATAAGGGTTCCATTTTTAACCCCCGACCCCAAAAAGAGGGGTGTTATAAGTTTGACCTGTGTATCTGTCTGTGGCATCGTAGGTCCTAAACTAATGAACCAATTTTAATTTAGTTTTTTTTTGTTTGAAAGGTGACTTGATCGAGAGTCTTCTTAGCTATATTTCAAGAAAATCGGTTCAGCCATTTGAAAGTTATCAGCTCTTTTCTAGTTACTGTAACCTTCACTTGTCGGGGGTGTTATAAATTTTTAATTTACCCCTGTTCCTTTTGAGGTACAGAATCCTAAAAAAGATAATTTATTAAAAGATAAGATCAGACGTGTCAACAGTGTAAATTTAAATTAACGATTTTATTGTATTCAGATTATTTCTTGGTTTTATTTTACTTTGTATTTTACGTAAACGATTTATTTTATAATACTTACCTACTTATACTGGAAGAGATCGCTGTTTAGCGATAAGACCGTATTTTTGTACCTACGGTATTTAAACTAACTTTTTTGTAACCCATCATCATCCTGTCATTTGTGTTTTGTGGTGCAATAAAGTACATATATACATATACATACATACATATATACATACATACATATATCCATATATACATATATACATACAAATACATACATATAAATACATACATACATAAATGAGTTTATTTTCGCCTTTTTCTCAACAGGTTTTGTGGCTTCGTGTAACATTTCAAATTAACTGACTGACATAATAGTAGGTACTATCACCGCAAAGCATCGCCAAGGTCTGCAACCGCGGGTACCTTCGTAGACGAAAATCCGCTACTACTACTATCTACTTAGTGCGAGATGCCTCCTCGTTTCTAACTCAAACCGCTAGGATATGGTACGCCCTTCCGGCATCAGTTTTCCCCACCAATTTAAATATGGGTACCTTCAAGTCAAGAGTGAATAGGCATCTTCTAGGCAAGCGCGCTTCATCTTAGGCTGCATCATCACTTGTAAAAGATATGGTATACTAGCTGACGCCCGCGACTTCATCCGCGTGGATTTAGGTTTTTTGAAATCCCGTGGGAACTCTTTGGTTTTCCGGGATAAAAAGTAGCCTATGTGCTAATCCAGGATATTATCTGTCTCCATTCCGAATTTCAGCCAAATCCGTCCAGTAGTTTTTGCGTGAAGGAGTAACAAACACACACACGCACACACACACACACACACACACACACACACATACAAACTTTCGCCTTTATAATATTATAGTGTGATACATATAGAGAGCGCGACAGATTTAATAACTGTGCGTCTTGTCTGTCGCACACTGCCCGTGTGGCATGAGAAGAAGCGAGGAACGGAGGCAGAGACGTATGTTATGTGGAGTATGGCCCACCGCCCAACTATGGTGCAACATGATGTTATAACGACGTTACATCATATCAATGCTCGGCTAACGTCTGCCAATAGTGACAGAATGAAGGCCAAGTACCTAGTCTAATGAAATATTTCATCATCTCAACTGATGGCCGACGCACTACTGAGCACAGGTTTCTTGAAAGTCAGAAGAAATGGCGACAGTCAGAGTAACCGATATATTCAGTTCAGTAGCTTGCGAAGCTGACATTGCAAATTGCAATGGACAGGGAACAGGGCACATATTATTCCGAAAAACCGGCCAAGTACGAGTCAGACTCGCGCATTGAGGGTTCCGTACTAGGGTATTTTTTTTATAATTCAATATTTTGCACGATAAATTAAAACTACTGTGCATAAATATAAATAAAAATCTATTTAGAATGAACAGGTAAAGCCCTTTCATAATATGATACCACACTTGATATAGTTATCTTACTTTTAAAATTGAAACACATTTAAATTCATGGATTTCGGATTTTTTCTTTCACTTGTACTATAAGACTACCTGCCAAATTTCATGATTCTGGATCAACGGGAAGTACCCTATAGGTTTTCTTGACAGACACAACGGACGGACAGACTGTCACACAGACAGACATACAACGACGTGATCCTATAAGGGTTCCGCTTTTCCTTTTGAGGTACGGAACCCTAAAACCGACAGACATTGTAACGGCCGCCGTCGACTGCGTCGCGTGGCCCGTCGACCGTGCGTATGGCGAATTCACATTATACTATACCTACTAGAGGATGCCCGCGACTTTGTCCGCGTGGATTTAGATTTTCAAAGATTACAGGGACGCAAGCTAACACGGTACCAAATTTCAAATAAATCGGTTAAGCAGATGGGTCTGTAGGAATCCTGTAGGAACTCTTTCATTTTCCGGGATAAAAAGTAGCCTATATTCGTCCCCGGGATATAAGCTAACCCTGTATCAAATGTCGTCAGAATCGGTTAAACTGTTGGGCCGTGAAAAGGTAGCAGACAGACAGACAGACACACTTTCGCATTTATAATATTAGGATTAATATACCTATAATCTTGTTTGCCGTGTAACGCAAAGTAACGACTAAGTGACTAAGTACTGTTATCCTGCATAAAAATGTTATTTTTACTTATTAAAATTTTGATTACTAAAATTTTCGTATAATCCATGCAGACATAACAGTATTTTTCGTTGGATTGCAAAGATGCGTATCAAAGCAAATTCGCGAGCGGCTTTAATACATAACAGCGATAGCTAGGCCAAGTTCACAGTGTACCTACTTAGGCGCAGATTTCACTTGTGTTGCAAGTGACGCGTCATTTCGCGGATTCCAACGATAAAAGCGACTCTGCACTTGTATATCCATACGAATCTATACTTCCATACAATTTTTTTTAATTAATAGAACGTACTACATATATTTCAGAACTCTAAAAACTAAATTATTAAAATAATAAACCTAAAACTAAAAACCTTAAAAAATATAATATAATAACTAAAATAAATACAATTGGATATGGATATATCGACATTATATCATAAACTAGATGATGCCCGCGACTTCGTCCGCGTGGATTTAGGTTTTTTTTAAATCCCGTGGGAACTCTTTCCTTTTCAGGGATAAAAAGTTGCATATGTCAGTTTCCGGGACGCAAACTACCTTTGTACCTTTTATATAAATCGGATAAACAGATGAGCATTTAAGAATCCCGTGGGAACTCTTTGATTTTCCGGGATAAAAAGTAGACTAGGTATGTCCGTCAGCGGGATGTAAGCTAAATCTGTACCCATCAAAATCAAACTGTTGGGCCGTGAAAGGCGAGCACACGAACAGATAGACAGACAGACACACTTTTGTTCTTATAATGCCCGCTCCTTCATCCGCGTGGAGAATCCGGAAAATCAAAGAGTTCCTACGGGACTCTTAAACGCCCACCTGTTTAAACGAATTGTATGAAAGGCACAAAGGGAGCTTGCGTCCCAAACATTGAGATGGGTAATTTTTTACCCCGGGAAATTAAAAAGTTCCCACTGGATTAAAAAATCTAAATCCACGCGGACGAAGTCGCGGGCATCACTTAGTAAAATATAATTATCTATAATACAAAGTCAGCAATATCCTTTTTGTTGATCGAAAACTAAGATTAGTTTGATGGAAAATCGCAATTCAACTGATGACTTTGAACCATCTTTGAACTCTTGATTACCTGACCTATACCAATTAAACTTATTACTTTGCACAACAGATCAGGTGTTTTGAAATACCTCGTTAGGTATCTATTAAGGGTTATCCCACTTATGCACATCAATGGGGAATTGAATATGTAAAATATAATATTTTGTATTTTAACTTATACTCCTAGTACATAAAAAGGCCAAGTGCGAGTCAGACTTGCGCACCGAGGGTTCTATACTAGGGAATTTTTCTCGACATTTTGGACGATAAATCTAAAAGTTTTATGCATAAAAATAAATAAAAATCTGTTTTAGAATGTACCTACAGATAAAACTCTTTCATATATCACCCCACATGGTATAGTTATCTTACTTTGGAAATACTAAATATTTGTTCATGAACATATTTTAATTTTTTTGTGATGTAATCAAAAATTCCCGGTTTTCGGATTTATTTCTTTACTTTTGCTCTAAGACCTACCTAAATGCCAAATTTAATGATTCTAGGTTAACGGGAAGTACCTACCCTATAGGTTTCCTTGACAGACACGACAGACGGAGAGACGGGCAGACGCACAGACAGACAACAATGTGATCCTATAAGGGTTCCGTTTTTCCTTTTGAGGAACGGAACCCTAAAAATATATCAGTGTGGATAAACCCTAACCGGACTTCTAGCATGGAAAACTATATAGTGAAAACTGCCGTCATGCGTGTGTTACGCATCACTGGGTACACTTCATAAAGTTTATCAACCTTGAATAATTTCAAGTATAAATTACGCTATGTACACTAGCAGTGTCTTGTGATATTTTTGTCTATTTGGCAAACAATTTAACAAATTAACTTTTTAATTTAGACTCGCTAAGTGCGTATCAAAACACGCATTGGGTAGTAGGGTTCCGTAGTCTTACTAGTTATTAAAAAAATTAAATGACACCAACACACAAACAGACAGACGTCTACGTCATAAAAAAATTGAAATTCCAGGTTTCTAAATCTAGGTTTAGGTCAGTCAGTCAGGACAAATCTTTTTATACTTACTCGTATGTATAGATAGGTTCGTGTGTATGCAATCAAGGGGCACTTGCCATGACATAAAAAAGCTATTATAATGTTTAATTTTCCTTTAGGTTTCTTAGTAGCTTGCTCATGATAATAAAATTATGTTTATTCTATTTCATTAACCTGCAAACAAGTATTAGATACTTAGATTGCTCGCTCGAAGCATTCAGCGTATGGGTACTAATTTCCTTTTTAGGGTTCCGTGCCTCAAAAGGAAAAACGGAACCCTTATAGGATCATTTTGTTTTCTGTCTGTCCGTCTGTCCGTCGTGTCTGTCAAGAAAAAGAACCATTAAAGTAATCGGAGGGCCTGCAACGGTCTTAGGGCCTAAACACAAAGCTGATTCCACCGCTTCTGTTGCTGCAAATATTCAGGGGCGGTGGTAATCACTTAACATCAGGTGAGTCGCCATCTTGTTTTCACACTATTTATGCTTAAGTATACATATAAAAAATACAATATACAATGAGATAACATCGAAATTTTCCGAACATGGCAAAAAAAAAATTAGGAAATTCAGGTAGGCGCGTAATTCGCACATTTACTAATACATGTGTAGGTTAGTGTCAATTAACGAGTCCATAATAATTGATGTGTAGTGACTAGTGCGATAATATTGGCCAAGTCACAATTTAACTCAAAATTGTTTACCTATCACATTGTGGTCGGTTAAGTGATAGATATTACAAAACTATATATACTTACATAATATAACAAAGCCCTTCCGCGTAGATTTCGGTTTCCTAAAAATCTCTGGCAAAGGTCTGTGGAAAAGAACCATGGGCATTTTCGTATGAACTCTGGCTTGATAACCAATAGAGTTCGAATGTATGTTAGTTTATTGCTTACTAATTGATGCCCGCGACTTCATTCGCATGGATGTAAGTTTTTTAAAAACTCTATGATTTTCCGGGATAAAAAGTAGCCTAAAGATGCCCACGCACTCGAACTGAACTGCAACTGAACTGCGCGTCGCGGCAGCGCGCTGCACGATATTTTCTTCAGCCGCGACGCGCGTGCCGCGTAGCGCGGAACTGTCGCGCGTCGCGGCTGGAGAGAATATCGTGCAGCGCGCTGCCGCGACGCGCAGTTCAGCTGCAGTTCAGTTGCAGTTCAGTTCGAGTGCGTGGGCACCTTAAGTATTTGCTAATCCAGGGTATACTCTATCTCCATTCTACAGTAACGATATAGTTCATCTCACTCATGAAACCACTGAGGCTGCCAAAGAAATGCATGCAGGCCGCATGCATCTACGCATAGTATTACAATTAAAATTGCGCGTGTTGCGTGTGCGTCACAAACGAAAGAGAGGATTGCAAGAGAATGCGTGCGTTATTGCGTGCACCACGGGGTTTGATGCATGCGCTTGTACTATTGCCAGTGGACATAAGGCATGCGTACAGGCATTACGTCTGGGTAGTTAACACGTGCGTCTGCGCATGTTGAAATGCAAATCATAAGCACAGTGTATGTCATCATCACGACCAACATATTGGCCATGACTTTATTCGAATTATGTCTGCAATGCATTGTCTTCAATTAATATTGCACGCCAAACTTGGTAATACATAGCTTCCGAAAATATTGTAACACCATTTCACGTGTATTTTTTGCATTATATGAATTTATATCCGAAAATGCGAAAGTGTGTCTGTGGTGTTTTAGTTTTTTTTTAAATATGTAGTTTTAAAATTACAGGGGCTCAAAGATTTGTATGTGAATTTATAAGACCGCGTAACTTTGAAATTGAATATTTTAACAGAAATCTGGAAAACCACAGGCACAGATATTAGTTTCTAAAACATGTCTGCAAAATTTCATGAACTTTGGTTGCTTAATATTCAAATGAAATTGGAACTACGTTTGTATGGAGCGAGTGACGGAGAGACCCCTCTTATGTTTGATTCTGTGTTAATTTTAATATCAATCAATGTTTAAATTGATATAAATAACCTTTTCAATTCCAATATACGAAGGCTCCCCACTACGAGTATGTACGAATGTACCCTACTCTTGCCCTACTCGATGTACGAAGCTACCCCGCGTGTACCCGCTTTCGTATGATTTCCATTTTTTGGGAAATTCATCATAGCTTTGTCATGTTACTTTGTATCAACACTGAACTGCACTATACTTAAAGCCAGATAAATAGGCAATTCAGCAGTATTGAAATTATTTTGAAATATCGATTAGTTTTGGTTTTTACATGACTAGAGTAAAAAGTGTACGAATCCTACCTGCTTTTCCCTACTCTCTATTGTTATAGTACGTACTCGTAAGTGCATATTGATGCAAATAACAGATTTAATTGATGCTAACTACTAAGATTAGCAAGTCAGTTTCATTAAGAATGTGGAATCTCTTAAGGCAATCTTAATCCATATTCATCCATACTTATCCATACTATCCATACTAATATTATAAATGCGAAAGTGTGTCTGTCTGTCTGTCTGTCTGTCTGCTACGCTTTCACGGCTCAACCGCTGAACCGATTTTAATTAAATTTTGTACAGACTTACGATACATTCCGGGGAAGGACATAGGCTACTTTTTATCCCGGAAAATCAAAGAGTTCCTACGGGATTTAAAAAAAAACCGAAATCCACGCGGGCGAAGCCGCGGGCATCCTCTAGTACTTAATATTGTAAATGCGAAAGTGTGTCTCTCTATCTAGCTGTCTGTCCGTCTATCTGTTTGTCTGTCGGCTACCTTCTTTTTTATTTCCATCCATTTTATGCTATGTTAGGAATAACATAGGCTGTGTCAGTGGTGGGTCTACTGCGGCGGATATCCACTGACGGAGTAACGAGGTATTGTCGGTCCCTAGTGTTCCGTCGTCAGCGGTGGGATGGAAATTCGTGAGGTTTTTAATCGGTAGGATTCCGACATGTGTGCTCCCCCGTGGCCAGTGGTATCCATGACGAATTTTCCTCACGAAAAAAAAAGTAGAACATAGGCTAACCCGATAAATCAATTTTATGGGTTACCTGGAAAAGATCACTGTAGTGATAAGGTCGCCCTTTGTTTAGTCTATCCTTTATTTTATTCTTGATCATAGTAACAATAAAGCATTAAAGCGTATCAAGCAATAAAGATGTAATTTTTAAACTAAATTCACGTGTACATAATCGCGAGCATTATCTACACTCTAGTCGGTAATCAATTATCACTATAGTCTATCCATACTAATATTATAAATGCGAAAGTGTGTCTGTCTGTCTGTCCGTCTGTCTGTCTGTCTGTCTGCTACCTTTTCACGGCCCAACAGTTTAACCGATTCTGACGAAATTCGGTACAGAGTTAGCTTATATCCCTGGGACGGACATAGGCTACTTTTTATCCCACAAAATCGAACAGTTCCCACGGGATCTTTAAAAACCTAAATCCACGCGGACGAAGTCGCGGGCATTCTCTAGTAGTCTATAATTTATAAAGAGGTCACGTTACGTTTGGATGTAGGGGGTAATCGCCGGAAATATTGACCCGATTTTGAAAATTCTTTCACTGCGTCAGATAGCTACATTACCCGAGTGCTATAGGCTATAGATTATATCACGTGGACGCGGAAAAAGCCTTTAGTAATTATTATGTTATTATTATATTAATTTAATTATTTAATATAATATTATTATATTAAATCGCACATCTGCAAAATGTGTGAAGACTTGAAGAGCGAAAGTGTTATAGATGTTCCGATTTTAAACCAGGTCAATGGTCCATCGGAACAGACCTAGAATAACAATCGACTTCCCAATACATAGTTACGATATCGCTAAGCACATGTCTGCTTTTGAACTGATTTCGGCCCAATCCAATCCTATCATACACTGATTTATCACAGAACATCGAGAAATCCTACGTTCGCACAATCGTACGTTGGTGCCCAAAGTCAAAGTCAAAGTCAAAATTATTTATTCAAAGTACTACTCAACTCTACAATTATACTCTTTTTGATGAGATTGTCTTACGATATAGTGGTGATACTCGTAATTAATTACGTAACTTAAAACTAAAGCTACGAGGGTTCCAAACGGGCCCAAGTCTGAGAAGAGCCCACAACAAACTCTAAACTCGCCCTTATACAAAGGTGTAACCAGAATGCTGGCAAAAACTTAGTGTTATTATTATAATACCTTAACACAATCCAATACCAATAACCATTTGCCTTATCTTCTAGTTTAAGTGATTTATTATTTGTTCAAACCGTATCAAATTATAATTGAAAAAAACCGGCCAAGTGCGAGTCAGACTCGCGCACTGAGGGTTCCGTGCTCGGGTATTTTTTCCAACATTTTGCACAATAAATCAAAAACTATTATATATAAAAATAAATAATATCTATTTTAGATAAAGCCCTTTCATGTGATACCCCACCCCAATTGGTATAGTTCTTTATCTTACTTTGAAAATTGAAACACATTTTAATTTTTTTTTAATTATGTAACCACAAATACGCGATTTTCAGATTTATTCCTGTACTGTGCTATAAGACCTACCTATCTACCAAATTCATGATTCTAGGTAAACGGGAAGTACCCTATAGGTTTCTTGACAGACACCACGGACGGACAGACGGACGGACAGACAGACAACAAAGTGATCCTATAAGGGTTCCGTTTTTCCTTTTGAGGGACGGAACCCTAAAAATCACCATTCGTGTCAAACCCGCATTGTAAAGCGTACAAAACTCGGGTCATTCGGGTCACAGCTGAAATCAGCGCCAATGCGTTTTATGCGTGTTGACGCATATGTAATATTATGCTAAGCCCCAATTACTATTACTACCACTACCCATATTATAAATCACTACTTTATTACTACCCCTATTATAAACTAGCTGATACCCGCGACTTCGTTCGCGTGGATGAAGGTTTTTTAAAATTCCCGTGGGAACTCTTTGATTTTCCGGGATAGAAAGTAGTCTATGTGCTAATCCAGGGTATAATCTATCTCCATTCTAAATTTCAGCCCAATCCGTCCAGTAGTTTTTGCGTGAAGGAGTAACAAACACACACACACACACACACACACATACAACCTTGCTCCTTTATAATATTAGTGTGATACGAAGGTGTTAAAGTCAAAGTCAAAGTCAAATATTTTGGTGTTGTCGGTTTGTTGGTGTTCTGTGGTTTACTGGGTTGTCCAGTGGCCTTCAATCGCGTCAACGAAGCAACGGATCGACATGATTTTTTGCATGGGTATTAGTTAAAGACCTGGAGAGTGACTAGGTTTTATCTCGAAAAATTAAATATTTCCCACGGGATTTTTAAATACCTAAATCAACGCAGACAAAGTCGCGGGTATCAGCCAGTATTTACCTACATACCTAATTAAAACTCTACTAAACTAATTAATTGTTAGATTAAAGCTTCAAGTATAGTTACTTGTCTACAAGTACCTTTATTCTAAGACATACGAAAGACATACGTCATATTTTGTAAATAACGTTAACAGGGCTCTCTCCGTCACTCGCTTCATACAATCGTAGTTCCAATTTCATTTGAATATTAAGCAACCAAAGTCCATGAAATTTTGCAGACATATTCTAGAAACTAATATCTGTGTCTGTGGTGTTTTAGATTTTTCTAAAAATATGTAGTTTTAAAATTACAGGGGCTCAAAGATTTGTATGTAAATTTTTAAGACCGTGTAACTTTGAAACCGAATATTTTAACAGAAATCTGGAAAACCACAGACATAGATATATTAAAGTTTCTAGAATATGTCTGCAAAATTTCATGGACTTTGGTTACTTAATATTCAAATGAAATTGGAACTACGTTTGTATGAAGCGAGTGACGGAGAGACCCCTCTTAAGGTACATTTAAAGCTTCATAAATTAGCACAATAACTTAGTTGTAACTCCGAACAGACCGGAAAACGTCGTGTGACATCCCCTGGACTTCAAATTGTACGTATTTTAAAAAATATGTTTTTTCTTGAATCGATCCTGAATGTAAAATAAATAAAAAATGCGATTGATTAAATTTTACAAAATTAATTAAGTAGAGTTTTTTTTTATATTTTTTTGGTTTTTTACGGACAGTGTTTTTAACAATTTACTTTTAATAATAATTAAGTAATTTAAACTTTTATTGAAAAATACAAAATTATTTAGAAGTTTTGAAAAATTTCTTTATAATTATTATTACAACCTGGCAGACGCCTTTGAAGTTTAAAAGTTTAAGGGTGTCTGGCAGGGGTTTGCCACGATACGAAGTGTCTGGCAATGCATTACGTGATTTGTAATACTATTCTGAAGGAAATATAAAAAAAAAATTAGGCTGTATACTTTGACGCAAGATTTTTACAACTTTATTACCTGTTATCTCCCAAAGCCACCATGACTTAATACTTCATAGCCGCTGAAAGTTCCTCTCCCAGTACAACTAGAAATTTTCAGCTTTTATAAAATAATGAAGGTCTGGCACGCACTGGCTCTCTCTCTATTAGCAACGTTGTTATTTTGTCAAAGTTTTATGGTCTTTAAATTCAAATTCAAATATCTTTACTGCGATTAACAGCATCGCTAAGTAACTTATTGAATGATAACGAATAAATTGATTATATTAATTTCAGGCGTTAGAAATTATAGACAGAAAGCTTAAAAAAATAATTTTAAACTAAGTAAATATTTGATAGAAGCAATCCATAGGGTATCAGTGCTGGTTCGCCAGAAAAGATCTAAAGTAGCTAGGTTCTTTCTGAAATAAAATTAACCTTACAATAGGTAGTTTTAGGGATTAGAGTGCAGAGACAAACAAACTCGGGGGAGGGACTGTTTTTAACCCCCGAGCCAAAAAGAGGGGTGTTATAAGTTTGGCGTGTGTATCTGTCTGTGGCATCGTAGCTCCAAAACTAATTAACCGATTTTAATTTAGTTTTTTTTGACCTTCACTTGTCGGGGGTGTTATTAATTGTTAATTTACACTTGTATAATAATAAAAATTATTATGAACTTGCATAAAACTGACGTCGCATCTAGGGTCGTGAATAATCGACATCCTTGACATTAACGTCAATGACTAGGAAATAGTTAGTCTATTACTATTAGATTAGACTATAGTAATTGGAATTGGCCCGATTTGCCTTTGCACGGGTGCGCTTGCGCATACCATAAACAAATAGGTTTCTTAAAAACCCCGTAGAAATTCTTTGATTTTCGGTGGTCAAAAGTCCTATAGCCAAAAAGCCTATAGCCAGAATGCAAGTTATCTGTGTTTTTTAAAAAAAAAAAGGAATATTTGTCATGCTAATCATGACTTCCCCACCAATTAGGCGTGTGTTTGTGCCAGGAGTGGGTACGACAATAGTGCAACGGGTGGGGTTTGAACCGCCAACCTTTCGGAATTCAGTCCGCTCCTCAACCGTTGAGCTATCGAGGCTCTAATTCTCTGTAGATACCGAATAGACGATACGTGCGACTTTATACACGTGGGTTTACGTAGGGTTTTGAAAATCCCGGGAAAACTTTTCGATTTTCCGGGACAAATAGGGCCTCCGGTAATCCGAGAGTCTACGGGTACGACAGATAGACTGCATGGAGGCTCAGATTTAAAACCGCTTTTAAACAAAAGATTAAGATCAAGCTTTCAGATTGAAACAAAAAGAGGGGTGTTATAAGTTTGACGTGTGTATCTGTGTATCTATCTGTGGCATCGTAGCTCCTAAACGAATGGACCGATTTTAATTTAGTTTTTTTTTGTTTGAAAGGTGGCTTAATCGAGAGTGTTCTTAGCTACAATAGAAGAAAATCGGTTCAGCCGTTTGAAAGTTATCAGCTCTTTTCTAGTTTTCTTAAAGAGGTTTTTGTGTCGGGGTTTTTTTAAATTTTAAGTTATACTTAGTTAAATTGTATTTTTGTTACAGACATGACATCAAGAGAGTGACAAGTATAAAAACAACATGGCCGCCGCCGACCACAGTGCTGTGCCGATCATGAAAAGGAACCACGTGAAAAGTCTGAAAACTCTAGGAAAATGTAGTGATGGGACAGTGAATGTCGATAAAAATTCCGATGTCGATGACGATAATTACTGTCTCGAGTGTAACAATAGAGATAAAATAGACAAAACCGGTGTAGATCTTAACATGAACAAATCGGACCGACTTTCGGAGATTCAAGAGTTCTACAACGGGAAAAATGTGTTAATTACTGGAGCTACAGGTAATTTTATATCCTAGTCTAAAAATATTCTAAACTAGATGATGCCTGCAACTTCATCCGCGTGGATTTAGGTTTTTAAAAATCCCGTGGGACTCTTTGATCTTTCGGGATAAAAAGGAGCCTATATCCGTCCCCGGGATGAAAGTTAACTCTGTACCGAGCTTTATCAAAATCGGTTAAACTCTTGGGCCGTGAAAAACTAGCAGACAGACAGACAGACACACTTTCGCATTTTATAATATTAAAATGGATGAGAAAGACTCCACAATTTTACAATTTTCACGCCACAATTTGACTGTTTGGAATGGAGATATCCTGAATTAACACATAATATTATAAGCTGCTTTTTATCCCGGAAAATCAAAGAGTTCGTGCTGGATTTTAAAAACACCTACCTAAATTTTGGAATTCATGTTGAAATGAAATTGCAGAGGTGTGTCCGTCTGTTACCTTTTCGCAGCCCACTTGCATAAACGATGTTATCCCGGAAAATTAAAAAGTCCCACGTGATTTTTAAAATCTAAATAGACGCGGATAAAGTTGCGAAATATTTATTAAAAACTAGGGCATGCCCGCGGCTTCGCCCGCGTGGATTTAGATTTTTTTAAATCCCTTAGGAACTCTTTGATTTTCCGGGATAAAAAGTAGTCTATGTCCTTCCCCGGGATGTATCCCAAGTCTGTACCAAATTTCATTAAAATCGGTTCAGCGGTGGGGCCGTGAAAACGTAGCAGACAGACAGACAGACAGCTACACACTTTCGCAATTATAATATTAAAAATATGGATAATTATTATTTTTAACATGGAAAAAAAATTATTCGACTGGATTCGTCTGCATCAGCCAGCTCGAAGAAATGCTGGTAAACGCTGACGTGATCCTGTATTTTATTTGTTTTTTAGGGTTCCTCGGCAAAATCCTTATGGAGAAACTGCTGCGATGCTGTCCAGGGGTGGAGAACCTGTACCTACTAGTGCGGCAAAAACGTGGGAAGGATATCTACACGCGGATCGAAGAAGTCTTCGACGATCCGGTATGTACCTATCTATATGTCTGTGGGTCAGCTGAAACTTCCTGAAACTATATCTACCTAGATTACGATAGTTAAAAATCAAATTATAATAATATATTATTAGAAATCTCTGTTCAGACATAAGTATTTCCAATGTACTTAATTTATTATAACTTTGTAACTAAAAAAAATTGGTACATTAAACATATAAATAAATAAATTATAAAATAACAGGTCGAAATAATCGCGATCATACATGCACATAAGAGTCTAATACAATTCTCATTGTTTGAAATCGTATAAAAAATCGTTTAAAAACACTAGTCTACTACTTAGGAAAGGAAAAATAAATATGTAAAAATCTAAATATTAGTATCTAGTTTTGTGTCATAACCCTAACTAACCATACACTTGACAATGACATCGATAAATTACTCGTCAGACACTGTCAGTATTAGGTACGGACAAAGAGCCAGCGCGTGCCAGAATTTCGTTATTTTATAAAGGATGAAAGTTCCTCTGCGTATTGTCCCCAACACAGGGAGGAACGATCAGCGACTATGAAGTTAGGATCATGGTGGCTTTGGGAGATAACAGGTAATACGGTACCTATTAAGTTTTTTCATATTTTGTTCGGAACAGTATTAGAAATAGGTGAGATCCATAGGGCGCACTCTGACTTTGCTTAGACTAAAGAGACAGAGTTAAAACGAGTATATTTCTCACATAAATCTGTCTCGATTTAACTCGTTCTTAAGTGTTAGCAAAGTCAAAGAGCGCTCTAGGTATACATCCCACGCTTCTAGTGTCGTGGCAACCCCTTGTCAGACACCCTTAAACTTTAAACTTTAAGGACGTCTGGCAGGTGGTTGACACGTTTTTTGATACCTTTATTACCGGTTATCTCCCAAAGCCACCATGGTACAAACTTCATATTATAGTCTCTGATCGTTTCTCCGTGTGTTGGGACAATACGCAGAGAAACTTTCAGCTTTTATAAAATAACGAAGGCCTCGCACACGCTGGCTCTCTCTCTAGTAGGTAGGTGTATGTTTTTGCAACGTACGAGTGTAAAGTAAACTTTTTGCATACTATTACAAGTACCCTATTTCGAGTACCTACTTAAGTACCTGTTAGCTATTAGTGAATAATGGTGCGTGTTTTTAGTCTTGTAAACCTGCGAGTGTCAACTATCAATCAATCAATAAGACTGTTTCTTGGGCCTGTTTACGTCTACAGCTGGGCATAGGCCTTCCCAAGAGCCCGCCACCACACACGGACCTCCGCTTTCGTCATCCATCCAGTTCCCACTACCTTTTTAGAGCTAGCCCGCACAACGAATAAAAATCGCGCGATTTTTTTGCAATTCTGTAACACTTGCAATCATATGGAGATGCCTGCACTGCGATTTAAAATTCGCGTGGAAAAAATTGTGATTTAATTCAAATTGCGATATTAAATTCGCACGAATATTTTGTGCAGTATGGAGTGGTACGGCGCCGGCGTTCACCGCATTCACAGAGAATTTGGAAAATTCGCGAGAGTAAAAATCGTAGTGTGGGCTAGGCCTTAAGGTCAAATTCAGTCAAACGTTTATGACGTCATATCTGTGAATTTCATGCTCCCTTACTAAGCGAGCGCTTTGACGTTTGATAAAACTCTTTTTTTTTTCTCTCTCGTCTGGCTTTACAAAGATTAGCCAATGTCAAGTTTGCAGCTATTTGTAACAAGTTAGTTATATACAAGTATGGACCCCGTCCGTGCCGGCGCTCGCCGACCCACGCACGGCACCCCCTTAGAGCGCTTTCCAATCAGTTTCAACAAAAAAAAACACTTCAAAAAGGCAGAGCACGCCCGCCAGCCAACACCAACACGAAGTCCTTGATAAAACTCACTGATTTGTCTAGTAGTCATCATCCCTATTAATTAATTTGCACTACTTACCTGCTTTAACGGTTACGGATTTTTTCAAACTGCATTGTGGGGAGATATGTATGCTTGAGAGTTTTCCATAAAGGTATGAGAAGTCTGCTAATCCAGGCCAACGTGGCGAACCCTTCTCATTGTGAAAGGAGACCCGTGCTCAGTAGTGCGCCGGTGATCATGATAGAGCATGTAGATGTAGGTATTTGTGTGGGACTCAGCTTTACGGTTATTTGCACAGTGTATCTTTACGAGATTCCGCGAAACAGACTTGCAAACAAGTAAACTTAACTTGGCCAAGGTTAGTAAGTATAATTTGTTATAGGTACTTACATGCGTTTTATTTATTTATTTTATGGGTAGGTAGGTACCTACCTATACAAAGGCTCACAAAAATAAAGGGTCTTAAATTGTTATAACTAATTAATATATGTTAATATTGTAACATGTCGGAATTTAAAAAGAATAAGTAGATAGGTAGGTACCTACTTTATTCCTGTTTCTTGAGTTACTTGCCGGCTCTACTAAAAGCTTTAGAGAAACAATAGTATTTTCAAAAATTCACACAGACGAAGTTGTTGCACGGTAACGTGCTTGTTGTCTAGGTAACATGAGCAAATTTAATCATAATCTAATAATAATGATTCTCTATAATGGATAATTATCATAAATCAAGATGTCATGCTAGGTAATTATAGCGTACTCATTTATCAGACGATGCCCGCGATCTTATCCGCGTGGAACATTCAGTTTTTGCAACAGCGTTGCACCAAAAAAACCGACCAAGTGCGAGACAGACTCGCGCACTGTGGGTTCCGTACTGGGGTATTTTTTTCAACATTTTGCACGATAAATCAAAAACTTTTATGCATAAAAATAAATAAAAATCTGTTTTAGAATGTACAGGTAAAAAAGCCCTTTAATATGATACCCCACTTGGTATAGTTATCTTACTTTGAAAATTGAAACACATTTTTTTTAATGATGTAACCACAAATTCGCGGTTTTTAGATTTACTCCTGTATTTGTGCTATAAGACCTACCTACCTGCCAAATTTCATGATTCTAGGAAAACGGGAAGTACCCTATAGGTTTCTTGACAGACAGACAGACAACAAAGTGATCCTATAAAGGTTCCGTTTTTCCTTTTGAGGTACGGAACCCTAAAAATGCCTACTATAAAAAAACTGCTGTTATTTTTGTTAGCAAACAGTTAGAAGCCATTGATCTTAGGCACATCGCTCACGGCGATTTTTGGTAGCGGTACAGCCGCGCGTCAGTGTTACATTCAAACTTGAAGATCAAGAGATTCTGTATCGTGATGCACCTGCAGAGACGATATAGAATCGTAGGCAAAGGCACGCCAAGGTGCCTATAACACGGGTCCACGTGGATTTAGGTTTTTCGAAATCCCGGGGGAATTCTTTAGATAGGTAGATAGAAACTCTTTATTGCACACAAAAACACATATAAGGATAACAACACACTAAGAAGAAAACAGAAAAAAAACAATTGTGTGCAAAGGCGGCCTTATTGCTTGGAGCAATCTCTACCAGGCAACCTTTGCTGAAAGGAGAAGTTCTAGGAAGGAGGTTGGATAGTACCAAGTCGCAAGGAATTTTTTTTTAAAAAGATTTATATATATAGGTACTAATAAACATAAAAAAGTAATTATATATGTATATGCTATATATGACAATATAGTTACTTGCATATAATATAAAAGGGATACATATAATATAAAAAATAATAATATAATAAATAAAAACAATATTTAAACTATTATGGCATAGATAAGTAGAATTCTTTCAAACGATTTTTTTTAGTTTTCTGGGATAAAAAATAGCCTATGTGTTAATCCAAGATATTATCTATCTCCATTCCAAATTTCAGCCAAATCCGTCCAGTGGTTTTTGCGTGAAGGAGTAACAAACATACACACACACATACACACAAACTTTCGCCTTTATAATATTAGTGTGAAGGCATGTTGTCTGTGAAATGGCCTATCTCTAGAAATCATGGGTTTTCCACGTGCATTGAGTATGTAGGTAGGTATTTGCGAATGCGTTTTCAATAAAATACACTAACATCCGTGACAGTATAAATATAGGACTCTTATTGCGAACAAATACCTAGCACCAGGCATAAGTATATTGATTTTGTTAGCGGGTAAACTGATTTTTTCACTATTTACACACTTGACACCTCTTGTTGTTTACTAGGTACATACTTTTATGCGATTTCCTTGTCTATACACCTTTGTATACTGTATCACACTTAATCACACTAATATTATAAAGGCGAAAGTTTGTATGTGTGTGTGTGTGTGTGTGTGTGTGTGTGTATGTTTGTTACTCCTTCACGCAAAAACTACTGGACGGATTTGGCTGAAATTTAGAATGGAGATAGATAATTTCCTGGATTAGCACATAGGCTACTTTTAATCCCGGAAAATCAAAGAGTTTCCACGGGATTTCAAAAAATCTAAATCCACGCGGGCGAAGTCGCGAGCATCGGCTAGTATTATATAAAGGCGATGTGTGTGTATGTTTGTTACTCCTTCACGCAAGAACTACTGGGCGGATTTGGCTGAAATTTGGAATGGAGATAGATAATATCCTGGATTAGCTCATAGGCTACTTATTATCCCGGAAAATCAAAGAGTTTCCACGGGATTTCGAAAAACCTAAATCCACGCGAACGAAGTCGCGGGCATCAGCTAGTAATAACATAAATGCAGAAATATTACTAAGTAATCAATAACTATAATAATAGTTCTGATAGCCCAGGGGTTAAGAGGTCGGCTTCTTATTTGGGAGGTCGGGAGTTTGATCCCGGGCACTCGCCTCTTAGGTTTAAACCTATAGAGCGCACTTTGATTTTGCATCGAGATAGATTTATGCCAGCGGTATAACGCTGTCTTGTTGCCACGCTGGCTTGTCCAGCCGCGACGCGCGTACCGCGTAGCGCGTCACTGCCGCGCGTCGCGGCTGGAGAGAATATCGTGCGGGGCGCTGACGCGACGCGCAGTTCAGCTGCAGTTCAGTTCGAGTGCGTGGGCACCTTAAATCGCTTGGCGGCACGGCTTAGCCGAACATTTTTAACCGACTTCCAAAAAAGGAGGAGGTGCTCAACTCGTAGGAATCCGTTTTGACGTGACAACGTCTTATAATTCGATAGAGCCGGCTGCACGCACGAAAAAACATGACTCATGCGGCGTTACCTCGCTCTGAGGCGTTCCATGTAAGGCTTGAAGTGCAAGCGAGAGCGCGGAACGAGCGACAAAGAAGCACAATCGGCCTTTGTTGTCACGTTCAACTATCGTCAGTAAACCGACTTTACAGACAACCAATTTTTTTTTGCATGAAATATAATGGATTTTTCTTTCTTTCCAGGTTTTTAGTCGCCTCAAAGAAGAAGTACCAAAGTTCCGACACAAAATAGTCGCCATACCCGCAGACTGCGAGGCTGCGGGCTTAGGACTTACTATTAGCGATAGGCAGACACTTATTGAAAAGGTGAGGCTATATAGGCACACTTACAGACTGCCTTTTTAGGGTTCCGTACCCCAAGGGTGCCAACGGGACTCTATTACTAAGCCGCCATTGTCCGTCCGTCTATCTGTCAGCGGGCTGTATCTCGTTAACAGTAATTATAGACCTAGAGAGTTGAAATAATTTTCACAGAATATGAATGTATTTCATTGCCGCTTTATAACAACAAATAATAAAAAAGTCAAAATGGCCACCATGAAAATTGAAAACAAATTCTTGTACGATGGCACAGAACCCTTCGTGTGACTGACTTTTCTCATTGGTTTGTTTTTGTTTGCAAAAGGAATTGCAATGGAAGCTTGAAACAAGATGGATCGGAACTAAGCTTGAGAGAAATGTCTCTTCTTAGTAGAATTTTCATTCCGAACCAGTGGTAAAGTCTTGATTTATCATAAGTGGCAAATGATGTCAATAACAAGACTAAACAGCAGAAAAATTTGTTTGAAAAAAAAAAATGCCACTTTTTAAAACTGACCAAAAAGGGTATCATTACACTTAGTTAGCTATGAGAATATTGTAAGATTTATAACAAAACCACATGTTTTTCGTTTTAAAACTACAATTCCGCTACACTTGCTTCTCAACATGCATATGTGACATTTCCAGGTCAACATTATCTTCCACTCGGCCGCGACGGTCAAGTTCGACGAGCATTTACGCGCGGCGCTGGTAACCAATGTTCGGGCACCACTATACTTGTTGCAACTGGCCAAAGATATTAAACAATTGAAGGTACGATCACAACATGGGCACATTTCACAACAGTAAGGCCCGGTATCCACCTACGCGGAGAGGAGGAAGATGTACTTTTATGAATCTGATTGGGTCGACTGAACACATCTCCTCTCTTCTCCGCTTAGGTGGATACCGGGCCGTACGCTCCAACACGCTTTGTCTAGCCTGGGTAGTTAAAATTACACAGGCAAGACCGGGAACTGCGCAGTCCAATCTTTAACAGCTTTTGGGACTTCGCGGGATACCGTCTTGTCGTCCACACGCACGCAATTAACTGGCTAGTGCAGGTAAGCTCTCAGGTTCAAGTTTTTTTTTTAAAGAATATTAGCCACTTTAATCATGACTAATATTTCCCTTTCCCCTCCAACTAAGCGTAAAGCTTGTGCTAGGAGTGGATACGACAATAGTGAAACGGGTGGGGTTTGAACCGCCGACGTTTCGGAATTCAGTCCACTCCTATAACCGTTGAGCTATTGAGGCTTAAGTTCCTTTAAGCTCTGGCTACACGCTCCGCAATTTTTGATATGTATTTAAAGAAAATATATAGAAAAAGTAAAAAACAATATCATAAAAATTATACAAATGCTTTTTTTCAGGTGTTTATGCATATATCGACGGCGTACTCGAACTCCCATCTCTATCACATAGAGGAGAAGTTCTACCCGTGCGAGGGGGACAGCGAGAAGCTGCAGCGGACGATCGACAAACTGACGGATGAGCAGATCAACGATGTGCTCCCTACGTGAGGATATTTAGACTTAGAGCTTTTCTTTTATAAGACACTAGCTTTTTCCCCTGACTTCGTCCGCGATACATATATAATTTGTAGCTTATAGTACTCGGGAATAATAAAGCTATTTATCAGTGAAAGAATTTTTGAAATTGGATTAGTAGTTTCGGAGATTACCCCCTATATCCAAACTTACAAACTTTACCATTGTATAGATTAGCTAAACTTCTCCGTCTTTGCAAAGGTCTTTTAAACTTTTACCTTTTTTTCTTGGGGGAAATCTCCTTAAGGTACTCGAAGTCCTGGGGTGACAAATCGGGTTATTATATGGATTTCATCTAATTAGACTCCGAAATCTAATGACGTTAAGATTTTAAACTCAGAACAATAGAGACTCGCGCTATCTCGCTCAGAATTCGCGCGTACAAAACATGGCGCGTACGCAACGTACGGACGCGCGTTATATGAATGGCTGAGATATTTTCACGCCATTCAAAAAAAAACTTCTGCGCAGGTACATCGGCGTAGCTTATAAAAGTACTGTAATCTTTTGAGGCTTAAAAGTACCAGGCAAAATTGTTTTTTTTTAAATCATTAACATGTGCCGTGTTCCAGTATCCTAGGCAAATGGCCCAACACGTACACATTTACAAAGGCCCTAGCGGAGAATGAACTGAGACTGAATGTGAGCAGCGTACCACTGGGGATCTTCCGACCGGCGATAGGTATGCGTAGCTATACTTTGTTTAGTATCTAACCACCCGGCCAACAACACGATCTTCAACGGCATTTCCCGTCAAACGTAGACGTAGCCACGATCAACGTACAACGGCATTCACAGTGCCGTTTGGCGTTACACGATTTTAACCCCAACTCAATTGACATTAACTAGACGTTAACCGTTAACGTGTGGGCAATCAGTTTAACGCCTTGATTATCGCGATAATTATGGCGTTGTTGGGCATTGTCGTTAACCTTTAGCTTTTAAAAAATAACGAAGGTCTGGCACGCGCTGGCTCTTAGTCTATTATCTGGTTTGCGGAGAGTAGCAAAACAAACTTCTTCCTTCCGTTATGTGTATCATAAACTTCTGCCAAGTAAAGGCCGAGTCACACCAATCGCGTACACGTGACGCACTAGTGTAGTGTGTGTAGTGACGCATCCGATAGTCTAGTAAACCCCTAACACACCGGGTTACGCATACGTCCACGCTTTACGCAAGCGGTGTGCCATGTTTCATACAGTTCCATACATTACAACGCAATAGTACGCGCTACGTCTACGCTTACGCAGCCTGTGTGAACGCGAAAACATTCCATTTAATTAAAACCAATAATAATTCTAATTTCTAACCGTTCCTGAATATTTTTCCAGTGACGTCAACTGTGAAGGAGCCTGTGAAATGTTGGTTGGATAACATGTATGGGCCGACTGGCGTCGCTGTGGGAGCGGGTGAGTTATCATCATCATCGCGTGCCTTCTTCGAAACGAAGTTTGGCGATCATCATCCGAAAAGATTCTCTCTTCTTGTTTGTGCTTTTCTTCATGATGATTTACTAGGGAAATTAGTAGCAGTGGTTTCCCGTTGCCTTCTGCCCCATGCATTTTAGGAATTATTAAGTCCCAAGGCCGATGTCGCCTCCTCCGGGTAGTTGTCCAGCCGGGTGAATGGATATACCGCCATTGGTCGGTCGCCAGGGCCTCGTCTGTTATCTAGCAGGGGGTACCACGAGCAGGTGAGGTTGACAGTTGGGGCCGACTAGATGGTATCGTCGTTTTCCCCCTTACCCCCCATTTCATTAATAGTTGGGTGAGTTATACCCAACTATTAATGGAAAGGGGATATAATATTCAACTAGCTGATGCCCGCGATTTAGTCCGCGTGGATATAGGGTTTTTTTAAAATCCCGTGGGAACTCTGGGATTTTTTTAGCATTTTTTTTAAATAAAAAATGTTCTAGTAACGGGCATGCTTCGGACGCTGCAGTGTGACGAGTCGGTGACCGCGGACCTGGTGCCGGTGGACTCTGTGGTGAACTGCCTCATGGTGGCAGCTCACAGCGTCCACAATCAGTATAACAGCAGGTGAGGCTTCGTCGAATATACTTATTTTTTTACCCGACTGCGGCAAAGCCAAAAGGAAGGGTTATGATTTTAGCAGTCTATGTATGTATTTATTTACGTATGTATGTATGTTTGTATCCAGATTCTGTGTGTTCCATCGTAGAAGCTAAACTACTGGGCCGATTTTGATGAATGAGGTGTCAATTGATTCGTTATAAAGGTCCGGGTGACATTGGCTATGTTTTATACGAAAAATAAATTACCTAACAGATGTCACATCAAAAAAAGTGGAGGTCTCCAAAAATATTTTTTTGCTATTGTATCGAGTGGGATGTCAAATGAAAAAGGAGAAAATCCTGAATTCACAAATATAAATGTACAACGACATTTCAGGTCTACATTTGACGCTAGGTAGGCTATAAAACGACTAGGTTTCTTTGATGTCACGTCGTCGATATCTAGCCTAATGTTTGACAGGTCGTAGATTCAGGGTCAAACCGAGAGTTTCCTCAGTCTAGAATACTCTGATGATCATTCAAACATGTACCTACTTACTTACTAAAACGGTTACATATCATACCCTAATGTTTTTAACCCCCGACCCGAAAAGAGGGGTGTTATAAGTTTGATGTGTGTATCTGTCTGTGGCATCGTAGCGCCTAAACGAATGAACCGATTTTAATTTAGTTTTTATTTTGTGTTTGAAAGGTGGCTTGATCGAGAGTGTTCTTAGCTATAATCCAAGAAAATCGGTTCAGCCGTTTGAAAGTTATCAGCTCTTTTCTAGTAACTGTAACCTTCACTTGTCGGGGGTGTTTTAAATTTTTAATTTACACTTGTCGTTATACTGTAGGCAGCGTAGTCTAGTTATCGATCTAAATCGTAAATCTTTCAATAATTGCAGCAGTCCGCCATCGGAGCCGCCGATCTTCAACTTCGTGAGTTCGGTGGAGAACAGGATCACGTGGGGCGACTTCACCATGCTCAACATGGCAAGGATCGATAAGCACCCCTTTTCTAATGCTATTTGGTAAGCATTTCGCTTGATGCTAGATATCTATTAAGTTTGACAGCTAAGGAATTTTATAATGAGAAAAAATGCTCGCGGAATCTTATTTCCAAGTCAGTACTTCACACTAATATTATAAAGGCGAAAGTTTGTATGTGTGTGTGTGTGTGTGTGTGTGTGTGTGTATGTTTGTTACTCCTTCACGCAATAACTACTGGACGGATTTGGCTGAAATTCGGAATGGAGATAGATAATATCCTGGATTAGCACATAGGCTACTTTTTATCCCGGAAAACCAAAGAGTTCCCACGGGATTTCGAAAAACCTAAATCCACGCGGACGAAGTCGCGGGCGTCAGCTAGTATTCAATATTTCCAAAGGCGGGCTGTTCGACTTGTGGACGATCCCAAATTAACGGGCTCGTTGGAAATCCTGGAGCACCGCAGAGATGTAAGCTCTCTTTGAGTGTTCTATCGCGTTTATAACGGGGAGTGCTGCCCTTACATCCTTACTTCCAACCTCCCTGTTTGACCCCATTCCACCCTCCTTTTTCTACAACCGCACCGCACGCTACTGCCAGCAATTTCACCCTCACCACCTGGGTGCCTGGTGCACTTCGACTGCCCGCTGTGCCAAATCCTTTTTTCCGCGCACGTGCAAACTGTGGAATCAACTCCCATCCGCGGTGTTCCCACTAGATTACAACATGGGGTTATTCAAGGGGCGGACCAATAAATTCCTGAAAGGTCGGCAACGCATCGGCGGTTCCTCTGGTGCTGCAAATGTTCATGGGAGGCGGTAATCACTTAACATCAGGTGACCCGCCAGCTCGTTTGTTCGCTATTTTTATCATAAAAAATAAAATCTTGAAATGTCCGGAGAGCGCCATACACTGAAAAAAATTGTTATAAGACACATCACATTTCGCAAAATAAAGAAATCATTTCATTTCAAATCATTTCATTTCATTTCATTTTACCACTTTGTTTCATTTTATTTTAACAGGTATTTCTCCCTCCGACTCAATAAGTCACCGCTCATGAACCAAATCTGTATATTGTTCCTGCATCTGCTACCGGCTGCCCTCGTCGACGGGCTCGCTATGTGCATTGGGAAGAAACCCAAGTAAGTCCTTCCTCATTATAATATTCCTTCCTTTCTTATAAGTATTACAATATTCTCCAAGCAAGTTCATACAAGTTTGCCAACCCGCACTTGGCCAACGTGGCGGGCTGTGGCTAAACCTTTTTCATACTGAGACGAGACCCGTGCTTTGTAGTTAGTCGGCGAAGGGTTGATCTAAAAATCGCTAAACTTGATACGTTTGGATTCTGCAAGGATAGGCCAGTCAGTCTGTGAAGTATTTTAAACAAAGAAACTTGACAATACAGCATTGTAAAGTCGAAATCTCCTGAGGATGCTCCGGTGTCGGGGCGAAACGTACGTCGAGAGTAGTGGAAAACTCTTGTGTGGTGCATGTGAGTGGTGGTGGCAGTGCTTGCTTGGGAACTTGGCTTTATTGCTTGGTTGGGGAGGTAAGCGGTGCTTAGCTTGTAACTGCATGTTTGACCATACAGATTTTTTCTGTTGGCGGATTATAGCAAAATAATTTTTAACTGTTTCTTGTTAAACAAAGAAAGCAATTTGTTTTCTAGGATGTTAAAGGTGTACCGCAAAATCCACAAGTTTTCATCCGTGATCAGTTACTTCTGCACGCACGAGATCAAGTTCTGCAACCGACGGACGAGAGCGCTGTGGGAAAATACTTCCGACTTAGATAAACAGGTACATACAGCTCACTCATGATTACCTAGATCACAGTGATTAAAATCGTAACTATGATAATCACACTCTTGATTAAGGTGATTATAATTATGTCTACGTTTATCTTACTCACTAAGGTCTAAGATTAAGGTGATCACAACCATGACTGCGATCACGATTACAGTGATAGGAACCATAACTAATAAATAATTAATCAGACTCATGATTAAGGTGGTAAAAATTATATATACAACTACCTATCACACTAACGATTGCACTAAAGGCATCCGTAACTACAATGATCACACTCACGTGACAGTGTTAGCCACCATGACTACGATAATCACACTCATTATATAATAATAATTATATGAAGCCCGTTTATTATCATTTATCAGGTCAACTACTTTGTACTTTATGACGCTAACACATAGAACCCAATCTGATTCAATAAGTCATATCTGTCACTATATCCCAACTATTTTGAACCCCCGATCCAAAAATAAAGGATTTTATAAGTTTTACGTGTGTATCTGTGGCATCTAAACTAATGAACCGATTTTAATTTAGTTTTTTGTTTGAAAGGTGGCTTGATCGAGAGTGTTTTTAGCTATAATCTAGCTAGCCGTTTGAAAGTTATCAGTTCTTTTCTCGTTACTGTAACTTTCACTTGTCGGGGGTGTTATAAATTTTTAATTCACACTCGTGTTCCGTAGATATTCCCGTTCAGTATGAGCGAGGTGGACTGGAGCGCGTACTTCGACGACTACCTCGCGGGCATCCGGCGATACCTGTTCAAAGAACCAGACGACACGCTGCCGCAGGCGAGGATTAAGTGGAAAAGGTATACCTAAGAATCTTTGTCTGATTCTAATAAGATTTTTATGATATTGTTTTGTGGACCTCCTGATCCATACTAATATTATGCCAAATATATAAATGCCAAAGTGTGTCTGTCTATCTGTCTGTTACCTTTTCTATGAAATTTTCCGATTTTTATGGAATTTGGTACCGAGGTAGCTTGCATCCCCGTAATTGACATAGGCATTTTATCCCGGAAAATCAAACAGTTCCCACGGGATCTTTAAAAACCTAAATCCACGCGGACGAAGTCGCGGGCATTTTAATGATCTTTTTTTGCAATTATTTTGGCCACTAACTCCCAAAGAAGGAAAAACTGTGTCATGGGAGTCAATAGTATGTTCGACATAATTATATTATTATTTAAGTTATAAGTATTATGTTCTAAAACTGTACTTATCCTTGTTTCAGATTGTACTATCTCCACCAGATAGTGCGTATCGTTTTCATTGTCCTCGTGTTCTACGCCTTGTGGCTCGTTTTTAATGCATTTTTTAAATTATTCAATTGGTAATAAAAGAAAAAAACTTACGATTGGTGCTATTACGACAAAAATTAAACTCAAATTGGCAGATCTGAAACTTTCATTCTGTCATTATGTATAGTTAACGCATTGTGTACCTACCCACTATGTCAGAATTAAAGAATATAATACCTAACAAATTCAATGTAATAAGTTATTATAACTCAGTACCTACCCCTGATATGTATTTAAAACCAAGTAACTTTTTATTTGTTTAACCGCCTATAAATAGATAAAATCCAAATAAGCAACTAATTAATTTTGACACAGAATAAAATCAAAAAACCTGATAAAATTGTATTAGTAGTTGGTTGGAAATGTTCAAGAATCTATTACGTAAGTAGGCAAAATTTAGTGGAATGCAATTTTTTATGCCTGTACAGATAGGTATATAAGTTTTTAGACGGTTAAATTGTGATCAGTAAAATCCTTAATAATTTCTAATTACAAACAGCCAATTTTATAATACTACTATTAGCTTTGGTAATTAGAATTGTTACAGTACTTATATCATGATTGTGGTAACCACATTAACCACAGTGATGATCACACTCGTGATTATGATAGTCATAATCATGACTAAGATGAGTAAACTCGTAATTGCGACGATCATTTATTATTACTGCGCACGGCAATCACATCATGATTGTGGTGATCACACTTATAACAGCGACGATCACATTCGTGATTATGATAATCATACTCATGATTGAAGCGTATAAACTCGTGATTGCGATGATCACACACACGACTAGTTCAATCATAATGATGACTGAGATGATCACACTCAGAATTGCAACAAAATTCCGTTAATCTGGCAGGTATATTTCATCTAAGCGTTACTTAGTACTTAATTTACTTTAGTATTATGTACAGGTGATTAGTTAAGTAAGCTGTGTTAAGACTTTGTACAACTGTGTATTTACGCTATACGTTAAAAATATTTTATATTGTGTAAAAATAAAAATGGGAATTTTTAAAGCTTTGTTTTATTTGACACCATTATTTTCTAACTCTGTAAAATATATGAAATATTGGAGTACGAAATTATTCTGAAAAATTATTATTTATAAGGTTTTTAGTTTTAGGTTCATTGTTGTAACTCTTAACGTGGATAATGTCCAGCTGATATAACGCCAGCAACGACAGAATTAGCTTATTTATTAAACCTAAAAATGAAGCTAACTCATACAAATAAATATAGTCCTTACAAAATGAGAACTCACTTGCCATTTTAACTCTATGTGCCAACTGTCATGTCAAAAGTACGGTTCACCCCACACAATTAAAGTATCGACTATTCTCACAAATTAGTCGATACTTTAATTAATTTCTTAAACTGGACCTTTTCAAGTAAAGATTTTTATATAAACCTGTGAGGATGATACTGCCACTGTCGGAATCAGAATGCTATAAGCCTACGTTGTCGTATTAGTTTACAAATTGCGAAAAACCAAATTAAATTTGAATTTCGCGGGCAAGCCGGTCTCATGCCCCTTAAGTTATACTTAGTAAGTTCACACGGGCTCACCATGTAAATAAAGACTAAAATCGCACTTTTGATAATGACATTTGACACATAAAAGTTAAAATGGCGAGGGAGATCTCATTTTCTATGCATTCTAAATCTCTCTTCTTCTTCTCACCTTATCCCACGCTACGTGAGGTCGGCATCCAAATGATATAATCTCATGCAAATGATAGAGTCAAAAATCTCAGTGGGCGCTATTTTAAGTTACCAACCAATCACAAACGAATCTATGTTTTCTACTTACACGAATGTTTTTTGAAAACATGTTTGTGATTGGTTGGTGACTCAAAATGGTGAGCCTGTATTATTTGTATGGGATTACGAAACAGAGAGATCACTATACTAATTTCTTTAACTACAGACGTAAGGTATCGTAAATTGAAACTCAGTTATATTATAAAAACCTTTATTGCAACAAATCACTACCAAAAACATTGGATATCGCATAAAGTTAGGCTAAGGAAGTGCATTATAAATTAAAATATACAAACAGCAATTATATTATTCAAAATTATAAATTATAACTTTGGCTAACATCAAAAGGGAATGGAGCACTGAGCACATTTTGGAAGATTACTTAAATACTTAGGTATACCTATTATATTAAAATATTAGTACATATACTTGTAAATTCAGATCATTTCAAAAGTCTTTACTATAAAACTTACACTAAAACACAAAATATGCCGAAAATGGATGGAATTTAAAATACAAGTTACAATTATCTCTACAAAATTATTATTTCCTACAAGAATGGAATGAAGCCAGTCTTAGAAAATTTAGAATTTTGTTGCACAGTAGGCATTTTAATAAATATTTTTAAAATAATAATAAATACAGGAAAAATTAGACTTAGCATTTTATGAAAATTAGATTTAAGTAACTCGTAGGCGGGCTATAAAAATTGCATCTTGCTGTAATTGTTGCTGATAAATGTAGCCCAGCAATAAAATAATATCGTTTTTATTCAACAGAGGTAGTAACTTTATGGTAACACAAAACTAGTTTATAAGGGGCGTAGGTGACAGTATTTTAAAATTATCAAAATTTAGCATTTTTTCTATCAAGTAATTTAGAAGATTTAATATTTACTCATATTTAAAAGTCGCCAATTAGCACAACACTGGGTCATTTATGGTTACTAATAAAATACATTAAAAATATCAGAGATTCCAATTTTTTCTAAGTAATTTAGTAGATGTAATATTTCAATGTCGGCACATATCATGTACTTTGAGTTTCGTCACTATATTATTTATTCTCTAAAACTACTCTGAATACTACCACAGCCTAAAGAGATGTTTCATACAGTCGGTCGACGGAGACGTCTAGATAGAAGACCTTGCGGGGTTAAAGGGGCGGGGAGAGGGATTATACCAACCGAAAGAAGTCGACAGAAAAACTAATTATTTCGAAAGTCGTTTGTGAGAATGATTTTAACGAGTTTCCAGTCAATTTTAGACCTTTATTCAAGTTTGAAAAATCTATTAGATGTATAATGCTCCTAAAAAAAGCATATTGCAGAGTTTCTTGCTGGTTTTTCTCGGTAGGTAATACGTCTAGTGGCAGACGCATTTGACGATTTAAAAGTACTTGAAATAATTTGTTTAAAAAATATTTCTAGTTCAATCAATTATGAAACGCCAAGGGTGTCGACTTACTGTATGTTTTCACACTTTGATATTACTATACTGTATTGCAATCGTTACAAAAATATATAAAAGTACACACACATTATAAAAAGGAGTTTCTTAAAGATCTCTATGGATTTATATTTTATCTTAACTATTTTCTATGGCAAAAGTCTGAAAAACTATTATTTACTTTGGTAACGCAATGTTTGGTCTTTTGTTTATTATGGTGCGGAGGATCGTCATTTTATGTATATTTTTTTTAGAGAAGCTTTTAGGAAAGTATGTATAAAATTCACATAGAAAGAGAAATTCATGTCAGCTTATTGGATATTAAAAATCTAACTACTTAAGTTTCAAAACACTAAAATAATTAAGAGGCTCATAAACAGGCTTTCCAAAATTTTCTCTTGGTTATCTCGCTGATAACTGTGTCTCAATATTGTTGAGAAAACTTTAAAAATCCAACGGGCTGTCAACATCAAAATTGCATCAAAAATTGCTGTGAAACTAGCCTGTCTATGATCCGTTTTAAGATTCAAAATTGACTAACCAGTCCCCTATAAATTTTTAGAATATAAAAATCTCGACTCTGAGATTCATAAATGCATAATATTTAATTAATTATTTATATATACTTATACCTAAACTAGATTCATTTGTACGTAGTTACAATTAAGACTACTTATTGATGTTTTGCTAGTTTCAAGTACTAAAAAGTGTTTTTTTTACTCGATTTGAAAACCGTTGTTGCTATTACAAAAAAAAAATAAAAAATTGTTTGAAAAATGCTGTTTTTAGTGTTTTTAAACAATTCCCGTAATTCTTAACAAATAGCTGCCATAAAGATCGATGTTTTAAAACTAATACACCATATTTTTAGAACCATCCCAGATTACAAAAAATCTGAATGTTTTAAATTTTTCGTAAATAAATTATTTTCTACATACACCATATTGAAGATATGTAATAAGAAATGTACCGAAAGGAATGATATGTGTCCGCGACGCCGAGTTTCCGTATATCTGCGGGTCCAACCGTAGGCCGGAGTAGTTAATATCTGGTATAAGCGACTCTGTAAATGATACAAAAATTAAGCATTAAAAGTGTGAAAGGTTTTTTTTTTTTACAAATTTTAAAACCTTGCACAAGTTTTTTTCGCATTTTGAAATGGCTTGTAAAAGGATTTTGTAATTTATATTGTACCAATGATATGAATGCGAATAAAAGAAAATTACAGGCTTTATTGGCTATAATTTCATATTTCTGGTAATTTTCCAGACAATTGTAGTCCAGAAATAAAAAGTAAAATCCTTAGCCCTAAGCTTTTATATTAATTAAAAAAGCTTTTTTACAAAAAAAATCTTGTAAAAGGGGGTTTTAATTAGTAAATTATGTGAGAACAAATAAATTTTGGTGGTAAGTATTAAAAAAATTGTATTTTACTGGTAATCTTGAAGGCAATTTAAGCCCAAAAACATAAACAAAAATGTTTCTGAAAACTTAAAACTAACAACTGGCAGACAACTTAAAAAAAACACAGCAACATTTAAAATACTTAAATTACACAAGTCAGTCTATAATTTATTGTTTTTAAAATATTCTTCAGCCGAGCAAAAGGAGCCAAGTAAAATACAAAACTAATTTACTATCAAAATATTTTTCAGGCAAAAGTCGAACACCAAAAAGTTACAAAGGGCTTTGAAGGCCAGGTTCTATACGAAAATATTTAAGCCACTTTCATCATTCCATGAAAAAAGGAACATCAAACTTTCGAATCACGGGCCTACAAGAAAGAATTAAAAAAAATAAAGCTGCAGGATGTTCACTATAACTTGGCCTCTGACGTTATATTGGCACCATTGCAAATCACACAATAATAAACCCTAAGTTCTAAGTAATAAAGCAAACAAAGCAATGGTGCCAACATGACGGCAGGGGTCATGTTATAGTGAACGGTCCATATACCTCAGCCAAAGCACGTAGAGTGTGAGGCAGGCCACGACAAACTCCGACGCGCCCACACTAGCGGCGCCACCGTAGCGCGCCTGTCCACACGCGGGCGGGCACACCGGTATTATAGTTTCTATAAATGCATGCGCGGGAAACAAAAAAACGTCAAAAAATATGTAAAAACAGCCAAAATTACGCTTAAATAGCAGCCGAAGCTTTTCGATTCATTCAAAATGCTGTTTAGGGTCGAAACGTAATACGATGTCGCATCATCGAAATCAAATATCGTAATACGATGTCGCATCGTCAAAACAAACATCGAAATACGATGTCGCATCGTCGTAACTATACATCGTAGTACGATGTCGCATCGTCTAAATCTTTGAAATAGCAACCGCCGAGTTTCTTGCTGGTTCTTCCCAGTAGGAAAGGCATTCCGAACCATTGGTAGATGCATTTGAACATTCTAAAGAATTTTAATTGAATAAAAAACTATTGTTATTTATTTAAACCTAGTAATACGATATCGCATCGTTAAAACTGGTCGTTCTTGCGATACGATTCACTCGCAAGACTTCACTTGGGCAGTCAAGACACTGTGCCGATTCGTATGTTAATTTTAGTTTCGACCCTGACATAAAAAAAAACTTGAAAATTAAATATTAGAATCAATACAAGTACAATACTACCATTTTTATAAGTCGCATTGATATTTTCCTTAAAAGATTCAATCTTTTTTTTTAAATTCAGATACAAGTTAGCCCTTGCCTGCAATCTCACCTGGCCGTAAGTGATGACGCAGTGTAGTCTGAACGGACAAAGATTAGCCAATGTCAAGTTTGTAGTTATTTGTAACAAGTTAGGGAAACTATACAAGTATGGACCCCGTCTCGCGCTCGGGAAAGAACACTCCAAAAAGGCAGAGCACGCCCGCCAGCTAACACCAACACAGACGAGTCCGGGCTAATCTTCAGAATGGCAAACCTATTTTGACAGGACTTTCACAGACAAGTAGAGGATTAACCATGGAGTGACATAGGCTACTTTTTTAACCGACAAAACGTCGTACACCAATATCTCCGAGATTTCTGAACCGATTTGCGTATTTTTTTAATCGATAAATAATCGAATTTTGCGACAGTTCTATAAAAAATTTGGATTCCGACTCCTCAATCCTGACGCTGCAGGGGACCTGACCAATCCATGCGGGCGAAGCTGCAGGCATCATTTAGTTTAAAATTAAGATTTCTGCGCAGGTACATCAGCGTAACTTATAAAAGTGGTAGAAATGTAATTTATAATGAACAATTGCTAGGCCTCACTATAACAACTGTAGTAACCACAGCGAAAGCAGATAGTAAAGTAAAACTCACCAAACAGTTCGACCGTGCCTTCGTCAGAACCGAGTTTGTTCTGCGCCTTGCAAGTAAAGAGGCCGTACTGACGCTTCTCGATCGTGATCACGCGCAGAGTCGTATCGGTAAACTCGTCCGCCGTCGCGAAGTGGGAAATCCTGGAAATGTTACAATCAAATGACCTCGATAGCTCAACAGTTGAAGAGCCACTATAGATCGTTTCAATGAATAGTTCCTATGGCGTTATGTTGGATCCCCTGTCTGTCTAAGTCATTGGCACCATATTGGCAGGAGACAGACAAGGGAGCCAACATAACGCCATAGGAACTATTTGTCAAAACGATCTATACTGGCACAAGCTTTTAGCTTAATTGGAGGGGAAAGGGGAGTATTACACATGATTAGCATGGCTAATTTTCTTTATTAAAACTGAAGAGTAGGGACCGGAAATATTATGGAAATTATATTATGACCATCTCATGAACTTTTCTATCGATAAAAAAAATCAAATCGGTTGACGAGCCTACCAAAATAGGTGAAGCTGAATGAAACGACAATGAAGTCATATTTACAACATATTAGCTAGAGAGAGAAAGGGAGGGAGAGAGAGAGATAGAGAGAGAGAGAGAAAGCGCGAGACAAAGAGAACGAGATAGAGAGCGCGAGACTTTTGTCAAATTTTGAGCAACGCTGTACGAGCTGAATTACATTGGTACTAATTCTGCACGCAATTAATTTTTAGAGTATTCACAGCTTGTTCTTACCAATGTAACAAGAAAACGACAGACAAACCTTATTTAATTTAAAACTCTCAAACAATTTAGTCTTATACCTATTTAAAATTAATATTTCGTCCCTTTTTAGCAATACTAAAAAGAAAAAGATGCAGATACTCTAAATTTATGGTTTAATTTCGGTACGGAGTGAGCTTTCTATACTACTCATACTACAACAATTAAGTATAATGAGATAGAAGAGCACTAACCTATAATGTTGGTTGTTGGCCAGCTGCACCTCGTTCTTTAGCCAAGTGATAGCCGGTGGAGGGTAGGCTTCTACGTGACATTCCAAGTCCATGTCATATTGAAGGGCCTGGAACAGATAAGTAATGCATTATGATAGCCTAGTGGTTAAAACGTCAGTCTTCTATTCATCAGGTCGGGAGTTCGATTCGGGCACATTCTTCTAACTTTTTAGAGTTATGTGCGTTATAAAATACTAGCTGATGCCCGCGACTTCGTTCGCGTGGATGTAGGTTTTTTAAAATTCCCGTGGGAACTCTTTGATTTTCCGGGATAAAAAGTAGCCCATGTGCTAATCCAGGGTATAATCTATCTCCATTCTAAATTTCACACCAATCCATCCAAAAAAACCAAAAAGTTTTAGCGTGAAGGAGTAACACACACACACACACACACACACGCACACGCACACGCACACGCACACGCACACACACACACACACACACACACACACACACACACACACACAAACTTTCCCCTTTATAATATTAGTGTGATTAAATATCACTTGCTTTAACGGTAAAGGAAAACATCGTGAAGAAACCTGCATGCCTGAGAGTTCTCCATAACGTCCTCAAAGGTGTGTGAAATCTGCACACTTGGCCAGCATGGTGGACAACGACCAAAACCTTTGTCATTTGAGGACACCCATGCTCAGTAGTGAGCCGGCAATGACTTGTTGATCACGATGAAACTCAGAGGATGATACAAGTGCGCAAGTGGTCATTACAGATGAGGTGGACATTGTAATTGTAATCTTGCCATGATCCATTGATCTCAATTGATCATAATTACGGTTCCTAATTTGTGATGATGGATACTTTAGCGTCAACTTAAAACCACAGTGTAAATAATAACAGTAACCCAATACTTCGATATTTGTGGACAAGACAGTTTTGCGGTTGAAGCAGTTGATTACGAAAATGATGCTCATTTTGAAATCCAAGATAGGCATCGTATTTATATTTTTTTTGACGTGACGTCTTATAATTCGATAGAGCCGGCTGCACGCACGAAAAAACATGACTCATGCGGCGTTACCTCGCTCTGAGGCGTTCCATGTAGGGCTTGAAGTGCAAGCGAGAGCGCGGAACGAGCGACAAAGAAGCACAATCGGCCTTTGTTGTCACGTTCAACTATCGTCAGTAAACCGACTTTACAGACAACCAATTTTTTTGATTGAACAGAGATGGGGGTGCCATTTCCAAGTTTTTTAGGGTGCCAATCACGAAAATGATCTAAATTTTCAATCAGAGATGGCCGGAATATTTTTAGGCGAGTCAGCCAGTAGCGACACTCACCTGTCCCAGCCTGGGTCTCGGCACAGTGACGACGGGCGCGAACTCGACCTCCAAGTTGATGTTCCGCCTGTCGCCCTTGCCCACGCCGTTCTCAGCCACGCAGTAGTACGTGCCACGGTCTTCCTTATGGATCGAGGTGATTCGCAGGATGTTGCCACTAAAAGAAAAAAAATTAATTAAAAAAACAAAAAAAAAAAGTTATTGACGTGAAGTTCAAGTGATGTCAAATGTCACCTATATAAAATTCTTAAAAATAATAATACAACAGCAATCCTAGATTTGAAAATGGGCATCGTTGCCTTAGAAATATCCCCTAAAATTTCGGAAATGCCTATGTTAATTTATAAAAAAAAATTGATGACCATCTTGGATTTCAAAATAGACATAATTTTCGTCATTAGCATTCCGATTAACTTCAGAAATGAAACCAATATCACTTATTTCAAAAAAAAAAATACGATGGCCATCTTGGATTTCAAAATAGACATCATTTTCGTAATCCTTTCACTATGCTATCAACCCGTATAATGTTCTGTCCATGTTCTATCTTAATGTCTCCATCGTCTGACTGTATGAAGTTTTCAGGCTGCAGTTTAAATATAAAACTTACCGATAGATGGAGCCTCCGGTGGGCAGGATGGCGTTGTTCTCGCGACGCCACGAAATCTTCGGAGGCGGGAAACCGCCAGCGTAGCACTCCATCACGGCACCTAGGGAATATTAAAATCAATTAATCAGACTATTTTCTGAAAAACGTTCTAGCCCACTACATGCAAGTCGAAATGGAGAGATTAGGGACCATTTCAAAGGATGGATAGAAGTTGGGATCCTAAAATGCCAGAGTTGTGACTCTGCACTGATAAGCTGTGTTAGTAGATCCTGCCTTAGATGGACATCAAACATATCCTGATCCTGCCCTGGCAGTCAGATCCTATTGCTAATGGATATCAGATCTGGCACTGATGCCAGTAATCTTGTTAGACTTACTCTCTCCCTCGCTGGCTATGATGGACCTGGTGGAGTTGTCAGAGATGATGGGCGGTCTGCGCACTTGCAGCTCCACTTCAGCTGTAATCCTGTTACTGATGGATATCAGCACCTGGCACTGATACCATCCAGCGTCAGTCTCTTGAATATCTTTGATCTGTTGACAAAATAAAGATTACAGTAGCATCCTTTTGCCTTCTATCACCCTAATTTTTTTTCCTTCTATAAAACGGAATTCAAGCTTGCTAAAGATAATCTCGATTCATCTAATGCCAGCTTGAATTTCGTTTTTTAGGATTTCACACCTCAAAGGGAAAAAAAGATACTCTTATAGGATCACTTTGTGGTCTGTCTGTTATGTCAGTCAAGAAAACATATGGGGTGCTTCTCGTTGATCCAGAATCGTATTTGGTAAGTAGGTAGGTCTTATAGCACAAGTAAAGGAAAAAATCCGAAAACCGTGAATTTGTGGTTATACCACAAAAAAACTATTAAAATGTGTTTCAGTTTCCAAAGTAAGATAACTATACCACGTGGGGTATCATATTATGAAAGAGCTTTATCTGTCTAGAACAAGAGTTTAAAACAGATTTTTATTTATTTTTATGCATAATAGTATTTGATTTAATGTGCAAAATGTGGGAAAAAATACCAGAGACTCGCACTTGGCCAATTTTTTTTCCTGACCTCCACTTGACCTCTTTCCTCTAGTGGCTACAAAGCTATAAATTGATTGGAGCAGAATTATTCTTACCGACAAGGTATATGTGGCTGAAGCGTCATCATATCTGAGTGAAAATCTGGAATCTCTGACAATCAGACCAGAATTTGTGGACAACGGAAGTGACTCTGTTGTCTTGAGGCGATCATATTTTACCTATAACAAAATTTATAATTATTACAAGTTACAACAGATTATTAGGGTTCAATAACTCAAAAAGGAAAAGGAAGAATAAGAAATGTTTAGTTTGCTAGAATATGGTATATAATTTACATTTCTCTTAAACTAAGCTCCATATAAGTAATAAGAATAACAATGTAATCTAAGTACTAACATAGTTCATAAGGTCTATTGTTACAAACACTGTATGGATGAAGTATCTGAAATAAATGTTTATTATTATGTATATTACTAACTCTCTTATTATTATTAAAAATTAGGTGAAATCGCATATTCTGCCAAGCATGGCGTGCAAAACTTATAGAATTTAATACTCCTTATAGGATCACTTCGTTGTTGTGAAAAAAAAAACCTAGAAGTAAATATTATAGCTTTATCAGAATGGTTGTTGTTACTTTGGTATATTTCTCCAAGATAAGACGCAAAATAACAAAACATAAAGATATGATCATGACACTGCACTGACCTGAAGAGAAAGTTATCATTATTATCAATAAATTGTCATTTTATACAAGAAAAATAAAAACACTTGGTTGGTTGGATATTTTTTTTAATGATAAAGAAAAAATAAAACATTTTCTCATAGTCACCTCAACATCTAAAATCTATTAAGAATGTACATAGCTGATAGCTATGATAGAGTAGTGGTTACAACTATGTCCTTGTATTCAGGGACTCCGGGATTAATCCCAGGTATGTTATCTCCAAATTAAAATGATAGGTCTAGATATAGTGCTATCCTTTTTACTTTTGTATCTCTCGCTTTAGAGTTTAGAATTAGCCACAATATCAAAGTGGAATGAAGTAATCATCTACTTTCTAAAGGGTTCCCTACCTCAAAAGGAAAAACGTAACCCTTATAGGATCACTTTGCTGTCTGTCTGTCTGTTGTGTTTATCAAGAAAACCTAATTGGATATGTCCCGTTGACCTTGAATCATGAAATTCGGCAGGTAGGTAGGTCTTATAGCACAATAAAGGAATGTATCCGAAAACCATGAATTTGTGTTAACATCACGAAAAAACTACTCCCTTTATAACCTCTCACACTGGCAAGAGTCACTGGTAGAGATCTCTTATACAGATAAGTGCTTCCCTGTCCACTTTTCTTTATTTTTATTTTTATTGTTACAACTTTCTGGTTCAAATTTAAAAAAAAATTAACATGTGTTTTTGAACAAATAATTAGGGTTTTTGCATTTTTCAAAAGGCTAAATTCTAGCAGAAAAAAAAAGTTATTGTTTCTTACCCATAATACAGGATAGTCTTGTGCGTAGTGGACGGAGCAGTCCAGGTCAACTTGACCCCCAATATCCCTTATCTGCTCTTGAGTTATATGCGAGATTGTGGGGGTACGCTGACCGTTGGCTGCAAAACAAAATGATAACTTTCAATAAATAACAGCAAACATCAAGTGGACTATTTTTATTTTCTTATCAAATTACTGTTATTGAAATACTCCTTTGCAAGATATTATCAAGTTTATTTGGACTCTGGATTAATATTTTTTTTTTTTTAAAAGAATATTAGGCATGTAAATCATGACTAATACTCCCCTTTCCCCTCCAATTAAGCGTAAAGCTTGTGCCAAGAGTGGGTACAACAATAGTGCAACGGGTGGGTTTTGAACCGCCGACCTTTTGGAATTCATTCCGCTCTTCAACTGTTGCGCTATCGAGGCTCTATATGGCTGTAACAAACTCATATAGAGTGATGTTAGCCTAGTGGTTAACATGTCCTCCTCCTATTCGGGTGGTCGGGGGATCAGTGCCAGGCACACACCTCTATCTTTTCAGAGTTATGTGCATTTTCTAAATTAAAAACATCATGAGGAAATCTGCATGCCTGAGAGTTCTCCATAATGCTCTCAAAAATATGTCAAGTCTGCCAATCTGCATTTGGCAAGGGTGGTGGACAATTTGACGTGTGTATCTGTGTATCTGTCTGTGGCATCGTAGCTTCTGAACGAATTAACCGATTTTAATTTAATTTTTTTTTGTTTGAAAGGTGGCTTAATCGAGAGTGTTAGTTAGTGAATATGTAAAGTATGTCAGTCAGCAATTTGACCAGGGTGGTGGACTATGGCAACCATTCTCATTGTGAGAGACCTGTGAGACCTGTGTAGTGAGCCAGGCTATGGGTTGATGATGATGATGAACAAAGAAATGTTTTTAAAGCAAAGCTTCCTAATAGACATTGGTACTGATTCGGAGCACAACAAAATTTTAGAGTATTTGCATCCTCTTCTTACTAATTGAGCACCAAAATTACTAAAATATAGATTCTTTAAATGTAAAAATCATGTTCCATCCTTTTTTAGCAATATTAAAAAGAAAAAGATGCAGATACTTAGATAAAGACAATAAAATCGATGCCAATATAGCAATAAGAAAATCAATGATATTATAATAGAGTGAGATCAAGTGTAGTTGCCTAAAAGATACTTTTTCTTATACTTGTACAGAACTCTAAAACTGAGTATTAGTATAAGCTTTTAAAAATGGCAGGCATAGACTTCATCCACATGGAAAAAGTCCCATAGGACTTTGATTTCATTGATAGATTGCATCCATGTGATGGACATAGGGATAACAAGGCAATGAATTGATCATTAAAAACTCAAAATTTGAAAAAACCCGACAAAACCCTCTATAAGAAAACTAGAAAAGAGTTGATAACTTTCAAACGGCTGAACCGATTTTCTCCGATTATAAAGAACACTCACAATCAAGGCACCTTTCAAACAAAAAAAACTAAATTAAAATCATTAGTGTAGGAGCTACTATGCCACTGACAGATACACAGATACACACGTCAAACTTATAACATCCCTCTTTTTGGGTCGGGGGTCAAAAAAGTAGTACAAGAAAATCAAAGAGTTCACATGGGAATTGGGATTTTCAAACACCTAAATCCAGACAGACAAAAATACAGGCAGGTTAATCAGAAAATAAAAATAAAACAGAGATTAATGTGCAACTTCGTAGGAGCAATGTTTTAAGCTCATCTGATATTTTGGGGTGTAATGACGATGCACGAAATAATCAATAAATTCTCTTTTGGATAGGAATTCACATGGCGGGAATTCATAGCCTTGTAATTGGTAAAGATATGTAAGTACCTATATTTAAATTTCATGCGAATTTATTGAATTAGCTAAATAAATGGAGGCCGGATTTTTGGATGTCTAGCATTTAAAGCTTCACCAGTTCATTTATTTTATGCATGCATATTTGCTGAAATACTAATTATGTACGCCTTAAAATGCATTTTGAATTGGGAAAATTAACTTAAACAGGGTGTGTCGATCTCATTTCAACGTCTCGTCACATTTTATAAACACAAACAATTGATGCAGTTAAATCATGATGAGTGTTTTCGTAGTGAGAAATCATTAGGTAACTTTTTCTTTAAATCTATACTTATTACATTTATTTTTACTTACCAAGAGTTGATATAAACAAAAGTAGTGTTAAATATTCGAAAATTATAAACGCCATCGTAAACAACACACGCTCACTTCAACACCACACCTTTTCGAATGAAAAAAAAATCGTTTGTTTGATCTTGATTTTTGAATGTACAGTTCTACAAACTTAATTTTGCCGCCGGTAGATTTTATAAACTACCTTATACTTTAAGCAATAAGGTTCAGATGTATAAATGACAGTTGCATTTTGCTGAATGGTTTCATTGCATATGAAATGATTGCGTTCCTTTACAAGTTTTTATTTTGTGTTTATTAGAACAACAGTAATACATTTTTTTAAATTATCATAAAATCTTAAGCGTAATTTTTCTAGAGCCGTGTATAGTGTATTTGAGTAAAATAATCGTGCGGAAAATATTCGCCGTGTGGGTTGTTTTCGGTCTTTGGTCTTAGTGTACGGATGGGACCTAATTTGTCGGTAAAACAGTTCAACTAAAAAATTGATTCTACTTGTCACTAGATGGCAAAATTAGAGATGAGGTATTTGGCGGTTCGGTAACTTGCCTATTCCTCACTAGATGGCGTTAGCCACCCTATAAAAAACCGTTGTTATCTTCATTTTCTGTTCCGTGATTATTTCACACAATCCCGATATTTTACCGATGCTAGTATCATTTTACGTCTTGCTTGTAGCATTGGTAGCCCTTGCCTTGTTACTACTACTATACACTTACTATTATATATATTATATTATATTTATATATATTATATTATATTTATTATACTTACTATTATACATTTCCATTAAGAAGTTCAGCTGACCAACAATCGCTTAATTTACATAAGTTTTTTTTTTGTTAGAAACTGCACTAGTCTGAATGTAGAAATCTTAAATAGCTAGTTAATAATTATTAGGTACTCAATGAGTTTATTGCAATAAATAATAGGTAACTTATATTATGTAGATTATACAGGTTATGATAAATTTTAAATATTATTTAAAGTTTACACCGCCTTGATAAGCTATCTTTATTATAACATACGTAAGTAGGTACCTACCTATCTATCAAGTAAACTGTATCCATAAACATCGTACAGTCACAGCACTATATTTAGTTTGTTCAAGTTTATGTATCTTTTTAACCCCCGACCCAAAAAGAGGGGTGTTACAAGTTTGACGTGTGTATCTGTGTATCTGTCTGTGGCATCGTAGCGCCTAAACGAATAAACCGATTTTAATTTAGTTTTTTTTTTGTTTAAAGGTGGCTTGATCGACAGTGTTCTTAGCTATAATCCAAGAAAATCGGTTCAGCCGTTAGAAAGTTATCAGCTATTTTCTAGTTACTATAACCTTCACTTGTCGGGGGTGTTATAAATTTTTAATTTACACTTGTTAACTGAAAACATGGTACCTACTTAGGTATTTTTTCTATAAGTTTTAAATTGTAGCTATTTGCGCTGTAACTCAACCATCACGAAATAGGAGCCAACGAGCTAACCATTGATGTTGGAAGCGCCACGAGCCAACTCATTGAGCATTTTCACATGGACTGCGGTAACCAAAATTCAAACACTTAGGTAGATTTCACTACTTACTTAAAATTACTTTATTAATCACACTTCACACTAATATTATAAAGGAGAAAGTTTGTATGTGTGTGAGTGTGTGTGTGTGTATGTTTGTTACTCCTTCACGCAAAAACTACTGGACGGATTGGGCTGAAATTTAAAATGGAGATAGATTATACCCTGGATTAGCACATAGGCTACTTTTTATCCCGGAAAATCAAAGAGTTCCCACGGGAATTTTAAAAAAACCTACATCCACGCGAACGAAGTCGCGGGCATCAGCTAGTTTGAAATAAAATAAAGACTCTTTCTGTCCCGTACCTATTCTTAATTCATTGCCAAAATACGTGATCATATTCTATTAATCACGTAAGTAATTTGTTGTAGGATTTTTTAGGATAAAATTAATGAAAGGGTCTGGAATTAACCCAGCGCTCAGGATCCTTCATCTCAGAAAGCAAGTGCATTAATTGCCTGAAACAGACATAACTCCGAAAAGTTAGAGGGCGAACCTACGTAGTAAAACGAAGACAGGTAATAAATAAATAAAGTACACCACAAAAAAGAAACGCGAAAAAAAAACGTAACTTGTATAATATTAGTTCACAATGTATTGCAAATAAAACATCTGACTATAACGCTAGAGGTCAACGAACATTGCGTAGTTAGGTCACTAGGTGCCACGGTGTCAATGTCGTGTCCTCGACAGGGGTGACGGGGAATTACCCCGAGTTTGCACGCTATACATTGGTGGGTTGAAAAATACATAATCACTAAAACTACAATTATAAGGCAAATAGTTATTAGTGTTAGATTATGTTTAGAAGCCTCAATAGCTCAACGGTTATATCCGAAAGGTCGGCCCGGCGGTTCATTCCCCACCCGTTGCATTATTGTCGTACCCACTCCTAAAACAATCTTTAAGGTGCCCACGCACTTGAACTGAACTGCAGCTGAACTGCGCGTCGCGGCAGCGCCCCGCACGATATTGTCTCCAGCCGCGACGCGCATACCGCGTAACGCGTCACTGCCGCGCAGTTCAGCTGCAGTTCAGTTCAAGTGCGTGGGCACCTTTACGCTTAGTTGGAGGCTACTTTGTATCCCGGGAAATCAAGAGATCCCACGGGATTCTTAAAGGCCCATCCGTTTAACCGATTCATAGAAAAGGTACAGAGATAGCTTGCATCCCTGAAACTGACATAGACAATTTTTTATCCCGGAAAATCAAAGAGTTCCTACGGGATTTAAAAAAAGCTTACATCCACGTTGTCGCTGGCATCATCCAGTGTGCAATAAATATGTTCGCTCTCCGTTCATGGCACCAATTAATGAATGATTCTATATTCTCAACTTCTCATTATTGATGGTCACCACAGTACTAGGCGCCTACGTAATGTCAATAAAACAATATCTTGCAGCGTTTAGATACACTGTGACCACGATAAGCGGCGGTCTATTTGTGAGTTCGCTCTTCGCTCTATCTTAAATAATTTTCCTCAAAGGTCCATACGTCATAGACTTTTCATTTCCATATATACCTTTGTTTGTGATTTAAAATTCACTTTCATTTACCTATTTATGCACTTGTTTTTAACAGAGCTCTCTCCGTCACTCGCTTCATACAATCGTAGTTCCAATTTCATTTGAATATGAAGCAACCAAAGTCCATGAAATTTTGCAGACATATTCTAGAAACTAATATCTGTGTCTGTGGTGTTTTAGATTTTTCTAAAAATATGTAGTTTTAAAATTACAGGGGCTCAAAGATTTGTATGTAAACTTTTAAGACCGCGTAACTTTGAAACCGAATATTTTAACAGAAATCTGGAAAACCACAGACATAGATATTAGTTTCTAGAATATGTCTGCAAAATTTCATGGACTTTGGTTGCTTAATATTCAAATGTAATTGGAACTACGTTTGTATGAAGCGAGTGACGGAGAGACCCCTCTTAATCTTTACGATGCGTTGAATTTCACTTTCATTTCAGGATTCATTTGAGTTGCAATAAAGAATATTATCACACTATACAATAATATTATAAAGGCGAAAGTTTGTGTGTGTGTATGTTTGTTACTCTTTCACAAAAAACTACTGAACGTATTTTGCTGAAGTTCGGAATAGAGATAGATTATACGGTATACCCCGGATTAACACATTGACATAGGCTACTTTTTAACCCGGAAAATCAAATTTGGAAACCCTAATATCCACGTGGATGAAGTCGCGGGCGTCAGCTAGTGTTTCTATAAAGACCTACGATTTCTTGATCGAACTTATTTATTATGTTTGGTTCACATTCATTACATTATACTTACCTACCATTCCAACGCTGGGCTGGAAATTGGAATTGAACGAAATCATCTTAATTTAATCCAGCCTTTTATAGACTCTTATTATTAAAGTCTCTCCATCCAATTTTAAATCCAATTTGTTGGATCTGTTTGGAAGTCAACAATTCATTGTTTCAACAGATTCAATTTGAAAATGAATAGTGAGTAGGAAGAATACCCGGCTGAGTTTGTTGTGGGCTTCTTCTCAGACCAGGGCGCGTTTGGGACTCTAGTATCTAAAAGTGGTACTACAATGTATAAATGACGATTTCATTTTGATTTCTGGACTTTTTACTGAACTCCAATGGATTTTCAATTCAAATCGTTCAATTAGATTCAAATCTTAACAGGGCTCTCTCCGTCACTCGTTTCCACTCGTTTCATACAATCGTAGTTCCAATTTCATTAAGTCCATGAAATTTTGCAGACATATTCTAGAAACTAATATCTGTGTCTGTGGTGTTTTAGATTTCTCTAAAAATATGTAGTTTTAAAATTACAGGGGCTCAAAGATTTGTATGAAAATTTTTAAGACCGCGTAACTTTGAAACCGAGAGAGAGCCCTCTTAAATTTCACTTCAAATCGATCGATCTCAAACATGTATTGTAATATGTATTTCTAGATAATTATCAAAAATGAAAGCTGTAGTGTTCGATGGAAAGAGTCTTACCCTTAAATATGACGAGAACTACCCCATGCCTGTCATCCAGAAGGATGACGATGTGATCGTCAAAGTGGAGTACTCTGGCGTGTGTGGTACTGATCTGCATATTATACAGGTACTATGACATGTCACACCCTTGAATATGACGAGTATTACCCCATGCCTGTCATCCAGAAGGATGTCGATGTAATCTTCAAACTGGAGTACTCTGGCGTGCGATGTGATAGCGAAAGTGGAGTACTCTGGCGTGTATGGTATGTTCCTACTGATCTGCATATTATATAGGTAACTATGACATGTCACGCATTACCCTTGAATATGACGAGAATGACCCATGCCTGACATCCAGAAGGATGACGATGTGATCTTGAAAGTGGAGTATTCTGGCGTGTGTGGTACTGATCTGCATATTATATAGGTAACTATGACATGTCACATATTACCCTTGAATATGACGAGCATGACCCATGCCTGTCATCCAGAAGGATGACGATGTGATCGTGAAAGTGGAGTACGCTGGCGTGTGTGGTACTGATCTGCATATTATACAGGTAACTACTTATGATATGACACGCATTTCCTTTGAATATGACGAGAATTACCCCATGCCTATCATCCAGGAGGATGACGATGTGATCGTCAAAGTGGAGTACTCTGGCGTATGTGGTACTGATCTGCATATTATACAGGTAACTATGCCATGTCACTTATTACCCTTGAATATGACGAGAATGACTGTCATCCAGAAGGATGACGATGTGATCTCGAAAGTGGAGTACTCTGGCGTGTGTGGTACTGACTACTGATCTGCATATTATATAGGTAACTATGACATGTCAGTGTCACGCATTACCCTTGAATATGACGAGAATTACCCCTGCCTGTCATCCAGAAAAATGACGGTAATCGTCAAAGTGGAGTACTCTGGCGAATGCGGTTATAATACCACAGCTCTCTCCACTGTGCTAAGGAAGTCGTCAAATGTTGTCGTAATCCATGTCCAAGTTACACGCACTACTGTAATTTTTTACCCGACTGCGGCAAAGCCAAAAGGAAGGGTTATGATTTTAGCAGTCTATGTATGTATGTGTGTATGTATGTATGTGTCTATGTATGTATGTTCGTATCCAGATTCTCTGTGTTCCACCGTAGCCCCTAAACTACTGAGCCGATTTTGATGAATGAGATGTCAATTGATTCCTCTTAAAGCTCCGGGTGACATACTCGTAGACTACATTTTATACGAAAAAAATTGACCTAACGGATGTTAAGTCGAAAAAGTGGGGGTCTCCAAAAATTTTTTTTGCTATTGTATCGAGTGGGGTGTCAAATGAAAGAGGAGAAAATTTTGAGTTCTTATATATAAATGTACTACAACATTAAAGTATACCATGCGACAGAAAAAAATTATTACTATAATATTTCAGCGTTTATTAAGACGATCGCAGTCGGGTTTTAGTTTTCAACTTAATCTTGTTTAATTATCTTCCAGGGCGAGTTTCCAGCAAGTAAGTATTGGCGTCACTCAGAAAAGCAGGTATTATTTAAATATTTTTATCGAATTATTGGAATGTCCTCTCAAACCAACACAAAAAACACTGGTTCAATGTGTAGAGGTTATCCGAGAGTTTTAATCTAAAAAAAACTAATGCCAAAATAAATAATTTAATTAGAGCGTGATTGCTATCACAACATCTAATTATCCAGTTCACAATCCAAATACCGAAAATATGCGATATCGCCCCGAATCTCGGAAGGAGACTGAACTAAAACCTTCGAAACACCCGTATTTATGCAAGTTCAATCTTGTTGGCCTCCTAGCAACAGATTGTATGACATCGAATGAGCCAAATATCGATTTTATCAAACTACCTGCATTAGGTAAATTAATAATTTTATATTATTTTTGACAACTCAAATCAATTTTTAAAAATAACCTTACAGTTCGGCCGTCCTGAATTTAACACGCCCTCGTGTTTCTAAATAATCTTGTCATGTCAGTCGCGGGCTTCCTTGCCCTAAGTCAAATCCAAATCATGGGCTATCCTGCCCTCCGTCAAATTATTAAAACCTATCCTTGAACTGCCGAACTCTCAGTTTTAATATCCAATCAACAATAAATCCAAATGACTAACCTCTCATTCGATGTATACGAAATCTGAACAACTTACTACAAATTACTTTCCACTTCACAAAAGACTAAATTCTTAAAAAAAAACTAAAACTTTTAGTCACCAAATCAAACTCAATTAAAATTTTAATCAAATGTGGGTTGTTTAAAAAAGATACCAAAGCGAAATTAAGGCAACGTGAGACACGTCCCGCTTCTGAATTATTGGCGTCACTCAGAAAAGCAGGTATTATTTAAATATTTTTATCGAATTATTGGAATGTCCTCTCAAACCAACACAAAAAACACTGGTTCAATGTGTAGAGGTTATCCGAGAGTTTTAATCTAAAAAAAACTAATGCCAAAATAAATAATTTAATTAGAGCGTGATTGCTATCACAACATCTAATTATCCAGTTCACAATCCAAATACCGAAAATATGCGATATCGCCCCGAATCTCGGAAGGAGACTGAACTAAAACCTTCGAAACACCCGTATTTATGCAAGTTCAATCTTGTTGGCCTCCTAGCAACAGATTGTATGACATCGAATGAGCCAAATATCGATTTTATCAAACTACCTGCATTAGGTAAATTAATAATTTTATATTATTTTTGACAACTCAAATCAATTTTTAAAAATAACCTTACATAAGGAACGTCCGCTGCCCCTTGGCCACGAGTTCAGTGGTGTCATCCATCAGGTGGGGAAGGCGTCCATCTTCAAAGTCGGACAAAAAGTCGTGGTCGATCCCAATCGGTAATATAATTTCTATTTAGATTTTTTTAATCTGATACAAGTTAGCGATTGACTGCAATCTCACCTGATGGTGAGTGATGATGCAATCTAAGATGGAAGCGGGATAACTTGGAAGGGATATGGCAGTTTAATTAAACCCATACCCCTGATCAGTTTCTACTTTCTACACGGCATCGTACCGGAACGCTGAATCACTTGGCGGCACGGCTTTGCCGGTAGCATGGTAACTAGCCACGGCCGAAGCCAATGCGGTATAACATGAAAAAGCACGTTTTTCAGGATTTTTGGAAATTCTACCCCCTGCCTTTGTATAATGTTATAGCCTCGATAGCTCAACGGTTGAGAAGCGAACTGAATTCCGAAAGGTCGGCGGATCAAACCCCCTCCTATTGTCGTACCCACTCCTGGCACAAGCTTTACCAAGTATTAAACGTGGCAAGGGGGAGTATTAGACGTGCTTAGCATGGCTAATATTCTTTTCAGAAAAAAAAAATTTGGGGGTTGGAAGTGACCATCTTTTTTGTACCCTCATTTGAGCTGGTTTTCTTTATTAACACATCTTCAATCACCAACAAAATAATATAGATAATCGTTGCAATTTTGTTAAATAAACAACTTGGACGAATAATGAACAATTAATTAGTGACTCCTGTATATAATAATAAAATCAGTATTATTCTAATTGCGTAAACATTAATATAAACGTGTAAACATTATTAAAATCGTACGACTATTATTAAAATAACATTCAACGATAAGAAGTGTATCATTAAAGTTATTGTGTTGTAGAAAATTATTATCTTCTGTTAGCTTTCTTCCATGACTTCATCTGCGTGGATTTAGTTTTTCTATAGATCCTCCTCCACATAATCACTAATAAAGTTTACGACTGAAAAAGAAATTTTTTCTTTATTCAAATAAATAAATCAATAAATAATAGTTTATTTTCAGGTTAGGTTCAGCGGTTGTTAATTTTAGAGTTCCGTACCTCAAAAGGAAAAACGGAACCCTTACAGGATCACTTTGTTGTCTGTGTGTCTGTCTGTCTGTCTGTCCGCCCGTCCGTCCGTCCATCCGTTTGACCCGTTGACCTAGAATCATGAAATTTGGTAGGTAGGTAGGTATTATAGGTAGGTAGGTATATTTAAAAAACTTTTTCCTAAAACCAATAGTTTCCAAGAAAAAAGCATTTCAAATTTTTTTTATTCATTTCTTGAATTTCTCAAAATCAGCAATCAGCGCGACCTTTTTATTTTTCCCGTGACCTCTTGACATGCCCCCCTAACGATTCATTATGTCAAATTACGGTAGGTCTTTTTTCGGAGGGCATCTAATTATTCCTTACATATTGACTGAACTAAATTTTTGTTTACATCATTAAAAAAGTTATTCGTTTTTCATTTATCGTGCAAAATTTCGGAAAAAATACCCGAGTACGGAACCCTCAGTGCGCGTGTCTGACTTGCACTTGGCCGGTTTTTTTCCTTCAATGACGCACGACGCAGTTTGACATGATTTTTGCATGCATATAGTTAAAGATTTAGAAAATATCATAGGCTAGTTTTATCCCGGAAAGTCAGAGTTCCCACAGGATTTTTAAACACCTACATTCACGCGGACGAACATACACATTTCACAAACTTGTTGTTACAGTGCCTGCAACCTTTGCAATTTTTGCCGCAATGGAAAATACCAGTATTGCCTGTCTGCTGGTATAAACAGTACCATTGGAATATGGAAGGACGGCGGCTGGGCACAGTACTGCCGATGTCCTCAGGACCAGGTCTACGTGCTGCCTGATGGCATCACCACCGAACAAGGTCAGTTTTTAGTAGTATTAAAATTGATTTTTTGAAAAAAAAAGTATATCAAACATTTCGCGCTCGTTTCGCTCGCGCTTTTATTGTATATTAGTTGATACCCAGAACTTCATCCGCATGGATTTAATATAAATAACCTGAAAATTCTTTGTTTTTCCGGGAAAAGTAGAGCGAGGTGTTTTGAATCATAAAAGTTTGTTATTGCTGAGCTCGTTTATCTTTGAATGAATGAATGAATGAATATACTTTTATTGTACACCACAAAATTAGTACCGAAAAACTCACTCTTTCACTCTTTTACCTGTATTAAACGAAAAAAAATTGCGCTCGTGCTCCTATTTCTTCTTGTATTCTATCTTGCTGTCAAATTGGTCATGGTTAAAAGTATAGTAAAAGTCCGACAGATTGGTTTGGAGAAGAGTTGTATCAGTCTCCCTGTTGAAAGGTGGCTTGATCGAGAGTGTTCTTAGCTATAATCCAAGAAAATCGGTTCAGCCGTTTGAAAGTTATCAGCTCTTTTCTAGTTACTGTAACCTTCACTTGTCGGGGGTGTTATAAATTTTTAATTTATACTTATTAAAATATTTGGATGAATTTTCAGCGGGTCTCTGCGAGCCATACTCCTGTGTATCTCACGGATACGACCGCGTCATACCGCTGCCCATCGGCAGTAAGATACTGATCGTCGGTGCTGGCATTATTGGTAAGTTGAGAAGAGTCACCGTCGAGCGCTCCCAAAGGCACGCCCTATACAAACGGAGCTCGATTCTTATTAATAACTAGATGATGCCCGCGACTTCGTCCGCGTGGATTTAGGTTTTAAAAAAAAACTCTAATTTTCCGGGATAAAAATTACCTTGCCAATGCCCGGGATGCAAGCTACTTCTGTATCAAATTTCATACCAGTTGGTTAAATTGATGGGCCTTTAAGAATCCCGTGGAAACACTTTGATTTTACGGGATAAAAAGTAACCTATGTCCGTCCCCGCCATGTAAGTTAACTCTGCACCAAATTTCATCAAAATCGGTTAAACTGTTAGGCCGTGAAAAGCTAGCACACAGACAGACTGACACACTTTCGTATTTATAATATTAGTATGGATAACTGCATTACGGGAAGTATAACCTTGGACTGTGCGGCAGATGTCGTTATTTTGCACCAGAAACCAGGGTGGGATTTAAAAGTTCACCCGAAAAAGAGATACCTATGGCTATATTCCCGACATTCTTGCTTTACAAGAAAGAATATTACAAGTAGTATTTTTCGTAACGCACTGAAATATAATTATTTTGCTGTGTTGATATCGCAGCGCGAAAAAGGTAGGCAAGGGCATTACGAGTACCTTTTCTCGAAGCGTTTCGTCGGATTTTCGAACCGTCGTAACTTCGGTCTGGATGACGCTAGACAGCTGAAATTTTCAGTATCAGGTGTCCTCAGCAAAATTAAATATATCAAGTATCAAATATAGCTTTTATGGTTTTACAGATCTAAAGATATCTAAAATACGTCGATTTCGTCCCTCACTGATGATCATCAAAACCTCTAAGGTACCTACAAAAATTTTAGTCATGTTTTTTTTTTTTTCAGGTAACTTATGGATAACAACACTACACCTTCAGGGTCATAAAGACGTTACAGTTTCTGAGATGAACAAATCCAGATTGGACATTGTCAAGTTGATGGGTAAGATTATTATTGAAAGAAACGTAAATCAGGTTTCCAGATGTCATCTTCTGTACAAAGATCCTATAGAAAGAAAGAGTTAGGTACGTAAGGGATTCCTTGCCTTGCCATAAAAATCCGGTGAAAGTAAAGACATAATTTCGACTATCAAACCCAGAAAGGGTAGTTATCTGGGACATGTTCTCAGACGTGGCCGGTACTGTCTCCTACAATCGTGATGGGGAAAATTGAGGGAAAAGGACCCATTGAGAGGAATTGATTGAGGGAACTTTAGACCGCGCCGTCGACCGCTAAGCTAGGAAACAGGCAGGATCACCACCTCAAGGAAGGACAGGATATATTTCGGAGAGTCTGCTATGGAGCTTGTGTTTCTCCCCTCCCCTCTCCCCCTTCACCTTTATACCACAATGCTGCATGACGAACTGCCGGGCGAGTTTCCATCCTTATCCTTATGTCGTCGACACTCCTTCTAGGGTTTGGATTACTCCTCCGAGATCAGTGTTTCCTACCAAATTATAATCCGAGTGTCTTTAAAATAATAGTGAATAGGCAAATTCTAGGCAAAGGCGTCCCATCTTTGGCCACATCATCACTTCCCATCAGATGTGACCGTGGTCAAGAGCATAAATCAATAAAAAGAGAAGCGTTTAGTAAAAGAAAGTCATGGAACATCCGGGAATGGACTGGAATAGCCAACGTAGCACAACTTTTGCGTTCGGCGCAAGATAGGAAATTATATGAATGACGTCCAATAAATTAATGAGAGTTACAAGAAGTAGTAGAAAAGCCTTGGCTCATAAAAGAAGGTTATTAGAAGTAGGGGAGAAAGAATCTATGTAACAAATTAACAATGTTTAAGGAACATTTTTCATATATTAACACATTTTCAGTTTATTTATTTTTCAGAGACCGGGTACAGGCTGGTAACACCTGATGTTTTGGCCGCGGAGAAACAACTTTATGATGTCATTATTGATTGTACTGGTGAGAATTCTTTCTAATAATCCATACTAATATTATAAATGCGAAAGTGTCTGTCTGTTAGTCTGTCTGCTAGCTTTTTATGGCCCAACAGTTTAACCAATTTTGAGAAAATTTGGTACAGAGTTAGCTCACATCCCGGGAAATCATAGACTTCCCAAGGGATTTAAAAACTAAATCCACGCGGATGAAGTCGCGGGCACTATCTAGTTTTAAATAAATAGTAAGCAACTATGAAGTTTGTATGCAAGTCCGACTCACACTTGACCAATTTTTTTTTATGTTTTTTATTCTATTCCCAGGCGTGGGCAAAGTGATGGAGATCAGTTTTAACTATCTCCAACACGGAGGCAAATACGTTCTATTCGGATGCTGCCCGCCTACACACCAAGCTTCGTGAGTAGCTTTTGAAGTGTTTCTTGGAGATTGGAGAATTTGTAATTTCTTAATTATTCAGAGTATTACCAGAACGCTAGTAAAAATATTAGCGTTATTATTATACTAACTTAACACAATCCAATGCCAATAACCATTCGCCTTACTTTGAAGTTTTAGTTTTAGTTTTAGTTTTCCAAACCCGCATTGTATAGAGTGCAAAACTCGGGTCAATGCCCCACCTAAGAAGGCATTGACTTTGTGTGACCTATTTACGGAAGGTTCGTTGACCACTAGCGTCAGTCAGATGTTTTATTTGCAATATAAATTTTTATTACAGACTGAACCCATACCAAATCTATGACAAAGAGTTGACAATCATTGGTGTGAAGATAAATCCGTTCAGCTTCCCGAAGGCGATTGGACTTCTCAATGCTATGGGTGACAGGTACAGTACTTATATATGTTATGTGAAAAAAAAAGTTATTCGGGATAACCTCCTAAACTGAATATAAAAGTGAGAGCCGGAAATAGATTTTAAGTGATACCTCTTTGAATAGGTATTTTAAACACTCATTATGTGTTTTACCAAAAAACTAGATGCTATTCTCGAAATAATTTTAGCAACTAACATGGGATTCCACCTTATGCGTGGACTGTTTTGTCGTCAACGCATCCGCTAATTTTATCCGCGTGAACTGAGGTTTTTAAAATCCCGTGCGAACGCTTTTTATTCTGGAAAATCGAAGATATTTTCCGGAATAAACAGAGCTCCAGATTGCACGCTATGTTTATAGGTACCGAATGCCCTCGACTTCACGACATGGATTTAGGGCTTTTCAGGATTCCGAGGGAACTCTTTGATTTTTCGGAATAAAAATATGAGCATCCCCAGGATGCAAATGATTCGAACTATCTCTGTAGGCACTTACCGAATTTCCTCAAAATTGATTAGGAAACCATCCGTTTACCTAACCGATTTTGACGAAAAGCCAATGGGCTGTAAAAAGCTAGCAGACAGACAGACAGACAGACACATTTCCGCATTTAAAATATCATGATCAACCCATCGCACCGCCCCGGCTTAGTACTGAACATGAGTGTCCCCCTCAGAATGAGACCGCATTTATAATATTAGTACGGAAATGGATTTTTCTGGATTTTTTTCTCACCAAAGAATTTTTCTTTTTCAGATACCTCAATTACGAAAAGCTAGGGGTTAAGACCTACCCGCTCTCGGCATACCAGGACGCGATCAAAGCTTTGAAGGCGGGGACCATCTCAAAAGCTATATTTAAAATTGTCTAAAATTTTTCAGTGATAAATATTTATTGTATCTTCAGCATAAATAAGCTAATGTAAAATGTGATGTTGTATGTTAATCGTTGTTTTGTTTAATAAATATTGTTTTATCGTGTTGAATTTTTTTATTTATTTATCTGTTCATTTTTAGGTACCAAAAAATCTAAGTTAGTACATAAACTCAGTATGTGCCTGATATGAATTAATTAATTTTTTACCAAAAAATAACAGTTTTTTTAACAGGACTACCAAACTACTCAGTCTATACTACCTAGTATGGATTAACAGGGCTCTCTCCGTCACTCGTTTCATACAATCGTAGTTCCAATTTCATTTGAATATTAAGCAACCAAAGTCCATGAAATTTTGCAGACATATTCTAGAAACTAATATCTATGTCTGTGGTTTTCCAGATTTCTGTTAAAATATTCGGTTTCAAAGTTACGCGGTCTTAAAAAATTTCATACAAACCTTTGAGCCCCTGTAATTTTAAAACTACATATTTTTAGAAAAATCTAAAACACCACAGACACAGATATTAGTTTCTAGAATATGTCTGCAAAATTTCATGGACTTTGGTTGCTTAATATTCAAATGAAATTGGAACTACGATTGTATGAAACGAGTGACGGAGAGAGCCCTGTTAATTATTATTTATTTATCATCAAATATAACAGTTCTTTTGACATTATTGATGTTAGCTATATAACATAACTGTCCACTTGTTATTTGCTTTACAAAAACTATACATATAAGATTAATGATGTTTTACTCGAGTTACATAGTTTGTTAGCAAGTGCTATTTCATGTTCTCAAGGTGTGATAGATGGTTTCAATTTTCTAGTAAAGAAAAATTAAAATTTTCATGGTTCAGATTGTTGTGGCCTTCTTCTCAGATCAAGGCGCGTTTGAGATGGTGATGATGATAATCATAATTTAAGTATTAATTGCAAATACACGTTTTGTGGCAACTTTTTATCCCGGAAAAGCAAAGAGTTCCCACGGGATTTTTAACTGACTTCAAAAAGGTGGAGTTACAATAGGTACAATAGGTGGTACAAAAGTTTTCAGGTCACAGTGATTACCATTATAATGGTGTGCAATAGGTAGCATTTACAATTATATTAATTACATGAATGACAATGAACAATAATTACGATAAACTGAAATTGAAAATTATTAATGATGAGTTATCAGTTAACTTACAAATAAACATACATAGACTGCTAAACATGTTCGCCCTTCCGAAGACAGCTACAAAAGACGACATCTGATCAGTCAAATAAACAGTTAACTACACGGACATGGAATGCCTAGACACCGCAAGCCCTCCATCCAGGCGTGCCCGAAGTTTGAGCCCAATTTGAGCCAAGTGCCTATTTTATTTTCATTCTTCTGTTATTACCTACTATCATTCCTCTTTCAAAATGTGAAAAACAGTTCCTCTGTAATATCAAAGTCTTTTGTCTCATTGACGCGAACTTGTGATTACGCGTTGTGATCATCACTAATTCATTGACGTCAGGGTTCGTATATGCGAGTTTCTTTATTCCACCGTAACTTCTAAATGCCAGAACAGATTTGGATGAGGGGGATATCGTTAGAATCCTTTTTTTTTTGCTCTCTCGTCTGGATTTACAAAGATTAGCCAATGTCAAGTTTGTAGTTATTTGTAACAAGTTAGGGAAACTATACAAGTATGGACCCCGTCTGTGCCGGCGCTCGCCGACACACGCACGGTGCCCCCTTATAGCGCTTTCCAGAAAAATCACTCCAAAAAGGCAGAGCACGCCCGCCAGCTAACACCAACACAGACGAAGTCCTTAGAATCCACATCAACAAATTCCTAAAGGGCCGGCAACGCATTGACTGTTCTTCTGGTGTTGCAAATATTCATAATCACTTAACATGAGGTGATCCACCTACTGGTTTTCTATTTAAATTTTAAAAAGTGTATGGCGCCAAATTTTTAAATGCGAAAAAATTTACTTAGTTCGTTTTTGGCAGGGCAATCGTGTTTTTTTTTAAAATCATCATACTGTTTTATAAACATGCGGCATCTAGTGATTCCAAGTCCGTGGTTAACCATCAACGCAGGTGTGACCTGAACGTCTATAATAAAATGTCACTGTGTCAGTCGTGGTGTTTCGAAGAGATCCAATCGGACACCATTGTTCCGCCCACTCACCATTCATATGAAAACTCTCTAACTGGGCCGGAATTAGGACTGCGAATCACTGAATTCTTGCCGTCTGACAATGCGTCGCAGATTTCTATACAATTCAAAAGATGAAAACTAAAACCCGACTGCGATCGTCTTTATACGCTGAAATATAAGAGTAAAATTGTTTTTCTGTCGCTTGGTATATTTTAATGTTGTTGTACATTTATTAACCCCCGACCTAAAAAGAGGGGTGTTATAAGTTTGACGTGTGTATCTATCTGTGTATCTGTCTGTGGCATCGTAGCTCCTAAACTAATGAACCGATTTTAATTTAGTTATTTTTGTTTGAAAGGTGGCTTGATCGAAAGTGTTCTTAGCTATAATCCAAAAAAATCGGTTCAGCCGTTTGAAAGTTATCAGCTCTTTTCTAGTTACTGTAACCTTCTCTTGTCGGGGGTGTTATAAATTTTTAATTTACACTTGTATTTATGTAAATATAAGTGTACTATAATTACATATATTACTTACTAATACTTAGGTACTAAATCCTGGCATGGCTAACTTCCAAATTCTCACGTAGGTATAGTCCAGCCATCCTGACGTTCACGAGTATGTGAGTGCGAGGGATGATGATGAATTTCGTTACAGAATATTAAAGCATACGAGGAAAACATACGACACGGCACACTTTCGTTATGTTAATGTAAATGAATCATGCAATGACATTTCGGCATCGTTTAACTGTACTGAGATTGGATCTGAGTTGTAGTTGCCAGGGGTACGAAAGTAGAGGTAAATCCATACTTCCATATTAATATTATAAATGCGAAAGTGTGTCTGTCTGTCTGCTACCTTTTCACGGCCCAACAGTTTAACCGATTCTGACGTTTGGTACAGGGTCAGCTTATATCCCGGGGACGGACATAGGCTACTTTTGTAGCCGTAGTAGTGTATTTGATTTAAAGAGTAATCTTTTGCGGCTTTATGTTGAATCTAGATTAAGATTGTAACAAGTGTAAATTAAAAATTTATAACACCCCCGACAAGTGAAGGTTACAGTAACTAGAAAAGAGCTGATAACTTTCAAACGGCTGAACCGATTTTCTTGAATTATAGCTAAGAACACTCGATCAAGCCACCTTTCAAACAAAAAAAAAACTAAATTAAAATCGGTTCATTAGTTTAGGAGCTACGATGCCACAGACAGATACACAGATACACACGTCAAACTTATAACACCCCTCCTTTTTGGGTCGGGGGTTAAAAATAATTTTGTACGCTGTTGATTACGAACAAATTAAAAAAAAAAAATACCGAAGGTTGGTAGACTCTTTCGAAGACACAATAATAAACATAATAAATTATCATCCTGGTACGATGAACACAGCACATTCTTATAATTCGGCATGGATTTTATTTCTATTTCAATTGACCGCTATGCTATTACTAGGTATATTTAAACAATAACACATTTTTAGTTTTTAAAGTAGGTACAATTAATTATAGTTAATTATCTACTTATTTTACAGTTTATTATCTAACTTATAATAATTTTTATATAATATGCATATAATATTAAATTATGCATTTAAAGGAAAATTATTAATATTTTGCTCAAATCGCTGGGACTGAAAACTTGAAATACATAAAGTATTTCAAGTTTTTCAAGTAGGATTTTCAAAAATCCTACCCGAGCGAAGATCATCTAGTTAAATTAATTATATCAGTACACTACATATACAAAGAAACGTAAGATTTCCATGAAAATAAAACTGAAGAAAAATTTAACTAACTACAAGTGTAAATTAAAAATTTATAACACCCCCGACAAATTAAGGTTACAGTCATAACTAGAAGAGAGCTGATAACTTTCAAATGGCTGGACCGATTTTCTTGGATTATAGCTAAGAAAGAACACTCTCGATCAAGTCACCTTTCAAACAAAAAAAACTAAATTAAAGTCGGTTCATTAGTTTAGGACCATATGCCACAGACAGATACACAGATACACACGTCAAACTTATAACACGCCTCTTTTTGGGTCGGGGGTTAAAAATTAGTTGCAATTTCAGTTGCAAGGTTTCTTGCAACTGAAATTGCAACTAATTTTTTAGAAGCCTGATGCAACATATTAAAGAGTTGCAACAAATAAGCAATAAGTTAAATTACAATTTGCCTATGCAATATGCTCACTGCATTTTTGTACTGATAGTAGAAAAATTTGTGTTTAAAAAACGTTAGCATTTTTTAATGTTGTTACGATTCATGTAGGTACAACATGCCAGGTAGCTCGTACCAAAGTGCATCTCTGATTATGAACATTTAAGCAAAAAGCAATTAATATATTAATTAACTAGCTGATGCCCGCAGCTTCGCCTGCGTGGATTGGTCAGATCCTCTGCAGCATCAGGATTGAGAGTTGGAATCCAAATTTTTTATGAAACAATGTCGCAAAGTTCCTCTATCGATTAAAAAAGAAATGACGCAAATCGGTTCAGAAATCTCGGAGATTTCGGTGTACATAGGTAGAAAAACACCACTCCCTTTTTGAAAGTTGGTTAAAGAAGTAGCCTATGTTACTCCCTGGTCAATTCTCTACTTGTCTGTGAAAACCCCGTCAAAATCGGTGCAGCCGTTCCGAAGATTAGCCTTTTCAAACAGACAGACAGACAGACAGACAGACAAAAATTTTAAAAACGTGTGATTCAGTTATAGTATCGTTCAAATAACCATATGACCTTAATATGCGGTAGTTATTTCGATATTACAGACAGACACTCCAATTTTATTTATTAGTATAGATATGATTTAAGGCTGATTTATCTATCGTCAAATAACTATTATCCGTGGAGTTTTGACGTATTGACAGATTTCCTATACAAAAACTGACAATCTCTCTTTATTCCTCAGATAAAAGTTATTTGATGATTGAAAAATCGGTTTTTAAGCAATAAATAAGTAACTTATCACTTGTTATAACGGTGAATGAAAACATCGTGAGGAAACCTGCATGCCTGAGAGTTCTCATAATGATTTTAAAAGTGTATGAAGTCTGCCAATACTTACGCACTTGGCCAGGGTGGTGGTCTTAACCCATCTCATTTAACCGTACTCAGTAGTGGGTCAAACATGGTTGTAATCAATTCGCAAAATAGACATTTAACAGTATCTATTGAAATTTCTGTTTGTTGTTTGACTATAATTCTCTTATTTTGTACTCTGTCGCTCTTATCTCAAATTAAGTTTTTTTTTTAATTTTTATATAACCTACTTTTTTGCCAACTCTACATAACTGTTTGTCCTTTGCACATTTTCACAGATTTATGGGTCAAAGTTACATAGATAAAACATGGTAATCTCCTATGTAAATGGAGCGACGTTTAAGGCGGTGAAAACCAGATTATTCTAGATTTATTTCATTTACGAGTTTTTTTACTTAAGGTATAGTAGATACGCTAAGTTCACACTTAATATTATAGGGACATGCGAAAGTGTATCTGTCTATATTCTAACTTTTCATGGCCCCTATCCCTTGAACAGATTTTAACGGCTACAAAAAATTTGCATTACGGGGACAGGTAATATCCCCTTTAATTATTACCTGTCCCCGTAATGCAACGTTTTATACCGAAAAATCGAAAAGTAAATCAATTCAATTTGCCAGGGTAAAAAGTAAAAAGAAAACCCTTTGTATTTCTTAATATGTAAAATGTTGTTTGGGGTTTTCCTAAGTTTCTATGGTATTTGTGATTTTCCAGGTTATCCGAGTTACCTATCTTCCAGCTATGTGTGCTATCATTGAGAATGATAAAATTGACTAGGCTATCTTAACATAAAAAATGCGAGTCGTACACGCATAGGAAGGGTTCCGTACCATCGTATAAGACAACACTTTTTAATTTTTTTTTAATTTTCATGGCTGCAATTTTGAAATTTTTTGTACTTTTTGTTATAGCGACAATAGAAATACACATTCTGTGAAAATTTCAGGTCTCTACCTATATAAGGATCACATTAGATAGGTAGGTCCGTCCATCTGGACAGACAGACGGACGGACGCCGGAGTCTTAGTAATTAGGTCCCGTTGGCACCCTTCGGTTACGGAACCCTACAAACCCTTAAATAGCGTAGTGGTTAAGATGTCAGCTTCCTGTTCGGGAGGTTGGGGGTTCGATCCCCAGCACAGACCTCTAAGGTTGAAATCTATAGAGCGCACTTTAACTTTGCTTAGACTTAAGTTTAAGTTAAAACGAGACAGATTTATGCCAGCGGTATAACGCTGTCTCGTTTTAACAGTGTCTTAAGTCTGAGAAAAGTCAAAGTGCGCTCTATAGATCTCAGCCTAAGTTTTCGGAGTTATATACGTGCGTTTTGAGCAATTAAATTAAACTTGCTTTAACTGTGAAGGAAAACATTGTGAGAAAACATACATGCCTGGAAATTTCCCTTAAAGGGAAGTCTGCCAATCCGCACTTGGTACATAGCTTCATTCTAAGAGGACACTCGTTCTCAGTAGTGGGCCGGCCATAGGTTCAGTTGATGATGGCTGGCCCTTAAGCAGGAAAACTGCGACGTTTGGTGTACCTAGGGCGTAATTCAGCGTAATATCGGTTATGGATTACCATAAAAATGTAAATAGAGGCTGACATTGACAGAAATATGGTTCGATATGGGCGCACACCGCATTTGTTGTGGAAGATAACACGCTGCGACGCAATAATGGCTTTATAACTACGTGCTTTTATAAATCAATGAAAATCACGCTAGAATATCTATATTGAAAAATGCTGTCTGTCCGTCTGTCTGTCAGCGGGCTGTACCTAGCTCAAGAGCCGTAACAGGTAGAGAATTAAAATTTTCATAGAGTGATTAAATTATTATACTGTCGGTATTACCTAGAACAAATAATAAAAACAGATGGCGAATTTAAAATTAAAAAAAAATATACATAGGTATATTATAATATATCTTGTACGATGGTAACGGAACCCTTAGTATGGGATTCCTACTAGCACCTTGAACGTTTTTTTTATATATTTAATATTTCGAATAGAAGGTAACCTCCAGAACTAATCATCCTATTTTGCTTTCACTAATAGATAACTACATTTCCACGAATACTAAGTACCTATAGGTAGGCTATAAGGACGAAATCGCGTGCAAAAACTAGTTAGGTATAATGCCTTTTTGGAGAGTTTAAAACGAGAACAAATGAAGTCATTTGAAATGAGCACAAGTAATTGCGACAGATTCAAGAAATCGGGTTGTTCAAGGAGCGGACTAACAAATTCCTGAAAGGCCGGTAACGCATCGGCAGTACCTCTGGTGTTGCAAATATTCAAGGACGGCGGTAATCACTTAACACCAGGAGACCCGTCTGCTCGTTTGCTCGCTAGTTTTTCAACAAAAAAAAAAACTCGTCGTCATACGACATTTCGAAATGCACAACATACGAACAAATGTACCTATAGATAACGCGCCGAATCGAATCGTAACAAACAATTGAAGTTCGGACAAAAGATGCATCTCGCGATCGGTCTGCTGACCCACATTGCTGTGTCACATGGCATTGTATTGGCAATGATTAAAAAAATAAATCGGTGCCATCTTACACACTCATTACTGTTTTGGTTGTATTGACGTGTGCACGTACGCTTTTCGCAAAAAATAAAAAACAACGGTCTAATTTCAAAGTGGAAGAAAAAAAATCGTATCGAGATAATTTTGTGTTTAACTAACTTTTTTTTATAAACCACTCAATATACTTACCTATTTTGGAAATAAAAATATTCGTAACATTTTATAATATTCTAACGAATTTTTTAGTGATAAAAGCAATTGAAATAGAGTGACTTTCATGTTACATTTTTTGATTCATCAATTCCAAAGGCAAAGATCGAAAGCCATACAGCCTAAGTGATTTTTAAAAAATTTGTACTTCAGAACTCTTAGGAAGTGTTAAATAGCCGAAAAACTAAAATAAAAATGATTTTAATATTTCTCCTCATTTCTATGACAAATCTATGCATTGCCAATGTTTTCATGACCCAAATAAACCACATGGAATACTACAGAAATAGGACTCGTCCTTCGAAAGCCTTCAATAGTTTTTCAACGAACTATTTCAATCAGAATTCTATAGGGAAACCGGGGAAGGAAAAAGTGCAGTGCGGTACAAGGACAGTGGACTTTACTTTGAGGAGGGGGAAAATTGTGGGGGGTTCCGAGGCGCCCTATGGAGCTTTTCCTTGGCAAGTAAGTATCAATACCTATATACACATCCGATTAAAAATTTTCAGAGATAGATAGCTTATCTCCTAGTGCTATATTATCAATACCCATATTGTTATGAATGTGAAAACCTTTCAGGCTAGGTTTACCTAAGTTTTATGATGATGACCTAAGATGATGGCCGCAGCTTCGCCCGCGTGTATTGGTCAGATCCCCTGCAGCATCAAGATTCAGGAGTTGGAATCCAAATTGTTTATGGAACAATGTCGAAAGTTTCTCTATCGATTAAAAAAAATGACGCAAATCGGTTCAGAAATCTCGGAGATTTCGGTATATATAGGTAGAAAAACACAACTCGTTTTTTGAAAGTCGGTAAAAAAAGTAGCCTATGTTACTCCTTGGTTAATCCTCTACTTGTCTGTGAAAGTCCCCGCAAAATAGGTTCAGCCATTCCGAAGATTAGCCCGTTCAAACAGACAGTCACTTCAATTTTATTTATTAGTATAGATATAGATATAGATTAAAAAAAATCCTTTTGTTTGTTGGTTTATTGGTTTGTCCTTCAATCACGTCGCAGCGGAGAAACAGACCGACATGATTTTTTTGATGTGTATTGTTAAAAACCTGGAGAGCTACTTTTTATCCCAGAAAATCAAAGAGTTCCCACGGTATTTTTGAAAATCCAAATCCACGCAGATGAAGTCGTGGCCTCAGCGAGTAAGTATAAATAACGAAGACATGGACAAAAGCTAGATTCTGTTAATTAATTACCTTAAAAGTTTTAAGGTTAAGGTTTGTCTACAGGGGTAGCCTAATCGGAAAGGTCGAAGGATCACAGACGTCGAACTATTAGCATACGACTCCATCTTTGGCCTCTCCTAGCACAATTTTCAATTATTTGGAGAGGCAAGGTCATGTCAAGCATAAAATGCACTTTTAATTTATTACAGATCGTTAAATATATCTATCTTGGACATATTGAGATGTAATAAATAGGCCTTCGCAAAAAAATTATTTATGAACTACATGATGCACGCGACTTTGCTTGCATTTAGTTCTTTCCTATCCCGTGGGAACTCTTAGATTTTCTGAGGCAAAAATCTCTTTACCAAATTTCGCTGAAATCGGCTGTGAAAAGCTAGCAGACAGACAGACAGACGCATTTTATATTTATGATATTAAAATATGGATTTCGGGCATTGTCCTTTAAATAATTCTTATTCTTATATGCAGGTATCTAATATATTTATTTACGAAGCGGTTTTTTTATCGCAAAATAATCTGTAACTTAAGAATAAAAATATCTTTTTCATTCATCTAAACACTTTTCTAAAGTAAAGCTTTTTATTAATATGTATAATATGAAAAGGTAAAAAATAATATTATTATAATCATAAAAACTGAAATGTAAAAATGATGCATATTATATTCTGTTTCTTTAGTCACTTAGGTATCAGTTAAGTATCATAAGCGGTCAATTACCTATCTATACCTTATTGTGTGTTCGTAGATTCTTTCAAATATTTTTGCCCATATAAAAATTTGTGTATTAAGTAGATATTTTGAAATATTAAAAAATCAGCTCTTAATCGTGTACAAATCTTGAAGTGTACTTAAATAACCTGGATATGAGTGATTATGACGCAAGTAAATTTTTTAAAATTATGTAAAACTGCTTCAAAATTTACAAACACATCGTTAATCAAAACGTAATTACCTATGGTTTAAATAATAAATTACATAACCTTAAAAGCCCTTTAAGCACGCTCTACACTCGTACCGTGAGACCGTGCCGCAAAGTGTGGGTTGAACTACAAACTTGACATTTTTTTTTAAAGAATATTAGCCATGTTAAATGACTAATATTCCCCTCTTCCTCTCCAACTAAGCGTCAGGCTTGTGCTAGGAGTAGGTACGACAATAGTGCAATGGGCGGGGTTTGAACCGTCCGCGTCGACCTTTCGGTTTTCAGTCCACTCTTTTGCCGGTTGAGCTATTGAGGCTGTAACATTGGCTAATCTTGGTAAAGCCAGACGAGAGAGAGAAAAAAAAAAGTGTCGGATTGTGGAGGATGCTTTGCGGCATTTCCCCATTCAATGTCGGTTTTATTGTCCACGACAAAGTGCTACAACTGAGCGCAAATTAACTGGTCTATCGCCTTAGTTAGACAGCTAATGAATTAATGAATGAATATACTTTTATTGTACACCACAAAATTAGTACAGAAAAAACACATACAAAGCAGAAGCACTGATATGCAGATAGAAGATCGCAATCACCTTTGATTGGCCTACACTCTCTCACTATTGGCTGAAATGCATTGTTGCAGCAAGAATACCATAAATTCAGCCAATCCCAACAGTTAATATTGTATTTACTGTTATGATCTTAATTGTTGGAATTTTATAACGAGGTTTTTTCGCAATTGACAGGCTGATTGGGAAAGTTGTACAACTTTGCGAGTGTCAACACGCGCTAATTGAGGGCTAAATTCATGGCAGCGGTTCGTGCTCTCGAAAACGTCTGTATGACCTTTATTAGTTCCATGGTTTCGGGTTTGTGCTTCATGGCGTTCCTCATTCGATAGCGGTTTTGTTGTCCAATACAACTAACAACAGACTAGACAGCAAACTAGACTAAGAAAAGTTGTACAATTTTGCGAATGTACAAAATAAGTGTTTGGCACAGAGTTCAGGCGCGAATCGCGTGCAAAATTTTCAGCAGCGATTTCCGCGCGAGTGTAGAGCAGGCTTTACAAAAGAGCGCGAAAATTAACAATAGCCCGCCAAAACTTGACACGCGTGTCGCAACCTTCGCTTTCGGAGACGTATGGCTCCATGAACTTTCACTTTTCAACTGTCAATTTTTGGAGATCCTTTGGTCAGAAAACGAATATTAATTTAATTTTTAAGATAATATGGATAAAGATTTGGCTCCCCGTGCGAAGCTGGGACAGGTCAACTGGTACCCTATAAAATAGTTACTTTTTTTATTTAGGTCATGGCTAGGTAGGTACATACTAACTATTCTATTAGGTACATGGCCAAGCGTGCTTATCAAGTAATTGTCTTTTCAAAGTCACGTAGGTGTACTATGAAAAAGATCATTAAAATGGTTCATTAATCGGCCGAGGTATACTTACCTACTCTATTTTCGTCGATACCAAAATCAAAATAAGCGTGGATCGAAAACGATTTTTTTTATTTTTTTTTTCATTAATCCTCTTGAATTGATTTGATGATTTTTTTCGTACATAAAAATATAATCCTTTAAATGATTAGTTAGTCAACAGAATGCTAAAACTTGTGACCTATTCACACTTGGCCGGACATAATATTTAGATATAACAAAAAAGCCTTTATTTATGAAAAACACAATAAGCCAGGCGTCCTCGTTACGCTCATCTAACAGAGTATTGTGTAATATAATTACTATAACATTTTGTTACATACCTAGTTTTCAAAATATTTAGGTCCCATATTCCAGTCACGTACTAAGTTTTTAGTGTTGGTATATTATATTCATAGTTATTACTTAACTTAATATATACCTAGTGCGAAATTCGTTTAGATAGCAACAGGGGTGGGGACGCCCTGCACACAAACCTACCCTAACACGCTGCGGGTCATTACTCATACCTCGATTGCCATCTCAACCTGTCGGGACATAAGGTTGTTCTGCTTCGAAAAGCTATTTCATAGCAAAATGGCTTATTCGCCCTTTCTACCAACCAGTCACTTGTCGGGGGTGTTATATTAATTTACATTTGTTATACCTTGCCTTTACAGTATTCTTCCTTTACTTTCCAGGTGGAAATTCAAATGCTAAACGCAGACAAACTGACTTTCGAGCATCATTGCGGAGGCGCTGTGATCGCAGAACGTCTGGTCCTCTCTGCTGCACATTGTTTTGATAAGGTAAGTATTATCTACTACGTCTTGGTCTGGTGGGAGGCTTCGGCCGTGGCTAGTTACTACCCTACTGACAAAGCGACCAAGTCATTTAGCGTATTGGTACGATGCTGTATAGAAACCGATCAGGAGTATGGGTATGATTTTTTTCAATTCCTCTTCAATTAAGCGTTCAGCTTGTGCCAGGAGTGGGTACGACAATAGTGCAACGGGTGGGGTTTGAACCGCCGACCTTTCGGAATTCAGTCCGCTCCTCAACCGTTGAGCTATCGAGGCTCAACTTGCCAACTTCAAATTGCCATACTCCTTCCAAGTTAGCTTAGGTTCTTCCACCTTAGACTGTATCATTACTTACCATAAAGTGAGATTTCAGTCAAGGGCTAACTTCTATCAGAATTTTAAAAAATGTTTTTATTTATACTTTTTTTACATATTTATTCCTCAAGACCGTACTGTTTGTCATTACATTTTGTCACTTCAACCTCGACAAATAGCATCATCATCATCACCCCGTCGCTGGCTCACTACTAAGCACGGGTCTCATCTCAGAATGAGAAGGGTTTGGTCATGTAGTCTACCACCCTAGTCAAGTGTGGATTGGCAGACTTTACCCATCTTTGAGAACATTATGGAAAACTCTCAGGCGTGTAGGTTTACTCACTATGGTTTCCTTTACCGTTAAGTATAGCAAGGGTTACTTCGAAAAATTGCTTGAATTGACACAGATGCGTGCCCGAGATCGAAATCTCGAATAGAAGGCCAACGTCATAACCACAATGTTATCACCACTTACGACAAAATATATGTAGATACGGTTTAACGGCGAAGGATTTATTTACATAGTGAGGAAACTTGCAATCCTCAGAGTTGTCCATAATGTTCTCAAAGATGTGTGAAGTTTGCCAATCTGAGAGGAGATCAGTACTGAACTGGCAATGGGCTGATAGTGATGAAGATGATGTACTAAATACTAACTTCCAGTAGGTAGGTACAAGTAAATAGTATTTCAAAGGTCAGTTCAATAGCAATTTTTTATTTCAAAATTAGTTCCCTTTAACTTTCAGGAGCCATTGCAGCTGGATCACATAAGACTGCTGGTTGGTGAACATCGGCTGAAGATGCAGGACAAGCACGAAAATCGGTTCCTCGCGGAGAAGGTGGTGCTTCATCCAGAGTTCAGAAAAAGTATGTATTTTTACGGTGTTATTGTCGCTAACTTGCGGGGAAGGACAAAAACTAAAACCCGACTGAAATATTATAGTAAAATTGTTTTTCTGTCGCTTGGTTTATTTTAATGTTGTAGTACATTTATATTTTTTTTTTTTTTTTTTTATATTCACGAACTCAGAATTTTCTCTATTTTCATTTGACATCCCACTCGATACAATATCAAAAAAATAATTTACAAATCCCATTTTTTCGTATAAAATAGGTATAGTCTATGTCACCTGCAATATTGACACCTCGTTCATCAAAATCGGCCCAGTAGTTTAGGCGCTATGGTGGAGCACACAGAATCTGGATACAAACATACATACATAGACTGCTAAAATCATAACCCTTCCTTTTGGCTTTGCCGCAGTCGGGTAAAAAATATATATGACTCTGGCAATAAATCTCAGCGATGTCTTTATGGAATGAGGTGAGATTGAAATTAGTATGCTAACCTACAAACCAAAGTCCCGTCTTCCAAGAGACCTACCTATGCCCAGCTGTGGACACCTATCGGAAGGACTTTTGAAAAATAATATCTAATGTATTATTTTTTTCCAGATGGCCCCCACAGCAACGATATAGCAGTTGTTCTAGTCTCTCGCTCGGGTGTCCAGTTCAACTCCCACGTCAGGCCGATCTGTTTGCCGGACAAAGCTGATACCACGGGGCGATGGTGCGCGGTTAGCGGCTGGGGGTACCAGGCAGGTACCAGAAGTCATTGATTTTTTCTACACTGTGATTTACACATATGTATAATTTATGCATATTGATTTATAGGGGTCCATTCCCGAAAGATGCCAACGGGACCTTATTATTAAGTTGCGCTGTCCGTCCGTCCGTCCGTACTTATAGCTACCTGTCAGCGGGCTGTATCTCTTGAACCGTAATAGATAGAGATGATTTTTTCACAGAATGTGTATTTCTGCTGCCGCTTTGTCAACAGATATTAAAAATTTAAAAATGGCTGCCGCGAAAAAAGTAAAACATGTTATTTCTTGTAGGAACGGTACGGAAACCTTTGTGGATTTCTTACTAATAGTTATAAAAATCCTCTTTTTCTTTATTCTAGAAGGAACAGACAACTTTGCGCCCGTTCTGAGAGCTGCAGCGGTACCGGTCCTGGACCAATCCACGTGTAGGAAGGAAAAGGTGCTCGGTGGGTGCCAACAGACGATATTGGACTCTATGCTGTGTGCTGGTGAGTTTAAAATACATGATCTAAAATCGTAAATGAATGGTACGGCAGTTTCATTAAACCCATACTAACTCCTGATCGGTTTCTACACTGCATCGTACCGGATCGCTAAATCATTTGGGAAACGACTTTGCCGGTAGGGTGGTAACTAGCCACGGCCAAAGTCTCCCGCCAGACCAGACCAGAGAATTTAGAAAATAGAAATTCCCAAATTGTTCTTGCCGGGAATCGAATCTGGGACCTCCCACTTAGAAGACCATAGCGCTCACCACTGCACCTGGGAGTTCGTCACAAGTCACAAGAGACCTAGTATGTCCAGCAGTGGACATCTCTCAGTAGACAACGAACGACGGCTATGAACATAATGTTAAAAGTATGTTTATCCTTTTCAGGTATTCTCTCAGGCGGTGTCGACGCTTGCAAGGGTGACTCAGGGGGTCCCCTCGCCTGTTATGGCACGAACCGATGGCAACTCCATGGGGTAGTGTCATGGGGCTCAGGTTGTGCGAGACGAGCGCGGCCGGGTGTGTACACTAGAGTAGTTTCCTATGTAGACTGGATTAGAAGCACCGCCGCGTCTTTGGGACAAAGAATATTGTAAGAATATTGTGAAATAGATTGAATAGGCATCTTCGCGGCAAAGCGCTCCATCTTAGGCTGCATCATCACTTGCCAGCATGTCTGATTGCAGCCAAGCGCTCGCAGTAGTATATAAATTCAAAAAAGTGATCCTATAAGGGTTCCGTTTTTCCTTTTGAGGTACTGAACCCTAAAAATAAACAAAAATAAACAAAATCATGCAAATCGGTCCAGAAATCACGGAAAAATTGGTGTAAATATTTAGATAAAAAAAAACGCCCGGAATCGAGAACTTTGGAGAAGGTTCTCAATCTGAAATTAAATTGGACTATTATTAGTACCGCCGCATCTTTGGGACAGAGAATATTGTGAAAACATGTTGAAAGATAATGAAAAAAAAAGCACGCCAATTCCGGAAAGTTAATGAGTAGAACAGACACATTTTCGCATTTATAATATTATGGGTGGTTATTAAATTGTTACCGAACTAATTAGGTATTTCAGTTAATTTTTAAAATTTTAAACTCCCGAAATCAATTTCAGAATGTGTCGAAATTTTTTTATACTTAGGACGTAAGATTAATTATAGTTTGGATTTTTATATTTTTGATAATAATCCAAGTATTTATTAAGTGCTGAATAATATAATTATGAATAAGTATTATACATACCTACTTAAATGAAAATAATAAAAAAATCAGGAGTAGGTACCTACCTACACTACAGTAACAACTTTTAAAATCAGTATTTTAATTTAAAAATGTAGTTTTAACGCCAAAGACTAGTCCTCGTTACCAATTAAATAATAATTATATAATTAAGGTATTAAGAATTAATTAATAAATTGATTATTTATTTTAGTTTTGTAAGTTTGTTTTTGTAAGGAAATAAAGCATTTTTGTAACATTAAATTACATACCCGAGAATATTTTGTTTTTATTAAAAAAAACAACACACACCTTTTACCTTTTCCTTTACCTTTTCCAAGTCAGCCGGTCGCACGCTTTTCTTCGACTTTTATCGACTGGAACTTCACTTACCATCAGGTGAGATTGTACCTTTATGATATAAAAAAACGCAAGTCGACGAAAGTGACCCAGGTTTTTCGTTGCGCGCTTTGTGTGACCAGGACTTTAAAATTTTGTGTGTGACTAGAGCTTTAAATGTTTGTTCATCCTCTATCCTTGACTGATTTTTGTTGTTATCGAGACAAAGGGCAGCGGATAACTCATAAAAATTTTCGTAATAAGGTCAAAATAGTTTGTCAACAAAGTATGACTTTTAAACATTCCATGGAATGGCCCACATAGGCACAAGAGATAAGCATGTACGAAGCGATTTGTCTCCTCGTTTCTAATTCGAACCGGTAGGATACAGAACGTCCCTGTGGCATCAGTTTAACCTCAAATTTTAATATGGGTACCTTCAAGTCAAGAGTTATTCACTCTTACAAGGTATCTTCTACGAAAGCTGGCTCCATCTTAGGCTGCATCATCACTTGCCAGCAGCAATCAGTTTAACTTTGAAACCACACCTAGTAAGGTCTTGGACTGTAGTAATAAAATTATGTGATGTTTTTGTATAGCGGTAGTTTATGGGGCTAGGATTCATTATTAAAGAGAATAAATAAATAAATAGGTTTTTCGAAATTTTTAATAATTAATAATAATTATTTTAACGTCACGTTGAAGGTAAGGCGATCAATGACGTCACAAGGCAATAAACGACAAAATATTTTTTTAAATTTTTTAACATAAAAATATTTTCCTGCAGAAATTAAGTACTCTATTTTAATGTTAAAAACATCGATGTATAGTTAAAAGTGAAATATATGTTTTGTCCTTTAGGCCTTGTGACGTCATTCATCGCGTTCCGTACTGCGCGGCGTGACGTTAATAATACTTATGTGAAAAATAATTAAAAATCATGATTTTTTATTTTATTATTTTAGTCCCATAAACTACCGCTATACAAAACATCATATTATTTTATTATGTATCTACTACAGTCCAAGACCTATTTAACCCCTGACCAAATAAGAGGGGTGTTATAAGTTTGACGTGTTTATCTGTGTATCTGTCTGTGGCATCGTAGCTCCTAAACTAATGAACCGCTTTTAATTTAGTTTTTTTTGTTTGAAAGGTGGCTTGATCGAGAGTGTTCTTAGGCTATAATCCAAGAAAATCGGTTCAGCCGTTTGAAAGTTATCAGCTCTTTTCTCGTTACTGTAACCTTCACTTGTCGGGGGTGTTATAAATTTTTAATTTACACTTGTACATATTCAAGCGATAGAGATACACAAGAAGATTTTTTCAATCGAGGCGCAAGGAGCCGCTTTACTCAAGCGGTAGGTAGGTACCAAAATGGTGGGCATCCCTACAAATATGTCCAGCAGTGGACGTCTAATATCTATATTTTTATTTGGCCCCAGGTTTGATTCCAGCAAAGACAATTTTTTTTTTGTGAAACGGAAACCTCCCACCAGACCATGGAGCGAGGTTTCAGCCGTGGCTAGTTACCACTCTAACGGCCAAGTCGGTCTGTGAATCGATTCGTTCCAGTACAATGCCGTGTAGAAACCGATATGGGTTTAATGAAACTGCAATACCCCTTCCAAGTTAGCGCGCTTCCATCTTAGCATGCATCACCACTTACTACCAGGTGATATTGCAGTGCTAACAACCTATAATGGAATACCATACCGTGGAGATTGGAGTGTGGACTGCAAGTGACCTGTATCCAGCAGTGGGCGTCTAATGTTTATGTAGATCGCCGACGAGGGTATTATCATGTAGTCCTGCATTTAAATACCTAAATAATCGTTAGCAGTGTTTATCTCGCTTTAATATGTAGGTCTTCCTCTTGCACAATACCCTTTATCTAAGTGTGCCAATTAGTACGCACGTGACTCGGTTTATTTTATGATCTATGTTTTTACGTAATGTGTTATTTAATCGACCTTATTTACCTATACCAGAGAGAACTAGAGTGAGGGAGCTCTCGGTTTGATCCTGAATAGACAGTACATTTGGTTTTAGGCGTTGTTAGGTAGCGCTTGTCTATGCAATGAATTTGGCCGATGCTATATGAAAGTGGTAGTATAGGTAGGCGCAGTACTCCGAAAAACTTGTTTTTTTTCATTTTTTTCTGTATCTCAAGTTTACAGCAGCCTCCTATAAGTTATTAGACATGACCCTATTAGCTCTGCTACTTAGCCTCTGCTATCCGTCAGTCTGTCAGTCAGCGGGTTGTATCTCATGAACCGTAATGGGTAAAGAGTTGAAATTTTCACAGACTGTGTATTTCTAATGCCACTATAACCAGAACCACATATAATTAAAATTGCAAACAAATTTAATCAAGTTAAAAAAACTTAGCCTTATATTTTCTACGATGGTACGGAACCCTTCGTGTGTGAGTGCGACTCGCACTTGACCAGTTTTTAATGGCTGTGACACACAGACATACATACGGACTGGATGAAACCATGAGTGTAAATAGCATTTATAAAACATGTAATTTTCAGTTTATAATATTTTCGAGGTTATCAAAGTAAGTAATTGTATTTTTATAACCAGCGACGAGCGAATATCGTAAAAACGGCTTGTTGTAAAAACAATGTACCCAATTAGCTAACATGCTACCTTATATGCTTACTAACGAAAGTGTGTCTATCTGTCTGCTTGTTCCCTTTTAATGAATTACCCACTAAACCGATTTTGACGAAATTTATGTTATACAAAAATTGACTTTATATTTTGACGTAAGATTTTTTTACCAGTTATCTCCCAAAGCCACCATTATCCAAAATTCCAAAATTCATAGTTGCTGATCGTTGTTCCCTGTGTTGGGGACAATACGCAGAGAAACTATCAGCTTTTATAAAATAACGAAGGTCTAGCCCTCGCTGGCTCTTAGTCAAATAGATTACAATCTCAAAAACTCAAAGAGTTCCCATGGGATTTTGAAAAACCTTAATCCACGTGTACGAAGTCGCGGGCATCAGTACCTAGGTATATTATTTGCATTGCTATAATTCACACGAGACCGTCTTGTGATAAAATAGGTGAAAGGCCATTTACATATTAGTTTCATATATGCATCCAACATTCATTTTATATGTATGCTAACATAACCCGGTTTCGCTTGGGTGGAACTTTTGAAAATCCTTTTTGTAGGGTTTTACGTTATAGAGAAAACCTGCATGCAAAATATTAACTTTTACGTGGAGTTTAATTTTTTTTACTCAGATACAAGTTAACTCTTGACTGCATTCTTACCTGGTGGTAAGTGATGATGCAGTCTAAGATGGAAGCGGGCTAACCTGGTAGGAGTATGGCAGTGTTTATCAAACAGCGCTTAGCTCTGCGATAGGGAGGTCATCAAAACTTAGAGAGAAACATCGAGTCAGACTAACTGAAGGAAAAACTAACTGATTGACATATCAACACTGTACTGATATGTCAATCAGTTAGTTTTTCCTTCAAAACAGGTATATATAGGAGTATAAGAGACCTAGGTACCTCTACTAGTACATCCTGATGTTAAGTGATTACCGCCACCCATGAACTTATGCAGCACCAGAGGAACCGCCAATGCCTTGCCGGCCTTTCAGTAATTTTTTAATTCACCCCTTGAATAATTCCGTGTTTAAATCTAGTGGAAACACCGCCGAATTTTGGTTGGGAGTTTATTCTACAGTATGCATGTGCGTGGAAAAATAACTGGCACAGCAGACGGTTGAAGTGCACCAGGCACCCAGATGGTAAGGGTGAATTTTGCTTACGGTGGCGTGCGGTGCGTTTGTAGAAAAAAAAGGGATGGCGGAATGAGGTCAAACAGGAGACGATCAAAAAGGCTAGACTTATACAAGTCTGGCAATTCACACTTGGCCAGCGTGGTAGATTATGTTATTATAGTGTCCTTTTCATTCTGAGAGGAGCCCCGTGCTTAGTAGTGGACCGGCGAAGGATTGATGATGATGTACAGTAAATTAAGAGTGATGGAAAAGATCATGTGGAAACCTGCATGCCGGAGAGCTCTCCATAATGCAAAGGTGGGTGAAATATGCCAATTCACACGTTTCATTCTGATAGTACTTTTAGTAGGTACTGTAGTAGGCAACGATGGGTTGGGTTCACAGATATAAAGAGACGGATTCCTCTAACATCAATGGTTGAGATGAATTAATTATTATTATTAACAAATGACCTATTTATTTTCAAACACACATTAGGACAATAATTATATTAGTTAATTATCTGCGCAAATATTAATAACCCGTATTATTACGACGCGAGTGGACGTGCGATTTGACGTACTTACTGTAATAAATAATTGTTATATTAGTAATTATTTTATTAATAGAGCTCAGTGCTAACGATTAATGAGCTTAGTGTATGACACAAGGATGATACCAACACTGGCTGCTTTTTGTTATGCGTAAGTGTTAGATTTTTAGAAGATAGTAATTATTACCTACGATAAAATAAATAATAAACAAAATTTTAACTAAATAACATTTATTTTTATAAAATAAACTTAAATCTAAATTAAATTTAAAAAAGTGTATTATTAAAACTAAAATAAATTAAATTAAATCTAAAACCGCATCGAGACCACCTCAGCGAGGCATTGTACCCAAGATGCTGAAAGCATTGCCCCTTTGGATTGTCAAACTATATTTTGTCCAAGGTAGGTACTTGCCAGCTCTTGGGTCCTCGGTTAACAAATAAAATAAAATAAAATAAAATAAAATAAAATAAAATAAAATAAAATAAAATAAAATAAAATTTGTTTATTGCTAAAAAACTCTTTAAACTAAGTAAGTACAATTTAAAACTTAAAAAACAAAAACATTAATAATTTAAATATTTGCACTGACTGATAAGACTAGTACTAACGAATTATTTGACTAACTAAATAATTTGTAATTATTAATTATGATCATAATTTGTAATTGCAAATGCTGATTAAGTAGGTATTTTTTATTAAATGATACGATTAGTGAGCTTAGTATATAAAATAACAGGGTGATACTAACACTAGTATTATAACTAGTTGTTGGTATATTTTGTAAAAAATAACTACTAATCAATTGATACTAAAATTATTATTATTAATACAAGTAGTTATCGAATTAATAGTGCTTAAGATTTGTGAGTTCGGTGCATGAAATAAAAAGATGAACCTAAATAATTAGAACACTAGTTTTCAACCCCCGACCCAAAAAGAGGGGTGTTATAAGTTTGACGTGTGTATCTGTGTATGTGTCTGTGGCATCGTAGCTCCTAAACTAATGAACCGATTTTAATTTAGTTTTTTTTCATGAAAGGTGGCTTGATCGAGAGTGTTCTTAGCTATAATCCAAGAAAATCGGTTCAGCCATTTGAAAGTTATCAGCTCTTTTCTAGTTACTAAACCTTGACTTGTCGGGGGTATTATAATTTTTTAATTAACACTTGTTGGTTACTTTGTTATGTTAAGTGTTAAATTTTGGGCTGATGGTTGGTGAGCTTAGTGTATGAAATAATACAAAGTTTATGTTACAAGAGTGGTTGTTGGTGTTATTATTGTCGTAAGTAATTTTTGATGATAAACAGTGATAGCCTAGTGGTTAGACGTTCTCCTATTCGAGAGATCAAGGGTTCGATACCTTTAAAACGACACGCACTTTTAAATTTTTATTTATTCCTTTTTCATTCCAGCCTTTCCAAATGGAAAGGCTGGAATATTCGTAGTCAAGGCTTAGTTGTCTACTTAACTAAGCCTTGACTACGAATACAACCGATGGTAAATGATGAAGAAGGATTATGGCATGGGATGTAGCCATCCCATGTCTTTCATCTTGTTAGGTTTCTATCTACGCGGCATCGTAGCAGATCGTAGCTAACTACCTATATCAAAGTAATATTTCTTAATTGTATGTTAGTCACTACATTCATGTACCTCATAAAATGAAGAATCCAGTGTTCAAAATGCATATTTGAAGTTATCATGTTACTACCAGAAAACTTGAAGGTCAATTTAAATCAGACTTGCGACCTCTTTGAAACCCAAACAAAAATATACGAGTCAGAAGTAGAAACTCAGACCACGCATTAAGTAGGGTTCCGTGGCCATGCGTTAGCATGCTCCATTTTTAACCCCCGACCCAAAAAGAGGGGTATTATAAGTTTGACGTGTGTATCTGTGTATCTGTCTGTGGCATCGTAGCTCCTAAACTAATGAACCGATTTTAATTTAGTTTTTTTGCTTGAAAGGTAAGATCGAGAGTGTTCTTAGCTATAATCCAAGAAAATCGGTTCAGCCGTTTGAAAGTTATCAGCTCTTTTCTAGTTACTGTAACCTTCACTTGTGGGGGGGTGTTATAAATTTTAAATTTACACTTGTTCAACGAGGTGTAGTACGCGACAGGTTGACATAGCAATAGGGCTGGGGACGCCCCGCACACCTGCACAGCCTCCGCGCTTACCCGGTGCGGGATAGCGCGGGTGACGTGCGGGTGTGCGGGGCGTCCCCCCCCCCCACCTCATACCCCGATAGCCATCTCGACCTGTCGCGTACTATAGGTATCACTCAAGAGGGTAAAGCAAATTTTACTGACTAACGTTTGTTTAGCGTAGCGGTAATAGATTTCTTTAACAGGTCTTATAGTTTGTTTTAAAATGATACAGACAGATAGACAGACGGATAGATAGACGGATTGGACGAATCTATAATGGTTCCTTGTTTTACTATAACATCATCATCATCATCATCATCATCAGCCTGTGGACGTCCACTGTTGGACATAGGCCTTCCCTATAGAGCGCCACCACACCCGGTCCTCAGCCTTCCTCATCCAGCCACTTCCCGCCAGCCGCTTTATATCGTCGGTCCATCGTGCTGGGGGTGTATTTACTATAACGGAACCCTAAAAAGCTTAAAAAGTCGTACCATTTCTACCAATTTTAATTTTAACGAAGTACACGCAGGTCAAACAAAGTTATCGCTTTGATTACATTATTAAAAATGTTTTAGTATACAAATTATGTGGAAATCATTGAACAGATAGTTAAGTCTTGGTCACGTTTTTGGCACTTATCTGTATGAGATTATTCGTTGAACTTCTGCCACCTTACAAGTATCGATCCAGTTTGATCGATCAATCTAGAAAATATACATATTACCTATAATAATCCATACTTAATATTATAAATGCGAAAATGTCTGTCTGTCTATCTGCTACCTTTTTACGGCCCAACAGTTTAACCAATTTTGACGAAATTTGGTACAGAGTTAGCTTATATTCCGGGGACGGACACAGGCTAAACCCATTCGCTTAAACGATTTGTATGTTTGGTACCGAGGTAGCTTGTGTCCCTGTAATTGACACAGGCATTTTATCTCGGAAAATCAAACAGTTCCCACGGGATCTTTACAAACCTAAATTGACGCGGACGAAGTCGCGGGCATCTTATATTTTTTTAATATTTTCTTCGAAATAGTATTATAAATCTTCATAGTCGCCGATCGTTTCTACCTGTGTTGGAGACGATACGCAGATAAACTTTCAGTTTTGATAAAATAACGAAGGCCTGACACGCGCTGACTCTTAGTCTATGACAGCTTAGGACAGCTTTTGTATTTTTTCTGATTCCTAATCTGTCAAGACGTCTTTATCCGTGAGATAAAGTTTATCTGGCAGTTTTGAAACAGGTCCTTATTATTAACATGGGGGTAATGCATTGTCTTATGTAAACAATCGGATGCTAGGATAAATCTAAAGCGTAACGATGGGATCTTAGAGTAAATGAATCTAATGAAAGATTCATTAGATGGGGTTGAAATGGGGGGTACAGTTGTTGTTAGGACTGCCAGATGGTCTATGTGGTGGGTTAACATTTAGGTGGAATTATAAATGAATTAAAAAGATACAGCAGTGTTACCGTTAAAAGACTTTTCCTTAGTATTTGAGCAGGCGCAGGATTTACATTCACGGATATTCCCGCGCAGATGTGTAGACATGCTCGACGAACAAGCTTGATATACATAGAGCAGTAATGCTCGAATTACGAATAGTCCGTGCAAAATGACTTCTCACACGCCATTTTATTTTTGACTCTATGAGTCAAATGTCATGTCAAAAGTACGGTTAACCTTTAAAATAAGGACTAAAATCGTACTTTTGACCATGATATTAGACACATACAGTTAAAATGGGGTCCCCCATCTTGCCCTTGTTGTACCCCGCAGGAATGCTCTGTTTAGACGTCTACGTCGATCGACTGTAAGAAATTTATTCTTTAGCCTGTGTTAACACCTTTATGATGCCTCATTCGCACGAGAGCTTTTTTAAAGTCCCTTAAAAAAGCGTTCAAATAGAACGAAATAAAAAATGCATTCCCAAGTATCTGTTGTTCACACTTCACACGTCAACTCTTTTTTTAACGCGCACTTTGTATTCAGCGCAACGCCGGGTTTTAACGCAACGCTTTTTTAACGCTCGTGCGAATAAGGGCTAATGGTGATGATTTACAACTTTTCTGAACTATTTCTTTTTTGTTTCAGGTTATTATTATTTTGGAAACTGTTGTGGGATGATTAACAAAAGTGGAACTTTTATGTCAATAAATAATAATTATATAACTTTTTAAATCTTATAATCTTTCTTATATGTATAGGTTTTTAATTACTATTACAACAACATAACAAAACAATTTTCGCGGTTTACCGGTAACATTTATATCAATACTATTTTAATTTATAAAGTTATAGCTATATTTTAAAGATATACTATGTAATATATTATTTAAAGTGAGAAGAGCAGACGTCAAGAACAAGAAAATGTACGCCGTTAACCGTAAGTAAGAATTTTATTCAAATCAATTTACATAATACTGCTGTTTGAAAGAGTAACAGCTGAGTTTCTTGCTGGCTCTTCTCAGAAATATTTGTGGTCGTGGCCGGGATCGAACCGCTGACCTCTCGAATAACTGGCGAACGTCTTAGCCACTAGGCTACAACGGCTTTTTTGAGATTCATACAATGCGATTCAAATAAGAAGAGCGCCGACATATTTGAAATGTATTGTTAAACTGCAAAATGCTAATTCACTTATAGATTTCGCTTCGCTTGGTCAATTACTCAAAATTAAAAAAAACCGCCGACACAAAAACCTCTATAAGAAAACTAGAAAAGAGCTGATAACTTTCAAACGGCTGAACCGATTTTCTTCGATTTTATTTATTATAGCTACACACTCTCGATCAAGCCACCTTTCAAACAAAAAAAGTAAATTAAAATCGGCTCATTCGTTTAGGAGCTACGATGCCACAGACAGATTATTATCAGACATAGATACACACGTCAAACTTATAACACCCCTCTTTTTGGGTCGGGGGTTAATAAAATGGCATTATCTGGGGTAATCTACTTTTATAGGATGGTAAATATTTGGATGGCATTTTAAATTAAATTGTGGATCAAAGTTTGGTTTTCCCAACTATTTGTGCTTTAACAATGATTACTTTGGTACCTACCTAGTCATTTACTTTCACAGGATAGCAAGATATATATATATTTTGTGCTTGTAATTTCACATTAAATTGATGTTTCAATTTTGGTGATCATTTACTATTTTTGGTGGTATAAAGTATTTATTTGACTTTATATTTTGCAATATCTGGTGATAAGATAAACATAAGCCAATAAAAATGTCCAATTATGCCAATTTTTTAAAATTTTAATGCTGTTGTTTACATCTTTACAAGATGATTCATGACCTTTATTCTGTTCTAAAAATTCGCAGGGTAATTACCATGTTTTTATAAGTTCAAAAATAGCCATAACTATGGTATTTTAAGTTCTGTTAGGCAACGTCCATTTACGCCATACGACAGTTAATTATTTTGGCATTGATGCCGTCGCGTCGTCGGTTAACCACACCTCTTTTTCCGTTTATCCATCATATAACAACTATCCTAGGGTGTATACTTTGAAACATGGTTTTGCCTATTCACCCTGGAGGGGGTGGATAGAAGGAATTCGATTCTGATTATTTTTATTTCATTGTAATCTGATAGCCCTTGAGTGCGATCTTACCTGATGGTAAGTAATGATGCACTCTAATAATATGGTAGCGGGCTAACTTGGAAGGGGTATGACAGTTTCATTAAACCCATACCCCTGATCGGTTTTTATACGGCATCGTACCGGAACACTAAATCTTGGCGGCACGGCTTTCTCGGTAGGGTGGTAACTAGCCACGGCCGAAGCCTCCCACCACTTTTTTTTTAACACAGTTGAACGTGGCTACAGTTACAGTAGAGTTTTTTTAGGCGACTTAAAATATAAACAAATTGCAAAAGCTTTCTCGCAAAAACGCGTAAGCGACGCCGATTTCCCGGGTGCTTTAAGACCTTCTGGAGTTAGGTTTCGACTTGTATCATGATTTCTTAGTTTGTCGTGTGGTTGTAGCGCGTCTGAAAGGATCCTAACCCATGACGCTTAGTTCTAGAGAAGTGCAGAACCTTTTTACCTTAAATTTTCACGAGCGCATGAGTACTACCTGCATTATACTTGCGTGTTGTTATTGTAAGATTATAATTACCTAAGTACTTACCTACTCAAGATTTAAAAGGCGGATGCGCAAAATCTTGATTTTTTATTCAATTATACTTATTACCAACGACTTGGGTAGATATTGAATAACATTTAGATAAAAAATAAAATATTTTTTACATTTTTAAGTCCAAATTTCGTGGAAACCCTTTGATTTTCCGGGGCCAAAAGTAAGCTATGTCCTTCCCCTGGATGTCAAACCCATGATTTCTTCCTCAATTTCCTCAGGGGTGACACCTATCTAGATAAACTTCAATAAATATTTACAACATCCAAATATTATATATATTATTTCAAATATAAAAATGAATCGCAAAATGTGTTGGTAAGCGCATAACTCAACAACGCCTGGACCAATTTGGCCAAATCTTTTTTTTAAATGTTCGTTGAAGTTCAAGGATGGTTTTTACGGCGAGAAAAATTAGAATTATTGCTGGAAAAACCCTAAAAATAGCCCTTACAAATCTTTTTGACAGGACGAAGTCTGTCGGGTCAGCTAGTTTCAAATAAAAATACATTTATCAAAAAAAAAAATCTATGTACCTATTTAGTACGTAAATATTTTCATAACCCAGTTATTGAGTATTTAAAAACCTACTAAAACAGTGCGAATATTTTAACCGTGAAAAAAAATATTGGTTAATTTTTAACGTTTCATAAACTGTTAAAGATTAAACAATTTTATTACCACGGAAGTTTTTTTCCAAGAAGACTATAAGTGTGCTGATTTTAAGCTGTATATGTAAGAGCTTAGAATATTAGTTTCTAATAAAAAGCTTGGGATACAGATGTAGGTACAGACAATGAAGTGATACCATATTATACCTACTTAATACGCGTACTTAAAAGTACAAAATATTAAGAGGGGTCTCTCCGTCACTTGCTCCATACAAACGTAGTTCCAACTTCATTTGAATATTAAGCAACCATAGTTCATGAAACATATTCTAGAAACTAATATCTATGCCTGTGGTTTTCCAGATTTCTGTTAAAATATTCGGTTTCAAATTTAGGCGGTCAATTCACATACAAATCTTTGAACCCCTGTAATTTTAAAACTACATATTGAAATGAAATGAAATTGGAACTACGATTGTATGGAGTAAGTGACGGAGAGAGCCCTGTTAAAAAGAAGGACTGACGGATTGGATGCAACTATTTAGGTAAGTATTCCTTGTTGAATACTAAGGAACCCTAAAAAATGAAGTCAGACATGAACCCGGAACTTAGATGTTATTATGAATTAGTATCGCTCTAGTCGGCTATAGACTCCTAATAAAGTTTGCAAAAACCGCATTTTTTTTAGGTATTAAATTGATTAAAGTTTCCATCGAAGGTATTTTCATAGTTTAACAACCCGTACAGTTGCCCAACACGCATGATTGTAGACGAGTGCCAGTTTTAGCTTTAACATGATTAAATATAGCAAAATCACCATGTTGCATATTCAGTTTATTTATTTGCTAGCAACTATCTACTGTTATAAGTTAAGCTCATTTCAAACTACGGAAACATAATATAATAAATAAATATCGCTCACCCTACTTTGAAATGTCACTGTTCACACTGAGATGTAATATTATATTACAATTTGTTTTTAATTTATATACTATACTAGCTGATGCCCGCGACTTTGTTCGCGTGGATTTAGGTTTTTCTAAATCCCGTGGGAACTCTTTGATTTTCCGGGATAAAAAGTAGCCTATGTGCTAATCCAGGGTATAATCTATCTCCATTCTGAATTTCAGCCCAATCCGTCCAGTAGTTTTTGCGTGAAGGAGTAACAAACATACAAACACACACACACACACACACATACAAACTTTCTCCTTTATAATATTAGTGTGATTTCCGTAGTTTGAAATGGGCTTTAGTCAGTGAGTGATTCAGGCCTTTTTTTACATTATTGATGATTCAGACACCTTTATGGATTAGTAATAATGATATATTAATACTTAATTAATATACATAATTTAGCAATTTGATGCATGTTCTATCGTACAGTAAGGCATCGTCAAGGTCTGCAACTCTGCATCCGTAGTCGAAATACCACGGACATGAGCGAATCGATTTGCTTCCTCGTTTCTAATTCGAACCGCTAGGATATAGACCACTGTTCCGGCATCAGTTACCATATCCACTTTTAATATAGGTGGTAGGTACCTTCAAGTCAAGAGTGAATGTGCATCTTTTAGGCAAGCCAATGAATTTAAAAAAAAAATTACAACTTTTTACTGTAGTCAGCTTTCTGCAAATAGGTAATATGTACATGGAAAAAGCACAATATTTATTCCAAGGGGAACACTATTCAAACTTTTTTTGTTTGCTTAAAAATTACTTGCTCAAAAATTTGCACGCATAATCTTATGAATCTTGCGGGTCTACCATTGCGATGCGCAAATATTTTATTCACTGTCCCACTGTATGATTGCTAATCTTTGGTATCACACTGCGTATTAACGTAGCTCACTCAGTTATTAACTTGTTTACCTTCGTCCAGTACTTAATTACTTTAAGGAAACACGAAACCTAAGTAAGGAAATTTAGAAAATAGTTTTATCTGATGACAAGTCAGCCTTGACTGCAGTCTGCATCTCTCCTAATGGTAAGTGATGATCAAACCCAAAGCAGTTTGTTCAAATTGGTACAAGACGTCCCATACAAAATGACAGTTATTTTTTGTACCAATTTGAAGTGATCCATCGAGCGTACTGGGAATTGAAATTGAAATCAAAATGGTCTACGTGTTTATAATATTACTAGCTCATGCCTGCGACTTCGTTTCCGTCGATATAGGTTTTTACAAATCCCGTGGGTACTCATTGGTTTTCCGGGATAAAAAGTAGCTTATGTGTTAATCCAGGGTGTAATCTATCATCGTTCCTTTCAGTCAAATCCGCCCAGTAGTTTTTGAGTAAAAGAGTAACAAACATCCAACTTCCATACATACATACAAACTTTGGCGTTTATATTTATATACTAGCTCATGCCCGCGACTTCTATTATATATTCTATTATAATCTAAATACATAAAAGAAAATCAAAATTCTTAACCTCATAAAACAGAAAAATATTAAAATTATACATTCCTCCATAAATAAGACTTCTGGATTGAAACAGACTTGTGGCATGCAGGTTCTGTCTTAATTCATAGCGAGCGCGAATTTTTACGGAATGTAAATGAACTCAACATAATATAATATGTATAGGGTAAAATGTCATTGCCTATATCGATACTCTATCGATTCGCTTTACTCATTTACTTTATTTTAAACGTAAACAAAGTTTTTTTAGTTCCGGTGTAAAGAGGAAATGGCAATAATTATGTCAAAAAAGGAATGAGTGGGATTTCGCCTTGTCTTGGTAGGCATTTGCCAATAAATTTGCATCCGAAGTCCTAAGTGATTTTCCATAAACCGACATACCACATAGTAAACCACAGCCTTCGGGTTTTCTAGAATATTCCGTCCCTATCTGCACTGGGATATTTTAATAAGAGTGAGTGAGAGGTTGAATTTATTACACAATATTTATGCTACAATTAATTATGTACTTCTTTTTTTTTAAAAGGATTAATGATATTCAGGTTGTCACTTCAAGTTACTTTTTTTTTAAATCTGAATAGGTACAATCCTATAACCAGTATTTTAATGCTTGAGCGCTACGATGCCACAAACAGACAGGCAGATAAAAGAGCGGTCAATAACTAACGACCTTCTTTTTGCGTTTAAAGGATGCTCTTATAAAATAATCGTTCAAATTGCTTAGCCCATAAAAACACTTCAAAATCTCTTACGTATTTGACTTATGTACTGATGTAGCCATACCAATTGATACCCACGACTTCATCCGCGTGGATTTAGATTTTTAGAAATCCCGTGGGGACTGATATTTAATTTTGCTTTAAATAAGCATTTTATTAACTGAAACATAATGTGTATAAGAACATAAGTACATTACATACGACTAAGTATGTATACCCATGCAAAAGATTCCGTCGATGCGTTGCTCCGTTGAGACATTGAAGGACAAACCGACAAACCGACAGACAAACGCATGTAGTGATTTATAATTGTTATTTACATTGTATGTATATATAATTAATGCAGTGTAATAAAAAAAACAAGTAGCGGATGATTGCTTTTATGCAAGTCATAAGTTATTTAAAGATGAGGTATATGTCATAACGCCGGAGAAGCGAATAAGAGTAAGATAGGTACCTATTTGTACAATAGTTACGAGTAAATTCAACAACAGCATTAAAAGGCAGCCTTATTGCTATCAGCAATAGTTTACAAACAACGGGAATAGAGCGGAAAGTCCATCGATGGGAAAGTCTCAATAGTTCAAAGATGAAAGAGCGGACTGAAGTCCGTAAGATTCAAACCCCACCCGTTGCACTATTGTCGAACCTACCCTTTTTTCCGTGAGAGAATTCCGACATGGATACATATCTAATTATCTATGCATGGATACCACCGGCCACGGGGGAGTACAGTGGTTATGTCAGACGCCTACCGACTAAAATCCTCACGAAGTTCAATCCCACCGCTGGCGACGGAGCACAAGGGACCGACAACGCCTTGTTACTCCGCCAGCGGATGTCCGCCGCAGAAGACCCACTACTGGGACACTACGTGCACCAAACACCATTAGAGGCATGCCGGAACCACAGCAAGCCAACCAACCGGAAGACCACACCGTGAACGGTGGATCGCTCTGTGTCCATCATCAGGTCCTCCCGAGGGCTTCTTGGGAAGGGCACTCTCACAATGAGATGAGTTTAGGCCATAGTCTGGCTAGCCCAGTGCAAATTGACGATTGGCAGATTTCACAAACCTTTAGGAATATTACGGAGAACTCTTAGGCATGCAGGTTTAGCTCACGATGTTTTCCTTCACCTTAGCGAGTGATATTTATTGTAATTACTTAAAATGCACATATAACTCCGAAAAGTTGCGCGTGCGTCGGATACCGATTTTCCGGATCCCGGAAGGCCGACGCGACGTCCTACTTCTATAGCATAGCTGCTGCATGTCTGACTGTATCTTTAGAAGTCATTTGTTTATTTTCCGCAGCTTCAAATTAATTTCTAGATTCATGTAGAACCATTGACACTGTCGTTACACGTTTAACTATTTCTAGAACTGTAAACTTTATAGCTATGGTAATAAAGTCGATATTACATCAGCAATCGTTACAGTGGTCATGATTAACGTTACAATATATTATATCATCGCAGCACATACCTTACAATATGTACTTACCTAATTATTTTTCATGTAGCTTGCTTGCGTTAGGGTTAGAGATAATGTTAGTTATTAAAACGACATAAGTAGTGGAGATTTTTTTTAATTGACACGCGCGATTTTATCTTTGCGTCAATTTTGAGTTGAGTCGTTATTTAATATATTCAAATTCAAATTCAAAATGTTTTTATTCAATTAGACTTTTACAAGTTCTTTCGAATCGTCAAAAGCATCTACCACTGGTTCGGAATGCCTTTCCTACCGAGAAGAACCAGCAAGAAACTCGGCGGTTGCTCTTTTCAAAGATTTGATATACAATATTATGCCATGTATAAAAGCAATTGAAGTCCTGCGCATTGCTGGAGCGAATCGAAGTTCAAATCCACGCTTTTTTATCATTTAAATTTATATAATATTTTTATCATTTTAATTTATACTCCAGTAAATTACTTATCTAGAAGTATTGTTAGGCCTTTACTAATAAAAATTTACACACTGCACTGGTTCTATTTCCACTGGGTGTCCTCTCAGAATAAGAATGGCATAATTCTAACGTTTCTAACTATTTTGTTATTGTTATTGTATCTCTAACACAAAATGAGAATTTTAAATCTCATTTAACTTGACATCATAAAAAAACATTTATACCAATTATAAAACAAACGTTCAGTTATAATTTAATTATGCTAAGTAACTTAACATCTTATTCATTGTTATTTTATTAATGTTGTTTTTTTTACCTACTAAACCATATTTCAATTTTTTTTAATGTTATGCAGGTCTGTTAATGTAGCACGGAATAAGTATAAATTATATGTTGGAATGTAAATTAATCCATACTAATATTATAAATGCAAAAATATCTTTCTGTCTGTATTGTAAAAAAATTTTTTTCGATATTTATTTATTTCTTCCAGTGGTAGCTATGCTCTTGACGATTCAAAAGTACTAGTGAATGTCTAATTGAATGAAAATATTTTGAATTTGACTTCGTGAGTGACTGGAATTTCAAGGGATGGATAATTTGCATCCTGGGAAATCAAAAAAATAAATATTACAAAAAAATCACTATGTAACGGCAACACTATTTTAGGAAAATGTACTGCTTTGCGGAACGGCTTTGTCGGTAATAAATGAAAAGAATTTCTATCACGTTACTGACAGGGGAAGCCCCTACTATGGGGTTTTACAGATGCTCTAGTTGATGTTAATTTTACCTTCGTGATTCATCGACTAGCGCGTGAGTAGTTTTCAAAAATGACCAATGACTTGCTTTAGAAAAACTAAAAGAAAAACTTGGGCTCTTCTAAGATTTGGGCGCGTTTGGAACCCTCGTAGCTTTAGTTTTAAGTTACGTAATTAATTATCACCACTATATCGTACAAAAACAATTTCGACCATCCAAAGGAGTACAATTGTACCTACTTTGAATAAATGATTTTGACTTTGACTTTGAAAAGGAACCTTTGATTTTGACTTTTGATTTTGACTTTGAAAAGGAACCCTTATAGAATCACTTTGTGATTCACAACTTCCCTAAAAAGGGAGGGAGGCTTCAAGAGACCTATTTGTAACAGTGGACGTCTATTGATTGATAATGATAATAATCGAAGTCAAACACGTCAAAATCAGTCAAAATTCTCAAAATGCTCATTCGGGATTTGTAACCGCAAGACATTAGATCTACGTACGCATTTCGATTTAGGATCGATAACTTTAAGGGCATTAAGTATTAAATAATGACTTAATAAGTAGATTAATGGCAGGCATCACGCCAAAAGTAAAATCATATAGGCACATCCGTGATGTGAGTGTTTCTAATTTAAATGAAATAAAATGATTTTTTTTATGGATATAAAAAATATAACGTACAACAAGCACAAACAATACATGTATCAATAGGCAACTGACACTAATATATTCTTCTTTTAATGTTAAAGAAAAATGATATTCAGAAGTTTACATGAAAAAAATTATAGCAGAGAATCATTTTATTTTTTTATTTTTATTTTATTCCTTTATTTGTAAACAACAGCGGTACAATTATTATAATTTTACATTTTAAACTATTTAAAAATAAGCTCAAAGATTTGTATGTGAATTTTTAAGACCGCGTAACTTTGAAACCGAATATTTTACAGAAATCTGGAAAACGACAGGCATAGGTATTAGTTTCCAGAATATTTCTGCAAAACTTGAAACTACGTTTGTATGAAGCGAGTGACGGAGAGACCCCTCTTAAGTAGTATAATGGAGTAAGTGACGAAGAGAGCCCTGTTAAGCCAAAATAATCGCACGTCACAAGAGTGAAAAGTTCCAACATAGCTACTTAGGTATTTTATCCATGTGATCGTTTCCCCATTTGTAATTCAATTAAATCGAGAACGATATTCAATATCTTATTATGTGACGTTTATAGAAGGGTTCCTTGTTTTATTACGCACCTCGCAAATCAATAAATATCGCAGAAATAAAAAATATTCCTTATAAATATTATTAACCACTAGAGGATGCCCGCGACTTCCTCCGCGTGGATTTAGATTTTTATAGATCCTGTGGGAACTGTTTGATTTTCCGGGATAAAAAGTTGCCTATTTCGATTACAGGGACGCAAGCTACTTCGGTACCAAATTTCATTCAAATCGGTTAAGTGGATGGGTCTTTAGGAATCCCGCGGGAACTCTTTGATTTTCCGGAATAAAAAGTAGCATATGTCCGTCCCCGGGATATAAGCTAACCCTGTACCAAATTTCGTCAGAATTGGACAGACAGACAGACAGATAGACAGACAGACAGACAGACAGACACAGTATGGATTACCAAGTTTTTTTTGTGGGCCGCCAAAAAAGTATTTTACTCGATTTGGGTGATGTGTTTTCGCCGAGCATATTCAAATTCGCGCACGACGCGTTTGTTTATAGATTCTTACCCATACCCAAAACCTGGGTTTCGTTAACCTAAAATACCTATTTAATTGCACATAATAACGTCATGGGTGAAAAGTTCCGCCAAACTAACGTATTTTATCCATATTATCGTTTCCCCAGTTATAAATAAATTAAATCGATGGCGTATATTCATTATCAAGCCTTTCTTATTATGTGACGTTTTTGCGTCGACAGTCCACTGTAGGAAAATCTCGGAGGTCTAAAGGTTGGCGCGCATTATTTTAGTTTGTGTGTGATTAGTCATTTGCTTAGTTTTAGATTTTCTTCTTTAGATGAAAAATAAAATGGGTGCAGTTTACAGAGAACAAGACGAATGCAGAGGATAGAAATAATTATTGTACTTATACTATACAGATTCCAAGTTCTTAATTTCATCAAATTACACAGGAAAGGTTTATGGTTACTTCTGTCGCATTCACTCGCAGGCTTTCTATACGTGTATGTGTTTGTCTCTTTTTAGTGTCGCTTTTCATCTCATTGAGTTTGAAACGGTACTTACTATAAAAGTTCTCATTTCCAAGTCTTATTCAGCACGTCGATTCCCGAAAACCTGCATCAACCATTATTACAATCACAATTGTTGTGATTGGCTTTTATGTTATTCTTGTTGCAACAACAATGCATTGTAGCCAATAATGAGCAAGCGTCAACCAATCAGAGGTGATTGCGATCGTGACATTGTAGCTGTCATTCCACCGCAATTGAGCCGCCGATCGCGTAAATGACTTGATGACGGCCTCTTATATCTTTCATCCTATCTTTAGTAGGATTTGAACTTTAATAACCCTATAAACGTAGTGTGGGACGCCCTCCAGCACGATGGACCGATGATATTAAGCGGCTGGCGGGAAGTGGCTGGATGAGGAAGGCTGAGGACCGGGTGTGGTGGCGCTCTTAGGGAAAGCCTATCTCCAGCAGTGGATGTCCACAGGCTGATGATGATGATGATGATGAACCCTATAAAAGGTTGCCTTCCGTGGGTTGTGGCCGAAGCCACTGACGCAAGTGACCTACCTTTGCTTGAGGCATCATTCAAATTCCGGGATTTCCACTAACCAAATTAATAACACGGTATGAATGTCATTTAGACACGTGTTTCGTGCAATACAAATACGTATTCTACACATATTATCGTTTCCCCCGACACAAAGTAGTGTAGTTCAATTATATCTAATGGCATATAATTATTAATCAATGACAAGCCTTTCTTATTATGTGACGTTTTTACGACGACTCATGGCGAATATGGGAAAATGTTATTATAATAAAGTTTTACGCGCATCATTTTAGTTAAATATAGTTAGTTAAATGAATGTCGAACGAAATTTAGTCGTACGAACGTAAAATAAATAACAGAAGTGTACGTATGTGTTACTAAAACTGAAATTACTTATGGCGTTATATTCTTTATTTGAATTTTTAATGGAAAATAAAATAAAATTATTAGGTACTTAATTCAAATTTGGAACCGAGTGACGGTGTTATGCATAAAATATTTCTATGGACTATTATTTAAGTACATTTATATGTAGTTATACGACTAGAAGAAAATAAAAGTTTATGCGGCTTATAAATTACTAGCTGATACCCGCGACTTCGTGGATGTAGGTTTTTAAAATTCCCGTGGGAACTCTTTGATTTTCCGGGATAAAAAGTAGCCTATGTGCTAATCCAGGGTATAATCTATCTCCATTCTAAATTTCAGCCCAATCCGTCCAGTAGTTTTTGCGTGAAGGAGTAACAAACACACACACACACACACACACACACACACACACACACACACACACACACACACACACACACACACACACACACACACACACACACGCATACAAACTTTCTCCTTTATAATATTAGTGTGATTAGATTATAATATTGGAGTATTTAGATGTATACTTATTCATTATAGAAATTTAACTGTTAACATTTTCAATCTAACATCGGAGGTAACCGCTCACGTACTTGCTATTTACGAGTATGTTTCTACACGTTCCAAACCATACTTGTAAAATCATACCTAACTATATTAAAACTTCAAATATCAATTTTGAATAATCATCGATATTTTTAAGTTTATATTAAAATTTTATTTATTTTGTTGATTAAATTATTATAAAAAGGATGTATTGGGTTGGGTGTTGCATGTTTGAATAAATGTTCTTCTAGGAATTTCCTTATTTTGTAAGAATTTTTGTACAGTGCATTTCAACTCCATATTTTTAATCATTAAAAATCCTTGGTGATGTAATGCGCGCTAATCTTTACGCAGCATCTTTTATTCATGAATGTATCATACTCGTAGTATAGTGACGTTGTGCTATGATAGACCTTAGATATCGATCGTAACAGAATGTTGTGACGTATTTCCTAGTTTTATTAAAGCAAAAAGTTAATAATTTAACTTTTTATCTACTTTGACAAGTAATCTCGCCCCGATTTCGCCTGGGTAGTCTAATCTACTATTTAGATAAAGTGATGGTTTTCTAATAAACCTTCCTCGTGAATGGTTCTTAAAGTACAGTGAAAACTGCACTGAAATATATTTAGAGCTTTAGAAGTTTATATTTTTGTACTATGAGTAATTTAGTGTGTTAAGGTCGTTAGTAAACAGAACTATCTTATGAATCTATAAGACTGATATAAAGATAAAAAAAAATGCGCTTAGATTTTAGAACAGAATGCCAGTTTTTTACTTAGTTTTTTAGAATTATGTTCCTTGAAGTAATTCTTTTTTGATAATAATAATTGCTAATTGCTATAATAATGGCAATGAGCACGAATAGCATGCAGAAAAAATTTATAAAATTGATTCAAAGACGTATTCTATTCAAATCTTCAATTTCAAACATCATAGTTTAAGGATTGAGTCTAAAAATATACTTGTTTTCCAAAAATATCTTGTAAAAACTTAAGGTCATTACGGAATTTTTAACTCTGGCGAAAAAAACTCTAATAACCTTATGACGCACTAACTATAACCCAAGAACTTGACAGTGACCGTTCTATAAAATCGATTTTCACACGAACTGGTTTGAGGTCTAACACGCACACATGTATGCAGCTGGTCGATTTAATATAAGCGAAAGGAGGTTTTATCTTACTTGATGTTACGACGGTTGTTCGATGCAGACATACGGTGAAATATTTTTCATCTGTGGCATGTAATGACGTTGCGAGCGCGGGAAATTCGAATCACAGACAACATAACTTTTTAGTATACATTTCGTGTACCTAGTTGTGGGTAAATAAAAAAATATTGTGGGACTTAAGTTCAGTTTTAATGACAATTAAAAAAAACTATTTTACTTTTGAGTCATTTTAGGTTACTGGCACAATTTTCATTTGTGTTAAAAACTATACTGTGATAATTTATTGACTGTTGAACGAAATTTAGTGTAAAGTAACAGAAGCTTACGTTTTGTGTTTCAAAAACTGGAGCTATAGTGTTATGTTCTTTATTTGAAGTTTGAATAAAACAAAATGAAGGAATTAGTTCAAATTTGGAACCGAGTGACGGGGAAGCAGTATTCTTCGGTGAATTCAAATGAAAAGGAACTGAGAGATTTATCGAATAATCGATTGAGAAGAGACATCGATACATCGACTTTTGAAGCGAATCTATCGGAGTGTGAAGGACTCAATAGTAAATTCAGCGATGATTTGGACTTCAGTGAGAGAAAAGAGGAGATAATCAACAGATTGTTTACAAAAAGGCGGAATGGACAGACAACGCGGAAGCCAAAATGTAAGTTTGTTTAGCTATAATGTTCCGGTATAAATATTTATCGGAAGTTATTTTTTAAGTGGCTTGACCGACGAAATATCTCGTATTATTCTTATAGTTTTATCGTTGTGCCAATTTAACTTCTATAAATTTTAATAAGTGCACTGCCCAATATATTGATTACCTATTAGTTTTTTTTTTACCTGAACAATATTCGGTTGGTTATCTACTGTTTTTATCGATTATTTATTTTTCACGTTTTTCGTTGAGTTCATGTGGGTACATTTTAACCGCCTTCAACAAAAGGGGTTATGTATTCGATTTTAGAAGGTATTTATTTATGTTTGCGATCATTAACATCGAGATTTGTACTTTATTACCGTCACAACTACACGTATAACGTAAAATACTTTTGTAGTTTAACTACATTTATATTTAACAGCATATACACAACAATACTTATCAATTTACAAGAAATACGTAAACAATATTTATCAATAAATTGAAATTAGATTATAAATTAGTAAAACCAAAACTAATTAGTTATGTCAAAATGAGTACGCAATACTAAAACCTAATATTCAAATAAAATGCGTAAGAAACAATATAACAACAGATAACCCGCCAAAATAATGGAAACAAACCGTCACAATTTGATTGTAATTTAACGATTTTGTCGCTTTGATTCCAATTAGGCGTAACTAGGCTAAATTAAATCAATAATAACAATCGATTTATTAAATTATCTTCTAACAGTCGGCTGCTTTGTGTCTTATTTTTTTTTATAAACATCGAAACCGAATTGATTTCTCGAATTCAATCGAATTTTCCACAGATATCGCCAATTGATTTCTCAAATTTAATCAAATCTAAAAATATAATAAAAGAAAAGGTGACTGAATAGCGCTGAAGTTTGGCATGAGAATAACAGCTATTATGATGTGGACATCCGCTAAGAAAGGATTTATTGGAAATTCAACCCCTCAGGGGGTAAAAAATCGGTTTGAAAGTGGAGTGGAGAGTATATCCATGTATCCATGTAACTTTGAAATAGACAGAGGAGTAGGTATCTATTAGTTTCTTGAACATGTCTACAAAATTTCATTGCGGATGATTGATTAATATTCAAATGAGAAACAAACTACGTTTCTATGGAGAACACGTGAGAAAGCGCTAGGGAAACTTCTCTTAATCAATTTTTTTTTCAAAAAGAATATTAGCTATGTTAAATGACTAATATTCCCCTTTCCTCTCCAACTAACCGTCAGGCTTGTGCTAGGAGTAGGTGCGACAATAGTGCAACGGGCGGGGTTTGAACCGTCGACCTTTCGGTTTTCAGTCCACTCCTTTACCGGTTGAGCTATTGAGGCTATATTAGTATACTGAAAACAAAACAAAACTGCGTTCAGAATAGTTTAGATGCACAATAAAGCTTAGTCTGAGTTGTTATTAAGAAAAAAGGTGCGCCTCGACACTGCCGGTGTGCCTTGTGCCTTGGTTTTTGGTTTGTACACTTTAGCGAAGACATGCATACATCACTAGATACCTACCCATATTATAAACGCGAAAATTTGTGTTTTTCTTGGTTTGTTCTGCAATCAGCGTGACACGTGGACGAAGTCACGGACATCATGTATTTGGTACAGAAACAGCTTGCATCCTGGAGATGGGCATATGCTACTTTTTATCCCGGAAAATCAAGGATCTCCCACGGATCTCTTTTTTTTTCTCCTCCTCAAAAAAACTCCTCAAATAAAGAATTAAAAAAAAAGTTAGCTCTTGACTGCAATCTCACCTGGTGGTAAGTGAAAATGCAGTCTAAGATGGAAGCGGGCTAACCTGGAAGGGGAATGGTATTTTTGAATAAAGGTAAAAAAAACTTTACGTGCGAAGCGGTGCGGATCAGCAAAAAAAAAAACTTGTACCTGACGAATTCTGTGACTGATTAAACTTGACATGAATATTTAAAAAAACATCGGCAATATTATTACTCAACTAGCTGATGCCCGCGACTTCGTTCGCGTGGATATGGGTTTTTTAAAATGGGAACTCTTTGATTTTCCGGGATAAAAAGTAGCCTATGTGCTAATCCAGGGTATAATCTATCTCCATTCTAAATTTCAGCCCAATCCGTCCAGTAGTTTTTGCGTGAAGGAGTAACAAACATACACACACACACACACACACACACACACACACACACACACACACACACACACACACACACACACACACACAAACTTTCTCCTTTATAATATTAGTGTGATGATTATAATATTTTATTAGCTATTTCAGTTATATAATATTACTAGCTGATGCTCGCGACTTCGTCCGCGTGGACTACACTCATACCCCTATTGTACGCCTTTAGGGGTTGATTTCAAAAATCATTTCTTAGCGGATGTCTACGTCATAATAGCTATCAGCATGTCTTTCAGCCCGATCCGTCCAGTTGTTTGAGATGTGCGTTGATAGATCAGTCGGCCAGTCACCTTTTCCTTTTATATATTTAGACTAGCTGACGCCCGCGACTTCGTCCGCGTGGAATTAGGTTTTTCGAAATCCCGTGGGAACTCTTTGATTTTCCGGGATAAAAAGTAGCCTATGTGCTAATCCAGGATATTATCTATCTCCATTCCGAATTTCAGCCAAATCCGTCCAGTGGTTTTTGCGTGAAGGAGTAACAAACATACACACACACACACACACACACACACACATACAAACTTTCGCCTTTATAATATTAGTGTGATAGTGTGATTATCACTTACCACTAGGTGAGATCACAGTCAAGGACTAGCCAATACAACCAATAATATCAATTACAATCCGGGTATCTTTAAAACAAGAGTGAATAGGCACCTTCTAGGTAAACGCGTCCCATCTTAGACCACATCATCACTTTCCATCAGGTGTGATTGTGGTCAAGCGCTTGCCTATAGTGAATAAAAAAAAAGCGGTTATAGTCCAGATTTAAAGACGCAAGCGTTGACGCAGCGTAATACCCCGTTCTTGATTATAATATCGATGATATCCATATAATGTCCGCATTAGAACCAGATTGCAAAGGAGTTTTTAAAATTTTCCACTGACCGCGCCGTCCGAGGTGGAATTAATGTGTTATTCCTTGCGGTTTAACAATAACATGGTTGTTTCGATTAGTCTGTACAGGTTTTTAATGTCGGTAACTCAAGTTTGGACGTTGTAACTTCCAGGCAATCTTTCTCCTTTTGTTAGCGCAACTAACTCGAAAGTGTGATTTGCGAGTTAAACTAAAACTTAACAGAAGATGGTGATTTTCAACCTATACATCACACATCACATCACATCACACTTATCACACTATCACACTAATATTATAAAGGCGAAAGTTTGTATGTGTGTGTATGTGTGTGTGTGTGTGTGTGTGTGTATGTTTGTAACTCCTTCACGCAAAAACTACTGAACGGATTTGGCTGAAATTTGGAATGGAGATAGATTATATCCTGGATTAGCACATAGGCTACTTTTTATCCCGGAAAATCAAAGAGCTCCCACGGGATTTCGAAAAACCTAAATCCACGCGGACGAAGTCGCGGGCGTCAGCTAGTTTATCATACTTATGTACTTAGTCGTTAACATGTCTTACAGTTATTATAGTATAATATTAAAAAATACCAAGCGACAGAAAACCAATTTTACTATAATATTATTAGGAGGAGTACCTACTTAGTCAGGTTTTAGTGCTATTTATATCTAGTTTTTAAAGCCAGTTAAAAATATTATACCAATTATTATTGTCACGCAAAGGTGCTATTAAGTAGGTGGGTACCTACTGTGATTTTTTACTTTAAAATTCGAGCCCCTGGGTTTTTAAGACTTTTAACTGCAAAACAAACCCAGTATAATTTTATGTGATCGAATCTAAAGATAATGATTTTGTTATGAGTAAAACTTCTTAAGCGTGACTTGAGAGATTCGCATAATTTTTCGAACGGATTTAAGGTTCAAACGTCATTTCTGATAAAAATGAGCGCCAAACAAAACAGATGTTTTGAGGCCGCCATCTTTTATGTTTCCATTTACTAAATCACATACACAACCGTTTGCTATCTTCCAAAACAAAATCTTGAGCGCGTCTAGATTACACGCAAAATTAAAAAATATAATTATTAAGTAGATACAATAAAACAAATAGCAAACCTATATAATATGAATCATGCACACGTGGAATGGTGCCACAAATACTGAAGTTTGTTATACTGAAGTAGTATTATTTATTGTTAAGAAAATCGCTTGCTTTAACAGTGAAGAAAACCGCTTATCTGAAAAATCTCCATAACGTTCTGAAATGTGTGTGAAGTTTACCAATCCATACTTGGCCAGCCTGGCAGACTATGACCTAAGCCCTTTTCATTCTGAGAGGAGATCTGTGTTCTGTAATGGGCCAGCAATGAATTGATCATGATAGTTTATTTCTAATCTTTAGGAAACTTATCTGTATTTAATAATATATAAATATAGATAAATAATAAATAAATTCATATATAATGTGATAATCTGGAAGATATAATTATTTACATACATTACCTGGCAGACCCTCAACGCACTCGCTATATTTCGCGGGAAAAATAAACAGTCGACGTATAAAAAATAGGGATTTTCTAAAATATTATGCGCTATAATTTCAATAGTGTAGTATGTAATTACCTCTTTTTTCTCCTATTTCTCAGTTTGCAAGTATACTATTATGTTTTTGTAATGATTTTATTTGGTGTATAATATAACGACTCCTAGCTACTATGATTTTACGAGACGGATCAATAATTATGCAAATTTGCGAATAGAAAAATATAATCTTGGTTTTAATTTATGGATTGCGAAAGTTCGATAAACACACAAACTAAGTATTTGGTTCAAGGGGAGAAAAATTAAAGGCAATGCCAATTGATTTAGTTTAGCATTCTTAAAATATTCGATTGCGCAATTTCTTTTTGAATTAGGATCTATAAAATTATAATAAATAAAACACATAAATATTATTATCAAGTTTTGAAGTTAGCAAAATATAAATGTATGTGCTATAAAGGCAAGTCGATATAATATTTTATGATATTTTATTATGTGATTCAATATAACAAGAATTTTTTACATAAATAATATTTTTACTTTAAAATCATAAATTCCCGCAATTCATAAAATATTAAGTATAAAACATATTAATATTCATTTCTAAAGCTGCCAGGCTTTAATTCATATTATATGAATATCCGTGTCTTTTATAAATGCGAAAGGGTTGTTTGTTTGTTTACTGGTTTTATTAGTTTGTCCTTCAATAACGCCGCAACGGAGCCAAGTGTTATTTTTTAATTAGGAGGTATAGTTAATAACTTAGAGAGTGACAAAGCCTAGTGTTTATCGCAGAAAATCAATGAGTTTCCGCGAGATTAAAAAAAACGAAGTAATAGCTAGTAAGTACATAATATTATATTATCTGCCAATCCGTTGGTCGACGTGGTGAGTATGACCAAAGCCTTCTCATTCTGAGAGGAGACCCGTGCTCAGTAGTGAGCCAGCGATGGGTTGATGATCCCATGACGAGGAGATTATATGAGTAAATCAAAAAAATAGTAATAAGTAGTAACTGTTTATTAATTAATATATGCATATTAAAGTAGACATTCAACATGCTAGTGATCATTTCGCACTATTTAATTATTTATTTTTGTTTTTCATGTACCAAAATTGTAGTAACAAAGTAACAATAAGTTAAGTTACATCAATAACTATCCCTGTCCAGGTGGTCGTCATAGTTAATACAGGTATCAGTATTAACTTTCGAGCCTTCCAAGTAACAGATTATGCCTGTATAAATTAAGCCAAATTATACAGTGTCTAATAAACTAGTTTTTTTGTACAGTAATAAACTTGTTAAATTCGAATACATTTCGCAAAAGATCGGTACAAAAAATTAATCCGTCTTTTATCAAAAATTAATGAATTAAGAAAATTTACGATGAGAATTTTACATTAATTTAAATAAGCCTTAGGTAGCTATATATAAAAACTCAGCTTCTGTATGTTTGTGTCCGCCAAACTCGAAAAGTAGTCAACCTGAAATTTTTACACGCCGTTGCATTTCTATAATTGTAAGAGTGTTTTTTAACCCCCGACCCAAAAAGAGGGGTGTTATAAGTTTGACGTGTGTATCTGTGTCTCTGTCTGTCTGTGGCATCGTAGCTCCTAAACTAATGAACCGATTTTAATATAGTTTTTTTGTTTGAAAGGTGGCTTGTTCGAGAGTGTTCTTCGTCCAAGAAAATCGGTTCAGCCGTTTGAAAGTCATCAGCTCTTTTCTAGTTACTGTAACCTTCACTTGTCGGGGGTGTTATAAATTTTTAATTTACACTTGTTACTTTTGTATTGTATTATTTTCTATAACCTGTCATTTATGTTTTGCGGTGCAATAAAGTATATACATACATATTTACTTCAATATTAAATAATATTAAGTATGAATAATATTTAATCCCCTAAGGGATGAATTTTCTTGAAAAGAAAATGCTTTCTTAGAATCACCAATTCCCATATTTCTAACCTCATATATGACGAATTTCCATACAACTTTCATCCCCTATTTAACCCCGGGTTTAATTTCCAAAAATCCTATCTTAATGCTCATCTACGTTATAATATATAAAGAACTCCTATGCATTTCATGCTTCCAGACCTACCGCAACGGTTTAAAGTGATTAAACTGTGCGTTGCCTGTCAGTCAGTCAGTATTATTTTATTTTATTACTCATGAACATAAATTAATACCTAATCTATTTCTAGAACTAGATGCAATAATATAAGATGCCATAGTTGCAGTGTGCAATGTAGTTAAGGTTAATTGATGGTTTAAACCTTTGTTATAATCCTTATAGCCACAGCAAAACGTCAGCTACGATTAAATACCTATATAATTAATTAACATAGATATATAGTTTGTAGTACCATATTAAAATTTTAATCTGTTCTTTATGCTAATCGGAATTCCTGTTCTCATCACATCTAGGGTATGCTATGCAACTGATATACCTGTAGTATGCATTGTAATGTGTAAAAGCCTGAATCATGAATGTTACGAGTATCTTTGATGCTTAGGTAGGTATATGTTTTACTAGAGGATGCCCGCGACATCGTCCGCGTGGATTTAGGTTTTTAAAGATCCCGTGGGAACTGTTTGATTTTCCGGGATAAATGTTGCCTATGTCAATTACAGGTACGCAACCTACCTCGGTACCAAATTTCATACAAATCGGTTAAGCGGATGGGTTTTTGGAAATCCCGTGGGAACTGTTTGTTTTTCCGGGATAAAAAGTAGCCTATGTCCTTCCCCGGAATGTATCCTAAGTCTGTACAAATTTTCATTAAAATCGGTTCAGCGGTTGAGCCGTGAAAGCGTAGCAGACAGACAGACAGACACACTTTCGCATTTATAATATTAGTATGGATTAGGCATGTATCTATTAGTTACATTACATAGCTAATCGCTATGTCGGTATACGTTCATTAAAGATTGACGGAATTTATTATATTACATTACCGGTAGTTAGCCTGATGCGTACGTATGTGTTTGCCTTCTGACCGTTACCGATGTGTACTCGCTACCTTCGCTTCCCATGTGGTCCGTTGGGACGGCAATCCGACACGACCGGAACGAGATCAGTCAACCAGCATCCTAACTACGGTCTAAATGAAGTCTCACTTAAAAATCTAAAAATTCAAAATGTTCCTTGAGGAAAACATTAAGACGTTAGATTTAAACCTGTTAATCTAGTTTAAGGGCTATGTACCTACATCAGTGTACATATCTTCTTATATTAAAACTTATCGCAAACTAAAACAAACTTAAACTAAACAAAAAAATGAGAGAAAATTATTTCAACTATTATTTTCATATCATACTTATTTATTATCATTACCTAATCACGATATAAAGTAATATTTCTAAAGCGCGGTTTTAGATTCGAAAATAATAAACAGCTGTTTAGTGCATGCATGATTAATAGATTAGCCTGCTTCATAAAAAAACCTATTAATCAGCAATTCCCTTAAATGAATGGCACGTGAGAATTTTTTCAATGCGTCCGCAATTTCTAAGCAAGACATCGTGTCAATAAAATTAACTTTATTTGTAATAATATCACGTTGTTAGTTGTTACACTTAGTTTAGTACTTATATTTATTCTTCAGGCATGACCTATACTTATTTAAACTTATAGTGTCCTAAAGAAAAATTAAATAAACTTATAGTATAAAGCAAAAATAATCACGTCACATAGTTTAATTATATTTTTTTAAATCGGTAACTGTTACCTTGTTATAACTGATAACTGTTACCTGTTGATAACTGTAACCCAAGGATATTTTTTTTAAATTGATAACAGTTATCAATTTAAAAAATATCCTTGGGTTTTCTATTATCAAAAGTAGAAGCAAAAAAAAGAATTTACTATTTTTTCATATTCAATTAGGTAGGTATATAAAAATATAAAAAGTGTGTGTTATATTTCTAAAAGTAGATCTTCTATTTTAATCTCGATGCTTGCTAAGAAAATAAAAAAAAACCGTTTTATCCTAATTTAAACAAGGATTTCATTATTATATTCTATAAGTTTAATAAATGTACTTAAATAAAATAAAACAAATAATTAAGCTAACACTAGTTTTTAAGTTAACCATTAGTTTAAAACATTAGATATGGATAGTACAAAAAAATTCGGTAGGTACCTACTAGGTACCGCGTCCGAGATAAATTAATATTATTAATTGACTGATTAGGCTGATACAATCTTTTATAACTCCTGATATTACGTCGGGTTAATTTAATTAAGAAATAATTTATTTTTTGTAGGAATGATTGATAAGATCACAGTTAGTTAATTCCAATTTGCGAGTTTGAGTAGTGTGACATTTTATATAAAAATCGTCACCTATAGTTAAATGATTGTTTGTACTAATAAATTTTTATTTAGGTACTAACCGATGCCCGCGACCTCGCCCCGTGGTTTTAGGTTTTTCGAAATCCCGTGGGAACTCGTTGATTTTCCGGGATAAAAAGTAGCCTATGTGATAATCCAGAATATTATCTATCACCATTCCAAACATCCAAAACCGTCCAGTAGTTTTTGCGTGAAGGAGTAAACACACACACACACACACACACACACACACACACACACACACACACACACACACACACACACACACACACACACACACACACACACACACACACACACACACACACATACACACACACACACACACACACACACATACACACACACGTACACAAACTTTCGCCTTTATAATATTATAGTGTGATTTATAGTATTAGAGTGTGTCAAGTTAAGGCTATCTTTCCACCAGAGATGTGCTTCCCTACTAAGCTACGGATGTGTGTCGAACCCCCAATAGGATCGCTTGATTTTCATTGTATAGCTTAGCTTAGCTCTGGTGGAAATGGGTTCGACTAAGCTGAGCTTTTTAGGATTCCCCACCCAAAGTAAAAAGGAGCCCTATTAATGTCACTCTGTTGTCTGTCTGTCTGTCTGTCTACGTGTCGAAATGAGTTACAAACCTGAAATTTTGGTAGTTGGTGGTAGGACGCTAACCCAAAATCGAATTGAATTATTCAATTAAATTATCTTTATTCTTTTTTATCTTAAAAAATATAGAAATGGAGGCCGTCAAGGTCGTCAGTTTTCCATTTTTGGGGCGGAATCTATCTCGAAAACTAAATTGGTTAGGAATATGAAATTTGATATCCTATAAAGGATATCATATTTAGTTCAATTTGATTAATTTTTATTTAGTTTAAGTTGATTAAATTAAACTAAACGCCAACCGTGGAAGTGTGACGTCAAACGTCTATTAGGGTTGTGGGCACGCCCATTGCGCCCACAACGGTGGTTCTGGGCTTGTACTAGGTGAAATAGCAATCATTTCAACCACGCGCATTATCAAATTCGTTCGAGCAGCTTTATTCAAACTTAATCATATTGAAAGATCCCATTAATCTAGAATGAAAAAAATGTGTTTTTCCAAACGACTTGCCATTTATAATCCCTGCAAAAAGTTAAGCTACCATAAAAAAATAATCGTACGTTACGAATATGATAATAGATTATTAGAATTATTAGTCTGCGAAATGTTGCAAACTGTGACATCTGAGTCGCCTGGCATTGAAAAATAACTGGTTCTCATAGAACCTTACATATATCCACTAAATTCCGTATAGATAGTGCTCAAAACGGGGGTTACCTGGAAAGTTTTCCGGGAGTTTTGAAAATTGGCTAGACAATTTCCTAAAATTACTAATAAATAATTTACTCATAAAACAATTAGAGACAATTTCCTAAAATTTATGTCGTGACCTTTTTTTTTGGAGAATCAATAGTTTAAGCGTATGAGCGCAGGCAAGATGGCGGCGCAAATGGCAAAGATACGAGGTGGCAAAAATAAAAATTCGAAAAGAGCACGTCGAAATCTATACAGTCACTAATTTTTAAAACGACCGGAAAACTTTCCAGGCAAAACTACCTGAGTGGACTATAATCTAAATAAATTGAGCTAGTGTGCTGCGTGTGCTGTTGACAGCATTAGGCCTGAGCCATGCCAGTGGCACTAATCCTGGGATTCATAGTCAAGATATTATGGGCTTCTTTAATGCATAAAAGTTGAATATGACACATGTCATCTGAAGAAGTCCCTATGTTGACTATGATTTCCAGAGTAAATGTTTATTTAGAGCAGCGGTCTCGAAAATTGAAATTACCCTTATAATTTCCAAAGGTTGTAAGAAGATAGAAAAGAATAAGAAGGTACCTTCAAGATGAACACGATTTTTACTGGAGAAGATGATGTGCCTACTTTAAAATAAAGTTAAAATTTTAACTTATCTATTACGGAACTTCAAAAATGACCGCAGCCATAAAATTTGCATTAACATGGTATTAATTAATCCAAGCTTTTCACATCCATATTAAAATAATATGGTTTGCTTAAATTAAATCAATATCTTGCTCTTAAATATGAAGTTTTTATTGCAATGGGTTTTTATATTGTTTTTTCCTAAGCCTACCTCACTACAATCTTATCATTCACTATTCAAATTAGTATAAGTAAACAAATGTAAATTATAATTATGGGTATTTTACAGGTGACAAAAAGCATTTTTACACACGTGACTCCAAAAATGTCGTTTTATAATAATACATAACCGGTCTGAAAATACATTAATAGTTCCACCGAATGAAAATTAATTATAATTACAACGTAAATAAACAAAAATAAATAACTAGTTCTGTGACTTAAACCCATTTTTATCCTAAAAATAATTCATAACATCATTTATTGCGATTTTATCATAATAAAGTCATAACCTACACGATAATATATAAAAAATATGCAAAAAAGTCGATTAAAAGCTACCTATCGAGAGAAGTAATATCCTATCGAATTTGATATCGAATGAATGGTTTCAAATACAACAAACAATATTGTATGTCCGAAAAAGTTTCTATTCGTCCGTGTTGTGGTTTTCAATAATAGGTATTTTATCTGTAGTCATACCTATAAATCTTATGTCCCGGCCACATTAACGACCAACAACGCGATGTTCAACGGCGTTTCCCGTTAAACTAGATGTTGCCACGATCAACGTACAACGGCATTTACAATGCCGTTTGGCGTTAGACGATTTTAACTTCAATTCGATTACCATTAGACGTTAACCGTTCAAGTGTGGCCACTCAGTTTAACGCGTTGATTATCGCGATAATTATGGCGTTGTTGGGGATTGACGTTAAGCTTAACGTAGCCGCAACATTTAAAAATCTGAGTTAGACTGCGGTCATGCCTTTTAAGCAATTAATAATAAATTTTATCTGCACAACCAGTTTGCACAACAACACCTAGACATGTTCTGTTTTTATTAGATTTATAAAAAATGTGAATTAATAAGCTTAGTGGTACGATGGAAATTTTGGTAGCCATTTTTTCCTTCCTGAATAAGGATGTTTGTAATTGGTGCGTACTTTTTTTAGAGTTCCGCGCCCCAAAATAAAAAAAGGAACCCTTATCACACTAATATTATAAAGGCGAAAGTTTGTATATGTGTGTGTGTGTGTGTGTGTGTGTATGTTTGTTACTCCTTCACGCAAAAACTACTGGACGGATTTGACTGAAATTTGAAATGGAGATAGATAATATCCTGGATTAGCACATAGGCTACTTTTTACCCCGGAAAATCAAAGAGTTCCCACGGGATTTCGAAAGACCTAAATCCACGCGGGCGAAGTCGCGGGCATCGGCTAGTAAGCTATAAGGGTTCCTTTTTTCCTTTTGGGGAAAAAAGGAACCCTTATAGCTTCGTTGTCTGTCAAGACCGATCAAGGGAATCAAAACCCATACTCGTTGTTGTTTGTTGTAGTGGCTTTTTGCTGTGCCACACAGCACAATTTACTACGTCAAAGACGCGTTGTTTGGAGAAAACACAAAGGAGGTTGAACATGCAAGTCTTTTCTGGGTAATCTCAGTCCAATTTGTTGTATCTGGACTAGAAGGATTATCCTCGAGTACTTCCCATTGGCCTAGGATCATGAAATTTGGCAGGTATGTTTTATAGCACAAGTAAATAGCAAAATCCGAAAACCGTGAATTTGTCTCTACATCACAAAACAAAGTGTTACCTATTTCTTGTGCGATATGGTACGGAATCCTTTGTGTGCGATTCCGATTCGCACTTGTCCGGTTTTTTAATTTTTTTTTAATTCATGTAGGTAATTGCGTGAATTTTAAAGTAGTACATGACAGATTTCTAATTAAACTTAATCAAGATAAGAATCATTGTATCAATTATTAAGATTGTTGATGGCAAAATTTTAGACCTGTCAAATAGTTCGCTTCAGAGATTTGTAAAAGCTTTATATTTATTTACGTAGATTCCTACGTTTTTGTTTCTCATTTAACATCCGGTTTCAAAATCTGTAATCTATCATTAAGCTTTAGGTACCTACGTAGCGACGTTGTTAATTTTCAAAAAAGACAATAGGTTATGTAGACCATAGACCATTGTAACATAGATTTTAAGGGACAGGTCCACAGATTCCTGCATGAAACGGTTCATTCGTTTAGGCGCTACGGTGCCACAGACAGATACACAGATACACACATCAAACTTATAACACCCCTCTTTTTGGGTCGGGGGTTAAAAATTGATTTCAATTTGGATTTTTCTTACTATAAAAAGGATTGACGTCACGGAATCGATCCACATTATAAGAATGTAATAACATTGATTATAGGTAATTAAATACAGATACTGGGCTAATGACGGTACAATACAAACATCGTTAGGTTTAACTCATTAACGTCATTGGGATTAAGTAACTTAACAATTTTAATTAGCGCAATTAAATACTTGAAATAAGATCGGTCAATCGCGAAGGGTTCTGTACCATGGTAAAAGATATTATTATACCTCTTTTAAGTGGATCACTTCGAGTTAATAGCGTACTGCGCCATCTATTGTGATTTAGTAAATTAGTTTTTTCGTGAACACATTTTTTTGTGATGTAACTACAAATTCACGGTTTTCGGATTTTTTCCTTTACTTGTGCTATAAGACTTACCTACCTGCCAAATTTCATGATTCTAGGTCAACGGGAAGTACCCTATAGGTTACTTGACAGACACGACAGACAGACAACAAAGTAATCCTATAAGAGTTCCTTTTTCCTTATGAGGTACGGAACCCTAACGAAAAGTATATATACCTACCTACTCAAAACATAAATAATATATCTATGTTTATTGTTTATACTATTTAGAAAATAATAATATAGTAACTTACTTACCTACTTTTGTGACAGACAGCATTCTTAATGAGTTAAAATTGCTTAGGCTGCAAAAATCTGTTAAGTTACTGATTAACTGTTAAGTTACTGATTAACTGTTAAGTTAATCTGTTAAGTGGATTCCACTACATCCAAAACACCTTTGTCTTCGGAAAAGAGTATAAATTAAGAGTTTTTACGGGATAAACTAAAACCACGCAGACCAAGTCGCAAACAAAAGCTAGTTGTTTATCTTTTCATGAGAACTTGTTAGACAAATGTATATAATATGAAACATACTAAAAATACCGCACATGTGAAGGGCATTGGGCATTGCACAAAATAATTGACATTTTGGGGTTTCCGAAACGATAATTGACAATTTCGCAAGATGTCTAAAAATCTAGATCTTAGATCCGTTCCCAGACTAGCCAATATGGGAATTAAAAAGTAATTACTTACTTAATTATATATTGATCAAGGTAATGTCTAGTTCTCAAATCGCACTGATTTCCTATTGCTGTTAATCATCACACTATATAATATTATAAAGGCGAAAGTTTGTATGTGTGTGTGTGTGTGTGTGTGTGTGTGTGTGTGTGTGTGTGTGTGTGTGTGTGTGTGTGTGTATGTTTGTTACTCCTTCACGCAAAAACTACTGGACGGATTTGGCTGAAATTTAGAATGGAGATAGATAATATCCTGGATTAGCACATAGGCTACTTTTTATCCCGGAAAATCAAACAGTTCCTACGGGATTTCAAAAAATCTAAATCCACGCGGGCGAAGTCGCGTGCATCGGCTAGTAGTTTATAGTTTACATTTACTTTTAGATTATGCCCGCCACTTTGTCCGCGTGGATTTTTTTAGATCTCGTGGGGATTCTTTGATTTTCCGGGATAAAAAGTTGCCCATTTCGATTTCCAGGACGCAAGTTACGTCTGTGCCAAATCTATTCTTAATATTATTATAGAGAGTTAAAGTTTCTAAGTTTGTTTAAAATACCTATACTTAGCTATACTTCTACGTTTTTTTAAGGAACGTCGACAAATGACGAGTTTTTAAGCATAATCTTACATTCCAAGTTTAGATAAATAAGTACTGGAGAACAAATATATTTTACACAGAACACCTAAAAATTAATATAGAATTAGCGATTTGGTCGATAAGTTTAATTTTCAAAACTATGTCATATTTGCTGTGCTCATAAATATGCCCGTTTACAGGCCAGTTGCAAAACAGGCGGATAAAGTTACGTTATGGTTACCGTTAAACTTTAACCGTCAATAAAAGTAAAATGGGTTTTACGTATTCTGTTGTATGCAAGGTAATTTTTTGACTTTGGATTGAAATTTAAGTCTATTAGATATGAATAATATACTGATATTTAAGCAAACCAATATTTATTTTGGAGGCTTAGATTTAGTTAGGATTGGCGCCTGATGAGCTCTGACAAGCGCAATGGATACCAATCCAAGTTTGGAAATTAAAATTTAACGTAACCATAATGTATTTAACTTTAACAACCTAATATGCAACTGGGCCTGAATAACGAACATAATTACCTACTACTTTTTATTAGCTTAACAAGAATTTTAATGATTAAACCAATAAGCTAATAAGATTATTGGTTTAGTGATATTTTAAAACTATTTGAACGGACGATAAATCCGGTTTATTTGGACGTGAACTGACGATGAATGATTATGAGATAACTCCAACGAAATAATTCAAATCTCATGGAAAAGATGATTGACTGACTGACTGATCTATAAACGCACAGCTCAAACTAATGGATGGATCGGGCTGAAATTTGGCATGCAGATAGCTATTGTGACGTAGACTTCCGCTAAGAAAGAATTTTTGAAAATTCAAACTCTAAGGGCGTAAAATGGGGGTGTTGTCTGCGCGGATGGAGTCTCGTGCATAAGCTAATCCATACTAATATTATAAATGCGAAAGTGTGTCTGTCTGTCTGTCTATCTGTCTGTCTATCTATCTGTCTGTCTGTCTGTCTGTCTGTCTGTCTATCTGTCTGTCTGTCTGTCTGTCTGTCTGTCTGTCTGTCTGTCTGTCTGCTACGCTTTCACGGCTCAACCGCTGAACCGATTTCAATGAAATTTTGTACAGACTTACATTACAGGATACATTCCGGGGAAGGTTCTGGATATAGGCTACTTTTATCCCGGAAAAACAAACAGTTCCCGCGGGATTCCTAAAGACTCATCCGCTTGACCGATTTGTATGAAATTTGTATCGAAGTAGCTTGCGTCCCTGTAATTGACATAGGCAACTTTTTATCCTGGAAAATTAAACAGACCCACGGGATCTTAAAAACCTAAATCCACGCGGACGAAGTCGCGGGCATCCTCTATTGATGAATAAATCCTACACGCTAAGTATGGATAAAAATGTCCTCAATATAAAATGAACAAAGCAGATAAAAAGGTCAAAATTGCTAAACCGGTGCACGGTGAGCCTTTTCGGTCACCTTGGTTCTCCTACGGAGTTTGTCCCTCGTAAGAGACACCCAATATAACCCGCTCTATAGCACACTGAGCGACTTTGAACTTGTAGACGAGGCCAATTAGTGTCTACGTTTCAATTCCGTACGTCATCATGTCTAAACTTCACCACATAGTTATAAAAACCAAAGTCGCTTTCCGCTGTCTGTCCCTATGTAGGTATCTTTTAAACCACTGGACGGATTTTGATGCGGTTTTTTTAATAGATAGAGTAATTCAAGAGGAAAGGTTTATATGTATAATACATGCATCATACAGGAGAGAAATACTGATAATTTTAGGTTTCTAATGTGATGTTGTTACACTTTTTTGCGCTTACATTGCAAACGCTGGCTGACCTACAAGAGAAATCAAAATAATGTACTACAGTATTGTACACATTAAAAAGGTCTACAAAAAGTCGTGCGAAGCCGGGGCGAGTCGCTAGTCTTTTAATAAGAACCTTAGTGACTTTAAACTTGTGGAATAGGCCAATGTTTCAATCAATTAATTCCACACGTCATTAGGTACGTCTGGTTTTTTTATTATCACCTAATATTCAATACCCATAAAAATAAGCGAGCGGTCATTGTACGAGATTATACAATTAATTATTATCTAGAACTCAACGTCATCTCTGTTTGCGTGATGACTTGATATATCTAAGGATTCTTAACAATAACACAATGATTATGAATTTCTGATCCGAGATTTGGCATGGGCAAAAAATGTTGACCGGTACCAAAAAATACATTAATAGATGCGCGCATTCAAGCAAATATTTTATAAATATTACATAGATATAATTAGTATCAATTGTTAGTAAGGATTTAACAGTTTCATGCAAAAAACGAATAGTCTATGATGTGGAAATTTAAAAATAAAATTTTATATGATAAAAGGAATTTCTATCAATCGAAGGTTCGATCTTTGAGTTCAAAACTATTAAATCAATAACCCCTTTAATTGTAATCTCGGGTTGTAACCAATCTAAAATTTTATATGATAAAAGGAATTTCTATCAATCGAAGGTTCGATCGTTGAGTTCAAAACTATTACATCAATAACCCCTTTATTGTAATGTCGGGTTGTAATCAATCTCTAAACTTATTAGCTAGTAATGTTATCCTTTTCCAATATTCGCTGATAAAAAGGATAGCAGTATTTTAGATCTGTTAATTTGTTTTAGAAATGTGGAAACAACTATAAAACTTACAATTTAGAACTAAATCTGCTTGTTATTCTGAACCCATAATTTGATGAAAAATTTCTAAAGTTTACAGTTATCATCAGATAATACTTAGAAAGCAACGGTTATTGTGCTTGAGAAACAGAGGATAAGTATGTAGGTACATACCTAGTATAATAAACTTAAATGTCTTTGGAAAAGTACCGATATCAATGGAAGATAATATAAAAGATTTGGTCAATTGTTTTCATTAACTACACTTATCTAAATCAAAATAAAAACAAAATTAAGACTAGAGGATTTCTTTTCAAATTGTATTAAGAAAATAATGTACTTACCAATTTTTTTTGGAAATTACCTGCATTTTTATTAATTAACCGACTTCAAAAAGGAGGAGGTCTCAATTCGTCAGAATCTTTTTTTAAAGTATCATTTTGTTCAATGTTACAGTTGTGATGCATGTTATGACAGTTTGGCGTTGACGCTAAAATATTAGTAAGATCAAAATCAATTATTTTGACCTTTTAGAATCCATTTAAGGGTGTTCCCAGTAAGAAGGTAGTGTTCCCCGATATTTATTACTCGTCGAAAAAGGCGTTTTTGCCATTTATAGCATTTAAATAATTCAACTGACAGAGTTAATTATTGATATTATCTATGTAAAGCCGCAAAATGTTTTTTATTGCTGTTCAATAATTATGGGCTTATAAATATTATGACTTATGAGATGAGCAAGGAATGCATATTAATTTTATGATCTTTCCAAAAAAACCTATTACCTATTAATAACTAACTCAGCGACTAATAAAATATTTAAGCCCATTGGTGTCTATAAATTTAAATGTAAACTTTATCAAACTTAAGTACCTATAACTACCTCCCTGCCAATTTTTTGTAGCTACTGTTTTTTTAACTATCTGATACTCACAATTTCATCCGCGTTAAGGATTTTAAAATCTCATGAATTTGGAAATGGAATTGAATTTTCAAAAAAAAAATTCTTAGCGGATATCTACGTCATAATAGCTATCTGCATGACATATTTCAGCCCGATTCGTCCAGTAGTTTTAGCTGTGCGTTGATAGAGCAGTCAGTCAGTCAGCTTTTCCTTTTACATATTTAGATTTTTAACCCCCGACCCAAAAAGAGGGGTGTTATAAGTTTGACGTGTGTATCTGTGTATCTATCTGTGGCATCCTAGCTCCTAAACGAATGAACCGATTTTAATTTGGGTTTTTTGTTTGAAAGGTGGCTTGATCGAGAGTGTTCTTAGTTATAATCGAAGAAAATCGGTTCAGCCTTTTGAAAGTTATCAGCTCTTTTCTAGTTTTGTTATAGAGGTTTTTGTGTCGGGGGTTTTTATGAGTTATTATTTAGTACAGATAGATTTAGTTCATTATTGTATTGAGATAGAATAATTAAGAGGACACAACACCAAATAGGAACTATTGTTAATAAACATCAATTAAAATTGATTACTGATCCAAAGTTATTCGGTAAAAAAAATGAGAACGGTATTAGCATACGAATGGGACGATTTATGCATGGCAAATTTTTAATTTTTCTAGACACTTTCCTTATAATAAAACGAGCCTATAAGTAAAAGTTATAATTATATAGTTATATGTACCCTATGTTAATCAAAATATCATGTGACCCAGTTAGGGGCTAAACTCTATTTATTTTACTTTATCTTTATTTAAAAAAATTATCAATAATAAGTTAAAATTTTAATTTAAAAAAATTCAATTTTTTACTTATGATACTTCAATTTTTCTTGAGAATGGGAAAAATCAATTTGCCAGCTGAATATTAACGATGTTCGTCAGCTTTTAGTGCATTTTTTTAAAATAAAGGCTAGGTGTTAGATTTTTGGACCTAAAGAACGACGGGACCTTATGCAAAGCAGTGCTAATTTCAGAACGGAAACTCCCGAAAGAAACCGCATTCAAATCGGTCAAGCTAAAAGCGAGAAAATTACAGACAACTCAATACATTCTGACGACAGAACCCAACAATAGTGAAATCAAAAAACTGATTACTGAAGAGCGTACGGTTTTCCCAACTGCTAAAGGTACCCCAAAACTGACAATGTATTTTGCACAACAGTTAGGTACATGACTACAGTTTAATACGATGTACAGTACATTGACCTACACAATCTCTACAAATGATTTGATTACTATTTATTTGAACCGATACATAGGTACCTATAGAATGTTTAATTACTTTCATCAGTAATTGAACTATGTTATAAAATAAAGTGCTTAGAAACTTATTATTATATTAACAAAACTCTTGACACAAAAACCCCTAAATAGTAAAAAAAATAAGTAGGTAAGTATAATAATATTGGCCCTTTAAGTTTAATATAAATAGTAAAGTTTTTACTTAACAGGGCTCTCTCCGTCACTTACTCCATACAATCGTAGTTCCAATTTCATTTGAATATTAAGCAACCAAAGTCCATGAAATTTTGCAGACATAATTATTCTAGAAACTAATATCTGTGCCTGTGGTGTTTTAGATTTTTCTAAAAATATGTAGTTTTAAAATTACAGGACCTCAAAGATTTGTATGTGAATTTTTAAGACCGCGTAACTTTGAAACCGAATATTTTAACTGAAACCTGGAAAACCACAGGCATAGATATTAGTTTCTAGAATATGTCTGCATTTCATGGACTTTGGTTGCTTAATATTCAAATGAAATTGGAAGTACGTTTGTATGAAGCGAGTGACGGAGAGACCCCTCTTAACATAGATTTGATATACGCCTACTTTAACGACATAAATAATAGCTATAGGTTAGTTGTTATTTCCATATAAAATATATATGAAAATCTTCCAGGATATTGGAATGGCGGTGCAAATTTAATTTATAATCTAAGGTGTCTAGCTGACGTGCTACAAACACAGTGGCAAAATGCCTCCCAAGAAAATTAGGATTACGGTGAAATTACGTGGATGTCCACAGTGGAGCATAAAACGTGTACCTAATTGCATTCATACGCACCACAAGTTGCTAGGTCAACCTTCAACGTCTGCTTTGAACGTGTGTATTTTAAAATATACTAACCATATTGTGGCCACAAACGCTAACACTCACAACACTGGCACGCTAGTGGACGACTTCAAATAGAAATTCTCAATAATGTGTTACTCCATAACTCTGTCAAATCTAAACCGTTTTCAATAATTATTTCTTCATTAACAAGGGTATAATATCAGGTTAGTTTAAAAAAAAAGGTTAGTCTTAATAATTAGATTTGATGTAGAGACCTTATGATAGTCTTTGGAGACGTAGAATCATGTTTTTATGTAATTTTAGTGCCATCAGACCATTTACATACGACCAGAATGCCGGTATTTTTGCCTTTGTGGTGTGGCCCGTCTGACTAGACACTGAGAGTGCAAAATATTTTGCTCTGAGCTGACCTTTACTTTGAATGCTTTGGAGTGGAAAATTACTGTAAGTATTAACAGGACTCTCTCCGTCACTTACTCCATACAATCGTAGTTCCCATTTCATTTGAATATTAAGCAACCAAAGTCCATGAAATTTTGCAGACATAGTCTAGAAACTAATATCTGTGTCTGTGGTGTTTTAGATTTTTCTAATAATATGTAGTTTTAAAATTACAGGGGCTCAAAGATTTGTATTTTTCTTTAAAAAAAGGCCCAACTTTGTGCTCGTTTTTCTAGACAATGGAGCAATTTAATGAAATTTGGAAAAACCACAGACCTAGAAAATTTAATGAATATTATGTAGTAAAAAAATTATCGTTATATATTTTATATTGTTATAATTGTGTGGGAACTACGAAAACCAGAAATTACACCCAGAAATCTTGAAAATTTCGTGCTGTCTCGATTTGTGCAAGCGGGGTGGTGAAGTGCGGGGGACGACACGTGAAACTGACAGAAACTGACAGTCTAAACACACGGGCCACATTTAGACTGCACCCAACTCCAAACTTGTCGATAGGTCTAACTAAATACACTGGTACATTTCAACTTGCGTTAGACGTATGCGTTACCTACTCAGACGTTGCCTGTAGATAAAAATATGTCTCATGTTTGATGGCAATAGCGCATGCATCAAACCCTGCAAGTTGCAACTCTCTTGCAACCTATTCCTCACGCAATACGCACAGCTTTAATATTATAATTTTTGACAATGTATACTATATGTAATGCCATATCACAGGTCACTCTCTGATTTATTGCTAACAATTTACTTCCAAATGCAAAGAAATCTAAGTGTGTTGAATACACACTGCCCAATACCAGGACCTTAAATGACATAAGTTCATTGATAAATAATCATATGTTGAAAATAAAGGAGAACCCCGTGTTTCTCGGTATAATGTTAGATGCAAAGCTTCTATGGAACACCCACATATCAACACTTGATGGTAAACTCAGCTCTGCTGCTTACACTGTTAGAAAAATTCGACAGGTACTGACGTGGAAACTGCAAAAATTGTATATTTTGCCTATTTTCACTGTATTATGTCTTACGGACTCTTGCTATGAGATAAAGCGGTAGATATTGAAAAAAAAATGTATTACAGAAAAGGACAGGACGTGCAATTTATAATTTAAAACCGCGCGCTGCCATACAATAAAAATATAAGGAAATAAGTACCTTATCTATTATCTTATAGTAGCTTTTAAATATATTTACAACTAGCTAATGCCCACAGCTTCGCTCGCGTGGATTTAGGTTTTTAAAAATCCCGATCCTTTCATTTCCCAGAACAAAAGTTGCCTCTCCGTAATAGCCCGTCCCCGGGATGCAACTTGTTTCTGTATCACGTAAGAATATTTAAACGGATGATCCTTTTCAAATCCCGAGGGATCACCAGGATTTAGGAATGCAATTTCTTACAGCATCCTATACCTTCAATATCAATTAATAATCGACACTTTTTAAATCCCATTAGCTTTAGTAGTCAGGTCCCCTGCAACATCAGGATTGAGGAGTTGGAATCCAAATTTTTTATTGAACAATGTCGCAAACTTTCTTTATCGATTAAAAAAACTACCCAAAATTACGCAGTTAGGTTACCTGCCAAATTTCATGGTTTTGAGTCAACGGGTACCCTAGAGGTTTTCTTGACACACACGACAGACAGACAGATAGACAACAAAGTGATCCTATAAGAGTTCCGTTTTTCATTTTGAGGTACGAAACCCTAGAAAACGTAGGAACGGCATTCCGAACCAGTGGTAAATTTGTCTGACCATCCAAAAACACTTTGAAGTTTTCCTAAAAGTTTACAGGAATAAAAATTTATCATTGTATTCCATTCCATTTCATTCTATTCCATTCTGTTCAAAGATAAATAGATAATAAAAATATTTGTCACCGAAACAATAATTTACGATACATCAACCAATATCAATTTTACTGATGACAATCTGACTATTACCAAAGTGAACGACTACTATAATATCTATTATATACGACTAACATAATATGTATTATAAATTGTGTGCTGTTTGCATTCTCACTAGGTTCTCATTAAGTTTGTTTTATTTGGTTAAACTTTCTGGCTTTTATATTGTTATGACGTTTAATTGGCAAACAGTCTGTTTATTGGCTCAAACTCAAAAATTCAGCCAATCACAACAAAGAAAATATTGTAATAATGATTGATGCAGCTTTCTGTAATTGAAAACAAAATATTTGACATTAACTTGAATGTGACAGTGTTTTCCGAATAGGGTTGCCAGAGGCCCCGTATTTTACTGGTTACCCCGTATTTCGGGATACAGAAACCTGGCTGGCGAAATCAAACACTGACGTTATGTCCAGTAGAAAGAATATTTTCCTTTTGCGGCAATGCGTAGCCGAAACCCACTCGATATTGATCATGGTCGTAGCCAAGGCAGCGGGGCTTGGTTTGAGGATGTAAGCCTTTTTTTATACAAGTTAGCCCGTGACTTTAATCTTTTCTAGTGGTAAGTGATGATGCAGTCTAATTTCTTGGCCGTTAGGGCCATAGTAACCATATAACTAGCCATGACCGAAGCCTCCCATCAGACCAGAAATTTAGAAATGGCGACTGCGCCTGGGAATCCGTCAAAAACCTAAGCCTAAAATAATACTTACACTATTTCTTGCATTTGCTTACCAATTTTTTTTGGAAATATATCAAACATTTCGCGCTCACTTCACTCGCGCTTTGAATTTGTATTACTTGGTGTAAACTCCGCAATTTCGTTTGCATGAATTTAGATTTTAAAAAATTCCGTGGGGGATTTTCCGGGCTAAAAAGCCGCCTAAAAAAATGTCTGGGATGCAAGTTACCTCTGAATAGTAAGTACCAAAATTTTGGTAAAGAAGATGGGCCGTGAAAGGGTAGATAGGCAAATAGATATACTGTCGTATTCGTAATATTAGTATGGAGCTTTAAAAATATAATCTTGCTATGGCTAAACTCGTTTCCCTTTCACTTTAATTTTTTCTGTATTGAACCAAAAACACTTACGCTCACTGTGCTCGCGCTTTTTTATTGTTGTATTTTATCTCACTGACAAATTGAAAGGCGAAATTCCACTAACCAGGTAATTAGCCCATAAAGTTGAGCGAATGTTTTTTTCCTCATGACAGGATTCAGTTCCGGCCCTGATAAAACCTCTCCCGCAATCGATTCCTGGCTACGGCCATAGTATTGATACTGTGAAGGTGGAATTACAAATTAAATGTAATTTTAAGTTAAAATGAAAAGATTGTATGCATGAAATGTATAACATTTTGCTTTACAAAACTTAAGAGTTTTTAAAAGCTATTTAAATAAATAAATCTTTTATTTAAAACCACATTGCAAACACAGTTCACCAATCAAGACACGGCAACATACGGAGAAAAAATACAAAACTTACAAATAAACTAAAATATCTAAATAGGCTTTCCATGCATTTCAGAGAGAACCACCGCCTATTTCTTTAAATACTTCAAATTTTCAAATTTCTTCAAATCTAAACCCCGTATTTTTGATGGTGGTAGCCTGTAAATCAAAAAGAGGCAGGTGGCAACCCTACTACTTCCTAGACAGAATTTAAAAATTGTTTTCATTACTCGGTATGCCTACTGCCATAGTGTGACAGAAAGTGTGACGGTAGTTGTGACCTCTGATTGGCCGACTCTCTTTCACTATTTGCTAAAATTGATGATTGCAACAACAATTTTTTCTTTTTTGTAATCGAAAACAGAACACGGACGTCAAACAAGTTGACTAATTGCAATCATTTCTGACCGGCTAACATTGTTCCGCTAGTGGCTCAAACTCACTGTCGCAGCAAGAACATGGTAAATTCAGCCAATCACAGCAATTTCAATTGGTTATCACAAATGTACCGATCTAGGAACCGAGAATGCACGAACCAGGGCAGATAGAGATAAGAACAATAATATCATACGTAGGAAATCGACGGGGGATCGTTGACAACGATAGCCTTAAATCATGTATATCGACCGATCGATTTGTATGGATTAGACAGTAACGAAAATAACCGAGTTTAGTGGTGAATTCTGTACAAAATTTTGTTCTTTTATATTTTGAAATATCTATTCTCTTTTCTTTCTTTTTAGTATTTAGTTAACTTCATCTTTTGTGCAAAGTTAGAGGGGAAATTTTTTTTTTTGAAAATTACGTGTAACAATGACAAATTTTTCCTTTTTTTAAAAGTTTTTTTTTTTATAAAATTAAAATGGTATGTATACAAACTATCCATACAAAATATCCATGAATATCTAATGATAAGTAGACGGAATGACACACATCGTGTTAACCTTCGTGGTTTTTCGCTGTTTCAAAAACAGATGTTAAACATTCCCTATTTTGATAGTTTAAAAAAAACTAAGGAAAAACTTTCAAACTCGACGGGCATAGGCAGTTTTTTTATATTAGGTACATATTATCACATAAGTACACAAATACAAAGAAAATTTGTTTCGTGTAAGCCTAGACCAGGTACTTTACAGGCGCTTAAATATAAATGGTCAAATCTATCTGTTTTAACGGCAACCCAACTTTAACCGCCTGTTGTGCAACTGGCCTTTATTATGAATCTGGAATATTCCATTAATCCTGAACGGTAAAAAAAAATTGCCGCCCAACTTGAAAACAAAAATCGGGCAAGTGCGAGTTAGATTCGCACAGAAGGGTTCCATATCATCGCACAAGAAAAACATTTTTTTTTTAATTTTTATGGCAGCTATTTTGAAACTCGTCACTGTGAAAATTTCATCTCTCTACATATTACGGTTGGCAAGATACAGCCCGCTGACAGACAGACAAACGGACGGACGAGCAGTGGAGGCTTAGTAATAGGGTCCAGTTGGCACCTTTCGGGTACGGAACCCTAAAAAAGTAACTGTATGAAACCGGTGCGCCGCGCCGTGCGGTGTAGGGGAGATTCCCATTTTTTGCGTTGAGCTCGGAGGTTGTTTTGATAAATTCATGACGTGGGCTCTGGATGTTTTATCAGTACATAATTACAGTTTTTCTCTTTTTTAAGGCATTTTTTACAGACATTGTTTGTTTCAAAGCTCTACGCCATTAAATAGTTTAAATGCAAACTCATGGGTAGGTACCTACTTACCTAATTATAGAGAGATATATACTTCTAAGTATTACCATAGGAAATACTTGTACATAATATCAAAATTTAAAAAACCCCCGACACAAAAACCTCTATAAGAAAACTAGAAAAGAGCTGATAACTTTCAAACGGCTGAACCGATTTTCTTCGATTATAGCTAAGAACACTCTCGATCAAGCCATCTTTCAAACAAAAAAAAAAACTAAATTAAAATCGGGTCATTAGTTTAGGAGCTACGATGCTACAGACAGATACACAGATACACACGTCAAACTTATAACACCCCTCTTTTTGGGTCGGGGAAACCCGACTGACTGATGTATCAACGCACCGCTCAAACTACTGGATGGATCGGGCAGAAAGGCATGCAGATAGCTATTATAACGTAGACATACGCTATGAGAGGATTTTTGAAAATTCAACCCCAAGGGTGTAAAATGGTGGTTCAAGAAAGTGTAGTTCGCGGGCATAAGCTACTCTCTCTAATTATAACAGAAAAATCCCTCTAGCCAAGACATTACTTAAATTTTGTTTGTTAAATTAAAACCTGCGATTTTTTATAACCCTTTAAGTATGTACCTATAATGCTGCTTATTTGATTGTACTAGCCCTTTTACAACATTCCCTGAGGAAAAGAATATAACTAAAAGACCTGTCGTTTTAGTCTATAGATTGTCTGCAACCGAATCACAAATTGTGCAAATTAGGTACACTCTCTATAAAGAAACTTCCTTTCTATTATTTTGAAAAATATGTCATTAATTAGAGAGTGAAAAAAATTTATTGGCGTCTTAGAAAAGACTTGCAAAAATTTTATGATGGCAAAATTTCTAATGCCAAGAATTACGTGAACACCTACGCAAATGTTGTTTTCTTTTACTCAATAACAAAATCTCTTACATAAAACCGGGCAAGTGCGAGTCGGATTTCCACACGAAGGGTTCCATTGTACAAGAAATCTCAAACCAGTATAGTAAAAATTTCTTTGCTGGGCATGAAAATTCCGCTATGTGGAAAATCACAAGTTGTCCGGAGACTCTTTTAAGCTTAATTTTTTTGAAAAAATATGCTTTACTTTTTAGATTAAAATCACATAGCTAAAAAGATTATTATCTATATTTTTTTTCGTGGAAGCAAGTTAAGTAAATTGGATAGAGACAAGCAAAGGGTGATTCAGAAAAGAAACACAAGTTTCTTTAGGTACCTACATTGAATTACTCGATTTTAATAAAAATAAGTACATACTAATAACAATTATTTATGCTTATCGCGTTTATATTTATTTAATAGGTCAATATGTATTCTAAATGTAAATAAATGTTGAAATAAATTACCTCATTTTGAACTAAAACAAGAAATAAAACATTATGTAAATCAATAAACATAATATTTTTATATATATTAAGTAATTTAAGATCATTTACTTTAACGATGAAGAATAACATAGTGAAGAAACCTGCATGTCGGAGAGTTCTCCATAATGTTCTCAAAGGTGTGTGAAATCTACCAATCCGCATTAGGCCAATGTATTAAACTATAGAACCTAAATTCTCATTCTGAGAGGACACTAGTTCTCAGTAGTGGGCCGTACCTACCTGTAGTAACATTATATTAAAAAGTGTTATTTCTTGGCCGGTTATTCAAGGTTAGTATGGAGTTCAATTTGACTGAAAGACCATTACAGGAAATGTATCTAATACCTAAAGCGAGACGCTAAACGGAACTTCCATCTTAATTTCAACATAACAATTGATTACAACAGCTCACTTTGGTTGTTCTAGCAAAATCGGAAGTTGACCTCGAAGGTGTATCAAAAGAGGTCAGTGACCAAAAAAAATTTGCAGGAAGTGCAAATAAGTACCTGTCAATTAGTATAGTAATTATTAAAACTGCATTAGGCAGTTAAATTGAATATCGACATGATTGGCTAGAGTTTTTCCACATAGTAAAAAGTCATTATATTTAATAATATTATAACTGAAAAAGTTTGTCTGTTTGTCGGTGTGGGAATTTCTGCTAAGCAGATTTTGACATTTAGTTCAGGGATAGCTTGCATCCCGAAGACGGACATAGGATACTTTTTATCCTGGAAAATAAGAATTCTTACGGGGTTTTTATAAACCTAAATGCACGCGGACGAAGTTGCGTTTAAGTATATAAAATTATATTTAGTTGTGTTTATATAAAATCCTATCTAATCCTTAAATGACCACTCGAACAAAGATCTTGACAGACCGGTTCCAATATGGCGGAATCAAAACAAATTGCTAAATAGAGACATATTATAAGGATCTATTATTACGTATTTTATATTTATCATTGATTTATCGGCGGGTTCATTTGTTCACTGAATAATCATGACCCGTTTTCAACAAGTACCTTCCTACATAAGTAGTCCTACGTTACAATTAGATATTTAATTGTATTAATTAATTATTGTTCTATAAGCCTCAATAGCTCAACGGTTATAGGAGCGGACTGAAATCCGAAAGGTCGCCGGTTCAAACTCCACCCGTTGCACTATTGTCGTACCCACTCCTGGCACAAGCTTTACGCTAAGTTGGAGGGGAAAGGGGAATGTTAGTCATAATTAAAATGGCTAATATTCTTTAAAAAAAAATGTGATATATACTAGGTAGATCATTGATAATGTCTAATTTTCGATCCAGTTTGAGAATCATTATTTTAATTTGGTTTGTCTCACCTAGGGTGGCAATAACTATTCGTATTCATATTTAATTCCAGTCTATGCAAGTTTTTTAGAATAAACTGAATAAAGCTATACTGCTATATCTAGACAATTGAAAGGCCCTTGCCCCTACTTATTAGATAATTTTAACTAAAAAAATAATATTAAGTATGAGTAACATTATTATACTTAAGTAGTTTTGGATATTCTAAGGTTACTGATGATAATTATCTGGTCCGATAACTATAAATAGTACTGAACGTAGACAAAAAAACTTCCACTCGAATACGTAGTTTAAATATCGATGAACTTTGTTTCCTTACATTTTTTATCAGATCAAATAAATTATTGTAAATAACTTACATAATTGGACGTAGCTTAGCAGAAAATACTCATGTATTTAAAATTATATTAAGTATATTATTATATTATTTAATTTATATTTAAAAAGAATTCAACCCGCAATACTGTGGGAATCATAAATCTTTATTTGATAAAAATATATAAGGTAAATCCTAAATAAACCTAGGTAGTAAGCACGCATTTCTGGCCTCGAACTAGGATTCAAGCCTATTTTTTATTACTCGTGAATCACACTAATATTATAAAGGAGAAAGTTTGTATGTGTGTGTGTGTGTATGTTTGTTACTCCTTCACGGAAAAACTACTGGACGGATTGGGCTGAAATTTAGAATGGAGATAGATTATACCCTGGATTAGCACATAGGCTACTTTTTAACCCGGAAAATCAAAGAGTTCCCACGGGAATTTAAAAAAACCTACATCCACGCGAACGAAGTTGCGGGCATCAGCTAGTCACATATAAATGCAGAATCAAACTCAAACCCATAAAAATATGTCAATTTTGCCTTAAATTCTGAGTATGACATCACAACACCTCAAAAGAATCATCTTCATAAACATGATCAACCCATCGTCGTCCTATACTGAGCACTACTGAGTCTCCTCTCAAATGAGAAGGGTTTAGGACCTAGTCCGCCACGCTAGCCAAGTGTGGATTGGAAGACTTCACACTTTTGAGAACATTATAGAGAAATATTAGATATGCAAGTTTCCTTGTGCTGTTTGCCTGCACCGTGAAAGCAAGCAATTGCTTAAAATGCACATAACTCCGAAAAGTTAGAGGTGCGTGCTCTGGATTGAACCCCTGACCCCCTGAGTAAAATTTGGACATCTTAACCACTGGGCTATCACGGCCTTACAGAATACATGTCTCCTTGTGGTTTCACAAAAGTGACTTTTTGTGGTTTGAGTCCGTTTAGCTAAACTACGTCCAATTATAAACCATATGCGAAGGCTGATCGTGAACTGCAAAAGTTACCAGAATTATTAACCTTTTACACCATTTGCATTTTATTGAAACCTTTACCTGCGTAGTTTATGATGCAATTGCTTTTATTGACCAAATGTAAACTGTTATAATATGACTAAAATTATATGTCTTATAACTGAAATCTTGCTATATCGTAAAATAAATTTAGTATTATAGATAAACCTTGATAATAACAAAGGAAAGCAAGTCTTATGACTCTTATTATTAGCACTTACAAAACTGTATGGTGGAAGATACTATAATATAATTAATCATTGTAAAAGTAATAAAGCCATGCATGCATAAATAATTCATTAAGAAAATCTTTCATTTTGTTTATATTTCTTGCGAGCTAAATAATACCTTGTTTATTAACTACATTTTTTTTACAAATTATTATTAGTCTTAGAAAAGATCTTCCAAAGAAGTTTATGGATTTTATAATTCCTGTAATTTCATGACTAGTCAGTGAATGAAAGGTATTTCACCGTTACAAAATTATCTAGATAATTTATAGTATTTAAAAATTCGCATATAAGTATGATAATTAATCTCTGTGTCTTAGTTTCTCTATCATGCATTTCGTTGGGAATACCAAATCATCATTATTTTTAGCACACCTTTATTTGCCATAGAGGGCTCTCTCCGTCACTCGTTTCATACAAACGTAGTTCCAATTTCATTTGAATATTAAGCAACCAAAGTCCAGGAAATTTTGCAGACATATTCTAAAAACTAATATCCATGTCTGTGGTTTTCCAGATTTCTGTTAAAATATTCGCTTTCAAAGTTACGCGGTCTTAAAAATTCACATACAAATCTTTGAGCCCTTGTAATTTTAAAACTACATATTTTTAGAAAAATCTAAAACACCTCAGATAGAGATATTAGTTTCTAGAATATATCTGCAAAATTTCATGGACTTTGGTTGCTTAATATTCAAATGAATTTGGAACTACGTTTGTATGAAACGAGTGACGGAGAGAGCCCTGTTAATTCGCATCAATTCGCATAATAAATTCACAAATCAAATTCTTGGACAGTTGACAGTTTTACCAATGGCCCGGCAAATCTAATATGATGGCGAATATAGATAAATAAATGCCATGATTCGATCTTCGAGTCATAATAGTATAATTAATTGGTGTTCACAGTTTTTTATCTAAGTTCTAGTTTCTTCTAAATAGATGGAAGTTTTTTATCTACTGACATTGCCTATACTATATTTTGGTATATTAATTATCCGCGTAGATTTAGGTTTTAAAAATTCCGTTGGTAATAACTGAAATAATATTATGAAAATCTTTATCCGTTGACCTCCATTATGAAAGGATTTAAGTCTCAGCGAAAGCTTTCAAAACCTAATAAAACTTAATAAAAACCTAATATCATCTATCCCCTCCCCCTTTTTATCTTTCTTGTAGATAGGTACCCTGTTTTCCTTCTTTACATACCTCTCCACTGCTAAAGGTAGCTATGACCTTTAGCAGTGGAGAGGACAAGGGCTGGCATTACCTATCTGTTTCTTTTTAACCGACTTCAAAAAATGAGGAGGTTCTCAATTCGTCGGAATCTTTTTTTTTAATATTTTTTTAATATTTTTTATGTATGTTATCCGTTACTTTGGTATACTTAGTAGGTGCGAATAAAAAAAATACCTACCGCAAAAAGACATGTTTTTTATTAAAATAAAATTTTACAAGTGCTTTTGAATCGGTAACCACTGGTTCGGAATGTCTTTCCTACCGAGAGGAGCCAGCAAGAAACTCGGTGGCTGCTCTTTTTCATTTGCTAATTAATGTATTGATAACTGAGTTGTTTTCTCTTTTGTTTCAGGTTTATTTATACTGTTCCTGTTGGGCTTCATCTTTTTGGGAATGGCTTTTGTTATATTGTTCCTACATCCATACGACGTGTTATTCCGATGGGTAAGATTTTTAACTTAATTCGATGATTTCACTCTATGTAAATAACGATAATATTATCTCCTTATTATCCTCCTAGGTATAATAATATTATTATTATTATACCTAGCGTGTAGCCTAGTCGAGACAGTGCATATCAATCAACTGGCGATTGATAAGCAACGTTGACCCAAGTCGGTAATTGGATGGGTGCTTCGGAGACACGTTAAGTGTAAGAACAAGTAGTGAATCGAAAGGGCTCACCTCATTACCCTCAGCAATAGGACTTTAAAGAACAAAAGGCAGTTATTTTTAAATAACAGACATACAAGACAGTTTATGTGTGCTACTGCTATGTTATGGAACACTCTTCCGGCATCAGTTTTCCCCTCTACTTTTAATATCCTTCAAGTTAATACAATAGGCATCTACTAGGCAAGCGCGATCCATCTTAAGCTACATCATCACTTGTTAGAAGGTCTGATTGCAGCCAAGCGCTAGTCTATAATTTAAAAAAAAAGTCTATTTAATTTTTCTTTACAGAAAGTGGTGCTGTCTGATGGTGGAGAAATCTTCGAATCATGGAGGAAACCAGAAGTGAAACTCTACTGCAGGGTATATCTGTTCAACGTCACAAATGCTGAGGAATACATGTCTGGTCAGGACACTAAGATCAAAGTCAAGGAAATTGGACCGTTTGTGTACCGGTAAGTAATTTACTTTATATATTATATGCTATACGCTATATGGAAAATCACAAACAGGAGACTCTTTTAAACTTTTTTATAATACAAGTGTAAATTAAAAATTTATAACACCCCCAACAAGTGAAGGTTACAGTAACTAAAATAGAGCTGATAACTTTCAAAAGGCTGAACCGATTTTCTTGGATTATAGCTAATAACACTCTCGATCAAGCCACCTTTTAAACAAAAAAAAACTAAATTAAAATCGGTTCATTAGTTTAGGAGCTACGATGCTGCAGACAGATACACAGATACACACGTCAAACTTATAACACCCCTCTTTTTGGGTCGGGGGTTAAAAATACGCTTTACTCTTAGATCAAAATCACATAGCTAAAAACATTATCTCTTGAACTAGCACACATGCTAAGGTATATAAACACGTCTTTTAAAATCAAACAAAATGACATTGAGAACGAAAATCCTAAAAAAATACATAGCGGATTTTGCATGCGCAGTGACGATAATCACACTATCACACTTCACACTAATATTATAAAGGAGAAAGTTTGTATGTGTGTGTGTGTGTGTATGTTTGTTACTCCTTCACGCAAAAACTACTGGACGGATTGGGCTGTTTAGAATGGAGATAGATTATACCCTGGATTAGCACATAGGCTACTTTTTATCCCAGAAAATTAAAGAGTTCCCACGGGAATTTTAAAAAAACTGCATCCACGCGAACGAAGTCGTGGGTATCAGCTAGTGCAAAATATTTTGGAAACATCGTGCCCTGACTATAATAAATTTTATCGTAGAGAATTTTAAAAAATAGTCCGAATTACTAATTATTGCCAGTTTATATAAACCTCTTCTCTTCCGCGATCAAGTAACCTATAGGTTAATATACATAAGTGTTATATTTTTATTTTTAGCTAGTAAGTACACATTAATTATAAGGCCTATTTTAGTGAAACAAGTTCCAAAAAATGTTAACGACACGAATGGGTTAAGTACCTGTTATTTAACTAAAGTTAGTCAACCTGTTTTTTATAGAACAGTGATTGATACCCGCGATCTCATCCGCTCAATTTTCTACGTATTAGGTACGGTCGGCCTCAGAATTCGAGTAGCAATTCCGCGAAACTATTGCATCAAAAACTTTTGCATTAAGGACCTTTTTTTATAAACACACACACCCAACGCATGTGCATAACCGCACCATGCGAATATGATCATTAAGGTGCTAAACAACTTACGGCCTTTGACTGTACCTATTTTATAGGTGACTGGCTAAATTATTTAACTCATTTTTAGTTAAGTCACCCCTTCTCACCTCATTCTCTTTTTTTCAGCGAGGCCCTGGAACACAGCAATGTCACATTCAACGAAAACGGAACCCTGTCTACGATACCTCTACACCCTCTTATTTGGGAGGAGGAAATGTCTGAGGGAAACAAGGAGGATGATATTCTATATCTACCTCATATTGCTTTATTGGTGAGTCCTGAACAGATATTTTAAAACAGCTTTATTTATTTATTTTTATTTTATTTATAGAAGGAAAATCTACAGCGAAGTAATACAACAACGAATACAGCGAAGTAGTAACAATTTGTCTGAGTGAGTGATACATAGTTAGATACTAAAAAAAAAAACCAGAATTAATTAAGTAAATATATCAAAAGTATTCACGCAACTGTTTGGATTTTTTTTGAGACATGCACAAACCACTAAGCCTAGTGGTCTGTGGACACATGTTTAGCCCTTGAATGCAATCTCACCTGATGGTAAGTAATGATGCGTCTAAGATAGAAACGAGCTAACTTGGAAGGGCAGGGTAGGAGTATGGGATGTATTATGTACTTAATATTTTTATCCCGTCGAACTCTGATTTACTGGGATAGAAAAAATTCTATATTACTTCTTCTTGCCTGCGAAAGTCCCATCTAAATCCCATCCCATCTAGATTAGCCCAGATAGACAAATTAAAGAAATGGAGTTTTGGTTTTTTTGACTGTTGGTACACATTATCACTTCAGTAAAATGCTTCTGGTATTTCAGATTCTATTATGGACGAATTTAGTTTTATTTCTTTACATAAAATTTATCGGTATTTTTTGGTATATTTCCGCAGATTTAATTTGTCTATCTCGTTAAAAATAACTGTTTACCGCTCTAAAAATGACACTGTATAAATTATCACCTTTAGCAATTGTATCCAAATTCTAAAATTAAATATAAAAATATGGGAAACAATGTGGCTGATTCTGATAAACACAATCTCTAAAGTAAATTGACAGGGTTAAAATCTAGTGCTATCTTTTTCTGCAGAGAGCAAAATGAAAGAGATAGCAATACATTTAATTTAACCTTTACATTAGACCATACATTAAACATTTCATTTCATGTAGAGATTTTGTATACAACAGAATCAACCACAAACTTATACCAAATCGAGAGAGTTATTAGACTTTTCTATCAAAGCAAATATTTTGGATAGAATGCATATTTAATGGCTGTTCTAGAAAATTCGCAAGCAAAAGGGCAAAATGTACTGACCAACTTATTCATAGGAAAATCTTTCTTAGTGCCTACAAGTAAAGGACTAAAATTGCATGCAATGCATGTACTTGTAGTTTGTGTAGTTTATCAATCGCTGGATGACTGCAATATGCAATCAGAGGTTAGTGACCACGTCCCAGAAAACTTTAAACCTATATCGTCATCTTTTGATGTTACCCTTTCGTATATTATGCATTTTGACAATGTAATCACACTTCACTGATATTATAAAGGCGAAAGTTTGTATGCGTGTATGTATGTTTGTATCATTTTCACGCAAAAACTACTAGTCGGATTTGGCTGAAATTTAGAATGGAAATAGTATTAATACCTTGACTTAACATATACGCTACTTTTTATCGTGGAAAATCAAAGGGTTCCTGTGGGATTAAAAAACCATACGCGGATGAAGTCGCGGGTTTCATCTAATTATATTTATATCTACTATATCAATAATCCATACCAATATCCATTCACCCATACTAAAGTTAAATCTAAAAATATGAAAGGCGACGTGGCTGTTTGTACCGTTTTCATGCCCATGCGTTTAACTGGATTCAACGAAATTTTGTAGGTACTGGGATAGTTTCTATCCCGTAGGCTACGTTTCGGCTCCGTTTTGTTCCGGAAAATCAAAGAGTACCCCCTGAGTATCATTGAGTAATTGAAATATTATGTAAATAAATTGTGGTTGTAATGTATTGAAAATCTAATTGAATAATTATAATATCCACCTATTTCATCTAAAAACAGAAAACTTAATGAACCGGTACTAGACTGCAAGACGATTGATTATTCATTATTTATTGAACGATTAAGGAAGCTAAGAGGTTTTAAAATAAAATATACATAACGAAAAATAAAACATGTTCGTGCGTAAAAGTAAAATTCGCAGTTGACTTTAAAAATTAAAATGAAAACAAAAGAGGATTATTAAGGTACCTAATTGAGTAGGAAAAATTTAATTATTTACCTTGTTTTGTTATAGATTTAAAATGGATGTCATCAAAACATGTTAAATAGACCTTGCAATTAATCTGTATTGACCTTAATTGTCTACTTCCTTATTAATTCTATATTTGACTAATAGCATTAGAATGACTACATATCACTTGTAATAGTCAAGTATAGAACCTAATTACCCTTTATACTAGCATGTTCTTCGTGTTTTGCCAGAAGGTAATATTATGTATCTTCTCATTCATCGCCATCATCATCATCAGCTTGTGAGGTCCACTGCAGCGGGATCTTCTCCGTTTGACCTAGCTCAAGATGGGGGTACGGGCCTCGAGGCGTGGCCTCCTTGCACGGGTGTGGCGCGGGGAAGAACACTTTCCCGGTAATGTTCTTTAAGCCGTTGTCAGCCTTTGTCCACAGCTGGACATCGGCCTTTCCTAATGAGCGTCACCACAGTCGGTCTTAAGCCTTCCTCATCCAGCCACTTTCCACCAGCTTCTATGTTATATTATTGAACTATAAACTAAGTACCTAAATCTCGATAAATGAAACTATGAAGCCACCTTGTTTTACCATAATCCTACCAATATCTCTTTCGCAAAAAATATTCGTAACATCAATCCAAACTCATGTGCTTAAATCCAAACTCGGAACAACTAAGTATATATATAAGGAAGTATTAGATTATGGTTTATTTATAGGATATTAAAGTATATCTGATTTTTTATTATTATGTTTTTGTATTAAATTACTAAGTAAATGTGACGTGTGCTTCTTATAGCGATAAATCATTACTTACGAAACAGTTTAAAGAATAAATAATAGGCGTGATAAGACCTGTTAATTTTTTTAATATGAGTATCAATTACCTATAATATTATTATTACCAAACAAACGTAAAAACTCGTACGAGTATTATTTACTTTAATAGCCTTCAGTTTCGATTTTATTATCGTATTTTTTTTAATATGTAAATTTTTTAACTGTCAAAATCTTTTTTCACATAAGGCTGATTTCATGTATCACAAAGATAAGATGTAAAACGTAGAAGCAGAAATAGATTCCGGTTTCCATTATCATTAGTTTACTAATATTATAAATGCGAAAGTGTGTCTGTTACCTTTCTTCGGTCCACCCGCTCAGCTTATTTCAACGAAAGGCTTAGAAAAAGATTGCATCCCGGTGATTAACATAATCACTTTTTATCCTAGAAAATCAAAGCGTTCTCAAGAGATTTTTTCACGCGGATGAAATTAATAATAACAACGTTTTTGCTTACAACCTCACAACTTATCACACTAATTATGACAAATTCTTAGAATCGATTTTTGTTTGAAATATCCCTTTCCCATCTGGGCAGGTTTCCGCACCTAAACATTTTCATATTTCGTGCGTGCAGTGTCTCTTCCCCGCTGGAGTCGTCACTTATAATACCTTGTCTAAGTACTTAATAAAGATTTCTGATAAAGAAAATCTCATCAAAAATATAGCTCTACATCGAATCAATAAAAACGTAATTTCATTGTTTCCGTGTTGTCTAGTTTATCATAAGTTCTAGCCTCATAGGGTGACAAAAGGGCTGGCTCATTTTTTGCGCAACGGATCAGCCTGGCTATTTAGCGCGGAAATGCAGCCAGTATTCTTGGCACCATTACACGCGGGCATGATTTGTATAGTAATTAGATAAGGCTACATTTAAGTTTTATTGTAATATTTCAATTTAAAAAAAAAATAAGAACATAAGTTTGTATATCGCGAATGACTTCAAGAACTTGCAGGAGTGTTAAAATAATATACTTAGGTATTTTGCAACATTTCGTAACAACTATTCTGGTCAAGACGGCATGCCGATGCATTTGTATGGAAACCCGCTTCTATAGGAATCGGATACCTATGCACTTGAGATTTCCACATACGCTTAGCATTTGCCCACATAGCTACTTGGTTCCTTTAAGCGTAAGGTCATGAGCCTTTAAGCCTTAAGGCCAGTGGCGGAGTAAGAGCGGAGGGGGCGGTCAGCCTCATTTCTCGTGTCTAGAAGGGTCCCCAAACCTTGTGAATTTCTCAATAATCATTTTAGACCATAGTATTTTGAGTAAGTTGGATCCATTTTTAACCCCCGACCCAAAAAGAAGGGGGGTTATAAGTTTGACGTGTGTATCTGTGTGTCTGTGTATCTGTGTATCTGTCTGTGGCATCGTAGCGCCTAAACGAATGAACCGATTTTAATTTAGTTTTTTTTGTTTGAAAGGTGGCTTGATCGAGAGTGTTCTTAGCTATAATCTAAAAAAATTGGTTCAGCCGTTTAATAGTTATCAGCTCTTTTCTAGTTTTCTTGTAGAAAAGAAGGTTAGATAACCGTTAGGTTCTTAATATTATGTCAATAGACCAATATCAAGCTGTCAAGATGGACGTTGCCTAAATACATAACTATTTATTTGAAAATGATGTTTTGGAAAACTCAAATACTTTAGATCGTCGGGGGTGTTATAAATTTTTAATTTACACTTGTAGTTTATTTGGAAGCCTTCAACAGGGGTCTCTCCGTCACTTACGCCAAAGTTCGCAGCAATTAGAACACCATAAAAGCTAATCACAACAATTTGAATTGGTTTTAACGAATGTACCGAGGTAGTACCGAGAATATACCAACCAGGATAGATAGGGATGGCAACAATAATATCATATTTCGGTAATCGACGGCCGCTCGTCGAGTGAACCCCTCGTAACCGTGATATTTAATTAATTAAAACGCTGAAAATGCCAAAATTGATGATGAATCAATGGATGCAAACTAATAAAAAAGTCAAATAATATATTGTTAAATGCCAAACATTATTTGCATATTAATTTAAAGTCTGTCGTGTAACGTGTTTAGGTCTTTAGGTATAAATAGTTAATTAGCAAATACTTAAAGTCAAATACTGCAGAATGCTTCTACTTAGTACCTACTTAAAATATTTAACTAGGTAGGTACTAAGTATTCCTCAAACCTAAAACTTTACGTTAACATTTAGTTAAACTCTTGCAACATTAGTTTGCTATTATTTACATACGTAAAAGTTTGAGACATCTGTTTAAAAGATCTTAAGGTTTGCTATTGTTTGTGTAGGTCCTACCATAAAGTTTAAGTTAGGAAATTAAAAGCAAAATGATAAAATGAAAAAAGAAATTTATGATTATAACTAAAAAGGGTTACATATTTTGAGTAGTTTTCGGACTTTTTTCTATCGAGGAAAATGTATACAATCATTTTTTAATTTTAATACGAAATTAGATCTGACAAGGAACTATTAAAATATTAAAGAAATTATCAGAGTACCTAGATGTTGCCCGCGACTTTGTCCGCGTAACTGGTTTTCACAAATCCCATAGGAATTCTTTGATTTCCGGGATAAAAATAGCCTATGTGCATCCCCGGGATACTTCTGCACGTCAAAATCAAATAACGTATAGGCAAGACAGCTGATAGATAAATGGACACACTTTCTCCTTTATAATATTAAGTGTGGAATAATTATAGTTTTTCAAATTTCTAATGGCTTTCAAAAATCGAAAATTTTTCTATAGATATGGGAACTTAACACTGTCATTAATTTAGTACATCTACACGCAAGAGCAATTTTTTTTTCTCTATCTGCGCTACACGCTATCACAAACTACCTACCTAAGTCATGTCGCACTTGTAACATACGCGGAAATAATAATAATTACATTGTATAATTATAATTACACTAGTTGTTACCCGCAACATCGCCCGCGTAGATTGTGGCTTTTAAAATTTTCATGGTAACTTTATGATTTTTCGGGATAAAAATTATCTCAGCTCTATCCCCAGATATATATATCCAGATATATAGATCTCCAGATATAATTATGCATACGATCAGACTCCTACCTATTATAGATACTAACTATACATAAGAAAGATCACGTGGATCCATTAATCTCTTGTTACGTTATTGAATGACAAAGGCATGAAAAATAGCATGTCATCCCGCAAGAACGTTTCGTTTCTCCGGGATATAAAGTAGCTTATGCCACATTCCAGGTTTTTAAATATATTCTTGCAAACAATGACGTCAATTTATTGCTCTGTTGCAGCGTGATTTAAAGACGTGTTAACAAACACGCGTATATACTTAATATTAGTAGGGATTGTCGACCTTAACCCTAAGACCTCTTTCCTCTTTCAATGCGAATATCTTTACAATTTGTCATTTATATAGGTACTTATATACTGACCATATTAAGTCGTAACTGAATTTTATGATCATTTAAAGTATTATATAGTTTTTCATTATTTTCCTTATTTTCCTTATTTATATTAATAATCACAAACAATAAAATTTGTTATGGCTATTCAGCAAAGTGATTAATATAATATAAATATATACTCATAATATCTTTGGGTTATCAATGATAGAAATTGATAGCCCATCGAGGTAAAATATAAATATGTCTATGTGATATTACGCAGTCTTAATTTTTTCAACATACTCGTATTTAGAAAAAACTGTTTTGTGAGGGATTTAATATTAGTTTTATTTTCTTCATTAAAGTGGACAAGGACAACGTATTTTTCACAAGTGTAAATTAAAAATCTATAACACCCCCCGACAAGTGAGGTTACAGTAACTAGAAAGATCTGATAGCTTTCAAACGGCTGAACCGATTTTCTTGGATTATAGCTAAGAACACTCTCGACCAAGCCACATTTCAAACAAAAAAAAACACTAAATTAAAATCGGTTCATTACTTTAGGAGCTACCATACCACAGACAGATACACAGATACACACGTCAAACTTATAACACCCCTCTTTTTGGGTCGGGGGTTAAAAATAGCGGCAAGAAAGTGAAAAAGTAACCTTAAATACGTATGAACTAATGTACTAATTTTTAAAACTACCTTTTCTTTCCAGGCTTAAATGACAGGGTTACTAATTCACTTTGCCTAGACTTTACTTTTTTAAGACTGTTTTTCGCCGGAGTAACACAGTGCGACATTGAGGTATCCAATAAGACCGCATGGTCAATAATTTAAAATGTCTAATTGTAGCATGCCACTTTATCGTTATATTATTGCCCCGGTGCAAAGCAGTCTTTACAAGGAGTAGTTACCATGCCTCCCCCGCAATGTCACTTTTCTTTGATGTTTTTTTTTATTGTTTCTATATTCAGTTCTTTTGTTTGTTTCAGTCCATCGCCAACGTAGTCTCCCAGCAAAGCTTCATGACTCGTTTCGGTTTGAACAACCTGATTGGCTTGACCAACAGCCAGCCTCTCATGAAGATGACCGCCAGGGAGTTCATGATGGGCTACAAGTCCGAGCTGATGACTTTGGGCAACACCTTCATGCCCAGTTGGATCTACTTCGATAAACTTGGCCTTATTGATAGGGTAAGTTGTTTTATTTAAAATAATTTGATAGTTGCATTATTTTTAAACGGATAATAAGTTCTGCTAACTTTGCTTACAACTTCCTAATGCTACCAATACAATTAATTAATCTCTAAGTAAAATCAGCGTAAATAACAAACGAGTTAGTCATCGTCTCCTTTCCACATTCAATGCAGAAATAACTAATTATGTAAAAACAGAGATCCCTAATGACGCACCATCGAGAATACTAAGCAAAGATATACCACTCTTTTGTTTCATGAAACAAATTTGAAAAGCGAAGGTCAATAATCATGATAATAAACTGAGAACAATGTTATTACGATTATTAAAAGCGTATATCATATTAGATAATGAAAATGAAGTAAAATCAAGCACAAAGGATTAGAAACTAACTAGTCTAAGGACTGATATTAACATAAAATTATCTTTATGATAATATTGTTCTAACCAAAACAAATTCTTTTATCCAGATGTACGACTTCAATGGAGATTTCGAAACCATCTTCACCGGCGAGAATGATATATCTCGATCTGGCCTCATAGACACGTACAGAGGGTCCACCGACCTCCCACAGTGGGATGGAAAATATTGCTCCAATGTTCAGAACGCCTCTGATGGGACCAAGTTCCAGGGAGCTGTTAGCAGAAACGAGTCTGTTTTGTTCTATAGGAAGAGCTTATGTCGAGCTGCCCCTTTGGTAAGTAATGACTAATGTATTTGAACGTTTAAAAAAGTAGACATAAAAGCTATTTTAAGAAATTAGATTTCCTAACAAATGAGAAATTACATTTTCCAATTAAAGAAACAAGGTTTATACAAAATGAAAAATCATACTGTCAACATGAATCAGAATTTAGATTTGCCAATCTAAAATCAGATCGTCAATAAGAGAAATTAAAGCTAAAATCAGAATAGATTAGATTAGAATAGAATAGATCAGAATAGAAGTTAAGTTTCTCAATATGAAAAATTAGGTTTGCCAACCTGAAAAATCAGTTTATTCAACATGACACATAAAATTTTCTCAAAATCAGAAATTAGGTTTGGCAACATGAGCATTAGATTCACCGATATGTGAAATTTGCTTTGCCAAATTTATAAATTAGGTCTTCTAACCTGTGGAATTTACAAGTTCGAAAATTTTTAAACTTAAATTTGAGGTGGGACATGATTTTGTCGTCATTGTTTTGTTATTCACATTCGGATAGTTATGATGAGGACAATCAGATATATGTCTAAAAGATAGGTCTGTAGAATTTACTGCTGGAATACATGCCATAGATTTGGATTTGAAAGATTCCACATAACATGAATTAACTTTTTCCCAGATCCCGGTAGAAGAGAGTATTAAGAATGGTATGAAAGCTTACAAGTACGTGTTCCCTGAGCATATGCTGGACAACGGAAAATACAATGAGCAAAACAAGTGCTTCTGCAGACATGGTAAGTTATTAACAAACTAAAATATAAGTTTAATTAGAAACTTCTGAATGAAACAATTTCATTTTACACATTTATCTATTCATATTATGGTCGATAGATGTCATTGTTGTATGTTTTTCTTTTTTGGCGTAAAACAACCTTTAGTTACACGACCTTTTTATTTCACGCTAGATTATTGAATGGTTGAACTTCGAACATCTTTCGGGTTTTTAATCCCTTGGGAACTCTTTAATTTTCCGGGATTAAAGTAGCCTAGATTATAATAGTAATTCTTTAACAGGATGCTAGCTATCTCTACACTAAATTTCGTCATAGGGATGGACTATAAAAAGCTTGGTGACCATAGACAGACTTATTTTCGATGGCTGCATGGATATTTTTTTATGGTTTAGTATTCACTTTTTAGGTAAATGTCTGCCTGAAGGCCTGATCGATGTCACGGACTGCTACTACGGATTCCCCATCGCATTGTCCTACCCTCACTTCTATAAAGGAGACGATGTGCTCTTCAGCAAAGTTGAAGGCTTGACTCCGAATAAAGAACAGCATGAGACTAGGTAAGAAGTTTGTACTTACTTTGCATATTTTATCAAATCTGCCACGTCAATATCAATATAACGTCTGTAACTATACTACTGGTTCGGAAAACAGAAAACTCTGATTTTCCGGGATGAAACCCTATCCGTCCCCGGGACGCAAGCTATCTCGTCTAAGCTATCTCCTTTCGTCAAAATCGGTTGAACGGATGGGCCGTGAAAAGCTAGAAGACAGACAGACAAACTTTCGCGTTTACAATAGTAGTATGGATGTCCCAATCGTAGCTAAGCTTATTTCGTTTCAAATTTTATTCAAAGAAATTATTTTTTTATTATTTTATCAAATAGAATCCTATACACGAGGAATTTTGTAACAATAAAATTGTAATTGGTTTCTCGAAATGTTTTACTTTCTAAGTTTATCTAGACGAACTTAGGTGTTGATATCCCCGACATCCCGTGTCGTCACTTTTGGCTATTTTTTGAAAGTTTCACTTTGAAATCTGAGGACGCTGAAACTTTGGCCATAAATAAGATAATATCAGACAATTATTATGGTTCAATAAATAAGAGCTCAAGACATATAACAGCATCATCGTTCCTAGTTTTTGTTAATTTGAATGATCATTTTACAGATTCTGGGTTCAGCCTGATGCAGGCTTGCCTCTCGACGTCAGCTCCAAGTTCCAGATCAACATGGCGCTCGGTGACATCAGCAACATTCGCAACGTGGACAAGTTCTCCCATCTGTACCTTCCACTCCTGTGGTTTGATATTGTAAGTTATATTTAATTTTCATTTTATATGAGAACTTTTCACTTACATCATGAGTAGAGTTATTTAACTTTAAAATCTGGATATTATCATCATCATCTCAACATACTGCTGAAAAAGCTAGGCCATAGTCCACACGCTGGGCAAGTGCGGATAAGGACTTCACATACCATTGAGAACATAATGGAGAACTGTCAGGACTGCATATTTCATCATGATGTTTTCTATCGCTGTTAAAGCAAGTGATAATTATTCTACTTACCTACCTTTCGTCAAAACAAGCTACGGTACTTGATTAGATCATATTATTAACATTTGGAAATATTTCATTATTATTAATTTTTTTTCTTTTTTACAGAGAATGTACACCCTCACGCCGAACTTAGAACTCAAATTCAAGTTTTACTTAAACATACTACCCGTCGTCGAACGATGTTGGATGTACATCAGTTTCATCGCTGGTACTATCTTGATACTCATCACCACTTACATCTTAACATTCAAGATCATGTTCAAGTCATACGCGAAGAAGAACCAAAATATTAACTTCAGACCGAACCTTTGGGTGGAAAGAGAGAGAAAAAACAAAGGGAACAGCAAAGGCGACATATACACTCCCTGTGAAGTACCCCTCTCAGATACCGATTCAGACCAAACGTATGATACTAAATCGACGTTCCTAAAAACCCAAAGTGACAAAATCAAAGAATTGGGAAACAGATTGAGTGATAAAGTTCACAAGTTTGAACTAGCTCACTCCAAACATAATACAAAACAAAGTAATAGGAAAAACTCACTAATAACTCCTGAAGAATCACAAGATGAGACCAATGATGCGTTCAAAAGTGATTCGAGTGAAAGTGATTCTTACACAAACAGATATCGAGAAGTGAAACAGAGTGATAGTGAGGACGATTGCAAATATTTGGAAGTTTTAGACGATGGTGCAGAGTTTGATGATGTCGATTACCGAAGAGACAAAAAGAACGAGTTGTACATACATATCGAATAATTTAATCGATAATTTGTCTTGCCATTTTGAACTTGCCTTCATTTTTGTTAGTGATGAACTATTTTTTCTAGTAGACTGGTTGCAGTGCCAAGGATAGTTAGATTAAAAGGAACTTTTTGTATTTCCATTTCTTGTCGTGAAATGGATTGTTATAAGTAATTATTGTTAGATTTTTACATTTTAGACTGAGAGTTGGAGAGAAATTTTCTGAAGTTCGTTCTGATTTTGTCTTTCTAAGAGCGTTTCCTTTTAAAAGTCTGAACTTTTCCTTTCTCGACTTTGTTAGGAATTTCGTAGTTTTTCGCAGATTCCGCGGGTGATTCGAGAAGAAAAAGTTCCCCCTTTTGGAAAGAAAAAATCAGGAAGAACATCTCTTAGTGTACTGACTACCAGCGTTTCCCTTTAATTTTATAGAGTTAAGTAGTTTTTTAAATAATATTAATAATTTTGATTGTGAAACAAAAAGTAATATATTTTTGTCAATATTGTAGTTTATTTTCTATTAGATTTTTAGTCTTTTCAGTAGCGACTTAAATTTACAAACTTTTTTATTTATATTATTAATTTTTGTATGCAATTTTGTATGTAAGAAAAAGTGCAGCTGAATTGACAATTTTTTATTTATATCAGTTTGGCAACCCAAAAATTTGCAATCGAAATTATTAATACTATTATGCACCAATAAATAAGACTTATTGTTTAAAGTAATAATTTATTTTATTGATAAATATAATTTGAGATTCCAAATCATGGATAAGGTAACGAATAAATAAAATATTATTGCATTTCTACTTACTTGTAATATAAAAATGCGAAATTGTTTATTTATTAAAACTTGCCTTATAATGATTTCTGAGTCAGTAAATTTTGTGTATTACGCTTTTTAAAATAATAATATTTCAATCGATGAAAACATTTGTTAAAAATATAATTAATGAAAACCAGCGATTTTAATATTAATGACAATCTGAATCTGTTTTACTATACCAATAACTACCTACCTGTAAAATAGTTTCACATTGAATAGTTTAAATATTAATTAAGATAATAAATTTCATAATTTATTTTGTTTTGACGCTTTATTACAAAATAAATAATGTAATTTATAAATACAGAATTAGTTTCAATAAATTGTAAATATATTTAATGAAATGCTCAAATAACGCTTTTTTGTGCTGAAGTTAGGTTAGTTTAGGTTTATTATAAGAAGGGCTTATTTCTGAATAAAACAGATCTAATTTTATTTGAATAATTTTTTTGATTAAATTACGCTTTGTAATTTATTATATTCTAAGTATGAAATATAATATTATAAAAAAATATTTACGATTTTATTTAGGTTGTTTTTTAATTGATTACCAATTAATAAAAAATATTTATTTTAAAGTAAATTATTTTTGGACCCTTTTATTTATTTTTAATACCAAACAAAGCGTTATTTATTTTAATTGAAAATTAAGTAAAATGTTTTTACTATAGATTATAAAATATACATAAAATATAAAAAGAGCTCAACTCGAATTGTGATATGAAAACAGTAATTGTGTGATGTATTAAGTGCGTAACACTTTTTATAGCACTGGGTGACCTAAATCCTTACTTAAGTAACGCTTATCCGTGACTTAAATCGTCCATTTTACACCATGCAAATATGGACTACTTAAGTCACAGATAAAATAATCGTTACGCGGGTTTCGGTCACATACCCATGACTTCAGCAAGTCTATTATTGCACGAAATACCTATAAAGTGCATTTTCAAGCACTTTCTCCCATTGTGCAATAATAAACTACTTAAGTCATATACTATTACGTGTGTGTATGTTTTTTTTTTTCAATTATTAAGTGTCGGTCACTTTATTTGTACTCAGTTCTACTTACTGGTTATAAAATTGAAAATATAATAAAAATATTTTAGAAAATTTAAAAATGTGTTTTCTTTTACAATTGTTGACACTGTACGAATACACTCCACTTAATATTGTAATAAGTCATCCCAAATATTACGTACAAAATCAGTATGTATGATCCACCAAATTATGTAACCGAAGAACAGATACTTGACAATCTTGTCTAATAATGTGATCCTGAAATTAAACAAAACTTAGGTAAGTAATAGTTCGGTCAAAATAGATATCCAAGTTTACAATTTGCATAGAGTTAAAATTTGGTACGAATCGGGAACACGATTGAATTTATATTAAATAAATAGATAAATAAATAAATAAATAAATCTTTATTATATTAATTGTGAAAAGTCCCAATCGATCCCATATTTGCAAAAAAATATTAAAGGTCAAAGTTCACAAAATTAGTTTTTTGCATTTTCCAAATAAACGGTAAGTTTTATCATAAAAAATTGTTCTTGCACTTTTTTCCTAAGAATCACTATTTCTGAGATAATAAAAAGATTCAAATAGTTGAAAAAGTTGATCTTCATATATAGTGGGAGAAAAGTTATTTAACTCAAAAGTGAGATCAAATAAAGGTTTTTGATGAAAAATGCACCCATTTTTATACTAAGAGCTAAGTAATTAAGAAATACGTAATATAATAAAACATATATATTAATATATTATTACGAACCTTTTAAAATGTGCTCTGGATTTAGGCAAATTCTCATCCTTTTCATTGAGCAAATATCTTCTTCCTCCTATAATCCCATTTATCATAAGTTCACTTTTATCAATATTTTCCATGTCATAGTAGAAATGTTTCTTGTCTTCTTCCTTTATCTTTGATCGAAGAGAGAGGAAATTTTCGTTAGAGAAAGTCCACTGCTGGGTGGTATAGAACTGTAGAGCAAGATTTGATGAATATATCCGACGCTGGATTTTAAGTACCCTAGAAGTATTAAATAATTATTTATCGACACATATTGTTAAAGGTGTGATTGACCCGCTCCGGCTTCGCACGGGAAGCCTATTTATGTGTTTTATGAGAATCTACTTAGAAACCTCTCGAGTCTCGTGTACCTCTCTCAAAACACAGGTCTTATAAGCTTTAAAATAAGCTATATGCCGCTTTTGGTCGCTTTTGGTAATTGGTTACTCCAATCTAGAACATTAGATGATAGGTTGGTAGTAGCCTAGTAGGTACCTTTCGTGTTGCAATGGGTGATATCGCATATGCCAAGAATTAAATTTTAAGTTACCTAATATTAAGATTCATTTGAAGATTTAAAAGTACTTGTAAAAGCATATTTAAAATAAAAAAAAATATTTTCTATTCTATACTCTAGACATATTTATTCTCTAAGCCCCATTTAAAAAAGGATTTTAGAAATCTCACGAACAGTATCACTAAAAATAGTTTTGCTTACATTGTCTTTCTTCCAAGCATCCATAGTAAAATATCAAGCAAAATAGCCGGCAGTACATGCAGCAATAAAATCTGAAATATGAAAATCAACAAATCCACATGTAAATGTTGAAAAAAAAAAAATAACAACCACTCTGAATCGCTGGTCACTGAACATATCGACCTGTCCTGTTCAGTTGCTCACTGGGCGAGTTCTTTTCACTGGAAGAGTTTTATTTACTAAAAGTTAATTTAATTCAGTTAGTAAAAATAATTTAAGTTAACTTAGCTATCTATCGAATTAGGTCAGCTTAGAATGATGAGTTGTCTAATAAAATAAAAATAAATACGGCAGCGTTGAAATTTAAAAGTAACTTACCTTAATAAAATATATAGATTTATTAGAACATAATGAGACACTAAAGCTCCAAATCATATTGTCCAATGGAAATGAGGGAACAACTTTCTGACTTATGTTGAATATTTCTTCAAAAGTAGTACTATAATCCATTGAGCCGTTGCAAGTATTGTAGATTGGGATGTCGTCTGTTGGTTTGACTCTGGAAGAAATATCACAAGCAAATTGTACAGGATGTAATCAGGACGTTAGTAAAAACCGAGACAGGTCATAGTACTGATGATTACTGTAACAATACCATAAAAAATCCTGTATTTTTAAAAGTTTATAATATACTGTTGCAAATAAAACATCAGACTGACGCTAGAGGTCAATTAAGGGGGGGGGGGGCTTAAAACTTGGCATCCTTGGGTAGCTGAAATGAGTCAGTCGATCATTCGTCACTCAATCGTCAGTCAGTCATCCAGTCAGTTAACCAGCTAACCAGCTAGCAGTAGTCCAGCCAGAACTTATTTATTATCACAGCAAGCAGCTTCTACCATAACATATTTTGAATATTTGCTTACATTTTTGTTCCTCTTATCCAAGATGCTACTATAAAACCTTTAACAACCACGTCCACAGGAATGAAGTCCGCAATGATATCAGATCCAGCGTATACAGTACGGAGTATACCTAAAATTACAAAACTAACATAATAAGAGCCGATTTTGCGATCGTTAAGAGGGCTCTCTCCGTCACTCGTTTCGTACAATCGTAGTTCCAATTTCATTTGAATATTAAGCAACCAAAGTCCATGAAATTTTGCAGATATATTCTAGAAACTAATATCTATGTCTGTGGTTTTCCAGATTTCTGTTAAAATATTCGGTTTCAAAGTTACGCGGTCTTAAAAAAACTACATATTTTTAGAAAAATCTAAAACACCACAGACATAGATATTAGTTTCTAGAATATGTCTGCAAAATTTCATGGACTTTGGTTGCTTAATATTCAAATGAAATTGGAACTACGCTTGTATGAAACGAGTGGAAACGAGTGACGGAGAGAGCCCTGTTAAATAGCTTTTATTTGAGTAATTTTGAAGGTGTGACAGTTTTTGTACAGGAAATCTGATAATACGGCGTGAGCTACGCAAAAAAAAGAATGTTAGCTATAATCCAAGAAAATCGGTTCAGCCGTTTGAAAGTTATCAGCTCTTTTCTAGTTAACGTAACCTTCATTTGTTGGGGGTGTTATGCATTTTTAATTTACACTTGGATTTGTACAACAACTCTTGTAACTTGGTATTATAGTTTGCGCTTTTTTAATTTTTAAATTTTGTGCTTCTAAAGACGAAACCCCCTCCTCATACTCAAAATTAATTTATTTTACAAGTCCATGTTTAGTGGTCATAGAAATTAATATGTGTACCAAATTGTAACTTAGTCGGTTTAGTATTTTTAGAGCAAATTAGCTGTAGCAGACAAACAAACACAGGAGTGATCCTATGATGGTTCCATTTTTCTTCCCTGACTATGACCATGAGCGCCGTGTGGGAGTAAAAGTCATAGGTACCTTTTGCACTAGCAATTGAAAGGCCCACAGGTCCATTGAAGTTTTCAATCCATCCAGGCACAGGTTCTTTGATGCTTGAAATGACTGAAAATATTTCATTAAGTTTTTTTTTTTTTATTGAAAATATTACAATAAAACTTAAAGCTAGCCTTATCTAATTACTATACAAATCATGCCCGCGTGGAATGGTGCCAAGAATACTGGCTGCATTTCCGCGTTGGACAGCCAGGCTGATCCGTTGCGCAAAAAATGAGCCAGCCCTTCTGTCACCCGATCAGGCTATTAAACGCGGTGAAATGTCTAAGTATTTAGATTTTTTCAAGTTTCAGACTGGAGCATTAAAAAATCCAAAACCTACCAAGTGTGAGACGACAAAGAAAAGACTTACCTGTAAACCAAAGGTAAATTATCATAACTTACCTATAGACGGCCGAACGATTACAATAGGCAGTATCCCTTTTTGCTCATAAACTACGTGTTCTGCTAACTGCTTGTTAAATACGTAAGTATTAGGCATCTCACCGAGATATCTACAAAATAACATATGACTGATATAATAATATACCTACTAGACGATGCTCACGACTCCTGAGATAAACTTTTGCTCGATTTGACGAAGTACCTACCCGGTCAGAAAAATTTCTATGATAATTTCCATGATAAAAAGTCCATGATATACAAGGAATCAAAAGCTTAAATTGCTACAATGCATGGAAAAAGGCAAATCTGTATGTTGCAAATGCAGCATGCAACTTTGCAATTGTGCATTGTAAGATCTACATCTCCTGAGTATGCTCCGGTGTCGGAGCGAAACGTGCGTCGAGTGTGTTTTGGTGGATTTGTGTGCTGTTGCGTGGTGGTACTTGGGGCTTACTTGGTGGCTGGAATTGCCTGCATACTTAGCAGAGGGAAAGCAAGTGGTTTATGTCGCATGCTGCATGTTGCACCATGCAGATTTGCCTTTTTCAGCGGATTATAGCAAATTAAGCTTTTGATTCCTTGTATGTCATGGACTTCAACAAAGTAACGCTCTATACAATATTTAGAACTCACTTAGGTGTCAAAACATTCAAAGTACGGTCATCAACATTCTCGCATATCTCCAGCGTCTCCCTCCAATCAGCGTGAGGAGGATACATGATCTCTTCTATGGGATCACGATTAGTATTGGCGAACGATGTTGACACGAGGACAAAACACTAGAAATTAGAATAGATACAAGATGTAAACAGAACGCTAGATAAAACAGTGATATACAGGTAATATTAATTAACAAACGTAATCAAAGAAAAAAAAAAAAGATGAAAATATTTACTTCTAAATGTTTCACATCTTTAGCTAATTCTATAATTTCCCTAGTACCTCGGAGATTAAGTTTCGCAGACAATTTCATTGGGTCGTCAAATCTGAAATGTAAAGTACTATTGAATTTTGTTGTTATTAAAAAATACCCTAAAAACTATTTTAGTTTTGCCTGTCCTTAAATTCCTCTAAGCGTAAATAAATTCCTCTAAAGTAAATATGTATGTAGTATCTACTGGCTTCCCACGGTGCGTGATTCTTATCACAAAGTACCGACTACCACGGACAGCCACGCACTGCGCTCAAAACTCGGAAAACGACGACGATGCGTGTGCGCTACCACAGACGATACTCTTTCCATGGTGCGTCAGTGCGGGCTGGTCCACGCTACCCAATATCACGCACCGTGGGAAGCCGTTATTACAGGTAAGTGTTAATAAAATTTACCTTACGCGAATAAACAGCACTCTTTGTAATTTCAATGAAAATTAAATTTTGGTTAAACAAACTTTCCCCTTTATAATATTAGTGTGATGAAAATAAAACTAACCTCACGCTTGCAGCTGCGTGGTAGATAATGTGCGTTTTATTTACAATCATTGCTCTGTCTTCCTCAGACAAACCTATAAAAGAAAAGCTTTTGAATCCTACGTAACAAAATTATGGAGATGTTTCAAGAAAGTATGGGTCTTAGGCTAGGTCTTGTATTGTAACCTCAAAAATTGCCAAGACACTTTAAAACAGTGTTTAAGTATAACATTTTTTTTTCTGGTACAAAACAAGAATTTACGCATTTGTATTGCAACATAGAACAACAGCCAAAGCAAGTTATTATTGAATTGTCGGACATATATCTGAAAAGTCAGAGATTCATGCCCAGGATTTGAACCCCCTGTATAGCCGAAGTCTTAAGTTCTCTTCCTGTATCTATACAGAAAGAGAATTTAAGACTCAGCTATAGATTATTTCATACCTACCTAGTCCTAATTCACTGCAATCTCCTTCAATGAAGAACACTTTGGACTCAAAAGCTCCAGGCCTTTCTTTACGGAGACGATCAAAACACTATAAAGAAAATAATATTATTATAATTTATTTATGTGTAGTCCCATGGGATTTCACTCGATTTACGTGTGGGACCAACTTTGCAATATTAATGCGGAAATCCGGTTTTCCGTTAAACAGGGATTGCATTTCATATAATAGTATAATAGCACATAATATGTAGTATAAAATCCGTAGGAGAACCAGAGTGACTGACATAGCTCAGCGAATTAGTTAGCTGAAATGGCAGTGGGCAGGCCACGTCTGCCGCAGAACCGATGGCCGCTGGGGCAGACGTGTTCTGGAGTGGAGACCGCGACGACCTCCAACCCGCTGAACTGACGACCTTAAAAAGATAGCGGGAAGTGTGTGGATGAGGAAGGCGGAGGATCATGTGTGGTGGTACGCCCTTGGCAAGGCCTACGTCCAGCTGTGGACGCAAACAGGCTGATTGATTGGTTGAATAGTATGAAAGCCGTGCCGCCAAAAGATTTAGCGTTCCCGTATAAAAACTGTCTCACTCTTTCCAAGTTAGCCCGCTTCCATCTTAGACTGTACCATCACTTACCACCACGTGAGATCTCAGTCAAGAGTTACTTAACGGAATTAAATAAAAAATATACATGAATCTTACCTTGGAAGCATAGATAGCAGACATTCTATCTTCAGACTTCACCCCCTTTTTCGATCTCACCAGTATATATATTCTGTCTAGATTTGGACATGAGTAGAGAAGCTTTTCAACTAAAACTTTTCCTATGAAGCCTGGAACAGAAACTCAATACAACAAGATATAACCCAAATTGTGTTCGTTGATATCCTGATGGTTAATACGTCGGAGGTTTTACAATAGGTAAAGAAAAATCGGCCAAGTGTGAGTCAGACTCGTACACGATGGGTTCCGTACCATCCTACGCACGAGATGTACCTACATTTTAATTTTTTTTTATTGCATAGCGGTCTTTATGAAATTTGTCATCTGGGTTTTTATTATTTGGTGTTATAGCAGCAATAGAAATACCATACTCTGTGAAAATTTCAACTCTCTACCTACGTTTCATGAGTTAGACAGACAGCCGGTGTCATTAATTATTAAGTCTCCGCTGGTACAATTAGATAAGCCTATACCCAGTGGGATGCAGCTCATAGAGGTATTAAAGTACTGCCTACCCTAGTTGTAATAAATTAACACTTATTTTCCATTATGACCTGCCAGAAAATAAGTTCATACCTTAATGCTTTATAGCCCTGGCTTTAAAGCCTATGCACGCCAGTGCTGCCTATTACATAATATATTCTGTGCCCCGCTGCCAAACGGGGCCCTAAATATGTAGGTACTTATGTTACTAAACGATAGTATTAGAAGGTCCCATTGGCACCTTTTGAATAGGCACCTACCTATAATTACGAATTCATAATTATTCTTATTAGGCTTGAGTTGTTATGATATCTACTTATCTATGTCACAGAAACACTTTTTTCTGAAACAATTTATGCTTTCAACAACTGCTAACTCATCGAAAATGAACTACTGACCTGCATTATCGTGACAATTGTTATTTAATTATTTACATTTATGACGTAGGTATATATTTACTGATAGGTACTTTTTATTCATTGGTCGATTGAAATTGCATTATATTTTTAATTAACCTTCAAAAACAATAACGGTAGTGACAAAACACATTTAGAGCCGATTTCTCAATCATCAAATAACTTATATCTGAGGAACAAATTTGACGTTTTTACAGATTTCCTGTACAAAAACTGTCAAAACCTCAAATTTATTCCTCAGATAAAAGTAATCAGATAACTTTATATAGAATATATATTATAATAATATATATAGGAATAAAGAGGCTTTGACAGTTATTGTATAGGAAATCTGTCAACACGTCATATTTATCCAGCGATCAAAAATTTGCTCTTAATGAAATATTTATTTCAATAAGAATTATTATTTCCTACTTCCATGATTTCATATACTTAGGACAATATCTTGTGCAAGTAGAGTTAAGACTCTACTCAGTTCGGAAAGCAGTTTCTACTGAGAAGAGCCGCCAAAAACTCAACTACTGCAACTGATGTCCGCGAGTTCGGTCACGAGGATTAGGTTCTAAAAAATCCTGTGGGAACTCTATGAATTCATGTGCTAAAATAGCTTATGTTATTCTCCAGGTTTTTGAGTATACCATCACCAAAATCGCGACTATCCGTTGCTCCGTTGCGACGTGATTAAAGGACAAATCCACAGACCAATAAAAGAGTGATAAAGACAAAACACTTTTTTGTCTTTGTCATAGTCATAGTTTAGCTTTTTATGTTGGGCACAGTGGTCATCTATGCCCAACAAATCTAACGTGAGCCTCTGTGATAGTCATTGTGAATATTACGAGTTTTCATTTATTTTTCTGTTTTAGTGTTGAAGGTGTATAGAAAGCCATAATATGGTTTTATGGTGCATTGCTGTGTGATCGGCAGTAACAATCGAGTTGTAGCGAGCGCAAATTAAGAAACATAACCTTTTATTCTTAAGTATGATTTGTTTTGTTGTTTGTCCATTTCGGTTGTACGCGTCTAAGGTTGAAATCTATAGAGTGCGCCTTGACTTTGCTTAGACTTAAGTTTCAGTTAAAATGAGACAGATTTATGCCAGCGGTATAACGCTGTCTCGTTTTAACAGTGTCTTAAGTCTGAGCAAAGTCAATGTGCACTCTATAGATTTCAACCTTAGTCCACCCGACTCTTCGTCCGAGCACTTACCGGTGCCACCTGTCAAAAAGATGGTCTTTTCTCGGTAATACTCCGGTATACTTGGCATACCTTCCAAATCACAGTCTTCCAAGTAGGTCATTTTTGAGCGAAGTAAAAATATCTGACGCTTAGCTCCCAATGATTTTGATTTTGTATTTAATATCCCCGAGATATACCTAAATTGTGAATATTATTAATTGGTAATATTTTATTGTAGTATTGTTAATTGTAGTACTTGCTGTACTACCTGTATGACAAATTCTACTCCTATAAGAAAAAATTAGATTAAAATAATTTTACCTAAAATAAAAATGGAACCTTTTAAAATATTAAAAATAGAATCTATTAGATACAGAATTATTTTGAAGTACTTACTGCTTTTTTTAAAAATTTAAGTATCAAATAAATATGTGTTGGAAAAAAAAAGAAACTTTATCAACTTTAAAGGAATAGGTTATTTTTTTATGGTAAAATAAATTACGATACAGTAACTCGACACAACTGCATCCAATAAAACAGTACTCGCGAATCCATTGCGTTCTAATTAACTATGAATTACGCTTGTACAAATAATACCTAAAATACTAACTAATTAGCATCATGAACTTGAATTCAAAAAGAATGTACGAGTATTTTCCTATTAAATATTCACTGCATTACTAGCGGATGGCCGCGATTGCTTTCGTCCGCGTGGATACACACAATTGAATAAAAATATTTTGAATTTTGAGAAATGCTCTATTTTACCCCCTTAGGATTGAATTTTCAAACCCCCTTTCTTAACGGACATCTAGTTTTCAATGTATAATGGCTATCTCTTGGATGAATTAAACAATTAGCTATCTGCATGTCAAATTTCAGCTCGATGCGTCCAGTAGCTTGAGCTGTGCGTTGCTATTGATAGATCAATCAGTCAGTCAGTCAGTCAGTCGCTTTTTCTTTTCATATATTATGCTTTCATATATGAGCTTATGCTCGCGACTTCGTTCATTCGTTCGTGGATTACAAAAATTTCAAACCCCTATTTTACCACCTTAGCCCTTAGGAGTTAAATTATCAAAAATCCTTTCTTAAATTCTTTGTTAAATTATCAATTATCCTTTCTTAGCGGATGTCTACATAATAATAGAGCTGTCTGCATGCCTTTCAGACCCATCCGTCTAGAAGTTTGAGCTGTGCGTTGTCAGTCAGTCAATCAGTCAGTCAGTCAGCTTTTCCTTTTATATACCAGTATATTAGATAAGATTCATTAATTTATTTAGACGAACAATTTTGCTATACCTATACGTAAACTAAATGATACCCGCGACGTCGTCCGCGTGGATTTAGGTTTTTAGAAATCCCAAGAGAACTTATAACCTGTATATGGGATGCGAGCTATCTCTCTACTAAACATCAGTATCAGTTAAACGGATGGGCCGTAAAAAGCTAGTAGAGAAACACACACTACGTATGAGATGATAAGAAAATAAAACAAGGTTTATAATATCCATCATTTAATAAAATACTTAGTTATAATCAACCGAAAAGGTTACATACTAAACTACTGTTGATTATCCTCCATACTATGTAGCCATAAAACAAACATTTGACCAAAGTGTCCAAGATTGCCATTCTGTAACAAGTGTAAATTAAAAATTTATAACACCCCCGACAAGTGAAGGTTACAGTAACTAGAAAAGAGCTGATAACTTTCAAACGGCTGAACCGATTTTCTTGGATTATAGCTAAGAACACTCTCGATCAAGCCACCTTTCAAACAATAAAAAACTAAATTAAAATCGGTTCATTAGTTTAGGAACTACGATGCCACAGATAGATACACAGATACACACGTGAAACTTATAACACCCCTCTTTTTGGGTCGGGGGTTAAAAACACAAATACATTGACCGTAATAATAAAGCAGTCAATAAAGTAAATCCTGACAACCGATGTCAACCGAGATGACATTTTTTTCCAACAACAAATAAATTATTTCACAAAATATTATTAAACATCCAAATATGAAGCCAAAAAGAACTAAAAGTTGTATATGTTACGGGCAATTTGATAAGTCCGGGCACTATTAATAATGGCCGGTCTGTATTAATAATGCCCGACCCAATTGGGCAATGTGATTAAAACAGCATAATTAATCACTTTTCCCGGCCATTATGAATAATGCCCACCCTATCTTGGGCAAAGTAATAAAATAGGTGAACTGTAGTGTTTTTGTTAATTAAATGAAAGAACTTACCTAACCTAAGCTTTTTTTTATACGTGGGAAAATCCTCATGGATACCACCGTGCTCGGCGAGGCGAGGTGGTTATGTCGGACTCTTACCGACTAAAACCCCACGGCTTACCGTCTCAATCGTTGTTGCTGGGCACAGGGACACGAGCGTTTTGAACTGCGACCCGGCTAACGGCGCCCGCCAAGGCAGGCACAGCTCTGGGACTAAAAGAGGCCCCAACACCGTTTAAGGCTCGCTGGAAACAAAGGCTTGCCTTCCAACTCGAGGACCTACTCTCCCGCGGGTAACAGACTCCCCGTGTCTATTACCCAGAGGCCCTACTCAAGGGGGCAAGCGACGGTCGTGTGCAGCTCGCCTGCGCCCGATTCTCTTGCAGCGCATGGGATGAGAGCTTTCGGCTTCCTCTCTCAGCCGCTCCGCTGCCTCCTTCTGCGTCATTACTTCCTCGCTGAAGGAGACCATCGCTTGCCAGGCCCTCTCACTGTCCACCATGGATTTAATCACGGCGGGCAATGAGAGCTCCTGCCCCATAATATCCACCAGTGACTGGCGAGGCTTCGTCCACGCCTGGCACTCTGCCAGCGTATGTTGTGCTGTGTCTGAGACACTACCGCACTGGTGGCATTCCTCTGTGGGCTCTCTTCGCGCCACCCTGCACAGGTATCTTCCAAAGCACCCGTGCCCCGTAAGAACCAGTACAAGGTGGAACGTGAGTGCTCCATGCTTCCTCTTCGTCCAATCCTCGATGATGGGATGGATAGCTTCGATAATCTTATGACCAGCAGTGGGTGACTCGAGCCTCCTCTGCCAATGGAAGAGGAGCTAACCTAACCTAACCTTACCTAACCTAACCTAAGGGCCCTAAGGCCCTCCCCCCGCACGTACGCGCCCCTGCCAACGGCCGCGGTCCAATTTATCACATTGCCCGGCTACAAGTAGGGAATTATTCATACAGCCCAGTCCAAGTGATAAATTCAAGCTATCTCAAACACTGATTTATTACATGGACCACGGGCCGTCGGGCATTATTAATAATGGCCGGTCAAAGTGATAAATTAATCACTTTGCCCATCGCTCTTGGGCATTATTAATAATGGCCGGTCCTTATTAATAATGCCCAATTAATCACGTTGCCCGTAACATATATATAAACAATAAACATGAAGAACAATAATAAAATAATAACATGGACTCCATAGTAATTTGTTAAATGGAAACTCGACGACATCGACATGCCAGCGCACATACAGCACAAATAACATCTGGTGTTGACTCGTCGTCGGACGAGGATTATAGGACCCCGCCGTCATCTACGGGGTCCGCCGATGCCACCAGGCCACCGAGACGAGCACCACGACGACGAGCAACACACCCGCCACCGGATGGCTTGGAGCAACAGGAGCTGCGTGCTCCTACGACTGCTTCCGCCGCCAGTGGTGTAGTGCATCGCATGAGATGGACTCAACGAATGAATGAGAACGTCATGCGAGCGTACTATAGGGCGACAGATGGGGGAACTAATCTCACTGGGTATCGCTCAAGAATGGTGTCTTTGTTTCAGGCCCTTGAACCGACAGTGACCGTGTCCGCTCAGCGGCTATCGGATCAGGTGCGAGTTATTCAGCGCCGTCGTGTGCTGGATGAATCTACACTTGATCGGTTGCGCTTAAATTTACCACAAGTTATTACTACCGGTAACTCAACTCATGAATCTCCACAAATTCCGAGTGTTATAGAGATTTTAAACACCCAAGAGGAGTTACAAGGTAGTTTAGATTTGGCGGTAAGTAACCAGAATGATGAGCAAATGAGGAGGACTTTGAAGGATGCGATTTTAGAGTTTAGATCTTTGCCTAACAACCTTAGACCGAAACTACCTCGTTTGCCTGTCCATAGACGAAATATGGCGTTGATGGCAGTTCTAGACAAAATATTAGGTACATATTTAGAAAGTTCATATGACCTAAATGATACGCATTCGATCCTATACTGTGGAGCTGTTGCAGCATGTCGGATAGCTTCTATCAAATTTCCAGAGCTGCATAGAGCTGTAAAAAGACCAAATACAGCTCCAGCTTGGCAGGCTGGGATCGAAAGGCGTATCTCTTTGACTAGAACTGTCATTGCAAAGCTGATCTGTTTTAGGGCGGGCAATAGTCGCCCGAGGATAATGCGATTTGTACACCAAGCATTTGCTGGGACTAATATTAGGACATGGGCACAACGCATTAGGCGCTTTAGAAAACGCATTGATCGAGCTTCTCAGAATCGTATGTTCCAAAGTGACCAACGGAAGATGTACAGGAATTGGGAACGACCTAGAGGTTGTATGGTCGATGGAGAGCTTCCTACACCTGATTCTACGTCAGATTTCTGGCGTAGCATTTGGTCGGCTCCCATAGATCATACCGAAGGTGAGTGGATGAATGTTGTGAGGGATCAGTGCGCTACGGTGGTAGAGATGAATCCTGTAACCATTTGTGCTGAGGATGCCGAATGAATTGCACATCTTACATGATGTGCAATTCATTCGGCATCGAACTGGAAATGTCCGGGGCCGGATGGGCTGCACAACTTCTGGCTAAAATGGTTCCGTAGTGCACATCCTGTATTAGCAACACAATTCCAGCACTCCATTGACTCTGGATCGTTACCGACACTCATGACAACTGGTGTCACGTTCTTGGTACATAAGTCCGGAAGTACCGCAGACCCAAAAAACTATCGCCCTATAACCTGCTTACCGACCATCTATAAGCTACTTACATCTATTCTAACCACAAAAATAACTATGCATATTAATGCAAATAATATTTTGGCCCAGGTTCAGAATGGATGTAAGGCTAGGGCACGCGGTACAAAGGAACTACTCCTCATTGACACTGCTATTTGCCAACAGGTTCGGCGAAATAGAAAAAATCTAGTGGCTGCTTGGATTGACTACAAGAAGGCCTATGATTCAGTGCCTCACACGTGGCTCATGGAGATCATGAGGTTGTATAAGGTCGATGCAACTCTATGTTCTTTACTTGACTCATGTATGAGTCAGTGGATGACAGTCCTTCGTCAACCAGGTGGTGATGAGTTTTTTGAATCAGCTGAACCGATAAGGATTAAGCGGGGAATTTTCCAGGGGGACAGTTTGAGCCCTTTATGGTTTTGCTTGGCACTGAATCCTCTCAGTACACTACTGAAGGACTCAGGGTTAGGCTATCGTCTTCGCAAGGGGGGTGAGGTCATATCTCACTTACTTTATATGGATGATCTCAAACTGTATGCATCTAAACGAACAGACCTTGTGAAATTGCTAAAGATTACTCAGAACTTTAGCAATAACATAGGGATGGAATTTGGTGTTGACAAGTGTGCGATTATCAATATAGAGCGAGGTAGGGTTGTGAACTCTGAGAATTTAGTTCTTTCAGAAACTTTGATTCTTAGATCTCTCTGTGAAGGTGAAACATATAAATATCTTGGAATGTCAGAAGCACTTGGTATAGAAGTGAGGACTATGAAACAGGCAGTGGAGGAGCGTTTCTTTGGCCGCCTAAAAAAAGTTCTCAATAGTCTTTTATCTGGTGGCAACAAAGTGCGTGCCTTTAATGGCTGGGTTATGCCTTTACTTATATACACTTTTGGCATTCTAAAATGGACTCAAACCGAACTGGATACCTTGGATCGAAGGATCCGAAAATTGTTGACTACATATCGTATGCATCATCCACGTTCATCTGTTATGAGATTGTATATCCCACGCAAGTGTGGAGGGCGTGGTTTTTTAAATGCCAAGAACCTTCATAATCGTGAGGTATGCAATCTCAGAGATTATTTTCTCAAAGTAAATGTGGGAATACATAGGGATGTAGTTGCAGTTGATAAAGGTCTTACTCCGCTTTCCTTAGGCAAAAATAACTGGCGTAAGCCCATAGTGCTTAGCACTTCGGATCGCATAGCTGTATGGAGGAGTAAGGAGTTGCATGGAAGATTCTACAAGGCCTTAACTAGGCCGGATGTAGATTCCATAGCCTCTGTATCCTGGCTACAGTTTGGGGACCTCTTTGGGGAAACCGAAGGTTTTATCTGTGCAATTATGGACGAAGTTATTAAGACTAATAATTACCGGAAACATATAATGAAAGATGGAACGCTTGACATTTGTCGTGCGTGCCATCTTCCTGGGGAATCCCTCAGACACATTGTTTCCGGTTGTTCTTATCTTGCTAACGGCGAATACTTGCACAGACATAATCAAGTAGCCAAGATAATCCATCAACAACTTGCTCTTCAGTATGGCCTTGTAGATACTGAGGTGCCGTACTATAGGTACGACCCAATGTCAGTTCTTGAAAATAGCAGTGCCCTGCTTTACTGGGATCGGTCGGTTATCACTGACAGGTATATTGTAGCCAATAGACCTGATATAGTGCTAGTTGACCGATCAGCGCGTCGAGCAATGATTGTTGATGTCACTATTCCACATGATGATAATCTAGTGAAAGCAGAAAAGGAAAAAGTATCGAAATACTTGGACCTGGCCCACGAGATTACCGCCATGTGGAGTGTTGACTCAGCGATTATTGTACCGATAGTTGTATCAGTCAACGGTCTTATTGCGAACAGTTTCGACCAACATCTTAAGAAACTGTCGCTTAACTGTTGGATCAAGGGTAAGATACAGAAGGCAGTGGTTCTTGAGACGGCACGCATTGTGAGGAGGTTCCTCACTCTGGAGCCCTGACCACTGGCGGCTTGGGTCCAACCCACCCTGTTGCCAGTGGGATCCATTTTATCATATTTTTATTCAATGTTTTTTTTTCCGTTATTTTAGTTTTTTGTTGTTTATGTTATTTTATTTCTCTTTTGTTTCTGTTATTTATTGATTTTGTTGTTGATGTTATTTTATTTTTTGTTCTTTCTGTGTTTCTGTTATTTTTTCTGTTGTTTTTGTTATTTTATTGTTTAAAAATAGGATAAAATGTGAAAAATAAATAAATGAGAGAAAGCAGTCTTATAGCGAATAGTTTCAACTAACATCTTAAGAAATTATCGCTTAACTTTGGATCAAGCTTAAGATGCAGAAGGCATCTTGCTCTTGTGATGTGCATTGTGGGAAGGTTCCTCAGACTGAGGTCTTGACCACTGGCAGCTTGGGTCCAACCCACCCCGCTTCTAATTAATGGGATCCATTTTACCTTAATTTTTTTTAAAACCCATTTTTAACTTACTTTTTTTAATTTTTGTTGTTTCTACCATTTTATTGTTTGTTGTTTCTGTTATTTTATTGTTTGTTGTTTCTGTTATTTTATTTTTGTAAACAGTTTTTTAAAATATGGTAATAATGAGATAATAAATAAATGAGAGAGGAAAAATTAGTGGAAGCCTAGTGGTTAAGTTTTAAGTAAATAAAATATCATTTCTATTTTAACGGCGAAGGAAAACAAAATGGGAAAACCTGCATGCCTGAGAGTTCTCCATAATGTTCTCAAAGATGTGTGAAATATGCCAATCTACTATTGACCAGCGTCGTGGACTGAGCACGTAAATATCTCTTCTCAGAATGAGAAAACTTCAAGCCATAGTCCACCACACTGGCGAAATGCGTAAGGGAAAACTTCACACACACACTATCTTCAAGAGGCGATCAATAAAATCAATAATGATGAATACCTTTTATAATGTGCTCTGGCTTTGGGCAAATTCTCATCTTTCTCGTTCAGCAAATATCTTCTACCTCCCATAATACCAGTTTTCAAATATTCATACATGTCAATATTCTCCATAATATAGTAAAAGTGGAGCTTGTCTTTGTCCAAAATTTTGGAACGAAGGGACATGAAATTTTCGTTTGAGAAAGTCCACGTGTGGGTCAGGAAATAAGCTATAGCAAGGTTCGCTACGTACACACGACGTTGGATTTTGACTAGCCTGAGAAAAAAACGTAAATGTTTTGATTAATTCAAACTTTAAAAAAAAAAACCAAAAACACTAAAAAGTAAAAAATAATTTAATGTATTACGGAATATATTATGTATACAAGAGTTAGTGTTCTATAATAATAAATTGAGATGGTGCCAACTAGCCGCACGAAGCGTTCACGAAGTGAAAGTGAAGTAAAAGTGAAGCTTATTAAATCTGGTAGAAAAATATTTTTGCTTACATTGTCTTTTTTCCTAATAACCATAGCAAAGTGTCGATTAAAATGGCTGGTAGTAATTGTAGCATTATTACCTGAAATATTATAAAAATAATGTTTCTGTGTTCGTCTATAAGTTTGTTACAGTGGGCTCAAAACAAATAGTCCAATCCGAGGTTATAATTTTTTTTAACTATACCTATAGGCTTGCACTTGACTCCAAACAGCAGGAGATGATGCAGTGTGGTGGAGTGCATTTGACTAGACGGTGCCTTTTCACTCCTCTTTTGAAGGTACCAATAAGGTACCAATATTATAACTAGCGGGGATAACTGAAGCCGGAATTTCAAATTCTAGCAGTGCGTATAGAAACGAGGAAGCAAATCGCTTCATACTCCGTGGAATTTCGAATTAGTAAGGGTGCAGACATATCACAATGAAGAATGAACATTGAGCGGTTTCTACTAGCGTAAGCAGTGCCATTATGCCTCTATTGCCTATATGCCACTGCCCCTGTGCCTGTACTCAGGCAAAAGTGCTACTTACATACACGTAATATAAATATTTATTGTCAGTGATAGCACCACCAGCAGTCCAAACCACGTTATCCAACGGAACTTCATCAGTAATTTTGTGGCCAATCGACAATATTTCTTCAGCAGTTACATGGTAACCCATTTGGCCGTTGCAAACGTTATATATCGGAGTATCATCTGATGGCTCGAGTCTGAAAGGAAACTAATAAATGAACTGGCAGGAGTTAGTCGGGAAGGTACCAAGAAACTTTTTTTAACTTTACATATAGGTTTGCGCTTGGTTGCATTGCAATGACAGGAACGCAAGCTACTTCTTTAACGACTTTCATATAAATCGGTTAAACGGATGGATCTTAAAGAATCCCGTGGGAACTCTTTGATTTTTCGGGTAAAAAAGTAGCCTATGTCCGCTTCCGGGATGTAAGCTAACTCTGTACCAAACATCAAAATCGTTTAAACTTAAAACTGTTGCGCCGTTAAAAGCTAGCAGACAGACAGATAGATAGACACACAGACAGACAGACACACTTTCGCATTTATAAAATTGTTGTAACATTTTCAATTTTAAAAAGTAATATTTTATTAACATAAAACTTGTCCGTATTAACAACTAGAGGATGCCCGCGACTTCGTCCGCGTGGATTTAGGTTTTTAAAGATCCCGTGGGAACTGTTTGATTTTCCGGCATAAAAAGTTGTCAATGTCAATTACAGGGACGCAAGCTACCTCGGTACCAAATTTCATACAAATCCAATACAAATCGGTGAAGCGGCTGGGTTTTTTGGGAATCCCGTGGGAACTCTTTGATTTTCCAGGATAAAAAGTAGCCTATGTCCGCTTCCGGGATGTAAGCTAACTCTGTACCTTTCATTAAAATCAGTTCAGCGGTTCAGCGGAAAACGTAGCAGACAGACATACAGACACACTTTCGCATTTATAATATTAGTATGGATGTATAACAGCTAATTAGATCCTCCGCCTTTTATATTTACTTTTTAGTGCCTCTAGTCCACGAAGCTGCTATGAAACCCTTGATAGCCACGTCCACTGGAATGTAGTCCCCAGACACGAGAGGATCAGCGTATAAAGTACGAAGAATACCTACAATATTTTTTAATACATAGTAATTAATTAGTTGGTCTTCAAGCATTGAGGAATTTATTGAGGAATTATTATATCCTGTTGTTTTACTGTCTGTTGTTTTTGTTATTTTACTGTTTGTTGTTTCTGTTATTTTACTTTTTGTTATTTCTGTTATTTTATTTTTTTAAATATGATAACAATGCGATAATAAATAAATGAGAGAGCAAATAAAAATAATTTATGGATTTAACTATGGATTTAAGAAATCATACCTTTTCCGCTAGCAACAATAAGGCCGACTGGTCCGTTAAAGTTTTCAATCCATCCCGGTGCAGGTTCCTTGACGCTTGCCAACACTGAAAGATTTTACTTACTTTTACTGAAAATACTAGCCTATGCCTGCGACTTCGCCCGCGTGGATTTAGGTTTTTAGAAATCCCGTGGGAACCCTGTGATTTTCCGGGATAAGAAGTAGCTTTTGTGCTAATCCAGGATATTATCTTTCTCCGTTCCAAATTTCAGCCAAATCCGTCTAGTAATTTTTGCGTGAAGGAGTACCAAACATACACACACACACATACACACAAACTTTCACCTTTATAATATTAGTGTGAAGTGTGATTATACAGGTCATACATTACCACAGAATACTTTTGATACCTGCCAAGCACAGAAGGATCACTCCATAGCGACTCTTGTTACGACGCATAACGTGACCTAGCCTAGAATTAAATAAACGCCTCTCTTGCCTAAGGACTTCTGAATTTCCTGATATGGGTGGGTAACATATTGTGCGTCTGTATTATTTTATGTATTTTTAATTTATATATAATTTACTCGCAGGGTCATCTGCGTGGATTTAGTTTTTTGAAAATTCCGTAGAAACTCTTTGATTTTCCGGGACTAAAAGTAACCTGTCCCATACTGTCTTTAACTACATCCACGCAAAATATTGCTTTGATCTGTTACTCCGTTTTGGCATAATTGAAGGACGAACCAAGAAACATACACGTTATAATATGGGTAGTGATAATATGGTAATACAAAAACAATAGCCAAAGTGGCATCTTCTCTTCATTTTCTTGATTGGTGGCTTTTAGTAGTGCTAGACCAGCACAATGCACTTCGCCAGTGTCGAGGCATAAATGTTTTTCAGAAAAATTAAAACTTACCAATAGATGGCCTAATGATCACGACTGGTAATTTTCCTCTCTGCTCATAAACCACGTGTTCCGCTAACTGTTTACAGAGCACGTATGTATTGGCCATCTCACCGAGGAATCTGGAAGGCGATCATAATACCACAGTAATTAACTATAATATAGGTATATGAACGTAGAATAAAACTTCGGCCACCAGCGCCAATCGGGCCAAGGGCCGCAAATATGAAATCTTCGATGGGAGCTTCATATTTGTGCCCTTTTGGCGTGGAGACCCAGGGACTCGAGCTCTTTTTGAGGAAATTTCGAAAAGGGTTATTGGATCAACCGGGGACCCGAGATAAGTACCTTGGGCAAAGAATTAGTGCTGCCATCCAAAGGCTTGTTCCTCCCGTTGACCTAGAATCATGAAATTTGGCAGGTAGGTAGGTCTTATAGCAAATACTAGTAAAGGAAAAATCCGAAAACAAATTAGTATTTTCAAAGTAAGATAACTATACCAAGTGGGATATCATATTAAAGGGCTTTACCTGTACATTCTAAAACAGATTTTTATTTATTTTTATGCATAATGGTTTTTTATTTATCGTGTAAAATGACGGAAAAAATACCCGAGTACGGAACCCTCGGTGCGCGAGTCTGACTCGCACTTGGCCGGTTTTACTGTAGAGAACTCACTTGGGTGTCAAAGAATTCAAAGTTTGTTCTTCAATATTCTCGCAAATCTCCAGAGTCTCTCTCCAGTCAGCTAGAGGAGGATACAGGATCTCTTCAATGGGATTACGGTTAGTATTGCTATATGTTGTTGAAACGTGGATGAAACTCTAAAAAAAAACAAAATTCTAAACCAATAATACAAAATGGTTTATAATTTTAAATTCATTTAAATTATTTATGTTTATTAATCACTCTCAATATAAAACGTGTTATAAAAAAAGTAGCCTATGTCCTTCCTCGGGTTGCAAGTCATCTCTGTACCTTCATAGAAATCGGTTAAACAGATGGGCAGTGAAAAACTAGCAGACAGACAGACAGACACACTTTTGCATTTATAATAATATGGATGGATAGTATGGATGGATTTGTAGATGAAATTAGTTTTTTAACGTTTACTTGGGGACAGTTGCGTCTTCCAATTTTATCCAAAATAAAAGGGATTACTTTTTGAGATGATATAGGTAAATTAACATTTGAACCAAATACCTAACGATTAGGTATCCATACTTAATCTATACTTAATAATATTATGAATGCGAAAGTGTGTGTCTGTCTGCCTGTCTGTTTGCTTTTCACGGCCCAACATGGGATTTTTAGAAAAATTAAATCCACGCGGACGAAGTTACGGGCACCATCTGGTTAAAAATTTATTTTTTATATTTTAATTATTATATTTATTTCCAAAATAGAAACCATCTGTGGGCGTGTCTGATCCGAACTTGGCAGGGTTTTTTTTTTTGAAAATTCTGTGCACTTACTTCCAAATTTTGTACTTCTTTAGCTAATTCTATCATTTCTACGGTACCACGGAGGTTCAGTTTCACGGCTTTTTTTAAAGGATCATCAAATCTGAAATAAATAGAAACCCCGATTTCAAATTCCAGTGCAAAGTATCTTCTTAGTTTTTTAGTGAAGTTTACATTACTTTGTTTTATTACAGGCGATTTCATAAGAAGAAATTACTTCTCATTTTTTGGGACGCTTGTTCAAAAATATATATAAGTAAGTACCTACCTCACACTAGCAGCAACGTGATAGATGATGTTGGTTCTATTTAACAGCAGAGCTCTGTCTTCCTCCGACAAACCTGTTAAAAAAATATTTTCTAAAGTCTTTTAGACCTAGGCTGGACTAGGAAACCTTTAAAATAGAAATAGAATTAATTTTTATTCAAATAAACTTTTACAAGTAGGTACTTTTGAATTCTTGGAGAGATTTACTTGAGCAAACCAAAGATCATTTTTAACCGACTTCCAAAAAAGGAGGAGGTTCTCAATTCGTCGGGATCTTTTTTTTTTTTATGTATGTTCCCCGATTACTCAAAGACCCCTGGACCGATTTGGAATTTTTTTTTTTGTTTGAAAGGGTATACTGTGCAGGTGGTCCCATATAAATTTGGTGAAGATCTGATGAATATCTTCGGAGATGGAGAACAGAACTCCTCAATGGATAAGAGCAAATTGCTCGCGATCACTGTAATAGCTTAGTAAACAGTAAGGTTTTAACTGGGCATAGCATATTATAGTACAGTGGGGCCACTAAAAATTGTGAAATAAAAAATTTTCAAAAGAAAAATAAAACCGACTTCAAAAACCAAAAACACTAAAAAGTAGAAAATAATTTTCGTTTAGCTACACATGTAATGTACCTAGGTATGAAGTCGGGCGAGCTTCACTCTTGGATTTCTAATTTTGTTTTAATATGCTCGCTCGACTTCATACCTAGGTACATTACATGTGTAGCTAAACAAAAATTATTTTCTACTTTTTAGTGTTTTTGGTTTTTGAAGTCGGTTTTATATTGATCTGCGCTTTCATTTCTCTGTCAAGATAGCTTAAAAGGCTTTGGCTCAGGTTACATTCATTTAGGATACAACATTCAGGATACATAGCTATCTGTTTTTCAAACGATTGCCTTGACCATTGCCACTTCAGCTTCGCAACCCGTTGCCGTTCTTACTATGTGAGTTTCTCTGGTTCTCCTACGGATCTCTTTATTTCTTTAGTTAGAGCCTCGATAGCTCAATGATTGAGGAGCGGACTGAATTCCGAAAGGTTGGTGGTTCAAACCCCACCCGTTGCACTATTGTCGTACCCTGGCACAATCTTTACGCTTAATTGGAGGGGAAAGGGGAGTATTAGTCATGATTAGCATGGCTAATATTCTTTAAAAAAAAATCTTATTTAATCACGTAGAGAAACTCCGAGCGTAGCTCTCTCCATCGCCCGTTGAGTGACTCTGAACTTTCTTATGCGGGAGGAAAACTTTTTACTGAAGAGAGACAACCACCATCATGAAGAAAACATTATACTTACCAAGGGCCACTTCGCTGCAGTCTCCCGCTATAAAGAACACTTTAGACTCGAACACTCCTGGCCTTTCCTCACGCAGACGGTCAAAACACTGAGAAAATAAGAAAATAATAATAATTTATTTTATAATAAATAATATTGTCATGATAGGCTTACTAGCAACTATAGTATGCGACAGGTCGACATCGCAATCGGGGTGGGGACGCCCCGCCTCATACCCCGATTGCCATCTAGACCTGTCGATAATGCTACTTTTTACCCGACTGCGGCAAGGCCAAAAGGAAGGGTTATGATTTTAGCAGTCTATGTATGTATATATGTATGTGGGTATGTATGTTTGTATCCAGATTCTGTGTTTTCCACCGTAGCGCCTAAACTACTAGGCCGATTTTTATAAATGAGGTGTCAATCGATTCGTGTCGTAAAGGTCCGGGTGAAATAGGCTACACTTTATACGAAAAAATTTACCTAACGGATGTTACATGAAAAAAAGTGGGAGTCTCCATAAATTTTTTTGCTATTGTATCGAGTGGAATGTCAAATGAAAGAGGAAAAAATTCTGAGTTCATAAATGTTAATAAATGTACTACAACATTAAAATATACCAAGCGACAGAAAAACAATTTTACTCGCAGTCGGTTTTTAGTTTTCAACTTTATTCAAAGGTATTGTGGTATACTTAATCTTAAGAGGGCTCTCTCCGTCACTCGTTTCATACAATCGTAGTTCCAATTTCATTTGAATATTAAGCAACCAAAGTCCATGAAATTTTGCAGACATATTCTAGAAACTAATATCTATGTCTGTGGTTTTCCAGATTTCTGTTAAAATATTCGGTTTCAAAGTTACGCGGTCTTAAAATTTTCATACAAATCTTTGAGCCCTTGTAATTTTGAAACTACATATTTTTAGAAAAATCTAAAACACCTCAGACACAGATATTAGTTTCTAGAATATGCCTGCAAAATTTCATGGACTTTGGTTGCTTAATATTCAAATGAAATTGGAACTACGATTGTATGAAACGAGTGACGGAGAGAGCCCTGTTAACCACTAGGCCAGAAGCGCAACATATTCGGAGGGTCCAAGGTTCGATCCTGGGCACCTCTAACTGTTGGGAACTGTGTGCGTTACTGCAACATTATAAGTTCTATAGATTCAGCATCGATCAAATTAAGTATTGATACAAGGTACTTACTCTCGAAGCAAAGATCTCAGCCAGTCTATTTTCAGGTGTCACCCCCCTTTTAGGTCTCACCAACAAATATATCCTGTCTAGATCTGTGCAAGAATACAGAAGCTTTTCTACTAAAACTTTCCCCATGAAACCTGTAGAGCAGAAAATTTCGAAATAAATTTTTGTCCAATTTCGAACGCACGGTATACGAATTTTGGGGTGAGATCTATAGAGCGCACTTTGAATTTGCTCAGACTTAAGAAACTATTAAAAAGAGTTAGCACTTTGACTTTGCTTTGATTTAAAAGACACAGTTAAAACCAGACAGATTTATGTATTTTATAAATCTCAGCCTTAGTTCGGGTCAAACCATTGTTCGGCCATTAAGTGCTATTGATGGGCCTATAAAATATTTTGTGATTCTCTTACAGTAGGCATAGACCACAATTTTTTTTTTAAAAAAGCTTGAGTCAAAGAAAACTTTCGTTTATTGCCGACCAAGTCCTTTGGTTCCTTTTTGAAGTTATGTGCGTTTTAGGCAATTAAATAAAGTATCACTTGTTTTCACCGTGAAGGAAAATATCGCGAGGTACCCATGTCTGAGAATTGTCAAAGGTGTGTGAAGTCTGCCAATCCGCACTTGGCCAGCGCGAAGTAGCAGACTATGGCATGGCCTAAACCCTTCTCATTCTGAGAGGGTGTTCGTACTCTGTAGTGGCCCGGTCATGAGTTGAGATGAATGATGAAACTATTACACAAACTCTCCTATACCTAAAACTTTACCTATTTAAACCTTATTATGAATAATTTATTTTCTATACATTTATAATTACCTGAGCCACCAGTGATGAAGACAGTCTTTCCTTTGTAATACTCTGGTATACTGGGTACATCTTCTAGATCTCGATCCTCCAGAAAAGTCATTTTCTGTTGTTTTTGTATATCTTATATTAAATTTTCTTTACCAATCGTTTAATTAACTATTAGGTCATGAATTTTCACTCCGTCTGCCCAATAAATTTTCTAAGACCAGAAATATATACTTATTAATATTTTTTATCCATACTATTTTATTTCAATAATATAAATGCGAAAGTGTGTCTGTCTGTCTGCTACGGCCCAACATTTTAACCGATTCGTAGCTTATATCCCGGGGACGGACATAGACAACTTTTTATCCCGGAAAGCAAAGGATTCCCACGGGATTTCTAAAGACCCATCCGCTTTACCAATTTATATGAAATTTTTTACCGAGGTGGCTTGCGTCCATGTAACTGACATAGGCAACTTTTTATCCTGGAAAATCAAACGGTTCCCACGGCATCTTTAAAAACCTAAACCTAAGTCGCGGGTATCCGGGAGTCCAGACCAGACCAGAGAAAATTTTGCTTTGGTTGGTGACTTAATGGTAAAATTGGTAAACACTCACTAAGATTTTCGTCTCTGTCATATTTTAAATGGGATTACTAGAGAAATCTTAGTACTTACCTAACTTCTTCCAATGGACAGAGTGAGATTTTGTACTTTTAAAAGATGCTCAACACCATTATCACTTCAGCTTATCAAAATTAATAAATATAGGCATAAATAATAATTAAATTTTTGAATTTTTTGTTAAATAAATCATTTACTAAATAAGTGGAAGGTTTAGTAACAATTAGACATTAAATTGAATATAGGTCTACTTTGAAGTTAAACTTAAAAGCACTGTTTTTGTACTGAGTTACTGTTTATCGCAAATCCACCTGAATAAACAATTAACCTAAGTACTTAGATTAGAATATTTTTTTTGGTTTATAAAGGCGTATCCAAATACAACTTTTTTGTTGAATTATATATCACTCTCATAATTGGCCCACTTTGGAGGTGCATAGTTGGCGAAGAGTTAGTATGAGAAGGGTTTAGGTAATAATCCACCACGCTCGCTAACAACTCCTTTGAGAATATTATGGAGAACTCCCATTCAGGCAGATTTCGTCACAAATCACGATGTTTTCCTTCGCCGTTAAAGCAAGTAATATATTTTTGATTGCTTAAAATGGACATCTACTAAGAAGAGCCAGTAAGAAACTCGGCAGTTTCTCTTTTCAAATCTTGGAGCATGGTTGTAACTTGTAAGTCGGTACTTGCAGTTTTGCGAGAATCATAAATCGCAAACCATATTTCTATTGTATGTACGTATAAAAGTATTTTTAAGTCCGTTTTTATTTTATTTTTTGATTTTTCTTGTTCGAAGTCAGCTAAGACAATAGAATCTTATTTAATAACCAGTGTAAATTAAAAATTTATAACACCCTCGAGAAGTGAAGGTTACAGTAACTAGAAAAGAGCTGATAACTTTCCAACGGTTGAACCGATTTTCTTGGATTATAGCTAAGAACACTCTCGATCAAGCCACCTTTCAAACAAAACACTAAATTAAAATCGGTTCATTAGCTTAGGAGCTACGATGCCACAGACAGAGACAGATACACACGTCAAACTTATAACCCCCCTCTTTTTGGGTCGGGGGTTAAAAATAAATCCATATAACTCAGCTTAGTACTTGTTTACCAAGTGTGTTCGTCAAAATAATATTAACAGTATTGACGTAAGCAATTCAATTAAGTAATGGAATTGTGCCATCACTGTCCTATTGTAAAAAAAACCGGTCAACTGCGAGTCTCACTCTCACACGAAGGGTTCCGTACCATTGTACAAAATATAATAACCTAACAGTATCTTAGATATTTAAGAGGAATTTGCAACATCCACAAAAACTCAAGAGAGTTTCAGGATGTCAAGTGAATTTAGATAAAACTATTCTTTGGCTCAAATTAAGAATTTAAAAAAACACTTTTATGTAGAACACTGCAAGTAACTGACGGAAAGCGCCATCTACGAGTATATGTGATTTAGTAAACTAATTATTTTTCATGAGCACATTTTTTACAGGTATTTTGTTTTGTGATAGTTCTTGGATTTTTTCTTTTACTTGTGCTATAAGCTGTCAAACATGATTCTAAGTCAACGGGAAGTAAGTATAGGTTTCATTGACAGATAGGACGGACGGACAGACAGACAGGCGAATTAAACCTATTTAGGGTTCCAATTTTCCTTATGAGGTACGGGACCCTAAACACTTAACGTACTTACCTTCAAAAATTTAATTCAACCTCTATAATTATTTACATACTAGAGGATGCCCGCGACTTCGTCCGCGTGGATTTAGGTTTTTAAAGATCCCGTGGGAACTGTTTTATTTTCCGGGATAAAAGTTGCCTATGTCAATTACAGGCACGCAAGCTTCCTCGGTACCTTTCATACAAATCGGTTAAGCGGATGGGTTTTTGGGAATCTCGTGAGAACTCTTTATTTTTCCGGGATAAAAAATAGCCTATGTCCGTCCCCGGGATATGAGCTAACCCTGTACCAAATTTCGCCAGAATCGGTTAAACTGTGGGCCGTAAAAAGGTAGCAAACAGACAGACAGACATACAGACATACAGACAGACATACCGACACACTTTCGCATTTATAATATTAATATGGATTTACTCGATGATCTTTAACCACACCTTCCGCGTGGGTTTAGGTTTCTAAAAATCCCGTGGGATTTATTAAATTTCTTGCAATAAAGTTAGCATTTTTCCGTCTCCGAGAACAAGGTATTTTGGTGTGTTTTTTTAACCCTCGACCCAAAAAGTTTAACGTGTGTATCTGTGTATCTGTCTGTGGCATCGTAGCTCCTAAACGAATGAACCGATTATAAGTTAGTTTTTTTTTTGTTTGAAAGGTGGCTTGATCGACAGTGTTCTTAGCTATAATCCAAAAAAATCGGTTCAGCCGTTTGAAAGTTATCAGCTTTTTTCTAGTTACTGTAACCTTCACTTGTCGGGGATGTTATAAATTTTTATTTTCACTTTTAAATATCATTTGCTTTAACGCAAACGAAACCTGCTTGCCTGAGAGTTCTCCATAAAGATGTATGAAGTCTGCCAATCCGCGTTTGACTACTATTACGACTACTGACTTGACGGACTATATAGTCCAAAGCTTTTTCATTCTGAGAGGCGATCCGTGCTCAGTAGTGAGCCAGCGATGGGTTGTTGACGATGATGATGTTATTATTAAATGTTAACTAAATAAAACAAATTCCATACTTTTAGCATATAATGTTATAATTTATTGATCACATTAAGTATAATCGTCTATAAAATGTAACATAAGCATTTTAATACAATACTTTATCAATAAGATTACGGACGAAATTGTTGTGTATGAGCCACCAAAGCAAAATACCGTAGAACAAAAATTTGACTACCTTGTCCAAGAACATGATTCTGAAATTAAATGAAACAACAGGTAAGTAAGTATAGTACGCGACAGGTCGAAATGCCGAGGCAATCGGGGTATGAGGTTGGAGGACGCCCCGCACACCCGCACTATCCTGCACGGGTTAGCGCGGGGGTTGTGCGGGTGAGCGGGGCGTCGCCACTTCGATTGCCATCTCGACCTGTCGCGTACTGTACAGATACTGTCAGGTAAAGGGAGTTCATGGGATCGAATGATGTAAAGAAAAACTACATGTACAATCGCAGCTCTTTGCATCTTCTATCGCCTGTATAATAGGAAGTGCTTGGACCTCATTCAACCCTCCTTTCTCTACAACCGCACCGCACGCCACCGCAAGCATTTACATCCTCACCCACATGGATGCCTGGTGCACTTCGACCGCCTGTTGTACCAGATCCTTTTTTCCACGCTCATGCAAACTGTTGAGTCAACTTCCTTCTGCAGTGTTTCCATTGGATTACAACATGGGGTTATTCAAGGGGCAGCCTAAGAAATTCTTGAAAGGCCGGCAACAAATTGGCGGTTCCTCTCGGTATTGCAAATGTTTATGGGCGGTGGTAATCACTTAACATCAGCTGACCCGCCTGCTCGTTTGTCCGCCCGCTACTTATATTTTTTTTTTAAAGTGGGAAATAAAATATTTACCTCTTGTAATGAGCTCTAGCTTTTGGCAAGTCTTCATCCTTCTCTTTCAATAAATATCTTCGTGCACCTACACAAGAATTTTTGTAGAAATCATATCTGTCGATGCGCTCAATTTCGTAATAGAACTGTGCCTCATCCTCTTCCTTTATCTTTGAACGGAGATTAATGAAATTTTTGTTTGTAAATGTCCATTGCTGAGTGAGATAGTATTCCAAAGCACAGTTCGCTGAATATATTCGGCGGTGGACTTTAACCACCCTGAAAATACAAAACAGATTTTCCACATATAATTATTTGTTGTAAGATAATCAACAAAAGTTTATAATGTTTCGCTCACATTGTTTTCTTTCCAAATATCCACAATAAAGTGTCGATTAAAATAGCCGGTAGAACATGTAGCAATAGTACCTGAAAATAATTATTAATTTATTATTTTACAAAATAATCAACAAAGTAAGAATATTTTTTTTTTTACTTTATGTTATAAGATAAATAATTAAAAGATGAGCTGGTAATTCTTCCTAATTCATGGTTTTTATTTAACGTTTACCTGAAATAACACAGGTAAATCACATTAATGGTAAGTTCAAACTTTTACCTTTAATGAGGCTTACCAGATACCCTTAAACGTTTAAACTCTAATTATTATTATTATTATTCCTATTTTTACTTACTATTATTTCCGACATTACTCACTTTAAAATTATAAACCCATTTAGAAGGTGTTATTGTGCCTCCGATACTCCAGATCATATTATCTAACGGATACGAAGCGACAATTTCTTTACCAATACTTAATATTTCATGTGAAGATACTTGATTCAGTGAGCTGGCACAACAGTGGTACACAGGAATGTCATCAAATGGTTCAAGCCTGAAAAAAAAATTAAGAAGTGTTTCAACACGTTTTTTAACCCCGACCCAAAAAGAAGGGTGTTATAAGTTTGACGTGTGTATCTTTGTATCTGTGTACCTGTGTATCTGTCTGTGGCACCGTAGCTCCTAAACTAATGAACCGATTTTAATGTAGTTTTTTTGTTTGAAAGGTGGCTTGATCGAAAGCTATAATCCAAGAAAATCGGTTCAGCCGTTTGAAAGTTATCAGCTTTTTTCTAGTTACTGTAACCTTCACTCGTCGGGGGTGTTATAAATTTTTAATTTACACTTGTTATAAAAATTGTTTTACGAATGTTGAATCTAATCATCAGTCATCCCGTTTCACGAAGTCCACGGATGACCGGAGGGCTGACAGTTACCTCGGTCAGCATAATATTAGTGTGACTATTCAACGAGATAAGACAGCTTGTCTCGTTACAGTTTTTAGATGATATTTTTGATTTGCAATTTTTATTTATATAACGCAAAAGATAATGATTTTTAGAGAATAAACAACTATAACGAGGGTTCTAAACGCTCGTAGGTCCCACAACAAACTCAGCTTTCTACCAAGAGTGTTAGAATTTTCCCACTCCCAATGATCTTTTGTTGTTGGTGTCTAACAGCTTCTTGCGACTCGTTTAGTGCCATCAGTCAATAAATAGGTACAATAAAAAAATGTTTTAAATTACTTCTTAGTTCCTCGAATCCATGAGGCGGCAATGAAACCTCTTATAGCCACGTCAACTGGTATATAGTCAGCAGTTACATCCGGACTAGCATATAGTGATCGAAGAATACCTAAAAATACAATAAAATGAACTGAAAATCAAAATTTTCTCAAGCTCCTTATTTATTTTATTGTCTCCGTAGATGGAGGAAGTTTGGAAATTGGAAAGTAAATTGGTAACGTACCTTTTCCACTAGCGACTATAAGGCCGACTGGTCCATTAAAGTTTTCAATCCAACCAGGCATTGGTTCACTGTAGCTTGATATTACTAGAAATAACAATTATTATATACAGCATATAGGGTGACGAAAGTAACATTTAAAAGGCAACTCTTGTGTCTATCCATGGCCTTCATCTTGAGGGCATACTGCAATTGCAAGCTGGGTAACAAATTGCAGATGCGTGCCAGAAGTTGTCTTGAATAAAGGGATGTAGAAGAATTCCCTCAGTATAAGATATTACTTCTCACCAACGTTGATAGTATTTGAGAGTCGAAACATTTTAGCGTTAAAGTAAAATGGTCCTTAACTGCCTTGTTTTAATGCTCAAGTTTGTACATATATTTACAGCCAGCGCTCAAAGGGGAAACGTTTTAAATTAAAATTAATGGTATTGAATTTTTGACTTTAAATCAAGATTCTTTTGGTCCATTTTACTTTGACGTTATTTTGTTTCAACTCCCGAAATTGGTGAGAAGTAAAATGTCATACTGAGGGTCCAGGTAGTGAGGATGAAATTAATTTATGTAATATTGCTACTACCGTCCTTATTCTGTGAAATTACAGAACAAAGAAGGTAGTGTTAAAATTTGTTGAAACAAATCCTCAGAAAATTGAAGAGTCGATAATATCAGCAAATCCAACGTGTCCTTCTCAAATAGAATATCCTGATTTTGTATACAATCAAATGGAAGAAGACACAAAGGTATGACGATGTTGAACCTACCAACAGAGGGCCTAATTATGACTATAGGCAGTTTTCCTTTCTGTTCATAAACCACATGTTCTGCCAATTGCTTGGTGAATACGTACGTGTTGGGCATCTCTCCGAGATATCTGGAATTTGAAATAAAATAAAATTGACGCTAAAGGTCAACGAATTACAAGGTCGCGTAATTAGGTACCGCGGGGTCAATGCCACCAACGCGTGTAGACGGGGCATTGACTCTGAGTTTTGCACGATGTACATTGCGGGTTTAAAATATACTAAATCACTAAAACTACAGTATAAAAGGCAAATACTAAGTAATATAGGCAAATGATTACTGTATTGGATTGTGTTTAGGTAGTTTTTTAATAGTATATACCTGTTCCACCTATATGTATAGTAAATGAACTCACTTGGGCGTCAAAATATTCACAGTTCGGTCATCAAAGTTCTCACAAATCTCTAGAGTCTCTCTCCAGTCTGCTAGAGGAGGGTACAATATCTCCTCTATGGGATCGCGGTTCGTATTTGAGTACGATGTCGACACGTGGACCATACACTGAAATAATGAATGAATGAAAAAATAATAATGAATAGTCGAAAATAATATAGTATCAGAGAAAGCTAGAAACTAAAACAGTAGCGTGATCTAGTTAACAACAACTGAAAATATAATATTGTATCGCAGCTACAGAATTTTTTTTCACAATTTTAGGCTACTCCAGATAATATAAAGATACATATTAGATTTTAGTGCTTAAATTAAGAAAGCTTTTGTATCTCTGAAAGGAACTACCTTCTGCAGAAGGGTTTCCAGTGCAGAGGGTAGGAATTTCGTAAATAACGATTCTTGTATATCTTTTTAAAAAAAGAGGTGCAAAATCTAGTGATGCAAGGATGAATGGAACACGTCCTGGATGTGATAGTTCCCCAACAGAATTCCTATTCACATGTCACTGTGTGTATTTTCGTGAAATTGTCAACAGAGATCAGAAGAGCCACAATGAAGGACTGCAACAATACCTCTTTGCCAATAATGAACCAATGTGGAAAAAAAAGCTAAAGGAGGTGGTGGGTGTGGATGAGAGAGTGAAAGAACAATGCTGGATTTTATAGGCATGTAATGTAGGAAAGTTGGTTAAAAGCCTTTAAGAAGGTAAAATAGGGAGCCATGGATATGTCAAAGTAGTGTAAGCTCCGGCTACAGGCTCACAGGCAAGACGAAAATTTGCGCAGTCCAATCTTTAGCAAGTCAACGATTGCTCAAGCCACGCTTTTGGGGCATTTGTTTTGCTCTCTGTTCACTATTCATTGTCTCCTTATTCACTAAACATCGCGGGAAACCATCTAACCGTTTACACGCACGCACTAAATTGCGTAAACTGGCTCGTGCAGATAAGCTCACATGTAAAACGGAGCGTGTAGCCGGAGCTATAGAGTTCGTTCAATTGGATTGATTACTTACCTCTAAATTACGCACGTCTTTAGCTAATTCAACCATTTCTCTTGTACTTTGGAGATTTAATTTAGCAGAAGTTTTTAGTGGATCATCAAATCTGAAATCAGTATGACACAAAATACTTATAAGTTATTTTTGAATAAAATAATCGTTATTAGTGGATAAGCAAGTCAAGTAAACCGAGAAACCGATCGGCTGAGTTATTATTTTTTTACATAAAACTAGCTTTTATTATTGGTATTCGCTAAATGTAGGTATGTAGTAGTAACTATTTTTAACCCCGACCCAAAAAAAGGGGTGTTATAAGTTTGACGTGTGTACCTATCTGTGTATCTGTCTGTGGCATCGTAGCTCCTAAACGAATCAACCAATTTTAATTTAATTTTTTTTTTGTTTGAAAGGTGGCTTGATCGAGAATGTTCTTAGCTATAATCGAAGAAAATCGGTTCAGCCGTTTGAAAGTCATCAGCTCTTTTCTAGTTTTCTTATAGCAGTTTTTGTGTCGGGGGTTTTTTAAATTTTGAGTTATTAAATAATTTATTATGGGCTTCAGGAACATGTTTGTTTAATATTTAAGTGTAACTAAACTACCTACGTTATTATCTTACTGGAAGGTAAGTTCGGTTAATTTTGTACTGTTTAGCGTATAATATAGATAATATAAGCTAGTTAAAGGTAACGCTTTACCTCACGCTAGCAGCAACGTGGAAGATAATGTGTGTGCGATTCACAATCAGTGCTCGGTCTTCTTCCGATAAACCTGAAATAAAGAAGACAGAAATAGTGAGTAATCTACAATCACACTTCTTCTTCTCTCTCTGGGATGGTTCTTCGCTCTTAAGCGTTTCCATCTGTTGTGCGTGCGTTGCCCCTCCCCGATGAAGTCTTCACTCCAGCAATCCAAGCTCGCTACAGAAGCCGAATAGACCACCCAGGTTACTGAGGGCTTCATGGAGTGAGGTTGGGGATCAAAGTTAAATCAATTTCAATTCAATCAACAATCAAACATCTAAATGTAAAAACAAAGTTGTACACTTTTAGTGAAGTAAGAATTTTTTATACCAAGCAAAGCCGGGACAGTTTAGCTAGGTAATCTTAAAGTAATGGAGATTAATTTATTATCCACTTACCTAATCCTAATTCACTGCAGTCACCTGCTAAGAAGAACACTTTGGACTCGAAAGCCCCCGGACGGTCTTTACGAAGACGATTGTAACACTGAAAAAAATCATTTATATTTATTTCTACATAGTATACAAGTGTAAATTAAAAATTTATAACACCCCCGACAAGTGAAGGTTACAGTAACTAGAAAAGAGCTGATAACTTTCAAACGGCAGAGCCGATTTTCTTGAATTATAGCTAAAAATACTCTCGATCAAGCCACTTTTCAAAAAAAAAAAACTAAATTAAAATCGGTTCATTAGTTTAGGAGCTACGATGCCACAGACAGATACACAGATAACCAGATACACACGTCAAAATGCAGCTTAATTGCGAACTCCCTCCTGAAAATCCTTATTTTGAACTACTGCTTTTACTAAACTACTACCTCAATTAATTTTACTAAGTATATGACCCAACATTTTTAACTTACAGGGGACGCATAAAGAGCGGCCAGTCTATTTTCAGGCTGCACTCCCTTCTTGGGCCGCATCAATAAATATATTCTGTCTAGATCTGTGCATGAGTAAAGTAGCTTTTCCAACAACACTTTCCCCATAAATCCTGCAACAGAAAAAATGCAGTCTTTCTTTACTAAATATAAATTACTAACTAATGCTAGCGACTTCATCCGCGTAAATTGGTTATTTTGAAAATTGGTAAACTCTTATTTTCAGCGGTCTTTATGCATGCAAAAATTATCTCCGTTGTGACGTGATTGAAGGACAAACACACTTTCGGATTTATAATCTGGCTTCGATTTACAGTTAATTACATTTCAAACCCTCTAATATTCCCTCGTTGATCCAGTGGTTAGGTTATTCAGCTGTGAATCATATGATCTCGGTGTTTACTCGGATTAGGTCAAACCAAACAGCACAACAAAATAGACACCCCTGCCGTTGCAACTTACTTTGTACCTCCAAAAATAAATCGCCCACTGTGCAGTTCAAAGGTCAACATTGTCTTCACCTAGCATCAAAAATTAAGGCAAACAAAATACGTGTCGAAGTGAATACCTCATTTTTGTGGTCGGGTAAAACCAAAAATATTTGATTGTTTCAAATTCAATGGTCTGTTTCAACAAAATATGCAATACTGAACCTTTGACCCGTGCCAGACTATTAAAGCCTTTTTAATATTCGTGAATTGTATTCATTGAATATTCATTAGCCAGGTTATAATCCTGCCTAATAAGGTTGCAGCCCAAAACTATACAATAGTTAATTAATGCTAAAGTATAATGGTGAGAAATGATAACTGTATAACTGTGTTTTGTATTCTTTAATGTAATCCTTCTTGTGGTTGTACAAATAAAGAATATTTATTATGATTAACTATAGTCTGTTCCAGGGAGTTCCAGATACCACATAATATCTGGAAATCCCTACAAGATACCTATGCCCAGCAATGGACAATGGACATCTATCGGTTTATAACGATGACGATGACGATGACCTATGCCACCAGTCATACGGATCATCTCTTATTAAACTGATTTACCTGTACAGCCAACTGGCTGGCTGGCTTTATAACTATAAAGAATTACATTCTCGTACACAGATTCACCTGTCCTAAAGAGCGTATTTTCTTAAAGAGTCTTACCTATGCCTTCCGCTGATAAAAATAGTCTTCTCTCAATAATATTCTGGTAAAGTCGGGAGATCTTCCAATATCTGGCTTCTACGAAAGTCATTTTGTGGGCTGCGATATTTTTCGTAAGATCGATTTTAATTAAGCAAACTTACCTTTGCCGTAAAAAGCATCTTTTCACAAACTTACCTGTCCCGCCAGTCATAAAGATAGTTTTTCCTTTGTAATATTCCGGTATAGTCGGAACATCTTCCAAATCTCTGTCTTCCAGAAACGTCATTTTGTATGCTGTAAAATTAAGGTGGGAAAATGATAAAATTATGTAACACTAGATGATGCCCGCGACTTCGTCCGCGTGGGTTGAGGTTTTTTAAAAATCGCGTGGGAACTCTTTGCTATTCCAGGATAAAAAGTTAACTATGTCAATTTCCGGGAGCAAGGTACCGTGCTCTGTCTGTACCAAATTCCATATAAATCAGTGAAACGGATGGGCTTTTAAGAATCCCGTGGGAACTCTTTGATTTTGCAGGATATGTAAGTTAACTCTATACCCATCAAAATTGATTTAACTGTTGAGCCGTGCAAAAATTAGAAGACAGATAGACAGACAGACAGACAGACAGACACACATTTATAATATTAAAGTATCATACTAAAATACGAGTAGTATGGATAAAATGTTGGGGAAAACTACGTACGAGTATGCCCATAAGGAAGTGCGTAACTTTTGAGTTTTGCGTAGGTAGGCAGGTAGGTAGGCATATAATTAATAATAATTAGGGATTCTTTACGTCATTTTACAATGAATTTATTAATGGGATTCTTGGGATCGTATCTTTAACTCCCGAAAAGAGGGGTGTTATAAGTTTGACGTGTGTATCTGTGTATCTGTCTGTGGCATCGTAGCTCCTAAACTAATGAACCGATTTTTTTTTTTTTTTTTTGAAAGGTGGCTTGATCGAGAGTGTTCTTAGCTATAATCCAAGAGAATCGCGCAGCCGTTTGAAAGTTATCAGCTCTTTTCTAGTTACTTCACTTGTCGGGGGTGTTATAAATTTTTAATTTACACTTGTTGTAACAACATCTAAGCCCCTATAAAGTTTTCATGTAAAAAACGTGACAGGAGATTACACGTATGAACCATAGGGAGATTTGTGGGAGAGAAACATTTACCTGCCAATTTATTATGGGGATATCAAATTTCGACGTTTGCCCGCCTATTCTAAAATTGAATTACTTATATGCTATCTCTATGAATCTATGACAGATTTTTACGATATCTAGGCACCTATGAACTTAACAGCTTGCAACATACATCGGCAGAGTAGAGTCGTGGTGGTAGAGTGTGCAAAATGAGTTTTTAAGACTCGTTTCCATTCCTGTCCGTCTGTATGCGCTGACCCTTACGCTCAAGGCACAAGCAGCATTAAAAAGCTTGTTTTAAGTTAGCCATCAAAATTGTACTGGTGGCGTTATCAGTATAACTTAAACTATGATAGCTTATATTATTATATCGGACATGTGACCAGTGGCGTGCACAGGATTCTAAGCTAGGGTAGGCATTATTTAGTTGTGTTACACCTTTTTATTGACTGTCATGATGAAAAATGAGCGTGAAGCTATCTCAATTTGAGTAAGCAGTGCTTTTATGCATCTATGAACTGCACGCCACTGCATGTGACACTTTAAATTTTTTTCTCATACATTACTTGTTTGTATTGATGTCAGCTATTGAATAATACAGGTTTTATGCGTGGTCGCTATTTTGAAAATAAAGAAAAATGGCACACGTGTAGGCAGGCCAGGCTCCACTTTAAATATTCAAATCCCTTTAATTAACTTTCAAAGGTGCTCTTAAAATCCTATCTGCCTTGATTAAGACTTTATGAACATTACAAAAAAAAACTTTTTGAGAGTTGGTTAAAAAATCAAAAAAGAATCTTACATTCTCAATGCCACAGAATTATTAGAAATCACTTTTGGTAGAAACACGGGAGTTCAGCACGAGGCAATGTTCGGAACTGCCTACTTTGTAGAGGGAATAATTATGGATCCACTTTAATTCGAATAATTATGATTAAGCCCGTAGCACACTCAACGAGTAGGTAACTAGACGAAACTGTTGGCTTGCAACTTTGTGATACAATAGTTTTTTAGGGTTGCATATCCAAAGAGTGCCAACAGGACCGTGTTACTAAGCCTTCGCTGTCCGTCCGTCAGTCTGTCTGTCAGCGGGCTGTATCTCGTGAACCGGAATAGGTGAGAGTTGAAATTTTTACAGAATGCAAAATGACAGCCAGTAAATTTAAAAAAAAAGTGTTATTTCTTGTACTTCGGTACGGAATCCTTCTCGTGCGAGTACGAATCGCACTTAACCGATTTTTAAAAAAAGAGTTAGTTAGCGCTTGTCTGTAACCAAACTTGCTGGCAAGTGATGATGCAGCCTAAGATGGGGCGCGCTTGCCTAGAAGATGCCTTCTTGAAAAAAAATTCTTGCTTGTTCCTCGTTGACTATGGAACCCTAAAAACGGGATTTTTTGAAAACCATATTTAACATATTAAAATTGAATAAATTGTATTGAATTTATAATTTCACTTACCATCTCATCGAATAGTACATTGTACTCGTACATACACGTGTTTTCATAAATTTTCATAATGATTAAGAGCTGCTGGATATTTAGGAACTAGAAAACTGAAATTTTGCCCAAAAGTTCTCTTTATAGGTACTTAATGGAAACAAAGAATAAGGTTGATTTTTTTAAATTCCCACGGGATAGGTTGTATTAAGTAAGTATATCAGTAGATAGATAGATAGATTTAAGTAAGTTGTATATTTTTGCCGAGCGAAGCAGCTGCAGGCGATCACAAGTTAATGATAAAGAGTTTAACAAACAACCAATATCTACTGTGCATAAACGCATTTAATTATCCGATATTTAAAACGTTTTAGGAAACAACAATTATGAAACAAATATCAGATATAAGTATGTACTTAAAAATGATGTGTAATTATAATTGGTAGGTGTAGTAATTAATAAATGCTTTATTTCTTAAAAGTAGCATCTAAGAATCGTTTACTATCTGATGCCCGCGACTTCGTCCACGTGGATTTAAGATTTTAAAAATCCTGTGGGAAACTCATTTTTTCATTCAAATTCATTATTTCATTTTTTTGGTAACAAGTGCGAGTCAGGCTTGAACCTGAAGGGTTTCCTTCGTACATGAAAAAATATTTTTTTATTTTTTTTATTTTCATGGTGGCCAATTTGGATTTTTTTATTATTTGTTGTTATGGTGGCAATAGAAATACACATTCTGTGATAATTTCAGCTCTCTACCTGTTACCTGACAGACGGATGAACGGACGGACAGACAGCAGAGTCCCTAGTAAAAGGGTCCCATTGGCACCATTCGGGTACGGAACCCTAAAAAGTAGCCTATGTTTCTCTCTCTATGTATACCCATGCGAAAAATTATGTCGTCCGTTGTTCCATTGCAACGTGATTGAAGGACAAACCAACAAACAAACTACATACTATGCTCTGTTTTTTTTAAACAGACGAGTACTGAGTATGTCTCTCGCAAATTACCGATATTGACAGAGTGAGATGGGTGATTGTGAAGGGAGGAGCCAACGCCCTTGTTCTTGTTTAAAATTGTAAAGGCCCGTTCATATTGAATACTATGAATAGGTATTCAATATCGTTCATATTGAATACCTATTACGTTGACCAATAACAACGTAGTTTTATATTTTCGGTACTCGTCTGTTAAAAAAAAAACAGACTATAGTACAAAATAGTTCGAACATATCGCTGTACAGCAGCTCCTGGACTATACCGTTACATAGCGACAATATCATGAAAATATAATTACTTAGCTAGATATACCTACCTACCTATTCCACAGGAACATACTATAATATTAATATGTAGACCGTATAGTGCGCGACAGTTCGAGATGGCAATCGAGGTATGAGCCGGTTGCCATCTCAAACTGTCGTGTACCTACTATAGATAAGGCTAGCTTTAAGTTTATTGGAATATAATGTTTTCAATTTGAAAAAAAAAAATACAGTAGTATTTAGATCATAAAATTAATTTTATTATTCCGTTTTGATTATAAAGTTTATTAAAATTGGTACCTAATTTATTCAAAAGACATTAATAAAAGATAGATTGCAGGAATCGCTTCACAAATCCAATATTGAGGAGAAACCATAGGACGTAGCCTTGTATTGCAGTACTGACCACCCGGTCCAATAGCTCCATTCTGTAAGAATACCAAAATTAAATTACTCTAGTAAAAAAACCGGTCAAGACTCAGTAATAGTGTCTTGCTGGCACCCTTCGGGTACGGACTACGGAACCCTAAATATTGACAAAAAACTAAAGGCTAAAGGACAGAACACAAAGCACGGCAATGTCTAGTCACAAACAATATGAAGAGTAGACGTTTCGTGCGGCTCATTGGCATCGGGTCCAAGAAATGAATGAATGAATATACTTTTATTGTACACCACAAAATTCGTACAGAAAAAACACATACAAAGCTCAACAAAATATAGGCAGGTAGGTACAATTTGGCGGCTCTATCGCTACCTAGCGATCTCTTCCAGGCAACCAAAAATGTTAGTATAAAACTAGATTGACTCTAGTATACATAGTATATTCGGTAATAAATTAAATTATTATTTACTTTTTAGTGTTTTATGGTTATTGAATTTTTTCTCTTAGTTAATGCCTACGTTATAAAAAGAACTTAAAACATTTCCCGACGGCTGTGCATTGTTATATCAGTCACTTAGTCAGTCAGAACAAGTCTTTTTTTTAATTCACTATAGGCAAGCGCTTGACCACAATCACACCCGATGGAAAGTGATGATGTGGTCTAAGATGGGACGCGTTTACCTAGAAGGTGCTTATTCACTCTTGTTTTAAAGATACTCTTTAAAGATAATCTTTAAAGATACTTTTTAAAGATAGTCTTTTTATATGTACAGGATTCTCATAAAAAACCAACCTTCTAAAATGGGCCTTAGCTTTTGGAAGATTTTCCATTCTCTCGTTCAGTATGTACTCCTTCCCTCCAATACACGCGTTCTTGAAGAACTCTTCAGGGTTTATCGTCTCCATCTCGTAATAGAAGTGATCTCGGTCTTCTTCTCTGATCTTCTCTCGAAGTTCTATGATGTTTTTGTTGGTGAATGTCCATTGCTGGGTAACGTAGTAGTGCAAAGCTAAATTAGCTGTATAGATGCGGCGTTGGAGTTTGACCAGCCTGTAAAGTACCCGATAAAAATTCCACAGTTTTAGCATTAGGAAGAACGTGATGAAATTCAAAATCTAGTTCTTTGCATCGTATTCCTTTATAAAATTATCACGTCATCTAACAAAAATCAGATTGGTCTGTTGAACGTCTCCACTCCACTCCGCTTCAGTGGAAATCGCAGCCTTATGCAGGGACGGTCTCCCTGACATATTGGTAAGCGCTATGTCTTATTAGTGGGCGGTCCCGGGTTCGATACCCGGCAGAGGTTTGGAATATTATAATTTCTAAATTTCTGGTCTTGTCTGGTTTTGGCCGTGGCTAGTTACCACCCTACCGCCAAAGCTGTGCCCTCAAGCGATTTAGCGTTCCGGTACGATGCCGTCTAGAAACCAAAAGAGTACCTATGGTTTTAATGAATACTGCCACCTACCCTTTCCAGGTATTTCAAGGACAAATAGTTGATCTTTATCCATACTTAACTTGGGATGTAAGCACTCTGTACCTGTACCTGCCATCAAAATCGGTTGAATGGAAGGGCTATAAAAAGCTACCAGACAAACAGACACTGTCGCATTTATATATTAAGAAAGTATGGATTTACTTACATTGGCTTGTTCCCAGTAATCCTTAACACAAGATCCACCAAAACGGCTGGCAATAAGTGAAAGAACAGCACCTAAAGACAGTTAATATACATATATATTACTATAGTAGAACTTTTACGATTTTTCGGGATAAAAAGTAGCCTATGAAGGACATAGGGATGTAAGCTAAGTCTGTTAACCTTTCATTAAAATCGGTTAAACTGAAAAGCTAGCAGACAGACATACAGACAGACACACTTTCGCATTTATAATATTATAGTATGGATAGTATGCGTAAGAATACTTTGATTTTTCGGGATAAAAACTTGTCTATGTCAGTTCCCAGGATTCAAGCTACCTCTGTACCAAAGGATCCCTTGGGAACTTTATGATTTTCCGGGGTAAAAAGTAGCCTATCTCCTTCCCCGGGATATAAACTAAGTCTGCACCAGATTTCATCAATATTGGTTAAACTGTTGGGCCGTGAAATGCTAGCAGACAGACACACTTTCGCATTTATACTAATGGATTGTAAATACGGGTGTTAGACTTTATTTCCCTCGGTAAAAATACCTACCTACCTTAAAGTAGTACATCAGTCTAGAAGTCGTCAGGGACCCGCCAGCATACCAGAGCATGCCCTCTAAAGGAATCTCGCGGACAATTTTCTTGCCGTAGTCAACAACTTCGCCCATAGTCATAGTTTTCATGTGGCTGGACGAACAATTGTACACGTCTATCTCGTCTGTTGGTTTCAACCTGGAGTGCAATAAAAAAAAGTTAAACAGCACTAATACCCCGAATAACTGCTAAACCCCTTCCAAGTTCGCAAGGTCGCCATTTTAAGCACCTTAGGGCCCTATACGTTTATCCTAGAGTTTACGAATTGCTTACTTTTGAGTGCCTCTCGCCCAAGCCCCTGCTATGAAGGACTTTATACATACATCAACTGGTATATAGTCTGCTTCTAAATCTGGATTGGTGTACATTGTCCGTAGAATTCCTAAAAAATATAAAATGATCATTCTCAGTTTAGAAGGCACCTCATATTTTTACGCATTTAGGCACAAATTACATCACAGCAAGACCAAAAGAATGTTAGGTCGAAAATTGAAACAAAAGTCTGGGATTTTACCTAGAAGTTGCAACAAAAATGGCAAATTAGTATGCGAGCTTCTATGAAACACTGGCATGTGACGTCACAATTATGTGACGTGCTTTTTAATTTAATCGATAATTTAAAATGGACACTTAAACCCACTATTTAATAATTCCTAAGAAATAAACTGGTAATCACCTTTACCACTTGCAATCATCATTCCAACTGGCCCATTTAGGTTTTCTATCCATCCCACTAATGGTTCAGTGTGGCTCGATATCACTGAAATCAAAAAGTAATTTCTGCACTCGTATTTGCATGCAAGCTATCTCTGTACCTTTCGACAAAATTGGTTAAGCAGATACATGGTGAAAAGGTAAAAGGCAGGCACACTGTTACATTTATTAAATTGTGTGGATTTAGAAAATCATACCGATTGAAATTTAAAAGTAGGGCAAAAAGTGACACTTGATAAATAGTTTGATGAATAAACGATATTGCATAGAGCTTTTTTAACGTCCGTTAAAAAAGCGTTCAAATAGAACAAATGCATTCCCAAGTATCTATTCACACGTCAGCGCTTTTTTAACGCACATTTTGTATTATCAGCGCTATACTTTTTTAACGCTCGTGCGAATTAGGGCTTAAAGACTATAAAAAAAAAGTGGAAGTGACTTTAGATTTTTAAAGTCACTTCCAGTCAGCCAGTCAATTTTTTTTTTTTTGGGATAAATGTTAGTAAAACTACAAAAAAAGAATGACTCTTACCAATAGATGGCCTCATTATGACGATAGGCAGTTTGCCTTTCTGCTCCGCCAGTACATGTTCCGCCAATTGCTTTGTAAACACATAAGTATTTGGGAGCTCGCCTAAATACCTGGAAAAGATTCTCATACACTTAAAAAAATGGAAAAAATATAAACAAAAAAAATATTCTTTTAATGAGGACCAATAAACAGTACAAAAAAAATAAAAAATAAAAATGAACAACACAATAATTGAAAACTAATACAAACTCTATATATTTGAACAATATTTGAACTGAGAAAACCAAATTCCAAGAAGAGTTGGTAAGATTCTGTTAGCTTGTGCTATCGGAAAAATCCGTTTGATTTAAACTTTACTGGTTTTTAGGCTTCCATATCTCAAAAGGAAATACGGAAACCTTGTAGGATTACTTTGTTGCCTGTCTGTCTGTCTGTCCGTCTGTCATGTCTGTCAAGAAAACCAATAAAGTACTTCCCGTTGACCTAGAATCATGAAATTTGGCAGGGAGCTACGTAGGTCTTATAGGACAAGTAAAGGGAAAAAGCCGAAACCCGTGAATTTTTGGTTATATCAAATATATCACACAAAAAAATGTGTTCACGAAAAATTTTATTCACTAAGTCACATATAGATGGCGCAGACCGTTATTAACTTGCAGAGTTTTACATAAAGGTATATCTTGTACGATGGTAGGTACGGAACCCTTCGTGTGCGAGTCCGACTCGCACTTGACCGGGTTATTTTCTTGTAATAAAATAACCAAGACGTAGGTACGACAAATGGATTAACAAAATCTAATGATTGTAACGAACATTAAAAATGCATCATGTTTTTCTATGCCTTTTGAATAGAATAGAATAACTAGCTCACTGTATCAAAACTTACTTAGGGGTGAGAGCATTAAGCATGTGATCATCGATGTTCTCACATATATCCAGCGTGTCCCTCCAGTCCGCAAAAGCCGGATAGATGACCTCTTCGATGCATTTTCTGTTCGTATTGGCGTATGACGTAGAAACATGGACTAGCACCTGAAATCCAAAGAACCATTGTTAGAAAATTCACCATCATCATTATAGTCAACCGATAGACGCCCACTGCTTGACATAGATGTCTTGCAGGAACTACCACATGCCAGGGGCTTGCACCACTGGAATCCATTAGCTCCCTCCGACTGATTAAATCGTATGAAATCGCAACACCCCAAATAGTTTTTCTGACACGGTACAAAGGGCGTCTGAGAGTTCTCCATAACATTCTAAAAGGTGTGTGAAGTCTACCGATCCACACTTGGCCAGCATGATGGACTACGGCCTAAACTCATCTCGTTCTATGAGGAAGCCCTCATTGCTAGTTCGTGATAGGCTGATTTTGACAGAAGATCTAAACGGGAGAGGTGTATTACAGAATACAGATTGTTTAAGCCGTACCCTTTCTCCTTTCCTGAGGGTTCACATCGGGAGTTTATCTCCCTGCTGAGCTCTTATTGTAGTAGCAATACTAACCTCCAAATGCCGGACTTCCTTAGCAAGTTCCACCATCTCCTTTGTGCCGCGAAGGTTTAGCCTGGCTGCAGTTTTTAGCGAATCATCAAATCTAAATCAAAAAAATAAAAAATATCGTTTCCCATTTCTCTCCTTTCATTATGAGATGACGCCCGCGACTTTGTCCTTCTTAATTTAAATTTTAAAAAATTCCGTTGATTTTTTTTTGGATCTTTTTGGGTTAAAAGGAAGCTTATCTTCGGGATGCAAGCTATTTATGCACCCGTCAAAATTGGCTCAGCAGATGCATAGTAAAAAGGTAACATATAAACAGACAGATACCTACATGTTATGAGTATCAATACATATTTAGTAGGTACCTATAGTAATATTAATAAGTACCTAGTAGTAAGTTTATACCTTACGCTGGCTGCAACATGAAAAATTATATTCGTTCTGTTGACAATCAAAGTCCGGTCTTCTGCACAAATTCCTGAAATATGAAGAAAGCATTTTATTTTAAAGAGTTTCTTGGCCAAAGATCCCAATATTTCATCAATCTGTTTTTAACTGAAATGCAATTCCTGCAGATGAGTATAACTTTTTTACATACCTAATCCAATTTCACTGCAGTCACCGGCAATAAAGAAAACCTTCTTCTGAAAAATATCTGGTTTCTCCTTTCTCAGCCGATCAAAACACTAAAAAATTAATTGCAATTCACAAAAATTCTACAATTCTTATTCTTTGACTTGGCACGGCTTCACTAGCTGAAAGACTTTTCAAATGTTTAACCCCCGACCCAAAAAGAGGGGTGTTATACGTTTGAGGTGTGTATCTGTGTATCTGTCTGTGGCATCGTAGCTCCTAAACTAATGAACCGATTTTAATTTTTTTTTTTTTGTTTGAAAGGTGGCTTGATCGAGAGTGTTCTTAGCTATAATCCAAGAAAATTGGTTCAGCCGTTTGAACTTTATCAGTTCTTTTCTAGTTACTGTAACCTTCACTTGTTGGGGGTGTTATAAATTTTTAATTTACACTTGTTGAAGTCTGAAATCGGTTACCTATATTGAATCTAAGGGCGCCTTCAAACTAGCCGTAAAGTGTTGTGCGAAGGCAGCGCGGCTGTAGCGTAAGGCGTAGCCTATGTTGCCTATGTTAGATCTACATCCAACATAGGCAACCGCTTTATCCGACTTCAAAAAAGAACGCTAAACCAAAAAGGGGGAAAATTCTAGACAATGAAATATCAGGTTTACTGTACATATCATGATTTTTCAAGGTGAGTAAGTAGTTGCAATCCTTACTTTATAATTAGTTGTTTTGATAAGATCTATTGATTTCAATAATTATACTTGTAGTAGGTATTTTCATTGCTAGTTTGGTTTAGCGTCGATTTTAAAAACTACGTTTTTTTCCTTATCGGCTTAAAGTAAATTAAATTGATCTTTAATATCTGATTTAAATATTTATTTAACTATTTTTAACCCCCGACCCAAAAAGAGGGGTGTTATAAGTTTGACGTGTGTATCTGTGTATCTGTGTGTCTGTGTATCTGTGTATCTGTCTGTGGCATCGTAGCGCCTAAACGAATGAACCGATTTTAATTTACTTTTTTTTGTTTGAAAGGTGGCTTGATCGAGAGTGTTCTTAGCTATAATCCAAAAAAATTGGTTCAGCCGTTTAAAAGTTATCAGCTCTTTTCTAGTTTTCTTGTAGAAAAGAAGGTTAGATAACCCTTAGGTTCATAATATTTAAGTGTCAATTGACAAATGTCAAGCTGTCAAGATGGACGTTGCCTAGATATACATAATTTAATTATTTATATGAAAATGATGTTTTGGAAAACTCAGATACTTTGGATTGTAGGCGCGGTATAGTCCAAGAAAATCGGTTCAGCCGTTTGAAAGTTATCAGCTCTTTTCTAGTTACTGTAACCTTCACTGGTCGGGGGTGTTGAAAATTTTTAATTTACACTTACACTTGTCTCTCTTCTTGATCTCCTCATTTCGCCTCAACAATTTAATTCCTTAATTAATTAAATGATTGATGTCCGATGGCATAACTTCTCTCTAACTTAAGAATATAGGTACTTGCCTTAGAAGAATACAAAGATGCCAATCTCTCCTCCGCTTTCACCCCTTTCTTATTTCTCAACAGCAAATAGATTCTGTCCAATTCTGAACAGGAGTATAGCAGTTTCTCTACTAAAACTTTGCCCATAAAACCTGTAAAGAAAAATAATATGTATATTAATAACATCCAGAAGTTAAATCCTAAATGTCCTATAGTGGCAGTTTTGAAACCCTCAAACTATTAAACGGAGTATTTGAACAACTACGGTCAACGTCTCAACCGTATCGGCCCACTACTGAGGACGGTTCTCCTCTCAGAATGAGAGTGAGAAAACCTAGATGCCTAAGAGTTCTCCATATAAAATAATATTATGTTCTCAAATGTGTATGATAGAGATCTTGGTGCTTCCTTTTCATTCGAACAGCTATGCATTATCTTTATTTTTAACCCCCGACCCAAAAAGAGGGGTAATAAGTTTGACGCGTGTATCTGTCTGTGGCATCGTAGCTCCTAAACTAATGAACCAATTTTAATTTAGTTTTTTTTTAGGTGGCTTGATCGAGAGTGTTCTTAACTATAATCCAAGAAATTTGGTTCAGCCGTTTAAAAGTTACCAGCTCTTTTCTAGTTACTGTAACCTTCACTTGTCGGAGGTGTTATAAATTTTTAATTTACACTTGTGTATTCATCATCATGATCATCCACTTAACTCATCGCTGATAAACTACTGAGCACTGATCTCCTCTCAGAATGAGAAAGATGTAGGCCATAGTTCACCACGCTGGCTAAGTGCAGATCGGCAGACTTATATTGCGTTAGTGTCTCTCGTACGTACCTGTGCCACCAGTTATGAAGATGGTCTTGCCTTTATAATATTCGTAGATGGTAGGCACATTTTTCAGGTCTCGGTTCTTCAAGAAATCCATGTCGGCGTATCATCCACTGAAACATAATAGAGTCAATATTACCACACGGCGCACCATAGAGTAAGGATTACCCATATTGTACCTACTGAACAGATAGAAGGTGATTAGAATTTTGACTATAGGGTTTAGACTATTAAATATCGCCTATTTACGACTAAGTACAGCGTGTTAGTTGAAATAGTTCAAAAAATTAGTTTCTATTGATTTTAGAAGGATGGTGTGTTCTGTGAGATTTACCGTCCAGAATCATTGAGACAATGGAAATTGAATGTTAGTTTTATCATTTAGTATAAGATAAACAGGTTTGAAGATTGTTAGTTACAAGTGTAAATTAAAAATTTATAACACCCCCGACAAGTGAAGTTACAGTAACTAGAAAAGACCGAAAAGACCTAATAACTTTCAAACGGCTGAACCGATTTTCTTGGACTATTCCGCGCCTACGATCCAAAGTATCAGAGTTTTCCAAAACATCATTTTCAAATAAATAATTATGTATCAAGGCAACGTCCATCTTGACAGCTTGACATTTGTCAATTGACATAATATTATGAACCTAACGGTTATGTAACCTTCTTTTCTACAAGAAAACTAGAAAAGAGCTGATAACTCTTAAACGGCTGCACCAATTTTTTTGGATTATAGCTAAGAACACTCTCGATCAAGCCACCTTTCAAACAAAATTAAACTAAATTAAAATCGGTTCATTCGTTTAGGCGCTACGATGCCACAGACAGATACACAGATACACAGATACACACGTCAAACTTATAACACCCCTCTTTTGGGTCGGGGGTTAAAAACGACACTTTTCCGAAATAACACGTTGTAGTCGCAAACATTGCTATATTTGAATTTGGTACCAACAATAACTTAAAATAAATAAAATACAAAATGGGACGCGTGGTGTGTGGTGCCAAAATGGACTCCACTCAGCATTTGCTGCGCCTGTGTGGGGAACGCAGGCACAGCGCTGGTCTTCCGTGAAGCCAGAAGTTTCGGACGGTAACTACCTATAGAATGCAATATACAAAATACAAATACAATACAAAATAAATAATGTGGTTAGTAGATATAGGGTTAGTACAATAATTTAATGATAAAGTAGGTATAAAATAAAATAAAGTAGAATAAAGATGTGGGAGGACCTGAACTACGCGCCTTCCTCACCCTTTTGCTGACGCAATAACAAAATTCTTAAATTTGATTTGAACCATGTTTTTGATTTGCTTACATCGCGCAGGGGAGGAGGTATTTCTAGGTTCTATTATTAACCCCCGACTCAAAAAGAGGGGTGTTATAAGTTTGACGTGTGTATCTGTGTATCTGTCTGTGGCATCGTAGCTAATGAACCGATTTTAATTAAATTTTTTTGTGTCAAAGGTGGCTTGATCGAGAGTGTTCTTAGCTATAACCCAAGAGAATCGGTTCAGCCGTTTGAAAGTTATCAGCTCTTTTCTAGTTACTGTAGCCTTCACTTGTCGGGTGTGTTATAATTTTTTAATTTGCACTTGTTGAAAATGTAATTACATATTGACATTACCTACATTTGGAAACGATGAAAATGAACAAGAATGACAAAATAAAACAATGATTTGCAAGTTAAATGTAAAAAGAGCAACCAAAGCATTCATCATTATAATACGATACCGTTGCACAAGAATGCTTAGTAATTGTTTAATGCCCTGATTTACTTAAGGTGATGTCCCCGATTTCATCCACGTGGATTTAGGTTTGAAAATACCTTGCTAACTCATTGATTTCCCGAGATAAACAGTAGTTTAAGAAAGGTGGACAAAGAATCCTTAAATGTATTTGTACCAACAACTTTTTTTTTTGTATCAGAAAGTTGTTGCAATAAAGAGGAAAACGGACGTGCGGACGGACGGACGGATAGACAGACAGACAGACAGACAACAAAGTGATCCTATAAGGGTTCCGTTTTTCCTTTCGTGGTACGGAACCCTAAAAGTGGACAGGGAAGCACTTATCTTAATAAGAGATCACTACCCTAGTGACCCTTGGCAGTGCGAGAGGTTGAAAAGGAAGTAAAATTTTGGTTGGTACGCGTGGTAATGGTTAAGTCGTCCGCCTCCTATTCTGGAGGCCCGAGGTTCGATCTCGCGAAGGCACTTCTAATTTTTCGGAGTTAATTGTCTATCATTTGCTTTAACGATGAGAGCAAACATTGTGAAGAAACTTGCATGCCTGAAAGTTCTCTGTCTGTCTGTCTGTCAAGAAACGTATGGGGTACTTCCCGTTGTCCTAGAATCATAAAATTTGGCAGGAAGGTAGGTCTTATAGCACAGATACAGGAATAAATCTGAAAACCGCGAATTTGTGGTTACATCATTAAAAAAAATTAAAATGTGTTTTAATTTTCAAAGTAAGATAACTATACCTACCAAGTGGGATATTATATGAAATCAATTTATTTGTACATTCTAAAACAGATTCTTATTTATTTTTATGTATAATAGTTTTTAATTTATCGTACAAAATGTTGGAAAAAATACTCGAGTACGGAACCCTCAGTGCGCGAGTCTGACTCGCACTTGGCCGGTTTTTTTTTTATATGACCACAAATTCACGGTTTTCGTATTTTTCTCCTTACGTGTGTTATAAAACCTGCCTACCTGCCAAATTTCGTGATTGTAGGTCAACGGAAGCACCCTAAAGATTTCTTGACAGACAGACAGACAACGAAGTGATCCTATAAGGGTTCCTTTTTCCTTTGAGCTACCTACCGAACCCTTAAAATAGGTATGGGAACGCAATTCGGCGCCATAAGAATCAGTTCAGTAAAAGTAGATCAAATCACTAGCAAGATCTGAATCAAAATATAAGATAGAGTGGAGTTTTTAATTAAACTCTGTGAATTCTTACCTCAAATAAAAATCCGTTAGTAAACAAAACGATAGGTATGGTCCCAGAGCTAATTGACACGAATAATTGAAACTATTCTATCGATAGGACCTGACTCTGTAAGGTCAGGAGTCACACTTAACAATTCCATTCTTGATGGTCGATACAATGACGTGGTTTAGAATAAGCATTTTATACCCTACGTTTCTTTTTACCCGACTACGGCAAATTCAAAAGGAAGGTTATGATTTTAGCAGTCTATGTATGTAAGTGTGTATCAAATTCTGTGTGGGACACCGTCTAAATGGTTTTGGTTTTTCATGGTTTTTCGTCGTACTGTAAAGAGTGGTTGAACAGTGAGGAAATAATAAGCTTGGCTTAGCTGAAATCGGCTATGCCTCTATGCTTCATAAAGGCCACCTCGTAACCTGTAATAATCACACATCACACTAATATTATAAAGGAGAAAGTTTGTATGTGTGTGTGTGTATGTGTGTGTGTATGTTTGTTACTCCTTCACGAAAAAACTACGAACGGATTGGGCTGAAATTAAGAATGGAGATAAATTATACCCTGGATTAGCACATAGGCTACTTTTTATCCGTAAAAATCAAAAAGTTCCCACGGGAATTTTAAAAAATCTACATCCACGCGAACGAAGTCGCGGGCATCAGCTAATCATAATATAAGAGTCAAAATCACATACTCTTTAGTTGAATCGTACACGGAATAAATGAAATACGAATTATCAATCACCATTATGTGATTAATGGAAGGGATCGCGACCCTCAACATGAAGGAATACGACAGACAGAGAGATAGAGAGAACTCGACTCTCTTTTAAATTATAACGCCTTCAAATCTAATCGTACGACTTATTCGATATATCGTAACGTGTCATGTAAATAGCTTTTCATTGAAGCGACAATACCTACTCATTCATTATGCGCTAGCACTGTATTGTGCTCTTTTATAAAACAGTGAGATTGCATTACTCCGCAACAATCAGCTTTCAATTATTACCTACCTCAGCTGTGCTCAGTAATTAGGTATTTGCCATAGATCTAGAATTATCCATATCTATATAGTCCGTTTTTCCTTCTTCATCATCTTCACACTTCACACTATCACACTTCACATTTCACATCACACTTCACACTATTATTATAAAGGCGAAAATTTGTGTGTATGTGTGTGTACGTGTGTTTGTGACTCCTTCACGCAAAAACTACTGGACGGATTTGGCTGAAATTTGGAATGGACATAGATTATACCCTGGATTAGCATATAGGCTACTTTTTATCCCGGAAAATTAAAGAGTTCCTACGGGATTTATAAAAAAAACCTCTATACACGCGAACGAAGTCGCGGGCATCAGCTAGTCATCACATAATATCTATAAAGTTTTTATCATGATTACTTTTTTTTAAAGAATATTAGCCATGCTAATCATGGCTAAAGGTGCCCACGCACTCGAACTTAATTGCAGCGGAACTGCGCGTCGCGTCATCGCCCCGCACGATATCCTCTCCAGCCGCGACGCGCGGTAGTGACGTACGCGCGTCGCGAACTGCATTGCACAGTGCAGTTCAAGTGCGTGGGCACCTTTAAGCTTGTGCTAGGAGTAGGTACGACAATAGTGCAACGGGTGGGATTTGAACCGTCGACCTTTCGGAATTCAGTCCGCTCCTCAACCGTTGAGCTATCGAGGCTCTAAAGGCTTTCTATCTTTGTTGTACCTATTCTACTCCCTTTACAACCTCTCACTCTGACAAGGGTCACTGGTAGAGATCTCTTATAGAGATAAGTGGCCAGTGCCGTGGAGGACTGCAAACCCTTCTCAAAGTCAAAGTCAAAGTCAAAAGTCAAAGTCAAAATCATTTATTCAAAGTAGTAATTACGATATAATGGTGATAATTAATCACGTAACTTAAAACTAAAACTACGAAGGTTCCAAACGCGCCCAAGTCTGAGAAGATCCCGTAACTAACTCAGCCGGGTATTCTTTTTTTTTATTATCACCAAATAATGAAAAAAGAAAAGATAAATAATAATGAAAGAAGACTGGTCTCAGTAGTGGGACGGAGATGGGTTGAGATGATGATGATGATATTAATATTATAATGCTTCGTTGGTTTATTATTAGACCTACATTAAACGGTTGGGAATCATGAGGTCCCAGGTTCGAGTCTCGAGTCATGCTAAAAAGAGTTGCCTATTGGATTTTTTGGTATGAAAATTTTCGTAGTAGCCAGGGGTTGCAAAGTTGGTGGTATAGAGAAAGAATGATGAAAATCAGTTCAGTAGTTTCAGGGTTTATCGATTACAAACAAGTAAATCTTTCCTCTTTGTATGTAAATATCCGCTTTGAATATAAATAAACCTTTTTTTAATTCGCTTCACTGACAATATGAATCAAATGTCAAATCTTGTTAATTGACTTGCATTGGTGTCATGGTGTCAACAGTTGTTTACAAACACTAACTTTGTCACTGTTATTTTATTTTAAAATTTTATATTTCTGAATTTTTATTTTATGAAATTTTAGAAACATGGCTAAGAAAGATAAAAAGAAAGTAAGATTTGTCTGTTTTTTTTTAACTTATTGTTTTAAATACCTACAACGATCCTATTATCATACTCTCTTACTGAATGCTTACATGATGTTTACTTACCTTTTTAACCCCCGACCCAAAAAGAGGTGTGTTATAAGTTTGACGTGTGTATCTGTGTATCTGTCTGTAGCATCGTAGCTCCTAAACTAATGAACCGATTTTAATTTACATAGTTTTTTTTGTTTGAAAGGTGGCTGGCTTGATCGAGAGTGTTCTTAGCTATAATCGAAGAAAATCGGTTCAGCTGTTTGAAAGTTATCAGCTCTTTTCTAGTTACTGTAACCTTCACTTGTCGGGGGGGGTTATAAATTTTTAATTTACACTTGTTATTGAGAGATGCCTGCGCTTGCTGACCGTCATGCCTGTACAGCATGCCTGAGAAACGGAGCAATTTATGAGACCTAGGTTGAAGCACGCTGCCTAGAAAATGCCCATTCACTCACTCTTGCCAGGAGATCGCCAACGGCGACTTTTTGCAGCGATACAGTAGTGGGTACAGATGTAAAAACGATACATACGTTGCAGCTGATCCGTGTACCTTTGCCCACGACTCTGCAACGCTACTGTCGCGATTCAGAATCGCGTTCACGATACGCGCGACTGTATTGCTACAAAAAGTCGCCATAGGTAATGTCCCTTTTAAGCTATTTCCGAAGTATTTCACTGCCAAATCAATAGCTTAACCAAGTCTCAATTATAGCTCAACGGTTATAGGAGCGGACTGAAATCCAAAAGGTCGGTGGTTCAAACCACACCCGTTGCACTATTGTCGTACCCACTCCTAGCACAAACTTAACACTTAACTTAACTTAGTTGGAGGGGAAAGGGGAATGTTAGTCATGATTTAAATGACTAATATACTTTTTATAAGAAAAAGAAATCAGTTACTTTACTACCACTTACTCACTGTTTAGTTCACAATTCCGTTTATTTTTTCAGCAAAAAAATGAAGAGCCTCCCGGTACGTTCCGTTCATTTTAATATTTACTTAGTTATCGTCTCAAACTTTTTTTAATTGTGAGATAGGCTTGTGCTTGACGACAATCATACTTAAAAAACAATTATGAGGTCTACCTAGATTGGAGCACCATTGCCTAGAAGGTGCCATCTAGTTTTCCTTGAGTTGAAATGGGAGAAATCTTTTATTTCTAGTAAAAGGCATTTTAGCAGCGATTTTATTTTTATAAAAATAGCGAGCAAACGAGCAGGCGGATCACCAGATGTTAAGTGATTACCGCCGGCCATGAATTTACAGTACCAGAGGAACCGCATGCATTGCCGATTTTCAGGAATTTGTTGGTCCGCCCCTTGAATAACCCCATGTTGTAATCTAATGGGAACACCGCAGAAGGGAGTTCATTCCACAGTTTGCATGGAAAGAAGGATCTGGCACAGCGGGCGGTCGAAGTGCACCAGGTATCTACCCAGGTGGTGAGGGAAGCGAAGTTACTTTCCGGAGGATTGGAATGGCAGTCGAATAAGTACTGGTGAAATTATTCGTCACGAATGCTGCGACATGACGCACCGCATTGACTTTAGCAGCGTTTACTGTTTCCTATAATAATATTATGAGTGAGCTAGAAGAGACGGTAGCTACACAATCGATTAAAGTAAAAAGGATGATTTTAGGACTTCGTCTGCGATGGCGTTTGCTAGCGCGCGTGCTGTGCTTGTTTGGAGTGTTTTTTTTTCTTAAGAGTGGTTAGTTTTTGTGTTAGTTGGTGTTTTTTGGTGGTGGAACTGACTGGGAAGCGCTCTAAAGGGGCGCCGCGCGTATGTCGGCGGGCGCCGGCGCAGATGGAGTCCATACTTGTATAAATTCAATAACTTGAAAATATCACAAACTTGACATTGGCTAATCAGATTTAAAGAAAAAAAAAAAGGATGATTTTAATCGATTATCATGGGACGGGCTGCGCGTACTTTTGTCTTTATGAGGGAACGAGATAGTGTACTTGATTTAAATCGATTAAACTCTCATGAATGAGAGAGAAAGAGTACAGCTTCGCTTCTTTTACACGTTTTTTTGTCTTTTTCTTCAGATGCTGTATTGCAAGAAGAGGTGCTGGTTGCAAGTACAGACCTCGAGCAGGAGCCTGAAGAGGTCCAGTATACCGACACTTCGTATACAAGTGCCTCTTTTGAGTCACTACCACCGGTCGTTGAAGGTACCCACTCTTTTTTATCACAGAGCAAGGATAATACGTTATCTATTACCTTTTTTTTTACTGCAATCCCACCTGGTGGTAAGTGATGATGCAGTCTAAGATGGAAGCGGGCACACCTGGAAGGGGTATGCCAGTTTTCATTAAACCCATACTCCAGTGGTTTCTACACGGCACCGTGCCGGAACGCTAAATCGCTTGGCGGCACGTCTTTGCCGGTAGGGTGGTAACTAGCCACGGCCGAAGGCTTCCACCTGACAGATAGACGAAGCTCCCTTCCCCTCCGGGTCAGAATATAGGCGGCGTCGAATCTGTGTAATGTGCGAAGACTTTTACTGGGTTTAGCCAGAGAAATCATTATAATAGTTTTATCAATAATCTATCACTATAGAAACTAACGATAGGTACGTCTGTCTGATATTATACCCTCTACTTTTTTAAGGGTGGTAAAAAATGTACACGGAAGTGCTTATAAATTATACTTTTTAACATATATAATACAAGGTGAGATACCTCAATCATATTGTATTATATACATAATCTGTTTTGCATTTGCATAAGTTTATTATCTCTCCAAGTGCATTTATTTATTTTTTAAATACAAAAAGTTTATATTTATCTTCAAAGTATACGAGTGTAATATGTTTCAGAACCAAAAGCAAAGAAGAAAAAGGGAAAGAAGAAGGCTGAAGAGGTAAGGAAATATAATATTAAGTACACAATGAAATATTTTATACTTCACCAATTTATAATAATATCTATTTCAATAATATACCTACCTATTTGTAAATTTGACAACAAATATATTAAATATATTTAATTGACAAAATTTTGTAAATATTAAACCCATTTTACAGGTTGAAGAAAAAATTGTGAGAAAAACCAGCAGTGAACTATTTCAATGGTCTGAAGAGTCACTACCACAAGGTTAGCAAATACGAGAAATTTCAAATTTGTCAACACGTCAAATTAAATTTAGTATAGAAGCAGGCGTTATTTTGCGGAATTCAATGATATACAAGGAACCAAAAGCTTAAAACGTTTCGCCCCGACACCGGGACATCCTCAGTTTTTTTTTTCATCTCCTGAGGATGCTCCGGTGTCCGGGCGAAATGTGCTTCGAGTGGTGTTGGGATTTGTGTGGTGCTGCGTGGTGGTGGTGCGTATGGCTTGCTTGGTGGCTGGCTTTTCCTGCATGTTTATCAATGGGAGGGCAGGCGGTGCATGTCGCATGCTGCATGTTGCACCATACAGATTTCTTTGGTTTGGTGGATTATATCAAATTAAGCTTTTAATTCCTTATACGTCAAATAAGTTAAAGATTATCCCGCGATCGAAAAATCAGTTCTTAGGGCCGATTTTTCAATGTCAAATAACTTTTATCTGAGGAATAAATTTGACGTATGGACAGATTTTTTAAGTCTGAGCAAAATCAAAGTGCGCCCTGTAGATCTCAACCTTAGGATCATCACTCTCAATAAAAATGTTTTCAACAGAGGAAGAGAAGAAAGTCGAGGAAGAAGAAAAGGTTGTAAAAAAGAAGAAAGGCAAGAAAGAAAAGAAGGCAAAAGAAGAAATACCAGACTTTGAAAAAGTAAGTCAGCTTTATTCTTTTGCTTCTCAATCCAAAATGGTGAATTTATCTTACGCCGGGCTCGACCCTCCATGGTGTAAGGTTCAAAGAAGTGCAAAGTTAAAAGTCAAAAGTCAAAATCATTTAGTCAAAGTAGGAACAATTGTACTTCTTTTGATGGTCGATATTGTTAAATTTGTACGATATAGTGATGATAATTATTAATTACGTAACTTAAAACTAAAGCTACGAGGTGTATGACATTGTAAATGCAGTTATTCATGCTAGATCAAGAGAGACATGCAACCCCCTGGTTTTTGGGTGTCTGGCAGGGTGTTACCACTTTCATTGTGCACTGTCTTGCAATGCATGACGTGATTTGACGTGTGGTGTGTATCTGTGTATCTGTGTATCTGTGTATCTGTCTGTGGCATCGTAGCGCCTAAACGAATGAACCGATTTTAATTTACTTTTTTTTGTTTGAAAGGTGGCTTGATCGAGAGTGTTCTTAGATATAATCCAAGAAAATCGGTTCAGCCGTTTAAAAGTTATCAGCTCTTTTCTAGTTACTGTAACCTTCACTTGTCGGGGGTGTTATAAATTTTTAATTTACACTTGTTTACCTGTTATCTCCCAAAGCCACCATGATCCAAACTTCATAGTCGCTGATCGTTGCTGCATGTGTTGGGGATTGATACGCAAATAAACTTTCAGCTTTTATAAAATAACGAAGCTCTGGTACGCGCGGGCTCTCATTATAATGGGGAGGACTCATGCAATCATTGCATAGATATCAAGTATTGGAAAGTTTTACAGGTCCTTACACGTGCATGATACGTGCATGTCACATAAAGAACCATAAAATATTACTTTAGAAGCCTACGACACATTTGCATTGATTATTTCCATGTCTTTTTTTCATATTTTGTGCAGTCGTGTTTAGTCTACTGTGAGTATAGGGCGAACTAAATGATCGAAGCAAAAGTTCGTTGCTTTTATTTACATTAATCAAGCTTATTATCACTTTTATAAAGTTTATGATAAATAAAATCCGGAGAATTATTGTTATTTCTATCTAATAATCAATTTTTACTATCATTACTCATTAGAATTCTTATTAATTATTTATTATTATCATCTGAATTCCTAATAATTTTTGATTCTATTCTAATATTGCATTATTAATCGCTTTATAATTATATTTTGTTTCAATTCAAATCAGTTTCTTAAACTTTGAGTTTGTTGATTTTCATTTTAACATTACTCTATCTCACCTAACTTAAATATTTATAAAGGATTTTCCCTTTCCTAACCTAACCTTAAATACTTAAAGATTACTTAAATACTTATACTTAAATACTTAGATACTTAAATGCTTAAAATTAAATAACAGCCAAAGAATTGGAAAAAGATGAATAAGAAGGAAAGAGAAGCATGGCTTCTGGAGCGAATGGAAGAGTGGCGGGCGGAGAAAGAAGCTGAGAAGTTAGTTTTTAACCCAAATGTTGTTTTTAACCCCCGACCCAAAAAGAGGGGTGTGATAAGTTTGACGTGTGCACTGTGCATCTGTGTATCTGTCTGTGGTATCGTAGCTCCTAAACTAATGAACCGATTTTAATTTAGTTTTTTTTTGTTTGAACGGTGGCTTGATCGAGAGTGTTCTTAGCTGTAATCCAAGAAAATTGATTCAGCCGTTTGAAAGTTATCAGCTCTTTTCTAGTTATTACTGTAACCTTCACTTGTCGGGGGTGCTATAAATTTTTAATTTACACTTGTCATCTCATATTATCAATTTCTAAATCACGTCTTTTTAGAGATCTCCATTTGTGACGTAAAATACGAGTTTTTTTCTGATAGTTAATATGACCTTCTTCAATCGTCGTATTTCATGAAAACTTAGAAGTCCGCGTTGATTTAATTTTTTCAAAAACCCGTGGGAACTTTTTGATTTTTCAGGACAAAAAATAGCCTGTGGCCATCCATCTCTAGGATGCAAGCTGTACCAAATAGATGATCCTTGCGACCCGTGTCCCGTGGAATCTTTATAATATCCCGGGATAAAAAGTAGTTTATGTTCTTTCCTGGGATGCAAGCTATCAAAGCCAAATTTCGTCAAAATACTTAAACAGATGGACCGTGAAACGCTTACAAGCTGAAAGAGAGATATATCTACGTTCGCATTTATAATATTATTATTAAATACTTATGGATATTATGGGTTACTAACGATGTAGTTCATAGGTACTAAATATAAGTAGATATAATATAATCTACTATCTCCCTCTACAGACAAGCGAAATTAGCAGGAGCGAAAGAGAAAAGACTGACCCTGGCACGTGAAAGAGCTGAGCTGATGGCAAAGGATAATGCTGAACAAGACACCAGAAGAGATATCCTGGCCAAAACTTGTAACCTGTTTCAAAGTAAGTAACAAGCAACTGGCATAAATTAAAAAATCCGTCATGAACTTTAAGATAAATTCCAAGGAAATGTAGAGCACCCTTTGATTGAACTTTCTCAATGTAAAAAATCAAATTATTTATACAGGATGCTATAATTAGGATGCTAGTAAAAATGAAGATAGGTGATAGTATTCGTGATACCACAAAAAAATACGCAAATAAAATAAATCTTGTATTTTTAAATGTTCGCAAATAAAACATTTCACTGACACTAGAGGTCAATGATCGTTGTGTAAATAGGTGCCGCGGGCTCCATTCCGCGCTAAAGAAGGGGCATTGACCCCGAGTTTTGTACGTTATACATACTAAAATATCACTAAAACTACAAGTATAAGGCAAATTGTTGTTACGATTGAATTTTAAGTATTTAGGTAGAATAGTAATAGCGCTAGGTTTTTTCTAGCATTTTAATTACAGCCTTTGTAATATATTTTGAAATTCAGTTTAGCAGTTTAGTTTTGCTACACTATAACTATCACTTTATGATGATGTTTTAGGATTTGAGAAGCAAAAATTCGACTTCGCAAGGAAGAAGCAGCTTGAAGCAGAAGTAAGTGTGTTTTTCTTTTACCATAGTTGTATATCTGCATGAGGTCTGATCCTCCTTGTCCAAAACCTTGTTTTTCCTTGTTTCATAATTTATCTTGTCTACTCCTCTCACGAATATACAATTTCCATCTAAATATACTTACTTACTAGTTTATGCCCGCGATTTCGTCCGCGTTTTCAAACCCCTATTTTACCCCTCAGGAATTGAATTTTCAAAAACTTTTCTCAGCGGATTTCTAAGTCATAATAGCTATCTGCATGCCAAATCTCAGCGTGATCCGTCCAGCAGTTTGAGTTGTGCGTTGATAGATCAGTCTGTCAGTCAGTCAGTAAGTTATTCACCTTTTCCTTTTATATTTAGATTTTATTTTTTATTACTATATAACTATGGATAGTTGTTTCGTTATATCATCTAGATTTATTTAATAACTAGCCGATGCCCGCGACTTCGTCCGCGTGGATTTAAGTTTTTCGAAATCCCGTGGGAACTCTTTGATTTTCCGGGATAAAAGGTAGCCTATGTGCTAATGCAGGGTATAATCTATCTTCATTCTAAATTTCAGCCAAATCCGTCCAGTAGTTTTTGCGTGAAGGAGTAACAAACATACACACACACACACACACACACACACACACACACACAAACTTTTGCCTTTATAATATTAGTGTGATGTGATCGTTCATAGTGGCAACAATATCTCCGCTGTGATGGTCTCCCCGACCCCCGCGTGGTGACTCAGATGAACACGTACATACACGTGTGGAGGGAGACCGGGGTGTGCGACGATGATGAGCTGGACAAGAGGTGTCTGGAGGCGTTACCTGTGAGTAACAGACCTTTTTTAACCCCCGATCCAAAAAGAGGGGTGTTGTAAGTTCGACGTGTGTATCTGTGTATCTGTCTGTGGCATCGTAGCTACTAAACTAATGAACCGATTTTAAATTAGTTTTTTGTTTCAAAGGTGGCTTGATCGTGAGTGTTCTTAGCTATAATCCAAGAAAATCGGTTCAGCCGTTTGAAAGTTATCAGCTCTTTTCTAGTTAATGTAACCTTCACTTGTCGGGGATGTTATAAATTTTTAAACGACTTTTAAAAAAGGAGGAGGTTCTCAATTCGTCGGAATCTTTTTTTTTTTTAATTTATGTTCCCCGATTACTGAAAGACCCCTGGACCGATTTGGAATTTTTTTTTGTTTGAAAGGGTATACTGTGCAGGTGGTCCCATATAAATTTGGTGAAGATCTGATGAATGTCTTCGGAGATGGAGAACAGAACTCCTCAATGGATAAGAGCAAATTGCTCGCAATCACGTGTAATAGTTTAGTAAAAAGTAGGGCAAAACTGGTCATATCATATTATAGTACAGTGGGCCACTAAACTTGTGAAATAATAAAAAAAATCAAAAAACATTTTTTGCTTTTTAGTGTTTGTGGTTTTTAAAGACGGTTTTTTTTTATTATCATAAAGGCATAAAATATTATTTTTATTATCATAAATAATTAGAACTATATTTTCAGTAACAAATTAGGTCACTTAAAAAGATTTTTGTAGATGCTGGAAATGCTGGAAGAATTTGTGGCAAACTCACGACAGTACACCGCTCTGCAAGCTGAGAGCTACAATGAGGTAATTAAAATTAAATTGCCCGTCGATTTCACTTGATAGTAAGTGACGATGATTAAGATGAACGCGGGTTAGTTTTGAAGGGGTACGGCAGTTTATTATTATTTAAATCGTCGATCCTACACTTGATCTCTCTCCGGTCGTGTCGAAAGTCCGACCAATCGGGTATGAAAGTAAGGAAATAAAGAATGCACCTGTATTTGCGCATACACTTGTGCACTATATCTCCCGCACAGATGGCTAATCTCCGTGGAGATTGGCCACCGCGGCCGAAATTCGGTCGGGAGGACATTATCCATACTAATATTATAAATGCGAAAGTCTGTCTGTCTGTCTGTATGCTAGCTTTTCACGGCCCAACAGTTTAACCGATTTTGATGAAAGGTACAGAGTTATCTCACATACCGGGCCCAGACATAAGCTACTTTTTATCCCGAATCGACAAAGAGTTCCCACGGGATTCTTAAAGGTCCATCCCTTTAACCTATTTATATGTTTGGTTCAGAGGTAGCCTGCGTCCCGGAAATTGACATGGACAATATTTTATCCCGGAAAATCAAAGAGTTCCCAGGGGGTTTTTGAAGAAACCTAAGCACACGCGGATAAAGTCGCGGGAATCATCTAGATATTATTGTTTGATTCTGCACTAGGTCCGTGTTGCATTGCGCGAGCAGCTCTCCCACGCCATACAATGCGCCTCGTTCACACTACTTCGAGACTTGGAGCACCGTCTGAAGTGGGACTCCATCAAGCTGGCCACATACCACAGGGAGTTCAAAGGGTTGAAGCTGAACATTTGGGTCGCTGTGCCCTTGCCGACCAGGAAACCTAAGCCCGTTGAGCCTGAACTGTAAGGGATTTAGCTTTCATATCTTCAGATGACCAGATTGCAATCATATCAATCCTCCATCCAACCCTTCCTTATGTGATCGACATCCAATTTACTCGCACGAATCTTTTTTGCTCATCGTTTTTGGTACGAAACGAACCACTAAGGTGTAGGCTGCCGTGTTCTCTGCCATGTATAACCTAAATACCTTCAAAACAAGAGTGAATGGGCATCATCTTGACAAGCATGCTCCAACTTAAACCTCGTCATTGCTTTTTTAAGCATGATTGTCATCAAGCGTAAGCCTATCACGCAATAGAGAAAACTTTATGATAAATGCTATCAAGTCTAGCACAACACGCCCTTCGTGGTCATTATGAGCATAATTACATATTTTCCAGCAGGCCTATATTCTCGTCCAGGGTAACTTGATCGGATAAGGAAGGAAAACCAAGTATAGTGGTTCTTATTAGGGAGAAGCCCTATATTAGGCTGATAACACCCACAGGTTGGTGATGATCATGATAAACCTAGCTCTAAAAGTACGACAGCTTATCAAACTAAAACATCTTACAATATTCGTGGCAAACGTGATGATATGCTAAATTCCACCTTTTCCTGTATCCTTCCACCACTTTAGGCCATTCTAAGGATGACCTGAACCTTTTCCAAACTGAAAAAGCCCTGAATCAAGCCTGAGACATGAAACCACCTTTTACCTATACCAAAAGTCATCAGCACCAAACCTTATTCCAAAATTTTCTTCGAGTGGTTCTTGTCTGAACCTTCTGATAATTGCAGTAATCTCACATCGGTAACAAAAATCTGCTGTCTTTCTTTTTCAGGGAACCAGTTGAACTGTCGTTCCCTACCATGGCAGTGGCGGTGAAACTCCCAAAAATCATAGACGGGTCATCTGTATGTGTGCGAGCGGCGCGCTCTACCATCGATTTGCTTAGCGAGAGTTCGCGAAGTTTCCATTTGAGCCACGAAATGCCTAATAGATATGAAGGTAAGTTTAACTACAAAATCACGGATGCAATTACGAGTTTCTATAACTTTCAAAACTAAAACAGGCGAGATACTTGATAAAGTCAGTGATTGTAACGAAAACTATGCTTGTAAAGGAGAAACTGACTGACTGAATATATCAATGAACAAATCGACCCCTGGATCTAAAACTTGAGATTTTGTATATAGGTTAGCTATATAACTCAGTGAGTGGTAATCGAGCTATATATAGTATAAAAAGATCCCGCTAAGAAAGGATGTGGAAAAAATTCAACGCGATCTGTAAAATCTAAATCCAGATGAAGCCGTGTTAAAAACATAGTGTAAAATAAAAAAAATCTTAGAACAAATCAACATAACGTGATAATATCGAAACTGACAATATTTAGATGAAGAAAATTTTATGGGTCCTAAATAAATTCTTTTTAATTTTAGATCTTTTTACTTTCAACGTAAAAGAACACACCGAAACGTACAAAATTAAGAAGGAACAAGATGAAATTAGAAACAAATTCTACAAAGAGATACGAGAAAAGATCAAAGAAGTCGAAAATTTTTTGAAAGCCAACCCGTAAGTCCTCAATCAACTGCCACTTGCAAAATATACTACAGCAATAAAAATATCAAAATGGTAACTTGATGTCTACACATTGCATGTAGAAATTGCCGAAAAGCCTATTTTTTGAGCGTCCTTAGTTTTCAATGATCCGCAAAGTCAAAGGTACTTACAATATGGCATATAGGTATCCTTAGAAGAAAATTTTAAGTCATAATAATTATTATGAGTCAAGCTTGGACTAGGAGATAAACTCATGTACTGTTTAGATCATTCTTCTTTTTGTTAAAGATACACAAAAAACGAAAAAGAAAAAGAAGAGCTAGACAATCTCAACTTGGCTGAACCGCCATTTTTGCCAGATCCCAGAACTTTTATAGCTGAAGAAAATGGTGATAAGTTGTTTTAATATCTTACAAGCCTTTATGGAAATATACACACACGCATACACAAACCCACATGCACACTCACAAAATCACTACAACTATAAACAATAATCTAATATAAAAACAATAGTCATATAATTTTCATAACACAAGCAATGGCCTGACGGTGCATATGAAATATATTGTGTAAAAATACAAATAAATAAATGATGATTGAATTAAGTATAAAATTATTATATTAAATTACAATATTATTATCCTGTTTTACTCATGTTCTAGAGAAGGCCTTTGCGAAATACCTAAAGTCATGTTTGACGAGGACAAGAACTGGAGAGCTGCAGCTAAGAAAATACAGGCAAGTTCTACTTTGTTTTTTAAGAGTATGATTTTTTAAATCAAATGTCACCTCTTTAAACCGTCAAAGCAAAGAAGTTTTGTTGGTAAACTAGAAGGGAAAAAGGTTTTATTCGAATAACTTTTTAGGAACTTATTTCGAATCGTAATGCAAATTAATTACCCTGGTTTCGGAATTCCGTTCCTTCCGCGAAAGACCAGCAAAACACTCGAAGTTTGCTTGGAGAGTAACTGCTTTCTTCAAGAATGCATGCCCATTTAAACTACTCGTAAATTATATTTCCTTCCTTAAAAATGTATCTTAAATCCCTTAAAATGTTTCCTACTGTGTTTGCAACTGTTTGATTTTATCTTTTAGAATCACTAATGGTGTACTTAATTTGGATCTATTGGTAACGCCACCGCAACCAAAAAAGATACGAGAAGGAATATTATTGACTACATGTAAGTGAAGAGCTTTTTTCTAAATAAAAAAAATCAATAAGTATAAGGAAAATATTCCGTTTATGGCTTTAGGTTTATGGAATACTTGAGTTTTATTTTTCGTAATGAAGAAAATTTAAAATGTAGAAAGTGCATTAAGTTAGGTAGGAAAGTAGGTAGATACCTACCTATTGTTTCAATTGTATGTATAAGAGTAAAACTGTCTCCAAAAACAACAAAATATAAATGAAAATATGAATTTAATATCAAGTAACAACAGAACAAAACTTTTTAGTTACATTTCTACACTGAGGTAAGCTTAAGACTAAAGGACTTCAATAAGTACCCTATTAACAACCTACTGTTAAATAGAGGCCTTATCCAATGTCCAGAGATTTTGAAGCTACTATTCTTACTATATACTATTTCTGTATTTCTACCAAACTGAGTACTGATACACCGAATTTACCAATTTCGTGCAATTTTTGAAATCTCAGTACTTTATTCATTGACTTATACAATTTCAGCATAAAGACACCAGTAATATTTTTTTTTGTATCGATTTTTGATTTAAAATACAAATCAAGCGATTTCAGGTACGAATCTACTGATTTTAATAGGCCATACAATCAATTTTTAATTTTGGTTTTGAGGACCCCTGGGCTAGTTATTGAAGAACTATCTATATCATTTTTACGTTTCCTGCGTTACTATGTTGCTATATTATCTTTAATATAATCATCTGCAAATCTTCGTAAATACAGCGTAAGATCACACTCGAGATCTTTTTGAAAACCTTTTGTCAATAAAAGTCTTCTTGGCTTTGTTTTTCCTTCAAACATAATACTAACTTTATAGTGGTCTTACGCTTACTGAATTAGTTTCATCTCAGTATCGTCCGTATCTAACATACAAAGTCTCAGGCTAAAGATACATTCTCTGTACTCTTCAACTTATGTGTAACAAGACTCTTTTTCATTCTTCTCCAAAATATACTCCGTTCCGATTCTTCTTGCGGCCATACGATGTAGGTTTTAGTTAACATCAAATAGTGTAGAGTATTTGGTCGAAGACGTCTTGGTATTTCTTCTAGAAGAACTAATATGAGATCTTCTCGGCGGGTTTCTAGCAACCTGAAAAGAGGTATCTGATGTTAACTGCAGTTAGAGAGAAGAAAAGAGAAGAAAGAGTGAACTCAAAATTTTGATTTTGAACTAACCCAAATTGAATAATTCGGGATTCAGCAATGACAATAAGTAATTCCATAAAGAAAATTTGAATTTGAACATCATAGTTACCCTTAAATAGTATAGTTACCTATGTTGAGCAAGATGCATCTCAAATTGACACCACTGGCTCAGCAGAAACCTCTTGGAGATGATCAGCATGATCATCCGAGAACGATCCATGCAGGATACTATGTTTTCCAAAATTGAAAGACCAACCTGAAAAGGCAGGATAGGTGCCTTGTTGAAACATAGATTACATGTTGAAACATCAAAAAAAGATTTATAAATATTGCCAGGGTATGTTTTAGCCTGACGTGTCATTCAAAACTGATTGTCTGATTGTTGGATTCCGTAGAGAGTTCTATTAGCGCAAATTGGACCTCCATAGCGCAGTTCTTATCAATTGTAATTTGGGAATTCATTATTTGTCAATAGTCTCTAGTCTAGTGATGGTGGCTGGTGAAAGACTTCGGCCGTGGCTAGTTACCACCCTACCGGCAAAACCATACCGCCAAGCTATTTAGTGTTCCGGTACCACCAGGTGAGATCGCAGTCAATGGCTAACTTGTATCGAAATTTTTGTTGTTACTTTGTTCACATAAGTACAATATTTTGATCTCGTTTCTTGATGATTGTTTTAATAATGAGTCAAATAGGTATTTTTAAATATTTTGAATTGAATTGACAGAAAAAATGTGATATTGCTCACCTGAAAATCTCTTTCATGAAGACATACGCTGACATTACAGTCCTTTTCCACGTGAGATAGCAGATTATCCAAAACCCATTCTCTGTCTTCATTGCAATAGGATACAAACACATCATAGTGGAAAATTGTGCCATCTAAAAAAATTGCATTAGGTGTCAGATGATGCCACAGTATAATATAGACAATGGTTATGATTTAATTTGACAGTTAAAATCCTGTTCTATAACACTTACTTATCGTCAATACTATGTAAAATAAGATAGCAATTTTTTTAAACCTATTAGTTAAGTATTTCTGAATAATTACTGATAAAAAAATGTGTTAGGAATAAATTATTACCGTCAGAAGAATCATTTTTGTTGATCAAACTTAACGTTGCCGAATTCCGTATCGTTATCAAAAAGTATTTGAAGTTCTTTCTAAAAACATAAACACACAACAAGAATGGTAGTAAGATTGTGGGTAAGAGGAGTAGAAGATATTTATCCCAACTTTCTAATATTTGTTCTTCCATACTACCCATGTCTTTATTACTTGCCGTGCAACTTGGTACATTATAAAGATCTATAGATTTTCCTTCAGATACTTGAAGACATCTGTATTGGCTTGAATAATCTGCGTAGTCCAATAGTAAATAATTTCCACTAACATTGTGATTAAATTCCACGTCACAAGCTTCTCTTTCTTCACAAAAAGTTGTAATATTCCTCCTTTCACGTATAACATTATTAAAATCTTTGAATCCAGAATGAAAAGCTAATTTAGGCTCTTCAGTATCTTCACCGAATCCTTTGAAGTACGTGCTATTAAAAAGTAATTCATTGTTTGATGCAACTTCAAACATGTCTCTCGCATGACAATTGCAAACGAGGAAATTTCCAGATAATCCCAAAAATGAAAGTTGTTTTATATCATTATACATTTCTCTTGATATAATATTGATATTATTGTTTTTCAATGATAGAAGTTTAAGCTTAGGCATTAAACTAAAGGTGCTGTTAGACCACGACATCATTCTGTTATTGTCTAAATCAAGTATTTGTAAATCTGCCAGAGTCTTAGCCACGTTTGCTGGTACTGTATTAATCTCATTATTAGATAACTTTAGAATTTTCAGATGCGTGAAATTCATAAAACCTTCCATATTTTTCAAAGAAACATTATCAGCATACAGCACTTCTAAAGTTTTTTCTATGCCTCTCAAGATTCCTGGTGTGCATATTACGTCAGCGTTACCAGAGACGTCCAGTACTTTTAACGACGTACTATTAAATGTGCCGTTTCTTAATCTTCCTATAGCTGAATAACAAAGGGATAACCTTTTAAAATGCTTGTCAAGGCCTGTGAATATACCAAGATTTCGCTGTCCCAATCTCGTGAAAGAAAAATCTAAAGACTCCAGTTTTAAATAACTAAAAACATTATTCGACTCGAAAACTAAATCAGCCAGGTTGCCATTCTCATCGTAAGCGTAATTCTTACTTAAATCTAAATGTTTCAAACTTTTCATGGAATCGAAAGCATAGGATTCAATAAAGTGTATATAGTTTTCGCTCAAGTATAATTTCCTCAATTCAGGCATCCTCTGAAAGGTGTAATCACCAAGAACTTGTATTGAACACTCTCGAAGATCTAACTCCTTTAGAGTGCGCATTGGGTGCATGTGAAAACCTGCAGACCAGGTTGTCAAAACTGAAAATAAACAAAATATTTTAGCCATTTGTGAGGTGTGTTCTTAGTTATAGAATACTAGAGGATGCCCGCGACTTCGTACTCGTGGAATTAGGTTTTCAAAGATCCCGTGGGAACTGTTTGATTTTCCGGGATAAAAGTTGCCTATGTCAATTACATGGACGCAAGTTACCTTGGTACCTTTTATACAAATTGGTCAAGCGGATGGATCTTTGGGAATCCCGTGGGAACTCCTTGATTTTTCGGGATAAAAAGTAGCCTATGTCCGTCCACGGGATACAAGCTAACTCTGTATCTTTCGTCAGAATCGGTTACTGGAACAGTTTACTGTTGGGCCGTGAAAAGGTAGTAGACAGACAGACAGACACACTTTCGCATTAATAATATTAGTATGGATGTTATATTTTGTGGGTTACACGCAGATAAATCGCATATCACATCTTCGTGGGTTGGGTGGTATAATTTATATTAGAACTGTGTTCTAGGTATTCGAACTTACTTCATGGTTTTATTAAAATCATTAGTCTTTTACTTTTATGACGTTTTATTTCTACGTAAAACTTTCTCTGTGATTTTCTCTTATTCGATTTGGCTTAAATTAGCCCTATAATAATTCTTAACCAAGTAAACACAACTTACTTCGTCTCCGAGATTGGTCCGAAACCGACAATTCCTGGGCATCAGTGGCGTTCAGTTCAGCATCATACATCTCAATATATGGGTCGAGTATTCCAAAATTATTACCGTAGAGGGTCAAAAACTCTAATGTATCAGCCAATCTGCGACCATGGTTGTCCTTTAATTGGAACACCTAAAAGAGCCAAACAAATCAATTAATTAGTATACAAAAGAAATTTAAAACGAGAAAGGAATGAGATGCGCGTCTATATTTTTAGAACAAAGTACCTACTAACGTAGTTTTGCTTCTTTAAAATTAAAAAAATTGAATGAAAAAACCGTGATAGCCTAGTGGCTGAGACGTCAGCCTCCTATTCGGACAGTTCGGGAGTTCGATTTTAGACACGCACCTCTAACTTTTCGGAGAACAGTTATTTAAATAAAACCACTTGCTTTGCGTGAAGGATAACTGAAAACCTGAGAGCCCTCCATAATATTTTCAAAGGTGTGTAGCAGCCATGCAGCGTATGATAGATAACTTGATAAATAAAAATACCGCTACATATTAACTTGTATTACTTGGGCTGTATTTACAATATGTGCTTTGGTTACAATTAAAACTGTGGTAGAAAAACGAGGGCCGGAGCTTGATGCTAGACCGAGGCGTTTCGGTCTTGATGAGCTGAAGTGAATTGGTTGAATCGCGCTGCCCGGGGTTCGTCCAGGCCAGCAAGATATTTTGTATCGTTTCGAATTCAAATTGTGTTCTCTAAGTGACAGCTGCAAAGTGTGTTGCTTTCTTCGCAGCTGCCGGTCTTAAAAGAGGCTGCATGCCTCTACAGGTGTGCAAAGTCTAGTAATCCTAATATTTGGCTAGCCTGGTGGATAACAGCCCAAATTCTTTTCATTTGGATGATGGTGACTATCGAAGGAAGCTCTCTCACTTGATGACATGTTTGCGTTTACCATAATTACTATGACACTACCTGAGATTAAGGTGTAGCAAGCTGAAGTAGCAATGGGCAGATCATGTCTGTCGCAGAACAGATGGCCGATGGGTAGACGCGTGCTGGAAGGGAGACCACGTACTGATACACACACATACACACACACATACAGTGATATACACGTACAGTGTGAGATGAGCTCCAGCCCGCTGGACCGATGACCTGAAGAAGGCGGTGGGAAGCGGGTGGATGAGAAGGGCGAAGGACCATGTTTGGCCATTGGTGGTGCGCTCTTGATAAGCCTTATGTCCAGCAGTAGACGCTAACAGGCTTTAAATTGACTGATGTCTTACCGAAGGAACTCGCGTCAAAGAGCACCTGGCCAGACTCATGTATCTGATGTGTTGTGGTCTTGGTGACTTCAACCCGGACAACTCTTGCTCCAGAGTCCTCGCTACACTCGGCCTGTTTGACATGTCGATTGCGGCGTTTATATCTGGAATTATAAAATCAGAATTTTTGGGAGCCTTTTCTAGAAGTAGCAGATCCGCAGAAACTTTCTTATTCACTAAGGAAAATATTTTTTAAAGAAATTATGGAGAAAAACCAACACTAAATTTTCCAAACCCAATTTTATGACATTTGGAAGCCTTTTGTTTGAAAACTATAAATATATGTATTTACTTATATGTTTAGTTTATAGACTAGCGCTTGGCTACAATCAGACCTGCTGATGTTACCTAAGATGGAGCACGCTTGCCTAGAAGATGCCTATTCACTCTTGAAGTTACCCATATTAAAAGTAGAGGTGATATCACACTAATATTATAAAGGCGAAAGTTTGTGTGTATGTGTGTGTGTATGTTTGTAACTCCTTCACGCAAAAACTACTAGACGGATTTGGCTGAAATTTGGAATGGAGATAGATAATCCAGGAGGATTAGCACATAGGCTACTTTTTATCCCGGAAAATCAGAGAGTTCCCACAGGATTTCAAAAAACCTAAATCCACGCGGACGAAGTCGCGGGCATCGGCTAGTATATAATATCTCAGAGATATTGGCTTACCGACGTATGGAGTGAGCTGGCCATTTTCGTCCACCCATGATTGCAGATCTGTCATGTATCCTGTGAGACATCGTGCGCCCTTCGGGTCGTCCTGCCAGTCCTTTCTAGTTTTGCCGTTGCCTCCCACCGCTGTAGAAATGAGCAGAATATGGCAGTAAAGTCTGGAAATAGAATTTTTACTTATTTCTATTAAGCTGATCTTTAATTACAAAAAAAAAAAATCTTCGTGAAATATTGACGCGTGGCATCCAATTTAATAAGTTATAAAAGTAAAAACCAAATTAGGTAAAAGCTTTTTTTTTAAGTTTTATTCCAAGTTGTTTGAATAACAACATAGGGACAAGTCGACTAATAAAAAAACTTTTAAAAACAACAAACAACACTGTATCCTATATTATAAATTAAAAATACACTAAACAATGATATAAATAATATTAGGTAGGTACCTACTTACATAACCTAAATTTTCTAAGTTATACGTTTTAAGCAATTAAATATAACTTGCTTAAAGGTGCCCACGCACTCGAACTGAACTGCAGCTGAACTGCGCGTCGCGGCAGCGCCCCGCACGATATTCTCTCCAGCCGCGACGCGCGGCAGTGACGCGCTACGCGGTACGCGATTGAGCGCTACTTCGCCAACAAACTGCGATGCATTTGGCGAGATATATTCCATAAGGATTTTTTTGTGCCTGTAAATTAATAAATTAAAAAAAATGATGATTACTTACACAGCTCGAATAATCATTTTATAAAATCCATCAATAATAATGCTTTCACGTCACTTCAACACTTGAAAATCCATATTCATAAACACTCGTAGAGTCATGTAATGATAGATTTTATCAATTCTATATAGGTACCGTATGTTTGTTACACTTTTAACACCCTTCCACAAAACTTTACTTGACTGTAACTACCTCTATACTGCAATTTTGTAATTATTATGCAAATTCACAAAGTCTCTAAGAAACTTTTGTGAATAAAATTAAAATACAACGTTATTGTATTGAATAACAATAATTTGTTATCTAGTGATAACGGTCAAATTATCTTATCCTAAAGATGTTGAAGGCAAAGTGGCAAATGACGACGAATTGTAATATGCCTGGAACGGATTTAAAATTATACATCTGATCTGAAAAAGTTAAAAGAACTGTTATCACTATTTTCCATATTTACTCACACTCACTCACACATCCAAATGCCAATAAACTAAATTAAAGTTATTCCAATTTTCTCGAGTTACATTTTCAGTGCAATATATTTTCTACTAGTAACATTATTAATTGCCTTTCTTTAAACGTTAACGTAAATCAAAAGATCGAAATATTTTGGGGGAATCACCAATTTCTTTGCTTGAGAATTTTCTTTGGGAGAGGTTGAAACTTGTAACTTTGTAATAATTGACATTAAAATTGTAATAAGAATAACTGACATTGTAATTGTAATAATTTACATCGAATTTGTAATATTGACATTTGCAGCTACGGTTTAATATAATGTTTATTTTGTCTATTACATACTACCTAGCCTCTCCCACTGTTTAACTTGTAATAAACTGGGTTTATTACAATTTGTCAGATTTTCTAATCTTCCACGAACATTGGTATGCCATAGATACGAGTGTTATCCTTTTCTCGTAATATGACGCGCTGATTGGACATGATCCTATTATATCTTATCAATAATTTATATTTACCTATCACTTGTCTGTACTAAATAATGTATTGCGCTGGAATGCAATATATACCTAATTAAGAAGCTAAAATGAACTCGCTTTTAAGCAAAGTAAGCGCATATTGCCCGTGTGATCATCATCATCATATCATCACCATCTTCATCAGATAATGAAATTTCTCCATAGTGATTCTCAAAAGTATGTTAAGTCTGGTAATCAGTACTTGGTCAGCGTTGTGGTTTAGGTCTTCTTTCGTTCTTTCTTTATTTTTTCTGGGCAGGATTCCGCACTAAAACGTTCCCGTCGATTAATATTATGAGTGCAGTGCCCCATCCCGCCAGAGGATAAACTACGGCCTAAACTTTTCTCATTCTGAAAAGAGACCCATTCTCAGTAGTGAGCCGGCGATGGGTTGAGTGAGATGATGATGATGATAAGTCATTCTCTTCCAGTAGAATTACCGAAGCAGCTGAAACCTTTGAAGTACCAAGTGCAGTACCGAGCACCGTCCCCTCCACCTCCCGGAGTGACGCGCACTCCTGAGGAGATTGAAGCAGAGATGAAGAAAGTTGAGATGCAGTACGAGAAACTCGCTCTGGTGTGCATTGAGTGAGTAGACCAGTTTGCTTCAGTAACTGTAGAACTACCCAAGATCTTTAAAAACCTAAATCCGCGTGGATTTAGGTTTTTAAAGATGCCGTGGGAACTGTTTGATTTCCGGGATAAAAAGTTGCCTATGTCAATTACATGGGCGCAAGCTACCTCGGTACCAAATTTCAAACAAATCGGTCAAGCGGATGAGTCTTTAGGAGTCCCGCGGGAACTGTTTTTTTTCCGGGATAAAAAGTAGATGACATCCTTCCCAGGAATGTATCCTAAGTCTGTACGAAATTTCATTAAAATCGGTTCAGCGGTTGAGCCGTGAAAGCGTAGCAGACAGACAGACACACTTTCGCAATTATATTATTAGTATGGAAGTATGGATTTGACGCCTGCAAGTGTAGGTAAATAAAGCTTCGACGTTTCAAGTTTCCTAACCCTCGTGAATTTTGTGCCCCTGTCCCTAAAGAATAAAGGTGATAATTTTCCAGCCTCCCTCAAGACGTGATGTGGACGGACCCACCAGTCATATGCCAATGGCAGGAGCCAAGGCAGCTGTGGACCACCAACTACGTCAACGATTACAAGTTCAATGAGGACAAACTGACTGTGCAGTTCAGGACTGGGGTGCTTTGTGAGTTCCATCCTTTTATCGCAGCTAAGACAACGCCCTTCATGTTTGCGGATGAGTTGGCTTCACGGTTATAGCACTTGAAGGCAACAATTTGAGAAAATAGCAGCACTTAGTGAATTTTATCTCTCTTTGGCATTTCAACCTGGGGTCCACATTTACTTAGACCACAGCGCTCACCAATGCGCCAGGTTGGTCGCCTAAAATTTAACATAATCACTATAACCCTAAATAAATGTTTTAAAATAAACTTTCCTCTTGAAATGTGTGAAAACTTCTAAATGATGGAGTATCGCACTCCTTAAGTTTAGATTAAGTCATGAAAAAAGGAAAGATTTTTTTCATGCATCATTTTCTTTCCAGGGCCAATTGGAATTGCAACACTTCGATATGGAAATTTGCCATACCAAGGGTGGGACTTGAAACCAGACCCGAACGGGTAAATGCGTATGTTTACATAAAATAATTATAAATTGAATTGTAAGCAGAATGTTAGGGTTCCAGTAAAATCCAGTTAACCTTGATTGCCAACCTCCGATAGGAGATGGCTTTAGAAGAAGAAAAAGATGTTACGGTTAGCAATCTATCGACAGTTTATAATCTCGCGGGATAAATTACAGTCAGTAAATTGTATTTAGATACAATTTTACGGTAGCATATGCATCAAGAACCCCGGTACACAATATGTTTCAATAATTTTAGATTCTTGTGTATATACTTATTATATTTGTGGGAATGAGTGTAATATTTTAAAATAAAATTCCACAGGCAATATTAGACTTGCCTTTACAAAAGTTTATAAAATCCATTAAAAGTATGCTCCTGGCAAAAGCTTATTACACAATCGAAGATTATGTAAATCTCACTGTTTTGTTGGAACACAGTAAAGGCGTAATAATCACGGTGACAGGCGTGTGCATCACCGTCACTTGGCTGTGCATCGGCAACAAGGTGCGGCTGAAGTGGATAGCCAACGCGACCACCAGCGCGCTGAAGGACCACTTCAATAAACCCTACAGTGTCAAGAGAATGGTGCAGGTAAAGTAGTCTACAGCTAGTAACTTTGAAGTAGTCTACAGCTTATGATTGTGTTAGTTTTCCGTGCGTGGTTAGGTACTCCAGTAAAATGCCACTCATAATATGTTTGTTACATTTGTATTCACAAGATATCCATAATAATCCATACTTAATTTTTTTTTTATTTGTTTTTTTACAAACTTTACTGTGAGGCCCTGCCTCCTGATGAAGTCAAAACTGTGTTTCAGGAGGCAGAAACAGGCAGAAGATATTATATGTAAATGCGAAAGTGTGTCTGTCTCTCTTGTCTGTCTGCTACGTTTTGACGGCCCAATCGCTGAAGGTACAGACTTGTTATACATCTCGCGGAAGGACATAGGCTACTTTTTATCCCGGAAAATCAGAGTTCCTACGGGATTTAAAAAAACCGAAATCCACGCGGGCGAAGCGGCGGGAATCCTCTAGATTACAATAAGTACCTATACTGTATTTACATCAATGGTTCGACCAGATATATCGCCTCGTTCTGGTGCGGAACGTAATTTAAGACTTCTGGATCATGTCGCTCGACAGTGGTTGATGAGGCTCTCGGGAAGAATGATGCTCTCGGAAGTCCACGAGAGCTGCAAGATTTTCCATCCGTTCCAAATTTGACTTTGATTGTTCCAACTAGCAGCTGTTTAAAAGTTTTCTTAATAGTTGTCTGCCAACCAGCCAACATCATCGGCGTGTAGAGGTTACCACTTGCCAACCTCTACATCTGGTGTCAAGCTCAAGTCTACATTTGAAAAAAATTGCAGATAATGCGTGAAGCAGCCTGCGACTTCTTCCCGGACTTCGACGCTCACAATCACATAGAAAACACCTGCCCCAAAGAGTGGGTGATGGAGAGACACAATTATCACGCCATGGCTTTCCTATCCAGAGCTTACAACTTTCAATGGAGCAGGTAAGAGTATGTCTCTTCTCACAACGCTAATACCATAATCTACCACACTTCACACACCGTCGAGAACACTATGGAAACTCTCAGGCAGGCAGGATTCATAACAATGTTTTCTATCACCGCTAAAGCAAGTGATATTTAATATCTTAAAACGCCCATAACTCCGATAAGATCTAACTTTTCGGAGTGCGTTCTCAAAATTGAACTCCAGACCTCCCGAAGCTGAGGCTGACGTCTTGACCACTGGATATCACAGCTCTTTTTTTTTTGCTCTCTCGTCTGGCTTTACAAAGATTAGCCAATGTCAAGTTTGTAGTTATTTGTAACAAGTTAGTTAAACTATACAAGTATGGACCCCGTCTGTGCCGGCGCTCGCCGACATACGCACAGCACCCCCTTAGAGCGCTTTTCAGTCAGTTTTAACAAAAAAAAAACACTCCAAAAAGGCAGAGCACGCCCGCCAGCTAACACCAACACAGACAAAGTCCTATCACAGCTCTTCAGTCAATTATTTTCACAGCTCTTCAGTCAATTATTTTCACAGCTCTTCAGTCAATTATTTTCACAGCTCTTCAGTCAATTATTTTCACAGCTCTTCAGTCAATTATTTTCACAGCTCTTCAGTCAATTATTTTTCGAAAATTCTAGTTCATTCAAGCTATTACTTACAGATGGAATGTCGGGGCTGGGAGCCGCAATATCATTATGCAAATCCGAGAGGCAGTTGATAAGAAAAGAGAGGTACTTTTAGTATATTTTATTTTAAGACCGTGTCCCCACTAACTAGGTGGTGAGTGGTCACACAGTGCGCGGGTGAGTGGTTGCTTCCAGTTTGCCTTCCTAATTTTTAAATGGAGTGTCCATACAGCGCGTAATGTACGCAGTTTGAGACGTTTCAAATTCAAAATATTTTACTCAATTAAACTTTTACAAGTGCTTTTGAATCGTCGAAGTTTACCACTGGTTCGGAATGCCGTTCCTACCGAGAAGAACCAGCGAGAAACTCGGCGGTTGCTCTTTTCAAGTGTTCAATTTACAATAATATGCCATACGCGAATAAGTTATAATAAATACGTTTCGCTTGCAAACTTACTCAGTGAGGGTTGATTCGCAGCGAACGATGCACGCAGTACATAATGTACCTACCCTTTAAACGCATACTTTCCCTGCCAAGAGATTGCCAGATCGCCCCTAACTCGACATATCGGTCAGCCGCTCACTTTTCGATGGGGACACGGTCATAGAATTTTAAATTGTAAGTACCAAACTTGGGAGATTTCAAACACTAATTCAATAAAACATTTCAGGGCAAGTTCCAACTACTGCAAGTGACGCCACAGCGAGCTACGATTCTGAAATGTATTGAACTATCTCAAGAATTGAGTTTAGAACCAATAGTTGGATTACAGGTGAATACAGAATGCTTAGCGCCAGTTCTTGTTTACTTTCCTTCCTGCCTATGTACCTTACTTTAGTGGTCATCTACCTCGCTGGCTAGACACCGCGTTTCTCGCTTCTCTTCTATCAGGGGCTTCACGATATCTTACGGCTATATTTTTTATAGATGATGCCCGCGACTTCATCCGCGTCGATTTAGGTTTTTCAAAAATTCCATAGAAACTCTTTGATTTTCTGGGATAAAAAGTTGCCTATGTCAGTTTTCGGGATGAAATCTACCTCTTACAGAAATTCATATAAATCGGTTGAACGGATGGGCCTTTGAGAATCCCGTGGGAACTCTGTGATTTTCAGGGATAAAAAGTAACCTATGTCCTTCACGGGATGACATATATCTGTCCCTTTTATCAAAATCGGTTAAACTGTGGGGCGGTGACAGCTGCTCTGTGACAGTGTCTGCTGACAGACAGACAGGCGGACTGACAGACAGACAGGCGGACTGACAGACAGACACACTTTCTCATCTATAATATTAATATTTTCTATTTCCAGTTTTACCCGGACCTATTCACTCTGAACATGTCGTACGGCTCCGTAGACGCGCGTCGAATCACCTTCAACATGAAATATCGACTCGTCGAAACAGTCTTCGATCTATTGCAGGAACTAAAACTGAGCAGTTACTCGTGATTGGAAGAAAACAAACTCAAAATTTATTTAAAACTTTTATTTGATCACAATATCACTTTTCTAATATTTCAATATATTTTGACTGACAATTATTTCTCTTTTAAATATGCCTTTTAAACTTAAGTTACCCGTTGTTTCTCACTAATATTTCGGCTAGTAAATTAACCTAAATTTACAGGTCTAAATATAGTGTAATTATCGCTTTTAACAATGTTTTATGTGGCAAAGGATAGCATTTGTTTTTAGACCAGCCAATTTAGTCTAGTCTAGAGATTTCGGCGTTAATACAGAGTCGCATATTAAAATTCTTTGGATACGCCTCCTGGCTAATACGACAACGTATGCTTATGGCATTTTAATTGCGACAATGGCAGTATCATCCTCACAGGTTTATATAAAAATCTTTACTTGAAAAGGTCCAGTTTAAGAAATTAGCTCTAGTATCGACTAATTTGTGGAAATAGTTGATAGTAGAGTTAATATCTTAAACTGGACCCTTTCAAGTAAAGATTTTTATATAAACCTGTGAGGATGATACTGCCATTGTCGCAATTAAAATACCATAAGCCTACGTTGTCCTATTAGTTTACAAATTGTGAAAAACCAAATTAAATTTGAATTTCGCGGGCAGGCCCGTCGCTTCCACCTTAAGTTTAAAAGGCTTTATTATTTTAACAAAACGAAATGTACGATTAAGTAACAAAAATATAGAATTTTGAGATAATTTTACAATAAATGGCATATAAACAAATGAAATATAGTTTTGTATCTTTTAAAAATAAAATAAGCATAGATCTGTTTAACCCTTACTTAAGTACCTAAACAAGGGATAATACATACAATTGGTGTGATTTTTTAATAACATTTAAGTTTACATACATTTACCTATAGCACAAGATTCACAACATTCAAAATATAACTATAAAAAACCTTCAATATAAGTACACAGGTTTTTTCTGTTTTGTTTTACTTTTTTACCACAAACTCTCTGATGACCACTTTGATCTGTTACCGAACCGTACTATACGGGCTGATTCCACAAAGTTAGTACCATTATCGCTAAAAATATGTGCACTATGACCACGTCTCTTAAAGAATAACTAAAAGCCCTAAATGTTCAAATCTGTAACTGCATCTATGATCATCCACAGCCCACATTACGATGTCATATGAATACTCATTAGGGTGGTTATGCATATAAAAAATTACTTATAATTATATTTACTTCTCTTTATTTTAGAAACGCTAAATAAAAATAAAGGCTGCGAGTCGAGACTAATGACTAAGAAGCACCTAGGATAGACTCGTGACTAGTCGGGCATACTACATGAACAAACTAATGTAAATAATGACTAACTTTGCCTTAAGGTGCCCACGCACTTGAACTAAACTGCAGCAGAACTGCGCGTCGCGTCAGCGCCCCGCACGATATTCTCTCCAGCCGCGACGCGCGTACGTCACTGCCGCGGGGCGCGGCTGGAGAGAATATCGTGCGGGGCGCTGACGCGACGCGCATTTCAGTTGCAGTTCAGTTCGAGTGCGTGGGCACCTTTACTCTGCTAACATTGAAAGTTTTTTATGTCAGACACATATATTTATTATCATCTATTATAATATACCACACAGACTATATTTATTTTTGGGCATCTAACAACAGAGATTCCAATTTCAAAGACTTGGTAGGGACTTCGTCTGTGTTGGTGTTAGCTGGCGGGCGTGCTCTGCCCTTTTGGAGTGTTTTTTTTGTTAAAACTGACTGGAAAGCGCTCTAAGAGGGTGCCGTGCGTATGGTGGCGAGCGCCGGCACAGACGGGGTCCATACTTGTATAGTTTAACTAACTTGATACAAATAACTACAAACTTGACATTGGCTAATCTTTGTAAAGCCAGACGAGAGAGAAAAAAAAAGACTTGGTAAGTCGGTTACGCATATCTTCTAGTTCGCTCTAAAACTAAGACCTAATGTCCGGAACACACAAAAATTGACGCCACGAAACTTACATTATACGTACGTATAATGCAAACCTTAGGTCCACTTGCATAATAGGAGATTGAAAATACATTACAGTTAGTGTTAAACCATCTATAAAAGCAAAATAGGCTATACCTACAAGTCAGGATTTGTTAACTTTGGACTAAAATTTGATCTTTAAACTTAATTCTAGAGGTATACTAAGTTACGCAACCCACTTTGCTTTTTATTGGTGGTCAAAGTAATGCTAACCATTATGATACTTTAAACTTACTTATCATACAACTAGACTCAAACAAAAACTACGTCGGGTTAGACAGGGTTTTATAAATTCTGGGATTGTTTTCCTTCTCAAGTTCAATGCAAACATAGACATATCTAGATTTTATATGGTTGTAAGATGCCCAAATATAAGTTAAACATACATCGTGACAATCTAAATACAATAAGCTTTTGAAAATCTTTGCCGTCTGCTATTAGGTAAGTGCGTTTATTCCTTTTTTCTATGCCGCAAACATTTTCAAAGTTCAAAGTGGTAACTTATATCTATATCACTTAGAGATTAAGTAACAGCCTAACAATCATTTAAATATGGCATAAAGGCGTCGATTGGTACTTTATCGATCTAAGGACCAATTGCATGACAGGCGGTTAAAGTTACGTTAGACCCGGGCTCCACCTAAGCGGAGTTGAGAGATCAGATTTTTAAAAGATGACATGATTATTTTTTCGCGTCAACTATTATGAATCTCATTGGTCGACATAATTTCTTTTCCTCTTTACTTAAGTAGAAACTGGGTCCTACATTCAATATGGCAGAGCAGTGATGTTTTTTTTAATATTACTTTTTATATCATGATTAAAACTTTGTGTGAGAACACTATGCTCTCGACGACGAAAATTTTGCGCATAAGATCTATACTATCGCTTAGCTACTCTTAACTGCCATCTCACCTGGTGATAAGTGATGCTGCAGTAAGATAGAAGCGGGCTAATTTGGAAGGGCTCACAATGACTGAATTTATTGATCCCAAACCCTTACTCAGTTTGTGTACATGTCTTATTGAAACGCAGAATCACTTGGCAGTATGGCGATAGACTGTCAAAACCTCCCACCAAACTAGACCAGAGACAAATTGTCCCTTCCGGGAATCGAACCCAGGGTCTCCTGTTTATAAGACTGCAGTGCTCAGCACTTAGCTAAGGAGGTCATCAAATCCATTATTAGAACCCTAGTGGCTCAATATTACAATTTCTACTTTTGCATTGTAAAAATTTTAAGTAGGTAAATTTTTTACTTTGGAATAAATCATAATTTGGAAACTCATTTCTTAAAGTTTCATTGATCCACTTGATATCCACTTCTATGAATGACAGTGGTTAAAGTCACGTTAGGGTTGCTGTCAGTAAAAGTAGGCAAGTCAAGTCAAGGTTACTTGACTGACAAATGCTGACTTGAGTAACCAACTTTGCTTTTTATTGGTAGTAAGAGTTTAACGGTAACCATAACACAACTTAAACCGCCTGTCTTACCAACTGAATCTAAGTTTGACCATCATAAACATGGTAAGTACAATGTTTTAATTATTAGTTTTCAAAGGACGAATTTGTTTCAATTTCGTCAATTGACCATCGAATTTAATATCAACATCGCAATCGCTTAAAGGATGTGAAATGTTTGAAATAATATCATTTTCTTTTTTATCATCCCTATCGTTTGGAGTTAGAGGTGTAACAAAACCGCTGTCATTCAATTTTTGCTCTTTCGCTTTGGTATTAGAGTTCAAATTCAAAGAAAGACTTTTCTTGCTTTGGAAGACACTTAAGTCATCCAAGTATGATTTAGTTGAGAGTTTAGGTGACAGTTTATCGTCCAATTTTTTTAAGTTCTCATCAAAATCATGTTTTAACTGTTGTTCAAAAAGCCTTTCCTGTCGAATTTGTTCGTGTGTATTTGCGAAGAACCCAGATGTCTTTTTGCCCAAATCTCTAATAGATTCATTTGCAATATTTTCTATACGTAAACTGTCCCTCCTTTTAGGTTCAGATTTCTCTTCCAAAACTTGTAAAGGAAAATGCTTGTTTGCTATCAATCCCGAATGGACTGATTGGGACTTTTTCATCATAAAATGTTTTCTGTCTTCATTATTTTTCTCTTTATTCACCGCATTTAGGAGATCTTCTTTGGAAACTTTGGCAAATAGGTTAGGAGCGCTGGCTCCTTGTTTATAATTCTTTTTGACTTCATCTTCGTCTTCATTTGTGGTGAATTTAGTTATAATTTTAGAGCCAAAAGATAGTCTCTTGCTGTAATTTTGTACAATTTTCTTTATTTCATTCGGTAAATCTTGTTTCTGGTGCGTATATATGTACCGGCTCAGCAAAGTGAGGTGTTGTTCCATCACTTTGTTGTAAGCTTCGAGACGGGATTGATTTTTCTGGTAGTTTTCGATCGCATCCATTGCAGACTGGAAAAAAAGAGCAAAACTTATTTGATACGTATTGAAACTTCATTATGGTTCTCTGGGAGTCAATTTTCATATTTTGCCAGAAACAGCTTAACCATCGCAAACACCTCCAATTGGCTAACAATCTCGCGCTCTTTACCAAAACGCACTATCGTAGAAAGAATACCGTGAATTGTGCCAATATGATAATTGAGATTGTAGCAAAGCGATAATCACTACTTTCGCAATCGACCTGTATGATTCTTAACTCTGTAAATCCAGATAATAATTGGATAATAAGCAAATATCTAAAGTTTTTTAGGGTTCCGTAACTGAAAAGGAAAAACGAAACCCTTATAGGATCACTTTGTTGTCTGTCTGTCTGTCAAGAAACCTACAGGGTACTTTTGTAGGTTACCCGTTGGAATCATGAGTTTATTGTTACATCATTAAAACAAATTAAAATGTGTTTCAATTTTCAAAGTAAGATAACTATACCAAGTGGCGTATCATATGAAAGGGTTTTACCTGTACATTCTAAAACAGATATTTATTTATTTTTATGTACAATAGTTTTTGAATTATTGTGCAAAATTTTGGAAAAAATACCCGAGTACAGAACCCTCAGTGCGCAAGTTTGACTCGCAGTTGGCCGGTTTTTTTTTTAAACTAAAGGATTTAAAGTCACAATGACCATCAGAAATTTATAGCCTTTGAAAATAATGAATGAATAACAAAACTTACATCGAGTTCCGCAGTCATCCTGGTGGTATCTTCTAGAAGCATTCTGTTCTGCTCAGTCAATGTGGCGAGACGCGGCATCTCTTCCCGAAGCACGCTGTATTCCACCTCGTACTCCGTTAACTGACGCCCGATGTCGAGTTTTGCGATCTTGGGAAGGAACAGTTTATTATTACTCATTATTTAAATATTCAGGAATTACATAATTACTTACTCCGGAAATTATTTCTTTCTGACTTTCCGATCGACGAATAAATAAATAAATTAATAACCATGATAAAGGGAAGATATCAAAGTATCAAAATATTAATGGTCCATCCAATCCATCCATTATAAATATTCAGATGTCAGTCAAACATCAAAGCAAAGTTGAAACTGAAGATGATAACAGTATTTCTAGTGATAATGATAAAAAATTTAATGATGGTTTCATTGAGATGCTGATAGTTATGCTAGTGATAAAAACTCACCGTCTTCATAACCTTGTCATACATCGTCCTGTCCATATCAGGTAGCTTGTGCTTCAAATATTCAGCCGCTTCCTCGCAACTCTCACACAACATCAAACCGTCTTTGTGCGCGGAGAGAAGGGCTAAAGATACCGCAAATACTACGTTGAAGGATTCCAGGAAGATGAGATCTGTAGAAAGTGAAATAATTTAGAAAATGAAGAAAATGTGAGCAATTTTGATGAACCAAGCGAATGAAAATAGATCTAGATTTTCTGGGATAGTAAGAATGTCCCTTTCCTGTGTTTAACCTATATCCATGCAAAAAATCACGCCAATTCATTGATCCGCAGTGGCGTGATCGAAGAACAAACCAACAAACACACTTTCGCATTTATGTATTGAAATAGTTAAAATAAATTATTTTAGTGACTATCCCAAGAAATATAATAAAGCCTTTATTATAGTTGATCACATTCTTTAAACCAAGCCCAATTATTAACATTGCGTTTAAATAACCAACTGAATAGTAAAACAAAAGAACAACATTTAATCAAGTGATTTGCCCACTCGAAGTTAAGGTTTGTAGAATCGTCAATCACGATAATGATGCTGATGAACTTAAAAAAAATCCAGTAATTTTTATGATGGTGAAATCATATGACTCATAATATAGCCAAGAAATATTTTAGACTAGAGGAGGCCGGCGACTTCGTTCGCGTGGATTTACGTTTTTAAAGATCCCGTGCGAAATGTTCGATTTTCCGGGATAAAAAGATGCCTATCTCAATTTACAGGGACGCAAGCTACCTCAGTACCAAACATATAAACCAGTTAAACGGATGGCTTTTTAGGAACCCGTGGGAAATCTTTGATTTTCCGGGATAAAAAGTAGCCTATGTCTGTCCCCGGGATATAAGCTAACCCTGTACCAAATTTCGTCAGAATCGGTTAAACTGTTGGGCCGTGAAAAGGTAGCAGACAGACAGACAGACAGACACACTTCCGCATTTATAATATTAGTATGGATGTGGCTTAAATGCAGTATTCCATTTTTGTTGGAAAGTTTTTTAATTTTATGACTTACCAAATACCCTGACGACGAAACCCAATGGAAACTGGCTGGTGAATAGCGTCAACATCCAAGGAGCAGCATACAAAGCCGGGGAGATGTCTAGGGATTCCAGTTTCGCGTGCAGTTCCGGCTCATGATCCCGGAGGAGACGAGAAAGTTGGTACAGCTGAAAGTAATGAAGATAATATTGGAGTGATCATATTTCAGTTTTTTTTTAATTATATAGACTAGCGCTTGGCTGCAATCAGACCTGCTAGCAAGTGATGATGCAGCCTAAGATGGAGCGCGCTTGCCTAGAAGTTGCCTATTCACTCTTGACTTGAAGGTACCCCTATTATAGTAGATACAGGTCATACCGCTAGTTCAATTTGAATATGGGACAATTGGCATCAAATTAGTAAATTATATTAATATAGGTAATTTTCAGATATTGAAAACCCCAGAAACTCCAAAAATCTGATCATAAAATATATTATTGTCAGCTTCACAGAGTTGAGTAAAGGGCAAGCAAATTTCTAGGTTATTTTCTAAGTGATTTTTCTTATGCAAACAAACCATTAAAAAAAACTTTGTCAAATGAGTAACTGCGGCAATTCTTGCTAGTTCTTTTAAGGAGCAAATACCTACTAAGAATTTTAGTAATTTTGCCTTTTCGAAATGCAAAAATTTGACTGTTTACCTGGACTTGTAGGGCGCTCATGTCTGGTAAATACTGCTTCCTTATGCCTCGTCGGAACATCAGATGCCGTAACAATATGAAAGCTTCTCCTTCGTCCATCTGGAAGAAAAAATCAAGAATTGAACATCAAGCTTAGAATCTGAATCATGCACTTACCATTGAAATCAGAGACTATTTAAAAAAAAAAACATTCGAAGATCGTCAACCCAGTAATTCTCAAATCAAACATCGACTGAATGAATTCACAGTTGCGAAATTCCAGGGGTACATATTTCGTAGCTTTGCTTAAGAATCTTGCGGTACGGTACTAAATTGTTCTATGAACGGATACCACAAAATGGTGGCGATAAATAAATAATACCAAAATCTGATCAGGATTGATCACCTGAAAGATTTAATCTGAAAGAGATTATGATGAAGGCAGATAAACTAAATGAAATAACCAAGAAAATGAACTTACGTGTAACAGCAATATCCCGGCGACGAAACTCAAGCCCTGGCAATATCCAACATCAGGATCCAATAAGGAGTACGCTTTGAGGATATTGTAGAGGGCCAACTGTCCAGGACCTAATGCTGATGCGAAGTAAGAGTGCTTTGGGAACGTTCGTCCTGAAAGATAAACAGCTTTATTACAGGAAGAGTTTAGACTACCGGAAACAATTTATGGAAAGAAATTAAAAGAACCTAGCAATAACTTCATTAGTGGCAGAATAAGGCGAATATCAGTCATGATTACCATGACTTGTATAATTTTAAAAAATCCTTGAGACCCTAAGCTAAGAGGTCAGCTTTAGCCAATATACAGCTTAAGAACTTTACCGTAGAAGCGTTTTTTCCCTCGCCACATTGCCATGTCTTGAGCCCAAGGTCAAACGGAGTAGATCCCGCTACGAAAGTGAAGCTTTTTTTACAGACTAGCGCCTGGCTGCAAGTGATGATGCAGCCTAATATGGAGCGCGCTTTTTATTTTGTTTAAAAAGAATATTAGCTATGCTAATCGTAACTGATACTCCCCTTTCCCCTACACAATTAATCGTAAAGCGTCAGGAGTGGGTACGACAATAGTGCAACGGGTGTAGTTTGAACCGCAGACCTTTCGGAGTTCAGCCCGCTCCTCAACCGTTGAGCTATCGAGGCTCAACGCTTGTCTAGACGACAAATAAAACTGTCTGAAAATGAAGGACTCACCTAAGTCGATGAGTATAGCGTGTTGGTGTTTGGTCAGGCCACTGAGTAGGGTCCGGTATGGAGTGTTGTAGTCTGGGAAGTTGTCAAGGTGTGGCGGCGGGATGCGCAGGCACGCCTGCTCTGCCAGGAACCGCCAGACCCCGCCGCGAGACATGCGGGGCACGCCTAAACACATGCATATAGCTGACTCATTGCTGGAGGTTGTGACACCTTCCATAATACACCTAAAAACATTACGAGACTCTCTGCGTCATAATTTCTAAGGGTCGCAACTCCTTCCATAGTACATCTAATAGCTGACTCATTGCTGAAGGTTGTGACATCTTTCAAAATACACCTAAGAACATTCCATAGCTAAACCGAGACTCTCTGCATCATTGTTCATTGCTAAGGGTCGCGACTCCTTCCATAAGACACCTAAACATTGACAGTTAGACTGAGACTCAAGGAACTGCCTCAATCATTGAGTACAGCTTGCTGGTGTTTAGTCAGTAGCCCCAGCCTTTCTAAACGTATTAATTTACTATCTTTTGTTCAGCTAAAACTCTAAAAAGATGAAGATAGATAGAGCAAAATAGTCTCAGTCGGGCCAAGGAGCCGACCAAAGTTTATGCACACTGGTTCCTCGAAACCCAGGTATAATCCAGCAGAAAATTCTCCTTACCTTGTCTCACAGCTTGGGTCAGCATATGCCTATCCACCTTAGCGATAGGCTGTGAAGGATCTCTCGCCAGTAGGGAGTCCCACATGAGAGCCACGCCGGCATCACAATAGCCGAGCTCGGTGTACTCCAGCTTTATACGGCGAACTGCTGAGGACTCTTCTCTCTCTGAAATAAAATTTTAAATAATAACTTTTTTTGTTTGATTGAAGTTGATTTGCTTCCTCGTTTCTAATTTCAACCGCTAGGATATGGAACACCTTCCCAGAATCAGTTTTGGCGTCCACTTTTAATATAGGTGTCTTCAAATCAATTTTGAAAGACATCTTCTAGGCAAACGCGCGCAAGGAAAATTCCAGTGAGATTTAAAAAAAATCTAAAGCCACTTGCTAGAAAGTTTAAATATTCTCTGGTCATAACATAAAAGGCTCTTAAGCCTTTTCTATCCCATTTGCTCCTGTATTCATGAAAACCTATGTGAATTTACCAAATAAGATTTCAAACAGAAGCCGATAAAAAAGATACAAAAAGAAGAGAAAAAATGATACCTTTTAACTTAGCGTTTTCTTTTTCCATTCGAACGAGTAAAATGGTCTGGTCTATGGCCATCTTCCACAACTCTCTCAGCTGTTCCTTGGTCCTCTTGCCTGAGGATGCCAACGGATGACCCAGCAAATCCTTTTGGTTTGAATCTCCTGAAAATTACTATCATGTTTAGTCGGCATTGTACTGAACTATTTTCTATGGGTTAGCATATAATAGGATAGTTTGTATCCCGAAATACAACAAAGTTTTTCGAGACAGGAAATGAAAATTTTTCGATGTCTCCATACTCCGTCAAATCCGAACCAATTTCGACAATGACTTTTCTCATTACAATGCTGGTGCTCTCAGGCTAGTCTAAAATTCTTGGTTCTCAAATTCTTGGGCTCCGGGTAGAAATCGGGGAAAAAGAGTTAGGTTACATAGGATACTTTATGTCCCGGAAAATCGAAGTTCTTGTAAGATTTTTAAAAACCTAATTTCACTTGCACGAAGTTGCAGATATCATCTATTTGGCATAAAAATAGTTAGCATCCTGGGACTAGGCTACTTTTATCCTGGAAAATCAAAGAGTTCCCAAGGGATTTTTGTAAACCTAAATCCACGTGGACATCAGCTAGTAAATAAATAAATAAGAGGAAGCAGCTAAGTTACCTTCTTGATCAATAGCCGGTGTGTGGACTACCTTCTCATAGATGGCTTGTCGCCACGTTGCGTCGGATTCGCTGCCACTTTCCGTCGCCACTGGTCGAGAGTCGCTCACTTTGAGGAAGCTATTGAACATATCGTTATTAATTAAACTAATATAACTTCAGGCCAGTACCTATACTTTAGAAATGCTTGGATAAAAGATGGCGGCCTCAAAACAGCTGTTTTGTTTGATAGCCAATTTAAACGCGGGCGTATTTAAATCGTCCGCATTTAAATTCTCTGAAACTCCGTACTCCAATAAAAGTTCTGAATTGAACTCAACCAGAACGCTAACAAAAGACTTAGTGTAACACAATCCAATGCCAATAACCTTAATAAATGAAATGCCTTATTCTATAGTTTTAGCGATTTAGTATTTTTCAAACCTGCAATGTACAGCGTGCAAAGCTCGAGTCAATTCCCCACCTACAATGCATTGACTCCGAGTGGCCCACTTACTCAACGTTCGTTGACCTCTAGCGTCAGTCAGATGTTTTATTTACAATATATTTGTGAACTTTTAAAAAATAGGTACAGAACTTTTATATTTATTTTTTTGCGTTTTTTTCTGGTATCTTATCAGTATTCACCATAGTTATCAGTTATCACCTGTCTTCATTTTTGCTAGCATTTTGATTACACTCTGTATATAATACATACGAGTCATCTAGTAACATGAATCTCACTTACATATCCATCATAGGAGAATTGACTGTAGGGATATCGTCTTTGCTTTCTTCAACGACCTCGTCAAACGACATATTATTTGTTTTTGGGGTAGATGGTTGATCTGCAACAATTTTTTTTTTAATTTTTTATTGACATGTTATGTTACTTCAGAGCTCCATTAAATTAAAACCCATTTTTATAATTCATTTTTCATCTGGAAGCATATACCGTCAGATTGCTTCCATTTATATTAGAGGGGAGCCTGATGATTTTCTTTGTAGATGGAACTGCTAAACGGATATTTGTGCAGAGTCGTTGTTGAACGAAGGTTACTAGCAAGAACCTTGACAGAATATGGGTTCATATCGCTTATGTCATGTGGATACCAGCTACTCGCCTGAGATCATCCGTTCACTTTGTCAGAGGTTTTCCAATGTTGGTTGCATTTACGGGGCTGCCATCCAAGAACTTTGGGATACCAACGGCTATCAGATCTTCAAGCTATATTTATGTATGTTACATGAAATTACTTACTTTCATCCATATTCCCTGGAGTCATGGATTTGCCTCGTTGCCTGTCTGGGGTAGCAAAATCACCGCTGTTGTTGTCAGAAGCTGTTTCTAGCACTAGCGGGGGTGGGATTGGGGAGGGCTCCTGGAAAAGATAAAATATAAGCCTGAAATATAAGCTTTTCCATACAGCTTCCAAATGACCTCAAAATAAATAAGTATTTTCTAGGCAAGCGCGCTGCAACCTAGACTTCATCATTACTTTTTATTAACTGAACTTTTCACTAGCTGATACCCGCAACTTCGTCTGTGTGGTTTTAGATTTTTCGAAATCCCGTAGGAACTCGTTAATTTTCCGGGGTAAAAGTAGCTTATGTGTTAATCCAGGGTCTAATCTATCTCCATTCCGAATTTCAGCCAAATCCGTTCAGTAGTTTTTGCGTGAAAGAGTAACAAACATACACACATACACACATCATTCACCCACACAAACTTTCGTCTTTATAATATTAGTGTGATTTTCAAACTGTCCTCCTTTAAAATAAAGACTAAAATCGTATTTTTGACACATACCTAAGGTTAAAATGGCGCGAGAGAACTCATTTTTTACGTGTTATAACAACGAAATACCTTCTTCATAGCCGGTGGAAAGACTTCGTCCTTACTCTGTCGACGTTTCAGCAAATGATCGAAGCCGCTTGATAGAGAACGCTTCGCTTTCATGAATATCGTACTGCCTCCCAAGTATTGGTTCAGGAACTCTGATCTATAAAAAAAGAAGTAACGGGTTTTACAGAGAAACTGATGAGTGATGATGTCTATACAATGGACCCCCGGTAATCCGACAAACGTTTTGCAGGACATTGTCGGACTATCGAATTTGTCGGATTATAGAGTACTGCCTAAGACCCCCTATAGTCATAGATTTTTTTACAAAAGAGTACCTTGTAATCCGACAAATTACAAATCCAATGATAAAATTCTATATGTCATACATACTCTGAAGTACAAATCATACTTCACTATGTATGTCCAATTTAGTAAATTCAATAATAATAGACATGTCGGATTACAGAGGGTGCCGGATTAGACAGGGGCCGGATTACCGGGGGTCCACTGTAATTCGGTCGCGCTAAGTTTGCACCTCGCTGGAATGCAGCACGTCTCCCACTTACCCGCTCACCTCCCCGCTGTCGTCATGTCGTGTCAGTACGGTTCGCATACCGTACCTAACCGTCAGTGGGACGTAATCGACGCGAGGTGCAAACCGTCCGAGTAAGGTTGCAAAGCATAAATATCAAGTTCTTACCTATTTTCTGCAGTATCATGAACGTGTCTTAGCTGCTTAGACTCGCAGTGCGCCCGCAGTAGCATCATCAGGAAAGCGTTGTGTTCACTTACCTAAAAAATAAGTTATAATAGTAGATTATTCAACATGGGGGTAATGTAATATCTTACGTCACGGGCGCCGGGATAAATGCCAAACGTAACGAGGGATTGTAGAGTAACTCCCGAGCGTAGCGAGGGTATTGCATCTAGAATCCTGAGAGAAGCGCGGGGTTTAGGGGCGCCCAAGACAAAGACAGCATTACCCCCAAGTTCAATACTGTAATTTTTACTCTAAAAATTAAATTATGTATCGTTAATAAAATAGACCCTACCGTTCATTTATGGTCGGACCTCATGATTCTCTATCATAATTCTCGTGCTATTTTACTTTAATTCAGAAATTATGTATGTAACCTGAACTAGAATGACTCTGGACTGGACTATCTAATATCTGTCTGAAAAGTATCCTTCAGTATTTCGGTTACATCGCAAAAAAGAACGCCAGTAGTATTGAAAAACTTGAAACTAGGAAAAGAAACCTCGGAGAGTTGGTCAGATCGGCTAAGGCAAATGGTTGACACGTCATTCATCTGTAATGTTTGTTTTGGGCTCTTCTCAGACCTGGGCGCATTTGGAACCCTCATAGTAATTATATTTAATTATCACCACTATATCATCTTACGAATCTATCAATTCTGACCATCAAAAGGAGTACAATAGTACCTACTTTTAATAAATGATTTTGAGTTTTTGAACGCCATCAATGCGGTTTGATATAGATGAAAGTGGAAAGTTTTAAAAAGAGTATGACTTCGAAAGGGAGCCACGACCGTCAAAGTTGAGAAAACGAAGGAGAAAGGAGAATACAGTAAAACTAAAGAATAACAAGTACAAGTCGTGTTACCTCATAGATATGATTAGTCCCTCCTTGATACTTAGTGATAATGAGATCCTGTTCATCTTCAGGCAACTGCTCGATACGACGTAGTATGAACGCGTGAGTTTTCTTCTCATTCATACCTGTTGAGACAAACTTTATACTATGGCATTCCAAGGCATTCTGAACAAACATCAAGGCATGGTAGATACATTTGACAATTCAAAAGTACATGTAAAAGTTTAAAAAAAAAAGAATATTAGCCATGTTAAATGACTAATATTCCCCTTTCCTCTCCAACTAAGCGTCAGGCTTGTGCTAGGAGTAGGTACGACATATAGTGCAACGGGCGGGGTTTGAACCGTCGACCTTTCGGTTTTCAGTCCACTCCTTTACCGGTTGAGCTATTGAGGCTCTAAAAAAATATTTTGATTTCATTTGATTAAGTGCTTCCTTGGTCTAGTCACCTATTTATTCAATTGCCAGTCTATAACCCCGGGATGATGAGTCAAGAAAAATAAGAAATTAATGTAGGAAGATTTAAAAAGAGTTCCTTACTCTACAACCGTTATCATAGATCGGCCAATTAGTTACACTAATGAATAGATCTTCTTGCAGAAGGATTCTACCCACTGGTGAAAGCTGAATGAAAATTCCTATAGTAGTTCTTGTTCTTAGCTTAGCGTATACAGTCAGACCATGCAGTGATTTTGACATACCTTCAATATCGTGGCATAGTCTATGGTACCACAACATCGGACAGTGTTCACATGTCATGTTGGGAGATTTGTCCCTTGATTTCTTCAGTAGTTCCGCGTGCGCCACGAAAGCTTGCTTGATTGCTGTAACAATGGAATATGAGAGAAACTAGCTGCAATCTGGAGCTACAGACTGGAAAAGAGAGCAATCTGGAGCCACTGACTGGAAAAAAGAGCAATCTGGAGCCTCTGACTGGAAAAAAGAGCAATCTGGAGCCTCTGACTGGAAAGAGAGCAATCTGGAGCCACTGACTGGAAAAGAGACACCAGTATAAGAAGTTTTGGCATCGACGGACAAGTGAAGAAAGAAATTCGGCAGGCTAGTTTTCCGCCGGTAACGCAACTTTTATACGCTCGGATAATCAAAAATACTCTTCATTCCCCATCCCGTGGGAATTTTGAAATATCCAGCTTTATTTCTTTATTATTTCAAGTTTATACTATAAATACACTTGTTCACAATATTCAGCTTTCTAGATCAAAGGGTTTGAGCTGACGTTATTTGAGTCAGTCAGTGAGTTAGGACTTTTTAATGTAGGTATTTATAATATTGCTAAAAGGAAAGATAACAATTAACTCTATGATATAAAACTCACCATTGACAACCTCAGTGGCAACCGAATCGCTCTCACACTTGAATACATAGCACGCATAGCTGTCATTAGTTTCTCGACATACAAAACCGAAGTGCTCCCTATTGGCCCTCCCTAACACGCAGCTAGCGACATCCTTGAACGCTCTGTGAAGAAGAATTTGCTTTCTGTCTGGGCTGATTAGACGTAGTTCCGATCTACCGACCTGGAAAATACAAAATAGATATCAAAAAGATAACCTAACTACAGGCATAATAAGTAGGTAGGACCCCTGCGGTAGTGGATGCGGTAGAGGTGTGATGACGTGACGCGAGAGCTCAGTGATTCGTCAACTTGTGACATCACTCCTACCGCACTGCTCCACTACCGCAGAAGCCTACTCAGTTATGCGCTATTGAGTAGGTACCTAGGTCCCTGCGGTAGTGGAGCGATGGAGATGAGGTAGGTAGTGATGACGCGAGAGCTCAGTGATTCGTCAACTTGAGACAACTGTCACCCTCCCGCACCGCTCCACTACCGCAGAAGCCTACTCAGTTATGCGCTATTGAGTAGGTAGGTCCCTGCGGTAGTGGAGCGATGCGGTAGTGGTGTGTTGACGCGAGAGCTCAGTGATACGTCAACTTGTGACAACTATCACTCCTACCGCACTGCTCCACTACCGCAGGAGCCTACTCAGCTATGCGCTATACCTATAACGTATCAACGTACAACGCTAACCTCTGGGTCTAGAAACTTGAGATTTTGACTATACGTTTCCTATTCTATTTAGTTTTGCAACTAAGAAAGAATTTTTGGAAATTCCACCACGTCAAAATCCGGATGGTGGTCAGTTGTTTACTCAACAAGTGTAAATTAAAAATTTATAACACCCCCCTCAAGTGAAAGTTACTGTAACTACAAAAGAGCTGATAACTTTCAAACGTCTGAACCGATTTTCTTGGATTATAGCTAAGAACACTCTCGATCAAGCCAGCTTTCAAACAAAAAAAACTAATTAAAATCGGTTCATTAGTTTAGGAGCTACGATGCCACAGACAGATACATAGATACAAAGATACACAGATAGATACACGTCAAACTTATAACAACCCTCTTTTTGGGTCGGGGGTTAATAAATAATTTACATTGAAGATAAATACAAGCAGATAGTTTCTTATTTTGTTAAAGACTGGCTACACAGTAGAAGAAATAGTGCGATACAGACCCCTAAAAGTATGAGCCATAGAATACTATTACCTGAAACAGCATTGTCCTATTTTGCTCCCCAATCAAATGAGCCAATGGTGTCTTCAAATTCAAAGTACCAATCGATGCAGACCTGTCTCTCATGAATGGTTTGTTTTCTGCCAAAACCTGTTTCTTCTTTAAATTGGCTGCTTCATTTGAATTTACAGGTATTTCTTCAAAACTCAATTTTTTCAAATCTTTTGTTTTAGATTCAGTATGCTTATTGTTTAACAGAGATTTGTTTTCTTCAAAAGTCTGTTTCGTATCGTTTGTCTCTGTAAATGCTACATTGGAATCTTTTTCTTTTTTTGCTGTTATGGTATCAATTTGGTTTTTAGTTCCAGTAGGAATGTTAAGTAAAGGATCAACATGTTTCGTGGCATGATTGAAAGGGTTATTATTGTCTATAACATTTGGAATGGGAGCTAGAGTTTTATCTAAATTTATTAAATTAGACGTATGGATTGGAGTAACATTTGGTGACTTCCGTAAATTTTCATCATGTTTCTCCTCATCCTCATCAACAGTACCTAGGTTATTTTTTGGTAGATTAACTATTAATACTGAAGGCTCTAAAGGCACTGGATTTTTATTGTTCTTGTCAAGTCTCTCTTTACTGAATGTATCGAATTCCTCGTCAACTTCATTGTTCTCAAGTTTTGGGATATTGTCAGCACTCTTCCAAGGATTACTTTTGTCTGGTTCTAAAGGTGTTGTGCTTGGTATGAGGTTATTATTGTTTTGTACATATCGTTGCACTGCCTTTTCGTGCGAGCTTTTGATGTTTTCTCCAGAATCACTACTATCTTGGGAATCCTGAAAAAAATATAATATGATAAAATTGTTTGAAGTGGCTATCTATATAATTTTAAAAGTAAATAATCGTCTGCATACCCCTGAAGAAGGCAATAAACTATGCCGTCTCGAATTTTTCACTTTCTCAGCCTCATGCTGTGCAAATTTGTGTAGGGCATCATCTATTAGAGATTCTGGAACCTTTCTTTGTGATATGCGCACTTTCCCTATGTATAGAACCTGAAAAGAAGAAAACATATTTTTTTATATTCTAGAGTAGGTATTTTTATAGGCGAAAGTATCAGAATCATTATAGTATTTGGTGTTAGTACTAACTTCAAAGAAATGCGAATCCGAAGGGGAGAGATCAGCGCATAGCGATGTTAGGGCGGATGCATTGCTCACACTACGCACCAACCCGGAAGACTCATTGCTCCTGAAAACAACCAGCTTCATTATATCTTGCTCTACCTTTGAGCTTAGAGGTTGTATTGCTCCAAACTCTACACTGACTAAATAAGCCACTCGTACTGTAGAAGTCAAAAAGATTTTTCGGATCCGTGTGTTCCATTTTGAACGAAGATTTAGTTTTAGTTGATTAGGAACGGAATTCCGAACCAGTGGTAGATTACTTTGACGCAAAAGCACTTGTAAAAGTTTAATTGAATAAAAAATATATTGAATTTGAATTTGACGGCTTTGCATGGTCGTCAAAATGTTTACTCAATCATATTAGAGTTTACAGCTTTTCAAAAGGTACCCACAAATTGGAATTGCAGTTCCCTGGCAGAGATATCGCTGGGTTGCTCCAGGGGTAGTGCTCGGCACCGTTCTGCTGCTGGAAGCCCGCGTTCCTCATCACATTCAAGGAGCCCGTGGAACCGCCCTTGGGGCTGGGCGCCCCAGGGGACGGATCCCGCATCTGTGTGAAGAGATCGGTCACCTGAAATAGAAATTATCATTTTTAATCGACTTCCAAAAAGAAGGTGGTGCTCAATTCAACCGCTTTAGTTTGAGCAGTACGTGTATCAGTCAGTCAGTCAGTCCATCAGTCAGTCAGTTTTCCTTCTATATTTCAAACTAAACCGAAAAATGCTGGAAAAATACTGCATTGAAGCGAATATTACAAACAAGAAGCAATATCAATCTAACTTTGTTGACAAACATTGTATCCTTGATTGCCTTCTTAACTAGGTAGTTCTAACGTTGACCGCCGACCTAGTCGCCAACCAATGATAGCTAATTGAATGCTTGACTCGTGGTATTTGACGTCACTAGCAGGTTAATAGACGATGGTGACAGGTTGCATGTACGCTTTTCCTTGACCCTTGTGGTTTTATTCAATACTAGATGAAGTCCGCGACTTCGTTTGCGTGGATATACGTTTTTTTAATCCCGTAGACACTCTTTAATTTTCCGGGATAAAAAGTAGCCTATGTGTTAATCCAGGGTATAACCTGTCTCCATTCTAAACATCCAAATCCGTCAAGTAGTTTTTGCGTGAAACAGTAACAAACATACACACATGCATACAAACTTTCGCTTTTACAATATTAGTGTTACACGTTTGATACAAGGCAAGATTTCTGACGTGCTCTGAACATAACTTCACTAGATTATCCATCATCATCAGCCCATAGACTCCACAGCTGGACATAACTCTCTTGTAAGGACTTCCATACATCACCTGCCTGACTCGTTTGATGTCGTCTGTCCATTTAGTGTGGGGTTTTCCAACGCTGTGCTTGCCGGTGCCATTCCCCTTTGAGACCCCACCAGAAATGGTTTTTGAACCATATTGTGGCCCTGTCCATTGCTACTTCAGCTTCGCAAATCGTTGAGCTTTGTCGATTACTCTAGTTGTCCTACGGATCTCCTCATTTCTAATTTGATCACGTAGAGAAACACCTAGCATAGATTATTACTGAAGTGAAAACTATAGGCCGCATATAGGCCGCATTTGACAATTGAAAGAACCGGCGAAGTGCGAGTCAGACTCACGCACTGAGGGTTCCGTACACGGGTATTTTTTCCAACATTTTGGACGATAAATCAAAAACAATTATACATAAACAATTTAGGGTGGTCCTTATTTTTCGACTTTTGAATTATCCCCGGGGGACTTTCTCATTTGATTATATACCTCTAAATATGAAATAAGTTTTTTTTGTTTTTTGTTTTGTTAAGATTTAGAGGTCGCTACCAGCTGTCAAAATTTTTACAAAAAGCGTTGAAGGACAGCTCAAATTATGGTTTCATTTAGGTGTTTATTTTACATTTTACGCGCTTACATAGACAATCGGTTCTTCCCCTGCCTCCCCTCGACCTCTCATCTTTACCGACGCGTCGAGATTTGGACCGATCATACAAACAAAATAATAAGCCATAAGCACTTCTCCATATTACGCCTATTATTCTATTATTATTTGTTATTCTAGATCTATTACTAAGCCACATATCGATATATCTCTCCATTATCTATGCCCTAAAATAATAAATTTAAAAAACAAAAAAAAAAAATTTGACCTTTTACTTGTTTAAAATTCAAACCTTGGTAGCGACCTCTAAATGTCATTTAAAAAATTCAAAAAAAATACTGAAATACTTTCTAATGGTATATAATCAAATAACGTGGTGCCCCGCGAAATTTAAGAAAAAAAAAATTTCTTAGGAATGAGGACCACCCTAATAAACATACAGACAGACAGACAACAAAATGATCCTATAAGGGTTCCGTTTTTCCTTTTGAGGTACGGAACCCTAAAAATTTGACCAAAATAATGAAAATGATCTAAAATTAGCAATCATGCCATCGCTAAAAGCTAGTCTATAGAGACTGGTCTCAGGTCTAGCTTATTCGGCTAGGTATAATTTGTGGTAGCGGTTACGTGAGGAAGTCATGCGTATTGTTGTTAATTGAAAAGGCACTAAGTAGGTACCTATCCGTTAACTGAAACTCGAGACATCCTGTTTGATTATTTTCCAAGATTACTTTAGTTTTAAATTGCGAAAACTAACCACTCATAGTCATAGAGTAGAGACATAAGATTAAGAAAAAGTTGGATTGTCGTATTCACTATTTACAAATCCCTATTAGGAGCTCTAATGATGTCAATGAAGATTTGTAGAAGAAAAGTTAACGAATTCTTTTGGGATAATAATGCGGTGGGTTTGATCCGTCCGCATACAACTCGACTAAGAGAACGAAATTTTGACTCTTAGGTTAATTTAGATCTTAGGTTATTTTAGATTTAATGAGAGCCTCAATAGCTCAACCGGTAAAGGAGTGGACTGAAAACCGCAAGGTCGACGGTTCAAACCCCGCCCGTTGCACTGTTGTCGTACCTACTCCTAGCACAAGCCTGACGCTTAGTTGGAGAGGAAAGGGGAATATTAGTCATTTTAACATGGCTAATATTTTATTTAAAAAAAAAAATTAAAGTTATTATCAGATGTTAATGATAATAACCAAAACCGACGGATTAACGTGGTCTCCGAGACACGGAGGACACGACAATGCCAAATTCGGATATCTGAAGTCGGTCACCCATCCAGTTACCAACTTGGGTCAACGTTGCTTAACAATTACAATCGATTGATATGCGTTGTCACAACTAGGCCACACGCCTCATAAGAAGTTTAGTTTGAGTTAAATACATTGGATACATTTCAGGTTTTAGTAATTCTTTACACTGTTAGATAGGCATCAAACAACAGGGTTAATATCTATCTACTCGCATCCACAAGGCCACCTTACCAAGTGTTTCACGTTAATCGTCGACGTATCGGAGTGCGATGTGAAAAACGGTCTGTGTGGATGCATCTTGTTCTCTGGAAAAACGCAAATTGACGATTCAAAAGTACTTGTTTAATTGGATCAAAAATATTTTTATTTTATTTTATTTTTCGCTCGGCATTTCATAAAAAGTTCCCCTTATGAAGGGAGTTTTTAAGAAATTCCTGAGGTTCTTAAAACCTTCTTCGTAAGGGTTTACGTTATTGGAAAAACCCCCATCCAAAATGGCGTTTTGATACCTAGCGATTTGAGCTTTAAGTTGATATTATGGTGCCCGGTTAAACCAACTGTGGTTTTTGTGGCGCTGAATGTAACAAAAACTTTTTGTATTTCGATACAAGTTGTAGGACTTGATTGCGATCTCACCTGGTGGTAAGTGACGATACAGTCTAAGATGGAAGTGGGCTTACTTGGAAGGCGTTTTATTCTTTTATAAATAATAGGTTCTTATACAGAAAAAATAAGCTATAAATGCTATGCATCGGACGGATAAATGCAAATTCAGCCGAGTAAAGTCGGAGACCTCGCTTTGCTCAATAGTCTTAAATATACACAAGGAAAAGCTGACTGACTGACTGATCTTCAACGAACAGCTCAAACTACTGGAGGGATCGGGGTGAAAGGCGTGCAGATAGCTATTATGATATAGACATCTGCTTAGAAAGGATTTTTGAAAGTTCAATCCCTAAAGGAGTAAAATAGGGGTTAGTATAGTAGATATGATATAATAGATATATAAGTATATAGACTAGTATAGTCCACGCGGACGAACTCAAAGACATAATTAAGCTTGTATTAAAGAAAGGAAGAAAGCAAAACGTTTATTTCTTAAATTCTGAACCAGTGGTAGATACCACTGGTTCAGAATGCCTTTCCTACCGAAACCCGAAACCGAATGGTTTGGCTTGTGTGAAATAAAATTTCGCAGTAAAAAATTTGAGAACCACCTTTATTACAAACTTTTGACCTTGAAATTATTATTATAGTGCTAAAACATCCTGCATAGGTATTATAACTCAATAACTACGTAACACAGCCACACAGTTACACCTAATACGTGTTGTTGATGCCTCGAAACCACAGCTTCCTCTCAGATTTTGTTTATCAACGTCTTTTAACGTTCATAAGAGTACTTAAATACGAGTATAATATTCATAAATATGCTGGTGAACACAAATCGGTCTAGAACTTTGCCGGTAAGGTGGTAACTAGCCACCAGACCAGACCAGAAATTAAGAAATTTAAAATTCTAAACCCCTGCCGGGAATCGAACTCGGGAATATGACTTCTTGCCATTGCGCCAGGGAGGGAGGGAAAATCTATTGGGAAAAGCCCAGAAAACACATACTTACAGTTTAATATACTTGTGGTTTTTACACTATAGTGCGATATGTAATGTTTTAATGCCAAAACGTGTTAGCGAGCCGTGATAGCCTAGTGGTTAATTAGTCTCTTATTCGGGTGGTCGGAGGTTCGATCCCAGGATTCATGCGGGTTTTATACAATTAAATATCACTTGCTCAGTGAAGGATAACCTCATGGAAACCGAGATGAGAGTTGAGAGAGTGCATGCCTGAGAGTTGTTCCTAATGTTCTCAAAGGTGTTTGGCTAGCGTGGCAGACTATGGCCTAAACTTATCTCATTTTGAGAGGATACTCGTGCCATCACTCACTCAAATAAATAAATGTGATTCTTTAGCATTTTTTTATTCGCATCGAGTCACACCCAGAGTAACAGTGGGACTCGTTGGTAATTCAAATGTATATATAACTAAAAATTTAAAAACCCCCGACACAAAAACCTCTATAAGAAAACTAGAAAAGAGCTGATAACTTTCAAACGGCTGAACCGATTTTCTTCGATTATAGCTAAGAACACTCTCGAACGAGCCACCTTTCAAACAAAAAAAACTAAATTAAAATTCGTTTAGGAGCTACGATGCCACAGACAGATACACAGATACGAGTACACACGTCAAACTTATAACACCCCTCTTTTTGGGTCGGGGGTTAAAAAACCTTGCAACTAGTAACAGTGTGACTCGATGGGAGAAAAAATTCGATGAATTCCCAACGAATCACACTGTGACACGTTTGAGTTTGACTCTTGGGAACTTATCCTTAGAATATGGTGAGCTGGGTTAAGTATGATGAAGACGTGTAAGAAAACACGTGTGTGCTCGAAAATGTAATTATTATAAAACTATCTGACGCCCGCGACTTCGTCCGCGTGGATTTAGGTTTTTCGAAATCCCGTGGGAACTCTTTGGTTTTCCGGGATAAAAAGTAGCCTATGTGCTAATCCAGGATATTATCTATCTCCATTCCGAATTTCAGCCAAATCCGTCCAGTAGTTTTTGCGTGAAGGAGTAACAAACATACACACACACACACACACACACACACACCCACACACATACAAACTTTAGCCTTTGTAATATTAGTGTGATGTGATAGTGTGATCATGCGTCCAGCGAGTGGACAGGGCACTAAGAGCAAGGGCAAAATCCCTGGCACCCTGCCTGCTCTGGCGTGTTGATGAACTATGGCGGAACAATGGCAATGTCACTACGATACACCTATTGCTAGATATGTAGGGAGACTGGAAAAGAAACGTTGAAAGACATCCATCTGGCTGGGCCAAAGTCATCACCAAGCTTGCTTTGGTCAAACTTATCCAACACCGGAAAGAAAGGCGATAATTAGCTGGTGTAGGGATGAGAGGAGGGCAAATCTCATATTTGACAACAAAAATGACGGATTTTCATAAAAAGGTTCATCCCCTATTTAACACCCTTTCAAATTTCCATCCCCTATTTAATTCCATTAGGGGCATGAATTTCCAAAAATCCTTTCATAGTCAGCGTTTGCGTAGGGGTTTGAAAGTGTAGTCCACGCTGGCGAAATTGCGAACACAAGCTAGTCTGTTTATATGTATGGAGCAGTGGTATATAAAGAAGATTAAAAAAAAATTATCTCGCATCGCATTCAGAACGATGCGTTTCATGTTACTAGGTATCCGGTTATTATGTACAGCGACCAGATACTCTGAACCTACTCGTGTATAGTTTTATCATCAAACTAGCTGATGCCCGCAGCTTCGCCCGCGTGGATTGGTCAGATCCCCTGCAGCATCAGGATTGAGGAGTTGGACTCCAATTTTTTTATGAAACAATGTCGCAAAGTTCCTCTATCGATTAAAAAAGAAATGTCGCAAATCGGTTCAGAAATCTCGGAGATTTCGGTGTACATAGGTAGAAAAACACAACTCCCTTTTTGAAAGTCGGTTAAAAAAGTAGCCAATGTTACTCCTTGGTCAATTCTCTACTTGTCTGTGAAAATCCCGTCAAAATCGGTTCAGCCGTTCCCAAGATTAGCCTTTTCAAACAGACAGACAGACAGACAGACAAAATTTTAAAAACGTGTGATTCAGTTATAGTATCGTTCAAATAACCATATGACCTTAATATGCGGTAGTTATTTCGAAATTACAGACAGACACTCCAATTTTATTTATTAGTATATAGAAGTATATAGATTACTGATTGAAGCCATATGCGGGCACATTTAGATTGATTCCAACACGAGCTCACTGGCTGTTCGAGGCTATACGCAAATGATATCGCATTTTCCATGCGAAACTAATATTAGGCCATTTATTGTTGTATTTTCACTCGGCTGCCCGAAAAAGGAGAATAATTCTGTTCATGTAGGTACGAGTAGGTACCTATTCTATGCCAGATTTTATTCCACCGAAACTTCTTAAAGCCAGATTTCAATTAGATTTCGATGTACAGAGTATGGTTAGAATTCTTACATCATCCCGAGCATCGATGAATGATCACACTAATCACACTATCACACTAATATTATAAAGACGAAAGTTTGCGTGTATGTATGTTTGTTACTCTTTCACGCAAAAACTACTGAACGGATTTAGCTGAAATTTGAAATGGAGATAGATAATATCCTGGATTAGCACATAGGCTACTTTTTATCCTGGAAAATCAAAGAGTTCCCACGGGATTTTGATAACCTAAATCCACGCAGACGTCGCGGGCATCAACTAGTTACCAATATTTCTATAATCCTGAGTGACATGGGCTTTAACTTATTGGAAAAACTTTCAATATGGTGGCTATATGTATGGTGCCTTTTCGTGTTTTTTATTTTGACTTTTTATTAATTCTTTATTATGACATTCTTTTATACAGATACCCTTAAAGGCCTATCGTGGTTTTGGGCGCTGTTTACAACAGACAAATACATTCAAGGACCCTGAAATACCAAATATCAGGGGCTTTTCTGTTGGAAAAAAAACTACAGACACCTGTATGAAAAATATTTGCTTTAAAAGTTCTAGGTACATTTCAGCCAAACTTTACAGTTAAATATAACAGGGAGACTATACAATACGTATAAACAATGGCCTGAATCATACCTTTGTTTACGTTCATTTGCCCCGAATTGATTCTAAATTCTTAGATATTATGACTAACGAAACTTTTCCCATAGGGCACGCAAGCCCTTTGCAGCTGTCTCTTTCTCGCTACTGCTTTTGTATGGGGGGTAAAGAGGAAAACTAATGTCGAGTTTTTAGGTCGCATCGTTAGGGGAAAATTTTACCTACTACAAACACTACTTTATTTTAAGCTAGCTGACCTACCCCGGATTCGCTTGAGGGGAATTTTTGAAACACGTAGGTAGATACTTCTTTAATACTTCATTCAATTTTAAAAAAGCCTCAATAGCTCAACGGTTGAGGAGCGGATTGAATTCCGAAAGGTCGGCGGTTCAAATCCCACCCGTTGCACTATTGTCGTACCCACTTCTGGCACAAGCTTTACGCTTAATTGGAGGGGAAAGAGGAGTATTAGTCACGGTTAGCATGACTAATATTCTTTTAAAAAAAATTATATACTTAATTTGAAGAATGACGGACTTTCATACAAACTTTCATACTCTATTTAAGTTGTGAACAAAAATCGTGAATGCCTAGTTAGTTTCTTACCCCAGCGGTTTAGGCTATGCGTAGATAGATCAGCCAGTAAATCAAATATCTTGTTAAATAGAGAAATTTCTTAGACAGTTTTGGAAAAAACTACCGTTTATACAACAAGGACTGCCAATGTTTTTGGAAACTAAGTAAGTATCTACGGATCTTTACCTTATTCACACTTTACCTTACACAACTTACCAGTTTTTCCTTTATAAAAGGGCCATAGCACACACGATACTTTTAGCATCAGCAATCGTCGATTTCGCAAATGCGTCGATGCTGCATCGCGTTTCGAGGACTTTCAGCGTTCGATCGCTATATCGATCGATATTGAAATCCATACTTAATCCACACTAATATTATAAATGCGAAAGTGTGTCTGTTAGTCTGTCTGTCTGTCTATCTGTCTGGCTGTCTGTCTGCTACGTTTTCACGGCCCAACCGCTGAACTGATTTCAATGAAATTTGATACAGGCTTGGGATACATCCCGGGGAAGGACATAGGCTACTTTTTATCCCGGAAAATCAAAGAGTTCCTACGGGATTTAAAAAATCGAAATCCACGCGGGCGAAGCTGCGGGCGTCCCCTAGTACATATTATAAACGCGAAAGTGTATCTGTCAGTCTATCTGCTAGCTTTTCACCACCCATCCGTATAGCGTTTTTTTTTTTTAACTTTTGACGTTTGGTACAAAGATACCTTGTATCCCGGGAAAGGACATAGTCGACTTTTTATCCAGGTAAATCAAAGAGGTCCCACGGATTCTCAAAAACCTAAATCCACACGGACTTCTTCGACTAGTCTATACATATAATAAAATTGTAGAAAAGTGGTGTCTGTACAGTGGAAATATATAAAAAAAAGTAGCAGGGGTTGTTATTATATCGATGCCGAACCCGAAATTTTAATTAATTTTTTTTTTGTCTGTTTGTCTGTGTGTATGTGCACGCTAATATCAGAAACGGCTTATTCGATTTAGATACGGTTTTCACTAATATATTGTAGTAAGCTTCACTTAACATTTAGTGTTTACTTCATGTCAATCGGTTCATAAATAAAAAAGTTATGTCAATTTAAAGAATCACGCTGCCCGAAAAGTCACTATTCCACGCGAACGAAGTCGCGGGCACAGCTAGTAATTAATAAAATCGACTTAATCGCTGCGACTGGAGATTGTGTGAGTTGAGCTTTCAATGGCGGCATCGAGCTATCGAAAAGCAAATAGGTAAATTGCCAATCGCTGATGCTAAAAGCATTGTGTCTATTATGGCCCTGTGTCATTAGTCGTCCTAACTCGTTCATGAATGTTTTCCTAAATAGGTTTATTGTAGTCACCTCTTTACCTTGAAGCATTAAAGGTATTCTTACAAAAGGTCTTGAGAGTTCCAAGTCAAGAAAAACATGAGTTCAACGACCTTCACATAAATAAAATAGGTATATTTACGTAACATGCCAAAGCTAATTAATGTTTGAAAAATATTCTTGTTCACACAAAAACTGTTTGACGCAAACTCTGTTCATTAGGGTTAAAAAAAGTCGTGACGGTGTGACTGCGGGAGACGGAGACACCATCATCATATCATAATATCATTGCCCATATCCATACTAATATTATTAATGCGAAAGTGTGTCTGTCTGTCTGTCTGCTAGGTTTCATGGTGTACAGAGCTAGCTTATAGGTATCCCACGGAAGGACATAGTCTACTTTTCATCCCGGAAAATCAAAGAGTTCCCACGGGAATCTTAAAGACCCATTCGTTTAACCGATTTATATGGAATTTGATACAGAGGTAGCTTGCATCCCGGAAACTGATATAAACAACTTTTCATCCCGGTAAATAAAATAGTTCCTAGGGGATTTTTATAAAACCTAAATCCACGTGAACGAAGTCACGGGCATCATCTAATTATAAATGTGAAAGTGTGTTTGTTTGTTGGTTTGTTTGATTGTTGGTTTGTCCTTCAATCTCCTCGCGACGAAGCAACGGATCGAGTTTATTTTTTGCATGGGTCAATTTTAGTTAAATGTCTACTGTCCACATGGTTGGGGGTCTTCTAACGCTACACTTTCCGGTGCGAGGTCGTCATTCTAGCGTGATAGGACCCCAACGTCTATCGGTTTTTCGAACTATGTGCCCTGCCTATTGCCACTTCAGCTTCGCAACCCGTTGAGCTAGCTATGTCGGTTACTCTGGTTGTCGACCCACTTACCTACATTAATGAGGTAAAAAGTTTTACTTAAAAGGACCCTTGAACTCAAACACTTTCTCTGTTTTTAAAAATAATATACAACAGAGTAAATTTAACATTGATCTTTGCACCCCGGAAAGTAATTTGTAACTCTACAATTTGATCTCGGGCTAAATATTAACCTGTCTTTCTGAGAAATACCATTGGCTCTGTGCCAGCATCCGTGCACAATACCTACCTATTTGTAGATTTACTTAGTAATGTGGTAATGTAACTATCATTGTAAGTAATCACTAAAATGGGAAAAAGGAACAACAAGCGTATTTTGCCATAATCACACTATCACACTAATATTATAAAGGGGAAAGTTTGTGTGTATGTATGTATGTGTGTGTGTATGTTTGATACTCCTTCACGCAAAAATTACAGAACGGATTGGGCTGTTTAGAATAGAGATTGATTATACCCTGGATTAGCACATAGGCTACTTTTTATCCCGGAAAATGAAAGAGTTCCCATGGGATTTTTAAAAACCTACATCCACGCGAACGAAGTCGCGGGCATCAGCTAGTCTGTAATAAAAAATCAAAAAATAAAAAAATCCAAATCGGTCCAGGCGTCTTTGAGTAATCGGGGAATATATTTACATAAAAAATTTAAAAAAAAAGATTCCGACGAATTGAGAACCTCCTTTTTTTGAAGTCGGTTAAAAATCACGTTGATCCGTTGCGGCATGATTGAAAGACGAACCAATAAAGGTTTTGTTAGTTTGCCCTTCAAATTCATAAATTACTTGAGTATATACAAATTTTCACTACCTATTTAACCCACTAGGATAGAATTTCCAAAAATCCTTCCTATTATAAAAATTTCAAGTTTCTAACCCCAGTTCGTTGATAGATTAACTAATCCTCAATCTAAAAGCCTCAATAGCTCAACGGTTATAGGAGTGGACTGAACTCCGAAAGGTCGGCGGTTCAAACCCCAGCCGTTGCACTATTGTCGTACCCACTCCTAGCACAAGCTTTACGCTTAGTTGGAGGGGAAAGGGGAATGTTAATCATGATTAAGACAAGAACCCCCTACGGATTCGTCCGGTACGTTTGTTCGTCTGTATGTCGCAGGGTTCGGTCTTTCCAGATTTCCGAAGAAGTTGGGCAACCCATCCTATAATAATAATATAATATAATATAATAATAATCATAACACTTAGGTCAACGTTTTAGGAAGTAGAATCGACTTTTAGGTAAGAACCTATCAATTATTATTATCATCGCTTTCGCCCTCATTTTAATTAATTATCATAATAATTATTTAACCATTATTATTTATGAGTATTTTAACAATTAATATGGTGATCATAACAAAATTATGCATGGGTACCTATGTAGCGTGTTGATAAACAATTATGCTAATAAATTTAACTATCATCGAAATTCTGTCACCAAAAATTAACTTACCGGTTACTTACGTGAGTTAAATTATGTTACCTCACCTCATTAAAATAATACTTACTCGTAATTAAAGGTACCCATACTAGTTCCGCTGTTAGTTGCTATAGTAATAAATTGTGTTCACTAAGAAAAAAAAATGGAAAGAAATATTATTATACATATATTTGTTGCTACTGTAATTATAAAATTAAAAATTTGAATTATGTAAACCTAAAAAGCATGTATAACTTACATAATATTGTATTTTAAAATGTAAATTTTATTTTCAGTAATAAAAGGCTTATATCTATACATATATAACGGAGGCCGAGGGTGTTATCAGGTTATCGTGGGCATATTTTCACTTTTTTTATTACTTTGTAGGCGCTTCTAATGATTATTAAGATTGAAGCATGATCTAACCACTAGTAAACCTGGATAATAACTAAGCGGATGTCAGGATAGCAACCTTTAGATTAACCGAGCCTTCGGGGGCGCACTAACGATATTCTTAGACTATCAAATGATATTGAACTACCCGCAACTACAAACATGATAACTCTCACTTACTGCACGTGACAACTTCCAGCGTAACTAGGTAAACCTAACCTAACCTACCTAGACCGGCTCCTTCCACCCCTACACCGGTCCCAAACCAACCATCTAACCTAATCACCACAATAACAACTCGTTCAACCACCAGTACCACTTTAGGTAACCACTATTCTAAAACCTACAGTTACAGTACGACACTCACACACCGTATCTACTGAGAACCTACTCGGACCGAAGCCAGCACAAGAATGAATCAAAGAGAATATAATCACTACTGGAATGAATCGCCAATCGCTACACAAATATTCTGATAATAATAAAATGCGAGAGTGAATTCTGAACACAGCAACGCGTGCCGATCAAAATCCAACTCTGACAATGACAGCTAAACAAATATGGCTGCGTTCTTCACGTAACGTTACTTTTCACGGAGTCTATGACATTAAAACCTCTTTTTTAATATTGACTCTACGACACGGCCATTCTGACCGGCGTACGTCCTCGTACGCGAAATGTCACAAAGCATGTGAGGACAAAACCATAACTACAAATCATTACACCGCTTGTCCATCCTGGCTAGCAGTTAACTGTCAATGAACATCTTTCTCATTCTAAACCTGGACATCAATGTCCTCTCAGTCACTAAACCTCCGTAAACCAGAAACATTACAATAATTAACGTACAATGCTATTGGTTATGATTCTGACCATCACGGCTTTTTCTAGGGCTCTTTGGCTTGACTAATTCATCACATCTCAACACTTAGGAAGTTGACACAACCAACCTAGGTTAAGGAATCACTTTCAACTGATCATCTGTCTAAAACATAGGCTAACACTGCGAGAAGAACCAAAACCTAATTACAAGAACCTATCTACTGACATGTCGCGACGCGAAATTTAGTTGAACCGATTCTAAACTACAGTTCATATGATTAGAGCGCAATTGCTATTGCAACTCTTAATCAATCATGATCTAAACATTATTCAAAACGAATTTACCACTGGTTCGGAATGCCACAACCTAGCGAGAAGAACCAGCAAGAAACTCGGTGGCGTCTAACTGAACTTAAAAACAAATTTTTTTTTTTTTTTTTTTGGTTGTTGTTAAGGATATGTGGTTAACTGTAACTGTCGTCCTTAGTACCACGCTGAACGAACCGTGGAATGATAACCTGCGTTCGCAAACAGATGTCGCTCTACAATTCAGTAGTACAACCATCTCATAACAGATGGTGCTTTAAATAATGGCCACTTTAATGTTTAGTCTCTGATACGGCCAGAACTGACATGTCACACGTCCCTGTGTGATGCTCGTGTAAAAGAGAAAACTTGCTATAATCAAAGGCTCGGCTTTTCCTGATTAACTTTTAGTGAAAGAGTTCATTATGTAACAAAATACAACGCTAGTGCCAAACAACAAGTTCATTGTTGACATCATACTGCTACAGCTACAATACGAAATTTTCTTTAATTCTCTACAACATGGTTGGATAAGAAATCAACTCTATCTCATTAGTGAATAGTGTCACGTGTCTTAGTCAGCAAAACTATCACCTAAATCGAGTGACGATAAACTAGATAAACTTGTCGTTACTATTGCCTAAATCGAGCAATAGTAACTCATGCCACCTAAATCGAGTGACGATAAACTTGTCGTTACTATCACCTAAATCGAGCGATAGTAACTCATGCCACCTAAATCGGGTGACGATAAACTTGTCGTTACTATCACCTAAATCGAGCAATAGCAACTCATGCCACCTAAATCGAGTGACGATAAACTTGTCGTTACTATTGCCTAAATCGAGCAATAGCAACTCATGCCACCTCCATCGAGTGACGATAAACTTGTCGTTACTATCACCTAAATCGAGCAATAGTAACTCATGCCACCTAAATCGAGTGACGATAAACTTGTCGTTACTATCACCTAAATCGAGCAATAGTAACTCATGCCACCTCCATCGAGTGACGGTAGTCGTTACTAGAAGTAGTAACTCATGCCACCTCCATCGAGTGACGGTAGTCGTTACTAGAAGTAGTAACTCATGCCACCTCCATCGAGTGACGGTAGTCATGCCACCTCCATCGAGTGACGGTAATCATGCCACCTATATCGTGTTAGCTTTTTCAAAAAAACTATTTAAAATTTAAAATAATAAAACAGATATTTGACTCATTCGACGTCACACGATCGCTTCCGAGCAGCCATCTTGAATCGATTTGTATAAATACGGCTGCTTGACGGTTTTTAAGCCAGTCTCGCTCCGACTCGAGACTCAACGACTATTAAATACTTTTGTGTTTAGGTCGCCAATTTGATTGAGTGGTTGCAATAGCAATTGCGCCCCGGTCAATTTAATATTGCAGTTAGGTTATTTAAAGATTAAAACTCTTGATAAGCCTCTACGCGTTGTGGCTTATGTCCTCGCGCAAGCTTAATATGAAGGAACATTTAATAACTTATAAAAATAGTTAAATTATAACGCCCCTTTTGGTCTAAGCTTACAGTTCAGAAGTGGGATAGAATTAACGCAAAAATCCACTTAAAGCATACAAAATATAGTTCACAAATGAATATAGTTCGAAGTTAAGGGACAACCCTGGTCCTAGAATAAAATGTGTTGGGACAACCCTGGTCCACTCATTCAACACCCTTTAAGGGACAACCCTGGTCCTAGAATAAAATGTGTCAGGACAACCCTGGTCCCGTAGTATTACGAACAACCGTGCCCCTACTAGTATTCTGGACAACCTGGCCTAATATTTATTTTCGTCGCTCGAGGTCGAACGACCCAATTTGGATGGCCGACTGTTAGCTTTTTCAAAAAAACTATTTAAAATTTAAAATAATAAAACAGATATTTGACTCATTCGACGTCACACGATCGCTTCCGAGCAGCCATCTTGAATCGATTTGTATAAATACGGCTGCTTGACGGTTTTTAAGCCAGTCTCGCTCCGACTCGAGACTCAACGACTATTAAATACTTTTGTGTTTAGGTCGCCAATTTGATTGAGTGGTTGCAATAGCAATTGCGCCCCGGTCAATTTAATATTGCAGTTAGGTTATTTAAAGATTAAAACTCTTGATAAGCCTCTACGCGTTGTGGCTTATGTCCTCGCGCAAGCTTAATATGAAGGAACATTTAATAACTTATAAAAATAGTTAAATTATAACGCCCCTTTTGGTCTAAGCTTACAATCGAGTGACGATAGTCGTTACTAGAAGTAGTAACTCATGCCACCTCCATCGAGTGACGGTAAACATGCTACACTACACTGCGCATTGCCACAACGGATCGCTACACTGCACCGCGCATGCACACATGAGATTGCCACACTACACTACGCAACGCCACAAGGGATCTCTACAATACGCCACGCGTCCACACAAGAGATCGCCATACTACACTGTGCATCGCCATAAGGGATCTCTATACTACGCCACGCGTCTACACAAGAGATCGCCATACCGCACTGCGCATCACTACACTACGCCACGTTTGCAAACAAGAGATCGCCAGACTCTACTAGAATCATCTACCACAGTCATATTCCACTGTCGATCACAATATTTCATTAATTTTCTCACGAACTTAATTGTCGTTCATCAAGTGAAAGGCGACAGAGACCACGTTAAACCGTTTTACTAGGATCTACTAAATGAAACTTAAGTTTTCGGTCGTCCTTGAACGCGGTAATCCTCTGACAAAAGCATCTGATTATTCAACGAGCAATGGACATAGTCGCGATCTATACTCAGTTATCCGTGTCCCAATTCTTAAAATCAATATTCGAATTAGAAATACTACATTCACCAACAATCTTGCATTTTAAAATAAAAAAAGTAGGTACCCGCTATTATCGTAATTGAAAAACTACGTACGTAAAATATCACGACCTTTCATGATATCAAAATGTCAAAACTAATTGTATCAGATGAGTTCACGAAACCAAATTTCTAAACTAACTCCATCAATCGTAACCTTACTTTAAATTTGCAATTTACTATCATCACTTGAATTTCTAATAACTAACCGGTAATATTGACCACTATTATAACGCCAGGTTTGCATTATTGTAATCCAATTGCAATCCTTTCTTGATAATAGAACATTTGGTATCAGAATCATAACAAAATGAAAACGACCAACCTGATTCATCGCCCGGTAACCAGGCGAATCTTACGTGCATCCATGCGTCACCGCTCTAACGCCCCGACACCGCTGTCGCAACCTGCAGCACCATAGCATGGCAGCCATGTGCGCGTTTACTATGCGCGCTGTTGCCATGCGCATTGTTACCATGCGCGCTTTTGCCATACGCGCTGTCGCTACCATTGCCCGCACTACTCCGCCAATCGATGACGAACACTGACTCGATATGTGATATTTCGCATTAACACTTCACAATCACATCACATCACAAAACAGAGTCACTGATTTACTTGATTGAAAACTCTCGTCTAAATTAGGTCGAAAAACTTTCAACGTTGTAGAATTAAATCGGTTATTCCCACAAAACGACGGTGTTTCGATATTGCTTTGTTTACGTTTCAAAATAGAAAAACACATTCAATTCCTGTTGCAACATGTTCCGCGAGGTAATATCGGTAGTAAGAGCCAGTTTTTGCAAGCGATAACCAAATCATTTTAAAATAAACAAGCACGTAAGACACACCGCTGTCTTCTCATTATTATTTTCAATGCAGAGGGTACTTTTAATTAACCTCGATTAAATTCTTTTAGCTTTCTAAGACTAGTAACTCACTAAATCAATCATCAGACTTCTCTGGAGCCCTAGGGGATCCCACTTCTGATAACGGAGGCCGAGGGTGTTATCAGGTTATCGTGGGCATATTTTCACTTTTTTTATTACTTTGTAGGCGCTTCTAATGATTATTAAGATTGAAGCATGATCTAACCACTAGTAAACCTGGATAATAACTAAGCGGATGTCAGGATAGCAACCTTTAGATTAACCGAGCCTTCGGGGGCGCACTAACGATATTCTTAGACTATCAAATGATATTGAACTACCCGCAACTACAAACATGATAACTCTCACTTACTGCACGTGACAACTTCCAGCGTAACTAGGTAAACCTAACCTAACCTACCTAGACCGGCTCCTTCCACCCCTACACCGGTCCCAAACCAACCATCTAACCTAATCACCACAATAACAACTCGTTCAACCACCAGTACCACTTTAGGTAACCACTATTCTAAAACCTACAGTTACAGTACGACACTCACACACCGTATCTACTGAGAACCTACTCGGACCGAAGCCAGCACAAGAATGAATCAAAGAGAATATAATATTGGCGTCACTCAGAAAAGCAGGTATTATTTAAATATTTTTATCGAATTATTGGAATGTCCTCTCAAACCAACACAAAAAACATCAGGTTCAATGTGTAGAGGTTATCCGAGAGTTTTAATCTAAACAAACTAATGCCAAAATAAATAATTTAATTAGAGCGTGATTGCTATCACAACATCTAATTATTCAGTTCACAATCCAAATACCGAAAATATGCGATATCGCTCCGAATCTCGGAAGGAGACTGAATTAAAACCTTCGAAACACCCGTATTTATGCAAGTTCAATCTTGTCGGCCTCCTAGTAACAGATTGTATGACATCGAATGAGCCAAATATCGATTTTATCAAACTACCTGCATTAGATAAATTAATAATTTTATATTATTTTTGACAACTCAAATCAATTTTTAAAAATAACCTTACAGTTCGGCCGTCCTGAATTTAACACGTCCTCGTGTTTCTAATCAATCTTGTCATGTCAGTCGCGGGCTTCCTTGCCCTAAGTCAAATCCAAATCATGGGCTATCCTGCCCTTCGTCAAATCATTAAAACCTACCCTTGAACTGCCGAACTCTCAGTTTTAATATCAAGCCAACAATAAATCCAAACGACTAACTTCTCATTCGATGTATACAAAATCTGAACCACTTATTGCAAATTACTTTCCACTTCACAAAAGACTAAATTCTTAAAAAAAAACTAAAAATTTTAATCACCAAATCAAACTCAATAAAAATTTTAATCAAATGTGGGTTGTTTACAAAAAGATACCAAAGCAAAATTAAGACAACGTGAGACACGTCCCGCTTCTGAATTATTGGCGTCACTCAGAAAAGCAGGTATTATTTAAATATTTTTATCGAATTATTGGAATGTCCTCTCAAACCAACACAAAAAACATCAGGTTCAATGTGTAGAGGTTATCCGAGAGTTTTAATCTAAACAAACTAATGCCAAAATAAATAATTTAATTAGAGCGTGATTGCTATCACAACATCTAATTATTCAGTTCACAATCCAAATACCGAAAATATGCGATATCGCTCCGAATCTCGGAAGGAGACTGAATTAAAACCTTCGAAACACCCGTATTTATGCAAGTTCAATCTTGTCGGCCTCCTAGTAACAGATTGTATGACATCGAATGAGCCAAATATCGATTTTATCAAACTACCTGCATTAGATAAATTAATAATTTTATATTATTTTTGACAACTCAAATCAATTTTTAAAAATAACCTTACAATAATCACTACTGGAATGAATCGCCAATCGCTACACAAATATTCTGATAATAATAAAATGCGAGAGTGAATTCTGAACACAGCAACGCGTGCCGATCAAAATCCAACTCTGACAATGACAGCTAAACAAATATGGCTGCGTTCTTCACGTAACGTTACTTTTCACGGAGTCTATGACATTAAAACCTCTTTTTTAATATTGACTCTACGACATATATAATAAAATTGTAGAAAAGTGGTGTCTGTACAATGGAAATATATAAAAAAAAGGAGCAGGGGTTGTTATTATATCGATGCCGAACCCGAAATTGTAATTAAATTTTTTTTGTCTGTTTGTCTGTTTGTCTGTGTGTTTGTGCACGCTAATATCAGAAACGGCTTATTCGATTTAGATACGGTTTTCACTAATATATTGTAGTAAGCTTCACTTAACATTTAGGGTTTATTTCATGTCAATCGGTTCATAAATAAAAAAGTTATGTCAATTTAAAGAATCACGGCGAATATTTTTAACGTACATGCTGCCCGAAAAGTCACTATTCCACGCGAACGAAGTCGCGGGCACAGCTAGTTACTAAATATTTTTGAGTAAATTCACAAGTTTCTAGACCCAGCAGTGGTTTGAGCTTTAATTAAAATAGGTACCATTTTAGACATTTTAATTGATTGTCAGTTGTTGAATTTGTGTGATAATAATAAATTAATTATTTATTTACGTAAACTTAAAACTAGAGCTACGAGGGTTCCAAACGCGCCCAGGTTTGAAAAGAACCCATAACAAACTCAACCAGGTATTTATGCAGTCCCCCTTTTAATTTTGTTTCCATACAGCTACAGTTTTTTTTTTTAAATAATATCGCGTGTGGGTTAACATATTATACCTATCTAACAAGGCTCTAATGTAACGAGCGGAATTTCTTAATATCTCCACAAAATAGGAAACTAAATATTATCACACTGTAATTTCATGTACATAAGCTATAAGATATTTCTATTAAGGCTTTCTACAAACGAACGACATATTGCTGATATTTTGACCAAACGTCAAAACGGTTAAGCGGATAGGCCGTGAAAAGCTAGCAGACAGACATACTTGACATTTAGGTCTCTAAAAATCCCGTGGGCAGTCTTTGATTTTCCGGGATAATGTAACTTTTACGGTTACGGCCGGACGGACGGACAGACAGGCATCCACGTTCGCAATTCTAATGTGCATTAAACTTGTTCCTTGTGCAAGTCAAGATTACAAGGATCGACGGATTAACGTCAATCGGTCAAGAGTTTAAAAAACCCCGTACTCGGGTATTTTTTCCGACAAACCGCGCGATTTATCAAAATACCCTACAGGTTTTCTTGACAGACACGACAAACGGCCAGACAAACAGACGGATAACAGAGACAAGATCCTATACGGGTTCCGTTTTTTCCTTTTGAGGTACGGAACCCTAAAATCCTTGAACTCAATGTACCGGCCACTTTGGGTGCTACTTTACCATTATAGGTAAGTAGATTGACACGTCGATTGAGAAAAAAAAGTGTTATAAAGACAGGCACTTCTACTATTTTTAAAGAAGGGTGTGATAAGTTTGACGTGTGTATCTGTGTATATGTCTGTGGCATCGTAGCTGCTAAACTATGAACCGATTTTAATTTAGTTTTTTTTGTTTGAAAGGTGACTTGATCGAGAGTGTTGATAGCTATAATCCAAGAAAATCGGTTCAGCCGTTTGAAAGTTATCAGCTCTTTTCTAGTTACTGTAACCTTCACTTGTCGGGGGTGCTATAAATTTTTAATTTCCACTTGTGCTGTCGTTAGTTTGTAAGATCGCTTAGATGTATAAACGTGATGAACAAACAATGCAACATCGTGAGGCGCTAAGTGATAAAGCCTTTATAAATTTGAATAATAAATGAGAAAAACACTTAGGTAGGTACCTAAAGTTTCTACGCTTATAAAATCTACTGAAGTAAACAATAATATTATGGCTTTGCGACAAACCTAACCCAACTCGTCGTCAGAATCATCATTTTTTTTTTAATTTATTTGATAAGTTGACACTAAATTGTAACAACAGCTCATAATACTTAAAATACTTAGGTAAAAATGTCTTAGTCCACGCTGGCCAAGGTGGACTGTGGATTGGTAATTCAGACACCTTTGAGAACATTATGCAGAACTCAAGCATGCAGATTTCCGTTTGTTTTCTTCACTGTTAAGTAAAGCAAGTTATACCTACTTAATTGCTTAAAACGCATGTAGTATAACTCCGAAAGTAATGCGTGCCCGAGATCTGAACGACCCCTCAGACGCAATGATGAGCGCTGCTTATAAATCCCGGTTTCGATTCCCGGTAGGGCATTTTGAGAATCTAATTATAATTTCTAATCTGTCTCTGGTCTGGTCTGGTGGTAGGCTTCGGCCGTGGCTGTAGTTACCACCCTACCGACTAAGCCTTGCCGCCGAGCGATTTAGCGTTCCGGTACGATGCCGTCTAGAAACCGATAAGGTGTATGAACTTAATAAAACTACCATACCATACCCTTCCAAGTTAGCCAGCTTATATCCTAGACTGCATCACTTACCACCAGGTGAGATCGCAGCCAGAGGCTAACCTGTATCGGAACAAAATAGGTAACTTTGTACCTACTTATCTAATATTATTACCAGTTTAAAATACTTATAAAGTAATTTTATACGAACAAAATACTTACAACTCAAAAATTTCTCGTCATCAGTCAGCAATATCAAAACGCCTTTGCTGAAGTTTGCTGCATTGACTTCCCTATTAATTTATGAATACCTATTGTTCTTAATAGTGCAGCATTTATTTTACTCAATTAAAAACACATTAGCACCTTGACGATCGAAAATCAATTTCCGATACCAACCATGATCTGGTATTGCGTCGATTTTAAATTTTCACACTCGGAAAATTTTCACTAAATACAGTTTCTTTCCTTATTATTTATTTTTTCGATATTTTTATTTCAAACAGATTACTCTAATAAATCTGTGTTGTAATTACGATATTATATTATTTCAGGCAACATTTTTCACTTCGAAAATAGAACTCCTATTTTGAAATTGGAACACAATCAGATGTTTTCTGTTTACATTGAACGCCTGAAACTCATTTCCATTGGCTCTTTAAAATAAACATATAACTTGTTCTGCGCAACATGTATAAATTCCACTCGGTGATAGAAAGAGATGGGTTGTAAGTAAACTATAAAAATGCACATAAATTGCAGCTGTCTTTTTTTAACTCGCAGTTATTAAACACAGTGCACTGTCCATGTTATGTTTGGCATTCGAATCGGATTCTATTTTGATTCCCATTCCGCGAATTCGAAATTTAAATATATTTTTTTTATATGATTGAGTATAAGTCTATGTCCACACTATGTAGTATGTGGAAGTATAAAAGGTCCATTTCACACGCGAATAGTATTAACAGGGCACCGATCCAAAATTCCGCGTTGGAAACTTGTGAAACTGTTCTATACACGGCTGGCCTCTGTGACAACGAATACCATACTGAATTCAACATCTTGATTCTTGGCTGTAATGACGATATTTTAGTACGTAGTACGTACTACGTCACTCTATCTTGGCGATCTATTCAAACAAGTTGATGAGTTTTTGATTAATTTTTATATGGTATCACTTCACTTATAATTTATGGACTTTGGATAGCCTAAGGTTGAAATTATACTACACACAATGTATGTGTGTATATCAGAAAAACAAAAGTTCAAAAGTTCAGTGTTTTTAAATGAAAAAAAAAAACGCTTTACTCAGAAAAAAATTGTTGATGTTTACATCGCTTTTTATTTAATTCACTTCATTCCATACATTATGATAGTCAAGGCAAAGGAAAACTTAATTTTAAAATTTAAAAAAGTTTCATTCAATACATAAAAACCACTGTTTTGAAAAAATTGCAATTTTTAAAAGTCACTTGTTTTTTATAACACCTACACGGAGCAAAGGATTTTAAAAAGTCCACTGAAAAAGGCGCGTTACTTCGCGCGGAAAAACAAAACGCAATAGACAGTTGTTTTTTTTTTTTTTTTGCAAAGGATCACTTTTATGCAATCTGCATCCGAAGCACATAAAAAACGATGTCCAACTGATTATAAGGTGACAATTTATAGGTGATCTAAATTTAAAAATATACCCAAGGCCCGTTACGCTTTTGAGTTCCGGCATTTAAGAATGTCAATCGTGCATTGTTTTGTTTAAGAGGAAAACCATCTCGAATGACTTAGACGATTTCACCTTCAAACTAGCAATTTTGACATGTCATGACCCTCTATTGACAATTAATCAAGCAGACATTTCAATCTGCGAAATTTACGCGGACTTTTAGTATTTTGACGTAGGAGGGTAAAAGATCCAGTACATGAACGAATAAGGATTACCCTGACTTTCACCTAAAATTAAGATATATGAGAATTGTTCTATATATAATTTTTATTTTTTGTGTATCTGTACACAGTATATCAAAAAATCAAATAAAATGCGTGGTATTAATTATTATAAATTATTTTATTTAACAAAAGGATAAATTGCCAGTAAATGAACTGGAAATTTCAGTGAATGAACGAACTCTATCTAGTGCATAAACTCTCGATTCCTATTAATAAATTCTTAAGTATATTTTCGGCTTGGAATTTAAAAAAAAATGTCAGATTTTCAGTTTTTGACTTATTGTATATTTTTTTCTACATTTTGCGCGATAAATCAAAAACTCTTTTACATAATAATAATAAATAAAACCTGTTTTAGAATGTATAATAGAGCCCTTTCATATGATATTATCCCCTTTGGTATAGTTATCTTAGTTTGAAAGTCACCTAAATTTTCTGGAAAACAGTCCAAATGACTACAGAGAAAATGAAACTTAACGCTCTTGTTGCATCCAAGTCGCTGGAAGTGCAACATCAGCTACTGAATGTGTTAAGAGTAGTGAGAATAATATACCGTAACACAAGTGTCTGATGTTATCAGATTTGTTCATTTGAGCCGAGAAGCCACATGTTCTGATGCTTTTTAGACAATCTAAGATCTCTCATTAAGTGATCCAAATAATTTTGATTGAATGGTCTAAGTTGAGATGTAAAAAAGTCACTACATCGTCACTACCTTCTGAAAGTTCTTGAAATGGTAGATTAGAGGTACTGGGTTGGGGCTGAGGTACAGATTTATCACCAGAAGTCAGAATCGTTCAAATTGCAGACTGCAAGTTACAATAGAGCCGCTTGGAACAATTTTTTTGCTGTTTCTTCTGGTAATATTCACAACGCAGAAATAATAATCATCATGGTGTTTAGATGGTTCGCGCCAAATAATAAAATTTTTTTTTAGTAAAAGTAGTTAACTATTCTTATTTGCTCATAAACGCAACGAGGAAATACAGCTTCCACATATAAAAATTGGAGTCCAGGCCTTGCTGTTAGCTGCTAATGGGTTCTCAAAGTAGCCCGAGTATGCTTGTTTTACTGGGCACAAAAGGAAAGAATGAAAGGAGCTTACCCAGTACATCTTAAAAGATCCGTTATAGATACATGCATCCTGCCATGCCTTACCTATGCCAGCCAAACCAGGGTCCAGACAAAGAATATAAAAAGAAATAGTAACTTGCTAAAGGGCGATGGCAAGTTGCATAAATTAAGCAAAAAATATTCAAAGTGAGAATTGAAGACATAAGAAAAAAGACAAAGCCTACAGACACCTTGAGACATGCCCTAAAACTGCAATGCAAATGGTCATATTGTATCGATTTTTACAGATGAAAGAAGGACAGGTAGGTAGACCGAAGACGCGTTGGTCTAATGCTATTGTGCAAATCGCGAGAGAAAATTAGCTTGATAGTACCAAAGACAGAGAGAAATGGGGATACCCAAGAGGGATCCATATCCAAGAAAGAAGAATACCAGAATAAATATAAAAAAAATTCAAAAGAAAAATAAAACCGATTTCAAAATCACAAACACTAAAAAGTAAAAAATAATTTAAGTTATTGTGGTTTTTGAAGTCGGTTTTATTTTTCTTTTGAAAATTTTTTATTTCAAAATTTTTAGTGGCCCCACTGTACTATAATAATATGCCATGCCCAGCTAAAACCCTACTGTTTACTAAGCAATTACACTGATCGCGAGCAATTTGCTCTTATCCATTGAGGAGTTCTGTTCTCCATCTCAGAAGATATTCATCAGAACTTCATCAAATTTATATGGGACCACCTGCAAAGTATACCTAGCTTTTCAAAAAAAAATAATTTCCAAATCGGTCCAGGCGTCTTTGAGCAATCGGTGAACATACATTAAAAAAAAATTGAATTTGCTCTTATCCATTGAGGAGTTCTGTTCTCCATCTTCAAAGATATTCATCAGATCTTTACCAAATTTATATGGGACCACTTGCAAAGTATACCCTATCAAACAAAAAAAAAATCCAAATCAGTCCAGGCGTCTTTGAGTAATCGGGGAACATACATAAAAAAAAAGATACCGACGAATTCAGAACCTCTTCCTTTTTTTAAAGTCGGTTAAAAATATACTAAGATTTACTAACATGGTGTTATACCACAGAGTAGCAAACAGAGGCAAAGCTTCTAAGAAGCGAGCAAATTTTATAACTATTTTGGTAGGGTTGGCACTGGAGGATACAATTTAATTAACAATAGTTATTTGTTCAACAAGATGGTAAAGTTTGTTTTTGTTGTGATTGCCTAGTTTAAATATCGATCAATAGATCTAAATATCGATTTTGAACGAAATCAGTCAATTTAGAAAGAATTATAAATGGTGCCAACTTTTTTAAATTTTGGTTACAGTTTCCTATTTTGTGATCCCAGGGAGCTCTAAATATCGATTTTGAACGAAATCGGTCAATTAACAAAGAATTTCAAAATGGCGTCGACTTTTTTAAATTTTGGTAACAGTTTCTTATTTTGTGATCCCAGGGAGCTCTAAATATCGATTTTGAACGAAATCGGTCAATTAACAAAGCATTTCAAAATGGCGTCGACTTTTTTAAATTTTGGTAACAGTTTCTTATTTCGTGATCCCAGGGAGCTCTAAATATCGATTTTGAACGAAATCGGTCAATTAACAAAGAATTTCAAAATGGCGTCGACTTTTTTAAATTTTGGTAACAGTTTCTTATTTCGTGATCCCAGGGAGCTCTAAATATCGATTTTGAACGAAATCGGTCAATTAACAAAGAATTTCAAAATGGCGTCGACTTTTTTAAATTTTGGTAACAGTTTCTTATTTCGTGATCCCAGGGAGCTCTAAATATCGATTTTGAACGAAATCGGTCAATTAACAAAGAATTTCAAAATGGCGTCGACTTTTTTAAATTTTGGTAACAGTTTCTTATTTTGTGATCCCAGGGAGCTCTAAATATCGATTTTGAACGAAATCGGTCAATTAACAAAGAATTTCAAAATGGCGTCGACTTTTTTAAATTTTGGTAACAGTTTCTTATTTCGTGATCCCAGGGAGCTCTAAATATCGATTTTGAACGAAATCGGTCAATTAACAAAGAATTTCAAAATGGCGTCGACTTTTTTAAATTTTGGTAACAGTTTCTTATTTCGTGATCCCAGGGAGCTCTAAATATCGATTTTGAACGAAATCGGTCAATTAACAAAGAATTTCAAAATGGCGTCGACTTTTTTAAATTTTGGTAACAGTTTCTTATTTCGTGATCCCAGGGAGCTCTAAATATCGATTTTGAACGAAATCGGTCAATTAACAAAGAATTTCAAAATGGCGTCGACTTTTTTAAATTTTGGTAACAGTTTCTTATTTTGTGATCCCAGGGAGCTCTAAATATCGATTTTGAACGAAATCGGTCAATTAACAAAGAATTTCAAAATGGCGTCGACTTTTTTAAATTTTGGTAACAGTTTCTTATTTTGTTATCCCAGGGAGCTCTAAATATCGATTTTGAACGAAATCGGTCAATTAACAAAGCATTTCAAAATGGCGTCGACTTTTTTAAATTTTGGTAACAGTTTCTTATTTCGTGATCCCAGGGAGCTCTAAATATCGATTTTGAACGAAATCGGTCAATTAACAAAGAATTTCAAAATGGCGTCGACTTTTTTAAATTTTGGTAACAGTTTCTTATTTTGTGATCCCAGGGAGCTCTAAATATCGATTTTGAACGAAATCGGTCAATTAACAAAGAATTTCAAAATGGCGTCGACTTTTTAAATTTTGGTAACAGTTTCTTATTTTGTGATCCCAGGGAGCTCTAAATATCGATTTTGAACGAAATCGGTCAATTAACAAAGAATTTCAAAATGGCGTCGACTTTTTTAAATTTTGGTAACAGTTTCTTATTTCGTGATCCCAGGGAGCTCTAAATATCGATTTTGAACGAAATCGGTCAATTAACAAAGAATTTCAAAATGGCGTCGACTTTTTTAAATTTTGGTAACAGTTTCTTATTTTGTGATCCCAGGGAGCTCTAAATATCGATTTTGAACGAAATCGGTCAATTAACAAAGAATTTCAAAATGGCGTCGACTTTTTTAAATTTTGGTAACAGTTTCTTATTTCGTGATCCCAGGGAGCTCTAAATATCGATTTTGAACGAAATCGGTCAATTAACAAAGAATTTCAAAATGGCGTCGACTTTTTTAAATTTTGGTAACAGTTTCTTATTTCGTGATCCCAGGGAGCTCTAAATATCGATTTTGAACGAAATCGGTCAATTAACAAAGAATTTCAAAATGGCGTCGACTTTTTTAAATTTTGGTAACAGTTTCTTATTTTGTGATCCCAGGGAGCTCTAAATATCGATTTTGAACGAAATCGGTCAATTAACAAAGAATTTCAAAATGGCGTCGACTTTTTAAATTTTGTGGTAACAGTTTCTTATTTTGTGATCCCAGGGAGCTCTAAATATCGATTTTGAACGAAATCGGTCAATTAACAAAGAATTTCAAAATGGCGTCGACTTTTTTAAATTTTGGTAACAGTTTCTTATTTTGTGATTGCAGGGAGCTCTAAATATCGATTTTGAACGAAATCGGTCAATTAACAAAGAATTTTAAAATGGCGTCGACTTTTTTAAATTTTGGTAACAGTTTCTTATTTCGTGATCCCAGGGAGCTCTAAATATCGATTTTGAACGAAATCGGTCAATTAACAAAGAATTTCAAAATGGCGTCGACTTTTTTAAATTTTGGTAACAGTTTCTTATTTCGTGATCCCAGGGAGCTCTAAATATCGAATTTCCTGTTTTGTGATCCTAGGGATCCTCAGATATTGATTTTGAACAAAATCTATGACAGTTCAAGAAAATAGATTTTAAACACTATTTAAATTATTATCATTAACATTAAATTAAATGAAAACACGACGCGCGACGTGTACTGCAGCCCCTGAGCTTGAGCACAGGCCGAGCCGGTATAAACCGATTTCTCTCCGTACGCGACGTAGCGCCTGTGCTCACGCACACACGCGCCTCAAGCTTGTAGTAGTGTACCTATCGTAGCGCGCTTGTATGAAGCTTTGACTCTGTTCGCTACTCATGTGGTTATACAACGCAATACCACACTCACAAACACTCGTACAAACATACAACACACTCACACACACACATGGACGCACGCACACGCACTTTTGAACGGTTTGAACGGAACACGGTTTTGAAATTGAAATTGAAAAAAGTGTAAGAATTTGTAAGAAAATATTTAAAAAAGGTATATCAGCCGGTTTTTTATTCCAGCTCTTAATACATGTAAAAACGTCCAATCTGTTCATTTACTCGAGCCTTTACCCTAGTACCTAATTATATCGACCGGCCCATATCAAAGTACCTAATTATATCGACCGGCCCATATCAAAACAAAGTAAATGTCATTTTTCCGAAAATCGTTTTATGTCATAAGCCTAACTTTCATAGTATGTCCCGTTGTATTGTAAGGACACCCACATTAAAGTAAAATTAAAAGCTAGTAAGTCGCTTTGACCATTTTAAAACATAGTAAGTCTTTGAACTGGCTAGGTTTTTATAGATTAATGCGCCTTACTAAGTTTTTAAAAGGAATTAGATTAAATAAAATAAATATCACCCATTATCTAAATACCATGTCAAAACAGTAAATACTTAATAATGCATTAAAACTTAAAAGTAAGATAGGAAAAGTCAATGACCTCTACATGTCAACTGTTAAAATATGGTTTGCAAGGGAAATACTTTGCATAATTACATAATGTTTTTAGGGTTCCATATCTCAAAAGGAAACACGGGACCCTTATAGGAACACTTTGTTGTCTGTCTTTCTGTCCGTCTGTCCGTCTGTCGTGTCTGTCAAGAAAACCGATAGGGTATTTCCCGTTAACCTAGAATTATGGGCAGGTAGATAGAATAAATCCGAGAACAAATTTCGTGATTCTAGATCAACGGGAAGTACTGTATAGGTTTTCTTGACGGACGGACGGACAAATGGACAGACAGCAAAGTGGTCCTTTAAGAGCTCCGTTTTTCATTTTGAGGTACAGAACCCTAAAAAAGAAAATGATGCACATGTAATGAATAAATGTGTTGACCAGTCTTCACACTAAAATATTTTAACCCCTTTAATTTAAAAACTGTCATAGCCTAGTGGTTAGAACGTCCGCCTCCTAATCGAAGGTCGGGGGTTCGATCCTGGAATCACGCACTACTAACTTTTCAGTTATGTGCGTTTTAAGCAATTTAATATCACTTGCTTTAACGGCGAAGGAAAACATTGTGAGGAAACCTGCATACCTGCAAGTTTTCCATGTTCTCAAAGGTGTGTGAAGTATGCCATTCCGCATTGGACCAGAAAGAACTACGGCCTAAACTTCTTTTGAATTTAAACCACTTACTAGGTTTTGATCTGAGAAAGAAATTTGACATTAATTGACAAAATTGAGAGACCTAAGCTTGTATAAGAACACAGAAGTGTCATAATTCGTATTCACTTTGCCTAACGTCTCTCAGAGAGCAGAGAGAGATTTAAACTGTTTCTTATAATCACTGGCCATATTTCAAATGCGAAAGTGTGTTTGTTGGTTTAATATTCAATCACGCTGCAACGGAGCAACCAGTCGACGTGGTTTTTTGCATGGATACATTTAAAGACCTTGAGAGTGACATCTCTCTCCGCATCGTATTCTTTATTGCTGAGGGTTGTGACCTCTTTCCATTATTCCTACATCTAATGGTAGGTTTTCTTGGGATAATAATGCAGTGGGTTCAAAGAGCCTACGGAACTCGACTAGAAAAACGAGATTTTGACACTTAGGTTTAACGGTTATGAATTAGTTATTAATATCAGTGATAAAATTGATTAGGGCTGTCAGGTAAAATGACATTTATCTCGGAAAATCAAAGAGTGTCCACGAGATTTTTTTCCAAGTTTGCGCTACTAACTACATATATTATGAAGAGGAAAGGTTTGTTTGTTTGTTATCGATAAACTCTGAAACTACTGAACTACTTGCACTAAAGACATAATCATCAACATCAACCGACAGACGTCCACAGTGAACATAGGTCTTTAATAGGGTCTTCCACATGCTACGGGTTTGCGCCGCCTGAATCTTTGCGCTTGCGCTTGACGACAATCATGCTTTAAAGAAAGCAATGATGAGGTCCAAGTTGGAGCACGCTTACCTAGAAGATGCCTATTCACTCTTGGCTTGCAGGTATCTAAGGTATATATGGCAGGAAACACGGCCGCCGAAATGGCGTTCCAACCTTTAGGCTCTCCACATTGCCCGCAGCATGAATCTGAGCTTTCTTATGAGACCCATGGTTATATTATGTACATATAATATCTCATAAGAAAGCTCTAACACACAATCCAGCTAAGTAAGTCCAATTTCGAAAAAAGCTAGCTAGCCGACAAATCTAACTCAGTTAGGCAGCCTTCGGGAACCTTCGAGATGTCTCTGTCCAAAATTCCTCAATGCTTGAAGAACAGTCATTGAATAGTGCATATTGTCAGTGATGAAATATGGATCCGAAATATAGGTCTTTTTTTTTGTACACAGGAAATGCCTGACGCATACCCCTCCGTCATGTGGGGCTTGCACCAAACTTGCACTACTACGAAATCCATTTCGGAACACGGCACCCGGAACGAGGCGCGCTATCTCCTAACATAGGTATAATACCTATTTAGAACACTTACTATCTGTCATCATAATCTATGACAACCTCCGAGTATTTACCTGGTAAAACCGTAACTTTAGAATAAAATTTAGTATATAAGCAGGCTTCATTTAGAAATGAAAAAATCCCTATTTTATTTTTCAACGATTATAAACACAACTTTCATTCAAAAATAATAAGCTTAAATTCATTTTAAATAATATTTTGCGACGAAATGACGCGCGCAGTCCGCCCGTCATTAGAGTCCAGTGGACACTGAATTCCATAGAGCGCCTGCAAGAAAATAAATAGCACAGGAAGTTTTTTGGTTAGTTTTAGATTATTTAAGAAACGAAAAACATTTAGTATAAAACTAACAGTTAAAATTGATTGCTAAACCTAAACATATCATTTTCTGGAGGTTGGCTTCAAAGTATCAAGATGTTAAAGAAAACTTTTACAGAACAAGTTGCGAACAGCAATGTTTTCAACTTGGTTTTTTTTTTTATTGGGATAATGTATACTAAATAAAAAGAGGCCCTTATAATCTTCACAAACTGAAGTTTTTAATTGCATGTATTTAATAGCTGTTAATGCTTTAGAAAAATAAACAATTTACTTCAAAGTACAGCATTTTTGCGATTTGTCAAATAGCAATTACCTTAAATTTAATTAATTTATACGGTCACCTTATTGGCAAAAAAAACCTTATTTGTATTGAAGTAAAAACACATTTTTACTTATAAGAATTTATAATTAATCAAGGCTTATTTTTTCGGTCAAGGGTAGGCTAAATTCGAAAAGGTTGTAGATTCGAAGTTCAAACCATAATGTTGGTTTAACTATTATGGCACCGATGCAAATAAATTATACTTATCTCACGGATAAAATATATGACATTTACAATACAAAAAAACCGGCCAAGTGCGAGTCAGACTCGCGCACCGAGGGTTCCGCACTCGGGTAATTTTTCAGACATTTTGCACGATAAATCAAAAACTATTATGCATAAAAATCTATTTTAGAATAATATACAGGTAAAGCCCTTTCATATGATACCCCATTTGGTATAGTTATCTTACTTTGAAAATTGAAACACATTTTTTTAAATGATGTAACCACAAATTAACGGTTTTCGGATGTATTCCTTTACTTGTGCTATAAGACCTACCTACCTGCCAAATTTCATGATTCTAGGTCAACGGGAAGTACCCAAGATTGTCTTGACAGACGATAGACGGACAGACGGACAGACGGACAGACGGACAGACGGACAGACAGACAGACAACAAAGTAATGCTATAAGGGTTCCGTTTTACCTTTTTAGGTACGGAACTTTAAAAACGTTCGCAACAGTTTCCACGCGATTAAAAAACCTAAATCCACACGGACCAAATCAGGTACATCAATCAATATGATCAATCAATCAATCAATCGGACAAGGTATCGTAAGTATATTATACACTAGAGGATGCCCGCGGCTTCGCCCGCATGGATTTCGGTTTTTAAAATCCCGTAGGAACTCTTTGTTTTTCCGGGATAAAAAGTAGCCTATGTCCTTCCCCGGGATGTAGTCCATGTCTGTAACAAATTTCATCAAAATCGGTTCAGCGGTTGGGCCGTGAAAACGTAGCAGACAGGCAGACAGACAGACACACAGACAGACAGACACACTTTCGCATTTATAATATTAGTATGGAAGTATGGATATAAAAATACGTATCTATAATTTTATAGTGAACACGGCCGGTGATACTAGTTTGCCTAAGTCAAATCGGTCAAATGAATTATAAAAATAGCAAAACATTTACATAAGTTATCTATGCGCTGGTGTTACCTGTCGTGACAAAATAGATTAGGGGAAATAATGGATGGATCGTTGTAGTAAAGTAATTAAGCCGCACCTCTTCATAAGAGCGGCCTATGCACGGCCGCAGTTGGCCGACTGCTCGAGCAGTGGAACAACGTACACGAACTGCTCGAACAATTCTTAACTGCTCGAACAATCATTAACTCGAACTGAAGTTGCAAATTACTATACTTTCCTACTTGAAAAGTCGTTGCTAACTGCACTCATAGTTATTGTCAACTGCTCAAACAGTTATTAACTGCTCGAACAGCAGCTGCAAATAACAATACTCGACCAGTCGTTGTATCAAGTTTTGTAGGAATCTTAAGTTACCCGACGTCCTGAGAAAGACATTAGGTTATGTAGGATTTTTACCTACTAAAACCCTCAGCGCTTGTTGGGTGGCTCCAAAAATTTTCACGAACACACCGGTGCCTTGCGCGACGCCCATTGGGCTCATTTCAGAGAAGGTCCGTAGCTTTAGAGCCTAGAATATATTATAATCAGCTAATCAGCAAATACACTCAGTTAACTTTTGTGAGTGTTCATACAATCAAGGATCTTTGCGTTCCCAAACACATTGTCTCGTAGATCTCTAAAAACAATGCCTTAACAGGCACTAATTATTACCGAGCATATTGGGCCAACGTGTACTGGAGGCATTAGAACAACTTACCTCATTGGCAGTGCTGGCTCGGAACAGATAGCAGTGGAGTAGACCCTCCTTCTCATTGAAGAGTATGTAGAACAGCTCGTTCGGTCTTCCAGGCACTTGACTGGCCCTGTACAGACAAAGATCTTATGCAAAACTAGACGATGTCTGTGACTTCGCCTGCGTGGATTTAGGTTTTTCGAAATCCCGTGGGAACTCTTTGATTTTCCAGGATAAAAAGTAGCCTATGTGCTAATCGAGGATATTGTCTATCTCCATTCCCAGCCAAATCCGTCCAGTAGATTTTGCGTGAAGGAGTAACAAAGTACAAACATACGCACACACACACACACACACACACACATACACACGAACTTTCGCCTTTATAATATTAGTGTGATAAGACAAAGTAAGATAACTATACCAAGTGGGGTATCATTATAAAAGGGTTTTACCTGTACATATTCTAAAACACAGTTTTATTTATTTTTGTACATAATAGTTTAAGATTTATCGTGGAAAATGTCGGAAAAATACCCGAGTACGGAACCCTCGGTGCGCGAGTCTGACTCGCACTTGGCCGGTTTTTTTAAACATAATATCTACTCGGATGAAGTAGCGGGCATCATCTAATATTGACATAAAATAACACATTAGGTATAAGTTAAAATAAGTATGTATGTTAAAACTCAAGATTATAAGAGAGTTAAGAAAAAAGAAAAATCAACGATTTTTCAAGTCAACGTTGTTCGGTTCGTTTGTGTTGGTACTTACCGAATTAGCACCAACATGCTTTATGTCAAGAAAGTCACTTTACGAGAGCAAAGTTATATCTAGGTCTCAAATCTAGGTCGAGGCTTTACCTATATTGAGGTCTTGATGTCAGTTTAATACGACTAGCCTATATTTACCAGCTCAAAATCGTCTTAAGATATTAAAAATCAACTTGATTCCATCCAATTTCATACTGATAGAATTTTTGAAAATCGGTGAGATGGTGAGGCGATAGTATTTTTAACCGACTTCCAAAAAAGGAGGAGGTTCTCAATTCGTCGGAATCTTTTTTTTTTTTTTTTTTTTTTTTTCTTTTTTTTATGTATGTTCCCCGATTACTCAAAGACCCCTGGACCGATTTGGAAAATTTTTTTTTTGTTTGAAAGGATATACTGTGCATGTGGTTCCATATAAATTTGGTGAAGATCTGATGAATATCTTCGGAGATGGAGAACAGAACTCCTCAATGGATAAGAGCAAATTGCTCGCGATCACTGTAATAACTTACCTAGTAAACAGTAGGGTTTTAACTGGGCATAGCATATTATAGTACAGTGGGGCCACTAAAAATTGTGAATTAAAAATTTTCAAAAGAAAAATAAAACCGACTTCAAAAACCAAAAACACTAAAAAGTAGAAAATAATTTTTGTTTAGCTACACATGTAATGTACCTAGGTATGAAGTCGGGCGAGCTTCACTCTTGGATTTCTAATTTTGTTTTAATATGCTCGCTCGACTTCATACCTAGGTACATTACATGTGTAGCTAAACAAAAATTATTTTCTACTTTTTAGTGTTTTTGGTTTTTGAAGTCGGTTTTATTTTTCTTTTGAAATTTTTTTTCAAAAATGCAATATTTTCGAAACTGAATTGCATGCAATTGGGATACCTATCGTTAGAATCCTTACATCATCTTCTTTTTTTTGCAAGACAAATTCAAGATGGCGGACTTGCATTTACGAAAGTTTCAATTATTTACCGTGTTTTGTTTTGATTGATTTTGATAACTAAGAATGAACTTAGAATCTAAGTTATTTTACCTCAATATATCCACAGTGCGATGCACTATCACAGGCTCAAAATTCCCATTGTAAGCTTTCAAACAACCATCTTCTATGGCTACGCTTAGCTGTGGACAAAGAAATTTTTTTTTTCATTTTTTTTAAAAGTCGGTTATTACTTATTATTTCATGGAAATAACCTTATTTTAGCAAACCTTTCAAGGTATTTATAGTACTTATACGCTAAACCATTTTACTCATATTGTAACTGAAACTGAGAAATAGACCTTATCTTCTTTTTTATCTACTAATCACAGGAAACGATTTTGTAAAATAGTGTTTTCAGCCCAACACCGGAGCATCCTCAGGAGACGTAGACCTTACAATGCTTGCTTTTCTAACTTGTAAGGTCTACATCTCCTGAGGATGCTCCGGTGTAGGAATGTAAGCTTTTGAAGTTTACCTTTTCTCTAATACCAGTAGCTCGGATCTCCCTCAACAACCAGGGCAGCATGGAAATTGAGAAACGCCGGTCCATCGCAGTGTAGCCGAGGTACGTCACCGACGTCAGCCTTGTCTTCATTTTGACCTGCAGAAAAATTCCAAATCAAAATATAGGTAGTAGGTACCTACGAGTACCTATATAGTGCAAGAAAGGTTAAGATGTCAATCGGGGTAGTATAGAAGCAGGCGTTATTTTGCGGAAGACCATGACATACAAAGAACCAAAAGCTTAATTTGCTATAATCCGTCAAACTAAAGAAATCTGTATGGTGCAACATGCAGCATGCGACATGCACCGCCCGCCCTCCCACTGATAAACATGCAGGAAAAGCCAGCTACCAAGCAAGCCACTCGCACCACCACCACAAATTGCAAATTGCAAATTGCAATTATCCTCATTGTAAGGTCTACATCTCCTGGGGATGCTCCGGTGTCGGGGCGAAACGTGCGTTGAGTGGTGTTGGGATTTGTGTGGTGCTGCGTGGTGGTGGTGCGTGTGGCTTGCTTGGTGTCTGGCTTTTCCTTAATGTTTATCAGTGGGAGGGCGGGCGGTGCATGTTGCACCATACAGATTTCTTTGGTTTGGCGGATTATAGCAAATTAAGCTTTTGGTTCCTTATATGTCAATCGGGGTGGTGACGCCCCGTACACACGCACAGCCCCCGCGCTAACCCGGTGCGGGATAGCGCGGGTGACGTGCGGGTGTGCTTGGCGTCCCTCCGCCTCATACCCCGATTGCCATCTCGACCTGTCGCGTACTTATAGTGTACTTTCATCAATATCCATACTTAGATTTCGATTACACCTGTAATTTTTACTCACGTAAGTAACTTATGTAATTAATTAACAACTTTACTAATGAAAATGTAGGTACTTATAAGAGTGTTTACATTTGTTTTGGCGTAAGTTTATCACGTAAGTGAGTAAAACTTACAGGTGTAAACGCGGCCTAAAATTATAAGCTAATATTATAAATGTGAAGGTGTGTTTGTCTGTCTGTCTGTTATCTTTTCACGGCCCAACCGGTCAGTTTATTGTGGAGCCAATAGACATTGGCGGCCGTATGGACTTTGTATGCCGAAAAATTAATTCTCACGAGATTGACTAAATACCTACGTTATATACCTACCAGTAAAACTTTAACTGTGCTTTAAATCTCTATGGCGCACTTGCCAAATTTTATTCCTACCTAATATTAATATATTAGTAACAATTGGGTAAACATAGTGAAATAGAGAACCCGAGGTAGGAATTAAAGTATTTAACACCATTAACTCTTGAGGTTGAGGTTAATGGTGGATTATTGAAGTTAATTACGTGCAGTGCGCGTAAATTATACCTATTAGGTAAGAACCTCCGCTGTTTTTTATAGACTTTATCGAGATTGTAGAGGATTGCAACTTGCAATCAATCTCACTTGCAATTTGCATTGTCATATTTATTTGCTTAAAAGTTAAAACCTACATAATTTGGAAAAATTACAGTTGCGTGTCCTCCCGAAGAGGAAGTTGACCTTTTAAACACTATCACAGCTTTTTTTACCCGACTGCGGCAAAACTAAAAAGGAGGGTATGATTTTAGCAGTTTATGTATGTATGTGTATATATGTGTGTACGTTTGTATCCAGATTATGTGCGTTCCACCATAGCGTCTAAACTACTGGGCCGAATTTGATGAATGAGGTGTCAATCGATTCGTCGTAAGGGTCCGGGTGACATAGGCTACATTTTATACGAAAAAAATTGACCTAACGGACGTTACATGAAAAAAAGTGGGGGTCTCCAAAATTTGCTTTTGCTATTGTATCGAGTGGGGTGTCAAATGTAAAATGTAAAAATTTTGAGTTCATAAATATAAATGTACTACAACATTAAAATATACCAAGCAATTTTATATTGAGAGGTACTTAGACGTGCTTAGACATCACATCTCAAAACTTCTCTCAAACAAAACAGTTTGCATGGGAACTTGCTAATTTTACAGTGTGCGCCAGCCTTAAACCATACATTATGGTGAAAATAATAAAAACCAATGATAAAAACACGATCATTTGACGTAATGATAATATGCCTGCCTCATACCTACCTAAAGCTATTATGAATTTATGAAACCGGTTTATTAATAGGCAGCTTATTATTATAGTTAGGTAGGTAGGTGCCTAAATATATTGATATCTAATAATACCTAATAATAATTAAAATTCTATACTTTTACTTAGTAGGTAGGCAGTAGGGTAGTAGGTACCGATACCGACCTACCTAATTTAGATTATTATTACTTACTTACTAAAATCCGGAATCGATCCCAGACACATTACTGTGTTAGAATTGTCATACCTACTTAAATAATAAATTATCCTTAATTATTATCTATATAATACTTAAGTTAGCTTGTTTTAGTTAATATTTATACTTACCTAACAATAAACTTTTGTATTCCATAAAATTAACTAAACACAGTACAAATAAAATATTATAGTGAAGATATTTTTAAAATAACTAGGTAGGTACCTACTCACTTACTTATGTTGTTAAAGTTATTATTATATCTGTCCTAATTAACATAGCGTTAAATCAAAATGACCAACCTATTTGCATTCGAAAACAGGACAAATCCACTATTACGTCAAAATCAATAATTCTAACAAAAAACACTCAGTTTTTATAGCGCGCGCGATAAAGTCCTTTCGTCAAATCCACATTTTTGCTAAATTTTCACTCAAATCATATCGGAAAATACGCGAAAAGGATGAATTAAATTCATCTCTAAGATTTTTCACAACCAAAACATTGGAAGGATACACAGAACTGAAAGGGATAACAAGTTATTCACGACTAGATTCTTGTGTCCGTCTTTTTCCAATTTGCGGCAGAAATATGAGACAAAAGATTCACTTCATCTCCTCATTTTGCAGGGAGTTTAGTTTAGTGATAATATTCAGCGCTGTCTATGTTGGATTATAAGTACCACTACCCTAAAAGTTGCTATATTCCAACTTGATTCCAACCATCCAACCTCTTTGCTTACTGTCATGTCAGTGTTGATGAAGTATCATGTTGTAGTCTCGCTATTACATGACAGATGTCGCTGGTATAAAACTGTAAAATTCAACAGACTTTATAAAATTTTAAAAAAATGATTTTTTTTTTCTTTAATCTGGCTTTACTCTGATTAGCCAATGTCAAGTTTGTGATATTTTCAAGTTATTGAATTTATACAAGTATGGACTCCGTCTACGCCGGCGCCCGCCGACATACGCGCGGCGCCCCTTTAGAGCGCCTCCCAGTCCCAGTTCCACCACCAAAAAACACCAAGTAACACAAAAACCAGCCACTCTTAACAAAAAAAACACTCCAAACAAGCACAGCACGCGCGCCAGCAAACGCCATCGCAGACGAAGTCCAAAAAAAAAAAAAATGATAAATTAACAAATAAGTTTAACGGTAGCAATGCTGTATTTTTAGGCTGTGACTGAAATATTTTCATGAGCTTTTATTTTTTCTCAAATAAAAATATGTTAACTTAAATAGTAAATATCTTCAAGACTAAAGTAAATAGGCATCTGCTAGACAAGCGCGCTCCGTCCTAGATGGTATCCTTGCTTTTTAGGGTTCGGTATATTCAGAGAAAAAAGAAACCCTTTATGGCGCGCCTACATTAACAGCTGTCATTAACGCGTTATTTTTCAACGGCATTTCTCGATAACCGTGGGTGTAGCCACGATTAGTGCGATAATTTAATCAACGGCATTCATAAAGGTGTTTGGCGTTACACGATTTTAAACTCAGTTCAACTGACACATTAGACGTTAACCGTTCAAGAATGGCCACCTAGTTTAACGCTTTGATTATCAGCGGAATTATCGCAAGAATTATGGCGTTGTTGGGCATTAACGTTAACTTCCCATTGACCAAGAATCATGTTTGGCAGCTGGTAATGTCTATAGCGCAAGTAAATGGAAAAAATCCAAAAACCGTGAATTTGCGGTTCCATCACGAGAAAAAGTGTAGGATTGTATAGTGCATTTCATTGAATAGTACCTATGGCGTTATGTTGGCTCCCCTGTCTGTCCAAGTCATTGGCACCATATTTGCATAAGAAGACGCAGATTTTGTTTATTTTCATTTGATTTTCGTGAATGAATGAAATGAAAATAAACAAAATCTGCGTCTTCTCATGCCAATATGGTGCCAATGACCACCCAACAGACAGGGGAGCCAACATAACGCCATAGGTACTATTCGATGAAACGCACTATACGGAACCCATCGTGTACGAATACAACTCGCACTTGTTCTAAAAATGATTGCCGTCAAACGCGGCCTGCGTTCAAGCAATAAAAAAAAATCTGTATCAAAAAAATGGTTTAAAAGACATATTTCATGTCGCCGCGCTGATGTGAAATGAATGCCTATGGATTTCTATAAACCTGCACTTCTAATCGTCTTAATCCACTTTTGCATTGTATGGTTTCAATGACATTGAACTTCAGTACCTGCGTCAAATAATTACCTACTGAAAACCGTCTAGTATTATTATTGACTCACACTAAAACAGTTGCTATTTTACTGTATAAATAATAAGTAATTAATTTAAATTAATTATTGTTTCTCCAGTTTAAATTATGAAAAATAAATCAAAATTAATAGCACCTAACTTAAAAAATTTCACTTAATCTGTGGACGGTAATAAACAATGCGGGTATTTGAATAACAATATTCCTTGTGGTATTTGACAGTGCAAAAGTGGTCGCTGTGTATTTGTGTAGTGATTTGTGAGGATTTCAGTAAAAATGGTTATTTAGCAGGTATGCAAGATTTCAATATCTTCTTTATTTATCCTAATCTGCGCATAAATATTATAAAGAAGTAAAGTTAGTTGGGATTAGGGGATAATCCCCGGCACTAATCCGATTCTGAAATTTCTTTCTCTGATAAATAGCTACATTATAATATCTAAGTGCTATAGGCGATGAATTTAAGCGGATGAAGTCGCGGGGAAAAGCTAGGCTAAATGTTTGAAAAGAAAAGTTAACTGACTGACTGACTGACTGATCAATGCACAGCTCAATTTATTGGACTTGTCGGGCGTGCAGATAGCTATTATGACGTAGACATCTTAGAAAGGAATTTTGTAAATTAAACCCCTAAGGGGTAAAATAGGGGTATGAAATTTGTGTAGTCGCTGGTGTAAGCTAGACCTCTGAAATAAAAATAAGTAGGTAGGTACCTAAAGGTAGAAAGAACTTTTTGGATATAGGTAGGTACAGAGCCATACGATCTCATAAATCTGTTAACCTGATTTTTCTTTTCGGGATGTAACCTAACCAGTCTGAGTCAATTCAGTAATAATAACCGCATCCAGTTACGGACTGTGCATAATGATCTATATGATAGAGTATTTGGGTTCATTGGCTTATAAAAATTTATCCTATTTATGGGTAGCCTAAATTAGCATGTAGGTACTATCCCATGTCTTAGCAAAGGCCTCCCTCCAATTTTTCGACCATTCCCTATTTTCTGCCTCTTCGGGCCTATTTTTACCTGGTTCCGTACCTCAAAAGGAAAAAAGGAACCCCTTTAGGATCACTTCGTTGTCAACTACTCATGTACAAATTATCTACGGCCCGTTCACACATGGGAGTCCGTTTTACTGGTACGTTTTTAACGGATGCGTCATAAATTTATGCTCTGTTCACACATAGGCACCGTATAACGTTCAACGGATCAGTCATTACTGGATGCGATGTGTGAACAGAATTCAGAAAACTTGCAGTATACCGCCGCTATTCTACAAGGATGGACGCTGTCGTGTTGTATTGTACGCACACAGTATCTATCCGTTAAAATTCTACGTATCCGTATATTTCCGTTCCGTCCGTCCAGTATTCGATGACAAAACGGAATGTAATTTTTTTACGGAACGATATTTTTTACTGTATACAGAATACTGTGCCATGTGTGAAGTCGCTCATACAACTACGTACGCCATTGACGAAAAAAAAACGTATACGATAAAACGGAACAGTAAAACGGAGACATGTGTGAACCGGCCGTAAGGCTGAGATGTATAGAGCGCACTTTATTTTTGCTCAGACTTAAGACACTGTTAAAACGAGACAGCGTTATACTGCTGGCATAAGTCTGTCTCGTTTTAACTGGAACCAAGTCAAAGGTCTCTATAGATTTCAACCTTAATTACAGGCCCCTACAATATGGATCCGCAAGAGTTCACCAACTCGTCCACGGCATCTATAGTGGAGTCCAGCTTGGAGGAGAAGCAGCGGCGTCGCTTCTTCAGGAGGACCGGCCGCCTCGTCACCAGCGGCTCCAGCTGCGACGCGGACATATCTGCCATTGACTGCGAGCGGTACGTCCATACTGTCATTGACAGAGAAGCACCAGCTAGTGGATGCGCTTCTTTTTTTAACCCCCGACCCAAAAGAGGGGTGTTATAAGTTTGACGTGTGTGTCTGTGTCTGTCTGCGGCACCGTAGCTCCTAAACTAATGAACCGATTTTAATTTAGTTTTTTTTTGTTTGAAAGGTGGCTAGAAGAGTGTTCTTAGCTATAATCCAAGAAAATCGGTTCAGCCGTTTGAAAGTTATCAGCTCTTTTCTAGTTACTGTCACCTTCACTTGTCGAGGGTGTTATAAATTTTTAATTTACACTTGTAAACTATTTATGAAAAAAATTGCGTGCTCGCTTCACTTGGGCTACCTAACGTTGAACATATTTATCTCTCTTTTTCAAACTTCGCATTTTTTTTTTTCAATTGCCAGCAAACGAGCAAGCGGATCACCTGATGTTAAGTGAGCACGCTATTTATTAATCCATATTCATACTAATATTATATGGCCCATCCGCTTAACCCATTTTGACGAGAGCTATGTTGCATCCCAAAGACGGACATAAGTTTATTTTATCCTATATCCCGGAAATTCAAAAAGATCCCAGGGGATTTTTAATACCTATAGGTATCCACTTGAAGTCATAAAGTAGCATAAAACTTCACCATATAAGAGTATTATTAGGTCTATGCATAGAACCTAGCTTCCACAAAAACAATGAAGCACCCAGCTCGGGAAAAGGTGATTATTTTTAAGGTCAAACGCGCCAAGGTCACCTTCCTACTAACCAGTTTCGACCAGTTAGAGGCGGCTTAACAAAAAACCGGCCAAGTGCGAGTCAGACTCACGCAAAAAAGGTACAGATAGATTATTTTTTAATTTCAGCCGTTAGCAGCGATGGTATTTGTCAAAATATATGGACTTTGGTGTTTATTGAGAAACTAGCTGATGCCCGCAGCTTCGCTCGCGTGGATTTAGGTTTCTAAAAATCCCGTGGGAACTCTTTGATTTTCCGGGTTAAAAAGTAGCCTTTGTGCTAATCCAGGATAATATCTACACACACACACACACACACACACACATACACACACATACATACAAACTTTCGCCTTTATAATATTAGTGTGATAGTGTGATAACAAAGTTGCATAGCAAGTTATCGACAGATTACAGATGATAGACTATTATTAACTTCAGCCGTTAGAAAGGATTTTCAGAATTTCCACACGGGTGAAACCTGGTGCAAACATAAGGCTCGTTCCCACTAATGACAGGCACATTTGAAACTAAATAACTGACAGGTACATTCAATACAATAATATTATAATCTATTGACATCGGTTAAGAAGGCTCTCTCCGTCACTCGTTTCATACAATCGTAGTTCCAATTTCATTTGAATATTAAGCGACCAAAGTCCATGAAATTTTGCAGACATATTCTACAAACTAACATCTATGTCTGTGGTTTTCCAGATTCCTCTTAAAATATTCGGTTTCAAAGTTACCGGTCTTAAAAAATTTCATACAAATCTTTGAGCCCCTGTAATTTTAAAACTACATATTTTTAGAAAAATCTAAAACACCACAGACACAGATATTAGTTTCTAGAATATGTCTGCAAAATTTCATGGACTTTGGTTGCTTAATCTATACTAATAAATAAAATTGGAGTGTCTGTCTGTAATTTCGAAATAACTACCTCATATTAAGCTCATATGGTTATTTGAACGATACCATAACTGAATCACACGTTTTTTAAATTTTTGTCTGTCTGTCTGTCTGTCTGTCTGTCTGTCTGTCTGTTTGAAAAGGCTAATCTTTGGAACGGCTGAACCGATTTTGACGGGACTTTCACAGGCAAGTAGAGGATTGACCAGGGCGTAACATAGGCTACTTTTTTAACCGACTTTCAAAAAGGGAGTTGTGTTTTTCTACCTACGTACACCGAAATATCCGAGATTTCTGAACCGATTTGGGTCATTTCTTTTTTAATCGATAGAGGAACTTTGTGACATTGTTTCATAAAAAATTTGGAGTCCAACTCCTCAATCCTGATGCTGCAAGGGATCTGACCAATCCACGCGGGCGAAGCTGCGGGCATCAGCTAGTATTCAAATGAAATTGGAACTACGATTGTATGAAACGAGTGACGGAGAGAGCCCTGTTAAAAATAATATGTACATAGCAATCTCTTTATGCATGACTGGTTCTACGCTTCAAACAAGATATGAAATCAATAGCGGTCTCTGTTTATTTCTAGAAAAGCTGAAAGGTATAGGATTTCTTGTTGGGTGCACTTTACACGTTTAGTTATTATCTTTACTATCAATAAAATATGATGGTCGATTAATGCACTTAAGGTTTTTCGCAATTTGTAAACTAATACGACAACGTAGGTTTATGGCATTTTAATTGCGCCAATGGCAGTATCCTCCTCACAGGTTTATATAAAAATCTTTACTTAAAAGGGTCCAGTTTAAGAAATTAGCTCTAGTATCGACTATAACTCACTAATTAGTCGATACTAGAGCTAATTTCTTAAACTGGACCCTTTCAATTAAAGATTTTCATATAAAACTGTAAGGATGATACTGCCATTGGCGCAATTAAAATGCCATAAGTCTACGTTGTCGTATTAGTTTACAAATTGCGAAAAACCAAATTAAATTGGAATTGCGTGGGCAGACCCGTCTCATGCCCCTTAAATGCTTAAGAGCCCGCTTCATCGGAGCGATAAGTCGTTGTCGGGTGGAACCTTAAATAGTGCTGCTTCCACGATAACGAGAACGACGTTTTTTATGCATGTCACCCTTTCCCTCAGCCTTTCCTTTGTTGAACCTGTGTTCTTCTCGTAGATTTTGGGAGGACATTCCAATAATTCGGTCAAATATTTAAATAATACCTGCGTTTCTGAGTGACACCTATAATAGTTTGTATAGTTAAGAATAGGAAGTTTTCATTATTTATGTGTTTTTTAATTAATTCACTAAAGTGTTACTTACGTAACTGCATAATTAACACTTTTTATTTTATAATTTATATCCTTTAATAGCTCCAAAAAATATTGATAATAATTAAAACTTACGTTAATTATTTAAACAAGTAGCTACATTACAATGGCGGCAATTGATGATAATAGATTTTCCGCCATGCCTTTATTTTAACTTTATTCATTGTCAACTTGTAGTGCGACCACTTAGATTGAGAACTTGTTCTACTTTTATACATTTTTTATTTTATAATTTATACATAAGCCCCGCAAAACTATTTACTATCTACATGTTAAAGGTAGAGCATTTAAATATGTATATTGTATAGATTGTAAAATATTCGACCTGTTTAAAATATTATCTTATCACATCTTTCTTATTAAAAAAGATCCATTACTAGAATCTATCTAAAAAGAAATCTTCCAATGCAAACAGATTAGCATAGATAAAACTAATAGAAAAAAAACCCGGTCAAGTATGATTCAGTATCGCATACGAAGAGTTCCGTACCATTGTCAAGACATACTTAGCACTATATTACATTTATATTTTTTAATTTACATGGTGGCTTACATTTTGGAATTCGCTACTGGTTTCTTATTGTATGTTGTAATAGCAGAAATATAAATACACACTATATGAAAATTTAGCTCTCTAAGTAGATACCTACCTATTACGGTTCTTGAGAACTGAACTATTAATCGAGTAACAGCAACCGCCGAGTTTCTTGCTGGGTCTTCTCGGCATTCCAAACCACCTATTAATTTAATACGACCCAATAATTTAAACAATTTTGATGAAATATGGTACAGAGTTAGCTTATATCCCAGGGGCGGACATAGGCTACTTTTTATCCCGGAAAATCAAAAAGTTGCTACGGGATTCTTAAAAAACCTAAATCCACGCGGATGAAGTCATTAGTAAAAAATATATTCTATTCTACTGAAATAGAGACCGCTGACAGACAGACGGACGAGCAGCGGAAGCTTACGAACAGGGTCCCGTTGGCTTCCTTCGGAACCCTAAAAAGCGATAAGTCCGCAATTCTAGGAGTCAAAAGCTGATAACAAAATGTTTACAACATTGACAATCCAGCCGCATTTCGGTTCAGTTACAACCGCGCATGCCCGACGCGAGGACGCCATGTTGGCGGCCATTTTGTAAAAAAAGACGTTAAAAAAGTTGACGTAAAAACTTTATCGAAAACATAGAACGTCAAAACTTTACAATTCGGTAGAAAGAATTGATGTTATTTTGAGTTCATTTGTGTTAAATAATATATGTTATTGGTGTTTATTTACTTTCTTTTTCTGCTGGTAAAAGTATGTGGGAGTTACATGTTTCTCGTGGTTTCTACAAGTTTCATTTTGCAAAATTACAAAACATTTTTTTTTATATATGCAAAAATTATTTTCGCTGAATATTTTTGGTTTATCGACTTATCGAATGCGTTTTACGTCCACATTCATGTCAGATGGTTATTTAAATGAAATGGTTACCGTTAATTTTTGACCACGAATTAAAAGCTAAGTCTTGAACTTTCTGGAAGTCGGGGAGTCGGGGCTGCTACCCCGGCCATAAGGCTCAGTTCACATTGTTGCGGAACGGAATGGCACGGAAGCGTCAATTTCGCCTAGTCGCGCGAAAAGGCGCCCGAATTTCCGAGAATTGCTCGCAAATTCTCGCAACAGTGCCTTGAGACTATAATAGAAAGATGGTCAGTTGTATGCCGCACTGCAACCATCACGCGACTTCTTTCGGATTCCACAGACGACGTCGACAGTCCCTACGGGAACTCTCGAGAACGCGAGAAAATTCTCCGGGAGATATGTGACCTTTTTTTAGTCGTATCTAGTTAATCATTGATTTTCCAGGATAAAAGTAGCCTATGTGTATTCCAAATCCGTCCAGTAATTTTTTCGTGAAAGAGTAACAAACATCCATACATCCATACAAAATTTCGCGTTTATAAAATATTAAGTTAGGATGTAGGTACAATTTTGTTACAAAAATCCGCTTCCATTCCATTTCGCGGCTATGTAAATTGAGCCTACTTTTTATACCTATATCACTTGCGATAACGGTGAAGGAAAACATCGTGAGGAAACCGGCATGCCTGAGAATTCTCCATAGTTATATTCATCCAAAATTTCTTATTAACTTATTTTATTAATAATTAGGGTTTTATTTCCTCTGGATTTTCTTTCCGATTTCCGAAGGCGTTTTTTTCGGCGCTTTTTTTTCCGAACCCTTTATTTGCGGTAACCATTATGTACAGATATCTATGTTGGTTCCTGTAAAATTACGATTATGAATTAATTATGTCTTATATTGGTAAAGACAATTTTTCTCAATTTTTTATTTACAATTTTAATTAGAGTGGTTTATACTTATGTAATGGTTAAGGGCACACAAGGGTGCCTCAATGTTTATATTACCATCACACTATCACACTAATATTGTAAAGGGGAAAGTTTGTGTGTATGTGTGTGTATATGTTTGTTACTCCTTCACGCAAAAACTACTGAACGGATTGGGCTGAAATTTAGAATAGAGGCTATAGAGAGCACATAGGTTACTTTTTATCCCGGAAAATCATACATCCACGCGAACGAAGTCGCGGGCATCAGTTAGTTTATCATATTTTGTTACCATAGCTTTATGCGTAATGTGTATTACGTAAACAAGTAATTTCTTATTTAGGCTAGTTATTGGCAATCTTGTAGTCGTCCAGCGTATTCTGTGTAGGTACTAAGGTAGGTATTGTCTCTAGTGTACCTACCTGCCCGGCTAGCATGGGCAGTAGATAAAATTATATCCCCCGATTATATCCACTGATGTCATACAAATCAGTGGATCTAATCGGGGATATAATTTTTATTTACTGCCCATGCTAGCCGGGCTGCAGATTGCAGGGCTATAGTTGCAACTACATAACCGTTGGTATAGGAGTCAATTACTGCGCGATACGTTCATAATATTATCTACTACGACTAAGTATTTAAAAAAGTTCAATAGGTACCTATGTCATATCATTCTTTGTAGCGTTTTAATATTTTTTCATCATAATAAAATGCGCCGTGCGTTTTCCATTAGGTCAGTAGGTACATGTTAGCGAGTTTCCATCATATTATAACATTATACCTACTTAAATAAAAATAACTGGTATAAATGGAGGGAATCAGTTTTCACTTTATATTTATTTTCTTCAAAATATGTCTCCCTTTTGAATGGTATCACCAGTTGGTAAGTCAGGTACAAACAGGTCAACCAAAGAGATTGTATTACAACTTGATACAAAATACGAAAACTTTCCCCGACCTGTTTATTTAAATAAATACTGATATTGCTCAATAACTACCATATCAACATACCTAATAGTCTTTTAAAAATTCCTTGCGACTTGGTACTATCCAACACTAGCTTCTCCTTTCAGCAAAGGTTACCTGGTAGAGATTGCTCCAAGCAATAAGGCCGCCTTTGCACACAATTGTTTTTTCTGTTTTCTTCTTTCTGTGTTGTGTTCCTTTACATGTGTTTTGTGTGCAATAAAGTGTTCTATCTATCTATCTATACCTACAGCTCAAACTACCTCCTGGGTCTAGAAACTTAAAAGAAAATATGTACATGATGTAAATTTTATCACACTAATATTATAAAGGCGAAAGTTTGTATGTGTGTGTGTGTGTGTGTGTGTGTGTATGTTTGTTACTCCTTCACGCAAAAACTACTGGATGGATTTGGCTGAAATTCGGAATGGAGATAGATGATATCTTGGATTAGCACATAGGCTACTTTTTATCCCGGAAAACCAAAGAGTTCCCACGGGATTTCGAAAAACCTAAATCCACGCGGACGAAGTCGCGGGCGTCAGCTAGTTTACAATATGATGGGTCTGCTAGACTTGGATTAAAATACATTTATCCCAAATTTTACCCAACAAAGAAGATAGGAATATTTTATGTGATCCTATAGTATAAAGTCAAAGTTTAACTATTTCAATAACTATTATCTTAACTAGGTTCGTAATTTTGCTACGAAGGTAATTACTGTATGTAATTGAAAACTGCAATTTATGTCAAAGTACTTTAACGCAGCCGTAACAGTTTAGTATCTAAAACACGTTTTACCTGTTGCTAAGTCTATATACCTACTTTCTTGTTAGGACTAGGAAAATTCACAATAAAAAACCGGCCAAGTGCGAGTCAGACCCGCGCACCGAGGGTTCCGTACTCGATTATTTTTTCCGACGTTTTGCACGATAAATCAAAAACTGTTATGCATAAAAAAAACTGTTTTCCCTCTTGGATAGTTATCTTACCTTGAAAATTGAAAATCTAATTATTTGTTCATGAAAACATTTTAATATTTTTTTTGTGATGTAAATTCACAGTTTTCGTAATTTTTCCTTTACTTGTGCTATAAGACCTACCTACCTGCCAAATTTCATGATTCTAGGTCGACGGGAAGTATCATATACTTACTAAGGTTTTCTTGATCGACACGACTGACGGGCAGACAGACAGACAGACAAACATACAGACAAACAGACAGACAACGAAGTGATCCTATAAGGGTTCCTTTTTCCTAAATAAATGTGAAAGTTGGATGTTAGTTACTTATTCACGCCACAATGACTGTACCGGTTCGGCTGAAATTTTGAATAAAGATAGCTTATACCTACATTATCACATAAGACATTCATCACAGAAAAAAAAAAAAAAATTCTTGACTATAAATCAACCTTTAGAATTCAGTTGCAATCGTAGTATTCAACTGCGACGCACTTGTCTATGAATTTAATGAATTACTACCATCTATCAAATCTACTTATAAGTATTTCCCATTTTGACCACAAACGACGGTAAACTGTGTTTTCCGTTATAAATCTATTTATATCTTGTAGTTCATGTCTACCGTGGGTAACTAGGAACATACACATTACACAATATACCATAGGTACCATGACCTTGTCTAAAAAGCAGGTAATCCCAAAAAGTAGTTTTTGAGTTATCACAAAAACATGAAAATTTCGAAACCTTGGGCCTTAATAGCATTCTTTTTAGAAACATCAGCTACAACATCAAGCTACAAGATCATACAGCCTTGCTATGAAATGAATAGATTTAATTGCAAAAAAAGTTGTAACCAAATATTTACAAGGTTTAAACTATGATGAAATAGAAAACTTACTAAAACATAGCAATTAGTTAAATAAAACACTAACTAGGCACCTAACTGATTAAACTGGCATAGCCAAATAAATAAAATTACATACTTAAGCACTCACACACAAACATACACTCACACACCCACACACATCCTAATTTATATTTATTAGTGATCTGGAAACTTTAATTTAAATTTTGTAATGCAAAATTAAATTGAGTAGGTAGTTTTAATAACAACAATGTAAAACATTCAATTTGCGAACAATTAACTATAAAATTTTCCTTGTAATAAATAATTTTGTATTATAGTATTAAAAGATTAAATTAATAATGCTTTAAAATATTGCTGTTTTAGTCGCTCTTTTCTGTTGGAGGGAAGGTCACTCAGAGCCTATTATATATAATACAGGGTCTCTACAGAGTGGCCTTATTTAGGCAGCAGATACCAATAAATACCATCGATTTTGTATAGAATAAGTTGTTATTTTATATCTATACCAGCTGATGGCCGCGACTTCGTCCGCGTGGATTTAAGTTTTCCAAAATCCCGTGGGAACTCTTTGATTTTCCGAGATGAAAAGTAGCCTATGTGCTAATCCAGGATAATGTCCACCTCCATTCCGAATTTCAGCCAAATCCGTTCAGTAGTTTTTGCGTGAAGGAGTAACAAACATACACACACACATACACACAAACTTTCGCCTTTATAATATTAGTGTGATACATTATATGTATACCAATATGACGTAATAATTTTACACAAACAATAGCGAAATAAATTGATATTAACATCACACGGAAGTTTCTAATTGGGTACTCATGATCCTGCACACCTCATTGTCATGGTGGCTTATTATTTTACCTATTTGAAGCCGTATCATATTTTACATTATTAGGTAGTTTATACACGTGAAATTTCTGAAAATCCTTCCTCACCGGGGATCTACGTTATAAAAAAATTTAGATGCCTTTCCATATGATTTGAGGTGTGGTAGAGTAAAATAGCTGTGGTATGGCTGTGGTACGTTTATATTTGGTATGTCCATTGTCCATAGATATGTAGGTAGGTATGTCAGATTAGTCAGGGACGGACGGGACGAAGAGATTTTTTAAACTATTAGCGTCACACGTAAAACAGACTGACAGACAGACAGCAGAGTGACATTAATAAGGATCCGTTATTACCCATTGAGTACGGAACCCTAAAAAACGTGATGATGGAGCCGGTGGGGTGCACCAGCCCCCATTGGGGTAATCTTCATAGACTTGAAAAATGATGGATGTTCATGAAAACTTTCATCCCCTTTTTCAGTAAATGGCTACTTCACAAAAAAAGTTTCTGACTTCTGGGTAGTTTAGGCTGTGTAATCAGTCAGGGCAAGTTTTTTTATATGCATAGATTATGCCATAATTATTCTGAGTAGGACCTAAACGGCATCTTAACTGCCATTATCATGGCCTACACATTCATAGAAAAAACGTAGATTATTATCTCTAGAATATCTATTACGATGTCGGATACTTAAGGTCATAGCTCATTAGAGCCACCCGGCACCCGAATTGCACCGCCTCGCCTCGTGCGGTTAGTACCTATTATTTATATGTATATACTTCACGCCTAGACTTAGGCTGAGATCTATAGAGCGTACTTTGACTTTGCTCAGACTTAAGTTTCAGTTAAAATGAGACAGATTTATGCGAGTGACATAACGCTGTCACGTTTTAACAGTGTCCTAAGTCTAAGCTAAGTCAAAGTGCACTCCATAAATCTTAGTCTTAGTGCCAATCGCTGACAGACATCGAAAATTTGATGTCCATTCGTTGACTACGCGACGTTCACTCGTTGACCACGCGAGGTTCACTGGTGACAACTGACAACGCGGGGTCCACCCATAGAGTTCTGTCGTCAACGAGTGGACGCCGAACGATGAAGTGTTGCTGATCGCGTGCCGGGTGGCTCTAATGAGCTATGACCTTAACTCATGTTCTATTTCCTCATGTGAACAGATAGGCAATTAGACCATGTTTAGTTGTAGATAAATACCTATAGAGTGTTTTTGTTGTAAATCCCTAACAATAAAGACATGCCACTCCACATTGGCCATACATCTACGCAGCTAAGCACTTAGCACTACACAAGTTACACAACACACGTTACAGGCTCAACGCGCACCTTCAGAGTGGAGTGTAGTTGAGCGTCATTTTTTTTTCTTTAGGGACTTTTTTATCAATTTACCTCACTGCGGCAAAACCAAAAGGTTTTAGCAGTTTATTATGTACCTATGTACTAGCTGATTTGCCCGGCGATAGATGTATATATGTATATTTGTTTTATGTATGTTTCACCAGGTAGGTACTAAGACGAATTTGATGAACGAGGTGTCAATGTATTCGTCATTAAATGTTCCAGATAGACTCTGTATGCGTTGACCCTTACTCGTCACTTCAAGTACTCTTGTCAAATTATCTATATCTTGTCTTTTAGGATATAACTGGAATGCTTTATCTTTTGATATCTATAAGTGTCATTCTAGGTTCTATGACATAATCAGATAAAAGTTATGGGAGGTAAACGATATTTCCCGAAAGTGGAATATATACAAAATCCGTACTAAACTGACTGACTGTAAATAGGGGCGAAAGCCTTTTATTAGACACTAGCTGATGCCCGCGATTTCGTTCGCGTGGATGTAGTTTTTTAAAAATCCCGTGGGAGCACTTTCATTTTCCTGGATAAAAAGTAGCCTATGTGCTAATCCAGGGTATAATCTATCTCCATTCTAAATTTCAGCCCTATCCGTCCAGTAGTTTTTTCGTGAAGGAGTAACAAACATACACGCACACACACACACACACACACACACACACACACACACACACACACACACACACACACACACACACACACAAACAAACTTTCGCCTTTATAATATTAGTGTGAAGTGTGATAATAATTTTCATTTCTGGATATACTGCTAGGGTTATCTAATAATCCAGTTTTTATCAGTCATTGTTTATCTCTGAATCGATAATTTACAGGACCACTCTACCATTATAGTATAGTTGCTAAATATAGGTACCTACTTAGGTACAGACACAGGTACTTATAATAAATCGGCGTACCTATAGCTCAAACCGCATGGTCTATCTAAAGTTCATAGGTTTCCTCTATATCGCAGACCTTTTTAGGGTTCCGTATCTCAAAAGGAAAAACGGAACCCTTATAGGATCACTTTGTTGCCTGTCTGTCTGTGTGTCTATCTGTCTGTCTATCTGTCTGTCTGTCAAGAAACCTGTAGGGTACTTCCCGTTGGCCTAGAATCATGAAAGGTAGGTAGGTAAGTCTTATAGCGCAAGTACAGGAATAAATCTGAAAACTACGAATTTTTGGTTACATCATTAAAAAAAAATTAAAATGTGTTACAATTTTCAAAATAAGATAACTATACCAAGTGGGATATCATATGAAAGAGCTTTACCTGTACATCCTAAAACAGATTTTTATTTATTTTTATGTATAATTGTTTTTGATTTATCGTGCAAAATGTCGGAAAATTACCCTCGTACGGAACCCTCAGTGTGCGAGTCTGACTAGCACTTGGCCGGTTTTTTATTTTTTGACGAGGGGGAAATCTTCTTAAGATACTCGCTTGGGTTATGAGGGATTTCTACCCCCTAAAACCCCCTCGGTGGCTCTCCTTAGCACATATTGAGAAGCTCCAGGAATTCTGAAGAACGTACGCCGGTGCCTTTCTCGCGCAACGCCCATTGGGCCTCTCCTGCCCGGCTAGCATGGGCAGTAGATAGAAATTTTATCCCCGATTATATCCACTGATTTGTATGACATCAGTGGATATAATCGGGGGATATAATTTTTATCTATTGCCCATGCTAGCCGGGCTGGAAGATGTACTTCCCTTTTTTTTTTTTTGTTGACGCTGGGGAATGCATTTACGCATCCCTCCCGGAGGGAGGGTATGTGGGACTCGCCGGCCGAGAGGCGACCGGAATACCCACTAAACCCCAGCGGCGCTACTGCGCGTCGCCTGGCGACTGGGTCACGGGAACGGCCGAAGCAAACAACCGCGACCCAGCCAGCGACGTCTGCTAAGGCAGACCCTCCACCGGGGACCTGCTCGGTCCCCATCGACGCACCTCCGGGACGCACCAACGAAGTGCGTCCCCCGACCTTGGGACGCGCACGTCACCCGCGTCCCATCCTCCGCTTCATCCACTGTGCCCTCTGCTAGTCAGAGGGACACGCGGAGAAACCTCCCCCCCTGCCAGGTCATTAGCCATAGCCAACAATATCTCCGAAGAGAAATTATTAGCCATGTTACCGGGGCGCACCGGCCCGAACACTGCTCTTCCCCTCGGACGCATCCAAAAGGGACCAGCAGCATCCAGGCACACTGGGAGGTTACCTGGCTGGCGCCCCAAGATGTACTTCCCTGCCCTCATGCACCTGCATGTAGACACGGCTTGTGCCACAGCAAGCTGCCAACTTAGACCTAAGAAAGCATTTTGAGAAATACCTACGACCTACGTACCTACCAACTACCAACCCGATTTTATAAGACCTACATAAATCCACGCAGATGAAGACGCAAACACCTGCGCTTACCCGGTGCGCGGGTGACGTGCGGGTGTGCGGGGCGTCCCATACCCCGATTGCCTTCTCAACCTGACGCGCACTACAGCCAGTTAAATAAACTCTTTACGAAGGTCACAGAAGATATTGCATTAGGTACTTGCATAAAAGTAGGTAGGTACTTAGGTCTTGACCACATAAAGCTGTGTCTTGACTCTTGAGGTTTTGAGGTTTAGATCTATTGCAATTTGCAATACATTTTGCAGTATAATATGTATAATGTACAAACATGCGTATTGTATTACTTATAGTCATAGTTGTCTGCCTATTATACTTACTTAAAAGCTCGTAAACAAAAGTAAATTCAAATGCAAAAACTTTACAGCTCCTTTTTACCACAAGCCACAACAGAATTGATCCGATAAATGTCTATCAAATACAAATACAATTTAAGCCATAATGGATTTTTTGTGAACATGTTAAGATTCAAATTTGAGTAAACGAGTGGTTCCGTGCATATCCAGTCAGAACCGGTTCCAACTGGAACAGTCTGGTCACGGACGGGGTCTTTGAACTCAATACTGTAGCTTTTCTTTTGTTTTTAGAAATCCATTTCAAATTACTTCTCAATAAGTATTTTACGCAAAGGAAGCTTACGTCTTTTAGGTGCTCCAAGCTTTCTAACGAGCTGGTTAATTTGGGATTGTCTGAAAACCTTTGTACCAACTCCTTCCATTTAATCAGATTCAAAAGCGGGCTATCCGATTTGTGAATCCGATTAAATTAAGGCGTTGGTACTGGGGTTTTCAGACAATCCTAACTTACTTCGGCCCAAACGTGACAGCAACACTCCACCAACTCCTTCTATTTGACCGGATGCACAATTCGAACAGCCCGCTTTTGAATCCGATTAAATAAAAGGATTTGGTAGGTACATGGGTGCTCCGACCCAAAGGTGAAAGCAATACTCCATCAACTCCTTCTATTTGATCGGATTTACAATTCGGACAGCCCGCTTTTGAATCCAATCCGATTAAATGGTAGGTGTTGGTACTGGGGTGCTCTGGCCCAAAGGTATGAGCAATACTCCTTAATACATGGTCAGACTAGCGCTTTATACCTAGACTAGTTGATGCCCGCGACTTCGTTCGCGTGGATATACGTATTTGAAAAATCCCCTGCGAACTCATTGATTTTCCGGAATAAAAAGTAGCCCATGTGTTAATTTAGGATATACTCTATTACCATTCCCAGCCAAATCCGACCGGTAGGTTTTGCGTGAAAGAGTAACAAACATACACACATACACACAAACTTTCGCCTTTATAATATTAGTGTGATTAGAGTGATAATGGGCATGTTCTCGGGCGCAAAGTACTGCTTTGCTCTGTTGTTGTTCAGCACCTTTTCTTTTTGAGAACCTAAGTATCTCAATCAAACAAGACATTGGATCAGGCGTTGTTCTTCCAGGTAGAGTTAATTAGGAAGTAGACGTTCTGTAACCGTAGCTACACAGTACAGTGTTATGCAGAAAGATAAATCTCGTATTACGGTTTACCAGTACAGATAACGCTGTGGTTAACGAGTAATATTATCTAGTATCTACTATCAATGTACAAGTCGATACCTAGGCATTTAACAGGGCTCTCTCCGTCACTCGTTTCATACAATCGTAGTTCCAATTTCATTTGAATATTAAGCAACCAAAGTCCATGAAATTTAGCAGACATATTCTAGAAACTAATATCTGTGTCTGTGGTGTTTTAGATTTTTCTAAAAATATGTAGTTTTAAAATTACAGGAGCTCAAAGATTTGTATGAAAATTTTTAAGACCGCGTAACTTTGAAACCGAATATTTTAACAGAAATCTGGAATACTACAGACATAGATATTAGTTTCTAGAATATGTCTGCAAAATTTCATGGACTTTGGTTGCTTAATATTCAAATGAAATTGGAACTGCGATTGTATGAAACGATTGTATGAACAGACGCTACTTATTTTCTGAGAAACAAAATGTGTGATCATCGAATATCTGAGTAACTATCATAATATTATAAAAATTACGACTCAGACTAGGTATAAGTAATATTTTCTACTTGGAAGGGCTTGAAGGGCGCTATCTATGAAGCGTTTAAGAAAAACACCCTGGAAATTAGGTACCTTCTCACTTCATTTAAAACAAGTGTAAAATAAAAATTTATAACACCCCCGACAAGTGAAGGTTACAGTAACTAGAAAAGAGCTGATAACTTTCAAACGGCTGAACCGATTTTCTTGGATTATAGCTAAGAACACTCCGGATCAAGCCACCTTTTAAACAAAAAAACTAAATTAAAATAGGTTCATTAGTTTAGGAGCTACGATGCCACAGACATATACACAGATACACACCTCAAACTTATAACACCCCTCTTTTTGGGTCGGGGGGTTAAAAACTATCGAACTATAAAATAATAACAAGTATACGAAAATCAAGATTTGAGCAAGGCGTAACCTAAGGCCGTAAAAATGTACGCATAGTAAGTACACTGTAAAGTATCTCAAACTAAGTTGATAGGTAGGTGTTTGATTATTATTATTATCAAATCGATCCGATTAGGCGGAAAACTACAGGATCTCGCTCGAGTTAATATGCCTCCGAGCGGCAGATAATGGTGAGTGGTCACAGGCAAATCACGTCAACAATAATAATAGCTATACCTACTTAGCTAAAACAATGATATGAGCAATGATGAGTCAGTTTGATTCTATTACGAAAAACATAAAAGATATTCCACTCATTAATTTTCCATGCTGTCAAGTTCTAGTTATCCATATTAATTATAAATGCAAAAGTGTCTGTTATCGTTTCACTAGCTTACGCCCGCGACTTTATCCGCGTGGACTAGACTTTAAAATCCCTATTTTACCGCCTTAGGGGATGAATTTTCAAAAATCCTTTCTGTCCGTCCGTCCGTCCGTCGTGACTGTCAAGAAAACCTTTAGCGTACTTACTTCCCGTTGACCTAGAATCATGAAATTTGGCAGGTAGGTAGGTTTGGAGCACAAGTAAAGGAATAAATCCGAAAACCGTGAATTTGTGATTACATCACAGAAAAAAAAAAAAAATGTGTTTAAATTTTCAAAGTAAGATAACTGGACCAAGTGGGGTAAGTATCATATTATGTAGGTACATTCTAAAACAGATTTTTATTTATTTATATGCAGAATAGTTTTTGATTTATCGTGCAAAATGTCGCAAAAAATTTCCGAGTACGGAACTCTTAGTACGCGAGTCTGATTCGCACTTGGTTGGTTTTTTTTATTTATCAGCACTAGAAAAATATCAACACAGTTGTAGAAGGCCTTTTTTTGTTTTGTATACCTTCCAGTTTTGTGGTAAAGCCATAAATAAATGTTTTAATATACCATCAGAGTTCAGACATCAGTCACTGGTAAAGTAGCTACTTACAATTTACTCCCACATACTTTTATAGAAGTCTCCCTTTACTTAAGCGCATCACAAAAAAAGATTCCACGAATTGAGAACCTCCTTCTTTTTTGGAAGTTGGTTAAAAAAATTATAAAACTGTGTGTCGATAAAATGTGACTGAAATAGTAGTGACAAAATGACGAGTCTATTCAGCAAGATGGGTGGGTTCCGTAAGAAGAAGGACAGCGGAAGGAACAGTGTATATTCTATGGTGTCCTGCAGCGACCTCACGCCGGGCAGCCTGGAGGTGTGGGTGGACCTGCCTGACGCCATCAAGTACGACCCAGCACTCGCGCCCTTCAAGCAGCTCTACGAACAACATCATGGTAAGCTTTTTTTAGGGTTCCGTACCTCAAAAGGAAAAACGGAACCCTTATTATAGGATCACTTTGTCTGTCTGCCTGTCAAGAAACCTATAGGGTACTTCCCGTTCACATAGAATAATGAAATTTGGTAGGTAGGTAGGTTTAATAGCACAAATACAGGAATAAATCTGAAAACCGCGAATTTATGGTTACATTATTTTAAAAAAAAATTAAAATGTGTTTCAATTTTCAAAGTAAGATAACTATACCAAGTGGGGTATCATATGAAAGGGCTTTACCTGTACATTCTAAAACAGATATTTATTTATTTTTATGTATAATAGTTTTTGATTTATTGTGTAAGATTTTGAAAAAAATACCCAAGTACGGAACCCTCAGTGCGCGAGTTTAACTCGCACTTTCTAAGCTGTGTGTTCTTTGTGTATGGGCAAGGTATAAGCATTTATGCTGAGGTGAGACTTTTTTTTTGGAATGGCACAGTTTATTCGGGTGCTTCTTCTGCTTGAGGTCTTTTGACTTTAATGCTCAAGTGTTAGAGGCGCCGGGATAAGCTAACCCGTAGGTATAACTGGTAATGTATGGGCACAGCTTTCAAAAATAATAGTTTTTTTTTTTCTTCTCTCTTTCTTTCTATTTTTAAAGTCCGTATCTCCAGAGAAAAAGGAACTTTTATGGGATGATTTCATTGGTTGTCTGTTTATCTGTCAAGACATATCAAGGGAATCAACTAACCTCGGTGGCTATCGTTCAGTGTTAGACACTGAGTTAGCGAATCACTCAGCTGGTCTGGTCTAGTGGAAGGAGCCGGGGTTAGTCACCATCCTACTGGCAAAACGGCGGGCCTACGGCCAAGTTATTTAGCGTTTCGGTACGATATGTCGTAGAAACTGATTAGGAGGAGTATAATCTAACTGCCTTACTCCCTTCCATTCAGCCCTCTTTCTTCTGTGAGCTCGCAGTCAAAGGCTATCATTGAAAATAAATGTTATCAGTATATTTTTTATTCAGGTAAATTGGAGTCTACTCCGGTCACACCCATCACACCAGAAGGAGATAGAAATATATTTAGCAAGAAATCGTCCGACCCAGTAAGCGATGAAAACGGACCCACCGATAGGAATACTAATAGCAAAGAAATTGATAATAGGTGAGTGAATTTTTTACATACATATAGTACGCAACAGGTCGAGATGGCAATCGGGGTGTGAGGCGGGGGGACGCACCGCACATCCGCACGTCACCCTTGTTATCCCACGCCGGTTTAGCGCGATGGCTGATGCCATCTCGACATGTCGCCTACTACAGGTACTATTTGCCAATATGGTCGTTAACACTGCACTTGCTTCACCCCGAGCATTGTACATTAATTTCATATTATACGGTATACCTACCTACATTAGAAATAATCGATTACAAGTTACAACAGGTGAAAATAACAGATAACTAACACTATTTTCACCTGTTTAAATACGTGTTTATTTATCAATGAGTCAATAACGTAGTTCTGTTTTATATATTCGGAATACCTACGCATTGGAGTAGGTATCTAAATCTATTTTTAAAATAACGAATTTTATTTCTCTTTGCTACAGGTTAATAGAACAAAAAGTACCTGATGATGAAAAGAAAATCCCTCCTTCAGCACGAAAAAAACAGGTTGGTTGGACGTTATATCATTCAACTAAAAACTTACAGGGAATGATAACATTACCTATTGTTATTTACGAAACAAGCGCGCAAAGTAGAAAAAATAGTTGAGGCGCAGACGAGGATTTTCAACGGCTCATTTTGAATAGTTGCAAAATAGAACGGCTGTTTTGAAGCTGCCATCTTTTATGAAATTGAAAGGTTTAAATCTTAAACCTTTTATAGGTTAAAACTTGTACTTTACTGCACTTTTTACATGCTACAACAGAATACTTAATAGCACCTACCTTTACTGGTACAGAAGGCAGAACTTCACAGAAATCACACTATATTAATATTATAAAGGCGAAAGTTTGTATGTGTGTGTGTGTGTATGTTTGTTACTCTTTCACGCAATAACTACTGAATGGATTTGGCTGAAATTTGGAGTGGAGATAGATAATATCCTGGATTAGCACATAGGCTACTTTTTATCTCGGAAAATCAAAGAGTTCCTACGGGATTTGAAAAAACCAAAACCCACGCGGGCGAAGCCGCGGGCATCTACTACTACTACTAGAGTATTTGAAAAAAAAAATCAACTCTTGATACGACGCAATAAAGTACAATTCAGTTCACACAAAAACCATGAAACTCTCGGAACTTTTTAAAAATGTAGTCTGCGGCTCGGGTATTCAAGCGTCTCAGTTATTATTTTCTTCTTAGCGCACTTGCAACATAAATATCTATTGTTGTTTAGTGTGACAGAACCCTCCGAGTGTTGAAGCTATCAGCTCTGGTGGCAGGCTGGGCGCTGCTCACCATATCCCTGCTCCTGAACAATGAGAAGAATGACGTGGTGCTGCACACTGCTGTCAATGTTGGTGAGGTTCAAGGTTAGTTCTTCTGCACTCCTTACTTCTAACAGGCCGGGCTCACTTGGCCACGTGATTCAAAATAGTAGATTGCTAAACAAGGGACTAAAACGTGCCAATTCATACATCTCTTGAGAGGCTATAAAATCGCGTAAAAATGGAGTTTATTCCCGAATTCGATTGCAAGGAAATGAAACAGTGATACGCGATCACAACCTGTGCGTGGGCTCACTCTTCTCTTCTGGTCCTTACGTATGCTCTAGCCATACATCAATAAATCACCCACTGCGCAGGTATAAGATCAGAGGCCTTTTATCAAGACGTCAAATATGTAAACCGATATATTTATTACCATGCGTAAGTTAAAGGATCTTTTCAAGTGATAGCAACTGTAGCTTACATGAGTAAAAGGAAAGCATAGGGGCATAAAAGGTTAGGCTCAGGTACTATAGCTGTATGACCAGAAAAGGGCTCTAAGGCCTTTTCGCTTGAAAGAAAAACTAAGCAATATTTTTTGGCCCAGCCCGATAATTTACGAACCTCAAAAGCTTTAGGTACCAATATTCACGTTTGTTTCAGAATATCTCCTAGAATCAACCCAAGAAGATTTCACGGTCTCCGTCACATTGTCCGGACCATTTGCGTATTCGAAGAGCAATGATACGACTCTACTACAATTATGGCTGCACAGATCTTCAGGGGAAGGCGAATATGCACAGGTATAAATGTTTCGAAACAGATTTGCGCTTTAACATGTTCTTGAGGGTTGGGGCCCTAGAAAGTACTAGAATGGCGAACTCGCACAATCGTAAGTCCCCCAACTGTGGACAGACGACATCAATCGAGTCGCAAGGAGCCGCTGAATTCAAGCGGCGTAAGACCGTGGCGTGTGGAAATCCCTGTAAGAAACTTAGGTCCGGCAGTGGACGTCTATCGGTGGATAATGATGATAATTATCATGTTCTTGAGGAAACATTCTGCATTCGTACATAGATGAAATTACGGACACGTAGGAAGCGATTTGCTTCCCCGTTTCTAATCCGAACCGCTAGGACACGGAACGCCCTGCCGGCATCAGTTTCCTTCCCACTTTTAATTGGTATCTTCAAATCAAGAGTGAATAGGTAACTTATAAAAATAAAAAAAAATAAAAAAATAAAAATCCTTTACTTCGACCATAAAATTGATCATAATTGTTAGTAATAACACACCTTAAAAACTAATGTTAGTGATCTTATATCTATCTAATTACTTAATCCTAATACTATATCTAAGACAGGCTTGATTAGTCAGCATGTGCACCATATGACAATGGTTCAGGTACTGACAATCAAACCTGTCAGCAAATGCCCTCAGGATGGCATTGGAACTAGCCCGTACCCTGCGCACCAGGGATGTGCACCGCTTACGCATGGTAGTATAAAAGCAATCCACATGCGCATCCGCGAACATACCCGACGCGCTGCAGTAACGAGGCAGGCCCAATAGCATCCTGAATGCATTATTGTACTGGACACGCAGGGCATTGTACTGTTTCTGCGTGTAGTCCACCCACAGGCTACTCGTGTAAAAAAGAAGTGCAGTAAGCTCTAAAGAGCGTTACTTTTACAGGAATAGTACAACGAGCAAACCTGCGAGCGATCATGTTCGCTCTAATAGACAATGCCCTGCGTTCTCTCTCTATGTCAGCATCGTCTTTCAGGTCAAAAGACACCAGATGCCCTAGGTATTTGAACTGAAACACCCTCTTTAAGGGGGTACCGTATAACTTAATGGGTGGTACGTTTGAGGGCACTGGTTTCCCTTTGGCCTGAAAGACCATGCATTCGCTTTTTTTTACATTATACGTTAACCCGTGACTGCGGGCGTAGCTTTCACACATGCTTAACAATTTTGCCAAGCCACAAACAGAAGCACTGAGCAACACCATGTCATCTGCGTAACTGATGTTGTTGAGACATACTCCGTCAATATGGCAACCAACATGAGTAGTGCTAAGCGACTCTATCAGTGCGTTGACATAAAGGTTAAAGAGCTTAGGGGAAGTTAAGCCCCCCTGTCGCACGCCGCACTCTAACCTATATGGCTGCGAATACGTTTCGGACCATCTCACGACATTGACCTGGTTTCGATACCAATATTTGAAGATCCTAGTAACTTCTTCGGGCAGTCCGGTGTCTTTCAATTTCTGCCATAGGATATCGTAACTTACCAGGTCAAATGCCTTGCTAAGGTCCAGAAAACACGCATAAATAGGCGTTCGTCTGTCCGTATAGTACTTTACAGTTTGCTTTAAACATAATATGGCCGACTCTGTTGATAAACCTGGCCTGAAGCCAAACTGATTGTCGTGTAGGAGTATATGTTTATCCAGCTGGATGTTAAGCAAACTGTCAAGCACTTTCGCCACAACCGCGGCAAGTGAGATAGGCCTGTAGTTGGCTTTATCAGATATGTCCCCAGTTTTGTTTTTCACAATTGGCACCACCACAGTTCTCATCAGTGCAGCGGGTAAGTACGAATGCGCTATACATAAGTTGTACAACATGGAAAGTACTCTAGGTAAGTGAGGACCCGCATGCTGCAGATGTTCAATACTCAGCCCGTCATGGCCAGGAGACTTTCCACGCGACATAGAAGTTATAGCATTATTGACATCCTTAGCTGTAAAACGGATTCCAATCTCCTGGCCACACGTACACTCTTCACTGACGGACTGTGATGGTCCCAACGGTGAAGTCACTGTGAAATGTTCTTTAAACATGTCTGCTATAAGACTATGCTCATTAATACCATTCACGCTCACTGGTAGGCCAGGCCTACCGTTTGATTTATTGGTGGATTTCCAAAAGTTACGAAAATCATTTTTCGCATGCTGTGAAGCCAAGATATTCATCCTTATTTGTTCGCTGTGGTTCTGACACCACCTTAAGCGTGACTTAAATAGACTGCGACTTCGATGCATGTCGTCATAGACCCTACCATATTTTGGTTTACCCCACCAGACCCATATTAAAAACTTCGACCGGGCCTCCCTGTGTGCATCGCGAACATACCTGTTCCACCCCGCCACAGGACGCTTCCCAACGCGCGATCTTACAGTTTTGGATTCAGTGGCAGCCACAGACAGAACATTTACAATGTCGCTATACAATTTATCGATAAGTAATGTGTGATCGATACGCCCGCAAACACAATCACTACACGAACGAAATTCCTCGGGAAAATCAATAGCTTTTAATTTTTCATGACATAGTTTCGTATACATCACTATTTCTTCCGGTTTTCTATCTCCCCATAGAATCTCGCTCGGCATGTTACATACACTCGTCAACTTTGGTTTAACCATATCCAAGTCACACTCAATAATCAACGGATAATGGTCGGACCAATACACATCGTACTTTACATATACATTGAAAATTGACGAATAAGCCGAGTTGGTCGTCACGTAGTGATCAAGCCACCGCCTCGACCCGTGGGCTTCACTCACAAACGTGTATGTGTCCGACCTTATGCCTAAAATCTGTACATCCACACATGACCACTCTTGCTCGTCACAAAAACACGTCAACTCGTTATAAAAACGTTCATTCGGATGGGCGTTAAAGTCGCCAAGGATGTAAACACATTCTACGTTCATACTGTTAATAATAGCACTCACCGAACTGAGGCAATCAGTGAATTCCGTAAGGTTCACCATTTTATCTGTAGGCATATAAATACTAAACACTAAAATAGACCTATCGCCCAGCACTATTTCTATGGCACATATTCGTGGATTATCACAACACACACACCACACACGCATTATAGGCAAGCGCGCTACATCTTAGGCTGCATCATCACTTGCTAGCAGGTCTGATTGCAGCCAAGCGCTAATCTATAAATTAAAAAAAAATGTAAAGTTTCAAATGTGAAAGTTCTCTATCGGACTTCGTCTGTGTTGGTGTTAGCTGGCGGGCGTGCTCAGCCTTTTTGGAGTGTTTTTTTTTTGTTAAAACTGACTGGAAAGTGCTCTAAGGGGGTGCTGTGCGTGTGTTGGCGAGCGCCGGCACAGACGGGGTTCATACTTGTATAGTTTAACTAACTTGTCACACTAATATTATAAAGGCGAAAGTTTGTATGTGTGTGTGTGTGTGTGTGTGTGTGTGTGTGTGTGTGTGTGTGTGTATGTTTGTTACTCTTTCACGCAATAATTACTGAATGGATTTGGCTGAAATTTGGAATGGAGATAGATAATATCCTGGATTAGTACATAGGCCACTTTTTATCCCGGAAAACCAAAGGGTTCCTACGGGATTTTAAAAAACCGAAATCCACGCGGGCGAAGCCGCGGGCATCTTCTAGTTACAAATAACTATAAACTAGACATTGGCTAATCTTTGTAAAGCCAGACGAGAGAGAAAAAAAAGTTCTCTATCTATAATGTTCTCTAAAGTGTGTGAAGTCTGACAATCCACACTTGAGCAGCGTGGTAAACTCATTTTGAGAGGAGGAGTTCATGCTCAGTGCTCAGCGTGCCGGCAGTGGTACCTAATGATGCGATAAAAATGTTCTTTGAGTACCTATTTGCAAGTTCCAGGTTTTTAACAAGATGTGTTTATTATTCTGAGAACATAAATACCACGTATACCTACATTATAATAAACCGCGCCCACACGTGTTTAAAATATATTTCATATGGAACAACTAGAGTCTCTTTAATCTTTAAGGTATCCACGTGTATGATTCTACCAACAGTTCGTATTCAAGTATTTATTTGCTCAAAAACATGATAACAGGATCTTATTTGTGAACAACAACAACTTTGAATACTTGAATACTCGTAAAGCGGAAAGAACCGGCAAGAAACTCAGCAGTTGCTCTATTCAAATCTTAAAAAGTTACAGATCAATGTATAATTCAGTAAAAGCTCAGCCGATTGCTTCCACGCAACTTTGTCACTAAAGGGATTCATCAACTGTTTTTTCAGATATAAGTTAGCCCTTAACTGCAATCTCACGTGGTGGTAGGGTGGTAACTAGCCACGGCCGAAGCCCCCCACCAGCCTGGACCAGAGATTTAGAAATTATGAAATTCCAACCCTTGCGAGAATCGAACCCGGGACCCCCCACTAATAAGACGACAGCGCTTACCACTGCGCCAGGGGGGTTGTATAATAGTCTCGACGTGTCTTTATTTTTTACACACTGTTTATATTCGTGTACTAGCTGTGCCCGCGACTTCGTTCGCGTGGAATAGTGACTTTTCGCGCTTTATATAGCCACGGACGCTCAGGCGCGAGGCGCCGTGATTCTTTAAATTGACATAACTTTTTTATTTATGAACCGATTGACATGAAATAAACACTGAATGCTAAGTGAAGCTTACTACAATATATAAGTGAAAACCGTATCTAAATCGAATAAGCCGTTTCTGATAGTAGCGTGCACAAACACACAGACAAACAGACAAAAAAAAAATTAATTACAATTTCGGGTTCGGCATCGATATAATAACAACCCCTGCTACTTTTTTTTATATATTTCCATTGTACAGACACCACTTTTCTACAATTTTATTATATGTATAGATATACTTAATGGCAATCTAAAAATTTTAAAAATAAGGGGACTCAAACTTTTGTCATCCAAAAAACGTGGTATTTTCAAACCTCATACATAGTCAACACCAGTCTAATCATTGCCAAATTTTAATATAGGTACTTAGATTTTTTTCCATGAACTGTGATATAAATCAGCCTAACTCGTGGTTTGTTTTGTCTCTTTTTCATTGCCAAATGACATTTAAATAGTCCATTCATTCCGTTCACACGTTTATCGCAAAATCGCTGTGAGCAACATGTATCTAAGCTAAAGTACTTAATCTTATGCTTACTCACGCTATCATATTGTCAGTGTAAATATTATTTTAATGTCTAGAGCTTGAAATAATATCTGCTTATCTATTACAACATCGGATTTAATAAATAAACAGAGTGCTTAATTCGTAATTGTTTTAGTATGAACCAGGCCTTAAACTTGGATATTCTGTATTAGTTTTATGGGATGTTTATATAAATCTTAATCTACGTGAAAAAGTTGGTTGTCTGTAAAGTCGGTTTACTGACGATAGTTGAACGTGACAACAAAGGCCGATTGTGCTTCTTTGTCGCTCGTTCCGCGCTCTCGCTTGCACTTCAAGGCTTACATGGAACGCCTCAGAGCGAGGTAACGCCGCATGAGTCATGTTTTTTCGTGCGTGCAGCCGGCTCTATCGAATTATAAGACGTTGTCTCGTCAAAAGGGAACAAAAAGTAATTTTTTAAACCTAAATCCACGTGTACGAAGTCGCGGGAATCATCTAGTAAATTACATTTAAAAAGCTTTGAATTACTCGACTCTAAAATGTCTAATAGAGAGAGAGCCAGCGCGTGGCACACCTTCGTTATTTTATAAAAGCTGAAAGTTTCTCTGCGTATCGTCCCCAACACAGGGAGGAACGATCAGCAACTATGAAGTTTAGATCATGGTGACTTTGGGAGATAACAGGTAATAAAAGTGTAAAAATCTTACGTCAAAGTATAAAGGCAATTTTTTTTACATTTTCTTCGAAATAGTATTTAATTACGTCATGCATTGCCAGACACTTAGCGTCGTGGCAACCCCCAGGCAGTCGCTTAGCGTCTGACTGGGAGTTACCACGATCTTTCATAGTAGCTGATCGTTCCTCGCTGTGATGGAGACAATACGCCGAGAAACTTTCAGCTTTTATAAAATAACAAAGTTGGCATGCGCTGACTCTTAGCATAAACACATTATTGGCAACTTGCAACTCGCAAGCCCCCCTACAATCACTAGACAAGGCAAAATCTATGCTTCCAAGAACAGTTAGGTAGCAAGGCAGTGAAAGGCCATATCTCATAAATATTTATCACATTCCTGCTTACAATGATCCACTTGTTATAACATTGTGTTTGGTTAGCATCGTGAGCATTGCTTCATTTGTGCTGTACAATAGGTTCTATGTAATAAGTATATACGAGTAGGTATTAACTCTCACCAATGGGTAACATGTGATTTTGTATATAATAATAAAACAAGTGTAAATTAAAAATTTATAACACCCCCGACAATAGCGAAGGTTACAGTAACTAGAAAAGAGCTGATAACTTGCAAACGGCTGAACCGATTTTCTTGGATTATAGCTAAGAACACTCTCGATCAAGCCACCTTTCAAACAAAAAAAAACTAAATTAAAAAAGGTTCATTACTTTAGGAGCTACGATGCCACAGATAGATACACAGATACCCACGTCAAACTTATAACACCCCTCTTTTTTGGTCGGGGGTTAAAAATATAATATGATGACGTAGAGTAGATATTGTAAAGAAAGCGCAACCGCGACCACATTATAATAGAGACAGAGCAAGCGCGTGCCACACCTTCGTTATCTTATAAAAGCTGAAAGTTTCTTTGCATATTGCCCCTACACAGGCAGGAACGATATTAGCAACTATGAAGTTTGGATCATGGTGGATTTGGGATATAAAAGGTAATAAAATAGTTAAAAAATTGGTTGTCTGTAAAGTCGGTTTACTGACGATAGTTGAACGTGACAACAAATGCCGATTGTGCTTCTTTGTCGCTCGTTCCGCGCTCTCGCTTGCACTTCAAGCCTTACATCACTTACATGGAACGCCTCAGAGCGAGGTAACGCCGCATGAGTCATGTATTTTCGTGCGTGCAGCCGGCTCTATCGAATTATAAGACGTTGTCACGTCAAAAATCTTGCGTCAAAGTATAAAGTCTAATTTTTTTATATTTTCTTCGGAACAGAATGAAATCACGTCATGCATTGCCAGACGCTTAGTATCATGGCAACCCCAGCAAGATTTTTTTGTTTTAACTCCCAATTCACCGAAAACGGCGAAACGGAAAAAACATCTTGAATGCCAATTGAAACGTAAATATTTGTCATCTGTATGTTTGTAAACACTAAACACCATTGTGCTATGTTGACGTTAGCGTCGATGTTTAATGCTCCCATTATCGTCGTTTTATACATCGATGGTTTTATGTCATGCTAGTATTCGCATGTTACTTTGTCTGGTAGGTAGGTGTAGTTTCATGTCCAAAATCATGATAATTATCTTCGCCCATTACTAACCCACTATTGAGCATGGGCTTCCTCTCCGAATAAGATGGGGTTTTATTCAGATACAAGGTAGCCCTTGACTGCTATCTCACCTGGTGGTAAGTGATGATGCAGTCTAAGATGGAAGCGGGCTAACCTGGAAGGGGTATGGCAGTTTTCATTAAACCCATACTCATTTGGTTTCTACCCGGCATCGTACTGGAACGCTTAATCGCTTGGTGGCACGGCTTTTCCTGGTAGGGTGGTAACTAGCCGCGGCCGAAGCCTTCCACCAAATCATATCAAGTACGGATTGGCATATTTCACAAGGCGTTTCAGTCCCCGCAATCCCCAGAAGAGCCTTCTTACAGATCATTCCAATATTGAATCCAAGTATTAGATTGCGGTTTAAATAAATTCAATTTTTCAATTTCAATTTCTTTTTTTTCTTTTTAAAAGATTATTAGCCATGCTAATCATGACTAATATTCCCCTTTCCCCTCCAACTAAGCTGTGTTAGGAGTAGGTACGACAATAGTGCAACGGGTGGGGTTTGAACCGTCGACCTTTCGGAATTCAGTCCACTCCTCAACCGTTGAGCTATTGAGGCTCTAATAAATAATGAGTAAGAATATTATAAGTTAGTTGAAATAAGCGATAGTTTATTTTGTTTTATTTATTGAGTCATTCGTTATTTCAGGATTCCACGTCATGGGTGATACATCTTCAGCCGGATGACGTCATAAACTTTTCGCCCAGTGCGTCTGCGTCACACATCCTAATCCTGGAGAAAATGAAGCCTAACAATGAAAGACCATTAAATACAACAGTGGAAAACGCTTACAATATCTCTTCTAGTAGCAGTAATGGTATGCTTGTATTTATATTTAGAGCTAAGTTATATATCACTAGAGGATGCCCGCGACTTCGTCCGCATGGATTTAGGTTTTTAAAGATCCCGTGGAACTTGTGTTTTTCCGGGATAAAAAGTTGCCTATGTCCGTCCCCGGGATATAATCTGACCCTGTACCAAATTTCGTCAAAATCGGTTAAACTGTTGGGCCGTGAAAAGGTAGCAGACAGACAGACAGACACACTTTCGCATTTATAATATTAGTATGGACTTGCCCTAACGGTGAAGGAAAACATCGTGAGGAAACCTGCATGAAAGTTCTCCGTAATGTTCTCAAAGGTTTGTTAAGTCTGCCAATTAGTACTGGGCCAGCGTGACACACTATGGCCTAAGCCCTTATCATTGTGTGAGGAGACCCTTATTTAGTTGCGGGCTGGCGATTGGTTGATCTAGATGATGATGATGATGAGTATTTTTTTATTGTTTATGTTAGCCCTTGACCACAATCTCACCTGGTGGTAAGTGATGATGCAGTCTAAGATGGAAATGGGTTAACTTGAAAGGAGTGTGGCAGTTTTTATTAAACCCATGCCCCTTTGGTTTCTACACGGCATCGTACCGCAACGCTAAATCGCATGGCGGCATGGCTTTGCCAATGGGGTGATAACTAGCCACGGCCGAAGCCTCCTACCAGATGACCAGACCAGACCAGATATCTAGAAATAATAAAATTGTGAACTCCTGCCAGGACTCGAACCCAGTAGCTGTCCCTGAGAAGATGCGTCAGGGAGGTCGCCAAAATCATTGATTTTAGTTAATTCTGGGGTCAAAATCATGATGATGATGATGATCAACGTTAACTTGTATTACAGGAACTAGCATCTACCTGCGCATGAGCACCAGCAGCAACAAGACCGTGCCTCTGACGGTCAGCTACCAGCTGGCCCCGCTGTCCAAAGAGGATGGAATCATCTACGCGAGTATACTGCTCTGCATTCTCTACATCTTGATCATTTTTGAGGTCAGTCCTTACATTCATAGTCTGCGTACATTTTCGATTACAATTTACAAGTTAACCAAGTATTTATACAGGGTGTAACCATAACGCTAGTAAAAGCGAAGACAGGTGATAATTGATGAATGACTATTGATACGATACCATAAAAAACTACATTTTTTTAAAATCCTTTATTTTTTAAAAGTTCACAATATATTGCAAATAAAACATCTGACTGACGGTCACTCGATAGGTTACTCGAAGTCAATGCCGCATCGTAGGTGGGGCACTGATCCGAGTTTTGCACGCTATTCTTTGCGGGTTTGAAAAATACAAAAACTACAAGATAAGGCAAATGATTATTCACATTGGATTGAGTTAAGGTAGTATAATAATGACGCTAAATTTTTGCTAGCGTTCTGGTCACATCCTGTAATACTGTCAGCGGAAGTTAACAACCGCTTACGTTGAAATAAAACTAAACGCGTGCGGGGTTACATTTTTGAAAAGAAGTCGGCATTAAGTATTTATATCATATCGTGTCTTGTCTCTATGGTACTGCCTACTGGGTACTTTAAAACACCTTGATAACAAATGGCGGCCTCAAAGCAGCTGTTCTGTTTGTCTCCCATTTTAAATACGGACGGAAGTTACGTTTGTGTTAACGTCAACTATCCGTTATAAAAAAAAGATCTGGTTTATTCTCTAGGCAAGTCTAAAGAAGTTTTACTTTAAAAACCAAATAATAATAATAATAAGCCAAATATAAATACCTATTATAATTTACTCACTTACAGATTGTAAACAGAACCCTCGCGGCGCTTCTTTCATCATCCCTCGGGGTAGCAGTACTGGCACTAAGCGGTGCACGACCCTCCCTACCAGAGCTGGTGTCTTGGCTGGACATGGAGACACTGCTGCTGCTGTTCAGCATGATGATCCTTGTGGCTATACTTGCTGAAACTGGCCTGTTCGATTATCTGGCTGTTGTTGCTTTTGAGGTATCACTATCAATCTGTTTTCGAACCACCCATCCACGAACCATATCAACGATCCTCGAATTAAAGAGGTGAAAACTCAACAAGTGGTCCTTCGAGCCGGATGGAATCAGCCTGTGTAGGACCATATTGCTAACACAACATAAATACAGCAAATTGTACAGACGAGTCTATGTTAGGTTATAATCGAACTTTCAAAGACAATACGATAGTAAACTGATGACCAACGCTGTACCAGCGTTCCCGACACAGGCGCAGCAAACGCTGAGTGGAGTCCATTGTGGTACAGCACACCACGCATCTTATTTCGAATTATTATTATTATTATTTTATCTGTACTTTTTGTGGCACCAAATAAACACATTTTCTTTCTTTTTCTTTCTTACTCATTGCCAAAAACAATAAACAAATCACACATCCATAAATGCTCTGATTATGCCTTCTTTCTTCGGTTTATCTTCTTATAACGGCCATCTGCTTAACGCAAACCAAAGACGATAAGCCGAAAAAAACAGATCTTCTTCTTGTACTCAATATTATTAACCATGAAAGATCTGGTCCTTATCTATACTTAATATAGCCATGAAGTTACAGCCATGAGGTAATCACTCAATTTATTTTTGAAGGTGACGGGTGGCCGGACGTGGCCTCTGATCAACTGCCTGTGCTTCTTCACGGCAATCTTCTCCACATTCTTGGACAACGTCACCACTGTACTACTCATGACGCCGGTCACTATACGGTGAGAATTTAAAGAAACTCCTAAGAGTATAAAAAATAGGAGTCCCACGAGGTCTTATTTTAGGACTCTTTTTGTTCCTCAATTACATTAATGACCTTCCTGACTTTGCGAGGGATTCAAAAGACAGTATTCTTTTTTGCAATTGAATGTTGATACATAATTAGATTTTCTTTAAAATTAATGAATTATATTTTGGCACTTGTGGGTTTAGATGTTATTTTAGACTAATTTCGATATTTTTCCAGGCTGTGTGAAGTGATGCAACTGAACCCTATACCAGTCTTGATGTCAATGGTGATATTTAGTAACGTGGGCGGTGCGGCCACCCCCGTGGGAGATCCACCCAATGTTATAATTGCAAGCCATCCTGCTGTTTTGAAAGCGGTAAGCTTTTCAAAATTTATTACCCGTCAATTCGTTAACATGGATTTAGGTTTTTAATAATCCCTTTGCTGAAAATCCTTTCTTATTGGAGTTTTAGCGTTCTAGTCCTAGAAACACCCTCCTCACAAAAAAAAGTTTATTACTACTTAGGTTTACAGAAAAGAGGTTAGAGCTTTCTTTTAGGACTACTCATGTGTCAGAAGACACCACTCTTCCATAACAAATATCATACGCATGCATGTGTACGTATGTATGTTAGTGTCGGTTACACTACATACAAGTCATTCAGTAAAGTAACACCAAATTTTTCAGAACATAAACTTCACATCATTCACGCTGCATATGGGGCTCGGAATTCTGCTGGTGTGCGTGCAGACTTATTTCCAGCTGCGATACATGTTCCGAGACATGAACACGCTCCGACACAGCGTACCCACGGAAATTGTAGGTAAGTGCTTTTTCTGGCTTTTCAATACATTAGATTGTAAAGTGGCTCTAAATATACCGTTGTTCAAACTGTAGTTTTCTCACACATGTACTATAAAAAAAGTGTGGTAATGTTACCCAGTTTAAATATTACTGACAGAGCATTAACTTTAAGAACCATAAGAGAAACGGAGAAAGAGTATTGATGTCACCCCCAAAAATGAAAGAATATCGGTTTAAAATAGGTGAAAAATAAAACAAAATATTTTTCCTGATACAAAATATGTTAACAGAGATGCGTCAAGAAATAGGAGTGTGGAAGAGAGCCGCAGCATCCCTGTCGTCTTACTCCAGAGACGAAGACATCGTCCGACGTGCTCTAGAGAAAAAAGTAAGAAATTAAACAACCAACTTGAAAAATCCGTTTTAATTTTTGGCATACCTCCCTCACAGATAGTTTCTTAGATGATGGCAAAAAAAAATTGCTCGCGTACGATGTGAAGATTAGTAAAGCCTTTATATTTCTTTATTTATTATAGGAAAATCAACAGTTTTTCCTATTATTGTATGGAAAAAATAGTGAGTGTGAGATGAAAAATAGGCTGAAACGTTTCAGGTGCAGCGACTTCAGACAATCCTGCTCAAGCGCGAAAACAACAGCGGCAAAGCGAAGGCAGACCCCAACTTTTGCTCAACCCTGGCACAGATGAAACAGAAAGTAAGTTTCAGCAACGGCGTACCTACCGCTAAACGATTTCACTAGATACCAGTTCGACTCCGCAATTGTCCACGCAATCGGCGCACTCGACCGACTCGTTTACTTTATCTACCCACTTTGTTTTATATAATCGCAATGTTAAATGAATAAGATACTTATCAATTTGTTTCTTTCTCATGTAAGTGAATTTGTTAAATTCTTAGTGAGAATAAAGTTCTTTAACCATAAATATTGTATTTATTATGATTATTGTAAATCGAATCTTTAAAAAAATCAACCTTTCTTGCTATTTCTTCTCGATAGGAAAATCATTCCAAACCATTGTGCAATGGTACCTAGATACACTTGACAATTCAAATCAATTACAACAATTAAACCTAGTTGTAAAGCTTATATAATATTTCTATTCTATTCTACCTATTTGAATCATAAAGTTCTTAACTCGTATCATACCGCTGCTGTCAAAATTGTTACAAAAATGTATTGAAAAAATCGTATGATCGTGCGCAATATAATTAAACTTTCCGTGGTGGACTAAAATTTTCAACTTTGCGCACTTGCGATATAAATAAATATTTTTGTTCACAGTATCGCATCAGGGACAAACAGCTACTCATAAAATCGACAGTGTGTGTAGCTTTCGTAGTGATCGTGTTCTTCCTTCACGCCATACCCGAATTACGTAAGTGTGAACGCGTGTGTGTGTGTGTATGTGTGTGCGCGTGTGTTAAATTGGTTGCCATGGCCAGAATTCGGTCAGCACGAATGCATCTCAAAGATCGTTAACTTTTGTTTGCAGAAAGGCTATCTCTGGGCTGGACGGCGTTATTAGGAGCTCTGTTACTTCTCCTGTTAGCGGAGAGAGAGGACCTGGAACCCATACTGGCGAGGGTGGAGTGGTCCACTCTTCTGTTCTTTGCTGCTTTGTTTGTCATGATGGAGGTAAGGTCAACTTCTTAATAGGTATTCCTGCTTTATACATATAAAAGTTGTTAAAAAGGAAGTAATTTAGTGTCACTTTATCTTATATTTCTTTCCCAGTTACGTAACACGGTTAGGTAATTTGCCCTAGGGTGGGTTTTTAATGGAAGAAAAGGAAATTATATATTATGTTCTCCTTTCCTAAGTAGCTAGGTTTTTAAAAACCCCGTGGGAACTTTTGTTTTTAGGGGCAAAAATGTCCATCTCAAGAATGCAAGCTATCTCTGTACTTAAGAGATGATGCCCGCAAGTTCATCCATATGGCTTTAGGTCTTTATTAAATCCCTTCGATTTTATTTTTATTTTCTGGCACCAAAAGTAGCCAATAAATTTCCCCGGGATGGGGACTAAAAAACTGTGTGATTTTCTTTGATTTTCTGGGATCAAAAGTAGTTTATATCTTTCCCCGGGATACAAGTTATACCTCATCATCATTATCATGATCAACCCGTCATCGACCCACTACTGAGCACTAGTCAACTCTCAGAATGAGAAGGGCTTAAGCCATCCGGGCCAAGTGCTGATTGCCAGACTTCACACACCCTTCAGACCAGAAAATCGGTCAAACGGAAAAGCTAGCAAACAGACAGACACACTTTCGCATTTTTAATGATATTACTTAGTATGGATTTTCACTTTTCAGGTACTATCTAAGCTGGGGCTAATATCTTGGATCGGGAGCTTAACGGAATCCCTTATACTGAAAGTTGGTGAAGAGTCCAGACTAACAGTTGCCATTATGCTTATATTATGGGTAAGTGACATGAATAACTGTTAATTTTAGATTTTGAGTTTCTTAAAGGAAACATTATACTTAAATGGATTCGACCCGCTTATAACAATTACTACTATAGGAAAGCCCTCATTCGCTGGTGGTAAACACTATATGATCTTATAAATCGAAGTACCCAGGTTCCATTCTCGGTAAGGGCAGATTGTTAATTGTTTGACCTCCCTGGCGCAGTGGTGAGCGCTGTTGTCTTCTAATTGGGAGGTCCTAGGTTAGATTGCCGACAGAGACACTTTGGAAATTCATTACCTATCTTTTTTAGAATCCCGAACTAGCAGTGGGACTAGAAACCTTCAGAGAGGGTTTTGAATTTGATTTTGTTTCCCAGGTGTCCGGCTTAGCCTCGGCCTTCGTGGACAACATCCCGCTGACCACGATGATGGTGCGCGTGGTGGCGGCGCTGGCGGACCCGGCCGGCCTCGGCCTACCGCTGGCGCCCCTCGCCTGGGCTCTCAGCTTCGGCGCCTGCCTCGGAGGTAGTATACTTCCTCTTGTGCCATTGGTGCGCGAACTGACATACTTCCTTCGGGGACAACATCCCACTGACTACGATGATGACGCGTGGTGGTGGTACTGGTGGGCTCAGCTGGCCTCGGGCTCCCGCTGCCACCCCTCACCTGGGCTCTTAGCTCCTCTTAGATTCTTCTTGGGAGGAAGTACATAACCTCCGAAGAGGAAGTTTCACTTCCACATCCGACTCCCATGGCCCTACTAAGCTCTCGATTATATGGCCTGAATTACTGGAGAGCCCCCGAACCATGCTCTTGGCGTGTTTCTCGGGGGTGCCTTCTTGACTCCCTACAAGTTATTTATCTTTGCGCTTGTTCCTTGTGTCTTTCTCCCCTTTCTGGGGCAGACGCACGCAGATTCTTGTATGCCTAGTGGTCCGGCTGACAGTAAACCCAAAAACTTTTTCGACCCAACCCGCAATGCGAATATGTCTTCAGCCAATAATTTAGCCAATAGATATGTAATCCAGTCAATTGATATGAAGCGTACTTATATTGTTTTTTTTTTCAGGTAACGGCACGCTGATCGGCGCGAGCGCAAACGTGGTGTGCGCAGGCGTGGCGGAGCAGCATGGATACCGGTTCACATTCTTGCAGTTCCTCAAGGTCGGCTTCCCCGTCATGCTGGGCAACCTCACCGTCGCTTCCGTCTACCTGCTTTTCTGCCACAGTGCTCTTACGTGGCACTGACCTATGGCATAGATTAGAAACTCATATAAGGTCATAACAAAAGAATGTTACAATACCCCAGCGTTGGACCATCAGGTCCGATCGCAAATGAGGTTAAGAAAATCTTAAGATTTCCATGAACATTTTAGTTTTGTACTTTAAACAAGAAGCTTTAAAATGTAATTTCTCGGAACTATTTTTAGATAGACTTTTTATGTGACTCGTTTAGATTTTTGATCGGCTTGCGGCCGAAATTGAACCGTCAATTATTTGCCTGTAATCTGTCGATTAGTTGCTTAGCAACGTTAAAAAAAACCTTTAGTATAGCTCGTCTATTTTGGAATGACGTACTCCACAACCGCAATTTTACACATCAACAAAATTATGTAGTGAGGCGCATCATTTCAGCTTAGATAAGCTTATACGCGATAAGGTCGAGATGGCAATCACAACGAAAATGGTTAGCGCGCCACCCCAATTGCCATCTCAACCTGTCGCGTACTATACAATTTTTTGCCAAATAACAACATTACTAAGTAACTTTTCGATAGATTACAGATAGATTCATAATAATTCGACCGTAAGTTAACATGAGTGCCTTGAATTTGCGGTCACATAAGTTTATTAACTATAATCCATCAACAGACAAGCCAATTCGGTTGTAGGCGTTAGAACCCACGAAATAATTCATTTTAGTCAAAGTCATTCGGAAAGAAGCTCTTACTCATCATTATTCAAACAATTTTAACTATGGGACCAAACCACAAACCTAAAGTTGTGAAAAATAATGTTTATTGGATGAGTAAATCGATATTTTGGATTTGGATCTCCTTTTCGAATGCCCTTGTATATTATTATAACCGAAAATGTCTTTAAATTATGGCCAACCCAACCGGGTTACCGAATAGTGTTGGATACCAACCAAGTTGGTGCGTCTGTTATACGTCAGGTACGATACCCGTCGTAAATATTTACACATCGAGCTATAGAAAGTGTACAAATCAGTAGTCCACCTCTTTCACTAAGAGCGGTTACACACTCCTCCGGTCCGAATCCGGGAAAATACGTATATAAAAAAACTTGGACCGAACTCGGATATTGCTTACGCACTTATCTGATCTCTGATCCAAATCCAAGCTATTCAGTGGATATCTTTGTCATATCTAGTTAAATCATATAATATGTTCCATCTGAACCCGAGGCACATCCGAGATATTCTCACGGATGAAAGAAAACTCGGATGACGGAAGTCGGAGCTAGTGCGTAAGCTACCATAGAAATAGTCATACGAATCCGATCCGATCCGAATCCGTGAAAATACGTTCCTAAGTTCGGAACGTAGTTTCACGGATTCGGATTAGATGCAGTGTAATCGCCCTGAGACTGATAATATATTATGTCAGTAACAAAACGTCGCATAGGTATGAGTGACCAAAACGACACTATGAAGCCCAAGGTGCCGATTATCTCTTCCTAAAGCTTGTGTAAATTAATATACCTACTTATATAACACGTTTTTTATTATACTTAATTATCTTTTAATAATCGATCGATCAAAAATGGTATTACGCGTCTATTATAATTGTATATGTAATATAATTAATTGTAAGCTAAGTAAATGTAATAAATTATTATTATCATTTAAAGTTTTATTCTTACATTGAATGTTTGTTGAAATATAATTTTTATCTAAACAAGAGTTTTTATTGCACTCTGAAAGCGGTAGGACCCCTAGCACAAAATATTTTTTTAGGGTAGCACGAGTTCGTAATATCGATAATATCTAATATCGATAAATCACTTATATCTATTATAATTAATGTGCAAGTATGTTTATTCATTATGGATTAAAAAAAACACAAATTTAACAATATACAAGGAAAAAAATGTGTTCGTTTGTCCTTTAATCACGCCAAAATAGATCAAACAGGTCGACGTGGTTTTTTGCTTAAATATCGTTCATGACCTGCGGGAAATCGGGATTCTTTTGAGCTTTTTCAAAATGCAAAATCGACGTGAAGTGGAAGAGTCTGAAAAGTTCCGGGCATCATCTTCCTAGTACCTAATAGTGCTAAAAACATTACGCGATATTTCACCGCAGTTAATAGCCTCACCTGGCGACAGAAGGGCTGGCTCATTTTTTTTTGCGCAAAGGATCAGCCTGGCTGTCCAACGCGGAAATGCAGCCAGTATTCTTCAGTAATAAGGCTAACTTTAAGTTTTACTGCAACATTTTCAACAGTAAAAAAAAGAATAAAACAATATAAATTACTTACTTACATAGGTATATTATACACAATTATGCACATGCTACATACCTATCTGGGATACTATTTTCCTTCCCGGTTCAATTGAAATGACGTCATTATTTAGATGATTAAGTAGTTAAGCGACTATGTGTTGTGTTTGTTCTAAACTATAGAAAATATATAAGAAGATTGTAATGGCTCTTATAAGGTTTTCTGTGGCAGTGTTTCTTTGTTTCTTGTCTTGTAAGTACCTCTTATAATCTCACGCATCGATTTTCAATTTTCTCAAAAGTTCATCTATGTCTTATAAGAATTACTATTACAAAAGCCTATCTACCTAAGTAAATGGAGCCCTAGGGCAGCTATATTAGGCGCTTGCTTTATTATAATTATTTTATTATTTACTTATTTGATGCATAAAAGTTTACTTAAGAATCCACTGTACACATAAGAACCGAAACGAAGATATCCACTGGTGAACCAACAAAATCATCTGGTAAGTCGAAAAGGCAATGGGCTATCACTACCAATATTATAAATGCGAAATTGTGTGTTTGTTTGTTAGTTCGTACTTCGTAGCATATGTCCGTCTCCGGGATGTAAGCTAACTCTTGTACCTTTCAGAACTATTGGGCTGTTAAAAGCTAGCAGACAGACATACATACATTTCTAATAAGTAAAGTATGGAAGCATGGATTAGTATTGTTAATGTTTTTAGTAAGTATAAGTTTTTTGGCTTTGATGCTAAAGTGGTGGAGGCGTCGCGATAAACAACCCTTAGGTATAATATTATGTGAAGTAACGTGTGGCACAACTTAAAAACAATAGTTTTTTTCTTTCTAAAGTAACTAATTATGAAAACTGTTGTATATAAGCTTGTATTGTTTCAGATGTTGATGCTGCTTGTGATCCTGAAGGTAATTTTTACTTATTTGACCTCCTAGGTACGCTTGATCATATGTTTCGTTTTTGAACTATGCTATTAGGTCTGGTAGGCATGTCGATCCTGAGGAACTTCTTTGATTTTCCGGGCAAAGTATTCTATGTCCATCTCCAGTAGGTATGCAACCTGTGCCACATTTTGAAAAGATCAATTCAGTTCAGCGGCTACGCCGCAAAAGGTAACTGATATAGACGGACAAATTTTCGCATTTCGCAAGATCGCCGGCACGCTGAGGTTAGGACCGATTTGTAAATGTACCAAATAAAAAAATTTAAAAAAAAACTGACTTTATTAACAACACCAACACTAAAAAGTAAAAAATAATTAAAATTATTATCGAATATAATATCATGTACCAGCTACTACTGAAGTTGTTAGTTGATAACAATTACGTGCCGAGAGCTTTCTGATATTTTTTATTTTTTACCCTGTATATGGATGTACTTATTAAATTCGACTAACAAATGGATGTTCTGGATTTTCTTTAACTTAATCTTGTTTTAATTTCAGATGATACACGAGCCAAAGTGTGTGGCAAAAGAGGTATAATATGTACTGTACTTTACCCTTTACCAATCCAATGCATTATTACGAGATTGGCTTGCACTTGGCGACAATCATGCTTATACGGCTTATACACGATAAAGTTAAAAACTAAAACCTGACCGCGATCGTCTTAAACGCTGATATATTAGAGTAAAATTGTTTTTGTGTCGCTTGGTATATATATATTATGATATTGTTGCACATTTATATTCATGAGCTCAGAATTTTCTCCTCTTTCATTTGACATCCCACTCGATACAATAGCAATAAAACATTTTCAGAGACCTCTACTTTTTTGATTTAACATCCGTTAGGTCAATTTTTTTCGTATAAAATATACCCTATGTCACCCGGACCTTTACAACGAATAAATTGACACCTCATTCATCAAAATCGGCCCAGTAGTTTAGGCACTATGGTGGAACACACAGAATCTGGATACAAACAAACATACATACATACATAGACTGCCAAAATCATAACCCTTCGTTTTGGCTTTGCCGCAGTCGGATGAAAAAGCAATCATGAGGTCTAGATTGTGCGCGCTTACCTAGAAGTTGCCAACACATTATTGCATTGAAGGTATTATAGGTAACATTGCAGGAAACACTGACACCGAAAGGGCATTCCAAACCTTAGGGTCTAAATTGTAGCGCTCCACCTTAGGGCCGGCGCACATATGGCGGAGCGCAGCGCAGAACATGCCCGCGAAGGTTTTTTATCGCGTGACACATTACGCGAACTTCTACCAGAGAATGCGCGAGCACGCGCGGGCCTGTGCGACGGATGCACGATTGATTTTAGATATTATTTCAATGAGGACAATGTCGATAGTATTTTGACTGTGAAAAATGCTCTGCGCTGCGCTCCGCCATATGTGCGCGCCCTTAGGCTGTTTCATTACCTACTCTTTGGTATTCAAACAAGTGCAAGCCCTATACCTATAGGATAGTCAAAAAACTTTTCGGTGTATTTTCGGTGTTAGGAAAACATCGCAAGGAAACTTGCACGCCTGAGAGTTCTCCATAATGTTCTCAAAAAGCCAAGTGCTAACTGGTAGAATTCATGTATGATCCAAAGTCCACACTTGGCCAGTATCCTATTTTCTGGGTAACTGGGTCGTACTATTGACAAATTAAAACATCTAATTAATCGATATGTACCCACTATCTTCATTATAGTATGCCAGAAAGTAAACCCATGATGATAGGTTGAGATGATTGATTAAGTAATTTGATTTTACAGATTTGTGCATAACAATGAATAACGAAATGACACCAGTTGAACCTACATATACTTACTACTATAACAAGAACGTAACAATAGAATGTCATTATAATGGAAGACTATCGTTTTTTGTAGACGATTTTTCATTAAGCTGGAAGAAAGGTAGGCACCTAAACTTTTATTACAACGTCTAAATTTTAACAGGGCTCTCTCCGTCACTCGCTTCATACAATCGTAGTTCCAATTTCATTTGAATATTAAGCAACCAAAGTCCATGAAATTTTGCAGACATATTCTAGAAACTAATATCTGTGCCTGTGGTGTTTTAGATTTTTCGAAAAATATGTAGTTTTAAAATTACAGGGGCTCAAAGATTTGAATGTAAATTTTTAAGACCGTGTAACTTTGAAACTGAATATTTTAACAGAAATGTGGAAAACCACAGACATAGATATTAGTTTAGTCTCGGTACCAAATTTCACACAATTCGGTTGAGCGGATGGGTCTTTAGGAATCCCGTGTGAACTCTTTGATTTTCCGAGATAAATAGTAGCCTATGTGCTAATCCAGGATATTATTTATCTCCATTCCACACCCAAATCCGTCAAGTAGTTTTTGCGTGAAGTAGTAACAAACATACACACACAAACTTTCGCCTTTATAATATTAAGTGTGAAGTGATGATTTTCAATTTCGAAAAAAAGGATATAGTAAAGGATTATATTGATTCGCTTGTTTTCAAATTACAGGTAAAGACGTACTCAGCACAGTGGCATGTAGAAATCTACAACGGTTTATACAACTCTCACCAGATACTAACAATACGGTGTACACTTGTATGAAAGATGATACATCTTCACGTGAAATCTCTAGCACAGCGAAGATTACATTCATTTATGAAAGGCCGAAACCAAAAAAAGGGGAATATAACGGTAAATAAAATCCTCAGACTAGTCATTAGCGGTGGTAAAAAAATTAACTACTTTATAGTTTACTAGAGGATGCCCGCGACTTCGTCCGCGTGGATGTAGGTTTTTAAAGATCCCGTGGAAACTATTTGATTTTCCGGGAGTAAAAGTTGCCTATGCCAATTACAGGGACCCAAGCTACCTCGGTACCAAATTTCATACGAATCGATCAAGTGGATGAGTATTTAGGAATCCCGCAGGAACTGTTTGTTTTTCCGGGATAGAAAGTAGCCTATGTCCTTCCCCGAAAAATAACCTAAGTCGGTACCAAATTTCATTCAAATCGGTTCAGCGGTTGAGCCGTGAAAGCGTAGCAGACAGACAGACAGACAGACACACTTTCGCATTTATAATATTAGTATGGATAGCACTGTTGATCATGACTTAAATAGACCATTTATTCACGGAGTAGCTATAATACCGTCCGAGGAACGGAGTTAGAAATTTTTTTTTCGAGATTCTTTTTTTGTGGTACCTTTTATCAGTAATCATCAGTGCTATCACCTGTCTTCGTTTTTGCTACCGTCCTGGTCACACCCTGTTACGTAATGCCATAAAATTGATAGGTTGCCATAGTGGCGTGCACAGGGTTTGAAGTCAGGGTAGGCATAAATTAGACAGGCACCTATTTTCAAGCAGTGCATAACGAACACTGAGCATTGAGCTATTTCAACTAGGGTAAGCAGTGCTTTTATGCCTGTGTGAACTGCACGCCACTTGAAAGATAGAGAGCGCTATACTAACTTCATTCCGTAGATTTGTGCAATGATAGGGAACTCTTACTGTGCGAGTCCGACTTGCAATTACCCGGTTTTTTAATGTTTTAATTCATCATCATCATCATCGCGTGCCTTCTTCGAAACGAATTTTGGCGATCATCATCCGAAAAGCTTCTCTATTAAGAGCCGCCTCTTTCAACTTCGGGTAACTAAGCCCTGTCCACCCCCTTATATCGTCCAACCATTTGCGTCTTTGGCCACCTTGAGCTCTTTTGCCTGCAATTCTCCCTTCCAAAACTAATCTTGGGAATGAGAATTGTCCTCCTTTCGAAAGCTTGCAGGCGGTTAGTTGCTTCCTTTTTGAGAACCCAAGTTTCACAACCATACAAGAGGGTGGACCAGACATAGCACTTTACAAGGCGGCATCTCAGCTCAAGCTGTAATTTGGTGCTGCAGAGGATCTCGAACATCTTGTGGAACATGATTTAATTCGTACCTGTATTAAGTAGGTACTCGTATTTTAATTGAAAATCTTACGTTTCAGCTAGCATAACTGTAACTGTAAACGACGGTACCCCGGTAGGGGAAGTAGCGTCCTCGTCTTCGGCAGTTAAAATCACTAACGCAGAAGGCGCCCTTTATTACTACTTCGACCATGAAATAGTCAACGTGACATGTAGCATGGTCAGTAGTGCCGAGAACACCAAAACATTTTTGCTGAAGATGTTATATTCAGATGATACTAAAAAAAAACTCTTAGATGGTAAGTAAGGGTGCTGGCAAAAAGAGCCCCAAAAAGCGGGAAAACTAGCCCCATACTATCTTATGAGCTCTCACATAAAGAGACAGGATTACCTAACTACTTGCACCTATTAGATATAAGATAACATATAATAAGGCTATTTTGCCCGCACAGAGCGGCATTTGAGGTAGGTATGAGGCTATCCCGCACTGGGTAAAGTAAGATAAGTACACCAAGTAGGGTATCATATGAAAGTGATTTTTATTTATTTTTATGCACAATAGTTAATGTTAATTGTTTATCGTGCAAAATGCGGAAAAAATACCCGAGTACGGAACCCTCGATGCGCAATTGTGGTTCGCTCTTACCAGTTTTTTAATGCTACGAGTATGTCTCCATTTTCTTTACAGAGAAATGTTTTGATGGCAGTAATAATCGTGATATGCAAGTTTCGATTACGCAGGAGCTAACTGCTTTCATGACCGGAATTTGCTACAAATGCAGTCTTTTGATTGGAGAAAATGCTAAAGACAAAACGTGCGTCACGGTACAAAAGAGAAACATCTTTAGTCTTAAATTTAAGTTGGGTAAGCTCCCATTCAATCCATTGTGAACAACAATGACATAATTTTTTTTATAAATGATAAAGGTTTTAGAATAAACAAGATAAAGTTGAAAACTAAATCCCCGACTGCGATCGTCTTAAATATAAAAAAAAAAAAAACGCTGAAATATTAGAGTAATTTTTTTTTCTGTCGCTTGGTATATTTTAATATTATTGTACATTTATATAAATGAGCTCAGAATTTTCTCCTCTTTCATTTGACATCCCACTCGATACAATAGCAAAAAAAATTTCTTTGGAGACCTCCACTTTTTTTGATGTAACATTCCTGAGGTCAATTTTTTTTTGTATAAAATATAGCCTACGTCACCCGGACCTTTACAACGAATCAATTGACACCTCATTCATCAAAATCGGCCCAGTAGTATAGGCTCTACGTCGAAACACACAGAATCTGGATACAATCATACATACATAGACTGCTAAAATCCCTTCCGTTTGGCTTTGCCGCAGTCGGGTTAAAATTCTGAGGGAACTCTTTGATTTCCGGAGCAAAAAGTAGCTTATGTCCCTGGGATGCAATCTATCGCGCATAGGATACGGAATATCGCGGGTAACCCGTGTAAAAATTTTAAGACAGACAGATAAACTTCCGCATTTATTATGAAGTTTATCTATATCAATATATTATAAAGAGGAAACCTTTATATTTTTGTACGTATGTATAAACATTAAACATATATTATAAAGAGGAAACCTTTGTATTTTTGTATGTTTGTATTGAATAGGCTCAAAAACTACTGGACCGATTTCAAAATTTCTTTTACCATTACTTAGAGGGGTTCTTCCGAATCCGTATAGGCTATATTTTATCCCGGAAAATAGATAGGATTTTTCGTGGTAGTGTCCACCCGTGCGAAGCCGAGGCGGGTCGCTAGTATGATAATAATTGTACATCTGTAAGTCTTTACAGCAAAACTTAAAATGCACATTGGTAATATCATTGGACAAGAAGAGGATACTAAAAACGGACGTGAAGTAGTTCACACATACAACGAAGAAAACGTAAATCTAACCGCGAGATGTTCACACGATGACGAAGTACATACATATCGTAAAATATCACCTGTTCCGATATTATGGAAAACTGAAGACCTTGGTATGTTAAAAAATTGATCCCGTAATCCGAAAAATGCCTATTTTTTTGACGTGACAACGTCTTATAACTCGATAGAGCCGGCTGCACGCACGAAAAAACATGACTCATGCGGCGTTACCTCGCTCTGAGGCGTTCCATGTAAGGCTTGAAGTGCAAGCGAGAGCGCGGAACGAGCGACAAAGTAGCACAATCGGCCTTTGTTGTCACGTTCAACTATCGTCAGTAAACCGACTTTACAGACAACCAATTTTTTAGAATAAAATCTACCCTATCTATATTATGTTAATCCGGAATATCAGTTACCACCGCACCAAATTACATTTAAATCCATTCAGTAGTTGTAGCACAGACAGATAGACAGAAAAAAATGTTTTGGAGTCTAAGTATATCGATAATAATAATTAATAATCCGATTAAAATTTTCAAAATATATTTAATGTACAGAAATCATCCAGTTACGGTTTTACTTTATGTATAGATATATGAAGTATAGAATGAAAATAATCCACTAAAATTTTATAATGTTTTTGTATTTTCTTTCATTTCAGATAGTACTTACAAGGATAATACAATAAAATATTATCATACATATAATGATACAATAGTAATACCACTATCTGCTGATCAAAGTAATTCCTACATAGATTGCGTGGAAAATTTGGGAAATCAAGTTTCTTTTAATACAACCAACCCACCCAACTCCATTCGATTAAGGTTTATTTACGGTATGAATAATCTTGTTTTGATGCCAGGGGCCCGGCCCGAGGGACCCTCGGTCCGTGCAGGCCGCGAGCAAAGGAGGACCCTTCTTAAAAGTTTTTAGCCTGGTTTCTCCTTCACTTTTCTACTATCGTACCGTAAGGCATCGTCAAGGTCTGCACCCGTACGTAGTCGAAATTCCACGAACACGTACGAAGCGATTCGTTTCCTCGTTTCTAGTCTGAACCGCTGGAATATGGAGCTTCCTCCCGGCTTCAGTTTTCCCTCCAATTTTAATATGAGTAGGCTATGAATACCCATTTTCTAGGAAAGGCTCTACCTGTACATTCTAAAACAGATTTTTATTTATTTTTATGCAAAATAGTTTTTGATTTATCGTGCAAGTGTTGGAAAAAACACCCGAGTACGGAACCCTCGGCGCGCGAGTCTGACTGATGTAACCACAAATTCACGGTTTTCAGATTTTTCCTTTACTTAATGCTAAAAGACCTACCTACGTATCAAATTTCATGATTCTAGGTCAACGGGAAGTACCCTTGACAGACCGACAGACGGACAGACAGACAAACAGACAGACAACAAAGTGATTCTATAAGGGTTGCGTTTCCCTTTTGAGGTACCGAACCCAAAAAAAAGTTGTGAGCTGGCGATGGGTTGATGTTGATGATTAAACCTTTACAGCAAAACTTAGAATATACATCAATAATAACGCTGGAGAAGAAGATGGTAAAGAAACTATTTATGATAAAGAAGTAATTCATAAATACAAGCAAGAAAACGCAATCGTAATAGCGAGATGTTCACACGCAGAAGAATTCTACCGTAGTCGTCCTAACAATAATATGTCATATACTCCGATATTATGGAAAACTGAGAAGCTTGGTAAGTCCTCAAACCCATAAAGACTAAGTACATAAAATAAATAAATAAATAACCATCTACCCATAATCCACATTATTTATTCTCTACATAGTGTAAAATAAAGTCACACCCCATTATCTCTATGTACGCTTAGATCTTTTAAACTTCGCAACGGATTTTAATGCAGTTTTCACCAATAGATAGAGTAATTCAAGAGGATGATTTATACAATATTATGTTTAATTAATAATTATTGGTTTAGTGTTAAGTAATTTGCGATAATCTCCTTCCTCTTCTACTGTTAATGTGTTACTCTTAGGCCTCAGATACACCTGTAAGTTTTACTCACGTAAGTAGCTTACATGATTAACTTACGACAATTTACTAAATATGTAAACTTTCTTATAAGTACCTTAGTAAATTCGTTATCAATGAATTACGTAAGTAAAACTTGCAGGTGTAATCGCAGCATTATTGAAATTTCTTCTTCTTATTTTGTATAAAGGATTTTAGTAGAAACTTCTTTCATTTCAGATGGTATCTTTGAGAGTTTAGACCAAAATTCATTAAAAATAACCCTATTTGCTGGTCGAAATGAATCCTACATAGATTGCGAGGACAATATGTTTGTAACTTCTAAACAAAACTCCAAAATTCGACTCAGATTTATTTATGAAAATGGTATGAATTTTTTTTTTGTTTGTAGCTACACTAACTATGATCAAAGTCTAGGAATAAAATAATGCATTTGTTGCTGCTGATAACCCAGCATTGGTACGCTTGGTAATATTATTTATCTATACTAATAAATAAAATTGGAGTGTCTGTCTGTAATTTCGAAATAACTACCGCATATTAAGCTCATATGGTTATTTGAACGATACTATAACTGAATCACACGTTTTTAAAATTTTTGTCTGTCTGTCTGTCTGTTTGAAAAGGCTAATCTTGGGAACGGCTGAATCGATTTTGACGGGATTTTCACAGACAAGTAGAGAATTGACCAGGGAGTAACATAGGCTACTTTTTTAACCGACTTTGAAAAAGGGATTTGTGTTTTTCTACCTATGTACAACGAAATCTCCGAGATTTCTGAACCGATTTGCGTCATTTCTTTTTTAATCGATAAAGGAACTTTGCGACATTGTTTCATAAAAAAATTGGAGTCCAACTCCTCAATCCTGATGCTGCAGGGGATCTGACCAATCCACGCGGGCGAAGCTGCGGGCATCAGCTAGTTAGTAATATTAGGTTGTTCTATAAGAACAAGGCTTCGGATACACCTGTAAGTTTTACTCACGTAAGTAGCTCACATGATTAACTTACATGATTAAAACTTACAGGTGTAATCGCGGCCTAAGTATAAAATTAAGAATACTATGTAGTCATAGAATCGGAACGAATTAGACTATCATACTAGTAATTTTATTATTTCAGATGTCGAAGTTAACGAGTGTGATCTTGAAGGTAATTGTTTATTATTTTTATTTTATCATCTATTGAAACTGTTTGTTAGATTAAGTTCGATCACGGCTATACGGCACGAATAGCCACGGCCGAAGCCTTCCATGAGACCAGACCAGAGACAATTATTTGACCACAGGGCTCCCCACTACGCCAGGGAGGTCTTCAAAGTCAAGTACACTTTATTCCCCCGTTCTCTCTATCGGTGACAAAATCGTGCTAATTTCATTCGTCCGTCATTATGTTGCGGCGGTTAACGTCAATGCCCAACAACGCCATAGTTATCGCGATAATCAACGCGTTAAACTGAGTGGCCACACTTGAACAGTTAACGTCTAATACGAATTGAATTCGGGTTAAAATCGTCTAACGTCAAACGGCATCGTGAATGCCGTTGTACGTTAATCGTGGCTACATCTACGCCGTTGAACATCGCGTTGTTGGCCGTTAATGTGGCCGCGACATTAGGTAGGTTCAGCCACCAATTCTCGTGGTCTCTCAAATCTCGAGGTTTTGTTTCTTTTGCAGATGCGGAACGAGCCAAGATATGTGACCAAAAAAGTAAGTATATCTGCTGTAACTTTAATGTGAGCACAGCCTAAGGTTCTTTACGCACGCATCCGAAGTATCCATAGCAGCCATAGTACTATTTGTATGAGATGAAGAGTTGCGCAGGATTCTAATTTCGTTTTCCGAAGCCGATATGCCCAATTCGGAGCATTGCCAATGTTACGAACTGAACGATATTAATTGTGTCACACATTACATTTTTAACCCCCGACCCAAAAAAGGGGTGTTATAAGTTTGACGTGTGTATCTGTGTATCTGTCTGTGGCATCGTAGCTCCTAAACGAATGGATCGATTTTAATTTAGTTTTTTTTTTGTTTCAAAGGTGGCTTGATCGAGAGTGTTCTTAGCTATAATCGAAGAAAATCGGTTCAGCCGTTTGAAAGCTCTTTTCTAGTTTTCTTATAGAGGTTTTTGTGTCGGGGCTTGTAGCGACGCCCTCACCTCCAATGCACATCTACACAGGGTATCAGCTTTGTTTCGGAGTAAAAGATGACGGATATGTGGGCCAAATGTAATTAAGTATCACTTTGCTATTACAGGGTTGTGCATAACTATCAATGACAAAGTAGTTAAATCTTACAACTATAGTAAGACGATGGACGTAACAGTAGAATGTCATTATAGTGAAACGGTTAGCAAACCTTTAAAAGATGATTTTTCAATACATTGGAAGAAAGGTAACCTTTTATTTAATGTCTTTACTATGAATTGTTTATTATAATAATTATAGCGGGCTTCAAGCAAACGTAGTTTGCTTCTCATTGGAATAGGTATTATTAACCAATCAAACTCAATGAAATTTTGTACACACGTTGTATGAATAATTTATTATTGTGTCTGTTGTTTTCCACATTTGTGCAAAACGTCTAGTTCAAAGTTACAGATTTTTACAGAAATCAGGCTAACCAAGTACACAGATCCTTTTTTTAACCCCCGACCCAAAAAGAGGGGAGTTATAAGTTTGACGTGTGTATCTGTGTGTCTGTGTATCTGTGTATCTGTGTATCTGTCTGTGGCATCGTAGCGCCTAAACGAATGAACCGATTTTAATTTACTTTTTTTTGTTTGAAAGGTGGCTTGATCGAGAGTGTTCTTAGCTATAATCCAAAAAAATTGGTTCAGCCGTTTAAGAGTTATCAGCTCTTTTCTAGTTTTCTTGTAGAAAAGAAGGTTAGATAACCGTTAGGTTCATAATATTATGTCAATTGACAAATGTCAAGCTGTCAAGATGGACGTTGCCTAAATACATAATTATTTATTTGAAAATGATGTTTTGGAAAACTCAAATACTTTGTCGGGGGTGTTATAAATTTTTAATTTACACTTGTTGTAGAATGTATTCTACACAATTTCGTTCCGGCCTGACCATGGAACCTTCTCTGAAAATGTCAGTTATAATTCTTGCTCGCTTGAAATGGTGGCAAGAACTAAATACCGGCCCCATTTCCGCTTCACTCACACTTCACGGCAACTACCAAATGTTTTTTTTAATCTATTCTAATTTTTTTGAAATAAAAATAAATGGTTGAACTATGCGATAGAACGTCAAAATTGTAATGTTAATTTACTTGTTTTTAATTTACAGGTGAACAGGTCATAAGCAATGAAGAGAAGTGTAGAAATCTAAAAAAAGTTATACAACTGTCACCAGACACTAACAACACAGTTTATACTTGTGAAAAATATTCCAAGTCCCAACCTCCCATTGATAACGTCACACAGACCATTACATTCCTTTACTTTCCGGATGTAGTATCTAATCCTATGAATGCAGAGGAACAGACGAGCGATGGTAAACGTAGTTTTCAGAGAGAGTTGATTTATTTGTACTCTCTTATTTATTTATTATCTCACTATTACCATATTTAAAAAAAAAGTTTACAACAACAACAAAAAGTAAAATTACAGAAACAACAAAAAAAAATAACAGAAACAACAGAAAAATAAAATAACATTGATTAATTTATTATTAAAAAAGTTATTCAACAACACGGTTTATACAAGTTGTAAGAAATATTCCAAGTCTCAACCTCCAATCGATTCTACGCACGGAGAGCCTTACCTATTCCATACATAAATAGGTATACTAATTATAAATGTGTTATAAGTGGTGGTCAAAGTTAACTTTAACCGCCTGTTATGCAACTGGGCCTTAGTAAAGTTTTTATCGAAGGTATAGCAAAGTCAAAATGCGCTCTATAGTTCTAATTCTCAGCCTTGTGGACGACACGGATCCATCTATTTAAAATTGTATTTTTTTCCAGAAAATCTTACTTTAAACGAGCGAATGAAGATATTTTTCGAGTCCAACTGGATTGTATTGGTTACTGGACTTATTGTCTTCATTGTTGTAGTAGTGGTCATAGTGGCCACATGTGTTGTATTAAAATCGAAGAACAGTCCTAAAGAGGTAAGTTTCTCTTGTTTGTGCGTTTGATTCACCTTGCTTTTCAGTGCCAATATTCGGCAAGCATGTTTAGTAATATAGGCATGTTGTCTATAGGTTTAGTTAGATATATTCAATTAAAAAAAAAAATTAAAAACTTTTTGTTTCAGGACAAAACACGCCTCAACCCAAAAGGGTCTACAGAAAGTTTGGATGACATTCCTAAAATTCAAAATAAAATGCGTTCGGAACCCAAACTGAACGACCTATATACTGAACTCAACGATGATACCTCCACAGAAGTGTATTGCGACCCGTACACAGCAATGTACACTCAGCCTATACCAAAAAGCGCAAGAAAACCTAAAATCATACCTAAACCTTTACCTAGAAAAACAGAAAATTATTCGAACACATCAGGACTCGAGTACGATGAGCCATCGATGTACAATAATGTTGCAAACAATACCAGGCGAATTTACAATAACGGTCCAGGGAAAACGGGGCCGAATTACTATAACATTGACAAAAGTACCAAGAATATTGGGGCAACTTACAATAACATTGACAAAAGTGCCAAGAATATTGGGGCAACTTACAATAACATTGACAAAAGTGCCAAGAATACTGGGGCAACTTACAATAACATTGACAAAAGTGCCAAGAATACTGGGGCAACTTACAATAACATTGCTCAAGTTTTGAAGAACACCAAACGCGTTCATATTTACGACAATACGGCGGCAAGTTATACCAACACAGGGAACGAGAAATATAGTTCTGATGTGTATAGCGAACCGGAGCTGTATGAGATCCCGTCCTAAATGTCTAACAGCCCAACTGTTACCGTTGTTTAGCGGGTGAATAGGTATACATTTTTCTATCTTCAGTAAATGATTAATGAATATAAAAACTTGTGATTTATTTAACTTCCCGGAACGAACAAACTATCCAGTTTTAAACCAAAGAACCAACTATGTGGTAATCCCCTGAAGCAAGTAACTGAGTTCAAGTATCTCGGTCATGTAGTAACCGACAGCCTGAGGGATGACAGTGACATGGAACGAGAGCGCCGGGCTCTGTCGGTCCGAGGCAATATGTTAGCCCGCAGATTTGCAAGCTGTACTAGGCAAGTAAAGCTGACCTTATTCAGGGCTTCCTGCCAGTCATTCTACACGTGCAGTCTGTGGACGGACTACAGGCAGCGGACCTACAGTGCCTTGCGTGTTCAATATACCAATGTGCTGAGAGCGGTGTTGAGGAAGCCTCGACACTGCAGTGCGTCGGCAATGTTTGCGGATGCTCGCGTGGATGATTTCTACGCGATCATGCGCAAGCGTGCCGCGTCCATGATGCGCAGGCTAATAAGTAGTACCAACACTCTTCTCAGCGCATTGGCCAGGAAACTAGATAGTCCTCTCTGGAGGTGCTGGGGGGGTGCGCACATAGGCGCCAAGAGGCTCCCTCGGGCTTTTTAGTTATAGTTTTAGTTATAGAATTAGTTGTTAAGCTAGAAATAAGTACCGACTAACATAGTTTAAGTGATTTGTCATACTAACAAAATTATGGGTCTAATGGCCTGAAATAAAAGTTTATTTATTTATTTATTATTAGAAAGACCGGTTATTACCTATTATCTGACTAATAGGTACATATTAGTAACCAGCCGAATTCTAATAAGGCTAAATTCTAATAAAGCGACGCACTGTCATGTTAGTGCGTAATGTGTTATAGGTAAATAGTCATAATATGAAATTGTAATATTTCATGAAGGTAAATACTTATTTTCCTTCCTTCTAATTCAGATAATTTAAATGCATCAAACGAACAATCACTGTAAAATAACTGCATACCTAATGTATGCAGTTATTTTACAGTGATTGTTCCTAACTTTTAGTCACGCAAGTTATATTAATTGTAATTATTATGATACTAATTAAATCCCTAGTGTTTTTCTTCATCTTATTTAAGTTATCATGTAAGTGTTGCACCTTTTTACACCATCATTATCAACTTATCGCCAACTCTCTACTTTTTTTTCTTTTTTTTTTTTTGGTGGCGGTTTAGTCTAAGATGACTATGTCACCCCCGTAAGTTCTACAATTATAATGCATACATAAAACATAAAAATCAAAAAAACACAAATCATATATTATATAAACAATATTAACACATTTTAAGAAGCGACCGCACGTCCCTTGCCAACGGGGCAGCTAATATGCTAAACTCTCTACTAAGAACTGGTTTCCGCTCAGAATGAGAAGGGTTTGATGATTTTTATATTTTCCTGAGTAGCAAATTATAAAAACCGGCCAAGTGCGAGTCAGACTCACGCACTGAGGGTTCCGTACTCGGGTACTTTTTCCAGCATTTTGCACGATAAATCAAAACTATTAAACATAAAAATAAATAAAAATCTGTTTTAGAATAGGTAAAGCCTTTTCATATAATACCCCACTTGGTATAGTTATCTTACTTTGAAAATTGAAACACATTTTAATTTTTTTTTAATGATGTAACCACAAATTCGCGGTTTTCAGATTGATTCCTGTACTTGTGCTATAAGGCCTATCTACCTGCCAAATTTTATGGTTCTAGGTCAACGGGAAGTACCCTTAGGTTTTCTTGACAGACACGACGAACGAACGGACGGACGGACGGATGGACGGATGGACGGACGGACAGACAGACAGACAAAGTGATAAGGGTTCCGTTTTTCGTTTTGAGGTACAGAACCCTAAAAATTGCGACTCAGACTATAAGTAAGGTAAACTCAGTAAAGTATAGTACATACTAACGTTACTCTATCCCACACATTTTATTTCTCAGAAAATAAGGAATGTCTGGCGGCAGTGGGATCTTGCTATATTTTGATTCAATAGGTTATATTATTTTTACCCGACTGCGGCAAAGCCAAAAGGAAGGGTTATGATTTTAGCAGTCTATGTATGCATTTAATAATATTAAATTCAAAAAATATAATGCACTAGTATTCGCAGGGCACTGCAACTCCCTGTGTCATATTTGAATTTTTAACGAGAAAAGTTTAATACATATACACATATATGTGTTAAACTTTAATACATTATATGTGTATTAAACTTTTCTCGTTTTAAAATTAATTTCAGATGAGGAACGAGTTAATTCATGTAAGGAAGAAGGTGGGTATATTATACCAAATATGTTTCCAAATGGCTTAGTATGAGATTTTACTTCTCACCACACGTTGATGGAATTCAAGAGTCAAACATAATAACGTTAAAGTGAAATGGAGCTTATAAATTTTAAATTTTAAATCGAAAATTGAATACCACCGATTTTCGCAAATTCGCAACATTATTCCACTTGGGGCGCTGACTGTACGTCAGTATGTAGATGTATGGACAAACATGAGCTTTAAAACAAAGGTCATAAGATTCATTTTACTTTAAGACTGAAATGTTGCAACACTCGAATACTATCAATGCTAGTGAAAAAAATCTTATACTGAGGTTGAAATCTATAAACGCACTTTGACTTTGCTTAGACTAAAGTTTCAGTTAAAACGAGACTTTATGCCAGCGGTATAACGCTGTCTTGTTTTAACAGTGTCTGGCTTTTAGGTCTGAGCAAAGTGCTCTCTATAGATCTCAGCCTAAGACTACTAATCCGAGGTTTCCTTGAAGAAGCTACTGGTAAGCCACTTGCATCCCACTGTACAAACATACAATTCTTAGCTTAGATCTCAAATTACCGCTTAGATATACTACGACCAACAGCTGGTAAAGAACATTTAATAGGCCAGCTATTTTTTTACCGACTGTGCAACTTTGCAGGTGGTCCCATATTTTGGTGAAGATCTGATGAATATCTTCGGAGATGGAGAACAGAACTCCTCAATGGATAAGAGTAAATTGCTTGCGATCAGTGTAATAGCTTAGTGAACAGTACGGTTTTAACTGGGCATAGCATATTATAGTACAGTGGGCCACTAAAAATTGTAAATTACCTAATAAAAAAATTCAAAGGAAATATAAAACCGTAATATACTTAATAATTACTAGCTGTGCCCGCGACTTCGTTCGCGTGGAATAGTGACTTTTCGGGCAGCGTGATTCTTTAAATTGACATAACTTTTTGATTGACATGAAATAAACACTAAATGTTAAGTGAATCTTATATATTAGTGAAAACCGTATCTAAATCGAATAAGCCGTTTCTGATATTAGCGTGCACAGACAAACAGACAAACAGACAAAAAAAATAATTACGATTTCGGGTTCGGCATCGATATAATAACAAGCCCTGCTACTTTTTTTTTATATTTCCATTGTACAGACACCACTTTTCTACAATTTTATTATATGTATATGTTACGGGCAACGTGATTAATTGGGAATTATTAATAAGGACCGGCCATTATTAATAATTCCCAAGAGCGTTGGGCAAAGTGATTAATTTATCACTTTGCCCGGCCCTTATTAATAATGCCCGACGGCTCGTGGTCCATGTGATAAGTCAGTGTTTGAGATAGCTTGAATTTATCACTTGGACAGGGCAGTATGAATAATTCCCTACTTGTAGCCGGACAATGTGATAAATTTTTTTCTGCCGTTGGCAGGGGCGCGTACGTGCGGGGGGAGGCCCTTAGGTTAGGTTAGGTTAGCTCCTCCTCCATTAGCGGAGGAGGCTCGAGTCACCCACTGCTGGTCATAAGATTATCGAAGCTATCCATCCCATCCTCGAGGACTGGACGAAGAGGAAGCATGAAGCACTGGTGGATATTATGGGGCAGGACCTCTCATTGCCCGCCGTGACTAAATCCATGGTGGACAGTTAGAGGGCCTGGTAAGCGATGGTCTCCTTCAGCGAAGAAGTAATGACGCAGAAGGAGGCAGCGGAGCGGCTGAGAGAGGAAGCCGAAAGCTCTCATCCCATGCGCTGCAAGAGAATCGGGCGCAGGCGAGCTGCACACGACCGTCGCTTGCCCCCTTGAGTAGGGCCTCCGGGTAATAGACACGGGGAGTCTATTACCCGCGGGAGAGTAAGTCCTTGAGTTGGAAGGCAAGCTTTGTTTCCGGCGAGCCTTAAACGGTGTTGGGGCCCCTTTTAGTCCCAGAGCTGGGCCTGCCTTGGCGGGCGCCGTTAGCCGGGTCGCAGTTCAATAAGTTCGTGTCCCTGTGCCCAGCGACAACGATTGAGACGGTAAGCCGTGGGGTTTTAGTCGGTAAGAGTCCGACATAGCTACCTCGCCTCCCCGAGCGCGGTGGTAGGTATCCATGAGGATTTTCCCACGTATAAAAAAAAAGCTTAGGTTAGGTTAGGTTCTTTCATTTAATAAACAAAAACACTACAGTTCACCTATTTTATTACTTTGCCCAAGATAGGGTGGGCATTATTCATAATGGCCGGGAAAAATTGATTAATCATGCTGTTTTAATCACATTGCCCAATTGAGTCGGGCATTATTAATACAGACCGGCCATTATTAATAGTGGCCGGACTTATCAAATTGCCCGTAACATATAGATAGATAATGGTTGTGGTACATCAGCTGACTGCACCCTTACATTTACAGGTGTCTGCATAACTGGGTTTGATAAATCAAAAATGACGATTGGAACCGATTTGATGTCATACAGATATAGTGATAAGGAGAAAGTTACTACACTAAATTGTCAGATTGTATCCAAAAAAAAATTTTTAACAAATTATTGTAGAAAAAAGCACAAATCTAAATCCCAAAATATTCATATAAATTGGATAAGAGGTGAGTGACTAGGTAGCCTAGGTTGGCTTGCTCTTTATAATTTTAATCCTAAGGTGCAAAGCACATGACTGGCAGAGAACCAACTGTGGAATTTTTACGAGACATTTCACCGCGTTTAATAGCCTCATCGAGTGATAGAAGGGCTGGCTCATTTTTGCGCAACGGATCAGCCTGGCTGTCCAGCGCGAAAATGCAGCCAATATTCTTGGCACCATTCCACGCGGGCATGATCTGTATTCTGTATAGTAATTAGGTAAGGCTAGTTTTAAGTTGATATTGTAATATGTTATTTAAAAAAAAAAAAAAACAAAAAACTGTGGAGAAGCATTTTGAAGTGCAGGGGAAGCTTTATTTCATATCTTTATTATATCTATATAATATAATATTAATATTAGAAAGAGGTAACGTTTGTGATTTTATTTTAGGGGGTAATCTTTGGAACAACTGCACCGAGTTTGAAAATTCTTTCACTAGTAGAAAGCTACATTATTCTTCAGTACTATAGGCTGTATTTTACTTTTGGAAAATTAGAGAACCATACGAAAATTGTAATAATGTGAATTAAGCCGGGAAAAATCGTTTCATCTGAGCCCTAATCGACATTGTGCCCTAAACATTATTTTTCATTCGCCCATTCGTTCACCACTTGAGCCAACGTATATTATGTACATCTCCCAGTTTGAAAGAATTGTCAAAGATTTCCACCCAAGCGAAGTCGGGCGGATTAGCTAGTATGTAATATTTTGATATGTTTAATTTTACAGGTACAAAGACCGTAAGTCATGTAATGAATCATAGAAATCTTAATATAACTATAGATTTAAATCCAAATACTAGTGGGGCAGTTTACACTTGCCAAATATTCACTAAAACATTCATTAAGCATCATTGTGAAAAACAAATTTCGATAAAATTTCTATATGTTTCGAAAAAACGAGTTATGGAAACATCTACAGAAAGACAGACAAAAAAAACACGTACAGAAAGCCAGACAGAAATACGTACAGAAAGACAGACAGAAGAAACACGTACAGAAAGCCAGACAGAAATACGTACCGAAGGTCAGACAGAAGAAACACGTACAAAAAGCCAGACAGAAATACGTACCGAAGGTCGGACAGAAGAAACACGTACAGAAAGCCAGACAGAAATACGTACCGAAGGTCAGACAGAAGAAACACGTACAAAAAGCCAGACAGAAATACGTACCGAAGGTCGGACAGAAGAAACACTTACAGAAAGCCAGACAGAAGAAACACGTACAGAAAGCCAGATAGAAGACAAAGGTAAGAACATAAAGAACGACCTCTATGTAGTACTTTATTTTGCACTAGTAGAGACTTACAGCTGCATAGGCCATTCTGACCAAAAATTTTTACGGGCTGTAAGCCCTAATTCGCACGAGCCTTAAATAAGCGCGGTTGTGTTAAAACCCGGCGTTGCGCTGATAATACAAAGTGCGCGTTAAAAAAGCGTTGGCGTGTGAACAGATACTTGCGAATGCATTTGTTCTATTTGAACGCTATAATTCTGTTTGAAAAAGCTCTCGTGCGAATGAGGCCTTACTCGTTTTTGCTTACAATGTGATGTCCAGTGTCATACTAATTTTGACAGCATTACAGAACACGATTTTTGTTTGCATAGTTCCATAATCTAAGGTTTGAATTAATCGTTCCTTACATTTAATTCAATGCACTTTCATGCACCATTACAGGGTTCCGTATCTGAAGGTTGCGAACGAGACCCTATTATTAAGATTCAACTGTCTGTCCGTCCGTACGCCCGTCCGTCCTTCCGTCAGTCAGTCCGCGGGCTCATCTCGTGAACCGAAATGGGTAGAAAGTTGAAATTTTCACAGAATGCGTATTTATTTCTATTGTCACTATAACAATAAATAATAAAAATTTCAAAGTGGCCACCATGAAAGTTTAAGAAAATCAAGCGTTCTTTCTTGTACGAGTACGATGGTACGAAACCCTTCGTATGCGATTCAGAGTCGCACTTGACCGATTTTTTAGGGAATTGCCGCTTGTAAAAGATCTTTCTTTGCCGTTTGATGTCTTCTGGTCAAAGTCTTAAGCCATAACCTAAGTATCTGTATTAATTTTAGGGATGGTTATTCAGATTCCCGAAGAACCTTCTTACCTGTCCAAATACTGGATTTTATTTATTGTTGCTGTTGTCTTCACAACCATCGCATTAGCGATATCAATACACATTATATTGAAAATGAAAAAAAAAGGATGTACTCGGACACAGGCACAGGTTTGTTATTTATTTCTATTTCGTGAACCAGGATAAAAAGACATTTGATCCTGGTAATGTATGAAGTCTTAGATTTCTTTTATTATGCTCGCTCGACTTCATACATACATTAGACACAAAACATACATTACATAGAAACAAAAATTATTTTTTGCTTTTTAGTGTTTGTGGTTATTGAAGTCGGTTTTATTTTTGTTTTGATTTTTTGACGTGAGAACGTCTTATAATTCGATACAGCCGGCTGCACGCACGAAAAAAGATGACTCATGCGGCGTTACGTTAGGTACGGCGTTATCTCGCCGCAGGCGAGGTAACGCCGCGATCGGCCTTTGTTGTCACGTTCAACTATCGTCAGTAAACCGACTTTACAGACAACCAATTTTTTTTTTCTGTGCTATCGTGCCGGAGGGCGCCTCACTAATAGTAGGTACATTACAGTCCAGGCCTGAAATAAAGCGATTACTGGCCGAGTCATATTGGAAGGCCGAGGCGAAGCCGAGGACTTCTCAAGTGATTTTGAAAGTAAGCTTTTAAACTAAACGAGGTCGGTAATTGCTATTTCGGTCGAGAGTTGTATAGTGCTTTACCTCCATTTGCGAGGAAACAATAAAAAACTCAAACCATATACAGTCTGAAACACACCAATTCGAACGTTACGATCTTGTTTGAAAAAAAATTAAAAAAAGTTAAAAACAAATTACTAAAAAAAAAAATATACATATAAATTAATTATCATCAGTACGAAACTGTCCAACAATTTCCAGTCCTCGTGGAAATGCGGCCAGTAAAGGCCCGATTACAGTTCTCTACAATGAAATCCTTTCTTTTGTAAAGTAACATTTTACGAGCAAGTGGAGGTAAAGATATTTACCTAAACATTTAATAACTGTGCCCCCACGGATCCCTTTTCAATGATCTGTGTGTAAGTGTACCCCACTGTACACTACGCTTATCTAATTGGCACCGGTGACTGTAGGTTCTTGTGATACACTGTGGTGGTGGACTAAGGTCTCATTCGCACGAGAGCTTTTTTAACGTCCGTTAAAAAAGCGTTCAAACGTCAAATAGAACAAATGCATTCCCAAGTATCTGTTCACACGTCAACGCTTTTTTAACGCGCATTTTGTATTTTTAACGCAACGCCGAGTTTTAACACAGCGCTTTTTTAACGATCGTGCGAATTAGGGCTTAGGCTCAGATCTAAAGAGCATAAGTGTTTTGACTTTGCTCAGACTTAAGTTTCAGTTAAAGCGAGACAGATTATGTCAGCGATAAAACGTTTTCTCGTTTTAATTGTCGTGAGCAAAGTCAAAGTTCGCTCTATAGAAATCGACACTCTAAGTGTGATGTTATTTTGTTTTAGGACCAAATATGCCTAAACATATTGAATGATAATTCAGAAAACGCTATTTCTAACGAAATCATTATTGATCCTGCTAACATGTACATTCATTTTACTGATCCGAAGTACAGAAAACCTGCGACACCTAGACCAAAACGGCCGTCGCCAATTAAAAAATCGGAGATTAGGTATGTAAACGGAGATTACTTTGAGGGGCAATCGCGTAAATAAGTACCTTATAATATAATAGAGGTACCTAATGTAATGTATAATACGCGGGGCATTCATGTACAGTAGGAATATCGACAAAACATAATATAAACCTACTATAACTGTGTTTTTCTATTGCAATAAATAATAAGGTATAAAAATAAGGTTGACTTTGTTTTAATCCCGTTTTCCATCTCCGAAACTGTTAATCAATTAAGTAATCTTTATGTAATTAACATGGGATCTACCCGATGGTAAAGAGGCTAAAGAATTGCCAAAATCGGATTTGTTTCATTTATCACTAAGAATTCAACATTTTAGGAATTCAATATTTTGGGCCTGAAGGATGGAATGTAGGTAGAATTGCCAGATGCCCCGTATTTTACGGGTTACCCTGTATTTCAGGGTATGATAAAACAAAAACCCTTAATTGCGAAAAAAAATCGGAGTAAATAAAGCTCTCGTATTTTTTACAAATTCAGCCGGAGCTGGCTGGCGAAACCAAACCCTGACGTTTCACGTCCAGAAGAGAGAATATTTTCCAAAGGTGAAGCTTCTAACAATACCTAAGTATAAAAAAAAAATTATGTAAAATACTGTCTCCACTCTCCGGTAAAAAATCTAAAACCCGTATTTTTATGCTGGTAGCCCGTAAATCAAGAAGTGGCAGATGCCAACCCTAAATGTAAGTTAGCCCACCCGTGCGAAACTAGGGTGGGCCAACTACTTACATAGTTTTTAATAATAATTTGGAAAGGCTCTTGGAAAGGCCTATGTCCTGCAGTGGACGCTTACAGGCTGATGGAATGGAATGGAAAATTATAATGCTTCCAGGCTTCCACACTACCTAGCTACCACCACTGACACTACTGCCAGCTAGAGACTAGGACGCTTACTGCTGCTACTAATTACTTCGTAGGGTTTAGGATCTGAAAGAAAACAAAGGTTCTTTGCAAGATTGCAACGAACATTTTTGTAGGTTCCTTGCACGGAAGGCAGGACTGAATATTATGGTTCCTTGCGAAGTTTTTTCTTTGGCGCCATCTGTGCTGCGTTAAGTATATAACATAAAATCTATTTATGATCGCTAGATGGAGCTGCTAGTTTTTAGCAGTTTGCAAAATAGCTAAGTACACTACTAAATTATAACTAAGGTATAATATTTATCAGTGTGGTACATTACAAAATATATAATTATATATACATTATGCAAGGTGGTATGAATTTTTGTAATGAGGTTTGTGTGGTTTTGGTGGCGAATTTTAACATAATAATAATAATTCATACTTCTTACTCAGTAGGTACTTCTTGAGACGGCCCGGCATGCATTGTGTGAAAGGTCCTCACTCTGGAGCCCTGACGACTGACAGCTTGGGTCCTAGGTATACCTACATTATACTCTTTGGGTCCTACCCTGCTGCTAGTGGCGCTAATTTAATCATATATTATTTTTTATCAAAGGGTAGATAAAGTTATTTTATTTTTGTTGTTTCTGTTTTTTTTTGTTGTTTCGTTTACTTTATTGTTTGTTGTTTCTGTTACTTTTTTGTTGTTACTGTCAAGAAGGCACCGAAGGCACCTATTTAATTTTTTGAACCTAAACATTTTTTTTTAAACATCATTATTTAAAAAAAAATTGAATGGGATGTCTTAATTTTATACCTACCCAACATCAGCTAATGTAGGTGTAGGTAGTTACATGTTTTCATTTTTACAAAAAATCTGAACTTTTCTGCAAAACTTTAATACCTACCTACTTACATAATAATTGAGACTCAGTTGATAGGTAGTAGGTACTTAGAGGTACTAGGTACCACCTATTACCTACCTACCTAACTCCCTAGGTAGGTAGAATAAAGTGTCTCAACTCTCAACAGGTATTAATCTACTTAATTAATAGGTAAGTTTTACCTACTTAATTATTTTTAACTAGGTAAACAAATACACCCAAAAATCATTACCCACCTTCTGGCAAAGTCGGGTAAAAATGGACAAAGCATAACCGAATAGACAAATAGCGCATCTAGTAGACTTATAGTCATAAACACTTGAGGCTCTTTGAATTAGCCGTTTTATACGATCGAATAGTTTTTAAATAACAAAAAGGTTTATTTCAAAATAGCTTTTAATCCTTAAGAATAAAGTGCAATTTAGTTTGGGTGTTTTTGACGGCTCCTGTCTGTCGCCATTTTCCATAATGGCCGCGAGTACCGCGACATCTATACAAATTTTAGTGTCATCAAGAGCTTGCCTGGCGTTGGTCGTGCGTGTTTTACGCTAGGCTTATTGTTTGCAACCATTGTATAAAGAAAATGATACGAAAATTTACCAGGAACGGAATTCAGTACTATTCTCTACGTTATAGTTTAATAAATGTGTACTAATCAGAAAACTGTGTTCCTCGCGTCTTAGGAAGCTGTTAGGTAGTAAAATAATGAATTTAACACGCTGCGGCAGTCTTTCTGTTTGAATTGTCGTGAACCTTGTTGTGGAATCGATTTTCAGATGTTATTAATGAAATTACTAAGGTGCTTGTGGTGATATTGTTTGTAAAATAGAACCTGTTTTGCTGGTCTCGCGTTACACTGACTTTTCGACCGTCGGCGGTGGCTGGCTCGAAATCGATAGAGATAATAAAAAATGCATATTTTGGCCATGGTTTCATAAAGGTTTCGTTCAATACTGTGCCGGCACGATATTGTGAACGAATGCTCTTCAGATCTCTCATCTGTTTGCAAAACGCAGTGCGATTTATATAATGTTATCGAAGTGATAGTGATACTCAAACATCATAAAAAAAATTTCGACGAGCCCGATAAGGTGAGTAAACAAACACTTTTTTCCAATATTTAAATATTAAACCTTGATTATTTTATGTAAAAAACCATGGTGAAATGAAAAGCTGGATGAAAATGAATGATACAAAACTCATTAAAATGGATACCTAATTTATAAAAAGTTTCATATCACGAGCGACGAATAATTAAAGAGTGTCCGACCTGCATACTAAATTATGTCAATTGCTGTAATAATAAAAAAATGATGATACAACGGCATGATCGCGTGAATACAATATTTTTATCGCCGCTTAAAATCTACTGTTTGACATTTGACAGAAAAAGTACCTTGAACAATACAGATTATAATCATTATAATAAATTGCTATGGAACTATTAATGGTACATAATAGAGGTGTCCTTTATTTCCTGCTATTTTTCAAAATGATCTTATCACTATCTATTATTTGAAGAAATACCTGATTGTTTCTATGGGTAGTAAGTTACTATTAGACATGTTAAGTTTCAATGCCTATTCAACTAAGCACAGCTACTAACTACTTATTTGTCAAAAATTGTGTTACTATATGGTCTATTGACAATTGCTCCTTGCTATGTAACTACAAAAGATTACAGATAGATTGCATATTGGAACTTGATGCATGTACATTTACAACACCTAACCTTTTAATCTTTGGCTTGTAAATGGAACATGCTACCTTTTTTATTCAAAGGCAACTTAGTTACTTCCCTTGATATAAAGTGAAAATCATTACCATTTGGTTAGTTTTGTTTCTCTGTCTGTTATTTTGTCACGGCCCAACCTGTAAAATTAAAAATTCCTACAGGATTTAAAAAAATCTAAATTAGAAATGTTCGAGTCACAACCCACGGGCATCATCTAGTTTAATTAATATTCTACATACTTACATAAAACTTAAAAATACTACTGCATACTTTACTGTAATTTAGTGTGGAAGGTCTAACTGGCTAGAATTAAGATTTAACTCTGTGTAAAAATATAGTAAGTACAGCTACTTACTTACCTACTAGATACATCTTAAAACAGGTTTCGTGACACACTGAGTTACCTATATTCTCGCTAAGGCTGGAAAATAACCAGTTTAATTCTAAGACTATGCATTTCAGAGTATAAAAACCATCACCATAATATTTGTAATATATTGTCAAACATACTTACTTATTTATTTACAAATCTCATTCAAATCATATTTAAAGAAATCTTTGCAAAAATGAAATAACAAAAATAACAAAATATAAAATAAGTAACTGAAACAACAAAATATTTTTATATTTTGTTGTTGTTGAAACAATAAAATATTTTTATATTTTGTTGTAACAGTAACATCAAAAAATAAAATAACAGTAACAACAAAAATAAAATAGCAGAAACAACAAACAATAAAATACTTGATAGAAACAACGACAAAATAAAATAACAGAAACAACAAAAAATAAAATAACTTACCTAACATTAACTTTAAGAGGGCTCTCTCCGTCACTCGTTTCATACAATCGTAGTTCCAATTTCATTTGAATATTAAGCAACCAAAGTGCATGAAATTTTGCAGACATATTCTAGAAACTAATATCTGTGTCTGTGGTTTTCCAGATTTCTGTTAAAATATTCGGTTTCAAAGTTACGCGGTCTTAAAAATTTTCATACAAATCTTTGAGCCCCTGTAATTTTAAAACTACATATTTTTAGAAAAATCTAAAACACCACAGACACAGATATCACTTTCTAGAATATGTCTGCAAAATTTCATGGACTTTGGTTGCTTAATGTTCAAATGAAATTGGAACTACGATTGTATGAAGCGAGTGACGGAGAGAGCCCTGTTAAACAAAATTTTAAAAAAATAAGTAAATTAAAAATTTATAACACCCCTGACAAGTGAAGGTTACAGGAATAACTTTCAAACGGCTGAACCGATTTTCTTGGATTATAGTTAAGAACACTTGATCAAGCCACCTTTCAAACAAAAAAAAAACTAAATTAAATCAGTTCATTAGTTTAGGAGCAACGATGCCACAGACAGATACACAGATACACACGTCAAACTTATAACACCCCTCTTTTTGGGTCGGGGGTAAAAAAATATTAAATGGTTCCCACTAGCAGCAAAGTAAGACCCAAGCTGCCAGTGGTCAGGGCTCCAGAGTGAGGAACCCACTCACAATGTGTACCATTTCAAGAAGACTTCTTGTCCTGCTTTTGATCAAAAGTTAAGCAATTGTTTCTTTAAACTTACAACGCTTAATTTGAGACTTCTTTAAGTACAATTTGGCTTAAATTTATTTTTTAGTATCTGACCCCACCCACAAAGTTATATGGAGTTTGCAATCTAAATATTACATTGAATGAAAAAATGAGTGAAAAGTGGTAGCCCACTGAAATCCGACCTCTCACTCTAACTTGGTAGGCAATTCGCATCTTCACCTATACATTTGTGGACTTGCCCAGGCTTCTTATGGGTGTATGGTGGGCTTATCTATTCCTATGAATATGAATGTGTTATTTTGAGTAATGTGTTATATTGAGTACAATACATAATATTATTATTTGATAAGGTGGATGGATTGCGTGAAAGAGGATATGCGTATAAAAGGGGTGGATGATGGATAACAGAAGAGAGTGGAAGAGGAAGACATGTTGTGCCGACCCCACATAGTATGGGATAAGGTCTGGAAGAAGAAGAAGACATAATATTATTATTATAAACTTCTTTGTGAAATGTTCTCAATGATAATGAAACTAGTATTGAATTGCACTGAGAAGTAAAGATGCCAATTTTATTTTTACTAGGATTGATCCTGTTGTTTATATGAAGGAAATGAAAATGTATTACTTTTGCGCCTTTAACTTTTCAGAGTTATCTGTCTTTTTAAGCAATTAAATATCACTTGTTTTTACAGTGAAGTAAAACATAGTTAGGAAACCTGTATGTCTGAGAGTTTTCAATAATGTTCTCACAAAGTCTGCCACTCGGCACTTGGCTAGCTTGGTGGACTAGCCAAAACTATCTCATTCTGAGAAGAGACCCGTGCTCAGTAGTGAACTGGTGATGGCTACAACAGTCTATTAGCCAGTAGTGAGAGAATGGAGTGAGGGCTGCATAGGATCTTCTCTAATGTGAGTGCACAAGGAAAGCAGCCATCGGAGAGACCTATCAGCGATGCATATAGTGCCACGACACTGCAGCGATGACAATAACTGCTATGCCAAGAGTGTAACAATAGAGAAGAGGGAATGGTGCTAATTTTGTTGTACACAATCACTAAAATAGGTCTAAATCTATTGCTATCCTTGTCCGTAGGCAGCATTGTGAAAGCAATAGCATTAGTTATGTTGATTGTATTCAAGGAAATTAGCAAGTGTCAGACTATTTTGCATAAATTTTAAGTTTTCACTCACTATTTAAATTTATGTGTCAACTGTCATGTCAAAAATACGATTTTAGTCCTTATTTTAAAGGTTAATAATACTTGTGAGTTGTGACATGGCAGTTGACAAATAGAGTTAAAACGGTGAGTGAGTTCTCATTTTGTATGGACTATACTTTTTATTTGTTATAGTCCTTATATTCTAATTTGAAATCCATGAAATACCTGACGCTTTTTAATGTTAGCAGATATAAAACAGGTTCTTTAAAAACTATAACAAATTCAAATAAAGTAAAGTAAAGTAGGCTATGGCTAAGAATCAAAATGAAGGATTATTGAATTCTATCATGTTCTGAATTAATCATCAATTTATCAATTGAATGATAAATTGATTGATTGAAATGAAAATTCAAAGAAAAGGATAATACCCCGCATTAAGGAGTTTCATATAAGACTGTCATTTTTAGCTGAAAAAAATATTAAAATATAATTTAAATAGTGTCAATTCTACCAAAATATACCTACTAAATATTTTCTACCTACTAAATACCTGAAAACCTACCAAAAAAGAAGAAATCTACTAAATCTGGTCACCCTGCAACCGTTATTTTGACACTGACATTCGTTTACTGACTAACCATAGATTAACTCATTGTTTTTTTTAGTCGTCACGGAATGCATAACTCAACAAAAAATAAAAACATTCCCAAAAATATTTCTTATATTTAGCAACTGTAAATCCAAATTATTGTTTGTGATTTTAGTTTATCGTAAAATAAAGGATTTTCCCATATTTTTTTTCTATAACGAGACTGGGCCCAAATCTGGTCGGTCTCCTTTAATCTAAACTAGTTCTAAAACAGTTAATCACAACGATTGCGATTGTAATAATGATTGATGCAGTTTTTCCGTAATCGAGCAGCTGAAACTCGATTTCGGTAAAATGACACCTACTGTGTAACGATTGAGGAGTTGAACTATTAAATTAACTTTTCATAATTCACTCCGCGTAGAACCTGTTAGCTGGTCGAGAAGTCCACGTGTTCATGTTCACCCGACGTGCTGTACCAATAAATTTTACTTGTAAATAACTCATGACTTAAATACCTAGGTGTCTCTAAAATTCAGCTGATTTTATTTCTTATTTTATCTCCTCATTATGCCTAACCATAACCACTAATATAGACGATCACGACTTACCATCACACGATCACAATCACTTCCGATTGGCCGACACTCGCTCACTATTGGCTACGATGCATTGTTGCAGCAACAATACCGTAAATTCAGACAATCACAGCAATAGCGATTGCTATAATGATTGATGCAGTTTTCCGCATTCGGCGTAGAGACTAGCTGATTTCTATTGTCACACTAGCTGTCGTACCATGGGGGTACGCCTGGTTTATGATAGTACTAGAGGATGCCCGCGACTTCGTCCGCCTGCATTTAAGTTTTTAAAGATCCCGTGGGAACTGCTTGATTTTCCAGGATAAAAAGTTACCTATGTCAACAACAGGGACGTAAGCTGTCTCGGTACCCATACAAATCGGTTAAGCTGATGGGTCTTTAGGAATCCCGTGGGAACGCTTTGATTTTCCAGGATAAAAAGTAGCCTAGGTATGACCGTCCCCTGGATATAAGCTGACCCTGTGCCTTTCGTCAGAATCGTTTAACATGTTGGGCCGTGAAAAGGTAGCAGACAGACAGACACACTTTCGTATTTATAATATTAGTATGGAGGATTACAATACTAGCAGATCACTGTCTAGCAGTGGACGTCTAGAATCTAGATATCGGTTGAGACTTCAAAAGACTTGGAGGGCTCCATCACAAAATACCCAAACATTCGACTACGGCTACGCATACACAGTTTCAAATTCACAATGACATCTATTCAGTGTGTATTTACTAGTGACGTGCACAACTCGACGTATTATAAGTAACAATAATTTTGGTGGGAAAATAAATAGTTAACTTAAACAAGCGCGATTTCTGTTAACTTAAATATTAAACTCATAAATTCCAACCTCTATTTTACCCCAATTTTTTTTTTTAAAGGATATTAGCCATGCTACTCATGGCTAATACTCCCCTTTCCCCTCCAATTAAGAGTTAAGCTAGTGCCAGGAGTGGGTACGACAATTATAGAGCAACAGGTGGGATTTGAACCGCCGACCTTTCGGAATTCAGTCCGCTCCTCAACCGTTGAGCTATCGAGGCTCTTACCTGATGTTTACGTCATAATAGCTATCGGCATGCCAAACAGCCCCATCCGTCCAGTAGATTGAGCTGTGCGTTGATAGATCAGTCAGTCAGTCCCCTTTTCCTTTTATATATTCAGATAATTACATCTACCTTAGGTTTCCTTAATTTACTTAATAGGTAAATAAGTACCTTCTCGTTGAAATGCGAGGCGCACTATGCTCAGCCCCATAAATTTAAAAATCGTAGGTCTATATGCTCAGCCCATACGACCTTATCACCGCGAACCGATAGTAAAAATAAGATACCTAACTCCAGAAAGACTAAAGCGCCGGCCAAATCGCGTCGCTTATGCGTTTCTCCGAGAGGGTTTTCAGAATTTGATCAGAATGGCAAGTCTAGGCCCCATAGTTGTTACTACATACATTAACAGATTGCCTGCTTTTCACGGCCCATTCATTTAACCGTTGTTGATGAAATTTGGTACAAAGATGCTTGCATCCTGCATAAAAATCATAGAGTTTGCATGGGATTTAAAGACCTAAATAGTAAATACACGTTGATGAAGTCGCTGGCATCATCTATTTGATACAGAGGGTAGCTTGCATCCCGGATACTTGGCTACTTTCATACTAGAAAATATCCCTTGAAATTAAAAAAAAATTGGCCAAGTGCGAGTCGTACTCGCGCAACACGAAAGGTTCCATACAATCGTACAAAGAATACTAGTACTTTAATTTTTTTAAACTTTTTAGTGATGGCCATTTAGAAATTCAAATTCTATAAAAATTTTAACTCTACCTATTACGGTTAGCGAGACGCAGACAGACGGACGGACGGACGGACGGACGGACGGACGAAAAGTGGCAATAGGCCATAGGGTCCCGTTGGCATCCTTCGCGTACGGAACCATAAAATCCTAAATCCACGCAGACGACATCGCGGAAATCATCTAGTAAGTTACAAAAAGTGTAGTAAGTAAAAAGTAAGTATAGGTGTTAGCGTAATGATAAAATATGGTTTTAAGGCCCTGATAAAATTACCTCTGCGGCTTACGAAGAGTACGAAATCCCAACAAATGGACAATGGTCCATAATCCGAAAATATGCCTTCGAAAATACCAACACCATTTTGAAAATCGGAGAAAAAAGAAAATGTTTCCACTCTCACCTGTTCCATTAGAAGCATGCTGCGTTTTGTAGTGGTTTTTACAGCTTACGACACGATACCGTCATGGTTAACCAGTGACGCTGACATTACATCAATTAGTTATAAAGAACTTAAAAGGCCTACCGCCGTAATTTGATAGCTACAGTATGATAATTGCAATCACCACTGATTGGCTAACTCTCTCATGAATGACAATCAGAAATGCATTTAGGTATTGCAGCAAGAATACATAAATTCAAGGGGTCGATTCCGATAAAATTACAGCTACGGTGTGGCGATCACAATCACCTCTATTAGCTGATACTCTCGTACTAGTTATTAGCCAGAATTCATAGTTGCAGCAATAATGCTTTTTTACCATTCCACACGAATTATTGTGATTTTGTTATTGTAATGGTCACAGATTTCGTGCTAAGGCTTGAATAATATCTGGTTTGTCTCATAATTGTTTCGTCAGTCAACCTTTCTCGCACATTAGGAAAGTACAGTAGCTAGTTACACTTAAACACATTTCCTCAGCCAAAGCTTTTTTCGGGCGTCAACGTTAGGTGCGTGGTTTCCTGAAAAGGTCTGGACTCTGGAGGTAATTAGCTTATTATAATAAGTATTTTACCACATTGTGGATGTTAAGTTTGGCACGCGCAGCTTTTGTTTTACCCAGATTTTTTAATATCTAAAAAAGTTAGTTGCTGTCGTGACGACGTCGTGGCCTGTAAAAGTGCCCCAAGCCTACCAGGAACGCATTACCGTATCGAATTTCCTGTATTCGAAATTAGAATTTTTAAATGCATTATATCGAGTTCGCGCCAAATTATTCTTTTTCTTTTATTTTTCTTTTTAATGGATCCAAGAAAAAATCCCTTTACAGTCTACCTACGTTTTAAGTTTGTTAACAAGATTAAAGGATTAAAGATTAACTCAATTAAGTGATTATTATACTTAGTTTATTGAGCTATGGAATAAAGGGCTATACCTAAGTATTTAGATTAAAAATAAAAGTAGAAAAATGGATTATATATATTTTTCTACTTATCTAGTCAAATCGATTAAAAGGGGCTTTCAGGTTTAATCATTAAACTGCCATGCCTATCCCTTCTAGATGAGCGCTTTTCTATCTTAAGGTGCGTTTCCACTGAAACGGAGCGGAGTTGTGCGGATACGTGTGTTTTCGACCAATTTGCAGATCAAGTTAATTTAAGACTGAGCTATTGCCAAAAAAACCGGCCAAGTGCGAGTCAGACTCGCGCACCGAGCGTTCCGTATTCGGGTAATTTTTCCGACATTTTGCACGATAAATCAAAAACTATTATGCATAAAAATTAATAAAAATCGGAATTATTCCTTTACTTGTGCTATAAGACCTACCTACCTGCCTTTCGTGATTCTAGGTCAACGGGAAGTACCCTATAGGTTTTCTTAACAGACACGACGGTGGACGGACGAACAGACAGACAGACATCAAAGTGATCCTATAAGGGTTCCGCTTATCCTTTTGAGGGGAAAATGGCCCTACGTAGCATTCTATTTTAGAACAATCAATTTTCAAAAATTCTCACGTTTTATGGCGCTCGTCACACGTCACCCGCGCATTTCCGCTCCGAGTTATCATGTGGAATGTGCGGGTTTGCGGAGCGTCCCACACCGATTGCCATCTTGACCTGTCGCGTACTAGTAATTAATATTATCGTGACAGTTAAATAAATATTTCACGATGATAAGTTAACTGACTGATAAGATGTATAATTAACCTGTTTACCTACATTATAATATGTGAATGACCACTTATGTATTTTAAGTTCTCACGCGCCATATTGTCTGATAATAATTTACTCATAATAACTCGCATCGTGTCGTACTTTCGGTTCAATTCAGCTACCATCGGATGTGGTCCACACAGTAGGAATGGAGACCGATTTACTGTGACTCGGCACCGTCTTGTCGCTCAAGAAATGCGAAAGCATGCTGCGGCATCCGACGGCATGCACCCGAATCCCAGCCGATTATCTACATAGGACGCTTGCGGTCGGCTACTGGAGCATGTAGACTAATTCACTGTGACTCGGCACCGTCTTATCGCTCAAACGATGCGGAAGCATGCTGCGGCATCCGACGGCAAGCGCTCGCATTCCAGCCGTATATCTCCATAGAGCACTTGCGGTAGGCTACTGGAGCATGCGGATTACGCATGCATACGATTTTTGCGTTTGCGGATGGGGTGCGTTGATGTGTATCATACTTTACACTGTTCAAGCCTTGATATAATAGGTTGAACATTAATTGTAAACAAAAGAAGCAGGCCAATTTGGTAGTGACTAGTGACCCCTAAAATATGTCCGACGTAGGGTCAATTGGGCACATCACCGCAGACTTGTCCTAATAACCGGCACACATCTCTTCAGTTAAGTGACTTAATTGTTCCTGATTAACTAGTGGTCACAATCAAGTCATAATCCGTTATGGTACTAGGTGTTTGAGTCATTGAAATCTAAGAATCTATAATTGTCCAAACTCTACTCGAAAAAACCGTTAATTTTTTTATTGCAAAATAGGCTTGCGCATGATGACAATCCTCACACTTCACACTAATATTATAAAGGCGAAAGTCTATGCGTTTCTATGTGTGTATGTGTGTGTGTGTGTTTATTACTTTTTCACGCAAAAACAAATGAACGGATTTGTCTGATATTCGGAATGGAGATAGATTATACACTGGATTAACACATAGGGGCTACTTATTATCCCGGAAATTCAAATAGTTCCTACGGGATTCTGAAAAACCTAAATCTAATAAGGTAGTTCTTAAATAATGGTAATTAAAAATAATTATTAATTTGTCAATTATTATGAATGGCAGTTGTTAAAATTACATTTGTTTTTAAAATGGGGGTATTAATGACTTTAAGGGATCTTTTGTTTCACGGACGCTTTAGGCACAGGGTTATTATCGTGCTGCGGTTAAGGGTTCAAAGCTAGGGTTTATTTATCAAACCGAATGCGGTTTCATGGGGCTAGTTACTCGGGGTTGTATGCTTTTACTTGTGCCGACTAGGGCGAATCATAAGGGGGGCTATGAAAGAATAGAAAGCTTTATATAGAGGGGGTGTGTGATACTAGGTACCACAGAGTATATTCAACGTAAGTATAGCTTATGCCCGCAACTTAGGTTGAAATCTATAGAGCGCACTTTGACATTGCTTAGACTTAAGTTTCAGTTAGAACGAGACAGATTTATGTGAGCGATATAGCGCTGTCTCGTTTTAATAGTGTCTTAAGTCTAAGCAAAGTCAAAGTGTGCTCTATAGATCTCAGGCTTAGTATAGGGTCCCGTTGGCATCTTTCGGGTACGGAACCCTAAAAGCGAGCTCTTCTCGTTCAGTATGTAGCGTCAGCCAACCCGCAACTACCCGCGTGTACTCGAGAACATAATTACAACGGTTCGGCCCAATCTACCCATTATCCTACACATTCTGTGAAAATTTCAACTCTCTACATATTACGGTTCACGAGATGTAGCCTGCTGACAGACAGACAGCGGAGTCTTAGTCATAGGGCCCGTAGGCGGCTTTCGGGTACGGAACCCTAAAAGAGAGCCCTTCTCGTTCAGTATGTAGTCATTTGGAGCGTCAGCCAACCCGCAACTACCCGCGTGTACTCGAGAACATAATTACAGCGGCTCGGCCCAATCTACCCATTATCTGCGTTTAACTGCAGCCCTAACCACCGGTTAGCGGTTAAATTGAGCGGCAGAAGCGCGAAACTTTGGTTGCGGATTGCGCAAATTGAGAGGAAACTAATCTCTGGCCCATTACATGGTTTAGTTTTGCGTAATGCTGTAGTGGAGTGGTTACGAGTCGCTACATGGGAACTGTTGTAGTTGAACGGTAACTGCGTCGTAATTCTCATTGTTGAGGGTCTTGCCCCCATCCATTTAAACTCTAACTCATACCATGTATTCAAAATAGATGAAAATTAAATAATTACTATGATTTAAATGCATGGCGTAAGCCTACCCGTAATAAAATTAAAAATGACTTAATGCTCCTTTTTACAATGTTCTGCGCTGAGTAGGATAGCTTTAATTTCAAACCTGTCCACTTGTTTTACATGACTTGTACTAATATTATTCTTTGACATGACTAAAGAGCTTAAGTTCAAAGAACTAGCGGTGAATCTTAAGTTAAATAATTTCTGGTTAGGATATAACGTTTGATGACACGTAAGCAGGTTCAACTTTAAACACATTTGTAGCGGTGACAAAACTCGCTTGATATGGGTCACTGGGTTTGGTGTAAGTTATGGTGTTATGGCGGATTTATACTACAACAGGTATTTCAAAAGCACGAAGTAATGCCACGCAGTTCCTGGTGCTCACCTTGGAAGACACGGGGAGGTTATTTTAGTTCGTGCGAGACGGACACACCCTGCCAGCAGGGGAGTTTTTCACCCCTGAGGAAAAAAAATATAAGGGATCTCAAAAGTTGAGACTGACCAGTGCTGACCTCTGACCCGGTATTAATATTGTCTAAATGAAGTATAGAAGGTATAGGTTTTTGTTTTAAAGAAGTCAGAAAGGAAACGAATTCATTCGATGGTAAATATTGTACATAATAATTCTTTTCTTATTTTTTTATCTATGACTCGCTGCAGAATTAATGTACAACTCTGCTTTCTGCTTTGCACTACGCGCAACCGAAAAAACGAATACAGCTGAAACAGTTTGGCTAACGCCATGAATCATCATCAATCAAAAGCCAAAACAATCATGTAATAAAACGGACGTCATGAAGCCGTAAGCTTTCGTAAAAAAAAAACGCTGTCACTTCCCCTTCACTTCAGTTCACTTACACTGGCAGGCGCTTGTATACTATCTCTATGGGCAGGCGTCAAACGTTACGGTATATTTGACGCTATGTACGCTATGAAACGCCTAAGTATCTTTGCCTTGACGTCACCCCTAGCTTAATATGTGACAGATTGACAATTCAGGATCAAACCGAGGGTTTCTTCAGTCTAGCTCACTCTGACGCTGCCTCTCCTAATTTGAACCATGCCCCGAGTTCAAATGTCAACACAAAACTACCTCGCTTTTGAAAACGCATGGCCCGAAGGCACAGTTTACCCGCCCTATTATAATGTTCACAATCCTTTCATCTCTACGTGATGCTCGTGCTCCCAGAGACTTTCTTTTGAGATATGTTTTGGACGTACGTGTTGAGATTCGTTTGAAAATAATAAGTTTAATTCTGTTTTGTGACGTGGGGTCATTGCACAGGCATAAACGATGTTTTGTTTTAGCATTTTCTCCATTTTTAACCCCCGACCCAAAAAGAGTGTTATTAGTTTGACGTGTGTATCTGTGTATCTGTCTGTGGCATCGTAGCTCCTAAACGAATGAACCGATTTTAATTTAGTTTTTTTGTTTGAAAGGTGGCGGCTGGCTTGATCGAAAGTGTTCTTAGCTATAATATAATCGAAGAAAATCGGTTCAGCCGTTTGAAAGTTATCAGCTCTTTTCTAGTTTTCTTATAGGGGTTTTTGTGTCGGGGGTTTTTAAATTTTGAGATATCTCCATTTTAAAACAATGGGGTTACTATCTAACTGGAAGAGTTAATTTTTAAAAATCTCAGTAAACCGACGACGATATTATGCTAATAATTAGATATAAGTACTTACTCGTATGAAGTAAGAAGTAACGTGTTTGAACTGTGGTATAATGTACCTTAGTGCATTTGGCTTAGTATAATATACACTAAGGGTGAAATGTATAGAGCGGACTTTGACTTTCCTCAGATTTAAGTCAGAGTTAAAACGAGATAGTTTTATTTAGAGATATAAATCTATCTCGACTTCAGTCTGAGGAAAGTCAATATAGATCTCAGTCTAATTCTTTCGCTATAATTGATTCGCAAACTCAGTGTCTAACACAGAATGATAGCCATTGAGCTCATTTGACATTGGTTGGTCCTACATTGCTGTTGCACTAAGTGATGTTGAAATAAGTTTTCGTAGAAAACCTTCAATGGATTAAAATTAAATATATATGTTACATGAGCTCGGTGGCTCTCCTTCAGTTAGTTACACTGAGTCAGTCCCGGTATCCACCTAAGCGGAAAGGAGAGATGTGTACAGTCAACCAATCAGATTTTTAAAAGATGACGTGATAATTATTTCGCGTCATCTATTATGAATCTGATTGGTCGACTGAACACATCTCGTCTCCTCCCCGTTTAGGTGGATACCGGGCCTTAGCGAATGGCCCCGCAGAACGCGCGATCACTGCAAAGCTTGAGGGTCTAACGGTGTTTGGGGGCACGTAATGTCCCAGTGGTGGGTCTGCTGAGGCGGGCATCCGCTGGCGGAGTAACGAGGTGTTTTCGGTCCCTTGTGCTCCGTCATCAGCGGTGGGATGGAACTTCGTGAGGTTTTTAGTCGGGAGGAGTCCGACATAACCACTGTACTCCCCCGTGGTCGGTGGTATCCATGACGGATTTTCCTCACGCGAACAAAAAAAAGAAAAAAAAAAGGTCAACGTGCTAGCAACGCGCGGTCGCGCTTATCTATGTCGGGCCAAGGAGTGGTTGTCGCGCGGATTTGTGAACCGCGCGGTCAGGTATAAGCGAGTATGAAGAGACTAATGTAAATAAGATTGCTCCATGTCTGTACAAGCTATAAATATCCTCAAAACAAAATATACAACATATTTTACTAGCTATACGCCGGCATCACGCAACAATCCGGTGTCCTTGTCACCATAACTAGCCAAAAATAGGTTACATAATGGGAAATAAGTATGGGACGACAATACGGCGTAACCCATAAATCGTACCGTAAAGAATATACCCCATAAACATTTTATAACCCATTTGAAGCACGCACATGCCACCCATTTATTATCAAACCGAGTTAGCCATATAATGTTGGCAATTTTTGAACACATGTGCGGGAGTCTGATAAGAATTTTGGCTTGAATACGTCTTAATCTTGTGAGATCGTGTTACACGGTGGAGGAATTGTCTGCCTCTGGCCCAGCCTAGCGGATCCTTGCTCAGAGGCGCTGGGTTTGGATTTTCAGGACGGAATACGTAAGCAATTTTAATTTGTTATTTTTTTTTACTTAATTGAAACCTAGCCTTATCTAATTGCTGTATTTAAATCATGCCAAGAATACTGACTGTATTGCCGCCCTGGACAGCCAGGCTGATTCTTTGCGCAAAAAAAAGAATCAGACCTTCTGTCAGCAGATGGGGTTGTTTCAATTTAATTTGACTTCCCTGTCACAGTAATGAACGCTTTGGTCTTGCTTGTAAGTGGGACGCATTCGATTTTTGGTAAGAGGCTTCGGCCGTGGTGAAGAATTGCGGCCAAGCGATTGAGCGTTCTGGTACGATGCCGCGTGAAAACTGATTAACTAGGGGTACGAGTTTAATTAAAACTGCCATTCAGAGTTAAAACCCCTTCCAAGTTAGCCCACTTTTACCTTAGAATGCATTGGATTGGAACACATGACGTGCGAGTACGCGCTTCGACTGCTCCTTTTATAAGCGTTCTTGTGTAAATAAGGTAGTCTATATCTAGTGATACATAATAATATGACAATGATTTTTATTTTATTTTTGATTTGCTATGGTATATCTTTTATTATTTTATTGAATAGGCACCTCCTAGGCAGGCGCACTCCACCTTAGGCTGCATCATCTCCTATTTGGTGTTATTGCATTCAAGCGCAAGGCAATTACTTAGTTATAATAAATAACAAGTGTAAATTAAAAATTTATAACACCCCCGACAAGTGAAGGTTACAGTAACTAGAAAACAGCTGATAACTTTCAAACGGCTGAACCGATTTTCTTGGATGATAGCTAAGAACACTCTCAATCAAGCCACCTTTCAAACAAAAAAAAAACTAAATTAAAATCGGTTCATTCGTTTAGGTGCTACGATGCCACAGACAGATACACAGATACACACGTCAAACTTATAACACCCCTCTTTTTGGGGCGGGGGTTAAAAAAAGAAATATCACGTAGACCCCCCCAATAAAGAAAGGATTTTTCAAAAATTCCATTTGGCGAAGCTGTGACTAGATTAAATACTAAAAACTTGACAAAAATTATCCAAAAATGTTGGCCGGCTGTACCGAATCAATGCACTTATTGGAATACGGTAGAGTGTTACGACCTTTTTATGGACTTAATACAATTTTACGATTTTCGATATGGCTTGAAGCAGAGCTAATAAACGCTGCCGAGATTCGGTGCTTATCTTTAGCGATTCCAATAAAAACTGCTATTGGATTGCTTTTAATATCATGAATAGCATAGAAGTTCATGATTTACACCCTGGAAACTGATTTTATTACAAGTAAGTTATACTTCATCAATAGGATTAAATAATATCAATAGAAGAAAATAATGTTCTCCCGACCAAATTTCGGACACTTGTAACAGAAGAAACAAGTGTAAATAAATAATTTATAACACTCGACAAGTGAAGGTTACAGTAACTAGAAAAGAGCTGATAACTTTCAAATGGCTGAACCGACTTTCTTGGATTATAGCTAAGAACACTCTCGGTCAAGCCGTCTTTCAAATAAAAAAAAACTGAATTAAAATCGGTTCATTAGTTTAGGAGCTACGATGCCACAGACAGATACACAGATATACACGTCAAACTTATAACACCCCTCTTTTTGGTCGGGGGTTAAAAATAAAAAATAAAAATCTGTCTCCACTCACTGACTGACTCATCAACGCCCAGCCCTAACCCTTGGACCTAGAAAACTAAAATTTTGTACACAGGTTCCATTTATCTATGTAGACAAAGAATAAGGCGAGTTTTACTATATTCCCTCGAGATAGGGAATAAGTAAAGAGAATCCCACCAAAAACATTTCATGTAAAAATATAGCCAAGACTCACAAGTTCATAATGTTTTCACTGTTAAAAAGTTATGAGATCTCTAGTAGAGCCAAGCCCCTAGCTGAGCTTAGATTTGTGCTGGCCATGGAACCTATCCCAAGTCCAAAGTAATATAGCTCTTAAATGTTCTTGACTGTATCAAATTTATAACAATAAATAACAAATCACTCTACTTACAAGCTCTGATTCTACAAACCTTACATCTTGGTAAAAAAAGGACGGCTTGGCCGTTTAATGTTCGTAAAACTATTACATGACATAACATATTTTAAGGCCTTAAGGAATAGTTTGTTCGACAATTACTAATTTGTATTGTACTTCGTGATGGTCGCAGAAGCAATTCCGGGCTTAGATGTCATTTCAGATAAAAAATCCACGAACTGTAAACGGCCAAGCCGTACTTTTTTTACCAAGATATAGGGTTTGTAGAATCAGAGCTTGTAAGTAGAGTGATTTGTTATTTATTGTTATAAATTTGATACAGTCAAGAACATTTAAGAGCTATATTACTTTGGACTTGGGATAGGTTCCATGGCCAGCACAAATCTAAGCTCAGCTAGGGGCTTGGCTCTACTAGAGATCTCATAACTTTTTAACAGTGAAAACATTATGAACTTGTGAGTCTTGGCTATATTTTTACATGAAATGTTTTTGGTGGGATTTCATTTCTTTTTGGCAGGTGCCCTAGATTTTTTTGGATCTATTTTTTGTAGGTACATCATTTTCATGGCCCACTCTCTATCGTTACCTCTTTTTTTAAAAGCTTTTATTCAACTTGCAATGTACTCGTATGTAAATATGTTTGTTCGGGTGGAATCTTGCAACTCAATTTTGAAGCAGATATACCAAATTTCAGTCTTTTAGGACTTCAGGAAACACAGATACTTGGTACGTTTGATAAATCTGCCACGGACATCTTATCCTGAAAACTTTAGAATTCGAGCAACAGATTTTACAGATATGCATCTCATATACGAGGGGATGAAGGGGGACCCGATTTCTTAATTTATCTGTTGTTCGTAATTGTTGAAATTCCTACTTAATGCCAAATTTCAGTCTTCTAGAACTTCAGAAAGTACCCTAGAATTTGTAACTAGAGGTATTGAATGTCGATAAATCTGAAACTATAAAAGCTAGACAATTGATACTCAGTGCGTTTAATGAATTTGCCAAGGACATCTTATCCTGAAAATATCAGCATTCTAGCGATAGAATTTATAGATTTGCTTCCCCCATACAGAGGCGTAGAGGGGTCAAATTTCGAATTTCTTAATTTTTCTGTAGTTTGTATGCAATTTCTAGTCTACATACCAAATTTCAGTCTTCTAGGACTTCAGAAAGTACCCTAGAATTACAAACTAGAAGTTTTGACTGTCAATAAATCTGAAACTATAAAAGCTAGACAATTGATACTCAATGCGTTTAATAAATCTGCCAAGGACATCTTATCCTGAAAATATCAGCATTCTAGCGACAGAATTTACAGATTTGCTTTTCTCATAAGAGGCGTAGAGGGGGGAAATTTCCAAAGTCTTAATTTTCCTGTAGTTTGTATGCAATTTCTAGTCTACATACCAAATTTCAGTCTTCTAGGACTTCGGGAAGTGCCCTAGAATTACAGACTAGAAGGTTGACTGTCAATAAATCTGAAACTATAAAAGCTAGACAATTGATACTCAGTGCGTTTAATAAATCTGCCAAGGACATCTTATCCTGAAAATATCAGCATTCTAGCGACAGAATTTACAGATTTGCTTTTCTCATAAGAGGCCTAGAGGGGGGGAATTTCCAAAGTCTTAATTTTCCTGTAGTTTGTATGCAATTTCTAGTCTACATACCAAATTTCAGTCTTCTAGGACTTCGGGAAGTGCCCTAGAATTACAGAGTAGAAGTTTGACTGACAATAAATCTGAAACTGTAAAAGCTAGACAATTGATACTCAGTGCGTTTAATAAGTCTGCCAAGGACATCTTATCCTGAAAATATCAGCATTCTAGCGACAGAATTTACAGATTCGCTTTTCTCATAAGAGGCGTAGAGGGGGGGCAATTCCAATTTCTCAATTTTCCTGTAGTTTGTATGCATATTCTAGTCTACATACCAAATTTCAGCTTTCTAGGACTTCGGGAAGTACCCTAGAATTACAGACTATGAATTGTGATGATCATCAGTGAGGGACGAAAACGGCGTATTTTAGGTATCAATAAATCTGTAACCATAAAAGCTAGATATTTGATACTTAGTATATTTGGTAAATTTGCTGAGGACACCTTATACTGAAAATTTCAGCTTTCTAGCGTCATCCAGACCGAAGTTATGACGGGTCGAAAATACGGCGAAACACTTCGAGAAAAAGGTACGTAGCGCCCCGGCCGCCGCGTTTGGCTCGTCTTGGCGGGGGCACTGCTGTGCCCCCTGATTTATATTTTCGCTTTAAAACTGAACGAGAACTGACCGAGCAAAGCTGGGGCGGATCATCTGGTCTGAGAACCCTCACTTGGTCAGTGTCTTTGCCATTGTCGTTCTGAGAGGGAACCCTTTCCCGTAGTGCGATGGGTTGATATGATGAAGGAATTTAGTAAGATTTTGAAAAACTACCTACTGAACCCAAAAAATTTAATTATAGAAAGCTGTGCGTTAAACCGTTAAAAGCCCTATTAAACTTTAAAACTGGTTTTAGTGACATTTTAAACTAGTACACTTTCTTTTAGTACTTTATCTTAAGTTGGCATTAAGAGTTTGAGTAGTCAGTTAAGATAATATAGTTCAATGGGACGGCATACCGACACGACCGGAGAGAAATCAGGCGTAGGATCAACAGCTTTACGTGCCCTCTGAAGCATGAGCATGAAAACCGCCGCCAATGTCCAGTCGATTGGTAGACTTACTTATAAGAACAATAGATATTACTAGCTGACGCCCGCGACTTCGTCCGCGTGGATTTAGGTTTTTAGAAATCCCGTGGGAACTCTTTGATTTTCCAGGATAAAAAGTAGCCTATGTGCTAATCCAGGATATTATCTATCTCCATTCTAAATTTCAGCCAAATCCGTTCAGTAGTTTTTGCGTGAAGGAGTAACAAACATACACACACACACACACACACACACACACATACAAACTTTCGCCTTTATAATATTAGTGTGATAGAGAATTTTCAGGCATGCAAATTTCCTCGGTATTTTTTTTTTCAAAGAATATTAGCCAAGTTTATCATGATGACTAATATTCCCCTTTTCCCCTCCCACTAAGCGCAAAGCTTGTGCTAGAAGTGGGTACGACAGTGCAACGGGTGGTGTTTGAACCGGCAACCTTTCTGATTTCAACCCGCTCCTTTTTTTTTCAAAGAATATTAGCTAAGTTTATCATGTTGACTAATATTCCCCTTTTCCCCTCCCACTAAACGCAAAGCTTGTGCTAGGAGTGGGTACGACAATGCAACGGGTGGTGTTTGAACCGGCAACCTTTCGGATTTCAACCCGCTCCTTTTTTTCAAAGAATATTAGCTAAGTTTATCATGATGACCAATGACTTTCTAAGCATGGACACATCGTGGCATTCAACACAAGAGCCCAAACATGGCACACGTTTCTAAATTCACCCTATTTAGCTTCAACTGCTCCATTTATACATTCCCGCTAACATTCAAGTCCTGTAAACTAACCTGAGTGATTAAGCCGCAATGTAAATCGATTATTGCACTCGAAGCTGAATAAGGTGATTTTAGAAGCAAACTTGAACAAAAAATGGAATGGAGTAGTGTAGCACTATTAATTTTTGTTATTTCTTTGAGAGATTTTTCGTTTTTGTAAATATGAAACTATTATACTATATCTATACTATATACTATTCTGCTCGTGCTGATTCACTGACTGACTGACTGACTGACTCATTTGATCACCTCTTCTGTAATATTTTGTATGTTTTTTTTTACCGATGGTTTCGTATAGAGGACAAAAAATGATTCGGAGGAAAAATATGGATAGAGCTGACGATTGAGGATTTCGGTGAGGAGCACGGCCAGGGTATTGAAGATAGGTGGGGGGTGCTCGAACAAATGTCACTCAGAACTTCATCCAATTGACAGGGAGCTGAAAAATAAAACCAAAATGGCGGATTCAAGATGGGCCTTGAATCAAGATGGCCAAAGGCCTCCCACCAGCCGACCTAAACCAATTAAGAAAATCTCAATCGGCCCAGCCGGGAATCGAACCCGGGACCCTCGTCATAAAAATCCACCGCGCTACCACTGCGCACCGGAGGTCGTCAAAAGATCTATCTATACATCTAATAAAATTCTAGAAAAGTGGTGTCTGTACAATGGAAATATATAAAAAAAAGTAGCAGGGGTTGTTATTATTAACAACTTTTTTTTTATCGATGCCGAACCCGAAATTGTAATTAATTTTTTTTTTGTCTGTGTGTTTGTGCACGCTAATATCAGGAACAGCTTATTCGATTTAGATACGGTCGTCACTAATATATTGTAGTAAGCTTCACTTAACATTTAGTGTTTATTTCATGTCAATCGGTTCATAAATAAAAAAGTTATGTCAATTTAAAGAATCACGGCGAACATTTTTAACGTACAGATACACGCCTCGCGCCTGAGCGTCCGTGGCTATATAAAGCGCGCTGAGAGCTATTCCACGCGAACGAAGTCGCGGGCACAGCTAGTAATAAAATAAATGTGATACAATAATGGCCAATAGATTTTACATTGAACAAAAAAAAGCTACTCCACAGTTTTGTTTTTCCGACATTCGTGACGCGCCCTTCCATCTGTCTCTTTCCGATGTGCGTGAGAGAAAGGAATGGGAACATTGTAAATAATTTTAGATATTTCTAGTGTTTTTAAAGGAACTATTTTGGCGAAATTCAAAATATTATATTATTTAAATAAAATAACACTTATGACAGACAGCAATTTATTCGGACGCGGCCAACAAGAGAGAGAATGACAGTTGCCACAGAACATATTTTATACAATGACATTGTCACAGAGTAGGTACTATGCGTTCACACTTCATCATCCTCCCTTGAACGCAAACCCATAGCTCCAAGGAAGTGTTGATGCTTTGGCTTTGGCAGGGCTTTGGTCAGCGAGTCTGCAGTCATCGAGCTGGTTTCAACGTACTCGACACAAATCTCTCCATTGGCTACCTTGTCTCTTACAAAGTGATGCCGCACGTCGATGTGTTTGCTGCGAGCCTGAAAACTTTCATTACACGTTAGCTTGATTGCACTTTGGTTATCACAGTACAATTTCAGAGGAAAAAGTTTTTCTTGCGGCCAAAGTTCAGTGTGCAGCTGCCTTAACCATAAGGCTTCTTGAACTGCGGCAGACAGAGACATATACTCTGCCTCAGTGGTGGATAAGGCTACTGTTGGTTGCCTCCTTGAGTTCCATGATATGGCAGAGCCCTGAAACATAAAAATGTAACCAGTACAAGAACGACGATCTTCAGAGTTTGAAGCCCAATCAGCATCACAGTATCCAATGATTGATTCGTTATTTGGCTTGTACATTACGAGTAGTTTCATATTTCTTGTACCCTTCAGGTAACGCATTAATCTCTTGACTGCTTGCCAGTGATTAATTTCAGGTTTATTATTAAATTTACTCAAAGTGTTAACTGCATAGGTTATGTCGGGCCTAGTTCCTTGGCATAAGTAAAGTAAACATCCAATAGCTTCTTGATAGGGTACTTCTGTCAAGATATCTTTACCAGAGCTTGTAAGTATCATTCCTGGTTCCATGGGTGTACTCGCAGGCTTACATTCACCCATATGGAAACGTTCTAAGATCTGATCAATATATCTTGTTTGATCAATGCATATAGCATCTTCTAGGTATGTAATTCTGAACCCAATGCAGTAATTAGCTCTTCCTATGTCTTGCATTTTAAAATTTTCCTTTAATTGTTGTTTTAAATTTTTAGCTTCATTTTCATCAGTGTAAAACAAAAGTAAGTCATCCACATATACTGCAATTATTAATATATTTTTCTTAGAAATATTGTAATAGATACAAGGTTCGACCTTTGACCTTTTCAAACCAATATTTTGTAGGACATCATTTAGTTTCATATTCCATCTTCTGCTTGCTTGTTTTAAGCCATAGATTGATTTATTGAGTTTACATACTTGTTCATTTTGTTTATATAATGGTGGCTGCTCCATGTACAATTCCACGTCAATTTCACCTTGAAGGAAGGCAGTCACAGCATCCATCTGCTCTATTTTCATTTTGTATTTAACAGCCAAGCCGATCAAGTATCTAACTGAGGTATGACGGACAACAGGCGCGTACACTTCTTCATAGTCAATACCTCGCCGTTGTGCATAGCCTTTGATAACTAATCTTGCTTTATATTTGCTTATGTTGCCTTCTGCATCCAGCTTCGTTTTATAAACCCATTTGCAAGGTATGGCTCGACGACCTGATGGAAGATCGGTGAGTGTCCACGTGTTATTCTCTATTAGTGAATTATACTCAGATTCCATAGCTTTTTGCCACTGAAGACAGTTAACGCTTGACAAAGCTGCCTCTGGTGTCTCAGGATCCTCTTCTATCGGTGTAACAGAGCTGGTTACCGCCTGACATAAAAAAGTCTTCTTGATGTTTTGTCTAGGTCTCAAAGATATCTGCCTTGGGGTAACTTCCTTTATTGGCTCCTCTGGTACATAGGTCTCATCAGCACCATTAGTTGTGTCAGAGCTATCTATAAGAGAGCTTGTACTCAGATCTGCTGCATCAGCAGTTGTGCTGCAGGACTCTTTTGAGGTCTCTTGTAAGCTGTCAGTATTCTTTTCAGTCAATGGAATAAGTGCATAATCCTTTTTAATATCATTTTCTAAAAATATGACATTTCTACTTCTTAAAACTTGTTTCTTTGACTCATCATATAACCTATATCCTTTTGTGTCACTACAATATCCAACAAATATTAATTTTTGAGATTTACTATCCCATTTTTGTCTTTTCTCTTTGGGAATATGCACCATAGCTTTACAACCAAATATTCTCAAATTACTTATGTCTGGTTTCTTTCCACTCCATACTTCCTCAGGAGTCTTGTATTGTAGCGACTTCGTAGGAGCTCTGTTGATGACATATGCTGCTGTTGACACTGCCTCAGCCCAAAATTGTTTAGATAAACTGGAATTTAAAATCATACATTTAGCTCTCTCGACCAAAGTTCGGTTCATTCGCTCGGCTAAACCATTTTGCTCAGGCGTGTAAGGATTGGTTGTTTGATGTTGGATACCTGACTTTTTTAAGAAGTTATCAAACTCATTATTTACATATTCTTTGCCATTATCTGTTCTTAATATCTTAATCTTTCTATTTAACTGATTTTCAACAAGATTTTTGAACTCTTTAAATTTTTCTAAGGAATCAGACTTTGATTTTAAAAAATAAACATAAACTTTCCTAGAACAGTCATCAATAAATGTAATAAAATATCTGGCACCTCCCAGAGATAGCTTTTCCATGGGTCCACATATATCGGAGTGAACTAAACCGAGGATTTCAGAAGCTCTCGTGCCCTCATGCTTAAACGACTGTCTCGTCTGCTTTCCTTCAATACAAGTAGTGCAAAGTACATTATTTGTATTTATGGACTGTGGTAAATCGGTACCAGTAGTAAATTCTTTAATTTTTGCAAGGTCAGTAAAGTTTAGGTGACCTAATCTTTGATGCCATAAATAAGTAGAAGTAAAAAGTGCATATGCTGCATCATTCACCACATACATATTATTTATGCATTTAGCTGTCAAAATTAATTTCTGATTTTGATAGACGCTGCATTCATTTTCTGTAAATTTTAACTGACACCCATTCCGAGTCATTTGACTGACTGACAGCAAGTTGGTTGCTAGTCCTGGCACGTATAAAACATCTCTAACCTGAATGACTTGAGTGTTGTTGCCGGATCCTGGTATTTGTAGATTTAAATTGCCACATCCTTTCACTTGTAAGCTTTTACTGTCTGCCATTTTTATCGTTGCTACTGTTGCTGTCTTGCGATCATATAACCAATCTTCTCGGTTGGTCATATGCACACTCGCACCGGAGTCGATGACCCAGCAATTGTCAACGCTAACTGAAAAAGCAGAAAAAGCAGCTACAAATCCAGAATTGCTATTATTACTTTTAGATTTACTCTCTTTCTTCTTACTAGAAGTACAATTTGTGCTCTTGTGACCATATTCGTTACAGGTGTAGCACCTGGGTCCCTTTCCGTGACCCTTGTTCCGGCTAAACTTGTGTACATTCCTTTTATTATAATTAGTATAAAATGCAGCTGAGTCAGAGGACTTTACATCTTGTAAAATTTTAGTTTTTACAAAATCTGCACTAATAGACACACCCGAACTCTCTATTGCCATGATCATAGGTTTGTAGGTGTCCGGCAAACCTGCCAGAAGCAAAGTGCCTAACCACTCATCATCTACAGCAAAACCTATATTTCTGAGTTTGTGTGCAGTGGACATCACCTTGTTCACGTATTCCTCAACATTTGAGCAACTATCTAGGCTTGTTGTAATTAAATCTTTCAAAAGTCCTACCTTACGTGACAGGCCGGAGTCGTCGAATGCGCGCTGTAAGTTTAGCCATACCTCGCGTGCTGTCCGTGCTTCTTGAACGTGTATATAATTTACCGGGTCAATAAGCAATATGATTTTTGACTTTGCCTTGACATCTTTTTGAGCATCTTTAGCGCCCGGATCAATACATTCCCACAAATCCTCGTGCTCGAGATATGATTTCACGGCGAATTTCCATGTATTGTAGTTGTCTCGACCAGTGAGCTTCTCAATAAAGGCAAGTGGATTGATTGACGCCATGATGTCCTGAAAAGTAAAGGCCCTACGCGTTCGTCCGAAATCTGTCTTAATCCGCCAAAATAAACTGTATTTATTTGATTTTAATTTATTACGCGCAGTGGCCGTCCGGGGCCCATAACCTAAAGGAACTATTTTGGCGAAATTCAAAATATTATATTATTTAAATAAAATAACACTTATGACAGACAGCAATTTATTCGGACGCGGCCAACAAGAGAGAGAATGACAGTTGCCACAGAACATATTTTATACAATGACATTGTCACAGAGTAGGTACTATGCGTTCACACTTCATCAGTTTTCAATGGTTTTACTAAGTATTTTACACTTTTTCGCATGTTATCTTACGTAAATAAAATTAACTTACCGGTGGTAAGTCACACCATCTCTTTTCTGCGTTGTTAACGTATTATTTCGGCACTTTTTGATCGCGCATTTAGGCGTCTTGACAGCTTTGCAGTCAACATGCGACTAATGAAGAAAGTGTGCTTACACCGAGTATAAGCACACTTACTTGGTCCCTTGTTATGCGCGCCAGTGCGATGTCCTTGCTTAGAAAGTCATTGATGATGACTAATATTGCCCTTTTCCTCTCCAACTAAGCGTAAAGCTTGTGCTAGGAGTGGGTACGATAATAGTGCAACGGGTGGTGTTTGAACCGGTGACTTTCGGATTTCATTCCGCTCCGTTAACCGTTGAGATATCGAGGCTTCGCGTGCTTACGCTACGCTTTTTATTTACATACTATGCGATAAAGGTCCTTAAACCTGAGCTTGCAACTCCTTCAGAGTTTGCAGAGAAAAACGAAGGGAAATGCAACGTTTCACGTTTACCTCCTCACGGTACATACGCTCTTTGTCACGAGATACGTAAGTCCTTTTATTTGTTCTTTTTGCACTAAACTCGGCAAGGAAAGGAAAGGAACGGGCAAGAGCACACGAGGGCCCTTGAGCGTTACATACACAGTCTTTTTGTTAATTCTTTTGCATGCATTACATCCTTCTGCTTGAGAGAGAAAAGAAATATCTTTCTTATTTCATGCCATAAAGACGGTGTAGGGGGATTCTATTATCATTTTTAATGACTCTGCCACAGAATATTTCTTAATAGATTCTTCTAGGTACAGCATCACTTCGCAAAGACGTTTAAACAGAGTGACGCATCACGCAATCAAATGCAATTCTGCTGGCACAGCGCTGCGGCCTAAAATTCAATTAACGCCTCTTTCTACGACGTAGATCTCTCTCTCTCTCTCTCTTTCTATACCCCTCTTTCCCCATTCTCTCTCATAAATAAAGTTAAACAGCACTAAAACTCGATTACTACCTGCGAACTGCGAAATTGATTTCCTGTCGCTCGGTGTATTTTAAAAGAGCCCCCCACTGGTTTTTTTAACCCCCGACTCAAAAAGAGGGGTGTTATAAGTTTGACGTGTGTATCTGTGTATCTGTCTGTGACATCGTAGCTCCTAAACTAATGAACCGATTTTAATTTAGTTTTTTTTTGTTTGAAAGGTGGCTTGATCGAGAGTGTTCTTAGCTATAATCCAAGAAAATCGGTTCAGCCGTTTGAAAGTTATCAGCTCTTTTCTAGTTACTGTATGTAACCTTCACTTGTCGGGGGTGTTATAAATTTTTAATTTACACTTGTTAAAACCTTAGCACAGACGAAGTCACGGACATCGGCTATAGTATCATGATAATGTAACGCGTTTAGTAGACGCGAGGTTTAAAGGCAAAGGTTCTTTGTGAACGCGCTCGCTATAAGAAAGACAGGGTAGCGGCGGCGAGTGGTCTGAAGCACCCTTGAAATTATACAGGTGAATGGGGTAGGGGTGGGCCGGTTGTGTCGATAGTTTAGATTACTAGTTTTTTTATCCAAGTTTTTTTTATTCACTTTAGGCCACTGACTATAATTTTAAGTGAATATTTAGGTACTTATTTAAGTTTACTTGTAAGATTCGGTCTCAACGACAAAGACAACGCTCTTTTATCCCGCAAGTTACAATAAGATTACTATCATCATCATCATGATCACTAACCCTTCGCCAGCTCACTACTGAGCGCAGGTCTCCTCTCAGAATGAAAAGGGTTTAAGCCATAGTCCGTAGTAGGTATTGGCAGACAGATTATTACTTATGCAGTGTCAAATTACAAGCAATAATCCTTTGAAGACCAACTTAATCTCAGCTAAGATAATTTGAATTGCTCAAAGGCTATTATTTAGCGCCGTACAAGTGAACCGTCGTTTTATTGGTCACGTTTTGAATATTATAATTTTAGTTGTAATAAAATAGCGCAATAAAGTTCAATCGATACGTCTTTGGATTCGATTTTAAGACGAAAATCGTTTAACAAACTTTCGTTTAACTTAGGTCAGTGTGCATGATAGACGGTCAAGTTACGTTATGATTACCGTTAAATTTTGGCGCTCAATAAAAGCATAATATGTTGGTTGTTGGATGAAATTTGGTGATAGTTTGTCGGAGATGGACATAGGCTACTAGTTACCTCGGAAAATGAAAGAGTTCCCATGGGGTTTAAAAAACCTAAATTCAAGCAGATGACGTTGTGGGCATCAGCTAGTACCTTAATTGTAATGTAAGGTAAAAGATTCTACTAACGCTAAACTGTATTATTTTATTTATTGGATATTGCAAAGTGTGCAATACAATTAATAAACGAACGAGCAAGTTAACGTTAACGAGCGAACACAAGGAATGCAGGTGCAGAGATAAACCCGACCAGGTTTATGATACATGGTCATTTCATCACTGTTATTTTAAATGTATATTTGTTTTTAAAAAATAAAAATAGATAAATAAAATAAAATATCCACAAAAATACCTTTATTAACACCCGACCCAAAAATATGGGTGTTATTAGTTTGACGAGTGTATCTGTGTATGGCATCGTAGCTCCTAAACGAATGAACCGATTTTAATTTAATTTTTTTTTTGGAAGGTGGCTTGATCAAGAGTGTTCTTAGCTATAATCGAAAAAAATCGATTCAGCCGTTTGAAAGTTATCAGCTCTTTTCTAGTTTTCTTATATAGGTTTTTGAGTCGGGGGTTTTTAAATTTCTTAGTTAAATAGTTATCAATTGAAATTAAGTAAATAAATAAGTTTAGTATGATCATAAATTTTATCGATGTCGATTGCTGTACAATTTTACACATCACTAAGTTCTCGTACTAAGGGCAGACTTGGTCTCGCTGAAAAAAGAATAAGGTTACGAGGTCGCGACGGTTTTCGGTAAACGTCCGCGGGATTTGCATTTTTTTATAACTACCCCGTTTAGGTGCTTTTTTGTATCGTTGGACATAAGTAGGGTCACCACTTACATTGGGGTCGAGTGGACCAGTCCCACTGCACATTAACGTTACGTTATCTTGCGGTTAAAGTTAAACTTTGATCACCAATATACATATATTTAGTAATAAGTATATAATGACGACACGGCATTTCAATACAAAATTAAAAAAAAAAATATTATGTCAAAGTTTTCATGTCCCTAACGTGCCCTAACTCAATGAGATCGTTGGCCATCTTTAGATAGGCCGAGGCCAACGATCTCAGTGAGTTAGTTTTGTATGGAATTTTTTATAATTTTATTTCGTCATTTTACTTCAGCATTGTATTTATCAGATCAAAGTAGCATTGGTACGTGTCGTCTTTATATACTAAGTAATTACCAAACACCCTGTATAAAGCAAAGGTGGTTGCCCAAGTCAGTACAATCATGTATCTACAGTAAAATTTTTAGTTAGTGGTTGGTGGTGTTGGTAAATTTTGGTGGTTTGGTTAAATTACATTACATGTAAATGCTCCTGATCAGTACGCACCTTAACCTAGACTTGTATTGTTACTGGAATAAAATGAGCACTATTATTTTATAGATAATTATGTCTAAGCAAGTAATTATGTGTTCCCTTTGTTTAGTTACAATTGGCTGTGGCGTATCTTGCTTAACAGAGCTCTCTCCGTCACTTACTCCATACAATCGTAGTTCCCATTTCATTTGAATATTAAGCAACCAAAGTCCGTGAAATTTTGCAGACATAGTCTAGAAACTAATATCTGTGTCTGTGGTGTTTTAGATTTTTCTAAAAATATATAGTTTTAAAATTACAGGGGCTCAAAGATTTGTATTTTTCTTTAAAAAAAGGCCCAACTTTGTGCTCGTTTTTCTAGACAACGAAGCAATTTAATGAAATTTGGAAAAACCACAGACCTAGAAAATTTAATGAATATTATGTAGTAAAAAAATTATCGTTATATATTTTATATTGTTATAATTATGTGGGAACTACGAAAACCAGAAATTACACCCAGAAATCTTGAAAATTTCGTGCTGTCTCGATTTGTGCAAGCGGGGTGGTGAGGTGCGGGGGACGACCAACCCCCGACGGTGACGGGGGGCGGAAACTGACAATCTAAACTGGTCTAAACACACGGGCCACATTGAAACTGCACCAGACTCTAAACTTGTGGATAGGTCTACTATCTAGACCTAAATACACTGGTACATTTCAACTTGCGTTAGACGTATACGTTACCTACTCAGACGTATGCCTGTAGGTAATAATATGTCTCATGTTCACTGGCAATAGCGCATGCATCAAACCCTGCAACTCTCTTGCAACCTCTTCCTCACGCAACACGCACAGCTTAAATATTATAATTTTTGACAATGTATAGTATAATGCCATATCACAGGTCACTCTCTGATTTATTGCTAACAATTTACTTCCAAATGCAAAGAAATCTAAGTGTGTTCACACTGCCCAATACCAGGACCTTAAATGACATAAATTCATTCAAATAATCATATGTTGAAAATAAAGGAGAACCCTGTGTTTTTCGGGATAACGTTAGATGCAAAGCTTCTATGGAACACCCATATATCAACACTGGATGGTAAACTCAGCTCTGCTGCTTACGCTGTTATTCGACGGATACTGACGTGGAAACTGCAAAAATTGTATATATTGCCTATTTTCACTGTACTATGTCTTACGGAATCTTGCTATGAGATAAAGCGGTAGATATTGAGAAAAAATTGTATTGCAAAAAAGGACAGGACGTGCAATTTATAATTTAAAACCGCGCGCTGCCATACAAGAAAACATAAGGAAATAGGTACCTATTCTTATAGTAGCTTCTAAATATATTTACAACTGGCTGATGCCCGCGGCTTCGCCCGCGTGGACTTAGGTTTTTAAAAATCCTGTGGGGTCCTTTCATTTCCCAGAACAAAAGTTGCCTCTCCATAATAACCCGTCCCCGGAATGCAACTTGTTTCTGTACCACGTAAAAACATTTAATCGAATGATCCTTTTCAAATCCCGAGGGATCACCAGGATTTAGGAATGCAATTTCTTACAGCATCAGGGTTGAGGTCAACGACAAAGTATTTACTTGGTATAGATACCTTCAATATCAATTAATAATCGACATTAGCTTTAGTAGTCAGGTCTCCTGCAACATCAGGATTGAGGAGTTGGAACCAAAATTTTTTATTGAACAATGTCGCAAAAAACTACCCAAAATTACGCAGTTAGGTTACCTGCCAAATTTCATGGTTTTGAGTCAACGGGAAGTACCCTAGAGGTTTTCTTGACACACACGACAGACAGACAGATAGACAACAAAGTGATCCTATAAGAGTTTAGTTTTTCGTTTTAAGGTACGAAATCCTAGAAAACGTAGGAACGGCATTCCGAACCAGTGGTAAATTTTTCTGACCATTCAAAAACACTTTGAAGTTTACCTAAAAGTTTACAGGAATAAAAATTAATCATTGTATTCCATTCCATTTCATTCTATTCCATTCTGTTCAAAGATAAATAGAAAATAAAAATATTTGTCACCGAAACAATAATTTACGATACATCAACCAATATCAATTTTACTGATGACAATCTGACTATTACCAAAGTGAATGACTACTATAATATCTATTATATACGACTAATATAATATGTATTATAAATTGTGTGCCGTTTGCATTCTCACTAGGTTCTCATTAAGTTTGTTTTATTTGGTTAAACTTTCTGGCATTTATATTGTTATGACGTTTAATTGGCAAACAGTCTGTTTATTGGCTGAAACTCAAAAAATCAGCCAATCACAACAAAGAAAATATTGTAATAATGATTGATGCAGCTTTCTGTAATTGAAAACAAAATATTTGACATTAACTTGAATGTGACAGTGTTTTCCGAATAGGGTTGCCAGAGGCCCCGTATTTTACTGGTTACCCCGAATGTCAGGATAGAGAAACCGGTAATTATGAAAATAAAATACGGGGCAAATAAAACTAAATATTTTTAGGGTTCCGTAACTCAAAAGCAAAAAGAACTCTTATAGGATCACTTCGTTGTCTATCAGTCTGTCTGTCTTTCCGTCTGTCCGTCTGTCCATCTGTCCTTCTATCCGTCTGTCATGTGTTCATGAACAAATATTAGTATTTTCAATTTTCAAAGTAAGATAACATATATCAAGTGGGTTATCATATGAAAGGGCTTTACCTGTTCATTCTAAAACAGATTTTTATTTATTTTTATGCATAATTTTTTTAATGCATAACAGTTTTTGATTTCTCGTGTAAAATGTCGAAAAAATACCCGAATCGGAACCCTCGGTGCGTGAGTCTGACTCGCACTTGGCTGGCGAAACCGAACACTGACGTTATGTCCAGTAGAAAGAATATTTTCCTTTTGCGGCAATGCGTAGCCGAAACCCACTCGATATTGATCATGGTCGTAGCCAAGGCGGCGGGACTTGGTTTGAGGATGTTAGCCTTTTTTTATACAAGTTAGCCCGTGACTTTAATCTTTTCTAGTGGTAAGTGATGATGCAGTCTAATTTCTTGGCCGTTAGGGCCATACTAACCATATAACTAGCCATGACCGAAGCCTCCCACCAGACCAGAAATTTCGAAATGGCGACTGCGCCTGGGAAGCCGTCAAAAACCTAAGCCTAAAATAATACTTACACTATTTCTTGCATTTGCTTACCAATTTTTTTTTGGAAATATATCAAACATTTCGCGCTCACTTCACTCGCGCTTTGAATTTGTATTACTTGGTGTAAGCCCCGCAATTTCGTTTGCATGAATTTAGAGTTTTAAAAATTCCGTGGGGGATTTTCCGGGCTAAAAAGTTTATGTCTGGGATGCAAGTTACCTCTGAATAGTAAGTACCAAAATTTTGGTAAAGAAGATGGGCCGTGAAAGGGTAACAAATAGATAGGCAAATAGATATACTGTCGTATTTGTAATATTAGTATGGATAGGGAGCTTTAAAAATAAAATCTTGCTATGGCTAAACTCGTTTCCCTTTCACTTTAATTCTTTCTGTATTGAACCAAAAACACTTACGCTCACTGCGCTCGCGCTTTTTTATTGTTGTATTTTATCTCACTGTCAAATTGAAAGGCGAAATTCCACTAACCAGGTAATTAGCCCATAAAGTTGAGCGAATGTTTTTTTCCTCATGACAGGATTCAGTTCCGGCCCTGATAAAACCTCTCCCGAAATCGATTCCTGGCTACGGCCATAGTATTGATACTGTGAAGGTGGAATTACAAGTTAAATGTAAATTTAAGTTAAAATGCAAAGATTGTATGCATGAAATGTATAACATTTTGCTTTACAAAACTAGAGTTTTTAAAAGCTATTTAAATAAATAAATCTTTTATTTAAAATCACATTGCAAACACAGTTCACCAATCAAGACACGGCAACATACAGAGAAAAAATACAAAACTTACAAATAAACTGAAATATCTAAATAGGCTTTCCATGCATTTCAGAGAGAACCACCGTCTATTTCTTCAAATACTTCAAATTTTTAAATTTCTTCAAATCTAAACCCCGTATTTTTGATGGTGGTAGCCTGTAAATCAAAAAGAGGCAGGTGGCAACCCTACTTGCCACATGACATTACAGAATGAAAAATTGTTTTCATTACTCGGTATGCCTACTGCCATAGTTTGACAGAAAGTGTGACGGTAGTTGTGACCTCTGATTGGCCGACTCTCTTTCACTATTTGCTAAAATTGATGATTGCAACAACAATTTTTTCTTTTTTGTAATCAAAAACAGAACACGGACGTCATACAGGTTGACTAATTGCAATCATTTCGGACCGGCTAACATTGTTCCGCTAGTGGCTCAAACTCACTGTCGCAGCAAGAACATGGTAAATTCAGCCAATCACAGCAATTAGAATTGGTTATCACAAATGCACCGATCTAGGAACCGAGAATGCACGAACCAGGGCAGATAGAGATGAGAACAATAATATCATACGTAGGAAATCGACGGGGGATCGTTGACAATGATCCTCTTAATTAATGTCTTTCTATTATTGGGTCTTTGTGAAATACCTAAACAGTTGTATTTGTCGGTACTCGGTTGGCAGGCGGCGGTACATTGTGACTAATTCTGTAGTACATCTGTACACTAAACTAAACTGACAGGTCCAAATATCCAATGCTATCCTTTTCCGCATGGAGCATAGTGAAAGGGATAGCGATAAATATTTTTAGGCTGATCATTTCTGTTTATTTAAATAAGAGATACTAGATAAGAGTAGAGAGACAACGAAATTAGTCACATTGAGTTACTATGAATTCATAAAAGGTAAAGGTGGTGACTGACTGACTGATCTATCAACGCACAGGTTAAACTACTAGACGGATCGGGCTGAAATTTAGCATGCAGATAGCTATTATGACGCAGGCATCCGCTAAGAAAGGAATTTTAAAGTTCAACCACTAAGGAGGCAAAATAGAGGTTTGAAATCTGTGTAGGCCACGCGGACGAAGTCACGGGCATAAGCTAGTCACACTAATATTATAAAGGCGAAAGTTTGTATGAATGTTTATTACTCTTTCACGTAAAAACTACTGAACGGATTTGGCTGAAATTTAGAGTAGAGGCAGACTATACCATCGATTAACACATAGACTACCTTTTATCTCGGAAAATCAAAGAGTTCCCACGGGATTTTTCAAAAAACCTAAATCCACGCGGACGAAGTCGTGGCCATTGTCTAGTTAAAAATAGCTGAGAATAAAAGCTGTCTCGGTGGTCACTCACAATAATATTATGAGTGACCGAACCAGCTTTTTATATTTCTGTGTTTCATTTCATAAATCTATAATTTGTTTCATAATGTATCATGGACAACGTTCATTCCGTCACCGACCTCGCATCTCCTAAACAAGGTATTGTGCTCTAATCAGGTCTAATAAAATTTATAGTCACTGCTACAATGCACCTACCTATGTCCCGTATTTGTGTCAATTGATATTGACATACGATGTAAGTGATAGGGGATGAATTAAAAAACGATTTGGGGTCCACCGGGGATGCTTTTTAGCTGATTAATCCTACGTCATCAATCATTTATTGTCAATTTAGTTGAGTGTTTAATAAGTTAGGTAATATTGATAATTGACTGCCCTGTCCTTCAATATACATATATATAAATAAACTAGACGATGCCCGCAGCTTCGCCTGCGTGGACTGGTCAAATCCCCTGCAGCATCAGGATTGAGGAGTTGGAATCTAATTTTTTTATGGAACAATGTCCCAAAGTTCCTCTACCGATTTAAAAAAAAATACGCAAATCGATTCAGATCAAACGCAAATCGGATCGGTATCTCGGAGACATCAGCGCATAGGTAGAAAAACACAACTCCTCCATTTTTTAAAGTCGGTTAAAAAGTAGCCTATGTTACTCCTTGGTTAATCCTCTACTTGTCTGTGAAAGTCCCGTCAAAATAGGTTTAGCCATTCCGAAGATAGCCCGTTCAAACAGACACGACACTTCAATTTTATTTATTAGTATAGATAGTAGATAGGCAAGAGTGAATAGCAATCTTCGAAGCGAGCTCCAACATAGACCTCATCATTGCTTTCTTTAAAACATGATTGTTGTCAAGCGCAACCCTTGCATTCTATAATACTTCTAACTTTTGCAATGAGAAGGGTTTGGCTTTAGACTCACCTTTTGAGAACATTGTGGACAACTCTCTCACGATGTTTTCCTTCGACGCTAAATCAGTTAACTATTCATATCTCATAGTTTAAAACGCTAAAACTCTGGAAAGTAGAGAAACTCTAAAAGGAGAGAACGAGTAAGTACCTGAAAGTGTTAGAGATCGCTAATATAATTAACGATTAGGCCGCCTTTTGTGTCCTCCTCCTTCCTGTCTGTGTTTTTTTTTTGTTCTGATACGGAAATTATTTTTGTGGTGGAACCAATAAAGTGTATGATAAATCACACTTCACACTAATATTATAAAGGCGAAAGTTTGTGTGTGTGTGTATGTTTGTTACTCCTTCACGCTACTCGACGGATTTAGCTGAAATTTGGAATGGAGATAGATAATATCCTGGATTAGCACATAGGCTACTTTTTATCCCGGAAAATCGAAGAGTTCCCACGGGATTTCGAAAAACCTAAATCCACGCGGGCGATGTCGCGGGCATCTGCTAATAATAAATAAATAAATAAAAGTTAGAGGCGCGTGTGTAGTATATTATGCATATCCGCTACTTGCAATAAGAAAGTTCTATAGTCATCATATATAATATTTTCTTGAGAACGACCCATTTTGTTTATTGCTCGTCGGTCTTTGAAGTGTCACCGCCTCCCAGTTATTTAGATTTACGGCCATCTTCTCGGAAGATGATCAGAGAGACGTTACGGAGAAAGTTACGGAAATAATATGACTAACTATGGAGGCAAGGCCAGTTAAGTTGCCTCACGCAAAATGGCTGAAAAAAAATATGCGAATTCTAAACTTGATCGCACATTTACAACCAAAGGATTTGAATTTTGATATTACAATGAATAACAATTTACTACTCTAAGAACGGTTACGCACTGCATCCAATCCGAATCCGTAAAAACCAAACTTATATGATCTATACTAATATTATAAATGCGTAAGTGTGTTTGTTTGTTCGTCCTTCCCTCACAACTAAGCAACCAATCTTCTTGATTTTTGGCATAGCGATAGTCGACGTCACTGTCAGACATCAAATGTTCTTACATTTGACGCTAGGTAGCCTATTTTTCTTGGATTCACGTCGCCCATAACCTAATATTTCACATAATTATCGTCGATTCAGGATCAAAGTTCACTCTGGTCTCGGGTTACAATAAACAGTTGACGACTAAAAATCAAAACCTCCTTAGTGTTTGGAAGTCAGTTGAAAGTATTTTAATGGTCATAAATCATTTTAAGCACACAATCTGCTTGCTAATGCGCATTGTTAGACAGGGACATCGAATAGCTCTTTGTTACTCTGTTGCTGAAGAGTCGTATGGGAAGTACCTACCAACATGCATTCAAATAAAATTGATGGCCAGACGCGTGGTTCACATGGAAGATTTGAGAGTTCCGTGGAACTATGGGTTTTGTGAGTTGAGGGACCTGTGCACGACGAACCGCGCTCCGATGCAAGACCGGTGACATAGCTACAGGAGCGAGCAGAAAGGCGCTCTCGACCAATCAGGAGCGAGCATTCTAAGATTGAAAATTATGTGCACGACGGAGCCGCGTTCCGCTGCAAGACTGGCGAAGTAACTACATGAGCGAGCAGAAAAGCGCTCTCGACCAATCAGGAGCGAGCATTCTAGGGTGAAAATTAGTTTTAATTCATGTTTTTATCTTATAAGAATTTGGCAAATTAATAAAGAATACATTGATTTAAAGTATAAGTATAGGTAGATAACTAAGAAAACTATGTAAAACCAATAATAAATAGAATCTAGGTCTAGTATTTGCGGAAATATAACTCGATATAGTTATTAAGGAAAAATGTAAATAACTTAGAAAGTATTGAATAATTGTAAATGTTTTTTGATAATACGAATAAAGATTAGCGCGATCCCTAATCTGGGAAAAAACAGTACACCTAGGTTTTAGGCAAAAGGCTAAAACCTAGGACTACTTAAGGTTGTACAATTTCTTTAATCCATTACCCATAGATTAAATAGAAAACAGGAAAATAATATGTGGTAAATGATTCATTTGATCAAGATCTAACCTTTTAAAACCAAAGACTGCAAATATAAGAAGTAAAGACCTAGGAAATCTAGATTCAAACACTAGAATTAATTTATGAAATTATTTAGTAAAGTAACATATGTAGAACATTTATTATAGGTAGTCTAGATAAATCTAGACGTCTAGCATACCAAATTGTACTTGTAACATGCATACTTTCGCTGCAACGGCGTCTCGCGAAATGAATGCGGGGACCTGGTGCGGGTGATATTTATAGCCTCGGTGGTGCGGGGCAGGGTCATATAAATATGCAAATTCCGAAAACCCGCCGTTATTCGGAAAATAGACGTCGCAGAGTAAGCATGCATGATTCTAGGTATTGTAAATAAACTAGACTAAGTATTAGTTAAGGGATCAACATAATATGTAAATAGAAAATGGGAAAAATAAAGGCTTAACCACAGAGGGGGTGAGGCAGCGAATATTCTAGATAATTGGGCAAAAATATATATAAACGCGGGGGTGTCTCGACTGGACATTGCACTACGCACGCACCCTACACCGTAAAGAAAACTGAAGACTTTTTTTGAGAAAAAGCTCCAACAGTTTTCGCCCGCGCGCTCTGTCTGCGCGGAGGAGAAGCCCGAACCCCGGAGATGCCCGATCTCACCAGCCGGTGATCGATTGGGTGGCGTGACGACCGCTCCCACGCGCCGCTAGAGCCGCGCGAGGATGGACAGCCGTCCATCCACCTCCAAAGGCCCTTCTCAGGGCCGCCACCATCAACGACATGCTCGCGATCCGAGACCACGCGCCGCACCCGCGAGTGCGCTTGACGTTGCAGCCCCGACCGGCTCCGTCACGCGCGACCTCGCGCTGTACGCCGCGCCTCCGGCCGCGCCCGCACCACGCGCCGCACCCGCATCACGCGCCGCACCCGCGAGTGCGCCCGACGTTGTAGCCCCGTATGGCTCCGTCACGCGCGCTCTCGCGCCGTACGCCGCGCCACCGGCCCCGCACGTCTCGCGCGCCGCACCCGCGCCCGCCGCGTTAACCGCCGCGCCGCGCCCGCTGTCGATGCCCTTGCTCGACGACGACAGTGTGGCGGACAGCGAGACAACGGTCCAGCCTAGACTTCGGCAGGATGACGCCTACTACGCCGCCATCCTGGCCCTGGAAGGCCCAGATCGCCGTGCGCTCCCCAGCCGCAGGCAGCGCACCGACTCGGAGGAGGACGCGCCCGCTGAGGCGAAACGGGTTGCGAAGACCACCCCTCCCTCCCGCTACGAGATGCCCCGACGCACAGCCGAAGCTTCTGGGTCGGACGACACCCGAGCTCCGACGCCGGCCCCACGCTCCTACGCCGACCGCGCGAGAGCAACGCCACCGCCGAAGCCCGCCGCCGCCGCCCCTTCCGGCGGTGCGCCACCGAGCGGCCCAGCCCCGACGAAACAGCGAAAGCTTCGCTACCCGCCACTCATCGTGGAAAATCTGCCCAACTGGACGCACCACATCAAACAGATTAAGCTCCAGTTGGGTAGAAACCCAGCAGCTCGCCCTTACGGAAAGGGTATAAGATTCACGCCTCAGGAAGACCAGGAATTCCGCCTCGTCCAGCGGTACCTCACCGCCCTGGAGAAGACGGAGGGCGTGTCCTGGTTCTCCTACTCACTGCCGGCCGAGAGGAGCCTGAAGGTCGCAATCCGCGGCCTTCCTTTCAACACCGAGCCGGCAGAGATAGAAGACGAACTCCGCCAGCTGGGGTTCGAGCCGGAGTACGTGCGCCAGATCAGGGCGAGGAAGGGCAGACCAGGTTGCCTCTTCTTCGCCATGCTCCGCCGCACCCCACACACGATTCCAGCAGTGTACGAAGTCACCGAGCTGCTCTGCATGGGGGGAGTCCGCATCGAGGCATGGAGAGGGAAGAAGGGTCCCGCTCAGTGCCACAGATGCCAGGGTTTCCGCCATGCCTCAACGCACTGCCACAGGCGCCAGGCCTGTGTGATCTGCTCGCAGGAGCACAGCGCACGGGACTGCCCAAGACCCCGAGAGGACCCGGCGACCTGCGCAAACTGCGGAGGCAGCCACCCCGCAAACCACGTGGGCTGTCCCGTCTTCCGCAAGGAGGCACGGAACAGACGCGCGGGCACTGTCGCGGCTATAGTCCCAAGACCGCCGCCGCGCACCGAGACCACCGGCTCCAGGGTACGGACGCCTGCAAACGACCCGAAGCCACGAGAGGCCACGCAGAGAGCTCCTGCCAGAAAGAGGAGAGGTCGTCGCCGCAGGAAGGCGACATCGCCAACCCGCGCACCCTCGCCGCCGCCTGCGCAGAAGCCCAGACCTGCCGAGGGGATCCCGCCCCAGCCCAAAAGGACCGCCGAACCAAGCGTCGCGGCCATCAAAGCCGTGGCGTTTGAGACTCTTGAAGACGTTTTCCACGCCATTAAAAATGGCGGGGAAGACCCACTCCTGCGCATCCTGGAGGGACTGCGACGACTCGCCGCCTTCACCGGTGAGGCCCAGCCTACCAAGGACGCCAGACAGGAGGAAGAAGAGAACCGCGCCACATAGATGCCTCGGAGCGCGTCCTCCGCACACGTCGACCACCCAGCTGGGCTTCCCACAAGCGGGTTCCACCCGGCTAGGTCGGACCACGACGGCGTGAGGACCGCTCTCAACTCCCTCTTCCTCACTGAGGAGGAAAGCCCGTAGGCCCATGGGCCAACCCAAGGACCCTGGCGTAGTCACGCCAGGCGGAAGATCCCGCATGCAGGAGGCCATTGCCTCGGACGTGCCTCTCCCGCGCCCTTGCGGGCGCGCGAGCTCACATACCGGAAAAACTGGACATTCCACTGATCACCGAACAAGAGTCAGCGACAAGAAAATCGGAAAGCTGGGAAAATCGCTGCCTCACTACGCCTGGCTGGAGACTGCAGAACGACATAGCGCATTTTTATTGCACCTCGGGGTTGGGGGCGAGGTTCGATACCCGGGGAAAGCTACCCCCCACATTTTCTGGTCCTTCGAGCCGGATCAAGGAAAATTCTACAGAACCAAGTGCGGGTCATCGAAAATCAAGAAAATGCCTACAACGCGGTCTCAAGCCAACGCGTCGGAAAATATTGTTCCAGTCAGTGAGAATCATCCCGGCGGTGTGAGAAGTACCACTTCAAGACCTACTGCCACCAGCGGTGTGAGGGACTCCGTCTCAAGACCTACTGCTGCATCAAGCCGCGACACGTCAGCGGCCACATCGGAGAGTGCAGAACGCACCACAACCTCCGAGGGTACAGATCGTACCACCACAAGTGGATCAACCACGTCCACGGAAAATTCCACGGAAGACACGACATCTTCTAACGTCACGGCAAAACCAATAGGGGACTCCGGGCGCGCCATGCCGACGAAGTCACATCGCTCCGGGTCAAGAAAGCTGAAAGAAGCTGAATTGAAGGAAAAACTGGCCGCCCTGAAGTTAGAAGAGATCCGAGCATCTATCGCTCTCGCTCAAGCACAATTGGAAAAGCATCACGCTGCCGCTACGGACGAAGAGGACCTGGCGTCAGCATCGGAAAATGAAGATGAAGGAAAAGAGGAACGTTCTAGCCACGTTCAAGAATGGCTGGAGGGAAAATCAGAAAAGGTGAACAATGAAGGACGAGGACAGGGCGCTCGCAGTCGACACGACGACGGGAAATGCGAACACCGGGAAGAAGAAAACCGGCCTGCGCGTCAGCCACTCAACGTGGATGTTACCTCACTGGCAACAGCTCTCAGTCAAGCAGTACGGACGACGAGAGACGCACCGAAGTACCTCCAGGAGCTGCCGGTGTTCAATGGGCAATCCGGTAGTTGGCTAACGTTTCGCGCTGCTTATGAAGAAACCAAGGGGTTATTTTCAAAAACGGAAAATGTATCAAGACTGCGCCGCAGCGTCAAGGGGGCGGCGCATGAAGCTATCAGCAGTCTACTCATCTGCTCACCAGATCCCAACAATATCATGGAAGCTCTGGAAAGAAGATTTGGGAGACCTGATGCATTGGCAATAAGCGAAATACAGAAAATAAAATCGCTTGGAAAATTAAGTGATAGCCCACGTGACCTATGTATATTTGCAAACAAAGTATCGAATATAATAGCTACATTGGAAGCCTTGAAGAAAATTCAATATATGTACAATCCAGAGTTGGTGAAGGCCACGATAGAAAAATTAACGCCGATTTTACGAAAAGCGTGGTATGACTATGCTGCGAAGGAAAAGGAGGACATTCCTGATTTGAAGAAACTCGCAACATTTTTAAATGAAGAGGCGGACAAGTGCGGAGCGTACGCGCAACCTGAAGACATCTCAGGGTATAATGAGAGGTATACGAAGAAGAGGATCGAGCATACCTACTCCACGAAAGAGCAGAATACCAAGAAGGAACAATGTCCTGTTTGCAAATTAGACCACCAGTTACCCGAGTGCAAACGCTTCCGTGACGTCGACACGAACGAACGCTGGGAAATTGTAAAGAAGCATCGTATCTGTTTCCTATGTCTAAGAAGCCCGCATCGTCGGTCTACGTGCAGGGCCAAGAAGTGTGGTCACGACGGCTGCAGTATGTCGCATCATCGACTTCTCCATCACAAGAAAAGAGAGGCTTCACCGTCGCCGTCATCGCCGGTCGTCGCTGAAGTCACGTCTACGGTGGAAATCGTGGAAAACGCCAGCAATAGAAGCCGACAAGCATACTTGAAGATTGCACCGGTCACGCTCACGGGACCCACCGGTGCCCGCGTCGATACCTACGCCCTTATGGACGACGGCAGCACTATCACGTTGATCGACGAAAACCTGGCGGAAATATTGGAGCTCGATGGGCCGCGGGATCCTATGTGGGTGCAAGGCCTTAATGAAACAGTGAGGCACGAAAACAGCCGACGCGTCGACGTCAAGATACGAGGACGGTTCAATGAAGAAGAGTTTACGTTACGAAACGCCCGCACAGTACAACGCCTTATGTTTACGAAACAGAATATCGAACAAAGAGAACTAAGGGACTGCGTCCACCTACAGGAAATTGAAGATAAATTGATATACAAGAACGCGAACCCGAAGGTACTTATCGGTCAAGATAACTGGGAGTTATTGTCGACATTGGAGATCCGTACCGGTCGTCGAGATCAACCGGTGGCTTCAAATACACGACTAGGATGGGTTCTACACGGATGTCGCACGTCATATCACGAGGATGTCGCCTTCTGTGGTCACATTATACTCAAGGAACAAGATAACAAAATGGAAAATATGATGAAGGAGTTCTTCGACATGGAAGCTCTCGGTATCAATCCCAGAAGACAGAAGAGTGATCCAGAAGAACGCGCGATGAAAATTCAAAAGGAAAATAGTAGAAGATTGCCCGATGGCCGCTTCGAAACTTCGTTGCTATGGAAACAAGATGACTTCGTTGTACCTAACAACTACGATGACGCCTTCAAGCGATTGAAGACTTTAGAAAAAAAGTTAGACCGCGATCCGGTTCTCAAGGAAAAATACGACGCAACGAAAAGAAAACGTACGAAACCGAATCCCATAGAAGATCCTAGCTGGACAAGGGGCCGAAAAATCGAAAAGGACTCAAGTACGAGTGTGATGAGAAGAGAAAAAAGAAAATTCGTGCATTTGGAATCAGATTACGTTCTAAAAGCGGAAAAACTATGGGTGCGAGAAGTGCAAGCACAATCATACGCGAGTGAAAGAGAACGCATCATACGGGGAAACGCCCCCGGCCCACGTGACAAGCTCGCAAGTCTGAGTGTTTACCTGGAAAATGATGGGCTAATTCATCTACGGGGAAGAATCAAAGCAACTACGGAAATCACCATGGAAACGGTCAACCCTGCTCTGCTAGATGGAGAACATAAATATACAAAAATGTATATACAATATGTACACGAAAAAATGCATCACGGCGGCGTCGAGTTGACTGTGAACGAGTTACGACAACGATACTGGATCACGCGAATACGACCTACGGTGAAAAGTGTTTTAAGGAGCTGTCCGATATGCAAATTAAGAAAAGCGAAGCCGATGACACCGTCGACGGGGGACCTACCACCGGCGCGACTCACAGCATCTGGCGGACGAGTTTTGGAGACGTTGGGTGAAGGAGTACCTTCCCCAGCCACAACAGCGGCGGGAGCCCTACCATACCGGCTCTCACCCCAAAGTCGGCGATCTAGTCATCATCTGCGATCCAAACCTACCCAGGAACGTATGGCCACGAGGACGAGTATCTCGAGTATATCCAGGGCCGGACAACGAAGTACGCGTCGTGGACGTGACAACGAGCAACGGGCACGTGCTGAAAAGACCAAGCAAGAGGATCGTCGTGCTACCAGTATTAGAGCCGCATGCTGCGACCGGCGGGAGAAATGTGCACGACGAACCGCGCTCCGATGCAAGACCGGTGACATAGCTACAGGAGCGAGCAGAAAGGCGCTCTCGACCAATCAGGAGCGAGCATTCTAAGATTGAAAATTATGTGCACGACGGAGCCGCGTTCCGCTGCAAGACTGGCGAAGTAACTACATGAGCGAGCAGAAAAGCGCTCTCGACCAATCAGGAGCGAGCATTCTAGGGTGAAAATTAGTTTTAATTCATGTTTTTATCTTATAAGAATTTGGCAAATTAATAAAGAATACATTGATTTAAAGTATAAGTATAGGTAGATAACTAAGAAAACTATGTAAAACCAATAATAAATAGAATCTAGGTCTAGTATTTGCGGAAATATAACTCGATATAGTTATTAAGGAAAAATGTAAATAACTTAGAAAGTATTGAATAATTGTAAATGTTTTTTGATAATACGAATAAAGATTAGCGCGATCCCTAATCTGGGAAAAAACAGTACACCTAGGTTTTAGGCAAAAGGCTAAAACCTAGGACTACTTAAGGTTGTACAATTTCTTTAATCCATTACCCATAGATTAAATAGAAAACAGGAAAATAATATGTGGTAAATGATTCATTTGATCAAGATCTAACCTTTTAAAACCAAAGACTGCAAATATAAGAAGTAAAGACCTAGGAAATCTAGATTCAAACACTAGAATTAATTTATGAAATTATTTAGTAAAGTAACATATGTAGAACATTTATTATAGGTAGTCTAGATAAATCTAGACGTCTAGCATACCAAATTGTACTTGTAACATGCATACTTTCGCTGCAACGGCGTCTCGCGAAATGAATGCGGGGACCTGGTGCGGGTGATATTTATAGCCTCGGTGGTGCGGGGCAGGGTCATATAAATATGCAAATTCCGAAAACCCGCCGTTATCGGCCGAGCTTCCACGACGATGGGAAGTGCCCGGTACGGAGTATCCCGTTGAATAGCCGCGTCAACGTCGCGATTGCTCGCGGGGGTAAGTGACGCAGGGCTTCATTGGTGACTCGATCGGGGCCGGGCGCTTTGCGCAGTTTAGTTCGTCGAATCATCCGAAGGACTTGTCCAGGGGAAAATACGACGGGGTCTTCCGTCGGCGCTATCGGCGACTCGAAGTATGCCTCCAAGTGTCGCTCGATGGTTTCTTCGTGCTGCACATCTGTGGTCGGATTCGGTGAGAACTGCGTCTCCAGGTGGTCCGCGAAGATCTCCGCGCGGTCCTCGGCACGGTAACGTGGGGTTCCGTCACCGGCCAAGAGGGGCCTAATCGGAGGCGGTTTCCCGGAGAGTCGGCGGCAAAGGCGGTGGATGCCAGACCAGTCGTCGCCGGCTCGCTCGATGGCCGTATGCCAAGACTCGTCAGCGATAGTTTGCAACGCTTCCGAGATCTTGGCGGCCAGAGCGTTGAGCCGCGTCTTCATGATCGGGCACCGCTGGTTTTGCCATGTCCGGCGCAGTTTCCTCTTCTCCTCCAGCATCGCTTGGATGTAGGATGGGAGCTGGCGTGGTTTTCGCAAGGCTGCAGCGTCGAGTCTGGACTCTCGAAGCGCGGTGGACATAGTCGCGCTGAGGTCCTCGGCGAGTCGGTCGACGTCTGCAGGGCTCTCCACTCTAAAGGACGGCGAATGCTCGGCCATGTGCTCGGCGAAGATTCGCCAGTCCTGGCGATGCTTTGGCGGAGGGAGAAGGGAAGTCATCGGCGTTGTCTTCAGCGTCAAGAGGACTGGTTGGTGGTCGGAGATGAGATGGTCATCCAATACGTCTAACGTCGGCGTGGCGGACAAGCCACAGGTGACGGCTATGTCGATGACGTCAGGCGTATATGCTGTGGCGTACGGGTAGTGCGTAGGGACCTCTGGCCCCAGCACCACGTACCCGTGGCGGTCTGCATCGTCCAGGAGGCGTCTGCCGTCCGGACACACGTGGTTGGAATTCCACGCCGTGTGTTTCGCGTTGAAGTCCCCGGCGATAATCGTGGGCAGTGGCGAGTCCAGCAAGGTGTGGACGTCAGTCACTGCGAGGCGATTCGTCGGCGGCTTGTAGAAGGCGAACACACGGGTGGGTTGGCGGTCAATGCAGACCTCCACGCCCAGTGCGTAGGTCGTCTGCAGCTGTGGTACTGGCAGCACTTGGTGGATGACATTCCGACGGACCAAAACTGCTAATCCCCGGTAAGCAGTCCCGATCGGCGAGGCGTGGTCCTCCCGGTAGACGTGGTATCCCGAAAAGTTCAACCGGTCTACTGGTCTGAGGTGAGTCTCGTTGATCAGGCCGATGTCCACTCGACGCTGAGACATCAGGTTCTTGAAAAGACGGGCTTTTTGTGACGAAAGCCCGTCGGCATTCCAGAATGCCACACGGAGCTCACTCAGAGCTGCAGAGCTCCATGATGCAAGCAAGGATCAGCGGGGCTGGATCCCGCTGCTCCTGGATTGCCAACAGAACCTGGTGTAGGGTGCCGATGACTTTGGTAAGTCTGGAGTCCAAGTGGCCGGGGGCCGGCTGAGGTGCCGGGCGCGGCGCGCCCTTCCGCTTCGCCTTCGTCTCCCTCGCGGGAGCGGCGACCACGGTGGGCTTGGACTGGGCGGCGGGCGGCGCGGGTGCAGCCGCCGTCGGGCGCTTGGTAGGAGGCTGTGGCGCGGCGGGAGCCGCGGATGCGGCCGCCGTCGGGCGCTTGGCAGAGGGCTGTGGCGCGGCCGGCGCCGTGTCTTGGCGCGGCTGCGCGCGCTTGCCACGTCTGCGGCGGCGCTTGCGGCCCGGTTGCTGCTGTGGCTGGTTGGCGGCAGCCATGAGCGAGCCGGGCGCGTCGGCCTCGGTTGAGGCGGCGGCGGCGGCGCGCGCCGGTGCGGTGCGCGCGACGGTACCCGCCCTGCGGTTCCGCAGCTCCTTGCGGAACACGGGGCAGTTGGCGTTGTTCGCCGTGTGCGCGTCGCCACAGTTGGCGCACGTCGGTGGCTCCTCCTTGGGGCGCGGACAGTCCCTGGCTGCGTGGTTCCCCGCACAGGCCACGCAGACTATGGGTCGGTGACAATTCACAGAGCTGTGCCGCCACTGCTGGCACCTGTGACATTGAGCGGGCCCCTTTCTGCCACGCCAGGCCTCGATGGTGATGCCGGGCATACAGAGGAGCTCATGCACCTCGTATATGCCCGGTGTGATATCAGGAGTTCGCTGCAGCTGCGCGAACATGAGGCATCCAGGCCTGCCTGGACGCGCGGGGATCGTCCTCACGTGCTCGGGGACGTATCCGAGTTCGCGCAGCTCTGCCTCGACGAGTTCCGGCTCGGTGTTCGCCGGAAGGCCGCGGATCGCCACCTTGAGGCTCCTCTCAGCAGGCAGCGAATAGCAGAACCAGGAGATTCCGCTGGCGCTCTCCAGCTGCGTAAGGTAGCGCTGGATGGCGCGGAACTCCTGGTCCGACTTGGGTATGAAGCGGACGCCCTTGCCAAATGGGCGTCCGTTGGGAGCGTGGCCGAGGAGCTTCTTCAGCTCCCTGAAGTGGGTGGGCCAGTCCGGCAGCACCTCCACGATCAGCGGAGGGTAGCGGGCGGCCTTCGGCTTCGGCGCCTTGCTGGGGTCGACGGTGGCGGTGGCGGTGGCGGCGGGCGCGGGCGCGGGAGCGGCGCCCGACGGAGCCGTCTTCGGCTTCTTGGCGGCGGACGCGGCAGCGGCGTATGAGGTGCCGGGCTCACTCGCCGGCGCGGTCTCCATAGGTTCCGGAGACAGGGCCGGCATATTTGGCGGAGTGAGGGCCGCAGTTTTCTCCCCTCTCCTCTGCGGCGGGGAGGGAAAACGGCCCACAGCAATGTTGTGCTGTGGGGCCGGGAAGCGCGGCGCGTGCGGCGACGGAGAGAGTGTCGCCGGCGCGGCGGGTTGAAGCGATGCGCGCGGCGCGGCGGTCGGTATGGCCGCGGGCGCGGGCGCGGGTACGGCGCGCAGGGCGGCGCTCACGTCAGCGCGAGACGCGGCCGCTCTCGGGTCGGCGCGGGACGGCGCGGCGACAGGCGGCGCGGCCGCGCGCGGGTCGTGGCGAGGCGCCACAGCGCGAAGATCGGCGCGGGGCGCGGGGGCGCGCGGGTCGGCGGCGCGTGGATCGGCTGGGCTAGCCGGCCAGGCGATGGCCGGCAGCGATGAGGCCGGGGAGGATGGAGCCGGCGATAGTGCGAGTGGGCTCGCGGCGAAGGATTCTTCGCCGGCGCCCACTGCCGGACTGTTCAGGGCTGCTGCTGCGCGGGCGGCGAGGGTTGCCTGGCCCGACGCGATGATGGCCTCAAGGGTGTCCGTCGATCGGACGAACACCCTGCGGCGGATGGGGCGCGGGCGCGTCGCGCGGCGCTGCGGAAGCGGCGGTGGCGGCATAATGCACTTACCGCGCGTTACCACCGGCTTCTGAACGCATGCGCACTGCGCGAGTCGCGGGCGCGGAGCGCTGTCGAGCGCTGGGGACGGCGAAAAGTACGGCAGCGGTCTTGCCTGGCGTGGCCCGAGCTGAAGGCGTCGGCACGTCGACCCCGCCGGCCCGGCTCCCGGGGCTTGCCGCTTGTGGCAGACCGGGAAACCAGACCGGGAAGCACGATCGTGTGGTTCCGAACCGCCTCCTGCTGGACTCAAGTGGTTCGGTCAGGCAAGTCGCGCGAAAAAAAAAAGACCGAACTGTGACTAACGGGCTCCGAACGCCGGTGCAACTCGAAGCGTGTGCACTCGTCGGCCGAGTCATCATGATACCGAAGCAGGGGAAAAACATCATGCAGCCTGGGAGCTACCGTCCCATCACGCTGCTGTCGACGACCTCGAAAGTCTTCGAGAAGTTGCTGTTGCTGCACATCACGCCTCACATCCAGCCACGCGACGAACAGTTCGGTTTCCGTGCCGAACATTCCACCACGCTCCAAGTCTCGAGGGTACTGCACCATCTCGCTGCCGCCATGAACAAGCGAGAGCGGTGCATTGCAGTATTCCTCGACATGGAGAAGGCGTTCGATCGCGTCTGGCACACCGGGCTCATCTACAAGCTGTCCACGTCTACTATTCCTCGTCGAGTAGTCAAGACTGTGGCCACCTTTTTGCGAGACAGACGTTTTCAAGTGGCGGTTGAAGACGCCCTGTCCACGGAGCGCCCCATCCGAGCCGGTGTGCCTCAGGGAAGCTGCCTGTCGCCCGTCTGCTATGGCAGATACACGGACGACATCCCAGTGGTCGGCGACGCCATGCTGGCGTTGTACGCCGACGACGCTGCATTCATAACAAAGTCGATCAATGGACCGCACGCGGCGATCAAAATGCAGCGTGCACTGGATGCACTTCCCGCTTGGCTGAATGACTGGAGGCTGAAGGTCAACGTGGCGAAGACTCAGGCGGTATCCTTCGGGCGGACTGCCCCGCCGCCACGGGTATCGCTCTTAGGAGAGACCATCGAGTGGACGCCCTCGGCCAAATACCTGGGGGTAACCATCGATAGGGGACTCAAGATGCGATCCCACGTGAAGAACGTGGTCACGCAGACGCGCGCCGCACGGGCTCTCTTGCGCCCAGTGCTGGCGTCCCACCTGCATCTCCGTACGAGGCTGTGCGTCTACAAGACGTACGTCCGCACGCGACTCACTTACGCGGCCCCAGCTTGGTACGCGCTACTAAGCGAAACGGACCGCAAGTCGCTGCGGGCGCAGCAGTCGCTAGCGCTCCGCACCATCGCCGGAGCTCCACGCTTCGTACGGAACGCGGTCATCTCCAGGGACCTGCGCATGGAGAGCCTCGACGACCACGTTCGCCGCCTGAGCACCTCGATGTTCGCGCGCGCCGATGGAGCGCAAGCCCAGCACCTGCGGGGCATCGCGCCATACCATCGGCGTCCGCCGGACAAGTTAGGTCTGCCACGTGACCTGATCACCTGAAATGACACCATTGCTTCCCCGCCGCTGGCTGACGGGCGCTCGCCGGAACATCGCCGGCGGGCTCGACCTCGCCGAGCCGCGGGCGTTAGCCTCATGGACATCCCACGCCGCCGCAGTAGCCGATCGCTCGCGAACATCCGCGGGCTCGATCGCACTGCCGTGCGGCCATCACCGGACATGACAACCCGGACTCGACTCCCCGACCAGTGGTCCAACCCCGTGCCCCGCCCGCAGTCGCAGGCGGCGTAGCCACCACTGAAGAGGGCCATCGCCCTGACCAGTTACCCCGGGACCCGTAAGGGTCCGCGTGGAGGACCAGACCCGCCGTTATTCGGAAAATAGACGTCGCAGAGTAAGCATGCATGATTCTAGGTATTGTAAATAAACTAGACTAAGTATTAGTTAAGGGATCAACATAATATGTAAATAGAAAATGGGAAAAATAAAGGCTTAACCACAGAGGGGGTGAGGCAGCGAATATTCTAGATAATTGGGCAAAAATATATATAAACGCGGGGGTGTCTCGACTGGACATTCCACTGATCACCGAACAAGAGTCAGCGACAAGAAAATCGGAAAACTGGGAAAATCGCTGCCTCACTACGCCTGGCTGGAGACTGCAGAACGACATAGCGCATTTTTATTGCACCTCGGGGTTGGGGGCGAGGTTCGATACCCGGGGAAAGCTACCCCCCACAGGACCAAATCACAAAATTTGAATGCACCGAAAGAGGTATATACCGGGTTTAATAAAAACTGGCATACCCTTTCCAGGTTAGCCCTCTTCCATCTTAGACTGCATCATCACTTACCACCAGGTGAGCTTGCAGTCAGGGACTAATTTGTATCTGAATAAAAAAAACTTAATACGTGTGAATTCTTCGTATTATATCTACGGAACCCTACGTCTAAGACGATGAAAGAAGCCGACAAGTGACACGAGCGACGGGAGAAAAGGAATAAAAATATGGTCGTAAATAAATCATTTTGTTGACTAACTGTCCTTCTTTATGCGGACCATCCTTTATCCTGGGAAAACTTCTTTAAAAGGCACTTAATGGGCACATTTCTGTAGGGCTAATATGAGTTTTGCGATCGTTTGACCTTTGCGTGCGGCGAAGCTGAAGTGGCAATGGACAGGGCGCATAGTTTGAAAAAACCGATAGATGTTGCGATCCTTTTTTAATATTCCGACACAAATTAGTTTTTGACTGCAAGCAGGCCTTAGCGCCTGGGAAGTGATGATAAGTGACGACGAAGAGTGATGAACTATAATGATTTTGAGCTTATTTTGTGGTTTAACGACATTTTATATTGTAGTTAACGGATACATACCACGATTACGAAATATCGGCAGTTGAAAAACCAAATTAATCGTGGTACGTGATAACTATCTCAGGAAGTCGTCAAATATCCTCCCAGTACAAGTGTGTCATGTATAATCTCTATAATTTATATCTCTAGTAGACACCACTGTATTTTTCTATTTTTCTGTACAGTCTCTACTAAAAACAGAACGTGAACAGAGAAATATTCGAATATAATATGTAATACATATAAAAAAATAGATTCTGAAAAAATAACTCAAAACTAGTTTTGCCTTGAAACGCCGCATCACCAATTTTTTTGTTATCTATGTTGGTAGATGTTTCTAAATTATTTATGAAAACTGAGTAACTGTGTCCCGCGGGCTGACATAATAATATAGAAAAATGTTTTTCTAAGACGAAAATATGTTTTAGGTATACTTTTCGGACGAAATTAAAAAATAACAGAACATGTCCATAATTAAAATCTAAAATGCTTCTAAGACTAGGCATTGTTTTTCGTGATCTAAGTAATATTTCTGCCTACGGCGAAAGTAGTCAGTAGAATCGCAGTTTAGATATCATACAGTTCGGAAACGGCTGTTGCCAGTCGCAGCGGGAGAATTGCTACCATTTTGGTTTTGATTTTTTTTAAATACAAACGCATAGCAAAAAATTATAAAACTGCAGTCAACGAGTAGGTATAGATGACAGATCACGAGTATTGATGAGGGGAGACGAGGTTATGTCTCTACGTTCATTTATGAACTGTACTGTAGCTTAGCTGCGGTAAAAAGAACTTATAACTTTACTAGAGGATGCCCGCGACTTCGTCCGCGTGGATTTAGGTTTTTAAAGATCCTGTGTGTGATTTTCCGGGATAAAAAGTTGCCTATGTCAATTGCATGGATGCAAGCTACCTCATTACCAAATTTCATACAAATCGGTTAAGCGGATAGGTCTTTAGGAATCCCGTGGGAACTCTTTGAATTTCCGGTATAAAAAGTAGCCTATATCCATCGCCGGGATATAAGCTAACTCCGTACCTCGTCAGAATCGGTTAAACTGTTGGGCCGCGAAAAGGTACCAGACAGACAGACAGTATGGATAATAAGACTTTAAAAAATTGTTCGGTTATTTTCTAAGACGATGTCGTTTCATCTACTACTTCGCAGAAATAACAGACATTTGCAATGTAATTTCAAGAATTCTTTCAAGAATTACATGATATTATATAATTCTCTTTCAAATCATTTATGAATAATGAAGTTTTTTTATAGTAAGTACGTTACATTTTATCAGTAATATTATGAATGTTCAGTTGTCATGTTTTATTTTCTTAAGTAACAGTAGCATTTTCCCCAGATAGGGTTGCCAGATCAGAAAGCCAAATATCTCAACAATATTACAAAAAGTCGGATTACGAGTATTAGGTTGTTGTGGGCAGAAATAAATATATTAAAAATCGAAATTGTTTTTTTTATTCACTATAGGTAAGCGCTTGACCACAATCACACCTGATGGAAAGTGATGATGTGGTCTAAGATGGGACGCGTTTACCTAGAAGGTGCCTATTCACTCTTCTAACCTAGGGATTCTAACGATACCCATGCATCCAAATCTGTTCAAGTATTTAGAAGTTACGGAGGTTAAATAAAGAAACTCACGTACTGACATGAACCCACAAAACATTACACTCCTTTTTTGGGCAGTTGTGTAAAAATATTTAACTTTGAAATTCCACAACATTTTTTTCCACATATGAGTAGGTAGTATAGTCGGAGATTCCTTTGAGAAATGTTAAGTTACATTTTTATTTTAATAATACAAAGCAGACACGCCTGGCATACCTATATCTAGTTACATAATAGGTATATACTATGTACATAACATCGGTGTCCGTATTAAGACAAAGGCAAAAGTAAGTAACAAGAAAAAAGCGACTTTGAGCACACTATGTGACCCGAGGCAAGTCTTCGGAGGTCATGTTTTATAAAAAGTCACGTAAAATAATAATTAGAGAGCCTGTCTCAGACTGAACAACTTTCAAAAGAATGTAAGTTAAGTTACAGCTATGTTATCTTATTAGTTAGGGGGTCCTCACATTATAAAACGTTACTTATAAAGTTGATTAGGTATCCTTACATAGTATAAAACAAAGTCGGTTCCCGCTGTCGTCTGTAACTCTGTACGCTTAGATCTTTTAAACCACGCAACGGATTTTAATGCGATTTTCATCAATAGATATAGTGATTCAAGACAAAGGTTTATACTAGACTTGCAACGAATATTCGGTTACTATTCGGTATTCGGCCTATTCGGCTGCTTTTATTACATTCGGCCGAATACCGAATATCTACATATTATTCGGCCGAATACCGAATACTTAAATAATATATTTTGTCGTAGAGAAATAATTGGTAAAATGAAAAATTAAAATCGATTGATTACGTATATATTCATATTTTCATTTCTGTTATATTCATTTAAGTAGTCATTGGTGCATAACACAGGTACATAATCATCTTCTGAATTGGAAAAATGGAGGATTCTATGTATTTGAATTATTGTGGTAATCAAAATTTAGAAGGGTAAGGTTCTCATTTCTTTTATAATCATTTATTAAGTAGTCATTGGTACATAAAACAGGTACATAATTTAATCATTTTCTGTATTAAACAAGTTAAGAATTTTTCTATGCATTTGAATTATTTTCATAATCAAAATTTAGAAGGGAAGGTTATGGTGCAGAAAGACTAACTTTTCTGCATTTTTAGGAAGTAGTTTACTTCTTTTTTTCTCGTAGACCATCCCAACTTCAGAGCGATGAGTACATTAGAACAAAACAAAGGAGCGCGAAACAATCACGTCTGTACAAGTTTTTGGCGCTAAAATCCGGCCGAATACTTTTGCCGAATATTCGGCTATTCGTTCAGGGGCCTCGCCGAATATTCGGTATTCGGTATACTGCCGAATATACTATTCGTTGCAAGTCTAGTTTATACGTATAGTTTAATATTGTTTGGTGTTAGGTAATTTGTTGAACTATGACGATAATTGTCATACCCTCCAAGGGGCCTCAAATCTGTACCTATTCTGTATTTTTGATCTGGTTTTAATAACAATATAAAAGTGTTTAATAATATTGAATTTCACAGAAACACACATTTCAATAGTACAAAATACTTAATTATTAATTTTGTTCTCATCGCCCCGGAGCGTTTGAGATGGAACAAAAATACAGAGAGAATGGAGAGTACAATAATTACTGCATTAGGTTATAGTGTGAGAGATTGCGTCCCAATCGCTGGTGTTATCTAGGACTAGCTGATGCCCGCAGCTTCGCCCGCGTGGATTTAGGTTTTTAGAAATCCCGTGGGAACTCTTTGATTTGCCGGGATAAAAATTAGCCTATGTGCTAATCCTGGATATAATCTATCTTCATTCCAAATTTCAGCCAAATCCGTCCAGTAGTTTTTGCGTGAAGGAGTAACAAACATACACACACACACACACACACACACACACACATACAAACTATCGCCTTTATAATATTAGTGTGATTATACCCTATCCGCGGAATGAAGTTAGGTACAATAAGTTAGTATAGCGCTCTCTCTCTCTGTTACGTAAAGCCAAACAGAGAGAGCGTTATACTAACTTCATTTCTTGGATAGTCATAATCCACGGTCTAGATAAGTCCACATTTTTGTCTAAGTGCGTGGCATGTAGTGGTGGTTAGTAAAGTTAACACAAAGTAATCTGCGTGCTTGATATGAAACTTTACATCTGATCAAACGGCGATAGAATATTGGAGCGTTGAAACACTTAAGCATTTAAATAATGAAATTGAACTTATATGCCTAGTTGTCCTTGCATCGTCAGTCAGTGCTCGCTCCATGCGAAAACTTTGTAACTAGGATTACCACCGCTGGTACCTACTGAATTTTTAACTTTAAAACTAGGTCGATTTTACTCTGTTGTATGAGACAAGCGGCGAGTTTTCGTCATCAGCAACCGTACTAAAACTAAAACGCTATGAAATATTATAGATATTTTTTAAGTAAAGGAAAATTACTTAAGTACTTAATATTTTAAGACTAAATTATATTATTTCAGTCAGATAGGTACGTAAAAGGAAACTCCCACGCTCAACTCAATACTAACCTTTATAGAGCATTTATAAAACACTAACTATACAATGGTCGCTCCATGAAAAGAACACTAAGTCCACCTGTCAGCAGCGGACAGGCCCTTTCAAACAGTTCCCTTTGAAATGGTTCATTCCACTTAAGATTTCGTGTGCCGCCTCCCATACTACACGGCGATGTGCTTTTGTAGAGTAATTTGATATTATAAAATGTAGTATCCTTTACACTAATGCTTTAGAAGCACTAATAACCTGTGGGATAGGGTTGTCAACATCTTTATAACAATTTATTTTTAACCCCCGATCCAAAAAGAGGGGTGTTATAAGTTTGACGTGTGTATCTGTGTTTCTGTGTATCTGTCTGTGCCATCGTAGCTCCTAAACTAATGAACCGATTTTAATTTAGTTTTTTTTTTGTTTGACAGGTGGCTTGATCGAGAGTGTTCTTAGCTATAATCCAAGCAAATCGGTTCAGCCGAGAGTTATCAGCTCTTTTCAAGTTACTGTAACCTTCACTTGTCGGGGGTGTTATAAATTTTTAATTTACACTTGTTACTCGTGCGTTATGACTACGAGTTTAGAAGTAGGTACCCAAGTAATACGTATTGAGTCCTTTACCATTTATTATTGTCGTTTTAACTGTTACATAGAAATATTCAAACATTTTTAACCGCTGACCCAAAAAGAGGGGTGTTATAAGTTTGACGTGTGTATCTGTGTATCTGTCTGTGGCATCGTAGCTCCTGAACTAATGAACCGATTTTAATTTTGAGTTATTCATTATTCAGATACAAATTAGCCCTTGACTGCAATCTCAGCGATGGTAAATAACCCAAAGGTGGTGGTAACTTATGTAATTCAGCTGTTAAGATAAAACAGCTCATAAACCATTAAACCTACCTTTCATCCTTCTCTATGTTATGTTATCCTTTTGTCTAGGATAAAGTAATTTGATATCATAATAATATAGTGCAACATCATCTAAGCTAATGCCTCTTTTGAAGAAAAATGGGGTAGGGTTGTCAAGCATAAACTTAATAGTCCACTTGATGAATGCGTCTGTCTGTTAGTGAGTTCCCTTTTAATGGTTAAACAACTAAACCGATCTTGATGTTATGTACAAAGATAACTTGCATTTTGCATATAGACAATTTTTTTTTTTAATATTTTAATTAATCCGAGGCGATATCTAAAGATTTGAAAAATACTAAACTAAATTCGCAGATTATTATGAACTTTTTATTATTTACCCTATAGGTACCCTATATATAACCATATAGGTTTCTTGACAGACACGTCGGACAGACAGACAGACAGACAGACAGATAACAAAGTGATCCTATAAGGGTTCCGTTTTTTCCTTTTGAGGTACGGAACCCTAAAAACTAGTAAGTGGCAAACCCTACGACATGCATTTTCCTGTACAAGTTGATGCCCTTTTGTGTTCTCGGTATAAGAGGGTAATTTGAGAGATCAAGCCAATATCAGATCTCGGGTACCCAATTATCTGCAGCTAATGTATGCCGGCGGCATTTTCTGTCATAATTGATAAATAATAAGTTAAATTTTTGTAACTCAAACTGCACGTCCTATACAACATACCTAAATCCACGCTAACACATTATTTTAGAAGAAAAACCGGCCAAGTGCGAGTCAGACTCGCGCACCTAGATTTCCGTACTCGGAATTCGTACACTAACCACAAATTCGCGGTTTTCAGATTTATTCCTGTACTTGTGCTATAAGACCTACCTACTTACCAAATTTCATGATTCTAGGTCAACGGGAAGTATCCTATGGTTTCTTGACAGACAGACAGACAACAAAGTGATCCTATAAGGGTTCCATTTTTCATTTTGAGGTACGGAACCTTAAAAATGTTTTCAAAGAATAATAACGCAATGGCATGGCGAGCAATACCGTGTTGTCTCTATGTAAATATGTACATCATACTAGAAATTGCACGCCCCTTACATTGTTTCGCCAGAGGTCGACGACATTTTTATTACAAAAATGTATTAACTTAAATAAATTCTTGAAAATATTAAGTAAGTAATATGCATTTTCTTTTTGTTACAGAAGCCGGACCAAACGGATGAAGTCACAAGAACAAATCCGCACTAGGACTTTACAGAGACCCAAATTAAAATCCCCAGTATTATGTGATAGTGTAGTGGGAGTGTTAGTGTAGTGCGTCGTATAGAGATGGCCGCGTTCAACATGTTCCGTATCAGAATCGGCGGCCTGGTGATGAGGGTGGTGCTACTGTTGACTCTAGCTGTTTATTCTTCTTATGGTAAGTTAATTGCTTTTCTTATAGGTAAGAATTCATTTAAAACTGCGACTGCATCAAAGGATTGATTTTCAAAATACTCTTAGGCACGCTTGCAACATGTGACCATGTTTGTTGCAATAACAACACCCAATACATCCTATAAGCAATCATAAGAACAAGTCCGCACTAGGACTTTACAGAGACCCAAATTAAAATCCCCAGTATTATGTGATAGTGTAGTGGGAGTGTTAGTGTAGTGCGTCGTATAGAGATGGCCGCGTTCAACATGTTCCGTATCAGAATCGGCGGCCTGGTGATGAGGGTGGTGCTACTGTTGACTCTAGCTGTTTATTCTTCTTATGGTAAGTTAATTGCTTTTCTTATAGGTAAGAATTCATTTAAAACTGCGACTGCATCAAAGGATTGATTTTCAAAATACTCTTAGGCACGCTTGCAACATGTGACCATGTTTGTTGCAATAACAACACCCAATACATCCTATAAGCAATCATAAGAACAAGTCCGCACTAGGACTTTACAGAGACCCAAATTAAAATCCCCAGTATTATGTGATAGTGTAGTGGGAGTGTTAGTGTATTGCGTCGTATAGAGATGGCCGCGTTCAACATGTTCCGCATCAGAATCGGCGGCCTGGTGATGAGGGTGGTGCTACTGTTGACTCTAGCTGTTTATTCTTCTTATGGTAAGTTGATTGTTTTTTCTGTAAGGATTCGCTTAAAACGGTGACCCATGATTTTCAAAATATTCTTAGTGCACGCTTAAAGCATGTGACCCTGTTTGTTGCAATAACAACTCCACAATACATCTTATAAGCAGTCATATAAGAACAAATCAGCACTTACAGAGATTTTTCTAGCTGTTTATTCTTCTTATGGGTAAGTTGGTCGTAGTAGGTAAGCATTTACTTAAAACTGCGACCGCATCGAAAGATTTCTTTCAAAAAATTCTTAGTGCGCTGTTTTGTCGCATATCCGATAAACCATTACAACCAGGCCACGGTTAGGTGATAGCCATTGTAGCTAAACTTTATGAGTAGATTATCCAGAACAGGTAAACGAGATTGACTAGGCACAAGAAGTAGAAGACAAAAGTGTCTCCATGTTATTTAGTAGTGTGAGTAAAAATAATTCATTATTTTAGTTTTAGTCAATTAAAAAAAAATCAGCTAATCAAGTGCATTACTTATAGCTTCATATGTAAACTTGTATTGAAATTGTTTGAATATATTTTCATTATTAATACTCGTTCGAGAATACACTCGGCATATCAATGTTTTGAAATCGATATTCGTATGATTACTGTCTCTTCTTTCATTTATTCGATTGGATGCATTTGTCGAGTTGCACGCCTAGGAGTGGACAAAAGTTTTCTGTATTCTGTACGATACTAACCAAATTGACTATAATTCGCAAAAACAAATTACTTGTTAGTGATTCTTCTTCTCTTCCAGGGTTTGCTAGTGATTATTAACCTCTATCTAATCTAATTAAAATCTCGTAACGTTTTCTAAAACACCTAAATCTACGTCCTCTGTTATATTTTATCAACAACAACTATTTTAAATTATCAATTAAACTAAAAATGCACGTCAAATGCTTGAATAGTACATTTCACAATTTTCATACAAGCTCCCATTATGTGTGCGTTTTGATATTTGAGAAGGAATTGTGGATGACTCTAATATGTAATTTTTTTGACCCCGTGGTCTAGTACTGTAGAAAAAGAAACGTTGCATACAGCGTCTTTCTCATGCTTGCTCATTGGATGCACAGTTTGGTAATAAAGTCCTGTATTCAGGAGTGATTTAAATTTTATTTCTGCCCTCGAATATGGTGTGAAATGAATAAATTGGGAACATCTGGACCAATTTGATATTCATCGAGAAGTCGTATAAATCCGAACATTCATTATGATTTCAACCCGGAAAAAGTGGTCTCTACACAAAATATTTTTTATAAGCGCCCCACGGTTCGATGCACACTCGCTCAAATTTATCTCTTCAGTTCATATTAAAAACTAGAGGATGCCCGCGACTTCGTCAGCGTGGATGTAGGTTTTTGAAGATCCCATGGGAACTGTTTGGTTTTCCGAGATAAAAAGTTGTCTATGTCAATAACATGGACGAAAGCTACCTTGGTACCAAATTTAATACAAATCAGCGAATAGGTCTTTAGGAATCTCGTTGGAACTCTTTGATTTTCCGGGATAAAAAATAGCCTATGTCCGTCCTCGGGATATAAGCTAACTCTGTACCAAAGATCAGAATCAGTTAAACTGTTGGGCCGTGAAAAGGTTGCAGACAGACAGATAGACAAACAGACACACTTTCGCATTTATAATATTAGTATGGATATAGCAGTATTATATATTTAGTGGGGCATATTCCACTTTGATCAGCTGCAGAAGTGATTATCGCTAAAGGGATGCCGTTTCTACGCAGGTAGCTGAGGTAGCATAACCTCTCCCTCGCTCTTTATAAATATAACCTGTAGCTCAAATCCGCACAACCTGCATCAGATTATTACAATCGCAAGTGTTGCCATTGGCTAAAATGGTATTCTTGTTGCACAATGCCAATAGTGAGCGAGCGTCAACCAATCAGAGGTGATTGCGATCGTGACACAGTAGCTGTCTTTCTACTGCTATCAAGCTGCTGTTATCGACAAATCCTCTTTTTCAACCCCGACCCAAAAAGAGGGGTGTTATAAGTTTGACGTGTGTATCTGTCTGTGGCATCGTAGCTCCTAAACTAATGAACCGATTTTAATTTAGTTTTTGACATGACAACGTCTTATAATTCCATAGAGCCGGCTGCACGCACAAAAAACATGACTCATGCGGCGTTACCTCGCTCTGAGGCGTTCCATGTAAGGCTTGAAGTGCAAGCGAGAGCGCAGAACGAGCGACAAAGAAGCACAATCGGCCTTTGTTGTCACGTTCAACTACCGTCAGTAAACCGACTTTACAGACAACCAATTTTTTTTTTTTGTTTGAAAGGTGGCTTGATCGAGAGTGTTCTTAGCTATAATCCAAGAAAATCGGTTCAGCCCTTTGAAAGTTATCAGCTCTTTTCAAATTCAGTTTTTAAAACAGTTTGGGCGAATGGGGCCAACCTCATAAAGGTGTGTGTGTGTAGTGTGGTAGTTAATTCGGTGAGGCGAATAAAATAAATTGGGCACCACGAATCGCTTCTCATCCGGGTCTGTCCTACAATTTGTACACAATTACATATTATTATTGTTTGGTATCATTTGGAATACATTTCTTAGATGAGCCCAGCGACTTCGTCCGCGTGGATTTAGGTTTTTTAAAAATCTCGCAGTAACTCTTTGATTTTCCGGGATACACAGTTGTCTATGCCAGCTTCCGGGATGCAAGCTAACTCTGTGCTTTTCAAATAAATTGGGCCTTTAAGAATCCCGTGGGAACTCTTTGATTTTCCGGAATGAAATGTAGCCTATGTCCTTGCCCGGGATACCTACCTAACTCCGCGCCTTTCATCAAAAATAGTCAAATTGTCGGGCCGTGAAAAGCTAGTAGACAGACAGACACACTTTTGCATTTATAATATTAGTAAGTAGGTATAGATAGTATTATATGATATTTCTTAAAGTATTATTTATTATAGTTAGAAAAATTTTATAAGACCTACATGTGAAAAAGTGCCTGCGAATAAAAAGAGAACCAATAAATTCTTTTATTCATATACTAATTAGCCCTTGACTAGGATTAAATATTATATAACTATAACTTGAAAGAGAAACAGACTAAAAATAGCTATAATCCCTAATTAAAAAATAATTTGTCCAGGTATCTATTACCTATTAGAAAATACGTGCCCACGTCTTCGCCCACTTTCCATGTTTACACCGACGAAGACGAATAAAAATACTTTTCAGCTCCAAGAAGAAAATCTTAGACCATTGTTTTCATATTAATTATCTAAGTACAGTTTACTTATTTTGTTATAATTTTTATAGACAAATAATTAATAATTTTTATAAACTATACTTTTCAGTTTTCACATTACTGTAGTTATGTTTGACGCACCTCTAAATTTTTGGAGTTATGTGCGTTGTAAGCAATTAAATATCGCTTTAAACCATCACTGGTCAACTACAGAGTACGGGTCTCCTCTCAAAATAAAAAGGATCCAGGCATAGTCCGTCACACTAGCCTAGTGCGAATGTGCGAACCTCATACACCTTTGAGTATATAATGGAGAGCTCTCAGGCATGCATGCAGCCCGGAATCAAACCGTCGTCGGCCGACCTCCCAAATAAAAAGTTTATCGCTCGCTAAAATCATAATAATCTGTAAAATCGAATCAGGTGGTCCTTAAACTAAACTGGTATCTCGAATAGTTTCTGGCATCACAGACCTTGCCTAAATCTCAGTATATTATGTGATAGTTAATAGAACAGTAAAGCCTACAGGAGCATACCAGCGAACCCACAGTGGTATGCCGTACGAACCAAACCGCAGCGGTTGAGCCGGGCGTGTGTACTCACCCATAATTACACGAATTGTTGTGGTCAACTACAACTGTTGTGTAATTCACTGGTATCAAAAGCTATTTTGTTTATATACCCTTCTGATCTGCTTTACTCACCATTATCATTATGATCGATCCATTGCCGGCTCACTACGGAGCATAGGTCTCTTCTCAGAGTGAGAAGGGTATGGCCATAGTCCACCACGCTGACCAAGTGCGGATAGGCAGACAACTGTTTACTATTTCTCAGTATATTCATCATCATCATCATCATCAGCCTGCAGACGTCCACTGCTGCACATAGGCCTTCCCTAAAGAGCGCCAGCACACCCGGTCCTCAGCCTTCCTCATCCAGCCACTTCCCGCCAGCCGCTTTATATCATCGGTCCATCGTGCTGGAGGGCGTCCCACACTACGGTTGCTTAAACGCGGTCTCCACTCAAGGACTTTCCGGCTTCAACGGCCATCGCCTCTACGACAAGCATGGCTAGCCCACTGCCACTTCAGCTTGCTGATAGTTTGGGCTAGGTCAGTGACCTTGGTTGTCCTGCGGATCTCCTCATTTCGGATCTTATCCCTCAAGGAAACTCCTAACATAACCCTCTCCATAGCTCGCTGAGCAACTTTGAATTTGTGGACAAGGCCGTTTGTCAACTGTCCACGTTTCAGCACCGTAGGTGAGGACGAGAAGGACACACTGGTGTAGAAACCAAAGGGGTATGGGTTTAATAAAAACTGCCATTCCCTTTCCAGGTTAGCCCGCTTGCATCTTAGACCGCATCATCACTTACCAACAGGTGAGATTGCAGTCAAGGACTAACCTGTATCAGAATAAAAAAAAAAGTGCTGGTTAAGCTGAATTGTACTTTATTGCTCTTGCACAAAAATCGTTCTTTATTTAAACGTCTTTGAGGAGTGAATCTTCCCTGTAAGGTACGTACCTGCTATTAAGTATTATGAGACTAAGTAATTAGTTGCAGTTTTCGGCTTGCTTTTGACCCTTCTGTTACCTATAGTTTCTTACCCAGTTTTCAATAAATTATTATGACTTTCCCTAAGCGCACGGCTGCGCGTCTTTGAAATCGTTCTATTTTTAAGCCGACTGTCAACTGTCAAACACGATGACAGATGGCGCTAACTGGCTGAGGCGGGGATTTGTGAAAAAGTCGACGATTAAAAGTGGTATCAGATTGATAGCGTTTTGTGCGCTTTTTATGCGTCTACACGAAATAATAAGCTCCTGCCGTTTTATTTGAAAACTTTGTCATTTGATCGATTTTAATTGTCCTTTTTACTAAAAAAGCAAGGATTCTTTTGCCATTATAAATTGCAATTTAGACATAAGCAAATGGTTTAAAGTAAGAAAAATATTGCTTGGGATTTATATCTATCAAAATCTCGAGATAATGTCGTCCTCGAATCGAGGCTTCTTGAAATTCTTTCGATTCATCTTCGACTTTTTGTTCTGCTAGCGTTTTTTTTACGATGTACAACTGTTAGCGTTTGCATAAAAAGTCTTGTAGATATTACTAGCCCAAAGCTCTCTGTAATCGTGTACAGGGGCCCTTTGCGTATATTTGTGGCGTGCGTACAGTGCTGGCAACCTTTGTGCGGCTGATGCTTGCTCTCTTCCTAACTGTGGATTTTTATTATAAACATCAAAAGATGTAATTGCATTTCGCAGAGAGCATTAAGACAGTTTGGCATTTAAGAGGGAAAAATACGTTTATTTTGTAAGTTGTGCCACACTTTTTTTTTCTCTCTCGTCTGGCTTTACACTGATTAGCCAATGTCAAGTTTGTAGTTATTTACAAGTTAGGGAAACGTATATGTATAGTATGGACTTCGTCTGTGCGGGCGCCCGCCGACATAAAATCGGTGCCCCTTTAGAGCGCTTCCCCGTCAGTTCCACCACCAATAAACACCAGCAGAACACAAAAACCGGCCACTTCTAACAAAAAAACACTCCAAAAAGGCACAACACGCGCGCCAGCAAACGCCACCACAGACGAAGTCCACAACACATGTTATTATACATACGGGTTGGTTATGCCGGCGCTTCCACCACTTGAGTATTAAAGCCAAAACGCCTCAGGCAGAAGAAGCGCAAGAATAATCTGTGTCATGTGTGGCGCAATCCGAAAACAGGTTCCAGTTCTGCATAATGCTGTATACAGCAAGAGCATACAGCGCTGATTTTCAACCAGGACTCTAATCCGGGTGACGCCACGGTACTTACTATAAACTACCAACTTAATAACACTAAAATACTAATTATTATTATTACGTATAATATTTACTTATTGGGCCAATGCGTATTAGCCTTAAATCGCCATAAATATTATGCAGTGCTACTGATGGATAGCACGTGTAGCATAATATAGGAAAAGCTACATAATCGCCCTCTGTATGTAGACGACTTAAGTTCTATATTGGGTATCTGTGGAGAAAGCACGTTCCGACTATTAAGGCGGGAAGTATAATTTTAAATGCGGAACCGGATCGCTTGTTTGACATTTTGCTTTTTTAAATTGTCACTTTGTAGGCAAAAGATTATTGCTTGAGAGATTTTCGGTACAGAAAGTTTTTTTTTAAATATATAAGGTAGGTAACTATAGTAACCTATCTGTATATTTTTCATTCCAAAAATAATCAGTACCTTTATAGATACTAAAGTAAGTATCTACTTAAACTCAACTTTATGCACTTTGACATAGGGAGTAACGGTTGAAGTTGGTAGGTATACCTACTGAAATTAATATGGACAAGCATCGAAAGACGCCTGTCTAAGTAAATTAAACTTATTTTAATAGTTATCAAGAATAAACTTATTTTAATAGTTATCAAGAAAAACGCCGCACCTCGGCTCCTCTCCAGCCTATTCTGCAGGTGTGCGTTGCGCCTAACCCTCGTAAACTGTGCTTCACTAGTCATCTGCGCTGAGACAAGGTCAACTTTCCTTTACCATTTCTGTCATCATCATCATCACATCGCGCATCGCCAGCCCACTTACCTACAGACAACAGCTCTATCAAAATGAGAAGGGTTTAGGCTATAGTCCATCATGCTGGTCAAATGCATATTGGCAGATTTCACACACCTTTAACTGTTGTCAAAGGTATGGAAAAATCTCAGGAGTGCAGGTTTCCTCACGCTGTTTTCCTTCACCGTACCATTTCTATACTTATTCTGAATTCTGCGGTTCTAACAATCCTGATAGTCGAGAAAACAGTAAAATGATAAAATGTGGAACGAGTCTTATGATACTCATTGACCTCTGACCTATAAAGCGAAAAATACGGTAACTTCAGCCAATTATTTATGGTCAAAAGTTTAACGAAACCCGAAAGTCTTGACAATGCTACCTATCTATAAATAACATGATATAATTCATGTTAAAGTTACCGTCCAGACTAGTACACTGGTCGGGAAAAGTGATTTAAAGCATTACATGTATTTTAGAGCAGCAGTCGGCAAGAGGTGGATTTTTGGACCACTGTATATTTTTAGTAACATATCTATCTATGAATAATGAGTTGAAAAGTTTATCTTTTACACATTTTGCATTATAAATCATGATAATATGCACTTTGGTAGAATTACAACTTTCGCATTTGCTGTTCCTCACGTGAACCAAACTATAAAAAAACTGGCTTAAGACAGTCTGTGTAATTTTTGTACATTAATGTTACTAATTTTGATTTATATAATTACCTAAATGTGGCTTAAAATTATTTAATTAATTATTTGCCGACCCCTGATTTAGAGCTTTCTCAATGGTTTTAATAAACTTGAACTAATAAATAACTTTGGCATTTTCACAATAATTGATTTTTTTGCGAAATTCTGGTTTGCACCGTTTGTTTCTTGAGTTACTCATATTTCAATGATAAGTAGTTGTATTCAACTTACTGCAACTTGCGTGTATATTGCATTTATTAATACGCACCAAGAAACAGCACTGGACTCATTGTATTATGCTATTTATACCACCTTTTGTCAGTATTCAGCAAATAAAGAATTTGATTGATTGATTGATTGAAAGAAAGAAGAAAGAAAGGGGGTCGCTAACCGCAAGAGACACATTGTTACTATACTAGTAAAAAAGAAAACCTTCAGAAAGTTTCAAGAATATGTAAGTTTGTACTTAAGTTATAAATAAATAAAAAAAATTACGCTCGTAAACTTCAAATCGCATAATCACTCACGTAACCGACTGTTCGATAAATGATGACACATTTGCTCAACTTTGTATCTTATTTGCCGGTACTTAGAATTTAAAATCCTACGGGGTTTGTGCACGATGCCATCGTTTAGGGAAATAACTTTAAATAAATCCACCGAGTTTATAATGCATTTTGTATGGAGCAAAAAATACATAGAGTAGTAAATAGTTAATGCAGATTTTTGAGTTTTTCAAAATTTGTTTTCAAAATTTTATTTGTCAGGCATGTTTTATTGTTAACATCGAAAATCATTTGAAGTTATAAGAATAAACAAGCAGATAGCCGCAACTTCGAAAAATTCTAAGAAATCTAGCAAAAAATTCATTACATTTTCATGAGTCAAGAAAAAATCAGTGATACTTAATTCAATTTTAGGTACATTATCAAGTACCACAATCAAGTAGTATTATACTTTAAGTACAAATAAGATAAGTTAGTTTGATTGTCTGCCAGTCGCGTGCACAAGATTAAGTCAAAGTAAGCATTCATTGAGGCCATAACAAAAATTGGTCACTGAGCAATTCAACTAACTTAACCTAAGCCTTCTAAGCATAAACTTTATGTCTCCTATGGGCAGTACGTCTCTGTTGCCCGCATAGATCTTTAGCGAAATTGTATATTAGCTACTTAACTCTAATTAAGTACATAACTTTAAGTTGTATTCTGTTATTTTGACTGGACACAATAAATGTGTTCTCATTTATTCATTTTTAATTGTTCGAAGATTTATTTTTTCAACCCCGACCTACAAAAAGGGGTGTTATAAGTTTGACTTGTGTATCTGTGTATCTGTCTGTAGCATCGTAGGTAGCTCCTAAACTAATGAACCGATTTTAATTTAGTTTTTTTTTGTTTGAAAGGTGGCTTGATTGAGAGTGTTCTTAGTTATAATTCAAGAAAATCGCGTCAGCCGTTTGAAAGTTATCAGCTCTTTTCAAGTTACTGTAACCTTCACTTGTCGGGGGTGTTATAAATTTTTAATTTACGCTTGTGTTCGTTTGAAAACTAGTACCCACTCCATTACATTTTGTTCTATTGATTCATTGCATGAGGCGGGGTCTCGGATTTATGACGATTGGTAAGTCCCGCTTCCGTAAGCTCGCTGTTTGAACATAAATAATTGTTGTGTACGAAGTGAGATTACACCTCTCCGATATCTATGACTGCCTAGTAGCTTTTGTTTTGATTTCGTCGCCTGATTATTTTACGCAAAGTAAAATAGGCTATTTTACTCCAATTTTTTTATTACTTTATTATAACTAGGATAAAAATAATGACGTAAACTGAAAAACTGATTAAATCGATCAAATAACAATTAATAATTATTTCAGATTAGACCGAGATAGCGATAGTAGCATTTTGACGTCACTCCGTCATTAATGCCATAAGTAGCTTCGTGCGGTTTCATACAAATTTTCGTTTTGCGAGAAAGGGATAGAAGACCCTCCCACTCCAAAATTAAAATGCCTGTAACTTTGTAAATCTTTGTTGGATTTTAATATTTTTTTCAGCGTACGTCATAAATAATGACGTACGCTGAAAAAAGTAATCCTAGTTTAAAATAAAGTAATGATATTTATCAAATTTAAAAGTAGGAAAATACCCAATTCTCTCAGTAATTTGATACAATTAAGCTTATAATTAAGTTTAAGTTGATTAATTAAGCCGCCAAGTGCGGATTGGCAGACTTCTCACACCTTTGACAATATTATGGAGAACTCTTGGGAATGCAGGTTTGTTCATAATGTTGTAATTCACTGTTAAAGTAACTGATTTATTTGCTTAAAATGCATATATCTCTGAAAAGTTAGAACTTACTAGAGGATGCCCGCGACTTCGTCCGCGTAGATTTAGGTTTTTAAAGATCCCGTGGGAACTGTTTGACTTTCCGGGATGAAAAGTTGCCTATGTCAATTACAGGGACGCAAGCTACCTTGGTACCAAATTTCATATGAATCGATCAAGCGGATGAGTATTTAGGAATCCCGCGGGAACTGTTTGTTTTTCCGGGATAAAAAGTAGCCTATGTCCTTCCCCGGAATGTATCCTAAGTCGGTACCAAATTTCATTCAAATCGGTTCAGCGGTTGAGCCGTGAAAGCGTAGCAGACAGACAGACAGACACACTTTCGCATTTATAATATTAGTATGGATAAGTGCGTATCCGGGTTCGAACCCCGGATTCTTGAATAGGAGGCCGAAGTCTTGACCACTGGATCAGTCAGTCAGTCAGTCAGCTTTCCCTAGATAGATACGCAATCAAGTCAGTAGGTAAGTGAGAGTACCTTGCTTAATAAGTTTTTATTTTTCGTTTCATGTTGGTCTAAAATACTAGTAAGTAAATATATAATTAATTCATCTGATAAGTCTTTATCAAGTTATCAACGCCAACTTAATGTCGTAACTCTGTGCCACTGTAGATAATCCCCTTATCTTTTATAAGAATGTTTTCAATGAAAAGGAATGTTTATTTCATTCGTTTTGCAATAATTCACTAAGTTTTCGCGAGCAAGTATTTTGTAATCTCGGATAATTCTTGTATATTAAGTATTATACTTGTTAGTTACGATTGTTTTGTAACGAGGGTAGCCGTGATATAGTGGTTCAACTTAGTAAAATATAATAAAACGTACTTAATTATTTTCAGGAGAACATTCTTATAATTTTGGAAAGATATTATTATTTTATATGTAGAAAAAATCACTTCCCATACTACAAAATATGTTTGTTTGTCAATTTGTCCTTCAGTCACGCCGCAACGGATCGACGGGTCGTGGTTATTTTTTGTAAGGAAATCTGAAAAATGACATAGGCTTTTATTCCGGAAAATCTAAGAATTTCCACGGAATTTAAAAAATCTAAATCCACCCGGTTGACGTGTTACATTTTGCTTCTCGATAGATATTTAAACAGTTTTATTTAATTTCTTATAATGTTTGTACAAATTACAAGCGAAACTGCAACGGTTAGTCGAGTTTTAAAGAATTCGAATTTTTTATCTGTAATCAGGATTTAATCAGGCAATGTAAGCAGTTAATTGGCATGCGTACCGGCTAAAGTTAACAAGTCATTAATTATCATCCGACTTATTTATCCATTCAACACGTTTTTAATATATTACTCCTGGCAGAAGATAAATGACCTGGGCCTCATTAAACAGTTTAGGCGGGAGCTGTCAACGTCACTGTCACCAATTCGCGCCACAGTACCGAGCTAAAACCTTGTCTAGATGGAACGGATTCGCCGCGAATCGTCTCGGGCGTACCTATCCCATACGCGCGGTATGTCCGGAGAGATAGGTACTGCCCGCCACCAAATCCAGGAGCATCGCGACTCGCGCGTGAATCGCGTGCAGGTCGCCAGACGCTAGTGTGTAAAGTGCACGTAAAACTAGTAGTCCAATCTGAAATTGCTTGTATTCAAAGGATTAAATACATGAGCCCGGCTGAGATCTGTTTTCGTACAATGCGCCGACATAGGTACGCCTTGTGTAAAGATTGGACTACTTTTTCGCGCACTACAATATGCGCAGAAACTCTTCGGATCGTACAGCTAACTCACGAACTTCAGTGCTGTAAAGTACTGAATGAAATACGTCCTCAATCGCTCACGCGCTGAACGCTTTTGGACGCAACGTACGTGCGACATACTTCGCGGTGAATTCGCCTCGTCTGTACAAGGCCTAACTACAATGGCGAACGTTCAGAAAAATGAACAAGAGCCGATCTTAAAATGAACAAGAACTTAAAACGTCCGCGCCAATGAACGTGGCATAAATAATCAGGGGGGAATATGTCTCGGCAAATTACCCCGAACGGGCGGGCCGGGAATTGATGGCAACACTGAAATAACTCCAGCCCGCGTGTCTTGAATGGCTCCAGTGAAATTAGAACTATTTATTGATGATGGCCACTCCTTTTCTTTTACACGGGAGTTGAAAAAGGGTTACGAATGACGGATTACGAGATGACCTCCAATTCGCTGTACTGACGATCTCAAGAAGATAGCGGGTAGCGGATGAGGAAGGCGGAGGATTGTGTGTGGTGGCGCGCTCTTGGGGAGGCAAAGGCGTCTACTGTGGACTTATCTACTTTACTATGTGCCAAATTTCATCAAAATCGGTTAAACTGTTGGGCTGTGAAAAACTATCAGACAGATAGACAGACACACTTTTGGGCGTTTATAGTGTTAGTATGGATTTAAATAATGCGACTGCATTCTGTAATAGAGCATACTAGAAGAACGACATGAATTTGGTAGTTTTATAGAACTGATGTGATTCTGATAGTTTACTATGTATTAATAACCACATTGTAAAGTTTCCTCGAAATAAATTCAGCCATGACTAATCCGAGATAAGGCATGAATGATCGTGAAAAAAGTCTGATTTGATTCTTAGTCATAACAAATATTTGCAGTATGACAATTTATATAATGGGTACGTATGGTTTGCGTTTTTGATCATGATATCACCTGTGTCTTTTCCACTTACCGTCGCTGGCCTTATTAATAGCCAATGTAATTATTATTCAGCCACTCGAAAGTTTTCCAAAAATAACATACTTGCTATTACTATTTATAGTCTAAACATGTAGTAAGAAAGTATAGTCCGTATAAAATGAGAACTCTCTCGCCATTTTAACTATGTGTCAACTGTCATGTCCAAAGCACCTATGGTTCACCTATAAAACAATACTACAAGTATAAATTAAAGATTTATAACACAAGTGAAGCTTACAGTAAGAACTAGAAAAGAGCCGATAACTTTCAAACGTCTAAACCGATTTTCTTGGATTATAGCTAAGAACACTCTCGATCAAGCCACCTTTCAAACGAAAAAAACTAAATTAGAATCGGTTCATTAGTTTAGGCGCTACGATGCCACAGACAGATACACAGATACACACGTCATTCTATAACACCCCTCTTTTTGGGTCGGGGGTTAAAAAGAGGGGGTTAGATCTCATTTTGTACGCATTATACCTACGTATATAATATTAATTGTCAATGGATTAATCATTCATATTTCTTTGGCGTTTCCTTTACTAGAATCTGTACACCGATGTAGGACATGTGTGAAACATATGTGTAGAACAAAGTGACATGAAGTATCCTTGATTTATAATTCTTTTTTATTCCATTACAAGTTAGGCCTCGACTGCAATCTAACCTGGTGGTAAGTGATGATGCAGTCTAAGATGGAAGCGGGATACTGATATTCTGCATATTATCTAACTAACTCTCTCTATAGTAAAAATGAAAATGTATGAAATTCATACATTATAATATGTATATTATTAACTGGATATACAGAATAATAAAATATGCAATTAACTGGAATGTCCAACTTTACCCATTCCGAAAACCGCGAAAAAAATTAAGTACCTATAATAAAATGATTTAATCTGAACGTAATTTATTGATTCTCATACAAATATATTAATGTTTTAATGTTTTCTTCTTCATATCTGTATAATTTATTAAATTGCCTATAGCGACTCCACTTCTTTTTGAAATCTAAGTCATGATGACAGTTTAATGTAATCGTTTTAGGAATAAAAAATAATACATTATACACAGACATCTAAGGATTTGTCATCGATCTAAACAACTATATTCAGAAGAAAATAAGATAAAAAGAGTGCATCTCTATTGCTTTCTCAGTGCCGCCTCCGATGACAGTTTTAAAAGATTGGGATAAAGAATGGGTTAAGGATACCATATTACGTGTCGTCGGCTTTCAAAGAAAAGTAACGAAAATAAAATAAAAAGTGCATGTGCGAGTGTGAAATATTGTTCTAAGGTTCCGTATAGTTTATTCTAATACTGTTGTGATCTGTTTTTAACCCCCGATTCAAAAAGCGGGTGCTATAAGTTTGACGTGTGTATCTGTGTATCTGTCTGTGGCATCGTAGCTCCTAAAGTAATGGACCGATTTTAACTTAGTTTTCTTTTGTTTGAAAAGTGGCTTGATCGAGAGTGTTCTTAGCTATAATCCAAGAAAATCGGTTCAGCCGTTTGAAATTTATCAGCTCTTTTCTAGTTACTGTAACCTTCACTTGTCGGGGGGTGTTATAAATTTTTAATTTACACTTGTACTACTTATAATAGTAACCTTTTAGAATCTGGAGCATTAGTTAAGCTTCTAAACTTTGGCATAAAACAGCACTGATGTAACAAAATAATATTTTGATAAAGTGTAAGGGAGTAAATATGTTACATAAACATAGACTTTACTCAACTTTAAAATGCTATAAAATTGGACAATATCTTAAGTGTTTCAACTAATGCGACGCTACCTCCTCCCGTTCAGAAAGTTTACAACATGGACTCAGTAAGTTGTTTAAAAAGTTAAAGTAGAGCAGGTAAATTAACTAATGGGACTAGCGAGCGATGGAGAGAACTATGTTTGGAGTTACTCTACGTGATCAAATCAGAAATGTCAGATCCGTAGGAGAATGACTAACCGACATAGCACAGCGGGTGGCGAAGCTGAAGTGGCAATGGGCAGGGCACATAGTTCAAAAAACCGATAGAGTTTGCTGGAATGGCGACCTCAAACTGGAAAGCGCTGCGTTGGAAGACATTTTTGATGTAAGCTTGGCCTTCAGTCTGATCTTGAATCCTACATCAGGATTAATTATTAGAAAAAAAATTGGTTGTCTGTAAAGTCGGTTTACTGACGATACTAAGACTTGCCCAATACTAAGACGGCAAATGATTTTAATTTAATGGTAAATAATGATATGTTGAAAGTAGAAGAAACTACCGTGTTCCTGGGGATAACTTTAGATGCAAAGCTTCAATGGAACGCCCATATATCAACACTTGCTGGTAAATTGGTTATTATTGGTGGTTATTATTATTATTATTATTAAACTCAGCTCTGCTGCTTACGCTGTTAGAAAGATTCGACAGATAACTGATGTGGAAACTGCAAAAATTGTATATTTTGCCTATTTTCACAGTATTATGTCTTACGGAATCTTGCTATGGGGTAAAGCGGCAGATATTGGAAAACATTTCGTTTTACAAAAGAGGGCAATACGCGCAATCTATAATTTAAAACCGCGCGATTCCCTACGAGAGAAATTTAAGGAAATAGGTATTCTTACAGTAGCTTCTCAATATATTTACGCTAATATAATTTTTGTACGACAAAACATTCATAGTTACAAAAAAATCGGTGATTTCCACGACCGGCAAACTAGAAACCGTGATAGGCTCGCATATCCTACGCTCCGCCTCAGGAAAGTTGGAAAATCGTTTGTGGGAATGAGTGTAATATTTTATAATAAAATTCCACAATCAATTTTAGACTTGCCTTTACACAAGTTTAAAAAATCTATTAAAAGTATGCTCCTGAAAAAAGCTTATTATACAATCGAAGATTATGTAAATGACAAAAAAGCTTGGATTTGATGCGCTCCAGCAATACACGGCGCTGCAATTGCTTGTATACAGTATGGCATATTATTGTAAATTGTACATTTGAAAAGAGCAACCGCCGAGTTTCTTGCTGGTTCTTCTCGGTAGGAACAGCATTCCGAACCAGTGGTAGATTATTTTGACGATTCAAAAGCACTTGTAAAAGTTTAATTGAATAAAAATAATTTGAGTTTGAGTTTGAGTATAGTTGAACGTGACAACAAAGGCCGATTGTGCTTCTTTGTCGCTCGTTCCGCGCTCTCGCTTGCACTTCAAGCCTTACATGGAACGCCTCAGAGCGAGGTAACGCCGCATGAGTCATGTTTTTTCGTGCGTGCAGCCGGCTCTATCGAATTATAAGACGTTGTCACGTCAAAAAAACTTTTGTTTGTCTTCTTCCCTGAATTCTTCAATCCTATCAAAGGAAATATCTTGTTTACGAAATAGTCTTATGGATGGGACTCTTCTGGTAATGTGGCCAAAAGTATGATCAAGGAGACAAATGGTTGATAGCCTTTTTGAGTTTCGTTAAAAATTGTATTTGCTTACTATAATTTATTTTACCCATAGAGGCACAGTTGAGTGGAGACCGCGTTTAAGCAAACGTAGTGTGGGACGCCCTCCAGCACGATGGACCGACGATATTAAGCGGCTGGCGGGAAGTGGCTGGATGATGAAGGCTGAGGACCGGGTGTGGTGGCGCTCTATAGGGAAGGCCTATGTCCAACAGTGGACGCCACAGGCTGATGATGATGATGATGATGATGATAGAGGCACAGTTGTGTTGAATATTTTGTACGATGATTTTATTTAAAAGCGTTTTTGGAGTTTTCACCATTTTGCTGTGGAACTCTAAAACATGAAAATATTCGTAACGGATATAACGTATCGAAATCGTTGACTAATTAATGATGATTAAACGTTTTCATGCCTTCCACTGACCGTGTTAGGGTTCAGATTTGGATAGTTCTCTTTTAACGTTTTGATCAAAGTGAAGTTTAAATATTATCTGATTTGAGATTTTTAACGGTTTTTTAATTAGTTGTTTTACTGTCGACAGCGGGTCATGTGTTACAGTTTTGTTTATTTTATCGTATTTTTATTCAGCAGTTCTACAAATAGATACCTAGGTCATAACTCATAATATGCCGAGTTTCTTGCTGGTTCTTCTCGGTAGGAACGGCATTCCGAACCAGTGGTAGATTATTTTGACGATTCAAAAGCACTTGTAAAAGTGTAATTGAATAAAAATAATTTGAATTTGAAATTTGAATTTATGTACGTAACTAATAACCATCGTAATTCAGTATACGTAAATACTTTTTAATACACACCAAATAATATACAAATATCGGGTTTTTCTTTTAGGGTTTCGTGCATACTTATTACGAACATCATATTATTTTGGGTTTATGAAATATTTCTTTTCTGAGCCAGAAAAGAAGGCAGAACGAGAAGATTTGGCACGAGAGGACCTAGGTAACCTACGCGACCAGATTAGTACGTAGTAGCTAGCAACAAGTGTAAATTAAAAAAATTTAACACCACCGACAAGTGTTACAGTAACTAGAAAAGAGCTGATAACTTTCAAACGGCTGCCTGAACCGATTTTGTTAGATTATAGCTAAGAACACTCTCGATCAAGCCACCTTTCAAACAAAAAAAAAACTAAAATAAAATCGGTTCATTAGTTTTGGAGGTACGATGCCTCATACAGATACACAGTTACACAGATTCATAGATACACACCTCAAACTTATAACACCCCTCTTTTTGGGTCGGGGGTTAAAAAACAAAAATGCTGAAAAATATCGAATAGCTCGCACATCAGTAAATCAAACAGCCACACCCACTTAGCCAACAAGTCCGCGTGTTCCTCTAGCAACTTGGCATCTGAGATGTATTTATTGCTGTAATAAGACGAATACAAGAAATGTAGTATTTTTTCTTGTAATGCTATAATTGCCACTGGACGAATGGTATATCTAAGTTTTAATCAAACTAATAAGTAGACCTTAAAACTTACTTATGACCGAGGTAAAAAAACCAGCCAAGTGCGAATCAGACTCCCGTATTTTTCAAGATTTCGCACGTTAAATCAAAAATTATTACTATTAACTTTTGGTTCCTTGTACAAAAACTATTATGCATAAAAATAAATAAAAATCTGTTTTAGAATGTACAGGTAAAGCCCTTTCATATATCACCCCACTGGGTATATTAATATTTCTTTGAAAGTTGAAAATACTAATATTTGTTCATGAACACATTTTTTGTGATGTAACCACAAACTCACGGTTTTCGGATTATTCCCATTTAATGTGCTATAAGATCTACCTACCTGCCAAATTTCATGATTCTAGGCCAACAGGAAGTGCCATAGGGTACTTCCTGTACTATAGGTTTCTTGATAGATACGACAAACAGACAGACAGAAGTGTTATGACAAGTATTGAATCCTAAAAAAAATTGCGGTCCACGCCATTTTAGCGTACACCTTCACACCACAACGTTTTCACATATTTTTTTTAAACGACTACCCAAAAAAGGAAAGCTTTTCAGAGTTTATGTAAAGTATGTGTCAATTTCTTTATTCCACCATAACTTTTACATCCCTGAACAGATTTGGATGTATGGGAGGTTACTTTTTATCCCGAAAATCTCAACCTAAACGTAAAAGTTGCACCACAAGTCGCCATCCCATTAGTTCAACTTCTAACACTTCCAAATGCTTTCAGGAATCAAATAAGTTACAATAATATGCGCGACATCCTTCCCCGATCTACCCTTGGAAGCTTTCCAAGCTCGCGCAGCTCGGCAGCTCGGCCCGGCCTCCCCGCGCCGCCGGAACCGGACGCGTGTATGGCAAAACCGCACACTTTATCTTAGAACTGTTTTCGGGGAGAATTTTTAAAAAATGCACAACTGTGGGAGGTTTAAGCCACTATCTAGAGCTGGAATTTCTGTTTTTTTAATTTTAAATGAACGAAAGTCCAAGTGGTTTTGCAGTTTTACGAAAACTCTGGTCCACTCCACTATGAATGAGTGAATTAATGTTTATAATACTTGGATTGCGCACCACATAATTAATACAGAAAAACACATACAAAGCAAAACAAAAACATGGGCAGGTACAATTTAGCGGCCTTATCGCTACCTAGCGATGTCTTCCAGGCAACCAAAAAGCTTTAGAGCCTCGATAGCTCAACGGTTGAGGAGCGGACTAAATTCTGAAAGGTCGGCGGTTCAAACCCCACCCATTGCATTATTGTCGTACCCACTCCTGGCACAAGCTTTACGCTTAATTGGAGGGGAAAGGGGAGTATTAGTCACGATTAGCATGGCGAATATTCTTTAAAATAACAACTGTAAATAAAAAATGTATAACACCCCCGACAAGTGAAGGTTACAGTAACTAGAAAAGAGCTGATAACTTTCAAACGGTTGAACTGATTTTCTTGGATTATAGCTAAGAACACTCTCGATCAAGCCACCTTTCAAACAAACAAAAAAACTAATTAAAATCGGTTCATTAGTTTAGGAGCTACGATGCTACAGACACACATACACAGATACACATGTCAAACTTATAACACCCCTTTTTTTGGGTCGCGGGTTAAAAAAATGGTGCAAAAGACATAGCTATAGATATTAGAGGTAGGTGGTGCAAGTAACTATATCCACTATGATGGTTACTCTCCCTTAACTTGGAATAACTCTACCCATAGTAATCAAAACACCTGTGGTTGGAATCGAATGCATGATACAATTAACTTGAATCCCCCCTTTCCAAGTATTGAACCGCAACCCTTTGAAATCCGAAGTGTTGTATACGGTACACTTGAGGAATTTAACCCCTTTTAGCTTGTGCGGTTTCTTCCCTTATACATCACGTTTCAAAAAAATTGCTTAGAATCGGTAAGAAATCACACTAATTACACTCATAAAGGCGAAAGTTTGTGCGTATGTGTGTACGTTTGTTACTCTTTCACGCAAAAATTACTGGACGGATTTGGCTGAAACTTGGAATGGATGTAGATAATATCCTGGATTAGCACATAGGCTACTTTTATCCCGGAAAATCAAAGAGTTCCCACGGGGTTTTTAAAAACCTATGTCGACGCGGACGAAGTAGCATCAGGTAGTTTTAGCTATACAAATTTTATTTTTATAAATGCCATATTACTGAAAAATTTAGCAAGATTTGAAACAAATATACGAAAGTGATGCTAAATAATACGGGTTTAAAGCATTTTTAAAATGGCAAAAAACAGTGGATCACTCGCGGAGGAGGTATTACCGGCCATGACAATTTCATCCCCCATTGGAGAACAGAATACAGAAACAATCAGCGTAATGCACATAGCAAATCGTTCGGAACGTCGCCCCGTGCCGCCATTTTAATCGCACACACATAAATTGTTCAAATCTAATCCAAAAGGCTATTACTTACAGACTTGCCTACGGACGTGCAATATTCGAATAGTGGGGAGGTTGTCTTAAATCTTTAATTTTCTATTTACACAACATTTTTTTTTAATAAAAAAAAAATTGACGTGTGTATCTGTGTAGGTCTGTGGCATCGTAGCTCCTTCTGCAGATTTCGTTGAAATCAGTTGAATAGCTAATGCGTACAGAAGTAACAGTGGTATGGATGGATCCAACAAAAATTAAAGCAAATTAGGTGCAAAATACTTAACACCAATAACAGCGACGTGCGACTTTTCAGTCGCGCCAGAAATAGACCGTCTGGCATCCCTTTGTCGGACGATCATTAACGGCATTTCGTTGCTTTTGTTGCTTTTCGCGAGACATTTTGTCACGCCGTGGTGTCTAAAGCTGTACGATGGCAGACTTCGGAAAATGGATTAAAAAATAATTTGCTAGTACAGACAATAAAGTTTAGTTGTAAGTACACACATGGCTGTCTACTTTCACATATTATATTTTGACCGACTTCCAAAAAACGTTGCAGAGGTCCTTGGACATCAAAGTATAGGATTTATTTACAAAGCAAAAAAACGTGAATGAACATATTATTAGAATGAAAGTACCTAGGCAAATACATAGGCTAGGTAAATACATATGAAAATAGGTACCTACGTAGATGTCCAAGAGTGGCTAGCTTTAGAAAATGATGTGACTATTTTTGAGAATTGGGCTTATATAAGTAGGTAAGTGTATGTTTGATATCTTTCGAGACTTCTAAAGTGCCTACATATGATATAGTTTTTTTTCCAGAGTCCAATTTTTGAAGAATTTCAACGCATATAATTGGCCAAATTGGTCGTCTTATGACCCTGACTTTTGCGTGATTCTTTTTAAAGCGTTGAAGTAAAATGCAATTTTTTTAGAGTTCCGTACCTCAAAAGGAAAAACGGAACCCTTATAGGATCACTTTGTTTTTCATATGTATGTACACCGATTTCTCCGAGATTTTAGAACCGGTTTGCAAAATCTGACAGTGAGACAGTCCGATTTCAGTGATGACGTGATAAAAAAATTGATCACGTAATATTTTAAAAAGCTGATTGGTCTGCTGAAGACGAGTCCGCTTCGCTCTGTTTCACTAGATAGGCATCCTAAAACTTTAGAAGAATTGATGCACTTAGATTTTTGGAACTTTTTGGTCGCAACCAAAATAGAATGTCTGTTCCTTATTTGACAAACGATCATTAGTAAAGTTTTTGAACTTTCTTTTTGCTTGTTCCATCTTGTAAGCAACTTTGTCTAGTCATGGCAAGTTTTGAAAATTGAAATTTCCTTTCCCAAAGTAATAGCGCTCGGTCTCTAAGTAGTTATTTAAAGGAAACTTTAAAGAAAAAGACTGAAAGGTGCGACTTTTTGGTCGCAACCAAAATAGAATGTCTGCGTACTCAGTGGGGTGATCATTAGTTAGCTTTATTTTTTAATTGTTTTTGTGTTGTGTTACTAGCGACATGATGTCTAGCCGTGAAAACGGTTAATTTTAACTTCGACTAAGGCACAGCACACATCCGCAGAGTGGAGTGCAGTCGAGGCGAAGCGTTTTTCTTGATAACGGTTTCCATTTGTCTGTAAAATATTATTTTTAGCCACTTTAACTAAACGGTTTTGGGGTCAAAGGAAAAAACAATAATGTGCTATGGTGCAAAGGCAAGTGTTTGCATATTTTGATCACCAAAGTCATCTTCTAGAGGCGTTCCGAGCGTATTGAGTTTTTAACCGACTTTCAAAAAAGGAGGAGGTTCTCAATTTGTCGGAATCTTTTTTTTTTTCATTGTACAAAACGTAGCACTCATACAGAGCTACATTTCAGGGTTACGCACCTCAAAAGGAAAGAAGGAACCCTTATAGGATCACTTTGCTGTCTGTCTGTCTGTCCGCCTGTCCGTCTGCCGTAAGAAAACATATAGGGTACTTCCCGTTGACCTAGGATCATGAAATTTGGCAGTTAGGTAGGTCTTCTAGTACAAGTAAAGGAAAAAAACCGAAAACCGTCAATTTGTGGTTACCTACATCACAAAAAAACATAAAAATAATAATAGTTGAAATTGTATTTGTTGCATTTGCGAGAATATAAATTGTAATTTTTAACAGCCTACATATTATTTTTTATGAGCCACTGGGTTCCGATGAAGAGCTTCGATGGGGCTGCAGTTTGACCTAAATCGCATCTTCCAATACACTCTCAAAAGATTTCATATTATGAACGTTACCTACCTACTATGCGTAGGTACATCACTTCAATAACCATATAAATACATGCTAAGTATGTTTGCTTGTTGGTTTGTCTTTCAATCACGCCGCAACGGAACGACGTGATTTTTAGATTGTATTATTATTATTATCCTCATATCCTTTTTTAACCCCGGACCCAAAAAGAGGGGTGTTATAAGTTTGACGTGTGTATCTGTGTATCTGTCTGTGACATCGTAGCTCCTAAACTAATGAACCGATTTTAATTTAGTTTGTTTTTGTTTGAAAGGTGGCTTAATCGAGAGTGTTCTTAGCTATAATCGAAGAAAATCGGTTCAGCGGTTTGAAAGTTATCAGCTCTTTTCTAGTTACTGTAACCTTCACTTGTCGGGGGTGTTATAAATTTTTAATTTACACTTGTGTTATCCTAAGAAAACCTCTACGATACGGTGATTAAAAGAAGGCGTAACGATCTTCAGCAATGAGGAATACAATGCAGTCAGAGTGTTCTTATAGGTACCTACTATTGTATTGAACACTGATGTATCACTAGCTAGAACATATTAAGGGCAGTACCCACTTCGAGCCCGATAGCAAGGGGGATGTTTCATTAGATCGTGTTTGCTCAGCGTTAATGTAACGGCCAGGCGACCATTCGCACTAGATTGCGGTTCTGGAGGTAAAAACTGTAGATGAAAGTGTCTACATGGATACTACATCTACTACGATAGTTTTTATTTTATTTTAACAAGTGTAAATTAAAAATTTATAACACCCCCGACAAGTGAAGGTTACAGTAACTAGAAAAGAGCTGATAACTTTCAAACGGCTGAACCGATTCTCTTGGATTATAGCTATGAACACTCTCGATCAAAGCTACCTTTCAATAAAAAAAAAAACTAAACTGAAATCGATTCATTAGTTTAGGAGCTAGGATGCCACAGACAGATACACAGATACACACGTCAAACTTATAACACCCCTCTTTTTGACGAGCAAGCGGATTACCTGTTGTTACCGCCCATGAACATTTACAGAACATTAGCATTTTGCTACTGCGAACGAGTCTCCACCAGAGTAGTGTTTAGGCCATAGTCCACCATGCTGACCAAGCGCGAATTGGCAGACTTTACACCTTTGAGTAAATTGAGTGAAGAGCTAATAGACACCTACCTCCACAGGCAGGCGCGCTCCATCTTAGGCTGCAAAATGGCTATGATGCTATACGGCATAATTTAAAATTGATGATGTCGTACTCAAAACCCTATAATAAATACTAGGTGTTCCTTTCACAGTGTCAGTAAATTACGAGTTTTAATTGGTCTCGGTTTGTTCAAACCGGATCACGCCGGTTCCAGTCATCAATGGTGGAGTTTACTGTAAACTCTCTTGCTAATATTTGATGTATTGTTCTCTGCTCGCTCTTTGGCTTTGTTAACATTAAACTTTTGCGATTCATTCTTGTCAATTTGATTTCCTCATTTCTGACGTAGAGAAACTCCGCGCATAATTCTCTCTATCGCCCGCTTAGTGACTCTAAGCTGTGTGGCTACTGGCTATGATGCAATCGCAATTGTTGTTGTTGGTTGAATTTATGGCATTCTTGTTGCAGCAATGTATTCTAGCCAATTGTAAGCGAGCGTCAACCAATCAGAGGTGATTGCGATCGCCACATTGTAGCTGTCATTTTACCGTAATCGAGCCCCCGGCGTTATTTTCACAGCGTCAGTTAATTACTAGTTGTAATTGGTCTCGGTTTGTTTAAACCGGATCACGCCGGTTCCAGTCATCAATGGCGGAGTTTACTGTAAACTCTCTTGCTAAAATTTGATGTATTGTTCTCTGCCCGCTCTTTGGCTTTGTAAACATTAAACTTTTGCGATTCATTCCTGTCAATTTGATTTCCTCATTTCTGACGTAGAGAAACTCCACGCATAATTCTCTCCATCGCCCGCTTAGTGACTCTAAGCTGTGTGGCTACTGGCTATGATGCATAGGTATATGGCATGATTTAAAATCCGTAGGGTCATACTCAAAATCCAGCTGGTCGATTCCGGAAAACTTGCATCATACAGTCGCAATTGTTGTGGTTGGTTGAATTTATGGTATTCTTGTTGCAGCAGCATTGTAGCCAATCGTGAGCGAGCGTCAACCAATCAGAGGTGATTGCGATCGTCACACTGTAGCTGTCATTTTACCGTAATCGAGCTCCCGGCGTTATTTTCACAGCGTCAGTTAATTACTAGTTGTAATTGGTCTCGGTTTGTTTAAACCGGATCACGCCGTTTCCAGTTATCAATGGCGGAGTTTGCTGTAAACTTTCTTACTAATATTTTGATGAATTGTTCTCTGTTAGTCTCTTTGGCTTTGTAAACTTTAAACTTTTGCGATTCATTCTTGTCAATTGAATTGCGCATCGAAACATGAACGAAGTCTGCCATGGTAATCGAAAGGGTAGTAGTCGGATTTTTGACTTTTAGTGTTTTGTAATCCGAAGGGTAGGTACCAACGGGACCCTATTACTAAGCCTATCCGTCTGTTCGTCCGTCTGCCTGTCAGCAAGCGTCTATCTCATGAACCGTAATAGGTATAGAGTTGGCATTTTCAGTGTGTATTTCCGTTCTAACAACAAATTAAAAAAAAAAACATAATGGTCGCCATGCAAATTATAAACGAAAGCCAATCCTATTCTTAGTTTGAACGTGTATGGTATAACTTATATCATATTTGCGTGGCCGAAGAGCTTTTAACGAACTAAGGAAGTACGAAAATTTTTCATAATAATATTATATAAGAAACAGTCTCGTGGAAACAAATATTAGCTAATTATAAGAGTCGTAGGTTGATTTTGTCGAAGTTAGCATTTCATTACGGCTGTCAACAGAAGCGCTCGGCCGGAAGGGAAAACAATTGGAAAAAATTCAAGATGGTCGACTCTCCATTCAGAGAGACAAGTTTTAATTAAATTGTAATAATGTGTATTTAGGTTAGTTTTTCTCTCATTTATTTGTACACTAGCCGATGCCCGCGACTTCGCCCGCGTGGATTTAGGTTTTTCGAAATCCCGTGGGAACTCTTTGATTTTCCGGGATAAAAAGTAGTCTATGTGCTAATCCAGGATACTATCTATCTCCATTCCAAATTTCAGCCAAATCCGTCCAGTAGTTTTTGCGTGAAGGAGTAACAAACATACACACACACACACACACACACACACACACACACACACACACACACATACAAACTTTCGCCTTTATAATATTAGTGTGATTTTCTTGTATTGTATCATTTTTTACCCGACTACAGGAAAGCCAAAAGGAAGAGTTGTGATTTTAGCAGTGTAACGTATTTTTTTATATTATGATAAAAAAACATGCTCAAAAATAATAAACCGTTTTGTTTATTAATTTTGGCTTGATGCGGGGAGGTACTGGATCAGTGATATACCTATTCTTTTTCAATTTATAGACAAGCGCTTGGACAATCAGACAATCAGATCTGCTGGCAAGTGATGATGCAGCCTAAGATAAGTGCGCTTGCCTAGAAGATGCCTGGTAGCATATAATATGCATAAAAGTATTTATTATGTAGTCACACAGGTACGCGCGTAGAGTAAAGCTTATTTAATGCTGCATAATGGACATTCGTATAGGTATAGTTATCTCTCGGACTGTTTCATCCCCATGCCTTCGGATCGAGCAATCGGAGAGCACGTGAAGGCGTTGGCCTAGAAGATGCCTATTCACTTTTGACTTGAAGGTACCAATATTAAAATTGGAGACGGAAAATGGATTTTTGAATTTTGAAAAATTATTTAATTCCGAACCCCCTGAATGTTAACAAAATTTCCTTTTATAAATACAATCCTAATAAAATTTTCCTCGACATGTTTTGATAGGGCGCGGGACAATTCATCCGGTAGTCGGCGCGCGGCATTAAAATTTTAAAACAGAACCTCCGTAATAAGGTATTTTTGCGCGATGGGCCGGGTTGCATGTCAATTAGGTTGATTTAACATCCACCCTGGGTTAGCTTTTTTTATATTCCATCTCAAGTTAGCCCTTGACTGCGATCTCTCCTGGTGGTAAGTGATGATGCAGTCTAAGTTGGAAGCAGGCTAACTTGGAAGGGATATGGCAGTTTTTATGAAACTCATACTCATTATCGGTTTCTACAAGGCATCGTACCGGAACGCTAAATCGCTTAGCGACATGACTTAACCGTTAAGGTGGTTACCAGCCACGGCCGAAGCCTCCCACCCGAGACAGTTAACAGAAAATATAAATTCCCTAATCGTCCCTGCCAGGAATTGAACCCGGGACCTCCCACTTATAAGACCACAACGCTCACCACTGCGCCAGGGAGGCCGTCAAAAGGTACTTAGTGGTAAAAGTTATCATGGGCGATGGAGAGATATGCTTGGAATTTCTGTAGGTGATCAAATAAGAAATGAAAAGATCGTAAAAGATCGACGTAGGTCAAGGGATTGTAGCTGCTGTGGTAATGGGCAGGGCTATGTGCCCTTCGAAGATCTGATAGACGGACGATACGATTGTGATACCAAGGAGCTAGACTCCGATCTCGCACCGCAAAGCGCAGCGTTAGTAGTCTCCTCACTAGGCGGACAGATGACAGCAGCCGGCAGGGAACCAATTCAGGCGACACGTAACCCATGAAAATCCCTACATCAGACTTAATATGTCCAGCCGTGGACATCTATCATTGACGATGATGATCATGATGCTTTAGTGTTAAATAGCGTTGATATACACCACATAGCCGTGAGCGACCGCGATCTCAGCCTAATTTTGAAGTGTTCGCACTTCGCATTATGCTAAAAAGCTTATTTCACATTGGCCCATCGACCATTCGACCATTCGCTAAGTGTATTGCACTTAGCGAATGTGTAAAGGTAAAATAAGTAATGGTAAAGGGTCACGTTCGTCGCGAATATTTTCTGCGCACTGCTAGCACTGATCAGCTTTACAAATGAGGGATTTCACAGCCATCAAAGCCTCTAGCATAACTCTTAAAGCGCTTACACGTTAGCTAGCACTTGCCGAATGCATTTGGCCAATGTGTACTGGAGCTATAATGAGTTTTGTTTATTCAACTCCTAGGTAGGTATCCTAGCAAAAAGCAGGTCGCATTTAAAACTGTAAAGCCTGATTATATGAACAAGAGAGCCGTGTTTCATTCAGTCGCCGGTAATAAGGTATTTCTACGCGATGACTCGTGTTGAATTTAAATCAGACCGCTTTAGTTCAGAGCGCATGACCGCGGTTTAGCAACCTCACAGTTAAGCGTCACAGACAACTATATAATCGGCTATTTTTCGCTGTAATATTGTGGAATTGTGGATCTGATGTATTGGTGTCTGGTCTGGTGTGGATAGTATTAGTAGCAGTAGAGACACATTAAAACGGCGCACGCGCAACATTTCAGTCTTTCAGAGTAGACTTTTTATACTCACAATAGAGCAAATCCTCGTGTATGATCCATAGACACTCAGTGTGTCTACATGGATACCATTGCCGAATTTTTGCGGCTAAAACCCCTAATGTCTCACAGTTGACAGTGTGCTTAAAAAAATCAGCAACATGATGACACTTGGCTTTCCTCAGGCCCCTTTTAATCTTTCCGTATTTCCTCATCTTCCCACATCATCTTTGTATGAATAAGATGTGTATCGAGAGCGAGACCATGTAAACCGCCACTCTTCCTGAAACGATTGGAAGCAACTTCATCGGCTATAAAATGTTTGAAAAATTCATAATAGGTACGCTTTGTGCTGCTCCAAAGTCCGCTGAAGGACCCCTGTTGCTCAACGCAAACACGTTCATTTCTGAACTGTATCTTTGCTACGCGGTGGTCAGCGTATGACCTAGTGGTCGGGGAGTATAAATCCTTAACGTTTCACTTCCCGGCTGAATTTTTAAGTACGTCTCTCAGAAATGCCATATATCTCTGACACTGGATTTGCGTGCTCCGTTATCATCTTGCTGTAGTGAGTAGGAATGTATAGCGTGCAAAACTGGAGGTCAATGCCCCACCTAAGATGCAACAGTGGCCCATCTACGCAACGTTCACTGACCTCTAGAGTCGGTCAGATGTTTTATTTGCAATATATTATTGTGAAGTTTTAAAAATACACGATGTTTTTTGTGAACAATGTATTGACAAGATTTAAGTGAGTACGAGCGAAGCGAGCGCAAGATAATCAAACAGTTGAGCCGCAATAAAAACTATAGATCCATCGTGCTAGCCAATAACGGTTGCGTGACCTTATCAGTAACAATCTGAAATCAATAAACTCTTTCATCGCAATCGGTTAATAACCCCGCACCGCCGCGGGGCCTGCAGTCTGCGCGTTCCTTTGTGAACAGTGCACTGTATTGACACACGGACCCACGCTATCCATACTTGCTGATATTAATTAAGTTCATATACCTATGTATAGTTAATAATAAGTTGCGGGGTAGCCATAATGGCGGCTGGCAATTTATAAGTACAGCTTATATTTCAAGTAAGTGTATATTTCCTTCTTTATCATCATCATCATCAACCAAAAGACGTCCACAGCTGGACATAGGTCTTTTATAGGGTCTCCGACGCGCTACAGTCTTGAGATGCACGGTCCTTTGTGAACAGTGCACTTATCTCTATCCATACTTACTGATATTAATTGTTGGCAATTTTAAAGGGTAGCTTGTATTTCAAGGGATGCTAAACCTATTCTTCTTTCTCTAGTCGTTTTATCATTTCTGAAGATCATAGTCCTGGTGTTCTTGCAACCTCGTGCGGATTAATTGCTTCCATCGGCTTCTGTCGGAGGCTAGTCTTGGGCACTTGGAGTTCTTCAGCTGGTGGTCGTTGACTTAAAATCATGGAAGGCAGGTAGCACATGTAGAGGGAAAAATCCGAAAACCGTAAATTTGTGGTTACATCACAAAAACAAAATAAAAAGTGTTATTTTTTTTATTCTTTACTAGCTGATGCCCGCAGCTTCGCCCGCGTGGATTGGTCAGATCCCCTGCAGCATCAGGATTGAGGAGTTGGACTCCAAATTTTTTATGAAACAATGTCGCAAAGTTCCTCTATCGATTAAAAAAGAAATGACGCAAATCGGTTCAGAAATCTCGGAGATTTCGGTGTACATAGGTAGAAAAACACAACTCCCTTTTTAAAAGTCGGTTAAAAAAGTAGCCTATGTTACTCCCTGGTCAATTCTCTACTTGTCTGTGAAAATCCCGTCAAAATCGGTTCAGCTGTTCCCAAGATTAGCCTTTTCAAACAGACAGACAGACAGACAGACAGACAAAAATTTTAAAAACGTGTGATTCAGTTATAGTATCGTTCAAATAACCATATGACCTTAATATGCGGTAGTTATTTCGAAATTACAGACAGACACTCCAATTTTATTTATTAGTATAGATTTGAACCAAAGACTAGTTTTACATGATTTTACTTGACATCTTGACATAATATATTTCTTATACGATGGTACGGAACACACTTAGGCGAATTTTCTTATTCTTCGTTGACAGCTTGGTGCAAACGATCCCTTGCTAGGCTCAGTACCTACTGGTCACCCTACAACAAGTAAACAAGTCCACCTCACATCCACCGTGGGGACACCACAGCCATTGTTTCCCAGGATTACTCCAATCCGAATCGATTAGTGTTGGCCATAGGATATTCATCGATATATTTTTATGTTTTACTAACTATTGCCCGGCATGTGTTGCAATACCTCTTGTGCGCTACCTATTTGTACGTTGTTTTTTTTATTGCGTGATATGCTTGCCCTTGACGATAGTCATGCTTCAAAACTAGTTAAGTGGGAGTCAGACTCGCGCACTGAGGGTACCGTACTGGGGTATTTTTTCCGACTTTTTGCACGATATATCAAAACTAACTATAGGTTTTCTTAACAGACACGACAGGCGTACAGACAAACAGACAGACAGACAACAAAGTGATCCTATAAGAGTTCCGTTTTTCCTTCTCAGGTACGGAATCCTAAAAAAAAGAGTGGAGAAAAATATTTCCTCATCCGTTTATCCGAGCGGAAAACGTGACGGCAATATATTTGACTTGAAAACAGTAAACAGCGAGTGAATATAAAGTTTATACGTCATTTTAATTCTCATCCCATTTAGCACGTTTAATCCACTTAGCCGCCGCGTGACCGACTTGCTTTTCACACTGTTTATGAGTCAGTTGCTTCATAGCGTCTACACACGAGCCAACCGACTCCCGACCTCAACTCACCTTGCAACCTAGTTAGTATATCGTGCAACATGGTTATTATCATCAACTTCAGACGATATTCATCGTCATAAATCAACCTAACGCCGGCTCACAACTGTGCACGAGTCTCCTCTCAGAGTGAAAAGGCTTTGGCCACAGTCTACCACGCTTGCTAAATACGGATTGGCAGAATTCACACACCTTTGAGAACATCTCTTTCAAGCATGCAGGATTCTTTAAGATGTGTTTTTTAGCGTTAAAACAAGATATTTAATTGCTAGAAACACACATAACTCCGAAAAGTTAGAGATGCGTATCTCGGATACTCCAACTGGAAGGCTGAAGAATACCACACCACCATACACGCTCCACATACTATTCACACAGACACCTTACAAGCCTCAAACATGCCTAACACACGCCCCACACACGCTCCACGCACTGCCTACACAGACACCCGCATTCAATCAAGCCTGGAACGTGCAACAAGCGATAGAAGCGCGACGCGACAGTAACATGTCTACGCGGCTCCTAGAAGTTGTCATAAACAAGGACGTGCTACAGACATGACCTGACCACTGTCACTTCACGATATCTAATTGCCAGGGAAGTTCTTTGAATCACTATGTCGCTGGTTTTTTTTGAAGAAAATTCCATTACCAATTAAGTTGGAGTTACAAATTGGGGCGTGTGTAGTCTCTTTAAGAGTCCGTTGCTTTAGCTGGCTGATTCATTAAAAAACCTTTCATTAGAGTAAACTTCTTGTCTCTAATAAAAGTGCCGCTTAACGGGATCCTTCCGCTCGTTTACTTGTGATTGTTTGATTAAGGCGCAGTGCACACCGGCAGAGTGGAGTGAAGCTGAGGCGCGGCGTCGTTCTTGATATGAAATGAAATGTATTTTCTGATAGACAGCGCGTAGCATAACTGCGCAACGGAATATACGACACACTAACCGAAACCTTCGTCAACTCGTTTCGGTTTTTTTAAAATCCTGCGGTAACTTCTTAATTTTCCGAGAAAAATAACAGCCTATATTCATCTCCGAAGTGCAAGTTATCTCTGTTCGAAATAGATGATGCCCGCGACTTCTTCGGTGTGGATTTAGGCTTTTAAAAAACTCCATGAGATTCTTTATTTTGTGGGATAAAAAATTAGCCTGGGTCCTTCCTAAGGATGCAAGCTATCTCTACTTCACCTCAAAATCGGTTAAACGGATAGGCCGCGAAATATTAGCAGACAGACAGATACACTTTCGCATTTATAATATTAATTAGTATGGATGGAAAAGATCACGCGCCGGCGCGACGCCAACACAGCGCTTTCAAACGTGAACGTCTTCATACAGTTCATCATCATCAACAACCGATAGACGCCCACTGTTGGACGTACGTCTCTTGGAGGGACTTACATACGGTACAGGCGCCGCCTGAATCCAGCGGCTCCCTGCAACTCGCCTGATTTCCGTCCACCTAGTAGGGGTCTTTCAACGCTGCGCTTTCTGGTGCAAGGTCGCCATTCCAACACCTTGGGACCCCCGTTCCCGTAGATTAGAGAAAAAATCCTGTCACAAATTGTACTTTCAAAAGAAATTTGTTTCGTCACACCCTTAAACTTATCGTACAAAAGTATCGATATGTGCATTGCTGATGGGTGCACCATCACTAGCACTGCCCGAGGCAGTATTGCGCTGTGTATGGTGCTTTGCGCCCTTTGTTCCAGCATTATAGGTACGAATGCAGGTAGTTAGTAGTACTATAATATGTTTATTATTTACATGTATGTACAGTATTATTACAGACCCGTCTCCGCTTCGCACGGGTCCAAAAAATCCACCATAGTATAAGAATCCACATATAATTATTCAGTTGTATTTTTAACCCCCGACCAAAAAATGAGGGGTGTTATAAGTTTGACGTGTGTATCTGTGTATCTGTCTGTGGCATCGTAGCTCCTAAACTAATGAACCCATTTTAATATAGTTTTTTTTGTTTGAAAGGTGTCTTGATCGAGAGTGTTCTTAGCTATAATCCAAGAAAATCGGTTCAGCCGTTTGAAAGTTATCAGCTCTTTTCTAGTTACTGTAACCTTCACTTGTCGGGGGTGTTATACATTTTTAATTTTTGGGTCGGGGGTTAAAAAAAGTGGGCGTAGCGCCGACATTTGTAGCTTTTAATCTAAGCACACATAAAGAAGGCCTACTGTAACTGTAACTTATATCACGGTGAATATCCCTTAAACTAGTTTTTGTCAGTAAAGCCTAACAATTAACTTTGCAGGCTTCATAGATAAGACCTTCCGTAAACCGATCGCATTAAATTTCAAAGCCAAGGGAAGGAAAGGACTCAGTCGCGTGGAAGCGTGGCCACCCTACACTGTTACCTACATACGTGTTATCTCATATTATTCCTAGCGGATAACCGCGACTTCGCCTGCGTGGCTTTAGATTTTCAAAAATCACGCGGGAACTCTTAAAAAGTAGCCTGTGTCGCCTTGCAGGTCTTCAATTATAATCAGGTCAATTCGTTGCTCTGTTGTGACCTTATTGAAGGACAAACCAATAACTTTTTATCAAACGTCAAAACGCTCGCTTTGTGTGAGAGTTTGAATGAAATACGCACATGTGACGTCATGCACATTTGATGTACTTTTTTATTTAAATCAATAATTAATTTTGAATTCATAATTTTGAAAGACCCTCTAATGATTAGTGACTAAACAAGTGAAAATTAAAAATTTGTAACACCCCTGACAATTAGTGAAGGTTACAGTATCTAGAAAAGAGCTGATAACTTTCAAACGGCTGAACCGACTTTCTTGGATTATAGATAGCTAAGAACACTCGATCAAGCCACCTTCCAAATAAAAAAAAAACTAAATTAAAATCGGTTCATTAGCTTAGGAGCTACGATGCCATAGACAGAATACACAGAAACATAGATACACACGTCAAACTTACAACACCCCTCTTTTTGGGTCGGGGGTTAAAAATAATTGGAATCATCCCAATTGGAAGTACCGAAAAGTTTTACCAATTTCGACGGAATGATAACACACGAACTAACAAAAAGCTTTTAATAAAACAGACAAGGACATACAAAAGTGCTTTAGCTTCACTATTAAAATAAAACTTTTCAAAAATTTTTGGTTTGTTTAAAATTTAGAATGCTCAAAGATGGCGCTGTTGGCGTGCACCGTTTCCCGCCAAAATCGTTGTTTCGTCCACAAATGGCCCATTCCAGATTCCTGTAATGCCGCATTTGTAATCATAACAACATGGATGGTTTATTTCCCGTCGTCATGTGCTTTACTTTTTAATGTGTTAAACCATCGCTTGCATACCACTTCTTTGAAGTTTTAAGAGGGCTCTCTCCATCACTCGTTTCATACAAACGTAGTTCCAATTTCATTTGTATATTAAGCAACCAAAGTCCATGAAATTTTGCAGACATATTCTAGAAACTAATATCTATGTCTGTGGTTTTCCAGATTTCTGTTAAAATATTCGATTTCAAAGTTACGCCGTCTTAAAAATTTTCATACAAATCTTTGAGCCCCTGTAATTTTAAAACTACATATTTTTAGGAAAATCTAAAACACCACAGACACAGATATTAGTTTCTAGAATATGTCTGCAAAATTTCATGGACTTTGGTTGCTTAATATTCAAATGAAATTGGAACTACGATTGTATGAAACGAGTGACGGAGAGAGCCCTGTTAATTATTACGGGTAGTTTGTATACTTTTCGGGTCCCGTAACTCAAAAGTAAAAGGAAAAAATGACTCTTATAGAATCACTTCGTTATCTGTCCGTTGTGTCTGATGTATAGGGAGTCTCGTTGATCTAGATTCTAGAATCATGTTTGGCTGGTAGGTAGTTCTTATAGCAAAAGTAAAGGAAAAAATTCGAAAACCGTGAAGTTGTGGTTACATCACAAAAAAAAAATTAAAATGTGTTCCTGAACCAATAAATAAAATTTGTATTTTCAGTTTTTCAATAACTTTTTAAAGCAATACAATTTTATTATATTAATTATTGTAGGGCATACCTGGAGAAATAAGTCGATATATGGCTTATTTATAGATCTAGAATAACAAAGAATAGCATAATAGGCGTAATATGTTTGTATTTAGAAGCGCGTAAGAAGTGTACCCTTAAGGTGCCCACGCACTCGAACTGAACTGCAGCGGAACTGCGCGTCGCGGCTGGAGAGAATATCGTGCGGGGCGCTGCCGCGACGCGCAGTTCAGTTGCAGTTCAGTTCGAGTGCGTGGGCACCTTAAGAAATAAACGTTCTTCTTTAGGGACTACAACAAGCCATAGTCTAACGCCGCGCCGCGCGCCGACTTAATCCAGGGGCTATGATGAACTATTTAAATTTAAATAAAGTCATGTGTAGTTTATGAACCTTTCTAAAGTCAATTATTTGATCCCATAACCAAACGCATCTATTCTCAAAAGCTGTATTAAACACATCCGAATGCCCGTCGCTTTATGGAATTAGTGGGAATTTTTATAGCTTCCGACTCCAATATCGGGCGTCGGTACATCCGTGAGATTTATAACTCCAGCGTTTAACGATTGATTGGCTCTCTCGTATCTCTGCGGTTTCGCTTTATGACTTCTGAGATTTTTAATTTCGGCCCCGTTTTATTGGGCAGTCTTAATTTTTAATTAAAAACTAGCTGACCCGCACTGGTTTCTCATCATCATCATCATCAGCCTGTGGACGTCCACTGTTGGACATAGGCCTTCCCTAAAGAGCGCCACCACACCCGGTCCTCAGCCTTCCTCATCCAGCCACTTCCCGCCAGCCGCTTTATATCGTCGGTCCATCGTGCTGGAGGGCGTCCCACACTGCGCTTGCTTAAACGCGGTCTCCACTCAAGGACTTCTATCTGGTTGAATTTCTGAAAGTTTCTATAAAAATTCAGAAGCTGGCCTTTGACTGCAATCTTACTTGGTGGCAAGTGATAATGAAGTCTGAGATGGAAGCGGGTTAACCTGCAAGGGCAGTTTTCATTTTTTTTGACCACTGGATCTTAATTTTGCATGCATGTAGGTTCTAAATAACGAATACTCATTTCCTAGAAATATGGCCCCACTAAGAAATATTTTTTATAAAATGGCGCCTGAGCTAAATAAGATACTTTAATATATATTTGCCATCAAGTTATTTTCACAATATTGCCACATTGCAGTCATTAATTGCACGACTTTACACTATTCCAATACTTTATAATACGTTATAGTAGAGTAAAATAATTAGACTAGACGAGCGGCCGCGCTGACTTCGTCTAGGTTGAATGTACATATTATAGCCTATGTCGATCTGCAATAATGTAGCTTTCTAATGGGGAAAGAATTTTTCAAGTAGCAGTGGTTCCAGAGATTACACTCTACATATACACAAACATAAAATTTGCATTCTTTATATTATTATTAATAAACATAGATTTTATTCTATAGAGTAGCAATTTAAAATAGGTTAGGCACAAACACGAAATCCTTAGTTAACCCTCATTAGACTATTGCAAGGCTCAAGGCACATTGGCGGAGAATCAAGGCGATGTGAAGAGTCAAATTCGCCGAAAGCGAGACACGGATTGATAATAGACATAGACATCGGCGCGTAGATTTGTTACTTATGCATCAGTCATCTATTTACTAAACACTACTAAAAGCTCAGATCGCGAATTTGCGTATTTACGCTTGTTAAGGCCTGGTTGCTGGTTTGCGTTATGTATTATAGTCCATAGTCTATACTCTATAGACTATAGAGTATAGACTATAATGGAGACGAGCTTTTTTAAAGATTCCATCAGAATTTTTCAAAACCCTTAATATGCTCCTAGACACTAAAGTCTAGATAGAGTATGAAAGATATATTTTCTCCTTTCAAATCTCAAGATCTACCGGCTCGGATTGTGCGTTATGTCAGTCCCGGCACTATGTATATAGATGAGAAATTAGCCAAATCAAAAATTCGCAAATTCGCGCTTGTTGACGCAAATCGCAATGGTAGCTGTGAATTTGCATTACATATTAGGAATAATGGAGATAAAGTTGAGTTCCCTTTAAAAACATTTGAGACGCGTTACTATGCGTTTTCGCTACCCCAATTTGCCTTGAGCCTAATACACAGTTAGGGCGTTAATCGCTTTGAGCAAACTTGTTTCGATTATTGTTTGTGAAACGTGTGTGTGCGAAGGACAAATTAATTACTATACAGTACAGTACATACTATTTGAATATTAATGCTCGGGAGTAAATTAGCGTGGGATTTAGCTTTCCATTAAACTTCTGTTTTGTTGGGATATTTTGAATTTATAGGAAAAATATCAGTAAAAAGAAAAGCTTGGACGTCCTGTTTGAGATATATATTCGAAGTGAGTTAAAAAGTCAGCGAACGTAAAACAAAAGGATTTTAGAAAAAGAATAAGAATAAGAATATATTTAAATATAAACAATTTAGTTTACAGCCAGTTCCAACATCCCCCTTTAAACTAAATTGTCTTACAAAAAAAAATAAAAAACTTAACATAACATATTAACACACAGGAACAAAAAAAATAAAAAACTAACTAAGACCTAAACTACCTATAATTCTACTAGTTGCGATAGGCCCAAGTGGTTTGGTAAGAATATCTGCGGGTGTATCACAACTTTTCATATAGTCTAAAATAATTGTATTATTACTAACTTTTTCTCGTATAAAATGAAAACGAGTGTCAATATGCTTCGTCCTGCTATGGTGCACAGGATTGTGAGCTAAGTTTAGTGCACTCTGACTATCTGACAATATCTTAATTGTAGATATCTTACCGGTAATATCCTCTATAAATTTACGTAAATAACAGGCTTCTTTAGTTGCTGCAGTAAGAGCCATGTACTCAGCTTCAGTGGATGACAGAGCAACAGTTGGTTGTTTCTTTGATTCCCAAGACACTGGTCCACCAGCTAATTTAAAGACATAGCCCGTGTAAGACTTTCTGTCAATTGGACAATTTGCCCAATCAGCATCTGCATACCCTGTTAACGGCTTTCCAGTTTTCCTATATATTAAGGAATACTCTAGTGTACCCTTCAAATATTGAAGAATCCTTTTTGCTGCTTTCCAATGTTCCGTTGAAAAACACGTATTGAATTGGCTTAAGTAGCTCGTTGCAAATGCTATATCAGGACGTGTATTGACTGCCAAGAACATAAGGCATCCTATTAGATTTCTGTAAGGCAGCAGCAATGACTCACCACTAACGTTTCGTTCTAATTTGTTGTGAGCTAAAGGAGTACTAGCCGACTTGCATTCACTCATATTAAATTTGTCCAATATGGACAATATATAATTAGATTGACTAACTTTTATGTAATTTTGATTCCTTTCTATTTGTAATCCTAAATATGACTTCAAATTGCCAAGATCTTTCAAACTAAAATATCTTGACAAGTCATTTTTAACAATGTCAAACGTCACGTCAGAATTATAAAAGACAATTATGTCATCCACGTAGACACCCAAAATAACAAATTCATCACCAAAAAGTTTCGTAAATACACAAGGCTCCGAAGAAGTTCCTACAAAACCTATTTTTGAAAGGACTTCATTCAATTTTTTGTTCCAAGCACGAGGTGCCTGTTTGAGACCATATAGAGATTTTCGAAGCCGGCAAACCCTGTCTTCTTGGCCTTTCACACAAAAACCAAGAGGTTGTTCCATAAATACTTCTTCTTCCAAATCTCCATAAAGAAATGCTGTATCAACATCCAAATGTCTCATTTTAAGATTTTCTTCTGCTGCCAATGCAAACAAAGTACGCAGGGAAGAATGACGAATCACAGGCGCAAACGTCTCATGATAATCTATATCTCTTGTTTGATTAAAACCTTTGACCACTAGCCTTGCCTTATACTTGGTTATATTGCCATAAGCATCCTTCTTATGCTTATAAACCCATTTGCAGGGAATAACTTTTTTATTTGGTCTGTCTACTAACTCCCAGGTATTTAACTTCATTAGTGAATTGTATTCATCAGTCATTGCTAAATCCCATTTTTTACCATCTTCTGAATGTACAGCTTCAGAATAGTTTGTTGGTTCACCTGAATCAACATCAGTAGAGACGTGATAAGTTAAAAAATCAGGTGGCTTTCTATTTCTAGATGGGTATCTGGGTTCATTACTTACTTGCGTTTGTTCAATACAAAGAGACTCTTTATTTACATATTCTTTTCCTCCATCGGTTCTAAGAGCCTTTATTTGAAAACCTAATTGTTTCTCAAGTAGAGCTCGAAATAATAAAAATTTATTCTTTACCTCAGTTTTAGAAGATAAAAAATAAGCAAAAATCTTGCGAGTATAATCATCTATGAAAGTTAAAACATAAACGTTTCCTTGAAAAGATGTCGTGGACATTGGTCCGCATAAATCACTATGGATTAGTTCTAAAGGTGATGACGCCCTATTATACGCTACATTTTTAAACGGTTTTCTGGCTTGTTTGCCTTTTACGCAAGCGATGCAACTATTTTTATCAACCTTAGTAAAATCTACTCCTATCTGATGATTCTTCAATTGATTCATGCCTATGCGACATAAGTGTCCTAACCGTTTATGCCAGAGCTGATACTTGCTCAGACAGTCAGTGTGCACCTCGTACGCAATATTTTCACTATTCATCTTAGGTGGAATATTAACAGTACCATCAACTATGTACAGTCCACCACAGGGCGAAGCATAAAGGACAGAATCACCTGAAACACAAAAAGTATCATTTTTATAAAAACTACATCCGCTTTTGTCGAAAACACATACAAAACCTTTATCAATAACTTTCTGTACTGATAGTAAATTAGCCTTTAAATCTGGTACTAGGGCAACATCACTTATTGTTTTTAATACATCACCAGGTGTTTTAATAGAAATATTTCCTATTCCACAGCATTTAACGCTTTCACCATTTGCAACAGTTATATTTCCAGTATTCATTGACCTAATATCCCGGAACCAATCTTTTCTGAAAGTCATATGTTTTGTAGCCCCAGAATCTACGTACCAAACATCCTTATTTGAAAAATTAGCAGTAAGTGCTGTGACCGAATCCGTGACTTCATTTGCTACACTTATTTTTTCTTTATTACGTCGCTGAGGGCAATCCGGGCGTTTATGCCCTGGCAAGTTACAGTCATAGCAAATAATCATTTTATTTGGTTTGGATTTCATTCCTTTGGCCTGGAAAACTGTATTTGTTGGTATGGTGTCATTTTTAGACATTTCATTTAATAGTTTTGTTTTGACCAAATCGGAAGTAATATCGATGTTGCAGTTTTCAAGTGCCATAATCAATGGCTCATATTTCGATGTGAGACCTCCTAGTAATATAGCTGCAATCGATTTATCTTCTATTACTTTGTCTATGTCAGCTAGGTCTTGTGCCGTTGACAGAACTGCATCTATATATTGTTCAATATTTTCAAAGTCTGAAAGACTTAATCTATAAAGCTTACGCTCTAATGCTAGCCTTCGGCCCATACCTTTATCCTCAAAAGCTGCCTTCAGGGCTTCCCATGCTTCGGCTGCAGTTTTTGCACATCTTACATGTGTAATCGCTACACCGTCTAATGTTAAGCATATTTTAGCCAGAGCCTTAGCGTCATTCCTTACCTTAATTGGTGCAGCGGTCGTATCTCCTTCTGGATACCCATCTATAGGAAACCAAAGGTCCTCATGCAGTAAATAATTCCGCATTTTAAATTTCCAAGTTGGATATCCTTCTCTATTTTTAAGACTAAAAGGAGGAACTGACGACGAATGTAACATCTTGTTACCACTTATATCTCCGCTTGCTTGCGACATTTGGAAAGAAAAATATCTAAATATGATTTTCCTTGTTCGCAACAAATATAGCAACACTGGACAATTAACACCACTTTTCCACTTATGATTTTTCCCAAGAGCCCTTCGTGCTGATAACGTGTTGGGATATTTTGAATTTATAGGAAAAATATCAGTAAAAAGAAAAGCTTGGACGTCCTGTTTGAGATATATATTCGAAGTGAGTTAAAAAGTCAGCGAACGTAAAACAAAAGGATTTTAGAAAAAGAATAAGAATAAGAATATATTTAAATATAAACAATTTAGTTTACAGCCAGTTCCAACATGTTTGATACAATCTCTAATATCATTAAATTGTAACATAGTATGTAATTTTTATACTTAGGTATACTTTTTTTGAAAATCATACTTCACACTATCACACTTCACAATAATATAATAAAGGCGAAAGTTTGTGTATGTGTTTGTGTATGTTTGTTACTCCTTCACGCAAAAACTACTGGACGGATTGGGCTGAAATTTAGAATGGAGATAGATTATACCCTGGATTAGCACTTAAGCTACTTTTTATCCCGGAAAATCAAAGAGTTCCCGCGGGATTTTTATAAAACCTACATCCACGCTAACGAAGTCGCGGGCATCAGCTAGTATTACAATAAAACTTAAAGCTAGCTTCATCTAATTACTATATAAATCATGCCTGCGTATTCGGAAAGGTGCCAAGAATACTGGCTGCATTCCCACGTAGGACAGCCAAGCTGATCCGTTGCGCAAAAAATGAACCAGCCCTTCTGTCACCCGATGAAGCTATTTATTGTTATACTAGCTTATCCCCGTGGACTACATAAATTTCAAACCCCTATTTTAACCTTTTAAGGGTTGAATTTTCAAAAATCCTTTCTTAGCGGATGCCTCCGTCATAACAGCTATGCCTTTTAGCCCGATCCGTGTAGTGGTTTGAGCTGTGCGTTGATAAATCGGTCAACCACGTATACAATTTTACATGCGCGTTTTATGCCTAAGGCTTTTTTGTATTATTATACCGTGGTATTGAATTCTGAGCTTTGAAAAGCATTGGCCCTGAAGTTCTGAAGCCAAGAATTTTAATTTTGTTATTGTTTGTTTTGCTTTTAGTTAACAAAAGACTTCTTTTGTTTGGGCCCTCGATTTTTCGCCCTATACATAATTTGTTTGAACTTTCTTCCATATGATTTAATCGTGCCTATGTTTGTTTGATAAAAGTTTCTTTTTGTTTACAGGTAAGCGAGTTCGTTAACTACAGCTGTTGTGCTGGACGTATGAGTAAGTTTATTTTGTTGAAAATTTTGGGAAAAGCATGAAACGCACAAAACGCGTTTTTAGGGTTCCGTACCTCAAAAGGAAAAATGGAACCCTTCTAGGATCACTTTGTTGTCTGTCTGTCTGTCTGTCGTGTCTATCAAGAAAACCTATAGGATACTTCCCGTTGACCTAGAATCATGAAAGGCAGGTAGGTAGGTCTTATAGCACAAGTAAAGGAAAAATCAGAACGACTTGTTGTTCACAGGTTCTAAAGATGATTCAGTACTTCAGAATGGGCATAGCTCAAACCCCTATAAATCAGTGGAGACAGATCCATACTCCGATTCGCTCTCAGCTTTTTTAATTACGACTTGTTTCCCATCACCGATTTTGGTTCACAGGTTCTAAAGATGATTCAGTGCTTTAGAGTGGACATAGCTCAAACCCCTATAAATCAGTGCAGACAGAGCCATAAAAACTCGCTCGCTTATTTATTGCGTAATTCGATAGAAATAAACAAATCGTTAGCTCTACCTTGCCGCATGCCTCATGACTAATTCAACCGCTCAAATATTTACGCGCCTTGCAAAGTAACGCGTTATCTCAGTTAGTGTTAGTTAGTCACCTTTGAATGTAAGCTATGTCATCTTTATTTATTACTGTAATCTTGTAATTTTTCCTTAACTAACTCAAAAGTTAAACAAATAGCTTCTCACTGAAATGCGTAAGAGGCACACTTATACGACTCATAGAGCCTTGGTTCCGCGAACTGATAATTTAATCATTTTTATTTTCCTTCAGGTTCAAAATGTTGAATTCCTAAAATGTAGAATTCTCAGTTTGCGAATTTGCAAAATGTTTTCTCCTTTATTTACGTTGGTAGATCGGTCAGTCATGAAAAGTCTTTTCATATTATGTATAGATCTAGGTAGGATCAATGATATTTTAGCCAACCAATCACGAGTTAGAGAGTGTCAACCAACCACGAAGTGATTCAGATTGCGATCGTCACATTGTTCAATTACGATGTCCTGCCTATATCGGATCGTCTATTGTAAAAGAAAGTAAGTTTCTCTAACCCACGCATCCCGAAAAATTTAAACCGCACCAACGCCTGAGGGCACACTTCAATCGCGATTTAGTATTCCGAGGGAAAATTGTGGGGAAAAAACACCTCTGCCCCGGAGCGAGTATTTGAACAAGACGTCAAGTCAATTTATCTTATTTAATTATGTTAAATAATAATTTTATCAAATCATCTCGCTGTCTATTGGTTTAAATCTAAATATATAAAAGGAAAAGTCCTGACTTACTGACTAACTGCTTCATCCAACACCCAGCCTTACCCTTTGGATCTAGAAAGCTGGATTTTGCACACGGGTTTCCAAAGAATCAAAAGCTTAATTTGCTATAAACCGCTAAAAAGGCAAATTTGTATGGTACAACATGCAGCATGCGACATTCACATGCACCGCCCGCGCTCCCACTGCCAAGCATGCAGGAAAAGCCAGCCACCGAGCAAGTCCCATGCACCACCACGCAACACCACACAAATCCACCAGACCACACTCGATGCACGTTTCACGCCGACACCGGAGCATCCTCAGGAGATGTAATTGACAATTGCAAAGACTCTTTGCATACCATGGTCTTCCACAAAGTAATGCCTGCTTCTATACAATACAGAGGTTTCCTTTATATGTAGACAAGGAATAAGGCCGGACTTTTAGAAATTCCCACGGCAGCGAAGCCGCGGGCAGTCGCTAGTAAATTCTGGTCTACCAACGCACAGCCTAAACCGCTAAGATTAAAAACTTAAACATTTGATAGTAGGTTTCTTTAGTATAAAGTCCGTCCGTTAACTGCACTTTGGAGGGCACGAAAATTGTGATTACTTATCAAATTGTGATTTACAGTTTAAGCGCATATAGGTACCTACCTGCGAGAATTGCGAAACGCACTACCGTCTCCCGTCTGAATTATAGCCTTAGGGCCGGCGCACATATGGCGGAGCGCAGCGCAGAGCATGCCCGCGAAGTTTTCTAATCGCGTGAATTTGTACCAGATAATGCGCGAGCACGCGCGGGACTGCGTGCGGATGCACAATTGATTTTAGATATTATTTCAATGAAGATAATGTCGATAATATTTTGACCGTGAAAAATGCTCTGCGCTGCGCTCCGCCATATTATGTGCCCCGGCCCTTAATCTTTTAATATGTACAACTATGATACAAGTGTAAATTAAAAATTTATAACACCCCCGACAAGTGAAGGTTACCGTAACTAGAAAAGAGCTGATAACTTTCAAACGGCTGAATTGATTTTCTAGGATTATAGCTATCCAAAGTATCTAAGTTTTCCAAAACATCATTTTCAAATAAATAATTATCCCACCAAAACATTTCATGTAAAATGTGGCCAAGACTCACAAGTTCATAATGCTTTCACTGTTAAAAAGTTATGAGATCTCTAGTAGAGCCAAGCCCCTAGCTAGCTTAGAATTGCGCTGCCCATGGGACCTATCCCAAGTCCAAAGTATATAGCTCTTAAATGCTCTTGAGTATATCACATTTATAACAATAAAGAACAAATAACTCTACTTACAAGCTCTGATTTTACAAACCCTAAATCTTGGTTAAAAAAGGACGGCTTGGCCGTTTAATGTTCGTGGTACTTTTATCTGATATGACATTTAAGCCCGGAATAGCTTGTGCGACAATCATGAAGTATAATAAAAATTAGTAATTGTCGAACAAACTATTCCTTTGACCTTAATATAATATGTTATGTCATGTAATAGTTTCACGAACATTAAACGGCCAAGCCGTACTTTTTTAACCAAGATTTAGGGTTTGTAAAATCAGAGCTTGTAAGTAGAGTTATTTGTTCTTTATTGTTATAAATGTGATATACTCAAGAGCATTTAAGAGCTATATACTTTGGACTTGGGATAGGTCCCATGGGCAGCGCAATTCTAAGCTAGCTAGGGGCTTGGCTCTACTAGAGATCTCATAACTTTTTAACAGTGAAAGCATTATGAACTTGTGAGTCTTGGCCACATTTTACATGAAATGTTTTGGTGGGATTTCATTTCTTTTTGGCAGGTGCCCTAGATTTTTTTTTTGGATCTATTTTTTGTAGGTACCTACATCATTTTCATGGCCCGCTCTCTATCGTTACCTCTTTTTTTAAAAGCTTTTATTCCACTTCCAATGTATGTAACTATGTTTGTTTGGGTGGAATCTTGCAACTCAATTTTAAAGCAGATATATCAAATTTCAGTCTTTTAGGACTTTAGGAAACACATTTTTTAATGTGTTTCCTAAAGTTATTGTTGTTTGAATGAAATCCCTAGCCTACATACCAAATATCAGTCTTCTAGGACTTAGGGAAGTACTTTAGAACTTTTGACTAGAGGGGTTTTGAATGGCAATAAATCTGAAACCATAACAGGTAGACAATTGATACTTGGTACGTTTGATAAGTCTGTTAAGGACATATTATCCTGAAAATATCAGCATTCTAGCGATAGACTTTACAAATAATTTGCTTCCCCCATGCGTGGGAGTAGAGGGGGAAAATTTTGAATTTCTTAATTTTCCTGTAGTTTGTATGCAATTTCTAGTGTACATACCAAATTTCAGTCTTCTAGGACTTCGGGAAGTACCCTAGAATTACAGACTAGAAGTTTTAACTGTCAATAAATCTGAAACTATAAAAGCTAGACAATTGATACTCAATAATGCGTTTAATAAATCTGCCCAGGATATCTTATCCTGAAAATATCAGCATTCTAGCGACAGAATTTACAGATTGGCTTCACCCATAAGAGGCGTAGAGGGGGGGCATTTCCAATTTCTTAATTTTCCTGTAGTTTGTAGTCAATTTCTAGTCTACATACCAAATTTCAGTCTTCTAGGACTTCGGGAAGTACCTTCGAGGTTTTGAGTAGAGGTTTTGATGATCATCAGTGAGGGACGAAATCGGCGTATTTTAGGTATCAATAAATCTGTAACCATAAAAGCTAGATATTTGATACTTGGTATATTTGGTAAATTTGCTGAGGACACCTTATACTGAAAATTTCAGCTTTCTAGCGTCATCCAGACCGAAGTTATGACGGGTCGAAAATACGGCGAAACACTTCGAGAAAAAGGTACGTAGCGCCCCGGCCGCCGTTTGGCTCGTCTTGGCGGGGGCACTGCCGTGCCCCCTGATGTATCTAGGCAATGTCCATCTCGACAGCTTGACATTTGTCATTTGACATAATGATATTATGAACTTAACGGTTAGTTAACCTTCTTTTCTACAAGAAAACTAGAAAAGAGCTGATAACTTTTAAACGGCTGAACCAATTTTTTTGGATTATAGCTAAGAACACTCTCGATCAAGCCACCTTTCAAACAAAAAAAACTAAATTAAAATCGGTTCATTCGTTTAGGCGCTACGATGCCACAGACAGATACACAGATACACAGACTAGGGATGGTACGGAGCTTCGGTTCCGGTTCCGTTAAGTCGGAACTTCCGATTACTATTATACTTTCGGTTCCGACTCCGGTTCCGACATTTTTTAATCGGAGGTGTGAATCGGAGGTCGAAGCATAGATAGCGGGCGAGTGCGGCGGCGTGTGCCGACCGACTGTTATGATTCGACAGGTTCATACGCGTCGCGCGGGGAATCGCCCCTCCCCCGACCCGCGCACTCAATTGTCAATTATTTTTTCACTTGTTAACGCACACGACAGCACGACACGTTCATTGGTTAAATAGATATTTGTTTTGATTTTTGCGGCTTATTATCAATGAAAGTCATCTGTTTTTGTGTTGGACAATGAAACCTAAAATAAAAAAAAATACTACATAATGTTTTATTTGTCCTTAAATAATAATTCTCTCTCATGTCACCCTGCTTCCGATTCCGATTCCGACTGCGGTTCCGATTCCGAGAAAGCAAATTTAAAAACTCCGATTCCGGCTTCGGTTCCGATAAAACTGCTTCCGTTACATCCCTAACACAGACACACAGATACACACGTCAAACTTATAACACCCCTCTTTTTGGGTCGGGGGTTAAAAATGAAATTATGTATTCCACATTTAATTAAATGAGATAATTTGACATCTTGTACAAATACTTGCTTTCGGGATGGAATGTTATTTTTTCTCTTCCAATTTGCTCTCGGAATACGAAATCGAGATTGAAGTGGGCGCTGGGCCGTAGGCGTTTCTGTGCGGTCTCAAATTTTAAGTACGTTCATGTGTTCTTTTGGACTGCTGTTAGGAGTATATTCAGTAGAATTTGCACCTTTCCATTTAGGTATAGGAGGTAACCTGATTCTATAGATCATAATATAAATGTTCAAATGGATAGTGAATAAAAAACCCGGCTAAGTGCGAGTCAAACTCGCGCACCGAGGATTCCGTACTCGGGTATTTTTTTCCGACATTTTGCACGATAAATCAAAAACCATTACGCATAAAAATGCAGCCAGTATTCTTGGCACCATTCCACGCGGGCATGATTTGTATAGTAATTAGATAAGGCTAGCTTTAAGTTTTATTGTAATATTTTCATTAAAAAAAAAACGAAGATAAAATAAATAAAAAATGAACAAGTGTAAATTAAAAATTTATAACACCCCGATAAGTGAAGGTTACAGTAACTAGAAATGAGCTGATAATTTTCAAACGGCTGAACCGATTTTCTTGGATTATAGCTAAGAACACTCAAAATCAAGCCACCTTTTGAACAAAAAAACTAAATTAAAATCGGTTCATTAGTTTAGGAGCTACGATGCCACAGACAGATACACAGATACACACGTCAAACTTATACAACCCTCTTTTTGGGTCGGGGGTTAAAAATCTGTTTTACCTTTATATGATACCCCACTTGGTATATACACACGTATACACACGCCGATTCTATCGGCCGCCATCAACTGAATCGCCAGGCGACTAGCCGACCCTGCGTAATGGGTCTTAGTTAAATAAGGGTTATTTGTTAAGATATTATACGATTATGACCGCCTTGGGTATAAAGTCTTTCAAGTTATACAAGGTACAAGGCATTTACTATTTAGTTATGACAGGTATCGAGGACGGATTAACATTTCAAACGATATTAATTCACAACGAATCCCGGTCAGCCCCGGGGACGGGGCTCTTTAAATTGTTTAGCAGTTTACATAATCTTGCTTGCGGTGAGTTCACGGCCGCCTGTCACACCGTCGCGGACAAAGTTTGATTACAGTTGGTCGAAACATTATCTTGATACAGTTTGACCTACTTAATAATAGATTATTAAGCCTTATCTTGTCAGACATTTTGCAGCCCCAAAAGGATGCAAAAAGTATATTTATAAGTATATTTTATATTTTATAAGTATATTTATACTACGATCGTGCATATAAAAATGTAAGTAAGAGAGACGTTTTGGCTCTGTTTGTCACTTCCGTGCACCCTCCATGGTCAAGACGATTAAGCCAAAGATTAAGATGATGTTATTTCTGTAATATGTATGATGTGTTTAAAAGGTATGTGTTGGATCAGCAAATAAAACTAATTCTATTCTCATACGCTTGACCACAATTACACCTAATGGAAAGTGATGATGCGGCCTAAGATTCTACTCTATTCTAATTCCATTACGCTTCGGTGTGATATGTACAAAGCAACCCTGAGCGCATGTAAGCCGATTTGCGCGAGCCGATCAAAACTGCAGGACGTGTGTTCCTGCTAATACCCCCTAAACTGGCCACGCTTGCTTGCCTTTGATTATACTAGTATGTGTGTTTGTATGGTCTTTGTTTACTTACAGTTAAACATTTGTGCAGACTGAATACTCAGCGGGATTAGCACGAGTTTGCATATCTCGAAAACTTCCATATATCGAGTGTTAAATGTCATAACACAAATGTAAGAGTGGAATTAACTAACTCCCTGCTCGTATTCGAGTTTATCCATAAATTTACAACCAGTGCAAATGTAAGAGGGTATAATAAAACCCGGGAGTGCGGAAAAAACGACTTTAGAAGAATATTCGGTATGCGGGAATTTTGTAAAATAAAACTCGAGAGTACGCAGAAAACTACCTTAAAATAATAATCTTTAGGTCTATTTTATTCTCATAATTATAGTGCCTCGATGTGTGAGCATAGTGAACATAGGCTTTTTCTAATCAGCGGCACCATAGTCTATACCCGGACAGTTTTTCTCATTCAGCCACGTCCATGTCAGCCATAGGTACACTTTATTTAATCTTTGGTCCCCTTACGTCACAATGCTCGAAAGTCGAAATCTATTAACGTTGTCGAAATGTGCGAACTCGTGATAAAGGTAGCGTTCTAGAGTTCCCTGTATTTAAACAGGATCTTATCATTAGTTAAAACTTATATTTAGCGACTAAAAACTGCCGACAATTAACTAAGTATGCTACGCTAAAATAAATTTCCCTGTTCAATGTAGTGATGTTCATACATTCCCATAATGTATATCGATACCTCAACATCGACACTAGCACGTCTGTAATGAAATAAGTTGGTTGTATCGCAATCGCACGATCTTACAGAGTTTTGCTAGGGTTGTCGCTGTAAGTTTTTTAACATATATTTTTTTTTATCAAAACCACCTTTGATTGTTATAACAATGATATTATAATAAATCGATTGCATTATTGAACCCTGTGAAACCAACATTTTTGAAAATGTATTTTTTATCAACTGAAATTCACTTATTATGAAAATGAGAAAGAATGGCATTTCCGCGTAACTAAAAAAGTTGTATACTTTGTCAGGTATTTAGACTTTTAGTCTTTAAAAAAAACTCTCTGTAATAAGTTAATTTGTATGGAATTATGAATGACTGAATATCATTGAGTATTTTTTAAGTAGCGAGATTGCCATACAATATGTTGATTTTCTCTCTCTGCGTTGTATTATTCCTCATTGCTGAGGTTTGTGACCCCCTTTCCATCACACTATAATGGTAGAGATTTTTGGGATAATAATGCGGTGAGCCTTCTTCCGTATATTTAACTTGAATGAGAGTTATTCCTTTAAAAAATACGCTCTTAATTTAGTATCTACTCCTTTTTTGAATCGGTTAGAAGGAGAACTTGAATAAAAGTTTAAATCATAATAATACATTATTATCGTACAAACTCTTCACTTACATTGATTAAAACTTTGAGCACTAAATGACGATAAAATTCAATAAAATAGTAATTAGTCCACCAACTAGGTCAATACGGCCTAGAGGTCATTCCGTCTACATCTAAATAAAATATAGCCTTCTGAATGTACCAACTCTCATACTCAATAAAGCGTACATTTTCTTTTTTTCTACAGCTTTTTCCCTAACCAAAACCGATAAATGAAATGGCTAATGAAAGCTGACGTAATATCGAATGTCATTTTCCCTTCGCAACCCGATCAGCTTTAAGTAAAATAAAACCGGTCAAGTGCGAGTCGGATTCGCCGCGAAGTGTTCCGTACCATCGTACAAGATTATGTTATTTTTAATTTACATATCAGCCATTTTGATGGTATTTGTTGTTATAGCGAAATTAGATATACAACTCGGTGAAAAGTTTTGGTATCATTAATCGTAATAGATTCATGATATTACGGTTTATGATATACTTGATGATGCCCGCGACTTCGTTCGCGTGGATATATGTAGGTTTCTCAAAATCCCGTGGGAACTTTTTGATTTTCCGGGATAAAAATAGTAGCTTATGGGTTAATCCAGAGTATAATCTATGTCCATTCCTTTCAGCCAAATCTGTTTAGTAGTTATTGCGTGAAAGAGTAACAAACATACACACACACATACATATACACACATACAAACTTTCGCCTTTTAATATTAGTGTGATAGTGTGATACAGACCGCTGATAGACGGATGGACGGACGGATAGCGGAGGCTTAGTTATAATATAGTCCCGTTGGCACACTTCGGTTGCGTAACCCTGAAAAAGGAACGTACTTATCGCAAAGTAAATTGAACGTGAATGAGCCCACTTGACAAGTTGTCGGTGACGGCTTAAAAGTTTAAAACGCTGCTTTCAGATGTAATAATGTAGGAAGAACAGCCGTTGCTGTACTGAATATCTACGAACATTAAACGATAAGTAGGCTCCATTGATAGCGATTTCGATTGTCTATCAAATTCTATAGACTACTAGCCGATGCCCGCGACTTCGCCCGCGTTGATTATGGTTTTTCGAAATCCCGTGGGAACTCTTTGATTTTCCGGGATAAAAAATACCTTTCATTAAAATCGGTTCAGCGGTTGAGCCGTGAAAACGTAGCAGACAGACAGACAGACACACTTTCTCATTTATAATATTAGTATGGATTTGAGTAATTCGCTATGAAATTATTATTTGAATTTGATGGCAGCCCTACGTAATTGAGGCAAGAAAAAACTCGCAACACACTTTATGAAATGTTTGATACATTTTATTCCTTTGATATGTTTATCGTTCAAGTTGCCAATATTATAGAATGGAAGCGAGCTGTGTAGGTACACTTCACTCATGTAATAAATGAAGTGTTGAGTTAGTTCCAGTTAACAATTTTCTAGAAGTCAGTAGGTAAATAGTTTACAAAGTTGTGCGTAAATAAATGTACTAGATACAAACTAGGCATAATATCCGACTCATCCTGCGGTGGTAGCCCAGTGGTTTAAAAATTGAGGAGATAGATAGTTAGTCTGTAACTACGATTTAACCTGTGGAACGTGTGTGCTAATTTGGAAGGAGTCATCATCATCATCATCATCATCAGCCTGTGGACGTCCACTGTTGGACATAGGCCTTCCCTATAGAGCGCCACCACACCCGGTCCTCAGCCTTCCTCATCCAGCCACTTTCCGCCAGCCGCTTTATATCGTCGGTCCATCGTGCTGGAGGGCGTCCCACACTACGTTTGCTTAAACGCGGTCTCCACTCAAGGACTTTCCGGCTCCAGCGGCCATCGCCTCTACGATAGGCATGGCCTGCCCACTGCCACTTCAGGTTGCTAATAGTTTGGGCTATGTCAGTGACCTTGGTTCTCCTGCGGATCTCCTCATTTCGGATCTTATCCCTCAGGGAAACTCCTAACATAGCCCTGTCCATAGCTCGCTGAGCAACTTTGAATTTGTGAACAAGGCCATTTGTCAGTGTCCACGTTTCAGCACCATAGGTGAGGACGGGAAGGACACACACAGGAATTGGAAGGAGTATGGCAGTTTAATTAAAACCATACCCCTTATAGGGTTTTACGTGGCACTATACCGGGTCCAGAATGTAGATCTTGGTGGCACGTTATCGTCGGTAAAGTGGTAACTAGCCACGGCCGAATCCACCGCATCACACTTAACCAGCGATTCTTAAGAAAATTACTGCCGGATTTTTTTTGTGTTTAGATAGAATTTCTTTTAACGCACACGGACATATTTTTAAAAGTTAAATCGATTCAAATGAGCTCGAATAATGAGTTTATAAGTGCTTTATAATTATAAAGCCCTAAACCGAAATGAAGGGGCGTACTTAAACCTTTAAGTTCTCGACACGTAGCTTACAATAAATTAAAGTCCTTTACCTTTGAACTTTCAGGTGCCTTCTTAGATAACTATATAACCTAGATAAAATTTTAGGCTATGACAAAGTGATACTACATAGTAAGGATAGTTTAGTGATACTAAGGTATCGAACCTAAAGTTCTTAAGGCTCTAGTGAAGTTAATGTTGTAATAGTAAACTTTTCAATTATCTAAGGACGTAAACTATTGGATAGATTACCTACAGTGAACACGAAACGAGAAATTCTAGGCTTAGTACGACTTTAAATAGAAACTAAGGAGCTTTGGCTGTGGAATCGACGCCTTAGTTTTTTTTTTTTGCATAGTTATAAAAACTATCGATATTTTTTTATCGATGAATATTAAATTCCAATAAAACAACACTACAGCGAGTCTCGTCACGTAGCGACCTATTCCGAAATACACAATTTATCGTCCAAACTTTAGTATGTTGTCAACATTTTTTTCCCCACTTTCTATTTCCAAACTTTTGCATCGAAACGTGTTACAAACATATTTTTTTAATAGGCTCAAAATTATCTTCTAACCCGATATAATATCAGGTTAACACTGGGTCTAGAAACTTGACATTTTGCATATAGTTTCACCCTAGATACTAACTTAGACCCCACAACACTGCTTAGGCAATAGCCTCTCTCTTCCTCCACGACTCTGATTGTGCGTACGCGTCTGTGCTATTGAAATCTTAGAATATAGGTAGGTATACTTGATAGGTAGGTATTAGAGGTGTCAAATATGGTTAGATTCCTATATCTTAATATTAATGTTTGTTACAGAAAAATATTGAATATTTTTTACGTTAAAATATATTAACTATCAAAAAAAAAGCCGCAAGCAGAAACTTGCATGCAAACGATTTTCAACCTTATTGACATATTTCAGAAAACCACATATTAGCAATCTATGAATGATACTGAGCAAGAATATGACAAAATAACAACTTTCTCGTTACCGTCAATAAGGTCGAGAATCGCTTGCACCTGTTTTTCTGTTGCTTTCACCCCTAGCGAACCATAATACAGATTACCACCTTAAAAGCGACGTCTGGGAGGTGTCGGAGGAGGTTCTGTAGAAATATATTATATCACTTTAAAAAAACAAATAATTTTTATTTTGTATTTTTATACTTAAATTATTTCTTTTCATTAATTTTTTTTATAAGAATCATCAAAAAGAAGTGAGAACTTATCGCCGGCGCACTACTGAGCACGGGTCTCCATTTCAATAACACTCAAGTAATAAAAATAGTACCTAACACGATATACTAGTACCAACAAATTTCAAAGGCACTTGTAAATCTTTACTTCAATAAGTACCTACAAGCTTCACAAAAATAAATAATAGATTCTGTATTCCTTGTTAGCACCCTTCAGGTTCAGATACGGAACCCTAAAAAGCATGACAATAAAGAAATCCCGAAAGACGTATAGTATATGGTAATAATTTTACTCTAAATACCTAGGTACCTATACCTACCTACCTATTTATGCAAAATTAAAAACAATTGGAATGATAAAGAAATGTCAAGAAGGTACAAAAAGTAGATAAGTTTACTCAGTTACCTATTTAAAAATCGTTTTAATAACGAGCTTTTATTTTAGCCTTCATCACGGCTAAAACTAATACAAAAATCTAACAACCTAAGCTCCAAGCACGCCGGAGCTATAACAGACACTCGGTTCCTATGGCTACCTCCCAGTTCCATCATGAGACCCTGGATATAATCCACTATGCCCACCCGGTTCCATCATGAGACCACACAAACACACACATTTCCAAAAAGACCAATACAATTTACGTACCTAACCTATAATAACAAATATGCGCGTCACAAATCTACAAAATCAAGTAACTAACCTAATCTGTGATAATATCAACTCCGAATATCGAAATATGATATTATTTACATTCAGTATTCACCCACAACCAAGTTCACAAATAAATAAAACTACTGTCCTGATTGAATAGCAAAATCGAAAGAATCTATTTGATAAATAACACTACCGAGGGGCAATATTCCAAACGAATTAAAAACCAACGCGTAGCGATAGTCTAAATTTTATCGCGTATGATATTCGCAACTGATATCGTGTGACGTAGATCGTGGGTCTTTCTTTGGCAAACGTCTCGTCAAATTTAAAAGCAAATTCTAATAGAAAATGTATTGCTTTAAAAATTACTATATTTTGTATTAAATATTTGGTTTAAGGAATATCTAATATCCTGAATATTTTTTTATATTGAATATGTATTATAGATAAATTATTTTTTGACACCACTAGTAGGTATACGTAGGTGTCACCCTTGGTAATGGGTAAGCTAAGGATGCCTTTTCACCAGAGATGTGCTATGCAGCTATGCTGCGAAGATGTGAAATCTACGCTACGAAACTATGTGACCGTTTCCACCAATACTAAGCTATGTAGCTGTGCGAGGAAGATGCGCCGCCGCAAAGTAGCTGCGCGAGAAAGATGCGCATACTGTAGGTACTCTGCTCTGCACCACTGTCGACGGCCCATAGCAGGCATCCATAGCATGAAGCCATAGCACGCATCCTTCCATATAAAAACATATCTTAGTTGAATCCGTTTCCACCAGTCCCAAGCTATGTGAACCAATGAATATTAATATTATAGCAACGTAGCATAGCACATCTCTGATGGAAAAGCAGCCTAATTCGCAAGTAGGTTAAGCCCGAACTGTAAGCGCTAGCACACGAGACGAGCTGGCGGACGCGGCGGCGGATAGAGCTAATTAGCACATTTGGCGGATAAATGCGCTAACTTTTATAGCCCTTTTGTGTTTGCTGTTTGTTCCGTGACTCATGCGAGTAAGTATATAAAGGGTTTATAATCACACTAATATTATAAAGGCGAAAGTTTGTGTGTATGTGTGTGTGTATGTTTGTTACTCCTTCACGCAAAAACTACTAGACGGATTTGGCTGAAAGGAATGGAGATAAATAATATCCTGGATTAGCACATAGATTACTTTTTATCCCGGAAAATCAAAAAGTTCTTGCGGGATTTTTGAAAACCTAAATACACGCGGGCGAAGTCGCGGGCATCGGCTAGTTATTATCTATTACCTTCCTAGCTGATTTACTAGAGTTGGTATTGCCTAGGGACCTTGCATCTAGGTGCCTTGCAGTGGCAAACTAGGTGGATGGACGAGATGTCGAAATCCGGTTAAGAAAACGTCATGTTATAATAAATAGTATGTAACATGTCTGCTCCGAATACCCACCCGTATGTTTTCAGTGAAAACTTTACTCAGTCAGGATTTGAACAAGCCTTATAGAATTATACATGCAAATAACATTTTGATGGTCTGTAAGTGATACGCGGTGAGTACGGAACCCGGGGGATTTCGGGGTTCACTAATTGTTTTGGGTAGTTTCCTAGTTTCTTGTCAACTCTCGGGAAGATTTGTTTGAGGATTGTTTATGTAAGAATATGTAGCGTAACTTCGAATAACTTGAAGTACTCTGTGGCTCACAGAAATAAGTGGGTCCTAGGTTCCATTACCGGTTAGTTCGACTTGGATATTTTGTACTACTAAAGCTTGAAACACACAACGTGCGATAGAAATGTATTTAACGCGGGTCCTGGAAATTGTAACATCAAATATACCAATTTTTAGGAGCCCGTACCTACCTCAAAAGGAAAAAAGAACCCTTATAGGATCACTTCGTTGTCTGTCTGTCTGTCCATCTGTCTATCGTGTCTGTCGAGAAAACCTATAGGATACTTCCCGTTGACCTAGAATCATGAAATTTGGCAGGTAGGTAGATAGGTACCAGTGGTTTAGTATTTAGGTCGCTCCGTTCCGTGCTCCGACCGGCCGCCATGATACTCTGACCGCGCGTGCCTACAATTCCTAAACCCAAAACTTAAAGTTTGTGACAATTGAAAGTATGTGAGTTGATAGATCAGTCAGTCAGTCAGTCAGGACAAGTTTTATTGTATAGAAGATTTTCTTCTGTTATTGGACACATCGCCATCGCGCGATGTTTATCCAGAGCCTATAAAAGTTATGATAATGTTGGCACAATACTTCGTGATGAATTTCCAATAGCCGCTGTTTATGGGTAGCAGGTTCAATTCGTGAGCTATTTAAGTATTCCTCACGATTGTGGCGCGGTTAATACTTAATCTTGTATATCGAGCTAACCTTTGTCGGAGCTACCGGGTTTCGGGACTGGTCATTTGTTAGTCCTTGTTCTTTCATTTCACTTTTTTGAGTTCCGTACCTGAAATAAGGAACCCTTACAGGATCGCTTTGTTGTCTGTCCGTCTGTCCGTCGTGTCTATCAAGAAAACCTATAGAATATTTCCCGTTGACCAAGATTCTAGAATCACGTTTGGCAGATAGATAGGTCTTATAGCATATGTAAAGGGAAAAATCCGATAACCATGAATTTGTTGCTAGGTACCTACATCACAAAAAAAAATTAAATGTGTTTAGAAAAAAAACATTTACTAAATTACATATAGATGGCGCAGTACGTTATTAACTTGCAGTGTTCTACATAAAAGTGATAAGTATATATATTGCACGATGGAATGGAACCCTTCATGTGCGAGTCCGACTCACACTTGACCGGTTTTTTTACACTAGGCACTGCGCGATGGGGTTCTAATCGGAATCTTGGGGATGGGGATGAAAACCCCTAGTCACATGAGTAGATAGTCCATACTCTGTGCCCTAGTTATAGCCCCCACCGATATTACAACTCCCGATCCAAGTATCCAATCCAATCCATCGGCCTGTATGCTTCCACTACTGGGCATAGGCCTTTCCAAGAGCGCACCATCAAACACGGTCCTCAACCTTCCTCATCCACCCGCTCCCCACCACCTTCTTCAGGTCATACGTCCAGCAGGCTAGAGGTGGATCGAAGTAGCACGATTCAAAATCCGACTCCGAAACAGGAAAATACACCCAAAAATATCGTAGTACAACCCGTCACCATAATCAGTAGGTACCTATACCCAGATACTCGAATCCCACATTAATTATTCAAAGGGGTGACCGTTCCCCCCATGTAGTGTTAAAAACCGACAAATCGAATAACCTACACTAATGTTTATTGTAAATACGATTACGAATGAAATATTACGACGGACCCCCAACGAAATTATCATATTTTATTAAAGTTTCGCGTTACATCTCATTTCTAGAATATTCTCTATCATGAAAATATATTTGTCATGTCAAATAAGTTAAATAAGTGTGTTCTTACGTTTCAGACCAGAATACTAAATATATATTATGTTATGTACTTGGTGGATAAAATCACAGAACTCAGAATAGGCATAGAAATGGTAAAGTAGCGTGAGCGTGTCGCCCCACAGATGTGTAGTTAAACATCAGTGTTGTTTTGTGTAGACATATTTGCATAGCAAGAAACAGTTAAAAATTATTTTGCTATAATCCGCCAACAGAAAAAATCTGTATGGTCAAACATGCAGTTACAAGCTAAGCACCGCTTACCTCCCCAACCAAGCAATAAAGCCAAGTTCCCAAGCAAGCACTGCCACCACCATTCACATGCACCACCACACAAGACTTTTCCACTACTCTCGACGCACGTTTCGCCCCGACACCGGAGCATCCTCAGGAGATTTCGACTTTACAATGCTGTATTGTCAATTTGAAACGTGCGTCGAGAGTAGTGGAAAAGTCTTGTGTGGTGGTGCATGTGAATGGTGGTGGCAGTGCTTGCTTGGGAACTTGGCTTTATTGCTTGGTTGGGGAGGTAAGCGGTGCTTAGCTTGTAACTGCATGTTTGACCATACAGATTTTTTCTGTTGGCGGATTATAGCAAAATAATTTTTAACTGTTTCTTGCTAAACATGAACTTCCGCAAAGTAACGCCTGATTCTATCCAATATATTTGCATAGTTTTACAGCTTAAATTAAGTAAGAGGTTGGTCATGGGAGTAGTGAGAGATCTATTTGTGATTGTCAGCATCTACAGCTCCCGTCCAATGCTGATTGCTGCTAGGTATGAGTACAACAACATCTTCTTGATTAGGAATCATTATGGCCCTCGCCTCCTCCGCGTATTCAATATGGCAGCTTAGCAGCATGTCGGGTCGGGAATCAGTATCTTCCTCCTGCGGGTGTACCCGGTACCGTAGTCGGGTGTACGAAGGCTCATACTGCAATCAAAGGTTGATCAAGATTGAAGATTTTTTTAATTTTAATTTTAGTCAGAATACCCTCTATATTTATTTGTATACTGCAGGGTCCATGACTATCGAAAAAATAAAACAAAAAAATTGTATTATCACACTAATATTATAAAGGCGAAAGTGTGTGTGTGTGTGTGTGTGTGTATGTTTGTTACTCCTTCACGCAAAAACTACTGGACGGATTTGGCTGAAATTTGGAATGGAGATAGATAATATCCTGGATTAGCACATAGGCTACTTTTTATCCCGGAAAATCAAAGAGTTCCCACGGGATTTCGGAAAACCTAAATCCACGCGGGCGAAGTCGCGGGCATCGGCTAGTTAAATCTATTTGTCTTAGCCACTGCTCTCATGCCACCGATGCAAAAGTCGGCGAATTTTGGGCACTGAACAAAAAACGTTCACTACATAACAGAGAAGTTTGAAGGTATGAAGGTTCATACTGCAATGCGCATTGGAGCGCTGAAATTGAATTCTTTGATTTTCCTACAGATTAATCTAATGGCAAAAACGCAATACCCACCGCCTCACCGTGCTAACTATCGATGCAATCAAATAACTCGTATATCATCGGCCCCGACCTAACGGTGAGGATTACAACGATTTTGGAGAATAGTGATGCGCCTGCCTATTGCGATTTATCGAGTTCGTTCATAGAAATATGGATTTCTAATGTTTATTTTTGAAAAAATTATGTACAATAAAACTTATAGCTAACCTTACCTAAATTTTATACAAGCCTTGCTTGCGTATTGTGCCAAGAAATTATGAAATCCGTAGGAGAACCAGAGGAACGGACATCTATACTAATATTATAAAGAGGAAACCTTTGTATTTTTGTATGTTTGTATTGAATAGGCTCAAAAACTACTGGACCGATTTCGAAATTTCTTTTACCATTACTTAGAGGGATTCTTCCAAATCCGTATAGCCTATATTTTATCCCGGAAAATAGAAAAAATAAATGTCCACCCGTGCGAAGCCGGGGCGGGTCGCTAGTATTATATATTACCTCAACGGGTTTCGAAGCTGAAGTAGCAATGGGCAGAGCACATAGTTCAAAAATCGTTAGCGTTGAGGTCCCAAGGTGCTAACTAGAAGTTAGCAAGTTACTTACGTCGCAAAGTTCTAAATTAACTTAATCAAATATGTTTTAATTAAAAAAAAAAATTAACATTTCTAGTAATAAGCAAAGTCTACCCATAAAAGGTTAACCATAAATTTAACAGTCGTAACTAGGAAAATATAAATATGTAGTTAGCATTTAACTAGAGCAAAGTATTAGAAAATTTTAATTACTAACGTCTCTTTGTTGAAATGTCATTAGTGAACACCTTTGCCTGCAAAAACCTTGCTACTTTTAACCGTTTATGTTACTAACTTCAATAAATTGTTGCGCATGAGGTATTTCTTAAACATTATAATATTGTAGTGTTTACACGTTTAGTGTTGTTCTTTTTCATGTTTTTATGATCGATAAAATAGTTTTTATAGTTAAGAGAGTTTAATTATTATTATCAGTTTAAGACGTGTAATTAAAATAAATAGTTTTGATAAAATTGGCAAAATTTTAAGTAAGTATTTAGTTAGGTACCTACTTATTTGTTTATTTGTAAAATAATGTTTAGATAAAATAGTTGTGATCATTAAGATAGTTTTATTGATTAGTTTAGTTAATAGTTAAGAGCATGTTGAATTCCTCGAGTCTTAAATAGTAGTTACTTGTTTAAATTTAAATATTTAAATGCCTTCATTGCCAGCGGGATGATAACTAGATTCTTACTTTGGAAAAGCTTTTACTAAAAGTCCGAATAAGGGTTAGAACAATAAATTAATCGATCCCTTTGTTTCACTTACATATTCCCACGGCTAATTACTTGACCTTTGCCCAATATAGACATACGAAGAACTGCCAGATCAAGTTAAGCTGGCCGTTAAGGTTTACGCCTGAGAAAGTATGCACATTGGACTCAAATGCATGTTAATTAAGCATAACTGCGAACTATTGCTTACAATGGCTGGTGGCTTTTTCTGTAATTGCTCCGGGAATTAAACAAATGAAGAAATTCTGAACGTGCATTCAATTTGAATTGTAAATAATGTTCCTGGAACGTGCACTCTTTGTAAAGGTTAGGTCAACAAAAAAAAAATTATATCTAAACAAAAGATTTAACTAATTTTGCATGCCTGATTATGAAAAGTGCATTCTTACTGAAATTATACAATAAAATATTGTACAAATGTTTTTGCAATAAAATAATTTTGAATTTTGAATACTTAACAGGATTTAAACTCTTAAACCTTAAACGATGATGTTAATTTACTGTAGGTATTCGTTTTATCGATTTATACTTATAACGATTTTGGAAATTCTTATTTTAGGTTAATTTCGAAATATTTGCCAAATATATTAGAGCGATACTTAATGTGTGTGTGTGTATGCATTTTAATGTAACGTATATTCTATTGCAACTTTTATTTGTATATGGGTATACTATATTTGTATACTCTTTTTTATGCCTGACAATAAAAACTTAGTATTATAATATGTACCTACTTAATCTTTGATTTTTGAGAATAGTTCTCAAAATTCAACGGTTGGTTTTAGCCAAAAAAAATATCGACACCATTTACTCGATAGTTCAAATCACTATTGCAACCTCGCATTTTAATAGGCGTTTTGTTTACAATGCCAACTGAAGGGGACTAGCATCTGTCCGGTGCAAACGGACTTAAAATCAAACAATTAAAAATGAATCATATTCGTATGACCGCACGTGCCAAATTCCTATGCAACTATCCCTGCTCTCACCACTCTACTACCGGGAAACATAATGCCGTAACTGACATTTTTGTTAAACCCTATTTCCTGTTGAATTGAGATGAAATTGGTTTGGCACGTTTGTATATATAGAAGTGTTTATGAGTACAAGAGATCAATAACTCAAATTGAGTTCCCGTCGCCTATCTTCGCTCGGGAGTTGGTTTTTTTGTGCACACGTTTTTGTTGATTGTCGGTCAAAGATGGTATGGTATTTGAATTTGTAATTGCATTGTGTGTTGATTAATTTGCGAACTCCCACGTCATTAGAGTAATTACGACATTTTTCTCTTTATTTGCACGTAAATGGACGGAAGTACACGTATATTTAATGCCTTTTATGTGTTTAATACCATTTATAATGTTTCATAGTAATAATTGATATTAACAGGGCTCTCTCCGTCACTTGCTTCCACTCGCTTCATACAATCGTAGTTCCAATTTCATTTGAATATTAAGCAACCAAAGTCCATGAAATTTTACAGACATATTCTAGAAACTAATATCTGTGTCTGTGGTGTTTTAGATTTTTCTAAAAATATGTAGTTTTAAAATTACAGGGGCTCAAAGATTTGTATGTAAATTTTTAAGACCGCGTAACTTTGAAACCGAATATTTTAACAGAAATCTGGAAAACCACAGACACAGATATTAGTTTCTAGAATATGTCTGCAAAATTTTATGGACTTTGGTTGCTTAATATTCAAATGAAATTGGAACTACGTTTGTATGAAGCGAGTAGAAGCGAGTGACGGAGAGAGCCCTCTTAAAGTGCCATAATATGTTCATTGAAAAGTATGATTTAATTATTGTCAGTGGGAAGAAAATGCGTTTCAATGAAGCGTTGTGTAATTGTTTAGTGTGTTAAATATTGAAAACATTTAATTTATAATCACACTAATATTATAAAGGAGAAAGTTTGTATGTGTGTGTGTGTGTGTGTGTGTGTGTGTATGTTTGTTACTACTTCACGCAAAAACTACTGGACGGATTGGGTTGAAATTTAGAATGGAGATAGATTATACACTGGATTAGCATATAGGCTACTTTTTATCCCGGAAAATCAAAGAGTTCCCACGGGAATTTTAAAAAACTACATCCACGCGAACGAAGTCGCGGGCATCAGCTAGTTTTATAATAATAGTAAATATAAAAATACTACATAAGCTGAATAGCTAAGAATTAAATTTTACTAACTAATTCACTTGTTCTATAATAAAACATTATACCTAGCACTATGTATTTGGATCGTACCATACAGAGCAGTTACATTCAGGCAGGGTTTCAAGTGATATCTTTGATAAGTATAATCGAATATAATAAAAATAAGCCTGTAAATAAAAGATTTAAAAAAAAGTATAGTGAAAAATGTTTGCCTGTAATATCCAGTTAACACAAGTGGAAGTTGATAAGGATGATACTGTACTCATAAATTAAATTAACTAAGTGGTATGTAGTTTGTTAACTTCGCGTGTTTGCAAGTTTTTAACCCCCGACCCAAAAAAGGGGATGTTACAAGTTTGACGTGTGTATCTGTATTCTGTATATCAGTCTGTGCTTTATCTGTGTATCTGTGTATCAGCATTGTAGCTCCTAAAGTAATGAACCGATTTTAATTTAGTTTTTTTTTGTTTGAAAGGTGGCTTGATCGAGAGTGTTCCTAGCTATAATCCAAGAAAATCGGTTCAGCCGTTTGAAAGCTATCAGCTCTTTTCTAGTAACCTTCACTTGTTGACATAAACTTTAATTTACACTTGTATATATTTAGGTTAAAATAATGTCTCTGAGCTCTGACGTAACTGCCTCATTTGTTCCAATTAAAATATATTAAACAAGTTTTTAAATTAAATTGTTTTATTTATATAAATTTTATCTCTTCCCTCAAAAGAGCCTCGATAGCTCAACGGTTGAGGAGCGGACTGAATTCCGAAAGGTCGGGTTCAAACCCCACCCGTTGCACTATTGTCGTACCCAGTCCTGGCACAAGCTTTACGCTTAAATGGAGGGGAAAGGACAGTATTAGTCATGATTAGCATGGGTAATATTCTTTATTAAAAAAAAAGTTAAGTTGGGTAGCACCCCTCTAACATCAGCATTGAGAAGGCAGTGTAACGTATAGTGAGCAACAAGCCAACAACCTTAACTCGCTTGAATCACCGATCAAATCTGGGTCAGTTAGATTTAGCTCCGCACATCAGGAACTTATCAACACGCAGGTCACAGCGTGTGCAAAATTACTCTGAGCTGGTTGATTGATTCACATTCTATAAGGCATTCCGAACCAGTGGTAGATGCATTTGACGATTCAAAAGTACTTCTAAAAGTTTAATTGAAAAAAAAATGATCCTATAAGGAACCCTAAAAACCGGCCAAGTACGAGTCAGACCTAGAATAGAATAGAATAGAATAGATTTTTATTCAAATAAACTTTTACAAGTGCTTTTGAATCGTCAAATAATAATTTACCACTGGTTTGTAATGCCGTTCCTACCGAGAACAACCAGCAAGAAACTCAGCGGTTGCTCTTTTCAATTAATTGTTCAATTTACAATAATATTCCTAGGGTTCCATACTAGTCGTATTTTTTCGACATTTTGCATGATTAATCAAAAACTATGATACATAAAAATAAATAAAAATCTATTTTAGAATGCACAGGTCATGCACATTAACGTGATTACCCCCCTTGGTATAGTTATCTTGAAAATTGAAAATACTTCTTATTTGTTCATTAAACATTTTTTTTTGTGATGTAACCACAAATTCATGGTTTTCGAATTTTTTCCTTTACTTGTGCTATGAGATCCACCTACCTCCCGAATTTCATGATTCTAGCTCAACGGGAAGTACCCTATACAGACAGGCAGACGGACAGACAAACAGACAGACAGACAACGAAGCGCATCAGTGGAAACTGTATAGGTAAGTTTTTTATAGGGAAATCCAAAACCATAGGAGATACAGGGAAACTGTCTCAGGAAAAAAGACCTAAAGTTTCCTAAGACAGTTTTCCTGTATATCCTATGGTTTAAAAATTTCCCATACTGTCCCAGTTAATAAAACACACTATATTTCACTAGTTAGTATAAACGATGCAGTCATCTAGGTGTATAACTTCAAGCTAAATCGAGTCGATCTGAACGCACTGATAGGCAAATCAAACACATTAAGTCCTATATAATATATACCTAATTGAAATTACAACAGGCCCAACTAACTAACTTCATTAGATAACATCTACAATTAATTATATTGAATTGATTAGAATAGGTATTAATAATAACCTAATATGCACGGTAATTATTTTGCCACTTAAGTTGTTGTGATTGATAATGTAATCATGCAATTATGATATCGATTACAGTTTGCGATATTTTCGAAACAAAAGTTCTGATTAGTTTTTCATTTCTAAAAAGCGGGTAACCCCAAAAAGTAGTTTTAATTATCACCGGAAAACAGGAATTTTCAAAAATTGATGGAAAATATGCTACGTAGGTAGAATCTAGTAGAGTTTTAGTTTTTAGTAGCAAACTTTTTAGAAACCATCAGTTCTTCTAAATCCCCATGTTTTCAGTGGTAACTCAAAAACTACTTTTTTGAGTTATCCGCTTTTTGTAAAAGGACAGCATTATACCCGCTTATCTTGTTTCCACCTTAGAACCTACCTGCTGTTAAGGACTAACTTGTACGGTCTGAATTAAAAAGAAATTCAAAGCAAAGCTCCTAAAAGAATAAGTAGGGAAAGAGGGGTAATAATTAACTTACAAACCCTCGAAACAGTTGGTTTGGCCAGCATTATACCCGCTTAGCTTGTTTCTATCTTACAATGCATCACCTACCTCCAGGTGAGATCACAATCAAGGGCTAACTTGTAGGTACCAGAAAAAAAAAGAATTCAAAACAAAGTTCCTATTAAATCCTTGAATGACAACATAAAGCAACCGCTTACTGAATTCCCATTTCAAGCTCAGTCGCGAATCGCGGGGTATCCTTTGATGTATCAGTCAATCAGCCAGGGCGTGCCTTTTTATCCTGCGCCATACAAACGTCTGTTGTCCCGCTACCAGTCTGCCAGATGTCTGCCGGACAATAGGTCGGAACAAAGGGTCATTAACCGTGGCGCGATTTTTTTTGATTTTATTTTTGCATTAAACTCTTTTATGTGCCGACTGTAGTCTGTATAGAGTAAGTAGGGAAAGAGGGTTACAGACCTTCTCGAAGTGATTTTTACATCTCATGTTGTAAGCGATAACTCAAATAGGTACTATTTTTGGAGCTAGCCGCTTCTTTTTAACCCCCGACCCCAAAAGAGGGGTGTTATAAGTTTGACGTGTGTATCTGTGTATCAGTCTGTGGAATCGAAGCTCCGAAACTAATGAACCGATTTTAATTTAGTTTTTTTTCTTTGAAAGGTGGCTTGATCGAGAGTGTTCTTAGCTGTCATCCAAGAAAATCGGTTCAGACGTTTGAAAGTTATCAGCTCTTTTCTAGTTACTGTACCTTCACTTATCGGGGGTGTTATAAATTTCTAATTTACATTTGTTAAAAGGACAGCATTATACCCGCTTATCTTGTTTCCACCTCCGAATCTACCTCCTGTTAAGAACTAACTTGTACGGTCTGAATAAAAAAAATTCAAAGCGAATTTCCTAATAGAGTAAGTAGGAAAAGAGGGTAATAATTAACTCACAGACCCTCGAAAAAGTTGGTTTTACGAAATTCGCACTAAGTACGTATATTCACTTCTATTTCATCAGCCATTCCACATTCCACGGAAATGCATTTGAATATTGAAACAAATACAGTTTTCTACTGTAAAATGTAATTTCGTCTCGTCTAGGTAAGTGTCTTCCAGTTTCACTGTTTTTTAACCCCCGACCCAAAAAGAGGGGTGTTATAAGTTTGACGTGTGTATCTGTGTATCTGTCTGTGGCATCGTGGCGCCTAAACGAATGAACCGATTTTAATTTACTTTTTTTTGTTTGAAAGGTGGCTTGATCGAGAGTGTTCTTAGCTATAATCCGAAAAAATTGGTTCAGCCGTTTAAAAGTTATCAGCTATTTTCTAGTTTTCTTGTAGAAAAGAAGGTTTGATAACCGTTAGGTTCATAATATTATGTCAATTGACAAATGTCAAGCTGTCAAGATGGACTTTGCCTTGATACATAATTATTTATTTGAAAATGATGTTTTGGAAAACTCAGATACTTTGGATCGTAGGCGCGGAATAGTCCAAGAAAATCGGTTCAGCCGTTTGAAAGTTATCAGGTCTTTTCTAGTTACTGTAACCTTCACTTGTCGGGGGTGTTATAAATTTTTAATTTACACTTGTTACTAGATCTTCTTGAAGACTAGACAAAGGCAACCGGAACACTTGAGGCCTCAACTTTGAAGATACGTAACTGCATAACTAAGTATCAAATATCGAGTACCACTCAAAAATGTCTCAATTTTATCTCTAAAAATATTTGTCCCTGCTCAAACAGATACTTGTAGATGCAAAGGCAGACATATAAAACTCGAAATATGATTTTCTTTAAATTAAATTCGTCTTCAGACCACGATATTGGAAGTTTTCCCCAGATTGCATAAATATGAATGATTTGCTTGCGTATCCCCGCACTAAAAATATTATGTGCATTCCTATTTTTACTGTTATATAATTATAGTCGTGAAATATTTGGTCATCAAGGTATTTGGTAAGTACGCGAATTTCATTAGATAGATAGATAGAACACTTTATTGCACACAAAAACACATGTAATAGGAACACAACACAGAAAGAAGAAAACAGAAAAAACAATTGTGTGCAAAGGTGGCCTTATTGTTTAGAGCCAGGCAACCTTTACTTCATTGTCAGCAATTTGATTTGAAAGTTTGATTTTGAGTTGACTTGGCAGTCTTGGCACCCACTACCCTCAATATCAATTCACATTTCGCACCCCTAGATCAAAACAGTTTCAACTCAAAAAACTCTCTTTCCAGAAACTAAAAAACCGGATTTCTTAATGATCTGCAACAGATATTTGAACTATCCAAAAAAGATTTCGAAAAAATTATGTATATAAATTATATATTAATAATTAGTTTTCCCGTACGAGTCAGGTATCAGAAAAGGGGTTATAAAGATTTTTGAATAGAAACAATTTTGATTTAGGGGTACGATTTGTAGACCCTTAGTCCTTGCAGTTCAGATTTGGATGCAGTGCAGCTTTGAACTCTGAAAAGCACTGTAGATTTCTAGTTTCGAATTCGTAGACTGAAAGGTCGCATTGTCATGGAAACAAAATTCGGGGGTGCAATTCTGTAGCAATCTATTTCAGCAAAAGTAATTAAAAAATTCGTCGCATTTTAAAGAAATAGGTGCATGAAGGAAAAAACCGGCGAAGTGCGAGTCAGACTCGCGCACTAAGGGTTCCGTACTCGGATATTTTTTCCAACATTTTGCACGATAAATCAAAAACTATTATACATAAAAATAAATAAAAATCAGTTTTAGAATGTACAGGTAAAGCCCTTCATATTATGATACCCCACTTGGTATAGTTATCTTACTTTGAAAATTGAAACACAACTGTTAACAATTAAACTCTCAGATAGTAAAATCAACCCGTATAATGCAATGTAAATCGGTCGGAGCGCAAACAGCAACTGAAGCTTGTCGTTGCACGCCACGTCCTCGCCCTAGCGCCATCTTTTCCGTCTCGATGGAGGGGGCTCTGACGTCACGACCACAGCATAACCACCAACACCAAGCAACACCGAACGTGAGAACGAGGTGTTGCCAACACGGCCATGCTGCATGGTGCCCGCCCCGGGCACCCCACGAGTCGGGATAAAATTACTGCAAAATAAACAACCTTTAACACCTGATTCACATTACCTACTTGTAAGGATCCTTCCTAACTTCCTAAGGAATATTGCCCATTCATTGTCACTTATCACTTCACAATCATACGACAGCTCGCAACTTAACAAGACACCTCCACTATGTACTCGTAAGATCCAGGAATATTGTCCATTCGTTATCACTCATCACAACAACAGCTTTCAATTTAAAGAACAAAACAACCGCATCTAAAGGGACTTTGCCACACTTAGGGGACCAGATTTGTCGTAGTTGAAAACCAACTGCACTTAAAGAGCGTTTCGCTCACTTAAATGCAGCAAGTTGGTCAAGACCACTTGCACTTAAAGAACATTTCGCTCACTTAAGCGTACCAAGTTGGTGAAGACCACTTGAAGATCACTTGCACTTAAAGAACATTTCGCTCACTTAAGTGTACCAAGTTCACCTTCAAGTTCCAAGCATCATAGAAGACCACTTGAAGACCACTTGCACTTAAAGAGCATTTCGCTCACTTAAGCGTACCAAGTTCACCATCAAGTTCTAAGCATTATAGAAGACCACTTGAAGACTACTTGCACTTAAAGAGTATTTCACTCACTTAAGCGTACCAAGTTCGCCATCAAGGTCAAGCATCGTAGAAGATCACTTGAAGACCACTTGCACTTAAAGAGCAATTCACTCACTTAAGCGTACCAAGTTCGCCTTCAAGTTTAAGCATCGTATTCCAATGTGATATTTTATATTCTTGGTACAATATTCCCAATTATCTTTCGAATATTTTATCAAAGTTCAAGCTTCGTATCCCAGTGTGATATCTTATATCCATGGTGCAATATTCCAACTAATTAATCTTCCAAAATTTTATCACGGCTCGCTGTATCAATTATGTTGCTATACATACTTAATTTTAAATAGATTACTCAACATAATACACAAGGTAGCCTTGCCAACACGGTTTTTAATACTCCATGAATATTCTTTAAAGAAGCAATGCATTAGCACTCACGATTAAAATCAGATCATACCTCTTTACTAAATCTCAAAATTCTTTACTAAATTCTGAACACATACTCAATGCCATAGCATCGTGCACCCACACAGTGCTCCGACACTATTCATCCACGTATGCAATCACCACACTATCTTTATCTACCGCGCATCCACGCAAGGGATCACCGGTGCCTAGTTCACCATAATACAAGGTATTTGATCTCATAAGAATCATATTTGATCTCATCCATTTTATTTTAACTATCAATTTATTATTATAAACGGATCATTTGATTGTAAAGCTGGTGTTATCAAAGTTAACTTTAAATAATTATTATCATACTAAAACTATCACTTTTTAAACTAATCAATATCTTAACTGCAGTTATATTAATGATTTCACTAGTTCACTGCATTATTAATTACGAGGGTTGGTCACCAAATATAATCTTATAACCCACAAACTATTTTAATTCATGAATTACTCTAGTATCAAACAATAATAATAATTGGTATTTCATATTCCATATATGCAAATATTAATTACGCTATCTCAAATAATTATTAGGCTAATTAAAAATGATAAACAGAGAGTCATGGATTATGAGCGACACCGATGCATGCCACTGCCAAAACCAAAACTTTCTTTTTAACTCCTTCATCTGTCCATTCACGCAGGGAATTCATCTACTGCCACTGTATGCTATCTAATATTTCTATTCGCACAATATACTCTTACTGTCACTCTTTATTATTTTCGGCCTGTCCTGATTATAGCACAGAATTGCAGCTGAGAGCATAAAAATGTTGCATTTGTCTACCCTCTTATTGTAATCTTTTAAATGAGAATTTCTCAAGTTAATAATACCCACTTAGCTATCCGGACAAGAATATTTCTTTGTTCAACGCAAATGTGAAGCTTTTACCCTTTGTAATGTTAGGTATTAACTACCAACATAAATCATAGTTATTTTTTTTTTTAAATATTATTCTAATTTGCATTATTAATGATATACTATGACTTTACAAACTAAATAAAGCTTCATTATCATATTATACACACCACAATCCGTAATTATTATTTGTTTTTGAAGCAGGTACCCAACAAATGCAACAAAACTTTTGAATTGAACAGACTACAGGCAATAGTTCTAACTCTGAAGAGAAATATTACTTTCATCGTTACTAGTCTGTCTGTGTCTATTTTATTAAAATATAATGTACAATCCTTTTACCTTCGTTCTAGTTCAATCTAATCGACTTGTACATGTATACAAAACGGTTCTCTGTTTGGATGGACAAAAAATAGCTAAAATGCTTTCAGAGGTCAATGTGTATACGAGTCTACTACTATTACATTACTTTTCTCGGGGATAAACCAAATCGGATCACTCTATTACATTCCGTCCAAGCAAGTTACTACTCCCTAGTACCCAATAGGTACATACCTATAACGTAAAAATAAATTCGCTTAACGCAATTGAATCAAAAGGAATGTTAACACATTTTGTTTTTTATTACCTTTGTAATTCTGCTAAAAACTCTTGTATCAACAAAAAAAATTCAGCTTTATCCTTAAATAGAAACCTTACGTAAAATTATTCATCTTGTATGCCAAAAGTACGCCCTAATATTATAACGATCTAGTCAAACATCATATTGTAATGCATGGTAAATTATTTTGACGATTCAAAAGCATTTGTAAAAGTTTACTTGAATTATTATATCATATTCTATTCTAGTCTAGTCTATTCTATTCTATTGTATATTGAATAGTATATCGAAAAGGGGATGCCTATGTCGATGAGCACGCAGAATATAAAAAAATAAAACTAAAACTTCATATGTAAATAATCTTTACTGTAATAATTTAAAGTTATTATCTATCTAATTAATTATTTACTTAGGTGGCACTAAGGTAAACCTGTACAGTACTTATTTAAAACTGCAACAAAGGCTCTTTTTTAAATATTTACTGATTTAAATAACCTGTATAGCAATAATAATAGATGAAACAAAAGAAACAATATTTAAACAAAACTAAAAAAATGGCTAATCCAAAAATGTTACTACAGTGTTCATGAACTATTGAATGAATATACCTCAATAATATGATAATACGATATAAGAAGATTGTAATAACTTTGTTAACCACTTTTTATTTGTAAGTACTTTTTTTTAAAAGTCTGATTAGTTATAATAGGACATAATTTGAAAACTCCCATAATCTTTATTTATATGTGACCTTTTTATTTTATTTTTATTTAATGACCATATAATTAATTCATAATTTTTGCTATTCATATTTCATATTTCATAAGAATTGTAATATTACCTTTGATTATTTACATATGTTTTACTTTGCAACGCCCCAACGGGGCTTCATGTTGTAATATTATGATATTTTTTTATTTATGATGTAAGACATGAATGCAAATAAAGAAAGAATAAAGAATTACCTCTATAAAGATACGAAAATTCTAAATATAAGTCACTCGTACGCGCTTCAAACTTGTATTCCTATCAGGAAAATAATAACAGGATATATACACTCCCAATTAAGCTTTAAAAGAAGAACAATTACGAAAACTTCCCTAAAAAGTAGTATTATAAACGTATGGATGTTATTACTTACCCACACAGTTATTCAATGTAGATAATATGAAGTACTAAAATGGATACTTGATTTCATGTGCGTAAGTACCTACCATTGTAAATGTAAATAGCTGTAATTCCTGATATCTAAAAGACTGTTATGCTCTTTATTGATAAATAAATGTTTTTAAACTGAAATCCCTTTACTAACGATTTTGATATGGGCGGACAACTACTTCCGGTATCTATAAACGCCTCGTGACATGTATCAAAAATATACACTTTTTAACCCCATATATTATGTAACATTTACTTACAATTAATATAATAACTTATTATTATAATATTAATATTGACATTTAATCAAGAGACATGTTACCATAGAAATTAATTCACTTTTTGGTCTCATCAGGATTATTTGTACGGATTATTCCTGATGAGTATTAAATATTTGCATGCTTATGAAGTAGAATATGAAGGTCGCTACTTAGTTATAATTTTGAACTCAACAACTGATATTCAGCAAATAAATAAATTTCATTTCAGTATACGAGTTCGGGATTGGTTATCATGATTTATATCTGAGCTAACATTCCACTTGTGAAGTTTGACTAACCTAAGACATTCTTCGATTACTTTTACCACTACCACTATAACATTTTAACTTGTTCGTCACGTATACTACCCACATGTTTAATATTTTTATTATAAAAACTTCTATGTAAATAACTAGCTCAATCGTCACACGTTTTTAAATTATTATCTTCTAAGGACGTATATTACTGATGCTACTATAATAATTGACCCACTATAATTTAAATAATATTTTGTTCGAAAAAAAAGTTGAGACAAACGTAAATTTAATATTTAGTTCCAAAATAAAATTCGAACAAACTAAAAATTAACCATTTTAAAAACATATTCCTTTGAATTTGGAACTAAAAGACAATTTCGTTTACCGATCACTATTCCCACGAGGACCACTTATAGACTGTACGCAATATTAAATCGTGCCAGACTTTTAGCTGATACCTTCAACTTAGTTTAGTAACGAATTATCTCACCTGACTATACAAAAGTTTGAGAATACGATTTAGTAATTTAAACCATATTCACTTAATCTTTAATAATTATTCAAAGTACTCACAGTTTCGGTATCTTTACGAGATACCTTATTACGTTTCCATCGCGGCCGACGGTGTCCTGGCACTTGAAGACCTCTAGGTGGAAAAGTACGTTTGCGTTTCGACCGATTTTTCCTCAAAGCGTAAGTTACTACACACTTCTGATGTTAACAATTAAACTCTCAGATAGTAAAATCAACCCGTATAATGCAATGTAAATCGGTCGGAGCGCAAACAGCAACTGAAGCTTGTCGTTGCACGCCACGTCCTCGCCCTAGCGCCATCTTTTCCGTCTCGATGGAGGGGGCTCTGACGTCACGACCACAGCATAACCACCAACACCAAGCAACACCGAACGTGAGAACGAGGTGTTGCCAACACAACAAACAATTTTTTAATGATGTAACCACAAATTCGCGGTTTTCAGATTTATCCTGTACTTGTGCTATAAGACCTGCCTACCTACTAAATTTAATGATTCTAGGTCAACGGGAAGTACCCTATAGGTTTCTTGACAGACACGACAGACAGACAGACAGACGAACAGACAATAAAGTGATAGGATCACTTTATGGGTTCCTTCTAAGGGATCCTTTTGAGGTAGGTACGGAACCCTAATAAAAATGTTTAAATGTTCCATATTAAAATTTTGTGTCCTCCTATATAAAGTAAGGAAACCTTCGGTTTAGACGCACAGTTTTAGCACCTACCTATAAAATAGCTGTGCATATCTAGGCAAATAACTACACCGTGGTGGTATTGCTAAATCGAGTCCGGAATTAGAACGGTTGTTGCAAACTTTGAATTGAAACCACAGTTTTGGCCAAAAATACGTTCAACGAATATAAATGGTTTGTTCATATTAATACTCCTTCTATTATTTTTTTTATTTAACAGGGCTCTCTCCGTCACTTGCTTCCACTCGTTTCATACAATCGTAGTTCCAATTTCATTTGAATATTAAGCAACCAAAGTCCATGAAATTTTGCAGACATATTCTAGAAACTAATATCTATGTCTGTGGTGTTTTAGATTTTTCTAAAAATATGTAGTTTTAAAATTACAGGGGCTCAAAGATTTGTATGTAAATTTTTAAGACCGTGTAACTTTGAAACCGAATATTTTAACAGAAATCTGAAAAACCACAGACATAGATATTAGTTTCTAGAATATGTCTGCAAAATTTCATGGGCTTTGGTTGCTTAATATTCCAATGAAATTGGAACTACGATTGTATGAAGCGAGTAGAAGCGAGTGACGGAGAGAGCCCTCTTAATAAGGAAAACTCACAATATACGAGTACATAATATGTGGCTAGACTGTTGTACCTACCGATGGATCCACCAGTACAACTTTGATAGCTTATATCTCGAAAACGTGACGCTTTGGAAGATTTTACCTCATACAATACTTGTTTATATTGATGCCCATTGATTTATACAGGTTTTATACATGGCCGCTATTTTGGAAAAAGTAAAATGGCGGACTACAAGATAGGCCAACACCTTCAAGGCCTTTTATAAGTTATAACCACCTCTCTGATTATAACTACACTGTGGCGCATAGTTGAATAGAGACTGATATCGGTACGGAACTTGGAATTGGAACCGCTACTTTTTACTTCAGCCCAAAAACTCGTCAGAGTACCCATGCGGCTACCAACCCTAAATTAAATCAAGGTAGGTATATCAATAGAATGTAGGTGAATTCTAACATGTAAAACTTTTCTAGTCTGAACTGTTGTTACGACAGGAAGGTATTCAACAACGGCAGTTTTTATTGAATTTAAAAACAGACGCCCTGTTTTTTTTTTTAGGGCAGAACTTCAAAATTTCTGACAATAAAAAAAATATATTATACTGTAAATAACGGGTAGGTACGGTCGGCCTCAGAATTCGAGTATCAATTCCGCGAAACTATTGCATCAAAAACCTGTCGCATTCATGACCTTTTCCTATTTAAATACACTACACACACCTAACGTATGTGCATAACCGTGCCACGCGAATATGATCACTAAGGTGCTAAACGACGATTTCAGGAGAATCATCCTGGCATACATACCAGGAGGATGAAATTATCGATATTTCGACCGAATTGCATGAGTCGTAGTTAGACCACGACTTGCAACAATTGAAAATCATATTAATCGTGATGTGTATCCGATATTCACATAACATGTCGTTAAACCACGAAATAAGTCTTAATCATTACTTTAAAAAATTAATTTTTTATTGAGAAATAATAGGTACGCATGGCCAAATTTTTTTTAAATATAAAATATTAGCCATGTTAAATGACTAACATTCCCCTTTCCTCTCCAACTAAGCGTCAGGCTTGTGCTAGAAGTAGGTACGAAAAAAGTGCAACGGGCGGGGTTTGAACCGTCGACCTTTCGGTTTTCAGTCCACTCCTTTTACCGGTTGAGCTATTGAGGCTCCACCTCTGAGGAATTAATGAAATAAAGTAAAGCTCTATATTTCGTAGCTACACTGTGAGCCGCAGTTAAATCGAGTCTGGAATTGGCGCGGTGCGCGGTGGTCGCAAAGTTCGGATGGAAACCGCAGTTTTTGATTTCAGTCTAAAAACACGTTTCGACATGGGGTTAGGTAGGTGGGTACGTCAAGAGAATCCTTTTCTCGATAACGGTGAAATATATGTGACGCTGAAAGACCTGCCCTGATTTTCCTGTGACATTGATTTTTAAAAAATAAAAAATAAAACCGGCCAAGTGTGAGTCAGTCTCGTGCACCGAGGGTTCCGTACTCGGGTAATTTTTCCGATATTTTGCACGATACATCAAAAACTAAGCATAAAAATAAAAACAAACTATTTTAGAATGTACAGCCTTTTCATATGATACCACTCTTGGTTTAGTTGTAAGATAACTATACGAAGTGGGTATCATATGAAAAGGCTGAAAATTGAAACATATTTAATTTAATTTTTGTGATGTAACCGCAAAATTCACGGTTTTCGGATTTTTCCTTTACTTGTGCTATAATACCTACCTACTTGCAAAATTTGATCATTCTACTCAACGGGAAGTACCCTATAGGTTTTCTTGACAGACACTACAGACGGACAGTCGGGCAGACAGACAGACAAGAAAGTGATCCTATTAGGGTTCCGTTTTTCCTTTTTAGGTAAGGAACCCTAAAAAACTACAGAAATACTACCGTTCTCGATTAAAACTAAAAATCTAGGTATTTAGAGTACTATTGGGAGATTTTCACAAAAATTACTACAACAAGTAGTCCCCTATCCGATTTAAACCCATGCATTTAGCAACCCCCCCAGTGGTTCCAGGTAAAATTGGCTCCCCCCAAATAAAAAACTTTTCAAATGAACCCTTTTTTAATAATGGCGGCATGATGAAGAAACTTTTGAAAGCTCTATCTTTAATTTGAATTAAGTAGGCACTTCCCTTGTAATATTTTTGCTCGGCTCTGATAGATTTTGTGTCTGACATACTAATTATTATTTTTAAAGCTGCACAGAATCCATAGCAAACTAATATTATAAATGCGAAAATGTATTTGTCTGTCTGACTGCTACCTTTTCATGGTGCATCCGTTGACCGGTTTTAACGAGGTACGGAGCATACGGACATAGGCTACTTTTTGTTCCGGAAAATTGAAGAGTTCCCACGTGATTTGTTTATACCATAAAGTTGTATACATACAAATAACAAGTGTAAATTAAATCAAAAATGTATAACACCCCCGACAAGTGAAGGTTACATTAACTAGAAAAGAGCTGATAACTTTCAAAAGGCTGAACCGATTTTCTTGGATTATAGCTAAGAACACTCTCGATCAAGCCACCTTTCAAACAAAAAAAAAACTTAATTAAAATCGGTTCATTAGTTTAGGAGCTACGATGCCATAGACAGATTTACAGATACATACGTCAACACGCGGACAAAGTCGCGGGTATCATCTAGTTCTAAATAAGTTATTTCTGATGGATTGAACATATATCTGCCTATAGTCCATACAAAATGACTTGTCACTCGCCATTTTAACTCTATGGGTCAACGGTAATGTCAAAAGTACGGTTCACCTTTAAAATAAGGACTATAATCGTACTTTTGACATGATATTTGACACATAAAGTTAAAATGGCGCGTGAGAACTCATTTTTTACGCGTTATACAGTAATTGGGACCAAAGCAAGCACATAATATCCTATTTACCGTCCGAAACTTCTGGCTTCACAGAAGATCAGCGCTGTGCCTGCGTTCCCGACACAGGCGCAGCAAATGCTGAGTGGAGTCCATTTTGGCACCACACACCACGCGTCCCATTTCATATTTTATTTATTTTAAGTTATATATTTGTTGGTACCAAATAAAGAAGTTTTTCTTTCTTTCTTATATAGTATCGTATCGGCGCAGTAGGTACAATATTTCCAGGTTAATTCTATGTAGTTCACGTCCCTCGTATGTTAGAGAACACAAAGCAATAAGCAGCAAAAGTTGTCAGAGCGAAACCAAAAATCCATCTAGCTTGACGCTTGACGTTACAAAACTAATATTATAGCTCAGAAACTCATACAAAAAACACAATTGTATGTTAAACACTCGCAATATGGGATTTGTATGTACATAGACCAAAATAGAAACGCATACCGCCTCTCCCGGAGGAGAAGCTACGAGAGACATATCCTTCTTTAAAGTACTTGCCCATCGGGTCTAAAATAATATGATGAAATGGTAGCATTTTGAATTTTTAGTGTTCTTATTTTATTTAATGTTCTGCGTTATAGCAAAAGATTATATTTTGTCAGAGTACGTTCATAAGTAAAATAATGACTGGAAAAAATTTACATAGAGATTAGAGGCTATCACGCTTCTTCAGTGCGGTTGATTTAAAGCATTCGATAAATGATTAAAAAATACAAAGTTAAACACGTAATTTTTGACAGAAACCTAGTTCAACTGCCTTGGCATCGCTCGGGTGGGTTTTCTTAGTGGTAGGTCTACATTAAATAAAGAACCTACAAACAAAGTCTAAAAATTCTAGGACCCAGTGGTTTGAGCTTTGATATCAATATGTCATTCCGTTTATACTTTTACCTACATAACCTACCTGCTTTTAGGTAAAACTAGTTATGGTTGGTACAATTTTTGATTAAATGTTATTTCTTTCTTTTATATTATAGACAATTTTGTCAAGAGTGTGCGTTGAACTATAATTTTCCCCTGCACAAAGTATCACTGTGAACAACTCGAGAAAGCTATCTCCGCTCCCCAAACGTGTAGCTTATTGTACATAGTATAATAGACTTATAGAGTAGGTACAGACGGACAAATCTAACTTGATATTATTACTGTTGACATATTCATGGGTTGAAAACAAACTTTACTCATTATTTTCCCTACGCATATTGTGTACCTGCGGCAGCTTTCACATTCAATGGGTTGACTACTATTTTGCGTATTTTGATTTAAAAATTATTGCATTGTACTTTATAATTAAGTATACATTATTATACGAAAAATATACGCAGAGAAAGCTTAATTAAGGTCAAGATAGATGAAAAAAGAAAAAATGAAAAATATTTATTGACCCAAAAAAACCTCTAACTTTTCGGAGTTAGATACACAGTGCGTTTTAAGCAATTAAATATCACTTTCCTTAACGGTGAAGGAAAACAGCGTGAGGAAACCTGCATGCCTTAGAGTTCTCCATAATGTTCTCAAAGGCGTATGAAGTCTGCCAATTCGCACTTGACCAGCGTGATGGAATATGGCCTAAGCCCTTCTCATCCTGGGAAGAGACCCGTGCTCAGTAGTGGGCCGAAACGATGTGTTGAGATGATGATGGATGATGAAGTACCTTAAACTGCATTATCACTTACCACCAGGTGAGATTGCAGTCACGGGCTAACTTCCGAATAAAAAAATATTAATTTTATATTCTTTATTGTTTCAGGTAAGAACAAATTTCCTGGCATAAGCGGAAGGTATAACCCAGTCGATGTGACTCTATCCTATAGAGTTCATACAAAATACATTCATAAATGATGTCGCAATGTTTGTCCCTTCCCCATACAATGTTATGAATGTTATGGTCCTAATTGCGTATCTATCTCTTCGTAAAATTATTGTTGAAAGTTGTGACCACTTTCCATTAAATATAATGGTAGAGGTTTTCGTGGGATAATAATGCGGTGGGCTCCCGGACTAAACGAAACTATGTTTTCGAATTGAATTTCGAATGTTTTTTGAAAACATGTTTGTGGTTGGTTGATGGTTCAAAATGGTTAACGCCTACTGAGATTTTTGTCTCTGTCATTTGTATGGACCTACGTAACAGAGAGAACTTCTTTCCGTGGATAGAGTATAAATGTTTCGTCGACCGACTGTATGACGACCTCTAGACTAGTAGGTACGTGTTTGACTTCGTTACCGAGGCGAAAAATAAAATATTTAATTATGAAGTGGGGGCGCGTTTCTGATAAATAAACATAATGTTATGTAAATGTGTAAATGAACATAAACATAATAATGCCAGCGTCTGGAGATTTATCAAGGGCAATTTGTACCGACTTCTAAATGGAGCAAAAATTAACTTCAAAATAATATTTTTTACAGCTTTAGCTCAGTGCTGCATGCCTCATTCTATTGTACGCAATCTCTAAATTAAACTGACATGTCTAAAATCGATTGCTATCACTTTCACAATATCCCTGCCGAAAAAGATATAGCAGTAGATCAACTTATCATACCCCTTCCAGGCTAACTCGCATGCATCTTAGACTGCATCATCACTTACCACCAGATGACATTTCACCCAAGGGCTAATTTGTATTTGAATTAAAAAAAACACCTGCCAATCTAAAGACTGTGTATAAGTATCTATACAATTTGTTAAGGAGAAACTGACATCAACTTACAGGACAAACCGCTTGGTCTAGAATCTTGTTGCATGTAGAATTTCTGTGTGTAGAAACGATTTTCAGTAATACCACTCAAGTGAAGCTTGGACAGGTCGAGTAGTCTTATTGTAAGTTTTTGACACCATTAGGTTTTTAGATATCCTATGTCCGCCTCCGGGATGCAAGCTGAATGCTGATTGTACCTCGTCAAAATCGATTGAGCGGTTGCGACGTGAAAAGATAAAAGACAGAAATTCTGAAAGATGGAAGAAATCTCTGTTTAGACGTAAGCATTTCGGATGTAACTTAGTTTATTACAACTTTGTAACTACAATTTTGGTACATGAAAAATAAAAATAAATAAATAAATACTTTCGCATTTTTAATATTACTTACTATAGATTTGACTAGTCAAAGAAGTCGTTTAACAATTCAAAGTAAAACGTAGGCCTACTAGAAGTCTGTACCTACCCTATCTAAGGTATCCAAATCTTCATTCTTCGAAATTTAGTTTCGCCCACAGTGCAAAGGATGCTAAATAAAATTACCATTACCATTACCCCATAAACAGGGAGGGAGGGGGAGGCGGGGGATTTGAATAATTCACGCGACATCAAAACACTTGGTGAGAGATGGGATGAGTAGGATTGTGGTACAGCGAGCAAAAAGGCATATATTGAGTATTTTATATTATTTAATATCGGGGTTTTTAATCCCGCGGGAACTCTTTGATTTTCCGGGATTAAAAGTAGCTTATGAGTTACGTAAGATTATAAGCTATCTCTTTTTTAAATTTCAGCCAAATCGGTCCAGTAGTTTTTGCGTGAAAGAGTGATAAACATACACACATATACAAACTTTTGCCTTTATAATATTAGTGTGATTGATAAGATATCGGTTGAAGTTGACGTTTGTGGAACAGCACTACATAGAAGTGTACAAATACGTTATACAATTTAATCATGTTCGTAATTAGTTTTGTGCAGTTTCCCGGTAGTAACTAATTTCCTAAGCAAGCGGTGAAGTTGCATAGCGGATGCTATTAGGCGTAGGATGACGTCACTGAAACGTCTATTAAAAGAAGTTGATATGGTTTCGAAGAGAGTATTTTTTTATTAAAACGTCATCTCATGGCCACTATGAGTTATGACACTTCTGCTATCCTAGGAAACTAGAGATCTGCATTTAATTTTACTTGGAACTTGAAAAGTCTTGCTAACACGATGGTGCTCATAACTGCAGCCTGTCTGATAAACTTACACCTTACAGCCGCAATACAGATGAGTTAAGCTTACGAAAGTTCCTAAAAGCCGGCAACGCATTGGCGGTTTTTCGGGTGCTGCATACGTATGTGGGCAGCGGTAGTGCGCCTTACATAAGTCGGTGGCCGAATTCGTCAACCAATGTCTTACAGTTCAATGCGCGTTAAGTCGGTGGCCGAATTTGTCAACCGATATTTAACGATTCAATGCACTTTAAACATGGTCTACGAATTCGGTCAACCGACCTAATATAAATGCACTCCTAATCACTTGACTTCGTGAATGTGATCCGCCTGCTCGTTTGCTCGCCATTTTGTATTTCAGAAAAAGTTTTTTCGTGTGTTATCGCGCTTCGCCTAGTTACTGCTCAATCTCCCAGTGTATCTCAAACTTTACAGCTTGAAATTATGACTAATCGACGATGCTATATTAAATTTGTCACTTATTTATTATGCCTTATCCCTCCGCGCCGTGTAGCCTGTAGCTAAGTGTCAGATGAGTGATTTCTTTAATAACTTTATATCAGCATCATAATAATGAATAATTAATGTGTTCTTGATTATTAAGAGGGGTCTCTCCGTCACTCGCTTCATACAAACGTAGCAGACATATTCTAGAAACTAATGTCTACGTTTGAGGTTTTCCAGATTTCTGTTAAAATATTCAATTTTAAAGTTACGCGGTCTTCATACAAATCTTTGAGCCCCTGTAATTTTAAAACTACATATTTTTAGAAAAATCTAAAACACCACAGGCACAGATATTAGTTTCTAGAATATGTATGCAAAATTTCATGGACTTTGGTTGCTTAATATTCAAATGAAATTGGAACTACGATTGTATGAAGCGAGTGACGGAGAGAACCCTGTTAAGAGAGCCCTCTTCAGTGGTTTCAAGTTGTGCGTGAGATAATGCTGTTTCAATCCGCATTTACGGGCGGGAAATACTCAAGAGAGAGATGCGTGATGTTTAGTCAACGCAAATCATAGTTTAGTATTGCGTTAATATTTACAAAACTTATCAACATTTTGAAACAAACTTAAGACATCTGAAATTATCGTTAACTAGCTGACGCCCGCGACTTCGTCCGCGTGGATTTAGGTTTTTCGAAATCCCGTGGGAGCTCTTTGATTTTCCGGGATAAAAATTAGCCTATGTGCTAATCCAGGATATTATCTGTCTCCATTCTGAATTTCAGCCAAATCCGTCCAGTGGTTTTTGCGTGAAGGAGTAACATTCTGAATTTCAGCCAAATCCGTCCAGTGGTTTTTGCGTGAAGGAGTAACAAACATACACACACACACATATGCACACATACTCGAATACACACAAACTTTCGCATTTATAATATAAGTGTGATTTACGATGTCTTTTGCCCGAGTGCAAACAGCGCCAACAGAGTCGTGAGCATGATAGCCAGCAAGATCGGCTGCTTTTATGTGAACCTCTGCTGCTAGGTTTCAGCATGATGTAGAAACCATTAAGTAGTGGGTCGCATAAAAATAGTAATAAGGTTTGTTTATTGCAATCAATCAATCAGCCTGTTGGCGTCCACTGCTGGACATAGGCCTTCCCAAGAGCGCGCCACCACACACGATCCTCCGCCTTCCTCATTCACCCACTTCCCGCTAACTTCTTAAGGTCGTCAGTCCAGCGGGTTGGAGGTCATCCCACACTGCGCTTGCTGATACGCGGTCTCCACTCCAGAACATGTCTGCCCCAGCGGCCATCAGTTCTGCGGCAGACGTGGCCTACCCACTGCCACTTTAGCTGGCTAATTCGCTGAGCTATGTCGGCCACTCTTGTTCTCCTACAGATTTCCTCGTTACGGATTTTGTTCCTCAGAGAAATAACCAACATAGACCGCTCCATAGCACGCTGGGCGACTTTGAATTATGTTAGAGTATAGATTAGGTATATACATTATACATATAGCTCCTTGAGTCTTTATTATCTAATCGAAGTATACCTACAAGTACGAAGTTGCTTAAAAATTCGAACTAAAAAAAATAGAGATTACATTACTAATACTTTTAAAACAAGTATAATTTTATAGTTATAAGTTTGACGTGCGTATCTGTGTATCTGTCTGTGGCATCGTAGCTCCTAAAAAAAAAGAACCAATTTTAACTTAGTTTTTTTTTGTGTGAAAGTTTGCTTGATCGAGAGTGTTCTTAGCTATAATCCAAGAAAATCGGTTCAGCTGTTTGAAAGTTATCAGCTCTTTTCTAGTTAGTGTAACCTTCACTTGTCGGGGGTGTTATAAATTTTTAATTTACTCTTGTAGTATGTTGTTTTTGCTTAGGCATAGATAGATATTGAAGAGAGAAGATTTGTTTTAGATCTAGAACAATAAAATAATCAGCGTTAAACAAAAGGGACTATTTCTTCTTCTTTTATTTATAGGAGAAACAGATAAATCATTCATGTACCTATCCGTCAGTCTGTCACTGTCGTATCTCTTGAGGAACCGGCTTATATGGAAAACTTGTTGATAGGTATTAAGATTTATCACTTTCACAAAACTTTATAAATGAAGTAGAAGTTTATTTGAAGTAACAAAGACGGAATAACGCTAATCTATATACTTACTAATAAATAAAATTGGAGTGTCTGTCTGTAATTTCGAAATAACTACCGCATATCAAGGTCATATGGTTATTTGAACGATACTATAACTGAATCACACGTTTTTAAAATTTTTGTCTATCTGTCTGTCTGTCTGTCTGTTTGTTTGAAAAGGCTAATCTTGGGAACGGCTGAACCGATTTTGACGGGATTTTCACACACAAGTAGAGAATTGACCAGGGAGTAACATAGGCTACTTTTTTAACCGACTTTCAAAAAGGGAGTTGTGTTTTTCTACCTATGTACACCGAAATCTCCGAGATTTCTGAACCGATTTGCGTCATTTCTTTTTTAATCGATAGAGGAACTTTGCGACATTGTTTCATAAAAAATTTGGAGTCCAACTCCTCAATCCTGATGCTGCAGGGGATCTGACCAATCCACGCGGGCGAAGCTGCGGGCATCAGCTAGTCCATACTAATATTATAAATTAGAAAGTATGTTTGTCTGTTTGCTAGCTATTCACGGTCCATATATATACTCGTAGGTATATCAAACTGATTTTGACGTTTAGTACAGAAATGGCTTGCGTTGATTTAGGTTTTTAAAATTCCTTGTGAATTCTTTGATTTTCCGGGATAAATACCTATCACTCTCCAGGTCTTCAACTAAATCCTTGCAAAAAATGGGTGTGGCGTGATTGAAAGACAAACGAACAAACAGCTGACTGACTGACTGACTGACTGATCTATCAACGCACAGCTCAAACTACTTGACAGATTGGGCTGAAAGGTATGTAGATAGATATTATGACGTAAACATCCGCTAAGAAAGGATTTTTGAAAATTCAAACCCTAGGGTGTAAAATAGGGGTTTGAAATTTGTGTAGTCCACGCGGTCGAAATCGCGGGTATAAGCCAGTCACACTATCACACTTCACACTAATACTATAAAGGCGAAAGTTTGTTTGTGTGTGTGTTTGTTACTCCTTCACGCAAAAACCACTGGACGGATTTGGCTGAAATTTGGAATGGAGATAGATATTATCCTGGATTAGCACATAGGCTACTTTTTATCCCGGAAAATCAAAGAGTTCCCACGGGATTTCGAAAAACCTAAATCCACGCGGACGAAGTCGCGGGCGTCAGCTAGTAAATAATAAATAGAACTAGGTCATTAATTTACTATACTAGGAACATGCTAAGAAGTAAAGCACTTGAGAAATATGAGTTCCTTGAAAAAGTCCAAGTTCCCTGAAGTGGATTCACTTCCTGCCGTCCGACTGCGCGGGTCACACTCACTGTCGGGAAATGAGAAATGGCGGACCGGCGCGTCATAATATACTTCCGCGTTTCCCGTGGATGCAATACACATAAAACCACTTTATATTGTTGTGCAGAAAGCATATTGAACAGTGATTTATTGTGGGAGCGGTCAAGCGTGAGCGTTGTCTTGGTAGTACCTTTTTTTTATTAAAAATAGCGAGCAAACGAGCAGGCGGGTCACTTGATGTTAAGTGATTACCGCCGCCACATTTGCAGCACCATAGGTACCTACCGCCGCCGCTGCGTTGCCGGCCTTTCAAGAATTTGTTGGTCCGCCCCTTGAATCTTGAAAATTCGACGGTTGAAGGTTTTATCGCAACCAGTGTGCCTAGTGGGAGATTTTTAACCTATTCGATCGCGTAAAAGTTAACTGCGTTTTGTATGGAATTGAAACAGCGCCATCTAGTGACAAGAAGATGGCGCTGTTTCAATTCCATACAAAACGCAGTTAAATATGTAGTTTTAAAATTACAGGGGCTCAAAGATTTGTATGAAAAATATTAAGACCGCGTAACTTCGAAACCGAATATTTTAACAGAAATCTGGAAAACCACAGACATAGATATAAGTTTCTAGAATATGTCTGCAAAATTTCATGGACTTTGGTTGCTTAATATTCAAATGAAATTGGAACTACGATTGTATGAAACGAGTGACGGAGAGATGCCTCTTATCAGTTGAAATCTATTAAAAACCCGTAAAAAGTAAACGTAATAGTGTAACAACTCTACAAGCATCCGTTTTCCGATCCATTCCGGACCCGCCGGGATACGAGATCGGAATGGAAAAGATCCGTCGATTTGCACATAAAACTTCCGGATGTCCGGAACCTACGGCCAACGAAGTACGAACACCTGACTTCCGCTCGATTATCTCGACGTAGTTCTGTTATCTTTCAAAATTCAATAAGTACCTACCTACCTACCAGTAAAAAAAGCCTGATATTAATAAAGTTTAGTCTCGAGCCAATAATCGATAAAAACATCCATTATAACTATAAAATTCGATTATTAATTTCTATAACTACTCCGATTTGCTTGCTACGTTTATTTTTAACTAGCCGATGCCCGCGACTTACCCGCGTGGATTTAGGTTTTTCGAAATCCCGTGGAAACTCTTTGATTTTCCGGTTTAAAAAGTAGCCTATGTGCTAATCTAGGATATTATCTATCTCCATTCCTCAGCCAAATCCGTCTAGTAGTTCTTGCGTGAAGGAGTAACAAACATACACACACACATACACACAAACTTTCGCCTTTATAATATTAGTGTGAAGTGTGATCTGCTCAGTTTTGCAAAGATGGACATTGAATTGACCAACCAACCTTTAGAAAGAGTTAATTTACTGGTACAGTTTCACACTAGTTGATAGAATCTGAGACGGTGGTGATTGTTAAATTCATGTTAAATTACTTTTAAATAAATAATATTATAACTGATATGTTTCGAAGTGTTATTTAATATGACCGCTACCATAGAGTAAGAATATGATATTGCATACAGAGGTTCGACGAAGGCGTATAAACACAAGGAGCATTATCGCAGAGACATACGGGACTAAGGAGCGACCCTCACTGGACTACGTAAGGGCCCTAGATTAAAGGGTCGCCATTTACCACGAGATTAAGAGGGGTCTCTCCGTCACTCGCTCCATACAAACGTAGTTTGTCTCTCATTGGAATACTAACCAATCATACTCAATGGAATTTTGTAGAAATGTTCCGGGATCTAATATCTATGCCTGTGGTTTTCCAGATTTCCGTTAAAATATTCGGTTTCAAAGTTACGCGGTCTTAAAAATTCACATACAAATCTTTGAGCCCCTGTAATTTTAAAACTACACATTTTTAGAAAAATCTAAAACACCACAGGCACAGATTTTAGTTTCTAGAATATGTCTACAAAATTTCATGGACTTTGGTTGCTTAATATTCAAATTAAATTGGAACTACGATTGTATGGAGTAAGTGACGGAGAGAGCAGTGTTAAAGGGTCGCCATTTACCACGTGATTAAATACGTCGGACAACTGTGTCTATCTTTATACTGTGACGCTACCACTCAAAATATATGAAAAAGTTACTTTATATAAGTTGCGAAGGGTGCCATTAATTTACTAATTGTGTCCCATCCCCTATAGGTTAATTAATTAAGCGTTCACCGACCGTGAAATTACACCAATTATGTATTTTATTATGAAACGTGACAAGGCAAGTTCGTATTATTATGCCTCATTTACGACACTGTAAAAAAGGGTTACAATTAATCAGCTTCCTATATTATGATAACTTATTTTATTTAACTGGAGACGCGGCTTTGTTGATTTAAAGTTGATAAGTCGTGATTGGTAGATACGTAGTGTGGATAATTGCACAGAATATTATAAGTTAGTAACTTATATAACTTAAATAAAATTAACATCTTACGTAAATAGATAAATCTTAGGAAATAATACATAGGTAGTAACGTCTTATACGCCACTGTGCTTAGCGCGTCTTTTACGCTTTTCTTCGAGAAAAGGTTTGTATAGTCTTTTTATTTAAATGTTAGTGGAGAGAAATTATAATTAGATGATAGCATGTTGTATGTAGGCCTATGTCCAGCAGTGGACGCAAACAGGCTGATTGATTGATTGATTGATGGCTTTTGTAATACTAGCGGAACCTACAATAGGTAGGTATAAAGAAAATCTCTAGGTGCAAAATTTCAGCTTTCTAGGTCCTAGGGTTTTAGCTGGGCGTTTATGAGTCAACCATTAATCAGGACTTTCCTTTTATATAATTTTGGTCTGCGGTCTTTAAACTAACAAAATCTGTATTATATTATAAAAGGAAAAGCCGACTGACTGACTGACTGACTGATCTATCAACGAACAGCTCAAACGACTGGACTGATCGGGCTGAAATTTGGCATGCAGATGCCTACTATGACGGAAAAATCCGCTAAGAAAACATTTTTGAAAATTCAACCCCTAGGGCGGTACAATAACGGTTTGAGGCTACGCGGATGAAGTCGCCGGCATAAGCTAGTCATACCTAAATAATTACGTAATAAGCATTAGTGGATACGGTCCTTATAACAATAAAATTGGACCCCCCAGCCCAAACAATCAAAGCCAAACAATTACACAACATAACTTAATCAATCTAACTATATGACGCGACAGTTTTTGACCCCAATCTACCCCCAATCAAGTTTTACGCCTGACGAGGCGACTCCGACACGATAATTTGGCCCCTATATTATTTACACGGTCAAATTTGCAAGTCACTATAATAACATATGGTCGCTCGCAGAAAAAGCAGAAAAAACAGGCCAAGTGCGAGTCAAACTTGCGCACCAAGGGTTCCGTACTGGGGTATTTCTTCTACATTTCGCACGATAAATCAAAAACTATTATGCATAAAAATAAATAAAAATCTGTTTTAGAATGTACAGGTAAAGCCCTTTCATATCACACCCCACTTGGTATAGCTATCTTGCTTTGAAAACTGAAAATACTAATTAATATTTGTTCATGAACACATTTTAATTTAAATGTAACCATAAATTCACGGTTTTCGGATTTATTCCTTTACTTGTACCATGATTCTAGGTCAACGGGAAGTACTCTATAAGTTTTCTTGACAGACACAACAGATGGACAGACAGACAGACAGACAGGCAGCAAAGTGATCCTATAAGGGTTCCGTTTTTCCTTTGAGGTACGGAACCCTAAAAGTGTTCTGAGTATTATATATGTTTTATTCGTTCTTGAAATCAAATACAAGTTTTCACGACTTTTCCCAAATAGGAAACGTAGAGTACGAACGGATCTTTAGCTGATGAAACCGATTTCATATTCTTTGACCGTAGTGACAAAGCATTTATGAACCGTTTGTTTCCGAAGATCGCGACATATGTGGGTGAAAATGTACCCCGACTGGGGGCATAATAGACCCCATATGCTAAATTGCAAGTCATTCTTTTGATTGAGATAAATCACGCTACCATCAAATTGTTTTTTCTTTATAGCTAATTGTAAGTAAGTAACTACATTTTTAGTCTTGTTAGTTAACTACAATAATATCTATAGCTTAGCTTGTCGTATGGTACATTATCTTAATTTATGGCATGTTGCATCACTAGTGAATTAGGCAGCAATCTTTTCTGACAAATTCGTTTGTCGCGTGTGGTAAAGTAAGGGTTGATTTTTCGACGGTGAAATAACTTTTACCTGAGGAATAAATTTGAGGTTTTGACATTTTTTCTATAGGAAATCTATGAAAAAGTCAAATCTATTCCTCAAATAAAAGTATTTGACGATTGAAAAATCGCCCTAAAAAGTGCAAAACTGAGTTAAACTTGTTTATTGCTAAAATTTGATATTTGCCCCTTTGTGTATTGTGTATATTTTTAGCTCTTATCAAAGTTATCATTAGCATCGCGTGTCTAGTGGACGACCACCTTTAGTAACACATCCAACTGTCGAATGATGCGTGTAAATCTGAATTACAATTATTATTGTTGCGGATTAGGTATTTTACCTTTTGTTAAGTGTTATTAAGTAATTAATATCTCGTGTATTTTTAACCCCCGACCCAAAAAGAGGGGTGTTATAAGTTTGACGTGTGTATCTGTGTGTCTGTGTATCTGTGTATCTGTCTGTGGCACCGTAGCGCCTAAACTAATGAACCGATTTTAATTTAGTTTTTTTTGTTTGAAAGATGGCTTGATCGAGAGTGTTCTTAGCTATAATCCAAGAAAATCGGTTCAGCCGTTTGAAAGTTATCAGCTCTTTTTTAGTTACTGTAACTTTCACTTGTCGGGGGTGTTATAAATTTTTAATTTACACTTGTTGTTATATAGCTCTTATCTCTATCATCGCCTGTGTAGTGGACGAGCACCTTTACGGACACATCCGCCTGTCGAGCGGTAACTGATGCGTGTAACACTGAGTTATAGTTGTAACTTGTATTCGGTCTGCCTTTGTTTTAGTTTCTTTGTGGTTTTATTTTTAGCCCCAGCTACTTGTCTACTGCGAAAGATTTGATATTTCTAACCGACTTTGGCGAGCAAAATAAAGGCTGATTTGGCAGTTTTCTTACACCTACTATCACACTAATATTATAAAGACGAAAGTTTCGTGTATGTGTGTGTGTGTATGTTTGTTACTCCTTCACGCAAAAGCCACTGGACGAATTTGGCTGAAATTCAGAATGGAGATAAATAATATCCTGGATTAGCACTAGACTACTTTTTATCCCGGAAAATCAAGAGTGTAGCGGTTGCCACATTCGCAAGAAGATGTCGCTTCTAAACTCAATGAATCAACAACGCTCGAAACACTAGATGGCAGCACGGGTAGCCTAATTGAAAACTCAAAATAGAACACGCAACTTTCAATCGCAATGACAGAGCGTTTACCAAATTGCACTATATATAGAAGTTTCAATGCATAACCGTCGGCCCAGCTGGCGCTACCGAGCACAACACCGCTCGGTTGGGAAATTTCCCTATTGGTACGGTCGAGCACACAGCCACAGCTCCCGTACAAGAGAATCAATCCCACAGGATTTCGAAAAACCTATATCCACGCGGACGAAGTCGCGGGCGTCAGCTAAACTAAAACTAATAAATAATTGAACTACCTACCTTCCTAAATTTCGTGTTAGCATGGTCATGGAGAATAGTCCGAAAAACTACCCTTACGATAGATTGCCAGTTACATTGTGACGATTGTAATGAACTATAAAGCTGATACAGTAAACGCAAAAAAAGTGGTCCAGTCTAAACTTTGTCCCGGAAAGTGAAAGAGTCAAAAAGTTAGTCCGTGCCTACTACGAATTTTCAAAATACGTCGCATTGTTACCGCGCCGTACGTGTTTAATGCATCTTCACACTATTAAAGCAAAGCACTAGTCTATTATATTCTATACACTAGTCAATGTATATAAGTAAGTGTCTATTAGTTTCAGTCTTCAGCGGATAAGCTGTGTTGTGAATATGTAGGTATATGAACACACGAGTATAGATAAGTTTTTACATCAAACGGAGTTCGAACCCCAACTACTTACAAATTCAGGTCACAGTCTAGCAAAGGGGCAATATTATGTGTGCGACAAAGGCGCAGCATCCAGGTCTCGGTGATTAAAACCTAGGCTCCCTCGCAGCGGCACGTCAAAGCCTTTTTATTGCTGCTGCTAAACTTGTAAATCCGGATTTTAATGAAAAGCACGGTTTAAAATACCTGCCTTCTATATTTCTGTAGCTAGTTTCAGTCGTTTAAATTTCTGTAATTTGATGAATCAAGAATTGAAAAAAAATGAAGATGAAGACAAGTGTAAATTAAAAATGTATAACACCCCCGACAAGTAAAGGGTACAGTAACTAGAAAAAGAGCTGATAACTTTCAAACGGCTGAACCGATTTTCTTGGAACACTCTCGATCAAGCCACCTTTCAAACTAAAAAACTAAATTAAAATCGGTTCATTCGTTTAGGAGCTACAATGCCACAGACAGATACACAAACACACAGATTCACAGATACACACGTCAAACTTATAACACCCCTCTTTTTGGGTCGGGGGTTAAAAACAAAGTCACATGGACGTAGTTGCGGACATCATTACGCGACTGCGGAAAAGCCAAAAGGATTTTAGAAGTCTATGTATGTATGTATGTATGTATGTATGTGGGTGGGTGTGTATGTTTGTATCCAGATTCTGTGTGTTTCACCGTAGCGTCTAAATTACTGGGCCGATTTTGATGAATGAGGTGTCAATCGATTTTTTTGCTATTGTATCGAGGGGGATGTCAAATGAAAGAGGAAAATTCTGAGTTCATAAATGTTAATGTACTACAAAATGAAAATATATCAAGCGACAGAAAAACAGACGATCGCAGTCGGGTTTTAGTTTTCAACTTTATCTTGTTTAGTTATAAATAATTTAACACTAAACTCCCAATCCTTTGTAACATTAAACACGCGAAGACATACAAAACAAACACACGTCCGTCATTAGTGGTGTGTGCGGCGCTGTCCCGGGTCTAATCCCCTAATCCCGGCGTGTCCCGATGTTCCCACTACCAATCCCGTAACTGTGCGATGTCTCTTATGCTATCGATTGTGGGATGCTCTTACTTGTATCTATAGAAAAACGTTTCCAATTGTTCTTATGTTCTTATTATAGGATCTATGCAGGTTTATCCCAAAATCGTAGATTTCTTGGAATTTCAGCTTTTGAACAATATTTTTTGTTCTACTACTTAGCTGATGCCCACGACTTCGTTCCCGTGGATATAGGTTTTCAAAAATCCCATGGGAACTCATTGATTTTTCGAGATAATAAGTAGCGTATGTGTTAATCCAGGGTATAATTTCTGTCCATTCCAAATTTCAGCCAAATCTGTCCAGTAATTTTTGCGCGAAAGAGTTACAAATAAAATATGTAGAATGTGCATCCATCCACACATATAATCTTTCGCGTTTATAATATTAGGTAGTAGAATATCTGCGGGCACGGCAGTGCCCCCGCCAAGACGAGTCAAACAAACCAATGGACGAGGCACTACCTTTTTTTCTGGAAGCGTTTCACCCTATTTTCGAACCGTCATGGCTTTGGTCTGGATTACGCTAGAAAGCTGAAATTTTCAAGATAAGATGTCCTCGGCAGACTTATCGAACCAAGTATCAACTATCCAGCTTTTATGGTTTTAGATTTATTGACATCGATACGTCGATTTCGTGACTGACTCACTGATGACCATCAAAACTTTTAAGTAATTCTGTACTAAAACTGTGATATCTACTTAGTTACTTATATTTATAAGGATAAACTTACTGAGTGAAATATCAACCACTACATTAACGTACAGCTCAAACCATATACCTAGGTAGGTATTACCCACCTAACTAGAAACTACAAATTTTGCATGTCAGTTTTTCTATAACGTAGGTTACCGTAGATTTTCAGCACCCAAGCAAAGCTTGGGCGGAGTTCAGCAAGTTTTGTATAGGTATTTCAAAACTTGCGACGGATTTTTCAATTCTACTGAATACACTCACGAATTTCATTCCGATAACAATACCGTGAGAATCCATTGATTTTTCGTGATACAAAATAGCTATGGTCCGTTTCCAAGATGCAAGCTATTTGTGTACCTTTCAAGTTCAGCGGTTGAGCCGTAAAATGGTAACAAAAAGACAGACAAACATTTTTATATCTCATCATTGGATTATTCGGTAGGATCATCTCTCATTCGTAACGAATTACGTTAATAACTACTCTAACTGGACAAATAGGTAACTAACGTCCATTCTCGAGTATTTTTGTTATAAAAATACTGGCGTTTTTCTTATAAATACTAAATACACGCTGAAAAGGCGAAATACAAAGCGAAGGAAGCGAGAACAGGGAAATACACGAGTAATTTCGAGTAGTGAAATTAAGAATAACGATCAAGACTGAATACACCGAGTATAATTGTCACGAAAGTGCAATTCTTCCGAGGTTGCTTTGTCCTCTTTGTATGGAGCTCTGGCACGCAATGTGTAGTAAGTAATGCACTTAGTTCGATTAATTTTTTTAAACAAAACTCCAAAATAGGCCCCCAAGGAGTGATATTATAGTACAGCTACCCATACTTTATAGCGCTTAGCATTTTTTACCCGAAGCTATGAATTTAGAAGTATATTTTGTTTTTGACGACCTCTCTGTGCGCCGTGGTCTTGTAAACCGGGGACCCATGGTTCGCTTCCCGGCAAGGGCAATTTATTATTTCTAAATTATCTGTAGTCTGATTTGGTGGGAGGTCTGGAGAAGAATTTGTGAAAAATACGGGAGCTTTATTTATCCCGTATTTCATTTTCGCAATTACGGGTTTCTGTGTTATCATAACCTGAAATACGGGGTCACCCGTAAAATACAATATCTGGCAATCATAGTTGAAACTGAAATATTGGTGGATTTCAACTCGGAATCATTTCACAAGGAAAGTTTATATAAGTAAATGTACTACAACACAAGCCGGCTTGAGTTTTCAAAGTAGGTTCCTAACTAGTAGTCGGCTCTCTGCACTACAATGCAGGGGAGTAAGGACATTTTAAGTAATGCTGCGTTAAAAAAAATTGAGAATAATGCTCACGACAGAGTAAACTGAGTATAATTGTCACGAAAGTGCAAATCTTTCGAGGGCGCTTCTCCCTGCGGATGTATGGGCGTTTGACACGCAACGGTTACGAGTAACTAATCTTGTTACCTTTGTTTGATTGTAATTTTAATTGAAGCAAGATTAAGTTCGTCTAAAGCTCGGCTGCAGGTAAATATCATAGACTTATTAAATAATAGGTGAGTGAGTGGTTCATGTTTCCCAATAAGTAGTAATTAGGTACTTAATAAAATCATTATTTACCTAGTAGCCAAAAAACCTAAATATTCACATGGGCTTAGTTACGAGCATGGTCTACTTGGTATAAAGATAGCTTGCATACTGGAAACGGATATAGGCTACTTTTTATCCCGGAAAATCAAAGAGTTCCCACCGGATTTATAACAGCCTAAATCCGCACGGACGTAGTCATCCAGTTTTTATGAATAAAAGGCTTCGACTTTATTACATTTTTAGAAAGCCTTATCCATTTCCGCCATACTTATTTTAGCCTAGTATCTAAAAATAATATAATGATGGAATGTTTTCGATAAGCGAAACTCGGAAGCTCTGGACGATAAGATAATAATTAATAAAAAGAAAACAATTTCCTTATATTTTATTTTCGTCAAGCGATTCATTTCCTTATTATTATTGGGCTGATCTGCTTATTATTAGGATTTTTCTGTGATATGATCAATATGTTAAATCTCCTTACAGTGTCTTTATTAATTGAAGAGGCTGGCATGAAAAAGAATAAAAAATTGTAATTAGTTTGGAATTAATGAATAGGAGGTTAAAATAAGCTAAATGAGCCTTCAAGTACAGAGTAAATAGGCATCTTCTAGGCAAGCGCGCTCCAATCTTAGGCTGCAACATCACTTGCCTTGGTCTGATTGTAACCAAGTGCTAGTCTATAAATAAAAAATAAAAAAAGCCAGGGGGCATAAGCTTTGGTTGGCTCCTTGGCTCCCCGGGGACTATGGTACTCCATCTGTTTGTATTATTTTGTTTTTTTTTGGCTGAATAAAGGATATTCATTTTTAGGGTTCCGTACCTCAAAAGGAAAAACGGAACCCTTATAGGATCACTTTGTTGTCCGTCTGCCTGTCCGTCCGTCCGTCGTGTCTGTCAAGAAAACCTATAGGGTACTTCCCGTTGACCTAGAATCGTGAAATTTGGCAGGTAGGTAGGTCTTATAGCGCAAGTAAAGGAATACCGTGAATTTGTGGTTACATCATTAAAAAAAAAATTAAAGTAAGATAACTATACCAAGTGGGGAATCATATGAAAGGGCTTTACCTGTACTAGATCGTACAGGTAAAGCCCTTTCATATGATTTTTATCTAACACAGATTTTTATTTATTTTGATGTTTAATAGTTTTTGATTTATCGTGCAAAATGTTGGAAAAAATACCTGAGTACGGAACCCTCAGTGAACGAGTCTGACTCGCACTTGGCCGGTTTTTTTTCGATATCGCGCAAAATCAAAATACTTCTACCAGTCCTACTTCGGTAATACTGCAAACAAGTAGGGGATAGGTATAACTTACAGGTACTTACAACCCTCTCTTGTATAACCGTGTAATGAACGCAAAACATAGTGTCCCCTGTGAGATCTAGCCTCGCCTTATCACTCCCAGTCTGATGTTATAAGAGGTCCATTTATCAAAGCGCTTGTCTTGTGATTTATCATACTTGCGAGCTGCTGGCTTCTAGTCTAGATTTTTTGGGGTTCCGTGGTGAAATTTACAACGTCAAAAACTATCATGCCTAAGCAGTCTGTACTCACTTGGTTACGTGACCGGAGAAATATATCTATGGTGTCGCGCCCCTTCGACGGCAGTATGACTTATCTCTTATGAGAGCTAGAGAGGTATAAGAGATATTTTTATATTCAGATACAAGTTAGCCCTTGACTGCAATCTCACCTGGTGGTAAATGAGATGCAGTCTAAGATAAAAGTTAACACGATAGAAGAAGAGGCATTTATTAAATTTTCGGCCGCATCACTTCGTAAACGCGCTTTACTTTACACTTTATTGCTTCGTATTAAGAGTCGCTATTTATTTTGCAGAGCAACGGATTGAGGTGATTTTTAGCATGCATATAGATAAAGACCTGGAGAGTGCTATGTCATTCTCTGGATCATACATTTATTTCGGAAAATCAAAGAGTTACCATGAGATTGTTAAAAACCTAAATCCACGCGGACGAAGTCGCGGGTATCATCTAGTTTATTTATAAATTGGTCTATCCGATCCGTTTAAGGCTTGAGCTCTACGATGCCACAGAGAGACAGTGTCAAAGTTTTTGCCTTAAAATTTAGGTAGGTACATTGCACTAAGCCGAATTCGTATGTACTGAACCCTTTCCACACGAAACTGACTCGCGCTTGCAAGATTTTTATATTCCCCGACATTATTAATATGGACTTTTCTCATCCGTGTAAGCAAGCGTAGAAGCCTTTGCTACATAGCGCAATAAATACATAAACATGTAAGAGCTACGTATGAAACATTATCAAGTGATAGCTTGACAAAATGTAGTGACAAAGTGCTTACATGACGTCACTTTGCAATTGTGTTTTGTAAGATCTACATCTGAGGATGCTCCGGCGTTGGAGCTAAACCTGCATCATACTCGATGCATTCTGGTGAATTTGTGTGGTGTTGCGTGGTGGTATTTGGGGCTTGCTTGATGGCTGGCTTTTCATTCAGCATAGCATGTAGCATGCTGCATGTAGTAAGTACCATACAGATTTGCCTTTTTGCAAATTAAGCATTTGATTCTTTGTTAAAAAGCGGTCTCCAAGCTGAGGCTAGCATCCATCCATTGTCACGATTGAAACCGAGAGTTTCCTCACTCCAGTTCACTCTGTCAGGGTCCTGTCATAGAATGAAGAGGAAGACTCTCATCCCGGGTAGCCGGGTCTCCCGTTAATGTATTTAGTGTATAATATTACCGCGCCACGGAGGATTTGCCCCGGATTAGTGCGCTGATTAAAAACCGAGCGGGCCCGATCGGCAGCCATGATGTATTACAGCTTTATTACATAAGAGTGATTAACGCGCGGCGAATTGCGGGATCAAATTAACTTGCTTTCCTTCTCCTGAGCGGCTGTTTATTATTGTCTCATTTATGGACAAAAGAAACAAAAGAAAGCATTATAGCGCTAAAACTGGCGTGTCGACGATTGATATCCACAGGTAAATTAAAAATTTATAACACCCCCGACAAGTGATGGTTACAGTAACTAGAAAAGAGCTAATAACTTTCAAGCGGCTGAACCGATTTTCTTGGATTATAGCTAAGAACACTCAATAAAGCCACCTTTCAAACAAAAAAAACTAAATTAAAATCGGTTCATTAGTTTAGGAGCTACGATGCCACAGACAGATACACAGATACACACGTCAAACTTATAACACCCCTCTTATTGGGTCGGGGTTAGTAATCATAATTCCATACTTCACTACCCATAATATAAATGTAGTGTAATTTGTTTGTTGGTCAAAAAATCAGCCGCAACGGAGCAACGGATTGACTTGATTTTTTACATGCATATAGTTGAAGACCTAGAGAGTAACATGGGCTACTTTTTATCCCGAAATATCAAAAAAGTCCCCACGGGATTTTGAAAATCTAAATCTATAAGTGTTAGCTAGTCTGTTATAAATCTTAATCCATGCGGACGAAGTCGTGGACGTGAGCTAGTATGATAATATGTCCCATATTTATCTCCCATATTTATGTCCCATTTGGAGTGACGCATTTTAAACAAAATAGCGCACATAAAAAATAAATCGTGATACATACCCATCATAAACAATTTTACCTGTTTGCAAAAATAACGGTTACTGTCGTGCTTAGGATTACCATATAATATTATTTTAATTGGGACATAGTTTTTCATGACTACTCGTAATTGTGTATATCAAAATTGTAAAGGAACTCTTTGATTTTCCGGGATACAAGCTACCTCGGTACAAAATTTCATATAAATCGGTTAAACGGATGGGCTTTAAGAATCCCGTGGGAACTCTTTGATTTTCCGGGATAAAAAGTAGCTTGTGCCGTGTTCCCTGGTGTTCACATACATCAAACCGTACCAAATTTTCACCAAAATCGGTTAAACTTTTGGGCCATGAAAAACTAGCAGACAGACAGACAGATACTTTCTTATTTAAAATATTATAGATATGGATAAACAGACTGACTGATCTATCATCGTCTGCCCATCTCAGTCTAAAAATGTAACTTTGAAAAGGTAGACCACGTCCTATAAGAAAAGATTTTCAGATAGTGAAGCCGGAGCGTATACAATACAATCACTACGCGTCATCTAGCAACAAATGATATTCTAAAGTTTATAATATAGAGGAAAATTTGTGTTATCTCATCCGATGAAGTAACTGTTCAGGGCTGACAGTAAAGAACGCCAGGCCCTTCTGGAATTAAGAATTCATGATCCTACATAAACAACAAGGTCATACGTAACTTCGGGTCGAAGAATTTGTCCCTATCAAGACTTTTATTGCTCTAGAGATGTACTTCTCTTTATTTTTAGTGCTTCTACTAACATTTGAAAGTTTTTAAGACAGTGCTTGGCATCCACAATGGTTTGACTCAAACTTAGGTATTTGGAAGGGTTATTATGATTGTTGTAAGGGATGTTGTATGAGTGTATCAAGAAAGAAGCTGCGCTTTGTTTTGCGCCACTTCATTATGCCGTTGCGCCATAAAAAACGGTAATTAATTTTATAGGTAAGCGTTTGACCACAATCATACTTGATGGAAAGTGATGATGTGGCCTAAGATAGAACGCGTTTATCTAGATGAAACCTATTCACTCTTGTTGTTGAGTGTTGTTGTGTTGTTGTTGTTTTTCCGGGCGTCGGACGTGAACCCAGAAGAGGCAGGTTTGAGTTGTGCCGGTTCCGCAATTTTTGATATGTATTTAAAAATTATTTATGTAAAACCTAGTAAATAAAATAGCAGACAAAGATATAACCATTAAATAGGACTTGTCTCAGTGAGAATGATTTCATGGGACCCCTACGAAATGTTACATTGTACTATCAAAATAAAAACACGCACCACATAAAAGTGTTTATTTGTTGCGAAAAAATGGAAAAACGGGAAAATAAGCATTTTCCCAACGGATCGGGGTGAAACGTTCCACGGACGACGTAAAGTATGTCTAGCCGTCTCTAGTATTAACCATTCATGAGCTTACATTAACTACAAGGTCGTATTGACACAGGGTTGAAGTATTCTCCCCTTATCCGATATTTTACCGTTTTACATTACCGTATTACAAGTGTAAATTATAAATTTATTACACCCCCGACAAGTGAAGGTTACAGTAACTAGAAAAGAGCCGATTTTCTTGGATTATAGCTAAAAGAACATTCTCGATCAAGCCACCTTTCAAACAAAAAAAAACTAAATTAAAATCGGTTCATTAGTTTAGGAGCTACGATGCCACAGACAGATACACAGATACGCAGATATACACACATCAAACTTATAACACCCCTCTTTTTGGGTCGTCGGGGGTTAATAAATAAGTAAATAAGACGTTTAAACTATCATGAGTGATTTCCATTAAAACTATAAATAATATAAAACTATAAATATAAAACTATAAAATCGCTATGGTTATAATAACGTATTTCTGCGCTACATAAATTTCAAACCCCTATTATACCCTCTTAGAGGTTGAATTTTCAAAAATCCTTTCTTAGGGAATGTCTATCTGCGTGCCAAATTTCTGTGTTGATAGATTAGTCAGTCAGTCAACCTTTTCCTTATCGTAATCATCAGGCCTTATGTAGTTTGCCAAAAATGAGAGTTCTCTATGGATCAAGCTAAGAATCTTTCACAACAATCCTCGGTTAAATCCTAGTTGAAGAGAGCTTAGACCCGGCTAGACGGATATATAATAGCCTGGCTAGATCTGAAGACGTGTGATGGACAGGTGGAAAAGAGAATGAAATACCATTTACTTAAGCATTCTACTCACGACACTGTGGTAGGGCCGATTTAGGATGAAAAAGTGGCGAGGATCCTAAATCGATCCTAAACGTGTGTAGGGTTATTCTAGGTCGGATCCTAGATCGCCTAGATCGGCCGGCAGGAGCAGATATTATTTAACAACCGCAGAGTTTCTTGCAGGTTCTTCTTGGTAGGAAAGGCATTCCGAACCAGTGGTAGATGCATTTGACGAATCAAAAGTATTTGTAAAACTTTAGTTGAATAAAAAAAAAAAAATATTTAGTTATGCATCCGATGGTCCTAGATTGTGGCAGATCCATGTGTAGGGAACAACACCCTAGATTACTCCAATCTAGGTGCTTCCTAAGTAGAATGTTACAGTTTTTTACTCGGTTACAGTTTTTTATTGTAACAAGTTTTTATTCTAACCGATTAAATTATACCGTACGATTTACACTTTAGAATTAAATTTTAAGTATTTCTATTATATTTAATTAAACAATAACAACGCTCATTTGTCTGTAATAACACCGCAGATTAAATAAAGCACTTGAAACCCCAACGATTTTAGAATAAAAGAATATAAAAACATAATGAAATCACAGCCGAGTGGGTACGAATAATTTCTATATGAACATTAAGCTACGAGAAACGATTAGCACATACGACCACGATACGATCACGACATGGTTGTACCCATAATCGACATCAGTTTAATCGGAGGGGTAGACCTAGAAAAGTTCGGAAATATAACGATTTAGGCATACTCGGATCTCTTTCCGTACCTACAAAAAGATAGCCGATAAAATCCCTTTTCACTAGCTGATAATTTAGATGGGACCGCAACACTACGTTGACTTATTCAAGAAGGGTGCGCTTACTGTTCAAGCTGGGTCATATTTGACTGGCTTTTTATATCATGTCATACTTTAAAATGCAGTCTGCGCAGAACATCATTTTTGAAATCTAACAATTTCTACTTTAGCACATACTACGACTATATTTAATTGTAAAAATGCGACCCGATGTCGTGTCGGATCATCGAAATGGATTAGTGAGAACTTAGTAAACAATGACAGTGCCTTATGTCTTTGGTAATAAAGCTTATAATAACGTCATGCTATGTGATTGTTGCCGGGTATACAACACAATAAAATGCGTAACAAAGGGACTTTTATGGGGTGTTTTTATGGGGAAGATGGATGTAAAAATAATTTTGATATAAAAATTGGTCAAGTGCGAAATGTGCGCAAGGGGATGATGATGCTATAGTAAAAATCACTATCTGTAATATTTTTTTAGTTCCGTACTAGCCGATGCCCGCGACTTCGCCCGCGTGGATTTAGGTTTTTCGAAATCCTGTGGGAACTCTTTTATTTTCCGGGACAAAAAGTAGCCTATTTGCTAATCCAGGATATTATCTATCTCCATTCCATTCAGCCAAATTCAGCCAAATCCGTCCAGTAGTTTTTGCGTGAAGGAGTAACAAACATACACACACACACACACATACAAACTTTCGCCTTTATAATATTAGTGTGATCACTATCTGTAATATTTTTTTTAGTTCCGTATTGTCGAACTGGTTTTTTTTTTGTTGACTCAGAAAATGACTAAAGCGACTCAGTGGTCGTAAAATGGCTTTGACATACAGACAAAAGGTTTGATTAAACTCTTCCAATATTGTTAACTGGTGCACGATTCATTTATTTATTTTACACAACATTTTTATCATACAATATACCTTGTTAGTTATTTTACATTCACCAAATTAAACCGTGCACACAGTATTTGCTGATTGGGCATACATGTATGCTATCACTAACAATTATAGAGTTACAACATTCACAAAATATTATAAGCGCCATGTAGAGCGGCCATACACGAAAAAAGAAAAATAAAGACCTGGCGAAGGACAAAGATGCTTTTTATCCGAGAAAGCAAAGACAGTGGTAGATGCATTTGACGATTCAAAAGTAGGTAAGTACTTGTAAAAGTCTTATTGAAAGAATTTTTTTTATTTTGTTAACCCCCGACCCAAAAAGAGGGGTGTTATAAGTTTGGCGTGTGTATCTGTGTATCTGTTTGTGGCATCGTAGCTCCTAAACTAATGAACCGATTTTAATTTAGTTTTTTTTGTTTGAAAGGTGGCTTGATCGAGAGTGTTCTTAGCTATAATCCAAGAAAATCGGTTAAGCCGTTTGAAAGTTATCAGCTCTTTTCTAGTTACTGTATGTAACCTTCGCTTGTCGGCGCTGTTATAAATTTTTAATTTACACTTGTTATCCGGGAAAGCAAAGACAGTGATAGATGCAACGACGATTCAAAAGTACTTGTAAAAGTTTTATTGAATTTTTTTTTGTAATTTTTTTTTCACACAAAAAATATTTTTATTTTTTTTAATTTTTTATTTTATACAAAGATCAGCAAATGATGTCAATAACCTGCAGACTGCAGTTATACATACACAACATTCCGAATTAGCGTAATGTAAACTTTTCGGCCAGTTTATTCCATGTTATTAGTATGGTGCAGTACATATTTGATATTTCTCTCTGGATGGTGCATGCGAAATTGAAAGTAGGTTGGCTAAAAGTGGGTCACGATAACTCAGTTATCGTGCGATCGGTTCATTTGCGAGCGGGATAGGATTCGATTTGCCGCGCGCTACTATTAGTTCGCCTGTTAGGATGATTGGGAGAATGCAATTTTGCAATCCATTTCGCAAATTCAAACATGGTGACTAAACTTTCAATTTAGCGTAATACTTATTTTAATCTAATACATATAGTATTCATCATCATCAACAATAACGACTCATTGTCGGCTCACTACTGACCAAGGGTTTCCTCTAAGAATTAGAAATTTTGGCTATTGTCTACCACGCTGCCCAAGTTGTGAAAGGCAGACTTCACACACATTTGAGGACATTATGGAGAACTCTTCGGTTTTACCGGAACGCTTAGTCTCTCTCAGTGACGTGCACAGCGTTTATAGCCAGGCCCAGGGTACAAGTTAGGTAGTTTCCTCTTTACTAGCGGTCATGATGAAAAATGAGCATTGAACCATTTGAATCAGGGTAAGCAGCGCTTTTGTGCCCCTATGACCTGCACGCCGCTGCTTTCTCTGTACCGAGCTACGACTTCGTCAGTAGGATGCTAAATGGTAACTGACCAAGCCAACGGCCAAAACCCAGAACCAAATTAAGAAATTATAAATTCACAATTTAACCAAAAAAGGATTTTTCATAGTATAAGCACAGATCACGACAGTTAGAAAACTTGTAACAAATTGTCGAGGCTTCACCTACATTGGCAGGCGTCAAATGTTACCTACATTTGACGCTAGGAAGGCTATGAAACGTCTAGGTATCTTTGATTTCGCGTATCCCCTAGCCTAATATTATTTGACAGATGTCGGATTCAGGATCAAAACCGAGAGTTTCCTCACTCTAGTTCACTCTGGTATAAATAAGGCTACGCCAGAGTGGTCGTCAACAAGTGTAAATCAAAAATTTATAACACCCCCGACGATCCAAAGTATTTGAGTTTTCCAAAACATCATTTTCAAATAAATAATTATGTAGGTATTTAGTATTTAGGCAACGTCCATCTTGACAGCTTGACATTTGTCTATTGACATAATATTATGAACCTAACGGTTATCTAAGGCGTTTAAGGAATTGGACTGGAAAGGTCGAGGCATAAACGTGAATGGCGAAAATATCTCACACTTGCGATTTGCGGACGACATAGTTCTATTGGCTGAATCGCTGCAGGACCTTGAGGAAATGCTGATCGAGCTTAGCTGTTCTTCCAGACGAGTCGGTCTTGAGATGAACATAGACAAAACGAAAGTAATGTTTAACGAGCACGCTATCTCAAGACCCGCCACCGTCGGGAATGTTAGCATCGAAGTTGTTCAAGAATATAACTACCTCGGCCAGATTATACAACTCGGCAGGAACAACTTCGACAAGGAGGCTGACAGAAGAATTCAGCTGGGCTGGGCAGCATTTTCAAAGCTACGTCAGGTCTTCGAATCGTCGATACCGCAGAGCCTTAAGACTAAGGTCTTCAATCAGTGCGTCCTACCTGTGATGACGTATGGAGCAGAAACGTGGACACTGACAGTTGGCCTCGTCCACAAACTAAAGGTCGCTCAGCGCGCTATGGAGCAAGCTATGTTGGGTATTACTCTCAGGGATAAAATCCGGAACGAGGAAATTCGCAGAAGAACCAAAGCGACCGACATAGCTCAAAGGATTAGCAAGCTGAAGTGGCAATGGGCAGGTCATGTCTGTCGCAGAACCGACGGCCGATGGGGCAGACGTGTTCTGGAGTGGAGACCGCGTACCGGTAAGCGCAGTGTGGGACGACCTCCTGCCCGCTGGACCGATGACCTGAAGAAGGTGGCGGGGAGCGGGTGGATGAGGAAGGCGGAGGACCGTGTTTGGTGGCGCGCTCTTGGAAAGGCCTATGTCCAGCAGTGGACGCATACAGGCTGATGGATGGATGGATGGGTTATCTAACCTTCTTTTCTACAAGAAAACTAGAAAAGAGCTGATAACTCTTAAACGGCTGAACCAATTTTTTTAGATTATAGCTAAGAACACTCTCGATCAAGCCACCTTTCAAACAAAAAAAACTAAATTAAAATTGGTTCATTCGTTTAGGCGCTACGATGCCACAGACAGATACACAGATACACAGATACACAGACACACAGATACACAGATACACACGTCAAACTTATAACACCCCTCTTTTTGGGTCGGGGGTTAAAAATGAATAGAATCAAAAATCCAATATGATTTTTACGACAAATTAGAGCATTCCCTACAAAACAATTTCAATGCCTCCCGGTACGTACATCGAATTAGAGACGTATTTCTCGATTGGCCGGATCTCGCGATTCGATTACCGGGCCGGCCAAACAGTTCGGTGGAGTGAAAAATTTTCAACTAATAACCGTGTTAGGGTGGAGATTGGGGCTCTCGTTAACGTCTTACGTGTTCATGCCTAGGCAATCGATTTTTAATCGAGTGCAGCAAAGAACCAGTCTCACCTATACCTTAACCTTAGAGTGAAGCCATACGAAGCGTTGCGTCGGTGCGGCGCCTGAGCGGTGCAGCTGCGTTATCCTACATAGAAATCGCTGTACCATGCCACATGATGCGTTACAAGTTACGAGGTCGTGCGGCACCACACCGTTCAACGGACTTAAAACCAGAGAGTCGAGACGGGGAGGAGTTGTGCGTTGCAACGCATATACTCTACCGGAGCAGCAACGCACTGCCAGTGTGGAACCCAATACTCAAATCCACAGCAGTGCGGCGCCGCAACGCACCGAAAACGCATCGTGTGGCCTTAATCTTCATGCTATACCACTAGGTGGACAGACGAAATCAAACGAGTCGCAGGGCAGCCGCTGGATTCATGCGGCGCAAGACCGGGAACTCCTTACAAGAGATCTCTGTCTTTGTTTCTATGCACCTATTAAATTTGGTCAAGGAGGACACTAAGCATACCGAGGATGTTTATCAATAAATCAATAAAAAGTAGATAATATCTGTCTCCAGAATGCAAGCGATCCCCCTGTCTTTCATCTAGATTGATTGAGCGTCTTAGCTATGAAAAGATAACAGTCAAGCTTACTTTCACATTTACAATATCAGTCGGATGGTAGAGAATCAAGCTACACCGCTCTACTAATTTGAAAAGTATCTGCGGGTTCATCACAAAAGAAAACTGCTCCGGATTTTTTAATTGTTCTCTTCCTCTCAGAGATTACTTTCACTCTCGTTTCAATTATAACGAATGCAATATACCTACACTGAATAAGTTCATAGTTCATGCAAATTCAAATACCGACCTGTATTTTGTATTGTTTCTACAAATTAGAACTCAGGACGTAATTACTAATTTACAAGAGAGTAGAATATGTTAAAATTGGAAAATTGGTTTACGAACGAAATAGATCTTCAATTGTAACAAAGTCACTTTAAAATTATGTAAGTATGGGAAAATAAACAGCGCCCTTAGCGGACGATTTCAAAAGTTATCTTTCGCTCTAATAATATTATAATTGAGAGTAAATTGTCTGCGTTCACAGATAAACACATTATCGAGTATTTTTTTGTTTATTCAGAAGTTCAAATAGTTCTGAAGAAATAGGTCAGTTTCCAGTTTTTAGGTTCTGAATGACAATTTTTCATCCCAATTCTCGGTTTCCAAATCACGTACCTTTGTATTAATGGTATTAATGTCGATATCGTTCATGTTTATGTGTTCGTCCCAGGCATTGGGCAGTAACTTCTATAAGGTCCAAAATACAGGTCGGTATTGGAGCAACCGCCGAGTTTCTTGCTGGTTCTTCTCGGTAGGAACGGCATTCCGAACCAGTGGCAGATTAATTATTTTGACGATTCAAAAGCACTTGTAAAAGTTTTATTGAATAAAAATATTTTGAATTTGAATTTATAAACTGGTAACGGGCCCTCATGTATTGAAACATTGTTGTATGTTCGTAGATGTCGTTTTACCCAAAAGAGTGCAAACACCGCGGCAGTAGGTGCCTATGTATTTTGTGCTTTTACGTGCATGCGTGTCACACACAAGCGTACGAACGTGTCTTCACTTTTTGGCCCCGGGTTGAATCAAACAACCGTACCTGGAAATGGGTTTTTTAGAATAGCTTTGCAAGATGGGGCGTGATATTTTAATTTAGATGTAATAGACATTTCCCTGTGGCCCCCGAGGGGCACAAATCGATGATATTTTCATTTCGATTTCATCAGAGTGTAGATCTAATTAGATTTCCTATAATTTAGTTAAGTTTACCTATAATATAAAAAGCTTGCGTGAATATTTTTGCAGAGAAGTTTCTGATTTGTTGCTTGAAATATGGCGTAAATATACGAGTTTATAACACTGAAATTCAAATATACGCTCACCCATATTTTATAATATTGTAAATGTCAAAGTGTGTCTGTCTGTATGTCTGCTAACCTTACACGGCCCAACAGTTTAACCGATTTTGATGTTTGGTACAGGTATGAAAAACATAGATAAATGGTAGATTATTTTGAGGATTCAAAAGCACTTGTAAAGGTTTAATTGAATAAAAATGTTTTGAATTTGAATTGAATAGGTTACTTTTTATTAACGGGATTCTCAAAGGTCTATCCGTTTAACCGATTTATATCAAATTTGGTACAGTCAAAGAGTTCCCACGGCACAGCGACACTACACAAGATGTCACTAGTTCCGATTTTGGCCACGCACCAAAAGATCCTTGTGGTACTGTACGTACATGTATTTTTTTGATTATGTACTTGAAACCCTAAAATGAGTCATAAATATTTGCAATATAGGTCACCTAGCCTGCAGACCAACATCTACCTTTAAATAATCGATTTAATTCTAATCGCGTGCACAACCTCATACAAAGTTACTAATAGAATAACTATAAATACTACAAAGTAGTACATAGTTACAATATCCGCTGTATCGATGAAAGCGCGCATAACACATAGGAAGTTTTGAAAACAAACAGCGACTCCAAATAGGCTGTATTGCGCGCCGGAAGTCACGTGACGTCATCGGCGGAGCCATTTCCGGTCGCCATTATCCAATCGATGCCGGGGAAATTGTTCAATATGACACAAGTTCGCTTGAAGAGATTTGATAAGGACTCCTTCACATTTTAAAAGAACTTTTACTGTTCGCGTTAGGAAAAGTGAACTCTATGTTAAACCTGCGCAGTGGGTGATTTATCAATTTGTTTGGTGGCGATGTAAGCATGACGGTGTGTCTTTGCTCCAAGTGGTTCGTCAGCTAATCTTTCGCTTCTCGCACAGTAGGAAAGTACAGTATGTTCGCGCAGACTTTTAGTTTTTCAATGGGGATGATGCCTATGTAAAAGTTTTTGGAAATAAGTAGGTACTAAATCGAGGGTCTTCCAAAATTCGTGAAATTCATGTCCGCTGTGAGTTTTAAGTCGGTTAACCATTTTACAGTACGTCAAATTACGTCAAAGGTTGATGACGTCACATCTGTGTATAACATACAAGCTGCCTTACTAAGCGAGCGTTTTGAAGTTTGATAAAAAGTCGCTGATTTGACTAGGTAGGTAATAAGAAATTCTTATAATGTGAAACAACCTCAAATCAATATTGGTACACAAAAATGTTTCAGAACTTTCCACTCCAATAATTTTCTGATATATCTGACCTTTCAAGTATCTTTACCAACAAAAGGTCACATGAAAATAACCTATTGATATCTGAGTAATTTTAGATCCGTGTTCGTAATAAATGGCGCTTTTTACATGCTCGGAATATCATGTGAAATAAATTTTCATAATAATATGTTCTTGTTAAAAGAATACTTATCAACATTTTTTTTTCCATAATAAGCTATGTAATAATTATTACGCTTTGCAGTTCCAGTTCCTTTTGGGTCCCTTACCTCAAAAGGAAAAACGAAACCCTTATAGGATCCCTACGTTGTCAGACAGATCTGTCTGTCGTATCAGAGGAATCAAAATCTAACAAGGTACTTCCCGTTGACCTAGACTCTTAGAGTCATAACCTATGGGTACGTAGCAAAAGTAAAGGAAAAATCCGAAGACCGTGAATTGGTGGTTACACCACAAAAAATATATTAAAATTTGTTCAGGAACAAATTATTTACTTAATCACATCGTAGATGGCGTTGTCTGTCATTAACTTACAGTATTGCATACAAAAGAATTATCTTGAAATATCTAACACCTGAAAATAACTTAGTTAATTTGTCGTTTTTTCTTTTCAGGTAAGTCTTCGTACCGGCTAAGTCTACAAAGCATAGTGGCTCAGACGTCTTGTCAGTAAGTGTTACTGCAGACTTCAGACAAAGTGTGGAGACACAATAGTCTCCGAGAGTCGCGTGTCTACACTACAATCGTATTTGGTTGGTAATTTGTTTCCTCCAGTGAGGATCGATGAATGTGTACCTTTAAGTTTCCACTGTTAGACGATACGATTTTTGCAACAACTTAGATGTTAAACGGGTACATCTCTACAAATAAAGTTTGTGCTTCTTTTAATTGTTCTGTAAACAAATTACAAATAAAATCATAATTAGTTGTTTTTCCGGGATAAAAAGTAGCATATGTCACCCTCCAGTTCCTTAACTATATCCACGCAAAAAATTTCGCCGATCGGTTGCGGCGCGATTGAACGACAAACCAACAAATAGACACACTTTCGCATTAGGGGGCGACCAGAAGGGGAAAATCGTGGTAGTATAATGGAAACAGCGAGGTGTAACCCTACAGCTTTTGTAATTCAGGTTTCGTCCATTTCTATCATTGTTATGAAAGCGGAGACGTCTGAATTACCGGAAAGGCAAATCGTGGTAGTGTAATGGAAACGTAGCGAGGTTTAACCCTACAGCTCTTGTAATTCAGGTTTTGTCTATTTCTATCATTGTTATGGAAGCGGAGACGTCTGAATTACCGGAAAGGCAAATCGTGGTAGTGTAATGGAAACGTAGCGAGGTGTAACCCTACAGCACTTGTAATTCAGGTTTCGTCTAGGTATGTCTATCATTGTTATGGAAGTAGAGACGTCTGAATTACCGGAAAGGCAAATCGTGGTAGTGTAATGGAAACGTAGCGAGGTTTAACCCTACAGCATTTGTAATTCAGGTTTCGTCTAGGTATGTCTATCATTGTTATGGAAGTAGAGACGTCTGAATTACCGGAAAGGCAAATCGTGGTAGTGTAATGGAAACGTAGCGAGGTGTAACCCTACAGCACTTGTAATTCCGGTTGCAAACGCTCGGCGCAGGCATCGCGGCCCTTTATTGGCTTGTATTGAAGCACCCCATTGTACTGGAGTTGGTTTGTGTTGCTGTTTCACGGTTATTTGCGGGCTGTTTACTTATTCCGACGCTATCAGACCCCCAACAGGTAGGCAATTAGATACCTAGGTATAGTTTCAGTGTAGGGAAATGTATATCATGTCAACCGTTCGTCGGCCCACTACTGAGCACGGGTCTACTCTCGGAATGAGAAGGGCTTAAGAGGGGTCTCTCCGTCACTCGCTCCATACAAACGTAGTTCGTCCTTCTAATACTAACCAGTCATACTCAATGGAATTTTGTAGAAACGTTCCAGGAACCAGGCACAGATATTAGTTTCTAGAATATGTGTGCAAAATTTCATGGACTTTGGTTGCTTAGTATTCAAATTAAATTGGGACTACGATTGTATGGAGTAAGTGACGGAGAGAGCCCTGTTAAGCCGCCATGCTGCCCTTTGAGAATATAATGGAGAAATCTCAAGCCTTCAAGCTTCGTCACAATATGGTCTATTGGTACATTGTTGATTTGCTCTGCACCCGTAGTTATCGAACTTTAATATACATAGGTAGATATATTATATAAAATATGATTTTTTAGGGTTCCGTACCTCAAAAGGAAAAACGGAACCCTTATAGGATCACTTTGTTGTCTGTCTGTCTGTCAAGAAACCTATAGGGTACTTCCCGTTGACCTAGAATCATGAAAATTAGCAGGTAGGTAGGTCTTACAGCACAAGTAAAGAAATAAATCTGAAAACCCCGAATTTGTAGTCACATCATTAAAAAAAAATTAAATGTGTTTTAATTTTCAAAGTAAGATAACTATACCAAGTGGGGTATCATATGAAAGGGCTTTACCTGTACAAGTACATTCTAAAATAGATTTTTATTTATTTTTATGTATAATATATAGTTTTTGATTTATCGTGCAAAATATTAGAAAAAATACCCGAGTACGGAACCCTCAGTGCGCGAGTCTGACTCGCACTTGGCCGGTTTTTTTTATTATATTATTAATATTCATTTTCCGTCCTTTTTTAACAATTTTGAAAAGAAAAAAAGATACAGATACTCCAGATATCGGAATCGCCGCCATTGTCAAAACATACCCTGAATTAATCATTCCGCCCGCCCGAACCAAAAACAATGCCATAAAGGCGGGAACACACACCTCATTAGCGTGGACGCGCCCTTAGTTAATATTCGGCGCGCGTTGGCAACACTGATTCGGGCTCACATCCCGCTAATGTTGTTACTGGCAACTCTGCAAACGTAATTTATTAGTCATTTTCGTTTTACAAGCCCGCATTATTAAACTTCACGAGTTTAGCTGTTTATCCAACAGTTTCATTTTTCTGTCATTATGAAGTTGATTTGGTTTGTCGATTCATTTGTATGCCATCAGAAAACCGTCATAGCTCAGGATATTATCCATCTCCATTCTGAATTTCAGCCAAATCCGTCCAGTAGTTTATGCGTGAAGGGGTAACAAACATACAAACATACACACAAACTTTCGCCTTTATAATATTAGTGTGATACTTGACCTGACTGACTGATCCATCAACGCACAGGATAAACCGTTGGAGATAAAAACTTGAAATGATAGGTTTCTTTTAAATTTTGAATAAATGATTTTGTGTTTAAGTATGAAATAAGCATAGGGGGGTTAAATAGGGGATGAAAATGTGTATGAAAATCCATTAAGTTGCATATATCCATGAAAAGTGGTATTTCAGCTTTTGGCTAAGTGTTTCAGGATTTTTGAAAATTCCACCCTTTCATGGATTTTCAAAAAGTCCACTCAAGTGAAAGTGGGGTGGATCAGCTAGTCATTTTGTAGAGGTAGGGATAATAACAAGAACAGACAGTTTTAACGTAATGTGCTCTCCAAGACACGACGTAGTACTAACGGTAATAAAAAAGCTAATAAAATATGAGTCCACCTATGTCCCGCCGTCCAAACACATCAATTCAATAAGACCTAACTCACGTCACTTTCGTGGGTAGCTAATAAATAAACTGTACTCCTCATTTGACATAAAGACGTATTAGCTTCTGGGAAAACTATAATAAATTCCGTTCTGGTGGTCTCTTTCCATTCGCGATCGTAAAATACGTATCGAATTTTAGGGTTCGTGTTAACACTATTTGGTTATCTTACAGTTGGGAAATAACGATACATTGCAGCTGACTGCCGCCACATCGGTTCTACGAGTAAATATGAATTGAGATTGCAAGAATGTCTAGCAAATACGTGGAAAAATTGCAATTGAAAACTGAAATCTAACAAAACAGTCAAGTTAACACATTTTTAACCCCCGACCCAAAAAGAGGGGTGTTATAAGTTTGACGTGTGTATCTGTGTATCTGTCTGTGGCATCGTAGCGCCTAAACGAATGAACCGATTTTAATTTAGTTTTTTTTTTGTTTGAAAGGTGGCTTAATCGAGAGTGTTTTTAGCTATCATCCAAGAAAATCGGTTCAGCCGTTTGAAAGTTATCAGCTTTTTTCTAGTTATTGTAACCTTCACTTGTCGGGGGTGTTATAAATTTTTAATTTACACTTGTATATGATGCATCTACATATCTTAGAAAATAGTATAATGAGTACAACAATAATGCACATTTCGATGACTTCTTCAAGACGATTACACCGGAATCCATAGTCAAGATATGGGGTTCTTTAGAGGACGATTCTGACGACATGTGTTACATAACCTTAATGCATTGCTTAAATGTTATCTTTACTATGAATTCCTGCGTTAGTAATGCATCTAGTCTCTCCCCCTCGGCGACAGTGACTAGATGGTCCTTTAAATAATTTTTTACGCGATCATCGCAGGTGCGTGTGAATTTTGATCGTATAAATCTGAAATAGGTGGCCTAACTGAAGTTCGCGCAGTGATTGCGGTAACTTAGATGTGCCGCGTAACGTATCGCGTATTCGTGTGATGGTCGCGTAACCCATTCTATAAGGACGGCACCTCAATCCCAGAAAATATCGTTCATCGTTCGTTGGTGCTCTGCGCAAGTTCATTCCTTCCCCAACCGTATGACTGCTAAGCGGTGGCAACACTGTCAAATTGAATTCAGGTACTTAGCCTTGACGGTGTCCCCCTTTACTCGAGACGTAGATATTAAAGGCTTGCGAGCGTCTGTCTGTACTCTGTGGGGAGTTTAATACCTAAAGACGCTAAGGTTTCGGAGCGTCACGTTTTCGAATAAATGAGTTAATATTATATCTTGAACTACTGTAGCTATGAGTTCGCAAGTGAAATAAACGAGTAGCTGCCCTGCCGAGTAGAATTTCTAAAATTCCTTTCGTTTTAGGAGTATGCATAAAAATCCAACATTCTCCAGGCGGTTTAAGCTGCACGATGATATGAGTATGTCAGTTAGTCAGTCAGTTGATTCTTTTATATAAGGTCTTGGTCGTCAACCGCGGGACGTAGATCTTTTGTAGGGATTTCCACACGCTATGGTCTTGAGCCGTACGATATGTATGATAAAGTAAGTAATGTCTTTATGCTTCTATGGATAGCAAGGGTAAAGGATATTATTATTATTATTATTGTTAGCCCGAACTGTCCCAATGTTGGGCAAAGGCCTCCCCTTCTTCCTTCCACCTGTCTCTGTCTATAGAAGTTTGAGGCCAGGCCGACATGTAGGCATCGAGTTCGTCTCGCCAGCGACGCGTCGGCCTGCCTCGACGTCTTTTAAAATTTTGTGGCATCCACTGTGTTGTGGTCTTTGCCCACAGTTCATCGGACATGCGCATAACATGTTCTAGGACAAGGGTAAAGGATAGCTGCAAAGATATTATTTTGACTTTATATTAACTTTATAATCTCTAGAAATTAAATTTGTTGGTAGTCAAAGTGGTGCTATTTTCTAGACCTTCAAAAAGAGTACTAACAAGTGTAAATTAAAAATTTTCAACACCCCCGACAAATTATTTTCAAATAAATAATTATGTATATCTAGGCAACGTCCATCTTGACAGTTGACACTTGAATATTATGAACCTAAGGGTTATTTAACCTTCTTTTCTACAAGAAAACTAGAAAATAGCTGATAACTTTTAAACGGCTGAACCAATTTTTTTGGATTATAGCTAAGAACACTCTCGATCAAGCCACCTTTCAAACAAAAAAAACTAAATTAAAATCGGTTCTTTCGTTTAGGCGCTACGATGCCACAGACAGATACACAGATACACAGATACACAGATACACATATACACAGATACACAGACACACAGATACACAGATACACACGTCAAACTTATAACACCCCTCTTTTTGGGTCGGGGGTTAAAAAGATTCTTAGTAAGAATTTGTAGAAACCTTTGGCATTAGTAATCTAGAGCTGCTATAAACCGTCGAACACACGCTATCAGCGTCTCCGCCAGTCCCAGGTGTGTTTGTTAGTGCGGTCACCAACCGGCTGGACTTCCGTGGACATGTCCTGATTGACAGAGCATACTAAAGTTTGTAGGAGATCCAGACATTATGCATAACTCCAGTTCAGTATTTCAACAAACGTTTTCTACTTTTAAAAGTATTTAGTCGTTAAAAGTATTAAACGTTTTCACCTTTAAAAGTATTTGTCTAGCGTTTAAGTCTAAGAACAAATAAAACTGAACAACGCGTGTGGAATTTCGTATCCTACATAGCGACATATTTATTAATGGGGAATTTTGCCACTTCTTAATGAACTTTGCAAAAACGAAGCGAAAGTTCCGCTCAGATTTGCCGGTAATCCGGGTTTCTAATAATTCAACCATCAGGTAATAGCGCCAGTGTATTTGGGCATAATGCCCATTAATGACCATTTGGACGGTATGTATAAAAATTTATATTTACCAAAAGGTAAATATAAATTTTTAGTGAAAAGTTTTAACGTAAATATATATAATATTTTTGTTCTTTACAAGAGGAAATTATCTTATATTATGTGATGAAATGTTAAAAAAATTTGTGAAGTTATGTTAGAAATAAATAGAGTAACCATCGGGTAGCAAAATAACGCGCGATGTATTCCGCATGCCAAAAAAATGATTAATCTGAATCATCTGTGTCAGCTATAGTTTAATTTTATAATCAAAGAGCTGATCTAAGACATAATTTTATAATCTAAGAATGTGTGTGTTAGTGAGAGTAGATAAATTACCAGGTCCTGGCTAAATAACGGGAATGTGCTGTCTCGAACAAAGAGATGGCAACCCTACTGATATGTCAACATATAACCTGGTGTTTATTACCCAGGTTCTAGCAAAACTGGGCACACCGCCAACTAAGATCTGACCCAATTGGTGGCAAAGTTAACATTTTTATGGTAAAATAAGTCGAGGCACACTTTTGGTGCAACCTGCGAAAATTTTACGAACCACGAGGATTTTCAGACCAAATTTTTTTTGATACCATAACCTACATGCAGCACCTAACAGTCGAAATCTCATTCTCTCAATCGAGTTTAACGCGGAAGGGTTTGGGAACTGCATTATTATCCCAAGAAAATTTCTACCATTACGTGATTAATGAAAAGGGGTCACTTAATGAAAAGGGGTCATGACCCTTAGAAATGAAGAATACGACGCAAAGAGTGAATTTGTTCAGAATCTCCCAACGAGCTTTGGAGTGAGCTATGCTTGGAGTAACGTACGTGATTTTTAGAAGTGACGAGATCCGTAGGAGAACCATAGTAACCGACATAGCTCAAATAATTGCTGAAGTGGCATTTAATAAAGGACATAGTCCGAAGAACCGATAGACGTTGAGGTCTCAAGATTCGCACCAAAAGTGCACCGTCATGGGACCTATTGGTACCTAGGTGGACGGGCAATCTTAAAGTAGCAGCTTGTAAGTGAGGTAACAGTGTTCAAACTTCTGTCACACGATTGGTCATGTGGTACCATGAAGATTCTTTCACGACATACATAGGTATAGTGCATGTTAAGTTAGCACATAGGAAAATTAAAGAGTTCCTACGGAATTTCGAAAAACCTAAATCAACGCGGATGAAGCTGCGGGCGTCAGCTAGTCTGATAATATATTAACCTGCAAGTGGGCCCGGCTTGCCGCACACTGCGAGCCGCCTCTGTGTTCGCACTGATGCCGGTCGACGGGTCATTGCAAACTTATCGCGCTCCACGCGCGAGCGGCTCGAAGCAGGCTCGCGCCTACGTACTAACTTGACACAGTATCAGATACGTTACATGCTACACGGCTATAGATCCTTTCAACGTATAGTTCCTATGGTTGTTATGTTGGCTCCCCTGTCTGTCCAAGTCATTGGCACCATATTTGCATAAGAAGACGCAGATTTTGTTTTATTTCATTTGATTTTCATGAATGAATGAAATGAAAATAAACAAAATCTGTGTTTTCTCATGCCAATATGGTGCCAATGACCACCCAATGACTTAGACAGACAGGGGAGCCAACATAACGCCATAGGAGCTATTCGTTGAAACGATCTATTGGTGAATACCCAGCTATACACGTTGCAGTATACAGATTTATTTTAGCGAATCACAGCAAAGTAAGCTTGCTGTTCCGTGTGATCTAACTTTATGTAGCTTTAAAGAAACAAATTTTGTCAAAGGATTCAGCCATACAAAATAACGCGACTTTTATACGAAATCCTAGAACCAGCCACCGTGCTCCAGTCGTAAAGCCATTCCGACGTCCTCATATACCTCGTAAACCTCCTCAGGCTTTTATATGGAGTCGTAAACTGAGCGGAGACGGGCGTCGAGCTAGTGCAATAAATCGTATAGAAAATATATTTCAACATGTACAGTTTCGCTGGCCATTTTAAAAATAAACTTTGGACGTAAACACGCTTTTAATTTGCTTTAATTACCTACTTCTTGTGGTTGGCAGATGGCTGGTAAAATTTATTGGTTTATTCTACGACTTCGGTCTCTTCATCGTGACTTATTCTCGGAATTTGTTCGACGGGGGTCTCATCGTCATCCATGGTCAACCCATCGGCTCTCAGAATGATAAGGGTTTAGGCCATAGTCATCATAGCCACGCTGGCAAAGTGTGGATTGGCAGACTTCACACACCTTTGAGAACATGGAGAACTCTCAGGCACACAGGTTTCCTCACGATGTTTTCCTTCACTGTTAAAGATGAGCGCGATCCTGAATCGCGATAGTAACGATACAGAATCGTTGGCAAAAGCACACGGGCCAGCGACGCATCGCTATTGCAAAATAGCTGTATCAATCATAGCTGCAACCTCAATTGTTGTGATTGGCTGAATTTATGGGATTCTTTCTGCAACAATGCATTTCAGCCAATAGCGAGAGAGTGTCAGCCAATCTGAAGTGATTGCGAATATTGATATGTAAAGATAGTAAATTTTGCACGCCATGTCATGGCAGATTGTGATACGTACCTACTTAAAATTTATGTAACATCTTTTATACTTACAATCTTGCAATAAATGAAATAAATAAATTACTTTTCCCAGTTGGTATCTATGTTTAACTTGCTGACATGAGAAATCCTCGTTAGGAAACCTGCATATTCTTGCTCTTGCAAAAAATTCAGAGAATATGCGAATAAAAAACGTCTAGAAGGGTCAAAATGCATTCGCATATGTGGACCCCACCGATTAATGATGATCCATAGATATCCCCTAAGAAAGTATTCTTACATCCATTCGATAGAAACCTATCAATTATTAACAAGGTCGTAAAATTTTCCTTCGATGACATCACATTATGAACGGGGAAGGGCTATCGGTCCCCTAACGGCAGTAAACTCATGTGCACACGCCCTTACTGCGATAACACACGAATAGTGTACACCTAATACACGTAATATTGATACATTTTTTAACCCCCGACCCAAAAAGAGGGGTGTTATAAGTTTGACGTGTGTATCTGTGTATCGGTCTGTGGCATCGTAGCTCCTAAACTAATGAACCGATTTTAATTTAGTTTTTTTTGTTTGAAAGGTGGCTTGATCGAGAGTGTTCTTAGCTATATTCCAAGAAAATCGGTTCAGCCGCTTGAAAGTTATCAGCTCTTTTCTAGTTACTGTAACCTTCACTTGTCGGGGGTGTTATAAGTTTTTAATTTACACTTGTTTTAATCTGATATTTTTAGGAGACTTTATAGGTGACCTATAATAATTAATATATGCCAGCCCCAATATTGATACATTGAGAGGAATTAAATATCTCAATGGTATAAGGGAGCAATTAAATAATATGAACGACTACATAATGACCGCGACTTCGTTCGCGTGGATTTAGGTTTATTAAGAATCCCGTCGGAACTCTTTGATTTTCTGGGATGAAAAGTTGCCTATGTCAATAATTCCCGGGATGCAAGCTTTTCATAAAAATCGGTTAAACGGATGGGCTTTTAGGAATCCCGTGGGAATTCTTTGATTTTCCGGGATAAACGTAACCCCAGGATGAAAGCTAACTCTGTACCTAATTTCATCAAAATCGGTTAAACTGTTGGACCGTGAAAAGTTAGCAGACATACAGACAGACACACTTTCGCAGTCTCAACAGTTAATACAACATTCCTTTTTTTTTAATTTACCTACAGACTTAGCTGCAATCAGACCTGCTAGCAAGTGATGATGCAGCCTAAGATGGAGCACGCTTGTCTAGTAGTTGCCTATTCACTCTTAACTTGAAAATACCCATATTAAAAGTGTAAGGCAAAACTGATGCTGGAAGGGCTTTCCATATCCTAGCGGTTCGAATTAGAAACGATTACTGCGTAGTCTGCACGATTGATCCAGACTGTGTAAATGATACACAGGGTGCGCCGTTCCCTGGCCACCAGTGACCTTTGCAGTGTGTACCCGTCTTAATGATATCGGACCGAATTCAAACATTGTAGGCCGTAACGACCTGTAGGTTGTAGGGCGTGTTTGCTTTGGTTTGACGTCTTTACGTTCCAAGGTTCAAACACGGAGAAAAGAAAAAAATCTTAGTGAATAAAATTGTTAGGCTATAAAATGCAAACCGCAAAAATCGCCAGAGAATTGCCAGAGGCGAAAAAGGGGTCAATTTTCGGTCCTAAGCAAAGCGTTGCAGATGCTTTTTGTGGTTTTAACCGCTCTTATGCCTGCTATCGTCTTGCAGTCGTGTGTGATCCTTCAAGCTGAATTTCTACATGACCCTCGAGAAATCGATGGCTGTTGGAGCAGACGTGTGGAAACCGCGTGCTGGCAAGCACAGCGTGGACCAACCTTTAGCTCGCATCATAGATGATCTTAAGATAAGAAGGTGGCTGGAAATGGCTGGATGAGAAAGGCGGGAGACTATGTGGAGTGGCACGCCTTCGGAAAGGCTATGCCCAGCTGTGAATCCTTTTGGGGGTATGACTGCTCTTACGCCTCCTTATCGTCTTGCAGTCGATAGTGATGCTTCAAACTGAATTTCTAGCTGACCGTCGAGAAATCGATGGCTGTTGCGGCAGACGTGTGGAACCGCATCCAGCTGTGGACACAAAATGCCGAGGCTAAGTATACTCCACAATGTAAGCGCAGTGCGAAACCAATCTATGAAATTCGTGTACCGTGAAGGGTTGTTATAGATATTATGTAAGGACGATGTTAAATAACCCTAAAACTGGAATCGTATTATGCCCGATTGTCGGACCCTCTAGGCCTTTAATTTAAATTATTTCCTTCGACCTTTCGCGTCATCGGCGATTACCAAAACTATGGACTGTTCACATATTCTTGTTCTCAATTTTAAATGGAAGGTTGCTGAAAAAAAAGTTGTAAGTACATACAGATGATTCCATAGTTTCCATAACTACACCTAATTTAAATTAAGTATTAATGCCAGGGCAATTTTTTTTTTGATGTTTGTATTGTCTGAATATGTTTTAGAGATAGATTTTAGACTTTCAGAGGAAAACCCTTCTAATTTTATCTTGCCAGATATGTGTGGTCGAGAGACGGCCGACACCACACATATCGTGACTAGCTGATGCCCACAATTTCGTCCACGTGGATTTAATTTATTAAAAATCTCGTGGGAACTCTGTGATTTCTGGGATAAAAAGTAGTCTGTGTTACTCTCTTTAAGTCTGTGTCACTGTCTTTAACTATACCCATGCAAAAAATCACGACAATCCGTTGCTCCGTTGCGACGTCAGAACCCAACAAACAAACACACTTTCGCATTGAGGAGTTGATTTTGATTGTCCGTTTCACTGTTTGTCATTTGGGCTCCCATTCAAAACGTCTGTAAATTAGCTTCACTTGGAAGATTATGAAAGTTACAGTCAAGTTCAAACTCAGCCCAGTCGCAGCACCCTTTATCACCTGACGCGGGTATCGGAATGTCGGGATTTGGCAATTAATCACGCGTGTGTGACGACACAAGCGAACTATTGAGAAACTTTGCTGAAAGGGCGTTGTGAAACTGGACGGCTTGTATTAAAACTCACTTTTGTGCTTTTATATCTGGGACAGACGAAAATAAACAAAGGCTGAGGTTGGGTCAGTGGTGCACATGAAATTCAGCGCACCAATTTCGATGACCTTCAAGCCATCCATAGATTGTTCTTTCTACTGTTTGTTATTTAGGCTTCCATTCCAAACCCATAAAAACTCCATAAACAATTCAAATTTTATAATTATAATAACTATCTAGTCAGATTTGACTCAGAAGAGTGGTAAAATAAATTTAGAACTCAATTTAGTAGATATTATGGAAGAGCTATTTCAAAATTCAAACAAAAATGGTGTTCCATTAGGAAACTGTAAAGATTTGTATGAGTTAATTAATACTAGTAGTTGTAAGCAAAAACAAGTTGCAGCTCGTAAAAAAAATTGTTTGGAATGAATCTTCCTGTATTCATGTAGTAAACGGTGGTTGAAGTGAGCTTTTTTAAAAAAATATCAAAATGTACTATACAACATCAATATCAACAATATTACAAACTAGGTAATGACGTCACAATGACAAGACGCGCCGATATTAACAAGATCACTATCATAAAGACAAGTACCGGTTGGCCACATACGCACCACTAACTGGGCCCAAAGGACAATGGCCATACGCGCTGAGTGCGTTTAATTAGACTTTGCACTGCTGGCCAAATAAAGGGGAGCACAGTTTGTTTTAACTGAAGTAAAAGAAAATTAAATCTGTTTTTGAGCCTTTTCTAGGTCGCCACTTCAACAAGTCTCCAATAAGACTTCCTATTGACTATCGAGACTAATAAGGTACGTTCGGGAGAGCCTTCTTCAACACACGAAAACGTTCTCTAAAGTAATTGCAAGGGCAATACGGAAGAAGAAATGCCAGGTTTTTGAAAAATTCCATGGGAACTTTGATTTTCTGAAATAAAAAGTAGCCTATGTCCGTCAATCGGTTAAGCATATATTATGGGTAGTGATTCCAAAATCTAATATTATATTGACATAAAACTCAGCAGAATTTTCGCATTTTAAGCGCAGCGTAAGCAAAATATGTATTTACATGTATGTACACTTTTCCTGTCCGGCGGTGTATCTGCGACGAACATTAAGTACACACAACCTTTAGCAGATATTGTCGTTTGCCTGAGTTTTACTCTTGGATGAAAAGGTTTTACTACGTTCACGCTCTGCATTTGAATACCTACCTATATACTATGTTTCAATCAAAGGCCTACTCAATGTTGGTGGTCATCTGAATTCGTATATAAGAAACAAGAGTACAACCTAGGTACATCTAGCTAAATGATATTTTTTTTCAGGCTCGTTTGCCTGAACGTTAATTCTGAACCGCCCGTAGAGATTTGACATGTCGCACTAATATTACAAAGGCGAAAATTTGTTTGTGTGTGTGTGTGTGTGTATGTTTGTTTGTTACTCTTCGACGCAAAAACTACTGGACGGATTTGGCTGCAATTTGGACTGGTGATAGCTTAAGTATATCCTGACTTAACACAGGCTACTTTTTATCCCGAAAAATCAAACAGTTCTTGCGGGATTAAAAACATATCCTTGCGGACGAACTCACGGGTATCATCTTGTTATTAAATTAATATTATTGTACTAAGTGTCTGCTTATGTAGTAGAATATGAAGGTCGCTTATACTTAGTTATAATATTATTTTGAACATCTCAACTTATATTCAGCAAGTAAATATATTTCATTCATTCATTCATAAAATAGAGTAGCAAAAAATCTATGTACGATAGAAAAACACAATATTTACCATTTGACCATGTCGGTGAAGTCAACCAAGTTAGTCTGTATCAACTAATATTATGATTTCGCTTTGAAACAGGAATATACACTCAAAATTCAACTGGTATGCTTTCAGGCATACATTATTTACAGGTCCCCGGGCTAAACCCTGCGTCTGTAATCTGTATATGGACGAAAATCCTAGATTATCTAGATACAGTTGGATTGAAATAGTTTTAATTAATTTTCTATTTATTTTAATAGAGAGAGACGAGATTTTGAAATTGAATTTGTTTTGTCTGTTGCATATATTATCTCTGTTTCTAATTTACAATCAGCTTTCGTCCGCAAATGTCTGTGTGCTATAGATTTTTTGAGTTCCGTACCTCAAAGTTGGTACTATCCAACCTCCTTCCTAGAACTTCTCCTTTCAGCAAAGGTTGCCTGGTAGAGATTGCTCCAAGCAATAAGGCCGCCTTTGCACACAATTGTTTTTTTTTTCTGTTTTCTTCTTACTGTGTTGTTATCCTTATATGTGTTTTTGTGTGCAATAAAGAGTTTCTATCTATCTATCTATCTCAAAGGGAAAAACGGAACCTTATAGGATCACTTCGTTGTCTGTCTGTCTGTCTGTCCGTCTGTCATGTCTGTCAAGAAAACTTATAGGGTACTTCCCGTTGACTTAAAGTCATGAAATTTAGCAGATAGGTAGATTTTAGAGCACAAATAAAGGAAAAAATCCGAAAACCGTGAATTTGTGGTTACATAACAAAAAACAATTAAGACACGATAGGCGGACAGACAGACAACGAAGTGATCCTATAAGGGTTCCTTTTTTTCTTTTGAGGTACGGTACCCTAAAACAATAATTGTAAAACGTGTAGAATACACGATCAAAGTTCAGTGTGAACACAGTGTTAGAAGAGCGATTACTCGTGGAAGACAGATAGGTTTCAGTAGTCGTAACTTGAAGATTAGTTAAAGCTATTGTATTCTAATTTCTTGTCTAAGCTATCTTAAGTCTAGTAATAGTAAAGCGTTTATCCCCATCTGCAGCGTCTCTTTGTGTAAGTCTGTCTACTTGACAGGCTCTTCTCACTTAACAGGGCTCTCTCCGTCACTCGTGTCATACAATCATTTCAAAAATTTCATTTGAATATTAAGCAACCAAAGTCCATGAAATTTTGCAGACATATTCTAGAAACTAATGTGTGTCTGTGGTGTTTTAGATTTTTCTAAAAATGTGTAGTTTTAAAATTACAGGGGCTCAAAGATTTGTATGTAAATTTTTAAGACCGCGTAACTTTGAAACCGAATATTTTAACAGAAATCTGGAAAACCACAGACATAGATATTAGTTTCTAGAATATGTCTGCAAAATTTCATGGACTTTGGATGCTTAATATTCAAATGAAATTGGAACTACGATTGTATGAAACGAGCGGAAACGAGTGACGGAGAGAGCCCTCTTAAAGCTTGCGCTTCGTGGTTAAAGGTTGCCGACCTCGCTGATAACTAGATAGGTACTTACTATCTGAGTTTTTAACCCTCGACCTAAAAAGAGGGGTGTTATAAGTTTGACGTATGTATCTGTGTATCTGTCTGTGGCATCGTAGCTCCTAAACTAATGAACCGATCGTGGCTTGATCGAGAGTGCTCTTAGAAAAGAATAATAATCTCTATAATCCTAGAAAATCGGTTCAGCCGTTTGAAAGTTATCAGCTCTTTACTGTAACCTTCACTTGTCGGGGGTGGTATAAATTTTTGATTTATACTTGTTCTTTAATATATCTATGGAAGATGAATAATGGCAATCTCTAGTATGTACTGACATACGGCATAGTTAATACGGCACGGTCCCGCAGACTAATTCGATTTAACGTGAACTGTATTCGAAGACGTCTCGGGTGTCCGCGCCCCGGCCCCGGCGGCCGCGGACAACTTCCCGGGATACAATTACGACTCTCTTACAGTTGAGACCGTCTGCTCGAATCGAAACTTACGAACACGTAACACTTTTAAAGTATTTTACTCTTATTAATAAACTAGCTGACATATTGGTGGTCTTAGATCATCATCGTCTCAGCCCGAGTTTTTTATTTCATTAAAAGTTACTACTTGACTGCGATTTCACTTGGTGGTAAGTAATAATGCAGTCTAAGATGGAAGCGGGCTAACTTGGAAGGGGTACGGCAGTTTAATCAAACCCATTCCGTTATCGGTTTCAACTTTCAACACGGCATCGTACCGCAACACTAAATCGCTTGGCGGCGCGGTTTTGACGGTAGTGTGGTAACTAGCTGCGGCCGAAACCTCCCACCAGATCAGAGACTATTTAGAAATTATAAATTTCCAAATCGAATCCGAGACCTTCCACTTATAAGAGTACTGCGCCAGGGAGGTCAGGTTAATGTTGTTCCTTTTTTAGGGTTCTGTGCCGAAGGGTGCCAACCCCAACGGGAACCTATTGCTATGCCTCCGCAATCGGTGCATCTGTCCGTCTGTCTGTCAGCAGGCTGTATCTCGTGAATAGATAAAATTTGAAATTTTCTCAGAATGTGTAGTTCTATTGCCGCTTCAACAAAAATAATAAAAACTATAATGGCCGCTATGAAAATTAAAAAAAATACAGGGGTTATTTTTTGTACGATGGTACAGCTTACGGAACCCTTTGTGTGCGAGTCTGACTCGCACTTGTCCGGGTTTTTAGTATAACGTATTTGATAAAAGTTAAATCATAGTCGCCCTATCGAATACCCTTTCAGTAGTCAAGTCAAGGTGCGGTGTAGCGACTGACTGGGGCTTTCAGCGAGTGAAACATACGTTTCTAAAGGGACGGTGTAATGCGGTTTATTTTGTACCGAGATAAAGGAAGCTCTTGGTTATTTTACACGCTTTATTGAATTTGTTCTCCACTCACGTTACTGGTGAAGTCAGAGTGGCTAGTGAGGGGACACGCACGGAGCTAGGAATCAGCTTAGCTTATTACTAAGGGGAAACGGAAACGGACCAAGGCAATGCTTGATTTATATTATAATGACATAGAACTTCAATTAACTACGTGAGAGAGTTAAAAAGATCGGATACCATAAAACCGGCATAGTGGGCGAGGAATTGTAGGAAAGCACACTCCACTTATGTGGTTCACCGCTAAGTTGAAGAAGAACTTGGCTGTCCTGCCAAAAACGAACTAAAAATTTAAATCTCATTTGAAAATGGCGCCATACAACCACATACTAAGCGCAGGTCTTCTCTCATAACTCAAAATTTTAAAAACCCCCGACACAAAAACCTCTATAAGAAAACAAGAAAAGAGATGATAACTTTCAATCAGCTGAACCGATTTTCTTCGATCTAACACTAAGAACACTCTCGATCAAGCCACCTTTCAAGCAAAACAAACTAAATTAAAATCGGTTCATTCGTTTAGGAGCTACGATGCCACAGACAGATACACAGACACACAGATACACACGTCAAACTTATAACACCTCTCTTTTTGGGTCGGGGGTTAAAAATGAGGGCTTAGTACACTTATAACATCTACAAAACTAAATAAGATCTAAACTGTTGAAAAAATGTAACCCTTAAAACATCTGTAATAAAGAAAGTACAACAGAGAAATTAATTTTAATAACAAAAGGAATTCTTCCCACGAGGTAAAACTCCTTCACTAGCGAACCGCATCTGTTGTCTTTTAATATGTTTTAATAAAAGAAAAGAGGGACTTGTAATTTTACTAAGAACTAGATTTTAATAAGAAATGTTTATTAAAGGTTCACATCTCTGACGTGGCCACTGAGTTTTTTAAAACTTGAATAAGTTTTTTTAGGTAAAAGTACATTAAGTTTTAAAATGACACTGTTATAACTTAGATACTATCTAGATCACGAACGGAATAAAATTCAAAATATAGAAGTGTATGAATGAACAGCGAAGGCTTAGTAATTGGATGCAAGTGGCACCCTTTGGATAAATAACTCTAAAAACAACATTAAAAAATGAAATAAAATTTCCTATGTAGACATCTTTGAGCATTAGACAAAAAAGTTAAAAAAAGTTAGCCTGGTGCTATGTATACTGTCTAACTTTAAACGCACTTATGTAACTGTAACTTCGATGCTTGTGACTGGAATAGCAATGGGTGTACTCTAATATGTTTAGACTGGGCTATGGTGCAAGCTATAAGCGGTTAGAGATTTGTCTTTATCCCAAGGAACAAAAGCTGTATGGTGCAACGTGCATTGCACTAAGCCGATGCAAATGCCCGCGTTCTCCTACACACAACACCACACAAATCCTGTAAGACACACACTTTGCACACTATTTCGAAGCCCGTAACCAGAGCATCTTTGGGAGATGTTGACTTTACATGGCAAAATTGTAAAACAAGTATGTTTTTTTCTCGTGTATCATCATGTAAAATCACTTCTTGGACGACACTCTCTCTTTTGGCTAAAAATTCAGCCAATTACAATAATTACGATCGTTGCAATGTAATAGTCACAAGTTTCGTGACTTCGGCTTTTAAGATAAAAGCACTGCCAATGCCATTCATAGTTTCAGATTCAGCTAACGCTATCTTTCTCTAAAGACTCATGAAGAGCGATGCACATTGAGTTGTTTCTATACTTAGCCAGTTACTCGATAATAACGACGTTAAGAAGGTTTGCTGCGCGCTGAGATTGTAAAATATCATGTAAAAAGTGGAACAAATGAGTTAAGTTTCGGAAAAACTTACGAACCCGCTACTGATTGTAACTTGCATGGTCACCAAAGTAAGTTTGTTAATACTGAAAAGAGGAATGCTCCCCGTCTCCAAATTCTAAAAGACAGTACCTTTCGTTTTCACGCTTTCATCCCTATTTTGTTAGCCAACTACTCAAAAGAGAGGTTTTTATTAACTTCAATTTCGAACTTCCGAACTTTAAACTGCGCACACCTGTAGAGTGGACTAGAGACAAGGTGCGGTGTTTTTTGATACTAAGCTTTATTTACTTTTTCATAAAAGCTTACTCTACAGTAAGTATGTCTCATTAAAATGGCGTGTCTTACCTCTTGCTGTATAGGTTTGCGTCGAACCTAGAAATTATATGATTTTGAATGACTGATAATGACGATTTTGATATATTTTTGACCAATCACTAAGAAAAATGAGTAAATTACCATTCCGTATTCCCAATGTCCTATTCTCGGCATACACGCGAATAGAACATAAAAAGAATTGCAATAAATATTTCAAGTTTCGCTATTTCACAGAGCATTGTAAACAAACACTTAGCAAACTTAAAGTTGGAGAGAAGTTTTAAATCCCAACTGTCCGTCGAGAATTAAACTCAAGTATTGAAATAAAATATCAACTTAACAATAACTTATGAAGTCTTAGTGCCACCTCTGGTGCTACCATGAATCCATGGATTAAGTCCAGGACACCAATATTGTATTTGAATTTTTAACACGTTTTTGTTAACTCGTTTTTTAGGGTTCCGTACCCGAAAGTTACCAACGGGCCAACTATCCGTCCGTTTGTTCGTTCGTACGTCTGTTAGCGGGCCGTATCTCATGAGCCGTAATAGGTAGACTGTAGAGTTGAAATTCTCATAGTGTATTTCTAAAAATCAAAATGACGAACCACTGAATTTCAAAATGGCTGTCATGCAAATAAAAAAAAGTAAAAAAATAGTTATCTTTTACGATGGTGCAGAACCCATCGCGTGCGAGTCGGACTCGCACTTAACCGTTTTTATTTTCATTTACTTCGGTTCAGTGTTAAAAAGTTGTGAAAAGGTAGCAGACAGACAGAAACATATTTTATAATATTAGTATAGAATATTCATTAATGTATATTTAAATTAGTATGGAGTAGGGGTTGTTATAAATAGAGTACATCTACCCAATTGAAGCCCGTCAATCGATCGGGTCTATTTTGCCTTCAATACTAATAATTTATGCATTAGCAGCTGTTTAGTTTAGGTACATTAAAAATACATTGTAATGCCTCCGATATATGTATAATTTATTAATTCAGAATGTAGCATCCAGAAAAAGTTATAATGGTAATAGGTTTCCATTTATAAATTTCAACTTTAAATAGGTATATACTTTATGCTTTTTGCATGTGACACATTGATTATATGGACGAAAATAATATAAGAGTTTCTATTTTTACCGCGGGACCCTATAAGACAACTTGGTTTTGTAATAACAGATAGACAAACAGACACCGACAAAGCTGTGCCGTCTAGCGATTTAGCGTTTCAGTACGATGTCAGGTAAAAACCCATCAGGGGTATGGGGTTAATGAAACTGCCAAACCCCTTCCTAGTTAGCCCACTACCATTTTAAACTGCATCATCACTCACCATCTGGTGAGATCGCAGTCGAGGGCTAAATTTTATTAGAATTAAAAAAAAATGTTAGTGTGGGTTGTGCTTATGTTGCCTCTCTATTTGTTAGTATACTGTAGGTATCTTAAAACCCATAATACATATATCAAAAATGTTAAGATGTTAAATTATACATATACCATTAAAGTCCGACGGATCTCCGGCCGGCCGCCCACCGGTTACTCAGAGTAAACAGGTTCAATCCCCGGGGAGCACATTTCATGCCCATCTAAATGGAATGCCCATGTACTAACCCTCTCGAGAGGCGAGAGGAAAAATGTTCCTCCATTCTACAGAGGATTACGTTGCTACGTATCTGTGGAATTATGAAAATGTATTAGTTTTTATCGCGGTTTTGCTTGAGGTTTGGAAAGATCCAAATATCGGAAAACTTAGGTATCCATTATTGCTGTCAGTTGCCAGTTATTGCTGTGACTGACGGATAACATTTTTTTTTTTTTTTTATTCACTATAGGCAAGCGCTTGACCACAATCACACCTGATGGAAAGTGATGATGTGGTCTAAGATGGGACGCGTTTACCTAGAAGGTGCCTATTCACTCTTGTTTTAAAGATACCCGGATTGTAATTGGTAGGAAACACAGATCGCGGGAGAGTATTCCAAACCTTAGCCATGCGTATGAGGAATGAAGACGCAAAACGTTTCGTGCGTGTAGATGGAATGTCGACGACATAAGGATGGAAACTCGCCCGACGTCTTGCGGTTCGGTAGTAAAATGGTGAAGGGGGGACAAGATCGAAAAGTTCCTGTGCACACTCTCCGAAATATATCCTATAAAACACCGACAAGCCGGCGACCTTACGGCGGTGATCGAGACTTTGAAGTTTCGCCATCAAAGGAGAGTCTTCGCCTATAAGTCTCCTAGCTCGACGGTCAACGGCATCCAGAGCTGCTAGTTGGTACTTAGCAGAGCCATCATAGAGGTGAATGCAGTACTCCATGCACGACCTGACTTGTGCTTGATACAAAGTAGTCAGTTGGCGCGGCGTGAAGTACTGCTTGACCTTGTTAAGAATGCCTAGTTTTTTTGCGGCAGTCTTGGCTTTGGCTTCTATGGATCTTCCGAAGTTAATGTTAGCCGAGACGTCGAGACCTAGGAGATCTATGTGATCAGTGATATTAATAGATATATTCCGGAAAGTGGGAGTCAAGGTAAAAGGACTCCGTTTTGCTGTGAGTAGACACGCCTGCGTTTTAGTAGCGTTAAACTCTACCAAATTGGCATCTCCCCAATCTGAAACGTATTTCAGGGTAGAGTTTAACCGCAGTACCATTGCCTCCCTGAGTTCATTGATCTCCGAACTACTAGCGCGTGGGCTGGATATGTATCTCTCCATTACTGTGCTGTCGTCTGCGTACCCAACGATTCCGGGTCGTAGCAGATCGTTTATATGCAGCAGAAAGAGAGTAGCGGAGAGAACAGACCCCTGAGGAACACCGGCATTAGTTAGAATATTAGGCAGTCATCTTATTGGACATACCGTCCAATAAGATGACTGCCTAATATTTGTATGTTTCTCTGCCCGATCAGTTGATTAACGGAATTGCCTGATGCAGTAGTACCTAACCTTTATTCTTTTGACTAATAAATGCCTTAGAATAACCTGGCCGGTCTTACTAATACGTGGCCCTGCTCCCGTCATCGTCGTCAACCCATCGCCGACTCACTACTGAACACGGATCTCCTCTCAGAATGTCTAAGCCCTAAGGGCTTAGTCAAGTCTAGCACGCTGGCCAAGTGTGAATTGGCAGACTTTATACACTTTTGAGAACATTGGCAGAACTTTCAGCCATACAGGTTTCCTCACGATGCTTTCCCACAATGTTAAAGCAAGTGATATTCAATTGCTTAAAACGCACATACTCGTAACTCCGAAAAGTTACAGGTGAAATACCCGGGCACCAGTGGCGTGCACAGATTCTAAGCCAGGGTAATCATTATTTAGTTATGTTACACCTTTTTATTGACTGTCATGATGAAAAATGAGCATGAAGCTATCTCAATTTGGGTAAGCAGTGCTTTTATGCATCTATGAACTGCACGCCCCTGTCGGGAACGTACCTTTGACGCCCCGCATAAGTGACCACTAGAAAGGCTCCTAATAGGGGGTAATAAAACCTAGATGAATTTAAAAGAAGAGGAAAACCTTGTTTATTGTTCAGAAGCTACGATCCTTATTTATTTACAAAGTAATATCTCAAAATAAATGAACACTACATTTTTCTAGGCGCAAGTAGAAATAGGTATCGTAAATAGGTATTGGCTGCACACAGGAAGCGGAAGTGTCCGAAATCGCGCGAACGGACGCTCGGGCTCTCCAGCAAACCATTTGTCAATAGTCGACCACTGCGACTTACACGGTTTGATACTTGGAAATATTGGAACTCTTCTCAAGGTCGTTCAAATTAAATTGAAAATATTCGGTGTCTTAACAAAGCGGGACAGTTGATACGAGCGATGGACAATCCCATCACAATCTTTTCTTTTCTTTGAGTTTTCTGTATGTATCTGATCTCTTCGATCTAAAAGAGGACACTGATCAACTGGCATTTTAACGTACAGCTCAAACCGCTATGGAGGTTTTCTTTAAAACCTTTATTTTAACTCCACTAAGAATTATTCTAAGAAATTCCAGCCGAGCGAATCCGGAGCAGTTCAGCTATTTGCACAATAACTTCAAACTACAAAGCAAAGCAAAAAGTATGCAAGTTTTTATTAGTGACTACGCCATAGGATTGCATGCATTACAATATACAGATATTTGCACAATATCAATTTTTTTTAATTTTCTTGACAAAATCTACTTTTCGAACCTGTAGTAAGTAAGCCTTGACTTATCATAAGAGCCTTTAAAGAAAGACCTTTGCGTTAAAAAATTGTCTATTGTCAATTAATATTGCTAGGTATGGCCAAGTATCAAATAGCGTTGTTAGCACTGTAAAGCGTCGACAAGTTTTGATCGTCACTACGCATCGTTAAGTGATTGGCTCTTAGCCGGACGGTCGGCTGAGCCGATTTCAGGCGATTTTAGATTAGACCTTTAGGTATTTTGTTGTTTTTGTGTTGGAAATGCCAATAGACCAACGTCTCATCATGACCCATCGCCGGCTCACTACAGAGCACGGGTCTCCTCTCAGGATTGAGAAAGTTGAGGTTTAAGCTTAATTAATTTATCATCATTGCATTAAATTATATTTATCTTTGAAATTCAACAATTCGCAATCAAAGAGTTGTACAATGCTATAATGCCAGTATATGGTATAAAGGACTCGCCATAGTTACTCTATGCGGTGAATTTGCTCTATATCACAAGTGTAAAATTTATAACACCCCCGACAAGTGAAGGTTACAGTAACTAGAAAAAAGCTGAAAACTTTCAAACGGCTGAACCGATTTTCTTGGATTATAGCTAAGAACACTCTCGATCAAGCCACCTTTTTAACAAAAAAACTAAATTAAAATCGGTTCATTAGTTTAGGAGCTACGATGCCACAGACAGATACACAGATACACACGTCAAACTTATAACACCCCTCTTTTTGGGTCGGGGGTTAAAGTTAAAGAGTAGGTACGGTTTACCCTTACAATGCCGTCTCAGTCAAGAATTACACCTACCAGTTGGCTGTCTTGGCTGGAATTCGTTCACGTGAAATAACTGTCAAGTCTCAAAACTCGGCGCATGAAGTTCCACACGACATCTATTGGTAGGCCGTGCTCAATATGTATTTCGTAATGCGACAACCACGATATGGATCGACTTATCAGCATAATTTATGACTGACATAGCCATGCAAGCGACTCTCTACTGAATTATGTAAATCCAGTTCCTTTTACAATAAATAGGCACGTGTCTGCCTTACTCAGCGTAGTCGTACACTTACTTACCCATACTTCATATTCCATACAGGGCTAGCAAAAGTTGACCCACTGACTATGACGGTACTAGGGTAGTAGGGTAGGGGTAGGGTAGTAGGGTAATAGGGTCGGGCATATCAGTACCTATATTATTAATGCGAAAATGTCTGTGTTTCTTGATTTGTTCTTCGTGAACGACGTGATTTTTTGCATGGCTATACGAAAGCAGTAATCCTTGTTAATTAATAGACAATGGCGATGAAATATAATGTATCACAAAAAATTACCATCATTTAAACATAAGTAAGACTATAACAGTCTAATTTCACCCCACTCTATTTCATAATTTACTATATAGAATTTATGAAGACTTATCGAATGAGGGTATTAAGAAGAGATGTATTAATATTTTACCTCGTTAATAAGACGGTGATTTTTCAGCATTTGTTATGTAAATACCAGTGAAAAAATAACATCCTTTATCAAACTTTTGACTCTTTGTGTCTAACATTGTCTGTTTTGGCGTGTTTAATACCCTCATTGTCTTCCACGCAGACAGGTTAAGTCCTTTATAAAAAGTTTTTTAGCAGCTTTTTGTTTCGTTCGGAATAAAAAAAAATCCTTGAATTTATTTATTGACTGTGCGCGGCTCCCAAATATGATGTAGACTGGGACTTGGAAGAGAAGATAGAAGAAGAGAGAAAAGATGCCCCGATCAAGAATCGAATCTTGTACCTCCTAAAGGTGCCCACGTACTTGAACAGAACTGCAACTGAACTGCGCGTCGCGGCAGCGCCCCGCACGATATCCAGCCGCGACGCGCGTACGTCACTGCCGTTCAGCTGCAGTTCAGTTCGAGTGCGTGGGCACCTTTACTCCTCAGCGGACATGATACACCGCTGCTTTAGGCAGTGATAAAAGGAGAAGATGGCCATTCACTCTTGTTTTAAAGATATCTGGAGTTATAATGTTTAAACTATCGTGAGTGATTCCATTTTTAACCCCCGACCCAAAAAGAGGGGTGTTATAAGTTTGACGTGTGTATCTGTGTATCTGTCTGTGGCATCGTAGCTCCTAAACTAATGAACTGATTTTAATTTTGTTTTTTTTGTTTGAAAGGTGGCTTGGAAACAAAAAAAAAAAACAAAATTAAAATCAGGTGGTGGGTTACATCGAACCCATCCGGGGTTCTTTATCCCCCCCAGATGGGTTCAAAACTAGTCGGGCTTACATCCACTAAAACGTTAAGTATATTAAAATAGATAATCTTTTCTAGTGATAGCAACCAAACTCGTTTCGAACAAGTGGAAATTAAAAATTAATAACACCGCCGACAATTGAAGGTTACAGTAACTAGAAAAGAGCTGACAACTTTCAAACGGATGAACCGATTTTCTTGGATTATAGCTAAGAACACTCTCGATCAAGCCAACTTTCAAACAAAAACAACTGAATTAAAATCGGTTCATTAGTTTAGGAGCTAAGATACCACAGACAGATACACACGTCAAACACCTCTCTTTTTGGGTTAAAAAGCTACATGATGATGATGCGTGAAGCTGGAGCAAGTTAGCTAGTTAAATTATATGTACATTTGTAATGGAAGTAATCTGCAAGTAATTGCTTACTCGACATATAATTTAGTAGTCGGGTGCATGCCACCTCGGCTATAAATAATGCCGCAAGAGATTGCTAATTCCAATAAATCGAACTAGTCATTGCTTAGATTGCAATTCGATAGTCATGCAAGTTACCCTGCCGTCTTAACTTGTATGCTAAGCTAATATAAAGCTATACTTGGAGTAAAAAAATTATCGAAGGAGAGCTACAAGAAAAAACTCTTAAAGTACCTACCAGTAGATAAGTAATTTGCTAGCTTTTGCCCTCGCGAATCGAGTAACTATATCAATGAAAGTATTTTTACAATCAGATCATTAGTTCTGAAGTTTACCCCCTGCATACAAACTACTTAGGTAATGTTGTATAGATAATAAACCTTAAACTTCATTCCTGTATATCTTTCTCTTGCTTTCACCTTTCACCGCCTGTGATATGAATCAACTATTAGATTTATCCAACTATAGTGTCTATAACTGTGCGTCCACACACTGCTCTACTCGCGCAATTAATCGCGACGCGCCGCACCTCGCTTGCCTTTGCAACGCGAAGGACGTCGAAACTGTGGCAGCGTGCGCGCTGTTGCATACTTACCGACAAAATAGGGAGCGATGGGCGTGAACGAGGAACACGCGAGTAACGCGGCCACACTACGTCTCTGCCTCCGTTCCTCGCTCCCTCCCATGCCACACGGGCAGTGTGTGGACGGGAGGTAATATTTGCAACTGTCGTTTTCGAGTAACCCGTAATCCTGTTTTACATTATATCTAGATTCTAGTAGCACTACGTAGCTACGTATGAGTCGAGATCGTCAAATCTATAACACACTTAAGTATTATGAAGTACACGTTAGGACATCGACCTAATGTTTGGTTATGCAACGAATTCAGCGGTACCACTACAGGCATGAAGCATCCGCGTCACGCGAGGATATCCGCAATATATCGGGAGCAAAGACGTTTATAACTTGTGTAATGGCAATACACTTGTAGTACGCGTCAGGTTGAGATGGCAATCGGGGTATGAGGCGGGGGGACGCCCCGCACACCCGCACGTCACTAATCTATGATGTCGTCAAATATCCCTATGATCACGCTACATACAAAAATGTCAACTGTCCATATCAACTGTCAACTCGATGTCGCGAAGGTACGAGTACATATTTAAAATCGATACTAATTTGCCTGCATTTTGCCTGTCATTCATTCGATTATCCAATAGTTTGGTAGCTTTCATGTATACGACAGTTAAAAACAAATTGACTGAAACTTACGGTAAATGCGTTTGAATTATTTATTTGCTAGGTCGAAGGTATTATACCTTCGACTTCGTCCGTGTGGTTTTAGGTTTTTAAAAATCCCGTGGGTTACTTTGATTTTCCGGTATAAAAAGGAGTCTATGTATGTACATAATATCTGGGATGCATGCCATCTCTATGCAAAAATTCGTCATTTCATTTGAATGGACTGCATATAACTGATAGGCACACTATTACATTTATAATATGGACCATTAGAAGTTAGTACATAATAGTTATTGCCTTTGATACCGTGAATATAGGTTTTTAAAATAAAGAAAAAAAACCTCGGTTATGACACTTGAAACTATGAAAAGACGTCGATTTTATATATTTTGGAAGACCCTCTGTTTAATAATTACTGAGAAATAATTTATTTTTGAGATAGGAAACATACCTAGTAATCACTTTTCTGTTTAAGAGAAAAACCGGCCAAGTGCAAGTCAAACTCGCGCACTGAGGGTTCCGTACTCGGGTGTTTTTCCCGACATTTTGCACAATAAATCAAGAACCATTAATTATGCATAAAATAAATAAAAATCTGTTTTAGAATGTACAAGTAAAGCCCTTTCATATATGATACCCCACTTGGTATAGTTATATAACTTAGAAAATTGAAAATACTAACTATTATTAGTTCACGAACACATTTTTTTTGTGATGTAACCACAAATTCAGTTTTCGGATTTTTCCCTGTACTTGTGCTATAAGTCCTTCCTACCCTAAAAACCCCTAAAAAACTGACATCCAATCGATGAGTATCATCTCGATGAAAATCGATTCGTTGCTTGTACCATCATCGACAACTGCCGATGTCAAAGTCAGCTGTCAACCGTCAATTCGGCGCCGATACTAATTTGCCTGTCACTCGATTATCCGGTCGTTAAGGTTTTGACAGTTTTCCAAATGTAGCCTCGGACTAAAGGGAAATGATAGAAGGAAACCTCGCGAACAAACGTGTTCAAGTGAAACGGAACAACATCGGTTTGATGAAATCGGCTTTTCGAATTGTTCTGCTCTGGTTCATATTCTGGCGCTCTGTATTTAGACCGATTTTTTTTTAAGATTTTGGTTTTAAAAACTATAGCAATAGTAGGTAAGTATAAGTATAAATTCATATTAACAAATGCTAGCGTGTGTCTGTCTGTCTTTCTATCTGTCACATTTTCGCGACTCATCAGTATAATCGATTTTGACGAAATTTCGTATTTAAAGATAATTTGCATCCGTCAGGCGGACATAGCTACTTTTTTATCCCCGAAAATCAAAGAGTACCCATATATTTAAAAAAGCTAAATCCACGCGGACGATGTACTTTTATAAAAACATCAAAATACCCGAAAGAAACGCAACAACAGTGAAAAACACCATTTTAATAAAGTATAAAAGAATAACAGCAGCATTTCCTTCGTTTGAGGTCACCTAAACCCACAATATTTTACTTTAAAGGTGCAGATAGCAAAGCCGGGCGGCCATCTTGGATTTCACAAAATTTTATTACACAGATAAGAAAATGGCAGGAAGCCAGTTCAAAAATAGCTGTCAAATACATTATGGGGGCTAAGTGAAAATTTTTAAACTCTGCGAATTTCTATAGTTTCCGCTTTGAGTTAAGCCGGCTGGGTTTTTAAACGTTACCGAGTAGGTGTACGTTGTTTTATCACTTTTAACCTGAAATTACTTTAGATTATAAATGTTTTTCAAGAGTATTAAGTACCCCATGTAAAACATGACTTTACGATATGTTATTTACGATTTCCTTTCAACTAAGCGTAAAACTTGTCATAGGAATCTCGCTCTCTGCATCGTCTCATTGCTCAAGGTCGTGACCCGTTTTCTTAAAATGGTAGGAGTTTTCTTGGGATAATAATGCAGTAGGTTGCCAAATCCTTCCACATACAACCCAACTAAGACAACGAGGTTTCTTCTTTCCAGTTTTACAGTTCTTATCAAATTTTAATGATAATAACCATGACTGAGGGCCTAACGTGCTCCTCGAGACACGAAGGAAACCTAAAGGAAAAATTCAGACCTTCAAAGTTGGTCACCCATCCAGTTACCGACTTAGACTTGTTACTATGGGAATAGATTCGACAGTAGTGTAAAGGGTGGTGTATAATTAACGACCATATCAACATGCTTTTCTAATAAACTATTTTTTTGTTTCAGGTAACTACATTTTTTCTCTTCAAAGGAGATGGTAAAGTACGCGTACATTTACGATATCATCTTCCTAATTTTCCAATCTTTATAATGGCCATGAATGCCACCCAAGGCAAGCATCCTTCCGTTCGGATGCTCGGACATCCTTGAGCGTCTCGATGGAAGCCTTTCTCTCTAACTCTACATGCAAGGTGGTTAGGGTGAGATCTATAGAGCGCGCTCTGCCTTTGCTTAGACTTAAGACAGAGTTAAAACGAGACAGAGCTATATCTCTCACATAAATCTGTCTTCTTTTAACTCAATCTTAAGTCAGAGCAAAGTCAAAGTGCGCTTTATAGATTTCAGCCTTAGAGTTGTAGGTGCCTACTTTGATAAGTCAGTTTTTCTTTCGGCGGCCAATGTGTGCCCAGCCTTAACCATTTTTTTTTAAATCTTAATTTTTGTATATTTTAATCATATTATAACATTAATCATTAATAGGAAAAAGATGGGAGAAAATAACTGACTGACTGACATATCAACGTACCTACTGTCTAGAAACTTGAGGTTTTTCATGTAGGTTCTCCATTTCTCTCTATAAGTTACACCTGCAGTCCTCCACTCTACACTAAGAAAACATTTTGGAAAATTCTCAAAAGGATTTAAAAAAATTAAAACGAGGATTTAAGCAGATGAAATTCAAACGAAGTTACATAAAAAAGCTAGTGTATATCAAGACGAGACCCTGTACGATAAAGGATCCCCAAGCCTAGCAATATAATTCAATTTATGCAACGTATATTTTATAATAACGCCCTGCAATCCAGTCGGTATTCTCGGTTGACGTTCTCCCCGCTTGCAAAAACAATATTTGTCATAGATTGATAGATGTTTCACTGCCTAGAGTTGTGCACGCGTTGATCGATATTCGAAACTATCGATAAATCGCCACGATAGAACATCGTTTTCCTGTCCACTCGTATTACCCCGCCTAATAAATCCTGACTTCAAAATACACCTACCTAGTGTCTGTACCTTAATCTGTTTTAGGTGTTTCAGAAAGCTTTTAATTTTATAAAATCTTACCGCCTGAAGATCTGTTGAGTGAAATGTGAACTGTCACATATTGAGATGTAGGATGTAATGATGTTGATCGTTTTCTTATTAAGTTGGTTGTGTGTTCCGATACAATAAGTAGTTACTGAGTAGTTTTTCAAAATATAGTAGCATTGAGTTGTTTGGAAATCGATGTTTTCCGATTTTCAATTACAGCAACACAGTATTTGAAAATGAAAATGAAAAAATATTTTTTTACCAAAAAACAATTTAGTCAACAACTTAACAACTTACTCGCAATTTTAATTTTAATATATCACTTTGATTTTAAAGTACTTAACTGCCATTTTTATTATGAATTGATTGCACTTATGGTTGTTACGCATCAGGTAACAAAATGTCGATAGTTTCAATAAAAACCCGCCCAAATATTTCAATTAGACATAGTTTACTTCTAACAAAAATAAGAACTTCATAGACAGATACACACGTCAAACACCTCTCTTTTTGGGTTAAAAAGCTACATGATGATGATGCGTGAAGCTGGAGCAAGTTAGCTAGTTAAATTATATGTACATTTGTAATGGAAGTAATCTGCAAGTAATTGCTTACTCGACATATAATTTAGTAGTCGGGTGCATGCCACCTCGGCTATAAATAATGCCGCAAGAGATTGCTAATTCCAATAAATCGAACTAGTCATTGCTTAGATTGCAATTCGATAGTCATGCAAGTTACCCTGCCGTCTTAACTTGTATGCTAAGCTAATATAAAGCTATACTTGGAGTAAAAAAATTATCGAAGGAGAGCTACAAGAAAAAACTCTTAAAGTACCTACCAGTAGATAAGTAATTTGCTAGCTTTTGCCCTCGCGAATCGAGTAACTATATCAATGAAAGTATTTTTACAATCAGATCATTAGTTCTGAAGTTTACCCCCTGCATACAAACTACTTAGGTAATGTTGTATAGATAATAAACCTTAAACTTCATTCCTGTATATCTTTCTCTTGCTTTCACCTTTCACCGCCTGTGATATGAATCAACTATTAGATTTATCCAACTATAGTGTCTATAACTGTGCGTCCACACACTGCTCTACTCGCGCAATTAATCGCGACGCGCCGCACCTCGCTTGCCTTTGCAACGCGAAGGACGTCGAAACTGTGGCAGCGTGCGCGCTGTTGCATACTTACCGACAAAATAGGGAGCGATGGGCGTGAACGAGGAACACGCGAGTAACGCGGCCACACTACGTCTCTGCCTCCGTTCCTCGCTCCCTCCCATGCCACACGGGCAGTGTGTGGACGGGAGGTAATATTTGCAACTGTCGTTTTCGAGTAACCCGTAATCCTGTTTTACATTATATCTAGATTCTAGTAGCACTACGTAGCTACGTATGAGTCGAGATCGTCAAATCTATAACACACTTAAGTATTATGAAGTACACGTTAGGACATCGACCTAATGTTTGGTTATGCAACGAATTCAGCGGTACCACTACAGGCATGAAGCATCCGCGTCACGCGAGGATATCCGCAATATATCGGGAGCAAAGACGTTTATAACTTGTGTAATGGCAATACACTTGTAGTACGCGTCAGGTTGAGATGGCAATCGGGGTATGAGGCGGGGGGACGCCCCGCACACCCGCACGTCACTAATCTATGATGTCGTCAAATATCCCTATGATCACGCTACATACAAAAATGTCAACTGTCCATATCAACTGTCAACTCGATGTCGCGAAGGTACGAGTACATATTTAAAATCGATACTAATTTGCCTGCATTTTGCCTGTCATTCATTCGATTATCCAATAGTTTGGTAGCTTTCATGTATACGACAGTTAAAAACAAATTGACTGAAACTTACGGTAAATGCGTTTGAATTATTTATTTGCTAGGTCGAAGGTATTATACCTTCGACTTCGTCCGTGTGGTTTTAGGTTTTTAAAAATCCCGTGGGTTACTTTGATTTTCCGGTATAAAAAGGAGTCTATGTATGTACATAATATCTGGGATGCATGCCATCTCTATGCAAAAATTCGTCATTTCATTTGAATGGACTGCATATAACTGATAGGCACACTATTACATTTATAATATGGACCATTAGAAGTTAGTACATAATAGTTATTGCCTTTGATACCGTGAATATAGGTTTTTAAAATAAAGAAAAAAAACCTCGGTTATGACACTTGAAACTATGAAAAGACGTCGATTTTATATATTTTGGAAGACCCTCTGTTTAATAATTACTGAGAAATAATTTATTTTTGAGATAGGAAACATACCTAGTAATCACTTTTCTGTTTAAGAGAAAAACCGGCCAAGTGCAAGTCAAACTCGCGCACTGAGGGTTCCGTACTCGGGTGTTTTTCCCGACATTTTGCACAATAAATCAAGAACCATTAATTATGCATAAAATAAATAAAAATCTGTTTTAGAATGTACAAGTAAAGCCCTTTCATATATGATACCCCACTTGGTATAGTTATATAACTTAGAAAATTGAAAATACTAACTATTATTAGTTCACGAACACATTTTTTTTGTGATGTAACCACAAATTCAGTTTTCGGATTTTTCCCTGTACTTGTGCTATAAGTCCTTCCTACCCTAAAAACCCCTAAAAAACTGACATCCAATCGATGAGTATCATCTCGATGAAAATCGATTCGTTGCTTGTACCATCATCGACAACTGCCGATGTCAAAGTCAGCTGTCAACCGTCAATTCGGCGCCGATACTAATTTGCCTGTCACTCGATTATCCGGTCGTTAAGGTTTTGACAGTTTTCCAAATGTAGCCTCGGACTAAAGGGAAATGATAGAAGGAAACCTCGCGAACAAACGTGTTCAAGTGAAACGGAACAACATCGGTTTGATGAAATCGGCTTTTCGAATTGTTCTGCTCTGGTTCATATTCTGGCGCTCTGTATTTAGACCGATTTTTTTTTAAGATTTTGGTTTTAAAAACTATAGCAATAGTAGGTAAGTATAAGTATAAATTCATATTAACAAATGCTAGCGTGTGTCTGTCTGTCTTTCTATCTGTCACATTTTCGCGACTCATCAGTATAATCGATTTTGACGAAATTTCGTATTTAAAGATAATTTGCATCCGTCAGGCGGACATAGCTACTTTTTTATCCCCGAAAATCAAAGAGTACCCATATATTTAAAAAAGCTAAATCCACGCGGACGATGTACTTTTATAAAAACATCAAAATACCCGAAAGAAACGCAACAACAGTGAAAAACACCATTTTAATAAAGTATAAAAGAATAACAGCAGCATTTCCTTCGTTTGAGGTCACCTAAACCCACAATATTTTACTTTAAAGGTGCAGATAGCAAAGCCGGGCGGCCATCTTGGATTTCACAAAATTTTATTACACAGATAAGAAAATGGCAGGAAGCCAGTTCAAAAATAGCTGTCAAATACATTATGGGGGCTAAGTGAAAATTTTTAAACTCTGCGAATTTCTATAGTTTCCGCTTTGAGTTAAGCCGGCTGGGTTTTTAAACGTTACCGAGTAGGTGTACGTTGTTTTATCACTTTTAACCTGAAATTACTTTAGATTATAAATGTTTTTCAAGAGTATTAAGTACCCCATGTAAAACATGACTTTACGATATGTTATTTACGATTTCCTTTCAACTAAGCGTAAAACTTGTCATAGGAATCTCGCTCTCTGCATCGTCTCATTGCTCAAGGTCGTGACCCGTTTTCTTAAAATGGTAGGAGTTTTCTTGGGATAATAATGCAGTAGGTTGCCAAATCCTTCCACATACAACCCAACTAAGACAACGAGGTTTCTTCTTTCCAGTTTTACAGTTCTTATCAAATTTTAATGATAATAACCATGACTGAGGGCCTAACGTGCTCCTCGAGACACGAAGGAAACCTAAAGGAAAAATTCAGACCTTCAAAGTTGGTCACCCATCCAGTTACCGACTTAGACTTGTTACTATGGGAATAGATTCGACAGTAGTGTAAAGGGTGGTGTATAATTAACGACCATATCAACATGCTTTTCTAATAAACTATTTTTTTGTTTCAGGTAACTACATTTTTTCTCTTCAAAGGAGATGGTAAAGTACGCGTACATTTACGATATCATCTTCCTAATTTTCCAATCTTTATAATGGCCATGAATGCCACCCAAGGCAAGCATCCTTCCGTTCGGATGCTCGGACATCCTTGAGCGTCTCGATGGAAGCCTTTCTCTCTAACTCTACATGCAAGGTGGTTAGGGTGAGATCTATAGAGCGCGCTCTGCCTTTGCTTAGACTTAAGACAGAGTTAAAACGAGACAGAGCTATATCTCTCACATAAATCTGTCTTCTTTTAACTCAATCTTAAGTCAGAGCAAAGTCAAAGTGCGCTTTATAGATTTCAGCCTTAGAGTTGTAGGTGCCTACTTTGATAAGTCAGTTTTTCTTTCGGCGGCCAATGTGTGCCCAGCCTTAACCATTTTTTTTTAAATCTTAATTTTTGTATATTTTAATCATATTATAACATTAATCATTAATAGGAAAAAGATGGGAGAAAATAACTGACTGACTGACATATCAACGTACCTACTGTCTAGAAACTTGAGGTTTTTCATGTAGGTTCTCCATTTCTCTCTATAAGTTACACCTGCAGTCCTCCACTCTACACTAAGAAAACATTTTGGAAAATTCTCAAAAGGATTTAAAAAAATTAAAACGAGGATTTAAGCAGATGAAATTCAAACGAAGTTACATAAAAAAGCTAGTGTATATCAAGACGAGACCCTGTACGATAAAGGATCCCCAAGCCTAGCAATATAATTCAATTTATGCAACGTATATTTTATAATAACGCCCTGCAATCCAGTCGGTATTCTCGGTTGACGTTCTCCCCGCTTGCAAAAACAATATTTGTCATAGATTGATAGATGTTTCACTGCCTAGAGTTGTGCACGCGTTGATCGATATTCGAAACTATCGATAAATCGCCACGATAGAACATCGTTTTCCTGTCCACTCGTATTACCCCGCCTAATAAATCCTGACTTCAAAATACACCTACCTAGTGTCTGTACCTTAATCTGTTTTAGGTGTTTCAGAAAGCTTTTAATTTTATAAAATCTTACCGCCTGAAGATCTGTTGAGTGAAATGTGAACTGTCACATATTGAGATGTAGGATGTAATGATGTTGATCGTTTTCTTATTAAGTTGGTTGTGTGTTCCGATACAATAAGTAGTTACTGAGTAGTTTTTCAAAATATAGTAGCATTGAGTTGTTTGGAAATCGATGTTTTCCGATTTTCAATTACAGCAACACAGTATTTGAAAATGAAAATGAAAAAATATTTTTTTACCAAAAAACAATTTAGTCAACAACTTAACAACTTACTCGCAATTTTAATTTTAATATATCACTTTGATTTTAAAGTACTTAACTGCCATTTTTATTATGAATTGATTGCACTTATGGTTGTTACGCATCAGGTAACAAAATGTCGATAGTTTCAATAAAAACCCGCCCAAATATTTCAATTAGACATAGTTTACTTCTAACAAAAATAAGAACTTCATCTAAATCAATAGACCCAACCGAAGTTTAAGTAGATGTTTGAAAATTCCTATTGACATTAATCGACCTTTGGTTCTGTTACTTACCTTAGAGACTATGACGGTTCGAAATTTTGAATCCCAATCAAATTTCAAAGAAAAACATATCGAAGCCTCACAATTTCTAGATAACCCTAGAGACTTCTTGCCTCTTGAGAATGTAACAAAATTCGACATAACATACATATAAAGACTCATAGAATTTTACATAGCTTTCACTTTTATTAGCATACTTCCCTTTTATCCACGTGAAATTCAAGTTAGATTGGGTTTTTGGTTTCCAGTGGTTTCGATATTAATCAAAGTTGAAGCATTATTTTGATGCTTTCAAACTGCAAAAGTGTTGTGTAACACATGTAACACTCACCACATACACACCTAACACATCACATACCTAAGGGGTGGTTATCCCAGCGCTTTCAACACTTTTTAACCCCCGACCAAAAAAGAGGGGTGTTATAAGTTTGACGTGTGTATCTGTGTATCTGTCTGTGGCATTGTAGCTCCTAAACTAATGAACCGATTTTAATTTAGTTTTTTGTGTTTGAAAGGTGGCTTGATCGAGAGTGTTCTTAACTATAACCCAAGGAAATCGGTTCAGCCGTTGGAAAGCTCTTATCAGCTCTTTCCTAGTTACTGTAACCTTCACTTGTCGGGGTATTATAAATTTTTAATTTACACTTGTATCATCATTAAAGCCAAAATGCCTCAAGCGGAAGAAACGAGAATAAAATGTGTCATGTTTTACACAACCCGAGAAAAGTTTCGAATCATTTGGAATCACACTCATATTATGTATGTGTATGTGTGTTTGTGTGTATGTTTGTTACTCCTTCACGCAAAAACTACTGCGGATTTGGCTAAAATTTGGAATGGAGATAGATAAAATCATGGATTAGCACATAGGCTACTTTTTATCCCCCAAAATCAAAGAGTTCCCACGGGATTTCGAAAAACCTAAATCCACGCGGACGAAGTCGCGGGCATCGGCATTTCGAATTATCGATAAAATGCAGCGTATTTGTTCACTACCGATATGATGTCACGTCACTATTCAACAATGGAACGACTGAAGCTCTGGCTCAAGACAAGAAAAACGTCGTTGTACCACACCTGTGTCAGAGTTAACTATACAGACATAGGTGTAGCGCGACGTGCTATCTTTAGATAGTTATAAGTTTTACCGACAGTCCCAGAAGAAGAGTAATGTTTGTTTCCAAATTTCATTATTATCGCAAAATACCTTAATATATTAAGCCAAAATCATCGCCAAAGAGTTTTTCCATAAAAATGCGTTGTACAGTAATGTGAATTCGATTAATTTGATAAACCTTAAATACTCGTAATTTCGTATGAAAAAAAGCCTTAAAGACGCAATCGATAAACTTCAAGAACAGAGTTTGTACATAGCTTTATGTTTGTTAAAATAAGCTTGAACAATATAATCATAGAGTTCTTCCACATAAAAATGCAGTCCAATTTGCTTAACTGTATATAAACTGCAAATAATCGTATTTTCATAAAAATCGTTGATAGACAGAATTTAGTAATTTTTAAAGTTTTAGCTATTATTAGGATAAATTGAAAATATAATTTTGTTAGCTAATATTGATTAAAGTATTAGATCACAGAGTGAACTAGAGTGAAGGAGCTCTCAGTTTGATACTGATTCGAAGATATGTCAAATATTAGGCTATGGTGACGTAAAATCAAAGAAAAATAGGGCTACCTTCGTCAAATGTACTAACATATTTTGATGCCTGCCTGACGTCGAAGCCTCGACGTTTTGTTAGAAGTTCCCTAATTGTCGTAAACTGTGTTTATAGGGTAAACATTGCCTTATAATAACAATGTAGAGTACTAATATAAAGTTGTGACTCTAGAAATTCAATTTCATCTATTTGGAATGGACGCCACTTGTTACTGTGTAGTACATTGTACACTCAATACAATTTACCTCACTATTAAACAATGGCGCGACTAAAGCTCTGCGGCTCAAGACAAGAAAAACGTCGCCGTAACACACCTGGGCACAGCTGTAGCGCGGCGCTCAATCTTGAGCGTTTTATTACTTTACATTTAATAGAAAATACCAGTTCGTTTAGCTTGGATAACAAAAGCTCTATTACATTCAAAAAACGATTATTATACTTGAAGTTTTCCAAACCTCGTAAAGCATTTATGTTTTTTTTAAATTCTTTATTGTTTGTTCACACATGAACATGTCACCCTCATGACTTACAAATCATAAATATAATTTTCGTTTAAACGTTACATACATTTAAACCGTTTATATAGACTATAGCATTCTGGCCTCGCCATAGCAAAGAGGTCTATGACAAATGCCAATATTCATACTTTCTAAATTAAATTTGATAAATTTTTTTTTTTTTGGCTTCGTTGCAGATACACTAAAAGGTACGATTAATGTCCTCTAGCATTCAACATTCCGAGTAATTTTGAGTTTTCTATTAATTAATTAACAAGTATCAAGAAGTACAGATGGGCACTATAACCGAGTACATAATATTAATTCCAATTTATTTTGTGACTCATTTTATTTTATGTACACAATTAGGCCCCAATTTCGATTGGAATGGGAAATTGAAATTGTTAAATGACTTAACAATGAAATGAGGCCAATTTTGTGTCAATGTTCACATTTTATTGAAAGAGAAAATAAGGAAATATACGTGTACTGTAAAAGATCATGATGAAGTGGAACGTAAGTATGTTTTGACATTGTTATCATTGATTTATTTACTAAAATGGAGTCTCCCTTTTAGTAAATATAATAATAGTTTATTAAGTTATTATGATTATATTACAACTTCTAATACTTATATAGTTAGGAATTTCTTAGAAGCCAAGCCTCACAAAGGGTTTTGATGATACGCGACAGGTTGAGAGGCAATTGGAGTGGGGGCGCCCCGCACACCCGCACAGCCCCCGCACTATATCGGTGCGGGATAACGCGGGCAACGTCCCCCCGCCTCATACCCGGATTACCATCTCAACCTTTTGCGTACTATAAATATTTATTTTATTTTAGTATCTTGGATTGGGGATCTAAGGTCCTTAGATCCCTTTTTGAAAAGAGCAACTGCCGAGCTTCTTGCTGGTTCTTCTCGGTAGGAATGGCATTCCGAACCAGTGGTAGATTATTTTGACGATTCAAAAGCACTTGTAAAAGTTTAATTGAATAAAAGTATTTTGAATTTGAATTTGACTTTTTTTTATGTTTTGTACGAGTATTATAGGAGTTTTATAAAATAATAAAGTATCAAGACGACGCAGGTGCGCAAGGCAACCAATTACACATTAATTCCAATTTATTTATCTCTATTTTATGTACAACTGTACACCTACAGGGTGCGCTCGCGACAGGAATGCCAAATTGGAAATTTTAAATCACTTAAAAATGGGGTTCGTGGTTTGAATATTTACGTTTTGGAGGCTTCGCGGTAGAGACGAGTTAATCTGAATTTTTACAGAATTTGCATTATATCCATACTAATTTCATACCTATATGAAAGTATGTCCGTGCGCCTTTTCACGGCATAGCCGCTGAACGGATCTTGATGAAAGCTTCAGAGATAACGCGAATCCTGGAGACAAATAAGGCTTGGTACTTTTTAGCCCAAAAAATATCTAAGTCCAATGAGGAAATAGAATAATGTGCCAAGCGGAAGAATTCGCGTTAAATATTAGGAAATCCATACTATTAATTAATATTATAAATGCGAAAGTGTGTCTGTCTGTCTGTATTTCTGTCTGTCTGTCTGCTACGCTTTCACGGCCCAACCACTGAACTGATTTTAATGGGCACAGACTTGGGATACATCCTGGGGACGGATATAGGCAACTTTTTATCCCGGAAAATCAAACAGTTCCCACGAGATCTTAAAAACCTAAATCCACGCGGACGAAGTCGCGGGCATCCTCTAGTAAAAAATAAAAGCGATGATAGCCTAGTGGTTACCACGCCGCCGACCTCCTATTCCGCGGGTCGGGGGTTCGATCCCGTTCACGCACCTTTAACTTTTCGGAGTTAAGTGCGTTTTGAACAGTTAAAATATCACTTTATTTGACCAGTGAAGGAAAACATCGTCACGAGGATCATGCATGCCTCAGAGTTCTCTATAATATTCTCACAGGTGTTTGAAGTCTGATAATCTTAACTTGGCCAGCGTATTAAACCATGTCCTAACCCTTCTCTTTCTGAGAGGAGATAGATAAAGACTATTGCACACAAAACATAAAATAATCAACACAAAAGAAAAAAACAGAAAAGAACTAAAAACAATTATTGGTTGGAATTTGAAAAAAATTGGTTGTCTGTTAAGTCGGTTTACTGACGATAGTTGAACGTGACAACAAAGGCCGATTGTGCTTCTTTGTCGCTCGTTCCGCGCTCTCGCTTGCACTTCAAGCCTTACGTGGAACGCCTCAGAGCGAGGTAACGCCGCATGAGTCATGTTTTTTCGTGCGTGCAGCCGGCTCTATCGAATTATAAGACGTTGTCACGTCAAAACATATTTTTGGAGTGGGTATGTAGGTAGTAAAGATTTCAGTGAATGTAGAAAGCGAATCCTGACTCTAGGACTTGGGCTGTGAGATTACGCGTAAGTTCCACGCACGCTCCGCCTCAGCATCGTATATCGTTCAAGTACCATTCAGTCAAATTGCTGCACAATTGTATTTGACAGAGTCAATTGTATAATGCGGTCCCACGTCGCGACTGGGACTTGAGGTGGGGAGATAGACTGGTGCCAGTGCAATAGCAGATACTGGTGTCGATTCTAATGTTGCTCTCTGAACTTAATTTAGAGTATCTGCATTCTGCATCTGTTTAACCGACTACGGCAAAGCCAAAAAAAAAGGGTTATTTATTTATTTATTTATTTTTTCAAAATCTACATCTAGCTTTACAGTATACCCAATTCGCTAGTGTAGAACATACACACTTACATCTTAAAAAATAACCTTATATCTAATATACCATACAAATTAAATATCTATTTGTGATTTTAGCAGTCTCTGTATGCAAGTAAATTTGTACTTATGTGTGTTCCACCGTAGCGCCTAAACTACTGAGCCGATTTTGATGAATGAGGTATCAATCGATTCTTTATGGTTCGTATGACATAGGCTACATTTTATACGAAAAAAAATCGACGGGACGGATGTTACGTCCAAAAAAGTGGGGGTCTCCAAAAATTTTTTTTGCTATTGTATCGAGTGGAATATCAAATGAAAGAGCGAAAAAATTCTGAATTCATAGATATAAATATTATAGTATAATGTTAAATACACCGAGTGACAGAAAAACAATTTTTTGCTGTATCTATTGCTACCTATGGGCAATTCGCGGGATTTTAGTTCTGTTTAACTTTATCTTGTTCTAGTTAGTATTGCTAAAAAAGAATAAAAAATGAATTTTAAATTACATACCGACTTTAATTTTAGTAAGCTACTCTACAAGACTACTCTCAAGACTGGAACTAAAACCACGTGGTTTGACAGATTTAAATTTAGTTTCTTATTACATTGGTAAGAAAAATATAAGAATACTCTAAAATAAAGCATCTTTCAGAATCAGTACCTACCACTGGTATATCGTACTGTTTCCCTCGACTTTATTCGTGGAACATGAATTACCGTTGGCGCCTAACTTCATGATAATCCATATGAAATGAATGGTATTGTATAATTTGAATATCATATCATCAAATTACTACGCAGATTGTATTTGACAGAGTCAATTGCATAATTTGCTCCCACGTTGACTTGGTCCCGAGTTCTTAGTCAGGGTTGCTTCTTCCTGCGAATTCTATGTTTATATCACGCGAAAAGATATACTTACTAAATGTATACTTTTTTATTTTTTCAGTGCCTGTCGCCTGATGCTCGCAACTTAGTTTTTGTGGATATAGGTTTTTAAAAATCCCGTGGGAACTCATTGATTTTCCGGGATAAAAGTAGCCTACGTAGGTATCTATCTCCATACCAAATTTCAAATCCGTCCTGTAGTTTTTGCGTGAAATAGTAACAAACATCCATACATGCATAAGTACAAACTTTCGCGCTTATAACATTTAAGTAGGATAGGAAGTAGGATTAGCGGATAAGGTTTTAAGTAGGTAGAGTAGAATAGGTTTTTATTTAATTCAATTGTTTTGTAAAAAAGTTCTTTCGTATCGATAAGTTAATCTACTCCTGGTTGGAAATAATAATTTTCCGGGATAAAAAGTAGCCTCTCACTCTCCAGGTCATTAACTATAGATCCAAGAAAAAATCTGTCGATCCGTTGTTCCGTCGCGGCGTGATTGAAGGAGTGACCAACAAATAAACACACTTTGACATTTATAATAGGATAGTGACTAGTGATAAGATGGTGCCCTCAGCTTTGAGGGTTTTAATTTTTCGTTATAAAAAGCACCCTATATTAGGTATGGTATGTCCATCTCCAATATGCAAGCTATACCTGTAACTTTCATCAAATTCAGTTCAGCAGAGACGTGAAAAGATAACAGATAAATATACAGACACATTATCGAATTAATAATAATATTATGATGTATTTGACCACTACTTCTTGTTGTTAAGAATACTCAACCCATATTAAACAACCACTAGTTCCTACATCACATTTTTACATTCAAAAACTGCCCCTAAAACAAATTTAGTAAATATAAAACAATAGATAATCATCTAAATGTAGGAGTCCATTAAACACACGTTAACGATTACCGTTTCCGAGTTATGGCGGAGTTCACAAACAGACATAATTGTCGATCGGTTGCCAGATAACGCACCCTCGACGGCCAGTTGTTGGGGGACCAATAGTGGGATATTTATTTTGATATGTTTGACTACACACGGGCTACTATTGACCGAGGTGGTAGAAGGCGCGGCGATGGTAAACATCATTATTGTATCACTAGATGATGCCCGCGACTTCGTCCGCGTAGACATATGTTGAAAACTCCCGCGGGAACCACGGATTTTTACGGAATAAATAGTAGGTACCTAGCCTTTGTGTTAATCCAAGGTATAGGTACTCTATCTCCATACTAAATTCCAGCCAAATCGGTCCAGTAGTTTTTGCGTGAAAAAGTAACAAACATACACACACAATTCACACATAGACACACACCCATACAAACTTTCGCCTTTATAATTTTAGTGCGACTAGGTTTTGTACGCGGCTTCGCCCTAGAAGCTTATAATCTTTGTGGCGTAGCTAACTAGCAAGTAGCTTTGCCAAAAAGCGGCGTAGTGCGTGCTCCCGCGCGTTACCCTGCGAAGCTAAGGCGAATAGTTTATTAAAAGTGAATGGCCGTATGTCACCGTACTATAATTTACGTAACATCGGTCATCAGCAATCCATTATGCCTAATACCTATACAATTTCGACATCGTGTTCCAATCATTACGACAAAACAATCAAATTGTTCACCAACATAGGTGATTTGGATACAATTATGTAATAAAGAATACATAAATTATCGTATTTGGAATTACCACCATACATACCACCATAGTTTGAGACCTACAGTGCAGTGTGACGATCGCAAACTAACTGACTGACGATCTTTTGATTAAAATATACAGTTGTACTCAAAAACCGATTAAGTACCTACAAGTCGCGCTCGCACACGATGGGCTCCGGAACCCATTGTAAAAAAATAACATTTTTAAAAGCATTTTTAATTATTTTTAATTAGCCCTATTTTTCTATGATTTCATGTCACTATAGATAGCCTTATATTTGACACTAGCTGATGCCCGCAGCTTCGCCCGCGTGGATTGGTCAGATCCGCTGCAGCATCAGGATTGAGGAGTTGGACTCCAAATTTTTTATGAAACAATGTCGCAAAGTTCCTCTATCGATTAAAAAAGAAATGACGTAAATCGGTTCAGAAATCTCGGAGATTTTGGTGTACATAGGTAGAAAAACACAACTCCCTTTTTGAAAGTCGGTTAAAAAAGTAGCCTATGTTACTCCCTGGTCAATTCTCTACTTGTCTGTGAAAATCCCGTCAAAATCGGTTCAGCCGTTCCCAAGATTAGCCTTTTCAAACAGACAGACAGACAGACAGACAGACAGACAGACAAAATTTTAAAAACGTGTGATTCAGTTATAGTATCGTTCAAATAACCAAATGACCTTAATATGCGGTAGTTATTTCGAAATTACAGACAGACACTCCAATTTTATTTATTATAGTATAGATAATATCCACGATTCGGGGTCAAACCGAGAGTTACCTCAATCTAGTTCACTCTGACAATGTTGTCATAAAAAAAATTAAAAAAATGTCATAAATGTAGGCATGAAATGGACTGTCACATATTATTATTACCCGCAAAATTATTGTTTTCATTTGTGGCATGCCGTATTGTTGCATGTTTTTGCTCCGGCGTAAAACAGCTTTTAGACGCCATAATTACATAATTAAAGATCAAACGAATTTTCTACGAAAACTTTTCGTTGATTTTACTTTTTCCTAAAGACACAATAATGAAGTGTAAATAATTAATTAATTTACTAATTATTTCTTGCCTGTTCGAGGAAAACTCGAAAACAAATGTTTTAAAAACAGGCAGGTAACGAGAGTCAACAGCGTCCCGCCAAATTCGCCATTTTCTAATGACGTAAACATCCCGCCATATTGGCAGCTCTGGGTGACCACAAGTTTTTCTGTTTTCTTTTTCAGTTCAATTTATTGAAACAGTTTGACTGCTGAGCTTCATTTTGCATGGCAACATATTACGTCATAGCGGCATGCTACTGGGTCGCATATTACAACAATGAATGAATTCATATTTAGCACGAATCGTCCATAGACTGTCATACCGTAATATTCCAATTCTGCAATACCATCTTGTCTCGGCATAAAATAGACCCGCAAATTAATGTAACGTTACATGTTTAACAGACGTTAATTGTGGCCCCTATTTTTGTACGATAAATAATTGTTAGAAACGCGGTTTCTATGCTTTGTCGTTCACTGATTTTAGCCAATAGCGTGACTGTGTCGGCCAATCAGATAGAGCCATGGCAACTATCTATTTAGATACCGCAATCAGATACCTGAATCGACGATGTGTCATATAATATTAGGATATGGGTGACGTGAAATCAAACAAAAATAGGCTATTCATAGGCTATGAATGGCGTCGAATGTTGGAACATTTGACGCCTGCCAGTTTTGTTACAAGGTACCTAACTGTTGTCATTGTGCCGCAATCAACTCCAGATTGTCAGATTTATCAAAGTCATGTACATTTTAGGGCTGTCCGGAAACCGACAAAACTCATGGGCTCCCCAATCTAATGGAAACGAGGAAAACAAAGCCCCGAAGTGTTTTGAGGCATTAGCCAGTATTAATTAGATATATTTACTGCCAGTTTTCGTTTACAATAGGTATCGCCTTTCGTACTATGCCACTTTCCCTAAAACTAATAGATTACTGCGATTTTATCTTGGATCTCGAAAAAACAGAAGTAACTATGGTCAGCCGTATAAGGCTCCGGCCTTGGTTAGTTAATCGTTTTTTTTTTTTGTTGACGGGGTGAAATCTTCTTAAGATACCCGATCTCTTTGGGGAGAGACCAGGCAAAGCCGTGCCAGTAGGATGGTACTAGCTAACCGAAGGACAGACTAGAGACAATTTTTCCATTCCATCAGCCTGTATGCGTCCACTGCTGGACATAGGCCTCTCCAAGAGCGTGTCATATCAAGATAATTTTATGTCTATATTTATTATGCTAAAACTGACCCAATCATAAAGTTGAAGACTAAATTAGATATTTACTGTAATATTTATGCGGAAACGTTACTATTCCACTACTTGATCCAGTGTCAATGTACTGCCTAATATTAACAATTGTAGTTAAGTCCGATATTTAGGAATAAGACAATATGTAAAATATTATTATTATTATTAACAAGCGCGTCCTCCGCCTTCCTCACCCACCCGCTCGCCGTTGAGACAATTTGGAAATTGTGAATTCCCCAAATTGTCCCTGCTGGTAATCGAACCAGGAACCTCCCATGACTACAGCGTTCACCTTTGCGCTGATAGGTCATCAAAACGTAAATGATGAACTGCATGATGAAAATACGCTGTAAAATCGCAGGAATAAGCTAGTTGAGAAAAAGTAGCTCTATACGATTTAGTGGATAGGTATGAAACATCAGTGAAAATGTTTTCGTATAATAAAGTATGGGGAGGTACATTTTTTTCAATTTCCGCCCCCACCCTAAACCGCTTAGCGGATCCTGTAATCTTTTGTTCGTATCAAATATGGAAAGGAATCTGTTTTGCGGCGGTTATTTCAAACGATTTGGGAAAAATCTGTCTGTTAAACTCGCGCCCCTGTAGTGTAGCGGTGGAGATCGCTCAGTTTTTGAGCCGAAACTTCTGTGTTCAATCCTGATTGAGTTCTAGAAAGATATCAAAAAGAGTCTTTGTATAAAGCTTGATTTGTAATGAAAACTTTGGTGTTTCGTGGCGAGTGTGTGATGCTATGTAAAACTTGACCTATGTATGTTTGTTACTCTTTCATACAAAAACTACTTTACGAATGTGGCTGTAATTTGGAATGGAGATAGATTATACCCTGGATCAACACATAGGCTACTTTTTATCCCGGAAAATCAATGAGTTCCTACGGGATTTTAAAAACCTATATTTACGGGAACGAAGTCGCGGGCATCAGCTAGTTTATACGAAGTTTTTAGTAAAAGCTGTTCATTTTGGTGATTTCAAAGGAATTTTCTTTTGAAATGCTAGATTAAAACGTATTTCAACAGCGAAACCCGGCTGCATAGTTTAGTGTCAAACAATTTAATATTTCACGAATACGCTGCACTTATTGAATATGAAATTAATAAGCTAATGCAAGGTAAAAATAGCTTCTGAAGATATAAAAATCGACTTTATTCCTGCTGGTTTAAAGTGCAAAATCCCTTGAGAATAGCTACCAATGTAACGGAAAAGACATTTCCATCACATCCCGTGAATACGTGATGGTGGAAATTATGTTTTTCCCTCTAACACGATGGCTTTGTGTGTGTTGGAAAGAGACAAAAGAGTGGCGGTAAATGAGGGAAGTTCATTAAGAATTCCGAAAATGAAACCCAATCATATTATTTCGCGTCGCGTTTAGCGGAGGACGGTTTTATGTAACAGTGAAGTTTCGAAGCTTGCTTAAATTATGAATGAGTTTGCTCGCGGAGTTTAGAAAGTTTAAATTGGGTATTTTTTTAGTTTAAAATTAGGAAGTACAGTTTCATGTTAGTAATTTTAGTCTGGAGTTCATAGCTTTTGATTACAATACCGTCGAGATTTAGGGTAAACCGTTTTGTAAAGCAATCTGATTAGCTAATTTTACTTTCACTAGAATAATACTACACTAATAATAATGATAAAGTCCTCCCGCTGCGTTTCTCTGTATATGAACTAATTTCAAACCACTGTAGGTATTTTTTACCAAAAGAAAAGCACGCAATTACAACAGTATACGAAAGTTTTGGCGTATTGGCATGTAGTAAAATTATATAATAATAATAAAGTCCTCCCGCTGCGTTTCTCTGTATATGAACTGAACTAATTTCAAACCACTGTAGGTATTTTTTACCAAAAGAAAAGCACGCAATTACAACAGTATACGAAAGTTTTGGCGTATTGGCATGTAGTAAAATTTATTGAGGATCACACCTTATCAATTAAAATCTACATTCTAAACTGTCTAGCTCTTTTAAATAATAATAATAATATAATTTATTTTTATTTCATACGAAATGATGCCCGCGTCTCCGTCCACGTGCATTTTAGTTTTTCTAAGAATCCAGTACGAACGATTTTATTTGCCGGGATAAAGATTGCCTGTGTTAGTCTCCGGGATGAAATCTATCTTGCGTCTAAATCAGGTAAGAGGATGGGCCGTGAACAAACAGAGTTACTCTTTCGCATTTATCATTATGGCGCACTTTATGGCGCGTACGATAGGTTTAGTTTGGATATCACGGGTTCTTAAAACAGATTTGAAAATAAAACAAGATTGGAACGACTAGGACTGGTGCATAAAATCGTCCCACGCTGAAAACACGATTAAGAAAAGCTTTGACGAGTGTACGAAATTCGATTACGAGTAATAATAAAGTAACATACGTTGTTCTCATACTAAATGGACTTTTCAGGTTCACAGCTTACATTTTTTTTTTTTGTTTTTGGCTTTCTCTTTGATAGCCATGGTAAGTGATACGTGAACTGATGAAACTCCTTTATTCCTTTTGAGCTACGGAACCCTAAAAACCTAAATCCACGCGGACGAAGTCGAGGGCATCATCTAGTAATAAACAAAAATCAATTGCCTTATGTATGAAAGATAGTCACCTTGAGAATGCGACGGCTCGACTTTGGCGGATTTTTTTTTTTGTTTTGTGCGTAACTGTCACGAGTAAGTTTGTATGAAAGTTTTTTTTTTTTTTGGAAAATCCACCGGAAATGTCAGATCAGATATATGGAGCAATTTTTGTATGAAAATCTCAATACACTTTTCATTAAATTGCACCCGTGCGAAGCCGGGCAGGTGGCTAGTTAAAATTAATTATGGTATAAAATCATTGCTGCAAAGACAACTTGAATGAAATATTTTGTCATCCTGTTTCCGAAAGTATTGTACAAAATGGCCAATTTAAACCGCTTATCCCCTTATTGAATGAAAATTAATTAATTATTTTGATAAATTGTTCGGAACTCATAACGAAATTAATTTGTTAAATTGTTATAACATAATATTATTATAACAATAGAATGACAGGACCGACGACGTAAAATTTGATTATTTTCTATTGCACCCCTTTCTTGAGTTAGACTTATTTCTTGATCTTTTCATCAATCGCCGTGTCCCCCGACTTCCCGCTATGGACATTTGTGCACTCATTCGTATTCAATTCGTATTTGTTTTCGTGAAAATACGATTCAAAGTGGCCATACAAAACGTAAAGTACGTGTGTGCACTCATTCGTATTTTTACGATTCGTATTTGATGGATTTCTGACGTAGAAGAAGAAAACACACTAGGGTGGATAAACAGAATAACCCGCTATTTGGTGAGAATTACATAAAAAAAAAAATGTTATTGACGTAATAATTTTAATTAGATTGGTCTGCTGAATACATCTCCGCTAACGTACGTAATGAGAACTTCCTACTTTTTATGAATCGGTAAAAAATACTCAATTAAAATTGAAGCTTTATTTATCTGGGATATTGGAACCACCGCAATTAAAAATCTCAGTATATAATATAAATGCCTTATTACGTTAGGACGAATGAAGTAAACACACTTCCCTCTTTCCCATTGATTGGGGTCGGTTAACAATGCCATAATAGGCTACCTAGTGCACTAGTGCCTAGGTCTGAAATGGGTCTTTGTTCTAATCTGTGGCTTTAATTTATTTATTGCAATCAGCACTAGAAGTGGTGAGCTTGGAAAAATATTATTCATATTATGCATTTTCGTGGTGCAAGTGATAGGAAATAAGAGAAAAGTAGGCACTTAATACTAAATAGAAGGTCTAAATAGAATTTTCACTTAATACAAGTGTAAATTAAAAATTTATAACACCCCCGACGATCCAAAGTATCTGAGTTTTCAAAACATCATTTTCAAATAAATAATTATGTATTTAGGCAACGTCCATCTTGACAGCTTGACATTTGTCTATTGACATAATATTATGAACCTAACGGTTATCTAACCTTTTCTACAAGAAAACTAGAAAAGAGCTGATAACTCTTAAACGGCTGAACCAATTTTTTTAGATTATAGCTAAGAACACTCTCGATCAAGCCACCTTTCAAACAAAAAAAAACTAAATTAAAATCGGTTCATTCGTTTAGGCGCTACGATGCCACAGACAGATACACAGATACACAGATACACAGAAACACAGATACACAGATACACAGATACACAGATACACACGTCAAACTTATAACACCCCTCTTTTTGGGTCGGGGGTTAAAAACTATGACTTACTGTGTATAATACAATGGCTTGTTATCTATAGCTGGTTCTTGCCGTGTTTAACGTATTTTTAACCAAAACTAATACTTTATATTTATCGATTCGATTGTGTGTTTGTAATTTGTATGTTACATATTTATGTTTCGTCGATATCAACTCTTTATTTTTTATTATTTAAAGAAGTCAATTATTATGACTTGATGATGCCCAACAAACAAATAAACACACTTTGGCATTTATAAACTTAGTAGGATAGGCTTTGCCTGATCGGGGTCTCATCCGTACCTACAACAATATTATAAATTGGAAAGTTTGTCTGTCTGCGAGCTTCGCCGGAGACTCCACGGAATTTTTCAAAAACCTATATCCATCTGGACGAAGTCATGGATACCATCTATTTAGTACAGAGATAGCTTACATCCCAGAAAATTGCATAAGCTACTTTTTATTCGTTTCCACTAGAAACGAATAGAGTTTCCACGGGATTTTCGAAACCTAAATCCACGCGGCCTCTATCTCCGAAGATCTGATGAAGATCTTCGGAGATAGAGGCCAGATTATCTCAACAGATAACGGCTGATAACTCGTAATCTACTAATCTGTGCATTACTATAGTAATCCGTCTAATTTTCAACCATATTGGCTCTGCCCGGGCAGCGTCGACATCACCCGTAACGTAAATATCATTCCATTTCGAACATCTAAATTACCGAAAATCGCCCATTGCGAATGTGGTATCAAATTGAGCATTATCACGCCTAATCCTAGAATATCGGGCATAGTAACATGAATAATGAATAAACAAACGATTTGAAATTAGACGCGATTAGAGCTCAACGGATGAGCCTCATAATTGAATTAGATTAGAGTCATCATGAATTGTGGTTTCCAATACTATTGTGTTATTTGTATAAAATACCTAACTATAAGTTGTTCTAATTTATAATTAAATTATAATTATACAAAGCATAATTTATTTAATTACATACTATAAACATAATATATTTGCGGGTTTCTGGGAAACAGCCCGTAATTCTAATAATAATAAGTCGTCGCTCAGGCATCCCCTGACAATGTGTTCTATAAACACTGGCTCCGGGTACACCAGATCCCTAACGTAAAATGATTATTTCATTTTAAATTATTTTAATTTTATATTATATTTTGCATTTTTTCTGTTTATATGGGTCCTTGACCTGCAATAAAACGGTTTTATTTATTTAATACGAGGGAATAGGGTTGAACCCAACTGCCGGAGGTCAGGATTCAGGACTCTACTTCAGAGGTGACAGATAGCCCCTGTTTACTGTGCCTAACAGTTTGAGACTAAGATTTTCTGGGACTATAAGTAGTTGTTATTGATAATTAAATTATAATTATACTAAATGTATATAACTAAATTATACATAATTTATTTGATACTAGTAGGGTCCAACTTAAGCTGCTAGAGATCAGGACTCAACTCCAGAGGTGACAAACAGCCTCTGTTTACTGTACATATTCAGATTGACACTATAAGATTTTCTGGGGGTTCAAGTCCATGTAAATTATACGGGTATTTAGAGGATTTATCCAATATTTGTCATTGAATGGCGATGATGTAGAGAGCTAATTATGCTCGGAGTTTCTCTACGCGATTAAAGAGATGAAGAGCTTCGTAGAAGAAAAAAATGATATAGTTTGACAGGTTGCGAAGCTAAAGTGACAAGGGCACAAATAGTTCGAAGAGCCGATTGATAACCTCCGGAAAACGCAGCGTTGGCAGCATTGATGTTGGAAGCGCTATAGAGTGTTCTGTGGTTGGCCAACTCCCCACTAAGTGGACAGACGACATCAAACAAGTTGCAGGGAGCAAGTTGTTGCTTGCTCACGCGGTTTTAGTATAAATCACACCAACATCTTGTAACACACATTATGCAAATAAAGGATTATTATTATTATCGTTTCAACGAATAGTTCCTATGGCGTTATGTTGGCTCCCCTGTCTGTCTAAGTCATTGGCACCATATTGGCATAAGAAGACGCAGATTTTGTTTATTTTCATTCGATTTTCATGAATAAATGAAATGCAAATAAACAAAATTAACGCCATAGGAACTATTCGTTGAAACGATCTATTCCCGCTTCTGCCCATAGCTTGTACCACACCGATACATTTATTAACCACCATTGTGAAGGTGCACATTGTTTTAAAACGCCAGGTGTTCACATTGTGTGGTTCTGGTCTGGGTACTAATGTTTAGGGTCCCTAGGGCTTGCGGAGTTTTATAGCTCCTTTGTTCGGACTTCGGCACTAACGGCCATTCTAATCATTTGAAATGTAGGCTAGTATGAGTGGAATTTCAGTTCTGTAGCAAATACACACCAGATTTGTACGATGGTTTTGTAGTTCTTGTTGGTATGGTAACTCGTTTTCATACTAAGTACACAAAGAACGGACATACAATATTACACTAAGGAATTTGTACACCTTACTAGAAAGCTTTTGTGTACTTCATCATCATTACCCCAATCCGTTGCGGACCCACTATTGAGCACGGGTCTGCATTCAGAATGATTAGCGTTTAGGCCATAGTCCACCATGCTAGCCAAAGGCGGCAGACTTCATACACCCTTGAGATATATTATGGTCTACTTAATTGACAGATTTATCTATCTGTCTTGAATATAAGTGAAATTAGAATTTTTCTGAACCTAACTCCGGATATTTGTTATCTGACAAACACTTTGATCAAACTTGCGTCCATCAAACGTCTAGTGACCTTGAGGGATTTTTTTTTTGGCATTTATTGATTTCTTGATTCATAAAAATCGCGAGCCGAGTCATAAAAGTGGCGACCTCCCCAGCTCAGTGATAAAAGCATCTACATCTTTGAATTTACATCTTTGGGTTTGCGATCTTTTGGAATTTATACAATAATTTCTGAACCGTCTCTGCTCTGGTCTTAATTGAACTGGCACACCCCATTCCAAGTTAGCCCGCTTCAATCTTAGACTGCATCATTACTTTCTATCAGGTGAAATCGCAGTCAAGCGGTAACTTATAATAGAATATAGAGCCTCGATAGTTGAGGAGCAGACTGCATTCCGAAAGGTTGGCGGTTCAAACCCCACCTGTTGCACTATTGTCGTACCCACTCTTGGCACAAGCTTTACGCTTAATTGGAGGAGAAAAGGGAGTTTTTTAAAACAATATTAGTCATGATTAGCATGGCTAATATTCTTTAAAAAAAAGAGCTCTCCAACGGGCGTTCGCTGCTTTTATTTATGGTAACTTTGTAGATTTGATGGCGAAAAATCTAATGGTATCTTTTCCTTTATTCCAGGAGGCGGGTGCACATTCCCCGCCGAATGGACGGGCAGTTGGTTCCAGTCCGGCATCATGGGCCTGATAGCCATCAACTCCACACACATACAGTCCAAGGGCGAGTGCTCCGAGACTGAGGCCTATGACAAGTTCCTGCTTTACGACAGGTAACATGCATTGACTTGATTTCAATCTAATCCATCAGCCTGTATGCGTCCACTGCTGGACATAGGCCTGTCCAAGAGCGCGCCACCACACACGGTCCTCCGCCTTCCTCATTGACTTGATTTGCTCTAGAGTAATTACTATGAGCATGGTCTTAGCTTTACGACAGGTTAGATGCATATTGACTTGATTTATTTTCGGGTAGGTAATTACGATAATAGATCATGGCAGACGCAGGCCGAGGCGTGGTCCGACCAGATCAGAGAAGCGGTCGACACACCCTTCTGCAATGCCTTCCGTACGGCCTCTAACAGGGAAAAATGGTGTAATATCGTAAAGAAGGTGACATCTCGAGGGTGCGACGATCCTCAAAATTGAAAGACCGACGCGCGAAGAAGAGAAGACTGTATGTAGAATTAAAGTTGATTAGAATAGGTACATATTAAAAATAATTTTGAATCTATTAATGTTGAATGAATTGTAATAATAATAATTAGAATATTATATATTTATAATGGTATGACAAGATTGTATTCATGACTAGTTATGTTATTGTATTATTGCATACCGAAAGGTAGAATTTGGAGCACCTAACAATAATAGTTTTAAGATCTGTAAACTAACCCAAATTCGCAATAAAGATTATTGAATTGAATTGAATTGAATTGACGATATCATATAAGACGTCATATAATTCAAAAAGTCAAGATGTCATATAATTTACGAAACGTTTTGTTTTTTCAGGACTTACGACTGCTACAGGTGTATGGTTATACACGAAAAGCACAAATACGTACTGCAGTATAAAGAAAGTAAGTGGCCAAAATAATACTTTTATTACGAAAATATGTACACATATATAAATCATAATATGTACATTTGCACAAATCTTAGGCCGAGTCCCCATTATGCAAACAGTGCGTACGAGTACCTATTTGTTTCCATTCAGAGATCATTATGAACGTCTACTTTTAGCCTTTCTAAACTAGCAACAGAAATACGCCATGCCGGCATCAGTTTTGCCTTCAACTTTTAATATGGGTACCTTCCAGTCAAGAGTGAATAGGCAACTTCTAGGCAAGCGCGCTCCAATTTAGTCTCCATCACTTGCTAGCAGGTCTGATTGCAGCCAAGCGCTAGTCTATAAATTGAAAAAAAAAAAATGCGTGACATGATATTTTTGTACGGTTTTCAAACTACATTATTGTACGATATTGAGGTGATATGTGTTTCACCGTAACAATAAGAGGATCTTTTTCCGGGATGATATTATGTCTAATTACGTCTAGTGACACTGCTGCTCCGATCTTTGTATGTTGGAACTTCCATACGTGGTAATCTATATGTAGAGAAAAGTCTTTAGTGTGATTGAGGATCGCTTAGCGACATCTAGTTGTGTTAGTTATACTTCGGAGATCTTTCACATCCTCCTTCCTTTAAGCACAACTCCACTCGAAAGTCAAGTCAAGACTAAAATCTAGTGCTTGAATGGAGTCTACCACATAGTGTACATTTTGCTAAAATACATCAATTAAAATGATTGAATATTGGGTTTGAAACGATGTCTTTCTGACCATCGTAGCTCCAATAAAAATATTCGTAAATAAAATAAACAACTCTTTAAGTTATTTACCAAACTTATAACGAATAACATTTGAATATTTCAGCATTCTGCAGCCAGAAAGACTCGCTGACGTCTATCTGCGACGAGATCAGCGGCGACGCGCCGCTCTACTCCATGTTCCGTAAGGAGCCGCGGCCGGAGCCCGAGCCCTGCCCCTTCCACCCCGCGCCCTTCACCTTTACCTACAACAGGTAACATTGTCATCAACTTTACCTGTATCTGATTTTCGCGCACTATACAGTTACCTTTAGATATGCTATACTCATTGCTCAGATAAAGAATCAAGGTGGATTTGTCGGACGCGTATACCCCAAAGGGTAACAATAAAACAAAGCATACTATCATTCGTGAGAAACAAGCCTTTCTTCTAAAGGTCTTTCTTAATTTGCGCTTGCTACGACTGTTACAGCCGATCACACAGCAATGCACCATAAATAGCTTTCTACACACCTACAACACTAAATTCTAAACCGGAAACTGAATAAAATTCGAAATATTTGCAATAAATTACTATCACAGAAGTATGTTGGGCACAGATGACAACTGTGCCCAACCAAAACCTAAACTATGACAAAGCCAAAAAAACTGTATTTTTGTCTTTATTACTCTTCAGAGTTTTTCTATACACTTCGCTTGCTCTAACATGGTATTATTGTTTTGATTTAGACTCGACACCACCATCACACCTCGACTCCTTGTCTGAGACGCGTTGTAATATTGTGTGTGGACGCTTGCAGGGGCTCGGGCGACTGCACGTACCCGCCGTCGCGCGCGGAGTCGTGCACGGACGACTCGCGCCTGCTGCTGCGCTACATGGCCTGCCCCGACGTGCCGGGCACCGAGAGCAATGGTAACACCACCCTTACCCTTCTTTTTTTTCTCTCTCGTCTGGCTTTACACTGATTAGCCAATGTTAAGTTTGTAGTTATTTACAACTTAGGGAAACTATATGTATAAGTATGGACCTCGTCTGTGCCGGCGCCAGCCGACATACACGCGGCGCCCCTTTAGAGCGCTTCCTAGTCAGTTCCACCACCAATAAACACCAGCAGAACACAAAAACCGGCCACTTCTAACAAAAAAACACTCCAAAAAGGCACAACACGCGCGCCAGCAAACGCCACCACAGACGAAGTCTAGTCTTATTTTACATTTACTGCGAAAACAGCAAAGCGAAGCGGCGGTGGGCGCCCATAGGAGTTGTTTCTGCGCAGAATGCCATTTTCCGCGTTGCGAGCCATTGCGGTGGCATCCGCAATCGCAGCGAGCCACTCACCATAAATATCAACGACATATTGTCTTCAATCAATTTTTTGCGATTAAAGGGCTTCCGAGGCAGTCAAGCGGCTTGTTGGCAAGCACGTAAATTTTTGCTTGAACCAAGCATGTTTGATCGTTTTCAATGTTTGCTTGATGCTTGGGTGCTTGACCATGATTGGTGCGATTTTATATTTTTGACGTGATAAAACATAAACAAAAAACAAATCAAAATTACGTGCTTGCCATCAACCCGCCTTACTATCTCGGAAGCCCTTAGCACATTTAAAATTAACAACACTAAAGGCGGAGACACCTTTGTTTATTTAACCAATGAAATGTGTTGGTAATTTCCAGTGGAGGAACTAGTCTGCCTGGCGGTTTGGAAAGAGGGATCCACGAGATACCTGGTGGGGCAGATCTCACAGGTGCAGAGGAGGAACGCCATCGCCTCTGATGAAGATACGTACAGGTCAGTTGCTTTTTTCATGACTGCAAGACGGAAACTTACGACATACAACTAACTACGTCATATAACCAATTACGTCGTACAACTAATTTACATGTCAGTGGAGTACCTACTGTGTCAAGAAAATACCGGGAATAGGTCAATGAAACAGAGAATATGTATTATTCATCCAAATATATATTGTATCACCTTCAAAGGAGGCCCCTTTTGAAATACGCCACTTACGCCAACGATCAAATATCCAATCACCAAAACATTTTTTGAATGAATATTTTAGAATCGAGTACAGCCGCGAATTCTCTTATATGCCATATCGACTGAAAACGGTTAAAAGTTATAATTCGAGTTTTAGAAACAGAAAAAAGTTGGCTGGAGCCATATCAGGGGAGTATGGTGGCTATTCGGTAAGATTTTTTGAGTTTTTGGCCAGAGATTCAATCAAAGTTTAGCCTTGTGAGATTGTGCGTTATCGTGGTGCAAAATCCATGAGTTTTCCTTCCATAAGTCCGGTCTTTTTCAACGAACTTGCTCTGTCAAACGCCACGTATAACGCTCAGATAATACGAATTCTTTATACACTGTTTCACTTCCACGCAAGGGCGGATCCAGCTTTGGCGCCAGGAGGGGGTCACATAGTCGTGGTCAAGTCAAGAACTTATAATTTAATTTTGATAACAATAGATACAACTAAAAAGTAGGTACATAAGTTACGCAGCACTCTTTCAGTGAGTAAGTACCTACATATCTACCTATGGGATTTGTTTGGGGGGGGGGGGGGGGGGTTACCCGGAGATGCTTAGTGGAATTTTACCTTTCAATTTGACCAAGATTGATTGAAGATTTGAACAAGATAGAATGCAACAAGAAATATGAGCGCGAGCGCAGCGAGCGTAATTTTTCTGTTACAGATAAAAAGCGAGAGATGAACGAGCTCAGCCATAAAAAATGTTACCTATGTTTTAAAGAACCTCACTCTACTTTTCTCATGAAAAATAAAGATTTTCTAGGGATATTCAAAAATGTAATCTCATGCGCACGAAGTTCCGGGTAACTACTACAAAAACAACTAATAGAATAAAAGCGCGAGCGAAGCGAGCGCGAAATTTTTATTAATTGTATTTACGAAATAATATTAGCGAAAGTACTTTTCAGGGCTTATCTTTTTAGGTAAAATTTGGTACTATTCAGTGGTACCTTGCATTGTATACATAGGTATTTTATCCCAAAAAAACTGAGTTTCCACGGGGTTTGAACGAAGTTCCGGTAATCAACTAACACAATATAAAAGCGCGAGCGAAGCGAGCGCAAATTTATTGATAGATTTACAAAAAAATTGTAAATTCGAGAACTAACTAGTATATTACGCATTTTGAAAACAATTTCTTTTGGCTACGGCCATGTTAACAACAATAACATTTAAGTTAAAACACACGCACTGGAATAATGAGAAACTGATTACTTATCATTTCTTGTAATTAATGAATTTGCAGCAACAATTTTTAAGAATACTTATTTTATTTTATTTATTACGGTATAGTTACATGGTACACTCATAAACACATTAGGTAAAGGTAAAAAGAAATTTTAGTTTTTTAACTTAGAACTAACTATGTTATGATATTATGTTGAAGTTTAGTTGTTCCGATTGAGGTTAGGTCTAGCTAGACGTTACGTACTAAGTAGTCGACAAGCGCGCGCAAGTGTGACGCGGTAAAATTTAAATTTTCGATGCGTTCGTTCCCAAACGTTTGCCATCATACAAAGTTATTATATTATATAAAAATTAATTAAATTTTGAAGGTATGTAGTTACATAAAATCTGTATGGTGACAAAATACATAAATAAAATCATTATGTTCAATTAGTGGTCCACCTAAGTCCTGGAACCAGCTCAGGGGGGGGTCATGACCCCCATGACCCCCCCCCTGGATCCGCCGTTGCTTCCACGTTATATATTGTTCTTCTTTTGCAGATGCTTCATCTACAAGGGGCAGCACGGCGACAAGAGCACGTCATACATCATCGCGCAGTCGGGCGACGCCACGTGCAACGGCTTGTCTTCCCCCACTGACGGCAGCCGCACCATGAAACTTACTACCAGTGAGTCCATTCCCTATTCTCTCTGTATGACCCTTTTTTATGGGCTACATACCAATATCACAGTTCACGACAGTTAGAAAACTTGTAACTAAACGTCGAGGCTTCTCCTATACTGACAGGCGTCAAATGTTACCTACATTTGACGCTAGGTAGGCTATGAAACGACTAGATATCTTTGATTTCACGTCAACCCTAGCCTAATATTTGACAGATGTCGATTCAGGATCAAAACCGAGAGTTCTGCTGCTTTAGATGCTTCATCAGTAAAGGATAGAGGGACTAGAACTCGAGCATTGTTGCGCAGTCAGGTGACGCCACGTGCAACAGCCAGTGTTCTCTGTCCTACCCGTAGAGTGTTTCTGTAAAACGTATAGCCAGAAGATTTCTAAAGTCGAGTGGAGCGAAGCGAGGTGGTCACCTCCGTAGTGAAATGAAGGTCGAGAAGGTGAAGCTGAATGAAGGGAAGACAAGTCTTCTGGTGTAACCCATTTAGACCACTACCATTTGGTGCCTTGAATTTCCATTACGTCTTAAACGTAGGAAAAGCATTTAGTATTGACGCACGTATCGCAATTCCTATCCGATAATGACTGATTTGAAGTGATGAGAAGAAGTGTCCATTCAAATTTAAAAATACTAATAATATATTGTATTGTTCTGTATTTCAATGTTTTGACTACTATTTCCAGGTGATGACGAACACAACCGCTGTCACTTCCCGAGCTGGATCGTGGAGCATCACAAGTGGTTCAGTTTGGATCACACGCACCAGTACCACTTCACTACTAAAAACGCTACTCTAAAGGTAGGATCATACATCTCTCTCTCTCTTTCTCTCTCTGTTTTGTATTCTGAGGAAAAGGAAAAGGTGACTGGATGACTGACTGATCTATCAACATACAGCTCATACTACTGAATGGATGGAGCTGAAATTGGGCATGTAGATATATATGTACAGTACCTGGCAGGAAATATTGTACATCAAACTTTAGAAAGAGATACGTCACATAGTTATGAGTGACAGAGACAACGCTCTACGAAGCCAAAAAACCCTTATTTATATTTCCTGTCGGCTACTGTAGTTATTATAAGGTAGATAACTGCTAGGACAGGATTTTTGAAAATTCAACCTCTAAGGGGTTAAAATAGGGGTATGAAAGTGTAGTCCCACGTGGACTGAGTGCAGGCATAAGCTACTTAGTTATAAATTATTCTTTTTTTTTTCAGATCATGAATACAGATGGATCTTTCGAAGAGAAGCGTTTGGTGTGTCACTCGATCCTGGAGCAAAAGGACAAGAAACACATCAAACTGGTGGCCCATGTTACTCGCGGATGGTGAGTTTGTTGAAATCACAAAATATAATCAAATACGTCCAGAAGTTGCATTCCTCTTTGATGCTGGCCAAAAGCCAGCCTTAAAATAGCCTATATAGTTTTGTTATTAACTAACTGGAAGATAGAACACGAAAGCACGCTAATAATTCCCGCATGGAATATTCCCGCACTAGTGCGAATATGAGTATTTTCGCACCACTTTGTAGGTTAGATAGAAAATGTTTTGTAAATATTTTTTAACTGGAAGCAAAAACAGTCCAAAAAACAGAAACATCCAGTAGACACAAAGATCACCGAAACAACACCTGACACACAAGTACTTTCCATGCATTTTACCTGAACTGCAAGTTTGCATGCTTAGACACATCCGAGAGAAGAATTCAGTTCAGTAGCATGCATAGGATTTCAAGTCAGGGTAGACATTAGTTAAGTTAAAGGTGTTATGCTTGTGACCTGCACGCTACTATTTCAGGAAGTAATGAATAACTTCGAGGGACAATACCTGGGTAAGAAGGCCCAGCCTCAATGCCCGCTTTCCGATTGTTTAGAGTTAGATCTAGAACAGAGTTAAAACTTTAGCAGCCACGGACCACCACTTTCGGAAATTTATGGACCCCTTTCAAAACTGTTTTAGAAAAAAAAACGGTGAATTCTAAAAATCTGTTATATTGGTAGCTTCCGCTAGTTACTATAACTAACACACAAAAAAATACAGCACATCGGCCAGTGCCGCGCGGGCGGCGCGTAAGGCTAGGCAAGGCAGATAAGTGTTTACTGCACTGCTGTGAACCCCGAGTGCACATGTTACGGGGCCCATGGACCCCACTTTAAGAAACCCTGATCTATAAGATCCTTTGTTGGGCAATAAACTAATAATATTGTGGTTGTCATTGCAGCGAGTCCGGCCACGTATGCTTAAAGTTCCACCGACGTGAGGGTAACGTCCTAGAGCTGCAGCAGGGCTCCGGCCTGTGGGAGTCGCCGCAGGACGCCTGCGCCGAGCTCGACAACCCGCCCTACGTCACGCTCATCAGTAAGTGCCAACTCGTAGAGTCGATGAGGCAACGTTCTATACTAGGGGTGCAATCGGTATTGCAAAAGCTAAATGAAATCACCATCTTCACACTGGTAGCAGATATATTCAAATTCCTCGAACACGTACGAAGCGATTTGCTTCCTTGTTTCTAATCCGAACCGCTAGGATATGGAACGCCCTTCCAGCATCAGTTTTCCCTCCCACTTTTAATATGGGTACCTTCAAGTGAAAAGTGAATAAGCAACTTCTAGGCAAGCGCGCTTCATCTTAGGCTTCTTGCTAGCATCATCACTTGCTAGCAGGTCTGATTACAGCCAAGCGCTAGTCTATATATAAAAAAAAAAGTTGAGTCTTGTATTAAGACTGAATCATTTACTGCAAGTTACTTTAAACGTAACAAAGCAATAAAAGCTTGCAAAACTATTTTGAATTTTAATCACTAAACTCTACACAGACAACTACAGAATAGAATCCATATGAAATGCTTTATTTTCCAGCTACGTCTCTCGTTCCGATGCCGTGCCCAATACAGGGCCGGTACAGCGTGCTGAGCTCGCTGGCGGACCGGCGCCGGCGCAGGCAGCAGCTGTCTTCGGGTAAGTTGCTTAGAAAATGGTTGCTGATATAAACATAAGAAAAAAAAAGAAATTATGAATAATACAAATACATAATGAATAAAAATAACTACTTAAACATAGTGTTAGTCTAGGTCTAGGAATCATGGGAATGTGATAGCCTAGACTATTTTCACATTAAATATTATTTTCGTAATCAGCACCCAGGAAAACTTCGGAAACATCCATATTGATTTATTTAAAAAAAATTGTCGGCCATCTGAAATTAAAATTAAAAATAGACGTCATTTTCGTAATTAACACCCGTCAAGAATGCCGATTTTAAAACAGCTGTTCTTTAATGTGAGATTGTCGCATAGAAAAAAATATTACCGCACTAGTGCGATACTAAAAAATTACCGCACTAGGGTGATATTAAAAAATTACCGCACATTCTCTGTTGGTAGCCAACTTGTGCGGTAATGTTTTTTCAATACTCTTCTTGAAAAATGCACTGATAATACCTAAAATTGATTTACCAACATCAGCTCGTTTGTAATAGCCTCCTTACCGCCCTTGTAACACAATGTTTTGTTATAGCACATGGTCAGTAATTGAGTACTTTACAAACAAATTTATTTTCCAGTGGATTCGGACTCTGAAGGCTTGGCGGAGTGTGTGTCGGGTGACTACGACAGCGCCAGCATCGGCTGCGGACACGCGCAAGACACGATTGAGTTCAAGTCTTCATGCACCAACACTGGTAAGCATTTATTTATTTATTACTAGATGATGGATTTAGGTTTTTGAAAAATCGCTAATATAATAATACTTTTAGAGTGACATCCAAAATAATATAGGTAATTAATTCTAATCCTAATTTTTAAAATTATTTGACATCATAATTTTTGTGTGGTACAGCTACTTTAGTGACTTCGTTTCCTGAGTGGCGTATAGGTATTTAGATTTCGGTCGTTCAATTACTAATAGAGGTTGCCTGGTAGATATTGCTCTAAGCAATAAGGCCGCCTTTGCACACAATTGTTTTTCTGTTTTCTCCTTTTTGTGTTGTGTTCCTTTTCATGTTATTGTGTCAGGTAAAGATTTCACCTATCATCTATCTATCTGCCCGGTTAAACCAACTACTGTGGTTTTTGTGCCGCTGAATGTAAGAAAAACCCTCTGTATATTTTTTCAGTTAATAAATATACATACATATATACATCTATCTATCTAATGTGTCGATGTTTGTCCGCAGTGTACACGTGCTACGGCAGCTGGCGCGAGGGCGGGCGCGGCTTCCTCATCGCGGCGCCGGTCGCGCGCCCCTCCGCCCGCCCCAAGACCTTCTGCTTCGTCTACACGCACCACAACGGTCAGTACACTCGTGACATACTCATGACTCCCATGACATTCATGACACACCCATGACATTCATGATACACCCATGACAATCATGACACACACATGACACTTATGACGCACACTTGACGTACATGATACACATACATGATATGATGTGATGATGCTCATGAGTCATGAACTGTGTAAAGACACGCTCATGACATCGATAGTAATATTTTTTATTTTTATCGCACATGTGCGGTAATACATTTTTGACAACCCAAACCATTGGTAGATGCTTTTGACGATTAAAAATCTAATTGAATAAAAATAGTTTGAATTTTGATTTTATTTTAAAATTTTTGACAGTGGTGTAATAAGTCACTTTACGAGCAAATGTATGAAAAAACATAGTATACGCACATAAACCTGGGTTGTTTATTTTGTTGACATTGTTAGTTTCCGTTGTTGCTGCAGAGTCGAGCGCGGTGTGGCTGAGTGCCGTGCCGCACTCGTGCGACCGCGACGCGCTGCCCGGCCGCCACGGCGACAAGGGATACAACCTCACCAGCAATGGTATGCTAACTGTATATGTTAGGTCCCGTTGACTTAGAATGATGAAATTTGGCAGATATAACAACACCTCGTCCATACTATAATACTATAAATGCGAAAGTATGTCTGTCTGTCTGTTTGCTACCTTTTCACGGCCCAACAGTTTTACCGATTCTGACGAAATTTGGTGCAGGGTTAGCTTATATCCCGGGGACGGACATAGGCTACGTTTTATCCCGGAAAATTAAACAGTTCCCACGGGATTCCTAAAAACCCATCCGCTAAACCGATTTTATAGATACCGAAGTAGCTTGTGTCCCTGTTATTGACCTAGGCAACTTTTTATCCCGGAAAATCGAACAGTTCCCATGGGATCTTTAAAAACCTAAATCCACGCGGACGAAGTCACGGGCATCCTCTAGTAGAATAAATAAAGGGAAAAATCCGAAAACCGTGAATTTGTGAATAAATTACAAAAAAATTTATCAAAAAGTGTTATTTCTTGTACGATAGTAGGGAATCCTTCCGAAGAGACCATAACAAACTCAGCTGGCTATTATTTTTTTAATTGTGACTAATAAAACTGTATTTATTTGCAGGCACGTGTGAGCAGAGCAGCAAGTACAGCGTGGCGGCGCGGCTCGCGCCCGCGGCGCTGCTCGTGGCGCTGCTGCTGCTCAGCACCGCCTGCAGATGATATGACCACTAACCGTCTGCTGAACCGCACGCACACTTTACTTTAGTTTCGTCATTGTAACGCGGCAAACTCCTACAGTTAGTGTCAAGTAAAAAAGAGATCTGGGACCTTTATAGTATTACTAGACGAAGACCGCGACTTCGTCTGCGTGGATTTTAAAATATCCCGTGGGAACTCCGATTTTCCGGGATAAAAAGGAGCCTAAGTCCGTCCCCGCGGGATGTGAACTATTTCTGTACCAAATTTCATCAAAATCGGTTAAACCGTGGTTGGGCCGTGAAAAGCTAGCAAACAGACAGACAGACACTTTCGCTTTTATAATATTATTATATTTAATTTACCAATACTAATTGCGAATTGGCAGGTTTCATACACCATGAGAATATTATAGAAAACTTATTCGTGCAGTCCTCACGATGCTTTCCTTCACCGTTAAAGGCTGATTCACACCAATTGTGTACACGTGACACGCGTAGTAACGCGCATAAACAAACCGGGTTACGCATACGTCCACGCTTTACGCAAGCGGTGTGCCATGTTTCATACGGTTCCATACATTACAACGCAATGGTACGCGCTACATCTACGCTTACGCAGCCTGTGTGAACGAGCTATTAAGCAAGTGAATATTTCATTGCTTAAAACGCATATAACTTTGAAAAGTTATAGGTTTCGATTCCCGAGATTGGAACTCCGGACTCCCCGTATAGCAGGCCAAAGTAATAACCTTAGACTATTATCGTTTGCAGTCCTTTTTACATGACGCTAACTGCATTTAGAAGTTTGGCGTAACCAATATTAGTGTTCTCAAAAACGTTTTGTTTCTAACGATTATTTTCTAGTGAAAGTCTTATTAATTTTGAGATTAGATCAGCAACGAAATTTGACTTAGATAATATTACAATTTTATTTATTAAGAGTAAATAACGATTAAAACCACTGACCCCTGCTTATACAAGTACGCTGGTCCTGCGATTGTCGACCTGTTTTTGAAGCAACTTGATTTTCGCCATTTTGGCGCTGATAGCAGCAGTGAGCGTTGTCGGAACTAAATGTTAGTGATAAGACATCAGTCAACAATATAAGATATAAGACTTGACAATACCCCTGTGCGCGATGGCGAGCCCGTCGCCCACAGTACGGGGGCCCTGGATCAGACACACAACAGAGACCTCGAGGTCCCAAGCCAAGAAAGCAGGCCTTAGCCGACAACGGCTTAAAGAACATTACCGGGGAACTGTTCTTCCCCGCGCCACACCCGGGCAAGGAGGGCATCCCTCGAGGCACGTACCCCCGTCTTGACTCTTGACCTAGGTCAAACGGAGAAGACCCCGCTGTACATCTGTTAACATAGCGTCAACATGACCATTTGACACTAAGTGTCAAATTTAATTCCCGGTACGATCGCTGGGGCTCTCCGAATCGGCACAAAAAATAACTGTCTTTTTTATGGCACATCTATTCCAGCGTTCTTGTATATGCCCATTTCAGTGATTAACTTGTGTGGACTAAATTGCGCCGAAAATTGTATTAAAAATAAAATACTTTAAAAAAATATACACTCATCGGCCGGTTCGTCCCGAAACTCCGGTCGATAAATTGGAAGTTGTTTATTGAACTTGTACAAAATGTACTAGAAACAGTTATCATGGACTATTGTATAGGATTGTAATTCTAAAACAGCGTAATGCGTTGCTTTGATTGTGATATGGATGGTATTTTTAGACCAGTTTAGAATTATGGGATTATGAGTTTTGCAAACTTTTGATCAAAACTCCGGCTTAGAAATTATATCGTGTTCAATTCCTCTTTAATAATGACTGACGATTTTGATCCCAATTCAATTGGCATTAGACGTTAGCCGTTCCTGTGTGGCCACTCAGTTTAACGCATTGAATACCGGCGGAATTATAGCGATAATTATGGCGTTGTTGGGCATTGACGTTAACCTTAATATGCCCCGACTTGGATGACTTGATAATTTTATCATGACTCAATAATCTGATTGATCACACGTCTCAGTGGATTAAAATATTCAGTTGAACGATCAGATTTTTGAACGATGACGTGATAAAAAATATCACGTTTGCAAAGCTCATAAAATCCCTATAAATATTCTGGCCTTTTTTCGTTGTGTTTTGGCAGCTTTTTTCTGATTTTTTTTTTGTTTTCTTTTTATGGTTAGTAAATTATGTATAATTAGTATTTATTGATTAGTTGTCCACTTAATTAACGATCGTTGTAACCGTTTAGGAGAAACTTTAAAAGTTTTATGATCCCAGTGTAATGTCCAGTGATTTTAGTCGAACCGATTTTCGATAGACCGAAAAATCGATCACACATTTTGAACAGTGCTTAAAATTATGATAATTTTAGATCATACTAACAATTTTTTTTTGAAGTTCTAACCTCTAAATGTGCATCCAGAATACATGCTATAAATTGTTTACTGCTAAAAGTGTATCTACACCTAATAGGCGCATGTTGTTCATCATTCCACTCTACTAAAATGTTATAAAACCATATACATTATATGACATAAAAACATGTTATAATAATATAACACCTGGACAAACCTTAAAGGCCGATTCACACCAATTGCGTACACGTGACACGTGCGTAGTGACGTGCGTAAATCCCTAATAGACCGAGTTACGCAAGCGCTGTGCCATGTTTCATACAGTTGCATACATTACAACGCAATGGTACGCGCTACGTCTACGCTTACGCAGCCTTTGTGAACGAGCTATAAATCTTCAAAACTGTTACAACTTTTTCTACGGGGCCTTTAGCGACTTAAATTATTTAACTATGCACTTCAAACCAGTATTGTGTCTAATTCCGATGTGCGCTTTTTCTAAACTAAAATGTCAGGTCTAAATATATAGCTATCCCTTTCGTAATGTTCTCTTTAGAAAAGGACAGGACTAGATTTAGACCCATCAGTTTTGAGATTGGAATTAGCCATATTGGAGTTAGCGATGACCGATTTGTTTTAAATTGGTACCCAAATCGGTCAGCGATTTCTTTCATTGTCTATTTCAAGTGTATGGATAAATCGGCCCGTTTCCTATATTACTATATTAATTTTAGGTTAGGTCGGGAACTAAACAGAGTTAAACAGAAACGAAGTTACGTGATCAAATTGTAAATATATGATGGTATAAGATATTAAATTAAATATTATGCATTTTTATTAAAATTTATGAACACTTTCAGATCAACGACATAATATAACGCGCTTAAAATGATTCAGTCTTCAATTCTGAAATTTCAAATCTGAAACTAAAAATCCAAATTATTACTTTACCCAAAAACTGAGGAAAAAGAGATTCTAAGACCAGTTGAAGGAGAATTTTCTGCTTTTAAAAATAGTGTCGGAATCTATTAGTATATTTTGATACTATGATGGCGGATTTGAAGGTTTGCGAATTTGGACACTTATGCATTTTTGTCTCAAAAAATGCAGAATGTAATATCGCGCGCAATTATCGTCAATCTGAGAGTGCTCTGTGTATTTTTTGAACTTAGTCCCCGCGTCCCTCAAACAAATGACGCTCGTCCCCCATTTTGTAATTCTTCGGGACGTTGTACATGTATATTATATTACTTATAGGAAAAAACGCTTTTCAAGTATACATAAAACTTATATATGGTATATGACAGATTAAAATAAGTCTAAATTAAATAGATAGACATAAATGTAGAGAAATTGTGCTCAGCAGTGTTTTTTAATGTCCATTTCGTTTTTCGTTGCGCATCTCTTTAGTAATATAACGATATGTAATAATGGGTTATGGTAATATTGCATTTATTTTTGCAAAAAGTCTTATGAGTAAATACTCAAAATTATTTTTGTAAGACTTAATTGTACCAGTGAATAATTTTGTAAGTCATCGTTAGACGAAATAACGACGTTAATGTTATCTAAAATTTCGATATTGAGTAGATTTCGCCATCTTGCCACATGTTTTCATCGGGCGAATCTAACAATATTATTTTATAGACTATTCCAAAATACACATATAGTTAGACAAAAGGTTAAAGACAATTGTGGCTAGATAATTCTGTTGGTCACAATCTCTGAACTAAAATGATACATCTAAATGTGTTAAGACCCTGTTTTAATGCTCCCTGCGGAAAATAGTGCTAAATTCTCTAAATTATTTTGCCAGGTTCTAAATCTAGCGCTATCCTTTTCCACGGGGACCATTATGACAGGGATAGTCAGTGACCGTTAATTTAGTATAGTTTGGAAACAGAATTAGCCACATTAATTTTTAAACCTCCATAGCTTTAGTTAATTTCAGACGTCGTTTTTCCGACTACCGTCATCTAATATTTATCGTTTTATTTTTATTTTTTGCTTTTTCTAACGCTTCCGGCAAACACTGCTATACATAAATCTGACCAATAGTAGTTAAAAAATGTAATTGCTCATAAAAATAGTGTGGAATTTTATTTGTGATATAAAAATTACTTAAGAATTAAAAAAGTAAATAAATAATTAATTATGTACATACTCACTAGACTCGAGTTCCTGACATCGTGTTTCTTTTCCGACGTTCTTTTGTGATAATCGTTTTCGAGTATTTGAAAATAGTTGATAAGTGAATTGACAAATGCTTGCCTACACAAACCTATTATTTTAAATGGAAAAAATATAAAAGTAGCCGAAAAATGATATTGTAAATAAAAACTTAGTTCATAATTTATATACAATCGATATTATAATAAGTGTAACGCATTTTTTAAATACAGGACGAGAAGTATTAATTTTGAGAAAATAACCGAAGATAATAAATAGCGTTAGATATATTGAATTGAAAAAAAAAAAAATATAAACGAAAATATCTGGCAGCCATTTTTTAAATAAAAGTGTTATAAATTGCACAATATATTAAGGTAATTTTCACGATTTAGCGTATAAGGCAGCTTTTGTTGGTTTACGTTTTATTTATTATTATTAAAATAAGCGAAAAATTTTCACTTTGTGAATAAATTGCACTGAAGATTTATGTAAAAAAAATGTAATACTCTATGGGAATTGTATTTTATCTGCTTGTAAATATATATTTTTGGGCCACAGACTTTATTAATCATTTCTTTTTTTTGTTAGCCTCAGAATCCATTTTGTATACTTAGCTGGTAAAGTCTTTTATTGGTTTTTATTTTTTGGTAATAATTTCGCCTGTTTCGGTTGGTGTAAGCGATTGGTCATGCCTCGGGATACGATTGTAACTACTACGTGTAAGCCTATTATTATATTTTGATTACTGAAATATATTTAAAAATCAAATTTCTTGTTTTATTTTTTAAATTCCTGTGTTGTCAACATCCCAAAGATTGTTTAAAACGTACGTACCTATATATACGTACTCAAGAGCTGAAGGGTTAAGGGATTGATTGAACTCCGCAAAGTCAAACAACCCCAACCCGACTACGTTACCTACTACCAAAAGTATTTATAAAACTCGGAGGCAAAGCTATTTAAAAAGTGAAGCTAGGTATATTTACTACAAAAATAGGAATTCTTCGAAAATAGAGCACACTAGCCTGGAAAAAAAAGGAAAACCTAAATCAACTACGGAAAGGCTTTCGAATGTAGGTGGCGTTCTAGGTTCATGCCAATCGAAAATTTTCGATTGTTCAATAATTGTTATCGAATAATAGGGATAATCGAACAATTAAATTGTTTATTGAATTAATTGCTCATCGCTAAACCAAAGTGTATTAACTTAGATCTCAGCCATTGTACCTTATAGAGCGATTACGTATTGCATCCGATCCGAATCCGTGAAAATACGTTCCGAAATAGTCATAGAACTAATTGTATGATAGCTTACGCACTAGATCCAACTTACGTCATCCATGAGCTTATCTCGGGTGTGCCTCGGTTCTAACTCGGCCTTCCAAATGTCTTCGGATGTGTATAGGTCCAATTAATGTCTTCGGATGTGTATCGGACGTATGACGTAGATACGTCATACGTTCGATAGATACATACCTATATATATGTCTCTATGTCCACTGAATAGTTTGGATTTGGACCAGAGATCGGAGATTAGTGCGTAAGCAATATCCAAGTTCGTTCCCAGTTTTTTATATCCGTATTTTCACGGACTCGGATCTGCGTGCGTCACCGCTCTTAGAAGCTGATTTTGAAAAAATAAATATAAGCCATTAGCTGACGCCCGCGACTTCGTCCTGGTGGATTTACGTTTTTCAAAATTCCGCGGGAACTTTTTGATTTTCCGGGATAAAAGTAGGCCTTGTGTTAATCCAGGGTAAAATCTATCTCCATTCCTCAGCCAAATCCGTCCAGTAGTTTTTGGGTGATTGAGTAACAAACATCCACACTTTCACATTTATAATATTAGTAGGATTATTATAGGTGAATGAAAACACAATTGGTATAGAATTTTTCAATTTATTATTTTTTCAATATTAACCAATGATCTCTTAAGCAGTTACAGTATAGATAGCGGAGCGTATTTCTTAGATAAAATGTACAGCCTTACAGTTCACGAGCAACGATGTTACATACATACGGACATACACAATTGTATATAAATTGGTAGGTATAATAAATAGATAATTGCCCGCGCACCGGAAAGTAGCGACATAAGTGATAATAAGTATATTACAAATTAAGTAATTTCACGATCACGTCAAAATAGTATGTAAAGCCTGATCAGAAAATAAATTACGTCGCCACATTGCGGAAAACCCGTGGAACTAACTTATAGAAGACCGTGACCATAGACAATATACTAGTGCCGCCCCTAGAGCAAGTATTTTATATTTCTGGTCAGGCTATAGGTATCTTTAATGTGAGGTGGTTGGTGTTTTTTGATTTTAAATTTTAAAAAATCGTTATTCTCGTATAATAAGATATTTTAATGAAAAGCAAATACAAAAGTCAAGTTAGAATTTAGTAGTTTTGAAAATGAGTTGCAGCAAGTAAAAATAGAGCTTTTAATCTATGGCATTATCTGTTTTGTAATTTGAAATTCTATCGATAAAAGATGGCGGCCTTAAAACAGCTGTAGTATTTGGCTGCTATTTTAAATAAGGAATATTATAATATGTACTTGCTATTACTCTATCTTCTTGCAAGAGGCGCCAGGATTGATCAAATTATAATGAGTGACCGCGATACGATGCTACAAATCAATAAGTTTGAGTTTCTATAATACTGACATTTCTACCTCATAGCAGCTGGTAGGTATTCTCGAACATTGATCTTGACTTTGACTAAAAGATTTAGTCAAAGCCAAGATCAAAGTCCAGTGAAATCGCAGTCAAGGTAAAATTATCAGCAGTATATTAATATAAAAACTTAACAAAACATTAACCTATGAGCCCTGTTACATTATCAATATTATCACACGATGTTCTTGAAATCCCGCGAAATGATATTGATGGTGTAAATCACTCTCCTTAGAAAAGCAGAATAATTTTAAAATCAAAAACCACCGGCCAAAGACAAGAGAGGGGAAAACACATTTAACCACCTTAACAATTAGCGAGTACAAAATTACAGTTCTCTTTACGATTTTAAAATATATGATTAGTCACTTTATAACTCTTGAAGGCATTCTTTACAAATTATAATATAGCGTTACGCACGGTTTCAGAAAATAGGTGTTTTAGGTTGACAGCCATAGACATACAGAGTTAAGTTATATCTGTCGATTGCAAAGGATGTGAATTGTGATAGTACAATCTCGAATAGAATAGAAATATTTTTTATGCAATTATACTTTTACAAGTGCTTTTTAATCGTCGAAAGATTTTTATTCTTGCGATTGGCTGAATTCAAGGTAGGTTCCCCTTCCAAGTTAGCCCGCTCCCATCTTATACTGCATCCTCACTTACCACCAGGTGAGATTGCAGTCAAGGGCTAACTTGTATGTGAATAAAAAAAAGGTATTCTTGATACAACGATACCTGTATTTTAATTAATATTGAGAGAATGACGGTCAATCTGAAATGATTGCAACTATCGCACTATCTGTATCTGTATTGAGCCTCGATAGCTCAACGGTTGAGGAGCGGACTGAATTCCGAAATTAGAATTTAACAGTTAGAAAAATGATTCATAAAATTAAACTCTTTAAAAAGGTACTCTTTTACCTTCTTTCTCTTGTTCTTCTTTAACGAATTTATTGCTTAAGTTTTTTTAAACACTTAATCAAAATGAAAATATAACCTTTAAATCCTGCTTTTTATTAGGTATCTAACTCTTTAGGTATGTCTATGGCAAATCAGACTTTGACTAATAGTAGGTAAATTAATATTGCAATAATAAAAACCATTATAATATTACGATTTCAATAAATAAAGTTAACAATAAAAAATCAAGTTGAAAAAAATGCCAAACAAAAACATTCATTCATTCAACCGCTTTACATTATATAACATTGTATTATTATTATGTAACATTTTCTCTCAAGCATATGATTTAGGTTGGCCGCACATTGGTACTATTGTCTGAGTTACTTATCAGTTTTGCTTTAATGCACACTTTATTTTTATGACACAATCATCTAAATGTTCGAGCAATTGCGCGATTGCATAAGGTGCATCTTATCTAATTTTGTTGTACACAATCTCTAAACAAAGTTGAAATGACAGTCTAAATGTATTGCTATCTTTTTCAAAATGCTCCCTGCAGAAAAAGATAGCACTTTTAGACTTATTAATTTAGTTTGGTTAGTTACTTATTAGTTTAGTTATTAAGTACAAAAGAATTTGCCACAATGTCATTCAGACGGTAGGAAAATATACAAACCTAGTACAAAGGCGATAAATTGATTGATCGCACACGCATCTGTATAGGATTTACCATGATGTCTTGAAATTGCTCAAGCATTTTGTTGCTCAGTGTGCGCTGACCCTAAGGCTCTTATCGTCACTATTACTTTCCTTCAACCAACGAGCGGTTTTAGTAAAATGGCACACCTTTACTGAAGTTTATGCCCAGAGTCAATACAAAGTTGAGCACACCAACTAGTTGCTCACGTCATAGACTCAATATGCGGCCAGCCTTATATTTTTTTTATATAATTTTATTAAAGTTACAGCAAGACGAAATCATCTGTGATATCATGATATGTGATGAATCAGGTCTACATTTTGATGATAGTGATTGAATGGTTTATAAATAATGGTAAGAGATAATTATTACATAAAAAGATAATTTTACCGCACTAGTGAGGTAAAGGCATTTTAGAGATTTTTGTTGGTAAACATAAAAATAGATATCACATTATGGCATAAAGCCAACCGACAAATACCGTTTTGAAAATAATCTTGTTTTTATTCACTAGTGCGGTAAAAATATCCAATAACGAAATAAATTAAAGATTACTGTTATCAATTTATCATACATAGCTATCGACCAAATATACAAAATGATCTATCTAATGAACATGTCCTTTAATATTCAAATTTTTTGAGCTACGCTTGCGATGAACCAAATCTCTTTGTAAAAGCAAAGGTGATTGTAAAATGACTCATTAAATCATATTCTTTTTCACTAATATTATAAAAATTAAGTTTTTAAGTTTGGATGTGGTAGGAAACTACTTACTCATCTGATTTCAAAAATTCATTTCATTGATAGATGAAATCAATAAAAACATAAATTAAATATGTATCGCGAACAAAGTCGTGGGTGAACACTAGTTTTAAATAAACATGGTAATGCCTCACCATGCTTTGCAATGCTCCCTAATTAATTTTTTGAAATTTGTTTGAACAACTAACTTTTTATAGCAGGTACTACGTTTACGTTGATGGTGCTATGTCGCAAACTTATACATACAACATAACACTTTATATCGTAATTTTAGTAGACTGCAGAACTAAATGAGAAAAATTACAAATAAACGTACGAAAAAAAAAATGTTTTAAGGAGTTGATGAAATCGCAAGTATAGCCCAAAAACGACGCCCACACATTAAAAAAATAAAGGATACTATAATATCATAATTAACGCGAATCTTAAACAACCATAATTCTAAACGTAATGTGCGTACATTCATTCATTCTAGACTAGTACATACAATTCTCTATGTATATTTACATGGAACTCTCGCGTACAGCAGTAATATAACAGGCAAAGCCGGGACTCTTGAATTAGTATATATTTTTTTTAATATTAGAAGGGATTTATCTAAATAAATATTTTGAAAAAAAAAATTAAAATATTGCACTTACACAGTTTTATTTTTGCTTGTATATTTTATTTCAACTTGCAAGTTACATCATTTTTCTGTGTCGATGTTAATGACAACCGATAATTCGATCAATAATATTAAAATAGTAATTTAAGGCGAATTCTCACATGCAAAAATAAAATAATAATTAATATTAATTATTATATTTTTATGATGAAGGACAAGGAAATGGACTCACAAATCTCCGAATTTTATCCGATCTTTTAAGATACCTTCATAAATATCTTAAAAAATTGATCCAATAATAAAAGATATCCATAAAGGTATCTTAAAAAATCAATCCAATAAAATATCGGTTTTCGAAATTATCTGCGAAAATTTTGTATTTATGGTTTCAGTGGTTATAAAACATACTTGCAGTCAGAAAAACAAAGTATACCACTTCAAATTAGAAATAGTGTGCAAAATATTTTATTTCAAAAATTTAAAAAGGATAGAGTTATTTTCAGAAAAATGCAATAAACACCGTGGCCATAATGTTTTTGACACTGATGTGAAATTAAATAATAAGATGAAAATAAAGCAAAATAAGAAGAAGAAAACTTTTGCTGCTAAAACGAAGCATTTGTTCAAATAAAGTTTTGTACAATTGTGATAATTCACCTTAAAACAAGGTAATGCATGGAGTTTTTTTACACGTTCATTTATTTTACCACTACAGTTTTTTCCGTATTTAATATAAATAATGAGTGATAAATCTATGTATGTGTGAGTTAGTATATAGTTACTTTTTTCAAGTCCAAGATTTTTTTGCTACGTGATGACCAAAGTTGAGGTTACACTTACGAAAAGGTAAGGAATTAGGCCGCATATTATCAGAAATTGTCTTACACAAATCTGCCACATCATCACAATTACGAGCATCATAAACGGACGTCTGATCCGACAAAATTCTGACAAGACTTGCAGACGTACGGTCTAGTATGAACTGTATGAGCAGATAGTTGATTCGCAAACTCAGTGTCTAACACTGAATGACATCCACTGAGATTGGATGGTACTACATTGCTGCTTCACAGGGTGGAATTAATTTTTTTTTCATAGAAAACCTTCAATGGATTAAAAACTGGCCTCAGTGGCTAGACACTGAGGTATTGAGTCATTTCAGCACGCCTCAGAATGTTTTCTAAAGGCAATTTCTGAAAATAATATGCTGTCTTAACCCATTTGAGGCCAAACAAAAACTAGAAGGGTAACCTTAGAATTTCTTTTATTTATTAATTATTAGCAACACAAAGATACAAAAAAATAAGAAAAAAAGGCTTAGTAAATATTTTTCAGGATTTTACAGGGGTGTACCCAAAATGGCACAATGGCCACTTATGAGTCAAAATCCGTCATACCAGGTTTGTCATTGCGAACTGTTTTCTTGTATTTTTACGACCTCAACGGAGTAATTTTGGCAAATGATACAAGGGATATTCTTAGGAAGTTTTTCAGGAACGTGATCAGCGCCGTCTAGTTGTGACGATGGGTGAGCAGAGTGGCTTTGGATCGATTCCTTGAGATAAATTCTGACTATACTTCGTCGAGATAATAATTCGATTCATGGGGTGATCTTTACAGGCAATCGCCAGGCATTTCATATTGCCATGTCAATCATATAAGTGAGTGAGATCCACTACTATTTTCGCTGTGAATGCCGATTTGATACAACAATATTGATTGGTCTATTTCGTCCACTCCATTCATGCCCTTGTTGTAATTTTGGAACAAATGTGGAGTCTTTCATACGATTTTCATTCAGAATTCAATCGTAAGATACTGTTCTAATTTTCAAATAACTTGCAGTTCACTTTCGTAAAACTGGGACATTCAAAATGGATTGATTTGGTCCAATACTAAACTTTTCAATTTGTGGCGAACTGATTCTAATTCGAACTCTTTTGACAGCCAACGCCTCATCATCTCTGCTGCTTTCAGCACCAGAAAGAGTACCTATCAACATTGTGAACAGATCTAAATAAAAAAAAGAAAACTTCTGATTCACTCAGCAACTGACACATCAGCGCTCTGCTCAAACTCTTGGATGTAAAAAGCTGAAATTTTGCATAAATGTTTCTTTTATAACGTTGATGAAGAATAAGGTCGCATTTTGCAAAATTTCCACGGGAGCTAAGCCGCAGGTGGTCGCAAGTATTTCTATATTTCCAAGAACGTCATTTGGCAAGCTTGATGGAGTCTCGTTGTCATCAAACCCCTCTTCTTCATCAGTAACGGCGTCAACCTTTCGTGGATTTATAGCGAAATCATACTTCAAACTGTTATATCTATCTACTAAGATCATATTAATAGCTTCTTCTAATCTTCAAAGGTTGTATTTGGCACTATAATGCCTTTTCAGTTCATTTTGATAATCTGTAAAAATAGTTATATTTAGTGTTTTAGTACTATACTTGTGGCCATTGTACCCAAATTGGTACAGTAATATTTCAAGTTCTATAAAATTTTATATATTCAGTATAAGAAACTAAAAAAGCTTGCAAATATATAGTAATTTATTGAATTTGATAAAATATAATTATTATTGATGAAATATTTTATGAACATAATATTATAATTATAAAACTATACATACCTCCACATGTCTCTCGATAACGAAATTTGATGGATCGTTACCAAAATGATACTGATGATAATTATTATTTTTTATGTTAAATTCAATCACTGCACTTTCAACTACTCATAAATGTAATAATATATTAACTGATGTCAATACTTTTTTTATTTAACTTCAATAAGTAAGTGTTCCCAAATTGGTACGGCGGTCAAGAATGGGTTAAATTGCAATCAGTCAATTCCAATGCCAAATTCCATTCCAAAAGGACATTCACAATCACAATATCTAATTTTCAATTCTGATGAGACTGCGTTGCACGTTGAACCACTTAGATATAGATCAACTATTAAATTGACTACAGAAATCCTTTTTCGCGATTGTCATTTAATACCTATAATATACATATTAGTTACATATACAAAATACGTAAAGAATGTATTTTCGCTACAATATACAACAGCCAAGTACAGTCGGAGCGACTATGTGTTTCTATTTTATGATGATTTTACTGTATTTAATGGATCACGCACAAAAAGTGACCGATGTTTAGTTGCGTTCAAAAATATCAGTTATCTTACACTCGTAATTATTACCAAAAACTTATTTGTGACATTTTTTAAATAATTTGGTGTCCACAAAAAAAAAAACAGGTTTTTAGAACCAGCTAATATTTATTTGTAGTTAAGGTTATGAGTTATAAAATAAATCTTTAATCCTTCCCATACAAAACTATAATATCGATTGTAAAGTACATAATTTATTAAGGCATATAGAACGCAACTAAAAAATCAAGTAGATTAAAATTTTAGTATTAAATAGTGTCTGTATATTTTTGGACTCTCTATTTAAGTGCAAACTATTTATATCTATTTCCTATATTTAAGGCGAATCCTCAAACCAACTAGTGCATATAAATTTAATTTAAAAAAAATACCTACTTGACCAAAAAAAAATAATTATATTTTTATTTACATATTTTACGATAAAGTTCGACTAACCAATAGAAACGTTTCACAAAAAAAAAAACCATTCGGTTTTCTCGGTTCAAAGCTATTGAAAGCCGTGAATAATAGCACAAAGCTTTCGCGGTGGTCATGCTAGGCCTGCAAATTGCTAAATTGATTCGAAGGGTCTTTAGTGCAGATTATAGATAAAATTATATACTAATTAATTTACCCGAAATATATCAGAATATGGTAATCTAAACATAAAATTAAATTTGTATAGAATAGTCACTGAGAGCATTCGCCTTAAAGTATCTTAACGGCAGTAAGGGGTAAATCTTATATATTCCATTGACAAATTTGCAAAAATACCGCATTTCGAGGCCCCTAACTAAAATAGCACAAATCAGTACATGGGTTAATAGCAATAACATTTTTTTTAAAGTACATAGATGGCCGGTTTCAACATTGTATCTCCAAACACATAATATAAGCTTACTAAATACAGCTATTTATTATATAAAAAACATTTTGCTATACGCGCCGTTTTCGTGTCGAAGGTTTTCGCCGATATCGATAAAGTTTAAACGCTAATAAATCGATTAAACAATCGGCCGATTTAAAAATATACTCTCCAAATACTAAGCCCTAAATTCCATATACATTGATGTCATATGTAGTGCTTAAAAATAAAAAACAACAATTTGTTGACCTAAATAAACAATAAAAGGAGGTAACTCTTAAATTATCGTTAAATCGTTTGAATCGTTCTTAAAAAAAAAAAAAAACATACAAACAAGGACTCTGACAGCAATCAGAGGATTTCTATTTAAAAAAAAAAATTACTACAGATCTGAGTCTTTTTTTTTTTAAATTATGTAGACTAGCGCTTGGCTGCAATCAGACCCACTAGCAAGTGATGATGCAGCCTAAGATGGAGCGCGCTTGCCTAGAAGTTGCCTATTCACTCTTGACTTGAAGGTACCCATATTATAGGTGGAAGGGAAAACTGATGCTGGAAGGGCGTTCCATATCCTAGGACCTAGCGGTTCGGATTAGAAACGAGGAAGCAAATCGCTACTCTTAGAAAATAGAAGTGCAATTTAAATGCAAAGTATGACAAGATGTTATTTTTATACTCGATTAACTTTTTGAATCGGCCAATTTTACAACCGTTTATATGCGTTTAAAAATCTTCAAAAGCAATTCAAGATATCATAAGTTTTTAAGTTCATTGAAAAATATTTTTCCAGGATGGAGTGCATAATTATTATATTTACGATTCTATGTAGTAGGAGAAGGACGAACTGTGGCAGTTGTTTTAGGAAATAATGAGGTAAATGCGATTTATTAATATTTTTGTACAAAAATCAATTTTTGGTATATCAATATGGTTTTTATTTTAGTTTTTTTTTTGTTGAGAATTGACAATTTTTCTATCTTACAGGGTTTTAGGGGCATTAATTCTAATGGTAACATTAGAGCTGTGCTTAGATCTTTATAACCTGTGCGGCTTAACTGTAGTTTAAAATCGATTTTGCGTTGGGGCCCTAAGGAGCTGCAATGGATTTTATACCGGAAAGCGCAGCGTTGGTCGACCAGACCTTAGACAGACGGACAAACAAGTCGTAGGGGCACAAGCTGTACAAGACCTTCGAATGTAGGAATTTCTACAAGAGTCGTAGTTTACTTCTTCTTAGGAATTCTAGTTAGCGATGGGCAATTATTGCAAAAAAAATCAATCGAATAAATCGAACAATTCAAGAATTGAACAATCGTTTGTCGATTTATTCGTCTTCACAAAAAAACTATCGAATAAAAATCGACAGTCGATAGTTTAATATTTCGATTAAGTCTACGATTGCTGAGCGCACGGTCTGGGTTAAACAAATAGAAAATCTTAAACAATTGCGCAATCTCCTCCTATTTTCTAATCATTCGACCCAGACTTTTGAACCAATCGAAAACAGTCGATTGGTTTTCGATTGATTATTCGATTGTTATCGAATCGAACAGTTTGATTGTTATTGGAAAAAATCGCCCATCACTAGACTCTACCCTAAAACCCTGTAATTGTTATTTTTCCTTTGAAAGGTTCTACAATGCAATCATGAAATAGGAATTAACGCTTATTAAAAATCCGTTTCAAATATGATCATAATATTATTATGCAATCTATTAAAACAACGTACCATAATTTCGTAACAAAAAGTAATAATACAGTAAATAATCGATTATTCGGATCCCAGTTAACTAAATTTGAATAACTTCAAGAAGATGTTTCTAGTAGGGCTAGATCTTGTACACTTGATATTACACTTAAATTAAGGAAAACCTAGTTAGCAATTAAAAAGAAAAGTAATTAGTTTACAATTTAGATGTTTTCTCTAAGTGTACGAAAATAATTTTATATCAATAAGTTCTTCGATTTCAATATAGCGCCTTACTGATTTAAGGAGCTTGAAGTTTTATTTTATGATATTATATTACGGGATCCTAAAAATGGTACCGATTATTAATTTCTCCATTTTCAACTAACTGAAACGAGGAAGAAAATGAGTCCGAATAATCAGATTTCGACTGTATTCAACAAAAGAAAAAAAAAACCACCAACAAAGTTAGTCAACCGATACAAAAACATCGCAAGAAATAACCAACACAGCACCTTTGGCAACCTTCAACACAAAAGCCAGCGACCCCTCACGCGAGCGACGTGGGCACGTCGCGCACGTCGCGCACGAAGTCGCGGCGGTTGTCGCGCAGCGAGTTGTTGCGCCGCAGCTCGTCCTTGATGCTACAGTCGCGCGACTCCAGCCCGCGCCGCGGCGACGACGTCGCCTCCCGGCATTCCGACGACGACCGCTTTGTGTGTGTACCTTTACACAGTACAGTTAGGTTGAGATTTATAGAGTGCACATTGACTTAGCTTAGACTTAAGACACTGTTAAAACGAGACAGGGTTATATCACTAGCATTTAAATCTATCTCGCTTTAACTGAAATTTAAGTGTGAGCGAAATCAAAGTACGCTCTATAGATCTCAGCCTAAGACTCGATTTACGACAATTTAAAAAAAAAATCTAATCATTTAATTCCAAAAACATTGATCTGTTGTAGTTGGTTAGATCTAACAGTTTTCTTAATATGAAATGGCATTTAGAAACATTTGAGATCAAATGCAGTTGTTCTTTGCTAGATTTAAAAGATCTGTGATGACAACCAGCCCTCCCTACTATCTACTAACATATAAATACATATCTGTAAATGATTACTTGTATCTGTGAATAACTATGTGTATCTGTAAATAACTACGTGTATCTGTGGATGACTATATGTATCTGAGAATGACTACTTGTATCTGAGAATGACAACGTGCACCTAAGAATGACTATGTGTATCTGTGTATGACTACGTGTATCTGCGAATGACTACGTGTATCTGCAAATGACTACGTGTTTCTGTGTATGACTACGTGTATCTTTGAATGACTAAATGTATCTGTGCATGACTACATGTATGTATGATATATCTATGTATGACGACATTTGTGTATGTTTGTTTGTGTGTCTCACCGGGTAGATCGCGGCCGCAGCTCATGATCTCGTGGTCGAGGGAGGCGGAGGCAGGCTCGGCGGCGCGGCGCCCGCGCACGCCTTGCTGCAATCCCACGACTGATTATATACTTAATGTGTTGTTCCGTGAGACATTATAACCATCAAGATCACAATCGAAGATCATATGAAATGATGAATGTAGATGATAAAAAAACATGGATTTGACTCGCTCCAGCAATGTGCGGGGCTGCAATTGATTTATTTTTGATTTATTTTTTGTTGTTTTGGCCCAATTATTGTAAAATGAACATTTAAAAAGAGCAAGCGCCGAGTTTTTGCTGGTTCTTCACGGTAGGAACGACATTCCGAAACAGTGGTGAATTATTTTGACGATACAAAAGCATTTGTAAAAGTTTATTTGAATTAAATCGACAATCATGCTTAATTAAAAGCAATGATGAGGTCTAAGTTGGAGAGTGCATGCCTAGAAGGGGCTGAGCCTATTCACTTTTGCTTTGAAGGTATTTAGGTTATACATGGCTGTGTATTTAGGTTATACGTGACATAAATTGGAGCATGTTATACCCAGCTGTATAGAATTTACTCAAGAAGCATTTGCAAAATTGTAGTCTGAAATAAATGTTTGTTATTTTTACTTATCTTTAGCAAATCAAGTTTTTACTTATCTATATTAATTAAGTGATAACTGATCAAAAGTTACCATTATTTTATTGGTATTTTAAGTAGTACAATAGTACCTACTTTGAATAAATGATTTCGACTTTGACTTAGGTACTTGAATAAATAAAAAACATAAACACTTACTTTATAGCCACTGGAACCACTTGTGACGGATGAACTTGAACCAAGAGGATGCGTCCCATTCTGAAAACAATTTTACAGTTATTTTCGATACTTTACTATAGATAGTGAGGAGATGAATCGATATCTGGCTAAGTTTATATCTAGAACAACAAATACGTTTGTATGGAGAAGCGCGTGAGAAGGGCAACCTTAAGTGCAACACAGTCACGAAGTTTACGTTACTATGTCGATTGCACCCTCAATAGTTAGTCCATTTTATATAGCTTCAGAGTTTTATATAGTACTAGCTGATGCCAGCGACTCCATTTGCGTGGATGTAGGGTTTTTAAAAATCCCGTGGGAAATTTTAGATTTTCCGAGATAAAAAGTCTATGGTAGTCTAGGTAAGTCCTATGGCATACCTATCCTACGGCCTATAAATCTATCTCCATTCCAAATTTCAGCCAAATCCGTTCAGTAGTTTTTGCGCGAAAGAGTAACAAACATACACACAAACTTTTGCCTTTTATTAGTGTGATCCGCAGGAGAACCAAGGTCACTGACATAGCCCAAACCATTAGCACACTGAAGTGGCAGTTGCTGTGTCGTAGAGGCGATGGCCGTTAGAGCCTGAAAGTCCTTGAGCGGAGACCCCGTATACTCCAGCATGATGGCCCAGCGATATAAAGGCGGGAAGTGGCTGGATGAGGAAAGCTGAGGACCAGGTGTGGTGGCATCTTTAGGTAATGCCTATGTCCAACAATGGACGTCCACAGGCGATGATGATGATGGTAATATAGTTTCAGGGTATTACCTGGTCCAACTGATCGATCGACGTGTGGCTGGTGGGGCTCTTGACGGTGTCGAAGACAGACGAGTCGCTGTCGTGGTCCGACTGCTGGTGGGGCGTCTCCGGACTGTCCGGGATCTCCGCGGCTGCCCAAACAGTCGACATTACAGAGAGGAAAAATTTATTAAAGAAAGGAGAACTAATCAGACAAAGAACAGAAGGTAGAAATCTCATGAATCATGGCATTTCAGAAGAAATAATTAATGCTTGTAACGTGAAATTTAGCAGGCCGCGTCTTTGTAATAGCGTTAGTAAAAATAAAAAACAGGTCACGACTTGCGGGTGTGACTGTGTGTGAGAGTGTGAGTGTGAGTGGGTGTGTGAGAGAGTGTGATTAAGAAAGAAAGCAAGAAAAAACGTTTATTTTGGAAGTCGTTCCACACGTCATGTATGGGAGTGTGTGAATTTTAACGTGAGTGTGAGTGGAAATGAGTGAGAGTGAGTGTGAGTGTATGTGAGTGAGTGTGTGTATGTGTCTCACCATGGGGCGCGATATTCCGCCTCTGCGCGCGCGGCGAGGGCGGGTGGTGCGGAGGCGCGCGCGACGCGCCTGGCGCTCTGCACACCGCCGCTTGTACCACCTCACACACACGACGAAAACGACGGATGTTACCTGCAATGATCGTCATCAATAATAAGGTCATAGTCCATTATGTCAGCCAAGTGCGAATTGGCATTACGGAGAACTTTCAGGCGTGCTGCTTTCCTCAGGATGTTATTCTTCATATAGTAAAGTAATATGACGCGTCCCAGTTAAATCAAAAACCTCTTAGGGCCTTAAGAAGTTTCACTTCAAAAATACGCACCCGATAGCAGTGTGAACGTGATAGCGTACAGATACTCCTTCCCGTTCTCACCCGGTGCTTTCGTTATCGTCGAGATGTCCACCTGGAAACATATCCATACTAATATATCTGAAAGTACTAAATAAATCCGAAAGTATATTTGTTTATTATTTCATTAACGACTACCCGTGACTTAGTCCCGTAGATTGAGATTTCTGTGGGAAAAAAATCCTGTGGGAACTTTTTGATTTCCCGGAATAAAAAGGAGCCTGTTAACTATACCCGAGACAAAAATCAGGTTGAACCGTTATATTAACGTTACCGATCCCCATTCCAACAGGCAAAAAGCTTACAATAATTGGAAAACGGATACATAAACGTAAGTTTTATTCTTAAGGTGGCTTATAACTTACTTGGAATCGGACGTGTCGCTGGAACATGGCGGGTGCGTTGGACCCCCGCTTGTACTCCACGCGAAACGACATCGGGCTGAGGACACTGTGGGATAGCTCTGCTATCTGCAAACATATCCATTTGTTATATTACTAATGAACAAATGAGAGGGTGAGCCAAGTCAAATTACTTTTAAATGACAGTGGAGAAGTTTCCATTTTTTTTATGAATTAATCTGGAGTTAGATAGACTTTTGGAGTTAGATGCTGGAAATAGCCACCTTAGTACCCCCTTATGGCAATCTTAGAAATTTATGGAGACTTTAGGGCCAGTTTATGGCCACCTTAGGGCCACCTTATGGCCTATCTCAACACTACGTACTAGATTTTGAAATGACTACTTTAAGACAAGTACGGTGTAAATCTATTATTTATCCACTGACAGCAGTCAAGGAACCGAAGCAGAAACGTTTACTGGGCTCTGGGGTTAGATGGACTTCTGACGCTGGAAATAGCCAGCTTATGGCCATCTTAGGACTACTTTCTGACCATCTTATGGTCACTTCGTGACTACCTTAGGGCCACTTTATGGCTACCTTATGGACATTTTGTGGCCTAACTACTTACTGATCAACTTATACAATTTGACGCTGGAAATGGCCTCTGTAAAACAATTACTCACACTTAGAAAAGCGTGTATCAGGTCAGCTTTGACGGTGGCCAGGGGTTTACCCTTGACCAGCGCGGTAAAGGTCTCCTCCTTATCCGCTGACAGTAGCAGGGAACCGAACCAGGAACGTTTCGTTAGCTCTGGGGTTGGATGGACTTTTGAAGACGCTGGAAATAACCCCCTTAAGACCACTTAATGGCCAACTTAGGGTCACCTTACGACCACTTCAATACGTCTACTTACGCTAGAAATGACTACTTTAAGAGTACTACTCACACTTAGGAAAGCATGTATCAGGTCAGCTTTGACAGTGGCCAGGGGTTTACCCTTAACCAGAGCGGTGAAGGTCTCTTCCTTATCCGCTGACAGCAGCAGGGAACCGAACCAGGAACGTTTCGTTAGCTCTGGAGACGATTCTGGGGTTAAGTGGACTTCTTCTGATGATGCTGAAAATGAGAATAAATGGAAGGTCTTATTGGAAATAAATATGGCGCAGCAAGAATTGTTTTTTTTTACTCAGATAAAAGTTCACTCAACTCACTGCAATCTCACCTAGTGGTAAGTGATGATACAGTCTAAGATGGAATCGGGTTAACCTGGAAGGGGTATGGCAGTTTTTATTAAACCCATACCCCTTTTGGTTTATGCACGGCATCGCACCGGATCGTTTAATCGCTTGGCGGCACGGCTTTGGACTTAGGATTCTCTAATATGACTTGAAAAAAAAGAAAAGTACTGACTCACTTATTGACTGGCTCATTAACATTCAGCCCTTGTACTCAGAAAGATGAGAGGTTCCCATGAGAGCGAAGCCACGGGCGGTTCCTGGTGGCTAATAAACTGTTCAAGAATTTATGGAAGATGAAAACAACTTACTCTGCATTTTTCTCCTATGAAAACGAGGTGAGCCCAAAAAGGAATTCTTGATGGTCGCTAACCGCGCTCGCCACGGAGCCGCGGGTCCAGACCCTGAACTGCCGGCCGGAACACCTACAATTACACAATAATGAACAGACTACCGATGTAGAGGGGCGTGTTCCCTAGTTGCAATGATTGAACGTTGAGCCAAGTCAGTACCTGGATGAGTGTCCACTTACATTTTCTCCATGCCTCAGAGAGCTGCCGGTCCCGGTTATTATCACTAACATCCTTACAATAACTGTTAAACCTAAGAATCGAAATCTTGTGCTCTTCGTGAGTTGTATGCGGAAGGATCTAAGAACCCACCCATTATTATCCCAAGAGAACTCCCGCCTTTATGTAATTAATGGAAATGAGTTCTAGTTTGATCCTTAATCGACATCAGTCAATATTAGGTGCTCACTAAGTATTAGGGACTGCCTGTCAATATAAAAGTATTTGAGCCTAGGAGTGATGTGAAATCATAGATTTAAAAATATTTTAATATTAAAACTCTTTGTCACGCTGCTACGACGCCGTGGCTTACGTCACATACCTAGTTTTGTCATAGTCTACATACATTTGACCCCTGCCAGCATCGAGTTTAGGTGAAACCTCAAGGATTTGTTACAAGGTCTGTTACAACTGTCGTGAACTGTGCCGTTACCGTATAACATACGCACCTGCAATGGTCCCGAGGTTGGGGAATAGCGAGGCAGGGACGGGCGCGGGCGCAGACCCCGGGGGACCAGGCAATGAAGATCTTTCTCGCACTACGAACAATTGTACGGCGTCACTATCTACTACAGCATTTACTACATATGGTTAAAAAACCGACCAAGTGCGAGTCAGACTCGCGCACTGAGGGTTCCGTACTCGGGTATTTATTCTAACATTTTGCACAATAAATCAAAAACTGTTATGCATAAAAATAAATAAAAATCTGTTTTAGAATGTACAGGTAAAGCCCTTTCATGTGATACCCCACTTGGTATAGTTATCTTACTTTGAAAATTGAAACATATTTAATTTTTTTTTAAATGATGTGACCACAAATTCGCGGTTTCAGATTTATTCCTGTACTTGTGCTATAAGACCTACCTACCTGCCAAATTTCATGATTCTAGGTCAACGGGAAGTACTCTATAGGTTTCTTGACAGACAGATAACAAAGTGATCCTATAAGGGATCCGTTTTTCCTTTTAAGGTACGGAACCCTAAAAATATTTGCGTATACGTGCGGATAAAGAAGTTTCACTTCAAACAAACTACGATCAGAAATTGAAACCTTCTCCTTTTTTGGAAGTCGCTTGATAGTAAACAAAAACTTTAGTGCATACCTACATTTTGAGATCTTCTCGCCATTTTCAGTTTACACATAGCTCTATGTGTGAACTGTAATGTCAAAAGTACAGTTTTAGTCCTGAATTCAAAGGTGAACCGCAAAATAGCGAGTGAGTTTTCAAAATTTATGCATTATAAAAAACTAGCTGATGCCCGCGACTTCGTTCGCGTGGTTCAGTTTTTCAAAAATCCCGTGGGAACTCTTTGATGTTCCGGGATAAAAAGTAGCCTATGTGCTAATCCAGAGTATAATCTATCTCCATTCTAAATTTCAGCCCAATCCGTCCAGTAGTTTTTGCGTGAAGGAGTAACAAACATACACACACACACACACACACACACACACACACACACACACACACACACACACACACATACAAACTTTCGCCTTTATAATATTAGTGTGATATAGGTTAAGTAGAGGATAGAGGATGCTTAGGTACCTCTGTGTGTTTGCGAGGGGCTGTGCGGTCGGACGGCCACGGAAGACCCCATCATTGGAGACTCGTTTATTATGATCACCGCCTCGCCGGGCTCCCCACCTGACGGACGAATTCCAGTTAAGCTCACGAATAAATCTAGCGATTTCTTTTTATCGATTACCAGTCCGCCCTTGACCGCGATATCATCTTGTGGTAAGTGATGATGCAGTCTCAGATCGACGCGGGCTAATTTGGATGGGGTATGGCAGTTTTATTAAGCCTATACCCCTTATCGGTTTCTACACATCGTACCAGAACGCTAAAGCGCTTGGCGGTACGGCTTTGCCGGTAGGGTGGTAGCTAACCACGGTCAAAGCCTTCAAACAAAAGCGATACCAAATGTTCCGCGAGCAGAATAACGCGCGTAACATTCCGCAAGCGTGGAAATTCGCTAAACTGTTGTATAGAAATGTTAACGGCAAGCCCGCACTGCGAAATTTATGGCGCGATTTTTCCCCCAGAATCCTAAGACATGGAAATTGTATGAAGCCTCACACTATTAATTTTTATGACTTCAAAATTCTGCTGCAGAAAAATCGTTTATCAATATAAAAAGTTTATCATACAGACAGATCATAGCGAACAAAACGCCGAGGACAATTTATCTGAATTTGTCTCTGGTATTTTTTCACTTTTATTTGGCAAAAAGCAAGGCCTAAACGTTTTAACATAAGGACCCCAAAGATCTAAATATTGTCTAAGGACATAATATATTACATAGTTCGAACATAATTAATAATAATATGTTAGGCAAAGACATCACAAAAAAAAAGTGGTAAAAGACCAAACATTTCTGAAGTTTAGAAACATAAACATTACTTACTTATATTTAAACTAATAGTTGGTCCAGTGGAGTTCGCCCTTTGATGATGGTGTTCTCGAACCGACGGCGACGCTGCAAGAATATATGTATCATAATTCATATATTATATACATATTATGTGTGTATGTAAAAGAACATAGTATATTAGCTTAATGGTGAGTGGCCAAGTCGTGCGCGAGGGTGAACTAATATGCACGGTTTAAGAATCTGTGAATTATTTAGAGCCTCGATAGCTCAACGGTTGAAGAGCGAACTGCATTCCGAAAGGTCGGCGGTTCAAACCGCAAAAATAGAGCAACGGGTGGGCCGTTGCTCTATTCTCGTACCCACTCCTGGCACAAGTTTTACGTTTAGTTGGAGGGGAAAGGGGAGCTTTAGTCATGAGTAGCATGGCTAATATTCTTATTAAAAAAATGTTAACATCTGATGGTAAGTGATGATGCTTACCTAAAGGAGATCCAGGGGTAGCCGGAGTGCCGCCCAGAGACGACACGCGATGCGGTGTGTGACCTAATGAAAAGTTTAAACCATATTAGCCGCTAAAGTGAGTAGTCAGTAAGTGCTAAGTTTATAAAACACATCATAAAAACGCGAGAAGATGATGAATGGAAGAGTTTGTCGCTCCACCAGAACCACAGCCTGAACAGCTGCCTTATTGACGCAATGTCTCGTGCAATATCGGGAAGCCGTGAGCGGACACAGCGAAGAGTGGAGGTTTTTAGTCCATAGGTCACTGTGAAAATTTTGGACCCCAACTTTTTTTGATGTAGCATCCGTTAGACAATTTTTTTTTCGTATATAAGACATAGCTCATGTCACCCGGACCTTTACGACGATTCAATTGACACCTCATTCATCAAAATCGGCCCAGTAGTTTATGCACTACGGTGGAACACACAGAATTTGGATACAAACATACATGCATATGTACATACATAGACTGCTAAAACCATAACCCTTCCTTTTGGCTATGCCGCTGTCGGGTAAAAAGAGTCATACCTGGCGGGCTGGCGGAAAGCTGCGGTGAACTCCGGCCTTCGCTGCGTCGCCCCGAAGCGGACCTGCTACGACCAAACCTGCTCTCAATGCATTTATCTCATTATGTCATTCGCTACTACCATACAATATTCTAACCCAAGCGAGAAAAAATATTCATACCAATATTATAAATACGAAAGCGTGTCTGTCTGCTAGCATTTCACGGCCCAACAATGTATACGATTTTGATAAAATTTTGTACAGAGGCAGCTTGCATCCTAGATAATAAGAGTGCCTACAGGATTTTTAACAAACCTAAATCCACACGGACTAAGTCGTGGGCATCATCTAGTGAAAAATATAATAAACAAGATAGTATTAGCAATAAGCAATTATTAAAATAATTAAAAACAGTTTTTTGGAAATTTTTTATAATTCTATGATTATTTATCTATTTTTTTATTTTATTTATCTATTTTTCATAATTTCATTTTGATGCTTTTAATTAAAATCGATGGCTAGACCGATTAGGATAAAAATGCCATTTTTTAGTATGATTTATTTTAAATAATTATACTATTATTTTCTTTACCTGAATTGCGATCGTCTCGGAGTGATGGGTGACCCTTCGCTTATTTGTCCAAAATGCGCTGATTGGCCATTTACCTGCAGACAAATACAGTATTTCTCTAATTATGCTGATTCTGTTGTGTGTGTGTGAGTCTGAGTGTCTCACCCCACAGATGTGAAGTCTTTTATATGTCTGTGCATATCTGTTTGCTTGTGAGTATGTTTGTGTGTTTGTGAGTCTGTATGTCTCACCCAGCAGATGTGAAGTCGTTTATATGTTCGTGTAATTTTGTTTGCTTGTATGTTTCTATGTTTGTATGTCTGTGTGTCTCACCCAGCAGATGTGAAGTCGTTTATATGTTCGTGTAATTTCGTTTGCTTGTGAGTATGTTCGTATGTTTGTGAGTCTGTATGTCTCACCTGGCAGATGTGAAATCATTTATATGTTTGTTATATCTGTTTGCTTGTATGTTTGTATATTTGTTGTCTGTGTGTCTCACCCGGCAGATGTGAAGTCATTTGTATGTCTGTGTAATTTTGTTTGCTTGTGAGTATGTTCGTATGTCTCACCCGGCAGGTGTCGAGTCGTTTCCGCGGCGGGTCGGAGGGCGGCGCGGGCGCAGGCGGGCGCGGCTCGTCGTCGCGCGCCGGCCTTCGCCTCTTGCGCTCCAGTAGTAGAAAGTAGATTACTTTTTCTGTGTTGTGACTGGAAACAATGACAGTCATCTCATTAGGGTTCTGTACTTCCAAAGAAAAAGGCACCGTAATAGGATCACTCTATTGTCTGTCTGTCTTATCTGTGAAGACTGGTTAAGGGAATCAAACCTAAAGGGTACTTCCTGTACATCTAAAATCATGAAATTTGGCAGGTAGTAATGTCATTTGCTTTGCTTGAAGCAGCCCAGACTACATATGGGCTGCAGAACATCAGGGTCGATCTTTTGCTGAGGTGAGAACTGTTCATATGACTTCCATCACAGCTTACTCCAGTATCATCTCTCATGAAGCTACTCTAGATACAGGAAATACTCACTGTGGACTCAGTAGGTCCTGTATAAGCTTGTCTCTTTGCTTGAAGCAGCCCAGACTGCATATGGCCTGCAGCACATCAGGGTCGATAGCTTCTGCTGAGGGGAGGACTCTGGTTTGCACCACTTCCATCATAGGTAGTTCCTGCTCAAGCTCCCCTCTACCACCCGCGGTCACCCAGGGGTGGCGAGTGATTTCTGCTAACTGTAATGATTGATAAAAATCAGCCAAGTGCACACAGAAGAACTCCGTAACATTGTACAATAATAACACTTTTAATTTTTTTTAATTTTCGTGGCGATCATTTAAAAGTTTTTTTTTATTTGTTGTTATAGAGGCAACAGAGATACATATTCTGTGAAAATTTCAACTCTCTACCTATTTGGTACGGTTCACGAGATACAACCCACTGACAGACAGACGGACGCACAGACTGACAGACGGATAATGTAGGCTTAGTAATAGGCTACCATTGGCACCCTTTGGGTACTGAACCCTAAAAAAGAAACTCACAGGGCAAAAGCTATGGTAACTCTCACTAAGGCATCAACAATGGTGTTCCTAATCCAAGGTTTCCACAGAATTAAAAAAAAACCTAAATTCATGACATTAAACTTGTAGGCAGAAGCTGGTTTTTATATAAGTAGTATTAATGTAGAATGACAATGACATAAGTTCTATTTTATAGGGTTTTAGGGATATTAGTCCTTATAAGCATTATGCCTGATGCCTGAGAGCTCTCTATTATTGTAGTTTGCCTTTAAACATACTAACGTTGACAGCTTTGATTTATATGTATTTTTGTAAGTATATCAGATTCTAAGTAAATGGAATATATTCCTACTATAATATGTTTCTTTTTATACCACTAGTACTTACAGACATTCTCTTTTCAGGGTTAACTTCAATCATGCCTCGTAACAACTGCTGGCAATCCGGTGGCACAAAATGAGGCACATGGAACACCCCTCGTTTTACCTGCAACATTTCATATTTACACTTTAGTTTTCAATATAAGCATAGCAATTAAGTACTCAAGTAAATACTTTAAATTCATTAAATAAAGTAATTAAGTATCTTTTTTTTGTGATTTTGTAATAAGTACTTAGCTCCATTTTCTACCCCGCATTGTTTTAATTAGTAGACGAAACAAAAATCCAAAACACTTTTGAAATCCTCGTCAGTCTGTTTATACAGACTCCAGGCTAATCAGAAATTTCATCCCAGTGAAGCTGAGGCCATATAAGTAATCAAAATTGCACTATGAAATGAAAAGGAAATGAAATGAAAATTTATTAATGAAAATTTTTTTTAGATGTGAGGTACATGGAGTCCTGGGCCCTAAACTAGGACCGCCTGTATCATAAGGGCATAGGGGCCAGTGCCTTCCCATACAAATATTTATAATTAAGATTGATTATAATAAAATACAAGGTTATGTGTGTGTATTGCTGTGTGTGTCTGTGCTTGTATTTGCATTCAGTAGACGCACTGAATGCCTCGATCAGATTATATTTTGTGTAATGTAGGTATGTATTTAGTAATTATTGTTATATATAACGTTGTTCTGTATGATTATACTTGTCAGTGGTACCTTTTCGAGTAGTTGCCTCAAGTTATCATCGTCGAAAGGTAGAGCGCCAACAAGAAGCGCGTAAAGAATAACTCCGCACGACCACACATCGGCACGCCGACCATCATATTTTTCACCCTGAAGATCACAACAAGAAAATCACATTTCACTTGGAATTCACAACAAAACATTGTTTATTTATAATTTAATTTGCGATCAGTAATAATAATTCTATGGATCAACAACTGACAACATTTTGTATTTGAATTTTGAATTTTGATTGACAGTTGACACTACGAAGGAAGTCCGAAAATTACAATATTATATTTATCAAATAGCGTTTTGTTCAATAGAATAATACCAAAAAATTTAACTTCGTTAAAAAATAAGATATGTATTCTTAAGATTTGTTTTACTTATTTTATGTAATTATTTAACTATTTTAAATATTGCTAACTACTGTACTAGGTATATTTTATTATTGAAATAACTAAACGCTTTATTTTTCAATGTTGCTATGTAATAAATTTCCCCCAAATCAACCTTTATTTAAAATTATGTAAATCTTTATTTAATAATTTAGTAACAAGTGTTTTTAAGTACCTACGTAATTTATTATTTTAAATAATTCTGGATGATATTATAAACTTTTTCAAAGTTTAAAAACAAAGAAGATAACGCGCATATTATGTATGTTTGTTACTCCCTCCTGTTTGTGCAAAAACTACTGAACGGATTTGGCTGAAAGGAATGGAGATAGATAATTATTGCTTGTATTAACACATAGGCTTCTTTTTATCTCAGAAAATCAAAGAGTTCCTACGGGATTTTTAAACACCTTTATCTACGTAAACGAAGTCACAGGCATCGGCTAGTCAATTAATATACATTGTCACAACTAGGCCACACATCCCTAGTAGTTAGGTGTTTTTTTATTTACGCCCCAAAGTCAGAACAAATTATGTTTAAATGTGTACCTATATTTCGAGCCTTATAACTTTTAGACTATATCGTTTCACTGCCTTGCGTAACTAGTTTATTTGGCAACAATCCTAGGATAATAAAAGCGTACAAGTCAAAACTTTTCCTGAAACATTCTGATTATTTACTGTATTATTATTATTATATAATTGCTGTATAAATATTAAAATGATTTTGTGGGAAAATAGAAATATTGTATGGCAACTCAATATGCACGTCAAACCATGTCAAACCATTTCTTGACATCAAGTTACCCGACCAATTTAAAATTGTTCCAAGTGTCAACCGTTTTTACGCTAGTCGAGATAGCGCTATACAAGTTACAGTTGCAAAGAGAGAGAAGAGAAACAAAGACTAAACAAATCTATATTAACATTTTATTTTCCGGTTACTGGCTGCCTGCTTTTGCTTTTCACATACTTTTGACACGAGCGACCGTTGCTTTGATCTTTGATTTTACGGAACCGTTGAGTTGATTCTGATTGTGGTCGATTGGGTTGAGATATTTTTACGATTAAGTTACGTGTTTAATATCGTTAAATAGTAAATTGTGTAAAAATGAAGTCAGCTAAATCGAAACAAAGACTGAACGACGGGCTGCGGACACCGGCTAGAAGTAAGCAAAACTTGTTTCAAGGTGAAAAAGACCCCGTCCAAGTCTACTGCCGTTTGCGACCCATGCCAAGAGAAACCGATGTTTCTTGTATCAAAATATTATCACCGACTACGATCCTCTTGTCACCACCTGCGACAGCCGTGAGTTATAGAAATGAAGGCGCCAAAACAATGAAATACACTTTCAAAGAAGTGTTCCCGCCAGAGACGACCCAACAAGAAGTCTTCGACAAAGTCGCCCTTCCCTTGGTCGAAGGACTCGTCAAAGGTAAAAATGGCCTTTTATTTGCTTACGGAGTGACTGGCAGCGGAAAAACGTTCACAATGACGGGTGAGCCTCACAACTGTGGTATATTGCCACGATGTTTGAATATTTTATTCAAAACCATTAACGAACTTCAAGCGCACAAGTACGTGTTTAAACCAGACAAAATGAACATGTTCGATGTTCAAAATGAGGCCGAGGCTATGCTGGAGAGACAGCAAGAACTGCACAAATTCAAAAGTAACAGAAAAAACAATTCCAATCCTAATCTGGCCATGTCAGAGTCAGAGGTAACTAAAGTAGAAGGAGTTATTGAAGATAATCAATATGCAGTGTTTGTCACTTACATTGAAGTTTATAACAACAGTGTTTTTGATCTCCTGGAAGACACCCCACCTATATCTAAAAACTTACCTGTCAAACTTATACGAGAAGATGCAGCGAATAAGATGTATGTGCATGGAGTTACAGAAATAGAGATAAAATCAGCTGAGGAAGCATTTGATGCATTTTATTTGGGTTTAAAAAGGAAAAGAATGGCTCACACAACTCTTAATGCAGAATCCAGTAGAAGCCATTCTGTTTTCACAATCAGGCTGGTTCAGGCACCGGTGGATGAGATGGGAGAAGCTGTGATACAGAACAAGGAATTCCTCACTATTAGCCAGCTCAGTCTTGTTGACTTAGCTGGAAGTGAACGAACAAATAGAACTAAAAATACTGGACAGAGATTAAGAGAAGCCGGAAACATTAACAAGTCATTGATGACACTAAGATCTTGCCTGGAAGTTCTACGTGATAACCAAATCAATGGTACTAAGAACATGGTGCCATATAGAGAGTCTAAAATCACTCATTTGTTTAAAAATTACTTTGAAGGCCACGGCCAGGTCCGTATGGTTGTGTGTGCTAATCCAAGGGCAGAAGACTACGATGAGACAATCCAAGTTATGAGATTTGCTGAGATGGCATCTGAAGTAGAGGTTACAAAGGCTCAAATCAATAACCCTGTTTCTTCATTAGGCTTAATGTCAGGTCGTCGTAAAGCTAATAGACTGTTTACGGCTGCTAGAGACAATATAAATCGCCCTGAAGCTAAAGATCTAGAAATGGACTTAGGCCTTGTGTATAGCCTGGGGCCTGACTTCCCTAGCCTAGAGTTGAAAAGCCCACAGGCTTCTCACATAATCAAGGAATTAATAGCACATTTGGAAATGCGGATAAGTCGTAGAGAAACACTGAAAAGAAGCAAAGCCTTAAAAGACGAAAAGCTCAGATCTATGTTACTGGATATGGAAAAGGAGTCTATGGATGTCAAAAGCGAGAATGTCTCCTTACGAGGTCAATTAGCCAGTGCTAACCGTCGCATAAAAGCTTTAGAAGAACGCATTACAACGACAGAAAATGCCTCTCTTTCCTATCAAAGAAAGTTAACCGAAATGACCGAGTACACATCCGCTCTCAAACGAGATTTGCAAGAAAAGGAATTGCTTCTCAGCCAGAACAAATTAGACAAGGAGAAGCAAAAGAAGATTCTAGAAAGGAAATACCATCACAAAATTGCAGCAGAACATGAGAAAGCGAAAGAAATCAATTCGGAAAACCAACATCTACAAACTGAGATTGAAGAGAAAGAAAATCGTTTGAGAATCATTGCACAGGCTTTGAATGGTGGTAAAGGTGATAATGATATAAAGAAGAGTGAGACAGCAGCTCAGACCGTACGTGATTTTACACCCGGCTCCACCCCTAGAGCATTGCCTGCGCATCTTTTAACCCCTTTCAGTTCCGTACCACAGACAAGAGAATCCCGTGGTACGCCAGCGACGTCGCGTCGTGGCGTAGCCGTAGCCAACCCTCGCCATAAACGATCTCTTTCAGCTGACGGCAAAGTATGGGTGGAACATGCCCCAAGCAATATCGTCCCAATGGGCACTGTCATGAAACCAAACATAGCCAACAGCAAATTCGTCAACAAGCTCACCAATGTCAAGGACATAGTCAACTCTAAAAAATCGAAATACTGTCTCGTTACCCAACAACAAGACACGGATGGAGAGTTGGAAACTACAGTGCATAAAGGGGATATAGTCCCAACCTGCGGTGGAGGTGCTCAGGTTATATTCAATGATGTGGAGATGTTGAAGCAGTTCTCTCCGACAAGAGACCACAATTCGTCCCGGAGAACATCCAATACTTGTGCGAGGCACTCTGGGAAACGACGCGACACCGGCTGCTCCCCACCACAAACTCCATCAAATACAAGTAAGAAACAAAAAGTTGATGATGATTAAAATGTATTTTCCTTATCTTTGAGAATTACAGAATATCATACTTAAACATTGTATGTTATCCAATGGTAAAAAGCGTGCATAATATTTAAAGGAAATGCTAGTTTTTAGAATATTGTTTAGTCTAGATATTTTGTGCCTGGCCTTAATACAATTATACATACTTGATGTTGTCCTTTTATAAAATGGAGAACTTTACCAGCTGCCTATCAAACTACTACCAAAATGTGGAAAGTTCTACCTTTTGAAAAGGACCACATGAAGATCGAACCATACTTCAGGAGATTTCTTTCAGTGTATTATTGCCCATGTGTGTGAGCAAAACAGATAACAAGCTTTCATACTTTACAGCTAGGTAATCCCCACGAATCTTTGTTCTAAATTTTGTCAAAATCGGTTTATCGGTTGGCCTTCCCATGGAACTCTGATGAGCCCTTCCCATGGAATGGATGGGCTTCTCATGAAACATGGAACTCTTCGATTTTCTCAGATAAACAGTACCTAGCCTATTACCATTCCGGGATGAAAGCTATCTCTTGAAGCGTGAAAAGTAAACAAATAGACAGATACACTTTCGCATTTATAATATTAGTGGGTGCCTATAGATTCATGGAAAAGCTTCACTTCTTGCGGATGTTATACGAACCCTTCTGACTCTGAATTTGAAAATGTTTCAATAAAACTTAAACCTTATCTAATTTTATTATTGTACAAATTATGCCGAGTGGAATGGTGCCAAGAATACTGGTTGCATTTCCGCTTTCTGCTTTGTTTTGTCAAATTCAAATTCAAAATATTTTTATTCAATTAGACTTTTACAAGTACTTTTGAATCGTCAAAAGCATCTACCACTGGTTCAGAATGCCTTTCCTACTGAGAAGAACCAGCAAGAAACTCGGCGGTTGCTCTTTTCAAAGATTTGAGATACAATATTATGCAATGTATAAAAGTAATTGAAGTCCCGCGTATCAGGTTTTTTTAAAAATTTGAGTAAGTAATAAATCGCTATTCATTTATTATTAAAGAAGTTTTTTTCTTATTTTTAGACGCCAAGACGCAAGAGGGAGGCTCTTCACACGAAATGAGAATTTCTAGTAACATGCCATACTTGTACTCTTTTGCGTAAGTTACTATTAAAACTTATTTAACTTCTACAGAACTTCTTAAGTAATAAATGAATAGACCGATTTTGATGTAACCATATTTACTTTTACTATACTTACATATTAATTTTGCAAATATGATTACAACTTTTCTGAAATCTTATTACATGATATTTATGTTATCCTGACAATCACTGTTCAGATTGGCTCGAATAGCCTGTTAGGTGTCTAATTTTGTAAAGGAAATTTTTTTGGGCTACTTACCTATTAAAATTCAACCAGTTATATATTATATATTGAACCCTGAATAAGTTAAAATATTTTTCACGTGTTTTTGCATTATTTTATGCATATAAGCGAATGTAATACAAGATTAATATTTAGCTTTTTTTATTCATCCGCGTGTATTTAGGTTTTTTTAAAACCTCTTCCTTTCTTGATTTTCGGAAATAAAAAGTTGTAGGTAACTAATAACTATATCTCTGTGAGGCTGCGAGATGCAAGCTATCTCCGTACTAAGGCTCGAAATCGGTTAAATGTTTAGGTTGTGAAAAGGTAACTGACAGACACACAGACAGAACAGACAGACAGACAGAACAGACAGACTCTGTGAAAATTTCAACTCTGCCTATTGCGGGTCACGAGATACAGTCCGCTGACAGACGGACGGACGGATGGACGGACAGCGGAGGCCTAGTAATAATAGAGTCCTGTTGGCATCCTTCGGTCACGGAACCCTAAAAACCTGTAATTTAATTAAGAATCTCTTGAGATATTCCAGTAATTGGCCTAAAGAATAGTTTTTATTATGAAGTTCTCACCAACTTGTTACTTCAAATTATCGTCAAGTTTTCGACTCGTCTAGCGACGGAAACGGATATTTGGGCATCCTGTATTTAACTTGTTAACATCTTTTCAATTTAAATTGGTCAAGACCCTTCCGATGACATTTTGTAGTTTAACCGTTAGATCAGAGGTCCATGTTTCTTGAGTATTTTGCCATACAAATTACTTAGTATTATTTTATCATAAGCTGTGACGTAATACTTACTTATTAATTACTAATAATATACCTCATAAACAAAGCTGTTAATTATATACCTACCTATAGATTAGTACTATATAATGTTATAAAAAAATTGTTATATAACACATCCACTTTGTTCAACACTGAAACATATTATAACATTTAGTTATGTAAAAAATGTTATTTAACTTTGAACATGTATTATAACAAGGGTTGCCGCCTTCAAGTTTGAAAAAACAGGACAAACCGATAGTACATTCTTTGTTTTAAAACTATATATACCTAGTACCTATATCGTGCTATTGATTCAACAAAGTAATTTTAAATTAACCATAGTAAATAAAAATAAAATAACTTTATATGGTGTTATTACAATATTTATTTACTTAAAAACTATGATAAAGTATGCAGTAAATAGTGAAGATTTATAAAATAGAATGGCATTTACGTTAGATTAGATTTCGTATATTTTTTTAATTAATTTCCTTTCCGAAGTTGCTCAAATTCTAAAAACTAACAAATTGATAGTTAAAGCTTAAAGCTCAATATTTTGTATTAAGTATGATACCTACTCTTTTCAATAATACTAATCGTCTGTGATTTTATCTAGAAATTAAAGTTTTTTTTTACGTTCTTTTGTAAAATGGTGTAGGTACTTAATGACACCCATAAAAGTAGGTGTAAAAAGGTTTTTAAAACGATAATTTCTCTCTCTTAACGCAATAATATCTTTCGATAATATTTTTTGGGTACTAATACTAATATTATATGCCTATGTATATTAACTGTTACCTATATTATATTAATATTTTATGTTAACGTAAAATATTAAACATTTTATTATGTAATACAAAACCGAATCTCAAAAGTACAAATGTTTTACACAGCTTCTTCTGTAATAAATATTAGTTAACGTTTATTTAAGTTCATATTATTTAGTTATTTAATAAAAATGGTACTTAAATAATGTAGGCAGTTGATTTAACTATGTTTAACTTTACCTTGTATGTGTATAAATAAAATAATGTCGATTTTTTGTTTAAGTACTTTTTATTTTCTTGTGCTTTGTAACTTTGATTAGTTTTGGAAGTGTATTAAATACCTTTCTGGTATATAAAAATGTTTTATTTTTATTCCTATTGACTTAAAATTGTAAATAAGATTGGAACAAGTGTTACCAAAAATTTATAACACACCCAAAAAGTGAAGGTTACAGTAACTAGAAAAGAGCTGATAACTTTCAAATGGCTGAACCGATTTTCTTCGATTAGAGAGCTAAGAACACTCTCGATCAAGCTACCTTTCAAACAAAAAAAACTAAATTAAAATCGGTTCATTAGTTTAGGAGCTACGATGCCACAGACAGATACACACGTCAAACTTATAACACCCCTCTTTTTGGGTCGGGGGTTAAAAATCAGCCCAGTGTAAAAAATTGCGATCAATCGGATAACCAGTGAGTAATATCTTAAACGGAACATTACCCGTATAACTTCTGGGCAGGCGTAGTGCGGGCTCCCACAGGACGTCTCCAGCATAGAGCCAGCGGGCTGCAGCGAGGCCATGCCGAAGTCTGCTATTTTGATGTTATTCCGTTCGTCTAGCAGCAAGTTTTCGGGTTTTAGATCGCGGTGGCTGCAAAAGACAAATCGAATTAGCAATCTTGACCGACTTTTATCAAGAACTAGAGGATGCCCGCGACTTCATCTTTAATCGTTTGATTTAAAAAGTAGCCTATGTCCATCCCCGGGATATAAGCTAACTCTATCTACAACAAATTTCGTCAGAATCGGTTAGACTGTTGGGCAGTGAAAAGGTAGCAGACAGACTGACACACTTTCGCATAATTTACCTATAATACTACTAGAGGATGCCCGCGACTTTGTCCCGTGGATTTAGATTTTTAAAGATCTTGTGGAACTATTTGATTTTCCGGGATTAAAAGTTGTCTATGTCAATTACAGGGATGCAAGCTACCTCGGTACCTTTCATACAAATCGATGAAGCGGATGAGTATTTAGGAATCCCACGGGAACTGTTTGTTTTTCCGGGATAAAAGTAGCCTATGTCCTTCCTCGGAATATATCCTAAGTCTGTATAAAATTTCATTAAAATCGGTCCAGTGGTTGAGCCGTGAAAGCGTAGCAGTCAGACAGACAGACACACTTTCGTATTTATAATATTAAAGTATGGATTTCTTGACAGAAAACTCATGGGCAAGAAGCTACTAGCTCCTAGATCAACGAGATAGAGACCAAGTGCTGGATTGTGGGAGAATGACAGGTAAAATGTCACGATCGCAATCACCTCTGATTAGTTGACGCTCGCTCACTATTGGCTACAATGCATTGTTGCAACAAGAATACCATAAATTCAGCCAATCACAACAATTGCAATTGTAATAATGATTGATGCAGGTTTTCGGGAAACGACCTGCTGCTGAACTCTTTTTTTTTTCTCTCTCGTCTGGCTTTACAAAGATTAGCCAATGTCAAGTTTGCAGTTATTTACAAGTTAGGGAAACTATATAAGTATGGACTTCGTCTGCCGGCGCCCGCCGACACACACGCGGCACCCCTTTAGAGCGCTTCCCAGTCAGTTCCACCACCAAAAACACCAGAAAAACACAAAACCCGGCCACTTTTAACAACAAAAAAAAAACACTCCAAAAAGGCAGAGCAAACGCGAACACAGACGAAGCTCTACTGAACTCTTACCATATGGAGTGACTGTGGCAGAAGTCCAGTGCCGATATGATTTGCCTGAAGAATCTCCTCGCTTCCTTCGGAGTGAGCCGCCCCTTCTTCACTAAATAGTCGAAGAGTTCGCCTCCGCTTACGTGTTCCAGAACTAAATACCTTGGAATGGAAACGAGTACAATTTTATAAGTGTGCTGGTAGGAAATATTGTCTTATAACTTATTAAAATGTCTAGTCTTCCATATTGTCTCCGGAGAACGAAGTTAATAGGATTACTCGGTAAGACGTAGGTAATTAGAAAAGTTAATTGCGAATACAACGAGGTTGATAGTTTATAGATACCTATAAATACTCTGTAGCATCTGCTGAATGTGATCCAAATGTTCATCCCAAATGTATACTTAAATTATTGTTATTAGACTACGTCATAATATAAGTAGATAGGTAGGTAGGTACTTATCTACCTATGAGGTAGTAAAAAGGTGGGGAATGTGATAATTTCGATGGCATATTTTGTACCAATTTTTGTTTTATAAAGTAACCAATAATAATTGTCAGGGGCCTAGGGCACCCTAGGGGTGTACCTACCCCTACTGACTAAAAGAACTAGGTACTCATGACTCGTTGAGCGAAGCGAGGTCTACTTAGCAATCTGTCCGTCCGTGTCTCATAAATTCTGAATGCATAGTTAGTACTGATTTCCATTTTACAAATAACTTTAGTCAAACAGAAATAAAAATAAGTAAGTATTAACATAGAAAAAAATAAGTGCGAGCGCGCCGTGAAACAGAGATAAAGAGCGCCTGCCAAATTTTCTCAGCAAAAACTTTTTGTCAAACTTTTACAGTTCTATTGATAGACGAAGCTAATACGAATTCAAAAAAAAAACAAAAAAATAATATTTTTATTCAATTAAACTTTTACAAGTGCTTTTGAATCGTCAAAATAATCTACCACTGATTCGGAATGCCGTTCCTACCGAGAAGAACCAGCAAGAAACTCGGCGGTTGCTAAATAGGAATAGGTTCGATTCGAGCCTAGGTACCTACTTCGAACTCATAGAATGCGAGGTCTCATTCGAAAGTAACAAAAATTGTTCCTACCAATAGGTATCAGTAGGAATACTAAACAAGTAGGTAAGTAACTCTGGCGTGGAGGTGATGAATACTATCATCATCATCATCATCAGCCTGTGGATGTCCACTGTTGGACATAGGTTCCACCACTCCCGGTCCTCAGCCTTCCTCATCCAGCCACTTCCCGCCAGCCGCTTTATATCGCCTGTCCATCGGCATCGTGCTGGAGGGCGTCCCACACTACGCTTGCTTAAACGGTGATGAATATACTTACAGATATTTTTTGTTCTCGTATACGTCCGACAAGCCTAGCACGTGCGGGTGTTCTATTAGTTTCATTATGGCTATTTCTCGCTCCACCTGAAATTCAAATAAAAAAAACCTCAGAGTTACTCAGTGGGAGATATTGGATAGAATCAGGCGTTACTTTGCGGAAGTTCATGTTTAGCAAGAAACAGTTAAAAATTATTTTGCTATAATCCGCCAACAGAAAAAATCTGTATGGTCAAACATGCAGTTACAAGCTAAGCACCGCTTACCTCCCCAACCAAGCAATAAAGCCAAGTTCCCAAGCAAGCACTGCCACCACCATTCACTGCTGTATTGCCAAGGTACTTGACAATACAGCATTGTAAAGTCGAAATCTCCTGAGGATGCTCCGGTGTCGGGGCAAAACGTGCGTCGAGAGTAGTGGAAAAGTCTTGTGTGGTGTTGCATGTGAATGGTGGTGGCAGTACTTGCTTGGGAACTTGGCTTTATTGCTTGGTTGGGGAGGTAAGCGGTGCTTAGCTTGTAACTGCATGTTTGACCATACAGATTTTTTCTGTTGGCGGATTATAGCAAAATAATTTTTAACTGTTTCTTGCTCAGTGGGAGATGTTGAGAGCTATGCTTGGAGTGTCTCTAGGTGATCAAACCAGAAATGATGAGAGACCTATGAAGGAGAAGCGGAGTAACCGACCGTACCGTAGTCTTGTTAGGGTTCCGTACCTCAAAGGGAAAAACGGAACCCTTATAGGATCACTTTGTCTGTCTGTCTGTCTGTCCGTCGTGTCTGACAAGAAACCTATAGGGTACTTCCCATTGACCTAAAATCATGAAATTTGGTAGGTAGGTAGCTCTTATAGCACAAGTAGAGGAATAAATCTGAAAACCGCGAATTTGTGGTTACATCATTAAAAAAAATGTGTTTCAATTTTCAAATTAAGATAGCTATACCAAGTGGGGTATCATATGAAAAGTCTTAACCTGTACATCCTAAAACAGATTTTTGTTTATTTTTTATCGTGCAAAATGTTGGAAAAATACCCGAATACGGAACCCTCAGTGCGCGAGTCTGACTCGCACTTGGCCGGTTTTTTAAAATTACTGTACAGTGCCCAATCATACCTACGCTTCAGATCGCTTCGTGAACTACAGATTGAACTAGGTCCTAAGTACTTATACCTACCTTGTTTTGCGCGCACTATTGAACAAAAGGATTCCTTCAATTTCAAAGCTTCGTTCATCCTTGCTCTATTGGAAAGGGATTCAATGAACTGTGAAAATTAAGCGACACTATTGGTGTATTTCATATACATTCTTTGCTATAATATTGCCTACTAGCAGTGGCGTAGCTCTAGGTGAGGGCAAATTGGGCCCTCGCACTTAAAGGGGCCTCTATCTAATGCTCTATCTAATCTAGGTTTGAGTCAATACGCAGAAAAAAAATGATTAAAAACTACTTATGAAACAGTATGCAGTAGGGCCTGTCCTGGTCTGGTCCAATTGCAAATTGCAAATCTTTACTAGAAAATTTCAATAAAACAAAAAGCTGAAGAACATTACTTTTGTAAAAAAACACCTAACTAGATAAGTTACAAAATAAAACCTCTTTCAAATCTATATGCTTTTCAATATTCTCCCATCGCGTACCTAGTTATTTATATTACTTCACTATGAGTTACTATGTCGACGTCGTGTCAAAGAATTTTTTCGGGATGCATCTATTGGGTACATCTTGAGGGCATAAAGGGGCCTCGCTAATGTGACGTCGCTCATGTCTATACTAGTCCACGCTACGCCTGTGCCTACTGGTCCTTAGTTCATAACTACCCCCCCGTTCATTTCTGGTGAATAGGCAAACCTTATAGCCTGCCTCGTGCCAGCCGTATCACTTGGCATGCTGTGCCGTATACAGGATGTAACCAAAACGCTGGCAAAAACGAAGACAGGTTATTTAGTATACTGATGATTACGATAAGATACACAAATAAAAACCGGTCAAGTGCGAGTTGGCCTCGAATATTACGAAGGGTTCCGTACCATCGTACAAGATATTTTAATAATAATTTTATGAGCAACACAGCAAGTTATGACAACAGCGCCATCTGTATGTGATTTATTTCGGATTTATTTCTGTACTTGTGCTATAAGACCCACCTATCAACCAAATATCGTGATTCTAGGTCAACGGGAATTACCTTATAGGTTTTCTTGACAGACACGACGGACGGACAGACAGACAACAAAGTGATCCTATAAGGGTTCCGTTTTCCTTTTTGAGGTACGGACCCTCCGTAAAAACGCAAAAAAATTAATAAAAAAATCCTGTATTTTTAAAAGTTCAATCTATTCCAAATAAAACATCTGATCGACGACGCTAGAGGTCAACGAACGTTGCGCAAGTAGGCCACTCCACCTACGACGCGGCATTGACTCGAATACGGTATACATTGCGGGTTTGAAAAATACTAAATCTCTAAAACTAAAAAAAGGCAATTTATATATTAAGGTTATTGCCACTGGATTGTATTTAGATAGTAAGTTAGTAGTAGTTTTAGTTAGACGCTAAGTTTAAGTTAGACGCTAAGTTTTTGCTAGTGTTCTGGTTACACCCTGTATGTGGCACTTGGCGTGTTGTTTTCAATCATTTGCGATGGGGCATGGATGCGGCATAGTCTAGTTTGATTACTTTTATCCATATTGATGCCATAGGTACTACTTCAATAACAAGTCGATCATCCGTGCCAAGCATATCAAAATATCATGTCCTATCTAGATAGGTAAATAAGCATGCTCACATGCTATTGTTATCCTGCGATTTTGCAGTAAACCCTAGGATTTACCAATAAGAAATAGTAAGTAACACTAGAATGTTACAATTCTTAATTTATTTTAATTTTTTTTTTGTTATTAGATAGGTAGATAATCTAGGCATTCGGATTTATTTGCATATCTTATACAGGGTGCTTGGTAATTATATAATGACGACACCTACCCATGCTACTTTGATCTGATAAACACAATGCTGAAGTATAATGACGAAATAAAATTGTAAAAATTTCCATACAAAATTTAAAAAAAAAAATATGTCAAAGTTTTCATGACCCTAACGTGCCCTAACTCACTGAGATCGTTAGCCATCTTTAGATAGGCCGAGGCCAGTGAGGCACATTAGGGCCATGAAAACTTGGTCGTAAAAAAAAATTAAAATTTTGTATGGAAATTTTTATAATTATATTTCGTCATTTTACTTCAGCATTGTATTTATCAGATCAAAGTAGCATGGGTACGTGTCGTCATTATATACTAATTACCAAACATCTTGTATACATAATATCTGATAAAACCTAGGTTTTATTGAATTAAAGTTGGTAAATTCCGAGATTAACGCTTATTGTCATAGAATAGTTCAGACTTTAACCATTAAAACATGGTAAATCATTGGTTTTATTGAGGGAATCCTAGGATGAACCGTAGTTTGAGTTTTTACAGTACCTAACAGATAGGTAGGACCATGGTAGGACGACGGTAGGACGGATTTTTTTTTTCTCTCGTCTGGCTTTGCAAAGATTAGCCAATGTCAAGTTTGTAGTTATTTAGGTATAACAAGTTATAGTTAAACTATACAAAGTATGAACCCCGTCTGTGCCGGCGCTCGCCGACATACGCACGGCACCCCCTTAGAGCGCTTTCCAGTCAGTTTTAACAAAAAAAAAATACTCCAAAAAGGCAGAGCACGCCCGCCAGCTAACACCAACACAGACGAAGTCAGAATGAGGACGGATATTACCAGCGGGTCTTATCAATGACTAGAAGATGCCCGCGGCTTCGCCCGCGTGGATTTCGGTTTTTTGAAATCCCGTAGGAACTATTTGATTTTCCGGGATAAAAAGTAGCTTATGTGCTAATCCAGGATATTATCTATCTCCATTCCAAATTTCAGCCAAATCCATTCAGTAGTTATTGCGTGAAAGAGTAACAAACATACACACACACACACACACACATACAAACTTTCGCCTTTATAATATTAGTGTGATTTATCTCACCTTCATAAGCACCGATTCGCTGAGCTTTTCTCGATTGATGATCTTGATAGCCACCTTCTTCCCCGTCACGCAATGCACGCCCAGTTTCACCAGCCCTGCAACAGTAACCAAAATCTTAAGTTGATAGATTCTAATTTCTACGTAAAATATTTTAACAGGGTTCTCTCCGTCATTCGCTTCATACAATCGTAGATCCAATTTCATTTGAATATTAAGCAACTAAAGTTCATGAAATTTGGCAGACATATTCTAGAAACGAATATCTGTGTCTGTGGTGTTTTAGATTTTTCTAAAAATATGTAGTTTTAAAATTACAGGGGCTCAAAGATTTGTATGTAAATTTTTAAGAAAGCGTAACTTTGAAACCGAATATTTTAACTTTTGCTTTTGGTTGATGGTTGGTTGCTTAATATTCAAATGAAATTGGAACTACGTTTGTATGAAGCGAGTGATGGAGAGACCCCTCTTAAAGGTGATAGTTATAATATTTAAAAAAAAGCTGGCTCACAGCGAGCTTGACAAATTATTAACATAGCTGGTCGTACGAGGGAAATCTCATGAGATCTCTGACTTTCGGGCATAAAAAGTAGCCTACAATCGCCATGTCTAACTATATCGTAACTAAGTCTTGTAGGTACTTAAGTAAATCTTGTACTTAAGTATAAGTATAGGTATCCATGTAAAAAATCACGTCCGCGTTGCTCCGTTGTAGCATGATTAAAGTATAAACCAACAAACACTTCGCATTTATGACACTAATTAAAAGGCGAAAGTTTGTGTGTATGTTTGTTACTCTTTCACGCAAAAACTACTGGACGGATTTGACTGTTTAGAATGTAGATAGAGTATACCCTGGATTAACACATTTACTAATTTTTATGCCGGAAAATTAAAGAGTACCAATGGGAATTTTATAAAAAACCTATATCCACGCGAATGAAGTCGCTGGCATCAGCTAGTGCCTAATATGGGTATTGATAAGAGTGGGTAGGTCCCTACATCTTGTTTCAGGAATAAATCAAAAAAGTTAAGTTGAATTGATTGCTTATAACAACTAACAAGCCAAGAAGTCTTACGAAACCGCTGATTAAGTAAGTACCCAAGTAGGTACCTATCTAGATAGAAAATACGAACTTACTTAATTCGGAATTTTAATAAAACTTCTGAACAATATTATTCGCCATGAAAGTTGAAGACGAAGTTATCAAGAAAAAAGCCGAGTTCTCTTGAAGCGGTCGTTTGTAATTCCAATATTTCGCGAAACTTGGATGAATTATAAAGAGCTGTTCATTACCCTTGAACCCATGTGACTCCATTGAGCGTCTTGTAGGCAAAAATACCTGAGTACGGAACCCGGTTCATTGCGCGAGTCTTACTCACACTTGGCCGTTTTCAAGATGGTGCCGGAAAAAATGCGTAAAAATTCATATCGCGTAATACTTAGTACAGGTGTATATTTTTATTATGATCATTATTAGGTTAGTGTTAATTAATGTTAATAATAAAAAGTTAATTCGTTACCTTTAATTAAAACAAAATTGATATTTGTTGTAATTATCTAGTTCGATCTTAAAGATTTATTCCATTCTACAGGTACCTACTATTGAGGAAATAGTAATTATACTTAGTGGAAACTATAGGATGCCCGCGACTTTGTCCGCGTGGTTTTTAAAGATCCCATGGGAACTATTTGATTTTCCGGGATTAAAAGTTGCTTATGTCAATTGCAGGGGCGCAAGCTACCTTGGTTCCAAATTTTATGCAAATCGGTTAAGTGGATTGGTATTTAGGAATCCCGTGGGAACTCTTTGATTTTCCCGGATAAAAAGTAGCCCATGTCCATCCCCGGGATATCAGCTAACTCCGTACCAAATTTCGTCAAAATCGGTTAAACTGTTGAGCCGTGAAAAGATAGCAGACAGACAGACAGACGGACAGACAGACAGACACACCTTCGCATTTATAATATTATAATAGTATGGAATATGGATGTCAGTCAATCCGAATATACCGGGAAGCAGGAGGTAATATCAACTCTAGATGATAAACCTACCAACATTGAAAAGGAAATCTGAGTAGATGAGTAGTAGTTTCAGACCGAAGCATTTATCAGTCAGTGGATACCATTGTTAGGGGTAGACGAATAGCGGTAATCAGTGAAATAACGTGATCGTTAACAGTAATTACTAGTAATATGGCTTCTCTGGTTAACAGGTATCGAGTCGACCTAAAGCCTGATAAACATTCATGTTAGTGGGAGGCCCCGGGTTTGATTCCCGGCAGGGGTTTGGGATTTTATAATTGGTCTTGTGGGAGGTTTCGGCCGTGGCTAGTAAAGTAATTACCACCCTATTGGTAAAGCCGTGCCGCCAAGCGATTTAGCGTTCCGGTACGATGCCGTGTAGAAACCAAAAGGGTTTAATGAAAAGCGCCATGGCCCTTCCAGGTTAGCCCGCTTCCATCTTCGACTGCATCATCACTTACCACCAGGTGAGATTGGAGTCAACTTGTATCTTAATTAAAAAAACTGTTTCTTTCCAGCTTAATTTTACTCCTAATTTCGAAGGCAATCTGCAGACCTATGGAGTACAAGGCCTCACTACAGGCAATGCCTCCCGGTGTCTCCCTCATGCCCTTCAACGAGGCTTTGAGCTCGAACGGTAAGATGAAAAACCGGCTAAGTGCGAGTCAGACTAGCGCACTGAGTGTTCCGTACTCGGGTATTTTTTCCAACATTTTGCAAGATAAATCAAAAATAATTATGCATAAAAATAAATAGAACCCTGTATTAGAATGTGCAAGTAAAGCCCTTTCATCCAGTTAGAAGTTCGTACCCTGGATCAAACCCGAGACCTCCCGATTTGGACGCCGACAATTTACCATTAGGCTATTACCGCTTTAAAAAATAATAATAAATAACATGTTGCAATGCACTGTAGGTTCGACTTCCGACATGTCCCAAATAGGTTTTGTTCTGAATGTGACATGAAACAGACAGTTGCAGTGGCCCCAAATTGGGTCGCAGTTGGTAAAGTTTCACATTTGTTTTATTTTTTTAGGGTTCCGTACCTCAAAAAGAAAAAAGAACCCTTATCCTGCTAACAAAGTGATCCTATCACTTCGTTGTCTGTCGGTCTGTCTGTTCGTCTGTCCGTCTGTCGTGTCTGCCAAGAAAACCTATAGAGTACTTTCTGTTGACCTACATAGAATCGTGAAAGGCAGGTAGGTAGATCTTATAACACAAGTAAAGAAAAAAATCTGAAACCGTGAATTTGTGGTTACATCACAAAAAAATTAAAATGTGTTCAATGAACAAATTAGTATATTCAATTTTTAAAGTAAGATAACTAAACTAAGTAGATTATCATAATATGAAAGGATTTAACTTGTACATTCTAAAACAGATTCTTATTTATTTTTATACATACCTAATAGTTAGTTTTAGATTTGTCGTGCAAAATGTCGAAAAAAATAACCGAGTACGGAACCCTCGGTGCGCGAGCCTGACTCGCACTTGGCCGGTTTTTTAAATCATTTATCTAAAGAAAAGGAACAGGAAGATACCTACAAAGTCACTGAAACAGTTATCTAAATCACTTTAGCGACAGATAAATAAAATAACTAGGTTAGGCTGTACAGACTTGGCTAGGTTGTGTCAAGGCAGGCACGAATACAGGCCAAGGATAGATTTTTTTAAAGTGCAAATAGAGTTGTGGTTATGGCAACATTCGATAATAATAATCATTCGAAAATCAGTCTCGACCATAGACCTATGATTTTTCGCTATGGTCTCGACGCTACTCTACGCATAGTTCACTAAACTTAAATCTAATGTTACCTCTCGTCCCTCAAGGACCTAGGCTTAGACTCTAGGCCTGACTAAAAACTGACTCTCTAGTCTATACCCTCTAGGGCCTTGTCACATTTTATACAATCAATATTTATAATCCATACTAATGGGATTATTAATAAAAAAATTTCAAAAGAAAAATAAAACCGACTTCAAAAACGACAAACACTAAAAAGTAAAAAATAACTTTTGTTTAGCTACACGTGTAATGCACCTAGGTATGAAGTCGAGCGAGCATATTAAAACAAAATTAGAAATCCAAGAGTGAAGCTCGCCCGACTTCATACCTAGGTGCATTACACGTGTAGCTAAACAAAAGTTATTTTTTACTTTTTAGTGTTTGTCGTTTTTGAAGTCGGTTTTATTTTTCTTTTGAAAATTTTTTATTTCACAATTTTTAGTGGCCCCACTGTACTATAATATGCTGTGCCCAGTTAAAACCCTACTGTTTACTAAGCTATTACACTGATCGCGAGCAATTTGCTCCTATCCATTGAGGAGTTCTGTTCTCCATCTCCGAAGATATTCATCAGATCTTCACCAAATTTATATGGGACCACCTGCACAGTATACCCTTTCAAACAAAAAAAAAAAATTTCCAAATCGGTCCAGGGGTCTTTGAGTAATCGGGGAACATACATAAAAAATAAAAAAAAAAATAAAAAAAAAAAAAAGATCCCGACGAATTGAGAACCTCCTCCTTTTTTGGAAGTCGGTTAAAAATTCAAAAGTGTGTCAGTCTGTCTGCGACACTTTTCACGGCCTATCTGTTTAACCAATTTTGACGTTTGGACGAATGGACATACCTATCCGCTATCGCATGCTGCATGTATAGCATTGCTTATATATCATGGACTTCCGCAAAGTAATGCCTGCTTCTATACCACATTATGAAGAATTCTCAGGCATATTGATTGCCTCAAGATGCGGGATGCGAAGCGGTGATACCTTTGCAAGACCTTATTCAAGGGTCTGGGGATTGATCCCAGATCCTCTTTAAGTTATGTGCTTTCTAAGTAAGTAAGTATAAAAATAGCACTTGCTTTGACAATGAAGTAAAAAGTTTTTGATACTCCACGGAAATCTGGAAAAGTTAGTGCTATTCACAAATTACCTCCTTTAGTAAAGTTGCGACAATATTTATTTCACGCTAGCCTAGGCGCTTCAGACAATGGCCACTCGAGAGCTCTTTGAAGTCAAGCTTTAAAGGTGTTTGAGATTAAAAACTGAGGATGGCCTAGTTGCAACAGAACATATCTATCGATTACCGACTGTACAAGTAACGTTGCAATGTCGGTAACCGAACGACTTTATCGTCCTTTTTAACCCCTACCCAAAAAGAGGGGTGATATAAGTTTGACGTGTGTATCTGTGTATTTGTCTGTGGCATCGTAGCTCTTAAACTAATTAACCGATTTTGATTTAGTTTTTTTTTGTTTGAAAGGTGGCTTTGATCGAGAGTGTTCTTAGCTATAAATCCAAGAAAATCGGTTCAGCCGTTTAAAAGTTATCAGCTCTTTTCTAGTTCCAGTCTACACTTGTCGGGGGTGTTATAAATTTTTAATTTACACTTGTCCTACGTAGGACAGGACCTTTAATAGAATTTAGGAGAACGAACCACAAATTAAAATATTACAGTAGGATAAAAAGTAGAGTAGTAGGTATAAAGTCTCTTAAAAGTAGGTAAGTATTTGTATAAACAATTACTTATTTTAATTAATAATAATTAAAAAAACTGTTTGAATCCTATATTGTTTTTATAAAAGCACTAGGTACTTACCATTTTTAAAATTAAATTAAATTTCTTGGACTTAATAATGAAAGATTCTGTACATCTCATTAAATACCGGTGACGAAGATTCACACCAGGTGAAATTTTAAGCTAATAATTAGAAAAAATTCATATCTAAGCTTTCAAGGCAAAATCTTAACTTTGCTTTGATACCACTTGAAAGATTTTTCTGAAGGTGGATGTTTCTTTTGATAATAATTTATGCTTTCGCAATGAAATTAGCGCTCCAAAAAGCAAGTGCCCACTAAGTGGGCGGCTCTTTACTCAAAGAGTAGGAAGCATGAAATGAATATATTTACAACTAGAGGATGCCCGCGGCTTCGTCCACGTGGATTTAGGTTTTTAAAGATCCCGTGGGAACTGTTTGGTTTTCCAGGATAAAAAGCTGCCTATGTCAATTACAGGGACGCAAGCTACTACGGTACCAAACATACAAATCGCTAAAGCGAATGGGTTTTTAAGAATCCCGTGGGAATTCTTTGATTTTCCGGGATAAAAGTAGCCTATGTCCGTCCCCGGGATATAAGCTAACCCTGTACCAAATTTCGTCAGAATTGGTTAAACTGTTGGCCCGTGAAAAGGTAGACAGACAGACAGACACACTATCGCATTTATAATATTATAAGTAAAGATTCGTTAAAAAATGATTCGACTTTTGAGGCTTAATCTTTCGCCGTAGGTTTACCTATAGTGACTATACCATGATAGTCTAGGTCGGAGGTTCGATCCCAGACACGCGCCGCTAACTTTCTGGAGTTATTTGTGTTATTAGCAATTAAATATCACTCGTAGAATAAGAGCTCGTGAGGGCCAGATCTGCGTTATTTTATAACTGCTTTAATGTAAAGGCAAACATCGTGAAGAAACCTGCATGCCTGAGAGTTATCCACAATGTTTTCAAAGGTGTGTGAAGTCTGCCAATCCGCACTTGGTCAGCGTGGTGAACTATGGCCTAAGCCCTTCTCATTCCGAGAGAAGACCTATTTGACCTGTGATGTTGATGAAGCCATATTTCTGTTACAGATCCTCTACTAGCAAATTCACTGCTTCAAGTAGCTCTAGCAGAATCTGACACGAAAAAGCGCGTCAAACGGTATAGGGACATAGAAGACTCGATATAAATATAATAATAATAATAATATCTTTATTTTCTCAAGCAACAAAGGCCCACAATATTATGTTAGTAACCATCTTAACCTATGTTAGTAACTAAATTATAATATAATGTATGTTAGTAAGAAACTTATTCTATGTTAGTTAATATAATTAATATATACTTATTTTTTTTTCTTTAAATCTGGCTTTACTCTGATTAGCCAATGTCAAGTTTGTGATATTTTCAAGTTATTGAATTTATACAAGTATGGACTCCGTATGCGCCGGCGCCCGCCGACATATGCGCGGCGCCCCTTTAGAGCGCTTCCCAGTCAGTTCCACCACCAAAAAACACCAACTAACACAAAAACCAGCCACTCTTAACAAAAAAAACACTCCAAACAAGCACAGCACGCGCGCCAGCAAACGCCATCGCAGACGAAGTCCATATACTTATTAACTAATGCAGACATCCAGTGCGCTTTGAGAGCGCTGTCCTGTCTGTCTGCTATCACCTTCAGGATAATGTTGGGACTTCTAACCAACTTGCTTAATATGATATCACGTAATAAAAAAAACACTTGCAGCAAGTCAAGTTATTAGCTTAGTAATTATTGTACGACGTGTACCTATACCTAGTTTCGAATCTCGTACACATGATGGACATAATGATTATTGTAAGGGGATTGAAGAATTTCAGGTTTTAGAACTAGAATTATAGATTGGTAGATTACCTAATTTTATTTAGTTTAATAAAGATCATGCTTGTTAAAATTCATTTTTGATCACAAATACCCGTATATACCTGATATTCTGATACCAATAATACCCTGAGTGTTAATAGATCTGCATGGTCGGTACTATACAACGTGCAGCGTGCAACTCTAGGGGGTTTCATGTGGTGGTGCATATTGCTTTGGTAGATACTTACTTTTCCTGCATGTGCAGTAGGGAAAGGGCACGGGCGGTACATATAGTTTCACGTTGTACCTCCCATACAGATTTATCTGGCTTATCGGATTCATACATACAATAAGAAAAGTCCCGAATCATTCACTTACTAACTCATCCAGGCAGGCCCAGGTCAAACGCTTGGACCTAGTATAAACTGAAATTTTTCACAGAGATTCCTTTTATAATGTACCTAGACTAAGATTAAGGTCAGATTTTTCGAAATTCCCACGAAAGCGAATCCGTAGGCGGTCGCTTGTAGCAAAACAAGCTTGTTGTTCCCTAGACAACTAATTCATAGTTTTGCTTACCTGTCTGCCCTTTTCCGAGGGTTTTCTCCAATCTGAAGGGTCCAACATATTGGTGGGCCTCAGCGGCCGTGTTGCTCCCCTCCATCTTCACGCCTGACCGTAACAGGACCGGTCCGGAACCGTCTTATCACCGTCAAAAGCGCGATCCGTTGTGCAGCATCGTGTCATATTGAGAGTTCTTTCTCTGACATGTTTCTTTCTATATTTATAGTCAGGTGCCATATAAGTGGACGGTCATAGCTTGCTAATCACTGGTTTGAATTTTAGTATATTATGGTTTAGTTAAATTACATACTTCAGTGCTTTTGAAACATCCTAATTTAATGTAAAGACTGATAAAAAAGTGAATTTGTTAACATATACTGTAAACCTAGATGCCCCTGTGGCATATGTAGGTATCTAGTATCTATAACACTTTTAGCGCCTTCAAAACCTTATTTAAGTAGGTATATTGCTACATACATATTATATGATTTTATACAACTTTTTTATTTCATTAAGAATACAAGTTAGCCCTTGATTGCGATCTCACCTGGTGTTCAGTGATGATGCAGTCTGAGATGGGCTAACTTGGAAGAGCTTTTTATTAAACCCATAGGTACCTACGGCATCGTACCGGAACGCTTAACCGCTTTGCGGCACGGCTTTACCAATAGAATGATACCTAGCTACGGCAGAATTCTCCCACCAGACCTTACCAGAGACAATTTAGAAATTATAAAATACCTAATGACCCCTGTCGGGTATCGACTTCCCAACCTCTACTTTAAATAAGACCACAGCCTCACCCTACGTCAGGAACTTTTACTATTTAATATAGAGAAAAAAAAGAATCCGACGAATTGAGAACCTCCTCCTTTTTTGAAGTCGGTTAAAAAGCTCAACTTCAAACTTGCTTGCTGTTACTGAATAATAAGTATATGCACCTATATTTGGGATATCACTAATAAAGGACTTTACAAGGTGGGCAAACCACCCCCTTCGCCACACACTTTAGTCCGCGATTGCATTCGTCGAGTGTCCACTGTCCAGTATAAGGCACAAGTGTAAATTAAAAATTTATAACACCCCCGACAAGTGAAGGTTACAGTAACTAGAAAAGAGCTGATAACTTTCAAACGGCTGAACCGATTTTCTTGGATTATAGCTAAGAACACTCTCGATCAAGCCACCTTTCAAACAAAGAAAACTAAATTAAAATAGGTTCATTAGTTTAGGAGCTACGATGCCACATACAGATACACATGTCAAACTTATAACAGCTCTCTTTTTGGGTCGGGGTTAAAAATATACCGTGCATATCCTTCTATTTTGCAAGTTGTGTTGTTTCTTCTTCTAGACTTTACACACCTTTGAGAACATTACGCAGAACTCTTAGGCATGCAGATTTCCTAACTATGTTTTCCTTTACCGTTAAAGCAAGTGGTATTTAATTACTTAGAAGTTAAGTACAAGTGTAAATAAAAAATTTATAACACCCCCGACAAGTGAAGGTTACAGTAACTAGAAAAGAGCTGATAACTTTCAAACGGCTGAACCGATTTTCTTGGATTATAGCTAAGAACACTCTCGATCAAGCCACCTTTCAAACAAAGAAAACTAAATTAAAGAGGTTCATTAGTTTAGGAGCTACGATGCCACAGACAGATACACAGATACATACGTCAAACTTATAAGACTCCTCTTTTTGGGTCGGGGGTTAATACATGTTGTGAAAAATATATAAGTCAATGCCTATAAATAAGTTAGTGTTAGCCTAGCGGAAGGATATTGCATTGATAGCACAGTTTGGCAATACGGCGCTATGGAGGCTTTAAAAAATGTTCAATATACCGAAAAAAGGTTTCAAATCCAGCAAAAAATAGACAAGTGATCCATTCAAAGCGTTATATCGGCAACAAAATTATGTTAAAAGCCTGGCTAGTTGCCAGCGCCACGAGTTACTCTTCAGATCGGCTACCCATACGACGGGGTTAATGTGGCTGGGGTTATGTAACTGTTTGGGGTTGTATGAATAATAATAGTACTAATATAAACTTTGGTACTTACAAACCAACTTTGTAACATATATTTTCTTCGAACTTAATTTTTTAGTAGGTGTTAAGTTTAACCAACTGTTACCGGTTGCAGCTAGTTGTAGCCGGATAAAACTAGGTGCAACCCAACTTCATCTATACTAATACTAGCCGATGCCCGCGACTTCGCCCGCGTGGATTTAGGTTTTTTGAAATCCCGTGGGAACTCTTTGATTTTCCGGGATAAAAAGTAGCCATGTGCTAATCCAGGATATTATCTATCTCCATTCCCCAGCCAAATCTGTCCAGTAGTTTTTGCGTGAAGGAGTAACAAACATACACACACACACACACACACACACACACACACACACACACACACACACACACACACACACACACACACACACACACACACACACACATACAAACTTTCGCCTTTATAATATTAGTGTGATTATAAAGAGGAAACCTTTGTATTTTTGTATGTTTGTATTGAATAGGCTCAAAAACTACTGGACCGATTTCAAAATTTATTTTACCATTACTTAGAGGGATTCTTCCTAATCCATATAGGCTATATTTTATCCCGGAAAATAGAAAAAATAAATGTCCACCCGTGCGAAGCCGGGGCGGGTCGCTAGTAATATATAAATATGACGTATTATTTATCAGTAGGGTTTCTCAAGGTATTGCAGAGGTCCTTGGACATCAAAATAAAGGACTTATTTACAAAGCAAAAAAATGTGAATGAACATATTAGAATGAAAGTACCTAGGCAGGTACCTACGTAGATGTCCAAGAGTGGCTAGCTTTAGAAAATGATGTGACTACTTTTGAGAATTGGGCTTATATAAGTGTATGTTTGATATTTTTCGAGATTTCTGAAGTGCCTACATAATATGATATAGGTATCTTTAGAGTCAAATTTTTGAAAAATCTCTTCGCATATAATTGGCAAAATTGGTCGTCTTATGACCCTGACTTTTGCGTGATTCTTTTTAAAGCGTTGAAGTAAAATGCAATTTTTTTTAGGGTTCCGTACCTAAAAAGGAAAAACTGAACCCTTATAGGATCACTTTGTTGTCTGTCTGTTTGTCGTGTCTGTCAAGAAAACCTATGGCCGTACTTCCCGTTTACCTAGAATCATGAAATTTGGCAGGTAGGTAGGTCTCATAGCACAAGTAAAGGAAAAATCCGAAAACCGTGAATTTGTGGTTAAGTATATCACAAAAAAATTAAAATGTGTTCATGAACAAATAATTAGATTTTTTAATTTTCTAATTAAGATAACTACATTATACTAATACCAAGTGGGACCTATCATAATATGAAGGGATTTACCTGTACATTCTAAAACACATTTTTACTTATTTTTATGTATAATAGTTTTTGATTAATCGAGCAAAATGTCGGAAAAAATACCCGAGTGCGGAACCCTCGATGCGCGAGTCAAATTCGCACTTGGCCGGTTTTTGTTTTCTATTTGGAAAATTCGAATCTAAGCCCCACAGTAGGACTCTCTTTTATTCAGATAGCAAAAAATGTGGTTTTATTTTTTTATTTTGTTCACAGGATTTTTTTTTCATCTATCAAGTAGAGTCAATTTAATAAAGGATTAATAATAATTATTATGGTGATTGGAGTAAACAAATAAGTAAATAATTTATTAATATGAATCAATGCATAATATACCGGATAAATAAATATTTAAAGTTTAAAGATTTTTTAGAGTAGGTAGAGCTATGTAGAGACATGGGTAAAATTACTTGCGCAGGTAACGAAAATTTTATTTTTTCGTAAAATTTTCGGTAAAATTAAGTGTAAGTATATTTTATTTATTCATATTGCTATTAAATATTTTAATTAGTAGAAAAAAAACAAGAATTGAATAAATAAAGTTAAAAAATGGAATGAAAACAAAAGAAATTTTTAAGAAAATCGCAGAAAAACAAATGCGATCTTGACAAACGTCGTAGGCTGTTAACAGCAATGCTACAATGCTACGATCGATACAGCTTCGAGTAGTATTCAATTCAACTAATAAATTAAACATTAATCCAAAATAAAACCAAAAAATAACTTAAATATATACATTAAATTAAATTAAAGTGTTTGTAACATTATGCATGGCACCCGTCTCTTGAACTACCCGATTTTTATGAATAAACATTCGAAATTTTAAACGATTTTCTAAAATTCTTTTTTTTAATTCAGGGCTGTTTCATTCTAGGTTTTTAATATGTCGACTTTTATTTTAGATTCTTTTTGAAGCACTGAAGTATTTTTTTAATTTTTTTTGGTGTAAACATGGTTTAAACGAAAAATGAATGTAGTTTATATGAAAAAAAGGCTCGCAATTTTCACTCACTGTAAAGGAACACTTAAATATTTCACTACATCTAATAAAAACACTGGATTCCGCATAGAGTTCCTTCACGTCACAGAAAATCAATATTGCCTACGCGTGCTTTGCTATGGGAAATTGTCATATTTTTTTTACACTTTTGGAAAACTTTAACATCACTGTATTTTTTTTAAATATAATTTAGTGTAAAAAAATCACATATTACATAATTTGTAGATGGATTGTAAAATGTTTTTCGTGCGCTCGTACGCGTAGGGTTCGTACACCGTCGGGTTTGTTCGGTTATTTTCGACTGGGGGTGTGAGTCATTAGCCTTTGAGGGGTTGTTTTGCGTTCCTTTTCACGGGACCACCTTTACGTCTATTCCTGCTTTGGAAGCTTTTCAAACAAAAATTGCTGGATTTTAGGAACTTTATTAGCTGTATTGCTCCTTAGTTCCCGAATTTCAGGGAAAATACTTAATATACCTTCATGGTAAAATTAGGAATTCTCGAGCATCATCATCATTCCATCACTGGCTTGCTACTGAGTACGGCTCTCCAATGAGAATAAGACGGGTTTGGCCAAAGTCCAAGTCCACCACGCTGGCCAAGTGCGGATTGGTAGACTTCACACACCTATAAGAACATTATGGATAACATAACGAACTTTCAGTCATGCAGGTTTCCTCACTGTTTTCCTTCAGCCCTACCTATTTACATTTTCAAAACTTTTGGATCCACTTTGATTTCAAACTCAAATCACTGCGTATTAAGTAAGTAAGTAATGCGTATTATGTAATCACTGCGTATGTGATTGGACTGTGGAATTTTGATCTGGGAAGTCCCAGGTTCGAATCCCGATTGAGTCAGTTTGAGATTTTATATTTTCCAAATTGGCTAAGCTCTGGTCTGGTGGAGCTCTTCAACCGCTTATGTCTACCAGTTTAAACTAGGCGATTTAATTGGAACTAAAATATCCTGAAATAAAAAAAGGACTGTCCGGAAAATCTCGGACGAATGGTCACTCTATTGTTATTTTCCATTGGAATATAAATAAATTATAATAATAATTAGCCGGCTTGTATTCAAATTGTACGATTAATAAACAACGCTTTGTTTAGTTGTTACTTTTCGACCTCAGGTGCTAGCAACCTTTGGTTCGAATTATTTTTTCTTTTAATTCTTAGGTAAGTATACCTAATAATACGATGAAATCCCAGATTCTTCAACGTAGCGACTCTACTTTTTCGATTGCCAGGACGGATGCAGTGGCTATTCGGATTAATAATGGACTTTTTTAGGGTTACATACCCGAACGGTGCCAACGGGACCCTATTATATTCAAATTCAAATTCAAATTATTTTTATTCAATTAAACTTTTACAAGTGCTTTTGAATCGTCAAAATAATCTATATACTAAGCCTTCATATCCATCTGTCCGTCCATCTATCTGTCAGCGGGCTGTATCTCATGATCCATAATAAGTAGGTAGTGTATATACATACATACATAGACTGCTAAAATCATAACCCTTCCTTTTGGCTTTGCCGCAATCGAGTAAAAAGTGCCAAAGGTTGAACAATCCATCAAGACATGGAAAGACCATGAAAAATTGGAATAATCAATGAACGATCGATACCTATACCTAATAACATGTAAGTTACATTATGTTCAGTTGCATTTTAATTCCACACTCGACCGTTAAATTGAAGGTAGGTTGTACCTGTCTACATTTTAGGTTTTATTAATTTTATTCAATTGCAACACAAACCTTGACTGCAATCTCACCTGGTGGTAAGTGATGATGCAGTCTAAGGGTCAACGCACACTAAACAGCAAAATACTCAAACAAATCATTGATTTAAATTGATCACTAAGGCACAACTTATCGCATAATAAGAATTAAGTATATTTGTATACCTATATAGCATGCAAGAGATAATCCACAAGAAATTATCACTTGCATTGCAATTTTGTACGCTACTATACCTATTATTTATAGTTGTGACATAGTTTGTTACCAATTTATCTTTACTTATTATTTACCTAATTAATTATGTTTTTCTTCGCCATTAATGCAATTATTGTACCTACTAAATAGGTAATAGTCAATAGAATAGATAGAGGTACGTGCCACTGCCCGGTATCTAACCCCAGCCCCTCCAAATATGATTTCAAATCCATAATAACCGCCATCAAATTACCGACTACTAGCCGATGCCCGCGACTTCGTCCACGTGGATTTAGCTTTTTCGAAATCCCTTGGGAACTCTTTGATTTCCCGGGATAAAAAGTAGCCTATGTGCTAATCCAGGATATTATCTATCTCCATTCCAAATTTCAGCCAAATCCGTCTAGTAGTTTTTGCTTTAAGGAGTAACAAACACACACACACACATACACACAAACTTTCGCCTTTATAATATTAGTGTGATGTACTAACGTCACCTCTTTGTTTTGATGACAGCTTCCAAAAATGTCCTACTACAACAAATACATACCGATTTCCGAAGAGCGCTACAACGCTCTGAACGCCCGGTATGCGGAATTCCTGAAGGTGGTGGACTCCAAGACCCTGGACCCGATCAAAGTGTTCGAACCCCTGTCTCCTAAACAGATTGAAGAGATTATGCTGATAAGGGAAGTTAGCATGGAACTGCAGAGGAAGAAAGAGGAAGACATGAAGAAAATGGTAACTCTTTTGAATTTTTACCCAACTGCGGCAAAGCAAGCGGAAGGGTTGTGATTTTAACAGTCTAAGTATGTATGTATGTATCCAGATTCTGTGTGTTTCACCGTAACGTTTAAACTACTGGACCGATTTTGATGAATGAGGTGTCAATCGATTTGTCATAAAGCTCCGGGTGACATAGGCTATATTTTATACGAAAAAAATTGACCTAACGGATATTACATGAAAAAAGTGGGGTCTCCAAAATTTTTTTTGCTATTGTATTGAGTGGGGTGTCAAATGAAAGAGGAGAAAATTTTGAGTTCGCAAATATAAATGTACTACAACATTAAAATATACCAAGCGACAGAAAAACAATTTTAGTATAATATTTCAGCGTTTATTTAGACGATCGCAGTCGGGTTTTAGTTTTTAGGAACCCTTAGTGTGAGAGTCCAACTCGCACTTGACCGGAATTTTTTTCAGGCGAAAACTTACTTGTCTTTTTTGTTCAATGAGTTGAAGGCACTTGACTGAAATCTATCCTGGATACTGATGATGCAGTCTGTTGGAACCTTTATAGCGCATTTTGACTTTGCTTAGACTCAAGTTTCAGTTAAAACGAGACATTTTGTCAGCGCTATAACGCTGTCTCGTTTTAACAGTGTCTTACTCTTAAAAGGGCTCTCTCCGTCACTCGTTTCATACAATCGTAGTTCCAATTTCATTTGAATATCAAGCAACCAAAGTCCATGAAATGCAGACATATTCTAGAAACTAATAGGTATCTATGTCTGTGGTTTTCCAGATTTCTGTTAAATTATTCGGTTTCAAAGTTACGCGGTCTTAAAAATTTTCATACAAATCTTTGAGCCCCTGTAATTTTAAAACTACATATTTTTCGAAAAATCTAAAACACCACAGACACAGATATTAGTTTCTAGAATATGTCTGCAAAATTTCATGGACTTTGGTTGCTTAATATTCAAATGAAATTGGAACTACGATTGTATGAAATGAGTGACGGAGAGAGCCCTGTTAAGTCTGAGCAAAGTCAAAGTGCGCTCTATAGATTTGAGCCTAATAAACAGACCCAGGCCTCACAATCTCACCTCAGTGCCAGAAGTTGTTAAAAATCTTCCATTTGAGAAATGTTATCTGTATTAAGTAATTTTTTTTATTTAATTTATAGCAGCAAGCAGCCGAGACTGCAGAGGTTGAAATCAAGGAGAATAATATGAATGGGACTGCAGACAATTTAGCTGTAAAAGTTTAATATAAATTAACTTTATTTAATTAATAAAGAATATTTATTATTTTTTACTGATATGTTTAGATTATTTGCCTTTGTGGAATGTTGTTTTATTTGAAACATTAAATGTTCTAAATCAAAGCTGTGATGGGGTAGATATTTGAAATTTTAATCACATTGAAATCACAGAATAAATAGTGTAAGTTTGTTCCTACATAACATTTACATGATGTAAGACATGATCACTGATAGATGGATCACTAATAAGTAAGCCTGAACCAATTTTGATGACCTTTTGTAAAGATAGGAAGTTATCAAGATTCAAGTATGAATGGTCAATGGTTACAATAATTGTGAACTATTTTTGCAAATAGACACTAGCTAGTGTAAATTAAAAATTTATAACACCCCGGACAAGTGAAGGTTACAGTAACTAGAAAAGAGCTGATAACTTTCAAACGGCTGAACCGATTTTCTTGGATTATAGCTAAGAACACTCGATCAAGCCACCTTTCAAACAAAAAAAAATAAATTAAAATCAGTTCATTAGGAACTACAATGCCACAGACAGATACACAGATACACAAGTCAAACTTATAACAGCACTCTGTTTAGGTGGGGGGTTAAAATAAATACAAAATATTTAATGTTAGCATAAAAAAGTATAATTATTTATTAATAATACATGATATTATATGTATAAACTAAATTTAAAACTAAGAATTGTCTGTCATTACATCCTCATCTTCGTCTTCTGGCTCTGCCAGGTCCGGGTGGCACACTCGGATGTGCAAGTTGAGATTGATTTTAACGATAAAACTCTTTCCACATGTCATACATTTGTGAGGTCTCTTAACATCATCATCAATCGTTGAAGGATGCGCCCGAGCAATGTGAGTTCGAACCAACGATGAGTGCATCGTTCTATCACATTGAGTACATTTAACGTGACAATCCATCGGCTGCCCTTCGTGACTCTGACGATGCTTCTCCATTGTTATTTTCGACACAAACAACTTGTGACAGCAATCACATTTGAAATTTTTAACTTTCGTATGTTTCTTCATGTGAATCTTCAAACAGTTCTTCGTTGGAAACATTTCGTCGCATTTAGAACATTTGAACTTCTTTATATCATTATGTAGCTGCATGTGGAGTTTCAAGTACGCTTGGCCCGTGAAATTCTTGTTACAAATCTCACAGTTTATGGTACTGGTAGCAGAATGAGACTGCATATGGCTTTTTAGGAACTGTGCGGCGACGAAGCTGCGATCGCAGACTTGGCAAATGTACTTTTTGGAAGTGTTACCTTCGTGCTTGCTGCGGTGGATATCGAGATGGTACTGCGAGTTGACCTTGACGTCGCACTGGTCGCATTTGAACTTCCTGCGTTTCTTCGGACCCTCTTTCGCCGTCGGAGGCTCGGGCTCCATCACCGGGCCGTCCTTGTCGTTCCCGTGGAACTTCTTGTGTAACATCAAATACTCCATACCTTCGAACGCCAGGTCGCAAACGTCACAGCGGTACCTTCCCTCGCTCGGCTGCTTAACTTGCATCTCGTAAGTCATATTGTCTTGTCCGTTGTAAGCTTCTGCCATCTTCTCGCGTTTCACTGAGGATCTGTTGTCGTTCTGTACTTGTTTGTCGCTGCCGGCCGGCTCCATCATACTTTTCATCCAGTGGTCAGTAATTCCTACGCCAGACTTTGTCTCCATTTGCAGTGACGCTACGGAGACATTTCAGCGGGCGGGATATTGATCCGTAGAAAGACTTATTCTTCCCGTAAAATAACATTGAACTTGCTGTTATTATAACAATTAGCGGCATTAACGCACTGTTGACATTATTCTATCCGAAATCTTAAAAGTTTTTCCAAGTGAAACACAAAAGCGAGCCTTGTTACAGTAACATAAATTCCAAAAGAGAAGCGAACGCGTTGGTTTTTTTTTGCCCACAGCTAATGACAGCGCAGCTATAACTTTTTAACTTTGACAACAAGTTTGTTGCCAGTGCAAAAAATGTATACAATTAAATATAATAGGATGTATAAATAAAAATCCAAATATACAATTTATAATTTCAGTTTAAAATAATAGTTCTATTTTTACTGGACTGCACCAGGAGGGTATTATTTTTGTTATTATCTGTGATGCGGTTTAACCAATTAATTACTACGTAAGTACATATATGATTTCTATTTCTGAAATCTTTGGTTGGAAAACACACCAGCGCGTGCGCCGCGCCGCATCCCGCGTTCGCCATCTGCATTAGTGTGAGTGAGCTACATTCATACATCGTACACGAGCGCGTGTAAACAATACCGGCGCGAGCTCGCACTCGCATCGTAGGGACGTAGGTCAGTGATGCGGTAACTATACCTACCTGATACCTATGGAGCAAAAAGATTATAATCACTACTATGGAAATTGGTAAAAAGATTTCATTGAACAGATTCTAAACATAAACTCATTAAATATTATTATCAATCTATATTTAATAAAAAAAGAGAAATAAATCGTTCTTTTGGGGTGGTATTTTTAGTAGATTAGGCAGTTAAGTTTTAAATTTAAATTTGTAATATAATAAATAACTAACAATACTCGTATATGTTTGTGTACAGTGGGAAAATAGAAACTAAGATTTTCACATTATAATTTCAATTTATTTACAAATTAAAAATAATATAAGGTAATTATTACTTAATTTCTTACAAAATTCACAAATGAGCCTATTTACATGCTAAATTAACCAGGAAATATTTATTCTATGTTGACAAAGATATTGTCTAAAATCTTGATTAGGGAGTTCCAAGTACTTCTCTACATAGTTTTGCTAGTAACATTTTTATAAGAAATGTAGTATCCCATGTACAACGAAAAATTAAGAGCACTAATAAGTTATTTTTAAACTACTGTAGATTTCTGTTATATTTTTGGTATTATGAATCTAGTAACAATAAATAATTAGGTACTATTAAATCTATGCTCTATACCTACATTGCAACTTACAGCATGCTTACAAAACTTCTTAAAAGCTGTTATAGCTTTTTCTAGAAAAATGGCGATAAAGAAGAGTTGCCAGCACCAAAAAAAACTTATTTTCGTTTGGTTGATTGATGAAATTGTATGTCGCAATGTAGGTAATATTTCATGTTTTCATACTAGTAATAATTTTTAGTTCCTAGTTCTTCTGCAATGATGGTGATACATTCTTGCCTAAGACATTTTCTTTGTATTTAAGTTTTTCAACATGAGTAGGGTCTTTTAGTAGTTCATCTTCTAGCCTCTCAAACCTTTGATCTTGTACTGGTTCTGAAAACATAATTCTTTTTAGTATAATAACTTGAATTACTTACTTTTTGTTTAGTTTATTTATAGTTGAACTAGTACTGGTCAAGATAAATGCATCAGTTTACAAGTAGGGTTCCAATACACGAAATGTGTAGTACAAGAATTATCCCAGAGAGAAGAAGGGTTCCAAATCAGACAAATAATTAACTAAGTATATGAAGTACATTGTGCTGGTTTGGCTCAAAGAAAAGTCGTAAAACGAGAGAAGAAGAAATGGTTTAATCTCGCCTTATTAGTCACCTTAAAGATGTTAGCATAAAGAAATTTCTGGTACTCACTGTTATAAGGTGTGTATCTATCAGATAACAGGCTCTCTAAATTGTAGCCGATTATTCCAACGACCGCTGCTACCGGCAGAGTCACATAGGCCACGTTCGACCGCAGGAACTGCAGTAGTATCGGCCACATCTATTATAATAATTTACAATACTTATTACGAGAAAACAAAACAAATAAGTTTATTTATGTTATTCGTCATGTTCAATGTTCATGTACACACATAAGCGGTAAGCCTGATAATTATCGTGATAACTTTGAAAATAGTTTTTAGTCTTATACATAAACATACCTTACTTATCAATTTTTAATAAATTGCGCACTTCAACGGTAAAACTGTTGGATATTGATAAATACAGGCAATTTTTGATTTTATCAAATCAAATGATTTTAGGTTATAAAAAGCAAAATAAAAGGACAGAATGACATTGTCACTGTCAAGTGTCAATAGTGAAATAGTCCTACTCTGTGGTCAACACTTAACACTAACCAACCAGTGACAGCGTTGATTTTGCAGAGATTAGGACTTTCGTTCGCCATCAGTAATTCGTTACTGACACTGAACCACCTGAGAACTTAGATTTAGACTAACTACTAGTACTTCATACGAAAATCCATATAAAATAAAACACAATTTTCAATGTCTTTCGTTTCTTGGGATAAAAACTCTTTGTTTATTCAGAAAGTAATAATACAGATTTTCACAAATGTTAAAAATACTTAAATATAAAAATTATAAAACAAATTATCATCCAAATCACTGTAACGAGGCAGGGTGCCCAGAACGCTGGCTGCGTTACCTCGTTGAATGGCCAGACTAATATGCTGACCAAGGTAACTGCCAGATTTCCGGTCACCCGTGGACTCCACAAGACGGGATGACAGGTCCTTAAAAAAGGATCTGGCATCCTCGCCCCACGAACCCATGGTCTCCACTTTCGTTTCTTTGTACCTATCGATCCAAAATATCGGATTATAGTTATTATCGCATCTTACCGTAAATCATCGGATCGGATCGTGCGTCCCTAATGTACATCTACCATTAGTCTGTCAAAACAAAACAATGACAGGTTACTGTCATTGTCAGCTGATAAAAAATCAAAATATAACCTCAAAGCTATGAAAAGTTTAAATAATTCTTATCACTTATTTACGTAGTAATTGAAATAGTTGCATCGCCTATTTATTAAAATGATGACACAAACACATTGCCTGATGACAATACCTCAAATACTCATTAGAAGAATGTTTGATTCTTCAAAGAACTTGGACGGATTAATACTTCGAAGTCAGAGCACAAAAGCTACAAAGAAAAAGACTGCAAGTTCTGTGTACCGTACGATGAATATATTTGATAGAAAAGCGAAGATATTACAGAAGGAACGAGCTGCGCAAAGTGAGGATTATCATCTATCTGAGTATATTAAAGAAGAAGTAGGATGGCGGACCGCCGATCGCATTTTCGATATAAAAAGAACGTTTACGAATGCTGTAGAACTGGGTAAGCGCAATTTATTGCACAAATTAATGTATGAAAACTCGTAGCATGCCAAATATGGGCTTCGAATCTAACTCTCTTCAGTATAAGTATACAGTAGAGCCTCGATAATCCGAACTACCAAAAAATAACCACTGTTCGGACTCACGGAGCGTTCGGATTACAGTATGTTAAAAAAAATGCAAATATATTTTGACAAAAAATATTTATTCAGGTACTATAAAACACATATTTAAACCACAAAATACGTTACTTATTCATAAAGTCATCAATTTTAGTTTGGTGGGTTCTATTTATTGACCAAAAAAGGCTTTGTTCCTCAAATTACGCAGCATCATCTTTTCGGATAAAGACAAGTCATTTTCATCAGCCCAATCTAAACAAGTATTCAGTGCTGATATAGCTTGTGAATGAGGAATTTTCTTGAAGTTTAAAGCTGAAGTATTGTCAACAAAAGACTCGTCATTCCCAGACTCGTCAGTCTCTTGCGTAGCGAAATATAAGATCAGCGGTCACGGTAAGGGAAAGAGAGGGGCAGTCGGCAGTTCGGATTACAGCGGCGTTCGGATTATTCAGAGTACGGATTATCGAGGCTCTACTGTAGTTTGTTACGGCTATACTCACGTATTTAGTCGATGTAAGTCCAACTAGTTTCTTGCCTCTTAGCTGTTAGCTCTTCAATATGTTGAGCTTTATGGGGAACACAAATGGAGCTTAGCACATCATTACTTGGATACCAGAAGCATCTATCGTGATGGTGGGATTTTTTAATGATATTTTTTTTTTTGTATTTTTTGTCTAATTAATGGAATATAATAGAGAACTAATTTGGTTAATGTGTTTCCATAATTTCAGGTGCAGGCAGAGGCTATGTGTCCCGTCATTTTCTACCAGATAGCGTGGAAAAGGTCACCCTATGTGATTCATCGCAGACACATCTAGACAAAGCAATAGTAGGCGATGGAGTCAAGTGTGACAAGGTGCTAGTGGATGAAGAGAATTTTGAAGTAAGTAAGTAGATCTGAATGTTTTGTAGAATCTTACAATTATCATACTAATATTATGATAAATGTGAAAGGATTTGTTTCAAATTCAAATTCAAAATATTTTTATTCAATTAGACTTTTACAAGTTCTTTTGAATCGTCAAAAGCATCTACCACTGGTTCGGAATGCCTTTCCTACCGAGAAGAACCAGCAAGAAACTCGGCGGTTGCTCTTTTCAAAGATTTGATATACAATATTATGCCATGTATAAAAGAATTAAAGTCCTGCGCATTGCTGGAGCGAATTGCAGGTCAAATCCACGCTTTTTTGGTGGCTTGTCCTTCAATCAAGCCGCAACGGAGCAATGGAATGGCATGATTTGTGGCATGGATATAGTTAAAAATCTGGAGAGTGATATAGGCTTCTTTTTATCCCAGAAAATTAAAGACTAAAGTTTATTAAATAGTATTTAGATTAGGTTATTAGATCAGCTGTCCTATCGGCTAAAAATATATCAAGATTCAAGATTCAAGATTCAAGATTTTTTTATTTGCAGAAACATTTTTTACAGTGAGATGTTATTAAGTACATATTGTCCAGTAGAAATGTTTCACCTTTCATAATGAGGCATGCAAAATTCATATCAATCATTAAAGGACAGCATCAATGTCAAAACATGGTTTTTGGCCAGTCCCATTGGTTATTTTTCATATATTTCTGTATTTCAGCCCAATTATTATTGTTTTCAGTTTCCTGAAAATAGCGTGGACTTGCTGGTCTCATCATTAGCTCTGCATTGGGTCAATGATTTGCCAGGATGCTTCGACAAAGTTATGCAGTGCTTGAAACCTGATGGGGTATGTATAATAATATCTAGTATTCTCAAAATTTATATTAAGAGTGTTCTCATGCTATTGCAAACAATATTTATTAACGGGACATACTCGTACTTAAAAGCGAGTTGCGTGGACAACGTAAATTAACGTTTGGTATTACATTATTTTTTTGTTGCAAATTAATTAACTTTTAACCGACTTCCAAAAAGAAGGTGGTTCTCAATTGGGCCTATTTCTATATAATTCTTCTATAATTTCTTTCGGCATATTTTTCGATAATTTCTGGACTGATTCGCAATTTTTTTTTACATCATTAAACAAACAAGACATTTGAAATTATTATTAAGTAAAGTTTGCTTTAAAGTACTAGTTTTGCAATTTTGTGGTTTCTGAAATGGTTCATTCACGCAGGAAGTTGTCTCAGAATTTGCCTAAAATAGGGATGTTTCCTTGGTCAGGTATTTGTAGCCTGCGTGTTTGGTGGAGACACTCTGCTGGAACTGCGCCAAGCTCTCCAGCTGGCGGAGGGCGAGCGGCTGGGGGGCGTGCACCCTCACATATCGCCCTTCACCAGGATACGGGATATAGGGGGGTTGCTGAACGCGTATGTATTGTTACTTTTTTTTTTTCGGGGGAGGAAAAAATCCCTACGAACTTCTACCTGCTGGCAGGGTGTGTCCGACTTGCACGGACTAAAATGACCTCCCCATGTCTGCCAAGGTGAGCACGGAACTGCGTAGCAATACATCATGCTGACCTATATGTATTGTTACTAAACAATCATAACATGCAGGAAAGGTGAAGGGGCAAAATTTTGCCACGTATTTTTTTTTAATTATATGGACTAGCGCTTGGCTGCAATCAGACCTGCTAGCAAGTGATGATGCAGCCTAAGATGGAGTGTGCTTAGCTAGAAGTTGCCTATTCACTCTTGACTTGAAGGTACCCATATTATAGGTGAAAGGCAAAGGACTTTACGATGTATTTTAGAATCCCGTGGTGCAGGAATGGCGATCTTTCACCTGCTAAATGGACAGGGGACTGGGAGCTGCTGAATTCAAGCGACATTAAACTGTTAAGTATGGAAAGCCCTAAATAAGATGTTAGGTAAATCCTCACTAGGGAGACAAACATCGAACTAAATAAATGATCTTTATATATGATGAATGTAAATAAATGATGAAACCAGCCCAGAGAGAAGAAGAAGGAAAGTGAAGCTAAATATGATGTAATTAAAACCAAATACTTAATTTTCCAGGGCAGGTTTCACCCTACAAACGGTGGATGTAGACTCAATGACAGTGTGGTACCCCTCAATGTGGCATGTGATGAGTGACCTTCGCGCACTGGGCGAGTCAAACGCGGCATTTAACCGCCCACTGCGGTTGCAACGCTCGACTCTGTTCGCCGCCGCCGCTATCTACGACGAGATGTATGGCAAGGTAGGATTGTGACGCATTAGTGAACTGCGCGCAATGGGCGAGTCAAACGCGCCGTTTTTGCAACGCTCGACTGTGTCTGATCTGCGAGTGTGCGTTGGACTTTAGGCAAGAATAAGATCAGAGTAGACTTGACCAATTTTGACGAAACAGTTTTGAATTTCGATTTTTTTTTTGCTTTGTTTATAGGTACTCGTAATTACCTTAACCTAAAACATTTTGGACAGAAAAAACCAATCAAGTTCAAGTTGAATTTGCTCACGAAGGGTTCCGTATCATACAGGAAATAACACTATTAATTGACGCAAACTACAAATTCATGGCTTTTGGATTTATCCCTTTACTTGTTCTTTAAGATATGCCTTTACCTTCCAAACATAATTCTAGGTCAACGGGAAATACCCTATAGTTAGTTCCCTAGACGGATCTTGACAGACACGAGAGTCTGTGTAAGGTTTCTAAGGATCCCTTTTTTCCTTTTGAGGTAGGTACTTACGGAACCCTAAAAGTATGTTTTTTTAATTCCAGGAAGTTCCAGACCGTACATCCAGGGGCGTTCCAGCGACGTTCCAAATAATAAACTTTCTCGGCTGGAAACCAGATCCGTCCCAACCCAGACCGATAGAGAGAGGCACCGGCGAGTTGTCGTTGAAGGACTTGCACAAAATTGATGAAATTATTAAAGATACCAAGAAAATTGAACTAACTGAGGATGATAAGAAATAAAAAGTACTATAATTGAGAAATATTTGTTTTTTATTTTAAGTAAATATAATAATTATTTTAGTTTTGACATACACTAAGCTCGTCATCGACTACTATGTACTACACACTATAGCCTACCCACTGAGAAGAGTTAGTATAGGGCCCTCTCTGTTGCGTAATCCCATACAAATGACAGTGACAACTCAGACCACGAGTAGCCAGCCAATTAACGAACCTACGATTTTGTACTATTATAGATCCTATCTTTTCAAAAAACATTCGGTATTTTATTCGAAAACATAAAGGTTCGTTGATTGGTTGATGAATCAAAATGGTTAAGAAAATATTAGCAAGTTACAGTTGTTGGTTCCAGTTTAAACCACGTGGGTTTATATGCTGGAGTCTATATCCTAAACCATAGAATTCCGAATTTACATATTTCTAAATACTAATACATAATCCATACTAATATTACAAATGCGAAAGGGTGTCTGTCTGTCTGTCTGTCTGTCTGCTTCGTTTTCACGGCCCAACCGCTAAACCGATTTTAATGAAATTTGGTACAGACTTGGGATACATTCCGGGAAAGGACATAAGCTACTTTTTATCCCGGAAAATGAAAGGCGAAACATAGGTAACGAGCAGACACACAGACAAATCTTGTATTATTTATTTATTTGAGCAAATAAATAAATAAAATAAGATTATTTTGTCAATTATCGTTGTCTTTTATTAAGTAGGTATTTATTTATTTTTCAATGCCCACTTAAACGTTATACATATTGATTTGCTTGATTTCTTCTATCGTCCATTCCTCGTCGTCGGATGACTCGTCCACATCTATGAATGAACAATTATTAAATAAAGTATTTTTCCTTGCCGACTTATATAAATGATATAAAAGCATTTGATTATTCTTGTAAATATTGAAATATGAAATATTGTACATCGTTTTTCTTAAATAAAATAAATATTCTCTCCTTATACTCTCCTTTCCCCTCCAATTAAGCGTGAAGCTTGTGCCAGGAGTGGGTACGACAATAGTGCAACGGGTGGGGTTTAAAGCGCCGACCTTTCCGAATTCAGTCCGCTCTTCAATCGTTGAGCTATCGAGGCAAGAAGGCTAAAGCTAGGTTCATATTACTGTGTCGGGGTGTGTCGCGGCGTGACAGAATGCAATCAGTCTCAAAGATTTATTATGACTAGATTCACATCAATGTGTTTTTTTTAAGAAGAGTTGCCATGATAAGAAATTGTATATCGTCGTCAAAATCACTGTCAGTATCAGATGATTCCAAGAAAAACATTTTACACGTATACACCGCACAACTCTCAAATTATTAATGACTAGCCGATGCCCGCGACTTCGCCCGCGTGGATTTAGGTTTTTCAAAATCCCGTGGGAACTCTTTAATTTTCCGGGATAAAAAGTAGCCTATGTGCTAATCTAGGATATTATCTATCTCCATTCCAAATTTCAGCCAAATCCGTCCAGTGGTTTTTGCGTGAAGGAGTAACAAACATACACACACACACACACACACACACACACACACACACATACAAACTTTCGCCTTTATAATATTAGTGTGATGTAAAATTGTGCCATATTGCAACACACCACGACACACCAGTATGAACACTACGCGTCACGACACATAGCGCCCCAACACATCACGACACAACAATCTGAACCCAGCTTGAGTTTCGAACGAGATAACGGTTTCGTAGAGCGTTGTCTTTGTCGTTGAGACCGACCGAACGTCACATAGGTATGAGCAACAGAGACAAAGCTATACGAAGCGGCGTAAGGCGTTCTAAATGTGCGATACATGCCAGGCACTGTAGGTTAGGTATAACATTATTCTTTTACACAAAATTGCAAATATATTAAATTAAAAATATTACATTTTGCTATTGGAGTCACTTTGGGTGGGGGCATAACAGGCGGCTTCCTAGGAAAAGTTGGCGATCTGGTTATCTGGCTTGTACTTTGCGACGTTACTGCAAAATGTATAAAAACATATCAAATCAGACAAGATTAGGAAATTGATTCTAGTTCCATAAACTACCGCTATACAAAACATCACATAATTTTATTACTACAGACCCTATTCGTCTCCAGTGTACGTACAATGGCACTTAACGCGTACGCCACTTCTCTCGAAAATATCCACCAAACAAATCTTACAAAATCCATATGTACAAACTTCTACTTACGGTTCGCTCTTCGCTTTAACTTTTCCATTAACTCATTAGAAATTGAATCAGGTCCTGTCAACAACAATATAATAAATTAGTTACAAAAAAATCGTATTTTTCAATTAACAATTAATAAGTGTTAAATTAAAACGAGCACTTAAGTATAAGTTTAATTATTTTAATCTTTATTGGTGCTAACTTTGCATCTGCCAATTTAGAGTCTCTAAACTAAATTAAATTGTAAGAGATAAAATCGGCTAATTTAGTTTAGTGCACATTGTACAAGAGGATTCGCACAAATTTCTACACTTGAAAAACAAAATGCATTTTTTAGAAGTTAGAACGAAGAGGTCCATTGGACTACTGTATTGTATAATAGTAAGTCGCAAACACGAAAAACAAGAGTGAATAGGCACCTTCTAGGTAAACGCGTCCCATCTTAGACCACATCATCACTTTCCATCAGGTGTGATTGTGGTCAAGCGCTTGCCTATAGTGAATAAAAAAAAAAAAAAAGAGTCAAGTGTATAAAGTATCAGAGTTTTGCTGCACTAATGTGTAAGGAAGGATCATTATGCAATATATGTAGTGGCTTATTTGCATACCGTTAAGAGTTTAATTCAAGTTGCTTTGGATTCTTTCGAAACCCGAATTATTTATTCACTAGCGTCCCGCCCCGGCTTCGCACGGGTGGTTTTGTAGGCATTATTGAGTTCTACAACTTTTCTATAGAAGTCAACCATACATCTCTAACCATTTAGGCAGCGTTCGCGAGAATCGTTAACGTACGTCAGTTTTTTCGACGCCTTACTTTACAATTTTCACTACCACGAAAAATCCTATCTATTTTCCGGGATAAAATATAGACTATACGGATTCGGAAGAATCCCTCTAAGTAATGGTAAAAGAAATTTTGAAATCGGTCCAGTAGTTTTTGAGCCTATTCAATACAAACATACAAAAATACAAAAATACAAAGGTTTCCTCTTTATAATATTAGTATAGATATAGATGAGCGAGTTGCTAAAATAAAGTGGCGAAATGCTGATACCATTTCTTTGACCTTTTTCGAATTAAATGGCTTGCATATAAATTGATCACTTACCAGGGACTCTCTTTGCTATGTTCAGGTTAGAAGATGAGTGATGTACTGGTGTGAAAACTGGAGGTGGTGCTAGTGGAGGTTTTTGGTGGTCTGTAAATAGGATAATAATAGATAATATAAGGGGCATGCTACCAAAAGTAACGGTAACTGCATTGTGTTGTGTAGAAATAACCAGCTTCATTTTTTTTTTTTTTTTTTTTTTTTTTTTTTATTGAAAATATTACAATAAAACTTAAAGCTAGCCTTATCTAATTACTATACAAATCATGCCCGCGTGGAATGGTGCCAAGAATACCGGCTACATTTCCGCGTTGGACAGCCAGGCTGATCCGTTGCGCAAAAAATTAAAAAAATTACCAGCTTCATAGCATACTTACGTTTAAATTCCCTGAGGTCCGGTAATGATTCATAAATAGAGAAAGAGCTTCCGTTGGTCGTTATCATGTTCTCTTTTAATTTTGTTGGATAACCTAGAAAATGAGCAATAGGCTGTAGGTACCTACTTTAAAATTACGTGCATTTAGGCGTTCAGTGTATGCACTTTCTCTTCAATCCCTTGTGAGTGTGAATAGACCCTTAGTCAAGTCGAAGTTATAATGAAGGACCAGGAAGTCCACTGCATAATACTAATAAATTTCCATCATTATGTGTTTACTTGAAAAAGTTTTATGACCTTCAGCAATGAAGAATACGAAACAGACAGCGAGGAATCGTCTGCTTTCATGGATTCATGGATTTACGAATATACATGGAACTCATTTTTCATTTTAATTTTTTAATATATTTAGCTGGTAAGCCTGGTAACATGGTTATCTGAGAATCTGTGTAGCATGATACTTCTTTTTTACCCGACTTTTTTAAATTGCGATGAAAAAGATTCTCCTTTTGTACTTTCATCATTTATTGGCATTTCATTGGTCATGATTGCTATGTTTTAGTCATACATATGTTTACCTTAGGTGTTGTGCTTATATTATTATGTACACTAGCTGACGCCCGCGACTTCGTCCGCGTGGATTTAGGTTTTTCGAAATCCCATGGGAACTCTTTGGTTTTCCGGGATAAAAAGTAGCTTATGTGCTAATCCAGGATATTTTCTATCTCCATTCCGAATTTCAGCCAAATCCGTCCAGAAGTTTTTGCGTGAAGGAGTAACAAACACACACACACACACACACACACACACACACACACACACACACACACACACACACACACAAACTTTCGCCTTTATAATATTAGTGTGATATTATTCCTACCATTTCGGTTATACTCTTGCGGTAACGGCATACGAGGTTTAGGAGGCATCACAGGTGACGGAGTATCTCTGCCTGGAAAAAATAAGATATAAGTTCAGAATGTTTAATTCCCTAAAAAATTGTTAAAATTAACTGTTTCTAATTACTTAAGTTTGAACGATGACCAGGTAACATTCTCATTCTGTTCAGGTTAGGAGTCGTTATTGTTGACGATGGAGTAAAAACTATTGGCGGATGTACGGCTGAGGGTTTTGCCTGATCTGTAAATGAAAATAATCGAAATTAATTAATATTTTATCGTTCAATAGATAGATGCTTCCATTGCAGTTGCTACAGCTTTTCACTTACGTCTGAATTCCCTCAGGTCCGGTAACGATTCATAAATCTTATAAGATCTTTCGTCCCTTGTTGTATCTCGTGGCTTCAAAACTGGAAAATATTGATTGAACAGGTGTAACAAAAATCCCTAGACAATTAAATCTGTTTTTTCGTTTTTTTTTTTGTCAAGGTGTATTAATCTCGCAGAAAACTAGTCAGCTACATAAGGAATAAATTATAGTGCATAGTGTGTGCATAATAGATGCACTCTCTAACTCCTCTTATAGTTCAATCCGACACACTGAAAAGAAATCAGGAACAGGTCCAACGGCTTTAACAGGGCTCTCTCCGTCACTCGCTTCTGCTCGCTTCATACAATCGTAGTTCCAATTTCATTTGAATATTAAGCAACCAAAGTCCATGAAATTTTGCAGACATATTCTAGAAATTAATATCTGTGTCTGTGGTGTTTTAGATTTTTCTAAAAATATGAAGTTTTAAAATTACAGGGGCTCAAAGATTTGTATGAAATTTTTTAAGACCGCGTAACTTTGAAACCAAATATTTTAACAGAAATCTGGAAAACCACAGACATAGATATTAGTTTCTAGAATATATCTGCAAAATTTCATGGACATTGGTTGCTTAGTATTCAAATGAAATTGGAACTACGATTGTATGAAACGAGTGACGGAGAGAGCCCTCTTAAGTGTCCTCCGAGGCATGAGAGTGTGAAATCGTGAACTAACTATATTTAACTATTTATTTTATTTTAACTCTATTGAATTCCTGCGCGTCACTCCTCTTGGTCCCGGCAGAATACCAGCGCTCAGGTTTTATTTTAAAACCTGCAGCATTAATGCTGAGCCGGGGCCTTTTCATCTTGTGCCATGTGGGTGCAGGAAGTTTTTCGATTATTATTAAGTAATTATTAAAAACTACTAACCTACTAACAAGATGAATAAATGAATTTTCTTTCTTTCTTTCTTTCTAACTACTGAGCATTCTAGGCAAAAAACTTAATATCTTTTAGACCCGCGTCAAGTAGGTATTATTCGTAAATAACAAACGCGTTATCTATTCAGGCACTCGGTAAATACCCGATGCTTCGGGACGGCACGCCAGGTATTCAACTTTCAGATCTGTAAATACTAGACTTGCAACGAATAGTATATTCGGCAGTATACCGAATACCGAATATTCGGCGAGGCCTCTGGCCGAATAGCCGAATATTAGGCAAAAGTATTCGGCTGAATTTTTTTATTAAATTGGATTAAATTATGTACCTGTTTTATGTACCAAATAAAAGAAATGAGAACCTTACCCTTCTAAATTTTGATTACCACAATAATTCAAATACATAGAATCCTCCATTTTTCCAATATCAGAAGATGATTATGTACCTGTGTTATGCACCAATGACTACTTAAACGATTATAACAGAAATGAAAATATGAATATATACGTAATAAATCGATTTTAATTTTTCATTTTACCAATTATTTCTCTATGACAAAATATATTATTTAAGTATTCGGTATTCGGCCGAATAATATGTAGATATTCGGTATTCGGATTTCGGCCGAATATAATAAAAGCAGCCGAATAGGCCGAATACCGAATAGTAACCGAATATTCGTTGCAAGTCTAGTAAATACCAATCTGAATGAATGGTATCAATGAAGAAGCTTCGAACTTAAAACTATAAGCAGGTAATTGAAGCTACTTTGGAAAATGTTGTAACAATTATTTTGGAAAATCTGCCGTTAAGGGTGGTAAAATAGAACATTTAAATTTGTGAGGGATAATTTTAACTTGAAATTTAGAAGAGGTTCTTATTAGATAGTAGGTTTTAGTGAAGATTTTTTTTTACGAAAATCCGCCCCTATCCAAATTCAATCACAAGGGGGTAAAATTTATGTAGTCCACGTGGACGAAGTTAGCTTACTATGCACCCGGATGCCTCAATATTCTAATTGGTTTATTCCATTGCGGAACATAAACTCATGGGTTTGTATGAGAGCCTCAATAGCTCAACCGGTAAAGGAGTGGACTGAAAACCGAAAGGTCGACGGTTCAAACCCCGCCCGTTGCACTATTGTCGTACCTACTCCAAGCACAAGCCTGACGCTTAGTTGGAGAGGAAAGGGGAATATTAGTCATTTAACATGGCTAATATTCTTTTTTTTTTTAAAAAAAAAACAAAAAATACGACACAAACCAAAACTTCACTGTATTACTCACCCGGTGTACGTACTGGAGTAGGAAGCCGTCTTGGTTGCGGGCTTCGCGATGGCATCGGTGCATGCGCATTGAAGTTTATAGGTGGCTTACTTGGTACAGTTGATACTAAAATGAAGTTTAATTAGTTGTAAATTAAAAAATATCTTTATCTCATATTCCCTCTGCATGCTCTATCACCGGTTTGGAAAGCATAATTCTACTGAGAAGAGCTGGCTAGAAACATACCAGTTACTCTTTCCAAAAGACAATTTTTTTTAAATTATGTAGCTAAGTATATATAACACATTATTATTAGATTATCTTAATGGCAGCTGAATACAGTCCCGATTGTTTCGCTGCAACTTTGTCATCATCACGTGTATAATAACCTGAACTTTTATGAAAATGTATGTAATGTACAACATTTGGACTTTATGCTATGGCAAATAAAAAAGAAAGATCAGAAATTATGTACAACTGATTTATCCATTCTTTTATTTAAAAGGCAACTAAGTATTCCAACTATGTGTTATTCTTAAATTTCTTTGATTTTATTATAAAAATATTAAACTATGAACCTTGTCTTCCTCGCTGTTGTAGCAATTCCTGAGTTGAATGCGGTGTCAAAGTTGACGACTTTGGTTCTAAAAAATAAAAATAGTTTATTGCTTTATCATCATCATCTGTGGATGTGTTCAATGTAATTGAATTGCGACTTTGGTCCTGCTGTAGGTCTCCTCATTTCGGATTTTATCACCCAGGGAAACTAAAAAACATAGCCCTGTCGTATATAGTTCACTAGAGGATGCTCGCGACTTCGTCCGCGTGGATTTAGGTTTTTAAAGATCCCGTGGGAACTGTTTTATTTTCCGGGATAAAAAATTGCCTATGTCAATTACAGGGACGCAAGCTACCTCGGTACCAAATTACATACAAATCGGTTAAGCGGATGGGTTTTTGGGTATCCCGTGGGAACCGTTTGATTTTCCGGAATAAAAAGTAGCCTATGTCCATCTCCGGGGTATAAGCTAACCCTGTACCCGTCAGAATTGGTTAGACGGTTGGGCCGTGAAAAGGTAGCAGACAGACAGACAGACAGACACACTTTCGCATTTATAATATTAGTATGGATTTGCTAGGCAGAGATTTGGGCATTGCAGTATTAGACTTGATTGCCTGCCTTGTATCCTGGTATCTTAGCCCGTGCAGCCTGGTATCCTAGTCCGTGTAATTTGATCAAGTCTAGCTAGTTGGAAATGGTTATACCACCATTTGTCTGCCACAGATCCCCGTTAGTCAATCAGCACGGGGCACCTCGGACTGATGAGGTTAGCTGTTGGAGTTTAAGATGGAAGTGCACTCCCTTACCGCCTTTATTTCTTAGGTATTTGGAATTTTTCAAGAATATCTAGGTTACATCACAATAGGAATTACAGGGTTTTTTCTAATTTTTGGTATTATTGCTATTGCTTTAATACATTCAGAATGCGTTTTGTGCACCTTCACTTACCTTGTATGTTATTAGGAAGTGGTAAAGGGGGTCGGTTTCTCTTTGGTAGCGTGGAAGTAGGAGGAGGCTCCGGTTTTTCTAAAAAAACATTATAAATAAACAGTATGTAGCTAAATATACATTTTTTTAACTTATTTATTCGGATCGATGTGCCTTTGTTTCTAAATCGGAAGCTTACTTGCTCCACATTTTCAGCTAGCTCTTCTGACAAAACAAACGTTGACTTTAAAAAAAAGTATAATTTTCTACTTATTTCTTAGGTGAAAACTTATAGACCTATATGAATTTTACAGCTGTTAAAATTTTACTATTTTTTATTATTATTTTTGGTCATACTAAAATAGGAGAAGAAAATTATAAATCAGTAGATACTCGTATTTAAGAAAAAGTATATTTTTTTATAGAAGATGTCGATCATGTTTAAATTGAAACAAATGATTTTTGTCGGTACCCAGGAATTTATGCGCTTTTTAAATAAACCACGGGGTTTTAGTAATAATTTTGTTTTTGTCTTTTCGCATATAAGTGTACCATTACTAGCCAATCGGGGAATTTTCCGCTGACGTTAGTGACATTACTGCCATTTTGTCGGACGAGTCTATAAGGTTGTCCTCCAGACATGTCTCTTTTTTAGGTAAAGAGTCAGATAATTTCGTTCGACCGTATTATTATTAAATCGAAAGCTCGTGCCAATACTGTCCGTTCTTTAAAACCCTTTAATAAAATTTCGAAATATGCCTTACTTCCTTTATCTATATGTTTGACGCATTCATACTCGTACAGTGAAGAGGAATGATTTTTTTCTGATGGCCTTAGTGTGTTTACACATGACTTGCTCGGCGCTCGTTGGTAGCGATCTAAAAAACATTATATAGTTACTTTTGTGACCTAAAATTTGGTGACCTCATACGTACAAATGTACCTACCTATAATTTACCATTTCATTTCAGGACAAGTGCAACTTGTTAAGAATGCGACTACTAAGATCAATTATTATCGGCTTATGCATATCACTTTTTGTATTTCGTGCGGAAATTGCCCCAGTTTGACCAAAACTTTCTTCTTAAGTAAGTTCGAACTTAAAAAGTTAAAATATGCATAAATACCTTCACAATTTTCATCTGGCGTGATTAACGGGATATTCCGAGGCAGTTGCGAAGATTTCACTAGAAAATAAAATAAAACATTTCCAAAATGGATTAAATTACTTCGTTGTCTAGAAAAACGAGCACAAAGTTGGGCCTTTTTTCAAAGAAAAATAAAAATCTTAGAGCCCCTGTAATTTTAAAACTACATATTTTTAGAAAAATCTAAAACAATACAGGCACAGATTTTCTAAAAAATGTCTGCAAAATTTCGTGGACTTTGATCGCTTAATATTCAAATGAGAATAGAGCTACGATTGTATGGAGTAAGTGACGGAGAGGCCTCTGTATAATTAATTAGGTAAAGTTCAGAAATCTATTTTACGAAAAATTTCACACACTAATTAAATACCTGACGTGTCATCACGAGTCATGACTCACGACGTCGGGTATTTAGCGAGCGCTTCCGAAATATCCCGAATAGATAACACGTCAGGTACTTACGAAACTAAATAGATACTTACTTAGTTACCTACTTTGAGCGGATACCACGTCGGGTATTTACAAAATATTTGGCACGGTTAGTTTAGCGCTATAAGTTAAGAACTCGTCCTAAACTGTGAAATGGAGTTTATCCCCTTGAAGTGCAAAAGAGACGACGCTTGGCTAGACCAAAATCTTGCTTGTAATGTGAACATACTCATAATATTATTTAGGTGCTGTTTTTAATAGCCTTAGAGTACGGTCTACCTAAGTAGTCCTAATTCGTACGACCATAAATACTTACGTTTTCGAATGTACAGACAGAAACAAATAGATTGGCTGACGACGAGTAAAACCGCTAGGCCTATGCCGATTCCGATGTAAATCCAGTCATCTGTAGATAAAGAATAGGGGCTTGGCTTAAAACCTTTAAAAATACGGCGAAACGTGCGTCGAGAGTAGTGGAAAAGTCTTGTGTGGTGGTGCATGTGAGTGGTGGTGGCAGTGCTTGCTTGGGGACTTGGCTTTATTGCTTGGTTGGGGAGGTAAGCGGTGCTTAGCTTGTAACTGCATGTTTGACCATACAGATTTTTTCTGCTGGCGGATTATAGCAAAATAATTTTTAACTGTTTCTTGCTAAACATGAACTTCCGCGAAGTAACGCCTGATTCTATCCAATACTTTAAAAATATATTAAAGTTCAAGGGTAACTGGCAGGGGGTTCTTCTTCTTCTTCTTCTCTCTGGGCTGGTTTCCGCACTTAAACGTTTCCGTCTGTTGTGCGTGCGTTGCCCCTCCCCGCCGAAGTCTTCACTCCAGCCATCCAAGCTCGCTCCAGAAGCCAAGTAGACCGCCCAGGTTGCCGAGGGCTTCATGAAGTGAGGTTGGGGATCCCAGATGGCGTTCTCGATGTTCTGCCACGCTTGCACACTCCAGGAGCACGTGCGTCGGTGTTTCATCGACCTCCATGCAGGCCCTGCACAGAGGACTGTCGGTAACACCTATAACGAAAAGGTGTTTGTTTAGTGGGCTATGCCCTGTTATGAGTCCCACCACCTTCCTAAGTTTACCTTTGTCCAGGCGGAGTAGTTTGTTAGTTTGTCGTATATCTATGTTAGGGAAAGCCTCTTTGGCTTGCCTGCAGTCAGTTGCGTTTGCCCATAGATGAGAATGCTCTTTAAGTGTTAGTTCGTGTAACCAAGTTTTATACTCACTGAAGGGTATGGGTACCATAGGCTCTGGCCCTGTCACCTTCAGCGTCGTAGCCTTGCGTGCTAATGCGTCCGCTGCCTCGTTTCCCTGGTCCCCATCATGTCCTTTGACCCACTGTAGGGTGATGTCATTCGACATGGCGAGTGTTTCCAGAGCCTTGTGGCAGTCTTGTATGAGTTCAGAGGTTGTCGAAAATCTAGCCAAGGCTTTAAGAACAGCTTGGCTATCCGAGTTAATGTTTATCTTAAAATTTGTTACCTGTCGGTTTGCCATTGCTATGGCTGCAGTTGTAATGCCTACACACTCTGCTTGGAAGACAGAGTTGTCCTTACCGAGTGCGTGACTTATTCTCATGTTTAGTTCTTGGCAGTAGGCCCCTGCTCCTGTGCCAGTTTTTGTTTTGGATCCGTCGGTGTACACTTCTATTGCATCTTGTGTTGGCTTCGGATCTATGTTTATCTCTGGATTTATTCTATATGGTTTGTCCAGTATGTATTTTTTCCTGGTTCTGTCGCATTTCCACTCCAGGCGTGGTTCTTTTGTTATGCTTTGCACTAGAATTTTAGTGTGCCTTGTGTTCTGTTCTTTCCATAGACCTGAGGTTTTCAGTCTCAAGGCTGCGAGCGTTGCTTCTTCTCTGACTTGTAAATACAGGGGCGGGATCCCCAGTATAATTTCAAGTGCTGTTGTAGGTGTGGTACTCATGCAGCCTGTAATGGCGAGGCATGCTTGTCGTTGGAATTTCTGTAATTCATGCTGGGCGGTCGTAAGAAGAGTTCTCGGCCACCATATCAAGGCAGCATATGTTAATGAGCTTCTTACTACCGTTAGGTATAACCATTTCATTATCTTTGGTTTGAGCCCCCATTTTTTCCCCAGCATGCGTTTGCATTGGTTTAGTATCGTAAGCGATTTATTAATTTTATCTTCTGTATGCCTTTTCCAGCTGAGCTTGCTGTCAAGAGTCACACCAAGGTACTTTACCTCAGTGGATAGTCTAAGGCTTGTGTTGAACAAAGTTGGTGGTTTGGTTAGCTCTATTTTCCTTTTGTTTGTGAACAGAATCATCTCTGTTTTCTTTGGATTTACAGTAAGTTCATTTTCATTGCACCATCTTTCGATTAAGCGCAATGCCCGTTGCATGACTTCATATAGTGTATTCTCTAGTTTGCCACTGATTAAGATGGTGAGATCATCAGCTTAACCAATGGTGTAAAAACCACTTGTATTTAGTTTGTTTATCAAGTCGTCAACTACAAGGTTCCACAAGATTGGTGATAGGACACCTCCTTGAGGGCAGCCTCTCGCTACTATGCCTTTTGTGACTCCATTGATGTCTAGTTGTATGATTCTTAGTTCTAATAATGCTCTTATCCAGCTGCGTATAGTTCCTGGCGCCTTGTATCGTCCCAAGGCTCTGTCAATGCTATCAAAGGTTGTCTTGTCGAAAGCTCCTTCGATATCAATGAAGACACCCAGTGTTGATAGTTTGTTTTCTAGGTTGTGCTCAATTTTGCCAACAACGGAATGCAGAGCGGTTTCCGTTGATTTGCCAGTGCTGTAAGCATGTTGATGTGAGTGTAGGGGTATATGTCTTAAGGTTCCATCCCTGAGAGACCGATCAACCAGTCTTTCGAGAGTTTTCAATAGAAATGATGTAAGGCTGATAGGCCTGAAGGACTTTGGCAAAGTATAGTCACTCTTTCCAGGTTTTGGTAGAAAGACCACCTTTACTTCTCTCCAGGCTGTTGGGATATATTTATATGCTAAACAGGCCTTGTATATTATTTCCAGCCATGGTGTAAGTTGAGGTTTTCCCCATTGTAGAAGTGCAGGGAAAATGTTGTCGGTCCCCCCTGATTTAAAAGGGTGAAAGGTGTCAATAGCCCAGCTGATTCTATCTTGCGTGACTGTGTTGTTGGCAAGATCCCAATCCTCGTCTGTGGGATGGTTTCCTAGGTTGTGTACCCAGTCTGTTGAATCTACAATTCTACAGCCAGGGAAATGCGTTTCAATAAGCGTTTCGCTTATCTCTTTGTCATCCTTGGTGTACGTTCCGTCAGCTTTCTTCAGCGAACCGAGTGTGCGAGTGTTGTCGTCTGCTAGAATCTTACGTATGCGAGCTGCAGTGTCGTTCGACTCTATGCTTGTACAAAACTTTTGCCACGAGGTTTGTTCCTTTTCTCGGACGCGTTTGTTGTACTTGTATTGGGCTTCCTTGTAGTTGTCCCAATCTTGTTCTTGTCTGGTGTTTTTTGCTCTGTTGAAAAGATGTCTGAGGTTTCTCCTCATTCTTTCCAGATCAGGGCCCCACCAGCTGTTTTTTGACGGTCGGTTTGTGTTGATTTTCTTCAGGGGGCAAGCTTGTTCATAACTTGTCTTAATGTACTCCGTTAGTTTGTTAACGTTTTCTTCGATGTTGTTGATGTCATCGATGTCTTTAGGTTTTTTTGTACCTATCCGTTGCGTTAGCAAGGTTTTGTACATTATCCTGTTGGTTTTCCTTGGGTTTCTCCTTGGTGCGTGTTGGGTTATCATCAGATCTAGCTCATAGCATATCCGCCTGTGGTCGGAGAGCGAAGGCTCGTCGCTGACATGCCAGTTCTTTACTTGGTCTGCAGCTCTGGTTGACGCTAAGGTTAGATCGATTATGGTTTGGTACCTACTCGACACGAAGGTCGGTTCAGTGCCTTTGTTAGTGATTGTTAGGTTGGTTGTTAGTAGAAAATCTATGAGATTCTCACCTCTTTTGTTGTTGGCTGTGCATCCCCACAGGTTGTGATGTGCGTTGCTATCGACAGAGATAATTAGATCTATGTCGTTGTCCTCACAGTGTGTTGTGAGGTCTACTAGTTCTCTTGTAGGCAGGGGGTTGCCACGACACTAATGTCTGGCAATGGATGACGTATTTGTATTCCGAAGAAAATATAAAAAAATTACACTTTATACTTTGACGTAAGATTTTTTACTCCTTTGTTACCTGTTATCTCCAAAGCCACCATGATCCAAACTTCATAGTCGCGGATCGTTCCGTGCCCATGTTGGGGACAGTACGCAGAGAAACTTTCAGCTTTTATAAAACAAGTGTAAATTAATTTATAACACTCCCGACAAGTGAAGGTTACAGTAACTAGAAAAGAGCTAATTAATAACTTTCAAACGGCTGAACCGATTTTCTTGGATTATAGCTAAGAACACTCTCGATCAAGCCACCTTTCAAACAAAAAAAACTAAATTAAAATCGGTTCATTAGTTTAGGCGCTACGGTGCCACAGACAGATACACAGACACACAGATACACACGTCAAACTTATAACACCCCTCTTTTTGGGTCGGGGGTTAATAACGAAGGTCTGGCCCTGACAGGCTCTCTCTCTCTCTATGTATAAAATATAAATACTTTGACTAAAGCGGGATTGATTAAATGTTTTTTTTTGGTTGTAACTTGATGTTACTGAAGTCGGTTTTTTTAGATTGTACATTGTACTTACTTGTTACTGGCGGTACTGGTGTGGATTGAGGTGGTGTTTCTGATGTTTCTGTGGACCACCCATTTTCATTTTCTGTAAAAGAAAATAAGTCATTTAAAACGATCAAAAATAACCGGTCAACTGTGAGTCGGACTCGCACACAAAGTGTTCCGTTCCATCGTAGATGATTATTTAATTTTTTAGGGTTGCGTACCTCAAAAGGAAAAACGGAACCCTTATAGGATCACTTTGTTGTCTGTCTGTCTCTCTGTCTGTCTGTCTGTCCGTCTGTCCGTCTGTCGTGTCTGTTAAGAAAACCTATAGGGTAGGTACCTACTTCCCGTTGGCCTAGAATCATGAAATTTGGCAAGTAAGACTTAGGTCTTATAGCACAAATAAAGGGAAAAATTCGAATACCGTGAATTTGTGGTTCTTCTTCTTTGTCGTTACACTCTTGGCAGAGCGGTCGTGGTCATCATGAAGTGACGCTTTGACGAATTTGTGGTTACGTCACAGAAAAAAAAATTAAAATGTGTTTCAATTAATTTTCAAAGTAAGATAACTATACTAAGTGGGGTATCATATTAAAGGGTTTTACTTGTCTAAAAATGTCAGCAAAAATGCCCGAGTACGGAACCCTCGGTGCGCAAGTCTGACTCGCACTTAGCCGGTTTTTTATTTTTATTTAGATTGTACTTACTTGTAATTGGCGGTACTAGTGTGGATTGAGTTGGTGTTTCTGATGTTACTGTGAACCGCCCATTTTCATGTCCTGTACAAGAAAATAGAATAACCGGTCAAGTGCGAGTCGGACTCGCACTCGAAGGGTTCCGTACCATCATACAAGATGATAAAGAACAATACGTATAGGTATACTTATTTATTTACCAATTTACATGATCGCTATTTTGAAATTTGTATTATTTGTTGTTACAGCGGAAATATAATAATAATTAGTAGGTATATATAATAACTATATATATATATACTATATAAATAAATATAATAACCTTGCGACAACTCTCATGAGATACAGCCTGCTGACAGTATTCTTTTTTGGGGTTCTACATACTAGAAATTTGTAACAATGGTAGGTATTTACTACTTGGCTGTTCTATTGTTTTATTGTTGGTAATTTATTGGTCTAGAGGTCCTACAAACAACGTACCTACTTATAACCAAGAGTTCACAGCAGTTAGGGAACTTGTAACAAAATGTCGCGGCTCCGACGTCACTGGCAGGCGTCAAGCGTCTCGGTATGATTCTGAATCGAATATGTCAAATATTAGGCTATCATAGGTAACCTAGCGTCAAATGTAGGAACATTTGACGCTAGGTTTGACGCCTGCCAGTGACGGTCATTACAAGTTCCGTAACTGTGACCAAGGTGAAAAAAATATAGAGATACATACCGGCGGAGTATCTGATGGCATTCAGGAAATCGGAATCGTGAAAGCGATCGTCGTCGCCAGCCCAATGTGGCCTACGAGTCTCGTTGAAACCGCGCCGGCTGCGACGTGGCGCATTTCTGTCCACTGATACTGAACCAATACCTAATGCAATAAAAATAAAAACCGGCCGAGTGCGAGTCAGGCTCGCGCACCGAGGGTTCCGTACTCGGGTTTTTGTTCCGACATTTTGCATGATAAATGAAAAAGCATTATGCATAAAATAAATAAAAATCTGTTTCAGAATGTCTTTGAAAATTGAAATTACTAATTACTTATTCATGAGCACATTTTAATTTTTTTTTGGTTAAGTTAAGTAAACACAAATTCATGGTTTTCGGATCTTTTCCTTTACTTGTGCTATAAGACCCTACCTCTGCCAAATTCACGATTCTAGGTCAACGGGAAGTGACCTATAGGTTTTCTTGTCAGACAGACGGACAGACAGTCAGACAACGAAATGATCCTGTAATTTGGTTTTAGGTTCCTTATTTCCTTTTGAGGTACGGACCCTAAAACCCGGCCAAGTGCGAGTCTACAGGCTGTTATAGCGGCAATAGAAATACGCATTCTCTGAAATTTTGTACTCTCTACCTATTATGGTTCAGGCTGCGCTGACAGACAGACGTACAGACAGACGGACGAACACCGGAGGCATACTAATAGGATCCCGTTGGCATCCTTCGGGTACGAAACCCTAAAAATGACGATTGCGCTTTATAATGAAGGAAAACATCGTGAACAAACCTGCAGCATGTCTTAGGGTTACCTCTTTTTATTCTCAAGGTGGGTGAAGTCTGTCAATATACACTTGGCCAGTTTTGTAGATGTTGTGCTTAGTAGTGAGCCGGCGACGGATGGATCATAATGATGTGATGAAAGCATCCTTCCAAGGAACGGAACCCTCGGTGGACCAATCTAACTCGCACTTAGTCACTTAATAAACCGGGCGGGTCAGCTAGTTTAACATATTAAACAACTAGTTTATGCCCACGACTTCGTCCATGAACTACACTTTCAAACCAATATTTAACCCGCTTAGGGGTTGAATTTTCAAAAATTCTTTCTTAGTGAATGTCTAAGCTTTTCCTTTTATATTACTAGAGGATGCCCGCGACTTCGTCTGCGTGGATTTAGGTTTTTAAAGATCCCGTGGGAACCATTTGATTTTCCGGGACAAAAAGTAGCCTATGTCCGTCCCCGGGATATAAGCTAACCCTATACCAAATTTCGTCAGAATCGGGTAAACTGTTGGGCCGTGAAAAGGTAGCAGACAAACAGACAGACAGACACACTTTTGCATTTATAATATTAATGGATTTAATATAGATTGTGGGAATTACCAGGAACTGAAATAATAAATTCTTAGATATAACAACTTACTTTCAGCTAACACACTGCTCATCGCTAGAAATATTACGAAGACACAAAAACTCATATTTAAACTTTTAATTTAACACTTAATTGTACTTAACACTTAAATACACGCAAATAACATCTCGATATTAATTTCCCATGTCAATAGAAATAATGCAACAATTATGAGCACTTATTGCAAGAGGGTGACAACAAAGTACCTACCTACCTACGAGAGGAGACGTACTAAAGGGTTCCGTACCCTAAGATTTTTTTTTTTATAAAAAATAATATTAGTCATTTTTAATCATGACTAACATTCCTCTTTCCCATCCAACTAAGCGTAAAGATTGTGCTAGGAGTGGGTACGACAATAGTGCAACGGGTGGGGTTTGAACCGCCGGCCTTTCGAATTTCAGTCCGCTCCTATAACCGTTGAGCTATTGAGGCTATAATAACATTAATAAGATAATTAAGATTGCCATTGGAACCCTATTACTAAGTTTATTCGTTTTCACCAGAGCTATAAGATAGCTTTTTTCGCATAGCTTAGCTTACTCTTTTCCATCAGAGATAAAATTCCTTCCTTTTTAATCCCCGACCCAAAAAGAGGGGTATTATAAGTTTGACGTGTGTATCTGTGTATCTGTCTGTGGCATCGTAGCTCCTAAACTAATAAACCGATTTTAATTTAGTTTTTTTTTTTGTTTGAAAGGCGGCTTGATGGACAGTGTTCTTAGCTATAATCCAAGAAAATCGGTTCAGCCGTTTGAAAGTTATCAGCTCTTTTTTTAGCTGTAACCTTCACTTGTCGGGGGTGTAATAAATTTTTAATTTACACTTGTTATAGTTTAAGTTACTTTACATAATTACCACCAGAACTAAAATGACTTTATTTTCATAGCTTTGCTTGCAAATTCTTTTCCACCAAAACTTACTTTTGTTTCCATTGCTTAGCTTATTCTTCCACAAAAGCTAGATCGCTTTATTATCGTACTCTTTTCCACCAGAGCTAAGATGACTTCATTTTCATAGCTAGTTTATCAACTTTTTTACCCGTATGTACCTAGTCGAAATTCTATGGAAAAGTACGAAGCGATTTGCCTCCTCGTTTCTAATTCGAACGGCTAGGACATAGAACGCCCTTGGCCGCCATCAGTTTTCTCTCCCACTTTTCATATGGGTACCTTTAAGTCGAGAGTGAATAGACATCTTCTAGGTAAGGTCCAGCATTTTAGGCTGCATCATCACTTGCCAGCAGGTCTGATTGCAGTCAAGCGCTAGTCTATAAATTAAAAAAAAACCTGCATTAATATCGCTTAATTTTCACAGTATTCTTAATCATCGCAGTCAGTATTCTTGGCCCCACTCCACGCGGGCATGATTAGTATAGTAATTAGATAAGGCTAGCTTTAAGTTTAATTGTAATATTTTCATTTGTGAATATAGACATATTAAAGAAAAAAAAATCACAGCTTATTTTACTCCTTTACACTATCTTTGTGGGACCAGCACCATCTGTTTTGAAAGCAACAACGGAGTGTCCTAATTCTGCTCTCAATTTCATGGTAACATTAAAAGCGATTACGAATACAGTATGACGAACTGAATACAGGATAACTGTTTATTTTCCTGATTTAATTACCACTAAAATATATATAGTTATTGTTACGGGCTCTACATATTTTTGAAAGAGCTAATAAGCGCTGGATAAACAACGTTCATCCAAGTCTGTAATTGGGCATACGAGATCATGTTTTAGGGATTCGGTCCCTTCTGTCGTTACCATGAACAGATGTTAGTGATACAAACCTGACGAAAATATTGTTATAGTTACCTACTAAAGATTTTTCATTGGTAACTTGTAAGTTGCCCGTGATAGGATTCGAGACATGGCCGCTAACTCATCTTCCTCATCTTATAAGAAAGTCATTCAGCGGGCGATGGAGTTGTTTGGAGTTTCTCTACGTGATCAATTAATCAGAAATTATCATAGAGTATAGAGAATAATCAGAGAGTAATCGATATATTTACCTCAGCGGGTTGTGAAACTAAAGTGGCTATGTATAGGCTCAAGGTGCTGAAATGCCGACCTCTTACCGGACACGGGCTCTTTCCACTTGTAAAAATTTATTTGAATACAAGTGTAAATGAAAAATTTATAACACCCCCGACAAGTGAAGGTTACAGTAATTAGAAAGAGCTGATAACTTTTAAACGGCTGAACCGATTTTCTTGGATTATAGCTAAGAACACTCTCGATCAAGCCACCTTTCAAACAAAAAACAACCAAATTAAAATCGGTTCATTAGTTTAGGAGCTACGATGCCACAGACAGATACACATATACACACGTCAAACTTATAACACCCCTCTTTTTGGGTCGGGGGTTAAAAATAACTTACTATTTCTATTAAAAGCGAACCTGTCGTCTCTAACCTTGCGATCCTCTGTCTAATATTTACACAAGAAACAAATATCTTAATTTGCTTTGAAACAAAATACCATACAACAATCTAGGTATGGTATAATATTATAATGCCACACTACACTATTCAATGTAGGTATTTAGGTCAGAGACAAAAGTAATTGAGCTGATATTGCTATTTGTTTAATGTAGGCTACTAGACTTTTTTAATTTGACTGAACCGATTTTGATGAGTAATTAAATATCACTTGCTTTAATGGTGAAGGAAAACATCGTGAGGAAACCTGCATGCCTGAGAGTTCTCCGTAATGTTCTCAAAGGTGTGTGAAGTCTGCTAATCCACACTTGGCCAGCGTGGTAGACTATGGCCGAACCATCTTCATTCTGAGAGAAGACTGTACTCAGTAGTGGGTCGGCTATGAGTTGATCATGATTGATTTATAAAGCTGCATATACACGTGTTAACATTGGCTGCAACCCAAACTAAAATAGAAAATTTTCAGGTATGGTTTTTCTTAAGCTTTTGGTAGCGGAAAAATTTTGGCAGCATCTTAGGTATTTATTGCTTTAAATAGTGGGTTTTAGTCTATGGATTTAATAGATCTCTGGTCTATGCCCTATATTTGGTGTAGGCAATGCTTAGCAATGTTAGCAGTACGAGAATTAGTCTATACTCGGAAGCCCTAAACGCATGCGCGCTCCCGCCCGTGCCAGACAAGATGGCCACTCGGTAACGCGTCTTTCAATTGATTTTTATTCCGTTCTTCCCATACCGTTTGCATCCGAAAAACACAAAACGTCTCCGCGAAATACCAAGTCTGTATTAACCACGACGCCCGCAGCGGTTAAAAATAAAACCGTATTATTTTATAATTTTATAACCTGAACCGAACCCGAACTGTTTCTGTGTTAAGCGTTATGTGTTAATTACCAGTGTATTTTAAATTTGGAACGGGTGAGTGCTAGATTTAATTTTTTTTAAAATTCCTGTAAAGCCTTTGAAACGACAAAATGAGTGTCGTTCAGCCAGTATAATACCTATTCAAGTTTTCCGATTCGCTCTTGACATCATTTTAGTATAACTTAAAAGAAAAACGATAGATCTAAGTATGTAATAGATGTTCTAATTTTAAAAAATTGCAATTTTCATTGGTGAAGTGACATAACGTGTTACTGCAATTTAGTTGGAGCTGTGTCATCGGTTTTTTAAACGTTTTCCCTGAAATTCGGGGGTCCTATAGCCGTCTCTCTTACTCTTACGGATTTCATCCCGTTCTGAGGTCTTTTTCAATGAGGAGATAAGCATGCGCGGTGCTTTATAGGCCTCGATGAGATAATTTTTCTTGGTTAAAAAAATTACTAAGAAAGGGACCTACTTTTCAGATGGGACACTGGGTTATACAACATCTCTTTTCTGTAGTTAACGATTTAACCTGATTTAAATTGGTTTAACGTAGCCTTAAAAATAAAATGCGAAATTAAGTAGGTTACCTATTTAAAAAGCTTTTCGTAACATTGCAAATTGCATGTTGTTGGTCGATGAATTCGGGCCTAAAATGAAAAACATTTCAATCTAATAAATTTTACTAAACCACAATGTTAGTTAGTTGTAAAGAAGTTACTTAGTAGGCACCTTATACCTACATGTTAAGGTTTCGCGAAATGTTTTTTTTGCTTAGCTGTCCTGGATTCCCGGGCATACGTCAATAGTGGGGTCTTAAGCAACGATTTTGTTAGGGACATTCTTAGTAGAATTTGATTACTTTGATAGGCTAAAATAAATATGGTTTTAATAATATATTAGATCTAGCCCGAAAAATTTAGGTACTAGACTAATCTCGGCTCAGCGGGTGATAGATACTTGGAGTTTCTGTAAGCGAAATGAGGAGATCCGTAGTAGAACCAGAGTGACCGACATAGCTCAGCGGCAAGGAACCAAAAGCTAATCACACTTAGTATTATAAAGTTTGTATGTGTGTGTGTGTGTGTGTGTGTGTGTGTGTGTGTGTGTGTATGTTTGTTACTCCTTCACGCAAAAACTACTGGACGGATTGGGCTGAAATTTAGAATGGAGATAGATTATACCCTGGAGTAGCACATAGGCTACTTTTTATCCCGGAAAATCAAAGAGTTCCCACGGGAATTTTAAAGAACCTACATCCACGCGAACGAAGTCGCGGGCATTAGCTAGTTTGCTATAATCCGCTAAAAGAAAGATATCTGTATGGTGCAACATGCAGCTTGCGACATGCACCGCCCGCCCTCCCACTGATAAACATAAAGGAAAAGCTAGCCAGCAAGCAAGCCACACGCACCACCACACAAATCCCAACACCACTCGACGCACGTTTCGCCCCGACCGACACCGGAGCATCCTCAGGAGATGTCTTCCTCCTCCTCCATGGGCATCTCCGGAGGATGCTCCGGTGTCGGAGAATAGCACGGGTGACTTGCGGGTGTGCGGGATGCCTCACCTCATACCCCGATTGCCATCTCAACCTGTCGCGTACTATAAGTTTCCTCACGATGTTTTCCTTCACCGGTAAAGCAAGTGATAGGTATTTAATTATATACTTCAAACATCGAAAAAGTTAGAGGCGCATGCCCGGGATCGAACCCGGACTCCTGACTATGGGAGGTCGACGTGTTAACCACTACGTTATCACCGCTTTAACAGGGCTCTCTCCGTCACTCGTTCCATACAATCGTAGTTCCAATTTCATTTGAATACTAAGCAACCAAAGTCCATGAAATTTTGCAGACATATTCTAGAAACTAATATCTGTGTCTGTGGTGTTTTAGATTTTTCTAAAAATATGTAGTTTTAAAATTACAGGGGCTCAAGATTTGTATGAAATTTTTTAAGACCGCGTAACTTTGAAACCGAATAATTTAACAGAAATCTGGAAAACCACAGACATAGATATTAGTTTCTAGAATATGTCTGCAAAATTTCATGGACTTTGGTTGCTTAATATTCAAATGAAATTGGAACTACGTTTGTATGAAACTAGTGACGGAAGGAGCCCTCTTAATAGTCAATTAAAACCAAATCAGTTACTCAAACTCTTTGAACTTTTCGAGTCTCGATGACATAATGCCGTCTTGTACCTACGTAATTTAAGTTGACGTCAACTTTTCCTACGAATTCAGGGTTCTGCTGTGAAATGAGACTACTTACTGAAAACTTGTAGCCTGTCACATCTGATCTGATTGATAAACAATACATAACCAACCGACAGCTTGCAACTAGCTTTTTTTTAAAAAAAAATTATCTAGTTGCCCGTGACGTGTTGGTGGATTTAGATTCTAAATAATTTCTTAAACTGGACCCTTTCAAGTAAAGATTTTTATATAAACCTGTGAGGATGACACTGCCATTGGCATTGGCACAATTAAAGTGCCATAAGCCTACTTTGTCGTATTAGTTCACAAGTTGCGAAAAACCAAATTAAATTTGAATTTCGCGGACATACCGTCTAATGCACCTTAAGACCCTTAAGTTAATAGACCGTTTCTAGATATACGTTTATAAGTTTAGGTTAATATAATATTGCTTAATAGCTTCACTCATAAGCTAGATTGTCTGATGTCAGCACTTTAACATTTTTTGTTTACTTTTTCCTATAATCTTCGATTTTACTCTACGGAACCATTCTTTTCACAATGTCGGTGAAAAGTGGCGCTAACTCTGACAGGATTATAACACTCATACTTGACCGCATAATGTGTTATTAGCTTACGCATTCCTATACGCACACATAAGCATAACCACTACACTGTTAGGCTGACTGCACACTAAAACAACCAGTTCCATTTGTTGGACGACATCAAATTGACCAGCTGTCTTGGCACAAAAGTTTTTTTTTTTTAGTTTTTTTTTTAGTTTGATTAGTTTGCGTTTTTCGTTTGCTTACCTACATTTTATTCTTGAAATATTGTTTCAGGTGATAACATTTTTAACCCCCCAAACGTTTACAAAATTAGACAATTTTGGTCTCATTAGATTCAGTACACCTTAATCTAGGCTCGTACAGAGCAACCGCCGAGTTTCTTGCTGGTTCTTCTCGGTAGGAAAGGCATTTCGAACCAGTGGTAGATGCTTTTGTCGATTCAAAAGTAAAAGTCTAATTGAATAAAAATATTTTGAATGTTGAATTTTTGAATTTTGTACGTTTTATTTTTTTAGTAAGTACTTATATTAGTTTAATTACATTTTTAAAAAATACTCAAGAAAGATTAAAGGTCCAAAAGATAAAAATTGAAAGATGCTAGTAACTTTTAACATAGCAATATGTATTTCTCCATTATATCTACAACATTTCCAAAAATTATGGAAATTGGACTACATTTACGCGGAGAAAAACGTTACTGCTTTTTGTATGAAAATTTACAACTAGACAATCCTAAAGAAAAGCAGATCGCAGAAATCCTTCTCAGTGAAACACGTAAGCGACGCGGTTTGCCAGGCGTTTGAGACATTCTGGAGTTAGGTTTCTCTCTTATAACGATTTCATTGTCTCTATACCCCAATATATCTTTACCATCATTACTGAGAAACACCCAAATGCAATATTCATAAATAATGCTGCAATCATCACTTTCCATTACTTAAGATTGTAGTCACGCGCATGTTTAACAACGAAAAAATCCGGCCAAGTGCGAGTCGTGCCTCTCTCTTTTATGGTTCCTTAAATATGTTTTGGTCACAGCTCACAAACTACTTTATGAATCGTTGTTTTCAGTAAAATGCTATCTAAATACAGTAGGTACATAATATGCCGAAATTTCACATTCCAAAACTAGTTTAGTTTTTGAGATAAGCCCTATTACAAAAATGCTTTCAAAGATTGTTTCAAAGTGATAACTTTGACGGCCTTAAATTTTTTTTTAGGTAAGTAAAAAGAATAAAAAACGTACTCATACTCTACACAATGAGCTCTACAATAAACAATAAATAAACTCTACAATGATACCCCATATTACTAGGGTAATGAAATTGATCTGAACGAAAAAATCAGGGTTTTTTCAATATGTGGGAGCCCCCCTTAAAAGTTATTTCCTTGAATTTCTGTTTCAGTCGCTTTCTAGTCAACGCTTTACACCAAATACAATATTTCATATCAATTCTGTGGTAGATAAGTATCACACTTCACACTAATATTATAAAGGAGAAAGTGTGTGTGTGTGTGTGTGTGTGTGTGTGTGTGTGTGTGTGTGTGTGTGTGTGTGTGTGTGTGTGTGTGTGTGTGTGTGTGTGTGTGTGTGTGTGTGTGTGTGTGTGTGTGTGTGTGTGTGTGTATGTTTGTTACTCCTTCACGCTAAAACTACTGGACGGATTAGGCTGAAATTTAGAATGGAGATATATTATACTCTGGATTAGCATATAGGCTACTTTTTATCCCGGAAAATCAAAGAATTCCCACGGGATTTATAAAAAACTACATCCACGCGAACGAAGTCGCGGGCATCAGCTAGTATTATTATAACGCAAAATAATACGATTTCGTCCGTCGCGGACACAGGGCGAATATAAATGGAAAATGAAAACTAATTTCAACGCTATCAGAATTCGAAATAGTAAACTGTCCCGAATATTAGTTTTTGGGATCCTGTCACTAGTGTTGGCTTTATGTTTCTTAACTAGCTTAGCTCGTGACTTCATCCGCGTCGACCAAACTTTCAAACCCCTATTTAACCCCTTTAGGGATTACATTTTCAAAAATCCTTTCTCAGCGAAGGTCTGTCTACGTCATAATAGCTATTTGCATGTCAAATAGCTATTATGACAGCTATAGTATACTAGAGGATGCCCGCGACTTCGTCCGCGTAAATTTAGATTTTTTAAGATCCCGTGAAAACTGTTTGATTTTCCGGGATAAAAAGTTGCCTATGTCAATAAAAGAAACGCAAGCTACCTCGGTTCCAAATTTCATACAAATCGGTTGAGCGGATGGGAACTTTTTGATTTTCCGGCATAAAAAGTAGCCTATGTCAGTCCCCGGCATATAAGCTAACTCTGTACTTTTCGTCAGAATTGGGTAAACTGTTGGGCCGTGAAAAGGTAGCAGACAGACAGACAGACACACTTTCGCATGTATGATATTAAGTATGGATTTAGATTTCATACAGACCCTAGAAAAACATGACTCTCATTCTGATCCAGTCGGGTAAAAAATGACATTGGTTCTTTCGGTTTAGTATAACGCTTGGTTTAAGCTAGGCCTTAATTATAATGAGATGTTTCCTGTACTGCGAGATATAACCACAATGGTTCTGGATAGTTTATATTAACCACCAGGGATAAATGCTTATTCTAGTATTGAAAATGGTTAAGAGTCCTTCAAAATCTTTAGTATAATATTATAGCATTTTTGAAGCATTAGGGAAAGTATGCTCAAAGCGGGCACCTTTAGGTTAAAAGTCAGAGAAAAAGATGTTTTAATCTTGGAAAAACATTGATAGTCAATGTTTAAATTTTTCGTATTTTTCAAAAATACAAAACAGGAACCCAAATACGAAACCCTTTCGAATGCTCGGTTTGCCTGGAAATATTATGCCCTAAAGCGGGGACAAAATAGGCACGTACTTATTGGGTAAAACGAGAATGCATAATTTTTGATTTTCTTCGTGGAAATAATTGACTAATAGTAAGGAATAACTTTACGTAAACACAAGAAAGGCAATTATTAATCTTTATTAAATAAATAAATAAATTAACATTCCTTTCAGTATTGCCTATGGACTAAAATCAAAGTTTATTCATAATCTTATTATTACTTTGAAATCTTTCTCTACTTATCTTTTTTTACAAAACACACTTCAATCAAAATCAACCTGCGTAGGTAGCCGCACGATATTCTCTCCAGCCGCGACGCGCGGCAGTGACGCGCTACGCGGTACGCGCGTCGCGGCTGGAGAGAATATCGTTATCGTCGCACGATATTCTCTCCAGCCGCGACGCGCGTACCGCGTAGCGCGTCACTGCCGCGCGTCGCGGCTGGAGAGAATATCGTGCGGGGCGCTGCCGCGACGCACAGTTCAGCTGCAGTTCAGTTCGAGTGCTTGGGCACCTTTAGTAACATAAAAACTTAGGTATCTTCGAAAACAATCCTTGTTTCCTCCTGTATTGCTTTTTCATCCAAGATCCTCGTGACTTTCTTACATACTTTATTCACCATCTAAAAAACGAGGAAATAAGAGTTAATACACAATAACAATTTAAACAAAAAGTAATGTACTAGTAATAGTTATATTTTATTCTATTTAACAATGGGCATAGCGGGCATGCTCGCTTTGCCATGCTCGGTTTACCTTTTGCGTTACACGTTTTCGTAAAACCTAACAGCTCGTTCACACAGGCTGCGTAAGCGTAGACGTAGCGCGTACCATTGCGTTGTAATGTATGGAACTGTTTGAAACATGGCATACCGTTTGCGTGGCGTGAACGTTCACGTAGACGTAATGCGTGCAGTTACGTCTACGGGTTCACGCGCGTCACTACGCACGTGTCAGGTGTACGTGCTGCATACGCAATTGGTGTGAATCGGCTTTAACCTAAACTGCTAGGTTCCAGTAAGAGGTCACCATTCCAGCACCTTGGGACCCCAACGTGTATCGGTCTTTCGAACTACGAGTATCTGTTCTGCCCGGTACCACTTGCAACCCATACTTTCGCATCCCGTTATGTCGGTTACTCTGGTTCTCCTACAGATCTCCTCATTTCTGATTTGATCACTTGAGTAGAGTAACTCCAAGCATAACTCTCTCAACAAAAAAGCCCATGCGATGGACAGACCTAGGACTTGTAGGATAGAAGCAGGCGTTACTTCTTAAAACCTAAGTACTTCCAAGAGGACGAAGTCGCTATCATCTAAATATATAAAAGGAAAAACTGGCTGACTGACTGATCTATCAACGCACAGCTCAAACTACTAGACGGATCAGACTGAAATTCGGCATGCAGATAGGTATAGCTATTATGACGTAGACATCTTCTAAAAAAGAATTTCGAATATTCTTGACCCTTTAGGATAGGAATTTTCAAAAATTCTTAAAAATTGGGCTTTGGTAAATTATTTTGACGATTCAAAAGCACTTGTAAAAGTCTACTCTATTCCATTCTTTGAAATTTATGTAGTCCACGCGGACTAAGTCGCGAGAAATAGCTAGTCTAGTAATATTACACTTGCAATCATAACTCGATAAGTGTTACGGTATTAGTGTCAAAAGTCAATAGGTCAATGACCAATTGGGTGCTTGCGCACTTCCCAACATCATCTGTCATTCAATTCGATGGATGTTCAATTTTTAGGGTTCCGTACTCTATAACCGTACCCGAAGGGTGTCAACGGGACTCTGTTATAAGCCTCGGCTGCCGTCATCCAGCGGTATCTCATGAACCGTAATAGATATGTAGAGTTGAAATTTTCACAGAAGTATTTCTATTGCAGCTGTGACAAGAAATAATAAAAATTTCAAAATTCTCGCCATGTAAATTAAAAATAATTAGTGTACGGTGGTACGGAACCCTTTGTGCGAGTCCGACTCGCGCTTGGCTGATTTTTTGGGATTCGCAGTGAACAGGGACGATAGATACGACTCGTGGCCTAGTTGTGAGTTGTGCCAATGCACATCAGTTGATTGAACTGGGTAAGCAACATGCACCAAAGTCGTTTGACAGACTTTATAGGTCAAAAGGCCTTTTAAATTCTCCGTGCCTTGTAAAAGCCGTTGGTCCCGATTACGTTCTGGGATTTAATTTATCATCGCAAGAAAATCCCTAACATTTTATTTGTGATGCGAGTAAAAAGAGAAACTGGGTAGGTAGGTATGTACTTATTATCACTAATCTATCAAATAAAATATTTAAAAAAATGGGGACGAACCGATCTCTAAGTAGGTAAGTATATATACATTTATTTCAATGTTAGGACATAAATAGAAATTTCTATTTAAGGGCCATGTGACGCGCCTGCCCGCGAAATTCAAATTTAATTTGGTTTTTCGCAATTTTTAAACTAATACGACAACGTAGGCTTATGGCATTTTAATTGCGACAATAGCAGTATCATCCTCACAGGTTTATATAAAAAACTTTACTTGAAAAGGTCCAGTTTAAGAAATTAGCTCTAGTATCGACTAATTTGTGAGAATAGTCGATACTAGAGCTAGTTTCTTAAACTGGACCCTTTCAAGTGAAGGTTTTTATAATATTATCAGCTTACGTGAATATGTAGATATAATAAATGTATCTACCTCATTAAAGAGATAATAAGTAGGTAATTGAGGATATCCTACTGTGGAATTCATTCTATATGGTTACTGTATTACCTTCGTACCCATTACAGCAAAAAGTATAGATACGACTTTTAGTTTGTTTGATAGGCTTTGCCACATTGCAGCATTAGAGGTGCTGCAAATTAATTAAAAAAAAAATTGGTTGTCTGTAAAGTCGGTTTACTGACGATAGTTGAACGTGAAAACAAAGGCCGATTGTGCTTCTTTGTCGCTCGTTCCGCGCTCTCGTTTGCACTTTGCAAGCCTTACATGGAACGCCTCAGAGCGAGGTAACGCCGCATGAGTCATGTTTTTTCGTGCGTGCAGCCGGCTCTATCGAATTATAAGACGTTGTCACGTCGATAAAAATACAATAGAATAGAAAATATTTTTATTCAAATAAGTATAAACTTTTACAAGTGCTTTTGAATCGTCAAAAGAATTTGCCAATTGTTCATTGATGGTTGAGAATTTGTTTCTCCCTGAAGAAGCCTTGAACGTATGTCCTGAGCTCGCTTCACTTGCTCTTGCGTGTTGAGTTCTCTGTGACTGTTTTTTCGTATATCATAAAGTTTATTTATGGGAGGAGGGCATTTAGCAAAAAAAAAAGTTCTATAAATGTTGTTTTACTAACTAACACGATTAAGAAATCAATTGTTTGTCAAATGATACATATTTTATGAAATGACAATCATATTTTGTCTGGTAATTTGTTTTTTCAAGTGAATTTTTGTAGTTCCAGAAGTTTTATAACGATGAAGAAATGATTCATAATTTTGCCAAACGTTGTTTGTGAAATGAAACTTTTTTTTATGTTTTTTATGAATTGATCGGTCACCGTTTTGGAGATGGCTATACGATAATATAATTATTATCGTACATTGTGCCAGATCTTTTTTCCATGCACCTGCAAACTGTGAACCTTCGGGCGCGGAGTTCCCACTAGATTGCAAGAGCGGTTCAACAGATTCCTGAAAGGCTGGCAAAGCATTGGCATTTGGCGGTTCCTCTGGTGCCGCAAATATTCATGGGCGCTAATCACTTCGCATTGGGTGAACCGTCTGCTCGTTTGCTCGCTATTTTAATAAAAATTAACACATATATACTATCCACATCCAGCTCGACGACTCATGCTACATACAGACATAATAGATCCGATCTTATCCTTTGGTACTTCCTAGATACGGATATAAGACATTTTGTCCCCGGAAATGAAGGAAATCCGGGGAAAATAAGGTGAAATCGCATACAAATCAGCCAGGGTCGAGAAGGGATAGAAAATCTAAACTCTTTTCAATTGTTTGAATCATTATGGACTGTAGGTACCTATTTTGTACAATCAGAAAGTCAGTATCGGTTGACACTCGCAACCTAACGGTGCTAAACTGAACAACTGAACAATAAGTTGTTTGGTTTAACTTTTCCGTTAGTGTGTTACTTTTACTCGGTGCCTTTTTTGTACGTTGATTTTTTAATCTTTGCTCTATTTAGGCCGATTTTCGGCTATCTATTAACGTTCTTATTAGGTTCGTGTTTTTTTTTTTTAATTTTCTTATCTGTTAAGATTCGTGAATTTTTTTTTAACTAAGATTTTCGGTAAACCATTAAGATTAAACTCTCTATTTTTAAATTGGGTGCTTTTAAGTTCAGTGTTAATAAAATTTTATTTAGATCGGTACCTAATTAATATGTTTGTGTGGAGTTTTTGTACTTACGTTAAATAAAATTAGATGCAAATGTTGATAATTGGTGAGTATTTATAGTGATTGATATAATTAATGTCAATTTTTAACCCCCGACCCAAAAAGAGGGGTGTTATAAGTTTGACGTGTGTATCTGTGTATCTGTCTGTGGCATCGTAGCGTCTAAACGAATGAACCGATTTTAATTTAGTTTTTTTTTGTTTGAAAGGTGGCTTGATCAACAGTGTTCTTAGCTATCATCCAAGAAAATCATTTTTCAAAGTTATCAGCTCTTTTCTAGTTACTATACGCTTCACTTGTCGGGGGTGTTATAAATTTTTAATTTACACTTGTTTATTCAGTAAACTTTTTACGTTCCGTAAGAACATATTGTAGTGCTATTAATTAGAGGTGCTTACTGCTTGTCCGGGTTCGAATCCCGCACCTTCCGAAAGGTGGACGTCTAACCACCAGGGTTAGACTACCAACATTTAATTACACATATGCCTAAAATAAGTGTGTAATGATTTCAAAGTTCGTGTATGTATGTAAGTAGGTATAAGTAATAAGTATGTCAGTTTCTATAGTCCACCATAATTTCTAAATGCCTGGAACAGATTAGGATGTATGAGGTATATTTAGAATCCTTACATCATCCCAAATGACACAGGCTATAAAATTTTTGAAAAAAAAAAAATCAATACTGCTGCTGCATGGAGCCATTTTCAAATGTGAAAAAATTTCACTTTTTAGTTTTTTGGCATGGCAGTCGTGTTTTTTTTAATTCCGACTTGTTTTGATTATTCCAGTTTATTTTTAACCCCCGACCCAAAAAGAGGGGTGTTTTATGTTTGACGTGTGTATCTGTGTATCTGTGATTTTGTGTATCTATCTGTGGCATCGTAGCTCCTAAACTAATGAACCGATTTTAATTTAGTTCTTCTTGTTTGAAAGGTGACTTGATCGAGAGTGTTCTTAGCTATAATCCAAGAAAATCGGTACAGCCGTTTGAAAGTTATCCGCTCTTTTATAGTTCTTACTGTAATCTTCACTTGTAGGGGGTGTTATAAATTTTTAATTTACACTTGTTATTAAAGAGCATTAAATAAAGCATAACGCTAATATAACGCTTGCTGTAATGGTGAAGGAAAACATCGTCGTGAGGAAAACCTGCATGCCTGAGCTGAAAGTTCTCCATAACGTTCTGAAAGGTGTGTGAAGTCTGCCAATCAGCACTGGGCCAGCAAAACCTCATTCTGAGCGAATACCCGTGCTCAGTAGTGGGCTGGCGATCATGTTGATGATGATGATGATAAAATAAAGCATCTTGACTCTTGAATGTAGGAAGAATAGGTCATTATAATAGTCTTTGAAAGTCTTTGAGTTTCTTGTTAGTTCTTCTCTAGTTAGCCTATGTCCGTCCCCGGGATATAAGCTAACCCTGTACCCGTCAGAATCGGTTACACTGTTGGGCCGTAAAAATGTAGCAGACAGACAGGCAGACAGACAGACAGACACACTTTCGCACTTATAATATTAGTATGGATTTAGCATATCTACCGCGACGTTCAAATTGTCGATTCTCACCGCGTCAATATGTTGTTACTTCATGAATATAAAAATATTTTATTACGAAATTCGAGAAAACGGCAATGTATGTGAATCATTATGTTAGTCATTGCCTTTGTATTGGAAAGTATGGACAACGTGAGTGAAAGTCGTACAGAGTATTATGGAATAGAGGTACCCCATAGTTTAGTCATACGGCCGCATGGGTGATTTGAATGAATGAATGAAAATTCTTTATTGCAAATCAGAACAATAGAAATATAAAATTGGTTTAATAATACACATACAATAGGTAGCATGCAAAGGCGCCCTTATAAGCATCTCTTCCAGAAAAGCTGGATAGCTGGAAAGGAAATAAAGTCAACATGAAAGTGTTTTTAATACCCAATAGGCCTTTCTTTATAGATGCAATATCTTTTAGATATTAAAAAAATTGCATAAATTAGATAAAATGTACTAAAGATAATTTATGCTGAACTATTTCTTGTCTTAGATTTGGGTCTTTAGGTACTTGTTTTATCTACTTGTTTGTTTTTAGGGTTCCGTACCTCAAAAAGAAAAACGGAACCCTTATAGGATCACTTTGTTATCTGTCTGTATGTCTGTCCGTAAGTCCGTCCGTCGTGTCTGTCAAGAAAACCTATAGGGTACTTCCCGTTGACCTAGAATCACAAAATTCGGCAGGTAGGTAGTTCTTATAGCACAAGATAAGGAATAAATCCGAAAACCGTGAATTTGTGGTTACACCATTAAAGAAAATTATGAGTTTCAATTTTCAAAGTAAAAGATAACTATCCTACCAAGTGGGCTATCATATGAAAGGGCTTTACCTATATTCTTAAAATAATGTTTTATTTATTTTTATGCATAATAGATTTTGATTTATTGTGCAAAATGTCGGAAAAATTACCCGAGTGCGGAACCCTCGGTGCGCGAGCCTGACTCGCACTTGGCCGGTTTTTTCTTGTTTTGTCTTGCTAATGACAAGAAAGTGCAATTTTCGGCCAGTCTGTGTCATCGACCGACCGTGAACTCCGCGTATCGATCTAGACTGGAGAAAGTCACGCACCGAAACCTGGATTGCCTACCTAGGTATACACCTTCGTACTTAGATATAGTCAAAATATTCCCTTTCTCTCTAGTTATGTGCGTTTTCATCATTATCAGGATCATTGCCGGCTCACTACTGAGCACGGCTCTCCTCTCAGAATGAGAAAGGTTTGGCCATACGAGTAGTCCACTGTAGGCTGGCAAAGTGCGGATGGCAGACTTCACACGCATTTGAGAACATTATGGAGAGCTCTCTGACATGCAGATTTCCTCACGCTTCCTTCACCGTTAAGGCACCTGATTTTTAATCGCTTAAGCAACTGAAGTCGTAGCTAACATGTTATCAGTATCAGTACTGTTATCAGTATGGGTGTGTGTTTGTCTTTCAAATAATTTTGCTTCGTATATACGACAATATGTGGGCCATGATAAAAAAAACGGACAAGTGTAAATTGAACTCACGTGGAGAGGGTTCCGTACTAAGGAGTTCTGTGGTTCCGTACGTAAGTACAATAAATGTAAAATCTTTTACGCGAAATAATGAGAGATTTACTATATTATTTTAGGGCTAAATATAGAGTTATAGACGTCTGTAATTTATAAGAGGTACCGATTTTCCTGTAATATAAAAGTGAAGAATTATTTTCTGTATTTTTTTTAAATTTTACGCTCAATAGTTTAGGAGTAAGGGCGAAAAGGATGGGCCAGTTTTCATCTATTTTCTTAAATAAAAACCTAATAACCTGCCAAATATCATGATTCTAGGTCAACGAGAAGTAACCTAGAGGTTTCCTTGACAGACACGACAGACGCACAGACGGACAGACAGACAGCAACGAAGTGATCCTATAAGGGCTCCTTTTTCTTTTTGAGGTACGAAACCCTAACAATATACGTAGATCGACGTAATTTGCACGTTTCTTTCAGCCTTGAATACTAGTACTAGCCTACTCAGTCCTCCTAGCCATGTAAAGCAAGGTATATCACCTGACCCACATATATAAGCATTATTATATAATACGGCGAGCAATGCAACCGTGTCTGTCTATGTAATCCACCGGCTGGTTAACGAGATTTGCCTGGTTCATGACATTATGCTTGTTTTCCAACGAATGGGATATACGATAAACAGTAAACACATTACAGAAACTATAAGTGTAGATAATTTCGATAAACTATATAGCAGGGGAACAAAAATCATGCAAAATTGAACATTTATTCCTGAATTTTCCTGCAAAAATATTGATCAACATCTTCGACATTATGTTTTTTAGCTTATAAAATCATACATTAGATATAATCAAAGAATTGTCTTAGTTGTGTTGTTAATTACAAGTTTTGATTAGGTACGCATGTTGAGTTAGCCTGTGAGTACATGCAAAATGCATCGATAGTCTTAACTTTAAATAGGTTGTCTTCATATAATAATTATTTTGTAGAATACCGTTGGCTTCCTATATAAAAAAAACAAAACAAAAAAAACCGACTTCAAAAACCTCATACACAAAAAAAAATATTTCACAATTTTTAGTGGCGCCACTGTATTAAAATATGCTATGCCTAGTTAAAAACCTACTGTTTACTAAGCTATGACATTGATCGCGAGCAATTTACTCTTATCCATTGGGGAGTTCAATGCTCCATCTCCGAAGATATTCATCAGATCTTCACCAACATATGGGGCCACCTGCACGGTACCTATACTCTTTCAAACAAAAAAAAAATCCAAATCAATCCAGGCGTCTTTGAGTAATCGGGGAACATACAGTAAAAACAAAAAAAATATTCCGACGAATTGAGAACCTCCTCCTTTCTTGAAGTCGGTTAAAAATAAAATAAATAGACCAAAGATGCTGACAGCATTTACTGGTATCGATATAGCAACGCACGGACAATGGATGCTTATCCAAACATGGTGACTAATGTATTTATAGAGTCAGAGAGTCGGTGTCATTCCGAACTGGTTTCACGTGGGCTCACATCCTCAATAAAATAACTCCTAGCTCCTTGTAGGATTAGAGGTGATGCGTGCATTGGAAAAGTATACCTAAGTATGCTAAGTACGCTTAGTGTGTCTTAAAATCGGTTCATTAGTTTAAGAGCTACGATGCCACGAATCATGCACGAATGCATTAAATTTGGTAATATAAAAAGAGGTGATTTATCAAAAAGATCCATCATAATAAAATCAAAGATTTCCGAAAACTGGCATTTTTAAAAACTGAAAATTGACACCTCACTTCATACTGATAGGTTATAAGGGTTATGCAAGTAAATGTGTCACGCAAACTTTATTTATTTTACTTATCACTAGATAAAAGTTTAGTGGGCTACCGAGTTTTAGTTAGTTTCACAGCACGGGACGTTTACGATGTCTCTGAAATAATTTTAGTGCTACATAGAACTATAAACACTTAGTGCTATAAATTTTTCAGTGCTTGTGAATAAATTTTACAAGACACGTCGAGATATTTGTTGTTATAAATATGTGCAGTTTTCAACTAGAACTGTTAGGTAAATTCAGGTGATTATTGACCTAATTCCACAGTTAACTAACGGCACACTAGAGTGGCCTTCATAAGTTACGCAAAAACGTTTTTCCAGCATAAACAAATGGCTCAATTTCAAACTATGAATTTCAACGAACATGTTGTATAGGCGTAAGTCTAAGTACTATCTATATACTAATGATAGAAGTGCGAAATTGTGTTTGTTTTTCCGACCGTTCCGTTTCAACGGATCGACGTGATATTTTTGCATGGATATCCATGGAGTTTCCATGGAGTTTCCATGGAGTTTCCATGGATTTTGTATACCAAAATCCACGCATAGCACATGCATGTGATACTAATAAACTTAATAAAAAAGCTTTTCTACTGTTTATTATAGTTATTAAGGTCATAGCACACATATAAACTCGGAAAGAGATCGTCACCGGACCAATTCGAGCTTTTTTTTTAATTTATAGACTAGCGCTTGGCTGCAATCAGACCTGCTAGCAAAGTGATGATGCAGCCTAAGATGCAGCGCGTTTGCCTAGAAGTTTCCTATTCGCTCTTGACTTGAATATTAAAAGTGAAAGGGAAAACTGATGCCGGAATGGCGTTCCATATTCTAGCCGAGCGGTTCAGATAAGAAACGAGGAAGCAAATCACTTCGTCCGAAAAAGCTGTCCAGTAGGTAATCTTTGTATGAAACTCCTTACTGCAACGCGCACTAATCGGAATCGTATCGCAATCGCCTCGCCTCGGGACAAGCATACGAACTGCGCGTACGAGTACCTTCAAGGCAAAAGGGAATAAATAGATAGAATAGAATAGATTTTTATTCAAATAAACTTTTACAAGTTCTTTTGAATCGTCAAATAATTTACCACTGGTTCGGAATGCCGTCCTATCGAGAAGAACCAGCAAGAAACTCGGCGGTTGTTCCTTATCCTTCTTATAGGCACCTTCTCGGCAAGCCCACTCCAACCTAAACCTCATCATGGCCCTGTTTCTCAGGCACGATTGTCGTCTTATCTATCAAAAAAAAAAAAAAAACCGATGTACAATCCGAATCAATAGGTAGTACTTACCGTAGCTCTAGGCGTCAAGCAAATTGCAGCTGAAGTTCATCGCCTAAATGCAAATGTGACCTTATTGTTTTCAGTGAGATGAATGCCGTATTCATGACTGCGCTCCAGTCATCTAGTCAGCTGTGCTCTAGTTTTTCTTTATCAATTTTAGTGCGTATTAGGGTTGGCACTAAATAGTTTTTAGGGTTCTGCACCTCAAAAGGAAAAACGCAACCCTTATAGGATCACTTTGTTGTCTGTTTGTCTGCTGTCTGTCCGTCTGGCCGTCTGTCTTGTCTGATTAGAAAGCCTATAGAGTACTTCCCGTTGACCTAGAATCATGAAATTTGGCAGGCCTTATAGAACACGTAATCGAAAAAAAATCCTAAAACCGTGAATTTGTGATTAGGTACATCACACAAAAAAATGTGTTCAGTTAAATCATTGAAATGTGTTAAAAATTGTGTGTACGGAACCCTAATTACTCCTAGCAACTTAAAATTTTGTCTGGAAGTCGTTATTAGGCATAGTTAGTTGTAAGTTTCTGCTAAAAGTTTGCGCTTTTCAGTCGTTCGTAATTCAAAAGAAGTTTTACATAGTCTCAGCATCGACAACCCTAGCATGTAAATTATGAAAATGAACATAAATTCTCCATTGTTACAGATGCTGCATCCAACCATGTCCAAGAAAATGAAAATAGCTGAATAATATTAGTTTAAACTAAAAAAAATAGAAATAAAAACACGCCCATGAATTACAAGAGCCTAGTATTGATGCCTTGAGTCGTTCGTGAAAGTTTGACAAGAAATCAAAGATGGCGTCGTGCCTCGGTGGCCATTTTGGGCCCGGCCATGATTATGTGCCGGTGGCGGAGTTTTACGCCGACAAATCGGTGTTCGTTACCGGTGGGACAGGATTTATGGGGAAGGTAAGACTTTTTTTTTAAATCCTTTTTGCACATAAAAGAATACACAGAAGAAAAGAAACAAAAAGTAGGAACAGAATTTCACATCATGCAGAGGAGGTCCTTATCGCTAATCGATATGCAATCTCTCCCAGACAACCTTTGGAGAAAGGAGAAGAATCTGTATCTAAGATACAAAGACAGCCTTAACAATGTCCTCCAGCACAAGACATAAAATGCTTTAGTCTCTTTAATTATAATTGCGAAGATGCCAAGCAAGCTTGCTTTTTATGTGTGTTTAGTCGTGGAAAGGCGGGCGGTGCACATCAGCATATCGCACGCTGCATTTCTATGTCACAGAATATAAGTAATTCGTGTTATGTATTATAATAACTATTAAACTAATTATTAAATTAATTATCAAACTTTAACAAAATCGGGAAAAATCACGCGGTGCTCAGTATGTGCTTACCCATAGACAGGATTAATGTTGTCTGTGATATAACCCAGAAAGTCTTAGCCAATTATTATTCGCAATCACGCATTACAAGGGCGGGTTTTTCTAATGATTGTATCTACTTTTGAACCAACAGGTGTTAGTGGAAAAGCTGCTGAGGAGTTGTCCAAAAATAAAAAAAATCTACCTGCTGATGCGGCCAAAGCGCGGGCAGGACGTCGCGTCTCGTCTCGCCGAACTCACACAATCCCCGGTGAGTGTAAAGGGCCCTCTACGCACTGTCAAGTCTATCTTTGAGTTGTCTTTGAGTATTACACTATATCATCTTTCAAATGTTATAAATCTGATTTCCAAGTCGACTAAATTGCGAAAAACCAAATAAAATTTGAATTTCGCGGTTAGACCCGTGTCATGCACCTTAAGTACATCAAATTATTTCAATTCATCAAATTAATTGCTCCGTGTTTATGACGCCATAATTACGCATGACGCCATGCACCCTTTTATTATCATGTATGATAATTTTAACTATATTACCTTTATGAGTTCATAGCGCAATGACCTTATTAACCTAATGTTTAAGATGTCAGATTCGGGAGTCCGGGATTCGATCCCGGGCTAGCACCTCTAACTTTTCGGGGTTATTTTCTTGCTTTGACGGCGAAGGAAATGTGGAAAATCGTGAGGAAAGCTGCATTCCTGCAGTTCTCATGATGCTCTCAATGGTGTGTAAAGTCTGTCACTACTACGTCTACTGCACACGAGTCTCGTCTTAAATGAGAAGGGTTTGGCCATAGTCTACCCCGCTGGTCAAGAGCGGTTAGCAGACTTCACACATCCTTGAGTATATTATGAACAACTCTTTGCATGAAAAAACCGGCCAAGTGCGTGTCAGACTCGCGCATCGAGGGTTCCGTAGGCACTCGGACACTTTTTCGACATTTTAACAATTATGCATAAAAATAAATAAATTCTGTTTTAGAATGTTCTACATAATATAAAGCCTTTTCATATTCTATGCTTATCTTACTTTGAAAATTTAAAATACTAAATTATTTGTTCGTGAACACATTTTAGTTTTTTTTTTTGTGCTGTAACCATAAATTCACGGTTTTCGGATTTTTTCCTTTACTTGTGCTATAAGACCTACCTACCTGTCTGATTCTAGGACAACGGGAAATACCTTATAGGTTTTCTTGACAGACACGACAAACAGACAGATAGACGGTCAGACAGACAGACAGGCAGACAACAAAGTGATCCTATAAGGGTTCCTTCTTTCCCTTTGAGGTATGGAACCCTAAACGAAAAGTATTATAGGTATATTATATTCAAATATCAATGTCATTGACTCTATGGCTTTCAACTTATTGGTTACCAAAGATCTCCTAAACCGCCGATTTAACTTTGCCTTGAGTTGTTTCATCAGAGTACCTACTTGTTATAACCTTTCTTCATATACTTGGTATGTTATTTATCATTTGTTATGTATTTATAGATAGGTAGTTATTTACCAAAACATGACAATAATAATAAGCTGCTTGCTGAATGATGCGATCATATCGATTTCGAATGCGTAAATATTAAGAACTAGATGATGCCCGCGACTTTGTCCGTGTGGATTTAGGTTTTTAAAATCCTTTGGGAAGTCTTTAATTTTCCGAGATAAAAATTTGCCCATCTCAATTTCCGGGACGCAGGCTACCTCTGTGCCAAAATATTTCATATAAATCGGTTAAACAGATGCGGCCTTTAATCCCGTGGGAACTCTCTGATTTTCCGGGATAAAATGCAGGTAGTTTATGTGAATCTCCAGGATGCAAGCTGTCTCAGTACCAAGTAGGTGATGCTCGCAATTTTATGAATATGGATGTTCCCGTGGAAACTTTTTGATGTTTCGGGACCAAAAGTAGCCTATGTCCCTCTCCGGGATGCAAACTATCTCGTTCTATTAAAATCGGTTTAACAGATGAGCCGTGGAAAGCTAGCAGACAGACAGACAATGATAAATGTAATTACTAATTACCTATGGATGTAGAATTCCGTGGGCGAATTTTCTCGCGCATGAATCCGCTAGAACTAATTACTTGACGGAATATTACAGGTCAGTAAATAAAAAGGCTTGTAAAAAAGTTAATAGCACGAATCGATTTTCGTGAAAAGGAGCAAAAAACATAGTGACCTCGATCACGCGATATTGTATGGTGAAAAACTCGTACGACGATATGTTATGGTCTCTCACAAAAGCTTTATTGTTAAGCAACATTTTCTTGATACCTAATGATTTATTCGTATTCAATATAAGGTTCGATTCATAGCGAGTTTTTTAATAATAGACTTATTCGAGGGGATTTTTTTTTAATGATAGACTAGCGCTTGGCTGCAATCAGACCTGCTAGCAAGTGATGATGCAGCCTAAGATAGGGCGCGCTTGCCTAGAAGATGCCTATTCACTCTTGACTTGAAGGTACCCATATTAAAATTGGAGAGAAAAATTGTCACTGAAGGGTGTTCCATATCCTAGCGGACTATGAATATATTTATCTCTTTTATTGACATTGAATCATAATAATATATCGATTGTACGTTTCTTGAGCGAGAAGGTATTCCATAGCTAGTCGCTTCCTCGTCAGCGATAGAGCAGCCTTAAGCTCATGATAAATGATAGCTAGATTAACAAACTTAGTTTTCACTTCTTGCATCATTGCAGCCATTTTGTTATTTTAGCACTCAATTAGGGGTTCCTAATCTAATCGAATGCTTATGTACTTTGTTGGCAGTTGTTCGAGACGTTAAGAAAAGACCGGCCCCAGGAGCTCAACAAAATCGTGCCCATAGTCGGTGATATCACGGAACCCGAGCTGGGGATCAGTCCAGCGGACCAGTCCATGCTTTGTCAAAAGGTACGCCAAAATTACCACAGTCAAAAACGCAAGCATCCTGTGAACGACCAAGCATAGAAGTATTCCGTACGTACCAATCTCTACCGTGGTAGGCGGTGCATTTATACTCTACCGCACGCGCCTTCAATTCCATTGTACCTATATAACTGTCACTTTTTCGAATGATGATAGAAAAACGCCTTCTATATAATGCTTTATCGTTAACTGTACGCTGTGACGTTTAATTACTTAGCTACCGGAAAAAGTGATAAACTTTTCGGTAAACAAAGCTAGTGTCGGGTAAAAAAAAAGCTCTCCGTTAGATATGAAATGTCGACTGACGAATTAATTGCATAGCGACACAGAAATCCTCACTGACACGCAAATCACCCACTGCGCAAGCTCAACGTCAAAGTTCATTTAACTTTTTTTTTTCTCTCGTCTGGCTTTACAACGATTAGCCAATGTCAAGTTTGTAGTTAATTGTAACAATTTAGTTATACTATACAAGTATGGACCCCGTCTGCGCTGGCGCTCGCCGACATACGCACGGCACCCCCTTAGAGCGCTTTCCAGTCAGTTTTAACAAAAAAAAAACTCCAAAAGGGCAGAACACGCCCGCCAGCTAACACCAACACAGACGAAGTCCAACTCATTTAACTTAGATATATAGTACTAGTGGAGTTTCTGAAGCGGACTTTTAGAGTCCTCCTATAGAACTATTTGTATGAGTCAAGTACCTGTTTGAAAGGAATATCTTTCAGGTGTCAGTGGTATTCCATTCAGCAGCGACGGTGAAGTTCGACGAGAAACTAAAGCTATCGGTGACCATCAATATGCTGGGCACGCAGCAGTTGGTTCAGCTTTGCCACAGGATGTTGGGGCTCGAGGTAAGCTAGTATCTTCATAAGCATCAGTTGCATATAAAGTGAAGTAAAATAAAGTTACAAATATGATTGGAAAAATGTCTTAGGGTGTTTTTCACTTCTTTAGATATGTATCAAACAAAACGGTTTAAGTACCATCTTATTCATAGGCACTTGATCGGAGGGCATGTACCTATTACCTAATATAAATTGATATGATTGTAGAAAATGTAAGCGTAGCAGAACGTGTTCTTGCATAATTAAGCATAATTAAGTATTAGGAATGCATTCGGTGTGATAAAATTATACATATTACACTTATTTTAGAAATTTTGATGACTAACTAGAACTTAAAAACTAAGAAACACGACAGCCCTGCCATATTGTTTTTTTTTTCCAAAAAATTATAGCCATTGTCACTCGGGATGATGTTAGAATTCTAGCGATATTCCGTACATCCAAATCGGTTCTGGCACTTAGAAGTTATGTTGGTACAAATAAACTCACATAAATACGTACGTATTACGTACATAAATACTAGTGATTCATCCTCCTTCCTCAATTTTGAGGAGCGTGGCTCCCCTTTGACGCAATCTTTGCTACGATGTTCTTCCATGGCTCTCTGTTTCTTGCCGCGTGGATTGCATCACAGATGGGTGTGTTGACCGCTTCTTTTATTTGGTCTGACCAACACTGAAAACATCACACTCTTTTTTTTTGGGCAGTCGTGTAAAAAAACAAATCCTTAGATATTAAAAAAAAATGTTTGTCAGGCCCTAGTCCACGTTTCAACGGCGTATTGCAACTGTGAAAGAGAAAGAGTAGAAGAGACCGTGTACGCACCCCCGGCGCACCCTGAACATGTGGTCACCTTGGTACAGACGCTACCTGACGATCTGGTGGACAGGATCACACCGGATTTAGTGGGTAAGAGATAATTATATCTATAGGACTAGATGTAGGTAATCAATGGACCTGTTTCATATTAGAGTAAAGACTTACTGGCAAAAGAAACGTTGGAAGACAACCATCCCGTTGGTCCGAAATCACCAAGCTTGGGAGAAAAACTTGGAGTAGGCTCGCCCATCACCGGGAAGAATGGCATGCGTATGACAAGGCCTATCCAACAATGGATAGATAAGGGATAACAAAGAAAAAGAAGACAGTTCGTTAATGGTTTTAACACACATGGTCAATAAATATGGGCCTCATAAGAAGGCTCAGAATTACTCAGCGGGCAATGATGGAGACAGCTATGCTTGGGGTTTCTGTACGTGATTAAATCAGGAATGAGCAGATCCGTAGGAGAACTAGGCTTTAGTAATATCGATCATCTTCCGTACAGGGCTCCATCTGATTACTTTCTTTTCCTTTTTAGAGCAGACTGAGCAGTAAAGGGAAGTGGGTGGATGAGGAAGGCGGAGGATCGTGTGTAGTGGCACGCTCTTGGGAATGCCTATATCCAGCAGTGGACGCAAACATGCTGATTGATTGATAGATTGATTGATAGATTGATTGATTGAGGGGTAACTTTTAAGCGACTAAAGAGTTGCAAGCGGTTGTCGCTTTGATAGCAATTGTACTTATTGACTGTCTTGTTTCAATATTACTTATATCTTAATATTAATTTTGTCTTAATTTTAGGAGATAGGCCTAACACATACACGTTCACGAAGGCGCTCGCGGAAGACATGCTCATTAGGGAGTGCGGTAACCTACCTGTTGCAATCGTCAGACCTTCAATCGGTGAGTTTTTCATAGACAATGTAAGAGTATCACTACCTATCACTACCTATATTATAAAACATGCGAAAGTATGTTTGTTTGTGGGTTTGTCCTCCAATCACGTCGCAACAGAGCAACGGATCGACGTGATTATTTGCATGGGTATAGTTTAAGACCCGGAGAGTGATATAGATTACTTTTACATCCCAAAAAATTAAAGACTTCCCATGGGATTTTTAAAGACCTGAATCCACGCGGATGAAGTCGCGGACATCAGCTAGTCACCTATATTTTTTCTTTGTATCCAATGTTTTAAGAATATTATGATTGAATCCTTTTATTCCTCCGTAAAACAGGAGCGCAGCAACTGAAAATACAAAGAATACAAAATACGCTACTTCAGCATAGGTCATTCATCTCATTTTCATACCCGTCTCAGTAGTGGGCCGGCAATGGGTTGAGACGATGATGATGATGAATATCCGCTCAGCCCAAGAACGATGAGCAAGCCCGGATTTTTAGACGTAGACTAGTAATATTTTTTATCTTCAGCCGTCAATATTTTGACTGAGAATGATTTATCATCCTCAGATAAGTTGTAAATCTACCTCTAGGTACGTATCTACCTAATCAGTTATCGCCATTAAATACAGAGTGTAAGTAAAATGCTAGCAAAACCGAGGACAGGTGATAGTACCTACCTACTGATGGTTACTGAAACAAACGATACCACAAAAAACGCGAAAAAAATATTTAAAACCTGTATTTTTAAAAGTTAGCAATGTATTGCAAATAAAACATCTGACTGATGCTAGAGATCAACGAACGTTGCGTATTTATGTGCTGTGGGGTCAATTCCATAGGTGAGGCATTGACCCCGAGTTTTGCGCACTATACATTGCGGGTATGAAAAATACTAAATCACTAAAACTACATGTATAAGGCAAATAGGTATTAGATTATGTTTAGGTAGCATCATAATCGCCATAAATTTTTGCTGGCGTTTTAATTACACCCTGTATATTGACACACTTCTATGGCACTAGTCACCTACTTTTTACATAATGAATCAAAATAATACGAATTGATAAGATAATGCATTTATATGTTATTTTTCTCTGAAAGTGTTACGACTTTAACAACAGACTGCCCGATTATGATAAGATTAGTAATATTGATCGAAATATTGATGGATGTTTCATACTTAAACAAGTTATATAATTTATCAGAATCTACTATGACTCAAATTTATGTCAACCAATTGAGTTGTTTCCCAGATTTTTCCTATTGAGCATTCCAAAATCAATGCAATGCACATGGACAGCCTCTATTAATAATGAATAAGCCCTTATTGCTGAATTTACAGGACAATAAACTCAAATATCGCACTTTGGTTCTTTGCGATGAGCGCGTCTTCTGACGCATAGGCCTCCTCCAAGTTTTTCCAAATGAGTTTGTTTTCAACTAACAACAAAAAAACAGACAGACATCCTCTATAGTTAGGAATAAAATGGGGCTGTAGTTAATAAAAATTACATAACTCGACAGACTGACAAATAGATATAGACAAAAAATTTAAAACGTGTGATTCAGTTATGGTACCTTTAGTTCAAATAACCACATGAGCTTAATATGAGGTACTTATTTAGAAATTACAGACACTCCAGTTTTATTTATTACCTGTTCAAAAATTTCATAGACGTTCGTCTCCTCTAGGTATTCTAATGCTTGAGTTTGATTCTCTTCCAGTGCTTTCATCTGTACGAGAGCCGGTCAAAGGTTGGGTAGACAACTGGAACGGACCCAACGGCATCATCGCGGCGGTTGGCAAGGGCATCTTCCGTACGATGCTGGGCACGGGCACCAGGGTGGCGGACCTGGTGCCCGTCGACACCGTCATCAACCTGATGATTGTGTGCGCTTGGCGGACCCACTTAAGACGGTAAGAGAACTGCCAATGTAATGGCAACTTAACCACGTTACTATAAGATTGAACTTCGATTCAAACTGGATCGGTCCCAACGGCATCATCGCAGCGGTTGGCAAGGGCGTCTTCCGTACGATGCTGGGCACGGGCACCAGGGTGGCGGACCTGGTGCCCGTCGACACCGTCATCAACCTGATGATTGTGTGCGCTTGGCGGACCCACTTAAGACGGTAAGAGAACTGCCAATGCAATAGCAACTTTACCACGTTACCATAAGGTTGAGTACTAAGTCTACTCTGAGTATCTAGTTATCAGATCCGATTTTTTGTTATGGTTCCAGAGGCGATGGCGTGATAGTATACAACTGCTGCACGGGACAACGGAACCCCATCACGTGGCAGACATTCGTCAAGACCAGCTTTAAATACATGCGGAAACATCCCTTCAGTGAGTTTAATGCATTTTCTTGGTTTTAAAAGTGCCTAGAAATATGTAAATTCTTTTAAGAGTTAAGCTACTGGAAGAAAATACTTGAAGTCAGGTAATGCAAGCTCAGGTCTAGAAGTCGTATTTTTGATAATCAATTGTCTATTCCAGGTGAAGTGGTGTGGTACCCTGGAGGTAACATCACGAGTAATCGGCTGTTGCACAACACCCTTGCGTTGCTACAGCACCGAGCTCCTGCCACCGTTGTCGACTTCTTCGCCAAACTTTCGGGGAGCAAACCTATGTAAGTACTTATACACATGTATACTCATAAAAGATATCTGTAATATATCACCAAATTATGACAAGGCAAGTAAATCTACAAGACACATCAAGGCCTTTTTTTTAATATCCTCAAGAAATATAAAATTTTCGGTGCAATATGAACCAGACCAGAAAAAATTCAGAAATTCCTTTATATATATTGTTGAAAAGAAACACCTGTTCCACCTAAGTCCAGGCAGACAAAGCACAGAAGCGTCAAAATGGGCGTTGCGTGGCGGTGATTATTCTCCATTTATGATAGTTAATTGTTTCCTCCATTTTGCTCGCTGATAATAATTATTGCCCTCTCTAATTAAATCTATTACCCCTTAGGGGTACCATATAAAACATGCATACAGCCATAAAATTATTTATCATTTCCAGGATGGTCCGTGTCCAAAACAAATTAGAAAAGGCTTCCTCATGTCTGGAGTACTTCACAACCCGCCAGTGGGCGTTCGCAGACGACAATGTCCAAGCGCTCTGTACTGCGCTCTCTCTGGAGGACCGTAACACCTTCGACTTTGACGTCACCAACATCGACTGGGACGCGTACATCGAGAGCTATGTACTGGGCATCAGGAGGTTCCTCTTCAAGGAGAGTCCTGATACACTGCCGCGCTCCAGAAAGATATTACGAAGGTGAGATTATTTCCATACTAGCCGATGCCCGCGACTTCGCCCGCGTGGATTTAAGTTTTTTGAAATCCCGTGGGAACTCTTTGATTTTCCGGGATAAAAAGTAGCCTATGTGCTAATCCAGAGTATAATCTATCTCCATTCCAAATTTCAGCCAAATCCGTCCAGTAGTTTTTGCGTGAAGGAGTAACAAACATACACACACACACACACACACACACACACACACATACAAACTTTCGCCTTTATAATATTAGTGTGATGTGATAGTGTGATATTCCCTATGTATTCTCCCATATACCCCTGATGAGTCTTGAACACACTTAGCAGATATTACGAATGTGAGATTATGATTATTAAACTGTAAATGAAAATATTAATACGAATCACACTAATATTATAAAGGCGAAAGTTTGTGTGTATGTTTGTTACTCCTTCGCGCAAAACCCACTGGGACGGATTTGGCTGAAATTCAGAGTGGAGATAGATAATATCCTGAATTAGCACATCGGCTACTTTTTATTCCGGAAAATCAAAAAGTTCCCACGGGATTTCAAAAAACCTAAATCCATGAGGGCGTCAGCTAGTATAATATACCTGCACCGAATATAAAATTAGGGCTCTTCCAAATTGGATTGGTTAGATTCACTCGCTGCTTTCAATATTTTTTTGTATGAAATCTAATTTTTTATTCAAATCAATGCGGCCAACGAATAAGCCCAGCTCAGAACCGCTTTTAGTGCACAAATAATTTTACGCTCGCTGCGCTCTCGCAGCGTGTACTTTGTACAATCCATACTTAATTTACAGACTGTCCTAAGTTGGAAACTTGCATAACCAAGTGACAAAAAATAAAGTGACTTAAACTCTGCATATTGTCTTTCTTTTCAGGTTACACATAGTTCACATTTTAACACAAGTGGCTGCCGTATTCTTCCTGTGGAGATTCCTGTTCAGTCGCTCGAACGCGCTACGGAGCGTCTGGCGTCGCATCGTCGACATGCTGACGCGCGCCGCGCGACTACTCGCCGTCGCCTGATGTCGTGCGACTTTCTGATACACGCTTAAATAATGCCACTTGACGCGACAAATAAACGCTTGAATACTGAATCTTTTGTGGACGCGCGACTATTTGTTTCGGGATAGCGAATTGTTTCGGGCGTAATTAGAGACTTTTAATGAAGTAATTGAAGGTTTATTTAAAGTTAAGTTAAAAAAAACATTACTGTGTCGTGATGTGTTGCAATTTGCAACGCAACGCGCGACTATCGACCAATCGTGATAAACTAGTACGCAATTTTCATGTATAATGGATGACTTTCGATCGCCTTCTGTCGCGTCACGTCACACAGTAATGTGTTTGCTCCTTAAGACAAACCTGTCTTACTGGAGATTTTAGGTGGTAGGGAAACATGGACGGTAGACGTTAGGGAAAGAGTGTTCAATAAAGAAACTTGAAAACATATGAAAAAAATAGGTTTAACTTCTATCGTGTTTCACAAAGAAAATTTTTTTCTATGCTAATTTATTATTCCTAATGCTACTGCTTTTTCACCAACGTATGCAAACTTCAAATCTGTAGTGCAAAATTTTGCTGCAACATGCTGCATTCATTTTTAGAGTGAACAGCCTTAATTCGACGTCGAAGTTTTTAAGTACCGCGCATGCTACGCTTGCAAAACTTTCACGTGATTTAACGTACAAGTTTGAACTTGTCTACAAAATTCGGAGGTATCGCTCCCGATTCGGCACAGTTTAGGCATTTATGTCCTAAATGTAGAATAAATAAAATCTAATTACGCCTGTTGAGAAAAATAGTGATTTGGCCCGGAGTCGCGCGACAAATTGTTGGCCAGTGCTTAGATTTTTTGGCGTTCAATCCGCATCTGTATTACGAAACTTGGTTGCAATCACACGTGAATCCAATAACAACAATAGCGACGATTGCAATGCCTTCTGTTTCGTAATGCAACTGTTGATGTTCGATATAATTGTTAGTAAGCGCTTAGGTAAATCTTTTTTTCGTCCTGATGTTAAAATACTTTTAGGTGGTGATTTTTTTAATCACTGAGAAGGTGAACAATGAAATGACAGTTTCTTTGTCATTTTAGTCTAATGCAACAAATCGGTTATTAATAAATAATGATTATTGAAATGCGAGGAAATCGTTCCGAAACATTCTTTCTTTTAAAGGCATCTCAATTCCCAATTAATAGTGAACCCCCGTTATTATCAAACTTTGATACCATGCGATAGTCACAATGATTCCGATTGGTTGACAGTGTTGACACTCTTCCGTTATTGGCTAAAATGCCATTTTAGCAATTCCGGGACATGTTATGTTAAACTTTTAGTGCTCCACTAATAATAATGCTATACAAAATTAATTTAAACTATCGTGAGTAGTAATCAAAAAAATTGTGTTAAGGGGCATAGTGCTACCAAGCGGCAATTTTAGTCATATTTGAGGCCATGTTTCTTGGCAAATATATAGTAACATATCAGAAGTAAATAGATATGATATGTTAATTTACGATTAATACTTAAGCTTTAATTTAATAATCAAAAATTAAACACCAATATAATCACGACATAAGTGGTTATAAGTTGTAACTTACTTAAATTGTTATTTCTCCTGGACGGACCGAAAAATATAAAGCGAAAAGTATTTTTTGGGCTTAAATATTACCTATCATTCTGGCATCAGTCAATATTTTCGTAATTATTTCAATAATGGATCTGTCTGGGAGCTATACTAAAATCCGTTTGGTAGCACTAGTTGCCTTAAGAAAACGGCTCAAATACACTTATAAATTGGTGTAAGCCCAACATGGTTTTGAACACGTCTGGGGTCAATAAATTATCATGAACTGGTTGGAGCTAGTTTGGCCCAAATTAAGTATTGTCTTAATTTTTTTCTGTAGTATCTATAATTGACGGTTTTTGATGGGAGTTCAAAAATAAGAATGGCTGATTTTAATACGTTTACGTAGAAGTTTGATATTTTTTGTAGGTAGAGACGTTTTTTTTATTATGTAAAAAAAGTTTGTTTTGTGAAAAAATATTTTTGATGGTAAACATGAAAGTGAAATTCGTTTAACACCCGCAATCGCAATAAATTCCAATACTCATTCAATTACTCAATTCCAATATAATAGAAGGTCGTATTTTTGAAGTCGTTTAGAAAAAGTGCGACGGAAGTTTTGGGGCGGATTTTTACGTTGCGTTGTGATAATAATGTGCGTGAACCTTTATTAAGTTTTGTATTACTCAACGCGAAATGCTTCCAAATTGTTCCATTTTTTTTAGCTAAATTATTTTTTCTTTAGACACGTTTAAATTGATTAAAGAGTAAGACATCATCTTTAGGTTTTATAGGCTTTGAATAGTTGTATAGAATGGACTTTACCTCATATTTATTGCAATAATTAATACTAACATGTAAGATTTTCGTAAACTGCCGGTGTTAAATAAACCTTAAATATTTATTGTCACTCAATTTTTACAACTTATAACGTAACTGTTGATGATACATTTTTAATTTTGAATTGAATTATTATCAAAGTTAGTAAAATTTCCAAATCTTGCTAGGAATTAATGTTAGTTACAAAAAAATTTTAAAGCGCAGAATTATTTTAAATAGTCCCTTTCGAATAGAAACGAACGCTCAAAATTATTACGGTCACAATTAAATTATTAAAATATAAAAATTAAAATGTGTCATTATTTGGTTACTAATTTATTATTAATACGACTGAAAAATATTTTAAAAAAGTTCGTTTTAAAAAGTTGAAGAAACCGTAAAAAATGTAACAATTTATCTAACGATGAACTATCTTGCGGAAAATGAATACATATTTTTTCCGTTACATATTTTCGACTCCGCAAATCATTTTTGTAGTGATTTTGAGGCATATTTTAATAAGTTTTTGAATACAAAAAATGTTTCAGTAAATTGCACCTTTCTCTTGTTGAAAAACATGAACGAGAATTTTTTAGTACTTAGATTTTTTTAATCAAAAAATTCTCTGTATTATATGTTTTTTTTAATACTATGTTTATAAAGAAAAATATTTAAATAATACTTACTGCCTAGGTTTATAATTCTTCAAAATATTTTATTCATGATTTCAAAATTAACTATCTTTTGAATGTAGATGTCAGGTGAGATTAATAAGTTAATATTATTAGAGCAACCGCATACTACAGAATGTAACGATCGGTAGACATTGAACAAAGATATTATAAAACTCGAGATAGGCAAAGCTCCATACAATTGTATGTTAAAAGTGGGGACAAACTACATAGAATAATCTTGGTGGGGGTTCTCGCACCTTTTGAAACTTATGAGCGTACTTCGAAAAATTGCGGCTCGGTACAAGGGTTGACATTGAAGAACATTTTAACTGGCATCTATGTTCAAGTTAATTTATGTGAAATTACTAAAATAACAAACACTGGCGATACAAATAAACACCAATAGATATGTAACGATTTTTATCAAAATATAAAACGTTTTTATTCCATTAAATGATAGCATGATAATATATTAATATGGCATCACAGTTATTGAGTGATGTGAAAAACTAAAAAATAAAATCTTTTCATGTGTGGTTAGAAAATAATCAACGCTAAAAGAGTTCAAGCTTCGAAACACAATAACGTCAGAGTAAACTGGTCCTAAAGATCTTTGAGTTAAAAAGAAAAACTCAGTACCAACGATTTTAATTTCACAATGTTTCCGCTTGGAGCACTGGCTGTAGATATATAGACGAACTTGAGCTTTACTACAAGGCTTTTAAGGTTCACTTTACTTTTGACGTGGAAGTGTTAAGACACCCGAATTCTGTCAAAGTTATCAGAAATTAACATTTCTGTCCACACATGAAATATATTTAAATAAGTAGACAGATTTATTGAAGTTTTAATTTTACTCATAACTAGGAAATATTGACGTCGCGTCGCTTATTTTATCAAAGATCCATCCAGCCTATTATGCAGCTGTAATGGATTCTATATAACCCATCTATATCTGTCAATAAGTTACTTAGCAAAGTTCTTATTTATCCAAAATAAACAGCCGTATGAATTTCAGCCTCTAGAAATAAACATCCTTAGATGCGAAGTGATTTTAATATTCATAATAATGTCAATATATTAACGATGAAAACAGTTAAGTTCTGTGAGTTGTGACATTCAAATATTTGTTAAAATATACAACTAGACAGCTAGGCTGGGCGGAGTTAAAAGCGCGTTTTGTCACTGTTGGTTATAATATTTAAAAAAACGATTTTGTTCCATCTCATGACGCTTCCCTAGTATTAAAATAACGTATACTTAAGGTTTTTATTTATGTCCTAGAAAAGTTTGTTTGCACTTTAATTTATTTTAATGTAATGCTAGTGTTAATTCGAAAACTACGGAGTGTGATAACCCTATAAACAACACTATAAGGTAATAGTTAAAAAAATATCACTGAAATATGGGAACTAATTTATGGCGTGCACTTTTTTGTATGGTAAAATGGCGCAAGTTAGCAAAAATGCGCTATTTATTGACTGAAATAAAGTAATCTAAAATAAACATTGCCTCTTTTACGCGATGTTAGTTGCCATATTTTACAAGTACTTTTTAAGGGTTGAGGCAAGATTTTTTATTAGATACGTAGTGTATTTGTACTTGTGGTACATTTTTGTCATGATACCTGTCATTATACCATAATACACATACACTATTATGATAGATATAGAAATGTCAGCGATCCAGTATTCCGATAGTAGTCTTCCTTGCTCGTTGAGATTTAAAACTTTACAAAATGATCTGTAATATCCGTGTACATCTAAATTTAAATATATTTTGCCTTTTAATCATACATACTTTTCATACATTCCATTTTGGCTGTTACAGGTTTAACGTGTTGTGACTGCTTACACGTTTTTATTAACTAACGAAAAATGTACGACAAAATTAGTGGACAATTTTGGATTGCGATTCGCGATAATATGCCCTGTCAAGATATGTGCGCGCCTTAACATTGACTTCAATGACAAAGGCACATCCTAATAATATGATAGTTAAAAGAAGCTAGCTAAAGTTAATACATATTCATTTGCATATTCACAATATGTACCTACATTGTTTTTTTAAATATCTAATTGATATTTGGTCTAAGGGCCAAGGCACATTGGCGCGAAGTCGAAACGACCAGACGCGTCCTTTCTAAAAGGTCGTTGTACTTTTAGTATTATTTGGATATTACAGTTTATCACATTTAAAGTATTATTTTACTGAGGGCAAATTTTTCAATCATCAAATAAATCTTTATCTGAGGAGTTAGTTTGACTTTTAATAGTTTTAAAAGTATGGGAAATCTGCCAAAATTCCTCAATTAGGTTAACAAAGGATTGAAAATCAGCCTTAAATGTAAGCTAATATGGCACTAAAATATGTATGTAGAATCATGATTGTAGGCTTTAAGATATATTGAAATATTTCAATCAATTTGTTAGACCTAAATTTTGTGTATATTCAAACAGAAAAGTATGACACCATAGCAGCAAAACTGTCGCCAGGCAGTGGTCGTGTGTGAATCCGAACTCTCTTCCTGAAACAAAGTTATTACACCGAACAACAGCTAATCAACAAGCCTTTGACTCGACTAATTAGTGCCATATTAGCCCATTACAAAGAAAAAGGTTTTAAAAAAATGCCCACACAATATTCGGTATAAGTTCTACTTGTTAAGTAATGCCTAAGTTATTATGTAATTTGTTAGCATTTTTCTTAATGTGTAAGCCTAACGCATGCTTAGCTCTCACTCGGACTTAATCGCAATACGAGGAATCGATTTTACAATATTGGATACTCCGTATTTGTTCTCAAATTGTTAGCTGCCATTAATTTTAGTCGAGTTATAAACGATTTTACTGAGGAATATTCGGCATTGAATATCGATTCCGTTTTCTTCCAGTGTTAAATATTTTTTAAGTTATCTTAGACGTGGTTATACGTGCGTTTTGTTGCGCGACGAGATTCGAGACGCGACGTAGGACGGTGCTCGCGTAGACTCGAATCTGTACGCATCGTATCGCGCGCTTCGGTTGCGTAGTACAACGGATTAGTGTATATTAATTGATTCCTAAAAGCGAGTTTGTGAATTATGAATATATTATAGTTTGTTTTTTCGCTTGTAAGTATATATATGTACATTTTGAACAAATTGGTCATTGTTTATTTTAGCAAGCTTGTAAAGTTACTTTACATATGCTTATTTGTATTTAATTGTTCGTTTGTCGATAAAATATTCGTGGGAATGTTTGTGCGAATTATATTATTGTGTATATAGTATTTAGTTGTCCAAAGGTAAATCCAAATACATTGTTGCGAAATTATGTTTGAATTATTTCGCTCTATGGTGTAGGTTATTTTTAAAGTGGTCTGTGGAAAACACGATTTTTGAACGGACATTCAGTATTCAGAACGTCATTTTGGATTGTAGTTTTAAATCTATAAAATGTACTGGTCACGATTAAAATACAATTTGATGCTTAACGACATGTATAATAATAAATATTACTGTAAAAATCAATATTTAAGACTCTATATTACCTTGGTGCCATTTGGCACCGTTAGATTCAAGATGGCAGGAGTGTTCGTTCAGAAATCGCTTGAGAAAATGCTTTAAAATTAAATTTATTTCGCTTAGAATCCAGCGGTTTATGATATTGGTAACGAAATCCATAAAATCTTGGTGGAAGGTTAAAATTTAGTGCTGGGTGAAAAATGCTCAATAATCGATAGTCCCCGTCTCGATTTAGTTAGGCCTACAGAAAAGCCCGTAATAAATAAGTATTTATAAAAAATACAATTCCCATATTCAAATATCTGTCACGTGTATGAATAGAATCTTACATTGACTTTGTTAGAGCGAGATAGCGCAATAATTGTCCTAGCTAGAGCGGGACAGGGATAGTCCGAAGGCAGCCAATGTGTCTCGGTGATAGGATGGTATATACATGGGGGGTTAATTTATTATTCCATATATATTAAAATAAAAGAATGTAAAGTTTAACATGTTTTATTTTAGTGTCCTGGCCTCCAAAAAGTTAAATTAAAAATTATGATTGAATAGTTTACTCCTGTTCAACTATTTTTTTATTTAAATATTTATAATATATGAATGATGCAAGTAAATAAAACAAATTGATAATATTCCTTAAACATTTATTAAATTGATTAATTATCATTATTACATTAAAAAAGTTCGCTACAAAATGTGGTCCGTCAAATGTGTGCGTGCCTTAACAATGCAAAATTGTTAAGGAAGTATAAAAAAGTTTTATTAAAATGGATTAAGATATAAATTAACTAGATTTATTCATGTGCAGTTAAATAACAATAATATACCAAGAAGTAAGTAATAATAATTTATAATTAATCTGTAATAACACCACCCGTTGCAACTTCTTCTTTTTGAAAATGACTTTCGTACCTTGAAAAGAATTGAGTTATTTAACTATCTGTTAAAAAAATCTAATATAGAAAAGTACACTGAACTTTGTCTTCATTAGATATAGGTACGTGTACATTCTATAAGAACAAATTCGCAAAAACAATACAACACTACTTGAACCGCCGCGGCGCGGTAGATTTTATACCCAGCTGAGTTTGTTGTGGGCTCTTCTCAGACTTGGGCGCGTTTGGAACCCTCGTAGCTTTAGTTTTAAGTTTACGTAATTAATTATCACCACTATATCATCTTCCAAATCTAAAAAATCGGACAAGCAAAAGGTGTACAATAGTTCCTATTTTGAATAAATGATTTTGATAAGCCACAATTTTGGCCACTTGAACTAGATATTACTTATAAGATTACTTTGTTGTTTGTCCGACCGTCTATCCGTCCGTCGTGTCTGTCAAAAAACCTATAGGGTACTTCCCGTTGACCTAGAATCATGAAATTTGGCAGGTTTGGCAGGCAGGTTTGGTTGGTTGGCTCTTATAGCACAGCACAACTAAGGAATAAATCCGAAAATTAAATTTAAACATTTAAAAAAAAAATGTTTAAATTTTCATAGTAAGAAAACTATACCAAGTGGGGTATCATAATATGAAAGGGCTTTCCCTGTACACTCTAAAACAGATTTTTATTTATTTTTATGCACAATAGTTTTTTATTTATCGTGCAAAACCGTACCCTCTGTGAGTGAGTCTGACTCGCACTTGGCCGGTTTTATTTTAAAGACGCGTGGCGTCGCTTGATATCAACTACCGCAATGCGTCTTGAGCTTAAGTTGGTACTTACATCTCCAACGGTGGACACAGGAAATGGCGTATGTTCCTCGGCATGAAGACATCAGCTTGCACCTTGCACACCTCCAGGGCGTATTCCTCGAAGTCCTTCATGAGATCCTCGTCGACCGGAGCTCCTATGCCGGGGACAGCGTACACCACAGTAACCTACATTTTGTTTTTTTATTTAATAATTATAAAACGCTTACTTTCAAGACCCGTCAAGGAAATCAAAACCCTATAGGATACTTCCGTTGACCTAGAATGACCTACATTTGGTAAAAAATCCAAAAACCGTGAATATTACAATAGGTATTTGTGATTAGGTACATCACAAAACCAGTGTAAATTTAAAATTTATAACACCCCCGACAAGTGAAGGTTGCAGTAACTAGAAAAGAGCTGATAACTTTCAAACGGCTGAACCGATTTTTTTGGATTATATTATATAAGAACACTCTCGATCAACCTTTCAAACAAAAAAAAAACTAAATAAAAATCGGTTCATTAGTTTAGGAGCTACAATGCCACAGACAGATACACACATCAAACTTATAACACGCCTCTTTTTGGGTCGGCGGTTAAAAATTAAAATGTGTTATTTTTTGTACGATAGGACGGAACCCTTCATGTGCGAGTCCGACTCGCAGTTGACCGGTTTTTTCTATCTGCTTTAAGGATAAGCAGCAGATGAGAAAGAAAAGTGTCTATTTTTGTTTCTGAGGGCAGACCTCAGAAAGAAAATAGACACTTTTCTTTCTTTCTTTTACTGTCCTGGGCTTCGAAGTCAAAACCTTAATAGTTTGCTCCCCTACCTGCACCCAGAGGACCTAAAGTCTTAACACCCTTTGCTTTTGAAACATAATAATTACATCAGGTATAGCTTGCTCCTCCTCCTCAACCTCTTCGATCTCCGGTGCGATCACGTCCATGTTGTCATCGAGGAATTTCTCCAGGAGGTCTTTGATCATCTGGACTTCTTCGGGTTTTGCCTAATAAAATAAATTATTAGGCATTTTCACCCGGTTTTCTTCCATAAATACAGGGTACAACCAGAACGCTAGCAAAAACTCAGCGTTACTCTTATACTAGATTTCGTCCGTGTGGATTTAGATTTTTATAGATCCCGTGGGAACTGTTTGATTTTCCGGGATAAAAAGTTGCCTATTTCGGTTACAGGGACGCAAGCTACTTTGGTACCTTTCATACAAATCGGTTAAGTGGATGGGTCTTTAGGAATTCCGCGGGAACTCTTCGATTTTCCGGAATAAAAAGTAGCCTATGTCCGTCCCCAGGATATAAGCTAACCCTGAATTTCGTCAGAGTCGGTTACACTGTTGGGCCGTGAAAAGGTAGCAGACAGACAGACATACAGACAGATAGACAGACAGACGGAGACACTTTCGCATTTATAATTTTAGTATGGACTAGATACCTTAACACAATCCAATGCCAATAATCATTTGCCTTATCTTTAGTGATTTAGTATTTTTCAAACCCGCAATGTATAACGTGCAAAACTCGGGTCAACTTCCCGCCTATGATACGCCATTGACTTCGTGTGACCTATTCACGCAACGTTCGTTGACCTCAAGCGCCAACCAGATGTTTTATTTGCAATATATTGTGAACTTTAAAAATACCAAGAGCGAACGATTGAGAAGAAGAAGGACACCCATAAACCATTCACCTTCTTTTTCTTCAAGTCAGGGTCAGGCAGTATGGCAATTTGCTCATTAATGTAATCCATGATCTCCTTCTGGATGTTCGCCACGATGAATTCACCGCTCGTGGTAGACATTTGACGTCCAGCGACCATGCCTGAAACACAGATTTACGATAGATATACTTATTAATAAAATCAATCCTATTGGTACCTGCCTACTGTATGAAACAGGAGACTAGGTACTATGATGCTCAATGACCTAGAAATACCAAAAACTGCGATGTATAAAAAAACCATCGGACTCTTATGTGAAATCGTATATTGACTGAATACTATACCTACCTAAATACTATACTATACCTACCTAAGGGCATTTGTGCACTTATTCGTATTTATTTTCGTAAAATACGATCTGTATTTTTACGTCAAAAAACCATCAAATACGAATCGTAAAAATACGAATGAGTGCACACGCGTACATACATTATGACGGCGACCACTTTAAATCGGATTTTTAGGAAATCGAATACGAATGAGTGCACAAACGCCCTAAGTTTGTTACGGAACCCTAAAAAGGAAGATCAATTTTCAATTTTATTAAGTAGAGTAGAGAATCTGAAGTCTAACCAAGGTCATAGTTAGCAGATTTGTATGTGTCCACGATTTCTGCAATCTCGTCAAAAGTTTGTATTAAATCTGCACGACGCCTCTCACGATCCTTGTAACACTGGGATGAAAAATGAAATTAGGATAGAAAAAGAAAAGTATTAGGATAGGGATAGAAAAGGTAACAGGAATATTCACTGTTGCAATTCGTTATGCGTAAAGATACCCTAACCTTGATTTATCGATATATTTGTGAGATAAATAATGCCGGCAATTTCATCTTCATCCGCATGGTTTTGTTTTTAAAAATCCCTTGGAAACTTTGATTTTCCGGGATAAAAAGTAGTCTATATTCGTCCCTGGGATGCAAGCTATCTCTGCTATATTATGTCCGGGACTTTTTGGTATGAGTTTAGATTTTTACCTAAAAATGCCGGGACGCAGGAGGAAGAAGGAAGAAAAATAAAAAAATAAATGCGAAAGTTTGTCTGTTTGTCGCACGTTTGTCGCTTGGTCTATGACCAGACGATACCTTTTCATGGTCCAATTTGGACGTAATCTGAGAGATAGCTTTTATTGCGGAGGTAGAGACGGAATTTCTACGGGACTTTTAAATAATAATTTGAATGAAGTCTATTGCACGAAATTTTTGATATAAGTTCTTAATATTCACAAAAAAAAAATTGGTAAATGCAAGACCTATGCAAAATAATTCCTCTTTGGGTTGCCCTTTCTACTTGAGTATATACCAATAAAATTTAAACTAAGTGTCGTGTTTACTTCGTCAACAAAATATTGAATCTTTCGTTTCTCAATGTCAATTTGGAGTTCATCTTCCGCATTTTCCGTTTCTTCACCTGTTCCTAACATAATCTCCTCGTCCATTTCCTCTTCTTCTATCTGCGGTGTATCTACCGGCTCACCTAAATTTTATTAATTATTTTCAAATCTATCAACTTATTTGCAAAACATATCAAAAATTCAAAACCGGCAGCGTGTGAATCCCAAATCTTTTCGTTTGTGGCCTTACATTGACCAACAGACCTGTACCACAGTTGTCGAAATTTTTGATACACTATCTTTTTCATTCATAACAGATATTTAATTATTTTATGCGATTGTATAATGAGAGGATTTTACCTAATCGTAATTAAGCTCCAAACAAAAATTTACTTAGTTTGGATCACATCTCTACATCACTCTACGAGAAGTCTACGAGTAAATCAATCAACGTGAATGGAAAAAGTAGCTCTATACGTTTACAAACTTATACTTGTGTCTGTGGTTTGCCAACTTTCCATTATAATAACAATAGGTATTTAGTTAGAAAGTTAGTGTGGGCTCAAGGTTAGGTAGGTACACATCCTAATACCTATATAAAACACAAAAATGTTTCTATCTGGGTTTCTATCTGTTTCTGTCTGTTATAGACTTTGAAACCATCCAACCGATGTGCTCCAAACCAGTTTCATTAGAAAGGCAATAATGCGAAGATGGTTTTAGACACCTAAAACAATGCATTAGACACAATCTTTCTTTAGCGTAGTAGCACACGCCGGGTATCTGCTAGTATTGAGTAAGCCTGTGTAGTGTGTATGTGTAAGTTTCAAAATAGATATTTTTTCGGAAATCTGGCAAACGACAGACACATACATTAGCTGTTATTAGACACGATTATGAATACTTATACTAGGTACCATACTTATTTATAATTACTTCTCAAAAATAAAATAATAAACGTAACCATAAAGCTCGTAAGGTATTTCATTTCCATCTTCATCAAACGTTACTATTTTAACGTCTTCTTTCTTTTTTTGAACTTTTTCTTCTTTTTTTGGAAAATCTAGATTAGAAAAACATGTTGTATTTGAGATTTGCTTTTGGTAAAGTTACGATGATACCCAGGTACCTAAACTCATAGTCTGTCTCTCTTAATCTGTCTTAGACCGCGTTTACACCTGTAAGTTTTACTCACGCAAGTAGCTTACGTAAATAATTCAATTTGACGACAAATTTACTAATGTAAATGTACTTATAAGAGTGTTTACATTAGTTGTATTGTAAGTTAATCATGTAAGCTGCTTACGTGAGTAAAATTTAGGTACAGGTGTATCCAAAGCCTAATTAAATTCTAAGACGTCCAATCCAAGTATGAGTTTTGCTGTCATTTTTGTATTGCCACAACACTTTCTTATTCTTTCTTTCTCCGACACACACAAGTTACCCCTTGCCAGAAATCTCACCTGGTGGTAAGTGATGCTGCAGTCTAATATAGAAGCAGGCTAATTTTAAAGGTGTACTTATGGCAGATTCATACCCATACCGGATTCGCATTGTACGGGAACGGTTTTGCCGGTAGGGTGGAAACTAGCCAACGCCGAAGCCTCCATGCGAACCGCAAAGCTCACTACTGCAGGGAGGTCGTCATATACTGGATGGATGTTTAAGCATGATAAAATTTTCTGGATGATTCTCTCCATCAGTCAATTGTCAATCTTAATGGATGGAGTTGACTGATGCAGAACTTATTGTCTAAAGCCTGTTAACTTACCATCAGAGGTGATTTCTTGAGTTCCGACCAGAGTACTGCTCAGCTCTCGAAGCTTTTGCTGGAAAATACCATTTATTAATTCATTCGTTATTATTACTACCTAAGTAAATATATTTACCTACCTACTAGGTAGGTAAATATATTCTTAAACTGAACACTTTCAAGTTAAGATTTTTATGTAATCCTGTGAAGACCATACCCACTGCCATTGGCGGAATTAGAATGCCATAAGCCTACTTTGTCGTATTAGTTTACAAATTGCGAAAAACCAAATTAAATTTCAATTTCGCGGGCCGACCCGTGTCATGCACCTTAAGGAACACCTTTCGAGCTTCCGTTTTTCCCGTTAACTATAATATTGTTTCCTTCAAAAGAAAAGTGAATAGGCACCTTCTGGGCAGGCGCGCTCGACCAGACGCTGCATCATCTCCTGTTTGATGTGATTGCAGTCGAGTGCAAGCCTATTAGTTAAAAAAGAGATCTCTAAATACTTGCTAACTAGACTCGCTACGGTATAAAACATAATATCAACTAGAACAATATGCGACTAACTTCGACGTCTTCATTACGGGCAGCTCTACCTGAAATTTTAGAACCATTTAAGTAGGTAGGTATCTTAGGCTGCATCATCGCTTACTACAATCAGATTCTGTTGCAGCCAAGGTTTCCTAAATAATACAGGCTTATCACACTAATATTATAAAGGCGAAAATTTGTATGTGTGTGTGTGTGTGCGTGTGTGTGTATGTTTGTTACTCCTTCACGCAAAAACTACTAGACGGATTTGCCTGAAATTTGGAATGGAGATAGATAATATCTTGGATTAGAACATAGGCTACTTTTTATCCCGGAAAATTAAAGAGTTCCCACGGGATTTCGAAAAACCTAAGTCCACGCGGGCGAAGTCGCTGGCATCGGCTAATTATTATTAAAATCGAATTCACTTCAGTAAACTTAATTACGTTTTTTAAAACTAGCTCTATCTTAGTCGCTCTTTCAATGAATAATTTCAGTTTGCCAAGCACTGGCCTAGTGTACTTAACGAACCCAATCTACAAAACTAAATATAACATTTCTCTCTTTCTCAAATAAGTAGTATCCTTAGAACAAAAACCCAGGTAGTATCTTTGTTTTATCCGCGATGTTTTTTCAACGAATGACAACGTTTCAGCTTGCCAAGTAGTGGCATAGTGTACTTAGTGAACCCAATCTACAAAACTAAATATAACATTTCTCTCTTTCTCAAATAAGTAGTATCCTTAGAACAAAAACCCAGGTAGTATCTCTGTTTTATCCGCGATGTTTTTTCAACAAATGACTACGTTTCAGCTTGCCAAGTAGTGGCATAGTTACTTAGCGAACCTAATCTACAAAACTATGACTATGACTAAATATAACATTTCTCTCTTTCTCAAATAAGTAGTATCCTTAGAATAAAAACACACGTAGTATCTCTGTTTTATCCGCGACGTTTTTTCAACAAATGACTACGTTTCAGCTTGCCAAGTAGTGGCATAGTTACTTAGCGAACCTAATCTACAAAACTATGACTATGACTATGACTAAATATAACATTTCTCTCTTTCTCAAATAAGTAGTATCCTTAGAATAAAAACACACGTAGTATCTCTGTTTTATCCGCGACGTTTTTTCAACGAATGACAACGTTTCAGCTTGCCAAGTAGTGGCAAAGTGAACTTACTTAATCCCGATTGATATTGGCAAAGCAAAGTTAGCTAACTTTTTCCAATCTACTGTAAATAATCTACTAAATTACAACCTTTTCTCTCTCTCAAATAACTCTCCCGCTCTATTTGAGTCGCTCTTTCAATGGACGGTGATCGTTCCAGTTTGCCAATCACTGGCAAAGTGAGCTTAGCACTCAACCTTGAAGTATGAGATACGTAGTCACCAATAAGATTTAATTTCTGAAGGTGTCTGGTGTCTTGCCAGTAGTCGTCTGACAATTTCTAGGAACAAAATAACTTTTAATTTTTAAATTTTTGAATGTATGATCTATTAACTTATTAATGAAATATATTTGGTTTTTAAATGAATTTTTGACATTCTTCTTAAAATAAGAAGATTGAAAAGGGAGATGGTAAACACCAAATTAATAATCCTACTGCGTGAGTGCAAAGCAGCAGAAAAGTAAAGGAATAAACTGACTAGACTTACTTCTTCCTCGATTTCTACTTCTTGCTGCTGCTCCTCTTCTTCCACGATGGACTCTTGTCTTGGAGTTTCACCTGAGTAAAAACGGCACCAAAATGTATTAAAAAGCAAGAGGGATTCAAATTGTAAGCACCAAGGCCTTTCTACGCACAACTGACTAAAGCACTTTTCACAGTACCACTAATTATTTATCCCAACAGAAGAAGTATAACTATAAAGTTAAAAACTAAAACTAAAACTGCGATCGCCTTAATAACACAGAAATATTATTGTGAAATTGTTTGTCTGTCGTTTGGTGTATTTAAATGCTGTTGTACATGTATACCCATGAATTCAGAATTTTCCCCTCTTTCATTTGACACCCCACTCGATACAATAGCAAAAAATATTTTTGGAAACCCAATTCAATTTTTTTCGTACAAAATATAGCCTATGTCACCCGGGCCTTTACAACGAATCAATTGACCCTCATTCATCAAAATCGGCCCAGTAGTTTAGGCGCTACGGTGGAACACACAGAATCTGGATACAAACATACATACATACATACATACATGCATACATACTGCTAAAATCATTAGCCTTCCTTTTGGCTTTGCCGCAGTCGGGTAAAAAGATAAAAGTAAAAGTAATAACCTTCTCTATATCCGTTGAAGTACTTGACGTCTTTGGAAGCATCCAATCGTGCCAAGTACTCGTACATGGTCAGGAAGTCGGTGATAGGTATCGCGGCCGAGCCCCCCTCAGGCTCTTTGGTGAGGGTCTCACAGAGGAGAATCATGGTGTGTGTTAGAGTCTAAAAGAAAAGACAGTTACTGTTATTCAAGGCGCAAGCCACGCGTCATATTGTGCCTACGTCATAAATGAAGTAGACTTTAAGACTAATGAAGAATTTTTTCTGTAATGAAGAGTTTTTCTTCTTAATAAAATTATTTTCTAAAATGGAGTCCAGCAACTTTCTTTAGTTTTTATTTTTTACTAGAGGATGTCCGCGGCTTCGCCCGCGTGGAATTCGGTCTCTTTGAAATACCGTATTAACTCTGATTTTCCGGGATAAAAAGTAGCCTATGCCCTTCCCCGGGATGTATCCCAAGTCTGTACCAAATTTCATTAAAAACGGTTCAGCAGTTGGGCCGTGAAAACGTTGCAGACAGACAGACACACTTTCGTATTTATAATATTAAGTATGGATATTAGTATGAATTGTTTTTTAAGCATAACACTAGTCAGTTTTATTTTTCATTTTGTTTTTTTTTTTTTTACATTCATTTATTGCATTAAAATAGGTTTTCAAATCTGTGATATCAGGAAACAGCCGATTGCTTTTAGATTCACGTTTCTGAAGTATAGCTGTTAGTGAACTCTTAGCTACAACTTCTATTCGCGCTGATATGCCTACCAAGCGAACATGAACTATTTCTTTAAGGAAAAATTAATAAAAAATACATACAGTCGAATTGAGAACCTCCTCCTTTTTATGCAGTCGGTTAAAATAGTCTTAATGCACTGTATACTGTAATGGGTGTGTTTACCTTAGTCAGTAATCCACCTGCCACAGCTATAAAACGTAGAAACGGCACGCTTTCTTGTCTCATATACACTTCGCAGAGGCAGAAAATTCTCTTCAGCTCAGCAGGATCCAGGCAGAATCCTCGCCAGGCTTTGCGTACTACTGGTAGGGGCAGATTGGTCATGCCAGCCAACTGGAATAAAACACTTGTATTGGTTTGATGACAAGTTAGTCCTTTATGGTTAGTTCTTCAGAGCGGGTTATAATGGAAGGAATATGGTAGCTAAACCCAATATTATAGCCAGACCCAGGCACGTCATTGCCTGTAAGATACGAGTAGCTAGCTGATAACTATGACCGAAATCTTACAATCTTAAATCTTACTTCTTCAAATCATCGTCTCAAGTAACGTTCGGAAATTTTGTATATAATATTGCATATACCCATACATTTTACATGAAAGTCTAAAACACATTTTTACAAAAAGTAAATAGTTTAAATAATAAAACCGAGAGTTGAAAAAAATTGTCGAAATAAAATGTATATTGTATGGGTATGCAATGTTAAATATGCAAAATTTCCGATTGTGAGACGATGAATTGAAGAAATGCCAATCCAAAGCGTTCTAAATTCAAATCACTTTTCTCACTGGGTGAGCAAAAACAACTTTTGCTCACTGGTTTTGGGCAGCAAAGCCGCCCTTTTTGTGCTAGAGAGGTGGAAATAAATCACTGAATAGGTAATTATTTACCTATTCGATGAAATAACTATTGTTATAGGTTACCTGATTAGCTAGAACTTTCAGACACCCTCTAGTCAAGCCGCCCTCGGTGCTGTAGATGGGGTATTCGAGCCTCAGCTTCACGGGCGGGGGTCGGTTTTCCGACAGCGCAGAAAAGTACTCAAACGACCACCGAAGCAGGTCGTACGGCTGAGTTTTAATGGCAGCTGAAAAATTACCTTTGTTGACACGTTTCAGATATGTTTCAAAGCGAAATAATAGTGATAACATGACAAGTATGCTTCTCGAGCCTTATTCTAGTTGGTGTTCCAGCACTTTTTAAAAATCAGGATCTTAAAATTTGTTATTAAATATTAATTCACTGATTTGATAGGTTGGTTCTATTGAAAAGAAGTCAAGAAATGATGTAGGTATTTTTTTAAATAATATGAAGTGATTTTACATAATTCCGCGATCACTTTGAGATCGTCAGTCCTTCAAGTGCCATAACGACATCATGACTGTTACATGATGAGTAATTTAAAAAAAAAAACATTTTTTTTAAATGGAGACCTTACGGCTCTTTATGAGATTTCAAGACTCTACCACCTAAGATATTTTTATTTAACCGTTGTAGTCTACTACCCGGTTCGGAAAGCAGATTCTACTGAGAAAAGTCAGCAAGAAACTCCACAGTTACTCTTTTCAATAGGCAAAAGTTATAAATACCATATTATTTACCTTTACAATATCTTTTCAGTATATAAGGAAACTTGGGTGGTATGACGATCTGCTGGGAGCAGTACATCTGCTCGATTAACTCCGGCATCCTGGATCTTCAACTCTTTCCAACTTTCCACCTAGAAAGATTTCCACCACCTCTCTTCACCACCACCACTCTTGAAAGAAAGAAGAAGCTGCAAGAAGAAGCAAGAAGACTCTGCTAGAAAGAAGCTATGCATTTACTTTAAAATAATATATACCTACCTACTTTTAGGGTTCCGTACATCAAAAGGAAAAACGGAACCCTTATAGGATCACTTTGTTATCTGTCTGTCTGTCTGTCTGTCCGTCCGTCCGTCCGTCGTGTCTGTCAAGAAAACCTAGACTCTAGAGGGCATTTCCAGTTGACGTAGAATCATGAAATTTGGCAGGTAGGTAGGGCTTATATAGCACAAGTAAAGGAATAAATCTGAAAGCTAATAAATGATATTTACAAAGTTATTGGGGCAGTAAAAATATCTATTGAATGCGATGAAAATATTATATTAGGAAAAATGGCAGGAGAGCTTTGATGTGGCTCTCCATGGATCAGTTTCATCGAACTAATGAGATGGAGGAAGTTAGGTTGGTAACTAGGTACCTACCTACCTACCGTAGACAGAACTTTACCTGTACTTACCTAAGTTACAATCATTTTAACAAATATTATAAACTCTACAAAATTTTGATCACTCACCAAACGTTATGAAAATTCGCGTGTTTCGTATTTAAATGACGTTTCTAAGTTGTGTCTTGGATTGCCATAGCAACGGGTAATAGCCAATGTTATGTCGCAAAAGAGCGAAGTTTTATTTCATAGGTGAAGTACCTTTTAAAATAATACGTTCATGCTCTTAAAGTTGTTACATTTCTCTATGGAAGGTAGGTTGAGATGTGGTTGAGATCATAGATTATAATAGAAAATAGGATAATCTTCTATCTCTATGAGGATAATAATACGTCCATGGTAGAGATATGGTTGAGATCAAGAACAAGGGACTACAAGGCAAGGTAGAGGTACTGCGAAAGATACCTACCGTTCTTTTCACTACCTCCATAAAATATTAGACTTAAATAACGACTTAAGTAAAAATGTGAAGACTGGATTGAATACAGCAATGCATCTTAAAACTTAAAAACGTTCCTAACGCTAAGTGGTTGTATTGTAACATAATCCTATTTACTTATTGATATGGATAAAATACATAAAATATCAAAATCAGATTGTTTAGGCTTTAGTAGGTATACCTAATACCTACTAAACCTAAACCTACCTAAACTAAAACCTAAACAGACGTTTTGGGTTCGGCTGTTACCATGCTGTTATCAACTTTTGTAGCTTTCGTACAATATACCTACCTACCTAACTCAGTTACAGGTTTCTAACTCTACAATTAACTAGCCGATGCCTGCGACTTCGCCGTTTTCGAAATCCCGTGGGAACTCTTTGATTTTCCGGGATAAAAGTAGCCAATGTGCTAATCCAGGATATTATCCATCTCCATTCCAAATTTCAGCCAAATTCATCTAGTAGTTTTTGCGTGAAGGAGTAACACACATACACACAGACACACACACACACACACATACACACAAACTTTCGCCTTTATAATATTAGTAGTGTGATAAAAATATTAACACAACGTCTATCAAATTTTTAGCGCAGTTTAAAATCGAGTCTTTCACTTAAGCCACACTATCATTTTAATCAACATAAAATGAAATTCCATTGTGAAAGAATTCACGATTAATAAATTTTTCAACGGTTAGTTACGCGCACAAAGTTATCAACGCAAATCCAATAATTATTTTTCCCGCCACGGCTAGATATTCGCTATTACTATACTACTACTGCCATCTAGCGATGATCTACGGAACTACTGTGATAAATCGATCACGTGGTCTGTAGAACAGCGAAAAAAAAACAAAACCAGTTTCGTAGGATGACGTTTCGCCCGTGTTTTGTGCCGTGAGCTTTTTAGTGGCACAATATTTTGTTATAGTGCTAATTTTACCACAAAACAGTGATATTAGTGTGTGAAATACCCAATGTACAGCTAAATTTGACCGAGAAAGTTCATTTTTGACGTGTTTACCAGTGGCTTATATTGAAAAATTGGATAATAAGGACGAGTGAGCGAATCTGTTAGATAGTCTGCAAGGTACATCTCGTATTAAGTGTGATCGCGGAAAAAATGTGACCGAATCACTATAATCCTGTATAATGTGTGAGTGTATTATGAATTGTGATACAAAATTGTGAGAAATGGGTGACAGGCTGAAACATCCATTCAAAGTGAAATCAAAAACGCTTGTGCTTTTCGGATAATGGATTTAATGTCGGATTTATCGCCACTGAGTAAGTATCAATTTTAGTTTACTCTAAGCTCTACTCTTTTCTTTAAAGTATTATTTAAGAACATTTTTGTTCAAAAAAAAAAATTGAATAAAAAAAGCATTTTACAATTTTTTTATCGATATAGAATACGCAATTCATTTTAGAAATTAAATGCCTGTCCCAAAAAACAAAATCTGAATGATAAACAAGTAGTGATGTGACACTGTGATAAAGACATTTTTATCGATATTTTATGTTAGGTATACCTATTTTAGAATTGGATAGAGTTCAATATTTATCGTCTATTTTACTACATAAAAGTTTATCTTTACTGGCTGATCCATGAACAAATTGTCTAATTGTCCAACTAAAGTGTTAGATGATCGTTTCTAAACACAGTTTGGGGCACAGGTAGTTTAGGTGACGTAGACAACCAAAAAAGGACTTGAGGGAAAATGCTGATACAATATGAGTGAACCTGTCCTGGGGCCACGACTTTGTAGATCACGTGTTTTCTTATAAAAACACGCTTATGGGTGTGTTTAGTTATAAACAATGTTCTGAAACATTACTAAGTAGGTATTTAATATGTTGACAGAATGCTAATAATCCGATTTCAATGACGGTTGGCATGGAGTTAATGATATCCTTACGAAAAAGGACATAGGTAACATACCTAGTTTATATTTAGAAAGCTTGGTTGATTTACCAAACCAGTAAACAAAATGTCATAGCTCTACCAATCTCAATTAATTTACATTACAAAATGAATAATTGTTGGAAGTTCAATCAAAAAGTAAAGAGCGAAATAGCAATAATCATTCAAGCATATATTTTTGTAGTAAAATACGTCATTATTTACTCACATATCCGTAAACATATTAAAAATCAAGAAGTAATCAAATAATAATCAAGGCATTGTTCACGTTTTCTATAATGATGAATGGAGAAATAGAATCGAGACAGCCACTTTTTCTTTCCAACTGTAACTAAACATAACCTATTAAGTTTCCAAGATAAATAATTAGAACAAACACAAACGACTAGTGTCATCATAAAAAGGTAAATGAATCAAACCAAAACATAATAAAGCACCCGGCTCAGTTCACAATGAACTAAAAATGAGTAAGGCTTGAGATATTCTATTTATTTCTCGAGATAAGGTCGTTTCTCACGATCTTTTGTCTTTTAAGCATTGAGTTATGAACCGTATAGAAAAGCAGACTTCACACATCAGGCGCTGCAATCCAAGTAGAAAAATATGTAGGGAGAGTAATAATTTTTTTTGAAGTATACGTAACATATCTAATAGTATTTACCTATTTTACTCTGCTTGTTCATATTTATCTACCTTTACTACCTAATAAAGACAGTACTAAACATCCCTGCCAAATCACAAGGGAGAAGCAAACCCTCAGCCATATTTTTATATTTTTATATGGTGGTCCAATGTCGAGAGGGACCTTAAAGCCCTTAACATCTCGCCAAAGACAACCCACGACAGAGAATCCTGGCGCTTATTCACAAGGAGGCCTGACCCCAAATGAAATGGAATAAAGGCAAGAGAAAGAAAAGAAGCTCATATTTATCTACTTTACTAACAAGATTAAAGAGCAGAAACCAAGACGTTGGTTTACCAGTTAAAAGGGGTCGAGACACGTTTTTGCAATCCTTTCCATGCCATTTGACATGGTATGCAAAGGAAGTAATATTTCGAAGGGTGCCACGATCGTCAGACCTTAGAAAATGACACGATAAGAACTGTTACAATAGAATTTAAGAGAAGCTTTACAATGTGATAAAGATGTTGTCTAAAAGAGTAAAAGCGCCAATTCAAGGACAAAAACACGACTGGTCCTCTTGTTTACGAGTTGTGTTTAGGTCGCTTAACAGGACGTTGCCTTCTCTAGTATATATCAACTCTATGTCATTATGCAAATATGTATTATATACCAGCTTTCTGTGCCCCTTTGTTTTACTTTAATATCACGCTAAATACACTATTAAAGTTACAAAAATGAGGTTGCTTTGTAGTTAAGTTGTGCACTTAAGATTTTTCCTTGAAAATTATCCTTAACAAAATAATTGATTTAACTGCTATAACTAAAAAAGAAACTAAGTATAGTTAAGACATTTTTACGTAAAAACAATGACTTTTGGAATACATAGAAGAGCAAAAAAAAAAAATGCAGTCGGTAAAATTATGATATGTGAAGTTAAATGATTTACCAAAAATGTCGCGGAAATACCTATCTGAACTTGGCTTGTAAAAATGCTAATATTTTCCTGTTGAAGACTTCGCGTATTTTAATTTTGAGCATTCAATTAAAGACTATTTATAGCAAATATGACGTATAATATTTGAATACGTGCATTATGCTAAAGAGATTGTTTTCATAATATCGACTAATAGGTATATAACGAGGTAAAACTTAAACTCTTAACTTGTGTGTTTTTCTGTAGGGGGTTATCTTCGGAACTAATGCTTGCATTCTGAAATATTATACGGACGAAGTCGTAGGATACCTGTAATAATATGTTTTGTGATTCAGTCTAACATGTTAGCTGTTGCGCTGTTGCGTTCGAGATAAACTAGATGTCCATTTTTCCAAACTGTCCATTTTAGCAACACATGATGATTTAATTTATGATCTCAGAGTCTGTAAAATGCCTTAGGTAAAAATGAAGGTATTAGGTAGATACACTCAATGGAAAACAAAGTTATTTAAAAAAAATGTACAATAAATCAAATAAATCCGTACTTACTAAGTACCGGCTGCCCAACCATAACGCCTGCTTCTATTCAACATAAAAAAGGCAACAACAAAATGCTTGTTAGAGCCCGATAGTAAAGCATATCCATACTAATATTTAACATAATCAACCGATGTTACTGATAATAACCCGGTTATCGACATCACAACCTTTTTCTTTTTCGCTGAATTAACTCAGCGTGGCATAACTAAACGGTTTAGTATACGTATACACAGGTGCAAATAGGATCCATTAACATCGAATAACACTTACTTAACTATTGTAATATAATCTAACTTGAACTTTCTCACAATTGAGTAGAATAAATAAATGTCTTAGTCCAATTTCTTCGCGTATACCGTTGCCTTTTTCCATGCTTTTTCGGATTATTTAAAAAAAATGTTCGTCACATCTTCGTCTTTTTGGTTTAGTTTATTATGAGCCTGAATAGCTGACCTACAGGTTGGACCTGCGATTGGCAACCTGTTTTTGAAGCAACTTGAGTTTCGCCATTTTGGCCTTCATAGAAGCAGTGAGCGTCGTGTGAGCGTACTTGGAACTAAGTGTTAGTGATGACTGATGAGACATCTGTCAACATAGTGTCAATACAAGACCATTCAACACAAAGTGTCAATTTTAATTCCCAATACACTCAGCATGGCGCTTCATGGCTCAAAAATAACTGTCATTTTGTCACACGTCTTCCAGCGTACTTGGTACTTGTAATTCAGTGATAATTAAGAAGAGTATATGACAGGCCCAAAAATATACTGTCCAAAATAGGAACGGTTCAATGGAACTTTTATCGACAACAAAAACGCAACAGCCATCTGCATCCCTACAATAATTATGCTTAATTTATTATGAGATGGAAAATGTTATACATATTTAACAAATAAAAGTAGATATATATTTATGTTGGTACAAACATACCTATAATAATATTTGCATAATTTAATTAAAAGACGTCTAAGTTTTACGATCTTGATGTGATAGATAATAAGAATAGTAGGTATAGCGGGTTGCTAGGAAAATTTGTGACGTAAATTAGCAAGAACTAAGGTAATGTTCTACGTTTTTAGGGTTCCGTACCTCAAAAGGAAAAACGGAACCCTTATAGGATCACTTTGTTGTCTGTCTGTCTGTCTGTCTGTCCGTCTAGAAACCTATAGGGTACTTCCCGTTGACCTAGAATCATTAAATTTGGCAGGTAGGTAGGTCTTATAGCACAAGTACAGGAATAAACATGAAAACCGCGAATTTGTGGTTACAGCATTAAAAAAAATTAAAATGTGGTTAAATTTTCAAAGTTTGATGCCAAGTGGGGTATCATATGAAAGGGCTTTATCTGCACGATCTATAACAGATTTTTATTTTTTTTATCCATAATAGTTTTTGATTTATCGTTTTATTAGAAACTGAAGATAGGCTATTGTTACTTTCATAAATCATTTCATTTAGTGTTTTTAGGGTTCCGTACCTCAAAAGGAAAAGGAACCCTTATAGGATCACTTTGCTGTCTGTCTGTCTATCTGTCTGTCCGTCCGTCCTTCCGTCCGTCCGTCGTGTTTCTCAAGAAACCTATAGGTTACTTCCCGTTGACCTAGAATCATATGAAAGGGCTGTACCTGTACATTCTAAAACAGATTTTTATTTATTTTTATTCATAACAGTTTCTGATTTATCGTGCAAAATGTTGGAAAAACACCCGAATACCGGAACCCTCAATGCGCGAGTATGACTCGCACTTGGCCGGTTTTTTAAAAGGTGGGAAATCCCCAGCGATCATAATAAAGCATTATGGATATAGAATAGCTAAATATATTTATTTTAAAAGCCTTCTAACCTAAGGTTGCTACTAAAATATATTCTCTACAAGCCCACAAACCGGTCTGGCATCCGATAGAAATGTCGTTCGCGTTGCAAAATTATTGCGATCTCGTTCCCTCATATCGAGAATACCAGTTTTAGTTCAGTATTTTTAGAGTTCCGTACGTGAAGAGTGCCAACTTGACCCGTTTTATCTCCTACTACTAATACTACTAAGCATCCGTCCGTCCGTCTGTCGGACTGTCTGTCAAGCTACATACAGCTTACTAACAGACAGGCCTACCTCATGAATCGTAATAGGTAGAGAGTTGAAATTTTCACAGTGTGTATTTCTATTGCCGCTACAACTATAAAATTAATCTATGCCTACTAATATTGTAAAGAGATCAAGTTTGTATGTTTGTTTGTAGAGACTAATCTCTGGCACTACTGAAGCGATTTAAAATTCTTTCACCTAGCTAGCTAGGTACATTATTCCTGAGTAACATAGGCTATATTTTATTTTCGAAAAATTAGAGATCCCTATGAAATCTGTAATAAGCCTCCCGTGCGAAGCCGGGGCGGGTACTTCTACCTAATAAAGAACCAACAAGATAGCGCGCCATGCAAATTAAAAAGCAAGATCTACACTAAGATGGTATGGAACCTTTCGTGTGCGAGTCAAACTCGCTCTTGCCCGGTTTTATATTTATTTTGTCATTTTTGATTATGCTGTTTCATAGCTTATGCAGCAATGCGAATCTCTAGGTATTCCTCATTGCTCAGGGTAGTGACCCTTTTCATTAATTTTTTTCTTTCGCAAACAATTTCTACTATAGCGGTGGTAACTGGTAGGCGGTAGCCTAGTAGTTAAGACATTCGCCTCCTATTCAGAAGGCCGGAGGTTCGATCCCAGGCCTTTTACTTTTCGAAGTGATATGCATGTGATGTGCATTTCAAAGCAATTAAAATATCTTGATATTTTAACGGTGAAAGAAAAAATTCTTGAGGAAACATGCATGCCTGAGAGTTCCCCATGATATTCTCAAGGATGTATAAAGTCAACCAAATCGCACTTGGCCAGCGTGGCTGATTATGGCCAAAACCGTTCTCATTCGAGAGAAGACTCGTACTCAGTAGTGGGCCGGCAATAGGTTGATCACGATGAAACAAGTAAGTATTTTGAACTTCGAACTGAACAGGGCTCTCTCCGTCACTTGTTTCATACAATCGTAGTTCCAATTTAATTTGAATATTAAGCAACCAAAGTCCATGAAATTTTGCAGACATATTCTAGAAATTAATATCTGTGTCTGTGTGTTTTAGATTTTTCTAAAAATATGTAGTTTTAAAATTACAGGGGCTCAAAGATTTGTATGAAAATTTTTAAGACCGCGTAACTTTGAAACCGAATATTTTAACAGAAATCTGGAAAACCACAGACATAGATATTAGTTTCTAGAATATGTCTGCAAAATTTCATGGACTTTGGTTGCTTAATATTCAAATGAAATTGAAACTACGATTGTATGAAACGAGTGACGGAGAGAGCCCTCTTAAAGAAAATCTTAGCTCCAGTCGCTGAATTTAGTATCGCTTAAAAGTGTTCTTCATTCATCAATTGTGAATCTCTTTCACGATGACAATAAGTGATGACGCTGTGAAGGGAAGTGTAGTGTATTACAGCTAATACGCCAGATGGACGCACAATGGCCTGTTATCAGTAATGCGGCTATCCGGTGCCCATTGAGTGGCCGCGCTATTTCGATATACCTTCAATTGGTAAGGGCATGTCCACATGTGAGTGATGTTTAGGGCTCGCGCAGACGACGCGCTTTTTGTGCTATCTGGTCCCCTTCGCACAAAACTCCTGCGTGCCTTACAAAAAGTGCGTGGCAAACTTTCCACACGCGTAACGTGCATGAGACGGGTCTGCCCGCGAAATTCAAAATTGATTTGGTTTTTCGCAATTTACAAACTAATACGACAAAGTAGGCTTATAGCATTCTAATTCTGACAATAGCAGTATCATCTTGACAGGATTACATAAAAATCTTTACTTGAAAGTGTTCAGTTTTAACAGTGTCTTAAGTCTGAGCAAAACGAAAGTGCGCTCTATAGATCTCAGCCTTAGATTAGCGCGTGTCAACATGAACAGTCTAGTATGCGTAAAAACGTACAAAAATCCGTAGTACTTTGACAGACCACTAAAAAACCCAGTGGTGCCATCCACGTCAGGTTAGAGGCGTCTCAGGATCCCGGGTGTCGCGTCGTATGCGACTGAGACGTCTCAGCGTTAAACCGGTACAGTTTTTAGTGAGGGAGAAGATGAGCGTAATGTCTCCTTCTTCTCCCCTGTCTACTTCTGCGGAGTGGGTGAGCGTCAGCGGACAGTTCTCGCACCCGCTCCGCGGCCTCCTTCAGTGTTAAACTACTGACTACTTTGACAGACCAGGTTGCAACCCGGTCTGTCAAAGTATTTTTGTGTGTCAAACTTTTTGCCCGTTGTGTGTGTAGCATGCATGTTGTGCATCGTTAGCGTTCTAAATCCTTGGAATCAAAAAGTAGGTAGATACACCCCGGATACTCCGTCGTCTGCGGAGGGCCATAACAAGATGTCACGGCGATAAAGGACCGGGTTTATCGATTATCGATATATTTTGACGAATTTGTGGAATAACATTGTTTTTGCTATTCAACATTGTGAATATTGATGTGATCCTAGATAATGTCCGCGACTTCATCAGCGTCGATTTAGATTTATAAAAAATCGTGCGGAAACATTTTGAATTACGCGATACTTCGTCTGCGTGGGTATAGGTTCTTTAATCTCGCGGGAACCCTTTGATTTTCCGGAATAAAAAGTAGCCTATGTCACTCTCCAGTCTTTAACTATACCCACGCAAAAAATCACGTCCATCCGTTGCTCCGTTGCGACATGATTGAAGGACAAACCGATAAACCAACAAACAAACACACTTTCGCATTTATAATATAAGTAGTGATTTACAATCTAATCGCCAAAACACGTGCAGATCTGTTAAATAAAAGTCTGTAGGTATTGGGCTTCTTCACTTGCCTGTACCTAATAATTATGTCACATACATGATCAAGGACGGGTGTTTTCGGTTTATCGATATACGTATAATCGAGTTGAAATTCAAGTTGTGGCGTTTTACGACATCATTATTATTAATCACTTTAACATAATAATGTAAGCACGGTAGTTGTTTTGAATGCCGCATATTTCGACCCGATTACACCGATCGTGGGCACGACTTTATGTTTTCAACATACAAAGAATATCAACCTTGTAATTATTATAGTTATGACCAAACTTCTGTCCCCTGTCCTGTGTAAGGCGTGAATTTATTTTTCTCACGTTTCAAGCGTGATCAAATGCTGTGATCTGTCAAAATTATATGACAGTTACTTATTTCCTAATTCCATCCATACGATACTACTAGCTGACGCCCGCGACTTCGTGCGCGTGGTAGGGTTTTTTTACCAAATCCCGTAGGAACACTTTGATTTTTCGGAATAATATTTTCAAAAAACCAGACTTGTCTACAAAAATTGCAGTATTTATCGATAAGTATAAAAGAACTGACAAAAGCGCATCACTAATTTGTTACCGGTCCCGTTTGACGCAAACCTAATTCCTAGAAGAGCTTGCGTCTATAACGGACCATTTTTAGGGTTCCGTAACCGAAGTGTGCCAACGGGAGCGGGACTCTATTACTAAGCCTCCGTGTCCGTCCGTCTGTCTGTCAGCGGGCTGTATCTCATGAACCGAAAGAGGATAGAGACTTTTCACAGTGTGTATTTCTGTTGCTGCCATAACAAATGATAAAAAAAAAGAATCCGACGAATTGAGAACCTCCTCCTTTTTTGGAAGTCGGTTAATAAACCGGCCCAGTGCGAGTCAGACTCGCGCATTGAGGGTTCCGTACTCGGGTATTTTTCCGACATTTTGCACGATAAATCAAAAACTATTATACTTAAAAATAAATGAAAATCTGTTTTAGAATGTACAAGTAAAGCCCTTTCATTATGATACCCCACTTGGTATCCCCCCCCAGACACACAGACAGACGACAAAGTGTATAAGGGTTCCGTTTTTCCTTTTGATATACGTAACCCTAAAAACTAATTTTCAAGCCCTAAATCCGACGCATTTAATCTCGTGGTAAATGACCCTAGACTACCTTTTAACATAGAGCCCTAACTAGGTCAGTTCTGTCTGCACCTTCGACCCGACTCACCGCACGATTGTTCTGTCTAGAATCTAGATTTCGTCAAACCTCTGTCTATCCATATCCATACTAATATTATAAATGTGAAAGTGTGTCTGTCTGTCTGTCTGCCTGCTACCTTTTCACGGCCCAACAGTTTAACCGATTCTGACGAAATTTGGTACAGGATTAGCTTATATCCCGGGGACGGACATAGGCTACTTTTTATCCCGGAAAATCCAAGAGTTCCCACGGGATTCCCAAAATCCCATCCGCTTAATCGATTTGTATGAAATTTGGTACTGAGGTAGCTTGCGTCCCTGTAATTGACATAGGCAACTTTTTATCCCGGAAAATCAAACAGTTCCCACGGGATCTTTAAAAACCTAAATCCACGCGGATGAAGTCGCGGGCATCCTCTAGTACATAATAATATATGCTTAGGTACTTTGTGGCTTTGCTAGGTACGCTTTTCCGTCGATGTATGGCGGTCGGTGTAACAAATAACAAAAGTCAAATCGGTCATGCATGTTTGTGTTAGCGCGAATCGTGTTGTTTCTCTTGTTTCATTACGATTGACGAGTCACTGCTTAGCGCAAATTCGGTATTTTTAGGGTTCCCTACTTCGAAAGGAAAAACGGAACCCTAATAGGACCACTTCGTTGTCTATCTGTCTGTTCATCTGTCGTGTCTCTCAAGAAAACTTATAGGGTACTTCCCGTTGACCTAGAATCATGACAGGTAGGTAGATCTTATAGCACAAGTAAAGGAAAAAATCCGAAAACCGTGAATTTGTTGTTACACCACAAAAAAAAAAAAGATTAAACTGTGTTCAAAACAAATAATTAGTTCTTTCAATTTTCAAAGTAAGATAACTATACCAAGTGGGGTATCGTTAAAACAGATTTTTATTCATTTCATAACAATTTTTGATTTATCGTGCAAAATGTCGGAATAAATACCCGAGTACGGAACCCTCGTTGCACGAGTCTGACTCGCACTTGGCTGGTTTTTTTAATCAGATAATTAGCTCTTGACTGCGATCTCATCTGAGTTCTGGGAAACCTGCCGATTCCGCAATTTTTAATATATCGTATTTAAAAATGTTTAATGAGTGAAAGAATTTTCAGAATGGGATCATTAGCTGTTTAGGAGATTACCCCTCCATTCAAACGTACAAATAACTCTGTTAGTGTACGGTGTAGTGATTCTTTGGAGGTTTTTCAGTAGTGGTCACTAATCATAACTAAAGCCTTTTACCAGAGTAACCATATTATGGTAACTATTAGATAACCTTGCAATACGGCACCTAACCTAGGCTACCCAGATTTTCAAATAGCACTATCCTATTCTAATACCATATAGATGAACGAGCTAGGTATACACTTTGTAATTTGACTTACCCAACAAACAATTATTAATTGTGTTTTTCCCACGGCTAAAAAAATCTAGACAATGGTACAAGAGAGGAAAAATACTAGTTACACAAGTTTATACAAATCAACTTTAAATTGAACATTGCTGTTAAAAGAATAGAGTTTAAAATAAAATTAAGTGTTCAAACATGCGCTGCTCATTGTATTTCAAAAACACCTGTGTAAATAACAACCAGAAGGTACGTAATAGGTAAAAAAAAGTCTTTATCAATTTTTCACGCCTTTTCAATTGAAAAATACTTGTTTGGTATGGTCTGTTATGTATAATTATGGCTCTTACATTACTTTATAGCACGGCGTGACCTGATCCGCGGTTGAGTAATGTTTTTCCGTGACTTAATAGTTCATAATTCATATTATTTACACCTATGGTCTTTTAAAAGTTACGATTATTAATTATGGCTCTTACATTATTGCTATTGCTTGCGTGACCTAAGTACCTACCTAACACTTTTTTATTAATCCCCGACCCAAAAAGAGGGGTGTTATAAGTTTGACGTGTGTATCTGTGTATCTGTGTGTCTGTGTATCTGTGTAACTGTGTATCTGTGTATCTGTGTATCTGTCTGTGGCATCGTAGCGCCTAAACGAATGAACCGATTTTAATTTACTTTTTTTTGTTTGAAAGGTGGCTTGATCGAGAGTGTTCTTAGCTATAATCCAAAAAAATTGGTTCAGCCGTTTAAAAGTTATCAGCTCTTTTCTAGTTTTCTTGTAGAAAAGAAGGTTAGATAACCCTTAGGTTCATAATTTTCAAGTGTCAATTCACAAATGTCAAGCTGTCAAGATGGACGTTGCCTAGATATACATAATTATTTATTTGAAAATGATTTGTCGGGGGTGTTGACATTTTTTAATTTACACTTGTTCACTACTAGCTCATGCCCGCAGCTTCGCCTGCGTGGATTTAGGGTCTGAAATCCCGTGGTAATTTTTGATTTCCCCGGGTTGCAACGTGGTTCTGTACCACGTAAAAACATTTAAACGGATGATCCTTTAAAAATCCCGAGGGTTAGGAATGCAATTCCTTACAGCATCAGGGTTGAGGAGTTGGGTCCTCGAGGTCAACGACAAAGTCTTTACTTGGTACAGATACCTTCAATATCAATCAATTTATAACCGACAGTTTCTAAATCCCATCAGTAGTGACGGTGAGGTCCCCTGCAGCATCAGGATTGAGGAGTTGGAATCCAATTTTTTTTTGAAACAATGTCACAAAGTTCCTCTATCGATTAAAAAAAAATTACGCAAATCGGTTCAGAAATCTCGGAGATTTCGGTGTACATAGGTAGAAAAACACAACTCCCTTTTTGAAAGTCGGTTAAAAAAGTAGCCTATGTTACGCCCTGGTCAATCCTCTACTTGTCTGTGAAAACCCCGTCAAAATCGGTTCAGCCGTTCCAAAGATTAGCCTTTTCAAACAGACAGACAGACAGACAGACAGACAGACAGACGTGATTAGCGCCCATCGGTGGTAGGTGATGGCGATAAAGTCGTGCAATAATAAAATTATTTCACCAAATCTTCGACTTAGCATACGCGTTATGCGTGTTCAGGATGCCTACTGTATGAACCGCTAAAAAAGGATTTTCAGAAATTTAATTTTTTTTTAATTTTCCGAACGAAGCTGGGTAGGTGGTGTCTAATAGAGATAGAGTGTTCCACAGGAGAAGGTTGTGAAAATCATGTAAAAAGCTTTTTTTATACCTATCATGTAACACTATAGGTAGCTACCTTGCTTAATAGCCTGTGAAAAATCGTGAATAAAATTGTCATAAAAGTTATTTCATTTAATCCCGCTTTATTTTTTAAATAAAAAGGTTAGTGCTACTTGCACCGCTTGTCAAAGAGACAAAAAGAGTAAAATAATTAGTAATGTAACAAACGAGTGTTGGCGCAAAAATTCACTTTCCGTCAAAAACCACCTCTGAAACATCGCATTATTGATCTTGATCATAGTTTTTACTTAATAATAAAATTAAACTAATGTAGCAAACGAGTGTAAGTGCGAAAATTGAAAATCACTTTCCGTGAAAAATCGCCAGAGAAATCACAGTGAAGAAATGATTTAAAAGTAGCAATAGCCTAAAAAATATCCTGATAGCAAAGGCAGGTAGGTTGCCCTTTGAAACGACAACTAAAACTATAGACTTCATTGTTACGTTTAACCAACTTGTCAAAGCGAGGTTGCGATTTGTTTCGGACGTAAAGGTCAATATAATTGAGGCTTTTGTCTGGTTTAACAAAAACTTAGCTGAAAAACTAATAGTTGTATTATATTGTTTTCGTAGTCTATTAATTTTAATAGTTTATTGTTAAGAATATTTTGCAGTATAAGTACTTATTTTGTTATTAGCCTTCCAAAATTATGAATCTGAGTCATTTTGCGGTTTTTTTAAATGTTTTATGTTTTAGGATCTCAAAAATTAAGTTAGTCATAACTAGGCAAGGCATCGGGCGCCATTACCAGAAGATGAAGGTTCGAATCCTGCCGGCTCGGTCCGGCAATTTTTGATATGTAATTAAAATTTATTTAGAAATTTCCTTGAATGTGGGTAAAACACTGTAAAAAGCTATAAAAAATATTTTTTTCTTATCTTTTGATATACTCTACAATTTAATGTAAAGAACAAAAATCAATAGACTCATCGTACCATTCAGTACTAATTTCATTGACATAACCTTAATTTTTTTACCACCAATCTCAAGGTATTAACAGTAGAGTAGGAGATACAGACTTGACACAAATTATTTAAAAAAAAATATCTTGTACAATTGATCAAAATATTAATTAACCGCTCCGTTAGGTCTATAGTTACAGTGGTCATAACAATAGAAGGTTATTACGAAGGTAGAAGGTCCTTTTGATAAATGGCACGACTTTTACATAGTTCAATTTTAAAGAGTTGGTCTTAGGTTCAAAACTCACCGGGAGAGCTGATAGTTAGTGTCTTTTTAACCCCCGATCCAAAAAGAGGGGTGTTATAAGTTTGACGTGTGTATCTGTCTGTGGTATCGTAGCTCCTAAACTAATGAACCGATTTTAATTTAGTTTTTTTTTGTTCGAAAGGTGGCTTGATCTAAGCTTACTCTGTACCAAATTTCGTCAGAATCGGTTAAACTGTTGGGCCGTGAAAAGGTAGCAGACAGACAGACAGACACACTTTCGCATTTATAATATTAGTATGGATTTTACCTGTCGGCTATTTAACCGTTCGTGCGTTTCGACCAGAAAGGTTTCCTTTTGAAATTTCCTTTTGAAAAAGAGAGAGAAAACTTTATCGTGTTAAATAATGAGGGGATCAAGTCCCGGATTGTGTTTTGGATACAAAATCGTGGTTAACAGCGTAGCACGCGATTGTATATATTTTGCGTTTTATGCACATACAGGCTGATCTTTTTTAAACATGAAGGTAGAGAAAAAAGTAACTGTTGATAAATTGATGCTTGCAGTTTTTGCATATCCTTACCTGTAAATATGCTAATTCGTTAAGTAGGGAGTTGGAAAAAAAACTGGCACTCAACTGCCGACAGAAGTAAAAACTTAAAACTATGAAATAATAGTGCGGTTTTTGGATTTTCAAATTAAGATTTTTGGTAATTTATTAAATTATCCTACCAAAAATTAAACGTAATTTGTAAATTAAAACCACTCCTAAATGTCGGTGACACGATTTGTAGTTTTTACTATTTACCCTTTCCAAATTACCTAGTGCGCTTACAGAAGCTTCATATATCAAATTTCAATAGATAGGTATTACTACCACAGATTTTGCAGTTGACCATCTTTTGTTGCAACCATTTTAAATATTTTTAAAATAATCACAAAAATCTGATATTTAATCGCCAAGTAACTATTAACTATGAAATTTTGATGTGTTGAATGTTGATAGTTTTGTATTGGAAATTTGTCAGGATTTTCAATTTGCCAGTAAAAATATATTTGGCAAAAAACAAAACCAGACCAATCCTTTGAAATTGTAAAGAGAACAATAATGTTTCGTATTTTCAGTAGACTAAAGAGAAGAAACACCCTTTGCATAAATGTTTTTGTTTTGAAGATACGTCAATTTTGACATTTCACACGGGTGACGCATCGGCACGCGTTCTCAATTTGAATTACACCCCTCCCATTGGCCGATTCCACCCCATTGCGGTAGGAAACCCCGCCCTTATTTATGTACAGGTTGTTTATGTTTGATCAATATTCGTGTAAATATATAACACGTGTTATAGATATGTTGTGTAGCCTTGAAAAAGATGTTTTTGTTAACCTTTGCTGATGCAAGTTGTTGAAAAAACAAAGAGATTTTAAGTACCTATTTATAGGTAGCTCATGTTTTTTGCAAATTCCGATGTCTACAGTTAACCGAAATATGTAGATACTTCATTTTCTTTAATTGTTTGCAAGATATATAAAACTTTACTATAGGCACCTAAAAGCGTGAGTTCTTAAATATTTTATAGTTTGGGCTTAACTACAAGAAAATTCGGAGCACAGTCTGAATATACCTACTAGCGGCCCGCCCTGGCCTCGCACGGGAATCTTATCTATTACAATTTCGTAGGGATCTCTAATTTTTTTGAAAATAAAATATAGACTATGTCACTCAGGAATTACGTAGCTTTCTACAAGTGAAAGAATTTTCAAAATCGGTTCTGTAGTACCAAAGATTACTTCCTACAAACAAACTTACTAACTATACCTCTTTGTATTATTAGGATTGAAGAATAGATAAAAACTTATGTGAATCCCTATCGCATGGTCACTGCACCAGCTGAAACCTTTTTTTTTTATTAAACTTCTGACGCAAATGACGAACTACTGCGCCATTGCTCACATCTCCATACTTCCTATAGTTATATTAAAATCGCATTCAACCGGGAATCGAACCAACAACCCGTTACCATGGCGACCGTCTCGTGACCCGCGTGACGACGCAGCGCCGATGTCAAGTATTGATTACAGAATTTGCATTTTATGCCCGAAAATACCCAAAATTAAAGCTCTTTTGCTGTCCAAATTTAATTACGATAGGTATACGTATAATATATAATTCAAAGTATTTTTATTCAATTAAACTTTTACAAGTGCTTTTGAATCGTCAAAATAATCTACCACTGATTCGGAATGCCGTTCCTACCGAGAAGAACCAGCAAGAAACTCGGCGGTTGCTCGTTTCAAGTATTCAATATATAATAATATGCGAAGTTAGGAGGATCGAAATCAAATCATCATTTACCTATGACATACCTACTTACGGCACATTTTGTCAGTGTATAGGAATATGACTTATAGGGAGGCTTTAGTTCATATTTTTGATTTACTAACAGGCTTAATAACATATACCTAAGCTAAATAGGCTCAAAAATGCGCCCCAAATTAAGAATCTCCTGCGTTTTTGCAAGTTGGGTAAATAGTTAGGGAGTGAAAATCTCTTAATTTTATATGGTATATTCCATCTTCTATATATGATGGTGTAAAGCTGGAGACTGGCTTGTACTATTTGTTTGTATAAATGTACCATTCGAGGCGATCTTCTTACAATATGTCAACACAGACTAACTTGTAGAGTGTGTTTGTAATGAATGATTCGAGCTCATTGCTCAAGTGTACTCCATTTTTAACCCCCGACCCAAAAAGAGGGGTGTTATAAGTTTGACGTGTGTATCTGTGTATCTGTCTGTGGCATCGTAGCGCCTAAACGAATGAACCGATTTTAATTTAGTTTTTTTTGTTTGAAAGGTAGCTTGATCGAGAGTGTTCTTAGCTATAATCCAAAAAAATTGGTACAGCCGTTTAAGAGTTATCAGCTCTTTTCTAGTTTTGTTGTAGAAAAGAAGGTTAGATAACCGTTAGGTTCATAATATTATGTCAATTGACATATGTCGAGCTGTCAAGATGGACGTTGCCTAGATACATAATTATTTAATTGAAAATGATGTTTTGGAAAACTCAGATACTTTGGATCGTCGGGGGTGTTATAAATTTTTAATTTACACTTGTTACTCAAAATGACACGATGACGCGATTTGCATTGACTTTTATTGTAATGTAATTAATATTCAAACGGAATTCGCGAAAAACCCGATAGTCGTGTGGAGAACACGGCGCTCGCGCATATGAAACACTAGCTGATACCCGCGACTTCGTTCGCGTGGATGTAGGTTTTTAAAATTCCCGTGGGAACTCTTTAATTTTCCGGGATAAAAAGTAGCCTATGTGCTAATCCAGGGTATAATTTATGTCCATTTTAAATTTCAGCCCAATCCGTCCAGTAGTTTTTGCGTGAAGGAGTAACAAACATACACACACACACACACACATACAAACTTTCTCCTTTATAATATTAGTGTGATTCAAAACTAACATTAGGTAGAAGTCTTAGGTTTGTGTTACAAAAACTCGATACATTACACTTAAACACCAAAATGTTACAAGACAGGTTCCAGTTTTAGACTTGGAAGTTGCGATGTCTATTAGAAAATTTTAATGGCTTTTAAAATCAAACAACAAACAAACAAACAATCAAACTTAGAACGTCGTTTTTTCCTTGACTAGATAGTTTTATAACTTCAATGAAATACAAATATAAACTTTATTATAGAATCTACCTACTACTACTACTAACATATTCCTTAACGGAAAAGTGACTAAGCTTTTAGCATGCTTTTAGTCCTTTATTAACCCCCGACCCAAAAAGAGGGGTGTTATAAGTTTGACATGTGTATCTGTGTATCTGTCTGTAGCATCGTAGCTCCTAAACTAATGAACCGATTTTAATTTAGTTTTTTTGTTTGAAAGGTGGCTTGATTGAGAGTGTTCTTAGCTATAATACAAGAAAATCGGTTCAGCCGTTTGAAAGTTATCACCTCTTTTCTAGTTACTGTAAGCTTTACTTTTCGGGGGCGTTATAAATTTTTAATTTACACTTGTATTTTATAAAGTTTGGGTAAAATTGTGTAGGCATGAGAACAATAGAGTCGGGTCATGTTACGTAATTAATTCTAGTGCCCCGCGTTCGGTGGATTCACGCGTTAGACAGGTCGTGTGAAAAGGTGGCAGACTGACAAACACTAGCCTTTTATTAACCCCCGACCTAAAAAGTGGGGTGTCATAAGTTTTACGTGTGTATCTGTGTATCTGTCTGTGGCATCGTAGCTCCTAAACTAATGAACCGATTTTAATTTAGTTTTTTTGTTTAAAAGGTGACTTGATCGAGAGTGATCTTAGCTATAATTCAAAAAAATCGGTTCAGCCGTTTGACAGTTATCAGCTCTTTTCCAGTTACTGTAAGCTTTACTTTTCGGGGGCGTTATAAATTTTTAATTTACACTTGTATTTTATAAAGTTTGGGTAAAATTGTGTAGGCATGAGAACAATAGAGTCGGGTCATGTTACGTAATTAATTGTAGTGCCCCGCGGTCGGTGGATTCACGCGTTAGACAGGTCGTGTGAAAAGGTGGCAGACTGACAAACACTAGGCTTTTACTAACCCCCGACCCAAAAAGAGGGCTGTTATAAGTTTTACGTGTGTATCTGTGTATCTGTCTGTGGCATCGTAGCTCTAAACTAATGAACCGATTTTAATTTAGTTTTTCTTTTGTTAGAAAGGTGGCTTGATTGAGCGTGTTCTTAGCTATAATCCAAGAAAATCGGTTCAGCCGTTTGAATGTTATCAGCTATTTTCTAGTTACTGTAACCTTCACTTGTCGGGGGTGTTATAAATTTTTAATTTACACTAAATCCGGCCTTGGGTCCTAAGCACGGATTATGTTAAATACGTGTCATCATGTATAAAGTTAAAACGCTGTTACAGATGGGACTGTTAGTAAGTAGTACCTTTGTTTTTAATTCACTTACCATAGCTACGAAGAGTCTACGCCGTAGAGTGCATGCTACGACATCCTGATTTTTGACTTTCTGTAAAAGTCGCTTTACATTGCATTGTAAATTTTAAGAGTGCTTAGGCGGTGGAGATAAAGATGACTATGCTCTGTACAATTTTAGAAATTTGCTTCGATGTGGAACCACTGTCAATCGATCCTTGAAGAAAGTCCAAAAATCCGAATGACATAGGTAGATACTGGCGTAGTGAATGTATCCTAAGATAAAAGTTTCTTAGTTTAGAATAATAATAATAATTAATGTAATAGAAATTTTTGAAAATAGTTACTTAACTTGGTTTTTCCCAATGTAGAATTTAAATAAGCAACATGGACCCATGTCGATAACTAGATGGGTGACCGATCTTGCTGGTTCAAATTTGACCTTATCTTTTCTTTTGTGCCTCTTAAGCATGTTTTTTTGCCGTTAAGTATGAGATTTTTAAAAATCCCGTGGGAAATTTTAAATTTTCTGAGATAAAAGTAGCCTATGATACTCTCTAAGTTTATAAATAGTTACCTGCGAAAATCAGATCAATCTGTTACTCCATTGTAGCTTGATTGAAGAATAAACACATTTTTGCATTAGTATATATTATACTTAGTTATTTGGCCGAAGCGGCTGGCCGGAAGTGGCTGGATGAGGAAAGCTGAGAAGCGGGTGTGGAGGCGCTCTTTAGGGAAGACCTATGTCCAACAGTGGACGTCCACAGGCTGATGATGATGATGATAGGAAGTTACTCAAATGAACAATGTTTTGAGTATCGGTTTCAAAGCCCCCATAATTATTAAATCACAAGACCCTAAACACAAAGTTTATTCAAATCAGTGATCACGCTAAACTGTTTACCGGTCATAACGTTGCCCCCGATCGCAGGGGTGGGTCTGTATATTGCGACCGTGGGACCACCCCACTTTATAACGCAGACGAATTTCATACTGAGGACTAAGGAAATTTTCTAAGCGAAAAGCATTGAGATTCCTGACACGTATCCTCAGTAAAAGCATATTCAAATTCAAAATATTTTTATTCAATTAGACTTTTACAAGTACTTTTGAATCGTCACACATATAGTATCAACATAGAATCATCACGTCACGTCATACATAATATAATCAATACTTAATATTATAAATGCAAAAGTTTGTCAGTCTGTGTGCTAGCTTTTAACTTCATATCCATTTAACCGCTTTTGACGAAAGTGGTACAGAGATAGCTTGCTTCCAGCGAAAGGACAAATTTCCACAAAAAAAGGCCCGGCAAATTAAAACTTTCCACGGACTGTTTGAAAACCTCAATAAAACAATGACAGCTGATTATATTAATAACTAGAGGATGCCCGCGACTTCGTCCGCGTCGATTTAGGTTTTTAAAGATCCCGTGGGAACTGTTTGATTTTCCAAGATAAAAAGTTGCCTACGTCAATTACAGGGACGCAAGCTACCTCGGTACCAAAATCGGTTAAGCCGATGGGTTTTTGGGAAACCCGTGGGAACTCTTTGATTTTCCGGGATAAAAAGTAGTCTATGTCCGTCCCCGGGATATAAGGTAACCCTGTACCAAATTTCGTCAGATAAGTCGTGAAAAGGTAGCAGACAGACAGACAGACACACTTTCGCATTTATAATATTAGTATGAATTTATTTCGTAATCGTAATCACACTAAACTGTTTCCTGATCGAAGGGGTGGTTCTCGGTAATTGTGACCGTGAGACTCCCCCGCTGTTGTGCTAATTTGTTACGCAGGTGAATTCGATATCGACAATATTGAGGGTGGCTTTGTTGGTAAATATTTTTTAAGCGTAACTTATACCTTGCGGCACGCGTAGCTTAAATGTTACTTTTTTACTCATGATATAAGTTAGCCCTTGAATCTCTCCTGGATTTAAGATACCTTGTATTCCAAGATGGAAGTGAGCTAACTTGGAAAAGATATGGCAATCCTTATAAATGTGAAGTGTGGATGTTTGGATGTTTGCTACTCATCACGCAAAACCTACTTTACGGATTTGGCTTGGAATGAAGATAGTTATACCCTGGATTAACACATAGGCTACTTTTTATCCCGGAAAATCAAAGAGTTCCCGCGGGATTTTGTTAAAAATGTAAATCCACGCAGACGAAGTCGCGGGCATCAGCTAGTTTTTAAATAAAATCTCTACCCCTAATGACGGTGGCGGAATACTAAATCGGTTCATAAGATAGTAACTAGCCACCACCTAAATAACCAGACCAAAGCGTTGTAGAATTTACAAATCAAAGCCCACTGGGTCAAAAAGTACGTCAAATCAAAACATGGTAGACTGGAAATTATTACGGCTAATTCTTTATACACAATCTTTAAGTTACTTCTAGTATAGTACTACTAGCTAATCCCCGGGTTTTTATTAATCCCGCGGGAACTCAATGATCTATCAACGCACAGCACAACTGAACCGATCGGGCTGAAAGGCATGCAGATAGATATATGATGTTGACATTAGACATCCGCTAAGAAAGAATTTTTGAAAATTCAACTCCTTAAAGGTGGTAAAATAGGGGTTTAGGCGACTTCATCCGCGTGTTCTATTCTATTCTAGTAAAATATAAAGCTATTATCTAAAATCGATTATCCAAAATAACTTTGATTTCATCAACATCAAGCAGGTGAGATAGCACTCAAGCGGAACCCTGTACTTATCGACGAACGATACATAAAAAATATCCAAATTTTTGGTTATTCGGTTAAAAGCATAAGAGCATATCAAATCGTGCACCTTGTCCGCATGTGCTGTACCGTTCACGATGCAATCGAGCGTGAAATGTAAATGGTGATCGTCAGGTGGCGATCGCGCGATCATGTGTGACGTATGGGGTAACAGTTTAGATTGTAGGTAGTTACTGTCCGCGTATCTACGTAACCACTACAACTTGAAAATCGGGCTATTTTTCAACTCCGAAGTCGGGTTTTGATGCTGGGCGTTCCAAGTCCCGAGTTCCGGAGTTGGAGAAGCTTCGTAAAAAAAATATGATAAAATAATGCGTTCAATTTGAATATTTCTTGGGCTTATATGAATATATTGGAATTATTGGGTTCAAGTCTGTTAAGCACGAAGTAAAACAAATCGGTCACAAAAAGAGAAAACATTATTTTACGACCTGGAGAAATTAATTAATAAGATTTTCCTATTATAGATTTTTTGATCATGTTTACCATCGATACAATTGGATAATCGTATTTGGTGTGAGTAAAGTGTGATATTAAGTACATACCATCGTCAAGGTCTGCATCTGTACGTAATTGAAATTCCTTGGACACGTACGTAGCGATTTGCTTCCTCGTTTCTTATCCGAAACACTAGGATATCTTGCGGCATCAGTTAATATGGATACGTTCAAGTCAAGAGTGAATAGGCCTTCTAGGCAAGTGCGCTTCGTCTAAGGCTAAATCATCACTTGCTAGATAGGTATGCAGGTACTTAGAAACTTGGTAGATAATATCTTAAAATCTGTCTTTATTATAGCGGACTATTAAAACTAAAACTTGTTAATTTTGACGGAGACAAAGTTGTATGAATACGCTAGCTATTTACTATGTCGCATAATAATCTATATTATGAACTGTATACTTATGTAGGTATATCCTCTAACCCTCAAGAAGGGTTCCGCCCCATTGGTCAATATTTCCCTCCAAACCGCCAATGTTTTTCGTGAAAACCATGAAAAGTTAAACATATCTATCCTTCTCTAACTCACGCTTCGTTCTGCTGTTTAGCTCTTTCATACAAGGGTAGTAACGATGATACTCCGTCAGTGCCTTCTAAGTTTAAACAATTGACGGACGTTCTAGTTTAATGCAGTTATATTATGCCGATAACAAAAAGTACAAAAAAAGAATTAATTGAAAAAAAAATCTATAAACCTAATCAGAAATAAATCAATTTCGAAATTCAAATCAAACGGTTACATATTAAGACTAATCCTTTAATTTAAAAACTATTCAGAATTAGTATTAACATTAAAAGTTCGTCGTCTCGAGACATCTAATTTAACTGTGTAATGTGATCGAAAGTGAAAACTGTTAAGCGTAATAAGTGTACTCGATGCGTTCTGAATTTAAATTAAACAACACTCATTTCTCTGAATAAATAGAATCTGTGCGTTGTGCAAATAAAACAATACTTAAAAAAAAATACTTGAACCAATGCTAAGACTTGATTAGATAGAAGCGTTCTAAATTCAAAATAAATAAAAAGAAAGTTCAGTGAATCGTAAACGTGTTTAATATCAATTATTATATTTTTGAACGAGTGCTTCGAAATACGAGGGATTAAAAGACATTCTTAATTTGAAATTAATTAAACAACTTTTTTAATCGCGATGTGCCACTTTGATTACGCTCTGGACGCAACGTAAATGGGATAGTAAGACAATGAGTTTTGTTTGAACTGAAAATGGAATATTCATGGCACATGGAGGACGCTGGGAGTCAAGAATCAAACGGACGAACTAACAGACAAGGCAGAAACCAAGGTAAATAATGTAATTACGAGACACGAATTCGCGCTCTACACTCTAGAGAACAAAATACTATTTTAGACAGGAAGAGAAAGAAAGCTGAGGTGCCCTAAGATGTGCTTTCGCAATCAAAAGGGCAAGAACCCAGAGCCGCCAAGCCAGTTAGGGAAAAATTAGCTTATTTTATTAATTAGCAGCAGTTATCTGATTTATTTATTTATTTCTCAAGAATTTTTGCACGTTTGAATAAGTTGTATTGTGCTGTAATTATCATAGACTTTGACCCATCCCGGAAGACACTAATTCAAAATCAACTAGAACTAGGAATTTAATAACAAAACTTATATTTATCTACTTAAAAGCCACAATTTCAATCCTTAGTCCTATCAGTTTAGATGGGTAGTACTTAGTATGTACCCCTGACCTGAAGCACCAGGATTGAAAGTTAGAAACGTGGTTTGAACCCAACGTTCACATAATATTGTAATCTTATGGGAACGAGATTCGATCCGACCTTGAAATTCCGTTGCAAGATTTTAAGGAAATATACGAAAATGAAACTAGATTTTTAAGTGAAGTTTGTCAACCTCCCTAGCTATAGTGTAGCGGTAAACTGTGTTGTCTTTTGAATTCCGGCAAGGTGGGAGGTTTCGGCCATGGCTAGTTTGTCAATAATAGACGCGCCGCCAAGCGATACGGTATCCTAAAAACAAGTCTAGGTATAACTAAAGTCCGTTATTCCGCATTAGGTACGCTCCATTTGTTTCGACGCGTTTGACCAGTCTAATTGATTGCGAATTATAATTTGACATGACATTTGATATGCCGATTACTAATTACAATTATTTATATTAATATTTATTATCTATTCTATGATATGACGATGCAAATCTTTTGCGCACTACAAAATAAGCAGGCAGGTAGTTATAATCTTCTGACGCCGCGTTGTAAAGTGTACTTAAACCCCATCAAAGTTCTGTTAGATTCATTATCATCATCATCATCATGATCAACCCATGGCCGGCTCACTACAGAGCACGGGTCCCCTCTCAAAATGACAAGGGGTTTGGCTATAGTCTACCACGCATGGCCAAATGCTGATTGGCAGACTTCACATACCTTTGAGAACAGGCTTTACCACAATGCTTCACCGTTAGAGCAAATGATATTTAATTACTTAAAACGCACATCGAAAAGTTAGAGGTGCGAGCCTGGGATCGAACCCCCGACCTCCGATTAGTAGACGGACGTCTTAACCACGTCCACAAGGCTATCACAGCTTCTCTGTTAGATTAGATTTTGGAAAATAGTGGGTTAGGTTATTTTGATGGAGTCCTTATTCCCTCGTGAAACAGGGCTGCAGCTATGTTGTTTTTACATTTTCCTGTCTTTACCTTGACATACGAGAATCCTAAGAGCTGTTTCAGTGGACCTCCTCCAGGTTTGGATCAAAATCTGACCTAACCTAACTTAAAGTTAGGTAAGGTCAGATTTTGTAAAAATGTGGGTTAGGTGACTTCAATACCAAAGGCCTTCTTCAAAACTCGATTTAATATTATTGTTATGCCCGTTCTACACTCGCGGGAATCGTGGCGCGAAAGTTCATAAACCATTGTGAACGATGGCAACAATTTATTCGCGCCAATCACGGGTTTTCAAGAGCGGGTGTAGTGTATGTGTTAAATATTAGCTTAGCCGATCGCAAATTATCAGAAAATCTCAGTCAGAAAACTTTCTGACGCACGCATGACCGCTCTATACATTTTCAGAAATTCAGTTCCAGCTCAGTACGCGATTGTCCGTCTGCTCTCTGATTCTGGAGCCTGATGGTGCGCGTCAGATTTTTTCTGACAGGCTTTTTCTGATAATATGCGTTGGACCTAATGGTAACACAACACCGGGACAGAGATAATACGGTCCACGTCGGTACTAGACGCCGCCGCCGCCGCGTCGTCGCAACATCGCCATCTGTCTCCACGCCACGTGTTGAATTTGTGATTGATTTGAACTTTGCATCCTAAAAACGATCAAGTGCGATTCGGATTAGCACAAAAAGGGTTTCGTATGATATAGCTAACACTCATATGTACAAGTGTAAATTAAAAATTTATAACACCCCCGACAAGTGAAGGTTACAGTAACTAGAAAAGAGCTGATAACTTTCAAACGGCTGAACCGATTTTCTTGGATTATAGCTAAGAACACTCTCGATCAAGCCACCTTTCAATCAAACAAACTAAATTAAAATCGGTTCATTAGTTTAGGAGCTACGATGCCACAGACAGATACACAGATACACACGTCAAACTTATAATACCCCTCTTTTTTGGTCGGGCGTTAAAAATACACTGCAAGTTAATGTGATGTGATTTTGTATTTAATTTTTTTCATGAACACGAGGTTGAGGTTTTTGTGTCGAGGTTTAAATTTTGAGTTATTGTGGTGTGTTTAGACTTTAGATAGAGTTCTGTAGGTAAGTAAATAAAGAAATCTCACTGTAAAGTGTAGGCAAATCAAAAGCAAAAATAAAAAACTATACGTTTAAGAATAGGATGGCCAATGACCGCTGTATGTCAACTTGAAAATTACGATTTACAAGGAAAATACTTCAATCTTTTTGCGATTGATTTTCCTCTTGCTTTTTTATAGAGCAAAGCTTCATAAAAGCGATTACATTTAAACATCTGATTAAATATTATGTGTTTGTAGGGTTATTGAAGGACAGCGATAGTCTGCTTAATAAATTGATTGATTAGATTCGATAAAAAGTTAAACTGTAATCGTAACATAACCTATGAAACTGAAACCTCGGTTCGCGAAACTGTAATAGCGATTATGATAAAGAGATGAATAGGTAAAATAGGTAATATGTTAGATACATGTTCAATGTTCATTATTAACACGCGATATTTATTTATTAATTACGTACAATACCGATAATTGCAATTATTTACATGCCTTTGAACATCTACATCTGCACGAGTATGTACGAGTAGATAATGTGGGTGCATCATGCAGTTAAAGTGTAATGTGTAATTTGTGGAAAAATTATGATTTGAGGAAAAAGAATATAAAATAATTAATTTCCGTAAACAAACGTTAACGAGTTCGATGTAACCACAGTATAAAGAGTGATACAGTAGGCCGATGCTTATGGTATACCTAGTGGTAAATGATGACCACGACGACTCTTGAATAAACAATAACTTGTCCAACAGTGGACGTCCACAGGCTGATGATGATGATGATGATGAAATTAATGGCGATTACGCACTGCATCCGATCCGGATCCATGAAAATACGTTCCGAAGTAGTCATAGAACTATTCGTATGGTAGCTTACGCACTAGCAACGACTTCCGTCATCCGAGGGTTCGTTATCCGTGAGAATATCTCGGATGTGCCTCATATTATTCAAATCGGGCATATTATGACGTAGATATGTCAAAGATATCCACTGAATAGCTTGGATTTGGATCAGAGATCAGATTAGTGCATAAGCAATATCCTAGTTCGGTCCAATTTTTTTATATCCGTATTTTCATGGACTCGGATCGGATGAGTGCGTAATCGCTTTTTGCCTTATCTTCAAACATTTATAAAAAGAATATTAGCCATGTTAATCATGATAATATTCCCCTTTCCCCTCCAACTAAGCGTAAAGCTTGGATAGCAAGAGTAGGTACGACACTATTATAGTAGGTACAACGAGTGGGGTTTGAACCACCGACCTTTCGGAATTCAGACCGCTCGTTAACCGTTGAGCTATTGAAGCTCTCATCAAATAATTTGGTTGACTGAACAAATAATATAGGGTGTATCGTGTAATGCTAATTTGTTTAAACAATCGTGTGAAACTACCCCCAATTGACTACTTATCGGGGCGTGAAATGTATGCCCTGAGTAACGGCGATCTTTATAGGAAAGACTACTTTTTATAGGAACGAGTAGGGTTGCCATTTTTACTGCCGATTCTGACGAAATTTGGTACAGAGTTAGCTTATATCCCGGGGACGGACATAGGCTACTTTTTATCCCGGAGAACCAAACAGTTCCCGCGGGATCTTCAAAAACCTACATCCACGCGGACGAAGTCGCGGGCATCCTCTAGTTATAAATGTGAAAGCGTGTTTGTTTGTTCTTCAATCACGCCGCAAAGAAGCTCGTTGCTTTTTTTATCAATCAACTTTATTTATTTAATCAAGGTGCTTTTTATATATAATAGATTGTAAGAAGCATGGCATTGGGTTACTTTTTATCGCAGAAAGTCAAAGTTCCAATAGCATTTTGAAAAACATCCACATCATCAATATAGTCACAAATTCAAATTCAAAATATTTTTATTCAATTAAACTTTTATATATAATATTTTTTTATATAAACACACGCATCTGCTGCTATAACTAAATAAGTAAAAAAAAACATGTTTATACAGTACAAATAAATCTCATTTTTTTTAATCTACGATCAAAAAAGTAGTCAAAAAATCAATAAATTAAAAAATAAATTTTATTTAAGTACCTATATAAAGTTTGGTTTTGTCCCGCTCATCTGCTGTGGAACAAATATCATATCAGCCGTTCACCCGCCTTTCACTTGTCAAGCATTCTTCAGCGCTGTAATATTCTATGTTACGTCTAGAGTGTTGTTTGTTGATAATTGTTTAGTATCCAATGTTTAAAAAAATGGCTTTTTTGACAGTACTCTACTAACATTATAATCTAGCTTATGAGTGAAGCTTATCCATACTAATATTGTAAATGCGAAAGTGTGTCTGTCTGTCTGCTACGTTTTCACGGCTCAACCGCTGAACCAATTTTAAGGTATAGAGTTACAGCCCGGGGACGGACATAGGCTACTTTTTATCCCGGAAAATCAAAGAGTTTCCACGGGATTCCTAAAGATCCATCTGCTTATACGATTTACATATGTTTGATACCGAGGTAGCTTGCGTCCCTGTAATGAGCATAGGCAACTTTTTATCCCGGAAAATTAAATAGTTCCTACGGGATCCTAAAAACCTAAATTCACGCGGACGAAGTCGAGGGCATCCTCTAGTAAGTAACATAAGAATAACCAAAATTTAAAAATTAGCTTATGACTGTGTTCAGAACTCGAAACACACATAAGGCAGAGTTCCGTAGTTATGCTACTTGGTAAAACTATGACGATCATTATTCCATAAACTACCTATACCTTTTTTCAACAAACTTTTTAAATACCAGTACCTTTTCAAGGAGGTTGTTCTGTAGGAGGTTGGAGCCTTCTTTTAGCGGTAGGAGAACGAGACTACCTCTGTGTCAGAAGACACCGCTCTTCCATAACAATACAGTATTATCTTGTGTGTAGAAAAATTATTTGACGTAGAAAGTTTTTATTGAAAATATTACAATAAAACTTAAAGCTAGCCTTATCTAATTACTATACAAATCATGCCCGCGTGGAATGGTGCCAAGAATACTGGCTGCATTTCCGCGTTGGACAGCCAGGCTGATCCGTTGCGCAAAAAATGAGCCAGCCCTTCTGTCACCCGATGAGGCTATTAAACGCGGTGAAATGTCTCGTAAAAATTTCTTTGCACTAAGAAAGTTTAGCAAATGTAATGATTCGTTTATAATGACTGCAGCATTTTCTTTCTGATTAATCCTGACGCAATTAAACACGTAACACACGTAACAAACAGTTGTTTTCTAACATCTTAACGTTCGCAACGCCGCGCCGGTTGGTCGCAACATCGCGCCATTTAACGCAATTAATTACAAGATTTTTGTTTTTATCGTCGTCGTCTTCCTAGTGTGCGTAATACCTACACGAGTTTTGTATGCATTTTTCGGTTTTTTTTTGTTAATTTAACTTGTAAATGGCAAAGTGTGAATTAGATAAAAGTGAAATTGAATTACAGGTTAAAATTTAAATGCAGACGTTTTGAACTACCTAATTTTTTCTTAATTTATTCGCTGAAACTCGCTCAATATAAAAATTACAAGATTTCACCACCATTTGTTATTATCGACGTGATATTTCTAAAGAGTGTTTGTACGCATTTTTTCGTGAATGACAAAGTGTAAATTGGATGAAAGTGAAATTGCTTAGATTTGCAGTTTAAATGCAACGTGTAAACGAAATAATTATTTTTTAACTTTCAAGGTAGTTTTACTGTTTATTTTTACTTATGTAAGTAATGTACCTACCTACTTTTATTTATGCGTAGGTAATGTGACAGGTCAAGATCTGAAACTAAGATACCAACACAAAAAACTTATTCTCGAAATTGCAAAAAACCAAATTAAATTTGAATTTCGCGGGCAGGCCTGTCGCTTCCACCTTAAGGGGAAAAATCGAGTACGAAACCCTTGGTGCGCAACTCTATACATTTTTAGGGTTCCGTACCTCAAAAGGAAAAACGGAACCATTATAGGATCACTTTGTTGTCTGTCTGTCTGTCTGTCTATCTGTCTGTCTGTCCGTCCGTCCGTATATCGTGTCTGTCAAGTAAGATAACTATACCAAGTGGGTATAATATGAAAGGGCTTTACCTGTACATCCTAAAACAGATTTTTATTTATTTTTACGTAACATAGTTTTTGATTTATCGTGCAAAGTGTTGGAAAAATACCCGAGCACGGAACCCTCAGTGCGCGAGTCTGACTCGCACTTGGCCAGTTGTTTAAACTAATAAAGAAATGAATAGAGTTGCGACAGCAATCGAAGCAGCACAATCTAAATCTTGAATTAAGTATACTTAAGTGTAGTTTTGTCGGAAATGTTTTTGTACCCGACTGCATTAGTTAATAAGACGTTTACAAAAACGATCACAGTATAGTGTGAACAGTGTAGGCGCAAACATAAAATAATGCACAATGTATTATTTTACGGACCACTTGTGATTCCCTGCGTTGTAACCTGCCAATTAGTAGGTATGTCCATATACAGCGTGTTTGATAAATTATATATTAATCTATAACATGACAAATAAGGTTTTTAGTGCCAAATAGGTATAGGAGCTGGAGAGTGTAAAGCCGTGCCACCAAGCAATTTAGCGTTCCGGTACGATGCCGTGTAGAAACCAATGGTTTAATAAAAAACTGCCATACCTGCCTTCCAGTTTAGCCCGCGTCCATCTTGGACTGCATCATCACTTGCCATCAAGTGGGATGGCAGTCAGGGCTAACTTGTATCTGAATAAAAAAAGAGTCTTTCGCTGTCTCCTTGTCTCTGCTACTTGTCAAACATTCAAACGGTCCTTCGAGTTAACAGGTTTTTTTACGAGTTCATTTCCGCGATCAGCTGTTTGCAGGGTTGATACATTGGAGTTTTAAACAAATTCTCTAAATCCTCCTATCTCCTATGAGTATCACGCTATGGGGTTCATTATTTTTTTTCATAGGTCCTAACCTCAGCTTGCCGGGATGTTACGGACACCCTGTGAAGATGAGGCACACATTTCTATTTTAATTTAATTATTTTCTTTTATTTAAATAAATATAACTTGCTAGCTGACGCTCGCGACCTTGTCCGCGTGGGTTTAGGTTTTAAAAATCACGTGGGAACTCTTTTTTCTGGGATTAATCTACTTATAACCATGCAAAAAAAATGTGTCAGGGGTTTACGCGCGTCACTACGCACGTGTCACGTGTAAGTACGTGCTTGGTGTGAATCGGCCTTTAAACGTACAACATACAAAAGATAGTAACTTGTCACCGATTTCCTCGTTCCCCTTTCTACTATGTTGACTCACAAAGAGGAATAAGGAAAACACGTTTAAAGTGCATACGCGTAAAAATGGTAATACAGCAGTTTTATTAAGCGTGATAGCGTGCAGTTGGGTATGACAACATACACGGGCTTAACATCTCGAATATGAAATTAATACCTTTATAACCACTGGAATGGACATATAAGTAGATACGCAGGAAGAGGCGTGTCATACCTATCAAATCGCTACCAATTTCGCTAGCATTTACTTTATACTTAGTAGGTCTGTACGCTTCCGTAACAAGTGTAAATTAAAAATTTATAACACCCCCGAAAAGTGAAGGTTACAGTAACTAGAAAAGATCTGATAGGTAACTTTCAAACGGCTGAACCGATTTTCTTAGATTATAGCTAAAAACACTCTCGATCAACCTTTCAAATAAAAAAAAACTAAATTAAAATCGGATCATTAGCTTAGGAGCTACGATGCCACAGACAGATACCACAGATACACACAACAAACTTAGGTATAACACCCAATTTTGTAGAAGTATTTTTAAAGAAATATTACAATAAAACTTAAAGCTAGCCTTATCTGATTACTATACAAATCATGCCCACGTGGAATGGTGCCAAGAATACTGGCTGTATTTCCGCGCTGGACAGCCAGGCTGATCCGTTGCGCATAGAGCCAGCCGTTCTGTCACCTGATGAGGCTATTAAACGCGGTGAAATGTCTCGTAAATTTTTTTAGCACTAAGACTCCATGGCCCCAGGGATTAAATTAAATTAATCAAATTAAATTAAACGCCGACTGTGAAAGTGTGACGTCACAATTATATATTAGGGTTTTATATTCATTTCTATAATCACACTAATATTATAAAGGAGAAAGTTAGTATGTGTGTGTGTGTGTGTGTGTGTATGTTTGTTACTCCTTCACGCAAAAACTACTGGACGGATTGGACTGAAATTTAGAATGGAGATAGATTACACCCTGGATTAGAACATAGGCTACTTTTTATCCCGGAAAATCAAAGAGTTCCCACGGGAATTTAAAAAACCTACATCCACGCGAACGAAGTCGCGGGCATCAGCTAGTTAGTATTAAAGTTGTGGGCATGCCCATCGTGCCCACGCGCTTGGCTGTTCTAACTCAATAATTGACGAGGGATGAATTGTTGCAGGCCCGGGACTGATCGACGAGTTGGAGGCTTTCATGGCCCCCGTCGGCGAGGGATGCTACCCGCCGCAGCCCATCGACGCGCGTCGAATCGGGTGAGACTTATACACTGGGTACAGTCCGACAAGGCTCTTTTGGCACTAGAGTGAGGGCGCAGTTGTCGCTTTATGCCGACACAGCGAACTAGCAACAAGTGCACTTCTCTAGATGGCGGCTTTAGTTCCGATACTGGCCACCCGCCAAAAGAGCCTTGTAGGACTGTAGTATGGAACAGTGATTTCTATGGCAAAATTATGCAGCGGCATCGCTCAGGCAGCGCACCGCCGATGCAACGCATCGTATTCACTCTAAGCTGACAAAAATACAACGGCTAGCCTTTTCTATCCTTCCACTTCCTGAATGGTAGACGTCTGTCCTCCAGCCTCCTGTCGGAAACAGTTCGGAGAATGTGCTCAGGAATTTCACATCATTTTCTTCCTCCACCCTTTAACCACAACAGCAAGAAGCCAAGACGATAGTATCTATATAGATGGCACTCACTTTACTTGCACAAACATTTTGTTCAACGTTTCTGATACAACCCGCTGAAGGTGTTCCACACACCTTTCTTACTTCGCGGTCTTTATAACTTACCTTCAAGGCATCCAGTCAAGCGAGCTCCAATCTTTACCTCATCATTGCTTTCCATCAGGAATATCTGTCTATCTGGCTACAAAAAGTTACATTGATTTTTGTTAATTCCAGGGGCCACCAGCTACCAGAAAGCCCGCCAGATTCCGGTTCAGAAAACCCATACAGCCCAGAAACTCAAGTATCCCACACAATCGCCGTATCCCAAACAGTCTTAGGAGGAGACTACATGCTGGTACCAGACCATATGACACCACACGAAATCCTACAACAAAATGGCGATTATATCTACGAGGAACTAAAGACAGATAACATAGACCACGAGGTTTTAAGGTCCAATTTAAATGATGTGGTTGTTCTACCCCAAGATGCAAGTATAGTTGATTTAGGGTTAAGGTCAGTTCGTCATGATTTGGGGCTAAATGATCCCATTGCGTACCAGAACCGGTATAATCAAATGAGGGTAGAGTTGCCAGATTTGGAGCAAGGTCTGATAAATCCTCAGTTGGTTGCGTTGGGACATGATACGTTGACGCCGGTGTATACAAATCTTCAAGAACCAAGTGGAAAGAAGAGAAAACATTCGCAGGACGTCAACTCGCAAGTTAAATGTGAACCAGGTAACAAAACTACCTAGTTACTACTTAGTAAATACTAATATAGTTAAAATTACGTAAAGAAATAAATGTGCAGCACTATCGAAAAATAAATCATAATTTTTCTTAAGGGATATCCACATAAGTATCTAGATATCTGATTTATTTTCACGCTAGCTTTCAGCTTTTTCGAGAAATCTGATGATTTTAGTAATCATCTGATCTTAGTTTTTGTTGATAATCAATAAGGACGACAAGCATCTTGAAAATCTCTTGAAAATCTTGGTTACAAAAAAGTGTTTCTGGAATTCGCCCTTCACATAGTAAAAATAGCTAACAGCAATGGAAGGACTTCCACGTAGCTGGCCCCACGTCTAAAAACAACACAACAATGGAGGGTTGGTTATTCACTATTGCATTTAATAAAAATAGTCGTGATAGTTAAAGTATACTTATACCTACTTAATAGCTTTAAGTTGTTAGACAATAATACCAACAGGTTAAAAAAAGCTCATGAATCATAAGGAAGCAAGATCACTTTTTTCACAATATTGGTTGTTTTATTAGCGGCGTTATCACCGGAGACAGTGGTACGACCGCCACCCTCGGTGGACGGTTCGGAAGCCGGCGACGATGCTCCTCTACAGTGTATACGGTTCGCACACTTCCAGCAGAACGTCTGGCATTCCCTCTACGACTGCAACTTGAAGCCCTTGTAAGTATTCTCAACAAGGAGATGCCCGCGGCTTCGCTCGCGTGGATTTCGATTTTTTTGATCCCGTAGGAACTCTTTGATTTTCCGGGATAAAAGTAGCCTATGTCCTTCCCCGGGATATATCCCAAGTCTGTACCAAACATTAAAATCGGTTCAGCGGTTGGGCCGTGAAAATGTAGCAGACAGACAGGCACACTTTCGCATTTATAATATTAGTATGGATTGACAAACAAGAATCAAGCAAAACTCCATAATACATCTTCTCTGGTTCTCATTCTATTTAGACTTGATTTATTTTATGAGGAAAAATCGGAGAGAGGCCTTTACCCAGATGCGGGACAGGACAGCTAATTTAGATGTAGAAAACTTCGTAAGCGCAATTTAGGAGCTATGGCGAGAGATAAAAGAGTCCTGTGGTGACATCTAGTTTGTTCGTTATAAGTTGCTCCGTCGCAAAGTGCGATAGCTGTAGGATCCTTGGTATGAGTTCGAATAGCGTTATCTACCGTCTGCATGTGGAGACCACGTTACTTCCCCTCTTATCTTTAGATTATCATGGACATATCTGTATCATAACTTTCCATGTCGTGTCAAGAGTATCAGCTGATGATCCATATAATACACACACCAACCACATTACCTGTTATTTTCTTCTTTTTATGCTAACATTTTCCTTTTCACAGATCTACTCTATCCTACATAGTCGGAGCCGACAAAGGTTTCAACTTCTCACAGATCGACGAGGCTTTCGTCTGTCAAAAGAAGAATCACTTTCAAGTGACGTGCCAGATACAGATACAAGGAGACCCGCATTACGTGAAGACGACGGAAGGATTCAAGAAGATTAACAACTTCTGCCTTCATTTTTATGGCGTCAAGGTAACTCTATTTTTGGGTAGTCCCATCGGATTAAGAAAGAAATAGGGATACAAGTCCAGAGTTTGTTGCTGATTCCTTTCTGTAGAAGAGGTGGTTGCACCAGTTGTATATTCTCTTAATATAGGTATAGCATATAACTGAGGAGGCTCCGATGGTAGTGGACCGGTGCGGGAGAGTGACAGTTGACACAATTTAATGAATCACTGGGCTCTTGTGTCTCGTCATCACACCCTAAAAAATCTTCAGCGCTTACTTACCATAGCTCTTTCGATAGCTCGACATATTTTTTTTTTGATTTAGACTTTCTTGTTATTTAAGTTTATTATGTATTTAACTATGTTTGTGATACATTTTTTTTTTGTTATAGGCGGAAGACCCAAGTCAAGAAGTAAGAATTGAACAAAGTCAATCAGATAGAACAAAGAAACCATTCCATCCAGTGCCGTAAGTAATTCTTATATCCTTAAACTGGACAAATACTCGGCTATTTTCTTTTGTTTTTCTATGGCTCTTGTATTTTGTTTTGAATATTCTTTTCATATTCTTCTTATAAGGTTTTTACGTGTTTCATCGTCATTAACTGATAGACGGTCACAGCTGGACATATACCTATTTCTCATAGGGACTTCCACACGCGTTAGAATAGAATAGAATTTATTTATTTGCATAATGTGTGTATAAAAGATGATATATATGATTACAAGTTTCAGCACATTAGCCGTAGTGGCGTACAATCATACATAGTAAATAGTTTGACATCGTCTGTCTACCTTTTTTTTTTGTAAAGGGGGGGGGGGGGGGGCTAATGTCCTGAAACTAACCACTGGGCTATCTTGTCCACAGTGTGGAGCTCCGTCGCGAAGGTACAAAGATCACAGTGGGAAGACTGCACTTCGCAGAGACCACTAACAACAACATGCGCAAGAAAGGCCGACCAAATCCTGACCAGAGGCACTTTCAACTTGTCGTAGCTCTTCGAGCTCATGCCTCTCACGCGGACTTCATAGTAGCGGCGCAGGCTAGCGACAGGATTATTGTTAGGGTGAGATGACATGAACTTCTTTTTTATCGATCAAAACCTGGAATCCCCATCCTCCCAACCCTAAACCTTTTTATTGACTATTTATATTTCCCAATTCAAACTAATTTTAGTGCAATGGAAGACTGGAAATACTCCTGGAATTCTGCGTTTAGATTTACTTCAACCACGATTAAAAGTTACACGTACAAGTTTTTTAAATATAGGCGCATTGGGCAATTTCGAAACTGGTAACAATTTAATGGTCGCATCACCGACACGCTTATGATCTTCTTTTCTTGTTTGGTGAATTTTTATAGTGTTAGCCCAGCACAATGCACTTCGCCAGTATCGAGTAGCTTGAGGGAGGCACATAGGCGATCGGTAAAAATGTGCCAATAGTGAATATTTCATAGTTTTAGGTTTTCACTTCAGTCGGTATTCCCTGCTAATTACCATTTTTTTTAATAAACCAGGCATCAAATCCCGGTCAATTCGAGGCGGACTGCACGGAGAACTGGTGGCAGCGTGGCGTGTCAGACAACAGCGTGCATTATAATGGGAGAGTGGGCATCAACACTGACAGGCCAGACGAGTCCTGTGTTATCAATGGTAAGACTCAGCCTCGATCCTCGGCCATAATATGGGTAAAGATTCCTTACTATGTGCCTCGGCCCTTGGCTATCACTAGGAACTCTTTGATTTTCCAGGATAAATGTAGCCCATATTCGTTTTCGGGATGTAAGCTATGTTTGAACCTTTCACCAAAATCGGTTAAATGGATAGGTGTTTCGTGGGAACTCTTGATTTTCGTTTTTTTTTTAAATTTAGATAAAAGTTGGTCTTTGACTGCAATCTCACCTGATGATCTCATTAGTTATAGCTGTACGTTGATAGATCAGTCAGTCAGTCAGTCAACTTTTCCTTTTATACATTTAGAAGTAGTGATGGAAGTATGGATTACATACAGTTGAGTTATCGACAGCAATTTCATAACTTATGGAAGAAGTGCTTAAATGTTATGATCGTTACAGGAAATCTGAAAGTAATGGGGCACATAGTCCACCCGTCAGATGCACGAGCCAAACACAATATCGAGGAGTTGGACACCGCACAGCAGTTGAAGAATGTACAGAGCATACGGGTGGTGAAGTAAGTTTCATTGGACTGTGTCCAAAACTCCAAAATTCTCATGACAAAAGGTCTAAAATTACTTCTATCCTTTTTCCCCTAGATCACACTCCTTAAGAAAAAAAAATTGCTTTATTCAATATTACCCCCAAAAGACAGCACTGCTTTTTACACAACTGCCCAAGAAAAGAAATTTAATGTTTTCAGGCTTCCATGTATGTATGTATTTGACCATCTTCCACAGATTCAACTATGACCCATCGTTCGCGGAACATTCTGGGCTATTGGGCTTTGACCCGCGCTCCCCTGCGCCGCTAACTGATACGGGTGTGGTCGCCCAGGAGGTCCGAAAGGTTCTACCCGATGCGGTGAAAGAGGCGGGTGACGTCACACTGCCTAATGGAGACACTATACCCAAGTTTCTGGTTGTCAACAAGGTATGTGTATTTAATAATGGGATTTTTGGGACCAGGAACCCATACTAGATCTCTTTGTTGTCTGTCTGTTTCTATGTCTTTTAAGACTCACTCGTTGATGAGTCTTAGCAGACATAAAGACATAAACCCTCCCCTTTTCAATTCAAGGGAAGAGGGGAGGAATTTAGAATCATGAAAAGCAGGTAGCAATGTTTTATAGCATAAGTAAAGCGGAATTTACATTACGACGTTAGTGGCACGAGATTAGTGTCACGACATTAATTTCACTATCAATTGCATGTGTAAACGTCTAATTTCGCAATGCATGCATTGCTACTTCAACTACGCTAAACTGTTGAACTATGTCGGTTACTCCAGTTCTCCAACAGATCTCATTAATTTGATCACGTAGAGAAACTAAAAAGTTATAGCAAGAAACAGTTAAAAATTATTTTGCTATAATCCGCCAACAGGATAAATCTGTATGGTCAAACATGCAGTTACAAGCTAAGCACCGCTTACCTCCCCAACCAAGCAATAAAGCCAAGTTCCCAAGCAAGCACTGCCACCACCATTCACATGCAACACCACACAAGACTTGACAATACAGCATTGTAAAGTCGAAATGTCCTGAGGATGCTCCGGTGTCGGGGCGAAACGTGCGTCGAGAGTAGTGGAAAAGTCTTGTGTGGTGTTGCATGTGAATGGTGGTGGCAGTGCTTGCTTGGGAACTTGGCTTTATTGCTTGGTTGGGGAGGTAAGCGGTGCTTAGCTTGTAACTGCATGTTTGACCATACAGATTTATCCTGTTGGCGGATTATAGCAAAATAATTTTTAACTGTTTCTTGCTAAACATGAACTTCCGCAAAGTAATGCCTGATTCTATCCAATATTTAAAAAGTTATAGTCAAGAGAACACTATTATTGTTATTTCATACAGGATCGTATCTTTATGGAGAACCTTGGAGCAGTGAAGGAGCTGTGCAAGGTGACGGGCAACCTGGAGTCCAGGATCGACCAGCTGGAGCGAATCAATAAGAAGCTCTGCAAGATCAGCATCTTGCAGCGACGGGATAGCTCTAGGTCCAGTGTTAGCAATGGTAAGCTTATGAGGATTCCTGTAAATGATAAATTTAATGTTCTCAAAGGTGTGTGAAGGCTGCCAATCTGCACTTGGCCAGCGTGGTAGACTACATAGTATAAAACCCATCTCATTTGAAAAGGCTCATGGCTGGTCGTCTAAGTTTAAAGTGAATTAATCGAGGTTCATAATTCAAATCAGTCAGATTGGCTCCAGAATCTGTTCTATTGTCTGATTTTTCAATCATCATAGGCGATAAGACATGGCGATTCAATGGTTGAAGAATCCAATAACCAGGATATTATATTCTTGAATTTTACCAATTTGGGCCTTAATTCCATTCCACTTTATGATATAATTTACTGTGCACAACTTCGAATATCTAAATTATTTTTATACTTTACTGGTCATTTTCTTTCAGACTCCCGTTTCTCAGGCATATCGGCTTCATCAAAGTCGTTTTACAGCGACGGCAACATTTCCATTGATCAAATCCGAGACATAGCCCGCAGCATCCGGCGACACGAGTGTTGCCACAAACTGAGCCACAACTCCCCAAAATTCACCCGAAAACAGTGCAAGAACTGCCATAACAACTACGCCAAATACGGGAAATACTACAACTACAATAAAACATGCGTCAGATACCATTCTAGTAAAGAAAAGTCTGAGAACGAAAACACATATCCAACCTATGTTAGTACTATAGGTTCTGTTGCTCAGAAGTTGCCTGCAGATGACACTTTTAGTGTGATTTCAAAAAAGAAAGACGCGTGTCTATGGTTGAGGGATGAGGACAGTTTCGGGAATGGCAACACTAAATTGGGTTTTTGCTGTCGGAGGAAATATAAATACGGGGATGCCAGCAGTGAATTGATTTCGAATAAACTACTACAGATTATTATAACAATTTTGATTTTTATTATGGCTGTTTGGTGAGTACAATATTTTTATCACTTTTTACTTTTTCGATCCATAGCCATAAACGTTTCTATTTGCGTTTTTATTTGCTACACTTTTCTTTCGTTTACTAATCATTTCTGACATTTTCAGCTTGGTGGTGATGTCAGCCCTGTACTTCAGAGAGCACCAGGAGCTGCTATCAATGAAGGAGATCCGGTCGCGCGAGAGGTTCCCCTCCTACCAACACCGAGGGAAGTTTAACCCCAACACTGCCTCCACTCACCGCGCCACGCCGCCCGACCAGAACCAAATACAGGTCAGCTATAACACTTACTTATTGCAAGAACAGAACAAAATCCATACGAATATTATAAATGTGAAAGTGTGTCTGTCTGTCTATCTGTCTTTCCGTCTGTCTGTCTGTTTGCTACGTTTTCACGGCCCAACCACTGAACCGATTTTAATTAAATTTTTATTCCGGAATATTGAAGAGTTCCTACGGGATTTAAAAAACCCGAAATCCAAGCGGGCGAAGCCGCGGGCATTCTCTAGTATGCAATAAATAAAATTATTTTTTATTCAATTACTAAACTTTTACAAGTAATTTTAAATTGTCAAATGCGGTCACCCATCCAATTACCAACATGGGTCAGCATTGGTTAAAACAAATCGATTAATCTTGGACTGCCACAAATAAGCCCCACGCTATGTTACTAAAATGACTAAAATATCTTATCGTTTCAAATCAGTGTCAAAAATCAATTATCTACTGTGCATTGTTTCAGAACTTAAAAGCTGCTCAGCACACAGCATCTAAAAAAACTGCAAAAGGTAACGAAATTGGTTTAACTCTAGTCAAATGAATCTTCCATAAAGATAAAACCAGTTCTATTAATAACCGTAATATAATTTTATTATAGAGAAAGGTCCGTATAAAACCAGTCCGGAGTATACAACATCAAGTCCGCAAACGCATTCTACGGCCACGACGATACACGCGTCCAAGAACTACGTTAAAAATGTGCTTCGTAAGTATCTTATTATGAAGCTTTAGTACCCATGCTAGCTCAAAGCATCATCATTGATTTGCATTGTAGAAATGGCAAAACTTTACAAATATCACTAAACTAAATAAGTACAGTTTGCCGCTTGAAATGCACCTAAAAATTATGGAATAGACCTGCTGAACCGTGAATTTCTATTGATTTTTTTGCATTATTAATCTTATTGTCCACCTAGAAGTATTTTTTTATTTTTCGTAATATTATTCGTATCCGGTATTATATTTTAGATCGATACATCGATTGTGATCTTAAATTTTTAAGATTAAGGGCTGACAGAAAACTACTTTGAACTATCGTCGGAGAGCACACATGCTAAAATTCATCAAAATTACCAGGGAAAGAAGGAGTTATCCAGAATCATGGGGTGTTTTTGATTCTACTACAAGTTAACCCTTGACTACAACCAAAATTGGTTCGACAGAAATGTAGAATAATAGTACTAACTGATTGTGAAGTTTAATTTGTCAATTAGGGAAGATTTTTCGATAACTAGAAAAAAGTACTTAATGTAACTTTACAATGTGTTACGATTGTTAAAGATATAGAAGAATCATCGGAGCCTCCACTGGTTGAATTGGACACACCTGTATTAGTATCTCGGATCGCTGAAGTCATAGGCAGCGGATGCACCTTCACTGCCAATTCAGACAATGAACTAGATGCAGAATGCCAGGTAAGATTGTTACTAAAGAAATCGAAGCTAAATTTTTTCGAGCTCCAAAATAGCAGAGTGGAGTGAAAAAGTGCCAATTTCAATTCAGATAAGATCAGTTTAGACAATTGAATTTTGTAAATTGCACTATTCAATGGTCGAACTCTTAAAGCTAGCTTTTACCTTTTAGATTCTAGAATGTTTCTTAATATTTTACTTTGAGTTCACGGTTTGGCTTTGGCTATCAGGTTTAGGTACCTGTGTTAATTGGCACAATACCTTGTTTGGTGGAAATCCTTGCAAGATACCTTTGTCCAACAGTATATGTAAACTTGTAAATGCTATTTTGGTACAATTTTATTTAATCGATTTCTTTTTGTTATCTTTAACATGCTGCTTTCAAATAGGAAGTACAAAAAATATCAAAATCAATACTGTACGCTTTATTGGTAAGAATAATTTAAGGCAATAAATTCTTTTCATGCTTTAAAGATGTTTTAGAATAAATAGTCAGAAATTAAATCCTCTAAATAAGAAAATATTTCTAATACTGAGTACTCAGTTTATTACTTTCATTGATAACATCTAGTTTGTTATAATTATATTTCTGTTTAAATTTGGTGTAAAATAAAGAATATTTTACTTACTTACTATTTCTTGCAGTCTTCATGTGGTTTGGACTCACCACAGACATATGAAAATCAGGAGCCTCTAGAAAGATCTAAGTCAGACAAAGACCTGAACGAGACCTTCCCCCGTCCCCTTGAACCAATCACCAGAGAAAAGATCCCCCTAACGCCAGACATACCCGAAAAAAACAATTCCAAAATCCAAAAAACTGACAATGAGTCAATGAAAAATCAAATTCATGATGAAATGATGGCTGAATCTAACTTCTTGGACGCTAATAAAGTCAACGTGACTGAGACTGGAGTAAGAGTTAAAAGAGAAGCAAATGAGAAGATTGTATTGAGGAGAATTGTAAGAGAAAGTAACGAAGCACTTATGAGAAGTAGTTCTGAGGATATGAATATTGAACAGTCTGAAGAAATAAGCCCGCCTGGTAGGTTGAGTATGATTTTAATTAAACTAAGTCAGTCTCCAAAGATAAACGTTAGGTTACTTTACTACTACAGATTACATACACAGAGATGATGAAGGATGACTAAGCAAACGGTCACTTCATTTATGTAACATTTATTGGGAAAAGGATTGAAGTTATCCTTCATTACGTATCCTCGTACAGACATGGTCACAAGGCAACCTAAAAGTCAAGGTTTGATTTACTACTGTTTCCATAGCCCAAAATGTAGGAAGAATGTTGGAAAATGACAAACATTCAACACATGTCGCTTGTTTTAAAACATTTCAAGTATGTTTTAAAGTTTTTGTTTTGTATTCATAAACCTAGAATAATTATTGTGTAGACTAAAGATGCAGGTGAAATTGAGAAACTTGCTTTTACTTCTAGTTGTAATTATTAAAAAAATTGCTCGGTGTTACTATTATCGGCACTGATCAATAATCAACAATTAATACTTCAAAACTTTTCCTGATTCGCCAAAACTACAATGTTTTGTTTATTTTGTTTTTCAGAATGTGACACGATAACCGTGGGTATAGCGAGCAAGTCAGTGACAAATGACACAGTATTCAGCGAGAGGATATGTGCACGAGCACTTCATAATTACACCTACACCGTGCCTTTATCTCACTGTCTACACCACAAACACGTCGATATTACCTTCAGGTTGGTAGACCTTTGTTCTAATAATACGATTCCGGATTTAGACCAGGATCTATTTCCTTTCACAAACTTACCACGTACGGTCAAAACAAGATTCGATAAAATGTTATAAGTATAATAGATAAAGTAAGAAAGATTATGCGATAACTGTCTATGGCCAGGCACAGTATAATTTACTGCACCCATAAGACACACTGTCATAAATGTTGAAGAAAACACCATCCTCAATCGCACGTCATGCCGATGACGTGGAAAGCAATTTTTTTAAATAATGTCTATAGCAAAGACTTACAAGACCAACAGTGACAGATTAACGGTGTTACAAAAAATGAAACGTAAATGTGTGCGTGAAATAGAGTTGTCCTGACTTTAGCATTTGTATTATCGATAGTCTTACTGGCGAAATCATAGGACACTAATGAGTTAGTTTAACGAAGTGAAGTAAAAAGCATCTTATAATCTTAAAAAATCAAATACATTTCAAATACACAAATAGTAACAAAGCTAAAGCTAGGTAACAGATTATTATTTATTAATGAAATGACTTTAATATTTTATATAAATAATTTATTAATGAATTCTGAGATACTTATAGTTATTTTAACCCCTTATAACATTTTTTATTGATATTTCGATAGAAAACTATTAAAAGTCGTTTTAAAAAAATCTTTTTTTGAGAAATAGAGCAATTTTTGGGATTTTCATATAAATTACCGGAATTTGTTGGTTTTCCACCTTTATTTTTTTAAAGGGTGCAAGTAAATTTAATTTGATTAATTACAATAACACTCTGATATAATGTCTAAGTGACAAGTTAATAAAAATAAATAGTATATATGGCGCTCAATTCATAGCTAATGACCTCCCCGATAAGCACTTAAATACAGTAATGTACGGGTAATGTAAGTCACGCTAAATAAAATAAAAATTAGTGAAAATATTTATTTCGTTCTTTTCTTTTATTGGAAAGTACCTAGTGTTTTATATTGTATTTTACATACATCACATGAAACCTATCACATCAAACCTACCGGTAGACACGATTATCGACTATCGATACTTGTGACGTCATTACTTTGTCAATCCCTATCGTAAACAAACGTTTTTAAATTTTACATAAAATATCCAAAAATTCTTCATTTAGCAATGTAATTTGATGATAAGTCTTAAGGGAAACCTATCATCTAAGCTTCCAATAGCTATTTTGCCTAATTTTCAAACAACAAATGATGATATAATGAAATATGATAATGAATATAAACAATTAGTATAAATAATCAGTAATTACCTGTGAAACGTGTATTTACGCGGATTATAACGTCTTGTAACGTCACATTCGCTCACTGAACAAGACACCATGGTGGCAAGACATAGATTTTACGTTTTAATCGTAAAATTATTTAGTAAATGCAAAAAATCACCTCGACTTGGAACAGGCTGAACTCTTACGGCCCTTCTCACGTAAACAATGACTTATTGGCATCTTGTTTCGCTATCTCGCTTTCGCTCGCGGCAGTGGGTCTAATCTGACTACCTCTCGCTCCAACGCTTTGTCAGTCTTTGAGCGAAGCGAAAATTGTATGTCTATGGTCTATAGTAACGAAATTATAGTCAATACTAAACGAGAGCCAGTAATTAATGATGAAAAATTATTTAGGAGACCCATAATCTTGTATCCTAAAATATGAAATGATGTAAGAAAATTAAAAAAAAAACATTTTTTTTTGTTAAAAGCATGTTTTCAGATTGTAAAATCGTTGTCACTATATTCATTAAATTGTGTTTATATTAAGGTAATTTATTGTGTAAAGTTAATTTACTTTTTGTGTCCCAGGTCATTGAAATTAAAAGAAATCCGCCTTTGCGATCTCCACTGCAAGTATGACTCAATCAAGAATTGCCAGTTGAACCGTGAAATAGCCAAACCCATTCCCACTGGCGACTACTGGACCTCCAAAATGACATTGGAATGTAACATGGACAGGCATATGAAGATTCGAGCTGGATTTTTGCCTTTGAAGGTATTTTCAAATAGCTTTTCATTTTCTACCACTGTGGTAGGATTTGGTAGTAACTATAATTGAGTGTTGGCTTCAAATTAGAATTCATTCAAGAGCTTAAAGTAAAACAAAGGACCCTTACAGTATTGTTCAGGACAGCCTGTCTGCCTGTTAGTTTGCCGTGTAGGTATTTAAAATTTTGAAAAAAGTTTTATAAGAACCTTTAAGGTTCTTTTTTTTTTTTTTTTAAATAAATATGAACATGAAAACCTGAACATGAAAAGCAAGCCGATTTTTTTTTTAGTTTACTCTCTCAAGTGTTATATCGTTAAAATAACTTTCTCAGAGAGTTTCAATTTGAATTTTGAATAAGTTATTTTTATTTACCTATTTTTGTTTTTTTTTCAGGACCTTTGCTACCTTGCGCCCGAACCTAAGATGCCATTCGTAGAGTTCAATATTCACGTATTTAGAGATTGTCGCAATTAAATAATATTAAGAAACACAAATGTTTTAATATTAAATTATATATTCTCCTAAAAAAAGTAGGATGTTTAAAAATCTACCATTTTGGTAGAAAATAACGACTAAGTAATAATAATACCATTCCGGTGAAGTTCTTTTTAATCTTTGTCAATCCGTCTACGGGTCCGTATCTTAGGTATCTTGTAAGGACTTTCACGCGCCACTATCTGACGCCGCCTGGATTCACCGGTTTACTGCGACTCCGCCAAGATTCAATACTAGGACGATGACGTTTGAAGTCATCTGTTCATCCAGTGAAGTTTCCGACGCCAGGTCGTCATTCCAACATCATGGGATCCCTATGTCATTGTTTCTTCAAACCATGTGCGTCGCCCATTGCCACTTCACTTCGCAACCAGTTGGGCTATGTCGGTTCCTACTCCGGTTCTTCTATGGTTATTTTAATTATAATCTCATAAAACGTTTCAGTATTTATTTTAAACTTTAGTTCTAAATAATTTTTATTTATTTAGATATTATATGTATTTTATTGCAGTTGATAGAATTGTGAGCTTTTTTTGTAGTTTGCAGAAATAATATTAAATATACTGACTTTAACTTGAAACTAGCTTCTTAAGCAAATATCAATACATCATTATTTTTTCAATTTTAGCCAAAAGTAAATACTTAGGAACTTTTTAATAAAATTCCGGTAAAACTCATGTTTCTATGAACTGTAAATAGTTACAAAACATTCCGAAAAGTGCAATTATCACTAAATATAAACCTTCCGTCCTGGAACATATTATTATAATATAATGTATTAAAATCATTCCTTTATAGCAATAATATAGCTTTAATAAAAAAATAATGTTTAAGGAAGTTGCATAATCTAAATACAGTCCGATTTAGTTAATCTACCTTCAAATGTAAATTGGATGGCAGATTTGAACATTAGAGCCCCTTAAAATACTAATTGTAATAACGCTTTTGCACGCGGTGAGATTTTCACTTTAGTTAATTTGCGTAAAGGTTGATGCACACCTGCGCACGCGCATGAACCGTGCACACAACGCGCATCATAAGAACATTATGTGGACATCTCCATAAGGGGTTTGCGAGCGCCACGACATGCACGCATTCTTGAGTTTTTGAGAGAATACGCATGAGACAGTGACGCGTCCGTACTGGTGTACGATGCCCGTTGTGTCATGTGTGCACAATTGGTGCGCTTGCGCAGGTGTGGATCAACTTTTAGATGAAACGAGCGAACGCAATACAGAAGAATTCAAAGAAATTTCTGACAAGCCAACAATATGTTGGCGATTCCTCTGGTGCTATTTTAATAGCGGTAATTAATTTATTATTTATCATCTGTATTAGCTTAGTATGAGTTCTTATATATCTCAATAATGTTGATAGAACTCTAACTCTAAATTTTTGCCTATAAGTTTCCTTGACTTATAAGCAAAAATTCAGTAACATCGACTTTAATTTTACAAGCGGAGAATGTAGATGTACAGACGAGGTTAGGCTTTAAAACAAGGCTATTAAGATCCATTTTATTTTAACGCTGAAGTGTTTCTAAAAACTCGAATTCTATCAACATTGTTGATGCGATGTAGCAGACAGGGTCAGAATACCTACATGGTCGACTCCCCTGGTCGTTTGCTCGCTATTTTTATTTTTAAAAAATTCCTACCGTTGCTTGTCTAGCCTTTCCCAGAAAAGATGACCGCGTGCACAAATATTCTCATGAAAAATTTGCGATTTCATTTAATTTTGTTGTACCTGTAAAACAAGTGAATTGAAAATTAAAATGTTAATTTTGAATTACGTTTATTTTCTTATTACTTTATCAATAGGTATCTTCTTTATTTTAATTTTAAAAGGTGGTAGCTATTTTTTTTTTGTATTTTCATTTGTTAACTTGAACTGTACAGAAAGGAATTTAGATTTTTAAGTTTTATAAGTATTTTTTTCATATTATTTTAGATAGTAAGGTAAATACTCATATTATAGTACCTTTGATGATGCGGAAAAGTTAACGAAAGTTTAGTTGATTTTTCGTGCAATAATGTTATCATCCTTTTTATAAAGATTTTGTAATTACTTGTTCAATTATAACTTCAAAATTAAATTCAGGCATTTAAAACTCTATGTGATTTTAAAATATCGTTTGGTAGCCCAGTGGTTTTAATTATTTAAAAATACTATTACAATAGTTATTATATTGTGTTGTCACTATTTGTACATTCCAAGCCAGTACTTAATTAAATTAAGTTAATTTTTTGACGCACAATTATTATACTTATTTAACTTATTTAACATCGGAATATTTATTTATACCAGTATTCTGTAAGAAATATCACAACATGAACAGGCTTTTTTATTAACCCTTGAAGTACATGTACCTAGCAGTTTATTGCAGTTTATTTTTTTGGCGGTATTTTTTGAGTGTTTGGCTCACAAATTACTTTTCCCCCATATATTATCATAGCCTTGATCTTTTTCCTTAAGAATGATCTGATTACGTAACATTGTTATAAACTTTGTTGCCTATATTATTAAACATATAAAAATTTATCCGCACTGTTTTTGTGTTATATAGACTGAATCTACTATAAGATATAATTTTGCAATATTTTTTCATATATCGCCAAAAAGAAGAACTTTGCATTACAAGGAATCTCTCATAAACGATATCTCAAAAAATAAAATTATGTAAGTAATTTAAATTTTACTACACTATCTTTAGGTTAATTTAGAAATATTTAGGTAAATATAATAATATAAATTGTAGTGTTTAGTTGAATGTAGAATTAAAGAAATTAAATCACAATACAAATAATCACAATTTTGGAAAGTAGGGATCATTGTTGTAGTATTGTAAGTTTCTCTTTAAGATTTAATATATTATGATAAATATGTCTTGCCATATTCGATTCTCAGTATATGAAATCATATTTATTTTTCCCTTTATTATTTTAGTATTTTTAACACTATGCGAACTTTGATGACTATTTTTGATGAGTTCACAGAGTACATTGTGGATGAGTTATTTATTTTTTTATACCTTCCATCATAATACAAAAGGTAGCTCTACCCAAATTTATTTACTTTAAAAAAAAGTTTAACATTTTACTAAAATGATTCCATAATCTATATTATTTAGTAGCTTAATAAGTTTAGGGACAAATCTTGTCTACATTTTGCGAGAAATAGTTAAAATATTTATATTTTAACTTTTAAAAAGACTTTCTGTTCCTCATTTTTTACACAATTATTTATTTTAAAAACATTTGTATCAATAATAAGTATGTCTCGTAGTTTATATTTTTATTGCGTCGTAATTTGTTATATTTTTACGCCATATTTTTAGTACGGAATATTTTTTTTTTGTGTTAACTAAGTATTTTTTTATCACAATTATTTCTTATAAGATAAAATTTAGTAAGTATTAAGATATAAGTTTATACAATAAGTTGTAATCTCGTAAAATAAATACATACAAACAAAACAATGTTTAAGGAATAAAGAATTAATTGTAGAAATGGATTTTTGTTTTTATTCACCGCTTTCATTAAGAAAATCATTTTCAAAGACAAGAAATTGACAGCAGATATCCTGGAGTATGGACATTGGACACTTTACCCTACTTGCATTTAAAGTTTTTCATAATTTAATCACTTGCTTATAAATGTCTTCTTAGAAGTCTACCTACATCTACGGAATCTTGAGCTGACTTTTCTACATATTTAACAGTGGGAGGGCGAACGGGTGGTTTTAATATAGTTTTATCAGTTTTTAAGGTTCCGTACCCGAACGGTGCCAATTGGCACCCTATCTGTCCGCCCGTCCATTAGTCTATCTATTCAGCAGATTATATCTCGTGAACGTAATAGGTAGAGTTACGATTTTCACAGAATGTGTATTGCCACTATAACAAAAACTAATAAAAAATTCAAATGGCTGCCACAAAAATAAATAAAAAGTATTATTTCTTTTACGATGGTATGGAACTCTTCGCGTGTAAATCCGACTCGCACTTGACCGATTTTTTTGTTCCTTGAATGTTATCTACTTACCATTTAACACTACACGCCTCAACCGTTGAACCAGGGATTGCTTATGCATCCTTTGCTTGCATTCTGGAGAACGGGCATAGGATACTTTCTTATCCAAGGAAATCAAAGAATTTCCACGAGATTTTTAAGACAGCGAAATCCAAGCGGACGAAATCGCAGGCAACGGTAATTTGCTAAAGTCCATTCACTTCAAACCACCATAGTTTAAATCGTAAACAATTTAAACAGTTTCAACTTCAGTTGAGCTCGCGTGCACCCGAGTCGCGAACGTGTATACAGTACCTTAGCGTAACGTGGATTTCCTCTAACACGAATTCGAGTGATAATCTTTCAAAGGTAAGTAAAAAACTTAAATTATATCGTATATAAATCTTATTTTTTAGTCCTGTGATGGAGGATTATTAATGATTTGACTAAGAACTGGGATGGATTGTACAAGAAATTCGTAAACAGTTACTTCTGTACTAGATCTGTACACAATAATAGCTGTTATTAGCAATAGTTATGATATTATTGTTTAAGTTTCTTTTTATTCATAACACAAGCGGTAAGTGGTTAAAACGTTTGTAATTATGTGCGTTTTAAGCAATTTAAATATCACTTGCTTTTAACTGTGAAGGAAAACATCGCGAAAAGGCATGCCTTGATCTCCAAGATTTGTGAAGTCTGCCAATCCGCACTTGGTCAGCTTGGTAGATTTGCGAAACTCTTCTTATTCTGAAAGGTTCCCCCGTGTTCAGTAGTGAGCCGGTTGTCCACGGTAATGATGATGAAGGTAATGAGTTTTTGCTCTAATCTGGGAAATAATAAGTAAACAAGATTCTTGTTTGCATCGCTGGTGGTTAGAACTTGGAATTGAATTGATTATTATTATTCGCACCTAATACCTACCTACCTAAGGCCGGAGTTACACGGGCAGCTTGAAGCGGTCTGGATTTTTAAATATTAGACATTAGTGTACTTATACGAATTCGGTAAACTACCTACCTACTAGGTAGGCATTTGTAACTTCTGACTCTGTATGCGATTTGGCGTTGCTGTAAGCCATTTTCAAGGAAATTTTCTAATTAATCAATTATAAATCTAATATAAATCAATTGACTGCTTCAATCTGCAATTACAGTCTTCTATTTACATAATGGGTACCTACCACAGAGCACTCGAGCAGCGGCGACTGCTCCGGGCAGTCAGCAGCAGGCAATGTCAAGCAGTTGGTTACTGGCTAACTGCTTGAGCTGCCCGTCTAAGGCCGGCCTTACTCTTGACGTTATTGATGTTATTATGTTGAGGTATTTTCCCATAAGTGGCATGACTATTATTTTTTTGTTGCCGAGACCGGCTAATGCTCCATTGTTTCGAATAGATTAGATGCTGGGGTCAAACTTTATAATAAAAAAAACAAATCAAGCATTTTTTAATATGAATATGTTGGCCAACTTTGTAGATTCTACAGTTAAGAATAGAATAGAATAGAAATAGTTTTTATAAATAAACTTTTACAAGAAGATATATTTGAATCGTCAAATGCATCTAGCTACCAATGGTTCGAAATGCCTTTCGCACCGAAAAGAACCAGCAAGCAACTCGGCGGTTGCTCTTTTTAACGATTCAATTTGCAAACATATGCCATGAATACAAGTAGGTGTTTAATTGTTTACGTCATATAATTAAAGGTACCTACTTTTTGCCTACTCTCATAAGTTCAAGTCTCTAACCCAACAGTTTGGGCTTGTTTAGTAAGGACGTGTAGGTAGGTATATTTTAGCATCTGAACAAGGAAAAATAAGATAATAAATAATAAACTTATAGGACTTTTATCTAGTTACTAACCAAATTTCAGTTATTTACTACCTGTGATAATTTAGGTAGGTATAACTGGTACACGCTAAAATAAAATAATTAGGCACCTATGTAAAAACGTGAAAAAGTAAATAATTTTCTAGCATGTCCTTGTGAATCTTATGGTGCCACTTCATGCTTGTGGTAGACAACATACCTACAGCAAGCATCGGCAAACAACAGAGTAGGTAGGTACTTTTTATAAGTGACAGTGTTTGGCTTGAAGCCAATTGGATCGAACGACAAGCATTGGCAAGCATACGCTAACACCCGTCCACACGCTTGCCGGTGCTTGTTGTTTGTGGTTTGTCACAAGCATGAAGCGCGTCCATTAGAATTGATCATTTGACCCCCCCGTCCACACCATAGCAAAAAAATTGTAAGTCTATGGTCCGTGGTCCACACACTGCCCGTGTGGCATGGGCAGGAGCGAGGAACGGAGGCAGAGACGTAGTGTGGCCGCGTTACTCGCGTGTTCCTCGTTCATGCCCATCGCTCCCTATTTAGTCAGTAAGGTCGGTAAGGCTCAACTTACACCGCCGCGGAACGGAAGCGAATTTCTAAAATATTATACAGCAATATTGGCTTCTATCTCCACCACGTAAAACACAAATTTCTCGCCCAAATGTAAAATTCGCCGGAATGCGCGGGAATTCCCGCGACTTCGCGGGAATTTTCTTTCTCAGTAGAAATTGATGCTTTAAATAGTGTGGAGATAGAAGTCAATATGCTATGTAACATTTTAGAAATTCGCTTCCATTCCATTTCAGTGTGATTTGACCCTAAGTATGCAAAAGCGCGCACGCTGCCACAGTTTCGACGTCCATCGCGTTGCAAAGACCAAGTACGGCGACGCAATTAATTGCGCGAGTAGAGCAGTGTGTGGACGGGGGGTAACACACATTGTAGGAAGGTAATCTATCTATAAAGTCTACATACAGTCTACGCCTACGTCAATCGTCGCACCTTTTGATGCAATAAGTCCTCCGTCCTATGTAGGCAGTTCTCTGTTCTTCTACGGCATGTTCATAGTAATTATCATGAATCATAAATAATTTCAATTATTACCTGCTTACACCTAGTCGTAAGTATAATAGGTACCTACACGATAGAGGAGGCAATAGAGATTAGGTCCTAACTACTAGTCAAATCAGCGACTTGCTATCAAACCTCAAAACACTGCCCGCGAAATTCAAAAATTTGTTTTTTTTTTGCAATTCGTAAACTAATACGATAAAGTAGGCTTATGGCATTTTAATTGCGTCAATGGCAGTATCATCCTCACAGGTTTATATAAAAATCTTTACTTGAAAGAGTCCAGTTTAAAAAATGCAGGTCAAATCCACGCTCTTTTATCATTTACATAATCTTCGATAGTAATATATTATATACTTATATAATATGCTTTTCTCATTCAACCCTCATGGAGACAGAATAGGGGTTTGAAATTTGTGTAGTCGTCGCGAACGAAGTCGCGGGCATAAGCTAGTAAACTAATATAATGATGAAACGAGTCTGCTTCTACCAACTTGCATCATAATATTTTTTACAACCGAATTAACAGTTTTTTAATTGCAACACTCAATTATTGTGAAATAACCCTAATGGGCCGTATGCTATTATATACAATTACGCGCTTTTGTAGTAAAGGAGTCAGCAAACCCGTTGACTTTCGAAAGCTACATTATATAGATGGTACTTATAGTTGTGTTAATTCACCGCAATACGAAACTTTGAGAAGTCGTGATGAGGGTTGTCAGATCCTAAAGTCCAAAAGCCGGAATCGGTGCTATAACATCAGCATCACACTATCACACTAATCACACTAATATTATAAAGGGGAACGTTTGTGTGTATGTGTGTATGTTTGTTACTCCTTTACGCAAAAACTACTAGACGGATTTGGCTGGGAATGAAGATAGATAACATCCTGGATTAACACCTAGACTTACTTTTTATTCCAGAAAATCAAAGACTTCCGAACGAAGTACGTGCAAAATAAGTACCTACCTAGTCGAATATGTATATGGGGTCGTATGACTGACCTTTTCACAAAAACAGATCTCAGCCGGGCTTGTATGTAGGTATTGTTTGGTGATACTGGAATCTTGCTTTAGTTATTAAAAAGCTAAAAATGTCAGACTGACAACCCTAGCATGAGCGCAATCTACATAATGCATCTAGACCTCAAGAGACAAATTGCATAAAGAGTGAAACAAATAGAACGCGTAACGGCAGCGTATCTTAGAAGAGAAGTATAAATATATACACATATATGACTATATATTAAATTATCTAAAACGATACATACCTACTACCTGGCATTGACATAATATTTCATGACTCAGCAATAGCTTTCAGAACAAAAAACCCACCGATCATTTATCGTTGAGCTCATCTCATATTTGTATGCAATATGAAATAGAGTTTGAAATAATATCTTAATTACGTTTTAATTAATTGAAACCTGTATTATATATTTTTACTATGCACAATATTTTTACTATCACACTAATATTATAAAGGCGAAAGTTTGTATGTGTGTGTGTGTGTGTGTGTGTGTGTGTGTGTGTGTGTGTGTGTGTGTGTATGTTTGTTACTCCTTCACGCAAAAACTACTGGACGGATTTGGCTGAAATTTGGAATCAAGATAGATAATATCCTGGATTAGCACATAGGCTACTTTTTATCCCGGAAAATCAGAGAGTTCCCACGGGATTTCGAAAAAGCTAAATCCACGCGGGCGAAGTCGCGGGCATCGGCTAGTGCACAATATTGTTGAAAAACAACCATTTTTTTATAGCAAAGACCATTTAAAAGCTATGTTGTTTTAAGTATAGCGATATAAGATTTTATCTACCTCGTTTCATAATCGAATCGATGTCAAAAGAATAAACATAAATATATAGAAGATATAGAATTTTATATTAATGTTATGTAAAGCTATGACTGTAGATATTAATATTTTATGAGCCGCAATAAATTGGATACTTATCTATTTATGTTTTCTAAATCTAGACAATTTTATTCAAATACCAAATAATGCTTTCAATAAGTAGATAAGTCAATACAAATATTGAAAAATCTTATTAGGTGGATTTTAAATTATAAACCTATCTAAACCATTTGCTCAATCGTCTTGTATAGCATAAACAGCTATTTGTCTGTCTGCTAGCGTTTGACGGCCCATCTCTTCAACCGATTTTGACAGGTAGAGAGATAACTTGCATCCCGAGGAAGGATATTTTATTGCGTTTTTTGTCCTGGAAAATCAAAGAGTTCCCACGGGACCTAAAAAACTTAAAACGCCGACGAATCGCGGGCATCATCTATTCGGCACGGGGATAGCTTGGGAGACAGTATTGGCTTCCTTTATCCCGGAAATTCAGAGTTTCCATGGGATTTTTAAAAAAAACCATTCAAGAAAGTCCGACTCGCAAACGAAGGGTCCCATAACTTGATAGGTACAAGATATTTAAGTAACACTATGTATTTTTGAATATATAATTTTTTAGTTTGTCTGGCGGCCACTTTGAAATTTGCCATCTTGGTTTTTTTAGTAAGAATTTGTTGTTATAGTGGCAAAAGAAACACTTACACACTCTATGTAATTTCAATTATCTACCTATTATAGCTAGGTAGTACATAAGTATGGTTCATGAGATAAAACCCGCTGAGATACATACAGACGGATGGACGGACGGGTACCTACGGAACCCCACAAAAACGAAACTTACGCACGCGAAGTCGCGGGTATCATTTAGTAAACAAAAAGAATAAACCACTAAACATAAAATACTTATATGGAACAACCACAGCGAGGAAACTTGATTTCTCTTGGCACAAACTATAATAGGTGGTACCGGCCTATGTACTTTCTAGTACTCGTTTTCTTACTGTTTTCTACGCATATACTTAATATATTTTACTAGCTGATTCCCGCGACTTCGTCCGCGTGGATTTAAGTTTTTAAAAATCCCGTGGAAATTTTGATTTACCGGGATAAACAGTAGCGTATGTGTTAATCCAGACTGTTATCTATCTTCATTCTCAGTCAAATCAGTCCAGTAGTTTTTGCGTAGAAGAGTAACAAACATACACACACACATATACTTACTCAAAAACTTTCGCCTTTATCATATTAGCGTGATTAACACTAAATATATTATTATTATACTTAAATAAGCCGTGAAAGCCAAGTGGTTAGGATTAGGATAGGTCGAGGGTTCGACCTCTTACTTTTCAGAGTTATGTGCGTCCCTCGCTTTAACGGTGAAGGAAAATATCACGAGGAAACCTGCATGCCTAAGTGTTCCACAATCTTCTCAAAGGTTTAGGAGTCTTTTTCTTAAATCTGTGGTATAGGTAATTCCGATACAAGTTAGCCTTTGACTGTGATCTCTACCTACCCTTCTGTTTCTACGCAGTATCGTACCGGAACGCTAAATCGCTTGGCGACAGGGCTTTGGCGGTAGAGTGGTAACTCTAGCAACTACCGAAGCCTCCCACTAGACAAGACAACAATTTAGAAATGATAAATTTTCCACCAAACGGAGAAAATTGACCCACAGTATGACCTAATATATATGAGCGCGATAGGTACATTAGCTACCTTCTTCAGAAGTTATAGAACTCTATTATAGAAGCAGGCGTTATTTTGCGGAAGTCCATGATATACAAGGAACCATAAGCTTAATTTGCTATAATCCGCCAAACCAAAGAAATCTGTATGGTACGCAGCACCACACATATTTCGTTGGTTTACCGGATTATAGCAAATTAAGCTTTTGGTTCCTTTTATAGAACTCTGACAAACAGACGGACGAACAGATAGACGGCAAACAAACTAGACTCGGAGATCTCGTTTCGCTCGGTAAATATTAATTACCTAACATAATTATTGCATGTCTTATACAATTCTAATTGCCTACTAATTAATTTAGGTAGCGCCACATTGTGAATTCGTATTCAAGTGAAAGTTGGCCTACCACGTCAAAATGATCTGACGACATTATATTATATATCTTTCAGTATAGTGGCGGGCAAATAATTATAAAAAAACCGGCCAAGTGCGAGTCAGACTCGCGCACCGACGGTTCCGTACTCAGGTATTTTGTCGTCATTTTGCACGATAAATCAAAAACCATTATGCATAAAAATAAATAAAAATCTGTTATAGATCGTACAGATAAATCCCTTTCATATGATACCCCACTTGGTATAACACATTTTAATATTTTTTTCGTGATGTAACCATAAATTCACGATTTTGCGGATTTATTCCTTTACTTGTGCTATAAGACCTACCTACCTGCCTTTTATGATTCTAGGTCGACAGGAACCTGTAGGTTTTCTTAACAGACACGACGGACGAACGGACACACAGACAGACGGATGAACAGACAACAATGTGATCCTATAAGGGTTCCGTTTTGAAAGGCTCCAATTAAAGAAATTAGTTATAGTATCGACTAATTTGTGAGTAGTGTGAGTAACTCATGTGAAACTCATTATTTTGACCAATTTCTCAAACTGAACACTTTCGAGTAAAGATTCTTATGTAATCCTGCGAAGATGATACTGCCATTGTCGAAATTAAAATGCCATAAGCCTACTTTTTCGTATTAATTTACAAATTGCAAAAAACCATATTAAATTTGAATTTCGCGGGCGGATCCGTACGCGACTTTTTGCAACGGACTATTAGCTGTGCTATTAGTGTGACGTAGGTACCTACCACAATGAGGGCAAGGGTCAAATAAGTTTTTATTACCTAATATAATTATGATTGATCGACAATAAATATTCCGTCAATAAAATTTAATTGTTTGAAATAATAATTAATAGGTATAGCCGAAACACAAAAATTGCTAATAAAAATAAAGCAAGAAAGCGATTACTTTGAACTTTAAGTAAGTGCGACATGTGTGGCTAGTGGGAGATTTTTAACCTATTCGATCGCGTAAAAGCGTTTGGTATGTTTTGCGTTTGTATGAATTGCTGGAATTTTGTATGAATTGTATGAATGTTTGGAATTGAAACAGCGCCATCTTCTTGTCACTAGATGGCGCCGTTTCAATTCCATACAAAACGCAGTTAACTTTACGCGATCGAATAGGTTAAAAATCTCCCACTAGGCACCATGAAGTGCGATGGATTATTATAGATTGTTAAAGACAATAGACAGACAGAGCTACTATAACACATTGATTTGATCTAGCGTGAGTTGTGGTTAGGGTAGCTGTTACAGTACCTACCTACATAATAATATCGTCTCGTCAGAGCCAGCCGGCCAGCCAAGCTTCGCAGAAAACACAAAAATGGCGAATGTTTATTGTAAAAAAAAATCTTCCCAAAAACTGGGGAAATATCACCAAGTCAAAATACACTCGTGAAATGTTATAAAAAATTCTTAAAAAATTAAGTTTATTTTTATTACGTGTAGGCTTGCGACTACAATCATGCTTGGAAAAGCAATGATGGAACTATAATAGATTGAAGCGCGCTTACCTGTAAGTGAAATATATAAATAAATCCTTTATTGTTTGAGTATGCTATAGCCAAAATTAGGTTGAACTTCTATAAGTAAGTTCCTTAAATAAGTTATAAACTTATGTCATAGGCATCATTCCTCTCTCCTTACAAACAAGATCTAAATCTAATAAAATCATAACCCTTCCTTTTGACTGCCGTAGTCGGGTAAAAAAGATGCTCATTCAATCTTGCTTTAAACCTACTATTTAGGTAAATACCTACGTGGCAGGAAATACGAACATCGCTGGAAGGGCACTCCAGTGTGCCTAGTGCGAGATTTTTAACCTATTCGATCGCATAAAAGTTAACTGCGTTTTGTATGGAATTGAAACAGCGCCATCTTCTTGTCACTAGATGGTGCTGTGCTAGAATAGGTTAAAAATCTCCCACTAGGCACCCAGGCACGGAACAGAAAATTTTCTGTTCCGTGCACCCAGGCCTTAGCAGTTCGAATTATTGGATGTCGACCACGTAAGGATATATGAATTTTCTATCATACTGTGACTTACTTAGGTACATAAATCTCTCACGCACACTTGATATATCGTTATTTGGCCTTCTGCGAAGGTTTCTGTTAACGCAAACATGGAAAACATTGGGAAATATCGACGTGTCAAAGTAAATAAATGGCCAGTGTGGCAGTTTTACTAAAAAATAGCTATAAATTATTATAATGATTACGTGCAGGCGCCATTCATCGCGATTCTATGTCAATACTTGAGATTACAAAACTAAGGCTACCCACAATCACTTACATAGTCCATGCTTAATATTATAAATGCGAAAGTGTGTCTGTATGTCTATTACCTTTTAAGGGGCATGAGACGGGTCTGCCCGCGAAATTCAATTTTATATTGGTTTTTAGCAATTTGATACGACAAAGTAGGCTTATGGCATTTTAATTGCACCAATGGGAGTATCATCCTCACAGGTTTATATAAAAATCTTTACTTGAAAGGGTCTAGTTTAAGAAATTAGCTCTAGTATCGACCTTTAACTCACAAATTAGTCGATACTTGGACCCTTTCAAGTAAAGATTTTTATATAAACCTGTGAGGATGATACAGGCATTGGCGCAATTAAAGTTCCATAAGCCTACTTTGTCGTATTAGTTTACAAATTGCGAAAAACTAAATTAAATTTGAATTTCGCGGTCCAGTTGTTTATTCGATTTCAACATTTGTTACCTATATATCCTGGACACAGACATAGGCTACGTTTTCTTCTTCACAAACACACTCAATTCTATCTGGTCGGGATGATTTCGATTCTAGTCCAGTGGAACACTAATAAAATTGAGAATGATAATAATATTATCTTAATACATATTATCAGGCGTTTCACTTATCACTAAACTATGCTCAGTATTTTACTATATCACTAGATTTGTTTAGTGAAATGGTCTAATTGAGTTTTCGTTTTAACATTTCCCGAGGTTTCACCCTATCCCTGGGGATATGACAAAATCACGGTTTATAGCATTTCTCTGCGGCATATAAACTGCTTTTGATTTAAAACAAACACGGTGAACATTAGTGACTTTATTTGTAATCAAACCGGTTTTCAATTTGCAATTTTAATAAATTTATATAATCAAATAAGAAGTTAGCACTATTAAAAAATATTCTAGGCTAAGTTGGAGACTAGCAGATAATTACGACTTTGCCTGTTCATTTTAGCTAAATTACTTGTGGCAAAGAAAGTGGTTAAGTTATACATAGTAAGTACCTAGGTGTATTCTTGTATGATAAAAACTTACCTACTCGCTTCTCCTTTTGTATAGGCGACTAAATAGTATATTTTAACTTAGTACTACATAATGCTTGCGACTTGGTCCACGTGGGTTTAGGTTTTTTAAACACCACGGGAACTCTTTGATTTTCCAGGATGCAAGCTGTTTCTATAGGTTTTAGTTAAGCTGATGGGCCGTAAAAGGTGACAGACAGATAGACAGATAGACAGTGATACTTTTGGATTTATAATAGCTATTATATTTATGTGTAACAGGACGGACGTCATTATTACGTAATTGAGTGAATACCTATTGAGTATGCATAATAATAGCGGTGTCTAACAGCGAGAAGATTGCGATCAGCCTGTTTAAGCAATGCTCAGGAATGTCCAGCGGTTTGGTCCAAATTAAAACATCGGTTTCTACCTAGTATTCAAGCAAATCTAAGTGCTTTAATTCCTAGTTCTATTCAAAACTTTAATTTACAAAATTACAATTATGCAATTCTTAGCTCAACAAAAACTGAATAGATTAGAAAGGCTTTTATTCAAATAAATTTTACAATACAAAGTGCTTTTGAACTGTCAAGTAGATTTACCGCTCTAGTTAGGAAAGCATTTCATTCCGACCCGAATCTGAGAATTCCCGATCCGAGGTAGCCGTGATAGGTGCTTTTTGTATGAGAGGTTACACATTCGATTCAAATATCGTTTTCCAAACCCAATAATATTATTTCCAATACGTACCGTAGCTCTTAGACCGAGTTAACTAATAGGTAATAGGTACCTAACTACTGTATGAATGCTTATACTCTGCATCAGATCCAAATCCTAGTAATTTTGGGTCGAAGAACATGCAATGAACACCCCGTGAAAGGACCCAGTGTAAAATTGACATCCGGGTTCGATCCACGTTTTCTAGATCAGTCTGGACCATAAATTTAGTATGTACTAGATGAACAATGACAGATTACCGGTGTTACAAAAAATGAAACGTAAATGTGTGCGTGAAATAGAGTTGTCTTGACTGTAGCATTGTATTATCGATAGTCTTACTGGCGAAATCATAGGACACTAATGAGTTAGTTTAACGACGTGAAGTAAACAGTATCTTATAATCTTAAAAAATCAAATACATTTCAAATACACAAATAGCAACAAAGCTAAAGCTAGGTAACAAATTATTATTTATTAATGAAATGACTTGGTGCAGCTACTACAAAAAAGCAATTTATAATAATCTATATGTATATCACGTTGTCAAGAATAAAAATGCGTAAGTATGGATGTTTCTGCGTGTTTTGGGATTTTCATAAAAATTACCGGAATTTGTTAGTTTTCCACCTCTATTTTTTTAAAGGGTGCAAGTTAATATAATTTGATTAATTACAATAACACTGGTATAATGTCTAAGTGACAAGTCAATAAAAATAAATAATATACATATATGGCGCTCAATTCATAGCTAATGACCTCCCCGATAAGCACTTAAATACAGTAATGTACGGGTTACCCATAACCCTGTATACTCGCGCACTGAGGGTTCCGTACTCAGGTATTAATTCAAACATTTTGCACGATGATAAATCAAAAACTATTATGCATAAAAATAAATAAAAATCTGTTTTTTAGAATATACAGGTAAAGCCCTTTCATAATATGATACCCCACTCGGTATAGTTATCTTACTTTGAAAATTGAAACATATTTTAATTTTTTTTAAATGGTGTAAACACAAATTCACAGTTTTCAGATTTATTCCAGTATTTGTGCTATAAGATCTACCTGCCTGCCAAATTTCATGATTATAGGTCAACGGAAAGTACCCTATAGGTTTCTTGACAGACAGACAGACAGACAGCTTAAGCCTATCACATCAAACCTACCGGCAGACACGATTATCGACTATCGATACTTGTCACGTCATCACTTTGTCAATCCCTATCGTAACCAAACGTTTTTAAATTTTACACAAAATATCCAAAAATTCTTCATTTAGCAATGTAATTTGATGATAAGTCTTAAGGGAAACCTATCATCTAAGCTTCCAATAGTTATTTTGCCTAATTTTCAAACAACAAATGACGAAATAATGATTATAAACAATTAGTATAAATACCTGTGAAACGTGTATTTACGCGGATTATAACGTCTTGTAACGTCACATTCGCTCACTGAACAAGACACCATGGTGGCAGGACATAGATTTTACGTTTTAATCGTAAAATTATTTAGTAAATGCAAAAAATCACCTCGACTTGGAACAGGCCGAACTCTTACGGACCGATACTCACGTAAACAATGACTTATCGGCATCTTGTTTCGCTATCTCGCTTTCGCTCGCGGCAGTGGGTCTTATCTAACTACTCTCGCTCCCTCGCTTTGTCAGTCTTTGAGCGAAGCGAAAAATCGTAGGTCTATGGTCTGGACATTCTCAGATTCGTATGCAGTACGTAAAGACTCAGACAAATCAATAATGTTCAAGTAAATTGTCGATTTTTTTTTAATCAGATAACCCCCTGATATTTATATTTCAGCGTCCTTGAGAGTATCGAGAATTCAAATTACCTGTCTTCGATATTGTTTTACAAACGTCATTTTAGAACAAAAACTTAAATCCAAAAGGTAGGTAGGTATAATATTTCCATATCAATGACATCAGGTAGGTGAGATTAAGGTCGAGATCATCTTTCAAATAATTATACCTATTCGGCAAATTCAAGATAGAATTGAAATTTTTAATAAAAAAATACTTACTATAATCAAGCCTATTTGTTTTGGGAGAATTCCACGCATTGCGTAACGGCTTTGAATAGGTTAACGACCTCCCATAAAATATTCAGATGACTGCAATCCATAGTCATAGTTTTTATAAATAAATTATAATTTGCTCAATTTATCATGCTTGCATAATTTTTTATTCTACTACATACTTAGTTATATCAAGGCAATCCGGTAACTGTTTGTTTGCAGGGTCGTTTTAGGCCATGCACTGAGTTTGGGGCCCTTTTAGTAAGCCAAAAAAAAGTGAATGGAAACATCAAGGTATTTATAATTTAAAAAAGATTAAGACGAATTGAGAACCTCCTTCTTTTTTGGAAGTCGGTTACAAAACCGGCCAAGTGCGAGTCAGACTCGCGCACTGAGGGTTCCGTACTCGGTTTTTTTGCCAACATTTTGCACGATAAATCAAAAACTATTATGCATAAAAATAATTAAAAATCTGTTTTAAAATGTACAGGTAAAGCCTTTTCATATGATACCCCACTTGGTATAGTTATCTTACTTTGAAAATTGAAACATTTTTTTTTAAATGATGTGACCATAAATTCGCGCTTTTCAGATTTATTCCAGTATTTGTGCTATAAGACCTATCTACCTGCCAAATTTCATGATTCTAGGTCTACGGGAAGTACCCTATAGGTTTCTTGATATAAACGATGGACAGACAGACAGACAGACAACAAAGTGATCCTATAAGGGTTCGGTTTTTCCTTTTGAGGTACGGAACCCTAAAAACCCATCAACATCCGCTTACTACTAAGCACGAGTCTCCTCTCAGTACGACGTAGGTTCGGCTATACCGCTCCACCACGCTGATGACGCTGATCAAGTGCAGATTGGTATTAGCTTCACATAATATCTTTGAGAACATTATGGAAAAGTGTCAAGCATGCGGCTTTCCTCAAACCCATACACAAATGTATATAATTATTTAAATTGATTTATTGAATGAAAAATACATATTTCTGTCCTCTTAGGTACAGTGTACAGTGAAGACAAAACTGTTTGTTTGTGTGTACATAAACTCCTAATTTGGATGAGCTCACGTCCGAAATGGACCGAGTCCATTATCTAAGTGAGAAATCTGAAACATAATGTTGGGAAAGTCGTCTAAGAGGTTACAACAAAGGTCATTCGTTGAAAATCCGGTTCCTTTATCATGTATGGGAGCCCCCTAAAAATATAATTGAATTTCTAATTCAATGTTTGGGTTTGGGTTAACGGCTTACACCAAATACTAGAATTCTAGGTTTGTAAGTTGTAACTCATTTTGTTTACGAGCTGACATGTGACACGCGGACCGGACAGACGAACGGATGGACAGACAGACAGAGAGTTACATTAACAGGGCTCCGTTTTTATCCTCCGTACGGAACCCTAATACGGACGTATTGTAAAATTTCCGAAGAGTATTTTTACTATCATTTTAGTTTCGGTTGTATTTATTATGATCAAAAGATACCTAACAAACAATTAATGGATAATTAAATTCTCACCTATTGCATTCAAATTGCGCCATCTTTGTTATTAAGTATTTTTCTAGTGCTATAAAAACGTAGGTACCTGTTTAATAACTTGTTAACTATGTCTATAACCTTGACCTAGCGTTATAAACAATAATTCAAAGGGTACCTATAGTTTGTAAGTGTAATCCACTTACAATGCAGTAACATTTAGCTGTTGGTACTTAGTTTTATGTTTAAAGGTTGGGTACCTTTAAACATAAAACTAAGTGACTGCAGCTGAACTGCGCGTCGCGTCAGCGCCCCGCACGATATTCTCTCCAGCCGCGACGCGCGTACCGCGTGGCGCTGCCGCGACGCGCAGTTCAGCTGCAGATCAGTTCGAGTGCGTGGGCACCTTTAGAATTTAGGATGCAGGTAGGTTGGTACTTAGAGGAAAATAAAACAAGCTAGTTATTAAAAATTAAATATTATCTAAACGAAGGTAACTATCTATTGTATGTTGACCAGAGTTTCTGTAAAGTTAAGAAGTCCTTTCATACTCTGCTTTGTAAGACGCAAGAAAAACGGCCTGGGTTTTTAGTACCAACTTAATCTTGGGAAACATGTTTTCCGAAATCTACTTTGATCTGGTCTAACTGCCAAGCAATTTAGATTTACGGTACAACGCTGCGAAGAAATCGAGTATGAGTCTATTAACCCCTTCCATTTACGTGTTTGCATACACACATTTCCCGACCTCATACTGGTAAAGAAGTTGAACTCTGAAACATCTGGCACTTGGTATCCTTATGCTATGTTTTATTACCATCATCAATAATAAACGATAATTCGCTAGATAAATAATATGTTATAGTTAGGTCTTTATTCATTGATATCTACTCTCGCGGTTCACCATGCACCGTCGTGTTACCTGCCGATTGAGGCAATTTTTAGGGTAATTTGAGGTTCGTTTGTGGCAACACTACTTGCGATTTTGACAGATGTCAAGCTTTGTCGGGACTTCGTCTGTGATGGCGTTTGCTGGCGCGCGTGCTGTGCTTGTTTGGAGTGTTTTTTTTTTTGTTAAGAGTGGCTGGTTTTTGGGTTAGTTGGTGTTTTTTTGGTGGTGGAACTGACTGGGAAGCGCTTCAAAAAGGCGCCGCGCGTATGTCGGCGGGCGCCGGCGCAGACGGAGTCCATACTTGTATAAATTCAATAACTTGAAAATATCACAAACTTGACATTGGCAAATCAGAGTAAAGCCAGATTTAAAAAAAAAAAAAGCTTTGTCAACTCAAAAGTCAAAGCAAAGTCATAACCTAAAATTTTTCCTAATTTGAGGCAATATTGATGAGCTTTTCCCTATAGTTCTCTTCATTTTATTACAGGATATATCAAAATGACGGAACAATCGCAAGTACGTGCGTTCTACGCTAATAAAAACTTCTTCATAACCGGTGGCACAGGATTCGTGGGGTTGTGCCTTATCGAGAAGATCCTGCGAAGTATACCGGATGTGGGGAACTTGTACTTGCTGATGAGACCCAAGAAAGGGAAACAGATTTCCGACAGGCTTGAAGAGTTCCCAAGCAATCCCGTAAGAATTTATTTACCTTTTAAAAGTATGTCATTGACCTAATTGTCAATGGGTCAATAAGGTCAGTGGCCTACACAATGATTTAATGACCCTTTTTTTTTTTTTTTTTTTTATCGTGGGGAAATCCTCATGGATACCACCGCGCCCGGGGAGGCACGGAGGTTATGTCGGACTTTTACCGACTAAAACCACGGCGTTCCACGCATCGCCTGATGGTCAGGTTACGGGGCCAAACACGTTCGCGCAACCTGGCCAGCGGCGCCTACTAAGGACTCTCCTCGGGGGACCAATATAGTCCCTACCCACCGTCTGAGGCACACTAGGAACACAATAGTGCGCCTCCCGACTCGGGGACTGGTTTCTTTAACCAGTCCCCGGGGTCTGATTTAATGACCTACAATAACTCTATTTTAATCCTTCCTACAATATTTTTCGAAAAAAAAGTGCTTTCTATAATCTGCTTTCCAAACTGGAGGTAGAGTCACAGATGAAGCAGAGATAATAATAAATATTTCGGTAAGTTAATTAATATTTAAGTTTAATTGTATCTTTATTTTTATTCCTGTTTTTTTTTTTGTGATTCTGTAATTGAGCTAAATAAACTTTTATTTATTTATTTAGATACTAGCTGTCTTACATGAAATAAGTTTTATTTTTTATTTTGATAGAATTAATTAGTTCTTACTTAAAACAGAGTATTTCTAGATAATTAAAAAAAAATCTAGATTATTACAATAGGCATAGTACATAACTGAGTAGGGTCCTGTGCTAGTGGGAGGATGACCATTTTGTCAGAAGTTAACAAATCACTGAGCTCTTGCGTTATGTCATCACTCCCCATCTCTCAAGTACCACAGAAACTCAGCTATGCCTGTAAATATGTTTATTTAGAATTTGAAATAGGTATTCATTATGTTTTCCAGGTCTTCGAAAAGCTTCTAGAAACCCAATCAAAAGACATCTTCAAGAAGCTGATACCGATATCTGGTGATGTAGGATCTGAAGACCTTGGCTTGAGTGCTGAAGACAGACAGGTTTTGGTAGACAATGTCAATGTGGTGATACATTCTGCAGCCACTTTGGACTTTGAGGAGAACCTGAGGCCTACTGTGAAAATTAATGTTTTGGGTACAAGACGGGTTATGGAGTTATGTAAACAGATTAAAGATTTGAAGGTGAGTTAAATTTTAACATCCATTATTATAGTTGTATTAAAAATGTGCAATCCACTTAACCAAGTCACATCATGGATGAGGGTTGCATAGCTTGCATCATGGAAATAGTTTAAGCTAGTTCTTATTCCAGAAAATATAAGAGATTCTACATAAGTTGAGAAGCAACATCTAAAAATTGTTGTTCAAATATCCATATCCATACTAATATTATAAATGTGAAAGTGTGTCTGTCTGCTAGCTTTCACGGCACAACAGTTCAACCAATTTTGATGAAATTTGGTACAAAGACAGCTTACAATCCAGGGATGGACATAGGCTACTTTTTATCCCCGAAAATCAAAGACTTCCCACAGGATTCTTAAAAGCCCATCTGTTTAACCAATTTATATATGAAATTTGGTACAGTGGTAGCTTGCGTTCTCGAAATTGAAATAGGCTACTATTTATCCTGGAAAATTAAAGAGTTCCCATGGTATTCTTAAAAGTCCATCGGTTTAACCAATTTATATAAAACTAGCGACCCGCCCCTGCTTTGCACGGGTGGACATTTATTTTTTCTATTTTCCGGGATAAAATATAGCCTATACGGATTCGGAAGAATCCCTCTAAGTAATGGTAAAAGAAATTTTGAAATCAGTCCAGTAGTTTTTGAGCCTATTCAATACAAACATACAAAAATACAAAGGTTTCCTCTTTATAATACAAAGATTTCCTCTTTATAATATTAGTATAGATTTAGTACAGAGGTAGCTACTCTTTGATTTTCCAGGATTTTAAAATCAAAGAGTTCCCATGGGATTTTAAAAACCTAAATCCACGCGGACCAAGTCGCGGGCATCATCTAGTTCAATATACATTCTCAGGTTATTACAATCCACTCGACAGGTTATGGTCCACGTGTCTTCAGCCTATGTGAACTCATATTTGACCGAGGCTCACGAGAAGGTATACGAAGCGCCGGCGGAGGTGGAGAGCGTCATCAACATGGCGCAAAAACTGACTGACCAGGCTCTGAACGATATTGAGAGGACGTAAGTACTAACTACTATGTATTTCAACTGAGAAGAACACTGCCATCACACTAATATTATAAAGGCGAAAGTTTGTATGTATGTGTGTGTATGTTTGTTACTCCTTCACGCAAAAACTACTCGACAGATTTGTTAGACAATTTTGGTCTCATTACATTCAGAACACCTTAATCTAGGCTCGTACATTTTATGTTTTTAGTATTTTAGTTTAGTTTTTAATAAATTAAAAATAGTCAAGATAGTTTTAGGTCAAAAATATGGATATTTAGACCCTAGTAACTTTTACATAGGCAATATTTCTTTAAAATTAATACGTACAGGTATAGTTCTTCATTATATCTACAACATTTAAAAAAAAATATGAAAATTAGACTACATATTTACGGACAAAAAAAAAAAGAAAAAATGTATGAAAATTTACAACTAGACAACCTTCTTAAAGGAGAACTTAATTAGCTAGCGATGTTATTCTTTTTCCAGGCTCCTAAAGACTCATCCCAACACATACACATTCACCAAGCACCTTGCAGAGCATGAAGTGAAGAATTGCGCCGATTTGTTCCCTTGCACCATCGTCAGACCTACTATGAGTAAGTAGTCATTATGTTATATGTAATTGCATTACAGTTGTAATTGAATGGATTGATAGGGAGGTCAGGAATTGATCCCACCGGGTACTCACCTCCAACTTTTCAGAGTTATGTATTTTAAGCTGCCTAAAAATGCCAAAAAAGTTTCTCCAATAATACTAATAATATTATTAATACTGAAAATATAGATAGATAGATAGAAGTTTTTATTGCACACAAAAACACATGTAAACGAACACAACACAGAAAGAAGAAAACAGAAAAAACAATTGTGTGCAAAGGCAGCCTTATTGCTTAGAGCAATTTCTATATATCAATATATTCACTAATCAACCAAAGTTTTGCTTTAGGTTTGTTCTCAAAATAAATGTTGATTGTTTATGGTGCACTATGATATGATTATTTACATAGGATATTTGGTTTCAGTCGTAGCGTCGTGGAAAGAACCCGTACCGGGCTGGACTTGTTCCAAAGTTGGACCTCAAGGATTCTTGATGGGAGCTGCTAAAGGTACTATTGTGTACAAATTAAATTGTCAGGTCTAAGAGTGTGAATAGCACTTGCTTTAGCTGTGAAAGAAACCTGCACGCCTGAGAGTTCTCAAAAGGTATATGAAGTCTCCCAATTCAGTTCAGTTCAATTCAATTCAATTTAGTTCAGTGTGCTGAACCAGCATGGTGGTGACTTTAAACCCTTCTCATTCTGAGAGACCAGCTGCTCGATTGCGGTTGTGACAGCTACAAGTACACAATCGCAATCCTGATTGGTTGACGCTCGCTCACTATTGGCTACAATGCATTGTTGCAACAGGAATACCATAAATTCAGCCAATCACAACAATTGCGATTGTAATAATGATTGCCGCAGGTTTCTCGGTATCGACCAGCTGTTCTTACTAGTGCGCTAGTGATGGGTTGATGACGATGATGATGATAAACTATAGGTTTTGGTTCCAGGCGTGGTCCGTCGCTTGCCGCTCGCTAAGGACAACATCGCGGACTACATACCCGTGGACGTGGTCGTCAACCAGTTACTGGTCGCTGGTTGGAACGCTGCCACGGAAAAGTGGGTATTCTTAAAATATTTGATAACCTAAGTATAGATTTTTTTTTTAATGTATGTTCCCCGATTATTCAAAGACACCTCAACCGATTTGGATTTTTTTTTTGTTCGAAAGGATATACTTTCCAGGTGGTCCCATATAAATTTGGTGAAGATCTGATGAATACCTTCGGAGATGGAGAACAGAACTCCTCAATGGATAAGAGTAAATTCCTCGCGATCAGTGTTATTAAAGCTATTGCTTAGTAAACAGTAAGTTTTTAACAAGGCATGGCATATTTTAATACAGTGGGCCAATAAAAATTGTGAAATAAAAAAAAACAAAAAAAAACTGAAAGATTGTAATTACCGTACTTACCCATAAGCATAACATCTAAATTATACAAATTATACTCCTCAATCTATGCAAATAAATGAAATGAAATGACTGGAGTCACAAAACAACGGTTTGTGGGGCTAATTGGCACTGACTCCAAAAAATGTTATTATAGAATCACATTAACTCTTGTATGTACATAATATATTCAGTTATTAATTTAAATTTTCTTTTACTTTTTAGCGTTTGTGGTTATTGAAGTCGGTTTTATTTTTTTGATATTTTTTGTTTTATTTTTTCTGTACAATTTTTTGTGGTGTGCAATAAAAGAATTTTCATATTAATTCATCCATTCATAGATTCAAGGAGCCAGTAAAAATAGATTCGTTTGTTTCAGATCCGGTCTAACGGTGTACCACTGTTCTTCGTCAACGCAAAAGCCCTTCCGTTGGTCGATGTTAGAGCAAGTGGTCAACAATATGTTGCACAACTACCCTCTGAAGAGTGCTGTTTGGTGAGTAATGAGTAGGAGTTGCCGAGTTTCTTGCTGGTTTTTCTCGGTAGGAAGGGCGTTCTGAACCAGTGATAAATTATTGGAGCATTTGTAAGGTTTATTGGTATGAAAAAGTCTATTCTATTTTGAGAATGATAATCAATATCATCAAATACGAATAAAATAAAATACGGCGTCCGATTAAATCGAATTACATACATGTACAGTCAAAGGCCATAAGTCGTGTAGCACCTTAATGATCATGTTTACGTGGCACGGTTATGCACATGCATTAGGTGTGTGTGGCGTGTTTATAGAAAAAAAAGGTCATAAGTGCGACAAGTTTTTGATGCAATAATTCGAATTCTGAGACCGACCGTACGTATTCTATAAAACATGTCAAAAATTTAGGCTGTTTTAATAGATCTAAAGAAAGATAAATAAAAAAAATTTATGCCCTACAGGTATCCACACTTGGACTTCGTATCATCTCTATGGCTGTTCCGCGTGTCGGCCATATTTGTCCACTTCTTCCCTGCCATTTTGTTAGACATGCTGCTAAGGGTCACTGGCGGTAAACCCATGTAAGTACCCACACTTGGACTTCGTATCACCCACACTTGGACTTTGTATCACCCACATGTGGACTTCGTATCACCCACATTTTTTTAAATTTGTTTCATGATGCATTTCAATAGAGAAAATCACTTGTTTCAGCCTGTTCCGCCTGCACAAAAACGTATGGAACTCCCTGAGCCGGTTAGAGACCTTCATATTCACGGAGTGGAGGTTCTACAACGAGAACACGCGGGAACTAGCAGAGAAACTGAACAAAACCGACTCTGAAACCTTCTACATCAATATATCCAATATTATGGTGAGATTTCCCTATGACTATTATACAACGTGTAATCAAAACGAAGACAGTTACTGATAATAACTGATAATGTACCACGACAAAAAAAAATTTAAAAATCCTGTAGGTATTTTCAAAAGTTCACAATAGGTATTATGCAAATAAAACATCTGAGTGACGCTAGAGGTCAACGTTACGTTGGTTAGGTACGGTTACTTAAATTGGTCAATGCCGCGTCGTAGGTAGGGCATTGACCCGAGTTTTGCACGCTATACATTGCGGGTTTGAAAATACTGCACAAAAACTACAAGACAATGGCAAATGGTTATTGGCATTGGATTATGTTTAGGTAATGAGCTTTCTTAATAATGTTTTTTTTTAAATTGTAGTGGGAAGAATACTTCGTGAATCTACACTTGGGTGTGAGGAAGTATTTGAATAAGGAGAGTGAGAAGAATCTGCCCGCTGCCAGAAGTAAACAGACTGTGTAAGTTACTTTACTTTTTCACCCATTTACTTTACGATTTGGCATAAGTCATAACTCATAACTTTACTTTTCAGTCCAAGCAAACTAAGAAACTGTATTTTAAATAGAAGAATTTAATTAAACCCTTACCCGTTATTTGGTCTGTCCAACTCAGGGGCGATCGACCACGTGCTCTGTTGACCGCTACTCTTCCTTGAACTACTATAATATCCCGGCTACACGGCTAACAACGCGTTGTTCAAAGGCATTTCCCGTTAAACGGAGATGTAGCCACCATCAATGTACAACGGCATTCCCGTTTGACGTTAGACGATTTCAACCCCAATTCAATCGGCATTAGACGTTAACCGTTCAAGTGTGGCCACTTAGTTTAACGCGTTGATTATCGCGATAAGAATGCCGTCGTTGACGCTAACCTTAATGTAGCCGCATATTAGACGTTCAATGGAGACATCGTCGCGTCTAGGACAGACTACTTGATAATATTTCCACTTTTACCGAAAAATGAAGCTCGCTTCTACCTAACTACTAACTAAGCTATCACCTTTTTTTTAATAATTTAATTTTTCTTTTACCTGCCAGCCTCCTAGCGATGCACATAATCTGGCAGGCGCTGGTGATAGCGCTGCTGTGGTACATCCTCGCGAGCTGCCTCGGCGTCAGCATGGTGCAGGCCGCGTGGGCGCCGCCCGTCATTTACTTCTTGTACAGCTTTTTATAATAACACCTTTAAACGAACAATTAGAAAAGTCGTGGTTTCATAGGAAACCCGGCCGAAGCGCAGCATCTTACATGTTGTATAATAGTGGTTCACCTCGAACTAAGGCAGGGTTCTATAGAGTGATTTTGATTAGAAAAAGTTTTGATACTTAGAGTTAAAAGGAGAAAGATGTATGTAAGAGACATAAATCTATCTCGTTTTAACTGTTATAAGTTAAAGTACGCTCTATAAAAATGCGTCCTATGAGTTCGGGTCACCTGTTTCGTTACATTGTTAGCGGTCTAAGACACTTTAGTTCAATTCACACAATTATTGGTGACTGAAGTATTTTTTTCTCTCTCTCGTCTGGCTTTACAAAGATTAGCCAATGTCAAGTTTGTAGGTATTTGTAACAAGTTTGGGAAACTATACAAGTATGAGCCCCGTCTGTGCTGGCGCTCGCCGGTATACGCACGGCACCCCCTTTAGAAGGCTTTCCAGTCAGTTTTAACAAAAAACAAAAAAAACACTCCAAAAAGGCAGAGCACGCCCGCCAGCTAACACCAACACAGACGAAGTCCACTGAAGTATTTAATTATGATAGTTAGTTTAGTTTCATTCTGATAGTTATAAGTCTCAGACAGACGGCTGGTCAGACGGACGGATTGACAAATGCAAATCCACCGAAATAAAAAAACTCATCCACTCGGAGATCTTTTTTCGTCCGAATAGTAAATTATGTACTCCATCTCTCTCACTCGTACCGATAACAATGAGGTGCGCTTTGTGTCCAGCCTACACGTCCATTAATAAACTTCGCTTCAAATATTAGTTAAGAGATTTTAAATAATATGTTAGTTATTCTTAGCAAATCTTATTGAATATATTTTGTTATGGTTGAGATAGTTTTGACCTGTACCGTTATAATATGATTAAAATTAAAAGCAGTAGTTGTAAGAAAAAATTATATAATTGGTAAACTAATCTAAGCTAAGGTTGAACGAAAGGTTAAAACCTTCAGGATACAATAAAAAAAGAATACATTTTGAAGTTGGATTAAGAAAATATATATTTTTGTATATATACCGATAAACAACAGACAGATTTTACGAAAAGGAGTTATTATTTTAATAAGGAAAGCTGGGAATGAGATTTGGTTAATTTACGGTTTGGGTCCAAAATACGAGTAATTTTAAATGCATTTCTATTACAATAAGAGAAATATTATATTTGTTTATTATTGTTTATTAGCGAAATAATAAGTATTTTAATGAGTAATATTATTATGTTGAATGTTTGCCTCTTTTATAATTTCGGCGAAAAGAGAAAAGTTTAAATCTCGCATGTACCTACTACTTATATAACAAATAAACATGTTTATTTTTTATGCTTGTTTGATTTTGAACTCCTCTCTCTCAATTATCGCAGACGAGGAAGCGACTAGCTATCGACTATTTTCTCGCTCAAGAAACGCTCAATCGATAGTTGACTCCGTATCAACAAAAGAGAAATATAATATTAGTAGTTGTAGATTTGATTTAAGGCCGATTCACACCAAGCACGGCACGTGACACGGTGTGTAGTGACGCGCGTAAACCCCTAACACGCATACGTCTTTAGCGTGGACGTATGCGTAACCCGGTGTGTTGAGTTTTACGCGCGTAAACGCAAGCGGTGTGCCATGTTTCATACAGTTCCATACATTACAACGCAAAATGGTATGAGTGACAGAGACAACGCTCTACGAAACAGAAATCCCTTTCAATTTCCTAGGTCGATGTACAATGGTATAATGTAATGTTTTGTGCCGTCTAAACTGTACTTGATATTAATTTCAACCTAATTCCTCGGTGATTTCAACTTATATTCTCCCTCGCGTATACGTCCACGCGTTCCTGAGAAAAAGGGTCTTGACAGTAAAGGATCAACCTTTGCTTGGATCGATAAGGATAAAATATGTAAAGACAAAAGTTAGTTGTCTACATTAATATTTATTTCACTCAATAATTTAGTAAGTATATTAAATTCTAATACAATTTCTCGTTCCTTGACAAAGTATTAGCAAACTAGCGCCTCTCTTTTATATTATAATATAGAAAAGGTATTTTCTTGTACCATAAATGCTTGAACCAACATCTAGCGACTACCAATAGGGATGATGACTATTAGTCAAATCAGCGACTTTTTATCAAACGTCAAAACGCTGCTTGTATCAAATACACGGATGTGACGTCATAAACGTATGACGTGATTTTTTTTAGTTAAATCGATAATTTAAAATGGTTAGCAAACTTAAAGCTAACAGCGGGTGAGGATTTTACGAATTTTGGTAGACGCTCTGTTCAATAGTTCCTAAGAAATAATTTATTTTTGATATAGTCATCATCCCAATTGAACTACAAGGCTCAAGGCACAGGCAAGGCTGCTAGAATACAATCAATTTAAGGTTAATTTTTCAGTCGCCAAATCTGACGAATAGATTCTACAACGCAGGCAGATTTCTACTTGTATCAAAATAAATATGAAGGACATTTACGTGATGTTTGTCTTAATAATGAAAAAAAAACTTAATGTCTAAATGTACTACAATTATTTTTTGATGGCAATGTGATGTCAAAAATTTACAATTTCAACGTATTATTACTAAATAGAATACTAGAAGTACTAAATTTTTGCGCAGTGTAAATATTTTTGCATTGTTTTATAAAAATTCACTATCAAAATACAAAGTAATATTCTGTTCTATGTGAAAATCATATTATTTATTTACCAAAAAATAAGAAAATGCTGTATAATTACGGCCAAAATTAATAAACAACCTATCTGTCTCTTGATAAAATACTTAACAATGTTATTCTGTCAAAAAGACCATACAATTTTTGACAATTTTTACAAACATGCCAAGAATACTGGCTGACCGCGCTGGATAGCCAGTAAAATAATTAAAATAAATAATAACACCAGTAATATTTTTTTTTATAAGTACACAAACAAAAAATTGACAATTAACAATGTTCCATAACTTATCGACAGATTAATTATAGACAAATTGATTAATAATTTTGGCCGTTAAAGCGTATAGTGTTAATTAAATTAAACCTACAATTACCTATTTATTTAAATTTTTACTTAACTATGCTACTAATTGTAGAATTTTTGTGACTTCCGAATTAAGTATTTTATTAGCGCTCAGCTAAAGCGTCATTTATTTTTAGTGAATACTGCCTTTTCTTTATAAATCTATCTATTTTCTAGTTAGCTCGGACGGCAAAACTAGTCAATGATCATACAGACATTTTTGAATGAGTATAGTCGTACCGGCCGGCTCGGAGCTAAAAGCCATAAAAGTTAACTAATTAGGTAAAATATTCCAAAAGATCATAAGTAGGTACGTTCACATTCAAAACGCTAACTTAACTGTTCACGTTAAGGTTCAAAGTCAAATGCCGTCATTAATAATTACAACAGATTTACTAATATTTTACAACAGGGTTGCAACAAGCGACCGGAACTGCGAAGTCCGGAAATCCCGATTAGGCCTTCTTTAGAACTGATAAAATGACCACGCGTTTACACCTTCCTAAACTTAAATTAAGAATTATTATGTTTATGTTGTTATTTGTTTCATTATTTTTATAAGTAGTGTGCCTTATGTGCAGTTATGATAATGGCAATTTAAAAAATACATCTATTTGACAATTCTATGCAGCCGTAGAATTTCTTTGTTTGCGGGAAAGATAATAAATTTGTAGCTTTAAGAGGGCTCTCTCCGTCACTCGTTTCATACAATCGTAGTTCCAATTTCATTTGAATATTAAGCAACCAAAGTCCATGAAATTTTGCAGACATATTCTAGAAACTAATATCTGTGTCTGTGGTGTTTTAGATTTTTCTAAAAATATGTAGTTTTAAAATTACAGGGGCTCAAAGATTTGTATGAAATTTTTTAAGACCGCGTAACTTTGAAACTGAATATTTTAACAGAAATCTGGAAAACCACAGACATAGACATTAGTTTCTAGAATATGTCTGCAAAATTTCATGGACTTTGGGTGCTTAATATTCAAGTGAAATTGGAACTACGATTGTATGAAACGAGTGACGGAGAGAGCCCTGTTAATCAAGTAGTCGTTAGGTTGAGTTTTACTCGCACGCATTAGACTATTGACCGTTCAAAATATAAAACACTATTGTTAAAAAGTTTTATTGCTATTAGCTCTTAACCGGCCGGTGCGACTATACACGGTCTATAGAAAAATGTGGCGCTCGGAGTCGTTACCGCATTTTATCGTGTCGTGCGGTAATCGCTCTTGGCAAAACGCCGTACTTTCTTTCTTGACATGTGCTTTTATCAATTTGCTTATTATGTCATTTCGATCAAACTTTGTTATACTAACTGTAACTAAATATTATAAAGGACTTTGTTTTAAACGTCAATTGACTACATAGTAGGTACCTACCGGTAAAAGATCAAACTTACATGACGAACTTTACATGTTTGACATGTCAAAAAACGATGCCAAACTCGTACGATGCGTACTATGTCAAACGTTTTTCAAATAATTCTAGTAGTGTCCGACCGAACTTTCGGTTTCGGCCACCTTCGGCCAAAACAGGCCGAAGGTGGCCGAAGCCAAAGGTTTCTAGCAAGCGCTGAAATTGAACGAACTATTACTGCGCGAGCTACCTAATTAATGCTGGAGTAGCATTTAAATTATCAATTATTGTACGCAAAATTACGATAAACTAAAGGTCATAAATTGTAAACATACATTTAATTTTATTTAAAAAGTTGGCAACGCTAACAAACTAAGTAAAAGGCCCTTAGAATTCTGCTTATACACGTTAAATTCTGACTATCATGTGTATAAGCCATATACAGGGCGTTATTAGAACGCTAGCAATAACTTAGCGCTATTATTATACTACCTAAACACAATCCAATACCAATAACCATTTGCCTTATACATAGTTTTAGTAATTTCAAATCCGCAATGTATAGCATGCAAATCTCGGAGACAATGCCCGCGTACGACGCGGCATTGACCCCGCGGCACCTATCCACGCAACGTTCATCGACCTTTACCGTCTGTCAGATGTATTATTTGCAATACATTGGAAACTTTAAAAAAAAATTGTTTATTTTTATTTGTTTCGCGTTTTTTGTGGTATCTTACTTAATGTTATCGTATTTGCTAGCATTCTAATAAACCCTGTATAAAAAGAGTAGAAAATTTGATAAGGGCCTAACTTAGTTGTAACCGGTCCTCGTTAATTAAAATATTTGTGAGGTTGCGTCTATCATTAAGTACTACTTGCTTTCATCTCAGGCACCCACTTTGTTCCGTCGTTTGTTGAGGAGCGAATTGTTGCTTTGCTCTAGCGCTTTTATTTGCACCTAAAACAAACGAAATTTTGTTACACACCGCTCATGTTTCCATTTTTTTTTTCTCTCTCGTCTGGCTATAGACTGATTAGCCAATGTCAAGTTTGTAGTTATTTACAAGTCATGGAAACTATACGCATAAGTATGGACCTCGTCTGTGCCGGCGCCCACCGACATACACGCGGCGCCCCTTTAAAGCGCTTCCCAGTCAGTGCCACCAGCAGAACACAAAAACCGGCCACGAACACAAAAACACTCCAAAAAAGCACCGCACGCGCGCCAGCAAACGCCACCACAGACGAAGTCTTCTAAAAGTTTAACAGCTGGGCTAGAACCCACAGCCATCTTCCATTTTTGACACACTGGTTTACTGACGTTTGTATTACCAGGGGGGGTTATTCGGTAGCTCAGGGATGATCACTGAATTACAACCACCAAGATAGCATGAACTAGTCTGCACGCAGCCCGGCAGCCAATCTATATGAGAAAGAGCCTCCCCCCTCCCCCTAGCTAGTTTTTAGTAGAGAGAGTTTGACGTCGATGTCAAGTGACACGCACCTGGTCATAGTCGCCAATGTCAAGTGACACGTACCTGGTCATAGTCGACTCGCATCGTGGCCAGCGAGCGCGTCATCTCGTCCTGCACGTCCGCCCACGCCTCGCCCGCGTCGCGCAGCAACGTGTGCGTGTAAAGTGGAGTTTGCGGCACTTGGGTGTATTGACGTATCCACGGACTTGCCATAACCTGTTGGATAATATTGTTTTAAAATGCTTAATAAGATGATGATGATGAGGCTATTAAAAAAAATTGAAGCCGCAAACACATTTACTTTCTTTCGTATCACAAATTCGAATTTCGTAGCCTGATTGTAGTTTTCGATAACTTTATTTGATTTCAAGTTAAAATTTACTAAAAGAGTAATTGAAATATGGAATCCCGTACTAAGGGTATACAATATGTAACTGCACCAACAGCACAAGCTATTCGAAAATTCTACTGGAACACTTAAACCAAAATAAACCAGGGGAACCCTCGGCAACCTGGGCGGTCTACTCGGCTTCTGGAGCGAGCTTGGATGGCTGGAGTGAAGACTTCGGCGGGGAGGGGCAACGCACGCACAACAGACGGAAACGTTTAAGTGCGGAAACCAGCCCAGAGAGAAGAAGAAGAAGAAGAAGGGGAAAAATCAATAATTACCTGATGTATTGTCAAACGTTTAGCAGGGTCAACAGACAACATGCCACGAATCAGGTTTTTGGCTTCAGCGGACACGTTAGACCATTCCGGCTCTGGGAAATCGTACTGGCCTAGTCTTATACGCTGCAACAGAAATTTTTATTACGATCAAATACCAGCCACATTAATGACGTCATCAATGTATTCAAAATGGCGGATGGCGAACAAGACAGCTGATAAATTTTTGGATGGATTTATTTTCGATGCTTTTTAACATTGTTGTCAAATAATTTCCAAATAAACAAGTGTAAATTAAAAATTTATAACACCCCCGACGATCCAAAGTATCTGAGTTTTCCAAAACATCATTTTCAAATAAATAATTATGTATTTAGGCAACGTCCATCTTGACAGCTTGACATTTGTCTATTGACATAATATTATGAACCTAACGGTTATCTAACCTTCTTTTCTACAAGAAAACTAGAAAAGAGCTGATAACTCTTAAACGGCTGAACCTATTTTTTTAGATTATAGCTAAGAACACTCTCGATCAAGCCACCTTTCAAACAAAAAAAAAACTAAATTAAAATCGGTTCATTCGTTTAGGCGCTACGATGCCACAGACAGATACACAGACACACAGATACACAGATACACGCGTCAAACTTATAACACCCCTCTTTTTGGGTCGGGGGTTAAAAATGTATTATAAGAAAAATAACTTTCATAATCACCATCATCATCATGATCAACCTATCACCGGCTCACTGCAGAGCACTATATCTTTTTTTAAATGAATATTTGTATGTATACAGGTTGTTTGGTAATTAGTATATAAAGACGACACGTACCCATGCTACTTTGATCTGATAAATACTATGCTGAAGTATAATGACGAAATAAAATTATAAAAATTATGTCAAAGTTTTCATGACCCTAACGTGCCCTAATTCACTGAGATCGTTGGTCATCTTTAGATAGGCCAAGGTCAACGATCTCAGTGAGTTAGGGCACGTTAGGGCCATAAAAACTTGGACATAAAAAAGAATTAAAATTTTGTATGGAAATTTTTATAATTTTATTTCGTCATTATTATACTAATTACCAAACATCCTGTATATTATGTTATGTTAACCACTAGGTTATCACTGTTTTTATCGTAATAAGTTTGCGATACGCAAATCGCACGAGAGTAAGACAATGTGTCTCAAGTGACGTAGTTTTAAGTCGTCACTTTAGATACTTATATTTTTAATTCTTTTTAGAGTTCCGTACCTTCAAAGGAAAAACGGAACCCTTATAGGATCACTTCGTTATCTGTCTGTCTGTCGTGTCTGTCAAGAAACCTATAGGGTACTTCCCGTTGACTTAGAATCATGAAATTTGGCAGGTAGGTAGGTCTTATTGCAAAAATACAGGAATAAATCTGAAAACTGCGAATTTGTGGTTACATCATTTAAAAAAAAAAATTAAAACGTGTTTCAATTTTCAAAGTAAGATAACTATACCAGGTGGGGTATCATATGAAAGGGCTTTACCCTAAGAAAATATAATATCACTGATCCATCCTCAATTACCTTTTTCATACCGGGTGATATCGCCAGCCCGTGATTGGAGTAGAAAGGAGGGAATCCGCAGAGAAGAATGTACATGACCACACCTACTGACCATATGTCACACGATTTGTCATATTTTTCTGGACCTAGCACCTGAAAAGAAAATAATAAAATTATAAAAAAATAGATGGCGCTATGCAGAGTTCCGTCGCAATAGAAAAAAATTCACATGCAAGCCTTAAGTTGGACTTTGTATGTAGATGGAAGATGTGTCTTGAGTTAGTCAAGCTTATATCATTATTATTACCTAAGTGACTAACCTCTGGAGGTCTCAGACTCAGACAGATTGCGAGAAACTGCAAAATTGCAAACTAGATGGCGCTGTACGGAATTCTATTACGATAGATAGAATTTATCTACAAGTTGTGGGTCGATGGAAGATTTTTTAGAGTTGGTCAAGCTTATAATGACTAACTCACTAACCTCTGGTGCGACATAGTAGGGTGTATAGCAAGGAGTCTGCAGGGTATCCGCCTGTGTGAGCGTCTCCTTGGCGAAGCCGAGGTCAGTCAGTTTGAGCAGTCTTTTGTAACGAAGGTTCTCAGACCCATTGCGACCGAGAAACTGCCAAGGGGTAAACTAGATATCGCTATACGAAGTTCTATCACGATAGATAGATTTTATCTACAAGTTGTGGGTCAATGGAAGATTTTCTAGAGTTGGGTAACCTTATATGTCTAGCTGACTAACCTCTGGTGCGACATAGTAGGGTGTATAGCAAGGAGTCTGCAGGGTATCCGCCTGTGTGAGCGTCTCCTTGGCGAAGCCGAAGTCAGTCAGTTTGAGTATCGCGTTGGGTTCCATACTCGTGTATAGAAGGTTCTCAGGTTTGATGTCGCGGTGTGCTATATTCGAGTCGTGTAAATGACGGACTGCTACGCATATTGAGTGCATTATCTGAAAAAAAAAAAGTTTGTGAGTATTGTTAGACTTGGACGGTCAACTTTAAAGTAGGCACCCATGCAAATATTTTTCCTAACTCTGTACTGGTTATGTCACGTACTATTTATGCTCTTTCCAGGGTTCCGTATCTGATGGGCGCCAACGGGACCCTATTTTTTTTATGTAGTATAATGTATCAGCATAATTATTAATTATGCTGATACATTATATTATGGGAAGACACTGCCTCCTGAAACACAGATTTGACTTCAATAGGAGGCAGGGCCTCACACTAAAGTTTGTAAACACTGTTTTGTTAAGATAATAAAGATTTATTTATTTATTATTATCAAACTTTGTGAGATTTGGCTTCATGGTGACAAAGCTTAGCAAATAGTGTTGTCATATGTCGTTTTCACGTGATTTTTCTGTGGTTTCACTGTGAAATGGTCCATCACTACTCACGACTTTAATAGTGGCATTTGAAATCAATTTCTGTAGGTAATTTTGGTACCTCAGCAGCCTGTCTTTCAGTGAAGGCGCCCTCTCTGTTGTCTTGTATTCTTTGGAACAGCTCTCCGCCATCCATGCACTCCATCACAACAAGCAGGCATCGCTTGCCACCGTATGTGTTGTCGTATACGTCGATGATCTGAAAAAAAAAATACATACTCTTATACTAATCTGAGAATGAGAAGGGTTTTGGCCATAGTTCGTCATGCTGGTCCAGTGCAGATTATTCTGAAAGGAGATCCATGTTCAATAGTAGTCGCGATTTGTTGATCATAATGATGATGATACAGAAAACCGGCCAAGTGCGAGTCAATCTGTCGCACCGCGGGTTTCGTACTCGGGTATGTTTTCCGACATTTTGCACGACAAATCAAAAACTATTATGCATAAAAATAAATAAAATCTCTTTTAATAAATAAAATCTGCTGTTTGAGAATGTACAGGTAATTATATACCAATTTCTATAGTTATCTTACTTTGAAAATTGAAAATACTAATTATTTGTTCATTAACACATTTTTTTTTTGTGATGTAACCACAAATTAACGGTTTTCAGATTTTTTCCTTGCGCTATAAGACCTACCTACCTGCTAAATTTCATGATTCTAGGTCAACGGGAACTACCCTATAGGCAGATCGACAGACAGTCAGACAGAGAACAAAGTGATCCTATAAGGGTTCCGTTTTTCCTTTTTTTGGGTAAGGTCTGACGAAATCACAAACACAATCTTTATGATAAATTATTACACTTTTATTTCATATTTAAATTTATTAACTTTTACATTTGTGTCAAATAAATGTTGTTCCTCTTACGTTAGTATATTTTTGAATGTCGTCGTTTTAAAACCACTCTTACAGGTAACCTCTCCACGTTTATTAGCCACTCCCCTTTTTATCTTATCGTTATCGGCCAATCCAAATTGTACAATGAATAAACTTAGTGACTAATATACAAATCATCAAGCTCGTTTCACAAATCATCTAAGTAATAAAGATGTTTTCATCTTATATATTGATTACAAATATTATCCTTTATTATGCTACAATTCATCAACTAAAAACTATAAGAATTTTATATACAGTACGTTTATCGATCAGATGTTGAACAACTTCAGCCAATCAATGACGCCTTCTAATATGATGTTATGATTTGAGTGGCGCCAACTATGTTTTATAGATAATTAATATGGGCCAAGCTTACAGCTCGGCCATCCTGTTTTAAGCGAGTCTCATCGCTTTTAAAAAAAAATTAAAACTTAAGTAACATGTAAACTTCACAACCAAAATGACAAAGACTTAGTTCAACAAAACAAAAAAAAATTAAGATAGTAATTAATTAAATTAATATTCTTGCTAACTTAACTAGAAGGAATATACAGTTTTATTGATACATTGGTATTGATTATGATTGCAACTTAATTTTAGAGCACTCGCAGCACCCCTTTCCATCCGATATAATTAGAAAATAGCAGATAAACTCAATTCAATTCCAAACTATTTACCCTCGCAACTTTACCTGCCAGTCTACAGTAGCACTCAAATTTAGCCTTTAATCTAAAATTCATTTTTCTGTTCTCTTCCGCTAATATTAAAATAAAAAGATGCAGACACTCTAAATTTATAAATAATTTTTCAAAAATCATAAAGATATCAAAAATTGCGAGACCAGTAGCAACTAAAGGAGGCCTCAATTTAATCAAAGAAGGTAGGTATATGCATAAAGTCCGAAGCATCAATTATAACTCACAAGCCAATATTTTACAGGAACACTCAATAGAGATTTGGGGATGAGCATGTAAAACTAATTACTAAAAACTACTTTAAAGGGTTTCAAGTATCTCAAAATAAATTGTTAAAAGTTCTGTTCCAACTAGACTCTCCTTCCCACTAAAGAATTATATAAGAAAACTGATGAACTATATTATATAAGTCAATTATACAAATTCAAAATATGTCTATTTGTTAGGAAAATACTATTAAAGTCCGTACATACACGCATCACTTTAAAGCTAAATCTCATAAATATGGTACACAAAACGAACATACCTATTATGCTACAATTACATAAAGCTAGGACTAATTATGGTATGTAAACTACCTAGCTCTACTACATAATGTACTTGCCGAAACTCATACTGGAGGAAAAATCTTTTACAAAGTTTAAAGTTTAATCAAACAGTGTCAAACACCATAGATATCTTAGCTAGATGTAGGTATAGTTTGTTAACGAATATAACGTGTTTTGACTTTTTATATTATTGTATAGTCACCATACCTTTAAAGATTATGTTTTCTTCTATATTTATATTTAGAATCGGGAGCGATTCTTAATATGAATATGTGTAAGTGAACTTCTTGTCCTTTTGATAAAATAAACTCTCTAAACTTAAAGTTAATCGCCGCCAGTTCTCGATTTAAATCACAAAACATTTTCATACACTTTCAACGCAATAGTTTTACGCACATATTTTCTTCTTCCCTTCTTATTGGAAAATCGCGGATTCCGAGCCTTGGCGCGTCTCTCTTCTACCGGGATACATATGTGATTGTCCTTATTTCCCTCCAGATCCAAATTTTTAATGACCCTTATCCTAGGGTTCTTTCCCTCCAGATCCAAATTTTTAATGACCCTTATCCTAGGGTCTACCTCCTTCCTCCTATAGGACTTTTTGTCCATAGCCCGTAACCTCGGGGCTTTCCTTCCTTGGGACTTTGTGTCCCTGACCCATACCTAGTTTTGGGTCTTTCTTTTCCTCATTTATTCATTTCCAACATCCTTGGATCCTGCAAACATAAAACACTTTGAGTAGACCGTTCATTTAATTTTGTTTCATAAGCATCCATCATAATACAATCCGACCAAAGAGAAGTAATTTTACTTGGTAACCTAGAAAACCTATTATCATTATTATAATTTAGTTTTCTCCAGTTCCGTACCCCTCGAAGGGTGCCTACGAGACCCTATTTTCTAAACCTCTGCTCTCCGTCCGTCTGTCCGTCTGCACGTGCGTCACGGCCTGAACTGTGAACGGCGTACCGTGAACCGTGATAGTTAGAGAGTTGAGAGGAACGTGATTACGGATGTATGAAAATCCTATGCCTGGTTGCTTCCAATTCAAACTTTTTCTTTTAATGCAGATTACGCTTCCCATATTTCTTACAATTACCTATTGTTTTTTTTTTTTTTTTTTTTTTTTTTTTCCTAGCAAAATCCACATTCTGAAGTACTAATGGACAATGTTAAACAAACGCCAGGGTACAGTAGTTGCGTCACTTGTGCCTCTTAACCATATAATATCTACATGCAAAAAGAATCTTTGATTTATAATTTCACATGATACTTATATATTTTATTTTAGCCATAATATGCACCATATGGCGTACTTTGTCGTTTCGAGTAACATAAGCAGAACTACCAAATTCGACCCTGGGAACGACACAGTCGCGACTCGCCGCCGAATGATACCTATTAGTTTATCATTAATTCCTTTTCATAGAGAAAAGCGATATCAACATAATAGCAGGAAAAAAAATGAAATAAATATTCCGTTCGATACATCTCTATTCTCTACGACATCAAGATCTCTATCACAAGCTGATCGATCATAAAGATTAGAAGAAAGTAGGTACCTTATACATTATTTTATATGTTAACCGTAATGACCCGCATCTGTTCGATTTTCCTTTATTCGTTTCGTAAAAGATTCGTCCTCGTACGTCCATCATCATCATCATCGTCATCTACATCGTCATCATCATAAGGTCACTGTTGAACATAAACCTTCCCTAGTAAGCACCACACGTACTGTCCTCAGCCTTCCTCATTCAACCCCTGGTTCCTATTGATACAAACCACTAAACCCCCCCCCCATCAAATGTGTACCTATCTACATCCATCCATCATACCCAAATGCCGTGCTGGTTGATGTGATGAGCGACAAAGTGTTAACCTCTTCAATACCTCATGGAACTGTAGGAATAGCCATGGAAGACCTCCAAACCGAACGTTGATATTTTGTGTAAGTGGTCCCACGAGTCAAAAAAAAATATTCTTGTCCATAAAGGAACAAGCCACGATATAGATTCTTCTATCGGAACTTAAATATTCCAATCACTGCATGTATTCCAACTAATCAGTTTGCTACTGTATATTTGAAGTTGATAATAAATAAAAATGTTAGCTTAATTAAATTCCTATGATAATTTGATTTTTGGTGCATCAACCAGCTTCACCTATTATGTAAAATTAAATATATATATTTTTTTTAAATTACCGGCTGTACATTTTAAACTAACCTAATCAAAATATACTTTCTTACTAATAACTTAATCTTAAAAATTTTCCAGAGGATCCTTCCGCCTCAAATTAACTCAATGATAAAAATGAACAGGAAACTTTAAATGTTGTAAAATCCAGCCAATGCTTCGTACCTTGCCTTATTAATCCAATAGGTACTTCTTTGGATTTTGTCAAAACAAAATACTTTTACTTGTTGAGTGTATAATAAATAAATAATGTAATAAATCAATTAACTGTTAAAGCTAATAACTTTTACAGAAAGCGAACCTCATGATATCTCTTATGAGTTTTAAGCGTAAAATTACCACGCCGAAAACAAAACATGAGCTGACAGTATTCTTATTTGATATACATAATCCAGTAATACTATATCTATCTACATAATTCGTAAATATGTATGTATAGTTTGTAAGTTACTATTTCACTTTATGCTGTTTCAATGCTTTAAGTTATTATTTTTATCTTTGTCTCATTTTTTTAGTTTAGCCTCATTCTATTTTTAAACTTACTATTTCGCTATAATATTTACAAGTAACCTCATCGAAGACTACACGGTCTTCTGATAACCCAACAAGCATTTATCCAACAGCTATCGCTTTCACCCGAACGGAGGTTCCCTGAAATATACTGAGATAACAATACCTAGTTGACACATGGATGTACAAGAGCGGCAACAAGCTATGACCCCCTCTAGTCATAACTATATCTTTATGATTGTAACATTTCAAACAGTGAAAGTATGTATAAACGATTTCGTCCATAGGACATGCGCTCTAAAGAATGTTAATATAATTATCAGCAACTAAAAGCTTGAAGAAACTAATAGGTACAACTTGTCTTTGAAGTATGAAAATATGCACATTTATCAAGTATACCAGTTCATCAAACATTAAAGTACGCATTTATAAAATGATAACTCACTTATTAATCAAGATAACTACCTGTTTATCAAACCTACCCTACCAAATATAAATAACTACTCACCAAATGTAATACTTTATAACTTAAGTAAAAATATGAAACAAATGTGCATCAACCACATACATACACTCTTCAAATTCATCCATTTATCAAAATGTTATATAATATAACCATTCACCAAATCCATTATATACTTTGTTCATTAAATAGCTTAGTCAAACTTTACTCCACTTGCCACGATTGCAAATTTTCCAAAATAGTCAGCCGCAAACATTGCAGCTCATCTCACTTGATAATGCATCCCTCCCTCAGAAAAACAGGCATTAGGAATGTCTTTCCAAGACGCGCGAGAGACAGCCACCGTGGCTTTTCGCGAGATTTAATCCAAATTGAACTAATGCCTAAATAAATGTTTTAATTAGAGGGCGATTGCTTTTGCAACCTCTAACCGTCCAATCAAACACCGAAAGTATTCAATAATCCGAGACGTAAATAAAAAACCCGTCAGAACACCGTATTTATAAAAACAGAGACAAGAAAAAGATTCCTCCTCGCAATGAGATCGCGTGACATCCAACAAGTGAATTATCGACTTTATTACACAACTTATCCTCAACATGTTTTACATCATTTCCTACAATTGAAATCTTTCTATTTTAAATACCCTAACTACAACTTCATAATCCAACCAAAAATCACACTAGATTTATCCCTCGGTCCCACATCTTTAATGCTTTTTTTTTTTCTGTTTCGGTAACTAAAACAAAAAAAATATATATATACTCATGTTATAAAACGTTGTCAAAGCTTTCCTGAACGCGCTAAATAAGCAAAAACATAAAATCAGGCGAAATGCCAGACCAGCCGAAAAACCTTCAATGCTTAATCAGCCTAAAAAAAAAATTATGATCACTATTCATATTATCATGAGATACTACCGGCGCTCCTAAGCGAAATTTATAAGGCACCGCATTTCGATTTTATCAAATAGACTGATCAATTTCGAGAGCACAACAAACGTGGTTTCCTGAGAGTTTCGTTAACTAAATGCATATCGAAACTGAACTATCGCGAAGCGAGTCAAGCGAGCGTGAAAATTTTTTTAAATATATTTCTGGGATAATGTCATGCCACAAACGCGAGCGTAGTGCAAAGATATTTGCCTAAAATTTCTTTCGTACAACAAAGAAAATAGTATTTTGGTAGTAGGTACTTATAATCGCGCCCTGCCCTAAGGGCAGTACTGTAGGTATATTACCATTAAAAAAAAACTTACTCTAATTTTAATAGAACATTTGCCAGGAATTTAACCCGCCAAGCGATGTTAATCCAATAAAAACAAAATCATATTGCATTTAAATGCGGCAGTACACAGTTAATTGCGTGAATACAGGTAAACAAAAAAAAAAAACCCCGCTGCCCATATACTATACCTACCTGCTACTCGTAGTACTCAAATTATTGTGCCAGTATTAAAAGTAAATTAGCTGTTATCTAGCGTGGTAGACTACGGCCTAAACCCTTCTCATTCTGTGAGGAGACACTTGTTGCTCAGTAGTGGGCCGGCCATGGGTTGTTCATGGTGAGCTGTTATCAGCAAAGTTATGTTTGAAACTCAAACATTACGCGTTTCAAGTGGTAAAAATAGATAAATGAAAACATTTCTCCTCACTTTTGTAAAAAAAAAACACTTATTTATGCACCCCGTATTTTAAAACTATCTGACTACCTACCTACCATAATTTTAAATTTAGTTAAAGAATAACCAGATAAGATAAACCTACTTTTACACCCATTTTAGGATTTATATTTCTCAAAATGCTCAATTTATTAACCCTGGTCACTATTACTTTATTACAACGGATCACCTTCATTTTTATCAATTAACATTTTATATCCCCAATCACTTAGTAACCATTACAAGTAGAGACGGATTATTTCACTGGCAGGCGTAAAACGAAAAGCTATTTCATGTAACTTTTTCTACCTTATCCCAAAGCGGTTTACAAAAAATAATAATTTCACAAAACAACATTCAAGATGCCCAATGAGTGCTGTGTGATAATATCGCGTCACTGTGTGCTAGAAAAAGGAAAACATCATCTATACAATGAGTGCAGCAAACGATTGAACCTAAATCCAGAACCTACCTTCCGTAAAACAAAACCACTATGTGAAAATAAATCCCTATCGTAACTCTTAACCAAACTAATTCGGCACACGATTACAAGTGTGAAGATTGAAATACCACGTTCCGTGAGATATTCACCTGTGAAATCATTTAATGAGAAATAAAACCCCGGCAGGACATAGTAGATACATCCTGAAAACTATTTAAAAGTAACAATAACGCCCATCATTAAGTAAACCACACTTTTTATATTGTTTAACACTATGTTCACTATCTATTCCATTGTACCCACGATACAGGATAACCTAGTGCGGGTACCACCACACAGACACAGGAAAATTGTACAAGACTGTATTTTGTAAATAAACATTTTTCATTTTTCATTGTAAAATAAGCCTTCTAAATACCTCAATGTTATTTAAACCACAATTTGAAGGTCGATCGCATTTGTATAACCAATATACAAGATGAATTATAAACATGTGGGTAATTCTAGGTATCATAACGTTATATAATTTCCATTCCAACTCGGAGCAAAGCTTTCTAACAAAATGACAACTAAATGTAGAACAAACAAAACGAAAACCCACACAAATAAAAAAAAATTACCATTAATAGGTATCAATAAAAATAAAATCATGGAAAGATCCTACCCGTTTATCCAGAAATCCTTTGATGCCATGACTAGGTACTTTGATATATTGAGGCCCAAATATTGGCCTTGTGCTCCAAAATGTCTGTGGTCTACTAGACCTCCACTTCTTTCTCGTTCCTCTGTATATTTCCACTTGTTTCTCTGAGTCGTGAGCGTGACAAGAAAATATTATATTTTCTTGATGTCCCTCTTCTGACCTTTTGGGTAAGGTCTGACGAAATCACAAACACAATCTTTATGATAAATTATTACACTTTTATTTCATATTTAAATTTATTAACTTTTACATTTGTGTCAAATAAATGTTGTTCCTCTTACGTTAGTATATTTTTGAATGTCGTCGTTTTAAAACCACTCTTACAGGTAACCTCTCCACGTTTATTAGCCACTCCCCTTTTTATCTTATCGTTATCGGCCAATCCAAATTGTACAATGAATAAACTTAGTGACTAATATACAAATCATCAAGCTCGTTTCACAAATCATCTAAGTAATAAAGATGTTTTCATCTTATATATTGATTACAAATATTATCCTTTATTATGCTACAATTCATCAACTAAAAACTATAAGAATTTTATATACAGTACGTTTATCGATCAGATGTTGAACAACTTCAGCCAATCAATGACGCCTTCTAATATGATGTTATGATTTGAGTGGCGCCAACTATGTTTTATAGATAATTAATATGGGCCAAGCTTACACTTTTGAGGTACGGAACCCTAATAATAAAAAAGTAGATCTTGTACGATGGTACGGAACTCCGTGTGCGAGTCCATCCATTACGTTTTATTTAAATCTAGTATTTAATTGTTAATAATTGTTCATGTCTCAAGGCACTAGCTTTAACCTTGAATCTTTTGGAAACAATCATAGGATAGAAAAATGGCACTCATTAGTACCCAGTGAAATATTTCCAATTTCAATAAAAACACCAATTTTGTATGCACAATGGCCTATTATGTATTATGTCGGTTTGTCACATGTCACAACCTCCTACATAATGCCTTTTGTCAACGGTGATTGAGGGTTGAATGTTTTGATTGTCTCAGGATTCTATACGAAACATAGCAAGCTGCTTATCGGTCGTTTATCAGATATAACAAATACAAATCTTTATTATGAACTAGAGGATGCCCGCGACTTTGTCCGCGTGGATTTAGATTCTAAAAGATCCCGTGAGAACTGTTTGATTTTCCGGTATAAAAGTTGCCTATTTCGATTACGGGGCCCAAGCTACCTCAGTACCCATATAAATCGGTTAAGTGAATGGGTCTTTAGGAATCCCGCGGGAATTCTTTGATTTTCCGGGATAAAAAGTAGCCTATGTCCGTCCCCGGGATATAAGCTAACCGTGTACCAAATTTCGTCAGAATCGGTTACACTGTTGGGTCGTGAAAAGGTAGCAGACAGACAGACAGACACTTTCGCATTTATAATATTACCTAAGTATGGATTTGGGTTATTTCAGTACAGATTTTTGAATACAACACATACTTTGAAGAGACTCCACAAACTTTTTCCTCCTTCACCCTTCTACCATAGAACATTGAACACACACTTTCAGCGCTTCCTTCAAGCCTATTTTTTTTATTTTAATTCTGATACAAGTCACCCCATGACTGCGATCTCACCTGATGGTAAGTGATGATGCAGCCTAAGATGGAAGCGAGCTAACTTGAAATGGGTTTGGCAGTTTTATTAAACCTCATACCCCTAATCGGTCTCTACGCGGCATTGTACCGGAACGCTAAATCGCTCGGCGGTACGGCCTTGCCGGCAGGCTGGTAACTAGCCACGGCCGAAGCCTTCCACCAGACCAAATTAAGTGTAAATTAAAAATTTATAACACCCCCGACAAGTGATGGTTACAGTAAATAGAAAAGAGCTGATAACTTTCAAACGGCTGAACCGATTTTCTTGGACTATAGCTAAGAACACTCTCGATCAAGCCACCTTTCAAATAAAAAAAACTAAATTAAAATCGGTTCATTAGTTTAGGAGCTACGATGCCACAGACAGATACACACGTAGGACTTTGTCTGTGGTGGCGTTTGTTGGCGCGCGTGTTGTGACTTTTTGGAGTGTTTTTTTGTTAGAAGTGGCCGGTTTTTGTGTCCCGCTGATGTTTATTGGTGGTGGAACTGACCGAGGAACTGACTGAGAAGCGCTCTAAAGGGGCGCCGCGTGTATGTCGGCGGGCGCCAGCACAGACGAAGTCCATACTTATACATATAGTTTTCCTAACTTGTAAATAACTACACACTTGACATTGGCTAATCACTGTAAAGCCAGACCAGAGAAGAAAAAAAAAAAGATACACACGTAAACTTATAACACCCCTCTTTTTGAGTCGGGGGTTAAAAAGACATGGAAAACAAAGTCCGTACCTCAACAATATGAATGCACCCGCTCGCTCTCCAATGCAGTTCCACCTCCCGCCGCGCTTTGGTGCTGTCGTGCAGAACTTTCAGCGCTCGCTTCATGCCCGTGCGTTTCTCGTGGCATTCTACAACCTGTTGACAAGAGCATCCGTTTAGTTTATAATAATAATAATAATTTTATTTCAGGCAATATAAGTCACAAGACAACCCATAACAAACAAAAAGAAAAGAAAAAACACAAAATAATATACAGCTTAATGTAGATATACATAGTGTAAACTAATCTAAATAAAGCTGTTGTTGTCGCACCGATTCAGGTTTGACCAATTTTTAGAAAAAGGATTACTCAGATCTTCGTTAACAGCACACAAGATGGAGTTAGTACTGTGTCTTAGTCTTTCCCAGAAGGAAGCCGTCCTTGCTCTGAGTATGGCGAAGAAGTCAGGGACCCTCGCCGCAGCAAACATGGCTTTAGCACTGCAGAAACGCGGATGCTTCATTAGGATGCGGAAGGCGTTGTTATATTGTATCCTAAGCGCATTATAGCTGCGCTTGGTAAACTTTGTCCACAGTTGACATGTGTAAAAACATTGACAAAAAGCTTTAAATAACGTCACCTTCACGTCATCGGAGCAACGCGCGAATCTGCGCGCTATCATGTTAGCCCGCACCGAGAGAGCCCTGCGCTCCCTCTCCATATCTTTATCATCCTTTATGTCATTTGTTAGAATATGACCCAGGTATTTAAAGCTAGATTTAGTTTAGATTAGATAAACAACGTTTAGATTAAACGTAGATAATACACGGTTTGGAGTTTTCCCAAACATTTGTTTACTTGGTAGTTTCCTTAAAATTACATTTTGAACCAAATCTACTGAACGTTCGAGGTATGACAAAAATTGGGGTTAGTTTTGAGGTTTGGTATGGTTATATCAGATTGGGTTTGTTTGTGTGTATAACATAATAATTGTTCACTGATAGACTTTAATTCAATTTTACCTAATAATGTTAGAAACAGTAGTCAATGTAATCCAATGGTAATAGCATACGTTTATAGTCACAGAGGATTTTTGGAGGTTTGGAGGAAGTTGTGATTATCACACTGCGACCATCCCAATAGTCGATACGATTAATGAGTCAAACAAGTGTAAATTAAAAATTTATAACACCCCCGACAAGTTAAGGTTACAGTAACTAAAAAAGAGCTGATAACTTTCAAACGGCTGAACCGATTTTCTTGGATTATAGCTAAGAACACTCTCGATCAAGCCACCTTTCAAACAAAAAAACTAAATTAAAATCGGTTCATTCGTTTAGGAGCTACGATGCCACAGACAGATACACAGATACACAAGTCAAACTTATAACACCTCTCTTTTTGGGTCAGGGATTAATAAGGGAAATACTCGTAAATGAATAGATACTTCAATTCGTTTTAAATAAGGCCAGTATCCTTATGAATCGCGATTCAATTAGACCTAGAATAATGCAGACCTTGGTTAAGTACTGGAAAAATGTTACATCCAATCCTGTTACCGACTTGGGTCAAGGATGCTTAACTAAAGTAAAGATCGATAAGCGTTGTGGTAACTGGGTCACCCTACTTAGAGATAAAAACAAAGAATGCTAAGAGGATACGATGAAAAATATAATTATTCATTGTATATGGGTTAATTTGGGTATATTTAATTATGTCAACAATGATAACCCTAACTCCTAACCTATCCTAATAAGAAACGCATTGATGATTCAACACAACTTGTAAGGCAAAGGTGAACTAGAACCTACCTAAGTACACTAAACTCATCTCTACATAGTATAAAATAAAGTCACTTCAGGCTGTCTGTATGTTGTACGCTTAGATCTTTTAAACTACGCAACGTATTTAAATGGGGTTTTCATCCCATTCATTTCATTCATGGTGGGGTTTTAAATGGGGTTTAAATAGAGTGATTCAAGAGGAAGGTTATTATTATTATTATTACGTAAATATAGTTTAATATTGGTTTTGTTAATTTTTTCTAAAACCCGTGCGAAGCCGGGGCGGGTCGTTAGTATATTATTATAAAAATTCTTTGCATTCTAGATGTAGAGATGTTGTTCAATGGAAACCATAATATTATCATGTGCAGTTTGGTAGGGTTACTATAAGCTATTTCAATTTAGTTTACAGAGCACTTATTTCAATAAACCTTCAGGTTTTATGACAGACAAGGATTGATACATTTTTCCAGTATAACCTTGAGCTCGCGCCAAAAGTACTACACAGTTAATTATTACTTCTTAAGTTGATTTCAAACTACGGAACATAATATAATATGTATATAAATATCGCTCACCCTACTTTTAAATGTCACCCTACTTGTAAATGTAATATAAATATTATATGTAAGTGTGAACAGTGACATTTAAAAGTAGGGTGAGCGATATTTATATATTATATTATATTTCCGTAGTTTGAAGGCAACTTTACATCGTTATTCGTTAGCTATCCGGCATGACTCAGTGAAATTACCGATACACACGCAAGTCACTATCCTTCAGATGTACATCATGAAGGAGTCTCATTGTCCGTAATACGTCACATCTACGTACATTATATGTAGAGAGAGAGCCAGCGAGGGCCATACCTTCGTTATTTTATAAAAGCTGAAAGTTTCTCTGCGTATTGTCCCCAACACAGGGAGGAACGATCAGAATGGTGGCTTTGGGAGATAACAGGTATAAAAAATCTTACGTATTACCTAAATATTTAAAGGCACCTGGCAGGGGTTTGCCACGATACTAAGTGTCTGCCAATGCATGGCGTAATTTCTAACACTACTCCGAAGAGAATATAAAAAAATTAGACTTCATACTTTGACGTAAGAATTTTTAAATATCTTTGCTACCTGTTATCTCCCAAAGCCAATCCAAACTTCATAATTGCTGATCGTTCTTCCCTGTTTAAGGGACAATACTCAGAGAAACTTTCAGTTTTTATAAAACAACGAAGGTCTGGCACTCGGTGGCTCTTAGTCTCAACACAACCTATAAGATATGATGAAATCTGCATACTTTATTAGATCTCCGAGAACTATTTGTAAACAAATATCGACCTTGCGGTTTTAGTTATAAACGTTTTAGTTCCTTGAATTTATGTCTGTACTCAGTTTAAAGTTTAAACGAATTTATTTTGCACAAGGAACGAATAGCTGCAATGTTCCTTTCAATGATTGACTGATTGCATTAATGTCAGGGCCACTTCACCCTGTTAATATTTACGATAGGTACGGTCGGCCTCAGAATTCGAGTAGCAATTCCGCGAAGCTGTTGCATCAAAAACCTGTCGCACTCATGACCTTTTTCTATAAACACGCCACATACACCTGAGGCATGTGCATAACCGTGCCACGCGAATTTGATCATTATAGTGCTACACGACTTACGACCTTAGACTGTACAAACAGCGATACAGCTAAACCGCAACGGCCAGTGCAAGCAACTATGGACGGGTGCAAATCTAGCTTTGTCGTTGACCCTACCTAGGTCACAGTTCACGACAGTTAGTGCACTTCTACGAGTAACAAAACGTCGAGGCATCGACGTCAATGGCAGGCGTCAAATGTTAGTATATTTGACGCAGGTAGCCCTAAAGTATCCCTATTATTCTATGATTTCACGTCACCATTGCCTAATATTTGACATATCGTCTATTCAGGATCAAACCGAGTTTCCTCACTCTAGTTCACTCTGCCTAGGTCCTAAGGCATAGGACAAAATCGGGTATCCTAAGCATTAACCTTTTCAACCGAAGACAGACTAGTAACGCAACGGGGACCGGGGTTTCGATACTCTAAAATAATAAATGTGGATCCAGTATTATATTGCACTATCACTTTGCTGTTGAAAAAGCGATGATAGCGTAGTGATTAAGACATTCGACCTCCTCTTCTTGAGGATTGGGGTTCGATCTTGGTCAGGCACAACTTTTGGGAGTAAAAATATCACTCACTTTAATGGTGAAGGAAAAGGAAAACCTGCATGAATGTGAGTCAAAGTCATTCAAAGTGAGTCGAATCTACCAAACGTGGTGGACAATGGCCTTAAGCCCTTCTCATTCTGAGAGGAGGCCGGTGATGATGATGATGATGACTTTGCATCGTGGCGATTCAAGTAAGAAACCTTTCACAAACAAAACTCTTTTTTGATGACGTCAAAACAAATTAGGGCAATGATAACGGTGAAAAATCTCGTAACCAATGACGTAGGTATTTCACTTTCCAATTACCTACTATGAGGCATTACTTATCAAGTCTGACGTCAGTATTGATAGAAGTAATGTAGGCAAATCACTTCAAGGTGACACAGCTAAAACTGAAAACGTATAAAATCCTAACTAGGTAACTAAAACGAATGTAGATTCTTTAATCGATTTAACAGCATCGAGATTTAATGATGCGACAAATCGTTTCTTAGATTTTGATTCGGAATCGTTTCACGAAATAGTTAACAGGTCTCTCTCCGTCACTTACTCCATATAATCGTAGTTCCAATTTCATTTGAATATTAAGCAACCAAGGTCCATGAAATTTTGCAGACATATTCTAGAAACTAATACCTGTGCCTGTGGTGTTTTAGATTTTTCTAAAAATATGTAGTTTTAAAATTAGAGGGGTCAAAGATTTGTATGTGAATTTTTAAGATCGCGTAACTTTGAAACCGAATATTTTAATAGAAATCTGGAAAACCACAGACATAGATATTAGTTTCTAGAATATGTCTGCAAAATTTCATGGACTTTGGTTGCTTAATATTCAAATGAAATTGGAACTACGTTTGTATGAAGCGAGTAACGGAGAGAGTCCTCTTAAACGTCAATAAAAGCAAAATGAATTGTACAAGTCAGGGTTTATTAACTTCAACCCCACCTTTAACTTTAATCATGAAGACGTTATGGATACAGACTTGTGGAATCTACTTTGTTTTTTTTTTGAATGTACAAATACTTCTTCCTTCCCTTTGAAAGTTGGTTAAAAAGGTATTTTATTTTTGATACTTATAGTATTTTCGTATCAATCAATCAGCATGTTGGAGTCCACAGCCGGGCATAGGCTTTCCCAAGAGCGTGCCACCACACACGGTGCCCCGCCTTCCTCAACCACCCACTTTCCGATACCTTCTTAAGGTCGCTTGAAGGTCATCCCACACTGTACTTGCTGGTACGCGTTCTCCACTCAAGAACACGTCCACTCCAGCGGCCATCGGTCCTGCCCACTGCCACTTCAGTTTGCTACGGTTGTACTTTGGTTTTCCTACGGATTTCCCCGTTACGGATTTTGTCCTTCAGAGAGATACGCCATATAGCCCGCTCCATAGCACTCTGAGCGACTTTGAACTCGTGGACCAGGCGTGGGACAAGGCCAACTGTATTTTCGTATAATCAACTATCGTATGATACAAAAACCATCAGCACAGTGCAAAAAACATAGGTTAACGCGTAAAAAATATACTGTCTCATCTAAACAACTATGTATAAACATCGTAGAAACTGCGTAAAATCTGTTTTCACAACAAATACCCTGTGTATACCCTATCAGGACAATGTATACAAAATTGTTTGCACAAAGATTATGTTGCTTTAACGAGTAAACATAATATGTGCGACAACACAGCACTGCAGATATTTATCAGCATCAACGATTAAATTTTCCAATCATTACGAAACTCATAGTAGATGCATCGCGGATCGACAGAATTTTATCTTCTTAATCGAAATAGAAGCCTCAATAGATCAACGGGTAAGGAGCAGACTGAAACAAAAGGTCGGCGGTTCAAACCTCACCCGATGCACTATTGTCGTACTCATACCACGAACTTTACGCTTACTGTTTAGGAGAAATTGATTGAGAACTGATTAACATGGCTAAAAATAAATGTTCTTACAAAATAATAGAGTTAAGTTCTACTACTTCTCTGCTCAAAAATTCTTCGAACATTTCGAGTTGCCGCTAACTTGTGTGTGCACCCTCAGTGCGCGAGTCTGACTCGCACTTGGCCGGTTTCTTTTATACATTTACAATTTACATATCTCGAAATATGTACCTACTTTTAGATATTATTGTGTACATATTGTATGAGTGTAAATTGGAAAATCATGAATCAAATATTTCGTTTATCGAAAATAGCTTTCAGTGTCACGGTTTCCTCGTAAAATGTTACTTCTCTATCGATGCTATTTACAGAACAAAACATTACTTATCTGTGGCGCCGCGCGCCTCGCTGTGACTCGAGTAGTTAGGCATGTAATTCTCACTGATAGCATTACGTTCACAGAGTACTTTATACATACAATTGCGTTGCAAATGCTATCAATTTTTGTGACTCATCATAATCGGTTCAGCTTCGAGATGGCTGTTGCCCTTGTCATAAGATTGAATGGGCAATATTGGGTTTAATCTCATGGCGTCTATGTGACATGATATTTTATGTATTTAAAATCATCCCGTTATAGAGAGAGAGAGAGAGTGAATTTTGGATCCATACTTCATAGTCAGGTGCGGTTTGAACCGCCGCCGTTCGGAATTCAGTCCGCTCCTCAACTGTTGAGCTAAATTCTAAGCGAGGCTCTAAAATCTACTTTAAGTTGTGACTCTATTAAATTACTAATACTGTGCTTATAATATAGTGCTTACTAAGAATAAATTCCCATTTAACAGGGCTCTCTCCGTTCACTCGCTTCATACAACCGTAGTTCCAATTTCATTTGAATATTAAGCAACCAAAGTCCATGAAATTTTGCAGACATATTCTAGAAACTAATATCTGTGTTTGTGGCGTTTTAGATTTTTCTAAAAATATGTAGTTTTAAAATTACATGGGCTCTAAGATTTGTATGTATAAGACCGCGTAACTTTGAAACCGAATATTTTAACAGAAATCTGGAAAACCACAGACATAGATATTAGTTTCTAGAATATGTCTGCAAAATATCATGGACTTTGGTTGCTTAATATTCAAATGAAATTGGAACTACGATTGTATGAAACGAGTGACGGAGAGAGCCCTCTTAAAATTCTATCTGGTATAAACCCAATTATGATAGTATGATAACAAATGATTACGTAACATCTACCTCCTTGACTAACTTAATAATAATTAATAAGTAAGTATGTACCTACCTAGTTAATTAATTGTTATGAATGGTATTTTCCTGATTACCGACTACGACATAACGTTGTAGCAATATGATGTTTGTTTACTGTTCATCTGTTGAAATAAACTTTTAATCTGCCGCTCTGTCACGGCGTCAGTGACGCGGCGTCATTGACGCTACAGACGCTCGACTCGAAAGTTCACCTTTAATAATATGTATGTCACTTCTTAAGAGTACTCTCCATGGTCTCTCCAAGTCAGGCTCCAAGAAAGTAAGGTATACGAAGGTTTAATAAAAAGAGTACTAGCCATTTTAATCATGACTAACACTCCCCTTTCCCCTCCAACTAAGCGTAAAGCTTGTGCTAGGAGTGAGTTCGACAATAGTGCAACAGATGGGGTTTGAACCGCCGACCTTCCGGGTTTCAGTCCGCTCCTATAACGACTGAGCTTTGAGGTTTCGCCATTTTGCAAGTTATATGATATTTGTTCAGTTTATAATATGTGTTTCAGAATTTTCAAAAATTCGATTAGAACAAAGTGGTCATCTAGTGTTTAATTTAGCTAATGTTTAGCTAGTATTTTTCAATTAGAATAAATTACTCGTAAAACACTTTAATCTGACATAATTTTGTGCAATATTATGTAACATAGTATTATATTGTACAGAATTTAATTTGTAAGTAATTATTATCTACCCATTTAATTATGACGTCCTTGTGTTTCACAAGTAGACGTAAATAGCATGTAAAGGCCCCGATCCGTCATTCAACATTAAAAGGACGTGAAGCGGAAGAACGCTCAGAAGCTCGTTAAAGAGAATAAATTTAGATGCTTGGAAGCCCCTTTTACACCACTTGTTAAAAGATTTTTATTAGTTTGACTAAGGGCAGATTTTTCAATCGTCAGCCACCAACTTTTTCATATAAGTCCATTTTAAGCAATTAAGTTTCACTTGCTTTAAAGGTGAAGGAAATTTATGTTTAAACAAGAATTTAAAACCATGCAATGCCCGCATGTTAAGAGTTTTACTGCCAGTATCTCACAGGCTCAAGTATTGTATGACTCAATTTATATCAGGAAGTTCATTGACCATACATACTTGAGAATGTACCTCTATTTTTAGGGTTCTGTATCTCCACAGAAAAAATGGAACCCTTATAGGATCACTTAGTTGCCTGTCTATCTGTCAACGTTTGACAACCTCCCCAGGGCTGTGGTCTTATTAATGAGAGGTGCGGGGTTCAATACCTTGCAGGAGTTTGGAATTTTATAATTTCTAAGTATCTTGTCTACTCTGGTGGGAGACTTTTTGGCAGTGGCTAGTTTACCCCCAAGTGATTTAGCATTCCAGTAGGGGTATGGGTTTTTATTAAAAACTGCCATACCCCTTTCAGGTTAGCCTGCTTCCAACTTCTCTTACTATCAGGTGAGATTGCAGTCAAGTGCTAAATTGTATATCTGAATGAAAATAAAACTCTCAAGTCTCAGGCATACAGGTTCACTCACAATGTTTTCCTTCATCATTCAAGCGAGTGATATTTCATTGTTTGAAAGACAAATAAATTCGAAAAGTAAGAGGAGCACGCATGGAATCCAACCCTGACCCCCCAAATAGGAAGCCAACATCTTAACCACTAGGGTATCCCTACACAGGCCATAGGTGCTCAAATGTTGAAAAATTGAAAATTCTAGGTAGCACTTACTTACCTTCCAAACATAAAAAAAGACTAGATATTTTTTTTCTCTCTCGTCTGGCTTTACAAAGATTAACCAATGTCAAGTTTGTAGTTATTTGTAACAAGTTAGTTAAACTATACAAGTATGGACCCCGTCTGTGCCGGCGCTCGCCGACATACGCACGGCACCCCCTTAGAGCGCTTTCCAGTCAGTTTTAACAAAAAAAAAAACACTCCAAAAAGGCCGAGCACGCCCGCCAGCTAACACCAACACAGACAAAGTCCAAAGACTAGATATGTGAGTACAGCCGTCTAACGTTGTAACAATCTATAATGGAAATCACCTACAATAGTTTAAACATTTAAAAAAAAAAGAGAAAGTAGAAAATAAATTACATAGGAAGTACAAGTGCCTGTGTGGGGACTTTGTTGAACAGGTATTTCAAAATCATTAAAAATTAAAATGCATTCTTGAAAGTTTTCAACATATAATCATATTTGGGATTTAAGCAAGTTTTTCTAGTTATAGTTTAAGTAATTTTTGAAATGGCTATTAACATAGACACACTATAATTAACAGCCATTTCAAAAAACAAAACAGTTCTGTCCAGTCCATCCATCTAGTCACAAGATGGATGGAGTGGACAGAACTGTTTTGTTTTACTATGGAACTTAAAAGAAAAGAGTGATTACAGAATTACATTCTTATTGAAAAACATTGTACAATGTACATGTTGATATTGTTACAAAAATACACAGTAAAATGATTGACATAGCAATTGTCGGGATAATTTTAAACCGTGAATGCCAATAATAGAATCTCTGAGCGTTAATGAGTCAACCATTAAAAACATTTGACTGATTGTTCACATTACTACGAAATTAGTTAATTAAAGTGCCACTGCTTACCTTGGTATTCCGTTAACAGCTTAAAATTTTGCAACATTAAAAAAGACCTCGGCTTTTTAAAACTGTCGTTGATAAAAAACTTGATTTGTTAAGCTAATTCCGTACCTTTACGTCATTTATGTAAACAATAGGTGTCTTAACTTTTTTTTCTATTTATTTAGGGAATTTGACCAAATACTTTAAAAAGACTTACTTTTCCGTTAATTCCAAGGCCGAGAACCGTGTTGGAGATATCGTAATCATCCGTTATAGGCGTAGTTTTGGGTGTTCTTGAGTTAATATTCATTTTGAGCAAAGTTTACTGCACCATACGTTTCACGACCAAATTAACTTAAATTCACTGTTCTTTATCGCAGCACTGTTAAATCAGAAGAAGCTGAATGTAATAAACTACAACACTGAACTGTATTTACAGTAATTTTTTTACGATTTTATCAAAATTTTCGTGAACGACAAATCCTTTATCTTGCGTTGCACAAGCAAATGAAATGATTAATGAAATGAAATGTCAAATGACGTAGAGGATGTTGCCAGGTGGCTATGTGATTTTTTCCCAAGCCTCTTTTGAAATCTCCCGAAAAATAATCATCATAAAATTTTATGAATTCTTTCCTAACCAGAAACTCAAAAGGTGGGAATTCAAATTATCTTGCTTTCAGTTGCTTTTTAACTTTATTAAACTTTATGACACTCTATAATTAAGCAGGTAAGTACATAATATTATGTAAATAAAAGCGATAATGATTTACCATGAGAAGCTCTGAGTAAATAAGGATTTACTCAGAGCACAAGAAATTATTACCCTAGTTTGTTTAGTGACCATTATGTTTATATTAAATATCCTCATTGGTTACTTCGCTGAATGCAAAGCAAAACCCGAACCACCAAAAGAACGAACGAATGAATGAAATGAATATGGAACATGGAATGAATGAAGTAAGCGTGTTTTCTAATGCTGTATTTACCCTATGTAATTTTTGATTCGTTCACTCCAATCAAACAACTCACTTCGTCATTTTGCAAAATTCCCCTCAGGCAAAAAATCCCCTGAATTTGGAGGGAATCCGCCCTATCTGGCAACATTGAAAGTGACAAAGGAGACGACAGAGAGGAGTGACCCATAGAGTAAAGAAAATAAAAATCTTTACTCTATGCTCGGGTCCATTGCCTTATGGCGGCACCACATGCTTGCAAGTTGCAACAGACAGCAAACCAGCAAGCACTGACAAGACTTGTGGACGGGTGTTTGCCCTTAGGATATAGGCATTGGGCGTATGCTATTGCTTATTGAGCGCTTGTCGTTCGATCCGATTGGCTTCAAGACAAACACTATATTATAAGAAGTTCTTTGTGGAGTTTGCCAATGCTTGCTGTATGTTGTTTGTTGCAAGCATGTGGCGGCGGCATTATAATTAAAACCATATCCATATTCATAGATGTAGTTGCAGAGAAAATTATTAAATGAACCTAAGAAAAAGTAATAGCAATAGCTAAAATAATCGCAATAGATATTATAATATTTTTAATAAAATAATTTATTATCAGAACGAAATCTCAAACGAAATGTTCCACGTTCCAAATGCAGGTGATAGAGAGAGTTATGCTCGGAGTATCCTACGTGATCAAATCAGAAAAAACGCGATCCGTAAAAAAACCGGCATAGCTCAACGTTCTACGAAGCTAAAGTCGGAATGAGTGGGGCATAATAATGTAACTATCGAAGAATCGATAGATGTTGGGGTCCCGGCACCTTGGGGGTTGAGAAATGCAACTTCGTACCGGAAAGCGCATTGTTGGCAGACGCCTGCCATTGCTGGATTCAGGTGGAGCAAGAACGTGGCATGTAATGGTCTACAAAATATACATATTATCTACCTAAGTCCAGCAGCTCAAATACAAAGTTCCAAATTAACGAAATTTACGTTTTTTTGCCCAAATCAAGCACAATAATTATGTAAACTTGTAAACATTGAAAAAAGGTTTACAGATGAATAGGCATTTGAGATCCAAGTCCATAACAGCTTTTGATAAATTAAATACCTACCAAGGCCCACTTGCACAAAACTCATTAAACTGCTTTAGTTAATGTTGTCAAATTAATTAATAAATATTTATTGTATAAATACTATATTATTATTATAAGTTAAATCCAGGGTTGACAAGAGGACAGGGATAGAAAATTTAACTTCGGGCCAATTTTTCAATAATTATGAGATTATGATTTAATTATGAGATCGCAGTCAAGAATTCAGATATTAAAAAAAAAATTAAGAAAAGAAAAAGAAATATTGAAAAAAAAAAATCAGAACATAAAAAAAAACGTTTTGATATAGGATGTCTTAAGTTTATTTGGCTATTGAAAAATCAGCCCTACGCATTTAAAAGGTGTGTGCAAGTCGACCTAAGTGTTTAACCAAGCTTACCACGGTCAAAATTAAGTAACATTATCCCTTCCAAAAATCCCGCCTGTCGTCTGTCACTGCGTTCACGCTATCGCTCCGAGCTGATGAGCAGAACAGACCTTGACTCCGATGTTAACGTGCTGTGGCCAATTAGGGTTGCGCAGTAAAACAAGGAACCCCTGTATTTTCGTCCAATGCATCTGTCCATCTGTCTGTCTGTCATCTGTCACTGCGTTCACGCTATCGCTCCGGACTGATGAACAGAACATATCTTGACTCCTATGTTTAATCTTAATAACTTCGTTGTGTAAACCGTAAAATTTTTGAAATTACAATGACTTATACTTATGCATAGATATGTATTGCATGTATGTTGCATGCATAGATGTTGTATGCATAGATATGCATAGATATGCATTGTATGTATGTTAAATTTTGATTCTGCAGCTAAATGGTAATGAAATCGTAGAATTTCTCAATATCAGATGGAAGCTAATTATATTATCATAGTTGTATGATAATAATATTATCATTTATTATGTTACTAGCCGATGCCCGCGACTTCGCCCGCGTGGATTTAGGTTTTTTGAAATCCCGTGGGAACTCTATGATTTTCCGGGATAAAAAGTAGCCTATGTGCTAATCCAGGATATTATCTATCTCCATTCCAAATTTCAGCCAAATCCGTCCAGTAGTTTTTGCGTGAAGGAGTAACAAACATACACACACACACACACACACACACACACACACACACACACACACAAACTTTCGCCTTTACAATATTACTCGTAGTGTGAAGTGTGATAGTGTGATTATAATATTATTCTGTGGTTTTACCAAGAAACCAAGAAGAGGTCTTGTTCCTACTAAATACCTACACCTACAACGAACTTGCTATGGACAGTCATCTTGAAGTATTTTAATTTCCTTCAAATCATATGTAGATATACATACGTACTACAACCGAAATAGGCACTCACCTAGGCTCTTACCATTTTCGGGACGAAATCCTCCATCAAAAGTGTTTCGTAATAGGTAATTACTTAGGTACCCATTGCGAAATATTTCCCGTTACAAAGTTACAAAACATCCTTTTCCAAGTTTCGATCGAACGACGATGTTGGCAATCGCCAAATAAAATTGTCCTGCGTTGTTTATAAACTAGTTTATTCCTTGTATCTGCTTGTCATTTTAATCTGCCTATGTATTTGTAAGGGATTTGTCTCAACTAGCATGTTTATCTAGTGTTTAGCATGTTCAACTGCGGATGAAGAAGGTCATGGGTTTGATTCCCGTGTCGGACCAAAAATAGTTAGGTACCTATTAGGTTTTTCTGTTAAGAAATTCTCAGTACCTACTAACCCTAAGTTAAAAGTTGGCGGTGTATCATCCCCGCGGCTCGGACAGCAAAGCCGCCCTGCGACTTTTCTCTCTCCAGTCGTGTCGGATTTCCGTCCCATCGTGCAATGAGACAGGGAATTGAGAGTGGTACACCTGTGTTTGCGCACACACTTGTCCCTACTACCTACTTACTTTTTATTTTTTTTATTCAGATATAAGTTAGCCCACAGATGAGTAAATAGTACCCTTTAGTTTCTCTCATCTGTGAGTTAGCCCTTGACTGCAATCTGACCACATTACTCATCTGTGAATCTGACTTAGTCGTACTTATATTATGTATGTACTTGTATGTACTATGGCAGTTTTTATTAAACCTATACCCTTTAGCTTCTACACGGCATTGTACCGGAAGGCTAAATCGTTTGGCAGCACGACTTTGCCGTTAGGGTGGTTTAGCCACGCCGAAGCCTACCAATTCAATTCAATTCAATCCAATTTATTTATTTGCTGATACAGGCCATTTTATAGGCCACCAGACCAGACCAGAGGAAATTTAGAAATTATAAAATTCCGAATTTCCCCTGCTAGGAATAGAACCCGGGAAGAATTCAGCCACTCACAACAATTGAATTTGTAAAAATGGCTGTTGCAGTTTTTCCAGTATTAGAGAACCAGCAAGTTCTGCAATAATTTGCAGGGTTATGTCAGAAAAGATAGTGGGAATTAGAAAATAGAGATTGGTTAAACTTGTCACTGATATAACAGACAGACAGACATGTTAGTTCATTGCATTGTATTACTAATTGTATACCTACGTACCTACTTGTAATATAGGATATGGATATTGTCTAAATTTGGTTCGAGAATCGAGACCCTGTGATGTTGTCAGAGGCCACTTTCTATTTTGTGACTCACTTTATTTGGCCACAAAAAAAGCGTTTTCAATGACCATAACTTGTTTCATACGAAAGTTAGTATACGGAAAACATATACCTATAGATTTGTTTGTGACTGGTTGGTCGTTCAACCCACTGAGATTATTGGCTCTATGATTTGTGTGGGATTACGTAATGAGAGATTACTTTAATAAACTCTTTCCGCGGATAGGGTATAACTACCGGAATAGATAGCTTGAAATAATTTGATGCACATTGACTCTTGTGACACCTAATTCATATTGTAGTGAGGTAGTAAACATTTTTATCAATTTATCCACTTTTCACCGTGTGAACAGACCTATAATAAACTTAGTTTTGCTATAGGATAGTTTGTTGTTTGCATTGCAGCTAGAAAAACCAGGTGACCCACCCCGACTTTGCTCGAGTAAAATTGAAAATCAATGAGAGGTGCTATTTCAAAAAAACCTGATATACTTATGTATTTCATCATTTTTGTCTGCAAGCCCAAATAACGATTTTCTATAACTTGACAAATCACAGACTTTCACACAAACCATCCGTCCCTTATTTACATTATATTACTAACCCCCGGCTGGAATTTCAAAAAATCCTTTCTTAGTGAACCCTCAGAGTTTCTAATCCTAAGTTAAGGCGCGTTGATAGATCAGTCAGTCAGTTAGAAAAAGTTTTTTTTTAATATTTATTAATGAAATAACACCAAAGCCCTGTGGCTTATACGATACCTACTATAGGTACTAAAACTATGCCAAAGCCAAGCTTAAAGCTAAAGATACATCTTAATAAAGGTGTTAAGTATTTAGAAGAGTAAAATTAAATATGAAAAAGTTTTTTCTTATACAGAGTAGAATTTTCTCGGTGAAGACTCTGCTAGCTACTCTACAAAAGATGAAAAACGCTGGTTGAATGCCCCCACTGATCAGATCATCTCAGACGAGGCGGCTGTATTGAGCAATGTTACGAAGCGCATAAAATTTCGCGCATCTTATGTGATACCTAAGCGACCTTAAATTAAATGGGTATACTTACTTGAATTTTTCGAAAACAGCCACACGTTGATGATTTAACATGAAATAGTTAGGTACGTTGATTGGGCTGTTGAAATAAAACACGTATAATATGCACCTATGCATTATTGCATCCAATAACTGTATTTATTTTATAGTTTCTTGTTTCGTCTTGGTTTTTTCTTGTTTTATGTGCTTCAATTTTCTATCTAACTATCTATCTCATCATGATCAACTCATTTCCGCCCCACTACTGAGTACGGGTCTCCTCTCAGAATGAGAAGGGTTTAGGCCATAGTCTGCCACGCTTTCCCAATGCGGATTGGCAGACTTCACGCACCTTTGAGAACATGGAGAACTCTCAGGCATGCAGGTTTCCTCACGATGTTTCCCTTCACCGTTAAAGCGAGTGATATTTAATTGCTTAAAACGCACAATACTGAAAAGTTAGTGGTGCGTGCCCGAAATCGAACCCCCGATCTCCGATTAGGAGGCGGACGTTCTAACCACTAGGCTATCACAGCTTAACTATCTGTATCTATCTATGTGCCAAATTTTGAGCATACCTACCTAACGTGGGCCGCCTAAAAATAAAATCCAGTTTAAGCATAGACGATACTTTATCCAAAATAGTGCAAAGAACAAAATATACCTAAGTAGGTACGTAAGTAAACTAGTACATCTAGTTATAGAGGTAGGAACAATAACGTCAATTATGTAGGCTATAAGGAAACAACTAGTACTATTATCTTTTTATCCTGAATCTGTTAAGCAATTGTGTGATGAGATGACGCGAATGATTAATTACCTATTAATTAATTTACTAGAGTAACCGACATAGGTACCTAGCTCAACGAGTCGTAAGGGCGGTTGCGCACTCATCCGATCCGAATCCGTGAAACTGCGTTCCGAAGTAGTCATAGAATTATTTGTTTGGTAGCTTACGCATTAAAACATCCGTCATCCGATTTCTATCCGTTATCCGTGAGAATATACGGATGCGCCTCGGACTCAAATCAGACATATTATGACGTAGACTAGGTATATCACACTAATATTATAAAGGCGAAAGTTTGTATGTGTGTGTGTGTGTGTGTGTGTATGTATATGTTTGTTACTCCTTCACGCAAAAACTACTGGACGGATTTGGCTGAAATTTGGAATGGAGATAGATAATATCCAGGATTAGCACATAGGCTACTTTTTATCCCGGAAAATCAAAGAGTTCCCACGGGATTTCAAAAAACCTAAATCCACGCGGACGAAATCGCGGGCATCATCTAGTTATGTATATGTCAAAGATGTCCACTGAATAGCTTGGATTTGGATCAGAGATCGGATTAGCGTAAGCAATATCCGAATTCAGTCCCAGTTTTTTTATATCCGTATTTTCACGGATTCGGATCGGATGAGTGCGGAACCGCTATAAAACCAAAATGGCAAATAGGAAAGGCACAAAGATCAAAGAAGCCGATAGACATCCTAAGATGCTAGAATGACGACCTCGCATTAGAAAGCGAAACTTTGGAAGACCAGCCACTAGGTGGACGGACGTTTTCATGGTAATAGCTAAGAGCCGCTGGATTCAATTGCCATACGACCGCGACCGTGTATTGTGGAGATCCTTGTATGATATTTTCGTCCAGTTGTGGACGTCTATCAATTATTTAAACGACGTAGGTGACCATCACACTATAATATTATAAAGGCGAAAGTTTGTATGTGTGTGTGTGTGTGTATGTGTGTGTGTGCGTGTGTATGTTTGTTACTCCTTCACGCAAAAACCACTGGACGGATTTGGCTGAAATTCCGAATGGAGATAGATAATATCCTGGATTAGCACATGGGCTACTTTTTATCCCGGAACATCAAAGAGTTCCCACGGGATTTCAAAAAACCTAAATTCACGCGGGCGAAGTCGCGGGCATCATCCAGTTATGTATATGTCAAAGATGTCCACTGAATAGCTTGGATTTGGATCAGAGATCGGATTAGCGTAAGCAATATCGGAATTCAGTCCGAGTTTCTTATATCCGTATTTTCACGGATTCGGATCGGATGAGTGCGGAACCGCTCTAAAGCCAAAATGGCAAATAGAAAAGGCACAAAGATTGAAGAAGCCGATAGACCTCCTAAGGTGCAAAATGACGACCTCGTACTAGGTGGACGGTCGATTTCATGGTAATAGCTGGCCGCTGGATTCAATCGGCATAAGACCCTGTATTGTGGAGATCCTTGAAAGATATATTCGTCCAGTTGTGGACATATATCAATTATTTAAACGACGTAGGCGACCATTGATAATAATCAGGAGAATTGTATATTCTGAGCCTTGAGTCTCGAGATGTTGTCGGATAGAGTATGGACGGGAAATTCGGGACAGGAAAACGCCCTGTTAACTAGTTGCAGAGAAAACCTAGCAGAACAAGAAACTCGGCGGTTGCTCAAAATTTTAAATTTATACATAAAGGGTTGTTTAAAAGAAGGTTGTCGCTTGGGAATAAGTGGCTCTAACAGATCTAATTAGTTTAAAGTGATACTATGAGATAGTGATAATATAATTAATAATAAAACTAGGATTCTTTTCAGACCCTGCTGCGTTCCAAACTTTCGTAGCTTTAGCTATTTTAAGTTTACGAAATTATTAACACCATTACGTCAATTTTGTTTCTTAAACTCTATAGTAATTGACAATGAAAAATGGTACCTCTTTCGTGTCAACGCCACAAAGCAATAATATAAAGACTGATTAACACATGATCATTCTTTTACATCGCGCAGTCGGTTAAAAACAAAAGATTGCGCAGTTTGAAAGGTGCTCCTTATACACAACATGCGCGGGTGTCTTCCATTGCGTGTTAAGAGGCCATTATATAAACTAAAACACCTACCTAGTACCACCTAGTTGCTAGTTTTTTCAACTGACCTGTGTTCTAATGCAAGTATAAATATTCATTCAATTATGTCATTAGATGTACATACTCGTTATTCTAATTAGGTTTACATGAAAATTAAACGTTGGAAGACAACCGTCTCGTTGGTTCGATTGACAGTTTGCAGGAAAACTCGGAGGAAATGTCAAACGCTGAGACAACAAAATGGCGAGGCGTATCCAACAATGGATGAGTCGAGGCTGGCAAGGTAGAGGAATAGGTTTATGTTTTAAAAGCACACACTGATTAAACACTTGTCTATTTACATTTATTAAATCCATAATACTTATCTCATCATGATCGCCGGCTCACTACTGAGAACTGTACTCTTAGAATGAGCAGGGTTTGCCCATGTGCGGATTGGTAGACTTCACACACCATTGAGAAAATTATGGAAAACTCTCAGGCATGCTGGGTTCTCTCGTTTATCTAAGGGTCTCCTCATTTCTGATTTGATCACGTAGAGAAACTCTTCATCGCCTCCAGAGTGACTCATAGCCACCTATCTTCTCATATTATATGGCTCATAGCAACCATATCTCGGGTAGCTATGTCATTAGTCATAATTACTGGCTACACGCACTGTTCGAAGACTGGCCTTCAAGCATTGAGGGATTTTGAATAAGTTGGCATGTTATGAAACAATTATTTTTAGGGTTCCGTACCTTAAAAGGAAAAAAGGAACTCTTATAAGATCACTTCGTTGTCTGTCTATCTGTCTATAAAGAAACCTATATACATAGGATATGTCTTACCCGTTGACCTAGAATCAAGAAAGGCAGGTAGGTAGGTCTTATAGCACAGGTAAGGGGAAACATCCGAAAACCGTGAATTCGTGGTTACATCACACAAAAAAATCAAAATGTGTTCATGAACATATAATTAACTTATTTTCAATTTTCAGAGTAATATAACTATATCAAGTGAGGTAGGGCCATATGAAAGGGATTTACCTGTATATTCCAAATCAGATTTTTATTTAATTTTATGCCTAAATAGTTTCTGATTTATCGGGCATAGTGTCGAAAAATACCTTAACGAAGTTAGTTTTGCGGTTCGTTAACAAAAGTGATTCTTACCGTTTTACTCCTTTTGTAATACGGAACCCTCGGTGCTCGGGTACTCGCACTTGGCCGGTTTTTTGAAGTACAGATTCGCTATGTGTATGTAATAAATGATGTTAAGAGGGCTCTCTCCGTCACTCGTTTCATACAATCGTAGTTCCAATTTCATTTGAATACTAAGCAACCAAAGTCCATGAAATTTTGCAAACATATTCTAGAAACTAATATCTGTGTCTGTGGTGTTTTAGATTTTTCTAAAAATATGTAGTTTTAAAATTACAGGGGTTCAAAGATTTGTATGAAAATTTTTAAGACCTCGTAACTTTGAAACCGAATATTTTAACAGAAATCTGGAAAACCACAGACATAGATATTAGTTTCTAGAATATGTCTGCAAAATTTCATGGACTTTGGTTGCTTAATATTCAAATGAAATTGGAACTACGATTGTATGAAACGAGTGACGGAGAGAGCCCTGTTAATACTTCAATATTATCTAAATTGCACAATGTACTTAGTAGAAATAATTAATCAGCTTCCTATGTGAATTATTGTTATCAATCTGGCCCACATCTCGCATTATGTAAAACTCGCTCGGCTGTTTGTTTATACGTACCTACTCATAAATAAACAACATAAATACCATTAATTAATATGAATGAAGATTATATGAACTGTGATAATTTTGTTGAATAAGAACTGTTTGAGCTTGCGTTATTGAATAATTTTTTCTATTTATTTATTTTACTTTATTTTTATTTTCCATGTACCAAAATTGTAGTTTCAAAGGTCTAATAAATTAAGTTAAGTATATTGGAAATGCTTAGCTCTAAACAGATTCTACGTATATTAATTGAAAATATATAATATGCGAAAGTTTACTTCTCTTATTATCTGTATTATATCTGTATTATATTCAATCTATAATATTATGTATGTTGTGTGGGTTGTGTGTTAATATTTTACGATCTATCCGATTAACCGTTTTTTTTTTAATAATTTTGAGGAAATGCAACCCGGAGACGGACATAAGCTACTTTTTATCTCAGAAATACAAGATTTTTCGGGTTTTTTTAAAACCTAAGTCGCTGTGAACAACGTTATAATTGTAGGTATGTGGTATAGTAGATATATAATAGTATCCCCGAGCCAGACACAGGGTAAGTAGTTTTTATCCTAGAAAATCATAGCTTCCACGGGAATTTGAAAGAATATACATAAATACATAAATATAGCCTCGCAGATAAACTCGTTGGAATCATCTAGTAAAAAAAACCAGTTATCTGTTTTAAATAACAATAAAAAAAGTATTAAAAACTACTTTCTGCATTTCTAACACGTATAATATCTAGATCTAAAGGTAAATGAATTATTATATAAGAGAAGAAACTGACCGCCTGTTTGATTTTTGCACAGCTCCAAGGGATTGTAAACCTGAGTATTTTACTTTAATTTCAACTTGACACCTCCACGCGTCGCTTAGAAAAAAGGTCATGACAAACAGACATTACACCGAAGTGATCCTATAAGGGTTTCTTTTTTAAATCTATCTTTCTACCTATCTATCTATCTATTTATCTATCTATCTGATTGCAGCCCATCGCTAGTCTATAAATTAAAAAAAACGTCTTGTAACAACAAAATGAACGTGCTTAATGTTATGCTCCAAGACTCAAGTAGAATCACACTAATATTATAAAGGCGAAAGTTTGTATGTGTGTGTGTGTGTGTGTGTGTGTGTGTGTGTGTGTGTGTGTGTGTGTGTGTGTGTGTGTGTGTGTGTGTGTGTGTGTGTGTGTGTGTGTGTGTGTGTGTGTGTGTGTGTGTGTGTGTGTGTGTGTGTGTGTGTGTGTGTGTGTGTGTGTGTGTGTGTGTGTGTGTGTGTGTGTGTGCGCGTGCGTGCGTGTGTGTGTGTGTGTGTGTGTGTGTGTGTGTGTGTGTGTGTGTGTATGTTTGTTACTCCTTCACGCAAAAACCACTAGACGGATTTGGCTGAAATTCGGAATGGAGATAGATAATATCCTGGATTAGCACATAGGCTACTTTTTATCCCGGAAAACCAAAGAGTTCCCACGGGATTTCGAAAAACCTAAATCCACGCGGGCGAAGTCGCGGGCATCGGCTAGTTATACATAATATTAATTAATCCAGCTAATTACGAAACGGATTGCGGATTATTGCTGTTTTGTAGGAAGCCACATTGTCTAGTGAAGTCGTTAACTATGTTTTTTCAGCAAAATCTCGTAATAAACCTCTCAATGAATAATTTATATTTGACCGTAACCGCCTTGACTGAAATGATTAGGCACGAGTAGGAAGGTTACACGAAAACAGATTTAGTTATTTTAGTGGTCACCGAATACAGACTTGGTAAAAATAGAAGTGAACGTCTTGTAGTGCATATATCTACTGAAACAATTGCATGCTAATTGTAAAAACGGAATACCTACTTATGACCGCGCTCTCGAATTTTTCCGGTAAGGGTTACCGCGATTTTATCCGCATGGATTTACGTTTTTCAAGGATTCCGTCGGAATATCTCAAAATCCTTCCTTAATGCACTCTTGGAGAACACAATAAAATTACTTACCTCTTAATTTCATATCCCTAGATCCACTAGTTTAAAGGCTGTATGTTGTCAGATAGTCAGTTTATTTAAGTGTTTCAGTATAAGTCAATCGCTGAAAATGGACGTTTCGCTAATTTGGTATACAAACCGGTCAGGTGCGAGTCGTAAGCACAAATTCAGGGTTTTCGGATTTTCCCCTTAAATTGTGCTATAAGATATTGCTACCTGCCTAATTTCATGATTCTAGGTCAATGGGAATTACCATTGAATGTGTTTTGATTCCCTTAAGGGGTTTTAACAAACAGACAGACAACGAAGATATCCTATGGTTCTTTTTTTCTCTGGAGATACGGACCCCTAAAACAGCAGACACCATATCTATAATTTTATTTAGTATTCTGTGGTGTAGGTAAAATCTGAAGTTTAAAACCATTAAGAATAATGTCTATTGTTGTGACAAAGCTGCACTTTGCGAAGACCTTGTTTGTAACAACACTGTATTCACTGTAATTGACTGTCGAAATAAATCCACATATTATATTAAAAATATTATAAGATCTTTATCATAATTTTTGACTAAAGCCGCGATTACACACGTAAGCACCTTACGCGATTGACTTATGACAAATTTACTAATTCTTCTTCTTTGTCGTAACAAGTCCCTTGGCAGAGCGGTTGTGGTCATCACAAAATGACGTTTTCTGGGGCACATGTACAACTCACAGGTGTATTCACGGACTGAGCCCTAATTCGCACGAGCGTTAAAAAAGCGTTGCGTTAAAATCCGGCGTTGCGCTGAAAATACAAAGTGCGCGTTAAAAAAGCGTTGACGTGTGAATTTGTTCTATTTGAACGCTTTTTTAACGGACGTTAATAAAGCTCTCCTGAGAACGAGGCCTAAGGATTGGATTTTGTCATAGTATCATAAAAGGTCATCAGCTCACTAAAAATATAATGGCCCATTCAAAATGGACGCTTTTAAAATACAATTGTTTTAATTTTACTCTCATATGATTCCTTTACAAAATCTGTAAAACTTATAAATAACATATAAAATAAACTGCTATTACTATAATATTTGGTTAAATCAATAAAGTGGGTAATAAACACAGATCATTGCATTGTTGTCCTGTATCGATGAAGCAGCGTAAATGAAGCTATTTTTATTTTTATTTTAACTTTTTTATTTTGAAAAAAGATATAGGTAGGTACCACCATATTGCAATGTACCTAATGGAGAAAACTTGGAGTTTCTCTACGTGGTCAAGAATGAGATCCAGTGAAAAAACCTGAGTGATTGCAGAGGAGTTGCAAAATTGAAATGGCAAAGGATGGGGTACATACAGTGACATGAGTATGGGTACACAGCTTAGGGAACCATTAGCGTTCGGATACCAAGGTGTTAAATAGTGACCTCATACCCAAAAGATCAATGATTGGTGGACTCCCCACTAGATGAACAGATGAAATCAAATGAATTGCAGAATGCCGCTGGAAGCAGTGACCAACAATGATTCTAGGTCTAAATTTCTAAACTCTGATTTGTAACAGCAAATATTGTGTCATAATTTTCTGAATGAATGCTTACGGTCCATGTTTGGGGCTTTTATTCGGTAAATTGATCTCACGGATCAGAACACAAAGGGCAATAACAACAATGACCATTGCCGTACCATGATCTCATTAAAACATGACCCTCGCTACGTGGTGGTTCTATTGTTCCACTGTGGAGCGCCACAAGGCATTGCACTTGTGCCTTTGTTTTATAAATTAGTCATTAATGATAAAAGTGTCGATCTGATAACTAAATACCCACGAATGGTATGATTTGGATTAACATTTTACGGTAATTCTATTCAAATTGTTGGAAATGAAATGTGAACACTGACTATTCTTCTTTACATTAATCATATATGATGATATTATGGTGGGATAGATAGGTACCTACAATTACTTTAAAGGTAAAACGAGTGCTTACTAGAGATAAGAAAATAAGATAGACTGATAAAGGAAGGATGTGGTAGATATTCAAATTAAAATAAATATAGTCTGATTTAAACAAGAATTTCTTAGATATTATACAAAGGTAATTACATACAATTTTATTTAAATTAGTTGACGAATAGTAACGAACATTTTATAAGAAGTAATTAGAAAACGTTTAGAAAAAGAAAGAAGCGTTCGGTAAACTGGGTGCCTGCTATTCTCTTGGAGTGAACTTGGACGGCTAAAGTGACTTTTAACGAATAAAGATTTATAAACAACTAAAAAAAAATTAAAAGAAGTGAAAACAGGTTATATTTAAAACTTTGTACTAATTACCGATATTATAAGGCTTACGACCGCTTTGTACCTTGTACCTTACCTTACCTTACCTTAGGTACCTTGAATTTTAACATGAAAAAAACTTTTTTCTTAATAGTCATTTGCAATTAAAAAATCTAGTAATTAAATACAGTTATAAATATAGCTTTTGCAGACGATGTTACGGATCGTTCACCCTTTAGACAATGAAGCATTTTTCCACGTGATAAAACCACCGATTAAATAGTGATTTCCTACTGAAAACAAGATGCGAAGATATCAAAATGTACCTACTATTATTGTAAGCCGTATTTTAAGAGGGGTCTCTCCGTCACTCGCTTCATACAAACGTAGTTCCAATTTCATTTGAATATTAAGCAACCAAGGTCCATGAAATTTTGCAGACATATTCTAGAAACTAATATCTATGTCTGTGGTTTTCCAGATTTCTGTTAAAATATTCGGTTTCAAAGTTACGCGGTCTTAAAAATTTACATACAAATCTTTGAGCCCCTGTAATTTTAAAACTACATATTCTTAGAAAAATCTAAAACACCACAGACACAGATATTAGTTTCTAGAATATGTCTGCAAAATTTCATGGACTTTGGTTGCTTAATATTCAAATGAAATTGGAATTACGATTGTATGAAGCGAGTGACGGAGAGAGCCCTGTTAATGATTCTTTATTGCTGCTTTGATTTCTTTAGCTTTACAAACCATTAATTAACAGAAATAAAAAATGGATATTGTGTTGAATATTTTTTAATCCCTCCTATTAATTTATCGACCATGTTAAAGTAACTACGTATGTGTATTGTGTACTATTTATTACTTTACTTACTACTACTTAGTTATTTCACTTGTGATATCCATTGTAAACAAATTATTATTACTTACTAGCTGATGCCCGCGACTTCATCCGCGTGGATTTAGGTTTTTCGCAATCCCGTGGGAACTCTTTGATTCTCCGGGATAAAAGTACTCTATGTGCTAATCCAGGATATTATCTATCTCCATTCAAAATTTCAGCCAAATCCGTCCAGTAGTTTATGCGTGAAGGAGTAACAAACATACATACGCACGTACACACAAACACACAAACTTTCGCCTTTATAATATTAGTATGAATTGTGATAGTGTGAAGTGTGATGTGATAGTGTGAAGCGTGATGTGGACTGGCCCTATTTGCAGACTTCACACACTTTTGAGTCCATTATGAAGAACTCTCAGGTAGGTAGATATAGGTAGGTATGCAATATTCCACACGATGTTTCCGGGCTTCAACATTAAAACCAGTCAGTTTTTGCACGTAGTTGGCATCAATTAGTAATTAAATAAATGAATTTACTTAATTAAGTTTCCATGCGGATAAATACTTCAAAAAATCACAGTATAAACAAATAAAACAATAATTTATTAATATAAGTACTAAGTAGGTACATATAACTACGTCAGAAGTCTTCTTTAACAACTCGTTCACACAGGCTGCGTAAGCGTTGCGTAAGCGTAGACGTAGCGCGTACCATTGCGTTGTAATGTATGGAACTGTATGAGACATGTTATACCGCTTGCGTGGCGAGAACGTTCGCGTAGCCGTAATGCGTGCAGTTACGAGTATGTCTACGGATTCACGCGCGTCACTGCACACGTGCCACGTGTACGTGCTTGGTGAGAATGGGCCTTAATCCAGGACGATAATAATCATGACATATCTTTAGTCGAATCAATTGCGTAGTAAGACCATTTTCGTTCCTGCACTTTAGCAGAAGACCCTGAAGTCCCTCAAGATATTAATTAACAAGCGAAAATGGCGAAGGGACAAGCATGCACGTTGGTGTTATGCATTACAATAATTATTGATGCAACGGATGGCCGTGCGCACAAACCTGTTCAATGATAAAGGTTACTTGATCGATGCTTATAGCTTTATAATAATAATATGGTGATATAAGAGACTCTCGCACAATGTCTTAATAAAAATGCAGTACTATAAAAACCGGCCAAGTGCGAGTCAGACTCGTACCGAGTGTTCTGAGTATTTTTCCGACTTTTTGCACGATAAATCAAAAACTACCATGCCGAAAAATAAATCAAAATCTGTTTTAGTATGTAAAAGTAAGGCTCTTTCATATGATACCCCACTTGGTATAGTTATCTTACTTTGAAAATTGAAACACATTTTAATTTTTTTTTCTGTGATGTAACCACAAATTCACGGTTTTCAGATTTATTCCTTTACTTGTGCTATAAGACCTACCTACTTGCTAAATTTCATGATTCTAGGTCAACGGGAAGTACCTTATAGGTTTCTTGACAGATACGACGGACGGACGGACGGACGGACGGACGGACAGACGGACGGACGGACAGACAAACAGACAGACAACAAAGTGATCCTATAAGGGTTCCGTTTTTCCTTTTGACGTACGGAACCCTAAAAATACATATGTTATACTTAAGGTGCCCACGCACTTGAACTGAACTGCAGCTGAACTGCGCGTCGCGGCAGCGCCCCGCACGATATTCGCTACGCGCGGCAGTGACGCGCTACGCGGTACGCGCGTCGCGGCTGGAGAGAATATCGTGCGGGGCGCTGCCGCGACGCGCAGTTCAGCTGCAGTTCAGTTCGAGTGCGTGGGCACCTTTAATGTGCGTAGGACAAGTAAGTAGTCCAATGGGACCACTATACTGTGTTATATAAAAACAGACCTCAGCCAGACCCTATGACCTGCGCAAACCACCATATTTCAACTTCAGAATGGTCTACTTGTTTTGCATTCACTATATTACGCATTACAAGTCTACATCTAGGCATAACTTATAAGCCTTGCAAGTAAACCAGGAAACCTGAGACAAGGTTACAGTCAAGTTTGAAATGCATATTTATATACTGAATGCATTGTTGTTGCTTTGCGGTGAAGTCTTGTGTTCATTTCAAGTTTACTTTAGTTATCTTTAATGTCTGACTTTGACCGTGGAAATACCTAAGTACCTAATTGTTTATGTTATTATTCGACTATAGACAGCATAATGATATGGAAATAACAAAAGAGGAGCATTTTCAAAAGAGGATATTTTGGAAGAGGAACTTTTTAACCCCCGACCCAAAAAGAGGGGTGTTATAAGTTCTTTAGTTCTAAGTTCTGTGTATCTGTGTATCTGACTGTGGCATCGTAGCTCCTAAACTAATGAACCGATTTTAATTTAGTTTTTTTTGTTTGAAAGGTTGCTTGATCGAGAGTGTTCTTAGCTATAATCCAAGAAAATCGGTTCAGCCGTTTGAAAGTAATCAGCTCTTTTCTAGTTACTGTAACCTTCACTTGTCGGGGGTGTTATACATTTTTAATTTACACTTGTTAGACTGAGTAACTTATGAGGTCAAGATTCAAGATTTTTTATTAGCAGGTCTTCATCTACTTCATCACCATCAACCCATGCCGGCTTACTACTGAGCACGGGTCACCAGAATATTAAGGATTTGGCCACCACGCTGGCCAAGTGCGGATTGGCAGACTTCACACACCTTTGAGAATATTATGGTAATCTCGCGGGGCGCCAGCCAGGTAACCTCCCAGTGTGCCTGGATGCTGCTGGTCCCTTTTGGATGTGTCCAAGGGGAAGAGCAGTGTTCGGGCCGGTGCGCCCCGGTAACATGGCTAATAATTTCTCTTCGGAGATATTGTTGGCTATGGCTAATGATCTGGCAGGGGGGGAGGTTCTCCGCGTGTCCCTCTGACTAGCAGAGGGCACAGTGGACGAGGCGTAGGATGGGACGCGGGCGACGCGCGCGTCCCAGGGTCGGGGGACGCACTTCGTTGGTGCGTCTCGGAGGTGCGGTGTTGGGGACCGAGCAGGTCCCCGGTGGAGGGTCTGCCTCGGCAGACGTCGCTGGCTGGGTCGCGGTTGTTTGCTTCGGCGTTCCTGTGACCCAGTCTCCAGGCGACGCGCAGTAGCGCCGCTGGGGTTTAGTGGGTATTCCGGTCGCCTCTCGGCCAGCGAGTCCCACATACCCTCCCTCAGCTGGCTGGCTGCCTCATGGCTGGCTGGCTAGCTTCCGGGGGGGATGCGTAAATGCATTCCCCAGCGTCAACAAAAAAAAAAAAAGGCATGCAGATTTTCTCACGATATTTTCCTTCACCGGGAACTGAATATCTTGACAGTTTCACCGTTCAATAATTAACAAGCGTGTCGGAAAAACGAAGTGGCAATGGACATTGGATTGGGGATTATACCTACGTCTTAGTTCGAAGAACCGATAAAATGTTGAGTTCTCAAGGTGTTGAAATGACGACCGTTGCGCGCAGGGTTAAAATAATACCAGATCTTGATATTGTGTGACAGAATAAGTACATGATTTATTTACAGATTATTCTAGCTTATATACTAAGAAATATTATTCAGTTGCAGTGGGGGTAATCTTCGAGAGACATTGTCCAGCTACTAAGAAATATTGTATCATTGATATAATAACAAAAACAAATGATTTGAAATATTATAAACATAACATTACGAGTAGCCACCTTATGGTCACGTAATGGAAACATCCTTACGTGATATAACGAATATACACACAGTATATCTTACTCCTGTGAGTATACACCGGAAAAAGCATTGTTAGAAGAACCACACTAATCTACATCCTACATACCTACTTCAGTTAAAAATATGGGGTTATTCAAGGGGCGGACATCGGCGGTACCTCTGGTGCTGCAAATGTTTATGGGCGGCGGTAATCACTTGACACCAGGTGACCCGCCTGCTCGTATTTTTTATTAAAAAAAAACCAAGGCGCTCTCCATGTGATCTGTACCGTAAATAAACGTAGGTACTAGCTTTGTGACGTCATAACTCATATTTATTGAGCCGCGAACGGCCATTGTTTTTTTTGGACAAAACACGCGACTGGAAAATTGGCAGACTGTTGTATGAGCTATTAAATGATACTCAAAATAACAGCATAATGTTCCACTGAAGGTTTTTTCCTTACACGGCACTATAGTTAACTTGCCCTGGCTTCGCACTGGTGGACCTAGCAATTTTTTTTTTAATTCAATGATGCCAAAGTGGGCTAACCAGTAACTTGAAAGGGATGTAGCAGATTTTACTAAACCCTAGTTACTACTAAGTTTGTATGTGGGGGGTTATCTCCGTAAGTAATGATTCGATTCTGAAAATTATTAATTATTATTTCACGCGACCACAGTCGCATGCAAAATTTAGTTATTTCTATTAATTGTTGAAATTCATAATTCTATGAACCACTCCAAAGCTGAAAATGGTAGGTAATAGTCGAATAGGTAACCTATTTAAAAAAAAAAACTATAATACATTCTTATAGTTTTCTACTTCTTTTCTTCACACGAGTGAGTTTTTTATTACATATTTATTGATTTAAATGTTAGTTTCTCTCTGACTTTATTATCCAAATAAAATGATTCAACTCTTAGAATAATAGGTAACCATTAGATCCAATTTTTCTGTTTCAATGAAATGCATTTTATTCATCGAAACAAACTTTCGAATTATATCCAAAAGTCTCTGCCATAAATTACGCGATATGTTTTATTTACCTAATCGGATACCTAGTGAAAGTTTGAAATAAACGTTTGAGTGAAATCATAATTTTCTAAGTACCCTAAAAGAAATAAGCTGTATCATTTGTAAAACTAAATCTTACATGACAAATGAATAGTATGTGCAAAAAATAAATGATTTTAAATGCAAGTTACAGAACTGTTATTTATTTAGGTACGACATTAGGTTTTTATGGTTTGTTTCACAATAAAAGACCTTTTGTCATACAACTTTAGGTTTAATATTGTGCAACCGTGGATATGTTAGACTGCATACATACGAACCACAAAAATAAGTAAGTATCATTACAAACATAAACGATATCAAAGGCATAAGTATCATTATAATCATAAACATCACACAAAGAAACATTGCGATCAAAATCGATATCATAAAAAAACTAACTAACATATTAACATTTTGTTAAGACTAGAAACTTGAGATTTTGCATGTCGGATCTCTCTTTAACTTACACTTCCACTAAAGAAGGATTTTGAGAAACTTCAATGGAACTTTTGAAGAAACTTAATCCACGTGGAAGCAGTTTCGGGCGGCATTTACCGTGTTTCCACTAGTTTAACAATTAATGTCAATTCATAGTCAATTATTGTAACATTGTTAAACTAGACGAATATATTGTGCTTGTACCATAAAACAGACTTTGTTTTCATGGTCTTTGATCATGGTTTTAACAAAGTGTACAAGTCAAAAAGTAACAGACAGACAGCAAGGCACACTCTTGAATTTATAATATTAGTATGGATTATGAATAATTTAAGTCGTGACCTTTTTCTACCTTCCAACCTACCTGATTTCACTGACAAAATTATGTATATATCTACGTTCTAGGTATCATAACAATGTTTGTCTCAAAAGTGGTCCGTGTGTATGTAACTTTAGTGATCGTGAATTGGCAAGTGCATTGCCTTTCCCTCACGATTCGTTGTTTTTCTCTTGAGGAATGATTATGCAGTTGTAAGGCATCTTCAATATTATGATGATAAATTCAACCATACCTACTCATAATATTAGGATCTCTTAATTTTAGAATGGCTGAAAGTTTTGGAGAAAAATTGAAAAGTAAATTTACCTACCCAAAGTTCTTAAGAACAAGTGTAAATTAAAAATTTATAACACCCCCGACGATCCAAAGTATTGGAGTTTTCCAAAACATCATTTTCAAATAAATAATTATGTATTTAGGCAACGTCCATCTTGACAGCTTGACATTTGTCTATTGACATAATATTATGAACCTAACGGTTATCTAACCTTCTTTTCTACAAGAAAACTAGAAAAGAGCTGATAACTCTTAAACGGCTGAACCAATTTTTTTAGATATAGCCTATTATAGCTAAGAACACTCTCGATCAAGCCACCTTTTAAACAAAAAAAACTAAATTAAAATCGGTTCATTCGTTTAGGCGCTACGATGCCACAGACAGATACACAGATACACAGACACACAGATACACAGATACACACGTCAAACTTATAACACCCCTCTTTTTGGGTCGGGGTGGTAAAAATGGATGGACAGACAAGACACAAGACAAAATCAAATTGGAATTACCTTCTAGCAATAACATGTAGCAATAATAATCTATCCACGAAGAGAATAAATAATATAGGGCTCTGTTTGTAATGTAATCCCTTACAATTTACAAATGACAAAGACTTTTATTTATTTTCAAATGGTACCTACCAAATAGGAACCTCTTCCATATACAAGTGTAAATTAAAAATTTATAACACTCTCGACAAGTTAAGGTTACAGTAATTAGAAAAGAAATGATAACTTTCAAACGGCTGAACCAATTTTCTTGGATTATAGCTAAGAACACTCTCAATCAAGCCACCTTTCAAACAAAAAAAAAAACTAAATTAAAATCGGTTCATTAGTTTAGGAGCTACGATGCCACAGACAGATACACAGATACGCACGTCAAACTTATAACACCCCTCTTTTTTGGTCGGGGGTTAAAAAATAGGATCAAAAATTGACTAATGTAGAATTTTTATAAAGTGCAATGTTCGTGACGCCGAGTTTACTATTACTATGATTTTGCCTTCAGATTTTATTGCAGATTTCTTAAATTGAATCAACTAGGAATGTAAGCAGTGACCTTTTCCTCACAAGGTAAAAAATCACATCACTGTGTCTAGTAAAACCATTCTTCTATTATGTCTAATTAATTGTCCCCAAACAATAGTATCTATTGTACGTGTATTGGCAGTTCTACAAAAGTCTCATGGTAATAAACAATGGATTTGGTACGTTAAGCAAACTGGTGTCTAAGGTTCTTATGCAATTACCTACTAGCTTTTTCCAGTGGCTTCCTCTAATTTACTGGAATGGATTCAGGTTTTGTAAAAAATTCCGTTGGAGTTTTTTTTTTCTGATATAATTAACCCTTGACTGCGATCTCGCCTGGTGATAAGTGATGATACACTCCAATAGGAAAGCGTGCTAACCTCAAAGAGGTGCTGCAGTTTTTAATAAATCAATACCCCAGATTGGTTTATACACGGCACTAAAACGCTAAATCGCTTGGTGGCATAGCTTTGCCGGTAGGGTGGTAACTAGCCATGGCCGAAGACTCCCAGCAGACAAGAAAATATGTAAGTTGTGAAGGTGATAGTGAAATCTCAAGTTTCTGGACAGCAGTTTGCTAGTTATATGTTGATTTATATACCAGTTAGTCAGTTTTCTTTTTAGAAGTACGTATAGAAGATACAAGCTACGAGTACTAAGCAGACCTTGGTTCATCTAAGGTCTGCTTGACAGCGTTTCTGTACTGTATTGTAGAACTGCTATTTCTTCTTTTTCGCTGTAAAAGTCTTGGCAGAGTGGTCGTGGTTTTCACGAATAATGCTTTTTTGGGGCAGGTATTAATTATGAGCCTCACAAGCATTCGCCACTTCTCCCTGGCCGATAGTCAGGTTGTAATTTGGAACTGCTATTGGTGAGAATGGATAATCTATTTCTGGTCCATCCGTCAGGTGTGATTGCAATCAAATGCAAAAAAATCGAGCACATAAATTCGAATGCGAAAAAGTCCTTATTTGGAAAAAATAACCTTGACGGACAAGACTACCGAAATGCTAAGCTAAACTTTAGTTAATAATGTTAAGGTTATCTGGAAATGTAGGCCGACAACTAAGTTCTAAGTAGGCAGGTAGTCTGTCTCTGAAAAAAAAGAGATTCATGAGAGTCTTGTACTCGTATTAATACTTATGGGGATGATAGAGTTTTAGCAAGTATTGAGGAATGGTTAATGAGTCTAAAGTTAATCTTTTTGTTTTGGATTCGTAGAGAAAGAAGTTATTTACTATTCTTAGTTGCTTAGATAACTCTGAATTTATTCAATAGTTAAAACATTACAATAAATAAAAATACTTGAAGCAAACGGACATCTACGGATAGGGTTACTTAGATCGAAAACTAAAACTCCTGAAAAAAGCGTCATACATTTGTAATTCAAGCGAACTTCGAGTGTTTTCATTTAAGGAAGCGTAGGGAAATCAGAAATAGGCTGACCGTAACCTCGGCTCTTGACGCACTATAGGTAGTTTGGGTACTCTACAACTGTACCTAAACTCAACAATATTATTTCAAAAGATCAACAGGCGCTGAAACCAAAATGAATGTTAATAATTAATTAATTATTGCAACACATAATCACTCATCTATTTCATTTACTTAAAATATTAAATTATTTTTAAGTTCTTTTTGTTCCAAAATGAATGTGAATTTACAATAGGTAATTACTTACATTTACATAAACTCTTTCTTTTTCAAAAATTACTAATAATAAAAATAAAAAAATTCTTAAATTGCAAATTTTTTTGATTTTCTGACAGGGGACTTTAACTCCTGAAATGTCAGGAAAATTCGTGCCATCTGGTGACCCTATGTACGGAACATAAAAATAAACCAGGCGGCCATCTTATCCGTTCACTCCCCCGCCATAATATACGAATAAAACAGCGCGAAATTCGAATTTTGAACTCAGTCGTTCGCGGGAACACACGCGTAGCACATCGGGAAGCGCGCCCTCTGGTTTTTTATTTTTTTTAATCCGGCACTCGTAAGGTGTTGAAAGATGAAGTACCTGATTGTTTTGGCGGTTTTCGCGTTGGCTTTCGCTGCCGAGGAGAAGAAGGCGGAAGAGGCAACAGCCAAGATCTACATGAGGTTGATCCCCGCTGATGTGTTGAGAGGTTAGTCTCGTTAGTGGAAAAAAAATAAAAAAAAATATTGTCAGGGACCGAAGGTCTAACAGCCAAGATTGAGTCATAAAATATTTAATTTAATAAAGGGATTAATAAAAGTAAAAATGATTGCTTAGTTATTTCGTATAAATATTATCTGTATAAGTGAATACCTAAGTAAATCATCACTGGTTTAGTTAGTCAGATTAGTAGATTAATATATTATGGAATCACTGAAAAACTTTCAACAAAAAGTTCAAAGAAACTATAAATGCGCGTTTATTTTAAACCTAACAGATTGCTATGCAAAAATTTCCTATGCAATATGTCAATTTAATCCTCAGGTAAACTTATTTTTTTATGGTAATACCATTGAAATACCATTTTATATTCCTCTTTCTTTTTTAGTTGAAAAATAATGCAGCTAGGCTGATCGTTTCAACGTTGATATATATTTTGTAGTTGCAACGTTATGCACCAAGATAGTTTTCCTAAACCTAATTTTTATTATACTTTTCGTAGACATTAATTAACTGTAAGAGATCTTTAAATAACTTGTAACAATTAAAACTTGAAAATAATAAAAGGTCCTTTCAATAAAGTCAGAACAAGATCTTTTTACGAGGTCACAATAAAGGTTCAATTTAATGTTTCCCAAAAAATCCCAAAACAACCTTTTCTTGATACATTTGCAATAAAAAAGCGTAAGCAAAGTTGTTACAGATCTGTTTATTAATTTAAAGAATATGTGGTTAAGTTCTGAACAAAGCTTTAATTGCGTAGGGTCTAAAATTAACTTAAAACTATAAAACTCAACGACTGATTATTCGTTTATTCGTTCAATAGACACGAATATAATATATAAATTAAAACTAATTTTTTTTTAACGCAAGTAAATATAAATTTAAAAAGTAAGTAAGTAAATGAAATAATTATAAAATCAAAAAATATATTATCATACACCACGAACATAATTAAAAAAAAAATCCTTTATCAATTTCTACATATATTTCGGAAAAACAATTAATACTAAATAATTAATCTTCAATGAAAAGACATCAACGCGCTACGCTACGCTAATTTAAACTGTCTATTTAGTAATTTCGAAGTAAGGATCTCATACAAAAGTCTGCGTATAGTAAGAACTTATTTTTTTATAAGCTAAATTACAGGCTATCGTAAGTTTAATGGAAGAGTATGTGGCACAATATTTTGAATCAGCCCCAAAAGAAAGATTTTGTGTGAAAATACGCTAATCAATTTCAATATTATGACTGTGAAAATGTACAACCTAGTAAACATATTTGAAAACTTCTGGTGTGCTATAAAATGTCATTTTATTGCAATTTTCATAAGACAAGCTTTGTTTACGCTAGAGTACTCGAGTTTCCGTATATTATTTATTTGGCTGGTTTGCTGTCTAATATCCTCAGCAGAAATTATTACTAAGTACTTTTTTAACCCCCGACCCAAAGAAAGGGGGTATCTGTGTATCTGTCTGTGGCACCATAGCTCCTAAACTAATGAATCGATTTTATTAAGTTTTTTTTATTTGAAAGGTAATTTGATCGAGAGTGTTCTTAGCTACAATCCAAGAAAATCGGTTCAGCCGTTTGAAAGTTATCAGCTCTTTTCTAGTTACTGTATCCTTCACTTGTGGTGTTATAAATTTTTAAGTGGTAGGCAAACTTTATCGTCCGATGACTTTTCAGTCGTTTGCGCCGACATTTACTTGCAACGTACCACGTAACACATAGTTACTAGAAACTGCAAAGTTGTCTTTTATGTAAATAACTGGTCCGACAACTGTGTAATATCGATAAAGCGAATCTGGTACGACAGACCAGTTCCAATCCACTACCATGTTGAATTGTCCTTGATACATATAGATTTGATTAGGATTTACATAATGATTAAATGGCCATATGTATCTATGCAGAGATTGTATCAATAATTTAATAGACTATCATTATCATCATAAAAAAAAGATTAACCCATGGGCCCAACTACTAAGCAAGGGTCTCCTCTAAGAATGAGAAGGATTTAGGCTACAGGGCACCTTCCACCTTCTCCTTCCATCTTTGTTGTGCCTATCCTTCTTTCTTTACGACTTCTTTAACTGCTAAGGGTCACTGGCAGAGATTTCTTATATAAATGCTTCGTTGTCTTATCTTTTTAACCGACTTCAAAAATGGAGGAGGTTCTCAAATCGTCGGAATCTTTTTTTTTCCTTTTTAATGTTACAAATTTTTAGTACAAATAAATAAAAAAAAATTGCTGTGAGCGATCCCCTAATGATAGTGGTCTTACTCAACGCTTGAGTAGTTTCATCAATGAACAGACCTCGGTCTCAGCTAGGTCAAAGAAAATCCACTAAATTGAGTAACCTTGACCTTGACCGTCAATGCGGATACAAAAACAGTCGGAATTTTAATTATTACCAAAATTAATGTACATAATTCAAACTTAAATGTCTGGAATCCTTTTTTTTGTATCCGAATCATAATGCATGAAGGACCCATTTAGTTGGATTTTTTCTTACGCGAAGTCGGTTGCGTAAAGTCACACATGCAATCCGTACTTATTAGCAACGTAGAGTCGTGTTTGGGGCTGAAACTCGTATGCGACCGACGTACGCGACTGACATCAGCGTGGGAGCAAGACTTTTACATGACTGGCAAAAAACATGAGCGTAATGTTTTCAGGGTTCATGTATCTAATTTACTATAATTTGTGAGTTTTTTATTCCACCATAATTTCTAAACGCCTGAACAGTGGATGTATGGGGGCAGCTTAGATTTCTCACATTATCCAAAATGACTCTGGCGACTAAAAAATCAATATGACGGCTATATGGAGCATTTTCAAAGTAAAAAAATACATATTTTTAGTTCGTTTTTTGGCAGGCAGTGGTGCTTTTTAATTCTTTTGATTCAATGATCTGTTGTTTCCGTGTAGTAAGTGGCAGAAACTTGTGAAAGGTAAATTCACACCTAGATTTTAAATTAAGATGGCATTGGGTGATTTGAGTTTTAGATTGTACCTCGTAATAACTTTTTTAACAGTTTCGTAACTAGGTATACCTACATATCTAGAGAATGAAATAATGAAGTTATTATTTCATTATTTTTTTACATAACTTGCATCGCTGAAGTGTGAGGTTAGGTTTCGCACGATTAGTTATCAGTCTACCGATAAGAAACGATCATTAATTTGAATATAGTCCGTCCAAAATGACTTCTCACGCACCATTTTAACTTTATGGGTCAACTGACATGCCAAAGTATGGTCCACCTTTAAAATAAGGATTAAAAAAATCGTAATTTTGACACGAAATTTGACACATAAAGTTAAAATGGCGCGTGAGAACTAATTTTTTACGCAATATAATATCTGCATCGATTCCAAGGCTCACATTACACGTAACTGGATTCAGTAACGTTTTCCCAGTGAGCTAAACTAAAAAATTATGTAACAAGTAGGTATACAATATACATACTCATATTATCATTTAATTTACTTAGCTGGTAGAGACGCCGAGTTTAGATTTTTAATATTAAGCATATTTTTGTCAAACATTGTTCCATTATGACAGATTAATTATTAATATCAGCGATAAAAGCGATAATTGCCTTACCGCGCATTTACATATTCCCCTAAGCAAATGTATACCTACATATATAAGACAGTTAAAATCTCATCGCACGTCGCGCGTCGAGTTTTAATAAATATTTCTCTACTGCGCGATATCGAAACGAAAAGAGAGTCAAATAGCATCCTAGCCCGGCTAGCATGGGCAGTAGATAAAAATTATATCCCCCGATTATATCCACTGATGTCATAGAAATCAGTGGATATAATCGGGGATATAATTTTTATCTACTGCCCATGCTAGCCGGGCAGCTTACGCCCTTTTACGTTTTTAAAATGAAAAGCTGACTGACTGACTCACTGACTGATTGACTGATCTAACAACGCATAGCTCAAATTACTGGACGGATCGGGCTGAAATTTGGATGGAAGTTTGACGTTAACATCCGCTAAGAAAAGATTTTTGAAAATTCAATCTTTAAGAGCTAGGCGCACACCACGGCAAATTTTCATATGTTTTTTCCACCAAAACTGTGCATTATGGAACTACATAAAAGCGCGTCCACACCGGAATTAATTCCGCACGTAATTTTGATTAATTTAAATTCAAATTTACGGATTTAAAAACGCTTCGCAAATAGCCGCACCAATGTGCGTGCTCTCTCAAAGGGGATAAAATAGGGGTTTGAGATTTGTGTAGTCCACGCGAAAGAAGTCACAAGCATGAGCTAGTGTGAATATGTGAATGCACCTTTAGAGAAACGCACTGGAATATTATGAGGTCTATTGCACTTTTTTACAATATATCAGTCCGAGCGTCAGTTTTTTGGAGCAATTACTGAGTTTTGCATAATTCGCGTGCGTTTCGTGCAATCGGATGTGTGGCAACGTGGCAGGAATCGCAATTGATCGCCTCACGTTCATATTGGGCAATGTAGTTGATGATTTCTATTTTTTATTTGTTTTGATTTAGGATACGATAAGGTTATTTTTAGAATATACTAGGTAATGCCTGCGATTTTGTTTGCGTGGTATCTAGGTTTTTTGAAAACCCCGTAGGTACCCTTTAATTTTCCGGGATAAATAGTAACCTATGTGTTAATACAGGGTATAATGAATAATCTATCTCCATTTTAAATGTCAGCCAAATCCGTTTGGTAGTTTTTGTGTGAAAGAGTAACAAACATACACACAAACTTTCACCTTTATAATATTCGTGTGATAACCTAAAAGCGGCGAAAAAAAAAAACAGTGAAATAGTGCACGAAATCTGCTTGCATATTATCTGCTCGCAACTTTGGGTGATCTTGAAATTACATCTTTATAATTTTACGCAATTAGAATTGTTTTTGACACGCTTAGAAAATTACGGAAGAGAATCGTCCTCCTTTTTGAAGTGGACTTTTCTATAGTGAATTCTTATTTAATTAAGTAAAAAAATTATATCGACAAAGCCACTAATTATAAATAAATAAACTGGCTAACCAGTTTGGCATTAATTATTCGTAAGAACTATTTTTAAGATTTTTTTTGGTTGCTACAGGAAAAGATTTCGGACAAATTAACGAGTTTTATCTACTAAAAAATCTTGTGCCACGAATGAGTCACATGATTTTTATCAACCTATTGGAAATGGTTCCTGGTGGCCTTTACAATGTAAAAGGTTTCAAGCAGGTATGACTCAAAGACATTAAAATCAAATGCAGTGAGCGGCTGAACCAACCTTGGATATTTCTAGAAGCGCAATATCTTAACGCCTTTCAATAAATCGCTTTACTTAAATGCCATTACTTTTTTGAATGTTTTATTTTAAATTAAGTAATTACTTAATTAAAAAAACATAAAGCAGTAATAATTACAGATTTAGAAGATATCGCGACTCATTAACTTTGTTTGAAATAGTAGCAAGTTGCTTAGCTAATCAAATTAGGCTTTTTAAATATAAAAAAGCGGTGATAAACTAATGGTTAAGATGGCGGCCTCCTATTCGTAAGTCCGGGGTTCGATCCTTGGCACGCACCTCTAATTATTGGAGCTATGCGCTTTAAGCAATTAAGTATCACTTACTTTAACGGTGAAGGAAAACATCGTGAGGAAACCTGCATGCCTGAGAGTTCTCCATAATGTTTTCAAAGGCGTATGAAATCTGCCAATCCGCACTTTTTTTTAATTTAAAGACTACCGCTTGGCTGCAATCAGACCTGCTAGCAAGTGATGACGCAGCCTGAGATGGAGCGCGCCTGCCTAGAAGTTGCCTATTCACTCTTGACTTGACGTTTCTCGAGCGAGAAAATAGTCGACAAGTTTATTTTTGTTGTTTTCTCGTCAGCAGTGGGACATTAGCACCAGCTCTTGGGGTATAAGGAAGTATTATTTTAAAATTTAAGTGTGTTGGAGTGCGTGTAAAGTGTCAAACATGCAATTACTCGCACATTTGTTACGAAAGAGTAAATATTAATTGTAGGATACGTTGGAAAGTGATTGATATGATATAATCATAGGCTGACATCACTTTCGTGTATACAATTTTGTCGCCAAACCACGCAATTATGTAATAAAGTGTCTTGTGACAAACGTCCAAAAATTAAAGTAGCTTCGTGACCGCGACAGGATACAGCAATATCGTGTCGCCGTCGAGTTTCTTTTTTGATGCCTTGTCTCACGCGGTAGGGTTCGTTTTCCTACATATTTTTACCCACATGGTCCTACCAGTACCCACATTCTGGAGCATACAATTTGCTCTCAAGTTTGCACTCACAATGTAGGCAGGTAGGCCAGTTTTAGCTCCAGATGGTCATTTATAAATGTACCTATAAATGTTAATGTATGTAATTATGTATAATACCTTAAGATACTTGCTCCCCACTCGCCACTGATAGATGCTCGCCACTTTATCCGCGTGATTATTAGGCTTTTGTTAATAACCCTGTAAGAACTCTTTGATGTTTCGGAAGAAAAAATACCCTATGTCCGTATATGGAAAATATATGTGTATATTAAAATGAATAAATATGTATATTAAAGTGAATTGATTATGCATATTAAAATGCATGTTCGTTGATTAAATGTCATAAAAACCGTCGCGTTGTCGCGAAATTAAAACCGAAACGTTCATGCTCGGCAATTGAAAGTGAAATCGACCAGGAAACTGCTCGCGAGGCGTTGCCAGTTCTCAAGTTAGATAACCTGACTTTTACCTGTGACATCGCTTTATACCTGTTACCCTTTTACTTGAATTAAATCAAAGTGGATGAAAGAGGTATTTAAGAATGAATATCGATCTAGCTGTATCTACACTAATTATTATACAACATTTACCCATACTAATTTTATAATGGCGGTGACCTCTTAGTCCGGGGGTCCAAGGTACGATCCAGGGCACGCTCTAACTTTACAGAGTAAAATGCGTTTTAAGCAATACAAGTGTAAATTAAAAATTTATAACACCCCCGACATGTGAATGTTACAGTAAATAGAAAAGAGCTGATAACTTTCAAACTGCTGAACCGATTTTCTTGGATTATAGCTAAAAACACTCTCCATCAAGCCACCTTTCAAACAAAAAAAAACTAAATTAAAATCGGTACATTAGTTTAGGAGCTACGATGCCACAGACACACAGATACACACGTTAAACTTATAACACCCCTCTTTTTGGGTTAATGAGACTAAGTAGTACCACCTACTCGTCACTCATACAAAAACTTCTTCTAGCTTTTAGTAGACATGTCTGTAATAGATCGTTGACTCCGATATTATGCAAGACAATCGTCGTGCATGAAATAAGTATGGTAACAAAAAGTCGGATTGGCAATAAAGAATGAAGTTGACTTACTGGATATTTAACTTTTAATTAAACTAACCTGCTCTACACTAATATTATAAAGATTGTAGAGTTTGTAATTGTGTAAGTTTGTTAGTATAGATGTAGGAGATAATCTCCGAAAGTACCTATTCATTCGATAAAGGTGCCTTAGATAGGCTATGAATTATATTAGACTAGCAACGGAAATATTAATTCACTTTAATCCTTATCTAGTAGAAATTTTAAAAAATACGATCTTATTCTTAAGGGAACCTCATGCAAAACAACTTTCTGGGTACATTGGTTTACGCTTGGTACATATCTTTCAAATTTTAACTATTTTTTAGCTAATTTTCACAACCATCTAATTGCGCTAATTGCATCCACAAAAAAATAATTAGCCAATTAATCTAAGACCTATTCAACATTTTAACGGATTAGCTAATTAATTAGATAAGTACCACCGGCTATAAAATATCAATTTCTTAAGTAATTAGATGAATTACATATAATCAATAGTACTATATAGATGATACCTGCAACTTCGACCACGTGGTTTTAGGTTTTTTCTTCTTCAACTCTTCAATTTTTCGGGATAAAACCTATCCCTATGTTCGCCTTCTGGATGCAAGCTATCGCTGTACCCGTTCAAATCAGATGGGGTATAAAAAGCTAGAAGACAGACAGACAGACATTTTCGCATTTATAATATCAGTATGGATAAGTATGGGCAATAATATAATGTGTATCTATCTAAGTTAAATGCTGAGCTATGGGTACTATAAGTGAAAGCAATAATGTAATAGTGTCCTTTCGATAGAATTGCGGCCCACGCAATTGGTCAATCTGTAATAGAGATTAGCTAACTGCGCGGGAGATATTACAGTGCATTCCCTCATTCTCGTAGCCCGATGGGGCGGAAATCCGACACGACCGGAGAAAGATCAGGCGCTGGATCAATGAGTTTACTTGCTTTCGTTGAAAGTTAGCGGTTCCACCCCGTACTTCGGAGCGAACACCGCCAACTTCCTAACTCTAGGCTGGTACCTACCTACTGAAGTTTCTTAACAGAAAAATCCAATACCCAACTATGAGTGAAAGTAGTCTAGATCCAAATGTGGGGCGGTAGTTTATCCGAAGAACGATCGCGTTTGCCGTAACACCTTGTGTAACAAGCGTGCATTTTTGCCAATGCGTTCACAACTGCATTTAATAACCGTTTTTTACTGGGGACAGGTTTAGGCTTGGCTACGAATTCGCCGACGTTTATGTACTTTAAAAATCCATGCCATAATCGCTAACCTGCGGGGTTATTAGCTAACTCAGTGTCTTACACTGAGTGATAGTCACCGAGGTCATTCGACATTTGTTGGTTCTACATTGCTGCTGCATGATATAGAACCTGCTGACAGATAGAACAGACAGACAGATGAACGTAGAGGCTTAGTAATAGGGTCCCGTTCGTATCCTTCCGGTACGGAACCCTATTATAAAGGTTTAGGGTTCCTCAAAAGGAAAAACGTAACCTTTATAGGATGACTTTGTTGTCTGTCTGTCTGACACACATCTCATATTTAACATCACAAAAAAAGAAAAATATGTTCATGAACAAATAATATTAGTATGTATTTTCAATTTTCAAATTAAGATAACTATATCAAGTAGGGAATCATATGAAAGGGCTCTATCTGTACATTCTAAAACAGATTTTTATTTATTTTTTTGCATAATAGTTTTTGATTTATCTTGCAAAATGTTGGAAAAATACCCGAGTACGGAACCCTCTGTGCGCGAGTCTGACTCGCATTTGTCCGGTTTTTTTTTAAATAAACGCGATGCTCACGTGTACTCCGGTTACTTAATCATCCATTGTGTGGGTTTATTAACTTAAGTGAACGTAATAGAGCAGTTAAATACAATCGTTTCTGCGAAATATCGTGAATAATCCAGCCTTGGGGAACAATAATAAGGTCCATTCACCACATGAGTAGGTAAGCATTTAGTGCTAGCCTCCAGCGCGGTGCTATAGATATACTCTACTATGAGTAGGATATTATCTAGGTGATGCTCGCGTTTTCGCCCGTACCTATGAAATTAAGTTTTTGAAAATTCTGTAGGAACTCTTCGATTTTCCGGGATAAAAATTAGTCTATGGCCCTTTCCAGGATATAAATTATCTCTGCATCAAGACCTTTGCAAACTGTCCATTATTGGCAAATAAATAAAGGTACCTAATCGGGCATTTTGAGAACCCACTTTGCGAAGAGTTGTGGGCATGAACCAAAATAATTTGAAATCAAAGATAATTCCAATGTAACATAATTAATAATAACTTGTAACTACAATTTTTGTACATGAAAAATAAAAATTAGGTAATAATATTTCAACTTACAAAACTTAATCTGTTTATGATATTGATGTATATAATTTAGTTATTTTACTAGCAATGCTACAAAATACTATATCTTTAATGATGGCCAACATAGTTTAAACTCTAATTTGTTGGCCTACTTTTGAACAAAACGCTGTAACACCAACAAACATACAGACGTGGGACGAATACATTACCGTGCGACTCTTTTACGGGTTTCCTTGTTACCTTGTTACATCAGACAAGTATTTCGAAAACATAATCATTTTACGTACCAACACAATCACACATCACATTTTATGTACACCAAAGAATGTATGAAAAATAAAACCGACTATTTACCTTCTTGTAATTTATACTTATTCTATTACAAGTGTAAATTAAAAATTAAACACCACCGACAAGTAGAAAAGAGCTGATAACTTTCAAACGGCTTAACCGATTTTCTTAGATTATAGATAAGAACACTCTCGATCAAGCCACCTTTCAAACAAAAAAAAAACTAAATTAAAATCGGTTCATTAGTTTAGGAGCTACGATGCCACAGACATATACACAGGTACACAGATACATACGTCAAGCTTATAACACCCTTCTTTTTGGGTCGGGAGTTAAAAATAGAGCCTGATGCTCACGGCTTCGTCCGAATATATTTAAGTAGGGTCTTAAAAATTCCATGGGAACTCTGTAATGTTTCGGGATAAAAAGTAGCATAAATTTATTTTTCATGGTCAGCCATATTGGATTTGTTATATCGTCATATTATTCTTCTAGGCAAGCGTGCTCCATCTTAGCCTGCATCATCACTTGCTAGCAGGTCTGATTGCAGCCAAGCGCTAGTCTGTAAATGAAAAAAAAAAGACCGATCTTATAAGTCATCAACGTTCTAATTTTTATTTGGTTCTGGAAACATCGATTTTCTAGATATTTTTTTTTTAACAAAAAATAGAGACAAGTTTACTTAAGCTCATAAACTTAAATGGCCAAGTTGCTAACACAGCTTAAACTTTAAAACCTAGAATCTAGCACATGGCCAATCACGCTGTGCCTTAACTGAACTGAAGCAATACCTACGAGCAATATTGATTCTTATCTATTAAGCAATAAGGAATCAATTTACAATGAATCTTAAAGTTTATTTTGCATAAAAATTAATATATTAATAGGTACCTATTGCAGAAATTATGATTACGAAAATCTGTTCCAAACCATGGCTTAGGCAGAGCGAATTATGGCTTAGCAGATAGACAAACAGACACAATTTTTCATTTATAATATTAGAATGGATTTTTCAAACCGAAATCATTACTCAAAAAATTTATTCTTCTACAGATTTCCCCGGTCTTTGCTTCGCATCAACCCGGTGTGCAACGGTCGAACCCGGCAACTCCTGGGACCTGGCTCCCTTCTGTGGCCGCAGCACCTGCAAAGTCAGCGAGGACACGCCCCCAAGGCTTCTGGAGCTGGTTGAGGACTGTGGCCCTCTCCCTATCGCCAACCCCAAGTGCAAACTTGACACAGGTAAGAAAAGAACTCTTACACCGGATTTAATAATCAAGACTCCTCCTCCAAGGGCTCCTTTTGGGGGCCATTCAGATTCAGATGATATCGGAGCTGGGTTCAAGGTTTACATACCTTTTGACACCTTCGAGCGTGTTTCAAAATATTTCTAAGGTAGCCTAGCCAATACTGCTTAGCTAAAAAAAAGTAGTAAAAAAGTTAAAAAAAGTTAGGTAAAAGTCCTATTTGAAAAATGTATAGGAAATACAGAGAGTCATTCGAGTGGTTCCAGATAAAGAGTACTATGTACCTATCCATCTTCTAGGTACATTCCAATCAATTTCTTATGTTAGGATTATCGTCAAGCGCAGGCGTATTTTGTAAAAAATTTGATTGATTTGTGAGTGATTGAATTAATTTTTTTTACAGACAAAACCAACAAGACTGCGCCTTTCCCCGGTTGCTGTCCAGTCTTCACTTGCGAAGATGGTGCTAAGTTAGAGTACCCCGAGCTCCCCACACCTCCCCCAGAAGAGGAGGCCAAGGAACCGGTGAAGAAGGCCTAAATTAAAAAAAATAGTTATAAAAAATTAATATAATCTATGGACGCGAAATTGCACAGATCTCCCGCGTCCATTGTCAAATTCCAAATTCCTTTTTTTGTGGTACAAAATGTTTTAAAATTGTTTAAAAAAAGTAAGCGATCTTTCACTATTTTTTTTATCAGGTCACTTTCTAATTGTCATGGTACCGGGACTTTCAATTGACTATTGTTCGAAATTCAAAAGCGGCTTCCTATTTCCTGTTTTATTCATAATAAAAGATAACTGTGACAAAGTTGTTCATTGTTGGCTTATTGACAAAAATGTTACTATTGAAAGAGATTGTTGTCGATTTTTTTAGAAGTACATCGGCTTTTTTACTTGAATAAATGCCTATTATAAGTAATGTTTGTGATATTGATAAATAATAGAAAAGTTATTCAATAAAAAACACAAAATTTCTACGTCTATGAGTTTTATTTTGTCACTAGGTATTTCTTTTTCACAGCTGATGAGCAGGTAGGTACCTACCCATCGCGATAATATTACTAAGTTTTTTTTATAACTTAGTTGGCTTTGACTGGCATTTTATTGCAGATTTTAATTCACATGGTTAATTTTTATCTATTGAAATTATTTTTTATTTGTTATCAAACCACTGCAGTTCCTATACCTACCCATCAGTCACGCAGCCGACAATACCTATATTTCGAATGTTTTTATTAAAAAGCAATTTATTAACTCAATAATTTATTTGGGAATAATTAATCTCACAAGTATAATAAATACAGAATACAGTTATTCTCAACACTTTGAATACGTATTATATAAACATACATCTAATTATGTAAATAAAATTAAAAAAAAATTGAAAAAAAAATTTCGTGGATTATTCATTGTAACACGACAGAAACTATTTTTTTTTTCATCAAACTACATTATAATTAACCATAGACAAGCCAATTTTATGGTAACAGTCTATAAATACATTTTTAACATTGTTTTTTCTATACCCTAAACACTGATCTCTTAACGTCATATGATATTAAATATTTTAAAACGTTAATTTTTAACTATACGTTAAAATAATCAACTATATTGGTAAAATCACAATTCTCCTAATAATAACATTTATAATATTGCACAAAATAGACACCGATCGCGATTACAAAGTTACATTATATATTTGAGCTGTCATTTTATCAACAAGCATTCAAAATGGCTGTCCGTGAAAGCGCGCGAAAACTGACAGTTCGTCGCCATTTTTATATTTCTCAGTCATTTGTGAACGTTTACAAATGTTATACATATTCAATTACAAACAATAATTAAAAACGATAGGTATTAGTTAAGTTAAATCAAACAATATTTTAGATTATGGCTCAGATGACATAGCCTTTAAGTATTATGACCATCTAAGGTTTATGGTATCTAAGGTCTTAAAATTTATTTTATTTATTTCGAGAAAAATATGCAATCTTTTTTAAATATTTCCCATGAAAATATGTTCTCTAGATTGTGCCGCTACCTATGTATTGGAACGTAAAAAACTGATATGTTAATATATTGTACATCACAATGCATAAATATTATATTTTAGGCCTAACTATAGACGACTGATAAAAATCGGCTCGACAAAAGTCGGTGAAAAAATAATATTTAAAAAATTATTATTAGTTTACTAACATGACGGGATAGCCTATGTCAAAGAAAAGGATACCTAGAACATGATAATTAATATGAACTAGAGGATACCCTCGGCTTCGCCCGCATGGATTTCGGGTTTTTAAGATCCCGGAGGAACTCTTCAATTTCTTGGATAAAAAGTAGCCTATGTCTTTCCCCGGGATATATTCCAAGTCTGTACCAAATTTCATTAAATCGGCTCAGTGGTTGGGCCGTGAAAACGTCGCGACAGACAGATAGACAGACAGACAGACACACTTTCGCATTTATAATATTAGCAGGTAATAATTAGTACGTATTAGTAGTAATAGAAAATTGGTCACCTAATCGTCACTAACCAAAATTGGCTGTTGTCGGATATAAATTGGAGTCCGATTATAAGCAGTCGTCTGCGTTATGCCTAATGAAAAAAAGTCTCAACGAAACTGTCAATTTTGTCCCACCTTAGCAACTCGAGCATAATATCATATTTTATTCAAAATAATGGTAGAGGTAGTACACGGAAGATTGAAATGGTTTTAATAATGTTAAAAACGTTACGAGTACGAAAATAGCTCAAGGTTCTCAAACTTTGCGCGACGATTCATTAAAATATTCCTATTTTCTTATATACATTTATAGAATAATTCCTCTCATATTGACCTTTTTTATTTTACTTATTACATTATATATAGGTATTTTAAATTTACTACCGAAGATATGCTTCAAATAATGAAGTGAAAACTTTTACTCATACGACCATAGATAGATATTAATTATGTGTATTGAACGATTTGAGCGATTTAGATCAACGCATTTAGAAAATTTAAAATAACTAAATATAAAAAGAGGACCACAGATTTATCGTACTGATCTGTTTTTATTTTTATGATGACTTTAGGTTTTAGTTGTATTAATAGCCAAACTTTTTTCAGATTACCGTGTTCTATCTTAGACTGTACGTACGTGTCAATATAAAAAAAAGAAATCGTGCTCAGTGCCTAAACTAAACCAAAATTAAAACTGGAAAATAGATTCCTATACAATATTTTGCTTATTTCAAGTGATTATTAAGTCAATAAATCGCTCAATGCATCCAATATCCATCACTAAGACTAAAAGCATTTGCGCACATGTAGATAAAGGAAAAACCATTAAAATGCATAGCAAAAATAACGAAAAAAGCACTTTTTAAGTCCCACCAAATCTCCCATTCTATGCTACACTCGCATCCAAAAATTCGGGAGTAAAAAATATATTTATTTTAGCGCAGAGCTATAAATGATTTCAAGTAACCACAGAATCTATACACCGAGCCTTGAGTCTTTCTTATAGGCTAGAGTTTTAGATTTTTTTAACTTTATCAAAGTTACCGTCATTAGTACTAACATAGTATTGATTGAACCGACACTTGTTTCGAAACTTTCAATGCTTATGAATTACAAATCATTCATTTTAAGGTAAAACTACTTTTTATTCACTATGTTAAATTTCTCAACTAGTATCGGTGTAACCAATAATGGCTCAGATACTATATCTAAATCTCTATAATATTTTTACGAGCTATTTTACATCTGTTGGCATTTTTTTTTCTAAAATCGGGTTCTGAAGCTCGGTCGAGGGGTAGGTAGAGGTTTTTCTAAATCCAATTTTACTATTTCAGTTTTTCAACTAAGTTACAAACGTTGACCTGTCTATAAATCTATAACAACAAACTACTTGTATTTACTATGAACTATTTATCAACGTAGGTACACAATTTTTTAATGTAGTAAATATTTTCAAACTTTCCTTTTTCTTAAAGTTAAAAAAACTGCAGTTGATGTTTTTTTAGTTTTAAAGAAATATCCGGTGATGTCATGTCAACAAATAGTTCACAATTGTTATAAAATATTCTACATTCTTCTATAAAACCTTTATAAATGTATACAATATTGAAACGGGATCGTCAACATCAATTTGTCTAAGTACATCACGGAATGTAAGCTTCATAACATTATAGTTAACAACAAGCGTAAAATCTATTTTAGTACAATTTACAATATGTTTTAATAAAATAAAAAAAATCAAACTTTAGTGTTTAATAACCAAAATGGCATCCAGAAAATAATGCACATCACGTTCCCTAGTTTCAATATCTTTTTCCAAAAAGTTTTTTTTTTTCAATTTGCAGTCCAATCGTTCGGGTATTTTTGACACAAGTTATTGCGAAGGTGCACATTGGCAGTTCTTTAATTTATTATATTAATTAGTCCCCATTGCGCAATTCATTAAATATAAGTCCGTATAGCAAAAGTTTTTAAACTCGCTATAAATATGTCATGTTAATTAATTTAAAGAATCTAAACAATTTAACAAAGAAGACTCGCTAATGAAATGTTAACAATTACGATTAAAAAAATCATCTACTCATTTTTGTGCGATACGATACGACCATTTATCATTATTTTAACTACAATTTAACAGTTATATTATTATTAATAAATAAAATATATCTAACCACTTATTTAAAACCTTAACATCAAATTTTTCAACTCTTACATTTAAACGTCAAGTATTTTTGTAGAAAGAGCATTTAGCACAGGTAATATTTTGTATTAAATTAATTGAAAAAATAATATACATAATAGTATATGTGTATTTAAACATAATTATAAAAATAAGTCAGATGGCAAAGATCCTAAGATAAGGTATAATTACATATTAATAATAATTATTTTTTAATTAATAATAATGAATTTAAAAGTTATTATTTCAATATTATTAGATATCTAACTTAATTTGAATACCTACCTAGAATATAATCGGTCCACAAAATACTGTTTTCTGGTGAGTAATGTAAAAAAATACTGACTAACTAATGTGATAGTAAAAATAATAATTAATTTCACAAAATTCTAGAGGTAGACTTACGAAAAGCAAAACCGTTGAAGTAAATTAGTTCTAATTTTATATGACCAGGCGTTTATTTTGTTAACTTACCTTAGTTACCTAGTAGGTAGGTACTATCTATGTTTTACTTAAACTTAAACGAAACTAACATTCGTGTTTTGATAAAACAAAACATTTGAATAGTTTGTATATGACGGTATAATATACTGTTAATTTGTAATGTACTTTGCAAACGTTTTCTTTGACATAACTTTATAAACTTAACTAAGTATAAATTGAAATAATTTTCGAAATTCAGAAAGAGCGCCATAGACCATGAAAATTTGAGACATCGATATCACTATGTAATAAATGGCTAAGTAAAAAATGTAAGGTAAGTTTGTGATTGGACTAAGCTTTGAAGTATTTAAAAAGCCAAGTGCGAGCCGGACGCTTGCACAAAGGGTTCCGTACTACCACACAATATAAATACTTCTAGTAAATAACAATATAGACGCTAGAGCAACATTAAGGCGACAAAATACGAGGCGCTAAAATGGTAGCGCCTAGCAAACAATTCAGCACCCTCTGAATACGGAACCCTAGTTTAGCCTAATTATTAAGTGTTACTGAAATATTATGTTCTACAAAATTTGGTCTTTGACACGTCTTGTATCGATTACCGTTTCATAAATTTAAAATTCATAGAGCTGAAACAAATAACGTTGATATATTTTTTATTTTTTGACATTCCTTTTATGGGAATGTCTCTTGGGTATTTTTTTTTGTCATACCACGTAGGTAATGGATAAAAATTTACCTCTTCTTAAACCATTTTTAATATCATGTTTGCTCGATACCATATTGCAAATTTTTACGATTTACATTCATGTGCTAAATATAATAAAATAATCCAAAGGTGGTTAAACTTTGAGAACCGTTGATTTAAATTCGTAATACGAGAAGGGCTATTGCGTTACTCGCAATTTAATAATTTTTGGACGCTGGATTTCTTTTAAAATTTTCTTTTCAAGTTTAAACTTCCTCTGCTTTTAGGGCGGTTACGCACTATCCGATCTGAATTTGTAAAAATACGTTCCGATAGTCATAAAATTATTTTGTATGGTTGCTTTCGCACTAGATCCGACTTCCGTCATCCGATTTCTCTCCGTTATCCGCGAGAATATATCGGATATGCCTAGGATTCAAATCGGACATGATGTGACGTAGATTATATCAAAGATGTCCACTGAATAGCTTGGATTTGGGTGAGAGATCGGGTTAGTGCGTAAGCAATATCCGAATTCGGTCAGAGTTCTTCAAATCCGTATCTTCACGGATTCATATTGTATGAGTGCGTTATCGCTCTTAAGCTTTTTAAATTTTTTAAAAGACATTAAATGTTTGTCGATTTGATCTAGAATTAATCATAAGTTATAATATGGTGTATTTAATAAAAACAAAGCCATTTATTAGCGGTGATATCGACGAAGAGATTCAATTTTTGTCATTTTATTTTTTAAACCGCTCAGTCTTATGACGTTTTGTAATTATTTGTATAGGGCCCTTTACATTAATACTATAGACAAGACAGATCTGAATTAAGAGTAATTAAATCGATTTTTGAAAATCAAGGTAATTTACAGTAATATCCGAAACATAATTTATGTTAATTATTTTATTTAAGACTACTTACGTTATAAGTTTTTAAATAATTCCGTCACTTTAAGTCTAAGTTCCATATTTGTTAAAATTTCCATTACACAAGGATTTTAATAAAAAAAGTTATATTTTTATTATTAAAATACTTTACTAATTAGTTTGATACAGCATCAATACTTACTATCTATGTAATAAATCATCCATGCTCAGATTTTTATGATCGTGAATAATAAAGTAATAAATGAAGAACTTTTTAAAATTCTATTGATGTTGAAAAAACTAAAGACGTCCTTATCAATAGAGAACTATATAGGTACGGAGACCTAGTATCATAGTTTGACAGTTATAGTTTGACAACCGCAATGGGGCATTTCACGTCAAGCGGACAGCCAAAAAAAAGTGAGGTCGTGGATTTTGTTTATACTCTGGTCAGTTATACTTCTAGTAGACGTGGATATATACACACAATGTTTTTTTCGTATGATGCTTTATTGCTGAGTTATGAGCTTTTAAAAATTTACTAAGAATGAAGTCCGTTATTTTTGGATGCTTATTATTTGTGACAATTCATTTGTAAAAAAAAGTAAAAAGCATTGATTATTATAGTTAAAAAGTTGAAATTTTTATTTTTTTTATCGAATTCTAAATTTAAATTTTTTAACGTATAGTAAACCGGAAGTGAACATTTCAAATCGATATTTGAGTAACTTGGCCAGAATAAAAATATTTTTTTTTTACCGTGAATTAAAGCTTACATGTACTTATTTTTCACCAAAAAAAATTGTAACGTGGAGTCTAATAGTTTAGGACTTAGAGTGGTTTTATTAATTGAGATACAGTCTCAAAAGCCTCACTACCTCTTTAATAAGATCGAATGGGCCAAAAAGACCAACACTCGCTCCAACAGAGTCTGGACTCTAAAAACTCCTCATCATGTAACCGCAGCGTTTCGTGGTAGCTTTAAATATGCCGCTACGAAATGCTGGAACAACCTGCCTCCTCCCCTACGCGATATAAGCAAAACAAAAACATGGTTCAAATCAAATTTAAGAATTTTGTTATTGCGTCAGCAAAAGGGTGAGGAAGGCGCGTAGTTCAGGTCCTCCCACATCTTTATTCTACTTTATTTTATTATATACCCACTTTATTACTAAATTATTGTACTAACCCTATATCTACTAACCACATTATTTATTTTGTATTCACTTATATTGCATCCTATAGTTACCGTCCGAAACTTCTGGCTTCACGGAAGACCAGCGCTGTGCCTGCGTTCCCGACACAGGCACAGCAAATGCTGAGTGGAGTCCATTTTGGCACCACACACCACGCGTCCTATTTCATATTTTATTTATTTTAAGTTATATTTTTGTTGGTACCAAATACACAGTTTTTCTTTCTTCTTCTTTCTTTCTTTCTAGATTGAAACAGTATTAATTAAAATGGAGTGTTTTATTTTGTAACTAGCTGATGCCCGCGACTTCGTCCGCGTGGATTTAGATTTTTAAAAATCCCGTGGGAACTCTGACTTGCCATGATAAAAAGTAGCCTATGTTACTCTGCGTCCTTTCAAGTATCTTTATGCTAAAAATCAAGTTGATTGGTTGCTTAGTCAGGGCGAACAAATCTTGTGGGAACTTTTGATTTCCCAGGACAAAAGTGGTCTATCCGTAATAGCCCATCCCCGGGATACAACGTGTTTCTCTACCACGTAAAAACATTTAAACGGATGATCCTTTAAAAATCCCGAGGGATCACCAGGATTTAGGAATGCAATTCCTTACAGCATCAGGGTTGAGGAATTGGGTCCTCGAGGTCAAAGCCAAAGTGTTTACCTGTTATAGATACTTTCCATATCAATTTATAACCGACAGTTTCCAAATCCCACCAGCTTTAGTGATGGGGCCCCTGCAGCATCTGGATTGAGGAGTTGAAATCCAAATTTTTTATGGAACAATGTCGCAAAGTTCCTTTATCGATTAAAAAAAATTACGCAAATCGGTTCAGAAATCTCGGAGATATCAATGTACATAGGTAGAAAAACACAACTCCTCCATTGTTGAAAGTCGGTTAAAAAGTAGCCTATGTTACTCCCTGGCCAATCCTCTACTTGTCTGTGAAAATCCCGTCAGAATGGGTTCAGCCGTTCCGAAGATTAGCCCGTTCAGACAGACAAAATTTTTAAAAACGTGTGATTCAGTTATGGTATCGTTTAAATAACCATATGAGCTTAATATGTGGTAGTTATTTCGAAATTACAGACAGACACTCCAATTTTATTTATTAGTATAGATTACATTTTATTTAAAAAATCTTTTATTTTTGTATATTTCATGTTAGAATGAATGAATAAATTATTCATAGCGTAGTATTTTAGCATGTTAGTGCATAAACCCGACTGCTTAGAAAGTGCTCATAGTTATATCTATGTATTCTATATGCTCTAAGTCCTAAACTATTAGACTCCACGTTACAATTTTTTTTGGTGAAAAATAAGTACATGTAAGCTTTAATTCACGGTAAAAAAAAAATATTTTTATTCTGGCCAAGTTACTCAAATATCGATTTGAAATGTTCACTTCCGGTTTACTATACGTTAAAAAATTTAAATTTAGAATTCGATAAAAAAAATAAAAATTTCAACTTTTTAACTATAATAAAAAATGCTTTTTAATTTTTTTTACAAATGAATTGTTACAAATAATAAGCATCCAAAAATAACGGACTTCATTCTTAGTAAATTTTTAAAAGCTCATAACTCAGCAATAATGCATCATAGGAAAAAAACATTGTGTGTATATATCCACGTCTACTAGAAGTATAACTGACCAGAGTATAAACAAAATCCACGACCTCACTTTTTTTTGGCTGTCCGCTTGACGTGAAATGCCCCCAATGCCTTTTCATTGGAGCGAGCTGTAGCCCTCAATTTTTTTTATTCGGAATGACCCATCTAGAGCATATAGGTCATTGGTCATAAATAAACTACCAAGCTGGCATACTTCCATCTCTGTCTTATCTATAGCGTTATCCCTATCTACCGTTCAACTGTACGCATGGATACATTGGCCCTCTACTCTGGTTTGAGGCGGTGCCACTGCACTATGGTCTGCCGTGGCTTGGTGATCATGTCTTGCCAGTGTTTCGTTTCCGTCGCTCCCGAGCCGTTTTTACCTGTAAAAAGACAAGTGTAAATTAAAAATTTATAACACCCCCGACGATCCAAAGTATTTGAGTTTTCCAAAACATCATTTTCAAATAAATAATTATGTATTTAGGAAACGTCCATCTTGACAGCTTGACATTTGTCTATTGACATAATATTAAGAACCTAACGGTTATCTAACCTTCTTTTGTACAAGAAAACTAGAAAAGAGCTCATAACTCTTAAACGGCTGAACCAATTTTTTTAGATTATAGCTAAGAACACTCTCGATCAAGCCACCTTTCAAACAAAAAAAACTAAATTAAAATCGGTTCATTCGTTTAGGCGCTACGATGCCACAGACAGATACACAGATACACAGATACACAGACACACAGATACACAGATACACACGTCAAACTTATAACACCCCTCTTTTTGGGTCGGGGGTTAAAAAAGGGAGAAAAAGATTGAAGACTCCTGTTGATAACACATCATCATCGCAATCTATCACTGAACCGCTATTGCGCACGGAGTCTCAGAATGAGAAGGGTTAAGATTTTATCACGTTAGCCTATTGCAGTTTTACAGACTTCACACACCTTTGATAAATATGATTTCGTCAATCAACTAATATAATTAACTCGTTCATGCTAATATTGTAGAAGTCCATAACCTACACACCAAGGAAGCACTTCCGGATCTTCTTCCACGGGACGTTGAATGAGAAGTCGTTGTATACACGATTCAGAGCTCAATCGAACAATGATTTCAAAGTGCGATTGAAAACGAATTTCACAGTGTACTTGAACACGAGTTTTTGAGTGTAGTTGAATATTGCACTCCTGATTTTCCTAGCGTCCTAAAGTAAGAAACTTACCAGCCAAAAGTATTCTCCCAATCAGCTCATTCCTGCCAATATTGTCGAAGTCCATAACCTGCACGTCAAGGGAGCATTCCCGGATCTTCTTCCACGGGACGTTGAATGAGAACTCGTTGTATGCAGGATTCAGAGCTCAATCGAACAATGATTTCAAAGTGCGATTGAACACGAATTTCACAGTGTACTTGAACACGAGTTTTTGAGTGTAGTTGAATATTGCACTCCTGATTTTCCCAGCGTCCTAAAGTAAGAAACTTACCAGCCAAAAGTATTCTCCCAATCAGCTCATTCCTGCCAATATTGTCGAAGTCCATAACCTGCACGTCAAGGGAGCACTCCCGGATCTTCTCCCACGGGACGTTGAATGAGAACTCGTTGTATACAGGATTCAGAGCTCAATCGAACAATGATTTCAAAGTGCGATTGAACACGAATTTCATAGTGTACTTGAACACGAGTTTTTGAGTGTAGTTGAATATTGCACTCCTGATTTTCCCAGCGTCCTAAAGTAAGAAACTTACCAGCCAAAAGTATTCTACCAATCAGCTCATTCCTGCCAATATTGTCGAAGTCCATAACCTGCACGTCAAGGGAGCACTCTCGGATCTTCTCCCACGGGACGTTGAATGAGAATGAGTCGTTGAACACAGGATTCAGAGTACATTTGAATACAGCCGTCTTGCGCTTCTCTATGCGTTTGTCACCGAACTGAAGCCACACTTTTACGTATGGATCTGGAAATTAACAAGATAAAGTTGAAAACTAAAACCCGACTGCGATCGTCTTAATAAACGCTGAAATATTGGAGTAAAATTGTTTTTCCGGCGCTTGGTATATTTCAATGTTATTGTACATTCATATACATGAGCTCAGAATTTTCTCCTCTTTCATTTGACATCCCACTCGATAGAATAGCAAAAAAAATCTTTAGAGACCTACTTTTTTTGATGTAACATCGGTTCTGTCAATTTATTCGTATAAAATATAGCCTATGGCACTCAAACCTTTACAACGAATCAATTGGCACCTCATTCATCAAAATCGGTCGAATAGTTTAGGCACTACGGTGGAACACACACAATCTGGATACAAACATACATACATACATAGACTGCTAAAATCATTACCCTTCCTTTTATTACCCATATACCCATTCTAAAATAATGACCACTAAGGAAATTAGTATAAATATACTGGGAAAGTGGATAGAGTTTTTGATTTAAAGACAAGTTAGTGCTTTGCTGCGATTTTTGATAAGTTACAGACCGTTCACTGTAACTTTTCCCTTGCCGTTATGTTGGCACCATTGCTTATTTGCTTTATTCCTTTGAACTTAGGGTTTATTATTGTGTGACCTGCATTAGTACCAACATGATGGCAAGGGACAAGTTAGAGTGAACGGTCTGTAGTCTTAAAACGAAGTGGGCTTACCAATGACTTTCTAAGCAAGGACATCGCACTGGCGCGCATAACACGGGACCAAGTAAGTGTGCTTATACTCGGTGTAAGCACACTTTCTTCATTAGTCGCATGTTGACTGCAAAGCTGTCAAGACGCCTAAATGCGCGATCAAAAAGTGCCAAAATAATACGTTAACGACGCAGAAAAGAGATGGTGTGACTTACCACCGGTAAGTTAATTTTATTTACGTAAGATAACATGCGAAAAAGTGTAAAATACTTAGTAAAACCATTGAAAACACTAGAAATATCTAAAATTATTTGCAATGTTCCCATTCCTTTCTCTCACGCACATCGGAAAGAGACAGATGGAAGGGCGCGTCACGAATGTCGGAAAAACAAAACTGTGGAGTAGCTTTTTTTGTTTAATGTAAAATCTATTGGCCATTATTGTATCACATTTATTTTATTACTAGCTGTGCCCGCGACTTCGTTCGCGTGGAATAGCTCTCAGCGCGCTTTATATAGCCACGGACGCTCAGGCGCGAGGCGTGTATCTGTACGTTAAAAATGTTCGCCGTGATTCTTTAAATTGACATAACTTTTTTATTTATGAACCGATTGACATGAAATAAACACTAAATGTTAAGTGAAGCTTACTACAATATATTAGTGACAACCGTATCTAAATCGAATAAGCCGTTTCTGATATTAGCGTGCACAAACACACAGACAAACAGACAAAAAAAAAATTAATTACAATTTCGGGTTCGGCATCGATAAAAAAAAAGTAGCAGGGGTTGTTATTATTAACAACCCCTGCTACTTTTTTTTATATATTTCCATTGTACAGACACCACTTTTCTACAATTTTATTATATGTATAGATAGATCTTTTGACGACCTCCAGTGCGCAGTGGTAACGCGGTGGATTTGTATGACGAGGGTCCCGGGTTCGATTCCCGGCTGGGCCGATTGAGATTTTCTTAATTGGTTTAGGTCGGCTGGTGGGAGGCCTTTGGCCATCTTGATTCAAGGCCCATCTTGAATCCGCCATTTTGGTTTTATTTTTCAGCTCCCTGTCAATTGGATGAAGTTCTGAGTGACATTTGTTCGAGCACCCCCCACCTATCTTCAATACCCTGGCCGTGCTCCTCACCGAAATCCTCAATCATCAGCTCTATCCATATTTTTCCTCCGAATCATTTTTTGTCCTCTATATATATAAACCATCGGTAAAAAAAAAAACATACAAAATTTTACAGAAGAGGTGATCAAATGAGTCAGTCAGTCAGTCAGTCAGTGAATCAGCACGAGCAGAATAGTATATAGTATAGATATAGTATAATAGTTTCATATTTACAAAAACGAAAAATCTCTCAAAGAAATAACAAAAATTAATAGTGCTACACTACTCCATTCCATTTTTTGTTCAAGTTTGCTTCTAAAATCACCTTATTCAGCTTCGAGTGCAATAATCGATTTACATTGCGGCTTAATCACTGAGGTTAGTTTACAGGACTTGAATGTTAGCGGGAATGTATAAATGGAGCAGTTGAAGCTACATAGGGTGAATTTAGAAACGTGTGCCATGTTTGGGCTCTTGTGTTGTATGCCACGATGTGTCCATGCTTAGAAAGTCATTGGGGCTTACACATAGAAGTGCTATGGCAGATTATATGAGACCCATACTACTAATTGGCCTCTTATCGGTTTATGCGTGGCATTGTACAGGAATGATAAATCATCAGGTAGGTCTGTGAATTGATCTTTGGATATTGATGCAACTTTTGTACTCGGCCATCAGCGCCTGTGATTTTTTACGCAACAAAAACATTCATCACAGTTAACACCCACCTAGTTCTGCGTATTTATTTCTGAATTCGTATAGTAACTCCAAGAACTCGGCATTATACAACATCTTTCGGCGGTAGTTATACAGGGTCGCTAAAGTTCTTCGGACATGTCTCCCAGCGTGAGAGTGACTCCATTGAGCGTCTTGTGGTGCAGGGCAAGATGGAGGGTAAAAAAGGGCGAGGAAGGTCGCCTACGCGATGGACCGATCAAATCAAGTCCGCTGTGGGCGGTGCCGTGCACGAGTGTACCAGAATATCGACCAGCAGGGAGAAGTGGCGAATGCTCGTGAGGCGTATAACATCTGCCCCCAAAAACGTCACCTCGTGATGACCACGACCGCTCTGCCAAGAGTGTTACCACAAAGACTTCTTCTATCTTCCAGAAAATATAGACATTCAAGCTAGAAATACTCATAACCGGCTCAGTGATTCAAAGAAGCCTAGGAATAGGTACAATATTTTCCTAAAATATATTTAGATGAACTTGTTTAGAACTCAATTTTATCACTGGTGGAACCTCGAGATTATCTTTTTTTAATTTCGGAAAAGTAAACTCTTTTCGCTTGAAAACTCTGCGCAGGGTTCGCTTGATTAAATTTTATGAAAAACAGTTTAATTAATATGATAAATTTGCTTTAGTGAACGTTGCTTTTAATTAAAGAGAACAGAGCTTTTAAATTGTAAGTTTAGCTTAAGAGGGCTCTCTCCGTCACTCGTTTCATACAATCGTAGTTCCAATTTCATTTGAATATTAAGCAACCAAAGTCCATGAAATTTTGCAGACATATTCTAAAAACTAATAAGTATCTATGTCTGTGGTTTTCCAGATTTCTGTAAAAATATTCGGTTTCAAAGTTACGCGGTCTTAAAAAATTTCATACAAATCTTTGAGCCGCTGTAATTTTAAAACTACATATTTTTAGAAAAATCTAAAACACCACAGACACAGATATTAGTTTCTAGAATATGTCTGCAAAATTTCATAGACTTTGGTTGATTAATATTCAAATGAAATTGGAACTACGATTGTATGAAGCGAGTGACGGAGAGAGCCCTGTTAAGTGTATTCGCAACAGTGGCTCAAATAAAGCTATTTTTTTAGCAATTCCAAAGAATATTGTTTTCCACATGGAGCATTATGAAAGAGATAGTAATACATTTAGATCTGTCATTTTTCAGGGTTCCGTACCCGAAGGCTGCCAACGGGACCCGATTACTAAGCCTTCGCTTTCCGTCCGTCCGCCCATCTTTCCGTCTGTCTGTCAGCGCACTTTATCTCGTGAGCCATCATAGGTAGGTAGAGAGTTGAAATTTTCACAGTATGTGTATTTCTATTGGCGCTATAACAACAAATAATAAAAATATCAAAATGGCCGTAATGCAAATTAAAAAAAAAGTGTTATTTCTTGTACGCTGGTACGAAACCCTTGTACAAGTCCCACTCGCTCTTGACCGGTTTTTTAATTTAGAGATTGTGTACATAACAACATTAGCCATATTATAATTGTTTTTTTCTTTTTCTTTAATAATAATAATTATTATGCTCCTTCCACTGACTAAAAGTGCATAAAGCACCCCATTAACAAACCTCGTCGCTGCAACTTTATAGCCCGAACAGAATTTAAATCCCTAACTCTTAGCGATCATTAATTTTGAAAAACGTCAAATGATCCAGTAGCAAAATGAGACTCAGTTAATTGGCTACATTTGAGATAGTATCTTGATTTATCGCGTTTGGCTTGGGGTAGCCATGTCTTCTGGGAGTGATGAAAAAGGTCTCAAGGCTGATCCATACTTATATTATAAAATGCGAAAGTGTGTCTGTCTGTCTGTCGGTCTGTCTGTCGGTCTGTCTATCTGTCTGTCTGTCTGTCGGTCTGTCTGTCTGTCTGTCTGTCTGTCTGTCCGTCTGCCTGCTAGCTTTAGTTTAACTGATTCTGACGAAATTTGGTACAGGGTTAGCTTATATCCCGGTGACGGCCATAGGTTACTTTTTATCCCGGAAAATCAAACAGTTCCCACGGGATCTTTGAAAACCTTAGACTTAACCATGTGCTATAAATATTTGCATGCCTATCAGTGGGTAAACATTATTCATTAATTTAATAAGATCCTGTTAACATGTTTTTAAGCAAGTAAATATTTGAATCTTGAATCTTTGAATCTTGAACCTAATTCCACGCGGACAAAGACGCGGGCATCCTCTAGTATATTAATAATACCAATATAAGGCCGCAGGCAACTTGCCAGTGCCACTCGAAAGCGCCTGGTCAAATCCTTCAATAAGATGTTAGCCTCTGAGGTTCTGACTTTTAAACATTACGGGTGTCTGGCAGAGGATTGATACGACTCTCAAGTGTCTGGCAATGTATGACGTGATTTCTAATACTATTCCAAAGAAAAAATAAAAAATTGACTTTTTGATGTAAGACTTTTTTTATACCTTTATTATCTGTTATGTTCCAAAGTCACCACGATCCAAACTCATAGACGCTGATCGTTACTCCTTGTGATAAGGACAATACTCAAAGAAAGTTTCAGCTTTTATAAAATAACGAAGGTCTGGCACTCGCTGGCTCTTTATTTCAACTACGCAATTAATAATATTAATTGCTGTACAAGAAAGAAAAATTTCATTAAATTATTCATGGAGACTCTAGCCTCGTTAGAAAAGTCTTCGGATTAATATTATCCGCTTTTTCCAGTATTTTTCAGGTTTCATTTCAGTTCATTGCAATAAGTTATTTGACATGATATATGCGAGGAAAACGTAATATCTGAACGGCGGATTATCCTCTGAAAATCTGCTTTGAAATCTTTTATGCTTAAATGAACTCGTTGTACACGAAATGAAATTTTAAATGAAATTTATTTTGCGACTCGATATTAGACACCATAATGTGGAAATTAAAAAAAATTTACAAAGCTTTATTTCATTCCTTTTTATGTTTAAAAAAAATTTGAATTTTACAAAAGAATGTTATACTTATTATAATATTATATCCATAACTAAAGAAAGACTTTTTAGTTTCATTTTCAAATATTTTTACTTGCTTTAAAAAATAGCATTTGTTACATATTGTTAACTCACGAATTTAAATTATAGAAAGCCAATTCACTTTAAATTTTACATTAAGTTTAGAGAAGTAATAATATTCTGACCTTGATGTCTAGACAATTAAGATAGTCTATAGAGTTAATTTTCGATGGTCCTTGCTATGCCAATTATTCAAAATGGTGGTAACAGGTTGCTGCAACAAAACCCTATCTAGGTACCAACCAAACATAAAGCTCAAAATCACTCAATGGACGATGAAGAATGCTATGCTTGAAGTGTTTTGTGACCCTAGACCCTATTTTAAATTTATTTAAAAAACTAGCTTACGCCCGCGACTTCGTTCGCGTGGATTTAAGTTTTTCGAAATCCCGTGGGAACTCTTTGATTTTTCGGGATAAAAATAGCCTATGTGCTAATCCAGGATACTATCTATCTCCATTCCAAATTTCAGCCAAATCCGTCTAGTGGTTTTTGCGTGAAGGAGTAGGTACACACACACACACACATACACAATACACATATGTTTGCGCTTGGTATTTGAAGAAAAAAGAGAACTTTTGATATTTTGGTTTAATCAAACTAATTAGCGATTACAATATACGATTTTGAAAACAACGATGTTATATAAAACGAAAAGCGAATGTCGAATGTCCATTTGAATTGACGTTTTGAAAAAGTCGACGACACAGCTACGTGGACCAATCAGGTTGGCCCACGCCCGCGGTCAGCGTTCCGATCTACGACGCCGCAACATGCCCCCGGCCTTGGAGCTCTTGGCTTCCAAGACTGTCCTCATCAGGGTCGACTAATGGGCAGATCTTTGCATAAGCTCGCCTCACAAGCCCGGATGCAGTTTGTATTTCCGCGACTCTTGAGAGTCCATCCTTCCCAGGTATGTTTCTGATGACTCGTCCGAGATGCCATTTCAACGGCGGGAAGTTGTCCTCTTTGATGATGACCATAGTGTTGGGTTTGAGGTCTTGCGTGTTTTGTCTCCACTTCGTCCGTGTTTGCAGCTCGGATACGTATTCTTTCGACCAGCGTCTCCAAAAGTGTTGTCGAATTTGCTCCACCCTGTGGTACCGATCGAGTCTATGCTTGGGCGTCTCCACCAGGTTGTCGTAGGCAGGTGCGGTGAGCGTACGGCCAACCAGAAAATGAGCAGGACTTAGAGGAAGGAAGTCGTTAGGATCGGAAGACATTGGGGAGAGGGGACGAGAATTCAGGACAGCTTCAACTTGTGCTAATACTGTGCTGAACTCTTCGTATGTGAGATGCGCGTTACCGACCACGCGGCGAAGGTGGTACTTGCACGACTGTACTCCACGTTCCCACAGTCCACCAAAGTGGCTGGCATACGGCACTATGAATTTAAATTAAATTTTTTGTTGATTTGCGTATTCAATAATGTCAGAACTACAGCGTTCTAAAAATTGCGCGAATTCGTTTTTAAGGCCGACCATGGTGCAGCCATTATCAGACCATATTTCAGCGGGTTTTGACCTGCGTGAGACAAAGCGGTTGAGTGTGAGACAGTACGCTTTAGTAGTAAGATCACTCACCAGCTCTAAATGCACAGCGCGCGTAACGAGGCATATAAAAATGCAAATGTATGCCTTTGTAGTTTTAGCTCCCCTACTTTTTCTGGTCAAAACGAACACTGGGCCGGCATAGTCAACGCCGCATCGAAAGAACGGAAAAGTGGGTGTAATCCTCTCGCTGGGAAGATTTCCCATCAGAGGGGTAAGTGTTTGACCTCGCAGGCGCTTACACACCACGCAGTCGTGAACTACCTTTCTAGCGAGATTTCTGCCTGCGATTGGCCACCAAGATTCACGAAGGTGAAAAAGAAGCGCCTGCGGGGCTGCGTGTAGCAAGGATTTGTGTTCGTGGCGAAAAAGAAGAAGCGTGAAATGATGTTTGCCTGAAAGTAAAATTGGGTGTTTTTTATTATAGTCGAACTCTGAATAGTCCAACCTGCCGCCAACTCGCAACAGTTTATTGTCATCAATAAACAGATTTAATTTACTTAAATTATGTTTATTTTTTAGCGCGCGATTGTTGGCTATTGACTTGTACTCAATTGGAAAAGATTCCAGTTGAGACAGCCTAACCAACAAGTTGTCGGCTTCTCTCAGTTCATCGACGGTAAGAACGCCCGACCGCTTATTAAGTTTATTGCGCGTATTATGTGAAAACCGTAAAACATAAGCAGTTGAACGTCTCAGCCGGCTGAACTGAGAGAATCGTTGGAAATCGATAATAGATCCATCTTCAGAGTTCGACCTATCCTGGGCTACTAACGCGGTGACGTCACTACCCTTTATTTCAGGTAAGTCATTTGACTGATCTTCGTGCGTGTAAAAGGGAGGTACGTTTTCACAGTCAAAACTGTCACGAAGGAAGGCTGGCCCTTCCCACCACAAATTAGACGAAGAGAGCTCCTCGAGATTTTCAACCCCACGTGAAACGAGATCAGCTGGGTTCTCCTTCCCGCTTACATGACGCCACGGGAGATCCTTCGTCAAATCGTGAATTTCTATCGTCCTATTTTGAACGAACGTTTTTAGCAATCGTGGCGGCATGCGCAGCCAACCTAAGACAATTGTCGAGTCCGTCCAAAATATTACGTGATCGAAGTTGCAGTGAAGTGAATCGCGAACCTTGTTATAAAGGCGAGCACCCACTAGAGCACCGAGAAGCTCTAACCGTGGGATGCTGACGGTTTTCAGCGGTGCAACCTTCCCTTTAGAACAGAGCAATTGCACTTTGACCGTATTAGCGCTTACGGTCCTTATATAAACGCACGCGCCGTACGCGGTTTGAGAAGCGTCGCTAAAAATATGCCTCTCGGTAGATGTAGGATCAATATCCATGACATATCGAGGAACACGTATCGTTTTTAGGATCGACAGCGAAGCGAGAAACCGGTTCCACTGACGCGCGATGTCAGTAGGTACGATGTCGTCCCAGTCCAATTTTAATAACCACAACTGTTGTAATAACATTTTTGCAGTCAAGATGAACGGACTTAAAATCCCCAGTGGATCGAAAATTTGAGATGCGTATGATAGAATTATGCGTTTAGTTATAGGTTCATTATTAGACTCAAATTCCGTATTGAAATAAAATTCGTCGCTGTCATTAAGCCAACCAATACCTAATGTTTTGTGATTTGTATTCTCCGCGAGTATTTGCTTAGAAGCGCACGACGATGACGTCATCTCGGGTTCACACGTAAAATTGAAGATCCACTTGCGTAGTGGGAAACAACCAGCTTGCAACGTCTTGGTTGTTTCTTCGCACAATTTTAATAATGTTTCTTTGTCGTGTGAACCCGTGATCATGTCGTCGACGTAAAAATCTTCATTGATAATTCGCGACACTTCGGGATTGGTTGCTTCGCATGCAAGTTGTTTTAGGCAGCGACAACTTAAAAACGGCGCGGATGCGGTTCCGTAGGTGACCGTGTTGAGGCGATAGACACCGAGTGGCTGCGTGGGTTCGTCGCGCCAGAGAATCAGCTGAAGATCTCGCTGCTTTTCATCAACAAGGCACTGTCGGTACATCTTTTCGATGTCTGCGCATGCGACGTACCGATGTTGCCTGAAGCGCAATATAATTGAAATTAGGTCGCCTTGGATAGGCGGGCCTACCAACTGTAGGTCATTATAGCTAATTCCCGTGCTAGAAACGGCCCCAGCATCGTAAACAACTCGAAGTTTAGTAGTCGAGTGATTTTCGCGAAATACGCCGTGATGTGGCATAAAATAATGAGGGGTTCCGTAGGTCGAAACGCGAGTCATATGACCTAGGCTCTCATACTCATGAAGAAAATCTGCGTATAATTTTTTGTAAGCGGGCGCGCGTCCTAACCGCTTTTCTAACGCTAGGAAGCGTCGTTCCGCCTGTGGAAGTGATTCGCCCAAAAGATCGGGTGATGACTTAAGAGGTATGCTAACAATAAACCGTCCCTCGTCATTGCGCGTCGTAGTACGAGTGAACAGTTCTTCGCAAGCACGCTCAGCATCCGTGCGCGTATCCCGATCCCGAGGCAGCTCCTCGATCTCCCAGAATTGGCGTAATTGCGTGTCTATCGATTGCGTGAAATTACACTGAATAAGCCTATCGTTGCGCGTATTAAATACGATAGGTCCCGATATTATCCAGCCTAAATGCGTATTTTGTAAATAAGGTCCGTTAGGTAACCTTATGTTACCTTCGTGTATTAATTCCCAAAATATATCTGCGCCGATTAATATATCTATTTTTCGAGAATCAAGAAAATGCGGGTCTGCCAGCTGTAAACTATTAGGTATACGAAACTTCGCGCGTTCATAATGTACAGCGGGCAACGTACTTGAAATTAGCGGCAATATGAAACAATGTATTTTAGTAGTGTAGGTAGATATGCGCGATTTAATCTCAATGTCGCATGATTTCGTGCATTGCGTCACTGAATTACCTACACCTCTTATTTCGTGAGTGGACTGTAATAATTCTACCCCTAGTTTTTTACTAAAGGCTTCGGTTATGAAACTGCGTTCGCTTCCGTTATCTAATAATGCATTTGCGAGTAAATAAACATTATTTCGAGTTCGTACTTCGATTAGTGCGGTGGACAACAAAACCGGTTGCAAAGAACGATGATTCAAGATTCAAGATTCAAGATTCAAGAGTTTTTTATTTGCTGAAACATTTTTTACAGTAAGATCTTATTAAGTAGTACTACATATTGTCCAGTAGAAATGTTTCACCTTATATAATCAGGCATGCAAAACTGTTCTTTGAATTCATTAAACTAAATTACATTATTACATTAAATATATCACATGTCAAATTATAATTATTACCTTATTATTATCTTAGTAAGTCAACCAATAAATAATATTATAGCAAATAGTATAATCACATCAAGTCAATAAATATAATATCAAATAGGTAACTAAGATATTTTAAAATTATAATTTTATTCATTCTTTATAATCAAAAAAATCATTTACAGTGTAGAATGTTTTCGCGCTGAGCCATTCATACAATTTTCTTTTAAATGGTCCCAGAGGTAATGATTTGATGTGATTTGGCAATTTATTGAAAACTTTAATGCACATTCCAGTGAAATTTTTTGTATACATTGCCGTTCTAGGGACACAATTCAAAACCAACCTATTAGGATTCCTCGTCGGATAAGAGCGAACATTATACGCTTTAGTGAAAAGATCATTATGCTTCTTAATAAAGACACAAATATCAAATAAATATAAACATGGCAGAGTTAACAAATTAAGTTTTTTGAAAAGTGGTTTGCAGCTATCTATTGGTGCGGCACCACACATTGCTCGGACGCATTTCTTTTGGGCAATAAATGCTCTATTAATGTAACTCCCATTACCCCAGAACATCAAACCATATCTAAGACTAGAGGCCACGTACGCATGATACACTTCCAGCCTAGTTTTCATATCTACTATATTCCTTAGCCGTCGCAGGACAAAACAAAACTTATTGACCCTTTCAGCAACCTTACCGATCTGCTCATTCCATGTTAGATTTGTATCCACGTATATTCCTAAAAACTTGATTACGTTCACTGATTCTAAATTAATGTCATCATAATGTATGTCTAATAAGGCGGGTAGATTTTTATTAAATTGAACATATTTGGTTTTGGATAAGTTTATTTGAAGATTATTAGTGTCAAGCCAATTTATAATTGATTTAATTGTCAAATTAATTTCATTCTCATGGAATTTGACACCAGAAATATTTTCGGTGGATACGACTATTGCGATATCATCAGCGAATAATACTGTTTTATATATTGTGGCTTCAGTGATGTCATTGATGTAGAGAAGAAAAAGAAAGGGGCCTAATATGCTCCCTTGCGGAACCCCAAAGTTATTGTGCTTGAATTCTGATTGGAATTCTTTAAGTTCCCTGTCGACAATCCTTTTAATTATAACTGATTGTGTACGATTGGATAGGTAAGATTCAATCCATTGAAGCACCAGTCCCCTTATACCTACATTTTCCAACTTTGACAGTAAGATGTCATGACTCACAAAATCAAAGGCCTTAGATAAATCAAAAAATAGGCCTGATGTGAACTTTTTTAAATCTACTTTTTTAAGGACTTCACTTATTAAAGAGAAAATTGCAAGCGTTGTGGATTTATCTTTTTGGAACCCGTACTGTTGTGGTCTTATTATGTTGAATTTATTACAAAAACAGAGTAATCGCTTTAGCATACATTTCTCTAATATTTTTGAGAAGATAGGGATAAGGGTAATAGGTCTATAATTTCCTATGTCTTTATGATTTCCTTTTTTGTATATAGGTTTGATAATGGATAGTTTTAGAATATCTGGAAAACATCCAGATTCGTATGATAAATTTATCAAGTGAGTTAAAACCGGGACAATGTAATTTTTTGAAGCTTTTACTATTTTAGTGCTTATTTCGTCGTACCCTTCTGCTGTAGTATTTTTTAGTGATAGTATTTCCTTTTCTACTTCACTGTAAGTCATTGGCTCTATGTACATAGATTGAGCTATACTATTAGGTTTACTAGGCATAAAGTTATTGGATTTATCTGATTTAATATTTGTCAATTCTATAAAGTAGTCGTTAAATGTTTGTGCTATTTTCATAGGTTCGTTAATAATTTCTTTTTTACTCATAATACTGTCAATAAAATCATAATTCTTAGTGTTTGTTACTTCATCTTTAACAATATTCCAAGACGTTTTACACTTGTTTTTACTGTTATGTATTCTTCGTCTATTTGTCAGCTGTTGTGCATTATAAATACACCTCTTTAAAGTATTCGAAAAAAATTTATACTTATCTTTATATTGCTTATTTTTTCTGTTTTTGTAATATGATAAACGTAACTTTCTTTTAGATTTACAGCTAACTCTAAGACCTCGTGTGATCCACTTTTTCTTGTTGTTTGTTGTATCAATTTTGATCCTAATTTTTGGAAAACACAGGTTGTAAAAGAGGCTAAATAGTTCATGAAACTTGTTAAAAGCAATGTTAAAATCAATTTCTTCAAATACTTCAGAAAAGGTAAGATTTTTAATAGAATTGTTGAACTTTTCTACGTTTTCTTTGCTGTAGTCTCTTTTGTAGATAAAATATTTTTTATTATTAGAATAATTAGATTTTATTGGGTAGGTGATCATCTGAGCTGTTTCATGATCTGAAAGGCTAAGATGGAGGATTGAAGAAGTCGCATTAGTTATATTGCTCATGATCAGATCAATGCACGATTGTTGTCTGGTCGGCTTATTGATGTGCAATGTATAATTATAATTTTGAGCTAGGTCTTGCAAATGTATAGTAGCTTTAGATGGAATTAAGGTGTTTATATTGAAGTCGCCAGCAATCACAATCTTTTTTTTACTATTTTTTTTAAATTTGTTTGATAGTAGGAACAATAGATTCTCAAGTTTGTTTAGGAAAAGAGTAACGTCTGAGTTTGGAGTGCGATATATGCAAATTATGATTAAATCATATTCACTAATTTCAATACCACAGCACTCAAAATGTTTTACAATAGCTGTTTCATTGACAATATTTAATATCTTGTATTGTAGATGTTTTTTAACTAATATGCATACCCCACCTCTATTAGTAGTTCTAGAAAAGGAGGCTCCTAAGTTGTAGTTATGAAAGTGTAGGAAGTTCTCAGTACCCGATTTTATAAAGGTTTCTGATAAGCATAAAACGTCAGGACCTGTTTTTTTAAGTTCGAGTTCATCTAAAGTGATTTCGAGTAAATCTTTTTTTGACCATATGCTCGCTATGTTTTGGTGTAATATTCTAAAATTTGTTTCTGTTTTGTTTTGTGGCACGAAAAAAATTCTTTTTTGTGATAGGGAAGTAGAACGGTATAGTTCCTTTTTTAGGTTCTTGTGTCCTGGGTTCACTATTGCCCCTGTTTTCATTCGCGATTCGTGAGAAGTAATAAGGAATAGTACCTTTGCTATACGTTCGAATACGTGCCGAGTATTTTAAATCTGTCGATCGTCTATCCATAAGTTTTTTAAGTTCCTTATAATTTAAGTATTTGTGTTCATAATCAATAGAATCAATCACAATATTTATTTTGTAACAAATTTCGGCCATGTTCATATTCCTGTTAATTGTGTCTATAAAATAACAGTTATTAATTTTACATATTTCATTTAACCTTTCGTTTAGCATGTCAACGTTTAAAGATTTATTTTCTGTTACATTTAGGATAATTACAGGGCAGTTACAATATTTTTTTATCACTGTGTACAAATTAGTTAGTATTTCCATGGGATTAGTGTCGTTTTCTCCAACGCACAAAATAATTTTGTCATTCTTGGTGGTTTTAGTGTATTGGATGCCCTTTAACACTTCTGCAGACAGTGCATTTGGCTTGGTTGTAGCATTTACCGTGTAGTTCTCATATTTACCATTTACTCTGGAGTCCAAAAGCGCTAACGCCAGTCCCGTGCACTGTTGTGTGCCAAACATGTATATAGTTCTTTTCAGACATTCAGGATTCTCTTTAGTTTGATGGTTTGATTGATGATTTTCTGTAGTCTGAATATTATAAGTTGATTTCATTCTATTATTTGACTCTAGGTTGCCTTTTGCAATAGATAGTACTGTACAGTTTTCAGTTTGAGTGTATGAATTAGTTATTTCAGCATTATACTTTTTAACAGTCTCAGTTCCAATTATTATGCTATCGCTTAAATTCCCCTTTTTACGATTTTTCGGGCTAGTTACTGTTGAGCATATGCGCAAGAGATTATTAATTTTTATTTCTTGTTCAGATACTTTTCGTTCTAGCTGTTTTTTTTCTAGTAGTAGGTTTTCTATTTCAACATGTGCACTTTCAAGTTTATGTTGTAGAGTTTTATTACTTTGTTTTAAGTCGTGTAATTCATCTTCATCGTTCAATAGTGTCGATAGGTCTGGGAGGCTTCTTCTTAAGTTGCAACTAATTGACAAGATGGAATTCTCCTTATCCTCAATTACTGATTGATCCTGTGAAAATTGTTGGTGTAGTATATTAATAGGGCTTTTATCCATTGGTAATTCCTCCAATTTCTCCTGTGTAGTGCAAGATAATTGAGATGAGGATGTCGGGGTGCTGGTGTTACTTTTGCTACGTTGATTTTTGTTTTTGCAATCTGTACATTTCCATTTTTCTCTCATAAAGTTGGTCATCTCGTGAAACTTTTTAACCGATAAATTAGCACAGCCTAGGTCAAATTTTTTCTTGCAATCTTTGCATTTTAAATGTTCGTCTAATTTAACAAATTTTTTGCATTTATGACATGTGATAGATTTTCTTTTTTGTGTCGTAGTTTGAGTTTTATCTCCTTTGGAAGACATATTTCGCAACAACTTAAAGCATAAATGCAAAAAGAATAACAAAAAATAAAAATGAAAAAGGAAAAAAAAAGGAAAAAGTTATATCGACGTAGGATTTGAACCCGTCGTTAAAGATAATGTTCGTATCATAAGTCAAGCGCACCACTAGTTAGTCCATTGGAGTCATATGCGTGCTGGTAAAAATTATAGTCAGTATGCTTTGATATCGCTGTTCATGACATTAAAAGTCCACTATGTAGGTAGGTAGATAATTAACTGAACGCTCGTCACTCGTCACTTTTTATTATATTATTTGGGAAACTTTTATTTACGTACACTTATGAGTTTTGATCGATGTATTGATTATTATAAGGTTGTTTCCTGTTCATTTTATACGTGATTTGATATTTTTAGCACTAGGGATGGTCGTTATTTTTACATTCTATTAGTCCATTGTTTACTTATTAACGGAATTATTTTTCTTACACCACTGTAGTCTTTAGATTTTAGGTACTTGTCCTCGAATATTTATGCACTTTACTGTTCATTTAACGTTTTATGCGTGATTAAATCTTATTATCACTAAAAACAATATCGTGAAGGTCGTTATTCTTGCATCTGTTGATCCTTCGCGTATTTACGGAAATATTTTTTTTGCACTGCTGTAATTGTTTAGAAAACACTTGTTCTTGAGTATTTATTCACTTGGTTACACATTCACTCACTTTTTCTAATAGAAATTACATGTTTTCTATTTTTTAAGCATATTTTGAACGGAGCTTATGTTTGCACATGCACCGCCATCTGCCGTTTGATGTGTGCGTTTATCGTTACTGTGTGCATTATTTGCATAGCACACTGCATCCGCGGGGTTGAGGAGCGGCGCGGCGCCGCTCGGGAGCGACACCGCGCGAGCGCCGGTCATCAGTTGCCGATTATTATCGAATGACGAGTGCATTGTTAGGGAACCGCTAGTGTTACCTATCGTTTTCGTATCATCCGGGGGATGATTTAAATCATCCGAAGGATGAATTAGGGAATTATGCTTTTTAAAACAACGACGGCAACCGCCAAATTTGCAAAATTCAGCAGTATGGCTACTACTTTTCATGCAATTTTCGCATAATTTCCTATCGCGAAGAAACTTCAATTTCGATTCCAAATTAGAGTCAATGAATTGTGAACATGCGTAAAGTTGATGAGATCCATTGCACATAATACAGTTTTTAGGCGCGGAGTGACGTTCGTGCGGCTTAGTGCTAGAAACATTGCATTTTGTGGATTTCATTCGATCGTTTTTCGTGTTTATTGACTGTTTATTAATTTGTGATGAATGTAATGTTTCTAGCATGTCCGCCCGATTTTTTAGGAAGTTAATTAAATCATCAACCTTTAATTTTAACTTGGAATCGTTATTGTTAGTTATCAAAGTGCCTTTATGCTGTTCCCACTCGCGTTCCGTGGTTTTGTCTAGCTTGGACACAATTATAAAAATAATAAGCGTATCCCAGGAGTCCACCGGCTCCCCTAGGATCTTTAATGCGCGTATGTTTTTTAAAATTGTGTCACTAAGTGTTCTTATCGCCACTGGGGACTCTTTACTCAATGGTTGGATATTAAATATTGTTTTTATGTGATTTTGAATTAATAGTCTGTTATTATTATACCGGTCGAGTAAGAGTTCCCAGGCGACAGAATAATTACTAGACGTGAACTCCAATGCGTCAATAACCAGCTCGGCACTACCCTTCAGGGAGGACTTTAGGTAGTGGAATTTCTGGATGGTGTTAATTTCATCTGAATCGTGTATGAGTGATTGAAATGTATCCCGAAATTCCAGCCAGTGTTCGTATGACCCATCAAAGGATGGCAAAGTTATGGTAGGTAATTTTACAGATCGTAACTGACTATTTTCGCATGTTTTCGAACAAGCTGTGACCTTACTACTGCTACTGCTGCCACACCTATTTGATAATAACTCAGCCTGCGACAATGTACTGTAGTAGCAGTCCTCGAACTGCTCTCTCTGAGTTAATTGATCATCGCGATCAGTTTCACTGACACATTCCTCTATCCTAGACTGAATGCTATCGAACTCACGATAAAGATTCGTGGCACCTTCAATGCGTAACTTTAAATCTATTTTGTTCTGAGGCGTTACAACATTTGCATCAAAATTATTAATATAAGTACCAAATTTTGTTAATCTACCTTTGAGAGTGCCACGTTTCTTAATTAGATCGCGTACGAGTAGTTCTAACTTATCATCGTTGAGCCCTAATTGCGGAGATTTGTCGCGATTTGCCATTTTGGGAAAGTGGAAGTACTTACGTGGGAGCACTTACCTTATAGCAGCTAGCAGGTTGCACATGCACGTTTACGAAGGAACAGCACTATATTAACCAAGTGAAGCAACGGGTTGGGTGGTTCCTGGATAGGTTGACCGTATCCTGCGCGTCTCGAAGTCAGCGTTTTCGTATATATCCGGTGCAGAAGGTCCACAAATTTATGTTTGCGCTTGGTATTTGAAGAAAAAAGAGAACTTTTGATATTTTGGTTTAATCAAACTAATTAGCGATTACAATATACGATTTTGAAAACAACGATGTTATATAAAACGAAAAGCGAATGTCGAATGTCCATTTGAATTGACGTTTTGAAAAAGTCGACGACACAGCTACGTGGACCAATCAGGTTGGCCCACGCCCGCGGTCAGCGTTCCGATCTACGACGCCGCAACAACATACAAACTTTCGCTTTTATAATATTAGTGTGATTATTTCAATACTAGTTGATACCCGCGACTTCGTTCGCGTGGATTTAGGTTTTTCGAAATCCCGTGGGAAATCTTTGATTTTTCGGGATAAAAAGTAGCCTATGTGCTAATCCAGGATACTATCTATCTGCATTCCAAATTTCAGCCAAATCCGTCTAGTGGTTTTTGCGTGAAGGAGTACACACACACACACACATACACATACAAACTTTCGCTTTTATAATATTAGTGTGATTATTTCAATATCACTCAGTGAAGCAGCTACATAGAACCAAAAAAATATAGCGGTAGGTACATACCTGATTTCCCATTGATATCCTTTGCCTTCAGGTTCCTCGCTTTGAGTAGAGTTAATGTCAGCACGCTGTTGCTAGGGTGGTAGCAGAGGGAGGTTAGGAGTTCGCCACATTTGTCCTTTGCGGGAGGTTTGAGTGCCTTCCAGAAAGATGGCTTCTCACTAAGGTCCACCTGAAATTTTTACATTTTTTTTTTCAAATTTATAGACAAGCGATTGGCGCGATCAGACTTGCTGCTTAATGATGTAGCTTAAGCTGGAGCGCGCTTGCCTGGAAGATGCCTATAATTTATTCTTAGACTAGCTGATGCCCGCAGCTTCGCCCGCGTGGATTTAGGGTCCGAAACCCGTGGGAACTTTTGATTTCCCAGGACAAAAAGCCTATAAGTAATAGCCCGTTCCCAGGATGCAACATGTTTCTAAATCCCATCAGTACTGATGGTGAGATCCCCTGCAGCATCAGGATTGAGGAGTTGGCATCCAATTTTTTTATGAAACAATATCACAAAGTTCTTCTATCGATTAAAAAAAAAATTACGCAAATCGGTTCAGAAATCTCGGTGATTTCGGTGTACATAGGTAGAAAAACACAACTCCCTTTTTGAAAGTCGGATAAAAAAGTAGCCTATGTTATTCCCTGGCCAATCCTCTACTTGTCTGTGAAAATCCCGTCAAAATCGGTTCAGCCGTTTCGAAGATTAGCCTTTTCAAACAGACAGACAGACAGACAGACAAAAATTTTAAAAACGTGTGATTCAGTTATGGTATCGTTCAAATAACCATATGAGCTTAATATGAGGTAGTTATTTCGAAATTACAGACAGACACTCCAATTTTATTTATTAAAGTATAGATGATGATAAGAAGATACCTATTGCCTATATTATTTACTCTCGACTTGATATGGCGTATGATATGAACCTAGTTGCCCGTATAACATCCATTGATTGCGCTATTTCTAACGTAAATCTAACATTCTAACGTGGGTAACAGGATTTCTGGCCGAATTTCGGAGGTACTAATAAAATTAGGCCGCTTCAATTTTTGAGAGCACGATAAGCCTTGGGGTCTATATGATTCAAAATCTAAGAGATATCGGTGATCCATTATTGGTTCGGAAACTGGGTAAGCTATCAAATTGTTAAGAAATAGTAAGTAAACCCTGGTTTAATGCTACGGCAGAGAAAAAACTTTTTGTTGGGTGTAAGCAGATTAATGTAGCTACTACAACAGTGCTTAAAAAAACCGACTTTGATAACCAGAAACACTTATTTAAAAGAGGAGAGCTTCCGTTCTCTATCTCAGCAGATTTTCATCAAATCTTCACCAAAAATGGGACTAACAGTTAAATAGAATAATAGTAGATACTCATACCAACCTTACCTTCCTTAAAAAAAATTATTGAAATCGGTTCAGATTTGAAGGAGATATGGAGTAACATAGCAAAAAAAATATGCGAGAACCTCCTTTTTTGAAGTCAGTTAAAAATTGCTAAAAGCCCAAGATGTAATAGCTGAAAATATTTTACCTGGCATAGAGGGAGAAACACTTCTCCAATGGAGTCGTCCCTTGAGAAACGATCATAGTCGAACACGTGCAGATGTAATACCTGCAAACGACATACATTAGTATTTAGTACCATTAGTATGATTATTTAGATTAGTATGATTATTAGACATCAGTATGAGACATTAGTATCATACTTTGCTGTACCACATTAAGGTTAAAGTCAATGCCCAACAACGCCATAATTATTGCGCCAATTCTGCCGATAATCAATGCGTTAAGCTGAGTGGCCACACTTGAACGGTAAACGTATAATGCTTATTCAATTTGGGTTAAAATCGCCTAACACCAAACGGCAATGTGAATGACGTTTTAAAATTAACGCGTTAGATAGTTGCTACACCTACGGTTAACGGCCATTAACGCGTTTTTCAACGGCGTTTTCCGTTAATTTACTATAGTAGATATCAGAGTCTAGGCACCGTAAGCCCCTGGTGCAGTGGTGAGCGCTGTAATCTTATCAGTGAGGTCTTCGGTTCGATTCCTAACAGGAGCATTACGGGAATTTATAATTTCTAAATCGTCTCTGGTCTGGTCTGGTGGGAGGTTTCGGCTGTGGCTAGTTACCGCTTTACCGGCAAAGCCGTACCGTTAAGCGATTTAGTATTTCGGTACGATGCTGTATACAAACCAATGGGGTATGAGTTTAATAAATACCCCTTCAAAGGTAGCCCGCGTCCATCTTAGACTGCACTACTACCAAGCCAAAAGCTAGTACCTAACTTGCATCTGAATAACAAAAAAAAAACTAGCGAATTTATTTCGTAGTTTAGTCTTACCCTCATAATTTTTGGCAACGACATTGGAAGCAAAACACTATAATAAAATATTTAGGTAATGCGTGGCATAAAATCTAATAAGGGTCCAAAGAACGTCCCTTGTGTTACGCGGCATTGTACCGCAAAGGATTTATAGCTGTTTATAAGCGTGATATAAGAAATCCTTTTGTTTTTCTTACACACAATGTGACAGACCCGCCAAGATCCGTTCAAGTTAGCGGCCAAGAGTATCGTACTCTTGTTTATTAGGGTTCCATACTTCAAAAGGAAAAATGAACCATTAGCATCACTTCGTTGTCTGTCTATTGTCAAGACCCTTCCCGTTGACCTAGCTAGAGTCAAAAAATTTGGCAGGTAGCAATGTCTTATAGCACAGGTAAAGGCAAAAATCTGAAAACCGTGAATTTGTGGTTACATCAGCAAAAAAATAAATTAAAAAGTGTTATTTCTTGTACGATATGGTGCGGAACCCTTCGTGTGTGAGTCTGATTCGCACTTGGCCGGTTTTACTTCAGCAAAGCTTGTAAGCTTTTGTTATTAGTGGGTACTCGTAGAATTGTGTGCGTCGGTTTGGAAATTCCGGCAACAATACGGCTTGTCGAGTCATAATACTTTCAGTAAAGCTCAAAAATCTTGCCGGCCTTTTCTCGGCCCGATTGTTTCGGATTTAGACTAGTGTAACTTTTAAAAGTTTATTTATATTTTACTAGATGATACCCGCGACTTCGTCCGCGTGGATTTAGGTTTCTAAAAATTCCGTGGAAACTCTTTGCTTTTCCGGTATAAGAAGTAGCCTATGTCCGTCCCCGGGATGTAAGCTAACTCTGTACTTACCAAATTTCAACATAATCCATTGAACTGTTCGGCCGTGAAAACCTAGCTGGATGACGGACAGACTGGCACACTTTCGCATTTGTATGCCTTTCTTATTGAGCGCTACATTTTTGTTCCGTTTGCCATGGAGACCCTTGGGCCATGGAGTCTTAGTGCAATTTTTTTTTTACGAGACATTTTACCGCGTTTAATAGCCTCATCGGGTAACAGAAGGCCTAGCTAATTTTTTGCGCAACGGATCAGCCTGGCTGTCCAGCGTGGAAATGCAGTCAGTATCCTTGGCACCATTCCACGCGGGCATGATTTGTATAGGAATTAGATAAGGCTAGCTTGAAGTTTGATTGTAGTATGGATATATTATTAGGAAGTATATTATATTATTATATTATAATTTTGAAACATTGTCAAGTAAAAAAAATCAGACATACCCGACTTTGTAACTTCTGTATCGGGAACCCCTCGAAGTATAACGTTTCGTTCCACCGAGGGTTCAGAGTTCGACGTTTTATCTTCGTCTCCAGGCGATGCTTTTTGTCCGGTAGAAGAGTCACTCGCACGTAGGGGTCCGAGGTCCCGCTGAGGTCCTTGGCTGGAAGCTCCTTGCCCTACGAACAAGAAATTCATCATCATCATCATCAGCCTGTGGACATCCACTGTTGGACATAGGCCTTCCCTATAGAGCGCCACCACACCCAGTCCTCAGCCTTCCTCATCCAGCCACTTCCTACCAGCCGCTTTATATCGTCGGTCCATTGTCCATTTGCCTATGTCAAAAATAAATTATTTCTTTTTTTATTATAAATTATTTTTTATATCAGAGGGTCTTCCAAAATACGTAAACTCCTCGTCCTTTGTTAGTTTTAAGTGTAATAACTCTTAATAAAAGCACGTCCTTTCCTTTTTCAAAGGGACTCAGCTTGCTGAGCGTCTCAACCCTAAAAGCTTCCCGGATGAGTTCGAAACTAGTCGGGCTTACGCCAACTAAATATGTATGTGAGTACAGCCGTAACAATACCATACTATACTATACTTATAAATACTGTATTGTTTAAAAACGCAGTTAATAAAAGAGCAAGAAATACATTTTCGCGTTTCTTTCCCGAAACCTTAAACAATACCTATTCACGATGTAATTACCACTGCTGAAAGAATAGTAAATTATGTTTTAATTAAAATTTCATTGAATATACCTAATTATGATCCTCGTTTGCGTCCTCGGTTATTTTATCATTACTTTTTGTTGATCTCGTTAAATTAAAATAAGGAGAATATATATATATAATAGGGCTCCGTAACCGAAGATTGCCAACGGGATCCATCGCACAATATTATTTATGTTCGTATCCTACGAATAACGCCACAACGGCCACAGTGACGTTTGATTTTTTTTGCTGATTTGAAATCTATTCTCAATCACATCTTTCAAACTCATAAAAATTTGAAAAATTTGATTTTATTACCTAGAAATTAGCGTTTGAACATAAGCTACAATTTTACTAGCGAAAAAGGTCCGACGAAAACAGCCACCATGGTCGCAGTGTCCGACTTTTATCCACTATTCAGGCAAAACTCATGTGCGAGGTCATGCCACAAGCGCCGCGCTGTTACTTTACGTCAGATCAGCGTGAGTGTCATATAATATTAACGAGTGCAATATTTAGGTATTTAATTTAGTTGTAATTCAATCTATCACTTATAGGTTTGCAAAACTCCTTGGTATATGTGGCTGTTTTCATAACATCTTTCAATACTTTTACGACCGCATTTTCCGACGAAAAATGACACAACTGCACTTATGACCCGATAGTTCCGTGGAACAAAGCGTAACCTATAAGATTGCATACATGTTCATTAGTATTAAAATAAACCATTAAAACCCTTACTCTTGAAACGTAGGCCTTTTGTAACAGTGTCGTTATTCGTAGGATACGACATTTTGTACTTTTATTTGCTCGAATGGTTAACGTACGTTGTTTACTGAAGCCTTTGCACACCTCGACCGCGGCAGTTCGATGGCAGATGAATAACGTGCCTCCAGAGTGAAGCTGATTGCACAACATATTAAAGTACAACCCGTAAAAATAATTACTACTTACTACATATTCATTGTTTTTTTTTTTTTTCTTTTCTCGTCTGGCTTTACACTGATTAGCCAATGTCAAGTGTGTAGTTATTTACAAGTTAGGAAAACTATATGTATAAGTATGGACCTCGTCTGTGCCGGCGCCCGCCGACACACACGCGGCGCCCCTTTAGAGCGCTTCTCAGTCAGTTCCTCGGTCAGTTCCACCATCAATAAACACCAGCGGGACACAAAAACCGGCCACTTCTAACAAAAAAACACTCCAAAAAGTCACAACACGCGCGCCAACAAACGCCACCACAGACAAAGTCCATATTCATTTTTATAACCACGGGAAAACGATATCATTTGATAGAATGGTCAAAAGTAGAGCAGGTAAAAACTACCTAACTGCTCAACTAGATAAATCAAATAATTTTTTTAACCGATTTCTAAAAAGGAGGTGGTCTAAATTCGGCACGTAAATATTTTTTGAAAACCAAACTCGTTCCTTTTTCTTGACGTATTTTTGTTTGTCATATCTTGGATTCGTCATACGGTCATTATATTATTAGCAAGCAGAAAGTTAAGACGAAGCCTTATATTCGACGAAATTCCCACCATTGTCTAAACAAGACTAAAATTAACCCTGTCATAAAACTATAACTCTCCCATAGAGGGAGCTTATTTTCGCTAGCACTTGGCTACAATCAGACGACCTGCTGGCAAGTTATGATGCAGCCTAAGATGGAGCGCGCTTGCCTAGAAGTTGCCCATTCGGCATTCACTCATTACTTGAAAGTACAGTCAGCAACAACTTGTACTGACGGGTGTAACCTAGCTTTGTTGCTGACTGTACCTATGTTAAAAGTAGAGGGGAAAACTGACGCCGTAAAGGCATTCCATATCCTAGCTAAAAAAACTGGCTATGAATTCATCGCTTTCGTAACTTGTTGCTGTTGCGACTTGCGTCTGAAAATGTCGCCACGTGCAAAGACCTCGTCGTGATCTCGAGACTCGAGAATCATTATTATCTAATAATATTTGTTACTTATTTAGCAAGTTAAATTGACGTAGTAAGTAATCCAGTAGATCAAGCAAAGTAAAGCAAAGCGATAATGCTGCCAATTCTACTTATTATTTCACAAGCCTTGCTTTATTGTTTTACAAGCCTGCAAAACCACACTTGCCCAGCGTGGTGGACTTGGCCAAACCCCTCTCTTTCGGAGAGGAGTTTTCTGTGTTCATTTAGTACACTAAAGGAGTCTTCCGTGCTCAGTAATGAGCCGGAGATGAGTAGATCATAAAGATGAGTAAGTACCTAATCCAGTAGATCACCCACAAAATCAGTGCGAAAACGATTTCTCGTGGGTTTCACATCGACAAAGCGCGTAATGCCGTAAAAGCATAGTCGCAATGATTGTGCTAGGATTACAATAGTGGTAATAGGTCAGTATAAATGTTTAATAAACTATGTTTAGTGTTTACCCTCTGAACTCTATCGCAAGATATGTTTTTTTCTGAGTCGGATATTAAAAGTAATAAAATACCGTATTTACGACACCCCGTCCCATAGCGATAACCACGGAAATACATTTTTCACCGATTTTTTACGTACCACTACGTCTTGCTTAGAAAATTTTAGCTCTTGGGCATTTTCAAACTAGACGATTTTAAACAACTGGTGAGTTTAATAAAAACTACCATACTCCTTCCAGGTTAGCCTACTTCCATTTCCATTTCATCATCACACATTGAAAAGAGCAACCGCCGAGTTTCTTGCTGGTTCTTCTCGATAGGAATGGCATTCCGAACCAGTGATAAATTATTTGACGATTCAAAAGCACTTGTAAAAGTTTATTTGAATAAATGTCTTATTTCTATCTATTATATTATATTCTATTCTATTCTTACCCCAAGTAAGATGGCAGTAAAGGGCTATCCTGTATCTGCAAATAAGAAACTTACTTGTATGATCCTCAAAATGAGTGTCGTGTTCTGGAAGTCGTACTCCAGCGAGAAGTGTATCTGGCCCACGTTCTCCGATGGCTCCGAGTTGTCGATGTACATGTCCACCAGAGATATCGACCGGTTCTGAAGGAACGCCATCTGTTAGCCAGAGCGGTGAACGATTTACTAGACGCATTTACAAGGCGCCTATCATCAAAGGCAATATGATGCATGCACAACAACATGAGACTTGGAACCCCGCATTTTCCCTTACGGCAAGCAACGTGTTTTTGGGTTCTTTTTATAACATAGTATTATTCTGTTGTGTACTTTTCTGCGCACTGTACAGCGACGTCACCGGACCAACGCAATGATTTGCTAATTCAGTGTCTAACACTCAATGGGAGCCACCGACCTCATTTATTGGTTGGTCTACATTGCTGATTCATTGAGCGATGGTACAATAATTTTTTGTACAAAACCTTCAATGCATTAAAAATAAATGTCAAATGAGCTCTGCAACTATCATTCGATGTTAGACCCAAAGTTAACAAATCTAGGTTGGACTCCCAGCCTGCTTCTCATTAGGTGCCCCATCAAGCAACGCATTTTTAACCGACTTCCAAAAAAGGAGGAGGTTCTCAATTCGTCGGGATCTTTTTTTTTTATTTTTTTTATTTTTTTTATTTTTTATGTATGTTCCCCGATTACTCAAAGACCCCTGGACCGATTTGAAAAATTTTTTTTGTTTGAAAGGGTATACTGTGCAGGTGGTCCCATATAAATTTGGTGAAGATCTGATGAATATCTTCGGAGATGGAGAACAGAACTCCTCAATGGATAAGAGCAAATTGCTCGCGATCACTGTAATAGCTTAGTAAACAGTAGGGTTTTAACTGGGCATAGCATATTATAGTACAGTGGGGCCACTAAAAATTGTGAAATAAAAAATTTTCAAAAGAAAAATAAAACCGACTTCAAAAACCAAAAACACTAAAAAGTAGAAAATAATTTTTGTTTAGCTACACATGTAATGTACCTAGGTATGAAGTCGGGCGAGCTTCACTCTTGGATTTCTAATTTTGTTTTAATATGCTCGCTCGACTTCATACCTAGGTACAGTACATGTGTAGCTAAACAAAAATTATTTTCTACTTTTTAGTGTTTTTGGTTTTTGAAGTCGGTTTTATTTTTCTTTTGAAATTTTTTTATTTAGATTGTTTTCAGCTGCGCATGTATTTTGTCGTGTAGGTTTTTTTTCTGCACACTATACAGTGATTAACTTCACCAGGGTCTCATATTATCGTGCACACATAGAAAATGTACAATGGATGAGCAACAAATATTTCTAAACGATAATGGTATAGGTGTAAAAGTGATCGTCCACTACACAGAACCGTACCACCGCGAGATGTTCTAAAATTAATAAAATTTTTGGCGGTTTTAAAAATACTGAAAATACCAGCCTGAATGGAAATATTTGACATCTAAACAAAATGAGCATAATATTATTTTTCTAATATAAATTTCATGGTATAGAATCACTCTGAGACATAAAGTCGTTACTTAATAAATAATATGCAAAAATTTCATTTTTTTAATATTTAATGTGATCTTAAAAATAGGGACAAAAAAGGCAATAAACGACTCTATGTTGTGTAATAAACTTAGGTAATTAGAATAAATAATTGTGTACAAAATCAAAAGTATCACACGAATGCTACTCTTTGCATCTTAAGTTTTAAATTTCTAAAATAATAATGCAAAAAGTAACAAAAACGGCTCTAAAAGCTATATTAATAAATCACTGTTAATGCTAAGTATGTACCGTGATTAATAAATTAAACTACGTAAATTACGCAATTGCATTTTTTTTTTGCTTTTAGTACAATTTTATATCGAAAACGAAGAAGCTTATGGGAATTTTATGTAGGCATTTATATTGATAAATACATAAAATAATTGCAGAAATAAGAATAAGCCTTGTTTCCAAAAAATATAACACGTAATTTGTAAGATTTATTGTTAAAATACCAATTGATGAGGTAAAGTAAACAAATTTGTAAAGTATTTATTAATATAGACTACATTCTAAATTAGGCTTCTTTTATGTAATTAGTTAGGAATAAAAGTTATCAATGCATGTTATCTACTGTTTTACCCAAATTGTCTATACGATCCTTGTAATAAGTTGGACTGCAATACAAAATATGTAACTTAAATGAGTTTAGCTAATATAAAAATATTAACTAAAACCTAAAATTATATACTATAATTTAAAAGAATATGTACAGAAAGGTAATTTTTATTTACAAATCTACATTATAAAATGAAGTTTAATAATTATGTATTTTTTATCCATGCATTTATGGGTACCTACCGTCTAATAATAGTACAGGGTTACGGTACTAAATTGCGAACTATCTGTTCTATTATTGGTTAGTGGGTGAAGACCCTTAAATTAATAGTATTTTCGACAAATTATTATATTATATTTTAATAGATAATAGAAAGAAATATTTTTATAATCTACAAAATGCTTTAGCTAATCTACAAATGTATGAGTAGACTACAATTTATATGTATACAACATATTATTCTGAACTAAATGTAAATCACAATGGATGTTATTGCTATTTAAATTAGAAACTATACAACATGATGTTTTCGGCATATGAATAATAAATTATGTAAAATGGGTCTCTACTGCTCCATATTTTGAAAATGACATTATAATGTTTGCATGCGATATTATCTATTCTATATTCGATGGGTAATATAGATAGTCGATAAAATCTATTGATTAAATCGATGTACCTAAATGTAGTTTTGTACCATCTATACAGGCTATTAATTATATTTATTTGACAGTTACATGCTATGTAAAACTAACGTAACCTACTAACAAGTGTAAATTAAAAATTTATAACACCCCCGACGATCCAAAGTATTTGAGTTTTCCAAAACATCATTTTCAAATAAATAATTATGTATTTAGGCAACGTCCATCTTGACAGCTTAACATTTGTCTATTGACATAATAGTATGAACCTAACGGTTATCTAACCTTCTTTTCTACAAGAAAACTAGAAAAGAGCTGGTAACTCTTAAACGGCTGAACCGATATTTTTAGATTATAGCTAAAAACACTCTCGATCAAGCCACCTTTCAAACAAAAAAAACTAAATTAAAATCGGTTCATTCGTTTAGGCGCTACGATGCCACAGACAGATACACAGATACACAGATACACAGACACACAGATACACACGTCAAACTTATAACACCCCTCTTTTTGGGTCGGGGGTTAAAAATAATTAGTTTAGGAGCAAAGCACTTTTAATTATCATCCGTCTAACTTACATAGGGGAAAGTTGCGTGTGTCATCGAGTTACCATTAATTTTGTTTCCAACACGAAAACGAAAAGGGAAATTAATATTATCTAGAATTGAAAACGCTGCTCAAACTTGTATCATTAGTTAAAAGACTTTGTTGCTTGGTAATTGTTTTTCATAGTCATTAATTATTATTATTTATGTTTAATTTAAGTAACTTTAGATTTAAAATTGTTTTTTTTGCTAAATAGGTATATTGATATATATTTTAGGCCTGCTTATTTAAGACAAACATTTATTTAAAAATTTCGTTCTTACTTATCTTACTTCCTGACAGACCAAAACACGCTCAGCATTTATTAATTATGCACTTGTCCCACCGCCGACGAGAAAGCTATTAGATATCGCTCAAGAAACGTACAATCGATGTAATATGATTCTGTGTCAATAAATGAGCATAAAATATGTTAATAGTTGAACGCTGGCTATGCACAATTTCCGCGAGAAATCTCTCTTGATTAGTTTTGCGGTTGGTCACTGCGATCAACCAGTGGAGCTATTAAAGAAAAAACTCGCTAGCAACGTTGTCTTAGCGGTTGAAACACTAGCACAGTTTGCGCAGGATAACTTATATCTCGGCCGCCTATCCGAGCAAGTGGCATTAGTAATCGCTCGCTGCACTCGCACACTCGCTCATAACCCCGTGAAAAAACTACCCCAAAACTATCACCCGTTTCAACTCTATTCATTTAAGAGTGTTGAACCGGCGATGAGCTATTCTTGAGCCATTTTGCCCCCCTATATTTTATTAAACACTGCATTTATGTAAAACATGTATGTACTACTTTGTAGAATATTTCCTGTTTTATTAAATTGACAGACAACATTTTGCAATTTATTCATAGTTTATCTTTTATTGCCTAAAATACCAAAAGACTATTACTGAATTTTGGATTTCGTGTCATCTTTGACGTTCACTACATCAAAAGTTACTTGGTCGATTCTCACAAAGAGATATATTTACCAAAGAAAAGGTCCTGAACTAATAAGATGACAGAACCAAATCTTTCGTTTGGCATTTTTTACATTATAAAAATTCAAACAAAAAAGTCATAATTTCATAAAACTACAGACACATTAAACTGTCATTTAGGTGGGTTATTTTTCTTCATTTATAAATAAAACTAAGTACTCATTAAAGAAGAACATATTTGCAATATAAACAGAAAAAAAATATTTAAATTTAATTAATATTTGTTTCCAAAAAATAATCTTGAAACACACTACAAAACCGTGCAACAAGCAATAGTAAATTGAACTAGGAAATTAGTATCGGCCGAGGCCTCTCCGAGAACGGACGTAACGCTTGTTTGCTTAGCAATTGTTATCGGATTATTTACGATTTACCTGAAATTGTAGTGCGACTATCACTTCTCAATACTAGGTATTTTTAATACTCGCTATTTTTTCTTAAAGATAGATTAAAACTTTTTGTATATTTTTGAATTGTGTTTATATGATGCTGTAAGGAATTGCATTCCTAAATCCTGGTGATCCCTCGGGATTTTTAAAGGATCATCCGTTTAGATGTTTTTTACGTGGTACAGAAATGCGTTGCATCCCGGGGACGGGCTATTACGGATAGGCTAGTTTTGTCCTGGAAAATCAAAAGTTCCCACGGGATTTTTAGAAACCTAAATCCACGCGGGTGAAGCTGCGGGCATCAGCTAGTTAATAAATAAGTATTGCCTCGAGCAAATAGCTGCATTGGTATCTATTGTTCCCTGTCATTGAAAGGGAATAATTTAATTTTCAAATTTTGAAAAAAATTGTAAAACGCGATTTCGGTAGAGAATAGATCAATGCCTATCAGAGCAGTGGCATTGATCTATATTTTTAATAATTTCTAAAAAATAAATTTTTAACTGTTTAAATTTTACATGGGTTTCACATTTATTTCAAGAGCTTTTATAAATATGTAAAACTCAATACTCAAGGTTTCATTATACCGTTTGTGATAAGGAAAACCATGTTTTTAAATAAACGGAAAGTTGAATTTTGTATAATTAGTTATTGACTAGAATTATAATTTTTCAGAATCAAATATTCTTAAAGGCTTATAGTTTTACGGTTATTACCGGCTGACAATGCTATATCCCAATAGCCTTGCTATTTGTCCTAGCCGCTAAATGAAATTTTGATGATTCATCGTCCTGTTATGGCATTAGCGCGGTTTCTTGTATTCCATTATGATTTCTTTTTTTTCATTTGCATAATAGCATTAGTTTATTGTCTTTTACAGCATTAGTACGGTATTTTGTATTTAGATTTTGGTTGTATACATTGTACACTCTACCATAACACCTGAAACAATAGGATAATTACTATCATTTGCACGTGGTCATCCCTCGTGGATCTTTATGATGGTTATATTTTTGAACTAGCTATTACCCGCGGCATCACTCGCGTGATTCAAGGTTTTAATAATAATTGAGGTTTGTTACAATATTTTATGCAATGCCTAAGTTATTTTATCATGTGTTTTAGCATGCTATCCTGCGCGAACTATTTGTTTTTTTTTAAAGGAAAAGTAGTCTATAATACTTTTTCCTCGACTATGTCTATGCAAAACAACCGGCCAAGTGCGAGTTACACTCGCGCACTAAGAGTTCCGTACTCGGCTATTTTTTCCAACATTTTGCATGATAAGTCAAAAACTATTATGCATAAAAATAAATAAAAACCTGTTTTAGAATGTACAGGTAAAGTCCTTTCATATGATACCCCACTTGGTATAGTTACCTTAGTTTGAAAATTGAAACATTTTTTTTTAATTCGCAGTTTTCAGATTTATTCCTGTACTTGTGCTGTAAGACCTACCTACCTGCCAAATTTCATGATTCTAGGTCAACGGGAAGTACCCTATAGGTTTCTTGACAGACACGACGGAAAGACAGACAGACAGACAACAAAGTGATCCTATAAGGGTTCCGTTTTTGCTTGAACCCTAAAAAAATGACGTCAATTCATAGCTCTGTTGTGGCGTTATTGAATGACAAATGCGTGAAAAATAGTATGCTATCCCGCGAGAAGTGTTCATATAATATTTTTCGGGAGAAAAAGTTGCATTTATTACTTACTAGCTGATGCCCGCGACTTCGTTCGCGTGGATGTAGTTTTTTAAAAATTCCGTGGGAACTCTTTGATTTTCCGGGATAAAAAGTAGCCTATATGCTAAATCAGAGTATAATCTATCTCTATTCTAAATTTCAGCCCAATCCGCCTAGTAGTTTTTGCGTGAAGGAGTAACAAAAACACACACACACACACACACACACACTCACATACAAACTTTCGCCTTTATAATATTAGTGTGATGTGACTAGCTGATACCCGCGAATTCGTTCACTTGGATGTAGGTTTTTTAAAATTCCCGTGGGAATTTTTTGATTTTCCGGGATAAAAGTAGCCTGTGTGCGAATCCATGGTATAATCTATCTGCATTCTAAATTTCACCCCAATCTGTCCAGTAGTTTTTGCGTGAAGGAGTAACAAACATACACACACACAGACAAACTTTCTCCTTTATAATATTAGTGTGATTAGATTCTCAGCTATGTCTTTGCAAAAAAAGCGTCCATCCGTAACTCTGTTGCGGCGTTATTGAATGACGAATGCCTGAACGATAGCATGCTATCCTGCAGGAACTGTTTGGTTTTTAGAGAGAAAAGTAGCTTATTTCACTTTTTAGATTCTTCACTATGTCTGTGCAAAAAATGTTGTCAATCCGTAGCTCTGTTATGGCGTTATTGAACGACAAATGCGTGAAAAATAGTATGCTATCCCGCGGGAAGTGTCCATATTTTTCGGCAGAAAAAGTCTCATTTATTACTTATTAGGTTCTCAGCTATGTCTTTGCAAAAAAAGCGTCAATCTGTAGCTCTGTTGCGGCGTTAATGAATGACGAATGCCTGAACGATAGCATGCTATCCTGCAGGAACTGTTTGATTTTTAGAGAGAAAAGTTGCTTATTTCACTTTTTAGATCCTCCACTATGTCAATGCAAAAAATTGACGTTAATAAATAGCTCTGTTGTGGCGTTATTGAACCACAAATATACGAGAAAATAGTATGCTATCCCGTGGGAACTGTTTGTTTTTTCTGGAAAAAGTAGCATATATCACTTGCAAGGTCTTCAACTATGTTTACGCAAAAAAATGCCGTCAATCCGTAGCTCTGTTGCGGCGTTATTGTAGGACAAATGCGTGAAAAATAGCGTGCTGTCCCTTGGGAACTGTTTGTTTATTTTGGAAAAAAAGTATTCTGTATCACTTGTTATGTCTTCAATTATGTCTGTGCAAAAAATGCCGTCAAACCGTAGCTCTGTTGCGGCGTTATTGAACGACAAATGCGTGAAACACAGCGTGCTATCCCGGGGGAACTGTTTGTTTTTCCGGGATAAAAAGTAGCCTATGTCCTTTCCCGGAAAATATTCTAAGTTGGTACCAAATTTCATCAAAATCGGTTCAGCGGTTGAGCCGTGAAAGCGTAGCAGACAGACAGACAGACAGACACACTTTCGCATTTATAATATTATAGTATGTAACTAAGAGAGGACTGAGTTTTCGGGAGCTATGTATAGTACGTGACAGGTCGAGATGGCAATCGAGGTATGAGGCGGGGGACGTTCTGCACACCCGCACGTCACCCGCGCTATCCCGCACCGGATTAGCCCAGGGATTGTGTGGGTGTGCGGGGCGTCCTCACTCTGATTGCCATCACAACCTGTCACGTGTTGTGTTGCGTATTTGTTTGTTTATTGGCTCATCGATTCACTTATTACTGCCAAACTGCACATTAAATTTTGATAAATGAGATCTCTCTTTGGCTTCGCTTTACCATTCCGTGTGTTAGAGGCTATATTGTCATATGTCATAAAATTTTCCGATATGTCATAAAAGAACTTATCATAATCAAAACGAATGTAAGAGATATAACCTACAAAACCCAAAAAGTATATTGAAATTGGTTTACCTACACATGACATGAAAAAGAATTGTGTATCGAGAAAAAATAAACTTGAAATAGATGGATCGAGTTTGATATCAAATCATAGCAGTTACTATGAAAATTTCGAATACATGTATATAATAATTTATACATATTCAAATATAAATCAATCATCTGCGGTGAAGTCTTTAAAAGTAGTAGGTGGGTTTTTGTACTATTAGTTTTGAACTTTATCTTATTTTGTTTTTGTATCCCTGGCTTACTCATGTAGCAGTGCACTTATTTTTGATAAATAAATACCTACTCAAGTGTAACATCTGCATTTTTGTACCTGTTAATCCCTTTCATTGTACTGTCCATTGTCTTGCGCTTACGGTAAGTACGATTTAGTACTAACAATAAAATTTGAAAAGATTGTAAAGGACCATAAATAAATAAAAAATGCTCAATGTCTTTATGAGTATTAGCATTGCATTATATTTTTGATAATATTGCAAATTAAATATTTAAGACTGTTTAAATTTTAGACGGATTTCACATTTATTTTAGCCTTTATAAATATATGTGTGAAAATTATTATAGTAGGTGTAACTATTTATACTGTGCATGATAAGGGAACCATATTTTCGTAAATATGTATAAGGAAAGTTGAATTTTGTATAATTTCTTGACTCTCTTATACTTACACAAGTATATAAAAGATTAGTATTAAGTACTGACTACAATTATAAGTTTTATTCACTCGTACTTAATCTATAAAGATAATACACTGTTTTAAAAAACATCATTGTTTTGAAAAAAACGACAAACTAACACCACATACTTAAAAATATTGAAAAAATAATCTGTTTGAAAATCGTCTAGGATCAAAACGGTTTGTTATAAACTAAACTGCGCTGGGTACGTCCGTTCACGGAAACAAACAAAGAACCTCGGGTAAATACCTAAACTTGTGTTCCAAGCTCATGCTTCAACGCTCTTCGTCTACCGAATCTTCTTCTATATAACTTCGTATAACGAATCTTTTTAAAGCTCTTGTGCCCAAGAGCCTTAAAAAGATGGAAATTTAAAATAACACGTCAAAATGATACATATTATAATTAGCTTTATTCGTTTCTTAATAATGTCAACGGTGGGACAAGAGCCTTAAAAAGATGGAAATTTAAAATTACACCTTGGATTGCGAATAAAATACATTTTAAGAGCTCATTTATCTGGAAACGCGCGGGCCGATTAGGGGTTTTAATAGCTACAATTTATGTCCATTTTCCTATAAAATACCGGCCTTAATTCGTTTGGTGGCATAATCTCTTAAGCTGATATAATTATAACGAAATGTCCCTTTGGTTAATGCGTTAACCTTTGATGTAGATAGTCATATTTTTTCGATTTCCTACAAAGAAAAAGGTTGTAACGGAAATCAGCGTGTTCAGAAAATTAATTTAAATAATAAGTAAGAGTTTAATAGTGAGGTGCAAGTATTTTGAAGTAGGGACTAGGGATGTGCTATGAATAAGTATTTTGATATTTATAGACTTACGGTCAAAATTAATAATAATCAATCCTATCTGTAATCTTTCGATAAGTTACTATATAACGTCGTTATTTGTCAAACGTCTTTGCTTTTTTGCCTTTTGTGTCAAATAATCACGTTGCTAAGTTACTTATCGACAGACTACAGATGGATTGATTATTTATTTCATCCTTTAGTGTCATTAGTTGTCTAGATTTGCTTAAAATCACAGTGCAAAATTTAAAAAAATTGTGCTGAATTTGCACTTCACGGAAATCTTTGTGCTCTGTGCAATTTTCTAGTAATGTAATGTAACATGGTGAATTTTTAAGTTTTAAATATTTGCGATTGTGAAATGTTACAGGAAAATGTCTAAGGTCAACTGTTATGCCTACAATCACTTATTGAATGTAGTTTAATGAAGGGAATTATAATATTTGTGGGTTGTGCTATTTTATTCTAGATCTATGCAAAACTAAAACTAATTTTAGTGGAATACCATTATGTAATTTTATTTATCATCCGTGATTAATACCTGTGAAAATGTGATATATACATAGTATTTTCACTCCAGTTCTATCAAGGTGTTTTTTGTGATACAATTTTTAGTTATGATAAAGCAATTTTAATTTGCCATTTTGAAACTGATCTAACTTTAAAGCAAGCTCTAAAATCTATGTAGCTTAAAATCATAAGCATTTGGTTGTGTTATCAAAAATCGTCAAAGAAAATGAAAAAAGCTTCACTCTATATATTTTTTTCTCATAGTTTTATCTATTTTTTCCATATACAACCTCTTCTACCTACCATTTTTGAAGAAGATAGCATGGAAAAAGAATCCACAGTTTAGAAACGTTGATAAAATAAGGAGAGGTAAAGCTGGAAAGGGAGAGATGTCTATTTGGTTTTCTAAACACTTTTCACTCTTCCAAAACACTTATTTCTACGAACATTCGCGACAAACTAAACCTGAATGCGTGCTTTTCTTGTTACAATATTTGTTAAATATTTAACATCATTATTGATTGGTCGTGATTTACCAATAGAATGATCATAATCTTTGGATCCGCATAAACAACGTAAACTGGTATAAACATAATATTTGTACAAGGAGATATAAAGTAGGTATATTTCAGATTAGACTTATACTTACTGTCTTACAATAAGAATTTAAGTTACATCGATTAATCCGTTTAACCCCTTCAATGCATGTTTTTATTTTAAATTTTTAAATTTTTTTTAATTTTTTTTTGACAAGACCGAATTCTAAAAATATGGAAAACTAATTTGCTGTAGGCATTCGCTTGGCCACAATTACACCTAATGGAAAGTGATGATGTGGCCTAAGATGGGACGCATTTGCCTAGAAGATGCCTATGTCTTGTTTTAAAGATGCCCGTATTATAGGAAACTGTATTGTGTGTACTTAGTAGGTATGAGAAATTTTTAAATTTAAAACTTTTAAGTTTGCTAAAAAGAATAAATAAAATACAAGTAAATATTAAATTCTTAAGGCTTTGTTTCAGAAATAGTATAGGTTTTTCATACGTTCGATAACTTTACCAGAAATTATCGTTATTTCTGAATAGTCAAGCAAAAAAATCTATCAAGTTGCTATTCGTACATTATTATTGCTTTCTCAGACATGATCGATTAAATGGCAATAGACAATTGGAAGAGCAAGGGTAGGCATCCAATTAGAAAGCGATGCGATCAATCACACAAAAGAAAGTTGAAAAATGTATAATAGAAATAGTAGGTTTTTTCTTTTTTTTATTAATAAGTAAATATGTACTAGGTATTGCTACTGGTTCGGTAATGCCTTTTTTAAAGTAAAACTCCCATAATTTCAGTGAGTTAGTGATGCTAATAAAATAATATTTTAATTTTTCCTATACTCGCCTGTTTTGCCGGACGTCTTTCCTGAAAGTATGCTTTTATGAAGCGTTAATATTAAGAGCTAAGTTAAGCTTGCGATGGAAAACAGTCCGAATGAACTCCTCAGTTGTGCTCATTTCTCGTTAATAAGTAACAAATAATAGCAAGATTCTCGTATCGAATACAACTTCTCTTCTCTTATCGTCTTTGTATTGTACCAACTTCATTAATGAAATCTTATTGTACTCAAATAAATATTTTGTAATACAAAATACAAAATCAGTGCCTTCAGTAAAACAGGGAACAACTGAATTATGACTTTTTTCAAGGGAGGCAAAAAACATAACTTTTTAATGATTGATTTCACAGTTCAAATAATAATTTCTTTTGAATGAAATCGTCAATTTCATGAATGATTTCATATGAATTATTGAAAAATCCGTGTTTTGCCTTTTGGTTTTTTGGCGCTTGGCTGTAATCAGACGTGCTGGCCGGTGATGATGCAGCATTGCCTCAAAAGATGCCTATTCTTGACTTGTCTCTCATTGACATTTTTAGTGGAGGCACTTGTTTTTTTTAAAACTCATTTTGTATAGTAGGTAGGTAGTAGCTGTTGGGAAGATAGCTTGCATCCCGGGAACGGGCATAGGCTACTTATTATTACGGAAAACTTTTGGTTTTCCGTATAATAAGTAGTTAGTAAGTTCCACGAGATTTAAAAAAACCTTAATACACGCGAACGAAAACGCGGGTGTCATCTTCTTGTACGATAAAAAGAAAAATTCTGACTCACTCACTGATAGACTAATGAATGCCCAGTACAGTCCAAACCCTTGGATCTAGAAAGCTGAAATTTTGCACAGAGCTCTTTGAGTCCAGTAGTTTTTGCGTAAAGGAGTAACAAACATACATACACACACACACACACACACACACACACACAAAATTTCGCCTTTATAATATTAGTGTGATGTGTGACTAGACTAGTGACAGCCCACGGGAGCGAAGCCGCGGGCGGTTGGTAGTGTAGTGATAAAAATTCAATCAAAATCACTAAAGCTAAGGCATGTGGAAAAAGTTTCTACCTACAATATTTCAAAGAGGGACCAGTTAAAAGCAAGTTAGTGCTCCATAAAGGATTTCTTACTAGAGATGGATAGAAAGCATGTGAAAAAGCCTTTTCATAATATTATATTATGTAACACTTGCTACTTTATAAAGAATCGCTCAATATGAAAGCGCAAGAGCACGCATTGCTGCGTATCCATAATAATAATAATATTATAAATGCGAAAGTGTGTCTGTCTGTCTGTCTGTCTGTCTGTCTGTCTGCTACCTTTTCACGAAATACTTTCCGTAAAAAGTAGCATGTGAAATCACTGTCATGTAAAAGAATAATTTCACCAAAAGAAAATGATTTAAAAGTGGCACTAATGCCCACCTCTGCTCCTTAGCAATATTCCTCAGACGGTTCGCGATTGATTTTGAGTTCAGGCCTGTAATAAATAATTCAGGAGACGTCAATAAACGGGTAAATGAGGGGAACGGCATTTTATAGACGTTTCTATAGCGGCGTAAACAAAAAATAAATCCTTTTTGGCAAGCTTTTTGCTAATAAAAACCAGACAGAAACGTGCGAAATATTTTATTTACCTATAATAATAATACCATTTGGATAACTAGCGATTTTAAAGTTTATCAAATAGCATTATTATCAAGCAGTTATAAGCTAGAGGTCAAAATTCTGAGGTCTGGTGTTCAATCCCGGGTATGCACTTCTAATTATTCGGAGATATGGCAGTTTGGGTTCAGGAAAACATCGTGAGGAAATCTTTACCCTCACTAAGAAAGGATTTTCAGAAATCGCACCCAAGTGAAACCAGGGTACGCCAAGCTACCATGTTATATTTTCATAGCTGTTTTAAAATACGATTTAGGCAATGCATTTAAGCAAACTCACCATATTTTTCACATTTTTCAATCCATATCTATATTTCTACACTACATTAATACTACAAAGGCGAGACCGTGTCTGTCTGTCTTTTATCTGTTTATAGTTCAACCGCTGCACCGATCTTTACATATTTTGGCACAGACATAGCTCGCATTTTGGAAATGGACGTAAGATACTTTTTAACTTAAATAGGTACTCAAAGAGTCCCTAAGGAATTTTCACAAACCTACATCCACGCAATCTTTACGGACATCAGCTAGTATAAAGATCAAAATAGAAAAACTTAGATACCTACTAAGCTCTGTGCTAGTTACAATCACCAAGGGCCATTAATAATTCAATATGCGTAGCGCTTAGCGTTAATTTTGCGGTAGCAACTAGGTGAGCGAAGTAATCCTCCTCCTCAAATTAAATTAATTAATTCCCGAATAATCAACATTGTATCTACTATTGTATCAGTGGCGTAATAATGTCCTCCGAACCAAATTTTGGCCACGGCGGCCAATCTCCACAGAGATTAGCCATCTGCACGGGAGATAAGTATAGTGCACAAATGTGTACGCAAACAGTCCACCTGATAAATTATCTAGTTTGATATATAGAGTAGTGTTGTTATGGATATCCATATCCGTAACCGAAACTATCGGATATCCGAAATAAAAAAATAACCGTAACCGTAACTGAATCCGTAATAAACGTTTTGGATAGTTTCGGATAAGGCGGAGTCTAACTAAATACTTCACTCGTACGAATTAACTGTGCACTCCGCTGGAATGCGACACCTACATCAGTTCACATTTTACAGTTCCTTAAAAAATTAATATCCGTAACCGAAACTATCGGATAATCCGAAATAATTTAATATCCATAACCGTAACCGAAACCGATATTATTTTTTAACAATATCCATATCCATATCCGGATCCGAAATTATATATCCATAACATCCCTAATATAGAGATAGTTTCTAAATTATCAGCTGTCATTTTCAACCCCAATCAAACATATCTATCATAGGCTAGATATGTTTGGGTGCCTATTTATGGTTTTAATTTGCTAAATATACACCACTACAGTTAACCACCTTCATGCTTACGATTTTACCCTAAAAACTGTGTATATGTAACTACTTAGTTTCATTAAATAATATTGTTGACCCTCGGACACTGCCAACGGGGCCAGAGTACGGGAAGAACGAAGACTTTTTAACAATATTATTCAAATACCCCAGTCCCCGTTGAACAGGAATAGATAATGACAACGGGACTAATCTATACTAATAAATAAAATTGGAGTGTCTGCCTGTAATTTCGAAATAACTACCGCATATTAAGGTCATATGGTTATTTGAACGATACTATAACTGAATCACACGTTTTTAAAATTTTTGTCTGTCTGTCTGTCTGTTTGAAAAGGCTAATCTTGGGAACGGCTGAACCGATTTTGACGGGATTTTCACAGACAAGTAGAGAATTGACCAGGGAGTAACATAAGCTACTTTTTTAACCGACTTTCAAAAAGGGAGTTGTGTTTTTCTACCTATGTACACCGAAATCTCCGAGATTTCTGAACCGATTTGCGTCATTTCTTTTTTAATCGATAGAGGAACTTTGCGACATTGTTTCATAAAAGTCCAACTTCTCAATCCTGATGCTGCAGGGGATCTGACCAATCCACGCGGGCGAAGCTGCGGGCATCAGCTAGTTTTTAATAATTTAATTCTAATCCCGCTGGCCCTATTAATGTGTACACGGCTAACGGGGCCAACGGGAGTACACCTTTTGGCCGACCGATATTCCTACGTCCACATTATGGATGCGACGACATCAGTTATTTGGCAAGGATAGGCAGGATATTTAAATAATAAACTCAACAAAATATTTAGGTATTCACTATCCACCATAATTAAATTGATATAAATTCGACTAAAAAGGGTCTATGATTAATGAATACACCCTGTTTTTGTTGCAAACGGCCAAAATAACTCACAATTTTAATACCGCCTTCCATTAAGACTTTCAGGGGTCCGTCATTAATCTGGTCTTTTTGTATTTTAGGGCGCTATTATTCGGTTGACCGTGATATATTGTGGATAGAAACATTAGTTCGGAAAATGTGTGGCTAATGTAGACATCACTCAATTGTTTATTTTCTGTCTGAGCGATGAATGAAGCTATTTATTAACCACAAAAATAGCAATTCTCCCTCTACCATACCTACAGTTACTCAATTTTAGTTTCAGTAGGATTATAAAATGGTAGGTATATTTTTTTAAAAAGTAAAATAATTTTGTGCCTTCCGATAAGTAAATATGTCATGGTGTCAGAAAATACTGTAGTTTTCACACTAATATTATAAAGGAGAAAGTTTGTATGTGTGTGTGTGTGTGTGTGTGTGTGTGTGTGTGTGTGTGTGTGTGTGTGTGTGTATGTTTGTTACTCCGTCACGCAAAAACTACTGGACGGATTGGGCTGTTTAGAATGGAGATAGTTTATACCCTGGATTAGCACATAGGCTAATTTTTATCCCGGAAAATCAAAGAGTTCCCACGGGAATTTTAAAAAACCTACATCCACGCGAACAGCTAGTAATAAATATGGGAGACAAATTCTAACATCAGCCAAATAAAACTTTTAGCCACTTTGGGGCCAACCTCAAACAGCATCACAAACATTTGCCCAAACCGATTCAACATCTCATATTTACATAATTGCTAGCTTATTTCCCTTGGAACTCCCATTACTCAAACGCAAGCGGGAATGATATTAAATTATTCATTCCAATGTACAGGCGCGTAGATACGTTAGAACAGATAGTACAAGCGGTAATGTTTGTTATAAACTCATAACAGTGACATGCCTTGGCACAGATTTGCATGATTATTTTGGTGGAAGGCTTCGGTCGTGGCTAGTTACCACCATACCTACCGGCAAATCTGTACTCCCAAGCGATTAACTATTCAGGTATGATGCCGCGTAGAAATCGAAAGAGGGTATGGATTGAAACTGCCATACCTACCCCTTCCAAGTTTGCCCGCTTCCATCTTGGACTGCATCATCACTACCAGGTGAGATCCCAGTCAAGAGTTAACTTGTATCGAAATTAAAAAAAAAAAAAACTTTTCCTCTATAAAGATTGTTCTTTCTATGCCATGCTATTAAGAGTGCCCGCCATGGCAACTCCGAGTCAAGCGCGAGCGTGCTAACAGCATTTCAACATTTACAGGAGAAACATACACAAGAGTCAAGAGCGAAATGCGTGATGTGTGAACCACGCTAACCACTTTGGTAGGTATATTACCTTAATTTTTAGCAAATTAATGAATATTTTTAGTAAGTGAAAGACGTTTGTGCCGATGTTTAAAATTCTTTAACATATACAATTTTGTATAAATACCTATTTTAGTTAATTTTATAATCAATTGAATTTTAAGTTTTGATAAAGTCACTCACTTGATTACGATCGCATATAATGTAGAACAAACTCAACATGGCGTGCATTTATAGCAGAAATAGAACAAGTAGACCAATAAATTGAAAAGTGGCGCACTATAGAAATTCATTATTTCCATCAAGTGAAATGGTTCTCGTTCATGAATAATTCATCAACCTCTTAACGTGACTGGGTTTTATTCAATAGTTTTTAACCGAAAGATAAAACAAGCTGTTGGGGCTCGTTCAGTAATTGTTTATTTGATTTTCACAACCACAATTCGTTTAAATAATGCTAATGAATGAAAGCGAGTCAGGCAATATGTCCACTGAATAAGGATTTAAGCTTAATTAAGTAAAAATGTAATTTAGTTTTCGGAAATGTTATGCGAGATAGCAAATACGACCTCCTCAGACCTCAGCTTATAATTCGAGGAAAAATAGCCAGCTGAAGACCATATGGCCGAAGAAGAACATCGTGGCTAAAACCGCTTGGCGGCACGATGGGTGGTGACTAGCCACAGCCGAAGCCTTCAGACCAACCCAGAAATAAATTTCTCAATTAATCATAAAATTCCAAACCTCTGCCGAGAATCAAACCCGGCAAACTAGGCAAAGTTAGCCAACAGGCAGACAGACAAACTTTCGTATTCTTATTATACCTGGGTATGTAATAATATTCTATTATGGTTTCTACGAAACACTGCCAGATACAAGTGTAAAATAAAAATTTATAACACCCCTGACAAGTGAAGGTAACAAACAGTAACTAGAAAAAAGCTGATAACTTTCAAACTGCTGAACCGATTTTCTTGGATTATAGCTAAGAATACAATCGATCAAGCCACCTTTCAAACAAAAAAAAAACTAAATTAAAATCGGTTCATTATTTTAAGAGCGACGATGCCACAGACAGATACACAGATAGACGGATACACACGTCAAACTTATAATACCCCTCTTTCAATATTGTAAATTATGTACTGTATTGTTTGTATTTTCCCTTGAGTATCAACTCAATATTATTAAAAAATAGCCTATATAATAAAACCTTGCTCTATAAAACAGCGTGAATATCATGTTAGAGGTTATTTTACGAGCTATAACAGAAAATAGTTCATTTTGTTTAACAAAATATTCGATGTTTGTAACTAAATAGCGGAAACCCGTCACGTGTAACTACGCTAAAATATTCCGAACAGACAGACGGACAGACGGACGGACGGACAGACGGACGGACAGACAGACAGACAGACAGACAGACAGACAGAGAAAGCAGAGTGACATTAATAGGGCTCCGTTTTTTCTCTTTGGGTACGGAACTCTAAAAAGAATATGCCAAAGCATTATTTTAGTGGTCTACTCGTAAAACCATCTTCGCGTTATTGCCTTTCTAATGGAACCGGTTTGCGGCACATCGGTTAAATGGTTTCAAAGTCTACAACGGACAGGTAGAAACATTTTTTGTGTTTTTTATGATTTATCATTATTATGAACCATGTTACATTCAAACACTTATGCGGTCAAAACTAGGTAGGTACTTAACTGCAAAACAAGTCTAAAGCACTTTTTACTGTAGAGCTTCGTCAAGAGTTAATTAAAATGCTCCATAGTGCTTTTGACTGAAAAAATATAGGTTCTAGATTCAAAATGATTTTCAATTTGGGCTCGTCGGCTTCATGGATAGGACTGTCCCTTTTTTAAGCTGCACTAAAATACTCAATTCGTCACCCCTTCATTCAGCTTCACCTAATCGACATTCCTTACTGTGCGGGTTAAAAAAATTTAAAAACATAGATCCACGCTGACAAAGTTGTGGATATCATCTACATCCTTGGAGAGAAGTTAGTATACTCTATCCATGGAGAGAAGTTAGTATAGTGCTCTCTCTGTTACGTAATCCCATACAAATGACAGAGACAAAAACTCAGTGAGCGTCACCAACCAATCAAATGAAACTATGTTTTCAAATTGAACTCCGAACGGTTTTTGAAAACATTTCGAACCCGAATGTTTTTGAAGGCATGTTTGTGATTGGTTGGTGACTCGAAATGGTTAACGCCCACTGAGTTTTTGTCTCTGTCATTTCTATGGGATAACGTAACAGAGAGAGAACTATACTAACTTCTTTCCGTAGTTAGAGTATAGTTGTACAGTATAAACAGCTTTGTAGTCAGTGAAAGATCAGTCTCATAGCGGTTCTCGCTTTATCACTCTTCTATTTCCATTAAACTTCGTCTGAACAAGTTGAGATTAAGTGAGTCAACACGGCGTGAGATGCAAATATTATCTTTGCTTTAGAACAAGCGACGAACTGTAAATACAACTTAGATATAACTTGGTGACATCTTTGATAAGATAGCTCGATTAATCGGCAGCGAGCGTGCAGCAAGATATCTTATTTATAACATCATCATACTTAGTTATCTATAGATAGATAGATAGAAACTCTTTATTGCACACAAAAACACATATAAGGATAACAACACAGTAAGAAGAAAACAGAAAAAAACAATTGTGTGCAAAGGCGGCCTTATTGCTTGGAGCAATCTCTACCAGGCAACCTTTGCTGAAAGGAGAAGTTCTAGGAAGGAGGTTGGATAGTACCAAGTCGCAAGGATTTTTTTACAAAGATTTATATAATATATACTAATAAACATAAAAAAGTAATTATATATATATAATATATAAATATATATGTATATGCTATCTTAGTTATATACATATTTAGAGCCTCAATAGCTCAACCGGTAAAGGAGTGGACTGAAAACCGAAAGGTCGACGGTTCAAACCCCGCCCGTTGCACTATTGTCGTACCTACTCCTAGCACAAGCCTGACGCTTAGTTGGAGAGCAAAGGGGAATATTAGTCATTTGACGTGGCTAATATTCTTTATTTAAAAAAAAATATAATAATAATACTTAGTTATCAAAACGATGTGAGATGAAATATTATCATCTTTGCTTTAGCCCGGTAAAGTAAGAGCGAAGAACCGCAAATACAACTTAGATATAACTTGGTGATCTTTTATAAAGGTACATGCAACTGTATCGCTAGAAAAAGTCGCCGTGGGCCATCCGTAGGCAATAATAAAAATTTCTTTATTAAAATAAAAACCCAAAGCATAAAAAAAAATATTATACAAAAGTGAAATAAAATATTCATACTAAAACACGAAATATAAAATAAAATTGGATTATTTAATTCAAAATTGCACACTGAAGGTGTGCAAAGCTATTTTCTGTTTGCATCTCGATGTATCAAGATCCAATGAACTATGTTCTGGCCCACTGGCCTGGAGCATGCTGTTAGCTACGTATTCTTTCCCAGTGTGCCTAGTGGGAGATTTTTAACCTATTCGATCGCGTAAAAGTTAACTGCGTTCTGTATGGAATTGAAACAGAGCCATCTAGTGACAAGAAGATGGCGCTGTTTCAATTCCATAGAAAACGCAATTAACTTTTACGCGATCGAATAGGTTAAAAATCTCCCACTAGGCACACAGAAAGAAGATAACACACCCTGATAACAGCAAAGAAATCGAGCAATCCCGCCTCGTCAAACACTCGATGCAAAACATTACAGCTTATGTAAAGGTCCTTACATTTTTGATCAGTTTCATTATTCCTTGGTTATTCATTGTGCCATTGATATTCTTTTTGCCAGAGGTTTTTCAAATAAAAACACAATCGAAGTAATAAAGGAATTCGATCCTGAGGCGAACGTCAGAACTTTTCCCATTATAATGGGGCACGAATAAAAACGTAGTCATGCGTCCACAGTTCCCAAGTTTAGAATTAATATTCCCTAACCTTTGCGAAAAGGGATCATTTTTTGGTTTGTCTTCACTCCTCATTATTTTGAACGTATTTTGCAGTGCTTTCTATTATTTATCTTTTTTGTCAGACTTTTTAGGGTTCCATAATATCTGAACGTTGTCAACGGGACCCTATTACTAAGCCTCCACTGTCCATCCGTCTGTCAGTCTGTCAGCGGGCTGTATCTCAAGAATCATATTAAATAACAAACAAGTGTAAATTAAAAATTTATAACACCCCCGACAAGTGAAAGTTACAGGAACTAGAAAAGAGCTGTTAATTTGCAAACGGCTGAACCGATTTTCTTGGATTATAGCTAAGAACACTCTCGATCAAGCCACCTTTGAAACGAAAAAAACTAAATTAAAATCGGTTCATTCATTTAGGAGCTACGATGCCACAGACAGATTCACAGATACACACGTCAACCTTGTAACACCCCTCTTTTTGGGGTTGGGGGTTAATAAATAAAAAGAATGAAGTAATGTTACGAACTTTACCTCTTTAGCTGATATTAGTAAAGTAGTAATAGTTTAGATGTAACAGGTATTCTCCCTGGTAGGGGATCTGAAAATCTTTTCACTGATATAGCTACTGGACGAAGTCACGGGATAAAGCTTGTACCAAATAAAATTGTTCACGGAAAATGTGTACGTGTACCCATATTTTGTGAGGTTGAATATGAAATACGGAACGGTTATCTATAAAAATATAGAGACATAATTTTGCTTTCCTATTGTTGCGGTAAAGAAAGGTTTTCACGTTGGCCGGCATTGATTGAACGCATTTGGCTATTGTGTACTAGAACTATTAAACTATGAGCCACACCATTGTTATCAATGTAATATATATGTAATACTAGAGGATGCCCGCGACTTCATCCGCGTGGATTTAAGTTTTTAAAGATCCCGTGGGAACTGTTTAATTTTCCGGGATAAAAAATTGTCTATGTCAATGACATGAACGCAAGCTAGTGAATTCCGTAGAAATTGATTAAGCGGATGGGTCTTTAGGAATCCCGTGCGAACTCTTTGATTTTCCGGGATAAAAAGTAGCCTATATGTCCAACCCAGGGATATAAGCTAACTCTTTACCAAACGTCAGAGTTGGTTAAACTGTTGGGCCGTGAAAAGGTAGCAGACAGACAGACAGACGGACAGACAGACAGACACACTTTCGCATTTATAATATTAGTATGGATACATAAATTGGACTGAGAAAGTTGACGGCAGTTCCCTTTTATGACGTAGAGACCCACAAAGGGAAGGGCTTTTAAAATTCAGCCCACAAGTGACCAATAAGGGATGTAAATAAAAGCTATGAAGTTTGTAAAAACTTTGGGTATTCGGCTTTTTCTATAATCGCTTCAATAAATTGCTTTACAGAACCGAAATTCCAATTTTGGAAGGGTGGAAAAAAATAAAAAATGAACGAACCATTTACGAGACCAAAATAAACGGATAAGATCGGGACTTTAAACAAATCTGATTTCTAAGTTAGACCGAATAGAGTAATTTTTGCTAAAACAAACAAAATCCGTTCCGGTAACGAAATGCTAAACACAAACGTATAATGTTTTCGTTCTCAAACGACTTTTCTAATTAGCTTTATCTACTGTAACAATAAAATGGAAAAGAGGAAATGTTCGCCAAGTTCCTGAATTTTTATCGAGTCGTTATCTTAATTTACAATAAAAAATAATTGTGTATTTTCGACATAAATTAAACCTCGTACCTGTACTCATAGGTACCTGTTAAAAATATTTTTAACAGGTACCTATGAGTACAGGTACCTATGAGTTTTAAAATTGTAACCAAAATTTTTGGTAATTGATAAGCTTTATGAAATTGAAATTTAAATGAAAGTTTTTCTAGCGCAAAATATATATTTTTTCTTTACATTTCTCTAGATGATGATTTCTATAGGTTTTTTAAATCCCACGGGAACTCTTTGACTATCCGGAAGAAAACGTAGTCCATGCCAAATCAGTTAGGTAACTCTAAGCTTTTATAATTAAAACTTTTAGCTACCAATACCAGTTTACGCATTTATGTTCCTTAACCCATAACTTTTCCATTTTTCAATTGAGATTAAAAATGATCCTGCTTCGGTAAAATGTCCCAATCTTCCTCTCAGAAAGTAGACGCCAAAGATATTATGTGACAGAAAAGGCGTATAGCACAAAAGCAATATAGACCAGGGTCAATCATGTTTAATGCAATAAAAATTCTTAACACTACACAAATGGTCGGAAAATGTAGTTAATGACGTAAGTAATTAAGGAAAAATCAACCCGACTTAGAAAAAGTCCCGGAAGGGAGGTGGCGAGCGTGTAAGACTAAATATTAGTTTTTTGCGATTTGCGGCTATGAATGCATCCTATTGAAAAAAATTGAATAGATTTCTTACAAAAAGAATCACTACTCATATTACAAATGCGGAAGTGTGTTTGTTTATTGGTTGATTGGTTTGCCCTTCAACCATGTCACAACTGAGCAACGGATCAACATGATTTTTTGCATGGATAATAGTTAAAGACTTGGAGAGTAACATAGGCTACTTTTTATACCAGAAAATGACAAGTTCCCACGGGATTTTCAAAAATCTAAATCCACACGGGCTAGTGCGATTATAAAAAAAGTAACTAAATACAAGCTTTTTCAAAACTTCTAGTTGTCTGTCCAGCCCCTTATGTTAAGTAACCACATTTCCATTCTAAGTTTTAAATTTTCCAATTGAGATTAAAAATTATCCTCTTTCGCAAAATTTACGACTCGATCGCATTCAGCTCAGAAAGTTGACACCAAATATATTATGTGACAGAAAAGACGTATGGCATCACGTCTACAACAATAGGTTTCCGTTAAAACGAATATTGGATAAGATTGATGTGATCAAAAAAAATAAGAATTGTGGCGATGAAAGGTTTGGCTTTAAGTTATTTGACCAGATAATACCTGCGACTATGTCTGCGTTGATTTAGGGTTTTTTTTTATTCATTATAGGCCAGCGCTTGACCACAATCACACCTGATGGAAAGTGATGATGTGGCCTAAGATGGAACGCGCTTACCAAAAAGAATCTATACATCTAAAGAAGAATTTAAAATCCCGTAGGAAGGACAAACCAACAAACAAACACTTTTTTGCATATATAATTTTATTTATATGGGTAGTAATGGATAGTGATTCTGCCATGTCTGGGCGATATACGTCTACATATTCTTATCAAGTTCAGAAAGGAAGAAGATAGTCATTATTATCATCTTCTGATTTTAACTTTACAGTAATTTAGAGTGGAATAAAATAGTGCATTTAATATTTCCAAATATTAATATTCCGAACTACAGATTATAAATATTATGGATTTATTAATTGGATTATAAATGAAAAAATATTTTGTTACAGGAATACATAATTAAGGTTAAAAGAATATTTTTAATATGTACAGCACGCATTCAGATTTATTCATATTTTTATTTAAAATATACCGCTTGCTACTTAACTCTAAATTAACAACAAAAATAATTTTATTTCGTTGGAAGTTTCAAAAAAATCGACTTTGTCCAATTTTCGAAATATTTTTTTCTACTTTTAGGATGATTACACACAGGCGTTTAATTGCGTTAGCAAAAATTAAAATTGATTTAGAAAATAAAATACGATTTCACATTATTGTTTATTTTAAACTCAGGGTAAGTGAAAATGGATTAACTTTAGTTTATGAATTTCAACGCACACAGAGATAACTATTATACTCTAATGCAAAACTGCAGTTATTTGCAAAACAAATATGATAACTTGAGGCTTTAGAAAGCTTTCTAGCTTCTAAAGTTTTAAAACTCTGACATTTATTCGAAAATGGCTTTCTATACGTGATTTGTGGATCCGAGATAATTGAATTTTAAAGTTTGAACATATATTTTGTAGGAAATTTATGAAGCGAACACACTTTATAAATATAAAGTCGCGATGGCCTCGAAGTTAATGTACGTGAATATTATTTTTCAAAGCATTCCATTTCGAGTGGAGATTTGTCTATTAATATTTAAAGCAACTTTTGTTTTATATAATAAATTTCATTATTTGAATGAATTATTCATCAAATTATAAAATGGGCCATGAGCAGTTTTTGTGGATTGATGATATAAATAACCACGACAGTAAATTACATATCATAGGATGTTACAAAAATTGAAAGACGAGATTTTAAATTTCTCTATATTATGTAAAAATGATGGAAAATTAATTTAAATCGAGATCGAGAGATTAAATATAATATCAAAAAAGCAATATTGTTATGAAATACTCGGTATTTTGGACGCCCGTGTGTAACCATTATACCTACAATCCTATTCATAATCAAAGTTGTGATACCCAATATCTAATTAACTAATTTTTCAACAACAAAACCAATTAACAAAACATTTATACAACGTTCAATACTTACTGTCAGTACTTATAAACGGACAAAGCGTTAAAATTTTCCTATTTACTCAACTTCATAACAAACAATTACACAAACAGATAAACATTCCATATTTATGAATTCCAATTCTCATACTTACTCTTTGGTATCCAAATTTAAATGACAATTAATTCGCAAAATTTACTTTTTTTAACTTATTAATTTATATTTCAAGCTGACTTAATTTTAGTTTCTACATTTTATTCATATTTTTTTTTAAATATTTAACACATATTTCCAATTGACTTAAATTATGTATAAAGTTTTCCATAACACTGAATATTACTTACGGAAGGATGCGGCGGATGGTCTTGTCCCTTGACATTTTGCAGCTGTTTGTTGTGTGCTGTTGGTGTTCTTTCTCCTTGAGCTGTAGAGGCACCAGCTGTTGCACCAGCACTGCTGGTAGCAGGGGATTTGGCTTGCGGTGAGCTTGTTGAAGTAGTTCTGAGCGAAATAAGTCACAATTAAGTTTATGAGAAATTATAAGTAAATTGGAAATGCATAAAACTATTAGGTATTTTCGTGGAAAAATGAAAAAATAATTTTAAGTTTGTGAATCGTGAAAAATAGAATTCCAATATTTTTATTTATGTTTGGTGATTTAATAAATGATTATTTGTCTGTTTACCTAGTTACTAACGGCGATTTTATTATTCTTTAGATAAAATTGATAGTGCTAAAATAATACAAAAGGTTGAACTTACTCAAGCTGCGCTCTGCAAGGCCGGACATGGAAAGAAAGAAAGAAACATATTAAGTATTTTGAAAATATGACTTTATTATTATTTATGCCAGTTTATTAAAGGACTTGGCGGTCCACTAATACAGTCCCTATATTTTTTTTAATGATGTTGAGGTAGGGGTCCCTATAGGTCCTCATAAATGCAATGCACCAAGAAACTCCTTCTTCAACACCATTTTGAAAAAAATATAAAATCATAAAAGCACATTGCAGTTGACTGCGAAGTTCTTTTCTAGTGACCTTAAGGAAAAAAAAATTTCCACTAGTTCAACGGTTGAACTAATCAGTTGAACTAGTGGGAACGAGCGAAGGATTCAGCTAAGTTGTTGTATTTTATCATGTAAAGGAAGTGGTTAGCAAAATGTAACTTGAGAAAACGTCTAGATGTGAGTGAATTTCTATGATGATATTTCAATTCATGCTGTGATAGCCTAGTTGTAGCTGTGATAGCCTAGTTGTTAGAACGTCCGCCTCGTAATCGGAGGTCGGGGGTTCGATCCCGGGCACGCACCACTAACTTTTCAGTTATGTGCGTTTTAAGCAATTAAATATCACTTGCTTTAACGGTGAAGGAAAACATCGTTAGGAAACCTGCATGCCTGAGAGTTCTCCATGTTCTCAAAGGTGTGTGAAGTCTGCCAATCCGCATTGGGCCAGCGTGGCAGACTATGGCCTAAACCCTTCTCAATCTGAGAGGAGACCCGTACCCAGTAGTGGGGCGGAAATGGGTTGATCATATATATTTCAATTCAGCAATTTTTCCCGGTGTTCAACTCTTTTAGTGGAATTCTGAAACCATTCCACCGTGTTCCCTGGCGTAATTGCATAAGGGGAAGCGCTATCGTAAAAAATTACAGTAAAAATCGGTCAAGTGCGAGTTAGACTCGCAATCGAAGGGTTCCATACCATCGTACAAAATATGACACTGTATGTACTTTTTTTAAATTCTCATGATGGCCATTTTGAATTTTTAGTTTTTGTTTTTGTAGCGGTAATAGAAATACGCATTGTGAAAATTTTACATATTATGATGAGACTGACGGACGGATGGACGGACAGTGGAGACTTAGTAATAGGGTCTCATTGGCACTCTTGGAGTATGGAACTCTAAAAATGAGTGCATGTTTCCTTTTCGCGCCGTTGAAGTAAAGTTACTTTGGCGCTATGGAACACCTAAATCCACATGGACGAAGCGAATACATATAATAATATAAAACAAAAATAAACGTTTAACTAGTGAAACCATCTTGCTAAATAAACATTTTCAAATATTTATAGAGACTGCTTCAATAAAACAATGAATGAAATGTAAGAAAATAAAACCATTGGGTTATTGAGATACATTGAAAATATCAATTGTCAGTATTTTTATTGTAAGTTGTTAATGTAAACAAAATAATGAATGTGATTCAAAAGTTTCAATTAATGAATGAAATGAAATATGTTTGAAATAAAATGAATTTAAGTACGCAATTATTTAAGGGTGCATTTCTGATAATAATAATATTATGTCAAGACTCTTCGGAAAGTAGATTCTACTAGTAGAGCCGTAGTAAAACAAAAATGTTACTTACAATAATTATGTACATTTACAATACATATGCAATTTAACTATTATAGTATCTTGTGGGCTGCTAAATGCAAAGTCGACTGACCAACCCTACTAATATTATAAACGCGAAAGTTTGTATGTCTGTCTGTCTGGCTGGCTCAAGAGTTTAACCAATTTTGATTTTTAGTACAGAGTTAGCTTACATCCCGGGATCATCAACTTTTCATCCCGGTAAATCAAAGAGTCCCCACGGAATCATTAAAAATCTAAATTCACGCGAACGAAGTCGCGGGCATCAGCTAGTTATTTCAATAAATCAATGTTAGGTCCTTGAAAATCCGTATTGCTGCACCTTAACACTGAAAAATGTTGTGAGCGTTGAAATCTAGTAACTCGTTGCTAGCATTCGTATATGAGTCTTTTAACACAAAAAATATAACGAGAATCGACCTTGTAGTTTTGTAAAATGTAAAAAACTATTTCCCAGACCACGTTCGACGTGTTTATAGGTGTATAAGGTAGTGGGAAATTGAAAAATATTGTTGAAAACGTTTCCAACAAAATATTGTAAAATTTTATTGTAGTGGGGAACTTTATTATTAGATTGTAAGATTAAAATAAATGTTTTGTGCAAGTTTTGTGTTGAAGAGAACTTTATTCTAAACTACTAGCGTCTCGCCCAACTTCGCAAGGGTGGTCGAAAATAAAATATAGCCTATGTCACTCAGTTTCAAATATTGTTTTAAATACTGGTTTAAATATTGACAAATGATTTGAACTTGTAACTTCTTCTCGGTAGGAAAGGCTTTTTGAATCTGTGGTAGAATTTTTTTGACTATACTAGCGGCACGCTATGATGGCCGGTTTGACACATTACAATAGTGATGTGGAATGTCAATTTATTCTCGAACAAAAAACAATTAAGTTTTGTTTTTGTACCTGATTAAATAGGTTTAATAAAACAAAAATGTATATGTTTATTTAATTTATTTGAACGAACTGAATATTTGAACGAAAATGAATATACATACTTTATATGCACACAAGAAACATATGAATACAAAAGATACCAAAAAAGGTGCCACAAAAGGCCATAATTAATCAGATTCGTCCATACTACTATTTTCACTGTCGTCACTGCTATCATCACATACATTAATAATTATATGTTCGTTTTCTATAATATTATCTATTTTCACATCTCTTTCATAATCTTCCCTTATTAATTTAACAGTTCTATTCACAACCTTTTCCCAGTCTCCTTTAGTCACATGTTCACAAGCTTCTTCTAATAATTTTAGCATTTTTTTTGTGGTAAATGGGGGTTCTGTATTGTGTCTTGCAGCATATCCCTTAATTTGAGCCCACACCAACTCAATCGCATTATACTCACAATGGTAAGGCGGTAACCGTATAACTCTGTGCCCATGTTCTAATGCTATTTCGTCAATGACGTATCGGATCTTGGTTGGTTTGTTTTCTTTTAAAAGACGTACTAATTCCGCTTTTAACATATTCATGTTTGCATCTACGCCATTTTTACGAAGCCATGCGACGATATCAGCTTTCTTTTGGGATTGGGCAGGTGGCTTGTCAATTTGCATCGAGTGGTATGGGGCGTTGTCCATAATTATAATAGATGGTTCAGGGAGGCTACACAACATTGAGGTAAACCATTCAGTAAACTTTTCTCCATTCATGTCTTCATGATAGTCTCCAGTGGTTTTTGACGCAAAAGCCATGAGAGAACCTTCGACAAACCCGTTGATGGTTCCGGCGTGACAAATTATAAGTCGCGATCCTTTTCCTACAGGAACTTTGGAAGTAGATGCTGCTGTGTCATCGTTCCAAGAACGGCCTACAGTATGGTTAGCATTAAGCCATGTTTCATCCAAGAACACAACATTTTGCCAATTTTTGATTTCTTTCACTTGCCGTAAAAAAGTATACCTTGCCATCGCTATATCAAATCTTTCCATCAATATTTTGCGTTTGTTACATTTTTTGTATCGAAATCCAATGGTCTTCAAAATCTTCGTTAAAGAACTTTCCCCACCGAAGAATAATCCAGCTTCCTTCAGTGAATGCACCAACTTTTTTCTTGTTGGATACTCCTTCTGTAAATAGTAGCCGTAAACATGTCTTCGGATAGCATCGGCATCAAAGCTATCGATGCCTACGACTGGTTTTGCTCGTTTTCTCTTTTTTGGTGTGTGAAGTTTATTTTCTTCTGTGCCAGTCTCGCCATATTTTTTTTTAGTTATCCGTCTAACAGTTCGTTGTCCAATATTAAGCGCATCAGCTACGCGTTCAACCACTGACGTTATAGGTAAAATTGGCCCTCCATTTTGAGCTTCACGATCGAAATAGTTACGAAGGCGTATTACGAACTCACGTGTCTGACTATTTAGAACAGTTCTCTGCGTACGTTCGGTCATATCGACGAAATCCACAACAAAGGGCTTGAACAGAGTCCAAATTAACGAGCAAGGGTCAACAGTAATGCAGTATCAATATTTGAAATCCAAAGCCAGGTCAAAACTATATCACAATCGCATTGCACTGACAGTTTATACTTTTCGAAGCAACGTCAATTCGAAACTGCTTTGTTTTGCATTGAGCATTGACGCGAGTTTGCTGGAGGTAGTAGTTGTGCTAGCCAGCGATCCTATGTGACGGTCGTATTAGATTCCATTTTTAAAAATTTATTGATATTTTTTTGCGATTTCAGAGGTTTGTCCACATAGTGAAAATTGTTCATATTCACAAGTACATTCACCCCTTAAATGGTGCAAACTGATTTTTCTACACTTGTATACATTTAAGAAATCAATTTAATAAATAAATTTTGAGTCCTAAACCTAAAACTACATTCGATAAAATTTATGAATCTCTGCACATCACTATCGTCAATAAAGTAATACAATTATTTCCTTCAAAGTCGTTATCAATTAATACGGAACTTCATGAGCGGACAAACGTCAAACCGGCCATCATAGCGTGCCGCTAGTTTATTTAAAATCACTTGCATAAGTTTATTTGAAAAAAATGTTTAGGTACATTTATATTTCTGTAAGTGTTTTTAATCTACACTCTAGTTTTATTCTTGTGTTGGAATGTTATTGGAATAGTGGAAACAAAACTAAATTCGTTCTACTCCAGTGGGGGTCAAGGGAAATGAATTTTTATTTCCCACAGGCCCCCACTTCAATAGTATTATTATATTACGTATTACTATACTAGATGATGCTCGCGAATTCGTCCCGGTAGATTTAGATTCTTCAATCATCCCGTGGGACCTAGGTATGAAACAAGTAAATAGCACAAATTAGTTAAGACCAAACGTGATTCAAACCAGAGATCAAAAAAAGTTAACAAATCCTGACTTGTGCAACCCATTGTGCTTTTATTGATGGTCATAGATTAAAGGTGTAACGTAACTTTAATCACCTGATGTTTAACTGGACTTTATAATAAGGCTCTTTAGGTCATTTTCACTCTCACGTTATATATAGTGTTTCAATAGTAAAAAACTACCAACGTTCTTCGGTTGTGCAAGCTCATACAAGGATACTTAGAAATGGGGACTGCAAATTGACTGATGTAGAGAACGGAAGCGAACGTAATAAACTAAATAAATCCGATTTTTCGGAATATTCTTTCAGATATCATTTCATTCTTTCAGGTCCTCATTATAGTATAATAGATATATATGTACGTCGATCGAAAAATCTAAATGAACTTTTTTATTCGAAGCGATAAATCGTGGATGCTTTCCAGGACCTGTCAATAAACCATCATTGTTACTCACATTTCGCAAAATAAAGAAATCATTTCATTTCATTTCATTTCAAGTTAACGATTTCCACATTGGCCTTGGAGTTGTTTACTACAAAATTTTCCGGTTATTATTCCATTTAGTTTATTATAAGCTTCTTTAAGATATTTTCTGGGTCGTTATACCAAAGTTTGGTGTGTCATTATACCTACATTTAAGGTAATTACGTGCTTAGGTATTAATTTAAAGTAAATATTTTGGTAGGTTAAAGAGCGTTGAGAGTCTCTGATGATGCAGGTGGGAGCTGGACATTGGATCTTCTGACTGCAGTCGAATTTGAGCTCTTTTGCTTCGATTTCATGAGAATTCTCATGAATTCTCTTGGATATGGAAAGTGGACATTGCAGTAACTCCCCATTGGCATTATGGAAGGATAATTGTGTTTAACTTTTAACCCTTTTTAGGGTTGCGTATTCAAAGAGTGCTAACGGTTACTAAGCCTCCGCTGTCTATCCGTCCGTCCGTCCATCTGTCTGTCAGCGGGCTGACTGCTCATAAACTGCAACAGACAGTAAGTTGAAATTTTCACGGCGTATGTCTATTGTCTCTAGCGAATCACACTAATATTATAAAGGAGAAAGTTTGTATGTGTGTGTGTGTGTGTATATGTTTGTTACACCTTCACGCAAAAACTACTGGACGGATTGGGCTGAAATTTAGAATGGAGATAAATTATACTCTGGATTAGCACATAGGCTACTTTTTATCCCGGAAAATCAAAGAGTTCCCACGGGATTTTTAAAAAAACTACATCCACGCGAACGAAGTCGCGGGCATCAGCTAGTAATAATATAAAACCAAGATAGCGAATTCCAAAATAGCCGCCACGCAAAGTTGAAGTAAATAGTGTTATATCTTGTACGATGGTACGGAACTCTTCGTGCGTGAGTCCGACTCGCACTTAACCGGTTTTTAGTACGGTAACATACGTGTATCATCATCATCATCAGCCTGTGGACATCCACAGCTGGACATAGGCCTTCCCTAAAGAGCGCCACCACACCCGGACCTCAGCCTTCCTCATCCAGCCACTTCCCGCCAGCCGCTTAATATCATCGGTCCAACGTGCTGGAGGGCGTCCCACACTACGTTTGCTTAAACATACGTGCATACGTGTGTTAAAAGAATTCATTCTTAAGATTTTTGTACCACGTTGCAGCCGTTGAATTTAATGTTGAACCTAACTTTTAAATTGTTATGGCACATAGCCAAATTTTGTGGTTGTATGAACATTTTCCTCTAAGCTTTAATACCAAAATTCTTAAGTTGAAAAGTAAAACTTCCAAAGTAAAAGCACAAAATGATAAATACCAATTTATTATTAATAATGTTGCTAACATTGAGACAGTTTTTTTGCGAATAAAAGTGAGTATTTACAGGAAAAGTGCTGGTAAAATTTTGTTTGAATGTTGAAAATTTTAAATATGCCTGTTGATGAGAACCTATTATAACAAAGTATGTATATCATTTAAGAGCCTCAATAGCTCAACGGTTAATTCATTCCGCGAATTCCGAAAGGTCAGCCGGTTCGAACCCCATCCGTTGCACTAGCGTCGAAGGTACCAATTCCTAGCACAATACTCTCAGTTGGAGGGGAAAGGGGAATATTAGTAATGACTAACAAGATTAATATTCTTTATAGAAAAAAAGTAGTAAATACCTAGTAACCTTTTATAATAAGATTCCAAAATTAATAAAATTTTAGTCTTGGTTTTATAATATCTAATAATATTATGTTAACTATATTTTTTTTGTAATAATTATAAACTTTTAGTTTAAGCTATGTTTATATGGGGCCCTGACCAGAATTAAAATGATTTTATTTGTTTTATTTTTCCAAGAAAAAGCTTTCGAAAAGAGAAATCGACGAGTTTCTTGCTGGTTCTTCTATAGGTACTGCTGGTATTCCGAACCAGTGCAGTGCTAGGCTCGCTTAATAATTCGAAATCACTTTGAATAAAAATGAAATTCTAATAATAAATTTTACAAGACATTCTAAAAATAAACGGACATGCCCACCAAGAGGTAATTTTTATTTAAAGGGTCGGAAATCACAATCGCTTACATTTCGCTTCCCTTCCATCCCATCCGTACTTTCGACTTTATATATTTTTTTTTTACTCTCTGTATCTAGGTTTCATAGAATCTTAATATACTTAATAGAAATAATAACCGCTTTTATTTAATACATAATACATATACAACCAAGTTCGATGCTAATCAACTCACACATAATATTATTATAGAAATATGCAAATACGTCTGTTTTTACAATAACGCTGTTTTTTATAAATAAATAGCGAACAAACGAGCATGTTGGTTACCCAAAGTGATTACTTCCACTCATGAACATTTGCAGCACAAAAAAACCGTCAATGGGTTGCAGGATTTTTAGGAATTTGTTAATCCGCCCCTTGAATAAACCCATAATATTATTAAAATCCAGTGGAACACTGTTGAAGAGGTCGAAAAGTTCAAACAAATGTAGTATAGAAGCAGGAGTTATTTTGCGGAAGCCCATGACATACAAGGAACCAAATGCTTCATTTGCTATAATCCGCCAAACCAAACAAATCTGTATGGTGCAACATGCAGCATGCGACATGCACCACCCGCCCACCCACTGATAAACATGCAGGAAAAGCCAGCCACAAAGCAAGCCACACGCACCATCACACAAATCCCAACACCACTCGACGCACGTTTTGCCCCGACACCGGAGCATCCTCAGGAGATGTAGACCTCCTAGAAGGTCTACATCTCCTGGCTTGCTCTACAGTGTACTAAGCTTTCCATGGAGCTGGTTAGTTTGGGATTGTTCACAAGTTGGACTGCCCGCTTTTGAATTCGACTGTATGGAAGAAGTTGGTACTGGGGTGCTCCTGCCCAAAGGTAAGAGCAATACTCCATAATAATATTATTGGACTGATGCTTTACTAGTCATCTGCTTACCACTTCTATTAATATTCTGAATTCTGTATTAGGAACTGTAGCGTGCAATAAAATTTCAAACGCAAACAAGAACTTGAAAATAGTGTCTTATCTTTCCCAGCCGGTTCCATTTTACTGATTTGAAACGCTTTAAAATGGAAATGCCGCGGTTATGAACCTGTAGAGTTTATTTTTACAAGTTAGAGCAACTTTGTATTTAAACTAGCAATCCGCTTCGGCTTTGCACGGGTAGCAAAAAGTTTCCACTGATTTTCGCTCGGATTTTATAACTAGATAATGGTAGCGACTTCGTCTGCGTGGATTTCAATTTTTTAAACATCCCAAGGGTTTGTCTTTCTAGGATAACAAGTTTAAATTAAAAATTTATAACACCCCCGACAAGTGACACACTTACAGTAACTAGAAAAAAGCTGATTTTCTTGGATTATAGCTAAGAACGCTCTTGATCAAGCCACCTTTTAGACAAAAAACTAAATTAAAATCGGTTCAATAGTTTAGGAGCTACGATGCCACAGACAAATACACACATCAGACTTATAACACCTCTTTTTGGGTCGTGGGTTAAAAAGTAGCCTATGTCACTCTCCAAGACTTTAATCATACCATGCTCCATTGCGACGTGATTGAACGACAAATCACCAAACTAACACACTTTTGCATATATGTGTAGGTACTAACCCCTGTTTCCTGTTTCTCCACGTGACTTGATTATAAATATCGTCTCATATCTTAAGATTAGGCGTTGGAGGTGTTTTATGTTACAGCTGTTGATTAAAACATTAATTATTTTGTGAGCGCAGAATAACAAAGTTGCTAAACCGTATATCAAAATTTTAGAAGAAAATTCTGTATGACGGTAGGCAACAGAAACTTTTTTAATGAATAAATAATTAAGTTTGAGGAAAGTTGTAATCTAAACCCGAAATTAGAAGCTCCGTCAAAGAACCAGAGGAACCGAACCTAACGGGTTGCGAAACTCAGGTGGCAATGGGTGGAGCACATAGTTCGAAGAACCGATAGGCATTAGAGTACCACGGTACCTGGAATGGCGACTTCGCAAAGCGCAGCGTTAGTAGAGTCATCGTATGTCCTCATTAGATGGACAGACGAGATCAAACGTATTGCAATCCTTCACTAGTCAGTTTTGTTTTGTTTTTGTTTTTGTTTTTGCTTTAATATTTATGTAATTTACCTATTTTCTGTTCTTTTCCTACGTACCTTTTTATACCCGGCTATTGTGTGTTTTAATGTGTGTGAACTTTTCGTTGGAGACTGTTGTGGTGTGTGTGCTTTGTATTTTTGTTACCTATTGTTATTTTTAATACTGTGTCTCCATAAAAAAAAAAGTGGCTTATTCCAGGCAGCTCAAGACCACGGCATATGGACTCCGTACAAGAGACCTATATCCAATAGCAGATGTCTATCGGATGTTGACGATGAATATGTAGTCCCTGTAGCCAAAATATTCAGCTACAGTCAATCGCAATCATCTCTAGAGAGAGAGAGCCACTCTCTCACTATAGGGTAGACAAATCATCAACCCATCGCCAGCCCACTACTGAGCACAGTCTTTTTTAGAATAACATACATTCTCGTAAATTTTTAGGGTTCCGTACCTCAAGGAAAAACGGAACCCTTATAGGATCACTTTGTTGTCCATCTGTCTGTCTCTTTGTCTTTTTGTCTGTCTGTCCGTCTGTATGTCTATCTCTCTGTCCGGCTGTCCGTCTGTCTGTCTGTCGTGTCCGTCAAGAAAACTTCTCGTTGACCTAGAATCATGAAATTTGGAGTACGGAACCCTCGGTGCGCGAGTCTGACTCGTACTTGGCCGGTTTTTTGAAGACCGTCGAATTTGTGTTACTTAATTTTAAAAGTTAATGGCACCAATACAAATAGAGCTCGTGAACAACTGTTTTATCTAACGAGCACAACATTTGCTTCAACCGCTTAAAACCCCGAATTTATTTGCGAAAATACTAAGCACAAATGAGACGCAGCTTTTCGTGGAATTTCTAACTTTAATATTAAGCTACCTAGAGTCTCATTTTGCTCAACGCCATTGTAATAGGTTACACGTGCTGAAAAGTTTTATAATGGAGGGCACGCATGTGAATATACATTTGCACAAACTTGCTTGTGCAGACGTGCATGACGCAACTTTGGTATAATTTCATCATAAATAGAGAAATTCGTAATTTAATAAGAACAAAACATTAGGTAAGATGTTAGGTTGTTTCATGTTATACTAGACTAGCCGACGCCCGCGACTTCGTCCGCGTGTATTTAGGTTTTTCGAAATCCCGTGGGAACTCTTTGATTATCCTCTCATATCCAGGATATTATCTATCTCCATTCCGAATTTCAGCCAAATCTGTCCAGTGGTTTTTGCGTGAAGGAATAACAATAGGTACTTAGATTAAAATGAAGGATTTAGGGCTTTTAGAACCCGTGGGAACTCTTTGCTTTTCCGGGATAAAAAGTTGCCTATGTCAATTTCCTAGATGCAGATCGGTTTAACGGATGGATCTTTGAGACACGCACGACGGAAACGTTTAAGTGCGGAAACCAGCCCAGAGAGAAAAAGCGTCTTTGAGAATCCCTTGGGATCTCTTCGATTTTCCGGGATAAGTAACCTATGTTCATCCTCGAGATGTTAAACTAACTCTGTACCAAATTTCAACAAAACCGGTTAAACTGTTGGACCGTGAAAAGCTAGCAGACAGACAGACAGACACACTTTCGCATTTATAATATTAAGTATGAATATATTCTGGTCTATTCTAGACATGCACTCTTTCCTGAAAAAAGAACCTACCTCCTGAGCTCCATATTTTATTTAGGTGCAGTGACTTTTTGGATCTGTTGGACCTACATTGCCTGCATCATGAATTCTACTTAGTTTTGGCTAATCCAATAATATTATATATATGCATTATGTAAAAGAAAGGTAGATATGTACGTTATATGCCTATCTAAAGGGAAGAAAAGAAGGGAAACTTCTGCAAATCATTCGGGCCGTATTCGTAGATATGGACAGCTCTTTTACTCTCGTGCGTTTTGTATCTTCTGTTTTATTTATAACCGTACAATAGATATCGGTGATCAGCGCGAAATAATTTCATACGCTATGTATTATGAACCCACATGGCTTTAACAATTTTTCTATATCCAAAATAGTCCAAAGCTAATTTTTCCAACAAATCTCCAAATATTATCTGCCTACTACCGTACTCTCTAAGCTTATCAAATTCTTAGTGAAAGTAATTCGCGTACTTATTATACAAGAATCATAGCAATGAATCTGATAGAAAGTAGGACTAAAAAGGCACCAAAATAACTCACAATAAAAGTAAACACAAAAGCAACATTTCAACAGATTTCTGTTAAATGGCCACGCTTCAAAACTTTGTAGACTCGTCCCAATTTTCTCAGAAACTCGACACCTGTATCTGAAAGGCTTTGTCGGCATTTCAAAGGGAAACGTCTGCACGAACTTTCCTAACTGTCTAGCCTGGAAAATGCACTGTTTTCCATTTGTGTGACAAAAGAATTCTTATGAAATATAAAACGTTACACAAAAGCCCTGACAAGTGACATGTTCGCACTATTGCTTTTATTCCCAAAGGTTGACAACATGGTATTATTTATTCACTTGCTTTCGTGTGCGAAACTGCTCGTCTAATACGTTTTTCATCGATGCAATGACAGGTCAGGATGTTTAACCCCCGACCCAAAAAGAAGGGTGTTATAAGTAGCTCCTAAACTAATTAACCGATTTTAGTTTTTTTTTGTTTGAAAGGTGGTTTGATCGAGAGTGTTCTTAGCTATTATCCAAGAAAATCGGTTTAGCCGTTTGAAAGTTATCAGCTCTTTTCTAGTTACTGTAACCTTCAGTTGTCGAGGGTGTTATAAATTTTTAATTTACACTTGTTCACTTGCTTTCGTGTGCGAAACTGCTCGTCTAATACGTTTTTCATCGATGCAATGACAGGTCAGGATGTTAAACCCCCGACCCAAAAAGAAGGGTATTATAAATTTGACGTGTGTATCTGTGTGTCTGTCTGTGGCATCGTAGCTCCTAAACTAATAAACCGATTTTAATTTAATTTTTTTTGTTTGAAAGGTGGTTTGATCGAGAGTGTTCTTAGCTATAATCCAAGAAAATCGGTTCAGCTGTTTGAAAGTTATCAGCTCTTTTCTAGTTACCTTCACTTTTCAGGGGTGTTATAATTAATTTTTAATTTACACTTGTTTACTTGCTTTCATGTGCGAAACTGCTCATCTAACACGTTTTTTAACGATGCAATGACAGGTCAGGATTTTTACATAGACGCACGATGCAATCCTGCAGCAATGTGCTTTGCGCCTTAATTGTTCATAAGGCCCGATTTCCTCCTAAGCGGAGCGGAATGGAGATATTGTATTCAGTCGACCAATCAGATTCTTAATTGATGATGTGTAAAATGACCACGTCATCTTTTAAAATCTGATTGGCCGATTGAACCTTAGATGATGTTACGGTTTTGCTATTCAGTTTTGCTGCTATAATTGGCAGGTAGACCGTCTGTTGATACTACGTAGGTAAGAAGAAGAATAGTTCAATGAAATCGTTTTGGTAGAGTAAGTTGCGAGAGTAGGTCTACGCACGTTCACAGTGACAGATAATATTATATCAGAGACTATATATTCCAATAAGTGGTTATTTTACCAGCACTTCCAGAACTAAGTTCATTTTAATCGGATAATCTATCCATCAACGCCGAAACGACTTAAGTTCAGTAATTCCAGACTGAAGTTTGATCGATTGTACGCTTTGTTGCCTGGGATAGGCTGGAAGCTTTTATCTGAAAATCTTTGTATGAGTACCTAAATAGGAACTATTCTCGCAAAATGTTTTTTTTTATTCCATTTACATGCTAGACTTTAACTGCGATCTCACCTGGTGGTAAGTGATGATGCAGTCTAAGATGAAAGCGGTCTAACTTGGACGGGATCGCAGTTTCATTAAACCCGTTAATTTCTGATTGGTTTCTACGTGGCATCATACCGGAACGCTTGAAGACACAACCTTGCCGGTAGGGTGGTAACTAGCCACGGCAGAAACCTCCCACCAGACCAATTAGACACAAACAACCATACATCCATGCATCCTTCCATACATACAAACTTTTGCGTTTATAATATTAGTAGGATATTATATTACATCTTATCAAAAAGGAGTATAAAAAAAGTGTTTGGAAACCATAAACGAGTTTCCAACAATACAATTTTCCCGTTCGTTACTCTTCAATGGTGCTTTATTTCGCAAATAAAAGTTTCAAGCGGAGAGAGACCGCTTAGCATAGAGAATTTATCTCAAGAATTTAATGTTTCTTCGGTTAAAATGCTTAGGAACGCATTTTTTAACCCTTTTAAAGGGTCAAGGATTTATTGGAAAATCGATATGTTATATAATATTGGTTATTTAGCAATGAAGGAACGACGAGAGTTACCTATAGAGATATATAAAATACTAATAGTGATCGACAACCATAAAACAATACTTTGTATTTTCCGCCATGGTGCTTTTATTCTGTTTGAAATGATATACAGTATCCCCTTCTTCCTAGCCCAAATAAAAGGAGGTGGCCAAGATCTGAACCGGAAATACGTTTCCAAATTTTTTAATAAAAAAAAACTATGGAAAATGTGTTTTTTTTATTATGAACCTCTAGAAATGAAGGAGGAAGAGATATCTAAAATACTAATAGTGATCGACTACCGTAAAACAAGTTTAGCGAAACGCAATACTTCGTGTTTCCGCAATGTTGCTTTTATTCTGTTTGAAATGGTATACCATTTCTCCCTAGAACAAATAAAATTTAGCAAGCGAATAGAATGGTGGGTGTGTGCAGTGTTGGGAAAATTCTTTTAAATTGTTTTATTGGGAAAAATTTTCCGGAAAAGTAGTTCTTTTACTGAAGACATTATATTTTTCGATTTTACAATAACATTGTGACGAATATAAATCACACTAATTTTATAAAGGCGAAAGTTTGTATGTGTGTGTGTGTGTGTATGTGTGTATGTTTGTTACTCTTTCACGCAAATACTACTGGACGGATTTGGCTGAAATTCAAATTTGAGATAGATTATACCCTAGATTAACACATAGGCTACTTTAAAACCCCGGACTATGAAAGAGTTCTCACGGGGTTTCAAAAAACCAAAAAAAAACTATATCCACGCGAACGAAGTCGATGTCGTTTTTGTTATAAATGTATAAAAACCTTGAACTGTTATTTTCGATCATCATAATCATATTGTCTGAGTTTATACTTCGTACTAATAATAATATAAATGCAAAAGTGTGTATGTCTGTCATCATTTCACGGCCCATACGAAAGGCTTGCATCCTAGAGAGGGGCACGGCATAAACTATTTTTTATCTACGTTCGCACAGGATTTTCAAAAACCGACTAAATCACGGGCATCCACTGTGATTTAAAAAGCGAAATTGATCGTTAGCTAGTTCACTTTGACGTAGCTCAAAGCCTGAAGGCTAGAAACTTGTCGGAAAGTGCCAGTTAATCGGAAAAAATGCGTTTATCACAATATTTTTACGATCAATATTATAAAGCTAGGACCCGAGATCCCATACTACTCGTATATTGATCGTAAACGCAAACTCCCTATCGAAATATAGGTCAAAATAACAGCCTGGATAAATATATACATACTCGTATATTATACCAAGTTGTGGATGTTTTCTAAAAATACACCTTCATTGGCACTTGGCATTTAACTTATAGGGGATGGGAATACAATAGGTCGTTCCCATTCTGTTGGAGAGGCGGAAATGTATGCACGGTGTATTGAAGTGAATGATATAGAATGAATGAGGTGTGAGTGGGGTTGTCAGGCAACTTTGTCGTGTGGGTGAGTTGATTAGCGGCTTGACGGTTATTGTACAATGGCGGAATTCTATAATTTCGCTTGCATGACCTAAGGGAGAGACGGAAATGTGTGTAATAAACATGCCATACACACCCCTAACGCATGTGCATGGCCGTGCCACGCGAATATGATCAAAAAGGTGGTAAACGACTTACGGTCTTTGACTGTACCTAGTCAGTTTTTAAAAATTTTCTCAGAGCAGAAGATTTTCAGTTTTATTCCAGTCCATTTATCCCAGTTATAAAGCTATAGTGTTTGTTCCTCCCTACCCCTATTATTTGAAAAATAAACTATATAGGTATTTGTCTATACCTATATACCTATTTCCTTTACCTAAAAATAGACAACAATATAATCTAGGTAATAAAACCTAAAGTATAACATTGAAAGACCCAAAAAAATTACCACCAAGTTCGTCGAAAACTGGAAAACAAACCCTGTTTTCCCAGCGATTTTCCCTATCGTAGGAAGCATTAAAAACACAATAACATAAAGGTTTAAGTATTCAGAGCACGAAGTTAAGACCCCTCCCCGTTCTTCATTTCCGGTCGTCAGACCTGCGTTTATGCGTACCCGGTTTTTATACAAAGTAATTCTCGAATGGTATTTTTTTGACCCGAAGGAAATGTTATTTTAAAATGGAGACGCGGTTGAAATAAAATAATTCACTTCACAATATAAAATTTAATACTTGCTGTTACGTACGTCGAGTTAACATTAACATCCCGCGGAATACACTTGGGTTTTGAACTTGTGTAAAAGTGATAACTTTATTGTAAAGTGCAATACGATTTTATCACACTTCACACTATCACACTAATATTATAAAGGCGAAAGTTTGTATGTGTGTGTGTGTGTGTGTGTATGTTTGTTACTCCTTCACGCAAAAACTACTGGACGGATTTGGCTGAAATTTGGAATGGAGATAGATAATATCCTGGATTAGCACATAGGCTACTTTTTATCCCGGAAAATTAAAGGGTTCCCACGAGGGCGAAGTCGCGGGCATCGGCTAGTAGATCAATAAGATGCATGCCTTTTTTTAATTTTTTAATTTTATTTATAATCACATAACTTCAAAAAGTTAGTTAGCTGCATAGTTAAAGCCTTATATCGTCGCTGGTTTGAGAAAGGGCGAATAAGCCATTTTTCTATTACGCGAAAATACGCATAAAAAACGGGGTGCTGATTTTCAGCTGTGACCCGGGCAGATAGTTCTTAGAATAGAATAAATTTTTATTCGAATAAACTAATAATAACGTAGATAGAGAGGAAGCGTTCTATTTTGAGGTAGAAAACGTTGAAATATAATAGAGATTTGAAACGTTAAAAGGTTCAAAAATTATAATCTCAGTAGGTAATATACCTACTATTATTTAGGTAATAAATTGTTATTTTTTATTTCCCGGCCACATTAACGGCCATCAACGCGATGTTCAACGGCGTTTCTCGTTAAACGTAGATGTAACACCGATCATCGTACAACGGTATTCACAATGCCGTTTAGTGTTAGACTATTTTAACTCCATTTTAATTGGCATTAGACATTAACCGTTCAACTGTGGCCACTCAGTTTAACGCGTTGATTATCGCAATAATTATGGCGTTGTTGGACATTGACGTTAATCTTAATGTAGACGCAACATTACAGGTAAAGGAAGAAGTTTTATATTTACGGTTTGCGTGCTGGTTAGGCCCGGCTGAATTTATATTTTAAATAAAGTATGTCAATCTTTTAAATATTATGTATATATAACAGTGTCACGTATTTTCCTCGGCGGAAATTTTATTGAATTTTGGTTAACGACGTACCTAGCGAACTCATTTTGTACCCAAAATTAATTAACGTCCGAGTCTATGTACTTTGGTTGTTTCTGCATTAAGTTAAATAATTAATATTTAAAGGAAATATTATTAACGTTAGAATTTTAAAGAGAGTCGGTACTTAGGCTCCGATTGTACGGGCATATCAGGTGAAGAAGCAATGATTACCAAACAAAGAAAGTTCTGAATATCTCTTATAAGCCACAAGGGTCAAAAAGGTCACCACGAACCAAGTCATGATGAACCAGTCTCAATAACATTGCACCAATGACAACCCAAAGACAGAAAAAGACGGAAAGTCCTGGTGCTTACTTACAAGGAATCCCGACTCCAAATGAAATGGAAAAGGACAAGAGAAAGAAAGAAGAGAAAAAAAAAATTGGTTAGAATCTTCTATTTTTATCCCCCGACCCAAAAAGAGGGGTGTTATAAGTTTGATGTGTGTATCTGTCTGTGGCATCGTAGCTCCTAAACTAATGAACCGATTTTAATTTAGTTTTTTTTTTTTTTTTTTTTAAAAGAATATTAGTCATTTATTCATGACTAACATTCCCCTTTTCCCCTCCAATTAAGCGTTAAGCTTGTGCTAGGAGTGGGTACGACAATAGTGCAACGGGTGGGGTTTGAACCTCCGACCTTTCGGTTTTCAGTCCGCTCCTATAACCGTTGAGCTATTGAGGCTTAAAGTTTGTAAGGTGGCTTGATCGAGTGTTCTTAGCTATAATCCAAGAAAATCGGTTCAGCCGTTTGAAAGTTATCAGCTCTTTTCTAGTTACTGTAACCTTCACTTGTCGGGGGTGTTATAAATTTTTAATTTACACTTGTATATAAATAGATAAAAGGTATGTGCTTGAAAGCGGACTTGCCTGATGATAAAGTGATCAAGAGAACGCACTAACATGAAAGGCGTATGTCTTGTTCCTTTATAAGCCTACTCAGCCTTAAATGATTTCTAGGCGTCATTGTACCGGAACGCTGAATCACAGCAAATCACAAAGGCTTTGCTTTTTATACAATGTAGGCTCATTGACCTTTTAATAGTTAATATAACAGGTACCTATAATTGTGTTTGGACTCACGCGAATCTTATCGATTAAGGGTGAGGCCACACGGCGACGCAAAATGAGTTGTGCGCCGTGTGGCACAAACTGGACTTTTATTGAATTATGAAACTGAATGCAGCAGAAATTACGCGACTTACAACTCAAAAAATTACGTTCGTTTGGCTTCACCCTAATAAAACTATAACCTGTGAAAGTCAACTAATTGTTATTACCTACTGGTCTATAAAATATTATGTTTCATAGTAATATACTGAAATTATGTAAACGGTAATGTAAGTTAGGTTGGTAAGCTATAAATTGAGAAAAATCAGCACAGATTTCGGTTGATACTTTATGTATGTTGTACGTTTAGAAAATAGGTTCCTAAAGCCTGTCTGAGCTTAGAAAGGCAAGTTTTTTGAGTAGATAGGTATAGCTAGGAAATTCAAGAAGCCGCTGGATTCAAGCGGCGCAAGACCGTGGCGTGTGGAAGTTCCTACAAGAGACCTACGTCCGATACCAGCTGCAGTGGATGTAGACCGGTTGATAATGATGATTATGATAATAGCTGGAAAAGACTAGCGCAGTAGGTATTGAAAAGCTCAAAGCTTGGATTGTAATCCAAGTAGGTATAGTTCGCGACAAGTCAACATAGCATTCACCTTACAATGTCTAATTGCAAAACTTGCAATTAGACATTGTAAGGTCTACATCTCCTGAAAACGCGCGTCGAGTGGTGTTGGAATTTGTGTGGTGCTGCGTACCATGCAGATTTCGTTGGTTTAGCGGATTATAGCAAATTAAGCTTTTGGTTCCTTGTATATCATGGACTTCCGCAAAATAACGCCTGCTTATATAATATATTCACTCTTGACTTGAAGGTACCCATATTAAAAGTGGGAGCGAAAACTGATGCCGGGAAGGCATTCCATATCCTAGCGGTTCGGATTAGAAACGAGGAAGCAAATCGCTTCGTACGTCTTCGAGGAATTTCGACTACGTACGACGTACGTACATCCCTACAGTACAGAGAGGAAGCCACATGAGTGTGGTTTGACCGTTAATGAAAAATGTAATGAGCAGGTTTTCCGTAAAAAGTTGCTTTAGGCTTTCGAATCACATCTACGCTCTTTTTTACGCACCATAAAAGTTATTGAAAGAAGGATCTATAAAACGGCACAAGGTTGCGACAACATCCATTTTTTACGTCCACTCACTTCACGTAGGAAAGTGTACAAGTTTTAATAGTATCATCACTCTTAAGCATTGTGAGATTTTCTTCTCTTTCACACCCGAGGCTAAAGCTTGAGAGGGACCAAGACAGATTGCCGTAATTTAGGCGCAGGTGTCTAAAAACGATGAAAGGTATCTTTCGGTACCCTTGTTATCTTTATAAGAATCAGCGATAGTAAAGTGTGCTGTACACTGAATGCTATGCGATTAATATACTCATAATACGTCCCTACATAGTACAAGCTTCATTGCTCTATGGGCGGACCATAGATGGACTGAAATTCTGAAATATGAACTCTCTTGGTGATATCCTGGTGGTAAAGACTTCGGCCTTTTATTTGGAGTTATGTTCATTTCAATCAATCCGTGGATTAACGACTATTATATTGTTATTGTATTAGTCGTAGTACGTACACGTTTTTTACATTAAAAAAAATTGGCAATGAAATATATATGCAAAATATTCTCAAAGATGGTTGAAATCTGCTAATCCATACTTGATCCACGTGGTCTAGTATGGCCTTAAAGAGTTAACTCTGAGAGGATACCCATGCTCAGTAGTGTGCCAGCGATGGGTCGAAATTGAGAAGATAATGAACTCTCAGAATTTCAGAAAGTTCTGTCTCAAAGATCTTTCGGGTAAAATCTATAACCACGAAAAGACCTATAAGCATATCTCGCTTCTTCGCTTAGTATATTATCTTACATTTGATGTACACTTGTCTTTACATAGTCGAAGTGTAATTTATGTAAACATAGCCTTTAGGGGTGAGTTTCGATGACTCAGTCTAATCTCTAATGCGCCATATCCTCATCTGGATTATAAATATTGTCTGTTATCTTAAGATTATGCGTTGGAGGTGTTTTATGTTACAGCTTTTGATAAAAATATTAATTGTATTTTGTGAGCGCAGAATAACAAAATTACAAAACTGTGTACTTATAGAAATTTTGGAAAAAATCTAGCTTTTTGATCACACTAATATTATAAAGGGGAAAGTTTGTGTGTATGTATGTGTGTGTGTATGTGTGTGTATGTTTGTTACTCCTTCACGCAAAAACTACTGAACAGATTGGGCTGAAATTTGGAATGGATATAGATTATACCCTGGATTAGCACATATTGTTGGCTTGATTGTTTAGTATTCAAAAATGAGAACCACACTAAGTATGTATGGAGCGAGCGCTAAGAAACCTTGTCGTAAATGGATTACCACTTAATTTCGGAAAAATTTTCCTTAGAGCTCTTTGCCTTATTAAGTTTCCTTCAAAGTGTAGGTTAACACTATAATAATAAAAGTGAATTGCCACAATATGATACTCGTAGACGTTAGGTATGTTTGTTGAAGTCGTATCTTTGAGAGAATAGCGCATTATTTTTACGGGTAAACAACCCTAATTTATTTTTAAATCACTACCTATCACTACTATTGGTTTGGTTTGTCCTTCAATCACGCTGCAACGGAGCAACGAGCTGACCTGTTTTTTTTCATGGATTTAGTTGAAGACCTTGAGAATGGCATTTTATCTCGGAATACCTTCTAGCAATAATTCAATTGACAATTTTTAACAGGGCTCTCTCCGTCACTTAGTCGTAGTTCCAATTTCATTTGAATATTAAGCAACCTAAGTCCATGAAATTTTGCAGACATATTCTAGAAACTAATATCTGTGCCTACTATAGTTTCTAGAATATGTCTGCAAAATTTCATGGACTTTGGTTGCTTATTATTTAAATGAAATTGGAACTACGTTTGTATGGAGCGAGTGACGGAGAGACCCCTCTATTATCACAGCCTGTATAAGGTAATTACTTAGCTGGGTTTACTCAACATATTAAAACTTTTAGGTTAACACCCTAACACTGTAGGACTGTAGTTCGTTAGTTAATTGGAAAATTGGGATAGACCACTTTGTAGTAAGTTAGATAATTAAATATCATGTTGACGCTCACTTATCTACGCGTAGTTTAGGAAAAGTTTGAACATCTATGAAGTGATACAATTTGAAAACGTTTTTAGGGTTCCGTATCTCAAAAGATTTTATCATTTTATTAAAATAAATGCAGTGAGTGAACCTTGGCGGATTCGGCTAGGCTGGCTTCGGCTTTAGAGGCATTCAAGCAGAATATCCCGGTTGGTAACTTCGCACCATCAGTCACTCGGCCGAGTACATGAACCAAACTAAACAACTAAGGTTTGGAATACTCTTCCGCGATCTGTGTTTCCTACCAATTACAATCCGGGTGTCTTTAAATCGGAGTGAATAAGCACCTTCTAAGTAAACACGTCCCATCTTAGACTACATCATCACTTTCCATCAAGTGTGATTGTGGTTAAGCGCTTGCCTATAATGAATAAAAGAAATGCTAAAGCCAATTTTCTCCCCACTTATTGTAATAGCCCACTCTTTGTAATAGCTTTACCGTGTATGCTCAATTGCAAGCGCTTCTGAAGCTCTCGCTTAGACACATCATCAATTCAGCTTACCTGATTAAAGTTTAACACCACTTCTCTCGGATTAGTTACTTCATTTATAACACGTTTACTGTCTTATGAACACACAAGTGGCTCAGGAAATGTGATATTGGACGTCTATACTCACATACTCTGTAAGTATAAGTCATTAGAGGGAAGTGGGGCAGAGAAATTCAAAATGGCATTTCACTTCTGAAATATCATCCATAAGTACTTAGATACTAATATTATAAATGTGAAAGTGTGTCTGTCTGTCTGTCTTTCTACAAGCTTTTCACGGCCCAACAGTTTAACCGATTTTAATGAAAGGTACAGAGTTAGTTTACATCCCGGGGATGGACATAGGCATTTTCATCTTACCTAAATTAGGAAAAACTAATAACATTTGAAGTAAAAAGCGCAATTTAATACCTTTCTAATAATACAGTTATTATACTTAGTAGAAAATAATGAAGCACAGTGTTACAAAGTGATAATATTAAGGTAGTCAACCACAGAAACAGTTAACAAAAATATAGTCGATTAAGTTTTATTGTGAAATTAATAGCAGTTCGTAATGATTATTAATCCAGCTTTCCACTTTAATGAGAGCTATTTCGTATATAACGAATTGCGTAATAAAACATGGGAAGGTCACAGCGCGGGCACGTTTTATTTCGCGACTAATTGTCTTGCTCTTTGTATTATGTACAGTCAGCAAAAAAGCTGGGCTAACACCCTCGGCTCTCTTCTAAAATCAATGCTTACACCCGTCCATAGTCGCTTGTACTGGCGATCTGACTGTACGTGCAAACAATAATGCACAAAAATTAGGCTGAGTTATACCATCATCAACATGATAAACCCATCGCCGGCTCACTACAGAGTACGGGTCTCCTCTCAGAGTGAGAAGGATTTTGGCCATGGTCTATCATGCTGGCCAAGTGTAAATTGGCAGACTTCACACACCTTTGAGAACATTATGGAGAACTCTCAGGCATGCAGATTTCCTGACGATGTTTTTCTTCACCGTTAAAGCAAGTGATATTTTAATTATTTAAAAACGCACATAACTCCAAAAAATTAGAGGTGCGTGCCCGGAATCGAATCCCTGACCACTGATTAGGAATCGGAGTCCTAACCACTAGTTTATCTGTAGTGTTACAAACAACTGGTGTAGTTAGGTTCTCATTTCAATATTAACAAATCAAACTCAATGACGCAGACGCAGTGGTAAGTGCTCCTACTAGTGGTAGTTTTACTAGTAGGAGGTCTTGGGTTGGATTCCCGGAAGGGGTTTGGAATTTTATAATTTCTAAACTTTGGTCTGGTCTGGTAAGAGGCTTCGGCCGTTGCTTGTTCCTACCCTACCGGCAAAGCCGTGCCGCCACGTGATTTAGCGAACCGGTACGATGCCGTGTAGAAACTAAAGCGTATGGGCACAGTTTAACTGTGGTATGGGTTAGATAAAAACTGCCATACCCCTTCCAGGTTAGCCCGCTTCCATCTTAGACTGCATCATCACTTACCACCAGGTGAGATTGCACTCAAGGGCTGACTGACCTATCTGAATAATGAATTATTTATTTTTAAATTAAGTTGATGTTAAAAATAACTTACTTAATGAAAATATATAGGGCACTTAAAAATATAATTTACTTTCAACCTATTATGGGGTTTATCAGATTTAGGTGTACCTAGGTACAAAAACGTTACCTAGTCACGTAAGTATTTAGTTGCCAGAAAAGGTTAATGTTCTTGTGGTATTAATGCCTATAAATTAGTGTTTCCTACGAAGTCGGTCATAGCCTAATCAGAATGAACTAGAGTGAGAGAACTTTCGGTTTGATCCTGATGTGTATTGTGTAGTGATAGTAGGGCGGGCGGTGCATTTGGTGCATGTTGTACATTGTACGAGTGTACAGATCGAAATATGAGTTAAGCGAATTGTAGCAAAATAAGCTTGCTGTTCCTTGTGTATCACAGATTTTCGTAAAGTAATACCACTTATCTAACATATCATTAGTATTCTCAGCCTAAACAATATACAAGTTTTGATTCAAACGTGGCAAAGGGCAACCACAACTCAAAACAAATTTTGTCCCTCTCTGGAAAAACAAAACCGCCCGCCCAGGTGGCATTGTTGGCAACTCTATATAATACGAGTATATATGTATAAACAACTAACTTTGACCCGGCCCGGGGCAGGCTAAAGACCCCTAACTGCCCTTAAACCATAAATTTCTGTGTAGGTATTAATAATAATTGTACGACGTGAAATTTGTTCGAATGAACAAGTTCCACGAACGGTAATTTTGAACTATGTTTTTACTATTATTAGGTACGCTAATAAATCTCTTCCTATCTAAAAAAAATAAAGCGTGCGACTGACCCATATTACTTGAACATAATAAAGAGAGTGAGCCAGCGAGGCCTGAGGGCTAGACCTAAGTTCTGTTATAAAGGCTGTCTCTGCGTAGAAAAGGCATTCCGAACCAGTGGTAGATGCTTTTGACGATTCAAAAGAACTTGTAAAAGTCTAATTGAATAAAAATATTTTTAATTTGAATTTGAATTTATGGGTAGTACAGGTGAGTGCTTCAAAAAATGATAGCCCGTTTCAGGCGACTAATCTATATCGCAACGAAACATTCGCAGATTTAATCTATACATATAATAAAATTGTAGAAAAGTGGTGTCTGTACAATGGAAATATATAAAAAAAAGTAGCAGGGGTTGTTATTATATCGATGCCGAACCCGAAATTGTAATTAATTTTTTTTTTGTCTGTTTGTCTGTTTGTCTGTTTGTCTGTGTGTTTGTGCACGCTAATCTCAGAAACGGCTTATTCGATTTAGATACGGTTTTCACTAATATATTGTAGTAAGCTTCACTTAGGATTTAGTGTTTATTTCATGTCAATCGGTTCATAAATAAAAAAGTTATGTCAATTTAAAGAATCACGGCGCCTCGCGCCTGAGCGGCCGTGGCTATATAAAGCGCGAAAAGTCAATATTCCACGCGAACGAAGTCGCGGGCACAGCTGGTATACATAATATCTATGACTTAAAATGTCAGATTCGTCCCAGATCTTTGAGAGATTTTAAAAAGATTTGACCAAGAAAAAAGAGTAAAAATCCACTTCCAATGAAATCTTGGTATCCATTATGTGAGCAAATTTAAAGTAACGTCATTTAGTAGCATTTCATTTGGTTAAGGTTATTTGTATGGTCAGTGTAGAGGCGCTAGCGGCTGTTATTCGTATTCGTATTTAGATAAAATGTTACGATTTACACTAGAACTACAGAATGTTTAAGACCATATTTTCATATACAGAGTCCATGAATAGGTCCAATCGTAGAGGTTTTCTTTCCGGATCGCCGACGATTAGCGAGAAACGAGTTGAACTTAAATTAGAGTACACGTGAATAAGAAGCGAGTTTGTAGTTAGGATAGTTTTATCGCTGGGCCATAGCCTTAGCAAGTAAAATTGGCGGTGAACAAGCTTGGTTGGCAAGCAGTATTTTAAACATTTTTTTAGTAAAAAAATAGTTTTACAAAGTTTCAAATATGTTTTAAACAAAAAATATTTTGTTTAAAAAACTGTTTCGTCCAACCCTGCGGGCAAGTGCCACAACGCTACCGCTTGTGATATGCCACACACCCTTTGTTCCTCTCACCGCCTCAAGATAGGAATTATTGAAAAATTCCCACTGAAGCGCCATTCTCCACAGTCTAATGCGCTTGATAGCAGAAAAAAAAGAATACGTTTTTTGCTTTCCGATGTAAAATAACGGCCCTATCTACTGAAATCTTTTTAGATCTCACACAAAAGGTGAAAAATTGTGGAAGCGTATAATAAGAATTTCTAAAGAAATACACGTAAAAAGTGTCGTAATTTTGCTTATTTTACCTTTATAAGTTTATGATACGGGCTTTTCGTGCCTTAATTTTCTGTGACAGTTCATGCTTAAAATACACCTATTTAGTCCGTTTTTGTGGATATTTTCGTATTCCGTTCAGTTTTTGTGTTACTTGCATAGCGGCTATTTTGAAATCCACTATTTAGGCTTTTTTAATCCCCGACCCAAAAAGAGGGGTGTTATAAGTTTGACGTGTGTATCTGTGTATCTGTCTGTGGCATCGTAGCTCCTAAACTAATGAAACGATTTTTTTTTTTTGTTTGAAAGGTGGCTTGATCGAGAGTGATCGGCCGTTTGAAAGTTATCAGCTCTTTTCTAGTTACTACAACCTAGGTATCTTTATGTATCTGTTTTAGGTACTGTAACTTGTCGGGGGTGTTATAAATTTTTAATTTACACTTGTTGACATTGTTATAGTGGCAATAGAAACACACACACTGAAAATTTTAACTCTCTACCTATTACGGTTTATAAGATACCCGCCGCGCTGACAGACTGACGAACGGACAGATAAACGGATAGCGGAGGCTTAGTAAGTAATAGGGTCCCGTTGCATTGGCACCGTTCTGGTACGGAACCTTAAAAACATGGCTTTGAAAATATGAAACTCGAAAAATGGGTGTTTTAACACTGTTTTAATGGAAGGAGAGTAAATGAAGATTTATTTTACGCTTACGTTATTTTGCACGTCGAGGTAATAATATCTGAGTGGGTGAAAATTGAAGAACTTTCCTTATTATAATACTAGCTGACGCCCGCGACTTCGTCCGCGTGGATTTAGGTTCTTCGAAATCCCGTAGGAACTCTTTGGTTTTCCGGGATAAAAAGTAGCCTATGTGCTAATCCAGGATATTATCTATCTCCATTCCGAATTTCAGCCAAATCCATCCAATAGTTTTTGCGTGAAGGAGTAACAAACATACACACACATACACACACACTCACATACAAACTTTCGCCTTTATATTATTAGTGTGAAGTGTGATAGTGTGATTCAGTAGTTTCAGCTATCTACCTTGAACTTGCTAACCGACTCGTATTTAGATCAACTAGGCAAGTATAACCCTAAAATACCTTCCGGAACTGGAAAGTTCACTCCACAAAGACGTTTAAATAAATAGCGACTCTTGTTACGACGCAATAAAGTGCAATTTCGCACAGCATTGCAGCAGAGTGAACTAGAGTGAGTGAGCTCTCAGTTTGAATGCCTAACCGATAACGCCAGATCGTCTAACAAAGGTGAGAAAGCCCGAACATACCTTGAACAAACTTGCTACTACTATAGATATTAGTATTATAACTCATAATTTTAAAAACCCCCGACACAAAAACCTCTATAAGATAACTAGAAAAGAGCTGATAACTTTGAAACGGCTGAACCGATTTTCTTCGATTATAGCTAAAAACACTTTCGATCAAGCCACCTTTAAAACAAAAAAAAAAACTAAATTAATATCGTTTCATTCGTTTAAGAGCTACGATGCCACAGACAGATACACAGATCCCCTCCCCCTCTTTTTGGGTTGAGGGTTAATAAACACAGTATGATTTGAGTTGTCGAACACGATTCTCTTATTTGATTACATGTGAGATAATAGTCTTAGCAAATGTTCGCTATTAATTGTGCCTTAACAAGCCAAGTTTAGATACAAAATACAAAGTTGAACGTTAAATTACGTAAAGTATCATTGTATTAGCGTTGCGAGGACTTCGAGGCAGCCGTTAACTGAAGTTTCGGATTCAAGGCTGTCTTCAGAGGAGCGTGAAATATCTTTGATCGGAGAGCAGATTAGTGCCAAACGTGAGCGCGAATCCGACACTGATTACCGTCTACGGCTTTTCTAAATTAAAAGCTATAACGTTCTCCTAAATATATAAGAGGAAAACGTGATTGACTAACTGATTTATCAATGCACAGCTCTACTAGATGGATTAAGAGGGCTCTCTCCGTCACTCGCTTCTACTCGCTTCATACAATCGTAGTTCCAATTTCATTTGAATATTAAGCAACCAAAGTCCATGAAATTTTGCAGACATATTCTAGAAACTAATATCTGTGTCTGTGGTTTTCCAGATTTCTGTTAAAATATTCGGTTTCAAAGTTACGCGGTCTTAAAAATTTACATACAAATCTTTGAGCCCCTGTAATTTTACAACTACATATTTTTAGAAAAATCTAAAACACCACAGACACAGATATTAGTTTTTAGAATATGTCTGCAAAATTTCATGGACTATGGTTGCTTAATATTCAAATGAAATTGGAACTACGATTGTATGAAACGAGTGACGGAGAGAGCCCTGTTAAGAGGAAATTTGGCATGCAGATAGATATTATGACGTTTGAAATTCAACCATTTTAGGGTGTAAAATAAAATTTCTAAATTAAAAGCTAAGTATGGCATTCTTTATGCAATAAAAGGAAAAGCTGACTGACTGACTAATTGATTACCGCTCAGCTCAAACTACTGGACGGATCGGGTTATATGGCATCCAGATAGCTATTGTGACGTAAACATCCGCTAAGAAAGGATTTTTGAAAATTGAACCCAATTTTTCAACATAAAAATATTTTGTCGCAGAAATTACTCTATTTTTATGCTTATAAATTAAAAAATATTTGTCTTCTATGCCTTGTGACGTCATTGATCGCCTTCCATACAGCGCGAATCCAGAGTATAATCTATCTCTATTTTAAATTTCAGCCCAATCCGTCCAGTAGTTTTTGCGTGAAGGAGTAACAAACATACATACACACACACACACACACACACACACACACACACACACACACACACACACACACACACACACACACACACACACACACACACACACACACACACACACACACACACACACACACACACACACACACACACACACACACACACATACAAACTTTCGCCTTTATAATATTAGGGTGATGAATTCTAGCCCCATAAACTACCGCTATACAAAACACACATGATTTTATTACTAGAATCCAAGGACCTGTTAGCTTGAAAAGCTGTAAGCATAACGTTCTTGTATTATGGAACTAAGTATCCTTGTTGAGAAAGCTATTGGAGTTTCCCTACGTTACAAATCAGAAATGAAGATGTCGACCATAAACGACAAAATTTATAGAACACTTTCATGAGAATATTTTTCGCTTGTTTACAAAAGTGGTGTGGAAATTATTTGACTCCGGGTAATATCTATTACGTAAAGTTATGTTCTATCGCATTGTAATATCCCTAAGAGGTTTGGGATAGCAGTTATAGGTATGTGAAGTTTCACTGTTGAATGTGTGTTTCATGGATCATGAATTTTGTTACGATTCTCGTTAAAGAAAATATTACCAAGATATTATTATTATAGTACGTAAAAATTAACGTTTGTTCGTTCGTTAGTTTGTTTCATATGCGTTTGCGCATCGTTCCAATCCAATTTAGTTGAGACTTTGTACAGTTGTTGTTGGCCCTTGCGTAAAAGTTTCTGTTATAATAACATCAACGTACAGTAGGGAGTACTAGAGCGAGTCAAACCCGCGCGTTTTTTTTATTTACATAATCTTCAAAGTCACCAGTACCTATTCAGTGTCAACTTGATCCCTCATGGCCGATTTTATCAAGTTTTTGATAAAATCGGCCATGACACACGGACATATTATTATGGACACCAAAGGGAACTAAATGTCTCCAGTTTTCCATTATGACATACGGAACCATAATAAGGTTATAAACTTTTTTCAGATATCTATCTAAGTATATAAAATTATTATTCTTATAATGCCTATCATTCAGCCTTTACTTTCAGTCGGTCCGTTGTGAAAATTACGTTCTGCTAAGTGCCTCAGTTGATTAACGAGCCACTTAAAGCTTTTAGGCTTCCAAATAATATTGCTATAGGTACCTTACCATTTATATTTCTAAAAATACTTATTTTGCCCTTTTGACTTATGACTTGGAAAAGCAAAGGTAATGGCAAAATCAAATTATGAAACGTTTTCAGAGTTCTGTACCTCAAAAGGAAAATAGGATACGTTATAGGATCACTTCGTTGTCTATCTGCCTGTCAAGACTCAAGACCTTTTCCTCACATGCGTGAAGTTATGAAGACGAAATTAATATTATAAGTTTATAGTGTGCAGTGCAGATTCCTTGTATCTGTATATCTATCTGTGGCATCGTAGCTCCTAAACTAATGAACCGATTTTAATTTAGTTTTTTTTGTATGAAAGATGGCTGGATCGAAAGTGTTCTTAGCTATAATCCAAGAAAATCGGTTCAGCCGTTTGAAAGTTATCAGCTCTTTTCTAGTTACTGTAACCTTCACTTGTCGGGGGTGTTATAAATTTTTAATTTAGACTTGTATAGTGTGCAGTGTTGATTCCTTGTTTTGTAGAGTGGATGATAAACTAAAGATTGGATCAACAATAAAAGAAATAGAATTTCAGAGTTATAATAGATTATTTCATCGCGCTAAAATATCACTGAGAACTCTGAGAAATATCAGCGTTGGTTTTGTCGAGCGATGTAATATTTCAGCGTGACATAATGTTTGATTATGGGTGGCGTGGACTCGTGTTAATACCACAGTTTAGATGTTATACAGTTCTGAAATTTTAAAAACGAAAAGATTCGTAGGAGAATCAGTGGCTCGATTATGGTAAAATGACAGCTGCTACATTGTGACGATCGCAATCACCTCTGATTGGCTGGGACTCGCTAACTCTTAGCTACAATGCATCAAGAGTGTTCTTAGCTATAATCTAAGAAAATCGGTTCAGCCGTTTGAAAGTTATCAGCTCTTTTCTCGTTACTGTAACCTTCACTTGTCGGGGGTGTTATAAATTTTTAATTTTCATTTGTGAATTCGTAAAATCAACGCCACGCCGCCACCGAATTGTACATGTATCTACTTTCCGAACTGTATAATTCTTAAGCTGTGGTTATGAAGGATTTCAAAAGATTTAAAGCTATTTAGGCCGGATTATATAGAATATCCGAGAAATCCTTTAAATATGACTTCATAACTGCTTTAACTTTTATTAAATGCGTAGATACATAGTAAAATTTGTACTCAATAAAACTCCAAGCGAAATGAGGGCAGAAAACATTTTGAAAGTTTCAGAACCTTGCGTCTTATCCCGAGGCTTTTGTTTCGTAAACTGTTAAAGTTCGTGTTATAAAAGGTCTTTTATAAGCTGTAAAATTTGACGACATGGAATATAAAACATGAAATACTTTACCCAAAAAGACTTCGCCTATTAATATACACTTACTAGCTGATACCCGCGACTTCGTACGCGTGGATGTAGGTTTTTTAAAATTCCCGTGGGAACTCTTTGATTTTCCGGGATAAAAAGTAGCCTATGTGCTAATCCAGGGTATAATCTATTTCCATTCTAAATTTCAGCCCGATTCGTCCAGTAGTTATTGCGTGAAGGAGTAACAAACTTACACACACACACACACACACACACACACACACACATACAAAATTTCTCCTTTATAATATTAGTGTGATAAAATCTTTTCGGATTTGTTTAAATACCTCTCATATTGACACAGGCTGGTAATACTTAGTTACTTTTGATACAAGTGCGGAAAGTTTGGTTTTGAAGATAATACCTGAACCGTAAGCAAAGTGCCAAATAAAAGCGGTGGCAGTCTAGTGGTTAAAGACTTCGTGCTCCTATTTAGGGCGGAGTTCTTTCCCGGGCACACACCTCTAACATTTTTGAATTACATGCGTTTTAAGCAACCAAACATCGCTTACTTTGACGGTGAGCGAAAACATCGTGAGGAAACCTGTAAGCCTGAAAGTTATCCATAATCTTCTCAAAGGTATATGTCTACCAATCAGTAGACTATGTTTAAACCCTTCTTATTCTGAAAGGAAGCCTGTTCTCAGTAGTGGGCTGGCAATGAGTTGAGATGACGAGTAAAATTGCAGAGATCAGATATCGTTTTTCAATACATTTGAAAACCAAACCTATCTGATACTAAAAATATTGCCTAGGTATAGGCACTAAAAGCTGATATGAATAAGTACTAATTTTAACACCCATTTTTGTAAGCCAACTGTGCGGTAAACTTTTTATCGCACAGTAATATCTGCCCTAATAATCTACTCTTAGGTTTAATAAAACCAGTTTATGAACAAATCTGATAAAAAAATATTTAGGTAAGTAGTTAAAAAAACTTTATTATATTTCAGAACAAGAATTAGGTACGTTTACCTAGGGACAAATTACATAAGTACATTTGTCATATAAATACATTACAAACTCAGGTTTTATTTTAAAACCTGCAGCATTAATGCTGAGCCGGGGCCTTTTCATCTTGTGCCATGTGGGTGCAGGAAGTTTTTTTGATTATAATTAAGTAATTATTAAAAACTACTAACCTACTAACAAGATGAATAAATGAATTTTGTTTCTTTCTTTCATAGCGAGGGAAAAAGTCCAAAATAAGCTCGCGCTAAAGAACTTAAAAAATCAAAAAAAATATTTTATATAAGACAAATAATTACTGGTGTCTCTTATGCTACGTCAGTGACTTTAGTACCCGTTCGGAATACAGATTCTACTGAAAAGAGCCGGCAAAAAACTTAGCAGTTCAATCATCATCATCATCATCAACCGATAGACACACAGCTAGGTTGAGGTCTCTTGTAGGGTCTTCCCTCTTGTAGGGTCTTCCACACACAACGGTCACGCCTGAACCCAGCGGCACCCTGCGATTCGCTAGATATCGTCCGTCCACCTATTAAGGGGTCTCCCAACCAGTTCCGTGCACAATGTTTAAAGCCAGGGTAGGCATTAAAGTATGAACTTATTTTCTGGCAGGCTATAATGGAAAATAAGTGTTGATTTATTACAACTAGGGTAGGCAGTACTTTTATACCTGTATGAGCTGCACGCCACTGCTCCCAACGCTGCACGTTCCGGTGCGAGATCGCCATTCGAGTGCCTTGGGACCCCAACAGCAAGAGCGGTTGCTCTTTTCAAATCATGAAAAGTTACAATATGCAACAATACCTACTATTATTATCTGCCCATCTCGTGGGCAACTGAAAGTTCACCCAGTTGCTTCCACGCAACTTTGTCACTAAAGCTCTGGTTTCCTCCAAAAGCGATGCCATCATGTAGCGGCCGTAATACAGCGGTGAATGACGTTACTAGAACGTTGTCTATGTAAACAATATGGCGCGGTTTCCTAGATAACGGTAATTGACACCGTAACGTCAAAAAGCGGTACCGCCATTTGCATGACGGCCGTCTTGCCGGTGTCGAAGTGTCTGTCAACGTTTTTTTCATGTAGCGGTAAAGGTATTTTCAAGCGTAATATTAATTTGCGTGTCATTTTAAAATATTTATTGTTCAAAATGAGTTTCATCAACTGGACCAGCGAGGATGATGAAATTTTAATTGATTTTGTGCGGGTTCATGATGTGCTATATATGTGTGTGTGGTCTGTTCACCGTAATAAAACGGTCAATGCAGTCTCGAACATTCCACATGTTTACGGCCGTCTTTTTGAGGTCATCATATTGCGTCCGTTTAAAAACGGCACCGCTTTTGGAGGAAACCATAGCTTAAGGAATTCATTAGGAGGCCAATTTCTCTAATTGTGGATGCTAATTGTCTGTTAGATGGTGATAATAGCTAACTTAGATAATAAGTACTAACCATAATTAATCATGGAACTAAAAGCTTAATTTGGTATAATCCGCTAAACCAAAGAAATCTGTATGGTGCAACGTGCACCGCGCGCCCTCCCATTGATAAACATGCAGGAAAAGGCAGCCACCATAAGCTGTGATAGCCTAGTGGTTAGGACGTCCGCCTCCTATTCGGAAGGTCGGGGGTTCGATTCCGAACACGCACCTAAACTTTTCGATATGTGCGTTTAAAAAAATTAAATATCACTTGCTTTAACGGTCAAGGAAAACATCGTGAGGAAACCTGCATGCCTGAGAGTTCTCCGTAATGTTCTCAAAGGTATGTGAAGTCTACCAGTGCTAATCCTCGTGAATCTTACTGAGAGGAAACCCATTCTCAGTAGTGAGCCGGTGATGTTGATACCTACTATTAGTTCATAATCGAAAATTAAGTTCATCGAAGTGTGAATACCAATTTGTATGATAATTGCTCAAAATATAAAATCCTCGATGATCCAGCCGCGTAATCTCCAATCACTTCGATGATAAAACGAGATTTATATTCAAATAAAAATCGACCTTAACGCATTCGTGCATAGAGGCGGAAATTGTATTTTCACGAGTATTTTTTTGCGATTTTATCAATATTTATTTAACCGTGAAAATTTAAAATTGTTTGTATTTAATATCTTCAAGTCTATTATAGTGTTGTGAAATGATGAAATATCGATGTTTTATCTATCGATATAATACAAATTATTATTATTATTGCCTTATAGGTACGTCCAATCTGTAAGAGAAGAAAGTTACAGAAGTCGGACGTAGCCAAATTCAAAGTCAAATCATTTATTGAAATTGTCAATTGTATTGTTGAATTTCTAAGATAATGAAGAAAGTAACATAATAATTACGTAAACTTATAACTAAAACTACGAGGATTCCAAACGCGCTCAGATCTAAGATTTTATTTATTTATTAAGATACAAGTTAGCCCTTGACTGCAATCTCACCTGGTGGTAAGTGATGATGCAGTCTAAGGCGTAAGCGGACTAACTTGGAATTGGTATTCCAGTACAGGGGTAGGGGTATACCTAAGAGCCCACAACAAACTCAACCGGGTTTTTTTTTTAAATTATAACCAACCACAGTAAAATTATAACCAATGTAAAAATAAGGCCTGTGCCAATGGGCTGGCCATGGCTATCACAGGATCGATGGCTGCTGTGGCTGATGACGTGTTTTGAAGTAGAGACTGTGTACTGGCAAGTATCGGATCTCCTTCAGTATACTGGACCGCCAACTAAAGAAGGTAACAGGAAGTAGATGGATGAGAAAAAGCGGAAGACTGTGTGGGCTATGTATCATTGGAAAGGCTTGTCCAGCAATAGACACAAAGAGGCTAATGATTATGATGATGTCCAATTGATACTATCAACGCATATAGACCTAACAAATTATGTAGAATTTTACTGTAGAGCTTAATAGAGCTATCAAAAATAAATTAATGTCAACCTTTCAACCAAAGTTTCCAAAATAAAATAATAATCATTAATCATCATTACGAGTACCTAATATTGATCGTTTTATAAGCGTTCGTGCCGTGAACTTAATGTAACTGTCATTTTCATTTCCGTTATTTCAAAGAGCTTTTACACCTAGGGAAAGAAAAGTATACAATTTCAGCTAAATACGAGTATATCCAATATTTTTTACCCATTTCAAAATAATATTATCTCGTCCAATTATGTATGACGTAAGGATATTTATTGGCAAGGATAATATGATATAATAACAACGAAATGTAATAAGCTACACATAATAACTATATCATAGGAAATATTTTCGGCATACCGTATTTTTTGTCTTATAAAATCGTTTTCGTTACAAGTTACAGAAAAGCACAAAAACGTGTTCTTTAATTCCGGTTTTTGGTTCGAGGGCATGGTAATGTTACAAACACTTGCCAATCCATACGAAAATCCTTGTCGAATTGAGTCAGTTATCGATTATATTATAGTATCATGACTAAAGATATTTAGGTATCATGACGTGGCTTGATGATTTTGTTAATTTATTCGTTTTAATATCCTTAACATAATTTGTTCGTTTGTCCTAAATAAATAATCAAAAAAATGGGTACCTACTCACAAAATACAATAATTATATTTTGTGTGAATCCATCCCTAAACTAATTCCATTATGTTCTATTGTTTGCACTATAGTAGATTGGGAAGATGCTTTCTACCGATAAGGTAAAGCCTTAGCAGGGGTCTCTCCGTCACTCGCTTCATACAATCGTAGTTCCAATTTCATTTGAATATTAAGCAACCAAAGTCCATGAAATTTTGCAGACATATTCTAGAAATTAATATCTGTGTCTGTGGCGTTTTAGATTTTTCTAAAAATATGTAGTTTTAAAATTACAGGGGCACAAAGATTTGTACGTAAATTTTAAGACCGCGTAACTTTGAAACCGAATATTTTCACAGAAATCTGGAAAACCACAGACATAGATATTAATTTCTAGAATATGTCTGCAAAATTTCATGGACTTTGGTTGCTTAATATTCAAATGAAATTGGAAGTACGTTTGTATGAAGCGAGTGACGGAGAGACCCCTCTTAATTAAAGTAAAACTTTTGTAGGCAGTCAATTTTTTTTTTGATGTAGTATGTAATTTATTAACAGACCAAGGGACTCGTGCGTGTACTTGTCTAAAGATAAAAAAAACCGGCCAAGTGTGAGTCAGACTCGCGCATCGAGGGTTCCGTACTCGGGTATTTTTTCCAACATTTTGCACGATAAATCATGACTATTATGCATAAAAATAAATAAAAAACTGTTTTAGAATGTACAATAAAGCCCTTTCATATGATACCCCTCTTGGTAAGTACTCTGGCAAGCCACAGACATAATATTAGGTTTTACATGTCTACAAAATTTCATGGAGATTCATTGATTAATATTCAAATGAGAGCTTACGTACGTATGTATGGAGCGCATTACGAATATGCTTTACCAAACTTGAGATAAAAAAGAATTGTAACAAAAATAATGAATATTTCCTTATCTCTCTCCTTGAAAAATCTCAATCCCACCAAAAACATTTCATGTAAAAAGTTAGCCAAGACTCACAAGTTCATAATGTTTTCACTGTTAAAAAGTTATGAGATCTCTAGTAGAGCCAAGCCCCTAGCTGATCTTAGATTTGTGCTGGCCATGGGACCTATCCCAAGTCCAAAGTAATATAGCTCTTAAATGTTCTTGACTATATCACATTTATAACAATAAATAACAAATCACTCTACTTACAAGCTCTGATTCTACAAACCCTATATCTTGGTAAAAAAAGTACGGTTTGGCCGTTTAATAACTTTTAACGTTTAATATGTTATGTCATGTAATAGTTTTACGAACATTAAACAGCCAAGCCGTACTTTTTTTACCAAGATATAGGGTTTGTAGAATCAGAGCTTGTAAGTAGAGTGATTTGTTATTTATTGTTATAAATGTGATATAGTCAAGAACATTTAAGAGCTATATTACTTTGGACTTGGGATAGGTCCCATGGCCAGCACAAATCTAAGATCAGCTAGGGGCTTGGCTCTACTAGAGATCTCATAACTTTTTAACAGTGAAAACATTATGAACTTGTGAGTCTTGGCTAACTTTTTACATGAAATGTTTTTGGTGGGATTTCATTTCTTTTTGGCAGGTGCCCTAAATTTTTTTTGGATCTATTTCTTGTAGGTACATCATTTTCATGCCACTCTCTATCGTTACCTCTTTTTTTAAAAGCTTTTATTCAACTTGCAATGTACTCGTATGTAAGTATATTTGTTCGGTGGAATCTTGCAACTCAATTTTGAAGCAGATATACCAAATTTCAGTCTTTTAGGACTTCAGGAAACACAGATACTTGGTACGTTTGATAAATCTGCCACGGACATCTTATCATGTAAACTTTAGTATTCGAGCAACAGATTTTACAGATATGCATCTCATATACGAGGGGATGAAGGGGGACCCGATTTCTTAATTTATCTGTTGTTCATAATTCTTGAAATTTGTACTTAATGCCAAATTTCAGTCTTCTAGGACTTCGGGAAGTACCCTAGAATTACAGACTAGAAGTTTTGACTGTCAATAAATCTGAAACTATAAAAGCTAGACAATTGATACTCAATGCGTTTAATCAATTTGCCAAGGACATCTTATCCCGAAAATATCAGCATTCTACCGACAGAATTTACAGATTTGCTTTTCTCATAAGAGGCGTAGAGGGGGGAAAATACCAATTTCTCAATTTTTCTGTAGTTTGTATGCAATTTCTAGTCTACACACCAAATTTCAGCCTTCTAGGACTTCGGGAATTACCCTAGAATTACAGACTAGAAGTTTTGACTGTCAATAAATCTGAAACTATAAAAGCTAGACAATTGATACTCAATGCGTTTAATCAATCTACCAAAGACATCTTCTCCTGAAAATATCAGCATTCTAGCGACAGAATTTACAGATTTGCTTTACTCATAAGAGGCGTAGAGGGGGGGCATTGCCAATTTCTTAATTTTCCTGTAGTTTGTATGCAATTTCTAGTCTACACACCAAATTTCAGCCTTCTAGGACTTCGGGAAGTACCCTAGAATTACAGACTAGAAGTTTTGACTGTCAATAAATCTGAAACTATAAAAGCTAGACAATTGATACTCAATGCGTTTAATCAATTTGCCAAGGACATCTTATCCTGAAAATATCAGCATTCTACCGACAGAATTTACAGATTTGCTTTTCCCATAAGAGTCGTAGAGGGGGGGCATTGCCAATTTCTTAATTTTCCTGTAGTTTGTATGCAATTTCTAGTCTACATACCAAATTTCAGCCTTCTAGGACTTCGGGAAGTACCCTAGAATTACAGACTAGAAGTTTTGACTGTCAATAAATCTGAAACTATAAAAGCTAGACAATTGATACTCAATGAGTTTAATCAATTTGCCAAGGACATCTTATCCTGAAAATATCAGCATTCTAGCAACAGAATTTACAGATTTGCTTTACTCATAAGAGTCGTAGAGGGGGGGCATTGCCAATTTCTTAATTTTCCTGTAGTTTGTATGCAATTTCTAGTCTACATACCAAATTTCAGCCTTCTAGGACTTCGGGAAGTACCCTAGAATTACAGACTAGAAGTTTTGACTGTCAATAAATCTGAAACTATAAAAGCTAGACAATTGATACTCAATGAGTTTAATTAATTTGCCAAGGACATCTTATCCTGAAAATATCAGAATTCTAGCGACAGAATTTACAGATTTGCTTTACTCATAAGAGGCGTAGAGGGGGGGCATTGCCAATTTCTTAATTTTCCTGTAGTTTGTATGCAATTTCTAGTCTACATACCAAATTTCAGCCTTCTAGGACTTCTGGAAGTACCCTAGAATTACAGACTATGAATTGTGATGATCATCAGTGAGGGACGAAAACGGCGTATTTTAGGTATCAATAAATCTATAACCATAAAAGCTAGATATTTGATATTTGGTATATTTGGTAAATTTGCTGAGGATAGTACCTTATACTGAAAATTTCAGCTTTCTAGCGTCATCCAGACCGAAGTTATGACGGGTCGAAAATACGGCGAAACACTTCGAGAAAAAGGTACTACGTAGCGCCCCGGCCGCCGTTTGGCTCGTCTTGGCGGGGGCACTGCCGTGCCCCCTGATAATATCATACTTTCGTTTTTGGAGGCTTTAGAACTTCCGTATCCGGTTTCGTAGGTAAGAGTATATAGATATGTATCCTCAAAGTATCTTCGTATCCGGTAACTTTGAATATTTTATTGCTGCTTTCAGTAGCGGGCGTTATCTTGAAATAGACCCGAGGGTTTAGGGTTTGTCCCTAAGATCCAAAACCAGTTCATGTGAAAGTTTAATTTTATTAAGGTTTATACCGGTAAGCCTCTGCTAGATTATGATTAAAACTCGTAACTGTCGTTCCTTTAAATTTTTATGGTTAACAGTTTGAAAAAAAAAAACCGGTCGGGTCAAAAATAGTTTGGTTATAGGTATTGGTTTATTCTGTTAGAGATTCACAGTATTAGCCTGGAGTTAGGATGTTGGTGGTGTGCCACCCCCGTGCCTTGCAGAGCACGTAGAGCCATTGCAACGGTCCTGCGCCTGATCTCTCTCCGATTGTGACGGATTTCCATTGCATCGGTCTATGAGAGTGAGGAAATAGAGAGTGCACCTGTGTTTGCGCACACAATTGTGCACTATAATATCTCTCACGCGATTGGTTAATCTCTATGGTGATTAGCCGCCGTGGCCAAAATTTGCTCCGGAGGATATTACATTTGGTACATTACATTGGACATCGTATTAGGTAGGTATATCAGTTATGTATATCACTGTTCGATACCAACCTTTTCCAACGACGACCGACGATTACCGGTGTAAACTTTATTATACTTATTATTCATCATAAAATTATTAAGTACTAGAGGATGCCCGCGACTTCGTCCGCGTGGATTTAGATTTTTATAGATCCCATGGGAACTGTTTGATTTTCCGGGATAAAATTTGCCTATTTCGATTACAGGAATGCAAGCTACTTCGGTACCAAATTTCATACAAATCGGTTAAGTGGATGGGTCTTATAGAATCCCGCGGGAACTCTTTTCCGGGATAGAAAGTAGCCTATGTCCGTCCCTGGGATATAAGCTAAGCTTGTACCATATTTCGTCAGAATCGGTTACATTGTTGGGCCTTGAAAAGGTAGCAGACAGACAGATAAACAGACAGACAGTCAGATAGACAGACAGACACAATTTCGCATTTATAATATCAGTATGGACTAGTAGGGATAGGTACATAGTCTTACTTCATACGTCATACATAGTCATATACATATATAGGCATACTTCATACGTCTATGATTTTTATATACCTCATCAATATCACAGGCTACATAATCATGTAGACGTACACATAAAAATAACGTATTGATTAGTACAAAAATAAATTATTCACGGTGGCGCGACACGCAGTGGTGTTTATTAGAGAATGTCACGACACAATATCAATGACATTTTAATGCTTAAGTCCACTTATATCTAGCATATCTAGGTTTTAGACTGTCATGACTTATATAAATAGTGAACCATTGATTTTAGAAGCACCAGTTTGGTTATTCTGAGAGTGTAACAGAGTTAAATGATTCCATAACACATATTGTGTGACCTTGACTGCTATCTCTCTTGGTAACGGAATTTTCAGAGTAAATTTCAGCAAAAGTTTGTCAATAATAAAACTACTACGCATTCCAGTTTTCATTTCATTTCATATTGTATTCATACCACTGCACTGCTGTTGTCAGTTGTCTGGTCTCTAATTAAAACATTTGACAACTTCTGAACAAGGTATTGTTTTAATGAGCGAGATTCCGTCATGTGGAAAAAGTGTTTTCTTTTTAACCCCCGACCCAATAAGAGGGGTGTTATAAATGTATTATAGAAGCAGGCGTTATTTTGCGGAAGTCCATGATATACAAGGAACCAAAAGCTTAATTTGCTGTAATCCGCCAAACCAACGAAATCTGTATGGTACGCAGCACCACACAAATTCCAACACCACAACAATGGTGGCGTATTATAGCAAATTAAGCTTTTGGTTCCTTGGGGTGTTATAAGTTTGACGTGTGTATCTGTGTATCTGTCTGTGGCATCGTAGCTCCTAAACTAATGAACCGATTTTAATTTAGTTTTTTTTTTGTTTGAAAAGTGGCTTGATCGAGAGTGTTTTTAGCTATAATCCAAGAAAATCGGTTCAACCGTTTGAAAGTTATCAGCTCTTTTCTAGTTACTGCAATCTTCACTTGTCGGCGGTGTTATAAATTTTTAATTTACACTTGTTATTAGAAACAATACAGAACCTTTCTTTTTAATTATTCTGACTGCAATATTAGTTATTATTATCGTACTTGTGAAATAGTGAATACGGGTACCTAATAATTTTGAGTACATACTTTTGAGTAAGTAGATATCATCGTCGCGTACCTTCTTCGAAACGAAGTTTGGCGGAAACGGAAGCTAGAACGGGGGGCGCCAGCCAGGTAACCTCCCAGTGTGCCTGGATGCTGCTGGTCCCTTTTGGATGCGTCCGAGGGGAAGAGCAGTGTTCGGGCCGGTGCGCCCCGGTAACATGGCTAATAATTTCTCTTCGGAGATATTGTTGGCTATGGCTAATGACCTGGCAGGGGGGGAGGTTTCTCCGCGTGTCCCTCTGACTAGCAGAGGGCACAGTGGACGAAGCGTAGCACGGGACACGGGCGACGTGCGCGTCCCAGGGTCGGGGGACGCACTTCGTTGGTGCGTCCCGGAGGTGGTGGGGACCGAGCAGGTCCCCAGTGGAGGGTCTGCCTCGGCAGACGTCGCTGGCTGGGTTGCGGTTGTTTGCTTCGGCCGTTCCCGTGACCCAGTCGCCAGGCGATGCGCAGTAGCGCCGCTGGGGTTTAGTGGGTATTCCGGTCGCCTTTCGGCCGGCGAGTCCCACATACCCTCCCTCCGGGGGGGATGCGTAAATGCATTCCCCAGCATCAACAAAAAAAAAAAAAGCTAGAACGGCATTCCATATTCTGGCAGTGTGTATTAGAAACGAGGAAGCGAATCACTTCGAAAGAGTTCGTGAAATTTCAACTACTTAGGGGTGCAGATCTTGCGTACACCGCAAACCGCTCTGGATAGGTATATAAAATTGGTAATTTGTATGTAATTCTCTCTAGATACATCGACTTAGAAAAAGTTTTAAGGCTTAGAAAACTCGACAGAATATATAAAAACCTACATCCAAGCGGAAGAAGTCGCGGGATAAAACTAGGATTAGTAATAATTATAATAACCAAACATAAATGTGAGTTCTTTACGACTAAAGTTTAATGTACTTAATGGTAACATCAAGATTCTTTATTAAGTGAAGTTCTTTTTTTTTAACGTTATATTTAATGGAACGAAAAAGTAGTTTTATGTTGTAAAATCTTTGGTTTTAAGTGTTTTACCATGTAACTTTCGATAAAAACTAATCAGTCTTATTCATAAAAATTTGTAGAAGCTTTATTAGCTTGTTATAAGCAAAGTTCTCAAAAACATGATTCATAAACGTTCAATAGTGCTAAAAGTGTTCAATAACGGCTCCATAACTTATAACAGGCTGAACCCTACTATAAACCCGTATTAAAGAACAAGATGGCCGCCGTCTTGTCTTAACAGCTGATAATTTGTTTGGAAGTGAGGTTATTTTGTTTTGGTTGATTCTAGTGTCATTGCATTGTAATTATTATTTGTACATTATTTATTCTGGATTCGAGAGGCTGTGGTAATTAACTAGAGTTGCAAGTTTTAACTGCCATAAGATGCTAGGGACGGACGTCGTGAAGTAGGTACCTAAAAGTTTCTACCTAATTTCGAAGTTTCTTTTCATGTAATCATTCTTTTACATAGGTATGTGATTTCTTCTAACGTAAGAAATATGGCGGTGATGCAGCTCAGTACCTAACTACATAAACCGAGAAGAATTTGGGTAAAAAAAAGGGCTGGCTCATTTTTTGCGCAACGGATCAGCCTGGCTGTCAAGCGTGGAAATGCAGCCAGTATTCTTGGCACCATTCCACACGGGCATGATTTGCATAGTGATTAGATAAGGCTAGCTTTAAGTTTTATTGTAATATTTTCAATTAAAAAAAAAAGGATTTTATTCCATGAATGTCCAGGTACTGTATCTAAATTCTAATACATACTTTTACCTAATACATCTTTTTTTTAAATAGTATAATAAAATCTAACGCTAATTTCTAAATTGCTTCCTGTTTCCATTTTTATAATTAAATAAATCGGAACAAAACTCCGAACGATAATACCTAACTATCCTCCAGAACTCAGACAATTGACCGAAATTCGAAAACAAATGTCACACCTGCGTCACTTTTCTGTGTAGAGCCCAGTTTTTTTGCAATTTTGTCTATGAATTCATCAGAACGACAACATAACAAAGCGAAACTAGCCTATAGCGAGAATTTAGTTGTGAGAGGTTTATTGAACCTTTATGAATAAAGAAAGTTATGAAACGTTTAATAGGCCTAATGAGCATTTTAGCTAATGAACGTTTTAAACCTATATTAAGGGATTTTTATGAATAAGACTGTAATTAGGCTTTAGCGAGTATTGTTCCAGATACATAAATCAGAAAGCTGACACTTAATAAAAATTAATAATCCTATTAACTAAATTAATTATTATCGTACTTGTGAAATAATAACTGCTTACCAAATAAGGGGAATTGTATCATGTTGACGCTCACTTATTCTCGTAGTTTATGAAAAGTTTGAACATCTATGAAGTGATAAAATTTGAAAACGTTTTAGGGTTCCGTACTTCAAAAGGAATAACGGAACCCTTAGAGGATCACTTTGCTGTTTGTCTGTGTGTCTGTCAGTTCCTCTGTCCGTCCCGTTGATATAGAATCATTGGCAGGTAGGTAGGTCTTAAGATTTTATAAGTAATGCTTGAGGAACTTTTAAAACTACCTAATTCCACGCGGACGAAGTTGCCGGTATCATCTAATTTTTGTATAAAAGAGCCTCCCTAAAAAGCCTACAATATGCAAACAAAATTCTAAAGTAAAATGAAATCTGTTTCAAAAATAGTGATTTATCGTGGAGCCGCAAACCGGCGAATTTCACGTGGCGATAAAACCAGCGGGTCGGGTTTATTTATTGCACGAATACTTTAATTTTCACACTCGATGTATTTAAATATCTCCAAATTAAGGTTTGCAAAAGAGTGCCTGGCTGTGGTGTTTAAGATTTTTCTAAAAAATGTAGTTTTAAAATTACAGGGGCTCAAAAATTTGTATGTGAATTTGTATGTGTATTTGTGTGTGTATGTGAATTTTTAGGACCGCGTAACCGGTAACTTTGAAACCGAATATTTTAACGAAAATCTGAAAAACCACAGGCATAGATATTAGTTCCCGGAACACTTCTACAAAATTCCATTGAGTATGATTGGATAGTATTCCAATGAGAGACGAACTACGTTTGTATGGAGCGAGTGACGGAGAGACCCCTCTTAACGACTCTCACTGTCATTCCCTCACTATTCTCACCCCATACAAGCGCAGTTTTGTTCATTGATTATTTAACCAATAAAACTCGACGTTATTTAGTACACTGCTGGACGCTATCTATCTCTATACCAATTTTTTTTCAAAGTTAGTAAAAATTAGGTAACAGACAGACCGACAAACAGATACAAACTTTCGCATTTATAATATTAGTATGGACTCAAATTTGTACATTCTAAAATAAATATAGGTACATATTTTTAAGAATCAAACCCGGGACCTTCCACTTGTAAGAATACTACAGCACTCATTACCGTCCTAGGGAAGTCTTGAATCCAAAAGTACGGTCTTTATGCATTCACCCTCAAAGTCCTGAGACCCTGTGGCGCGCACAAAATGTAATTAAGTGTAGAAGTGGAAGCAATAAATTACATCACGGAAGCTTGCCCAATTAAGGAATAGAATTGTTTTTAAGTTACTTGAGTAAATGAAGAAGTTCGCACAAGTTAGACAGAAAACAAGGAATAACTTAACTATTTGTTTTCTTACAATATTTGTATGCTTGTCTTTTATTCCGAAGTTGTATCTTATTTATTAACCCCCGACCCAAAAAGAGGGGTGTTATAAGTTTGACGTGTGTATCTGTGTATCTGTCTGTGGCATCGTAGCGCCTAAACGAATGAACCGATTTTAATTTACTTTTTTTTGTTTGAAAGGTGGCTTGATCGAGAGTGTTCTTAGCTATAATCCAAAAAAATTGGTTCAGCCGTTTAAAAGTTATCAGCTATTTTCTAGTTTTCTTGTAGAAAAGAAGGTTAGATAACCCTTAGGTTCATAATATTCAAGTGTCAATTGACAAATGTCAAGCTGTCAAGATGGACGTTGCCTAGATATACATAATTATTTATTTGACAATGATTTGTCGGGGGTGTTGAAAATTTTTAATTTACACTTGTTTACTTAGTAGTTATTATCGTCCTCTTTGTTGTAAACCGATAGAGTCCACTGCTGGACAAATGTCTCTCACAGGGACTGCGGGCTTGTGTAGCCTGGATCAAACGGATTCTTTCGACTCATTTGATGTCATCTATCCATCTTGTGCATCGATGTATCTTGTGGGTTCTGAGTTCTGCCAATGTTGTGTTTTCCAATGCGAAGTCTCTGTTCCAGCACTTTTAGACTTCAACTTAGGCATGTCTCAGCTTCGCAACCCGTTGGGCTATGTCTGTTATCTTGGTTCTTCTATGGATCTCCTCATATCTGATTTGATCACACAAAATAAAATCCAAGAATAGCTCTTTCTATCGCCTGCTAAGGAGATTGAGCTTTCTTATCATAGTTAGCGGCTATGTCCTGGATCTGCTTGTCATTATTGGCAACACGCACTGTTAAAAGACTTTGGTTTTTTTGGCATATTCATTGCGACTCGCTCCAGCTTGGCTCAAATGGAGTTTTGGAAATCGGTAAGGAGATGGAATTTTCAAAAATCCCAAAACACGATTCTTCATTTTGAACCGAAAATCTGTGTACCAATTTTCATGATACAAAGGCTTTTGAAACTTAGAAATGACAGAAACTTTTATCCCCTGTTCACCTTAGGGATGTATGTATTCTTTCTTTGTGTATGCTTAGTACATTATAGAAATAACTTACTATCAACATTTCAAAGTAAACTTAGATTGTACAAACCGTTCATACTTTTCTGTTTCTAACCCTACTGGTATGTTGAGAAGTGAGTCAGTCAGTCAATCAAGACAGTCTTAAAATGTCTATCGATCTCGGTATCAGATCAGACTGCAACTTACAATGATCGAAGCTTGCCTTATCTAGTGATATAAACAGCCATATAAACCCATGTATAGCAATGTATAGCAATTCAAGTATTTATAAGAGCAGAGAAGAAAGGAAACCTACTTACAGAGTTACAGACATCGATAGGAGGGCCAAAGCCTCCCGAAGTAAACAAAAGAAAAGATAATCCCAAACATTCAACTACGAGCAATTTACTCGTTCTTATGAAGCTCTTTTCGTATTTTGTGTGGGCACAAACATTAATCCTTACATAATATTTTACATGCCATGAAAGTACGACTGTCTGTCTGTCTACTAGTTTTTCACGACCCATCCATAAAACCAATTTTGACAATATTTGGATCCGAAATAGCTTACATTTCGGGAAGGAGATACTTTTAAAACCTAAATCCACACTGACACTGAGGAAATTACGGGTATTCAAACGATTTTGACGAAATTTAGTAGGTACAGAATTAACTTGCATCCTGGAAACGGATGAAGAGTACTATTTTAAATCCCAGAAAAATCAAAGAGTTTCCAGGGGATTTTCAAAAAACCGAAACGTTGTTGAGGGAATCATCTAGTGCATAATGAAACTTAGTTGGCAGAAAACTGAAACAGGTCACGTAAAAATTAAAAAGTATTGATTTTCACTTCGTTGGAACGTTAAAAATTTATAAAATACACGCGACACGATACGAAATGGCATAGCTTAATATTTATAGTGATGGTGTCACGCTATACAAAATGACATAATTTGACTGGCTACTACATACTAGTCTTTTTTTACCCCCGACCCAAAAAGAGGGGTGTTAATAGTTTGACGTGTGTATCTGTGTATCTTTGAGGACTTGGGGACAAGTTGACGTGACAATGCATTTAACGACGTCCCACTCCAGGTTGTATGCCAAAACTTTTTTGACTCTCTCTTTTCGTAATCCTTCAAAGTACCTCGACGTACCTACCATTGAAATGAAAAAGCAAAAGTAGCATTAAAAAGTTTTTTTTGGCCACTATTACAACTGTAAGTTTTACTCACGTAAGCAATTTACGTAATTAATTGTCAACTTTACAAAAGTAAGTAAATGTACGTATAAGAGTGCTTACATTAGTAAAGTCGTAAGTTAATCGTGTAAACTACCTATTACGCGAGTAAAACTTACAGGTGAAATCGTGGCCTTTCTCACACACTTAGTTATTCGTAGATTAACTATCTATTAAAGCATAATGTACCTATAGAATATAGATAGATATAGATTTAATAGTTTTTGAATAAATAGCTGTGACAAACAGATCAACAAACGGGCTCGTTGAAAGTATAATGGTTCCTTGTTTTCCTACGGAACCCTGATAAACAGAAGACTTCGCAGGTATAAAACACCTATAGATAGCAGGAACTTTCCATTGCAAAGCATCCGACCCAGTTTCCCACTTCGATCTTGTTTTGTTCAATAAAGTCGTTTAATTAGATGCTATAGGTTGCTATGGACAGCCCTAGCGCTGTTTACCATCTTTATATTACAAGATTGTAATATTATAAAGCCACTTTGCACAAGAACAGTTAAATATAGTTTACTCTAATTAGGTAAATTCATTTAGTTAAGTTTTTAAGGCTGTTAGCCCGGTCAAGATACATATTCAAGGTTACATACAATAATAATTCAAATAGAGCTGAAAAAGCTCTATGCGAATTATTGTAACCTTACCCCTATTTTTTGAGCTAAATTGACCGGGCTATGTAACTTTTTATGTGAATTAGTAGCAGTAGGTTTTCTGTGTAACGTAGACACCCAGTTAGAAAGGATGTTTAGAAATTCCACGAGAGAGAGAAGCCAGTATCGGTTTATTAGTCTAAATATTATGTAAAAGGAAAAGGTGACTGAGTGACTGACTGACTGACTGACTGATTGACTGACTGACTTACTGACTTACTGACTTACTGACTTACTGAGTGACTGGCTGACTATATCAACGCGCAGCTCAAACTTCTGGATGGATCTTTCTGCATGCAAGTTGGCATGCAGAAAGCTATTATTAAGTAGACATCCGCTAAAATAGGGACCCGTAAAATAGGGGTTTGAAATGTATTGTGTAGTCTACGCGGACGAAGTCGCGGGCAAGAGCTAGTCGGTAAATAAACATTAAAGCGTTGCTGAAGGCGTCTTAATGGGCCTTCGGTACTTAAACTATGGTGCTTGTAAGTTCGGGCTCTAATGTTACCAGTAGTGTGACAGTTGCTGACAGTTATTGATGGCTCGGCTGCTCCACGCAACGCTGCTCGCTCGTAAATCATACCAGCTCAGCTGGAATAATACGGCGTTATTTGTCAGGATTTGGTCTTATTTTCGTGAGGTATACTAATAATGTCTTGTTGTTTATCTAAATATATAAAAGAACAAGTGTAAATTAAAAATTTATAACACCCCCGACAAGTGAAGGTTACAGTAACTAGAAAAGAAGTGGTAACTTTCAAACGGCTGAACCGATTTTCTTGGATTATAGCTAAAAACACTCTCGATCAAGCCACCTATCAAACAAATAAAAGCTAAATTAAAATCGGTTCATTAGTTTAGGAGCTACGATGACTCGACAGATACACAGATACACAGATACACACGTCAAACTTATAATACTCCTATTTTTGGGTCGGGGGTTAAAAAGTGCTTTTAAGTAATCTACCAATGCTATTCATCTTTCAAACCTTGAACGAAATAAGATTATATAGGAACCCAGGATAAGGTTAACCTCATCACTTTATCTTCAATATTTGCTCACAGTATCTCGCAATAGTACCGTCCATATGTGGATATCGATATTCCATTAGCCCTGACCCGTGAGGTGACGGATGACCGGTCAATCCGTTATGGCGGACTCCTGCGATATTGCCTGTGTGCTTAGTATGAGATTTTACATCTCACCAACTCATAGAATTCGAGCGTCGAAATATTTCAGCGTTTATATGTGAAACAGGAAGGTCCAAAAGTCATTTGTGGGAAAGGGTAGATATAATCTTTTACAACAAAATTTTGTAATCAATTTTGGACTTACCTTTACACAATACAAGTTTAAAAAATCTATTAAAACTATGCTCCTGAGAAAAGCATATTATACAGTCGAAGATTATGTAAATTATTAAAAATTTTGAATTTGACCTGCTGCTCGCTCCAGCAATGCGCGGGACCTCAATTGCTTTTATACATGGCATAATATTGTATATCAAATCTTTGAAAAGAGCAACCGCCGAGTTTCTTGCTGGTTCTTCTCGGTAGGAAAGGCATTCCGAACCAGTGGCAGATGCTCTTGACGATTCAAATGTACTTGTAAAACTCTAATTAAATAAAAATATTTTGTTTTTTTTTTTTTTAAACGTATCTTAACAGCCTTGTTTCAAAGCATCACCAGTCCATATCATAGTGAAAGTAGAAGTTAGTACAATTTAAAGAACACAAGAACACAAGTCTTCCAGTAAAAACTCTTAACTATAAACGAAGGCCAGTCAATGGACCGATTCTTAGGTAAAAGTACGCTTATAAAGTTAGGTTAATATAGGTAATATTGCTTACTAGATTATGCCTTTTTTTTTTTTTGTTGACGCTGGGGAATGCATTTACGCATCCCCCCCGGAGGGAGGGTATGTGGGACTCGCCGGCCGAGAGGCGACCGGAATACCCACTAAACCCCAGCAGCGCTACTGCGCGTCGCCTGGCGACTGGGTCACGGGAACGGCCGAAGCAAACAACCGCGACCCAGCCAGCGACGTCTGCCAAGGCAGACCCTCCACCGGGGACCTGCTCGGTCCCCATCGACGCACCTCCGGGACGCACCAACGAAGTGCGTCCCCCGACCTTGGGACGCGCACATCGCCCGCGTCCCATCCTCCGCTTCATCCACTGTGCCCTCTGCTAGTCAGAGGGACACGCGGAGAAACCTCCCCCCCTGCCAGGTCATTAGCCATAGCCAACAATATCTCCGAAGAGAAATTATTAGCCATGTTACCGGGGCGCACCGGCCCGAACACTGCTCTTCCCCTCGGACGCATCCAAAAGGGGACCAGCAGCATCCAGGCACACTGGGAGGTTACCTGGCTGGCGCCCCTACTAGATTATGCCTGCGACTTCGTCCGCGTGGATTTAGGTTTTTGAAGATCCCGTTGGAACTGTTTGATTTTCCGTGAAAAAAAAGTTGTCTATGCCCGTTCCCAGGATATATAAGCTAACTCTGTACCAAATTCCATCAGAATCGGTTAAATTGTTAGGCCGTGAAAATGTAGCAGACAGATAAACAGACAGACACACTTTCGCATTTATAATATTTTAGCAAAATTAGTACATTAGTAAATATTAGTAAATTAGTAATTAGTATTAGTATATTAGTATGGATTAGCTTCAGTCATAGACTGGATTGTAATAATATTAGTAAAGTACTGCTGACAGCACTTTACGAAGTCGCGTCGCTGGGAAATGGTAAAAACCGTGATTTGATTAAATCCCTTAGGGATATTATATTGTAGATAACGGGCGCCTACATAACACGATTAGGTGTTTTCATCTGCCGATATTTTGACTCAATTACACAAGTCGTGGTTACAAAGGGACTGCAGTGCTGCTAGGGATGAAGGTCGAGCTGTCCTGGGCAGTAACAATCTACACGCTTTCTTGTACTTTCCTATGTATCCCTAACTATAACTAAACATCCAAAGTGTCATTTTTCCCTCTTTCTTGAAAAATAATATAAGAAATTATTCCAAATCCTGGTAATATTAAAATATAAACTTTTGTGATCATATACATCTACAGTCAACGCTCCAAGCGGAAATCTTGAGATTTCGTTGGTACTTGGTACTGAATTTTTAACCTTGTATCAAGTATCTTTAGATCCATTTTGCTCTGACGTTAATGAGCATCGACGCTCGAATTCTATCAGTGTGAGATATAAAATCTCGCACTAAGCACTCTATACTGCCCGCTCGCAGTATAGGGACTTCGATTTATACCGATATTTAAAGAACCAACTCTCTGTCAGTTGACTTTGTGACCAATGTCGGAAATACTACATATTTTCTACATTCAATGTCTTGTTATTCTAAATTTTTTTTTGGATAAACTTCCGAAAAGTGCATACCTCAGATGAATCTGAAAGGTATAATAACGTATTTGGACCTCCTAATCACGAATACCATAACGAAAATGGGTGCAAGCACCATTTTGAATGTATGGGAAATGAAGGAGAACCTCTTTTCGCTTGGTGTTCATAATATTTGGGATTTTGGTAAAAAAAAAAAGAATTTTGTTTCAGGATTTTTGGGATTTCCATCCCTTACTAATTTTCAATAATTCTACTCAAGCGAAGCAGGGCGTATCAGCTAGATTATAATCTACAGAGGTAGGGTAGTGCCTGCCTATTCGTACCTTTACTGACGTAAACATACGAGTAGGCAGATAGAGATCCAATGAAACAGTCATTCTAAATCATTTCCGCGTGGAATGTTCCCAACAATGTTGGCTAAATTTCCGCTTTGAGCTTAATTGTTATTATTTGAAATGAAATTATGTAATTAATTAACAATTATAAACCTCGCTGAATACCCTGTTGGGCGCCATTGTTAATTCCGGATACATCCGGATCTATACTTACCTGAAACAAAAACAAAATATTATAAAAGTAAGTTATGTTATTTTGTTGAAAAAATGTAGATTGTATTTGCCATCGTTTGGGCCATATGTTTAACTAGCAAACCTGCCCCGGTTTTCGTTTAAGTAGAATTCCGGAAATCAGCGAGAGGGTGCGATTTCCTTAATTTTTAACGAAACCGCAAATACCAATTTTCATGAAAATTATGAATTTCTGCTGGAATTAAGAATTTCATATAATTATTACATGAACCCTGAACACATTACACTCTTTTTTGGCCAGAAGTGTAAAAAGATGCTATAGTTATATTATGTACAGTGCGCGACAAGTTGAGATGGCAACCGGGAAGGCCCCGCACACCCACACAGCCCCCGAGCTAACCAGCTACGGGTACAGTGCGGGTGTGCGGGGCTTCCCCCCGCCTCATCCTTGTTTGCCATCTCAACCTGTCGCGTACTATAGATACGAAATGGGTAATAATATTAACTCATATAAAATCTGCTGATTTAGCAACTTGGCTTTAAATTGGATTTAAGTTCGTTAAGCTGTTTTGCAGCTATACAAACTCGAGCTCACAAGCAAACGAAATTAATTGCACAATTTTAGCTGACACATGTACTGAAGTTATTATAAGCTGTTGCTTAGGTGTTAAACTAGTTTATTAACGGGGCACTCTCCGTCACTTACTCCTTTCTCATTGCAACTAAAGTCCATGAAATTTTGCAGACCTATTCTAGAAACTAATATGCCTGTGATGTTTTAGATTTTCTGGTTATTATGAATATACCGAGCTAATACCGAAAATGTACGAATAAGGACAGATAGGGATAACAACAATAATATCATACTTAAGTTAGACAGATTCTCTTAAAGTTAGACAAGTAAGAGAAGTTTTCAATCGTGCTCCTCAGCACTCTCCTTTCCTAGATTTCCATAAAGTGTTTAAGAATGTTTAAGTAGTTGCAAAGTTACACGAGCTCAAAGATCGTATGTAAATCTTTGAGCCCGCGAAATGACGTTAGCGTTTTGGGATAGTTTGCCAGATCTCGATAAAAATATGTAGTTCAAAAATGTTGCAGTTCCATATAAAATATATATAGTTCCAAAAAATGTGTAGTTCCATAAAAATTTGTAGCCCCATAAAAATGTGTAGCAGGCTCAAAGATTTATATAATGTAATTTTAAAACTACATACACATTTTTACAGAAATTGCGAAAAAACAGTCATAGTAATTTGTTTCTGCAACGTTACGTTTCAAAGTAGGTATAATTGTAAATGTATTGAAACCAATCGAGAGCAGGAATGGGTGATGATCAGTTTAGTGCCTATTCAAATGAAACCGCTCAACTAACAAGCCGGTAACGCTGCGCACACATGCGCCGGACAAACAAACAGAGTACAAACATCATTAACTGTGTGCTACTGCGCTTATCCCAAATTGAATCTGTATTGAATTGGTATTTTAGTGCACTGTTACCAGCCGATGCAAATTGCATTGGAACGAGGCGATTGCTTTGCAGTTGTATTCAAATTCAAAATATTATAATTCAATTAAACTTTTACAAGTACTTTTGAATCGCCAAGAGGATCTGCCACTGGTTCGGGATGCCTTTCCTACGGAGAAGAACCAGCAAGAAACTCTGCGGTTGCTCTATTCAAAGATTTGATTAACAATATTATGCTATGTATAAAAGTAATTGAAGCCCCGCGCATTGCTGGAGCGAACCGCTAGTCAAATCCACGCTCATTTATCATTTACATTATCTTCGTTGCAAAGCTGGTTCATAGCGTACACTAAGTTCTCATATATTCTGGTGATCTTGGTCATTGCAAAATAATAGTGTTTTGATGACACTATAAAGCGTTTCTGAAACATAGGCATCGAACATTTTTGGGTTGAAAAGTAAAGTTATGTCCACACTAAAATGTTATTAAAAATGCGAAAGTGTGCATGTCTGTCTGCTAGTTTCACGGCACGTTAAATCAATTTTGACTGGGTATAGAGATAGATTGTATACCGGGGAAGGAATTGCGAATGTATGCAAAATAACACAGTATATGCAACTATGAGGTAATAAACGTAAATATATCACGATTACAGCGCGTTTGTTACGTCTGACGCGCTTTAAGCGCACGTGTTAATTAAACTTACAGCTAGAGGGATGAGACGTTATAATATTTTATAAGCATAACTACGGTTAAGGCCCCGTACAGAGCGTCACGCGGAGCGTGGTACGTAGCATGGTGGTGCCATTTATGAAACGTATGCTGACATAATCCACACTTCCATACTAATACTAATGTTATAAATGCGAAAGGGTGTCCGTCTGTCTTTCGTTTTGCACTTCAACTACCCCCTAGGATAGTTGTGGTGCAGGGTTGTTAGTATGCCACTGCAGGCCACTCCACCATGGGTATCGCTGCGAGCGCCGCCACCCGCTTCTCCATGACCGGAATAACCGCAAGACGCGCCGCGCAACGCCACGGGTTTCACTAAACGAGCCCTTGCTTCTGACACACACTTAACAGGGCTCTCCGTCACTCTCTCCATACAAACGTAGTTCGTCTCTCATTGGAATACTAACCAATCATACTCAATGGTATTTTGTAGAAACGTTCCGGGAACTAATATGGTAAACTGTGGTTTTCCAGATTTCTGTTAAAATATTCGGTTTCAAAGTTACGCGGCCTTAAAAATTCACATATAAATATTTGAGCCCCTGTAATTTTAAAACTACATATTTTTAGAAAAATCTAAAACACCACAGACACAGATATTACTTTCTAGATTATGTCTGCAAAATTTCAAGGACTTTAGTTGCTTAATATTCAAATGAAATGGGAACAACGATTGTATGAAACGAGTGACGGAGAGAGCCCTGTTAACAAGTCATTAAATATAACCGTGCCTACAATAAGCTGACAACAGATTTATTAATAAAATATTAGCTCAACCCAAATGTAAACAGTAATTAACTGGGGTCAATTTCAGTAGGCTATATTTTGATATCCATTTTTAATAGCGACACAAGAGTAGGGTAATGCGGGGTAAAACGTTAAGCTGCCATGCACATAGAATCAGACGGATTTTTTTTATAATGTACCTGATGGCTTTATTTCATTTATGTAAAAAAATAATTATTCTAAAAATTCTTTTGGAACACTGATATTATAAAGGCGAAAGTTTATGTGTATGTGTGTGTGTGTGTTTGTTACTCTTTCACGCAAAAACTAATGGTTTGGCTTAGAATGGAAATAGATTATACCCTGGATTAACACATAGGCTACTTGCTATCCCGGAAAATCAAAGAGTTCCCCACGGGATTTAAAAAAATCTATATCCACGCGAACGAAGTCGCAGGCATCGGTGGCGGCATATTATTATAAAAACAAATACTCAGCCCCACAAAGAATTTCTGTATTTTACTCATACGACATAGCGGCGTTACCCAGTTTATGGTTTGCGTATCTCTTCTTCGTTTATATTTATCTCACCAAAACTATTAGTATTACTGTATAAATATATTGCGAAGTAACTGTAAGAATACTCAATCTCTTTAAAATTTCTATTCACGCAGGGATTCGCGTGAATCGAGTTTATAAATTTATTGAATGGCTAAGTATCTTTTGCAAAATAATAATAATCCATAGTCTGGATATCATCAGCTCTACTCCACAATTTGCCTCATAAAACGAAATTGTCAATGTAAGTAGACTTCGCAATACAAGCCCTGAATATAAATAATAAGAAAGCGGTCAACTATGGTTGCACGATAACTTATAGAGTGTACCTACCTACCTTTAGAAAGGTTTTCGTTGAATTAAGTTATCAGCCAATTAATCACAGTGCTTTAAGTGTGATTAATTGGTTGATAACTTAATTCATATTTTAGGTGTGTCTGCTAATTTCGTCTCAATGGCTTTACGAATTTGGTGAATTAATTAAACGTCCCAATTTTGTGAGACATGAATTTAGGCAACCAATTTGGAAAGAATGGCTCATTATTATCCCAACAAAAGTACCAAAAATGTGATTAAAAGAGAACACCAGCAATGAAGATATCATATTGCTCGTTTTTGAGGGTCGTGATCCCGAGAGAGTTAATCCAAATGCATTATTACTTTCCATATTATAAATGCGAAAGTGTGTTTGTGTGTTGGTTTGCTGGTTTGTCATTTAATCACGTCGCAACGGAGTAACGGTTTGACGTGATTTTTTGCATGGGTACGTATATTTAAAAACCTGGAGAAAGGCTACTTTTTATCCCGGAAAATCAAAGAATTCCCACGGGATTTTCAAAAACTTAAATCTACGCGGACTAAGTCGCGGGCATCAGTTAGTTAGTGCAGGCCATAAAGCAAACCCAAAAGAAATCAGTAGGTATTAAAAAAACGAAAATAATATTTATAGCTAATATTAAATCTGAATATGAACATGCGTTCAGAAATGTTTCGAAAAAAAGCTCATAAATCAAGCGATCATCCGGGCATAAATCAACCTCACCTGTACAAAGACTGTGCCCGGGTAAAAGACTGTACAACCCGGGCAATTAATAACTGGTTTATGCCCATATCAGTTCATGCATCAGCGGTTTTTCATGAAAGGATTTATAAAAGGTTTTTTGTGGCTTGGAATACAATGTGTTATTATGTTTCTTTAGTACAACAAGAAACCTTTAGGTATATCACTTCTATATCAAACTCCAAGTCTTTAATAACTAGGTATGTATATCCATGTAAAAATTACGTCGATCCGTCGTTTCTTTGTGGCGTAACTGAAAGAAGAGCTCCGTCACTCGCTCCATACAAACGTAGTTCATCTCTCATTGAAATACTAACCAATCATAGTCAATGGAATTTTGTAGAAACGTTCCGGGACCTAATATCTATGCCTGTGGTTTTCCAGATTTCCGTTAAAATATTCGGTTTCAAAGTTACGCGGTCTTAAAAATTCACATACAAATCTTTGAGCCCCTGTAATTTTAAAACTAGATAATTTTAGAAAAATTTAAGACACCACAGGCACAGATATTAATTTCTAGAATATGTCTGCAAAATTTCATGGAATTTGGTTGCTTAATATACAAATGAAATTGGAACTACGATTGTATGGAGTAAGTGACGGAGAGAGCCCTTGTTAATATAATATACCTAGTGATACTCTGGGTGCTATAGAAAGAGTTATAGGAATAATAATAGACTTTGATCAAAGACATGTCTTTAATATACTAACCAATTAAACATACTTGTGCTCTCAGGAGTGGGGTATAATAGATTAACATGTACGCTCTCAATCTGCATATAATTTGCATATTAATATTGTGGCACAAGTGGCTTATTTGGTCACTTTAACCCATTAAGTACTCAACCTAACAAGATTTGAGGTGGGCACTAATTCCTTTGCATAAAAGTATGTCCCTTTGGGGGGTTTAAGTCACACGAGCTCAATCCAATATTTGGACGTAAATCTTTGAGCCTGGGTAACTTTAAAACTAAGGTACACAATTTTACAGAAATATGGATTAACCACGGACACAACTGTAAAAATTTGTTACTAAAACATGGTGTCTACAAAACCAAATGCCAATGAGAACCAAATTACATTTGTATGGGGAGGAAGCTTGGAAGTACACTAATTGGATTTATTTTTACATTACATTACTTTAAAATCCTTACCAATAATAATAATAATTGTTATATCAATAATGTAGTAATGCATAAATTGCTGGGGATAAAATAACCGGTTATTAATTGCCCAGCATTGCTCTGCTATACAGGTGGGTCTGATTGATACCCGGTTGATCCAGGGATTTGTGGGCGCAAAAGAAAAATGGCTGTGTTAATGAAAAATCATTTTAAAATCCGTACTAGTTGTTACATCAAATCTACCGATGCATAAGCTGTTGGGGATAAAATGACAGGTTATTAATTGCCCAGCATTGCTCAGCTATACAGGTGGGTCTGATTGATACCCGGTTGATCCAGGGATTTGTGAATGTAAAAGAAAAATGGCTGTGTTAATGAAATTTTTTTTAAAATCCGTACAAGTTGTTCCATCAAATCTACTGATGCATAAACTGTTGGGGATAAAAGGAAAGGTTATTAATTGCCCAGCATTGCTCAGCTATACAGGTGGGTCTGATTGATACCCGGTTGATCCAGGGATTTGTGGGCTTAAAAGAAAAATGGTTGCGGTTTTTCTCCAACATTTCAAAGAGACCTGTGTGCCTGATAAATACGCGCAATAGTTTTGTCCAAGAATTTAACATTTTTAGAGTTCCGTATTTCCAGAGCAAAAAAGAAAACCTTATAGGATCACTTTGTTGTCTTTCTGTCTGTCTGTCTGTCTGTCGTGTCCAAATATCACACAAATCAAGCGGATTTACTGTGAAAAGCTAAAAAGACTGGTATACGTTCCAATTTATAATATTAGTATGGAAAGCTTAAAGGAACTGAATCAAAAATGTCTAAAATATACTTTTATGGTAATTTATATAGAGTTTATTTTTATATTGAGCGCTTCATATTTTATTGAGAGAACTGGACTCCTTAGCCGCTAGGTGTTAATACTAAAGGGTCTAAATTAACCTTCTATTATTAGCTCAAAGGGCGTCTTGTTTGATTAGCCTAAAAGCATGAATTATTTACAACTCTCCCTTTGTGTAGTCTTAGTAACTATTTAGGTTATCGAAAGATATACAACTACTCACTCAGGTTATTAGATTATACGGATTTTTGCACATAATTCCGAAGTTCTTGCAATTTTTTATGGCGAAGACCTCGGGATAAGACTCGGGCAAATTCGTTTTTGCACAGCTTCAGGGCGTGTCCCCATTAGGTGAAAAGGTGAAAAGTGAGCGGCTGACTGTTCGCTGGCTGACTCTGAGCGGCGTATCGGTCACTTACTTAAAGTAAATGGTCAGCATATTACATAATCAGCCATTTGCAGCGATCAGTACACTGATATAATCATATATCAGTGTATATATGATATTATTATCATTATATCAGTGTACTGTTCGCTGCAAATGGCTGATTTGACGCACTGAATGAGTTGGCAAGCGAAACGCTGCAAGTACATTAGCGCGGAGCAGCAATCGCTTATCCAATATGGCATGATATTATTAAAATTGCATATTTGAAAAGAGCACCGAGTTTCTCGCTGGTTTTTCTTGACAGGAACAGAATTCCGAACCAGGGGTAAATTGTAAATCTTTCTGAAGTAGGTAATTGTAAAAGTACATTTGAATAAAAAATTATTCTTTTCTATTATATTACACGCTTGTAACTGCAATTTAAAATTATAAGGAGGCAAACTGGAAGCAAACAGTTAGCCGCTCACTGTTCGCCTAATGTGGACACGCCCTTAGCGAGAAAACGAGCAAGCGAATCACCTGAAGTTATATAATTACCGCTGTCCATGAACATTTGCAGCACCAAGATTCCACATTCCTTATTTGCAGAAACATTTTCGCAATGAAATGTTAGACAATAGGTTGATATGTTTCACTATACATCGATGGTTTCACCTTACAAAATCAGGTAAGTATAAAACAATTTAATTTTTCTTAACTATTTTTTAAAATTCAAAAAATCTTCTATTGTGTAGAACTAGAGGAACCGCCAACGCTTCGTCGGCTCCTAAGAAATTTTTATTCGCCCCATAAAATTAGCCCCATATCATAGTTTCGAGGGAACACAGTAAAAACTAGTTCAACAAATTGGAAGTATGCAGGGCAGAGACCACAGAACAAATAATGAGACTGACGGAATTATGGCAAGTGGAAGAATACCACGCATGTTTTGGGATTTGTGTGGCGCTGCGTGGTGGTGGTGCGAATTGCATGCTTTGTGACTGGCTTTTCCTGCATGTTTAGCAGGGCGAGGGCGAGCCGGTGCATGTCGCATGCTGTATGTTGCATAAGGTTGCATCATGTTTAGCGGATTGTAGCAAATTAAGCTTTTGGTTCCTTGTATATCATGGACTTTCGCAAAATGACTCATAGCGGCCTACAAGTACAATTAATATAGAACAAACTGCAAATATACAATTAGTATAAAATTGTTTAATAACAACTAGGTTAGGTAACTTTTATAAAGAAGGACACTATGTTTCTCGGGATAAACAATGTCAGTGACAACGATGTTTGTTCGTTTGAATATTTTATAGTACACAAACATCATAAAGTGAAAGAGAAACATACAGAAGAAGGATGGAATTGCAAAGGCGAATGTTTTAATGAAAATGAAATGGAAAAAAACTTGGTTAGTTTAATGAGTTAGTGTTAATTATTCGTTACGGACTCTTAGTACCTTAGTAATTATTCCAAGAACATAAACAAGAAGTAAGTTTTACAATCATCTAATTACTTATCCCAAAAGTAAAATTATATTTTAAGTAAAACAGGCGGCCTTATTGTATTGCAACCTACGGCAGGTTTGTTAAAATTCTACAGAAACAGTCTGTAATTTGCCCATTTTCCCGAGGAACCCTAAAATTAAATTTACATGCTTTTGTTGTCGCCGCCTACCTACATCGTCGAGGGACGTTAGGCCGAGTATTGTGCACGCCTAAATTACTTACGAAAGTGCCTTTTTTGGTAACTAGGTAGGTAGTTACATGACTAGTACTTTTGTCGAAAGTAACACGCGTTATTTAGCAACACTTTTGTACTTGTATATTTGAATCTACTCAATGCGACGATTTTTTTAAATTAAATCCATACTAAAATTATAAATGTGAATTTGTGTCTGTCTGTGTGGCTGTTCGAAGAGATAGCTTGCTTTAGGACATCTCAAAAAATTAAAGAGTTCTCTCGGAGCTTTTAAATTATCGATAAATCCAATTGGATGAAGTTGTGCCATCATCAGATTCTGGTACTTAGATAAATAAAATAAAAAATATATAATTAATAAAGATTCACAAACAAAAAAATGTATTGAAATGAACGGCGTTCACAATGAAATTGATACGGTTCGATACGGTGATCGGATCAGGCGAATGATACATAATATCTGCGGGTTGATTCGCTTTACTTAGTGTCTAGCACTGAATAATAGCCATCGAGCTCATTAATTGATATTTTATTCTTAATCCATTGAAGGTTTCCTACGAAAAAATATTTTAATATCACTCAGTGAAGCAGCAATGTGCAACCAACCTTGGTGGCCAGTCGCGCGCCGAACGCTGTCAGTAGCGCTCGTTTTGTTTGTTTATTTACCGTTTGCCTATTCTTTTATACAAGGTATCCTCAAGTGAATAATAGGTTGATGTCGTTTTGTGGAAAGAACGTAGGCGGTGATGAACAAGTTCAAACATGTTCAAGGGTGGAAGACGATAGTTTAAATGTGATTTCAAGTATGGAAGTAATCGGAAATATGGAGTGCGAACAGTATATGGAGGGTAATATTACGCCGAAAGGAACAGAAAAAAGAAGACGGCCGAACAGTGATATAATAGAGGAAAATGACATAGATGATGGATTTATTACTGTGCGTACTAGACGTTCGAAACGATTTGCTAGAAACATCACAAAACATAGTGACTTTCACAAGTCGAATAATAGTAACTTAGAAGAGCAGTATCAAGTGAGTATTACATCTAAAGAAGTTTTGCCAAAACAAATAGCTTTTGCTAAGCTTTTAAGAGCAGAAAATATTACTAATATTCTTAGAATAAAGTTCAGGAGTCCATTCAAAGTACTCATACAGTTTGGATGCAAAGAACATGCAGAGAAATTAATTCAGAATAAGAAGTTAAGTGATATGGGGTATAGGATGCAATTAGTGGATGAAATAAATGTGTCTTATGGCATAATTAAAGAAATTGATTTAGATGAAGAGGAAAAAGAATTGATGGAGAATCTTCAGTGTGACCATGAAATATTGGCTGTGAAAAGACTTAAGCGCTTATCAGACGGAAAATGGATAGATAGTGAGACTGTAAGAATATCTTTTAAAAGTCAGACTTTACCTCCGTACGTATATGGGTTTGGTTGCAGATTTGAAGTGAAAGCATATATGTTTCCTGTAACTCAATGCGCGAAATGCTGGCGGTTTGGTCACCAAACCCGTCTCTGTCCAATGAAAAAAATCGTATGCCCAAAATGCTGTTCAGATCATGAAAATTGTGAAACGACAGAATATAAATGCGTTAATTGTAAGAATGATCACATGGCAAATGACAAGACATGTCCAATATTCCTAAAAGAAAAAATGATAAGAAGAATAATGCTTTTGGAGAATTGTACTTACCGAAGAGCTCTTGAGATACATCGGAATAGCAAAAATAGAAATGAAGAATATGACAAGAGTGAATATGACAAGAGTGGAAGTGAGTGTGAAAGTACTGATCAAGATGATCATACAATGAAAGGCACAGATTTCTTGAAAAGGACTTATCGAGATATTTTGTTGACTGAGGCAACAGTACACGCAGAAAAGTCTGATACAGAAGACAATATGAATAATGAAGAAGTTTCTGTTGCTAATACTATAAAGTCTAAAAATAAAAAGAAGAAAAAGAAACAGTCAAAGACAAGACCCTCAAATGAAGATCGGTTTAAGCAGAGTTCACAAGATAATGAAGAGCAACCCAAACAACATACAGAGAATGAAGCATCAAAAGAATGTAAGAATAATATATATGAAGGTAAAATTACTCTTGCATTATTTTTAAACAAAATGAAAGAAATTATTATGTCAAATAGAAAATTAGAAGAAAAGATGGTAGCAGTTGCGGAGTTTATTTTTGAAATTATTTACAAATTTATTTTTACATATTTCGAGAAGATAGATATTTTGAAGAAAGTAGTGTCACTATTTAAAAATGAGTAATTTAAAAGATTTTGTGTTGAATATAGTTCAGTGGAACTCACAAAGTATTAAGCCTAAGGTGGCCGAGTTTGAGTGTTTATTATATCAGGAAAAGGTACACTTAGCTCTTCTGAGTGAAACGTGGCTAGAACCAGATTCAGCATTGCGTATTAAAGATTATAATATATGTAGAAAGGATAGGTATGATAGTTATGGTGGAGTTTGTATTATAAGTCATAAATCTATTAAAATAGAAGTATGCCCAATATCTATTTCAAATTCAGGTATAGAAATAGTACATATTAAAATATTAAATGTCAAAGATTTGATTAATATAATATCAATATATTGTCCTTCAACCGTTTGTACCACTCAAGCAGACTGGGATGAATTATTTTCTAGATTTTCTCACAAAACTATTATAGCTGGCGATTTTAACGCCCATCATTCTAATTGGTCGTGTAAAGTTGATACTAGAGGTACACAATTATTTGATTCCTGTTTGGAGAACGGTTACATATCTATCAATGACAATAGTCCAACCAGGGTTAAATTAGTGAATAATAACCTTCAGCAAACATCACCTGACGTTACTTTTGTCTCGTCAGATATCGCAATTAATTTTGAATGGAAAGTTACAAACGAAAATTTGGGGAGTGATCATTTAGTCATAAAATATTCTATGAACTTTTGCGATAATTATAGATGTACAAAACTTCGTAATTTTAAAAAAGCTGATTGGAAAGGTTACAGTAATTCTGTCGAGCTTTATTTGAATACTTTCTTTCAAAATAATAATGATAATAATGGTATACAACAGAGATATAATAATTTACTAGAATGCATTAATAAAGCTGCTGATGAAAATATCCCCAACATAAAAATTTGTACTAATCCTTCAGCTAAATTTCGCCCAAAACCATACTGGAATCCATCTATTTCTAAGGCAATTGCTGAGCGCAGATTAGCGTTAAAACACTTTAGGCAAAACCCTACCCCAGGAAATCTTACTGCATTAGAAGGAAAAATTATGGAGGTTAAAAAACGTATTCGACAAGCTAGTTCAAATAGTTGGTGTAATTTTTGTAGCTCAATAAATGAAACGACGTCAGCTCCTGAAATGTACAATCGCATGAGGTGGATCAAGGGATACAAACGTTCTAAGGTTTACTTCTCGTCCGAAAAAAATGAACAACTGTTGTGTAGTCTTTCCCCTGACTCAGTATCGTCTAAATGCCCATCGTTCGAGTCATCAAATTCATTAATGGAATCTATTTTTACTTTGGATGAATTGTACCACTGCTTAACCAAAACCAAAGATACCGCCCCTGGCGATGACAACATAACTTATTCAATGATTTATAATATTCCAGAAATAGCTAAATTATACCTTCTCGAAATTTTTAATATGATATATACATCTGGCTACATTCCAGTCCAATGGCGTGATATCAAAATAATACCAATACCTAAAGCAGATGGTTTAAAGCTTAGACCTATTTCGTTGATCTCATGTGTTTGCAAAATCTTTCACACTATGTTATCTAGACGCATAGAGTGGTTCGTGGAGAGCAATAAAATTTTGACTCCTAACACTACAGGGTTTAGAAGGTCTCAATCTTGTTTGGACAATGTAGCCCGGCTTGTGACGGAAGTACAGATTGGTTATACAAATAATCATCCCACTTTGGCTTGTTTTTTGGACGTAGAGAATGCGTATAATAACGTGACAGTTGAAAAAATAGTTACAAGCCTTGATGAGATTGGTGTAGGTAGAAAAATATGTATGTACTTTTGGAAGTTTCTTAATGAGAGGCATTTAAAAATCGAAGTCGGTGCTGATGCTGAGAAGTATATTTGTAGATGGACAAATAGAGGTTTGGCACAAGGTGATCCTATATCCCCTTTACTTTTCAATATTGTTACAGCAAACATATGTAGACAGGTCCAATCTGTACGTATCTCACAATACGCAGATGATTTTGTGATATATGTAAGTAGCTATAATCTTTTAGACTGCGCTAGTAAGATACAAGCAGCTTTAAATACTATTGTTATTTTATTGGAAAATATTGGTCTAAGTGTGTCTGCAGGTAAATCTAATTTTGTAATTTTTAGTAGAGGTTTAAGAAGACAACAAATTGTATTAACTATAAGTGATATAGAATTGACAAGAACCGAGTGTGTTAAGTATTTAGGATTTTGGCTCGATTGCTCCTTACGATGGAGAAGACACATCAATGAAATTTGCGGGAAAAGTGCGAAATTTTTGAACCTTCTTAAAGTATTAGCCGGGCCATCTTGGGGGATTCATCCCAAACATTTAAGACGTTTGTACATTTCCATCGTAAGAAGTAGACTCAACTTTGGCAGCTTTTTGTTCGATAATAGTTCTCATGTTAACATTTCAAAATTTGACAAAATCCAAAATCAAGCATTAAGAATAGTGGGTAGTTTTATTAAAAGTACACCAATACATGTGATGGAGTCTGAAATTGGTGTTCCTCCTTTATTTCTAAGAAGAAGATACCTTGGTATTAAGTACTGCTTGAAAGCAAAGTCTACCAGTAATAATCAAACCTTGTCATTGCTTGATGAACTACATTATCTCTGCCAGGGTGCATATTGGAACAGGAAAAAAATACCTTTGCTTGTTAAAGTATACAATGAATTAAAAAATGAAACTGTATCATCATCAAATCCTATTGAAATCTTCTCTTTAGACGTTTGGACAACTAAAATTAAAATAAAGAATGTTTTAGAGGATAGCCTTTTAAGTGTTAATACATCTAAAAAAGAATTTGACTCGGCTATTAAAATTAATATTTTAGAAGAACTTAATGCTCGGTACAAAGGGTGGCACATGCTTTATACGGATGGTTCTAAAACTGTTCAGGGTACAGGAGCAGCATATTTTGATCGCAAAAATAATAGATATGGCAAGTTTAAGACAAATTCTAATGTTTCAATAATGACCGCAGAACTGTTAGGAATTTTGGAGGCTTTAAAATATGCTAGCACAATTGAAGAAAGCAAAATAGTTATTTTTACCGATAGTCGAAGTGCCATTCAGCATTTAGCTCGATGCGCCTCTGGGCACAGAGGTGTTGTGATAGCTTTTTCTATTCTTAAAATGCTGAATGACTTTCAATGTAGAGGTTCGAACATAAAGATTCAATGGATCCCGTCTCACATTGGTCTTGTTGGGAACGAGCATGTGGATAATTTGGCTAAGTGTGCAATAGAAGACGGCATTGATGTATTGATTACACCGTCTGTTTCGGAAATATTACCAAAGTTTAAAAAATCTTGCTTTGTTTTATGGAAAAATCATTTTGATAGTAAATCGGTTGAAAAAGGAATATGGTATAAAACTGTTCAAAACTTGCCTTCTATTATTCCCTGGTTTACTCATTCCCGACTGAATCGTCCGTATATCGTTGCTGCTTTGAGGTTGCGTTCTGGACACGTTCCATTGAGAAAGTTTGCATATTTGATGAAAAAAGTAGACTCACCAAATTGTTTGTCTTGTGATAAGTTGGAAGATATGCAACATTTGTTAATGGAGTGTGTTCAGAATAGTGAGTTGAGAGAACATGCCTGGTCACTATTAAATATTAAAAGCTATGAAGTTGGATTCATAAATAGTATTTTGGCCGAACCGGATTCCGTTTCGGCTAAAATCCTATTTAACCTTTATATAAAAAGTACGAAAAATAGATTAGGTACTATATAAAATGTTTCAAGTTAGGAGATAGAATATAGATTAGTAATAGGTTATATAAAATTTGATTAAGTCAATTGTTAATTAGTTTAATCTAGGTTTAAGTACTATAGAACTGACATGTACAAATTGTATACAAGTTCTTTAAAATAAATAAAGATTAAAAAAAAAAAAAAAAACCTTGGTGGCGATCATTCATTGTTAGACACAGAGTTAGCGACTCACCCCACAGAAGACTGAACCTGGCTAAGTATCTGAAAACTAGGTTACGACTGGGAAAGTAGTGACAAAACAAATGCATACCATTCCTCTACATCAGTGCAATTTTACTAAAACGCCCCTACAAATCTGCACTGGGAAGCACCAAGTAAACAACTTTAGAGATAAATTTTCCATTGCAGCTTTTAAAGATATCCTGCCGAGTCGTTGTACTTCCTAGTGTACTAGAATGTACCTACTGAATCACTCGGGAAAGCGGTTCAACGTTGAAATGGGATGTAAAACCTTTGTATCTAGTTCTCAACCGTCTGAGTGCACTTTGAGAAATCCTGTGAATCAGACGCTAGCCTTTCTATAATCGCTATAAAGGTTGAAACAAACATAATGCTTTCAGAATCGGCAATCAGTGGTTTTCCAACAGCAATAATGCTGTATTGCGTTTTTACGACTATGTTAAAAGTTCAGATCACAGGTAAAACTTTCGGAAAATGATCAAATTGCTAACTGCCGAAGCTAAAAGTATGGTGTATGCTTTAGTCAGTGGAAAGTCTAGCTGTCACATAAAGCTGGTTTTATGTTCGATAATAACTAAAATTCCAGTGGAAGCTATGATCAAATGTACGGATTATTGCCGTGTGCACTATTAATAACATGGGTATTTATGGGGAAGTTTTTGTCATTAAGTTTCTTTGTGTAATACTGTCTAATAATAGATAGATAGAACACTTTATTGCACACAAAAAATACATGTAAAGGAACACAACACAGAAAGAAGAAAACAGAAAAAACAATTGTGTGCAAAGGCAGCCTAATTATATGTAATATTATGTGCTACACATTAAATTAGCGCTTCAGAATATTATAGTAGGATACTAATAATAGTTATTAAAGTAAAAGTAATATAAACACATAACAATTAACAACACACTCTGGTCCTGCGAATGGTCTCTTGAATATTATGAAGATAGTAATTACATATTGTATTTTTTCCTTTATTTACTTAATAATACCAGCGACTTCGTACCCATGAATTAAGGGGTTTTAAAAATCTCGTGGGAGCTTTTTAATATTCCAGGATAAAAGTAGTCTTTATTTTTCTGGGACGCACGTTGTCTATGCACCCGTCAAAGTCGGTTAAGGGATGAGCCGTGAAAAGGTAACCGGTATACACTTACTTAGTAATTTCATACACTTTTGCAACTTTTTTGAGACACCCTATTATTATTTTGAAGGCAACTTGATGAGCACTTTCAAACAGAATATTTCTGCTTCATATTACTTAATTTTATTTAATGAAATGTTTCCTTCCTTTAATTAAATCCATTAACAATCAAATTACGAATTTCACAAGTAGGTGCCTACATTTCGCGTTTAATGTAGAACAAAGTTACAAAGATATTTAAGCGAGCGTGTGGCGGGGAATTTTAACTGAATAATGAGTTGGTATTTTCATATAAAAAGTAAAAAGTGCCGAGTTGCCAGCGCGTAGTGGCGACTGTGCATTTTCCAAAATTCCGTGAAACATTGTTTAAAGCCTGACCAGAAATATGAAAAACTGGTCAAGTGCGAGTCGGGACTCGTTCTTTTAGGGTTCCGTAGGTACATTGTTACAAAAATCATATATTGGGTGTATGAAATATTTCTTTTCCGAGCTGAACATCGCAATGTTGCGCTCCAAAATCGATGATCGCAATAAACCGTGAAAGAAAAACCCAATAATGTTTGTTTGTTTTGGTCACAGCTTACAAACTAAATAATAAATCGTTGTTTTCAGTATTTGTTGTTTATGGTACAAAATTAATCGAAATTTCGTATTCCTTACAAGATTCTTAACTAGTTTAGTTTTTGAGATAGCTCCCGTCACAAAAATGGTCTAACTGACAATTTTGACGGCCCGCATTTGGCCTAAGCATAGAGAAGGGCCTAAGGCGCTCTGAGAGCGATATCCAGTGAGATACTCTACAAATGCCATAAAAAGTGTCGGAATCTTCAGCCCTAATTCGTAAGAGCGTTAAAAAAAGCCGGCTTTGCGCTGACAAATACAAAAAGCGCGTTAAAAAAGCGTTGACGTGTGAACATACTTGGGAATGTAATTGTTCTATTTCAAACGCTTTTTTAACGGACGTTAAAAAAGCTCTCGTGCGAATGAGGCCTCACTGTAGTAATACGTATGTAATGTTTTTAAAAATCATAAGAAGGGCATATCAATTTTGCTTAAAAACCTAGCAAGAACACTAAAGAACTAAGAAAAAATTCTCTAGTAAATGGATATTAGCAGCTTTGGTCTCTGTAAAAATATTAAAATGCTACTAAAACATTTGTAATAATTGTTTTTAACTAATATAAGTTTGATTTCATACTTTTTGTTTCATTTAAACCTTGTCGTCGCAAGAAATTCGGCTTTCGTCGTGACACTTTGGAGTGACATGGGTCGTTTGATTGACAAATTTAACAAAAGCGTTTATAACATTATTCGTATTTTTCGACCCGATATCTTGTAATAAAAAACGAAATTTCCACATCATGGCTTTAAATACTGAATATTTAACACAATAGTCAATTTCATATGTTATGTCATATCATACATTCGTAGCAAGGACCCTGTAATAAAGATCAAGAGTTCTTTGAACAAAAAAGAAAATAACATCGTGAGGAAAGCTGCATAGCTCGAGGGAAATTCAGAGATATTAGTATGTGCAACCCGTCATAGCAGTAACTCCTTAGAGAAAAGGGTAGGGTACGTGTGATTTCATGATTTTTGGAACCCTTTTTTATTTACAACTTTGCGCTTGACCGAATTAGCTCGTATTTTATGGGTACTAACATATATTTAATAATGAGAATGATCTATTGACGACACAAAAGCAATGAATATGGCTGATTTAATAAAAATGGAAAAATGCAAAAATTATGAAATAGTTTTTTTTTTTAAGTTATATATATCTATAGTTAGATATGAAAGAAATTCATTGCTTAGACACATAGGTGTAAATACACCTAATTTTTTTTAAATAACCGATTGTCCTTGGAGGTATCTACTTTTAGGAATAGTAAGCGGGTTTTAGTGCTGGTTATCTTTTTTTAGTATAGTATATAAGTACATTACGATACGTGTGACTTAAGTAGTTCATTATTTCATGACATGAGTTAGCGCGTGCCAGCCAGGTAATCTCCCAGTCTTCCTTTGATAGGTCCGAGGGGAAGAGCAGTATTCGGGCCCCGGTAACATGGCTAGTAATTTCTCTTCGGGGATATTGTTCGCTATGGTTAATGACCTAACAGGGAGGGGGAGTTTTCTCCGCGTGTCCCTCTGACTAGCAGAGGGCACAGTGGACAAACGAGGAGGAACGGGAAATACATCTCCCATTGGAGGGACGTGCCATAATGGACTGTTTAAGCCGCACGTATTGTAATGTACAATTTTTAAACCAGGTAATATTAAACAACCCTAAACTCGACTACTACTCATTAAAAAGAAACCCACTACGGACGAACGGATTCTTTGTAAATACGTGAATGTGAAACTGACCTTTGTGCATAATACTCGAAGAATGCAACCAATATCTCGATGGATCTAGTCATTGCTGCCCACATTTCGTGCGATTTGCATTTTGATAGAGACGGCAGAGGCAGTCTTGACGGACCGTCCGACATTTATGTTTTATTCACATAATAAAAACTAAAAAATAAATGTTAACAAAACTTTTTTGCTCACTGTACCAAAAATGCGCACTATGTTGCGTCTACTACTTTATTATGTTAGAGTCTATTTCTTACGTAATTTTCATTTTAATTATTTTGGATTTTTTTAATATAGCATAATAATAATGTCAACTCTACTGATTATCAGGCACTCGTTATTATTATCTTCAATGAAAACTATGTGTCGTGACAATTTTTTTAATTACATGATTTTGTGTAACATATCAATTAGGTACTACTAGGTACTACTGTGATCTATTGTTGTTTTAAACATGAAATGCAGTAGTAGCACTCGTACGTAGTAACGTAGTACTTATTGTAGTAACACCACCTACGCCGTAGGCTCTGCTATGCAACAGGTAAACTTATTTAGTACAAAAACACTGATACTCAATGCAACAAGCTAAAAACAGGCTTTAGTGAAGACACTCCGTTCCAGAACTATCCATTTTGTTTCAAATTACGAACGTTTATTTCATGTATTTTTTTTATTATACTAAATGGTTATACTCTAGCACGATGCGTACATCTACACCGGCTAGGTTCCACGGACTGAGGGCCCAAAACCAAAGCGCATGCTCTCAGGGAATTATTCGACCATTTAAAATGAACTCCTATACCTCTTTATCCTGTACAGAAGTCAGGACTAGCGGGGATTTCGTTCTAAAGCTCGGAGCTCAATACAAGTTGGTCGCTAAAGAGACAAAATACATATTATTATCAAGGTAGACATTTGTACGTATGGGAATCCACAGTTGGTTTGACCAGCTTTGACTTTACGAATTTTTTACTACGATTTTTCATTCCATGTGCATCACATATTTTTTTATGCTTTGCGTACGTGACAGGGGATAGTTTTCTATGAAAATTGAAGCTGTGAAAATTTTTCTTAGTTTTCTACGATTTTAATTTAAGTATCTACCTATTATTTTTAATTTGCTGATGTCTTGGGCTATATTTTTGTCGCTTTATTCAGTCCATTACGTAAGATTTCCAATTTGTTTACGTCTCTTACAAACCCTCAAGAAAAGCTATTAATATAACTTATATTTTTTACGACAGTAGTTACAATTCAAGGACAATGATTTTCTTACAAGTAAAAATGAAACTAATTCCAAAGGAAATTGTCTTGGTAGGTATAATATTATAGCAACTAGGTATTCGTAGTAACTGAGTATCTATCTCGCTACAAACTTTCCAGGAACTTTTGTCAGCGTAAAGGGAAAATAAAAACTTCCCTTCAAAGATAAAATCTGAGGAGTTTTCTATTAGTTGCCTTTGAAAAATTATAATAAGTACTGGAAATATTATGTAATTAGGTGATCTTAATTAGTACGCACCTAATAGTTTTTAAAGTAACTAGGTTAGGTAGGTATCAATATTTTAGACTAAACCTTTTGTTTTTGTACCTATTAATCATTTATTATCGATTGCGCTGTGGTTACCGGAATTTGTGGATACACCATATTAACAGATATTATTTAAGAATATGCAAATATTACAAACTTGTTAAATTTGAGTGATTTTTTTTTTGTTGGTTTACCCTTCAAACACGCCGAAACGGATCAACGGAACGTAATTTAACATAGTTATTTTACAGGATACTAATTTTTATCCCAGGAAATCAAATAGTTCCTCCGGAATTTATTAATAGCCTAAATCCACGAACACGAAGTCGTGGGCATAAAACTAGTAAGTACCTAATACAACATGTAGAATTTTTTTTTCTTGCCATAAAGCTCCATTATATCATTGCAGCTTTATTGCCACTACCATCTAGCCTATGGGCTGATAAGTAATATTATTCTAGCTTAAACTTCTACTTATGATTAATTTCTAAATCTAATTTACAGTCCAATAACTGTCCTTCATCATGATCAACCCATTTCCGCCCCACTACTGAGTACGGGTCTCCTCTCAGAATGAGAAGGGTTTAGGCCATAGTCTGCCACGCTGGCCCAATGCGGATTGGCAGACTTCACACACCTTTGAGAACATGGAGAACTCTCAGGCATGCAGGTTTCCTCACGATGTTTTCCTTCACCGTTAAAGCAAGTGATATTTAATTGCTTAAAACGCACATAACTGAAAAGTTAGTGGTGCGTGCCCGGGATCGAACCCCCGACCTCCGATTAGTAGGCGGACGTTCTAACCACTAGGCTATCACAGCTTATGAGGATGATATTATAAGAAATATGGGTATGTGGACAAGATTAGCCAGAAACAGAACCATTTGGAAAAATTTAGAGGAGGCCTAGGTCGATGGACACGCAGAGTATGAATTAATATTTTAAAACCTTATAGTATGTAAATACTTTTTTAATTGTAATAATTTTATGTACCTATATCTAATTAATTAATTAAGAAAAACCTGTACAATTTTTAGTCTACAATAAAGGCTCTTTTTATTTTATTTTATTTATTTAACTCTCCTAAGTTTATTCTAATATTATGGTCTTACAGTTCACTATTGTGACCTAGATAGTTGAAATGAAAGGTTTTCTTTCGTTTGACTAGATTGGAAGAACAGTGTACCTATATCTGAAGTAAGGTCTAATAATGAAAGGAGTAGGTTTACATAGACAGTCGTTTGCACTTGTTGCATCGTTGACGCAAAGCAGTAACAGGATTTTCAGGGTTCCGTAGGTATATGAAATGTGCCGACGGGACCCTATTACTAAGCTTCCGCTGTCCGGCTGTCTATCTGTTTGTCTGTCAGCGGGCTGTATCTCATGAACCGTAATAGGTAGAGTTGAAATTTTCACAGAGTGTGTGTATTGCCGGTGAAAGAATTTTTGAAATCGGATGAGTGGTTTTGGAGATTACCTCCTACATCCAAACTTACAAACTTTACCTCTTTATAATATTAGTGTAAATGTAGATAGAGAAAACTTATGCCGGTATATGGCACATATCTAAGCTCCTGCGCCTATATTATTAACATGTTACTTACTACTCGTAAATTCTAATTAAGCCCAAGGAAATGGAATCCTATCGCATGTCTGACATCATTCGAATTCAATTTGATCGCATCCGATTGGAGAAACCTACCAATTACAGTGAATATCACATCTAAGTATATAATATTAAACAGATGTATTAGTGGCAATCGTGGAGGGAACGCCCCGCACACCCGCACAGACCCATGCTAACCTGATACGGGCGAGTGCGTCCCCCGCCTCATACCCCGATTGCCATCTCAACCTGTCGCGTAATAGGTATACATACGAAAGACTACATGTCAAACATTCACATGTTTAATGCTTTTTGGTGCAAACCTAATATAAGGTGCAAACTGCAAACACACATTGAGCCGCGATAGCACAACGGTTGAGGGGCGGACTGAATTCCGTAAGGTTGGCGGATCAAACCCCACCCGTTGCACTTTTGTCGTACCCACTCCTGGTACAAGCTTTACGCTTAATTGGAGGGGAAAGGGGAGTATTAGTCATGATTAGCATGGCTAATATTCTTTATAAAACAAAAAAACCAACTGCCAAAGTAAGGTGGAAGCGGGCTAACCTGGAAAAGACATAAGGTTGTTTTTCCAGATATGCAGCTATGCTGTGAGGAGGATAAAATTAAGCTATTATGTGGCCATTTTCACTAATGCTAAGTTGTGTAGCGAAACAAGTAAGATGTGCTATGAACATGCCGCGCCGCGAGATAGCTGTGCGAGGAAGTATTATTTTATTATTGTATTATTGAGATCAAAGCGACCAGTACGACAAAACGACAATTTCATATGTAAGGACCTAATAGATACGCGACTCAAGCTAACAGATGCATCGACTGTACGGAGAGCACGTAGGTCTACACCATTCGCGCATCCGTAGTTCTCATCCGTAGCTCCCATCCGTATATCCCATCCATAGCTTCCCTCCGTAGCTCTCATCCATAGCACCCATTTCTCCATACAAAAAAACATAGCTTCGTTGAACCCGTTTCCACCAAATGCTAAGCTAGGAGTAGCAATTCATATGATTGGTAGCTATACATCAATAGAATAGAATATATTTTTATTCAAGTAAACTTTTACAAGTGCTTTTGAATGGTCAAACTTGTTTACCACTGGTTCTGAATGCCGTTCCAACCGAGAAGAACCAGCGAGAAACTCGGCGGTTGCTTTTTTCAAGTGTTCAATTTACAATAATATGCCATACTATATCAGCAATTGTAGCCCCGTGAATTGCTAAAGTGTTTCAAATCCATAGCAATGAGCACACATCTCTGGTGGAAAAGCAGCCTAACAGTTTTTATTAAAGCCTGTATGGATTGTATAGTTTGGATGGTGGGGAACTTATTAGCCAGTCACGGTCGAAAGATAAGAAGTGATCTAGGCTGTTTTCTAACCGGGAAAATAAAGTGACCCTAAAAGACCTTGAAAAGATCGAAATCCATGTAACTAGAATATGCCGTTAAACCTAGTAATAAAAACCGCCAAAAAAATGTTCCCTAGGGCAATAATATTAGTGTCTTGTAACAGTGGCTTGGGTTGCCATGGCAATATAATCGATTGGTACCACGTAGCCATCTCTCTCTTATTTTGAATAAAATGCATCGCTCCGTCTCACTTGCACAGTTATCGTTACAAATTGCCTTGGTGATACCCTGCATTTCTTTGTTTTGTTAACTCTATGTTAGCTAAAGTCAATGAAATGTTAAGAAAACTTTGACGATTCGAGAGTGTTTGTGAAGGATAGTTGGCTTATATTTGGGTTCCGTATTTGGAGATGCGGTTTCTTTTTTCCCTGGAGAGAAAAACGAACACCTATAGGATTACTTCGTTGTATGTCTGTTTGTCGTGTCATTAAGGGAACCAAGGGAATCAAAATTTTTGTAGGTACTTTCCGTTGACCTAGAATCTTGAAATTTGGCAGGTAGCAATGTCTTATGTTAGCACTAGAAAATAAAAAAATCTGAAAACCATGAATTTATGGTTACATCACAAAAAATCATCATTATCATGATCAACCAATCGCCGGCACACTACAGAGCATGGATAGCTCTTTCGCATTTATAATATTAGTATGGATTGTTTGACAGCAATCAGACCTGCTGGTACGATACGACTACAATACGATAAGTAAATATCGCCAGTTATGTATAAAGAAGCTTCTAAACAATAGTTCCAGAGGAGTGACCCAAGATATTTGTCATATTCTTGTTAACAATCCAAAGGTAGGTATGCTTTTGTCCTTTGTCCCTGCGAAAACTTGCACTGTGCTAATTTAAACCCTTCATAACCACGCTCGTTTAAGTTATGTGGGTACATAGTTATGAGTTACATTAACATTCCCTACCTACCTAATATTAAACTTGAAATTAATTTAAGGAGTGCCCGCGCAGGAACCAAAAAATACTTTTTAAGATTTTTAGGGTTCCGTACCTCAAAAGGAAAAACGGAACCCTTATAGGATCACTATCTTGTCTGTCTGTCTGTAATACCAAGTGGGGTATCATATGAAAGAGTACATTCTAAAACAAATTTTTATTTATTTATACGTACAAATATTTTTTGGAAAATGTTGGAAAAAATATCCGAGTACGGAACCCTCAATGCGCGAGTCTGAGTCGCACTTGGCCGGTTTTTTATTATTGGAATGAGAGCCAGCTGGTGGCAGACTTTGCTATTTTATACAAGGTGAAAGTTTATCTGCGTACTGTCCCCAACACAGGGAAGAATGATCAGCGAATATGAAGTTCGGATCAAGGTGTCTTTACGAGATAACAGGTGTAAAACGTTTCTCTCTGTTTTTGTTTGGGATTAAAGCTAGAAAGAGGTAGGTATAGGTATTAATTTGATTCCGTGGAGAGGGTATTATTATGTGCATTTTTAACCCCCGACCCAAAAAGAGGGGTGTTATAAGTTTGACGTGTGTATCTGTGTATCTGTGTGTCTGTGTATCTGTGTATCTGTCTGTGGCATTGTAGCGCCTAAACGAATGAACCGATTTTAATTTTCTTTTTTTTGTTTGAAAGGTGGCTTGATCGAGAGTGTTCTTAGCTATAATCCAAAAAAATTGGTTCAGCCATTTAAGAGTTATCAGCTCTTTTCTAGTTTTCTTGTAGAAAAGAAGGTTAGATAACCGTTAGGTTCATAATATTATGTCAATTGACAAATGTCAAGCTGTCAAGATGGACGTTGCCTAAATACATAATTATTTATTTGAAAATGATGTTTTGGAAAACTCAGATACTTTAGATCGTAGGCGCGGAATAGTCCAAAAAATCAGTTCAGCCGCAAGTTCAGCCGTTTAAAAGTTATCAGGTCTTTTCGGTCTTTTCTAGTTACTGTAACCTTCACTTGTCGGGGGTGTTATAAATTTTTAATTTACACTTGTATAAAGACTTACTCTATAAACGTTGACTTTGCACTCGCGATTTGCGAATTCCACGCTGAATGCGCCTGTTTGACCAAATCTCAAATAACTCTCCATTGTCCTAACTTTGACTCAGCAGCTCGCCGAGAAACTTTACACTCATTTTCCAGATTGTTGTTGAAAACTTTTACAATTCTTGAAATAAATTGTTGATGAGAATGAGATTTTGAAAAGTTTTACGGAAAATGAAAATTTGTGGACTGAAGTCACTTCGTCTACGTAAAGTGGTTTTCAAGACTTAAGTTGTTTTATATTGTGCTGTCCAACAATTTTCTTTACTAGGAAGTTCGATTGTAACACTAAGGTTCTAAGTATATAACTACTTTGGTTACCTACTTACTGCCTTTGGTTAGCTTCTTTGGTTGTGGGTCTCCAAAATAAAAGTAAAATATAAAAAATACCTACCTTTCACGTTACATTTAACAGAATATTAGATACCTAGGTTCTGTCCCTGACTTTGTCTGTATAATCTAAAGAAACTAAACATTTTTCGCAATAATTTATAGGCATTCATGGATAGTGATTGATTTGTTGAATAAGACAGTAGTTAAGTACGAGTAAGTACATACTTGACCCTCGGCTAATTTTCTTGATAATATGTAGAAAAAAAAATCGGTGGTCATGAATATATTTTGAAATCATAATTTCGCAGCTTATTTGTACATTGCACCCAGTTCTTTACATGGATAAGTAGAGAGTCATTCAACGAAAGCCGGAAAGGGATCATTGTGCCTAATTGAGCGATATTGTGTTATAATGCCAATTGTAAAAGCAATGGATTGACCGACATGTCAGAGGTTATTCTTTAGTGTTTTTGTCATAATATTTTGACTGATAAAAACTTTCTTTTATTATAAGAGCTATAAAATAATAAATACTAATTTTTATTGTCATCTATGAAGATATTAATATTTTTGATATTAGTATGTTAATATTAATGCCATCTTGTAGCAGGTCATAGTATTTAGTAGCAAATAACATGAGTCTGTTGACCTAAAAATAAGTTAGACGCTATGTGTGAAAATAATTTAATTTAGTAGAACTTAATTTTTGAAGCAGCGCCATCTATTAGCAAATTGCCAAAGTACTTAATAAAAATTGCACGCCCTCTAGTACAGTATCTCAAAATATACGTTTCACCATTGGTGCCTAGATGGCGCCACAACAAGGAAGACTATTTAGTTTAAGTAGTTTCCAATAGATGGCATTGACTATAATTCAAACGAAAAAGTTTATTGGCGCGGAAAAGCAAGACCGGAAAAATAAAAGTGCGCGTAGACGGCGGCGTAGCGGCGTAGACATTCTGGCGTAGATCTCAAGGACGAGGCAATAAGAATAATATTATTACTGTTATTACGAATCGTAATAGTCTGATATCATATTTTATGTCAATAAGTACGTCTATTTATTATTTACTAATTAGAGAGTTCAGAGATCAAAAATCTAGAAATTGTTGTTAACATTATGGTATTCAAGTGAGAACTTCAATAGTCTGTTTATTTGCGCTCACGGGCAAGCGTTGTCATGCATAATCGTGCAGTAATTATGATACACGGCAAAAATCCACACTAATGTGTGAACGTAAGTGTGTCTGTCTGTCTGTTACCTTTTCACGATTCACTTAATCAATTTTATTGAAATTAGGTACAGAGATAACTTGTATCCCGGAGATGGATCAAAGGGAAATTGAAATCGAAAAATCAAAGAGTTTGCACTTCTCGCACAATTTTTATAAAATCAATATTCACAAGGGCTTAGTTGAATTGATTTTCCAAAAATGCTTTATGTGAACTCTTTAATTTTCCAGGATAAAAAAGTGTCTATGCCACTCTCCAGGCTTTTAACTAAGAAAGTTTAATATTATACTTGTAAAAATCTCGTCGATCCGTTTATTCCTTGCGGCTTGATTGACAAACGAACTAACAAACATACTTTTTCATTTATACATGGGTAGAGAGACATGTGGGGTGTGATTACGTGAATACACCCCTAGAAAACCCATATAGTTTTGTGAATAAACACTTGATTGATAGACCTACAACAGGCTACACGCACTGAAACTGCTGAAGCGGTTTTGATCAAAAGCTTTCTAAAGGACTAAGTACATTGTTCACTTTGTGTAAACTTTGACGTTGTATTAAATAGGTGTATGAAGTATGGACCTGTCAATCCTTTGTGGCACTTTTTTGTGTGAAAAATAATGACTTCCTTTGTGTGATAGATAACAAATAATATTGTTCGCACGAGGATGATTTTTGTCTTTTTACAACAATCTAGCTATTTTTGAAATCCCGTGGGAATTCTTTGAATTTTGGGATAAAAGGTATTTTACTGTTTTACCTGTTGCTTAGAATGCAAGATATTTCTGTAACAAAATCCGGTCAGTAGTTGAGCCTTGAAAAGATAACAAATGGCCGGAGTCAAACAGACACTTTCGCATTTATTATATAAAGCATATATTATGGACACGGTATAGCAGTAACAGCCTAGTAGTTAAGAGGGGTCTCTCCGTCACTCGCTTCATACAAACGTAGTTCCAATTTCATTTTAATATTAAGCAACAAAAGTCCATGAAATTTTGCAGACATATTCTAGAAACTAATATCTATGTCTGTGGTTTTCCAGATTTCTGTTAAAATATTCGGTTTCAAAGTTACGCGGTCTTAAAAATTTACATACAAATCATTGAGCCCCTGTAATTTTAAAACTACATATTTTTAGAATAAACCTAAAACACCACAGACACAGATATTAGTTTCTAGAATATGTCTGCAAAATTTCATGGACTTTGGTTGCTTAATATTCAAATGAAATTGGAACTACGATTGTATGAAGCGAGTGATGGAGAAAGCCCTGTTAAGACGTCGATCTCCTGTTTGGGAGGTTGGAGGTTCGATCCCTCGTACGCACCAATATCTTTGAGTTTTATGTGAGTTTTAAGCATTTAAATATTTCAAAGAAAACCATCGTGAAGAAACCTGCAAGTCTGAGAGTTCTCTATAACATACTCAAAGCTTTGCCACTCCACACTTGGCCAGAGTGATAGGAGAGCCAATTTTGAGAAGAGACCCGTGCTCCGTAGTGAGCCAGCGATGGGCTGGTCATGAATCATAATGATGATTAATATATTATGTTTCAAGATACTTTTGAATTCAAATAATACAGATAAAATCTACGACAAAATAGGGTGAAAGCACTGGTCATCGTCCCCGCGTGTGAATAAATCTAAAACAAATGAGTCCAACCCGACCCATGTCAGTGTGTCGTTTAAGCGTGACATTTTACGCTAAAGTCTTGCTATTTGCTTTATTTATGTATTTAATTATGCCAAAAACGTCGTCTGTATATAATTTAATTAAATTGGGATGTTGACTAAGTCATCTCATTAGTGATAGGCTTAGACGAAGACCGGAGTTAATTGCGAAACGCTCTCGCAATCAGCATAGGTTGATTGGGGCAGCAGAAATCAATGGATAGTTCCTATCCATAGATTTCAGTTGTTACAATCAAACTACACTTTTATGAAGGCTTGAAATCTGGCCTTTTTCCTTGTCTACATTATAAAAAAACTTTCGTGCATTGCAGCCTCCTATGTCCAAAGGTTTGGACTGGCGTTGATAAATGAGTCAGTGAGTGAGTCAGACTTTTCTATACTTATATTATAAAGAGGAAAGATTTAAGTGTTTGCAATCGATAAACTCTGAAAATACTGAACCGATTTTGATAGTTCATTCACCATTAGAAAGCTACTTTATCCAAAAGTAAAATAAGCTATGAATGAAATAATATTTACCGCGGATGAAGTCACTAGTCTTTTTATATTATATTTAGATTTTTACTGATTTGGCACTCAGTCACCCTCCTTAACTTTAAGCTGTAAGAGCTAAAACAGCATGTGCCTCAATAAAAGTGCAATACAGTAATGCAGCTGGAACACGCTTCGGGCATTTCAGCCCTATTTCAGCTCGTTTCATTCCAACTGTTTAACTACGTGTACAGCAATCGACACAGCTACCCGTTTTCATAGCAACTTATGCGAAATAAAATCTGCTTTATGAACTCAAGACTCAAGTCATACTCGTACTAGCATATTTTAGGGTTTCGTAATAAAACAAGGAACCGTTCCGTCCAGTCCATCGGTCCATTTATCTGTGTCAGTCATTTTAAAAATAAATATTTATAAGAGCTCCAAGGTGTAAATTTAGTATGTTATAGAAAGTAATTTAGTACCACTCTATAAAAGCATGAAGGTATTATGTATTTAAATTTTGAAAAAAATGATTTATTTATCACTAGCTGGTGCCCGCGACTTCGTTCGCGCGGATGTAGGTTTCTTAAAATCCCGTGGGAAGTATTTGATTTTCCGGGATAAAAAGTAGCCTATGTGCTAATCCAGGGTACAATCTATCTCCATTCTAAATTTCAGCCCAATCCGTCCAGTAGTTTTTGCGTGAAGGAGTAACAAACATACACACACACATACAAATTTTCGCCTTTATAATATTATATAGTGTGATCAAAGTTTCAGCAATTATATGCTATAGCTATGCCTACAACAACTTTTCATACCTTATGCCTGTTCGTACAAGCAATTGATCAGTTTTGTAATTATACGTCAAAATGGGAGTTACTTTCAAAGTTTCATTAAAAAGTATTCCTAAACATTACTTACGTGCATTTGTTTTACATGGAGGTGATAATATAACTCGTTACGGAGTTTAAGAGGGCTCTCTCCGTCACTCGTTTCCACTCGTTTCATACAATCGTAGTTCCAATTTCATTTGAATATTAAGCAACCAAAGTCCATGAAATTTTGCATATATATTTTAGAAACTAATATCTATGTCTGTGGTTTTCCAGATTTCTGTTAAAATATTCGGTTTCAAAGTTACGCGGTCTTAAAATTTTCATACAAATCTTTGAGCCCCTGTAATTTTAAAACTACATATTTTTAGAAAAATCTAAAACACCACAGACACAGATATTAGTTTCTAGAATATGTCTGCAAAATTTCATGGACTTTGGTTGCTTAACATTCAAATGAAATTGGAACTACGATTGTATGAAACGAGTGGAAACGAGTGACGGAGAGAGCCCTGTTAAAGCTGATTTCAAACTACGGAATATAATATAATATTATATTACATCTAAGTGTGAACAGTGACATTTAAAAGTAGGCTGAGCGATATTTATATATTATATTATATTTTCGTATTTTGTAGGCAATTCATGCTGTCTTTCCACCAAGTAGAGGGTCTACCAACGCCTCATTATCCGATGTGAGGTTGTTGTTTCAGTGACCCCATGTCTTCGGTTCTTCGAACTATGTGCCTTGCATATGCTCCTTTAACTTCGCAACCCGTTGGGTTATGTCTGTTACTCTGGTTCTCCAAGGATCTTCTCATTTCTGGTTTAATCACGTAGATATCTATGAGCATATCTCTGGCCATCGTACACTGAGTAGGTACGGAACATAACAATAGTTATAATAGCCTTATTATATTACTAATAGCAAAAATTATTGAAGTAAAAGACACGTACGTAGTAACTTGTGTGACCGGGTGTACGTCAATAATAACTTCGCATAGCTTTCTGCTTCCATTCAGTCGAGGCTAACGCTTTGTGCTTTTTCCATCCCTTTTTAATGATGTGTTTGTTTTTTAATTGTTTGATGCTGGGCGCGTGTATAATCCAGTTTACTTTTCATTTCCTTTTCAAAGAAAACACTGTAACCTTTCGAGAAAAATATAAGCAACCAAACTAGGGTTGGACTTAATTCCGTTTTCTTTAAGTTTACTTACTTACAATTTTATTTTATAAGAACGTAGTGCCATCAATTAAGCCCGCAAGTGCAGCTACGAGTATATGTTATACAAGTGTAAATTAAAAATTTATAACACCCCCGACAAGTGAAGGTTTACAGTAACTACAAAAGACCTGATAACTTTCAAACGGCTGAACCGATTTTATTGAATTATAGCTACGAACACTATCGATCAAGCCACCTTTCAAACGAAAAATCCAAATAAAAATCGGTTTATTAGTTTAGAAGCTACGATGCCACAGACAGATACACGAGACACACGTCAAACTTAAAACACCCCTCTTTTTGGGTCAGGAGTTAAAAAGAAGAAGCCAACTGACTGACATAATATCAGTGTACCTACAGCACAAATTGCTGCTTGAGATATTTAGCTGTGACGTTTCCGAGATATGAGCTATCAAAGTTATACTGGTAGAGTAATCAGTACAACAGTCTAGCCACTACAAGTTTGATAGTTTATTATGCATGGCCCCTATTGAGAAAAAAAGAAAATGGCCGACATATAGGAAGGATCAGGGTCCATATTCAAATTATAAACCCCTTAAAAATTGCCATCTTACATTAACATATTGCGTCGTCATGTGGTTACAAAGTGGACTTTAATGTGATGTAAACGACGCGATTCAAAAATACTTTTCATAACTTCAGGTTAACGCTCATTTGGTATCACCCTAAGATCATTAAAAACTAGTGAACTAATATCGTAGAAGCGTATGGTAGAGCAATCCATACTAATATTATAAATGCGAAAGTGTGTCTGCCCGTCTGTCTGTCTGTCTGTCTGTCTGTCTGTCTGCTTTCACGGCCCAACAGTTAAACCGATTCTGATGAAATTCGGTACAGGGTTAGCTTATATCCCGGGGACGGACATAGGCTACTTTTTATCCCGGAAAATCAAAGAATGCCCACGGGATTTCTAAAAACCCATCCGCTGAACCGATTTGTATGTTTGGTACCGAGGCAGCTTGCGTCCCTGTTATTGACATAGGCAACTTTTTATCCCGGAAAATCAAATATTCCCACGGGATCTTTAAAAACTTAATCCACGTAGATGAAGTCGCGGGCATCCTCTAGTATTTTTTAATTAGAAAAAAGAGGAAACACTATGGGAAAAACTTGGTAAATGCGAAAGCTTAAAGAGAATGCTCGGTGGCGCTTTTCTTCAGTGAAATAGTGAGTGCCATTAAGTCTAATAATGCAGTTTAAAGTTACTAACCAAGCTATTATTAGCTTTAATCTCTCCACGGAGAGAAGTTAATATGAGCTCTCTCTGTTACTTAATCCCATACAAATGACAAAGACAGAAAATTCAGTGGGTCTTAACTATTTTGGGTGACCAACGAATCAAACAGTCAAGAAAACATGAGGTGGTGATAAGCGTCCTGTTGAACTTAAAAGTTTAATGGGTAGTATAATCTTTACTTACCTAGGGTCAGGTTGGGGTACCTATGTATAGTAAGAATCAAATAGTCTTAAAAGATTAGTGTCAGGCTCACCGCTAAGACGACATCTTGTCCTTAATGCCACTTAAGATGCACTTAAGCCTTTTTTTTTTTTTTTTTTTTTCCGCTGGTAAAAATGCAATTACGCATGCCGCTCAATAGCGGGTATGTGGGGCTCACTGGCAATGCATTTGTGCTGCATTCATATAGCATACCCACTAAAAAACCCAGCGGTGCCGTCCACGTCAGGTTAGAGGCGTCTCAGGATCCCGGGTGTCGTATGCGACTGAGACGTCTCAGCGTTAAACCGGCACAGTTTTAGTGAGGGAGAAGATGAGCGTAATGTCTCCTTCTTCTCCCCTGTCTTCTTCTGCGGCGTGGGTGAGCGTCAGCGGACAGCTCTCACACCCGCTCCGCGGCCTCCTTCAGTGTTATGACAGTTTCACAGAAGGAGGCCATCACACTCCAGCTCGTCTTACTGCTAATCATGCCGTCTATTATGCTCGACAGCGAGAAGTTTCCTCCAAGCCTAGACGACACGATGTGGCGCTGAGGCCCCCATGCCGCGCATTCCACCAGAGTGTGATATGCCGTATCTTCTGGCGCACCACACTCCTGGCAAGCTGGAGTCTCCTCCCGTCTCGCGATCTGATGCAGGTACTTGCCAAAGCAGCCATGCCCTGTAAGTACCTGCACCAATCGGTACGTCAGTACTCCGTGCTTTCTCTTGAGCCAACGCTCAAGGTGTGGCCGGATCGCTTCAACTGACCAAATACCGGCGACAGGCGTCTCCAGATCCTCCTCCCATCTACGGATCAGCGCTGCCTCAGCCAGAGCTCTTCTTGAGCGGATCTCCTCTGCCTCCGGTTGCTCTCCACGGGCTCTCATTTCTGCACGGTAGCGGTACACCTCGGAGAGCACCTCAGCCTGGAGTTCCCACGGTGGGTCGCCCGCTAGAAGGGTTGCAGCTGTCCAGGAGACCGTGCGGTATCCCCGGATCGCTCGAACTGCGATGATTCTTTGCGGTCTCCGCAAAAGCATCTTGTTATGTGGTGTCAGGGCATGTATCCATATTGGCGCCCCATACAGTGCCATGCTTCTAACTATCCCCGCATATAGTCGCCTGCAGTTGGATTCTGGCCCCCCAATGTTAGGCAACAGTCTTCCCAAAGCAGCGGCGGCATTAACGAGCCTAGTGCCCAAAAGCTCGAAGTGCTTTTGAAAACGCCATCGTCCATCCAACACGAGGCCCAAATATTTCATGTTGGCCTTTACAGCTACTGTTGTGCCTTGCACAGTGATTTGTGCACCCCGTGGCGGACCTCTGCGAGGACCATGAAAAAGGAGGGCCTCGGTTTTCGAGATAGAGACTCTCAAACCCAGCAACCGAATCCTATCCACAACCAGTGACGTGCCAATCTCCGCCAAACGAGCCGCCTCCTCATATGTCCTTCCACGGGCCGTGACGAGGGTATCATCCGCGTAGCAGAGGAGTCTCATCCGTGGAAGCAGCGGGGCCCGCAAGAGCCAATCGAAACCAATGTTCCAAAGCACCGGCCCAAGGACCGATCCCTGCGGAACCCCGCTGCAGACACGGCGCCGGAATATTTGCCCATTACTGCCCTCCCACAAGATTTGCCTGTCCTGCAAGTATGACTCCAGCAGTCGCTGGAGGTATAGTGGTACTCTGTGATAGCAAAGTGCTTCCAATAAAGTCTCAAATGGGAGACTATTGAAGGCATTTGCAACGTCAAGCGAGACTGCAAGAACCACTTCCCCTCTATCGATCGCTTCCATGGTCAGACTCTTCAAGGCATCCAGGGCATCCAGGGTCGAGCGACCTACCCTGAATCCATACTGTGCCTCAGATAGATTCGGGCCTACTGTCTCAAGGTGCTTTATGAGGCGAGTGGCAAGAATCTTTTCAAAGAGCTTGCCCGTCTCACTAAGCAGAACTATTGGTCTATATGCTGAAGGGGAATCCAGTGGGCGGCCCTCTTTGCGCAGCAGGCATAGCTTTCCTTCTTTCCAAGATTTCGGGAACTGTCCAGCACGTAGGCATTTGTCGAAGAGCTCCCTGAATTTCTCCCGCAGGCATTCCAGGGCAATATGGATAACTTTGCCCGGAATACCATCGGGTCCCGGTGCCGTCTTTCTAGCCCGTAAGCGGTCGAGTCCTAGGTCCAGCTCCTCCTCTGTGATAGGAGGAATGCCATCCGGCATGCCATCTCTCCCAAAAGGGGCTGACATAGGCGGGGGGAAGTGACTCTGTGAGTCGGGGAACAGTTCTCCAACTACACGCAAGAGGAGATCAGGTTGCAGGGTCTCCGTTATGGGTGCGCCTTGTGTGCGAAGCTTATTTCGTGCAGCACGGTAGGGACGTCCCCAGGGGTCCCTGTTTAGCGCCTCTAGCATCTCTTCACGGGCAGACTCCTTAGCCTTACTTATGGCCAGCTGCAATTCCTTCTTCGCCTGTTGATAAGCGCTCCGCGTTTGGTTATCCAGATCCTGGTTCAGACCGTTTCGCCTGCGATTCCGAACATATTCTCTGCGGGCTCTGTTGCAGGTTACCCGGAGATTGGCGATTTCAGGGGACCACCAATACACGCGGCGACGAGGAGACCGACGCCGGGTCCGTGGCATGGATGCATCACAGATGTCTTTTAGGGCATTGCACAGCTGGTCAGAGTGTTCGTCCGCACTAATGTTGCTATTGATGCTGGACGAGGACCACCGCAGTACAATGGCAGCTTCTTTAGCTAACTCGCGGTCCAGTAGACTCAAGCTCCAGCGCGGAAACTGGCTTGGGCTTCTTGAGTGGTTCCTCGGCCTCGGACGGGTAGAGATCTCAAAACGGATGTAATTATGATCCGAGAGGGTCTCCACCTCTCCCTCTACTCTCCAGTTGACCACTCTGTCTGCAACCGCAGGAGTGGCAAATGACAGATCTACCACAGATCCCCCCTGCTGCCGCACACAGGTGTGTGTCGTTCCTCTATTGAGAAGGGACAAACCCGAAAGAAGAGCCCAGATCTGTACCGCCCTCCCCCTTGCATTTGTATTGGGATTTCCCCACGCCTGGGACTTTGCATTGAAATCGCCAAAAACGACGATGTGCGCTCCCGTCTGTCTATCAATAGCTGCTCTGACGGAATCGAGGTAGGCTTCAAATTCTGCCAAGCTGCGGTTGGGCGAGAAATAAATGCCCACCACTACGTATTCCCCCCATTTTGCCACCGCGTATCCGGAACCTCTTTCTAATACCGTGAGCGAGATGTCGGTATTGTTTCTGGTCAGAACTGCTACCGACCCATCCAAGTCGCCAACCCAGTGTGATTGGGGAGGAATATAATAGGGTTCACAAGCGACTGCCAGATCTATTCCCCACTCCATCATTGATTGTAGCAAGAGATCTTGTGCCCCAGCGCAGTGGTTAAGGTTTGACTGGAGAAATCTTACATGACACGACTGATTCATGATGACATTTCAGCTTCCTCTTGCGCCTGACGACGACCAGCGCTGGTGGCGGCCTGAGCCATTGAGACCATCTTACCCTTCACTGAGGGAGGGTTACAGCTCCTACCCCCCATGATATGTTCTGATGGTAGCCCTGCGTCTTTGCACACTGCGCAGCGCATTGGGGCTATGCATCCCAGCGATTTGTGACCGTTTCCACCGCACCGGAAGCACAGGTCGCCTCGGTTTGCTGTGGACGGACAGACTGGCTTTGTGTGCCCGATACCGAGGCACTTAAAGCAGCGCAAGGGGCGTTGCTCTAGCACATGGACCTCGGCAGAACTCCAACCGACCCGTAGCTTCCCGGCTTCCGAGATTACTTTAGCCACCTCTATGGGGCAGTGCAAGATGGCTGCGCCCACCCCACTGGGGCCGGACTGCACTTCTCCCACTTTTAACGACTCGGTAGGACAGTTCCCAGCTCGCACGACGGCAGCAATTATCTTTTCTTTTGTGACCGAGTCATCAAGTCCAGTGACCCTGAGGGTCGCAAGCTTGGATGGGCGAACCACACTAGCCACGCCATCTAAAACAGTGCGGAGCCTGCTCGCTAGTAATTCCGCCTGTTCCGCCGTCTGGCCCTTAGGAAGCTCTAAGAGCCTGGCGCCTGTAGCCGCTCGGCGAATTTTTATTCCTTCGCCGATGCCAAGCTCCTCCAAGTTAACCTGACGCTCCGCCTGCTCCAGTATTTTAGCGTAGGTCACCCCCTTTTCTGCCGCTTCCGGCTGCAATGTGACTACGACCGCCGCGGTTTTAGGGGACGTAAGTTTCGGTTTAACCGGCTGACTTGTTTTGGCGGCAGTGGCAACCGTTGGGGTGGTGGCAGCGCCGGCTGTGGGCGGTGAGGTTTTTTTGGCCTTTTTGCCCTTTTTGACAACTGTTGCCCAGTCATTGACCTCCCTTGCCTCAACTCGACTGGGTCCAGCCATTGTCTCAGGAGTCCCAGCGGGCTTCGAGGCCACTGTAAAACTCCGAGTCATCGGGCCCATCCGAGCAGTTGGAGCAGCAGTAACTGTCTGCGTCGCTGCCATTTCTCGGCTCTTATCCGCTGCTAAGGGCGGGCGGTGCACCTTCTCGGGCAGAAGCCTTTCCTCAATTCCGGCAAATCGGGCATCCAGCATGGCACCGACAGAGATAGCAATGGATGCCTTTAGCTCCTCGATGAGTTCCCCACTTAGGCTGGAGACGGACGTGGTATTTGCCGCCGCCATGGTCGCCTTCATCTCGCTGAATTCCCTTCGGTGGGCTTTTAACTCCGCCTTGAGGTTTTCCACCTCCTGGCGTAAGCGGCCATTGTCCACTCTAAGTCGTCGAGTTTCCTCGGCTTCCGTTCTGGATGCCAGAGCATCCACCATCTCTTGCAGAGCGGCCGCTGAGTCCTTAAGGAGCTTAGCATGTGAGCCCTTAAGGTGCCCTGATTTGGTGGCAACCTGAACTATAGTTGCCACGCTTTTACCTGCAACGGCTCGCAGCTCCTCGGCGCTGAGTTGGGTGGGGTCCTCTTTTTGTGCCTCTAAAGGAATGTCTTCAGGGTCCAAGACGGGCTCAGATATCCTCTTGCGGCACACTCGATCTCGTAGGAATTGGTTGAAAGCTTCCTCTTTGGCCTCTTCCTTCGCCTTTCTGAGATTGACTCTGGCACGGGAGATTCCTGTACCTCGCCCTCGGCCTTTAGCCCTACCACGGCTTACGGATGAAGCCATGGAGCTCTCCGAGTCCGGGTCCGAGTCAAGGCCTGATCGGAGCGGACTCCGAGTTCGAGAGCTATCTCTTGGTACCGACAATGACTCCCGTGGCCCGTGACTCCGCAACTTACGAGCAGCAGCTACATCCGTCTCCGTACTGATTCCGTCGTCCATTTGTACCTAAATGGGTGACCTGCTGGCGGCAAAGCCAAGCAGGTCAGCTATCAAGGGAACAAACACAGCCTAGCCTACAAGCATAAATTCCTATCCTAGCTTAGCTTAATCTAACCTATCCTATTTAATCTAACTTATCCTTATTGGTCTATCTTAACTTAGACTTAACAGCGTCCCTAGGTCACTTAAGTGTCACTAGGTCACCAGCAGGCAGCAACGTAGAATATCACAACACCACAGCACAGGCACAGTATTACCCCAGGCCGAAGCCGAGTTTATCGCACATTCATGAGGATGTACCTATTCACTCCGAATTCGAGGCCACGACAAGACGCGAGAATGCGTCCGCGCTTCGCGCGCCGCCCATTCGTCCGTGTCGCACCGAGAACACAAGGCAATCACAACACGTCTATCTCGCACGAGGTGCGATGCGCGACTCCAAGATGCACTTAAGCCTGGATTAACGAAAGGAAACCAACTTTATTTTCCAACTAAGTACCTAATGAATAATAATTATTTTTGTTTTCAATAAAGGTTCTAGAAAACGTTCTAATATGTAGAAGCATATTTTTATATCATTAATAAACTGTATTTTAGTGTGAATTTGAGAGGATTAAATATCGTAATAAGTAGGTACCTCGCGTTTGTTTAGGAGCTACGATGCCACAGACAGATACACAAATACACATGTCAATTTTATAACACCCCTCTTTTTGGGTCGGGGGTTATAAAAAACAATGGCGGGAAGCAATAGAGCGATAAAAATGCTTTCATTTAATTTCCGTCATAATTCGGCCAAATTATACGTATCTTACCAAAAATTCGGGAACGAACTATTTAACCTTTGTTACATAGAGTGAAGACGAGATTCTTCCCAACGTAATAATTCCTCAGAGTAGAACGTCAGCGCTATTGCAAAATGCTTTTAGCTGAAATGTCTTCAATCCGAACTCGAGCGTATCCGAGCTCGGGAAGGGAGCTGCTATTACAGTTTCTTTACCATTGACTTTCTCAAAGTTGGAATGTGCAAGCAAAAGATTTTCTACGCTAGGCCGTCGGAATGTCCTTCCGTTTCTAGTTCCAAAGAAAACCGCAAAACAGCACGTCTAAACAACTGGCATACAACTGGCTTCTAAGTTAAACTTGAGACTTTCTTAGTGAAATAGTTTGACTGGAACAAACCGAATAGACACGCCTAAATGCAAAAACAGATGGTATCCGACCACATGACTTACAAGTGTAAATTAAAAATTTATAACACCTCTGACAAGTGAAGGCTACAGTAATAACTAGAAAAGAGCTGATAACTTTCAAACGGCTGAACCGATTTTCTTGGATTATAGCTAAGAGCACACTCGATCAAGCGACCTTTCAAACAAAAAAAACTAAATTAAAATCAGTTCATTAGTTTAGGACCTACGATGCCACAGACAGATGCACAGATACACATGTCAAATTTATAACACCCCTCTTTTTGAGTCGGGGGTTAAAAAGTGTTTGTTAGTATGCCTTCTAATGGTATGGGTAAGGGTCGTGACGTGAATTCAAATCATTGTCAGGTTTTGACGCTAGCACTTGCAACGTGATTTGCTATCTGCGTCCAGTACTTTGAACTGTTCGTTGATTGATCAGTCAGTCAGTCAGTCAACCAGTCAGTCAGTCAGTCAACCAGTCAGTCAGGTTTCCCTTTTATATATTTAGATATAAAAGAACATCTATAGATAAGTATAGTTGATTTCATTATTCTAGGAGTGTCGGTTATAACTTAATATTACGTGACCCATCTGTTTCCCCGCTAGCTAAGTATCCTTAATGAATTTATCTTTCTTTTCCTATTACTTACATTATTTTCCTTTTTTTGCCGTGTTTTATGTAACACTAGCCGACGCCCGCGACTTCGCCCGCGTGGATTTAGGTTTTTTGAAATCCTGTGGGAACTCTTTGATTTTCCGGGATAAAAAGTAGCCTATGTGCTAATCCTGGATATTATCTATCTCCATTCCAAATTTCAGTCAAATCCGTCCAGTAGTTTTTGCGTGAAGGAGTAACAAACATACACACACACACACGCACACACACACATACAAACTTTCGCCTTTATAATATTAGTGTGATATTGCCACTGAAGCGCAGCTGTAGCACCGCTCTAACTTGAAAATTTTAAAATAATTTGGTACGTTGTGTAAATACTGGACGTAAAGTTTTGCAACAAAAAGTGGCAATGATGCCCGTGAATCTGACTGCGTGGATTTAGTTTTCTAAAAAGTTCGTGGGAACTTTAAATGTTCAAGGATACAAAGTATTTTCAGGGATAATATATTGTTACCACTCTCCAGGTCTTGCTATAGGTTGATTGCCACGATCCATCAACATTTCCCATTAATCTACTTTTTGCTCAGCTTGCTTGTCACATGGCATGAATACTGAATACTGGTTCATCATGATCATCATGATCAACCCATTTCCGCCCCACTACTGAGTACGAGTCTCCTCTCAGAATGAGCAGGGTTTAGGCCATAGACTGCCACGCTGGCCCAATGCGGATTGGCAGACTTCACACACCTTTGAGAACATGGAGAACTCTCAGGCATGCAGGTTTCCTCACGATGTTCTCCTTCACCGTTAAAGCAAGTGATATTTAATTGCTTCAAACGCACATAACTGCAAAGTTAGTGGTGCGTGCCCGGGATCGAACCCCCGACCTCCGATTAGGAGGCGGACGTTCTAACCGCTAGGCTATCACAGCTTAAATATAAAATAGTGCTTAGACTTCATATATTTCAAAATAATAATATAATAGGTATATTTAATAATTAAATTAGATGATTCCCTAACCTTCGCCCACTTGGATTCAGAATTCCCTTGGGAACTGTTTTTCGGTCGCCGTGATCCGGAGCTGTGTCTGTATCTTTCATCAAAATCGGTTAAAAGATAACAGACAAATAGACAGACACACTTCCGCATTCAAAATATTAGTAGGGATAAAAAGCAACATAAATAGTGGTAAATATGAATCCATCTCTTGTATAACCATAGCAACGGGCAACAGAATTTATTTGCAGCTCTGACTCAACATCAAAATGCAATTTTCAGCGAGCGGCAAAAGGCATGAAACGGCACATTATTAAATAATTTTTGCTCGTAAGTTATAGCTTAATTATAGAGCGCTTCCTCCTTCAGATTTATTGCCTTTTAAGCGAGCCAGTGAAGCGTTTAAAAAAATAATAGATACTCTCCACTTTCCAGCTCGCTTTACTCGTTACCAAGCAATTACCGAGATATTAAAAAAGTTTACTACAAAACATTCTGCTATTTTTCATGTTAGTCATTTTCATGACATTATACATAATTCATTATACATAACATAAATGAAATTACAATGTGTTATATATGTAGATACGTACAATGTATATGTAGATACGTTATTTTAATATGCATTTAAAATTATTAATAATTGAAACTACCACCATTGGATCACATTTGGACATGAATATCTCTTTTGAAAAAGGAGGGAAGAGGGAGGGACAAAAATACTGGACTGATCGGGCTAAAATTTGGCGTGCAGATAGCTATTATTATGACGTAGACATCTGCAAAATAAGGGATAAAACTGGGGTTTGAAATTTGTGTAGTCCACGCGGAGAAATCGCGGTCATAAGATATTCTTTTATATTTTTTTACCTTCCTAAAAGCCATCGCTTGTACGAAATTGCCGTGGCCCTGGTATACCGCGGCTAATTAAGAGATGGAACTAAGTAAAATGTTAATTTTCAGCTAACTTAACTACTAAGCGAATTCGCTTGAGTTTCTGTTCCATAAATTATATAGCTAGGTACCTATAAAGAGGGGTACCTCCGACCCTCAATTTACATTAGAGATCTCAGGGAATGTTGGTATTGAGATTACACGTCTAGAGTCTAGACTGTAGACAAGTTCAAGATCCCTCTGGTCGAAAAAATCTGCAACATAAGAAATTTGGTCTGAAAAAGTAAGTTCAACTATACCTACTAAAACAAGTGTAAATTAAAAATTTATTACACCCCCGACAAGTGAAGGTTACAGTAACTAGAAAAGAGCTGATAACTTTCAAACGGTTGAACCGATTTTCTTGGATTATAGCTAAGAACACTCTCGATCAAGCCACCTTTCAAACAAAAAAAACTAAATTAAAATCGGTTCATTAGTTTAGGAGCTACGATGCAACCGATAGATACACACGTCAAACTTATAACACCCCTCTTTTTGGGTCGGGGGTTAAAAATAAGCAATAAGATAAAGATAAAAACTTAACAAAAACACTTTAGATAGATGAGATGTAATAAAGTAGGTATTAAAGAGAATGCGTAAACTGAGAGCGTTTTTGCATTCACAAGATGTAGTACTAGTATGTTTTGGAAGTAAGGCAATGATCCTGTAAGCAAATATTTAACCTAAAAAGAGGAAAAACGGAATAAAATATGGCGCACTTCTGAAATGTCGAGTTCGCTCCACGTCGCCATGGGAGTACCTACGAATACGTTTTTCTTCAGGAAAATAAATATTTACCATACAGTATGGAACTCAATTTTATATGCAAATAAATAAATTCAAGGTTCAGGTTCGCACCTTCTACGTGACTGCGTTTTGAAGGATGAAATAAATCTGAAAAGACGTAGTATAGACGTTCAAACCTGACTGAATGAATGAATGATTTATTCAATAAAATGTTGGTACAATATGTTGAAATAATATCTGATGAGCTTTATACATTTTACCACTGTAACTGGTGTTTGAATATTACCGTAAATTAAATAAATAAAAAAAATCAAGACTGAAATATTAAGTTAAGAAAGACATACAGGCTATACACAAGCAATGTATTACTATACCTGATTTATAATTGGTTATGCTCTGGCCACGTTAAGGTTAACGTCAATGCCAAACAACGCCATAATTATCGTGATAATTCCACCGATAAGCAACGCGTTAAACTGAGTGGCAACACTTGAACGGTTAACGTCTAATGCCAATTGAAACTAACGAGAATGGCAATGTGAATGCCGTTGATCAAATCACCGCGTTGATCGTGGCTACACGAACAGTTAACGGGAAATGCCGTTGAAAAACGCGTTAATGGCCGTTAATGTAGCCGCGGCATTAAGCACTAAATACCCTATATTAATTAATGGACGGATTAATACGCAACAATAGTAAATCTTAGTAGTTTTTTTGTTGTTGTGTTAAAAGTAGACTTGTAAAACATTCAATATTTGATAATTAATAAAAAAAATAAAAAAGTAGTATCTCATCACCATCTTCAACAACCCATCACCGGCTACTAAGAACGAAAACTGAGTCTCCCTTCAGAATAAGAAGCGTTTGGCATAGTCCACCACGCTGGCATAAATAATATAATCTATACTAATAAATAAAATTGGAGTGTCTGTCTGTAATTTTGAAATAACTAGCACATATTAAGGTCATATGGTTATTTGAACGATACCATAACTGAATCACACGTTTTTAAAATTTTTGTCTGTCTGTCTGTCTGTCTGTCTGTCTGTCTGTCTGTCTGTCTGTCTGTCTGTTTGAAAAGGTTAATCTTTGGAACGGCTGAACCGATTTTAACGGGATTTTCACATACAAGTAGAGGATTGACCAGGGTGTAAAATAGGGTGTTTTTAACCGACTTTCAAAAAGGGAGTTGTGTTTTTCTACCTATGTACACCAAAATCTCCGAGATTTCTGAACCGATTTGCGTCATTTCTTTTTTAATCGATAGAGGAACTTTGCGACATTGTTTCATAAAAAATTTGGATTCCAACTCCTCAATCCTGATGCTGCAGGGGATCCGACCAATCCACGCGGGCGAAGCTGCGGGCATCAGCTAGTAATAAATAAGTCGCATTATAGTTCTTTTTCTTTTTCTTTAAACAAAGTTGAGTTTCCCTCGCGAGAATTAATTACTAATTTTTACTTACTGAAAGAAAGGAAACTTTTTCATATCTGCTAAGAGTAAAACTTTGAATATGCTATCCATTTATTAAAAGAAGTCAGGGATGTGCTTAACATTTTTCAAAGATAATTATAACTTTTTTTTTGGTTAATTTCAATGTAAAGACATAAAATTATTTTGACGATTCAAAAGCACTTGGAAAAGTTTACTTAAATAAAAAATATTCTATTGTGTTTTAATTCTAATGAAAAGTTTCCTTTATGTAAAACTATGTAACTTAATGTAAACAAAAACTAATAAAAATTATATCATAAGTAAACGTTAAGCAAAAAGGTTAGAAGAAAAAGTCAAGTAGGGTACTTGCTTTCATTTGCTTTTAGATTGAGTCTCTAGAGGCTCTCAATACCCTACAATAAGAATTAAGAGCTGCTTGCAAATAAAAGTAATTTCAAGAGAATCAACGTATTTGTTACTTAGAACTTATCTGGTCTTTCTTATTTTGAGATATCTTGATGATAATAATCATTATCACGGATCTTCTACTCTACCACACTGGTAGAAGTGCAGATTGGTAGTTTCACACACTTTTGAGAAAATTATAGAGATCCCTCAAGCATGTAGGCTTTCTAACGATGTTTTCCTTCACAGTTAAAGCAGGTGAAAAATTTCATAAAATGTACCTAACTTTAAAAAGTTAGAGGTGTGTGCCCAGGATTGAAACCCGGATCTCCCGAGAAGGAGGCCGAATTCTTTATAACCACTATGCAATCACCGCTTTGTTCACATGTTCTTCTCTTCTTCTTTGTCGTGTCACTCTTGACAGAGCGGTCGTGGTCATCATGAAGCAACGTCTTTGAGGGCAGATGTTACACGCCTCACGAGCATTCGCCACTTCTCCCTGCTGGCTGACAGCCTGGTACACTCGTGCAAGGGACCGCCCACAGCAGCTTTAATTTGGTCGGTCCATCGCATGGGCGACCTTCCTCGCCCTCTGGTGCCCTCCGCCTTGCCCTGCACGACAAGACGCTCTATGGAGTTACTCTCACGCCGGGAGACGTGTCCAAAGAATTTCAATATGCGACTCTGTACTAACGCTGAAAGCCGTTGTTTAATTCCGAGTTCTTGGAGTATAGAGACGTTGGTGCGAAATTCGGTCCATGAGATTCCTAGCATCCGCCTCCAGCACCACATCTCCAGAGCATCATCTTCTTCTTTTCGGTCAGTCGCAAAGTCCACGTCTCTGCAGCGTATAAAAATATGGGGAAAATAAGTGTTCGAACGAGCCGGATCTTCGTGGCTTTTGTTATATTCCTGTTCTTCCATATTTTCTTCAGCTTATCCATCGCAGTTCTTGCTATCGCCATACGTCGCTTCACTTCTTCTACGCTGTTCACATGTAGAGGTAGATTAAAACATGGGGTTTTAATCTATACATATTATATAGCCTGGCTGTCCAGCCAGTATTCTTGGCACCATTCAACGCGGGCATGATTTGTACAGTAATAAGATAAAGCTAGCTTTAAGACCAACAACAAATTCCTGAAATGCCAGCAACGCATCGGCGGTTCCTCTGGTGCTGCAAATGTTCATGGGCGGCGGTAATCACTTAACATCAGGTGAACCGCCTACACGTCTGCTCGGTATTTTTATTTAAAAAAATGTATGTACTCGTGTGATATTTGGATATTATCATTAGGTACATTTATTTGATACGAAAAAAGGAAAAATCCTTTGATGTTCTATGAGTGTTACTTATTTAATCTAATCGCAAATGTAATAAAATTTGATGTATTCATAACACATTCGACAGAATTTCATTTGCAAATCTGTTCTGAATAATTTAATAAAGACGATTCGGTACCGGTATGGTATTCGGTATATAAATATGAATTATATAAACCCTGTAATAAAATTTCACTTTATACGTATACTCGATGGTGGAAATCTTATTCTTAATCCAGTCGTAAACGAAATAATGAAATAGACTGCTAAAATCATAACCCTTCCTTTTGGCTTTACCGTTGTCGGGTAAAAATACGACGCACTGAGACAATAATAACTTTGATTTAAATAAGGGTCATGGTAGAATTATTAAGAAAAATGTTTCACTGTATGCCCTACTTCGATAAGTTTGCGCAACCCGTAAATGATTTTTTATCAAGCAAATGACGTCACATAATGAAATTTACACTATCATGGCAACCCTACTATCACCGGAAGTAGATATCCGGTATCATACTCTTTTATAACCTGGGTCTTGGCTCACTAAGTGGCAGCGCTTAAGGCTGCCTTTCCACCAGAGATGTGTTAGGTTGCTAAGCTAATGTATGTTAAACCCATCAATAGGATCGCTTATTGCTTCAATATCATAGTAAGTACCAATAGCTTAGCTTAGGTCTGGTAAAAGGGGATTCAACGAAGTTCAGTTGTTTACATAGTAGTTGAAGCGAGGAATGCGAGCTAAGGATGCGAGCTGAGAATGTGAGCTAAGGATGCGAGTCAAGGATGCGAGCTAAGGATGTGAGCTAAGGATGCGAGCTAAGGATGCGAAGTAAGGATTCAAGCTAAGGATGCGATCTAAGGGTACGAGCTAAAGATGCCAGCTAAGGGTGCACGCTAAGGATGCACGCTAAGGATGCAAGCTAGGGATGCAAGCTAAGGATGCGAGCTAAGGATGCAGGCTAAGGGTGTGAGCTAGGGATGCGAGCTAAGGATGTGAGCTAGAAATGAGTTGTGTAGCTATGGAAAGTATCGAGCATAGTAAACGTACTTTAGCTCGCGGTATATCTTCCTCGCACAGCTACATCGTGTAAAGTGCATCTTCAAAAGACATCTTAACCCCTTCGCTACACCACTTAGCTTTGGTGAAAACAGACACATCGTTTACTTTAGCTTAAACCTCACTCATCCCTTACATCACACATCTTTAGTGGAAAGGCAGCGCTTTATTCGTCATAAAGATAATATCAAGGAGTGTTTATCCATTGAACCTTCAAGGTGAAATGATATTCAGACAAGTTGGCGTAAAAAAGAAAATGAACCTTCTTAGAAAACGAAATATTCGGGGACAAACGAAACGAATAAAAGTGAGGGTCCCAATTGGGATCATTTTGGGAATGACCCCTTGGAATTGGTTTGGTTAAAGTACAGTGTAGGTTTTCACTGTGAATTATTCTATCCTTTGTCAACAAATTTTAACTATGATCTATCTAGGCTCTTGGCAACTTCATGAGACGTAAAACTATTAAAAAAATATAGGTATGGGAACTCTAGAGTATTTTTATTTTTAATAATTTTTTTTAATATACATTTGTTTCACAAAACGAAGAGCTTTTTAAAAGCTGTTTCTTCAAACAAAAAGTAACAAAAACTATCTATGTAAACAATGTTTCCCGTAAAAAAATATAAAACCCGTAGTTTTGATGCTAATAATTAATCCGTAAATCAAGAAGTGACAGGTGGCAACCCTAGGTAGGCCCCAGCTATTCCTAGTTATTAAGAGGGGTCTCTCCGTCAATCGCTCCATACAAACGTAGTTCCAATTTCATTTGAATACTAAGCAACCAAAGTCCATGAAATTTTGCAGATATATTCTAGAAACTAATATCTATGCCTGTGGTTTTACAGATTTCCGTTTAAATATTCGGTTTCAAAATTATGCGGTATCTAAAACATCACAGGCACAGATATTAGTTTCTAGAATATGTCTGCAAAATTTCATGGACTTTGGTTGCTTAATATTCAAATGAAATTGGGACTACGATTGTATGGAGTAAGTGACGGAGAGAGCCCTGTTAAATAAAATGCTGTAACGTGGTCTAAAATTTTCTCTAAGACTATATGAGTCTAAATCACTGAGTTTGTGAATATGCCATGTCATAATTATGTGATGCGTAGATACATACAGTGTAGGTACGTGGATGGTATACTCAAGTCAGTCACTTTGCAATTTTGGCGCGTAATTTGAAATGCATGAGTCAGCGAAACTACCATACAATAGAGGTCATGGTCGAACTTGCTTGAGAACAAAATTAGCTTTACCCCTGTAGGTATAGTACGCGACAGGTTGAGATGGCAATCGGGGTATGAAGCGGGGGACGCCTCGCAAACCCGCACGTCACCTACGCTATCCCTCACCAGGTTAGCGCGGGGGATTTATACATAGATACAATAGCTGTTTAGCAAGAAACAGTTAAAAATTATTTTGCTATAATCCGCCAACAAACAAAAATAATTTTTAACTGTTTCTTGCTAAACATGAACTTCCGCAAAGTAACGCCTGATTCTATCTAATACAATAGCTGTTGCCCGGCGTGGGTTTAGGTTTTTAAAATCCTGTGGGAACTTTTTGATTTTCCGGCATAAAAAAGTCACTTACCAGATCTTTAATGTATGTCAAAAAAAATCACGCCGATCCGTTGCTCCTTGATTGTAGAACAAACTAACAAACACACTTTAGCGTATCTGATTAGTGATTTTGGGGCTAAATTATTATGACAAGATCAATAGGGCTGATAATATTTCACAGGCGGTTTTTCCGGAAAAGTGAATTTTCGCACGTATGATTATTATGTATGACGTAAACTGTGTGAAATTTTGCTTACTATGAAACATAAAACAATTATTTAGGACTACAGAATATCACTAATCATATTTAACTCTATGTCCATTTTATGAATGCGAAAGTGTGTATGTTTGTTGGTTTATTGGTTTGGTCGTCGTCACGTTGGTCACGTTGCAATAACCATACGTGATTGAAGGACAAACCAAGATGACATAATTTTTTGCATGGATAAATATAGTTACAGATCTGGAGAATGACATAGGCTATTTTTTATCCCGGAAAATCATAGAAGCAATTGACCCTGCCACTTGCCACAAATTAAAGCCAGGAAATCCTTTTTATTAAGACTATCCTTGCCAACGATCCCCCGTCGATTTCCTACGTATGATATTATTGTTCTTATCTCTATCTGCCCTGGTTCGTGCATTCTCGGTTCCTAGATCGGTACATTTGTGATAACCAAATTTCAAATTGCTGTGATTGGCTGAATTTACCATGTTCTTGCTGCGACAGTGAGTTTGAGCCACTAGCGGAACAATGTTAGCCGGTCAGAAATGATTGCAATTAGTCAACCTGTTTGACGTCCGTGTTCTGTTTTCGATTACAAAAAAGAAAAAATTGTTGTTGCAATCATCAATTTTAGCAAATAGTGAAAGAGAGTCGGCCAATCAGAGGTCACAACTACCGTCACACTTTCTGTCACACTATGGCAGTAGGCATACCAAGTAATGAAAACAATTTTTCATTCTGTCTAGGTCGAAGTAGGGTTGCCACCTGGCTCTTTTTGATTTACAGGCTACCACCATCAAAAATACGGGGTTTAGATTTGAAGAAATTTGAAAATTTGAAGTATTTGAAGAAATAGGCGGTGGTTCTCTCTGAAATGCATGGAAAGCCTATTTAGATATTTCAGTTTATTTGTAAGTTTTGTATTTTTTCTCTGTATGTTGCCGTGTCTTGATTGGTGAACTGTGTTTGCAATGTGGTTTTAAATAAAAGATTTATTTATTTAAATAGCTTTTAAAAACTCTTAGTGTTGTAAAGCAAAATGTTATACATTTCATGCATACAATCTTTTCATTTCAACTTAAAATTACATTTAATTTGTAATTCCACCTTCACAGTATCAATACTATGGCCGTAGCCAGGAATCGATTGCGGGAGAGGTTTTATCAGGGCCGGAACTGAATCCTGTCATGAGGAAAAAAACATTCGCTCAACTTTATGGGCTAATTACCTGGTTAGTGGAATTTCGCCTTTCAATTTGACAGTGAGATAAAATACAACAATAAAAAAGCGCGAGCGCAGTGAGCGTAAGTGTTTTTGGTTCAATACAGAAAAAATTAAAGTGAAAGGGAAACGAGTGTAGCCATAGCAAGATTTTATTTTTAAAGCTTCCTATCCATACTAATATTACGAATACGACAGTATATCTATTTGCCTATCTATTTGTTACCCTTTCACGGCCAATCTTCTTTACCATAATTTTGGTACTTACTATTCAGAGGTAACTTGCATCCCAGACATTTTTTTTAGGCGGCTTTTTAGCCCGGAAAATCCCCCACGGAATTTTTAAAAATCTAAATTCATGCAAACGAAATTGCGGGGTTTACACCAAGTAATAGAAATTCAAAGCGCGAGTGAAGTGAGCGCGAAATGTTTGATATATTTCCAAAAAAAATTGGTAAGCAAATGCAAGAAATAGTGTAAGTATTATTTTAGGCTTAGGTTTTTGACGGCTTCCCAGGCGCAGTCGCCATTTCAAAATTTCTGGTCTGGTGGGAGGCTTCGGTCATGGCTAGTTAGGCGGGAAATGAAAGGATCGGGATTTTTAAAAACTTAAATCCACGCGAGCGAAGCTGCGGGCATTAGCTAGTTGTAAATATATTTAGAAGCTACTATAAGATGATAGATAAGGTACTTATTTCCTTATATTTTTATTGTATGGCAGCGCGCGGTTTTAAATTATAAATTGCACGTCCTGTCCTTTTCTGTAATACATTTTTTTCTCAATATCTACCGCTTTATCTCATAGCAAGAGTCCGTAAGACATAATACAGTGAAAATAGGCAAAATATACAATTTTTGCAGTTTCCATGTCAGTACCTGTCGAATTTTTCTAACAGTGTAAGCAGCAGAGCTGAGTTTACCATCAAGTGTTGATATGTGGGTGTTCCATAGAAGCTTTGCATCTAACATTATACCGAGAAACACGGGGCTCTCCTTTATTTTCAACATATGATTATTTATCAATGAATTTATGTCATTTAAGGTCCTGGTATTGGGCAGTGTGAATTCAACACACTTAGATTTCTTTGCATTTGGAAGTAAATTGTTAGCAATAAATCAGAGAGTGACCTGTGATATGGCATTACATATAGTATACATTGTCAAAAATTATAATATTAAAGCTGTGCGTATTGCGTGAGGAATAGGTTGCAAGAGAGTTGCAACTTGCAGGGTTTGATGCATGCGCTATTGCCAGCAAACATGAGACATATTTTTATCTACAGGCAACGTCTGAGTAGGTAACGCATACGTCTAACGCAAGTTGAAATGTACCAGTGTATTTAGTTAGACCTATCGACAAGTTTGGAGTTGGGTGCAGTCTAAATGTGGCCCGTGTGTTTAGACTGTCAGTTTCTGTCAGTTTCACGTGTCGTCCCCCGCACTTCACCACCCCGCTTGCACAAATCGAGACAGCACGAAATTTTCAAGATTTCTGGGTGTAATTTCTGGTTTTCGTAGTTCCCACATAATTATAACAATATAAAATATATAACGATAATTTTTTTACTACATAATATTCATTAAATTTTCTAGGTCTGTTGTTTTTCCAAATTTCATTAAATTGCTTCGTTGTCTAGAAAAACGAGCACAAAGTTGGGCCTTTTTTTAAAGAAAAATACAAATCTTTGAGCCCCTGTAATTTTAAAACTACATATTTTTAGAAAAATCTAAAACACCACAGACACAGATATTAGTTTCTAGACTATGTCTGCAAAATTTCATGGACTTTGGTTGCTTAATATTCAAATGAAATGGGAACTACGATTGTATGGAGTAAGTGACGGAGAGAGCCCTGTTAACAGAGTGCTAGAGTATGTGACAGTGCTCACTGCGCCAGAGAGTTAGTCAAAAAAAGTTTTATGATTTTTTATGAAACAATACTATTTTAACCCCCTACCCAAAAAGAGGGGTGTTATAAGTATGATCTGTGTATTTGTGTATCTGTCTGTGGCATCGTAGCTCCTAAACTAATGGACCGATTTTAATTTAGTTTTGTTTTTGAAAAGTGGCTTGATCGAGAGTGTTCTTAGCTATAATCCAAGAAAACCGGTTCAGCTGTTTAAAAGTTATCAGCTCTTTTCTCGTTACTGTAACCTTCACTTGTCGGGGATGTTATAAATTTTTAATTTACACTTGTAATTAATGTACTCGTAGCTTCAACTCAGGCGAGCGCGCTAGGAAAACATCTGTTAAAAACCAAGCTTTACCATACTCTATATTTTACGTTTTAGTACCATGTTTTACGTAATTACTTATTACTCCTGAGGCTTGACATTTCCAGCGGGGTGATTCGCTAACTCAGTGATCAACACTGAATCATTGCCACAGGGCTCATTTGACATTTATTTTTAATCCATTAAAAAAAAAATATCACTCAGTGAAACAGCAACGTAGAATCAAGAGCAACCTATGTCAAATGAGTTTGGTGGCTATCATTTAGTGTTGATCACTCAGTTACCGAATCACCCCGCAGGTAAGCCTAAGCCATGGTGGGTGCCACAATTAGACTAAAAGCTAAGATTCAATTATATCCACCCCTTTTTCAATTAAGTTTTAAGCTCGCGGTTTGTTTGAACAACAAAATTTATTTTTTCATAAAATCTTTAATACCTTTGAATATTTATTTTATTGACGTAATAAAGACCCTATACCTTTAGTACAAGTTTACACTTTTCGAAAAGGTTGATATTATATTTCGACTATTTCGAGTATCAATATTAAAGCGTCAAAGCAAAATGCACTGAAATGAACTTATACAAGTACGCTGGAAAAGGTGTATCATATAAAGTGACAGTAATTTCTGTACTGATTCGGAGCGTCCCACCGAGCGCACCGGGAATTAAAGTTGACACTTTGTGCCAAATGCTCTTTGTAATTTTATATTGCAGATAACGGGTACATACCACGATTTTAGTATTAAATATCGGCAGTTAAAATACTTTTATCGTGGTATTCACTACAATATAAAATGTCGTTAAACTACGAAATAAGCTTAAAATCTCTGCGTGTTGACTCTATACAGACAGAAATCATCACTAACATTTAGTTCCGAATATGGTCACATGATGCTTACTGCTGTTACCAGCACTTAAATAGTGAAAAGTTGCTTCAAAACAAGTTCGGAAATCGCAAGTCAAGCGTACTCGTATAAGTATATAGGAAAAATAGGACATTAAAACAATTATTTTCGATTTATGTTACTCACAACTTTCGATACACGAAGACGATTTGTCTCCTCGTTTCCAATTCGAACCGCTAGGATATGGGACGCCCTTCTGCCATCAGTTTTCCTCTCCAATTTAATATGGGTACCTACGTTCAAGTCCATATAAAGTACTTACTTACATATAAGCAGCAGTATTTACTTATATATAAGTATATATATAAGTAAATAGGCATCTTCTAAGCAAGGTCATCATCTTTATTTGCCAGCAAGTCTGATTGCAGCCAAGCGCTAGGCTATAAATTAAAAAAAAAAAAGAAGATATTCGACGTACTATGAACCTTAGTGAGATCTGCAGTCGTACTAGGGGTACAGAAGACGGTAAGTCGTTAGGCGAAAACGGATTTTAGATGGGCCCCGAAGCCCTCTCATTGAAGTATTATTTGAGAAAGATGACCTATAAAAGCTGGAAAGCGATACTAATAAAAGTAATTGCCAGAAACAGCCGTTACTTTGCAAAAGTCCTTGATAAACAGAGAATACCAAATTCTTTTGCCATAATCTCCAAGATATATATTATAGATATATTTTAAAGATAGAGATAGAGCCTGTGAGGGACAGACCTTCGTTATTTAATAAAAGCTGAATGTTTCTCTGCGCATTGCCCGCAGCATAGAGAGGAACGATCTTCAGTGACTATGAAGTTTGGCTTTGGCGGATAACTTTGATAACAGGTAAAAAGAGGTATAAAATCTTTCGTCACAGTGTAAAGCCTAAAGTTGATTTCAAACTACGGAATATAATATAATAAGTATATAAATATCGCCCACCCTACTTTTAAATGTCACTGAACATTGAAGTTGATTTCAAACTACGGAATATAATATAATATATAAATATCGCTCACCCTACTTTTAACTTAGATGTAATATAATATTACCTACATTAGATATTGATTAGAAAAGTTTGTTTGCTTGCGTTTAAAAAACTTTGCATGTCATATAATATGTTTAAGGTTCTATTAAACAACTGAAGCTCTGAATTGCGCCAAACACTATTCTTTTCCGGTAGTTGGGGTAAAAATAAATAGCTACCAGCAATTTCCGACATGTCCATTATTTTTCATCGTCAATTTATGTGGGACCGCACAGCCCGTATTGTGTACATAGCCCCTGTAAACATGTTGCCACATGTGCAATAAGGCTGGCCGCACAGTGGCTTTTAGACCGGAGCAACTAGTTACTAAATGTACTACCTGCACAAAAAAAATGGTACTATACAATCACATAATTGATTGCGCTTTACCATCTAACTTCCAAACTGTAAGGTTAGTATAAGATTTAACATCTCGCCAACATTGATAGAATTTGAGCGTCAAAACACTTGAAGCCACTTTGAAAAAGGAATTTAACTACCTCGTTTTGAAGCTCAAGTTTTTTCTTATATCTATTGCTCTCCCAGTAGAAACCTTGCAAAATAAAAATCGGTGGAACTTACTGAATTTTTGATTTTAAACCATTCTCTGACGTTATTTGATGCTTGAATTCCATCAACGTTTGTGAGATGAAGAATCTCATACTAACCCTACTGGTTTGTTACTCTGTTACCTACCTGAATGACTGCACGTACCTTGACTAGGATTTGAAATAGGTAACTTATGGCTTATGAAATCGCTCGGAGGCTGAAGCAGCTATGCTGTTAATACAAAGTGTGCAACCACACTCTGTTTTTAACCCCCGACCCAAAAAGAGGGGTGTTATAAGTTTGACGTGTGTATCTGTGTATCTGTCTGTGGCATCGTAGCTCCTAAACTAATGAACCAATTTTTATTTAGTTTTTTTTGTTTGAAAGGTGGCTTGATCGAGAGTGTTCTTAGCGATAATCCAAAAAAATCGGTTCAGCCGTTTGAAAGTTATCAGCTCTTTTCTAGTTCTTACTGTAACCTTCACTTGTCGGGGGTGTTATAAATGTTTAATTTACACTTGTTATTAGTGTAGATGACCACACTAGTGAGTAAGTTTGAGCGTTTCATCAACGGAAAAGTAGCTCAAGTTCAACTCAATTCAAGTAGCCAATGTGCGGCCAGCCTAATACGCTCGGATATGCAGTTCACTAATGAACGACAGCCACAGAGCAGAGACCTGTATGCTAATACCCAGATGAATGCCCGAATATTCGTAACGATCGCTTGTTCTGCCCTCATGCTCTCCACTTTTTAATTAAAATCATTCGACGAGCAATTCTATGTAGATGTTGAATGGTATAATAATAACAAGTGTAAATTAAAAATTTATAACACCCCCGACAAGTGAAGGTTACAGTAAGTAGAAAAGAGCTGATAACTTTCAAACGGTTGAACCGATTTTCTTAAATTAACACTTAATTCTAAGAACACTCGATCAAGCCACCTTTCAAACAAAATAAAACTAAATTAATATCGGTTCATTAGTTTAGGAGCTACGATGCTACAGACAGATACACATCAATACACACGTCAAACTTATAACACCGCTCTTTTTGGTTTGGGGGCTAATTATACATAAGATATACTTGCCTACTTTTTTAAATTCCACTATAAGTTAGCCCTCAATTACTGCGATCTCACCTTGTATTAGGAATGATGCAGTCTAAGATAGTAGCAGGGTTAACTTGGAAGGGACATGAGCTTGGTATAGCAATTTTTAGGGCTCTGTACCTCAAAAGGAAAAAAGGAACCCTTATAGGAATTGGTTGTCTGTCTGTCTGTCAAGAAACCTATAGCGTATTTCCCGTTTGAATGAAAGGCATAAGTTTATAATATATTCCTATTTTACCTAAATAAGTCTACCTATGCAAAGACGCGCTCGGTCAACGAGTTAGTATAAGAAAAACCACGCAACTTTAAAAAAGCTGTCATGACTAAGTTATGTTTATATGTATGTTTTTAACCCCGTTGTTTGTTTTTGTGTTTATATGTATGTTTTAAAGAGGGGTGTTAAGTTTGACGTGTGTATCTGTGTATCTGTCTGTGGCATCGTAGCTCCTAAACTAATGAACCGATTTTAATTTAGTTTTTTTGTTTGAAAGGTGGCTTGACCGAGAGTGTTCTTAGCTATAATAATGCAAGAAAATCGGTTTAGCCGTTTGAAAGTTATCATCTCTTTTCTAGTTACTGTAACCTTCACCTGTCGGGGGGTGTTATAAATTTTTAATTTACACTTGTAATCTTCTATTTTCTACGGTTTATTAAAGTCTAATCTAAGTAGATCTGACCAACGGATGTTGAAATAGCACCGAGCTTGTTCATATCCTGCGGTCAGATCTACTAAGGGCCTTTTCGGGCTTTCATTATTTATTTACGAAGCTAAAAATAGCTAGGATAGAGCTGTTCAGAAAGGATGAAATTTTAAGTAGGCACTTAAGTGAGCAAAAACTTTTATTACACACAAATAACACAGGTATTCATAGAACGAGAACTCCACCACTAGTTTGTCGCAGCGACTAAAACTATCAAAGAGAAACTCGCTCTTTTTGGCGATCAAAGTACGCGGGCAGTTTGATCAATGACGCGTAACCATAGATAACGGAAACAAGTCCCTAATCAGTGCAATTGAGAATCGTTGGGTTCGTAGCTCAGCGACAAAACTATCCCAACTACACACTCGCTTCTCGTTCTTCGCCAACTCGTTTCTAGTTATTAGCTCAACTCGTTTCTCGCTAATCGTCGGCGATAGGGCAAGTGCAGAATATAGAAGTATTTGAGAGCATTTCATTTTATAATAATAAAACGCCTATTATTCTGAAATTAATAGAAAGAGGTCACGACCCACAGTAACAATAAATAAAACGCCAAATAGAGAGACTCATAATCATCATGATCATCTTCAAGCGATAGAGTCCAATGGAAATAGGGCCCTTGTAGGAACTTCCACTCGCTACGGTCTTGCACCGCCTGAATCCAGCGACTAATTTAATGTCGTCCGTCCACCTATTAGAATCTCTCTTTCTCTCTTGAAAGTGAAGTTTACAGTAACTAGAAAAGAGCTGATAACTTTCAAACGGCTGAACCGATTTTCTTGCATTATTATAGCTAAGAACACTCTCGGTCAAGCCACCTTTCAAACAAAAAAACTAAATTAAAATCGGTTCATTAGTTTAGGAGCTACGATGCCACAGACAGATACACAGATACACACGTCAAACTTATAACACCACTCTTTTTGGGTCGGGGGTTAATAAGGAAAATCATATTAAAATATAACACAAAGTTAGACATCTAATTTTTTGATCTTCATGAATAACAAGGGAGGAAATTGCGAGATATTCGTAGATTCAATTTCCTTAATATCTTTTAAATTCAAACTCATACATCTTTCGCGAATATACGATTATTAGAATCGCTCAAGAAACGTTGAAATAAGATATGAGTCTACTCTATATTTATAAAGCAATATCAATCTTCTTTAATGTTTAGACTAGGTAAAATTCAATGATTTTTCATGTCACTTTGTAGTCTATCTATCTATCTGTCTGTCTATCTGTTTGTTCATGAACAAATAATTTAGTATTTTCAATTTTCAAAGTAAGATAACTATACCAAGTGGTATCATATGAAAGAGCTTTACCTGTACATCCTAAATCAGATATTTATTTAGTTTTATGTATAGTTTTTGATTTATCGTGCAAAATGTTGGAAAAAATACCCGAGTATGGAACCCTCGGTGTGCGAGTTTGACTCGCACTTAGCCGGTTTTTTATTTGCACTTGACTTAATTCTAGGACGTAAGTAAACTTGATTTACGGAACCCTTGGTGAGCGAGTCCGGCTCGCATCTGACCGATTTTTATGTATAGAGTCATACACCTGATGCTCTGTCATCTGAATAGTTCACGTGTTATGTATTCCCCATTCATTATGTATGTAGGTTACAGTAGGTATGTACATTAACTGTGGGATTTGACGGACGACCCGTCGCAATGAGCGTATGTGTTTATGTGCTGCAGACTCCAAACATTTGCTCATAAACATGCCACTATGTTGTGCACACAGCGATATATGTGGCGATATCGGCTAGTGTAGTTACGCCAATATTGGCTCGGGCTACGATGATGAATAGATGGCTGCAAGTTACAGTTAAAGTCGATTTCCTAAGTGGCCTACTTACTTTACTTTTTTAGGGTTCCGTACCTCAAAAGGAAAAACGGAACCCTTATAGGATCACTTTGTTGTCTGTCTGTCTGTCCGTCCGTCCATCCATCCGTCCGTCGTGTCTCGTCCGTCGTGTCTGTCAAGAACCCTATAGGGTACTTCCCGTTGACACAGAATCATGAAATTTGGCAGGTAGGTAGGTCTTATAGCACAAGTACAGGAATAAATCTGAAAACCGCGAATTTGTGGTTACATCATTAAAAAAAAAATTAAAATGTGTTTCAATTTTCAAAGTAATATAACTATACCAAGTGGGGTATTATATGAAAGGGCTTTACCTGTACATTCTAAAACAGATATTTATTTATTTTTATGTATAATAGTTTTTGATTTATTGTGCAAAAATACCCAAGTACGGAACCCTCAGTGCACGAGTCTGACTCGCACTTGGCCGGTTTTTTCATTTGTTGGAAACATAGGGCATTACACACATTTTTACTATGTTGCAAGGCAAAACTGCCAAAAAACACCATACAAATATCCTCAAATATCATTGTTTTAATTAAAAAAGAAAACCCTCGGTGCCGGTACTAAAAAGGTTGAATAAAAGGTAGTCTATTGATCCCAGGGTTTATAGAGAAGTATTTATGGTCACACACGCCTTTAACCTTCCTTTAACGGAAGATGAATGGGCCACTTTCTTTTAATAAAAAAACCTTTTTACGGGGTATAAAATAAAGTTCGGCTCTAACTCCTAACTAGAACCTCTGAAGGATTTTAACATGCCTCCGAGCGTGAAGAAAAATGCTTTTAATAGAATTTTAATTGGCAGGCAGGTATTTTTAGACTTTCTGAAACGATTGAAGTTTCATTTCTTTCAACGTAGGTATAGCCAATATTTGAATTGAAATCAATATTTCTTATACGTTTAGTTAATAATTAATCATTTATGTACAAAAATTTGGCATTAAAGGGTTTTTTAAGGGCAAATTTCTTTAGTATAACGTGATTTGAAACTCTAAGTCTCATACTAAATATTTTGGTGTATTTGATCTATCTACACGAAATATGATGACCGTCTCTACAAATACTCAGGGCAGTATGCAAAACGGCCGTCACCCGAATGTGGTATGATAAACAGCTGGTATTTGGTTAGTCTATCCAGAGTGTTGCGGTCAGGATCCATTAGTAACTACATCTGTCACTCTGCTACTCTGTACACTGAAACCCGTCACTGTGGTATATACCCATGATACCCACTCTATATTATCTATACTAATATTATAAAGAGGAAACCTTTGTATTTTTGTATGTTTGTATTGAATAGGCTCAAAAACTACTGGACCGATTTCAAAATTTCTTTTACCATTACTACAGGGATTCTTCCGAATCCGTATAGGCTATATTTTATCTCGGAAAATAGAAAAAATAAATGTCCACCCGTGCGAAGCCGGGGCGGGTCGCTAGTATTAAATAACTAGTGTTGGTTTTATTGCTGGCAGTATTCCACCGCCACCGTCTGGACCACCGCCATCTTCACTTTCAAGTAATGATTTTTATTTAAACCTGTGGAGATGATACTGCTATTGGCGCTATTAGAATGCCATAAGCCTACTTTGTCGTATTAGTTTACAAATTGCGAAAAACAAAATTAAATTTGAATTTCGCGGGCAAACCCGTCTAGTGCACCTTAACATTTAAACATCACATATACAGTTGTGCCAGCTGCACTAAGAGCATTTTAACTCGTGCGGCGCAAGTTCCTTCAGTTAAATGTTATTTATCAAGTACCCGTGGAAAGCAGAGAGATATACTATATTACTAGAGCGTGCAATGTCACACAACATGGTTTAGTACGTGGTCATTTAATTGGCATCATTAAAAAAGTCCTGCGATCAGCCAATATTTTCATCCATTTTTAACCGACTTTCAAAAAAGGAGGAGGTTCTCAATTCGTCGGGATCATTTTTTTTAGTTTTATAAATATAATTAATGTCTAACGGCCTGAAAAAAACGTGTTTGTCGGAGTGTACTCGACTAGTTTCAAACCCGTCCTGGGACTTTTTTTCATTGTACGCAAAGATCTGGTAGCATGTGTAAGGTAACTCAATTAATGTAAGACCTACTTGTACCCACATTCCAGCGAATAAACTAGTATTTATTATTTATTTTAGTATTTGTTTTGGGCATCTGCTCACGACGCCAACACACCACACGTAAGTTCCGTGTAGGCCCCGATAAAATTATTAAAAACTTGTCCCGTTGCCCCCGCCAACCGTGTCCCTGTTAACGGGGACAGCGGGATTCGAATAAAATCAGCCGTCAGATATTTTATATTTATAGATAGGTTTACTTAAGAATATTATTTTGATATAGAAATATTTGTCTTCTTCAAGTGGAGAGATTTTATGTGTGAAGTCTGTTGCTCTAAGGTCATTTATCTCTATGGTGGAAAGTCAACTTGTAAATTAAGTATAAAGTTTCGTTAAGAGGGGTCTCTCCGTCATTCGCTTCATACAAACGTAGTTCCAATTTCATTTGAATATTAAGCAACCAAAGTCCATGAAATTTTGCAGACATATTCTAAAAACTAATACCTATGTCTGTGGTTTTCCAGATTTCTGTTAAAATTTTCGGTTTCAAAGTTACGCGGTCTTTTAAATTTACATATAAATCTTTGAGCCCCTGTAATTTTAAAACTACATATTTTTAGAAAAATCTAAAACACCACAGACACAGATATTAGTTTCTAGAATATGTCTGCGAAATTTCATGGACTTTGGTTGCTTAATATTCAAATGAAATTGGAACTACGATTGTATGAAGCGAGTGACGGAGAGAGCCCTGTTAAACTGAAACGCCCAAGAAGGCTCTTTGGAATCAATTTACTAGTTTGGAGTGTTAAGTGTCAAAGAGTAGGTAGAGTTAGCCAGTCATTAACTTGAATATAAAATACAGAATATTTTAGACACTGGCAACGAGGGAATTGCCTATAAACAAGTTTACTGATGCTGCTTAATTTGTTTATTGAAAGGGGCATTAATTAATGTTTGTTAAACATTCGTCCTTTGTTATTATATCAAACGTTAACTTTTATGGACGCTTTCCACTGACCTCTAATAATACCTACTAGTACGCTGGACCTGCGATTGCTGATTCAGCGGAGTAATAGATTCAATGCTTCATTTTGAATGGTCGATAGCTGAAGATCTTTCGTCTAAACTCCTGCAAAGATCAAAGTCATCAAACAGTAAGTTTTGCTTGTGATGTCGTACAGTCTGAGATAATATGGTAATTCACTATGTGCAGCAATGGACGTCTCGCAATTTGAACAAGAATACTGTATTTATAGAGTTTTGATTATTGTGTAGTACCTACTGGGTCAAGTGAACAAACTAATCCAACTAGATTTCCAATCCAGCACACGACTTTTACTTTAATTTGAAGTTAGGTTTCACTCGTAAACTTTTACACTGCTACACTCCATGCCTCCTAAACTACAAATTGTAAATTAATTTGCAGAAAGATGTAAAGGTTAACGAGGTTTACAGAACCATTTCGGATACCTTCCAGACCCATTTATAAAATTGACCTCTGCTAGAACCGGAGGAGAAAGCCGTAAAAACCGCACTTTTTAACCGACTTCCAAAAAAGGAGGAGGTTCTCAATTCGTCGGGATCTTTTTTTTTTTTTTTTTATGTATGTTCCCCGATTACTCAAAGACCCCTGGACCGATTTGGAAATATTTTTTTTTGTTTGAAAGGGTATACTGTGCAGGTGGTCCCATATAAATTTGGTGAAGATCTGATGAATATCTTCGGAGATGGAGAACAGAACTCCTCAATGGATAGGAGCAAATTGCTCGCGATCAATGTAATAGCTTAGTAAACAGTAGGGTTTTAACTGGGCACAGCATATTATAGTACAGTAGGGCCACTACAAATTGTGAAATAAAAAATTTTCAAAAGAAAAATAAAACCGACTTCAAAAACGACAAACACTAAAAAGTGAAAAATAACTTTTGTTTAGCTACACGTGTAATGCACCTAGGTATGAAGTCGGGCGAGCTTCACTCTTGGATTTCTAATTTTATTTTAATATGCTCGCTCGACTTTATACCTAGGTGCATTACGCGTGTAGCTAAACAAAAGTTATTTTTCACTTTTTAGTGTTTGTCGTTTTTGAAGTCGGTTTTATTTTTCTTTTGAAAATTTTTTACTAGATGACAAACTTTTTTTTAAACTGGCAAATTGTGTCTGCCCTATTCATATTACATTAGTAAGAAGAGGATGCAAATCACACTAATATTATAAAGGCGAAAGTTTGTGTGTATGTGTGTAAACGTTTGTTACTCCTTCACGCAAAAACTACTGGACGGATTTGGCTGAAATTTGGAATGGAGATAGATAATATCCTGGATTAGTACATAAGCTACTTTTTATCCCGGAAAATCAAAGAGCTCCCATGGGATTTTGAAAACCTAGATCCACGCGGGCGAAGTCGTGGGCATCGGCTATTACTCTAAAACTTTTGAAGTGCTCAGAATCAGTGCCACTAAGGTAATGCATTTGTCTTCATAGCAGGTACAGGTTTCTATAATTGATTGCAACTACAGTTCTAATATATTTTTTTTAACTGTACACACGAACAGGATGGATATACTGGATGAAATTATAAGGGTTCTTTGTTTTACTGCGGCACTAAAAATCTCTACCAATCTTCGTCTCGTGGTATGCAATCACCTTAAAGAGGACGAATCCTAGGAAGGTCGAACCAAAACGACATATTTTACGTTCGCCATGAAAACGAAATTTAAAGGGACAGTTTCGCATAAAGTTTATGGGAAAATTTTACGATAGAGTTGATCTTTATCCTTGAGATTCAATTAGGACTATAAGGATCGCTTCATTGAATGTCACTACCCGAGTTATAAATGGGAAAGAGTGTTTTTGGTTTCTCCTTCAATTATGCCGCAACGGAGCAACGGGCCAATATGAATTTTTGGTTTTGATAAAGTAAAAGAAACACTTCAAGAGTGGCATAAAGCTACTTTCTATCCCGGAAAATCTAAGGGTTTCAAAAACCAAAATCCACACGAATGAAATCACGAACATCAGTAAGTATATTTATAAAAGTAGAAACAGTATATTTATAAAAGGAGAAACAGAACATGACATATCGATAAAGTTTTTTTTAAACCACTGGGAATTTGAGATTTTGCATGTGGATTTTCTTTACAACGTAGATCCCCACTAAACTCCGCCGTAGATATATTCCCACACGGTTTTCACCATATTTAGGTATTTACTATATTACAAGAAAAAATTGGTTGTCTGTAAAGTCGGTTTACTGACGATAGTTGAACGTGACAACAAAGGCCGATCGCGGCGTTACCTCGCCGCAGGCGAGGTAACGCCGCATGAGTCATGTTTTTTCGTGCGTGCAGCCGGCTGTATCGAATTATAAGATGTTGTCACGTCAAAAGTTTGTTTGCTAAACAAATTGGTATTCAACCTGGCTGAAGCCATGCGCAACCGCTTGAAAAAAGCTTGAAAATAGAAATCGTAGATAATTTAAAAATATTAGGGTTAATTGATTAGAATAATGTACTTAATTTTACTTAACCATCTATTTTGTGAAGTGGTTATTGGAGAGTAGATTTTTAATTAAGTATATTGGTACAAAAAAGGTTGGAAAAAATTTGATTTCACTCAAAACGCGCACATTGTTTGGGTGTTGTATATGTTTTAGGCCTTATTCCAAATACAGAAGCCATCCCAAATAACTGGCAAAAAAATTTGGCAGCCCTACATCATCATTGGGATTCTAAAGTAATAGCACAATAAGAAAGTTAGAGTCGACAAAACTGGGTTCAACGTTTACAGCATTTCTGAACCACGGGCTCTTTATGCCCACAATAAAGATGTCATTCAAAGGGACAGAAAAGTTTTAGGGATAATAGCTAGAGAAATAAGCAGATTATATTCTGCTACTGAAAATTTAATACTGACAATTTACGTTGTTATGACAGTTATTATTAGAGATATCTACAAACCGAAAACTTATCTAGCGCATTGATATTTTCATGTGTCCACTGGATAGCTTGGATTTCGATCAGAGATCGGATTAGTGCATAAACAATATCCGAGTTTATACCCGCGACTTGGTCCGCGTGGAATTAGGTTTTCAAAGACCCCGTGGGAACTGTTTGATTTTCCGGGATAAGAAGTTGCCTATGTCAATTATATGGACGCAAGCTAACTTGGTACCAAATTTCATACAAATCGGTTAAGCGGATGGGTCTTTAGGAATCCCGTGGGAACTCCTTGATTTCCCGGGATATAAGCTATCTCTGTACCTTTCGTCAGAATCAGTTAAACTGTTGGGCCGTGAAAAGATAGCAAACAGACAGACAGAAAGACAGACAGACAGACACACTTTGGCATTTATAATATTAATTATGGATTATCACGGACTTGAATCGGATGAGTGCGTAACTACATACTCTTACACCGCTTTTACCGACACCGACAATGAGTCGGTAATTGAAACGCTATGTTAATATTAGAAAATCCGTTCACATGCGGATGAATCCTGGAAACAATAACAAATCATTTTCAAGCGAGTGAGCGCGGCTCAACGGAAATGTGGTTCCGCAGCGCTAAGATGGCTTCCACTTCCGTCAGAGTCGTTAACGTAATTATGTTCCTCGCGTATAAATATATGCGGGTATAATACGTGGATCTAACGTGCACAATGTATTATCTGCATGGATTTATCATTACCGTGTTACGATTTAGGCATTTTGTAAAATGCCTGGTTGGTTTATTTTGTGCTTGAAAGATATTCAAACACATTTTATTTTAATAACAATAACCTTTATTTTCTCTCGTTCATTTTACATGATAACTTATTACTAACTTATTTAAATCATTTGAACTTAGGATTTGCAATAACAAATGGGAATGATGTACAGTGCAGAAGAATGATCTGTGTTGCAGTAAAACACAGATAATTCGCCTGCAGAATCAGAATTAGGTTGATGACTGCGATTTCGTTCGCGTAAATTGAGTTTTTTTTTAAATAAAATAGCTTAAGTACTTTCAGGTTTTTAACTTTATCCATGAAAAGAATAACTTCGTTCCGTTGCCTAATTATGACGTGATTGAAGGACAAACCCACGAACAAACTCACTCTCGCATTTACAACATAGGTAGTGCAGACTCCACACACTTTTGACAACGTTATGGGGAACTGTCATTATAGGTTTCCTCACAACCTTTTTGACACCTTCAAAAAATGACGATCCTTTACCAGGGTGGCTAAAAATTAAAAGCTTCGTAAGTTACTGTTATCTTACTTTGTAAAACTTTTGCACTTGCTTTTTATATATAAGTTGTTTTGATAGTTTAAAAATTTTAGTCATAGCTTGTTGACTCCGAAGACTTCTTCCTAAGTAGATACCTACTTAATTTTAAAAGCGTTAAAAGTTTACAGTTAGCTGAGCTCTCAAGCCCCAAGGTGTTGGCTCATAATCTAAAAAGTTGATTTTATGATAAAAATGTAGAAAATACGTTTTATAACTACAGCTAATTTATTTTATAAATAGCTTAGCATACTAATATTGAAAGCATAATATTAAATTTAAGGGTAATAATGATGGTTGAAATAAGTATAAATATTATGTAGGTAGATGGTACCCATGATTTCGTTGGCGTGGATTTAAGTTCTTAACATTTGATTTTCCAGATATTTTTGCAACAAAAGTTGAAAACTAAAACCCGACTGCGATAATCGCTGAAATATTATAGTAAAATTGTTTTTCTGTCGCTTGGTATATTTGTACATTTATATTTATGAACTCAGAATTTTCTCCTCGTTCATTCGACACCCCACGCGATACAATAGCAAAAAAATAATTTTGGAGACTCCCACTTTTTTCATATAACATCGTTGGTAAATTTTTTTCGTATAAAATATAGCCTATGCACCTGGACCCTTACGACGAATCGATTGAAACCTGATTCATCAAAATCGGCCCAGTAGTTTAGACGCTACGGTGGAACACACAGAATCTGGATACAAACATACATACCCACAAAAAATTTTTTTTTACTATTGTATCGAGTGGGATGTCAAAAGAAAGAGGAGAACATTCTAAGTTCATGAGTATAAAATATGTACAACAAACAACATTAAAATATACCAAGCGTCAGAAAAACAAATTTTCCCAAATATTTCAGCGATCGTAGTCGGGTTTTCGTTTTCAACTTTATCTTGTTCCTTTTGAGGTACGAATTAATCCTAAAAATGAATAAAATCTACATCTAGTTGAGGCATTGTTTAGTGAACTTGTATGGACCCTATCTACCTATAAATTTTGTTCATAAAATTTTATAGGTGCATTGTCCAGTTGAGTAGCTTGAAGTGTTTATACTACGAGAACGTGCCTATAATATGCCTATTTATGACAATGAGTGCTAAAGATCAGGTGAGACAACCTGTGTACACAATATCACACTATCACACTAATATTATAAAGGAGAAAGTTTGTATGTGTGTGTGTGTGTGTGTGTATGTTTGTTACTCCTTCACGCAAAAACTACTGAACGGATTGAGCTGAAATTTAGAATGGAGATTGATTATACCCTGGATTAGCACATAGGTTACTTTTTATCCCGGAAAATCAAAGAGTTCCCACGGGAATTTTAAAAAACCTACATCCACGCGAATGAAGTCGCGGGTATCAGCTAGTTCTCTAATAAAATACACTATCACTCTCTTTACTTAACGACTGTAATGCTATTCTTTTGTCAAAGGTTTCATTATCTTTACAGACTTTCAGTTTTATAAAGCGCACTTTAGACCTTAAGAGTCAATCGATGTCAAAGGTTCTTCACAATCATCAAGAGGCGTCAACTCCTTTGTTCATATACCGAGTTCAACAATCACTTATACGGTCTTTCCACATCATCGATACTTAGGGGGTTGTGGTTACCTAAGTTTCCTTCTCCCTCGCACATTCTAACATCCATACTAATATTATAAATGCGAAAGTGTGTCTGTCTATCTGTCTGTCTGTCTGTCTGCTACGTTTTCACGGCCCAACCACTGAAATTTTGATGAAAGGTACAGACATGGGCTACATCTCGGGGAAGGACATAGGCTACTTTTTATCCCGGAAAATCAAAGAGTTCCCACGGGACTTTTAAAAAACTTCATCCACGCGAACGAAGTCGCGGGCATCAGCTAGTTTTCAATAATTGTGAAAAAATCAGTGGGCACACTTTCAACAAATCTGGCTAACATTACGTTTATTTTTAACATAGAGTAAAAATAAACGTAATTTTATTGTTAAATTAGTTAAATTCTACTTTTCTGACAGACTAAGCTCTAAGTCGCACGAGCGTTAAAAAAGCGTTGCGTTAAAACCCGGCGTTGCACTGACAATACAAAGTGCGCGTTAAAAAAGCGTTGATGTGTGAACAGATACTTGGGAATGCATTTGTTCTATGTGAATGCTTTTTTAACGGACGTTAAAAAAGCTCTCGTGCGAATGAAGCCTTACAGTAAGTATGATAGAATTTCGTGGCTAACCTTCCTCATAGATTCCCTCAATTATCTACGTTAAGCACTTAATACTTGAAACGAAGATTTGTTAACTCTATTACTGTAAAGAGTAGGTATTTAAATATTCGAATAATCCCGAATGAAATTAAGTCATAAACTTTACGATTCGCATTTTGGTACTTTACGAGTAATGATACGACAAATATTATTATTTGGTATGTGTGCAAATACAAGGGTCTAGGCTCCGAATATGACTTTGTCCCATTCGGTGTCGAGACCCTTGGTCCGTGGGGTCCTAGCGCTATAAGCCTTTTTAGGGAAATATCAAAAAGGTTAGTCGACATCACAGGAGACCGAAGAGCTGGCAGCTACCTCGGACAAAGAATTAGCCTAGCCATTCAAAGGGGGAACCTGCCAGTATCTTCGGAACCTTGCCTAAAGGGGCTTCCTTTAATATTTTAGTTATTATATTATATTTTTTAAGGTTTTTAGTTTTAGGTTCATTATTTAATTATTTAGTTTAGTTGTTTAGTTTAATAATTATCTTATTATTTATTATTTACAACAATTAACAATTTTACTGTGTGTCACACTAATATTATAAAGGCGAAAGTTTGTGTGTATGTGTGCGTGTGTGTGTGTGTGTGTATGTGTGTGTTTGTTACTCCTTCACGCGAAAACTACCGGACGGATTGGGCTGTTTAGAATGGAGATAGATTATACTCTGGATTAGCACATAAGCTACTTTTTATCCCGGAAAATCAAAGAGTTCCTACGAGATTTTTAAAAAAACCTACATCCATGCGAATAAAGTCGCGGGCATCAGTGATCAGCTAGTGTAAAAATTTTGAAACAAAGAGTGATGATTTGAAATGAAAAAAAATATTACAAGATAAAACTCTAGTTAAAGTTAATGAAAGAAAAGTACGACCATTCAAATTATAACAAAACGTTTTCCAGACAACGGCTCAACTGTCGCAAAAACGTTTTATAAAAGTTTTGCAAACAATGTACAACGGGTTGAATACGAAATATATTATAAGGGGCATTCCAGTTGAGCGTTCCATACTGCTCGAAATAAAATGTGAAAGTTCATCGCTAACTTTTTGTATGAATAACGAGTCGCCTATATGATTTTTCTTCAAAAATATTTGCTTACAACTTTGTAGGAGTTGGATCGTTGGATATTCTTCATCCAAATATTCCAATAAAACATGAACTGCTAGTTTCCAAATATCCAAATATTCCAATAAAACATGAACCGCGATTTCATGCGTGTAAATTAAGTTTTCTAAAAATAAGCTCGTTTTTCTTAATATCCATCATAATAAGGCCCAATGCTGTAAAGAGAATCAATCAGTTTACCTTTTTTATATGAATGACTTTGATTTTATTAAGGTGGTAGCAAGCGAGTTATTGAAGAAGACGCAGAGCCTAGAAGAAGTTATCAAGATAAATGATGCACAGCAACTTATCATTCTGAGGAAACATTGTTTTACTATGAATATAGGTAATATGAAAACTAATGATAACTAAGTAACTATAGTTCCGCAAACAACGTACAACGGGTTGAAATCGAAATATTTTATTATAAGGGGCATTCCATACTGTTCGCAATGTATGATTAACGAAATGCTTATTATGATTTTTATTTAGCAATATATGTTTATAATTTTGTAGGAGTTGGATTGTTAGATGAAGATCTGCTTAATCAAAATATTTGAACCAAAATTGAACTTTCACAAAACACCATAAACGCAAAATGTCTCTAATTTTTTTTAAACACAAAACTTCATGACCCCAAGGATGGCTAAACTAAAATGTAACTCCCGATAAGAGAGACATAGTACTTGTGCCATTTATTACCGTTTTAGTTCAATATATATATAAACGGTTTATTAAAAATAAACCGAATGTGTCCATACGCAGAATAGATGCATTGTTTCACAGAACAATAAAACATTTTCTAGACAACGCGCAACGGCTCAACTGTCCAACAACAAACTGAGTAGACGTCCCGTGAGTTAAAAACTTTGTTGTAGGAGAATTCGTTGAATACTTTTTGTATTCCCTTTATTTAATTTTTTCTTATCTTTACAATTCTCAGGAATACGATGGTTTTCAATCTGTTAGCGCTTCTTTTTCAACGTCAATTTTAATTAATATTGTTTTATCAGACGTGCTTAAGTATTAGTCCTAATTCACACGAGCGTTAAAAAAGCGTTGAGTTAAAACCCGGAGTTGCGCTGGAAATACAACAGTGCGCGCTAAAAAAGCGTTGACGTGTGAACAGATACTTGGGAATACATTAGTTCTATTTGAACACTTTTTTAACGGACGTTAAAAAAGCTCTCGTACGAATGAGGCCTTATGAGTTTCACAAATCTTCCAGTTATTTTATACACCCGCTTGCACCCTACAAATAACAATAATATGTTAATGGTTCTTTGCACCCTATCATTAGACATACCTACAGAACTGTGTACTATTAAGGTAACCCTTTCACCATTTCTAACAGGTCAAGTTTCTACACCATTAAGCGAGTTTAAATGTACCTAAATCTATTAGCAGATCGTTAACTCGTTATGTAGCGAACTGATCATTGATTAGAAATAGCTTGTTTACATAAGTTAGAACTTTAGGCCATTGCTTCCATTTTCAATCCCCTTCTTTCTATGTTATCTCTTATATTGCAGTTACATTTTAGGTTAACGTCAACGCCCAACAACGCCATAATTACGTGATAATCAACGCGTGAAACTGAGAGGCCACAATTGAACGGTAAACATCTGATTCTAATCGAATTAGGCTTAAAATCCTCTAACGCCAAACGGCATTGTGAATGCCGTTGTACGTTGATCGTGGCTACATCTACGTTTAACGGGAAACGCCGTTGATCATCACGTTGTTGGAGGTTAATGTGGCAGGGACATTAGAATTCCGACTATTAATTATGACCGGAAGGGACAAAATGTCCGCATCTAAATCCTAGAGACCTTGAAATTTTTTCTGTCTATGTGCAGCTCCTCATAAAGTGAGTTACGCGAACTTTTGTCTGCCAGACATTTTTTTTTGTCTCTAGTGTGTTTAAGCTTTAGTTTTACTTCAAAAATAACTAAAGTCTCCTAGCCGGGTTCGATCCCGGATCTTTAACGTTGGAGGCAAACATAGTGAAGAAACCTGCATACCTGAAAATTCTCCGGTGGGCCGGTGAAGATGGTGATGATGATGATGAAAGTAGTCCTAAACTTCAACCCATCGCCAGCTTACTACAGAGCACGGGAACAGTATAAGGAGACAGCACGGCTCTCCTTTCAGTATGACAAGGATTTTGACCATAGCAGAGGGTAGGAAACTCGAACTTCTTGTATTTAAGTTCAATCTTATCTTATAGTCCCCCACGCTGGTCAAGTGCGGATTGGCAGATATTCCGATACGGTCATAATAAACAAGTACAGTCATAAATAGTAACAGTTAGCCTGGTTATCGTTGAGATAGCACTGAGACCTATAACAATTCAATTAAATGGTCTATTCATTTGATAAGCTACAGACCAGATGCCTCTAAGATGCAAATCGTGGCGCTTGAAGGTCGGATTATATTATCATACTGGAGACACTCGTACATAATATTATGTCGTAACTAATGCCATTGCAAAGCGTCTTTGTATTGATTACAGAAACGTTAATAAAACCGGTAAAGTGCAAATCGGACACACATGTTGAATGGTTCCGTACTTTTTTTATTTCCATGGCGGCCATTTTGAAATTCGCCAATTTGATTTTTTATTATTCGTTGTTAGAACTGCAATAGAAATTACACACTGAAAATTTCAACTCTCTTATTGGGGTTCATGAGATACAGCCCGCTGACACACAGACGGACGGATGGAAAGCGGAAGCTTAGTAATAGGGTCTCGTTGGACTCCCTTGGGAACGGAACCCTAAAAATTAAACCAAGAGGGTGTAGAATATCAAACTTATAAGTGGAGGAGTAAATTGTTGCCGGAAGGGCTTTCGAATTAGAAAGGAGGAGACAAATCACTTTGTAATGTGTCATGTGAAATTTCAACTACGTACGTGTGCAAATCCTGAAGATGGCTTGCGGTACGATAGTAGAAAGTTGAAGGAGGAATCAGGTCAAAAAGTTCTTGGGTTCTCACACTCTCCCAAATATATCTATCCTGAATACGGATGCGTACTGCTTACAGGCAACTTTGCGCCGATGTTCGACACTTTAAAGCTTAGAATTGACTAGGTGCTACGTCATCAATTTTGATGAAATATTGCATAGACTATTACATACATTAGGCAAGAGTATCTTTTTCAATGAGCCATGCTGCCTCTACTGAGTCAGCTAGATATTTTCATAGAATTCACTGATTTCGTTCATTATTTAATGATTAAACCTTCTTGTTTTAATAAACGTATTTCAGGTTTATTTTCCATCACGCTTTGAAAGGTTTCCCTTTACGAAAGGCTGAGGTCCTCATTTATATGATTTCACGGGTTTTGAATACGACCCACGACCCACCGGCCTATTAAATACGTGTTGAGCCTTAAAATCAGCGCTGCAGTAGTCAAATACTGCAGCATCTTGCTGAGACAGAGCCCTTTTAGCTCACAGACACAGCAATAGGATAATGGTGTTTTCTAGTTTTGAGTTTGATTTATATTCGAGTTTGATTTTATCTTTGTTGTTATTCTTGTTTTTTTTTGTTTTTGTGTGTGATTCTGTATAAGAGCTGAATAAACCTTTATTTATTTATTTATTTATTATTTAATATTTGAAAGGGATTTCTGTGTAAATTCAGCTATATTACGAATTTCATGAAAACTGAGAGTTAATTGCGCAAGCTTTCCTATGATTTCGATAATATGATTTTGAGGGATATAACCGACTATGCTAAGGTTAACCAGGCCACACAGTTTGGCAATTTTGGGTGGCTTTATACATATTTGTTACACGTCGTTGAATCCAAATTAACATTTTGTTCGATCAAGTTGGTTTAAGTAATTGAAAAGTGTCATGGCAACCCCCTGCCAGGCAGACTGCATAATCACTTACCACTATGTGAGAGCGCAGTCAAAATCTAAGTTGTAATGAAAAAAAAATGTGATGTAATAAGAAAGCTTTAACAATGTGAAACAATCTGGGTTAATCTAATCCTGGTCTAATTTATTAGGTACAAGATTGGATTTTAGTAGACAATAGAACAATATATTTGGAGTAACTACGTGTAGCTAGTTACTAATTCGGGTTCTTGTTTGGAGAAAGTACAAAAATGTTAAAAGAGGTCTAGGGTCCGATCCCGGGCATGTAGTGCTAAGTTTTATCGGACTAAAAGGCATGCAGATAGCTATTATGACGCAGATATCCGTTAAAAAAGGATTTTTGAAAGTTCAAGCCCAAACAGCGGTTTGAAATTTGTGTAGTTCACGCAGACGAAGTCGCGGGCATAAGTTAGTAGACTATGAATCAGGCGGACAAAGTTGCATTTGCCCGCCTGAGATCACCATAATATTTTCAAAGGGGTGTGAAACAAACTTGGCCAGTGGTGGACTATGTCTCATTCTGAGAGGAGGCCCGTTTTGAGTATTGGGTCAGCGATCGGTTAATAATGATGATGATTGATGGTATATATTAGGTTTTGAAATAAGCGTCTCCGATTTCTTTGATTATGTTTTAATGGTCGTAAATTTTAACATAAGTAGATAAAATATTTTCCGTTGAAAAATAAATTATTTTCTGATGGAAAATATTTTGAGGCACGGTGGCATATTTTCTAATGAAAGTCAAACCTCAAAGTGATGAAAAATTAACATTATCCCCAATTTGGCCCCAAGCGTTGGATAAACAGGAAATTTCTTTTGTAATTTTTGTATGCAAAAGATTGTTGATCAAAAAACGTGACGAATCAACGTAAATGTTTTGTCAGGAGATTTGACAGAAACAAATGAAGATATTTGCTTTGGCACAAACTTTCTTTCACCACTTTTAAGGCAAAACTTAACTAACTCGGAAAATTATATTGGGGAAAAAAAAATTAAAAGTATTGTATACTTTTTCACCTTTTCATCTATGCCTGTACTACAGTTAACAAAATCTATCTAATCTTTAGTAGTACAAATTATAAGTGGTTGTTATCATTTCATTTCAACATTTTTTTTAAATTATTGGCAAAAATGGCAGCGATTTGGCATTTTACGATGAAATTGTTACATAACCATTTTTATTGTAAAATGAGTCGGAAAGAAGTTATCATCAAAAAACTGTTCTTGGGCGCCATTTTTCCAAGATGGCGACGCGAGCGGCAAATATACGAGGTGGCAAAATGAAAATTCGGAAAGAGCACGTCAAAATCTATAAAACCCCCAATTTGCAAAACTCCTGGAAAACTTTCCATCTAAAACTACGAAATGACTGGACTATAAGAAAGATATGAAATTCAGTGAGATTTTCAAGGGCTCGCCGGGAACAAGTGAAGTTAGTTAGTAAAAGCTTTGACAAGTTGGACGGGTCAAGTGACGAAGCACTCACGTTTAACTACGCTCAACAGCTGTCTTTATTTAACACAGTTTTTAATAGGGAGAAATGTGGTTTTTCCTCTAATTATTCGTACCTTTTCTCAGCTTCTTTTCATCATTAACAGATAGATTAAAACAGCTCAGATGGTCATTTCTTTCGAAAAGCTATACAGCTCAACTATTACTGTTATGTGCTTTAGGTACTGAACGATGAAGGAAAACAATGTGAAAAAAACCAAGTACATTGCTCGAGCATTCGCTACTGCTCGAGTGGCCTTTCTTTCTTTCTTTCTGTCGTTCTTTCTATCAGTGCTGAACAGTGTTTTTGACGGCCTGCCTGGTGCAGTGGTAAGCGCTGTGGTCTTTCGTAGCGTTCCGGTACAATGCCGTGTAGAAACCGATCAGGGTTATGGGTTTAATGAAACTGCCATACCCCTCTCAAGTTAGCCCGCTTCCACCTTAGACTGCATCATCACTTACCACCACCATCACCACCACCAGGTGAGATCGCAATCAAGGGCTAACTTCGACATAGCCACTAAATAACTAAGCTTCCAAATAAAGAGGGGTAAAAAAGGGCTAACTTACTAACAAAAACGCTTTAGGCATCGGTTTCACTATTCATTCTATGTACTGTGTTTGCGCCTAACTTTATAGTCCCGAATAAAAGTATATTTATTTTATTTATTATTTTTATTCCATACACATTCTGTCTACCATAATAATTTATCCTGGAACCACAGATAGGAGGTGGAAAACTTAGCCACTAGGCTAGAAAAACTAAGTAGTAAGCTCTAAATAAAATATTGCGAAGAAGTCTTTTCTCTATCCCAAGAAATAAACCAACACAACAAGTTAAAAAATATCGTACACATGTGTAACATAACGTACCCAAAACTACATAACGCCCGTTTATCCAAGTAATCCAATCTGCAGGAAATGACACAGTCAAGATGGCCGACCTCTTCCCGTAACCGGAAATTACGTAACCGAGTTATTAAGCCACTTGGGTTCGAGAGATACGCCGGGAGAAAAATTAGACCAAACGTTCCTTTTGTGAAGTTTGCGTCATTAAGGAAGAAATGGTCTGGAATTGAAGCCATTTCTCTTGTACTATTTGAGAGATTGGTTCAATTGTAAGTTAATTCTCGAGTTTTATCGTCGTTGACACGTTAGTACTTAGCTTTAGAACTTGTATGTAAGAATTTATGATGGAACCTAGATTTCTAGATAACATCTTGAATTGAACGAAAATGTTTCATCTACTCTATGAGGGGATCTCTATGTGGTGGCACTCTATAGGGAAGGCCTATGTCCAATAGTGGACGTCCACAGGCTGATGATGATGATGATGATGATGACTCTATGAGGCGAGTTACAGTAACTAGAAAAGAGCTGATAACTTTTAAACGGCTGAACCGATTTTCTTAGATTATAGCTAACAACACATTAGATCAAGCCACCTTTCAAACAAAAAAAACTAAATTAAAATCGGTTCATTAGTTTAGGAGCTACGATGCCACAGATAGATGCCACACAGATACACAGATCAAACTTATAACACCCCTCTTTTTGGGTCGGGGGTTAAAAATATTGTTACGCAGGAATTTAATAACTTTGTATGTAATACGATTAATCAATGTTTTGATCATAAAATATCGTTCTAATTTAGACGAAGAGGCCCCTCTTTCTGGCATCCATTTATTATTTTAGTAGCCTACTTCTAATTAATAGTCCCTTAAAATAATGTAACATAAGCAATTATCTCTATGTACAGTTTAATGATGTAATTTTTAGTTGATCCGCCCCAGATTCGCACGAGTGGTATTTTTGAAAATCGATGCGGGTGGAATTTCCAAAAATCCTGACCTGACACAATTACGGTACCTCGTAATTATACGACTGCCCTAAAAAGGAGTGTAATGTTTTCAGGGGGACTTCGTCTGTGTTGGTGTTAGCTGGCGGGCGTGCTTTGCCTTATTGGAGTGTTTTTTTTTTTTTTGTTAAAACTGACTGGAAAGCGCTCTAAGGGGGTGCCGTGCGTGTGTCGGCGAGCGCCGGCACGGACGGGGTCCATACTTGTATAATTTACCTAACTTGTTACAAATAACTACAAACTTGACATTGGCTAATCTTTGTAAAGTCAGACGAGAGAAAATAAAAATGTTTTCAGCATAGAGGTATAATACGTCCAATGTCCATGGTTATCAGGGTTCATAGTATGTGGATTTTCTTTATTGCACCATAACCAGACTGTATCGTTAGAATCCTTACATCATCCCGAGTAACACTGGCTATAATTTTTTTGAAAAAATATGCATTATGGAAAGGCAGTTGTGTTATTTTAATTTATTTAATTACCATTTGTTTTTAATTAATAGCTCAAATACCAATTTTCATAAATATATCTTGAAAAAATGACGGACTTTCATACAAACTTTTATCCCTTGAATTTCCAAAAATACTTTCGAACCTACGTTCAAATTCTATCAACGTAAATATATAGGTAGATAGGAAACCCCGACGTTAAAATTATTATGGCTGTGGTTATGTGCTTGTTCATACCTCGTACCTTGTAAATCATGTGATGCCACAAAGTATCGCCCTTACCTAACACTTAGGAACTTGCACAACAGTCTCCTTTGTCATCAAAGTTATCCAATTTTCAAGTTGCAACCACCACAGCGGCGCGAGGCAAAAAGCGTCAAAATGATCAAAGACTTGGAAAACTTAATATCTAGCGGAGGTACCCACTGACGTTAAGTATACCTATTGTTTTATACAAAAAAAAGTTTAGTTATAAAATACGGCTGCTCTTCGATCTTGATGATCTCCCTGGCGCAGTGGTGAGGGCTGTCGTCCCGAGTTCGATTCCCGACAGGTGCAGTTTCGGAATTAATATAATCTATACATATAATAAAATTGTAGAAAAGTGGTGTCTGTACAATGGAAATATATAAAAAAAAGTAGCAGGGGTTGTTATTATATCGATGCCGAACCCGAAATTGTAATTAATTTTTTTTTGTCTGTTTGTCTGTGTGTTTGTGCACGCTAATATCAGAAACGGCTTATTCGATTTAGATACGGTTTTCACTAATATATTGTAGTAAGCTTCATTTAGTGTTTATTTCATATCAATCGGTTCATAAATAAAAAAGTTGTGTCAATTTAAAGAATCATGCTGCCCGAAAAGTCACTATTCCACGCGAACGAAGTCGCGGGCACAGCTAATATCTAAATAGTCTCTGTTCTGGGCTGCTTGGAGGCTTTAGCCATCACAAGTTACCACCCCACCCGCCAGGTTTTTGTTTCGGTACGATGCCGGATAGAAATCGATAAAAATCTGAGCCTGAATCATGTTAGAAATCTTTGTCATGTAAAGAAGTTTTTAATTGTTACCATCTTACTGTTAAATTGCACACAATAAATACTACATTACCAAGATCATGGCATCAAATAATAGGTATTTTACAAGCCATATAAAACTTAACAGAATTTCCATTTCAATAAGGCCAATATCACAGTGCAGCGGTGCGAAATATGATTAGTGGAACAGATTCGCCTCGTGTGGCACACTGCCAGCGCCAACAGTTCAAGAATTTCACATGTTGTAACCGAATACGTCATGCGGTAAACAAAATCAAACTGGGTACAAAAATAAGTACCTGTATGAATTTCACAAAATATCCTTTCTTAGAAAACGTGAAAACGAAAGTCTTTAACCAGTGTGTCCTTCCAGTCCTGGAAACGTGGACACTGACAAACGGCCTTGTCCACAAATTCGAAGTTGCTCAGCGAGCTAATAAAGAAGGAAGAGCGACTTGGTGAATTTATATTATTTTATACAAGCTATGTCCGCGTGGACCACACAAATTTAAAACAGCATTTTACCCCCTTAGGGGTTGACTTATCAAAAATTATTTCTTGGCGGATATCTACGGCATAATACATAGATAGCTGCATGGCCATACTATCTGAAACTTCAGCCCAATCCGTTCAGTAGTTTGAGCTGTGCGTTGATCACAGAGAGTTGATAGATCAGTTAGTGAGTCAGTCAACTTTTTCTTTTATAGTATTTATATTTAGATGAACTGCAATAAGACAATCATACTACCTATCACGATGTTAGGTTATGTCAAAACTAATTTCAATAAAAACTAATACTCCACACAGTATACCCAGGGGTGAACAGTAAAATATGATTACGGTTTTCCGATTTGGACCGCATGGCACGGTGCCAACGTCAACAAGTTATATGCTACATAGTAACCAAATTTACGTATGCAGGTCCCTCGTATTGTATAGATTTCCATTAAACTAAATACCACTTAATAAACTAGGCTTATGCACAAAAAGTTTATAGGTCTCCAGTTGGGACGCCTTGTTGGGATTTGTAGCTATTTCAATAAGAGACTATGTTTCTTTATAAAGAGTTTTACTCAGTGCTATGCATTATTAGTCCATCCTCTTAACCAATTTTATTGAGATAGCTTACATAACGGAGACGGATCTAGGCTACTTTTCATGCCGGAAAATCACAGAGTTACTACGATATTTTCAAAAAACTAAAACCACGCGGACGAAATCGTGGACATAATCTAATAATAATTATGCAAAGCACTGAGTTCCACTCAGTGCTTTGCATAATTATTATTCCAGCCTCTTAACCAATTTTATTGAGATAGCTTGCATCCTGGAGACGGATGTAGAATACTTTTCATGTCGGTCCCTACTATATTTTCGAAAACCTAAAACCACGCGGATGAAATCGTGGACATAATCTAGTTGGGTATAACTAGGAATTAAAATTTTGTCACTTCTGAGACTTTTACTTTTTTTATTTGCATGGGAGCCATTTTGTTTTTTATTATTTGGTGTTAAAGTGGCAATAGAAATACATGTTCTGTGAAAATTTCAACGCTCTACATAGTACGGTTCATACAATAACAGACACACAGACGGACAAACAGATGGACAGCGAAGGCTTAGTAATAAGATCCCGTTGGAATCCTTCGCGTATGAAACTCTAAAAAGGGATTGCAAGGTACAATCAAATAAGTAGCTGATTGTTACAGCTACCAGCCGGGTAGTTAATGCTCTATGTCTGTAGGTGTAAACCGAAAGTGGAACTCACTAAATAATAGAGTTAGTAACTCATCCCACACGAGGTTGTACCACGGTTGTATGCGTGAACAATTAATGAAGTTCGCAACCCTTTGAAAATTGGGGTCTCAGTTCTAGTTAAGATCTAATGTACCCTCAAACCACTTTAAATTTGATAATTAAGATCTGCAATTAATTTCTGAGCAGAGATGATTTTAATTAGTCAATTTACAGCTGTTAAAGACATCTCGGATCGTAATTAAATTTATTATACGCCCGAGATTTGCATCCATAGTAATATCACAGTTTTATTATCTAACTAGCTGACGCCCGCGACTTCGTCCGCGTGGATTTAGGTTTTTCAAAATCCCGTGGGAACTCTTTGGTTTTCCGGGATTAAAAGTAACCTATGAGCTAATCCAGGATATTAGCTATCTCCATTCTGAATTTCAGCCAAATCCGTCCAGTAGTTTTTGCGTGAAGGAGTAACAAACATACACACACACACACACATACACACACACACAGACATACAAACTTTCGCCTTTATAATATTAGTGTGATAAAACTGTGGTAATATGCTAAACTAGATAATGCCCACAACTCTATCCACGTGGGTTCAAGTTTTTTTAGTGCCTCGATAGCTCAACGGTCGAGGAGCGAACTGAATTCCGAAAGGTCGGCAGTTCAAACCCCACCCGTTGCACTATTGTCGTACCCACTTCTGGCACAAACTTTACGCTTAATTGGAGGGGGAAGAAGAGTATCAGTCATGATTAGCATGGCTAATATTCTTTAAAAAAAAACCATGCTAATATTATAAATTGCGAATGTGTATCTGTCTGTCAACTTAAAAAAAAAAAACTTTTAACCCGTGGGAACTTTTAATTTTCCGGAATAAAAATTTAGACTTTGATTTGGGCTCACTGAATACAAAGTAAACTCATTACCAAACAGCTTAAAACTGTGATAAAAGTTCATGATTTCAATCAACACGGTACAATTATTTAAAATTTCAAGCTTTTATTCAGTTTTTTGCTCCTCCTGTAAAATTTAATTTCAAGCAATAACAATAATTACACCATTTGGTTCACCAGTTCCTCAAATTATAATATTTATGTATCGTGTACGAAGTCGCGGACAAAATCTAGTATTTTTTAAACTGTATAATTATTACTATAGGCTTACGCTTGACTGCAATCACACTAAACAAGAGATGATGCAACCTAATGTGGAGCGTGCCTACCCAAAAGGTTACTTTCCTTTTAAAGGAACCTACCAATATTATAGCTAGCAGAAAAAACGGAAGCAGGAAGGCCATTCCATATATTTATTATATTAGTATTTATTTATTAGACTGGTGTCACAAATTAAGATTTCAAAAGCTAGGCACACAATTTCAATAACAAATACAAATTCCCGAGTAACAGCTAGTCCTAAACCTAGTCGAATAATAAAAACATTACTATGGTAATTATTACATTAAACAAAGACGAAAGAACCGCTAATTACAGGAAATTTATTAAGATTAAAGCTACGGGAAATTAGAGAAAGAAAAATTGAATTATCATATTTTTCCTTAGGGACACCGAAGGCAACTCTTTATTTCTTTTTAAAATTAACATAACGAAATGAATAAGAAATGACGTAGAATAGCATTTCCGACGAATTAATAGGAATGTTATTGCATCAAAACTTCAAATAGCTGAATATCTAACAGTGTGCTTAACAGGGCTCTCTCCGTCACTCACTCCATACAATCGTAGTCCCAATTTCATTTGAATACTAAGCAACCAAAGTCCATGAAATTTTGCAGACATATTCTAGAAACTAATATCTGTGCCTGTGGTGTTATAGATTTTTCTAAAAATATTTAGTTTTAAAATTACAGGGGCTCAAAGATTTGCATGTGAATTTTTAAGTCCGCGTAACTTTAAAACCGAATATTTTAACGGAAATCTGGAAAACAACAGGCATAGATATTAGTTCCCGGAACGTTTCTACAAAATTTCATTGAGTAATGATGACGAACTACGTTTGTATGGAGCGAGTGACGGAGATACCCCTCTTAAACCGATGCTACTGTGTTACGACACTCGAATTCTGTCAACATTCATTATTAACACCTCGTATATTAAAAAAAAAACAAATGTTCCATAAGTATAATGCTAGCACAAAAGTAGGTATAACGAAATGAGAACGAGATAAAAAGAAAAAAAAAATGTTGCGCAGCATCCATTCTCGGTACTTGAGGAGATCATGTCTTTCGTCAGTCTCGAGTGTACGGTTACAGATGATGTATCGTGCAATCTCCGAAAACGTCCTATCTTCTTGAGTTTCATTTATGGTTAGCAATATTTTCGCTCTTCCTTTTAACCTCGATTTGTTAAAATTCTCTTTTTATTTTGGGGTCGTGAGTCAGATACAAATAGAATTGAATGTAACTTTTCAAGTTCACGTTAATGTAATCGGTGTGGCAGAGTAAATTCTAACTCGGTGCGGGATAGCGCGAATGACGTGCGGGTGAGGGGCATCCCCCCGCCTCATACCCCGTTTGCCATCTCGATCTGTCGCGAACTACAGATATTAGTCCGTAGAACGTACGTATCTACAAAATTTCATTGCGTTTGATCTATCAGTATTCAAATGAAAGTGAAACTGCGTTTGTTTGGAACGCACTACAAATAAACCCCTCTACGCTACAAGTGCTAAAGTCTAAATTAAAATCGTAATTTGAGTAATTTTCGCCATTTCCCGTAATTCATACCAAGTAGGCACTGTCGAAGTGGCGACAATATGAAGCTATTTCAACAATGTCTAAATTAAACTAAAATGGCATAAGTCAAAGTCAAAGTCAAAAAGTCACCACATACTTATTCTGAAGTGGAGACAAAAAGGACTATTAGAAAGTTAGAGATACACATTGTGGTTAATATTGTTGTATACAATCTCTGAACTAAAATTGCATCAGCTTCAAGTTAAGGTACTCATTAATTTAAAGTAAGAATTAATGAGTAGGTACAAGTGTGAAAATCTAAATTAAAATCGTAATTTGAGTAATTTTCGCAAAGTCCCGTAATTCATACCAAGTAGGCACTGTCGAAGTGGCGACATAATGAAGCTATTTCAAGAATGTCTAAATTAAACTAAAATGGCATAAGTCAAAGTCAAAGTCAAAAAGTCACATACTTATTCTGAAGTGGAGACAAAAAGGACTATTACAAAGTTAGAGATACACATTGTGGTTAATATTGTTGTACACAATCTCTAAACTAAAATTGCATAAGCTTCAAGTTAAGGTACTCATTAATTTAAAGTAAGAATTAATGAGTAGGTACAAGTGTGAAAATCTAAATTAAAACCGTAATTTGAGTAATTTTCGCAAATTCCCGTAATTCATACCAAGTAGGTACTGTCGAAGTGGCGACATAATGAAGTTAATAGCTATTTCAGAGTTGCCTTAGGGCTCTGTCGGAAGTAAATAGGCAATTACAACTCTCGGGCAGCTACGGTGGAACAATTTAGCCCGAATATTATAGCTTAGTTAAAGAGAGTTAGAGGTATTAGCATAGGTGTAACTAGACACACACACGTAGTTCTAGACAAATTGGACTATTAGAAAGTTAGATTTAGACATTGGGGCTAATTCTGTGGTACGCGATCTCTAAACTAAACTAAAGTGCCATAAGCACATACTCTAAAGTGGGGACAAAAAGGATTATTTGAAAGTTAGATTTGAATTTAATAGACATGTGGTTAATTCTGTTGTACATCTCTAAAGTGACAGGTATAAGTATACTGCTATAATAATACAGTATAGTATAGCACTAAATTAGACCAGTCACCTTATTTTAGAATTAGCCACAAAAATCAAAACTTATGACAGACATACAGACAGACAACGAAATGATCCTATAAGGGTTCCGTTTTTCCTTTTGAGATACCGAACCCTAAAAACTGTATTGTGCATCTGACTATCGTCGTCTATAGAGCATCGTAAATTAGGTATTTCTTCGAAGATTGAGTAGGGACCTAGATCTTTCCCTAGCCACTACATGCGGAGTGTTACGTATTTTAATACTGATATTCTTACAAAGATTATTTTAAAGCTGCTGTAGCTGATTTTCAAACTTACCTGAAACAAGAGAAATATTAATTAGTTTACACTTTAAGATTTATTCTAAGCTCTATCGCAAGCACAATCAATGTGACACACTTTACATTTATGGATGTGTGTCAATCTTGGGTTTATGATATTCTGGAAGAGATCGCTAGGTATCAATAAGGCCACCAAAATGTACCTGTACTTTTGTTACTTTTGTTTCGCTTTGTATGTGTTTTTCTGTACTAATTTTGAGGTGTACAATAAAAAGTATAGTACTTATTCATATTTAAAAAACTTTCATATACCAGACTCGGAACAAAAGCACGAACAGATCTTATAAAATCGAAATCATTATGCTATCAGCACAGTAATAGCCTCCTATTGGTTGGACAGTGGCCTCCTGTTCGAGGGTTTTGAGTTGGACCCGAGCACGCATCTCTAACATTTCAGAATGAAGCAGATAATACGTATTAAGCAATTAAATATCATATGATTTAACAGTGAAGCATAACATCAAGTGAAAACCATGGTAAAGAGTTCTCCACAATGTTCTCAAATGTGTTAATTTGCACTGGCCAGCATAGTAAATAGTATGGCCTAAACTTTCTATTTCTGAGAGGAGACCCGTGCTCAGTAGTGGGTCGATAATAATGGTTAAGATGAATTAGACTATGAAGACGCACGAAAATGGAAATAAAAATAGAATTTATGTCATGGTAATAATACAAGTATAAATTAAAAATTACAACACCCCCGACAAGTGAAGGTTACAGTAACTCGAAAAGAGCTGATAACTTTCAAACGGCTGAACCGATTTTTTTGAATTATAGCTACGAACACTCTCGATCAAGCCACCTTTCAAACAAAAAAAACTTAATTAAAATCGGTTCATTAGTTTAGGAGCTACGATGCCACAGACAGATACACAGATACACACGTCAAACTTATAACACCCCTCTTTTTGGGTCGGGGGTTAAAAACGCTACTTAACCGAAGATAAAGGCCAAAAAAAAACAGACAAAATGCGTACATTGTGTACAGAGATAGATCATCTGCAATCTTAACATTCCAATCCATCGTAAGATAGCGGGATGTTTGCGCCTCGCATTTCGCGGGGGCGCTTTTATTCGCGGCACGAATGATAAGGGCGTTAGGGGAAAATTATGTCTTATCCAGGGGTTGCCCTACTACGTCATTCACAGACTTTCATAACTAAGGCTGTTTTATGCTGGAGCAACAACATGCAACATATAATATTACAACGCAATGGTACGCGCTACGTCTACGCTTACGCAACGCTTACGCAGCCTGTGTGTACGAGCTACAATTGGCTATAATCCGCTAAAGAGTAAAATGATACCTATTTTGAAATGATTGACATAGACAATAGCAAGTCTCGCTCACTTTCTTGGCTCCTTCATATTTTTTCATTCTTAGCAAAATTCCATAATAGCCATTCATGTAAATACATGACTAGCTTTATGTGAACGACAACAATAGAGGAACCAAGGGAAATACGCCGAAATTTCAAAGATTATCTACATGTTTGAGAATTCCAATTATAATAAAAGTTAATTTTATTCCATACACGCACGATATGTAGAGAATGTTGATTAAAAAAAAAAATTATTTAGCAGGGCGCACAGTATTATGTGGCATAGACTATAGTTTTAAAAAACTCAACCCATCGTCGGCCCACTACAGAGCACGGATTTCCTCTCAGAATGAGGATTTAGGTCAAAGTCCCCCACGTTGGCCTATCTATCTGTATCTAGGTTTCCTCACGATATTTTCCTTCGTCGTTAATGTAAGTGATATAATTAATTGCTTCAAAAGAAAAGTAAGAGTGATCACACTAATATTATAAAGGAGAAAGTTTGTATGTGTGTGTGTGTGTGTGTGTGTGTGTGTGTGTGTGTGTGTATGTTTGTTACTCCTTCACGCAATAACTACTGGACGGATTGGGCTGAAATTTAGAATGGAGATAGATTATACCCTGGATTAGCACATAGGCTACTTTTTATCCCGGAAAATCAAAGAGTTCCCACGGGAATTTTAAAAAACCTACATCCACGCGAACGAAGTCGCGGGTATCAGCTAGTAATTTATAATATGGAAAGTGATAAGTATATGAGTAATAAGGATAGTGATTAAGCTAAGCTTCAAAATATGGAGAAATGAAAATGCCAATCCATATTTATTTATACGCTTTTAGGAGAAAATGGAAAGCGAAACGCTAGTTTGGAACGAAATAGAAACGAATCGCTTTTTATATCGGATCGGATAAGTAGGCTTACGACACCATAAGCTGCTCGGAGTATATCGAAGCTTTACTGTAGGTACGGTGTACAGTTACCAACGCTGCCGTCCTATATGTGAAAAGACGTTTAGTATAAAAAATTGTTTAAGATTTATCGCCAAAAAACCGGTCAAGGGTGAGTAGGACTCGTAAACAAAGGGTTCCGTATTATCATACAAAAAATGACAATATTTTTTATGTTGTAAGCACAAATTCAAGGTCTTCCAATTCCTCCCTTTACTTGTGCTACAGTTTTTGGAAATTTCACGTTTTTTGGCGATAGCTCAAAAACGTTTTTGTGCACATATTATTATGTAAGTATTGTGAAATAGCCCACTCGCTGGGCCGCCGCTTATCTCCGTCTATCGCCTCTTCACTCCGTTTTGGTGGAAATCCGCCCTTAGTGAAGCTCACAATACTGTGTTGCGTGCTTTTTACATCCAAAGGAACCAGAGTAAAAAATACATGGAAAACTCAAATACTTTTATCACAAGCAATATGTGGCATGTCCAAAACCAAACGTTCGACATAAAAAAAGAAATATGGCTGCCGTTTCCGCTTTCCTGAGTTTCAATTGTCGCGGTGAAGCATCGGGAACGGAGGCTTTTTTGACGTAATACAATTTATATGGCATGATATTTGAATTTATTGTCGTGTGGAATATAAAATTTATTAAACCAGTAGAATAAGTAATTTATTTTATTTTATCGAACCCTTATTTTGTACTTATTTGTAAGATATACCTAGATTTGTGCTTGACCAAAATCATGCTTAAAAATTGGTCAAGGGTGAGTTGCACTAGCACACGAAGAGTTCCGTATCATCTTACAAGAAATAACTTTTTAATTCTTAATTTTCATGACAACCATTCTGACATTTTTCTTATTTGTTGTTAAAACATCAACCCTTCGGGTACGGAACCCTAATAAAAAGCAACGATAAGGTTTAGGTTAGAGCGCGTTCAACAACATGAGTGAAATGATATAATTATAGTAGATAAGTAAGTGATTCTTAGAAAATCTGAAGTCAAGCCCAAATCTACAAAAGGAAGGTATAATAATATAATAAAAATAAAAAAATGAAACACGTTTCCTTAGCACTAGAAAAGTAATAAATAATAAGGAAGGTGCCTACCACAGATTTAAAAGACTAATTTTATTTCTGTGGTGCCTACACACAGACATAAAATCAAAAGGAGCTAAAAGTAATGAAGAGCAACCGACAGCCAATTTTTACGCTTCTTTTTGTTTCCCAATCACTCTTTCATTACAAAGAGTGCTGTTAATGCAGTGTCCGACCGTCGAAGATAAGCGAAAAACGAGTTGAGTTAAAAAAGAGAAGCGAGTGTGTAATTAGAAAAGTTTTATCACTGGTAGATTTTGCGAGTGCGATGAACGAGTAATCGAAATTGTCACACAACAATAATATTAATCCCTGCGCAAACTGTGCGAGTGCTTTGACCGCCAAGAGAGCGTCACTGAAAGAGTTTTTTTTTTGAATAGTCCTTGTCGCTGAAACAAACTAAAGGAGAGATAATTCTTGCCGGCAGTGTGCATGTATTTACTTAGTTTTTTATTGATACAGAATCATAATATATTGATTGTTACGTTTCTTAAGCGTGAAAATAGTCGATAGTTACTCGCCTCGTCAGTGGTGTGACAAGTGCCTTATATGCATGCCTTTCAAAATACTAGTCTGAGTATACAAGTACCTCCATTTTAATCTTGAGATAGATTGCAGACGAGCTCTAACTCGAACTTCATCTTTTGTTCTTTAAGCCGAAATTCGGCGTTTTTATTACTGTGGGCGGCTTTGTTGTCTGGTTCATTCGATACAAAACTTGAAGACACAAGTAGGCGTATATGTAAAGAATTTAATATTCTGTAAGCCTATATATCCACCAATATCTAAAGACTAGCACATGCCTGTGACTTCGTCCACGTGGACGAAGTCACAGGCATATGCACCTTTGTTATATATGTCACCTTTCTTAGCGGATGTCTACGTAATAATAGCTAACTGTTTTAAGTATAGTCATCACAAGTGTAAATTAAAAATTTATAACACCCCCGGCGATCCAAAGTATCTGAGTTTTCCAAAACATAATTTTCAAATAAATAATTATGTATTTAGGCAACGTCCATCTTGACAGCTTGACATTTGTCTATTGACATAATATTATGAACCTAACGGTTATCTAACCTTCTTTTCTACAAGAAAACTAGAAAAGAGCTGATAACTCTTAAACGGCTGAACCAATTTTTTTAGATTATAGCTAAGAACACTCTCGATCAAGCCACCTTTCAAACAAAAAAAACTAAATTAAAATCGGTTCATTCGTTTAGGCGCTACGATGCCACAGACAGATACACAGATACACAGACACACAGATACACAGATACACACGTCAAACTTATAACACCCCTCTTTTTGGGTCGGGGGTTAAAAATAGCTATCTGCATGGCAAATTCCAGCCCAATCTGTCCAGTAAATTGATCTGGGTGTTGATAGATCAGTTAGTCAAGCAGCTATTCTTTTTATTTATTGAGATAAAATTCTATACCTATCCATTTAAAGAGTTAGATATTTACAATACAAGTAAATAGAAAACTAGTTTTTTTCCGTGAGTTCTTTTGCGTGGATTTTGTAGAAAATTTTGAAACCGAAAATCATAGATGCTACATTCCAGAAATTTCGGAAATTCTTATCAAACTCCTAGTCAAACGGTTTGAGCTGTAGGTACGCTACGAATATAGGTATACGTAGGCTGTGCTTTTTAAGTTTTATATGAAAAATATCAATTACCGAATTTTCTTTACTGTCAGGCGAATAATGAAACGTTTCATTCTATATAATCTATGTTTGTTTAAAATATCAAAAATCGGGTATGATAGGCGGCATCCCTATTACTATTACATACCTATCCTGTAAAATAGCTCCCGCACTATCACTAAAAAGATACCCATTCATATGAGATAGGTTAGTACCTTAGATATTTTAGGTATAATGAGCTAAATATATTATAGCTCCAGCAAAAACTCCAAGTTTTTGTATGTTATCTTGCTAAGCTCCTTTATGTCTAATACTTTCACCTAAAATCCTCATTTTCTATACTACATGGGGAGCATTTTACCATTCTGATAAGATTTTGGCAAGAAACCAGAAATCAATCATAAAGGATTTTTTACGCGTTTCGGCTGCGTTTGAGAGACAATTTTGTCCCGAACTGTGCGTTATCTGTGACCGCGGAAATGAAGCCGGGAAAGGGTCGAATACATCTCTGAGCCAAAATTTCTGACGACTACATTATAGGCTGGGAGATCTCCTATAAGGTCTCCTCTCAGTTACCTACTTAACAGGGCTCTCTCCGTCACTCGTTTCATACAATCGTAGTTCCAATTCCATTTGAATATTAAGCAACCAAAGTCCATGAAATTTTGCAGACATATTCTAGAAACTAATATCTGTGTCTGTGATGTTTTAGATTTTTCTAAAAATATCTAGTTTTAAAATTACAGGGGCTCAAAGATTTGTATGTAAATTTTTAAGACCGCGTAACTTTGAAACCGAATATTTAAACAGAAATCTGGAAAACCACAGACATAGATATTAGTTTCTAGAATATGTCTGCAAAATTTCATTCTGCTTAATATTCAAATGAAATTGGAACTACGTTTGTATAAAGCGAGTGACGGAGAGACCCCTCTTAACGTAGATTAAATATTGCCATTTATTTATTTCACTTTTTCCACAAGCGTAAGTATGAATTATTATCCTAATTTTTATCCTTCTTGTATTTAAATGAACCGAATGAAAGAATGACAGTAAAATAAATGTACATTTGAGTCATATTTAAATGTAAATGAATGAGATACATTCAAAATGTAAATGTCCAATGCCCACGTGGAAAGAGCCGCGTAATGAACGTCTTTTGTCGCAATTTTTCAGTTCGTGTGACGTAATCCCCATTGAAGGGGTGAGAATGTTCCTTTAAAGCCGACACATTCGCTACTATGTTTTTTTGCTTCAAGTTTATTTTATTAAGGCTTGGTGTGAACGGGTGGTTAAATAACTATGTTTAAATAAGCGCTAACGGGTGGTTAAATGGTTTGATTCATTAAAATCGCCTCAATTTATCTCGACTCGAATATTTATTTCGAATTGAATTATGAAATTGTGTATTAAAATAGTAACAGAATAACCGACATACTCGTAGTTCAACGGATTGCAAAGGTAAAGTGGCATTGGCACATGATTCGGGAACTCATTTACCAAAATGAATTTATCCTTCAAAACCTAAAATATGTTTCCGATCCCTAATTCATTATCCACGAAACGCTTAATATCTCCATAATTTATGTTCCCAATAATTCCTAAATCCTATGAATTATTGAGAGCGAATGCACTGTCATTACCGCTCCTAAATAACCTGACCTACTCTCCGAGAACTTCCGACTTCGCACGAGCGTAACCAAAACAAAATCGATACAATTATACAATGGAGCCATGCACGCTGTGCCTTGCACACACATATTATTGACGGCTAACACAGGTTTCTTCAGTTATATAAAAGTTTCTGACTTAGTTTAGTAGGTAGATACATCCAATGCACATCCAATCCATTTTTGATTAAAAAACAAAAAAAAATTAGGTACAAATATGGCACGCGGCATTAATTAGTTCATAGTAAACTAAAAGAGTTCTTGGTTTGCCTACGGAATTCTATAAACTGAGAGATAACTTTTAAATAAATAAAACCCAACTTGACTGGCTGCCAGTGTGGTTATATTGATGACTAGCCGATGCCCGCGACTTCGCCCGCGTGGATTTAGGTTTTTCGAAATCCCGCGGGAACTCTTTGATTTTCCGGGATAAAAAGTAGCCTATGTGCTAGTCCAGGATATTATCTATCTCCATTCCAAATTTCAGCCAAATCCGTCTAGTGGTTTTTGCGTGAAGGAGTAACAAACATACACACACACACACACACATACAAACTTTCGCCTTTATAATATTAGTGTGATATTCTCTAAAAGGGTTCGCAAAATGAGACCAGTCAAATTGAGTTTTATTTACAGGCTGGCTATACAGAAATGAAGGCGATAACTCAAAAATTCCAGTTCGTAATGGACACAGATAAGAGAGTTAATAGCACAGTTACTCTCAGTCAAAGCAAACCATAAAGATCATAAATAACCCTCTAATAATGGCTGTGCAGCAACTTTCACAATAAAACTTGAAGTTTAAACAATAATCCATTATTTCATAAACAATAATACTTAATAGATTCTATGGAACAAAAGCGAAAATTGACTTTTGCCCTTAGGGGTCTTAACTTTTAAGGGCAAAAGAGTGATTATCTTACGATCAGAGGTCATGGATTAAATCGAAATCTATGAAACTGTTGGGTAACCAGTGAAAATAACCTCAACGCATAGAAACGTTTTTGATTTCATCTTTACAATGCTTCTATTAACTTCTTGAAAACAAAACAATCAATCTTTCCGCTTCGAATCAATAACCTCCACTTTTCTTGCCTGTTCTTTCTTTTTCACATTCCAAATTCAAAAATATATTTAGGGTTCCGTCCCGACCATCCTACGGGACCCTATTACTAAGTCTCCGTTGTCCGTCTGTCAGCGGGCTGTAGCGCATGAACCCTAATAGGTAGAGGGTAAAACCACGAAGACGAAGTCGCGGGCATTAGCGTACTTTCTGTATATTTTATAAAATTCGACAGCAGCAAAATCGAAAATAAAAACATTTGCGTTTTATTAAAGCTCAAAAAAGGGAAACTAAATTCGTCATGATTTTTTTCCTCATAAAGACCTTGTTGACCTTTGTCACTCTCAGCAAGAATCCACGACAAAACGTCACTGCCAGAGCAAACTAATCCTTGTTACACGTGTAACGTGAATGAAAACTACACTGAACTCCATACATACACTTTCAAAATCAAACCGGCTAAGTGCGAGTCGGACTCCGTAGGTTCCGTGGTTCCGACTTTGAAGAGCTCCGTAGCAGCGTACAGAATGTGACACTATGTATTTTTAATTTGCATGGCGGCCATTTTGAAATTTGCCTTCTTGGTTTTTGCCCGACTGTGGCACAGCCTAAAAAGAGTGTTATATGTGTTTGACCTGTATGTCCATTCCTATGTCGTTACTACTCAACGGCATAAAGATTCGTCTTAATGGCCCAAGTACCTATTTATGGGTAGGTCACACTAATATTATAAAGCCGAAAGTTTGTATGTGTGTGTGTGTGTGTGTGTGTGTGTGTGTGTGTGTGTGTGTGTGTATGTTTGTTACTCCTTCACGCAAAAACTACTGGACGGATTGGGCTGAAATTTAGAATGGAGATAGGTTATACTCTGGATTAGCACATAGGCTACTTTTTATCCCAGACAATCAAAGAGTTTCCACGGTATTTTTAAAAAACTACATCCACGCGAACGAAGTCGCGGGTATCAGCTAGTAGGTACATAAAATTTTAAAAAATCAAATGGCGGATTTTATATTTTATGCCCTTTATTGTGCGGGCTGAAAAAGATAGGTACAGTGCAAACCGGATCCAGAATTTTTCTAAAACTTTTTAAACCACTTGTTTATTATTTGTTGATAGAGCAGCAATAGATATACACAATCTGTAAATTTTCAACTCTCTACCTATTATGCTTCATGAGATACAGCCCGCTGATAGACAGACGGATGGACAGCGAAGGCTTAGTGATAGGGTCCCGTTGGCACTCTTCCGGTACGGAACCCTAATTATTCATAACACAAAGGCCAACATCCTGTGGGATATACGCTAGCTAAGGGTGTTTCCGGTGGAGATTAAAACGGCAAGCGTACATTGTTTGATTTTTTATGTGAGCCCTTTTATGTTTTAATGGGGCTTCTTTTCTAGAGTTAAAAGGAAGTGGAAGTGATTATATCTAATTACTAGCCGATGCTCGCGGCTTCGCCCGCGTGGATTTAGGTTTTTCGAAATCCCGTGGGAACTCTTTGATTTTCCGGGATAAAAAGTAGCCTATCTCAATAAATAGTTTATTTGGATAAGGATTAGTATTTGACGATAATATGATCAATAAACATAGGCTAATAATTTTAATTACTTTTATTCTATGGAAAAGTGGTTATAATGACTAAAATATAAATGTTTGGTTTATACTATCGCGGACTTTTTTGTAGACATTATTGAGTTCTACAACTTTTCTATAGAAGTCAATCATACATCTCTAACCATTTAGGCAGCGTTCGCGAGAATCGTTAACGTACGGCAGTTTTTTCGACGCCTTACTCCACAATTTTGACTACCATGAAAAATCCTATCTATTTTCCGGGATAAAATATAGCCTATACGGATTCGGAAGAATCCCTCTAAGTAATGGTAAAAGAAATTTTGAAATCGGTCCAGTAGTTTTTGAGCCTATTCAATACAAACATACAAAAATACAAAGGTTTCCTCTTTATAATATTAGTATAGATATTATTTAAAACGGTAAAGTGACTGACTGACTGACTGACGGATCTATCAACGCACACCTCAAATTACAAGACGGATCGGGTTGTTTAGCATACAGATAGCTATTATTGACGCAGACGTCCGGAAATGATTTTTAACCACCGACCCAAAAAGAGGGGTGTTATAAGTTTGACGTGTGTATCTGTGTATCTGTCTGTGGCATCGTAGCTCCTAAAGTAACGAACCAATTTTAATTTAGTTTTTTTTTTGTTTGAAAGGTGGCTTAATCGAGAGTGTTCTTAGCTATAATCCAAGAAAATCGGTTCAGCCGTTTGAAAGTTATCAGCTCTTTTCTAGTTACTGTAACCTTCACTTGTCGGGGGTGTTATAAATTTTTAATTTACACTTGTACCATTTGTTTTGCACTGTATGATAAGTTCTAGCAAGTCATGTAGCAGGTCGTCTATAAATGTGTGCTGTCAAATCACTGGTTTATTTTAACCTTGAGGTTTTCACAAGGTCGTAACTGTAAGCTGTCGTCACGAAGTAACAACTGGTTTACATTATTCAAGTCAATGGTATCTATTAAGTTATTGGTTCCCGTGAATTCGCTATCGTGGGAATTTTGTATACTAAATCTACTTTATAAAGTGAATTTTTGTATATAAAAGTGTACCGCTTTTTAGAATAGAATAGAATATAATCTTTTACAAGTGCTTTTGAACCGTCAAATACTTTACCACTGGTTCGGAATGCCGTTCCTACCAAGATCCAAGTGTTTAGGATAGTCATTCATGAATCAGTAAGTGGGTCAGGAGTCAAGACTTTTTTAAATAATATTATATTATTTAGATTTAATATAATATATAAATTGGGGGGGGGGGGGGGGGGGGGGGGGGTTGTTTTGGAGATGTGTACGTTCTATGCAATCCAAATACATGTATCACTTGGCTTATCGGAGAACGAAAACATCGTAAAGATAGCTGCAAGCCAAACAGTTCATAATATTCTCAAAGGCATGCAGTTACACGTAAGTCTGAGAATTCGCACTTGTCAAGCGTAGAGGACATTTTGAGAGAAAACCTCTGAGGAGTGGGCTGGGGATGAATTAAGATAATGATGATGATTAACTCCGCTAGTAGGTATACAAGCTACAAGGTGAATGTAAACCGGGCATTACGTTTTGCACGCACATGCCACAGTGTAACCACAAATCGGTTGTTACGTTGTCGTGGTAAACGTGTATGGTTTTGTAGGAATGTGCGTAATGATGCCATTAACACACACACTAACGCAATTACCTACCTCTATAGTCTAATATATCTGTGTCAACTTCGTATCGTCAACAATAATATAAAACCCTTTGATTGAACTTATCATCCAACTAAGTCTAAAACATGATGATTTCATAAGTTTCACCTGATAAAAATTAAAAAATCCTATTAATGTTATGTTTTTTTTTTATTTCTTTAGTGCAAAAGTTTTGCAAAACTTGGGACCTTCAAAAGAAAAATGATTAGACATCTTCTAGGCAGGCGAGTTCCATGTAGGCTAAGGGCTACATCATCACGTCCTATTTTGGTGTGTATCCAGTAAAACGCATGCCTTTAGTATACTTAAAAAAACATAGTTAATAAAGCCTTATATAACAGAACACGTAAAAATGGAATAATAAAACGTGAAAATAATGATTTCGCATTAAGAAAATATGCCAATAGGTAGCGCTACGGAAGATTGTCTGCGGTAGGTATGTCGCAGGTCGCCTGTAAATTCCGGCATATAATGAACCGCCTAGGGCACAATCGTATTTCATTAAATAGGTCACAGCTGCGCTTCTATAAAAACTCCGCAGTTCCATGAATTAGTATCTCGAAAACTTTACAATACTGTTAACAGTTTTATTCTCATGAACTCCACGAAAACAGATACTAGATACCTATGCTACTAAAATTTTACCTATATATCTATATTATAATAATATGTCATTATTTCATTCCGTTGCACTAGCTGATGCCCGCGACATCGTCCGCGAGGATTCAAGTTTTAAGCGTTTCGTACCTCAAAAGGAAAAGGGGATTTTTTGCATAGATTTACGTATAGTGAAAGAACTGGAGAGTAACAAAGGCTACTTTTTATCCCCGAAAATCACACAGTTCCCACGGGATTTGAAAACCTAAATCCTTGCGGACGAAGTAGCGGGCATCAGCAAGCTACCTACCATATAAGTGAAAGAGAGAATAATAGGAGCCTAAAGAATTAAGTAATATTTCAAAGAGCAGTTTCTTATTGTATCAAAGGTGTTTGTGCACAAAGGCGGTAAACGCCCGCGGCAGCCTGCAACGCGGTGTCTTTTCATTGTATGTGATTTAGAAATTCCCATCTAATCTGCTAGTAGATACGGCAACAATGGAGAACTGTATGAATATAATACCTAAGAATCTGCAATGTTTGATTAAAATATCTATCTACAGAAGAGGAGGAGAGAGGAGTGTAGAAGGTGAAGAGAGGAGAGGATGAGGAGGAAAGGAGTAGGAGGAATTAAGAGAAGTTACCCTAGCGCGCTTACCAGCGCTTTGCGTTACAAGAATCAAAAATAACTGCCTCTGTAGTTTGCCAGATTTTTATAAAAATATGTAGTTCCAAAGTGCTCAAAGATTTGTATGAACAAACCTTCACGTTTTTATAGAAATCTGGAAAACAACTGACAGAATTATTAATTTAAATCAATTAATTAAATAATTTAAATTAATTTCAATTAAATTAATTTAAATCAATTAATTAAGTTAATTAAATTAATTTCTATATAATGTAGGTCAATTAAGTTAAATCTCCTGACTCGACTTAAGACAAGAGAACGAGATCTCGACTCTTTCTTTTTCTTTATAATTATTATCAGATCGCATGTTAGACTTCGAGGCACGTAGGATAAGAAAACGTTGGGCCTCCTGTACCCATCCAGTCACTAACTTAACATTGCTTAATTTATACATAGATATTTAATATACACAAATGATTGATATGGAATGTCACAATTGATTGATATGCAATGTCACAACTAGCCACACATCCCTCCCTACAAGTATACTTTACTTTAAATGAACTAAGATTTTAATCAACAATGTATCCTCAAGATCTAGTTCAGTTTAGATTGAGCGATGGCTCAATAACACTAATTTATTGTCTCCGAGACAAAGCCATCCATTCACGGTACAACAGGCAAAACAAATTACTCCAATGACTTGAAGAATCGACTCAACGAGCCAACAAGACCGACTGCTTTGCAATATTTCACTAGATCTGAAATAAAATTTGATTTGTGCTTCTTCTCATACTACGAGTGCTTTCGAGAACTTTTACTTTGATGTTACTATGGTAACAACAAAGTAAAAGTCGCCTCCCTTTTATGTTTCGTGTATAATAAGGAGGCAATTTTAATAGTATTTAGTAAAAGTCGCCTCCTTATTATATTTCGTAGGTATATAACGCAGGCAATTTCCATTTTATTGTTACCATAGTAACAACAATGTATCGTTCATAAAAGTACTCGTCGTGTAAGAAAATTCATTCACAGTACAACAGGCAAAACAAATTACTTCAATGACTTGAAGAATCGACTCAATGAGCCAATAAGACCATGCTTTACAGTATTTCTTTACATGTGAAATAAAATTTAATTTACTGCTTCTTTTCATACTACGTGTATTTTAGTGAACTTTTACTTTATTGTTACTATGGTAACAATCCTCTTTATAAGGTACTCCTTACTAATCCCTACTGCATAAACTCGCCTTTTTACTATATACGAAACTATAAACAATACCCGCGACTTCATCCGCGTGGATTTTGGTTTTTAAAGATCCCATGGGAACTATTTGATTTTCCGGGATAATGCCTTTTGATTTGCCTATGTCAATTGCAGGGACGCAAGCTACCTCGGTTCCTAATTTCATGCAAATCGGTTAAGCGGATGGGTATTTAGGAACCCCGTGGGAACTCTTTTATTGATTCACTATTATTGATCTCAGGTCTTATCTCAGGATGAGTAGGGCTTAGGTCCACCACGCTGGTCAGTTGTGGATTGATAGACTTCACCTCTTCACCACACCTGTGAAAACTTTACGGAAATCTCTCATACATGCAGGTTTTCGGCGATAGCTTAACCATCATGATCAAGCTGATGATAATAATAATGATGATTATACTCATCAGAACAAATACATCCTATTTGATTACCATTCTATTAGAGAATAACAACAGTGTAACCACAAATAATGCATGGCTGCATTTTATTTAATTACGCGTATTAATGGATTATCCACTCACTGTTGGCGACATTCAACGATTATTGCGAAATGTTTTAATAGTATATTATGCACTTGAATTAATTCGTGTTTTATAGGTATTAGTTGGTTTTATGGCTCACGAAGTATATTATGCAAATTTTACTATGCTTAGGTATAAACTTTATGAGCCATTATGTGCGTGAGCGTCATATTTTTTAGAGTTTGAAGGGTCGTATCTTTTATAACTTGAATTTCTTTACACGGTTTATTATATTATTATTTCTAAATGATGTACCTAGTGGTGATAGCTTACTGGTTAAGACGTCGACCTCCTATACCCTCCTCATTCTGAGAGGAGATCCGTGCTCAGTAGTTGCCCGGCAAAGGATTGAGCATGATGATGGTGATGAAGTATTTATCTCCAGAATGCAAGATATCTCTGGACAAACAGATGGCGCCCGTTATCTCGTCCAGGTTGATTTTAGTTTTTTAGAAATCCCGTAGTAAGTAGGTAACTCTTTGAATTTCCGGGACTAAAAGTAGCCTATGTATCTGTCTGTTTATCTGTCTGTCTGCTAGCATTTCACGGCCTATGCGTTTATGACTTTGATAAAATTATGTACAGAGAGAGCTTGGTCCCGGACACAGGCTACTTTTTCCCAGTAAATTAAATAGTTCCTACAGATTTTTAAACAAACCAAAAATAACGTAAAACGTTTTTATTTTTATGTTTAGTTTTATTTTAGTTATTATTTTAGTTTTATCACATAAATAATTTTATGTGATCACAGCACCTAATACCACGGCTCTTAATTGCAAAATCGGGATTGGGCAGATTTGTGGTTTCTCTCAATTAGCGATCTGTCCACTATCGAATGGTCCAGTATGGTATAATACAGACTCCATTATCCCAACTCACTGATGGTAGAGTTTCACAGTTCATGGGCAAACCATCTAAACTATTTTTCTTAAAATAAAAAATAAACCAGCCAAGTGTGAGTCAGACTCGCGCACCGAGGGTTCCGTACTCGGGTATTTGTTCCGACATTCTGCACGATAAATCAAAATCTTTTATGCGAAAAAATAATTAAATATCTGTTTTAGAATGCACAGGTAAAGCCATTTCATATGATATCCAACTTGGTATAGTTTCTTAGTTTGAAAATTAAAAATACGAATTATATTTGTTCATGAACACATTTTAATTTTTTTGTGATGTAACCACAAATTCACGGTTTTGTTTTTTTCCCTTACCTGTGATATATGACCTACCTACCTGCCAAATTTTATGATTCTAGTTCAACGGGAAATACCCGTATGACACGACATACTTACGGACATTCGGACAGACAGACAGACAGACAAATGGATAGACAGCCAGATGGACAGACAGACAACAAAGTGATTCTATAAGGGTTCCGTTTTCCTGTTGTGGCACGGAACCCTCAAAATCATTTTGGAATTTTCTTTCAAGTGTAGATTAAAATTAAACCCTTACATTAGTTAACAATTGTACAATTATTTATGGTTACATCTTACTGAAGGTTACTCAGTGCCAAATGGTTTGCAATGAAGAATTTACGTTTATTATGGTATTAACAATGTCGGCGTAAAATGAGTAGGCACCTAATATAAAATTAAATTCGACGTTATACCTCGGCATTTAAGCCTTTCCGCTTAGTAGTAAAAACATTACAGTAGCTTACACAGTCCTATAATTCCTAAAATAATATTCTCTAATGGTTCTTTGTACCATAAAGTTAGGGTAACCAAGCATCCATTTTTTTTTCAGAAAAGCTTTATTTTTTAGTATTTAAATATGGAGATTCCTGAATTTAACAACTTTTTAAACTCAGACAACTTTTCAAAAAATCATCACCATAATTAAAAAAAGTCACATAATAATTTATTTTTATCAGTTTTGTGCTTGATTGTTTAACACTTCGTACAGATTACAGAAATTGCAAATCTTATTAATAAAAGATTTGGTAGAGTTGTAGGAATTTCAAATATTTTAGTCTATATATATTCTATGGGAATTTCGAAACATTCAGCCCCATTCCTTGTTTATATATCATAAAAGAAACCAATTTTAAATTTCAGCTTTATAGGTCCAACGGTTAGGGATGAGTGTTGATGTGTCAGTCAGTAAGTAAGTCAGGACTTTCGTTTTTGTATATTATATATGAAATATAAATGTTTTAGGACTAAGATGTCCAATTTTACTACATAAGATAATTTTGTACGTATCTGAACCTCCATTATTTACCGAGCTTCCCAATAACACTTTCTAGTTATTTCTAGGTATCTTTAAAATGAATCAAGATGGTCACCCTACCTTGACCCAGCGATCTTGAAACAGTCAATCATAACGTAACATTTCCTTCAGAGTGTTTCCAGAGATCTTAATGAAAGCATTTAATGTTAATTACTATGCCAGTGTGAAAACTCATTTAGAAAATTGTAAATGTAATATCAGCATTGAATGGGTATTCATTTACTCAGTTGAATGTAAATTGTTAAACCAATTAAGAACTATGTCGCTGAGTTTTTGGCCCAATGATAAAATGAGAAGGAATCCTTTTTTTGTTTAGTATCATATAAACAGCGAGCGAATGGGCGGATCAACTTAATGTTAAGTGATTACCGTGGCCTATGAACATTTGCATCACCAAATGAACCGTCAATGCATTGCCTACTTTTCAGGCATTTTTAACCGACTGTAAAAAGGAGGGGGTTCCTCCTCCTTTTCGAAGTCAAGTCTTCAAAACAGGTTGGCAATCGCAAGTCCAGCGTGTAGAGGTCAGTGTTATTTTAAAAATGAAACAAGAATTATTGGTTCCGTCCACGTTGGCAACTAATATTTCCTACATCCATGGACACAAACAATTCAATCGCAGAACAAATGCTGTACATGTCGTTTGCCGGATTTCACCAATAACAAGAGATATATTTGCGGTAGCTCAGCACGTAGTTCCGACTGGGGCTGACTCAGCGAACTAGGATAATCGCCGGCAAGGTCATGTCGCAGACGAACGGGCGAAGTTGAACCTTCGAGACGAATACGACGACCTACGTCGTTTTTTGTACCTAATATTTTATAGCCACCAAGAATCAAGCTGTTCAGCGCAGAAATGCAGCCAATATTCTTGGCACCGTTACATACGGACTTGGCTTGTACGATAAAATTAGTTTAGGACAGGGAGGTTTTTTTGTTACATCACATCACACTAATATTATAAAAGCGAAAGTTTGTATGCATGTGTGTGTGTATGTTTGTTACTCCTTCACGCAAAAACTCCTAAACGGATTTGACTGAAATTTGCAATAGTAATAGATAATATCCTGGATTAGCACATAGGCTACTTTTTTCCCGGAAAAATAAAGAGTTCCCACGGGATTTCGAAAAACCTAAATCCACGCGGGCGAAGTTGCGGGGATCGGCTAGTTTTCAATAAAAATAACTCAATAGACTCCCAGACTCTCAGACGACTACATGCAAGACTCGAATATCTGTAGGTTTTCTTTATAACGTAGACTCCCTATAAGAAAGTATTTTTAGAAATTCAACGATTCTTCATGAAATCTCTCAAACTTTTTTTATTATTATTTGGGACTAGTCGGCACGAATTCGCCAGCCCCATCGTAGCCTACATCGTAAATTACAATCTTTATCACTAAATGGGATGTATACCAAGATACTGATGCCTGCGCAGAAATATTTTAATCTATCGTTGACATTAGACTGTAGACTGAGAAGGCTCTCTCGTCTCCACTCCGCTCGTTTCCGCTTTAGTCAAAACGCAACCTAAGATCAAAGTCGTTCCGTTCACAGATTAGCGTAAATAAAATACAACCGTCTATATTTTTTGGGTGATTTGGCAAATACAAGATAATCACGGCGAAGGTCAACGTTAGGGGAAGTTGCCCCCTGGCAGTGGCGGACTAAGACCCCTGGAGGCCCTGAACGGTTTCCCTAAATGAGGCCTCTGGTTTCTTTTATGGTACTTTTTGGGGGCGTCGAATAACCGCGATTCATGGATAATGAAAGGAAACCGGATGTCAGCATTCAAAGAATTCTGTAATTCAGATGCCCACTTAATTTCATAAAAGAAATAACATGTTAAGTTTTAACTTTTGTAAAATAAATCCTTTCTAAATTCGAAGATGAACAATAAGTATAACTTAACTTAAGAACGTAAGCGGAAAATTTTAATTTGATTTGCAGAAACAGTAGTTAAAGGCCCCGAACCCGATACCTTTGACTACAAACTGGCCACTCTTAGTTACTAAAACTATTTTTTTTTTATTCACTATAGGTAAGCGCTTGACCACAATCACACCTAATGGAAAGTGATGATGTGGTCTAAGATGGGACGCGTTTACCTAGAAGGTGCCTATTCACTCTTGTTCTAAAGATACCCGGATTGTAATTGGTAGGAAACACAGATCGCGGAAGAGTATTCCAAACCTTAGCCATGCGTATGAGGAATGAAGACGCAAAACGTTTTGTGCGTGTAGATGGAATGTCGACGACATAAGGATGGAAACTCGCCCGACGTCTTGCGGTTCGGTGGTAAAATGGAGAAGGGGGGACAAGATCGAAAAGTTCCTGTGCACACTCTTCGAAATATATCCTATAAAACACCGATAAGCCGGCTATTTCAGCCTAATTTGGGATTAGGCTAATGAGAATTTATCAAGGTTTGAACTTTGGAGGCCCCTCTTAACACGGAGCCCAAGGCGAGCCGCCCCACCCCAATTTTTGTCCGCTACTGTCCTTTGGGTACTTGGCCGCTTGTTGTTTGCTAACTAGTCGTAAATAAACTTTCATGTCCGTATTTGTTAGCTTAGTTGTCGTAAATAAGCAAATTTCTTGTCGGTGTATTTGTCACGCATATTTCTAAATAGTTTTATTTAGCTTTAGTTTCGTTTATTTGACTCAATCTTGTGACAGACTTTTAAGCTACTTCTACTGAATAGATTCTTGTGAACCTTCGCACATAAATTTAATTCTCATTAAAAGCAACTACTTATGTTTACGAGTATCTCTCCACTTCCTCAATCTTGATCCTGTCAACTAAAGGAAGCAGAGGCATGCTGTTGTTGGTTGTTGTAGTTAAAAAACCTTATAAACTGCATGAAAAATTTCATGTGTTTTAATTTCTCATAAATTATTGAGATTTTTATAGCTGTAACCGGTACGTAACTTTTTTTGGTGTATGTTTTGTTTCAATGAACCACCTAGCATAGAATATCTCGCGGCAAAAAATGCCTTTCTTCTCCAGAATACATGGATTATGCAATTCCAGATTTCATGGTGGTTTTGCCATGAAAAGATAAATAAATGAATAATTAATTGTCGGATCCATATTTACGAATGATTACGACATTTTGCCCTCAAGACTTTTAAAAATTCGACTTACTAATACTTCTTCGCATAGTCATGAAATAAAGCTTCAAAACATTTGTTTTTAATTTTATAAAAGCTTATTATTTAGGAATGCGGCGTAGACTTTTTAGACATGACTAATGTCTAAAACATCCTCACTCAGCCCGAATGGAGGTCAAACAGAATATTCCTTTCATCTCCAGCTCTAACTGAACGTGACACTTATAAGACAATACTCCAAAGAGTGAGATTAATTAACCAACAACTTTTTATTACTGAGAAGGTATTATTATAATAACTAGCTGATGCCCGCGACTTCGTTCGCGTGGATATAGGTTTTTAAAATCGCGTGGGGACTCTTTCATTTTCCGGGATAAACAGTAGCCCGTGTTAATCCCGTGTAATCAATTTCCACTCTAAATTCCAGCGAAATCCGTCCATTAGTTTTTGCGTGAAAGAGTAACAAACATACACACACACACATACACACATACAAAAAAACTTTCGCCTTTATAATATTAGTGTGATAATGTGATAGTGTCATAACAAAGGTGTAACTGTACAGGTAATGTCATCATCATCATTAACCGATACAAGTCCATCGCTAGACAAAGGTCTCTTTCGGGGACTTCCACACGGCAAGGTAGTGCGCCGCCAGAATCCAGTGGCTCCCTGCGACTCGTTGGATGTCGTCTATTCACCTAGTGGGGGGTCTTCCAACGCTGCGCTTGTTGGTACGAGGTCGCCATACCAGCACCTTGGGACCCCAACCTCTATCAGGTTTTCGAACCAAGTATTTGCCCTTCCCATCACTTTAGCTTCGCAATCCGATGAGCTATTCGTAATATAATTTTATTAAAGAATACATTTAGAGAACATTTTAATAAAACTTCTATAAACTATTCGCCGCGAAATTTTACACATGCCGCCGATAACAAAAGCCAAGATGGCTCGTCGCATCCGGTGACCGGAAACTACGTAACCTAGTTATCGGAACCTCACTTTGGGGGAGTTATGTCGGCGCTAGTTCTTATGTAACTTAAAGAATGAAGTTTCAAATAAATTCGAAGGAATTCTCTGTTCAGTTCAAAAATGTTAGCATTTGGTTAAAATGAATATTTAAAAGGAGTTTATTTGAAGGGCGCTCTACACAAATGTAGTTTGGTTCTGATTTGAATATTACCACAGTTCACGACAGTTAGGGAACTTCTAATAAAACGTCGAGGCTCTGACGTCTGGTAAGCATCAAATGCATTTGATCCAGGTAGCCCCAAGGTAGCCTTATTTTTTTTTGGTCTTACGCCACCATAGCCAACTCTTTGACATATCGTCGATTCAAGATCAAACCGAGTTTACTCTGATAGTACCCAAACAGACTCAATCAAATTTTGTACACATTAATATGTTCTAGAAACAAATAAAGTTACACGCACTTAAGGTTTTGTGTGTGAATCTTTAAGCCTGCCATACTCTAAAACGACGCATTTTTACAAAAATCTGGTAAACCACAGGCATAGATGCTTATCATAGAGCATTTTTACAAAATTTCATTGAGTTTGATTAGTTAGTATTCAAATGACTGCCAACCTGCCTTTGCTTGGATCGCGAAGTTTCAAGCTTAATATTGTAGGAATTTACCGTTCAGTTAAAAAAATTAGCGTTTGGCTGGATGCAAATTGAATACTTTTCAGTAATTTTGCATGACAGAAGACTTCATTTGAAAATCAATTTGAACTGAATTTCTTATGGTCAGAAATCGCCTTATTTCTTACTTTCTAGTTCGTAGGTACTCAAAACTGATTGTATTTAGGTAGCTACATTTCTTTTTACCCGACTACGGTAAAGCCGAAAGGAAGGATTATGATTTTAGCAGTCTATGTATGTATGTATGTATGTATTTACTTGTTTAATCTGAATTTTTTGAGGCGAACTCTGACGTCAACAAGATAAAAAGGTAAGAATAAAAATGTATTGTTGTTGAAACTAAACATAAAACTCTTTCCTGCAAATAAAAGAGGTGAGGTAAACAGCAAGTTGGTGTTTTATTATCAACACTTTTAGTAGTGACCTCTTTTTAAGAACGTTTTACGATGAATCTGCGAACCGTGCCTCTTTTATTGCAGTCATTTAGATATCACAGGTGAAAAAGGCCAGCTATAATATTTAAAGGTCCATATAATTTATCAAGTTCACGGAAAGTCAGTTAAAAGGGTTATAAAGTCTGCTTATTTGTCCTTTCGAAGGGACCAAATCCTTCCGTATTTACTTCCTGCTGTCTTTCTCGTTGCTATCTTTATTCTGCATTCTTCTTTTATTTTTGGCCCTTAGTATCTGGATGTATCTTTCAAAGTGTCTTCATGACATGATAAGCAATCCTGGCCACTGTCACTTCAGCTAATTGAAGGTTTGGTTCATTATAACAGAGGTATAAACCAAAGCTAGTTAAACGAATCCTTTTTGCCAGATAAACCATACTTTTATTCCACAATTTACAACATCAAAGTGTAATCAAGCATCGGGTAAGCACGAGCCTACGTGTGGTTAGGCCCCGATTACAAGAGGTCCGTTTAAAACCGCACGCATTCAAATATTTTATGTGTTTATTTTTGTCTTGTTTAGGGCTTAAAACGGAAAATCTGCTTTGATTTACTCTTTACTGGCCATTTGGTCAAGTAGACAGTAAGCTCGGTGTGTTATTTTAGGCAATTTTTTCGCCCTTTTTTGGTCCTTTTGCGGCGGAGAATAACATGTGACAGGCTATAAACTAAAACATTTTGTGACAGTATCAAAATGATATTCACAAGTATTTTACGCCTAGTAAGTTGATAGTGAATACCATGTAAATACTTATAACACTTCATTTTAATCAGGTTTTAAGAAAATAAAAGTCAGATGAAAAGTTTACAAAAAAAGATACAAATTGCAAAAACCCATGAAGAAAAAAAATATAACACGAAAACTGTGGGATATCAAGAAATATAACAATATTATCCTGTTTTTGGGTCTAAGTCTAAGTGAATATAACCTAATTTTTTTTGATGTCAATGTTTGGGCAATATTAATAAAATTTTACCCGCACTAAGTTAAACTAAGTTATAAGCCCCTTGAACATTGCGGTGCCATTTGAGGTATTAGCGTAAGTAACTTTTAGGGCCGGCGCACATGTGAAGCGCAGCGCAGACCATGCCCGTGAAGTTTTGCGAAAAAGAGAATGCGCGAGCACGCGCGGGACTGCGCGCGGATGCGCGAGTATCCGCACCGATGCACAATTGATTTTAGATATAATTTCAATGAGGACAATGTCAATAATACATTGACTGTGAAAAATGCTCTGCGCTGCGCTCCGCCATAATATGTGCCCCGGCCCTTAGGCGATGGGTGCAGTAGCGCCGTTGGGTTTTAGTAGGTATTCCGGTCGCCTCTCGACTGGCGAGTCCCACATACCCTTCCCGTCTCTCGGGAGGGATGCGTAAACGCATTTCCCAACGCTAAAAAAGGTGTACCTATGCGCGCGCGTGATCACGTGCGACGTCGGCGACGCTCTTATTGTTAGGTTGAATACACTTTTCTCGCTACGCTTAGGAATATACTACAGCAAAATTACTAATCCTCTAATCGGATAATACAACATAGAATGCAACAAACCTTTTCAGTACAGAAGTATTTAAGTACAAGCTAAACTTTCGTGAATAGTCGTCCAAACTCGGACAGATTCAAGCGAAACTGAATCTAGGATGTCGGATTGAATTCGAGTCCGGCCTTGTTCCCATGCCAGTTCGAAATTCAAAACAGATTGGCATTGAGAGTGAAATACGAAACCTTCTTAGTTCATTCATTCGTACACAAATCGTACAGTTTACGGATGAAACAAACTTATTCTAACTATATAGGTCCAACTTTTTCAATTTTCCGGTATTTAAGCTGGACAATGGTGCTAAATCGGTTGTTAAATTAACTAAGGGTCTAATACTAACAGATAGACGGATGGACGGACGGGCGCGACAGACGGACAGCGGAGGCTTAGTAATTGGGCCCCGCTGGCATCTTTCTACTCGTAGCTCTGAACTCTAACAAGTGTAAATTAAAAATTTATAACACTCCCAACAAGTGAAGGTTACAGTAACTAGAAAAGAGCTGATAACTTTCAAATGGCTGAACCGATTTTCTTGGATTATAGCTAAGATCAAGCCACCTTTCAAACCAAAAAAAAAAAAAAATAACAATCGGTTCATTCGTTTATGCCACAGACAGATACACAGATACACACGTCAAGCTTATACCTAACACCCCTCTTTTTGGGTCGGGGGTTAAAAAACTAGCAGAGCACAAGTTTTTCTTGACTGACAATTTCTCTCTACTATCTACATAGACATGTCAATCCGCACTTGACCAGCGTGGTGGATTATGGCTAAACCCTTATCATACTGAGAGGAGACCCGTGCTCTGTAGTGAGCCGGTCATGGGTTGATCATGATGATGATAATGATGATCTACATAGAATACCTACCTAAGTCGTAGACACAAGGTAGTTTCTCCAACTTTAATTATCCCTTTTATAGACGTCATAAAAGATATTGACCCGCGTTGACGTCGGATCGTTAAGAGTGAACGGAGTTAGTATGGACTCTAAATTTCTTATTGAGTTGTAACTAACTAAGACGTGTCATAAAAGTGACATCCATCTTCACAAGTTTTTTTGCTTAACTGTAGATTTCTTTATGGAGTGGCATGCCTATGCCGTGCGTATTAAGAGCAAGGCTTTCATAAACTGTACATATATTATTATTACTAGAGGATGCCCGCGAGTTCGTCCGCGTGGATTTAAGTTTTTAAAGATCCCATGGGAACTGTTTAATTTTTCCGGGATAAAATGCCTATGTCATATACAGGGACGCGAGCTAACTCGGTCTTACCAAATTACATACAAATCTGTTAAGCGGATGGGTTTTTAGCAATCCCGTGGGAACTCTTTGATTTTCCGCGATAAAAAGTAGCCTATGTCCGTCCCCGGGATATAAGCTAACCCTGTACCAAATTTCGTCAGAATCAGTTAAACTGTTGGGCCGTGAAAAGGTAGCAGACAGACAGACACACTTTCGCATTTATAATATTAAGTATGGATTTTATTGTTAGGCACTTAGGGAGTTTAGTCTGATAAATCGTAACCGGGAAAAGTTCTATTCCCATCCATATTTTCATCCATACTTCGTCCACGTTATGTCAATGTAAATAAAGCTTACATACCTGCCTACCTGCCTGCCTTGGGCCTGCGCATACTGGACGGCAGAGGATTTTTGAATTAATCAATTGAATTTAAAATCATCTGCCGTCCGGCCAGTGTGCGCAGACCCTGAGTTTAGAGTGGTTATCAACTAAGACGTCGCGATTCACTCGGTGTGTCTTACGCCTATGTAGACAACGCAACAGCAACTGCAATACATAAATCAGTAAACAAAATAATTTATGCCAGAAACTTGAGCATATTTCAAACAAAATGAACTCGACACACAACGAGTGTTGAAAGTGTGAAACTTTCGCATGTGCTTGACAAGATGTCGATAAAATCCTTGAACGTGCTACAGCTCGATGTTTTATGCAATTTTACGCTGAAATACGGAATGTATTTCGAAAAATATTGTAAAGAAAATGCAACGAAAATTGTGTTACTATACGTAGGTATATATTATTACGTTTGAAAGAAAGACAGACAGAAAACTTTTTTATTTGATCACTATAATGTCTCGATGGAACGGAAAATATAACAGACAGACAGACACACTTTCGCATTTAAGATTTATGGATGCATATAGATACTAATAATATATTTAGCACACTTAAGCTAAGGGTTCCAGCTAAAAAACTAAGTTCGATATCAAGTCTGCCATAAAATAAAACACGTGCAAGGTTACAAAAAATCACACCGAAAAATATATTAGCTCTTATTTCACAGTTTTTTCCACTTAAATGTTGCGCGAAATACGAGTCTGGTGGAAACCATTTGAAAATTGAATTTCACTGACCTGAATTTGCATTGAAGAATTTATGGTGACACGCGGGGCCAGCTGGTGTGCTGGTAATATAACTGATATTTTGTTTTACGAAAGGTTCGTAGAAAAGGGCCAATCTATACAAAAATCTAAGCGTTTTAGGATTCCGTACCTCAAAAGGAAAAAGGGAATCATTATAAGACACCTCTTTGTTTGTCTACCTGTCTGTCTATTTATTTTCTGTCCATCGTGTCTGTCAAGAAACCTATAGAGTACTTCCCGTTGACATAGAGTCATGAAAGACAGGTAGGTAGGTCTTATTATAGTAGGTACATGGAAAGGGAAAAATTTGAAAACCGTGAATTTGTGGTTAGGTAGGTAGGAACATCACAAAAAAAAATCCAATGTGTTCATGAACAAATAAATAGTATTTTCTATTGTCAAAGTAAGATAACTATGCTAAGTGGGATACCATATGAAAGGGCTTTACTTGTACATTCTAGAACAGATTTTTAGTTATTTTTATGCGTAATAGTTTTTGATTTATCGAGCAAAATGTCGAAAAAATACGACTGTAGCATGGAACCCTCGGTGCGCGAGTCTGACTCGCACTTGGTCGGTTTTTTATCTGCGAACTCGTTGAATTTTGATTGAACGGGATAAAAAGTTTGTCTGTCTTCGAGATGCAAAACTATCTCTGTACTTATGTCAAATTTCGTCAAATGTCGTCGTTTTGTTATTTGTAGCGTAAGATAGAGATACTTTGGTATAGACTGTCGGCACACTTGTTCATATTTTAACCCCCGTCCCAAAAAGAGGGGTGTTATAAATTTGACATGTGTATCTGTGTGCCAGTTTGTTGGCGAGGTGGCGCTCTTATTTTAACTTACATAACTAACTTATCCATACACCTTAATCTATACTTATAATAATCTGTACTACGAATAAATATTTATTTAAACCTACCTCTTTACTAAACAGACAAAAACACATTACTATAAAAAAAAAATCAAAGAAAACACAAAACACAAATTACTAATTTTATGAAGCATGGACCTACTCCGTTAGGGAGTCCCTAAGTAGGTGTTTCTTTAACCTCTTCTTAAGGACTCCCTCACTGAGCCCATCGCTGTCCTCCTCAGCCCAGCCGTACGTATTACATGATGTAATACGTACAGCTCAAACTGCTGTGCTGCAAATTACATTTCCTAATCATGCATCTGAACTCTTGGTCTGTTGATCATAAAGATTATTAATTGATGATTGCGATCATGATTAATGAAATAAATCAGACTGGTGGACTTTGGTGGTGAATTCGCCTGGATTATTTCTCATTTACGTCTCTGGGAAGCTTTCGCATCCCTTTGTGATTAATGGAACGTGTAAATCAGACGAAAACCATACAATGTAATTGTATTCGTCAATCAATCCATACTTCCATTCTTAATATTATAAATGCGAAAGTGTGTCTGTCTGTCTGTCTGTCTGTCTGTCTATCTATCTGTCTGTCTATCTGTCTGTCTGCTACCTTTTCACGGCCCACCAGTGTAACCGATTCTGACGAAATTTGGTACAGGGTTAGCTTATATCCCAGGGACGGACATAGGCTACTTTTTATCCCGGAAAATCAAAGAGTTCCCGCGGGATTTCTAAAGACCCATCCACTTAACCAATTTGTATGTTTGGTATCGAAGTAGCTTACGTCCCTGTAATCGAAATAGGCAACTTTTTATCCCGGAAAATCAAACAGTTCCCACGGGATCTACAAAAATCTAAATCCACGCGGACGAAGTCGCGGGCATCCTCTAGTTCATTATATTTATTTTGGACTAGATAACACCCGTGATTTTATCGGCGTAGATTTAGGTTTTAAAAATCCTCAGTTGCTTTTCCACGTCAAAAAGAAACCCATGTACGGTTCCGAGATGCAATTAGGTACATAAAATAGGTGAGCCGTGAAAAGGCAAAGACAGACAGACAGACACACCTACGCATTTATAATAGTTATTCGTATGGACATATTGACTTAGGTACATCTGTAGTACAATTAGTATGAGTTAGCTCATTTCACCATCGTTTATGGTCGATAAATTATTATTATTAATATGAGTTTCATACCACTATAACGTAAAGCGAGCGATAAAATCATCATACAAATAGCCTTTTTGCGACTATAACGTGTTATTTGTCAAACTTGGTATCAGAGCAATGACACATTGTAGTCGCAAACTAGGTATACTTTGCGACCTTTAGGTAACTTTGTACTAGTATAATAGTAAATAACCCCCGACACAAAAACCTTTATAAGAAAACTAGAAAAGAGCTGATAATTTTCAAACGGCTAAACCGGTTTTCTTCGATTATAGCTAAGAACACTCTCGATCAAGCCACCTTACAAACAAAAAAAACTAAATTAAAATCGGTCCATTCGTTTAGGAGCTACGATGCCACAAATACACAGATACACACGTCAAACTTATAACACCCCTCTTTTTTGGGTCGGGGGTTAAGAAAGTTGTTTGTATCGGAACCAAAGTAGGTCTAATGAAATTGTTTTCTTGGTCCATTAGTTATGGTCCATTTCTCGTTTAATTCCTCCGATCTTGGTGGAACACTGTGATTAATGGAAGCTGTATGAATTGTACAAAAAACGTGCTATATAATTGTGGTTCCGACGGTTTTCTTGATTGATCCAGATTAAGATCTCACTCGGCCATAGTGAAATAAGTGGTATTGATTGATAACATCTTTTTAGGGTTCCGTACCTCATAAGAAAAAAACGGAACCCTCATAGGATCACTTTGTTGTCTGTCTGTCTGTCCGTCGGTCCGTCCGTCCGTCCGTTCGTCCGTCGTGTCTGTCAAGAAACTATAAAGATAGGGTACTTCCTGTTGATCTAGAATCATGAAATTTGGCTGGTAGGCAGGCCTTATAGCACAAGTAAAGGAATAAATCTGTAAACCGTGAATTTTTCTTTACATAACTAACTAAATAACTAACTTTTATAAACTAAAATATGTTTCAATTTTCAAAGTAAGATAACTAACTATACCAAGTGGGGTATCATATGAAAGGGCTTTACCTGTACATTCTAAAACAGATTTTTATTTATTTTTAAACATAATAGTTTTTGATTTATCATAAAAATACCCGAGTACGGAACTCTCGGACGGACTCGCACTTGGCCGGTTTTTTTTAAATTTAGACTAGCTAACTTGAAAAGGAGAGCGATGTAATGTTAGTAGGTAATAAGCTGGGATCACAGAAATCCTAATAATAAAGCAGTAGGATTTCTGTGGCTAGTATAGTCTAGTCCAGCTGTGGGCAACGGGCGGACCGCGGACGGTCGAATTTTGGACCGCTGAATGTTCTTAATAATATGCCTATCTATGAGTGAATATATTAAAACCTATATATATTATAACTTTTATACATTTTGCATTATAAATCATGATGCACTTTGGTAGGATTATCGGATTTATAAGTTTTTCGCATTTGCTGTTTCGCTCCGTTTCGCTTCAGTGGACAGAAAATCTTATACTAAGCCTACTACCCACGCATGTTTCATTTTCATGGCAAAGAAAATGGCGCTTATGCGACTCTGGAGACTCATACTCTACTCGGCTGCAATCTAACGTAAAATTTAGGTCAAAATATAACATGGGTATAGATTATGGCCACGACTTCGTCCGCGTGAATATAGGGTTTTCAAAAATCCCGTAGGAACTGAGTTTCCGGGATAAAATGTAGCCTATATCCGTCCCCAGGATGTAAACTATCTCTGTACAAAAAGACGATGCCGTGACTTCATCCAATTGGATTTAGGTTTTTTAGAAATCCTATGAGAAGTCTCTGATTTCTCGGAATAAAAAGTAGCTTGTGTCCATCCCGGGAAGCAAGCGATCCCTGTACCTAATTTTGTCAAAATCTATTAGGCAACATCCAAACCTGCGCGACCAAAATGACTCCGAAGCGGGAACGTCAGCCGCGTGGCAGTCGCTTCCCACGATATTATTTTAATAGTGTCATGCATACCTACGCGACAACAACAATCATGTAGGTGTGCACTGTTCACGTAATAATTATAGATTTCCGTCGGGGACGCTCCCGCAACGCGTCTCTGACGCACAGGTGTGGCCGTAGCTTTTAACCTACTGGACCGTGAAAAGCTAGCAGACAGACAGTCACACCTTCGCATTTGATATAATATAGCGTATAGTAAGTAATATGGATTTCTTCTACAAAAACCTCAAGTTTGGATACCCATTCCGTTTCTTTCCGTCATATTCACGTCAAATGAAGTAAGCGAAACGGCTTTCTGTGTGATAAATGATCCGCAAACATTCGCTCGAGGTTGAATGGGTTCGTTACATCTCAGCTACGCCTCCTCTGGGTACTTTATTACTATAGAAAATGGTAAGAATCAGTGGAACATGGATGTTGTCTTTGAGAATGTTCATCGACTGTGGAAACAGGTAGAGATATACTTAAAGAAACATAACATTGGCGCAACTTATCTCTTACTCTACAAACAAGTTGTAAAACTTACTTCCAATAATTTTTGACTCTCTCTTGTGTTACCAAAGAGTAGAAATGTTTTACATGTAAAAACTATAAGTGTTCCGTTTTTGCTTTTGAGGTACTGAACCCTAAAAAGCTGCTCTTATGTGGAAGTAATTTCACATCATCATCATCTCTACTCATCACTGGCCCATGCTCATTAAGCATGGGTCTCCTCTCAGAATAAGAAGGCCATAATTAAGCCATAGTCCACTACGCTAGCCAAGTGCAAATTGACAGCTGGACGAGGCAGATTGCAGTTTAAATTGCTTCAAGTTTGTGCCCGGGTTCGAATCCCAGTTATAGTTTAGTGACTAAGACGTCGCGTCGGTTTCCTAGAAATAAATATACTTCGACTTAATCAAATCAAATCAAATTTCTTTATTGCGAATATGAGTAAACCAGTGGAGATGTTACAAAGACAAAAAGGGTACAGCCAATAATAATGGGCACTTGCAAAAATAATAATAATAGTAAATACCTTTTATTTAGCCATATTTACAAACACAAACAGGTAGGGTGCCGTAGTCCCTGGGGAACCAAGGAGCCGACCAATGTCCATGCTCCCTGGTTCCCCAAGACCCAGGCACCCACTTCTTAAAACTAGCTTAGTTCTAGTATCTATCTTGTATCTAACAAGTCAACTTTAAAAGATCAATTGTTAATAGGGCTCTCTCCGTCACTCGTTTCATACAATCGTAGTTCCAATTTCATTTGAATATTAAGCAACCAAAGTCCATGAAATTTTGCAGACATATTTTAGAAACTAATATCTGTGTCTGTCGTGTTTTAGATTTTTCTAAAAATATGTAGTTTTAAAATTACAGGGGCTCAAAGATTTGTATGAAAATTTTTAAGACCGCGTAACTTTGAAACCGAATATTTTAACAGAAATCTGGAAAACCACAGACATAGATATTAGTTTCTAGAATATGTCTGCAAAATTTCATGGACTTTGGTTGCTAATGAAATTGGAACTACGATTGTATGAAACGAGTGACGGAGAGAGCCCTCTTAAATGTAAGCATAAAGCACACTTCTGTGAGAGCTGCGAAAACGATAACATAACCTTTTCCAAAAGATCCAATAAAGATTTTTATTTATAAAAGGAGACTTTCTTTTATGAAACACAATGTCATAAATTCTTGTACAACGAAGCCCGTGATCCGACTCCTAATCTCGTCACTGGAGACAAAGATATTTTACTCTTCAAGTCAACTGCAGTTGAAACAACTTGTAAACTTTTACAATAAAAATTTATAGATCGTATCGCGGTCATGACACAAACATTTGTGAGCATAATTCGTAAGCGCAGTTTTTGTGGGTGTTAATAAATAATTAATCAATCTTCTATTAAGTAAATACACCGTGATTACAATGCCCAAATATGGGCAAACACTACAGATTCTATTCTATTTTATTCCAGCAACACTCCCCGAAGTCTTCACTGACCTGAAGAACATAGGCAAGACATACTGACTCGGAAAATAGGCATAGGCTTCTTTAAACCTGTAAAAACAAAGTTCCATGGTTCCCACGAGATGTTTGAAAAATCTAATTCCAAGCGGACGAAATAGCGGGCATCATCTTGGTATCCTGTATGATTTTTTATTTAATACAAGTGTAAATTAAAAATTTATAACACCCCCGACAAGTGAAATAACTAGAAAAGAGCTGATAACTTTCAAACGGCTGAACCGATTTTCTTGGATAGCCTAAGACCACTCTCGATCAAGCCACCTTTCAAACCAAATAAACTAAATTAAAATCGGTTCATTAGTTTAGGAGCTACGATGCCACAGACAGATACACAGATACACACGTCAAACTTATAACACCCCTCTTTTTGGGTCGGGGTATATAAAACAAGCAACCTTTAACAGTTTTATTTGACCTTCAAGGTTACAACTAGGAGAGTACGAAATAAATAAAAAAATAGTCTTTTAGGCAGATACGCATTTTCTGTAACAACGTGACTTCGGCGCAACGTACCTATGCCCTGTGCTTCGGATACATAAATGAAGAAGTGGAATGAATAATCAAGTAGATGCCTAAGTGCCTGTAAGCAATTTTTTACGTATACCTACTCTTAGAATAATGTTATGAAATATTGATACGTGTTGGCACGCGAAAAAAGGGAAATTTCTTCAGGTTTTTACAAATAAATATACGTCCACCATCTAGAATGTGAATTTTTATGGTGAATAACTATCCTCTTGAATAACTATTTTGTATTTATTTGTTGATACGATTTATTGATACATTATACTAGCTAATGCCCGCGACTTCGTCCGCATGGATTTAGGTTTTTTGAAATCAAATCCCGCTGGAACACTTTGATTTTCCGGGATAAAAAGTAGCCTATGTGCTAATCCAAGGTATTATCTACCTCCATTCCAAATTTCAGCCAAACCTGTCAGTAGTTTTTGCGTGAAGGAGTAACAAACATACACACACATATTATACACAAACTTTCGCCTTTATAATATTAGTGTGAAGTGTGATAGTGTGATTTTTAAATTTAATTCCAACCCTAACGCATGGGTTTACGGGTAAATAAGAATTCTCCTAGCACCTTCTAATGGGAGAAACCAGTCGGTGCACGGATAATTTCGCAAATTTCAGACTAGCTGTGGCCAGTAAATTAGGCTAGCATAAAATATGCGTTGCGAATTTTAAACAAGTTTCTATTCTCATTTTTTTATTCACATAGTTGCGGGCATTTCTTACGGCCGTATTCACAAACGTTACTATTAGGTCTCACAGTGCGCTCGAACGCATAGTGTAGGTTCCACCAATCAGATCATTGTAAATTGACGTGATACAGTCATCTGATTGGTGGAACGGACACTGTGCGTTCGAGGGCACTATGAGACCTCATAGTAACGTTTGTGAATACGGGTGTTAGTATATTATGCTATTTATTTTCATACATGATACACCCCATAAATGGACTGTGACAACGAATGAAAAACAATGTTTGAGCAATTCGCGTTAGAATTTAATCAAATTGTGTCGTTAGGTATGCGTTGTCCATTCCACTCGTTATTTGCGTGTTAAAACTTTTGTATTCTATTTTTGAATGCATATTCGGTTTTATATTCTACCCGACACCCGTTTTTGATCAAGCGGTAGCCACAAAAAAGGTTTCACGCTGTCATATTGTCGACTTTTTTTAGGGTTCCGTAACTCAAAAGGAAACAAGCTATAGAAAAAACACTACTGACTTGCAATATTGGATATTTTTTTTTTTCAAAAAAATTCTAGTCAATGACATTTGAGATGATGTAAGAGTTTTAATGATACGCCATACATCTAAATCTGTTCAGGCCTTTAGAAGTTATGGTGAAATAAAAAAACTCGTAGAACCCTGAGAACTTTACACTCCTTTTTTGGACTGTCGTGTAAAAAATAAATCCTTATGAAACCATTCTAAAGAAACACGTGGTTATCCATCTATAATAAGAACTCGTAGACTGTGGAGGTATCTATCATGTTGAAATTAATATCAAATACTTATGTCTGCAATTCCTTGGAGCTGTTAAAAAGTCAAGATCCAAAATCAACGTAATCAAAAAATACGGCCATTAATTTATGTCGCATTTTGACACTACAAATAAATCAAAACCTTTAGGGTTCTTCCCCTTAAGAGCGGTCTCTCCGTCACTCGCTCTATACAAACGTAGTTCCAATTTCATTTGAATATTAAGCAACCAAAGTCCATGAAAAATTGCATGAAATATTCTAGAAACTAATATCTATGCATGTGGTTTTCCAGATTTCTGTTAAAATATTCGGTTTCAAAGTTACTTGGTCTTAAAAATTCACATAGAAATCTTTGAGCCCCTGTAATTTTAAAACTACATATTTTTAGAAAAATCTAAAACACGACAGGCACAGATATTAGTTTTTAGAATATGTCTGCAAAATTTCATGGACTTTGGTTGCTTAATATTCAAATGAAATTGGAACTACGATTGTATGGAGTAAGTGACGGAGAGAGCCCTGTTAACCCAGAATCATGAAAGAAAAGCAGCGTGGTCTCACAGCCTAAGTAAAGAAAAATATACAAATGAATTTGTAATTATGTAGATATAGTTAATATAATATGTAACTAATATATATCACATAAAAAAATACTTTATTTGCGAATATCAACCTTGGAAATGGACGGCACTTTTTGAAGTAGGCTCGTAGGTGTCAAAAATTGCGTAAACTCGGCTCCAATATATGATTTATATGTTGCTACGAATACACATTACATATACCAGGATTAATTTCATATTTTTAAATACAATGGTATGAGCTTTGCCTATCTGAAATTTTATAATATCTTTAGCGATTACAAAGTATTTAGAGAGATAATTTAAGCAACAAAATTATTAAACGTATCCTACCAAGGTATGGAACCCTAGATGCGTGAATGCATCTCACACTTGGCTGGGTTTTTTAAACGAAATATCTTGTATAGCAGCTTAGAACCTCGGGTTTTATTGCACGGACTTTATTGTGGTTTACACCAACAACGTCTAGGGCAGTTATCCTGAAAGATCTCAGTATACAAAATGTGTTTTCATAAGTTTTATGTGCTAAGGTCAGGGAAGAGCCATAAAATAGGGGCGTTGATGTCCCGCAAAATGACCTCAGTTTAAGTCGTCCTTTTGTCATTTACCAGATTGTCTCTGGACCTGCTTATTTACTTTGTCTTGTTATTTTTATGTATTACAAGTTAGCCCTTGACAGCGATCTCATCTAGTGGTAAGTGATGATGTAGACTAAGTTCCCTATATTAACGGGGTTATTTTATCATTATTACATAAAACATAACAGCCTAGTAGTCGGTGTTGAAGCAAGGGTAAGCATTAGTTAGTTAGGTTACAATATAATTACTAAGTCGTGATGAAAAATGAGCATTGAGCCATTTCAAATTGGGTAAGCAATGCCTTTGTACCTCTAGGACGTGCAGGCCACTGCGTGCGTAAGGTTTCGGAGACACATATACCTACTACTGTAACAGCATTTGGAAGCTTCCTAACAGACCCAAACTAAGAAAATTAGGTATCTACGTATTAATACTAGTCCATACATTATAAATGCGAAAGTGTACCTGTCTGTCTGTCATCTTTGCATGGTCCAATAGATTAACCGATTTTGAGGAACGGTACAGAGATAGTTTACATTCCTGAGACGGACATAAGCTGCTCATCCCGTGGGAACTTTTTGGTTTTAGGGAATTATCCCTAAAACCAAAAAGTTAGATGCCCCCGAAAGCCCCCAAACTTAGATGAAGTTAGGTAATGGCGTCATCTACGAGTATTTGGTATAGAAATAGCTTGCATAATGGAAACGCCTATAGACTTCTTTTTATGCCAAAAAAATCAAAGAGTCCCCATGGGATTTTGGAATCCATGCGAAAGAAGTCGCAGGATTTATTTAGTATAACAGTAATATTATAAAGGCGAAAGTTTGTGTGTGTGCGTGCCTGCGTGGGTTTGAATGTGTGTGTGTGAGTGCGTGTGTGTATGTGTTTGTGTGTGTGTTACTCTTTCACGCAAAATCTTCTGGACGGATTTGCCTGGAATTCGAAATGGAAATAGATGATACCTTTGATTAACACTTTTATTACCTTTTATTTTTTTAAATCAAAGAGTTCCCGCGGGCTTTTTACAAAACATATAGGTACATCCATACGAACGAAGTCACCGGCATCAGCTAGTTATTTTATAAAATAACTTCGTCGACAATACAGGGAAAAGTCAAGAAAAGTTAGTCCCCAGCTTAAACACGCTTGTTTGTAAACTTGTAAAAGAAACAGCACAGTGCACACCTATGCGACAAAGGTCGTAAAAAAGTTTTTAAAAGTTACGCGGAACTAACACAAACTAAGAGACGCTCTGCTCACTGGAACTATTGACAAGCGAGGCCAATAGGTGCTGGATAAATAGCCCGCTATTTCGGTGCCGTCTGTTACCTTTATTGTATTTCAATCCAATACAAAGTTGCACGTTTTCAATATACTGCCGAATATAAATGATATAACCATAGAGAAGGTGCCCGAATATGTAGTTTTATTTGCAAAATATTTTACTGACATTTTTGGCTAAAAATCTAATAGAAATGTTAGCAGGAAATAGTGCTGCGTATTTCGGTGACGAATGATTTCAATTTTATCCAATTTTGATATTGATAAAACCGGCCAAGTGTGAGTCAGACTCGCGCACTCGTACCATCACGTTCCGTACTCGGGTATTTTTTTCAACATTTTGCACGATAAATCAAAAATTATTATGCATAAAAATTAATAAAAATCTGTTTTAGAATGTACTAAAGCCCTTTCATACGATACCCCCCTTGGTATAGTTATCTTACTTTGAAAATGGAAACATCACATGGACAGACAGACAGACAGGCAACAAAGTGATCCTATAAGGGTTCCGTTTCTCCTTTTAAGGTACAGAAACCTAAAAATCGAATGAAATACAGTGAAATCAAGTCAAAACTGGTAGTAAGTATTCACATAAAATTATTATTGTTATACTTAAAAAAAAATTAAAAACTACATAACCGCGAACAAACAAAAAGACATCTATTTAGAGTAGACTTGCAACGAATAGTATATTCGGCAGTATACCGAATACCGAATATTCGGCGAGGCCCCTGACCGAATAGCCGAATATTAGGCAAAAGTATTCGGCTGGATTTTTTTATTAAATTGGATTAAATTATGTACTTACCTGTTTTATGTACCAATGACTACTTAATAAATGATTATAAAAGAAATGAGAACCTTACCCTTCTAAATTTTGATTACCACAATAATTCAAATACATAGAATCCTCCATTTTTCCAATTCAGAAGATGACTATGTACCTGTGTATGCACCAATGACTACTTAAATGATTATAACAGAAATGAAAATCTGAATATATACGTAATCAATCGATTTTAATTTTTCATTTTACCAATTATTTCTCTATGACAAAATATATTATTTAAGTATTCGGTATTCGGCCGAATAATCACACTAATATTATAAAGGCGAAAGTTTGTATGTGTGTGTGTGTGTGTGTGTGTGTGTGTGTATGTTTGTTACTCCTTCACGCAAAAACTACTGGACGGATTTGGCTGAAATTCGGAATGGAAATAGATAATATCCTGGATTAGCACATAGGCTACTTTTTATCCCGGAAAACCAACGAATTCCCACGGGATTTCAAAAAACCTAAATTCACGCGGGCGAAGTCGCGGGCATCGGCTAGTATGTAGATATTCGGTATTCGGCCGAATATAATAAAAGCAGCCGAATAGGCCGAATACCGAATAGTAACCGAATATTCGTTGCAAGTCTAATTTAGAGCCACTTATCCAAGGAACTAAAAATAACACAAAGAAGATTCGCAGTCGTAATGGGAACCATGTAACTTTGGCTATTGATTGGCTCTTCAACTTTGAAGTGTGCTTATAATTACTTGGAATAACTTACAAAGAGCAAGATAACTTTGAGGTTTTCAGTATTATAATATTCCTTTCATGTTCTCCCGTTTTTTTGAGGACTTTTGCTACTTAGAATAATTTAGGGCTGTCAAAGTGGTATATAAAAAGCTGTGATAGCCTAGTGGTTAGAACGTCCGCCTCCTAATCGGAGGTCCGGGGGTTCGATCCCGGGCACGCACCACTAACTTTTCAGTTATGTGCGTTTTAAGCAATTAAATATCACTTGCTTTAACGGTGAAGGAAAACATCGTGACGAAACCTGCATGCCTGAGAGTTCTTCATGTTCTCAAAGGTGTGTGAAGTCTGCCAATCCGCATTGGGCCAGCGTGGCAGACTATGGCCTAAACCCTTCTCATTCTGAGAGGAGACCCGTACTCAGTAGTGGGGCGGAAATGGGTTGATCATGATGAAAGTGGTATAGCTTTTTCGAGGGTGCCAATGTACCACTATTACTAAGTCTTCGGTTACATCCGTTCATCTGTCCGTCTGTCTGTCAGCGGTCTGTATCTAATAAACCGTACACGGTAGAGATTTGAAATTTTGACAGAGTGTGTAATGTGTATTTTTATTGCCCCTATTAAGCACAAAAAATAATGAAAACGAAGATGGCGAATTTCAAAATGGTCGACATGCATATTTGAAAAAAATTTAAAAGTAGACAATATTGTGTAGTTAATGTTATATTTTGTACGTTGGTAGAGAACCCTAATTTAATAATTTACTGAATACCCGTGAACAAACGAAACAGAGTCATCCATTTAGAGCCAATTATCCAAAGAACTCTAAAAATAACACAAACAAGATTCACAGTCCTAAACTATGGCTTATTGATTGACCCTTCAACTTTGAAGTGTGCTTATAAAATCACTTGGAATAACTTACAAAGAGCAAGATAGCTTTGAGGTTTGCAGTGTCATAATATTCCTTTCATATTCTCTCGTTTTTTGAGAACTTTTGCTACTTAGGATAATTTAGGGCTGTCAAACGTGTTATTATTTAGCAAAATAGCTTTTTAAATTTCAAAACTAGCTGATTCGCTCGGCTTTGCTCGGGTAGAATTTGATGTAAGTACTATATTCATAATATATCTGTATAACCTATGTTACTTCTAAATAAAGTGCTTTCTAATGATATTACAGAATTATCGAAATTGGTTCAGTAGTTTTAGAGTACATTACATAATATGCTCTACGTAAAATAGGTATATTGACTTAACATAACAGAGCGTGGATTTGACCTGCAATTCGCTCCAGCAATGCGCGGGACTTCAATTGCTTTTATACATGGCATAATATTGTATATCAAATCTTTGAAAAGAGCAACCGCCGAGTTTCTTGCTGGTTCTGCTAGGTAGGAAAGGCATTCCGAACCAGTGGTAGATGCATTTGACGATTCAAAAGAACTTGTAAAAGTCTAATTGAATAAAAGTATTATGAATTTTGAATTTTGAACAATAGTAATACAGACGTTAGACAATCGTAAAATAAATATATCTACCAAGCAAAATAAAACAACAGAAATCTTGTTTACTTTATTCTTTCCAATAAATAAGCTAAGAGGGGAAAAATGAAGATAAATAAGACAACAACATTTTTAGAAGGATGAATCGGAATTCCCATCTCCAAGCTGTGAAATGAAGCTCAGAAAATAAAAAGACTTAAGTACTGATAATGTAGGTAGATACCAACACTTAAGAGGGGTCTCTCCGTCACTCGCTCCATACAAACGTAGTTCCAATTTGATTTGAATATTAAGCAACCAAAGTCTATGAAATTTTGCAGACATATTCTAGAAACTAATATCTATGCCTGTGGTTTTCCAGATTTCTGTTAAATTCGGTTTCAAAGATACGCGGTCTTACAAATTCACATACAAATCTTTGAGCCCCTGTAATTTTAAAGCTACATATTTTTATAAAAATCTAAAACACCACAGACACAGATATTAGTTTCTAGAATATGTCTGCAAAATTTCATGGACTTTGGTTGCTTAATATTCAAATGAAATTGGAACTACGATTGTATGGAGCAAGTGACGGAGAGAGCCCTATTAATGTTGCTGTGCTTACATTTTCTCAGTTTTTTCCCCGTTTCTTGGAGATTGCAAAGCTCCATTAGGGGATAGGCAAAGTTACTAGTGTAGCTGCCGGATAAATCTATCGTCTTTTTAAAGGTAGTTTCGCACTCATCCTATTCGAGTTCGTGAAAATACTTTTCGAAGTAATCATGTAGAACTATTTGTATGGTAGCTTACGCACTAAGACCCGACTTCCGTTATCCGAGTTCTATCCGTCATCCGTGAGAATTACTCGTATGTGCTTCGGATTTAAATCGGGCATATGAATGACGTAGATAATTATGTAAAGGATGACCACTGAATAGCTTGCATTTGAATCATAAATCGGATTAGTCCGTAAGCAATATCCAAATTCGGTCCGAGTTTTTTATACCTGTATTTTTAAGGCTTGGTGTCGGATCAGTGCGTAACCGCTCTTATAGGGTTGATTCATATACTGATACAGATTCAAAGCTCAATTTTGACTTGTGGGTTGAAACATTTTTCAAAAAGTACGTCCATACTGCATTATTCCATAAACCTACACTACTTAGTTGCAAATAGCAACGGTATTTAATTAAAACTGTAGGTAAGTGTTTCCGAACAAATTGCATTCATTCGGTTCGGCATTTTAAACTGTTTGTTATTTTACATTCCACATTACATACCTACATATCAGCTGGGTGCATTGGATGGGTTTTTCTTTGTTAAACTAGCTGATGCCCGCGACTTCGTCCGCATAGATTTATGTTTTTCAAATCCCGTGTGGGCTCTATGATTTTCCGTTATAGAGAGTAGCCTATGACACTCTCCAGTTTGACTATATCCATGCAAAAAACGGTCAAGTGCGAACAGGTTTCGCACACGAAGGGTTTTGTCGTACTTTATAAAATATACCTTATACTTTAATTTGAGCCTCGATAGCTCAACGGTTCAGGAGCGAACTGAATTCCGAAAGATCGGCGGTTCAAACCCGCACCCGTTGCTCTATTGTCGTACCCACTCCTGGCACAAGCTTTACACGCTTACGGGGAAAGGGGAGTATTAGGCATAACTAGCATGGCTAATATTCTTTAAAAAAAATGAAAAAAAGTGTGCTATAAGTCATTGCTACCTGCCAGATTTTATGATTCTAGGTTGACGAGAAGTAGGTACCCTATAGGTTTTAATTACCTTGACGGGTTCTATAGACACGACGGACACTCAAGTCACCCTATAACAACGATATTAGAAGAAAAAAGAGTCCTATAAGGGTTCCTTTTTTCTCTGGAGATAAAAATATAAATCCCCTGGATGAAGTCACGAGCTAAAACTGATCTACTAATTTTGAATCTGATATTAACCGTAACTGACGGGTTAATGCGCCACTCGCAGAGCAGGGGAATATAAATTGGCAATATTATTTCGTACCACAAAGTTCAGTCACCCGTGCGGGTTTCGGTTTGGGTCGGGCGCCGAAATACAACGCAATCGATTGACCGGTTTGCTTATCACCCGATTTTCCTCATGTTAACTGTAATTTAGCAATTGAACGTATAAAGAAGGAAAAAGGAGGGTGATTTCAAGGTTCAAACTTTCCTGTAATTAGGTATGCCGTTTTGACGAACTTTGAACTCAATTTTAGGCCATTTAGCTTGTAAATTACTTGAGAGTTATATTCAGGAATTGAACTCACGAAATTTGGACTTAACTTTAGCACAGTTTTTGGCCATTTTGCTTGGATATTTCCAATTCATAGTGGTATCGATAACGTTATAGACTACAGGCCCATGTTCAAAAATGGATGGGTCATATGAACCACCAGGTGACGTATACAGGACGATATAAGAGCATAAAATAATAAGATTCAGCACTATGCCGTCACTTGTAAGCTGTCCAACAGAGTGCTGGTGAGAATTCAAAAGTGCAGGTAGAGTGAGTACATTTTGGTCATATATTTTTGTACGGCATTTTTACCATCGATAGATCCATGAAGAATAATAAGAAAGCGCGCAGTGCCGTAAAAAAATGGTGCGCCACAAAGTCAGTAAATTTTTTGATTTTCTGAAAATTTCCAGGATAAATTTGGTCATTTAATTCTGTACGGCATTAGTTTCATACTGTTTCAATACAGCCTCTAATCCATTATTCTGCAACGCCGTACAAAAATCATGCGACAAGGGGAAAAAATTGAGGGTAGCAACCCCCTCTCTTTCCGTGGTCCGGGGGATGATTTGAAACAACATAAAATTAATTTATTTTGAAAGTGTTTTATGCATAGATAATATTTTTTTACATGCCGTACATTTTCGTAGGTCCAAAGGTTTGTAGGGGATGTGGATATTATATACACACCCGTTCACTTCAGTTAGACGGCATAGTGATTTTATCATATTATCAATTGTTCTCTTCAAAAATATGTTAATGCCGTACAGTATCAGATGGCCATAAAGTACTACACCCTTAAAATGGTAGCGTCATTTTCATCAGCCTAAAAGATATGGTCTGCATTAAAATGTACGGCATAATTTTTTCCTAATTTATTTATCTTAATACTATTTAAAACAAGGGAAAAGCGTAGATAATTGCTATATTTTATTAATCTATGAATATTTAAACTTTTGCAATAATTTGAAAAATTTCAGTTTTTGTATTTCTCTATAATTTTTTTTAGAACAGTTTCTTTTGAACGGCAATACTATATAACAATAGTATTTTACACTATCATGTTAAAAAAAAAGTTGCCGTACAGAGTCAAATGATTTTACAGCTTTAAAAATCAAGTATACCATGAAATTAAGATAATTATTGATACACATTCAAATGAACACTAATTTTTTGACGGCATTATTTTTAATAGTACTTTTGAGTGCTAGATAATGTTTTGGAACCAAAGCCGTACTTTTTCAAATCACCCCCCGGACCACGGAAAGAGAGGGGGTTGCTACCCTCAATTTTTTCCCCTTGTCGCATGATTTTTGTACGGCGTTGCGGAATAATGGATTAGAAGCTGTATTGAAACAGTATGAAACTAATGCCGTACAGAATTAAATGACCTTTTTTATCCTGGAAATTATCAGAAAATCAAAAAATTTACTGACTTTGTGGCGCACCATTTTTTTACGGCACTGCGCGCTTTCTTATTATTTTTCATGGATCTATCGATGGTAAAAATGCCGTACAAAAATATATGACCAAAATGTACTCACTCTACCTGCACTTTTGAATTCTCACCAGCACTCTGTTGGACAGCTTACAAGTGACGGCATAGTGCTGAATCTTATTATTTTATGCTCTTATATCGTCCTGTATACGTCACCTGGTGGTTCATATGACCCATCCATTTTTGAACATGGGCCTGTAGTTTATTATACAAAGTGCTCGAAACATTTTACTGACAGCAGGCTCAGCGCGGCTGTTTTTAATAAATGAAAATTACTCCGCGCCCATTGTTCAAGCGTTGCTTTTATCTTTTTTTTTTTTGTATTTTATAATTTACTTTAGGAACCGCTGGCTATGCTGTGGCTTAGCGGTTAGCATTTTTTATTCAGATACAAGTCAGCCCTTGACTGTAATCTCACCTGGTGGTAAGTTGTGATGCAGTCTACACGGCTTCGGACCGGAACGCTAAATCGCTCGGCGGCACGGCTTTGCCGGTAGGCTAGCCATGGCCGAAGCCTCCCACGAGATCAAACCAGAAATTTAGAAATTATGAAATTCCAAACCCTTGCCGGGATTCGAACCCGGGATTTCCCATCCGGGAGATCTTTGGCCATGTGTAAATAGGCGGAGCCAACGATCTCAGTGAGTTCGGGCACGTTAGAGTCATGATAACTTTGACATAAAAAAATTAAAATTTTGTGTGGAACTTTTTGTAATTTTATTTCGTCACAATACTTCAGCATTGTATTTATCAGATCAAAGTAGCATGGCTACGTGTCGTCATTATATACTAATTACCAAACATCCTGTATAAAAAAAAAACATAATGCCGCCATGACAATTAAAAAAAATGAAATGTGTTATTTCTTGTACGCTGATACGGATAACGGAACCCTTCGTGTGCCAGTCTGACTCGCACTTAACCGATTTTTCCCCTTCCAAAAAAGAAAACTTATTTTTTACCGATTATACATAGAGAATCAAAGAAAATCAGAGGAATGTAACCTTCGACATAATATCATAATATATGGCGTGTGTAGAATGTAGATATAGGTATATTATAGAACATTTAACAGCCATTACGGAGCTCCAGTTTTTAATAAATGAAAATTGCTCCACGCTCATTGTTCAAACGGCTCTTTTATCTCTTTTTTTGTTTCTTTTAATTTACTTTTGGAACCGCTGGCCACGCAGCAGATAGGAAATTTAAATTTTTCATTCTCGTTCATTGTAATCTTTGACTTGGCAACCCATAGTTACTTTGATTTTGACGCTGGGTCGATTGTTCTTATATTTTACTAGAATGAACTACTTACCACTTAGTGATAAGACCCTTGGGCCCCCGATTGTCTAAGAAAAACGTATTAATCATAATCGCAATCGACAACGAATGTCCTTTGATTGGTTGAATTGGACCTCCTATCTACCTACGAAAGTGATTCTACGTTGCAACAGATGACTAAAATACTAAAGTACCAATAAGTCTCTCCAATCCACACAATCTTGCATTCTCATTACGAAAATGGGTAGCAAAACAAAGTGAAACCACCAGCAAGCACGTGTATTGTTCGGAGCAAAAAGACAGTGTCGCCATCATGTCGGATTTTCCACCTCGCATTTCGTATGACGCGCTAATAGCGCCCTTTGTCCCACGTATCGCCCTACATATGACTTGGAGCTGTGCCAGTCACTCATTGTTTACACTATTCGACCAAATTCTACGATTGCCATGTAGTTCACCGTAACCCGAGAAATATGCCTACGGTTGCGCGTCTCTTCGAGGGCTCGTAAGATGAGAGAGAGAAATAAGAGATACGCGATGGAAAGAGAGACGTATATTAAAATTTAAAACGCCACAATGCCGTGCGAGTTGAAAGATTGTTTTATGGTTCCGTACAATCTTGCATTCTCATTACCAAAATGGGTACTAAAAAAAAAGTGAAACCACCGGCAAGCATTTATTGTTCGGAGCAAAAAGACAGTATTGCCATCATGTCGGATTTTCTACCTCGCATTTCGTATGACGCGCTAATGACGCCCTTTGTCCCACGTATCGCCCTACATACGACTTGGAACTATGCCAGTCACTCATTGTTTACACTGTTCGATCAACTTTCAATGATCGCCGTAGTTCGTCGTAATCCGAGAAGTACCTATAAGTACACCTACGGAGGCGCGTCCCTTCGAATGGATTCGTATAAGTCTTATCTTAAATGTGTGTGAGAGAGATAAAAGTAACGCGATAGAAAGAGAGGTGGTTATTAAATTTAGACCACAGTGCAGGTTAGGAGGAGGTGCATCTCCGTAGGTTTCCGTTTCGGAAGGGTGCCAACGGGACTTTATTACGAAGCCTCCACTGTTCGTCTGTCTGTCTGAACCGTAATACATAAGTAGAGAGATGAAAGTTTCACAGTATGAGTATTTCTATTGCCAGTATAACGTCAAATTATAAAAACCAAGATGGCAAATTTCAAAATGGCCGCCATGCAAATTAAAAATACATAAAAAGTACATATTGTACATATCTTTAAGGAATCCTTTGTGTGCGACTCCAACTCGCACCTAAACGGATTTTAGTCTCTGAATATCGTATCTTAATCGTATCTCCATCGTGTATTACAAAGAGGATCTCCACGAGACTTCCCACTGTTTACAATTAATAGCAAACTTTGACACGCCCCAAACTTTGCAGTCTCAGTGGATTATTTGCGATATTGGAAATGTGCTAACTTCAAAAGCTGTCGGCTTGGATGCAGGCGTTAATATTGGATATCTTATAGAAACGGGGTACTGGATAATGCAATATGATGTATAATTTGATTTCCGTCAAATACAAGGATAACAATTTACAATATTGGGACCTTTAAAAGAAGAGTAAATAGGCATTTTCTAGGCGAACTCCACCTTCCACCTGCGAGCACTGATGCCTATAACACGGGTGCACAACTTATTTTGGGCATAAGGGGCTCGATCTAATTTTGAATGGTAAAAGCGATACATGATTGATTATATTATTATTCATTTAAGTATTAACTTATGCTGCATTTGCTATTTGGTATGATTTTATTTAAATAAAAGTCGGGACATATTCCTTTAATGCACCCGATTTGTTTTTAGAATAAAATAAAAGCTAGATTCGATCTTATTTCACAACACAACTTTTCATACAAGTAGTACTAACAAATCTTTGTTTTGTAATGGGATAATTTACATAAAACATTACAAACGCGACTTGAATTTCAAGAGGTAAGTGCCACTCGACGATTCCGGGCGCCATTTCGAATTCGCGACATAAAATTGCTACCAATCGGAATTCTACTACTGAAATTGCCTAACGGTTTAAACCCATCAACTTCTTATATACAAGTAGTACTAACAAATCCTTGTTTTGTAATAGGTAATTTACGTAAAATATTACAATCGCTTCTTGAATTTTCTAGATGGTTCCGGGACCCATTTCAAATTTTTACCTATTGGACAACTGAAACCACTTAACAGGGCTCTCTCCGTCACTCGTTTCATACAATCGTAGTTCCAATTTCATTTGAATACTAAGCAACCAAAGTCCATGAAATTTTGCAGACATATTCTAGAAACTAATATCTGTGTCTGTGGTGTTTATGATTTTTCTAAAAATATTTAGTTTTAAAATTACAGGGGCTCAAAGATTTGTATGAAAATTTTTAAGACCGCGTAACTTTGAAACCGAATATTTTAACAGAAATCTAACAACACTAAACAATAAACACAGACAATTGTGTCTGCGTTTATTGTTTGTCTTCTACTTTTCAAGGAAGAAAAAAATAGAAAATCAGCAATCAGCATACATACTGGTGGTTTTAGGGTTCCGTACCTCAAAAGAAAAACCGGAACCCTTATAGGATCACTTTGTTGTCTGTCTGTCTGTCTCCCGAGTGCGGAACCCTCAGTGCGCGAGTCTGACTCGCACTTGGCCGGTTTTTTTTATGTTTCAGTGAAACTTGAATCCGAAGCTCTACCAACTTCTAAATTCTAAGCACCATAATGGCGGCACAATTTCGTGAAACAAAAAGAGCATCTTGCTTTTAATATTGCTAACAACTGGTAGCCCGGCAACAAAAGAAAATTTAAGATACAGCGAGAAATTCATACCTGTATGGTTAGAAACGGCAACTACATAGTTGCATCTGAGAATACCAGCCCCTTTATAAAAATCTTACAAAAGATGTCTCATTTTCTTACTTCTTTTGTACGAGCATATGCGAAGCTCATAGTAGGATAAACTTTTCGCGCAAAGTAAATTTAAACCCAATGTTTCCAGAAGAGTTCTAGGTTCGATTGACGCGCTGTCCAAATGTTGACAAAACACTTTAAAAATAAAGTTTGCCTCCATCATTTCCCATTCACATACCTGTGTATTTCAAACGCTTTTGACTCTGATTCTTCAGTTTAAATATTATATTTATATAATAAAAAACTGGACAAGTGCGAGTTAAATTCGCGTAGAGAGGGTTCCGTATGATGAATTTCTAGTTTCTACGCTCGATATTGAATGATTTACCATGTTATCTTAAGACCATAAATAATGGGTATTCCTGTAATCTGTATATTTGTATTTTTTTTCAAAATTGTTAGTTCAGTAGTTTGTTCAAAGGGAGGGGTGGGGTGGTCAATTTTCATATATTTTCTAAAATAATATAAGGCTATTTAAGACCACCATAACAAGCTATTTTACATTTTACACGGTGGGTACAGTTTGTAAAACTTTATCTTATTTTCTAATTTAAAAAAGTGACCTCCATACCTATTCAAAATTCATTTATTTACATTACCCGCCCGTGTTTGGGTCTAAGCAATTCATAATAATAATATTATGATGTGTACCAAACATTCGGTTCAGTAGATTTGGAACAAATTGACTGTAACAGATAGAAAAACAGACAGCCAGACAGCATACTTGCACATTAATACTAGATGATACCCGCGACTTTATCTGCTTATATGATTATATGGGTTCGGTATTTTAATTTGGGCGTACGGAACCCTTTTCTTTCTATTTCTATTAAACTTTAGCAGTAACACCACTGAAGGGACTTGCTTAAAATTGCTCCGAGCATGCTGAACTCTTTGCATAATATTATCTAGAAATAAATGTAGCACGTACGCGAGCTAGGATACAACAGTCATGAATATTAATATCATATTTAGCAGAGCTATCAAAAGAGTGGCCTCGTCTCTACCAACTCTCTACAAAATGATGAATCAATATCAGCTCAGGTCGGCTGGAGTTACTGTAGGCACAAGTATATCAAATGTCAAGATAAGTAAATTCTGTCATTTCTATCTTGTTGCTAAGATTTCTTAACTATCCTTTCTCCCATGAGATAACACACCCATAAAAATCTTAAGCACACTTCTATTATAAATCTTATTAAACTTTATTTCGCAAGGCAGACCGCCATCTTTGTCTAACTTATTTGCATAAATAAAGACAGAACAATTTAACTACGTAGATCATTTGTTATTCAAAGAGAGGACTTTAGCAGACGTTGCGGGTCCATAAGTTATGAATTATGGAAGACTAGCCGATGCCCGCGACTTCGCTTGCGTGGATTTAGGTTTTTCGAAATCCCGTGGGAACTCTTTGATTTTCCGGGATAAAAAGTAGCCTATGTGCTAATCCAGGATATTATCTACCTGCATTCCAAATTTCAGCCAAATCCGTCCAGTAGTTTTTGCGTGAAGGAGTAACAAACATACACACACACATACACACACACACACACACACACATACAAACTTTCGCCTTTATAATATTATAGTGTGATGACGCGTGGTTAAGGGTGTCACCACATACCAGTATGTACCGATTATTCACCAAATGCCTATTATGTAAAACAAGTGCACTTACTAAGTAATATTTGTACAGTAAGTCTGTACTAACTGACTGTACCTACAAATATCTAGAACATAATCATTTGCAAAATGACTAAGTAGGTACATCACATCACACTAATATTATAAAGGAGAAAATTTGTATATGTGTGTGTGTGTGTATGTATGTTACTCCTTCACGCAAAAACTACTGGACGGATTGGGCAGAAATTTAGAATGGAGATAGATTATACCCTGGATTAGCACATAGGCTACTTTTTATCCCGGAAATTCAAAGAGTTCCCACGGGAATTTTAAAAAACCCACATCCACGCGAACGAAGTCGCGGGCATCAGCTAGTAAAGTATAAATTCGAGCATTTTAGTCACATACTTCAACCTATTCTTATTCAAAATGAGAACTTTGCCCTACGTGATCCTCGTGTGTCAGAGAATTAAAATATTGCATAATATCATGTCATAACTCCTATGTACCTACTACTGCATAATATTATTATATCTAGGTAACCTACTACTTATGCCTTTGATATTCGATTCGTACACTACTTATAATACCCGTTAATGGTACCTAAGCAGGACACCGAACGAACAGGCAGAAAAACTTCTGTTTTCATACTAGTAACCACCCGCGGTTTCACTCGTCGAAAATATAAATTCTGGATATGGAATACCATATCCCGTAGGAATTCCATTATACCTTATCTACATTATAAAGAAAACATCTATGCAAAATTTCAGCTTTCTAGGTTTTAAGCTGGGTGTTGATGAGTCAGGACTTTTTATATAGGTAAATACTGAATGATGCCCGCGACTTCGTCCGCGTGGATTTAAGTTTTTAGAAATGCCGTGGGAACTCTTTGATTTTCTGGGACAAAAAATTGCCTATGATAATTTCCGGGACGCAAGATACTTTTGTACTTAACAAACTTCATCAAAATCGGTTAAACGGGTGGCCCTTTGAGAATCCCGTGGGAACTCTTTGATTTTCTGGATAAAAAGTAGTCTATGTCCGTCCCGAGATGTAGGCTTTACTAACTTTGTACCTTTCATTAAAATTAATTGGGCCATGAAAATCTAGCAGACAGACAGACAGACACACTTTCGCATTCATAATATTAGTATTGATATGGATTAGTATGGATTGAATAACTAAGCTTAAGAACATACAGTACTTAGCTAGTTGTCTGGTTTTAGTGTGTGAAGTTAATCTTGTTTACTCATATATTTGGTTAAGAGTTTCCTCTATTACTTTTCACGACCAAACCAACGGGCTAAAACTTCTCCCATAAACAATGCCAAGTATGAGCAGGCACGTTCACTGTTGCCAATAGTATGGCAACCTGCCAGAGTCAACAAGTTTCTACTATTCACCAAATTTGCTAACTATACAAGCATTTCAAGAGATTGGTCGTGTGGGTGGAAGCAGTTCTAAAATTCATGAAGCTTGATGTATCTAATATTCCGTGACGTCATTGTTATGCAGCTCACGACATGCCCGACATAAAAATATGCTCCAAATCCCTAACGACCTACGTTGTGTTAAAAAAAATTGAACGGAAACACCGTGCATTTTCTTCGTAATTAGCCAAAAATAAGAGCATCTCAATTCTCATTGTAATGCAAGTACCAAATGTAATGTGTGTGTCTGTCTGTCTGCTTGCTTTTCATGGCCCAAAAGTTGAACCGATTTTAATGAAACTTTTTATCCCGGAAAATCAAAGAGTTCCCAACGGATTCTTAAAAGCCAATCTGTTTAACCGATTTACATGAAATTTGGTACAGAGGTAGCTTGCATCCCGGAAACAAACAATACTCGAAACTTCATCCAATTGGCAGTGAGCCGAAATAATCCGAAATGATGGATTCAAAAGGGCGGCTTTAGGTACGTAGGTGTCTAAGTCATAAAGTATAAAAGATGGAAGAGTGGTTTTTGGTACTTAAAAAATGATCAGGACGTGGTCTAAAGAGCAGAAAAATCAAGATGGTGGAATCTATAGATCCATATCAAATATATGACGACCAAACTATTAAAAAATATCTAATGTAGAGTCTACATATTATCGTTTTTTAATAATTGGTTTGCAGACTCAGTTTTTCAAAATTTCTATATATATTGTAGACATTTTAAAAACTTACCTGCGCCCTACCAGTCTATCTATATATAGACTATTACGACCATAGACCTATTACTATCAATGATTACGGCTCGATAAGTCAAAACTGTAATTAGCAGATAAAAATATAGGTAATAGATGGTTAGAATTACTACTTACAGTGACTGCGACAAGTACTTGGAGAGTCCAAGCTGGGAGATCTTGGTGCTTTTAATCCCCTCATTGACTATATTGGTGACGGTCAAAAAGTTCTTCGTCATCGTCGACTCTTGAGACACTATGTCACAGAAAAACCACAAAAAATTTACTTTAAAAGAAACTACTCGGTTAAAAAGTCAGAAAATAATCGCGATATTTTCCTCAAAAAAAGAAAAAAAGCTAACTAGCCACTAAAATTGTCACTAAACGACCGCTACAATTTTCATGAAAAACAAACGCGTTTTATTTCGTAAACTAAAACACTACGCGATCTACGCACTACGAAACTTACTCTTTCAAATATCGACACAACATCGATTATTTTTTTAATTCGCAACAAACAACCCGCGAATATACTCGTAACAAATAACAGTTAAAACAAAAGACACTTTTTCTCTCTTTGCTTCCGGTATCACAGTTTATCGATGTTATTCTTTTTTTTATAAATCAGTCAACAATTAAAAGACGTACAGGCTGCAGTTCGTTTTCTGAACCTAGAAAAACATTTTTTATGAATTCCTTTTTTCAAACACTAAATATTTCTATAACAATTTTGAATGAAAATTTCCTCTAAACCTTCTAAAAGTGCTTGAAATATTTCTGAAGTAAAGAATATAGTACTAGAGGGGCAGGTTGTAGAAAATAGGATATAAGTGGGATTAGGAAAATGTCTTGAAAACATACCTACTATATCGCATGCGACGTAATATGACAAGTCACATTTGTTACTTTATACCAATTGGCTGTTCGTATGTTACAACTCACACCGACATACATAATACATTTGCGGTCTGTGCATAATAAATAAGACCCAGCTGTCTCTCCACAAGGATAATCCACGCAAAGTAATTCTTACAAATCCTCCGTGCAAGCCGACGAAGCTGAATGTACCTACTTAATTGTATGCTTTTGTATGATGAAACTAGCTGATGCCCACGACTTCGTTCGCGGTTTTTTAAAAATCCCGTGGGAACTCTTTGATTTTCCGGGATAAAAAGTAGCCTATGTGCTAATCCAGGGTATAATCTATCTCCTTTCTAAATTTCAGCCCAATCCCTCTAGCAGTTTTTGCGTGAAGGAATACCAAACATACACACACACACACACACATACACATAAACTTTCGCCTTTATAATATTATACTTTAAGATATGATATGAATATATGAATATGATTATGTGATATGATATATGATGATGATGATAATGAAATAAGGTTATAATAAGTATAATAATAACCTTATACAGGGTGGTCAAAAAGTCGTGGATCAAACGAAATAGGGAGATAGAGGAGGTCATTTCTAGCAAAAAAAAAATTCTACAGCATGGCCATATTTAAATTGCCCTAAGTCGGACTCGCCAAGTGCGCTTTATAATCACATAACTCTGAAAAGTTATAGGTGCGTACCCGGGATCGAACCCCTGACATTTCGAATAGGTTATACACTTATTACAGGATATTTTCACAAATACATAAGGACAAGGTACAAGTTTAGCTAGACACGATACATGATGATATGATATTCGAAGCACTTTTCTATCTTATCACGTAATATATGAGAAATGTTATCGGAGCGAGCGATGTTTGACGCAAGATGTTATCGTACCGCTTATAAAAATGATCGCTAAAATACTTCAAGTACCACGGTGAAGTCTCAACCCGCCTAGAGGTACCATAGCGCTTATGACAGATAGAAAATTCTGCCAAAGATTGAGATCAAAGTAAACTAGAATAAGGGAACTCTCGGGTTGATACTGAATCAACGATATGAGAAATATTAGGCTATGAACTAACGTGAAATCGAAGAAAAGTAGGCTATTTATAGGTTACCTAGCGTCAAATATAGCAACATTTGACTATCTAGCTATGTTGAATTCCTCTGCCTATTTACATGTACAATAAGAAAAAGTAATGCCACTACGATGTAGTATATCAACAATTTGTGCATATAGATAATTATATTACACAATCTTAGTAATTTATTTACACAATACTTAGCGTGATTTTGCATTGTATAATTTGAATAGATTTCTTGACCACTTGGTCATTTTTCCAGTTGATTCCTGTACCGTAGAACGATTATGTCGATCTGCGCTAAAGTACGCTATTTTATTTATGGACTAGTACTTGGCTGCTCAAACCTACTGGCAAGTGATGATTGATGATGCAGCTTAAGGTGTAGCAAGTTTGCCCGGAAAAAAAAAAACATTTATTTTCAACTAGCTGACGCCCGCGACTTCGTCCGCGTGAATTTAGGTTTTTCGAAATCCCGTGGGAACTCTTTAGTTTTCCGGGTAAAAAGTAGCCTATGTGCTAATCCAGGATATTATCTATCTCCATTCCGAATTTCAGCCAAATCCGTCCAGTAGTTTTTGCGTGAAGGAGTAACAAACATACACACACACACACACACACACACATACACATACAAACTTTCGCCTTTATAATATTAGTGTGATCTTAATTTGAGACCCTAGATCCTAGATCCTAATGCTTATAATATGGAAATACACAAAAATTGCCAAGTCGGCCAACGTTGGAACCTTGTGGGAATGTTGTCAAAGCGCTATTGGGCTCAATGCGTACATTGCCCTTTATACATCATACCAGCCCTCTACTGAGAACAGGTTATCTCAGAATCAGAAGGGTTTAGGCCATAGTCCACCTCGTTGCTAGCCCAGTGTGGTTTGGCTGATTTCTTGACAAACCTTATGAGAGCATTATGGAGAACTCTCAAGCATGCTGGTTTTATTAACCCACGACCCAAAAAGAGGGGTGTTATAAGTTTTACGTGTGTATCTGTGTATCTGTCTGTGGCATCGTAGCTCTTAAACTAGTGAACCGATTTTAATTTAGTTTTTTTTTTTTGTTTGAAAGGTGGCTTGATCGAGAGTGTTCTTAGCAATAATCCAAGAAAATCGGTTCAGCCGTTTGAAAGTTATCAGCTCTTTTCTAGTTACTGTACCTTAGTGTACCTTCATTAGTGTGTTGGAGGTGTTATAAATTTTTAATTTACACTTGTCACTATGTTTTCTTTCACCCTTAAAGTAAGTGATATTTAATTGCTCAAAATGCACACGACTCCGAAAGGTTAGAGGTGGCTGGGATCGAACCCCCACCTCCCGAACAGGAGGCCGACGTTTTAACCACTAAGCTATCACCACTGTCATAAGACATAATATATTACAGAGAAGAAGCGTGCTATGAGACGCCTTCCAACGGTATCATCGAGCTCATAAAATTGATCGCGAAAATATACGATGCAGTATTTCATGTCTCAATCCCCTATCACACTATATTTTTGTATAAATTTTCGCTGTAAAACGCTGTGAAAGATGAATCTTAAAATGTAAATTTTCTAGGTAGCATCATGGAATTTCAAGTGTGTATACTGTATATTGATGTAGTTATTTGAGATTTACTTACTACCGCGATTTCGTCCGCTTGGATTTATGTTTTTCGAAATCCCATATCTTTGATTTCCCAGAATAAAAGTAGCCTATTTGTTAATCCAGGATATAATCTATCCCCATTCTGAATTTCAGCCAAATCCGTTCAGTAGTTTTTGCGTGAAAGAGTAACAAACATACACACATACATACACACAAAGTTTCGCCTTTATAAATATTAGTCACTAATATAATTAGTTCTATGTGATCCTTGATGTGATCTATCTATAGATTTGATCACTACAATTTCTTTTATTTTTTAGCGTCTAAGTATTTAAAATGCCGTCTCTATGAAACAATACAAGCGTCGATTCTGATGGTTTTCTCTAAACTTTTAGAGTATTTTCATATTTTTTTAATATCGATAAAAAAGGCGAAAAATGAATTTTAAATTAAACTTTCAATTTTAGTGTTACTTTACAAACCCTACGTTCACTATGTCACTAGCACCTAAAGTCATGATGATCTGTATCTTATTACATTTGGTAATGTTTCGTTTGCATGGGTAATTTTTTAAGCAATTGTTGCTCGGTAATACGCATCAATCTGAATCAATAAGTAGAGCAATTTGGAGCAATTAATTTGCATAAAATTGCTGAAATTTTCGGGTATTGCTGTAAATTGCTTCACGTGGTCGTGACGTCATAATTGACTAAATTGCCTGAAATTGAGGAATTTCAATAACCCGTGTAAGCGTGCCTTAAGAAAAAGATGCGAATGCTTAATAAAGAGAAGAAAAGTTACCACCAGAATGAGTACCAATGTAGGTAGGTATACCTACATAAGGATGACCCACATAGTAGGTATAACAGATTACAGACAAATATTTGAGATACGATGCGACCCGGCGAAATATGCGCCGTGAAAGGGTAAAAACATAAAAACGTATAGCCATATAACATTTTTATTTCATAAAAGCCGTTTGGCAGTGACACGGCCCGACGCGGCCAAAAATGAGGATAACTTCATTAACATAAAAAAATATAATGAAGTATGTATGGAAAAAACATGCCAAGTCACTGAGGATTATGATTCATGAAATTATAAATAGAATACTGGGCTGATATAAATTATACCGTCGGATATTCGTAGATTTGTCTGAAAACATGGATAAAAATTAAATACACCCCCGACAAGTGAAGGTTACAGTAACTAGAAAACACTAAAAAGTAAAAAAAGAAAAATAAAACCGACTTCAAAAACGACAAACACTAAAAAGTAAAAAATAACTTTTGTTTAGCTACACGTGTAATGCACCTAGGTTGAAGTCGAGCGAGCATATTAAAACAAAATTAGAAATCCAAGAGTGAAGCTCGCCCGACTTCATACCTAGGTGCATTACACGTGTAGCTATACAAAAGTTATTTTTTACTTTTTAGTGTTTGTCGTTTTTGAAGTCGGTTTTATTTTTCTTTTGAAATTTTTTTATTTCACAATTTTTAGTGGCCCTACTGTACTATAATATGCTGTGCCCAGTTAAAACCCTACTGTTTACTAAGCTATTACACTGATCGCGAGCAATTTGCTCCTATCCATTGAGGAGTTCTGTTCTCCATCTCCGAAGATATTCATCAGATCTTCACCAAATTTATATGGGACCACCTGCACAGTATACCCTTTCAAACAAAAAAAAAAATTTTCCAAATCGGTCCAGGGGTCTTTGAGTAATCGGGGAACATACATAAAAAAAAAAAAGATCCCGACGAATTGAGAACCTCCTCCTTTTTTGGAAGTCGGTTAAAAAATAACTTTTGTTTAGCTACACGTGTAATGCACCTAGGTATGAAGTCGAGCGAGCATATTAAAACAAAATTAGAAATCCAAGAGTGAAGCTCGCCCGACTTCATACCTAGGTGCATTACACGTGTAGCTAAACAAAAGTTATTTTTTACTTTTTAGTGTTTGTCGTTTTTGAAGTCGGTTTTATTTTTCTTTTGAAAATTTTTTATTTCACAATTTTTAGTGGCCCTACTGTACTATAATATGCTGTGCCCAGTTAAAACCCTACTGTTTACTAAGCTATTACACTGATCGCGAGCAATTTGCTCCTATCCATTGAGGAGTTTATCCATTACTGAAGTACTGCATATCGGTCTGGGGAGGGAGCAACAAAACTGCGATGCTACAGCTAGAAAGAGCACAGAGATCGATTTTGAAAGTAATGACTAAAAAACCTTTCAGGTTTCCAACAACAGAACTATATAAAGACTGCAAAGTTCTAACAGTCCGCCAACTATACTTATTGCACATTATTATACGCAAACATAATTCTGCTAATTATGATAAAAATTTGGTAAAGAGAAGAATGGATCATGTAAAAGAATAGCCAAGACTCACAAGTTCATAATGCTTTCACTGTTAAAAAGTTATGAGATCTCTAGTAGAGCCAAGCCCCTAGCTGAGCTTAGATTTGTGCTGGCCATGGGAGCTATCCCAAGTCCAAAGTATATAGCTTTTAAATGTTCTTGACTATATGACATTTATAACAATAAATAACAAATCACTCTACTTACAAGCTCTGATTCTACAAACCCTACATCTTGGTAAAAAAGGACGGCTTGGCCGTTTAATGTTCGTAAAACTAATACATGACATAACATATTTTAAGGCCATAAGGAATAGTTTGTTCGACAACTACTAATTTGTATTGTACTTCGTTATGGTCGCAGAAGCTATTCCGGGCTTAAATGTTATTTCAGATAAAAAATCCACGAATTGTAAACGGCCAAGCCGTACTTTTTTACCAAGATATAGGGTTTGTAGAATCAGAGCTTGTAAGTAGAGTGATTTGTTATTTATTGTTATAAATGTCATATAGTCAAGAACATTTAAAAGCTATATACTTTGGACTTGGGATAGCTCCCATGGCCAGCACAAATCTAAGCTCAGCTAGGGGCTTGGCTCTACTAGAGATCTCATAACTTTTTAACAGTGAAAACATTATGAACTTGTGAGTCTTGGCTATTTTTTTACATGAAATGTTTTTGATGGGATTTCATTTCTTTTTGGCAGGTGCCCTAGATTTTTTTTGGATCTATTTCTTGTAGGTACATCATTTTCATGGCCCACTCTCTATCGTTACCTCTTTTTTTAAAAGCTTTTATTCAACTTGCAATGTACTCGTATGTAAATATGTTTGTTCGGGTGGAATCTTGCAACTCAATTTTGAAGCAGATATACCAAACTTCAGTCTTTTAGGACTTCAGGAAACACAGATACTTGGTACGTTTGATAAATCTGCCACGGACATCTTATCTTGAAAACTTTAGTATTCGAGTAACAGATTTTACAGATATGCATCTCATATAGGAGGGGATGAAGGGGGACCCGATTTCTTAATTTATCTGTTGTTCATAATTCTTGAAATTCCTGCTTAATGCCAAATTTCAGTCTTCTAGGACTTCAGAAAGTACCCTAGAATTTGTGACTAGAAGTTTTGACTGTCAATAAATCTGAAACTATAAAAGTTAGACAATTGATAGTCAATGCGTTTAATAAATCTGCCAAGGACATCTTATCCTGAAAATATCAGCATTCTAGCGACAGAATTTACAGATTTGCTTCCCCCATAAGAGGCGTAGAGGGGGGGAAATTTCCAATTTCTTAATTTTCCTGTAGTTTGTATGCAATTTCTAGTCTACATACCAAATTTCAGTCTTCTAGGACTTCGGGAAGTACCCTAGAATTACAGACTAGAAGTTTTGACTGTCAATAAATCTGAAACTATAAAAGCTAGACAATTGATACTCAATGCGTTTAATAAATTTGCCCAAGGACATCTTATTCTGAAAATATCAGCATTCTAGCGACAGAATTTACAGATTTGCTTTTCTCATAAGAGGCGTAGAGGGGGGGCAATTTCCAATTTCTTAATTTTCCTGTAGTTTGTATGCAATTTCTAGTCTACATACCAAATTTCAGTCTTCTAGGACTTCGGGAAGTACCTTAGAGGTTTTGAGTAGAGGTTTTGATGATCATCAGTGAGGGACGAAATCGGCGTATTTTAGGTATCAATAAATCTGTAACTATAAAAGCTAGATATTTGAAACTTGGTATATTTTGTAAATTTGCTGAGGACACCTTATATTGAAAATTTCAGCTTTCTAACGTCATTCAGACCGAAGTTATGACGGGTCGAAAATACGGCGAAACACTTCGAGAAAAAGGTACGTAGCGCCCCGGCCGCCGTTTGGCTCGTCTTGGCGGGGGCACTACCGTGCCCCCTGATGTAATTTTTCGAACAGAAAGACATAAAACTGCACTTGCTGGGAGACAGTACTACATCATTAGCTCTAGACTGTACAATAAAATTAATAAAATTATTAAGATTTATCCACTGAATAGAAACGAATGTAAAAAACGAGTTAAGGAATGGCTACTCAAACAAACCTACGTTGATACTGAAAAAATGCTGAAAGTTCTGGTTTAACATGATTAAATATCATTTTTCTAACGTATTTTATGTTTAAATTATTATTAAAGGAGAGCACTGTTGCCTGAGACACAGGTTTCCACCTATTTTAGGGACAGTAGATCTTCAATAATATAATTTTAATCATACAAATATCTTTTGTTTTTTCAAAATATTCTTGTTTTAGATATCATGTTTATATGTAACAAATTGTATAATTGTATAGTTCTGTTCTCCATCTCCGAAGATATTCATCAGATCTTCACCAAATTTATATGGGACCACCTGCACAGTATACCCTTTCAAACAAAAAAAAAATTTTCCAAATCGGTCCAGGGGTCTTTGAGTAATCGGGGAACATACATAAAAAATAAAAAAAAAAAAAAAAAAGATCCCGACGAATTGAGAACCTCCTCCTTTTTTGGAAGTCGGTTAAAAAGAGCTGATAACTTTCAAACGGCTGAACCGATTTTCTTGGGTTATAGCTAAGAACACTCTCGATCAAGCCAGCTTTCAAACAAAAAAAAAAAAACTAAATTAAAATCGGTTCATTACTTTAGGAGCTACGATGCTACAGATAGATACACTGATACACAGGTACACACGTCAAACTTATAACACCCCTCTTTTTGGGTCGGGGGTAAAAAATACTTAAAACTTAAAGCTGATCGGATATCTAATTGCACTGTGTATGTCCCAAATACAACGCATTTATACGCAAGTGTGTGGATATGTGGGTGTGTGAGTGTGTGTGAGTGTGTGCATGTGTGTGTCTAAAAGTACGAGTAAAAGTGGAGTTATACTAGAATATCCAAAAGTCTTTCAGTATCCGCGCACAGGCCACAGACCCGTAGATAGTGTAGTCGGGCGCTGAAAAATTTATTTAAACTTCACGCCTTATCCATTCTTCCGAATATTATAAATACGCGTCTATAGTGTGTATAAAAGTGTGTGTCTGTCTATTGGTCCGCTAGCTTTTCATGATTTACCGTTTAACATATGTTGACGTAATTTTACACGAAGATGGCTGACCTTCCGGGGAAGGACGTAGGCTAATTTTAGTCTCAGAAAATGTAAGAGATCCCACGGGATTTTCAACACAAATCACGCGAACGAAGGCGTGGACCATTTAATTACTCAGAAGAGTAGAGTAACCTTCGAATATTTTCTTCTTTGGCTCATGAATTTCAACTCATACTAGGCCGTTCTAGCTTTGTAAACCGTTTATTATAAAGCCTTCACTTCACAGATTTATTTGTCACTTATTTCATCCGGTATCGAACAATAGAAGAAATTCAGGCACGTTCGTGATATATTTTTTTAAAAACCGGCTTTTATATATTACGGCATACGAAGTATTCTGTGTTTATTTGATTTTAATTGATTTTGTTATTGTTGTCGGGGGACTAATAGCTCCGTGAATTTGTCTTATTGATGTGCATTCATTGAAATAGCAGTTGCGAAAATGTACAACTTTTAACAGCTTTTTATTGAACGCATTTTACCTATCAATAAAACGCTTATTAATTTACTTACCTTATTCGAAGCTTAATAAATTGAAATAGGCACTATATTTTCACATGTAACTCTATCATCACTCTCTCTTTCTAACTCCACCTGTGGGGAGTGGAGAGAGCGTACTCAATGTACTCAAAAAAAAAAAAAAAATGTAGTGGCTGCGCTCGTCATTTTTAACTCCCGACCCAAAAAGAGGGGTGTTATAAGTTTGACGTGTGTATCTGTGAATCTGTCTGTGGCATCGTAGCTCCTAAACTAATGAATAGATTTTAATTTAGTTTTTTTTGTTTGAAAGGTGGCTTGATCGAGAGTGTTCTTAGCTATAATCCAAGAAAAAGGGTTCAGCCATTTGAAAGTTATCAGCTCTTTTCTAGTTACTGTAACCTTCACTTGTCGGGGGTGTTATAAATTTTTGATTTACACTTGTATTCATTGCTTCAAAGATCGCCAGACGAAATTTAAAGCTGAGCTTCGTATAAGGCATCGATCTACAATTGTTAAGTAATAAGTAAATCAATAAGCGTTTTATTAGATGGTAAAACGCGTTCATTTAATAATTACTTATACCGTTATTCGAAGTTTAATAAACGGCTACGTGTTTGTTATTGCCTGATGGTTATATTGATTGGAAAATAGAGTGATAAATAATGCAACAGCAACAACTATGAAGTTACAAGAAAAATAATAATTTATGTAAAAGAAACAACCGCGTAGCTATAAATCTATCCTTACAAAGATAAGCTGATTTTAATCCCTTTGTACCCGTTGCTTTTGAAACCGATAGCTATTTCCAAAGTAAAAACTTCATTCGCAATATAGACCTATCTCAACAAAATGTTACGACTAGAAACGACTGTAAAACTTGGGACAGTGAATCCTGCAATTTCTTCTTTTCTTGAAACGAATGTACGGATTTTGTCGTTGAATTTTGTCGATATTTGAAAAATGGGTACGTGATAACATGGATGGTTTTGAAAATATTAAATCTTTGAACAAATAACCATAACGGTGATTATATAGAGAATCAAAAACTCCACCTGCATGAGTTGCTCAAAAAGTAAAAATCATTATATTTGAAAATGGCGCCATACAGCAAGCATATTTTTTTTCAAAATATTTAGTGTAACTTGGGAAGGTGTAAAGCTTCTAACGATAGCCCAACTATATAAATCTGTTCAAGCATTTAAAAGCTATGGCGGAATAAACACACTCACATACATACATACATACATAAATACATACATACATACATACATACATACATACATACATACATACATACATACATACATACATAGTACATAAATATTGTATTATAGCAACCTGAAAACGTTACACTCCATTTTTTGGATAATCTTATAAAAACAGTTGATTAACTTCGATAAAATGGAACAATTTTATTCAAATCAAAGCATTTCGATCTTGCACACAACACACTATGTTTCCAACTTAGCAACAGGAAATGTTTTTTTAGAACACAATAGAGAGCTAAAAGGCAAAGGTCGAGAGCCATTATGCCAAAACAACCAAAATTGTACAAGTGAAAATTGTTTGAATTATTAAGACACAACATGATGTCCGCGACTTTGTCTGCGTGGATATATGTTTCAAAAATCCCGCGCGAAACATAAGTTTTTACGGAATAAAAAGTATGTATTAATCCAAGGTAGGTATAATCTATCCCATTCCAAATTTCAGCCAAATCCGTTTAGTACCTTTTGCGTGAAAGATTAACAATCACACACACACACACATACACACACAACAAGGTAAGAGATAAGTTACTGAATTAATAGAACCCCGGATTTCCTTCTAATAGCAGGTCGAAGTCTTAACAGTAATTAATTTGTAAAGTAGAATGTAATAACACCATACACAAGTGTAAATTAAAAATTTATAACACCCCCGACAAGTGAAGGTTACAGTAACTAGAAAAGAGCTGATATAACTTTCAAACGGCTGAACTGATTTTCTTGGGTTATAGCTAAGAACACTCTCGATCAAGCCACCTTTCAAACAAAAAAAAAACTATACTAAAATCGGTTCATTAGTTTAGGAGCTACGATGTCACAGACAGATACACACGTCAAACTTATAACACCCGTATTTTTGGGTCGGAGGTTAAAAATAAGTGGATTAATCACTTATCTTTCCGCTAACTTATCAACTTACCAGAATGTGAACGAAACTCTCGCTTAAGCTTAAAAGCTTAAGTTTTAAAATCGAACTTTTAGTCAGCCCAATAAAATAAAAGAATCGTCCATTGCACGAAAAAAAAATTAGAAGCTTAACTCGGTTATCTCGTGCACACAAAGTCAATAAAAGTTCGTAGTTCAGAAAACATACAGTTGGGAAAAAATCAGAGTCCACAATTACTGCTGCTCCCAATTTCATCCTAAAATTTTTCAAAATACATTTTATATTTCCTTTAGTTTGAACGGTTTATAAGACGTGTTCACTGATAATGAAACTTGTAAAAGTCGGTGATATTGAGTAGAGTTTTACTTAAAAAAAAACTTGCAGACATTGACTCGCTGTAATACTAGGTATAAGTAGGTACACTTGCAGAATAATCACACCTAACAGTAGGTGGTGATGTAGCCTAAGATGGATCGCGCCTACCTAGAAGGTGCCAAATCACTCTTCTTTTAAAGGTACCAATATAGCTAATGGGGAAAACGGAAGCCCGAAAGGCATTTCATATTATAGCAGTTCAAAGCGTCCCGCAACGCTGCCTTTTTCACAAGTCTCACATAATATAAGCTCCGCACAAGTTCAATTTAAGAACTGTATGTTATACAAACTGCGAAATAGTCCAACGAAATGCAAAAATTCCACGTGTAAGTTTACAAAACTGAAATGCAGGATTTCCCACTTTCTTTTGTTTCATTTTTATATTACACGGTCGTTGTATGCGGACTAAAAATAAAGTGTATGCAGTTCTTTAAAATGCAACTTGCACATGCTTATCTTGCGAGGCTGGGGAACGAAACGTTTTTATTAAAAGCCGGTACAATACTAGATATTATGACCGTAAACTGTTAGATGATCCATATTTACGTATATTATAACGAACTCATCATTCTAGGCATTATAAACGTTAGATATTCCATAATTAATTTCTATAACATGTCCATAAATATTGATTTTGATAGAATATTCAACTGATAACAATTCAAACGTAGCTCGCGTTTGTATGGAGCTCGCTACGAATAAACTACCTTTAAATATCCGGAGATAATGGCTCGTGGTATTTGCTGTTCAGTCTGAAGTAATCCTAAAGGTTTACACGAGGGTATTCACGGACCATAATATGGAAGGGTATGAGTAGAATATGTCTTAAGCTTTCTAATAAGAAAAAGTAGTCTACAAAAAGAGACACCTAAGACCCTTATTTAAGCTGAAATCCTTTCATTTACAAAAGGTCTTCTTGTGCCATACAATGCTCAGATTTACCTTAATACCATATATTAGATATAAGAGAAAACTGTTTTCACATCATATCATGTTCTTATTTTGTTCACGTAATAGAAAGTGGGATACATTATTATAAAAATAACATATTATGTAATATACTACAAATTCTTTGAGCTTTTATCTTTCAATATTGAATCAATAATAAGAGATGGAAATGATTAACTGGATAATTGAAATGTTTTTTACACGTAAAGAGATCTTATTCGCAAAAAAGAAGCCGGGCTTTCCATACATTCGTAATTTTTTTTAAAATGATATAAACGGCAGTTTCTGGTCTCATCTTATAATCGGGCACTAGCGAGATTGGACGCAACAATAATATGTCGATGATATGCGGTGCTGCGATGGTGAATAATATGTTTTATAGTAATACTTTACGTGAATTACGATAATATGACAATGATACCAACAACTACCTACGATAACCTACGATATCACGTTTTTAACCCCCGACCCAAAAAGAGGGGTGTTATAAGTTTGACGTGTGTATCTGTGTGTCTGTGTATCTGTGTATATGTCTGTGGCATCGTAGCACCTAAACGAATGAACCGATTTTAATTTAGTTTTTTTTTGTTTGAAAGGTGGCTTGATCGAGAGTGTTCTTAGCTATAATCTAAAAAAATTGGTTCAGCCGTTTAAGAGTTATCAGCTCTTTTCTAGTTTTCTTGTAGAAAAGAAGGTTAGATAACCGTTAGGTTCATAATATTATGTCAAAAGACAAATGTCAAGCTGTCAAGATGGACGTTGCTTAAATACATAATTATTTATTTGAAAATGATGTTTTGGAAAACTCAAATACTTTGGATCGTCGGGGGTGTTATAAATTTTTAATTTACACTTGTTTAACTTAAATACTCAGGCTTCAAAATCCTGTGAATATACATAGTTTATTTTCCAAAACAATAGAGATCCCTACGAAGATTGTAATAAGCTAACCGTGCGAAGTCGGGGCGATGGCTAGTACACAAAAATTATTACACTTTAACTAATCTTATACACAAAAATGTTTCAGAAAATTCCTTTTAGCCTGAACAAATAATAATTCTGTCAACTACAACCAGCAACACTCATTCTATTTCCCAAAATAGACACCACTCACCAACAGTTAAACAATTTTATAAATTGCTATTTTAGACTGTTCATTTAAAACAAGTGTTAATTAAAAATTTATAACACCCCCGACAAGTGAAGGTTACAGTAACTAGAAAAGAGCTGATAAGTGATAACTTTCAAACGGCTGAACCGATTTTCTTAGATTATTGCTAAGAACACTCTCGATCAAGCCACTTTTCAAACAAAAAAACATTAAAACCGTTTCATTAGTTGAGGAGCTACGATGCCACAGACAGATACACACGTCAAACTTATTAAACCCCTCTTTTTGGGTCGGGTGTTAATAAAATACAATTTTTCAACAGAATAACTCATCTATTTTCCAGCTCGCTGGGCTGTCGTGACGGGGTGAATTTTCCAATTTTACCGAATCTAACAGATATTTTAGTGAAAATTCCTTTACACTCTATTTAACACCGCATAAATGATTTATTGGTTGAGTCCGATCATTGGAAGGATGAATCCAAGCAAGGAGAAAGATATAGGTCTTTCTACTAACTATATCGTTAAATTAAATGAATTTATATACATATTTCACTAGCCTCGTCGGCGTGGACTACACAAATATTGCAGCCCTATTTTACCCCCTCAGAGGTTTTTCAAAATTCCTTTATTAGCGAATGTCTGTCATAATAGCTATCTGCATGCCTAATTTTAGCCCGATTCATCCAGTAGTTAGCTAGATCAGTCAGTCAGACAATCATTCAGTCAGTCAGTCACCTTTTCCTTTTACATATTTCATGTAGTCATAATTATAGGGAGATCTATTACTCTAACTTTTACAATTTTCAACATTTGAGATCAGTAGACTCAAGAAAATAAGAAGTTATGTATAGACATCGAAAAAACGTGACATCTATTTCGTACAGTAGAGTAGTTGAGTTGAATTCTCTTCATTTTTGATGTGGGTTAAAAAACCGTGTTATTTTTTATATTTCCATTCAATGATGTTATTCAGAATCAATGAAGGAAATGAAATAAAACATAAAATGTAGTCTTTAAACGATGATAAAGGTAGACCGTCACTGTCGCTATTTCCCGGATGTTCAACGGATATTTCAATGAAAATTCTTTTAGACAGCTGCTGATATTGAAAATAAAAAGGGAAGAGAAAATGTAATGGCTATATTAATACACCTTACTCTCCCCATTTAAAAGAGGAGGCTGAGCGAAATCAATACGACAATCTCTCACGAGACTTTCGCAATGCTTTGTCGTTAACAAGATAAAGTTGAAAACTAAAACCCGACTGCGATCGTCTTAATAAACGCTGAAATATTATAGTAAAATTGTTTGTCTGTCTCTTGGTATATTTTAATGTTGTAGTATATTTATATTTATGAACTCAGAATTCTTTCCTCTTTCATTTGACTCCCCACTCGATACAATACAAAAAAAAATTTTTGGAGACTCCCACTTTTTTCATGTAACATCCGTTAGATAATTTTTTTCGTATAAAATATAGCCTATGTCACTCGGATCTTTACGACAAATCGATTGACATCTCATTCATCAAAATCGGCTCATCATCTCTCTTCATCAAATTCATCATCTCTAAAAAAGTTGGAAAGAATTAATGGTGGACAATTGTTTATAGTTAATTTATTTCAGAAACATTTATAGTATTTGTGAATATGTAATTACATCTCATTTTAAAAAAAAAAATCCGCAAATAACAATCTTGAATTTATTTCATTTTTTATATATTTTTTAAATTACATAATTTGAAATCCAATAAAAAACCCAATGTTATTCACTTCCGTTGGCAGTCCCCGACATTGGCGCTGACTGCCAATTTTTTTTTTTAATTTTCTGCACCTTACCTAAAACTTTTCTTGAACTTTGCTCAACTGTCTTACCTTTTACTAACTTTTAGATAAAAATACTAATTACGTAATTCTTCGAAAAATTTCAAGTAGGTCTTCACACTTTTGGATCAAAGGCAACAAGTTAATAATAATTTTGCCATCGGCTCCAGTAAGCTTGGCTCTTAAAATTAGAAGGTTACATCTTGACACCGGGAAAATAACGTTATTAGAATTTAAAAATAGACAATTCCTTTTACAATATACGACTAATTTTCCCCGTGAATTCGTCCGCATGAATTTATATTTTTTATCGTCCCGCCTATCGCTTGGTTTGAAAATTTCATGTAAGCTGTTGATGTAATGTAAGTATAGTTTTTAAAAGAATACAGTTAGAACGTTCCCCGATCTTAGTAATCAAAGTGTTTTCATAAAACCCGAAATGCTCATTCAATAACATCCACGATCCAACCGCTCGCTTTGGTCCCCATTGACCAATAAACAGTCGCTCGATATCAAAGCTCTTTATCAAAGGCTCACTCGTTCAGTGTCAACAGAACACTCTGATACTTCTCTGATATATCACATTCGTATCATATCCTATATATTCAAAGAACTGAATCTAGTGATGCCCTATTTCATAGGAAGCATTAAGAAAGCATAGCATAACATTAATAATAGTTTTTATTGTCAGGCATAAAAAACCCATGTACAAATAAAAGTTACAATAAAAAACAAATTTAGAATGGCCATTTTAGTTTCAGTTTTTTCAGTCAGTCAGAAAAGTATGTTGACAGTGAAGTAGTAAAAAAAAAAATTTGTAACTAGATGATGCCTGTGACTTCGTCCGCGTGAACTTAGGTTTTTACAAATCCCGTTGGAACTCTTTGATTTCCGGCATAATTAGTAGAGTTTGTCCTTACCTAGGATGCAAGCTATCTCGTACCTTTAATCAAAAGGGTTAAACGGATGGGACGTGAAAAGCTAGCAAACAGACAGACAGACAGACACACTTTCGCGTTTATAATAATAGTATGGATAAGCTGAGTTGACTCATTGTTCCATGGTTAGAGAAGTGACCAATCTTAATAACCACAAAGTTTCATAAACCTGAAATACTCATCCAATAACATCCATGATCCATGCGTCGGTCCCTATTGACCAATAAACAGATCGACCACAAAGCTCTTTATCAAAAGCGCACTCGTTCACTGTCAACTGAACACTCCTGATATATCACATTCATATCATGTCATGATAACACTCCGAATATCAGTTAAGTGCCAATCAAACCCATATTGCTTTGCGATAAAGTTTTCCTGGATTTGATGCCGGACATAGGATTATATTCTTTACTATTAATCTTTACAAAGCTAGAGTGGATCACTACTTTATATTATTAAATTTATAACACCCCCGACAAGTGAAGGTTACAATAACTAGAAAAGAGCTGATAACTTTCAAACGGCTGAACCGACTTTCTCAAATTAGAGCTAAGAACACTCTCGATCAAGCCACCTTTCAAACAAATAAACTTAATTAAAATCGGTTCATTAGTTTAGGAGCTACGATGCCACAGACAGATACACAGATACACACGTCAAACTTATAACACCCCTCTTTTTGAACGATTGGTGCTGAAGTTATGTAATGCTATTTAGTGTACAGTAAAACTATATCCATTCATGAATTCATTCATTCATTATATTTACAAAAAGAGAAAATGACTGACAGGCACGTCAATTATTATCATCAATCCATCGTTATCTCAGTACCGAGAAAAGCTCTCCTGTCAGAACGAGAAGCGTTTAAGCCATAGTCCATCACACTGGCCCAGTACAGATTAGCAAACTTCACTCTCCATTAAGAACATTATGGAAAACTGAGGTTATCTCACGATGTTTTCCTTCAACAACTTTAAGTCTCGATAGCTCAACGTTGAGATGCGGACTCAATTCCGAAAGGTCGGCGGTTTAAACCCCACCCGTTGCACTATTTGTCGTACCCACTCCTGGCACAAGATTTACGCTTAATTGGAGGGGAAAGGGGAGTATTAGTCATGATTAGCATGGCTAATATTCTTTAAAAAAAACATTAAAGCAAGCTTTGCTTAAACCACATAATATAGCTCCAAAAAAGTTAGAGGTGCGTACCCGGACTCGGACCCCCAACGCCCGATTAGAAGGCCAATGGCTTAACCACTAGGATCGAGGCAAAAGCACATCCCGTCACGGTGGCGCGGGACCTTGCTATAGGGATTTGACCCATGAACTTCTGACGTAAACAAATATTTTTATGTTTAATTTTTTATAGAAGTATGCGTCATTCTCGATATTGGGTATTTAAATTAAATAAATATGTAAATACTATTTGAGTAATGTTTTATAATATTATGAGTTACATAATCAAGGATTTTGAAATTTAATTGACGATAGCAATAACATTTCAAGCACTTTTGAAGTATATCAACTCTTGAATAAGTGATTAATGTTTTTTTTAATAAATCGAAAATTATAATTTCGTAATTAATTTTTTTTTCATTCAAAGCAGTAACGAAAATAAACGAACCTGTTACATAACAATCACGTAATGGGAACAACGAAAAAATGTTAACTATCAAAAACACATCACTTTTATCACTTCTCACTATTGCTTTTTTTTTATGAAGAATCGCGAAGTTAGACAGAGAGAGATAGATTTAGAAAGAGAGGCGTATATACGTGCACCCTGAACGTAGCGAAGAACGATACTGGCTACGGGCTACGAGCTACGAGATTCGTAGCATCCCCGCGCGTCTACGTAATCTCACATGCTACAAAATATTATTATACTTTGCATAAAAGTTATATTTTTTTTACCAAGTTTTCCTAACTTTATGTGACCTTTGTTACTCTCATTTTCGTTTTCCTTTTGTATTAGATTATAATGTGTATATTACACTTGTCCTGTATAGCGTGATAATTAACTGGCTGATGCCCATGACTTCGTCCGCGTGGAATTAGGTTTTTAAAAATCCCGTAGGGACTGTAGTGATTTTCCGGGATATAAAGTAGCCTATGTCACTCTTCAGATCTTTAACTACACCCATGCATAAAATCACGTTGATCCGTTGCTTTGTTGTGACGTGATTGAAGGACAAAACAATAAACCAACAAACAAACACCCTTTCGCATTTATAATGTGGGTCGTGATAGTGAAGTAGTGATTTCATTAAAATAAAGTTACATAATTAATTAGTATTAATTAATTATGTACTTTACACATTATCTATATCATTGTAATAACAAGTGTAAATTAAAAATTTTCATCACCCCCGACAAATCATTTTCAAATAATTAATTATGTATATCTAGGCAACGTCCATCTTGACAGCTTGACATTTGTCAATTGTCACTTGAATATTATGAACCTAAGGGTTATCTAACCTTCTTTTCTACAAGAAAACTAGAAAATAGCTGATAACTTTTAAACGGCTGAACCAATTTTTTTGGATTATAGCTAAGAACACTCTCGATCAAGCCACCTTTCAAACAAAAAAAAGTAAATTAAAATCGGTTCATTCGTTTAGGCGCTACGATGCCACAGACAGATACACAGATACACAGATACACAGATACACAGACACACAGATACACAGATACACACGTCAAACTTATAACACCCCTCTTTTCGGGTCGGGGGTTAAAAATGTATTTAACTACAAAAGAAAACAGTCGCTGGCACGTGAGACAGTCGACTGAGAGATATATTATGTCGCTTAAGAGATTTTGGCACAATACTCCAGTTTTCAGATTCATAACGACACACCCATTTATACGAGTATGTAAAGTCATATAAATAAAAATAATTGAATTTTGTACTTATGAACTACATTTTTCGATTTTCATACCCACCTTTAACTTTTTGGGGCTAATATCATTTCTTTTAACGGTGAAGGAAAACATCATGAAGAAACTTCTGTGTCATAATTTTTCGAAAGGTATGTGAAGCCTGACAATCTTCGCTTGTTGAGCGTGGTAGACTATGTCCTTCCCTATGTCAATCCCTTCTCATTCTGAGAGAGGACGCGAGCTAAGAAGAATGATTGTAGATTTAAGACGCATCCTAAAATGAAATGATTTATTTATTTTGAAATATTTTATTAACCCCCGACCCAAAATGAGGGATGTTATAAGTTTGACGTGTGTATCTGTGTATCTGTTTGTGGCATTGTAGCTCCTAAACCTATGAACCGATTTTAATTTGTTTTTTTTTTTTGTTTGAAAGGTGGCTCGATCGAGTGTGTTCTTAGTTATAATCCAAGAAAATCGGTTCAGCCGCTTGAAAGTTATCAGCTCTTTTCCAGTTATTGTAAGTCCACATTTTAACGAAGTAAATAACGTTGGCAAAAAAAAATCAAATCGTAAATGCACTAATTATATCTCGGTCAAAAAAGTAGTCAATTTTTTCACAATGACATGGATGCGAAAAGTGGGTCAGCAAAAAAAAACAATCGCGGTATATTTGAATAGCTCTTAAACAGGGTTAAAAATTCTTAATAATCTTCTTCGACCTACTAGCAGCTCGGTATTAAAAAGCCACAGTCGTAATTATAACTCGGTAGGTATTACAGGGTTATTTTGCAAACTCGCTTTTCTTTCGTGGGTAGAAAATATTATTTACTAGATTATGCCCGCGACTTTGTCCACATGGATTTAGGTTTTTAATTATACTAAGGGAAATTTTTGATTTTCCGGGACAAAAGTAGCTTAAATCAAATAGTAAATAGGTAGTGCTCATTATTTCGATTACGTTAATTTAGGTTTTAAAACCCCGTAAGAACTTTTCAACCCCCGACCCAAAAAGAGGGGTGTTATAAGTTGGACGTATGTATCTGTATATCTGTCTGTGGCATTGTGGCTCCTAAACTATTGGAACGATTTCAATTTAGTTTCTTTGTTTGAAAGGTGGCTTGATGGAGAGTGTTCTTAGCTATAATCCAAGAAAATCGGTTCAGCCGTTTGAAAGTTATCCGCTCTATTCCAGTAACTGTAACCTTCACTTGTCGGGGGTATTATAAATTTTTAATTTACACTTGTTTACTTGCTTGTAATAGTCTACATTTTAACGAAGTAAATAACGTTGGCAAAAAAATTCAAACCGTAAATGCAGGGTTATTTTGCAAACTCGCTTTTCTTTCGTTGGCTAGAAAGAATCATTTACTAGATTATGACCGCGACATTGTCCACATGGATTTAGGTTTTTAATTATACTAAGGGAAATTTTCGATTTTCCGGGACAAAAGTAACCTATATCAAATAGCAAATAGGTAATGCTTATGACTACGATTACGTTAATTTAGGTTTTAAAACCCCGTAAGAACTTTTTGATTTTCTGGAACCAAAAATGGAGTCGGTGTTAATGTGTGAAGACTTTTATACAAACATAATACTTAAATTAACGAAAGCAACCTTCTTTAAGTGTTTGTAAACCTTTCTTGATACGCTCAATATAAAACCCACGCACGTCTCCTCTAATTGGGACTCCCTTTTCCTTCCAAGCCAAAAGGCCTTAACAGGTTGTTAGTACTTTACATAATCATACACTTACATTATGTTATACCTACAAATTTATAAGTATGCTAGCACACAAGATTTTTTGTAGAATTGCGATCGACGTGCGATATTTAATCGCGTAATTACAAGAGACATGTTAAAAGTTTGGCTGACTACACTTTGGATCCATTTTCGTATGAATTTGACTCTTGCGAACACGTATGAATACCTGGAACAATTCCGACGTTCCAAGTATGAAATTGTATTGTAATATTGTAATTCCGACTGTGAAGGTGCATAGACCGGGTGTATTGTACAACTAACTCGCAGTGATGGTACGTGTTGGCACGAGTCGACGATACGATAACTCATCTTAAAGCCTTAAAGTAGACTACCGTAGATGGCAGCCAAAGCGACTAAAAAACCGGCCAAGTGCGAGTCAGACTCGCGCACTGAGGGTTCCGTGCTCGGGTATTTTTCTAACATTTTGCACGATGAATCAAAAACTATTACACATAAAAATAAAAATAAATCTGTTTTAAAATACACAGGTAAAGCCCTTTCATATGATACCTACCCCACTTGGTATGGTTATCTTACTTTGAAAATTGAAACACGTCTTAATTTTTTTATTATTATTATGTAACCACAAATTTGCGGTACAGGAATAAATTCAGATTTATTCCTGTACTTGTGCTATAAGATCTGCCTTTCAAGATTCTAGGTCAACGGAAAGTACCCTATAGGTTTCTTGACAGACACGACGGATGGTCGGACGGACAGACAGACAGACAACGAAGTGATCCTATAAGGGTTCTGTTTTTCCTTTTGAGGTACGGAACCCTAAAACTAGGAGGGCTCGGTAGTGGCAGTTCCATATATTTTGTATAATTGCGTGTTTAATAGTCACATCAGCCGCAGCGCGTTCGTCGCGCACGTCAATCACCCTGGTCGCGACTCACGACTACATGAAAAATTAATCACTATGCTAATGTATGGCATCACTTCCAAGCACCCGCGTAAAGCGCGGCCAATACCATTGTCGCGTCAGCCACGACGCGTTTGTCGCATCCGTCAGTCGCTTCGGCCTTTACCCGTGGAATTCTACTTTTAATTGTAATAGGATTCTAAATCGATGTCAAACTTTTAATGAAGTCAAATGAGCAAAGTTCAATGCATCAAGCTTCCGGGAAGTGATTAAACTGGTAAAAGTTGCACAAATGATACTTAAAGAAGATGCAGGAACTAAGTGAACGCTCCATTCCGTCCACATTCAGAAGACTGTAGCTGGCGTTTACAAAATACAGTTTCACCACGACATAATCGCTTTAGAAGTTCTATTCGTCTATTCGTACCGTGCTCTATACAAAAGTAATTTGATTCTCAATTGAATACTAACCAATCAAACTCAATGAAATTTTGTAGAGACGTTCTAAGAACTAATATCTGTTTTTGTGGTTTTCCTGGTTAAAATACCTGGTAATTTCAAAGTTATAGACTGAAAGATTCATATACAAATATTTCGACTCGTATAATAACATAATATTCAATTCCAGGATACGGGCGTTCTAACCATTCATGGTTTTTAAATCACTATAAACGGTCGGACTCATTAACTATAGTTGAGCCATTACAAACGTGCGAACTGAGTCATAATCATTTTTATCAACCCTTTCGCTTGCACTTACACGCCTTGAGAAACTGGAACCTGATGTTCTGGTGTTGTTTGTAGAATAGAAAAAAGGATTTTTTGATAGCCGATAACAGGTTAATAAAGAGCGAGGGAAATACCGTGTTACCTATGTCCTAACTGCATCCCTTTATCGATAGCAACTTCTGCAGCATTCTCACAACCCTATGATCGCAATGTTCCTCAGTTCGCATGTTTGTAATGGTTCAACTATAGCACAATCGCCGTCGCTCTTACTAAAGTATCGAGTGTGCTAGAGCTCTAACTCAGGAAGTTAAGCCGTTTTGGGTTACTGCCTCATAAGTAGGTAGAGATTTGTAAAGTTTTGCGAGTGTTCATAAACTTGATTCGTTCTTGCGACTTCTCTTTTTATCACAGTCTTCCTCTTGACCTTATAGGTGTGTAAGGACTTAAAATCAGGAACCAAAGTTGTTTCTGCTATTTAACCTAACAGAAAATTATTATAAAACCATAATTTATCTATGCCTTTTAACCACACAATAGACTTCTTAATACGTAAGAGTATAGTATACAAGACCAAGTTAGGGCTTGGGTTGAACTGATTTACAGAACTTTATTTTCTAGCTTAAGCAAACGGTGAAGACTTACTTTAAAAGGGTTAGATATCAATTTGTATGGCAAAAAGAAAATGCAAAGCATTGACTAATCTGACTATAATTACTTGTGTCATAAAGTGTGTATAAAGGAGAAAGTTTGTATGTGTGTGTGTGTGTGTGTGTGTATGTTTGTTACTCCTTCACGCAAAAACTACTAGACGGATTGGGCTGAAATTTAGAATGGAGATAGATTATACCCTGGATTAGCACATAGGCTACGTTTTATCCCGGAAAATCAAAAAGTTCCCACGGGAATTTTAAAAAACGTACATCCACGCGAACGAAGTCGCGGGTATCAGCTAGTCAGATAATATCCATAAAATTACCTACATAATATCCATGAAAGTTACTCTTTATAAAAATGTAAAGTACCATTTTATTGTAGATGTCATCCAAAATTCTTCAGAATATTACAACTTTTAGGTTGGTAGTTACGTTTTAACCACCGACAAAATAGGCTTATTTGTCTCTGACCTAAACAGTCCCCAAACATACCTACCTACAACCCTCGGAGAAAACGGATACATTTACCCCATAAATGGGCTGGTAAATCTCAATAGATGGCGCCACATACTTCAAATTACTGTACTAATTAATGTATCATAACGGGTCTTCATAGATCATAGATCCTCGCACTCACTCTATCCTATATATCCTTTCCTTTCCCACTCATGGACTCAACGCAACGCTAATGTACGAACAAAAAACCGACACCTCAGTGCAATAATTATCATCGTGCTCGCTGCAAGTGTGCATAATAAACCACCGCAAAATCACCGCCGACGCGCCATGTGGCAACCTTCTAATGTAATCGATGCAAGCAATAGTGCAACAATAACCATCGTGTCGGCTGCAGGAGTGCAACATAAATTATTGCAACAGTGTTTCATAAAACCCTGGCCAGGGATGAGGGATGGTGAAAGTGTGGTGACGATAAAGCTGCAGTTCGGAACAGACTTTTGAACCATTCCAGCCACGTAAGTCCAAATTTACCTGACCACTCCCTGGACACACCCATTTTTTCTCCTTCGTCGAATGCTACGTTTTTATGGGGCAATTAACCGCTAATACAGTCCATTAAAATCAAAATAATTTTGACCGCACGTTTTCAAATATGGTGGCATAAAGCCCCCTTTAATTTTTTGTTTTGGAGCTACCATATTTTATGGTCCATTCTCGAACCGGATTTCAGAATCTTTTAATCGGATTTATGGGCTTATCCATCCGATTTCATAATAAAATTGACTCGATTCTTTAGTTAAATCAAATTATAGTAATATAATTTTTAGTACCGCCTACCTACGTCGAGTCAATAAGTTTGAATTATTTCAAGTAGCATTCACGATTTATGGATACCTAATGTTGCATCGTGTCGTAATATTGCAGAATTATTAGATTATAAGTACGGCCTACGATATACCTACGTAATTCTAGCGTTTGATATTCTAGGTTAGAAGTAATAAAGTATTTTTTATAAAATTTCATATACCCGCACAGCTTTATTATTTCGGTATAAGATTTAACCATAATATAATTCCGCAAACCTGGAAAATAAAACGTATAGATCTACTTATAGGTACGTAGTAGTTAACATTTAAGTTGTCGTTACTTATAAGACGCGAATAAGGTAGGTACCTACATAAGTTCCGCTGTCGATTTTATGAATAGACTAATGTAGGTACGAGCCATTGCGCGCGGAGTAGGTATTCAACCAGCATTGTGATTATTGTATGCACTCAAATACGCGTTCCGTAAATAATATTTTTACGTTTGCAACGCAATAATTTAACCGCTCGCCTAAATATAGGAGTTGTGTGTTTTCACAGTATAACCAACGCATTTTATAGTATATACTTACCGCTAAACTATATTGGTTGCATAATATCGATATTTTTTAATTGACATATTTAACCAACATAGTTAAATACCATATTAAGTTGTGTTCGATTTATTTAGGTACTTTGAGTTTTAAAAATGACTACAAAGGGTGATTCAGATTTACCGCGTACACATGACGAATGTCAAATGTTAATATTAGAATCGAAACGCGATGCGATGTTTGCTCGGATGCAACGAATCTACGATGCCGCCTTGCAAGTAGAAATTGATGCTAGTAAACTACCTAATCTTTTATGTCAAGCAGCTAATCTAGACACTTTACGAAAGGAATTCGAGCAAACATTAGATTCATATAACGCTATACAGTTAAAATTGAATCCTAAAAATCCTATTAATTATCAATCATGGATGTCATTCGAGGAATTATTTTGTTATGTCAAACAAGTTTTAGCGACTAACAGCAATAAAGAATCTGAATCTAACATGGCGTCTTTGTCAAAGTTCCCTAAATTAAAATCGCATCTTCCGCCTATTGATATTATTTCATTTAATGGTGATTTAACAAAATGGCCGTTGTTTTATCAGCAGTTTAAAAGTATGATTCATGATAACCCGAATTTAAATAATAGTGAAAGGGTATTTTACCTAGTCGGAAAATTAACTGATAGGGCTGCCGCAGTTTGTTCAGGGTTGCCAGCAACAGCTGAAAATTATAATATCATCTGGGATGCCTTAATACAGAAGTACGACGACCCCCGCTCGCTCGCTTCCGCTTATTTAAATCAAGTGTTGCAATTTAAGCCACTTGCTAATAATAATGATACCGCACTAGATAATTTCATAAACACTTTTGATTCATCGGTAGAAGCACTTAAACAGTTAAAAATTGATTTGACTGATTTTATATTTCTTCATTTGGCTACGCTTAAATTAGATGAAGATACCGTTAAAATGTTTGAGCTTATTAATCGTAAGAAACAAATTCCAACGTATAAAAGTCTTATAGATTTTGTGAAGGAACAGAGCAAGGTGCTGTCTAGAGGGAGCAATATTAATGCACAGTTGCAAAATAAAGCTCGCTCTAGACACATACCTACACCTGTCACGAGGTCTACTAAGTCTACTAAGTCTTTTGTCAATACGGAAAGCGCTCGTAGCTCACATGAAAATCATAAGTGTGTCGTCTGTAAAAACGAAAGGCATGACCACTTATACAAGTGCGCTGAGTTTATGAAATTAACTCCTAGGCAAAGGTACGAAATTGTTAAAAATAATTCATACTGTACAAACTGCTTAAGTACCTCGCATAAATATTCCGCTTGTAGCAGCACTAAAAACTGCTCAAATTGCTTTCCGCTTAAACGTCACCATTCAAGTTTGTGTTTCGCTAAATCTAGTAAATCAAACTGTAGTGTCGTTGTCAATGCGCCAACGTCACATATCTATCCGCACCTTTATAATTGCTCACTGTCGCAATCCGCTAATTCGGATGATATGTCTCGCACTGTGCCGAGCAATCACTCTGAAAATAATGTAATTCAACCCGCTCATGCGTCAGCTCCGACGTCCTGTCCGACGTCCGCTTTGACGTCCGCTCGGACGTCCGCTTATACGTCCGCTAATCAACCCGCTCATACGTCTTGTAATTTACCCGCTCATACGTTTGCGCATACGTCCGCTAGTACGTCCGCTTATACGTCCGCTAATTCGCCCGCAAAAATTAATGTATCAGAATCGTCTAATGATTCATCCGCTAACATTGCCGCTTCTTTATGTACTATATCTCGTGAACATCACGACCGCACCGCTACAACCGCCTTATTGGGCACCGCTAAAATTAAAGTACTAGATAAGTACAATCGCTCTCACTTTGTGCGTTGTCTCATTGACCCCGGCTCACAAAGTGATTATATTTCTATGACTTGCTGCAAGAGATTATCATTACCTGTTCACACGCAAAGCCGCTTCTCTGAAGTTCAGGGAATCGGTGGCACTTCTCAAAAGATACTTGGGATTTCCGACTTTAAATTCAAATCTCGTTTTGATGATACTAAAGAATATTTCATACGCCCGCTTGTGGTCGAGCAGATTACGTCATAGCTGCCCGATGCGCGTGTAGACGTAGCAGCTATGAAGTCTTTAATACGAAATATACCTCTCGCAGACGATGAATTCTCGGAGCCAGGAACTATTGATGTGTTATTGGGAGTAAATCGCTATTGTGAAATCTTACTTTTCAATAAACTGACAGGTGGTGATAATTCGCCTTCCGCCGTTGAAACCACGCTAGGTTATATAATTCTGGGTGACGCACCAGTCGTCCCTCAGCTCCCGCATACCGCTGCTTTTTGTGCATTTGCTCGCGAACCGCTTCATAAAAATAATAATTTAGAAAACCTTCCGATCTTGACAGAACCTGAAATAGGATTCTTGAACATTGCTCAGCCAGATTGTAAAAATATTAACACCGCAACAATTAATCTTAACTCTGACGATAGTTTCGCTGTTGACATTCTCTCTAAGGACACCACTGCAAAGACAATCAATACTTGTATCGCAGGTGAAGAGAATGATTTGATGCTTGATATTAAAATTTCCAAATCTGACTTACGCGTAAGAGACAGTGAAGCTATTCAGAAGGGTTTGGAGAAGGATTCTATTTCAGAGGTTCCCCCTGAGAAAGGTACCGCGTCTGGGTTTAAATTGGCACATAACTCTGTCATATCTAATGATGTTATGTCGACCACTCTCTTCAGAACTCTTCGTTCATATTGTAACCTGCACGCTGAGATTCTTAATACTTTGTTCAATGTTAGGTTTTGTAGAATCGCTTTCTTTGAAACCGTGAGGCAAATGTACATATATTTCGAAATAAATTCCCCGCACCGCAAACATCAAATAATCTTATATAGATTTGATAGTGATGACCCGCCTTGTAAACATAAATTTAACCGCGTCACTTTCGAATTGCGCTCCTCTCCCTTTTTGGCTCTTTGCACTCTGCGCGAAGTTGCTAAGAAGGAGAGAGAGAGATGGCCTCTTGCCGCTGCAATCTTCGAAAGGGACATCTGTATGGGTGACCTTGCTTCCGCTGCTTTTTCCACTGAGGAAGCAGTTGCGATAGCAAACGAGCTAATCCAGATGTTCAAGTCTGGAGGGTTTGACCTAGTCAAGTGGACTAGCAACTCCCCTGAACTCATACGACATATACCGCAGTCTGAGAGTATATCTTTTGCAGATGAGCATACTTTCAAGCTTCTCGGTATACATTGGTTCTCCGCATTTGATAATTTTGTTTTTAAAGTTTCGCAACCGCCTACATCTTGTATGAAAAGAGCTATACTCTCAGCTACCGCACGTCTGTATGATGATTTAGGCCTTGTAGGTCCAGTCATTTTATTCGCTAAATTACTCATAAAAGAGTTATGGCTTCTGAATATGAGATGGGATGATTCTCCACCGCAACACATTGTTGACCAAAATGAAATTGTTTTGCTTACTCGTCTAGTAAGTTCGGTCTACGCTGCAATATCCTCTCGCGTAAACATAAAGGAAGTCCTCGCATTCTCAGATTCAGAAGTCGCCCTCTTCTGGGCACTCTCGTCACCGCACAAATTTAATATCTATGTAACTAACCGCATTTTGGAAATTCATACGAATTTGTCGCCACTTAAGGTGAATTTTTATCATATCGCAGAGGTTCAAAATCCTGTTGACTGTGTATCTGGTGGTCTTATGCCCACACAGTCCTCAGGATACGCACTTAGGTTGGAGGGTCCTTCATTGATTTCTGTAACTTCAGAAGAATGGCTTCCAACCAGGCGCTCACCTTACGATAATTCATATTTACCTGACGATGAATTTCCTTTTCAAAAGTTTTCAACCGCTTTGATTAAAGGTTTATATAACAGCTCTCAAGATTTTGAACATAATTCAGTAATTGATTTGAGCAAAAGAATTTTAGTTCGAATTATTTATCTAAAAACCGCTACATTTGTGCTAGTTCTATTAAACAACTACCTAAATGCGAGATTATATTCGCTATTATTAAATAGGTTTTTATTATTGTTCGCTATAATTCAATCCTTCTGGAAACATTTAAAATTTAAGCATTTGTACTCATTGCGAGTTCACATAAAGTTCAAAGTCACTTCGCACCCAGTTAAGGAAAGAGTTGTAGTTTCCTTTATTGTTGAAAACGCACCACCCCTCCAATGGCCAATTGGAATTATTACCAAAGTGATGCCTGGCCGAGACGGAGTGGTTCGTGTCGCGCAAGTTAGAACTAAGTCTGGAACTTACGACAGGCCTATAGTTAAGCTTTGTCCGTTGCCAACTCAATAGTTTATATTATATTTAAGTTGTAGTTTTACTTAGTTTTAAGTTACCTGCAATATTACGCACCCTTGCAATATGGGTTTAATTTATAAGTTTAACGCTACTTTATATCCTTTTTACTTAATAATTTGATGAAGCAGAGCCTTCATGCTGAGGGGCGTGGTAAATCTCAATAGATGGCGCCACATACTTCAAATTACTGTACTAATTAATGTATCATAACGGGTCTTCATAGATCATAGATCCTCGCACTCACTCTATCCTATATATCCTTTCCTTTCCCACTCATGGACTCAACGCAACGCTAATGTACGAACAAAAAACCGACACCTCAGTGCAATAATTATCATCGTGCTCGCTGCAAGTGTGCATAATAAACCACCGCAAAATCACCGCCGACGCGCCATGTGGCAACCTTCTAATGTAATCGATGCAAGCAATAGTGCAACAATAACCATCGTGTCGGCTGCAGGAGTGCAACATAAATTATTGCAACAGTGTTTCATAAAACCCTGGCCAGGGATGAGGGATGGTGAAAGTGTGGTGACGATAAAGCTGCAGTTCGGAACAGACTTTTGAACCATTCCAGCCACGTAAGTCCAAATTTACCTGACCACTCCCTGGACACACCCATTTTTTCTCCTTCGTCGAATGCTACGTTTTTATGGGGCAATTAACCGCTAATACAGTCCATTAAAATCAAAATAATTTTGACCGCACGTTTTCAAATATGGTGGCATAAAGCCCCCTTTAATTTTTTGTTTTGGAGCTACCATGGGCAATTAGAACCTAAGTTATTTGTACCTCACACAATTTTCATACGTACACACCAAAATACTTAAAATATATTATAATGTACTACGAAATTCTGACTTCAAAACTTAGGTCATTCCGTGTTACTGCGTCATAAGTGGTTAGTAAAGTTTGCGTAACAGTTCCAAAACTCGGATACTTCTACTGTGACTTCGTAAAGTTTATCGCGGTCTTAGGAAATATATTTTCGTCTTGGTATTTCTCTTGTATCAAAGGAAAAATTGTAGGTAGCTACAGAAAATTTCTCGAGAATTATAAGAGTATAATAAAGATTGCTTTTTTTTAGTTAAACTGTAATCCATTCTAATATTATAAATGCGAAAGTGTGTCTGTCTGTCTGTCTGTGTAAAGTTTATAAGTATAAAGTAACTTATGTCATCATCATGATTCTAATCCATCTCCAGCCACTGAGGTACTAAGCCTTCTCTTGTAATGAGAAAGGTTCAGGCCATAGACAACAACATTGGCCAAACGCGGATTGACCGACTTAACACACCTTCGAGAATTTTATGGAAAACTTTCAGGCAGGTAAGTTTCTCACGATGTTTTTTTTTCACTGTTGAATCAAGAGCAAGCTACATAATATATTTGATTGCTTAAAAAGAACAATAATTTCAAAAAGTTAGAATTACATGCCCAAAATCGAACTGTGGACCCCCGAATTGAAGTCTTAACCACAGGGCTATCACTGCTGGAAACCTTGCATTATTTCAATAAAATATTAAATAACGGCCTGTGTTTGATGACAAATGTAAAGCAGGCTTCTAAAGCAAGTACCTATTTTTACCATTTTAACCGACTTCAGAAAAGGGGGGTTCTCATTTCGTTGCGCAATTTTACCGCGCCGTCGATCATTTAATGTCCCAATCATGTTCAGATCGTCTCTGCGTTTGTCAGTCCTATTATAAGGATAATCTGTTATAGAGAGAGCCAGCGCGGGCTAGACCTTAGTTATTTTATAAAAGCTGAAAGTTACTGTGCGTATTGTCCCCAACACAGGGAAGAACGATCAGTGACCATAAAGTTTGAATCATGGTAGCTTTGGGAGATAACAGATAAAAAGGTGTGTGTCTGTCTGTCTACATGATAGCTTTTAGGGCACAGGGTAGGTAACTACTTTTTATTCCGGAAAATCAGAGTTTCCACGGGTTTTTCAAAAAACCTAGATCCACGTGCATCATCTAAGTACTTGGTTCAGAGATAGCTTGAATCCTGGAAATGGGCACAGAATAAGTACTTTTTTATCGGAAAAATCAAAGAATTCCCACGGGAATCACAAAAATCTAAATCAACGCAGATAAAGTCGTGGGTATTATCCATAACTAATTTACTAATTTTACTTATACATTAATAGACTATATTTTGTTAATAAAACATTTTTCATTTTTCATTTTTTTCTTACTAATTACTAATATTTACTAATAATGTTATAAAAGCAAAATTGAGTCTGTCTGTCTGCTACCTTTTCACGGCCCAACAGTTTAACCGATTCTGACGAAATTTGGTACAGCGTTAGCTTATATCCCGGGGACAGACATAGGCTACTTTTTATCCCGGAAAATCAAAGAGCCCCCACGGGATCTTAGAAAAGACGAAGTCGCCGGCATCCTCTAATCTAGTATAAAAATAATGTACTGTGGAACGTGCTACCCGTGCGAAGCCGGGGTCGGTCGCTAGTGTGTGGCTATAATACTTGTGGTTCGAGCTCATAGCTCCAGTGTATAATAAAGGAATTCTAGCTCAGACAGGAATTTCCTGAGAGGCTTGCTGCCTGTGACATGCTATTAAATGCTTTGGGTAATCTCGGCATGACCTATATTTTGTAGGTACTAAGTTTTATAAATATTAAACAAAATTAAGAAATAATGTAAAGAAATATACGTTGGACACAAATACTCGTGTTATAGATTATGCCCGCGACTTCGGTCGCGTAAGTTTCGGTTTTTTTAAACATCCTGTGGGAACTCTGTAATTTTGGACAGACAGACACTTTCACACAATATTTGACTAATATTATAAACGCGAAAGTTGGTATGTATGTAATAAGTATAAGTACTTGGATGTTTGTTACTCTTTCACGCAAAAACTACTAGACGGATTTGGAATGGAGATAGATTTTACCCTGGATTAACACATAGCCTACTTTTTATCTCGGAAAATGAATGAGTTCCCAAGGGATTGTTAAAAACCTATATTCACGAGAACGAAGTTGCGGGCATCAGCTAGTTAAATAATAAAATGGAATCATGGGAATATATATTGTATACTAATATAATATTAGTATGGACTCATAGTATTAGTATGGAAATATGGATAAATTAAATTTCTACTTAGATAAAAAGTTGAGACTAAAACTGATCCACCAGGAAATCAAATCCGTAATTGCTGGAATGATACAAAATAATATTATCATAAAAAGCGGACGATTTCTAGGTCTTCCTACTAATGCAATAATAAAATTTAAATGGATCCGCCTTACTTTTCTTAATTATGCTCTCGAGCTTGCGTTAAAGAGCTTACGCTTTTAAGCTAAATAGATCTTTTACTGCTGACAAAGGAACAAGATAAATGTCTAATGCTATGAAAAAATCGTCTTTTGTAAAATAAAGCCAAAGAGTAAGTTAATTTCTTAGTAATTCATACTAATCCATACTAATCCCTACCCATATTTTTAATGCAAAGAAATGTTGGTCTATTGGTTTGATTTTTTAACTACGAGTATGTAGTCATGTGCTTGATTGCAATCATACCAAATATTAGCTAACTTCCACGTAGATCCGTTGCTCTATTGCGACGTGATTGGAGGACAAACCAACAAATTAATAGGATTTCTAGACCTAAACACAAGCAGAAACTCCCCACAGCAGGCGAAATAATAGCTAATTAGTATAACCGGTCAAAATGGTCGAAACCTTGCATACAGGGTTACGCTTTTCTTTCCTTTATCTGGGGTTATCCCATGCGACGTAACGATCAATGATAAATCATAAGTTAATAGAAATCCCCAGCATCTTAGGAACGTCCAAAATACAGAAACTTATACCCGCGACTTCGTCCGCGTGGACCATACAAAATAATTTCATACCTCTATTTTACCCCCTTACGGGTTTAATTTTTTAAGAGGGGTCTCTCCGTCACTCGCTCCATACAAACGTTGTTCGTCTCTCATTGGAATACTAACCAATCATACTCAATGGAATTTTGTAGAAACGTTCCGGGAACTAATATCTATGCCTGTGGTTTTCCAGATTTCCGTTAAAATATTCGGTTTCAAAGTTACGCGGTCTTGAATATTCACATACAAATCTTTGAGCCCCTGTAATTTTAAAACTAAATATTTATAGAAAAATCTAAAACACCACAGGCCACACCAATATTAATTTTTAGAAAATGTCTGCAAAATTTCATGGACTTTGGTTGCTTAATATTCAAATGAAATTGGGACTACGATTGTATGGAGTAAGTGACGGAGAGAGCCCTGTTGGCTGTCCAGTGTCCACGTCATAATAGCTATCTGCATGCCAAACAGCCCGATCCGTCCAGTTAGTTCGAGTACGTTGATAGATAAGCCAGTCAGTCAGATTTTGCTTTTATACATTAAACGATGAAATGATCTTAAAGAATTCGTTTCAAAAGCGATAGCTCATGGTTTTAAAAATTATGAAAACATAAGTACTAAATAACTGTGACCGTCAAAAAAAAAAAAGAAAAGAGAAGAAGAGAAATAACGAGAAACTAAATCAGCGTCAACCGTATAAATACTAAAACCAGACCACTAAGCACTGTCGAATTAAGCGACGTACTGAAAGAAACTGTAATTATGCGCTGAAATATTCACACTGAATACTTTGTACGTTATATTGTAGAGACAGCAAAAAAATCTGTTTATTTTAACGGGAGCTTTCATTTCCGTCGTAGAAAGGAATTATTCGTTTTATACGTTTTAACTAAGGTAATATAATAATAGATTTATCATGAGATTTATTAAAGGCACCAGAGTAAAAAAAATTATCTATATCCATTTTTTTTTAGTAAAAATAGCGAGCAAACGAGCAGCTGGGTCACCTGATATTAAGTGATTACCGCCGCCCATGAACATTTGCAGCACCAGAGGAGCCGCCGAGGCCTTTCAGGAATTCGTTAGTCCACCCCTTATATAAATAACTCCATGTTGTAATCTAGTGGGAACACCGCCGATGGGAGTTAAGTACTCATAACTTAGCCCATGTCTCATTGTAAGCGTAGACTCTGTTATTTTTATGTGTGGTTTCGTTTAGGATTTGTAGGCAGTTCCAACAATAATTTTCATATTTTAAATGATCCGGTCTCTTGGCATTTACCCCCGTCAAACAACTTTACTATTTTCTACAGACATTTATTCCAAATTTTACTGTGTACTAGCGTATTCCTGAGACTGAAAACTCTTTTTTTTTTAAATAAATAGTAACACTTAGTCACTCTCCGCATCTTTGACTAAATCGGTGCAACAAGTGTAAATTAAAAATTTATAACACCACCGATAAGTGAAGGTTACAGTAACTAGAAAAGAGCTGATAACTTTCAAACGGCTGAACCGATTTTCTTGGATTATAGCTAAGAACACTCTCGATTAAGCCACCTTTCAAACAAAAAAAAAATTAAAATCGTTTCATTAGTTTAGGACTTACGATGCCACAGACAGATACACAGATACACACGTCAAATTTCTAAAACCCCTCTTTTTTGGTCGGGGGTTAGAAATCACACCGATCCGGCGCTCCCATGCAACACGAAAGAACAAACCAACGATTAGTTCGTTGGTTTGTTCTTTCGAAACTGAAAATCGTGAAAATTAAGAATAAATTTATATCGTGTTAAGATTTTTGCTAACCCTATTAAATCGTTTGCGACTCCACATTCACATCTCATACATCCCGAGCCTCGCTTTTGTTTCAAAATCCTCATTTATACACAAATTTATAACCGCATAATATCTGGATACCCCGACTCTGTTTGCATAAAACATTATCACAAAATGAACGATATTAAAATTTCCATCTCTCAAAATTCCGGGTTCGCAAGGGATTATTTTTATTAGCCTGAACAAATGGTCGTGAAATTGATTACCAATTCTTTCAGTTTAACAAAGAATCTTTTTTTCGATTCGTGAGTGCTTCCGGAGTTTATTACCGGATGAGGCAGCTTAGGATATAAAGACTTGGACCCATACAAAGAGTGACGGAAAAAATGTGACGACAACTGCATGGCAGGACGTTACAGTGACGCATATGCGTGTACCCACTTACCTTTTTAACCCCCGACCCAAAAAGAGGGGCGTTATAAGTTTGACGTGTGTATCTGTGTATCTATCTGTGGCATCGTAGCTCCTGAACTAATGAACCGATTTTTATTTAGTTTTTTTGTTTGAAAGGTGGTTTGATCGAGAGTGTTCTTAGCTATAATCCAAGAAAATCGGATTAGCCGTTTGAAAGTTATCAGCTCTATTCTAGTTACTGTAGCCTTCAGTTGTCAGGAGTGTTATAAATTTTTAATTTACACTTGTGTAATACAAATGACGGTACGAAACACGATATACTGCCGAGCAAAAGTCGAAGGCGAATGTGTGAAATATGTTCATGGGCGGTGGTAATTACTTAAGATCAGGTGACCCACCTGCTTGTTTGCTTGCTATTTTTTTTTTTAAATACACCTCCACCACTTGTAAGAGCTTCGTAGGACATGCCGTAGCTCATCGTAGCAACACTGATTTAATCCAAGTCTTAGAAATAGAAAGATTTTATTCAAATAAACTTTTATAAGTGCCTGAATCGTCCCATTATATACAATCCCAAATTGCCCCTTCCAGGAAACGAATCCTGGACTTCCCACTTATAAAACCACAGCTTCCACTATTGCGCCTATAAGAAGTATCCTTGTTATACGGTAGGTATTATTATTTATTTTTCAGTTTTCAGTCAGTCCACTTGATGTGCAATATAGCGTTGATAAAACCTGACGAACCAACAAAGCCCCAAGACAAATATTTGTATATTATTGTGATAATGTATACTCGTGTTCATCTCGAAGGAACAATATCTTTTGTCGACTGTCTTCTGAATAATGCCTGCATTGTATCATTGTGGGGTTTGACAGCTCACCGGATCTGAGGCGACGTTGCTTGTGTTGAAACAAAAATATTAAAACTCTGATGCCCCAGGGTATTTGTCTATTCACGAGTACTTGCCTCAAAAGTGAAGAGTATTTTCTTGTACATTAATATTTTATTTCATAAATCAAAGCAGATTTTAATGTTTCAGTTCGTGAAAAAACCTACATTTTAATGTATGCCACTATATGCTATTACGTGATGTGGACTTCGTCTGTGTTGGCGTTAACTGGTGGGCGTGCTCTGCCTTTTTGGAGTGTTTTTTTTTTGTTAAAACTGACTGGAAAGTGCTCTAAGGGGGTGCCGTGCGTACGTCGGCGAGCGCCGGCACAGACGGGGTCCATACTTCTATAGTTTAACTAACTTGTTACAAATAACTACTAACTTGACATTGGCTAATCTTTGCAAAGCCAGACGAGAGAAAAAAAAATTACGTGATGTGTATATTTATATCACAGTGATGGATATATGGATCCGACACATGATCGCTTAATATGGACCTCGTAAGAAAGCTCAGAGTAATTCAGCTTGATGTATAGAGATATCTTGGAGTTTCTCTACGTGATCAAATCAGAATCATTTAATGAGTAGATCCGTAGAAGAACCAGATAAGCCGACATAGTTTAACGGTTTGTGAAGCTGAAGTGACAATACACAGGGCACAAAGTTCGGAAAAACCGTTAGAGTTCCAATAACAATAGCAACCTCGCAATGGAAAGAACAGCGTTGAAAACCCTCCTATTAGGTGGACAGACGACATCAAACGAGTTTCAAGGAGTTGTTGGATTTAGGCAGCACAAGACCGCGGTGTGTGGAAGTCCCTACAAGAGACCTTATGTCCAGCAGTGAAGTCTGTCAGTTGATAATAATGATGATATTACATGGCGTGTATTGGCCATGAGAAAGTCAGAAGATAAAACACGCGAGAGTGGAAGGAAGAGAAGAGCAAAATTTCCAGACTAGAACGATATAACGACAAATTATTTATTGTAAGTCCTGAAAACCGTACCATTAATTACAATTAAGCCCTAGTTAAACCCAATATACGGTTTCAAATGACAGCAATAAATTATCGCTTTGTTGGTGCTATTAACACCATCACTATACCGCAGCACGCGTAAATAAAACATAGTTTTAGTTCACTCCAGTTTTAGTAAAGTTTTTTTTTTAAAATTCAGATACAAGTTAGCCCTTGACTGCAATCTCACATGGTGCTAAGTGATGGTGTGGTCTAAGATGGAAGCGGGCAAACCTGGAAGGAGTATATCACTTTTCATTAAACCAATACTCCTTTAGTTATTAAACGGCGTCGAACAAAATAGTGAACAAAAAGCGGATATAGCCTTGTGGTTAAAATATTCGGCTTTCTCTTCAGGGAGACCGGATTCCGATCCCAGACACGCGCCTTTAACTTCTTGGAGTTGAATCCGTTTTAAGCGATTAACGATGAAGGAAAACATCGTAAGAAAACCAGCATGCTTAAGAGTTCTCCGTAATGTTCTCCTAAGGTAAGTACTTAGGTATAATATGAAGTCTCTTAACCCGCACTTCAATCCCCGACCTTCCGAATAGAAGGCGGACTTCTTAACCACTAGTCTGTCACGGCTTTTTCCTCATTTTGTTTCACACGTTGTTTATTACGTAGTGGGAATAAAAAGAAAGTATACTATGGAACATTCTAGAAAAGCATGTTCCTTTAGATTCATCTACAGTAAAAGAACTAAGAGAGAATTTTGTGTTAACATTATGTAGTACCTATGTACAATGGTACAGAAGTACACCTTTAACTTTTTTAAAGTAAGTAAACTTTGCAGATTTTAGTATACTCATGTTCATGTTTGTATAGAAGTACTATGGTTATTAAAATTTCAAATAGATTTCAAAGTACCTATCCCATTTATGCAGAAATACCTACAGTCTGACTAGTTTACTTTACCAGCAGCAAGCACATATACAACATATTCAGTAGAAGTAATCCGATTGCTATAATCAAAGGCAGATTTGGCATTCAAATCTCATTCCTCTCCGAAGAGCGCTGAAAGTTGGTGTTCAAAGTGACACACAGTAGGGAGAAATATAGAGCAATATTAAATTAACTAGTTGTGAATACCAAAGATCTGTGAGAGTTTCGAGAAGGTATTAGTATCACTACCTCATTACCCATATTATAAATGCGAAAGTATGTTTGTGTATTGGTTTTTCAATTTGTCCTTATATCACGCTACAACGGAGCAACAGACTGACGCGATGTTTTGCAAGGATATCACACTAATATTATAAAGGCGAAAGTTTGTATGTGTGTGTGTGTGTGTGTGTATGTTTGTTACTCCTTCACGCAAAAACCACTGGACGGATTTGGCTGAAATTCAGAATGGAGATAGATGATATCCTGGATTAGCACATAGGCTACTTTTTATCCCGGAAAATCAAAGAGTTCCCACGGGATTTCAAAAAACCTAAATTCACGCGGGCGAAGTCGCGGGCATCGGCTAGTAGTTAATAACTTGGAGAGTGGCATAACTACTTTTGTCCTGGAAAATCAAAGACTCTGCACGGGTTTTTTATAAATAAAGATAGTAAACAAACGAGGAAGCGGGTCACCTGATATTAAGTGATGACTACCGTCCTTGAACATTTGCAGCGCCAGAGGAACCGCCTAGCCTAAGCCTAGTTCTAGCCTAAGTGCATTGACCAGTTTTTGCAGCAGTGTGTCACAGAGCAGCACCATTCGTCTTAGTTATCCGTCAGCACTGACGGCTTGCAAATGGACGGAACTGGAATATCCCCTTACACTGCACTGGGGCGTCTTAGTGCTGTGGTTCAAATTCCAATTCCAGGCAATTTGGTTTAATGTGACGATAGACTAGGACTCGGTAGGACATATGCACAACTCATCACTGTCAGAGTGGAGGGACGTTATCCATGTAAAATGAGTTACGGAAACTTTTTTTTGACGTGACAACGTCTTATAATTCGATCATCGATGTATATGGATGGGCCCTTCGAAGAAAAAAAATGCGCTCACAAGTTAAAGAGAATTGGCAAAAGTCTCTGCATCACGCATCAGTCGGCCGCACACGCTTTATCGTATCGCACGTGTTTTTGACTGTCGAAAATGCCGTCATGTGCGGTCAAATCTTGCAAAAACCGTACGGAAATCCATCAAAAAAAGATGGGATAACATTTCACTCGTAAGTATATCGTTTTCTCATTTAATTTAACGTATAAGCTGGGTATATTTTTAATTTTGCTATGATTAAATATTTGCCGCAAAAATATCGTACAATTGGAATACAGAAAGAATGGAGTCGTGTTATTTTTTTTGAAGTAAAACTTTTTATTCGCGTATGACAGACTACTTATGATCATGAATATATTTAACTATGATTGTATGTTTGTAAGTATTTAAATATGTATGTTTGTATATAATTAACTGTTTTACTATGTATGTATATTTGTACTAGTAGACTAGCGATGTTTCCGATATTCGCATCCTCACCCGCAATTGTGAAGCTTACGCATTGATTTGGGCATCCACATCTGCATCTACAATAATAATAATCAATGCGGATAGTCACGCGGATGCGATGTTGCAAGTCGCGAAAACTATATATGTATGTTTGAGTGTATACATGCTTATATGTATTTTTTATATGTTTAACTATGTATGTTTATGTATGTGTTTAACTATTTAACGATGTGTGTATTTTGTATGTATACGTCGTACGTATGACGTAGCTATATTTTAGCGATTTTGCGGGCATCCGCATCCGCAACGGCGAAGCTGCCGCATTGATAGAGGGTTCCGTACTACAGAAGTTTTTTTGGTTATGGTTTATATTATTACATAATATTATTTGTGAAAATTCTTTGTTAGATTCATTACATGCTCATATCTGCACTAATAATATTTTTAACGCAAAAAAAATTGACGAAATATTGCACAAAACAGCTCCATTCCATCCTTGTTCTTTTTAACAATAGAGAGTTGACGCTCGCGTCAAATTCACTGACGAGTTCAATGACGTAATATTTATTTTTTTATAGGCTCATTTTTGTAAACGGATTTATATGGGAATGACTTATCCTTATACATCGATGAATTCGATAGAGCCGGCTGCACGAACGAAAAAACATGACTCATGCGGCGTTACATCGCTCTGAGGCGTTCCATGTAAGGCTTGAAGTGCAAGCGAGAGCGCGGAACGAGCGACAAAGAAACACAATCGGCCTTTGTTGTCACGTTCAACTATCGTCAGTAAACCGACTTTACAGACAACCAATTTTTTTTTTTTTAAATTGTCCTTAGTTTCTAATGTGTTTCGTTTTTCTCTTATCTCTAGCTCGTATCTACAAAAGAGTGACTAGTCCAGAGTGTAAGGACAAAGAAGAACACTAGGATTGACACTTCAACTGTGAAATTTTTTCCGCAGGATTCTGTGACATAGAAGTTATAATATGAAGCTATTTTTTTCTCGAATACCGGCGTCACAGAATGCTAAGGAAAATTCCCAGTGCGAGCATACCTTTAAGGATACATAAAAGGAAGCTTGTAAAAGGAAGCAGTATGAAAAATTAATTAGCAGTAAACCTTATCTTGGACCCTAAAAGAGAAACATGAGAAGAACATAAGTTCGATAACCTAAATAAGAAGCGCACTACAATATTCCCGACCCACGCATCACTGGCACAGATTTGATGCGAGCACATTAGGGAAGAGATTGCGGATTACGTATTATATCATACCCTTTTTTGTGTTCATTCCTTTTAAGCCTTCGAACTCATTCACGGAATACCCACACAAAAAACTTGGGTTAAGTTAGACTTTGCGATTCGCGACGGCGACACACAGAGCGGTACTTTGACTTTACTCAGGCTTAAGTTTCTGTTGAAACGAGACAGATTTATGTCGGCGATATAACGCTGTCTCGTTTTAACAGTTTCCCAAGACTGGCAAACTCAAAGACTCTATGGATTTCTGCGCCTTGCGACCGTTCACTTCGAATGATCTCCATCTAACAAAGCAGTATACAAGCGTTGACTCCACTGTCGCTCCCGGTAGCATAGCTAAAGGTTCAACTTAACTTACACGCTGTTAGTCGTGCTAGACGCAATGCACTGTGTACATGCACCATCATTTACTACCAGTCCAGTAATATTCCTTTTAAAATATTTGAAGAATTTGTCTATTTTGAGACATCTGAAAGATTGGAGACTCGTACAAGTGCAGGCCGAACCCGCCGAGTGACGTTGAGTGTAGTCCAGGCGCAGCAAGTGGAAGCCAAAAGAGCTGGGTTACCTAGTGTTGAAAAAGCTTTGCCTCAGCTCCACTCTTCTCTGTCTAAATCCGTAAAGCCTTACAGAGATTTAATACTCTGTACCATTTCCATAAAAAATCCAATATTATGTCAAAATTGTTCCCGCTATCTCTTATGAACATATCCGCTGCCTATATTACACCCCAGTGACTAGGTGTGAAACGGGCCTTTTTGTATTATTCTCACAAATATCCAAAAATAGCGTAAATTCTAAACACCCACTGTCGACAATATACTCTATCCGCGAAAATAACTTAGCATAGCGCTCTCTCTGTTACGTAATCCCTTATAAATGATAGAGACAAAAATCTCAACGGGCGTTAAGAGGGCTCTCTCCGTCACTCGTTTCATACAATCGTAGTTCCAATTTCATTTGAATATTAAGCAACCAAAGTCCATGAAATTTTGCAGACATATTCTAGAAACTAATATCTGTCTGTGGTTTTCCAGATTTCTGTTAAAATATTTGGTTTCAAAGTTACGCGGTCTTAAAAATTTACATACAAATCTTTGAGCCCCTGTAATTTTAAAACTACATATTTTTAGAAAAATCTAAAACACCACAGACACAGATATTAGTTTCTCGAATATGTCTGCAAAATTTCATGGACTTTGGTTGCTTAATATTCAAATGAAATTGGAACTACGATTGTATGAAACGAGTGGAAACGAGTGACGGAGAGAGCCCTGTTAACCATTTTGAATCAATCGATCATAAACATGTTTTCAAAAACATTCGAAATTCAATTAGAAAACATAGTTTTGTTTGTAACTGGTTAGCGACTCAAAATGATTAGCGCCCACTGAGATTCTTATCTCTATCATTTGTATGGGATTACGCAACAAATAAATTGCTATTACTAACTTCTCTCCGAGGATAGAGTATATGGGCATACTTAATTTCAGAAGTAAGACAGTAAGATTTACTTTCAGAGAAACATTGTAATTCGGATTCCTCATTATTATAAAAATCCAGACAGGTAGCTCATACTGCATTTTAAAAAGTGAAGACACCTCGTTCGAGAAAAATCATACGTTTATGTACCACGCGGTTATACACCTTCTAGCAGGCTTCAAAAAATAGCGGCCATTTACTAAGGTTGATATAAATAATAAATCTACGGTACCGGATCAGACGAGCCCAAAACTAGTATTAAACAACAATATAACTTCATAATCGCAATACAAACCCCGGAAACAGGCCCGATATCGTGTATCTTCATGCATTTTTCATTGACTTGGCAAAATCGATGGTCCATCTGAAACGTAGTAAAGTATTTCGAACCTTATGCTTTTAGCAGTAAGGGCTACAAAGAAACGATTAACTTTTGATATACATCGAGGGAGTTATTCGTTGAAATTGTTGGGAACTGTTGGTATAACATCTATCTCTGAGCTATATGAATTTCATCCGCGTGGATTTAGGTTTTTAAAAATCCCGTGGGAACTGTTTGATTTTCCGGGATCAAAAGTAGCCTATGGTCCGTCCCCGGGATGTAAGCTAACCATGTACCAAATTTCGTCAGAATCGGTTAAACTGTTGGGTCGTGAAAAGGTAGCAGACAGACAGACAGACACATTTTCGCATTTATAACATTAGTATGAATTTTCACGGCCCATCATTTTAACCCATTTGGACGATTGGTACAGAAGACAGCTTGCATCCCGGGGAAGGCCAAAGGGTACTTTTTGTCCCGGTAAATCATAAAGAGCTCCTAAGCGATTTTTAGAAAAACCTAAATCTTAAATTCAAGAGCATTATCCATCTATTTGGTACAAAGATTGATTCCTTCGCGGAAATGGAATATAGACTACTTTTTCATCTGGAAAATCTAAAAGTTCCCACGGGTTTAAAAAAACTAAACCCAAGTCACGGGGATCATGTTGTTCATAATGTTATAATATGCCTGAATTTACAGATAAGAGATATCTTAATTAATGTTATTATAGCATTATTACATAAATTATATTGGGCTGCTCCGAATTCTGGAGAGGTGATTGTATTGTCTAGAATAGGTAATAATATATGATAGATAGATAGGTATGGGCAGGTACGATTATTAATAGGCAAAATTAATTAATCTATTCGACGTAATCAAAGTTTGCCTTAATAAGACTTACCTTTTACATAGTTGTTGATAGAACGACGACAACAGGATGAAAAATATTCTCATCATGTTGGATGGCATTGTTACCTCAAATTATGCTTTTAACTGACATTCCTTGTTCTTCCCGCGTGCTCTTCAAATAATTTCTATTGCAACAACAGCGCTTTCCCACGGGACGTCTTGTTTTATTTATGAAGATCATGTTTTTACTAGCTTAGTAGAGCAGCGCGTACAAGGTAGTTTCACGGTTGCTCTGAAGTTATACAAAGCTTAATAGAGTTGAGACTTGTTGTTCTAGTGTGTAGAGAGTAAGCACTTACTTGTAAAGTTTAGAACCGGGTTCTGTGTTTATTATGTGAATTTCAATTACTTTTCGGAATTAATGATGCCAAGGCGTGAGTGTGTTCACTAAAGAGTGTAGAAATAGAATTACTCAGCTAGATACCTTTATTTTGAGGTCTAGGTAAGTAGATAAGGTAGCTATTAAGTATCTACCAAAGTAGCTATTTTTTAACCCCCGGCCCAAAAAGAGGGGTGTTATAAGTTTGACGTGCGTATCTGTGTATCTGTCTGTGGCATCGTAGCTCCTAAACTAATGAACCGATTTTCAGCTCTTCTAGTTACTGTAAATGTGTTATAAATTTTTAATTTACACTTGTTCTTATTGTATTATTCAGTTTGGAATACAAGAGGTGTTTTGTCTTTATTATTCCACTATGTTATGCCTACCTACCTACTTACTTATAGGATTTTTGTAGGTAAGTATAGATATTAATAATAATAATATATCATCAAAATAAAACACGGTGAAAACTTAATAATTTAATTAATTTTATGAAATAGACCACCTAAGCAAAAACATCCAAAAATTAAAAGTAGAGAAATTTTGTGAAAAATGCTCAATTCAAGCAATGATATTATAATTTTATCAAAATAGAATAACTAGATTATTTCGTGTTTTAGGCACGTTTGGGTGCCTCAAAAATGTGCATAAAATTACTGTACTCTTTACCGTTTTTTTGGTTTATTAGCTAAATTATTTCAAGCGCCATCTATTCTATATGGTGCGTACTCTCACGAGAACCTGAAAGGAATGGTTTCAGTTGGCTGTTAATATGAGCTTCAGTTGCGTCGTAATTTCAACCGTGGTCAACAGATGGCGTTAAATGTAACTTTCCGTTTAAATTTTTCTAACATTTCGTAATTTAAACAATGTATAACATTTTTTTATCTAATAACTTTACTCACCCCAAAGTTTTTGTACTTATAAGTGGTGTCTTCAAATTTAGGAATCCATTGAGTCTACTTATGTTTTTGTCTCTTCCAGTCTCTGTGCTCGTTGAGTCGGCCCTGGAACAAGAAATAACTACATTTAAAAAAATATATACAAACTAGCTTTTTTACAGAATAAAAGTTCAAAGAACTTGGTGTCCAGTGACATGCTTATTTTAGCATCTTCACAAAACACGATATTTGTTTGAAGTAAATATCCTTCTGCTATAATTATTATTTTAGTTCAATGGGTATAAAGTAGGAATTGTAAAATCTAGATATTATCTAGATATTTAAAAATTAAGATTAATCTTTACCTTTGATTATTGACATGAGATAACTAGTTGTAAACAGCAGTCTCTACATGTATCGTAGGCAAATAGAATAAGGTAAGCATAAATTCTATCTATAAATTAACGTTCATGAATATCAAAGTGGCCAGCGCCAACAAATTACACGCAAGAACAACCGGACCCGACATCAATTACCCTAATTGTACTCCTGCTCGCTAGTTACGGGTTCTACAAAGGATAAGAGTAAAGCGGAAACATATTTACGAACTAGCTGTGCCCGCGACTTCGTTCGCGTGGAATAGTGACCGCGCTTTATAATATTATAGCCACGGACGCTCAGGCGCGAGGCGTGTAGTACGTACTCTGTACGTTAAAAATGTTCGCCGTGATTCTTTAAATTGACATAACTTTTTTATTTATGAACCGATTGACATGAAATAAACACTAAATGCTAAGTGAAGCTTACTACAATATATTAGTGAAAACCGTATCTAAATCGAATAAGCCGTTTCTGAGATTAGCGTGCACAAACACACAGACAAACAGACAAAAAAAAAATTAATTACAATTTCGGGTTCGCCATCGATATAATAACAACCCCTGCTACTTTTTTTTTATATATTTCCATTGTACAGACACCACTTTTCTACAATTTTATTATATGTATAGATGGTGCATGCTGTGACGTGCCAGAAGCAGATCGGTTTCATACATTTACTACTAGCCGATGCCCGCGACTTCGCCCGCGTGGATTAAGGAAATTCGAAATCCCGTGGGAACTCTTTGATTTTCCGGGATAAAAAGTAGCTTATGTGCTAATCCAGGATATTATCTATCTCCATCCCAAATTTCAGCCAAATCCGTCTAGTAGTCTTCGCATGATGGAGTAACAAACACACACACACACACACACACACACACACACACACACACACACACACACACACACACACACACACACACACACATACACACACACACGCACACATACACATGTACACACAAACTTTCGCCTTTATAATATTAGTGTAAAATTAGTATAATATTAATGTAATGATTAATTTATTATTATTGGTTGTAACATTATAAACATCGTCATAGTAGCTGCCTACGCAAGTACTACGCCAAGCTACGTGAGCTACGACAATGAATCATTTTGCAGCTGCAAGTTATGATTAAAAGTTTTTGTTGAATACCCAACAAAATCTAACATTACTTCAACAAAATGTAAGTGCATTTTATTCGTTTTAAAGATGTAGTTTGTATTGTGTTCTTCTCAGATAAAACACATTTGGTTGCGCATTTTACTTCGCTGCTGAGTTTTATAGTTGGCTTCTTCTCAGACTGAGGCGCATTTAGAACCCTTATAGATTTAGTTTTAATTTAACAAAAATTGTTTTCATGATAACAAACAAAATGAAAAATATTTTAGAATAACTTATAGAGATATGTTCGAATTTCTATTAAATTCAATTTTCCTCTCCAACAGAATGTGAGCGCATTTTACATTTGGATGCACTAACATGGTTGTACGTTTTTAATATTATTGGTAGGTACTTGTATTATGGTCAAGATAATTGAATTCCATTCCTCGGAGACTACAATGCGTCTAGCTAGGGGTGTAATTTGGCCCACATTCCAAGCATTTGTATAACGAACAGGTAATAGACGTAATAGATAGGTAAAATCTATACCAAGGTCTAGTTAATTCTGAAAAGCCTTGATAACCTAGTGGTTTTAGACTTTGGCCTCCTAATCCGCAGGTTCGAGATTCGATCCTGAAGCACACAACTCTAACTTTTCAGAGTTACGTGCGTTATATGTAATAGGTTATTGGACCTAAGAAATAAAATAATGTGATGTTTTGTATAGCGATAGTTTATAAGATACCCAACAAAATCTAACATTACTTCAACAAAATGTAAGTGCATTTTATTCGTTTTAAAGATGTAGTTTGTATTGTGTTCTTCTCAGATAAAACACATTTGGTTGCGCATTTTACTTCGCTGCTGAGTTTTATAGTTGGCTTCTTCTCAGACTGAGGCGCATTTAGAACCCTTATAGATTTAGTTTTAATTTAACAAAAATTGTTAAATTAAATTAAATATAATTAACAAAAGTGTAATTGGACTTGAGAGGTCCGTTCTAATTAAATAATTAAATAAATAATAAATAATAAAATAAATAATAAATAAATAAGGCTAGAATTCATTATTAAAGAGAATAATTTAAAAAACTTGATATTTATTTATTTTTACCATAATCAATTATTATTTAACTAACGTTACGCTCTACGGAAAACGATCATTGACGTAACAGGCGTATACGACAAAGTCCAAGACCCTATTGAATTCTTCATAATGGAAAGTTCTTCATAATGGTCTCAAAGATGTGTGAACTCTACCAATCTGCATTTGACCAGTGTGGTAGACTACGGCCTAAGCCCTTCTCATTCTAGGAGAAGACCATGCTCAGTAGTGAACTGGCAATGGGTAATGGGTAATGGGTGATGGGTAGATAATAAAGTAAGTATACTTATAATATTTCTGAGTTTAATTTCTCTCAAGTCAATACTCGGAAAAAATTAACAGCATTTTACAGTAAAATGTTAGCAGCTGGCAAAAACTAAAGATTTTCTACACGCTAGCTGTAATGTACGTTAGTACTTTCATAACAAGGAGTTTATTTCTGAGCCCCGTCACCGCCATGTTACGCTTGGCTGATATTAACGTGCGACAAATACGTATAACGCAAGCAGGGCTTCTAATATACCTTACACTTTATTGAGAGAAAATAATATTTGCAACCGAAGTCAATGCATCAAAAACTTTTGAGTCAAGTTTTCATGTTTTTTAACACTAAATTAACTTAACTAAATAGTAAATTGAAAATTATAATTTTATTTATAATAAATTGAAAATTTAAAAACCCCCTACACAAAACTCTCTAAAAAAGTAAATAACTTTCAAACGGCTGAACCGATTTTCTTGGATTATAGCTAAGAACACTCTCGATCAAGCCACCTTTCAAACAAAAAAAAAACTAAATTAAAATCGGTTCATTAGTTTAGGATCTACGATGCCACAGACAGGTAGGTACACAAATACACAGATACACACGTCAAACTTATAACACCCGTCTTTTTGGGTCGGGGGTTAAAAATCAACCAAAATTTTACGAATTTTATGTCAAATCATAACGTTTTTCCGTCCATACTAAGCTTGAAAGGTTTTACAAGAGTCGTTTGGCTGTGAAATCCGCTATGCATCATTACTTAACGCAAGCGCAAAAACGGTCTTTTTCGCTTCAAAAATCTGTTTATTTTTGTTCCATTCAATCTCAGCCAGCGTTATGCAAATGCAAACAATTCATCAAGGACAGTAAACAAATTAACAGGATTTATGTTGGCTCTGAAAAAAGCCCAATTAAGGGGTATTTCAACCAGATGCTGTTAATGAATTGTGAAGTAAAGAGAAAATGAAACCATTGACTCCAAAGTCCAATTTTTTTTTTAAAGAATATTAGTCATTTGAATCATGACTAACATTCCCCTTTCCCCTCCAACTAAGCGTAAAGCTTGTGGTAGGAGTGGGTACGACAATTGTGCAACGGGTGGGGTATGAACCGTCGACCTTTCGGATTTCAGTCCACTCCTATAACCGTTGGGTATTATTTGTGAGATATTTTTATTTATATACGAGTATTTTTTGCCCGCCTGCAGCGAATTTCAAAAGGAGGTTTGACCTGTAAGTCGTAAGTACTCGATCGCTTCTGGTAAACTTGCATTATTACAATCGCAATTGTTGTTATTGGCTGAATTTATGTTATTCTTGTTGCAACAATGGATTATAGTCAATAGTGAGCGAGCGTGAACCAAGCAGAGGTGATTGCGATCGTGACATTGTAGCTGTCCCATATACATTAACAATATTTTGACCAATTATTACTATTTTTACGGTTTCTTACCTCAAAATGAAAAATGGAACCCTTATAGGATCACTTTGTTGTCTGTCCATCCGTCCGTCCGTCTGTCCGTCCGTCGTGTCTATCAAGAACACCTATAAGGTACTTTCCGTTGACCTAGAATCATGAAATTTGGCAAGGTGGTCTTATAGTGAATATGTGATTACATCATTAAAAAAAATTAAAATGTGTTTCAATTTTCAAACTGTAGAAATTGGGGTATCATATGAAAGGGCTTCACCTGTACGTTCTAAAACAGGTTTTTATTTATATTTATGCATACTTTTTTTTGATTTATCTAGCAAAATGTTGGAAAAATTACCCGAGCACGGAAACCTCTGCGCGCGAGTCTGACTAACACTTGGCCGGTTTTTTTTTATAGATGATATTATATTTTAGGACACTTGGTTTAAATTTTGTATACTGGATAAACGTACTAGTATCGAATTCGGACTAAATAGATTTTTTCATGGTAATTCATATTACTAACTTCTTATTGCATAATACAGTATAGTTTAGAAGTAAGAATGATTCATTATTGTATTATTTTAAGTACGATGATTATTGTAGTTTTTTAATAAACATTATAAGTATAGTGTGTTTTATTTATCTCGGAGTTAGTATAGTATTAAAAAATCTTTCATCTTAAACTAGACTTTATAGCTATAACGAAATCAAAAAGATTAGAAAACGTAAAAATGTTCTTGCGTGCCTAAGGCTAAATTTTATCAATATGAAGTAAAGCGGTGACATCTCTAAAATATTAAACTTTACTCAAGGACTTTTCTTAACCTAGACTTAACAGGGCTCTCTCCGTCACTTGCTCCATACAGTCGTAGTTCCAATTTCATTTGAATATTAAGCAACCAAAGTCGATAAAATTTTGCAGACATATTCTAGAATTTAATATCTGTGTCTGTGGTGTTTTAGATTTTTCTAAAAATATGTAGTTTTAAAATTACAGGGGCTCAAAGATTTGTATGAAAATTGTTAAAACCGCGTAACTTTGAAACCGAATATTTTAACAGAAATCTGAAAAACCACAGACATAGATATTAGTTTCTAGAATATGTCTGCAAAATTTCATGGACTTTGGTTGCTTAATATTCAAATGAAATTGGAACTACGATTGTATGCAGTAAGTGACGGAGAGAGCCCTGTTAAACAGTAGACTTAGATAGCAGATTAGATACTGACTTCTGCTACTCATCATCATTATTGTCAACCTATAGACGTCATTGCAGGACATAGTCTCTTGTAGGGAGTTCCACACGCCACGCATAGATACACACGTCGAACTTATAACACCCCTCTTTTTGGGTCGGGTGTTAAAAAGATAAGAGTTTAGTCTGATAGGTTGATCATGATGATTATGATGAGTCGTAATTGCTACGTCTTTACAGAGTGAACCTTCTGTATCTGTAAAGTACTCATTATCCTATGCATTAAGTTTTTAAGAGCCTCAATAGCTCAATGGTTAAAGAGCGGACTGAATTCCGAAAGGTCGGTGCTTCAAATCCCACTCACTTTACTATAGTCGTACCTACTCCTAGCACAAGCTTTACGCTTAGTTGACGGGGAAAGGGGATTATTAGTATTATTTCATTAACATGGCCACATGGTTAGTATTTTTTTTTTTAATTTACCTAGGTATGCTTCATTCAACATCCCATTTTATAAACGGCATTAAAATTTACATAAAGTTTAGTACTTGACCTTTTTCAGGGGCTTGAATAACGGTTCCCCTGAGGGCCTGAGGGGAAAAGTTATAAAAACCGAAACGCACTTGACGTGACAAGGCCGTGGGGTGTGGGACAAATGAATTATGTAAGCTGCGATAAAATAATGAATACATGTGTACATGAACTATTTATGTGAGAATGATGCATAAATAACTAGGTAATACCACTACACTTGTATGAAACTTGTAACGAAACGTAGAGGCTTTGTTTTTGGGGTAGGGTTTGAACCGTCGACCTTTCAGTCCGTTAAACGTTGAAGAATTGAACCCGGGAACCTCTTATTTCTAAGAAGATTAATGCAGTTGCTTCAGATATCAAGTTAAGTAACTTCCAACAATAACAGTCTAATAAAAATAGCCATTCAAAACTCATTTTCACCTAAAATTGCCTCAAATCGCCAATTCATATAACTTATCTCATTACGCGGTGACAAAGTGTCTGTCGCCAAGTAAAATCATAATATTTTAGCGCCTTTTACCAAGAAAACCCGGTAATAGTAAAATGAACCTTGTGAGAAGGGGATAATGTTCAATTTCGTGATAAAAGATTTTTGTAAGTTACAGGGTTACAAGATATTGGGTCCTAAGTGTGCTTAAGTACTATTAGAACATGCACGACGTAAGAGTCGATATTACTGTTATAGAGAGAGAGCCAGCGCGTGCCAGGCCTCCGTTCTTTTATAAAAGCTGAAAGTTTCCCTGCGTATTGTCCCCAGCACAGGGCGGAAGGATCAGCGACTATGAAGTTTGGGTTATGGTGGTTTTGGGAGATAACAGGTAATAAAGATGTAAAAAATCTTACGTCAACGTATTAAAAGTCTAATTTTTTATATTTTCTTCGGAATAGTACTAGAAATCACGTCATGTATTGGCAGACATTTAGTAGTAAAGTTTAAGGGGGGGACTTCGTCTGTGTTGGTGTTGGCTGGCGGGCGTGCTCTGCCTTTTTGGAGTGTTTTTTTTTTCTTAAAACTGACTGGAAAGAGCTCTAAGGGGGTGCCGTGCGTATGTCGGCGAGCGCCGGCACAGACGGGGTCCATACCTGTATAGTTCCCCTAACTTATTACAAATAATTACAAAATTGACATTGGCTAATCTTTGTAAAGCCAGACGAGAGAGAGAAAAAAAAGTTTAAGGGTGTTTGGCAGGGGGTTGCCAGTTGCCATGATATAGCATTTAGATCGATCGTGTTCAATAGAATTTATACAATTACGTATTTGATAGTTCACACCTTGCGAATTTTTAAAATTAAAAATCACTTCACAAACATCATGTAAGATGCTTATTTTTAAATCATGGGCAGTAAAAATATAAGATAACTCAAAGATAAGATATGCGTAGATATAACAAAAATATATCTATCTTATTTTAATGTTTAGTCCCTTCGAACTCGGTGAGAGAAGGGTTCATTTTAACAAATCTAAAATAGCCGATATAAATCGTCTTAGTGGTCTAAGCTAGGCATTTGATATAGGTTCGACAGTTTGAATTACTTTCCTATTCAGCTGAGAAAGAAATACCAACTATCGGGTAACTGGTAAATGGGAAGAGAATTGGTTAAATCGGGTGTTAAATATATACGACAATATATGAGATAAATTCTAGGAAAGTAGAAATTTGCTTAGATATATCTAGTCCTTGTAAAATCTGAAAAGTGACTAGCCATTTTTCAAAGGAAAAATAAAGGGTCCCCGGAGTTTTTAAAACCTAAATCCACATGGTCATTTTTATTACCAAAGTAATGTAAGGTAAAGTAAGTTTAAGGAAATGGAGATTATTGAGGTCTAAATAATTTGATACTTATTAGGACTCTATAATATAGGAGTCTGTCTAAGTAGGAGTACTTTATAAGTTAGGTTATTTAATTTACTTTATAAGTTAGAGTTAGAATTATTGATGCCTAAATAAATTGATACATATCAGGACTATTCTCTCTATATAGGACCCCTTCTATGTAAGATTACTTTATAAGTTATGAATACATAACTATTGTAAGTGTACTTCGCCTATAACAAACAAGAGCAAAAAAAGTTGACAAAATAAATCCAGCCCCGAAACAACAATATGAAACATAAAAACTTGCGATCCGATATGATCCAAAACTTAAAGTACCAATACAGTGGCTCTACCTGTCTATAGACACCATCACAGAATTATTGTGCCATACAAAGAAGTCTACTAAATTTTGGGATTTCCGTCGGTCTTCATGCATATTGTCCGAAAAACAATATAATGTTGCTACGACAGATTACCATAATAATTGTAAAGCTGGAATTTTAGCGATGATGCAATTCCGTGTGGAAAAAATATGCTTGCGTTTACAGTAAGAATCGCCACTCAGACATTGAAAATTTCGATTTTTTACTTAATATTTTTGGAATCATTTTTTTTTCATTTTGGACATAATTTAGTTTTGTAATTCGTATTATAATAGTTAACAATGAATTCTAAAAAAAAACTAAAATAAGATAAATTAAACTAAACTCATCGAGATCAGCGCAGCGGGGTATTGTACCTAAGATGCTGACAGCATTTCCGCTTTGGATGGGCAAACTAATTTATTTCAGAATTAAAAAAAAATTTAAGGTCTTTCGACTACCTATCATTACTCGATGCAATAAATCAACAGCGCATGAAGAAGTCGATAAATTTCCGCATATTAGAATTGATCAGTTGATCAATTTGCCTAGCATAAGCTGTTGCAGTAAGGTTGATCCCGGTCTACATAACGATCGCATCGGTCTGCGGATCTAATACGTCAAAGTCACTAAATTATGAACCAACTTTCCATGATCCCAAAAACAACTGTAATAATATTTTATGCTTGTGACATTGGAACTTCGAGAGTCAATCGTTCACATTGGGTACAACTAACAGCGCTGAATTTATCCAATTTTCCTTTCTATGTTTTATATAATAGGTAATATTTTCTACTTTTCAGAAAAAAGGACCAGTGTTAGCCATTTATACTGAATCATACTGAATATTATCATAATATGTACCTACTAAATAATAACAATTTTTGATTTATTGTATTGAACAAGGCTGGGTGCACATTGGCTATTTTTGCTTAGCTTATAGAAATCAGGAACTTTAAAAATGAGGAATATTAATGAAGATACTAAATAATTTATTTCAGACAATAGAGACCCATAAAGTAGGTAAGTACACAAAACTCAAAGTAAACCAGAAATAAATAAAAATATAAAAACATAATAAAAAGAATACCTTCCTAAGTTTGTGCACAAAGTTTGCTAAACCTATTTACGGCGTATGTCCCAAATGCTGCGATGTAATCATTGGATGGAACTCTCCAGGCACTACAGCATACACTGAGAATCTTGTTACCATAACTAAAAATGCGAGACCAAAATGCCGCAATCCGAATCACACTAATATTATAAAGGCGAAAGTTTGTATGTGTGTGTGTGTGTGTGTTTGTTACTCCTTCACGCAAAAACCACTGGACTGATTTGGCTGAAATTCGGAATGGAGATAGATTATCATAGATCCTGGATTAGCACATAGGCTACTTTTTATCCCGGAAAACCAAAGAACCACGGGATTTTGAAAAACCTAAATCCACTCGGACGAAGTCGCGGGCGTCAGCTAGTAAAGAAATAAATATAAGTATAAATATTTAATAATGTTTTTATTTCAGACTTATTACAGTCCATTGGTGTGTTAAGTAGTTATAATATTTTACTTAAACCTGTATTAGTACTTATTCCTAGTTCAAAGTGTCAGTTACCATCATAACTTAAAAGCTATCTTAGTACTTAGTGCAAACTAGAAAAATTAGGCGCCTTAGTGCATACACGTGCAGCATTCCAGGTCCTCCAGAGAGGGCTGTTGAGCCTAGGGTGCTGATACTGGCCACGAGTCTACTTAAGTTGCCGTCAAACTACGGAAATATAATATAATATTACATCTGAGTGTGAACAGTGACATTTCAAAGTAGGGTGAGCGATAACTTTATTGTTATCCGAACGAGAAACACGGGTGTTGCTTACGTATAACATTGTATTTGTCCCACTCGATTGGCTTCTTTCTGACTTCAGCCCTACCGTTCCCATACAGACAAAATCATGTGCGGACAGGCTGAGTGTACCGGTAGTAGCCTCGATAGCTCAACGGTTGAAGAGCGGACTGAATTCCGAAAGGTCGGCGGTTCAAACCCCGCCCGTTGCACTATTGTGGTACCCACTCCTGGCACAAGCTTTACGCTTAATTGGAGGGGAAAGGGGAGTATTAGTCAGTATTAGTATGGTTAAATTTTTTAATTTTTTAATTTTTTTTTAAAAAGTAATCAATTCGCTTGTATGGAACGTTAGCGGTGTGGTTATAGCATCAAGGGCTATCAGTATAAATTCCCGGTCAGCTGATTTTTCAAACCAGATTTTACAAGATAACGGCTAACTCATAAATCCAACACGCTGCCAACATTATACTGCACTCGATATAGGCAAAACGCCAATGGCGCTTTACTGCATATAAGTTACCGATAACGGCTATAAGACAAACGTAAACACATTTACATCTGAAACGGTAACTTGCAAGGATGCAATTTAAAGGCACTTAGACCTTTCTAGTGGAGGTACACTAAGTCATTACAAAGCTTAACTGATCTAACCAGTAACTAACCCCGAAATTCTACTAACTCTACAAGAATTTCTTGTAAGACGTTGCTCGTTTCAAAATTTTTTCAAGACTAAACATTTTTTGTACAACAATTAATAATAATTGAACAACAGGACTTCTTTAGTAAAAGACAGGGCATAATTAATTTATTAATAGAGGATGCCCGCGACTTCGTCCGCGTGGATTTATATTTTTATAGATCCCGTGGGAACTGCTTAATTTTCCGGGATAAAAAGTTGCCTATTTCAATTACAGGGACGCAAGCTACTTCGCTACCAAACATATAAATCGGTTAAGTGGATGGGTCTTTAGGAATCCCGCGGGAACTCTTTGATATTCCGGGATGAAAAGTAGCGCATGTCCGTCCCCGGGATATAATAGCTAACCCTGTATCAAACGTCAGAATCGGTTACACTGTTGGGCCGTAAAAAGGTAGCAGACAGACAGACAGACAGACACACTTTCGCATTTATAATATTAGTATGGATTACTCTTATTATTATAGATAGAAGTCCTTATACGGTATACAGAATGTTCGTGTTCATACATTTTCATTGCATGTTCTGAAAGAGGTCCGATAAACGTAATGAAAGAGAAGTGAACCTTCTGATATCCGCTTTTGGAATAAATCGCAGTTAATAAATAATTCTCATAATTTCGTATATCATGGGCTAGAAAAATCTGGTCTATTACGTTCTTTATAACGTTCGTGCTTACAATAGTAATGGCTTCAGGACTTTTCCTATTAGCTGGAACTCGGAAGTATGAAAAGTGGTATGAACTAATAGCAAAAAGTGATTGTATACAATACACCATAAAATTCAGCTATAACCTAGAATTCTATGGTATATAATTAATATTCCGTGTAAAAAGTACAAAAAGTGAGGATATATGAAAATTCGTACTTTGTATTAATTTTAGGTACTAGGTATATTATTTAGATGACTATAATTATTATTATTTATCGCAACACGCATAGTTTTCTAAATTATTATCAAATACATAGACGGGCCTTGGGATCCAATAGGTTTATTCCATTTATCCCCCTAAAATACCTAGCCATTTTTATACTCAGAAACATGTGGCTACCTATCGGGGTGGTACTCCGACCTAAAAATACAATAGAAAACCGACTTCTGAAGTGGATAGACACACTTTGAACATGCGTGAAAAATGGCATGTCATTTTTCACACGTGTTCCAGGTTTTCACTTTCCAGGTCTTTAACTATAACCACGCTAAAATCACGTCGATCTCTTGCTCTGTTGCGACGTGATTGAAGAACAAATCAACAAACGCTTTCACTTTCGCATTTATTATACTAAGGGTCATAATTTTGTTACTACTAAATCCTACAAAGAGGCTCCCAAACCTTTATGAATTGCAGTTTTGAAGCATACCGAGTGAGAATATCACTACGAGTGTTTTGGGTCAATGTTAGATGTTTTATTTAGCCTCCCTCTATAGAAATAGCTTTGCATGTTTTATGCGCGGGAACTGGGACTAATCAAAAGAAAAATGCCTAGCAGCGCTTCGTAAGGTCGTACTCTGTAAAGTGATGTGACAGTATTTGAAGAGGTCTGGGGAAAACACCTTATGCCACATTTTAGATTTCCGTACCTTAAAAGGAAAAACTAGACCCTTATAGAATCACTTTGTTGTCTATCCGTCTGTCTGTCGTGTCTGTCAAGAAAACCTATAGAGTACTTGTACTTCCCGTTGACCTAGAATCATAATACAGGTCGGTAGGTCTTATAGCACAAGTAAATGAAAAAATCTGAAAACATTTCAATCATGGTTACATCACAAAAAAAAAAGTTGGTAAGAAAATTATACCAAGTGGGGTATCATTCGATGGGTATCATATTATGAAAGGCCTTTACCTGTACATTCCAAAACAGATTTTTTTGCATTATAGTTTTTGATTTATCGAGCAAAATGTCGGAAAAAATACCCGAGTACGGAACCCTCGGTGCTCGAGTCTGACTCGCACTTGGCCGATTTTTCCTTAGCAACTGGCAATGCAGTCCCTCTCAAAATCTGATATAACGATTGCCCGACACGACCGGAGTATCGCAATTCACTAACTTTTTTTTACCTAATCCGGGACTTGAACTCGGGACCTCATGAAATGCAGAAGAATGGTCTGGACAGCTAGTCCAGACTAGACCAGTCTAACTGCCATACCACTAACTATCATAACAAAACAATACCTAATACATTTAGTAACAACAGAAGCGTTGAAAATCTATTAATCTTGCAGTTGCGGTGACAAGACCATGTGTTGTAGCTGTCTGTTGTGTTATTTAGAGAATTAGGTACCTACAATTCGCGACAGGTTGAGATGGCAATCGGGGTATGAGGCGGGGGGACACCCGCACACCCGCACGTCACCCGTACTCATCCGCAGCGGGTTAGCGCGGGGCTGTGCGGGACGCCATCTCAACCTGTCGCGCCCTATATTTAATACTGGGTAACATCACAGAATCACTACCCATATCATAAATACGAAAGTGTGTTTGTTTATTGGGTCGTCGGTTTGTCATATTCGTGAATGTGTGAGTTTAGAGCAAACTTACCACTGCAAAATGCTCTGAAAAGTTATTTTTCCCCCTAGATTTTTGGGAGTTACCTACTTAGTGTAATTCTTCGCCTGACACAAAGTTTCTGTTATCTTATTTTTACAACGGATATCAAGATTTTGAACAAGAACACAATATTCTCTTAATTCTATACGACGATAATTTTAGAATGTGTCCATATTTTTACGTGTTGTTTAGAGTATTTGCCATTGAAAGGGGTTTGTGTTAGGTTTGTATTGCTTTAGATTTCAAAAACAGTCGTTTTCAATATGAATTGTAAATTTTGTCGATTTACTGAGCGAGGGTAGCGTGAAATTCATTACGTAGTTGCTATGTATTCAGCAAATCCATTGTATTTGAGATTCAAATTTTACGATGAAATATCTTTTTGAGCGTAATAACTCTTAGCGCTCTAGCGCACGAAAGTTTCAGCATAATCAAAAAACCGGCCAAGTGCGAGTCAGACTCGCGCACTGAGGGTTCCGTACTCGGGTTTCTTCCAACATTTAGCACGATAAATCAAAAACTTTTATACATAAAAAGATACCTTCCCTTTCATAAGATACCCCACTAGGTATAGTTATCTTACTTTGAAAATTAAAACACATATTAATTTTTTTTGAATGATGTAACCGCAAATGAGAGAATAAGACCTACCTACCTGCCAAATTTCATGATTCTAGGTCAACGGGAAGTACCTACCCTATAGGTTTCTTGACAGCCAGACAGACAGACCGACAGACAGACAGACAGACAGACAGACCGACAGACAGACAGACAGACAGACAGACAGACAGACAACAAAGTGATCCTATAAGGGTTCCGTTTTTCCTTTTGAGGTACGAAACCCTAAAAACTAAAATTTCATAATAGAATCTTGGACTGTAGTAATAAAATGAATTAGTGATGTTAATTTTTATAGCGGTAGTTAATTATGGGGCTAGAATTCACTATTAAAGAAAGTGTAAAAAAAATATTGATTTTTACTTGTTTTTAACATAATTAGTAACGTCACACTGTACGGACGGCGATCAATGACGTCACAAGGCATAAACGACAAAAAAAAACCATTTTTTAACATAAAATAGAGTAATTTTGGCGTGAAAATATTTTTATGTTAAAAAATCGTCTTTCGTACAAATCGATCGCGATCAGTCTAATTGCTTAGTAAAAAGCAGACTCTTAACCGTAATATTATACTAATATTAATAATGCGAAAGTGTGTTTGTTTGTATGTTTGTCCTTCCTTCACACCCTAACTAAACAATCAATCGACTTGATTTTTGGCATAGAGATAGTAATTGAAAGAACGGAAAGGAGCATAGGCTACATTTTATCCCGGAAAATCAAAGATTTCCCACGGGATTTTTAAAAACCTAAAACCACGCGGGTGAAGTCGCGGGCATCAGCTAGTCTTGTAATAAAATGCTTTACTCATGTAGGTAAGTAGAGAGAAATCTAATAACATTGGATAGGTAAAGGTACAGAAAAGTTTTGCTAAGTGAGAGTGGCAGTTACGAAAATAGGGTTGATATATTACGTGTTATTACTTCTACAATATGTTTCAAGTATAATGAAATATCATATTTTTGTATTACATATTATTAACTAGTTGATATGCACAGGCTTCGGATGGATAGATTTAACTAATAACACTCGCCATTGAAGTGAATAAATGTTTAGGCGCGTTGGGCGATTTTGAGACTGGTAACTTCAAGTATAGATCACGAACAAAATGACATTGCTCAAGTGACCACAAATGAGACAATAATATTTATTCTAAAATAAAACTTAACACCTAAGCAATAAGTCTAAATTTGACTAATTTGAAATATTTTTTTACTAATTTTTCGGGCCGCTTTTGAAGCACTTATTTAAGTAAGTGTGTGCAAAAAGTAAACTATTGTTAATGGTTTTAATTTACAAATTATTAATATGAAAATCCAAAGAAAAACTGTTAGTTCAGTCTTGAGTTCAGTTCTGCCGGCAGTTCCTAATGACTGCCAATTTTTAACCGACTTCAAAAAAGGAGGAGGTTCTCAATTCGTCGGAATCTTTTTTTTTGTCAATCAAGTCACAATAAAACATTTGGTGTCACGTAAAAAAACGTTTACAGGACAGGGGCTGGAATATCAGCACATAGGTAGGTACAGATAGATATACCTAGCTGTTTTTTTTTTCAGCGCGTCAAGCGAAAGGTTGACTGTCGAGCCAATACTAATTGTGTCGAACGTTGCATTTCAAAAGACCCTTTTTTTCAAAAACATGGGTTTGCTCATCTGATTGCACAACTGATGGAAGCCGGAAAGTCATCTCGTACAGTGTGAATGAAAAACGAGAAAGCAAATCGTTTCATACTTGTCCGTCTTGTTATTGATAACTGATACCTGCTACTTACCTGTGATACTTTTACCTGCACGCGTGAGAGTTCACTACAATGTTCTCAAAGGTGTGTGAAGTCTATCAACCCGCCCTTCTTATTCTGAAAGAGCTCAGTAATGCGCTGACGATTGATTAATCACGATGATGCTGATACAATTTAAAACCTACATTACACTCAACTACTCCTTAGCAAGTAGATACTCACCCAAGCAGGTACACACACACACTCATACACACACACACACACACACACACACACACACACACACACACACACGCACACACACACACACACGCACACACACACACACACGCCCATGTATATAATAGCTGTCCCTATTCAGATAAGGAAACTACAGGCTACGCACATTATTCTAATGGATTTTGAAGTGCTCTATGCTCGCAACACTTCCGATGATTAATGTTCAATTTCTTGATTGAGTCCAAAGGTCAGAGTACAATAGCCTTGTGAAATGTCCAAGAGACTCGGCTGTATAGCTACATAACACTGCAATTGAAAGGATGGAATTTACTTTGGACTTTCAAAAAAACAATAAAGGTTGAAAAAGCTAATTGAGACTAACCAATGTACATTTTTCAAATTTTTCCTATTTGAAAAGTGATTTTTGAATAGAAGCATGCGTTATTTTGCGGAAGTCCATGATATACAAGGAACCAAAAGCTTAATTTGCTATAATCCGCCAAACCAATGAAATCCGTATGGTACGCAGCACCACACAAATTCCAACACCACTCGACGCGCGTTTCGCCCCGACACTGGAGCATCCTCAGGAGATGTAGATCTTACAATGTCTAATTGTAATTATTGTTTCCTTGTACAAGTGATTTTTGAACAATTTTTATGAAGACGCAAGCTTCCAAAGCAATAATTTCCATGCTTAATAATATGATTTAGGTAAACATTAGCTTCATTGCTATACACAGTTCCCCTCAATATTTAATATTAGTTAGGTATTTACCAAGATTAAGTATAAGCTTCATCACTGGGTAAAAAAGCGTCATATAAAAGCTCAAGCGTCTCTTACAAAGTATAGTCCCAGAGGAACAAAGTAGGTATTCAGTAGAGACCTTGGCATTGCAAATGTTATGAACTTATGTTACTTGGCAGAGTATACCTGAGCTGTCTATGTTGCCAAGGCCCAAGTGCCAACTACCTGAATATTGAGTAGATTGTGTAAATAAATAACTTTATTGTTAGGTAAATAAAACTAAGTTAACAAGTCAAATAGGTTTTTTTTTAACCCCCGACCCAAAAAGAGGGGTGTTATAAGTTTGACGTGTGTATCTGTGTATCTGTGTGTCTGTGTATCTGTGTATCTGTGTATCTGTCTGTGGCATCGTAGCGCCTAAACGAATAAACCGATTTTAATTTAGTTTTTTTTGTTTGAAAGGTGGCTTGATCGAGAGTGTTCTTAGCTATAATCTAAAAAAATTTGTTTAGCCGTTTAAGAGTTATCAGCTCTTTTCTAGTTTTCTTGTAGAAAAGAAGGTTAGATAACCGTTAGAATCATAATATTATGTCAATAGACAAATGTCAAGCTGTCAAGATGGACGTTGCCTAAATACATAATTATTTATTTGAAAATGATGTTTTGGAAAACTCAAATACTTCGGATCGTCGGGGGTGTTATAAATTTTTAATTTACACTTGTTTAATTTTATAAGCTTGCGGTTAACTGCAATCACACCTAATAGTACCTAAGTAATAATGCAGCTTTAGGACCTCTTTAGAAAGCTCAGTCACTCAGAGGTCGTTGGAGAGTGCTATGCTCGGAGGTTGCCTATGTGATCAAATCAGAAATCCGTGGGAGAAATAGAGTACCTAACCGATAAAGCTTTTTTTTTTATCACACTTCACATCACACTAATATTATAAAGGCGAAAGTTTTTATGTGTGTGTGTGTATGTTTGTTACTCCTTCACGCTAAAACTACTGGACGGATTGGGCTGAAATTTAGAATGGAGATAGATTATACTCTGGATTAGCACATAAGCTACTTTTTATCCCGGAAAATTAAAGAGTTCCCACGGGATTTTTAAAAAACTACATCCACGCGAACGAAGTCGCGGGCATCAGTTAGTGACCATTAGGTAAATAGGAAAACCCCCTGACGTGATGTCACAGACGTTTAACCGATAAAGCTTAGTGGGTTGCAAAGCTAAAGTGGCAATTGGCAGGTCACATAGTTCAAAAAACCGATAGATGTTGGGGTTCCAAAGTGCAGGAATTGTGACCTCGCACTGAAAAGCGCAGCGTTGACCCTCCACTTGGTGAACCTGTGAAATCAAAAAGCTCTGGATCCAGGCGGTGCAAGACCGCGACGTGTGGAATCAGTCAACACAAGAGACCTATGTCCAGCTGTGGATGTTTATCGGTTGACGCCTGCCTAGAAGATGCCTATTCACTCTTCTTTTGACGGTACCAATATTGTATGAAGAAAAATGGAAGCTCATGGATATTTCATGTTCTAGCAATGCGTATTACTAGAAAAGAGCAAATTGCTTGGTAATACGTGTCCATGGAATGTCTACTATGTTGTGGTGCAGGATTTTACGATGTCTCACGGTCCGATGGAATATAGGTGAGGGAGGAACTAGGTCGAATTTTATTATTTTATTATAAGTATGTATATAATATAATTTATTAATGTAACTAATTAAACTAGCTGTAGGTTCTTCGAATTATGAGCCCCGCTTATTGCCCTTTCAGGTTCCCAACACGTTGATGTCGATTGCTTTGGCATTTCTGCGGATTTTTTTTATTTCTGATTTGAAATTCCGAGCCATGGCTTATGACGGGCTCTTCATCTCCTACCAAGTGACTCTGAGCATTCTTATGAGGTCCAAAGTTAGCGACCGTGTTTCGGACCCGAGTCAATAGACGTTGGGGTCCCAATGCTGCAATGGGTTGCCAATTGAGTGCTAGAATAGCAACCTCACACGGGAAAGCGCAACGTTGGGACTTTATGGACAATAATTAATAAGCTTTCGTCGTAAAATATTTTAACATATGAGGAAACCGCATATCATCAGAATCATTTAGTATTCCAAAAAAGAGTTACTAAATGACTCAACCAGGAATCAAACTATAAATATCACGATATTATTTTTCCTTTGTATTGTCTCTACATTTTTCAATTATATTCTTGGGGTTTTCGTTACTTAAAGTTTAAAATAAGAAAGCAATCCTAGAAAAGGTGTCAAAAGATGCATGATGCGTATATTATGTCCCACACATAAGCTTATATTTGTCTTCACTTTTTGAAATAGGTTTTAATACAATTTTATGAGTTCATAATATTGCGTTGGTAAGTATAATAGTTCGATGGTTTATATGGAGTTTTGTAATATCATCGTACCTAAGAAAGAAAGAACTTTTTATGTATGACCTTTAATTAAGTATACCAAAAGCTAATTAACTCTACCTTCTTAGACTCATCCTGAAAGTTTTTAATTAGGAACACTCACACACACAATCTCACACAATCACAAAGAACACAAAAAAGCTGAAACTTCGTGTAAAACCACTTTAAACTTGGGAAATTCAAAATAATTAAGTACAGCTATTCAAGTTTTCAGATTTCCGTTATTATTTCACATTTTAAAAATGGAATGCCGCATTCGTATTTGGAACGGAATATAAATATTAGGTATAGACTCCAAAACAAGTTGAAGCCTCCGATTTCGTGAGTGGACTGAATTTCGCCGGCTCCAACGTTTGATATCAAAAGCTTATAGCCAATCCAAATTGTACCTTAAAGTTATATACCAAAAGACACTATTTCATAGTTCCATATTTTTCTGATCAACCCTTAACTTGGAACACACGAAATTTGAACCTTAAACTTAAGCAGTCAAGGCTGATTTTCTAATGAAGGTTTTCGGGAATTGCAGAACAATACAAATTGTGTGCTTCCCATTAGACCTCCTGTATTCGCTCCCTAATGATGACGACGTAGATATTTTAACCGATACCTATTCACAATTTTCGCAGGCAATTTTTATTGGTTTGGTTATTATGTGACAGTTTTGTTTCGTAATGAACTTTGTTAGCTATTTTCTTTGTCCGAGTAAGCAATTAGGATAGTATTGTGCACCGCATTATGAGTTCTGTTTTAAGTCTAATACAATACCGTATAATAGGAGAAAAATGAATTTAATTAATTTTAGTCATCGAGATCCTTGTACTAAGCTAGAGCTCTCTCAATATTTAAAAAGAAACTTTAAACAACTGAGTATCGAATAACTTTATATTACTTTTTCCTTTGAACCATATTTTGTTTCTCGTGAACCATAATATTATTATGTTGTTACTTGTATGTACCTTCAAGAAGCGAACTGAAGCCCAAAAGGTCGAGAGTTCAAATCTACATAGGTAATACTGTAAGAGAGTACCTTTTGAAAAAAGTACCTATTACGTATTTACCTACTAAGTTTCTTGCCGATTCTTCTCAATAGAATCTACTCTCTGAATTGGTGGTAGAGTTATGAAGTACTTATCCAACATAATTACCACAAGTTGGTCTACGTGAAAAAAGGAGTTTTTGTTTTATAAAAAGCAAAATGTACCTAGAGGAAAGCTCGTTCAAAGCTTTAATGCATGCAATTATTCACTGATAAAAAGTGATAATGCAGCTTTAAATAAAACAGGCTCATTTATGCTATGTTTATAGTTTATACACACAAAAAAGTAGGTGATGGTACAAGCTTTCGCCAAAACTTGTCAAAAAATAACAAGTTAGGTATGTACCTAATTATTGTTATGTACTTACTTCAGTATAACAAGCTTGATATATTTAATATATTATGGCCGCGATCTACCTACCCTACCTTGTATCATCATCAACTAAGATGTGAGATTGCAGTCAAAGGCTAACTTGTACCTAAATAAATAAAAGAATAGCCTTTAGACATTGGTGTGAACACGGTGTTAGAAACTGGTTTACATTCTCGCCTCGAAGGCACGCAAATTATAAGTGACGGAAAACACGAACGCCCGAGACGCCGGAAACCACCACGCCTTAACGGTATATTTTGCTAACCCAGAAAGCAAAACTACCACTAAGTACACTGCTTTGCAAATAAAACGGTCACTTGCAAATCCACGTGCCTCATTAATTTTATTATTTACTAGCTGATGCCCGCAGCTTCGCCCGCGCGGATTGGTCAGATCCCCTGCAGCATCAGGATTGAGGAGTTGGACTCCAAATTTTTTATGAAACAATGTCGCAAAGTTCCTTTATCGATTAAAAAAGAAATGACGCAAATCGGTTCAGAAATCTCGGAGATTTCGGTGTACATAGGTAGAAAAACACAACTCCCTTTTTGAAAGTCGGTTAAAAAAGTAGCCTATGTTACTCCCTGGTCAATTCTCTACTTGTCTGTGAAAATCCCGTCAAAATCGGTTCAGCCGTTCCCAAGATTAGCCTTTTCAAACAGACAGACAGACAGACAAAAATTTTAAAAACGTGTGATTCAGTTATAGTATCGTTCAAATAACCATATGACCTTAATATGCGGTAGTTATTTCGAAATTACAGACAGACACTCCAATTTTATTTATTAGTATAGTATAGATAAGAAGTGATTTCTTTAAATACAGTAGATATTTGTACAGTCAGTGTATGCAAAGCATGCATGCACCAGGTATTGCTTAAATGGTGTAACTTCCCAACAAGAAGCCTTCATTTCCTCCCCAGCAATACTCCGTGAAGTCCTCACTTGGGTGGCCTGCTTGGATTTTGGAGGGAGCTCGGCTAGACGGCGATGCGGAAAAGAATGCCAGAATAAAGAAGAAAGAAGAAGCTTTTGGTCTCGTCCAGGATGCACAATTTCTTGCAAATCTCAAACTATAATTAATACTTCTATCCCGGAAAATTAAAAAGTTCCTGAGTTTAAGAAACCCTATTTTCACACAGATGAAGTCACGTCCACCACGCTGGCCAAGTGAAGACTATCAAACTTAGCACATCTTTGAAAACATTATGGGGAACTCTCAGGCATGCAGGTTTCCTCACGTTTTCCTTTACCGTTAAAAGATGTGATATCTAAATGGCATAGAACGCATCTAATAAGGTGTCCGGGAATGTTCCAGACTCCCCGAATTGTAGGCTAATATCTTAACCATAAGGCTATTACCGCTTCCACTTATTAGGCTTTTTGAAAGTAAAGGTTCCCCTATACTAACGAACCTAATGTATGTGGTTAGGGTATGAATTATTAGTCTTATTAGCGACAAGTGGAGCACTCCAGAAAATTAACTCTATTTATATAGCTGAATAACTTATTGGAATAGAAATAAAACACAATACCATTTTTCACCTAAGGTACTCTTGCGTAAGGTCCAAATTTGTTCGTACCGAAATAAGTTGCAGCATTCTCTGAAGCTCTGTACCGATAGGAAAATAAACCGCAAGCTCTTCAAATTGCGACTCTATAACTAATGAAAATAAATTAGATTTTGCTGTGACAAAGTTACCAACGTGGATTAAGACGCAGACAAGTCAATTATCGCTACAATTTCTTATGCTTTATTGAGCTATGATTATAAGTTAAGTAGGTATAGTACGCGACAAGCCAAGATGGCATTTTGGGTATGAGGCGGGGGGACGCCCCGTACACACGAACGTCACCCGCGCTATCCCGCTCCGGATTAGCGGGGGGGCTATCCGATTACCATTTTGATCTGTCGCGTACTATTACTTGTCTATTAAAATCATCATGATCAATCAATTACCGGCTCACTACTGAGCACGACTTCATCTCAGGGTTTAGGACTTAGGTCATAGTCCGCCACGCTGGCCAAGTGCAGATTGGTAGACTTCACACACCTTTGAAAACATTATGGAAAACTCTCAAGCATGCAGGTTTCCTCACGATGTTTTCCTTCACCGTTATATATTCAATTGTTTAAAATAGCACATGACTCCGAAAAGTTAGAGGTGCGTGCCCGGATCGAACCACCGACCTCCGGAATAGGAGACGGACTTCTTAATCACTGGGCTACCACGACTCTTTTATTATACTTACTTAAACCACAGCTTAAACTTTGATACATTTGAAAATTCATTGTTACGTGCTGATAATTTTAAAGTTTGTAGCAAAGTTTCAGTGTCTGTAGCAAATCTCTAGAGAGCATCTTGTATAAAAAAACGGTTGAAACTAAAATCAGTCTTAATCCTTTGTTTTAGGGGTCAATATTGGATGAAAGAAAAGACGATGGCGACCTTGGTTATCTCTGTTATCTTAACAGAATCTGAAATGGGACTTAATTGTACGGTTTATAGCAGCAAAGACTTCTTCAGTTAGGTTTCAGTTTATTTTTATTCTTCTTTGTCCGCAGTTTTTACACATGTCAAATCTAAGGGTCCATGCAGATCGACTGACTTTTTCTTTTTAACCGACTTCCAAAAAAGGAGGAGGTTCTCAATTCGTCGGGATCTTTTTTTTTTTATTTTTTATGTATGTTCCCCGATTACTCAAAGACCCCTGGACCGATTTGGAAATATTTTTTTTGTTTGAAAGGGTATACTGTGCAGGTGGTCCCATATAAATTTGGTGAAGATCTGATGAATATCTTCGGAGATGGAGAACAGAACTCCTCAATGGATAGGAGCAAATTGCTCGCGATCAGTGTAATAGCTTAGTAAACAGTAGGGTTTTAACTGGGCACAGCATATTATAGTACAGTAGGGCCACTAAAAATTGTGAAATAAAAATTTTTCAAAAGAATAATAAAACCGACTTCAAAAACGACAAACACTAAAAAGTAAAAAATAACTTTTGTTTAGCTACACGTGTAATGCACCTAGGTATGAAGTCGGGCGAGCTTCACTCTTGGATTTCTAATTTTGTTTTAATATGCTCGCTCGACTTCATACCTAGGTGCATTACACGTGTAGCTAAACAAAAGTTATTTTTTACTTTTTAGTGTTTGTCGTTTTTGAAGTCGGTTTTATTATTCTTTTGAATTTTTTTTAATATTACTAAAAACTGGCCAAGTGCGAGTCGGACTCGCGCACCGAGGGTTTCGTACTCGGGTATTTTTTTCGACATTTTACACGATAAATCAAAAACTATTATGCATAAAAATAAATAAAAATCAGTTTTGGAATGTAAAGGTAAAGCCCAAGACAGACAGACAGATAGACAGACAGACAAAAAGACAGACAGACAGACAACATAGTGATCCTATAAGGATTCCGTTATTCCTTTTGAGGTACGGAACCCTAAAAAAGGACGGAACATGAATTTTACATTAAAGTGCACGCTTAAAGTTTAAACAATAGGCTTGCGACTGGCAGCTAAAGTCACGAGGTTTGATGACAGCTCTTTAACATAGAGCTTATATTTTAAGCTTGAGCTTTATTTAAAACTGTCAAACTATGTCTTTCCTTTTCATATTACATTAGTAAGAAGAGCATGCGAATATTCTAAAATTTAGTTATGCTCAGAATCAGTACCACTGGCGTAGTATATACCTAATGCTCAGTAGCTGGGTCAGTGTGATGTGAACCGCAACGCGGATTAGCTTGCGGTCCCCTTTGTTTAGTAGCTCTCAGTGGTCAGCGGGCAGATTTAGATTTACATAACAATGAGATTTCATGAAAATTTCATTCGTAGCGATACGTTAAATTAGAACATTAATGTTTTATTTGATGTAGAGTAGAACAGTTACAGCTTTTAATGCATATTATCATTCTAAAATTAAGCTAAAAACGAAAATTCAAAATTCAAAATATTTTTATTCAATTTGACTTTTACAAGTTCTTTTGAATCGTCAAAAGCATCTACCAGTGAAATGTTGGCAAAATCACAGAAAAATTATATTTCTGTGGACACAATTAACGCTGGTTCCCTGGGAACGCGGACGGGCGCTAACGTGGGACGCAACGTGCGTTGCTTGACACAATAATATGTCATATCAGGGAGACAGCATCAAGACCGGGAGCCGTACGGATCAGCCTGGCTGTCCAGGGCGGAAATGCAGCCAGTATTCTTGGCACCATTCCACGCGGGTATGATTATAGTAATTAGATAAGGCTAGCTTTAAGTTTCATTGTAATATTTTCAACTAATTATATTATTCTCCAAAGAAAAGACATCTTGAATCAGTAATGCAAATATTTACCAGTAAACAACAATTAAAAATTAATTTAAATTTAATCTCAATGGATAAAATTTATAATGATTTAGTCAATCATTAATTTGGACTTTAAAAATAAACACTTAGTTTAATTTTCTATCTCTTTTAAATTTTAAACTTTGAATTGGTCATATCGGAAAGTGGTCGAATCGGTAAATGGCTGTATCAGGAAGTGGTCGTATTGGAAAGTGGTCATATTAGGAAGTGGCCATAACCAAAGTGATCTGTGTCATAATGGACCAAAACCTTTCATACGTTTGTACTGTAGGTATCTACAGACGAAAGTCAATGCCATTTTCTTGAGACTTAAAAGAATACTAACCATTTGAATAAATATTATACGCCTCTACTAAAGGACTTTGACTAAAGGTCCATAATATTTCGACGTCCGAGAATGGGTACCTACACATTTTATTTTAATAACAGTAAAAGGAAACTTGAGTTTATCTCAATAAAGTCACGTACGGTCTTTTGAAAGGTAAAATACGTGCACAAGTTCAGTGCCAAATAAATATTCTAACACTGATATTTGCTTTTCATTCTTTTCACTTTTTCCCAACGTTTTCCCAGTATTTGACCGGAGTCGGATTAAAATTTAAGCTGGATTGCACACACACAGATTTTTTAACCCCCGACCCAAAAAGAGGGGTGTTATAAGTTTGACGTGTGTATCTGTGTATCTGTCTGTGGCATCGGACCTCCTAAACTAATGAACCTGATTTTAATTTAGTTTTTTTTGTTTGAAAGATGGATTGATCGAAAGTGTTTTTAGCTATAATAGAAAATCGGTTCAGCCGTTCGAAAGTTATCAGCTCTTTTCTGGTTTTCTTATAGACGTTTTTCTATCGGGGATTTTTTAAATTTTGAGTTAAGTATATATTTGAAAAAGGAAAACGTAACTGACTGATCCAGCCTGTCAGTAACATTATGACAGTTATAAATTCGTAACCCTACACAAGTTCGGCTTTCACAAAGCAACAAACCGGAACACGTCGCTTGGCACTCAGGCTACCGGATCTCGTTTAAGTCTAGTTTACCACTGAATGGGCGACTTTAAAAGACAATGCTTTATTTCTATTGGGAGATTTGCCAAACTAGCTTAATTAAAAAAACATAAATAGAAACTCTCTCTACAATGAATTACTTTTATCATAGACTAGTAGAGGATGTCCGCGACTTCGTCCGCGTGGATTTAGGTTTTTAAAGATCCCGTGGGAACTGTTTGATTTTCTGGGATAAAAAGTTGCCTATGTCAATTACAGGGACGCAAGCTGCCTCAGTATCAAATTTTATACAAATCGGTTAAGCGGATGGGTTTTTAAGAATCCCGTGGGAACTTTTTGATTTTCCGGGATGTCTGTCCCCGGGATATCAGCTAACCCTGTACCTTTCGTCAGAATCGGTTGAACTGTTGGGCCGTGAAAAGGTAGCAGACAGACAGACAGACACACTTTCGCATTTATAATATTAGCATGGATTTTTAAACATTTTAACGGACAAGAGTTTGTGGCCTCTATTTCCGAATGAAAATTATTAAAAACTGTTATTTATTAGTTAACTGTTATTGTTAATTATTATTATATGTTTTATCGTTTGTTGAATAGCTCTGACCATAATGATGTTTACACTCACTTGACTTGACGTAGATGCCTAATCTAAAACTTCATTCGACTCAATTAATCTTATTCGCTCGTAAAATTCTCTTTTACTAAAGCGCGTGTGATAAATTGCGAATCTAATTTTTCTAGAAACGAAACGTGCTCTGAAATTATACATAAGATACCTATAAAATTATGTGTAGCGAATATTTTAAGTAGGTAATAATTTATTATTATCTTTCAGACTACCGCTATTATTGCACTAAACAACGTCTTTTGGCGTTAGGACTGTCTTTTTAACCCCCGACCCAAATAGAGGGGTGTCATAAGTTTGACGTGTGTATCTATCTGTGGCATCGTAGCCCCTAAACTAATGAACCGATTTTAATTTAGTTTTTTTTGTTTGAAAGGTGGCTTGATCGAGAGTGTTCTTAGCTATAATTCAAGAAAATCGGTCAGCCGTTTGAAAGTTATCAGCTCTTTTCTAGTTAAGAGGGCTCTCTCCGTCACTCGTTTCATACAATCGTAGTTCCAATTTCATTTGAATATTAAACAACCAAAGTCCATGAAATTTTGCACACATATTCTAGAAACTAATATCTATGTCTGTGGTTTTCCAGATTTCTGTTAAAATATTCGGTTTCAAAGTTACGCGGTCTTAAAAATTTACATACAAATCTTTGAGCACCTGTAATTTTAAAACTACATATTTTTAAAAAAATCTAAAACACCACAGACACAGATATTAGTTTCTAGAATATGTCTGCAAAATTTCATGGACTTTGGTTGCTTAATATTCAAATGAAATTGGAACTACGATTGTTTGAAACGAGTGACGGAGAGAGCCCTGTTAAGTCAGTAACCTACACTTGTCGGGGGTGTTATAAGTTTTTAATTTACACTTGTTTAAAATTCTGACACAAGTTAGCCCTTGACTGCCATCTCACCTGATCGTAAAAATGATGCAGTCTAAGATGGAATATAACATCCGCCTCAAAGGCGTCACTGCGTGATGACCACTACCAAGTGTTACGACGAAGAAGAACATACTTTCACATCTATAGTATTACCTAATATGGATTGTAGAGCAATAAAGTCGTACATAATCATAGGTAATACAGTTTATTATTATAATAATCAGATCTAGAAAAATGTGAACAATTCGCAACAAAGTTATTTGATAATAAACCTAAGGAAAGAAAAGATTAGATAAGAAAACACAAAAACTTTCGTGCGGAACTATCACCCCAGTCGGACAAAAGTTTTACGACCTAATAAACTACACGGAAATTCTTAGGATTTAGGGTTCCGGGGAGAGTTACAACAGTGGTGTTGGTTGTTAGCCAAACGAATAGAAAAAAAATATTGAAAAAAATCTCTTTTTTTTATATATTTCTAGGCTATCTGCAATCAGTCATTTATGTCGACTATAATCAGAATATATGAGTGCGTTACGGGTTTGGAGAAGGTCACTCCATCAAGAGACTCTTCATTCTCAAGGCTATAATTATTTCGTACTTATAAGATTTAAAACGAAAAACGTGGGGAGCATGCAATAGATTGTTATTTGATGTATGAATAATATACCTAAGTCACAAAAAAATTTATTCCACTGCAAGTGAATTTTATTGTTGTGAGTTTCCTCAAAGACAGCTACTCACTAGGTACACTCCTTATTATTATGCGCCCCATATTTTTTGGTTTAAATCTTCCAGTATCCTCAAAGTTAAAACTATTTAATACTTTTTGGTCTATTTTATTTTTAAAAAAAATATGGCAATGTGTTACGTTTAAAATTTCAAGTCTCTAGCTATCAGGAAGCTAATTCGAAATTTGCATTTTTACTGAGCAAATACAAACAGGCAGTCAGAAAGAAGAAGGGAGTCGCAAATGTAGCATTATCATGAGCAACCCATCGCCGCCGGTCCAATACTAAGCACGGGTCTCCTCTCAGAGAGAAAAAGGCCATAGCTTGTTACGTACAAGTTGTACCTATTTTTTTTTTTTTTGTAAAATATTATAAAACACTACAACATATTTTATTTAGATAAGGAACGACCTGGCATTCGGAGTGAGCACGCTTGGCACAATATCTCTAATTTTGTTTGTTCAACCTCCGTGATTTGTTGGGCGCGTGTTTTTCCCCTCACGCTGCAATTTATTTCCCTCGGATTATTTACTCTTCCCAATGGCTCAAAGTGATCTCTATTCATGTAGGTCATTCATAATCTTCTAAGTATATAGGTATAGGAAGGATATGATTAACATGACCATACGTCCCGTTTCGAACGGGACCGTCGTTGTGACTTCGACTCCTCATTGGCACCAACCCCAAAAAATGTTAATATAGAACTACTTTAACTCTCTATTTTTTTCTTTTTTGTGTTTGTGGCTTATTTTTGGCTTCATAAATTGTTGAAATATGATATTATATCTGGTTTATTCTGAAGCAATTTACTTCTATCCATTGAGGAGTTCTGTTTTCTATCTCCGAAGATAGTCATCAGATCTTCGCCAAACTGAAATGGACCCAGAAGTATATCTACCAAATATTGGCATCACTCAGAAAAGCAAATTTTATATTATTGTTGACAATTCAATTCAATTTTTAAAAGTAACCTTACACAAACAAAAAAAATATCAAATCGGTGTATATTTGGCGGAGTAGGTAATCGCGTAACAAACATACAAATATAAATTCAAACGAATACATCTGGTGGGAGGCTTCGGCCGTACCCTACTGGCAAAGCCGTGCCGTCAAGCGATATAGCGTTCCGGTACGATGCCGTATAGAAACAAAGGTTAAATAAAAACTGCCATAGTCCTTCCAGGTTAGCCCGCTTCCATCTTAGACTGCATCATTACTTACCACCAGGTGAGATTGCAGTCAAGGGTTAACTTTTATCATAATAAATAAAAAAATTAAAAAAATGGAGAACCTCTTCTTCCTCCTCCTCCTCCTCCTCCTCCTCCTCCTTTTATTCAAGTCGGTTATAAACGGACTATACTGGATAAATTAGGTCTTTCAGCGATCTTCACCTGCTTTAGTGGAGAGAGTTGCAAGAGATCATACAGCGTACAGTCTTGCTCGTGTCTAACTTGTTAACTGTCTGTGACTCTTCAAAGCTTCAGATTGTTTATCCATCTAGTGGAAGTATCTCTCAACGAATTTGGCTTTTTCACCAGACTATTTGGACTTTTCTGGTGCGATGATCAGTACATGACACGAACCGATTGGTGTCATGTTCTAATCAAATCGACACGGTTAGGTAATAGGTATAGGGGTTTTGTGCGGGCATAGAAAGGGTTAGTAGGTTTGTTTTCATTTGAAACTTTAGGGTATGATATTTTAGATGGCGTACATTTTTAATCACATCATACCCAGCTTAAGCTAAATAAGAAAATTGTTAAAGGATAATACCTATACTTAGTTTTGTTGTATAAAAAAGCTAATACCCGTCAAGCAAAGCAATGCAATTTGCAAGGACCCTTTTCTATGGTTCCATTGTACTACGACAAATACTTTCACATAAGTGCCTACAATAACTGTACAAAGTTTCACATGAATTGGATGAAATATGTTTCAAAGCATAGGTAGCGAACAAACAGACAGTTTGTTGATCTCAGCACTTCTAGACCGTAGTATCTTTAACAACAGGCATAGAATAGCGAAATATAAAAAATACTTGACATTGAAAACAGTTCCACACAATGATCTATAAATAAAATAACATTTTCAAATCACGAAATCTTTGCTGCTATTCTCGTTACCTATGGAGAAATCTTGACTTATTTCTTTAGAATACCTTAGAAAATTTTAACAACATTAACTTTTTCTCAATAAAATCCTGGAACATTTTATCAGACTGGTGGATTTAGCAATTTTTTGGTTCATTTGAATTCATAACGAAGTAAATAGACTTTCGTAATAATATTGGTTTAGGGCGTCGCGCGTCGCTAAGAAAGGCTTTTTAAAATCTTTTAGCTGACATTAAAATTAATTGATTAAGTAGGCGATGGTCTTTAGGGATTTACATTATATTCAAATATTAAGTTTAGTAAAAACATAATTTGCTTAATTGGCAAATAACATTTTTTTTTAACTTATTTCTTACCATTGGAAAGAATATCTGAAAGCGTTGCATGCAAAAGTGTTGCTCCAAAATGGTCCCAAGGCAAGATTTCTATGTATAATACCCGTAAGATATACCTGGCAAAATTTTGTGGACCACTGAGTATAGCAATTTATCGGTCCATTTAAAGCTATTGTAGATAAAATAGACTCGCAATATTGGCATACCTACTTACGAATTATTGAAAGAATATTGTATGGAACTGAAACTATGTGTGTACCTACCTATTTCACTTAGATATTTCAAAACCCAAAATCTACGTGGATGCGGACGCGGGCATCATCTAGGTAAACATACTATCGGACCTGTCCGTAAGCCGTGAATGACAGGCAGTCCAAGGCTACGTCCGCTACTTACGTCCGATAATTTGCATAATTCAGGGCGTTTGTGCACTCATTCGTACTCGTTTTCGTAAAAATACGATTCAAAGTGGTCGCCATAAAAACGTACGTACACGTGTGCACTCATTCGTATTTTTTCGATTCGTATTTAATGGATTTTTGACTAAATCGAATATGAATTGAATATGAATGAGTACACAAACGCCCTAAGTGTACCTATATTTTATAAGCAAGACACCTATAAGTCGCGGCGGTCAGCCACGTCCGATAGTAATCCGTACTTCCCACATACTAATATTATGAATCCGAAAGTGTGTCTGTCTGTCTTTCTATCTGTATGTCTGTCTGCTACGTTTTCACGGCCTAAGCACTGAACCGATTTTAATGAAATTTGGTACAGACTTGGGATACCTACATCACGGGGAAGGACATAGGCTACTTTTTATCTCGGAAAATTGAAGAGTTCCTGCAGGATTTAAAAAAAATCAAAATACGCGCGGGTAAAGCTGCGGGCATCCTCTATAATTAGATATTTGTTTCCGCCTTACCCATAATAAGCATTTCCGTCCGTCGCTATTTGGTGCATTTTCCCCGCAATTCCGAATATTTACTTCTCTTTAGGTAACTTTAAAACCTGGCAGTACGCCCGGGTACTGATAAAAAGAGGTATTTTTTTGTCACTTATTCCAGTGGTTGAAATTGGAAATAATAAAAATCTTTCGGAGTTTGGGAATAAAAAGCTTCATTTTAATTGTTGGAATACCTGACTTATGAAAAAGTATCTCAAATGTATTTTTTAACCCCCGACCCAAAAAGAGGGGTGTTATAAGTTTGACGTGTGTATCTGTGTATCTGTGTGTCTGTGTGTCTGTGTATCTGTGTATCTGTGTATCTGTGTATCTGTCTGTGGCATCGTAGCGCCTAAACGAATGAACCAATTTTAATTTACTTTTTTTTGTTTGAAAGGTGGCTTGATCGAGAGTGTTCTTAGCTATAATCAAAAAAAATTGGTTCAGCCGTTTAAAAGTTATCAGCTATTTTCTAGTTTTCTTGTAGAAAAGAAGGTTAGATAACCCTTAGGTTCATAATATTCAAGTGTCAATTGACAAATGTCAAGCTGTCAAGATGGACGTTGTTGCCTAGATATACATAATTATTTATTTGAAAATGATTTGTCGGGGGTGTTGAAAATTTTTAATTTACACTTGTTTCTTGTTTCAAAACTAGTCTTATCGTAGACTTGTCGAACTCTTGTCGTAGCCTTATTGTAGACTTCTCGTTGTCTTGTCGTACTCTATAGTATACCTAATATAATTGTCTATCAGTGATAGTACCTCCAGAATCGGATCATTAGTTTCGGAGACCATCCCTAACAATCAAAACTACGAACTTTACCTTTATAATATTAGTGTAGATAACTATAAGAGAAACGAAATATTACTTTCAGCAATATTCATTGTTCGGGTCCAAAGGTGTCAATAGCGAAAGCTAATAAAGTACCTACTTCCAGACGATTGATAGCTCACTTCCCATCCACTTGAGTTACGGCGATTGGCTAAAAAGATTATTTTCAAAGATTTATTGAGGCCAATATAGACCTTGACCTTTGTACCATGAGGGTGAATTAATGTACCTAATATTATTATAACCGGCCAACTGCGAGTCAGACTCGCGCACCAAGGTTCCGTACTCGGATATCTTTTCCGACATTTTGCACGATAAATCAAAACTAAATAAAAATATATAAAAATCTGTTTTAGAATGTACAGGTAAAGCCCTTGCATATGATACCCCACTTGGTATAGGTATCTTACTTTGAAAATTGAAAATACTAATTAGTATTTGTTTTAGTCATTTTAATTTTTGTGTGATGTAACCACAAATTCACAGTTTTCGAATTTTTTCGGTTTTGAAATTTGGCAGGTTGGTAGGTAGGTTTATAGCACATGTAAAGACATTGTGCTATAAGGCCTACCTACCTCCCAAATTTCATACCTATTTTTAAGTCAACGGGATGTACCCTATAGGTTTTCTTGACAGACAGGACAGACGGACATACCGGCAGACACACAGACAGACAACAAAGTGATCCTATGAGGGTTCCGTTTTTTGTTTTGAGGTACGGAAACCTAAAAATTTGTTGTTCAATGGGGACATCCTTGCGTCTAAACATGTGACCAAAGAAAGTGAGAATGTGAGCCCGTACGGTATATGATAGACGCTGCTTGATCCCAAGTTCTTCAAGAATGGACTTGTTATTCTGCTCCAGCACCACTCTATCCTTTTCTTCTTTCTTTCTTGCAGGGTTCACGTCTCCGAAACGTAGAATAATATGGGGAACACAAGCGCTTTGACTAACAGGGTCTTAGTGGCTTTGGCTATGTTTCAGATCCTCCATATCTTCTGCAGTTAAACCAGTTTAGTAACCCAAAAACATGCGGGACTAAATTCACAGAAAATTAATCATCCCTTTTATATTTTGACCTCATTCATAATTTACTCGCACCTACTGAAACCGCTGAATGGAATCCATTTATCATTCTGCACGTATACGGAAGGGACTTTCGCCGAAGAATTTGTCGATAGTGGCACTTGACCTTCAGTTGACCTCTAAACTTGGTTATGTATTGAAACTTACGTCGTTCCTATAGTGTAGTATACTCTAGCCACGGAGAGAAGTTAGTATAGGGCTGTTTCTGTTACGTAATCCCGTACAAATGACAGAGACAAAAACTCAGTAGGCGTTAACCATTTTGAATCCACCTATCACAAACGAAACTATATTTTCGAATTGAATTTCGAATGTTTTTTCAATACATGTTTGTGATTGGTCGGTGGAAACTTTAAATGGAAAACTTGCTTGTTCGTAAAAGATGCTTTACCACCATAAAAAGATACGCGTAAAAATACTAGACAGTTTAAGATAACAAAAAGCTAATATTAGCTCGCAATCTTTACAACATCTCAACCATAAAACATACGCTTTAGATGCGAGTTGATATACCTACAGGAAAAGTAATAAAATAAAACGACTATCGAGAAAATCTTCTGCGACCTTTGAAAATGGACGTTTAAATTCTTTGGTAGCTATCGAATTTGTAAAGCTTTTGAACTCTTACAAAAAGAGGTTCTCAGTTCAGTTGGATAGGGTCGGTAGGGTCAATTTAGCAAATTATGTTCTTATTAACTGAAGCCTATTCACGTTGCTTTCTTCTTTCGCAGACCTTCAGCAAACTTTTCAAGAGATTTGACAGAGAACAAAAATTATGCTGAGTAGAAAGAAAATGGGGTTTTTAAAATTACCGTAATTAAATCTTTACCCGTATTATATAAATTGCGGAAATGTTTGTTTGTCGGTTTGTCCTTCAATCACTCTACAACGGAGCAATAAATTAGCGTGCTTTTTGTATGGATATAGACACGTAGTAGGCTACTTTTTTAGTTTGACAAAATAAACATCTTTTCGTTATAGCTAGGTGTCATCGACAGTCCTCTGTGCAGGGCCTGCATGGAGGTCGATGAAACACCGACGCACGTGAATGAGTGTGGCAGATCCCCAACCTCACCCTATGAACCCCTCAGCAACCTGGGTGGTCTACTCGGCTTCTGGAGCGAGGTTGGATGGCTGGAGTGAAGACTTCAGCGGGGAGGGGTAATGTGTGAACCCACCGATAAACATTGCTATGGTCTGTAATACGAAACTTGCTCTAACAGGGTTTATCTTCGGGGGTATCTGGAAGACCACTATCACATGAGGTACAATGTAGAGTGTACGTACACCTGCAGAGTGATTTATTTTTTATTTATTTATTTTATTTTTTATTCGTACCAGAAAGTTATAACAATAAATAGAAAAAGAAAGAAAAAGTGGACAGGGAAGCACTTATTTCTATAAATAAGAGATCTCTACTATTTCCACTCATTTATATTCATTTTTAATCCCCGACCCAAAAATGTTACAAGTGTGTTATAAGTTTGACGTGTGTATCTGTGTATCTGTCTGTGGCATCGTAGCTCCTAAACTAATGAACCGATTTAAATTTAGTTTTTTTTTTTGTTTGAAAGGTGGTTTGATCAAGAGTGTTAGCTATAATCCAAGAAAATCGGTTCAGCCGTTTGAAAGTTATCAGTTCTTTTCTAGTTACTGTAACCTTCACTTGTCAGGGGTGTTATAAACTTGTACCAATATCAGGTCATCAAAACATCTAAATGAATTAAGCTAAATTTAAATAAATCCATACACTTTAAAGGTATGATGTGGTCCTTATAGTGACATACCTTATAGCGCAACTGGTCCCATCTTCTTCGTCCTCCCTCTTGCGTCGTCGGCGTCGTATGTACAGATACGCAGCTAACGCGAACAACACCGCTGCGGTACTGATGCCCAGTATCGCTATGAGGACCACGTCACGGACCTTCATTGTGGCCTGAAAAGATACGAAAGATTTTAAAAAATTGTGGGCAAGAGGTGTCGCTAGTTGTAAGTTAAAACGCGATAAATAAATAGATAATATTCTTTATAATATAAGCAATAGAGGTAATTATTTTGTTAGTCCGTCCAGTAGTTTGAGCTGTGCGTTGATAGATCAGTCAGTCAGTCCGTCATCTTTCCTTTTTATATATTTAGATCAATCAAAGGTTGCCGCAAAAGTTCTAATAATAATAACCCGGATTCAGATCCAAATCAGACGCGATTTGATACTCAACTATATCAATAAAGATTATGTAATGGGTATATTTGGCTACAAAACGAAGGTTGTATCATGCATTTGAATAAATATTTAAGTACTAATAAAAAATGTAAGTTTCTCCGTTTATTGAGCGACCCCAAATTGAATTTCGATAAACTGAATGGTATTTCCTTACAAACAAATAACTTTTGGAAATATTTTTAATACATACTATTTTGTTCTATATAGGTATATATATTATTTTATCGAAAACATCTTGAGGATACCGGTGGTGTAAGTTCTCCATAATGTTCTCAAAGGTGTGTCAAGTCTACCAATTTGCACTTCACCAGCGTGGCAAACGCCTTTGCCACGCTGCCTTTGAACTGGCGTTGGGTTGATGTTGATGATGGTGGTACTTGTGTACATTTTAAACCTAAATAAAGAATTCTTCGTCTTAAAAAAAACTATAAAATGCTTTTTTTGACATAGCTACGAAGTGAAATCTCAAAAAAAAAAATACGCGTTGAATTACGAACCTTTTCCTATTGAAACTCAGTGAAAATATCATGCTTTATTTCATCACTGCATTGGCGTTAAAAGCGATGATTTGCATTTACAGAATAGCATCCAACAGGAAGTATAACCAGCTTTTTGCAAGCAATTTAAGTCCGCAACTATCAGAAACTCGGAGAAGGAAATTTATAAGAAACATTGCAGAACACGAATAAATTCTTAACGAAGCTATAATTTTATTATGCACTATTGCAACTCTTTCTTTCCTGTTAGAACTGGAAACTTTTGCCGTTGAATTTGCAAAAAGCGCACCGAAGAGAGGCCGGATTGTCTTATCGTAAGTATCTGTGGGAAGCGGTGATAGCCCAGTGGTTAAAACGTCGGTTCAGAAGGTTGGGGGGGTTCGATCCCGGGCACGCGCTTCTAACTTTTGAGAACTATGTGCGTTTTAAGCCATTAAAATATCACTAGCTTTAACGGTGAAAGAAAAGATCGTGAGTAAAACCTGCATGCCAGAGAGTTCTCCATAATGATCTCAAAGGTGTGTGAAGTCTGCCAATTTGCATTAGGCCAGCATACCGGGCTACGGCCTAAATCCTTCTCTTTCTGAGAAATGGACTAAGTAATGAGCTAACGATGGGTGACGGCAGTTATCTTGGCACTTTTTGATCATATTATTATGGGTTAGGGGAAGCTTAGTGGAGTTGACCTTGATGCAAAAAGCCCAAGTTTCTAGAGCCAGGGGCTTGTATATCGTATACGATATTATGTCAGTTAGCTTATCTTTTGATATTATAAAAAACCGGCCAAGTGCGAGTCAGACTCGCGCACTGAGGGTTCCGTACTCGGGTATTATTCCAACATTTTGCACGATAAATCAAAAACATAAAATAAATAAAAATCTGTTTTAGAATTTACAGGTAAAGCTCTTTCATAAATGATACCCCACTTGGTATAAGTTATCTTACTTTGAAAATTGAAACACGTTTTAATATTTTTTTTCAAATGATGTAACCACAAATTCGCGGTTTTCAGATTTATTCCTGTACTTATCTATACTAATAAATAAAATTGGAGTGTCTGTCTGTAATTTCGAAATAACTACCTCATATTAAGCTCATATGGTTATTTGAACGATACCAACACCGAATCACACGTTTTTAAAATTTTTGTCTGTCTGTCTGTCTGTCTGTCTGTTTGAAAAGGCTAATCTTGGGAACGGCTGAACCGATTTTGACGGGATTTTCACAGACAAGTAGAGAATTTATCAGGGAGTAACATAGGCTACTTTTTTAACCGACTTTCAAAAAGGGAGTTGTGTTTTTCTACCTATGTACACCGAAATCTCCGAGATTTCTGAACCGATTTGCGTCATTTCTTTTTTAATCGATAGAGGAACTTTGCGACATTGTTTCATAAAAAATTTGGAGTCCAACTCCTTAATCCTGATGCTGCAGGGGATCTGACCAATCCACGCGGGCGAAGCTACGGGCATCAGCTAGTGCTATATATAAGACCTTCTTACCTGCCTTTCATGATAGGTCAGACAGACAGACAGACAGACAACGAAGTGATCCTATAAGGGTTCCGTTTTTCCTTTTGATGTACAGAACCCTAAAAATGTTCCTAAATAGGATTCTTGATTCTCACCTTTGCAAGGATCCATTTTACCAATAGACAAAGCGGCTTTAGCGGACAAAAAATGAAATGCGGGGAGCGTCTATTTTATGGTCGGAAAGTGCCCGCTGACCCATCGCGTCCCTGCTAGTGCCCCCCAAAAAGAGTAAAAAGCATATATCGCACTAACGAATGCAAACGAGGTTAGTTCTGGCCTTTTTCAAAATACAAGCAACACAGATCACACAAAGAGAAGTTTTAGATAGAATAGAATAGATTTTTATTCAAGTAGACTTTTACAAGTGCTTTTGAATCGTCAAAATAATTTACCACTGGTTCGGAATGCCGTGCCTACTGAGAAGAACCAGCAAGAAACTCGGCGGTTGCTCTTTTCAACTGTTCAATTTACAATGCCATACTATACAAGCAATTGCAGCCCATCGCATAAGGTTTATATGCTTTTTTAGAAACACCTTTCATCAGACCAGACTTGAATCGATTCAGGCTAAATTATTTATTTAAATAAAATCTGCTATCTCAAAAATAATTTGGGACTGCAAAAATATTTTAACGTTCAAACTATTGTGAATGATTTCCATTATAAGTATAGGTTCTTACTTACGGCTACACTCACGTATTTAGTCAATGTAATGTAATGTTGAAACTAGTCAGGCTAGTTTCAAACCCATCCGGGGTCCTTTTTCATAGGGACTCAGCTCGCTGCGCGTCGTAGTTGAGACTGCGTTGAGAAAAGGATTAGGATGATTCAGTATTGAAGTTTTTTTTAAAGAACATTAACCATGCTAAATCATGACTAATGTTCTCCTTTCCCCTCCAACTAAGCGTAAAGCTTGTGATAGAAGTAGGTACGACAATAGTGCAACGGGTAGGGTTTGAACCGCCGGCCTTTCGGAATTCAGTCCGCTCAACAACCGTTGAGCTATTGAGGCTCAAGACTGAGTTTAGCAGGTAGAGTTCGACAATTTATTAATCTTGCACAAAATGTAAGTACTTATTCATTTATTTGATTACAGCTTTTGTCGTAATATCTGTACGCCTTCAAGGGTGCTAGGTCGGACGCATTATGCTGGCGTGCATCCAGTGCATCCGTTGAATATTCACCCCGCAAATAGATTTAGAGCACCGAGTAATTGCCCGCATTTTGTGTAATGGTGGGCTGTTGCGGATCCAAATTGGCTGTGAAATACTTTTCCTCCTTCACTGAACTTATGTGGGATAATTTGGGAAGCTATAAGTTGGTCATAATAACGGAAGCCTTTTTTCTCAATTTATAGACTAGCGCTTCGCTGCAACCAGATCTGCTGGCAAGTGTTGATCATGCAGTCTAAGATGGAACGCGCTTTCTTAGAAGATGCCTATTCACTGTTGACTTGAAGGTTTTCATCAGTCAGTCAGTCAGTCTCCACCTTTAATACTTATAGGTATAAAAGAAAACTGATTTCGGAAGGGTGAATCATATCTTAACGGTTCGAATTAAAACCAAGGAAGTAAATCGCTTCGTACGTGTTCATGAAATCCGTAGGTATACGTACAGGTGCAGACCTTGACGATGCTTTGCAATACGATAATAAGTAGAAAGGTGAAAAATCTTCACATAAATATGGTATTTTTTTTTTAATATTTATTTTTAGCTTAAGTACTTACTAAGCTTTAAACACACCGTGAGACGGTAAGTGATTTTTGTAACGATCTTAGCAGAAAGAACTGCATAGGTACTATGAACCCACGACAAACAGCAATGCTTTTGCATTAGGATAAGTTTTTTATCGAATCCTTTCAAAGATTTAGGAAGAGGGGTTTAAACCCTCACAAAATTCTCCCTTGCTATATAGGTACAATGTAGCCTTTCAAGCCGAGAAATATCATGGTGGGTTTAAGTTATCTCTTTTCTCATAAGAAACAGGGTCATCAAGGTTCTGCATAGTACCTAAGTAGGTATACCTAACTTTAACCTACTTATAAAAGCTTACAAAGTATTAGTTCCACTAGGTACTTCCGGATACTAATTTTAAGCTCGAAGTAGTTTCCACGAAAAGTTACAGTAGCTTAAAGGAGAATTTAAGGCAGTATTTCAACTACAAACAAGAACACTGCCTTATTCGGCGCACGGAATTTTTGAAATTCATCGCATTTAAAGTTTGAGAATTTTCTCTTGTATTCTCCCCCTGTTTTCGAAGCAGGTGAAATATTACCAGGAAACACAGATGGTGATACAACATACATAGCCTGTACTACTTTGGACGCAAGTTTTCTATAGGTAAGTACAACCGCAAAATAAATCTCTTACGGTCAAGTACAGAAACATGTCTAAATGCATGTCTATAATTTTTAGGGGTCCGTACCCAGGACCGGACTCTATTACTAAGGCTTCGCTGTCCATCCGTTTGTCCCTCTGTCTGTCAGCGGGTGGTATCTTATGAACCATATTAGGTAGACAGTTGAAATTTTCACAGAGTGTTTTCTATTGCCGCGATATCAATAAAAAGGACGTAAGTACATATTATAGTGCTCTAATATACGATGTAACGAAACCCTTCGTGAACGAGTCCGATTCGTATTTGACCGGTTTTTTACTAATGGAAGAAAATGTTCGTAATCGTTGATTGCATATTTAAATCAGTCAGAGTGGATTCTAGAATGCAATAATTCCTTTGCCAAAGCTATTACAAAAGTGATTAAAGCAAGCCCAAGAGACTGATAAAAAGAATTCAAAAAGCTACAATTAAAATGCAAATTCACGCGAATGTAGTAGTTTGTATTAGGTCGACATGGCAATCGGGGTGGGGACGCCCGCACACCCGCACTTCCCCCGCACTAACCCGGTGCGGGATAAAGCAGGTGACGTTCTTTCTTTCTTCAGGTGACGTGAAAGCGGTTCTTCTGGTGCTGCAAATGTTCATGGGTGGCGGTATCTAATCACTTAACATCGGGTGACCCACCTGCTAGTTTGCTTGCTATTTTTAAGACAAACAAAACATGGGTTTGACTAGTCAGTATTCATATCTGACTTATGCTACCCAAAGCGACTTGTTTAAATCTACATATTTAAATATAAAAGGAAAAGGTGACTGACTATAATATGATATGTCATATGACGGTTTGGCCGAAATTTAGCATGCACGTAGCTAGACTTTTTCAATTCAACCCCTAAGGGGTAAATAGGGGTTTGATATTTGAGTAGTTGACGCGAACGAAGTAGCGGACATAAGCTAGTATTATGCCACAGATATTATAAAAGTCGTAAATATATAACGACATCGATTCCACTTATTCCCCAGCGAACTCCACACCTCTAGCTATCATTGGTGTAGAGAGTGCTCCGCTTAGATATGCAAGCTCACTTGCCATTTAGTTGTACTTGTACGAGCTACCTTGACTAAGATTGACTACCTTATTTAAAACCACGAGCATGTTTACACGAGAGTATACTTGAACAAGTAAAGAGTTATTTATAGTTTGTAATGTTTTGTTTACTAATGTTACTAATGTTTACTAATTATGCGAATATGTGTTCGTTTGTTGGATCATCCTTCAGTCAGCTGTAATGTAGCAACAAATGCATGGATACAATACTGGACAGTAACATAGGCTAATTTTAATCTTGGGAAATCAAAAAGGTTCCACAGGGTTTTTAAATAACTATTGCATTATCTAGTTCATAAATTTTCGAATCCATACTGTAATAACATGTATATGCAAAAATGTGTCTGTCTGCTAGCTTTTAACGGCCCATCCGGTGGACCGATTTTGATGAAACTTGGTACAGAGATAGCTTGCATCCCGGGAAAGGACATAGGCTACTATTAATTCCAGAAAATTAATCAGAAATTTTACAAAAACCTAAACCCATGCAGAAGAAATCTTGTACCTGCATCATGTAATTTATAAATGAACGTTTTTCTGTCTTTTTTCTGACCTGGCAAGAAACTCAGCGGCTATTGTAATTTTTTTTGAAATAATATGTCACAATATGTAAATATGCAATACATAGGCGATGTAAATATTACAGTACCCTGCGGGCTGCTGGATTCAAACCGACCATTTCCATACAATCTAAATAAATTCACAAATTCACAACTCTTAACTTGATCGAGTGTACTGTCTCGTGTAAACACGCTCGGGTCGATTGACCTTCCGCGTTGACTCTGCAAGTTATGCCCTCTCAAATTTGTGGTAAGTCCTATTCAGACTTCCCAAAGTTCCAATTGTACCCTTTTCAAAAGAAATCTTAAGGTTTTCGTAGTAATTATACTACTATTATATTATGTCTATTAAGACATATTTTTACTTTTGAACAAAAATGGATTAAATACTACTTTTACGTGGCACAAGGTATTAAAAACCATTTATTTTTAAGTCGGAATCACACACAAAGGTTCCGTATAATCGTAAAAAAATAACACTTTAATTTTTTGTGATGTAACCTTGTGCTTTCTTTTGTCATTCACGGTTTTCGGATTTTTACCTTTAGGTATGCTATTACATTGCTACTTACCTTTCATGATTCTAGGTCAATGAGACCTAGAATCATGAACCCTATAGGTTTTTATTCTCTTGACGGGTCTTAGACACAGACAGACAGAACGAAATGATCCTATAAGGGTACTTTTTTTTCTCTCAACGGAATCTTAAAACTCTTTCAAAAGAATCCTTTACAGTTTTCAGTTGCCGCTTCGAACTTTTAAAGAAGTTAACGCAAAGATGTTTATGTTTTCTCTTTTAATTTTCCACGAAAATGGAAAATTCACTATGGGTAAACGGATTATAGAGGCAATCTGTGAGAGTTTTTTTTAAATCTTCCAAGTAGAATCTAAAAAATACTTACCTACTTTATAAAAACTTCTTTAAAAACTTTACATGTATCTTTTTCCAACTTTTTGGTCTAGACATTTTAAAAATCTTGTGGAAACTTCATAAATCCTTTTATTTTCCCGTATTTAAAACTTTTTAGCCCGCAAAATTATATAGTGATATGTCAAATATTAGGCTATGGGTGACGTGAAATCAAAAAAAAAATTGGCGATCAATAGGCTACCTAGCGTCAAACGTAGGAAAAATTGACGCCTGCCAGTGACGCCAAAGCCTCGACGTTTTGTTACAAGTTGCCTAACCGTCGTGAACTGTGATCTAGTCAAACTAATATTATAAAGTTTGTGTGTATGTTTGTTACTCTTTCACGTAAAAACTACTGAACGGATTTGGCTGAAATTTAGAATGGAGGTAATTTATACCATGAATTAACACATGGGCTACTTTTTATCTCGGAAAATCAAAAAGTTCCCACGGGATTTTTAAAATCCTATATCCACGCGAAGTCGCGGGCATCAGCTAGTAATTCATAACTTAACGTTTATTGACATTACAATACGTAATACGTAGGCACATGTGAGTTGTGGGTACATAAGCTTATAAGTACCTCCGCTAAATCACGTGAAATATTGAACAGATTCAGAGTGGCAGGCCACTGGCATCCGATTGGCAATTATGTCAGACAGGACGGACGGAATTAACGTGGTAAATGCCGATATCAAGCATTGTTACAATGTTAAGGCCCCTGCACTCGGCTTAATAAAATCAAAATCACGGCTGCCAATAAACGAACTAAAAAGCAAAATTTTTCACATTTCAAAATGGAAAATCAAATAGTCCCCACGGGATTTTGAAAAACGTAAATCCACGCAGACGAAGTCGCGGGCATCTGCTAGTTCAAAACATTTTTATTCAATTAGACTTTTACAGGTACTTTTGAATCGTCAAGAGCATCTACCACTGGTTCGGAATGCCTTTCCTACCAAGACGAACCAGCAAGAAACTCGGCGGTTGCTCTTTTCAAAGATTTGATATACAATATTATACCATTTATAAAAGTAATTGAAGTCCCGCGCAACGCTGGAGCGAGCTGCAGGTCAAATCCGCGCTTTTTTATCATTGACATAATCTTCGATAGAGCAGCCCACACAGCGTATACAAAACGCGCGAATTTTTTTTCGCAATACTGTAACACATGCAATCATACAGAGATGCTCGCACTGCGATTTAAAATTTGCGCGGAACAGAATCTGTAATTTTTGCAATATTGCGAATATTTTGTGCGATATGAAATTGTATTAGCGCTCACCGTATTTGAAGTGTGGGTGAAATTACAAACGCGGAATATAAACCGCGCGAATAAAATTAGCGAGAATAAAAAACGCAGTGCGGGCTAGGCTTTAGATTCATATCATCACAATAAGAAACCTAATGCGCTATTCACTGTGCAAGCTAAAAAACTCGTAATTTTAATTACGTATAGTATAAAACCCTGTCGCAACGCAACTTTCCTTTGTCTCCACTTTATTGGACTTTTTATTCATCTACGTTAGGTAAGGACTTGGACTTGTTTAATAGAATCTCTTTGAAACTTCACTTCACAAGTTTAGCTCATCATCATGAACCCATCGGCGGCCCACTACTGAGAACAGTCTCCTCTCGAAACGAGAATTTAGACCATATAGTCCGCCGCTTTTTTAGACTTCACACACCTTTGAGAACATTATGGCGAAATGTTAGGCTTGCAGGTTTTCTCACGATGTTTTTCTTCACTGTTAAATAGATATTTAATTGATACGATTGTCGCGTACAGCGACTCCGAAAAGTTAAAAGTGCCTGCGATCAAAGTGATCGAACCCCCAACCCCCCCCAAATTGAGAGAGGACGTCATAACCACATAGGACAGTTATCACGGCTTACCGGTTTACCTACTAAAATATTATTAGGTTGGTTTATTTTTAACCCCCGACCTAAAAAGAAGGGTGTTATAAGTTTGACGTGTGTATCTGTGTATCTGTCTGTGGCATCGTAGCTCCTAAACTAATGAACCGATTATAATTTAGTTAGTTAGTGGCTTGATCGACAGTGTTCTTAGCTATAATCCAAAAAAATCGATTCAGCCGTTTGAAAGTTATCAGCTCTTTTCTAGTTATTACTGTAACCTTCACTTGTCGGGGGTGTTATAAATTTTTAATTTACACTTGTTGCGTTATTATTTTTGTAATAAACCTGCTTGCCTGCAATTCCACCTAAACCCTGAATCCCTGTATTTTATAAAACGTATCTAATATAAAATAATTACCAGTAAAGTACAGTTCTAAGAAAATCTTCAAAAGCAATTTGCCTCAATTTTCACTTTTTTTTTTTCGTTAATTACACATTGTACCCTGTCATTAGGAGTTTTATTTTCTTTTCATTGGCCGCTTTGTAACAGGACACAATAGAATGTCGTTTTTTGTACTTTTTATAAAGAAAACCCTTATTATTTTATTTCCACCGAACTACTTTTTTGCTGTGGTTTCGTTCACACTGTTGTTCTTTGATCTTTTAATTTAAATATACTTACTATTTAATTTATTTCTTTTACTTTTATCATTGCGTAATCTTATAAGGAACTAGCGACTCTAGGAACTCCCGTGGGAATTTCGAAAATGACATGCCTATATGACTTGCCTATATGACAAAGGAAACTGTGTCAAACTTTAGCTTTCTAGATCCAAGATTAGGCGCTGATGGGTCAGTCAGTAAGTGAGGCACAACTTTTCGTTTTATATTTATTTACATTAACATTATAAAGAGGTAAAGTTTGTAAGTTTAGGAGTTATCTCCGAAACTAATAATCTGATTTTGAAAATTCTTTCACTGATATATAGCTGCATTATTCCAAGTGCTAAATTATATAAAGAAGGCGAAGTATACCTTAAGTATAAACATGTTTGATGTAAAAATATATATTGCACTAGGAAAGTTCTACATTATTATTTAGCAAACCAACATTTTCAAAACGACAAAATCCGTAGTAGGTGTGTGCTTAGCATTAACTTGGCCTTAATTTGAAGCTATTTGTACACAAAAGAAAAAATGCGTCTATTCTATAGTAAGAAAACACCCAAGCAGCGTATTGTTTTGCCTTGTTATCTCAAGTGTTCTTGGAAAGATGTAAGACAACAGAATTCCTAATGATCCCGAAAATTTGCAATTAAGATTATTATTAAAGAAAGCTGAATAAAAACTTATCTTGGAAAGTTTAACGTACCTACCTACACAACAATTTTATTGAAAAATATACTTACCACTCTTTATGATAAAAGCATAAGCAAGGTGTAAACATTCTAATATAATACGATTGCAAGAAAATCATAATTTTTATCTTAAAACTGACTTAGGTCTAGGTGCATAACACTTAAAGTTATGTCAATAAAAGAAAAATAAGCTGCACTAGTCAGGTTTTATCAACTTAGGACTTAAATCAACTACCTGACTTTAACTATCATGTAATTGGGCCTTGGTAACTTATGTAGGTACTTTTTTCTGGCTTTAATCAAGTTATCACATGTACTCGCCTTTCACACTCACTCATTTAATTCCTTAATTATTTATACCTAAAAGCATTAGAAGCTTAAACAATCTTCTAACGCAAACGTCAGTAGTAAAAATGTAAACCATCAAGGTTTTTTTAAAATCTAAACGTGAAGGATGGTGTTTGTGGTTGGGCTCGCCGTCGAAACAGTTTTCCGAACACCAAGTAAATAGAAAACAGCCTTGAAAGCGCGTCTATGAGCTTCGAGAATAGGACTGCTTGGAAAATAAAGGAATTCGTAATTTCTATTGTCTTTCAATTATTTACGTCCAATTGACTTTGGGGTTCAATATTAACATAATTCGTCCCTTAAAAAAAGAAACCAATTTATAAAATTGCTATTTTATTTCCAGCTGTAATCTAAAAGAGAGAAAAGAAAATCTTTTTCTATAGGTTGCTTAATTTAATAAATTACAAATATCATCAGAATTGGTTAAGTGGATGAGCCGTGAAAAGGTAACAGACAGAAAAGCACACATTTGTATATAAATTAGTATAAATGGATGTACCTAGTACGCGACATGTCGAGATGGCAATTGGGGTTTAAGGGGGGGCGTCCCCACCTCGATACTTTCATTTTATAATATAAGGTTTCACAAATTCCAAAGCTCTAAATTCTGGCGAAATTTCAACAGTTATTTTCTGCAACCGGCGGAGTACTGCCTAAGCGCCGTAAATCCACGAAAGTGCGCCAACCGGCAAAATGGCCAATATTTTACATCGCCACGATAATAATTTTGCTTTATGCGTATTGGAAACCCAAGCTTACAACCGCTTAGCGGGTTTGGTGGCCTTAAGTAAGATTAGTGGTAAAATAAATACTAGCGCATCATAAATAACCAGAGTAATGTAAAATATAAACATTTCGATGCCACGTAAGTTATTTACAGTGAATATTAAGACCTCAATTAGTACATTTTTCACGGAAACAGCCTTATTTAGGCAAACTTTTCCAGTACACGCATCAAACCATTTTACATTTTACTCTTTCTCGAAGATGGTTTTAAATCTAATAGTAAACAAGTGTAAATTAAAAATTTATAACACCCCCGGCAAGTGAAGGTTACAGTAACTAGAAAAGAGCTGATAACTTCCAAACGGCTGAACCGATTTTCTTGGATTATAGCTAAGAACACTTTTGTTCAAGCCATCAGTCAAACAAAAAAAAACTAAATTAAAATCGGTTCATTAGTTTAGGAGCTACGATGCCACAGACAGATACACAGATACACACGTCAAACTTATAACACCCTCTTGGGTTTTGGGTTAAAAATATTTTGAAAAATAATTATACTATTTTATTAGGTTCATATTTTCATTAGGTAAATAACTGAAGAAAACCCCAAGTTTAACCTTCAATTAGAAAGAAAAATGACTTAGGCCATAGTCTACCACGCTGGCCAAGTGCGGATTCGCAGACTTTAAATACCTTTGAGAACATTATGGAAAACTTTCGGGCATGCAGGTTTCATCACGTTATTTCCTATTAAAGCAAGTGATATTATTTAAATTATTAATAATTAATTAAACGCACAAAGCTCCGAAAAGTTGGAAGTGTCTGGTGGAGGTGAACCCCAGATGCCTGAATAGGAGACCGAAGTCTTCAACCACTAGGCTATCCCCGCTCTATTAATATTAGTATGAACATATTAAAATATCGGTAGTTGAAGCACGTACTGGCAATCATACCACGTATGTATTTAGATTGAGTCTCCGTAAAATAAACATAATTTTCTTAATGGCTTACATCCCCCAGGCGGGGTGTATGAAACAATGAACAAGAAACGTTCTGAACGAGACATTTTCGTAGACAAGTAGGCATGCGAGTTTCGCTGAAATGAGAATGCCATCGTTTAGACATTACCACGTATGAATAACTTCTTTTATACATATTTCTTACCTAAAAAGTCTGCTATGTAAGAATTTCTGAGGTCTATCTTTACTTTTACAGAGACTTCCCTCCCCCTGCCCGTACCTCCGTAACTTGGAAATTCCTAATACTTCAGTACTTTATGTAAAGTAGGGAGGCAACAGCTACAAGTTAGCTAATATCAGTAATATCTAGGTTGTGAAATGAAATCTGGCTGGAAACTGTGCCTGGATTATAATTTGATCAAAAACTCAGTATGCATGTCACGTGCTAACATAGTTATACGCTAAAACAACAGTTGTATTCAAAGCGATACTATTTTAAAAAGCGTATAAATAATCGCCGTTTGTTATACAACTGTCTTTTAGACCCGTTTTTAAATGCGTTACAGAAAGTACGATTCGAACGATTCAAAAAATATCTTATAGGAAGTTTGCCAACTTATTATATTTATGTAGATAAACCAAAGTTTTAAGTTGAAAGTAAAATATATTATTTTAGATCTTAAATCTCTCAAAGTGTTACGTCTCTAGACAAAGTTTGGATCAGAGGCTTGGATTGGGTAGAAACATGACACGCGATGGTTGGGCAACTTCGTTCGCTTGGATGTAGGTTTTTAAAAAATCCCGTAGGTACTCTTTGATTTTCAGAGATAAAAAGTAGCCTATGTCCGTCCCCAGGATATAAGCTAACCCTGGATTAGCATCCAGGGTATAATCTATCTCCATTCTAAATTTCAGCCCAATCCGTCCAGTAGTTTTTGCGTGAAGGAGTAACAAACATACACACAAACTTTCGCCTTTATAATATTAGTGTGATGTGAAGTGTGATAGTACTTGAAGTACCTTCTAGTAGTATAGTATAAAGCAGATTGTTTTCGAGATTTGATTGGAGTCTAGCACAAAGTTAGAATAAATTAGCATAGCTTTGTATACGACGAGAGTTTTAGCAGGCACAGAGTGAAACAAATTAGACGCATTAGCATACACTGCGAACTACGCAATAAGCTTCGTCACAATAAACGAAATTCTCTGATAAATTTGCAATCTTGTTAAAATTTTGTAGGCAACATGTGCATTGATCGTTAATTTGTATTTAACTTAGTTGTAGTCAATAGGGTCTTGAACTATAGTAATAAAATGAAGTGATGTTTTGTATAGCAGCTGTAGTTTATGGGGCTAGAAGAAAAAAATAAAAAATAAATAGATTTTTCGAAATTTTTGACATAATTAACCATAACATATTTAAGGAAGGCAATCAATGACGTCACGAGGCAATAAAGAATAAATATTTTTCAATTTTTTTAACATAATAATATTTTTCCGCAGAAATTACCTACTATTACTATTTTATGATAAAAAATTGAAAAATATTTGTCGTTTACGCCTTGTAATCGCCTTCCATACATCATGACATTAGTAAATAATTATGTTAAAATCGTTCAAATAAATAAAAATCATGATTTTTATTTAATTATTCTCTTTAATCATGAAATAGCCCCATAAACTACCGCTGTACAAAACATCACACCATTTTATTACTATAACAGTTCAAGACCCTAATTATTACAAGTAAATTAGGATTTGGCTTGCTAGTTATTCTAGTTGATGTTATTTGTAGCAACTTAACTAGACTAAAACCACAGAATACTGAGGAGGCTCGAAGCGCGCTCCAAAGAAACGCAATTTGACTCTCATTTGAATACTAACCGATCAAACTCGATGAATAATCTAGAAACTTATATGTATCTATGTCTATAGTTTGCCAGATTTCTGTAAAAATATTTAGTTACATGGTTTCAAAAATTTACATACAAGTCTTTGAGGCCGTGTGATTTCAAAAGGCTCTTTTTTTTACGGAAATCTGGCAAACCACATACACAGATATTAGTTTCTACATAGTATCTACAAAATCTAACCGACAAGCTCAACGTTACTTTTAAATAAATACTGATTTTTGCGACGCAATAAAGTGGAATTTCAATTACCAAATTAGTAGCATGAAACTAGTTTCACGACATTATCAATTGCACGTGTAAACGTCTAATTTCGTAATGCATTGCATGTGTAAACGTAACGTAAAATTAGACGTTTACACGTGCAATTGATAATGAAATTAAAGTCGTGAAACTAATTTCGTGCCACTAATTTCCAAATGTAAATTTCGCTAGACGAGTCGCCGTCGCGCGTCGCGGTCGCATACCACAAACTCTACCTTTAACGTTTTAATGAATTACAGAGCACGTGCTTGTAGGTATAATGTATTTATTTCAGCACGAGAAAGAGCCGAGAGCGTCAAAGGTCGCGCGGGGATAAGGGTCCAACACGTAGAGGCTTTGTGAGGGAGTTAATTTGAATGGCATGCGCAGACGTGCCAACTAGTCTAGTCGGTGACCGACACGTTGTAGTCAACAGAAAATAAATTATTTACGCTGACTAAAGCTATACACACACGTGAATTTGTGGTTATATCACACAAAAAAAAATGCGTTCACAAAAGATTTAATTCACTAAATCACTTATAGATGGAGCAGACCGTTATTAACTTGCAGAGTTCTACATAAGGATGTTAGGTATAACTTGTACGATGGTTCGGAACCATTTGCATAGGAGTCCGACTCGCACTTGACCGGTTTTTTTTAACTTTTTAAATTACTTGTTCCCACTGTAAGTAGATACTTATACGTACCAATTCTGAATTCTATGGCGCACCATAATAACATTATTGTTTCCTTTACATACATAGGCACACAATCGGGACATATTAACACGATTCAACTGTTCAATTCAATAGTAAAATTTCATGTAGCCGTACCATTTTCAGTAACGATACTAAATTACTGCTATCGGCAGCTATTTGAATGCACCGAAGATCACACGGCCCCTAATATTGTCGAGCGTTTCCCATACAAATGGAGTCAATTTATCCTTTGTGGGAGTTAAATTGTGGAAACCACAAAGATACTTTCTCACTTGTGAACAAAGTTGCATTTTTTTTTAGAAAAATTATTTCAAGAAGCACGGGCTCTTTGAAGGGTTCTGTATTAGTACAACGGGACCCTAATACTAAGGCTCCACTGTTCATCCGTCTGTCAGCTGGCTGTATCTCATGAACCGTATCATCATCACGGAGGTAAAATGGCTGCCATGCAAATTAAGAAAATAAAAATTACACAGTATTTATTGTAAGATGTTACGGAATCCCTCGTAAGTGACACGAGTCCCGTATTTAACCGGTTTTTATAAACCCCCGACCCAAAAAGAGGGGTGTTATAAGTTTGACGTGTGTATCTGTGTATCTGTCTGTAGCATCGTAGCTCCTAAACGAATGAACCGATTTGATTAAGTTTTTTTTTGTTTGAAAGGTGGCTTAATCGAGAGTGTTCTTAGCTATAATGAATAGAAAACCGGTTCAGCCGTTTGAAAGTTATCAGCTCTTTTCCAGTTTTCTTATAGAGGTTTTTGTGTCGGGGGTTTTTAAAATTTTGAGTGATTATTTATATTTTGTACTGCACACTGAAATACCGCTTTGAAGTCTAAAAATTAATATTTGTGCTTTTTCGTGCGTTCAGGCGGGTTGAAACTTTGTCCAATTCTATTGGTATAGAAATAGCAAGCTACGAGTATTTCATCATCCCGGGGAGGACATCTAACCATTACGCTTAGTGTCTTTCTAAGCCTTTATAACAAAGACGGAGATAAAATCTAGCGGTTTATTCTCAAAAAGTTGTTATGAACCAATTTCAGGCCGCTGCATGGATTGTTCACCTCGACCTACACTTGAATTACATCCTTGAAATTACGAACTACCCCTCAGATTTTATAACGCCACGTAAAAAGAGGAATTTATTTGATTAAACAAATTATGAGTGCTAGGGTTGACAGTTTCACAAAGGTGCGTTTGGAGTAAGATTTTATATTATACCTAAGTATTGTGTTTTTGTGTGTGTTAATGGTTTCCTCAAAAGCTACCTACTGGACCTATTTTGATGTATTCGACATCCTACATGCAAAATTTTAATTTTTTGAGTTTGTTTGAGCTGCACATTCATCAATTAGGTACATCAAGGAGGTACGTCACGTCAGTCAGTTTTTTCTCTAAATAGAGGTACTATAATGTATATAGAGGTATTACCCTAAAATCTTTTGTTTTTATTTACAATATGAATAAAACAGGGGTCACCTATGTATTTGCAAAGTTCTAGCGCTCTTCAAATATAACTTTTCCCAAAATTTTTAGGACCTGCCAGATTTTACGATGCCATGCACAAAATATTATGAATTTATTCCAACAAGCTATATTGGTAGGGTTGTTTCAACAAAATATTTTTATCTAAATAAAAGAACATTGATAAAATAATAAATTTAATGTTATGCTAATAAACAAATAAAATAATTAAAATCTTTATTTTGCTTTCTTATAAAAATTATTTATTTTCTATTACATTAATATCCTAATTTATAAATAGTCTCCTTAAATATAGTTTAATTTTTAATCATATTTTTTTCTTTTTTACTTAAAATATTTGCTTTAGCCTTTTTTAAGAGATTTTCCTTTTAAAAATATATCTACTACGTATTCGATCAAACTTGATTAATTCTGCCTGTGGCGGCTAAAGGTTGTAGCTCATTTACACGACACACGCACGGCTCTGCCTCAAATTGAAGTGACTGCTAGTTGTCGACGCGCCGACAGCTAGCAGAAAGCTCGCTGCCCACGCGATGACAGTATAGCATCTTCCTATTACGTTCATTACAACTTGCTCGAGTGGCCCGCACGCTGTAGATGGCTGGGCTGGTCGCTTGAAGCGTTTAGTAAACGAGACGTCAACCATCGAGTAGCTAGAATGAGGCAAGCTCGCTTGCTGCGCGTTGTTTGCAATTGTCACTATAAAATATGTATGTACATTGTACAGAGTACGACTTTACGCCTATATTTGAATATTTATTCTTTTTCCGTGCGGGAGCGGTGTCGTGTAAGTGAGCTACAATCTTAAGACGGTTATTCCCCTTCATTTTTCTCCACAAATATTATATTTTACTTCTTATCTTACCTGATGGCTGTAACTTTTCTGATGTACATAGATCAGTCACATAGTCAGATAGTAGTTAGTGGTGTACATAGATAGTTTTGTTAGGCAATTTAACTTTTTGTATTTATGTGTAGAGTTTGTCAACCCTATATCTGCGTCACGCCACGTGCGGAAAGTGGCCGAAACACATCCGCATTGCAGAATCATGCGGTGAATCGTTGATTACAAAGAACAAAGAGATACGACATTTCCCCATTCTCAGTGAAGAGATAATTCTTTGTTAGAATTTTACGCACGCACTGGAAAAAGTAACAGCCTAGTGGTTGAAGACTTCAGCGTCCTATTCAGGAGTCAAGAGTTCGATCCTGGACACGCATTTCTAACTTTTCGGAACTATGAGCGTTTTTAGCAATTAAATTATTACTTGCTTAAACGGTGTCGGAAAACATCGTGAGGAAAACTGCATACCTAAATTTTTTTTTTGTATAGAGCTGAGTGTGAAGTCTGCCAATCTGCACTTGGCCAGCGTGGTGAGCTATGGCCTAAGTAGGTACTTCTCATTAGGAGAGAAACCCCGTCTTCAATAGTTAACCTGTGATATGGGTTGATGACCCATTGCAAATTAGCTCTCTATTTACCTCGTTTTTGAATAAAATAAAGAAGACAAAGAAATAATATCTTCCGATAAATAAAGCTCATACTTAATTGTATTTTAGAAAGTGAAGATGAAATGCGCCTGTGTATGTGACCCATACCTACACAGATACATGTATAATATTGGCACGAGGTGGCACGCACTTTTGACACCTTTTAACTTTTTCTTCTTCCAGACCTTATCCCATGTTACGTGGGGTCGGCACAACATGTCTTCCTCTTCCATGCTCTTCTGTCATCCATCAACGTATCATCTTTTTGACACCTTTTAACATGCTTCAAAAATTGGCAGCGCCGGTTATCAGGGTTGATAAAAGGCAAACCAAATTAAACTAAGCGACATGTCACACACACACCTGAATCAATATCGTCGACTCCCCAAACTCCAACGTGAACATATCGCATTTATTACGCCCATTAAACTGGCTAAGGCAGTTTCTCCTTATATTTGTATATTTACCTATCGATATCTTGGCAATATAAAGCCCCAACAGCTTGAAGGTTAGGGCATGGTAGGAAATAAAAGTCGCATATAAGCTTACATTCCTCACATACTCTTCTAAGACGAACATATTACGCTAATTGATAGTAATAATTATTTTTATTATAATCTTTTGTTTCTACATCTATAACTAGGAGTGGTAATAGCCTAGTGGTTCAGAGGACGGCCTTCTTTTCGGCAGGTCAGGAGTTCTATCCCGGGCACGTACCTCTAACTTTTCGGTGTAATGTGCGTTTTAAGCAATCAAATATCCTGAGAGTTCTCCATAATGTTCTCAAAGGTGTATGAAGTCTACCAATTTGCACTCGGCTAGTGCCTTAAAAAGGCTTAGATTAAGAATTGGTCTCCACTGCGCGTCGTACCGCAGCGGGGACCAATCCCTAATCTAAGCCTTTTTTATTCTGAGAGGAGAGGTGAGATGAAAAAGTAAAAATTAAAAATACGGTCTCACTGCTTCTATTGGAGCTCCAAAAGTATAACATACTCGTATAACAAAGTATATTTTAAAACACAAACATAAAAATGAACTTTAAATTGTAATATTTTCAAAGAACACGTCAAAGCTCTTTACAACTCCCGCGTAAACATGTCCCTAGATTTATAACCTTCATAAAACTCTCTCAAAACAATTTCCCTTCGCGTTCCCACACGTATTAACTGTGTGAAAATATGTTTAGGAATTATATTGTTAAGCTTCTTAATTAAATAAGTAAACATTGATACTTGTGGTCCTAACTCACTTACACGACACCGCTCCAGCGCGGTAAAAGAATAAACTTTCAAATATGGGCTTAAAGTTGTACTCTGTACATACGATTTACAGTGACAACAAATAATTGCAAACACCGCGCATCAAGCGAGCTCGCAGCAATTTAACCATTCGATGCTTGACATCTCGCTTACCACGCGCTTCAAGCGTGCGGCCCACGCGTCTACAGCATGCAGGCCACTTGAGCAAGTTATAACGTGTGTTATGACTTCGTCTGTGGTGGCGTTTGCTGGCGCGCGTGTTGTGGACTTTTTGGAGTGTTTTTTTTGTTAAAACTGACTGAAAAGCGCTCTAAGGGGGTGCCGTGCGTATGTCGGCGAGCGCCGCCACAGACGGGGTCCATACTTGTATAGTTTAGCTAACTTGTTACAAATAACAACAAACTTGACATTGGCTAATCATTGTAAAAGCCAGACGAGAGAGAAAAAAAAAAAAAAACGTGTGTAAATTTTGGTAGACGCCGTACTGCTAGCTGTCATCGCGTGGACAACGAGCTTTCTGCTAGCTGTCGGCTCGTGGACAATAGCGGTCACTCCGATTTGAAGCGGAACCATGCGTGTGTTACGTGGGAACGGTGTCATGTAAATGAGCTAAGACCTTAATTCAGTTGTATTTTCGTTGACGTCGTCAACCGATAAAAGTCTATAGCTGGACATACTTAGATCTCTTCTAAGGACTTCCACACAGCGCCGCCTTTCGCTGCCTGAATCCAGCGGCGACTCGTTTGATCTAAAAAATATCTTGTATAAAATCTCTGGAATAAAATTTGAAGGTCTAAAAGTTCTGCATCTTCTACCATAGGAAACTTTTTGAAAGGTATAGCATTATACCTAATATGAGACCTTTTATTTTAGTTTGGCCAAGAAATTGGTACAATTCCATAAGCATTATCTCTTTAGCCGATAATTTCTTGCCATAACTTAATTACGTATTCTAAATGTAACCTTTTAGGATATAAAACTAACAAGGGTTGAAATTTCGAGACTTGAATTTATAGCATTGGTAAACCTTCCCTAACAATATAATATGTAAATCCTTTGATTTATTCATAAAATATTCCAAATAGTGCGTCTGCCTATTTATCTGGCCTGTCCGTCCTACTATTACCGATTTTGATGAAATGTGACGCGGGATATAACTTGCATGCTAGATACTATACTTTTCATTGTACACAATTGGGGCCGGCGCACATACTATGGCGAAGCGCGGCGGAGCGCAGCGCAGAGCATGCCCGCGAAGTTTTCTAATTACGCGAATTTCTACCAGAGAATGCGCGAGCACGCGCGAGACTGCGCGCGGATGCGTGCACGGATGCACAATTGATTTTAGATATAATTTCAATGAGGACAATGTCGATAATATTTTGACTGTGAACAATGCTCCGCGTTGCGCTTCGCCATATGTGCGCCGGCCCTTAACGTATTTAATTAGATTTGAGAAAAAGTTCAAAACATGTGAATTTACAGAAGGCGTACACTCTAGTTAATTAATAGGACGGTAAACACGTACCGATATATGCCTCCCTTTGAAGTTTGTATGTAGAGTTCACTCACTTTGCCTACTGTTGAATACGACTAGCTACATGTTCATACGTTTAATACGTAAATAGTGTATTAATTTACATTTGAGAGTTATTTTAAGGTAAAGGGCAAAATCCGGGAGTTCGCTGAAATTTTACACCCTAATTATTGTGCCCTTCTTTGAAGCTTTGAGCGATTCACTCTAATTAAAGAGTTGAGGACTTGCAGAGTTTCTCACATTTCAATCCTGAAAGGTAAGCACCCTTGCGTCTGTTTTTTACATTTCGCTAAGAATTTTACTTGACGAATTTGAGTTCACCTACTTACCTACTTACTTATATTTGTGTGAAAAAGTGAATCATGAAAAGTAGGTAGCAATATCATAATATAGCACAAGTAAAGGAAAAAATCCGAAAACCGTGAAATAGTGTTTCATCACAAAAAAAATAAAGATTTGTGTTTCCGAAATATAATATTAAATATATATATAAATAAATATAATAATTAGTTAACTATACTTATCTTACTTTGTTTTAATGGTTTGAGATTTCTTCTACAATGTTGCGGAACCTTTCATGTGTGAGTCCGACTCGCACTTGACATGAAATCGCAGACATCATTTAGTATTCAATGAAAATAAACGCAAGCCTTAATAAATACTAATTGTACTAATTAAGTACAGATTTTCAGTGCACTTTGAAAATTATTGAGCGGAATGCATTATAACTAGAACATGTCAGGTACTGACGATAATTTGTTTGAATTTGGGGTAATGAGGGGCTTATATCAAACCTCTCCGGCAATATCCGTTCTCGCTATCGAAAATCCATTTATTATGAAATCGACGAGTTTTAAATTGAATATTAACGATCAGACTCGTTAGCTTTAAGTTAGTTAAAAGGTAACAATTCAAGCATAAACTAGTCTCATTGTACCTGTTTTACTGTAAAATAAATCTGAGTTCTAAATAGAAGTTTTCACCAGCATTGATTGAAGATACTTAAGAAGGTTTCAAGTCCCAGTTATAGTACGTCAGACAATGCCAATGTATGAATGAATGAATGAATGAATATACTTTTATTGTACACCACAAAATTAGTACAGAAAAACACATAAAAAGCTCAACAAAATATAGGTACAATTTGTTTTACAATGTATTTAAGTTTAGGAGAGTAAATAGAAGCGCTTGCCTATATTGAATAAAAAAAATCGCTCTTTCATACTTAGTTGGACTTGGTCAGGCTAAAGGTGCAATACGAAAAAGCTTCCTCCGGATTTTTTTAGTAATAAAGCGTTGCTCAATCCATGAGAGAGCTGGTATCATCCTACTGTTCTCGGAGTTGTACAGGGCAGCGTCGTGGGTGTAAACTGTAAATAAACATCACTTTACTCTCCGGTACTACAAAACTTTGCTCAAAGCCTATCTTCAATGCCAATAAAACGGGAAAATTATGTATTTTGTCAATATTTTCTGCAAAACAATGATTCCCGATATTCAAACCGAGTCGCGGACCAAATAATCTTTTATCCGCCATAATCCTATACGCAAATCAATGTTCGTGCATTCTCTACGAGGACGGGGGATTAAGCGATACCACTGTTAGCACGAGCTAATGCCTGTTATTTCTCTATCAGCAGATTATGAAGGCTTTTTCGTATTTTCGTGTGATTTTCGAAACAAAGCGTCTAAGTCTTAACAGATGTTTAGGATAGGATACTCGTAATCTAGAGTGAAACAAACGATGGCGATGGCCGCAACGAAACACACCTCAATGGCTAGGACGCGCATATTGTTGCTCTTACTATAAACGAGATAGAGTACAAAGTTTGATATACTTATCTACTCAAACTCAAATCATTTATATTCCAAATAGATACTGTTGTGCTCCTTTTGATGGTCTGAATTGTTAGATTTGTAATATAATATAATGATGGTAATTGATTACGTAAACTTAAAACTAAAGCTACGAGGGTTCCAAACGCGCCCAGATCTGAGAAGACCTGGGTGCCATATACAACTAGCCGATGCCCTCGACGATCATGTGGATTAAGATTTGCAAAAATCCCGAGGGAACTCTTTTGTTTCCGTTGCACCTAATCTTTCTCCGGTCGTGTCGGATTACCATCCCATCGGGCCATATTAAGAGTTATGAAACAGAAAGTGCACCGCCGCGGCTAAAACTGCGTTGGGAGTAGTAGATAATATTACAAAATCTATATTATAATTTTAACACAGCATTCATCATATCGTCAGTTGTTCGAATTCTGTTCGAACTTTTAAATTTTCAGTAAAATAATGAATTGTCCTCGTACAAATTTCAATAAAGATTTCAATTTGAAGGTATTACGGTTGGAACATCCCCTTATTACCGAAGCACTGATTGGTTTTATTTGAGAGGATTCATTGTGGACTTAATTGAATTTATATTGACTTTTCTTTTAATCCCCATAGTCTAGGTGCATTATGAAAAGTTTTTAACCCACGACCCAAAAAGAGGAGTGTTATAAGTTTGACGTGTGTATCTGTGTATCTGTCTGTGGCATCGTAGCGCCTAAACGAATGAACCGATTTTAATTTAGTTTTTTTTTTTTTGTTTGAAATGTGGCTTGATCGAGAGTGTTCTTAGTTATAATCCCAAAAAATTGGTTCAGCCGTTTAAAAGTTATCAGTTCTTTTCTAGTTTTCTTGTAGAAAATCTTCCGTTAATCTTACCGTTAGGTTCATAATATTATGTCCATTGACAAATATCAAGCTGTCAAGATGGACGTTGCGTAGATACATAATTATTTATTTGAAAATGATGTTTTGGAAAACGCAGATACTTTGGATCCAATATAATCGGTTCAGCCGTTTGAAAGTTATCAGCTGTTTTCTATTTACTGTAACCTTCACAATGTCGGGGGTGTTATAAATTTTTAATTTACACTTGTTCAAAAGTTGGTATAAAGGTCTCAACACACTTGAGCAACTGTAACTAGAAGAACTCTAGCCTACGAATCATTAATTTCATCAAAGTGTCATCCAAAACATAAAAGCCTCCGATAGATTACTAAGTCAGAATGGTAATTTATAAGACATCAATCACCAGTTGATGGATGAGGTCGGAGCTACTGTGAATTACAGCGTACATATAGAAGCACTCAATATTTATTACCGTAACATGCTGCTTGTTTGTCACCGTGTTATTATTGTATAGAAAAACATATTTTTGGGGTTTCGTACTTCAAAAGGAAAAAAGGATCCCCTATAGGATCACTTCGTTGTCTGTATGTATGTCTGTCTGTCTTTTTGTCTGTCTGTCTATCTGTCTGTTTGGCTGCCTGCCTGTCTAACCACCTACCCGCTAGCCCGCCCATTTGTGGACGAGTAAGTATTACATATATTATTATTGATCATCATTATGATCAACCCATTGTAGGTCCACTACGGCTCTCCTCTGAGAATGAAAAGGGTTCACACCATAATCTGCCACCCTGGCCCAGTGTAGATTGGCCTTTCCACTGGTTCTCCCACACTTCAGTTCGGAGATATACTTACCTACGCAGTGCGCTCACTTTATCCCTTGCTTTATCCACTGATAGTCGGGCCACACTAAGGTTAACGTCAATGCCCAACAATGCCATAATTATCGCAATATTCGACGAGTTAAACTGAGTGGCCACACTTTAACGGTTAACGTCTAATGCCAATTGAATTGGGGTTCATCTAACACCAAACGGCATTGTGAATGCCGTTGTACCTTGATCCTGGCTACATTAGCCGCTATACGCGTTTGCCGCTAATGTGGTCGGGACATTCCTCTACCTACGTAAACATTCGTTTAGAACAAACGCTACCTCCAGTGGTGAAACCCATTTCGCTATCTGTTAGTTTGGGTGAATTATTCGTGTTGAAAGGATCAAAGCTATTCACTGTCTAACCAATACATAAGAAAAGGTCAAAAGGATCCTTTTAAATGACCGACTATTTTAGGTACAAAGTTAAATGCTTCGTAAAAGCTCATATTATGTGTGAAAAAGGGCTCGGAAACCTTTTTCTAATTATAAATATTGTAATATAATAACATTAAAATTTATATGTAACTAGCTTATGCCCGCGACTTCATCCACGTGGACTTCACAAATTTCAAACCCCTGTTTTACCCCTTTAGGGGTTGAATTTTTGAAAACCCTTTCTTAGCGGATGTTTACGTCATAAGAGCTATCTGCTTGCCAAACAGCCTAATCCGTCCATTAGTTTGAACTGTGCGTTGATAAATCAGTCAGTCAGTCAGTCGGCTTTTCCTTTTATATGTTACTAGAGGATGCCCGCGGCTTCGCCCGCGTGGATTTCGGTTTTTTAAAATCCTTCAGGAACTCTTTGATTTTTCGGGATAAAAGTAGCCTATGTCCTTCCCCAGGAGGTATCCCATGTCTGTACCCATTAAAATCGGTTCCGCGGTTGGGCCGTGAAAACGTAGCACACAGACAGACAGACAGACGCTGTCATTTATAATATTAGTATGGAAGTATGGATTTAGACTAGATAATGCCCGCCACTGCCTCCACGTGAATTTAGGTTTTTAAAAAATGCCGTTGGGACTTTTTGATTTTCCGGGATAAAAACTAGTCTATGCCTACTAGTCTAGAGTTTTTATAGTGACCTAACTGACTTCCTGTCGCATAGACACTACCGTTACGCGTAAGTGGGTACTTACTTACTCTCACAACTTCAAAGTTATGCTCGTTTGGCCTCAAGTGAAAGGAACATGAACTAGGTTTGCGAACCACTCCCAACTAGATACTCTGACATCTGACATAGATGCCTAATGGACTTCTCAGAATCTGTTGGTACATAAGTAACAAATTCTACGAAACTGTGACATATTAATGTTTACTGTGATTACTATTACCCAGAAGAGGAATAGAGTAAGTTTTCTGGGTAGGTATATCTAAAAAAATTTGATGCAGGTCCGGTCTCGATCCCCCATCCTCCGAATAGGAGGCAGACATCTTAAATACCACTAGGCTATCACCGCTTTAAAGTTGCTTTACTATATAAGAAACCAATTACTTCACTCCGTGGCCTAATCTTTCTTGCTCCTTTCTTGCTTCCAAATAAATTCACTAATTGGTTCCAGAACGAAAGTTTCAATTGGGTTAGAACTTTCTTTGGCTGCAGAGGATTTTCTCGGTGGGGCTTTCATTTACCTGAAAAAAGGAAAAATTCTGAATGAAATAAAGTTTTCAGTACGTGTATGAAGCAGAAAAAACGACTTGTGGTTGTAACAAAGATAATGAGAAAAACTTGGGGAAAATAAAGCAGAACGGCTTGCCAGAATCAGGAACATAGCGAAATATGTAAATAGAAAACTCAATCTTAAGTAAAAAAGCCTCATGTTGTTACAACTTTCTCTTGAAATAAGAATGGGTTTATTGTTTCAGCTAATACCACTAAGATACCACTTTGACGGTCCCCATATTTTTATTTTTTTAATAAAAAAGGATAAAAAATATCATAATCGTACGTTATTCAGCAAGCTCTAATGATTCCCCATATGCTTGGATAAGAATATTTTTTTTTTATGATTTCTGAATTCTGTGCGTATTTACTGAATGGTATCCATTTTCTCTGGTGAATTTGCGTTATTTTTCTCATTCTCTTTTAAATAATGTAAGTTTGCAAAAAGATCCTATTTAAATTTCGGGTTCCAAAGTTCATAGGTCACTTCTGTCAACTATTTGTAGCCCTCATCTAATCCCAACTAATCCAATAACAAAACAAAGCATTTATTACCATCTATAAACACTTTATGGGTCATAATTTAACACTTCTGCTAATGGTGTCTCGAAATAATGCCGAGGTTTATGCTTGACTTTATTAACACATTGTTTGTCCAATCTCATATTGCTCGAATAACAATAAAAACCGGCCAAGTGCGAGTCAGACTCGCGCACCGAGGGTTCTGTACTTGGGTATTTTTTTCGACATTTTGCACGATAAATCAAAAACTATTATGCTTAAAAATAAATAGTGAAGCCCTTTCATACGATACCCCACTTGGTGTAGTTATCTGACTTTGAAAATTAACATTTCAATTTTAATTTTTTAATTTTTTTTCTGTGATGTAATTACAAATTTTTCAAGGTTTTCAGATTTATTCCTTTACATGTGCTATAAGACATACCTATCTACCAAATTTCCAACGGGAAGTACCCTATAGGTTTTCTAGGACACGACGGACGGGCGGACGGACAGACAGACAGACAACAAAGTGATCCTATAAGGGTTCCGTTTTTCCTTTTGAGGTACGGAATCCTAAAAATAAGGGTAGGTATAGTTCGCGACAGGTCGACATGGCAATCGGGGTGGGGACACCTCGGGCACCCGCACTGTGTCCGCGCTAACCCGATGCGGGACAGCGCGGGCGTTGTATAGGTGTGCAGGGTGTCTTCCCCTCCACCACTTTCCTCATACCCCCATTATCATGTCGAACTGTCGCGAAATATACGCTTCCACTGAAGCGGAGTGGAGCGGAGCGGACCTGAACTGAGACGTGTGTTTTTGACCAACCAGATCATTGAAAGTTAATATCAGCAACAGACGTCCAAAGCTGAACATACGAGTATTTCTCTTATAGAGACTTCCACACTACGGTCTTGCACGGCCTGAATCTGGTGGCTTCTTTTGACTAGTTTGATGTCGTCTTTGCCGCTCCGGAAGTTGCTATTCTAGCACTTCAGTACCCAAACTTCTGTCGGTTTTCAAACTGTAAGCCCTGGCCTTTGCCACTCCAGCTTCGCAAACCACTGAACTATATTGGTTACTCTGGTACTCCTACGAATCTATTCATTTCTGATATGATCACGTATAGAAACTCAGTAGCATAGCTTTAGAAAACACACGTCTCCGCTTATCTCTGCTTCAGTGGAAACATACCTTAAGTATCTACCTACACAAAAATACAGCTTAACAATCATTAAGTTCAATACTATGAGTGTTTCCAATAAAATAAAATAAATCCATGTAAAAATGTTCTAAATGAGTGAAAATCCTAAAAAGTTTGGAAATAAGCGAATCCACAAATAAACTTGGATTGTGTCTTTGTTTTGTTTTATTTATAGAAGCAAATAGGCAAGTACCTACAAAGTTAACGTCTCTAAAGGTTTATGGGCGATATAATTAAACACTTTCCTAACAGTTTCACTAAATTGCCATTCAGTTTATTATTTCGTTTTATGAGCACATTGCTTACTCAGTTTTACTGGAATTTAACAAAACACTAAACGTTATAAGTATGTGTGTATATTATATTTCACAAGTTTAATGGCGTAACCTATGACACCAGATTCAAAATAACAGAAATTTGAAGCCGATAAATATATAAAAACAACTAAGTGTATGACATTCTTTAAAAAAGTGTTGACCACAATAATTAATTAGGTCCTAGTTTTTATCCCGCAAAATCTAAGAGTTCTTGGGATTGGGATTTAAAAAATCCAAATCCACGAAAACGAGTTTACAGGCATCATCTAGTCCTTAGGTAATAATTCTAGGTATATATTTTTTCTTCACCATTAAAGCAAGTGATATTTAATTGCTTTTGACTCCGAAAAGTTAGAGGTCCGGCATCGAAACCCCGATCTCCCGAAAAGAAAGCGGACGACTTAACCAATAGGCTATTCACGACATCAATAAATTGAAAATTTTAGATATTTATGCTATCGTTTCATTACCACTGAGCTAACAAATTACACCAATCAAACGTAATTGATATTTTACTTTATTAATAACCCCGATGGAGCAATCAAATGAAGAAGCCGAGAAATAAACATGAAAGGAAAATTAATGGAAACATTTCACTCTTAAAGTCTGTAACTCAGTTTTATGTAAAAATTAAAAATATTATTATGTGAAATTTTCACGCACGTGCGACTAATTATTTGTTAAGTAATATCAAAAACTGGTTAGTTAATTATTTCATCCAACTGGTAATTTGATTCTGTGGATTTTCTGATAAGCAAAAAATAATAGGTAGATAGATAAAAGAAAATTTTATTGCATAAAAACATGAAATAACCAAGACAAAACAAAGAAGCTAAAAACCAAAAAAAAAATGTATACAGGATGTAACCAGAATCCTGTATTTTTTCAAAATGCACAATATATTGCATATTGCATTTTAAAATTCACAATATATTATTGCAAATAAAACATCTGACCGAGGTCAACGAACGTTCCGTAAATAGGTCATTCGGAGTCAATGCCGACTGACGCTAGAGGTCAACGAACGTTCCGTAAATAGGTCACAAGTCAATGCCGCGTCGTAGATTGGGCATTGACCCGAGTTTTGCACGCTATGCTATGCGGGTTAGAGAAATGCTAAATCACTAAAACTACAAGACAAGGCAAATGGTTATTGGCATTGGATAATAATAACGCTAAATTTTTGCTAGCTTTCTGTTTCCACCCTGTATATCTAGTGTCTATGTTTCTTGTTTTAATACCTACAATATAGAGGCACCCTATTCAATTATCGAGCAGATTTTCAGTCACGTATCGGCTTGAGCACAGCTGTGACAGGCCAGCGGCCTTTGTCAAGAATAATATAGTTTTCTCCCACAGGACGTCAGCAAAGTCCATATTATTGTATAGGGATACAATTTTCCAAAGCGATTTTCCTGACTATGACAAGCTTTGAATTATGCGGGTAAATATTATGAGCTTTTCTTTGTAAAGGTTTGTTAGGTCTAAGTTTTGTTTGAAATCGATCTCCAGCTTACAAAACATTTATAGGTTTTTTAAGTAAACTTGAAACTAAATATTTTTACAGAAACTTTCAAACTACAGATTCAGATATTAGTGCCTAGCATAGGAATATCTACATAATTTCATTGAATTTGATTGGTTTGCATTCGAATGAGAACCAAACTGCGTTTGTTTGGAGTACACTACGAATAAACTCCTCTTAACTTTGTTTTCTCTTTGTATAAGGCTTCTTTACTGACTTTTTTTACTGTTTCACCAATCTATCGGAACCCAAACCTACGGATATACAACTGGTATACAAGAATTTCGTCAAAATACTATAAGTTTGGAGATGTGAGAAAGAGTTTAGGCACCGAAGGAAACCGGTACTCGCCCAAGACAAGGCAGGCGTGTTCTAATCTTAGGCTGTATCATCATCATATTACCATCACTACTATGTGGCGTGATTAAAAGTTAGTTGAAAAAAAGATATAAAAATATAATAATTTACAATTTTAACCAAAGAAGTAGAGAGGCTTGTAGGTAGGTATGACAAGAATCCAAGAACCTTCAGGTTGATTCAGTCCGTCCAAATAGTAGGTAGGCGTCCAATTATGTTATTGAGAAGTAAATAAATCCCCTGTACGTATTGTAAAGCAGAAACCTTGTCGTGTTTATCTGAACACTGAATTTATTCAGAAATGAAAGAGCCCGTAAATAATACTCAATGTAAGCTTCAATCCGATTTGCTCGTTCAGAATTTCGTACTAAAGCCTTCGCCAGGGAGGGCGATGCGCGGCACGTTAAGCGTCGCGTAGTACGGTGTGCTTTGCAGTTATGGCTGTCCTCTGTGATGGCTTATCCCGTTTATCCATCCTTGAACTACCCTAGGGTGGTAGTTTAAGGGTGCCTACCTACTTGGAAATGTATGTCCGTCTATCCACCTCCGATTAAACAAGACAAAGTTACAAAATTAAAACTTGACTACAGTAATACGTACTCGTATGTACGCTTTTTCATAAACGCTGAAATAAAGTAAATTATTTTCTGTCGGCTGCTATATTTTAATAATATGTTTGATTAGAAATTATGAACGTAGAATTTTCGCCTCTTTCGTTAGGCATTCCCATTTAAGATACAGCAAAAAATTTAATTCTCTTATTTTTAACCCCCGACCCAAAAAGAGGGGTGTTATAAGTTTGACGTGTGTATCTGTGTATCTGTGTGTCTGTGTATCTGTGTATCTGTCTGTGGCATCGTAGCTCCTAAACTAATGAACCGATTTGAATTTAGTTTTTGTTGTTTGAAAGGTGGTTTGATCGAGAGTGTTCTTAGCTATAATCCAAGAAAATCGGTTCAGCCGTTTGAAAGTTATCAGCTTTTTTCTAGGTACTGTAACCTTCACTTGTCGGGGGTGTTATAAATTTTTAATTTACACTTGTAACTTGTTTTGGACGTAACATCTGTCATACTGATTTTGTCCGTATGTAGCCTGGCCCATGAAAAAAAAATCGATTTATATTATCGTACATAGGTAGACTGCTAAAATCATAACCCTTCCTTGTGGCTTTTCCGTAGTCGGGTAATACCGCACCGCTTAACGCTCCACGTCTCCCTGAACGAGCCCTCAGTGCCCTCGCGTTCTTTGGTAGATAGGGTATATGGACTCTGTTAAACTTCAAATTATTCAGCTGGCTATATTACAAATTGTATTAAGTTATAATTTATTTGGAAAATTGGATAGTGCTATAGCTTACGTAATAAATAATACTTGATATCTGAATCAATTGAATAACAATAATTGGTGATTTTGAATTCCGATGTTCATCGAATGGGACTTTGTTGTTTAGTTTACAGTTGGTAAGCTTAGCCCAAGTATTTCAGGCCGAGATATGCTATACTTCAATAGATTTCGAGCGTAGACCCTCCTACTGTCGCTGCAAGTATTAGGAGACGCTGTCTCCTAATACTTGCAACATGTTTGCGAATAGATATATCGATGCATAAGTAGGTACGTGAATTAGTGATAACGTGAGTCTTTTGAAAGAAAAGAAGCATAGTATACGCTATACGTCGTCTGCTCTTCCACTCCTACATATATTATAAGAAAATGTTAGAATGTGCGAGAGAGAAGGAAACTTAAATAACCACAGCACCTTAAGCATGATTGTCGTCAAGCGCAAGCCTATTTCGCAATAAAAAATAACGTTTCAATCACAGCCTGAAGCTACGGATTTTTCCCAAAAGCTCTAGGTAAAAAAAACTGTAGGATATATAAACCACTGAAGCTTTATCTTAAATCCATTTTTTTCGTATCAGCCTTGTTTATGTAAGTATTGTTTGCGAGAAAACAATCCTTCAATGTCACGGGCGTGCGTTAAATCGAGTGTGAAATCCCCGAACAATATTTATCATCATTCGTTTAGAATTTCAATTAGGCCCATTTGAGGGTTTAACTAAGGAAATACAAGTGTAAATTAATCGTAGTTTTTATAAGTCATATTTTGTAAAACACTGGTATTTGAATACTGGTGTTACTATCCGGTAGTTTATTTTTAACCCCAGACCCAAAAAGAGGGGTGTTATAAGTTTGACGTGTGTATCTGTGTATCTGTCTGTGGCATTGTAACTCCTAAACTAATGAACCGATTTTAATTTAGTTTTTTTTTTTGTTTGAAAGGTGGTTTGATCGAGAGTGTTCTTAGCTATAATCCAAGAAAATCGGTTCAGCCGTTTGAAAGTTATCAGCTCTTTTCTAGTTCTTATTGTATGTAACCTTCACGTCTTGTCGGGGGTGTTATAAATTTTAAATTTACACTTGTTTAAAGTTGCAATACACACACTTGTACAAGAAATCGGAAAATGAATCGCCGATAATATAGCAGTAAATTGCCGGTTATTGTAACACAGTCCTGATGAATCTTTATTTATATATTACTCTGTTACTTTAAATACTACAATATGCTTACATTGAAATAATTGAAGTTTCGCACATTGCCCGAGCAAATCCGTTAAAATCCCTACTTTTTGGAACGGAATTTCATAGTTAAAATTCAACAACTCCGAAGTCTGTTACGCTACCTATGTTACAATTTATTTAAGGTTTTGTCATGTAAAAAATGCCCTAGAATATTTAAAATTACTCGTCGAAAAGGTCTCAATAATTTACACGAGTAAACAGCACACCAGGGTGCCTTTTTACGCTGTGTCATATTTATTATTTACAGAGTAACGCGGCTTGTGGTTACGAATGGCTCATATTTCCACACATAATGAATTCTTTAATACCTCTGAAACTCCGAGTGGCAAGGGGCGTAGAATACGCACTACGCTTTCGCATAGATTTTTCTAAATATATGTATAAAAGGAAAAGCTGGCTGATCTATCAACGCATAGCTCTAACTAATGGACAGATCGGACTGATATTCGGCATGCAGATAGCTATAATGACGTAGACATTCGCAAAGAAAGGATTTTTGAAAATTCAACCCCTAAGGGAGTAAAATAGAAGTTTGAAATCTGTGTAGTCCATCGGAAGAAGCCACCGGAATAAGTTAGTATCAAATAAATACATAAAAATATTTCATCATCGTCATGATTAACGCAGCGCCGACTCACTACAGAGAACGGAACTCCTCTCAGAATGAGAAAGGTTTAATCAAAGTCTACCATGCTAGCCAAGTCGGATTGGCACTCTTCCCACACCTTTATGATGAACATTATGAAGAACTCTCAGGCATGGAAGTTTCCCCACGAGCGACGTTTTGATATTTAATTGTTTCAAACGCTCAATAACTCCGAAAAGTTAGAGGTGCGTGCCCAGGATCGAACCTGCAACCTCCCAATTAGGAGGTGGACGTCTTAACCACTAGGCTATCACGGCTATAACAAACAAAGATCTTTATATAAGTATTTAGAACTCCATAGATATCGGCATAATATTGCGTATAGATTTGCAAGTTACAATTCAAATGTAACATTCTCATGCAAAGACTTCTCTTAATTGAGGCCCTTCGCCATTCTAACGTCAATCCAGCGTCTAACATATGTATCGGTGTGGGCTGAGATGTTACAGCCAGTTGTGAATAACAAGGGATACCTACTATACAATGTTTTACAAGCAATCGTCTCCCTACGCGTCCGGCGCCCCCCCTCGTAAATGAAGGCATTCGCCGAGTTACAATGAAATAAAATTAGCAACATAATGGCATTATTATCTGCTATTAACCTTGACCATGAACTGGTACCACAGAGCTGAACAAACCAGTGTCCATATGGAGTTTTGTATTTGGTGGCTACTGATCAAGAGCATTCGCTTGTACCGTTTCTGCAGCCAGTACTGGAGCATCTTATCTTATTAAATACTAGAGGATGCCCGCGGCTTCGCACGCGTGGATTTCGGTTTTTGTAAATCCCGTAGGAACTCTTTGATTTTCCGGGATAAAATGTAGCCTATGTCCTTCCCCGGGATTTATCCCAAGTCTGTACCAAATTTCATTAAAATCGGTTCAGTGGTTGGGCCGTGAAAATGTAGCAGACAGACAGACAGACAGACTGACACACTTTCGCATTTATAATATTAAGTACGGATAAATGTGAAGGTTTGGATGTTTGGATATTTGTTACTCCTTCACTCCACAATGACTGCAAGGATTTGGCTGGGAATTAAGATAATTTGTAGCCTGAATTTAATACTTAAGTTATTTTTACCCCGGAAATTAAACTCTCGTGGGATTTTCAATAAACCTATATCCTCGCGGACGCAGTCGCAGCCATCATAAAATAGGTAGGTAGTTGTAATATCTATCTAAGCCTCAATATTGTCGTACCCACTCCTGGCACAAGCTTAACGCTTAGTTGGAGGGGAAAGGGGAATCTTAGTCATGATTAAAATGACTAATATTCTTAAAAAAAAAAAATATAACGCTCAAACTTGAATGCCGCATTGTATTACATGTAAACTTTCCTAATCAGTACGCGCCCCTTGTAGGAAACAAAACACTACAAATTACATCCGAAATCACGTCGAGTCGGGTGGTAATAAAATTCGGGTTAACATGGGCGTATTCCAAGTGTGGCGGCCTATTTCACAAGACGTTTGTCTTGTCTCTACCATTTATTTTTAACCCCCGACCCAAAAAGAGGGGTGTTATAAGTTTGACGTGTGTATCTGTGTATCTGTGTATCTGTCTGTGGCATCGTAGCGCCTAAACGAATGAACCGATTTTAATTTAGTTTTTTTTGTTTGAAAGGTGGCTTGATCGAGAGTGTTCTTAGCTATAATCTAAAAAAATTGGTTCAGCCGTTTAAGAGTTATCAGCTCTTTTCTAGTTTTCTTGTAGAAAAGAAGGTTAGATAACCGTTAGGTTCATAATATTATGTCAATAGACAAATGTCAAGCTGTCAAGATGGACGTTGCCTAAATACATAATTATTTATTTGAAAATGATGTTTTGGAAAACTCAAATACTTTGGATCGTCGGGGGTGTTATAAATTTTTAATTTACACTTGTACCTCTACCTATTAACGTCTACAACTAGACATGGGTATCTTGTAGTTCACATTCCACAGTTTTCACAAATTAACGGCTTTTCAGATTTTTCCCTTTACTTGTGCTATAAGATATACCTACCTGCCAAATTTTATGATTCTAGGTTAACGGGAAGTACCCTATAGGTTTTCTTGACAGACACAGACGGACGGACGGGCTGACGGACAGACAGACAGACAACAAAAGTGATCCTACAAGGGTCCCGTTTAGCAACTCTCTGCGACTCGTTTGATGTCGTCTATCCACCTAATGCAAAGTGTACCTATTAACTACAAGTGTAAATTAAAAATTTATAACACCCCCGACAAGTGAAGGTTACTGTAACTAGAAAAGAGCTCATAACTTTCAAACGTCTGAACCGATTTTCTTGGATTATAGCTAAGAACACTCACGATCAAGCCACCTTTCAAACAAAAAAAACTAAATTAAAATCGGTTCATTAGTTTAGGAGCTATGATGCCACAGACAGATACACAGATACACACGTCAAACTTATAACACCCCTCTTTTTGGGTCAGGGGTTAAAAACTGCGCTTTCCACTACGATGACATTATTCAAAGCAAAGCAATGCGCAAAACGGGTCAATGATGCTCGATTACCTTTAATAGGTTTGCTCAAAGTTTAACAACCATTATTCTTTGGTTTCCTCCAATCTCAACTTTAACTTTAGAACATGATAAAACGTTGTACAAAACATTACCAATTATCGAGAAGCAACTATGCGTTGCGGCGAAAGCAATTTCGTATCCTTTTACCCAACAATAGCACTATTATTTAAACTGTGCCTGTATATTATGTACCAGCATATTTCAGAACTAGTTAAGTATAGATTTTGTAGCTATACCAAGATATTTAAGTCGATCATAAGCTTGGCTGTTATATTATGAAAGCATTTCTAAGATATTTATAATGTAAGCAGTTATGATGTAAACTTACTCGAAAACCATTAGAACTATCTAGACTAGATCGTGACTCAGTCATAGCTTTATTTACTATGCTTTTCAACTTTACAGATTTTAACTAGGTCTAATAGGTAGTTTCTGAGAAAAGTATTTGTGAAAGATAGACAGACGCCGAGGTATAGTAGGTATACCTACACTGGACGCCGAGAACAAAATGTTTCGTTTTTACTTTCGATCACGGAATATCAGAATCTCATCAAATATGTATCAGCTCATTATTTCACAAAAATTCGAGTTGCAAGAGAGGGATGATTATTTCATCTAAGAAATTACTTTGTAGATCAAGTATCTTGTTCTGATTAGAAATGTATAAAAGGAAATTCAAAATCATTGATTTCTTAAGACTGTTTTACGCCGGGAGTAACAACATGGTACAAATCGAAATATTAATTTTACGACTTTAAACAGTATGCGGCAGTATATTTTATGGCATTATCATGCTCATCTTCTTCTCTGTCGTTACTCACTTGACCTGTCGGTCCTGGTCGGTCCTGGTCGTCACATCAGTGCTATGGCACGGTTGATTACAATGCGTCTCCGTTCCTCTCTGATGGCCGCCTTCCTTGTGCCCTGCTCTAAGGAGAAGAACATCTCATGGGGAGCCATTTAACGATGAAAAGTAAGGACCTAACTTATGCCCATTATCTGCAAATTATCTATGAGCCTTTTGTTGAGATGAATTTTGTGAATGAGGCGTAAAAGCTAACAAAGAAATGAAAAAGTGCCTATGTAGTCTATTATTTATTATATTTTATTTATTTAAACAACTTTATTGCTTAATACTATGACAAAGAATAAATTACATGATAGATTTAAAAACAAAGGGCGACCTTATGATTATAGTGATCTCTTCCAGGCAACCCATATTACTATTAGCTCTTTTTAAAATAATATTCAGATTTAAAAGCTAATAAAATTGCACCATATTAATATGTGCATGTTACGACTGCATAAAAATCCATAATATCGCATGCCATCATGACAACTAAAATAAATTTCAGTACAAAATGATTTCTATCTCATAAGCATTAGAGTCCATACTCGAACGTATGCTATTTTCCGAATAGTCATTTGACAGCTTTGTAAAGGGTCGTCTACACGTTATACTATTTTTGTTTATTAAATAACTTATAAAGATGCGCCCATCATACTATTATAACACTAGGTGATGCTCGCGACTTTGACCGCGCGGAATGAGGTTTTTAAAAAAATCTGTGGGAAACTTTTTTTTTTGTTTGAAATGTATCGTATGCCCGTTTTTAGGATGCAGACTAAGGTGTGTGCGCCATTGAAGCCGGATTCTTTGTAAGGCCGATCATAACAAAATCTTGTCCTTGAGATATGATGTGGAAGGGCTAGACATATTAATATTATCCAGCAATAGAGGCAAACAGGCTCATTAATTGATTAAACCTGATGTGAAGTCATACTCCTAAACTCTGAGAAATTATTATTACAATTGCTACAATTTTAATTGGTGCTAAAATAATATATTATAATATGTTCTTATTTAAACATAAATATGTGTTCATATTTAAACTTACTAAGGAGTGTATGTAGATCACAATGCTACTTAGAAGTTAGCACGCTTAACTTTCTATAGAAAATATTTCAATCAGTAAAGTAAAAAGCCACAGCTCATGTGAACACGCCTTAAAGTAAACGATCCCTTCAATATCACATTTTCAATAACATGCGACGTTATTGAAAAGCAATAATTGCATGGAGCTTGCATAAAAAAACCACGATAGGGACCTACCTATAACTTTTCTGAATTCGGAGAAGAAAATCGAGACAATAACGATTTTAATATAGAAAAGTTAGTAAAATCATGATTTCAATATAGTATTTTTGGGGACTTGTATTGAGGAAACGTCATCTTTTTTCTATACCCTAAACCAGGGGGTCCCAACCTTTTTTTGTCTACTGCCCACTTTAAGAATAAATTATTTTTTAACGCCCCCTTTTTAAACATACTTAAAAACCGCTAAGTACTTATAACTGATTATTGAAACGCAAATTTATAGTATTCGGACAGAGTATCTTTTATTGAAAATAAAACAAACATAATCAATTCTTATATAAAAACTAATGTGAAGGTTGAATCTGATGCTGTTCAATAAGTTTGTTGATATCAGGTTCCAATTTACTCAAAAACAGCCGCAAGTCGCCACGTTCGGTAACACGCAAACGATTTCTCTTTTTAGTAAGCAGCGTTGCCACAGCACTAAATCCACGTTCACACAAATATGACGATGGGAATGCTTTCAAAAATCGTTGAACAATTGACCATAATCCAGGGTACAATTGCGGGATCGGTTTTTGTAGCCAAAATTCTTGATATCCATTTTTGAACTTGATTTTTATTTCTTAGTTGGTTGTCAATTCTATAAGTTCTTCTTCCGGCTGAGGCTCAGTCGGTGTCTAAGAGTCTTCCTAGCTAGGTAGATGAAATTATAAATCGACCCCAAAGCCCTACACAATGCCCCCTTTTTTTTCTGGGTTTCTTACCGCCCCCCTTTAGGCCTGCAGCGCCCACAAGGGGGCGTTATCGCCCACGTTGGGAAAGACTGCCCTAAACAATACACAACAACCCTTGACTGAAATCTCACCTTATAGTGTGCCAACATAAATAGATAGACCAGAGTCTAATCGAGCCTCTTTGATATCTAAACTTGATTTTATTATTCCATTAAAAGTTAGTCTTTGACTGCGATCTCACCTGGTAGAAAGTAGTGAAGCAGTTTAAGATGAAAATTGGGTAACTTGGAAGAGGTATGGCAGTTTTATTTACCGTTGTATGTTATATACCGTTTGGGTATTTTGTTTTCTAGGTTCTACACGGCATCGAGTACCACACCGGACGGCTCTCACTTGGTGGCACCAGTTTGGTAGGGTAACTAGCCACGCCCGTAAAGGGGTTACGGGCGTAGCTATCAGAGCAGACCACAAAGAAATTAGAAATTATAAGTTGATCAGGGATGTTATTAAATTGAATTGAATTGAACCTAGAACCTGACCTACTTAGACCATAGCGCTTACTAGTGCGCCAGAGAACCCAAAGGGCTGTAATACTGTATGTGCTTTAGCATACGGTTGAAATCGGTAAGTTGAAATCAGTCTTGAATATATTGAAAACAAAACAAGGTTTGTGTGCCCGGGCTTGCCGTTGTACCGCCGTTATGCCGAGTAAATAAATAAATAAACCTTTGTTTGAGTTCTACGAGAGCAGCATGTTGTGACCGCGACAGGAATAATATGAAAATCTCCTCCAAGCGAGTGTAATGCTTGGGGCCCAGCTGGTCCTTTGTATCCTGGAACTTAGGTTTAGACTTGGTATATAGGCTTTAGAGGTTAACACTTCGTTAGCCTGATTCAGGTGCTCGATTGAGGCAGAATGCGGGACAAGGGCAAGGGAGGCGAGTGTAATGCTTGGGGCCCAGCTGGTCCTTTGTATCCTGGAACTTAGGTTTAGACTTGGTATAGAGGCTTTAGAGGTTAACACTTCGTTAGCCTGATTCAGGTGCTCGATTGGGGCAGAATGCGGGGTGACATTGTATTTTTTAATTATTGTATTTTTTAATTATTGTATTTTTTTTGTGACATTGTATTTTTTAATTAATTACCTACCATTAAATTAACTCAAAATTGTTATTTACATTTCATAATTTTCATAATTGTTAACAATAGAATTGTAATTGTTTTAATCACCAATGTTATACTTTGCAGCGCCCTGACGGGGCTTCATGTTGTAATAATATTTTTTATGATGAAGACATGAATGCAAATAAAGAAAGAATAAAGAATAAAGCTGTGCTATGGTAAAGCTGTGCAAGGACAACTTCAATGTCACGATCGCAATCACCTCTGATTGGTTTATGCTCAATCACTATTGGCTTTGTTGCAACAACAATACCATAAATGCGACAACCAACAATTGAGATTATAGTAATCGATCAGCAGGACTCATAGTGGATGACTGAAGATATCTGTGGTGCCATCTAGTAAGATTTTTGTAAGTTGCTTTCCGTCATAGGTTCTTATCACGTGTTGCTGTATGATTCTTTCGTATGAGTTAGAGAAGCATCATCTAGTGGTGACTTCCAAAAAGTTGTTATCAAAAGACGCCGCGCCTCAGCTCCGTCGGTGTGCGTTGTACCTAAGATGGAGGTGGGCATGGGCATCAGTGAATTAAGTAAATCAAAATATTCAAATCTCTTTGTTCTCTACCTACGTGATAAAACTCCAGTTTCTCGTTTGAGCAACTGGAGCTTCTCACTGATCGAGTTTTAAATAATAATTAAATTAAAATGGCAGGCGAATACAAAATAAACAAATAAATGAAATAATAATATTAAAAATGTTCATTCGGATGTATTCCTATTTTACTGAGCAAAAACAATAATATTCAACGAAATAAAATTCTACAATAACGAAGTCGCGGGTAGCATTAATAAAACAAATAAAATATGAATAAAATATGAATGCTCCATTTCCATCGTTGGTCAGTCAGCCCCCGGTAATGTCCCTTGTATACTTTGGCTTAAGGCGCTCCGAGCATGTAGGTATACGTGTAAACTGTACAGTTATTATTATACAACTAGCTGATGCCCGCAGCTTCGCCCGCGTGGATTGGTCAGATCCCCTGCAGCATCAGGATTGAAGAGTTGGACTCCAAATTTTTTATGAAACAATGTCGCAACGTTCCTCTATCGATTAAAAAAGAAATGACGCAAATCGGTTCAAAAATCTCGGAGATTTCATAGGTAGAAACACACAACTCCTTTTTTGAAAGTCGGTTAAAAACTACTTTTTTATGTTACTCTCTGGTCAATTCTCTACTTATCTGTGGAAATCCCGTCAAAATCGGTTCAGCCGTTCCCAAGATTAGCCTTTTCAAACAAACAGACAGACAGACATACAGACAGACAGACAGACAGACAAAAATTTAAAAAACGTGTGATTCAGTTATAGTATCGTTCAAATAACCATATGACCTTAATATGCGGTAGTTATTTCGAAATTACAGACAGACACTCCAATTTACACGTAGATACCTACATGCCGGTATTATACTACGAGTAATACTTAGTAGTACGTACTATACGTTATACAGGGTGTAATTTTAACAATAACATAAACTTAGTGCTATTATTATAATACCTAAACACAAACCAATACTAGGAAGGTTATGCCTTATACTTGTAGTTTTAGTGATTTAGTAATTTTCAAACCCGCAATATATAGCTTGCCACCTATAATGTTCCATTGACCGCGCGGCACCTATCTCTACAACGTTAGTTGACTCTAGCGTCCGTCAGTCAGATCACCTTATTATAAAGGAGAAAGTTTGTATATGTGTTTGTGTGTGTGTGTGTGTTTGTGTGTGTGTGTGTGTGTGTGCGTGCGTGTGTGTGTGTGTGTGTGTGTGTGTGTGTGTGTGTGTGTGTTTGTTACTCCTTCACGCAAAATCTACTTTACGGATTGGGCTGAAATTTAGAATGGAGATAGATTATACCCTGGATTAGCACATAGGCTACTTTTATTCCGGAAAATCAAAGAGTTCCCACGGGAATTTTAAAAACCTACATCCACACGAACGAAGTCGCGGGTATCAGCTAGTGTTTCATATTTTGCAAAAGTTCACAATTTACATTGTGCACTTTTATACAATATAGGTTTTTTTTATTTGCGATTTTTTTATGGTATCTTATCAGTAAGTAGGTAACCATCAGTGCTATCACCTGTCTTCGTTTTCTCATTGCGTTCCTATAATACTCGTAGCTGCTACGACAGAATTTCCATGCTACGACGTAGCATGTAAAGTGTGTGGTAGGTATAGGTACAGTCAGCGATTTGTACAGAGATTTCGATCAGGGTAAGAATAAGATACGTAGCATGCTCAAATTACCTTTCTCATTATCTTCAAAATATCATCCGATTTTAAAAAGAAAGTCTTTTTTCAATATGGATGATAAAATATTTTTAGGGTATACGGTGCTTTTACGGATAGATGGACCCAGATACCAAATACCCAGATACACCGACACACTTATAACTAATATTTCTTGGTCCCTCTGTTTATTTCGGGGGTTAAAAAAAAGTAAATATGCGTACTAGTACCTATTTTTACAACGGAAATAGCATAATAACTAACAAGTCTTTAGGGCTACAGACACAGTTTACGACAGATATGAAACTTGTACAAACCCTCGAGGCCGAAGCTACACTGGCAGGCGTCAAATAAGTGAAACGAGTGTATACATATAGTTCGCGACAGGTCGAGATGGCAATTGGGCTATGAGGCGGGGGAACACACGCCCCGATTGCCAACTTGACCTGTCTCGTAAAGGTTAGGGCCATCCGCGTCCTTACAGTGTGGCAAAAAGCTTTAAGAGGAGCCCTCTAGGAGGAGACACAGATATTAGTTTCTAGAATATGTCTGCAAAATTTCATGGACTTTGGTTGCTTAATATTCAAATGAAATTGGAACTACGACTGTATGAAACGAGTGACGGAGAGAGCCCTGTTAAATATTAGAATATTTTAAAATCTTTGATTGACGTCACCCCTAGTGCTCAAATACTTAGGTAATATTGGACAGAATAGGTATAATATCGATTTAAAATCAAACCAAGAGCTTACTCACTCTTATTCACTCTTAAAGGGTAAATAAATATAATATGGTTTTATATCAGGGCTTAGGTTACCACCCTTGTACTTTTGCAAGTAAATGTCATAAACTTTGCTTCACATTTACTTGTCAGAGATTATCCAAATGTCAACTTAGTTCAAGCTTATCATAAGCTTGTAACGTATGGAATAAGTAGGGTATAATAATATCCGCACGGGTCTATTCTATAGATAAACTAATATATACATGATATATGTATGAATCCTCTTCGTGAAAATATGTGCTGTGGGACGATACCTAATGAAAAGTGCAATAAAATCCATTAAGAAAGTTTAAGAACCATGAATTCCTCGGCCACGTGAGAAGCGATTTGCTTCCTCGTTTCTAATCCTATCCGCTAGGATATAGAATGCCCTTCTGGTATCAGTTTTCCCTTTTTAACACTTCAAGTCAAGAATAAAGAGTATGATTGCAGCCAAGCGCTAGTGTATAAATTAAAATAAAAAGAAGTTCAGTTAAACGAATTCATAGACAAGCTCGAATTTATTCTTAGTCTACTATTAACTTGAAATGATATTTTAGCCTCTCCATCATACTTAGACAAGTAACTTTTTAACCCCCGAACCAAAAAGAGGGGTGTTATAAGTTTGACATGTGTATCTGTGTATCTGTCTGTGGTACCGTAGCGCCTAAACTAATGAACTGATTTTAATTTAGTTTTTTTGTTTGAAAGGTGGCTTGATCGAGAGTGTTCTTAGCTATAATCCAAGAAAATCGGTTCAGCCGTTTGAAAGTTATCAGCTCTTTTCTAGTTACTGTAACCTTCACTTGTCGGGGTGTTATAAATTTTTAATTTACACTTGTCATTTCAATTGGTTATTAGCTCAATTTCAAGCTATTGGTTATTATAGCTAGCTCAATTATTTCAGTTGGTTATTATACGAATAATCGTGTGAAATTGTTACAATATTAAGAACTTTATGTATCATCAATAAGTTAAATCTAAATATACAAGTTTTTAAGTCGGTTAAATAAAAGCTCCCTAAGGAGAAAGCCCTTGAAAGGTTGAGAAAATTTACGATAATTACCCGATCGGCACCCCTGTAACGAAGGAAGATTTATTTTGAAGGTTAACAGGCTTTTCTACTGGATATTCCTGACTAATGTACCAATATTTTACCACCAAACAGACGGCAAAAATCTTTTATTTTGTGCGTAAATTGTTAAAAAGGTTTATTTATGATCCTATGTATATTTTCGAAGGGTTAAGAGGAGGTAAAGCGCATTAAAATATGTTGCACCAAACGTTTTTGCTCAACATTTCTGTTACGAACTGCTAAGGTTTGCAACGCCCTTCCGGCGCCAGTATTTCCTGCCACGTATAACTTAGTAGGTAACTTAAGGCAAGAGTAAATAGCCATCTTCTAGGCAAGCACACTCTAACTTAGACCTCTTCATTACTTTCCCTTGACTTGATAGCGTCAAGCTCAAACCTATCCTGCAATAAAACTAAGAATAGGAATGATTTTCCGACATGTTCAGACGTAAATATATTTTTAACCCCCGACCAAAAAGAGGGGTGTTATAAGTTTGACGTGTGTATCTGTGTATCTTTCTGTGGCATCATAGCTTCTAAACTAATGAACCGATTTTAGTTTAGTTTTTTTTTTGTTTAAAAGGTTGCTTGATCGAGAGTGTTAAGAAGCTATAATCCAAGAAAATTGGTTCAGCCATTTGAAAGTTATCAGCTCTTTTCTATTCACTGTAACCTTCACTTGTCGGGAGTGTTATAAATTTTTAATTTATAACACCCCCGACTATAATAAAATAAAGTGTAATATAATTTACACTTGTGAATAAATGATTTTGATTTGATTTGATTTGATGCTGCAATCAGGAAACGATTAGAATGATGACAGCTTTATTACTTCCAACGGGTGATACTTATTGTAGTCAAGAGCAAATCTACGATCGATTAACAAAGGTCTCGTTATTCTATGCCGCCATACAGTCTAGACAAGTACCTACAATGAGCCTACTATATTATCTTTACACGGATAAGTGTCACTAGAGCAACCAACGACCTTCCGTTCTCTTTTATCGCAAATATTACGATCGCAAACACATTAACGAGTTAGAGGATTTTTATTTTGTTCTTAGCAAAGATGTGTACATACGGCCTCCGCGGCGCAGTGATAAGCGCTGGGGTCTTATTAGTTGGAAGTCCTGGGTTCGATTCCCAGCAGGGGTCTGGAATTTTAAAATTTCTAAATTTCTGGTCTGGTCTGGTGGTAGGTTTCGGCCGTGGCTAGTTACCACCCTACCGGTCAAGCCGTGCCGCCAAGCGATTTAGCGTTCTGGTACGACGCCGCGTAGATACCAACGGAGTATGGGTTTAATGAAAACTGCCATACCCCTTCCAGGTTAACTTCCATCTTAGACCGCATCATCACTTACCACCAAGTGAGATTGCAGTCAAGGACTGACTTGTATCTGAATACAATAAAATTCTCTATTTTAAACTATTGGTCGGGAGACTCCTTACCTAAAGTATTCGCTGACTAAAATTATGTGTGCCAAGATCTATGATAGATTTTCTATTTTTAATTTTGGATTTCAGCAGTCTCGTTGATCATACTTAAAAGAAGTCTAATCGTAGCGCGCTCCAAACATACGTAATCTGCTTCTCATTTGAATACTAACTGATCAAACTACCTTTGTATGAAAAGCACTGGGAAGCGTGCTAGAAAAACTTCTCTGAATGAAATTTTGTAGAACACTTTCTTCAAAAGTTTTAAATTTTTAAAAGCATATCACTTGTATTTAATTGAGTTTTATACTATCAGTAGGTACCTAGATACCTAAGTACAATTTTTTTTAATAAAAGAATATTAGCTATGCTAATCATGACTAATACTCCATTTTTCCCCTCCAATTAAGCGTAAAGCTTGTGCCAGGAGTGGGTACGACAACAGTGCAACGGGTGGGGTTTGAACCGCCGACCTTTCGGAATTCAGTCCGCTCCTCAACCGTTGAGCTATCGAGGCTATGACTATCAACAAATAAAATGCTGAAAATGTAAAGTAAAAAAATAGCAATCAGAGTTGCCTTTAAAGAGAGACTTCCTTGAAAGAAGTTAATTTATAAAAGAGCTGGTATAGGTGTTGCGATGTAAGAATGTAAACTGGACTCTAGGCTAGTCACGTGCGTTGTCCGATAGCAAAAACGAGGATCGCGTACGAGGGGTGCATGCCAATTAAGTCCTTTGAAACGGATAGTTTCGATCACTGAAGTAAATTAGTACCTATACAAGGGCTATTTTGAACAAATATCTTGTAGGTGCTATCAAAATTAGCATGATACTAGACATCAAGTTGCAAAAACAAATTGCAATTCACCAAAATTTTTGTTCTAAATGACCCGTCTAGTGCGTATATGTATACCTTTACATATAGGTTGTTGGTTTCAAAAAGTTTTGATATGTTTTACCCGATTGCGATAATGTAGAAGGTAGCCTAGTGGATAAATATTCAGGACGGGGGGAGGGGGGTGTGGGGGGGAGGAGTGAGACTGGGCACCTCCAACTTTTATGGAGTTCCGTGCCTTTTATCTCCTAAGTACATTAACGGAAGAGAAACGTCATGAGGACTTCTGTATGCCTGAGATTTCTCTCAAAGGTGTGTAGTCGGCCAATTTCCACTCGGCCAGCATGGGAAATTATAACCTTTCTTATTCTGAGAAGACTTATGCTCATTAGTGGCCCAGCGAGGGTTTCTGCCACTGTTTTAGATGTTCCCGACCAGCCAGTAGGTTATACGTCGAAACTAAACTCTGAAGCAACAAATAAAGCCTTAAAGGTCGATTCACACCAAGCCCGTACACCTGACACGTGCATAGTGACGCGCGTAAACCCCTCACACACCGGGTTACGCAAACGCCCACGCTTTACGCAAGCGGTGTGCCATGTTTCATACAGTTCCATACATTACAACGCAATGGTACGTGCTACGTCTACGCTTACGCGGCCTGTGTGAACGAGCTATTAAACTGAATATTATTTATTAGAAAATAAGTTCCCTGTTACAGAGTTTAAGGTCTTTTAATAATATCAGAAGTGCACAATGGACATAAGTATTTCAATTTCGTTTGAACTTCAACAAAAGAAAGAGTGAAGAGACCGGCTACCCTTTGTGAATCACTTTCCAGCCTCTATTCATTCATATAATAATGCCAGAGTTTTGGTGTATGTTTCCATTGTAATAAAACCTCAACTTTTAGTTTCTTTGATCAAAAGAACTTCACTGATTTTAAGCTTATTTCGTGGTTTAACAACATATTATAATGGAGATAAAATCATCTAATTAATCGTGGTACGAGTATGTACATTATAATAATGAATAATTAATAAATAATGAATTTTGTAGAAACTGGTATGGATCTAAGGGGTCTAGTTAATAGCACAATAGTTGAGGAGAGATTACACCGGCTACCCCTACCCCTCTTCCTGCGTGCGCGTCGTTCCCTCAATATAATAGAGCATCGTGGAACCCTATCCTAACCAAAGCGTAAAATTTTATTAGAGAGGAAAGAAGAAGTTCTTAATTAATTGTTAGCCAGGTAACCTCCCAGTGTGCCTGGATGCTGCTGGTCCGTCTTGGATGCGTCCGAGGGGAAGAGCAGTGTTCGGGCCGGTGCGCCCCGGTAACATGGCTAATAATTTCTTTTCGGAGATATTGTTGGCTATGGCTAATGACCTGGCAGGGGGGGAGGTTTCTCCGCGTGTCCCTCTGACTAGCAGAGGGCACAGTGGATGAAGCGGAGGATGGGACGCGGGCGACGTACGCGTCCCAAGGTCGGGGGACGCACTTCGTTGGTGCGTCCCGGAGGTGCGTCGATGGGGACCGAGCAGGTCCCCGGTGGAGGGTCTGCCTTGGCAGACGTCGCTGGCTGGGTCGCGGTTGTTTGCTTCGGCCGTTCCCGTGACCCAGTCGCCAGGCGACGCGCAGTAGCGCCGCTGGGGTTTAGTGGGTATTCCGGTCGCCTCTCGGCCGGCGAGTCCCACATACCCTCCCTCCGGGGGGGATGCGTAAATGCATTCCCCAGCGTCAACAAAAAAAAAAAAAAAAAAACCTTCGCGCAAATGTGGCAACAACAACTGTGCAAGGTTTGACTTGATCGGATAGGTAAGAAACAGGCTAATATTTGTCTGTCTGTCATTATAATATTAAATAAATTTTTGTGTCTTTGCCGATAAAATTGTCGTGTCGTCTCAGGACAATGGAAAAAGATTCCTTCAATTGTTATTCGGAGGAAACGCGACTCAATTCTATATAATATGGAGTCCCTTGATCTGGGTCGCTTTAACCTAATTTTCGTAGCCTTTAGGTAGACTTCGCGGCACGCGACCGCGACGCGCGACAGCGACATGTGATACAAACTCTCGCGATTGGTTATATGTAAACTAGCTGATACCCGCGACTTCGTTCCCGTGGATAGAGGTTTTTAAAAATCCCATGGGAACTTATTGATTTTCCGGGATAAAAAGTAGCTTGTGTATTAATTTAATCCAGGATATAATCTAGGTCCATTCATTTCAGCCACATCCGTCCAGTAGTTTTTGTGTGATTGAGTAACAAACATCCAAACATCTACACTTTCACATTTACAATATTAGTAGGATTGTCGCGTATCACGATTGCTCACCTTAAATGCTCCCAATATTCTTAAAAGTCTTTACTCACTGACTGACTCATCAACACTCAACTTCCACAGTTGGGCCTAGAAAGCGGAAATACCCTTTTAGTCAAGGAATAATTCCGTTTTTTTTTTCCACTGACTTGGAAATAAAGAAATGTTTTAACTCAATGCAAGAGACATCGTGAGTAGTCTAGTTTCTATCAGGGTATAAGGGGTTCGCTTCCGAAATAAATGGGTATAACAAAGCATTGGTAAACGAACGAGTGGTAAATTATTTTGACGATTCAAAAGCACTTGTAAAAGTTTATTATTCGGTTCTATTCTATTCTATTGCACAAGTGTCGCTTCCAAAATGTCCTCGCCGTCGCGCGTCGCAGTCGCGTTGTTCGAAGTCTACCCTTATTAGGAATTCTTTGCTAATAATATTTCGAAGGGTGGAACGTACTATTGGTCTTCGTACTAGTATGTTTTATGTAACCTAGCCTAGTGCAAGTATAGTTTTCTAGAAAAATCCGAGAGCCTATTGCATAGTATTTTCCCAAAAACCTCACTATTATTTAGTGAGTAGAAGGCTTTCCGAATCTCAGCAAATATTTGAGATACATGCAGTACAAAATTTTTTACACGATTCCCCAAAAAAAAGAGTGTTATGTTTTCAGGGTTCATGTGTATAATATACTGTATGTGTATTTCTTTATTTCACCATAACTTTCAAATACCTGCTTTTATTTGTATGAATCGTTAGAATCCATAAATCATCCCAAGTGATTAAAAAAAAAACAATTTATTCACTTTTCAGTCTGGTTTTTGTGTCGTGTTTTTAATTTTTTTTTTAACTGAGTAAAAGTAAGTTGTTAGAAGTTATGATTTCATACCTTTTGATCCTACAGACAGGTTTTGAAAAAATACACATGGTAATCTCTTCAATATTTTTGATCCTTTTCTGAATGAATACAAGGGTTAAATGTAAAACATCTACTAAATGAAAATAAGCAAATATTTCCACCGAAAGCATCCCTCTGCGTATGTCTGAGGGCTTTTCATACGCAGTGATGCATAAAAGGGTATTATATAAGTAAATTAGTAAAGCATTGAGCTGGTTTCATACAGGTAGTATTATTATGAAATCAGACAGCACCCACAATATGTTATCGTCTTTGTAGGTTTCTCTCACTGAATTGATCAAATCAATGCTTTCTCTAGGACAACCACATCATACAAGACAAGTGTAAATTAAAAATCTAAAACACCCCCGACAAGTGAAGGTTACAGTAACTAGAAAAGAGCTGATAACTTTCAAACGGCTGAACCGATTTTCTTGAATTATAGCTAGCAACACTCTCGATCAAGTCACATTTCAAACAAAAAAACTAAATTAAAATCGATTCATTAGTTTAGGAGCTACAATGCCACATACAGATACACAGATACACACGTCAAACTTATAACACCCCTCTTTTTCGGGTCGGGGGTTAAAAAAGGTGTGGTGTTTAAACATTATTTGTCTGATATCTACGAGTATAATATGTATATGAAGTCTAAACTGTAAACTCAAGACGCCCGCCTGGCTGCGACACGCCGCAATTAAAGCGAACTCCCGCCTGTAGTTAAGTGTGTAACAATGTTCTCACAGCTATCTCTCACTCTATCCCGCATTAGTGCCGTTCATTGAACTACATCACATCCCGAGATAAGAGCCTTGTCTACAGTAAGGGCGGTTTCAGGTCTGCGTTTTTTCTGCGCGTATTAATCCTCGGCATACGTGCTTACACGCACGCTACATTTCAAGCTTCTGGCCGATTAACACCAATTGCAACGATATGCAGCACGTACACGTAATACGTGCGTAGTGACGCGCGTGAACCCGTAGATGTAACTACACGCATTACGTCTACGTGAACGTTCACGCGACGCAAGCGGTATGCCATCTTTCATACAGTTCCATACATTAAAACGCAATAGTACTCGTACGCGCTACGTCTACGCTTACACAACGCTTACGCAGTCTGTGTGAACGAGCTCTTCAATAAATCGAACGTGTGGACACAGGCTCATTTTGACGTTTTCGCTCACACCAATGGAAAGTTGCCATGGAAAATAATTTCTTATTTGTGCCTTTTGGGATGGAGACCAAGCCAGATCCTTTTTCAAGAACATATTGTCATCCCATCTCGTGAAATCCACGGGTGACCGAAGGTCTGGCAGTTACCTCTGTCAGCATATTAGTCGGATTATTCAACGAGGTAACGCAGTGGTTTGGATGACATTTTTGTAATTTTTATATTTAAGTATTTAAAGTATGCGTAAATTAAGTGCCTCGTAATAGTATTTATTATTAACATAATAATCCTAATTAACATACACGATGATTCAGGCATGGATAAAAAGTAGCCTATGTTATAAGTAACTGTCCGTCCTTTCAACTACCTCTGTGCGGAAAATCAAGTCGATTAGTTGCTTAGTTAGGGCGTGAATGAAGGACAAACAAACACACCTCGCATTTATATGTAATATTAGTATACTTAGATAAAGACGGGACAACAGTATGAAATAGTAGGTGTGTATATACTTAGCTGTTGTTTCAGTCCCTTCAGTGATGTAATCGCAAGTCTTTCAGGGAACAATTTCCTTCTAACAATGAGCCCTGTTTAATATTCTGGACAAAAGACGTAGTTTGCTGTTTAATAAATCAAATTTATTCTTAGCGCAAGCGTTTGCTTTGGCTTGGAATAGAACCTTGTTTCGAAGTACAACATTAAAACCCGGAAATATTTTCCTGTATAATCATCATCATATTCAATCTATCACCAGCTCACTACTAAGCACGGGCTTCCTCTCAGAATGAGAAATGTTTGGCCATAATCCAACACGCTAGCCAAGTGCAGATTGGCAGACTCCACGCACCTTTGAGAGCATTATGGAAAACTCTCAGGCATGCAGGTTTCCTAACGATATTTTCCTTCATCGTTTAAAGCTCGTGATAGGATCACTAGTGCTAGCTAGTGATAGTATTTCTTAAAACGCACGACGTAACTCCGAAAGTAAGAGGTGCGTGTCCGGGATCGAACCCTCAACCTCCCGAATAGGAGGTGCTCCTTAACCACTACTTAGAGTTAGACTATCACCGTTTTTAGAGCAGCTATATAGATTCCTAATATTTTAATAGGTATCTATTACATTTTATAGGTAGTAGGTACTATTAAATAAGCACATTGTGCCCTATTTGTTTCGCCGTGATTGGGTAGGAACCAGTCAAGTGCGAGTCGGATTCGCACACAAAGGGTTCCGTACTTTTTCCGTACACTTTTTCATTTTTTTTTTTAATTTCATGGCGGCCATTTTGGAATTTTTATTAATTGTTGTTATAACGGCAATTCTGTGAAAATTCCAACTCTCTACCTATAACTGCCAGCTGGCATATGGACGGTTGGACAGCGGAAGCTTAGTAATAGCTTAGGGTCCCGTTTGGCACCCGTCGGACACGAAAACCCTAAAAAACTAAGGGTATAACGCCCAAAAATATTGGCAAAATGAAGTAAAGCCGCCACGTTAAAAAGAAAAGACACCATCTTTCTTTCTTGCTGGAGATTAAACAGATGGATTGCCCAATTTAGGACATGAAACACAATAACGATACGCATAATTCAGCGTCTCCAGCGACAATCCAATTTATTCATGTAATAAAGCCAACCTTAGCCATAATAAGTTTGTATTACCTTGGGTAAACTTGCTAAAGTTTTTCAAGTACCTATCTAATAAACAAGATAAAGTTCAATACTAAAACCATTCTAAGCTCCTCTTAATAAACGCTTAAATATAGTAAAAATATGTTTTTTGTCGCTTGGTATATTTTAAGGAATTTTGGAGGAAAACTCCTCCCCTCCCCCCCTTTTTTTTTTGGATACATCTGCCAGATTGATATTATTCGTATAAAATTTATCTCACCCGAATTATAATAACGAATCAATTGGCTCTCATTCATCAAAATCGGCTCAGTAGTTTAGGCGCTACTGTGGAACACACATTAATACAAACCTACATACATAGGTACATAGACTGCTAAAATCATACAGACGGTCCACGGTCGTTCAGACAGACGGACATGGCAAACTAGAAGGGTTCCTTGTTTACTACGGAACCTTATAAATTAAGTTTATCACACTAATATTATAAAGGAGAAAGTTTGTTACTCCTTCACGCAAAAATTACTGGACGGATTGGGCTGAAATTTAGAATCGTGTTAGATTATACCCTGGATTAGCACATAGGCTACTTTTTATCCCGGAAAATCAAAGAGTTCCCACGGGAATTTTAAAAAACCTACATCCACGAGAACGAAGTCGCGGGTATCAGCTAGTTTATTCTAAAGACACTTATTTCCCAAGTGAATATTACGAAAATATCCACACAGTACAAACACTTGATATTATTGATGTCACAGAAAGTGTGCCATAAAGGGATGACGTCACATAATGTGACCCAAGACAATGTTTTGACAAACATAAATTTCCCTAAGGGTTGCCTCTCGAGTATACTGCTTGTTAACTTTGATTGTTTGATGTTTTCCTTGGCTTTATGATCCTGTTTAGCCATCTTTATTAGTTGAACGGTGTTTAAATTTGATTATTGCATGGAAGAAGCAAAGAGAATATGTTTTTATTGAGCCACTCTCTTTACTCAGCCATGTTTTATACAAAGTACAAGTATAACTTTTAATGATCAGTCAGAAAGTAGAACATTTAATATGCAAATACCATTTGAAGGGTTGTTTTTTTATTACTAGGAATAGAAACCTTTTGTTTCTCAAAATTTTGGCTTACGTGAATCAAGAAACTTCTTACAACATTACGTATATCTTTTCTTAAACGGTAGTTTTTTCCCCAAAAACTGTCAAAGAAACCTCATAATGATTTTGAAATACAGTACAAGGGTCGTGGGGTGAAGCAATTTTTTTTGGACTCACGCTTTTCATGTTCGGGAAAATAAAAATAAACGATTATTTTACATGTCTGTGTAAAAATAATATTAGGTTTCTATACCGTACAAAATCTTACAGCTTTTATGGTTTATTTCAATACAGAGAGACAGACAACCCTAAAAAGGGCCTTGATACACTAACAGACGAATAACAAAGAGATCCTATAAGGGTTCCGTTTTTCCATTATAACGCCGACTCCCATTTTTGCTTTGTGGTTTATTTTGGAAATTCATTTTAGCACACCCCTAATAGAAGCTTTCTCGATACCTACATCATTCTAGATACCTTTTTTTTTTGTTTTTTTAATTATATAGACTAGCGCTTGGCTGCAATCAGACCTGCTAGCAAGTGATGATGCAGCCTAAGATGGAGCGCGCTTGCCTAGAAGTTGCCTATTCACTCTTGACTTGAAAGTACCCATATTATAGGTGGAAGGGAAAACTGACGCCGGAAGGGCGTTCCATATCCTAGCGGTTCGAATTAGGAAAGAGGAAGCAAATCGTTTCGTACGTATTCGAGGAATTTCGACTACGTACGGATGCAGACCTTGACGATGCCTGGCAGTACGATGGTAGAAAGGTGAAGGAGGAACCAGGTCAAAGAGTTCTTGTGCACACCCTCCGAAATATATCCTGTAGAATACCGATAGACTGGCAACTTTACGCCGATGTTCTAAACTTTGGAGTTTAGTTTTCATCAGTGCTTCGTCACCAATGAGTCTTCTAGCTCGGCGATCCACCGAATCCAATGCTTCGAGCTGGTACTTGGCAGAGCCATCCCATAAATGGCTGCAGTACTCCATGCACGATCGAACTTGGGCTTGGTACAGGGTAAGAAGCTGTTCCGGCGTGAAGTACCGCTTGACTTTGTTGAGGATGCCAAGTTTCTTGCCAGCTGTTTTTGCCTTGGATTCGATGCATTGTCCAAAGTTGAGATTGGACGAAATGTTGATTCCTAGACGCTCAACACTATCGGTAATCGGAACGGGTATACTTTGGAAAGTCGGAGTAAGTGGGAATGGACTCCGTTTCGCGGTGAATAAACACGCTTGCGTTTTGGTGGCGTTAAATTTGACAAGATTGGCGTCCCCCCAGTCGGACACCTCCTTCAAGGTCAAATCAACGCGTTCAACCAAGGCCTTTCTATGCTCTAGGATCTCAGCTCCACTTGCACGGGGACCGGATATATATCTCTCTGTAACGGTGCTGTCGTCCGCGTACCCAAAGATACCGGGTTTTAGCACGTCGTTTATGTGCAGCAAAAAAAGTGTTGCAGAGAGAACTGATCCCTGAGGGACACCGGCATTAATTGCCATTAGATCAGACGAGGAGCCATCTACGACTACTCGAAATGATCGTCCGCTCAGGAAATCTGATATCCAGTCGCAGAGACTAGTGGGTATCCCGTAAGCCGGAAGCTTGCTTAAAAGGCTTTCATGCCAAACCCGGTCAAAAGCCTTCGAGACGTCAAGTGAGACAGCTTGTGCTTCACCATACCTACCTAAGATTCAGGGACGGGGGGGGATACAGTGGTTGATCTGCACTTTGCACTATCATAACATCGTTTAAGTATTATACCAGTAGGTAGGTAACTAAGAACTGTCTGAAGCAGTATTCTGAAGTGTTTCATAGATAAGATTACACGTTCAAGGGTGCTGAAACTTCGTCAATAGAAATTCAATCTGAGTTTAAACTGCATTTGAGGGTTATCTGAGTTGGGTAACTAGAAAAGATAGGTATTATTGCTACTTGTAATCATTTTCATCTGGTGAAAGCATCACTTTTCTTCACAGTGATTTCACAAGTGATTTTTCACAGAAAATAGGGTACATTTTCTGTGAAAAATCCATGGTACCATGAAATGTAGTAAACTATTGATTGCTATATTAATTTAACTAATATTCTGGTTACTACTTCCTAACATGCAGCTAGCGAGTGTGCTCCCTCGCACGCTGTTTAGCGTCTTAGCTCGGGTTGATGACCGGGAGCGTGCGAAATTTAAACAATAAAGTAGGATTAAATGCAATAATTTTCAAACTTCGTGAAGTATTACTTCGTGATTTTTCACACTAATGCTTTTATTATGACTCAAAAGGCTTTCATGTGATTTTTTAGCTGCTACCTGTGAAATAGTCCATCTCTAGTTTAAACTGCATTTGAAAGTTATCTCTGAGTTAGGAAGCTAGTTAGTCAGGTTAGTTTAGATATCAGTTTAACATTTACAGCGGATGCAGATTCGAAATTGCGAAGTTATAATGATCGCTGAATTATTCATGTTGAATTTCGATGTAAATAACAGGTGGGTACAAGGAGTCGAGTACATTGCTAGTGTATATTAAGTCCTAATTCACACGAGCGTCAAAAAAGCATTTCGTTAAAACCCGGCGTTGCGCTGAAAATACAACAGTGCGCGATAAAAAAGCGTTGACGTGTGAACAGATACTTGGGAATGCATTTGTTCTATTTGAACGCTTTTTTAACGGACGTTAAAAAAGCTCTCGTATGAATGAGGCCCTTGCTAACGAAATGAAATACTTAGTTGTAATGTTAAAAAAAAAGAGATTTCAGACCTTTGAGAACATTGTTTAGAACTCTAAGGCATGCAGTTTCCTCACGTTGTTTTCCTTCACCGTTAAGGCAAGTACGGAAAGTTAGAGGTAGACTTAGAGGTTAAGGGTGAAGGTAGAGAAACCGCCTACCCCCCTGACCTTAACCACTAGGCTTGACCTCATACAGTGTAACCAGAACGCTGGCAAAAATAAAGACATGTGACAGTAGGTACTGATGACCTGTATAAGATACCATAAAAAAATTGCGACTATTTAAAAAAAAGCTCTATTTTCTAAAAGTTTGCAATATTAAAAAAAACATCTAACTCACGCTAGAGGTCAACGAACGTTATAAAGACCACTCGAAGTCGAGGTTTGCACGCTATACCTACAATGCGGGTTTGAAAAATACTAAATCACTAAAACTGCAAGATAAGGCAAATGGTTATTGGCATTGGATTGTGTTAGGGTAGTATTATAGTATGGCGAAGTTTTTGCTAGCGTTCTGGTTACATCCTGTATACTTAAAGATGCCCACGCACTCGAACTGAACTGCAGCTGAACTGCGCGTCGCGGGAGCGTCCCGCACGATATTCTCTCCAGCCGCGACGCGCGTACGTCACTGCCGCGCGTCGCGGCTGGAGAGAATATCGTGCGGGGCGCTGCCGCGACGCGCAGTTCAGTTCAAGTGCGTGGGCACCTTAATGCCTTAAAACATATACGAATATAATAGACAGGATACGTGAAACCCTTTTTTGCACGTGTAAGTATAAGCCGCGTTCGTGCTCCTTACATACGAGCGCGACTAAATATAGCTGAAAGCTTTTCGGTTTTATAAAAGTTACTTGTACTAGTTCGCAATATTTTTCCCATTACTCAAATATTTTTTAGATATAGGTAATATAAAGAACTACCTTACTGCTATGTTGAGAGAAGCCATTTAAATTTTCAGTTACTTATTGAGTCCCGGTTGGATCGTCATCCTTTTTAACCGACTTCAAAAAAGGAGGAGGTTCTCAATTCGTCGGATATTTTTTTTAAATTTTTTTTTCTTTTTTTTTTAATTTATAAACTAGCGCATGGCTGCAATCAGACCTGCTAGCAATGTATGATGCAGCGTAACGAAAGCAACGTCCAGAATTTCTTGCAGAATGACTTCTCCAAATTTTATTTCTAGCAGATACTTCTTACAGAACAAACAAAGCTACTAATGCAGAGCTGGGGCGAATCAGCTAGTAATGTATCCATCCAAACCTGCACGACCAAAGCGACTACGAAGCGGGTACGAGCGCAGATATGGCAGTACCTTAAAAAAATGCTCATGATATGCAACGCTGTTCGCTACCCTGATTTCCTTTTTCTTGCTCTGAATAGCAAAATACCCTTTTGCCTCCCTGGTGTGCCTTGAATCACAAAATAGGCTTGTCATAGAAATCCGCAAAGTAAATCCAACGTTCTATAAAATACAACCATGAAGTTATTCAAAATTCAATTTCAATTTTTTTTTACATGAAGACATGGATTAAGCGTCCGTGAGGGTCAAACCTTTGTTATTTTATAAAAGCTGAAAGTTTCTATGCTCATTGTCCTCAATAGGTAGGTACAAGGTATAGGAACGATCAGTGGCTTTGGCAGATGACAAGTAACAAAGATGTATGAAATCTTTCGCCCATGTATAAAGTGTAATTTTTTAATATACTCTCCGAAATAGTATTAATCATGCCAAGCATTGCCAGGCAATATAACGAAGGTCCATTATGATAGGTACCTTCACCATTAAAGCGGTAAATAGTATGTAATCATAATGTTTGCAATTAAGTGTGTAATCAAATAAGTATAGTCGTGTTTCTACATTAAAATAATCCTGCCCTTTATTTTCTAAAAGACATTATACACAAACATGTTCTAAACCAGACACAGTGAGCGAATACAGATATAGCTATCAACTAAAACATGAACTAACCAAGTTACAAAGCGCGCTTTGAAAGCTAGGAACAACATTTTCCATCAGCTAAAAGCTTCAAGTTACGATGTCAATTTACCACGGCTACGCTTCCGATTCGCTATAATAATAGGTAATTTTCTAAAATCGATATTACTATAAGAAAATGGAAAAAATATCGTCGCGGTTTAAGATAAGATAAGATAAGATAAGATAATTTATTTGCGAGAAAGTGGTACAATAAGATGGAAATTTATGATTACAGTCCTTAACTTTCTACTAAATTATTAGTGTGCAAATATTTAAGATAACAAAATTAATTTAAATTAATGTCAAACAGAATTAAGAGTCAAGTGCATTATTTCAAATTTCATTAATTATATATATAGTCAAGTGCATTATTTCAAATTTCATTAATTATAGATATTACAATAGAAAAAGACAAAACAAAGTGACAAAATATTAAACTATGTTATTGATGTCATCCTCAAAAAACTCATTTACCGAGTAATAGCACCTATTCAACAAGGTTTTGAAGAGTTTAGATTTAAAATGGCTTATATTGAGTTTTTTAAAACGTTCCGGTAGCTTATTGTACACTCGTATGGCCATGCAGTATACGTTTTTTTGATATAAATTAATTCTTTGTCTAGGCACTACAAGTTTATTTTGAAATCTATTCGACCTTGATATTGTGTCATCCATACTCGGAAAATAATTTCTGTGTTTATGTACGAAAACAGAGACTTCGAGTATATAGAGGCACGGGAGAGGTAATACTTTGCAGCTTTTAAAAAGTGGCTTACAAGTTTGTAGGGGTTCTGCTCCATATATAGCTCTAATACATTTTTTCTGAACCCGAAAAGCTCTTATAACATCTACGGAATTGCCCCATAAGATGAGACCGTAACGTAGAAGAGAGGAAACATAGCCATGATATGCGCATAGAGCTGCTTCTTTGGATGTCACTCTCTTAAGTTTGTATAAAGCGTACACAAATCGATCTAATTTTTTACAAAGAGTGTCTACATGAAGTTTCCAATTTAGAAATTTATCCATTACCACACCAAGGAATACAGTTTGATCTACATGCTCAATATTTAAATTATTACACGTGACTTTAATATTTATGGGAGTACTGTTGTATGTTTGAAACTGTATATATTTCGTCTTATTAACATTTATTGATAAATTATTTTGGTTCATCCACTGAACGATATTATCCAGACTTTCATTAATTTCCTGTTCAAAGCTTTAGTTCAGTTTATCTATTTACTAGCTGATGCCCGCGACTTCGTCCGCGTGGATTTAGGTTTTTCGGGATCCCGTGGGTTCTCTTTGATTTTCCGGAATGAAATGTAGCCTATGTGCTAACTGCTAATACAAAATATTATCCATCTCCATTCCAAATTTCATCTAAATCCGTCTAGTAGTTTTTGCGTGAAGGAGTAACAAACATACACATACTCATACACACACACACACACACACAAACTTTCGCCTTTAAAATATTAGTGTGATTACATGAGTGGATGATGTTTGAAATGATGAGAATGAGATGATTTGTCTGAAAAACTAATAATTTTAATGGATAAATATAACGTCAAGACCTAAGTCGTAAGCCTCATTTATCAAAATGATAACTTGAGGAGCTACGAGGTAATTTCTAAGTATGTTCACACTATCATACAAACATAACAAAAAGCATAGGCTGCTAAGATATAACCCTTAATCTGTATTCCAACTGAATACAAGTATGTGTTCATCCCTTTACATCTTAGGTATACAAGCATTTCCTCTTCCACATAAACTCAAATCTTTTGATCTCGTCAGACAATAATATTATTTTGCTTTGCGCACTCACTCAAAACATTTCCACAATAAAGCTAACACGTTAAAAAGTTACCATCGTACAAAAAATAACACTTTTTATTTCGATTTTAATTTTGTGATTTCAGATTTTTTAACCCCCGACCCAAAAAGAGGGGTTTTATAAGTTTGACGTGTGTATCTGTGTTATATCTCTCTGTGGCATCGTAGCTCCTAAACGAATGGACCGATTTTAATTTAGTTTTTTTTTGTTTGAAAGCGGGATTTTTTTTAAATTTTAAGTTATTTATTATTTGTTGTTTAAACGGCAACAGACATTATACACATAACGTGAAAATTTCAACCCTCTTTCTATTACAATATCGCTCACGCGGTTGCAAATCCACAGATATTTATTGCCACAAAAAATTTAAGTACAAAATTTCTCTCCCGTCATGTTTTTCACAAAATCCAGGGGCTATGAGCGTTTGGCATCAACACTAACGAATATTTTTTATGTATTTTACGTTTATTACAATATTATTTTTAGACGTAAGCCCCCGCATATTTGCACCTGCGCCCTCCTCGCTCACTCAGTTTTTACTTCTGACTAGCTAAACCGTCTCGGCTTCGTTCGGGTGGCATTTTTACCCGACTGCGGCAAAGCCAACAGGAAGGGTAATGATTTTGCCAGTCTATGTATGTATTTGAAAATACTTTTAAAGTCTAGTACTTTCGACGAAAAGCTGCCTGTAAAATCTCAACTGATTGTGATCGGGCTTTTTTGCGTCCATTACGGTGTTTGTGCTGCTAGGATCATCTGACGAATAGCGTTGTCCTTGTCCCGCTCGATCGGTTTTGCTCAGACCTCAGCTCTACCGTTGCCCGCACATGCAAATCGTGTTCCATTGATAATAATTATATCAGTTGTATGGAGTGTCCGGAATGTAATAAAAAGCTGATTAAAATAGAATAGATAGAATAGAATGGATTTTTCTTCAAATAAACTTTTAAAAGTTCTTTTGCATCGTCGAAGGTTCGGATTGCCATTCCTACCAAGAAGAACTAGCAAAAAACTCGGCTCTTTGGCCATTATCATCTAAGCTAGCTCTTTTCAGCAGACCATTTGATTTTTAGCAGAGTAGGCTTCCTTCGAGATGCTCGGGGGCGTTTCTGACGTTCAAACGGAATTGCCAACGAGACACTTCGTTAGACGCAGTTTATTACGTTGTATGGTTCCGTACACCAACGGTGCCAATTGGGCATTATTACTAAGTCTCCGTTTTTTCGAAATTTCCACAGAATGAGTATTTCTATTGTCGCTATAACAACAAATAATAAAAATCTGAAAATGGCCGTCATGAAAAAAATAAAATAAAGAGTATCATTTCTTATATGATGGTACGGAAACCTTAGCGTGCGAGTCCTTCGCACTTGACTGATTTTTCTTTACACTTCTAGAGAGACTAAGCTCAGGCATGACTTTTTTATATGCCATAAGCTATTCAAAATGTTTGCGACCCCTCCCTAGGCTATAGCGACGTGTAACCACATCTGCTGATCAGAAATAGATGGAGGGCCGGAGATTCAATTTCATGATATGACCCCATTTTGTTCGTATCGGCTGCCAGGGGAATACTTGATATTATATTCTATCTGACACTATGAGAACGAGTATTATATTGCGATGAGATAGCGTTTTAATAAACATATAAACTGCCTCGTTAGTCTAGTGGTTAGCATGTTCCACTGTAGTTGACGAGGTCCTGGATTCGATTCCCAGGCAAAAAAATTGTTTTAAGAAATTTTCAATACCTGCCAGCCCGGAGTAAGTTGGTGGTGTTACACCCCCGTGCCTCGGAGAGCAGGTAGAGCCGTTGGTCCTGCGCCTTATCTCTCTCCGGTCGTGTCGGATTTCCATCCCATCGGGCTATGAGAGTGTGGGAATAGAGATTGCATCTGTGTTCACGCACACACTTGTGCACCATAATATCTCCAGCGCAGCTGGCTTTTTACTATGGAAATTGGCCGCCGTGGCTAAAATTCGATCGGGAAGACATTATTATTCATTATCAAATGATGTTCTCAGGAAAGAAGCAGATTCAAATAAAACATGTTAGTCCCCTCACAATCTTTTATTTTGAAATGGACATTATTTTCGTAATCACCACCCCGAAACTCTAACCAAACCAAACTGTACCAATACCAAAGGTATACTTCAATAAGCATCAGAGTGCGTATGAACGATGCGTAAAAACGAACTAGTTCCTTTCGTAACGTGATGATAGTCCAGTGATTTCCATCATATAACTATCAAGACAAGCTTAAACATGTGGTATCATTAAGTTGAGTGGTCAGTACAGCAATCACAATGCGCTTGGGCTATTCACGTTCAAAAGCCTCGTTAGAGAGTAGTTACCTACTTTCTTCTATTGAATTCAACTCTATAGGCGTAATGCATGATTAGTATTAATTTGAATTTATTCAATATCGCATGTTTTGGTAAAAATATGCTCACTTAATTAGCCTACATTTGTTTTTAACCCCCGACCCAAAAAGAGGGGTGTTATAAGTTTGACGTGTGTATCTGTGCATCTGTGTATCTGTCTGTGGCATCGTAGCTCCTAAACTAATGAAGCGATTTTAATTTAGTTTTTTTCGTTTGAAAGGTGGCTTGATCGAGAGTGTTCTTAGCTTCCAAGAAAATCGGTTCAGCCGTTTGAAAGTTATCAGCTCTTTTCTAGTTACCGTAACCTTCACTTGTCGGGGGTGTTATAAATTTTTAATTTACACTTGTTACCTTAGTTTTGAAAAACTTAAATAGAAAAATACATAAATACAGTCTTATTAATTAATATACAGTTTTTAGTATAATTAAGATACAGTAATTGTTAGTATTGAAAAGTATTTTCTACTATCCTTACTCTGTGATAGTAGCTTCTATGTTTGATGGTGTCTTATGACGATCAGGACTTAATTATTTTGGCTAGGGTTACCAACCGTACTTATAATATGATAGCATTGTACTTTAATTTCAATTGTGCTTACTTTATACGTTAAAATACTTTAGTTAAAAATATTTTGAGTAGATATTCCAAGTGAAAAATTACGTCATCTAACTAATCCAGCACTATAATTTAATTTTATGTGTATGCACGTCTCGGATTAAGGCTCCTACTGCCATTAAGTACTTGAGCAGAGCTGCTTAGAGAAAGCTTCGGGGCTAATCTCACTAATACAGAGTCTGAGTGGTCAACCTTTCTGCGTCTCAAGGAATACTTTCTTATTATATTTTATACTAGATTCAAGAAGTAGTTCGTGACTTTGTCCGTGTGGATTTAGGTTTTTAAAAATCCTATGGAAATTCTTTGAATTTCCGGGATAAAAATTAGCCCATGTCCGCCTCTGGATTGCAAGCTATCTCTTTGCTATTTTCCGTCAAAATCAGTTTAGCGGATAGACTGGAAATTGTAACAGACAGACATGCTATCGCACTTATAATTTAAGTTTGGGTTGACCATGAAAGGCGTTTATTTCTAAATTCATCACCAATGGACCGAAAACAGCTTTTAAAGCCCATAAAGTGACAATTTTAAAGCTGACCTAACCTTAGTGCTAAGTCGAGAATAATCACTGTTTATTAAAGTTAAAAAGGAGTTTCTGTTTTAAGAAGGTTGGGCACGTACCCTGTCTTAAAGTAATTTCGTTTACAAACACAAAGTTCTTAGTCAATTAACGGAATCACGTCTAATTATACCTTTGAATAATGCATACCTTGTTCCACTTTGAAAAGGAAAAGTTTCTTAGAAGTAGACAAAAGAATGAGGTATTTTCTATGTCAATCTATGTACCTATATTTATAAAGGTATAAAGGCGGGGTTGAAAAATACTAAATCACTAAAACTACAAGTTAAGGCAAATGGTTATTGGCATTGGATTGTCTTAAGGTAGTATAATAATAACGCTAAGTTTTTGCTAGCGTTCTGGTTATATCTTGTATGAAAAACTCTGTTATAACTTCGTCTGTGTTAGTGTTAGATGGCGGGCGTGCTCTGCCTTTTTGGAGTGTTTTTTTTTTTTGTTAAAAATTACTGGAAAGCGATCTAAGGGGGTGCCGTGCGAAGGTATGTCGGCGAGCGCCGGCACAGACGGGGTCCATACTTGTATTGTTTCCCTAACTTGTTACCTACAAACTTGACATTGGCTAATCTTTGTAAAGCCAGACGAGAGAGAAAAAAAAAAAACTCTGTTATGGCAAAGCCGTTATGGTCGTCATTTACCACGAGATCAATGGCTTGTGTCTCATCTTATACTGTGTCACAATAGAGAGAACACTATGCACACTAAGTCATTTAGGTTTTTAAAGATCCCGTGGGAACTGTTTGATTTTCCGGGATAAAAAGTTGCCTATGTCAATAAATTACAGGTACGCAAGCTACCACGGTACCAAATTTCATACAAATCGGTTAAGCGGATAAGTTTTTGGTAATCCCTTGGGAACTCATTGATTTTCCGGGATAAAAAGTAGCCTATTCTGTCCCCGGGATATAAGCTAACCCTGTATCAAATTTCGTCAGAATCGGTTAAACTGTTGGGCCGTGAAAAGGTAGCAGACAGACAGAAAGACAGACAGACAGACACACACACTTTTGCATTTATAATATTAAGTATGGATGGTTATAAGGAAATTATTAAGTAGGTACCTATAATATTATAGATGGCCAGGGAGGGCTAGACCTTCGTTACTTTATAAAAGCTGAAAGTTTCTCTGCGCAACACAGGAAGGAACGATTCTCGACTATGAAGTTTGGATCATAGTGGCTTTGGCAGATAACAGGTAACAGATGGCAGATAACATAGATCGTGTAGCCTGTTTTAACCCCCGATCCAAAAAGAGGGGTGTTATAAGTTTGACGGGTGTATCTGTGTATCTGTTTGTCTGTGTATCTGTCCGTGGCATCGTAGCTCCTAAACTAATGAACCGATTTTAATTTAGTTTTTTTTTGTCTGAAAGGTGGCTTGATCGAGAGTATTCTTAGCTATAATCCAAGAAAATCGGATTAGCGGTTTGAAAGTTATGAGCTCTTTTCTAGTTACTGTAACCTTCACTTGTCGGGGGTGTTATAAATTTTTAATTTACACTTGTTCAGATACGTAAAAGTGTATATCAATACAAAAATGACATATAATATTTTCTGCTACTTAGTAAAAAGCTACTACTAAGGAAGGTATCTTCTCGTACGACATCCCATGGGTAAAGTTTCAATCTACAGAAAACAACCTTCCGTTTTTCGGTTACCGTTTAGATATACCATTGTGTTACGGAACCCATTATTTTTTCCTTCTGTCCCCCGGCATACGGAACGAACATTTACGCAATTATTTGTATAATACCGGAGGGAGCGGTTTTTGAAATCGGTTTCAAACCGATCCAATTCCTGGTCATGGTACTTTTTATGATTGCGTGACTGAAGGGTGCCAACGGGATCCCATTGCTAAGCCTCCGGTGTCGATCCGTTTGTCTGTCTGTCAGTGGGCTGTATCTCGTGAACCGTAATAGGTAGAGAGTTAAAATTTTCACAGAATGTGTATTTCTATTGTCGCTATAACAAAAATGATAACAAATAATTTTCTAGACACGTTTTATAAATTAATATATGTGACTATTGTTCTCCAGTTTTTTTTTTAATGTGAAATTCTCAGACATACAAATCCTTGAAATAGCCTATAGCTAAATAGCATTTAGTAATTATAAATGAGAGCCAATCTATACGTTTACTTGGGGCGCGCTACAAATGAACTCCTCTCAAAACGTCGGGTCTTTAATCTGTTAGGTACTCCGCAAAATTATTCAACATATTCGCTCGAATTCAACATGTTCGATGTAGGTTTTTCTGGTGACAGATCCACTGGCGTGACCGGCTGTTTGTCAAGCGATTGCGTCGGGCTTTACAACAATAGACGGGTTTCCAAACGGAAAATTGGTTTGGTACTCCTATTTGGATGGCTTCACTTCAACTCTGAATTAGATGAGTTTTATTTCGGATTGCTAACTTACTTTATAGTACGTAAATAAAATAGATTTCCCCGCGATTTGGGTCGCATATTGGTTTAGATTATTTAAAAATCACGTTTGAATCTATAGGTGCCTTCTTATAGTGCAGTTTCTTTTGCAATTCAATATCATTTGTTTTAATGGTGAAAGAAAATATCGTGAAAAAACCTGCAAGAATGAGAATTCTCTATAATATTGTCAAAGGAGTTTAAAATCCAGGCCAAATCGCAGACTGATTCAAGGAAAATCAGAATCAGGAGTGGAACTAAGAGAAAAAAACCACTAGGTACCACTGCAATATTATTTTTATTTCCTGTTACAATAATCAACGCACGTCCGTTCCGAGTCCCTATAACGCAGTGAAGTCTGCAATAGCTCCAGTTCCAGCCAATCCGATGACGTGAAGTTGGCATAGCTAGGGCTGCTCTCAGACATCTCCTCTTACACGTGTAAAATATGAAGATAGAATGATATTGTGAAGTTAAATTATATCATCTACGTTTCCATTAATAAAAAGAAAACACAAAGTGAATGAGTATTTCTCCTGCAAATTGACTGAAAATAGACAATTTCATGTTCCCCCTCACCTCACAAACAATCACATAGCGTGAATTGTTGTGTGATTCAACACACCCTGAACGATCTTTGAATTTATACCAACCTCTATTGAGCTAAATAAAATTAATCTTTATTTAAATCTACTTAAGGTTTATTTTAGAATATCAAAGTGTAAACATAGAGTAAACAAGGTCGTAGAAATACTATTGTGCTTTTCGTGTAAATCCTTGTTCAGGAAGGATGGTTCAAGAGTTATCTAAGAAATTATTCTAGGACCGTACTTCTAACTTATTTTGTGACCCTTACAAGTATACTCTTTGGATCTTTTCCACTCATCCCTTGCCTTTTGTTCACTTCTTGACTATGAACCTACCAAAAACACGATATATTATAGAAAATTTATAACTCTTAACAACACTTAAATAAAAGTATGTGTATTAATCTCTTAACAGACTAGAACTACTGCCATAGAACAAAATGGATCATAATAATACTATGATCAACCCATCGCCGGCCCACTACTGAGTACAGGTACAGGACACCTTTGAGAACATTATGAACAACTCAATTATAACCAGCAACATTATGAAGCTTGTAGGTTTCTTCACGATGCTTTAACGGGTAAGGAAAGCATCGTGAGGAAATATTTAATTGCTTAAAAATCAATATTTTATTTTTAAATAGATGGCGCCGATTATGTTATACCTGGTACCTATTATAGCCAAAAGGAAGGGTTATGATTCCAGCAGTTATGTATGTATGTATGTATGTATTTATGTACGTATGTTTGTATCCAGATTCTGTGTATTCCAACGTAGCGCCTAAACTACTGAATATATAGTATTATATACCTATAAAAAAAAAACAAAATATTTTTATTCAATTAGACTTTAACAAGTATGTACTTTTGAATCGTCAAGAGCATCTACCACTGGTTCGGAATGCCTTTCCTACCGAGAAGAACCAGCAAGAAACTTGGCGATTGCTCTTTTCAAAGATTTGATATACAATATTATGCCATGTATACAAGTAATTAAAGTCCCGCGCATTGCTGGAGCGAGCTGCAGGTCAAATAAAAGAGCGTGGCTCTTTTATCATTTACATAATCTTCGAATGTATAATATGCTTTTCTCAGGAGCATAGTTTTAATTTTAATCGTGTTTTTTATTATGTTATTACAGTATAACACAATTTCTAGAGACTGCTCTACCTATAATTTGTCCTCGGTTAACATTCGTGGCTTATTCTTCGTCCAAAACTATCTAGGACACTCATGGATCAATATTTTGTATGGAAAGATGACAAGGTCGTTTTTAATCACGAAACTTCGGCAATTTGAAGTATACTTACCTTACCTATACTCATTCGTTTTTGTACTTTTATCCATAGTAACATTGTAAATTATGCAAAAGTGTATCTGTCCATCCTTTTCACGACAAGTCCGTTTAACCGATTTTTATGATAGATACAGAGACCGTATCCCGGAGGTCTTAGGCTAGTTTCAAAGAGTTCCCACAGGATTTTTGAAAAATGCAAATCCACGCGGATGACATCGCAAGTATCATACTAGACACACATAGATACTAATCTAATGTGTAACATGTACTCGTACCGAATGTATATAATTATATAGTTCGAGTATAATATTATGTAACCAACCAAATCGATTTGAAGATTTTAGGACAAACTGGTTTTTTGGTTGCGGTGACATCATCGCTCACGGTTAGGTGTATAGCGGAGTGTTCTGAATCAATTACTTTGACCTTCCTTCATTCAGCTTCATCTACACGACCTTCGACAGATGTTGGCAGCTTGTGTAATGAAAAGTTTTGACTACATTTTGATAATTATTATTTTGTTTCAAAACATGGTGTGGGTAACTAAAAACGCAAAATCTATCTCTAAGTCTATAGCATTCATCTTCCAGCCTATGCCATTAATCTTACATTGTTCTCTTTGTCCCGATCATCAATAAAACATTATATACCCTCAGGAAAATTTATATTGAGAAGCGTCCTCAAACAAAGAAAAAACCTGTAGGTATAAAATACTAGAGGATGCCCGCCGCTTCGCCCGCCTGGATTTCGGTTTTTTAAATTCCGCAGGAACTCTTTGATTTTCCGGGATAAAAAGTAGCCTATGTCCTTCCCCGGGATGTAGCCCATGTCTGTACCAAATTTCATTAAAATCGGTTCAGCGGTTGGGCCGTGAAAACGTAGCAGACAGACAGACAGACAGACACACTTTCGCATTTATAATATTAGTATGGATGTACCTACCTATCTATTATTATATCATATTTTTAGAGATTGAGGAAAATGATGAATGTAGGAAAATCATTCAAGAAATGTTCACATATTACAATCTACTAGATTTTATGGAGAAGTAACCCAAATTTTTCATACAGACGTAGTTTGATTCTCATTTGAATATACGCCAATCGAACTCAATGTTTTGTAGATAAGTTCTAGCATGTTCTGTGGGTTATCCTCAGAATAAACAAAACCTATTGATTTTAGAAAAATCAATGGGGTTATTGGATTTCTGTGAAAATTTGTAGTTTCAAAGTGACATAAAATACGATAAGAAAATAAGATAAATGGATCGAGTTTTGTATCAAATGAGTCTCATTAGGTAGATTGATAGCATAATATATATTGAAGTTTTGGAAAGAGCAACCGCCGAGTTTCTTGCTGTTTTTTTCTTTAGGAGGGGTATTCTAAACCAATGTTAGATACACTTGGCGCTTCGAAAGCACTTGTAATTAAGTTTAATCATTCAAGAAATGTTCACATATTACAATCTACTAGATTTTATGGAGAAGTAACCCAAATTTTTCATACAGACGTAGTTTGATTCTCATTTGAATATACGCCAATCGAACTCAATGTTTTGTAGATAAGTTCTAGCATGTTCTGTGGGTTATCCTCAGAATAAACAAAACCTATTGATTTTAGAAAAATCAATGGGGTTATTGGATTTCTGTGAAAATTTGTAGTTTCAAAGTGACATAAAATACGATAAGAAAATAAGATAAATGGATCGAGTTTTGTATCAAATGAGTCTCATTAGGTAGATTGATAGCATAATATATATTGAAGTTTTGGAAAGAGCAACCGCCGAGTTTCTTGCTGTTTTTTTCTTTAGGAGGGGTATTCTAAACCAATGTTAGATACACTTGGCGCTTCGAAAGCACTTGTAATTAAGTTTATTTAACTGTCCATCTATTGTAGTTCTTCGAAGTGTAGTCGGGTTTTAGTTTTTATTTTAACTTTTTAGTAGATACGATATAGTTTCCGTTTGCGAAGTAAAAGTTTGTGTAACGGATTAACGGTCTCGACACGACCTCACATTCATTAGAGAGAAAATCTGCTTATATAATATTTTATGTATAGTAGGTACACTGAATTTGTAAAACTTTTACCAACGTTTCCCTTTGACCTGTATTTTGCTACGAAAGTTTGTGGGCATTTTGCCAAATCCACCTCTATTCTATGGATATGGAAAATAATATTATGTCTAGAAGTATTATTATGTGTCCGTATTTAAAAGTTTAGAAGAGACGCTATAATAGTCCTATTCGAGATTTTATCCTTAGTTTATAATTAAGGCCACAGAACTGAGACTGGTTAGTTCTTGAGATACAATTGAGTTGATTATAACTATATACTGAGTATAAAGTTTTCAAGTTGAAAAATATATTCGTCCATTCAGTATGACGGCTTTAACCAGGTACCCAGTTAACACTGACCGGCTTCCAAAAAGAACCTCCTAGGTATATGGATCGAGTTTAGTATCAATTACTTAGTGAAAGGTATCTGATAAAACGGTCTTATTATATAGATTCCGAAATATAATGAATCACCCAACTGTAGTGGTATCTTAAGGAGTAGTTGAGTTTCGGTTTTTCCTCCTGTTCGTAATTTTATTTAATAGAGCAATTATGTCGCAATTATATTAATTGGGCTTTATGTTCGACAGTCGTTATTCAGTAAATTGGCGCTGGTATTGATTTTGCAATCTGTAAAATAATATCGCTGTCTTTATTCTTATCTTCATACCTAACATGTAACATACTTCTAAAGGGCACTGAGTTCACAAAGGAAAGATCTGGTAAAGACAGTTTTCGTTTTATATTTAAGGCTTAAACAAAGTTGTTATTTGTGAAAAAATATCACACAATTTTCGACAAATAACCTAAGTACAATGTTGCGACTTGCTAAGTATCGAGAGATAAGACAGATTAGATTGATCTAGCGTGAGTATCGGTTTGATCCTGAATTGACGATATGCCAAATATAAGGCTATGGTGACGTGAATTTATAGAAAAATAGGGCTTTAATAGAGCTACCTAAATAATGGTTGCCTGGAAGAGATCGGTAGGTAACTAACTAAAAGGTCGCCAAATTGTACCTATACCTACCTGCCTATATTTTGTTGTTCTTTGTATGTCTTTTTTCTGTACTAATTTTGTGGTGTACAATAAAAGTATATTAATTCATGCATACCTAGTTATGATTCAGGTTTCGTCTTATATTGTCTTATTATATTATTAACATTGGAATAACTAATCTGAATAATAAATTATTTCTATCCAACATAAATTACAAAAATGAAAAACAGAATCTGGCCTTGTTCCAAGTCTGGAGATTACAGGATATCTAAATATTACGTCATGATTTATTTTATGAAAAAGATAAATTATTATGTTATTGGAAAACTATTCATATTTCAAGGGCATTAGACTTGAAATTCAGTGTGTGGTAACTTGTAAGCATTTTTTTTAATGAAAGCTTATGAAATGATGTGGTTCACTGAGCACCGAGCATCGCAGGCGTGAGTGGTTGAGGACCCCTTTAGATCACGACACGCCCTGGCGGCTTTGTACACGTGAGTTCACTAATTACATTAGAGCTGAAATTCATATTAATTTTTCTTCCCCTTGCTAGATTTGTTCATTATTTGAACAAAAAACATCAATGCTTTTTCGATCCGAAACGGAACACCAACGAAATAACACGCCAGCAATTTCCAACACGACAATAACAGAAATTGCTGGACGGTTTCATACTGCTAACCAGCCCCCCGATCGTGTAAGAAAAACGTAATATATTCAATATTCATGGTTATCGTTATCATCAAGAAATTCTGCCCTTTGATTGGTTCATTCGCTGTTTACCTTTTTTTCACAGCCAATCAAAGGGCAGAATTTCTTGACGATAACGATAAACATGAATACGTTTTCCTTACACAATCGGGGGGCAGGTTTTTCCAATTCACACTAACATAAATTAGGTGTTTTAGGTAAGTATATAAAATAACAGCTCATTGAAAGAAGAATTAGTTATTACTTATTAGATTTCACTTGGCAAGAATTCAATTTACTTTATCGTTGTCACTGTGCAAACTGTATGTTACTTTTTTTTTAGTTCATTTGTTTATTGTTTCCTCTCAAATGAGAGAAAAACACTACATATAATTACAAGTCTCGGCTGAAAGTTTTCGTCCTTCCAATGTGACTCGGCCGACAATTGCTTTATTCTGGCCTAGAATGTACTCACCTACATAACTAAGAAGCCTTTGCTGTGACTTCCAGAATAATTCGCCACTGCTAGAATATGAAATGCCCTTCCAGCTTTCGTTTTCCCCGCTAGCTAAAACTTTTACTTTCTAAAGTACTTTCAAAAGAAGATTGAATATACACCTTCTAGGCAGGCGCGCTCGACTTTAGGCTGCATCATCACCTGTTGTTGGGTGTGATTGCAATGAAGCGCAAGTCTATAGGTATACTTGGTCAAAAAGAGACTTCGTCTTTTCTAGTGGATAGTTTCTAGGGACTGTTTTCTTTTTCAATTAAGTATAAGTAATTTTGACTGAAAAGATCTATATATAATGTTTATAATGTCTAGGTAAAGGAAAGCTCTGTGCAAAATTTCAGCTTACTAGGTTCCAAAGCCTGGGCGTTGATGAGTCAGGGCTTTTCTTTTTATAAATTCAGTTAATAAACATAAATTTTTATGCACTTGTTCACCTTTTTAAAGAAATTAAACTTGCACCCACATAGCTAGATAAACTTGAAGATATGCTTAGATTAGGTACAACTTATAGATACTACCCACGTAGATGAAAACCACGCAAAGTAAAGCATTAGGGGGATGTTACACAATACTTACAGTTCACGACAGTTATGGAACTTCTAGTCTAACAAAACGTCGAGGCTTCATCTACACTGGCAGGCATCAAATTTTACCTACATTGACGCTAGGTAGGCTATAACACGACTAGATTTAGATAGAAAAGAGGGGTATTATAAGTTTGACGTGTGTATCTGTGTATTTGTCTGTGGCATCGTAGCTCCTAAACTAATGAACCGATTTTAATTCAGTTTTTTTTGTTTGAAAGGTGGCTTGATCGAGAATGTTCTTAGCTATAATCCAAGAAAATCGGTTCAGCCGTTTGAAAGTTATTATCAGCTCTTTTCTAGTTACTGTAACCTTCTCTTGTCGGGGGTGTTATAAATTTTTAATTTACACTTGTACATCATCCCATAGCATATTTGACAGATGTCGATTTCAGGATCAAATCGAGAGTTTTCTTACTCTACTTCACTCTGCCAATTCCATCTCGCGATTCTGGGATCGCAGGATTTCAAGAATATCCGAATAAATTGCGATACTATATCAATTGCATCAATATTTCCACGAAACAGGATCGCGATATAGCATATCGCCGGATAATATTGATAGTGTAACAAGCCCCTTAGGTACCTACAATTCTCACTGCGTCCCAAGTATTGATTCAACAATTGAATGCATTAGCTAGGTAGGTACGTAACGCTTAGCTTACCGCACGATTCGACAGTAGGTACACAATATAAATTCACTTAGGTAGTCTAGAACTAAAATTCAGAGAATTCTCATAACCAAATGTTGACATTTGTCTGTGTGTCTGTCTGAATGCTAGCTGTCCACGGCCCATCCGTTTAACCGATTTTGACGAAAGGTACAGAGTTAGCTTGCATTCCGATGAAGGACATAAGCAATGTTTGTCCCGGAAAATCAAAGAGTTCGCACGGGATTTTCAAAAACCTTAATCCGTATCGATCTATTAAATTTAATCGTAATCTTTTTGGTACAGCGATGCATTGCATCTCCGAGATAGATAAAGGCTAGGTACCTACTTCTTATCAAGGAAAATCAACGGGATTCTCAAAAACCAAAATTTACGCTGACGAAGTCGTGGGCATCAGCTTGTACCTACTATACAACACACCTAGTCTCTCCTTTCACCAAAGGTTGCCTGGTGGAAATTGCTCAAAGTAATAAGGCCGCCTTTGCATACAATTATTTTGATTTATAGTTTCTTGTTTTGTGTTGGTTTTTTCTTGTTTTATGTGCAATAAAGTCTATCATGTAAAATATAAAGTTACATAGAGTGCCTATTGGCTTTAATGATGTGTACGAAGACCCATTTAGGTCACGACTCACGGGCTCACGGTGCGGACGGACGGCTTTGTACACAAACGAATTCACTAATTAGAGCGAGAATTCGTATAATTCTCGTACAAAATAATGATCTCCTTGCTTTTGATATAATTGCCTAACATGAGTTGGATACGTAATTCTGTAACCATTTTTTTTGTTGTATAAAAACAGGCGTTACTTTGCGGAAGTCGTCAGGAGATGTCACTTTGCAAGGTCAACATCTCCTGAGGATACTCCGGTGTCGGAGCAAAACGTGCATCGAGTGGATTTGTGTGGTGTTGCGTGGTGGTACTTGAGGCTTGCTTGGTGGCTGGCTTTTACTGCATCCTTAGCAGTGGGAGGGCGGGTGGTGCATGCTACATGTTGTACCATACAGATATGCCTTTTTCAGCGGATTATAGCAAACTAAGCCTTTAATTCTTTGTATTTATTTTTTTGCTGACGAAGTGATACCATGCTCCTAGGGGGACAAATAGGGTTATGTGGGATTCCTACCCGCTAAAACCACGATGCCCATTCTCAAAGCATACCTACTGAAGAGCTCCGGTACTCCGAAGAGCGTGCGCCAGTGCCGCTTTTGTACGACGCCCATTGAGTTCTTCCCAGGGGAAATAGCCGCCGACCCATCAACACGTACGAAACGTTTTGAGTCATCATTCCTCATACGCATGGCTAAGGTTTGGGATACTCTTCCGCGATCTGTGTTTCCTACCAATTACAATCCAGGTATCCTTAAAACAAGAGTGAATAGGCATCTTCTAGGTGAACGCATCTCATCTTAGGCCACGTCATCACTTTCCATTACGTGTGGTCAAGCGTTTGCTCATAATAATAAAAAACTCAACAGCTTTTTCCACGGTAGGCTGCCGTCTTTTCAGAGCCAGTATATGAAGTGGTTGTAGCCTGGGGGATGGAGTAGGCTTCAGGCGCTCGCGACCTCTAAGTCCCAGGGACCGTAGCTATTAGAGAATTGATCAGAGCATTGATCACTATGGCTCTGATGTTATTCCGTAACCTACACAACTGAAAATCTGCCACTTCAAAGAACGTACTTGGTAAGTAGGTACCTTGGTAGGTAGGTATATTAAAATGTTGCAGGCTTTTCAAAACAAACACTACGAGCTCGGAGTATGTACAAACTATTCGTATATTACATCGCTCATCCCTTTTCCCACCAACAAAGCGTAATTGCTAGATACAACGACCTTCTATGTCGACTACGCACTAGACGGGACATTCCAAACAAAAAGTTTTGCGGCCTGCATTTCATTTTTCTTACAACTATGTGACATGTCTCAGGGTCACACTAATTTTAACGGCTTCTTAGAACACGGTTTTTGCTGTACCTGTCTGTTATTGTAGCTTAGGTAAGTTTAGTACGTGAATTTGCACCATATAAGTAAAGCGTCGTAATGGCATGCTTTCGGCACTTTGTACAATCGAACTAATTTAATGGTATCTATTACTACTATCGGAACACCGGCCTGTCAGCACACGATTTATATTGAGGTCTGAGCGAAGCAAACCAATCGAACGGGACTAAGACAAGGCAACATCAATGCTTCTCGCTCGAGTGATAAAAAGATGAGAACCAAGTGACGCCAGCGCGACAGTGCCAGACGCCAGTAGCCGTACCATTGCGTTGCGGGTGACGATAAATCGGCAAGGGGGAGTGAGTGTCGCTTCTTTATATGTAAAGATTCAACTCAAACTCAGTAATAGTTAGTTATTCTGTAGTACTATAGGTACTTCATTAGTACGTTTATGATAAGCACACTGTACAATTATTTGGAAAGCAGTCTTTCTCTATGTTTGAAATCTCGATCGTTTTAAAAAAAAACCCTCAAATCAGTCCACCCGACATGTTTACAGTCACAGCAAGCGATCGCAACTTTGCAACAATGATCGCGTCTGCGAAAATTTATCGGTTTGTTTTGATGTTGTGACCACTTCGTTACATCACAGGCTTACGTCATAAGCTGTTGGGTTAGTATGAGATTTTATCTCGCCAAGATACGTTAATAGAATTCGAGCGTCGAAATAGTTTAACGTCCAAGTGAAATGGATCTTACCTGCCTTCTTTAAAGCAAGTTCATCCATACGATCAATCTGACGGAGACGAAATTGCTCTACTTACAGCACCAACACCTGCTTATCGATCTTTTAAACGTTTATCTATTTATTTTATACATATAATATTATACCTAAGTACATACAGATATACTTTGGAGAATGTGCTCAGGAACTTCACGACCTTGTTTCATCATCACCATTCTACCACAAAGTAACGAGAAACCGTGAACATTGGCATTCTTAGTAATCGAAATAAGTACAATCCACGAGCATAAATCTATTTTGCTCAACGTTTCTGATACGAACCGCTAAGAAATAGAGTGTCCTTCCGGCATCCGTTTTTCCTGCCCCGTTTAACCTAAATACCTTCAACGCACCAGTTAATAGGCATCTTCTAGGCAAGCGCTCTCCAATAAATACCTTCTCATTGCTTTTGTAAAGCATGATTATCTTGCAATAAAAAATATAGCACTCCAAGCAGAAACCTTGTCGAATAAATATATCTGTTACAAGTGTAAATTAAAAATTTTCAACACCCCCGACAAATCATTTTCAAATAAATAATTATGTATTTCTAGGCAACGTCCATCTTGACAGCTTGACATTTGTCAATTGACACTTGAATATTATGAACCTAAGGAAATCTAACCTTCTATTCTACAAGAAAACTAGAAAATAGCTGATAACTTTTAAACGGCTGAACCAATTTTTTTGGATTATAGCTAAGAACACTCTCGATCACGCCACCTTTCAAACAAAAAAAAAGTAAATTAAAATCGGTTCATTCGTTTAGGCGCTACGATGCCACAGACAGATACACAGACACACAGATACACACGTCAAACTTATAACACCCCTCTTTTTGGGTCGGGGGTTAAAAAGTACTGAATGCATGACTTTAAATCAAGGATCTTAAGGTCCACGTTATCGTATTTTGACTTTCGATGCTCGAATTCTATCAACGTTGGCGCGACGTAAAATCTCATACTAACCTTTCTGTATCCTTTTACTCTTCCAATTTTCGATGCATTTTCACTTAAGTACCCACTTACAAGTTTCTTGATGTATTTGAAAGCTTCTTGGAAAAGTCAAAGCTTTTGCGAATGATTCGAAATTTTAAGGACTGAAACGGTAAGAAGCTCAATACATTTTTAACCTTAAGACCTTTAAAAGCTTACGCTCAGGTTGTATCTGACTGAAACTTTTCACAATTATTTTAGACTAGTCATCTTTACATCTTTCAGCTTTCTAAGACCAAAGGGTGTTCACTCTGGGCTTTGACCAGCCAGTGAGTAACTAGTAAGTGAGTGACGGAACTTTTTTTATGATAGATATGACGTATCTACAATCTACATCAATACTTCCATACTAATATTATAAATGCGAAAGTGCGTCTATCTGGCTGTCTGTCTGCTACCTTTTCACGGCCCAACAGTTTAACTGATTCTGACGTTTGGTGCAGAGTTAGCTTATATCCCGGAGATGGACATAGGCTACTTTTTGTACCGTAAAATCAATGAGTTCCCACGGGATTCCTAAAGACCCATCCGTTTAACCGATTTGTATGAAATTTGGTACGGAAGGCTACCTCAGTAGCTTGCGTCCCTTTTATTGATATAGTCAACTTTTTATTCCGGAAAATCAAACAGTTCCCACGGGATCTTTAAAAATCTAAATCCACGCGGAAGAAGTCGCGGGCATCCTCTAGTTTATTATAAAAATCTAAAATTTGTAAGTTTGGATATGGGTCATAACAACCGGAACTAATGATCCAATTTTGAAAATTCTTTCACTGATAGGTATACATTACCCCAGAGTGCATAAATGATTATAAATTCCGATGACGTCGCGGTAAAAAGCTATTATTGATGGATCTCGTTTGATCGGTTTTTTACACCGATCTTGCCTTCTGTAGTTTCTGTTTGCAATCGTGATCATAAAGCGACACTACAACTCCGAACACGTTCGGAAATCTATCTGTTTGTTTTCAAACTATACGACAAGCCGGTCTCCCACGTATCGTAATTTACTTTTGTTTTGAAACAAGCAAACTTTTCCGGTTTTGATGTTGCCAAGTTCTACTATATCTACGAGTGTATTGTGACTTTAAAAGAACAACTTTATTTAAGTCCTAAACAAGCGGACTTATAAATATAAATTGCTTGCCGCATTCGTTCTTATTTTATTCATGTAAATTCAAATACGTACTTAGTAACTTTAAATTGTAACTATTCCTTTTGAAAACGTTAATTTTCTTCATTCAAACTGAAGAACTTTAATGCGAAAGTTTACCTGTGAGCCAACCGCATTCTGAAAAGATTAACAATCCTCAGTATTGAGGAGAGGAATAAGACGGATTTATTTCAATTAAAATTATACCTTGATCATAAGGCCGCCTTTACACTCTAATTTGTAAATACAGTGTAATTTTTTTCTTATAGATAGTGGCTCTCAAAATTTAATGCTACAGACACAGAGCATTTAATATATTGTCATTTATAGTGCTACGGACGGAAACCTCACCGTAAGTATGTTCATCAAAATTTCAGTAGGTAACAGGCAAAAAGTTTCAGTAATCCGGGGTACTTTTTGTCTGCGGACTTTTGCTTTGGGTGGCCCTTAGTATCCTACTTACAGTTGGAAAATACTATAAGCTGTGAAAGCTTACACTTCGAACTTATTTACTTATTAACCCCCGACCCAAAAAGAGGGGTGTTATAAGTTTGACGTGTGTACCTGTGTATCTGTGTGTCTGTGTATCTGTGTATCTGTCTGTGGCACCGTAGCGCCTAAACTAATGAACCGATTTTAATTTAGTTTTTTTTATTTGAAAGGTGGCTTGATCGAGAGTGTTCTTAGCTATAATCCAAGAAAATCGGTTCAGCCGTTTGAAAGTTATCAGTTCTTTTCTAGTTACTGTAACCTTCACTTGTCGGGGGTGTTATAAATTTTTAATTTACACTTGTAAGTTATATATAGTTATGACTTTCAAGGACAACTTTCCGACAGACAAATGTCAAATGATATAATATTACGGAAGGAGAATCTCACACATCTTTCTATAGCCGTCTAACGAACTAAACATACTTACTTACGTAAACTTAATATTCTTATCTCTTTTGTTCTTATAATTACCTACGCTAAGCTCGTCATAGTATTGACTGATAATGTAAACCAGCGCCAATTTACAAATTGGCCGAAAAACTTCAATGAGCCGAGCCTATTTTACGAAACATTGAATGCTCTAGTATTTGACCTGACTTTTATTTAGCTCACTGCGGGACTTTAATTCGTCTACACCTAGCTCTTAGAGTTATTTTTAATTAGGTTATATACACAAAGTAGGAATTCTTTTATAGGAAAATTTTTTACAAAAGCGCTAAATTCTTGTTAAGCCTGCATAATCGCCGGTCTTATGATGTTTATGCGTCGTAATCCGCAATACCTGGTTGGTATGCATTATGCAACTTAGAGATATTAAGTTTAAGATGCTATCGTTGCTTATATTAGCCCAAGAAACTTAGATACAAACAAGATTTCCATTCCATAGCAATAATATGTAGTCGAAAGCTCTAGATTTGAATCATATAATGCATGATTGTAAGTATAAATTAAGATGTTACATACGTACCTATTAGCACATAGTAAGCTTAGGTGGGGACATAGGTACTAACTAGCTGTGCCCGCGACTTCGTTCGCGTGGAATAGTGACTTTTCGGGCAGCGTGATTATTTAAATTGACATAACTTTTTTTATTTATGAACCAATTGACATGAAATAAACACTAAATGTTAAGTAAAGCTTACTACAATATATTAGTGAAAACCGTATCTAAATCGAATAAGCCGTTTCTGATATTAGCGTGCACAAACACACAGAGAAACAGACAAAAAAAAAATTACAATTTCGGGTTCGGCATAGATATAATAACAACCCCTGCTACTTTTTTTTATATATTTCCATTGTACAGACACCACTTTTCTACAATTTTATTATAATAATATATGTATAGATAATCTTTCCCAAATATAAAAGGTAAATAAGTAGTTAGTAGGTAAATAAGTAAGTATCTATAAGATCAGAGAAATCGTAAAGTACGCACCTATCCTAATCCCTTTTTAGGTCTATGTACCTAGGCTATGTACTAACTCATTTTCACCTTTTAGCTTTGATAAATTGATAAATTGCCACAGCCCAACAATGAATCGGCCGAATTTAGAGAATGATCGCAATTTTCATTGTGTTGCTTGAAATATTGATGTCAAAAAGTGACTGGTATACAAAGAGCCACAATGTAGTACCCTACCTACAATGAAGACGTGATATTAAAATATTAATAAAGTAGGCATTATTAATTTACTGTAACTTCTGCTTCTTCTTGTGCCTTTCCATTATTAGAGACTAGTTGACGCCCGCGACTTCGTCCGCGTGGGTTTAGTTTGGAGATAGATAATACCCTGGATTAGCACATAGGCTATTTTAATCCCGAAAAATCAAAGAGTTCCCACGGGAATTCAAAATAACCTACATCCACGCGAACGAAGTCGCGGGCATCAGCTAGTACTTAATAATGTAAAAGACGCTAAGCTATTGTACAACATCTTAGCCTGTAAGTGCTTGTATTTAGCAAATGAGCATTTCATTACATCTACTGACGTGCCGTACGCAACGTATTTTTCAGTACACCTACTAAAAATATAAATAACTTCACCAGACCTTGGCAGCCCTCTTATACCCCAATCGCAACGACCCACTCGACAAAAGACGTTCCAAAGTACCGAGTACGTCCTTCAGGATCCGCCCTATTAAGTAAGACTAAAGCAATACACTTATAACCTCTCCACAGATTCTTCGCCGGCAAAGACAAGGTCCCCGATTTCTAACGTCACACGGACGTGGACTCACGTGAAGGTCTCGAAGTCAGTCCAACCAACCCACGCATCCCACCGTCATTCTAAGCCGAGTTCCGACTTGAAATAGCCCCTGCGATCTCTTCGAGCCCTAGGGCTCGCCTGCAGCCTGAGCTTCGCACTCGTCTCTCTGGAGAAGCTGCCAGTAGCCCACTATAGACCCTACGGAGAATATTCTATCTAATAAAGTAAAATCTCACAACCTGCTCGCACTATTAGTATAGGGTAATTTGTTTATTTATATTTTATTTACAAAAAGGCATTTACCACTGTTTAAACCAATCTACAAACAATTTAGGTACTGTGACAAAAACAATTTAACAGCCGTGACGAAAAACGGTTATATCCGGCCTCGGTCGGTATAAACCGGATTTAGATACCAATGTTATTTGTCACGGTACTATTATGGTGTACGGTGTATTGACCGGCCTTTGTTATAAGCGCGGGCGACTTAATAATATGCTCTGGTGATGAGTGGTCCAATAGGTAAGTGGGATATTCCGGGATCAGCTCTTGGCAGTGGCACTTTAGAATTTACGTTCTTCCGGCAAAAACGTGCCCTCAAGCAATGTAGCCTTCTGGTAGGTGTAGGTAGACTACGGGTTTTAATAAAGAACTGTCATACCTATTCCAGGTATTTCCACCCGCCTCCATCTTAAACTGCATTATTTCTTACCAAGTGGAATTGCAGTCAAAGACTAACTAGTCATCAAAAAAAAGTAGGTAGAGACTGCTCTACTATTTTTGATGTCTACCTAATTAGGGTTCAATTTTTAAAGTAGGTGTTTTACTAATTTAAATTAGTGTAATATTAATTAGTAAATTTGGTAACCAAAAAGTAGAGGTGTAGCTGTAGGTATCTATACAATATTAAGAACATGATAATAATGATAAGTAATTATTATTAATTGTTATCAGTAAATTAGCTAAATCCTTTTCAATTTAACTTATCATTAGACCACTAACCCGTTCCGGTCATTATGCTGAATCTTTTATACGGCAGGAGTAAGGAATAATTTATAAATGGGCGTTTCATGGTTCACCATAATCGTTGGTTGACACGCGACAGTTTGCCGTAAGAAACTATTAAAGTTTGATCACTGTGCGAGCGGAAGCGAAAGCGGAGAATTGCACCTAACTTTCAAGTTCAAAACAGAAAGAGTAGCTAGAGATCGAACCGATCCGATCGGATTGGAAAGTCCGGTCCCTCGCTCTAATTTTGATTCGAAGTGGGATATCTATCGATAAGTAGGTATTTGCCGAGTAAGTATTTAAGTCTAAGCAAAATCAGAGTGCGCTCTATAGATGTTACCATAAGTCTTGATTTTCACCTCCACTCCACTCCGTCTTTTTCGATTCACCTTTTAGTGCTTGAAAGTTGCTATTTTGACTCTCACGGTCAACAACTTTTGTGGGTATAGAAGGCTAAGCATTCACATAGATTAATAGGTACCTATTGGATCAACAGCAAAATTATCATAATAAAAAAGTTCTATTCGGCCTCCCTTGTTCTAGATATGCAAATTTGCTGACAAAACAAGTGGCCTGATGAGAAATCAATAGTTCTGTGGGATAAACAGGGATGATAAAGTTGTGATTATTCCCACAAGAACGACTGGAAATCTCATTGTATTTTAAGTAGTTTTCATTGCGCCAATGTTTAATTTGTTATTGTACGTAACATTGGTATAATAGGTACTCACTTAACTGGGTTGTTATTCTATGGTACTTAAATGAATTGTAGCGGTTAGGTACAACAAACCAACATTAGCTTTTCTACAAGGAACTACAAGCTAAAGCTATTATCCCCCAAAAAAAACAGACAAATCTGTATGGTACAACGTGCATACGTGCAGCATGCGATGTGCACTGCCCACTCTCCCACTAGTAAAAAACCGGCCAAGTGCGAGTCAGACTCGCGCGCCGAGGGTTCCGTACCTACTCAAAAACTATTATGCATAAAAATCAAAAATCTGTTTTAGAATGTACCAAATAAAGTCTGCTGTGGGTGGTGTGGTCCCTTGCACGGGTGTACCAGGCTATCAGCCAGCAGAAGGAAGTGCTGGAGGCTAGTGAGGCATCAGGCCTGCAACTGCCTCACATCTACTCTTAAAGAAGTCACTTCGTGATGGCCACGATCACTCTGCCAAGAGTGTTACGACAAAGAAGAACCGTCACATTAAGGCACCCTGACTTCCACTGTTGAGCATAGGTCATCCCTTCCCAGTCCTCAACGTTACCCCTACATACGCGTCGTCGGTCCAACGGGCTACGCGTACAAGTTCCTATACGCGGTCTCCAATCCTAAATATTAAATGTCTTTGATCAAGAAACTTTCGGCTCCAACGGCCATTGCTCTTACATTAAATATGTAGTTTACTTAGAAAAAGTATAAAAGTTAGTTACCATTCGCTTGTTTTCTTAATTAAATCCAGACTGTTTCACGGAACGTAATATCATTAATATACCTAATTTACTTTCTTGGAAGAAAGTCGCGCGTGTGGGTATAAACTTATAAAGCAACGTAATTAAATAAGGCGTTAAATTAACGTGGATTAAAATGAACGACGCTAATCCAGACTTTGCATTACGTATACTTACACAAAATGTGAAATGAAATATGAAACAACGTGTGGCATAATGCTGTATGACGATTACCCCCTTAACCCCTAGCTTCTACAGGAGTTGAATTTTGAAGTCCTTGAAAAAAAATCTGTGTACCTAAATTCCGCTCAAGAAGCTCTGATCTGAAGATATTTTAATCAATTTCCAAGGGATAATTTGGAATTTCACCACTTTTAACGTTTTGGAGGCTGAATTTATAAAAGTGATAAAATAACTAAACCTGAATTTCAAGGAAAATTTCAATGAGAAGCCTGAATTTCAATGCTTTTGAATCTGAAGATATGGTTATGAAGGTTTAAAAAATAGTTTAACAAGACTCTCTCCGTCACTTACTACATACAATCGTAGTTCCAATTTTATTTGAATATTAAGCAGCCAAAGTCCATAAAATTTTGCAGACATATTTTAGAAATTAATATCTGTGCCAGTGGTGTTTTAGACTTTTCTAAAAATATGTAGTTTTAAAATTAAAGGGGCTCAAATATTTGTTTGTGAATTTTTAAGACCGCGTAACTTTGAAATCGAATATTTTAACAGAAATCTGGAAAACCACAGGCATAGCTTTGGTTGCTTAGTATTCAAATGAAATTGGAACTACGTTTGTATGGAGCAAGTGACAGAGAGACCCCTCTTAAGCTTTTTGACCGGTAGCATTGAAAATTATCTTGAGCCCTTCCTGAAGCAATAGATGTGGACCACGTATTAGTTGCTCTTATGCTCGGAGTTTCTCTACATGATAAAATCAGAGATGAGGAGATCCGTGGGAGAACCAGAGTAGCCGACACAGCTCAACGAGTTGCACAGCTGAAGTTGCAATGGGCAGGGCACATACTTCGAAAAACCAATAGCTTGGGACCTTGGGCTCCCAAGGTGCTAAGATGGCGATCTCACACCAGAAAGCACAGCCTCGGAACCCTAAAAAATAAATTACCACTTGTTTCACAAACATTTAATCACGAGATAACAAAATGATTGTAAGCAGGTCCTTTGTAATCGCGAAGCTGAAAAACATTCCCAAAGGCGTCACAAAGGAGAGGAAGGGCTTTGTGTGAACCAGTAGCTGAATATTATCATCAGAATAAAGCTATGTTTGTAAGAACAGGTGAAATGGGTACAGTGGCATTTGGCAATCACAGTTACTAGGTGTACTATATACTAAACTATACTATAAACAATATTACGAGTACCTAAGTATAATGTGATGGATGTGATGTGATGAGTGTGAGTTTCATTCCTTCGAGTCGTAGTCGGTTGAAATAAATACCCCATCCCGTTTCCTACGAAACTCTTTTACCTATATATACCAGCCTATTTAAGTCCCCATATCATTATTAGACTACTCACTATATACTATCATAACATAAGTACACTGTAAGAGTTTAGTTAGTACATATGCTAGACACCTTCTTCGGACTGTCTCTTTCTTTGTGGAATATTGTTTAAGTAGTAGGTACAATCAATTTGAAAAACTATGTATTCACATCTGTGTGTAGTTGTATACCTATTTGTATCAGTAAATAAATAAAATTGAATTGCAAAAATAATAAATTGTTACTAAGCTTAGTATATATTACAAAGGGAAGAAAGGATGAATCCAAATAATAAATACCTAAAACAACACCAAATAGACTTTTAAAATCTTAACCTTGTTGTAGTCGCATAAAAGGAACATTTTAGTATCAGAACACAATCCAAAGAACGCTGGGAAAATATGCCAGTGTTGTTATTGCCTTATTGCTGCGCGTATTTCTACCCAGTCCGCACGAAAATGAAAACATTCCTCGAAATTTCCACACTAAAATGACTGGTGGAAAATTGCGTATAAGCTACGGCTTGTTACATTAGCATGCACGGTAGAGCGCATATTTGTATGCACAACATTTTGAAAGCTCCTTCATTTTATTTGGAAAATATTGATAGAATTTACAGGATTTTCTATTCTATAGACATAATTATACGAAAAAAATTAAATTGTAATTTTCGATAATTTAAAATTAGAAATTTTTTTAAATAACTAAAAATTTATAACACCCCCGACAAGTAAAGATTACAGTAACTAGAAAAGAGCTGATAACTTTCAAACGGCTGACCCGTTTTTTTGGATTAGGTAGGATAGCTAAGAACACTCTCGGTCAAGCCACCTTTCAAACAAAAAAAACTAAGTTAAAATCGGTTCATTAGTTTAGGAGCTACGATACAACAGACAGATACACAGATACACACGTCAACTTATGACACCCCTCTTTTTGGGTCGGGGGTTAGTAAAAAAAATGATAGAAATCTCCAGCCATACATGGTTAACTGGCCTTATGTAGTATACAAACCCACTACTACCTATCTCTGCTATAATGTATTTGTAGCCACGCTATGTCCTGAGTTTTTAGTTTATTTGATTTTTTTGATTTATTTGATTTTATGTACATTTACATTTGATGGTGGATACACGAGGCCCTGTCAGGCCATTGCAAGTGCAATAATTGTCGTTGGCCAATAATAGAATTAAAATAACCAAATTAACATTACTAAATATTAAATATTATCATCAATTTTGCTAGCATATTAAATTATTACAAATATTTCAATAACATTAATATTAGAATAAAATTTACTATAACTACTGAAAGATACAAAAATAAAATAAGGTCAGAGGTAAGATCAAGGTTTAATCCATGATAATGTCATTTTCTTGATTTATTTTGGCGATTTTGAATAAACGGTCATATTACGAGTCATTGTTATTCGCCAAAAATTGAGATACAATAGTCTTCCTTGCAGGTATCGAATTTAAATCGCAGGTTTTGTTTGCTATCGATTAGCAATTTTAGCTGTCTTTATTTGTCCGAGGCCAGAGCACACTAAGAATATACCACAACGAAGAACGTATCGATTTTACAGCTTTACAGTTACGAGACAACTGGCCGAAGTTTACTACTGTATTACATGTTGGAGTTACATCAACTTGTATAGGGATTGGCGTGCTGCCATAAAATTATTCACCACATTTTTATAGCGAGCCTTCAGTCAAGTATCTTCTTTATATTCGTACTAGAGGATACCCGCGACTTCGTCCACGTGGATTAAAGTTTTTTAGAGATCCCGTGGGAACTGTTTGATTTTCCGGGATAAAATGCCTATTTCAATTACAGGAACGCAAGCTACCTCAGTACCTTTCATACAAATCGGTTAAGCGGATGGGTTTTTAGGAATCCCGTGGGAACTCTTTGATTTTCCGGGATAAAAAGTAGCCTATGTCCGTCCCCGGGATATAAGCTAACCCTGTACCTTTCATCAGAATCGGTTAACCTGTTGGGCCGTGAAACGTAGCAGACAGACAGACACACTTTCGCATTTATAATATTAGTATGGATTTCTCATTGCTGTGGGTCGTTTCCTCCTTTCTCCTCATCCTCCTTATAATGGTACGAATTCTCTTGGGATAATAATGCGATGGGTTCCCAGGTCGTTATCTATTTGAATATTGTCTTCGTGGAGTAAGCTTCTGTACTTGAAAGATACTTATTAAGAACTAGCTGTGCCCGCGACTTCGTTCGCGTGGAATAGTGACTTACGTACTCTGTACGTTAAAAATGTTCGCCGTGATTCTTTAAATTGACATAACTTTTTTATTTATGAACCGATTGACATGAAATAAACACTAAATATTAAGTGAAGCTTACTACAATATATTAGTGACAACCGTATCTAAATCGAATAAGCCGTTTCTGATATTAGCGTGCACAAACACACAGACAAACAGACAAAAAAAAATTAATTACAATTTCGGGTTCGGCATCGATATAATAACAAGCCCTGCTACTTTTTTTTATATATTTCCATTGTACAGACACCACTTTTCTACAATTTTATTATATACTACTATAGATAGATTCTGTGGTATAATATAGGAGCCATCCTGTTAAAAGTATCGCAATAAAAATCGCAAAGCCTACAACGGCGTAGCTACTCGTTTCATTATGCACCCTCATCATGAATCTGGAATGAAGATATTTCTGGAAAAACGGACTCTACGTCAAAGGATTACATAAATTGTTAATCAGTCAAACTGCGAGTGTAAGTACCTACCATGTATATTAATAATTATTCGCTATACTGTGTGTTTAGTATGAATCTCGCCTAGGTTAATAAAATTCGAACGTCGAAACACAATAATGTCAGAGTAAAATGGACTTAAAGATGCTTGATTTAAAGTCAAACCTGACCTACCTACTATTTGTCACGATCACAGTTTAAAGTTTAAATTAACATAATAATATTATGTATGGAGTAAGTAGTTATTTTTAACCCCCGACCCAAAAAGAGGGGTGTTATAAGTTTAACGTGTGTATCTGTGTGTCTGTGTATCTGTGTATCTGTGTATCTGTCTGTGGCATCGTAGCGCCTAAACAAATGAACCGATTTTAATTTAGTTTTTTTTGTTTGAAAGGTGGCTTGATCGAGAGTGTTCTTAGCTATAATCCAAAAAAATTGGTTCAGCCGTTTAAGAGTTATCAGCTCTTTTCTAGTTTTCTTGTAGAAAAGAAGGTTAGACAACCGTTAGGTTCTTAATATTATGTCAATTGACAAATGTCAAGCTGTCAAGATGGACGTTGCCTAAATAGATAATTATTTATTTGAAAATGATGTTTTGGAAAACTCAAATACTTTGGATCGTCGGGGGTGTTATAAATTTTTAATTTACACTTGTTTATGAAATAAATAAATTGAAATTGAAATCAGCCACTACCTCTTATTATTATTTTATTACTTCAACAACACTTACATCTAGCCTTACAGATGTTCCTTGAAACAAATTATCAGCTTGGCAACAATCACATAGAGATATTATTTGAAACACGAGTAGTTTTAATCACGTGGCGATCCGTTACGAACTTGTAATGGATGACCACGTGATCATTCATTTACACACGGTCGTTGGACATTGGTTATTTGCAATTAGTCGCTAGCGAAACTCTATATATATCTCTATAATATATTCAAATGTCTTGGGCTCTTGGTATCACGTAAAAAGCTTACAATTTACAACTTACATATTATGATACTACAACGATAGTTTTATTGTAACTTGTAAGTTTTACTTATTTATAAGTTACAATCAAATTAACGTTGTTAAATAAATAAAATAGTTAAAAGGTTTCGTCAGTCGCAGGGATTTCTTTGCGCTTAGGTATAATGGTTGCGCTGCTTTTCCCCGTGTACTCCCGTTGTCCACGCTAACCGTGTCCCCGTTAACGGGAACAACGGGAATCGGATAAAATTATTAAAAACTTCCTTCAGCCCGCAAAACCATAGGTTGATTGGCACATAAACATCGTCGCCCCTCTTGTACTAAGTACCAAAAAATAGATTGATATACTTAACTCAAAATTAAAAAAAAACCCCGACACAAAAACCTGTATACGAAAACTAGAAAAGAGCTGCTAACTTTCAAACGGCTGAACCAAGCGGCTGAACCGATTTTCTTCGTTTATAGCTAAGAACACTCTCCATCAAGATCAAGCCACTTTTAAACAAAAAAAAACTAAATTAAAATCGGTTCATTCGTTTAGGAGCTACGATGCCACAGACATACACAGATACACACGTCAAACTTATAACACCCCTCTTTTTGGGTCGGGGGTCAAAAATTAATTGATTCACGGTCAGCGTCAGCTACAAGATCTGAGCCCTTTTTTACGTGAAGCTACTTTTTATCGAAAAATTTAAGAGTTCCCACGGGATTTTAAAACCTAAATCTACATAGACGAAGTTGAAGGCTTCAGCTAATACCTAATAAGTCAATATGCGGGCAGAATCGCCGCAACACACTCGACAGCCAATTTCCGCCGGTATAAAATATAAATGCCGTACCCAAATTCAGCTAAATGAATTGGATACCCGAATAAAAGCTAACGAAAAACGACCAAGTGTAATTCCACCGTAAGACTGAATAGCAGTGATATTTCCTAAACCCATTTAGAGAAATAGGTTCACAAATCTACGCAGATAAAGACTTTGGAAACAAGCGTTGGTTTACTGAATGTTGCTCACATACTTCTCCAAATAGTTATTGACTACACTGTGGTATAAGTCATAAGATAAGTAGGTTTTGTTATGTAATCAAACTATTTGTGCATCAACCTGTTGTATTCTTAGTGTTTTGCTATTATATGCTCGGGTTGCCTTTAAAAGTTCACATTAGTAGTTTTTTTGATTTTCAAATTATTTGGACCATTATAAATTACATAATTTTTAAATTAAAACCATTAGTATTGCTTTAGTTTTTTAGCATGAGCATGTTGGTGACGCAGCTCAGAAGTTTTTAACCATCCAAAAATCACCAAACGCGCCTAAAGAAGTTTTCAGTTCAATTATATCGTTTTTACTTTGCAAAGAAAGTTTATTTTTGGGTAATATAAAAAGATAAGGTAGATAAGAAAGAAATCATTATGAAATCAATTATATTATTAAGATATTAAATTCCCTTGATACTCGCACCAGACCCCAGTCGGATCGCATTGGCAGTCCAAAACTTTTTCAATTATCTCCTCTTAGCTTCAGAAACAGGGCTGTGTTACGTTTTTTCTCTTTACCCTCTGTGAGCGATTACGTCAATTTTGAACCATTTATTTACTTTTGTATATTTGCTTTTGTATCAAAAGCTACTATGAAAATTTAAGCTTATACATAAAACGGTTGTTTCCTATTTATTTGTCTATGCATGCATCACTCAGAAACCATGGTGCCGTAGACTTGACTTTTTACTAAGAAGATGTACGTATTCATATATAGTGAAACTAACCAACATACTGCGCTAAATTTTGCACCTAATGACCAAGACAAAGGAACTAGCTTAATATCTAAATATATAAAAGAAAAAGGTGACTGGCTGACTATCAAGGAACATCCCAATCTACTGTACGCATCGGGCTGCTATTGCTAGTGTGACGTTGACATCCGCTAAAAAAGAATTCTTGAAATATCGATCCTTAAGGGGGCAAAATAGGGGTTGAAATTTGTGTAGTCCACGCGGACGAAGTCGCAGGCATAAGCTAATTATAATGATACGGCAAAATCTAGTTTTATTTAAAATCTATTTAATCAGTCCCGAAGTATGTCAAACAATTGTGCTAAATCCAGCCAAGGAGGCACCGTGACATTTCATTTTTTGCGACTTAGGTCCCCATCAGGTTCGCTCGCTTCAGAACATAAATTATGATCAAAATGTAACGCGAGCGAAGCAACGATTAATACAAATAAAGTCGACAAGTGACAACCCTGAAACCGCTACGCGTTTAGTAACCTCCATCGCTTCGAATCAAGTGAAAAGATTTAATGACGAGAAACGAGGATCGAGAAATCTTTTCCGATACACTTTTTCTTTGTTACGAGAAATGTAATAAAAGTTTTTCTGGTTTGATATAATTTTCTTGTCATTATAATAAAGGTTGTGTTGTCATTTGAAAAACCACCTATTCCTTCGTTTGGTGCCGTGAAAAATAAGTTACAATCATATCCCACAACATGTTGCCTGAAGATTTTGGTCGAGAACATGACCACTGAAGAATTTAGGACGAGTACACATCTCGAACGGTTTCCTAGCCATTCAGCGGTTAACCTAGTATGAATAGGTACCTATATAATACAAATTAGGTACAGTACATATGATTTTACAACTACGAGTAGGTACGTATGTACTGTGTAGAGCTTTCAATAAGTCTCAAGTTGCAAGGCACCGAAGTAGGTATAAAGCGTCGTATAACTGACTAATGAATAATAACTAGGAGGGACAAGTGCCCTAGTACTCTTGTTGACACACCCTCTCCCTCTTCACCACCCCTCCCCCCAAGGTCCTCGCCTCGTGAGCACTCTATACAAATATTTGTCGCGACCAGAATTTTAATGCGACCTATTTTATTGCATCTAAAGTTGGGATAGTATACGGCAAAATGTAAGTTCTTATACCATTAGCAAAGTGAACTATAGTGAGAAAACCCACGGGTTGATCCAGAATCGATGATATGTCAAATATAAGCTATGGGTGACGTGAAATTAAAAAACCTGCCAAGTGCCAGTCCGACTCGCGCACCGAGGGTTCCGTACTCGGGTATTTTTTCCGCATTTTGCAAGATAAATCAAAAGTAATTATTCCTAAAAATAAATAAAAATCTATTTTAGAATATACAAGTAAAGCCCTTTAATATGATACCCCACTTGGTATAGTTATCTTACTTTGAAAATTGAAACACATTACATTTTTTTTAATGATGTAACCTCAAATTCCCGGTTTTCAGATTTATTCCTTTACTTGTGCTATAAGACCTACCTACTTGCCCTTCATGATTCGTCAACGGGAAGTACCTATAAGTTCTCTTGACAGACACGACGGATGGACGGACGGACCGACAGACAGACAGACAGACAACAAAATGACCCTATAAGGGTTCCGTTTTTCCTTTTGAGGTACGGAACGCTAATATTAAATAGGCGATTCATAGGCAAATCTAGGAACATTTGACGCATGCCAGTGACGTCGAAGCCTCAACGTTTTGTTATTAGTGCCCTAACTGTCGTGAACTGTGAGCCCTTAGCGATAGCAGTGATAGGCTAAGTGGTTATTGGCTAAGGCATCGCGGGCTATGGTCTAAAATCTAAATCACTCTCATTCTGAAAGAAATCTCGTCCTCAGTAGTGGCAAGTGGGCCAACGATAAATTGAGATGATTATGATGAAAGTATGTTAAATAACAAACGTAGGTTCGATTTGAATTAACCGGTCGTTAGATAGTAAATTCTACTGTGATATCTAGGCACTTAGTCTAGAAAGTTCAGACATTTCACATGTCTATCGGAAGTCAGACCGGCGCGGCGTCGACTGATATCAATCGGATAATGGGTAAAAGCGCTTAGGTAAGCACTTAATAGCTGTGTAACGAAAAACAACACATTCAAACGTGTTTTTCGTTCGACTTTTACATAGACAAAATTACGAAAGAACAGCAGCAGCAGCTCTCAGAAGGAGAAATTTGTTGATTATTTTGTTTGTGTCATTTCCATCTCTTTTAATCACGTGAGTTTTGTATCTTCTATCTTACTCATCACTAAACACGAACTTTATACCTTATACCTATGTAATAATATGAACGTCTAATGTCACGTCGCCATTATCATATCCGTAAAGAAGTTTCACTTAAAAATTATACAAACCGGTCAAGTACGATTCGGACTTGCACACGCAGGGTTCCGTTCGTATGTAATTTTTGTATTTTATTTATTTTCATGGCAGCCATTTAGAAGTTTTTATACATTCTGTGAAAACTTCAACTCTCTACTTATTAAGTTTATTTATTTTATTTTTATTTTTCATGTACCTACTAAAGCTGTAGTTATAAATTAAGTACCTAATGCGTATACATTTCATGAGATGCCTATATGTATACGGTTTGCCATTTTAATATTTTTTTACTTTATGTGAAAAGTTCAACTCTCTATTTATTACGGTTAATGAGATACAGCCTACTAACAGACAGATGGACTTTTAGTAATGGTATCCTATAGGCACCCTACGGGTACGGAACCTTAAAAAGTATGTAAAGTTAACCTTAAAATGTGTTCGAATTTCAAAACTATTACGTGATTCCTCAGTGCTTGTATAACAACATCGCTTGATATTAAATCGTCGAGTCCCGCTCCGAGCTCCAAGGATAGGCGTCTTTAGATCGCTGAGATGGAAGAGGAGAGTTTCCGCACGATTGCGCCACATCACCTGCTATAACATTATGCATATTAAATACGTAAATGTGTCAAGAATCGCGTACTAATGTAGCACGTCAAAACCTGCTATTTTTTCATACAAGTTGATTGCCGTTTGACTCATAACCCCAAAATAGCAAAATACTAAGCGGTGTTTAACACTGGAAGTGGAATTGGTAGTCAAGATAGGATTGTTTAGAGGACGATTGAAAGGACAGGTGTCATATTCAACCTTTAACCAACTTATTAAGATAGACTCCAAGATCTTTAGATCGCTGAGATGGAAGAGGAGAGTTTCCACACGATTGCGCCACATCACCTGCTATAACATTATGCATATTATACATAAATGTCACGAGAATCGCGTACTAATGAGCACGTCTAAAACCTGCGACTTTTCCGTACCTGGTTGATCGCCGTTCGACTCACATTGCCAAAAAAGCAAAATGCCAAAGTAAAATTCGTAGTCGAGATGTAGGCTCTTTAGAGGACGATTCAAACGAGATGTGTCATATTCAACCTTTATTCAATGTAATAAAAACCTCGAAGAATATTGAGTCCCTTGTACCATTAAGGATCATTATTCAAACAAACAAAAATTATAGTAAACCTTATTTCAAACTACGGAATATATATTAATATATAAATATCGCGATATTTATATATTAATATATATTCCGTAGTTTGAAATAGGGTTAGAACTAATCGAAAATAATGTGATTAAGCACCAGGTGTCACATTCGCAATCCAAAGCTATCACACAAGTGTAAATTAAAAATTTATAACACCCCCGAAAAGTGAAGGTTACAGTAACTAGAAAAGAGCTGATAACTTTCAAACGATTGAACCGATTTTCTTGGGTTATAGCAAAGAACAATCTCGACCAAGTCACCTTTTAAAAAAAAAAAACCGATTCATTAGTTTAGGAGCTACGATGCCACAGACAGACACACAGATAAACACGTCAAACTTATAACACCCCTCTTTTTAGGTCGGGGCCCGGAGATTAATAAAGGTTGTATATGACACATGTGGTCTGAATCGTCCTCTAAAGAAGCCCTTATTTTGACTATGAACTCCGGTGTAAGACTTTAAAATACACGCTTCAACTTTAAATAAAATCGGTCTCTTAGAAACCGAGATATAGGTACGACTCAGGTGAATTCAAGGTTAAATTAGCTGGTATTGACACTCCTAGAATCTCTCAGCATACGATAAGAAATCTAATAACTTAATTCTTGGAACCTGTTCAGCATTAATTCCAAACTTAGAATTGTTTACTACGTTTTTAGTTCGGAGAAATTCTTTAATGTTAAAATTTTCGAATATTCTTGGGCTCAAGAATACTAGCAAGAATTTTCCAACTTGGAAGTTAAGTTACAAGACGACAAATGGTACGAAGCCAAAATAATACTATAATGAACAGTGATTATTCCAAGTAACAAGTTAAAAAGTAATAACACAACCACAACAGTAACAACAAAGTGATCCTATAAGGGTTCCGTTTTACCTTTTGAGCTACGGAACCCTAAAAACATGAGTTTCCACGGGATTAAAAACCAATATCTACGTGCTCGAATTGCGGACATCCATCTATCTGGCACAGAGATAGCTTGGGTCCTGGAAACGGAGATAGAGTACTTTTAAAACTGGAAAATCAAAAAGTTCCCACGGAATGTTTGAAAAAAAATATCCACAGGGACAAAGTTGTGGGCAACACCTACAACGATAGATCGAGACTTCCCTTTCTCCTCCAATTAAGCGTAAAGCTTGTGCCAGGAGTGGGTACGACAATAGTGCAACGGGTGGGGTTTGAACTGCCGACCTTTCGGAATTCAGTCCGCTCCGTCCTCAACCGTTGAGCTATCGAGGCTTATATTAATAGTAATTAAGATATTTGGAATCTGCCAACTTAATCCGTTGCGTCACTGTTTAAGTGACTTTGCTAATAAGTAAAGCGAAACTCTTAATTGCTTACTTAATATACTTAACTTTATTTACATTATGAAAATTCTGTGCAAAATTTTGAGTGCCTACTTAATTTTCGAATTTCAACCCGTAGGGAATTAAAGGGAATATTAAAGTTTGCAAAACAAATATACCTTTTGGCTTTCAACGTCTGCATAAAATATATAATAACTTTAGTTAACAAAGAATAAAACACGTACTTCAGATTCACTTTAAATTCAATCCCCAAGGACTTAAAGGACGTCAAGTTAATTAAGCTTATTTACTTATTAAAATTCCGTTCCCCACTTCAGTTATTGAAGCGAAGCTACTTGGATGCTAGAGTGTGGACCTAAATGAAGACAAAAAGGAAGATGAACAAAAATATATAGTCTCTCTACTTATCTCTCTATAGTCTCTAGTACTCTGCTCAGTGAGCTCTTAAGTCTAAACCCCCCATCTCACATACTAAGGTATAATTTTCGGCTTCTTTTTCATGTATAGCCCCCTTAAAACAATTTAATTTATTTTCTAATTGAATATTTGTCTTTGGGTCATCGATCTACACCAAATACCAAAATTTCAGGTTTTTAATTCATTTATTCTACGAGCTAGAGACCTGTGGCACGCAAACAAACAGACGGATAAATAGACAGACAGACAGACAGCAGAGTGTCATTAATAGGACTCCGTTTTTACCCTTTGGGTACGGAATCCTAAAACTACCAGTTGAAGGTGATGCCAGCGACTTTGCCTTTGTGAATTTAGGTTTTTAAGAATCCCGTAACAACTCTTTGATTTTCTGGGATAAAAAGTAGCATTTGTCACTATCCAGGTAAACAAAAACTATAGTACATGAAAAAAATCACAGACAAACTAACAAACCAACAATAACACATTTGATATACTTAATATAGGTTGTGATATCATATGAATGAGCGAAACAGAGTAAATGTACCGACAGCTTCGCTTCGGTCAGGTGTTTCGCGCCACTTTTCAGTTTATTTTTTCAGCTGATAATATATGCCAAAGCTTCACACGAGTAATTAAACTAGAAACCTTCTGCGAAAGAAAATCTAGCTAGGTATATGAACAATAGTTCAGCACATTTTGAAAAAAAGCTCTAAAGAACACTAGCTACCTACTTAACAATGCATTATACCAACATGAGTTTTTTTTAATGATTTGTCTCTACCTATATAGGCCTTAGAAATTTTATTTGTCATCTATGAGCATTAATTTAGTTAGAAAAGACCCCAAAACACATTGGAAGTATGAGCAAAAATTTCAATTTTAATAATAAAATAAAAAAAATTAAAAAATTAAAAAAAAAAAAAAAAATTTAATGTAAAACAGCTGTCAGTAACAATATTACGTCAGCCCACATATAAAAGTGTTATCGGTCCCATGAAACAGCGTTCATGCACTTACTTAATGAAATATCGGCGCTTATCAGCCGTTATCAATCGCTCGATACAGGTATCAAGGCTTTGTTTATAGTTTTTCCTGCTTTTGTTAGAGGAAAACGCTCCAAGAAAATAAAATGATAATATACCTCCTCCTCCTCTTCTCCTTTCAGCAAAGGTTGCCTGGTAGAGATTGCTCCAAGCAATAAGGCCGCCTTTGCACACAATTGTTTTTTTTTTTCTGTTTTCTTCTTACTGTGTTGTTATCCTTATATGTGTTTTGTGTGCAATAAAGAGTTTCTATCTATCTATCTATACCCGTCTGTACTTAGATAGCCCCGATTTTTACCCGACTTCAGGAGGATAGAGTTTTGCAATTTCGTATGTTTGTGTAGTTTGTAGTGTGTGTGGGACACACACCTTCGAGATCATATTATCAGATATAATGGGGAACCGATAGAAAAGCAAGTAATATTTAATTGGATAAAATGCACATACTAATTCCGAAAATTCAAAGGTACTTTGCCTGGGATCGAACCCTCAGACTCGCAAATAGAAGGTAGACGTCTTAACCACTAGGCTATTAGCTGCTTGGTATAAGTATCAAAAGAAATCTAATTTCTCATTTCATAGTCCAATAAATTTCAACCTCATGAGATCCCATCCATTATCCGAATATAAAGTTTGACCAAAATTCAAAAACTTTTCTAATTTATAACAAGTGTTACGCACATTAACGTTATCCCACTTGAAACAGTTTAATGTTTAGCCATTTTGATATGATTTCATAGCTTTCTATTTAGATATAATTTCATAACTTTCGATCAGAAAAGACTATAACTAAGAAGTGTAAAAATTTATATCGCCCCATCAAATAGTTTCCATAATATTCCGTTGTATCGAGTCCATAAGACAAGTGCAAGCAGTAGGTATACATACATAATTAGAATACCGACAGAATGACCGAGAACCACTGAGAAAACAGCTAAAAATCCTCAAACGGTTGATGAATTTATGATTTACAAATTTCTTTTATGATGGTGTACAACAAAACATTTTTTTTTTCATCAAACATAGCTAAGAACTATCGCAATTAAACAGACTTTCGAATAAAAAAGGCTGCATTCAAATCAGTCAATTCGTTTGAGTGCTACGATGCCATAGACAGACACACGTTTAACATATAACACTAATCTGTTTGCGTCGGGAGTTAAAAATGATAAACTGTCTGACTGATATTTCAACGTAAACTGAGTAGACTGAGGACTCCCACTAAGAAAGGACTTTCAGAAATTACACCAGGGCAAAGCCGGAGGAATCCAGCTAGTTTTTGCTATATACCTACTTATCCATTTAAAATATTAGCAACTAGAGGATGTCCGCGACTTCGTCTGCGTAGATTTCGGTTTTCAAAGATCCCATGGGAAATATTTGATTTTCTGGGATAAAAAGTAGTCTATGTCCATCCTCGGGATATAAGCTAACTCTGTACCTAATTTCGTCAAAATCGGTTAAACTGTTGGGCCGTGAAAAGGTAGCAGACAGACAGACAGACAGACACACTTTCGCATTTATAATATTAGTATGGATTTGAGAGTGTTTTCTCTATGAATTTACCTAACCATAATATTCATATAGGAAAAACTCTATTTTAACATGTAGGTAGGTAAAGGTCAAATTAACTTTATACCAACGAAATGACAGGCTTTTCTCCAATTAGATACTTAATATAATTACAAAGCGTCTGTTATTTGAGCCGGCAACGTATATGTGAGTTGCGTAAGTAAATAATAAATAAAGCCTCCAATAGTTAATTGATTCGTCCCAAATACCACTATCGCGCGAGTTTGATCACTTTGAACCCCGCTGAGTTATACGAGGCACCAGCTGTTAAAATCCCAAAATTAATACTCAATAGGTAGTTTACTAAATTATCGACAGAACAAACTGCGTGAGAACTGTACAAATTGACTCATACCAGAGTGAACTAGAGTGAGGTAACTCTCGGTTTCCTGAATGAAAATCCTGAATCGACGATACCTATGTCAAAAATTAGGCTAAAGTGACGTGAAACAAAGACAAGTGTAAGTGTAAATTAAAAATTTATAACACCCCCGACAAGTGAACGTTACAGTAACTAACGTATATGTGAGTTGCGTAAGTAAATAATAAATAAAGCCTCCAATAGTTAATTGATTCGTCCCAAATACCACTATCGCGCGAGTTTGATCACTTTGAACCCCGCTGAGTTATACGAGGCACCAGCTGTTAAAATCCCAAAATTAATACTCAATAGGTAGTTTACTAAATTATCGACAGAACAAACTGCGTGAGAACTATACAAATTGACCCATACCAGAGTGAACTGGAGTGAGGTAACTCTCGGTTTCCTGAATGAAAATCCTGAATCGACGATACCTTTGTCAAAAATTAGGCTAAAGTGACGTGAAAGTGTAAATTAAAAATTTATAACACCCCCGACAAGTGAACGTTACAGTAACTACAGGCTAGAAAAGAGCTGATACCTTTCAAACGGCTGAACCGATTTTCTTGGATTATATGGCTAAGAACACTCTTGATCAACCCACCTTTCAAACAAAAAAACTGAATTAAAATCGGCTTATTAGTTTAGGAGCTTCGATGCCAGAGACAGATACACAGATACGCCGATACACAGATACACACGTCAAAATTATAACACCCCTCTTTTTGGCTCGGGGGTTAAAAATTAGGCTACAGTGACGTGAAACAAAGAAAAATAGGGTCGGTTATCAGTTTATTATTTGATTGTGCACGCATTACAACGAAACAGTATATTTTTTGTTATCTGTAAGTTTTTAGTCTGTAGTCTAACATCTACGTAGACATCTGCGTGTCTAAATCGTTTATATTAAGTAATGAAATAGCTATACCATTTGTTACGGCTTAGGAAATTGTAACGGAAAATACCATAACATCGATTACCCATAAAAACTCCATTGCCACAATAATTAATAGGTCACAGGGGAACTTGTCGAAGGGTCTATAATACGAGAGATAATTTATGGAAAAGTTACTTTCGTACGCTATTCCGTGTAGGTATATTATGTAACTTTAAGTACTAACATGGCGAATCAACCCACCTAGCTGACATTCGCGAGCTTGCGACATAAAAAAAGACTGCTAAACTGTGAGGAACTCTTGCCGATCCTCGTGGCATATAAATAAACTAGCTGACGCCCGCGACTTCGTCCGCGTGGATTTAGGTTTTTTGAAATCCCGTAGGAACTCTTTGGTTTTCCGGGATAAAAAGTAGCCTATGTGCTAATCCAGGATTATCTATATCCATTCCGAATTTCAGCCAAATCCGTCCAGTAGTTTTTGCGTGAAGGAGTAACAAACATACACACACACACACACACACACACACACACACACACACACACACACACACACACACACACACACACACATACAAACTTTCGCCTTTATAATATTAGTGTGACAGAACGTAAAGTAACGCTACAACAGAATGCGTATGTCTGGCGTGCACTGGTGCACTTCAACCACCCGTGGTGCCGGATCCTTTGCCAGCTACAATATGAGATTATATTCATCATCATAAGATCGTACCCATTATAAACCCATCGCCCGGTTCACTGCCGACCATGGATCTTCTCTCAGAATGCAAGGGGTTTATCAAGTCCATTGCGCGACGATGATCGTAATCATCTCACCGATACTCTCTCACTATTGGCTCAAATGCGCAATTGCAGAAAGAATACCATAAATTCAGCCAATCACAACAATTTACTAACCATTTCATAATCACAACTTTCGTGTTAAGACTTAGGCCATACAAACACATCAACAATTCACTCATGCGTCGATTTATTTTCACATATTTGGATTGATTTTGTCCAGCAAATTCATCTGTTGTGGTAGAGTTTCAATCTGTGGAACAATCGCGTTAGTCTTAGTTATTGAGGCTACAAAACTCATTATGCAAAGTGAAGTTATACCTATAACTATTCAATTACTATGAACTTTAATCAATAAATCGATAAACCATCAAAACAGTGCTATAGTTAATTGAGCATTCGTGGGTTCTACGAAATGTCTACGAAACATCTACGAAAGGTAATTCATAAAGCCTTGGCAGCTTTTATTCTCAACTTCTAGTTAGAAATATTCCGGTTGCAGGGTATTTACGAATGCTCTACCGAGTTCTACGGGAAGTAATTTATGGAAAACTGGCCTTTGTTCTTGACTTCACCATTGAAATTACAAACATTTATATTATTCAAGGAATTTTCTAAGAATCTACGGAGGTTTGACAAAGGTAAATTACGAAATCTTGTTTTGAATCAGACCCCCTACATTAAAATTTCAAACTTTTGCTTTGCAGTGGCTCTACGAAGACGCTACGGAGCTCTACGAAGAGTTATTCAAGAGAAACTCGCTCAGTGTCTACGGAGTAATTTGTTCTCAATTGCCTCGGAGAAAATAATTATTACGAGCAATATGGGTTTAATAAAAACTGTCACACCCCAGATTAGCTCTCTTCGATCTTAAACTGCATCATCACTTGGGTAACATCGCAGTCAAGGGTTAACTTGTCATCATCATCATCATTATCATGAGCAACCCATTGCTAGCTCCCTATGGAGCACGGGTCTCTCTTAGAATGAGAAGGGTTAATGTCTTCCATGCTGGCCAAGTGCGGATTGGCAGACCAAGAAAATTATGGAGAACTCTAAGGGATGCAAAAAACGCACATATTTCCGAAAAATTAGAGGTGCGTACACGACATCAAACTTCCAACCTTCTGGACAATAGGCCAAGTTCTTACCACCAGACTATTACAGGCTAGCTTGTATCTGAATAAAAAAGTCTTTATAGAGTTATTTGGAAAAAAACTAGCTCTTTCTACTCTCAGACATCTTGTCATAGGTCTACAAACTTTTGCAAACTATTGAATTATTATACCCGAAGCAAGGCCAAGTCGCCAGTTAAAATTTCAATAACAAGTTTCCTAACAAAGCCGTTGAAAAGTTTGAAAAACAGAGCTGAAACCGACAGGCAAAATTTCAACCTTTCAATTCATTTAAAAAATCCGCACGTCGCGTCGGTGGGAGAATTTGAGTGCTAAGCAAATTAGTCGAACTCCAAGTAGAATGCAAATATTGTTTTCGAGTTAGAGATTGACCGGGATATATCATTTCGTGATTTTGTTCTACATAACCCAGAATAACCAAAAATAACTTCTTGGCACTTCAATGTGTCAAGAATTCTGGTCATGTGCATGTCGCCGACATACCTATGCAAGTTGGAGTAGAATGGTTCTCAAATAAAAACCGGCAATCTTGGCAAACGGAGCGTAAGGCATCGGTCAAGGATATCCGGAGAAGTACTGCAGGAAGCGATTAGATTCAAAAAGCCGACGATGGACGTCGGTTCCATTTAAAAGAGGTCTATTGTGAAAGGCCTCAGCCCTAATGCTACCCACACTGACAGATTGTATGTGGGCAGACCGGTGTTCCGGTAGTAGGTAGTTATAGGTTATTAAATCAGTTCGCTTTGGAGTGTTCTGAGTGTGCTATGAGCTAGACGAGTTTGAGTGAAGGGAGATTTTAGAGAATCTCTCTAACATTATACAAAAAACATAGCACAATATTAATTTAGAAATGAAAACCATCAGCTGATGAGTAGCGGTATTAACTTTGTAACACTTTGTTTATGAGTAAAAAGGTGTGTCGGGAATGAGTTATGAAAGAGTAATGATATTCATACATTATGTAATTACTAAGCGCGCTAGTCAGTCAGTTGGTTACACCGGTCGCACGCAAGCCTATCTATTCACACAACACCTGTGTAAATAGATAAGCTTGAAGTGATATTTGAAATTCATAATTTCTAAATTGCCTCTGTTCTAGTGTTGTGGGAGGCTTTGGCCATGACTACCACCCTACCATACCAGCAAAGCTGTGTAAAGAGAAAAATCCAAAAAACCGTAAATATTTGTGGTTAGGTACATAAGTAATAAAAGCTATTAACTACTACTACTGCAACTGCAATTTCGCCCGCGCGGATTTAGGTTTTTCGAAATCCCGTGGGAACTCTTTGATTTTCCGGGATAAAAAGTAGCCTATGTGCTAATCCAGGTTATTATCTATCTCCATTCCCAGCCAAATCCGTCCAGTAGTTTTTGCGTGAAGGAGTAACAAACATACACACACACACACAAACATACAAACTTTCGCCTTTATAATATTAGTGTGATAAGTTTTTACTAGTAAAAACCAGTTTCAAGCAAAGGCATTTATTCAGTTACAACAATTTTTTACTGTAACAATAAATTACAAGTATGTAAATAAATAAATCCTGTCATAACTTTAGCTTAATACTTAGTTATAGCCAAAATATTATGACAACTAAGTTTGTTACGTATGAAAGGACTTTGTCAATTCAATATAATATTTATCACCCATGTGACTAAGTTATTTAGGTACACCACAATTTACCTGACACGACCTTCGGTCCGGACATTCATATTATATTCAAATCTATTCCCTTGAGGAAAAGCTCGAGTCAAAAGACCTTTTGGCCAGCGTACTTGAGGCTCAACCTCACCCTAGTCCATACCAACTTTTAGAATTATTATGTGGAGTTAGTATTTTAGATCATCATGTATCATCTAGAATTTTTGACGATTTTGATTCTAGATCATCATAGAAATCTTTTATCATCTACCTGATGCCCACGACTTCATCCAGGAATTAAGAATTATAGAATTAAGGTTTTTTTAAATCCCGTGGGAAGTTTTCAATTATCTAGGCAAAAAGTAGCCTAAAAAAATAGCCCTGCAATACAAGAAATCTCTATATAATAATAATAATATTAATCAATATCAATTTGAAATATTAATCATGATGATAATAATAATAATAAGCCTTTATTTCCCAATAAGATACAATTTTTCTTTACATAGTTCTTAATTTAGTACTTAATTCTATTTCATTCGATATGCTTGACTCAATTAAATCAACTTTCACATAGGTACATGATGCTATTATGTAGTGAGGATGTGAGGAAAAAAAGAAATCTCTATCTATATACCAAACGTCAAAATCAAGGCACAAATTATAATGTGAAACTCCAATAGAAATTTCCATATTAATTCTTTATTTTAATTTATTTTTAAACCGTAAGAAAGACAAAAGCATGCGGGTCGCCCAACGATAACATAAAACCTATGTTATCGTTGTAAAGAGGCCACCAGCTTTTCAACAGTGTGCAAATAATTGAAAGCCGCTGGCCTAACAACGGTGTGGCAGGCACAGATATGTAGGCAGGCAACCAGATGGCTTGAATCGGGTGGTTTGGGCTTTGTTGTACCTATATTTAGTACTAGCTGATGCCCGCAGCTTCGCCCGCGTGGATTGGTCAAATCCCCTGCAGCATCAGAATTGAGGAGTTGGACTCCAAATTTTTTATGAAACAATGTCGCAAAGTTCCTCTATCCATTAAAAAAGAAATGACGCAAATCGGTTCAGAAATCTCGGAGATTTCGGTGTACATAGGTAGAAAAACACAACTCCCTTTTTGAAAGTCGGTTAAAAAAGTAGCCTATGTTACTCCCTGGTCAATTCTCTACTTGTCTGTGAAATTCCCGTCAAAATCGGTTCAGCCGTTCCCAAGATTAGCCTTTTCAAACAGACAGACAGACAGACAGACAGACAGACAGACAAAAATTTTAAAAACGTGTGATTCGGTTATAGTATCGTTCAAATAACCATATGACCTTAATATGCGGTAGTTATTTCGAAATTACAGACAGACACTCCAATTTTATTTATTAGTATAGATAGTTATCTAATATAACTGTCTAATATACCTAAAATAACCCGATAATGTGTCGTATCACTAAGTAAATACAGTCAAAATAAGTCTTGATAAACCACTGTAATGTTTTCAAATCCTTATTAGGTATGCGATTTTAGCGTAGGGTTTTAGATTCTAAAACTTTAAAGTTTTTTCACGCACAGTTTATTACTGAAAAACTTATACTAAATCAAATGAATGCTAAACTAACGATTTACATTAAAACTAGCTCACCCCCGCGACTACGTTCGCGTGGATATAGGTTTTAAAAATCTGTAGGAACTCTTTAACTTTTCGGGATAAAAAGTAGCCTATGTGTTAATTCAGAGTATAATCTATCTCCAGTCTAAATTTCAGCCAAATCCGTCCAGTTGTTTTTGCGTAACAAACATACACACATACACACAAACTATCGCCTTAATATAATATTAATATGAGAAGTGTGATACATAGCTTTTATTTTAAAAAAAATATTAAAAACTCTTGCAACAATTCCGTGAGCTTTATTATTTTTCCTTACATACTTTGTTAGTAGGTATAATGTATTTTTATTGCTGAAAATAAATTGCATACTAAAGGCACACTTTGAATTAATAAAAACAAGACTTAAAGCACCTTCAACTACTGTAACAAAACAAACAACCCACGATGTATTGTTACTAATAGATAAGTTAAAAAAAACATACCTTTTTCCCCTCTAACCGCCAAAAGTACACCAGACACAAACACTAAAAAAAAAAACTGGAAAAAACACAACACTTACACAGGAAAATTACATGCACAAAACACTTTTAGTACACGAAAACTTGTTTATACAAATTCGTATAGTTACATAGGATTCCGTAGCACGCCGCGTAGACCGAGCGCTACAACGAACGATAGGCAACTGCTTACTGCAGGCTTCGCAGGATACGCCGGGAAATTAACTAAATTGAATTGAATTGATATGATATTATCAATCCAATTCAATTCATTTTCACTAAAATATGCTTACAATTTATAAACTCCTTAGTTCATGTACAAAAGAGTGCTTATAAACCCTCGTACTAAGGTAACTTATGTTACGAGTGTCGTCACCTTCCTCCGAACCATTTTTAACCCCCGACCCAAAAAGAGCGGTGTTATAAGTTTGACGTGTATATCTGTGTATCTGTCTGCTCATCGTATCATCATCATCGCTCTGTATCATCGTAGCTCCTAAACTAATGAACCGATTTTAATATAGTTTTTTAAAGGTGGCTCGATCGAGAGTGTTCTTAGCTATAATCCAAGAAAATCGGTTCAACCGTTCGACTTCAGCCACTTCCCGCCAGTCGCTTTATATCGTCGGTCCATCGTGCTGGAGGGCGTCCTACACTACGCTAGCTTAAACGCGGTCTCCACTCAAGGACTTTCCGGCTCCAACGGCCAACGCCTCTACGACAGGCATGGCCTGCCCACTGCCACTTCAGCTTGCTAATAGTTTGGGCTATGTCAGTGACCTTGGTTCTCCTGCGATTCTCTTCATTTTGGATCTCATCCCTCAGGAAAACTCCTAACATAGCCCTCTCCATAGCTCGCTGAGCAACTTTGAATTTGTGAAGAAGGCCATTTGACAGTGTCCACGTTTCAACACCATAGGTGAGGACGGGAAGGACATACTGGTTGAAGACTTTTATTTTCAGGCAACATAAATTCCTTTTATATAATATATTTTATTAGATAGTAAAGATGCGAAATCTATAATGAAGAGCTGATGTAGAAATACGATGACAGCGGGGTCACGAACTCACGAACCACAGCAATAAGAATCCAGCAGAGAGAATACAGAATTAACAGGGCTCTCTCCGTCACTTACTCCATACAATCGTAGTTCCAATTTCATTTGAATATTAAGCAACCAAAGTCCATGAAATTTTGCAGACATATTCTAGAAACTAATATCTGTGCCTGCGGTGTTTTTGATTTTGCTAAAAATAAGTATGTACCTACTTTCAAAATTACAGGGGTCAAAGATTTGTATGTGAATTTTTAAGACCGCGTAACTTTGAAACCGAATATTTTAACAGAAAACCACAGGCATAGATATTAGTTTCTAGAATACGTCTGCAAAATTTCATGGACTTTGGTTGCTTAGTATTCAAATGAAATTGGAACTACGTTTGTATGGAGCGAGTGACGGAGAGACCCCTCTTAACACTAAATTATTTTAAAGCACGAAATTGAATAGTTTTATCCCGAAAATGTACAATTATAATCCCGTTGAGATGAACTCTATCATTCACTATTGTTTTAGGACCTGTGTCGACATAACCAGGGGCCATACGAGAATAAGACGATATTGTTTCTGTGAATAAGACGCTGTTTTATTAACCTTAGCAATTTAACTGTATAAATTAAAGGCAAACTTTGACTGTACCCATTTAACCAATTAGTATTTTCTTAAGTTTAAATAGTAATTGAGTCTAATAAAATCGGAGTGTCCAATTCATTACTTAGTAATCACTGTACCAATTTGGGTAAAATTAAATTAGGATCAATTTGAGAGTTTTAACTTTATACCTACGATTTACAAGCTATGAGCTCTATGCACTAGGTACGCACCATATGGTACTTTCTAACAAAAAACCGGCCAAGTTCGAGTCAGACTCGCGCACTGAGGGTTCCGTACTCGGGTATTTTTCCAACATTTTGCACGATAAATCAAAAACTATTATACATAAAATTAAGTAAAAATCTGTTTTTGAATGTGCAGGTAAAGCCCTTTCATACGATACCCCACTTGGTATAGTTATCTTACTTTGAAAATTGAAACACGTTTTAATTTTTTTTTAATGATGGAACCACAAATTCGCGGTTTTCAGATTTATTCCTGTATTTGTGCTTTAAGACCTACCTACCTGCCAAATTTCATGATTCTAGGTCAACGGAAAGTACCCAATAGGTTTCTTGAGAGACACGACGGACAGACAGACAACGAAGTGATCCTATAAGGGTCCCGTTTTTCCTTTTGAGGTACGAAATCCTAAAAACGTATTCAAATGTAGGTATGAAGTTGTCAAAATTTGTACGAGTTATGATACTGGCCATCACTAGCCATGCTATAAACTAGTTGATGCCCGCGATTTCGTTATACTTATATACTACTATAATTTAAATTACTGTAGGTAAGTATACATGGTAGGTATTTTGTTTCCTATATTATCAACATATACCTATCAATGAATACATTATAGATAGTGAAGGACCCTAATCCAAAAAGTTTATATTACAAAATTCCCTTTTGTTTCAGTCCCCTCGACCCGTCATATCGAAAGTCCTTATTTCGCAACTTTTCCTGACCTTTTATGATTACGTCTACTGACATTAATATTTCGTTTCCATATCGTAATACTCAAGTTTAGAAACATAAAATATCAGCGATCCTCGCCAAAGTTTTCATATTTCTTCCACGCAAATACCGCGTGAACTGTATAAAATTTTCAAAGTGTTAATAAAAATTGAATTTGCTAGAACATTCTCACCTTTTATACCCCATTAGGTAACTAGTTTCAAAGTACGAACAGATAATCTAGTAAGGGGAAGAATTCGACCCGCGCCAAACTAAATTACTTGTCAAAGTAACTTTGTAAGGAACATTGCGCTAAGATAGCGTCGCTCTTTATAATTTTTCACCTTTACTTCGAAAGCTGCTATGCTTACAGCTGCTATGAAGTGGACTATATATTATTAGGTCTGTTTTTATTTAACCCCCTACCCTAAAAGAGGGGTGTTATAAGTTTGACGTGTGTTACCTATCTGTATATCTGTCTGTGGCATCGCAGCTTCTAAACTAATGAACCGATTTCAATTTAGTTTTTTTTGTTTGAAAGGTGGCTTGAACGAGAGTGTTCTTAACTATAATCCAAGGAAATCGGTTCAGCCGTTTGAAAGTTATCAGCTCTTTTCTAGTTCTGTAACCTTTACTTGTCGGGAGTGTTATAAATTCTTAATTTACTTACACTTGTAAACAATTTAAGTTAGAGCCGTGAAAGACGTCTGCCTGCTACTCCGGAGGATGGGGAATCGATTCCAGGCACGCACCTTTTAACATTTCGGAGTGATATATGCATTTTAATCAATTAATTATCACTTACTTTAAACGATGAAGGAAAACATCGTGAAAGAAAACCTACATGACGGAGTTATTAAAAATATTCTCAAAGATGTGTGAAATCTACCAATCCGCACTTGACCAGCATGGCGGAGTATGGCCTAAACACTTTTCATTTTGAGACACGTGCTCAGTAGTGGGCCGGCGATGGGTTGATCATGATGATGATGATCAATTCAAGCTACAGTTTGGTAAACGAATACCGAAGGCAAAAACTAGTAGAATCAAGATCACAGAAAGGTATAAACAAAGACCCACTAGGTACCATAATAACAATACAATAAGGTGGTCTTATCGCTCCTCGTTCAAACCTCGTACAGCCAGACAACTTTAGGGTTGAAGGTGCAGTATTTTGCTGGGTGTTTATTATTATTAGCTTGAATCCTAATTCAGCGGGATTTGTGAGAGTTTGTATCTCGACTGTATTTTCAGAAGTTGGAACAACTTCGTTTAGCCGGACTAAAGCCTTATCCTATGTAAACTTACCAACGTAGTCCGCCTGCAAAATTTTGTTTGGAGCGTCTGTTTGCTACTTAAAGTTTAACTAACAAAACTAAAAGAGGTCTTTCATACAAATAAAACTAGGTACCTAGGTATTTCGAATATAACTTTGCGTGCATTACTTTTAGAAAATGTAAAGTGCTCCGAACAGATAGGTAGGTACTCATTTGAAAATCTCTAATTTTCCATACTTAGGTACAAATCCGCATGGATTTAGGTTTTAAAAAATCCGTGGGAACTCTTAGGAGGAATTCTTCTGAACAAAAACTTAGGAACTGAGAACCTGAAAATATTTAAAACTTAAATGAATATTTAAATCTCAATACTCAAGAGCGAGAGTTTTGCATTGAACACGCTCTTGAATATTGAGAGATCATTTTTTATGTTTTTTTTTTTCAGACACTTTATATGTTAAATGTCCTCAAGTAGGTAATGAAAGATATTTCAGCATTCGACCTTCACGCCCGAGATTAAGAAGAAAATGGTAAATTTTCGGGGAAATTTTCTCGGACAAAATCGTGGACATCAGCTAAATTTATTCAATTCAAACGCTCCAACAAAAGGACACTAAGAAAAAAGGGTCAAGTAATCGAATACAATAGTGCTTGAGTCGACGCGACGGCCAACTTGAAGATTGAAATCGTCTTTCAGATGTTCAGATCGAAAACTTTTATTGCCACTCCAAAATGTGAAGGAAAGCGTCCATTACACCCTATCCGCGGAAAGAAGCTTTCTGTTACGTAATCATAATCAAATGATAGAGGAAAAAACATATATAATATCTCTATGGGAAAAAATCTTAGGGGGCGTAGACCATTCTTAGTCATCAACCATCACATGTTTTCAAAAAACATTCGAAATTCAATTCGCAATGTTTTTAAAAACATTCGAAATTCAATTTGAAAATGAGGCACCCACAAATCACAAACGAAAAAATGTTTTCTAATTGAATTTCGATAATTTTTTAAACACTTTCGAATTTAACTTCGAATGTTTTTTGAAAACATTTTCGAATAGAATTTCGAATGTTTTTTGAATAATGCATCCTATTTGCACATCTATGATTTCATTTTAGTCATAGCCTATGGTGAAATTAGTATGTATTTAAATAATTAATTCGATTAAGTAAAAGAAATAGGTAACAACCTTATGTTAATCCGGTTAGGGACAGTTAAGGAAATATTTTTTTAAGTATAACTTAAAAGACATAACTTTAATAACCACGTTTATTGTACCTAACTATAAATTATATAACAAATAATAAATTAACAACTATTTTACTTAAACTAATAAATATACCTACAATAATTATCTCTAATAGGTAGATATCCTTAAAATATCCTATATTTACTCCAAGTTAACCTACTTGCATCATAGACTGCATCATCACTTACCACTAGATGAGATCGCAGTCAAAGGCTAACGTGTATCAGAATAAAAGTAATAATAAATTAATTCAACATTTGTCAAACACTGGTGACCAACTCGAACCAACAATGCAGGAGACTTTCATTGGGCTAACTTTCAAGTCCCACCAATCAGCAAATGCTCTGTCAATTTATTTAATCTCGACAAACATCTCGTATAGGACGAATTAAAATTCCTACATTTAGTACCAGGATAGTAGAATAGTCCATCTCTTCACTGTCTGGGATCAACGTTGTATCACAATTATTTGGCAAACTTTCTGCCAAATCTTGATCCTTGTAACTTATTTTGGTTATCTCTAGTGGAGACTTGATTTGGCCCAAGGTTTTCTCACTAGACCTTTCATTTGATAAACTATAATAAACACTCGTACTAGTATCTTCATTTTCGGAATCATCAAAAGTTAATCTTCTAGCAATCATACTTTTTCTTGGCATCCGAGGTCTTTTAGGTGTATACAGCGGTGATAAAACTTTGGTCAAAGTGTCACTGGTAGAATCTTTGGACAAACATTCGATGCTTTTGCATTCAACATTATTTGGAGAATCTTGGAACAAACATTTGTCACCCATGTTTGGGTTGACCTTTGCAGAATTTTGAGGCAAACACTTGTTATACATGTTTGGTTCAATGTGTGCTTCTTTGGACAAACATTCGTCATTGTTCTGGTCATCGTCATCAAAAAGCAGTCTTTTTGCGTTCAACCTTGTCCTTTGAACACGACGCCTTTTTAACGTTTTGGTGGCTGAAGAGAAACTTAGTTCAGAGTTTTCCACTTTGGATTTTTCACCAACTTCGTTATTATCTTCTACTTCAAAGGGTGATTTCTTCGCTTCTAGGTTTAGATTTCGACTAAGACTCCTAGCTGTCCCGGGCAATTTGTTGATGGAAGAATACATAGCTAACGTGGAAAACTGTTGTGATTCAGTTTTCGGTGTTTCTATAGGTGTAGACGCGTATATACGGGTACCTATAAACAATGGAACTAATATTAGTCATACTAATTAATCTATTCCGTTTTTTCCGATGCGGGAGTCAAATACCTTGGGACCCCAACGTCGCGATAAGTATTGCGATGTGTGACTTAAGTAGGTAGGCTAGTTTAATAATAATTATATATATGTACGTTATAAAATGAAGTAGACACTATACGCATTATTAAAGTGCGGATTTAGATCATGCAATGCCATAATTTAGGTTTTTTTAATTCAAGATTTGTTCTCGTGGTACAATAGTTCATCATTACCAACCCATCACTGGCTCACTACTGAGCACGGATCTCCTTGGAACAGTATTTCAATTAAATAGATTTAAAAAATATTAACTCACCGTGCTTTTTCACGGAACTTTCAGTCTGGTTTTCATGAGTGAATTTTGCGATCTTAGCTTTCGGTGCACAACTACCTAGAAACAAAAACATTTAGGTATCTAAGTATATATGTAAAAGGAAAAACGACTGATCTATCGATTAATCACATATAATAATACAAAAATAATATCACAGATCAAACTACTGGCCCGATCGGGCTGAAATGTGGCATGCAGATAATTATTTATTATGATGTAGGCATCCGCTAAGAAAGGGTTTTGAAAGTTGTTAGGTTTTGTCTTAGGCTTTATCTATAACCTAGACGTTTAAGAAAGGTATATTCACCAAGGTCAACGAGTATACCTACACGAAAATCCCATAGGAACTTTATACCAAATTACACCATAATCGGTTAATCGGATGGTCCGTGAAAAGGTAACAGACAGACAGACATATTACTGTCGCAATTATATCATTATATTAGTATGAATAGTAAGTATCCTTACCTCTTTCAATCCTGCGCTTCTTAGAAGTGGTCTTATACTCTTCAATTCGATCCCCTAACATATCACAGATGCTCGACAGATTAAAATCCATATTAACTCCTTCAAAGTTAAACTTAACAAGAACAATCGACCGCGAATTACAATTCAATACTGATATTGAAACAATAATGCTTTTATATTTATGCCAATTTTTAACAGAAGGGGTAAGATAATTTATTAATTGGATCTCATTAAGAGAATTAGATTTATTAATTTGGTACTAACGTACCTATAGTTATTTTTATTTTTGCATAGGTACTTAATTGTTGCGATTTATTAATTACTTCGATATAATTACTTGGTAATTAGGAAATGACTACTTGGACGTGTAATTTATTATGTACAAAACAAGTGATGAGGTCCTTCTAAAGTAATGTAAACAACATGCAATAGGTAAGTATGACTTGTCGATAGAAAAAGCCAAAGTGCCTATTTCTCTAAAATAATAGGTCTAAATATTATATAGCTAAATCACTGAGCTCTCCTAATACAAGTACGCTGGACTTGCTATTGCCGATCTGTTTTGAAGAAACTTGATTTATGGCATTTTGGCGTTAGTCATCACCCGCCACTGTACATATTTTGGTCGTTTTCTCCCTAGAGATCGCTATTGAGCGATAAGACCACCTTTTTGTACCTACATTTTAAGTTTTCTTTTTTTTTAACCCCCGACCCAAAAAGAGGGGTGTTATAAGTTTGACGTGTGTATCTGTGTATCTGCCTGTGGCATCGTAGCTTCTATACTAATGAAACGATTTTAATTAGTTTTTTTTTGTTTGAAAGGTGGCTTGATCGAGAGTGTTCTTAGCTATAATAATCCAAAAAAATCGGTTCAGCCGTTTGAAAGTTATCAGCTCTTTTCTAGTAACTGTAACCTTCACTTGTCGGGACTCGGGGGTGTTATAAATTTCAAATTTACACTTGTTGTAACCTGTGATTTGTTTTGTGGTGCAATAAAGTATAGGTATACATACATAGATACACATAAATAGCAGCAGTGATCGACATGTGAGCGTACTCGAAACTAAATGTTAGTGATGACTTGATGAGACATCTGTCAACGTAGTGTCGTAATACCCGGTATGCTCGATGGGGCCCTACGAATCGGCACAAAAAATAACAGTCATTTTGTATGGTACACATTATGTAGAGGCTTGTAAATGCCCATATCTGTGAGCTAAATGCCCCATCCTTGTGGGGAAAAATAGCACTATATTTGAACCTGTCAGTTTAGTTCAAAGATTGTTTACATTAAAAGGTAGACAGAATGTATGTAGCCAGTAGCCACAATGTTTTATATGGCTAGTTTTTTTTTTGTAGAAAAAAACCACAATATCCTTAAACTTTATATTATAAAATGCATACATATAATATTAGGTACATAATATTACGACTTACGAGTATCACTTATGATTATGCAAGTTAAAACAATCCACAGCCTAAACAAATATTTATACAAATATACAATAACTCTTATCACTGTTATACACTAGCTAGCTATTCTGTTTCATCTTATTCAACTCCTCTCTAAGCATAGCGGCTTCCTTTTCCATTTCCTCTAACGATCGCGCCGGTTTAGATGGGTGTCCAGATTTTAAACTGTAAAACAAAAAAATGTTGAAAAATCTAAACCAGATAACTAGGTACGAATGACACTCACACACGCACGAGCGCACACACACAGAGAACCACACAAAAACGCGCGCGCGCGCGCTTTATCTTGCACGCATGTTAACACGTCCCATACCATATTATTATGTAAAATATGCCACATGTACGGTCAGATACGTAGCCACATACAAAACTGACAAAATAAAATGTCGTTTATTTTAAAAATAAAGTAAGAAAGTGCTTGTACAATGCATTGTAAAAGTATTAAGGTGTAAATCGGCTGAATGACAAATATACCTACCCCCAATCGTCTCGGTTGAGAAGATATTTTCATGGACAATTTGAGACGTCCGTAAATTACTCATCTTGTAATAAATTCATCAAAGGTATTTACATACAAATAACACAAACACGTGTCATACAGTACACTCATCAAACATTCTGGCGCCAATTATTTATTATTATTCTTGTAACAAAATTCTACAATATTTCATATTACTTACTGATCGTGTTTCGCCAGCTCCAAATAAATTAAATCGTTTTCAATGAAATCTCCCTTTTTCCTTGGCATTATATGACAGTGCAGATGCTGGAAATGAATAAAAATTAACGTATAAATTTCCCACCAATTTCAATTATCTCAAATTATTCAATTAGTTTCTGTAAGGCGGCCAACCAATCCATCGCCGGCTCACTACAGAGAACGAGTCTCCTCTCAGAGTGAGAAGGGTTTTAGCCATAGCCTACCACGCTGGCCAAGTGCGGAATGGCAGACATCACATACGTTTGAGAACATTATAGAAGATTCTCAGGCATGCAGGTTTCCTCACGATATTTTCCTTCACCGTTAAAGCAAGTGATATTTAATTAATTAAAACGCACATAACTCCGAAAAGTTAGAGGTGCGTGCCCGGGATCGAACACCCTACCTCCGATGGGCGACAGACGTCTAGTCTTAACCAAAAGGCTATAACAGCTATTACTGTGACTAGTCACCAGTACCGATTAGTTACCTAGTAAAAACTAGTGATAAGATTTGAAATTGTATAGCCGTGTAGTATTGAAAATAAAGAGATTTTGTGTCGCTTTTACAATACTAATTGCATTTTGAACATAGCGTACGCGTCGGGTATGTTAGCGCCGCGTTGGGGTGTCTTTTCGACAAAACGAAGTCTGTCAGGCCACGGGCCTCGAGTTAAACGGATAACTTCACGGATAAATAACGTACCTTAACCGTTTGTCCGGCATCGGGGCCATCTTGAATTGTGACAGTACACGATTGCGTCTTATGTACAGTTTCCATCAACTAAAAAAATATAAGTACTTGAATTTTTAGTGTTCTGTGCTCATAAAAAAAAATGACAGAACGCTTATGGAATAGACAATAATGTCTATTTGACAGCCGTTTTATTTAGAAAATATTAAAGGTGCCCACGCACTCGAACTGAACTGCAGCTGAACTGCGCGACGCGGCAGCGCCCCGCACGATACTCTCTCAAGCCGCGACGCGCGTACCGCGTAGCGCGTCACTGCTGCGCGTCGCGGCTGGAGAGAATATCGTGCGGGGCGCTGCCGCGTCGCACAGTTCAGTAGCAGTTCAGTTCAAGTGCGTGGGCATCTTAAAGGTCATCATCATCAAGTTATGCACATCCACTGCTGGACATAGGTCTTTTTTAGGGACTTCCACACACCACGGTCTTGCGCCGTCTGAATCCAGCGGCTCCCTACGACTCTTTTAATATCGTCTGTCCACCTAGTGGGTGGTCTTGCACTGCTGTGCTCTCCGTGTGCGAGGTCGCCATTTTCGCAACTTTGGACCCCAGGATTTGGGGTTTTTCGAACTATAATCGCGAACATAAGCTAGTTTCTGAATAAAACGGCTGTGTTGAGTGATGAAGATGGACATTATTTGGTACAAGCTGATTCCGTTTGTCCGTTAGAGTTTTTCCGCGTGGATTTAGGTTTTCCTAAATCTCGTGGGAACTCTTTGATTTTCTGGGATAAAAAGTAGCTTAAGTGGCTCTCCAGATTATTATCTATATACACGCAAAAAATCATGGTTGCTCAATTGCCGCGTGATTGAAGGACAAACCAACAGACAGACACATTTTCGCATTTATAACATGCGTAGTGATTGTATCGTAAAAAACTTACTTTCTGTATGAGTATGACAGTTTTGTAGAAATCTTCCGCCTCTTCGTCAGTCAAATCTTTATTCCTCTCGACCAGCCGCAGCGGCGCCACCAACACGTGACCTGGTATTACACATCTGCCAAACATAATATAGACTTGTAGAGACTGACTTAGCAGTGACGTGTGGCTTGTAAGGCAGGACGCGCTTTACAGACATGTAGTAGCTCGTTCACACAGCCTGCGTAAGCGGTGCGTAAGCGTAGACGTAGGTCTGCTGCACAGACCAAATCGCGACACCCAAAACTGGGTATCCATTATAATACTACCCTGTATTTACTTTCAATGTTATACTTAAGGAATGTATTTATGGAATTGCAATAAAGTGATTGAAATTGAAATTGAACAAATAGAAAAGATTAAAATGTCAACATGATAGAAGCCTTGATATACTTAGGTTGAAATCTCTATAGATTTCACACTTTGGCTTTGCTTAGACTTAAGTTTCAGTTAAAACGAGACAGATTTATGCCAGCGGTATAACGCTGTCTCGTTTTAACAATGTTAAGTCTGAGCAAAGTCAAAGTGCGCTCTATAGATTTCAGCCTTAATACAATATCTTACCTGAGATTAACAAAAGCGTAAGTCAAATGCGACTTAAAGAAGACGCAAGACTCGGGGACTCGAACGTGGCCGAATACATTCATTTCACCGGACGGTGCCGGGGTTTGGTTCTCGGGCGGGGTCTCTTTGGGTTTCTTTGCCTCCCCAGAATGTTCTGGAAGCATCTGATTTCGCACGCTGAGCGTGTAGAGTGAATAGACGTCTGGTCTGAAAGGAAATTAGTTAGGAAGTTTTTCTTTCTTCTATAATGTAATGACGAATGTCATATAAATGACTAGCTGACGCCCGCGACTTCATCCGCGTGGATTTAGGTTTCTCGAAATCTCATAGGAACTCTTTGATTTTCCGGGATGAAAGTAGCCTATGTGTTAACCCAGGTTATAATCTCTCTCCATTCTGAATTTCAGACAAATCCGTTCTGTAGTTTTTGCGGGAAAGAGTCACAAACAAATTTTTTTTAAAGGACCTCCCTGGATGACCGTTGTAGTCTTATAAGTTAGACGTCCCAGGTTCGATTCCAGTGCGCTGGAAACACTAAACGCAAAATTATTTAGCAGTGCGATATTCTAGGTACTAGATACCTCATTTGTCATATATGATTTTATCAAACTCGCTGTAAATATGTTAGCAATGCCAACGAAATTATCCTACGAGGGTTTTTTTTTCTTTTGAGGAATGGAACCCTAAAATTGACCTCAGCCCAATTTTAAGACTCACCTTCTATGCTGAAAAACGGGCATATTTCTCCTTACATCGACTAGTTTGTCTGTACTAATCTCCGCGATCTTGTAGCAAGGGGTGGAGTCCTCGCAGTCAGCTAGGACTTCGCCCCACGGGTCCACACACAAAGCATGTCCAAAGGACCGCCGTTTAGCATTATGGCTTCCGGTTTGGGCAGCTGCTATCACATAACATTGGTTTTCTATTGCTCGCGTCCTGTAGAAATACATAATAATATCTTGAACCTACAGAATAGGGCGGTAATAGCCTAGTGGCTATAACGTCGGCCTCGTATTGGCGGAAACGGGGGGCTTGATTCTAGGCACGCACTTCTAGCTTTTCGGAGTTATGTGCGTTTTAAAAAAATTTAATATCACTTGCTTTAACAGTGAAGGAAAACATCGTGAGGAAACCTACACACCTGAGAGTTCTCCGTAATGTTCTTAAAAAGGTGTGTGAAGTCTACCAATCCGCACATGGCTATGTGGACTATGGACTAAACCTTTCTCACTGAGACCTGTGCTCAGTAGCGAGCTGGCGATGGGTTGATCATGATGATGATTTTAAGAAGATATAAGTAACAATCTGCCATACAATGGTGAGCAAAGAACAATGGAGAACTTCCATTGTGAGGAACCACGATAGTTATGTGTTGCGGTTCCAATAAGTTAGATGTGCATGCTCCTCCCGAATAGGAGGCGGCCATCTTAATCACAAGGCTACTGTACCCAAACTTACCTCAATATAATATGCCAATGCGCCAAGCCAGTGGCGTAAGTGAATGCTGAAGGGAAGGTCAGTATCTCAGCGCGCATGAAACTCAAAGATGTACTCAGCTCCGGAAAACGCATGTCGTAGCATATTGCAAGACCTGGGCAAAACCGTTAACGATGAGTGAACAATAATCACAGAAAAAAAATTAGAGCATAGGTAAATTTTGAGAACTCACTCGCCATTTTAGCTGTATGTGCCAATGTCATGTCAAAAGTACGATTTAAAGTCCTTAATCTAAAGGCCGAACCGCATTACAGCGGCAAAAAGCGCCTTATACTATTTTAATCATTTCGAATGGTGAATGTCGTACTATAGTGGCGCTCCACAGCGCGTCGCCGCGCGTCTTAGCGGATTTCTCTGTCTTAACGGATTATAGCAAACTAGCTGATAGCTGCGACTTTGTTCGCGTGGATGTAGGTTTTTTTTAAATTCCCATGGGAACTCTTTGATTATCTGGGATAAAAAGTAGCCTATGTGCTAATCCAGGGTATAATCTATCTCCATTCTAAACAGCCTAATCCGTCCAGTAGTTTTTGCGTGAAGGAGTAACAAACATACACACACACACACACACACACACACACACACACACACACACACACACACACACACACACACACACACACACACACACACACACACACACACACACACATATACAAACTTTCTCCTTTATAATATTAGTGTGATAGTGTGATGTGATTAAGCTATAGTTCCTTGTATATCATGGACTTCCGCAAAGTAATGCCCACTTTTATATACAACATTAATTAGAAAATTCCCTACCTACCAATCTTCCCCACCGGTGTGTCAACGGGCGCAACAACATGGCTCCCAGGTGTACAGAAGTCACTCTCCTTCAATCTGACATTCTTTTCCGGGATCTCCACATCGAAGAGATGAAGCTTTCTGTAGGTTTGGACTATCTCCCCTTTATTGTTGATTATTATGTGCGTGTTGAACAACTTGTTTGGGTCATTCTCATTCTAGAAAGACAAAATTCATATTAATATCCGTCATCATCATCTCAATCCATCGCTAGCCCACTACTGAGCATGAATCTCTTCAAAATGAGAAGGGTTAGATCAAGGGTCCACCATGCCAACCAAGTGTAAAGTACCTACGTGACAGGTTGAACATGGCAATCAGGGTATAAGGCGGGGAGACGCCCCGCAGCGGGTTAGCGCGGGGGATATGCGGGTGTGCGGGGCGTCTCCCCCGTTGCCATTTCAACCTATCGCGCGCTATAGATTGAAATGGCAGAACTCACATACTTTTCGAGAATATTATGGAAAGCTTTCAGTCATGTAAATCTCACGGTTTTCACCTTTTTCCCTACACCATTAAATCAAGTTATTACAGTACAACCAAATTAATAATGCGCATGCAGATCTTCACTAATTGTCGTACTCCGAATCATTGAATCGTAAGAGCCCTAAACAATGCACTTGCATTTTGCACCTTGTTATAAACAAATAGGAGTCAATATCATGTGTATCATACGACCGTTGCCGAACAGTGACGAAGATTTCTATGCACATTATTAATTTGGTTGTACTGTATATTATTAGTTAGTTAGAGACGCGTGCCTGACTGACTAGGAGGCCATTTTACTTTGGGAAAAAATGAGTGCCTACAGGATTATTAAAAAACTTAAATCCACACTTACAAATTCCAGAATTCAAACAATCTACATACTAAATTAATTAAAACTGTGTGGATGTAAGGATGTAACAAACAAACAGACAATATTATACATGTTTTCAATCCATACCTTTTCATGTAGTCCACCCATAGACATCCATACATTATGTTGCACTGCCAATTGTTTATATAAGTTTACTGTATTACCATTCAATATTGATTCAGCTGATTTTAATGTATCCTGTTTATTGTCACATATGAAGTCACAGGCTTCAGGAAAAAAAATCATCTGGAAAAAAAAACATAATATTACTTACCTAGATACTAGTACTTAATATCTTGAAATTACCTGAATCCACCCACTGCTTAGCGCTTAAATGTTTAAAAAAATAGTTTTTTATTTTTTATTTTTACTTTAGTACAGTTCACTCTTTACTAAACAAATATATTATTATAATCTACTATTATGATGAATGCAAATGTACACCTGTTACCTTTTCAAAGCCTGTCAATTTAATCGATTTTGATGAAATTGGGTAAAGAGATTTTATCATAGAAAATCAAAGAGTTCAAAGAGAAAAGTACCTAAACAGCTTTTGTTTCTACTTTGGTTTAAGATATCCCCACATTATTGTCTCTGTGTAAATACAGGTTCCCATAAATATAGAGATAAAATCTTAGAAGCATTTAAACCTGAACATCTTCTTTTGCTGCATCACTAACTAACTGACTGACAACACTCATATTGGCTGCCTTGTCTGCGACTGATGTCATCTGACACACGGCTATCCTTTTAGCCATTGTACTCAACTGTCTTATTGTGTCTATACTAGTTATTCTCTTTAACAGTGAAACAGTACAACTCTGAAATAAAATAACCAGGTGAGATTGCAATCAAGTACTGTGCCAATATTAAAGCAGTTAACCTTATTAAACACCGTCTATGTAATAAGCAAACATTGATAATGAATTACGTTGTTTGTTGGGTACTTATAACATAATATAAATAAGCAAATAACGCACCATTCATAACTTACAAAGTTGATTATAACTTTCAAAGATACAAACTCGATAACCTACAATTTGCTTACCCTCATTTTTACTTTATATTTAACAGGATGGTAACTAATTAGAGAAATCACCTTTAATATCCTTTAATTCGATTTCTTTTCAACATCTAGTACTAAAAATATATTTAAAAAGTTATTTATTTATCTACTAGATTTTGAATATTTTTTGTACCTTGGTACCTTGTCAGTGTCAGTAATGTCGGTTACTTATCAGTTGTCATTGTCAAAATCATATGGCGACCTGCGACCTGGCAAAATCTGACCCACTTGGCACTTGGCACCCTTGTGAGGGGAACCCTAAAATGAACGCACCAAATCGGTGTCACCCTTCTACAGATTACGATAACAGTTAAATTGTCTGTTTTTTTTTTTTTTTTCTTTAAATCTGGCTTTACTCTGATTAGCCAATGTCAAGTTTGTGATATTTTCAAGTTATTGAATTTATACAAGTATGGACTCCGTCTGCGCCGGCGCCCGCCGACATACGCGCGGCGCCCCTTTAGAGCGCTTCCCAGTCAGTTCCATCACCAAAAAACATCAACTAACACAAAAACCAGCCACTCTTAACAAAAAAAAAAACACTCCAAACAAGCACAGCACGCGCGCCAGCAAACGCCATCACAGACGAAGTCCAAAGAGAATATAATCACTACGTTACGAAGTCCTAAATTGTCTGTAGTGAGTCGACATCAGTTGATCAGTGCTTCTATGTTTAAAAATTTCGCCCCATTTTAGGGTGAAATGACTAATATTAGTTAAAGCATAAGGCTTCTTTATATCAACAGCGATTCAGGGTACCTGATAAGTACCACTTACTGTTTATTTATTAGATAATTCATATTGTTTTAGATATATCAACAGCTCAACAAGGCTAGAATCGAGCAGAATGAAAAAGTTTCTCATTCTGCACCGTGGATTATTAATAATGAATAAATAGTAATGATGATTTATTTGACCTAGATCAGGATTATCTAAAATATTTTAGAGTAATTTAGGGCGAATTTCTACTAAAACTACGGTAAACTCAAAATCGTAAGTGGAAACATTGGTTGACAACTGACATTGACAAATCGAAAATGTCGAAAATTCGGACAAATCTAGATTCTATTCTAGAAAAGTCGCTGAGTTTGTGAATGTGAAATTGTGGACATATTGCGGATTGTTATATCTTAATTTTCTAAAATACTATTCCTGATATATATTGAATCTATCCAAATTTCAAAGCTACAACAAAAATGAGCGCCTCTGGGGATCCTCCGGCGTCACAGGTTAGAATTATTGTCTATAAGAAATTAGTTTTAAAATAAACTTTCAGTAACCTTCTTGTTTGCCTTTTTTGTATGATATTTTGAACTTATATACCTGATTTAGTGAAATGACTTCAGTCAGGAGTTCTTCCTATTTTATAGCTATGGTACCAATTTCCTTGAGCAGGTTTTACCTTGATGAACAAAACTATTATTGTCATCAGCTGTGTTTATTTTGGTCAACACTTGTACAAATGCTCAATCTATTTTGTATAAAATATCGGTCAAGCCAGTCATGCTCAAGTAATTAATCCATATAAATAAACACACTGCAAAACTTTGTTCAGATAATTTTTTTTCGGCTTTCCTACTTTTACTATATAATCAAGAAATCGTCAAGAAAATAAATGAGGAAAATTTTGGTCATATAATGAACAAACAAACATACATCTTGACTCCTTTTTGAGGTTGGTTAAAAGTCTCAGTCACGTTCCAGAAAGTCAGTAGCTATACACAGGCACAGCAGTCAATCTGTCATGATAGACTGCTTCGAGCAGTCATTTCCAGTTGAATTGTTGTGCTACCTGCAGTAGACTGCTTAAAGCAGTTGTCTGGCTATATCAAGTTGACTATACATATAACTGCTACTTAAAACTTGTTTCAGCCAGTGAATCCTAAAATCAAACATGACTGGTACCAAACAGATGCCCTGGTGGTTGTGACAATCCTGCTCAAGAATGCCCCTAGTGATAAAGTTAAAGTCCAATATGGGGAACGAAGTGTAAGTAATTTCTGTTACTTTTTAGGGTTCAGTATCTCCAGAGAAAAAAGGAACCCTTATAGGGTCACCTCTGTCTGTCTGTCAAGACCCATCTAGAAAATCAAAACCTATTGGGTACTTCCCAAATCATGAAATTTGGCAGGTTTAAAAGAAAAAAGAATGTTTTTCTTCTGACATCTGAATAGCTCCTGAACCGAATTTGCTCTGCTGAATGTTATGTACATAATTTTGTAAAGTTTGATATGAAATAAGTTTCGGAAGAGCCCCTTTACTTAATAACCAGTTTTTCACTGAAGTATCCTCTACAAAGTGGTGCTTGGAACCTGCAATATCTTATAACACAAATGGCCATGTCCTTGACTAAAAATTCCTTGTATGAACTACTAAGCCTTGGTATTAACAAATGACGACCAAGATTGCTTCTATTGATTCTGTGAGTGAACAGAGGAATAGTTTGTGTTTTAGAGATTCATTATAAAATCTTATTTTTCAGCTCTCTGTCTCAAGTGGAATACCAAACTCAGATGCAGAATATAGTCTTGAATTAGAACTGGCACATGAAATCATCCCATCAATGTGTACGCATGTTGTCAGCCCGTCCAAAATAGAAGTCAAGCTACGGAAGAAGGAGGGACTGAGATGGACTGTGTTAGAGGGAGAGGGTAGAGAAGAGAAAGTGAAGGCTATACCACAGGGTATGTTTAGATATAAATACTATATGTACCATATGATAGAGATATGTAGGTTTTTAAAAGATCAAGTAAGAACTCTTTGGTTAATTATTGAGGGTAAAAAGCTGTCTTCATTTCAAATTTCAGCCAAATCGATTCAGTCCTTATGGTGTGACAGAGTAATAAACATCCCAACTTTTACATTTATAATATAGATATGATAACTCTACTGAATCTTGTGGCTTTGCATACATGGATGTGTAGATTTAGGTTTTCAAAAATCCTGTGAGAATATGACTGGATATAGCATGTTTGAATAATAAATGTATTTTCTTGTTTTAGCTGTCATAGATGCATCTGGGCCGCAACAACCTCCAAAATTATTCAAAAAAGACTGGGACAAGATAGAAAAAGACATCAAGAAAATGGTATGAACATTTGTTCTTTAATATTTATATTATACTTATCCTTTTTTTTTTTTTCTTTAAATCTGGCTTTACTCTGATTAGCCAATGTCAAGTTTGTGATATTTTCAAGTTATTGAATTTATACATGTATGGACTCCGTCTGCGCCGGCGCCCGCCGACATACGCGCGGCGCCCCTTTAGAGCGCTTCCCAGTCAGTTCCACCACCAAAAAACACCAACTAACACAAAAACCAGCCACTCTTAACAAAAAAAAAAAACACTCCAAACAAGCACAGCACGCGCGCCAGCAAACGCCATCACAGACGAAGTCCTACTTATCCTTTTATATTAGAGAAAGTTTGTTCCTAATAATATCATTTTGAGAGTGGATTACATACTTTTGGCACATCTATCATACAACATCCTGAATGACAACACTTAATAATACTTCATCCCTTCATTCTTTAGATAGGTATAATAATTTTACCAAGTAGTCCCTTTAGAGCAGTTACGCACTCATCAAAACCGAGTTTGTGAAATACGGATATAAAAAAGACCAAACTCGGATATTGTTTACACACTAATCTGATCTCTGATCAAAATCCTAGCTATTCAGTCAATATCTTTGACACATCTACGTCATATACGTCATAGATTTATTATTATATGCCAGAATTGAATCCGAGACACATCCCTTATATTCTCACGGATGTTGGAGAGAACTCGGATGATGGAAGCCAGAGCTAGTGCGTAAGCTACCATACAAATAGTTCTATGACTACTTTGGAACATATTTTCACGGATTCGGATCGGATGCAGTGCGCAATCGCCCTTAAGCTACTAGCAACGATGCACGTTTTTGAGATTCATTCATTTCCAGTATGGCAGAAAAAATCCCCCACTACACCACCTGCGCCCATTGCAACGAATGGATGTATAAACATAAATAATTTTTTTCGTGAATATTTTTTGTAGTACTATCACGTAATTTCGCATATCCTCTCTCTGATAAGGCGTGAGCCGTGGAATGCGAACGCAGCCGTAGGTATATTTCTCTTATCACGTGACCATGATAATAAACACATTACATAATGTGAATGTTTTATAGGAAGAGGAAGAGAAACCTGAAGGAAATGCAGCACTGAACGCCCTCTTCCAAAAGATCTACGGCGAAGGCTCTGATGAAGTTCGACGCGCTATGAATAAAAGCTTTGTAAGTATAAATGTAAAATATAATTAACTAGCGACCTGCCTCGGCTTCGCACGGATAATTTATTTTGCATGGACCTCTAATATTTTGAAAGTAAAATATAGCCTCTCAGGAATAATACAGTTTTGTTTAGAATTTTTTATTGCACTCAGAAACATAAAACACAAAAGAAACTATACATGAGTGTGCAAAGGTGGCTTTATTGCTAAAGCAATCTCTTACAAGCAATCTTTGGTGAAAGAATTAAACGACCAAAGCGCGGGCAAGCTTTCTACTGGTGAAATAATTTTCAAAATTGGTTCAGTAGTACCAGCGATCACTCTACAAACTTCAGCGCTTTATAATAATTTCATCGTCAACCCATCGCGGCTTACTATTGAAGGCAGGTGTCCTATCAGAATTGAAAGGGTTTGGCACTAGTCCACTATGCTTGCTTAGTGCGGATTGGCAGAATTCACACCTGTTGAGAATATAATGAGAAACTCAGGCATGCAGGTATCCTCACAATGGCATTCCGAACCAGTGGTAATATATAAGATGATTACTGGCTAGATTTTAATCTAGATTAATTTTGATTTAGAATGTACTATATTGCAGCTATATAGAGAGGCATATTCGCCCAGCGAATAATCTCTTAAAATAAAGATTTAAAAAAAAAAAACCCAGTGGTAGATGCTCTTGATGATTCAACAGTATTTCCATCCATCCATCCATCAGCCTGTAAGCGTCCACTGCTGGACATAGGCCTTTCAAGAGCGCGCCACCAAACACGGTCCTCCGCCTTCCTCATCCACCCGCTCCCAGTACTTGTAAAACTCTAATTGAATAAAAAATATTTTGAATTTGAATTTGATGTTTTTCTTCACCGTTAAAGCAAGTGATATTTAATTGCCTAAAACGCACATAACGTAAAAGACGAGTCCTAGACACAACTTTTGGCCAAATGTTTTGCAGTTGAAATTGTCTGCTTGATTCGCTTGGATAATATTCCGAAAATTCGTGGCTGAAAATCTTTTTTTTATTTTTCAGCTCGAGTCCGGAGGTACAGTTCTGAGCACAAACTGGGACCAGGTAGCCAAAGACACGGTCGAAGTGAAACCTCCAGATGGACTTGAATTTAAGAAGTGGGATAGCTAAACCGACACTCTGTTACTATGAATTAATTGTTTAAAGCACAGAATTCAAAACAGGTACAGAACTGATATAATGCGTAAATTTTGAGAACTCTCTCGCCACATTTGCTCTATGTGTTAACAAATACAAATAGAAATCATTTATTTGTACGATTGCAGGTACAATGATGGTGTTACAGTGTTATTAAGTCATCTACAATCCACCATATAATGAATGGGAATGAAAAATTTATTTTTCCTAAGATTAGGTATTAGAAATTTTCATGAATGTTATAACTCATCACAGTATTAACTGTTAAATTATTATTATTATTAATTCAAAACAGAATTGAGTTTTATTACAAGATCATCAGTAAAAGTAATGTACATCATACTGTAATGTCAAAAGTACGGTTCTTCTTATTTTGTTGAGCTAAATAAACTTTTGTTTATTTTTATTTTATTTTTATTCTTTTCATGTTTGGTGGCTTTTTGTAGTGCCAAATCAGCTCAATGCACTTTGCCAATGTCGAGTAGCTTGAGGGACGCACATAGGAGATTGGTCAAATCATACTTTTGATATGACAGTTGTGTCAATGTGATAGAGCAAATATGGCGAGTGAGTTCTCAAAATATATGCACTATAAAGTGCATAAAAAAACAAGTAGTCCAATCTGCACAAGAGGCGTATGACTGACTGTATGGTACAAAAACTATATCTCAGCTGAGCTTTTGTATTGAAGTTAGCTCGCAGTGTGATCTGTGCTTTAATGAAATACGTACCATTTCTATTACTGTATTTAGAATTCTGTGCACTAAAGTTACGCTTACGAGTATGTTGTGTCTTAACTCTTATTATATTTGTCTCATGGCATCCTACCTTAGTGATCGTATTCAAACAGTATGTGTGAATGATGTGAAGTCATCCGGATCAGCCTCACTAATGGGTGTTCCTCAAGGCTCTATTCTAGGTCCTTTCATGTTCTTAGTATACATATACGATTTACCATATGTAGTCCAAAATACTTGCGATATCGTACTATTTGCTGACGATACGTCCTTGATTTTTAAAGTCGATAGAAATAAGGACAATTTTGACGATGTAAATAGTGCCATATCTCAGGTAACTCACTGCTGTAAATAATCTACTTTTAAATGCAAAAAAAACTAAGTGTATTGAATTCGCACTGCCCAATACCAAGAACACAAGTAACATTAATTTAATGATATTTTGAAAATAGAAGAGACTACTACATTTTTGGGGATAACCTTAGATGCGAAGCTGCAATGGGGCACCCATATATCAACTCTTGCTGGCAAACTAAGCTCTGCTGCTTACGCGGTTAGAAAGATTCGACAATTAACTGACGTGGAGACCACAAAGATAGTATATTTTGCTTATTTTCATAGTATTATGTTATGGAATCTTAATATGGGGTAGAGCGGCAGATATTGGGAGAATTTTTGTATTACAAAAAAGGGCAATACGCGCAAATTATAACTTAAAACCACGCGATTCACTTCGAGAAAAATTTAAGGAAATAGGTATCCTTACCGTAGCCTCTCAATATATTTACAACAACATAATTTTTGTAAGACAAAATATTCTTAGTTACAAGAGAGTTGGCGATCTACACAACAGGCTGATTAGACACCGTAACAGGCTTGCGACTCCTACGCTCCGTATCAGGAAGGTCCACAAGTCATTTGTGGGAATGGGTATAATCTTTTATAACAAAATTCCTCATCCAATTTTGGACTTGCCTGTACACAGGTTCAAAAAATCTATTAAAAATATGCTCCTGAGAAAAGCATTTTATACTATCGAAGATTATGTAAATGATAAAAAAGCGTGGATTTGACCTGCAATTCGCTCCAGCAATGCGCAGGACTTCAATTGCCTTTATACATGGCATAATATTGTATATCAAATCTTTAAAAAGAGCAACAGCCGAGTTTCTTGCTGGTTCTTCTCGGTAGGAAAGGCATTTCGAACCAGTGGCTTTTGACGATTCAAAAGAACTTTTAAAAGTCTAATTGAATGAAAATATTTTGAATTTGAATTTGAATATAATGTCCTATGTTACAATAGTTTGTAAGACTTTCATAGTTTGATAAATACAAGACAAAAAAACATGTGTGTTTTATTTTTACCGACGCTGCCAATTAATATCTAGTCCTGAAAATTTCAGCTTTCTAGCGTCATTACGACCGAAGCTATGATGATTCGAAAATACGATGAAACGCTTCCAGGAAAAGGTGGTAGTGCCCTGTCCTTTAGTTTGGCTCGTTTTGACGGGGGCACTATTGTATTGTGGCTATGTGTATAACTCGGTCGCGCTAAGGGCCGGCGCACATATGGCGGAGCGCAGCGCAGAGCTTTTTTCACAGTCAAAGTATTATCGACATTGTCCTCATTGAAATAATATCTAAAAACAATTGTGCATCCGTGCGGATACTCGCGCAGTTCCGCGCGTGCTCGCGCATTCTCTGGTAGAAATTCGCGTAATGTGTCACGCGATTAGAAAACTTCGCGGGCATGCTCTGCGCTGCGCTCCGCCATATGTGTGCCAGCCCTAAGTTTGCACCTCGCTGGAATGCGGCGCCTCTTCCACTTCCCCGCGGTCGTCTTATCGCGTCAGTAGGGTTCGCATACCGTACCTAAGCGTCAGGATGACGTCGTCGACGCGAGATGCAAACTTAGCTTGACAGAGTAGTATAACCAAGGACATGAATGAAAAATAATTTATTTTTTTATTCTTTTGTTTGTAAAAAATGGAAATATAGGCTTAACTCTTTTTTTTTTTAATCGTAAAATCATAAAATAAATTAATCTTTTTTTCTTTTTTGTCAGTCCTAGCACAGACTACGGTCTATTTGGGCTGCAAAATTCCAAACACCAGTCTGTTTTTTATCTAGTGCTTTGGTCTATAAAAAATGGTGAAAAATGTTTCTCTTTAAATTAAGGCTATTACTAAATAATAAATAAATAATAAAAATGAATTGATATATCGCTGAGTATAACAATCTCATAATAATTGAATTATCATTTCTAAACTTAGTGCTATTGTTTTCCACAGAGAGCATTATGAAAGGGATAGCAATACATTTAGTATGGTCATGTTAGTTAGATTGCCTCGATAATATTGGTGTAATAGAGATAGGATTAAACAAAAATAAAAACAAAATATTACTTAGGTACTTAAACTTATTTATTGCTCTGACTAGAAGAAAATATCACTCGTAAAGTGTGTCGCTTAAAAGTTAAAACTAAGTATAACATCTAAAAATGAGTAGACACTTAATGTAAAACCGATTTTAGTATACTTCAAAAATTATTTACATTTCCTTTAGGCGGGTATTAGGTATAATATACTTAAGATCAATTAATTAAAATAATAATAATAGTCAAGTAAAAAAGTTCGAGTATAGTACGCGACAGGTTGAGATGGCGACCTGGCACTATAGGTACATAGTTGCATGTATTTAAGTAGGAATATTGAAACGTCAATTAATTACTTAGACCACTTTAAATTGCCCTATATTAAAAATTAAAAGAAAGATTAAAAAAATTATACCTTAGGTAGGTATTCTAATCCTAGCTTATATACCTATTTTTGGGGTAGTGCTATTAGTTACTAGTCACTAGATGATGCCCGCGTGCGATTTCAATTTTTTTTTAACGTAAGTAAAATTCTGTGGGAACTCTCATTTTCCGAGATAAAATCCGTCTCTGGAACGCAAGCTATCGCTGTACCTCACGTTAAAATCACTATCCATATCTTAAGCATATCGTAAATGCGAAATTGTCTGTTTGTTGGTTAGTTCTTCGATCACGCCGCAACAGAGCAACGGATCAGTGAGTTTTTTTTTTAGTGGATATGTTTAAAGACTTGAAGGGACTTCGTCTGTGTTGGTGTTAGCTGGAGCGTGCCTTTTTGGAGTGTTTTTTTTTTTGTAAAAACTGACTGGAAAGCGCTCTAAAGGGTGCCGTGCGTATTTCGGCGAGTGCCGGCAGAGACGGGGTTCATACTTGTATATTTTAACTAACTTGTTACAAATAACTACAAACTTGACATTGGCTAATCTTTGTAAAGCCAGAAGAGAGAGAAAAAAAGACTTGGAGAGTGACATAGGTTACTTTTTATCTCGGTATATCTTTATATCTAGTTTTTATACTGTGTCTCCATTAAAATAAAATAAATAAATAAATCAAAGAGTTCTCAAGTCATCAGATAGTCGGATATAAGGATAGGTATGAAAGGCAGACAGACACACGTTCGCATTTACAATATTAGTATTGGTGTCCCTGTCACCCCCTAGCAGGCACAGTGAATATGTCAGTGGGTGTTCGGACATAGGTCTTCTCTCGTCCCTCGTGTATGGTGCTCATTTCCCCAGAAGTTGACTGTTGCCGGACCGGTGCTTTCTTGCCGTTCAAGGGTAGTATAGCTGGCGGTTCCAAAGAATCTAAGGAAATAAAATGAACAGTCGGTAAATTCCTTCGAAAGTTGGCAAATACCTGGTTAGGGTTTTTTTTTATATAAAAATAGCGAGTAAACGAGCAGGCGGGTCACTTGATAAGTGATAACCACCGCCCATGAAGATTTGCAGCACCAGAGGAACCGCTAGTTACTGGTTGTTTAAGAATTTGACTAGTGATGCTCCAGGTTAACGGACCCAATGACCATAAGTATTACACCATTCGGGGGGACGAGAAGGGGAGTACTTGGATACCGACCTACATGCTCTAGCATGTAGTCGGTTAAAGAGCGGGTAGAGCATACAGTTAAATGTTTTTTCTTCTATTAAAAACTGTTATAGACGAAACCAGACAGTTTCCAAGAGACTAGTATCTACTTATTATTTATTTAAAATTATATTGTGTTACCTTCATCACCTATACTTTGCGACTTCTTCAGCTGCATCGCAACAACACAAGGTCCTTTAGCCAGCGACCACGAAGGAACGTCCCTGTTAATAGGCTCTAGAATATTCCGTCTCGATCTCAAAACTTGGGGTAAGTCCAATTTATCGCTTTCCAAACTCCCCATAGATGGCAGTATTTCATTAACTGGCAACACTGATTCTTTAGAATTTTGTCGTTCTAATTTCGCCATCTGGTTTGAATTTTGCCGTGTTTCCAACTTTGCCATTTGATTTTCGACGGTGAAAACTTCTTTTTCTTCCTTTATCGATGGGTTTATATCGTCGGAGGTGTTCGTTTCGGTGCTGGTTTGGGGTAAGAGATTGTTTCGAGATTGCATGGAGTCCATCCTTTTTAGGGTTCCGTTTAGTTTCGGCGTTTCGTTCTCCAAGGAAAGCGGGGGCGCTGTCGCCATGTATTGGTTGTACATGTTACCTATTAGCTCTTCTGTTCTTCTGGAAATTAAGATGTTTCATAAAATGATTGTTTTTTTTGCGTTCTAATTAGTTAATATAGTCCAAACTCAAACGTATGCCTACAAAAACGTCATCCTGTCTTATAACAACGTAATGTGGCGGCTTGCAATGTGCAAGCATGGATTGCTTGATTGATTGACTATGCGCATGCGTATTCTATGGGCATACGTTTACACTATAGCAACCTCACCGAATTGCCGCTAAACTATGTATAGGTATCGCGTCACGAAAAAAAACTTTTTTTCAACTTTCGTGACGTGCACATAACTTGTTACTTAGTTGCATGTTCAAAAACAGTCTTACCTGGTAAGAGGTATGATAACCGTTTGGGCCGCTCCTTCACTTGGGTGATATGCGTTAGGCCCGAATCTATCCAACGTCGAACTGCGGGTCACCTAGTAAACAAATTGAAAAAAAAAAACAAATTTATAATGTCATTAAATTACTAGTTATTAGTTTCCACGCCAGAAATTGTTAAAAATAAATACTTATTCTTACTATGAAATATGTGGTTATAAAATAACTTGTCATTAATCTTTATTAACGGGACTTACCTCCATAACTCCAATCTGTGTCGTTCGAACATGATACGGGAAATTTTTGTTTGCAAAAACTGGCAGTGTTAACAACTGAAAAAATATTTGAAAAAGATTATTAAAATAATATTTCTTTGTATAAGACAGTGATTGTGTAAAAATGTTATGTTGCTTTCAAAAATCTTGAAAATTAGGATGATAAAAATTTGTTGAAAAATTTCTTACCAAAAACATTATGTGACCACAGAATGTAATAAATAGCAGCACTGCTGTGACAACACTTTCTCGGACCCATTTATCTAAAAACAAAACTTAGTTAGGTACAGTTAGTTAGTCAATCAAACAATAACATTTTAACTCCTAACAAGTACCACAGACCATAAAAAGAAGTATAAAATAGGAAGAACTTACCTATATAAGAATTAGCAGTTAGTATAAAAAGAGGTCCTGCATAGAACCACAGCGTACCGCAAATGAAAAATGGACAATAGAACGTGTTCTGAAAAACATTGACAATAGTAATAATAATTTAATCTTAACCTGTAAAGCAGGGATCTAAAAAGCGTACTTTCACTTTGCTTAAAATAGAATAGAATTTACTTTTATTCAAATAAACTTATACAAGGGCTTTTGAATCATCAAAAAAAAACTTAATTTTTTAAATAATACCTACTTGAGCAAATCTCAGCATTAAGGTGCATTCCCACTGATGCAGGCCAGAGCGAGGACGTGTTCAATATAGCTATGAGGTTATTGCTGGATGATATTATAATTTTATCGCGTCATTTATCAATAATCTGATTGATCGGAAATACGTCTGCGATCGGCTCCGCTTCAGTAGAGATGAGATAACGGTACAAAATAAAGAGTTAAAATTAGGTACCTTTTCTGGATACTTCCTAACTGTGAAGAAGGTAGCATACGCGTATGCACACCATGCAGCTATTCTCAAAACAATCAGTCCATATCCTGCTGGACTCTCGTATAAATATAGGACTTCACCAGGATCAAATGCCTGGAAAAGATCAGAGGTTTATTTAATCCATACTAATATTATGAATGCGAAAGTGTCTGTCTGTCTGCTAGCGTTTCACGGCCCATTTGTTTAACAAATCGTTTTTTTTTCTGAGACAGCTTGGATCCCAGGGACGGACATAGGATATATTTTGTCCCGGAAAATCAAAGAATTCCCAAGAGTTCCCAAGAGTCCCAATTTTTAAAAACCTAAATCCAAGTGGACGAAGTCGCGGGTATCATCTAGCACAATTTTATAAAAAAATATTTACACCTAACTATCATGAATTTTCTTATTTACTAGCATTAGACATTATTATGTACTTATTTTGGCATTAATATTTGTTCAAAGCCTGACCAGAAATGTAAAAAAAACTTACTCTATGGGCGCCACTAGTATAATATGGTCTATGGTCACTAAGTATAAATTAGTTACCGTGGGTTTTCCGCAATATGGCGAGGTATTTTATTTTTCTGGTAAGGCTTTAAATTTTAGATTTTTTAACCAATCTTACCTTACTTTAATATTAAGTTAACAGAACTTACCCTAGCCTGATAGACAAATAGTATGATGTAGGTGACGATATAACAGCACATAAAGACTGTCAATTTAACTGTGAATCCAACTTTTAGGCGACCGCGTGTAATAGTGTAGCCTTTTGCCAGCAAAATAAGAAGTAGCAGGAACAGAGTTTCGGAGACCCCGCAAAGAAACTGACCTGAAAACGTGATGAAACTTAGAAAAACTAAAATTGGAACTCGAAAAAGTAGATATGTCTTTTATTCTGAGTTTTGTCATTAAAATATGCAAACATAACTCCCAAAATTTAAAACTACGTGCCCGGAACCCTGGACTTCCCGAATGGGAAGCAGACCTCTTAACCACTAAGCTATCAACATTCCCAATTTGTCAACTAGTCCCTCTTGTAGCAATACTATAGTGGAGGCCATTTTGCGAGCCATGGCATATTTACTTAACTTGGCAAATCTGCGCTGATTAAAGCTTTAGTTCAAACTCAATTCATATTAAACCATTAAGTAGGTACCTGTAGTTCTAGCAGTATAACTCCCAACGCCATTATAGGCGTATCTGATGCAAGCTAAACTCTGCAACATCACACCGCAGTGTTGCGCCACTATCGACATCAAGAACAGTTTGTATGTAGAGTGTAAGAGGTGTCGAGCTTTCAGTTCGACACTACACATCACTACAGCAACCATTACTATAACGTAAGCGAAGGTGTATGCCAATAGAATTGGAAGGACATCTGAAATAAAAATTAATGTTATGTTTCTTAAGGGATAAGGTCCTTCAATTTTGAAACAGCATACTACACAGTACACACTACATATACTACAATATAAGACGTTACGCAATGCGTTTGTACTGAAAACCCGCCATACTACATTTCAAAAGTACCTATTTCACTTCTGCGTTAGTACGTTGCATAATATGTGCGTGCATTCATACGCACCAAGTAATCCTACCTTAAGTAAGTTGTTTTTCAGAATTTCTTTCAGGTTACTAATTTTAGTTAATACTAGCTGATGCCCGCAGCTTCGCCCGCGTGGATTGGTCAGATCCCCTGCAGCATCAGGATTGAAGAGTTGGACTCCAAATTTTTTATGAAACAATGTCGCAAAGTTCCTCTATCGATTAAAAAAGAAATGACGCAAATCGGTTCAGAAATCTCGGAGATTTCGGTGTACATACGTAGAAAAACACAACTCCCTTTTTGAAAGTCGGTTAAAAAAGTAGCCTATGTTACTCCCTGGTCAATTCTCTACTTGTCTGTGAAAATCCCGTCAAAATCGGTTCAGCCGTACCCAAGATTAGCCTTTTCAAACAGACAGACAGACAGACAGACAGACAAAAATTTTAAAAACGTGTGATTCAGTTATAGTATCGTTCAAATAACCATATGATCTTAATATGCGGTAGTTATTTCGAAATTACAGACAGACACTCCAATTTTATTTATTAGTATAGATTTGTACATACTACATACTTACAAAATTCGTCTGCAGAGAAATGTTCGTGCCAAAAATCTCCAGATGGACCATTTGTCATTAAAAATTTGTAACGGATATCGAGACCCTGAAATACAAGTTAGGACAACTTTCGTTAGTACATTAATTTCACTCGTTTTAAATGATAAGTTCACTTAAATTTGAAAACCATGTCACAAACGCCTTTAATTAGAAAACTATTAACAATAATCCACCTAATTTGAATGTAACTACGTCCAACATTTATTTAATTGAAGCTTACCTTGGGACTATCACAATTACTGATGGCTATGAACCACCATCGCTCTCTTGCAGAACGGAATCGTCGTGAATTGTGACACGAAACGATGAATCTCTCCATCTTTTCATTCTTATTGCTCGGCCCATTATGATTAGTCTCCGAGTAAAGTCGTCGACGCCGAAAACGTTCATAAAGTTCGGAAGTGGAACGCTTTATTTTATGCTGAAAAAGAAAAAAATAGTAAATAAATGAATTTATAGTAAGTACATCCAGCGTAGATAGAAAAAGTTTGTATTGCGTGTTTAGATGCATCTGCGCCACAAGGTAAGTACTAGGTAGTACCTAGCTTTACATCGACTACTTACTGAAAAGTTTTACGACAATAAGGCTATCAGGATTTACCTTACAGTTAAATAACTCACCCCACTGCTGTTATGGTTGTCGAACATTATTTCTACATCCTTTAGATTTTCAAACAAACTGCCGTTGTTTTCCGGACCAATGCTCTCCCACAATTCATCTTCAGGTAACGCAGTTGTGGTAGCGAAGTCGTCCGTTGGTAATAACTCATACCAAGTAGTAGAGTTCGTATCAACAATAGTACTATCTTTAGATTTTGGTGTCGTAGGTTTTAGGAACTGATCATAATACGTTGGATCTAATGGCAACTCGAATTTCGTAATGTTTGACGTATTGTTATTCTTGGTTTTTGTCGTTGAAATTATACTTTTTCGTGTAGGCTTAGGGCTGAGCGTAGTTGAACTGTCAAGTAAAGGTAAAACAGGTAAACTTCAATTATGTTACAGGTAAAAAGAGTTAATAATTTTTCCCATAAGTTTATTTTATAATTATGTTCTCGGAAATATTGCCCTCAAAATAATTGATAGACTTATCTTATTTCAGCAGGATCACGAGTCGAGCAAGGTGGATACATAGGTACCTACATGTTAACTTACAACTTACCTTTTTGCAGCTGGCAATTCTTTATTAGCCTGTGTAAGGATGCAACCGGAATATTCTGTATCTGGATACCAGTGGGAAAGTTTAATAATTTGGTTCTGCCCAGCTTTATTCAGCACAGCCTCACGTTCCTTACAAGTCTAAAAATAAGTATTTCATAATTAGGTAACTAGCTCACAGACCTCACAGATCAGGTACATTTTTAAGTTGCAAGTAAGGATTAGTAATAATTATTTTTAATATTTTATAGATGCTCACTTGATTGATTAAATAGTTACGACTTACCTTAGTACTGTGATAAACGGACGGCCACTGGCTTTCCTCGTCATAGTATAACAGTAAGTTTGGTGTGCCTATGTCCCTTTCGAACTCTATCAAATATTCAAACTGTCCATCCAGAGATAGAAAGCAGAAACGTGATAGGAATGCCCAGTTCTAAAATCATAATGTTGTCATAGATAAGGAACAGTTAATTAAGATACGCAATTAATTAAGTATACCTACAGGTAAGTATATTAAAGAGAAAACTCTACTATTTTTGTAACGAGTCCGCATCGACAAGTTGTACCTACCTTAGACAAGTTGCATTATACCTAGGTAACTTACCTTAGACAAGTTGATAGAAATGTAAATAGGTAAGAAGGCAGGTAAGTGTCAAATCAATCATAATTACAAAAAGATACTTACCTATGTAAAAGTAAACATACATCTAACTACCGTAGAGTTTTAAACTTTTATTAAAGGTTCTTTACCTCTTTCGAATCCAACCTCCCTTCTACCCACTTCCCCCAAACCATGGGACACCCCATCAGGACCAAGTACACTGTTGTCAGGACCATATTGATTAAACATTCTATAATAATTAGGGACTCATGGATGACGCCTGAAATACCAAAATGGAAAATTATAAACATTAGTCATCCAGAATAGAACCGAAGTACCTAGGTAGTTAAAGATACAAAGATTTAAACAATATGACTGGGGCCTAGTTAGGTATCCTTAATTGTAACTTTCCGCTTTGCCTATGGGTAAAATTATAAATGTTGGAAGGTGGAAATTTTTTATTCAAAGTTGAAGCATTGCGACTAAAGCATATTTTCAAACTGGTAAAGACTTCATTTGAATCAATAGTTTAGGTATATGTATAACTAACTTAAACTAAACTTGGCTTAAACTAACAAAATGAATAAAGAACCAAGTACGAAAGTAGGTACCTAAATAAAAAAAAAGAAAGAAAAGATATACATTGTACCCATTTCACATAATAATTAAAATCGATAAGGTAATTAGATAAAAGAATCATAATAAACTGGGATATTAATAAAAGTACACAATCAAAACAATAAATTAGGAAAACTTACCTTTTGAGAATTTTTATGAAAGTTTCAGGATAGACCACGTTTTTTGCACTATAAATCAAGTTGTTATACAAAAATCTGAGTAAACTTGCATTTTTATTAGATTTATACTTAGTTAATGTCCTAATTGTTTTGAAGCCACATTTTGTTGTGAATTATGTTTCCATGGAAACGCGTCCTTATATCCGCCGCGTTCATTTGTTTGATTAAAAATTTAGCGAAACACATCGCACGCAAGGTTTGAGAAAAATAAAACTAAAAGCCATTATCTATACATATAATAAAATTGTCGAAAAGTGGTGTCTGTACAATGGAAATATATAAAAAAAAGTAGCAGGGGTTGTTATTATATCGATGCCGAACCCGAAATTGTAATAATTAATTTTTTTTTGTCTGTTTGTCTGTGTGTTTGTGCACGCTAATATCAGAAACGGCTTATTCGATTTAGATACGGTTTTCACTAATATATTGTAGTAAGCTTCACTTAACATTTAGTGTTTATTTCATGTCAATCGGTTCATATATAAAAAAGTTATGTCAATTTAAAGAATCACGGCGAACATTTTTAACGTACAGAGTACGTACTACACGCCTCGCGCCTGAGCGTCCGTGGTTGTAAGTCACTATTCCACGCGAACGAAGTCGCGGGCACAGCTAGTACAAAATAAGAAGATAGTGGTAAAGGAAATACTTTGATAAAAAATTTCTACTAGGTATGGACTAGTTTCGTACTGTAGGTACATCAAAGATATTATTTAAAAAAAAAATCTGTACCTATACGAGTAGGTAGGTATATCACATTTTTGTTCAGTTTACAATATCATGCAATATACCAAGGATCTTACGATCTGTACCTAACTCTACTAAGACTGCCCACGCACCATACAATACTTTTGTAAAGCCACCTATAGTATGCGACAGGTTGAAATGGCAATCCGGATATGAGGCGGGGGACGCCCAGAACGCTCGCACGTCACCCGCACCTGCTTATCGCACGGGATGTACGGGCGTACCCACCCCGTTTGCCATTTCAACCTGTCGCATACTGAGTCGATATATATATATAGTTTAGTTTCCCAATTCATGTCAACTTTCATATAGGGTAGTACGCTTGACTGAAACGGCTTGTGGGCTTAGAATGCGGTTGCGGAAGGATGACCAGCGAGGTTGAATTCCTTGATGTTTTTTTTTATATTAGCCATGCTAATCGTAACTAATACTCCCCTTTCCCCTCCAATTAAGCGTAAAGCTTCTGCCAGGAGTGGGTACGACAATAATGCAACGGGTGGGGTAGAACCGGCGACCTTTCGAAATTCAGTCGGCTCCTCAACCGTTGAGCTAACGAAGCTCAACTGTCACTTCCCGCAACCCGCGCTAGCTCACGAGCCGTCTCTGTGTAATATCTCTGTCTCTCAAATGAAACGACAACAGTACAATAATATAATTCGTATATTTTATACATTTTCACATTAAAAAACAATGCAGCGTTCATACAAAATATCTCGTATGCATAGCCAAAACAAGTAAATATTCATAACAAAAACTGGAAATTACTTACGTAAGCTTACAAGCTAAGAATAACCAATGCTTTCAAAGAAAATAAATCAACTGCGCGAGCGAAAAAAAAATAGGTTTATTTATAGGTACCTATTTTTATAGGTTTTCTTAGCACTCTAATATAGCGCGCGTTCACCGCTTACGTTTTGTCAGCCGCCTACCTATGAGCAAGCGTTCTGGCATTCCATACATATTCAACTATTTAGATCAAACCGACAATACGCTAGGTATACGTAGGAAGTGTGACTATTGAGCAAATACTACGCCACCACGTATCGTGGACGCAGATTGGCTTCGTAGCTACTCTACAGAGTAACGCATAGTGTGAACAACACGAGTGGTGTGAACTGTGAACGTAACTTTCACACTGAGGTAGTCAGCTGACATAACGTTAAGTGTGATGACTGTGAACGCTCACTTAAGGTGAACGCACACTTATCCGAGACAAACGCGATATGTAACGTGGTTTTTTCTCGTGCCGGACGAGACGGGACGATTTCTTAACATATAAAATTATAGCGACAAAATGTACGGGACGATACGTTCCGTCCTGTCCTTTTTTCAAGCTATCCAATAGTACTTCGAGAAATCGTCCCGTAAGGAAAACAAGTTACGTATGCTGCGACCTTTAGTCAGCCCTTTAGAGCCTTTGCAGGCGACGACATTTCCACGCGTAGGAGGTAATTGAAACTTTTCAGACGCAAAGGTTTCTTTGCGTCATATTCCTCATTATTGAAAGTTATGAACCATATCTAATAATCACACAATAGTACAACGTTACTTGGAATAAAGTCTCTCATAACGTGGAAACTGAACTGAACGTGTATCGCGGGCTTAACAAGTCTCAAATTCTTTAAATGTTCTTATTTTTTACTAAAATTCATAATTAACCGCACCGAAAAATTACCTTAACGAAATACTTAAAAATACAAGCCTCACAACAAAAAACTTGAACAAGTATTGAACGCGTGTTTATTTTATAACCAAGTATACCATGAATTCAGCCAATCACAAACGATTGCGATTGTAATAATTATTGATGTAGGTTTTCCAGAAATATGCCTAGCTAGACATATTGAATGGTTAAACTTGTTAAATTTTTTGCGATAAGGCGGATAAAGTCTTAATTTAAAACAATTATGTTTTCCGCATTTTTACTAACGCAATTCCATTTGATTACTTTTTAAAATTAAATATATTAATTTATGTAATTTTACTATTTTTTACTTAACCGCATTTCCAATATGAAAATTCTTGCATGTAGGTATGAATTATAAGACGTCATATTGTCGTGCAAAATGTATTAGAAACATGTTTGCTAAAACAGAGAAGACCTACAACACGTTGCAGCATATTATGTTACAACCTGTCGCACATAACTATATAAGGCAAAATCATTATGTGACCACCTGCGGGATGATTCGCTAACTCAGTTTCTAACACTAAATCATAGCCACCGAGCTCATTTTTTAATCAATTGAAGGTTTTCTACGTAAAAATATTTTGCTATCACCCAAAAAAGCAGCAATGTAGAACTAACCTCAGTCGCTATCATTCATTGTTAGACACTGAGTTAGCGAATCATCCCGCTGGTAGAACGCAAAGGCACCTGTAAGTTCTACTCACATAAGTAGCTTACATGATTAACTTACAACGATGTGTGAACTAAATTTAAATTTTATGAATATTGGTATTTTCAACTGTATTTTAAACAAACCTTTGAGCGTTTCGGCAATGAAAGTGTATGAATTTGTTAGTGATTCTCTCAAATTGTTGTAGTTTTAGGTATATACCTAGTTTAATTTTAATTTAGATTGTACCGATGGGGCTGGCATATAGGACACCTATAAAAGCCCCTTAAAAATATTAGAATAAAAAAAAACTTCAACGAATAAACACTCTTATAAGTTACTTTATATTTACGTTGCTAAATTTTTAGTCAGTTAATTACATACGTAGGCTACTTACGTAAAGAAAACTTACAGGTGCAACTTGCATGCAAGCCACTTGCATAATGGAAATATAGCTTAGCTTTCACTTGGATTTAAGTTTTCTTTTCCCTTCAAATACACAAATCAATAACTCTAAATACTTTTACAGAACAATACACTGAACTAAATGAAGACTAATGGAATTAAAAGTTTAGTCTTAAGTTTTATTTAGTCATTCTTTTATAAGGGTGAACGTTCAATAACTTAGAATACGTAATAAAAAACCGGTTATTGGTTGGTAACCCAAAATGGTTAACGCCCACTAAGATTGTTGCCTCCATCATTTGTATGGAATCACATAAAAGAGAGGGCAATACTTTTTTTCTCTCTCTCGTCTGGCTTTACAAAGATTAGCCAATGTCAAGTTTGTAGTTATTTGTAACAAGTTAGTTAAAATATACAAGTATGGACCCCGTCTGTGCCGGCGCTCGCCGACATACGCACGGCACCCCCTTAGAGCGCTGTCCAGTCAGTTTTAACACAAAAAAAAAAAAACACTCCAAAAAGGCAGAGCACGCCCGCCAGCAAACACCAACACAGACGAAGTCCAGCGCTATACTTCTTTCTGCGGATAGAGTATAGGCAAAGCTCGTGAGCAACTAGCATTACTTTTTAATACAAAATAATGTTTACTCTAAGTTATATTGGAGTTAAGTGAGTTTTGTGGTATTTTAAATTTAGTTTATACTTTCATTGTTTCTTATATTGTTTGTTTTAGGGGAAAGATGTTGTATACATTACCTATTTATTATAAAATATTGTATCTTGTAGGTAGTTTAAAAATTCACATAATAAAGCAGTCACTATCAAGCAGCTGGTTCTTTTATTAACCCCCGACCCAAAAAGAGGGGTGTTATAAGTTTGACGTGTGTATCTGCGTATCTGTGTATCTGTCTGTGGCATCGTAGCTCCTAAACTAATGAACCGATTTTAATTTAGTTGTTTTGTTTGAAAGGTGACTTGATTGACAGTTTTCTTAGCTATAATCCAAGAAAATCGGTTCAGCCATTTGAAAGTTATCAGCTCTTTTCTAATTACTGTAACCTTCACTTGTCGGGGTGTTATAAATTTTTAATTTACACTTGTTACAATAGGTGAAGCCTCGTTTATGTGCGTGCATTTTCATATGCTTGTTCTAAGCGAGACAACTGTAGTGAGCTATAGTTAGTCATTTCAACAAAAGACTCAAAGCAAAGCCAATTGTCCGTTCGAATCGAATTTCACCCGGCTCATATTTATTAAACCTGTGAACGTTCACCTTTAAGATAGATACTCCACCTATATATTACATTACCCAATAGGTACAATGAAATATTTTACTGACATTCCCTCAACACTTGTAAAGATTTCCTGAACAGTTCCTGCTGGGCGCGTGCGTGCTTGATTTCTAATTCCGCCAGGTCTATTAAACTGTGGACAACAATTGTTGTATTATTGTAAAATTATAATGAATACCATAATTATTATTAGCCATTACGCGCGGATAGAGTAAAACTTATTTGAAGATATACAGTGGTGTGCAAATAATAATTTAACAAGCCATATTTTAACAATTTAGTTAATTTACGAAAATGAGTCAAGGTAAAAAATTGAGATTTTAATTTATGCAAATAATAACAACTTTTCTGTTTGGTTACTAACTACTGTACTAACCTCTTTTTGAAAGCGGCGACGCGTCGAGTGCGGAAGTCCAATAATTCCTCACGAGCTCGCGCAGAAAGTTGCTCAAAACGGGCACAGGCGTCCGCTTGCGCTTGTTCCGCCTGATGACATAATATAATATTTGATATTTATAATCCCGTAATAAGGCATCAACTCCACGAGCGAGGGAAACGCGACGAGTCCGACCTACTATCGTCGGTGTCGAGATAGATATACACGGTGTAACCAGAACGCTGGCAAAAACGAAGACATATGATAGTACTGATGATTACTGATAAAATACTACAAAAAAACGCGAAAAAATAAATCAAAAATCCTGTATTTTTTAAAAATTCACAATATATTACAAATAAAACATCCGACTGACGCTAGAGGTCAACAAACGTTGCCTAAAGGGCCTCTCGAAGTCAATACCGGGTCGTAGGTTGGGCATTGACTCGAATTTTGCACGCTATACACTGCGTTGCAAAACTTACTAAAACTACAAAATAAGGCTATTTTTTAAGGTCATTGGAATTAGACTGTGTTTAGGTAGGATAATAATAACGGTTTTTTCTGGCGTTCTGGTCACATCCCGTATAAGAGTTGTGTCAAATTTAGTGGCATGGAGAGACTGTAGCCGAGATTCTTTCGTCCGTGGAGATGTCGCCTTTATGGTGATGATCTTTCTGTTAGTAATGCATAGTATAGTGAAAAGTATTATCAAAAACATGCATTTACCTCTTGAACCTCCATTGGCTGAGGGTATGCAAAAACAAAATCAAGTGTTATTAATTAGATAAATATTCAATTTGGTACCATGTGTGATAAATGAATTTTAAGAATGAAGGCATGTTATGATTTGCATGTTAGTCATAAAATAATGACTACAATTTCTGGTGATTGCATTTAGGTTGAGATCTATAAAGCGCACTCTGACTCTGCTTAGACTTACGAGTAAGACAGAATTAAAACGAGACAAATGTATATCTCTCACATAAGTCTGTCTCGTTTTAACTCAATCTTATGTCTGAGCAAAGTCAAAATGCGCTGTATAGATCTCACCTTTAAGAGTTCTGAGTTCTGCGTTCCGTTATCAAAAACGACCAATCAAAGAAGAACCGTTAATTAAATTGTCTTTAATTGGTTATTTTATCAATGGAACTAAAAACTCTAATAGGGGATCGACCTTTGAAGTGATGTGTGTATTTAGTGAAAAAACGTGTAGAAAAGGTTATATTTATTAATTGCCAGTGTCTCTTATGAGTGTTATTAGAAGTGTATATTATGTGGTATGAAAATATAGTCTCGTTAAATATTTTTCAAACAAACAAGATAACTCACGGCGTGTACATCTTTATTCTTTGCCCGAGCTCGTTCCAGATTTCTATTGGCAGCTTCGTATGCAGCTAGGCATCTGTAAAAGAAAATTTCTTATTGTGACCTTGCAAGACTCATAATAATAATCATCATACCATGGAGGTAATGTGTTTAGCGTTCCATAACAAAACAAATAATTTAATAAGTTTTTGAAAAACCCCAACTGCAGTTTACACATTAAAAAGCATAAAATTCGCAATGTTGATTTTTTAAGAATTTTATGAGCCCACACTCGAGCTATCAAGAGGAATCTAATGACGTATAGCTTATCAAAATCTGTTGAACCGTTGAGTAGTTAGGAGCGGACATAGGAACAGACATACATACGTACATACAGGTCAAACACATAACCATCACTTTGGGCTCCAGCGCAATCGGATAGCAAGGAACCCCTATAGCTTCGTGCGATCCGTCTGTAAACACAGCCATTTTATTCGGTAACTAGCGATCCGCACCTTCGCATGGGTAGCTTATTGCAATTTTCGTAGAGACCTCAAATTTTTTGAAAATAAAATATGGTTTCCCAGGAATAATGTAGCTTTCTGTTGGTAAAAGAATTTTCAAAATCGGTTCAGCAGTTCCAGAGATTATGCCCTACAAACAAACTTACAAACTTTACCTCTTTATAATATTAGTTCGGTAATTAAGTTGTCATACCTAAGTCGCCTGACCAGCACGGCTTTAGCGGCGTGCGTGTCCCGCATGTAGTAGCGGAGAGTGTCGGCCAACTTCAGGTCCTGGTCTGATGCCATGCGACCTTCGATTTTCTACAACAATTTGAACAAAATCATAGTTTTTACTTGTATTGAAATTAAAGTAACGTCTGCTTTAACAGTGAAGGAAATCATAGTGTCGAAATCTGCATGATTGTGAGTTCTCCAGAATGTTCCCAGAAAAGTGAAAGGTGATAATTGGAAGATGTCACACAAGTCCGCCAATCTGCACATGCCAGTGTGGTAGACTATCGCCTAATCCTTCTCATTTGAATAGGAGACCTGTGTTCAGTAGTGACCCGGCGGCGGATTGAAGATGATGATATTACAGTACAATGTACTTATATTTTTAAAAATTATATTTTTGTATTTAAATATACAATGCCCTTCTGGCATCAGTTTTCTCCTCCATTTTTAAAATGGGTACCTTCAAGTCAAGAGTAAATAAGCAACTTCTAGGTAAGCGCGCTCCATCTTAGGCTGCATCATCACATGCTAGGTCTGATTGCAGCCAAGCGCTAGTCTAATTAAAAAAAAAAAGATCATGATACTCTTAGAAAAAGTCAAAGCTCACCCTGCACTTGTCAAAGGTCTCGGCAGCCCTGGTGAGGAATCGCTCAGTGGCGGGTTGTTCCCGCGTCGCCAGTTGCGTAATGCAGGATGACAGTTTGATGTGCGAGTCCGCTACCTCTGTGGAAACATTGATCACATTAAAAACTTAATCACTTTTAGGGTTCTACACACAAAGTGTAAAACGGTGCCCTGTTAATGCAACTCTGCTGTCTCTCTGTCCACGTAACACAGGTCTCTAGCTCTTAGATAATTTACAAACCTAAAATTTTGATATTTGGTGCACCGTTTGGACCCAAAAGTGAATATTAAAGTAGAAATTCAATTAAATTATTTTCACTCTCATAAGAATGTTAAAACGGTCACGGTTTTTCGTTGTCATATACTTATAATATAAGAGCTTATTCCCGCGACTTTGTCTGCAAGGATTACACAAATCCTTTCTTAGCGAATGTCTACGTCATAGTAACTATCCGCGTGCCAAATTTCAGCCCAGTATGTCCAGTAGTTTGAGCTGTGCATTGATAGATCAGTCAGTCAGGTTTCCTTTTATTAACCCCCGACCCAAAAAGAGGGGTGTTCTGTGTATCTGGCTGTGGCATCGTAGCTCCTAAACTAATGAACCGATTTTAAATGAGTTTTTTTTTTTGTTTGAAGGGTGGCTTGATCGAGAGTGTTCTTAGTTATAATCGAAAGTTATCAACTCTTTTCTAATTACTGTAACCTTCACTTGTCGGGGGTGTTATAAATTTTTAATTTAAACTTGTATATTTGAATAAACTTACTACTCCATAAATATATAGTATAACTAGTAGTAAATTTACATTCTGTGTTGTTAGGGCATTACAAGTGGCAACTCACCCTTGTGCTTGGAAGTCATACGATCCACCTTGGTTACAGCTTCCTTGAGGTGTGAGTAGTACTCCTGGAGAAAAGCAGTCTCTTGCTCGAAGAAATCATTGACATCCCGCACTGTAGCACCGAGATAGATCTCATCTGTCGTTGTTGTCATTGAACGCATCTGAGAATTAAATTTTCCTGTCATAAATACAATAATAATAATATAATAATAATAAAAATTCTTTTAAGCCTCTACAAAGAAATAAAGTTTTTTGTTCCTACATGTACATTGAAGTTGGGTGTGCATTACAAGCTGATTTTTTAATCAATGATAATTCCTTTGTAGATCAAATTGGTCCACAAATCTTGAAGAAATTGCTACTAATATCAAATATCTTCTAAAACCTATATAGATAATAATATAAATGCGAAAGTGTCTGTCTGTATGCTGACTTTTCACTTGTTTCTTGGTGAAGGACAGGCTATTTATCCAGAAAAATCAAAGAGTTCCCACTGGATTTTTAAAAACCTTATTCCACATGGATGAAATCTCGGGCATCATCTAGCATAGAAATAAAAATTAAGAACCTCCTCCCTTAAAAGTTTTAAAAGGTTCTATTCTATAATCTTACTGACTGACAAATATCACTTGATACTCGAGATGGAGTAAAGCATAATAACTCACCAATCCTCCAATGAGGTCCATCTTCCCCCTAGGCTTAGCGCACAAGTCCTGCTCATACTCCAGGAATACCCGCAAATGAGCATCACCTCTGAATACAGGGTGCGCTGCTAGACGTTGTAGAAACACCTCGTGCATTGCGACTGTCTTTTTGAATGTTGCTAGATATTCCCTATACAAAAGATTTGTTATTTAAATAAAGAGCTTTTTAATTTTTGTGTATAAAGCGATTATAAAAAAATTAATTCAAATTCAAATTTTTGAACCCAAATTAACAAAAAGTTACATATTTTGTAATGCTTCAGTTGTTTTACAACTGAATTTTTTTTTAAACTGAGTATTTCATTTTGTTTTTAATGTAGAATAAAAACAAAACATCTTATAGGCCATATTACTATAACTAGACAAGCGATAAACTTACTCAACAATGCATAACACAAAAAGGGCACATACCATAGACAATTAATGTGGAAACCTGCCCAGAAGGAAGAAAGACAGAACACAAAAGGGAGGAAGAAAAACTCACTCTTCAAGCTCCTCCTTCATCTTGAGGAACTCCTCGCGCGTGAGAGCTCCCTCTCCCTCACCAAGCCTTTGCAATTTCTCCCGTGATGCGTCAAAGTCAGGCCTCGGAGGCGCTGGTGGAATCTGTGTGAATAGCACTTATTTTTTTATAAGGGCCTGATGAAAACATATCGAATCGTGTGGACGCGTCATTAGGCATTTTTAGGGTTCCGTACCTCAAAAGGAAAAACGGAACCCTTATACGATCACTTTGTTGTCTGTCTGTCTGTCTGTCCGCCCGTCCGTCGTGTCTGTCAAGAAAACCTATAGGGTACTTCCCATTGACCTAGAATCATGAAATTTGGCAGACTGGTAGGTCTTATAGCACAAGTAAAGGAATAAATCCGAAAATTGCGAATTTATGATTACATGGTTAAAAAAAAATTAAAATGTGTTTAAATCTGTGCGAGCCCGACTCGCACTTGGCCGGTTTTTTTTTTAATTTTGTACATAAAGTACAAAGTAGCAGAATAACGTTCAAGTTTCTTTTAAGCACTCCACGATAATTAATTAACGCTTCATGTTACTTCTAAGCTACTGCAGAATGTCTACTGCTACTGCAGAACCTTAGATCATGTAAATCTATTATTATGTATTTACATGATCTAAGGTTCTAGACATACTTGGAGTTGTAGTTTCAAATCTGATAAACACCTATGAATTTCCAATTACAATTTATCACAACTGAATATAAAATTACAGAATTAATAGTATTCTAGGAATGTGTGAAAGAGTCTACCAATAAAAAAGATAAAATCCAACTTACAATATATCCAGCGTACTCTTCATTTTCTTCATATCTGTCATGGAGCCACACAAACTCCTCATGCTGGCGCACTACAAAGAACTCTGACTTCTGGAACTCTGGCAGAGTTGTCTTTGTGTGCACTGTGAACTTGACCTTCTCTTTCTCACTCAGGGCATCAGATATATCCACCTATAACAAATAAAATCAATAAAATGAAAATGTCCACAAACAATTATTTTCTCAGAAAAAGATATTGCTACTATACTAAAAGCAAAAGTGTGTCTGTTTGCTAGCTTTTCATGGCCCATCTGTTTAAATAATTTTCACATTTTTTTTACAAAGATATCTTTCATCCTGGTTGGACGTAGGCTTCTTTACAAAGAGTTTCCATGTGATTTTTAACAAACCTAAATCCATATGGATGAACTCGTGGGCATCAGCAATTTGATGCTGAGCTAGCTTGCAGCCCTGACACAGATATAGGCCACTTTTATGCTGGAAAATCAAATAGTTCCCACAGGATTCTTCTTCTCTCTGGGCTGGTTTTCGCACTTAAACGTTTCCGTCTGTTGTGTACCATACCGTTCTGTTCCCACAGGATTGTTACAAGATTTAAATTAATGTGGACAAACTTACAGGCAGTTTATTTTTGAAATGGCTGTAACACAGACAGACTGGAGGAAACTATAAGGGACCCTTTTTTACTATGGAAACCTAAAACCATACCAATAAACTGTTGTCAGCGAGGGAGACATTTTCACTGGGTTTCTTCTTGTCAACTTTGATGTCACCGCTAGATGGTGATGATAGTGGTTGTACAGATGACAGAGGATCATTATTACTCTCTTCAACACAGTCCTGAAAAAAAAAAATTATCTACACCACTACTTTTCAACTACCATAAAAAATTAAGGGCAAATACGGAGAGGTTTTGTGTTTTCAAGGTGCAATCAGATTTTTTTTAACTTTAATTTAAACAAGTTATTGGTGTAATCATCTTGTAATAAATGTACCAATCATTCATAGAAATAGCAACTAGCAACATTATTCAGTGACAGCACTCCATATACACAACACTATCCACATACACTGTGACAGCCACCGGAGTGAAAGCCAATATTTGTCCAGGAACTTAAACTGGGTTTGCTTAAAAAATTTGTTTTGAGATTCAAATCTTTAATAAAGTATCTTACTAATTTCAAGATAATGGTTTCATTACTTCTACAGTTACTAAGTCTCTTCTGTTTTGAAAATATTTGTTTATACATTTAAAATTTACTGATGTAATACATCTCAATGACAAATAACTTAGTATTAAGTTAGAGATACATACGTTTTTTTAATGAAACTATCATAATCTACCATGAATCTACCCTATAAGCTATTGTTGTAACAAAAAAAATTATATTGCACTATTTTAAATTATTGAGTAATTATGAGTATTTGAAAATAATATAATAGGCTATCACGTATCAAGCCCATTGTTATTATCAAAGTAAATAGCAAGTCTCATTTTCGAAAGACAAAATTAGTTACCACGTCATGATTTTCGGCTTAACAACAATTACCACCTAAATTACTGTAAATAACAATCTCATACAAAAAAACCGTTTAAAACCAAAGTATCTGTAAATAGAAACTGGAAATCAACAGGATTTTTATTTTAAGAGAAATCAGTGGAATTAAGAATCATAGGATACGCCCCCCCGATTTGGAAAGATAAAGCTTTTAACAACATTTAAACGGTATGGTTATAAGTTAACTTTAGAAAACTTACCATCATATTAATTAAATGTAATTGATTGCTAATTTAAAACAGGAATCTCAAATTAAAATTACGATTTTTTGCATAAATATTTCCGATTCGGCGACACTTCACAAAACACAACAACAACTGTCAATGTCAACATGTCAACAACTGTCATGATAAATTTTTTAAATTAATGCACAGACTGCTTTCAAAAATGTTTATGTTCTGATGGACTATTCGGGTTTCAGGTTATTCATCAATGTAAAGAATTTTGAATCGATTATATACATCCTAGAATCGATTAAGTGATTATGTTGTGTACTGCATGGCACAGCCCTAGCGCCTATTCAATAAAAAAAATGAATGATCAAAAATCGAAGGAAGCCCATCTAAAATATTCTTGTATTTTTATTATTTACTTATAAAAAGACACAAATTTTACAAAAAATGGGTACACAGAAACCTGGAGAATGGGCTACCTCACTTATTGCACGATTTGAGGAACAAGTAAGTATCATACTATTCATTTTATTAATTATAGAAGTATAGACCCACCCAAAAGGATAACATACTTTTTTTACACAAATAATAATTTTATGTGACTATGTATTTTTTGTGGTGTGTGGTGAATAGCTTAATAGTTCTGAAATCAGGGTAGTCCAGGTTTCGATCTCGGGTTTGCAGTTTGCACCCTAACATTTCGGAGTTATGTGCGTCTTACCTAAATATCATTTGCTCTAATGGTGAAGGAACACCAATGTGTTCCTTCACCATTGAGAAACCTGCATATCTGAGAGTTCCCCATGATGTACTCAATGATGTGTGAAGTCTGTCAATTTGCACTTGGCCAGTGTGATAGAGTAGACAATAGCCTGCACCCTTCTCAGTCTGAGAGGAGACCCATGTACAGTAGTAGGCTGGCGATAAGTTGTGATGATGATCACGAATATTTTTCAGTTGCCATACAAAACAGGAGCTCAGAATCTTCACTCCCGCATAAATGAAGAACAATGTAAAGCATGTCTGGTACAAATCAGTCGACACCGCTTCTCACTTGTCATTGCTGGCCTGACAAAAATCTTACAGAGAGTTAATGAACTGGTAAGTGTTAAAGCTTTTATACAATTGAGGAATTCCTTAGTGATAAAGTTATGTGGAAGCAACAGCTGGCTGAGCTTTTAGTTGTCTAGTGAATTGTTACATTGATAATATTGTAACTTTTATGATTTGATAAGAATAACATGCCATCATACCATGAAATGGTATAATGGCATGTTATGCCATGCTTCTCCAGATAAAAATTTAACAACACACATTGTTTCAGTATCAACCAACAGTGTTATGTCTGAACCGTCCGCAGACAGAGCCAGAGAAGGGATACCATGACAGTTTGGTGATAGTTCTGGACACACTAGAAATATGTCTTAGCTCCCAGCCCAAAGACACTGCAAAATATGATGAAGCCATGAATGTGAAGATATTGCTTAGAGAAGTTTGCCAGTTTATTGGTATGAAAATTATTAAACTTATCCTTTTTTTTTTTGAGTTTTGGTAGAGTCACAAACATAGCATAAAGGACTAATTATGACAGGCGCCAGAAGTGCGCGCCGAGTACTCTGTGTTTCAGGCGCTTACTAAAATTGTATGAATTTCTATGGAATGGATTACATCAAGCGCTAATGTCGTCAATACCAATTTTTACTAAGCCTCAGGCTCCTGTTATGACTAGTCCCTTACAGACTACATAAAAATACTTAAAATACATATAAATAGTTGGGCTACATAAAATAAATAAATTTTGATTTATGACAAAATCCTTAGTGTATGTGTAGTAGAGTGTATTTTGCTTTTTAACCGTAACATAACTTTAACCATCTGCCAGGTAACTGTGTAGCTTATTACCTTATTTTATTTTGAGCTTCTGCTTGAGGCATATTGACTGTAATACTCTAATGGAGGAAGCGCCGGAATAACCAACTTTTAGTTAAAAGATGTGATGTGTGGGCATAATTTTAGAAATAAATATTTTTCTTTACATTTTTTCTACAGATCTCCGTAATGAAACCAACTTGAATAACACCCTCCTACGTCAGTTGGCCAGTAAAGTGCTCTTTGCCCTCAGTCTCAACTTCTTCAATGCAGTCTTCAACAGAATAAGTGCACGATTGCAGGTAATTGCTATTTTACGTTAATTATGGAGGTATGAAGGCTACTTTTATCCCGGAAAATCAAAGAGTTCCCACGAGATTTCAAAAAACTTAAATCCACGCGGACGAGGTCGCGGGCATCATCTAGTAGCTTTATAGGTTCTTAAAGTTTAACGGTAACTATAACGTAACGTTAACCGCCTGTTATGCAATTGACCCTTAATAACATTACGAACCAATGGTAAATTATTTTGAAGATTCAAAAGCACTTGTAAAAATTTATTTGAATAAAAATCTATTCTATACTAATACCTTGTTGTAGGAACTAGCATCTAGCTCAGAGGAAAACCCCGACTATACAGATATAGAGTTGATACAACACATTAATGTTGATATTTTGAGGCTTATACGGCTACTCACAGGTAAAAACATCTATACGATCATCCCATACAATTGACTATGTAATCTTTAAACTGAAAACAGACATGCACGAGTCAGCCGCATCAATTACGCCGTTTAAATGCATGTGACGACAGCCAGAACGACATTGCTTTGACTTCACTGCTACTACTGTACTCAAGCAAATGAAGAATATGATAATGGTTCAGATATTTCCAACTTGTTGTATTGCAAATGAAAATAATCCCATATGTACATTTTTAGTACTGAAAAATGCAGCTCTTAACAAACTTTTACATTTGTATCGTATTTTCAGAATCTATACAAAAGTTTAAGTTGTTAAGGAAATCTGCACATATAGTACTTGTGGTGTCCCTCGAGAAAGCTGTATGGAATTGGATGGACACATACCCCCAGGTACTTAATATTTTTTCAAAAACCATATACAGTACAGTCATGTGCATATAATCAAGAACTACTACTATTCATGGCAAATATAGAGAACAACTTGTTATAACATTTTCTTTAAAATCATTCCTAACTTTTGATCATTTATATATATAGTCACACTCGAGAATGCCCGCGACTTCGTCCACAATTTAGGTTTTTAAAGATCCAGTGGGAACTGTTTTATTTTCTGGGATAAATTCAAAGTTCAAATGTACTCTCATATTAACCCGCTGGCTGGTGTGCAAACAATTTGAGAATGCATTAATTGCATGCAGCATATTGCTGTGCACCTAAAATGATTTGAAAACTAAAGCATTTAATGCTGTTGAATAGTAGTTCACTCTTTTTCTAAAGCAGAAAATTCGCAAAACTTCAGCATGCAAAGATTCAATGCTTTCACCTGAAGCATTCGCAGACCCAATTAAGAGCTCCAAAAGAATCTTCAAGCCCAATTCAGTGTGGTTTTACTGTAACCTAAGTTATACGAAAGATTCGCTTGCAAAATAGTAACCAGCACCAACCCACTACACTTCATGATATGATAATAGAGTTGTCATACCTAGATTTTTTTTCAGGAATTCGCAGAAGTACAAAGTCGGCCTAACGATGAACTCAGCAAATGCTGTGATACTTTATTCGACATTTTACAGGACAGCTTTTCTGATAACAAAAAGTCAAGAGTTGCTATGTGGCCTCTACAGATTATGTTACTGGTTTTGAACCCGGTAAGTCTACATAAAAGAAACATTAATTTTTATCCAGCTTACTATTATGGCGGTCTCCACATACAGACACATACTCGGTCAAGCTAAGTTTGCACCTCGCGTCGATTACGTCACACTGACGTTTAGATACGGTATGTGAACCGTACTGACGCGACAAGACGACCGTGGGGAGGAGAGCCCGTAAGCGGAAGAGGCACGGCATTCCAGCGAGGTGCAAACTTAGCGCGACCAAGTTATAGATGTCGCCACAGTATCTCCAATCTCACGCCATAGATTCTCAATCGCGCTAACGGAGTTTTCTTAAGGTGCAGGGCATGGGTCTGCCCGCGAAATTCAAATTTAATTTGGTTTTCCGCAATTTGTAAACTAATACGACAAAGTCGGCTTATGGCATTCTAATAGCGCCAATGGCAGTATCATCTCCACAGGTTTATAATTTATATAAAAATCTTTACTTGAAAGTGTCCAGTTTTGAGAAATCAGGCAGAGTATCGACTAATTTGTGAGTAACTCACGTCTAACTCATTATTTTGACTAATTTCTTACAAGTTCCAACTTCCAAGACATAACGGTTGGATCAGCTAAATCCTCGGCCATAACAAAAGTATAAAGGAAGCTTTTCCTATCAGTTGAACGCACATCACCTACTCACATACACTACCCTTATTTAGGAAAAGGAAAAATATCCTACTAACCATTTTTTTAAATTAATTATAGGCAAGCGCTTGACTACAATCACACTTGATGGAAAGTGATGATGTGGCTTAAGATGGGACGTGTGGGATAGGGCGCGTGGTATAATACATGTAGTATATGTTTTCAATTTCTTTTGCAGAAAGTTCTAGAAGAAATAGTAAACGCGGATAGCGGCGCTCCTTGCAGTCCGCGACACACTAAGAAGAAACATTTCATTGATTCCGTCAAACGGGGTCTGAGTAAGTAATATCGTTTTTCAGTTAATGTCAAAGTTAATTAGGGACTGCTAAAAAATATACTTCTTTTTTCGATCGATTTTGAATCATGTATTTATAAATTCAAATTTAAAATATTTTTATTCAATTATAAGTACTATTATAAGACTTTTATAAGTACTTTTGAAACATCAAGAGCATCTACCACTGGTTCGGAATTCTTTTCCTACCGAGAAGAACCAGCAAGAAACTCGGCGGTTGCTCTTTTTTCTTATATAAACAGAAAGGTTACAATATTATCTTTGATTTAAAACTAATTTGGTTTATGTCCGCAAAGCGGGTCTATGATGCCGATTACCTTTATCAATCTTATCTCACTACTTGGTCCAGGTCCCCACAACAACTCAAAGCAAATGACCGAAGCAGCTATAGTGACGTGTGTGAAGCTGTGCAAGGCCTCCACTTATCTCAACATTGCCGATTCGGGCAACGTCACCTTTGTGCTGGTCAAATGTGTCATCAACGACCTTAAGGTAAGCCTCAATCCAAATCATAACATGAAAGCTGATAAAATTTTAAGAAGTTTCATTTTACGACTAGCTTATGTCCGTAACTTTGTCCGCGCGTACTACACAAAACTCAAGAAAGTGTATAGTCAGCAGAAGATGAGAGTCATCAATACACTCGGCTCATACACAGATTGTATAGTATCTAATCAAATCAGAATTGAAGTGATGGAAAACCAGCCGGCAAATATAGGGCAGGGGACATAGCTCGCAGAACCAACAAGTGTAAATTAAAAAATTTTAACACCCCCAACAAGTGAAGGTTACAGTAACTAGAAAAGAGCTGATAACTTTCAAACGGCTGAACCGAGTTTTTTGGATTATAGCTAAGAACACTCTCGATCAAGCCATCTTTCAAACAAAAAAAAAACTAAATTAAAATCGGTTCATTAGTTTAGGAACTACGATGCCACAGACAGATAGACAGATACACAGTCAAACTTATAACACCCCTCTTTTGGGTCGGGGGGTTGATAAATATTGCTATTATTGGCATATTAAGATGCTGAAATAGCTACTATCCGGTGAAAACGCAGCTTTGGAAGCCTCCCCCACGCTGCCTTTTTCCATTGTATTGTTGGATTAGGAGGTATATCAAGACTCGTTACGTTTCTCAGGGTCTCTTATTCAACCCCAACAAACCGTACGCCCGTGGAGCCCTGAACCCCGGCTATTCGGAGCTAGACCTCCTGAGCGACTGCTTCGTATCCCTGTTCCGAATAATGCCGCACTCCAACGACGCGCTGAAGACCTGTCTGAATCTCAACACTCATATTTCCTACCACTACATCATCGTTAACTCCTTACTCAGGTACTTATACAATTAGATGTTTTTTTTTAAATAGCCAGCAAACGAGCAGATGGGTCATTTAATGCCAAGTGATTACCGCTGCTCATCATCATTTGCAGCACTAGAGGAATTTTTTACAAAGTGTGTATTTCTACAACAAATTATAAAAAAATCGCAAAAGTCGCCATGCAAATTAAAATAAAATAAAAAGTGTTATTTCTTGTACTACGGTACGGAACCCTTCGTGTGCAAGTTGGACTTACGCTTGACCAGTTTTTGCTTAACCTAACTGCATGTTTTGTCCAGAGGTCCTAGTGTTACTTTACACGTTAACTGTATGTAAATCTGTCGCTTTATGGACAGAAAAGGGACAGAAAACTTTTCCGTCCATAATAAATAACAGATTTACGCAAATCTATACATTCTGTCAAACCTTTTAGGATAATAAAACAGCCCCGATTGCCATGGTGGCCACAAATAGAGCTCCTGTATCCAAGAGCTGCGGAATTAAGGGCAATGTTCACTGACACCTTGAATAAGGCAACACAGGTGAGGACAAACAAAATTAAACCCATTTTGTAGATTTAAAATTGCCTTATGACAATAGCGCTCGTGAAAAAATCTGGATACTTTTTATTTGCTATACCAGCTTATGCCCACGACTTTATCCGCGTGGACTACACAGATTTCAAACTCCTACTTTACTCCCTTAGAGGTTGAATTTTAAAAAGGTATTATGACGTAGACATCCGCTAAAAGCTTAGTGGATGTCTAAATCATAATAGCTATCTGTATACAAAATTTCAACCCTATCCGTCTAGTAGTTTGAGCTGCGTGTTGATAAATCAGTCAGTCAGCTTTTCCTTTTATGTATTTAGATGTTGTGACGGCTGAGGTACAACGGCTGAAATTTTGGGGGCTAATTTTGAGGTTATTGTGGGCCGGTGCAAATCGACCAGGCATAGCGCAGAGCATTTTTCACTGCCAAACCATTATCAACTTTGCTTATCTTGAAATAATATCGAAAATCAGTTGACATTATTACTAGTCGGACTGTCCCTTTTATTATAGTTCGAGTATTAGTTATACCATTTGATTTTCGGTATTATTTCAACAGCAGCAAAATCGATTATAGTTTGTCAGTGAAAAATGCCCTGCAATCTGCCTCGCTAGATGTGCGCCGGCCCTTAGACAATTTATCACGTCTCATATTATCTCATATCTCCGCTTCAGTGGGAACACACCCTTATAGACTACATATCGACACCTTATTTTACTTACAGGGCTACATAGTTCACACACCCTTACGTATGATATCACTTTCTCTCAAATCCAAAGAGGTCCAGTCGAAATTCAACAAATCTGAGGAAATGCCTGCGTATAGACATCTACTTATGTTGCTTGTGAAGCTGATACACGCCGACCCCATGCTAATGTTAAGTGTAAGTAAAATAACATTCACTACTCAATCCACATGCTTTTTGATTTAATTACAACTAGCTGATGCCGGCGACTTTGTCCTTTTGGATTTAGATTTTTGAAAATCCTTTAGGGAACTGTTTGATTTTCTGAGATAAAACTAGCCTATGTCACTCTCCATGTCTTTAACTAAGTATATCCATGCAAAAATTACATCGATTTGTATCTCTGGTACGGCGTGATTGAAGAACAAACCAACCAACAAACACTATCGCATTTGTAATGTGGGTAGTATATATTTTTGATATTTCGTAATTTATGGTATGGTAATGACGCTAATACATTCGACAGAAATTAAATAATTTAACTGAGGATCGATAAAATAGTCTGATATTAAACATTGAAATCAATATACACTTTTGTCCATAGAATCCAGGCCGCCCCGGCCTAGAGATCCAATCCTCAACCACTGAACTAATAAATGGCCTAGTCTCCCTAGTGCACCATACAGGCATGGGGGAAATATCCCAAGAAGCCATGGACGCGTTACTGGCCTTACATAGACCTGATAGAGTCCACATGTGGAACCCTGAGGCACCTTTGAATACTTTCTGGGATATCAGGTAAGGAGAATGTAGGATCTTAAATAATAAGATATCGTATATCAAAAACTATAAATATTATCGAAAATCGGATTGAGTCCGCGAGAGCTATAGATACTCCGATTTTTGTAGAACCGTTTTTTTATTATAATGTCATGTGTTGTAATTATGACGACTTTTGTTAAGAGTTACCCTTTTTAAACCGGCTCCAAAAAAGGAAGTTATGTATTCGATCCCTATGTATGTATGTTCGCGATTATCTTAAAGACCGCGGGAACGATTTTGATACTTTTTCACTATAGTAATTCACATATTTTCACAGAGGCTTCAGTACAATATATTACCTAGTAAGTAATATGCATAAATGTACAGTTATTTTACCAATATTTTTGATATATACACTGATTTGGAAAATTTTCAGTTCGCAAGTCCTCTACAATATAAGTCAGAAACTAATTCAACGTCAGATCAACAACTACAGGGAAGTATTGAGATGGCTCCGAGACGTGTTGACTTGTAGGAACGAATATCTTGCGAAGCATAAAGAGTATGCCAACGTTGGTTCGCAGATACCTATATGTAAACAGGCGCATATTAAATTGGAGGTAAGATGAATTCTGAGGGGTCACTGATAGAGATCCCTTAGTAAATTTCCGTCCGCCTTTTTCCTATTTTTGTACATTAGATAAAAATCACACATCGTTTTAGTTTCATAGATTTGATCGATCAACCCATTTCCGCCCCACTACTGAGTACGGGTCTCCTCTCAGAATGAGAAGGGTTAGGCCATAGTCTGCCACGCTGGCCCAATGCGGATTGGCCATTCATAGATTTGCTAATTGCATTCTTTTCCACCAAAAATATGCGCGTACGGTGTAAAAATGGAGCTGTTCTTAGTGAGTTTACTGTTCTGCAAACATAAACGGTTTTGTTTAATAAAATAGGGTTTACTAGTTCTTATGGATGGCCTCATATCGCAAAGTTTTTTAAGTTTGACAACAGGCGAAGGAACATCGAATACTTATAATCCTAAGCACCTTTGTTCATTATTGTTTGCACTTTCGATGCCGCATATATGAAGCATCATATATAAAGCATCTAAAATATATTATTTTTGTTTCATTACTGCTTTTACGACGATTACAATTCAACTTTCATTGATCTTTCTGATGATACATCTTTCAATGCCAACTTTGTGCAGATTGCTGTTCATCGTTGACTAAAAATTTTGCTACATACAAAGAAAATGTCTTCTCTCTAATATTCCCTCTAATCTTCTAATATTGTGTTTTGTATTACTAAGGTGGTGTTCTTCATGTGTCTATGGTCTATCGACACTGAAGCGGTACTAGTGGCGATGTCATGTTTCGCTCTGCTGTGTCAAGAGGCAGACATACGTTGCGGCTCGGATGATCTATCCGCACACTGCCTTCTACCAAACTATGCAGTCTTTCAGGAGATTGCTCATACTTCCACCGTACTTACTACTGGTGAGTGAACTTCTGATTTTCTGTAACACATCGTAGTGCTAGTGGCGATGTCATGTTTGGCTCTTCTGTCTCAAGAGGCAGATATACGTTGCGGCTCGGATGATTTATCCGCACACTGCCTTTTACCAAACTATGCAGTCTTTCAGGACTCATGCTTCTACCGTTACTACTGGTGAGTGAACTTCTGATTTTCTGAAACACATCTTAGTGCTTGTGGCGATGTCATGTTTCGCTTTATTGTGTCAAGAGGCAGACATACGTTGCGGCTCGGATGACTTATCCGCACACTGCCTTATAATTTATGGGCGAACGATTCTTTTTTGTTTGATTAAAATCCTTTTCAAGGTTGGAAAATAATAATTGACATTACATTTTATGTTTACTGTTGTAAATTTTTACAAGCAGCCAGTCAGGATATGGGAAGAGGATGTTTCTATAAAAATATTCACAGTAAGTTAACACAGTGACAAATCGATTTTAGCATACGTCAGTCTTGGGCCTTATAGCATGAGCTTGTCTTTAACAAAGTATCTTTTAGGTTCTGCTGGACTCCAAAAGCGAATAATGGCTTTGTTAAGAAAGATTGAACACTGCGTGAACGGCGTGCAACCAGTATGGGAAGAAACTTTTCGATGTTGGTAAGTTATGGTAGAAATGCGATCATCATACAATATACGGATAACACAGAAATAGAAAAGTATCTTATTGAAACAAAATTGCTTTCGAATCTTCATGTGAATCGCGGTATTTCAAACTAGTGGTTTGAAATTAACTTCCTTTCGAGAAAACCCAACAATGAAACTCAGTAAAAATAAATCGTTAACGTTATCGATCTATTAATTATTAAAGTCTACTGCCGAAACTTCTTTGTTCTTAAGTTTGCCTAGTTAGTTTGTTGTCTAAGTCTCAGGTCTTATTGAAAAGCTGAACCAACAAAATTCCAAATTTTGACACTGAATATTTGAGCATTTACAAGCCAAACTAAAAGTGGGGGAAAGTTTTTGACTATAACTGATAGTTATTGATTATTATCAAAATTATTTAGTTACTTACTGAAAAACTTTTTACCAGGGACTCGATATGCAAGCTACTGCAGAAGTATCCCAAAGGACTAGGCGGGCCGGACGAGCCTCCGGAGCCCTTACACCGCGCCGCCGCCAAACGACGCGTGTCCCATCACACAAGTACCGAACATGACTTTGAGGTTAGTTCCTACGGTGCCCTCAGAATCGTTTTCATAATAATACTTCCTCATCCACCCGATCCCCGCCACCTTCTTCAGGTCATCGATCCAACGGGCTGGTGGTCGTCCCACACTGCGCTTACCGGTACGCGGTCTCCACTCCAAAACACATCTACCCCATCGGTCGTCGTCTGTTCTGCGGCAGATATGACCTACCCATTACCACTTCAGCTTGCTAATCTTTTGAGCTACGTCGATCTCTTTTGTTCTTCTGCGAATTTCCTCGTTCCGGATTTTATCCCTGAGAGTAATACCCAAAATAGCTCGGTCCATAGCGCGCTGAGCATTTTTAGTTTGTGGACGAGACCAACTGTTAGTATCTACGTTTCCGTTCCATACATCATCACAGGCATGAGACACTCATTAGATGATTAAAAATGCATTTGAAGCAATCTATTATGGATTAAACTTAGTTTGCTTCTAAAAACTTTGAAGTACCTATGGTTGAAAATTTTGGAGTATTGAACTTTTTCCACAATTTTCAGATACAAATTCAAGAGTGGGCAAATATAACATCGTTTCTTTGCGCCCTTGGAGGTGTGTGCCTTCAAAGGAAACCTACACCGGTGTGGACACAAATACTCACCCATGGTAACTACATAAAATTGCATTATATGTAGTTTACTGTGCTATACTCTATCCCGCTCGCTCTCTCTGCTTCTCGGCGCTCACTCTGTTACGTAATCTCTTACCATTTTGACGCAAACACGTTTTCAAAAATATTCGAAATTCAATTGAAAATTAGCTTCGCTTGTGATTGGTTGGTGACACTGAGATTTTTGACTCTGTCTTTTGTATTGAATTACGTAACAGAGAGCGCTATACTAACTTCTTTCCGTAGATACAAATTTATGATATAATTTATATTAGATATAAATTTATTTTAATGTAGCTACCCAAAACCTGTGAATCTAATTGTTATTTGTTTCATTATAGATGCAAAGAAGTACAACGTTCTTGCCAACAGTACACAAGAAGTACAATATTGCCCAGTTACTCAGTAAGTCAACTTAAAAAAAAAATTACTGCTTTGCCAATGAGTTTGGTGCTTAAGAGCTTGCTTCATCGAAGCGATAACTCGTTGGTGGGTGGAACCTAAAATAGTGCTGTTTCCACAGATGATGAAACAACGTTATTGGTGCATGTCATACCACCAAGTAACCACCTTGCATTCAAGGGCAAGCTTGTAATTTGTTATCAAATCAATAGAATTAAAAATGGGCAGTCAGTGGGGCCTGCCAAAACAAGTGAAAACTTAATACTATGAAATAACAGTGCTTTTTTTGGATTATCAAATTAATTTTAGTATCAAAAATAAAGTTTCATAATTTGTAAATTAAAACCATTAGTTTAAGTTTAGTTTTACATCTATAACTGACTTCTGACGCGAACTTGAAATTTCACTTTTTTTCACAATTTCAATTTTAAAGATCACTTCAAGTATGTTCGAATATGTAGTATATTATTCATGTGTTTTTAGATTTATTGGGCAACTCCTACGACTCCTTCTATGCAGTAATGAACGCTTTGGTGCACAAATACAGACCCACGTAAAGGAATTAGTGGGAAACGAAATGTCCCCAGCTCTCTACCCCATACTATTTGACCAGATAAAGGCTATTGTCGACAAATTTTTCGATCAACAGCAACAGGTAATACACTTACGCTTTATACGTGTTTTAGAAATATAATATTCTAAAAGGAAATGGTGACTGATTTACTGACTGACTGACTTACTATCAACGCATTGCTCAACCTACTGGGCGGATCCGGCTGAAATTTGGCATGCAGATTATCTATTATGACGTAGACTTCCTTTAAGAAAGGATTTTTGAAAATTCAACTCCTAAGGGGGTAAATAGGGGTTTGCAATTTGTGTAACTAGTCCACGCGGACGAAGTCGCGGGCATCATCTAGTAATATATAAAAGAGAATGTTGACTGACTGATCTATCAACGCACAGCTCAAACTACTGGACGGATCGGGCTGAAATTTGGCATGTAGATTCTGTTGTGACGATAAGAATGGATTTTGGAAAACTAAAGGGTTAATAGGTTTTGAAACTTGTCTAGTGCACGCGGATGTAGTCGCGGGCTAAGCTAGTATTTAATAAAAATCTTTCCTTATCCATAGGTAATGTTAACCGACTTAAACACCCAATTCGTGGAGCATACGATTTTCATAATGAAAAGCATACTGGACAACAAGAATAACGAACAGCCGTGCGAACATCTCAGCACTACGTCGATTGAGGGACTCATGTTGGCTATTGTAAGGTAGGTTCTAAATGTAGGTTTTAAAATTTGTGGATTTCCAAGGAAAGGCCAATTTCCAGATTTAAGAAATGGTCATGAAAATTTTATTGAAAATCTTTTAGACGAATGTTTTGACTTATTTAATTTTACATTTACATTAGACTAACCTTCCCTATGTGGATTTTTTCCCACAATGTAACTAAGTCTTTATATAAGTTAAGATAGTTTGTATGTTTGTTTCTTATACCATTTTTCTCAAAAACTACTGCTATTATTTTATATTACATACATAATATCTCTCGGCTTATTTCTTAAATATGTTTGAAAATAATAGGCCACAAGGGTGATCCATTAGTTTAATTTTTTCATTTGTTAAAACCTTTGTTATAGGTAAATCCATGTAATAAATTGATAATTAATTTCTTGTAGGTATGTCCGGCATTTGGATATGACAGTACTCTCGGTTCAAATAAAGACGAAACTGTGCCAAGTCGTCGATGCTATGATGAGGAGACGCGATGATCTAGCTTTTAGACAGGTATCATATCAATCTGACGATGTTAATTCTGATGTTTGCTCTGCCAACATTTTGAAAAGATGTTTTCTATGCTCCAAAGAATGAGTTGGGTCTGGCCATCAATTCGAGAGGTATCAAATAATGTTACAAAAATTACAAGAAAATCTGTTTTCATTTTTGTAATACTTTTTTAAATGATCAAAGTACGCTTTTCTGCTCAAAGTTTCGGCGCCTGCATTCACTCATAGCCAGAGCTAAGCATTTCACAACCATATCGCGCAAATGCTAAAAATCAACAGTTCTATAGTACACGACAGGTTGAGATGGCAATCGGAGTATGAGCCGCTGGGTTAGCGCGGGGGGATGTGCCGGGCGTCCCCACCCCGATTGCCATCTCAAACTGTAGCGTACTACATGTGATCTAAGCACTGTAGACATCACACTAATTTTATAAAAATTTGTGTGTATGTGTGTGTGTTTGTTACTCCTTCACGTAAAAACTTCTGAACGGATTTAGCTAAAATTTAGAACGGAGATAGATAATATCCTAGCTACTTTTTATCCCTGAATATCAAAGAGTTCCCACGAGATTTCGAAAAACCTAAATTCACGCGGACGAAGTCGAGGGCATCAGCTTGTACTTTATAAGGTAACATTTTTACACAATGTTGTTCTCCATTGTATTAATTTCGTTCCTTAGGAAATGAAATTCCGCAACAAGCTAGTGGAATATGTGACGGATTGGGTGTTGGGCACGTCGCACCAGATCGCGCCGCCGCTGCGGGCAGATGCTTCTTCCATCACTAGGTAGGACTAGCTGGTTTTACGTGCACTCTAATCTATACATATAATAAAATTGTAGAAAAGTGGTGTCTGTACAATGGAAATATATAAAAAAAAAAGTAGCAGGGGTTGTTATTATATCGATGCCGAACCCGAAATTGTAATTAATTTTTTTTGTCTGTTTGTCTGTGTTTTTGTACACGCTAATATCAGAAACGGCTTATTCGATTTAGATACAGTTTTCACTAATGTATTGTAGTAAGCTTCACTTTACATTTAGTGTTTATTTCATGTCAATCGGTTCATAAATAAAAATGTTATGTCAATTTAAAGAATCACGGCTAACATTTTTAACGTACAGAGTACGTACTATACGCCTCGCGCCTGAGCGTCCGTGGGTATATAAAGCGCGCTGAGAGCTATTCCACGCGAACGAAGTCGCGGGCACAGCTAGTAGCTAGTAGGAGCGGACTGAAATCCGAAAGGTCGGCGGTCCAAACCCCACCCGTTGCACTATTGTCGTACCCACTTCTAGCACAAGCTTTACGCTTGGAAAACGGAGTGGAAAGGGGTAAGTATGTTAGTCATGATTAAGGTGACTAATATTGTTTTTTTAAATAAAAATAAAAAAAATCAAATTCCTTATTGCTGAACGCAACTGATATGCAACTGGCCCTAAAACAGGCGAAATTATTTGTGTTTTACTAGCTCGTAGCAATTCACAATATTGTGATCAGATATTATGTATCCAGGGAGCTGGACCAAGCTTGTATGGAGGCCGTAGCCGCTCTGCTCAGAGGTCTGCCCCTGCAGCCGGAGGAGTCTGATAGAGGAGATCTTATGGAGGCTAAGAGTCAACTGTTTCTTAAGTAAGTTTTGGGCACTAAGCCTGATGATCATCGGTGGCATGCACAGAGTTCGGAACCAGGATAGGCATTAATTAGGTATATGGGTAGGTAGTGTACCTATATATTTTCAGGCAGGGTGCCTAGGAAGCAGTCCTTTTGTTCCTGCACGCCACTGAGTGATCATTATAATTTATCACTTTGAACCTTTTTCGCCCTAAACTTAATCTTGGAAAAGCTTAAAATTTTGGTCTCAATTATTCGTATTTTCAAAATAAAAGTAATATCTCATCTAATTCGCGCAGGCTTTGATTTTTGAAGATTCTTACTTGACCCTTACGCTTTTTTTTATCAAGTGCTTAAAATATGTACTTGGTTCTCTCAGTTAGTATTGCCACCGTTCACGACAGTTAAGAAACTTGTAATAAAACGTGTAGGCTTCACCTACACAAGCAACGTATTATCTATACTAATATTATAAAGAGGAAACCTTTGTATTTTTGTATGTTTGTATTGAATAGGCTCAAAAACTACTGGACCGATTTCAAAATTTCTTTTACCATTACTTAGAGGGATTCTTCCGAATCCCTATAGGCTATATTTTATCCCGGAAAATAGATAGGACTTTTCGTGGTAGTGTCCACCCGTGCGAAACCGGGGCGGGTCGCTAGTAAAATATAAATAGGTATCTTATAATTCACGTCACTCCTAGCCTTATATTTGACAGAAGTCGATTCAGGATCGAAGTGAGAGTTTCCTTACTAGTTCAATCTATGTATTTAAAAAGACTACCAAATTGACTTTTTGTCAAAAACTTACAGGTAAAAATATCCCCGTCGCAGAGAAAAATGTTGAGATTTGCTGTATCAGTAAATTTCTCAAATTATTGCAATAAGTGTATCAAATATTTTGTTTTAGCTTTTGGGGGTAAAGTAGTCCCTGTTTTTCAGATATTTCACCCTATTTATGAATCTTCTGAACGATTGCAACGAGGTGGAACTAACGGAGGGGCCGGGCCGCCTGGAGACGTTGAGAAACGCCACGATACAGGCTATGTCTAACCTGCTCTCCGCCAACATCGACTCTGGCTTGATGCACAGTATTGGTAAGAAATTTTTATGTGGTTTTCATAAAGAAATCGCATACTTTTGTTCATCCTCCAGTCTTTAAATCCATTTTATCTAGAAACCATGAGAAGAGATCTAGAGACCACTTTGTATTAACAAGTTCCAATTGTCAATAGATTTAGGATACCACCGCGACCTGCAAACTCGCGCCGCGTTTATGGAGGTGCTCACCAAGATACTGCAGCAGGGTACGGAGTTCGACACTCTGGCCGAAACTGTGCTCGCCGACCGGTTCGAGCAGCTCGTTCAGCTTGTCACTATGATATCTGATAAGGTAAATAGTTAATGCCCAGTTTCTTAAGTAAGTAATATCAATTTAAGGAATTCCGGAACTTATGCTAATGGTTATGCATCATCTTTTCAGTATTTTTAGAATCAAACAACAGTATAATAGCGTCATTTCTGATGATTTTCCCTATACTAAATTTAGAGTATTATTCTTTCTTTTTAGAGTATTTTTTTAAATATTGCTAAAAAAGGATGGAACATGAATTTTACATTTAAAGACTCTAAATTATTTTAGTGCAGCTACTAAACAATAGGCTCTCGACTGGCAGCTAAAGTCACGAGGTTTGACAGCTCTAAATTTAATTTAATACTGTCAATGTAATATGAAAAGGACAACAAACAAACAATTTCCAACCAAGTATAACATACAAATACATATTTATTCAATTATATTGTTCCCAGGGTGAATTGCCCATAGCCATGGCATTAGCGCACGTGGTGGGGTCCGCTCAAATGGATGAATTAGCGCGTGTACTGGTTTCCCTGTTCGACGCCAAGCATTTGCTCGCTCCGCTGCTTTGGAATATTTTCTACCGAGAGGTTGAAGTGTGTGCGGTAAGTGTTCATTAAGGACTACTACTAGGACAAGTACTATTGCATTAAGCTATTTGTTTATTTATATTTATTAAACTTATAGAATATACAGGACATTTTTGTTACATTCAGTGACACAAAAACCACAGTCGGTTTTACCTGGCACTATTATAGTACCTACATTAGGTAAAAAGAGCTGTGGAGTCTGGACAAAGTATTTATTGAGCAAACAGTGTCTGCTAACTGCATTTTCTTACTCCGCGGTAAGATAATTTGACGAACCAATCGCGAGGCTACATAAAAATTCCAGCTGTGGCGTCATACTTCGTACCACGAAATAAACCGATAAATTAACTAAGACATTTGATACTTACATAAAATAATTTCTTGTACATAGGTATCAGACTGTATGCAGACGCTTTTCCGTGGGAACTCTTTGGGCAGCAAAATAATGGCGTTCTGCTTCAAGATATACGGCTATGGATATCTACATAATTTGTTAGAGCCTTTAATCAGTGCGCTGTTGGATCAGGCTGATTGCAATCCCAATTTGAGCTTCGAGGTCGACCCGGCTAGGTGAGTAACATATTCATTACACACTCGATGCTAACTTACGAACGCCAGTTCATATGTACCTATATAATCACAAAAACCTGAAGAGATTTTCAATAGCTGAGCAACTGATTTTTAACTGACTACGACAAAGCCAAAAGGAAGGTTATGATTTTAGCAGTTTATGTATGTATGTTATGTTTGTATCCAGATTTGTATTCATATTATAGATTTTATGTCATAACTGTTCAATTGCTGCTTGTATTGTATATTGATTGTAGTTAAATTCTCGTATTTTTTCAGATTGGATCCCGGACAAGACATAGAAATAAACCGGAACAACCTTCGGGACCTCACGAGGGAGGTTTTCGACCGCATCGTCAACTCCGCTGACAAATTCCCTTCGCAACTACGTAGCATGTGCCACTGTTTGTACCAGGTTAGCTTTTTATGCAAGCATTGTATGCTTTCTGTGCGAGCGATGGAGCGAGCTTGGAGTTTCTCTACGTGATCAAATCAGAAATTAAGAGATCCGTAGGAGAACCAGCGGTATAGCTCAACGGATTGCGAAGCTGAAGTAGCATTGGGCAGGGTGAATAGTTCGAAAAACCGACGTAGACGTAGATGTTGGGGTCCTAAGGTGCCCCCCGCCCCCCCATTAAATGGATAGATTTGCAGAGAGCCGCTGGATTTAAGCGGCGTAAGATAATCGCCAGCGTGGTAAACTACAGCCTGGACGCTTCTCATTCTGAGAGGAGACCCGTGCTCAGTAGTGTCCCAGCGTCAGGGTTGATCATTGTGATGATGATGATAGTTAAGGATAGCGTTCTTACAAAAAAATTATTTTAAGGTACTCAGCAAAAGATTTGTGCAGTTCCCTCAGACAAGCGTTGGCGCAGTCGGTACCGTTTTGTTCTTGCGGTACATTAATCCGGCTATAGGTAAGCGTTTACCTTGAAAACTTCAATATTGTTGCGTTTCTTTTTTAACCGACTTCAAAAAAAGGAGGAGGTTCTCAATTCGTCGGAATCTTTTTTTTTTTAATGTATTGTCGGGAACCCCCCTAACTTCCACTTCATCTGCTTCGCCTTTTATTTCTCTTTATATGAACCATACTATTCGTCAGAAGTGAGAGGGGTTACCGAATTCGTACATATTATAGGAGTCACGCTCACCTTTATTTGTTTCCTTGTAGATCGGTCGTTCACTGTCGACCCCTGTTCGTCCTTTCTATTCCTTGCATCGTTCAGACTGTTGCAGCTCGCCTCTCAGTGACCTGTGGGGTTACACAAACTATGATTTCACCGTAGGTGAAATCTCTAAGACCTAGACCATGGGGCAATTCTCTATCTTGGTATCTATAGGTTAGGAATGTGTGCATCTCTCTTCCACCCAGCGATTGGGACCCTCCAATATATATTCTATTCACTGGTCTAAAGGTTACTTCGGCTGGCCATGGTTCCTCGGAACCACAGCCGGTTGACAGAATGCCCGGCAGACCTCGCGCTACTGAACGAGTCCAACCCCCTCTGTCCACCTTGCCTGTACCGTCCTTCTCATAGCGCGTGCTGTATACTCTAGGCTTCCGGGTCCTGGGTGCATGGAGTGCCTGATCGCCCTCTCGCTACTGGGAGAGAGCAACCCTCCGCATGCCTCGCCTAGCCTGTCGTCTTTGCCGATACTCTAGGCTTCCGGGTCCTGGGTGCATGGAGTGCCCGATCGCCCTCTCGCTACTGGGAGAGAGCAACCCTCCGCATACCTCGCCTAGCCTTTCGTCTTTGCCGATCGACGGTTTGACCTCTTTCATAATTTACTTTAACTCAGTCCCAATGGCTTGTGAAGAGAGGTACACACATATGTCCACTAACAAACTAACAATGGGTGCGCAACCATTACACGTGGGACATTTATTTCTATAGGTTAACCGGGAATATCTAACACATAGAAAATGGTCTAAATATGAAATAGCCTAGGTACTTAGCTTTGACTTCACCATCCACACGAACACTGGAACGGGTTTAATCCACGTGCTCGGTGCCTCGCCATTTCGAGCCGCAGCAACCATTTTGAGTAACTAGATGGAAATGAATGTACTTTTACAACTGTATCCTTCCGGTATACCATAGACAAAATTAACTACTCTGCCATAGACGAATGTTGCCATAATACTTACCTTTATTCTGATTACTTCGCGAATGGGTAACTTCGCGACATGTATGTTCCCCGATTACTCTAAAGAAGCCAGAACGGATTAGGATTTTTTTTTGTTTGAAAGGGTATAATTTGCAGGTAGTCCCATATTAATTTGGTGAAGATCTGATGAATATCTTCGGAGATGGAGAACAGAACTCCTCAATGGATAAGAGTAAATTGCTCGCGATCAGTGTAACAGCTTAGTTAACAGTAGGTTTTTAACTTGGCATAGCATATTTTAGTACAGTTAGGTCTAAATCAGTAAAGTCTGATGAGTAAAAATTGTGAAATAAAAAAAATAAAACCGATTTTAAAAACCACAAACACTAAGAAGTAAAAAATAATTTTTGTTTCTACACGTGTAATTTATGTATGAAGTCGGGCGAACTTCACACAGAGGTTTTATTTTTTTTTTAATTTTTGTTACTGTTTAGCTTAGTTGAATTCTAATTTATATTTTTCGGCTTTACGAACATTTGCTATATGTATAATGTATATGTTTCGTTGTAGTGTCTCCCCAAGAGATGGGTATAGTCAACCGTCCAATACCTCCGCACATAAAACGTGGGCTGATGCTCATGTCCAAGATTCTGCAGAACATCGCTAACCATGTGGAGTTCTCCAAGGAACAACATATGTTGCCTTTCAACGACTTTCTGAGGGAACACTTTGAAGCTGGACGGAAGTAAGTATAGCACGAGATAACGTGTGTTAGTTTTTTAGGGTTCCGTACTTTAAAAGGAAAAACGGAACACTTTGTTGTCTGTCTGTGTCTGTCTCTCCGTCCATCCGTCTGTTGTGTCTGTCAAGAAAACCTAAAGTGTACTTCCCGTTGACCTAGAATCATGAAATTTGGCAGGTAGGTAGGTCTCATAGCACAAGTAAAGGAAGAAATCCGAAAACCGTGAATTTGTGGTAACATCACACAAAAAAAAATGTGTTTCAATTAACAGAGTAACATAACTATACCAAGTGGGGTATCATATGAAAGGTGTATCATATTTTATTTTATTTTATGCATACTTAATACTTTTTGATTCATCGTGCTAAATATCGCTAAAAATACCTGAGTACGGAACCCTCGGTGCGCGAGTCTGACTCGCACTTGGCCAGTTTTTTTTAAATAAGTCTTCTTTTATAGATTCTTCATAGAGATCGCGTCAGATTGCGAAACAGCCGACCAGACGTCGTCACATAACCTGTCATTCATCAGCGATGCGAATGTGTTAGCGTTGCACAGACTTCTCTGGAACCATCAAGAAAAGATCGGTGACTATCTATCGTGCAGTCGGGATCACAAAGCGGTTGGGAGACGACCATTCGATAAGGTAAGTTTTATGAAAAACTATCTGATGCCCGCGACCTCGTTCGCGAGGATATAGGTTTTCAAAAACCCGTGGGAACTCGTTGATTTTCCGGTATAAAAAGTAACCGATGTGTTAATTCCAGGGTATACTCTATTTCCATTCCAAATTTCAGCTAAATACGTCCAGCAGTTTTTGCGTGAAAGAGAAATAAACATACACACAGACACACAAACTTTCGTCTTTATAATATTAGTGTGATCTGATTGCATTCAAATGGTTCAGCATGACTATCGGGATTCGGCAAATAATTGATTGATGATAATTGATATCGCGAATAGGGATGACGACTACTAGTCAAATCAGCGACTTTTTATCAAACGTCAAAACGCTTGCTTAGTAAGGAGCTTGTATGATATACATAGATGTGACGTCATAAACATTTGACGTAATTTGTCTTAGTAATAATTTGTTCTCAGTTTAAATGGAGCCATGTTTTATAAAACAAAAATATCTTGTTACAGATGGCAACACTTCTTGCGTACTTAGGCCCCCCTGAACATAAACCCGTGGAGTCGTAAGTAACTGACTAACAAGACTAGTAAAACTAAACAACTCAACTTCTAACCTTTGTTTCAAAAAGTACCCCCATTATTTTTCTGATATCCCGTTTCACTTTCATCTCGCTGACCTTCGTAAAATTATTTTTAAACCACAATACAAATACAATAGTACCCGGCAGTAAATATTACACATCGAGCTTTAAAAAGAGAAAATCGGCAGCTTTGGCTTCATCTCTGTTGTTTAAACTGTTATGTCAGCGACTAAAGGAGACGAAGGTATGAGTAACAGAGACGACGCTCTACAAAGCCGAAGCTGCCAATTACATATCTCTTTGTTAAAGCTCAATGCACAATATGAGAACTCATTCGCCATATTTGTCATCTGTCACGTCAAAAGTAGATTTCAGTACTTAATCTAAGGCTCCGGCTACACACTCTGTCTTGCCTGCGCAGTTAAAACTGCACAGGTAATACCGAGAACTGCGCAGTCCAATCTTTAGCAGCTTTGAGAACTGCGCGGGATACCGTTTTGCCGTTCACACACACGGACTTAACTGTGCAAACTGGCTTTTGCAGGTAAGACCGTACTTTTGCCAAGACAGATGTCAAGGATAAAATATGGCGAGTGCGTACTCAATGCATTATATCTAATATTTACTGCCGGTTCTTACACAGGCATTTGAGGTACTAACGTGGGCTACATGTATCATATGCACAAAACAAAACTTATGAGATTTTTTTGAGGATTTCAATTATATTTTTCAGCGCATCAAGCCTTTTGTTCTCATCATACGCGCGATGGTCATCCATTGATATGTCGTCAACTAACTTTGAGGAGTTCATCGTTAAGCATAACATGCACCAGAAGGAGGAATTCAAGAGTATAAAAAGCCTGAACATCTTTTACCAGGCAGGCACCAGCAAGCTTGGCAACCCAGTGTTTTACTTTATCTCCAGGAGATACAAGTGAGTTTTAATTTTCACGTTTACAGATTGCACTTGATTGATTTAAATTACAACTTCTTTGTGTAAAGTTGAAAATTACAGAATTTTTGAACTACTTTTGTCTCTATTTTTGGTATCTTTGTTTCAGAATCGGTGAAGTGAACGCGGATTTGCTAATATACCACGTCATTCTGACACTGAAGCCGTTTTGCCACCAAGCATTTGAACTGGTTGTCGATTTCACGCATACAAATTCTGATAATCGTTTTAGGTAAGCAGATGAGGATTAACATTGTTTTGAACAAATGTTTAAAACACGTGTTTTAACTCTATGGTGGTATTTGCACTTTTATGCAATTGAATATATATCACTCGCTTTAACGGTGAAGAAAGCTGTATAGAAGCAGGCGTTATTTTGCGGATGTCCATGATATACCGTACGTAGGGTGGTTTGTCCGGTTTAGCGAATTATAGCAAGTTAAGCTTTTGGTTCCTTGGTGAAAAAAGCATCGTGAGGGTACTTGCATAACTGAGAGTTCTCCATAATGTGCTCAAAAGTGTGTGAAGTCTATTAATCCATACTTGGCAAGCGTGATGGCCTAAAGTTTAGTTAGGCGCCATCTCCACGGGCGAGGGAAACGACTCCGACCTACTATCGTCGGCAACAGTATGGCCCTGTAAAAATTGGTCTATAAGAGTTGTAACGAATTTGGTGGCACGGCGAGACGCTTGGCACGATAACGGCGCTTTATAGCTCATTCACACAGGCTGCGTAAGCGTAGACGTAGCGCGTACCAATGCGTTGTAATGTATGCAACTGTATGAAATATTGCACACGGCTTGTGTAAGCGTGGACGTATGCGTAACCCTATGTGTTAGGGGTTTACGCGCGTCACTATGCACGTGTCATGTGTATGCAATTGGTGTGAATCGGCCTTTAGAGTTAAAATCCTCTTAGAATGAGAAGGGCTTAGTCCCTAAACCCCTTTTATTTTAAGAGGAGTACCGTGTCCTATTGGGCCGGCGATGGGTTAAGATGATGATGTGCCTGCAGGACGGATTTCCTGCAGAAGTGGTTCAGCGTGCTGCCGGAGGTGGCGTACGGCAACGTGCACGCGTGCTACATCTACAACTGCAACAGCTGGGTGCGCGAGTACACTAAGTTCCATGAGGCCATACTCGTGCCGCTGCGGGTACGTTACGTTGTCTTGTCAGGACGGATTTTCTTTATGACCCTTCAAAAATCTCCATTTTTGAGCGAAATTTTTAAGCGAATCAGTATGTAAATGGACTAATGTTTTTATATGTAGCGAGACGTCTAACCGTATTTTATCTCATTCAGGGAAATCGCAAAATAATTTTCATAGACACAAACTGTCGACTCGGCGATTTCATAGACCCGGAACAACAGAAGCTTCCTGGAGCCACGCTGTCCTTAGAAGAGGACCTCAAAGTCTTCAATAATGCTCTCAAGTTGTCGCATAAAGATACCAAAGTCGCTATAAAGGTAAGCCTTATTGTAATATCTCTCTTTCCCGCTGTCCCTTCATTAGTAATTTTCGAGATTTTCTTTTGGCTTCCAATGGATTACTTGCTTCTCTCGTTGTGTAGAATATACACGAATTAGACACCCTCACTTGGTCAGACCATCTAGTTTTTAAGCGGCATCTCATTTTTTTGCTGGCTTAATGGCTCTGTATTCTAACGTACTGGCATCCTGCTTCATTCTTGGGGTTTCCTGAAATGTAACAATTATTTTTTGTCAACTTTTGTAGTGAAATATTTCAATTAAAAATGCAACAATGACTGAATTTCTTTTTAACTATCTCCTGCTAATACACGATATTTCAAAAAAACTATATACAAAATGTTATTTATTTATTCTAGGTCGGACCAACAGCTCTCCAAATAACATGGATAGAGAAAAGCAAAGTGCTTGGCTTACCAGTTTTACTAAATGACGTTTATTATGCTTCAGAGATTGATGAGGTAATTTCTTTTCTACTAAATCTGTGTACCGATGTCTAATTCGACCATTGCATCCTTTCTAATTGAAATAAGGTTATTTTAATAATAATAAAAAAAGAATACCCGGCTGAATTTGTTGTGGGCTCTTCTTAGACTTGGGCGCGTTTGCAACCCTCGTAGCTTTAGTTTTAAGTAACGTAATTAATTATCACCACTATATCGTACAAGTTTAATAATTTCGACCATCAAAAGGAGTACAATTGTACCTACTTTGAATAAATGATTTTGACTTTGACTTTTTAATTACCACAATGACCTCAAATTTAAACTATTTATTCAAAATACCATTACTGTTGTAACTGTATGATAGCCAATTATCTAATGTCTAAGATAAGTAGGTAAAAAGCTAAAGTTACGATGGTTTCAAACGCTTACTTTGTAACTATACCAGAAACGATATGCTTTTAGGTTTGTTTAGTAGACGACAATCAATTCTCTCTGTCAATTATCAACGAACCGACGCCTCTCAGCTTCATACACAACGACTGTGACAACATTGTGCAATCCATCATACACATACGAAACAGATGGGAGCTGAGTCAACCCGTAAGTATAATTAGCTATTAATCAAATTGTATGATGCACAGAAATAGATGAGTATAGCCGGCACATTCTATACTTAAAACCAGAAGATTGTAAGGGAAACCTCTTCCATTGGACTAACTAAAGTTTGTATTTCTTAAAAATGCTTTCTGTAGACGGTGCATGAATCTTGCGCAATTCAATTTGCACCATTTACATAACTCATAAAATTATTCTGCGTCCGCACTTGAAATCTACGCAAGTCATCTAATTACAAGTACATTAGAATATTTACTTAATTTCAACTTCAGTTTCGATTTGTTTAACAATTTGTATAAATATATTTAAGGAATGTGCAACATCCATATAAACTCAAGAGAGTTTCAGGGTGTCAAGCGGAAACAATATGTAAAACTATACTTTAATTTAAATAAAATAAAAAAATAAAAAACCCGTACGATCTGGGCAATGAAATACATACCCGCGTATACAAGTAACGAAGTTTACATACTTTTATTTACTTTTATAAACTAGATTACCGCGTGGACCACACAAATTTCAAATCCTTATTTTACCCCCTTAGGGGTTGATATTTAAAAAATCTTTAGCGGATGTCTACGTCATAATATCTATCTAGGTAACAGCCCTATCCGTCCAGTAGTTTGATCTGTGCGTTGATAGATATAGTCAGTCGGTCAGTCACCTTTTCCTTTCATATATTGAGACTATCGCGAAGTCTTGGATTGATAAATATTTTTGTATTCACAGGATTCAGTAACGGTCCACCAAAAAATTAGGCCAAAAGACGTTCCGGGAACGCTTCTCAACATGGCCTTGTTAAACTTGGGATCGTGTGACCCCACTTTACGCACCGCAGCGTACAACCAGCTTTGTGCGTTAACGGCTACCTTCCATTTGAAGATTGAGGGGACTTTACTTGAGACGTCTGGTGAGTCTTACCTTTATCTAAACCTCTAGGGAAATTATTTGCGAATAAAGTTAGCTATTTCCTTTCTTTTAAAAGAATAATCAAGATAAAATATGTTATTCCCACAGGCCTATGTATACCGTCCAATAACACAATCTTTATCAAATCTGTAAGCGAAAAGTTGGCGCACAATGAACCACATTTGACCCTCGAATTTTTAGAAGAATGTATTCAGGTAACATTTGTAACATAGGTATATGTACACTTATTAAACCCATCTCTTTTAAAAGCGTTTATTAAAAAATCAATACATTTTGCAGGGATTTAGAGGTTCAACGATAGAACTGAAACATTTATGCTTGGAATATATGACCCCGTGGTTAGCAAATTTAGTGAGGTATGTAAAATCGATGTTATGTTTGCTCTCTTCTTGTAAAGTATGGGGTTTAAACTTTTGGTCTATCACAGATTCTAAATAAATAAGGATTGAACAATCGAGAACTCTTCCAAGATTGTGTGCTTGGAAAGGTTATTAACATAAGAAAACAAGTAATCTCTGAAAATAGATTTAAAATCTTCTAAGTTTGTAATATCAATTTTCTCACAGATTCTGTAAACCCTCGGAAGAATCACGTCGCAAAAACCAAGTGGCTCAAATCCTTGAGAAGTTAATAACCCTGACAATTGAAGAGACAGAGATGTACCCGTCAGTTCAGGCCAAGATCTGGGGCTCCATCGGCCAGGTGCCAGAACTCATTGATATGGTGCTGGACAGTTTCATACACAGGAGTGTCAATTCTGGTATGTTTTGGAATGCATCGATTATATTCCTGATAGATCAAACTTAAATTTAAGTTCCGTTCATCAACAATGAACACTTCTCCGAATTCATGGTTTTTGTCTCTGACCTTACAGTGTAGGTTGTAGGAATAGGCTTATGTCTATCGTGAATTAATATTCCATCCATACTCGTGACAAACTTCAATATGTTCTTTTATTCACTTTATTGTACAACCAAATTACGCGAAACGACGCTGTGTAGAAACTGACAAGGGGTATGGGTTCAATAAAACTGCCATAAATAAAAATTAAATTAAAAATTTAAAAAACCCCCGACACATAAACCTCTAAAAAGTAAAAAATAATAGGTAAATATGTATGGGCCCTTTAAGAATAGTATAAATAGTAAAGTTTTATCCAAGCGTTCGTTGCGCCAGGGGACCGCTACCTATGATAAACTATGAAAGTCATCTGTTGTAGAAAGAATAGTCTTTAGCGGTCCCCCGACGCAACGAACGCTTGGATAAAACTTTACTATTTATACTATTCTTAAAGGGCCCATACATATTTACCTATTATTTTTTACTTTTTAGAGGTTTATGTGTCGGGGGTTTTTTAAATTTTTAATTTAATTTTTATTTCACGCTTTTTAAACTTTATTCTTAAATTACCGTTTATTTGTGCCATTCTAAAACCCAATTTCTATAATAATATAAATCCAATAAGGCAGCTAATATCTCTTCAAAAGTAACATCAATGTTATGTTAATTATACGTTCCATGAAATATTTTTGACCGAACATCACTAAATCAAGAATTATCTGAATGACTCACATAGTTTAACACGACCAAAACGAAATATCTGTTTCTAACATGTCGTTGCTTTAAAAATGTACCCATTTTACGTAGTCGTATAATAGTTCGCTTTTCAAGATACACCTACGATTAAATTGAAATCGACTTTCACCCGATGAAATAAGGAATAAAGTGGCTTGTATTTCATTTTGTTTGTTATTGCATGTCAAATTTTTATTTGACATAACTTTCAAAAACCGGTCAAGTGCGAGTCTGCCTCACACATGAAGAGTTCCGTACAAGTTTTTTTTTATGTAATGACAATTCAGTTGTCGGATTTTTCTCTTTACTTGGGCCACAGGAGTAGAGTGCTTGGGCTATAAGATATTGCTACCTGCCTTTCATGATTCTACGTAAACGGGAAGTACCCAATTTATAAGTTTTGATTCTCTTGAAAGATGACATACAGACAGAACGAAGTGGTGAAGGAAAACACCGTCAGGAAACCTGCATGCTTGAGACTTGGCCATAATGCTCCCTCAAAGGTGCGTGAGGTGTGCCAATACGTGCTTGGCCAGTGTGGTAGCTTCTCATTCTGAAAGGAGACTTGTGCTCAGTAGTGAGCCGGCGATGGGTTGATCCTGATGATGATGAATTTTAAACGTATTTTGTCAAAGTAAATAAGCTGAGTTCAAGCAGATAAAATAAAAAGAAGGTGCGCCTAATGCATCATCCAAACCTGCGCGACAAAGCGACTACGATGCGGGAACCTCAGCCGCGCGGAGGGTCATCGCCTCCTACGATATTTAATGGTGCCATGCACACCTACGCGACTACAACAGTCGAGGCTACCTACATCTTTTTTTTTCTACAGATACCTACTGAACCCTAAAAATAGATTGACTATGGTTTGGGTTTGGGTTGATTGTTCGTGGCCTTTGGTTGACTGTTGGATATTATAATTGAATTAATGTTTTCTCGTTTAACTGTGATTATAATATTTTATAAATTAGAAACTCCGCGCCTACGATCCAAAGTATCGGAGTTTTCCAAAACATTATTTTCAAATAAATAATTATGTATCCAGGCAACGTCCATCTTGACAACTTGACATTTGCCAATTGACATAATATTATGAACCTCTGTTACAATAGTGAAAGATCCCAGGGCCACCAGCCGTCACGTATTTTCTGACGAACGAAATGTGGACGATTGAGTAGTGTTACTATGTACTAAGAACGCATGCTTACAGACCTGCTAGCTTGCTTAGACGGCCAATTTTCAGGTATCAGGTAATCAAGGTACATAAAAACATTACTTACCTCACGTAAATTCTCCAATTTTTTTAATTTTTAGCAGATTTTTTTTAATATTAATAATTAATTGAGATAAGTAAACTATAAGAGAGTGAGAGAGAAGTCAATATATCCTAATACATGTCTTACTCAGTCTCATGCGCGTAGATAATGATGCCCTCGCGCTCAAACCCACAGAGGCATTAAAATTGAATTTAGGGGATGATTGGCCCTCTGGATCGGTCTGTCTTCTTGTAAAAGGTTTTGAAATAGTTGTCTGGTGGACATATATAAAAATGGAGCATCAGAATTTACGTGCAGTTAAGTAATTACTTATTTTGGGAGCTTTAAAGCGTCTGCAAAGCAATACGGCCGACGCACGGTGGGGCAGTTCCGGGAATTAGCTGGCCATAAATCGATTTCTCAAAAATGGCCATTGACAAACAAAACTTACTACCTTAGGTAATTAAGTAGACACCGAACATAATGCCACCTCTCCATTCCTCTAATTAGGGGTGTTCACCATTTTGTGTCAGTCTAAACCTGAGCGTCACTCTACGTGTTCATATTGCGTTAACTGATTCAATTAAAACAACTTTTTAAAAAGTGATTTTTATATGTTAGTGAGTTATTTTTGAAAAAAATCTTAATGGATTCGATTATAACAGGTAAGCGCCCATATATTACATTTATAAAAAAGTTTGAATAACGTTAAAATAGATATTTTATGGCACTTGCAAAATAATGCTTCTGTTGCGGTCGAAAAATCATCTTTTAGATACTCAAAAAGGTTTTACTTTAACTTCCCACCGAGTCCCATCGGTTTTATTCATTGTAAATAAAAACTGACTATTATCCCTAATTGAATACATCGAGATTAGCTGCGGTCTCCCGCGGAATCCATATTTTGAAGGCTATGAAGTACATGGCGGAAAATCGCCGTATTTCACAAATTTCTTTTTTTCGGTTTAAACCGGTTTTTATTTGCTTCCAGAATAGGAAGGCACTTTAGGGACTCGCACCGTAACACGTGGATTTCTTTTTACTAAAATGCAATAACAAGACTTGCCCGATTTTGATGCAAAATTGATTTATCTTGAGAGATATATTCTATCACAAGATGAATATTGTGATGAACAAAAGAAGGAAGTTAAACATAATTTCTCACGTCTAAAGTCACAATTTAAGAAAAAATGGATCGAGTCACATAAAAAGGCCCATACTTTCATTCAAAAGAATGATGAATGGTTAAAAGGAACATACGAAATACCGAGACCTAAATAGCTTTCTTCTGGTAGACCATCAAAGTCGTTTGAAGATTCAAGTGGGAGAAGTAAACGCAGAAAAACACTCAAAATGCGTAGCACTATAGAAACAGACCACAAAACTTTATATTGAGTTGTATCCCTGGCACCCTATGTCTCCAACAATGCATAAAATCTTAATACATTGTGCAACTGTAATGGATCATGCACTTCTGCCTATTGGATTACTATCCGAAGAAGCAGCAGAGGCACGAAACAAACATTTTCGCCAGTATCGGTATTTCGCAAGAAAATGCTCAAGGGAGCAATGCAATTATGACGGCCTTAATAGGTTGTTGCTAAGTTCGGATCCATTAATATCGAGCATAAAGCCAAAACCTAAAAGAAAAAATGTGCCTCATAGCAAAGAAGCGTTGGAAATGCTTATTTCCGCTGAACTCAACACAGCAGAATGTCCTCATGAGGAATCTGAACCGGACCAACTTGACAAGGATGAATTGAGCTCTAGCTCTGGTGAAGACACTTGGGATTGATCTGAATCACATTATGTTTATTTTTGTGTTTTTTTATTTACCATCGCACCTTTATTTTCTTCGTTTTTGTTTTTATATTTTCTTAATTTATCATAATCACGATTTTAATTTACTATTATAGTTTTAGTGTTTTTAGTTTTTTACTATGTTTTATATAGAAATAAAATCTGTTTTGGCACTTTATGGAATTATTTGTTTTTCGTGTCAAAAAACGTTTGTTTCTCCTTCGCGGTAAAACTACTGAACCGATTTGGCTGAAATTTCGAATGAATATAGATTATGCCCTGGGTTAGTACATAGGTTACTTTTTATCTCAGAAAATCCATGGTTTCCACATGATTTAAATCAGAATTTCGACAAAAGGGATTTAAAACCAAAGTATACGCAAGCGGGGCCGCGGGCATCAGTTAGTTTTAAAAAATAAGTTCCCAAAATACTAAAAAATATAATTTAACCTATTTACAACACATATATGGGAGAAAATAATATTGGCCGCCTAATTCCTGGATCTGCCCCACTGTGCGACGCGGGAAATGTCTGGGAGTATTGGCGACATATTTTTAAGGATATTGCCTAAAATATATGTAAAAATCAGTTTGGCGAATTTACGTGAGGTAAGTAATGTTTTTATGTACCTTGATTATCAGATACCTGAAAATTGTCCGTCTAAGCAAGCTAGCACGTAGGCTAGGCATGCTTTCTTAGTACTTACTAACACTACTCAATCGTACATATTTCCTGTGTCAGAAAATACGTAACCTCTGGTGGTCCTGGGATAAAAGTAATAAGAAAACCAGAAAAGAGCTGATAACTTCCAAACGGCTGAACCAATTTTTTTGGATTATAGCTAAGAACACTCTCGATCAAGCCACCTTTCAAACAAAAAAAACTAAATTAAAATCGGTTCATTCGTTTAGGCGCTACGAGGCCACAGACAGATACACAGATACACAGATACACAGATACACAGATACACAGATACACACGTCAAACTTATAACACCCCTCTTTTTGGGTCGGGGGTTAAAAAGAGATGTTTTTACATTTTTGAAAACTCGTCTTTTGACCTGTAAAACATGTTTAATCTTTTTCAATAAAAATATTTCTTTATATTAATACTCCTACACCTATTTATAACACGGCATAGAATATGCCCCAAAATATTTATGTCTTAAATAACGAAACTAATTGTGACACATATACAGGTGATGTCTTTAAACGCAGGTCTTGGGTCACCTATGATCGAGATAATGGCCGACACGGCTGTGGCGCTCGCGTCCGCTAACGTGCAGCTAGTTTCCAAGAAAGTTATTGGAAGAATGTGTAGGGTAAGAAATTCTTTCCATATTTCCCTCTCAAACATTGTGATTTGTGAAATGTAGACTTTGCCATTCACATTCCCTACATTTTACATGATGTTGAATTGCCGTCCATTATCAGAAATCAGATAATATGGAACCCCATTTTTGCATTTAGTTGAACATGCTTATGATTTTTATACGTTTAGTTTTTATTTTTTATTTTAAATTATCATTTTGTATTTATTTTCTTTTTTTATATTTTTCTGCAGGCCCTATCTAAACTACCTAATAATTCCCTGGGTCCCGTAACAGCGGCCTCTGTAAGTTATGTAATATTATTTTGTTTTATTTATAAGTTTTTACTATAAGTTTTTCGTTTTTATTTACTTAATTTGTTTTCACGACATTTTAAAATTGTTTAAACTTTGGTTTTGTAAGAATTCCTTTAAATTCTATTAAAATAAAATCATTTCTGTGCAACAGGTGGTGGATAAAACATGTCATTCACCAACAGCCATGTTGGAACAGCATATGATGTGGGATGATATTGCGATACTTGCTAGATATTTGGTAAGCTCCTACTATTTACTGGTAAATTTGTACATTAAAAGTAGTTTGTAACTATGAGTACGATAACTTTCTTTTGCTTTAGAGCCTTGCCCCCTTTCTACATGGCCCTGTTGATTCGCATTACATTATGACAAAAAAAATTGACAATTTGGTTCTGAGATACTTATGGCGTATATTTTTATGCTAGTTGATGCTGTCATTCAACAATTGCCTCGACGTGACCCGCCACCTCCCGTACCTATTCCATACGGTCACGTTCCTGGTGTGCTCCGGTACGGTATCGATGCGCGCTGCAACCCACGGACTGGTTATCAACATCATACATTCGTTATGTACGTGTAACTCGCCTACATTTGCGGGTAAGTGGCCTTTTAGAATCTGTAACGAAGACTTAAACGCTTATTAAAAATTAATTTTAAAAGTATTTTCATTCAAAATACAATATTTATATCATGTAGGAAATTTTAGGGCATTACCATCTATAGAAGAGCTAAAAATCATGTCCCATGAAGCTATCTTAATTAGTTTGAAAGCAAAAACGAGTTGCAGCCCGCAAAAATTTTTGTTCAGAATTTCCCGTCTTATGTAGCATAGATGGCGATAATGTAGGGAAACTTATGGCTCTTATGCTGATATGTCAAAACTCTACCGATAGTCCAGAAAGATAGTTAGAATAACAGGCATTAAACTTTGAACATAATATTCATAATAAGTTATAAAATGTTGCCGAAACATCACCGGATCTAAATTTAACTAGTCGACCGGTAACTAACGGATTTTTGTTCACGCAAAGTAAAGAGCACAACTATAAGCTACTTATCCAACTAAGAACTAAGAAGAAGATTACCTTAGATAATTTTATTATTATAGACGCAGGCGTTATTTTGCGGAAGTCCATAATATACAAGGAACCAAAAGCTTAATTCGCTATAATCCGCCAAACCAACGAAATCTGTATGTAGCAACGGTACGCAGCACCACACAAATTCAAACACCACTCGACGCGCGTTTCGCCCCGACACCGGAGCATCCTCAGGAGATGTAGAAAGGTCTACAATCTACATCTCCTGAGGATGCACCATACAGATTTCATTGGTTTGGCGGATTATAGCAAATTAAGCTTTTGGTTCCTTGTTTAGACATTTTTTTAGAAAATACGGCCAAAAGAGAACCCTAAACTCCCCAAATCCCCGATAAACAACAATAATCTTATTAAAGACTGATTTTATCAAGGCTTTTCAGAGGAGACGCAGCGCTTACTTATGCTGTCTCTCGACGAGTTCGCTCTGCCAAAGTTTTACCAAATGTTCGGAATATCCAAAGTAAAGTCAGCCGCCGTCACCGCTTTTAGGAGTCCTTATAATCGACACACAGCTGATTGGTATGTCCTTTTCTCTTTATAATACATGTCATTATATAAAGTTTTCATTTAGTCCTTTTAAAATTGTATTTTCATCTTCTAAGGGACTTATGCTTTTGTGAACCTTTGCTGCGCCCAAAAATAATAAAGATAAGGGATTATATGCCTCTAACTGAATGAATGTTTTCATCTAAAACAGTAATCCAGTCGGTAAAAGATTTATTGACAAGCGTTATCCTGGCACTTCTACTATTTGAGCATGAGAAGTAGAAGCGTGGACGTGATTCATAAGCTTAGTACTGGTTCCATGATTTGTACCTTGTATTTTGTGGCACAATGATGGTGTAAATGTTTTATTCATTCTTAATTATTTTTTCTGTTCGAAAAATTGGCTGAATAATTTAAACACGCCCTAAAATGGATATCAAACTCAGTAAGATTGATTTATAACTCCTAAAAACATCTTTTTCTCAAAGTCATCTTTTAAGAAATGCTAGAAACAATTTGGGCAGTTTTAACTTATTGTCCACAATAATAAATATTGATCTGGTGCTCTTCCCAAATTGTTGATTTTTTTATCACGTAGCGCATCTTTCTCTATGGCCCTTTCTCCACCAGACCTCTTTCTTGTCAGGAAAAATAATTATGGGCAAAAAATATTTCCCCAGGTATTCGGACTCGTACACCTGTTCTGAGGGCAGTATCGGCCCTATAGCCGTGGGTATACCCGGCGCCGTGGGAGCGGGGGTGCATATAGGACTAGGGCCGTGTTCGCAGTCTGACCGTGAGAGATTACCTTTACAATCGCTTGAGATCATCGTGGACGCCCTGCTTGAGATTATGGAGGCGTGTATGCACGATATACCCACTTGTGATTGGCTGGTGACTTGGTGAGTGATTTTATTTAGTACATTTATTTTGAAGTAGATGATGCCAAGAAATTTCATTGTTTGAGGTTTTGAAAATCCCGTAAGAACTAGATTTTCTGGTATAAAAAGTAGTCTATGTCCGTCGGTCTCTGGGGTGCAAGCTATTTTTGTACCTTTCATCAAAATCATAGGATAGAAGTGAAATGGTAACAGACAGACAGACCTACTTTTGCATTTATATTGTTAGGATTATGGATATGGTATATTGTATAAGTGTCAAATTCATTTGTTTCATTATTAAATTTTGCCGTGTAAAAACGGATATCTGGTTTAAGAACTTCCATACCCTTTCGAAGTACCACCACCACCACCACCACCACCACCACCACCACCACCACCACCACCACCACCACCACCACCACCACCACCACCACCACCACCACCACCACCATTACCACCAGGTTAACACCAGGTGAAATCATAGTCAAGGGATAACTTGTAATAGTTGTAATCGAATAAAAAAAAAGGCCTTGATTCAGCTGTCTAAGAACTTTGGTCGTCGAGACCAAACCCACAAGTTGAAACTCGATGGATCTATTATTTCCTACAGTTTTCCTATTCCATCAGCAGAACCTAGTCCTATTCTGCATTAAAATGCTATTAATCAGTATTTGGAATAATTTGCATCTTCTTCTTCAGGACATCTTTGGCAAAGAGTTTTGCATTCTGTTTCAACCCGGCCTTGCAGCCACGAGCACTCATCGTTTTTGGATGTATAAGTAAGTAGCTGAAAGCATTGCACTTGTAATCATATATTGGCACAGAGCAAAGATTTGGGTTGGCAAACAGATCTAAGAAGAGGTATAGGGAAGGGGTAGATGTAGTGGATAATTAAGAGTCTCGATAGCTTAACGATTAAGGAGCGAACTGAGTTCTGAAAGATCGGCGGTTCAAACCCCACCCGTTGCACTATTGTCGTACCTACTCCTAGCACAAGCTTTACGCTTAATTGGAGGGGAAAATGATGCGTAACCTCGCTTTTTTCGTCGTTGTTGTCGTCAGCAACCGTTAAGCGACTTCCACACGACGCCGGATCCAGCAAACTCCCTGCGACTCGTCTGATGTGAGGTCGCCATTCCAGCTCTTGGGACCCCAACAACTATCGATCCTTCAACTATATCTTTCTTTCTTATCAGAATACAGTTACTTGATAACTTCTTTGAGCACTGGTCTGAAATATTCAAAACATGTCCGTAAATCTTTGTAGGTAAAAACGTCACAGATGACGACATGAAACAACTCCTGCGCATACTTGTAAAAGCGTTGGAATCGTTCAACGACCTGGCGTTATTAGAAGCCATTATCATGTGCTTGACGAGATTGCAGCCGCTTTTGTACTCTGTAAGTATTTTGTGTTTTCGTACAGTCCTCAAAAGATTTCAAAGATTGATAAAAATGATTGAGACAACAAATAAAACTTTTCTTATAAAATTACCATCACGGAAATACATGTTTTTTGTAATAAAAATAGGGAGCAAACGAACCAGCGGGTCACCTTATGTTAAGTGATTATCACCGCCCAAGAACATTTGCAGCACCAGAGGAACCGGCAATGCGTTGCTGCCCTTTCAGGAATTTGTTAGTCCACCCCTTGAATAACCCCATGTCGTAATTTAAATAAGTAGGTAGGTAGTATAGTAATTTGTGTTTATTTGCGTATTTTTGCTCGCCACACTCGCCATACTTGATTTATCATGACGTAATACGCACCGCACTTCAAATGATACTCAAATCGATTACTTTGCAAATTCAAATTTTAGACCAGAGTATGTAAAATTTTGCAGCCCCCCATTTTTAACCCCCGACCCAAAAAGAGGGGTGTTATAAGTTTGACGTGTGTATCTGTCTATGGCATCGTAGCTCCTAAACGAATGGACCGATTTTAATTTAGTTTTTTTTTTTTGTTTGAAAGATTGCTTGATCGAGAGTATTCTTAGCGATAATCGAAGGAAAACGGTTCAGCCGTTTGAAAGTTATCAGCTCTTTTTTAGTTTTCTTATAGAGGTTTTTGTGTCGGGGGTTTTTTAAATTTTGAGTTATAATAACTTTCTTTAATAGGAATCTCCAATCCACAAAGCATTATTCTGGGTCGCGTTATCTGTACTCCAATTGGATGAACCTACTTTATACGCGGCGGGTCTCGCGTTAATGGAGCAAAATTTACATACCTTGGATTCGCAGGGAGCTTTTGATGACAAGGTGTGTATCCTCCTAATACATATTTCAGAAATATAGAAAAATTTCGATGACACGGTGAGCATCCTCCAAATGATTTAGAAATATTGAAAAAATTTACTGACAAGTTTGATACTCATCGAATGATTCAGAAATATAGAAAATTATAAAGTAAAAATTGGTGTTTGTCCAACTAGTTTTCAACCTGTCTGGAGCTTATCGGCGCGTCTTGTGTGATTCTTAGGAAAAACTGTTTTCACATTATATGGCCTTTCTTGGGTTTGTTTCTCGGCAAATTGGTTAAAACATGAGAATGATCTTGTATCATTTTCAGCCTTTCGAACAAATCATGATGGAAACTAGAGAACCTTTGGAATGGCATTTCAAGCAACTGGACCATGCTGTTGGATTAAGGTGAGTTAAAATGCGTATGACTACGACTTCGTCCGCATGGACTACACAAATTTAAACCCTCTATTTTACCCCCTTAAGGGTTGAATTTTCAAAAATCCTTTCTTTGCGAATTTCCACGTCGTAATAGCTATTATTATCTAAAAAATTATTATCTAATAAAACTAAAGTAATGTTAGTGGTTTAACTGACAAATTATGAAATTTAAATTTTGATACTACATTAATTTAAAAATCCCAAAAAAAAAACTACTACCATTTCATAGTTTTAAGTTTTCACTTCTGTCTGTAGTCCTCACTAACTTTCATTTTTTTTTTATTATTTTATTTATTTATTTTTTTATCTTTATACAGTTTCCGGTCCAATTTCCACTTCGCCCTTGTGGGTCACCTGTTGAAGGGTTTCCGCCACCCGGCTGCAGGCACCGTGTCGCGTACGTGCCGCGTGCTTGCGTCGCTGCTGTCGCTCGCGGCTCGCCCCAATCGCGACAAGTTCCAGCTCACCACGCGCACCGTCGCCTATCTCACAGGTAACAGCCGTACCGCGATTCCTTCGGGTTTCAGGGGTTCGAAAACTTTTGGCAAAGTGTAGAATTTTTCGATCTTGTCCCCCCTTCACCATTTTACCACCGAACCGCAACACGTCGGGCGAGTTTCCATCCTTATGTCGTTGACATTCCACGCACGAAACGTTTTGCGTCATCATTCCTCATACGCATGGCTAAGGTTTGGAATATTTAATTTTGTAATTTTGAAATTTATTTTCTTGGATACTGTTTATTTTTATATCAAATTAAGACTACACAAAGACAAATGAACTAAAATAACAAAAAAAAATTTTAATGTAAAAAATTCCAGCACTAGTATGTGTGAGCGAAGAAGTCCGTTCTCGTTGTCACGTGAAACATTCACTACCGAAGTGGCTCCCCGACGACTGCGACCATTATTGTCCCGCTGTGGAACACCATCAGGTAAGGACATCACACTAATATTATAAAGGAGAAAGTTTGTATGTGTGTGTGTGTGTGTGTGTATGTTTGTTACTCCTTCACGCAAAAACTACTGGACGGATTGGGCTGAAATTTAGAATGGAGATAGATTATACCCTGGATTAGCACATAGGCTATTTTTATCCCGGAAAATCAAAGAGTTCCCACGGGAATTTAAAAAAACCTACATCCACGCGAACGAAGTATCAGATATTATATCAGCTAGTATAATATATTTCCGTATCTAATAAACTGAGAATGCAATAAAAACCTCTATTACTTACTTACTGGCAGTAAGCTAAACCGTGGCTTGAGCGTCGCGTTCGGCCGTGAACCCAGAAGACGCAGGTTCGAATCCTGCCGGTTCCGTAATAGACTACAGGCCCATGTTTAAAAATGGGTGGGTCATATGAACCACCAGGTGACGTATACAGGACGATATAAGAGCATAAAATAATAAGTTTCAGCACTATGCCGTCACTTGTAAGCTGTCCAACAGAGTGCTGGTGAGAATTGAAAAGTGCAGGTAGAGTGAGTACATTTTGGTCATATATTTTTGTACGGCATTTTTACCATCGATAGATCCATGAAAAATAATAAGAAAGCGCGCAGTGCCGTAAAAAAATGGTGCGCCACAAAGTCAGTAAATGTTTTGATTTTCTGACAATTTCCGGGGTAAATTTGGTCATTTAATTCTGTACGGCACTAGTTTCATACTGTTTCAATACAGCCTCTAATCCATTATTCCGCAACGCCGTACAAAAATCATGCGACAAGGGGAAAAAATTGAGGGTAGCAACCCCCTCTCTTTCCGTGGTCCGGGGGGTGATTTGAGAAAGTACGGCTTTGGTTCCAAAACATTATCTAGCACTCAAAAGTACTATTAAAAATAATGCCGTAAAAAAATTAGTGTTCATTTGAATGTGTATCAATAATTATCTTAATTTCATGGTATACTTAATTTTTAAAGCTGTAAAATCATTTGACTCTGTACGGCAACTTTTTTTTTAACATGATAGTGTAAAATACTATTGTTATATAGTATTGCCGTTCAAAAGAAACTGTTCTAAAAAAATTATAGATAAATACAAAAACTGAAATTTTTCAAATTATTGCAAAAGTTTAAATATTCATAGATTAATAAAATATAGCAATTTTCTACGCTTTTCCATTGTTTTAAATAGTATTAAGATAAATAAATTAGGAAAAAATTATGCCGTACATTTTAATGCAGACCATATCTTTTAGGCTGATGAAAATGACGCTACCATTTTAAGGGTAGTACTTTATGGCCATCTGATACTGTACGGCATTAACATATTTTTGAAGAGAACAATTGATAATATGATAAAATCACTATGCCGTCTAACTGAAGTGAACGGGTGTGTATATAATATCCACATCCCCTACAAACCTTTGGACCAACGAAAATGTACGGCATGTAAAAAAATATTATCTATGCATAAAACACTTTCAAAATAAATTAATTTTATGTTGTTTCAAATCACCCCCCGGACCACAGAAAGAGAGGGGGTTGCTACCCTCAATTTTTTCCCCTTGTCGCATGATTTTTGTACGGCGTTGCGGAATAATGGATTAGAGGCTGTATTGAAACAGTATGAAACTAGTGCCGTACAGAATTAAATGACCAAATTTACCCCGGAAATTGTCAGAAAATCAAAACATTTACTGACTTTGTGGCGCACCATTTTTTTACGGCACTGCGCGCTTTCTTATTATTTTTCATGCATCTATCGATGGTAAAAATGCCGTACAAAAATATATGACCAAAATGTACTCACTCTACCTGCACTTTTCAATTCTCACCAGCACTCTGTTGGACAGCTTACAAGTGACGGCATAGTGCTGAAACTTATTATTTTATGCTCTTATATCGTCCTGTATACGTCACCTGGTGGTTCATATGACCCACCCATTTTTAAACATGGGCCTGTAGTCTATAACTTTTGATTATGTATTTAAAAATTGTTGGTCTTATTCGTATGACTACATTAAAATATTTGTGCAAAGTATTATAGGTGACAGCGAAAATTCCTTTTCTTTTAAAAAGTAAAAGTAAAACATGTTGCAATGGCAAACTTCTAAAACAAGTCGTATTTTTTTTTAAACTGTCCTTAGAAAACGCATTAAAAGTAAAAATTCACATTTCAAAATGACGTTATACAGCGGCTAAATTGATATTCAAAAAAAAAATACCGGACATCCGTACTCGGCGTTTCTTTGTGATGTACCCACAAATTCACGGTTTTGGGCATTCGAGTAAATAGATGATGGATCAGTATTCATCTATACTAATAAATAAAATTGGAGTCTCTGTCTGTAATTTCGAAATAACTACCTCATATTAAGCTCATATGGTTATTTGAACGATACCAACACTGAATCACACGTTTTTAAAATTTTTGTCTGTCTGTATGTCTGTCTGTCTGTCTGTCTGTTTGAAAAGGCTAATCTCTGAAACGGCTGAACCGATTTTGACGGGATTTTCACAGACAAGTTGAGGATTGACCAGGGCGTAACATAGGCTACTTTTTTAACCGACTTTCAAAAAGGGAGTTGTGTTTTTCTACCTATGTACACCGAAATCTCCGAGATTTCTGAACCGATTTGCGTAATTTTTTTTTTAATCGATAGAGAAACTTTGCGACATTGTTTCATAAAAAATTTGGAGTCCAACTCCTCAATCCTGATGCTGCAAAGGATCTGACCAATTCACGCGGGCGAAGCTGCGGGCATCAGCTAGTATTACATAAATAATATGAGGCCGTGTGGTCGCTTAGCCGTTCCTTAATTAGTACCTATATTTCTTTTATCCTCACAGTCCTCGATGCTCATCCATCCACAATCATCTCATTCGTCATGCCAAGGCAGAAGACAAAAATCTTGGGACATCCTCGATCAAGCTGCTTTAAGTTCCGTACATGGTGGTAAGTGCAACTATTCTTAATAAAAATTACTTCAATTTACGTTGAATTATAATGAAGTGATTTATAATAGCCCTAAAAAGATGAAGTAACCTTCAATCACCAATTTAAAAAATCTATATTTAGAAGCTGTTTCTATGAAGTCAAAAAATTTAAATCACCACAGATAGGTCAAGGTTACCATTGCCTTTGAATCATGTCCATAAGACAAGTGCAAGTAACATAAATAACAATCGGATGACTGAAATCCCTATCCTCAAACAGTTGAACAGATTTTCATCAATCATGTCGATTAAACAGGTTTTCGAGTAGAAGAAACCGTATTCAAATCGGTCTATCCGTTTGAGTGCTACGATGACACAATCAGACACCCAGATATACACGTTAAACTTATAATACTCCTCTGCTTTTTGAAAATTGACAAATTCCTGTGATTTTAATCGATGATATTGTAAAAAGGGAAAGAATTTCGAAGATATTGAATTTGGCTTTCCCAAACAACTGATTGCAGATAATGGTATATAATTGCAGGTAAATCTCCCACACTACAACAATCAAGCAGTGGTGGTCACAGCCCTCATCTAATGTCCATACCCCACCAGGTAACATGCAATATTCACTATGTCATTATATTCATTGTTATATTTGTGATCGGTAATATCGATTGATTGGTGTTTAGTTTGATTTCGAAAAGTCATATGCGTTGGAAAGAATTTCGTTTTGTTTCAAAACATTATTGTAAATCAATATTAAAAATAATCGACAACATTGAGATTTTACGAGAGGGCTGTTTAAAGATAATTATGAATATTTATAATCTGAAATTTAAATAACTCTCCTGTAAAACCGAAAATTGTGTAGTTAATGCTATTGTGAACTGAGTCATAATAATGTCACTAAATAGTTACAAAATAATATGTTTTGTGAAAATTTTTAATGTTTATATTCACTATATATCTATTTGAGAAATAATATCAATATCTTTCCTCCGCATCGTACAAAGAATTGGCAATAAAAAATGGCTTGTTAATGCCTTATTTTGAACAGTATATCAGTAAAAAAGTAAAGCTTATGTGTTGGTAAATTGGGATCATTCGAGTAACTATATTTCATTTTTACTGTACTCTCATTGTCAAGCATAAAATGTACAGCCAAGCGTTTTACAAAGATATACCCGAATTGAAAATTTCCTTCAACCTTCAAAATCGGGGAAAGAGTTGGCAGAGAATATAAATGCAGGTGCGGAGTTTCTTACTGGTCTATTCCACTAATGTTCTTTCTCAGTTTCCCATCATCACATCTTCTGAATTGCTCTAAGAACTTTCATTAACGAATAATGCATCGTGTGTTGGACTTAATTTATTATTATGTCTACACCAGCGTTCCCTATCTTCGGCCTTAAATTTTTTTATCGATGGCAGCCACTTTCCGGATATCATCGCTCCACCTTGACGGACTGGAGGAACTTTCCTCAAGGAACTTTCGTCTCTATCGTCCGTAACGAGCTTGTAGATCCCAAATCGGACTCTGCGCTCTAATCTGCAGATTACTTCTTCAAATTCTCTTATGATTCCTAAAAATTTTGTCGACTGAGTATTTAAGCCGGCTGCATATTATCAAGAATAGTCTGTCAAAAAAAATTCTGACGCGCGTCAAAAGGAACTGTGTTCATACATTTTGTTCTGTACCAAGCCAACATGCCGCAGACTCAGTATTTTCCGAATCCGCCGTACGCTTCTGATATTCGTAGAGTGCGTCAGAAATTTTTCTGACCCTCAGTTTTTGATATTAGGTGGCTGGCTTTAATCTTTTATTATTGGCTGTACATTTATAATTCGTATATTATAGTTAGCGAGTGTTCTATATATTATTATGGTCTGAACTCTATGTGATTTATGGAAAATTTAAATTAACATTTTTACCTTTTCCCCTGATTAGATATATTATACTTAAATAAATATTATGGAGTAAAGTAACATTTTATAGAAAGTTTTGCAACTTATTAAGGCTCTGCCTTAATAAGTCTCAGACACGGGTCTGCCCGCAAAATTCAAATTTAATTTGGTTTTAATATTAGTTTACAAATTGCGCAAAAACCAAGTTAAATTTGAATTTTGCGGCTAGACCCGTTTAGTGCGCCTTAAGGCAAGATCTTCCAGAAATCACCTCTATCTATAACTGTCTTTCTTTTTTCAGTAACGTTACTAATCATTCTGTCATGTTCTTTCATGCGACTTGTATGGACTTGTGCAATCGTTGCGTTCGTATGTTTGTCTCTCTCACACACCCACACATATTCGTTTCTTTATTCTGTAACGGTATATCCTAACAAAATACCGGTACCGTTGTATCGTTGATTTTACCTTTACCAAAATGTTCTTTCTATTCACGCTTTATGCAAAAAAAAACGATTTTTCTGTTTTTCGACTTCATTTATACATTATGGATACAAAATGTTTCAAAATAAAATGTTATTGTAAACTGCAATAACACAATTAAAACATTTAACCTTGTTTAATAAATTATTCAATGAACCACAATATTCTTATAAATTTTGAGTTATCAAAAACGAATATGTAAAACACGTTCAAAATCATATCTATGGTTTGTGCATGATTGTAATACCGCTTTGCACTGCTTTACACTAGACCTCGGCTAGAATGCGTTTTAAGACCCAGAGATCCTTTTCAGTGCCAACGGCGAAAGACACTATTGGACCCCCTAGGGTAATGTATCAATAACCTAATCGTAACTTTATGTAAAACAAAAAATAAATAAATAACGTTTCATAATGTTTGATGAACTGAATACCTACGAGTATGTAGTCATTTAATAAATGTGATTTTGAAATAAATACGTAAAAAGGTAAATTTTTTTACTACTACTTTTTACTTACTAATTTTGTTGATCACAATCTATAAACAGAACTATAAACTGACAGGCCTAAATGTAGTGCTATTTTTTCCCCAAGGAGCATCATCAAAGGGAAAGAGATAGCAATACATTAAGACCTGTCATTTCAGTTTTTAGAGCTCGTTTACAACAGAATTAGACACTTAAAAGCTATTCACTATTCAGTTTACCAATCATTTTGAAAAATTAATTGAATTTCAGACGGTTAGTAATCCAAACTTAAATAAATACTGCTTTTCCTATTGTTAGCATAGTAAGTATTTGGTTTTGAAGGTGATTTCTCCAATAATCCTATGCAACCCCTTAATAAACTCAAGTCATTTAACAAAATTGTTATCACCCTTGCTGGCGACTCCTTTTTACGTACTGTGAAGCTTGGATCTAGAATAAAATATGTGATCGATTGTTGCGTAGAGCTTGTCTATTTTGAAATGACGCGCCCCATTAAATAATTTTGTTGACTTAGATGTGTAAATTGCGGTGGTGGGGCGCGTCATTTCAAAATAAACAAGCTCTACATGATAATGATAATTTCCCAAGCAAATCCAAGCTTGCAAACTTTATAAGGGAAAGCACACATATGATCGTTTTAATCAATCATCAACGTTCTACCTCGTATGGCCACCTACCTCTCTCTTATATGGACCGAATCGTAGGAGAGCGCCCCGGAACTATGCTCTCTCGGAGTGCAACGCCGGAGATGCCTTCTTGACTCCCTATAAATGATTTATCTCTGTCCTTGTCCCTTGCCCCTTTCTCCCATTCTGGGGCAGACAAATACGCAAATCCCCGGGTGCCCCACAGTCCAGATCCCCTCTTAAACACCTACTGGTCCGCCATCATGGTGCCAAACTGTTCCGTCTCTAGTGCCATAGGTGCGAGAAATCCCGTAGCTTTCCGAACCTTTCCCTCAAGGCGACGTTATTCTGGACCTTGTCCATACAAAAAATTACATAAAACAGTCTTGAAGCACTTTATTCTTGTTTCAGTATTCGGCTATTAACTACCTATGAAAAGATTTGAGACTGTGGTTGGGGTTAGTCTGTAATTTCGGTTTGGTGGTTTCGTATCTACGCACATGTATTCTGGATTCAAGCTACGAGTAGAATACATGTATAAACGTACAGTAAAGCACTTAAACGTAAACGGTACATAATAACCGCAGGATAGCGAGGGTCGCGCGCACAGCGTGCAACACGGCTCCGCGGGCGACGCGGCGAGGGATCTGGACTTGGATAGCGCGAGCGGTTTAGATGTGAGTATAGATTTTTTATGGCACGAAGACTGTTTGTCTATGTTAGGCGAGTGCCCGCGTACACCCGTGTACTCATTTGGTGTCGTGTGTCCACTTAATGGGGAGTCTGCCAACACTGTGCTTTCCGATGCATCATTCATCTTAAACTCCAACGTCTATCGGTTTTGCGAACTATGTGACCATTGCCACTGCAGCTTCGCAATCAGTTGAACTATGTCGATTACTCTGGCTCTCCTACAAATGTCCTCAGATTTGAGAACTGAAGCCCTGATTTCTGATTTGATCACGTAGAGAAAATAAAAATCCTCTTTATTCACTAACCCATAGTAATTTCGATACCTTGTTTCTTATCTACATTTTTAAAGGAACCTCTTTGCAAAACAGCTTCCTAGGTCCAAGAGTTTGGGCTAGGTGTTTATGAGTCAATGAGTCAGTCAGAAATTTTCTTTTTATCTATTGATTATATTATCGTTCACCGGTTTTTCCAGAGATTATTCAAATAACATAGTAGGTAAAAATAGGAACAAGTAATATGAATCTTACAAATTCAACGATTGACAATCAAAAAGTGTAAAATAAATAGCCTTCAGGCCCAAAATGTTGGATTCCTAGTACCTAATTTGAATAAATGACTTGACTTTGAATAATTTTTGTATCCCTAGAGCGTCGAAGACGAGGGGCACGGTTCCTCGGGCAGTATGGATGAAAGCGAACGGCCAGGGTCAACCAAGTTCAGCGACTATCCTGATCATTCGTCAAAGGTAAGTTTATCACGACGCCATATAAAGGATGAAACAGAACAGCAGTGAAGGGTGAAACAGTTTGATAAATACTTAAGCATATTTCCCTCGGAACGAAACTTCTTTTAACTTCCTCGTCGTCTCAACTCTTCACAAAAGAACAACAAAGGCTCGTTCTATCTCGCTCATAAATAATTCTAACTAATAATAACTAATAAAGGATGCGCGCTATGATTGCCTGAGATATCGCGGCATTCAAAAATAAGATTTCTGCGCAGGTACATCATATTATTTTGCTGCAATTTACTACCACGACCTTTAAGTCTACAACTAGATTAGGCGATTTTTGTAAGAGAAGATGTTTAGAAGATTTTTTTCCGTTGCATCAGCAAAACTCAACAGACAAGGACACGAACAGTCCAGACTGCAACTCTCTCTTGGAACCGTCGGTTCTGGTCGACTTCACGACACAGGCGCTCGTGCTTACCGTTTTGGCTACTTTGGTCAAATACACCACTGGTAAGAAATACTCCATATTATTATTGAATAATGACAAAAATGCGAGATAAAACTGGGGCTTGATTGCAGAAGGATATATTTATTTTGTAATTTACGATCCCTCAAAGATATTTGAATTAGGTTATGACTCTTCGAAGAGACAATACTTCTTTCTTAACTAAAATACCTATACATAAATGCGAAAAACAACATTTCAAAACTATTGTTATGTGTAAAATTGTATTTATTAATTGTGCATGTCAAATAATGATTCAATCGCCAATAAATCATGAGCTAAAGTAGACGTGTTTCCTTCCTTCTGAAAGCCAATTCAAGTGAACCTTATTACATTCAATAACTACTAAATCTGAGTGATACGATGAGCGTAGGTACTTTAAGATTTTTCATAAACTTATCTACGTGTGTTATGATATCACAGAGCAAACTATAAAATCAAATACAGTTAAAGAAGCAACTAAAACTTTGTTAATTGTAGATGAGGACGAAATAAGGATACTCTATCAGTATTTAGCGGAAGGGTCCGTCGTGTTCCCGAAAGTATTCCCAGTTATGTAAGTAAATAATCCTTTATTTATTTAGTGACCATATATGACAAAAATTCAGGTGTCAGCGAATGCCCTAAATTCAAATTCAAATTCAAAATATTTTTATTCAATTAGACTTTTACAAGTTCTTTTGTATCGTCAAAAGCATCTACCTACAGAAGCAAAGCTTCTATGCATTTTTGTATGAAAATAATTTCGACCGGACTGAACTGAACTAGACCGGACCAGTCCGTTTCGATCCAGTTCTAACCGGTCCGGTGCAGTCCAGTCCGATCCAATCCGGTGTGGTTTGGTCCGGTCGTAAATGCGTATATTTGTGTTACAGTCACAGCCTATTGGATATGAAAATAAATCACGTGTTAATGCACTGCCACGATCAAGTCATACTGAGCGCCGTTCAGAGCATCATCCAGGTAACGACAATGTATTCCAGTATTTTATATATCAACTAGCCGATGCCCGCGACTTCGCCCGCGTGGATTTAGGTTTTTCGAAATCCCGTGAGAACTCTTTGATTTTCCGGGATAAAAACTAGCCTATGTGCTAATCCAAGATATTATCTATCTCTCTTCCAAATTTCAGTCAAATCCGTCAAGTAGTTTTTGCGTGAAGGAGTAACAAACATTCACACACACACACGCACATACACACGAACTTTCGCCTTTACAATATTAGTGTGAAGTGTGATCCTTAAAGCGAAATCAATTATTCTAAATAAGTAATACCCGATTGGACTCACGTGGTTATATGTAAAGTCAACTAGTTTGAACCCGTCCGAGGAGATGGCTACAGATCCCGACTTTTTTCTGCAGATCGCCCTTCGCTGGCACCATCACCGTCGGGTATTAGTTATAATACTAATATTATAAAAAGGTTAAGTTTATGTTTGTTTGTAGGAAATAGAATAGAATAGAGTTCAATAGAATAAAATTCCTGAGTGACATGAGCTATTTTTTTTTAAATTAGAGATCTCTGCGATAATTGTAATTACCGTGCGAAGCCGGAGCGATCGCTAGTTTATTTATAATGGATATCACTCACGGTAGTTAAAACGCTGAAATCAATTCTTTTATTCTCTTGTTTCACAGAATATGATAGCGTCGGAGGACGCAAGTCAGCAACAGCTTCACTACATGCAGAGTTGCGGCTTCGGAGGTCTTTGGCGTTTCGCTGGACCATTCACTAAGGTGATTCTTTTGTATATGCCTTCTCAACCTCCACCTTGCCTCGTGGGCTCGCTTTATTCCTCTTTATTTTATTTTCCAGAACCAATGCACAGCTGAAAGCAGCGAACTGTTCGTGAACTGCTTGGAAGCGATGGTGGAAACGTGCTTACCGGGCGACGACTGCGCGCGGCCGCCACCGCCCGACCCCGACCGTCCCGACAGGCCTGACCTACACGACCTCGACCATCTGTACCCGGGTAACTTATCACAGCTACCTGCTTAAGACGTCCTTTACTTCAAACTCTTGACTTTTTCACGACCGTACTCTTTGAGCTCGCGAGTCAAGGAGTACAAGTATTGTACTCTCTGTTACTGTGCTACGTCTTCAACTTAATGCGTAAGACATTCACAAGCAGCGAACTGTTCGTGAACTGCTTGGAAGCGATGGTGGAAACGTGTTTACCGGGCGACGACTGCGCGCGGCCGCCGCCGCCCGACCCCGACCGTCCCGACAGGCCTGACCTACACGACCTCGACCATCTATACCCGGGTAACTTATCACAGCTACCTGCTTAACACGCCCGCTATAGTATTAAATAGTACAGTCTTGTTAACGCGGTCCGTACTCTTCAAGCTCGCGAGTCAAGGAGTACAAGCATTGTACTCTTCGTTACTGTGTTACGTCTTGAAGTTTGTGGTACGTCTTGAACTTAATGCGTAAGACATTCACAAGTAGCGAACTGTTCGTAAACTGCTTGGAAGCGATGGTAGAAGCGTATTTACCGGACGACGACTGAGCGTGACCCCCACCGCCCGATCTCGATAGCCCTGTACACCTCGACCATCTATACCCGGATAACTTGCCCATTACTAGCGGCAAACTAGAAACCATAATAAGCTCGCAAACCCTACGCTCCGCTTCAGGAAAGTGGGAAAGTCATTTGAGGGAATGAGTGTAATATTTTATGATAAAATTCCACAGTCAATTTAAGACTTGCCTTTACAAAAGTTTAAAAAATCTATTAATATAATAGAATAGAATACATTTTTATTCAAATAAACTTTTACAAGTGCTTTTGAATCGTCAAAATAATTTACCACTGGTTCGGAATGCCGTTCCTACCGGGAACAACCAGCAAGAAACTTGGCTGTTGCTTTTTTCAATTCGATATATAATTTTGCTTTGATTTTGTTTCAGGGGTACATCGCCAACCCACTATATACTGCGCGGATCCATAGCAAAATTCTGAGGTACTTTCAAAATCTTCCTGTTGACAAAAGCCGGTATTACAATATTAGAATTTTATTTTCGAAAATTGATCTCTATTCTTTTGTTATAGGGCCTGAATTTGGCGTGTTGTCAAACTTGGTAGAATGCTCTCCCTAGTCGAAACCCCGTTAACTTAACTTAAACTAATTAGCTATCTAAAGTTAAATTAGTGTAATTTGAGCTTTGTGGGTAGAATAGATTGTGCTATATCAAACACTAGCTTACGCCCGCGACTTCGTCCGCGTGGATTTAGGTTTTTCTAAATCCCGTGGGAACTCTTTGATTTTCCGGGATAAAAAATAGCCTATGTGCTAATCCAGCATATTATCTATCTTCATTCCAAATTTCAGCCAAATCCGTCTAGTAGTTTTTGCGTGAAGGAGTAACAAACACACACAGACACACAAAATTTCACCGTTGTAATATTAGTGTGATGAATAAATGAAAAAATATATAGCACAAAATTTTGAATATATCCTTATTATTCAGTTTCCGTCCTTTCAAAATTTTTAGTTTAGAGAACATTTGAAATATTAAAGAGGTCTCAAAGAGTATTTATAATAATATTTGCCATTATAGGTTTGTTGTTATTTACGTTTATGTATAAAAAGATATAATATCGCACAATCCATTCTATGAAATGTTACAGCCTTAGTATAATCGCACAAACGTAAATTAATCTATATTTCAATAAATTAAATAAATATAATAATGGATCACATGTACACCATTTATTTTACAAAACTTAGTCTTTTTGTTTTAGGTTTCTGCACCTCGAAAGGAAAAGCGAAACCCTTATAGGATCACTTTGCTGGGTGTCTGTCTGTCTATCCTGTCGTGTCTGTCTAGGTAACCTATAGGGTTCTTCCCGTTGACCTAAAATCATGAAATTTGGTAGGTAGCCTAGGTCTTATAGCATGAGTAATGGAAAAAATCCGAAAACTGTGAACTTATGGTTTGCATCACAAAAAAAAATATGTTTCAATTTTCAAAGTAAGATAACTAAACCAAGTGGGGTATCATATGAAAGGGCTTTACTCTTACATCCAAGGCTTAATCTGTAAAAATGTTGACCAAACTTTGATCTGATATAATATTAAATGAACCATGAATTATTAAACTGTCTGTTTCTGAAAAACTATTAATGATCTGATTAGATTTAGATGTGTTTTAATACTTGTTTGTAATCTATTTTGAGATGATTTTTTTAAAAGGACGTAAAATGTGTTGGTAAAGAGCTATGTTTAGGTATAAGTAATAACTAATAACATAGATTGGCAGATCTATTTTGTGATATTTTGGTTCATTTATCAAACATAGTTTTTGACTAAGTATGTGTGATCCATTGTGATGTGATATACAAACTCATATGAATATGCACAATTTTTATGAATTCGATTTTAGGTGTCGTGTAGTAGTGGAATAAAAATTCTATATTTATGTAAAATGATGCCCACAACTTCGTCCGCGCGGATTTTTGTATATTAACTTCCTGTAGGAATTTTCGGGCATAAGGATTTTCCGGGATAGACCTATCTGTTGTATAAATTCTTAAGCATATTACATTTAGAAAAGAAAAGGGGTACTCTCTGTCTGTTCCTTTGGTTGCCTGGAAGAGATCGCTAGGTAGCGATAAGGCCGCCAAATTGTACCTATATTTTGTTGAGCTTTTTATGTGTTTTTCTGTACTAATTTTGTGGTGTACAATAAAAGTATATTCATTCATTCATTCATTCCCTTTCCACGGAATATCCGCTAAACTGATATTGAACTAAGGTAGAGATAGTTAGCAACCCACAGACAGGCATAGGCTATCCCAGAAAATCTAAAGTTCCCAGGGAATTAGAAAACCTAAACCCACTCGGACGAAGTCGTGGGTATCGTCTAGTTTAAATGTAACAAAAGCATTTACATTAGTTAAGTTTTAAAGTCTATAGAATGTATTTAAGAAAGATTTATTTTAGTTAAGTCTTAGCAACTAAATTGATTCAGAATGTATGCATTTCAACCGTGAAAGAATAAACCAAAAAATGTTCGTTTGTTTTGGTCACAGCTTACTATTTTATAAATCCCTGTTTTTTGTATTTTTTATTTAATTACAATATTAGTCGCTTATTTTTTGAGATAGCCCCCATCACAAAAATGATAGGGTAAAGAAAAATCCTGGCACCTTTGTCATAATATCCCCCCCATCCAATATTTGGTTTGGGCTCAACTTTTTATACCAAATACCAACATTTCAGATTTGTAACTCTACGAGCCAGGGACCTGTGACAAATGAACAGACAGACAGACACAAGTTAGTTATACATTTGGTTTGAAATTATTGGACATGAATAGTGCCTATTTTATAATACAATTAATGGTACAAATTAATTTTTAATCATATATTTATTAATGATTTTGTAAGTACATATTATATTAACCTGTTATATAATAATGCTTAGGGGCTGATTTTCAATCGTCACATAACTTTTACCTGAGGAATAATTCCATGAGGAATCGTTTTGACAGATTTCCTATTGAAAAAATGTGAAAACCTCAAATGTATTCCTCAGATGAAAGTTATTTGACGGTTGAAAAATCGGCCCTTTATCTATTTTATAGGAAGCATACATACATACATTATCATCTATGTGTTAATATTAAGGCGGAAACATAACACGTAACACTTAATGCATTAACAAAGATGCAAACACATTGTATTGTAGTGTTGGGTCAAGACAGAAGACAAGTCAGTCATGCAGTCTTAAGTCTGAACAAAGTCAAAGTATGTCTACTGTTAAAACTAGTGTCTTTAGTTTATTTATATAAGGCCTAATTTACGAGATTCACGTGTACGTCTACTTATAGTTTTGGTTTTTATGGCCTGTTTTGAAAATACATACATCTAAAGATAGAAAAGAAAGAGATAGACAGGCCAGTTAATAAAACACGGAGTCAGTTTTAAATAATCGATTCATAAATGCGAAACATGTAGTAGGTATGTAATGAGGACTCTTGGGAGACTTTGTCTATCTTTTTGCTTAGTTTGTGAGTTAAATTATGTATGTATTGGTTCCCACCGCTACTGCCTCAAACGATACGTAAATATTTATGCAACTAATATTGTATTGCTTTAAGCAATTTTTAGGTTACTTTTATTATAAAAATATTAAAAATCACATTTTCAAGTTAAAAATAAACCTCAGATATCATAGATATTCAAAATTTAAATCGAGTGTCTATGGTTGTTCTATATTTGCTATTAATTTATCTATTAAGTTATATTACTTAGGTACAAATATTTATATAGGTTATTGGTTGATTAAATCACAATCAATATTATATATTTTGTAAGAAAAATGATGGTGTATAATTATTACGAATGCTAATTTTATTTTTATAAATAATTATTTTTGTGTTTGTTTCGTGTTTTATGTATGTGAAGGTCAGTAAATAGATTTTGTAAATAATAAATCTTTTAATCAATTAAAATGTGTTTATTTTCTTTCCTGGAGTTCTAGAACTGTGCTGTGATTCTCAACTATAGTTTTAAGTTTCATAATATTTCGACGTTTTCTCTGGCGCAATGGTAAGAGCTGTGGTCGTATTAGTGGAAGGTCACGGGTTCGATTCCCGACAGGAGTTTGGAATTGTTAATTTCTAAATTTCTGGTCTGGTCTGGTGAGTTCCGCCGTGGCTAGTTACCACCCTACCGGCAAAGCCTTGCCGCCAAGCGATTAAGCGTTCTGGTACAATGTCACGTAGGGGTATGGGTTTAATAAAAGCTGCTATACCCCTTCCAGGTTAGCCCGCTTCCATCTTCTAAGATGAGCCATCATCACCCAGGAAGCGGGTGATTATTCAGTCATCTGCATCATCACTTACCACCACGTGAGATTGCAGTCAAGGGCTAACTTGTATTCGAATAAAAAAAATTGCTCTCGAACTGCGAAAGTTTCATCTATCCAGTAAAAGCGTATTAGGGGACAAATAAACAGAACTTACATTTTAAAGTATTTTTCTGTAGGTTTGCACCATACACATTGTCTATATATTATATATCTGCATAGGGCACTCCTAAGAGCGGTTACGCACTCATCCTATCCGAATCCGTGAAAATACGGATATAAAAGCTTGACCGAATTCGGTTTATTGCTTACGCACTAATCCGATTACTGATCCAAATTCAGGCTATTCAGTGGACATATCTTTGACATACTCGTATCTACGTGATGTCCGATTTGAATCCGAACCACATCTGCGATATTCTCACGGATGACGGAAGTCGGATCTGGTGCGTCCCAACCACACAAATAGTTCTATGATTAATTCAGAACGTATTTTAACGGACTCTGGTCGGATGAGTGCGTACCGCCTTAACCTACTTGAAGCAAATAAAGTACCTGCTTAACACTATCGACTTCGACTAACAAATTAGATCGAGAGGGCGGATCCGACTTCTGTAAATGATTCTAGGTACTGAAATAGGATTGGGTTTTATAATAAACGACAGAGTCAAAGAAATTCATTTATTTAACAAAGTGTAACCAATATGATGTCCCGGTGTAATATTTCTACAAAAACTAATAATGGTCTATATTAAAAATAAATACACACCTAGATATTTTCTTAAAGTATTTTTAAGAAATTGCCATGACAAGTATAATACAAAACATTAACGTGAGATAAGTACCTAAACAGGTACGTAATTAAATAAAATTGACTTTCTATCGTATCTAGATATATTATTGATACAAAAAACTTTATTATTTGTCCAATATCATAATTATTTAGGAAATTCAATTCATTTATTACAATGTCATACAAAATTTAACATTATTCATCCTACGGTTTCGATTATAGATTAAGGCAATTTTAGACTTGAGATTATTAAAATTGTATTGTTTTTTAATCTATTCAATTCTAAGTACAATAATTTTAATCATGTGATCAAAAGTGTTTATTTACCTTTGTAAATAAACCAAGACATTACCTAAATATTGTAAATTAACAGCGAGTCTTACAACATACTTTTACTTTGCTCAGACTTAAGTGTCAGTTAAAACGAGACGGTTTTATGTTAGCAGCATAGCGCTGTCTCGTTTTAACAGTGTCTTAAGTCTAAGCAAATTCAAAGTGCGCTGTATAGGTCTCAACCTTAGACAAGGTGCCTCCAATCAGTCCGCCTAAATTAAAATAAATAAAAACTTAAATGATAAAACATAAAGCAAGTATATTATGTTATATCTTTCATACAATTAATATTATAACATTTAAGTATGTTTAAATAACTTGAGCACGTAAATAATTTTATGTTATGTTCAAAATATTATAGAGATATAATTCAGTATTTTATTATATTATTATAAATACATAACAATTGTACTAGAAATAATTTTAAACTACCTAAGTAATAAAAATATCATGCGCCTCATAAAATCATCATAATTAATATAGATACGTAATCTGCTTAATAGTACCTACTGACAGATAGACGGAAGGATTCTGTCCGACGGACGCGACGGACGAATTCGCTGAGCAACTCTGGTTTCTACGCACAATAGAACAAGCTTCATTTTGCTACGATTTAGATATTTTTTCTAAATATACAAATAGGTAACGTTATTAATAAAACATTTTTAAATTGGCACAAAACGTAACTGAATATAATTCCTAGTTCCATTTAAGACGAGGCGCTTTTGGCCGGTTTAGTGAAGCGCACGCTATTGAAGTAAAAATCTGAAGTTTAAGAAAAAGAGAAGACGTTCCCAAAAATAATGGAGTTCTTTAGATGAACACTAAACTATAAAAATTAATGATCGTTATTTACATAAAAGTTGGTAGGAACATATTTCATAATTCATTATTCAATAATTTGATTTTGCAACTACATACAATAATATTATGTGTCAAGAGGAAAAAGTATTATAAAATTAATTTAAACATAAAATTGTGAGCAATGTACATACCTAATTATAATATAAACTAATTATTCAAATTATTTGGCAAATTTATTAAAATATGTTTTTGTTGAAAAGCATTTTATTATGGAATGCCCAAGTTAAAAATGAAGATATTTGTATAAGTCTGCGTATATAGCGTACTTTGACTTTGCTCAGATTTAACAGGGCTCTCTCCGTCACTTACTCCATACAATCGTAGTTCCAATTTCATTTGAATATTAAGCAGCCAAAGTCCATGAAATTTTGCAGACATATTCTAAAAAATAATATCTGTGCCTGTGGTGTTTTAGATTTTTCTAAAAATATGTAGTTTCAAAATTACAAGAGCTCAAGATTGATGATGAATGATGAGATGAATTTTTAAGACCGCGTAACTTTGAAACCGAATATTTTAACAGAAATTTGGAAAACCACAGGCATAGATATAAGTTTCTAGAACATATCTGCAAAATTTCATGGACTTTGGTTGCTTAATATTCAAATGAAATTGGGACTACGATTGTATTGAGTAAGTGACGGAGAGAGCCCTGTTAAGTCTGAGCACAGTCAAAGCGCGATCTATAAAATATGTCAATCTTAGTCTGTTTAATGAAAGCTGAGGAAAATAGAACATGGCAATAAACCGTGAAAGAAAAACCAAAAAAATGTTCATTTTGGTCACAGCTTACAAACTTTTTTATTAATCGTTGTTTTCAGTATTTGTTGTTTAAATACAATATGTGTTGCATAATGAGACGAAATTTCATAAACATAACGTGTTTAGTTTTTAAATTATATTTAATTTTTAAACAGTTATATTGATAGAATAAGTTTAACATGATATAAGCACAAATACTGTGTAATTTTATTGAATAAAAAATATAATATTAAAAATATAAATCTAGTATCAAACCAGGCGATAATACAAAAACAAGTATAATTTCCCACAGTATTGCCATATTTTAAAAACGTTAAATAATAATACTCAGCTTTCAATATACACACTCTAGTATAGAACTAATATATAACAAATGCGACCCGTTTTTATTCGTAACTAATGCAAGCATCAGGCAGTCAATAAATATCGTGTCATATGAGATCATATCGTAATAATAATCTCAATATGCATCAATAATTCGTTTCGTCACATTGGAACACTAGTTCGAAACATAGGTACTAACTTCTCTTCGTTTCTCATGGATCTTAGTATATTTTTGGAATCCCTTTCGTCGGGAACTTGCCCTTGAAGCCCTTTCGTTTGATGACTCACACAAAAATCCATATAAAAAAAATATGACTTCATAATAAATAATAAAGCCCCCTTGGGTACACCATTATTATATTAATCATAAAACGCTGTTTCCGCTATTGTAGAAATATATCGCGATAAATATTGACGGTCTGTATCTTGCATACTTAACACTACAAAGTCCATATATAAATGAATACAGTAGATATAGCCCGCTACTAAACTCTACATCTAACCAGACCCCGCTATCGCCCAAACAATTTCTGACTAATGGTACCTGGAAATAAAATAATCATTTTTTAAAGCAGTGTTTAAAAACACTTTAACGCACATTATGCACTATGATTCTTTGCAATTGTATATTGTCTAGTTGATACTACTAAGTAAATGGATGAAAGATTTGTTTGTAATTGATAAACTCTAACTATTGAAGCAATTTTAATAATTCTTTCACAATTAGGAAGCTACTTAATCCAGAATCAATATAGGCTAAGAATTACACTGTATTGGGGTCGAAGTCGTGGGCAAAAGCTATATTATTATAGACACTAGCCCAAATTCGTCCAAATTGACTAAGCAGATGAGCCATAAGACAGAATGACACACTTTCGCATTTATAATATTAAGGGCCATTTTTGCAATCGACAAATAACTTTTACTGAGGAATAAATTTGAGGTTTTGCCAGTTTTTGTTTAGGAAATCTGTCAAAACGTCAAATTTATTCCTAAAAATAAAAGTTATTTGACGATCGAAAATCGATCATAACTATGGATTGCGATTAAATCATTGATTTCGAAACTAGTCAACTAGTAGCAAGTAGTAGTAGTGATGACACATACCTGTACAGTCCATCATCTACAGCTACGTGCTATCCGTCTTAGATTCGTCGGTTTTTGGCGAGCTCTGAAAGAGAACTATTATTTATAAGTTATAATAAATAAAAAATAAAATAAAAAAGCCTTACATTTATCCTTAATAAATTACTAAACAAAGAATTGGTTGACAAAAAAATAATTTTTATTTTTATTTTAAGGACCTCTCATCGAGTAAAGGCCTCCTCCAGGTTTTTGCCAGGTCTTTCTTTATAAGTTATATCTTCAGTTAAAAAAACTAGATGTCATACCAAGACGCCGCCCTTTACTCACTGGTGGTAAGTAAGGATGATGACTTCTAGCCAAATCAGCGGATTCTTATCAAACGTCAAAATACTCGCACATAACATGATCATGACATAATCACAAACAAGTGTAAATTAAAAATTTATAACACCCCCGACACGTGAAGGTTACAGTAACTAGAAAAGAGCTGATAACTTTCAAACGGCTGAACCGATTTTCTTGGATCATAGTGTTCTTAGGAACACTCTCGATCAAGCCACCTTTCAAACAAAAAAAACTAAATTAAAATCGGTTCATTCGTTTAGGCGCTACGTTGCCACAGACAGATACACAGATACACACGTCAAACTTATAACATCCCTCTTTTTGGGTTGGGGGTTAAAAAAAAAACAAACAAAACATCATACCAATTGTGGTCTTCTACTGGAACAGTAAAGTAGGAGTTCTAGGTTTCGATTGACCCTAAAGGTTACTGGTTTGGTCTGGTAAAACGGCTGTGGCAACAGGGTCTTCGCCCCATTGACAAAAATATACTTCATAAATCCAAAAAGTGTAATAAACTTTTGAAATGATGCCAATGTAGATACTAAGTTACCTGGTCTGCGGCTAAGGCCGCGTGTCCATTGTGTAACGGTTCTCGCAACGTGTCGTCTTCTTCGTCCGATGGCACGTCGTAGAACTCTTCGCTGTCCATCTCGATATCTGTGCCTACAAACAAACAAAAACCAGTCAAGAGTGAGTCGGACTCGCACACGAAGGGTTCTGTACCATCGTACAAAATACTTTAACATTTTTAATTTTTTATCTGCAATACTGCAAGTTAATGACAACAGCGCCATCTATATGTGATTTCGTAAATTAATTTTTCTGTGAACACATTTTGATTTTAAAAAATCTGATGTAACCACAAATTCACAGTTTTCGGACAGACAGACAGACAGAAAGTGATGAAGTGATCCTATAAGGGTTTCTTATCTCTCTGGAGATACAAAACGTGTTGAGTTAAAAGAGGACTTCAGTCCAGTCCAGTTGTGCCTGAAGCTGGCGAAGCTTCAGGCACAAAATATAAATGGAATGGATCTTACCAACTAATGACTGGCAGTCGGTGAAGTACTCAGAGTCTGTGACGTCACCAGCCGGAGCAGCCGCGGCGGGGAGTTCGCGTCGCACGCGCGGCTTCTGTCGCGCTCGACGCATGTTTCTATTGACAAAGAATACACTACAAGTTAAGAAGCAAGCACTTAGCAAACAACGAGAGTGCCATTTGGGATCCCCAACCTCACTTCATGAAGCTCGGCAGCCTGGGTGGTCTACTCAGCCTCTGGAGCAAGCTTGGTTGGCTGGTGTGAAGACTTTGGCAGGGAGGGGTAACGCACGCACAACAGACGGAAACTGTTAAGCGCGGAAATCAGCCCAGAGAGAAGAAAGAAGGAAGCTTACTGTGTTGTAGTGTACATTGATACGCCAGTATGTGTTTGGTGTTCAAACACTATAAATGATTTCTATATATGCAAACTTTTTCTCAGTAAACTATTGTGCATTACACTGTAGACTGTAGAGAGAGACGTTTACATGCTAATTTAATAAAATTGATGCTTTGATTTGTTCAGACTTTGTGTCAGTGTAAAATGAGTCAACCCTTTGTAGACCATTTTTTACACAATTCCTCAAAAAAAGGAGTGCACCAGAAAATAAATTTAAAAATATAATCAATAAATAAATTTAAAAATAATTGTCTACTGATCTAGTTGCAAGTCATAACAACAAATACGCTGAATCTTTCACAGATTGAACTTTCACAGTAGAAAGCATATTTGTAATTGCAATTTGCAAGCAAACTATACATATGCCGGCGAATATTAAGTTATGCACATCACTTTTTATGAATGAATGCCATATTGTAACCATGTTAGAGCTGGTAAAATAAAGTGAGCTTACGTTTCTTTCTGCAATTCTCTCAGGGCTTCCAGCTCTGATCGCATGGTTGCTACTTGTCTATCCAGTCTTGCGACTTCACTCACTGAAATAAAATATTTATTATCATCATCATCATGATCAACCCATTGCTGATTCAAGCCAGTGATATTTAATCGCTTAAAACAAACATAACTCCCAAAAGTTACAAGTACCCAGGATCAAACCCTCTACCTTCCAAATAGAAAGTGAACACCTTAACCATTAGGCTATCACAGCTATTTAAAAACTAATGAGTTTTACAACTTACTTATTTGAAAGCAAAATTGTTATATCTATACTAATAGTAAGTCGAAGAAAAGGAATGATTTGCTTTTGTTTGTAATCAATAAACTCTGAAACTACTGCACCGATTTTAATAATTCTTACACCATTAGAAAACTACTTTATCTAGAAGTAACACAATTTATATATTACACATAGTTATAATATATTATATTCCCCTGAATGAAGCCGGGCGGATCAGCTAGTGGTTATATAAAGAGCAAGATCCCTCTTACCCAACATAGCTCTCCGTTTTTCAGCGTACACCTGCTCGTAGATAAACACTCCAGCGGCACCCACGAGGCCTACAATAGCAGCTCCAACCATCAAGCGTGGTGAGAAATAACTGTTTACGTTCATTTTATAAACACAGAGGGTCTCGTCAAAATGACGCTAATTTCAATCAAATATGACGGACACTTGAAACGTACGAAACCACGAAACTGTATTCGTTAATTGTTAGCAACCGGTGACCCCGCCGTACAAACGAAGGAAGCACAACTATCGACCCACTATCGACCAAATCTCTGTAATTACACGTCACGCACACAAACTCAAGATAAATTCTACGAAACTGGCCACTTAACACCTTCCGATACGCATTTGACACAACGTAGTGATTATATTTTTTTGTTTGACACTTCAATGAAATAATTTAATTTTAAATCGTATCGTAATCGTGCTTTGCAAATTACACAACTTCAAATTGAAGTCTAGGGTTGTCAGAAAATAAATGGGGTAATTTTGCCTAAAAATGAGCAATTTTTTTTTTCATTATATTTAGACAAATTTATATTTTATTTTTGATGACAATCATAATATAACTAAGCGAAAAAGGCTGTTTTGTTAATTAAAAGATTTTAAATTGATATTGAAATTTAACTAAAACAAAACTTATTACTAAATTGTAGTACATTTAATATACCAGTCTCCGTCATAATAGCTGCATGCCAAATTTATCATGAAGTACCTAGGTACCTACGTAATTGGTGTACGTACGTTGGACAGATAAAAACATACGTTTTTATCTGTCCAACGTACTTACCATGTTGTCTTCTATGTTTTTTGTAAATGTATATGTTTGTGTGTGCAATAAAGAAATAAATAAATAGGTAATCAAAATCTTACTACATTAATAATATTATTTAGTTATAGTTAGTCCATGATAGGTTGTTTTGGTAGGCACCCACCAAAACAACCTTAGCGACGAACGGAGGACTCGTCACGCGTGATGTGGTCAAAGATGGGACGCTATACGGATAGCTAGAATATTTATCTTTATTTAGGTATTTTTAAGGTCATAAATGTCAGAAAACACAAGACAAATAAAATATGAACCCATTTTGAATAAATAACTTTGAATTTGGCTTAGAGAAAAAAAAAACCGCTACCCAAGAGCCGCTTTGTGTAATTTGGTAAGAGATCTACGATATAGGGATGTAAACTTGCCCGGTGTATAACACCAAAAGTAGTGAATAGTCTACTAACCCTGCGAAATACGCTAAATAAAATCGCTAACTGGTACATACTTGGATTATTATTAAATATTTTTAGTGAATATATTGCGTTTTTATATTTGACTTTTTAACTTTTTTATTTTTAACTGTCAGGATACGATTATATAGTAAACATGGTGATGGGCACCCTGTTAAGCAGAGATTTTCAATAAGGCCAGAGGCCCTATACTGTAATTAATCAAAATTATGTAAAAACAGAGTAGGTAAATTTTAATACGTTGCAATCGATAAATTATTATTTTCTAGCATCGAACATCCATCGATTTGTAACTATCATAATAAAGACTAATCTAATGAGATCTCATTTTTTAATAATCATCGTGAAAGGGAAAAATAGGGAAAAATAGGAAAATAGGCAAATTTTCATATGTGAATGGTATCATTCCATAACGCACACATACTCATCAACTGACAGTTCCCCTGCTTCATTTGACTTTTCGGAGCATACCATCCTGAGTATTTATTCATCCAAGATTGTTAGTAGAACTATAATAAATTATAGTGAAAATATATGGAACTTTCTACAATGAAACTTTTGTGACCACTATTGTGGTGTTTCGCGTTTCAGCAGGTCGATCGCGTAAAACATATATCAATCATTAAAGAACAGCATCAATGTCAAAACATGGTTTTGGCTCCACGTATCATTGAGACTGTCCGTAAAGGACCGTCGAGGACTAAAAAATTTCTGACATTGATGCAGTACACTATCGATAAAAATTTTGTATGAACACGACTGAAAATTGGTTCCACGTAAGACTTTTGAAGTAAGATATCCGTAAAGGACTGCGACAAATGTTACGTCAAACTAGGCTTTCATTGATACAAGGCATGAGGTGTTATTTACGGTGACATATGTGGTATCCAAAGTCGTTTTACTACTCATATTTTTGTTAAAATATTTTAAAAAGCTTTTTTAAAATAATTTATCAAATTAACAAAGCAATTAGGATTATTATATGAAGTAAGATAATGTTAAAATCATTGAAGAATAATTTTTAGATTTAAAGTTACCTTTTGACACTTTCGTATGTTTGCACTTTGCCGCCAAAGGTTTGGTGTATTCAAGTTCAACTGCGAATTTTGTAGTAAAAACTTGGTAAAAACACCAAACTATTGTAGTTTTTGGATTAATTAGCCGCATAGGGTATATGTATTACATAAGATTTGTGTACCTACCTACTCAATAATAATTTTTCAACTGCGAATTTTGTAGTAAAAACTTGGTAAAAACACCAAACTATTGTAGTTTTTGGATTAATTAGCCGCATAGGGTATATGTATTACATAAGATTTGTGTACCTACCTACTCAATAATAATTTGCGCCTGGGTAAATTCTGTTTATGATAATGGTGATAAGCATGTGGGAACATAGTACATATCTACTATTTTAGGTAGTTTAGTTTTCATAACTAAGTATTGTGTGTTTATGTGTAAGAAGTACCTACATACATAAATATTGCCTATACCAATTATTTGCAATTATGGCATCAAGGGCAATTATGTAAGCTGAACTCAAGAGAAAAAAGCGTGCCCTTATACAGATCAGAAGATAAAATAGAGAAAACTTGTATAGAGGATGCCTGCGACTTCGTCCGCGTGGATTTGGGTATTTAAATATCCCGTAGGAACTGTACCGGGATAAAAAGTTGCCTGTGCGGACAGTCTGACCCTTTCGCATTTATAATATTATAGTATGTAAGTATGGATTATTTACTCTGTATTACACTCTACTTTTATGTACTCTGTATTTATTAAAGTTTTTTTAGATCCTAGCAGAAAAAAGGAAAACAAAACACCAGTCAAAAACTAAAATATTATTTATTTATTTGAAATATATTATGTACATAGCATTAATGTAATTCAATTCAGTTAATAAAGGCTTATCTTAATATCTTGTTATTAATGGAATTTAAAAATGTTAGTTGTTAGGTGAACAATGGCTATGAAAAGGTTACAAATATATTTGGATAAGTTTATTACTTCTTAAAGGCTGACGGTGCTGTGTGCTGGTTAGTGTGCTAACTTCTGGTATCTCAGTATCAACATGATAGACAGACTGAGAAACTTCTAATGCTAGTGAAATATGTAGCGGGTTATGTGTAGCTTCTATTTGTGAAGGCTCCTCTGTTTGTTGTATAGTTGTCACTAAGCTGCTCATCAATAATGATTTCTCGTATTGGTGATGTACATGTAGATGTACTTGGTTGAGTAGGCAGGTCAGGAATCTACAAATAAAATAAAAGTATTTCATACATAAATTCATAATACCTACTATTAAATATTTCTTTGAAAATTTAATATGCCTTTGTGTAACAGTAACCACTTAAAATTTACAGCTCTTGCAGTATAATTATAAAACTTACAGTGGAATTTTAAAATAACTGTGATATACAGACTCAGACTGAACAAAAGTAAGTGTAATTGCCATAATAGCTATGATTCATTTATTGGAATCTGGATTTTGGGTTCTCCCTCTACTGCCACGTTCCCAATTATACTTATATTGTTCTTCGATAGGGGGTCAAAGAAGTGTTGAAATTTGGTCCACCTCCAGTGCCAGTGGCTGCTCGTCGCAAGTCTCCAGCCTTGCCTTTTGTGGGGCTCTTAAGCAGTATCCAATACTTCAAAAAGTAATAAACATACTTATTTTCTTAATGGTTATAATACAATATATGACAATAGAATAGAACCTACTGCTATTATTTACAGTCTTATAGTGGCAGTTTATACTATAAATTATTATCATAATTGCAGCATATGTTCTTTGAATCAAAATTAGACGGTCAACATGCAGCTGAAACTAAAAAATCTGCCACAAAGCGCAATAGAGCTTGTGGCCGATATGTTTTGAATACTTACTCGCTTCCACTCCACGAAGGTTTAATACACCCTGCCCCCACAGAATTGAGCTTTCTGGAAAGCTCTTCCCATTTTTAAGAGCTACCTGGCGGCCGAGAGGTCCTCCACCGAGGCCATCGAGTGCAATATTTGAGTTGCTTTCAGCAACTTCTAAGAGAATCTCAAGCTGCCTCACAGAGGCGGCCCTGTAGGGTGCCAGTTTCCTTTTTAGTTTCGACTTTTAAATTACTTTATTAGGTTTCGACACAAAGTCAACTCAACGTAAAAGTGTAAATAAACAATACTCTATGAACCTAGAAGAACCACAAATTCACATATTCCGCGGCACGGGGCACAGACTCGTAATACTTTATTTCATTAGCTACAACGCAGTCAAGTTTGGAAGACTACTATGGCCGTATAGATTGCTAGATTACCATAGATATTCAAATTAGTCGGATTATAAGTATGACCCACCACTAAAGTATCGATAGTCACGTGATTGCGACCTATTGCTACTTGATTGCGACCGATTGCTACAATCCTGAAAAAGCTTACGCGGTACCGGTTATAAGGACTGTAACGATAACGATCCTTAAGGATATTTTTGGATGTGAGATTGAGACAATTTTTACGCGATCGAAATAGAAATCAAGAGCTACGGCGTTCCCGTGATCCGGATACGCCCACGGGTTTTTCAGATGCCTTTAAATAATTATAATGCTTAACAATTGTTGAAAAACGATACTATTTCACAAAATATTTGATTTCGATTTTGGTAGTTTGGTACATAATTTTATATTTTTCTTTATAATTTGGAAATTATGCTCTTGTCATGTGTCAATGTCAAACAAAATATCACAGACTACCTACCAAAAAAATTAAGAAAATGAATGTATGTCCATGATGTATGTACTTTTCTTTTTTTTTTAATCTGGCTTTACTCTGATTAGCCAATGTCAAGTTTGTAGTTATTTTCAAGTCAGTGAATCTATGTACAAGTATGGACTCGGTCTGCGCCAGCGCCCACCGACAAACACGCGGCGCCCCTTTAGAGCGCTTTTTTAATAAAGTCTTCTATGGTCCTCTGCTATTATACTTGCTGTGGACTATTTAGAATAATTAATTATTATTATTCAGAAAACGTTTTGTTTCTGTTTCTAAAGTACAAATCTTTGATTATCTTACATATCAAAGGCGCAAATATCCTAAAGTGAACGAAGTGGATCTATGGTGGACTTGAATATGGTCAATAATAATTTTGTTCGCTGCCGGTATAAAAACCGGAACACAAAAAAAAACCGGTAGAGCGTTTGTTGTCCTGCCTGTCTGCTGTCGAACAAGCACTGCCTGGGACTTGGTCTGTGTTGCTGTTGGCTGGCGGGCGTGCTTTGTCTTTTTGGAGTGTTTTTTTTTTTGTTAAAACTGACTGGAAAGCACTCTAAGGGGGTGCCGTGCGTATGTCGGCGAGCGCCGGCACAGACGGGGTCCACACTTGTATAGTTTAACTAACTTGTTACAATTAACTACAAACTATTAATCTCATACTTATTTATTCAGAAAGTAATAATACAGATTTTCACAAATGTTAAAAATACTTAAATATAAAAATTATAAAACAAAAATATCATCCAAATCACTGTAACGAGGCAGGGTGCCCAGAACGCTGGCTGCGTTACCTCGCTGAATGGCCAGACTAATATGCTGACCAAAGTAACAGCCAGATTTCCGGTCACCCGTGGACTCCACAAGACGGGATGACAGGTCCTTAAAAAAGGATCTGGCATCCTCGCCCCACGAACCCATGGTCTCCACTCCAAAAGGCACAAATATGAAATTATTTTCTATATTTTCATATTTGCGCCTCTTGGCCCTTTCTGCCTTAGTGGCTGCCGTTCCGGCCGCCACGGAGGTCACCTGTATGTGAGACAGCGCCAGTGTATCAACACACGTGGCATCCCATACAAGCGACCTTCCTTGCTTCCACGGACAAACTACAAACTTGACATTGGCTAATCTTTGTAAAGCCAGACGAGAGAGAAAAAAAAAATCACTGCCTGTCCTGTTGGCTGTCCATGTCCTGTCACTTGTCAGTTGGTGGTCAGTTGTCTTAAGGAAACGAAAAATGCTGTGTCTAGTTTTTTAAAAATGTGCAAAAAGTGTTTTTATTTAGATTGGAAATAAGCAGAATTACCCTTAGAAATATTAATAATTTTTCTCTGAACTCTAGTCAATACGAGTTTCCTTTATTTCTAGTATTATTGAATATGGGGTTATTTTGAATAACAAGTGAAGGAATCATTAACAATTTACTCAGTTTTGAATCTTTGTTTATAGGCAGTAAAATATGAGTTCGTCACAAAATACTTCGCACGACAACGAGGAACATAACAGTCCAGACCAAGTAAGTTTGAAAGAAAAAGAAAATGTTACAAATTTACCGGAAAAAGACACTCAAATATCGATAGCATCTTATGAATTGATCACAAGTTCAGATGCTCATGAAAATCCATTAAAATCGGATGGGAAGGTGAAAAATATAAACAATTCACCATTAAACGAAGGAAGTGTCAAAATTGATGAAACTTTTTTGAGTAACATAGAGGAGTCATTAGGTGGCACAGAAGATATCATGTCTACAGAGCCTAACGATGACGATGATGATGATTTAGAGTTGAGATATGATGACGATCCCGATAATAGTGATGAGATAATAAATGAGGATGCCCTACTGGAAGAAAGTGTAGAACCACAAGATGATTTTAACAAAGTACAAGATGAAAAAAATGACATGGATATTCAAAATCAAGACATCCCTCTCGAAGAAGATATAATAGGCAAAATAGTTGTACTTAAAGACATCAAAGACTCACAAGTCGATCAAAGTAACATCCTAGGAGAAGCTCAAAAAATTGAAAAAGAATGCGATAAAATTGATGATCCAAAAGACAATCTTTTGAAAGTTGAAAAAGGGCCAGAAAATCAAAAGCGTGAAACTTTAGTAGAAGAAAAAAACTTTTGTAATCAAAAACCAATTTATGCAGATATCATTGCAAAAGATGAAAATAAAGAAACTGATACAAATATCACAGATAATGATAATACATCTATGATATCTCAGAATTCATCATTTGAAAAAATAACAGAACATGGTTTGAACAAACCAAACATGATGTTAGAAATTCCCACTCAAGAATTTATTGAGTTTAGTGATGAAACTGATGAAGAATTAGAAGAAACCAGGCTTAATATGTCTACTGACATAGACGAAGTTATTGATTTAGATGATAATTTGGTCAATATGGATGAAGAAAATATTGAACATGTAGAAGACAATGTAAAAAGCTCAGTAGATGTTGATATGACTATTATAGCAGACTCCAGAGCTAATACTGATACCTCACAACTGATTTTTCAAGGTCACGAAACTTGTGAAGATGTAAATATGGATATAGTAGATAGTGCACAGAATGATATCACAACAAATGCATTAAGTCATGAAGCGGAAATAGCAGCTGATATTATAACAAAAGAAATGAATAATGTGGATGTTGAAACTTTTATTAAAGAAAATGACGTAATTCAAGAGGAAAATGAAAATTCAATAGAAGAATTGATTAGTTCATTTGATAGTGAACCTGATAAAGAGATAACCAATCAATTAAAAGAAACTGACGATGTTATTGAATTATCTGATGATAACATAGCAATTGAAGTAGAAGATTCAGAAAGTTCATCAGCAGAATCATTACCTGATGTGAATGTAAAAATTGAAAATTCAATTAGGTCAGCAGAATTAGAAGAAGATATATTAAATGAAACCGAAGAGATTGATAATCTTATTTTAACAAGTAAAAAGTCTAAAACAAAACTCACAGAAGCTGACCCAAAAATAACTAACATAAGTTCTACAAAAACATGTGAAAAAAGTATATCAGATCAAAATACGAATATAAATGGCTCTAAACCTACAAATAGGATAGAAATTTCCAGCCAAAAGTTTAACAAAGTCAATACTGAAACAGACAAAATAGTTGCTATGGAAACATCACACAAAATGCCAATAAACACTGCAACAGAAATATTGCATTATGTTACACCTAATGAATTGGCAAAAGAAGAAGGAATTGCACAAGATATTTCTTTTCAAAGTGTGGTGTCATCAAATAAGATACAAATAACAGAAGCTGAAATAAAAGCTTCTGAAGAATGTACACCAGAAAAAATTACAACACTTAATACAAGTGCTTCTTCTCAATCTGACGGTCCATCAGTATCGAAAATTGAGTCAAAACTGCCTCAAGAAAGTTCATCAAAACTAAATATGGCTGTTTTAACATTGGTGGCACATCCAGAAAATATTGATAAACAAAACTCTAATTCAGAAGAGGAATTACAAGTATCAAAAACACCAAAATTTACAGCTGAGCCTGTTGTCTCAATGGATGATCCAATGTCATCTATAAGTAATATAGATATGACAGTAATAAATGAATGTAAACATGAAACTGAGCTTAGCTCATATGCTTTAAAATCGTTTTCACCTAAACTTGAAGTATTGATTGAAAAGCCTTCTTCATCTGTTGATAATAAAGAACCTGTATCTAATTTAGAAGAATCAATGGATGTTGATGGTGCAGAGCAATTGGAGCCTTTAATCAAAGTAGATGGTGTAGAGCAATTTAAGCCTAAAATAGAAACAGAAAAATCAGAAATTATTGAAGAACCATCTATGTCGAAGATTGAACCAAAAACAAAAACATGTGGACAAATAACAACAGAAAAATGTGAACTAATACCAACTGAGCCGTCAGATAAACTGCCACCATCTACATTAAATCTGGAGCAAATAACATCAGGAACAGTTGAACCAACATTATCCACACCAAATATTGAACTAATTACATTAAAGGCAGTTGAACCACAAGAATCTTCATTGAATATTAACCCAAAAACATCAGAAACAAGGGAACAAACAATTTCAGAAATGGTTGATCCAAAGCCATCAATATCGAAGATTAAGTCAAAAACAATAGAAACATGTGAATCATCACCATCTACTTCAAAGATTGAACCTATGATAGCAAAAACTATTGATCCAAACCCATTTACATCAAAGATTCACCTACTAATACCAGAACCAGTTAAACCACAAGCATATTCATCTAATATTGGATATAAAACGTCAGAAACAGTTGAACCAGAACCAACAACATCAAAGATTGAACTGCCCCCATTGGAAAGTAAAGAACCACAACTCTCAACATCAGAAACAGTTGAATTACAACCAATTACATCAAAGATTGAACAGCCAACATCAGAAAATATTGAACTATCACCATCTAATTTAGAAACAGTTATACCACAACCAACAACATCAAAGGTTGAACCACTAACATCAGAAATTATTGAACCACAACCATCAACATCAGAAAAAATTGAACCACAACAAACAACATCAAAGGTTGAACCACTAAAATCAGAAATGATTGAACCACAACCAACAACAACTATTGAACCACCAAAATCAGAACATACTGGTATACAACCATCAACATCAGAAACAGTTGAGCCACAACCACCAACATCAAATATTGAACCACCAACATCAGAAAGTATTGAACTACAACTATCAACATCAGAAACAGTTGAACCACAACCAACAACATCAAAGTTTGAACCACCAACACCGGAAAGTATTGAACTACAACCATCAACATCAGAAACAGTTGAACCACAACCAACAACATCAAAGGTTGAACCACTAAAATCAGAAATTATTGAACCACAACTAACAACATCAACTATTGAACCACCAAAATCAGAACACACTGGTATACAACCATCAACATCAGAAACAGTTGAACCACAACCACCAACATTAGAAAGTATTGAACTACAGCCGTCAACATCAGAAACAGTTGAACCACAACCGAAATCAACTATTGAACCACCAACATTAGAAAGTATTGAACTACAACCATCAACATCAGAAACAATTGATCTGCAACCATCAACATCAGTAACAATTGCACCACAACCAACAACGTCAAAGCTAGAACAACCAACATCAGAAAGTATTGAACCGCAACCATCAACTTCTAAATGTAACACAGAAGCATTACATTCCAAACCAAACAGTCCAAAAAATCAATCGGACTTTGACTCTTTAATTCAAGATTCATCAAATGAGGTTCCAGAAATGACCGATAGTCTTGGACTCTTAGCTGAATCATCGAGGCCAGTGATGGAGGATGATGAAGAGCACGAGGATGATGATGACGATGATGGCGAGGATGAAGATGATTTTGAACCAGATGATGGTATGTTTGTTTTAGCTACTAGCTGATGACCGCAACTTTGTTCCTGTGGATATAGGTTTTAAAAATCCTGTGAGAACTCATTGATTTTCCGGGGTAAGAAGTAGCCTATGGTTAATCCAGGGTATAATCTATCTCCATTCCAAATTTCAGAAAAATCCGTCCAGTAATTTTTGCATGAAAGAGTAACAAACATCCATACATCCATCCATCCATACATACAAACTTTCGCGTTTATAATATTAAGTAGGATATATCTCTCAATTTTATTCTTCTTTTTAATTTTTATTTTTGTTCTCATTGACCACTTTTGTACTCTACCAACTAAACCACTAGAATAGTCAAAGATTTGATTTCATTAAAATTTAAGAGACTCATTGTTTAAAAACACTATGGGTATGACAGACAAGACTGTGTGAGTAAGTGTGAGCTCAGATATCCTACTAGTTAGTTAGTTAGTTATTATTCAGTCTTTTGCATGTCTCTGAAGTAAATCCTAAGATATACTGAGTGAATGCTAATAGACTTGGTAAATCTTAGCTTTTACTGGAAAATCCTAGGATATATTGTAGTTCCAGCTTTTACAGTCACATGAATTTTCAGAAAGCAGCAATCAAATGACAGCAGAGCATTCTGAGGACTCCAACGCTCACCATTCAGAGACGGATCCAAAGGACCCAGAGACACTGAACGATGAAAAACAAGAGTTTCAATTCAAAATATCTGAAAGTATTAGTGTCAAAGAAAAGGGACCTGAGAAAATGGTGTGTGATGAGGTAAAAGACTTTTTTATTTTGAAAAGAAACAGTAGTTCTGTTGATTTTTTAACCCCCAACCCAAAAAGAGGGGTGTTCTAAGTTTGATGTGTGTATCTGTGTATCTATCTGTGGCATCGTAGCTCCTAAACTAATGAACCGATTTTAATTTAGTTTTTTGTTTGAAAGGTAGCTTGATCAAGAATGTTCTTAGCTATAATCTAAGAAAATCGGTTCAGCAGTTTGAAAGTTTCAGCTCTTTTCTTGTTACTGTAACCTTCACTTGTCGGGGGTGTTATAAATTTTTAATTTACACTTGTAATAGATTTTGATGATTAAACATATAAGTAACCTTACATAATAATATTTAAATGAAATGAATTCTTTTATTTTGCCAAATACTTGATATAAAAAATTGGAAGTAGAGCTGCTCCAAAATGTAATTAATTAATAATTAAGGAAATTAACAGTAAATATGTTACCTTCTTAGTAGTTCACACCAGAAAGTAAAGCCTTCATTTCAACCAATAAAATAAAATTATACATTTTTTCTTTTAGGTAAAAATAAAAGAAATCCCTGAAAGTACAGAAAAATCTGTAAATGATGGAGCAGTTGATGAAAACGTAAGTTCTTCAGGATTCTTAACTTTACTTTCCCATTCCCATTTTTTTTCTTTTTTTATTAAGTAGGTATTTGTTTCGTTTACAATACATGACTGAAGCCTTCTTGTAAGTATAAGAGCACCTGTAGTAGAAGGCCTAGCTCTTCCAGATAATATGTACAATAACATAATAATTACTATTGTTCTTAAATGAAATTACTTATTTCATTTACAATACTGCTGGGTCTACGTATAGGTACTGTTCTTTCACATTGCCCGCGTGATCGACTATGAATGACTAGGTCCTGGGTTCGATTACCGGGTTGGACCAATAAATACGTATTAAAAGTTTTTTTGAAATTCTCAATACTAGCCCAAAGTTACGAAGTCGCGGTCTGTGCCTCAGAGAGAACCTAAATTCGGTGGACCTGCGCCTGGTCTCTCTCCGTGCGTGTCGGATTTCCGTCCCATAGGGCTATGAAAGTGAGAGAATAGACTTGTGTTTGGGCACATACTTTTGCATTATAATATCTCCCGCACAGTTGGCTAATCTCTGTGGAGATTTGACTGCCGTGGGCAAAATTCGATCAGGAGGACATTGTTATTATGTGCAAAGTAAAAGGTTAACTGACAAACCAAATGTGCGTGGCACAGACACCCGTCGTCGTAACTCACATAGTTCCACCCACGAAGGAAGTTCATACTAAAGAATTTGAAATCGAAAGGTTTTTGTTACAGAGACCTTCGAATGAAATCAAAACAAAACAAATGGAAGTTGAAACAGTGAAACTATCTGACACTGAAGACACTGAAGACGCTGAGAAGAAGGAAGCGAGTGGTGTTTTAAAGGCTTTGCTGTTGAATAGTAAGTTATAAGTACTGGGATTCAGTGCACAAGCTCTCTCTGTAACAATTAAAATTACAATCGTTTAAATGGATGTTATGTGAAAGAAGACAAAAATGAAATGAATTTGAATAAAAATGAAATGAATTTATTTTTTCCTTGCTTTGTCTTTAAGTTTATCAATTGTATATTAACCACAACTTAACAAATGGCAAGTCTGGATCTTTTGGAATCATGTTATAAAACTGTATACTTGATTTAACTTTAACTGTATACAAAGGATTTCTGCGTAAACAATATTATGGTTGCTGGTTTGTTGCTTGTGTGTATCACATTTGCTTACAGACAAACACACATTTATAATATTAATATGATAAATGAAAATTTTATTTTTATGGAATGTTCTTCCATTTTCTCTGCCACATAATTTATTTATTCTAATATCCATACTATCCATATTTCCATACTAATATTATAAATGCGAAAGTGTGTCTGTCTGTCTGTCTGTCTGTCTGCTACATTTTCACCGCCCATCAGTTTAACCGATTCTGACGAAATTTGGTACAGAGTTAGCTTATATCCCGGGGACGGACATAGGCTACTTTTTATCCCGGAAAACCAAAACAGTTCCCACGGGATCTTCAAAAACCTACATCCACGCGGGCGAAGTCGCGGGCATCCTCTAGTTATATATACTAAAAATGTATACTTGCACCACCTACCTCTAATATCTGTAGCTATGTCCTTTGCACCATTTTGGTTACCTGGAAGAGATCGCAAGGTACCGATAAGACCGCCAAATTGTACCTATATTTTGTTGTGCTTTGTACTAATTTTGTGGTGTACAATAAAAGTATATTCTTTCATTCATTCATTCATAATGATGTACTTAATACTTATAAGTAAAACATATTTCATTCATACCTTGAACTTCTACTTTTGTAGAGACACCAAGAACATCAACCGACTCTGATTACACAGCGTGGACAAAGAAAAAAAAATTATCTATATCCAAGCAAGAAAGTGTTGTGAGCTATGTTGATTTAGAAGAAAGCTCTTCAGACGAAGGTAAGATCTTCACTAATCACTGGGCCACTACTGAGCTTGAGTCTCCGCTAAAAAATAACTACCCAAGTGTCAATCGATTTGTTATTATAGTCTGGGTGACATTTTACACTAACGAAATTGATATGACAGATGTTACAAACATTTTTTTTTGCTATTCAATACTGATATTTCAATCAATACAATGTTTCGAGTGAAAAGTCAAATCAAAGAAGAGAAAATTCTGACTTCATAAATATAATAACACTATGTAGTACAATATTAAAATGTACCAAACAACAATTTTAGTATATTTTACTAAACAGTAAAATATACTAAAATTGTTTTTCTGTTCTAAACATGAATACTACTAGCATTTAGTTCTCTCCACCAGTGTTTTCAAAAATAGTAGTCAGGTTTGAGCACTGTTTACTTTATTTTTTTGCATTAGATCCTTCCACAATGGTTTTTTTTTTTTTTATATTAGCCATGTTACTCATGACTGATTCCCCGTGCCGCTCCAGCTAAGCGTAAAGCTTGTACTAGGAGTAGGTACGTACGACAATAGTGCAACGTTTGGGGTATGAACCACTAACCGTTGAGAATTCACTCTGCTCCTTAACTGTTGAGCTATTGAGTCTCTTAAAAAGTTAATGCTTGATTCTATCAACAGATAAAAATCAACCGCGAACTAAGGCAAGTACCGTCGAAACTGAAGAGCCACAAGACATCGCTACAGAGGACATATCGAGTGATCTTCCACAAAATGAACCAACAGAAGTTGTGAAGGAACCCGAAAAAAGTAGCGCCAGTTCACCGAAACCAGTGCTTGAGGAAGGCGTGGTAAGTTCGTTTTAACACGCTTTATTTAAGCTTCGCTTGTAACTTCTTAGCAATAAAACAGAATTTTGCAGCAAGCAGAGACTATCCATGCTAATATTATCCAAATTAATATTACCCATACTATACCCTATCCCCAGAAAGAAAATATTATAGCGCTCTCTCTCTCTCTATTACATCATCCCATAGAAATGATAGAGACAAAAATTTCAGTGTGCACCAACCATTTTGAGTCACCTACCAATCACAAGCGAATTTATTTTTTCTAATTGAATTTCGAATGTTTTTTGAAAATATTTTCGAATTGGATTTCGAATGTTTTTTTTTTTAAACATGTTTGTCATTGGTTGGTGACTTGTAATGACAATGACATTTTATTTTCTAGAAAATGCGTGTTTTTTTTTTCAATAACAATTTATTCAAATATTTGACAGTAAAATGGCACAGTAAATACTAACTACTAACGAAATAAAATTAATGAACACAGGTAAAACTTAAAGAACCGCAAGTTGCCGCAAAATCGAAATCGCCGAGCCAAACAGACATCCCTAAGTCACAGTCTCCGGAAACTAAGGTACATTCACATTGAGACTGTGAGGGTATATTTATATTGAACTAGCTTATGGCCGCGACTTCATCCGCGTTGACTTATCGTAAACCCCTATTTTATTTTACCACTTTAGGGGTTGAATCCATACTAATATTATAAATGCGAAAGTGTGTCTGTCTGTTTGTCTGTTGACTTTTATCCCGGAAAATCGAAGAGTTCCTACAGGATTTTAAAAAACCGAAACCGTTGATAGATCATTTATTCAGTCACCTTTTCCTTTTAAAATATGTTTAGATTACTTGAGGTACTTAAAATTAACTATTCTAAAAAAGCCATGTAGGGTCAGCGACAAAGGTAGGTTTGCACCAGTCCATTGCCGCTTACACTGGCGTGTGAAAACCTAACTCTGTCGCTGTGTGTACCACATTTCCCTCAATAGCTCAACGTTTATGACTGAAATCCGAAAGATCGCCGGTTCAAACCCCACCTGTTGCATTATTGTCGTACCCACTCCAAGCACAAGCTTTACGCTTAGTTGGAGGGGAAAGGGGAATGTTAGTCATGATTAAAATGGCTAATATTCTTTAAAAAAAAACTCATCATGATGTATTATTAAATAGGATGTCATTTTTCCAGGCACAATCGCCTATAGGGCTAGAAGTTTTCAATCTTGATTCCGATGAGGAAGATTCGTCTATAAAACAAGACATTGACAGTGCAGGTTGGTTTTACTGTATTTTTTTTTATATTTAACTAGCTCTTGCCCGCGACTTCGTCCGCGTGGACTACACAAATTTCAAACCCCTATTTTCAAAACTCCTTTAGTAGATTTCTACGTCATAATAGCAATCTGCATGCCAAAAGGATTTGAATATTTTGGTATGGAGAGCGGGGCCTAGCTGTATACTGGTGGCTGGACTGGAAACGTGATACTTTGTCTATTACAATACTTTTTTGTATTGATTCCAGCTATTGATTAATACAGGTATTATGCGTGGCAGGTATTTTCGAAAAAAAAAGAGAAATAGACTACTAGGTAGGCCAATATCTTCAAAGCCCTTTCAGCCCGATCCGTTCAGTAGTTTGAGCTGTGCGTTGAAAGATCAGTCAGTCAGTCTGCTTTTCCTTTTATGTGTATAAATTAACAATTTAAAACTACCCTCAAAACAGCAGCAGCCGAAAAACCGCCGACCCAGCAGGCGAAGACACGTAGATTGATGAAGTGCATCAACAGATTCTGTGACAACACCGACCCCAGTGCAGGGTACTATGTAGCGGACACTAGTACTGCGATGTACTTCGAAGCGGACAAGACGAAGCGCGCATACGTGTGCGAGAAGTGCGCTAATGTTGTGGAGAAACGGAATCAGGTATGAAAAATCACTATCCATATTATAAATGCAAAAGTATGTTGTTTTCTCCTTCAATAACGTTACAATAGAGTAACGGACCGAAGTGATTTTTTGCATAGGTCTAATTAAATGTCAAATGACAGGCTACTTTTTATCCTTGAAAATCGCAAGTCTGAATGGCGCAAAAATATTTCAGCCAATCATAGCGCGCCTCCGTCCGCTAATGGTTGTTGCCCAGATTTAAAAATATTAAATTTCTAAATTGCCACTGACAGGAATCGAACCCGGGACCTCCCATTTATAAGACCATAGCGCGCCACTGCGCCTGGAGGACATCTGCGAGTTTCTTCACAAAGTGACATCATTTGACTTTGTTACCAGGAACTCATAGAAGGGATGAAGAACTTCAGACCTCTATTCCAACTGCACACCGCTAGGAACTCTGAGGAGCTGGTGGAGATATCTGACTCCGACTCGGACGAGGAACCGCAGCCTACCTTGGACCAGTTGCAGATCGTGGGCAAAAATGGAGCCAAGTAAGTGTAAACGATGGAATTTAGAAGGTTTTAGCATTACCAGGAACTAGCAATGTGAGTATCTACAAAATTTATAATAAGTGCTTCAAAAGGGGCCCGAAAAATAAAAGCAAAAATAATGTTTTGGCCTTATTTCAAATAAGACTTTAGACTTGTTATGTGTTAAGTTTTATTTTAGAATAAATATTTTTATTCTAATTTTAAAAATCCTGGCCCCTTGAGCGATGTTATTTTGTTCGTGATCTGTCATCTATACTTACTTTTCTATATCAATGCCAGGAACTCATAAAAGGGTCTTTTTGCCTCTACTTAGTTTTAGACTCTAGACTGATCGACGATGGATCAGTGGATCCACGTCTATTAATCACACTAATATTATAAAGGAGAAAGTTTGTATGTGTGTGTGTGTGTATGTTTGTTACTCCTTCACGCAAAAACTACTGGACGGATTGGGCTGAAATTTAGAATGGAGATAGATTATACCCTGGATTAGCACATAGGCTACTTTTTATCCCGGAAAATCAAAGAGTTCCCACGGGAATTCAAAAAAACTACATCCACGCGAACGAAGTCGCGGGTATCAGCTAGTGACACATATCGATCGGTCGAATGGGTGTAGATAGACACTTTTCGCATAAACAAACAAAACTGTCTGAAAGAGTAAGTTGTCATTTTCGTCTTTCTTTTTAGAATGCTAGAAGAGCACTTGGCAAATATGCTTAACGAGACATGGGCAAAGTACAAGATGGACGATCGTCTCGAGGAAACTAAAAAAGATCTTCAAAAAGAAATGGAAAACTTAGAAAGTGAGTTTTCGAATTACTTCTTTTTATTTCAATTTATACACCAGGCGACTTAGTTGCGATACTGGTATAAAGTCTTTGAATAAACCGTTTGCACACACTTTTTAAAATAAAAACTTCTCGCTGAAACTTGTAAGATCGCACTATACGCGGCTCATAGGAAGTTGTTACCGCGAACTGACAATACGAGTGAAAACTTTTTTTATAGAATACTAGCCACGATTTTAATCATAACTAATATTCCCCTTACCCCTCCAATTAAGCGTAAAGCTTGTGCTACGAGTAGGCACGACAATAGTGCGACGGGTGGAGTTTGGACCCCCAACCTTTCGGATTTCAGTCATTGAGGCTATAAAACACTCAAAAGGTCTAACGCGCCAAGATAATCGCATAAAAGTTTCTCCGAGGATTCTGTTTGTTTCTTTAAAGGGCCGATTTATCCAACACAAAATAAGTCTTATCCGAGAATATTTTGGCAAGTTTTCAATACAAAAACTGTCACTACGCCCAATTTAAGGCCGATTCACACCAAGAACGTACACGGGACACGTGCATAGTTACGCGCGTGAATCTGTAGACATAACTGCACGCATTACGTCTACGCGAACGTTCACGCCACGCAAGCGGTATGCCATGTCTCATACAGTTCCATACATTACAACGCAATGGTACGCGCTACGTCTACGCTTACGCAGCCAGTGTGAACGAGCTGTTAATCCTCGGTTAAACGTCACTCGACGTTGGTGAAATCGGCACTTAGCTAAGGATAACTAAAGTATACCTATAAATACCTTAGTACAACGAAGTATGTATAACATTATGTATGTTTACAGAGGAGTGTCAGGAAATCCACGCAATGTTCGACGAGTGCCAGGTGGCGACGGACAAACTACGCAACTCGCTGTACGCCACCTTCGACCCAGACATACAGGAGCTGCCGTCCATCGTCATCTTTGATAAGCCTAATTGCTCCGTAAGAGACTTGCATTCCATTCCACCAGCCTGTATGCGTCCACTGCTAGACATTGGCCTTTCCAAGAGCGCGCCACCAAACACGGTCCTCCGCCTTCCTCATCCATTCGCTCTCTGCCACCTGCTTCAGGTTATCGGGCTGGAAGTTGTCCCACGCTGCACTTGCCACTACGCGGTCTCCACTCCAAAACACCTCTACGTCTACCTCATTGGCCATCAGTTCTGCGACAGACATGACCTGCCCATTGGTACTTCAGCTTGCTAATCATTTGAGCTATATTGGTCGCTTTTGTTCTGCGTATTTCCTCGTTCCGGATTTTATCCCTGAGAGTAATACCCAACATAGTTCGCTCCATAGCGCGCTGAGCACTTTTAGTTTGTGGACGAGGCCACTTGCCCACACAGCGGGTTTTAGTCTGCTTCTATAGCGTTCGCTTCTTTAAACTTGCGCACAAATGCTTGCACACCGTTTGCGTTGAGCCCGTGGCAATTTCTCGGCGAACATTTTACCCTCGGTAACTTTTGACCTCCTCGGACAAAAGTCCCTTGTGTGTGAAGGCCCTAATAGTACTTTTCAGGTACAGAAGGATAACTCCAAAAAGAAGCAAATAAGAAATAGCGACTCTTGTTACCACCAAGGGTTTTTAGCTTGCCCAGCGCTTCAGCCTTAAATTTAATAAACGCCTCTTTCTATCGCTTAAACTGTTATTTTTCTAAAAGTTGTGTGACTACCTACATATTTCATACATATCATTTCGAATAATTTCCTCATAGCCTCGATAAATAAAATATGTATTTGTTTTCAGTACACTTGCTTGGAGCCGCCTTCGAACGAGGTAAGGACTTTACCGTTACCACACTAAAATCTATTCCACTAGAGTTTACTTAATAATAATTTAAAATGTGTTAGATTTGTTTAAAAATATTGATTAGTTTTCGAAATAATAATGTAATGCCACACATTGATTTGCGTTGTTAAAACATCGTCCATTACACTCTTGGGTATGTCACGCCCATAAATATTGATTGGAACAGCATGCGCTTACGCTCGACGTAGACCCACCACGGGGAAGACGCTTGTAAACAGCATTTGACTAGGCGCGGATCCGGCCCTCAAAAAAGGTTGTGGGCACAGCTACCCGAAATTCGGCCAAGTGCGAGTCGGAATATGAACTCGCTCATGGTCGATATAGGCATTCCTACAAAGATGTTTACAAAATATATGACGCTTTGACCGAGATTTTGTACAGTGTATAGTTGGGCAAAGCTGTGGTAGGTCGAACACCGAACACGATAGACTATGAAAGTGTGACGTCACAAATCTATTAGGGTTGTGGGCATGCCCGTCGTGCCCACAACGGTGGTTCCGCGCTAGCATTTGGCAGATTTTAACCTTCAGCATTTTGTCCAGCGTCGACAAAACAAGCGTTCCCTATCGCCGGCCGAAAGGACGCCAGAGGCTCCCCCGGCGAAGAAGCCCACAACGCCGACCCCTGCCCCCGCCCCCGCGCCTCCCGCGCTACCCGCGCAGAGCATGCCAGAGGTTGTCGTCGAAACTGCTCCACAAGACACTGAGCCAAAAGTTGAACAAATGGTATGTAGTTTTTTGAGTTCAGTACCCCAAAAGGAAAAACGGAACCCTTATAAGATCACTTTGTTGTCTGTCTGTTTGTCCGTCTAATCGTGTCTGTCAAGAAAACCTATAGGGTACTTCCCTAGGGTACCTGACCTAGAATCATGAAATTTGGCAGATAGGTAGGTCTTATAGCACAAGTAAAGGAAAAAAATCCGAAAACCGTGAATTTGTGGTAATATCACACAAAAAAAATTAAAATGTGTTCACAAAAATTTCATTCACAAAATCACATATAGATTTATAATGACTACTTTACAGATTTTTTTTTTAATTTTTAGGTAAGTTATAAAGAAAAGAACTCAAGATTTAGAATTTTAAGTTACGTTTAACGAGTTGAAAATATTGCATGACGATAGTGGTAATATTGATATTCACAAAGTACAATATAATTTGCAGAACATGGACATATCGGTAGTGAACTTAGCGGTGGAGGCCGCGCCGGACGACTTGCCCCCGCCCGGGGACCTGTCCCATCCACCCATCAAGTTGGGGATGACTGTGTATGCCATGAAAAACGCGTTCGGCACCTGGCTAAGAGCTAAGGTTGTGGAGATACAGCCGAAGACACATGTGAGCAGCCAAACTTTTTAAAATTTTCACCTTTATAGCTCTAGAAACACCTCCAAAAAATTTTCCGTTTTGTTCTCTCTTTCTGTGCATCGTATTTATCATTGCTAAGTAGGTCGAGGGTCGAATGGTAGGAGTTTTCTAAGTATAAATGTGCTCTCTCACTGGGATAATTTTTAGGCTATCGCCTGATAAAATATTTTCAGTGATAACTTATTAAACTAAAACGAGTGCTTGGGTTGGGTTGCTCAGAAAATTCTCTCTTAGAGATAATGTTTAGAAAGTCTACCACACGCTTTTGATTCTTGACCAACTCTCTGAAACAGTGTTTGTATATCTCTTCCCAAAGATGAAATCTTAAACTGTTTGTTAAAAAAAATTACCACCAATAGATTGAGTTTGAGAAATGCTCCAAAAAGTGAATGAATTGAAAAAAATCCTTGTAAAAATAATTTTGAGAAATTACCTAAACAGTACCAAAAATCTTAAAACAGGACAACACCTTTGAAAATCCAATTCCCAAGATAATCTTTACAAAATTTTGCTTAAATATTATAAAAGTAATTTTTTTAAAGTGACTTAATAGATATGCTTAAGATGATTTAGATTTCCAGTGAAATTCCAGTTTCAGAACATTTCAATCATAATATTTCAATTTTAGAACATGGCTTTCACGATGGTTCGCGTAAGGTTCGAGCATAAGGTGACGAAAAACCCCTTCAAAACATTGCCGGCCAGATGTCTGGCGTACTTCGAACCGTCTGAAGTCAGGATGACTATCGGTCAGTATAGTGCCGGAAACACACTTTTAACAATCGCCCCACATATTATATCGCACTCTTAGCCCCAAATTATTATTTCATCAAAAAAACTCCTTTCGGAATCTAAGGAAAACTTTTTATTATTTTACTAGTTGATGCCCGCGACTTCGTCTGCGTGGATATCGATTTTATCCTTTTATTAAATCCCGTGGGAAATCTTCGATTTTCCGGGATAAAAAGTTGCCTATCCAAATTTCCGGGACGTAACGTACGTCTGTAGCAAATATCGTATAAACTGGATCAACGGATGGACCTTTAAGAATCCCGTGGGAACTGTTTGATTTTCCGGGATTAAATGTAGTCTATGTCCGTCCCCGGGATGTAAGCTATCTCTGTACCAAATTTCATTAAAATTCCTTAATTTATTAGACCGTAAAAAGCTAGCAAACAGACAGACAGACACACTTTCGCATTTATAATATTAGTATGGAAGTATGGATATGGATGGATTCAGATATAACAAGGATATAGATACAGCCCTTGATTGCGCGATCTCGCCTGGTGGTTAGTGATGATGCTGTCTTAGATGGAAATGGGCTAACTTGGATGGGGTATAGCAGATTTAAAACAAATAGAAGAAATTATTTTGTTTTCAATATATATATTTTTATTTTTTCAATTATTTCCATTATAAGCTATCGATTTTTACACACTTTGTACAACTAACGAGTTATCTTGTTTGTAGGTACCCGTGTGATCGCATTGTTCAAAGACATCAGTGCCCGACAGGCGTACTATTCTGGGATCGTTGCTGAAATACCAAATCCTGTCAATAAGTATCGGTAAGAGAATTTTGATTTAAATTAAAACAATACTGTGAATCTACTTATTCCAATCCTCAATAACTAAACAGTATTGAGGGAGACTGCAAGGTAGGGAAACACCTGTTGAACAATTAATTATTATTATTATTGTTCCATAATCTTTATAAACCAAGTATAGATTTTATTCTTCTATCTATACTTATACATATCTACATATCTAGATTGTTTTGTGAAGGTACCTAATATTCTTCGACGACGGGTACGCGCAATACGCGCCGCATTCCCAAACGCGCCTAGTATGCGAGTTCTCGTCGCTAGTGTGGGAGGAAGTGCACCCGTACTCGCGCGAATTTGTGCGCGGCTACTTGCTCGCTTACCCCGAGCGGCCCATGGTGAGGCTGCATGCGGGACAGAACTTGAAGACTGAGTGGAGAGGTAAGTTCAAGGCTTGAGTGAAAAGGCATCTTCTAGGTATACTTCGCAGGTGGCCCCATATTTTGGTGAAGATCTGATGGAGAACAGAACTCCTCAACGAATAAGGGTAAATTGCTCGCGATAGTTTAGTAAACAGTAGGTTTTTAACTAGGCATAGCATATTTTAGTACAGTGGGGCCACTATGAATTGTAGAATAAAAAAAAAAAAAAAATATATTAAACATGATAACATGATGGCTTTAGTAATAAGGTCGTCCTTTGTTTTTTCAAGGTATTCTGACTCTTTGTAATTTTATTAACAGTAGAGATGATTTGATTGAATTAAATGATTGAACACTGTAAAAAGTTCTTAATATTCTTCGAGCCTCTGACGTCATTTGTTTCATTGTGAGTAGTAATTTGAACTAAATCATTTAAAATCGATTTTCGATTTAACTCGAGTTTAATCGATTATTTCGGTACGGCTAGGCAAGTGGTGGTCGTCCCGCGTGGTGAGCGTGGACTCGTCGCTGGTGGAGGTGCAGTTCCTCCGCTGCGACAGGAGAGAGTGGATCTACCGCGGCTCCACGCGTCTCGCGCCGCTCTACTTAGAGCTTCAGGCGGCGGAGAGGCACCGCCCCAGGGCGTTACCCCGCACGCAGCCGCAAGCGAGGGTAAGCTTACCCATATAATATAGCTATACATTAAAAAGACAGATTAAATGGAGTTAAAACATTTGTAGACGAACATCCTTTTCTAGAATCTCCTACCAGTGGTTAAATGGGGTCTAATTAGAAACCTTTCGGAAGAAAGGTATCCCCTACCAAGGGTAACAGAGTTAAAAAAAAAACGAAAATCCTTTTTCATTTTCTCCTACTGGGGGTTAAATGGGGGAGAATTTCCTACCAGGGGTAAAATGGGGTCAAATTGAAAAGATGAAAATCCTTTTCCAGAGTCTCCTACCGGCTGTAAAATGGAGTCTAGTTTAAAAAAAGAAAATCCTTTTTCAGAATCTCCTACCAGGGGTAAAATGGGGTCTTTAAAAGACGAATGTTTATCATACACAGCAAGTTTATTATAATGTTAAGTATATTTTGCAGACAAACATGCCGTACGTGGAGTATACGCGATCTGACGAGCAAGCCAACAAGCAGCCGCAGACTCCACTGCAGCGTCAACAACAATTGCACCAACAGAACGAGGTATGTCAACTGTCAACAGACACTTTTTACTCAAAAGGAAAAAGGAACTCCTATAGGATCACTTCGTTGTCTGTCTGTCTGTCGTGTCTATCAAGACACGTCAAGATAATCAGAACCAAAAGAAAAAAAAATCATGAAGGGAGGTCTTTATAGAACAAGTAAAGGGAAAAATGCAAAAACCGTCAATTTGTAGTTACATCACAAAAAAATTATAGTGTGCTATTTCTTGTACGATGGTACGGAACTCTTCCTGTATGAATCCAACTCGCACTTGACTGGTGTTTTTTTCTCTTTCTTTCATTGGTCACTTCGCAGGAAATACGTCGGCAGCGCGCCGTGGCCAAGAAATCGACGGCGCTACCACAACCGCCGCCGCCACAGCCGAACAACGCTAACCTGGACGGTGTCAATAGCAGAGTTGTGGTTAGTATCCCATTTACCTTTGACAATGTTACTATGTAACCAAGGAGTACTGTAACCATTTAATTCACTTCTTCGTCGTAACACTCTTGACAGAGCGGTCGTGGTAATCACGAAGTGGTGTTTTTGGGGGCAGATGTTAAACGCCTCACGAGTATTCGCCACTTCGCCCTGCTGGCCGATAGTCTGGTACACTCGTGCACGGCACCGCCCACAGCGGACTTGATTTGGTCCGTCCATCGCGTAGGCGACCTTCCTTTCCATTTAATTACAGGATGATTATTTTTTTCGTTTCTTAGTTGTACCAGCAGCTTTTAACATCTATATCAGTTACAATTTCTTTACAAAATTTCCGGGGTACCAGTTCTTGGTGTATTGGGTGTGGCCAAAATATTTTGTTCCCGGGCGGCGTATATTGAATTCCTCGCTACGATCAGGATTGAAAGTAACGCCTTTGAGGAAAAAAATACCACTTTGGCCCTTGTAACACAAATAACTATTTGATCAGCTAGTTCCTTTCTCGCTGTCTACATTTTACCGACAGGCACGAAGCATCCCATCGATTCGATTTTGTAACAAATATGACCTACCCATTAACCACTTCAACTGGTCATATAATTTTTTTTTAAAGAATATAAGCCATGCTAATCATGACTTATACTCCCATTTCCCCTCCAATTAAGCGTAAAGCTTGTGCCAGGAGTGGTTACGACAATAGTGCAACGAGTGGGGTTTGAACCGCCGACCTTTCGGAATTCAGTCCGCTCCTCAACCGTTGAGCTATCGAGGCTCTTATCTTAGATTATCATGCAATGATGCATAAAGCGGAATCTGTACGTATTGTGTCATTGGGTATTGTTGTAGTACTACACGCCGAAGAACGCTGTGAAACCGCACAAGATGACGCCGCATACCTGCTCGCCCAAGTGCAAGCGGACGGACGTGCTCGCGCTCAAAGACCTGCGCACCTACAACCCGCTTGCTAAACCGCTGCTCAGTGGCTGGGAAAGGTATTGTATTATCACACTCATCATGTTAGTGTGTATGTATGTCTGTATGTTTATTACTCTTTCACGCAAAAACTACTGGACGGATTTGGTTGAAATTCATAATGGAAGTATATTATACCATGGATTAACACAAAGGCTACTTTTTATCTCGGAAAAGCAAAGAATTCCCAAGGGATTTTCAAAACCCTCTGTCTACGCGAACCAAGTCGCGGCCATCAGCTAGTGTAGCCTAATAAAGCTTTCAAAAATAAAATATTTTCTTTGTTGTTTTTTCTTTCTTCCTTTTCTAATATTGATCCTCTTCTGACCGAATTTTCGCTACGGCAGCCAAAATCCACGATTTTCTTTGGAATTGGCTGCAATTGAAGTTTCATGGATACTTAATAGTTCCTTCCGAGTACAGAAGAATCGCTACGCAAAGACATTAAATAAATAGTGACGCAATAAAGTGCAATTCAGTTCACACAGCGCTGTGGACTAAAGTTTAATATACACCTCTCTTTCTGTCTCGCTCTCTTTCGCTCTCGCTCTCTTTCTCTCACTCTCTCGCCCTTTTTCTCTCGCTCTCTCGCCCTTTTTCTCTCGCCCTTTTTCTCTCGCTCTCTTTCTCTCGCTCTCTTTCTCTCGCTCTTTTTCTATCGCCCTCTCTCATGTAAATGTTCGTTGCGCAGGCAAATCGTGCGCTTCAAGGGGAACAAGGTGGTGATGTACGTGGCGCCGTGCGGGCGGCGCCTGCGCAGCGTGCGCGAGCTGCACCGCTACCTGCGCGCCACGGACGCGGACATGCCGGTGGACCTGTTCGACTTCTCGCCCACCACGCACTGCCTGGCCGAGTTCGTGCTCAACAAGTGCTTCGTGGGGAAGAAGGTGAGGCTCTATCTCTGCCGCGTATTGTTCAACGCTCGTGACTCCTTCCCATTCTACTCATAATAATAAGGGTTTTCTTACGATAATAATGCGGTGGGTTCCGTGATACAGAGATAGCAAAATAAATAGTCCAATCTGAAGTGCAATATGGCAGATTGCGCAGATCACTAATGATTAAATTATTACACAAGCCCGGCTGAAATCTGTTTTGTACAGTGCTTGACTAGGAGTAAGTACTATTTCAAGTCTTTTTTTCAGATTTGTAGTTCATAGATTGAAAAGTAAATTTCAATCAATTACTGGATTGCTCACTACATAATTCTGTACTGTACTGGAATGAAAACTTTTCAGCAACTACACAACTTAGGGTTGAATAAATGGACAGCATTCTATGCAAAATTGCTACTATAATCGTGAATCATATGAACCTACTAAGATACTCGTATAACCAATGTTCTTTTTCATCATATTATGACGTATAACATTAGTTAGACATTAGACCTTTCTATAAAAATGATAAAATTTACAAAAAAATGTTTTCTGAAGATTGGGTTTCCTAATCAATAAATAATACAAGTCCTTAAAAATTCTTACATGGAAACAAATTATACGACTTGTCAGTCTGTCTGTTTGGCTTTTAGTCCATCAAATCCATAGTCTGGTACAATGTCTAGCTAGGATAAGTGCATTTTTTCCTAATTTTCTTTTTTTGCCCACGGAGTTTCGAGATATGAAACGGGTAAGATTTATGCTTATTTTTCTTTGAATAAAATTTATCAGTTTTCCTCATACACGTTTTCGTTCTTTGAAATAACTTAAGGAACTTATTCAATGGTCGTAAAAATAAATTTCTTAATGGCAACGAATTATTTTGGTATTCCAGTATTCCATGTTTGACAGTAATTTAATTACCTAACATGAATTGTAATTAATACAATGTTCAATTTGCATGGCAATAAAATAAGAAGGTTTTGTAATTTTTTTTATAGCATGTTAACTTCAGTAAGCGTTGTTTGGAAATGAATAGTTTTTCTAATTAGCATCCCCAAAACTGAAATGATACCCGTATTGTTTCCATCTTGAAATTGAAAATGGATCTTATTTTTGACAGGAAAAAGCCTAGGAAATTAGTTTCTACGGCTGCTGGTTAGGAAAAAGAACATACTTAACATCTTGAAGACCAAAATGACGTACGCAATTTTTTTTTTGATTGATACCCACGCACGGGCCTCATGTAGGTATGGACACGTCCATACATGAAAACCGCTGCATACTTTTTGTCCATCATCATTATCAACCGATAGATGTCCACAGCTGGACATAGGTGTCTAGTAGGGAATCCACACGCCACGGTCTTGCGCTGCCAGAATCCAACGGCTCCCTGTGACTCATTTGAATATATCCACGCATAAGAAGAATGAAGACTAGGGTCTTCCGATTCTGCGGTTTCCGGTGCGAGCTCGACATTCTAGCACCTTAGGACCTCAACATCTATCGGTTTTTAAACTTTATTTTCCAAAGAACCTCTGTTTCTTTCTGAGCTCCGTTTGAAACGGGAGGAGGGTTATGTAAAGTCGAAACATTGTTCCAGGATCTATCCCACGGGAAAGAGATCGTGCCGGTGCCGTGTGTAAACTACTACGACGACTCGCTGCCGGAGTTCTGTTCCTACAACACCGAGAGAACTCCGACCGCGGGAGTTCCGCTCAACCTCGACCCGGAGTTCTTGTGCGGCTGCGACTGTGAGGACGATTGTGAGGTGGGCTTATTCGCTAGGTACTACTAGTAATTGCGAAAAATGGACCATATTATTTGTCTACATAATAAAAGGAACCTTTGTGCAAAATTTCAGCTTTCTAGGTCCAAGGATTGTGTTACATTATAGCATTTTTCAGAACTGCTAATATGTTTTTAAGCCATTCTTTCGCGCCGTAACAGCCTGCGAATGCTACGACGAAAAAGTGTGGATGATTTTGCATTCGCGGCAATCTCCGTCTGATATCAATTCTCTTGTCTTCGATAAAGAGTCTGACTACTAACTTCCCATCTCTCTGCCTCGTTATGAACTGTGAAAAGTTGAAAGTGTAGAGGCTCATATTCCCCAATCCGATCTAACGCTGAACAGTCCAATTTTACTCCGATCGCAACTCATTCTCTTATCTAATTGGTGCACTTAATTTTTCTTTAACAGGACAAAACGAAGTGTGCCTGCTGGCAGATGACACTAGAGGGCGCCCGAACCATTGGATATGAAGGTGACGTCGGCTACGTGTACAGGAGACTGCCCGAGCCTCTGCCTTCCGGGATCTACGAGTGTAACTCCAGGCAAGTGTCACTTACCATGATCATTATCATATGTGTGGATGTCCACTGGTCGCTAACTATGGGTCTCATGAGAAAGCTCAGTCACTCAGCGAGCGATGGAAAGAGCTATGCTTGGAGTTACTCTACGTGATCAAATCAGAAATGAGAAGATTCGTAGGAGAACCAGAGTAACCGACAGGGCTTAACGGGTGGCGAAGCTGAAGTGGCAATGGGCAGGGCACATAGTTTGAAAAACCGGTAGACGTTGGGGTCCCAGGATGCTGTAATGGCGACCTCGCGTCAGAAAGCGCAGTGTGGAAGAACCTCCACTAGGTGGACGGACGACATCAACCGAGTCGCAGGGAGCCGCTGGATTCAGGCGGCACAAGACCGCAGCGTGTGAAAGTCCCACACTTTAGCGCGCCACCACACTGTTCTCTATATCATCAAGATTCAAGCCGTGATACGTGATTTTAAAACAATTTTTTTTTATTTCAGGTGTAAATGCAAAAACACATGTTTAAACCGCGTCGCACAGCATCCGTTGCAGCTCAAGTTACAAGTAAGTGGACGCACTAGTTTCTTTATGAATTCAGAAATAATGATCAATTTTATGCTTCAACAAAACAACAAAAAAGTTGTAATACAGATTTTAAAGTTTTTTTAAATAAATAAATAAATATTCTTTATTTGGGACCATATCGCAAACAAAAATATACTTAGCCCTATAAAAAAGATTCCGACGAATTGATAACCTCCTCCTTTCTTGGAGTCGGTTTAAAATTACGGCTTTTAGGTAGCCATAATCGATTCTAGCAATAAAACTAGAGGTCATAACAAATTGAAGTACGTAAAAAGCAAAAACCAAGAGGAGTAAATTTATAAAGATAAAAATTAAGCGATATTCCGTGGTTGTATTTTAAAATAGTAGAAGTCAGTTCTCAGTTTTCAAATATGTTGTTTATTTGAAGGTATTCAAGACGTTGAACCGTGGCTGGGGCATTCGCGCACTTAACGACGTGCCCAAGGGAGCCTTCCTGTGTATCTACGCAGGCAACTTACTGACTGATGCCACAGCTAATTTGGTAAGCATTCAATTCAAATCAATCAACCTGCTTGTGTCCACTGCTGGACATAGGCCTTCCCAAGAGCGCGTCAGCACACACGGTTCTCCGCCTTCCTCATTCACCCACTTCCCATTACCTTCGTAAGGTCGTCAGTTAAAGCAAGTGATATTAAATTACTTAAAACGACATAACTCCGAAAAGTATATATTAATATAAATAAATTAAAAAGTGGTATATGAATAGGACGGTCTGAACGAAGGAGACGAGTACCTGGCTGAGCTGGACTACATCGAGGTAGTGGAGCAGATGAAGGAGGGCTTCGAGGAGGACATCCCAGAGAAGATCAAAGCCAAGGACAAGGTAAAGACATTTTTCTGGATTTCATATCATCTCAACTCTATATGTGTAAAAAGTATAGGTTTTTTAAATCATACTTAATTTATTACGAGCAATGGAGCGTAGCATCCTTGGAGTAAAGCTGACAGACCATGTTAAAAACAGCATACTGCGCTCCAAGACGCAGATAACGGACGTGGGAGACAAAGCTGCCAGACTAAAATGGAACTGGGCAGGACATGTTATGCGCATGTCCGATGAACTGTGGGCAAAGACCACAACACAGTGGATGCCACAAAATTTTAAAAGGCGTCGAGGCAGGTCGAGGCGTCGCTGGCGAGACGAACTCGATACCTACATGTCGGCCTGGCCTCAAATTTCTATAGACAGAGACAGGTGGAAGGAAGAAGGGGAGGCCTTTGCCCAACATTGGGACAGTTCGGGCTAGCAATAATAACTTAACATAGTTTTTAAGTAAATATAGCGGTATAACGCTGTCTCGTTTTAGCAGTCTCTTAAGTCTGAGATGCGCTCTACAGATCTTAGCCTTAGTTTTCCATTTTGTGAACAGAGCGATGTCAAAGAAAAATCAAATGGGGCGAAAACAAATGAATCACTAAATTCAAAACACATACCTTTTGAAATTTTCAATTTAGAATTTCTAACCAAACGCCAGATATTTGAGATCAAAGTGGCCAGTTCGATAAACGCCAATTTCATGTGGAAGGACCTAACACAATTTATTAAAAACAGACATTTTGTACGCAGAAAGAGTTAGCAAAGAAACCGACAGAAGAGGACGATTCCTCGTCGTCGTCATCGTCGTCGGAAGAAGAGACCGGCATCAATAAGAACGAGAGGGAAGATGGCGACTTTGAGCCTGGCTTCATCGGGGTTGGCGTTGCGGAGTTCAAGTGAGAACAGTTCTTAATTATAGATGTTCTATTTTAAGCCGGGTTTGCTGCGCCATGTTTTGGACAAAATAATGTTTTGCTAACACGTAAAACATATTTAGGAAACCGGCCGCTCACTGATTTCCCAGTATAGACTATTTTTATTAGTAACTTTCTATCTACAAGTGTAAATTAAAATTTATAACACCCCCGACAAGTGAAGGTTACAGTAACTAGAAAAGAGCTGATAATTTTCAAACGGCTGAACCGATTTTCTTGGATTATAGCTAAGAACACTCTCGATCAAGCCACCTTTCAAACAAAAAAAACTAAACTAAAATCGGTTCATTAGTTTAGGCGCTACGGTGCCACAGACAGATACACAGACACACAGATACACAGATACACACGTCAAACTTATAACACCCCTCTTTTTGGGTCGGGGGTTAAAAATGAGTTCCGACGAAGAAGATGTACAACAGTTTAGGTTATTTTTACCCAACTACGACAAAGCAAAAAGAAAGGGTTATTATTTTAGCAGTCTATGTATTTATGTTATTAGAAAGTCCCAAATAATGGATCTTTGCCGTACTAATTTTATAAAATGGTTTTCTTTATTCCAATCCATTATTAAATATAGAAGCGAAGATATAGTAACTCTTTGTAACTTTCAGCAAACGTCTAAGAAGAAGAGACTCGAAGAAGGAAGCAGAGGAAGCCAAGCAGCAAGTGGCAAAAGAAGCCAACGCAGACGATGAGTGTATCACCATCAGCGACGACGAAGAAGGTATCTATACTTGTCGCATGTAGGATAGTAATCTTTATTTTTTTTACCCGACTGCGGCAAAGCCAAAAAGAATGATTTTAGCAGTCTATGTATGTATGTATGAATGTGGGTGTGTATGTTTGTATCCAGATTCTGTGTGTTCCACCGTAGCGCCTAAACTACTGGGCCAATTTTGATGAATGAGGTGTCAATCGATTCGTCCGTAAAGGTCCGGGTGACATAGGCTACATTTTATGCGAAAAAAATTGACCTAACGGATGTTACATGTAAAAAAGTGGGGGTCTCCAAATTTTTTTTTTTGCTATTGTATTGAGTGGGGTGTCAAATAAAAGAGGAGAAAATTCTGAGTTCATAAATATAAATGTACTATAACATTAAAATATACCAAGCGACAGAAAAACAATTTCACTATAATATTTCAGCATTTATTAAGACGATCACAGTCTGGTTTTAGTTTTCAACTTTATCTTGTATTAAAAGTAGTGAGCAAAAGTCCCAAAGGAACCGCAAATGCGTTGCTGGCCTTTCAGGAATTAGTTGATCCGCCCCTTAAATAACCCTAATTATAAAAATATATTTTTACTTTAATTTACTCCAGGCCGGTGAAGTCGCAGGCGTCATCTAGTAGAAAATAAACATGATATCTTTTTGTTTCAGTGCGCGAGCCGTCGTGTTTCACAGCCGCGGCCGGCATGGGCAAGAATCAATTCATCTCCAAATATAGGTACCGTGACGTCCCATCTGGCAGGTGATTCGCTCACTCAGTGTCTAACATTGAACCATAGCCACCGTGGTTGGTTGGTTCTACATTGCTGCTTCTCAGGGGATATAAAATTATATTTTCGTAGAAAACCCTCAATGGATTAAAAAACAAGCCAGGTGGCTATCATTCAGTGTTAAACACTGAGTTGGCGATTAACCCCGCATATCAAGCCAGAGTAGCGTCCCGTTCAGCCAAAATAGAAAGGGAGGACAAATTCGTAGCTTGTGCGTGTGACAAATCCGCGCAACATAGATTTTGGCGTCGGGTTTTTCTTCTAGTTTGTATTCATGATGACCGATTTTTGTTTACTTTAGCTTAATAGTCTTAAAGTAAAATGGAACTTAACTGTCTTGTTTTAATGTTCAAATTCACCCATATATATCTACAGCCATAGAAACTTCAAAATTAAAACAAGTGGTACTGAATTTTCGACTTTAAATCGAGTTCCTTTAGGTCTATTTTGATTTGACGTTATTGTGTTACCGTACAGATCAGTCCGCACACTGTTCGGCGAGGACGAGGCGTGCTATATCATGGACGCTAAGGTTCAAGGCAACATCGGACGATACCTCAATGTAAGAATTTTTTAATATTAATTAATATTTTTTCAATATTAATTATTATTCATAAATAATAATTAATCTTTTAATATTTATATATATCAAATAATAACCATTTTCAAATGGCCACAATTAAAATTAAAAAGCGTTATTTCTTATACTGTGATACTTATATAGGCTTACCCTAAAGAGCGCCACCACACCCGGTCCTCAGCCTTCCTCATCGAGCCGCTTCCCACCAGCCGCTTATTTCTTATGTTTACGGAACCCTTCGTGTGCCAGTCGGACTCGCACTTGACAGATTTTTATTTCCAGCACTCGTGCACACCGAACGTGTTCGTCCAGAACGTGTTCGTGGACACGCACGACCCGCGCTTCCCGTGGGTGGCGTTCTTCGCGCTGCACCACATCCGAGCAGGCACTGAGCTCACTTGGAACTACAACTACGACGTGGGCTCGGTGCCCGGGAAGGTGCTCTACTGCTTCTGCGGCGCGCCTAACTGTAGGGGGAGACTGCTTTAATGTGCTCACTAGTTTTCATCATTAGGTGCTTCCACCTCGGACAAAGGATCAAGGTGGACTCGACATCTAATAACAAAATAATGATACCTTGTTAGACCAAGCTAATGGACTTGTAATAACAATATAATATTACCTTGTTAGCAAGCTAAATGTATGGAAAAGCTCTAGAGTGATAGACAAAAACACATTTTTTTTGTCTTTGTCATAGTTTAACTTTTTTGTTAGGCACAGTTGTCATCTGTGCCCAACAAGCCTCTGTGATAGTAATTCTGCTAGTTTTCTGTTTTAAATTTAGTGTTGAAGTTGTGTAGGAAGCCATTTATCGTGCATCGCAGTGTGATTGGCCGTAACAGTTGTAGCAAGCGCAAATTAAGAAACATAAACTTTAATTCGTATGTATGTTTCGTTGTTTTGTCCGTTTCGGGTATACGAGTCTGGCAAATCCACCTTGATCTGATTGTATCTGAGGCTTTCACGCAGCAATGGGGATCCACAGGCAAAACTGATCTCACAGGCGCCATAAGAGGTCCAGCCAATGCAAGCTATCATTTCATACTTTCTACTTACATTATGTAGGTTTCATAAGTTTACATGACAATTTTTTTTTCAATATGGCGTTTGACAGCTCAGTATAACCGATTCCACAGATGATACTACCTCTTTGGCCGGCTCGCTTATGCGCCACCTGTCGGGATAAATTTGGCTGTGTGGATCCCTAGTAAAAGTGCCAATAAAAAACGAATTGATTAAGGAGTCAATAATCATTCCCTCTCACTTACACAATGTATCTGTAATAGTGTGCGAGTGAGAGCGACTTATTAGCGCCGTCAATTTTGACTCGTTTCTTTATTGGCACGAGTTATACCAACCGTATTTAGATGATTACAAAATCGGTCATTGGTAATTTACCTCTCTAACTGAATCTTAGTTTTTACAAACTAAGGTTTACATTAGATTGTTCTTAATTAAATATGTGTTGAGCAAAATCGATTGTCATATACATATCGACATAACTTATTAATTTTCATAGGTATACCGCAGAAGTAGCATTAAGAACTTTTGTATTTTTGTTGCGTTGAACCTTTTCGATTACGATTTCACTTTTCGTTGTCACCTATCTCAAAATCGACTGATTTGAATGTGTGAGAAGTTGGGACTGATCTAGATAATTTTTTTTTCGAATAATTAAATATTTTTTAGAAAAATGAGGGTATTATTGTATTATGTTGTAAGTGATTGTGATTCTAATAATTAAATTGCATTTTTAAGTTAACTATGTAAGTAGTACTTGGTATATTGATGTCGAGTGAGTATTCCAACTCAATAATTCATTTAGTCAATTCCAGCTTTGGATTGGAGATTATGTATGATATTACTGGACTGGAATCTGGTTTACTCACTGTATTGGTATACTAGAGACTACATTATAGCATTATAAATCACCTTTAGTTTACTTTGTTACTCTCTATGTAACTAAGTCGTGTAAAACCCTTCATTGTGAAGTAGATACGTATTGTATTCAGAAAAGTGAATAATGATTATAATAAATTTTGATTATACATTACGAGTTTTTATTTATTGATAACTAGACTAGACGCTCGCAACTTCAGTTTTTTAAAAATCCCTAGGACACTCTTCGATTATCTGGGATAAAAAATAGCCTATCCTTATACAGAATGCAAACTATTTTTTTGTATTCACACCAAATAAATAATGCTTGCGACTTCGTCCACGAGAATTTAAACTCCCATGGGAGCTCTGTCTTTCTTGGACAAAAAGTAGCCTATGTCCATCGCCCGGATGCAAGCTGTCTGTAGCGAATTTCGTTAAAATCGTTTAAAACCTAACACGCTTAAATGAGTTAATATAAAGGTCCAAACGCATTTGCGCGACGCGCCGCGTCGCTCTTGTGCGCTTAGCTCCATACAAACTTATATTTAAAAAAAAAATTGTCGCGCAGCGTAGTGCAAGGCGGTTGGGACCTATAGGGACTGCGCAGATTGAAGGACGGGACGGTAGAGGATTTTAAATTTATCAATTGAATTTTATATTTCGATGCTGTCATGCTGTGCTGCGATGCTCTGAGGCCTAAATCTGTACTCTGAGATCAATTACCGAGCACTGAATTAAATAATATTATGTGCCTTATTTCAATTAGATAAATTTTAAATTGAATTTTTTTTTCAACATGCATTATTTAATTGCTGTCAAAATGGAATTATTAAAAACTAAATTATTAAAGTAATTGTAAATTCAATTGATAAGTTTAAAATCCTCTGCCGTCCCGTCCTCCAATGTGCGCAGGCCCTCAGTAAAGGTATATAATGGTGATATTTTAACGTCAACATGAAACAAACTCCAAGAGTCCCAAACCTGCTTGAAGAAAAAGTAAGAAAGTTGAGAAGCTCACAAGAAACTCAATCAGCTAAATTCACCGATCGTGGTAGAACTGTCATTATTCGGTTAATTGAATAAAAAACGCTTGTTATTTAGTCAAAACTTTATTTCTTAAACCATCTAATCTTACATTACAATCCAAGCCTGAAATAAAGCAATTACCGGTCAAGTAATAATAGAAGGCTGAGGCCAAGCTGAGGACATCTCAAGTGATTTTAAACTAAACTATTCTAATCCCTTTACAACCTCTGGCACTGCCAAGGGTCACTAGTAGAGATCTCTTATAGAGATAAGTGCTTCCCTGTCCACTTTTTCTTTCTTTTTGTCTTTATTGTTACAACTTTCTGGTACAAATAAAATAAACGAGGTCGGTAATTGCTATTTTGGTCGAGACTTGTATCACTTTGCTCCTATTTGCGAGGAAATAAAAACTGATTGCATTAGGTGCAAACGCATGTACAGGATAGAGGTGCCTAAAGTCCGGGCATGATGTACGCGATGTTGTGCAGCGTGTCCTGCAGCAGGCGCTGCGGCGGCGCGATGGCCGGGACGGCGCGCGTCACTGCTATCAGTGGCACCAGCGAGCAGAGGAGCGTGTCCAGCAAAACGGACACTGAGCCTGATACTGCGATCTGACCCTGGAATTGGCATGATTTTAAAATTTAGTGCTAGTGCAATATAATGAACACAAGAACTAAAATAATAACTAACGATAAACTAAGAAATATGTCAATGGACGGACTCTTAGATATAAGTACTTTTATAAGTTTAGGTTAACATAATATTACTTATTAGCTTTACTCGTAGGCTAGATTGTAATTCTAATAAAGTACTGCTGTCAGTACTTTATGGTTATATTTAAAAAAAAAATTATACCAATATTGGAGGTAGAGTTGTTACAAGCATATGCCAAACATACCTCATGTTCCTTCAGGCGTTCACCAATGATGGCCAAGCTCTCGCCCAGCAGTCTCAGATGCGCCGCTACCTCCACCGCGCCGCAACCCGTCACCCGGTACATGCCTGAACCAGTATTGGCCGCAGAGTTGGCGTTTGATACCGGCTACAACAAAAAAGTAGGATAAATGATTATCACACTTGAAACAAATTGGGTTTGCTTTCTTCTTCTTACTTTGAAACTTCTAGGCATCCACGCACCATCTTAGGCTGCATCATCACTTACCAGCAGGTCTGATTGTAGCCAAGCGCTAGCCTATATATTTAAAAAAAGACTGCAAGTCCTTGAACTTCCTGTACCACTTCAACCGTCTCTTATCCATTGTCATTGTTACCAATTTTCAAAGTTCTGTGTCAATATTTGTGGCTGCCAGGCACAGCAGCACTCTCCTGACTGTAATTAATCGAGTAGCTTTCTCAGGGTGTATGATATGTGCTCTAACTGGTAGGTTAGCATTAGAGGGGGGCAGTAGCATGAGTCAACTGGCATGTCAAAAGTATGGTGGAGTACTGCAGTCACCTCTATGATGGCTCTGCTAAGTACCAACTAGCAGCTCTGGATGCCGTTGACCGTCGAGCTAGGAGACTTATAGGCGAAGACTCTCCTTTGTTGGCGAAACTTCAAAGTCTCGATCACCGCCGTAAGGTCGCCGGCTTATCGGTGTTTTATAGGATATATTTCGGAGAGTGTGCACAGGAACTTTTCGATCTTGTCCCCACTTCACCATTTTACCACCGAACCGCAAGACGTCGGGCGAGTTTCCATCCTTATGTCGTCGACATTCCATCTACACGCACGAAACGTTTCGCGTCTTCATTCCTCATACGCATGGCTAAGGTTTAGAATACTCTCCCGCGATCTGTGTTTCCTACCAATTACAATCCGGGTATCTTTAAAACAAGAGTGAATAGGCACCTTCTAGGTAAACGCGTCCCATCTTAGACCACATCATCACTTTCCATCAGGTGTGATTGTGGTCAAGCGCTTGCCTTTATTGAATAAAAAAAAACAGTTTACCTGTACAATATGGACTTAAATCGCACTTTCAACGTGACAGTTAACTCATACAGCAGAAATGGCGATTGAGTTTTAAAATGTACGCACTATATCTGCTTATACTCACAACGAGCGCCTGTTGCGCGTGCGCGACGGGTGAATGCTTGGGCGGCGCGCGGTTGGCGGGCGGGCGCCCCGGCCCGGGGTGCTGCGGTCGAATACCTGACAAACAACCAACATGAGAACTGTGGAACCAACTCCTTCGGCGGTTTTCCCGCTAGATTACAACATGGGGTTATTCAAGGGGCAGACCAATAAAGTCCTGTAAGGCAAGCGGTTCCTTTGGTATTGTAAATGTTAATGGGCGCCGGTAATTACTTAACATCAGGTGACCCGCCTGCTAGTTTACTTGCTATTTTTATTTAAAAAAAAAAATTAAAAGTGGATTTTCAAGCGTCTGCGGCGTCAGTGACGCCGCGACAAGCAAATGTACTAAGCAAATGTAGGAAACTTCATCCTAGCGCAGCGAAAATGATGCCACCACATAACTGACTAACATAAAACAATATAATTCAATCTAACATGGCATTTTGCACTTAGGTTCTCTAATGTAGTAGACCTCTATTCACTCTGCCTAAGAAAGGATTTTGAGAAATTCCAATGGAATCACACTATAATATTATAAAGGCGAAAGTTTGTATGTGTGTGTGTGTGTGTGTGTGTGTGTGTATGTTTGTTACTCCTTCACGCAAAAACTACTGGACAGATTTGGCTGAAATTTGGAATGGAGATAGATAATATCCAGGATTAGCAAGCACATAGGCTACTTTTTATCCCGGAAAATCAAAGAGTTCCCACGGGATTTCGAAAAACCTAAATCTACGCGGACGAAGTCGCGGGCATCATCTAGTCTTTAATAAATTTAAATTCACAAGAAGCGACAGGATAAAGCTGCTTAAATAAATAGGTTTGCTGTTGTAATAAAAGTAGTTTTGAATTGATTTTTGCGAATTATCTTTATAACTCACTTGGGTTTGAAATAATCTTGTTAACCATCGGCTGGTTGCTTTGTTCCTTTTGTATGGCGAAACGCTTTGCCTTGCGCTTCCACAAGTAGCGTTCATTGTAATTCACCTGGAAATAAAAAAATATTCAAAACACCTGTCTAACTGCCGCCGTCCGTTCATCCGTCTGGCTGTCTGTCTGTCAGGAGACTGTATCTCATGAACCATAACAAGTAGACATTTGAAATTTTGAGTGTGTCTCTATTACTGCTATAATTTCAAAATGGCCACCATATAATTAAAAAGTACATAACTGTGTACGTTGGTAGGGAATGGAACCCTCCGTGTGCAAGTTCCACTCGCACTTGACTAGTTTTTTGGGTTTTAACCTTGAAATATACATTGAAAGCCCAAGAAAGGCATATTTGAATAACTCTTACGCCCGTTCCTGATTAGTTGGTTCAGCAGCGGTGCAACATCAATAAATTGGTATATGTGGAACCAAAAGTCGACAGAGCACCTATATTTATATGGAGTGTTTCTAATTGGTGCGGTAAGTGCGGCAGCGGCCACTACAGACTTGGTTTACCAGTTGGTTATATCTCTGCATGCAAGTCCATTAGCGGCCCTGCATTTTACTGAGCCAGAGAACTTTGCTTTATTACTGGAAGATGAAAATTTCTCAACTCAGCATAATTTTTTACAGACTAACATTGTAAAGGCCATTTTTTACCTAAGCAATTTGACGCCTAACATAATACTGACCGACAATTTTACGCTCAACAACTGCACCTAGACAAGTTGCCCTACCTACCACTGAAATAAATTCTTGTGTTGACTTTGGGTTGGTTTTTATTCTCAACACCACTGTCTAAACCCAAACATCACAAGACATATGCGAAAGTAGAGGCGGCGCGGTATGTTTTCGACATCCAAGCATGCTGACATCGCACTGCTGCTGCACCAACTAATCAGAAAACGCTTACATTAGCCCACATTTCGCCGAGTCTCTTGGAAATGGCAGAGAAATCCATGTCGGGATGTTTCCTCAGCAAGTCGTTGCGAGCTTCTTTGGCCCACATCATGTAGGCTGTGATGCGAGTCTTGCCTGCAACAAACACTCCAATCAAGAATCAAGATGCTCCAAAGATTTGTATGGGAGCAGGTGATGTTTGCTCAACTATGATAATAGGAAGATCTGAGCTGGCGTTATGCCCAATCCGATCTACAGTAGCCCGATATATTATACGACAACCTTTAGTAAGCAATTTCAGCTTTGTAGTGTGTTGACTCTGTTACTCATACCTACGTGATGTTTTGTCAGTCTTAACGACAGAGACAATGCACTATAAAACCACTATCTCTTTCTAAAGGTCGGTGTACAATATTTCTTGTTGAGTACTGTGTCTGGTGTATTTTGGAACTTATATAATACTCTATCACACTCCTACTACTAGAATACTGGCCTGTCCACACACAATATTCCTCAATAGCTCAGCGATTATAGGAGCAGACTGAAATCGGAAAGGACACCAGTTCAAACCCCACTCATTTCACTATTGTTGTACCTACTCCTTCAAGTTCGTTTAAAACAAATTCTCTGTGAAAATATCAATTTTATTTTCTTTTATAGCTATTTACACAGATTCTTAACACCTTTAAGTCTTGTCGACTTGGAAATAAAAAGATATGTGTGTTCTTTATTTCTCTAGAACAGAGAGTATCAAACCTTTATCCTTCCTCTGCGCCTTAGCCCTCCCTACTACCCGGCCATCTTTAATGACAAGTTTCTTTTTGCTCTTCTCCATCATGTACAGGGAGTTGGCTGGTGTGCGTGCAGAGCCCTCATCAGATGCTGAGCTGTCCGACTCCATACTATAAAACACATTCCAGATATATTCATACATATTGAGATCTCACTCGCCATTTTAACTCTGTGTCAATGTACAACAGACGGAAACGCTTAAGTGCGGAAACCAGCCCAGAGAGTATTTATTCATCCAAGCCCAGAGAGAAGAACTCTGTGTCAACTGTCATGTTAAAAGTATGGTTCACCTTTAAATTAAGGACTAAAATTGTACTTTTGACATCACAGTTGACACATAGAGCTAAAATGGTGAGTGAGATCTCAAAATGTGTGCACTATACAATTAACTGCCACATAAGCTGTTAATAAACACAAGTAAAGCAAGTGTGCTCAATGTTGTATTTTTCAAGAGGTGTTAGTCAAATACAAGGTACTAAATAAGAAATCCTCAAAAGTCAAAATTCTACTAAAAGCTTAAATAAACCTGTGAACACTTTGGCATTATATTACTATCCATATTATGTGTTTCTTTGTTGCTTTATTGGTTTATCCTTCAATTATGTTGCATCAGATCAACGTTATCTGTTGCATGGTTATAGTTAAAGACATGGAGAGTGATATAGCTTACTTTTCATCCCAGAAAGTAAAAGTTGCCACAGGATTTTTAAAAATTAAATATACGCGATCGAAGTCGCAGACATCAGGGAGTCAATTCATAAAACTGATACTTTATGCTTTTGGTGGTTTGGGAGGAATTATGGCAAGGCAAACAAGAAACAACCAAATAGTAAAAACTTCTACCTTTCGCCCTGATCCGCATTATTCTCGTAATAATCTGATTCACTTGACGCGGTGCCAGCTTCTTCTACCGCTTTCGGAGGCTCCCGATATTCCACTGGTTCCTCGTGCCTTACATTCGAATACGTTTTCATCGGTGTTTGTCGGCGAAACCTGGTCTCAATGTCGTCTGGAGACTCGAAATCCATCAGCTTTGAGCTCTTTTTCCTCACTCGCCCACTCCGCGAAACACCCGTAACTTCCAAATCTGATACAAATGGTATGGTAGTTATTATGAAGAAATAATTATTTAACTATTTAATAGTCTCAAGCTATCATACGAACCTTCTTGCATTATTTATATTTTATTTAAAATTTTAAAAGGTTAGATTTTTGTGGTTTTTTAAAATTAAATCCAAATACTAAATGTCAACAAAACTGACGTCCATCTACAAGATCTACTCTGTGCTGTGGTGACATCAGACATTACTCTTTGTGTGGTGCTGTCAGTGCCACTCTTATCCCTATATTCAATGTAGGTACCTACTCTGTGGTGTACCTATTCAACTCAATATTGGAAAAATTCTACCATTTCAACTCAAATTGCCAACATCGACGCCATTTATTGTAAAAAAAATCTACCATTTTACTATTTACCATTGAACAGATTCAAACTGAAACTCCGGAAGAAAATTAAGTTCAGCCTCTAATCATTATCACTGCTTCATCAATGATCAATCAATGAAGTCTTCATTGATTTTAATAACAACAAGAACAAAGAACAAGCTTAAGGAAATTAAAGAGTTTAAAATAAAATAGAAACAGAAAAAGATAGATAACATTTAATGCAAAACGACACTAGTTAGTTTAACAGAAACATTTTTATCAATAAAGCAGACCAACAGCAGCGTTCGAACGTGGCTGTTATAAACATAAGTACGCCCTTTAAAAAAATATATAATAACATTAGGAATTAAGTTTATTAAGTCGTTACATATTCGTTTGGATAAGATGACCTCTATATACTACATATGCACAAACGAATCATTCCGAACAATTTTTTTTTGTCAGGTAGCTTTTTCGCTATTATCTGTAACTTGAGGGTCAGTGTCATTTTGTTGGGAATAGCCAATCTAGTGTGTAATACAAAGAAGTCGTTGTTTGGATACATATCACACATAGTATTTCTTCTTAAAAGTGCAAAAGGTATACATTTTAACCTAAGCTTTCCAGTTTTATAAGAGGGTATAAAAAGTAGACAGTCAATTTTATAAAATTGCAAATTAAAAATTTCTTCACAATGCATGTATTTTTATCGAAGTTAATACAAGTTTACAAAACAATCCACAATAATTGAACATGACTTCAAATACTCATATAAATAGAGTGTAGATTATAATGGTATCAGTAATAATTTTACACAAGGACATATTACGATAGAACATGCATTACGATAGAACATATTTACTACTTTAAAATAATACATATTATATTCAAACCACTGATGTCAAAGAATTTTCCCATACCAAGATACGATTTAATATAGGCTCCACGAACATTATAAAATATACTTTTCAATAACTTTTTCTTATAATTAGTAAATATAATAAATTAACTTTAAAAAATTCGGTTTGAACAAAATAAATCAACTGATTCGCCCGAAGACATTTCCAAAGATAACAGCTGCGCACAGAAGGATGCCAAGAGCAGTTAAAATTTGGTTCGCCTCTGAAGTACTAGTAATTGGCTTCATCTCTTGAATTTTGTCCCGTTCGATATCTGCTTCTTCTAGTTCCTGATGTACTTCCGATAATGCTTTTGCTAACTTTGCGTCAGATTTTGCGCTGGTTTGTGAAGCAGCTATTATTAACCGTTTCAAATCACGCATTTGGGTTTCTATCATGTATTCTTGAGTACTTAAGTGATCTGAAATAACATAATATAAACAATTCATTAGGTACAAGCTAAATTATTTAGCACTTTCATCAAAATATATCAATATTTATTTACCGATCAATGATGATTGTTTACTGACTAAAGTGTTAATATTCTCTTGCATTAAATTCAAATTGTTGGCGAGTTGTTCCTGTAAAAAACAAGGTATTTATCGAACACAAAAAAAAATAAAAAAAAAATTTATTTAAAGGTTTTTTTAACTATCGTTAAATACGTAATTTATTACTGAATATAATATTATGTATACAAGAGTTAACGTAGTTCTATCATAACATATTTCAAATGAATGATCGACGAGGTAGAAATGTTTTTAACAAAAAGTTAACCAATACATCAAACTGATTTTGATTTATTTCTTTAGGGATGTTTTACTTTTGTACCTCAGTCCAATAATAAATCTAATGATAGTTGAAATGTTTTCATGCAGCTTGCATTTAATTTTAGATGAAGATAATGATGATTTAAAATAAGTGAACTGATGTTGTAAAACACTAGAAAACAGATCTATGTTTTATTTTCAAAGCAATGGTTAACCTGATATGCAAACTCCGTTTTCATAGCATCGGCAATTTCAGCTCGACTGGCCGATCCACCGCCTGCAATGGTGTACAAAACACTTGCACTTCGCGCCATTTGCTCCTCCATCAAATCTTTGAATTCATTCATTTTTAGACGGTTGTTTATAGTGGAGCCACCTATGCCAAGTAATGTACCTAGAAAGTAAAGGTACTACATCAATTATTTAACTTTTGAGGTTTTAAGTCACATAATAATCACGTTCAAATAAAATAAAGCGACGAAAGGAAATAATATTTTGTTATACCTATTATACATACTAAGCTCACATTTAATTAGATATAACAAAGCTGCCTCTTGAACAGCAAATAACTTCAAGCAAATACACTCAAGAAAAATGCTTTCATTGAAAAAAATCCACAAATTAGTTTAAAATGTCCTTTCTTTCAAGTAGAATGAGCAGTTGTACTTATTAAAAACTTTAATTACACCTATTTTAGGTACTTACCAAAAATTGAAGCGACAATATACCAGTATTTATTTCGCTCAGCGTGTGCCCTTTCTCTTTCATGGCCAAGTTTGACAGCTGCTGACATAGATGCAAAAAGTTCTCTTTCTTCTCTTTCAGCGTCAGAGAATAGTGTACGCAACGCCCGCTCTTGGATGATAAGCTACCAAAATGGTAGAATATTTTGAAGCATGGCAACATTAAAATCAATACTAAAATAAAATGAGACTAAAATTCAAAATTTAAAAATAGGTCATGCAAAAATAGTTTTTCATTTAATTTTCAGGAAAATTTTGTAGGAACAAAATAATGTTTTATTCAGCTACTAGCTGATACCCGCGACTTCGTTCGCGTGGATGTAGGTTTTTGAATTCCTGTGGGAACTCTTTGATTTTCCGGGATAAAAAGTAGCCTATGTGCTAATCCAGGGTATAATCTATCTCCATTCTAAATTTCAGCCCAATCCGTCCAGTAGTTTTTGCGTGAAGGAGTAACAAACATACACACACACACACACACACACACATACAAACTTTCGCCTTTATAATATTAGTGTGATTAGTGTGATAGTGTGATTGATGATACTCAAAACCCAAAACTCAAAATCAATTCAAAATTGGGAAGATTTTCCAGACTTTTAGATCCTTCTTTACATATTGAATCCTAATAATACATACTATAATAAATGTGAAAGTAAGTCTGTCTGTCTGATACCTTTTGATTTTCATGTAGATTTTCACTATGATATACTACTTAATACAGATTTAAGTAAATTCAGCCACTAATGTATGATTGTGTAGCTATTCTAATTATCTATCATTTTTAAGACACTAAAGAATCTTATAAAAATAATAATTTGATCAAATTAAGTCAAATCAAATATTTCATCCAAGTAGATAACTTTTAGAAAGTCATAACATGAAATGCAATCTAACAAGTTTAAAAAATAGCATTATTGGAAATAATAGGGTTATTTTCAAAACTACCTTGTGCTCCTCAGTACAAAGTTGTAGGTATTTCTCATCCCCTTTCATAGTATTTTGCATATCTGCATGCAACTCTTTCAGCCTCGCCTCAATAGCTGCCAGTTCTTTACCCATCTCTCGCCTCCTCTCTTGTGCTGTCATGAAACGCTCCTATAACACAGAAAAGTATACATTATCAACTCAAAATAGTATATAATTATTACTATTACTGAATAATTAAGTAATCCATACTACCCATACAAATATGCAAAACTGTCTTTCTGTCTATTAGCTTTTCACAGACTATTTGGTTAACAGGTTTTAACGAAATCTGGTACAGAAACAGCAGGCATCCCATTGACAAACATATTTCTAAAAAAACTAAATCTATGTGGATAAAATTGTGAGCATTACCTAGTTATATTTAAATCATAACAATTTCTATGTGATCTTCTTAATTAATGTAAGCCCACTGAAATAAACTTCTTCATAAAATTGGTACCAAAGAACTTGCATTACTCGCAAAATAAAATATTGATATTCTCTCGGTAAACAGAACTCTCTTTGAAGATAAACAAGATAGAATGAAAATGATAAGTTCCTTAAAATTCATTATGGAACTGAATTGTACCTCTAAATACACTAAATTATGTTCCAAATTGAGACTATCACAAATATTTACAAACCTTTATTATGTAGGTACACATTATATTTAATTCAATACCTATTAGATTGGAATACAATGTATGGGTGGTAATTAATTATACAAATAGTCCAGGTAGTTGAGTAGTGAGTACATACTAATTAAAAGTATCATAAAAATTGGCAGACGTTCCTCATATCACAAACATTTAATAGATATGTATTATGTACATATATTCCTTTGGACTAATAAAATGTAAGCAAATAAACCACTTACTTGGGCTTCGACAACGGTGTTTTGTATGGCCATAATTTCTTCAATACCAGTGAATTTCTCATATCTAGACACCATTTCTTTGACCCTGTTAACAATACTTTCTTGTTTGAACTTCTCGGCAATTTCTGTAACCCGAGTAGCTGGCACATACTTGGTTACCAACTGGTCAACTTTTTCCCGGCCGTTTACTTTGATCTGAGGCAGGTTGAATTTGTCTTTAACCTTTTGTGCGATCTGGCGGAGGCGGTCGGCCATGATTTCATATTAAAAATATTATTGTTGTACTAATTAACCTTGCATTACTTCTTTTTGGATGATATCATTCCTGCAACAACCGAGGTCGAACCACCGAACCGCACCGAACCGAGTAATGTCAATTGTCAGCTGATTGTCAAATGTCAATCATTTTGACAATGATATCTTTTGGTTTTGATATTAGAATAAAGCTGCGATCAAAATAATTCATTCAAGAATTTTATTAATTAATAGAAACTTAAAGAATAGTAGGACGGGTAACATTAGTATAATAGCGAGAGCTTTAGGGTACCATTTAAAAAGTAAATCTAGTGATTACTGCTGGCACCCCGTCAGGTCGGTGGAGATGGTATTCGGTAAGTTCCACAGAATCCAATTGCTATTCATCTTTGTATCATTTCTAGTTACTTCGGTAGGTAGCATTCCACCATCATTGCACTCTCAAAAGTGGGCTAAAGGTGCCCACGCACTCGAACTGAACTGCAACTGAACTGCAGCTGAACTCCGCGTATTTGCACGATATTCTCTTCAGCCGCGCCACGCGGTACGCGCGTCGCGGCTGGAGAGAATATCGTGCAGCGCGCTGCCGCGACGCGCAGTTCAGCTGCAGTTCAGTTCGAGTGCGTGGGCACCTTAAAGCTGTCTCAGTATTCTTCTCCCGCTTGCTTTAGTACCTCCCTCCGTCGGCATCAATCTGTTCACCTTTTCTGTAAGATTCTGCACTGAGCTACATAGTTGCTGAGTTTCTTCGAGGTGTTTTTGAATTCAGGCTCTTGTTTAATCATCATCATCATCTTCAACAACGTCCACAGCTGGACATAAGTCTCTTCAAGGGACTTCCACACGCCACGGTCTTGCGCCGCCGCCTGAATACAGCGGCTTCTTGCGTCTCGCTATGAGTTCATCCTCGCGTTCGTCCACCTACTAACTAGGGGGTCTTCCAACATTACGCTTTTGGGTGCAAGGTTGCCATCCTCCCTTTTTTGTCTATTACCCTCAGGCATTCAATGTTATCCTTTGGTGTACTGCAATAGCACCTTCTTAGTAACTGGTCGGTACACATTTCATGGAGTCCAACTTTCGTCTGTTACTAAAAACATTAATTGCCCCTAGTCTCTGGTGCCTGAGAGTATTTTTTTTATTTTATAAAGAATATTAGCCAAGTTTATCATGCTGACGAACTAATATTCCTCTTTCCCTTCCAACTAAGCGCATAGCTTCTATAGGTACGCTTTCAGATTTCAGTTCGCTCCTACCGTTGAGTTATCGAGAGTAGTTTCGCTGCTACTTCAAAAAGTTCAAGAAGTTTGTCGTCACCTGTACTTTTGTTCGTTGCATTCGTTTGTTCCAAATAAATAGCACAGATAGACTCGACCGGGTAAGTGTTTTTTCTGAGTATTTAACACTATAATTAGTTAAACAATACTGAAGATAACTATTGTGTAGGTATGTATATTCCTTCGATACCTATCTCTTTGCGGAACACTAAAATAATCATGTTGTCCCCAATCCCCATGTATAACGCAATCTTCTATTTGACTCGATACTTTTGATAAAGCTATCACTACTATGTAAGTAAATAGGAAATAATAAAAAAAGAAAATGTGTTTGTTTGTTGGTTTATCCTTCAATCATTCCGGACCGAGCAATGTATTGATGCGATTTTTTTGTAAGAATTGTAGTTCAAAACCTGAAGAGTGGCAGTGGATATTTTATGACGAGAAATCAAACAGTTCCGACGGGATTTTGAAAAACCTAAACCTAAGCAGACGAAGCCGTCATCATGTTATCCTACTCCTAATCATAATCCTAATATCCTAATCCTAACTACTCCTAATTCTAATATTATTATAAAGGAAGTTTGTTACTCAATCACGCAAAAACTACGGGACGGATTTGGCTGAAATTTGGAATGGAGATAGATTATAATATGTTAGATACCTTGAATTGACACATAAGCTACTTTTTATCCCGGAAAATCAAAGAGTTCCCGCGGGATTTTGAAAAACGTAAATCCACGCGGACGAAGTCGCGGGCATCAGCTAGTAGGTTCTAATAGATATACCTACTTAATGACTCTACAATGACTCTTTCCCTTGTTATCACTAAGACAGCATAGTCTATATTTATTATTGTCTCTAGCGCAATAGGGTCAAAGAGAGGTCGTACTGCCTCATTTTCTTGATTATCTCTTGCTATACAACTCGCCCCGACTTCGCGCGGATACCAAAATAAGCTAGGCAGATTTTCAGTTGCATCTTTTAACGACCTAGTTATATTTTTGGTTATGATGAGATTTTTTCATCTTTGAAGGTAAAAAAAATTGGGAACTTTATTAAGATTTGTTTCAGTGGAACATATCCCATAGATAGACCATTGGTTTTAGGGTTCCGTATCTCTTATAGGATCACTTCGTTGTATGTCTGTCTGTCTGTCAAGACCCGTCAAGAGAATTAAAACCTACAGGATACTGGCAGGCATATCGATATGTCTTAAAGCACAAAAGGAAAAAATCCGAAATCTAGCGGTAGCTCCTCATCTATCTACTCAGGTAGTAATAGCCTTCCATAGAGGGCAGTGGTCTCCTGTGAAACAGTAATTTCAAGGAGGTCGTTGAGCATAATCACGTGCAAGCCGATCCTGCTCGGAGGCGGAGACATCAGAGTGCTGCTGATCAACGCTTTGATGCGTCCATCCAGTAATCCCAGGCGCTGGGACTTCAGGGTTGCGAGTGGCTGGAGTGGAGCTCTGGCTGGCGATCCTGCTAAGACAACAGCCAGCTGTGGCGCACGCTATTCTGTATGAAAGGTGTACGAGGACAGGGATGTAATATACATCCAGGACGAGCTCAATGGGCGCCGCGCAAGAGTGTCACCACCTTTAAGGTGCCCACACACTCGAACTGAACTGCAGCTGAACTGCGCGTCGCGGCAGCGCCCCGCACGATATTCTCTCCAGCCGCGACGCGCGTACCGCGTAGCGCGTCACTGCCGCGCGTCGCGGCTGGAGAGAATATCGGGGCGCTGCCGCGACGCGCAGTTCAGCTGCAGTTCAGTTCGAGTGCATGGGCACCTTTAGAGTTCCCGGGGCTTAATATGCGCTGAAGATGGCCTCGGAGGAGGTTTTAGTGGGTAGAACCCAATCTCTTTCCAAAGACATAGAGATTTCTCACCCGTCAATAAAATAAATCGAAGACTAAGAATCTATACAGTGGTTTCTGAGATTAGCGCGAACAGACAGACAATCGGCGGAGGCACTTTATTTTATAATATTAATTTAATGATAATGCTATTTCCTGTTTTTGTTGTATGTGTACTTGTTTATCCCCTTGTTAATTTTACCCGGCCAAAGGATCATAGGTCAGGTTCAAAACCAACTTATCGAATCAATAGTTTGCGTTATCTCCTTTCTTATAGGCACTTACCAAGTTGATTGTCCGCTATGTAGTTATTGCGGAGATCTAGTTTAATTTGTAGTAATCTATTCAGGAAAAATATACTTTACTAGAATATGCCCGCGACTTCGTCCGCTTCGGTGTGAGTACTCATAAATGCTCACAATATCAATCACAATGGGCAATGGCTGAGTTTTGCATTCCTGTGGGCTGAGTATATAGGTACTTCTCGCGGTTTAGGAGGGTTTCACTCTCAAATGGTGTCAATCGTCCATCTGTTCGTTTGTCCGTCCGTTTGTCAGTCCTTCAGCGGTTATTTATTATTTATTATTACGGCGGCAATAGGTACTCTGTGAAAATTTTAACTCTTTAGGTACCAATTAGGTAGATGCATGAGACACAGCCCGCTGATAAACAGACAGACGGACAGGCGGACGGGCAGCGAAGGCTCAGTAATTGGGTCCCATTGGCACCCTTCAGGCACGGACCCTATAAAGTAGGTACCTACATACGTATTGCGAAAGTAACTGATGGATCGATATGAATGCGATCTAATAAAATCATCATAATATGATAATACAAGAGGATGCCCGCGACTTCATCCGCGCGGATTTCGGTTTTTAAAGATCCCATGGGAACTATTTGATTTTCCGGGATAAAAAGTTGCCTATGCCAATTGCAAGCACGCAAGCTACCTCGGTTCAAAATTTCATGCAAATCGGTTAAGCGGATGGGTATTTAGGAATCCCGTAGGAACTCTTTGATTTTCCGGGATAAAAAGTGGCCTAGATCCATCCCCGGGATATAAGCTAACTCTGTACCTTTCATCAAAATCGGTAAAACTGTTGATTTTAACTGTACCTAGAATATAGTAGACTCTATTAGGGAACTTATAACAATTAAGTAGGTACATCGTTAGGTAAATATGTATTGGAATACTTAAGGTTGCTGCTGATTTTTTTAATAATTAATAACAGTTGAAGCGTGTTATAGATTATTATGCGTATGTAACTTCACGCAAAAACTATTTTGTATCCTGGATTAGCACATAGGCTACTTTTATCCCGGAAAATCAAAGAGTTCCCACGGGATTTCAAAAAACCTAAATCCACGCGGACGAAGTCGCGGGCATCATCTAGTTTATAATAAAGTCACTCAGAGATTACACTGAGAAGTCACTAATGAAAACGAAGTCTAAAATCACTAAAAAAACCGGCCAAGTACCTACGAGTCGGACTCGCGCACCGAGGGTTCCGTACAGAAGAAGAAAAACAGTAGAGAATCACTTTTGTTAACGAACCGCAAAACTAACTTTGTTGGTAGAGGTTTATTGTTAATATTTTGAAAAAACTATGATGAGATGAGTTAGAGCATTAGTTTTATTTTTAACCGACTCCAAAAGAACTCCTCATAATTACCTGCCTTTTATGATTCTAGGTCAACGAGTAGTAAAAAAGGAAAACCTATATAGTAATTATATTATAATATTATAATTATTATTATTATTAGTAATATAGGTTTTCCTTTTTCCCTTTTGAGATACGGAACCCTAAAAACAAGTTGGTACATTTTTGAAAATAAAATGACAAGTGGCAGCAACAACCCTATTACAGTAGGTACTGTACCTACCTACTTACTTAATTAGTCCTAGGTATCTATACTTTCAATAATCTACAATAAAACTATTAATAATTATTTAATAATTACTTATTTCATCATCATCATTCATCACCAACCATAAACATGGCATAGATATTTTACTAAAGAAGTCGTTGGTTTTAAATAAAATCAAAATAATATTGTTTACGGTCAAGCAGTCAAGTTACGGTACCTAAGTACCTATTGTCCACAATGGCGTAACACAGTCCAATACAGGTTTTCATCTTAGTACCTAGGTACCTAACAATACGCATAGTCTCTCCTTTTAGGGGAAATGTACTTTGACCTACTAAGATAACACAAGCAAACACCATATTGACTGGTGCCACATTCATAGGCGCATTGCGCATCTTCGCATGGGTGCCAGCCCTCGATGTACTCGGCAGATGAATGGCTCTGACGAAAAGTCAAGCCTAGAGCATTGAGCCTACAGTTTCGATGTTTCGCAACACCGCATAACGCGTCAACGTTTGCCCGCAAAGCGCGCGCGTTTTGACGGTTCGAAATTCGAATTGATTTTTTTTTAATCGATACGATTTTACGTCGAACAATTTTAGCGGATATTTAAAAAAATTATGATGTGTAAAGTTTAATAAATAACGGTATATTTTTAGTGAGTGTCCTTTCCTTGGATATTATTTTCTTTGTGGTAAGTTAATTTTCTTTAATTTTACTTTAAATGTGCTAAGGAATTTCAAAATTGATAATAATCTAAAGTTTAAAAATTCAGTCGGTGATAATAATCTACCTAGTAAAAAATATTAATAACATTACATATTATTTTTTATTATATTTTTTACTCTGAATAGCTTAAAACAAAGTCGCAATGTTCGTTTGTCTGCGTATATAACTTCAAAACTTTTTAGTAGATTCAAATGCAGTTTTCAGCATCATTAGGGTATTTCAAGAGGAAGAGTTTCATGCAAAGCCGGGGCATGTAATTAGCTAATAAATAATTTGAATTTAGAAGTAATCGTTACAACATTTCGGTATACTTATAATATTGCAGATACAAAATGTTGTAACCCTGCATTAATTTGAAAGTAGAATAAGTGACGCCATAATTTTGTTTTGCATTTTAATTTTATCAAGTTTTTTATGAAATTAGAACAAGAAAAAATTACGTTAATTGTAGGTAGGCCTACATATTGTGAATAATTTTTGAAAAATTGGGAATACAACAAGACTAATACTTTTCGTTCTAATTCTTGTACCTAGGTATATTGGAGGCACACAATAGGAACATCCAATGTTGAAACTTCGATAGATTATCCCCAAGTGCCATACATAGGATATAAATAATATAACGCGGATTATAACTGTAACGCGAAACTGTCATTATAACCGTTTATAATGACAGTTTTTGTATTTTGGACATGACGTATAATTTGATCGGAAGTACCTACTATCTAGATTTTAGGCTGGGGCCCTACTATGTTTCAAAATTGAAATTGAATTGAAAATGCCAAAACAATATTAAAACATTATTACTCTAAGGGGTGGTGGTAAGGCCCCGGGTAATTAAAAATCGGTTGTATTGTATATTTTTTTAAACAAATTCCAGTTAAATGCTGACTTTCATGCCTCAATGGAAGCACAGAATAAATAGAAGGCATATTGCATTTAACTCCTTATATGTAGAGAAGGAGTGACTTGCCTATATTGAGTTTGCACCATCGGGGCAGCAAACCCATTACTGCCTATGTAGGACTAGGTCCCTACTAAATAGGTATATAACCAAACATTTTACCAAACTTAACCGCAAAGGCCTAGTACGAATTTAACATCTCGACAGTGTTAATAGATTTCGTGAAAAAAAAATCAAATGTCTTTTATCTAAACACTAACGCTAAAATAAAATCAAGTAGGTAGGTAGGTTTGACTACTACTAGAAGCGAGAGCTTTGCGAAATGCTTATTAATAAAAATACGTAGTAGAGTACCTAGAGTCTTGACTCCTGATATAAGGATATTATAATATTAAATGCAGAATCGTACATATAATAAACATCAAATCTACATGTAATAAACTTGAAAAGTAAAGTGAGTCTGCTTTAGAGTAGGCACTCGAGTACGTCTAACTCTGATCTTTTATCGGGCAAAAGTTCAAACGTCACTTCTGACGAAAAAGGCCGCCAAATAAAACAGCTGTTTTGAGACCGCCATCTTTTACCATTTTTTCTTACTATGCAAAAACCTTTACACAAGGAGCTGTACATATATTTTTAAGCAAAGGCCGTTGATTTTTGGGTACAATCAATAAAAATAAAAAAGGTACACTATGAAAATATAGGTTCTAAATAATTAATACTGGCTTGAGATTTGACCTCCTGGTCTTCACTCAGTATTTTAAGCTATTACGGTGATTCTCAGATTTGGCGCAAATCACATATCAGGTCAAATAAAAAAATAATGAATGAAGTTACAGATGAGAATTGCATTACAAAAGAACTCTTGTATATTCAGCTACGGGTGCCCCAAAATTCAAAATTGTAACTACAAAGGTTACTTCAGAAATAATATTTTTGATATTAAAAACTCACCTCCTTCTGCGGGTAAAACAGGAGTCTCAGGAAAAATCGCTATGATTTTCAAAGAAGACGGTTTTAAACGAGCTCGAGTTTTTCACATATTAATATATACATCCTGAGAAGCAATTAAAATGCATTTTCACACGTACGAATCATTTAATTACGTCATAAAAAAATAACAAATGTTTGGCACAGAAAAAAAGTCATTACCTGCAACTGAGATGGCACCTCCAAAATATCCTTCTAGTATACATATTGCCTTCCGTTCTCCCCTGCCCCGTACTAAGCCATAATCAGTCTATCTAGGCATGTTGCGGAAAGTGGCCGTGCACTTGTAGAAAAAAAAATATTTACGCTTTTAGTGCCAAAACTGGTGTTTGGCACGACTTTTCACTCTTTACCTTCAACATCATTTTAGGACAAATAATTAGTTTTTCTTAATAATTTTATCTTCTTTCATGCACTAATAACAACATAAGTATGTAGTTTGATGTTCATATATATTGCATTTTAAAATACGACGTTAGACAATTAAAACTGCCAAAACCTCATTTACGCTCTATCATTACCGTAATTTTCCTTCCGTTTTTAAATTGAAGGTAATGATGTTGAATTGAAGGAGGTGATCAATTTTTCAGGAAATAATGTTGTTCCAAAATTGTGTAATTTTCTTCATATCCTTTGACATTAAATCACGTGACAAAATATTAATCTTCAGTAATTCTTTAACTTATCAGTTGAATTAGTAGCCCATATTGTTCCAAGCAATTTAGAAATAACTATTCAAAATTATTGCACCTCGTGGTATTTCAATATTAAAAATAACCATCATATATCGATTTTAGAAACTACTATAGTGAAAAGAAATAGTCAAAAACGCGCGAAAAAAAATTAGCGCAGGCTAAAAACACAAAAAACAAACAAAAACGAAGAACTAAAGAAAGATCTAGAAAAATATGCGAAACGTAAAGAAGAATGATGGAGTCCTTTCATTCCTTCTTGGATATTAGGGCTACAGCAGTTGTTTTCTAGGTCTCCCTACCTTTGGTTGCTGCTTTGACATGGTTCCACGAGAATTCCATTCTTTTAAGGTCTGCTTCAATGGGCCTCCTCTAGGAGTTTGTTGTTCGACCAGGTCTCATTTGACCGCCAGGCTGCCAGGTAGGCACGTTTCAATAAATGCCGCTTGAGCAACGTTTTCTTCCTCTCTTCGCAAAATATGCCCGACCAATCACAATCGCCTCAAAGCTATTTCCTTATTAACTGGGAGTTGCTGGCATTTGTACCACAAGTCCTCATTTCTGATCGTGTTAGACCAGAAAATGCGGGGAATAACACTGAAACTCTTATTGTGGAAAACCTGAATTCTGTGGATTAGCGATATAGTTGTTTCCACGTTTCACACCTGTATAAGAAGACTGAATTTACAAGCGATTCAAACAGAGAGAGCTTTAATAGCTTTTATAATCCAGTTATTGATATCAGCCTTGGCACCGCCGCTAGGAGAAATGATGCTACCGAGGTTATAGAACTCCTCCACCTGTTTAATTGGTTTGTCTTCTAAATAAAATGGTTCTGAAGCAGTAGAACTTATCCTCATCTTCACTGTTTTCTTTGTGGTAATCGGCAGACTAGTTAAGGAACTTTGTCTTGTAGGTATTTTGATTTGGACTTAATGTATTCGAGTCAATCTGATATGAGAACAAGGTCATCCGCATAGTCAAGGTCTTCAAGTTACCTACTGCTCCATGATATCCCTTTCGGACTATTGGTGACACGACGCATAACTTCGTCGATAAGCAAGATAAATAACAGTGGTGAGGAAGACATCCTTACTTAACTCTACGGATTATTTTGAAACTAAAGAAGAATAGAAAATCAAAACTCTTTGTTGACTCCAAGATAACAAAGAGTACAGAGAAAAAAAATACGTGAAAATTAAAAAAACATATAAAAATAAATAAAAAGACGTAAGCCGATTGAGAAAATACTGTTTAAGATAACAAGGGATTTAGAAGAAAATCATCCACAGAAAAATAATGTGCTCCTTGTGAACATACTACTCCTATAGTAATAAAAGATGTTATTTATTTGTCAAAACCTCTACAATTGACGTCAAGGGCTAGCTTTGTGTAATATACATTGTCGATGGTGTATGTCAATAATTATTAGGCTTTTGTTTCGACGGTTTGACGTGTTTTCGAATAAAATGGCGTATCGAAATGACCATGGTTATTAACTTCTTGTAGTACATTTCAGTGGCGACGAGGATGGGATTATATAAAAAACCTTTACAAGAAACTCTATCAGTTGAAACAAATAAAACGGAAGAAGTTTCCAGGAAAGCCAGGAATTCACCAAAAGTAAAAATACTTTCTGATGTACGTTTCCATTGGACTAATACTCCTTTCTTTATTAATGGCAGATTACCTCTTAAAGATAGTACGCGTACGACTGATACTGGTCATGTCTGAGAACATGCCCCAGATAACCGACCTTTCTGCATTTGATCGCCAAAATTAGGTCTCTATCTTTACTGATGCATCTTTGTCATTTTTATTTTTTGAACCCAACTTACTCGCAGTAATTTTCAGTAGCAGTTGCTTATTGCGCAGTACTTTTTTCATTTTCATGAATAATTCACGGGCAATTTCAATTCAGGTCTTTATTTCAGAATCTGGATCCCATTCTTCATTTACCCATGTACCAAGATATTTGTGCATTGAAACTCTTTCGAGTGTTGTACATGTGAGAGTTCTTATTGAGGTTTGTTGCGGTTTTCTTGATACTGTACATAAACTTAGTCTTTGAGAGATTCATGCTTAGACCCGACTTTCTGCTACATTTATAAACGCTATCTATTATTTTCTAAAGATCTTGGGAACTAGAAGCCAAAAAAACAGTATCATCAGCGTATCTAATATTATTTATATTTATTTGTTTACCTTGACATCCCATTCCTTATTTTCCAATGCTTCTGAGATGATAGCGTCTCAGTATGAGTTGAACAGAAGCGGAGATAAGATGTGTCCTTGTCATACCATATGGCCTACCGCTACTTCATCTGTTTCCTCAACTTCAACTATTACTGTCCCAGTCTGCCACCAGTAAGGGTTCTTAATGATCTTTATTTCCTTGCCAACGAGTTCAACATACTGCAAACGACGAATAAGTACCACTTGATGTACACGGTCAAAGGCTTTCTCATAATCAATGAAGGAAATTCATACATCAGTTTGCATGTCTCTATATTTTTGGACTAGTACGTTTATAGCAAATAATGCTTCTCAGGTTCCAACACCAAATCTAAATCCAAACTGACTCTCATTGAAGTAGTTGTCACATTTATTTCTAATCCCTTAAGAGCTGATAAGTAGAAATATCTTTGGAACATGACTCATGAGGCTGATAGTGCGGTATTCATTGCATGTCTTAACATTCCCAAGATGTTGCAATGATTCCCTTGACATGTGTCTGCGAACATATTATTTTCTATAAATCGTTTTACAAATTCTTTTTGACTTCAGGGTCCACAAAAGGGTGGGTTTAACTTTATCATCAACTAAAATGTTTATATACGACACCCATCGCAGGTCTACCATTTCTATGCAAATTAAAATAATCATGTTTTCGCTCATACTGTTCTATCACCAAACATTTGTTTTCGTGATAATATGCTCTCGCAGCATGATTATTTTATACATTTCAAGTAAAATTTATAGGTGATGATATGTCTGGAATAATATTTTTGTTAAAGTTTGCAATATTTCCGTTATTAATTCTGTTTACTTGATTAATAAGATGAAGAAACACGTTATTTTTTGAAAATGAAATATTGCTTCATTACCATCAGATAAACATCAACGCCTTCTCCACCAAAATCATTACCAGCACACTAGAAATCATTACCTTCAGTAACTGAAAATTTCAAATGCATATATCTCTGAAATTCATGGGTGCAATTTGATATAACTTGGTCATTCTTTTTAATTTTACCTATATTTTAGTTTAGTTCAGCAATTTTCACAATTTAAAAAATTCTCTTATTTTCTCCGATTTGCGCCAAATCAGAGAAGTACCCATTAGTACTTGTTAGGATACAGCACTGATCTTCCGTGAAGCTTTTACTCTGTAATGTTTTGACACTCGAAATCTATTAACTTTACCGAGATGTGCCAACTTGTACTAAGGGTATTGTACCCTAGTACTTTGCAAGTGAATGTAACATACTCGGTCAATCGAAGTTCACGGTGGATTATCAAGTGTTACTTAAAAGTCAACGTTTAAAAATAAATTACGAGACGTTTCACCGCGGTTAATAGCCTCATCTAGTGACACAAGGGCTGGCGCAAAATATGTTTTGCGCAAAGTATCAGCCTGGCTGTCCAGCGCGGAAATGCTGTCAGTATTCTTGGTACCATTCGCGGGTATGATTTGTACAGTAATTAGATAAGGCGAGCTTTAAGTTTTTTTTGTAACATTTTCAATAAAAAAAAAGTGTTACCTAAGTAAAGTAGTTGCCTATACTTTAAAGATTAAATTTGCCTAAGTTATCTTATCTGGAGTTTTATAATATCTTTGTCAAAAACTTTTTTACGCAAATGTGTAAAAACTACTTTAAACATTTACCTACATAACTGAAAATAACAACAAATAATGAGAATTTCAAAATGGCCGCGATGAAAAACGTATTTTTTTACGTACGGAACCCTTCGTTTGCCAGTCCGACTCGTACTTCACCGGTTTTTGTTACTTTTGCATTTAGGCATCTCGGTACTGAAATTGCTGCTCTAGTATTGACATCTCTCTGATTTAGGACTAGCTCCATAACCAAATACTTTACCTAACTTGTTCACAACCTAGGTATCTAAGTACCTCTATCTACTCAGTAAGTGAACGCAACATCGATCTAAAGTATCGAGTTTCAAGTTCTACTTTAGACTGCCCGCCCAGTTTATTATACACTAGGGGATGCCCGCGGCTTCGCCCGCGTGGATTTAGGTTTTTCGAAATCCCGTGGGAACTCTTTGATTTCCCGAGATAAAAAGTAGCCTATGTGCTAATCCAGGATATTATCTATCTCTATTCAAAATTTCAGCCAAATCAGTCTAGTAGTTTTTGCGTGAAGGAGTAACATACACACACACACACACACACACACACACACACACACACACACACACACACACACACACACACACACACACACACACACACACACACACACACACACACACACACACACACACACACACACACACACACACACACACACACATACACACAAACTTTCGCCTTTATAATATTAAGTATGAAGTATGATTTTGTTTAGCAGAAACTACTTTTAGGCTATACCTACCTTTAGGTAGGTTCCTAAGTATATTACCACATATTTATGTTCATAAACTTGTTTATAAGCTCATGGTATAAATATAAACCGAATATTGCGGATATGATATTTCGATTTTTAACGATCTAAGCGCAGGTGATTGTTTCTGCGATCTTATGTCTTACTAGCTTAGCTGATCCGGCTTCGATGTGGTGAAATTTGATATAAGTACTTATAGGTAAGTATATACATAATACATAATATACTTACCTACTAGGTAAGTATATTATGTATTATACCTAGTAGGCCTAGGTTACTTCTGGATAAAGTAGCTTTGAGCTTTTTTTTAATGGCGAAAGACTTATAAAACTAGTTCGGTAGTTTCAGAGTTTATCGATTATAAACAAACAAATCTTTCCTCTTTATAATATAAGTAGGTAATTACTTACTTACTGGTAGAAAAACGCACAATACACTAAGTACTTTACTCAGTGAGCTTTAAACAATGATACCCCATATGCCAAGGTAAGAAAAAAATTTTTTTTTTGGTAATTTTTCATATTGTATGGGGAAGCCCCCTGATTCAAGATTCTTTATTGTAGAAATATTTTTTACAATGAGATGTTATAACATATTACTGTCCAGTAGAAATAATTTAATTTAATTTCTAATTCAATATTTGGCTTTGGGTCAACGTTCTACACCAAATGCCAAAATTTCAGGTTTGTAATTTTAGTCTACGAGGTAGAGACCTGTGACCGGCGGACGGACAGAGACAGACAGCAGAGTGACATTAATAGGGCTCCGTTTTTACAATTTGGGTACAGAATCCTAAAAATTGATTTTAAGCACCAGCGCGGTATTATATAAATGTTTCATAGAGGCGGCGCTTTATATTTAGGTAAGTACGTACCTACCGATATAATTTTAAAGATAAGAAAAATATTTTCTAGACCAACCTAAACGGTAGGTAGTGTAAATTTAAACAAAGGATTGATTTTTAACGGCATAAGTGCTTATTTTGATGGTCCAAACCAGTTTCCTGTACCTCCTTTCAAGGCTAGATTCAACATTAAACTAATTGTATGTTCGTATTCTTTATTTTGTTTCAAAACAAAGATTTTTTGATGATTTATTTTGATTTCTAAGTTACTTAGATACTTACATTAGTTTCGGTACTTTTTATAATTCTTGAGGAAACGGCGAGCTACTTTGATCTACCTGTTCCATCTTTTAGTATCTACTATTATAATATTATTCTGTGTTTTAGTTAGGTAAGTAGGAACCTATTTATTATTCTAAGTTTGCATTGTTTATAAGTAACTAACTTCTAAGTAGTTACTTAATTTTGTGGGATAAAATCCTATCCTATGTCTCTAGGATGTAAGCTTTCTCTATGGCAAACGTCGAGACAAGTCCAACCTTTGAGCGCTGAAAAGGTTACGGTTACGGTACGGTACGGTACCTTCGGGCATCTTCGGATATGGAAACCTAAAAATTAGATTATACTCGCTATATAAATGCGTGATACTTATCAGGTTTCAGGAATTCAGGCTTTTTCTTTTCATGAGAATTGAAATTTTCTCCTGGGAATTTTCTGGAATAAAGAGTATAGCTTATCACACTTCACACTATAAAGGCGAAAGTTTGTGTGTATTTGTGTGTGTGTGTGTATGTTCGTTACTACTTCACGCAAAAAATACTAGACGGATTTGGCTGAAATTTGGAATGGAGATAGATAATATCCTGGATTAGCTTAGCACATAGGCTACTTTTTATTCCGGAAAATCAAAGAGTTCTCACGGGATTTCGAAAAACCTAAATCCAAGCGGGCGAAGTCGCGGACATTGGCTAGTGTATTATAATAAAATTATAATGTGACTCTCACTAACTAACCTCCTTACCTATGAAATTGCCGATCTAGTGTGAATATCGATATTATTATGTTAAAATACCCGTGAAAGCTCTTTGATTTCCCGGGATAAAAAATATCCTAATGTCTGTCTCCGGGATGCTAGCTATCCTTGTACCAAATGTCAAAATCAGTTAAGTGAGTAGACCTTGATGAGGCACATTTTCGCATATTTTAGAATATTGCCTACATTGTGATTTGAAAACGAAAACCGCAATTTTATTATGAAGAAAAAATCGGTCACTAATAAGGGTCTCTACGGTCTCTCGTACCAATTAAAAACTCGAGAAATAAACTTTTATTTTAATGTTCATGGCGGCCATTTTAAACTTTGTAACCCCCGACCCAAAAAGAGGGGTGTTATAAGTTTGACGTATGTATCTGTGTATCTGTGTGTCTGCGTATTTGTGTATCTGTGTATCTGTGTATCTGTCTGTGGCACCGTAGCGGCTAAACTAATGAACCGATTTTAATTTAGTTTTTTTTGTTTGAAAGGTGGCTTGATCGAGAGTTTTCTTAGCTATAATCCAAGAAAATCGGTTCAGCCGTTTGAAAGTTATCAGCTCTTTTCTAGTTACTGTAACCTTCACTATTCGGGGGTGTTATAAATTTTTAATTTACATTTGTTATTATTTGCTGTAATAGCAACAATAGAAATGGCGCTTCCAAAATCAATGAGAAATACACATTCTGTGCTTTGAACCCTCTACCTATTATATTAAGGATCACGAGATACAGCCCGCTGCCAGACAGACGGAGGATGGACTACGAAGGCTTAGTAACCCTAAAAAAAGGGAACGGGATTCTAAAAAGAAGCTAATTGTTGGGAAATTGCAGTCTACTAATTAAGATGTCCTCGTCATGTTTAAATATTTTTTATCGCTATTTAAGAAACACGGCCAAACGCGCAACATAGTGAACGTCTATAACATGTCCAGTCCAAGGGTAATCAGTCGGTTAACAATTTACATCTTCGATAAATATTATATTATGAATGCTAAAAGATTGATTTTGATGATGCCATGTCTAGCCTAGCTCACAAGGTCTCTATTCTTTATTTTGTGATTGAAAAAATGAAATACTTAGGTGCTAAATGTGAAAAGTTCGCTGGGGTGGTATCGATAAGGTATTAAAGATTTAATTTAATTTATTTTAGTTAAGTATAATAATATATATATAGTTATAATCCAAATAATAATAATAAAGCTTTATTTAATTCCATACAAAAATTAATACAAGATAACATATTTAGATCTATTCTTAAGTTCTCTAAATATGTAAACATGTTATTTTAGTTATTAATTATTTTTTTAGTTTGAATTTAGATTTAAGTTTATTTTAAAAAACCTAATTAAATCTAATTCTGTATGTTGATACTAAATAAAAGTAATATTTTTACGGTAACTAAGTTTTATAGAATTTTAATTGCTAAAACGCGAAAAGTTAATGCTTGGGATCGAACCCCGGACTCCATAAATAGGAGGCTGACGTCTTTAACGACTAGGCTATCAGCGCTTCTGTTATGTGAGTGTTATTTAGCAATTACAAAAAAATATCACTAGGATTCCTACTTCAGTCATGTGAAATGTAACTCTGAAGGAAAACATCGTGAGGAAACTTGCATATTATGAGAGTTCTCCATAATGTTCTCAAAGGTGTGTGAAGTCTGCCTATTCGCACTTGGCTAGCTTGGTGGACTATTTCAACAAAATCCTTCTCATTCTGTGAGGAGACTAGTGCCCAGGGGACATTTGTCCGGGAATCTGGCGAACAGTTATTCTTTCTCTTAGAGGAGAGGTCTTTTAGAGGAGGCGGTTAGAAGGCAGGGGTTATGAGGAGGATATTATTATAATCTAGGAGGGGGGGATGCAGATAATTTGCAGAAAATAAAGAGCAATTCTGCCCTTATCGCCTCTATATTAGTCCCTTCAACTCTATATTAGTCTTTTGATATTAATAATAAGTGCGTTGACCGTATACCTTGAAATAATTCTAAGGTTAATTATTATTTTATCGGATATATTCTGACTCTAGTTAACCCTTCCCGCCTTCACACAGATGAATGTGTTCCTTATGCTCCTGGAAGTATCTCCATAATCCCCCCCCTTGGTTATCTCTCTAGTGGTTTTTGCAAAACACTTAAGGGGTGAAGGGGAGGAGGGAAGCCGACATCCTAGGGGTTGGGACTTTTGAGGATATATTTCTAAGAGCATAAAGAACCCACGCATGCTAAATATTATTTATTTTGAGGTCAATGTTTACTATGCCCGCACTGGGACAGACAGATAGATTTTCGCTTTAGAATAAGTAATGACACTGGATTTTCGCATTTATAATATTAGATTAGATTGTCTCCGCTATGACTTGGCCCATAGTGTTACCCAACTCGACCGGAAACTTGAAGGACAAGCACCATGAACTCAAGCCAACCAAATAAACGCACATGTCTATTGTTTGCATGTTTGACTGTAATTTTCTTTATTATGGGGTCGTTAGATAGAGGTTTTGGTAGGTAGAGGTTGATTTAGCCTTCCCGAGGCACGGAGGAAACGAAAAAGGCCAACAATACCTATTTCAAGATGAAAATCTTACCCTCTTAAAGTAATATATAAGTCTATGCCCTCTTATAAACTCCAAATTCGTCTTAGAATATTTTATAGATAAATAAATTACAATCATATTATATTTTATCATACGTAAATATCACTTTAAGAATATTATAATATAAACTATTAGAGCATTTCAATTGTGATTTCAATGATGCATAATTTGGGTATAAGTAATGTTTAAAACCTCATTATTTTGTGGAAGCATTAGATACTACGAGTATTTCAACACTCGAGGTCAAGTTTTATACTCGTATCTTTAAGTTCACCAATGTTCAATGGTTTCAATCCATAGATACTAATATTATTTTAAAATGCGAGAGTGTGTATGTTTGTCTGTTGGCTTTCTCGGCCCATCCGTTTAACCGATTTAAACAATATTTGGTACGAATAAAGCTTGCATCCCGCGGAACGGCATAGGCTTTTTCCCCGGAGTATCAAAGAGTTTCCCACGAGTTTAAAAAAACTTAAATCCACGTAGACGAAGTTTCATCCATAATCTAATTAATCAGTTCAGAGAAGGATGATATGTAGATAGTCATAGACTAAGTGCTTATCTCGAAAAACCAAAGAGTTCCCATGGGATTTTCAGAAATCTAAATCTACGTGGACGAATTCGTGAACGTCTAATGCTTTATATAGGTACTTACCTTTTCTTCGTACATATTACATTAATTCGACTTTTGTACACGCATACGCGCGCGATAATGTCACACTCCTTTCGCCCAGAGTTCATGCCTGCGACTTCGTCCGCGTGGATTTTGTTAAAGGCAAGTAGTGATTCTTCCAGATGATGCCCGTAGTAGCATCATAGATTTAGGTAGGTTTTTCAAAATTCTCGTATAAACTTTTGATTTTCAGGGGCAAAAAGTAGCCTACGTCCGTTTCGGGGATGCAACTGCAAGCTATCTCTATACCTTTCGTTAAAGTTGGTTAAATGGCCGGATAGGCCTTTAAAAAATCCGTGGGAACTCTTTCATTTTACGAGATAAAAGTAGCCTATAATTTTTGTATCCCGGATGCAAGTTCTGTAACCGTCAACACTTAGGTAACGGACAGGCTATGAAACGGAAATAAGTCATAATATACTAGAGGACTAGAGGATGCCCGCGGCTTCGTCCGCGTGGATATCGGTTTTTTTAATCCCGTAGGAAGTCTGATTTTCCGGGATGAAAAGTAACCATGTCCTTCCCCGGGATGTATCCCAAGTCTGTACCAAATTTCATTAAAATCGGTTTGGCGGTTGGGCCATGAAAACGTAGCAGACAGACAGACGGACAGACAGACAGAAACACTTTTGCATTTATAATATGAGTATGGATTAGGCCTTTATTTATATGTATACATACATAGGCCTCGCGTTTAGATTGCACTTGGATTTGCATTGCGCGCATTATACCTAAGTACCTAGGTAGGAATATAATTGTCTTCTCACAAATTATCTCATTAGCCAGCTCATTTCGATCGTAATTCATGATCACAATGATGTATTCTTTTTATAACAATATACAATTAAAAAATTTAAACGATGCAGGGTTGTGACCTTAATTTATATGGAAATGACAGACAAACACGAAATCTCAATATTTTTGAAGCTCAACAATCAGCAAGTGGCTTAGGGTTCCGTACTTCATATCCGTATTTAAAATATGATCATCTGAAGGATCACTTTGTGTCCATCTGTCTGTCCGTCGATTCAGGGGAAACATAACCTATAGCCTATAGGGTACGTACCTACTTGCCGTTGACCTAGAATTATGATATTTGGCAGGTAGCAATGTCTTAAGGTGCCCACGCACTCGAACTGAACTGCAGCGGAATTGCGCGTCGCGGCAGCGCCCCGCACGACATTCTCTCCAGCCGCGACGCGCGTACGTCACTGCCGCGCGAAGAGAATAACGTGCGGGGCGCTGCCGGGACGCGCAGTTTAGTTGTAGTTCAGTTCGAGTGCGTGGGCATCTTTATAGCACAAGTAAAGGAACCAATCCGAAAACCATGAATTTGTGGTTACATCAAGATGGCATTAACTTGCAATGTTGTGCAGTTGATATTGGAGCGTATTTTTATTTTTATTTGCGATTTATTTTAAGATGGTACGGGACCCTTCGTGTGCGAGTCCGACTCGTACTTGACCGGTTTTTTAAACAGCTAAGTCCTAACACCCTGATAATCAAAGTCAAAGTCAAAGTCAAAATCACGTATTCAAAGTAGGTACAATTGTACTTACTCCTTTTGATGGTCGAAATGGTTAAATTGGTACTATATAGTGGTGATAATTAATTACGTAACTTAAAACTAAAGCTACGAGGGTTCCAAACGCGCCCAAGTCTGAGAAAAGCCCACAACAAACTCAGCCGGGTATTCTTTTTTTTTTTTATTATCACCTTAGTAACTATCTTCCTCCATTTTCATAACTTGATTACTAAAGTCATATTGTATAGTTGTACAGTAGCTTACTAATCGTGAAAGAATTTTTAAAATCGGTTCAGTAATTTCAGATTTTGTCGGTAAGATTCAAACAATCAAATCTTTCCTCTCCATAATATTAAAATACTCATAGTTTAAAAAACTTGCAACTCCTCTTGACTCCATTTACATAATACCTATTAAGTTTATTGAATAGGAATGCAGTACGTAAAAATACTGTTCTTCCGTTGTGGTATTTTTAAAAAGACCCAGCTGGTTTTGACGTAATTTTTAAAACCAGTTTTTAATTTTATGTGCCATTAAGAGGGGTCTCTCCGTCACTCGCTTCATACAAACGTAGTTCCAATTTTATTTGAATATTAAGCAACCAAAGTATATGAAATTTTGCAGACATATTCTAGAAACTAATATCTATATCTGGGGTTTTCCAGATTTCTGTTAATATATTCGGTTTCAAAGTTACGCGGTCTTAAAAATTCACATACAAATCTTTGAGCCCCTGTAATTTTAAAATTACATATTTTTAGAAAAATCTAAAACACCACAGACACAGATATTAGTTTCTAAAATATGTCTGCCAAATTTCATGCACTTTGGTTGCTTAATATTCAAATGAAATAGGAACTACGATTGTATGGAGCAAGTGACGGAGAGAGCCCTGTTAACATTTTTAAACTTCGACAGCTATAGGCTTTAGAATCCACTGTACTTAGATGGAAATGCGCGAGAGAATTTAGGTCGAAATTTTAAACCTAACAGAGCTCCGATGGTCTATTAGTATTCAGGCCATATTTAGGTCAATTTAGTATTTGGGTCGAATAGAATATTCACCAATAAATTTGTTTGACCGATACAGAAATTGCCGATGACCTAGATGGCTAGATGGTTAAATATGAATCAAATGATTCAACATCTATCTAGTGGTCGGCACTCGGCAGCTTTTTGAGAGAAACCGGACGGAATTAAAACCGGACCAAGTGCAAGTTGCTCTTGTACAATCAGCAGGTCTATTGCTAAATTTTTTACTACATTGCTACAATAGTGGAGTACCTAAATAAAGCCGTAAAATAGCCAATCTTAGGAAGTCCTCAGAAACAGCTCCGATTTTGATGTTTTTTTTTTTAAATTCTTGTTTTTTATACATTATTTAAAATCAGAAACGTTTTGAAGCGGGGAAATAATTTTTAGTATTTTTTTATCCATATGTGCGATATTTATCCACGAAGTCCAGAAAAACGCTACCTTCTCTTTGAGAAGTTGTAGAGGAAGTCAAATGCTACAAATGACCCCTAAACACTTATGGGCAAAAACCGCCCGTTTTTGAGTTATTGATCGTTTTCAGAAAAATACGTATTTGTTTCTTTTAAAATTCATTAAAAAAAAAGTGAGGCATATTTTCGACTTTTTATTTAATTTCTAAGTACTAGACATCTCAATTAATAATTGTGAATACTAAAATAAAAATAATCTTTGTAGGTTCCCCGGTTAGGGATCCAAGACTGTACCAGTTTCATAATTTCTATTGGGTTACTTTGCCAAAAATGCTATTTTATTTTTAAGTTACAGAAATTTTTGTGGCTTGCAAGTTATTTGCAAAGCTTCTACAGATTCTCATTTATCTAATGATGTACAAAACATTAAAGTAAGTTGAATATTAGCTAAAAAAACGATAAAACAATAGGACAGGGAAGAAATTTCTTAACGCTTAAATTTGAAACAAATCGTTTTTTCTTTGTTTAGAGGTAGTCTCTACTTAGAAAGAGGTAACAGTTAACTGTGAATATGTGATCTGGTCAAGTCTGATTATAAAATTGGCCACGGGATAGCTCAATTGATCGATAGGAACGATTTATTTAAGATTTAAGCGTTAAGAAATTTCTCCCTTGTGCTATTGTTTTATCATTTTTTTAGCTAATTTTCAACTTATTTTAAAGTTTTGTACATCATTAGATAGCTGAGAATGTGTAAAAGCTTTGCAAATAATTTGCAGGCCAAAAATTTCTGTAACTTTTTAAAAAAATTAGTATTTTTGGCAAAGTAACCCAATAGAAATTATGAAACTGGTACAGTCTTGGATCCCTAACCGGGGAACCTATAAAGATTATTTTTATTTTAGTATTCACAATTATTAATTGAGTTATCTAGTACTTAGAAATTAAATAAAAAGTCGGCAATATGCCTTTCTTTTTTTTTAAAAGAAACAAATACGTATTTTTCTGAAAACGATCAATAACTCAAAAACGGGCGGTTTTCGCCTATAAGTGTTTAAAGGTCATTTGCAGCATTTGACCTCTTCTACAACTTCTCAAAGAGAAAGTAGCGTTTTTCTGGCCTTCGTGTATAAATATCGCACATATGGATAAAAAAATACTAAAAATTATTTCCCCGCTTCAAAACGTTTCTGATTTTAAATAATGTATAAAATACAAGTATCACACATAACAAACAAAAAAAAAAATCATCAAAATCGGAGCTGTTTCTGAGGACTTCCGACGAAAATGCTTTGTTTACTCCACTACAACCTCAGTTAGTATGATTGGCTGAATTTATAGTATTCTTGCTGCGATAGCGGATTTTAGCCAAAAGCGAATAGTGTTGGCCAATTAGAGGTGATTGCGATCATCACATTATAGCTGTCAAAATACGGCAATCGACTCATTTTTTAGGGATCCGTAGACTTATCTCCATGCCACATTTCATGATTCTAGATCAACGGGAAGTACCTTATAGGTTTTCTTCACAGCCACGACAGACGGACAGATGGACAGACGAACAAACAGGTAGACAACAAAGTAATCCTATAAGGGTTCCTAATTCCTTTTGAGGTACGGAACCCCAAAAATCACAACATTAACTACCTACCTAATAAAAGCTTTTAATATTTTGTACTTTATATATCAACCATCAACTCAAACTAAAAAAATCTTGTTTGGAACGACATAATATTATTAAGTACTTACTATAGTGCGTAGAGCATAGAGATTGTTGCACTAGATTGATATTTATCTCGAAGACAGCATTCATTATGATTTACGCAAACGTTTGGAGCCAAACAAAACGCGACGCCAGCAACGTTTGACGGAAACTGTATGGCAGGACGCGGTCACACTGAACGCGCGTGTATGCGTGTTATTGTAACCGTAGTTGACTCCCAATTAAACGTTTCCCAACTAAATGTGTCCAAACTGCCAGCCACGTAGTGGTTATAGTACATGATAATCCAATACCTCTACATTATAACTTATAACCCACTACGGTTTGTGTTTTAAGTTATAATATACCTAACCCATCAAAGTTAACTTGAGACTTTTGACTTTTTGTAATTAAAACAGTGTGCATCCGAGCTGGATGCACACTGTTTTAATTACAAAAACAATTTTGTGTTTGTTGAATATTACCGAATATTGATTCATTTATTGAGTGTAAAATTGTACTTAGTGAATTTTGTAGCTAGATTTTTTAATTTAAAAATTTATTAACACCCCGATAAGTGAAGGTTACATAACTAGAGAAGAGCTGATAACTTTCAAACGGCTAAACCGATTTTCTTGGATTATAGCTTAGAACACTCTCGATCAAGTCACCTTTCAAACAAAAAAAAAACTAAATTAAAATCGGTTAATTAGTTTAGGAGCTAAGATGCCACAGACAGATAGACAGATACACACGTCAAACTTATAACACCCCTCTTTTTGGGTCGGGGGTAAAAATATATAAAGATGAGTTTAAGTTGTCATCTTTTAGATGGCTTACAATGGAGTCAAGTCTTTTACTCTCTATATGTGTATTAAGTACTAGCTGACGCCCGCGACTTCGTCCGCGTGGATTTAGGTTTTTCGAAATCCCGTGGAAACTCTTTGGTTTTCCGGGATAAAAAGTAGCCTATGTGCTAATCCAGGATAATTTAATATGAACTTTATTCCATAGCAATAAAGCTCAAATTGACTACGTTTTAGTTAGAAATCATTTGTATGGGAAAAAGAAAAGGGCTATTTTTAGGGGTTTTCCAGCAATAATTCTAATTTTTCTCGCCGTAAAAACCATCCTTGAACTTCAACGAACATTTAAAAAAAAGATTTGGCCAAATTGGTCCAGGCGTTGTTGAGTTATGCGCTTACCAACACATTTTGCGATTCATTTTTATATTATAGATTATAATTTAAGTAATTATTAATTTACCCGTTGGATGATGCGTCAGCGATATCTTAACACAAGTTGCTTTCAACGCGCGTTGTGTGTGTTTAAAATCTTATGCGCCCTGCGTGTTTTTTTTTTTTCACTTTATTAAGGCTTAATCTACGAAGTTTTAGCACTAATTAAGTATTTACTCAATATAGTTGTTTAAGCTTGGCAGCAAATGACTAAATAGTATGTCGAGTCTAAGTTAGTGCAATTAGGTAGCTGAGAACAGTAAGAACGCAATCGTAGTTACATAGTGACCTATAACGCAATCTTAAAGTGCACTACTTTACCACGTACGATTTCAACCGCGATTATCCATTAAGCATTATCTTAACGTAGAAAATACACTTACCTACAAGTCGCAAGAGCAAAGTTTGTGAACAATTTACTTTACAAGTGTAAATTAAAAATTTATAACACCCCCCACAAGTGAAGGTTACAGTAACTAGAAAAGAGCTGATAACTTCCAAACGGCTGAACCAATTTTCTTGGATTATAGCTAAGAACACTCTCGATCAAGCCACCTTTCAAACAAAAAAAAAACTAAATTAAAATCGGTTCATTAGTTTAAGAGCTACGATGCCACAGACAGATACACAGATACACACGTCAAACGTTTAACACCCCTCTTTTTGGGTCGGGGGTTATAAAGCCTGGGTATAGATACAACGCGCTATAGAATCGTTTCCTTTGCTCCTAGAAGTTGTAACGGTTCATTCACGCCAGTCAGTGGAACGAACTGCGACATTTCGGCATGACATTTAGGGTCACGTGGTATATTAAAACGCACATGGTAGCCTAGTGCTTAGGACGTCCGCCTCCTAATCGGAGGTCGGGGGGGTTATTATGTGCGTTATAAGTGCTTGTATCACTTGCTTTAACGGTGAAGGAAAACATCGTGAGGAAATCTGCATGCCTGAGCGTTCTTCATAATGTTCTCAAAGGTGTGTGAAGTCTGCCGATCCGCACTTGGCCAGCTTAGTAGACTATGGTCACTCCTAGAGGAGACCCGTGCTCTGTAATGAGCCGGCGATGGGTTGATCATAATGATGATGATGATGATGGTCGCACATTACAGCAAACATCGTGCGACAACCCCTTGCGTCATATCATGCAGACTATTTTACCGGACCTAATATTACAATTCTACAAAATGATGTTGCCTCAGAGTAAAAAAATTGCTGTAGAATACCGCACTGTCGCATGTTGTTGCTCACATGTCTTTGTGCGGCGTAAAACAGTCTTAATAGCTAAAACTAGCTGTTGTAACAAAGGTATTCAATAAGAATTTAGAACTAGTTTTTACTAGGTGAAGCGGGTTTATACTGTGACCATACTGTGTCATATACTTAATACAATAAACTGACTAACTTACCTACGTAAAGTACAACTTAAATACCGCTGCTACCCAGAGAAGGTTTTTAACATAAACTCCCTCTAAGAAAGGATTTTCAGAAAATATGTTTGCTTTATTATATATGCGGAAGTCTTTTCGAAATTAATGATTTTGCAAGTATGATTTTGCATGAAATTAATGATTTTGCAAGTATGATCTTGCGTGATGAACTGTCTTACAAATAAAGATTTTTAGATTTTCTTTATAGATAAATGCGTAAAGCGCAAATACCACGCGTCTATAACCCGCTAAAACTGTTGCAATCGCGACCCTGAGCCTTGCTCGGAACAGTAAGGCTAGGCTTACATTGTGCCACTTTTACACCATAAGATCGTATTGCTGGACAATTCTCTTACTCAGTGATCAACACTGATGAATACTGATAGCCACCGAGCTCATTTGACAACGGTTGGTTCTACAAGCGGCTTCAAAGACAAGATAATATGGAACTGGATATAAAAGAGTTAATTGCGAATGACCCATATTCCTCTGTTACGCGAATAAAAATGCAATTATGACAATGATGCGCCCTCTAAGTAATAGATAAATAATATTGAGGACTTAACAGAGTGATAATAAAAATAATAAAAAATAAATCAAAAAGTATCATGCATAAAAGTAAATAAAAATCTGTTTCAGAATATACAGGTATACCCTTTCATATTATGATACTTGGTATAGTTATTATACTTTGAAAAATTAAAATACTATCAATAGTTTTTTTTAGTATGCGACCACAAATTCACGGTTTTCGTTTTTTTTCCTTTACTTATGCTATAAGACCTACCTACCTGCCAAATTTTATTGATCTAGGTCGACGGGAAGTGCCCTATATGTTTTCTTGACAGACACGACGGACGGACGGACGGATAGACAGAGAGATAGATAATAAAGTGATCTTATAAAGGTTCCGTTTTTCCTTTTGAGGTACGGAACCTTAAAGAATACTTATCGTTCTTTCCTGGAGAGAAGTGAAATGTACTTTAATACTTGCAAAGTACCTACAGGCACCAATTGATATAATATCGATTAAGGTGATGAACGTTCTATAATCAATTTTATAGCTAGGTTAGTGCCTATTGGCAGTCGCAATAATGCCACATTCACACCCTGGCTCATGAAGCTAAACAAAAAATACACTGACCATTATTAAAATAACCGCCGTAATGTAAACCTACGTTAAATTATGAATATTCACTAATAAACAATTGCGAAAGAAATTATAAAATGAGGTCTTTGGCATAGATTAAATACTGTTCCTTCATAAACTAGAGATTGTTACAAGTCCATACGCATAATACATAAAAAGATAATAGGTATTACTAAATGATGCCCGCGACATTGTTCGCGTGGATTTAGGTTTTTCGAAATCCCGTGGAAACTCTTTGATTTTCCGGGATGAAAGTAGCCTATGTGCTAATCCTGGATATTAACTATCTCCATTCCAAATTTCAGCCAAATCCGTCCAGTAGTGTTTGCGTGAAGGATTAACAAACATACACACACACATGCACACAAACTTTCGCCTTTATAATATTAGTGTTATTTAGTAAATATATTTTTCTTGATATCACTTTACTATTTTGGGTAGATACTTGTAGTTTAAAAATGATGGGAAGCGCCCGATTACGCGGCGCAAGACCGTGGCGTGTGGAAGTCTCTACAAGAGACCAGCAGTCCACCAGTGGACGTCTATCTGCTGATAATGATGATTAATTATGATGATGTTGCTTTAAGGCTGCAAAATTAATAATAGAATAGAATAGAAATTGTTTATTTGCATAATGTGTGTCATTTTCTAGTTGTAGCATGCATCATTGTCGCATGTGATCGCTCCGGCGTAAAATAGCCGTAATACTTCTAGGCACCTTCCCACTTGCAACAAATTTTTTCGCTTGGTTTGTATTTCGGTTTTACTTTTAAAGAAAACTTATAAAATCATAAGTAGATCATAGATTAACTTCAAAATAAGCAGAATGATGAAGAAATAACGTTTCAAAAATGGTGCTGTTCTTCACATTTGAAACGCATAGTATTAACGGTGTGCATTGTATGCCTAGTTTAAAAGTCGATTTACTTACTTTTATATAAGTATACCTACAGAAAGGTCTGCCTAATTTAAAAAAATCCTTCTTTCCAGGCACCAATATGTCGAACACGCCAACGATGACATTACACAGTGACACTGACTCCACAAGCTGCAGCACCAGTGAGTCAGTCGAGAGGAACTCACTAAACAGCCTCTTAGAAGGCAAGGAGACGAGCTTCGTCGGCGACTGCGCGAACGACTGCGCTGGCAATCAGTGCTCCATGACCTGCTCCGACGACCCGAGCCAGTTGAAGAGACGCAAGTGCATATGCTTTAGTGAGTACCTAGTAATTAAATTATAAGGAACTGTCTGATCAGTTATAGATAAGGCAAGGAGATGAGGTTCGACGGCGACTGCGCGAACGACTGCGCTGGCAATCAGTGCTCCATGACCTGCTCCGACGACCCGAGCCAGTTGAAGAGACGCAAGTGTATATGCTTTAGTGAGTACCTAGTAATTAAACTATAAGGAACTGTCTGATCAGTTATAGATAAGGCAAGGAGATGAGGTTCGACGGCGACTGCGCGAACGACTGCGCTGGCAATCAGTGCTCCATGACCTGCTCCGACGACCCGAGCCAGTTGAAGAGACGCAAGTGTATATGCTTTAGTGAGTACCTAGTAATTAAACTATAAGGAACTGTCTGATCAGTTATAGATAAGGCAAGGAGATGAGGTTCGACGGCGACTGCGCGAACGACTGCGCTGGCAATCAGTGCTCCATGACCTGCTCCAACGATGCAAGCCAGTTGTAGAGACGCAAATGCATATGCTTTAGTGAGTACCTAGTAGTTAAACTATAAGGAACTCTCTGAACAGTTATAGATAAGGCAAGGAGATGAGGTTCGACGGCGACTGCGCGAACGACTGCGCTGGCAATCAGTGCTCCATGACCTGCTCCGACGACCCGAGCCAGTTGAAGAGACGCAAGTGTATATGCTTTAGTGAGTACCTAGTAATTAAACTATAAGGAACTGTCTGATCAGTTATAGATAAGGCAAGGAGATGAGGTTCGACGGCGACTGCGCGAACGACTGCGCTGGCAATCAGTGCTCCATGACCTGCTCCGACGACCCGAGCCAGTTGAAGAGACGCAAATGCATATTATGCTTTAGTAAGTACCTCGTAATTAAACTATAAGGAAATCTCTGAACAGTTATAGATAAGGCAAGGAGATGAGATTCGACGGTGACTGCGCGAACGACTGCGCTGGCTATCAGTGCTCCATGACATGCTCCGACGACACGAGCCAACCTTTTTGTGAGTAGGTCCCTAACTAGGACTCTTAGAACCTATTTATTAACGTTCAACGGTAAAATCTATCTGTCTATGTAGAAATCTTCACGTCCTCGATCACCCAATGCATCCTATTTTCATCTCACTCGCTCGAAAAAGATTCTTTTGCCCTTTGAAATCTGCGTGGAGAGTGGTAACTTTGCTCGCTAGGGTGCAAAGTAAGAACGAGTTGAAATGCGAACGTGATGAATGAACTTTCTGAACGTGAAAACTTCCGAAACGAATCCTCCGCTGGCTCGGAATTCAATACAAACTCACGCGACAAAATAACTTTGCAGCCTTGCATAACAAATACCTATTTAAAAGATAACATTAGCGAAAAACTGTAAATCTGTGAATACACGGGCTACCCGTGCGAAGCAGGGACGGGTCGCTAGTTTAGAATAAGTACGAGTAGGTATGTAGTTCAAACGATCAAGTACACTTGCTAGGTATTATATTATTATTCATGTTTTGATAACCTTCATGGCAGAAACACAAAAATACATCATGTTTACTACGATTTAATTGGACTCCCGGTGAAATGTCGCAATTATGTGTTTACAAATCTTAGACGTTATTATTCTAAGTTACAAATCAATAAAATAACAATAGGTATGGTTGTTTTACTAAGTAATAATATTATCTCTAGTATTTACCGTTATTTAGATTGGTGAGTAAAAAAGGTCGCGAGGCCGAGGCGCGGTCCCACCGAATCTAATGCATCAAGCTAGTACCTGTTTGGCGGAGCCTCCCATACATGGTACATACTTACTCCATGCACGATCGACCTTGAGTTTGGTATAAGGTTAAAAGCTGTTCCGGCATGATGTACCTACCCCTTAACTTTGTCGCCGATGCCACGTCATCCGATTGAGTTTGACTTTGTACACTTGTTGTTGACACTTGCGTGTAAGTTTCTGATAGTATCATGAACGTACAATAACGCAATGCACGCCGGGCGAGCTAGTCATTAATATAAATTAGGAACTGATTGCTGGTGCCGAAAATGAATTGAAACGTTGTATTGAAAAATTGACTCGTGGATCGTGGATCGTGATTAAATAAATTGAAGAAACGAATAGTAGGTACCAATAACATGTACTTACCTAGTAAATTGAATTCGGATAGTAAGTACTTAAACCTACATTTAGTGCCATCTTTTTTTCTTTGAAAAAAAAAATTACAAAAAGTTTGAGTTATCGCAAATAAGTCGATATTTTCAAAAAAAGCCCCGTAGTTGCCATTAAGTTGGTCCTACTACGTAGCGAACTTTAAACATTTTGGTGAAAACTCAAAAACCACTTTTTGTACTTAACCGCTTTTTAGAAAAAGGGCGGCAGTTTAAGTACCTAACTGGTTAATTTTTAGTTTGTTGTTATAGCGGCAATATAGGTAAAAATACACATTCTGTGAAAATTTTAGGCCTTTGCCTAAGTATTTTAGTTCACGAGATACAACTCACTGACAGAAAGACGGACGGACGGATTTCGAAGAAATCCAGCAAAATATAAGAATAACCAAACAGAAAAGCATCAAGAAATATCATAAAAGAAGAAAAAAAGAAATATATAATATTTACTCGGAATATTACAAGTTTTACAACCCATTTTCATTAAATGACTTCACCGCAAATTCTTTAAACAAGCGTAGAATGCGTGTTTACTTTAAACCTGTCGGTTTTCCCATACAAAAGCTATTAAAACCTCGATTTAGTCATCAGTTTAACTTGTTTTATTTTTTGTTGTAAAACGGGTAGTAAAATCAAAAGTATTAAAACACGGTCACAGTTCACGACTTCTAACAAAACGTTGACGCTTCGACGTCACTAGCAGGCTGTGATGGTACGCTGTGATCGTCTATACTAGTGGTTAAGATTAGGCATTATGAAGAGATAAAATAAGAAATAAACTCAGCTGAATTATAGAAACACCTAGGTATTTAAGTCATGAGTTATTTACAAGTAATTAATTGGTACAGTACGTTGGGTGAACACGTAGACTTCTCGACCAGCTAACAGGTTTACACGGATTGAATTATAAAAAATTAATGTAAAATTTCAACTCCTCAAAATAGATATAATGAGTGGAGAGATTTGCTAATTTAGAACGTCCTGTTAGTGTGGAAAATCAGTTGATACGTGTATTTGCCTTATTTAGGCCATCGGTTTGAGACCAACCGGCATTCCTCAAGCACGGGGGGAGCCCTGCACTGAAATCTCAGTCTTTTAGCATTGTTATCGGGGCACAGCACTTGGACTCTCCTATTTCGCTGCGAAGCGTTTTCAATTTGCCTAGGTACGGAAACCTAGGTTCTTTTCAATGAGCTCTGGGCTCGCCCCAAAACCATGGTATTTTTGTATATTTATATATTTGTTTGATTGATTGTCAATAAATTGGCCAATTTATTAGTTCGGAGAGTCCAGCTGTATAAAGACATGACGTGTTTGCTTTGTGCCGGAATCTCGCTGCTGGTACGTCACCAATCAACCATGTACCATATAATATCAAGCAAAGGAATTACAAAGTACAGCAAAACTAGTATTTTTATCTATTCAAAAACTCGGTGATTCACAAATTCAGCTGGCGTCGGTTTTAACAGATAATGTTACCTAGAATGCTGTTTGGGAAAGATCGGTACACAATAAAAAAAAAAGGTACCTACCTGCCTCGCCATCTGCCCTCTGGAAGCAGCGTGTACTCCATTGTCTCGTTCAGGGTAAGTAGATGAAATTTAGCTATGACTCGAAAGTAAAAGGTCCCTTTGTCTTTAGCCTGAGATTCGAACCCAGCCAATATTATCTTCAGTAGTGGAGAGCATTCTTGGTAAATTAGGTACTATTCGTTTTGTGAAAATAAAAGTATAAGGAAAAACCATCGTGAGAATTTCACATCCCTAGAGTTCTCTCAAATGTTCTAGTTCATTCATAACCATATAAAAGATTGATCATGATGATGATAATGATGCTTCGTCCTAACTTTTGTGATCAACTTCCACTAAATGACGTTATTTTATTTACTCAATTTCAATACTAATTTCAATGTAAGATGGAAGAAATTTGTATTTCTTAGTTCCATAGTAAGTACTTTTATTTAGGTAGGTATTAGAGAGAGAAAGTCAATATTGAAGGTTATCAAATTAAATATGCACACATGTGACTTAAGTTTGAGGTATATCAAAAAATCAAATGAACCATAACTAATAAATCTTTAACTTGAATCTCCTTTCAATATTCACTACTTCATATAGGTATAATTAAATATAGCAATAAAAGAGGAAAATAATATTCATATAATTTATTACTGGTGAATAGATTTTCTACTACTCACTCAGTTTAAAACCAAATAAAGAAGAGAAACTGAATTTATTATTTAGACTGGGAATTAAGTAACTTTATTACATTAATTAATTCCTGGCCGAATATTTGCTTCCTAAGCCATACTAATTATTGAAAGGGGAAAAGCAATATTCAAACGAAAAAACCCTTTCGGCTTTATGTACATCATTTTATCTAAAATACACACATGCCCACATAATTAATAGAGATATTATCTATAATTCTTACTTCTATAATAAAGTAAATTTTAAGGACACACATTATGCGTAAATTATAATATATTCATTATTTATTCTAGATATATTTGAATCCTAGTTCCACAAAGAGAAATGTCCCATTTCTATAATTTTGGATGCAAATCTAATAGTTATACACAATATTGTAACACCTCCTAATATCCAAATAATAATATCATCTCTAATTTAGTTTGTAAAATAATTCTTTACTCAAGATGTTTGGAACTGATTTTCAAATAATCTAGTTTAAAATTAAATGTAAATTAGTACATCACCATATATCAGCTTCTGCTGGTCCGGATACACACTATTTTATTCTATTTATAATTTACTATTATTAAACTACACAATTTCAATATATTTCTACACTTAATATTCACTGTTAGGCTCTACTGCACGTTGAGCCAGACCTCAATCGAATGTTCCTCTCGGTCCCCCAGTGTAGACTTAAAACGTCCACACGGATGTCTTTGTCCACGCCCATGATCTGAAATGCAAAAAAAAACCAGCGAAATTTCGGTTTCTGATTGGTTCACTCTTGCGCACAGAATTTCTCTGGCTGATGGCTAATTGGCTGAAAATAAAATGTATTTCAAACTTCCCTTAATGGGCCGTACCTTTTACTTTCTCACGCCCTTGCCTTGCCTAGACCACTCGCATAACACGTGATTACAATTTTGTACACTTGTAGAGATTTCTAAGTTAAAATTTACGACTTTTATCTAATTTATGACCGACCCTAACGCAATTTAGCTTTAGAGCAATTTATTTTGCCCTTTTGTTTTTTATACTTCCTTTCCTACAATTACTCAGAATCTTAACTAATTTATTTCTTTTCGTGCGAGATTTTTGTTTTTAAGAGCAAGGCTTCAAATTTCCGACAGTCATAAAACCGTATGACGGATGGCAAGGCCATCTCACGCTCCCCCAAAATAGATTTTTAATACACGTAGCTCCTTTTGTCCCTGCAGCTGTGCTAGTCGTTTCAAAATCTATTTTTCCCCTTATCTGTATTAGAACGCTAGTATCTGACCTCCTACGCCTATCTATTATACCCTCGGGCATGACCATAGCTATTTAACTCAGGTATCTCTTTGTTTAGTGTACCCCAAACTACCTGTTTTCTGTCCCTTTTAATACTCTAGTTTTACCTATCTTTCTATTTATCTACATAGTACCTAAACAAATGAATGGCATTGTAGTTACCCTTAACTTTACCAGTATGAACGTCTATTAATGTATATACATTATTATATGGAACTGCCCCTATTATGTACGGTCCTTCATATAAGCGCATGAATTTTTTTTGTCAACTTTTTATCCGCATCTGACTTCGTAAAAGTCTTAAGTTTCACTAAATCTCCGATTTCGAATTGTATTAACTTATGATTTTTGTTATAATGTAATTGTCTACTTTCGGCCGCCTTATCTATGTTTTGTCGTGCCTGCTGTCGAATCTGTTCTAACGGTTCACCCTGTAAGTCTGTCCTCACCGATGAGTCAGTGTTGAAATCAGTCGATAGCAGAGTACGTTTTCCATATATAATCTCGTTTGGCGAATATCCCGTTGTAGTATGTATTACCTGATTATAACAATCTTCTATATCCGATAATAGATCTACCCATGAACGATGCGATTTGTCGCAATACGTCCTGAATAATCTACCTAACTCTTTATTAACCCTCTCTGTCGAATTTGGCCGCGGATTTCTAACAGATGTGTGCGTTAATTCGATACCTAGTTGGCGAATACCTAACTCGAAAACTTTTGAAGTAAAGTTCGCGCCTCTGTCTGAACATAATGTCTTAATTGTGACCTGCTTATGAAACTTTTTTACACAAGTTAAAGTAGCCTTCCCACTAGCCTGGCATAGTGGGTATAGTCTGATTAACTTACTATAAGCATCTTGTATTACGAATATGTATTTAAAACCAAATCGTCCTGCCGGTAAAGGTCCAAAAATATCGCAAAAAACTCTCTCTCCTATTTCCTTCGCTATTACAGTTTTAATCGGCCCCGTGTGCGTTTCCAAAGCATGTTTTGACTTTTGACATGCCTCGCAAGCTCTTACAACACGACCTATTATACGAGACATATTTGGGAAATAATATTGACGTTTCATAAGAGCATAAACCTTGTATCGCCCGAAATGACCTACTTCTTCATGTATGCTAACTATCAAATCCCTTAGTATGTTCTCGGGAACATATAACCTTAAGATATCCCCTTTTATGTCTCTTCTATAAAGAATCCCTTCTTTAAGCACGTAGTACTTTGATTCAGAAGTGTCTGCTGTTTGTACGCGTCTAATTATCTCACTAGCAGTCTTGTCGCGACTTTGATAACTACCTATCTCTCTCCATCGCTCCCGCACTAATCGTCCTAATGATGTTTTAAATAGATTCATTTCAGGCCCCGTGGCCTTGTTAGTTAATACATCAGTGGTCCCCTTTAAGTGTCGAGACAATACGTCTGCTACAATGTTTAATTTACCTTTCACATGTTCGACTGTGTAATTAAATCGCCCTATATAATGTACCCAACGTATCATCCTAGCGCTCAATAGTTTGCACGTCTGCAAGAATATCAGGCTTTTATGATCAGTCCTAATGACTAAATTCGCTCCTCTCAAATATGTTTCAAACTTTGACAAACTGAAAATGATGGCCCATAGTTCTTGTTCAGTAACTGTCCATTTGCGTTCTGTCTCTGTCAATGCTTTACTACAGAACCCTAAAATTTGTTCTTCACCTGCTTCATTCAATTGATAGACATAACCCGAAACCCCCAAATTACTGCTATCGGTTTGTAAATAATAAGTTCCCTTAGGATTTGGGTGTACAAGAAGTATCGTGTCTATAAACAATTTCTTGACCCTTTCAAAACAATCGTTAATTTCCTCTGTCCATGACCATTTCGTATTTTGTTTTAATAGGTCACACAGTGGTTTAACCTCTTCGCTATATTTTGAAATAAATCTTCTGAAATAATTTATTAATCCCAGAAATCCTCGTAATTGTTTTATAGTCCGAGGTATAGGGAAGTCTAATATGGCTTTAACCCGTTCAGGATCCATACGTACCCCGTTAGTATTTACTATGTGTCCTAACAACTTTACCTCTACACATAAGAACCGACACTTCTCTAACCTTCCAGTTAAACCTGCGGTTTCTAATTTATCTAACACTCGATCTAAATGTTCTAAGTGTAACCTTATGTCCCCGGTAGTGAATATGACTATGTCGTCTAAATAGTTTACGCAAAACTCTCGTACTCCTACTAGGATATAATCCATTGCTCTCGAGAACCCTGCTACAGAAGTCTTTAAACCTTGAGGTAAAACATTATAAGTATACGTCTTCCCCATGAACGAGAACCCGGTATACTTCCTAGAATCTTTATGCAAAGGTATTTGAAAATAGGCATTATTCAAATCAATTAAACTGATATAATTTACTCCATGAAAGGATTGTAAAATCTCAGATGTGAGTGGAGGCGCGCCCGCGTCACCTACCATTTTCTTATTCAACTCTCGTGCGTCCAATAAGAGTCTTATTGACCCATCTCGCTTCTTAGTGAAAGTGAGAGGACTACAGTAAGGAGTCGCTTCCTGTCTGATCACGCCTAGTTTTTCTAACTCTTCTAATTCGGTTTTTACCTGTTCTCTATACGCCAAAGGTACCGGATAACTGTGTTTTACAAAAGGTGTTTCGTCTAATAGCTCAATAACGTGTTCGTACTTGTTTGTCAAACCTAAACCTACCGTAAATACCTTACAGTGTTTGTTTAACACAGGTAGTAATAATTCCTTTTGTTCATTACTTAAGTTCGCGTCATCTAATTTTAATCCCTTAAATTTCTCATTATCTAAATTCATGTCTGATACACTTTGTTCCACTGGCCTAGAGTTTTGATTTAATATTAAATTAATCGTGGCTGCGTTCGTCTCTCCCCCTAACCTTTCGATTTTGCAATCCGAATTCAGCCTAACACAAGACCTAACGCCCATATGTTCAATAGTCAAAGTGTGTTCACCATTACAGTTCACTATTCCTTTTACCCGCTCTAACCAATCGTATCCTAGTATCAATGATCTAGGAAGACGTCGCATAACTAGTACAGGTGCTTCAACTAAAGTACTACCTAACTGAAACTCTATTAGCACTAACCGATTCGTGCTTTCACTTCGCGACCCAAACGCGCCTTGTATTTGAATTGCTGGAATAGTGATCTCTGGCAATGTCCCATGTTCTCTTAGAATAGAGTCGTACAATTCTCTAGTTATTCCACTAATCTGACTTCCCGTATCTATGAGTGCACTCATACTTCTTCCATACAATCTAACACATACTTCAGGTAACCTAGGTAAAGAATAATCAACACTCACATCGGTTTGTTCATCTAATTCATGATACATTGTGTACACATTCAAACCTCTCCTCATACAAGTTTCACAAGTCACGCCTAACTCATTACACTCTGTTACATTTTCAAACTGGTTTTCCAATAAGATTCCTATACTCCTAATTTCAAATTGACTACTATACTCGTTATAATCAACGCCGCCTCTTAATAACCGCTTAAGTCCCTTATCTCCGGTCCCCAAACTCTGTCCTGGCTTCCATCCACTATTAATTAAGATCCTATAGACTACACCTGTCCTTTCGTGATCTGAGGTCTTTCTGACGCCCGTGCCACACAAGACTAACTGATTTGACCTCGTTTGTGTTGGGCATTCTAGTTTTTTGATGATCCCTCCCCCACATTCTTAGACACAGTAAGATCCTCGCCCTCTTTCACGAACGTGATAGCCGGCCTAATTTGTTTAGATTCGGATACCGTAGGTCTGTTAAAGTTAACCCTAGAACCTAATCGACCACGATAGCCGCGTCCCCTCGTCGAATTTCCCCTAGCTCTCCAACTTCTTGTTGACATTGTTGCTACAATAGGTCGTCTCGATGGTGACTCATTGTATCGCCTACCTCTGTAATTATTACTAACAGTACCTCTCGTAAATTGCCTAGGTTTTTCAACAATATTTTGCTCTATGTTTCGAAGAAATTTCGCTCCGTTCATGATGTTAACTTCCTCTGTTCTAGTAAACCATAATCGTTGTATATCTATAGCATAATGTCGCATAATAGAATTGACCAAATCTCTCTCACTAAACGCAATAGTTAATGACTGCATTGATTCTGCTTGCTCAGCAAAATGTTCGGACATCGACATTCCCGAATCGCTTGAATATACCGCATTAATCAATTTATATCTTATAGATTCCTGAATTTGTTCGGTCCAATAATTTCGTCTAAAATCAATCTCGAAGTCAGCGAACGTAGTCCAGCCCTTCGAATACAAGTCCATAACCTTCCGAGCATGCCCCGAGATGCAACCTAACGCTATATCTATTTCGCGATCTAATCCATTTACCGCCCTTATATATTTCTTTAATCGTTTAAGAAAAACGATGGGGTTAGTGAATGGTTTTCCGTCGAAATTTGGTTTAGTTACTGACGGCTGTACAACATATAAATTCCGGGTCTCAGATAATGTACTTGTGCTCGCGGTTTCAAGATTCGACCCCTGCCTATCAGATTTTTCATTTTCATTAATCCCGTTCGACTCGTGTGAAGAGACGCTCGCGATTTCATTTGAACCGGTATTTGAATTTAACTGATGTAATTTTGCTTCGAACTCGGTGATTTTTTTCAAAATCAACTCTAATGTAGCATTCCCTAAGGTCGTTGTTTGCTCGCTCGATTCTACGGTACTAACATCGCTTTGGCCCGCACCTACTTGCTTTGTTCTACGTCCCTTCCTACCTGAAGACATCTTTTTTTTTTTCAATTTGACCCTATTTCTTTTACCTACCCAAGTGCCAACTTAAATTTTATTTGAATAACTTTCATAAGTCGCGAAGCCGTATTTTTAATACTAATATATTACTGATACTAATTGCAATCACATGTTTGGGTCTGCTTCGATTATATGTATTCTCAGAGTTTGAAAAAAATTAAGTCTGAGAAATAAGCAAGGAATAATAGCTCGATCTCTGTAGTATCTTCTGAAAACCTGTAAATTTTACATTTATAAGACATACAGCTTATTTCTGCTCTCCTGCTCCCCCTATACATAAATAAATGTAAATGTACAACATATAAATATAAAACAACATGCAGTGTGTCCTTAAAACTTATAATTTATAAATAGCAATGTAAGTTTATAAATTTTCTCTCTCAAATACCCAATCACAATTTCTACGTTGTGTTATTTTTATGTTAATGTAAATCTAGTCATATCGTTATTTCGAATACGTACATAGATCCCTGGTCACTCGGCATCAAATTTCTGTGATGGTACGCTGTGATCGTCTATACTAGTGGTTAAGATTAGGCATTATGAAGAGATAAAATAAGAAATAAACTCAGCTGAATTATAGAAACACCTAGGTATTTAAGTCATGAGTTATTTACAAGTAATTAATTGGTACAGTACGTTGGGTGAACACGTAGACTTCTCGACCAGCTAACAGGTTTACACGGATTGAATTATAAAAAATTAATGTAAAATTTCAACTCCTCAAAATAGATATAATGAGTGGAGAGATTTGCTAATTTAGAACGTCCTGTTAGTGTGGAAAATCAGTTGATACGTGTATTTGCCTTATTTAGGCCATCGGTTTGAGACCAACCGGCATTCCTCAAGCACGGGGGGAGCCCTGCACTGAAATCTCAGTCTTTTAGCATTGTTATCGGGGCACAGCACTTGGACTCTCCTATTTCGCTGCGAAGCGTTTTCAATTTGCCTAGGTACGGAAACCTAGGTTCTTTTCAATGAGCTCTGGGCTCGCCCCAAAACCATGGTATTTTTGTATATTTATATATTTGTTTGATTGATTGTCAATAAATTGGCCAATTTATTAGTTCGGAGAGTCCAGCTGTATAAAGACATGACGTGTTTGCTTTGTGCCGGAATCTCGCTGCTGGTACGTCACCAATCAACCATGTACCATATAATATCAAGCAAAGGAATTACAAAGTACAGCAAAACTAGTATTTTTATCTATTCAAAAACTCGGTGATTCACAAATTCAGCTGGCGTCGGTTTTAACAGATAATGTTACCTAGAATGCTGTTTGGGAAAGATCGGTACACAATAAAAAAAAAAGGTACCTACCTGCCTCGCCATCTGCCCTCTGGAAGCAGCGTGTACTCCATTGTCTCGTTCAGGGTAAGTAGATGAAATTTAGCTATGACTCGAAAGTAAAAGGTCCCTTTGTCTTTAGCCTGAGATTCGAACCCAGCCAATATTATCTTCAGTAGTGGAGAGCATTCTTGGTAAATTAGGTACTATTCGTTTTGTGAAAATAAAAGTATAAGGAAAAACCATCGTGAGAATTTCACATCCCTAGAGTTCTCTCAAATGTTCTAGTTCATTCATAACCATATAAAAGATTGATCATGATGATGATAATGATGCTTCGTCCTAACTTTTGTGATCAACTTCCACTAAATGACGTTATTTTATTTACTCAATTTCAATACTAATTTCAATGTAAGATGGAAGAAATTTGTATTTCTTAGTTCCATAGTAAGTACTTTTATTTAGGTAGGTATTAGAGAGAGAAAGTCAATATTGAAGGTTATCAAATTAAATATGCACACATGTGACTTAAGTTTGAGGTATATCAAAAAATCAAATGAACCATAACTAATAAATCTTTAACTTGAATCTCCTTTCAATATTCACTACTTCATATAGGTATAATTAAATATAGCAATAAAAGAGGAAAATAATATTCATATAATTTATTACTGGTGAATAGATTTTCTACTACTCACTCAGTTTAAAACCAAATAAAGAAGAGAAACTGAATTTATTATTTAGACTGGGAATTAAGTAACTTTATTACATTAATTAATTCCTGGCCGAATATTTGCTTCCTAAGCCATACTAATTATTGAAAGGGGAAAAGCAATATTCAAACGAAAAAACCCTTTCGGCTTTATGTACATCATTTTATCTAAAATACACACATGCCCACATAATTAATAGAGATATTATCTATAATTCTTACTTCTATAATAAAGTAAATTTTAAGGACACACATTATGCGTAAATTATAATATATTCATTATTTATTCTAGATATATTTGAATCCTAGTTCCACAAAGAGAAATGTCCCATTTCTATAATTTTGGATGCAAATCTAATAGTTATACACAATATTGTAACACCTCCTAATATCCAAATAATAATATCATCTCTAATTTAGTTTGTAAAATAATTCTTTACTCAAGATGTTTGGAACTGATTTTCAAATAATCTAGTTTAAAATTAAATGTAAATTAGTACATCACCATATATCAGCTTCTGCTGGTCCGGATACACACTATTTTATTCTATTTATAATTTACTATTATTAAACTACACAATTTCAATATATTTCTACACTTAATATTCACTGTTAGGCTCTACTGCACGTTGAGCCAGACCTCAATCGAATGTTCCTCTCGGTCCCCCAGTGTAGACTTAAAACGTCCACACGGATGTCTTTGTCCACGCCCATGATCTGAAATGCAAAAAAAAACCAGCGAAATTTCGGTTTCTGATTGGTTCACTCTTGCGCACAGAATTTCTCTGGCTGATGGCTAATTGGCTGAAAATAAAATGTATTTCAAACTTCCCTTAATGGGCCGTACCTTTTACTTTCTCACGCCCTTGCCTTGCCTAGACCACTCGCATAACACGTGATTACAATTTTGTACACTTGTAGAGATTTCTAAGTTAAAATTTACGACTTTTATCTAATTTATGACCGACCCTAACGCAATTTAGCTTTAGAGCAATTTATTTTGCCCTTTTGTTTTTTATACTTCCTTTCCTACAATTACTCAGAATCTTAACTAATTTATTTCTTTTCGTGCGAGATTTTTGTTTTTAAGAGCAAGGCTTCAAATTTCCGACAGTCATAAAACCGTATGACGGATGGCAAGGCCATCTCAAGGCGTCAAAAGTTACCTACATTTGACGCTAGGTAGACTATGGAACGACTTCCATGTTTCTTTGAGCTCACGTTACCCATACCAGAGTGAACTAGAGTGAGCGAACTCTCGGTTTGATCCTGAATCGACGATATGTCACTATGGCGAGGCTATGGTGACGTGAAATCAAAGAATAATAGGGCTACTTTAGGTTAGGGCTACCTGCGTCAAATGTAGTAATTTTTTTTTTAAGAATATTAGCCATTTTAATCATGACTAACATTCCCCTTTCCCCTCCAACTAAAAGTAAAGCTTGTGCTAGGAGTGGGTACGACAATAGTGCAACGGCTGGGGTTTGAACCGCCGACGCTATTCAGTCCACTCTTATAACCGTTGAGCTATTGAGGCTTGACATTGATGCCAGTCAGTGAAGTCGATGCCCCGACGTTTTGTCAGAAGTTCCCTAACTAGGGATATTCTCAAGGATGATGGACAGAACTCGGATGACGAAAGTCGGATCTACGAGTAGTGCATAAGCTCCCATAAAAATTGTTCTATGATGAGTACTCTGGAATGTATTTTCACGGACTCAGATCGGATGAGTGCGTAACCACCCTGAGTATATATTATATGTACACGTACAGGCCTAAACGCTCACATCTAAACTTACGTAACAGAAATAATTACAATACGAATTTAAATCTTTGTGACAGCATGAGGTCCTTTATTATAACCAGCTGACAATGACTGGCCTAGCTTCGGCGCGCGATGTGCATACTAAAACGCACCTAATCTGATATAATTCATGCAGGGAATGATAACTTGAACAAAAGTGAACGCATTGTATAATTAAAAGATTATTGCTACGGGTCCCAAAATAGCACCAAGACCGAAAGCCGCAGCAGAAATGGCTGAAACCGGTAAGCGTCGCAAGTCTTCAAAGTCGGCAAGCTCTCTTATCGAGAGTTAAGTTTTGTTCCGTTTGCCGTGGAGACCCTGGGGCCATGGAGTCTTAGTGCTAAAAAATGTTTACGAGACATATAATATTTTCACTGCGATAAATAGCCTCATCTGGTGACAGAAGGCTGTCCACTTTTGTTTCTACATAGCATCGTAATCGTTATTCGATTGGCGGCACGACTTTGCTGGTGGGGTGGTAACTAGCGTCGGCCGAAGCCTCCCACCAGACCAGACCAGAGCAAATTTAGAAAAATTATTAAATTCCAAATTTCCCCTGCCGGGATCGAATCCTGAACCTAATTAGGTACTTACAGTATTTCCAATCGACAAAGTTAAGATTTTTTTTACACTAAAAACAGATTTTTTTTTGCGATTTCTTATTGCGGAACACGGATTGTGCAAGAAAAACTTGCATTAAATACATAATTATATGCTATTTGGTTTTTATCTTACCAACCTAAAGTGATGTAATATGTATAGATAGAAGGCTTCTAGCGGCTTTTTAAGTATATCATCGTACAAGCTAATAATAAATAGCTTATTATCGCGAACTGCTTACTAACAAGCGTGTCGGAAGTTAGAATACGCACAAGGTAAGCTATGCTATGGCCTGTGGTTTCCAGATTTCTGTTAAAATATTCGGTTTCAAAGTTACGCAGTCTTAAATTCACATACAAATCTTTGAGCTACTGTAATTTTAAAACTACACATTTTTAGAAAAATCTAAAACACCACACGAACAGATATTAGTTTCTAGAATATGTCTGCAAAATTTCCTGGACTTTGGTTGCTTAATATTCAAATGAAATCGGAACTACGATTGTATGGAGTAAGTGACGGCGAGATCCCTGTTAAACGGAAGGGAAAGGGGAGTATTAGACATGATTAGCATGCCTTATATATTTACTTAAAAAAAGGTTCCTACGGAATCCTAAAAAGCGCGTAAGATCTATTGTTAATAAATTACACGCACTGCCTAGGTAGGTATGCTAATTTAAATCAAACAAAATACCGCTAAAACAAGACCAGTTGAATATGTGACAGGGAAGTCTATACTTACGCGTATTGCGTAGATGCGTAGGCAGATATGCATTATTTATTCCATGGCATAGGTTTTTTGTTGAGGAAAAAAAGCTGATTAAGTACATATCCTGTACCTAGATACAACCAGACTAAGTATTCAAAAACGAATGTTTTTGGAAAAGAATGCTTCACTTATGACTAAACTACTTTAATAACTTCAAACCTTGGTCCTACGTAATAGGTATTCTCATTTAGAAAAACAAGTTTTTAAAAAATCTCACGTTTCTTGACGATAATTCAAAAATTATTTGACTAAATAACCAGAGTCCCAAGAAATCCAGGATTCTCAATGCTCAATAGCTTAGAATTCGAAAACAGTGTATAATCAAAGTTTAATTAAAAGTTTTATGGCAGCCCCTATCTTGACTAATGAATTCCAGTTTAATAAAAACCAGTTAAACGCTTGCCCATACCCGGTGATATGATAATGCCCATACCTAAGTCGGTTACTTGTTAGTTGTTGTAAATTCACATTAAAATTGAAATCCCACCAATAAATTACTGATGCAAGAGCGTGGAGATGAACTTTGACATATAATGCCCATCCCAAATTTAGGTAGACGATACACGAGTAGGTATCTATGATTAATCTTTGTATTGAGTGAAATAAATGTGTAGACAATTAAACATATTGACGCTTATGATTTACTAGTTGATGCGTGCGACTTCGCCTGCGTGGATCAGAAAGAAAAGAAAGAATAAAAAGTGTTTTTTTGAATCAAGATGTTTTCCGGGACAAACAGGCTATAATCAGGGGCACGGTTGTACCTCAGCCAAGACGAGCCAAATAAAAGCACGGGGCATCGTCCGAGTCTTGGCAACTTTTACATATTATTGAAATGTTTTTAGTTGGATACCATGTTATATCGTCTCGAAAAATCAAAGTATTTTTATTCAATTCAACTATTACAAAAACTTTTGAACCCTCAAGTGCATCTACCACCGGGATTCGATCATCTCCGGGATGCAAGTTATATCTGTGACCAACGAATTTAATACAAGTATCTCTAACCTTATAAATCACCGCTATACGTAGGTATAGTTTATTTATTTTCTGCTAATCAAATCAGCCTGTTTGCGTCCATTGCTGGCAGCTGGACATAGGCCTTCCCGAGAGCACGCCATCACAAACGATTCTCAAAACAAGTGTAAATTAAAAATTTATAACACCCCCGACAAGTGAAGGTTACAGTAACTAGAAAAGAGCTCATAACTTTCAAACCAATGTTTCAAACGGCTGAACCGATTTTCTTGGATTATAGCTAAGAACACTTTTAAACAAAAAAAAAACTAAATTAACATCGGTTCATTCGTTTAGGAGATACGATGTCACAGACAGATACACAGATACCCACGTCAAACTTATAACACCCCTCTTTTTGGGTCGGGGGTTAAAAACTCTGTTGTCTCTGTAAAGTTTGTACAAAATACTTACCGTAAGAACTTGGATTTCATAATCTTGCGATAAATATTAATATTATTTTTTCAGACCAATCTGCGAAAAAATCTAAGTAGGTACTGTATAACAAAGCAGGTTAGAATTTAAATAGTATAATACTAACCTAGTTATGCTAGCTCGCCCTTGACCTGAGGATGAAGTCGTATGGCCTTCGCTCAGGGTCAAAATTGAACTAATATGTTATGCAAGGAATAATAAATTAATTTTGTAAAGTTTGGGCGGATGCGCGACGCAGGTGCATTGCTTTGTGGTCGTTTTCAGAATATAATTAGGTTCATATAACGGCCTGCAAACACAGAAAAAATCGATCAAGTGTGAGTGGGAAGGATACAGGAAGGATTCCGTACCGTCTTAATTTTTAATTTTTTCTAATGGCAGCAATTTTGAAATGTTTAGTAAGTACTTATTTGTTGTTATGGTGGCAATAGGTTCAGGCCTCTACCTATTATGGTTTACGAGATACAGCCCGCTGACAGACAGACGGACGGACAACGGACTCTAATAGGATCCCGTTGGCATCCTTCGGGTACGGAACTTTTAAAAGCCGTGACAAATCATGCCTCAACGGGAAGCCAGTAAAGCCTACTTGAGCTATTTATATTGAATAGGATTTAGTGGTTTCAATAAAAAATGTGTATTACATAATCTACCTACGTACTTATAATATGTAAGTACCTTGTAATAATATTATGAAGACAGGTTATTAAGAAGTATGCGATGCAAAAACTATCAACTTTATATTATTTATAACTTTAATTTATATAAAGTGTTAACTTTATTTTTTATTTGTATTGAGCGGTGTACCGTCTTAATCATTATTAACATTATGCTAAAGGTTTGAGCTCCACTGCAAGGAGAGCGATTGTATAAGCTATACTAATATTATAACGAGGTAAAGTCTGTAAGTTTGTTTGTAGGAAATAATCTCTGGAACTGGAACTCTTTCACAAGTAAAAAGCTACATTATTCTTGAGTTATATATACTATTTTCTTTTCAAAAAAATTAGAGATCCCTACGAAATTGTAATAAGCTAGCCGTGCGAAGCCAGGGCGGGTCGCTAATAAGTTATGTTACGTAATAATATATGTGCAGTGTAATCAATTAAGTTTCACTTTAACTGTGAAGAAAAACATCGTAAGGAAGCTTGCATGCCTAAAAGTTCTCCATAATGTCACAGAAAGTGAGAAAAATTGTGCGGTGAAATTTTGCTGTGCAGATTTATCCTAACAGTCGATGAGCACTCATAGCTTTTGTATCTATAATAATCCTGTGTGTGTAGCTTTGAGCTAGCATAAACAATGGAAGCATAACCTAAGGTCTTTGACACAGTGTCCTAGATTTGCTTGTGACGTAATCCGTCATTCATGGTGCGAGCTGTAAAAATATGAACCCATACTTGGAGGTCATATTATTCTATGTATATTCTATGTAGGTATGTGTTTCTCCTGGGTAGATACATAATAATAATAATTTACGTGTAGTTATAAGTGTCACTTAATCAATTTTTAACCCCCGACCCAAAAAGAGGGGTGTTATAAGTTTGACGTGTGTATCTGTGTACCTGTCTGTGGCATCGTAGCTTCTAAACGAATGAACCGATTTTAATTTAGTTTTTTTTTTGTTTGAAAGGTGTCTTGATTGAGAGTGGTTATAGCTATAATTGAAGAAAATGGGTTCAGCCGTTTGAAAGTTATCAGCTTTTTTCTAGTTTTCTTATAGAGGTTTTTGTCAGGGGTTTTTAAAATTTTGAGTTATACTAGGATGAAAGCAGTTTTATAATTCTTTAAATTACAGAAATGTAATTAATAAGGAGTAAGGAGTGGTAGCCTAGTGGTTGAAGTCGGCCTCATATTCGGGGGGGTCTGGGTTCGATACCAGGCATGCAACTTTTTGGAGTTTTTAAGCAGATAAATATCACTTGCTTTAACGGTGAAGAAAAACATCACGTGAAAACCTGCATGCCTGAGAATTCTCTATAATGATCTTAAAGGCGTGTGAAATCTGCCAGTCCATAGCTTCTTGGCCATAGTGCATCTGGCAAAAAAGCTAGCTAATAATTATGTCACGTTATAATTTATAAAAATACTAGATAATAAGTATATCATCGGTAATCGGTTTTCCTACATTTAAGCGAAGTAAATAAATATAAATATACATATATCTATTGCATATGTAAAAAGAGTTTTTTTATAAAATAAATTAAAACAAAAAACAAATAAAAATTAAATAAATTAAATCTAAAATGTTAATGAAAAAAAATGTAATTACTAATTAACTTGCTTGTCTTTATTATGAGCTAATGTTATAGTATAAATTTAAAAAAACTACTTCAAAACTTTGTTAATGAATTTATATAATACTTATAATATTACTAGGTATGTCATTGACACTGTTTTAAATAATTTGTGAACCGTTCTTGGTAAACATCACTGATGTACGTAAAAATATAAGTAAAGACCATACTAGCGATATTTAAGTCGCTTAAAATACTTTATATTACCTATTAGTACCACCACAATATTATTTTTACAAAAAGTTGCCATGGTCTACTTTTTTTAGGGACAACTAAAATTCTGTCGTCATCAAATTCAAGTAATTTCTATATCCCGCATGCAAATTGAGACAAAAGTTAGCCTTAAAAACTACGAATGGTGAATTAAGATACATACCTACATTCATCTCAACTTATTTTTTTATTCTTTCTTAGGTATTTTTGTTTGTCATATATTTCGCCATGTTTAATTTTTCATGCCGTTATAAGTAATAAACAATATAGCTTACAAACGGGACGCTAAGTTGAATTCAATCACAGCTTATTTATTAATTTATACAGTTCGAAAAATCCAAGGTTAGTGGATAGATCCCCCCACTATAGGTGGATGGATAACATTAGGAGTCGCAGGGATCCGCTGAATCAGTCAAGGCAGTCCCTACAAGAGACCTATGCCCAGCATGGACGTTCATCGGTAGACGATATTGCAATGGATTTTATAGTAATGATTATAAGCTTTTTTAAATAGATATAATTATATTAATTTCGCAATAGTGAGGAAACTTATAAAATGAATGTACATTGGCTATAAAGTAGAGCTGTTTGAGAAGCTTTTCAAATCGACTGCTTATTAAATTTTTTGTCGCGCGATATCAATAAACTTGGTATGATTTTACCCTTATTCGTCTTTACAACAAATACTTCGGAGATAAGGTGTACTTTTTTAACCCCCGACCCAAAAAGGGGGTGTTATAAGTATGACGTGTGTATCTGTCTGTGGCATTGAAGCGCCTGAACTAATGAACCGATTTTAATTTAGTTTTTTTTGTTTGAAAGGTGGCTTGATAGAGTGTTCTTAGATATAATCCAAGAAAATCGGTTCAGCTATTTGAAAGTTATCAGCTCTTTTCTAATTACTGTAACGTTTCCTTGTCGGGGGTGTTATAAATTTTTAATTTAAACTTGTTATAAACTTCAATCAAAGTTAACGCTACAGAAAACGCTTTATTGCGAAATCGCTATACCGCAACTCAGTCATACAACCTTCCTGTAAGAAAAAATTGGAGCAAGGAAATCTAGATTTTTGATTAATTGACTATAATAAGGGAAACAAGATTTGTATTATTACTCTACTATGATAAATATACTGAAGTAGGTAGTATTACCACTATGATCATTCATGTAACAGTGGAATAACCTACCACCAACTATACCTACCAATGACGATTTATAATAATATGTAGTCAGCTAGGTACATAGTACTAATATTCTGTGATTTATAGCTGGTTGCCTCGTCAATCTACCTACAACGAATATAACGTAGAATTCTGTTTTTAACCCCCGACCCAAAAAGAGGGGTGTTATAAGTTTGACGTGTGTATCTGTGTATCTGTGTATCTGTCTGTGGCATCGTAGCTCCTAAACTAATGAACCGATTTTAATTTAGTTTTTTTTGTTTGAAAGGTGGCTTAATCGGGAGTGTTCTTAGCTATACTCCAAGAAAATCGGTTCAGCCGTTTGAAAGTTATCTGCTCTTTTCTAGTTACTATAACCTTCACTTGTCGGGGGTGTTATAAATTTTTAATTTACACTTGTATTCTATTTTGATCAAAGTGATTTGTCATGGATTTGTCTAGCATTCTATATGTATCGTGTGGTACCTATCATATTATAAATACAAGTTATTTATGTAAATGTACAATGACAGTTGCCAAGCCGAGTTGGATTCGGCGGCTAACCTCTTTCTCGGAATTAGACCTACCTAGCTGGATTGTGTGACCCCTGACTCATGTGCCTCTGGTATGGGTACCTACGTTATTCGTCTACAGTTTCCAAAGCTTTCAACGATTACTGGGTGGGGTGCGACTCATGCATTAGACATGGTTTTCGTATTACTCATGTTCAGTTTTAGGCCCACCTGTCGAGAAACTCTGTTAAGGTCATTCAACATTATATTAAGGTCTCCCAGAGTCTGCGATAACGATTATGTCATCGGCAAATCGAAGTTAAGTAGGTACTCACCGTTGATATTGATAGCAAGTCCATTCCAACCTTGAAGCTTCAAGACGTCCTCCAAAGCAGCGGTAAAGAGCTTCGGAAAATTACTTCTTACTTTTCGAAAAAAAGATAGACTTTGGGGTCCCAACACAGAGAATAGCCTTAGTGGTTTGTGGGGTCCCAAGGAGCTACAACGGCGATCTTGCACTGGTAAGCGCAGCGTGGACAGACCTCAACATCAAGAGGATCGCAGGGAGCCGCTGGATTCAGGCGAGCCTCATGGGTCGGTAATCTGACACGACCAGAGAGAAATTAGGTGCAGAACGGACAGGTTGAATGATGATGAAACACCGTCAACAATTACTAATACCGGGCTATTACTACTTGACAAAACCACAACACCTAACTATTTTCAGCCCGATCCGGGAGTCGAATCCAAGACCTCATCATCCGCAGACCGTTGTCTATCATGTTAACCACTAGACCATTAACGCCCATGCTTTGCAAGAGTAACCTTGAATATAAATATATCGTAAACAGGAACCTTAATGTGAATGTGTTAGATACATATGCCTTATTATTATTATTACTAATTCGTGCTAATTCTGTGGTCACACATAGTATTAGGTAGGTATGTATTCATATCAACGACGATTTCTATAGATGGCCGGACCCCTTCTTATTCTTAGGTGATGGGTTGATCATGATAATGAATGTTATTTTGTTTCAGATTCGATTGGGCAGTCGGTTTGGGGAGTGATACTGATCATAGCCTCAATAAGTGGCTTCATATTTCCACCGCTGGACGTGATGCTGTGGGAGAAACTTAATATGAGACCAGGTAAATTGTAGCCTATTTTATATCCCACAGCTGGGCAAATACCTCCCCAGAGTGGCTTCACACGAACCCCTAAGGCTCAAGGCACTTGTGGGAAGTATTTTCAAATAAACTGAGATTTATAAATGAGATCCGTTAGAGAACCAGAGCAATATAGCTCAACAAGTTGCAAAGCTGAAGTGGCGACGGGCGGGGCATATAGATTGAAAATCCGATAGACGTTGGGGTCCCAACTCCCATGGTGCTATGGCGGCCTCGCACCAGAAAGCGCAGCGTTGGAAGAACCGCCGACTAAGTTGACAGACGACATCAAGCGAGCCGCTGGAGTCAAAGGGCCCAACACTGTAGCGCATAGAAGACCCTATAAGAGATCTATGTCCAGCAGTACACGTCTATCAGTTTATAATGATAAGTTTGATCTGCATTCATAATATACCTACACCTACCTAGATATTAGTAAAGTTTAATATATTGTGTTCAATTGTTGTAGGTTTCCCGCCCTATGACTGGTGGGCAGATCCCCCAGACGAGGTGAAGATGCGAGCGTACGTTTTCAACGTGACCAACCACGAGCGGTTCCTACAGGGTCTGGACTCTAAGATGCATGTTGAAGAAATCGGGCCGATTGTTTATTTGTAAGTACCTATACCTACCTTCCGAAATTCCTCAGTGTGTGAAGATCTAAAGTCTGTGAACAGTGCGTGGTGCTAGTGATGATGCTGGTCTCCTAAGAAAGCTCAGAGTCACGCATCGGGTGATGGAGAGAGCTATGCTTGGAGTTACTCTACGCAGAGTTATCACGAGATCAAACCAGAAATGAGAAGATATCTAGGAGAACCAGAGTAACTATATAGCTCAGTAGGTTGTGAAGCTAAAGTGGCAATCGTAAACCCGGTAAATATTTCGGCACCCAAGGTGCTGGAATGGCAACGTGTACTGGAAAGCGTAACGTCGGAATACTCTCCACTAAATGAACAGACGACATCTGAGGTGAGTCGCATGGAGCCGCTGGATTCAGGCGGCGCAAGACCTTGGCGTGTTGAAGTCCCTACAAGAGACCTATGTTCAGCAGTGGACGTTTATCGCTTGATAATGATACCTACCTTCTCTTTGCCCGGGCATCATTAACTTTAGTGCACTAGGGTCACCCCTGTTTTATCGGTGAACACTGTTGCGGGCGTTCGTTTAACCTAAAAAATCACTACGTAAGAGACCTATGCCCAGCTGTGGCCGTTTATCGCTTGATAATGATACCTACCGACTCTTTGCCCGGGCATTATTGACTTAATGCACTAGGGTCACCCCTGTTTTACCGGTGCACACCATTGCGGGCGTTCGTTTAACCTAAGAAATCACTACGTAAGAGACCTATGCCCAGCTGTGGCCGTTTATCGCTTGATAATGATACCTACCTTCTCTTTACCCGGGCATCATTAACTTTAGTGCACTAGGGTCACCCCTGTTTTATCGGTGAACACTGTGGCGGGCGTTCGTTTAACCTAAAAAATCACTACGTAAGAGACCTATGCCCAGCTGTGGCCGTTTATCGCTTGATAATGATACCTACCGACTCTTTGCCCGGGCATTATTGACTTAATGCACTAGGGTCACCCCTGTTTTATCGGTGAACACCGTTGCGGGCGTTCGTTTAACCTAAGAAATCACTACGTAAGAGACCTATGCCCAGCTGTGGCCGTTTATCGCTTGATAATGATACCTACCTTCTCTTTACCCGGGCATCATTAACTTTAGTGCACTAGGGTCACCCCTGTTTTATCGGTGAACACCGTTGCGGGCGTTCGTTTAACCTAAAAAATCACTACGTAAGAGACCTATGCCCAGCTGTGGCCGTTTATCGCTTGATAATGATACCTACCTTCTCTTTACCCGGGCATCATTAACTTTAGTGCACTAGGGTCACCCCTGTTTTATCGGTGAACACCGTTGCGGGCGTTCGTTTAACCTAAGAAATCACTACGTAAGAGAACTATGCCCAGCTGTGGCCGTTTATCGCTTGATAATGATACCTACCTTCTCTTTACCCGGGCATCATTAACTTTAGTGCACTAGGGTCACCCCTGTTTTATCGGTGAACACCGTTGCGGGCGTTCGTTTAACCTAAGAAATCACTACGTAAGAGACCTATGCCCAGCTGTGGCCGTTTATCGCTTGATAATGATACCTACCGTCTCTTTGCCCGGGCATTATTGACTTAATGCACTAGGGTCACCCCTGTTTTATCGGTGAACACCGTGGCGGGCGTTCGTTTAACCTAAGAAATCACTACGTAAGAGACCTATGCCCAGCTGTGGCCGTTTATCGCTTGATAATGATACCTACCGTCTCTTTGCCCGGGCATTATTGACTTAATGCACTAGGGTCACCCCTGTTTTATCGGTGAACACCGTTGCGGGCGTTCGTTTAACCTAAGAAATCACTACGTAAGAGAACTATGCCCAGCTGTGGCCGTTTATCGCTTGATAATGATACCTACCTTCTCTTTACCCGGGCATCATTAACTTTAGTGCACTAGGGTCACCCCTGTTTTATCGGTGAACACCGTTGCGGGCGTTCGTTTAACCTAAGAAATCACTACGTAAGAGACCTATGCCCAGCTGTGGCCGTTTATCGCTTGATAATGATACCTACCGTCTCTTTGCCCGGGCATTATTGACTTAATGCACTAGGGTCACCCCTGTTTTACCGGTGCACACCATTGTGGGCGTTCGTTTCACCTAAAAATCAAGCTGTGTGATTCAAGTTTTAGGCAAAGCGTCTCGCTTTTACGCGTTTCCTCGAGTTTTCTGAGTCTATTAAGTCAGCTAAAGATAATTCGATTAAGTAAGGATACACAATTAAAATTATTCAGTTGTTATTTGATATCTAACCGACAGACAAAGAACGACTTTGATATAATTAGCACAGATGTTAACTCGCAGTGTTTCCCCTTCACTTAGTAGGTAACTCAGGGCCGAAAAGATACAGCCTTAATAATTATAAGCCATAAATTTAAATCTACACTAATCCACACTGGTATTATTATGCATAGATACGCAAAAACGTTGTCTGTTAAATTTCGGCTCAGCTGCTGAATCGATCTTGAGGACATTTGGCATTGTGATGTCGAAATAGTAACATACTAAGACAGCTAAATATAATATTTTGGACTTCTGGAAGAAAATTTTCTTTCATTTGTTTGTCTTTCATATTTTATTTTGAAAGTTAATCGAGCAGAGTCAAAAACCTCTTTTATGACTTTTCATAGTTGATATCGATCCATTAATATTAGAGACTAGATATACTTAGATGGCATGGATAGTTCCACACCATACATTATCTATCTCTGATCTTACTAAATAAACAAGTCGTAACGTAATACAAAATATTCAAAAACTTACCCTATACCTATTTGGTTTACTATTGTTACTATTGTTATTTTGATATTATTATTTAGATCCTACAACATATTTGGTAGAGTTATTTTTTCAGTGTATTGTATTGATCTTGACTTTCGTAAGTGCTTTTATAAGTCTGAAACGAAGAATAAATAAATACAAATACAAATACCGCGGTACCTACTATTATAATATTGCTTGGTGTGAGCACAGGTGTGAGTTCATATTTTAGACGGTTAAAAAGAGTCGGCATTCATATTATCTCCATGATTAAGGCTAAAGGTAAAAATTTGTTCCAAAGTTAATTATAAACCTTGACTTGTGCAACCCATTTTGTTTTAATTGACGAGCAAAGTTTAACGGTCACCCGTAACCTTAAGGTAACTAAAATAGGCTGATAATGCTTGACTGCCTTTGACGAACTCCTTGGTCTTATAACCGGGAGGTCTCGGGTTCGATTCCTTTCAAGGGCAATTCGGAAATTTATATTTTGTAAAACTGGTCTGGTCTGAAGGCTTCGGCCGTGGTTAGTTACCACCCTACTGTCAAAGCCGTGCCGCCAAACGATTTAGTGTACGGTACGATGCCGTCTAGAAACCGCTCAGGGGTATGGGTTTAATGAAACTGCCATTGCCAAGTTATCCCGCTTCCATCTTACACTGCATCGTCGCTTACCATCAGGTGAGATCGGAGCCAAAAGCTAACTTGTATCAGAATAAAAAATAAAAATACTGACTCATAGAATTATTAAGTATTATTACAGAAATAATTGGATAAGTCGAATATCATCGAAAAATTGCATGAATCTTGGAAACTAGTAATAAAATTATGTGATATTTTATAGCGGTAGTTTATGGGGCTAGAATTCATTAGCAACGATTCAAATTAATTGATGAATTAGCTGATGATAATCATTAATCCTGGGAGGAAATTATTCAAGTCATGTAACTATTTTTTCATCCTTAAGCCATAATTGGTTGCGGAGGTCAGTTGCTCGTGTAGAAATTTATCACCTGGATATGGATGAGAATAATAAGCAGATTTCTTTATTTGATGATAAGTCGTCTTGATGACAAGAGTGACTGCGACCTCACCTGGGAAGTGGCGTTGCACTCTTAAATGGAATTGGTGGTGGTGGAACTTAGAACGAGGATATTAGTCTAGTTAACACTAGTTACCACCATACACATTTTTTTAATCTTACAGGCCATGCCATGCAGCCATTCTCTTCTTTCTTTCTTCTCTCTGGGCTGGTGTCCGCACTTAAACGTTTTCGTCTGTTGTGCGTGCGTTGCCCCTCCCGTGACCAAGAGTATATATATATATAGGTTCAAACGATTTAAAAAAAGTTAAAAAAGTTTTAAAATATTTATTACCTACTAGAGGATGCTCGCGACTTCGTCCGCGTGGATTTAGATTTTTATAGATCCCGTGGGAACTTTTAATCAAACGATTTTCCGGGATAAAAAGTTGCCTATTTCGATTACAGGAACGCAAGCTACTTCGGTACCTTCATACAAATCGGCAATTTCATATGGGTCTTTAGGAATCCCGCGGGAACTCTTTGATTTTCCGGGCTAAAAAGTAGCCTATGTCCGTCCCCGGGATATAAGCTAACCCTGTACCAAATTTCGTCAGAATCGGTTACACTGCTGGGCCGTGAAAAGGTAGCAGACAGACAGACAGACAGATAGACAGACACACTTTCGCATTTATAATATTAGTATGGATAGTATGGATAGTATGGATGAAATGTTACCGACACTTGTACCAAGACACAGACACTAGGGTAGGTACCTGCTAGTACCCAAGCTTGGTAAAAAACAGTTTGAAATAAAACCTTGGAAAAACAGTTTTAAAATAAACCTAAACAACTGGTAAACATGTTTACAATGCTCTTATCTTAAAATCCTGATTATGAAATCATAATGTCTCACTTTAATTGACATGCTTTATTCACGTAGGAGTTATAGGACCATCTTTAATTTAAAAAAAATACAAGTACTATTTTGTTATTTTGTCCTGCAAAATTTATCAACAAAAGCTTGTTATTATTATGTTAACAAGATTTTATGGTAAGGCTTTAGATAAAGTACTGTATGAAACTCTACATCATTAGATATTTAAACCCTCCTAAGACCTCGTCTGTGGCTCAGATTTTAAACTCACACTCGGGTTTTAATAACCCCTATTATGCAACCGTTTCATAAACTATGATTAAAACACATGTTTCAAATACTAATTACTATTAACCGGTCTCTTCGACGCACAGAGAAAAGGCAAAGGCTGAAATGGGACCTTCAATTTCGGTCATCTAACCAGTTATCGACCTGGGTCAAACAATCGATGGATAGTATGAGTTGTCACTTACAGTGGTATAATACTTATAGTGGTATATAATTTTATAAACTTGACGTTTTTTTTATCCCATACTCCTTTGGTTTCTACACGACATCGTACCGGAACGCTAAATCGCTTGGCGGCACGGCTTTGCCGGTAGAGTGGTAACTAGCCACGGCCGAAGCCTCCCACCAGACCAGACCAGTGATTTAGAAATTATAAAATTCCAAACTCTGCCGGGAATCGAACCCGGGACCTCCCACTAATAAGACAACAGCGGTTACCACTGTGCCAGGGAGGCCGTCACGATTCAAAAGCAGTAAATAAAAGTCTGTCTAATTTCTATTTCAGGGAAAAGCTCAAGCACTACAACATGAAATTCAACGAGAACAGTACACTCACGTACACGGCAGAGCGGTTCCTCATCTACTTGCCGGACGACAACACCATCGACCTGAACCAGACTCTCATCGTACCTAACTTGGCCCTATTGGTGAGCTCTTTTAAGAACAGACAGACAACAAAGTGATCCTATAAGGGTTCCGTTTTTTCTTTTGAGGTACAGAACCCTAAAAATTGCATATTTGGGGCTGTGGGGCATCAAAATGGATCTTGCACACTCAGCAAAACAGACCTGGACCGGCTATGTTCTTATTTCATAATCTGAACTTGGCTGATACTTTGCCGTGTGAAATTATAATATTATGAAAATTTTGGATCATAAATCATGATTAGGTACTTATCAATAAATTACATGTTAGGTTGCACTTGGTAGTAACTTCGTAGGTAGGTACCTACTATAAGTTCAATTATTGCAAAAGTAAAGGGTCAAAACATAATAGATCTACCTTAACCTATTGTAATACACTAAAGTACCATCACAAGTGCTAATTATCAAAATATCGTGCCAAGGTCCGCAGAATACGTCATTAAGAGTGCACAAATTACTCTTCGTGATGATTGTGAGATAATTGCAAGTGTTGATGACTTTATGTTATGGTGGTGCACAACCTTTGCAATTTGCATGACACATTATAATGTCTGTTCTACACGCTTGTACAGAACCAACGGTTAACACTGGATTAAGTTAAATTAGAGCCTCGATAGCTCAACGGTTGAGGAGCGGACTGAATTCCGAAAGGTCGGCGGTTCAAAACCCATCCGTTGCACTATTGTCGTACCCACTCCTGGCACAAGCTTTACGCTTAATTGGAGGGGAAAGAGGAGTATTAGTCATGATTAGCATGGCTAGTATTCTTTTTTTTTTTAAAGTACTTACCTATTATTAGTAACTAGCTGACGCCCGCGACTTCGTCCGCGTGGATTTAGGTTTTCAAAATCCCGTGGGAACTCTTTGATTTTCCGGGATAAAAAGTAGCCTATGTGCTAATGCAGGATATTATCTATCTCCATTTTGAATTTCAGCCAAATCCGTCCAGTGGTTTTTGCGTGAAGGAGTCACACACACACACACACACACACACAAACTTTCGCCTTTATAATATTAGTGTGAAAATACTTACTCGTACTTACTTACTATTACCACCTATTACTACGTAAAGTAACGACACTCCTTTCCCCTGCGCTCGCAATGTAAGGGTGGTTGTGCAATCATTCGTATTCGTTTTTGTAAAAATACCAATAATCAAAAATACGAATCGTAAAAATACAAATGAGTGCACACGCGTACATACATTTTGTATGGCGGCCACTTTGAATCGTACTTTTTCGAAAACGAATTGAATACGAATAAGGCACAAACATCAGGGTACTCCAAGTAGTGGGTATCATGTAAAGTCTGTTCGCTTATTTGCGGTCGCCTTTGCTTTGCGCCGCTCGATACCTACGTGCCGTAAAATCAAAGCCGCCGCGATATCCAACGGAACCGCGTGGAGTGTACACCCGCAGGGGAATTTGGTATTCACCTGCTCATAATTTTCAAAAAATTCTCTTTGCTATCTAACTTGTGTTTATTAAATATTTTTTGATGATATCCGCGTCTTCGTCCGCGTGGATATAGGTTTTTAATTCCGCAGGAACTCTTTGATTTTCCGGGATAAAAAGTAGCTTATGTGTTAATCCAGGGTATAATATAATATGTCAATTCTAAACAGCCAAATCTGTCCAGTAGTTTTTGCGTGAAAAGAGTAACAAACATACACAAATACCACAGAATATAATATAATAATACCACATACATACACACAAACTTTTGCCTTTATAATATTAGCGTGATAAATAAATAAGTAAAAGTTTATTCAGCTCAACAAAATCACAAAAAAAAGAGTGAAAATAAAAACACAATTCATACAAATTATCAACTAAACTTAAAACTAGAAAATACTAAGACCAATATTGTGTCTATGAGCTAATTAAGGGCTCTGCCTCAGCAAGATGCTGCAGTGTTTGACTACCGCAGCGCTGATTTTCAGGCAGAGCCCTGATGACTTGTGTTCTAGTAAAATATTCTAGTCTAAGTATGTTGTCTAGACATCAGTGCAGTGTAGAGGAAGCATTAAAAATTAATTATCCATATAAGGTTTACTTATATTTACGTTATTTGGTTTACTTTACGTAGATACTTATAATAAGTATAATAAAAAAATATGTAACTTACATTTTTTTACCTTGAGCTTAGAAGTGTATAACTACAAATTATGCAGTTCAAAAGTATTGCAAGGATTTATCATTGACTTCAATTTGAAATTACTTATAGGTCGGTATAATTTATAATTTTACTTTATTGGTTAATTTATTTATTAGTATAGATTATTTATTATGAATTATTTGTCCTTAGCTTTTTAGCCCGGGGCGGTATCCGACATGCGGATATGCCAGTACCACATTATAGTTACTTACCTACTGAATAGTCGAGATTTTTAGGGTTCCGTGAATCCGTACCCGAACGGTGCCAACGGGACCCTATTACTAATTATTACTAAACCTCCGCATGTTCGTCCGTCTGTCTGTCAGTAACTATCTCGTGAAACGTAGAGGCAGAGAGCTGAAATCAACACACAACTTGTCTTTCTATTGCCCACTATTACCGCTATAACAACGAATAGGTAGTTACTTAATAAAAATTCCAAATTGACTGCCAGGAAAATTAGAAAAATTAAATAATTGTACCTATATCTTGTAAGTACGATCGTACGTACAGTTTTTTTAATACTTAAGTACCTATAAAAATTTTACCCTTACTTTACTTTATACTTGGAGATAGGAAACTGGATACATATAAGCTACCTATTCATTTCTGAAGCATCATTCATTTGTTCCAGGGCATGTCCTCATATCTCCACAAAGCGAACTACTTCGTCCGGTCCGGCCTCAAGTTCCTAGTAAAGACGCATGGGAGCGAGTTCTTCGTGAAGAAGACCATACACGAATACCTCTGGCACAATACAGAGACGCTCTTGGAGACCTCGCAACACCTGGCGCCTGGTCTCGTGCCAAGTACTAATATGGGCATGCTTAGTCGAGTAAGTAGATCTTAAGTAAGTAAATATCAATTGTTGTTCATTGAATAAGTTACTGACTTGACCTCGCTTCGTCCATGTGTGGCTTGAAGTTCTAATACCGACGTATGAGGACCAATACTTTTTAATTTACGAGTGGGTACCTACCATAAAATAAATTAAGGGCGAATACAGGAGAAGTTTACTATTTTAAATGTACAGTGAATATTTATTTTAGTATCCAAAGTTACAAAATAAATTATACCTTACAATCGTTGGCTCCAGCTTAAACCACGTGGATTGTTATATAATAGTTAGCATTTGAAAAGAAAAAACTTGATTAAAATCTCTTTAGCTGTTAGCATTTTTTGATAAACGCTATTATGAGCGATGAAAATATTTTTTTTTTTTTTAAAGAATATTAGCCATGCTAATCATGACTAATGCTCCCCTCCAATTAAGCGTAAAGCTTGTGCCAGGAGTGGGTACGACAATAGTGCAACGAGTGGGGTTTGAACCGCCGACCTTTCGGAATTCAGTCCGCTCCTCAACCGTTGAGCTATCGAGGCTCTAATTCCAATATCGAGTATGGTGGTCCTTTGCCCGGATTGTATTGTAGCTACTAGGTACTTAGATAATAATAGAAAATTTTCTATAAACTAGAGCTAAACTAAAATACGCGGATGTTCCTTAGAGGTCCAATGGTCTAAGTTTATTACACTACTAGCGACCCGCCCCGGCTTCGCACGGGTGGACACTACCACGAAAAATCCTTTCTATTTTCCGGGATAAAATATAGCCTATACGGATTCGGAAGAATCCCTCTAAGTAATGGTAAAAGAATTTTGAAATCGGTCCAGGAGTTTTTGAGCCCATTGAATACAAACATACAAAAATACAAAGGTTTCCTCTTTATAATATTAGTATAGACTAATGGGTCGTTTACACCACCCGATCGCAGTGGGGCCCGGGGTTTCGCAAGCGCGGCCCGTTGGACTGAGGGCTCAGCTAAGGTGGACGAATTAAATGAACGCCAACGAAAGCAAATATACATACCTATATCTACGTATAACCGAAAATTGGATGTCGGATATTGCATTGTAATTTGTATTGTTGCCGCGCGTTCAACCGGTATATCATAAGCACCATAATTAACTACTTAGGTATTTCCAGTAGTTACTAGAGTACCTACCTACGTCTTTATTGAGTTTTTTTTGGGAAACGGGTAATTTTTCAAATTAATCAAGAGTTGCAAATTATATACCTACGTTTGATGTTTTTATTTTATGCGGTGACGTGGATTGATCAAACTATCAACAATTTTTCCTTATTTTATTGAACCAAAAAATATTTTTACTTGTACTATTTTTATGGCTCAAGTCGTGTCGAAGAGTAATGACTATTCGACCACAGAAAACAAAATTCAAATTTTATTCACCGTAATAACTGTATTTAGTATTAAAATAATTTTGCATGTACTAAAAGAAACGTGCTACTGGGAGTAGCTAAATTGAAGTGTTAAAGTTACATTTTTACAGGTCTATGCTGATTTTATTGATGAGATAACTGTCAAAATTGGTCCACAATGGGGCCACCACAATTTTTTCAAAATCGATAAAGTACGGGGATTGTCACAAATCGCTGGATATGACCCAGAAGTAAGTTTTTTTTATATAACATTTTTAAAATAGCCAAGTTTATGCAAAAATTAACTAACGAAATGGACAAAAACTATAAACATAAATCAAACTTAATACACCGAGCGAAGAACTAGCCTTTTTAAAGTACTCATAAGTAAAATATATTGCTCGCTCTTCAGTTACTAAGCTAACACTTAACATGGTAGTTATAAAAATGTTTTTTTTTCAGATATGTCCAGACCGCCTCACGGGATCTACGGAGGGTGTGATGTACCACCAACATCTGTCGAAAGACGATATTTTGTATTGCTTGAGAAAAACCGTTTGCAAGCCTATGCCTTTATACTTCGACAGTGAGCTTATTTTTCAGGGCTGATTTTTTAATAATTACCAAATAAACTTTGACCAATGAATGAATTTGATATTTTGACAGATTTGCACTTCAAAAACTGTCAAAACAGCGAATTTATTTAGAATTTGTTGATTGAAAAATTGGCCCTTGATCGATTTTGAAGAAGTTCAGTGGTAAATTAAAACCGTCGATACAATACCTAATATCTTTCACCGCCAAAACTAAATATCTGTAATCCTTAACTTTAGAGTTGAGTACCTGCCCAAAAGTAAAAGATTAGGGAACACGTCACAAAACAGGTCGAAACCCTTATTCTGAAAGGAAATTCGTGCTCTGTAGTGAGCCAACCATGGGTTGATCATGATGATGATGATGATAAAATAAATGGCTTCAACATCGAAATCGTTGGCGCTTTGTGAGCCTGTGTGTACGCACCTTTAATAGCCAACCAGAGAAGTTTGGTGCTACCTGCAAATTTTACCTACATAAAATAAAATTATCGATCCCACAGTTCAGAGTTCTTTTAAACAACAAGAAATGCAAATTCATTCAAATAGAATCGGAGACATACGATTGGTCAATGAAGTCTGTCGCGGCGCTCTAGCGCGCTTTGATTGGTCAATCCTTGCGCTAGATTGCGTTGCAATACAATACAGAAATGCGTCTGCAGGAAGGGATTCGTATGTTAAATGAAGGCTTCTTAACATTACAGAGGAGGTGACATTGGAGGGTGTACCGCTGTACAGATACAATTTATCGGAGAACGTCTTCGACAGAGTCAAGAATGGCACAGACTGCTATGCCATGGACGACCCGTTGCCTGACGGAATCAGTGACGCTTCTAAATGCTTCTACGGTAAGTATTTCTGACTCAATAATTCTTAGTTAAGCCTATAGTGTATAAAATAAAAAATGTGACGAATCTACATACAAACACTATACCCGTGCGCATTAACATGGCACCTGGCTCGAACACAATCCTTCCTCCCATTTCCCCGCGCGATGCCCCGCTCTCGCCGTGCCGCTACTGGTCTCGCACGGCGCGGCGGCACGGCGAGAGCGGGACATCGCGCTTGGAAGTGGGAGGAGGGTTGTTTTCGAGCCAGGTGCCATGTTAATGCGCACGAGTTATAGATGACGCTAATCAAACACATCAAGGATCTACAGCTATTGTACGTATTCAACAAAGTTACTTATATAACAAACTGGATGTCGCCACAAGATCCTCAATCTCACTAACTGTTTTCTCAACGGAACAGTATATACTACAAGTCCCAAAAAATAATGATCCGGTATAAAATCCGGAAGAAGACCCTAATGTTGTTACTGTTGCTATATACTTTTGTTATAAGTAATTAATTCTTTATCGTTCATATTTTCATTTTCATGCCGATAAAACTTGATAACTATTTTTTCTATATATGTAAAGTCAGATCTCTAAAAGTTAGGATACGGGGGTGTTCTGTTTTAAATGTTGTAAAAGCTTAAAGAGCTCTTCTTGACGCAACTCAATTTATTAGGGCTTGAAAAAACTTGAATTCTGAGCCCTAAAGTTAGTTAAAGTTATCTTTCTCTACAGATTTCCCCATGGTAGCGTCCTACCCTCACTTTTACACTGGTTCGCCACCTAAGGACACATTCGTAACTGGACTAAAGCCGGACAAGAACAAACACAACTCTTACGTTGTGGTTGAACCGGTAAGTTTATAATATTTATAGGCAAAATTTATTTAGCTATTCCATCCATCGTTGTATCATTGGATCGGATATATTTATCTATCAATAGATATTTTCAACAATAGATAAATATATACCTAGACAACAAGCTCTATATTGTGCATGCCATTCGTTCCAGACTCCAGTGCTAATCTCACCCAAGTCTTTTTCAACCACATCAAATGGATGACATATGACGAGTATACGCACCAAACAGACAACTCCTGTAACCAAACTTCTTGCAAGCACTCAGGCCTGTTCAAGCAACTGTACTAGCAAGTAATGATGCAGCCTAAGATGGAGTGCGCTTGCCTAGAAGTTGCCTATTCACTCTTAACTTGAAGGTACCCACATTAAAAGTGGAAGGGAAAACTGATGCCGGAAGGGCGTTCTATATCTTAGTGGTTCGGATTCAGATATCTATTTCGTTCCAGATGACCGGCATACCTTTCAGAGCTGTGGCGAGGATGCAGTGCAACCTGCGCGTCAACAATCTAACTGCATTCTTCTCGCCAGAATATCTCAAATTTTCCAACATAGTCGTGCCCATCGGGTGGATAGAATACGTAAGTGTATACCTATTTTCGTACTTTCTTCATCAATTTGAGTGCAGCGGTGTATCGGTGCAGCTTCTTCAATCTTTGTCTGACTATGGATCTCTTTCATATATTTTATACTATGTCCGCAACGAAGCTTACCGAAGCTTTACCATTGGTTGAAATAGCGCCGTGCAGTAGGCAAGGGAACCACTGGGTAGACCAATTCCTAAAAAAGCGAACCTAACTTTCCAAAATAGCTGTGTATGCACAATGTTTCTACGCCCAAACGTACCTAGATAGTGTAGATATATTATTTTCAAAATATTTTTAGCCAATTATTTGTCTGTAACTTGTATGGTATTGAATGTACTACTGGTTCCATACAAATTGTTGTCTTTTTTCATCCTTGTCTCATAGCTACGTAAAAGGCACTCAAATTTTTTTTTTTAATTTTTCAGAATCAAGAAGGTCTCCCAACGCACGTCCGCTACACCATATACTTCATGGTGAACGTGCTGCCACCGCTATCAATCATATTCTTCGTCGCCACCACGATATTAGGGTTCTATCTCATTATGAAACAGCTATTCTCGCACGAAATGAAAAGGTACATTCTGCCCTCCATATTGAATTTCAAAAAACAAAAAACTTCCAATTTAATTAATAATGGCGTATTAGCGTACGAAAAAGAAAACTTTTTGAAAAACGACTGTAAAAGTTAGTGATTGTACCTATACCTATTTTAAATAGGTATTTAAAAAATCAAGACAAGAGCTGTTTAGGTAGAGAGACATATTTTGGTTAAAAAAAAAACAGTTAAAATAACTGCAAGTAAAAAGCGTTACTGGATTTTATCAAGTACTTGATAAGGACTGGGACATTTGCTTTATTATTAGCAATAGATGCACCCCTTGATTGAGATGGCTCGTGAGATAGGGTGCGGGTTGCGGGAAGGTGAAGTGACGTTGAATTCCTTGATTTTTAACCGACTTCGAAAAAAGGAGTTGGAATATTTCCTTTTTTTATGTATGTTACCCGATTACTCTAAGACGCCTGAACCGATTTGGAATTTTTTTTGTTTGTCCTTTCAAAAAAAATCTTGGATGTATAAAATCGAAGAAAAATCTTGGTTGTATGAAGTCGGGTGAGTTTCACACTTGGATTTCTAGTTTCTTTTATTATACTCGCTCGACTCGACATTACACGTGTAGAAAAAAAAATATTTTTCACTCTTAGTGTTTGTGGTTTTTGAAGTCGGTTTTAATTTTCTTTTGAAATTTTTTTTACGCCATCAGTCACCTCCATCCACGCGTTCTATACATTCCTATCTCACGAGCTCAGTATAGTGGTAAGGTAGCGTATGAAGGCTAACTAACTTTCAAATTCCAAGGCAAACTTGGACGTCCAACGAAGCGTGTGTATAGGCACCATTACAATTACCAAAAAGTTTGCCTACTGCAATTTTCATTTGTTTTTCTATTGATTTCTATTACCTTTTTATTTTATTTTTATGTATACGAGTAATTTGTAATGTTCAGTGTAAGTACCTATATTTACTACGTGGTGGACATGACAATAATTTAAATTGTAATAATAACATTAAGTAGGATAAATAAAAATAGATAATGTAAAAAATAAAATGTTGCGAAGACTGAAACTAATCGAATCACATCAAAGAAATTTTTATAAGTACATAATAGGTATTAATATATAGGGTAAATGTACCAAATCCCGGTAGGAACAAATATTTACGGTGTAATAGTAAGGCTAAGAATCTAAAAATGTTACCTAACCAACAATCTAGAGTCTAGAGCAAGCTAAAAGATTTTTCTTACTTCACTGCTGGAATCCTCTGTATGTTTTCACGACGTCCCACAGCGGTAATAGTAGTTTAACGCTGTGGTTTTCTAAGCGGGAGGTCCCGGGTTCGATTCCTGGCTAGGGAAATTTCTAAATTGTCTCTGGTCCGGACTGGTGGGAGGCTTCTGTCGTGGCAAGAGCCTTGCCGTCAAGCGATTTAGCGTTCCAGTACGACAATGCCATGAAGAAACCGATAAGAAGTATGGATTTAATATTTCTGCCATAACATACCTACTCGTACTTTAGCCCGCTTCCATGCATCGTCATTCATCACTTACCACCAGATGCGACTGCAGTCAAGGGCTAACTTGTAAGGAAATTAAAAAAATCAGCAGTGTATGTTTGTTGGTTAATCGATTCCCACACTTGCCAAACCGCATTCTGGATTTTGATGAAGTCTCGTCGTCTTCGTCTCAGCGTTCCGCATGCAGGTAGGTATGGCAAACAAAAAAATTGAGTTGAAATTGAGTTTGGTAATAAATACAAGTGTAAATTAAAAATTTTCAACACCCCCGACAAATCATTTTCAAATAAATAATTATGTATATCTAGGCAATGTCCATCTTGACAGCTTGACATTTGTCAATTGACACTTGAATATTATGAACCTAAGGGTTATCTAACCTTCTTTTCTACAAGAAAACTAGAAAATAGCTGATAACTTTTAAACGGCTGAACCAATTTTTTTGGATTATAGCTAAGAACACTCTCGATCAAGCCACCTTTCAAACAAAAAAAAGTAAATTAAAATCGGTTCATTCGTTTAGGCGCTACGATGCCACAGACAGATACACAGATACACAGATACACAGATACACACGTCAAACTTATAACACCCCTCTTTTTGGGTCGGGGGTTAAAAAGAGCACATTGTGCTGATTCCGTAAATTATATATAACTACCTACTATTAGTTATCATTATTAAGATTTAAAAAATATATCATATAGTTAACTATGTATAAAAAATATGAACCGTTCGCCCCATGGTCATATTTCTATTTTGTTTATAGTTTCCAAACTTTATCTTGTTTTTAATTTTTTATTAGACAGGGTAAGTAGGTTACTACTAATGTGCAGAATATCATGAGACCTGGCCCCGGTAGCGTCACTGTATGCATAGGTACTTAGTGTGTATATTATTATCCATGCTAATATAAGAAATAAATGAGAATGTGTTTGTCTGTCAGCTAGATTTTCAAGGTCCATCCGTTTAACCGATTTCGACGAAATTTATTATTTTAACCCCTTAAGGATTGAATTTTCAAAAAACCTTTCTTAGCGAATGTCTAGATACCTCATAAATAGCTATCTGCACGCTAAATAGCCTGATCAGTCAATCAGTCAGCTTTTCCTTTTATATAAGTTCAGATTTTCAAAATTCCGACAGGAGGGAAGCCACAAAAGGTCAATTATTATAGTTATACCATAATATTGCCGTAAGTCGTAGGTATGTATCGAAAAAGTAAGCTGTAAGGTCTCATGTTATTTTACTTACTTTTGATTAAGTTGTAATTATAATATTGTAAATTATATTTTATAAAGTTTGTTCCTATAATATTAGGTGAAACCTGTAGTTGCTCATTGGTGTAGCTTTAAGAATAAAGATATTAAAACCTTTTTTGTTGTTTTATTGTTTACGTTTATTATTTGCCATCATGAAGCCCGAGAACCACCAATCACCAAGACAAGTGCATTGGCATAGGAAGGATCAATTATAGTTCCAATAAAAGTAATGTTTAGTTATAATAACTTTATTTTCTACAATTACATACAAATCGGTTTATTGCCACTGTAACAACAAAAACTGAATTATTACTTAGGTAGGTAGATACTAGATACATATACATTAGACAGGCAGACGCTTATCTGGGCCTTATTTTTACCTAGACAGACCTAGCCCATCGATTCTCTGTAAAAAATGTCATAAAATGAGATCTGGTCAATGAGAATTGGTCAGGCTTGCCCAATTTATTTAGGGCATCAATTCTGTCTTTTCCGTCTTGGTCGTCTTCTGCTATAGGTTGTAGAAGTAACTTTTGTTAATACATTTTAATTTTTAAGTTTTGATATCTTTTTCATACAAAAATTCATTATGTAATTGTAGTATATTAAAGTATGATTATATACTTAATTATATTACTAACGGCTAAAATAAATGATATATTAATACAAAAAAGAAATTATCCTACTGCAGCTAACAATAGTTGGGCGACATCCTCTCTGGGGGACCGAGCTGCTAGTAGCATGGTGACTCCCACGTTACTCGACGCGATCCGAGCCTTCACCAAGAACGGAGCACCCCCTCTAAATACACCCCCTCCTCTAATCTCCTTAACCGCGTCCCCGACTATCGTCGCTTTCGGCAACCCCAAGTATTCACATACAGACTTTGCAGCCGCATTCGGATCTTGTTCAGGAAGCGCATAAGTATCGGAAATCTCTGGGATGCCCGCCGCTCTATCCCACGTCTGGTCCCAATCCTCTCCCATTGATCTCGCGCGGATCTGGTCAGAACAACCCACATAAAACTCTTCCAAAGGATACGTATCCGCATAACCTTCTCCGGGATCCGGAATTCCAGTATTGGGATCACAATCCCGAACCACAAACTCTAACGTAGCCCCGAAAGTGCCCAAACTGTCCAAATAAGAACTCGGAAATTCGACTACTACGAAAACGCTCGCAGGTTTATCGTAAACGAGTTTCGGGCACGGGACGATAGACTTCACTTCGTAGTCGGGCGGACATTCTAATCTCACGTGGACCTGTTCCAATATTTGGTCACTCAGCGTGTTGATGCACTCAAACTGCAGTACAACGTGACGAACGAAAACGTGCTTCAGCAATCGTACGCGATATTCCGTTTCCGCCTCTGTCAACTCTACCGGGATGTTCGTCTTGAATATCGGACCGAGTTTTTCGATGCCAGGCACTTTAGTCAGCTGTTCTGAATAGATTTCCTCGATTGACATCTGTTTAGGTTTACGCACTTCGATCTCCACAACGTCCTCCTTCGTCTCTTTCTGTTCTTCGGTCGGCACGGTCATGATATCGAACGGTTCTTGCGGTTGATTGGCGATATGGTCTCGCAAAGCTCTTTCCAATAACACTGGGTTGGGTTTTGGAACATCAATAATGTAATCATTGATTAATTGTTGGTCATCCGTGTCTAGAATCGCGTTGTAGTAGATGGCTCGATCGCGGACCTCATCTTCGTCATCCAATTCGCAACGAGCGAGAAGAACTCTTATATTTGGCAACAGTTCAGGTCTTTGAGCTCCGAACTGTGCCACGGCAGAGACCGCTGCGGCCCGCACTGGGCCCGACTCTAAAATAACTCTATTGTAAATAAAACGGATGTACCGAGACGGTTGGCGGGATTTTGGTCCTTCGCGTCCGAGCAAATGTAGAATACGAACAGCCAATGCCGTGTGCTCACAGTCCTCGATAAATTCACATAAATGAGCCAATCCAGTCTCTTTAGCATCTGGGTTTTCTTCCACGAGGGCTATAATAGCGTCTGCGATCGCAGCTTTGTATTCAAGACCGCCTTCATCACGCAGCATGCCTGCCAAAAACGCAGCTAGCGATTGATGCTTCCTCGGGAATTTCTGGCACAAACGTCGAATAGCTTTGACAACCACAATTTTGAATTCATCAGAAATCTCTGACACAAAGCTAGATATTTGCTTCATCAGACGGTCGACTGAGCTTTCCGCACCTGTCGCCAACAGCGTGGTAACAGCTAATGTGGCTACTGATCTGTTTGGATCAGAAATGAGGTTCTCTAAGTCAACAGCACAAGCTGCAACTGCCGTTGGATGTTTGACTGTGAGCCGTGCTAATGTCCTGACTCCGGCCAATCTTAGGGCAGCTTTAGAAGAACCACAAAATAATTGCAACACAGAGACGGCGGCCGACGCTAAGTCCCTAGGAGTCTTTTTAAGGTTTAAAATTGCATGTGCTGCCTCATATAGAATCATTTCAGATTTGTGGCCCAAACAAGACTGTATGAACCTAATATATGGCTGTGCAGCTTCCGACTCATCATCTTCAATCAACTGGGCCACCATACGAATCAACAGGCACAGGGAATATTGGGATTTGAGGGTATATTTAGTAAGAGGAGTAATAAGTTTGACAGTAGACAGTTTATCATTCCTTCGGGTGCTGGCCAAAATGCCCAACGCATGATATGAAACCATTGCATTGTCAGAGTTCACCGCTTCCTGAAAAGAAAGGCAAAATTTGAATAATTTTCTTACTAATATAAAAAGTCCTAATAAAGCCTAACACCTACTTTGCTAAATTGAAGCACATAATTTAAGTTCTCGATACCTACTAGGAAACTATATCCATCAGTAATGAAATGCAGCACAAAGATCATTTGCTCACATATAATAAAAAAGATGATGCCCATGACTTCATCTGCATGGACATAGGATTTTAAAAATCCAATTGATCACACTTATAAGAAAATATACATAATCTTTATGTTACCTACATAAATAGATTCCTAAAATCATTATATTAGTACACTTTCACTTAAGACTTCATTGCCTTACCATCAGTGAGATTGTAAAGTATTAAAAATCTCTTATAAAAAAAAGTTAACAACTTGTGTTTAAATTTTTATAAAGTAATTAGTTCTACATGGAGTTATATACATTTATCTAATAACTAAGGCTTATAGGCAGACATATTTATGGCATTATACTGTATTTTTTAATGATTAACTATCAGTTAAAGATATTTTTCTTTCATTTTCATTTTCATCTTTCATTTTCACATTCGCAGCCAAACAACAATAAGTCAACAATAAGTTCTGTTGGTAAGTAGTTTTAATAAAAAGAATTCTGACCTGTGCTTCATTCGCCCAACGCCGTACCAAATCAGGGACACTAGATGACAAATGTATTGCAGACACCAGCGCGGCAGACCTCACTGCTGGGTTCTTATCAACTATCGCCTGTTTCATGTATCGTTCTATAGCTTGGAGCATTGTATTGTCAGTAATGCTGCACAGAGCTCGTATAGCCGCCGCGCGGTACAAATCTTCTTTACCAGTCATATCCTTCGTCAACGAAGACGTCACAATTATCACATCTTGAGCGAGCTTACTCAGTTCTTTGATACACAAGTACACCATCCGACGTAACATCACATCCTTCGATTGAAACAGCTTCGTGGTCGCGAAAAATGCATCTGTAGCTTCTTGGGTAGACAATTTCTCTCCCTGGTTGAGGAGGAATAAGATCTTCGTCAAAATATGAGAACATTTTCGTGGGTTCACAGGAGTCTCGTTAAAGTATCGCGCTTCTTGCAACACTATTGTTTTGTCCAAATTCTGGTAAGGGCTACCACCGCCATCTTCTTCTTCCTTCTTTTCACGCTTGAAAGAGCTCATTTTGAGCTTCTTTTTCGATATTATTAGGAAATTGTGAGGTGCCGACGAATACAGCTTAGTGACAATTACACGTCATATTTGTTTAGTTGTCATTTGTCAGTGTCACTTTGTAATCGGATATTATGACTATGTCGGATCGTGATCGGATACTTGTACACCTGAGAAAACAAATACGAACCGAGACCTCCTACTTTTTTGAGTCGCAAAAGGCGATTAAAAAATAAGCTGGATTTGAGAACTTCCTCTTCTTTCTTTTTGGAAGTCGGTTAAAAACATTGAAAACAGTAGTCGATTTTTGTCATGCTAATAAAATATTGCCAACCCACTTTCGATTTTACCATACAGCGTGGTTCATAAAGCTATTATAAGACAGGTCCATGGCGTAGTTGGTTTGGTTTGGTTTCTATTTGCACAGCGAAATAGAAACCTAAATAATAATAATCATTATTATTCAATATGGTTATCGAAATATTATATAATAATCATTATTATTTATTGAATTATTAAGAATAAGGTAGTTAGTAGTTACCTACCTACTTAATAATTAAGTTAAAGTAGTTAATGAGAATACGAAACTCATCAAGACTTGCTTGGTACAGAATAAAATGCCTTCAAGTAAAAAAAAATTTCCAAAGAGTACCCTACACAGCACACTACACTACGGAATTTTCGACATTCCACTGTCCACAGTAAAGGTATCTGCCCCACAGCCCAGACGGATTTTATGCGTTACAACGATTTGTTATTGATTTTTTGCTAAGGTTCAAATCCAGTTCTTTTTACCTGACAGCAGTTGATACCGTGGACTTAGCGTGGACAAAAATGTTCCAAATAGGATCGATTGACACCGACCGCAGCAGTCGAAAAAACGACGAAAACGTCCATGTGAATCCAATCTATAGGGAGGAAATCTGATCTTGTTTTCGCCATTTTCCAAATAAAAGTACCTATAGCTGATAGACGTAAAAAATAAAACTCCTTTTCATAAAAATGTTTAGTTTATTTTCGATTCCTAGATTGTTTTGTACAACCTTAAGAAATATTGCAATATTCGAATCCACCTACGAGCGAAGGCTTGAAAAAAATATTTTTTTTTCAAACACAGCAACATTTCTCACATGGAATTATACGATATTTACATCAGTCATTATATAAACGTAACGAAAGGCATTAAAACAGTTTAAAATAATAAAAGAACTACTTGCACTCTTAAAATTAATACCGGCTATCTGACTAATCTGATTTATATGTTTTGCACGAAAATATTTGCTACTATGAATGTGTGATAATCCGTGCACTGGTATAGTGAAGTGATAGCAACTGTTTTCATGCAAAACTTCAAAGGGGCTAAGACGAAAGGTTTGAATCATAATCATCATCATCATCATCATGATGAACCCATTGCCGGCTCACTACTGAGCCATGGCCAAACCCTTCTATTTTTGAGAGGATCCTGTGAATCTTTTCAGAAAGAGAAGGGTTTGGCCATAATCCACCATGCTGGCAAAGTACGGATTAGAAGATTAAAGGTGATCGCACACTTATCCGAGCCGAACGCATCGAAAGAGTAGAACGAGACGAATTTTAGAATTCTCTATATGAAATCTACTTCCGATTCGGACGATTCGACGTTCGTGCGAGGTTTCATGAGATTTCCTATACAGGATTCTAAAATTCGTTTCGTTCGGCTCGTTCAGCTCGGATAAGTGTGCGTTCACCTTTAACACAGCTTTGAGAACATTGTGGTCTGTGGAGAAATCTCAGACATGCAGGTTTCCTCACGACGTTTCACTTCTTATTATTGATAGAAGACATGATGATTCTCAATAAACTGGGTGCGGTTCTACTGAAGGGGAGAGGAGCAGAGACGTGTGTTTTCGACCAATAAGATTATTGTAAGATGATCTGATAAAGCATATAACCCTAATGAGGTAAGGGATTCTTTTGCAAAAAAAAACCCCCAATTGGTATATTGAATAAGTTTCTGCTCGGCTCCGCTTCAGGTACACGTATTTACACCAACTCCACTTCCGTAGAAATGGACGTAAGTTTGCGCCGCTGCTCCACTAGTTTCGTCTCCGCTTCAGTCTAAGCGCACCCTAAATTAACGACACCTTATAGAAAACCTGCCTGAGCCAACTTCAAAATAAATTCTCAAATGGATCCAGCCAGGAATCAAGCCCGAGACCTCTCACAAATACACACTGCCGCACTATTATATAGGTCATTATAAAACTAAGGCTCAAGGCATATCGGGCGAAGTGATGTGACGCGTTGCCGTCGATGCATACATAGCTTTGTAGACTTTATCCGTTTAATTTTAATATGGGTGCCTTCTGTCAATAGAGATGCCTACTTCTAATCAAGCGCGCTCCATCTTAGGCTGCATTATTATTTGCCAGCAAATCTAATTGCAGCTAAGCGCTATGTATATTCATATTTAAAATTAACACTTTAGATATGATGCGTTGTTGCGCTTCGACTACGCGCCAATATGCCTCGAGCCTATGAGGAAGTAATAACGAAATAGAAAAAAATGCCAATTCTGATAGGAATATTATCATCAACTTTCCTTTTATAAAACATTTCTCCCTTCAATTTAGAAAATATTTGTAGTCCGTACAAAATGAGAATTCACTCGCCATTTTAACTCTGTGTCAATGTCAAAAGTACTGTCACCTTTAAAATACGGACTAAAATCGTACTTTTGACATGACAGTTGATCAGAGTCAAAGTCAAAATCATTTATTCAAAGTAGGTACAATTGTACTCCTTTTGATGGTCCAAATTGTTAAATTTGTACGATATAATGATGCAAAGTTAAATCTCATTTTGTACGAAATATATATTCTATGGTTTATTCTATATTTTTGGCATATCTATACATAATTTACAGTTTTTGTTGCAAATTATACATGGCATAAATTACACTGAATTTTTCATTGACATGTATGATTTCAACAATTTGAAAAATAATAGTATGCAAGAGTAATTCTAAATAATTTGTACATTCTAAAAGGCCAAAGTGAATTTCTTTTTTTCATACAATAATATTCAGATAAAATTACCCATGTCAATAACTAAAAAAATCAATTATTAAGAAGTACTCTTTAAACATACATTTGAATAAAATTTCATTTTTAATTATTTAATGTATAAAAGCGTATTTTTATTCCTAACATTTACATCAATCAAAAATTAATTTTCACAGTACCATGTTAGTTTGGCGAGCATTGGTGTGTTTGTACTGATAAAAATTGCCATGTGGTTTTTACAGTTAAAGCAAGAGGGTTCACAGGGTCTTCAATCTAAAGGTGAACGCAGACTTATCCGAGCCGAGCGCGTCGAACGAAACGAATTTTAGAATTCTGTATATGAAATATTCTTCAGATTCAGACGATTCCACGCGGAGAAGTGTGCGAGGTTTCATGAGATTTAATATACAGAATTCTAAAATTGTTTCGTTCGACACTTTTGACGAGTTCAGCTCGGACAAGTGTGTGTTCACCTTAATACAAATATATTTTGTACCTACAAAACTTCTTAACAGCTTTGACCAATAAAATATTATGCTTAGCAAAAAATTAAAAGTATCACTTATCATATTTAAATAATAATTAAGTTCAAAACCAACTGCGGTAACAATTTTTATCAATCACCACTAACTAATCCACCATTTAATTCTTGTAGCTAACTTGCTCATAATAAAAAAGGGTTAAACTCTAAATGAAAATTGTCCAAGATAATTAGGTTTCTAGCTAACACTATCTACATATCAAGACTGATATAAAACATCTGTACATTATATTAATCACTTTTAATCACAAGTCACTTTTCACTCGTTTCTGAAATATAACAAGTGTAAATTAAAAATTTATAACACCCCGACAAGTGAAGGTTACAGTAAGAACTAGAAAAGAGCTGATAACTTTCAAACGGCTGAACCGATTTTCTTGGATTATATCTAAGAACATTCTCGATCAAGCCACCTTCCAAACAAAAAAAAACTAAACTAAAATCGGTTCATTAGTTTAGGAGCTACGATGCCACAGACAGATAAACAGATACACGCGGTAAACTTATAACACCCCTCTTTTTGGGTCGGGGGTTAAAAACTAGCAATATTTGTAATTGAGCCTCAATAGATCATTGGTTAAAGGAGCAGACTGAAATCCGAAAGGTTGGTACGGTTGAAACCTCACCCGTTGCACTATTGTCGTACCTATTCTAGTACAAGCTTAATGCTCAGTTGGAAAGGAAAGGGGAATATTGGCCATGACAAAACATGGCTAATATTCTTTTTTTCAAAGAAAATTATCAGGGCTTCCAATGCTGCTTTTAGACACTGATTCAGATTCACATTGAACTCCACAGCTCCAGATACTTTGTAGTAGATAATTCACTTGGATCAGCCGAACACTTTTATATTTCAAAAACCGAGTATCCCTCAAGTGTTAATTTTAAAACACCATCACTTTAAGTCGGTCACTTCACTTATTTCACTGTACAAGTCACTTTCACTTATTCACTGTCACATGTTTAACCATGTCTGCGATGCGCGCGCAACGCACGCATGTTTCACTCGTGGGTGTAGAAGATTAGCTGTGGGTTGGAGTCGTCGGGTGACACCTCCAACTGGACGTACTGGGGTGTGTGCGTTCTTGCTGACTCGTAATTGGTACCGGTACTCCTTGAGAGCGAGTTTCTTGATCTGGGAAAATAATAACGAGTTCAAAACAGATATTAACACATTCTAAGGGCATTTTTTTATGAATCCTGGGCCCATTTTGCTCAACAGTGATGAGAGCTGTTATACAAAAGCTACAATGTATTTACTTTCATTATATGGCAGCTAAGTTCAAATCCAGCGTGAAAATTAATAAGTTTAAATATTTTAATGAATTTTTTAAAAGTACCAAACACCATTTTCATTATCCGTAAAAACTGCATGTTTTTATGGTACTTGCAGGGCTGACATCTCTTTTCTCCAGTGGTTTACAGAGTTCTTTCTGCCCATAACGAAAATTGAAGTGTGTGATATAAGCTTTCATTTTATGGGCAAGTGGTTTTTATCACATTTCACACTAATATTTTTATAAATATTATATAATATTTATTAATAATAATATTCGCCTTTATAGGCGATGTATTGTTTGTATGTTTCTTACTCTTTCACGCAAAAACTACTGAACGGTTTTGGCTGGAAATGGAGATGGATAATATCCTGGATTAGCACATAGGCTACTTTTTATCCCGGAAAATCAAACAGTTCCCACGGGATCTTTGAAAACCTAAATCCACGCGGACGAAGTCGTGGGCATCCTTAGTTGGATATAAAATAAAAAAGAATAAAAAAATCTTTATTGACAAGAAGTTTAACAGTCGTTTTGCCTTAGGCCTCCACACTAGGGAACCTATATCGTGGAGACCTTACAAATCATTGTAAGGTCTCCATGATCTAGCCAACTTGTCCTATCCTCCTTTATTATCATGTGTTAGTGCGACCACGTGAAATCTCAAATGAGCGATCCGCACGAGCATTCTGAAAGAGCAATTATTATTACTATGTGAGATGGTATACTGACTTGGCTTTGGCGTGTGTGAGTATGTGCGACTTGAGGTTGGTGCTCTGCGCGAACTTCTTGTTGCAGCCGTCGAACGGACACACGTACGGCCGGTCGCCCGTGTGGATCCGCACATGCGTTCTGAAACATTTAAACATGCTATGAGTTATTCTTCTTTTCTTCTCTATATCTTATTATTCTTCTTTGTACGGCTTTGTAATCCCCAATAATTCCGCTGTCAATTCAGTGGAGAAAACAGGAATCTCAAACGTTTTTGACGTTTCAAACGAGGTCTTGTATTCGATTTTCGGCAGGCGTGATTTGGGAATTTTATGTTTTCTAAATATCGCGGGTCTGGCTGGTGGGAGGCTACGGCCGTGGCTAGTTACCATCGACCAAAGCCGTGCCGTCAAGCGATTTAACGTTCTGGTACGATGCCGTGTAGAAACCGATAAAGGGTGTGATTCATCACACCCTTTATCGGTTTTCTTTAACTGCCACACCCCTTCCAAGTTATCCCGCTACCATCTTAGACAATAACATCACTTATCACAAAGTGAGATCGCACCGAAAAGGGGCGAGTGTTACCAAAAACTGCCACAAGTTCCAAGTTAGCTCACTACCATCTAAGACTACATCATCACTTACCACCAGGTGAGCTCGCAGCCAAGGGCTAACTTGTAATAGAATAATAAAAACATACCTGAGATTGAAGTCCAGTGAGAACCGTTTTCCACAACCTTCGAACGTGCACTGGAATGGTTTCTCCCCCGTGTGAACCAACTGATGCCGTTTTAACTTTGAACTTTCTACAAATGCTTTACCTGAAAATACAAACAAAAATGTTTTTTAACAAAATCGTACAAATAATCACTACCCATATTATAACTGTGAGGCTTTGTTTGTTAGATTTTTGGTTTGTCCTTCAATCACGTCACAACGGAGCATGGATAGTGATTAAGACCAAGAGGTGAGGGGAGTGAGGGTGTGTGTGTGTGTATGTGTGTGTTACAGTAACCATCCAATACTGTAGGAAACATGCGTCAGTTCAATGGTATAGGAACTTACCACATTCAGCACACACATGCACTCTTGGTCCGTGTGTGTGAAGGTGTTTCCTCATCGCTGAGTTGTCTCGGAACATTTTGGTACAGCCTTTGTGTGGACATGCTGAAAAACAAAAATTACTTATTTATTGTAAGGAAACCCTGGTAATGAACCTGCATTTTTTTAAGCACAATCGAAGGTGTCACACGCAAACGTGTACACTCTGTACAGTCTTCACTTTTTAAAACCGTATGAACTTTGAAAACTGGAGTTTTATCTTTGTTACTATTGATTGATGTATCTTCACGCAAGTGCCAACCACCACTGTACAAAGGAACGATGTGCGAATGTGAATAAATAGATAATTATAATCAATAGACAAACATGAATTCTTGTATTCTAGCTGGCAATTTTCATTTTCAAAAATATAAAAATCGTTCCCACACGAAGTGATCCGTACCATGGTGCAAGAAATAACACTTAATTTTTTTACTCCGCTTATTACGGTTCACGAGATACAGCCCGTTGACGGACGGACGAACGGATATACGAAGAGCCGAGGCTTAGTCATAGGGTCCCGTTGGCAAATTGGGAACACTAAAAAACGTGTTTTGTTTACAAGTGTTTAAAGTAAAAATTAAAGAGTATTTAAAGGAAGTTAGATATTATACTAATTACCTATCGTTCTATCTGAGGATTCTGGGGAAGGTTTCTTTAGCCTAATTTTGTGTCCTGGACGAGCAAACTCTGCTAACTGCTTTGGATCCGAAAGATCTAAACCTGGAACATAAAAAGTATTAAATTAATGATTATAGAATAGAATAGAATAGATTTTTATTCAAATAAACTTTTACAAGTGCTTTTGAATCGTCAAATAATTTACCACTGGTTCGAAATGCCGCTCCTACCGAGAAGAACCAGCAAGAAACTCGGCGGTTGCTCTTTTCAATTGTTCAATTTACAATAATATTCTATACTATACAAGCAATTGCAGACCCGCGCATTATGTCAATCAATACCCGTATTATCAATGCGAAACCGTGTTTGTTGATTTGTCCTTCAATCACGATGCAACGGCGCAACGTATTGGCATGATTTTTGCATGAATACAGTTAAACACTTACAGAGTGACACACTACTTTTTATCTCGGAAAGTCAGAGTTCCCACGGGATTTTACACACTTATATCCACGCGAGCAAAGTCGCGAGCATCAGCTAGTATTTTCATATAGTCAACATTCTATATCCATAAATGTGAAAATGTGTCTGTGTGTCATCTTTTCAAGACTCATACATTACACTGATTTTAATAAAAGCTAGAGATAGCGTGCATACCAGAGATGGACATAGATTTTCCAGAATAAAAAATAGTCTATGAATTCCAAAGTAAATTAAAAAAAAGAAATCTAAATCCACATAGAGATAGTTGCAGACATCATCGATTTGGTACAGAGAAGCTTGCATGCTGGACACAGACATAGCCTACTTTTATCTCTGAAAAATCAAAGAATCATAGGACCTACATAACATCATCTAGCACTATTATAATTATTATGTGTCTGTATTGATCTTTAGCAATTACCAATAAACTAAACTTAGTTTATTATATATATATATATATATATGTTTATTATATTATAGTAATTACCAATAAACTAAACTTAGTTTATTGGTAATTACTATACTTAAATCTTTACCTGGCATAGAGACCATAGTGTCATTTCCCAATACATTCTTCTTTCCCGTCATGTATTCTGTATAGTCAGGATCGGGTTCTGGATTTGATCCATCATCTGAAAGTAAAATACTGTCACAAAAACTTTAAAGATGCCAGCGCAGACAAATAGTGGCATACTACTTTTATATTTAAAAACACTATCCACACTGATATTATAAATGCGAAAGTGTGTGTGTCTGTCTGTTAACTTTTTACTGTCAATCTGCTTAGCTGATTTTGACAGATTTAGGTACAAAGATAGCTTGCATCCCGGGAATGGACATAGGCTACTTTTTCACACACACACACGCACAAACACACACACGCACAAACACACACACGCACAAACACACACACGCTCAAACACACACACGCACGCAGGCACGCACTCACACACGCACGCACGCACGCTCTCACGCACGCACGCACGTGCGCACGCACTTCCGCATGTATGCACGCACGCACACGCACGCAAACAGTTGGGTTAAAACAAAATTGTTACCATCATCCTCTCCTGTGGCCCACATAGTAACAGAAAATTCTCCTTCCATGGTTTTGATCTGGACCTGTTTCTGTTCCCACTTGCGCGCGGCGCGACCTGTATTGCCTTCCATAAGGCCCATGGGGACTTCTCCTGAAAAACAAACAATTATTTCTATTAATTTTTAGGATTCTGTATCTCCAAAGAAAAAAAGAAACCCTTATAGGATCACTTGTCTGTCTGTCTGTCTGTCGTGTCTATCAAGACCCGTCAAGGGAATCAAAACCTACAGGGCACTTCCCTTTGACCTAGAATGATGAAATTAGGCAGGTAGTAATGTTTTATAGCACAATTAAAACTTGAAGCAGATACATTTTGTATTAAAGTTTTTATGAGACTATATCTTTTATCATACTCACCAATAGGCATAAGGTGTTGTATATTGTTAGTGTGACCGACGTTCAAGCGAGGTCTGCCGCGACCTCTTCTGAAACAAACGACAATTAAGTCATCATAATAATGATGGTGGTCATTTTAAGTAGTTTTTTTTTTCAATCATGTCGATAGATATGAGAAAAAAGTCATTTGGCGTAAAGTTACTTTTGTATTTGGTGTATTGTAGATCCCCCAAAAGTCCCTTTTGCATTTGGTGTATTGCAGATCCTCCAAAAGTCACTTTTGCATTTGGTGTATTGTAGATCCCCCAAAAGTCCCTTTTGCATTTGGTGTATTGCAGATCCTCCAAAAGTCACTTTTGCATTTGGTGTATTGTAGATCCTCCAAAAGTCACTTTTGCATTTGGTGTATTGTAGATCCTCCAAAAGTCACTTTTGCATTTGGTGTATTGTAGATCCTCCAAAAGTCACTTTTGCATTTGGTGTATTGTAGATCCTTCAAAAGTCACTTTTGCATTTGGTGTATTGTAGATCCTCCAAAAGTCGCTTTTGTATTTTGTGTATTGTAGATCCTCCAAAAGCCACTTTTGCATTAGTGTATTGTAGATGCCCCATTCCCAAGAATGATCCGGTGTCGGAGTGAAACATGCATTGAGTGTATTTTGGGGATCTGCATGGTAGTGGTGTGTATTGCTTGCATGTTGGCTGGCTTTTTCTGCATGTTAAGCAGTGGGATGGGTGGGCGGTGCATGTCTGTCAGTACCGCCGACGTTAATATAACTCCGTAATGGTACCTGCTGGTGGATGGTGGCATTTGGTAGACGGGGTCGTAGGGCGGGTGCAGCGGGTCGTCGCCCGGCATGCCCGGCAGGATCACCTCCTCGCTGCCCACTGAAATCGTGAAGTCTGTCAGCACCACCGACGTTAATATAACTTAGAGCCTTGATAGCTCAACGGTTGAGGAGCGGACTGAATTCCGAAAGGTCAGCGGGGTTCAAACCCCACCCGTTGCGCTATTGTCGTACCCACTTGTGGCACAAGCTTTACGCTTAATTGGAGGGGAAAGGGGAGTATTACGTTACGCTACGTTTTCACGGCCCAACCGCCGAACCGATTTTAATGGGTACAGACATGGGATACATCCTGGGGAAGGACATAGGCTACTTTTTATCCCGGAAAATCAAAGAATTCCTACAGGATTTTAAAAAACCGAAATCCACGCGAGCGAGACCGCAGGCATTCTCTAGTTATTGAATACCAGCTTCACCGTTATAGTAATTTAGTAGGTACAGACCACTGAATAAGTTACTCCAATGTACCAGCATAGAAATCTTATTTTTGTATGGCGCGAAAATGTATCTGCCAATCATTACATTTTTTTCTTAACAGTATTTTAGAAACCTCATGTGGTTAGTACTTAATTAAATTAAGTAAATAGATTAAGAGTTAATATTGTAAGTTAGTGTGTTAGTTAACTTGTTAATGCATTAGTTTGGGATGGACCTCATAATTTTGGTGAAGCTTCCACCAGAATTGTTATAAAAAATAGCTATCACTGAATCTACTTATTCTGACAGACAATGAACTTAATCTGATCTAGACGCATGAAATTTTTACCATTTCTTTACATAACATAGGTGAACACTAAGGAAAGATTTTTCTATCAAAGTTTATCATTTTTTCAGCTAAAAATATAGATGGTTTTAAATACAAAAGTGTCAGTTGAATTCGCGATTTTAAGGTCATAGCTCATTAGAACTACCTAGCATCCGACCTGCACCACCTCAACTCGTGTGGCTAGTATTCTTTATATGGACTTGTATGGGCATACGTTCACTACATTAACTGCGTAATGTCAACGGGTCCTCTCGCTCGCTGAGGCTACAGAGGTTGTTATAATGAGCGTATGTCCATAGAAGTATATATGAATACTAACTGCACGAGGCAAGGCGGTGCAGGTCGTAGGCCGGGTGGTTCTAATGAGCTATGACCTTTATTCCAAAAATGCTTCAGTATGTGTTAGAGTATTAGTTGTAACAGTGTTGACAGTTCTTATTAGATTTTGCATGGAAATATTAAACCTTTAACAAGGCTCCCTCCGTCACTCGTTTCATACAATCGTAATTCCAATTTCATTTTAATATTAAGCAACCAAAGTCCATGAAATTTTGCAGACATATTCTAGAAACTAATATCTGTGTCTGTGGTGTTTTAGATTTTTCTAAAAATATGAAGTTTTAAAATTACAGGAGCTCAAAGATTTGTATGAAATTTTTTAAGACCATGTAACTTTGAAACCGAATATTTTAAAAGAAATCTGGAAAACCACAGACATAGATATTAGTTTCTAGAATATGTCTGCAAAATTTCATGGACTTAGGTTGCTTAATATTCAAATGAAATTGGAACTACGATTGTATGAAACGAGTGACGGAGAGAGCCCTCTTAAAAGAAAAGTTTAAACATATTATGCATGTGTTACCTTCCTCCAAATGCTGCATACCAATCACTTGCTCCTCCACTTCCTCGTACTGGTCATCAGTTATATACTCTTCATACTGCACTGTCTCTATTTCCTCATACTGTAACAAGTGATCCATACTGATATTATAAATGCTAAAGCGTGTCTGCCTGTCTGCTAGCTTTTCACAGCCCAACAGCTACTAACAGAGCCTAATATATCCAGGGAAGGGCATATGCTACATATCCCAGAAAATCAGAGTTCCCACAGGATTCTTGAAGGTCCATCCGTTTAAGCGATTTATATGGGTACAGAGGTAGCTTGCATCACCCATGAAAAAAAATTACTTTTTGACGAACTTCTGCTGTCCCTATTATTTCTTCTGATACAATGAAATGATTCTTACATGCAATTGATTCAATTGACATAAAAAAAAATTGTCAATTTCATTGATTTTTATGGACAACTCACGCTTGATCAAAAAATGACTGCAAAAATTGTTTTGCAGTCATTTTTTGCAAAAAATACCTAATGTTTCCTAAGACAGTTTCCCTGTCTCATATGGTTTTTAAAGGTTTTCTCAAAAAAGCTTATTATACAATCGAAGATTATGTAAATGTCAAAAAAGCTTGGATCTGACTCGCTCCAGCAATACACGGCGCTGCAATTGCTTGTATACAGTATGGCATCTTCTTCTTCTTCTTCTCTCTGGGCTGGTTTCCGCACTTAAACGTTTCCGTCTGTTGTGCGTGCGTTGCCCCTCCCCGCCGAAGTGACATATTATTGTAAATTGAATACTTGAAAAGAGCAACCGCCGAGTTTCTTGCTGGTTCTTCTCGGTAGGAACAGCATTCCGAACCAGTGGTAGATTATTTTGACGATTCGAAAGCACTTGTAAAAGTTTACTTGAATAAAAATAATTTGAATTTAAATTTTTATTTCCGCATACTGTCCCAGTTAGAAAAACACACTGTATAGATTAATTTAGATAGTAAATATACTTAGATTATAGATTAATTTTGTGGTGTACAACGAAAGTACATAATATATTCATTCATTCATTCAATAACTGTATATGTTTAGTATCACCCACTCTTACAAGTGTAACCTTAACATGCATTACCTTAACTCCAACTTGGTCATCTCCATCTATTTCTGCCATACCACCATGCGAGCCTATCTCCACCTCACACATTATCTCTTGATTCATCATCTTCACCTAACTCGAGGCCTGAGCCTATCTGTAAATGTGCAATAATAAAAATAATTAATGTTTGTAAGTTTTCATTATCTATACAATGTTTATATTCACACATTGTTCATATGGATGAGTTGAAACTTTGTACAGTAGTTGTTGGCACTTGTTAGACACATGACACACACAAGTGCTGATATTGGCAATGTAATGTACAATAAGTGGCACCTGAGTTGTATTGTGTTGCATCATATTATACTAGATTTGTATGAAAATATCAGAACAATACAGTGGACCCCCGGTAATCCGACAAACGTTTTGCAGGACATTGTCGGACTATCGAATTTGTCGGATTATGGAGTACTGCCTAAGACCCCCTATAATCCGGAATTTTTTACAAAAGAATACCTTGTAATCCGACAAATTACAAATCCAATGATAAGATTCTATATGTCATACATACAAACAAATCAGTACAAATCATACTACAATAATGTAGCTTTCTATTGGTAAAGAATTTTCAAAATCGGTTCAGTAGTTCTAGAGATTACTTCCTACAAGCAATTTGCAAATACCTCTTTATAATATTAGTAAGTACATTGTAGTAATAAAGATAATTTTATTTAAGGTGGATGCCACAGGTCAGCCTGCAAAATTCAAATTAGTTTTTTTGCAAATTGTAAACTAATACGACAACGTAGGCTTATGGCATTTTAATCGCGCCAATAGCATCATCCTCACAGGTTTATATAAAAATCTTTACTTGAAAGAAATTAGCTCTAGTATCGACTAAGTCTCACAAATTAGTCGATACTAGGGCTATATTTTTTATTTTTTATAAGTACATAAATATTTTCAGTCAAGATTTTTTAAATCGCGATATAGGCTTGCGTTTGACGACAACTATATACATAATAGATTCACAGAGCTATACAACTAAAGGTATGCTTACACGGGCAATTGAAATTCTGCAATAACAATATTCTGCACTAAGCAATTTACTGCAATATCCAACAATACCTGAAAATTTCTGCAATGTTATGCAAAATAATTTGCTCCACTTATTGCCCCAGATTGATCCATTCATGTTGCCGAGCGACAATTGCTTAAAAAATTGCCCATGTAATTGCACTAATTGCTAGAATGACCATTACTGTTATTCTAGTAAATAGTGGTTACTTTAATATTTTCTAAATATACAGTTATTTGAAATGCTAGTAATTATGACTTGATTAATTAATTGTTTGGATACTTTTTTAATGATGTCTGTTATAATGTTGGTGCCTTTTTCCAAGCATAAAAGAGTTTATTTAAACCAGTAGACATAATATGAAATGAACTAACTATATAATTTAGTTTGTGAAAATATTTTATGATTTGTATTTTTGTTTTGAAAAGAATAGTTACTTTAAAGTTAATACCTATATTTTCTTATCTGTAGAGTGTAGGGTCTGTGCCTGTCATATTTAGAAATACTGTCACTTTTTGTTTACAAAGGTTGACTGAAATTTGCATTCTCAATAATCATCAAAAATGAACTTTATTACGAGTTAATTCCAGTTATTTTTAGATTATAGCTTTGCAAATAACGGAAAACAGTTTACAGTATGTTTTGGATGTCGATAAGCGCGAATGGGCGTCACACATTCCGAACTAGTTTTGCTGTAAGCAAGTGTTTATATCAAGTTACAAATCAGCCCACATGCTTAATTAATTTAACAAGTCCTTCGACGCGCCCTATTACTGCTTATAATAATGAAAATATTGGAAAGAATACAGAATAATTATTGAAAGTACATCGGTTGGTTAGTTGACATAGAGACCGGCCGGGTACACGAACGATTTTTCCAACAATTATATAAAACGACCACGCCAATCTTTCACAAGACCAACCTCCGTTGTTTGACCTTCATTTCTATTGCCCCTTGGACTCGTCTCTGGGTGTAAATACACAGAAATTGGGAAACACTTGTTACAATGTGTCAAAAAGTATGATTGTTTTTGGGGGAATTAGTTTACCTTTATTTAGATTATAACAAAAGCTGCACGGCCCCCTGGAGTCAAATATGGATTCTTGCGTAGGCACGAATTTTTTCCCAGCTATTTTCACTGCAAACAATGGCACACACTTCAGTGAAAAAAAGTTCAATATTTAGTGTTCAAAAATATTTGAAATTTACGCGAAAATGTTTATAAAATATGTCCGACTAAACATGGCGTCCAAAGATGTCCGACAAATTTCAATATGGCGACGCAAAATGGACGCCCGCTCCCATTGCCGAAACTGCGTCAAAAGAAAAACTAAAAAGCAGCAACACCCTGAACTTCAAAAAAATATAGTATAATGTTGCCCTTTGATAAAAATATTTTATTTTAGTTTTATACTTAAACTTATGAAATTATTCATAATTATTTACTATTATATAATTTGAAAACAATTATTTAGAGAATAAAATATATAATACCTATTAGCGCCATCTAAGTAGCATCTCGGTAGGTGCTCAGTATTGTTACAAAAATTAGTGTTGTGAGCTAAGGTTCTATATTTTGCTTGTGCATATTATATAAATAGGTTGTTGCTTCTGTTGTTATTTTGACGTGACAACGTCTTATAATTCGATAGAGCCGGCTGCACGCACGAAAAAACATGACTCATGCGGCGTTACCTCGCTCTGAGGCGTTCCATGTAAGGCTTGAAGTGCAAGCGAGAGCGCGGAACGAGCGACAAAGAAGCACAATCGGCCTTTGTTGTCACGTTCAACTATCGTCAGTAAACCGACTTTACAGACAACCAATTTTTTCACTGGTTTTGGAATTCGTACATACTGGAAGCATTCGGTAGTGGAGTGCAGTGATGGCTTGGCTGGGCCTAGTACCTATATCATAATGTAATTATGAATAAAATTATTATAGTATAATATGACATGAATAGGGAACATGTTACGTATGGCAACTCTGATACTAGACAGTGACAGAATTCCAAAACCACGCCATCTTTAGTGAAAAATTGGCGAACTGCTGTTAACTGTCAATGTCAAGTGTCATTTCACTTTTCAATTTTCATTCATTTTACTTCCTGTGATTATTCAATACCTGCTTGAGAATTTTCTTTAAGATTTCCACTAATAAATAATGGCAGTGAGGCTATTGTCTAAAATTCGGCTTGTGCCCGAGTTGAGAGGTGCGACGTATAGCTCATCTGCCGCGCCTGCCCAGCTCTCTGATTTTGACGCGCAACATAAAACTCCTGTAATTCGGAAGCAGAAACTCATTCCTGTCGCCCAGTATGGAGGTCGTCATGCTGTTACCATGTTACCTGGTGGAGGAATCGGTCCAGAAGTTATGGGCTATGTCAGAGACATTTTCAAGTAAGTGGCCTGTATGAGCAGTTTAACATTAAAGTAATTGTACTGTAATCTGATACAGCGTCTAATTAAAGCTAAAAAGGACTGTAAATCACGTGAGATAAATATCAATGTATAGCTTGAGTGTTACATTATAATTTACTGAATTACTTGTGTAGACTTTCTGTTTTATAAATAGGCCTCATTGTTTTTAATTCTATATTCTTTATGGTTTACCAAAATCTAAATACCTACCTACTGAAAATTTGCAGAGCTAAAACTGCCTTGTTCTTGAAATTGTTATTTATTTATTAATTTAACTTGCAATCTTATTTTCATTCATAAATAAATAGGTGTTGTGCAAGAGAGGTACATTCTTTCTAAAAGTCTTCTAATATTCACTGACGATGAACACCGAAGGGGTTTTAGTGGGTAGAAATCCCACATAACCCAATCTCTCCCCAAGCTCCTTGGGGAGAGATTGGGTATTTTGCTCCCATTGACAACAAACAAACAAAAGTAACCTTGTTCACTTCACTTAATGAGTTTGTATATCTTGTTTCAGATATATTGGAGCACCAGTGGACTTTGAGGTTGTAGACATTGACCCTACAGTAGACAATGATGAGGATGTGCAGTACGCTATTACTACAATCAAGAGGAATGGGGTTGGACTCAAGGTACTGTATACTATCCTCAAATTTGAGTGTTAAATTTTCTTAGTACCCCAAGAATACTTTGATTTTACTGCAAGCTATCTCTGAGTCAATCAAGATTGGAACTGCACCATGATAGGGTAACAGACAGACAAACTCACTTTTGTATTTATCATAATAATAAATTAGTATGACTGAGGCAAGTCATCAAATATCCACAATATTTTATGTATTACATGTAAGGATTGTGAACTTAAAGTATCTGGCCAAAAAAAAAATTATTGCAAAGGTAAAAAAATCTTTTGCATAATTTTTTATTTTCAGGGCAACATAGAAACAAAAAGTGAAGCAGCATATGTGACATCACGCAATGTAGCCCTGCGTAATGAGCTGGACATGTACGCGTATGTACTCAACTGCAAGTCCTTCCCTGGCATCCCCACGAGGCATAAGGACATTGATGTGGTTATTATCAGGTAAGAGAATGGTTTTAAATAGATAGGGTGCACGATTTATAATATTAGTACAGTGAAGGATCATTATTTCACATTCCTAATCCCACAGATGAATCCATACTTAATGGTAATGTTAAAAGTTCATCCCAAATCACTATTATTATTATTTGTTGTTCACAGACAAAACACAGAAGGTGAATATGCCATGTTGGAGCATGAATCTGTCTATGGTGTTATCGAGTCTATGAAAGTAGTAACTGCCACAAACTCCGAAAGAGTTTGTAGGTTCGCGTTCGAGTTTGCCAAGAGGAATGGAAGGAAGAAGGTTAGTATGACTACATCCTGCCATGTGCCATTTAATAGAATAGAATAGAGATATTTTATTTCAAATAAACTTTTACAAGTACTTTCACATGTATCTACCACTGTTTCGAAATGCCTTTAATATTTCCTTTTTTCTCTTCTCACTGGGCTGGTTTCCGCACTTAAACGTTTCCGTCTATTGTGTGTGGCCTTTCTAATATATTTCCATTAATAAATTAAGTGTTTGATACTATTATGGTATGGTTTATACTAACGGGCGTCGCGAGGGCGATAAAATTGTGCAATAATACATTTTCACACTACACAAAAATGGACTATTTTAATCCACGGTAGTACGTACACGGTACACTTAAGACACGGATAATTCTAACGCGGGTTTTATTACAGAGAGATTATGAACTCTCAACCCCTAGATTACAAGACTCGTGCTCTCACCCCTGAGCTATGGAGGCTCACCCATAACAATTATTATGCTTTATTTTAGGTGACCACAGTCCACAAAGCCAACATAATGAAATTATCTGATGGTTTGTTCTTGGAAACTTCTCGACGCATCGCCAGAGACGAGTACCCAGAGATTGAGCACAACGACATGATTATTGACAACTGTTGTATGCAGCTGGTTGCCAAGTGAGTACTTTTACTTTGTTCTTTTTTTTATTAAGTGTAAACGGGTGGGGTTTGTACTGCCACCTTTCGGAATTCAGTCAGCTCCCCAACCGTTCTAAAACAGATTTTAATTTATTTTTATGCATAATAGTTTTTGATTTATCGTGCAAAATGTCGAAAAATACCCAAGTACGGAACCTTTGGTGCGCGAGTCTGACTCGCACTTGGCCGGTTTTTAGTAACCCCCCATATTACAAACTCATTTATTTATGTTACACATCCTTATTTGGGTCACAGAAATTCCTTGTACTGTGTACTTTTGAACATGATCAGTTCAGTAGATTCGAAGCAAATTTTTTGTGTATTTTTTTAAATAAACAGACACACATACACTGACATATGGAACCCTAAAAAAGAATACATTGAATTGCAGGCCCCACCAATTCGACGTGATGCTAATGACCAACCTGTACGGCTCGATCGTGTCCAACGTAGTGTGCGGTCTGCTGGGCGGCGCCGGTCTGCTCTCCGGCAGGAACTACGGCGACCACTACGCGGTCTTCGAGCCTGGCACCAGGAACACTGGTAATTATCTATACTCCATTCTTCCTGCGCCGTTTCCTCAATTTTGAGGATCGTTGCTCCCCTTTGATGCAATCTTTGCTACGATGTTCTTCCATTGCTCCCTGTTCCTTGCCGCGTGGATTGCATCGCAGATAGGAGTGTCGACCGCTTCTTTTATTTGGTCTGACCAACGTCTCGGGCTACGTCCGCGGGTCTCTTTCCTTCGATCTTACCAGTGACCATGAGTTTTTCGATATTGCTGGCGTTCTTCCTTGCGATGTGACAGAAGTACTCAAGGGTCCTCCGCAGACAAATGTTAAATAGCCTCATCGTTATCTTAAGTCTCTTTCTATTATCTCTATCTTAAGTATCTATACTCTATGCTTCTATACTAAATATAGAGATAAACTTTGTAAGTATGTTTGTAGGAAGTAATCTGGAACAACTGAACCGATTTTGAACTTTATTTCACCAATAGCAAGGTATGCATGTTGATGAATAATAGCTTCTGAGTGTCATAGGCTATATTTTATTTTCAATAAAGTTAGAGATTCCTACAAAAATTGTAATACGCTAGAGCTAGTCACACTATCACATCACACTAATATAATAAAGGCGAAAATTTGTGTATGTGTGTGTGTGCGTGTGTGTGTGTATGTTTTTTACGCCTTCACGCAAAAACTACTAGACGCATTTGGCTGAAATTTGAAATGGAGATAGATAATATCCTGGATTAGCACATAGGCTACTTTTTATCCCGGAAAATCAAAGAGTTCCTACGGGATTTCGCGATTTCGCGGGCATCGTCTAGTCGGTAAAACAAAGTCGCAATCCGTATTGCACTTATAACGTCTAACCTATTGTACCTATCTATTTGTTACCTCTGTTACTCTACTCAGTGAGCTCCTAAACAATGATAACCCCCACATGCTAGGGTAAGAAAAAAAAAAATTTTTTTCAGGCTTCTTTTTCGTGTTGGGAGCTGCCCTGAAAAATAAATTAAATGAATTTCTAATTCAATTGATAATGATGAAGCACCAAAGATTATAAAACTACAGGTTGATACATGAACATGCCTTTTCCACCACAGGTACAGCCATCGCGGGCAAGAATATCGCGAACCCTATAGCGATGATCAACGCATCGGTGGACATGTTGGAACACCTGGGCCACCACTACCACGCCGACCTCATCCGACGAGCCGTCGCCAAAACCATCAATGTTGACAGGGTATGATGCTGCAATGCATTGGAAAATAATCGAATGTATTTCGGTATTTTTTTTTTTAAAACGATCATTTTATTCAGTTATGTTTTTAAATAATCGACTTATATTTTTAGGTTATTGATTTCTATTTTAATTGATTATTTTTCTCTCTATCGTACTCTGGTTCGCTTGCTCATATGGGTAACAATATGTAAATAATCGATTAGTATTATTAAAAATCGATTATTTAAAAAAAAATCTTTGATTTAAAAAAAATAATTTTAGCACTCACAACTAAATTATTAATTAAGATGTCTGCTACTTAGAAATTTAAAAAAAAGTTGTCAAACTGCAATTTTTTTTTAAATTAATTTTGCAGCATCCAAGTGATATTGTGTTAATTTAAGTATTGTTTCCTAGGTGCTGACTCCAGATGTGGGCGGCACCGCGTCATCCACCGACGTCGTGACCAACATCATGGGTAATATTGGACGCTGTTAAACTTTTGCTGTCTAGCTTTCTTGTGGATAAACGATCTTTATATATGCAGATCTTTATATTTTATACAATCTGTCCTTTACACTATTTTCTCTTTGACATTCGCACTATTCATTCATTTGCGTGTTTCTAGTCATTAAAAGTTTTTATACGAAACTATACTATGCGAAAATTTATTGTTGGGTTTTACTTGTCAAAAGTTATCAGTTATTTATTTGTCAAATATAATATAATTTGCCAAATACAACAAAAATTTGTCAAATATTAAATTTTTGGATGGTGCATACGAATATACTGATTTGTCAAATATAAAACAGTAAAATGGACAGGGTATAACGAATTTAGCTTACTGTATTTAATAAAAAATGCTTCTGTCAAATTTAACAAAAAAAAATGTCAAACACAAAACAAAGATACTCGTAGTTATCATTTTTGCTTATTTACTTTTTAGTCGACATGATCGATAATAAATCGATAGAAAGACCGTGTTTCTTGTAAACAAATAAAGTAAATTGACAAAACTTTTGCTATCTCTTTCAAATTGTTCTTTTGAGAAAAGGATGACAAGATCAATTAATGTTTAGGTGTACTTTTTTGTACAGAAAAAATGAATCTAGTGCCAAAATCGTATGGATTGTAGATAGCCAAAAATATTACAATAAAACATAAGTTTTTGTAGTTTTATGCATATGTTAGCTAATTTTGTTTGTTATTAATTTTATTTTTATCCCCTTCAGGAAAGGCAAAGGTCGTAGACCATGCAGCCTGACTAATTTTGTGTTTTGAAGCAATGTTTGTTTTTTTTGCCAGTATTTGTCGTATCTAGATCCATAAATTGTGCTTTATTTATATGCTTTTGTAACTATAACTCTCTATTTTACTATGAAACAGTAAAAGTTTTATAATTTTATTGTTAAACATGTGTAACATGATTTGCTTAGTTAGAGATTTTTGTTTATTTTAAGATGAGATTAAGATTTTTGAGATTTTTAATTTAAAAAAATTTCACTAACGCACAAAAGGACATGAATACTTATTTATACATATAATTAAAGGCGTTTCATTTACATTTAAATGAAAATTTCTATTACAAGCACTGTTTTATTACACTAGTTTCTGCCTGCTATTTTACACGGCATATATTTTCATCAACCTACTATCACTTTTTCATTGACCTATTTTTATAGTAAAACTTAATTTATTGATCTTTCTAATTAGTATTACGTTATTCGCGTGGTTTGACCACTTACAATCCCATATAATGGGGGGAAAAGGGTTGCACAAAAAAATTGCCATAGTTCCTGTTTTGTAAAAAAAATCATTAAGTACCAAAAACCATGAATTTCATTAAATTATACAAGTAAAATTATTATTATACTTAACATGAAATGTAATAAAGTTTGAATCTTTATCTATTGAAACGAACCATAGATAATAATGGTTATAGGAAAGAACTACTTACGTATTACGTATTTTTACGTATTTTGGTTGTAAAAATATTTAAATAAAATCGTTAAAGTATGTAGATTGCTGTTTTATTTTGTTGCTATTGTGCAAGCTTATGGTGCAACTAAACTACTGTGTCGTAGTGTGTCCTAAGGTGATCGGAGGTCGGAGTCCTGACTGACTGACTAATCGATCAACACATAACCTAAACCGCTGGGGTGTTAGAAACTTAATGACGTAGGCAAAGAAAGAATCTTTTAAAAACCCAAATATATTCCACATTATTTTATTTGCACCTGTGACGATGAGTCACAAACAGCCTACATGCCGGCCGGCGTAGAAGCATCGAGAATCTTCCACGACAACAACGCGTGATCGACTCAGCAACCCGACCGGCCAATCAGCAAGCTCCGCGACTGCCGCGCGTTGATCACGCCACCGGTTAGGCTCCGCCCATTCCCCAGTGTATAAATACGGCAGCAGCCGCCAGATCAGGGGAGTCGCTCGGCTTCTTCGCCCCGCATAGGTCGGTGTGATCTTTTAACATCGCTGCTCGATCTGGGGGAAGGAGTCCAGCGACACAGGTAGCGTTGAAAGCAACCAGGCCCTCTGCTTGGTGGCACAACAATACCGCACGTCCCGCCCGCGCGTTCACCCTCCTCCGGTCTCCGTCCATGAAGCGATCCTCGTTACGTACCGACATAGGTCGCCCGTGCAACCCCGTCTATAGTCCGCCCGAATTGCCCGCGTCGTTGTGAAACCCTCCGCGAAGGGTAGATGTATTTTGTGTTATTAATAACGGCGATCAGTAAAACTCCATGTACAGTAGATATAAGATTTAGACGTAAATAAATAGATAACGGTTTGTGTGATCATTGTTTTTCTTAGCTGACAAGTCAGGCAGGGTTCCCTATCCTTTATGTACGTAGTAAGGACGTTGCACACCCCAGCCTCCTTGCTACGTTACACACCTTTAGGCCGGCCGCATGTTATTAGAAATTATCATAAAAGGGGTTTGAATATTCAAGGAACCTGGCCTACCTAGTACTCCACCATTTTTTTTTAATTAAAAGATTCTATGAGACAAAATCTTTCAAAAAGTCATATTTCTGAGCTATGAGCTATCAAAGTTGTATTGGTGGCTAGTAGCATAGATATGGCTAGTAGACTCTTGTACTGGTGACGCTACCAGTACAACTTTGATAGCAATGTGACGCTTTGAAAGATTTTGTTTCATACAGTACTTGTTTGTATTGATGCCAGCTATTGATTAATATAGGTTTTATGTGTGGCCGCTTGTGTGGAAAAACGTAAAATGATGGGCTACTAGGCAACCCAAAATCTTCAAGCCCTTACTGACGCTCCCGCATATTATCAGAAACGCTTTGGTGAATCTAAGCTCAGTTTGCATTCGCCGCGAGCTGATCTCTGATCTGTCGGGCGATTAAGAACACTTGATTCCGACACCGAATCTAGTGTTTTGAATCGTCCGGTTGATGGTTTGCAGAGTCTAGTACGAGAGAAAGAGTGTAGAGTGAGTGTGGGGAGTGCAGCTTTCAAGTCCCGACATTCTGATCTAGCTATCTGATATTTGCTGGTTGGCCTGAACTAGCGAATATCAGAAGCGGATGTACGATCGATACGGTTATATTCTGACAATTTGCGGAGTGCCATCTGAAAAGGGCAATTTCTGTATTGCGGCCGGCCTTAGGATCGATTCACATTGGCACGGAGTAAAAGCGAAGCGAATTATTATACCGAGAAAATAACTTTTGGTCGTTTTCTGGCTATGGAAATTGTACATCATGACTTTGTATAAATGTGAATCTATTCTTAGACCGTTTCTTGATTTACCGATGCAAAAGTGCGCCGGTAACGAAAGCTTAGTAGAGTGCCCGGCAAACAACTTGAGCATTGACGCAATTGGCTGACGAATGGCGGGTGCACGCGATTGGTTGATCGTCGGCGCGGGTGCAGGCGATTGGTTGATACATCGACCTTCTCTTCCGGGATTCACCAACTTGCTCCCATGACACTGCTTCAGGTCCAAGTTGTTTGCCAGGCACCATAGTAGTTATACTCAGTGATTTCAATTAAGAAGACCTTCGACATGGTTGGTTGGATACCTACTCAAAAAACCTCAACCATGGCAACTAATAGTTTTTTATTAAAATCAGGGTTTTCCACTGAAATAATATAAGAAAACTGAAAACACTGAAGTACATGTTTCCAATATGGTGCGTGTGGCGGTGTGGGTGTGGTGGCGATTATAATCTTAATTGAAATGCATAGTAGATTAGAGAAAGAGATTATTTATTTTATTTATTTATTTATTTATTTATTAGAACGTGTTGTACGCGTATCAGAGTCAACTTCATTTTGGCGTGGTTAATGTAAGTAGTTTGTAAAAAAATGATTTTGAAAATGTTACCGGATTCAGCAGTTAATTTTTTTTTCTTTTCCAGAAAATATGGGCAATATGGCAAGAGAAAATGACGACGCCGCTGTTGTTTTTGGCAAATCCTTTATTCCTTATTGTTGATATCAATATAAAGTCGCACAGTAACTTTATTTTAGCTAATATTAGCTGATGCCCGTGACTTTGTCCGCGTTCGGGAAAAAGTTAATCCTATGTTACGCTCGTGTTTAATTATAACATGCAAACTAGCCAAACCATTGCCCCGCTGCGGCGTGATTGAAAGATAAACCAACAAACAAACACACTTTCGCATTTATAATATGGGTAGGTAGTGTTTCTCTCACTATCGTAGGGTGTGTATTAATAAAAAGTAAGTAGAATAATATAATTACGTAAATAGCATGAAAATAAGATTAGGTACAAATAAATTTATGTTTCTCAGATAATGGTGTTATTTTATTCAAGGGTTTCCCTTGTTACCACTAGCAAAACTATTTGGTGATTTTCTCCTTGTTTGTAGACAAATAATGGGTAAAATCATTCATTTTCATATTTTTTTGTGGTATAACCAGAAATTCACGGTTTTCGGATTTTTTCCTTTAGGTACTTGGGCCATAAGACCTAGCTACCTACCAAAATTCATGATTATAGGTCAATGGGAAGTAACCTATAGGTTTTCTTGACAGACGGACAGACAGACAGACAACAACGTGATCCTGTAAGGGTTCCGTTTTTCCTTTTGAAGCATGGAACCCTAAAAGTAGATAAAAATTAAAAATACCATAATTTTTTATAGCATCGTTGTTCGCCCGAAACCGAAAATGGAAGGGTGATGAGCAAAAATGGTAATTGCGTAAGAGATAAGGCTTAAGTAAAACAAAAGTTAGGGTTATTCAACGATATATTGATACATTGTATTGTTCACATCGAATTGGATATGACATCAAGTGCGCGATCCTCGCATAACTACACTTACAATTAACATTAATAATAATTAATTTACTAATTAACTTAATAATACGAAATTATTACAATAATAATTAATCAAAAATAAGTAGAAAATAAATGCGGCGATACTAAAGCGTTCAGCTCCTTTTTAATTTCATCTGTGATTTCGATGCCGATTCTGGCAACACTGGTACCAAATTTTCTTCAGCATGGTACGAAATGGTAGAAACTGTCAATATAAAAAATACCTTCGGTACTTATACTTAACAATAAATGCTAATAAGCCTGTCAAGATAGTAAAATAAAATTATTTTAATTAATTATCAAAAAATGCTTTCAAAATTGTACCAATGTTGCCATCCCTTTATTTTAAAGGTCAATTTTTTAAAAACATTTTAACCTGGAAAAATAGGCACAAAAATCAGATCAAATGAAACAAACAAAGATTCAAAATATTAAAGAGATTTAAAGGCGGATAAACTTATACAAGTGTTTCTTTTTTTGGTTACTCTTTTTTTTTTTTTGAGTCTGTGACTCCTACAAAATTGGCTCAACGGACAAGGTCCTACACAACTCAAAACAATTTATAATTATTTTATAACTCTAGATATGCAACTCGGCAAGAGGAATAGAGATTCATTTTTTTTATAAATTACCTAATGTGTTTGGCATTTAATTTTTAATTTTAAAGCACCGATTTTGGCTTCGCTTTTTTTTCAAATAAATTTTAAGTCAAATGATAAAATCCCCTGCTGTTATAACATTCAATAGACAAGCTTTTTCTTCTCCAAATTAAACGATTATATCTAAGTATATTAAAAAAATAGTTTATAAAATCATCTCTAATAATGAGATTTATGGGAAAGGGTCACGACCCTCAGCAATTAGGAATACGATGCAGAGAAGAAGATATGAAAATAAAAACGTATTAATAATATAGGTACATAATGGTTTTCTGAACGAAACCTGACGCAATTGAAAAAGACTTTTGTCAGTTATTTTTTATCTCTATTTTTTTCTAACAGCAGAGGCATTAGACAGATTTAAAATTAAATAGAGTAATAAACTCAGCTGTGCCGAGAAGAGAATAAAGATTAAATAGAAAAAATAATACTATCTATCCATTGACGTAAAATAAAAACGAAAATCCACGATCTCACGGTATCTTCATACATTTTTGTCCAGCTCTCCTAAACAACTAAACAGATTTGGATGAAATTTCGACAAAACATAGGTAAATATCTTGGACATGTCTAAGACATATAATAATTTATGCTAAGAAACGCAGGATATTTTGTGTTTATTTTATGTCAATGATTAACCCTCATTCAATGAGATCGTCTTAATAGATCAGTCTATTCAAAAAGTCTAGTTCGTGATAAATGTTAGTGATTTTTTTTCAGACACGAATCTTTATGAAAGCAAAACCATACGATCAGTTTAATGGTACGACTCCACTATCCAGATTCGCCAAATGATTTGAGTTCGGGCAAATAAACTGGCCAATATACGGATAATATACGGATCCAGTTCTGAAAAATAGTTTCCTCAAATCACTAACAAATATCCATAAACTATTAAAAAAACCATCACAGTTTAGTGCGCACACGCACACTGGTAACAGATTATAATAATAAATTCTATTAATAATAATAATAGTGATAAAAAACCTAAATTTAAATTATAACCGCTTAGAGGGTAAACTATATTAATAGTCAATGGCATTAAAATCACAGACGAGTATAAAAACGACCAAACTATTATACAAATCACATTTCCAATAAAATTATAACAGTTAAAAATCACAGGTGTAAAAGTTACACTTAAAACTATAGGGAATAGATTTTTTAGTGCGCTAAAATCGCTCACGACTTGGCGATCACAAATCGGGGGACATTTTAGCGCTCCGCTATCTAAGTCGCACGTACACATTCGACCACCGTCTATGGCATCGCCCACTCTCGAAAAATTTGTTCCTAGAAATTCCCTATCAAATTGAACACATTTTTTCATCCCTATAATGTTACAACAATGTGATGCCATAGTGTCGCTAGTGTAAATAATACTGAGCTGCCTTAAAGAGAGTCTAAACTTAACGATAAATACGCGAATCAAATAAAATAACTGACTATGAACACACCTATGTCGAGGCGAGTCTGTAAACTCATTCAAAAAATCAGTACTGGAAAAAGCGGTTAAAAAAATCGCCGCGTAAAAAAAGTGCGAATCACGCGCGGTAACTACACTAACACTAACACGAATCAATGCGCGCCCGCCTTTAGTGAAGACGCGAAAACCGCAACACACGCGCGAAATTTGCGCTTTGCTACCTGACACCACCGAGCCACCTGAGACCCACGTCAATGGCCGAACCATTTTGCTATCCCTACAATTAGAATTGTTTACAACGCGAGTTGGGTATTCGCGCGAATTTGTTCCTATGTCTACTTTTAAGTATTGACGCGTAAACGCGAAAATTACGTAAATCTTACTAATATAATCCCGCCCAGTTGACACTTCGGCGTAATAATTAACTAGGTATTTATGCGAACTTGACAGTGTTGCGCGTGTCTTAGACAAACATTCGCACATGCATGTCACTAAACACCATATTCTATCTAAGTATTCTGCCGAATACTTCACTTTGGGTATGTGTACAAACATTTCTTTTGTTCGTTTACTGGCTAAGTATTCGTGCGCATACGTCAGATTTGTTGGTGTAGCTGACTCCATTCGCATATAAGTGACATTTTTACGTATCCTACTCGAGCTTTCGCACGTAAGTCTAACATCTACACATTTAACGTCTAGGTATTCACGCGCACGCGGATATTTGCACGCGTGTGTGGGGTAGCCGCGCGCGGGAGGGCGCGCAAGGGAGGGGACGAGTAAAGTTAGAAGGGAAATATGTGCGGGACGCGGGTCCGCTTTTCCACCGTACTGACGTGGTTTTAATGGTTAAGGGCAATGCTGTTTCTTCGGCTTTTTTAAATGTTCCTCGTCGATTCCGGACTTCGGCACCTAAGGGAGGAATTGATCATTGTACTTGTTACTAGTTTTTTACTTTTTTGATTTGCTGGGATAAAAAGAAGGATGCTCGGTCTCTGGGATGTAAACTATCTCTTACTCTGACCCAATCGTCTAAGTCGGTTAATCACATGGGCCATCAAAAGCAAGCAGACGAACAAACAAACAGTATAGATTATTATATCTTTGCCGTTGTTAGTTACCACCCTACTAGCAAAGCCGTGCTGCTAAGCGATTTAGCGTCCCAGTAAGATGCCGTGCAAAATCCAATAGGGGTGTGGGTTTAATAAAAAATGCCATACCCCTTTCAGGTTACCCTCTTTTATCTTAGACTGCATTATCACACCAGTGAGATTGCAATTAAGGGCTAACTTGTATCTGAATAAAACAAAAAAGTATCAAGTCCCACCTCAGTATAACGCTCCCCCTTGAGCGAGACGATCTTGTTATCCCGGTATCGTACCAGCTTCTTGGGCTCGATCTTGGGCGCCAGCGGCTTGTGCTCCTTTGTATCTGAGTTCTTGTCCACGTACGAATATCTGGAAAGTCAGTCAGTCAGTTAACAACACCGCCACAATATCACCTGCCTAGGACCCTGATCTTTCGGATATATGTTGGAGAATTGTTCAAGAATTTCACAACTTTGTTCCTCAGACAAACCCTGAGTGTTGGCATCACTTTTAAAATTAAGGAAGGATATTCAAGGAAGATCATCTCGGTTATGCCTGGTGACAATACTACAATTATTTTTTTTAGCGTGATATAGCTTTGTACAGCGCCATCTAATTTGTTAGTAAGAACTTGGGTGAAAATGCATCTTTTCATACATAAATTCTTCGTTATTGTAGCGCCTCTAGTGCATGTGAAGGCCTTTAATCTTTATATACTGTCACTCACCTCGCAATAATACGGCTCTTCAGCTCCTGGTCATCACAAGCGGGCTGCTTGGCGGCAGCGTGTAAGGCAGCCGCGGAAAGCGCTTGTCCGTGCTCGCGTCGATGCAGCAACGTGGCGGCCGCGCGCTCCGCGTCCCCGCAAGCGATGGACACGCAGTGCTTTATCTGGAAACATTCTATACGTTAAACTGATTGAGTTAGTTGTTTTACATTATTTTAGGCGACGAGCTTCATTTGGACTGCAAACACTTCATACTTAAAAAAATGAGGTTTTTGTAAAAAATATGTAAGGATTCGCGAAAATTATTGACAGTTTCCCTTCCGTTACTTACGATAAATATATGGCGCACCTCACCCACATGTTGGGGAGCATCTTGTTCAGAGCGCCGCACTGCTCGGCGTACTCTTCTCTGTTCAGTAGCGAACGACGCTCTGTAGTCTCCGAGGTCTCCAGGAGTTAAAACTACTAATAGGTTTCCTGTCAAAAACCGCATATAAAAGGTCGCACCTCCATAGCGCAAGTGTTGGGAAACATCTCGTGCAGAGCGCGGCACTGCTCGGCGTACTCCTCCCCGTCCAGCAGGGAACGACGCTCCGTAGTCTCCGAGCTTTCCGAGTTCTCCGAGTTGGAGTGTGAGCTAGAAATGGACAAAAATTCATCTATAATGCTTAGATTTGGAAAAAGGACTATATATTTGTTCTATGTGTCAACTGACCGTACTTTTGCGTCGTCTGATCTGAGCCTAAATAATTTGAATGTCTCACCGATTGTTCTTGGTAACGGATTGGATCGGCAACATCTCGCTGAGGTTCTGCAGAGTGAGGCTGATTTTGTCACTACCTGCCGAATCATCTGAAACAATACAATAATATCATCTCAAGCGCAAGCTGTTTCCTTACAATGTTTTTCTTGTGCAAGCAAGTGATAGTTAATGGGCATAACTCAGAAAAGGCAAAGGTGTGTGCCCAGGATCAAACTCATTGAGAATGTTATGTTATCATCATCACTCAGCACTAGATGAAATAATGTCAAGTACTAACTTACTATTGAATAAGAAAAAATGTGCTCTAGCTCCCTCTCTCTCTCTGCAAGTGTGCCCTGTGTGCCTAGTGGGAGATTTTTAACCTATTCGATCGCGTAAAAGTTAACTGCGTTTTGTATGGAATTGAAACAGCGCCATCTAGTGACAAGAAGATGGCGCTGTTTCAATTCCATACAAAACGCAGTTAACTTTTACGCGATCAAATAGGTTAAAAATCTCCCACTAGGCACACTGACGTTAAGTGAAGAGATTGCAGATGAGAGTGCCTTACCATGATTGGACATAGTATCAGACACGTCTCTCCGCGACAGCTCCGCTTCTAGCTCCAGGACCCAGGAGCAAACCAGACCAGGGTCGATGCTCGCAAACTTGGGGATGTACGCTGCCATCATTTCTATGAAACCTACAACAATTTTCGAAGTGAGATTTCTAAACACTGAAAACCATAATATCATATTGTCATTCAGAAGCCAAATCAGAGAGTGAATCTCATATAGAGAACTATTGAATATTTAGAGAACTATCAAAATATAAAGTTAATAAAAATTTAAATTTTTTATGTTATGAATCAAAATATAGGATTATAATTACTTTCTAGAAAAAAGTTGAGTACCCCTGAATCGTCACATTAATGGTGACAATTCTTTGTTTACATATTTTGATCTTGAATTACATTTCAGTTTAACTACATCTACATACTTGCTACACACCTACTTAATTACTTACCATAACAAATTCTAATTCATACTCATACCATAAATGCGAAAGTGTGTCTGTCTGTTTGCTAACTTTTCCCAGCTCATTTATTTAACCGATTTTGATGAAATTTGGTACAGAAATAGCTTGCATACCGGAGATGAAAATAGGCTACTTTTTATTTCCTATGGGATTTTTAAAAACCTAAATCCATGTGAATAAAGTCGCTGGCATCATCTTGTAGTAAAATAATAGGGAATCAACTTAGGCATTTTGAGAGAAGTGACATTTAGAGAAGACAGCAAACTGCAGAGAAATTGCTAGAGGATACATCGAGCCTATGCTAAGAGAAGCGCAAGAGTCTGCAATTATAATATTACACTTCTTTAGTTTAATAATCTTATTTCAGAAATTAACTGCATAGTAACCCAATTAGGTATAAGGATTTTTACATACCCTGTAAAAGTTGTAAGTTATCTAAATTCAACACTAAAAACTTAAAGCAAAGCTTACTTAACAAATAAGAGTAATAGTTTACTTTATATTAATGATGTGCTCCACTCCATATTTTGACTATTAAGTATAAGTGACAGTCTAAGCTACATAAATATCCTGAGTTGGTAGACAAATATCCTACCGGATCAGCTCGGTACTTGGAAAATTAATCCAATAGCAAAAAACGAAGTATAGGTACTTCATTGTACTACAAACAGATACTTATTTCCGACATTCTAGCATCAATATTGAGAGAATACGATGAAATTTAGGTTTATATTGAATCTGATTCTAAATCTTACCTTCTACATCAAAGCATGGGTCCTGGGAAGCCTCCTCTAGGATGGAAATTACATACGAGAGTACAATGTCGTCTATAGCACTCACGTCCGCAGAAGGGATGTTTTTCTTAATAAACTGAAATAAACTCTCCTTAACATGGCACTCTTGCTGCGCTATGGCACTCATATTACCTGAAACTCATCAACTTTCTTAGTAAAAACTAGAAAATACTTGTTAAAATTCACAATTTCTTTCTCTCCGTTACGGGTCGATAAACAAAGCAAAATGTACACAAAAAGCACTTTGAAAGCAAAACTCACTTAGTTTGTAATACCTTTAACTTATAACGAATATTGGAAGGTAAGTTTATTAGTAAATTAATTGATTTTCAGTAGAAAAACTCAATAGCGAGAAAAGCGACGGAAAATCAATACAAATGATAGTTTTTTTATAAACAACTTATTATTATTTTGTAGTATGGCAACTTATCCGCTCAAGTCAAATATTGCATATTTTGTGCATAACTACGAAATTAAATTAATTAATTATAAAAATAGTCAATTAATTATCGGGTTAAAATAATTTGAACATCTTTTGTAAGTTATTTTTTCATTTAGTATTTTTTAAAGTGGAACTCAGAAGTTATGACGGACAGGTCTACAAATATTTTACATTAGACGAGACGCGCGTGAAATGGAGTATGGGTAGACGTAATTTTGGCGCCAATTTCAAACGCAGTACAGTCGCGTACCAAAGACAATAATTTAATTAAATTTCGTATGTATTTTTTCGTTCATTATTCTTCCTTATTCGATTTCAAGTAACTTAATTAATATAATTATATGGGACTTTAATATGTTGTACAAAATTATTTAAAACATTTGATTTTATGTCTTTATTAGTTTGAAATTATAAAGTACGCACCGAATTGAGAGCTTTCTATTTAAGGTGACTAAAATAGAATTGAAGACCTTTAATAAAAACAGCTAGCCATTAAAAATAGAATAAAATCTAAATAAAATATCGATATTTTACTGTGCGTGATCAATTCAAATACAGATTTTAAAGTGCACTACAGTGACAGAGCTATTTCTGATGATTCAGAAAAAATATTAAAAGGATAGTGATATTTCTGATGGAAATTAAATAAAACATACTTCATGGGTTTTCTATTCATATATTTTCAATTAAAATTTAAAATATAACGAACAATAATTATATTTTATACTCTTACATATTTTTATCTAAAATGATAGATAAACACAACGCCAAAATCACAACTACATGTTTTATTATATAACAATTTCTTTTTTTCTGGTATGTGGTGGACTTAGTGAATTGTTAATATTTAGTAACATGTTTTATTAATAGCAAGTAATATTTTTCTCGAAATTCATTACATTAATCTATAATGACAGTGGGATAAAATAAATACCCTTAATTTTCATCTCAGTTTTAAATTCTATTTAAGCGTCATCATTTTAAATTACAAAAAGGACGCAGTGGGGAATTTCATAAAAATAATAAAAAAATTAAAAACCGATGAAAATGAGCGCATTGTCAAAATTATTATAGATTATTATTATAGGTACGAGACACAAGTCTACGCCATTAGTGCACACTACAATTCAAAGTGTATGCGTTATCAAAGATAAGTATTTGGTAATGTTACAACTTGTATGGGAATTTGAAACAAACAAGAGAGATTAAAGAAAAAGGCAAGTATGCCATTAGAATAATAGTCTAATGTTATGAAACTTAACTATCCAAGTTATTACGTGATTTTATACACGATGAAAAATCAAATTATTTATTAATGGTATTACATTATTTTCGAGGAGTTTTTCAGGTACACATTAATTATATAAGTAGAATTTAGATTATATATTTACAGTTCATTTTACTATTAAATAGTACTTTGTTTTTATAGATTTATTAGTAGAATAACGTTGAGATAGATTTTATCAATTAAATTATAAGTGTCAAAATACTAAAGATATACACTACAAAATTGAAATATAATTTTAACACATGAGTGTTTTACACAGGCAAAATATTAATTTCGTTATAAGTATATAATTAAGTATGTATTGAGATATTAAAATAAAACGTAATATAATAAATACTGTTACATTAAATTATAATTGTTAATGACTGTTAAAACATTTCTATCTAATAGAAGTGTAGAATTTGAAAAAAAAAAATATGAACTATATAGGGTGCAAGAAAAAATACATAATTTATTTTTGAAATAATATACATAAATTCTATTATAAATTAATCAGCTATTTTAACTTCCATTCATATTTCATACTTTCACAAAAAATGTTTTATTGACACTGAAATAATATTCATCATAGACAGAAAATAACTACTACTTATGAGGTATATATTTTCTTTTATTGCTTTACCTTCTCATCGGGCAACATGCCATAAGTCGAGTTTCTATAAACAGTGAGATTTATTTTAACTAAGTGTAAGCAGTAGAAGTTTTAAGAAATACTGTTTTACACAATATAATAAGAAGATTTTTATTAAATATAAGTATATTTTTTACAAGAATAAATTAAATTCAATATTGCCTTCTATCTATTTTTATACCTCTTATTAATATCACTATTCAATTCAAATATTTTTTCTTTTAATATTATGTGCGACATTCATATTTAAGTTATCTCTGTATGTTACTTTAACAATAAATGCTTTAAGTATTTTTGTTTAGATAGTAATTAATTATCACTTATTTAACAAAATTATCCAAGTAAAAATATTTTATACAAAAGTTATACAAGTATGCAAAAAAAAAACTATCGTGAAATATGAAATTCTACTTGAATGTAATTAGGTAATTTGATTTATGAGAGTTTCATGTAATATCTTAATTTCGTACTTGTTTACTTGTCTACCAATGAATAAATAGGTATGAAAATAATATTTTTCAACTAAAAACGGAACTTTCATTTTATGTGCATTGATGTAGGTACCTACCTAGTTTATCTTCAACAACTTTTAAGTGTTTACAAAACCAGTGCTTTTCTATAAGTACCTTTATTATTTTAAATTTTATTTTCTTAATTGACCACAAGAAATGGGTTGGCAGTTCGTGGTTTCAAATATTTATCTTTCTTCGAGATGTTTATTTTATTACGAAGTAGGTATAAAATATATTTTTTAACTTCAAAATTTGCTTAATGTGTGTTTAAGTTTTTAATAAAATACAAAATATTCACCTACTTTATTTTAACTACTGTTGTAATGCAAACAACTTATAGTAGTTTATTAATTTAAAGTAAATTTTCATTTTGTTTGCTTTTGATAAGCATTCGAAAACTCGATGGTTTACGATATAACTACAACGTAATTCAATTATATTATTAGTAGCAACATATATATATCACGATACAAGCGTCATTAAATTTCACAAAACCTAACATTAAATATACATTTATACTATCTTAAATTACGACATGTATACGACAAATACATAATAATACATTATAATATCTGTGACATCAACATTTCATCAGAATAAAATAGTTATTTCGATAAAGCGTAGGTATTTTAAATCTTATTTTTTAAACACAAATTTAATAGATATGGACATTTCCTTCCTTTTTAATATTTATATTAGGTATATTTTTCATTTTCGTCACATATTTTCCCATATCACTTTTCGCAAAAACATTTATTATCATATACAAATTACATATATTAATAAATTAAAAATTAATAAATAACAATTTTTTCAAAATATTCTTTTTTCCTATATTTAAAAATCTTATTAAGACATTGCAAATCCTTTCAGGCGTCCATTTTCTACTTATGTCGACGCTTTTATCAACATCATCGCAACAGTTTAGTAATAATATTATCTAGATGACTAGGTACTTCTTCAGCCTAACATATACGACATACGTGATATGCAGAGGATGAAACGTTGAGGAGCATGGGCCTAGTTGCGGCAGTGCATATTTTGCGCTGGCTTGGCAACGTTGACCCAAGGCAGTAACTGGATGGGTGACCAACTTTGAAGCTTTACATTTGCCCCGTGTCTCGAAGAGCAGGTGAAACCGTAGGTCCCAGTAATTTACACCAACATCTGATAAAAATAGTTGAAATCCCATACTTTTTGTTGAGTCAATGTGGAAGGATCTGTGTAAACCCAACGTATTATTATCCAAAAACCCCTTTCATTATGTGATTAACTTGAAGATGTCACGGCCCTGAGCAATGAGGAATAAATACGTCGTAAAGACAGAGAGAGAAGATTAAAAATCAGTGGCATCCAGTTAGAAGGCTAAATTAGGTAGTATAGTTAAACATGATTGTGTAGATTGAAATAAAGAAATACTAAAGACGTATATTTTGTAGTCTGAAAAACGATTGTCAGCAGATATTTACAAGTTTTATAACGTGTGTGACAAACAATCTAATAAATAAAAAAATATTACGTCTCCTGGTGACTGTCTTATTAAGCGTATTTTCAATTTGTATAGAGTAGCTAACTACCTACTGTGAGGATCAATTAGGGAAATAGTAAGTAAAAGAATAAGACCTTTGTTTTTATAAAAATAGAGTTCAAATTAAATTAAACGCTGGACGTGGCTTGCTGGCTGCTGTGGTCGGAGAGTACAGAGTTCAAATCTGACTCGCGCAAGGTTGGTGGTGTGCCAAATGGGAAATCCTGAAAAGTGCGACAATTTCAAGTATAAAATTATCTGAAAGTAATTCTAGTTATATTGAAAGTAATTTAAGCAAAAGAGGGCATGTTTTAATTAACTATATATTGACCTAATAAGACACCTTAAAAAACTACGAAAAAAATCTTAAAAGGTCCTGTATTTTTTAAAAGTTCAGAATATATTGCAAATAAAACATTTGACTGACGCTGAGGTCAACGAATGTTACGTGAATGGGTCGTTCGAAATAAACTCCGCGTCGTAGGTGGGGCGTTGACTCGAATTTAGCACGCTATACCTTGTGCATTTGAAAACTACTAAATCACTAAAACTACGAGACAAGCAAATAAATGGTTATTGGCATTGGATTGTGTAATCATAACGCTAAGTTTTTTCTACCGTTCTGGTTACACCCTGTATACCCTTACTTACCACTTGTGACGGTAAGCTTCTAGGCGCGGGAGGAGCTGGTGGTGGTACGCGCGGCGCTCGGGGCGAGGCACACTCCAGACACTCTGCGCCTCCAGAGCTACGTGTCGAGCGCCGCGACCATGACTCGGGCATGCAGCTGGGTGAGACGAAAATCCATACTATCTATACTTCCATACTTAATATTATAAATACGAAAGTGTGTCTGTCTGTCTGTCTGTTAGCTATGTTTTCACGGCTCAACCGCTGAACCGATTTTGATGAAATTTGGTACAGAGTTAGCTTACATCTCGGGGACGTATATAGGCTACAGATTAAGATGGAAGCAGGCTAACCTGGAAGGGGTATGGCAGTTTTTATTAAACCCATACCCCTTTGGTTTCTACACGGCATCATATTCATACCAGAAGGTTAAATCGCTTGGTGTTACGGCTTTGCCGGTAGGGTGGTGACTAGTCACGGGCGAAGCGTCCCACTAGAAGAACTTTACAACTTACGCGTGGTGCACAATATGTGCGCAAGGCAGCGAAGCGAGCGGCTCCGCTCGTTCGGCAAGCGGTTCTCTGCACCTGGCGCAGGTTGGTGCAGCCCAGGCACCAGCCGCGCGCTTCTGTCTGGCCGCTGCGTTGTTGTCCCCCAAAGCTGTGTAGATTTCTGCCAGGCGAAGTCTGACACGACGTACTAGCATCTACGCGTGAAAATATACTTTTAAGTAGGTAGTACCTAGATTATTTTAAGGTTGAATAGAAATATTTAGATACTAGCTGTGCCCGCGACTTCGTTCGCGTGGAATAGTGACTTTTCGGGCAGCGTGATTCTTTAAATTGACAAAACTTTTTTATTTATGAACCGATTGACATAAAATAAACACTAAATGTTAAGTGAAGCTTACTACAATATATTAGTGAAAACTGTATCTAAATCGAATAAGCCGTTTCTGATATTAGCGTGCACAAACACACAGACAAACAGACAAACATACAAAAAAGAATTTAATTACAATTTCGGGTTCGGCATCGATATAATAACAACCGCTGCTACTTTTTTTTTATATATTTCCATTGTACAGACACCACTTTTCTACAATTTTATTATATGTATAGATAGCAAATGAAAGTGAAAAATAGACGGATAGCTAGTTTTGGCGCATTATTTGGAAAGCATAATTCATCACGCCCAAATAGTACTTATGTACTTTTACAATATTTGTTACGTACCTACATACTTACGAGTACTCGTACAATAAGTACAACTACTTTGGATCACATTCAAAAATAAATTAATTCTCTTTAATTAAAAACATTACAAACCTTCGAACCAACGGATGTAGCGACCTCTAAGAGCCGTGTGTTGAACTCCAATGGTCGACAGTTACATATGCGTCCTTGCAGTCTCAACGCCTCTAAGCATCTCGCCGCTCCATCCATTGCTTCCATTTGAGCTAAACGATCTCCAAGCGTCTGCGTAGCTCCCATTGCCACTTCGTAGTTTCTAAAACAAGTTTAATAAAACTGTATTCATGCTATTTAACTCTCTGTGTATGTGTGTGTGTGTTTGTGTGTGTGTGTGTGTGTGTTTATATGTGTGAGGTCCCAAAGTCCTTCCTCTATCTCAGAAGTTCCAGATCAGCCTTACCTAAGTGCCTTTCCGTAATCGCATTTTCTTCTATAAACATCGCCAGAAATCCTCACGGCGCGCACATAGCAACCCTGGTCACCCGCCACGGCTGCTAAGCGTAGCGCTTCCTGAAAAAAAAATCATGTTTAATTTTTATCAATAATTAATATTAATGAACTGTTTGATTTTTAGTAATTTAATTCGTATTAAATAAACAATTATCAAAAAATATTTAGGTTCTGTCAAACATCATAGGTCAACATATAAAACTACATATAATATTAAAAAAAATTGATTGTATGTTTTCTCCTTGACTGTACCTACCACCGCGAACAACAGACGCAACAGCGGCGCCGCAACGGTTTCTAACGTTTTTCGTCGCTCAAGTCTGGCAAACATTGTAATTTATTTTAATAGGGAAATCCCCCGCAAAACAGTTTTCCCTATAGAAATTATAACGTTTCATCGGGGATTCCTTTGGGTAACATAGTCATAGACAATAGACAATATAGATACTGATCGACTGATCCTTTATGGTTTGGCTCCACTATCGGGATTCGGCATATAAAGCGTGGATATCGGCTTTTTAAAAATCCCGTGTGAACTCATTGTTTTTCGGGGCTAGGTCTATACACCACAAGGAGAAATATTGACTTTCACAGAATGCCGAGTCTGCCGGCAGGCTGAGTTGCCAGACATGCCTACCTATTTGAAAATTCGCCAAACATAGAACATTCGCCGTGGACAAACATACAGCACGCAATTCATTTACCGAATGCCAAACTATCGTTGCACGAACTCAAATCATTTTGCTGAATCCCTTGGAGCCGTATGACGGACTGACTGCTTCTATCTTAACCGACTGCCACCGACTTTCTGACGTACCTACTAAGTACTGACTGCGACTGTTTGATCAACTGCCTGCGACTGTTTTACCGACTACTGTTCGTTATATGAAGACCTCAATGAAGATGTACAGTGTGCCACTAGTTCAAAGTATCTGGACAGCACGGTAACGAGTTTCAATATTTTATATCAACTTTCGAGATGAACTTCAGTACCAAGGTACTTACATTACAATAATCATGCGCATCTCCTAGCTCGCCTCTCGCGCGCAATGCAGCCGCCATTTGCAATAATGCGGTGCGATGATGCCGCGTGTTGAGGTCAGTTGATCGTGGACCGCGGCCGAGATCGCATGCGCGAGCAGCGCAAGCCACTGCGCGTTCAGTATCGCGGAGACGTCGCCATAGTTCTGACAGACCGACGTACACCTGACAAAAGACACACATTTTTAATTACAACCAGCTGATGCCCGCGACTTCGTCCGCGTAGATTTAGATTTTCAAAAATCCCGTGGGGACTTTTCACTTGTCACTCTCCAGGTCTTCAACTATATCCAGGTAAAAATAAGGTTGCTCTGTAGCAACAAACCAACAAATAAACACACTTTCGCATTTATAATATCAGTAGTCAACAAATCGACGAGAAAACGAATTTCTTAATCACTGGTAAGTGGTAATTTAAAAGCAGACCTACCTTCTTATCTTACAAACCCCAGGATCATAACAAAACCTTAGAAGAAATGGAATTCAAACTGTGGAAAGTCTTTTAATCTCAGGATCTCAAAAATTCTGGCAATAAAAAGTAAAATGTTCTTTATTGTACACCAAAAGAAGTAGAATAAGTAACAAAAAGATTTTTGTACAATAGGCGGCCTTATCGCTAAAATAGCGATCTCTTCCAGGCAACCTTAGGGTAGAGGATATAATAAAAATTAAAGAAAGTGGAAGAGGTAAAGTCGAAAGAGATTCATTACCTGTAATAAGAGCGTGTTATCATTCTGCGCCTGAGCCACGGCTAAAGCCTTCTGAAAGCCATCCATCGCCTTGGAGAAGGCTCCTAGCTCCAAGCTCACTGCAGCAACTGTGAGATGTACACATCCTGCCGTGGAGCCGCCGCCACAGTCGTTGTATAAAGCGTGACGAGCGTAGGAAAGAGCTCTGAGAAAAAGTTTACTTAAATAGTAATAGATAAGTAACTAATGGTTTATTCGCTGGAATGTGGGTAAGGTACAAGTAGATTTTACATAAAAGTTTATCACTTTACGCATACTACCAGGTCCTGGTGTGCAAATTGTTAAGTTGTGCAAGTTGTTCGTGTGTAATTTAGTTAAGTAGGTATCCCTAGGATTTAATAAAGAATTCATAATGTTCCAGAAAATTCAATATAGAAAGCGACTACAGAATTTAATACTTATTTGGCTTTGAAGAAGAAAAAACGCCAGAAGATTTGATAAATAAGTAATGGAATTTATTAAAATTACAGCAGCAATAAATTTTAACTAAGTAGCCCATATAGTTCATAGAATGCTTGGCATTTTCCCCATTATTATATATCTACCCACATTTGCCCATAAAATTGTAAGATATAATATGGTCTAGTCTTATTCGATAAAATTTATACGCAAAATGTGGATCAAATATCTTCTTCGGTTTTTGAAGCCATTATTATACATTATACAGAAAATTCCTCTACTCTTATGAGAACGGTTAAAAGACTCTTTTTAGTGGCAAGTCTAAAACTGCCAAGATTGACGTCCCGGTAGTTCTTTGCCTTTTACACTTGCCTGACCCGTTTTAAAATAAAGAAAACAGTATCGTAAATACCTGTCAAGTCCTCCCAAGGTCTGATGAGTGCGAGCAAGGTTGAGATAAGCCTCAGCTCTCATTGGAGCCGAGTCCAGCTCCTCGGATATGCCAAGCTGTCTGTTCGCGAATTCCAGAGATTCTCTGGAACCATACAGGATCAAAATGAATAAATGTACAATTCATTCAAGCTAAAATAATAAGATTAAGAATAAGAAGTGTTTATTTACTAGAATATGGTATAATATACTATAAATGTATATATCATTGCACTTAATATGCAGTTTCTAACTGTACAATATGGTTACATAGTCAAAAATTACTGTTATAAGTTGGCATGGACATTGAAATGGATTTTCTTTTTGCATGAGAAAATCTTTACTTCATCCTCTTAATTCTCAATGACCGTCTTACACTTTTTATCAGTCTTGCTTACTTCATTTCTTAAGCCCTAAAATTATAACTATTTGCGCATATTGTCATTACCTCTAAGTTCACTGACTTCAAGTATTCTGCAGTCTACCTTACTTATCGTCATTTTCTTATGTCCAGAATACTTCTTAGCCCTTACCTCTATTTTCTAAAGTCCAGCTTACCTGTACTGTCCAACATCCATTTTATCCCTTACCTGTATTTCCCAAAGTCCATGTAAGCCTGATAGAGATGTCCTAACAAAGCGAACTTGTCGCTCCGATGTCGCACGCCGCGGAGTGCTGACAGCCACACCTTCACCGCCAAGCGTTGCTCGTTCTGCCCGTACAGACGGACTCCACGCTCGATCTGGATAATAAAGTTATCAGATTTTTTTGGACAAGTAATGGATTTCACTTCGTCGTTGGCTTTTGGAAAGATCCTTGGTGTACTCCGTAAGGCTTGATCGTTATGTCCTTAAAGTTTTTGTTAATTTACTTCCTGGCTTCACTAATAGCTGCTTCTTATGTCTGTCATAAGTGAATCATGCTGTGAGAATATCATTTATTGGTTGCACAACAATTCGTCCTCTCTGGGAATATATGGATGAACGAAGCATGAAAAGAAGCAAGAAAGGTGTCGGATGAACTGATACTGCGCAAACAATATCAAGTATCAACTAGGTATTGAAAATTCTTCGAAACATTTCGTTACCAAGAACATAGGTATATTACTTAAAGTATAGAGATCGTTGCCGTTAAAGGAATGAGAGTACAGTCACCTTTCTCCTGGCAAGATATTGGTCGATGCGCGATCTGCAGACGCGGAAGCACTCGAGCACGCCGGCAGAGGGCCGGTGCGCCGGGCCGAAGCGGGAGCCCCAGCGGATCGCACCATTGCGCCCTTCCGTCGGGTACTCCTCTGAGAACGGAAACAGTTCTGCAAAAATTCGAGGACACCTATTTGGCAGAAGAAGAAAAACAAACAAAAAACTCGAAGAAGAAAGAGAAACGGAGAGCAATAAAAATTCAAGTCTGAAATGAATTTTTCACCGAAAATTGATGATTACTGCACTACTGCCTCAAAAGATAATAATGCTTTTTGACTAAAACGTTTGTGAGAACAACATATTTAGGAAAGAAGAGCTATGACAGAATTTACCTACAAATAAGTGTGCTGTGCGATAAGAAAAAAACAAATGATGGAAATCTAATTGTTTTTTTTTTTACATTGAATTATTATGATATTTCTTCAAAAGATTTTTAACACATTTTTCTAGCTTATTAGAGAACTGGGTAATCCCGGCTGGATTTTTTGGGATTCATCGATCAATGGTTTCTACGTTTTTCGGGTACATGTGGGTACTGGCTCCAGCTTTATCTAGGTATCGCGGGGACTGCTGCATTTCTATTAGGTACAATTTGTGTAGTTGTATCCTTAGTGTCTTACCCGGTGGATCTTCTATGTGATGTCGCGACGGATCAGGGGAGCTGAGCAGCCGCGTAGCCGACAGTTGGTGCGCCGGCACCCCGCTACGAAAAGTTATGAATTATATCATACTAGCTGATGCCCGCGACTTCGTTCGCGTGGATGTAGGTTTTTTAAAATTCCCGTGGGAACTCTTTGATTTTCCGGGATAAAAAGTAGCCTATGTGCTAATCCAGGGTATAATCTATCTCCATTCTAAATTTCAGCCCAATCCGTCCAGTAGTTTTTGCGTGAAGGAGTAACAAACATACACACACACACAAACACACACACACAAACAAACTCTCCTTTATAATATTAGGGTGATCAAGTAAACCTTGTATAGTAATTAGATAAGACTAGCTTTAAGTTTTATTGTAAACTTCTAGATTTATATATTGTACTAGCCGATGCCCGCGATTTCGCCCGCGTGAATTTAGGTTTTTTGAAATCCCGTGGGAACTCTTTGATTTTCCGGGATAAAAATTAGCCTATGTGCTAATCCAGGATATTATCTATCTCCATTCTGAATTTCAGTCAAATCCGTCCAGTGGTTTTTGCGTGAAGGAGTAACAAACATACACACACACACACACACACACACACACATACAAACTTTCGCCTTTATAATATTAGTGTGATATATAAAAAATTAAACCTTCGAAATAAATAGAAAACTAAGCCTGTAAGAGGTACAGACATAATTGAAAAATAGAGAATTGTACACAATCTTATATAGATGCCACACATAAATCACTGCTTGAGATGCCATAGTGAATCAACACAAAGAATTCAGTGGTCAGCTATGATGGTGTATGCTCTTCGCGCACCACGTAAGGTACCCACGCACCACGCTTAAAGGTGCCCACGCATTCGAACTGAACTGCAACTGAACTGCAGCTGAACTGCGCGTCGCGGCAGCGCGCTGCACGATATTCTCTTCAGCCGCGACACGCGGCAGTGCCGCGCCACGCGGTACGCCCCTTAAATATGTCTATTGGGGTATATCAGCCGAGAAATTTACGCGCCTCTATTGAGTCCCATGACTGAGTTAACATTTTTCTTCTAATATCATTGGTTTCTAATATCATTGGTTAACATACCCGAGGAAGTCGCGCGACTCGATTGAGTCCCATGACATGTTCCGCGGGTGTAAGCGGCAGCGTCACCTGGCGGAGGGGTGCATATCGTCTTCTTCTTCGCGCACTTTGAAAACTATCTATTTATATGGGAAAAAGAAAAATGTATGAATATAAATTGAGAGTATTTATTTAAAGCTATTAATACGGTTATGATTATCACAAGATTTCTTCCAATATCTTACTTACATCTTCCAATATATTGACTAAGTACATAATATTATCTTACATCGGCTAAAAGTTTTTTAAGTTTAGTTATTATCACAAGTTTCCTAATACCTATCTATAAACTAGGTTTGATTAATTAAAACAGCCGTTTACACTTCAATAATGCAAGTAAATATTGATTAAAATCATTATGAAAATTGGTCCTTCGAGCCGGACAAAAAACGAAAAATAACCTTAAATTTACACTCACCCAACTCAAACAATTTCTAAATAATGTATTTCCTTTAGTGGCATTTTAGGTGTGTTCTCGTCCATTTTCTAACACGCCATTCTGTAAATCATTGCAACGTGAAAGTATGTGCGAATAGCACCCAATTGATACCTATTGCTGGGCTACAGCTACCTAGCTTATGCTAGTGCCCCAACACTGCAGTGATGGTTAAAAGTTGCAATAAATTTTTTGAGTTTTTTTTGCAATAAAGTTTTCGCCAAAATTTTCAGAAGCGATTTTGCGCAGTTATTTTTAACTGCATAAACATGATATGTATCAAATTCTGATTAAGCTCATTTTTTATGGTACGCGATATACGATTTAAATAATAATCGTTCTTAAATGACCACAACTGTAGGTATGTACCTACAGTTAAAAGTTAAAGCCGTAGTAAGAACTATCTGTGGTAAAGTTACATAGAATACATCGACGTCGCGTTTGTCAGGCAAAATATGCCTAGAAATATGCTCGGAGTTTCTGGACCTTTAAATCAGAAATCCGTATAAGAGAGTAACCGACATAACTTAACGGGTTGGGAAGAACAGATAGAGGTTGAAGTCCCAACTCCCAAGGTACTAGAATGGCGACCTGGCAAATGAGTCGTAGCCTGTGGCATCCTACGACTCGTAGGGATGCAAGGCCATGGCTTGCGAAAGTCCTTACATTTACAGAAACACTTATTGAAGTAGTTAGGTGTATTCAGACTCCAGGCAATGTTAATTCAAAGCAAATTCTAATATAAACATCACTTAGAATGTATTTCATCTAAGGGGAGTAGGTATTTCTACAAGCGACCTATTCATACTATTTTGCACACATAATTTTAATAATGTTAAGTACCACAGAACAATGTTACCGCAGAACAATAATATTAACAGTACAGAATCTATATAAATTATCCCGGACTCTCATGACCTAGGTCACCAGTACATCTACGAGGTAAATGTCATTCTTGCTCGAAATTGGGTCAACTTCGATTTTTACCCAATAAATCTTACAATAAATGATAATTTAATTAATCTCTAAGAACCTTATAAACAGTCTAAACTTTCACATTCAAGATCTTAACGTTAAATGTTATTGTTAAGGTTTAGTAAATGAAACTTTCTTCCCCTATGAGAACTTAAAAATACTATACCTACCAAAAATAGCTACTTAATAAAATGTACCTAAGTACTAGTTTTGTTATTCTCTAAATCTTTGATTAATGTACTTATAAAAATAATTATTAAAAAAAGCGAAAACAAAAACCTTAATAATTTTAAATATCGAATAAAAACCTTTTTTAACGTTTCGCTCGATTTACTTACAGCATAACATTTTTAAACATCGCATTTTTACACAAGGATAGCAAATTCGAAATGAAATTTCGATATTAATTTAATTAAACACTGCAGCAAGTTTAAAAATAGAATTAAAGTAGATTAAGAAAGGTTACGAAAAATCGTTACTTACTTGCATAGGCGAGAAAGAAAGTTTAATATGATTTCGATCACTGAAACATTTGGCTGCGTTTTTCACAATATTTTGGCCGTTTTTTTGGTTGTATCGGTTTTTACGAGGTTGTTTTTCAGAATTTTATTGTTAATTTTATAGCGCAAGTGTCCTTAGTGGATCACACCCTGGTTGGTATGTTGTGTAGGGGAACAGAGAAATGTATGGAGTCGGTAAAATTTGTAACTTTTTGTATTATGTCAGGATCTTAAAAATAAAAATATTAAGTAATATACTTACTGACATTTTTCACATACGAAAATTCCTCACTAGCTGACGCTGACAGTATTTTAAAAATCCCAAGCGAACTCTTCGATTTTCTGTGGTGAAAAGTAGCCTAGGCCCCGTATACAAGATGCAAGCTAAGTACCAAATAGATTCCGAGACTGTACAAATTAGGTTTTTCAAAAATGCCGTGGGACATTTTTGATTTTTCGGCACAATTTTTTTAACTTTATTAGTTTTATTTATTAATTTTATTTACTAATTTCGGTAACCTATGTTCATCCCCGGGATGCAATAGTTAGGTATCTCTGCATCCGTCAAAATCGATCAAATGGATGAACCGTGAAAAGCTAGCAAACTGCGCACCTGATAGTATCGATTGCTATTTATTGCTTGCTGTAATAACTTTCTACTAGGATATTTTATTCCCATAAAAGTTTCAAGAAAATCTGTCTAGCACTTTGTCTACATTGATCTGGGTGGCTGAAATCTTTTGATGGCGTTTTTTACTAACTAATAACTTTTTAACTAAAATCTCTGGTCCCTTAGTCATGTCTAATAGTTTACGTTTTCGCCTTACGTATCGCTCAAAAAACCCTGTACCTATATTTTAAAAATACAACTCCTCTCCATCTCATTCCCTATTCTTACACAGCATCCCTCCATCTCATTTCTAACCTTGCACCGCGCATGCGTCGATCTCAAATCGACGACGCATTTGTTTTCCAACTAAAAGAATTCGTACACCGTGCCTGTCACTTTTGTATGAAGTTGTTACAAAATCGAAACACAGTGATCGACACGGTTTCCTTTTCTGGTTTGAGGAAGGCGGACTATATTTGTTTCTTATTAACATAAAAGGCTTACTTATATTAAAGTTACTTAGATACATTAGTATTATAAATATTTTAACTCATTTAAATGTAGGTGACTGATAAAATTTCGATTTACTTAAATGTAATTAGGTAAATTAGTAAATAGTCAATTGATCTTTAACTTAAAATTATTAAAACTAGAACGTCACGGTACTCGTATGTAGGAAATTGTTTCTAATTTATTACCAGGACAAATTGACTACTAAAAATTGTAATAGGTAGGTACTTTTAACAAGTATTTTTGAATAGCCACAGTTAGCATGATTATCCGTATTTCCACACTACTTACTTAATTATGTAATTGCGAATGTGTGTTTATCTGTCTGTTAGCTTTTCACGACTCTTCAATTCAACTGATTTTGACGTTTAAGTACAGAGATAGCTTGCATCCTGGGGAACGACACACACAAAAACAAACTAAGACTTTCCGGGATAAAAAGCTTATACAGGCTATATCTCTGTACCAGATTTCATCAATATCAGTTAAACGGATGGGCTGTGTAAAGTAAAGACAGACTGACACACTTTTGCACTTATAGTATTAGTTAGGTACTTAGTATTAATATCGGCACATAGTACGTGTGGAATCTATGGATATGGAAATATGGATAATAATTAAGTACTTATAAATAACACGGATCTCGAATTTTGTACGGAGGGAACGTGTAACGAAATAAATTGCACATTCATCGTACCTAATTACGCGCGCTTGTAACAAACGACCGCAATATCGCTTATTTATTAATCAATTTAGCTAATTCATAATGATTATTATTCTTTATTAATAATATTCATCAAAACAAGAACATAAATTATTTTTCTGTAAATCCGTTATCAATGCGACTGTGTAGTCAAAATGACAAAATCGTAAATATAAAAGTTCCGGAAAATATTTGTTTCATTTTGATATTATGATGTTTTTAATGGACTTATAAATCGAGTTTCATTTGTCATCGACTCAAGTTAGTTCTTCGAAATATATTTACTTAAGTTTTTTTTAACTTAGCGTCCATAAAAAATGTCTCTCGAGAACGACATGGCATAACGTCGGAAAGCTTTCAACGCAAATTCAAAGGAAAAATATCACCCGCATCAATTTCAATCCAAACACCAATAAATTGGCATCTCTCAACGACATCGCTAGACTGTTTATTACTGAGGTTTATTAATAGACATATTTTGTAAATCCTAAGACACCCCTCGAAAATCAGTATGGCGCGAATCGTTGCGCGCGGCGCTCGGAGTTTAAAAAAATAACTGTCAATGTCAAAATGAGCTATAGTGTCTATGATTGCGGATTCGAATTTCAAAAAGTGAACGACAAAGAGTGCTGTGATGGAATGAAAAAAGAAAAGAATGAAAGTGAGGCGAAGGAAGAACACATTCAGCACGTTTTAGGGCCCAGTAGGCGGTGCTTAGCGTGGGCTTGCAAAGCTTGTAAAAGGAAAACAGCGGCGGTGGACAGAAGAAAAGCGGCGACGTTGCGCGAAAGGCGGCGATTACGGAAAGTAGGTTGTTAATAGACGTCTGAGAATTTTAAGCGCTCTAAAGCTTGAGTGCATGCAATTGTTTTAAAGTTTATTAATTTTAGCTGTAGGGTACCATAAATTTATACTAAAAGGCTATAATAATTGTTCTAACTTAATCTAAGTAAGTAGGCTTCATCAGCATTTTGATAAAATTAGGACTATCTCGTCGTTTAGTTCGTGAAAGTAAACTCGTAAACTAGGTAATGCCTGTGTTTTTCAAAAATCCCGCGGAATTTTCTGGGTTTATCCCAGAAGGTGTCTGGGATGCAAGGCTTTCTCTTATCAATCAGATTACGCGTGGATTACACGTGGATTGAGGTTTTCAAACATGTCTGGGAACTCTTTGATATTCGGGTTTACAATATGTCCGTCCCCGAGATGCAAGCTACCCCATTCTCTAGATGCAAATTCGATTAAAAAAGGCTGGGCTTCGGAAAGACAGACAGACAGATTTAGCAGACAGATAGACACACTTCATTGTAACTATTTATTGTAAATTGTATAAAAAATAAATAAAGTTATATTTTTAAACTTAAATTTTTTTATCTAGGTACTTAGTCATAACTTAGTCATTAGTTAAAAATGCTAATAAAACTGACAGACTGATCTATCAATGCACAGCCACCGCTGGGGTTAGAAACATGAAATGACAAGAGATTCCTGTTTTATAACGTGGGCACCCACCACCCACTACAAACGGATTTTTTGGAAATAAAAATATATTCCCGTATGTAAAAAGTAGGTACTCTATACCCGATATTGGAGGTACCTACCAAGTAAAGCTGTATTGGTGCAGAGAGGACCCAACTCCTCAACCCTGATGCTGATTGCATTCCTAATTCGTGGTGATCCCACGGTGTTTTAACGCATCATGCGTTTAAATGCTTACGGTACAGAGATACCTTGCATCCCGGGGACGGGTAGGCTACTTTTGTCCTGGAAAATCAAAAGTTCGTACAGACCCGTGCGAAGACGGGTCGGATCGCCTTTTCATAAATACATCGGTAGAATAGTATTTTTGTATTATCTGTGTATCAAGGTCCTAATACCTATGTAGGTACTATTAATCAAATATAATATTAAGTATATTATGTGCTAGCTAGCTTTAACATACCTAGCTTTAACATGAACCCGAACTACCTGAGTATTTATGAGGTATCTGAAAGTGAGTACCCTCAGTTTTTAATTACCTTCTTAGTTTATTCCAATACCTTTTAAATGTAAATCCTTCGAACGCGCGATCCCGGACGCGTCCTGAAATGTCCTCGTAAGCCCGTAATCCGAGAAACGTGATCTGAAAACCGTTTCTTCATAATATTTTAATTACCTACGTGTAAGAGTTGTGACAAATTGAATGGATTAACTTTTCCGATCGTCTGTAAGAGTTTATAATTAGTGGCTGGTGGCTACAAATAGTTTTGTTTAACTCCTTTATTTTATGTGTATTTCACTACCCTTAAATCCATACTAATCCATACTTACTATAATATTATAAATGCGAAAGTGCGTCTGTCTGTCTGTCTGTCTGTCTGGTACGCTTTCACGGCTCAACCGCTGAACCGATTTTAATGAAATTTTGTACAAACTTAGGATACATTCCGGGGAAGGACATAGGCTACTTTTTATCTTGGAAAAACAAACGGTTCCCGCGGGATTCCTAAATACTCATCCGCTTGATCGATTCGTATGAAATTTGGTACCGAGGTAGCTTGCATCCCTGTTATTGCCATAGACAACTTTTCATCCCGGAAAATCAAACAGTTCCCACGGGATCTTTAAAAACCTAAGTCCACGCGGACGAAGTCGCGGGCATCCTCTAGTATTATATAAATGCGAAAGTGTGTCCCTTTAACGGCCCAACAGTTCAACTGATTTTTATCAAAGGTATAGAGTTAGCTTACACCCCGGGGAAGGACATAGGCTACTTTTTATCCCGGAAAATCAAAAAGTTCCCATTATTTAATTTTTTTTAAATACTTATAGACCCATCCATTTAACCGATTTATATGGGTACAGTTTGAAACTGACAACGGAAACTTTTTATCCTGGAAGAGAAACTTTTTTATCAAAGAGTTCCCACGATATTTTTAAAAACCTAAATTATTATACCTATTATTCGCGGGCATCATCTAGTCACACTAATATTATAAAGGAGAAAGTTTGTATGTGTGTGTGTGTGTGTGTGTGTATGTTTGTTGTACTCCTTCACGCAAAAACTACTGGACGGATTGGGCTGAAATTTAGAATGGAGATAGATTATACCCTGGATTAGCACATAGGCTACTTTTTATCCCGGAAAATCAAAGAGTTCCCACGGGAATTTTAAAAAACATACATCCACGCGAACGAAGTCGCGGGTATCAGCTAGTTTATTATAAATGTGAGAGTATGTTTGTTTGTTTGTCTTTCAATCACGTTTTTAACCGTTATTGATTGAAAAGTATGCACGCTATACTGACACTAATGCCTAGGTGCTATATGCAGGGCCTTAGCGACATTTTCAAAGTTTTTTCGTAAAAAAAATTATTATACTTATATTATAACAAAATTAGGAATACTTAGGTATATTCCCCTTAATTTAGTCACCGAAATAGCATGAAATAAAAGTTAAGTAAGTAAGAAGGTACTAAAATCGAGTTAAAAATAAGAGCAACTAAACTAGCCCTAAAGTGGTACCGTTAATTTGAGGTGACAGATTCCCTTTTACGGTGACAGGAGTGTTTAAAATACCATTAACTGGAGTGACATGCAATCGAGAAAACTACTTAGGTGCTAGACGTTATTATTTCCATCTAGGTCTAGGATAAATTTCAAAATTCATAGCCTCGATAGCTCAATGGTTAAAGGAGCGGACTGAAAACCGAAAGGTCGCCGGTTCAAACCCCACCCGTTTCACTATTGTCGTACCCACTCCTAGCACAAGCTTTACGCTTAGTTGGAGGGGAAAGGGGAATATTAGTCAGCATAATAAAGGCTGATATTCTTTAAAAAAATATACATATTTTACTAAATATAGTTAAGTATAACAAAAACTTTTTTTAATTAAACGTCTTTATTACAATGAAACTTAAAGCTAGCCTTATCTAATCATTATACAAATCATATAAAAAAACTGCCATACTTCTTCCAAGTTAGCCCGCTCCCAACATCTGACTGTACCATCACTGAGATTGCTGAGAAAAAATTGATGCCTACTTTTTTTTTCTTTATTTATTTAAGGGCTTTTATACCTATATACATGTCAGCCCTATTATAATCTAATTAAATAAAGGAAACACAAAATTCTTAACCTAACAAAATAAACAGAAGGAACTATTTACATTTATTACAAGAAAAATTCACATAGCATTCATTTCGGAAACTTGGCTTGAGGCGGATTCTGTATTAATTGATACCTACTTATCTGAAAAAATATTGATCCTAACATTTTATGAAAAACTAGCTTATTCCCGTGACAACCTACACAAATTATTTCATATCCCTATTTGACTCTAAAGCGCCGGCCACACAGGCCGCGTATGCGTCGACGTCGCTTGAGCGTAGACGTAGCGCGGTACCATTGCGTTGTAATGTATGGAACTGTGTGAGACATGGCATACCGCTTGCGTGGCGTGAACGTTCGCGTAGACGTAATACGTGCAGTTATCTACGGATTCACGCGCGTCACTACGCGCGTGTCACGTGCTTGGTGTAAATCGGCTTTTAGGGGTTGAATTCTCAAAAATCGTTTCCAATCGGATGTCTACGTCATAATACCTACCTACCTGTACGCATGCATGCTGAATTTCAGCCCGATCCGTCCAGTAGTTAAGCTGTACGTTGATAGATATCAGTCAGTTAGCTTTTTCTTTTATTTACTTTAGGTAAACAAGTGTAAATTAAAAATTTATAACACCCCCGACAAGTGAAAGTTACAGTAACTAGAAAAGAGCTGATAACTTTCAAACGGCTGAATCGATTTTCTTGGATTATAGCTAAGAACACTCTCGATCAAGTTACCTTTCAAACAAAAAAAACTAAATTAAAATCGGTTTATTAGTTTAGGAGCTATGATGCCACAGACAGATACACAGATACACAGACACACAGATACACACGTCAAACTTATAACAACCCCTCTTTTTGGGTCGGGGGTTAATAAAAGGAACTGACAAACTGGAATGAAAGGACTGATAACTGACTGACTGATAAGTCTAGATTCTAGACCTAGATCATTTGAAATAAATTAAACAGGACTCTATACTTCCTATGTTTATACGTTTAATAAGAACATACCTAAATAGGTCTAAGTATCTACATATTTCCCCTATTTTCATACCATCCTTATTTATTGCAAACTTCTTATAATTTAATTAATTTATTAGCACAGTAAATCAATAAAACCCCTGTAACATTAACTAGAAACACGGAATTCACTGATTCCCTTTCAATAAATCACCCCCCACTTAGACGACTCGTGCGCACTTTGACAGATTTATTCCAAACGATCATAATATTTGAAGAGGCTTACAAAACGGTACAAGAGATTCAGAATAAAAATAAATTGTATCGCTTTGAACAGCGCGATAAATTTATTTTTATGTGAAATTAAGATGTCCCCCATATATTTCACGGTTTATTGGAGGCTATTTTTGATGTAAGGGCGATGTCACATGGTGTTAAGGAAGTTTTATGGGCGCATCTTTCAGATCTACGAAGGAACTGAGATATTGGCGGAAAAATATTTATTGAACTAAATTTTTTAACTAAAAAAAATCGTTATGCAGAAATGAGATTTCACTATGCTACATTTACACAAGAAACAAGAATACCTACTGATATATCCTCTATAATGCACAATTAGTGCATAGATTGTATTTGTACCTATAAAGATCTGCAGAAAGAGATGACTTCAAACTCAAGCGATGCAAGAGGTTTGAATTTTTCACACTTTGCAGATCTAGGATCCTAGGATCAAACTTTAACAGCGCTCTCTCCGTCACTCGCTTCATACAATCGTAGTTAGTTCAAATTTCATTGGAACTCATACCTGTGTCTGTGGTGTTTTAGATTTTTCTAAAAATATGTAGTTTTAAAATTATAGGGGCTCAAAGATTTGTATGTAAATTTTTAAGACCGCGTAACTTTGAAATTGAATATTTTAAGAGAAATCCGGTAAACCACAAACATAGATATTAGTTTCTAGAATATGTCTGCAAAATTTCATGGACTTTGGTTGCTTAATATTCAAATGAAATTGGAACTACATTTGTATGAAGCGAGTGATGGAAAGACCCCTCTTAATCCAGTATTCGAAAGTATGTCTCCCTGCTAGTTTTTCATGGCCGTTTAACCGATTCTGATGAACAGCTACAGGTAGCTTGCAGTCCATTTAGTATTCAGAGTTCAGTACTCAGTATTCAGTATTCAATATTCAATATTCAGTATTCAGAAAGGGATCCCGACTCTCAGCTGAATACGTGCAGAGAGATGTTCAAAGCAAATTCTTGTAAAAATATCAAAGGCAAGGAAGGGTGTCTCGTCGGTCGTCCTTCAGTTTTATAGTTGTCAAAACAATTTTTATTAGAACCGCTCATGTAGCGCTCGTCAAATGGCTCGGAACTAATAAGTGTGCGCTATTTTGTGTGAGAGCCCAGAGTTATTTTGATGAGGGATTTTCTCTCAAAAGAAAACTCATTTTCGAGCGCAAAGGCAGTCGTTATTTGCCGTTCAGACAAATAGGCTTTTTAGCTCGTAACTTTATAAATTTTGCAAAATAGGTATACCTATCTTTCCCGCTCCCTTTTTTAGGGTTCCGTACCCGAAGGGTGCCAACGGGAGCCTATTACTAAGCCTCCGCTGTCCGTCCGTCTGTCCATTTGTCAGCGGTCTGTATCTCGTGAACAGTAATAGGTAGGGAGTTGAAATTTTTACATAATTTGTATAAATTATGCGTAAAAAATGAGTTCGCACGCGCCATTTTCACTTGATGTGTCAAAAGTCATCTCAAAAGTACGATTTCCGTCCTTATTTTAAAGATGAACCGTACTTTTGACATGGCATGACCCATAGGCGCGTGAGAAATCATTTGGAAGAAACTACATTTTTGTTGCCGATAAGAAAGAAAAAAAGAAAGAACCGTTAATTTTTGAACCAATTGATAAGACTTTTAATAGTAAAAAAATCAAAGTGGCCGCCGTAAAAATTAAGAAAAAGTGTTAGGTATATCTTGTACGACGATACGGAATCCTTCGTGTACGAGTCCGACTCGCATTTGACAGGTTTTTATTAGAACCACTCGTGTAGCGCTGGTCAAATGGCTCGGAACTACTTAATGAGTGTGCTATTTTGTGTGAGCCCAGCGATATTTTGATGAGGGATTTTCTCTCGAAAGAAAAAATATAAGAACACAAAGGCAGCTCATTTAGCTTGAAAATTTTATAAACTTTTACAGGCAAAATTGGTTTCGGCTCCCTTTTTCTTTCCGTCTAAGTAGGCATATAGGTAGTTTATTAACTTAAGCTCGATTGACCTAGGCAGTCTTCAAAAATGCTCAGAGCACTTAGTTCGGCGCCAAAACTTCGGTTTCTGCCTAACGAGATTTCAGGCCAATCTAAAAGTACCTACCTACCTAAGATTCGGGAGATGCCGTAATTCGACCTAGGATGTGCGTTTTTAAACTAAATCTGTGAAAGAAAACGTAACCTGCATGCCTAATGAGTGATCTCCATAATGTTTTAAAAGGTGTGTGAAATCTGCCAAACCATACTAACGCCAGCGTTGTGGTGTATGGCCTACACCCTTCTCACTGTGATAGAAGATACTTGCTCTGTAGTGAGATGATGATGATGATGATTGTTTCAGGTGAACGCAGCATTCGAAGAGCTTAGAATACGAGCGCGAGCAGGCAGCGGTCGTCTGCCCAAGCTGGAGATTTTGCGAGCTGCCATACAACACATCGAAAGGTTGCAGGCGGCATTGCGAGCGGCGGCTGCTGTGAGTAACCTAGCTTTAATCAATACAGACGAATAAAATATTTCAATAGACATGATAACAAGTGTAAATTAAAAATTTATAACACCCCCGACAAGTGAAGGTTACAGTAACTAGAAAAGAGCTGATAACTTTCAAACGGCTGAACCGATTTTCTTGGATTATACGAGTAGCTAAGAACACTCTCGATCAAGCCACCTTTCAAAAAAAAAAAATTAAATCGGTTTATTAGTTTAGGAGCTACGATGCCACAGACTGATACACAGATACACACGTCAAACTTATAACACCCCCTCTTTTTGGGTCGGGGTTAAAAAAAGTTTTAAGAGCATACATAGTGTCAAACAAGAAGTGCACAAAATGTGAGGCCAATTAAAATAATCCGATCTCAGTTCCCCGTATTCTATTTCTCGGCGCGCGCGGCTCCGCGCATGCGCGCACGTGTACAGATAAATAATGTCCGACGTGAATTAATGGCGATTTAACATCGCGACATGCCGTTTTCCGCGGTTAGATGCTATATTTAAAGCGAATGACGAACTTTTTTTGTTTTTTTTTGTTTCTTAAACTTTCGCGGGATAACTTTCTAACAATATATTTACGCGCGAGAGCTTCGATTCTGAGCCTAACAAAGTAGAAGCAAATTAGAGCGGGTTAGCAAAACGAAAAAAGTGCTCTGACCTTAAACCTGCGCAGTGGGCGATTTATCGGTCTTTTTGATAGTAAGTACGAAGTGGGTGTTGGCGTTTGCTGGCGCGCGTGCGGTGCCTTGTTGGAGTGTTGTTTTTGTTAGAAGTGGCAGGTTTTTGTGTTATGCTGGTGTTTTTTGGTGGCGGGAAGCGCTTTAAGGAGGCGCCGCGCGTGTGACGGCGGGCGCCGGCACAGACGAAGTTCATACTTATATAGTTTCCCTAACTTGTAAATAATTACAAACTTGACATCTCTGTAAAGCCAGACGAGAGAAAAAAAAGTACGAAGTAAGGTGCGACGGCAGAGGTATTCTTCTTTCTGGGCAGATCCCTGCATTAACGTTTCCGTCTATTGTGCATGCAGTGCCTTTCCCCATCGGACTCGTTTCTTCAGACATCTAAGCTCGCTCCAGATTCCAGAAGCCTAGTAAACCGGTTTCTAAAGGGACAGCGGAGGTTTTTAGATCTATGTTGACAAACAATTGTTTTTTGATAAGGAAGATTTAGACTTTAGGTAAATTAAACTACCGAATGGTCAATAGTGACCATAATAAATATAATAGTAATAGAGTAGTAAGGATATAGATCCTTACTACTTACGAGGTCAAAAAATAGCGAGCAAACGAGCAACCTGATGTTAAGTGATTACCGCCGCCCATGAACATTTGCAGTACTAGAGGAATTGCCAATGCTTTGCCGGCGTTTCAGGAATTTGTTGATCCGCCCCTTGAATAACCCCATTTTGTAATCTAATGGGAACACCGCAGAAGGAGTTGATTTCACAGTTTGCATGTGCGTGGAAAAAAGGATTTGGCGGGTGGTCGAAGTGCTACTGGGCACTCAGGTGGTGAGGGTGAAATTGCTTGCATTTTTCTACTTAATTAACAGAACAGGTTTTTTGAGCTTTGAATCAACAGCTTTTTCGGTGTTTTATTTAGGGTCTAAAATCGTATAACTCAGGACTTTTGAGACTCTTATGTACCTAATTCCCTACTTATAGTAAAGAGGATAATCCATCTATGCCCACCCCCCTAAGTATAGTTCCTAGGTACGTCTATAATAATCTACATTCTACAATATTATCATATACCTAGATACAGAACAGCTTCATCTTCTCGTGTTGTTATTCTTGTATCGACGTCTGTCCGTACATTCGTTCCACTCCGTCGCGCGTCTCCTCTCCACGTCTCTTTGTAACGATGCAAGACGGATAACTAGGGATTAGGAGCCCTAGAAATAAACTAGTGTCTAATTCGAAACCCAAAAGCTTAGCGGTATAACGACTAAACGAGCAGCAGGTACTTACCTATTAAGTATAGGCTTAATGGATGAGTTTGCACCATCCGATAACGTTGACCGATTTCGAGATTGATATCGAAAGCATCCGACAACGTTGATCGATTCCCCGATCGATATCAAAAGAGACGACACCGAGTTTGTCTACTCTGCCGTGCTTTTCCTAAAAATGGCTAACAACCTCGAAAAGTTGTTTTTAGTTAGGTAAGTATCGCCAAAAACATGGGAATTCAGAAAAACCGATGTTTCTAAAAAGTAGTTATGTATAGGATCTAACTAAAAACTCCAAACCCCACGCTAGCCGTAGATACATGCCTACTTAGGTAGATGTAGGCGTATACGACACAGTGTACATAGTATTTTATCTAGGAACACCACTAAGGTAGGTGAAGGAGTAACAAACATACACACACACACACCCACACACACACACACACACACACACACACACACACACACACACACACACACACACACACACACACACACACACACACACACACACACACACACACACACACACACACACACACACACACACACACACACACACACACACACATACAAACTTTCGCCTTTATAATATTAGTGTGATGTGATGTCATCAATTGAGATTGAGGTACATGTCAACAATAACATAAAATGTGGGTTGAAATAGACTAGTCGAAAATAAAGAAGAGATCCATCCATCAGTCGTCATACGCGCGATAAAATAGCGACCATCATTTGATATCATCGCTGCGGCGGTTTTGTTGGTCTTGTACGCTTTGTGCGCTATGTCCTCGCATTCGTCACACCCCGTCGCCGTATCGCTGCCGTTTGAAACGCATCTGATATTCTAAGATCGAGAATATACCTAACTGCTCACAAAATGGAAATAAACTTGCAGAGATATTCTGAATTACATTGACAGGCCCTGACGTACTAAATACCCTTCTTAGTATCCTTTTACCGTGATCTAGTTTGAAGTTTGTACCTACTTTTCTTCACAAGAGAATAATGCACATTTTTGCGCTGCTTCGCTCGATCCGATTTCAAAAGTATGAAGAACAATTTTGGGGATTTTTACTCGACTGCCCAAAGCCTTCTTTGGATAGTCGATTAAAAATTGCTGGTTTTTAGAAGTTTATATACTTACATAAATCCACCACACACCACATACGTAATTTATAAGGTTACTTATAAAGTTGTAGCAACAAAGGTAATTTTGTAGGTAACTTTTCTTTTATCCCCCAGTTGGAGTCGGGCAGCTGTAAAGGCTACGTGGAGCCGACGACGACGAAACCACAAAGCGAATCACGAGACACAAAAACTGAGAGAGAAAAACCATTTTTAAACGGTGAGCTTTTTTAGTTCATTTTGAATACCTTGCATCTATTCCTGAATTGAATCAATTATTGTCTATCTTGCATCTAACCTACTAGCATTTTTCACACTGTAGTGTCATGAAAATTTTTGTTTCACCCGGCTGCAAAATACTCGTGCAAATATTCCTCGCTGAGGATTCTACGCTCAGGGTTCTAAAGATTGAACCACTCGTTTCGCTCATGGTTCAGGGTCGCTTGCTTGGTATTCAATACAAGCACTCGCACCATCCTTCATCTGTGACTCGCACCAAATAACATTGCAGCCTTACTTAACAAATAATTATTGCTTACCTACAATGTTCTGTTATATCTTCTTATTTCAGAACTATTAGATATACTTAGTACTTACCTATTATATACTTAATAATATATGTAATTTGAAAACTATAATTGAACCCTCGGAACGCATTCGGTAGGTAAGTAACTACATGATTGGAGGCAAGGGCAAGTAGGTATACAAGGTAGGTAAAGGGCAATGCCTACACTGTATCATTTACTTACTCAACTATGGTTTTAATCTTGTTTCAGGAGAGTCTGCGTCTTGTGGATTGAATAGCTTAGCGCGCCTCCGGTGCATAGTGCAAGCGTTAGCGAAGGACAACCCGTAGCCTACATAGATAGATCTCATAACAAAAGAATAAAGTAACCAGTGCTCAATTATAGTAAATATTTATTTATCATAATATGCATTTTTTTATTTTAATCCGGCATTTCCTAAAGCAATGTCAAAGTTTAAGGTGGAAGCGACGGGCCTGCCCGCGAAATTAAGAAATTAGCTCCAGTATCGACTAATGTGTCAGAATTAGTCGATACTACAGCTAATTTCTTAACCTGGACCCTTTCAAGTAAAGATTTTTACATAAACCTGTGAGGAGCAGACGTGTTCTGGAGTGGAGACCGCGTACCGGTAAGCGCAGTGTGGGACGACCTCCTGCCCGCTGGACCGATGACCTGAAGAAGGTGGCGGGGAGCGGGTGGATGAGGAAGGCGGAGGACCGTGTTTGGTGGCGCGCTCTTGGAAAGGCCTATGTCCAGCAGTGGACGCATACAGGCTGATGGAATGGAATGGAATGTGAGGATGATACTGCCATTGTCGCAATTGAAAATGCCATAAGCATACGTTGTCGTATTAGTTTAAAAAATGCGAAAAACCAAATTAAATTTGAACTTCGCGGGCAGGCCCGTCTCATGCCCCTTTTAAGGCAAACGTTGACCTCAGTCCAAGAATCGCTCTCCTCTCTCAAAATGAGAAGGATATAGGCCATAAGCCCACATCAAAATTTATTTATTTCATGCTAATACGGCAGTGAATCTACCATCGGTTCGTAATAAAATTTCTACTGAGAACAGGGCAAGAAACTCAGCAGTTGCTCTTTTCAAACTACTACTACTACCTACTTGAAAAGTTAGTAACTAGTTACAAGCCAATATTTAAATATTGATGAAATTACCAATGTTGCAATACCCTTGGACGTGTCATGTTTTTACAATCTTTTATTTACTTGAAATGTTAGCACTCGGGTATCTGACATCGAACTCGGTACTTTGCGACTGCAAGAAGATATAGAGCGCTACTGCGCCGGAGTCGTTTTGTGGGCGGCACGAGAATAGACCACGTCCAGTGCAAATAAATCAAAACCAATAGACGGTTCGACGCGACTTGGCACCGACATGGAAGAGGAGGGATTAGCTCCTCTTTCGTAAGTGAATGATGCAAAGTATTTGATATTCCCAATGCTGATATCTGCGTCAAAAGAAGATACGACTTGGGACTTGGTTTAGGTCAGAAATAATCTAAGTAAGTACTTTTATTAATACAAAATTTAGGTATATTTTACATTTTAAAAACGGTTAGGTACTAACGATTAGGTGCTGATTATTACCTACCAATAGGTAGGTAACTATTTACGTTAACTTAGCTGCGAGACGAAGGTTCCAAAAGCGCGCAGGTCCAGAGAAGAAGCTTGCAACAGTAAGTTCGGACAAGATTCAGGAAGGTTGATAGGTAGATATACTTTTTCTTTTACGGATCGCCTGGTGCATAATACTTATTCGTATTACTTTATGTATTACTACTAAGAATTTCTCTGTCTGTTGCTTCAGCGAATAAGTAGGTAGGTATTCGACTTTGCACATGGAGACAGTTTTGCATCTACCTACTTAATCTATGGCGGAAATACAATCGTTCGGGCGGTCTACGTTTGGGTTTACCTATTCTAATATACCTATCTATCAAACTAGGTATCATCTTTAGTCCTGAAAAAAAAAATTAGCCTGCAGCCTGCCATTATCTATAAGAGATAGACTTCTATTTGTTCAAGAGTGCTATTCTCAAATAAATAAGTAGGTACATACCTACTGCTGAGCGGATTTTATTCAAGCTTCATGAATAAAATAGAGGCGATCTTTAGAGATCCATATAGCCAGCCAGAAGAATAAAAAAAACCGGCCAAGTGCGAGTTAGACTCGCGCACCGAGGGTTCCGTACTCCGGTATTTTATCCACATTTTGCACGATAAATCAAAAACTATTATGCATAAAAATAAATAAAAATCTGTTTTAGAATATATCATGTATACGTAAAGCCCTTTCATATGATACCCCTCTTGGTATACTTATCTTACTTTGAAAATTTAAACACATTTTAATTTTTTTTATGATGTAACCACAAATTCACGGTTTTCGGATTTATTTCTTTACTTGTGCTATAAGAGCTACATACCTGCTAAATTTTATGGTTCTAGGTCAACGGAAAGTACCTATAGAGGTTTTCTTGACGGACACGACGGACGGACGGTTATAGAAAATGATTCTATTAGGGTTTTTCCTTTTGAGGTACGGAACCCTAAAAATCTGTCTCTGGATGTCGAAGATTTCATCCCCCGGCCACCGCTTAGGTTTTAGAAATAGATATTAGAAACACGTTCATTCAAATATACCTAAAACATACTTACGTATAAATAGTTGCGAGTATGAATCGAACAAGGCGGAACGTGGCGTCTGCCAAACTCCGCCTTCGGCGTACGCGCAGACATTCACCACTGACGAGTGGACAAATTGCTTCAAATTATTGATAGGATTTCAAAGCCGTAAAGACCTAGTGCTTAGTATACTAGAGTTTATACCCAGTGATTGGTTTAAATCTTGGATCGCCACTAGTTATTCAACTTAGTATTTTACTATGCACACTAGAGGCAAACATCTTTAGCAAACCTAACATAATTCTGACTGCATCTAGTTAGTAGTACGCGGTGAATATAAACCACAGAATTCAGAATTTTAATAGAAATGATATCTGTTGTCTTTAATTCATCATCTTCGTGAACCGATTGACGTCTTGCGGACTTCTGTGCTATAAGATCTACGAGTCCTTATCTCTTGTAAGAAAGCAGACATTTAGTATCTAGAAAGAAACCAATAATTATATTATTGTATTGTATTGTAATAATATGGCTTTTCAGTCTGAAACAAAATATTATTATCTTACTAGCTGTGCCCGCGACTTCGTTCGCGTGGAATAGTGACTTTTCGGGCAGCATGTACCTACATTAAAAATGTTCGCCGTGATTCTTTAAATTGACATAACTTTTTTATTTATGAACCGATTGACATGAAATAAACACTAAATATTTAGTGAAGCTTACTACAATATATTAGTGAAAACCGTATCTAAATCGAATAAGCCGTTTCTGATATTAGCGTGCACAAACACACAGACAAACAGACAAAAAAAAATTAATTACAATTTCGGGTTCGGCATCGATATAATAACAACCCCTGCTACTTTTTTTTATATATTTTCATTGTACAGACACCACTTTTCAACAATTTTATTATATGTATAGATTTTGATTATTTTTAACTTCAAGTTTTGGAAATCATGAATTCTCTTAGGTTACTATGGGGTATATAATTAGTAAAAAAACAAACAAAAGTTTAAAAAACATTGTAATGAATCAAAATGTAACATTTTACAAAAATATATTTACATTTTATTATAGCAATATTATGTATATCGACATACAGACTTAAAATTCCAATATATAAAAAATTAATTTCGACTGGAAATTAGTAAAAACTGTACATCTTTCTTCAAATATTTTCATTGTCTGTGAAAGTATGGGGGCTTAACTAAACAATAGTTGTCTATGTAAAATTGTAAGTAATTTTTTTAGTCTAGACACACAATTTTATTATCATTCCGTTTCTAAGAAAGCTTAATAAATCTATACTAATATTTTAAAGAGGTAAAGTTTGTAAGATTGGATGTAAGAGTGTCTGAACTCTGAACCTTCGATCCGATTTGAAAATTGCTTTCACCATTTAAAAGGTACAATATTCCAGACGGGCATTGGCTATGGGATTATAGGTAAGTTTATCAAATTTTACCCGAGAGAAGCTGGGCGGATCAGCTAGTCTATACTAATATTACAAAAGAAAAAGTGTGTATATGTTACCTTTTCACAACTGATCCGTTTAACCGATTTTGATGAAATTTGGTACAGTGATAGTGTGCATCCTGTAGATAGGCCACTTTTTATCCCGGAAAATCAATGAGTTCCCAGAGGATTTTAAAAGAACCTAAATCCATGCGATCTAAGTCGCGGGCATCAGCTAGTAAATAGGTGTAGAAGATAGGTCCTGCTTTAGTCAATTCCGTTAATCATGACCATGAGTGATGGATGATTGATGGGGCATAGAATTATCCATATTTGTTATGCAAAGATCATTAATCGCATTAGACTGAGGATGAAATCTATAGAGCGCACATTGTCTTTGCTTAGATTTAAGTTTCAGTTAAAACGAGACGGATTTATGCCAGCGGTCTAACGCTGTCTCGTTTTAACGGTGTCTTAAGTCTGAGCAAAGTCAAAGTGCGTACTAGATTTCAACATAAGTCAGTTACAGTAAACTTGTGCCTTTCATAAAGATAACCAATAGAGCTAGATTTTTATAAGTTGATATTTTTTTACATAACACAAAGACTTAAAAAGAATAATAACATAACAAAGATATAAGTATAGGTAATGTACAAGAAAATTATAGTCTTCAATGAGAAATATACTAAAACTTTTTAAAAGTTAAGTTACTATTAAGTAAGTACATTTTTTTATTATCTATAAAAATGAAACGAAAATAAATTGCGTGCCCAGCTCTTGATTGTGCGTGCATATAAAGAGGTAATAAGTGGACGCATTCTATTTTGAACTCTACCGATATGACGATAAGTATACATTTGCAACGGCTACGTACATATTTACGTAATAAATAGTATTTATATCGAGGTAGCTTTGATTTATCGACGTTACTTTGATAGTAAGCGGAAAACCCCTACATTTTTCGTCGATTATAAGCATATTACATTGAAAAGCAAAGTTACCTCAATCTGCAGTTAAAAGCTTGACCGAAAATGCCAATTTTTTATACAATTCGACAAGGTTTCTCAAAATCTGTCTTTTTAAAATCAAATACTGAAACTTAATTGGTACTTACTGCTTAGTTATGTTTTATTAAACTATTCAGAAACAATTCAAATACTGTTCGTGTAAAAATCCTTTTTACAACTTGAACTATTTCCTGCTATCGAGATTTATAACCTCATTTATAGTTTAAAAGTTTGTGCAAAAAACAACTTTTAAAATCTGTTATTTGTACAAAAAAATCATAAATTAGCAAATAACAAAAACTTTCTATCAACACGTAGAAGCTTTCTATACAAATTGCTATTCATTTGACAATGGTATTCGGTTGTAAACAATCTTTAAACTAAATTGATAGGTCCCCAAGTTGTACTAAGGTAATAGTAGAATCACAAGTGGAACACGCCAGTTTTAAAACTATGATTTTGCGACTGCTTTGTTTTTTAGACCTGCCAATTTAATTAGTTTGAAGATTGTGTATTACCAATAACTGTGTACTCTTAACAATGCCAAGCGCCCACTGGCAAGTTTTTTTTTTCAGAAGTTAACTCTGGCATGTCATAAAGACTCGCGAACAAATTGCGGGTTACATTTCAATGGAAAAAGTTAAGGGAAATTGACATGATAATGAATTAAACTTGCCTCTGGACACTTGCCATAAGGCTGGACTAGAGGTTTCTTGATGCATAAAAACGCAACGCATACAGGTTGCGTACGCTAAACACAGCGGTAGTATGACGTTACGCAGTGCGGTTCGTACGCAACAAAGAACCCGGTACTGTTCGTACGTTCCGTGTATGCTTGCTTTTTTTATGCACCTCAAAACCTCTTAGAAGGGGCTAAACCCTCAGGCAGTAGTAGCCAATATACAACCAGCTCTAGTACTGATTTAGATTAGGGCGTTTTTATACGTAGTTTGTTATACCCCACAGTAAATATTACCCATCAAGCTTCAGAAAGAGATAACCGGTAGGTTCGGCTTCGTAGAGCGACGTGTCTGTCACTCATACTTATAAACGTAATATTATGTTTTGTCACTGAGTTGTCAGTCTCAATGACATGGACAACGCTCTACGAAGCCCAAACTGACCATAATTTCTTTCTAAATTTTGATGTGTAATATCAATTGCTGAGTACTGTACTATTTTTATATATTATTTAAGATAATAATATGTAGAATTGTTTTAATATTCAAAAAATTCAGACCCGTAAAAATATTACTTGAAGAAATCACTCGTCATTTATTTAATTATAATATTAGCAATGTGTTGGAAGACATAATTGGGGCAAAAATTGGGGGAATTACTCGATGCAGTCTTTTCAATGTCGATGATTATATTTTCATTTTCATTGTATATAAAACGATGATATTTTATCAAACACACCTCATATAAAAACGCCCTGTACATATACTCGTAGAGTCTATACATACTCGTACATACAGTTCACAAATTAGGCCGTATGTTTTGTCTCGTGTAATGTATACTATAATAACTTATAAACTAAAGTATATCGCACTAGTATCACTGTTAAAGCCATCACGCGTTACTCAGCAACTCACTGGAAAAAATACACAAAAAAAAAATATAATATACTTCTAATCACATCTACTAGTTGGAATTTTCCTTTTATTCTCGGGGAATAGTTGTGTAAATTGATTTTAAATATTAGTTCAATATAAGCAAAGGCAATAGTGGTTTGGCAGTGAAAAATGCTCTGCGCTGCGACTCGCCAGATGTGTACCTTTCAGTGGACAGGTACCCTTAGGGCTGGCATCAGCGTGGAGATGTATTAAGCCATCCAATATGATGAAGAAAAAGAATAATGATAACGTCACATATATAATTATAATTGACTAGATGATGCCCGCTACTTCGTCCGAGTGGATTTAGGTTATCTAAAAATCCCTTGGGAACTCTTTGAACATCCGGGATAAGATGTCAGTTTCCGGGATGCAAGCTACCTCTGTACCAAAGTTTATATAAATCGGTTAAACGGATTGGCCTTAGAATTTCGTGGGAACTCTTTGATTTTCCGGCATAAAAAGTAGCCATGTCCTTCCCTAGGATGTAAGCTACCTCTGTACCCATCAAAATCGTTTAAACTGTTGAGCCGTTAAAAGCTAGCAGATAGAAAGACAGACAGACAGACAAACTTTCGCATAATTATAATATTAGTACGGATCTTTAACTCTGTTTGACTTAGTTGACAGAAAATAGTTAAAGACCATATTAGTCAGACTTACTTGGTCAGTTCCCGAGTTGTGAGGGGTCCGGTCAGCCCCGACCGCGACCGAGACCGGTTCAGCTGTGCTCTTCGTTCAGCTGGAAGACATACAACTCATTAACTTACTTAGCAATACCATGGTGACATATTTATAATTTTTATGATAGTGTTTTTACATACACTTTTGTTTCACACTACCATCCTGTAATTCCTGTATAGATATCATACTGATACATATTTTTTACAAAATCAATAATTTATTAATAATATATTTAAAAAAAAAAACAAAATCCAAGCTTTTCTTGGCACTTCCAAAGATTGTTTGTATTACATCTTCATTGACCAGACCAGTGCCACTATGGGTAATTCTGTTGTAGGTACATAAACGTACTCTAAATTTTGTGTCATCCTTTTCCGCAGGCAGCATGATGAAAGGGATGGCAATATATTTAAACCTGTTGTTTTAGTTTCATTTAGAGATTGTGTACCAGGTACCTACAACAGAATTATTTACAAAAATTGATATAAATGTGTATTAGAGGTAACATGCTAATGACAATTAATAAAAATAACAGAAGAAAAATATAAAATCACAATAACATGACAACATCGAAAGCTAAAATAATAGTTTCTTAACTACCAACTTTGGAAAGTAATTTAATTCTACGAACAAGCGAAATATTTAGTAAGAATAACTTTGGCTTTTAAAGTTGTTGCTATTGTTAAGACTTTAAAGTAGCCTGTGCGAGAGTATCAACCAAAAGTACAGATTGTGAGGGTCGCATTGATTATTATTATAACAGCTATATAGGAAGGTTTAAGGGCTGTTTTATTATACAGTTGGTTTCACGTAAAATTAGTTTTAGACAACAGGCGAGGGGATGTCCGCGCGTAGTTTAAAGCGTACAATCTGAGAAAGAATTTGCCATGTTTGCTCTGTGTCAACTGTTATGTCAAAGGTATGGTTTACCGTACTTAAGGGGCAAGCGACGGGTCTGCCCGCGTAATTCAAATTTTATTTGGTTTTTCGCAATTTGTAAACTAATACGACAATTCGCGGGCAGACCCGTCGCATCCACCTTAAAACGCAGCTCGATTGCGGCGCTCTCTATAGACTACAATGCATTGTTGCAACAAGAATAGCATTTTAGCTAATAATAACAATTGTGATTGTTATAATGATTGATGCAGGTTTAACGAAATCGAGCTACAGTTCTTTTGACATGACATTAAGAGTCTTTTTGAGAGAGAGATTGGTCGCTAATACTATTCTTTCATACTACACGCGAAACGAAAGGACTGAACCAACCGCATAGCGTATACACACCTCCGTTTTAACTTCGTACCAACAAAGAGAAAGGTAAAACCCACTTAGGTCACAGGTTAAAGCTCTGTTGACGTGACGCCAACTGTAGAGTGTTAATAACATCAAAAGCTTAATTGTAAATGTAACAACTTGTCTATAGTGTTCAAGTTTCGGGGACGACGGGCGTCTGGTGCGGCGCCGGCCGCAGCGCATCGATGATGCTGACTCTGTTTTTGAAAAACCTTGTGAGTCGTGCTTGTAATCAATTAAATAACCGGTCAAGTGCGAGTCGGACTCGCACACGAAGGATTCCGTACCATTGTAACAATCTACTTAAATTTTTTTTTTGATTTGCATGGCGGCCATTTAGGATTTGTCCCTCTTCGGCCATTTTTATTGATAAGCCAATAAGGTGCATTTTATCGCTTGTTTGTTTCTTTGTTCCTTCTTGCGATTTAGTTTCCCATCCAAAACATTCGTTAAGAAGCTTCAGTTCAAAAATAAATTTACCTCTAATATGACCAACAGTGGAATTCATAGGCAAGATAGGGGCTTATTTAGGGGACCATTCAGACGCCAGGTGTCATTTTAAACCTTTACACAATGCATTAAGGTACGCACGCACAACTGACGGAAACGTTTAAGTGCGGAAACCAGCCCAGAAAGAAGAAGAATAATGCATTAAGATTGAATATTATGACACATGTTATCGCCATGGTTCGCTAAAAGTAACCCCTAGGTTAAATTCACGGATATAAAAAACAATGAGCATTCGTTTGCGCTTAAAAGATATCTAAATGGCCAGCCAAATAAAATGTAAAGCCAGTTCTAAATGACGAAAAATTCAGTGCGTTCCTATGTACTAGTGGTGACCGTACCTGCAATACGGTCCAAAATCGCTTGCACCAGTCCCTGGTCTTCCTCATTATCCTCTACATGATTTGCGTGCAAAATTGAACCTTATGATTGTGGTACTATAACTATATTGTTTTTAATATGTACTAGATCAACAATGACAGATTACCGGTGTTACAAAAAATGAAACGTAAATGTGTGCGTGAAATAGAGTTGTCCTGACTTTAGCATTTGTATTATCGATAGTCTTACTGGCGAAATCATAGGACACTAATGAGTTAGTTTAACGAAGTGAAGTAAAAAGCATCTTATAATTTTAAAAAAGTCAAATACATTTCAAATACACAAATAGTAACAAAGCTAAAGCTAGGTAACAGATTATTATTTATTAATGAAATGACTTGGTGCAGCTACTACGAAATAAACGATTGATAAATCTATATGTATAGGTATATAACGTTGTCAAGAATATAAATGCGTAAGTATGGATGTTTCTGTGTGTTTGTGTTTTTATTACCTCTTCACGCCTTTATTTTTTTAAAGGGTGCAAGTAAATTTAATTTGATTAATTACAATAACACTGTGATATAATGTCTAAGTGACAAGTTAATAAAAATAAATAGTATATATGGCGCTCAATTCATAGCTAATGACCTCCCCGATAAGCACTTAAATACAGTAATGTACGGGTTACCCTTAACCCTGTATATGAAATCTAAGTCACGCTAAATAAAATAAAAATTAGTGAAAATATTTATTTCGTTCTTTTCTTTTATTGGAAAGTACCTAGTGTTTTATATTGTATTTTACTTACATCACATGAAACCTATCACATCAAACCTACCGGTAGACACGATTATCGACTATCGATACTTGTGACGTCATTACTTTGTCAATCCCTATCGTAAACAAACGTTTTTAAATTTTACACAAAATATCCAAAAATTCTTCATTTAGCAATGTAATTTGATGATAAGTCTTAAGGGAAACCTATCATCTAAGCTTCCAATAGCTATTTTGCCTAATTTTCAAACAACAAATGATGAAATAATGATTATAAACAATAAGTATAAATAATCAGTAATTACCTGTGAAACGTGTATTTACGCGGATTATAACGTCTTGTAACGTCACATTCGCTCACTGAACAAGACACCATGGTGGCAGAACATAGATTTTACGTTTTAATCGTAAAATTATTTAGTAAATGCAAAAAATCACCTCGACTTGGAACAGGCCGAACTCATAAGGACCGACACTCACGTAAATAATGACTTATCGGCATCTTGTTTCGCTATCTCGCTTTCGCTCGCGGCAGTGGGTCTTATCTAACTACTCTCGCTCCCTCGCTTTGTCAGTCTTTGAGCGAAGCGAAAAATCATAGGTCTATGGTTTTTAAACACAAATGTATTGAACATATGGCACATTAAATTAAATATTATTATAAATATACTATCGTACCTCCTGCCACTCTCGGGTTAGCCTTTTTTCTCGGCCGTTCTCGACTGAATGCTGAACCGCTTTGTAGGGCCTCCATCAAACTATAAACAAAAACATCATATTAGTAAAACAATGAGTCCCGAGACCTGTCCTTTGCCTGGTGGAAGGCTTCGGCCGTGGCTAGTTACCACCCTATCGGTAAAAGCTGTGCTGCCAAGCGATTTAGCGTTCCGGCACGATGCCATGTAGAAACCCAAGGGATATGGGTTTCGTGAAAACTGTCATATCCCTTCCAGGTTAGCCCGCTTTCATCAAATTCAAATTATTTTTATTCAAGTTCTTTCGAATCGTCAAAAGCATTTACCACTGTTGGTTTGGAATGCCTTTCCTACCGAGAAGAGCCAGCAAGAAACTCGGCGGTTGCTCTTTTCAAAGATTTGATATACAATATTATGCCATGTATAAAAGTAATTGAAGTCCCGCGCATTGCTGGAGCGAGCTGCAGGTCAAATCCACATTTTAGACTGCATCGTCACTTACCACCAGGTGAGATTGCAGTCAAGGGCTAAAACTTGTTTCTGAATAAAAAAACAATGATACCTGTCCATAACACCGTCCTGCGCCTGCTCCATGTCCACAAACTGCTTGTACCGATGTTGTCGGTCTCGCCTCTCGCGCTCGGCCGCCGCGCGCGCTTCCCGCGCCCGCCTCGCTCGCTCCTCCGTCTCCCGCGCCACCACGTTCTCTTGATGAGCGGTCTATTAACAAGAAAAAGTAAAACAACTGAAACGTGACTGGTACATTGTTTCATATAAAAATTAGGTCTAGAAGAAGCAGGTGGATGAAGTGGAGGACTGTGTGTGGTGGCGCACAGTCCTGCGCCCTCGTATTACATAGGTTAAATTGATAGTATAGTTCCGTGACGTCACCCAGTTCAGGGTTCTGGCTGAAATTCAGCGCTGCTCTCCAGCTCAGATTATGCTGTATGCCTTGATACATAATCAAGACATACAGCATAATGCTGAGCTGGAACCTTTTTTCGGCTTGCGTTTTTAAAAATAAAGGTTTTTTTTCTTTCTTTCTTCATTCTTACAGGCTGATAGATTGAATTGATGTACCCAATTTATTTACGATTACTGTTGAATAATAAAATGACTTACCGCAAAAGCGTCTTTGAATGTCTTAATATCTGAAAAGAACTCCTCCAGGGTATACTTGTGAGGGTCGAACACGTAGTACACGGCCAGCTCGCCGTACAGCGCCTCCATTTTCCTGAACATCGAGTGAAGGAGGTCGCATTGCTCGCGCGCCTCTTTGGCGAAATTCTGTGCTTTTGTTAAGGATTTTCTGGGATTTGATTACATTCAGGTGCAACTCCTTCATTTTTCTTATTACTAGATGATGTCTGCGTGGGTTTGAGTTTTTAAAAATCCCGCGGGATCTCTTTGATTTTTCAGGATAAAATTGATAAAACGCAATCTATGTCTGTTTCCGCCACGATGCAAACTATCTCTGTACCAAACGTCAAAATCGGATAAGCGAATGACTGTGAAACACTATAGAGACACACTTTCGCATACATTGAATAAAGAAATATGCACTTTGTTTATCTGCAAAGTATGTGAGCCATACAGTGATATTTATTATCCTGCAAAAGAAATGTTTCCTGAAAAAAAAAAGTTCGGTGTTAGTGCCGTGGGAGAGAGTTCTAGAGCTGGGTCGATACTGATGATTAGATAAACCCGCAATATAAAAGGATACATTCATAGTCTCGTGGAACAGATCGTCAGGGCTCTGCGGCACGCGTGAGTTGTTGAGGTCCGTCTCCAGAGCCTTGATGTCGTTGTCCATCTTCTTCAGCGCTTTTTGCAGATTCTCCATCGACACGCGGGCTGCTCTGTGGATACGTTGATTCGGATTCCAACAAAATTTTAGAGTATTCATATCTTTTTCTTATCAATGTTGAAAGAACAGTCTAAGAACTCATTTTAGCAATGGTAGTACCTAATGGTACTGATTCTGAAGGCAACTAAATTTTAGAGTATTCTTATCTTTTCTTCCCAATGTTATAAAAAAAGAACGGACAATCTTAGAAATCGGAGAATCATAGAACAATCCAACCTTGTAACTTTAGCTGCCAGTTTTTTGAGTTTCGTGTTTAAATTTGTAGGGTAACACTAAAATTGCTTTCCACTAATATTTATTTTCCAACCTTTTCTAACGAAAATTAAAGATGATAAAAGATGCAGATACTTTTTTAGCGATGTCGATTTGACGTGCTAATTATCACGGTATCCCACTTTTTACAAAGATTTTAGGAAGAACCTGCTAAAAGTTCATGGTTATTCTATACGCACACATACCTGTCTACATGTGGCATCTCGTCGGCGAACGAGAGAGCGTCCGGGAATTTGCCCTCTATCGTATCTACTAAATAGTGCAACAGGGTTTGTTTGTTTTCCAGATCTTTCGTTGACGTTAACTGGAACAAAAATTAATTAATCTATACAAAAGGAGAAACTGAACTGACTGACATATCAATAGTGTCTGAACGAAAGCCAATTTTTCGTAGCATCCGAAGTCGATTTATTAACTAACGCCTCAACCTTCGGTAGTATATATTAGGGTGTATAAAATTATGTTTTTTAAAGTTTATGTTGATTGCTGTCTTGTTGAACTTGTCATAAATAAACCAAATACATAATGCCAATTGTAAAATTGTTTATTCATTTAAAAGTAATTTAACAATCACAATCATTCTTTTTCTCAACTAGTGTGTAAGTAGACTATTTCATTTGATTCTAGCGCTTGCAAGAAACCTTTGGCTTCGTCCACTGGTTTGGTCGTAGCCGAAGATTCGCCCGGACACTAAATATCGACGAACAACGCTCACCACAGGCCTCATCCGGGTCATCGAAAATTATACTAACCTTTGTGAGGAAACTAATTTCGAAACCATACGCCCCCGCGTTATTGGAGCCAGTATTCATATAGTTGCCCAGCAGTAGTAACAGTTCTAGGATCTTCGCGAACTTTCGACTCGATTTCACTTCTTCACACGCCGCCGTACCAGAAACTATATCCTGAGGAGTAACATCAATGTTAATAACATGTGCTGGAAAATGAAGAAAATAATCTTTATTTAAATACTAGCGGATACCTAGCATGCGCTACTACGCTTAAAAAATCTTCGCGTTATTGCCTTTCTAATGAAACCAATTTGGGGCACATCGGTTGGACTGTTTCAAAGTCTATAATGGACCCATACATATTGTAGATTATACCCCATAAGTAATTTTACACTGAGAGCAAAACTAGTCTCATCTAAAGTTGCATAGACTATAGGCCATAGACTAAGAATTGAACACACAAGCCTGGCTGAGATCTTATATAGACTAGGGCCTAAACCGCGTATCCACCTTAAGGTGGATTTTTGGGGTGGGAATTTTATATTACAATTGAGCTATTTTGGCAAATAATGAATTTTGAAAAAATTACATCAGACAGACAAGGTCTGCATCCATACGTAGTCGAAATTCCTCGGACACGTACGAAGCGATTTGCTTTCTCTTTTCTAATCCGAACCGCTAGGATATGGAACGCCCTCCGGCATCAGTTTTCCCTTCCACCTATAATATGGGTACCTTCAAGTCAAGAGTGAATAGGCATCTTCTAGGCAAGCGCGTTCCATCTTAGGCTGCATCATCACTTGCTAGCAGGTCTGATTGCAGCCAAGCGCTAGTCTATATAATTAAAAAAAACAGATGGAATAATTTTTTTTATTAACTATTCATAATAGTTACAATAGAGGGACTTCGTCTGCGATGGCGTTTGCTAGCGCGCGTGCTGTGCTTGTTTGGAGTGTTTTTTTTTTGTTAAGAGTGGCTGGTTTTTGTGTTAGTTGGTGTTTTTTGGTGGTGGAACTGACTGGGAAGCGCTCTAAAGGGGCGCCGCGCGTATGTCGGCTGGCGCCGGCGCAGACGGAGTCTGACTTTGAAACTTGACATTGGCTAATCAGAGTAAAGCCAGATTAAAGAGAAAAAAAAAATACAATAGCTCTTTTAAACTTCCCCTAAAATGAAAATATGACTTACCGGTTTAAGTTCGGAAATGATCTCGCTATAGTGCTCCCGGAAGGCTAGACTCCTTAACCGAGGGATGAGGCGCTTGACGTCCGCGACGGTGGCCGCGAACTGTTCCGCTTCCGTCAACTCTTCGCTCTTGCATTTGAGATCCGCTAGCTTCTTCAGTTGATCCGCTGGCGGGAGGTACTGATGGAGAAAGTCGGTGAATATAAGATCACAGTTGAGCGATCATATCGAGTTGTCATTACATCTTTGAAAAGTTGTTCGGAACTATGTTTTCTAGCAAGAATATTTCTATTGTCAAGTCACTTGACAATACAGCATTGTAAAGTCAAAATCTCCTGAGGATGCTCCGGTGTCGGGGCGAAACGTGCGTCGAGAGTAGTGGAAAAGTCTTGTGTGGTGGTGCATGTGAGTGGTGGTGGCAGTGCTTGCTTGGGAGCTTGGCTTTATTGCTTGGTTGGGGAGGTAAGCGGTGCTTAGCTTGTAACTGCATGTTTGACCATACAGATTTTTTCTGTTGGCGGATTATAGCAAAATAATTTTAACTGTTTCTTGCTAAACATGAACTTCCGCAAAGTAACGCCTGATTCTATCCAGTATACTATGTTTTCTAATTGAATTCCCAATGTTTTTGAAAACATTCGAAACAACATGTTTGTGTCGCAAAAAGAATAACGCCCACTGAGATTTTTGCCTCTATCATTTGTATGGGATTACGTAACAGAGAGAAAGAGAGAGAGAGAGTGAGTGGGGGGGGGGGGGGTAGTGTTGGCAACACCAACAAAACAATTAGTAACGTACGAACGAGAGAGAGAGAGCTTTATTAACTTCTTTTAGCCGATAGTGTATAGATGATAGAGGTATGGTCATGCTGCTATTTTAAGAACTTACGTGTATCAATAGTTAATCATCTATACCGGATTCTGATTTAATCATGAAGGAATAGAGCTATAAGAATAAATGATAGCGTTTGAATGGCTCACCTGTATCAATAAATCTAGTACATTAGCAGTAAGTACAGTGGTGTCGCACCGTAGCACACATGTTCGTATGTGTTCGTAGGACATGTGTTTGAGTGAGCCGCCTAGGAGGATAGATAGATTCTGCGCAGCCTTGCTGTCTAGGACTTTGAGGTCTTTTACTTTTTTTAATGTATGAACCCTGAAAATACAAAACATTAGTTTTCAACTTGCTTCTAAATCTATTAAAAGCATTTATACAATCGAAAGATTATGTAAATGACAAAAAAGCATGGGATTTGACTCGCTCCACCAATGCGCGGGTCTGTTATTGCTTGTATAGTATAGTATGGCATATTATTGTAAATTGAACACTTGAAAGGAGCAACCGCCGAGTTTCTCGCCGGTTCTTCTCGGTAGGAACGGCATTCCGAACCAGTGGTAAATTAATTTGACGATTTAAAAGCACTTGTAAAAAGTTATTTGAATAAAAATATATTCTATTCTATTAGACAAGTGCCCGAGCCTCGAACCAAAGTGGTAAAAAATTGGTCAAGTGCAAGTTGAACTAGAACACGAAGGGTTGCGTACCATCGTGGGTACGAGAACTAAGACTTTTTTATTTTTTTGAAATTTTCATTATTTGTTGTTATAGCGGCAATAAAAATACGCTTTACGAGATACAGGTCGCAGATAGACAGACGGACGGACGGACAGTGGAGACTCAGTAATAGGGCCTCTTTAGCACCATTCGGGTACGGAACCCTAACACGCCAGGTTTTAAAATAACAAAATCCTGTTTACAAAAAAAAATTATGTTAATACTGTATATACTGAATATTCACTGTTTTTTAGATGTTTAACTGTTTTAAAACAAAGTAATATTCACCTATCGACATTGTCTTCATTCCTCTTAGCGACCGGTTTACTCGAGAACCTCGCTGCTAGGCCTGTGAGTATGTCAGGAGACGCGAGCTTGTCCTCTTGTACCTATGAAACAACGCAAATTATCATGAGCCACAGTATTGCACAGTAATCCAATGTGCTTCAAAGCTTCAAGTTTGCTAATTTCAGTACGGTAAGGTTCTACTACTTTTAAAAGTCGCATCGGCAAAATTCGTTTGCGCAGAAAAGCGCAATCTATCGCAGACTAAATCCGAATGTGCACCAATGAAGTACAGCCCGTATTGCTTGACGTTAAGACGTTAAACACAAGAACAATAGGGACTAGTGCTATCTCGCTCATGATGCGCGTGTATAAGATGGCGCATAGGCAATAACCAATAGCAGACTAAGCTAAGTTAGTGCTAAGTTATTGCTAGCTTTCTGATTACATCCTGTATAAGTGGTAATAATGTACACTTTGCTTTAGTATTTCATATTGAATTCTGAACCGCTACTCTTGAAATACAGAAAAGTACGCTAAAAAAAGGCTGTTAAGACATGCGTCCTTTATATTCATAGTGTACTAAAGTTAGAACTAAACTGTTAAAAAAAAATTTGGAATAGTATATTAATATTCAATGTGATTCTTACCGTGACCCAGAAAGCTTTTTCTGACATCTTCTGTGGCACGATGGTTTTCCAGTTGGCACGTTTGAGTGGACCTTCCACTTCCCACTTCTTCTTCGGTTTCAGCCCGTACGGTAGGATATCTGGTTGGGGCTGGGAAAAAATTTTGAATTAAAAAAATCTGTCAAGTACAAGTCGGAGTCGTACCATTGTACAGGAAAAATAACTTTCATTCAATTTTCATGGAATTTTGAAATTTAAACTGAAAATTTTAACTCTTCCTATTACGGTTCATGAGATACAGCCCGCTGACGAACGAATAGACAGCGGAGGTTTAGTAAAGCCCCATTCGCACCTTTCGGCTACGGATCCCTAAAGTGTCCATCTCTCCTTGATTGTTTGTGTATAGGGCATATAAACCTGCCGCAATTGATCTTTTTGTTATTTTTTGAATCGTTGCTCACCATCCTGGGCGCCATGGGGCCCATCATGCCTGGCGGCGGGGGTGGTCGAGGCCCCATGCCCATCATAGGTGGTGGTGGCGGGGGGCCCATGCCCGGCATGGGCGGTGGCGGCGGGGCCCCAGGGCCTCCTGGCATAGGCGGCGGAGGGGGTGGTAGACCCCCACCTGAAATCGAAAATCTAATGAAATAACTACATAAATGTTTCGGACTATACATCAAAGATTTAGTATAAAGTAAGGTTTGTTTTAATTACATTTGTTTGTTGCATACGTTTTCATGATTTTCTTTGGATTGGATCGTTCTTTGTTGATGCGTCTCGGGTCATAACTAAATTTGGAATGGAGATAAATTATATCCTGGATTAACACATAGGATACTTTTTATCCCAGAAAATCAATAAGTTCCCACGGGATTTTCAAAATCCTATAACGGGGACAAAGTCGCGAGCATCAGGTAGTGTTGTGATAGAGTGGTAGTATGTATGCAGTTGACCGAGTAGTGCCGTCACAGTAACAGTACCATGACCGGCAAACAACTTAAGCAAAAAGCGGTGTGGCGAAGGGAATTTGGACGCATCGCGGGACTGATCAACCAATCACGTGCTCCCGCGCAGTAGAAATTTCCTCGCGAAAAAATCCTTAAAAATCGATATGCGCTCTTGCTCAAGTTGTTTTCGTTCAGTAAAGTAGAAGGATAAAGAGAAACATGCACCCACCTGGCATCATAGGTGGCGGGGGCGGCGGGGGAGGGCCCCCTCCTCCTGGAAACACACACCGAGACAGACATATAGTGCCACATGCAGTTATAGTGTTATCCTTATCTTTGTGCGCTTTCATAAGATTTATATATAAATTCTATGCCATCAAAGTAATAGAAAAGATTTCCTCTTAGAAACATTCTTAGACGTTACAATATAGCCCTATAGCCTCAATAGCTCAACGGTTAAGGAGTGGATTAAAATCCGAAAGGTCGGCGGTTCAAATCCCACCCGTTGTACTATTGTCGTACCCACTCCTAGTACACGCTTTACGCATAATTTGAGGGGAAAGGGGAATATTAGTCATGACTAACATGACTAATATTCTTTATCAAAAAAAAAAAAAACTATATAGTATTGTAACGTCTAAGAGCGATTACGCACTCATCCGATCCTCTATATATAAAAAAAGCTCGAACCGAACTCGGATATTGCTTACGCACTAACCAACTAACGTTCTCAGATCCAAATTCAAGCTATTTCAGTGGACATAATAGCTACGTCATATTATGTCAGATTTGAATCCAAGGCACATTCTAGGTATTCTCGCCAATATGCGGATGATGGAGAGAACTCGGATGACGGAAGTCGGAGCTAGTGCGTAAGCTAGCATGCAAATAGTTCTATGACTACTTCGGAACGTATTTTCACGGATTCGGGTCGGATGCAGTGCATAATCGCTCTAACGGTTGAAATGAATAATCTATCCAATCTGTAATCTGTCGATATGTTACTTTGTAACGTTATTTGTCAAAAATGGTATGACAAAGGACTTTATTGACCAAGTAACACCGTCGCTAAATAACTTATCGACAGATTACGGATAAATTGATTATATTAATTTCAGCCATCAGCTATCAATATTTTCAATAGGTTTTGTAAAACTAATTTGTAATTAGATATGCAACACAGAAAAATTACGTAGGTATGCTAAGTATTTTGCTTACGCTTTCCTTTTTCTATGCTTACTTTGATCGCATTGTATTAATGTTTTTTAGTTATTCCCCAACCATTGATAAAATACTGTGACATAAATACATTATAATATAAAATAGAAATAAAGAGTAAATTTTTATTTTTCACGATCCATTCATTTGAACCAAACAGGTGTCTTTCAAAATAATTAATTTTATCATCAACCCTTAATACCGTTAATTATATTTTTGGCGATATTGAGGTAGTATTGTGAAATTACTATCCAACAAGATAGAATGTCTCGAGATAGATTAGTCGGTATTACGGCCCAAAATTTGCATTTTAATAAAGAGTAAGGCATGATATATTGGCAGCAAATTAAAGGAAATTTCTATGCATAACTCGAGGGTGGAAATAGAGACGTCGCGTCGTATAAAAAAAAATTGCGATGTTGTTTGAGAATTTCTTTCGTTTCCCTGCCAATATAAAACAACCTCAAGCAAAAAAAATAATCTGCGAATAAATTAATTTGATAGATCAAAAAGTTATAGCTACATGCACCTTTTGTGAGATTGCATACTATTTTGAATATCCCGTAATTTCGACTTACCTCCAGGCATTGGTGGGGGCGGCGGCGGTGGTGGTCCGCCAGGGCTTCCTATAGACTGTAAATAAAAATAGCGTTCTAAATGACTGATGAATAACTAATGGGTGACTGGATGGTGACGTATGATGAAAACATGTTGTTAACACAAAATTTCTCTACAAATAAAATCAACCACTGTGCAGGTTCAAGGTCAGAGCTCACTTTTGTTCGTTGTACTTGGACTATAGAAGTACCTTGGATATGGGTATGTGTTTCACGTATTACATTTTGACATCTATAACCCTAGCAATAGCAGCTATATTCTCTTGCTTGACACCGCCCAACCCAGAGGACGACGGACACTAACATCCTTGCTGTTGAGACTTCGCAGTCGTTAAACCACTAAATAAACTTAAATATATTACCCACTGCGCAGGTTCAAGGTCAGAGCTCTTGTTTTCGTTACGCCAAATATACTCTAAAATGATTGTACTAACGTGGACGTGGATGTGTGGTATACGTGGATGAGTGTATATGTGTTTCGTGTATTGTATTCTCGCATCTATTACCTTAGCAATAGCGGCTATATTCCCTTGCGTGACACCACCCGGGCCGGTGGGCGCGCTGGCTTGCTTCAACCGGTCCTCAAGATGCGCAGCCCGGGCTTCAGCTTCCTGCCTCGCTGCGATAGCGGCTTCTAGTTTACTTTTCAATTCATCCACCTTCCTCTCTTCTTCGGCGCGTGATTTTTCTGGAACATTCTATTTTCTTAATATTTCTATATTTTTAACTACTGCAGCTAATTCTGTTGTATATATCTCTGTCAGGTCTAAATCTAGTTCGACCCCTTTTATTAAACTCCCTGCGGAAAAAGGACAGCATTAGATTTCGAGCTGCCAAATTAGTTTTGTTTAGAGATTGTGATATATCAAATTAATAGCTAACGTTCGACATGTATTGAAATGGCTCTCACGCGACAAGTCTTAGTGTTGTACGTTGATGGTACTATATCAGAATTTACACCTGCACACGAGTACCAACAACAACTGTACAAAGATTAAAATCAATGGTATGAACAGTGTGTGAACGCACAGGTCATGAACAGACTATTTTTTTTTATATCATAGAATTTCCTTGGGATTTTTGGAACCCAAATCCACACGAACAAAGTCACGGGTATCAACTAGTATACAAATGAATAGTATAGAAATGTATAAGTAAACTTACCTATTAACCCCTCAATTAGCGGCTGTACATCGATGTTGAAACGCTGCGTCAGTCTAAAGTCGGGGTCGTATCCGTTTTTGTGCAAAACTATCTGTGTTATGCATTCCTCTACCAATTTGTAGTACGCTGGCCTGAAACATATAACTAGATATTTAAAAAAATGTTAACCTTTCTGGGACGGCGATATTTTGGATTCTATTCTCGGTTTTGTAAGTAGAATATATCGCATCTTTAGAAATAAAGAGACCTAATTCATTAAGAATTTCAAGATTGAGTGATAAAAAAAGAGGCCCAAATTAAGAACCACTTTTTTGGAAGTTGGTTAAAAATGACCTCGGATGACCATTTTCAGACTCATAACAAAATAAAATAGAGAGATAGAGCGCTACAATGGGTAATTTTATTATGAGTCGATGGAAAAGATCATCCAGTCATTTTTAAGTGACTTCCGAAAAGCAGGTGGTTCTCAATTCGACCAGTGTTTTTTTCATCACTCAGTATTGGCTACAATGCATTGTTGCAACAAGAATACCATAAATGCAGCCAATCACATTTGCGATTGTAATAATGATAGATTCAGGTTTTTGGGAATCTACCAGCTGAATATAGGGCTAACCAGTAATCGATATTTTTTTTTATTTTTTTTTAAAAGAATATTTGCCATGCTAATCATGACTAATACTCCCCTTTCCCCTCCAATAAAGCCTGTGTAATAATGTGCCTGGAGTGGGTACGACGATAATGCAACGGGTCGGGTTTGAACCGCCAACCTTTCGGAATTCAGTCCGCTCCTCAACCGTTGAGCTATCGAGGCTCTTAATTAAATACAGTAACCTACCTAATTTCCTCATCGTCTCGTATGAACAACAAATGCTGCAATATCGACAGTAGATACGGCTCGGCCGGCGTTTCCACCACTAGGTTCTTCACTAGCTCGAAGCATTCGTTCACGTCGTTGAAATCCACTCTGAAATATAATAATAAGCCTTTTATTAACCCCCGACCCAAAAAGAGGGATGTTTTTGTTTGAAAGCTGGCTTGATCGAGCACACTAAGAACACTTTCTTAGCTATAATAATCCAAGAAAATCGGATCAGCCGTTTGGAAGTTATCACCTCTTTTGTAGTTACTGTAACCTTCACTTGTTGGGTGTGTTATAAATTTTTAATTTACACTTGTTTCCCAATAAATATAACAAAACACTTGAACTTTTACTGTCTTAAGTCTAAACTCTAAAATATGAAATCAATTAATTCAAATAGCGGTCGAAGTCGCGGGCATCATCTAATTACTACACATTATAAAGACTCCCGTCCGCCGAGTTCGTGTTTGTTTGGGCTATTCTCAGAAACTACTACACAGATTTCCAAATGGTTTTCATATAGAAAATGTACTTATACACATTATGGACATAAAGGATTGTATTGTTAAAAGGAAGTATCTAAGTTATCAATATTATAAATTCGAAAGTGTCTGTCTGTCTGCCAGCTTTTCGCAGCCCATCAGCTTAACCGATTTTGAAGAAAATTGGTACAGAAACAGCTTGTATCCCAGGGAAGGACATACGCTTTTGATCCCGGAAACTCAAAAGTTCCCACTGGATTTTAATAAAACTTAAATCCACAAGGACGAAGTTGCTAGCATCGTCTACTTGGTAAAGATGCTTGGAGAGCTTGCATCCTGGAGACGGACATAGGCTACTTTTATCCTTAAAAAATTAAGTTCCCAAGAGATTTTCAAAAACCTAAATCCATACGGACAAAGTCGCGGGCGTCATCTAGGTTTTAATAAAAATATGAATGTAACCTGACGTCATCAAATTTGGCTAAGTATTCATCTTGATCGGCCGCCGCGTGGCTATCGAATACGTTAATTTGAATTTGTCGGCCACTGTCCTCCGCACCCGCTCGCAACTCATCTGTAACATTGAATTATTATTGTTTGCTTATTCGTTTGCAATCGATAATCTATGAACTACTGAATCGATTTTATTATTCTTTCACCATTAGAAATCGATTTTATCAATTAATTTCTTATCATTCGTTTAGTTTTAGAATGCAGGTGTACGAGCTAAATTGCACTTTATTGCTTCATGAGTTGCACTTTACTGTGCTATTCCTGCAAAAGGTAAAGACGTTTAAGTCTTTACCTTTTGCAGGTACAAAAGGCTCAACTCTGTTGGTATGGCTCAACTCATTAAGTATTTTGTTGTACCATTTAGATGTGAAACTTGAATGCGATGCATCGTCTAAATTGTAGTTAGATAAAAAGTTATATTGGTAATACCGTACCTAATAAATCACAAAGGCCCGTCCTCATGAATTCACTCCGGAGGTGCATTCGAAACTCCAATTCTTCAGGTTCCGTGGTTATCGCGTTCATCAGTTGCATAGCACCATTCTGAAACATATAGACTGCTATTGAGGTCATGTGCATTAGAAACCAACAAACATAATATAGATTGATGAATACATAACACTCCTTTGCATTATCTAGTCATGTAAAAAGTATCTATTGGCTAGGAAACTAATTCTTTTGGCTTAAATTTTTTATTATTACTGAGTGCCAATGAGTTACTTAATTGAACTACAATCTAGCATGTTTGATTAATTAGTGATATCACTTTTGTTTATACACGTTGGTATTTCTTACAATTTTTTGTGTTTCATCACTTGAAATTTTAAAAAATAAAATCATTTGAATTGGCGGAGGCAAGCCATCTCATTCTCAGCAACTAGAAATTTGCCAAAAAACAATACTTTTATAAATTTTCCAGAATGTGTCGCAATTAAGTACATACCTTCAAACTCTCCGGCGCCTTAGCTTCCAGACACTCGATGATGGGAAGTAATCTCGCCTTCCGACTCGATTCGCCCGCCATTGTGATCGCTTCCAACACTTTCTCGTGGCCGTTCGGTATGAGACATATTGCTGCAAGCACCTGAAATACAGTACTACTTTAAAATATCGATTTAAACTATCGATACTTTAAAATCTCGATTTAAACTTTGAAATGGACTTTGTCTGTGGTGGCGTTTGTTGGCGCGCGTGTTGTGACTTTTTGGAGTGTTTTTTTGTTAGAAGTGGCCGGTTTTTGTGTCCCGCTGGTGTTTATTGGTAGTGGAACTGACTGAGAAGCGCTCTAAAGGGGCGCCGCGTGTATGTCAGCGGGCGCCAGCACAGACGAAGTCCATACTTATACATATAGTTTTCCTAACTTGTAAATAACTACACACTTGACATTGGCTAATCAGTGTAAAGCCAGACGAGAGAAGAAAAAAAAAAAAACTTTGAAATCCAAAAAATCACCAAGGATGTTTTAGAACACCTTAAAATACAATTTTATCTTAGAAATCAATTCAGACTTTTAATAAGAGTTTTCGAAAAAAGGGCCTCACTTTGATGACAGGTTATATTATTTATTGATGCAGCCAGAGTGAATTAGAATGAGGAAAACTCTCGGTTTGATTCTGAATCGACATCTGTCAAATATAAGGCTAGGAGTGACGTGTAATCAAAAATAGTCGTTTCATAGCCTACCTACATTTGACGCCTTCCAGTGTGGGTGACACCAAGTTTCATAACTGTCGTGAACTGATAGACATCTGATACACTCGTATTGGTGATAACATCATACCTTGGCAGCCTCCAACGCGCAGTGCGGTTTCCTAGCGTCAAGGCTTCTGGCTAGAACCGGCAACGCTTCTCTGCACTCGAACACCGCTCGGATGCCGACCGTGTTGTTGAGTATCGCGGACAGACATCTGATACACTCGTATTGTACGCGATCATAGCGGGAGTCACTGGAAACAACGAACACGGAAGATATACTAAAAACTAGAACTCAAGATATACTTGAAACGACCTTACCCTTATAACAGCGAGCAGAGTTTTTGCCGTCGGATTTGGAGTCAATTGAAATAGTAAGTATCATGTTACAAACTAGATGTCGCTACACGAAGTTAGATCACGCTAGAAAAGTTTTCGTCAGCAAACAATATGACGTGTAATTAATATTCGAGTGGCATATCAGAAACTAACAATTGGTACATAATCAGCGGTAAAATTGGGCATATCCTGCGTCGAATAATGTAGTTTGTTTAAAAAAACACATCTTACCGATAAAATCCACTTCCACTGATAGCATGTAAAATTAATATAAATTTACACAACCATATTTACATCAATCAATGATGAAAATTAATTAAATGAAAGCTTTCAAATAAAATTAAAACACAATTTTGAGTTTTTTTCTACTTCAGTAAAAAAAGTCGTCCTGTACTACGAATATGTGCATTATTCTTTATTTGTTAAATTAGTTTTGAAGACATGGAGCAATAACGATTCAAATAGGCGTTTATATGCATAAACTTACTTGATATAACAAACATTGAGGGTAGTCAACAAGCTCTCGATCCCTTTGGCTCCAAACTCCTCGATCCACGAGAGCGGGTTGTTGGTGAGTGCTATCCTCAAGTTCTCCAGACAACTGTGTAGCTTGCCCACCGAGAGCTCGGGCTGGTTGAGGTATGATACGTAATCGGACGGCTTTTCGAATTTTGAGCGACCTTCCTGTAAGGAAACGTATGTTGATTGATTTTATTCAAAAGCACTTTTAGCAGTTATTTGAAAAGCAAATAGTTTCTTTTATTTGGGAGAAATAGAGAAAAAAAACCCATGAGGTACCGTGGGTCTCCCAAACTGTACTCTCTCTCTCTGTATGTTTACTACAAACCTGAGCATTAACGAATTTATAGGCGACTAGCATTTTCTTTTTCTGATCTCTTGAGTACTTCCGTAGCGGTTCTTTCTTCTTCTCCACGATGTTCATATCAGTCTGAAAACAAGCAAAATTTATTTAATAAATCATATATCTACCAGGAACATTCCAGGATATATCCAATTTTTGGAAGGCTATAAATTTTGTGCAGTCCGTGCCAATTTATCGATCAATGCAATCAATAAAATTATTCCAACAAGGAATAGTTTTATGGATTGTACAAGTTGCTGGATATGTTGTCCTAAGTCTGAAAGTCCCTTTGCCCGAGCGCCGTGCATACCTTCCTCGCCTGTACCATGTGTCCAGCTGGACAGTAGCAAGGAGGATACACACCATCATCGCTTAGGTCGAGCGCGTCAATCTTGCTGGTGTTGTAGCGGTCGCCACATTCGCAAGAAGATGTCGCTTCTAAATACAATCAATCAACAACGCTCGATACACGAACCCCAGCCTGATAACTCATGACCCACGGCCTAGATGGCAGCACGGGTAGCTTAATTGGAAACTCAAGGAGAAACACGCAACTTTCAATCGCATTGACAGAGCGTTTATCAAATTGCACAATATATAGAAGTTTCAACGCACAACCGTTGGCCCAGCTGGTATCCCTATTGGTATGGTCGAGCGTATAGACACAACTCCCGTACACTGTATTCGGTGGTACGCTCATATTCATAGCCGCGCCTCATCCCTGCGCCTGCCTTCCTCGCCCGTATTATGTGTTCAGCTGGACAGTGGCAATGAGGATACTCACCAGCATCTCCTCAAAGCGCCTCTCGAGCTGCGCTTCGTCCAGCGCGTCGATCTTGCTGGTATACTCGGCGGCGGGCTCGTCGTCTTCGGCGCGGGGCTCCGCGCGCGGCACCGTGTCGTAGCCGCGCTCCAGCCCCGGACCCGCTTTCTTCGGCCGCCCGAACCATGTGTCCAGCTGGAAAACCAAATGAGTAAAGTTTAGTGAAGCTCTGCGACGCGTGAATCGAACGCGTCATGCTATGATTGCCTTTAATAATTTGAGCATTTATCATGTTTCTCTAAGATAAAATTGCAATGTTCTTACCTATTACCTAAATAATGCATCAACTGTTGGCTTTGCTTAGTTAGAATAATAAAAAACGGGAACTTTGCAAACCATCAAAATGAGAACAGTGCATATCAGGGGCACGTGCTCAGGAACGAGACCTACGAACTCCTACAACTCTTCACGATGGCAAGTTGCAGGCAGAGGTTGATTGCAGAGAAAAGTGCTGGCTACGCTACATCCCAGAGCGAATAGTACTCGTGAGTGCCGCCGAACTATTTCGCCTCGCAAATAATGAAACGGAGTGTACGAAACCAATCTCACCGATAGGTGCCTGAAGAAGAAGATTGCGATGGGCGCATTTGGAACTCTCATAGCTTTAATTTTTATTACCTAGGTACATCATTGTTTGACAATCAGAAACCAATGTACATCATTGTTTGACTAAATGACTTTAACTTTGATTTTGAGTCAACTGTGTCGACACCTATCTGCAACTGCGTTGCCCTGATCTGACATTATAAGAAAATGTACAAAACTGAAGACAACAATCAGTCAAATTCGCGTCTATCTGGAACAGCAGTGCACTATAGCATTAGAAGCAAGAGCTCAAGCTTCAAGAGGAGAAACAAGAGAACAATCAAAAGGAGACGTTTATTTTAGCTGAAATAATTTCGCTTAGTTGATATTTTACTCAGATAGCTATGCAAATCGGAGTTTAACTCCTCCAAGAAATCGTACAGAATTATCTAGAGCTATAAGCTTTTCCATTTGACTCTCAGAAATTATATGATTTTCCTAAACTCACCGAAAATGGAGATTTCTCTCTCACATAATCTCCTACAACTTTCATACTATCCATCGCGAATTCTTTACAAAAATGTTCACTAATTTGCTTAATAAATCAACAAACACATCTTATCATAATCATAATGATTGTGATTTGATCATGAATTTAATTCAATTCACAAACAAGTGTTGACTAGCTGGTTTCAATCACAAACACGAATTTGAATTTTCCAAAACGCGACAATCCAAATTGGATGAAGATGCACAACTGAATAAATATAATAAGAAACGCTCTAACACCAGAGAAGCTTATTTTTGGAGTACAAAGTGGTGTCACCACTATTATTGTTTTATATGCAAATTATTTTTGTAAGTCTTTTCTTGGCAGGCTAGGTAAATCTTGCATATGAATCACGGTGGTTTTATCACACGTGACTATGCTGTTTTGTTTATGTTTTTACCCGACTGTGGGAGGCTGGGAGGGTTATATTTTTAACAGCCTATTTGCAGTCGTTTGTTGGTAAATCAGTTCACTTAAAAAGCTACTCATTAGATTTGGGTGATTTTTCCTAGATTTATCAAACCTTTGAAAAGCTTTGCTATTTCTTCTCTGTAGGAAAGGCATTCCGAACCAGTGGTAGATGCGGTTGACGATTCAAAAGTATTATACTTGTAACAGTATAATTGAATAAAAATATTTTTATTTTATTTTATTTAAGTGTTCCCGTGTCTTACGACTGCTATAGGGTACATTTTTATGACCTCAAAATAATTTAATTTTTCCATGAAAATAAACAGATCTGTGGTGATATTTTTAATAGCAGTAAATAATTGTCTGGTTTTAGTTTAGAATTTTATCTTCTTGTTGATAATAACTTGTATTTGGTGTGTGATAACCTAGTTCTGGCTTCACCCAAGAGATGAAGTCCATTTTTAATCCACAGTTTTTTAACAAAACTATTTCTCACATCTACCCAACAAGTAAGCGTGAAGATTGTGCTGGGAATGGTTTGAAGCTAGGCTATCGGTTTGGGCTTAAACCTTGGGGCTAATCTGATAAAAAATATTGAACAAATATGAAACTGTCGAGAGATGTAAAAACTAAAAACTATCAAGCTGAGAAAACATTTTTGTATCAAAATCATGTCATTCCATATATAAACCGCAACCTTGAAAATCATACTAAAGATAGCAGAAAATAACCACAATATTATATTATAAAGAAAAGTACTACTTTATTCTGCCCAAGGGCATATGTACAGAGTTTTATTTATAGACCGAGTCTAACTTGAAAACATGTCATTTCCAAACACTATCAAGGAAAGTAAAACCAAACTCCTGATACATTTGAAGTGCACGTAGACTACGATAATATCGCCACTATCGCAAGGTAATAAGAAACAAATTCATTTTGTACCTGTAGAAATGAAAATTGGCATAGATAGTTTAAATTTTTTTTAAATGTCCTTGTTACAGGACATTGAGCTTTATGCAGTTGCAATAAGAACGTGTCAGTTGAAAGAGTCAATGTTTTGTCATCGCTTTGTATGCTGAGCTGAATATATTTGATGATGGCATCGATTTGAAGGTCGTTAACATTGACCTAAAATCTAAATGATGCGTAAAATACCTACAATAGAATATTTTGGCGTCCTTTTTTACGAGGCTCTACCGAGTAATTTTGTAATGTAAGGATTCAATTTTTATGAGAATAGAATAGATTTTTATTCAAATAAACTAATAGCAGAATGAAAAAAATAATATTTTTGAAATTTCCAACACATGACTATTAAAGGATGATGGGCATTTTTATATGGAGCATGGCCCGATAACCAATAGAGTTCTACTGTCTGTATGCTTATAATCTATAGTTACTGTAACGAAACAGTTCATCTCCTGAATCCACTGGGTATGTACGTACAGTCGAGGACATAAAAGTTATACTTTTTGTGAAGATTTTTTGTAAAAATTCTATCAACAATGGAGAAGTTCACGCTGTGCTGCATATTTGGTCAGCTTATCACTTGGGTAATTAACCTTAGAGTGATACCTAATTAGAACCTTTGCGGTGCGGAGAGCGGAGAGATCAAACTGGGATAAAATAAATGTCAAATGAGCTCAATGCCTATCATTCAGTGTTAGACACTGAGTTAGCGAATCACCCCACAGTTAAGAGGGGTCACTCGCTCCATATAAACGTAGTTCGTCTCTCATTGGAATACTAACCAATCATACTCAATGGAATTTTGTAGAAACGTTTCGGGAACTAATATCTATGCCTGTGGTTTTCCAGATTTCCGTTAAAATATTCGGTTTCAAAGTTACGCGGTTCTAAAAATTCACATACAACTCTGAGTCCCTGTAATTTTAAAACTACATATTTTTAGAAAAATCTAAAACACCACAGGCACAGATATTAGTTTTTAGAATATGTCTGCAAAATTTCATGGACTTTGGTTGCTTAGTATTCAAATGAAATTGGGGCTACGATTGTATGGAGTAAGTGACGGAGAGAGCCCTGTTAATTTAAAACAACTTCACAATGGCTCACAACCCGTATAAAGTTAACAGTCTTTTGTCAACTATATAACAATAGTAGATCTTACGTCAATCGTCAAACACGTGTACCGGTGTATCTATATTCTTTGGATACATTCCAAGCTTGTCATTATGTGAATGATTTTAACATTAAAGTGACTGATAGGTCGATACTTTAAAGGAAAAAGGGCAGAACTATCATTTCATTTAAATACTGCTTTCATACGAAGCGAATCCTAAGCTGAGTGGCCAAAGACTACCGCGTAGATTTAGATTTTTAAAAATCTCGTGAGAACTCTGATTTTCCGGGATAAAAAGAGCCTTTGCCACTCCCCAGGTATTTAACTATATCAATACAAAAAGTAACGTCGATCCGTTTGTTCATTGCGGCGTGATTGAAGGACAAAAAGACAAACACACTTATGGGTAGCGATAGTAAAGTAACATAATTTGATCATGTGTAATCGTTAAAGGTAGGTATAGTCCGTACAAAATGAGAACTCACCCGCCATTTTAACTCTATGTATCAAATGTCAAGTCAAAAGAGTACGGTTCACCTTTAAAATTAGGACTAAAATCGTACTTTTAACACTTGACACATAAAGTTAAAATAAACAAAAAGTAAAAAAAAAACATTTAGAAAAAATACCCTAATAAAATACTACAAAAAGGCCAAGGAAAAAGTCCTGAAAGTTTTCTAACTTACAGTAAGCATGTCCCACATCGTATCCATAACCAGGGACTATCACAAAAAGTGGAAACTACGTCACTTTTGAACACATACTTAGTTTGTTTACTATAGAATATTTTCTTGTTAGAATTTTTATATAGTTTAAAATAAAAGACGCGGGCGTCAATTGCGAATAATAAAGGAATACTGCATTTTTTTTTTTTTTTTTTTTAAATTATATAGACTAGCGCTTGGCTGCAATCAGACCTGCTAGCAAGTGATGATGCAGCCTAAGATGGAGCGCGCTTGCCTAGAAGTTGCCTATTCACTCTTGACTTGAAGGTACCCATATTATAGGTGGAAGGGAAAACTGACGCCGGAAGGGCGTTCCATATCCTAGCGGTTCGAATTAGGAAAGAGGAAGCAAATCGTTTCGTACGTGTTCGAGGAATTTCGACTACGTACGGATGCAGACCTTGACGATGCCTGGCAGTACGATGGTAGAAAGGTGAAGGAGGAACCAGGTCAAAGAGTTCTTGTGCACACTCTCCGAAATATATCCTGTAGAATACCGATAGACTGGCAACTTTACGCCGATGTTCTAAACTTTGGAGTTTAGTTTTCATCAGTGCTTCGTCACCAATGAGTCTTCTAGCTCGGCGATCCACCGAATCCAATGCTTCGAGCTGGTACTTGGCAGAGCCATCCCATAAATGGCTGCAGTACTCCATGCACGATCGAACTTGAGCTTGGTACAGGGTGAGAAGCTGTTCCGGCGTGAAGTACCGCTTGACTTTGTTGAGGATGCTAAGTTTCTTGCCAGCTGTTTTTGCCTTGGATTCGATGCATTGTCCAAAGTTGAGATTGGACGAAATGTTGATTCCTAGAAGCTCAACACTATCGGTAATCGGAACGGGTATACTTCGGAAAGTCGGAGTAAGTGGGAATGGACTCCGTTTCGCGGTGAATAAACACGCTTGCGTTTTGGTGGCGTTAAATTTGACAAGATTGGCGTCCCCCCAGTCGGACACCTCCTTCAAGGTCAAATCAACGCGTTCAACCAAGGCCTTTCTATGCTCTAGGATCTCAGCTCCACTTACACGGGGACCGGATATATATCTCTCTGTAACGGTGCTGTCGTCCGCGTACCCAAAGATACCGGGTTTTAGCACGTCGTTTATGTGCAGCAAAAAAAGTGTTGCAGAGAGAACTGATCCCTGAGGGACACCGGCATTAATTGCCATTAGATCAGACGAGGAGCCATCTACGACTACTCGAAATGATCGTCCGCTCAGGAAATCTGATATCCAGTCGCAGAGACTAGTGGGTATCCCGTAAGCCGGAAGCTTGCTTAAAAGGCTTTCATGCCAAACCCGGTCAAAAGCCTTCGAGACGTCAAGTGAGACAGCTAGTGCTTCACCATATTTCTCGATGGCCTCACCCCAGATGTGCGTGGCATACACTAAAAGATCTCCTGTGGACCGATTACGTCTGAACCCGTACTGTTGATCCGACAGGAGGTCATTTTCTTCGAGGTATGCCAGTAGCCTGTTATTCAATACACGCTCCAAACTTTTACAAAGAATGGAGGTGATTGCGATAGGCCTATAGTTGGCCGGGTCGGCACGACTTCCCTTTTTGGGGACCGGCTGTACGTTGGCAAGCTTCCAAGCTTTTGGGACTTGAGCAGTTGTTAGAGAGAGGCGATACACGCGTGTTAGGACAGGAGACAACTCGGGAGCACAGATCTTCAAGACTATAGCTGGTATCCCGTCTGGACCACTGGCCTTGTTCACATCCAAGTTGCGGAGCACTTTCAACACCTCTTTTTGGCGAACGAGAATCTCTGCCATAGCAGAGCCGCAGGGTGGTAAAGAGGGTGGAGAGGCACTCCCGACAACAAGTCGTGAATTTTCAGCGAACAGAGCCGCTAGAAGATTAACTTTATCTGTTGCGGTAAAGACCAGCGAACCATCAGGTTTCAGCAAAGGTGGCAGCGAGGGACGACAAAAATTTGCTTCAACCGACTTCGAGAGGGACCAAAAAGCTTTACTACCTCGTGGATAGGATGCTAATTTGGCCCCAATGCGATTGGTGCGGTTAAAACAAGCGTTCTTCAAAACCTTCTTGTAGGATTTAGCGGCAAGGTTGAAAGCTCTCTTCTTCGTGCTGATATCCGGGGCTTTTGCAGTGCGGGCTTCTGCCCACGCTACAAAAGCTGAGTTTTTGTGTGCCGCTGCACGGGCACATTCAGTGTTGAACCACCGGGGAACTTTGCTATCTAATGATACGTCAGCGTATGGTATGAAGTACTCCATCGCTTGACGTATCACTTCCGAAATGGCTTGTTCACAGCTTGATGGATCACTAGAAGAGAAGCAAATTTGCCGCCAGGGGTACGATGCGAAGAAGTGCCGCATCTCATCCCAATCTGCCGACTTGTATCGCCACACCCGTCTTGTTCCGGTGGGACCAGAGTCAAGAGGGTGATAGTTCAATACCGCCTTTACCACACAGTGGTCAGAAGAGCCCAGAGGGGCCGCAACTGACACTGAGAACCGGTCTGGGTCAGTAGTCAGCAGAAGGTCCAAACAATTAGGTGTGTGACCGTCAACGTCGGGAACTCGAGTTGCTTCTTGGACCAGCTGAGAGAGATCTAGCGACAGGGCAAATTTAAGCGCCTCTCTCCCAGCATGGTCAGTATTCTGGTATGGGAACAACCAATCCTGGTGGTGAGCGTTAAAGTCCCCCAGAAATACTATTTGAGCACTCGGATATCGACGCTGAACGGTATCAGTCGTCTCGCTGAGATAGTCGAACAGCCGAGTTGTTTCCTGGTCACCGCTGTGCGACCGGTAGATGCAAGCATATACGGTCTGCTCCACGCCTGTGTCTAATAAGCACCACATAATTGAAAAATTGGGTACCTCAAGGTTACGGAGACGCTGGCAGCAGATGTCACTGCGAGCATACATACAGACCCCAGCGCGCGGTTTGAAATTATGCTCTAGTGAATACCCGGGGTACTGTAGGTACGCTACATTTGCTGGTTTTTTTATCTGCGTCTCCGTAAGAAAAAGCAAATGCGGCTTCTCTGTCTCTAGGTGGTGGTGGACAGCAGAGAGATTTGAGTGCAATCCTCGGATATTTGAGAGGTGCACTTTAAGAGAGAGGAGGTGCAGCCGCCGTTTAAACGTTTTGCTTTTCTTTTTTCTTTTCATGGTTTGTTAAGGGAGTGAATAGGAAGGGAAATGGCAGTTGTACAAGGCGCTACGTTTTTAAACTCCGCGACCTACGAAGAAGATGCACTGCTGGAAGGCTCGACTGGAGACTGCGGGGACGCCCGAACCCCCCTAGAAATCGCCATCGGGTCCTCTCTCCGGTTGCCAACCGGCCCGATGGAGGCCATCCCAGGATTTTTCGCGAGGTGGCGGGGCAGCCTTTCATAGGTGGCTAATCTACTAATTGGGCCCCCTACTGCCTGCGGTCGGCCAGCGGTAAACCGTGCTTCGGATCCCGCTACCCTCCAAATCGAGACGTCCGGTGCAGCTTCCTCGCAAATCGGGTCCTGTCACCAAACGCGGCGCAACTGTACATACCCACTTCCCTTGGACTGGCTACTACGAGCATCACGCCGGAACACAAAACGTCCCATGGCACGAGTCGTGCCACAAAAACGAGTCGCTTGGCGGTGTGGTTTTGCTCGATGGGTGGTTACACTAGCCACGGCCGAAGCCTACCACCTATTGTTACTCATTTAGCACCACCCGGGGTCACGTGTAGGGTAAAGAGGATTCAAACCTGACTTGGTAAACCTACGGACGCGAGTAACACCAACCCCAAAATGTATGTACCCCATGAACGCAAACATGTAAATTATTATGCGCTTACGTCGATTATACGATGCGATATTCATAGTCGGAACCTAGTTTATTTGCTGAAGAAATATTTTCATTTTTTATAGTCGTATTTCTCATTGCTGACCGTCATGATTCCTTTCCGTTAATCACATAATGGGAGGAGTTCTCTTGGGCTAGTAATGCAATGGGTTCCCAGATCCTTCCGCATACAACTCACTAAGAGAACGAGATTACGATTCTTAGGTTTTACAGATATAATCAGATGTTAGTGTCTAGTGATAATAACCAGGACGGCTTAACGTGCTCCCAGAGGCATGGAGAAAACGAAAAGGCGAAATTTGGGCCTCCAAAGTCGGTCACTCATTACGAACTTGGGTCAAGCTAGCTGAAACCCGCAATCAATTGATATGCGTTGTCATAATTAGACCACACGTCCCTCTGAAGAAATATGCACAGCTTAAATTTAATTCTAGAATCTAGAGGGCTGGTGAATGATGAAATAAATCTTACAGAAATAAAAGAATATTCTTACCTATATTCTTCAAACTACCATGACTATCATAAGGCACAACTATTTCTGATATTTAACTATACACCAGTACATAAGCGTACATCTCACAATAAATATAGCTTTTCATTCTAGCAGATAAAGTGAGCCTATTTATCAGCTTGGAAAGGTATTTAAGTATTATATTATTGATATGCCATTGGAATATGACTTCATGTTCAATTAAATACAAGGATTCTACTATAGATTCTGCTCTGGCGCCATATGACTTCATACAACATAAATTGATGATGATGTTAATGACACAACCCCCCGCGTTTTCATCGAGGATCTGTGGGAGGGAGACAAAGGTATCTAGAAATATATGAACTATGAGTGTAAGAGAGAAGAAAAACCTCGTCGATTGGCCTACTTCAACTTCAATTGGTCATGACCCGTTTTATTCATTTTTAAGGTTCACCCCCGTATTGTTATTACAAGTCTGGATTTTAGGTAAAATGCACGGTTCCTTTTCAAGGATCGGCATTTCGAATCTTTCCTTCCCTTTTTCTTTGTCATCTACATATAAGTACCAACGCGGGCGCGACTTAACGGACTTTAGATTGCCTCTTCGATCTACTTTCCCTATAACTATCTAAAGAACTTCACTCTAAACAGACAGCCAGTGTAAAGCCCAGTTCTAATGCTCGCAGAGATGAGCTTTGAGAGCTATCCGGCAGTCGGCAGGTACTTAAGTATTTGCCGGCTCCCGTGAAGGATATGGTTGTCTCCGACAACAAAATAACCAGGCATATTCATAGACCTCAATCTATCAAAACCCGCATGCTGTGGGCTAATGACCCATACACATTAAAACGACGACTCCCGGGGCTAGAATATGAGGCTGAGATCTATAGACCGTACGTTGGCTTCGCTCATATTAAAGTTTCAGTTAAAACGGGATAGGTTTATGCCAGAGACATAACGCTGTCACGTTTTAACATTACTTTAAATCAGGGGGACTATCGGCTAAAAATATATCAATCATTAAAGGACAGCATCAATGTCAAAACATGGTTTTTGACCAATCCCATTGGCTAAAAACGATGTTTTGACATTGATGGTGTCCTTAATGATTGATATATTTTTAGCCGATATAGCCCCTCTGGCTACCGATTGCGGTAGAATGACAGCTACAATGTCACGATCGCAATCACCTCTGATTGGTTGACGCTCACTCACTATTGCCTAGAATGCATTGTTGCAACAATAATACCATAACTTCAACCAATCACAGCAATTGCGATTGTTATAATGATTGATTCAGGTTTTTCGGAATCGAGCTTCTGATCAAAGTCAAAGTGCTCTCTATAGATCTCGGCCTGAGACCTCATGATCCGCAGCCGAATAAGAGAGGTTAACCATGGTTGTGATGGTGACTGGTGAGGCTATAGAAAAGAGAGGTGCGACCTGATGACGTAAACGCCATAAGCTACAGGTGACTCAGGCGCACATGGTCAATACCGAGCCGAGGTCGTCGGGTCGAGACGTAATAAGTATCTTATTGAACATTCCACCTGCGACAATATTTCAATGATAGCAGAACGTAAATCTATAAAAAAAATTATTCCACTCCTTCTTATTTTACAAGTTACCCCTTGACTGCAATCTAACCTGGTGGTAAGTGATGATGCAGTCTAAAATGAAAGCTGGCTAACGTGGAAAAGGTATGGCATTTTTATTAAACCCATACCCGGTTTATTATATCGGTTCCCATAGTATCGTTTTCTATCCCGGATAAACAAAGGGTTTATATTGGATTATAAGGATTCGAAAAAAGAAATACACGCGGACTAAGTCGTGAGGAAAAAGCATGTCCTCCCGATCGAATATCTTTTAGTCCGATGGGACGGATATCCGACTCGGAAAGAAATCTGGTGCAGGACCGACGACGGTTTTGCGAGGGACGGGTTGAAAGTTGAAACATAGCCAACTTCCGGGCTAGTAGAGAGAATTTCTTGACAGAAAACTCAACACCTTTTTGGCCCCACCCGGGAAGCGAACCCAGGACCTCGTCATCCGCAGTCGGACATGCTAACCACTAGACCAACGTGTGAAGTAATAAATAAAAGAAACAATCTACAATCCCACAAAGGACGTGTCCTTTGTATATGTGCACTATCGCAAGGTGATAATTCCTATGCATATAAAAATGCGTTCACCTTGGTGATCTCAGAATGATGTCATCTATAACAAATAAGATGATGATTTTCATGTTTCTACAATATTGTGTGGGAGGAAAATCATGTATCAATCATGTACATATTGAAGATTTGAGTTTACTTCCGGATGAGCTAAGTATTAGTTTAGTGCATGAAGTGTTTTAATCAATCCAATTTTAAATATTAGTGTTTAGCACAGAGTGGCCCTAAACTCGTTTGCCAAGACGAGTTCTCTTACTCGAGGCCTTTTTGACGACCATCAGTCCTCCAACAAACTATATAGGCCAGATAGGTAGATCGCGGTTTCTGATATCAGTTCGCAAAACTAGTCCAATCTTAAGACGAGTCATATCTGAAAACAGATCTCAGCCTATAGGTTTTCTTGACAGACACGACGGACGGACGGACAGACAGACAACAAAGTGATCCTGTAACGGTTCAGTTTTTCCTTTTGAGGTACGGAATCCTAAAAAGAGCTCAGACATGCGGCTCAGCCGTCCAGTAACCTTTTAAGTTTTAACAAATACTTAAGTAGTCTAATCTTTACTTTTTGTCTACCTCATCAAAAGATCTATACATTCTATTGACTTTATATTAAAAATACTAAGTTCTCTTCTTCATGATAACTTACCCCACTCTTCCTCTTCCATGTCTCTCTCCGTTTTAACCGTGGCAAACTGTTGGACATAGTGGCTCTTACACTTCACTTTACTTCACGCCTACCATAATTCAACAGGTACATTTTTTTACGATATCACATTTTTAATCACCAGATTTATGTCTGCAAAGTGCAAACTTTGATATTTATTGCACAAAATAATAACACTTTCGAAGAAATCTGATCACTTATATAAACACTTCTAGTCATTAAAGAGTCATTTTTAAAAGTAAGATTAATCAATTAAATGTTTGTTATACGCAAAGTGAAACGTTATACATATTTTGATATTATATTAAGAAATACAAAGTATGAATTCCCGTTACACTTAATACTGAAAACAAAATCGTACTGACGATAATATAATATTTGGAATTATTATCCGTAGTACCACTCCTTATCTTAAAAGAACAAGATAATGTTGATAAATATAGAAATTCTTCGGCATTAACCGCGTGAAATATTTTATTGGTGACTGTCGAAACGAACTAGTTAGGCCGTATTTCTTTAAATTCCCGAATCTATATTAATGAAAAATATTTAAGTAAATCATTATTAGTATCCTGAATTATTAACTTCACTTCTTTATTTAAAGCTTTACTCAATAACGAAAAACAAATAAATATCAAATCCTTGGACACTGTAGGTCCCTCCTAAAAATGCCCCGAGTGCAATGGAACGGGCATACGTGAAAAGTTTGTTATTCTTTCTAGGATAATAACGAGTGACTAAAGAATTTACTGCGACTACAATAGGACGTTGATGTGTAGTAGGTAGTAGCTATTATCTATCTTGATAATGACTGAGTTAATTGCTAGTACCATTTCAATTTCAACGGCGAAGGTAAACAAGTGGCTCTCGCGTGTAAACTAAGGATATCGGGGTACATTTTGTTACCACTTTTATAGGATGGAGTTTGTCAATATAAAATCCATTTTGTTGTTTTTACTCGACTGCGGCGAAGTCCAAAAGGGGCCCAAAAGGTTTGATCTGATGTATGTCTGTTCCTATGCCCGCTAGTAACTACTCAACGGCTCAACCAATACGTCATTAGATTCGTCTTGATGCCGATTCGATTCGGGATTATTTATTTATTTTAGGCGTCTGTGGGGCGCAACGTACGGGGTAGATGAGTACACCAGCCTGCGCGCTTCAGAATAGACTGATGGTGACGATAAAATGATATTTTTATTTATGCAAGTTTGTATGGCACTTATGAATTTCCATCATTTGCTAATAAATCCTATCACCGTTATAAGAAAGCATTAGTCACGAAAAATTAAGTAAGTTTATTACTCCATTGTTTCTCTATTTTGGAAGTTAGAAGAGCCTACCTACCAATTTAGATACCATGAATAGTGTCGTAATTTAAATTGACTACTTGAATAGATATCGATCGTTAATTATATTTTACTACCGTGGCCTACTGTCACTTGGATAGCATTAAACGATTTATGTTTGTACGTGTTTACAAATATTTCGTGCGTGTTTACGTGTCACAATTACGTAAAACCTACTCAACTAAGCTGACGAGGTAGAGCAGTTTGTTTGTAAACAATTAAAACTACTATATTAACATAGTACCATCTTTATAATTGCTTGCATATTTTACGATAGCATAGCTACAAGTGTAAATTAAAAATTTATAACACCTCCGACAGGTTTATATAAAAATCTTTACTTGAAAAGGTCCAGTTTACTTTATTTCTTAAACTGGGCCTTTTCAAGTAAAGATTTTTATATAAACCTGTGAGGATGATATTGCCACTGTCGCAAATAAAATAACCATAAGCCTATGTTGTCGTATTAGTTTACAAATTGCGAAAAACCAAATTAAATTTGAATTTCGCGGGCAGGCCGGTCTCATGCCCTTTAATGAGTTTTAGTTGTAGTTGGCAGTCGTTGTATAAAGTATTTAGAAATACCGAAAGGATTTAGAAGCAACAATTTCGACTTTTGAAGGCTGAACTGCTATGTAGAATATAGTATTTGCAATAACATCACTATTCACACAAACTATAACCCTAATTAAAAACTTTTTTAATTTTACACACTGGAAACTTTAAACACGCGCACGTTCATCGGATAGCTCGTGAAAACTGAAAACCTTGCGAGATAACGTTGCTACACAACTATGGCTGAAAACGTGTGTACATAAATGTTAACGTTGATTGTTTGAACACTGAATTGTTATATTCATGGCTAGGCAACAAGATCTGAATGCAAAAAAACCTAAGAACCGCATGGAAAGCAATAAAATAACAGATGATGCTTGCAACTTTTTCTACATGGATTTAGATTATTTAAAAAAAATCATGGGAACTCTTTGATTTTCTGGGATTGAACTAATCAGTTGAACTAGTGGGAACATGGGAAAGAAACAATATACTACTTTTTTATTCTGGAAAATTGAAGTTTCCTAAGGGATTTTTAAAAATCAAAACTAGATAGAGAGAAAAATAGAGTTAATAAGTTATTGGCATCATATCGTATAATAATTTAGGCAAAGTAGCAGGCAAAATAAAATAAACATCATTGGCAGTACCTTTGGTGCTGCAAATGTTCATGGGTGGCGGTGTTCACTTAACATCAGGTGACCTGACTGCTCATTTGCTCACTATCACACTAATATTATAAAGGAGAAAGCTTGTATGTGTGTGTATGTTTGTTACTCCTTCACGCAAAAACTACTGGACGGATTGGGCTGAAATTTAGAATGGAGATAGATTATACCCTGGATTAGCACATAGGCTACTTTTTATCCCGGAAAATCAAAGAGTTCCCACGGGAATTTTAAAAACCTACATCCACGCGAACGAAGTCGCGGGTATCAGCTAGTTTTTCATAAAAAAAGTAATCTTTGAAACTATTGAACCGATTTTGAAAATTCTTTCACCAGTAGAAAGCTACAATATTCCTATGTGACATAGGCTATATTTTATTCTCATAAAAATTAGAGATCCCTACAAAATTGTAATAAGCTACCCGTGTGAAGTCAGGGCGGGTCGCTAGTGTATAATAAAATTAGTACTTACAAAGCCACTTTTCGCTTTCTCATGGCGGGACATTTTTCTTTTGTGGACATTCAGGTGCACCATTCTAAAACAAAATAAGTGGAACATTAAAAAAATTAATACCTACCACTGCATCTCCTATTTTTACACAGCTATCCATGTTTTCAGGGTGTATGTATGTGAGTTTATTGTAAGTACCATAACATTGAAAACAGATTTTACTTAGTTAGTATCTTAACAGATTTGGACTAATGGGGCATTGTTAGAATCCTTACATAATATGGCAGCTATATTATTTTCAAATGTGGAAAATTTTACTTCTTAGTTTGTTTTTGAGAGGCTAGAAATGTCTTTTAATTTTTTAAATTTTATAATGTGTACTCCATTTTACTAGATATTGGCTCAGGACAAGCTCACGATCTTTTTCATTTCTAAGCATCATCATCAACTTATTACCAGCCCACTATAACTGCAAATCTGTCCTCAGAATGTGAAAGTATTATAGGCCATAATTTACGCGTTATGGTGGATTGTCAAATTTCATACATCTTTGAGATCATTTTCGAGAACATACAAGTTTCCTCACGATGTTTTTCCTTCAGTGCCAAAACTAACAGTCATATTTTATTGTTTAAAATGCGCAAAACTCCAAAAAAGTTAGAAATGCACACCTAGAATCGAACTCCCACCCTCCTGAATATTTTCTTTTATTGAATAAAAAAAATTGCAGCCAGCAACTACCTTACCTGGCCTTATAACTTAATAAAGCCAGTGTCTTCTCATGTCTGGTGAACACAGTCTTATATCAGAGAACATTTTACTAAATTAAGGCACCCCTTGTAGTTTTTTTAAGTTTTTCCCACTTAAACTGTATAACCAAACATGTAGGTATGGTATTTGTAGGAAAACTAAGCATTTTATAGATGCATAAATTAAAGCTTAATATATCAAATGTGTGATACAAATTACAATAACAATGTAACACGATAAGAAATTGTCCAGACCAGAAATTATTGACATGTTTATTTATTACTTTTCGTGACTTCCATAAACAAAGTTTTGCAACAAATTAAATAAATATGCGATGCATTACTTCATTATTGTCGCAATCAAAATCTGCGGCCCGCCAAACGTCTACAACAAAATCGAGGTCGACCCAAATAACAGAAGTTTGAACTGAGTAATAGTGCCTCGAAATAATGTCTATAATTCATAGAAAAACTAGTTGGAACATCGAAAAAAGTAGTCTAAGAGTCAAATATGCGGGTCTGTTACCACTTAACGGCTTCGCCCGTGAAATAAAGCGAGCTTTTCTATTAAAAAAACTGAAAAACATGACTTCATATTGGTATCAGACTACCCCAGCCATAACCTAAACAAACTTTGTTGTACGACGTTCTTATCATGCGAGAAGATAAAGATTAGATAATTTATGTACTTTACCACTAAATATAAATAGGTATAACTCCAAAATATTTCACAAACATTGCTTTTTTGATAAAAACATGATAGATAACACAAACAACGGTTGAATAACACACTTCCACACAAGTAGAACTAGTGATGCACTGAAAAAAAAAAATACGATTCGCGTCATGATTCGTCATTCGTAGTGATGTTCAATAAAATCAGTGTCACAAATTAGCCGATTATTTTGGTGAAAACGTTAATAATTTAAATAAAGACTTATTTAGATTTCTTTTCTTCTAATTAATTCTTCTATTTTCAAAGAAATACAACAAAAAAATACAGAAACTCTTCTATTGTTTTAATTTTTTTCAATTTCTGTTTCCTTCCGTCACAAAACCATGCGAATTATTTGCTGATTCCCTTTTTTAAATAATTTTGCGTTTTTTCCTTATTAATTTAAAATTATAACGTTTAAAATGGACAAAACTCAAGAGAACAAGAAATGTTTCTGTACGAGATGTTTCTTCCCAATTGAATCTGAGGACAGGGTCGATATTGATGGACAAAATTTTCACAGAATTTGCAGCATGTGTTGTAAGTTATTTACTTTTACATAAAAGTACTGTAGAGTTTCGTGAAGCAAAACCTATTCTCTGCAATCGCCTGTAATTAAAAAAAATAAATGTAAAAGGTTATTTTGTGCGGGTATTAGCAAAAATGACTGGACCGATACTTTCGCAGTTTTGCTACGTATAGCCTGCGCTATTATAGAGGATCTATCTATCACTTGGGGAGGCACATGCTAATAAACATGACTGTACCAAGTCAACCACATGGTCGAGAACACGAGTACACGGTGCATTATGGTACTCCCAAGCGACGACAAGCAGAGCAGAGCGAGTATAGACTCGGATTCTTCGACCAATCGGATTATTGAATGCGGCGTAATAAAACTACCTACTAGTTACTAGAATAATAATTTGTTTGGTTTAACTGCAGGGGTACTAAGTCAAAGATATAGGATAGTTAAAGTAATAAAATAATTCTAGGCATCTGCCGAATGCTACCAACCTCATTGAAAATGTTTTACGGCCACGTGTTCTGCAGCGATTGTTTCAAGACCCACGTGATGTCGAGGTTCAAGGGCGACAATCCGCACGTACACTCCCAGAGCTGGTGGATGCAGTGGGGGCCTGGAACTAAGCCTCAGGACCTAAAGAATACTAGTAATATTTTGTGATGTTACATAAAAAAAATGAGAGATCTTTTTTCAGATGGATTACGGAAGTAACATTCGCGTCACTTCCGTCCTATTTAAAATAACCGACAAGCAGAATAACTGTTTTGAGGTGACCATCTTCTCCGCCATGTTCATAGGTAAATTCATGACTTAGAACCCTGGAGGGGTCCGAAACTCTCTCTATTCCATACCACAGTCCATACTCCGATATTGTGGGCATACTCCTATAGTTTCGCGTGATTGTTGGAGTAATTTATAATCAGGTTTGTTTTTCTTATACAGATACGGAACCCGAAACCTCATCCGGAGAACATTCCAAGCGTTTTATTTGTGCGCGCTGTTTGCAACCAGTGGACGACATTCACAGAATAACGATCGGTGACCAGAGCTTCCACGCACAATGTGGCCAATGCTGTAAGTTTGGGCGACTTTTTACTCCGAAAAGCGAGGCATCATATTTTCTGTTTCAGTAAATGTCCACCTGACCGAATTGAGGCTATAGCAACCTATTTCAACGAAAACTAGCCAACTAACTATGCAAAAGATTTCGAGTGTATGCGAAACACAAGTGCAATCTCTATTTCCCAACTTCCATAGTTTATGTGACAGAAGTCAAACACGATCGGGGTGAGATCAAAAACAGCACTAACGCATTTACGTGCCCTCCAAGTCACGGCGCGGCACCAATATCTTCCCAACACTGGGCTGCTACCGAAAATTTCTTGACAGAAAACCCGCTAACTTTTTTGGCCTAACCCGAGAGTTAACCACAGCATTTTAACTATTCAAACCAAGAAGATTTGTGACGATTACCAATGAGGATTAAAACCAACTTATTTTCAGACTTTTGCCATAAAGTTCCTTCAACGAATCTAAAGATCTACTACGGCCAAGTGTTCTGCGAAGAGTGCTTCCACCGTCACGTCCTGAGTCGCAATAAAGACAACCCTTCAGAATTCTTCAAAAATTGTTTTGAACAGTGGTAATTCTCTTATAATAACACTCTTTATTCGTTGAAAATTTTGCTGAATCTTACCCTATTTTTAAGTAACTTGAGAAGAAAAACTGATTTCGTGGAAAGGGCTTACGCTACTGCAATTATTGCAAAGTAAGGTAACATAGTTACCTACTCATAGAAAGAGTTACAATACCTCCTTACTTACTTTGTTACTTACAAGGTCACTTTACCTTGTCCTGGGTTTTTATTCTAAGCTTGTTACGTTAACTTGCTAATCGGGATTTAACTTCTTCGTTAACTTTTAACGTTCCTTTGTGAAACTACAGGCAGAACAGTCCACAGTTTGCGGATAACATGAGAGACTTCATGGGTGGCAACAGGGAGTCTACACCCTTCATCTTCATGATGCAGGGCCAGCAACCGCCCTTCTGCAGATGCGGCACCGGTCCTCAGGGTCTATTCCAAAACAATGAGCCCAGGCCGAATGAAGCAAGGAAATGTATGTATCAATGAGGGAATCAACATTTTACTAATTAGTTATGATGCGTAGACAATGGTTGCGTTTGAAGTTCTACGTTCATATAACATCCAACGTTCGCTCGTTAGCTTTCAGGAGGTGTTGATACGTCTTGGACCTTGGTATGGTCTTCGAGAATGTTCCCTTAATTCTTTTGTCTTAGATCTTGTCCAGATGGGGCGAATTCACCGCAAATTGTTTTACGCGTATAATATACGCGCAAACGTGGCGTCCACCAGGAGCATAGAATCCGTGAACATTTGGGGCAAGTTGTGGGGCATTGAGGTACCTATTAGACCAGCAAGTGCCCACGAAAATTCATTCATTGCTTTTTGAAGATGCGTCATTAACAGATAATCATCTATTTTTTACATTTACACCAAAAATATTTTTGCTTCGTAGGTTCGTAATAAAGAAAATGTTACAGCTGCGACACCGCATACGATCTCTTTCGGTGAGGATTCCCAAAGCTGTGATCTATCCTTCGAGAATCGCACCGAAGTCTCCATCCCTGAGTCGAATGAAGAATCAGCAAAACAAGAAAATTTGAATGTCACTGCAGCTGAAAAAATAGAAAAACTTACAAAATACCTACATGAAAGAGTAGCACTGGAAAAATTTGACAAAAAATGGAAATTTCTCGATTTCGAGTCTTCAATGGAAGAATCCGTTTGTGGTTGGATAGATTTGCACGACCAAGCGTTGAGTCGGGACTGTCCAAAGTGTTTATGGCAATGTGGTCCTATTTATGTAAACAGTAAATTTTATGTACAAAATCAAGTTGTTTGAAGATTACATTAAATTATTGTGTATCTATTTGCTACGTATTATTATTTTTGTTTTTCCCGGAACTTCAAGAAAATAAATTTTAATATCCTGGGCCTGTCTGGACTTATGTAACTAACTACATAGAGATAAGTTATTTTAAGTAGGTAGGTTAGGTACCTACTAGCTAAGTAGGTACTATACTACTACATCTGACTCTCCCGGGCCAGGTATGCCCGGAATGCTCCGTTACTAGACCTCTAGGATCACCACCCCGCGAAAATTCGTATGTCTATGCACCACCCAGTACACCCAGATCCATACGGTAAAAAAACCCCTTAAACGACCCTCGAATAACAAAAAGTTTTTTATTTTATTGTTTTCATTTTGCTGGAGCGCCGGAGCTTGATGACGCTTCACAATAACACGTTTAGATTGTTACTCTACTGTATTATTTTAAAGACCTTTTTAGTACCTACCTATCTAGTAACTAACTAGGTACTTGCTATAAAACATTATATCGATGCTATAAAATGGGTACAATTTAAAATTATTAGTAGAAATACCATTGAGAAATACTTCCATGGTATTTTAAAAGACACAGATTAAAAATCATAGATTTTTGGCATTTGGAAGCCAATTGGTTTTGTCAATTGAATTGACGTTGACGTTTGAATGATTTATATTTGAATTTCTGTCAACAAAAATCGCTTTTATGGCCGCGTCCCCAAACAGCGTATAAATGCAGGTGTGGCTTTTCAAAATAAAACAAATTTAGCAATTTTTAAACTATAAGTGAGACACAAGGATGTTTAATAAAATAAGTAAAAGTTAACTGTAATTTATCTGTGCTGAGCCTGTGTAACAACGTAACCTTTTAGTGAATTTGTTACAGGGCGTCAACCATTCATAAATAAATAATCAAAGTTTATGAAATGACAATGTACGGCCGTAAAACTCCTTCTACATACCGTTCAACGCCTTCTGTGTATTCTCATTACACTGGCAAGTAAGTACTTAAACTGTTTGTTTATAAAATTTATTAATGTTTGTGTTCGTTACCTATGCTTTCGCGCATCGTTGATTCGATTGACTTAAAACTTTGTACAATAGTTGTTGGAACTTGCGTAGTGGTTCCTAACATAGTCCTATCAACCATGAAACATGAGGACTACACCATTCTCCTAATCTGTATATACAAAGGAAAAGCTGACTGACTGACTGACATCTATCAACGCACAGCTCAAACTACTGGACTGATCAGGCTGAACTTTGACATGCAGATAGCTATTAAGATATGACATAGATATCCGCTAAGAAAGGACTTTTGAAAAATCAATCTAAACAGGGGTTTCAAATTTATGTAGTCCACAAAGAAGTTGCAGGCATAAGCTAGTCTAAATATATAAAAGGAAAAGGTGACTGACTGATCAATGCACAGCTCAAACCACTGGACTGATTGGGCTGAAAGGCATGCAAGAATTTATTTATGATAAAGACATCCCTTATGAAAGGATTTTTGTAATTTAAATTCTTATAATTTCAGGTCATCAACAAACTTAAGGTCATCAAAATCAGTACGCTCACTCAGAGTGCCATGGTACCAGAAACCAATATTACATGATGCCTGGGTATTAGATCTGCAGAGAGGGTCGCTGCTCACTGGTTTTATTTCAGTGGTAAGAAACCTTTACCTAAATAAATCAAACTAACTATTGGACCATTATGCCAAAATCAATCCTGGTAATGGGACAATTTCACAAGGAAGCCAATCAGGGGTATGGGCTTAATATACCTTTTAGTTGAGACCTGCCATACCCCTTACAAGTTAGCTCTTTTCCATCACAGGCTGCATCGTCACTTACCATTAGGTGAGACCATAGTCAAAGCCTAATCTGTCATCATCACGATCAGCTGGGCATGGGTTTCTTGTAGAGACTTTCACATGCCAGGTTTTGCATTGCCTGGATCCAGCAGCTCCCTATGACTCTTTGATGTCATCTGCCTTCCAATGCTGCTCTTTCTGGTATAAGGTCACCATTCTAGCACCTTTGGACCTCAACGTCTATTGGTTTTCTGAACTCTGTGCCCTAATGTCTGATGACCACTGACAGCCACGCACCGCACTCAAGACTGGAACGCCGACAACGACGTGTCTTTGCTACCACAGTTAATAGACACTCTTACCATCTAAATTGTATCACAAAAAAAAATTGTTATAAGTTTTTAGGGTTCCAGACCTCAAAAGGAAAATAGGATCACTATGTTGTCCGTCTGTGTCCTTATAGGGTACTTCCTGTTGACCTAGAATCATGAAATTTGACAGGTAGGTAGGTCTTATAGCACAAGTAAAGGAATAAATTCGAGAACCGTGTAATAAATTTGTGGTTATATCATACAAAAAAAAATTTAAAATGTGTTCATGATAAATTTATTTCACTAAATCACATATAGATGTTATTAACTTGTAGAGTTCTAGATACAGGCGTTAGGTATATCTTGTACCATGGTAAGGAACCCTTCGTGTGCGAGTCCAACTCACACTTGACAGCTTTTTTCATTACAGTTCATAGCCCTGTTCAGCTTCGCACAGAGCATCTTTGACCTGTACTGTCTGGGCATGGCGGCACCAGGATCCGTGCATTATGGATATTATGTTATAAGCTTCCAGTTTGTTTACGTTGGCAGTCCTGCAGGTGAGTTTGGCTTCTTCTAATCTTTATTCTTTACTAGGGGATGCCCGCGGCTTCGCCCGCGTGGATTTCGATTTTTTAAATCCCGTAGGAACTCTTTGATTTTCCGTGATAAAAAGTAGCCTATGTCCTTCCCCGGGATTTATCCCAAGTCTGTACCAAATTTCATTAAAATCGGTCCAGCGGTTGGGCCGTGAAAACGTAGCAGACAGACAGACAGACTTTCGCATTTATGTATAATATTAGTATGGAAGTATGGATTGATAGCACTTTTATCCTGCACAGAAATCTTATTTTTGAATACAGTGTGCAATTAATAATAATGTTAAGTAGTAAAAAGATAGATGCAACAGGTACTAAAACAACACTTTCTTTTTCAGTTCGGAATGTACTGATAGTATTTGCGCTGTTCTCCTGGATTGGTTCTGTTGTTGTGCTGGTAACAAGTATAATATTGATCATCGCATTGAGAAAGGTAAGTCTTAATATATTTAACTAGCTGTGCGCCCTGGCTTCTCTCGAGTTATTTTATTAAATACGGTGTTGGAATTTCCAAAAATCATAAGAGACATACTTCTTTATTTATGACCAAAAGCTCAAATACCAATTTTCATGAAACTTACATCACTTAAAAATGACAAACTTCATACAAATTTTCATCCCATATTTAAGATTTTTAATTATGTAGAGTGCTGCTGCCAGCACTTTACGATAAAAAAAAAAAATATATGATTTTAAGTTTATTTCGTGGTTTAACAACATATTTTATTGTAAATAACGTGTACATGACACGATTTATTTGGTGATTTTTATCTGCCGATATTTCAACTCAGTTGCATGAGTGCATGAGTCGTTGTCAAGACTCACGACGGGATAGGACAGGACAAAATATCGGCAGATAAAAATCATGAAATTGATTGTAATATGTACCCGTTATCTACAATATAATATGTACATTATATAACATTATATATTTGTAATACAGATTGTAATTTAGATGCAAGTGCAGATAAGCAAGGCTAGAATTTTTCTCAGTTTCACAAACTCATTGTATTTGTGCGTACATCCTTTATAATTTTTAATCATCTCATGTTTTGTTTCTTTATGCTAACCATTATAGTTAGTGCTGACTGGTAAAAATAAGGTAGAGAATAAAAACAACAGCTATTTCGAGTGGGCTTTATAAATCCATAATATGTATTTTTAAAATATTGAGTTGGTACAGTTGTTGTGGGCACTTGCGTGTAGCTACAGATAGTACAAAAACCTACAATATGGTATGGCGCATGACTAGCAAATTGAAAGAGGATTTGCGAGTTGCAATGCTTGCATGAAGCTAGTGATTAAGGTGTGTGTGTCTACTGTGTATGCATGTGTAGCAAACAACTTGAATATTGAGCAGTGTGCTTGGAGAATGTTGACGAGAAGCAACTTATCAACCAATGGCGTGCAGCCGCACCGACTGATCCACCAATCGTGTGCACCCGACATTCGCCAGCCAATTGTATCAATGTTCAAGTTGTTTGTCGGGCACTGTATAGTGGTGTTGTTTGTGTGAAAAATCATCAAAGACACTGAAGAGAATTCCGCATGCGTTTTTCTCCGAAATTCCGCTACATTTGTCCCTAGCCTAAGTATGTGAATATAAGTGTTTCGTTTCTCCCCAGGAATACGAGAAACGCATGGTCGCATGGCTCTACGCATTCGGTGTGTTCATATCGTTCCGTCTCATCGCGTTCTTATTCGCGTCGATAGTGAATGATATGATATTCGCGTACAACATCTTCATGTGCCTGTGTTGGATAGTGTTCATCGTGTGCGGCGCGTACGGCTGGCTGCTGGTGTACAGCCTCTACTTGGAGCTGTCTGATTTGACCAAGCTGGAGGATTTGGCTCATTTGAGGGTACGTATAAACTTGAACCAGTCTTTGCAGTGTTTCCTCTTTTTGGGCCAGGGGTTAAAAAGCCATGTAAAAGAAAAAGGGAACAAAAAAAATTGGTTGTCTGTAAAGTCGGTTTACTGACGATAGTTGAACGTGACAACAAAGGCCGATTGTGCTTCTTTGTCGCTCGTTCCGCGCTCTCGCTTGCACTTCAAGCCTTACATGGAACGCCTCAGAGCGAGGTAACGCCGCATGAGTCATGTTTTTTCGTGCGTGCAGCCGGCTCTATCGAATTATAAGACGTTGTCACGTCAAAAGCCATAATTCTTTGCAATGTATAATCGAACTTCTTATTTTAAATTCCATTCCCTTGGCTAGTCCATTTAAATGGTCCCTAGAGCTAAGAATCCATTACTATACATTATACGATACACATAAAAGGGGAATCTGACTGACTGACTATATCAATACACAGTTCAAACCACTGCTACTAGAAACTTGAAAGTTTTGCATGTTTGTCTAAGTAGCGTAAATCCTTTCTTAGTGAGATTATATTCTAAGGAAGGATTTTCCGAAAATCTACTAATAGGAAGTTGGGGTGGTCAGGTAGCACCTAGTATCTAATAAAATTTATCTCTCCCCAGATGGGTACGATGGCATCTCTCAACGCATCGCTGGCCGGTTCGCGGCCCACCACGCCACACTCGACCGTCTCTACGATGCCCGCTTCGCAAATATGATGCGACACCAAGACCACCCCGACCGAAGAGACTCGGCCCCTAACCGAGGGGGTTGTGCCCCTGACGATAGGGGAGCCCGTGCCCCTCGACGAGGAAGCTTTGCTCCCGAACGATGGTGGTCTTGAAACAACTGTATGAATTCTTCATTAACTTTATAAGATTGCGACTGAAAATACTTTGTCTCTAAAAAGGAGTTTGTGCCCCTAGCAATTAGGGTGCCCGTGCCCTTCATAAGGAAGCTTTGCTCCTGAAGGGTGATCTTGAAATTACTGTATAAAATCTTAACTTAATAATATTCCCACTGATGATACTTACTGTGTCCCTTAACGAGAAGTTTGTGCCCCTAACAATATGGGAGGTGTTTCCCCTCGATGAAGAAGCTCCACTCCCAAATAGTGTGTTTGAAACTACTCAATGAATGTTTCTTTGACTTAATTTATAAATCAATATTATGTGACACTAAGATTGACCAACTGAGCATACTGAACCCCTAGCGTTAGGAGAGCTCTTTGCCTCTCAATGAAGAGTAAGTATCCTATGACTGAAGGCGGTTATGAAACTACTTACACAATATTATTTGAATTATTCTTAACTAACGTAAATAGATATAAAACTATAGAGACTAAGGGCAAGACACTGAGCACCCCTAAGGATACGTCTCGATGAGGGGTTTATATCCCTGACTGACTGCAATTTTACAATAAAGTAACATACAGTATGAATTCTATTCAGCGAATAAATTAAAAAAAAAAAAACAATCATTAAGACACTAAGATTGCCCCAACTAGGGGTACTGTGGCCCTAAGCGTGGGGTCGAAGATTGAGTACTCCAAGCGATAGGGGATCCCTTGCCCCTAGATGAGACGTCTTAAACCCTGACTGTAGGCGGTCTTGGGATCTTCCATACATACTATTGTACTGACGTTTGGCTATGGAAGTTACATATCATCATAAATCATAAAGGTAATGGTATATCACCCTGCTGTCAAAATAACAATAATATCGCCTATCGTAATTTTTCACGCATTTGGGATATACCTTTTTTATCAATGGAAGATCTCTAGCATTATCGGCCATCGTCGTCATGTTCCACCGTTTTTAGTTTTTAAAATTCACCAATACTGCCTATTTAATAAGATTGCACTGTCACTTATATTATTACGTTGCTTGCATTTATTATCATAAACGTATTTTCTAAGAATCGCGACGATTAGGCCTATTCTTTTAGTACGGAAGTTGCGATTATCACAAAGCTAAAATCTCAATTGATGTGATTGGCTGAATTTATGGCGGTCTTTTTACAGCTAAGTACTGAGTGACAATCGCAATCAAGCCTTCAAGCCTTCTAATTGACTCTTTTGTCAAGCTAAGACACTGGCATATTGCATTGTGCTAGTCTGGCTCTTCTAAAAGCCATCAAACAAGATAAGTAGAATAAGATTCTCTTTTGCTATTGGCTAAAATGAATTAACACAAATGCTGTCACAACAAGAATATCGTAGTAAATAACAACAATTGCGATTCAATATTGTGATTATGAAGTGTAGAGGTAAGGAGCACGATCTCTTATGGGGAAATAGTTAAAAGTATCAAGTTATAAACAGTAAATAATAGTTCGTAAACTCCTAACACATCGGGTTACGTATACGCCCACGATTTACGCAAGCGGTGTGCCATGTTTCATACAGTTCCATACATTACAACGCAATGGTACGCGTTACGTCTACGCTTACGCAGCCTGTGTGAACGAGCTATAAAATCTACCCGTCATGCATTGAAAGACAGATTAGGAGTCAAGGTGTAGAGGCATGCAATCTCTACTCGCCGATGACTCTGGCTGGCTGGCAGACAAATCTGGCACATGCTGGCTCTCTCTATATTGTGGCGGCGCACCCTTATTTACCACATTTTAACGGACACTTAGTACACGGAGATCGTGCTTATTACCTCTACACTCCATAATAATGTGATATTTATAGCTGTCAGCTATCAATTTGCTGTGTTTTTCGTATTAGTCCTTATTCTTCGTTTCTTGTCTCGATTTCTTGTATTCATCTGGCAGCACAAATGATCTAAAACACAAATATTATTCAATTGTATAATATTAATTATTTTATAAACAATGCCCTTATTTGTTTTCTTAACTCCGTCCAATGGTTTTATTGTTAAGATTACTTATAATTGTCTTTTATATGTATATGAGTAAGAGAACATATTTTTAAACTTTACTTAATTTCTATATTGAATCTCGAATATTATAATTAGGTATACATTTTATTACGTTTTGTATAATACATCATAATATAGTTAAGAATTTGAAGATTTTATTGATGAAATCAAATATGTTTATTAAAAGTATGTAAGTATAATTTTGTTTTTAAGCATAATTTTATGATTTAGTCGTAAGTTTAGCTTTGCAATTGAAACTTGGGCCCTAACAGAAAACGTACCTACTATTTACGAAAAATAATAATAATTTATATATATTTTGAACCTTTATGTGCCTCAATTAGTCATTAAAATTAACGCAATTAATAATTAATTTAAAAAGCAGTCGAAATTAGTATGAAACTGACCCAAGTTACGAGTTTAAAAAAAAGCATACTAGCCATGCTAATCATGACGAATACTCCCCTTTCCCCTCCAATTAAGCGTAAAGCTTGTGCAGGGAGTGGGTACGACAATATTGCAACGGGTGGAGTTTGAACCGCCGACCTTTCGGAATTCAGTCCGCTCCTCAACCGTTGAGCTATCGAGGTCCATCCAGGGTTCAATCAAATGAGGGTTGCAGCTTAAAAACATTTTTGCTTGGAATTATCCGTCCAGATAATATTCATAGAAGACGTTGGTATCGACCAATAAAAGGGAGTTCTTGTTTGGAATGGGGAGAAGTGCGTGGTTCATGTCAATAATTTTTGACCTTATATCTTTTATAATGATGTGAAACCTTACACTATAGTTTACATTTAAGATGTCATTAAAGCGGAATTCACATTACGAAATACGTTTACACGTGCAATTGATTATAAAATTAATGTGAAACTAATTTCGTAATATAAATTCCGCTTTAGGAATATTTATAATGCGTGGAAATGTGTTCTAAGTTAGAGCTTCTAACGAATAAAAGTAATCGTAACTATTGAATAAGAATATAATTATTAAGTACCTATTTTACTGTTTGTTGTATCTTGAATGTAAAATGATCCGTCCAAATTTGAAACAAATAAACTATAATTACCCAACTATCATTGATGTTTTTTAACTGACTTCAGAAAAGGGACTTTTTAAAACTTTTTTTCAATATTTTTTGGACTTTTTTTCTTCTTTTATTTTAAAGGATATTAGCCATGCTAATCATGAATAATACTCCCCTTTCCCCTCCAATTAAGCGTAAAGCTTGCGTCAGGAGTGGGGACGACAATAGTGCAACGGGTGGGGTTTTAACCGACGACCTTTCTGAATTCAGTCCACTCCTCAACCGTTGAGCTATCGAGGCTCAAAGTTTTATAGTATATGTAGGTATATTGCGCGACAGGTAGAGATGGCAACCGGGGTAGGGACACCCCGCACAGCCCCTCGCGCTAACCCGCTGCGGGGTGCTCCTCCGCCTCATACCCCGATTGTCATCTCAACCTGTCGCGTACTACACACTTCGTACAAAAAGCGGTGATAGTCAAGTGGTTCTATTCAGGAGGTCAGGGTTTGAGTTCGAGCATGCACCTCTTCACTTTTTGGAGTATGTGCATTTAAAATATCACTTGCTTTAACGGTGAAGGAAAACATCGTGAGAAAACCGTGAAGTTTGCCATTCTGCACTTGCCCAGCGTGGTAGACTATGGCCTTCTCATTCTGAGAGGAGACCCATGGGAAGTCTTTGATTTTGAGTGAGATATAAAGTTTCCTACCTACATAATATATCAATTTTCGCAATGCACATATAAATCGGTTAAACAAGGGCCCGTATAAGTATCTCGCGGGAATTTTATTTTCAAGGATAAAAGTAGCCTAAGTCCTTCCTCGGGATGTAAGCTAACTCTGTACCACATCAAAATCGGTTAAACTGTTGGGCCATGAAAAGCTAGAAGACAGACACATTCGCGTTAATAATATTAGTATAGTATAGATTAATTTCGACCGTTAGCAGGAATAGAATTAAAATACAAAAACAAATTATAAATTTTTCAACAATTTATTTCAACATAATACATAGGTATACAAACGTATAGCTTTATACACTACACCGATACATCCTGTATGTGACCTTGCTTTGTATCAACTCAGAAGTACAGATTAAACATAAAACAGATCTTTCAGTAATACTCTTACTATAACTTACGACAAAACCAAAAACAATGTTTAATTTGCACTTCATGGATTTTTAATGACTAAAGGCCCTTATTCATAAAAAGTTAAAAATTCTAATAAATTAAAGGCTTTACTCTAGTGTGATATTTTGACACTCCTCTGCAGCTCGATTGCGGTAGAATGATAGTTACAATGTCACAATCGCAATTACCTCTGATTGGTTGACGCTCGTTCACTATTGGCTGCAATACATTGTTGCAACAAGAATACCATTTTAGCCAATAACAATTGCGATTGTAATAATGATTGATGCAGGTTTTACGGAATCGAGCTACATATAAAAGCATCGCAGGACCAAATAAAGTAACATTTTGCAATACACAAGTCAGAACATTTAAAAATTTTAAGAATAAGGTGTAGGTATAATATAATATTTGTTTTTTAAGATTAACGGCAATATAAGCTCTTAATAATTTAAGCAATAGAAGAATATAAAGTCATTATGACCTGCGTAATCTACAGTCTAACTTTGAGTGAATTCGTTCAGTAGTTTTAACCAAAATCGGTAATTATTAAAAAATGTTTCCATATAGTTTCGTTTACATATTTCTTTTCTAAAAACGAATGTATTGAATAGAAAATAAAAGCTTTAAGGGTATAAGGCAATGTTATTGTGGCTAATTCTGTTGTACATAATCTCTAAACTAAATTGGTCGGTTACTAAATTACATGTAGGGATGCTATTCTTTTCCACAGAAAGCATTATGAAAAGGATATTAATAATAATATTATAACCTGTCATTTTAGTATTGTGTACAACATAATTAACACACCACATTATGATTAGATTACTTTAGATTATAAAATAAAACATAAAAAACAGCAGTTTCATATACAAATAATAATATCTAGTTATCACCACCGCATTAAATGCAATTACTTTTCTAACTTTATGCATATGTAACACTCATTTATAAAAGTAAGAATTTAATAATGCGAACACAGTCACTCCGCAGACGATAAGGGCGTCAATTCTTGAAAACAACTGCTTGAGCAGTTGACAATGACTGCTCCAGCTGTTGTTTTCAAGAACTGGGGCAGTTGACAATAATTCAACTGCAGTTGCAATATAGAAACTTGAGGACGTTAGCTGCGCCAGAGCTATCTAATGAATCAGCGGGTTCATTCGTTAACTCAGTGTTTACTGAATGATAGCCACCAAGCTGATTTGACATTAGATGGTTCTCGATTGCTGCTTCACTGAGAGATATTAAAATAATTATTCACAGAAAACATTCAATGGAATAAAAATAAATGTCAACAAATGCTTGGTGGCTATCACTTAGTTTTAGACACTGAATTAGCGAATCACTAGGGAGCAGTCAGTAAATTAGGAGTGTATAATATCGCTTTCTTTGAATATCTTATTGAAACGATATATCGTTATTTGATATTGGATTTCCAAACTACATAGTTATATTGAGTATGTTGCAGCCAAATATAAAAAAAAATATCAGATGAACATTTATTTAGAAATTTATATTACACACACACACATATACAAGATACAGAAGAAATTATACAAAAGGACAAAGGTAGTCTTATTGCTAGAGCAATCCCATATAAACAACCTATGGTGAAAGGATTTAGCGATGAGAACAGACATTTACGACTATTTTTTGGAACTTTTATTTTTAAACACGCGTTTAAGGCCAAAACAATTACAATATTTTAAGAATCAGCAATGTCTAAAATATCGTAAATAGCTGTTGTGGCTCTTAGACATATAAAAATATATAATACTTTAAAATTACATTAAACATTTATTCATATTAACCCGTAAAACCTAAATATTTTGTTTCCTGTGTCAGTTATGTAGGTACATACTTTAATAATTATTACCGTTATAATTTTACTATTATGGATATGCGATTACTGCAATTTATTCATTAGAAACTCAAAACATATTAGGAAAATTACAAATAAAAATATGTATCCCACAAAGTAAGTAATAATAAAACTAAATAAAAAAATAAATATAATTTATTAAAACAAAAATTTAAACATAACTATTATTAATTATATTATACACAGGATCCCAAATCAGATCCGAAAATTTAAAACTCATATGTAATACAAAATAATGCTGATTGCCCATTACAGCAGCAACAATATTGTCGGTACACCCGCGGGAACTCTTAGGCTTGGATTTAAGAGCGCACTTTGACTTTGCTCAGACTTAAGATTGAGCTAAAACGAGACAGATTTATGTAAGAAATATACGTCTGTCTCGTTTTAACTCTGTCTTAAGTCTAAGCAAAGTCAGAGTGCGCTCTATAGATCTCACCCTTAGGCTTGGATTTAAGAGCGCACTTTGACTTAGCTTAGACTTAAGACACTGTAAAGCTCTTGACAAACACACGGCGAACCGAACACGAACTGATCACCTGCCTTGTCGCCTTGTGGTTTATCTTGGCGTGTGGTTCGCCGCGGAATCGGTTCGCTCTGCTTTGCTTTCGAATTTCTATTTGACTAGATTCGAGCAATACCGATAAAAACGCTTCACCACGCGTTCGTTTCGCCGTCTGATTGACAAGAGCTTTAAAACGAGACAGCGTTATGTCACTGATATAAATGTGTCTCGTTTTAACTCAAACTTAAGTCTGAGCAAAATCAATGTAAGCTCTATAGGTATCAGCCTTATTGTTTTGCTTTTATTTTATTACTAGCTGATGCTTCGTTCGCGTGGATTTAGGTTTTTAAAAATCTTGTGGAAACTATATTTTCCGGTATAAAAAGTAGCCTATACCACTCTTCAGGTCTTTAACTATCATTGAAGCAAAAAATCACGTTGATCTATGCTATGTTGCAACGTGATTGAAGGATAAACCAACAAACAAACACACTTTCGCATTTCAAATATGAGTAGTGATTTTTTTTCTAAGAATAAAATAGAATATTGTTTTATCTTATAGTTATTGTAATAAAATACTCGAATAAAAACAATAAACACAAGTTAGGTAGCAAAGTGAATTTTTACGAAAAATATGAGTAGGTAAATGCTAAATTCTCCTGCGGGTGTACGCGGCCAACTTTGAAGTTGCGGCGGGAGGTATCAAATGCTAGAATAAAGTAATAATTTTCTACCTATGTTTTCAAGCCGGCGTGTTTGCGTTTGATCCTCGCGTAGGGTCCTATTTCGGGGTCCATCACAAAGTCGTAGAGGACAGACGACCAGCTGTGGTGTTGGGGCAGGTCGGCGTAGAACTCTGGGGCTATGCGTTTCACCTATGGAAAGAAAATAAAAATAATTAACTAATACTAATTTTATAAACTACTACTAATAATTTTAGAAACTAGATGATGCCCGCGACTTTGTCCGCGTGGATTTAAGTTTTTTTTTAAATACCGTGGGTACTCATTGATTTTCCTAAGAAGATAGCGGGAAGTGGGTAGATGAGGAAGGCGGAGGATTGTGTGTGGTGGCGCGCTCTTGGGAAGGCCTATGTCCAGCATTGGTAGTAAACAGGCTGATTGATTGATTGAATATTGTAAATCTCTGCAAGTATCTGTCTGCCTGTTACCTTTCCACAGTCCATTCGTTTAACCGATATTGACAAAAAATTTGTATAGCGATAGCTTGCATTTTGGAAATGGACTTGAAAATAAGAGTTCCCAGGGGATTATTAAAAAACCCTCGCGGACGAAGTCGCGGGCATCATCTTGTGACTTTGTGAGTCACAGTATGTTACACACATATTATTATCTATAGAAAAATATATTACTACGAAATATATAGATAAAAATACAAACAAATAAAAGATAACAGATGAAACACCTGTTTATCATGGATGTAAACGAATACAACCGACAATACTTATTACTATAGCAGTAAGGAAAACTTTTGTGAATTCATTTTTTTTAATAACAAGCTAACAAGCAGACAGGTCACTTGATGTTAAGTGTTTACCGCCTCCCATGAACATTGGATTGGCAATGCGTTGCCGAAACGGACCTACCTTAGGTATTCTTTCCCTGAACTCAGTTTTAAATGTTTCCTCCAGCGGCGAAATCTTGGTGGTTGTTCTAATAGGCCACCATAGACAGATGATCCAGTTGAGAGGCCCGTAGTAAGACTACACTACGTCAAATAGCCTGGCAGTAATCTACCTTAGCAGTCTACTACTAGTCTTGCCTGAACAGTCTACTACTAGTCTTACCTGAACAGTCTACTACTAGTCCTGCCTCAGCAGTCTACTACTGGGCCCACTTCATCAGTCTACTACAAGTCCTACCTCAGGCAGTCTGCTCCCCAAACGGCGGGAAAGTCGTCGTGTTCGTTGTGATATCCCACATTGAAGGTAATTCAGTTAAGAGGTCCATAGTAAGAGTATGTCTACCAACCTAATCTAATCATCCGTATACTACGAGACCTGCCTCAGCAGTCTACTTCTAGACTTAATCTACCATTGTACCTACCTCAGGCAGTCTGCTCCCCGGAACAGCGGGGAAGTCGTCGTGTTCGTTGTGATATCCCACGTTGAACGTGATCCAGTTGAGAGGTCCATAGTAAGAGTATGTCTACCAACCTAATCTATTCATCCGTATACTACGAGACCTTCCTCAGCAGTCTACTTCTAGACTTAATCTACCATTGTACCTACCTCAGGCAGTCTGCTCCCCGGAACAGCGGGGAAGTCGTGGTGTTCGTTGTGATATCCCACGTTGAAGGTGATCCAGTTGAGAGGTCCATAGTAAGAGTATGTCTACCAACCTAATCTAATCATCCGTATACTACGAGACCTGCCTCAGCAGTCTACTTCTAGACTTAATCTACCATTGTACTTACCTCAGGCAGTCTGCTCCCCGGAACAGCGGGGAAGTCGTGGTGTTCGTTGTGATATCCCACGTTGAAGGTGATCCAGTTGAGAGGTCCATAGTAAGAGTATGTCTACCAACCTAATCTAATCATCCGTATACTACGAGACCTGCCTCAGCAGTCTACTTCTAGACTTAATCTACCATTGTACCTACCTCAGGCAGTCTGCTCCCCGGAACAGCGGGGAAGTCGTGGTGTTCGTTGTGATATCCCATGTTGAAGGTAATTCAGTTAAGAGGTCCATAGTAAGAGTATGTCTACCAACCTAATCTAATCATCCGTATACTACGAGACCTGCCTCAGCAGTCTACTTCTAGACTTAATCTACCATTGTACCTACCTCAGGCAGTCTGCTCCCCGGAACAGCGGGGAAGTCGTGGTGTTCGTTGTGATATCCTACGTTGAAGGTGATCCAGTTGAGAGGCCCGTAGTACGAGTAGGTTTCAAAGCCTTTCCGGAACATGTAGTGCTCTGATATGAAGTGACCTGAAACCCATCCAGTAGCGTTAGTCTTCAAGTTGCACTCAGAAGCAGTAGTTATGGGTACTATAGTGCAATGGGTGGGCTTTGAACTGCCGACCTTTCGGTTTTCAGTCCGCGTCATTAACCATTGAGTATTGAGGCTTTACATGATTAATTTTAATATAACAAGTGTAAATTAAAAATTTATAACACCCCCGACAAGTGAAGGTTACAGTAACTAGAAAAGAGCTGATAACTTTCAAACGGCTGAACAGATTTTATTAAATTGTAGCTAAGAACACTCTCGATCAAGCCACCTTTCAAACAAAAAAAACTAAATTAAAATCGGTTCATTATTTTAGGAGCTACGATACCACAGACAGATACACAGATACACACGTCAAACTTATAACACCCCTCTTTTTGGGTCGGGGGTTAATAAAACAAAAGCATCAAAACATTTACCTGCCACAGGGTGGACACCCATTGCCATGAAGGATCCTAAAAGAAGGTAACCAAGTACTTTCCAACCTGAAACAAATAAAAGAACATTTATATTTTTTAATTGTATTAATATTTTACGAAAATAACAACCTACAAAAATTCTATGTGGTTTAAATAGTGCTTACTTGCCAGTTGCCACTAGACTCAAGATGACTAACTACTTCTTCCGCGTGGATTTAGGATTTTGTAGTATTAAGCGATTTAGTATTTTTCAAACCCGCAATGTATAGAGTGCAAAACTCGGAATCAATGTCCGCTTACGACTCGGCATTGACCTTGCGACAATTTACTATGCAAGTTCGTTGACCTATAACATCAGTCAGATGTTTTATTTGCAATACATTGCGAACTTTAAAAAAATACAAGTAAAAAAAATGGTTTTTAAAAATAATAGTGTTTTTGTGGCATCATCAGTTATCACCAGTACCATCACCTGTCTTCGTTTTGCTAGCGTTCTACTTAGAACCAGTATATAGTATTAAGGTTACTCACCAAAAAGCTTAACGACTATCGCGTCAAAGAACAGCTGTATGATGAGATTGATGAGCTCCAGCGGCGTGGGCGGCTTGGGCCTCACCACCAGCGGGCGCAGGGAGTAGAACAAAGGCTGGAATATCAGCCACACCAGCTTTCCACCCGTCGTACAAAACAGCTTCGCTTCTACCAGCGTGGGCAGATCCACGTCTATCACTTCGTCGCCTTGGTACTATAAGGATAAAATCCATCACACTAATATTATAAAGGGGAAAGTGTGTGTGTGTGTGTGTGTGTGTGTGTGTGTGTGTGTGTGTGTGTGTGTGTGTGTGTGTGTGTGTGTGTGTTTGTTTGTTACTCCTTCACGCAAAAACTACTGGACGGATTTGGCTGAAATTCAAAATGGAGATAGATAATATCCTGGATTAGCACATAGGTTACTTTTTATCCCGGAAAACCAAAGAGTTCCCACGGGATTTCGAAAAACCTAAATCCACGCGGACGAAGTCGCGGGCGTCAGCTAGTAATGTTATAATTAGTAAGTTATTCTATTGCACACAATCTCTTAACGAAGGTTATTTTTGAGGATGTAAGTACCTACCTATGTTCTACACTAGCAAATTGGGAATCCTGTAATGCTAGATGTAAGTTTTGAAAAAAAAAAAAACTAGACAATGCTATCCTTTCCGCAGCGAGCATTATGAAAGGGACAACAATATACATATAGACGACAGATCAATGTATTGCTATCTAATAAACGCTGGTACATATCCGCCACAATAGTTTGCCACCCGTCGCTCTTTTTTCCTTCCACATGCATATTTAACATTCTTCTAGTGACATAATTTTCTTCCCTCCGCATTACATGCCCATACCATGCCAATCAATTGCCCCTCATCTTTTCTACCACTGACGCTACATTCAAACTTCATATATATTTATTCCTTACTAGCTGATGCCCGCGACTTCGTTCGCGTGGATGTAGTTTTTTAAAAATCCCGTGGGAACTCTTTAATTTTCCGGGATAAAAGTAGCCTATGTGCTAATCCAGAGTATAATCTATCTCCATTCTAAATTTCAGCCCACTCCGTCCAGTAGTTTTTGCGTGAAGGAGTAACAAACATACACACACACACACACACATACAAACTTTCGCCTTTATAATATTAGTGTGATAGTGTGATGCATTCTTGTCACACCACACATCCATCTCAACATTCGCGTTTCGGGCGCATATGCGTTCTATATCGAACAATGAAAACACGATTTGTACTTTATCATTAATCGAATTTCTGACGCGCTTATCGTGATTTCAAACACTCATATTGTAAGATTTTCCTCCAGTCAGTGTAAGTGTACTATATACCTACTTGAAACATAAAATATCTTGATTGTATCATAAGTGAACAACGTTTTCTATGTATAAATTACAAGTACCTAGTACTAGGAGTCACCTATTTTATATTTCGCAGGAAAATGTACTTACAAGTGTTGTTGCAATATTGGTAAAACTAACAAAACAGCACTAAACCTGACTACTAACGGCGAACAGCCGATAGATAGCGATAGATATACTTAGTATAAAATTGGTTTTCTGTCGCTGGGTAAATTTTAACATTGTGCTATATTTATATTTATGAACTCAGAATTTTTTCCTCTTTCATTGGATATCCCACTCGATACAATAGCAAAAAAAAAATTTTGGAGACCCCCACTTGTTTGATGTAACATCAAAATATAGCCAATGACACCCGGACCTTTACAAGGAATCAATTGACACCTCTTTCAACAAAATCGGCCCAGTAGTTTAGGCGCTATGGTAGAACACACAGAATCTGGATACAAACATACATAGACTGCTAAAATTATAACCCTTCTTTTTGGCTTTGCTGCAGTCAAGTAAAAAAATTAGAACTTACTCTATGGTGTTCCAAGTGGTACTTCTTGAAGCTGATGGATATGGGAATCCCGATGGGCAGGTTCGCGAAGAAGCCGAGCAGCCGGTTGTGCAGCGGCCGGTTGTGGCCGAACCCCAGGTTGTGCGCTAGCTCGTGGATTGCTGCAAAAACCAAGCAGAAAGAACTCTTAAAGAGTAGAAAAAAAAACCGGTTAAGTGCGAGTCCGACTCGCGCACCGAGGGTTCCGTACTCGGTTATTTTTCCGACATTTTGGGCGATAAATTAAAAACTATTATGCATAAAAATAAATGAAAATCTGTTTTAGAATGTACAGGTACCTTTCATATGATACCCTACTTGGTATAGTTATCTTACTTTGAAACACATTTTAATTATTTTTTTGTGAAGTAACCACAAATTCACGGTTTTCGGATTTTTTCCTTTACTCGTGTTATAAGACCTATCTATCTACCAAATTCCATGATTCTAGATCAACGGGAAGTAGGTACCTAGGTTTAATTGAAAGACACGACAGACGGACAGACAGACAAACAAAGTGAACCTATTAAGGTTCTGTTTTTCCTTTTGGGGAACGGAACCCTAAAAATATTAAAAACTGTTATTTCTTGGACGATGGATGGAGGTACGGACTGCGGAACCCTTCGTGTGCTTGACTGAATCTAATTTGAGCGGTTTTCTATGAACAATGAACGATTTGAGCGTCCTTGAAGACGCAGCCTCGACGCAGCGATGCCAATGCCCAATACGATCAAATAAGCTGATTATAGCAAAGTTATCTTGCTATTGCTCATTTCTTTTTATCTATGGATTTCTTTTTATCTCCATTCAACACAAATAAAACTGAAGTGCCGTCTCAGATTTCAATAGACTACCTTTTAACTAAATAAGATCACTGCACTCACATGTGATTGAGATTATTTAAAGGTTATCAAATACTTACCATTTTTTTTTGTGTGTCTGTTTGTCTGAGCTTTTCACCGAAATGTAATCGATTGTGACAAGACTTTAACGGGAGGTAGAGAAAACTATGCAAGAAGTGATCTAGGCTACTTTTTACTTTGGCAAATACAAAGCGATATAAAAGTTTTCAAAACAATCCCAATGTACTGAATCTTTTTCAGCCCGCACATTGAAGCGCAGAAAATCCGTAATTTTGATTTTTTAAGAATTTTATTATTCTGCCATCACTCATCAAGACGAATCTAATGACTTATCAGTGCCCGGTAAAATCGACTGTGGTTTACGTGGCACTAAGGCTGAAATCTATAAAGCGCACTTTGACTTTGCTCTGACTTAAGATTGAGTTAAAACGAGACAGATTTATGTGAGAGATATAGCTCTGTCTCGTTTTAACTCTGTCTTAAGTCTAAGCAAAGGCAGAGCGCGCTCTATAGATCTCACCCTGAATGTAACAAAAATGCCCCTGTACATTCCATAAGTTTTATAAATTAAGTATAATTTTTAAAAAAATTACCAAAATCGGTTAAGCCATTGAGAAAAAAAAGTTATATTCAAGTGGACGAAGTCACGGGCAAACGAACGGTCAGAAAATATTTTTCGCGCCACTTGTGTTTCGGTTCGCTGCGCCTGCGCAATGTGATGTAACGTTTTAATATAGACCGATTATACAACATTAGTGATAAGTTTACTAGTTGAATTTTTACTAGGTACCTACTCAGAATTTGGGAATCGATCCATAGAGAAGAAATAATGCAAAAACTGCGGAGTACTGAAACGGTTCTTGTGCGTGAATGTTTCTTAAATCCGTACCTGCTGTCATACTAATATACCTAACATATAATCCATACTGATAACAGGAATGCGAAAGTTTGTCTGTCTGTGTGATACCTTATCACGGTCCATCTACTTAATTGATTGTGACGTTTGGTATAGGAATATATGGTAATATGGAGATGGCAATTTTTTTTATTAAGTCGCTTTAAAAATGGATTTTTTTTGCCCTTGTAGACAAACTCAATGCTTTATCAAGTTAGATATTTAATAGATAGAATAGATATATAAACTTATAGATAAAAACATAATACATCAATATATTACAGGAAAAGTTCTTAATCCTCTAATAATACACTAGTTAAGTAAGTACTTGATTATCTTATCATTTACACTTGTTACAATAAACTCATGTTGCTATTATGTTTCTACTCGATACAAGTATTTTATCAGTGATTATGAATAATGAGGCAATCGGGCACTTTACCTTTATGTACCTACTGATGGTATCGGTTCCGTACTTATACAGAGAGAGCCAGTGAGGGTCAGACCTTCGTTATTTTATAAAAGCTCAAAGTTTCTCGTTGTATTCTCCCCAACACAGGCAAAAACGATCAAACAAATGATTTAAGAGGGGTCTCTCCGTGACTCGCTCCATACAAACGTAGTTCCAATTTCATTTGAATATTAAGTAACCAAAGTCCATGAAATTTTGCAGACATATTCTAGAAACTCTATGAAACTCTATGCCTGTGGTTTCCCAGATTTCTGTTGAAATATTCGGTTGCAAAGTTATGCGGTCTTAAAAATTCACATACAAATCTTTGAGCCCCTGTAATTTTAAAACTAGTATTTTTAGAAAAATCGAAAACACCACAGGCACAGATATTAGTTTCTAGACTATGTCTTCAAAATTTCATGGACTTTGGTTGCTTAATATTCAAATGAAATTGGAACTACGATTGTATGGAGTAAGTGACGGAGAGAGCCCTGTTAACGTCCGTTAAAAAAGCTCTCGTGTAAATGAGATTGCAACAATACATTGTAGCCAATAGTGAGCTAGGGTCGACCAATCAATGGTGATTGCGATCGTCACACTGGGGCTCTATTACGGCATAAAAGAATTTCAAAAGATTTTTTTATTTCACAGTTTTTAGTGGCCCCACTGTACTATAATATGCTATGCCCAGTTAAAACCCTACTGTTTACTAAGCTATTACACTGATCGCGAGCAATTTGCTCTTATCCATTGAGGAGTTCTGTTCTCCATCTTCGAACATATTCATCAGATCTTCACCAAATTTATATGGGACCACCTGCAAAGTATACCCTTTTAAACAATAGAAAAAATCCAAATCGGTCCAGGCGTCTTTGAGTAATCGGGGAACATACATAAAAAAGATTCCAACGAATTGAGAACCTCCTCCTTTTTTTGAAGTCGGTTAAAAATGACAGCTACAGTGTGACAATCGCATTCACCTCTGATTGGCTGATACTCACTCGCTATTGGCTACAATATGGCTATAATGCATTGTTGCAGCAAGAATACCATAAATTCAGTCAATCACAACAATTGCGATTGACGCAGGTTTTTCATGATGGAACTGCAGATTCCCACTTCGACACTGGTTATTGTACATACCTAACATAAGGGAGTGGTTGATAACTCCGCCGAAGCAATACGCCACTATGAGCAGCACTGGCCAGCTCATGTGCTGCACTATGGGCAGCATCGCGAACTGCGTCAGTACCATGAGAGTCACCACCCATTTGAACATGGGGTCATACCCATACAACTTCTTGATTTCTGGGTATTTCTCTGGAAAAAACAAAATACTTGAATCAAATACGTAAGTAGGTTTTTCAACTTTTAGAGAATCTGAGTTTGAGTCCAAGTTTGCTGCAGAGTTTTTGTGGGCTTTGGCGTTTTTAAGTCCCACAAATGGGACCAAATGGGACTAAAAAAACAAAGTCCCACAAAACTAACTACAATCGTTTGGAGATAAGGCTGGCTTCTTTTATTACATGACAATATCTGTTATGTAATAGGTTGCATTCATTATCTAGACGGCTCACTACCGAGAACTGGTCTCCTCTCAGAATGAGAATGTTTTAGGCCGTAGTCCACCCCGCAGACCAAATGCAGATTGGCAGACTTCACACACTTTTGCGAACATTATGGAAAACTCTCAGGCATGTAGGTTTCCTTACGATGTTTTCCTTCTGTTTGAAAAGTTAGATGTTCTCGCCTGGAATCGATCCCCAATCGTTCCCAATAAAAGGCCAAAGTGTCAAACACTAGGTCATCGCTTACCTTACATGTACATACCTACCTATTTAGATAAGTAGTTTCCAGAAAAACCAGGGAGTCAATTAAGAAAATATAATTTTAAAAATTGGATGGAGCAAAACTGTTTGTTTCGTAAGAATGTTAAAAAACTGGCCAAGTGCGAGTCGGACTCGCATACGAAGGGTTCTGTATCAATGTACAAGAAATAAGACTTCAACTTTAATGGCAGTCATGTTGAATTTTTTACTTATTTGTTGTTATAGCGGCAACAGAAACACATAATGCACATGCTATTAGAATTCAACTCGCTATTTACTAGGTTCACGAGATACCGCTGACAGGCAGACAGATGGTTGGACGGACAGACGGACAGCGGAGGCTTCGTAATAGGCTCCCGATGGCGCCCTTCGTGTACAAATGAATCCTTGTTATTAAACATTCCATGTAAGAAACAGATGTTCGCACTTACCTATCTCTTATCAAATAATCGCCAAATTAGACCCTTGATATGGTTACTATACGACTATACGTGACCGATAGAATGATTGAGTACTTATTATGACACCGTGAGGTGATATTGTAAAGGAGATCCATCTCCAATACATTGTTGGTACAAGTTGTAAGGGTTCATCAAATTCTGGGCATTTGATGAACCATTACAAGTTCCAAATTAGTGTCATTTGTTAGATGAAAATATCAACTTTAGACTACTTCAGTTTCAGCATGATTTCAATTAAACACAAGAGTAAATTAAAAATTTATAACATCCCCGACAAGCGAAGGTTACAGAAATAACTAGAAAAAAGCGAGTAACTTTCAAACGGCTGAACCGATTTTCTTGAATTATAGCTAAGAACACTCTCAATCAAGCCACCTTTCAAACAAAAAAAACTAAATTAAAATCGGTTCATTAGTTTAGGAGCTACGATGCCACAGACAGATACACAGATACACAGATACACCGATACACAGATACACACGTCAAACTTATAACACCCCTCTTTTTGGGTTGGGGGTTAAAAATCAACAGTTTTATTTAAAGGAATGTTGGTGACTATGTGAACAATGTAAACCACACTTGCTCCGTACATCTCGTTAAGCACTAGGTATGACTAAACGTGAAATTAACGTCTCTGTTCGAAGTTGTGTCTAATGATCTAATTAGAAAAATTAACAACATTTATTGAGAGGCTAACGTGGGAACACTCATTAGAACCATACCATACCTATACAGACTTACTTATGTCTTAATACTCTGAGGAAGCAAACTGATAGTACTGTAAAAAGTGATTTGCTTGTGCTTTGATCAAAAAAATAATTAAAAAAGTGATAAAGATTAATTATTATTAATGATTTTTTTTTATAATCTATGCTAATATTATAAATGCGAAAGTGTTTCTGTCTGTCTGCTACATTTTCACGGCCCAACCGCTGAACCGATTTTAATGAAAGGTACAGACTTGAGATACATCCCAGGGAAGGACATAGGCTACTTTTTATCTGTGAAAATCAAAGAGTTCCTACGGGATATCTAAGAAACCGAATTCCACGCGGGCATTCTCTAGTTAAAAATAATTTCAGTGATTAAATTCACTTTTATTCATATAAATTTACATAATTAATTAAGGTTTACAATTAAAATATCACCTTTACTATTCTAGGTCATATCCGAAATTATAAAAAACCTCCTCATTAAAAAAACTCCCAAAAAAACGAGGTCCTCATTCAGAGTGTTTTTTGTTATTAAAGGCTATTTTTTAGATAATTTCAAAAAATCTACGTCATACATTTTTGTTAGAGTTCTTTGCCTGCATAAGATAATCTATTAGTAAAACATAAGTTATCAGTTTTTACCAGCATTATCTGAAACATGGCTCGGCACATAAATTATATTTAAATTATGTGATAAGTTGATAACATTCTATAGCAATTTATTATGCCTCAAAACTATGGAAAGTTTTGCAGTTTAAAATACTTTACTCATTCCTTTCAAATACTGAAATATTCATACTATAAAATATTGATAAGCTTTCAATAAACCAATTTCTATAATAAATACTTATTTAGTAACTAAAATAGTGCTATTAATAGTTTGATAACTAAAATTTACACCACAAATAAGTGCCTGCACTTATTTATGGTGTAAAATCCAGTGTAATAAATAACCCTCAGAGCCAGATAAAAGAGAAATTCAGTTAACATTGTTTATTTTTTAACTCCCAGCCCAAAAAGAGGGTTGTTATAAGTTTGACATGTGTATCTGTCTGTAGCATCGTAGCTCCTAAACTAATAAACCGATTTTAATTAAGTTTTATTGTTTGAAAGGTGGCTTGTTCGAGAATGTTTTTAGAAGAAGAAAATCGGTTCAGCCATTTCAAAATTATCAGCTCTTTTCTAGTTACTGTAACTTTCACTTGTCGGGGGGGCTTTATAAATTTTTAATTTGCACTTGTTAATAATATCTATAAGACTATGTTTGTTTTATTGCAACTTGAATTTTTTAAACATGCTGTACAAAAGTTCCTCTGAGTTCGATGTACACAAAACAGTGCTTGTTTCTTTATCTACAGTGTCAATCCTAATGTCTACAATTTCTTGGACGGGCCAAAACCTCTTTGTCGATCGGGCGTTTTCCCTTCCATTGGTATGGACCCTGCTTTATATCTATGACAAAAAAGTGTAAATTGTCTCAAAGACACATTTTGCGGTTGTACAGTCATCTATTGTCACATCATCTGACCTTCACAGCTATATGACACAGAACTATATGTATCTGTTACACCTATACAAGTAAATAAAATTGAAATGTCTGTCTGTGATTTAGCCTAACCTAAATGTCTTTTATACTTACAATGATTAATTATATTAGTTATATTTTTAAAAATGGCATAATCTAAACATAAATTTTTAAAATGTCTGTCTGTTTGTGGATAATTTTTAAAATTATACCAACTGGACTTTTAAAACATGAAACCATGCAGACCAGGTCATAGGATAAGCTAGTATTATTATAAATTGGACACAAATACCCACTATGGTTATAGTTTGTGCAAACTGATTAAAGCCAAAGTGTTAGTTGTTTACATTGCTCGCATTATTGGATTCAATTGCCGTCCTAAAAATATGGTATGATATCAATATTTTGATTAAACTGTTATAAGGAGTCAAAGATTTGGACCCCAAGGGTGTAGCCCATAGTAAGAGGCTCTAAGCAGGTAGCTGCCATCACAGCTGGTCTAGTTTAGTTAACACTTTACTGTCATTAGGCTCTGACAGTCCTTATATGTGATTTTGGATTGTCTCACTTTATGATCTGGTATTATAGCGTAATAGATCCATCCATGTGATATGGCTTATTTCTTTTAATCATTGTGTTACACTATTTTATGTAGCTGCTCTATCATTAAGGTGCTCTTTGGCAAATGTGGACTCGAATATTAAGGATAGAGAAATTAATTTGAATTGATGTAGATTGATTTGACCTAAAATGTCTGAACTTTGTTGTGGTCTCAACTGTTGAATGTGGACTGTTGGATAAAAGTCTCTTGATGGGATTCCTGGACTCACTTCTTACAATAAAGTTATACTTAAAGTAATTTGGTTATGGAATTTTATAAGTTACTTATGTTATGACAAACTAGGTATCTACATTTTTTTTGGAAAAGTTTATTTGAATAATAAATATTTGTTTCATCATCATTTATTGTGGGTTGAAGCTGATTTTTTATACACTTATTTACTTAGTTCAGAGATAAAGTAACAAAGTAGTTAATAACATCAATACATTTTACGCTATCCATTTAATTGCGTCCTCCTGCTATTTTCGCAACAATTTGTGAGTAAGTATGTATAATATTATAACATTGTACTTAACAAGTTATTGTCCTCATGAAGATAATTTCTGGACCGATTGAGACGGCATTCAAACAATAATTTCTCTACGGATCCTAACTTTCTTAGATGTCCTATGCTACTTTGATCAAAATCGGTCCCCTAGAGGGGATCTATCTTGGAAACGGAATTTCGAAATGATTTTTGATCAAGCGTATCGAAAGGAACCACCACCAAATTTTATGTAAATTATACAAATGACGTAATATACCTAGGATGATCTTCCGGCGAGACGCATGCGGTTCCTCCGTGTGAACCCACTCGAAATCGTTTCTAGACACATGAGCACCCATTTTCCAGAATTTCCACACACAATTCTTAGTCCTAAATTATACTTTAGTGTACTTTGTGCACTACATTTAGATACGGCAGTTTCACCGGTTCGTAAAGAAAGTCTGTAAATAATTACGCCCTTATCACGTTCACGAAACCACAACCAACCGGTTAGAAATACGAATGACTTTTATTTAATTTTTAAATCAAATAGTGATAAAACTTCACCGACGATGTCATGGCCATGAAAATTGAAATGTGATGAAATGTCAATGTCATAGTTTTTTTGTCACAACTATGACACTGACAAGACACTGACAGTTAAAGAAATTGTCACTTTTGTGCCGTGACAGCTGACAGTAACTTTTCGTTCAGAATTTTTCAGATTTGACTCAAGACATCGTGTCATGATTCAATGCACTGGTTCAATGTGCCTAAATGTACTGCACCCGATTTGTATACGACTTAATATCACCTGAAATTGTCAGAGTTGGCTACCTAGATACAATGCACCTATTGCATTTAATTTCTGCAAAAAAAAATTGTTACAATGTGTACAATTAACGTTTATTTATAAGGGCAGCATTAATGTAGGCTTTTTCAGATATACAACTATTTGTCGGATTCATTTTGGGTGAATGCACAATCAGTATAATATTTTTATCTGTGCCCACCATAAACAAAATTTTCACATTCTGTCTACTTTGACAGTGAAGCTTGACAGTTCTGCCCATTCCATAAACAAAAATTATCCTTTCTCAAGTTTGAGTTTGAACATGGCGGTCGGTAAAAATAAAGGCCTCTCGAAAGGCGGTAAAAAGGGCGTTAAAAAGAAGATGTAAGTTCGGAATACACTTACGAAACCCTTCGTCAATCAGCTTTCTTTTGATTTAAACCTTGTAAATCGCTACTGGAATTGTGATGTTCTAAATAATTACGGATAAAACATGACTCGTGTCGATAAACGAAAGTTGCATTCCAAGTTTACAGACTGAATTTTGGTAAATTCCTGTGTCTGTATGAGATCAAAAATTGCAGTGCTTTAATTAAAATTAAAATTAAATGTTGTATATTTTACAAAATTTAAATAATTTTGGCGGTATGGGAAGTGTTTTAAGGTTATGTTAACCTGTTATTTTCATTTCCAGTGTCGATCCTTTTACACGCAAAGACTGGTACGATGTTAAGGCACCGTCGATGTTCACCAAGAGACAGGTGGGAACCACCCTTGTCAACCGTACTCAGGTTTGTGGAAATTTTATAACTTTTGGTAGGTTACCGACAACCTCATGTTGGGTCGCTTGATAATATACAAATAATAATTAATTTAATGTTGTTAATATACAAATTCTATAGTAACTGTTAACAAAGAAAACGTGTTTACTCGTTTCTTAGTAAATTACTGAACACCAAGTTTATGAATACAACCTGTACCGGTGTGCAAAGTTCTTAAAAATATCTAGAGTCTCAAGCTTATAGTGTGCTTTAAACATGTGTTGAATGCCCTCAACTAATGTACTAAAATAGAAATGTGTTCCTCTGTGAAGTCAAGGGGTCTCATTTTGTGCAAAATGTGTAAATATACACTATGTGCAATCTTAATTGGACCTCACCTAGACATCAAACTAGTACAGTAAAGTGAGAAAGCGAGCATAAGTCAAGCACAGCATTGATAGAGATACAGATATTTGTGACTAATTTTTGGCCGGCCAACTTTGATGATGCTTATTGTAAGTGTGCGCCATCCTTTTTCTAAAATGTGGCTAATCCCAAAAAGCAGTTTTTAGTTTGGTCCTATATTGAGCTATAATCCTTGTATTCAGTAATTTACAGGCAACATGATTCTCTGTATGTTAAAATTGATTGAACCTTAAATGATGATCCACCTAGCTCGCAATGATTACAGAACTGATGAAAACATTTGTTCCCTTTTGATTTATCACTGATTTTTATAATATCATGGTAAAAAGAGGAAATATTCTATGAACAGATTTCTGTATTGATATTTTTGTTGTAGGGAACAAAAATAGCCTCAGAAGGCTTGAAGGGACGTGTGTTTGAGGTGTCCCTTGCTGATCTTCAAGCTGACACTGATGCGGAAAGGTGAGTTAGTATTCTTTTAATCTACTAATATTATAAATTATGGCAGCTGTCTATCTGTTACCTTTCACTGCCCATCTTTTTAACCAATTTTGATGAAATTTTGTGTAGAGATTGCTTTTTGCATGGAGTATTATGAAAGGGATAGTAATTTAGACTTCAATTAGTGAACGAATTTTGTACAGCTTTACTTACCATCTATTTCTTATGACCATAATATTTTCTTTTTGTACCATGATTTTTAATTTAGACTAATTCATCTCTTTCTGTATGTTCCAGGTCTTTCCGCAAGTTCCGTCTGATCGCCGAGGATGTACAGGGTCGCAATGTCCTCTGCAATTTCCATGGAATGGACCTCACCACTGACAAGCTCAGGTTAGTTGATTTAAAAATTAAAATGCATTGAAATTTTCAAATGTGATATGTTGGAGCAGTGTGGCAATCACAACTTAAGCAATCATGTGTAAGTTTTTTTTAATTTATTTAAAAACTGTTATAGTCATAGTCATAGTCATTTATTCTTGATAATATACATTATAAATCAATCCAATAATTCAAATTATTTTTTATAATAAAATGTCACAATAATTTTTCTTAAAAATATTGAATAAAATACAATAATAAATATTAATAATCAACTTTGTCTTCAATCTTTCTAAGTAGGAATTCATTATAACTATAGAAAGACTCCTCGACAAGCCAGCTTTTCATTTTTCATCTAAGTACATGTCAGCCCCATCATAATTTGTCTAAGTACATGAAATCAAAACAACATGCGTAAGTTGTGATTGTCATATTGCTGCAGTAAACGATTATTGTTATGACTAAATTTAAGTTATTTTTGCTGCATCAGTGCATTTTGGCCAATAGCAAAAAAGTGTTAGCAAAAATTAGATTGCAATCTTCAGTGTAGCTAATATTAAACCCTAAGTTTGTGATTTTTCGTTGGCACAACACATAGTAGGTTGTACACAACACTATGTTTAAGTTAAGTTAGTTTTTAAGTTTTATATTTTAAGTTTTATTTATTTTTAAGTTTTATATTTTAAGCGTGTTTATATTACCTGTGTGTTGATTCAGTGAATAAATTTAATTCTATTCTATTCTATTCTATTTTGGTCCAAATGGGTAGTTTCAAACAGCTCTTATTCAGGTTTTTGCACTTGTTGTAAAATTTTATTTACAATTTCGTTCGCCAGCTCTGTAAATCCATTTCATATTATGTTAATATTGCAGTCCAGCTATATAATGTTGCGTTTATCGCCTTTATATCGTTTCAAACTGCAAAAAGAAACAGCTGCCATATGACACAGTGCCTTTGCAGCCATCTGCAAAGGCCTTTCGTATCGTTGCGACATATATTTTACAATTACTTATGCCTTCAAATAAAATATGTATGTAAAACTCATAATACCTTTTCTGAGCTGTTATGTTCTAAGGGCCAGCGAAAACGCACGTCCAAGACATGCAGCTAATGTTAATAGTGCTCAGAGTGCAGATGGATGTAAAAACTAAATTATATTTTGGATACTATTTGAAAATCCAAAAAAAACTTTAAAGTTTAATTTCTTCAACCACCTGTACGCGTCCACTGCTGGACATAGGCCTTTCCAAGAGCGCGTCACCAAACACAGTCCTCCACCTTCCTGTGCTGGCTACCAATATTTTAATATCTATTTGTCCTTGTTCCCAGATGGATGGTAAAGAAATGGCAGACCCTTGTGGAGGCCAACATTGATGTGAAGACCACCGACGGATACCTGCTAAGAGTCTTCTGTATTGGCTTCACAAATAAAGACTCTCTTAGTCAGCGCAAGACCTGTTATGCTCAACATACCCAGGTATGTATCCATAAAAACATATTACATTGATTATTCTATTATTTGTTGTTCTAGACACTAAATTAAAACTAAGTTTTTGAGTTATAGGTTGATCATTAAAGCCATTTCCAGACAAAACAGCCTAAAACTGTGCGAAAATTGATTCCAAAGTTTGTGATTTTGATCAAAATAGAAATTGCATAATTATGGCAAAATTTCAGCAGCTCTCTCCGTTTTTTGCTCCTTTCGTAGAATTAATTCTGTGCAATTAAACCGTTTTGTTTGTTAGCTCCTCATTTATTTTGAAAGTTGTATCGTTGAAACATGGATCTTTGAAAAATGTAAATCGAAATAAACTAGTACACAACATAGTACTAGTAGCATATGTATATAATGAGCGAACATAAGGAATCCTGGTGTAAGGATAAACCCAGTCAGATAGATAGATAGAGAGATAGATCTAAAAAAATATAATATGCAGTCCAGCTCTATAAAGTGTGCTACATCACCTTTATAGCGTTTCAAACTGCAAATATCAAATGCTACCACATGATATAGTGCCATTACTGTCAAATTAAGTAAAGGCCTTTCATGTCGTTGCTACAAATTTATACAAACAAAAGATATACTTCTCTTCTTTCATCCTGGGTTTGTTAGATGTAGATAGATAGAAATCTTTATTGCACACAAAACAAGAAACTAAAAATTAACATTTGTATGCAAAGGCGCCCTTATTGCTTCAAGCAATCTCCACCAGGCAATCCTTGGTGAGGGACGTGTGTTGGGTGGTTACATGGTTTCCCATTGTGACAACCGGTGCGGCACCTCGTAAAATATTTTTGTTCTTTCTATACCTTATTTTTATACTTTTGATCTTTCCAGGTCCGCGCAATCAGAAAGAAGATGTGCGAGATCATCACCCGCGACGTGACCAGCTCGGAGCTGCGCGAGGTGGTCAACAAGCTCATCCCGGACTCCATCGCCAAGGACATCGAGAAGGCCTGCCACAGCATCTACCCACTCCGCGACGTTTGTATCAGGAAGGTAAGTTAATGACTAGGACATGGGAATCCAGGGACATATCTGGCTGAACATTACTCGCGGAATTTGGGCGTGGAATATCTATTCAGTGTTTTGTCGCGTCGTTGATATATCTCTTGTAACATTATCGTACGACAATATCCACGCGTGGAAATAGTGATGATGACTACTAGTCAAATCAGCGAATTTTTATGAAATGTCCAAACGCTGGCTTAGTGAGGGAGTTTGTATGAAATACACAGATGTGACCTCATAAAATAACTGTTTAACGCATTTTTTTAGTTAAATTGATAATTTAAACGGTTAGCAAACTTAAAACAAACAGCGGACGTGGATTTTACTAATTTTGGAAGATCCTCGATTTAATAGTTCCTAAAAGTATTTTTTTTTTGACGTAGTCAATCATCCAAATCTTTTCGATTTTTTTCCTATGGATAATTTGAAATTCTTTTCAGTGTTTTTTCTGCTCTCATAATATGCTGCTTCTAATATTTTCATACTACTCAGTCGAGCTGATTTCCGCGTGCGGAAATTCTTTTCGGTGATTTTTCCTAACATCTACCCTATGCTCGCGCGCGGATTCTTGTCGGCATTTGTCCGCGCTGTTATGCTCTTCAATAACATACGACATTCGAGCAGAATTCCGCGCGTCATTTAGCACCCGTGATTTTCAGCCAGATTTAGGTTATTTGGCGGTTGCCCATTTAGTTAAATATTTATTGGGTATCAAAACTGATTAAAGTTGGTCCTAATCGAATAGAATAGGTTCCTTTTGTTGAAAATATACCCAAATGATGATACACCTAGCTCGCAATGACACCATACATGATGAAAACTCATGTTCCCTTTTGATTTACCATCTGATCTCCACCCAAAACAAACAAAATTGTAACTTAAACCCAATGTCTATTTACATAGAGTTCAAATTCCAGGTAAAAGTATTGAAGAGACCGCGTTTCGAGATCGCCAAGCTGATGGAACTCCACGGAGAAGGCGGTGGCGGAAAGAGGGGCGAGGTCGGCGACAAGTCTGAGAGGCCCGAGGGATACGAACCTCCCGTGCAAGAGAGTGTTTAACATCTTAATATACGTTAAAAATGTATTACCGTGTATCATTTGTCATACCAAATTCCTCGACAGTTTATTTTTCGAGCCAAGTGCTTTTTGTTAGCAACTCCTAACGGCCGTATTCACAATCATTACTATGAGGTCTCACAGTGCGTTCGAAGGCATAGAGTAGGTTCCACCAATCAAATCATTGTAAATTGACGTGATACAGTAATCTGATTGGTGGAACCGACACTGCGTTCGAGCGCACTATGAGACATAGTTTTGATTCAACGTTTGTGAATACGGGTGTAAGTTTAAAACGACGGCGTAGCAGTGTGACCGTGTTGTTTTCACTATACTAATTTTCAACAGTATGTTTTGGACGAGTAAATATTCGATGCAGTCAGTTCCTCGGTGCGGTCGGAGTTCGGACATGTTTAAAACTGAGTTAAGCTTGTTATCAAAAATACTCACCTGCAGCTTGCCTTTAATTTTATCACGTCAAATATAGCAAATAGCAGAGTTGTGTACCGGTAAGCGCAGTGTAGGACGACCTCCAGCCAAAGAGTATGTAATCACTACGTTATACAGCCCGCTGGACCGAAGAACCGAAGAAGGTGGTAGCGGGTGGATGAGGAAGGGGGGAGAGATCTCAGCGTTTAAAGTAGTTTTTGGAAGTGAGTATATATTTTATTATTCCTACTCAAAGTTCCACTACTACTATTAGGTACAAAAAACCTACTTAGATCAGATTCTAACATTTTATTGCATCTTTTAATTATACCTACCCATTTTATACAGGTTAAGAAAAATAGCGTAAGACCACATTGTATGAGCGTTTGTTATATACTTAAGTAATTTTTACATATTTAGTCTCACCACCATAACCAAGGTTATACAGCTTGGTATGTAGTTAGTGAGCTACTATTGAAAACGGCCAACTCATTTTTTCGGTCAATAATTTGTTCAAGTTCTCGAGAGTTTGTAGGTTTTCTGGGAGCTCTTCAACGGACTGAAACAATTAGCAAAATGTAAACAAATCAATGAAGATAGTTTATCAGGCCATTTATACTTAGAATACAGAACACTCCATTTGGACAAACAATATTTTTGGATAGGGCCTAAAAAATAAACGCCACTCGTTCTGTCGCTTGTTTTCTAATCACTCCATCTTTCTCCTAACAGGTAACTCAAAGATCTAGAGAGTTATAGAAAACAAAGTTCGAGAGAAATATATCGCATCCAAATACTAAAATTACGAATAGAAAAAGGCAGGCATAATTAATTGTCGTAGCACAGACTTATACAGGTGTAACTACTTAGAATGCTAGCAAAAACAAAGATAGGTGGTATTACTGATGGTTATTGATAACATACCACAAAAAAATTTGAAAGTATTCACCCCTGGGAAATATTTTTAAAATACCATTACCTACCTACAATTTTTTTTTGAATGATTATTATTTTTTGAGAGTGCTCAGTGGCTGGTAGGCAGGTACATTCTACATACCATTTCAATCCAAGCGACGGGCAGTATAAGTCCTTGTGGAAAGTATTGGACAGGGCCGAAATTCTCCAGTTTCTTCACTTGAATGTTCAGTTGCAAGCTGAAACCAGAATAAATGTACACAAAGTTGCTAGGAGCTAGGAGCTAAACGAGGGAAGTTTTTGTCTCTACCGTAGCCATAAATCTGTCTCGTTTTAACTGGCAAAGTGCGCTATAAAGATGTCAACCTTAGTGATTATCAAATATTTTAAACATAACTCAAAATTAAAAAAAACCCCGACACAAAAACCTCTATACGAAAACTAGAAAAGAGCTGATAACTCTCACACGGCTGAACCGATTTTCTTGGATTATAGCTAAGAACACTCGATCAAGCCACCTTTAAAACAAAAAAAAATTGGTTGTCTGTAAAGTCAGTTTACTGACGATAGTTGAACGTGACAACAAAGGCCGATTGTGCTTCTTTGTCGCTCGTTCCGCGCTCTCGCTTGCACTTCAAGCCTTACATGGAACGCCTCAGAGCGAGGTAACGCCGCATGAGTCATGTTTTTTCGTGCGTGCAGCCGGCTCTATCGAATTATAAGACGTTGTCACGTCAAAAAACTAAATTAAAATCGGTTCATTCGTTTAGGAGCTACGATACCACAGACAGATACACACAAGACAAGTTTGTGTTCCTTACTGAAATTAGGAACTTACGTAGATTTTCCTCTCACAGCAATGCCAAGCGTAGGGTGTATGTCGAGGTACGACTGGTGCTGTTCGGAGTCAGGGTGGAGGCCGGTGAACCGCTCGCGCAGGGCTGGGTCGCCGAGGTGGAAGTGCGGGAACGAAGCCACCGCTGGACCTTCTAGAAATAAGTTATATAGGTTTGTCATCACTATGAATGGTGTAACCAGAATGCTAGCAAAAACGAAGACAGGTGATAACTGATGATTACTGATAAGATACCATAAAAAAATTAAAAAAAAAAAACCTGTATTTTTAACCTGTAAAAGTTCACAATATATTGCACTAGCGTTCTGGTTACAAATTCAAATTCAAAATATTTTTATTCAATTAGACTTTTACAAGTTCTTTTGAATCGTCAAAAGCATCTAACTACCACTTGGATTTGGAATGCCTTCCTTTCGTTACACCCTGTATTATTAATAAGTATAATACTATCCAAAGTTGATTGGTCCTAATAAAACTTGTTCCTTTTATACCCAAATGATGATACACCTAGCTCGCAATGACACCATACATGATGAAAACTCATGTTCCCTTTTGATTTACCATCTGATCTCCACGCAAAACGAACAAACTTGTAACTTAAACCCAATGTCTATTAGTATAAAGTTCAAATTCCAGGTAAAAGCATTGAAGAGACCGCGTTTCAAAGGCAACTGCAAATTAACGCAAAAAGCCAAAATCCCAAAGTTACCCCTCGCGCCTTCAAAGAATAGGTAGGTACCTACTTTTACCGATTGCGCCCTCTTACCAGTAAGGAATCTACTCGTGGAACAATGAGTGACGTTGAATACGCCGCGTGGTGGACAGTCGCCGGTGTCGATGTTGCAATAGCACTGGTTGTCGGGGTTGTGTGCAGGGTCGTCGAACACGTCGCGCGCCAACTCATACCGAAGGAGCTTCACACCGTCACCCATCTGCAAAGAGAATACAGGGTGTATATAGCCAAATGCTGAGGGCTATCATGATGCGAAGGGAAGAGAAAGAAAAAGAAGAAAAGAAGAGACTTAGGAGGTCAGCATGAAGTAATGCCACGTAGTTCCGTGCTCACCTTGGCAGACATGGGGAAGTTATTTTAGTCCGTGCGAGTCAGACGCACCCTACCAGCAGGCAGAAGTCCGTAGGGATTTTTTCCTCCCCCGAAGAAAAAAAAAACAGGGTGTAACCAGAACGCTAGCAAAAACTTAGCGTTATTATTATACTATCTTAAATAACATTATTTAATGCTAATAACCATTTGCCTAATCTTTTAGTTTTAGTGATTTACTAGTACCTACTTTTCAAACTCGCATTGTATAGCGTGCAAAACCTCTAGTCAATGCACCACCTACCATGCGGCACTGACTTCGAGTGACCTATTTACGGAACGTTCGTCGACCTCTAGCGTCAGTCAGATTTATTGTTTGCAATATATTGTGAATTTTTAAAAAGTACAGGATTTTTTATTTAGTTTTCGTACTTTTTTTATGGTATCTTATCAGTAGTCAGTGGTTTTATCACTTGTCTTCGTTTTTGCTAGCGTTCTGGTTTCACCCTGTATCTACCGCGTACCGATATTTTTGAACTTTTTCTATCATAATTAGTATAGGTACATAATATTATTATAACTTGATCTCTTGGTGTAAATATTAAATGAAAACGAACGAACTTCAACATCCTTGGCGTATTTGAAGGGTAATCTTCTGCACAGGCCCGAAGAGAAGACTTTCAAAGTTTGATTTTTGTCCAGGCTCAGTGGCGGGAATGCAGAGCCATCGGACGACTCTATGCTAAAAATAACATTCATTATGACCTTAAATAAAAATAATTCTTTATTTAAATTAATAATAATAAATTAACATTACTAATTATTTATCGTCGACAAAAAGACCACCCCTGGTTGCCCCTGGACTAAAAGTGCCCATGAAGCTGGCAGCATTGCCCCGCTGAATGGCGATGGACAACCTTTGGACCAGGTAGGCCCCAGAGCGCGAATCGCAGCCTCTTTCCCGTATTTGGGAGATTCTTTATTTACTTAATACAATACTTAGGTACAAAAAAGATAGAATAAATTATAAGCAACAAACAGAGAACAGAGATTAGATTTGGTACTATGCCTTTCAACCGAAATAAGAACAAGAGAAAAACGGCGGTGCTTTCCAGTTAAGGGGCATGAGACGGGCCTGCCTGTGAAAAAGGTCCAGTTTAAGAAATTAGCTCTAGTATCGACTAATTTGTGAGAATAGTCGATACTAGAGCTAATTTCTTAAACTGGACCCTTTCAAGTAAAGATTTTTATATAAACCTGTGAGGATGATACTGCCATTGTCGCAATTAAAATACCATAACCCTACGTTGTCGTATTAGTTTACAAATTGCGAAAACCAAATTAAATTTGAATTTCGTGGGTAGGCCCGTCGCTTCCACCTTAAGACGCACAGTACAACCACAGTTTTATGATACATCGTAAAACTGTGGTACTACAATTCCGCAAGTGTATAATCTGCGACCGACGCAACAAAATCCCAAAAAGGGACCTCAGCAGAATAATGCACCCAATCAGGAACATCTTCTACCGGGTTGATAAGCTAGAAGTTAAACATTCCGCTCCCCTCCTTGCATTATAATACCATTCATTGATGGATTACTAAAGAAAACTCTGTTATCGTGATTGAGCATGGCGTAGCGACATCTAGTTTGTACGTTGTAAGTTTTGTCAAACCGTGCAATATCTGAAGAACCCACATTTATTAGATTTTGGGAGTTTTATCTTATGATATCATACTGAGACATAATATTATGAATCGGGCGATTCACTATCGGAAATCAAAGGTTATCAGCCCTGACAATTATTGCCGTAGTTATGTTATTAGTTAGTTAGTTATTAGTAATGTAATTACCTACTCTACACAGATTTAACTCGATTTCCTGTCCTGTGGATTCCATCTGTAGGCACCCAGGTAGGTAAATAAATTAGTATGACAATAATAAAATTGTTTTTTACTCACGAATTGCACTCGGGGTTGTCCCAAAAAGATAGGGCTTTATGGCCATTCAATTTCTCTATAGTATTTATTTTGTTGATGTCGTTTTCTCCCGTGTTTATTGTTAAAATGTTAGAAGACGTACCATTTTTCTGAAAAATAAAACAAAATGTGTCTTGTCTTCCTTAACTAGCTCTGTACTATAACTTTTCAGTCATCAGAAGAGTCTCCGTCACGCGCTCCATACAAAAGTAGTTTGGTTATCACTTGCATATTTATGAATCAAACTGCCTTAGTTTTAATTCGAGTAAACATAATATCTACTTATATATTTTTGCTAGCTCGACTTAATCGGATCATTTTTTTTTTGCAAAGAATATAAGCCATGCTAATCATGACTAATACTCCCCTTTCCCCTTCAATTAAGCGTAAAGCTTGTGCCAGGAGTGGGTACGACAATAGTGAACGGGTGGGGATGGGGTGGGGTTTGAACCGCCGACCTTTCGGAATTCTATCTGCTCTTCAACAAACGAGGTTCTATATTGATAGCTATTATGGCGGCGCTCCTTTCTCAAATTGTATGTGTGAAATGGACGATTTAAATGCAGAGAGGTTATAGGTAGGTACTTACTGTCACTAAAAGGCCAAAATTTGTAAAGTTGTAACCTTTTATATCCAAAAAGGGCTTTATTGTTTTAACTAATTCGTCTTCGTATCCCCAAAGAAATCTGAAACAGAAATAATATTTTATCGATTTCTTGAAAGCTGTACTTAGCAATAACTTAAAACTTATACATATATCAAGGATCTTCAAATACAGGATCAGGGGGTTTTCTGGTTAAAAAAACTTAAAACTGATATGTGTATGCTTCACGCTGTGATTTCTAGTTTCTTTTATTAGGTTCGCTCGACTTCATACAAACATAAACGTGTAGAAACAAAATTTTTTTCTTAATTTGTAGTAGTTTTGGAAGTCCGCATCGCATCGCACCGCATCACACCGCATCGCACCGCACCACACCGTGGTAATAACCGGAAAATCAGTGTTCCCACAACATTTAATTAAAAAGATAAATCCACGCGGATAAAGTCGCGGGCATCAGCTAGTAAATAATAGTGTGGCGATATATAACGCCGCCCCTTTCGCTGTGGTGGTAGAATACTCTGTGTGAACCCAGCGAAAGGGGACTAGCTCTGTGGTCCAAGAGTAGGACCTAGGATTTGACAGAAAAACAAAATAGATATTACTAGAGATTGTTTTATGTACATCAATAAGAGTTACGAGAACTTAATAAAAGCGTGTATAAACTCTGGTGTTTTTATGTGGTGATCCCGTGCCTCGTCCGTTGGTCCAGCGGGCTTACAATGGTGACCCCGTAACGCAAACACGCAATGCGCCGTTGTGCATAATAATGCAATGCAGTATAACGCACTGAGATAAATGAAGTACATGAGCGCATCTCAGATCGAGAACCAAAATAAACTCTCTGGCAACCTATTTTCGAACTGAAACTGCGAATAGCGTGCGTCGTGCATGCATCCAGCTACGATCCAGCTCGTATATTTCTACAGCCTCCCATTTGCACTGCTCCAAGGACAAGAAGTGTTGAGTGACCTGTGATCAAACGTATGTAGAAACCCAAGTATTTTGGTTGTGTAAAAGACTGACAGCTATGGCACATAAATCAGACAATATCATAATTACCTACCCATATAGCCTTTAAGCATTTCTATAATGAACATTGGACATCCCTGTGACTGGTGGTATATCTTTTGTTGTGCATATACATAGTAACATTTTATCTTAACCAAACTTTACTATTGTGTTGCTAGGTACCTACAAATAGTTCATGTTAAGACTAGGTATCTGAAGAGTATCTATGCAATGTTGTAATAAAAACATGGTCAGTTCTTGTCTGTAAACAAATAAACATCAGACGTATCTCTTTATAAAATCACTAGGAGTTGCAGGAGGTAATGAATTGTTTGCAAACAATAATAATTATTTTGTAATTAGCGCAATGATTCAGATGAATGGTTGTAAATGGTAATAATGAGTACTTAAAGCTAATTTTTCAACATACATTGTTACTACTATGTTGTACACTAAGTTGTCTTTATATGGATTTGTTTCTGTGTTAATTTGATATTGTAATCAGCACACCACCCAACGGGGAGTTTTTTTTTTTTAAAGAAAAACAAAAGTTAGAATTAAAAATTTGTTTCCACATTTACACTCATCACATACAAATTATACTACTTACTCACCATGGAAGAGTCAAATGAGTGTGTCTGTAAAGTTTCTGTCAAAGTGCCACCCTTTTGGCTTTCAAAACCAGCCATGTGGTTTGCCCATATAGAGACCCAGTTTAGAGTACGTGGCATTACTGCGGATCAAACCAAATATGACCACGTAGTGTCTAACCTGGATTTAAAGGTAATGTTAGAGGTGGAGGACATAATCACCACTCCCCCACAAGAGAACAAATATGAACATTTAAAAGCAGAATTAATAAGGCGACTTTCAGTGTCTGAGGGACAACGTGTCCGTCAACTATTAACTGAAGAAGAACTGGGTGATAGAAAACCATCCCAGTTTCTACGGCACCTGCGCTCTTTAGCAGGAAATACATTGACTGATGAAGGCATTCTCCGACAGCTGTTCATGCGTCGACTTCCTCTCCACTTGCAAACCATATTAGCAGCCAGTGCCGACCCACTGGATGATATTGCTATGCGTGCAGATAAAATATTGGAGGTCGCTCCCAGCATCACAGCAGCACCTACACAGGTAAGTGTGAATGCTGCTGCTGCATCAGGCGCACCAAATGATCCTTTGGGCCTCCATGCTTTTGCAGCCCAGATGAAAGAGTTAACAGTTAACATTGCCGCCCTTACTAATAATTCACGCTCCGGGCGTAACAGGAGCCGCAGCATTTCAAACAGACGCTCTCGTTCTCCGTCTAATAGCGACGGACACTGCTGGTACCACCGAAAATTTCAGCACAAGGCCACGAAGTGCACCAGCCCATGCTCCTGGAAGCAGGAAAACGGAAACGACAGGCAGTAATGACGGCTGCTGACTGTCCATCTTCGGGCCGCCGTCTATTTATTACCGACAAAACCAGCAAGGTCCGCTATCTACTGGACACCGGATCGGACATATGTTGCTATCCTCGAAAATTTTTTCGTGGGAAGATTGCTCCCAGCGAATATCAACTAAGCGCAGCCAATGGTAGTGCCATTAAGACCTACGGTACTCATAGTCTGAGTCTCGATTTTGGGCTGCGAAGGGATTTTCGCTGGCAATTTGTGGTTGCCGATGTGAGCATCCCCATTATCGGTTCGGATTTTATGGCCCACTACCATCTTCTTCCCGATTGCCGAAATAGGCGCTTGCTTGATGGTGTAACTGGACTTGCAGTTCCCACATCTATAGCATTTGTCGATCAGGATTGTGTTAAAGTAATTGTGAACTCCGGAGCTAGGTCTCCCTTCAATCAGATGCTTACGGAATTTCCCACCATTACTCGACCCCCTGGGATCCATAGGAAAATTAAGCACAGTACGGTGCATTTTATAAAAACTACTGAAGGGCCTCCCGTATCTTGTCGCCCCCGTCGCCTTGGCCCCCAGAAGCTTTTGGCTGCGAAGAAGGAGTTTGGGGACATGGTCAGATGTGGCACAGCAAGACCTTCCAAGAGTCCTTGGTCCTCGCCGCTGCATCTGGCTCCTAAAAAGGACGCCACGTGGCGACCGTGCGGTGACTACCGTGCTCTTAATGCACGGACTGTGCCGGATTGCTATCCTGTGCGTCATATAGGAGACTTCAGCCATAACATCGCAGGTTCTACAATTTTCAGCACGTTGGATTTGGTGAAAGCGTACCAACAAATACCCATCAATACTGAAGATATTTGCAAGACAGCCATTACTACGCCCTTTGGGTTGTTTGAATTCCCCTATATGACGTTCGGGCTACGAAACGCGGGGCAGACATTCCAACGTTTTATGGACGAAGTCGTCGGTGATTTGGATTTTTGTTTTTCTTACATAGATGACATCCTCGTTTTTTCGCGTAACTCAGTAGAACACGCACATCACCTTCGCATCATGTTCCAACGACTGGCTGACTATGGTGTGGTCATAAATCCAGCCAAATGTGTCCTGGGCGCCAGTGAGGTCAATTTTCTAGGTCACCGGGTTTCGGCAGATGGAACTTATCCCCCACCTGAACGTATCTCTGCTCTTCAGGAGTATCCGCTTCCACAAACCGTTCAGGGTCTTCGCAGGTTTCTGGGAATGATAAACTATTATCGCCGTTTTCTTCCACGTGCGGCTGAAATGCAGGCGCCGTTGGTTACCATATTGTCGGATTCAAAACTTAAAGGCACCAAACCAGTTCCTTGGACTCCCGATCTCGAACGTGCTTTTCACGCGTGCAAACAACATCTGGCTCAAGCTACGCGCCTTGCACATCCACTAGCAAACGCCCCTTTGGCTCTATTCACGGATGCCTCCAATACACAAGTCGGAGCGGTGTTGCAACAATGCGTACAAGGAGAGTGGCAACCTTTAGCATTTTTCAGTAAGAAACTACCTTCCCGTGAGTCCTCTTGGCCAGCGTATTACAGAGAATTGTTAGCAGTTTACGAGGCTGTGCAGCACTTTCGCCACATCTTGGAAGGTCAGCACTGCGTCATATTTACTGACCATAAACCACTTCTCTATGCGTTCAAACAACGGAGAGAAAAATTGCCTCCAACCCAATTAAATCAACTGTCATTTATATCCCAATTTACCACCGACATCCGGCACGTAAAAGGGGTAGACAATATCGCTGCCGACACCATGTCTCGTATTGAGGCGATTGCCTTACAAGAAGATTTTGCAGAGCTCGCCGAATCTCAATGCAACGATCACGAACTTCATGACTTGCAACATAACGGCACGGCATTAAAATTGGAAAAAATAACAGTACCCGGCACCGACATCACGATCATATGTGACACGTCCACAGGAAAGCCACGTCCATACCTAACTTTGCCTTTCAGGCGGAAGTACTTCGACAGACTCCATAACCTGAGCCATCCAGGTATTCGTGCTACATCTCGACTGTTGGCGGACAAATTTGTATGGCCATCCATTCAAAAGGATACTCGTAATTGGGCCCGATCCTGTCTGGCTTGTCAACGGAATAAGGTCACGAGGCATAACATCTCTCCATTAGGTGATTTTGGAACGCCTTCAGGACGGTTTAGTCATATCCACGTGGATATCGTTGGCCCTCTGCCCGTTTGTGAGGGTTTCCGCTACCTACTCACGGCGGTGGATAGGTTCACCCGGTGGCCAGAAGCATGGCCCATGCGTAGCATTACGGCAGAAGAAACAGCCGATACCCTGATGCAAAACTGGGTTTCCCGTTTTGGGGTACCGATCTATATAACAACAGATCAGGGTCGGCAGTTTGAATCCGATCTGTTTCGTAAGCTTATGTCTATGCTCGGCACAAAAAAACTCCGAACGACGAGTTACCATCCCTGCGCAAATGGCATGGTCGAGCGCTTACACAGGCAGCTAAAGGCTTCTTTGATGTGCCATGAAGAATCATGGATCAAAGCCTTGCCTCTGGTGCTCCTAGGGCTGAGGTCAGCCTTAAAGGAGGATATTAAAACTTCATCAGCTGAGCTTGTCTATGGCGAAGCACTAAGAGTGCCAGGAGATATGATCGCTCCTTCATCAATCCCAAACACCTCAACTGATCCGTCAGAGTTTGTAACTCGACTGAGGGTGATAACGTCAGACCTAAGACCCGTTCCAGCGGCTCGTCATGGTTCTAAGGACACATTTGTCTTCAAAGATTTGACCACGGCTTCTCACGTTTTTCTTCGTGCGGATCACGTAAAGCCTCCTTTACAATCTCCATATTCAGGACCATTTCCAATCATTAAACGGAATGACAAGACCTTAACTATCATAGTCGGGAACAAAGAGGTAGTCGTTAGCATGGACCGGGTCAAGCCAGCTTACTTGGAATCACAAGCTCATCCCAATGAAGACATTCACATAAACAATCAGACGCCTAAAACTTCTCACACTCGCACCCGCACTAATAATCCTAATGACACACCTGATTCTCAACCCATGCAGACATGGAAGGATGCTGAGTACACCACTCGGGCGGGTCGGAAGGTGCGTTTCGCTCGCCCGTTTGATGCATAATCTTCCTTTCTCCCAAGGGGGGTGGTGTGGCGATATATAACGCCGCCCCTTTCGCTGTGGTGGTAGAATACTCTGTGTGAACCCAGCGAAAGGGGACTAGCTCTGTGGTCCAAGAGTAGGACCTAGGATTTGACAGAAAAACAAAATAGATATTACTAGAGATTGTTTTATGTACATCAATAAGAGTTACGAGAACTTAATAAAAGCGTGTATAAACTCTGGTGTTTTTATGTGGTGATCCCGTGCCTCGTCCGTTGGTCCAGCGGGCTTACAATAGTAAACTTAATCAAATTTTAATTAAGTTGTTCGTTTGTAGTTTTTCTCTTTTACTTTATGAGTGGTTCAAGTGTGGATTAAAATAATGAGGTAGGTAGAAAATAAAATGGAATTAACTCTACCCGATATTTTGAATGAGGCGAAAATCCCACAAAAATGCTCTCTTGGTTATTTAGAACTCTAGTTTATTTTATCTCTTTTATCACAACTGTATTGAAAAACCTCGTATGATACATGGGCGTTAATATTATTACAAATTAAGGTTATTCGTGACGCTGTTAAACCCTCGCCTACGGCTCGCGCTTACAAATGTCAGCTCATTTACTACCATTTAACCTACTTAATGCCCTCGAATCACAATGTAGGTACTTATTACCTTTCCACTGTCAGCTGTAAAAAAGTTTCCGTGTCATTTGCTACCATGCTTAAAAGAAGCCTCATGGCCACCTGGGTAAAATAGTTCGAGTTTGCAACATTTGAAGATACATCCTGAAAAAAAGTTAAATGTAATTTTTTTTAAAGTCCAAGCTTTTTTAATGAAGGTAAGCATACCTACTAAAAAGCAGTCATTAACATAAATCAAAAACTATTAAACAAAAAAATTTAAACAAAACCGGTTTTAGAATGTACAGTTAAAGCCCTTAAATGACAGAGGTACAGACAGACAGACAACAAAGTGATCCTATAAGGGTGCCGTTTTTCCTTTTGAGGTACAGAACCCTAAAAAATTATCCACTTGCTCGATTCTTCGTTATTAATACTGAGGTACAGACAGACAGATAGACAACAAAGTGATCCTATAAGGGTGCCGTTTTTCCTTTTGAGATACAGAACCCTAAAAAATTATCCACTTGCTCGATTCTTCGTTACTAATACATAAAAAGCAAAAAACGTAGACAATAAAACGCATGCCACTCACCAATAATGGTACATTAGGCACAAACACTTTATCGGAATGAGCGCCCGCGCTGGCTTCGGGGAGGAACGTGAAGTTGCTGTGTTCTTGATACGTTAATAAGTCCCCCTCCCACGTGACATTCACTCTTTCTAGTTGTTGCCTGGAATGTCAACTTCCTTTAATCCCTCTCTTCATAATTTATAATAAATAATAATAATAATATAAATAATATAATAATAATATAATAAATTCTTTATTTGAATAATGTGTGTTAAAAAAAAAGTAAATTAAAATCGGTTCATTCGTTTAGGCGCTACGATGCCACAGACAGATACACAGATACACAGATACACAGACACACAGATACACAGATACACACGTCAAACTTATAACACCCCTCTTTTTGGGTCGGGGGTTAAAAAGATGGTTAATTAAATTATTATAATAGTACAACACATTAGCCGTAGCGGCGTACAAATAGTGTGTTAGTTTAACATGCTGTTCTTAAAATGCTTATACAAAAAATAAAATAAATCAGATACTAAAATTAAAAAAGTGAAACGTACAATAATAAATAATATCAAAAACCGAATAAGAACCAAACACATCCAGTCAGGAAATTCTAACATACAAATCCATAGTACCTACACGAGATGATGCCCGCGACTTAGTCCACGTGGATTTAAGTCTTTAAATCCCGTGGGAACTGTTTGATTTTTCGGCATAAAAAGTAGCCTATGTCTCTCTCCAGGTCTAATATACTATACCCATGCAAAAAATGACGTCACTCCGTTGCTCATTTATTATAATATACTAGATGATGCCCGTGACTTCGTTCGCGTGGTTTTCTTCTTCCTGCGTCGTTTCCTCAATTTTGAGGACCGTGGCTCCCCTTTGATGCAATCTTTGCTCCGATGTTCTTCCATTGCTCTCTGTTTGTTGCCGCGTGGATTGCGTCGCAGATGGGTGTGTTGACCGCTTCTTTTATTTGGTCTGACCAACGTCTCGGGCTACGTCCGCGGGGTCTCTTTCCTTCGATCTTGCCAGTGACCATGAGTTTTTCGATATTGCTAGCGTTCTTCCTTGCGATGTGACCGAAGTACTCAAGGGTCCTCCGCAGACAGATGTTAGATAGCCTCATCTTTATCTTAAGTTTGTTAAGTATTGAGACGTTGCTTGGTTCGGTGTTCAGTCCACGATATGTTGAGCATGCGTCGCCAACACCACATCTCAAAAGCATCGATCCTTTTTTTGCCGCGTGGTTTTAGGTTTTTCAAAATCCCGTGGAAACTCTTTGATTTTTCGGGATAAAAAGTAGCTTATGTGTTAATCCAGGGTATAGTCTGTCTCTACTTATTTCTTTCAGCCAAATCCGCTCAGTAAGTAGTTTTTAGAGTTAAAACAAGACCGGTTTATGTGAGAGATATAAAGCTATCTCTGTTTCATCAAAGTGCAAGTGCGCTTTATAGATCTCAGCGTGTATTGAATCTCTCTCTTATCTCTAGATCTCACCCACAGTCTGCTAGCCGATGGATTGTTGTAGAGTGTTTCTGTCATCACATTATTTTTAACTTACGAGTAGACGTATGGCCCAACTTCTTCAATGTCAAACTTGGTGTCCAGACCGTCTCTGACTCGTTCCCAGTTGGTGTAGTTGAAGAGATACACCTTCATCAACCGACGCTCCATAGGCCGCTGCCACTTGGAATATGCGAATGAGTTTTTCTTGAGAACCATGAGCTAGAAGAGAAAATAGTCTAATCATATCTGATGTGGATACAACCAGTAATATAGCGTAAAGATTAACTTAAAGTGAGACAACGCTAATGTGTTCGTAGACAACCTGGCTTTATGATCACTGATGTACAAGTGTAAATTAAAAATTTATAACACCCCCGACAAGTGAAGGTTACAGTTACTAGAAAAGAGCTAATAACTTACAAACGGCTGAGCCGATTTTCTTGGATTATAGCTAAGAACACTCTCGATCAAGCCACCATTCAAACAAAAAAAATTAAATTAAAATCGGTTCATTAGTTTAGGAGCTACGTTGCCACAGACAGATACACAGGTCAACCTTATAACACCCCTCTTTTTGGTTCAGGGGTTAATAAACCATCATGCCGGCTATGGCTCTCATATGCCAGTCAAATTCATCTATTGACAGTGATATGGGAATGAGAATTTAAATAAATGACATAAGTACAGATAAGACTTACTTTCTTAGTGCAAAGACATTTTTACGAGTCATTTCACCGCGTTTAATAGCCTCATCGGGTGACAGAAGGGCTGGCTCATTCTTTGCGCAACGGATCAGCCTGGCTGTCCAACGCGGAAATGCAGCCAGTATTCTTGGCACCATTCCACGCGGGCATGATTTGTATAGTAATTAGATAAGGCTAGCTTTAAGTTTTATTGTAATATTTTCATTAAAAAAAAAAAAAAAGATAAGACTAAATATAATCTACTTACATCATCTTCACAGTGATTTTTCGATGCAGCCAAAGCAGTAAACAGCAAGATCTGAACGAACACAAGCGCACTTTTCGGTCGCATGGTTACGAATTGAAATGATAATTGAAAGTAAACATTTAGTAGGTTATAGCTATTTATAAGTTTAAGTTTCAACTTAGGTCAAGTGCTAAGTCGTTATCATATAAAATAAACCAGACACGTGGAAGTTTTTCTTGATACCTAATCAGTGGAAGTAATAAAAAAATCCTTACCGCAAACCAAAATTAAGAGGGGTTTCAGTAGGTAAGTATTCGTAGTGCAAACAAACAAAATCAAAATCATTTATTCAAAATAGGTACTATTTGTACACCTTTTGTTCGTCCGATTTGATAGATTTGAAAGATGATATTGGTGATAATTAATTACGTAAACTTAAAACTAAAGCTACGAAGGTTCCAAACGCGCCCAAGTCTGAGAAGAGCCCACGGTAAGTTAAAAATATATGGTAAGATAGTGGTTTTATTGGATAAAAGTTTGGGAACTCGAGACACTTGATTAGAACAGATTTTTTTATATAAGTATGTTATGTTTTGATTTGTAGTTATGTGGTCATACGATATTTTGCTGTGAACTTATTAAGTTACACACACACAGTTAATTATGCTTATCACACTAATCACACTATCACACTATAATATTATGAAGGCGAAAGTTTGTGTGTATGTGTGTATGTGTGTGTGTATGTTTGTTACTCCTTCACGCAAAAACGACGCGACGGATTTGGCTGAAATTTGGAATGGAGATAGATAATATCCTGGATTAGCACATAGACTACTTTTTATCCCGGAAAATCAAAGAGTTCCCACGGGTTTTCGAAAAAACCTAAATCCACTCGGGCGAAGTTGTGGGCATCGGCTATTAAGTAATAATATTACTTGGTTTTAATATTATTATCACAGACTCACAGTAGGTAAGTAGCATCTAGAAGTCGCGGTTGATTGCTTCGGTGTTATATCACTTGTTCTAACGGTGAAGGAAAACATCGTGAGGGAACCTGCATACCCGACAGTTTTCTACAATGTTCTCAAAAGTGTATCAAGTCTGCCAATACGCATTGGACCAGCGCGCAGCACGGCGAACTATGCCCTCTTCTCGTTCTAAGAAGAGATCCGTTATCCGTTTATTAGTAGTGGGCCGGCTATAGGTTGGTAGGAAGATAAAGCCAATATTGTAATAACAAAGCTTCAATCAATGTAATTTTTTGTATTACCTCTACAATTATTACTAAAGTTAGCGAGAAGTTTGGATGTTTTGATTGATCAACCCATTTTCGCCCCACTACTGAGTCTCCTCTCAGAATGAGAAGGATTTTAGGCCATAGTCTGCCACGCTTGGATGTTTACTTGCCTCGAATTGTATGGACACAAAAGGAATTTTTGAAAACAAATATTTTTTAAATTACATACTCACTTATCGTCGTTGATTAATACATATTTTTTGTTTACAAACCAATGTTTTTGTGGTAATAAAACAAAAAAGATAAAATTGCAAAGTCTTTATTAATGCAATCATCATATTTATAAAATTGAAGCGTACGAAAATATTACAAAATTTGTTTCTGTTTTCTTAAACTATTATAGTACAGATCTACATAAAACAGATACCTATCACTATCTTACTATATACATAGGTACATATCTGCATACATATTTCAAATGAAAAGTTATTATAGTGTTAGGTTAATTTGAGTAGACTTTGAAACATTTGCCAGACTTGGGAATCCTATCAAAAAGTACAAATTAACTCTGGCGTAGCACCTCCGCGCCGCGGCGTAGCGTACGCAGCTGTCAACCAGAACATTCATTACTACATATTCAAAACTAGCTGTGCCCGCGACTTCGTTCGCGTGGAATAGCTCTCAGCGCGCTTTATATGGCCACGGACGCTCAGGCGCGAGGCGTGTAGTACGTAAAATGTTCGCCGTGATTCTTTAAATTGACATAACTTGTTTATTTATGAACCGATTGACATGAAATAAACACTAAATGTTAAGTAAAGCTTACTACAATATATTAGTGAAAACCGTATCTAAATCGAGTAAGCCGTTTCTGATATTAGCGTGCACAAACACACAGACAAACAGACAAACAGACAAAAAAAAAATTCATTACAATTTCGGGTTCGGCATCGATATAATAACAACCCCTGCTACTTTTTTTTATATATTTCCATTGTACAGACACCACTTTTCTACAATTTTATTATATGTATAGATCTGCTATGCCCTGCACTGTTTGGAGCTACGTTGCCTTCGGGTTAGCTTTTTGTCAAGGAGCATTAGTGGAAAAGGTGTCAAATACGAGCAAATCACGCAGCTTTTCCTAATTTATTAACTCAACAACGTAACGACATAGGTATGCCAGAAATGCCAGAAGTTGATTTTAAATGGAACAATATGAACATATAAGTAGGTATTTGCAGAGTATGAATAAGTATGTAAGTCTATGGAATAAGCATTTTTTTTGGGATTTAAATACAATCGCAGCTTCACTAATTTCAAACTTCTGCCATGAGAGATTTTTTTTAAAACTCCTAATCTAGATCCTTACCTCCCTATTTTGTGCCGAATGCATTTAATATCTAATAATAACTATATAAATAAAATGCAAATAGGTTTTCAAATTCGTTCAAATTACTCGATCTGATCGCAAATTATATACACTTCAAATAAACATTTCCAATAATAAAGATATAATCTAATTATATTATCTGATCGCATACCACAAGATGCCAGACTGCTTAAAAAAGGAGTGCAAGAACCGCACGCAACGGATGTTTTCAGTAGATAGGTACTAAAAATACATGTGTAGCATCAGTGGCACGAGTCGGTAGCAGCAGACGTACCGAAAAAATACCGATGACGTCAGCAGATATTTTTAAACTAATTACCTAGGTACGCTTGCGCTTGATTGTAATCATACCAAACAGTATAGGTTATGATGCAATCTAAAGTTGAGCGCGTCTACCCACAAGGTGCCTATTCCACTCTTCTTTTAAAGATTCTTTTAAATTAGTTTAGAGAAAGATAAAAGAATTGACGCCAATTTAGCTCCGATGAGCTCAGATGTCAGTAGAGCGTCCGGATGTTGTCGCATTAGGGTGCTAGCATATAAAACCAGGTTTCCCGTACCAACAGGCCGGTGCGGGTAAAGCACCGATCGGTGTGAGTAAAATATCCTCATAATTTATCTTATGAGCTTATAAAGAGACTGGTAACAGGTACAGGATAATATAAGGCGATTTTTCTGGCACTGACCGGTTGCAGTGGTAAGCGCTGTGGTCATAATATTAATGGGAGGTCCCGGGCTCGATTCCCGGCAGGGGTTTGGAATTTTATAATTTCTAAATTTCTGGTCTGGTCTGACTTTGGGGCTAGTGGCTAGTTACCACCCTACCGGCAAAGCCGTGCTGCCAAGCGATTTAGCGTTCCGGTACGACGCCGTGTACAAACCAAAGGGGTATGGGTTTAAGGAAAACTGCCATATCCCATTCCAGGTTAGCCCGCTTCCATCTTAGACTGCATCGTCACTTACCATCAGGTGAGATTGCAGTCAAAGGCTAACTTGTATCTGAATAAAAAACCGACCCGCACCGACCTTTCGGTACTGGACACCTGCTTCTTTATGTACCTTCTACTGTAGTCGTGCAGATAGCCCTCGTATTTTTGCTACTGTGAAAAATGCGTTGCGTGCGTCTCGTGAGGCAGTATGCGATCAGGCTTACAACAATACCTTACCAAATAACACTAGCGACATCTAGCGGATGAAATAATTTAACAACCTCTAAGAAAAAAGCGATTCCTTAATTATCATCTCAAGTTTTAATTGTACATAATTTTATTGTTGAGGAAAATCTTCGGCCAATAAAACTTGGCTTTTAGCTTTCAAACCGTATCGTATCGTTCAGTTCGAGTGCGTGGGCAGTGGGCACCTTTATTGTCTTTGATAGTCCCATACCGCGTAACTAATATTGTTGTATACCGCGTAAGTACCTACCTTGAAAAATTAAAAAAAAAATCAGCCAAATTTGGAGTGAACTGGTTATAGACCATAATAAGGTCGTCGATGACAATCACAATGGAGCCCGCGAATTATCTCAATTTCATTTTATTGTTACAATACACAATATTTAACTATTTTAATTACACGGTATAGAACTATCAACGCCATCATGCAAAATTTGGGTTCATCACAATCTTATACATCTACAAATTTGTGTAACCTACTGTAAAATTGGCCATACAATTTATTTTTCAATATGAAAACCGAATGACATAATTTTATAATTTCCTCATTAGTCAATCAAACGTAATTAAATGTAAAGGGTAACTAAATAACTAATTAAATTACAATCAAGCTTCGCAATCGAGCTTGTACGTTTTGTTAATTTTATAGAAAAAACACCTTGATCTTCTTGATTTACTGAAAGGCAAAGGAATATTTTCTCGCAATTTATGTAGAGCCTACCTAGTACCTACATGTCTGTTACAGCGGGTTGGTTTTATTTATACCTACAAATAGCGTGAGGCTAGACGAACATTTTTTAAATAATTCAGATTACATATTATTATTTAAGTAAAATCTTCTTAAGGTAGTTAGATAATGTGACCGAAATTGCGCAGTATGTATAAAGTCTTAGATAAATTACGCTCGTCTAACCACATCGTGTAAGCGCAGTGAGCACAATTTTTTTGTTCATAGAATCTGACCAATCACGCACAGACGTTTCGGCTGCCAACTTGAAGAATTGATTGTCTTAAAACTAAAACACAATAATTTATTCACATTCTTTCCAAATGTCAATGGTAACCTGTGATACAAAACAAACATCTTGTAAGTGCAGTGCGCACATTATTTATTGTACAAAGAATATACCAATCATGGACAGATACGCAAACTCCTCGGCTGCCAACTTGACGAATTGATAGTCTTAAAACTAAAACACAATAATTTATTCACATTCTTTCCAATTTCAATGGCAATCTGAGATACGAAGCAAACATCTTGTAAGCGCAGTGAGCACAATTTTTTTTGTACAGAGAATCTACCAATCATGGACAGATACGCAAACTCCTCGGCTGCCAACTTGACGAATTGATAGTCTTAAAACTAAAACACAATAATTTATTCACATTCTTTCCAATTTCAATGGCAATCTGAGATACGAAGCAAACATCTTGTAAGCGCAGTGAGCACAATTTTTTTTTGTACAGAGAATCTACCAATCATGGACAGATACGCAAACTCCTCGGCTGCCAACTTGAAGAACTGATTATCACAATAATTTATCCACATTCTTTTCAAATGTCTGGTAAGTGGTACCTAACCAAAGATGCAAATCAACACACATTCAAGCGAACTGAGTTTTGAGCTCGGTATCCGTGGAGACGATCTTGACGATGGCGCAAGGTTTCCTGCGCCGCCTGACCAGCATCACGAACAGGCATATGGCGGATATGGCGAGGGAGATGGTGCAGAAGGCGGACAGGCCCAGCTGCGCCGCGGCGGTGGAGTACGTGCCGTGGTACACGAGGGATTGCAGGCTTTCTGGAAGCTCTTCCACGGACTGAAACAAGTTTATCAGTAGGTATTATCATTAATATTGTGTTTATTATACTTAGGGCCGATTTTTCAATAGTCAAATAACTTTTATCTGAGGAATAAAGAGGGTTCGACAGTTTCTGTATAGAAAATCTGTCAATACGCCACATTTATTCCTCAGATAAAAGTTACTGGACGATTGAAAAGTCGATCAGTCCTAGGTTTTCGGAGTTTTCACTGCCGTAAGAGCTATGAGTAACTAGTCTGTAATTTTATATACTTTGATACAAGCCTCGGTAGCGCAGTAGGCAGCGCGTAAGTCTCATAATCTTAAGGTCGTGAGTTCGATCCTCACCCGGGGCAATATTTTATTTATGAGTACGTTTGACAGATATAATATTTTTTTAAGATTTGTGGCCAATTTACGAATATGATTTGTATCATCGAAGGGTTAAGTACTTAACCCTTGTATGTACATACAAGATTATAAATACATACCATCTCAATCCAAGCGATGGGCAGTATGAGTCCTTGAGGCAAGTAGTTGACAGGGCCGAAAGATTCCGGTTTCTTCACTTGCATATTCAGTTGTAAGCTGAGGAGGAAGTATTAATAAATTACTCATATTTCGTACTGGTACGTTCGTACCTACTGACAATACCTACTAATTATTATTCACTTCTGTACAAAATTATTATGATTAAGTTTTCTTCACCCTAACCTATGTTTCCTTCACTTAAGGTAGTTTGGGCAATTAAAAAAAATATAAATGGTAAGCGGGTGGATCATATGAAGTTATAAAGTGATTACCGCCACCTAAGAACATTTATTTGTAGCAACAAATGAACTGCTAATGCTTTGAAGGTTTTCTTTCATGAATTTGTTAATATCATGTGGCAAATATTTCGACACCTCCCACGTAAGTTGTTGTAAGCCACAAAATTGCCATTTTGCGTTTTTTACATAACAATGTCTATTTTTATCTATTTTATATGTTCAATTAAAAAAAATCCTAAAAATGTTGTTTTTTAAAGTACTTATGAGGCGTATAATGTTGTATTTTTCAAACGAGGACGACGTAAAATATCATATCGACCTTTACAACGTTTTATGTGGGGTGAAGTCGCACGTTTGCGCCTCGTATGTAACAGATACAACAGATCACGTCGGACTTCAAATGAAATGTTTGTAACTCAAGACACTGATATGTCACGGTTGTGTTTGCATTTTTTTATTTCATTATCGTATTTTAGTAATTTAATAGTGATGCCAAGCTAAACTATTGTATAGATTACATACAACAATTTACGTCGTTGCGGACACCCAAAAACAGTATTGTATGATGACATACAACCGTTTACGTTGCAGAATAATAATAAATTTTGTGTTAAGTGATACATACAATATTTTACTTCGGTATTTATTTCTCAAAATTTTGTTGTATGATTACATGCTATATTTTACGTTGCTATGACATTGTTTTTTTTCTTACATACGACATTAAATACAATAAAACTATGTTAAAATTTAGTTTGATGGCGACGTAAACCTATGATAGTCAATGAAATAACTAATTGGCTCATCATACCACTAGGTTACCATATAATTAACAAAAAAATCACTACTACAATATATTATTTCAGAGCCTACCTTTCCAATAAAAAGGTTGGTAGAACCTGCCAGGTGGTGGAGTCCAATTTCTTTACGGCCTATCGTCCAAAAATAACAAATATTTTTTTATGATTTTAAAGCTCATGGCCAGAAAAAGGCCAGAAATGATACTGTAGTCTTCAGCAGATGCACCTACCTACTGGCAGATCTCTATTATACAAACACGTGACTTATGGATCTTTAATTTCGTTTTAAAGATACCATAGAGCGAAACAGGAACTCAAAAGTATTCACGAAAGATCTGTCAACTAAATAGGGCCTGCTGATACGACAAAAAACTGACAACACCTCATTTCAGCTAAACTTGAGCTCTTGAAATACGTGGAGAAGTTCTATGGACAGTTATACACCACAATACAAAGACTTGTTGAAGATTTGGCTAAAGATCCCAGAGCTAAATTGACGGGACACTATACCCAAGATATCCCAGATGCCAGTTTATACGAGATAAGTATGGCTCTCAAACAACTCAAGGATAAAAATTCGCTCGGTGATATCAGAATCACAGTAGAATTCCTGAAAGCAGGTGGCAAACCAGTACTTAAGGTCTTTCAGCGATTTTGCAATCGCCATGACGGGATTTTCAATCCCGTCATGGCGATAATGCCGTAATAAATAATAAGTAATGGTTTATTTATTGCAATGTAACACAAGGTTAGTGAATCTTATATTCAAATTAATCTAGTTCATTGCATAACGAAATTACAAAGTTACAAACATTACTCAAGAAGAGTCATAGACTCATCTCGCTGCTAAGCCATGTCTATAAGCTGTTGTTATCGTAAGTCATTATGAATCGTCACAATAATAAGTTCGATGACTTTCAGCATCCCTAACAAGCTTGATTCTGAAAAAGCTTAAGCACTATAGGTCACATTCATAAGCTGCGACATGTTATGCATAATATAACTGAAGGCTATTATAATAATCTGCCTCTTTGCTAAGCGTTCGTAAACTATGAGAAAGTTTTTGATTTGGTGGAAACTGGGGCTGTATTAAGGTCGCTATTGAGATGCTGCAACAACTGCCTGTTCATACAAATGCTGAAATAGAATCCTGTACGAAAACACCATGTCAGTCGACATATAGGACCAGACTAGGCCAGTCCAATTGCAGTGACAGAGTGCACATTGAGACGTAATTCTCTGAAACTCTTTACCGCTGCTTTAGAAGACGTCCTTATCTTAAGCTTGGATTGGAATGAACTTGACATTAACATCAAAAGAAATTCACCTTCGATTTGTCGATGACAAAGTCACTATCGCAGAAACTCTGGGATACCTCATTAGGTTTCCCAGAGTTTCTACATTTACAGCTCAATGACCTTTGCAAAGTTTCACAACAGATGGGCCTGAAAATGAACATGAGTAAGACGAAAATTATGTCTAATTCTTATGTCTCGGCCCACCCAGTAATCGTTGAGGGCTCTGCACTTGAAATTATAGAAAAGTGTGTAAACCTGGAACAGGTACCTGGACCAGGTAGGTAAGTGCAATTTCAAGAAACAGGTCAGCCAACGAATCCGACTCGGCGGCAGCGTACGGAAACTAAATTAGTCTTCGAACAGTGCGTGTTACCAGTGATGACATATTATGGATCCGAGATAATATGGTCACATATTATAATGGAATTTATAAGAAGTGTTATAATGGAATTCATAAGTTCATAAGAAGATGGAAGTCACTAAGCGGGCAATTAGAGAGCTATATTTGAAGTTTCTCTACGTGATCGAATCTGGAATGTGGATATCGGTAGGAAAATCAGAGTAACCGGCATAAATGGGTTGCGAAGCTGAAGTGTAAATGGCCAGGGCACATAATTCGAAGGACCCATAGACGTTGAGGTCCCAAGGTGCTGGAATCTCGCACTGTAAGGCGCAGCGTTGACAGACTCCCACTAGGTGCACAGACGACATCAAACGAGTCACAAGGAGCCACTGGATTCAGGTGGTGCAAGACCGTGGCATATAGAAGTCCCTATAAGAGACCTATGTCCAGTAGTGGACATCCATTGGTTGGAAATGATGAATCGGACTACACATACTACATTTTTTTTTAAATTTTAAACGACGTACACTGTTGTATTTAACACATACGATGACACTCAACCCGTGTTTTCCAGCGTAATTTGTTGTAAGTATCTTATACAACATTTTACAAAGATGAAACACGCCGTAAAATGTTGTATGAACAAAATCTCAGAAATGTGAAGTATTTCTATAAATTATCTTTCAGAATATGTGAAAGTACTGTAAACTATAACTAAATACCGAATTTCACAAAAATATATTGAAAAATGGAGCTTTAATTTCAATTTATATCTTTAAAACGCTCTACTGAAAAGTTGTAGTTTTGGGGATACAACAACTTACGTGGGAGGTGTCGATTTAAGATTCGACCTAGCGGCTTAGTAGCTCAGTATCTAATTACCACCACGAAGGCTTAAAATCTGTAGTTAGATACTTACTTAGATTTTCCACTCAATGCGATACCAAGCGTAGGGTGTATGTCGAGGTACGACTGGTGCTGTTCGGAGTCAGGGTGGAGGCCGGTGAACCGCTCGCGCAGGGCTGGGTCGCCGAGGTGGAAGTGCGGGAACGAGGCAAGCGCTGGGGCTCCTAGAAAATATTAAATTATATCTACCTACGCAAACCATAGCTCTCTCCATCGCTTGCTGTGTGACTTGAGCTTTCTTATCAGGTTCATAGTTAGCGACCATGTCTCAGATCCATATGTCATCAAGTATTGAAGAATTTTGGATGAGAAGACATCTCTGGTTACGTAGAGAAGTTTCAGGACACAGAGGCAGCATGGACAAGGCACATATTTCGAAAAACCGACAGACGTCGGGGTCCCAAGAATGGCGACCCGATAAGTGGACAGACGAAATCAAACAAGTCACAGGAAGCCGCTAGATTCAGGCGGTGCAAGACCGTGGTGAGTGGAAGACGAGACCTGTGTTTAGCATCGGATGTTTATCGGTTGATAATGATGATGATGTCTCAAAATTAAGAAGTAAAATCACAACCCTTCCTTTCGGCTTTGCCGTAGTCGGGTAATGTGTCTACACTCTTAAACTTGCGCTGTTACTCAGAGTAAAATACTTTATCGTTACCCATAGCACACTGAGTGACGTCAATGACGCCGCGCGGCGGACAAGAGCCGGTGTCGACTTGGCAGTAGCACTGGTTGGCGGGGTTGTGGTCAGGGTCGTCGAACACGTTGCGTGGCATCTCGTATCGGAGAAGGTTCACACCGTCGCCCATCTGTGAAGAGAAAATGGCATTCAGAAAAATACAACTGGTTTGACGGTCACTCTGACTGTGCCCTATGTGAGTTCTTTTAAAGGGCTATGCCAGAAGTCTCACTTCATCGACCCTTCATTCAGCTTCACCTACTCGATCGTTTATATCGTTTCTCTACGAAGGTTGCCGGCCCGCTTTACTCGCCACCTCCTGCATTCACCTCCTGCCTCATAAGCTCGCTTCATTCAGAACCTCTTCAGACAAGATAGACAACACTGTGTGGATTTGGGGTGCTCCAATTACTTTCTAGGATATATTCGACAATTAATTTATTCAGGGCCGGCTCGTACATAATATAGACTAGACGACGCGACGGTCTATAGATCACTCGAATTTAGGGTGCGGCAATGGCGACTGGTGACGGTGCCTACATGCTAATTGACTCGAAATGCGAGTATTATGAATATTTTATGCTGTGGCAAGGTTGGCTCAAAGTACGCCATTTTAGAAATTCGTCCAGGGCGTCGAGTTTGGTTGGGCCAGCGCTATATTTACATAGTAGGTCTACAGCGAATAATAATTTTGCCTAGAATTCCAGTCAAAACTACTTTTTATACTTTTCAGTTAAAAGTAACTTTGACCGGTAAGAGTTTTGACTGTAACATGGAAATTTAATGAAAATGAACTTACTTCCACATCCTTGACGTACTTAAAGGGTATACTCCTGCACAAGTTTGGGAAGAAGACTTTCAGAGTTTGGTTTCTGTCCAAAAACGTTGGCGGAAATATGGAGCCGTCAGACGCCTCTATGCTAAAAATAAATTTGAAGAAAATTGTTATCAAGATGTTATGTAACTAATAATTTGATGCATTGAACATGCATTTTAGATGCAATTATCATAATATTAACAATGGCCCGCAAAGTTCGCGTAGGTATATGTTTCATTTTTGTTCATTAGTTTCCGCATTTTGCTATTTTGTGGCTTGATCTTAGTATTTGCTTATCATCTAGACTAATGAACAACAATATAATTCTTATTCTTAATTCTAGACATTTGACTAGGCTGTAGCAGATTCATCAAAATTTTCATGTATATCTGCCTCGTCGTATTATTGTGGTTTATAAAACTCGCCCCCTTATCTTTTACGCAGAAAATGGTCCTGGACAGTGGACCCTTTTAGCAAAATTTCAAAAAATATAACCTATAACTACATATAGTAAAGTCCATTCTAACTACATAGGTACCTAGTACCTACTACCTATCTACAATTAGGTAATAAAGATTTTTTAAAATTGGTTTAGTAGGTATAGCTACAGGTTTCTCTACACAAACGAACCAAATTACTTATTAGTTATTATAGTAGGTATATCATAATATTAATAGATGTAGATTTAGTTGTTTCTTATGTCACAACGACACATATTATGAATGGGGCGAGTTATCAGAGTTCAAAGGTTATCAGCACTGATAAATGCTGTAGTTAGCGCCTCATGTATTGCATTGATTAGACGGCACTTATTATTTTTTCCTTGTGTATAACGACATAGACGCCAGAAGTTACACGTTGATGATATACAAGGAATTAAAAGCAGGATTTGCTATAATCCGCTCGAACAGACAAAATCTGTATGGTATAACATGCATCATGCGATACACAATGCCCGCTCTCTATTAAACATGCAGGAAAAGCCAGCCACCAAGCAAATAATACGCACCATCACACAGATTCCCCTAAACCTCCTTTATAGCCTCAATAGCTCATCAGTTAGAGAGGAAACTGAACTCCGAAAGGTCAACGGTTCAAACCCCACCCATTGCACTATTATCGTACTCATTCCTAGCACAAGCTTTACGCTTAGTTGGAGGGGAAAAAGGGAAAAATTAATCATGATTAACATGGGTAAAAACACTCTACAGAACGTCGGTGTGAAACGTGCGTCGAGGGTGTTGAGGGATTTGAGTGGTGTTGGGTAGTGGTGGTGCGTATTGCTTGCTTACTGGCTGACTTTTCCTGCAGTTTTAGCTGTGGGGGGCGGGCGGTGCTTATAGCGTGCTGCATGTTGCATCGTACAGATTTATCTGTTTCAGCGGTTCTTTGTATATCATGGATTCCCTTAAAGTAACGTCTGCTTCTAAATACGTTGATGGGTCCGATGTTTTAAACCTTCTTTGTTTTAGCAATTATTGTAAAAACGCAGTTTGAGGGCTAATACGGAAGTTGTGAATTACATCACACTTCACACTTTCACATCATACTATCATACTAATATTATAAAGGCGAAAGTTTGTATGTGTATGTGTGTGTGTGTGTGTATGTTTGTTACTCCTTCACGCAAAAACTTCTGAACGGATTGGCCTGAAATTTAGAATGGACATAGATTATATCTTGGATTAGCAAATAGGCTACTTTTTATCCCGGAAAATCGAAGAGTGCCCACGGGATTTTTAAAAAACCTACATCCAGGCGAACGAACTCGCTGGCTTCAGCAGTACTATCATATACTTAGTTAAGTATACCTAGTGTCAGCCAATGAAAAGTGATTGCGATCGTTACTTTGTAGTAGAGAGTAGGCATAGATACGTACGAATTGCACTCGGGGCTTCCCCAATAAGGCAATGCTTTATGTCCATTGAATTCCTCTATAATATTCATTCTGTTTATGTCATTTTCTCCCGTGTTAATCGTGAAAACGTCAGACGACGTACCGTTTTTCTGAAAAAAAAAGACATAACTTAATGATTGTTTTATCTCTTTACGCGACAACAAAAGTAAAAGAGCCAGTGAGGGCCAGAACTTCGTTATTTTATAAAAGCTGAAAACTTCTCTGCGCATTGCCCCCAACACAGGGAGGAACGATTAGCGACTATGAAGTTTGGATCATGGTGGAAACGCATATAGAAACTTTCAGCTTTTATAAAAAACGAAGGTCTGAACCTCACAGGCTCTTACCCAATAACAGACAGTAATAAAATAATTATGTATTTCACACGGATGCTTAAACAAATCTTTGCAAAACTCCTAGTTTTTTTTGTTTGGTGCGAAAATATGAAGTTACTATTTACCTACCTTCCTACCAGGCGTTCCGATACGATGTGAAGTAGAAATCGAATTCTTCATCAAGCTATTAATACCGGCCCACTACTGAGTAACTTCTTGGAATGAGGAGGGCTTAGAGTAGGTACTTTAAATCATAGTCCACCACGCTGGACAAGTGCGGATTGACAGACTTTCACAGACCTTTGAGAATATTATGGAGAACAGCTCTCAGGATGCAGGTTTCCTCACGATGTTTTCCTTAACCTTTGAAGCAAGTGATATTTTATTGGTTAAAAAGCACATAACTCCGAAAAGTAAGATATGTGCCCCGGAATTGAACCCTGGACCTCCCGAATAGGACGTAGATGTCTTATAACCACTAGGCTCTATCATCATTATGGGTGTATTCTGTAATTGCATTGACACCCACTCGACACAATAGTTCACGCAAGAAAAGAGCTTACTCGTCTTACAATAGTAATATACTTACATCTGAATATCTTCAGTGAAATTAGGTAGGATAGGTAGTACCTAGGTACCTACATATAATATCAATCTGTACTAAGTACTTACTGTCACTAAGAGTCCAAAATTATCGAAGTTCAATTGTCCTTGGATGCTCAAATAAGGCTTCGCAATTGTGATGATATTGTCTTCGTATCCCCAAAGAAATCTGGAAAGGGGAAGAAATAATCTTGTTATGTTCTTTACAATACAAATTGAAAAGGTGTAGTAGGTTCCTACTGAAAAATAGTCGAGAGTGAAACAAGCTCAATTTTTTTAACCGACCGCGACTTCAAAAAAGGTGGAGGTTCTTAATTCGTCGGAATCTTTTTTTATGTAAAGTCGACTGTTGAGGCAAGCAAAAGGGTATCATAGGATTCCACAATAATTTGATTTAAATTTTAGGGTAGCGACATAAAAACACCTAATATTATAAAGACTTAAATTTTGTTACTGTGTGAGTTTGTATGTACATGGGGTAATCTAAAGAACTAATGATCAGGTTTTAAAAATTCCTTCACTATTCGATAGCTACAATATGACTGAGAGCTATAGATGAAAACATGCACAATTCTTTGAAGTGACACGGTCGAATTCGCGGGTAAATGCTAGTAATACTTAGACAAAACGCTGAAAAAAATTTTTTGTTCGATTCGTTCGATTTGTTCGTCTATTTAGCATAGGTACCTAAACCTAACTCTTTGCTGAATAAGTTCTTCGTACTCCGTAAACCCCCTCCCCTCCCCCCAAACAGTACCCACGAGGTCTTTCCAACAATCGAACAAAAGATCTTTTCTGTACTATTTATGGTAAAGACAAATATCAAATACAGTTTTCCTACACGTGACTATTAGATATTTAAATATGTAAAAAAAACTACATAACTTTAAGTGGAATTAGTTATAGACAAATAGCGAGCATGGTCATATCCATATTTGCTTTAAACATTTTTCCAATGATATAATATTTACATAGGATATTTTACACTACTTAGTACCTACCTACCTACTAATAGTAGGTCTGTACACCTTACCTATTATAGAGTTACTAGCTGACGCCCGCGACTTCGTCCACGTGGATTTAGGTTTTTCGAAATCCCGTGGGAACTCTTTGGTTTTCCGGGATAAAAAGTAGCTTATGTGCTAATCCAGGATATTATCTATCTCCATTCCGAATTTCAGCCAAATCCGTCCAGTAGTTTTTGCGTGAAGGAGTAACAAACATACACACACACATACAAACTTTCGCCTTTATAATATTATATATACTGTGAAGTTACTCGTAGTTTTAGACTAAGTATTCGTAAGGTTAACTGCTGAGAATGTCGGTAACTTGCGTATTCTCAGTATTTTTATTTGTCGAAGGCAAACTAAACTAGAACTATTAAGCTAGAACTTTAAACTTATCCAGCCTAGAAGAAATTTAATGATTTTTCTTTCTTTGACGTTCAATTTAGTAGTAAGTCATACGTAGGTCTCTTGTCACAGCTAAAGTGCCTGCAGTATTAGAACCAAATGGTTTGGCACGTAGCGATGGCAAGAGACCAGACGGTATGACTCTGGTTCCGTGGTAACAAGGAAGGTCGCTTGTATGGGATGCCACGTGTGTTGATACACTGGCGCTGTCTCACATACAGGTGACCTCCGTGGCGGCCGGAACGGCAGCCACTAAGGCAGAAAGGGCCAAGAGGCGCAAATATGAAAATATAGAAAATAATTTCATATTAATTGTGCCTTTTGGAGTGGAGACCATGGGTTCGTGGGGCGAGGATGCCAGATCCTTTTTTAAGGACCTGTCATCCCGTCTTGTGGAGTCCACGGGTGACCGGAAATCTGGCAGTTACCTTGGTCAGCATATTAGTCTGGCCATTCAACGAGGTAACGCAGCCAGCGTTCTGGGCACCCTGCCTCGTTACAGTGATTTGGATGATATTTTTGTTTTATAATTTTTATATTTAAGTATTTTTAACATTTGTGAAAATCTGTATTATTACTTTCTGAATAAACACATAACAATTATAAAAAAAAAAAAAATTTAGTAGTTTCTTAGACCGAAATTGTGTTCATCACTATGCCATAGCTACCTACGAGGATCAATTATTCTTAGGGTTCCGTACCTCAAAAGGAAAAACGGAACCTTTATAGGATCACTTTTTCTTGCCTGATTTTAGCGCACCTTATCATCTTGAACTGCGTATTTTATTAACCAATAGAAAAAAAAGACCTCTTAAAAAGCTCTAAGGGCTCGTTCTGTGACGTATTCCCATGAAATTACTATGTTCACGAATTGAATTTCGCATGTTTTTTGAAAAACATTTTCAAATTGAATTTCGAATGTTTTTAAAACATGTTTGTGATTGGTTGGTGATTCAAAATGGTTAACGCCCACTGAGTTTTTCGTCTCTGTCAGTTGTATTGGATTACGTAACAGAGAGTCCTATACTAACTTCTTTCCGTGGATAGGGTATAGTTATCGGTGAGGTGTTGGCATAATATTGTGACTATGGATGTACTTTTTTAAGGTACATTTATTAGATTTTACCTTTGCACTGGCAGCTGTAAAAAAGCTTCCTTGTGATTTCCAAACGTATTCAACGCGGCTTGCACGCCCATCCGGGCAAAAAACTCCGCGTTCTCAATTTTTGAAGTCACACCCTGAAAAGAAGAAAGTTCAAATATAGATAGAGTAGACCCAATTGTTCGAGCTGTTAGTTGATTTATGCCAGTCAGTCAGTTTTTAATAGCTGATTACCGCGACTTCGTCCGCATGGATTTAGGTTTTGAGGATTTCGTTTCGATGGAATTTCTCAAAATCTTTTCTTTACGCAACATTTTAGGTTTCTAGATCCACCAGATTAGGATCAAATATGCTCTGGCAGCCAGTCACAGTACCTACGGTTTCATAATATAGTTTACACAGGACAGACAGATAACGCTTCTATTTTATACTTATGTTCTAAAGCTAGTAATAATAAAATTAATAGACTATCAGCTATGGCTCGAGAGTAGCGGCGAGATAAATTCTGATGTATGATGGTTCTTCCGAGTTACCAGATTATGCCACACCACATAATTTTTAGTTGCTCTTTTTGGCTCAACCTTTACACAAAACAACTGCTTTATCATTCATAGTACCTATGTAGTAATTAACTAGTATTACAAAGTCACGGTCAAGGTTTTTCCATCAAGGTTTTTATCAAATTATTTTTTTTTTGTTGCCATATACTCATACTTTACCTACTTACTTATATTCATTCTTCAAGAAATTATTTTCTTGAAGTATTCTCTGGTAACACTTAATTCGTTATCTAAACGACTGTTTACAAAACATATTGAGAGAAATCGTCCGTACTGACCTCGATAAGACCTTATAGATAAAAAAATGACCATGTACGAATTATGAGCCTGGTGAACTTCTTACCCGTACAGACAGTAATAATAATATATCAGTGTAATTTACTGTGAGATTGACCGGGTTATGCTAAAGAAACACTATATATCTATAATAGAGTTCTTTCGGGATGGAAAATGAAAATTTTTGTCCAGACTACTCCATAGCTTCATCAAATCTGTACACACTGTGTGTAGCTGTTTACCATACTGTCTGATAGATCCATATTCCATACTATTAATATTATAATTTATGCGAAAGTGTGTCTGTCTGTCTGTCTGTTTGCTACGTTTTCACGGCTCAACCGTTGAACCGATTTTAATGAAATTTACTACAGACTTAGAATACATTCCGGGGAAGGACATAGGCTACAATTTATGCCGGAAAATCAAAGAGTTCCCGCGGAATTTTGAAAAACGTAAATCCACGCGGACGAAGTCGCGGGTATCAACTATTTTCATATAAGTTGTAAGGACTTGATGATTGATTTCGGAGATGTAGGGCGGAATTACTCAACGGCTAACAGCAAATCATTGGATATCAGTGTAATAAATTCTACAAGAGTTTTATCAATATTGCATAACATATGCCTGAGAGCTGTAAGGTATATTGTACCTACATCTATACGATATACTATAATATTGTAAAGAGGAAACCTTTGTATTTTTGTATGTTTGTATTGGATAGGCTCAAAAACTACTGGACCGATTTCAACATTTATTTTACCATTACTTAGAGGGATTCTTCCGAATCCGTATAGGCTATATTTTATCCCGGAAAATAGAAAAAATAAATGTCCACCCGTGCGAAGCCGGGGCGGGTCGCTAGTTTTCTATATTTTTATTTTGCTTTGTGTGTGTTTTTCTGTACTTAATAATTTTGTGGTGTACGATAAAAGTACTAGGTAGGTACTAGGTACATATTATTCGTTCATTCGTACATTTCTTCCCTATTAGTAGGTAACTAGGTAATACCTGTTCGATTTGGGGTAAAAAACTTTGGTACCGTAACGTCTCAGTGTAATCCAATACGGGGTTCAGTCAACCAGTCATACCTATCTACCTCAATTCATTCTACCATAATATTCATTCGGCTCATGGCATGATTTTTGTTCTTGTAGTCTCTCTGCGCTTAGTTACTATGACGTACCTGCCTATTATAAAGGTACTATTACTACTCAGGTGCTATGACGATGACACTTAACTTTTTACCGTGATGTACAACGTTGCCTACCTTACCTACCTTCCTAAATCTGTGGTTGCATCATGTTTTTGGTAGGTAATAAGTACCTAGGGCCGTATAATTTTTTTAAAGCGGTATTTTAAATCTTTCCCAACCTCATTACGTAGGTATCTAATTGTTTTAATAATTGACTGAAGTAAAAAAGAGTTAGGTACGAATTGAATAGGATAAAAGATTTTTTTTTTTTCATAAATTAGAACCAGTAAAAATACTTGCACGAACTTTTTTTGCTATTTTACAAAAACGAATATAATGTAAAAAGTATGAGTACCTTTTACTAACAAGTAAAGTAAGTAGCTAACGGTAGGCGGAGTAAGAGCTTACAAAGTAGCTGGATTGAGTAGAATTCTTCCTAGCTTGATAATGTGTACTGTAAGTATTTACGAGTATTTAGAATAGAATAGAATAGAATATATTTTTATACAAGTAAACTTTTACAACTGCTTTTGAATCGTCAAAATAATTTACCACTGGTTCGGAATGCCGTTCCTACTGAGAAGAACCAGCAAGAAACTCGGCGGTTGCTCTTTTCAATTGTTCAATCCATACTAATATTATAAATGCGAAAGTGTCTGTCTGTCTATATGCCTGTCTGTCTACTAACTTTTCACGGCCTAACAGTTTAACCAATTCTGACGAAATTGAATATGACGACGAACAGTATGAAATTTGGTACCGAGGTAGCTTGCGCCCCAGAAATTGTATAGGCAACTTTTTATCCCGAAAAATCGAAAAGTTCCCATGGGATCTTTAAAAACCTAAATCCACATGGACGAAGTAGCAGGCATCCTCTAGTTTACAATAATGTGCCATGCTATACAAGCAATTGCAGCCCCGCGCATTGCTGGAGCGAGTCAGTGGTCAAATCCATGCTTTTTTTATGCACGACGTTTGTTGTATTACCTATTTCTTAGCTAGGAGTCCAAAAAGATTTGCGAAAACTGTAGGTATATAGATAAAGCAAATTCCAACTCACCAATAAGGGTAAATTAGGCACAAACACTTTATCGAAATGAGCGCCCGCGCTGGCTTCGGGGAGGAACTTGAAGTTGTTGTGTTCTTGAAACGTTAGTAAGTCCTTGACGAATCTGATTTTCACTCGTTCTAGTTGTTGCCTGGGAATGGAAAACTTTATTTAAGAGGGGTCTCTCCGTCACTCGCTCCATACAAACGTAGTTCTAATTTCATTTGAATATTAAGCAACCAAAGTCCATGTTTTGCAGACATATTCTAGAAACTAATATCTGAGCCTGTGGTGTGGAGTAAGTGACGGAGAGAGTCCTGTTAATCCATATATTTTAATCGTAATCAAATGACGCCTTGCGACATCGCCCGTGCGGGTTTTTGTTTTTAAAAGTGCCGTGGGAGCTCTACGTTTTCCGGGATAAAAAGTACTTAACCTGCTTCTCTGAGATGCAAGCTATCTTTGTGCCGAATTTCATTCCAATCGGGTAATTCACTTGCCCGACTTGGATGTTATGCCATGAAAAGGTTACAAACAGACAGAAGCACACTTTTGCATTGTTTCAATATTAGGATTTATCGAGTTTTTTGATCAAGATTAGATCTAAACTGAACTCACTTTAACATTAGTACTACCAATCGCTTTTTTGTTTATTTAAAAAAATTAACAAAAAACATGCCCTATAAAAGGAAAAACGTGCAGAGTGACTGAATCGGATAAGTTTTGAGCCTGAGTGGATCGTGCTGACATAGCATCTAAATCAAATAATCTACCACAAAAAATAACGTGATCGTGGTAGCTGGATATCTAATGTAGGAGTTTAAACTATGAGGGCCTTTGAGCTCTACCTAGGTACTAGTAGTGTAACTTTTTAAGTTGAAATACACGAGAATACACGATGCAAATCAAAAACATTGTATAAAATAGAGTTCGAACATCACGGCGGCGGCGTTTGGTTATCTATACTAATAAATAAAATTGAAGTGTCGGTGTGTTTGAACGGGCTAATCATGGAAATAATTTAATAATTGCTCTAGCAAAAGTAGCCGTGTCTTTCACCAAGATCGGTTTAGCAGTTGAGGTGTTTATTTAAAAAAAAAAAAAAAAAACAAATAGACAAACAGACCGAGTTACTTTCGCATTTATGAAAAATTACTAGCTGAGATTAAAGGCTTCGCCCAAATGCAATTTCTGAAAATTTGGTGGAAGGTGGAATTTTCAAAAATTCTAAAACACATATTTTTCAATTTTGAAACGAAAACACAAAACGCAATTTTCATGGATGGACGTGAAATGATCATCCCATAGGGTTGGGATTTCTAAAAATCCTCCTTAGTGCTTACGTCATAAAGAGAACCTAAGTAAATGTCAACGTTTCAAGATTTCAAACCCCAGCCAGAGTGTAAAGGCTGTGCGTTGATAATGATATACGAGTATTATAGATCAGGGCAAGTTTTTCATAATATGTATAGATGGAGGATAATTTATAAGTAAATAATAATATCTATTTACCTAGAATCGCGCAAGGGGTTATCAAAAATAAATTATCACATAGCTTGAGTCTAGGAATTCATAGCCGTCATAATCTACGTAATGTTGGTAAGATCCAAGTATCAGATTCAGACCTTAGGCCAGACATGCACGTAAGATGCTTATTTATTTACGTACGTACGTAAATAAATAAGTACTTACGTTTTCTGTTGGTCGTTAATCAGGGAATATTACGTGGATAGGTATCTAGTAACCTACCCATTATAATAAGTGTCTAATGCGTATCTAAGTAGGTTTTTGTTACTTACCTACTAAATTACCGGGTTTTTGTTATGTTAATAGGTAAATTAAAATCCTCAACTCTTATCCAATTGTTAGCACATATAATTAATTATCTAGGTATTCATGAAATATGTGATTTCGTGTATAGAATATACTTAATGTAAGTAGGTAAATACTAAGTAGTAATCGTACCCTCAAATGTGTTTGTACTCATAGGTTGAGAACGCTTTAGTTAATATTGGTTTTAAATAGGATGTAATAAATATTAGTTTGACGATAATTTTAAATTTTGAGTGACTAATTAGGTGATTATTAATTAATTCCATAAAACTGTACTATCAATGATATTGCTAGGCATCAGCAGCGTGCAGCTCATAGAGGCACAAAAGCGCTGCTTACCCTGATTCAAATAGTTCTATGCTCATTTCTCATCATGACCGCCAGTAAAGAGGGGACTAGCTAACTTATACCTACCCTGACTATAACCTTGTGCATGCCACTGCTAAGCATTATATTTATAGGTAGAATCCGAACATCGATAACTTGTGGCAATAACAACAGCCTAAATTGCTTTATTATCATTTTTATCACCACCACTATTTCATATAATTATGATATTTACGGTCTAAGAAATAAAGTTTATTTTACAATGAGATAGTGATTTATTTAACAATATGTTAATTTTTTTGTCTTATCTCAAAGCTTCCGATGTAAAAAGAATAATTTGTAAGCAAATACACCACTCAACATATGAAATGAAATGAATCTGCAAATGTTTTCTAAGTAAGGTTCCACGTTATATACAAAGGCATGTATGTTTTCTTGATATACAGCTACTTAAGTAAGTATAATATTGTGGGTAAAAGTTCAAGTTTTTGTATACCTAATTGAACATATTGGTACGATGATAAATGTTTCTTTTTTCATAGTTTCTTTTTTATCCTACTGATAACATTATCAATGCAAAATGTGTATGTTTGTCGGATTGTCCTACAATCACGCTGCGCTGATATGGATTTGAAGACCTGAAGATTGGTTAGTTTTTATCAAAATCATGTAAGTTTCCATGTGATTTTAAAACCATATTCACGAGGACGAAGTCGCCAGCGATATATGTATTAATACCTATACATATATTAGCAACAAGCTGTGCCCGCGACTTCGTTCGCGTGGAATAGTGACTTTTCGGGCGAGGCGTGTAGTACGTACTCTGTACGTTTAAAATGTTCGCCGTGATTCTTTAAATTGACATAACTTTTTTATTTATGAACCGATTGACATGAAATAAACACTTAATGTTAAGTGAAGCTTATTACAATATATTAGTGAAAACCGTATCTAAATCAAATAAGCCGTTTCTGATATTAGCGTGCACAAACACACAGACAAACAGACAAAAAAAAATTAATTACAATTTCGGGTTCGGCATCGATATTTACCCTGCTACTTCATTACAGTTATTATTAGTTATTTTCATTGTACAGACACCACTTTTCTACAATTATATTATATGTAAAATAGATGATAGAAGAGGAACAATTTTACACTTCAAGGCAAGTTAAAGAACAAATTCGGACCTCAAAGTCAGTCATCCAACTGGTTCCGAGTTGAGTGAAGACTGCTTATTCTATACATATTATATATAATTATATATTATATGCCATGTTCTTTTATTTCCAATAAGGGTAGGCAAGCATTATTTAAAACTATTCCAATATTCGTACGAACAGACAGACGAAGTCACGCCACAGGGTTTATCACATTTTAGTTTGTTATGCTTATAGAACGATAGTCTTTATCTAAAAGTTGTAAAGATTATTTAAATAAAATTAAAAAGATTAAATATAATATTATTATGAAACAAATAAAAGTGAGTATGTTTAATGCAAAGTATACTAATCAATCAATAAAGTCACCTTTGTTATAAATTTTTATTGCTTTTCTTCGCGATAACATAATCAATTAACCTTCGGTGAGATGAACTAAGTAGGTATTTGATGTACTTAAAAGTTCTTGGATACTTATTAGTTTTTTATACTTACTTCAACCTTACACAAATTTCAAACGCCATTTTACCCCCTTAGGAGTCAAATTTTCAAAAATCCTTTCTTAGCGGATGTCTACGTCATACTATCTGCATGCCAAACAGCCCGATCCATCCAGTTGCAGTAGTTTGATAAATCAGTCAGTCAGTCAGTCAGCTTTTCCTTTTATATATTTAGATTACTTGGTATATTTGGTATATTTAATAAGTATGTAAAAAGTAATATTATAGCTCTTATTTAATTTTTATTTCATTTAGTACATAAATTGTCATCGAATTGCTTGGATGAATCAAACACTCATCCAAGGCGAATTGGTTATCTACTTGGATGATATTTAAAATAATACGGTAATTTGATACTTTAATTTACTTATTTTAATATACTTACTAATTATTACCATTTATAAATACGGATTTTAACTTAAAAGCTCAGTATCTCATAATTTTACTAACTGGCTATAAAATATACAGATTTAAGATTAGCCAAAATAAATCAATATCGTAACACAGACCGCGATTTTACGGCTACTAAACCCTTTATATTTATAAATTAATGTTTGTCTGTCTGCTTGTTACTTGTGTGTTTTTGCATCGTTCATACGATTGAGTTGAAACTTTGGACAACTTGTAGTTGACTCTGGCATGAAGCTTTTTGGTATAGTGCGATCTACAATTACATAGAAAACAAACAATAGCTTGCTTAATATACATATTACATCTACGGGAAAACCAAAACAATTTCACTCAACCCAAGTGACAACAGCTGGTTTGCACCAGCTTCACTTTGCCACTTTCTTTGAGATTAATGAAAACTTGAATAAAAATCCGTTAAAATCCAATCATCCCCTAAATCCCGATTACCCGTAGAACTTTCGTAGCGAATGTCTACGCTTCGTAGAACTTGGGAGGACTCAAAATAATCGCAGATTTTATATTATTAATTGAGACAGTTGGATTTCATAAACGAAAAGTGCCTACGGGACCCTATTACTAAGCCTCCGCTTTCCGTCCATCCGTTCATCCGTTCACCCGTCCGTTCGTCCATCCGTCCGTCCGTCCGTCCGTCTGTCAGCGGGCTGTATCTCGTGAACCGTAATAGGTAGAGAGTTGAAATTTTCACGGAATGCGCATTTCTATTGCCGCTATAACAACAAATAGTAAAAATTTCAAAATCACCGCCATATAAATTTAAAAAAAAACCGGTTACGTGCTATTTGGATTCGTACACCATAATACACACCGTCCCGTTCCATTGTACACACTTTTAATCATTTTCATTTTCATGGTGGCCATTATAAAATTTTTATTTCTAGACTAGACGTTTCACCGCAAAATCTTTAAAGTTTCTAGACCCAGCGATTGAGTGTCTATTGATCAGTGACTTAGTACGAGTATACCATAATAGTCCTTCCAAGTTGGCCCGCTTCCATCTTAGACTGCATAATCACTTACCACCAGGTGAGATCGCAGACAAGAGTTGACTTGAGACAAGACTTGTAATGGAATTAATAAAAAGTTTTTATCCTTTTACATCTATAGCAATAAAAACTGACTGACTGGTGGATAGATATCATGGTAGTTGTAACCTATTACCTACCCACTATACTTTATCTCTAACTTCGAGAAGAACCAGTTAAAATTATTAGGTATATTATTAATCAAGTATAAACATTATAAGTATAAGTAGGTATCTAATACAACTATTATAATATATTCTGTGTCTACCTGTAGTACCTACATTATAATATTTAAATATTGCCTAATCAAATATACCTAGTTAGGGTAAAGGTATAATATTGATTACTTCGTATTATTATGGTATTACCTACTATAAAATATCCTGCGAAATGGTAGGCAAGCAGGTATAAACCATTAATTTTCATTATGAGTTTTGCATAGGGTGTTTTCCCACTATAAAGCCGATATCAACTTTAACATTGTTAGTATAATCCATACGTCCACTTAATATTATCCATACTAATATTATAAATGCGAAAGAGTGTCTATCTGTCTGCTACCTTTTCACGGCCGAACAGTTTAACCGATTTTGATGAAATTTAGTACAGAGGTAGCTTACATCCCGGAAACTGACATAGACAACTTTTTATTCCGGAAAATCAAAGAGTTCCCACGGGGTCTTTAAAAACCTAAATCCACGCGGACGAAGTCGCGGGCACCCTCTAGTATGTCATAAAGAGATGTAAAATTGGTAGGGCAATAACCTAATGATACTTTTTCTGTGTATCTATTTTTTATCATTAATATAGGTAATTTATGTAACACGAAGGAAGAATCATTCACGTTTTATTACAATAAATTAACAAAAGATGACTAAGATTTAGAAACATACGACTAATTTATTACGTAATAATAAAAATTAGTTATGGCTATTTATCGACGAAATTGTCGATGTCGTTTAAATACTGATTTTATTAAATTTTAAGGCTCACGACCTGCTGCGACACAGCCGAATCGACATTCAACGACCGCCCACTTCCTATAAAAGCTCGAACTACGGTAAATCCTAGAATTTTCCGGTAAAACCTAGGCTTTATCTAGTCTTAATGATAAAAGTCCGAGCTTTTCTGTGATAATCGTTAATTTCGGATTTTTAAAAGCATTCACTCTGTAAATCTTAGGATTTATCTCGGAGACATAATATAAAAGTCCAAACTTTTACTTCTACAAACACTTGGATTTATAGGCTTTTATAGTTGTGTATACATCAATACGTTTAAGGGTCGGCTCACATATGGCGGAGCGCAGCGCAGAGCATTTTTCACAGTCAAAATATTATCGACATTGTCCTCAATGAAATAATATCTAAAATCTATTGTGCATCCGTGCGGATCCGCGCGCAGTCCCGCGGGTGCTTGCGCATTATCTGGTAGAAATTCGCGATGTGTCACGCGATTAGAAAACTCCGCGGGCGTGCTCTGCGCTGCGCTCCACCATATGTGCGCCGATTCTAAGTCGTCACATTACGTATGTGAATGTTGTGAATGTGTTTCTGCTATCTTTTTACGTTTTACTTACGAGTAGACGTAGGGACCGACGTCCTCAACGTGAAACTTGGTGTCCAGACCATCTCTGACTCGCTGCCAGTTGGTGTAGTTGAAGAGGTGCACCTTCATGAGGGGGTGAACCGTAGGCCGCCTCCACATGGAGAACGCGAGCGAGTTGTTCTTGAGGACCATGCTCTAGGAGAAAAAATTTAGGTAAGTATAGGCTTTAGGCCGCGATCACACTTGTAAGTTCACTTTGCTAAGGTAAATGACACTTATAAGAGTGTATACATTAGTAAAGTCGTAAGTTAATGATGTAAGCTACTTACGTGTAAAACTTACAGGTGTAGTTGCAGCCTTACATGAACTGAAAATATATAGCCATTGCCAAGGTCCTGACGGCTTATATTTTGGAAATTGAAAATGAAAGCGAAACTTCAATACTACCCAATCGTTTCACGACCTCAGATTCTATTTCACCGTAAGAAAGAAAGAGGAAAGAAAACGTTTACTATTTTGTAAACTATGCAACGCATCACAATATGGTCTTAGAGTTGGTTATCCCGACGCTTCCTCCATTGAGCTTTACAGCCGAAATTCCTCAAAGCAAGAAAAGCACCGGAATAAACTGTGTCATGTGTGTCAGCGTAAAACGTGATAATATTATGGTAACAAGTGTAAATTAAAAATTTATGACACCCCCCACAAGTGAAGGTTACAGTAACTAGAAAAGAGCTGATAACTTTCAAACGGCTGAACCGATTTTCTTAGATTATAGCTAAGAACACTCTCGATCAAGTCACCTTTCAAACAAAAAAAAAAACTAAATTAAAATCGCTTCATTAGTTTGGGAGCTACGATGCCACAGACAGATACACAGATACACACGTCAAACTTATAACACCCCTCTTTTTGGGTCGGGGTTAAAAATAATAAAAGCACGTAAAATCGCACGTGATTCGAATAATAGTCTTTATTATTATGTAAATATTCAATGCAGATAAGAAGAATAATACATATTAATTTCCTATTACATAAGATTTGCATAAATCTATTCCAAAATTTCAATACTCGTCTTTTGACGTAGATATAAACAACAATTTATTCCTGTTTAGGAACATTTTAAACTGATTTAATTAAAGCAATTTAAAGAATGTTATTGACACTTTTACCTGATGTTGGATTTGTAGGCAGGTATGGGAAATCATTTAGGTTATAAAAATAATAAACCGTGTTTAAAATACACATTAATATTTTCGGTACTAGATTTCCCAATAAATTACATTCAAGAAAAAGTTTAAAAGGTTTTTTTTTTGTAATGTGATGTAACAACAAATTCACGGTTTTTGGATTTTTTCCTTTACTTGTACTATAAGACCTACCTACTTGAACCCTATAGGTTTTCTTGACAGACACGATAGACGGACAGAAAGACAGACGGACAACAAAGTGATCCTATAAGGGTCATTTTCTCCTTTTGAAATATTAGTAAATAATAATACGAATAAGGTTAGTAGTAGACTAACATTAATTGTCACGCATCTACTTACCGAAAGTATGGCGTCATTGATGACGTTGGTGAAGCAGAAGAATATCGTACCGAGGAGACTGAGAGCGAACGTGGCGGAGAGCACCACCAGAGCTGGAACAATGGAAACACGCTTTAGGTATAGGTACTTAATATACTAGGGTTTTGCTACAAAAATAAAAAACCGGTCGAGTTCAGATTTTTTCCTTTGCTTGGGCTATAAGACCTACTAGTACCTGCCTTTCATGATTCTAGGTCTACGGGAGCCTATAGGTTTTCCTACCTAGGTTTCCTTGACAGACACGACAGACGGACAACAAAGTGGTCCTATACGGCTTCCGTTTTCCTTTTGGAGGAGGGGGACCCTAAAAATTTTGCGGTTCGTGTGTGCTTCATTAGGCACCTAGGTGTTTACTCTATTATAACTAACTAGCTGATGCCCGCGACTTCTTCTGCATGGATTTATATATTCAAAAATCTCGTGTGAATTCTTTGATTTTCCGAGATAAAAAGTAGGCTGTCATCCTCCAGGTTTTCAACTATTTCCATGCAAAAAAATCAGGTCAATTCGTTGCTCTGTTGCGGCGTGATTGAAGCATAAACCAACAAACCAATAATCATAAACACTTTCGCATTTACAATCATGGGTAGTGATAACAACTGGATTTATAATAAGTAATTCAGAGCCTCGATAGCTCAACGGTTGAGAAGCGGGCTGAATTCCGAAAGGTCGGCGGTTCAAACCCCACCCGTTGCACTATTGTCGTACCCACTCCTGGCACAAGCTTTACGCTTAAATGGAGGGGAAAGGGGAGTATTAGTCATGATGAGCATGGCTAATATTCTTTATTTAAAAAAAAAAATTATAAGGATAAGGAGAATAAGGATTTATTTTATTTTATTACGGTATAGGTAGGTAGGTACTGATTGTTCAAGAGCAACTTGCATTATAATGAATTCTGTGCTTGCAGTTAATCATCTTAAAGTTGTAGTAATTAACCATTTGCTTATTACCTTGATAACTGATAATAACGGTCATCAGTCAATGTGGTCATACGATTTTTTGTTATTGTAAACTGTCTGAGATAATAACTATATTCTTATGTTTATTATACCGAAGTACAAAAAGTTAATAATTACCACTATTAGTGCAAAACGTACAAAATGTTAGTCTATGATTTACTCGCCCGGGTTTTACTCGGATAGAATTTCTAGTCTTATGAGACAGACATGAAGAAAATCCAAAAAAAAAAAACTATAAAAAAGTAAAATTCGTAACTTTGGATATAGGAAGTAGGTAATCTGCGGACCTAGTGAGTTGATTATTTCACTGATAGAGTAAAAGAATTAGCTCACTTCATTATTCCCGAGTGATAACACCCCCGACAAGTGAAGGTTACAGTAACTAGAAAAGAGCTGATAACTTTCAAACGGCTGAACCGATTTTCTTGGAATATAGCTAGGAACACTCTCGATTAAGCCACCTTTCAAACAAAAAAAACTAAATTAAAATCGGTTCATTAGTTTAAGAGCTACGATGCCACAGACAGATATACAGATACCAAGTCAAACTAATAACACCCGTCTTTTTGGGTCGGGGTTTAATTATCACGAGGACGAAGTCGTGGAAAAAGCTAAGTATAAATATAATTGTGGATAATCGATTCGTTCAAGCCTAGTGCGACAATTAGCGCATGCCGCTCGGACTTAATTAATTGAATCATTTTTTTTCATATTAATTATCACCTATTTAGAATAATTTACATATTAATTCAATTGCTATTGTTCTTACTTACATAAGATCATATTGATTGCAACAGTCTTAATTGCCTTAGATGTATTGGCCTTGAATCTTACCCGTACGCTATAATCATGACAATGAAAATGCACTCCGCTGTTGAAATTTGTAATTTTCTTTTTACAAGACATGCAATTAATTCATAGCTACGAAGTACGATCAAGGAAATTATTATGTTAGTACAGATTCACTGAGAACGAAGATCGATAAGGCGACTTAAATTCTAAAATCTAAAACTCAACATTTGAGTTTTAGATCTTTAAAACTCAAATGTTGAGTTCGATGTTAAGTTAAAAAAAAGTGCCAATTGCGAGCAGACTCGCGCACCGAGGGTTCCGTACTAGGGTAATTGTTCCGTCATTTTGCACGATAAATCAAAAACTTTTGTGCATAAAAATGAATAAAATTCGGTTTTAGAATGTACAGGTAAAGCCCTTTCATATGATACCCCACTTGGTATAATTATCTTACTTTGAAAACTGAAACACAATTTTAATTTTTTTTGTGATGTAAACACAAATTCACGGTTTTTTCAATTTTTTCCCTTAGGTAACTTGTGCTATGAGACCTAACCCACCTGCCAAATTTCACGATTCTAGGTCACCGGGAAGTACCCTATAGGTTTTCTTGACAGACACGACAGACGGACAGACAGACAGACAACAAAGTGATCCTATAAGGGTCCCGTTTTTCCTTTTTTAGTACGGAACCCTAGAAATGACGAAACACACGAAGGAGCATTTCTTGTACTATGGCACGGAACCCTTCCGAGTCCGACTAGAAGTTGACCGATTTTTTATAATAATTGCCCTAACTGCTTGCCAACGTCAAAGTTTACATGTTTACTAAGCAAAAATTCATTCACACTTAGCCGGTTTTTTGAATAAACATATGAAACATTGTATTCTAGAAGTGGGTTTTTATAATCAAATCTTCACCAATTTAACTTCTGACACGCGAGCTTAAGAGGGGTCTCTCCGTCACTCGCTCCATACAAGCGTAGTTCGTCTCTCTAACCTAACCAATCATACTCAATGGAATTTTGTAGAAACGTTTCGGGAACTAATATCTATGCCTGTCGTTTTCAAGATTTCCGTTAAAATGTTCGGTTTAAAAGTTACGTGGTCTTAAAAATTTTTAGAAAAATCTAAAACATAATATTAGTTTCTAGAATATGTATGCAAAATTTCATGCTCTTTGGTTGCTTAATCTATATACATATAATAAAATTGTAGAAAAGTGATGTCTGTACAATGGAAATATATAAAAAGTAGCAGGGGTTGTTATTATATCGATGCCGAACCCGAAATTGTAATTAATTTTTTTTTGTCTGTTTGTCTGTTTGTCTGTTTGTCTGTGTGTTTGTGCACGCTAATCTCAGAAACGACTTATTCGATTTAGATACGGTTTTCACTAATATATTGTAGTAAGCTTCACTTAGCATTTAGTGTTTATTTCATGTCAATCGGTTCATAAATAAAAAAGTTATGTCAATTTAAAGAATCACGGCGAACATTTTTAACGTTCAGAGTACGTACTACACGCCTCGCGCCTGAGCGTCCGTGGCTATACCTATAAAGCGCGGTCACTATTCCACGCGAACGAAGTCGCGGGCACAGCTAATATTCAAATAAAATTGGGGCTACGGCTGTATGGAGTAAGTGACGGAATGAGCCCTGTTAATGTATATTTTTTATGTCACCAACTGTCTAAGTAGGTATGCAGACTGAATAAGGAATGCGTGTAACTGATTAATGATACAATTGCAAAGGGTCAGCAGAAGATGATAGCAGTATCATTACTATAAAGTGGGATCAAATTCTCGTAACAGGCGGTGCATATAAAATTGATGTATGACTAACGTATTACATCGTAGGACGTAGAGTATTGTAGAGCCATTAGTAGAGCTCCAAAAGGCTCGCGTGAAATACACATTTTCGAAAATAACTTTGAAATTTCTCAAAACTCTTTATTACTCTTTATCATCATGATCATTGCCAGCCCACTACTGAGGACAGGTCTCTCAGAATGTAAAGGGCTTAGGCCCATAAAATCGACAAATAAAGACACTTTCGCATTTATCATATTGTTATCGCACATGTTTGTCGCGCTTTTTGAACGGAAGTCACGTGACATCTGTTGGTAATGTTTTTAGGAACGCAACCGTAGCGCCACCTCGGAAAACTATCTTAAAAATGGCCTGCGAGAGTTCTGCTCTCTTTGGTTCGGTCGATCTTAGTGTGCGGACGTGTTTTATCAATCTGTTATTATTGCGCTAACTTAGTTTTGTTGAGTATCAAGCCTTAATCATGCAAATAAGGGTTATATTTATTCATTCTTATATTTTTATTGAGTTTGACTTCTGGTATGCTTATAATATTGGTAGTGGATGATATATTATAAAGGAAAACAAAAATACCTATGTACCTACACTGAATTTTAAATCTAAGTAATACTTAGTTATTTGTTCAAATAGACCTTTGTGACTCCTTTTAAAACGGCCAAAATTATTAGTTTTGGTTAGTGTGAAGTAATGGTAATTAAATTTGTCAATATTATACGTTGCCTAGTAGATTATAAGGAAAATCCATATCCGTTAGGTATAGCACCTACCTATACTATGCAAAACAAATAAGTATCTAATGACCTAATGACTATGGCAAAAAAAAATCGTTCGTGTGTTCGTGTACGAGTCGGACTCGCACACGAAGGGTTCCGTATCATCGTACAAGAAATAAAACTTTTTCATTTTTTAAATCGGCATGGCGACAATTTTGAAAATTTTGGTATATATGCTGTTATAACAACAAAAATACTAAAATTTTCAAAATTATAAATTACTAGCTGATGCCCGCGACTTCGTCCGCGTGGATGTAAGTTTTACAAAATCCCGTGGAAACTCTTGAATTTCCGGGATAAAAACAGTCTATGTGCTTATCCAGAATATTATCTATCTCCATTTCAAATTTCAGCCAAATCCGTTCAGTAGATTTTGCGTGAAAGAGTAACAAACATACACACACACACATAAGTAAACATACACACAATCTATCGCCTTTATAATATTTAGTGTGAAGTGTGATGTGATAAAAATTTTCGGTAATAGAAAAACATATTATTGTGTGAAAATTTCAGGTCTCCACATAATATTGTGGTTCATAAGATACAACCCGCTGAAAGACGGACGAATAGACGGACGGACAGCATGGTCTTATAGAGTCGTAGTCCATTAGTAATTGGGTCTCGTTGGCAACCCTCGGTTACGGAACCCTAAATAAGTACTTATGAATTGCTATTGTATATTATTGTGTAATCCGTAGAAATAAGTGTGTTTTTACAGAAAAAGGGAAACAGGTGCGATTCTTATTATTTTTTTAATTGGAGGAAGCTTTACATTTTTATTAAGTATCGATAATAAAGCCCAAAACAGTAATTTTCAATTTTTGTCTCTCTGTCTGTCTTTCTGTGCGTGTATCATGCCACGCGGTATTTTAATGCAACTTGGTGATTATTCTGGGTTAACATAATATTTATATTTTATGCCGAAAAACAATACAATTCGTCAGGAATAAGGAAAAAAAAATAGACGGTACTATTACTCCATAGCTCCGTCCAATCTTAACAGATTTTGACATTACATTTTCTTTGCAAAGGTTGTACCTAAGTTACTGGCGGGTTAATTTTATGTAGATCTGATGAATAATTTCGGAGATGGAGGACTTTTAACTTCTCAACAGCAAATCAATGGCGATCAGTGTAATATCTTTAAAAGTATGCTTTTAACCATTTATGTATTATATTCGACATAATATGTACATTTTAATTTAATCCTCATACTCCTAAGTCAAAGATTCGATTGCGATAATAAAATGTTGGTAGGTACACCCAAAGTTCTCAGGTCGGTAATCCTACCCGTGCGAAGCCTGGGCGGACCTACTAGTAACTAACTCGATCAGTGAAGGGGGTTTTAAGGAAAAGTTAAAGGAACACTTTTTAGGGACCCCTTAACTGACTAAAATCTGCTGTTTAATTTTATTTTGTTTTTGGGGATTGATCAATCCTTAGTCTGTTTCGTTTATTGTTCAATTCAATTTTATTTTATTTATTTGCTGATACACTGTAGGTAGGTATACAGGTGTGTAAGTACTTGATACATTTGTCCAGCTGTAACACGCCAAGTTGGCATGCAAATACTTAGTCAAAAATAATACAGAAATCAAAAATAAAAAGTAGAGTTTGTTAGGTTTAAGTTTGGAAGTTGTTAAGTTTGATTATACCTAAGATTAGTTATGTAGGAAATATGGAATGTTTAGGGTAAGTTATTCAGAGCGTCAGAAGGCCGATAAACTGGCCTACCGGTTTTGCGAGAGATATTGTAAATATTTTGTAAAATAATAGTTGCATGTAATTTTAAATTACTTACGTATCAAAAATTTCGGAACTAGCGGGATTCGAACCTGCATTTATCTCCCCTGGCTATAACGCTATCAGTTCCGGAAATTTTGATATGCTTGTTTATATAAAATTATTTATAAATTTTCTTGAAGTGAAGTTAAAATGCTATCATAATTTTCTTTATTAATCGTTATATGCATCAAAAAAATTAATGAAATAAATATACTTACAACAGTAATATTTTTTTTCCGACTGCTTCCCCCAACACAAAGCGCTCCACTTCTTCTTCATCCCCGAGCAAGCGAACTGAGCTCTACCACAACCGGCACAGCCAGGCAGATTCGCCAGGATCGTGTCTTCCCTTATCAAAATCCTAGGCCCATTTTGCTGAGTAAGAATTATTGTCTTGTCCTTTTCCTTGGGCAGCATTGGGCTGACAGATGACGTTTTCTCCAAACTTTGGTGATCCATTTTTTATTTTTTTTAACACTGTAACATACTTTTTTTAGACCGATCAACCGTCTGGTCTCCGCGACGGATTGTGATAGACTGAACTCAATGTGGTTTACACCCTTAGGTCATTCAGTTATCATGCATTTTTTGTGAACTGTTTATCAGTCATGTCGTCGCTGTATGCCTTTTATGTGAAGTTTTTTGAGGAAGAGTTACATGGTTTATGGAAGACTTATGGTTGGGAGATTGTTTTGGGTTTTTACTCGAGTCACTTTAAACTCTTCTTATCTGTTAAAACATCTAATTCGAATTATTTTTTGAAAGTTTTTCCTTCGTTTACCTAATCCAAGCTTTTTTCTACTGACAATTAGAAAAAGCTTTTGGGTTTTTCATTCGAGTCAGTTTAACTCTATCAGTTAGATCTTGGCTTAATTTACCTTGAAGCGAGTTGTAATCTTGGATTCATCTTGATTTAAGTATAGGTACTTTGAGTTTATATCTGAACCCGACAGAATTTAATCCTTTCTTGCAATGGTAACTGAAGTGGTCCTTCAATTGAGGCACGCATTCAAATAAGACCAATTGATCACTTTGCCTGTCATCGAGTATTTTACTACATAGGTATTATAAGAAGTATGTATTTTACTGATCACCACTTGAAAAGTTCACTAAAAATATTTTTTCTCCCAGAGTTTATTGGCCCTTAGGGTCAATCTGCGTCTTATTGTAATGTGTACATTATTGAGCGCACTAAAATCTTAAACTTTTAAACTCAATCCGAATGACATGCGATGCACTATTTAATAATTGTCATACCTCATCAGGCCTTGACTAATAATTTAAAAAAAAAAAAAAAACAAACAACAAAAACATAACTTTCTTATCAATCTTTCGAAGTTGATAATAATGTTATGTAAACTTGGTGATTATGTAACGGGAAAGGTCCTAGAGTCGTACACTACATGTTATAATGTTCAATACGAGTACGTAGATACATAGTTGATAACGAAGTGTGGATGCGCTTGTACTTTGTTTGATGATACGCAAAACAAACAACAAATGTGACGTGGAAGAGGGTCAAACTTCAATTAAACGGGGCTATTTAATTATGAGTGCAAAGCGAATGTTGTCAAACCATTAGGTAAACACTCTAGAATTATATGAGCACTGAGCAGGATATACATATATTTGAATGAATGGATGAATGGGTACTGCTATACTATAGTAATAGTTTTATTGTAAGTACAAAATTAATAGAATAGAATAGAATAGATTTTTATTCAAATAAACTTTAACAAGTGCTTTTGAATCGTCAAATAATTTACCACTGGTTCGGAATGCTGTTCCTACCGAGAAGAACCAGCAAGAAACTCGGCGGTTGCTCTTTTCAATTGTTCAATTTACAATAATATTCTATACTATACAAGCAATTGCAGACCCGCGCATTGCTGGAGCGAGTCAAATCCATGCTTTTTTATCATTTACATAATCTTCGATTGTGTAATATGCTTTTGCCAGGAGCATACTTTTAATTACTTTTAATACAGAGAAAACACATACAAAGCAAAACAAAAATATAGGCAGGTACAATTGCAATGTATGGAATGATTAGTGGCTGCCAAAAAACTCCTGAACAGAGAACCAGAGAGTCGTAGATGCGGAGGAACAAGCAAAAAATAGGGGATTGAAGTTGAAGATTATATTGCGAGATTTTTTTTTAAATTCTGATACAAGTTCGCCCTTGACTGCGATCTCACTTGGTAGTAAGTGATGACTCAGTCTAAGATGGAAATGGGCTAACTTAGAAGGGGAATGGCAGTTTCATTAAATCCATACCCCTGGTGGTTTCTACGCGGCTTCGTACCGGAACGCTAAATCGCCGGTAGGGTGGTAACTACTAGCCATGATTGAAGCCTCGCACCAAAGCAGACCAGAGACAAATTAAATATTCCCAAAATTTCCCCCACCGGGAATCGAATCCGGTATTATCCACTTATAAGACCACAGCGCTCACCACTTCGCCAGGGGGCCACCGAAGTTGTTATTCTGGAAGGTAGCTGCTTTTGACCGCCACTGATAGAAAAGTTTCCTTGACTAAGCAAGAGCAGTAGAGCATAGGCTACTTTTTATTTTCAAAAATCAAAGACAAAGAGTTCCCACGGATTTTTAAAAAACCTTAATCTACGCGGATTAATAACCGTAATTTCAACCGGCAATAATCTCATAACAATCAAAGCAAAAGTGTGAGATTTTGAGTTATATAATATTGTAGATATACATGGCTGAAAGACGATAAATAAATAAGATTTTTGCAATCTCAAATACTTACCCCATTAATTTGTCCAATATATGTCATGATTGCGACACCATATTATAACATGCCTTTATTATAAGTTCTGTACTTAGCAATAAACATGTCTCTAGATAATATTATAGAGATAAAAAGTTATTTATAGTACGTAAGTAAACAAATAGGTTAATTAAGTAAAAATCAGTTCTGTCATTTTTAACCACAATATAATATTTTGGTACTTGAAACATTCATGGAAGTTTTTATCTACATAAATCATACGTTTTGTGCTCGCGTGAACGACAAATGTTTATGCAGTCGGTATTAATTTGTTGATACCTAGATATACCTACATAACTAGGGGATGCCCGCGGCTTAGCCCGCGTGGATTCCGGATTTTTTAAATCCCGTAGGAACTCTTTGATTTTCCGGGATAATAAGTAGCCTATGTCCTTCCCCGGGATGTATCCCAAGTCTGTACCAAATTTCATTAAAATCGGTTCAGCGGTTGGGCCGTGAAAACGTAGCAGACAGACAGACAGGCAGACAGACAGACAGACAGATAGACAGATAGACAGACAGACAGACAGACAGACAGAGAGACAGACAGACACACTTTCGCATTTATAATATTAAGTATGGAAGTATGGATTTATAGTCTACAATGTATTCTCCACATACTAGGTATATTGTGACGTAAGACTACGTATCCATATGCTATCCTAACTAATTCGAAAGCACCAGACCACGTAATTTCTGGCAAAGGTAGATTTTTTTCAAAGACCTACTGGGTGAGTTACACTATTTTTCAAGAGTTCCCATAGGATTTTAATATTCGTTTCTACCTTTTGTGCTCCTTTTAAAATTAGTATTATCACGAATATGAAATTAAAAACAAAAAATAATAATTTGCACTTTTCCGGGTTTTTCTTGTTTTGTTAAATTAAAAATAACATTATGATGACGTTCTAAGTTCTTGTTTATAAAATTAAATACCTAGTATATATTATATGCCTGGCAAAGATTTATGAGGCGTTACTAAACAATACTTTTGGTGTTGGTAATTATTAATCTGCCTGAATAAACTTTATACGTGATGATGAGGGTCTAGTGGTTAATAAAAAAATTTCAAAAGAAAAATAAAACCGACTTCAAAAACCAAAAACACTAAAAAGTAGAAAATAATTTTTGTTTAGCTACACATGTAATGTACCTAGGTATGAAGTCGAGCGAGCATATTAAAACAAAATTAGAAATCCAAGAGTGAAGCTCGCCGACTTCATACCTAGGTACATTACATGTGTAGCTAAACAAAAATTATTTTCTACTTTTTAGTGTTTTTGGTTTTTGAAGTCGGTTTTATTTTTCTTTTGAAATTTTTTTATTTCACAATTTTTAGTGGCCCCACTGTACTATAATATGCTATGCCCAGTTAAAACCCTACTGTTTACTAAGCTATTACAGTGATCGCGAGCAATTTGCTCTTATCCATTGAGGAGTTCTGTTCTCCATCTCCGAAGATATTCATCAGATCTTCACCAAATTTATATGGGACCACCTGCACAGTATACCCTTTCAAACAAAAAAAATATTTTCCAAATCGATCCAGGGGTCTTTGAGTAATCGGGGAACATACATAAAAAAAAAAAAAAAAAAAGATCCCGACGAATTGAGAACCTCCTTCTTTTTTGGAAGTCGGTTAAAAAGGCCTGCTATTCGGGGGATTCAGCGTTCGAATCCGGGCAAGCACCTCTTACTTTTCGGAGTTATATAAGTTTTAAGCTGTTGCTCGGGAAACATCGCGAGGAAACCTACAAGTATTCTTCATAATATTCTTAAGGGTGTGTGAGGTCTGAGGTGGTAGATGCTTTTGACGATTCAAAAGAACTTGTAAAAGTCTAATTGAATAAAAATATTTTGAATTTGAATTTGAATTTAAATTTGCCAATCCACACTTGGCCAGCGTGGTGGACTATGATTTGAACCCTTCTCATTCTGAGAGGATGATCTATACTTAGTAGTGAGTGGAGAGTTTAAGATGATGATGATAAGGAAACTGGCAGGAAGCTGTAATTTAGTTGAAGTGATTCAGTTTATGTAGGTAGATACCAAGGGTTGTGTGATTGTCTCTTATTAACCCCCGACCCAAAAAGAGGGGTGTTATAAGTTTGTCGTGTGTATCTGTGTATCTGTGTGTCTGTGTATCTGTGTATCTGTGTATCTGTGTATCTGTGTATCTGTGTATCTGTGTATCTGTCTGTGGCATCGTAGCGCCTAAACGAATGAACCGATTTTAATTTAGTTTTTTTTGTTTGAAAGGTGGCTTGATCGAGAGTGTTCTTAGCTATAATCCAAAAAAATTGGTTCAGCCGTTTAAGAGTTATCAGCTCTTTTCTAGTTTTCTTGTTGAAAAGAAGGTTAGATAACCGTTAGGTTCTTAATATTATTATGTCAATTGACAAATTTCAAGCTATTGGATAGAATCAGGCGTTACTTTGCGGAAGTTCATGTTTAGCAAGAAACAGTTAAAAATTATTTTGCTATAATCCGCCAACAGAAAAAAGAGATTTTGACTTTACAATGCTGTATTGTCAAGTCAAAATCTCCTGAGGATGCTCCGGTGTCGGGGCGAAACGTGCGTCGAGAGTAGTGGAAAAGTCTTGTGTGGTGTTGCATGTAAATGGTGGTGGCAGTGCTTGCTTGGGAACTTGGCTTTATTGCTTGGTTGGGGAGGTAAGCGGTGCTTAGCTTGTAACTGCATGTTTGACCATACAGATTTTTTCTGTTGGCGGATTATAGCAAAATAATTTTTAACTGTTTCTTGCTAAATTTCAAGCTGTCAAGATGGACGTTGCCTAAATACATAATTATTTATTTGAAAATGATGTTTTGGAAAACTCAAATACTTTGGATCGTCGGGGGTGTTATAAATTTTTAATTTACACTTGTTTTATCTCTTAGACCAAAATCGAAATCGGGAATGCCGAATTTTGACAAAAACAAATTGCTTCTGCTGGCAGTTTTCAGTTTTTTCGCGGAATGCCTAAATCCTTAGTCCAAAGCCGAAACTCAATTTTATCTTTTCAGTGTGGGTTAAGCGGTTTTTTGAATTTTAAGTACCTACTTGGAATAAAATATCCTCCTCATATAAGTCATCAAGTCAAGTCAAGTCTCCTTTCAAAATGAGAAGGGTTTGGCCATAGTCTACCACGCCTGGCCAAATGCGGACTGACACAGTTCACACACCTTTGAGACCATTATGGAGAACTTTCAGGCATTCAGGTTTCTTCACGATGTTTGCCTTCATCGATATAGAAAGTGACATTAATTATGAATTGCTTAGAACGGACATAACACGGAGATGCCGGATGCGTGCCCGGGAACGAACCCCCGCCCTTCCAAACAGGAGGCCGTCTTAAGGTGAACACACACTTATCCGAGCCGAACGCGTCGAAAGAGTCGAATTTTAGAATTCTCTATATGAAATCTACTTCCGATTCGGACGATTCGACGCGGGGAAGTGTGCGAGATTTCATATACAACATTCTAAAATTCGTTTCGTTCGGCTCGTTCGGCTCGGATAAGTGTGCGTTCACCTTTAGCCGCTATCACCGCTCTACAATGCACAAGCCTACTTGTAGTTGCGAAATTCCAGCCCTACTTTCAGTTAGCGTGTCAACCGAGGGATCGTCGACCGACGCGATGTTAAATGCATTAATTCATACCTAAGGCCGATTGGTTTGACCCTTTTGTGTCGCTTCTACCGTGTCGTAACTGATCGGCCACTGTTTCGCGATATATTCAAAACTAAACTCTTCAAAACTAACCTATCCGGTGTGGCCAAGATACTTTTTAGGGGTAAAACGGAACCCTATTAGTGTCACTACACACACTACAAAGGCGAAGCTCAACTCGCACTTGACCGGTTTTTTGATCTTCTTTCTAACCCCGACCCAAAAAGAAGGGTGTTATAAGTTTGATGTGTGTATCTGTGTTTAAATACAATATCAAAAATTGTGGAACCGGCAGGCTTCGAACCTGCCTCTCCTGGGATCTTCTTTGTGATTTACTAAGTACAATAGATATTCTTGATTTTTGGTTTGGATAATTTTGGACCTTTTTGGTTTGGACATCCTTATGGTTTAGGTACCAAGTTTTAGTTCGTATTACATATCATACCTATTATACATGCCTACATATATGACCCTGTTCCTGTCCTGTAGTTGCCTAAAAATTATAAATCTATGAAATTAGGTAGGTATATTATAATGAAATTACCTACTGTAAACAAAAAGTATGTAACAATAGTCGGCGACGTTTCTTATCTCCGTTATCTCGTCGCCCGATCCCTCCACCCCGGCTCATCTCGCGTCACTGTCGTTACGAAACGACGATAATAATTAATGGCTGGAAATTGAATAATTTGTTTCATGTACTTACCTAAAAAATTACTCAAGTGCCGCGTATCGGACTCGCACACTTAAGAAGCCCGTACAAGAAATACTTAATTTACTTATTTTTTTGAGTATACATAAAGTACAGTCTTGTCTGATATACGCGCAAATTCATGGTTTTCGGATTTTTACTTTTACTTGTCCTATGGGAATGCAACCTGCCAAATTTCGTGGTTCTAGGTCAACCCTATAAGTTTTGATTCCCTTGACGGGTCTTGACAGACAACGAAGTGATACTTACCTACTATAAAACTGCACTGATTTTCAAACAGCCTCAGTAAATTAAGATTTTAGTAAAAAACACAGTTTTGTATCTTTGAATACTAAGACATCGAACCCATACCAGTACTTTACTATACCTAATCCTAAAAAACTTAACTTATTTTACTGTGATCATCGCCAGAGCATCTCCTCATCTGTAGATCTACAAGATCTAACAAACCAGTGAGTTAACTTAGTTTTGTTTGAACTTGATCATTTATTTTTTTACGCAAAAACGTATTTTCCTTGCAAACCGTAATAATTTTCAATGGGCATAGAAGTCATTGACTTTAATTTGTTTACGATTAAGTATACAGTCTATTACCTAGTAATGTCAATGAAATCGATTTTTATAAGTCAAATTACTATTATCAATGTTTTTGTGCTAGATTTAAGTTTAAAACAAATTGCGTATGAGCTTCCTAGGTTAAAAGTCAACGATACGATTCAAATCACAGACGAATTCTACGTCTTCAAATGATGCGTAGTCATTTGTTTTGTAATAATCGCCATGTTTTATTTATAATCACTTGTTTTTATTTAACAGTTAATAAAATTAAAACATAAAATCTAATAATATTAGCATATTAGTATATAATACTACTAGCCGATGCCCGCGGCTTCGCCCGCGTGGATTTAGGTTTTTCGAAATCCCGTGGAAACTCTTTGATTTTCCGGGATAAAAAGTAGCCTATGTGCTAATCCAGGATATTATCTATCTCCATTCCAAATTTCAGCCAAATCCGTCTGGTAGTTTTTGCGTGAAGGAGTAACAAACATACACACACACACACACATAAACTTTCGGCTTTATAAATATTACTTGGATTATGGTAATAAGGAGTTACTTACGACTCATATGGTATAGGAGTAGAGACCTACTTACTATTAATTATAATTCCAAATATTTTAATAAATTAATAGACTTACCTCTAACCACTGATTAGGACTTGGGTCACCTTGGGTCAGCGTTGCGCCATCACTAAGTATCATAAGCATATTGATGGTATTGTAAATAAAAGAAAATTAAAATATCTTAATGTTTTAATGAGTTTCAAAGTTCATATACAATTAAAATCACTTACAATAGGAATCTTAAGTTTCTAGAACCAGCAGTTTTAACTGGTACGTTGATCTGTCAGTCAGCTTATCCTTTAATTTTAACTATGAGCCAGCCGGCTTTCGTTCGTGAAAAAATTCGTTATCTTCGAACTGTCTTTGTCTTTGCGAGCAAAGATTGCCTGGTAGAGGTGCTCTAAGCAATAAGACCGCCTTTGCACACAATTGTTTTTCTGTTATCTTCTTTCTGTGTTATGTCCCTTTACATGTGTTTTGTGTGCAATAAAGACTTCTATCTTTTAAAAAACTTTTGAAAAAGTCCGTACAAAGACAGATAGATAGATAGAACTCCGTGAAAATCCGTGAATCCGTGAATGTACGTGAAAATATTCCCTCAACCACGATTGAGGTGTAGGTAAGTACCCAATAGGTATACTTTTCATTTAGTAGATATAATTCTATAAAATTATATAATAACGTAAGTTTTACAATGTAATGTTTAGACCATTAGACCTAATTGCACAAGGACAGTTAAACTTGTTTGTGTTTGTAAAAATATAAAACTAATTTGGTTTTTTTTTAATTCAGTAATTTTTTGGCAACTGTATTATGCCTTTGGCAAAAAGTGACAGTTATAGGTATTACAAAATTTAACTAGGTATAACTATCAGTTTAACTCCTCTTAGCCTTGTGCATTGTGCAATTGGGCCTAAGTTCTTAGGTTCTTGGGTACTTTTTTTGGCTCTGCCACAGAATATATAATAGTACTAACGGTTCTGCTGTGAACAAAATAAAGTCGAAGCGACAATTTTTCTTACAGGTTTTGTTTATAACTGCGTATTTATATCCCATGTGTAAAGAATAAAGATTTTATATAGCTACAAACGTGGCATAATTATTTATCTAAAGGAACACGCAGACCATGCGCGGACAATAATTTTAGTGACGCCTTGAGTGACGCATGTAATGACATTCAAAAACCAAGTCAAGTCAACGATCTCTCAGTCTGATCTATAAATTAGACTGGGCTTCAATAGGAATTTCGTTTTTTTTTCAATTCAGTTTATATTTATACAAAAAAAATATGCAAAATATGTAGGTAGGTACCTAGGTAGACTTAAACGATGAACTGAAGCAGCAAAATATGAGGACCGCGGTTTAATTGCTTTTGTTTATAAATCAGAGAGATGTGTAAGCTTCATGGAGGATGGGCTGATTCTAGAAAATATATACTACTTACATCATTATATTATGAAGGACGTAGGTAGGTACCTACGTCCTTCATAATATAATGATGTAAGTAGTATATATTTTTAGTACCTAATTAAACTAGTTTGTACCTACACTTTTTGAAGGTCATAAACTCATAAAATAAAAATTATGTTTATAAAACTAAATAAATTTGTAAACAATAAATAAATTATAATGACTATGTAGCTATATTAATTAGGTAAGTATTATAATTTATGTAAATAAAATATCATAATATTATCATTGTAGGACCGTAGGTATTAGAGGAGGCTGCTCTCCAAGCATCCTTGTCCGATGGTATAATTATATAAGTATTATAATCGACTAAAATGAAGTATAAGAAGATATTAATATAGTAGTTATAAGAAGATATAGTAGGTACCTACATAGTCGTTCCTACATATTACAAAATATTATGCATTCTTTTAAACCAAACACAGAACTTCTTACATAGATACAAACAGTATATGTACCTATTTCTAACCTAATAATTTAAATAAATAAAATTGTTCTAACTTACATTCTAACGTGCAACATTAACTAATATCACATTCTGGACAAACACTTACCTACATAATTAACATTAAATGACTACCTAATATTATACTAAACGCCTAACAGAAGGTCACCGGTAGTAGGTAGCACAAATAGGTGTATTCATTATTTATTATTATGAAATGTTCATGAAATTGCCTTAATAATATAACTACGATACTTATAACAATCCGTTGCGATCGTCGCATTCAAGTCTATATTCTTAATTAAAGTTCCTTAGATAGGTACCAAAATTTGGTAGCTACATTGTGATGATTGCAATCATCTGTAGCTCGATTCCGTAAAACCTGCATCAATCATTGTTACAATCGCAATTATTGTTATTGGCTAAATGTATGCTGTTCTTGTTGCAACAATGCATTGTAGCCAATAGTGAGCGAGCGTCAACCAATCAGAGGTGATTGCGATCGTGACATTGTATTTGTAGCTGTCATTCAACCGTAATCGAGCACCTGCTTAACTGCACTATCATCGAAGTAGTCACGATAAAAGTGGTTAACTACATAAAGTAGTTTTTGAGTTACCGCTAAAAACGTGTGAATTTTCAAAAACTGATGTTTCTACAAAAGAATGTTAGGTACGTAGCTGACCAAGGTTTTAACTTAGTTTTTAGTTTGGCCCTACATAACATCCTTTTTAGGAACATCCGTTTTTCCACGATTTTTGGCGATAACTCAAAAGCTACTTTTTGCAGTTAACCGCTTTTTAGAAATAAGACGATACATCGCCCACCTTTTATACCGCCACCCACCTTTTATACGCATATCCTCTTTCACGTGATCCATCCACCTTTTCTTTGGTCGTCCTTTCCTCTTTTTCCCTTCCACATGCATATTTAACATTCTTTTAGTGATACGCCTTTCTTCCCTCCACATTTTATGCCAATACCATACCAGCCTATTACCACTCAACTTTTCTACTACTGGTAACCCCTGGTAGATATGTATTTAATAATATTATGACTAGAACTATTGAGAGAAATTCAGATAACACAGTTTTCTGATATATAATAATATAATAACAATTGGACCCTAAGTTTAAACTTATTTTAACGCCATAAGCTGTAGATATCGAGAATCGAGATACCTACATAATTTTAATACTTAATTAATAATAATAATTATAACTACCTATTAAAATCTATGTAATAACATTTCAAAATTCCCTTAGAGATGCTAATCTACAGTAAATTAATAAGATCTTTAATTTAGTCTTATTTGTATTCGAGTAATTTTTATACTCTATTATAAATACAGAAAGAGATTTTCAATTTAGTACGTATACTATGTATTTGCTTGTAGGCTCAACATATTAGTTCTTGTTATACAAGTTTAACCAAAAATTTAAACCAACCTAGGGATTAGGCCCTTGATCTTCCCTTTATGTGCTTAGTATAAGATTTTACATCTCACCAACGTTTTCACGCTAGAACATTGTAATTTGAGAGTCGAAACAAAATTACGTCGAAGTAAAATAGACATAAAATTCCTTGATTTAAAAATTCAAAACTTCTGAAGGTCCATAGATTCTAGAAGTCTTCTCAGACTTGGGCACGTTTGGAACCCTCGTAGCTTTAGTTTTAAGTAACGTAATTAATTATCACCACTGTATCGTACAAGTTTAACAATTTCGACCATCAAAAGGAGTACAATTGTACCTACTTTGAATAAATGATTTTGACTTTAACTTTGACTTTGATTTTAATTTCGCAATGTTCCCGCTTTGAGCTCTAGGTATATGGACAAACTTGAGCATTAAAACAAAACGGTTTACGTCCATTTTACTCTTACGCTGAAGTGTTTAGATACTCGAACTCTATCAACGAACGTTGTGGTGAGGTGTAAAATGTTTAAATACCTGGTTTTTGCAATTCACTAGCGCGCCTGAATTTTACTTGTAGTTAAGTCGTTTAAATTGGGCATTATGTAAGTTTGCACGCCTGTCGGACCAATCAGTCTATTTTTTCATTTTTTATTTTTATTCAGATACAAGTTAGCTCTTGACTGCAATCTCAACTGGAGGTAAGTGACAATGAAGGGAAATGGCAGTTTTTATTAAACCCATACCTATTTGGTTTCTACACGCCTATCTTACACCAGCAAACACCCTCTAACGCACACATTTACTTTACTTCACATTTATCGACACAAGCATGAGCCACGCGCACTCATGAAATATAAGAACTAGGTACTTATACCAAGCACAACTCTTGTGAGTTGTCTACGAGTAATTTAATGTGTAATGTCCGGCGGAGAAGGCTTCGACGCGATGGCCACGTGCGCGTCCAACCCGTTGGACACTCGCGACTGTCGGCGCATCCATGGCCCCGGCTGTCTTTCTGAAACTATAAAGTGGCATTGTTGAATTCAACGGCTTTTCTTTTAATGGAAATGGACCTTTAAGGGCAGAGTTTTATTTCTTATTATGAGTGCCAATAAGCTACTCAATTTCACTACGATCCAGCCTAATTTATGACTAATAAGTAGTTTAATTATTATGTTATATACTAAGAAATTATCCATTGACGCATCTTTGTTTTTCCTAAATAGGTATAGATACACTTTGATCACGTGTTCTTTAAAGGCAGACGAAGATTATATTTTCTTTCTACCGGTTGTCCTAGCTAACGCTAGGATTCGCTTGGTAGTAGAAATGATGTTAAGGTTTATGTTACCTATATGCATCAGGCACGTCAGGCCACGTGCTGGAGAAGAAGATAAAGGTAAAGGGGTTACAAGTAAACCTACCCCCACTATCACTGCTCTGACTAATCAGCTGGTGGTACTCAGTGGACAGCCTGCGCCGACCGTGCTCGTACTTAGCTTCTTTGGCCAGAAGTGCCTCCCGCTGCATTTGCGTGCGCAACTCCGTAGGCACGTCTGGGATGAAAAGCTGCATCAGGCCCGTCAGACCAAACACAACATGCTGGAAGAAGAATTTTTAAAAATTTACAGGCTAGCGCTTGGCTGCAATCAGACCTGCTAGCAAGTGATGATGATGCCTAAGACGCAGTGCGCTTGCCTAGAAGTTACCTATTCACTCTTGACTTGAAGGTTTCCATATTAAAAGTGGAAGGGAAAACTGATGAAGTAAGGACGTTCCATATTGTAACGGTTCGGATTAGAAACGAGGAAGCAAATACGAGGAATTTCATCTACCTACGTACGGATGCAGACCTTGATAATGCCTTGCAGTATGATGCAGTACCTACTCGGAATCATACATTGGTGACTGACAGCACTGATGACTTCTGGATATTGATGGAAAGAAGAAGGTACTTATATTTATATGAAAAACTTGAAGTAACACCAAGCAAATGGCGAATCAGATACGAAAGAAGAGTAAGAATAAATAAGAGTATCTAGTTATGTAAAAACTCAAACAGAGTGTAGCGGAAAAAAGTGAGTGAGCTTCTAATAAGATAAATACTTATTGATGAAAATAGTAGAAGAAGAAATAAGTGAAAAACAAACCTACCTCAAAAACAACAACAAATGCAAGTCTAGCAGCGAAAACGTGCCAGTAATGTGGTGAGAGGCCGTAAGGATCGGTGTGGTCGGGGGGGTTGCGGTACCCCCTGTATGCACACACAGGGGGGTCCACTTCGTTCTCATCCGCACCCCATTCTTCCCTATAATCCGATGTATTGAAAACTGAAACAAATACAAGTATTTTATTCATCAGTTTCATTGAATGTTGCAATTAGAATGTTCAGATCTGTATTTCTATAGTTTCGTCAGTTTGTACCGAATTTGGCGACTGGGTAAGCTCTCTCTTTTACTCAGTATTTCACAGATTCAAGATTAGATGAAATTGTAAATAATAGTAGTCAAACAATTCGAATCAATTAAGCCCACAGTTACAGTAGTTTATTGAATACAGATACAATTTTAAAAAATTGTAGCTAAAAGATAAAGACTTTCTGGATAAAATTTGTATGACAAACATACAGTAAACATGATGTTATAAGTAAGATCATAAATAAAGATGAGGTATACAGTTGGTTCCAATGGGTGCCCTGGAGTACTCCAGAAAAAATGCTCACTGTAAAAACAACGCCAATCTCGTCACTAATATCCCAGTATGAGATATTGAGTGTTTTCTCCTGAAATCGTTGCAGCGGAAAACTTGTATAGTAGGTAGGACTTACAGCTTTATTCTACTTACGTGAAAGCGAGTGGTCAATATAGCCCGCTAGAGTGTTATCCGGTGAGTATACGTATTTATACACCATGCGAGGTATGAAATCACTGGTGTATGCTATCACAAATGCCTGCAAATTAAGATGACATAACCATTGCATTAAACGTAGATACGTCATCAGTTACTAAATAATAATAATCTTTTTATTGGCTTCAAAGCTTTTAGTTATTTTATTATTAAAGCAAAATAACTTACATTAGAAACTACGGCAGCATACGTGATGCCTCTTAGAATGCCATACCTAAAAATATAACAATTCAATATCTTCAATAACTTAAACTTCAAAACATGTAGTCTTTTGACCTGAATTTTTCTACTAATAGTATTGGTTTTATAATAACTAAAGTGTATAATACGCATTACGCACCAAGCTCCTATATCTTCAACCCTTTCAGCCAACGGTCTTCTTGCTTGCGTGACCATTTTGTAAGCGTCGAGGCGTATTTCTGCGATGTTATTCAGAAGAGCGAAAAGTGGAGCCAGAGGAAAAGCTGCCACGAATAACGTCACGAAGCCATATTGCAGGACTGGAAAAATGTTATTAATTATTACACTGAAGATGTTTAGGTATGAAAATTGCGTATGTGTTGATAAAATATAATAGCAAAGCGGCAGTTATATTCAACGATAAATTGTATTGCTCCGTTCTAATGCTTTTATAAATAAGATAGGAGTATGGAACTTAAAATAATCCGTTTTAATTATGGACCATTCCAGATAAGCCAGCATATAACATGGGATCTTTCAAGTGGCGAATCAACGTATTCCTGAAAGGTTGAATGAAGGAATGCATTGGTGGTTTCTCTGATGCTGCAAATATCAAAATAACTTACAATATGTTGATTGTTAGTTATTAGTTTGACGTGTGTATCTGTGTATCTGTCTGTGGCATCGTAGCTCCTAAACTAATGAACCAATTTTAATTTAGTTTTTTTTTTGTTTTAAAGGTGGCTTGATCGAGAGTGTTCTTAGATACAATCCAATAAAATTGGTTCAGCCGTTTGAGAGTTATCAGCTCTTTTCTAGTTACTGTAACTTTCACTTGTCGGGGGTGTTATAAATTTTTAATTTACACTTGTATGATAATTAAATGATTTGATGATAATAATAATTAAACTCACTCATCTCAAGATATTCATCAAAAAGCGCCAGTCGTCCAGGGTCCTGTAGATGATAATCCTGTTCCCAAGCCATGTGTGGTTTGTTGGGATCTCTCGTGACTGCTCGGTGTGATCTCTGACGCCACCAGTTGTGGAATTTTCTATGAAAGTCAAATGATTTTATCAGAATCAGAATTTTTAAACTTCTTCTCAGACTAGGGCGCGCTTGGAATCCTCGTACCTAGCTGTCATTTTAAGTTACATTCAAAACTGTGCAATGTAACTTTCATGATTCTAGCTCAATGGGAACTACCGTAAAGTTCCTCGATGGGTCTTGACAGACAGACAACGAAGTGATACTATACTAGGGGTTCCTTTTTCTCTGGAGATACGGAATCATGAAAATGTCAATGACATATAAAAACAGAAAGCTGATAAGATATACTTACGGGTAACCAAGTTCGACGAAGTTATTAAAGCACTGTTTCCCGATCATAATGATAGCGAGCTGGATACACAACTCGGAAAGACAACCAGCGGGATCACAAATATCTCCTTTTAACTTAAAGAACTCAGATTTTCGTGCTTGATCGTCCCCTGGATAATCGAAGAAACGACCCTGGAAAATATAAAACCAAAGCGAAGTTTTAAACTAAAATCTTATTACATAATCAATATATCATACAATTTTAATAGTTACACAGAGTTTTAAAGGATATTCATTCTGCACGTCTTTATTTTACCTATAGATCAGGTTAAAATTGTAGCACTCACATTTTGGTAAACATCAACTTTGAGGATAATTTAGTAAAAATTAGGAAGAGAAGAAGATAAGATTATAGAATATAAGTAAAATCAAACAAACCTTAAAGAAAGCGATATAGATAAGTGATGAGTAGAAGTTAATAAATTCAAAAAAGAATATTTTGAAAGTATAAGAATCTTCATATTCAGTCTGCGTGCGCGGGTTTTCAATATTTGTTAAAAATACTGCTACTTTGGCGTAGATCTGAAAAATAATAATAAGAGGCTTAGAAGCTGCATAGGTGAACTTTAAATTAGCAAGCTTCGAGGTTATGCTGTTATCTGCTTTATAAGAAAACAATGATCGTTAAGTGGAAATTTTGACTTTTTGAGGAGCTAGGAGCTACATCTAAATTGTTTAAGTAGAACATTAAATTATTTCGTACAGTTAAAACATAAAATCGCTCAGTTGAAACACTGGTCTATTGCACTCGAAATTTTAGTGTCAATAGGTAATAATCAGATTTTAAATGAAATATATGCGTTTTCAGTAATCGAGCTTTAATCACAAACGTACCCGAGTAAGAATCATGATCATGGTCAAGTTAATGAGCGCAGCCGTCATGGCCGTGAAGATCTTTGCGTGCTTCTTCAAGAAGAACCCAGTACCGCCATAGATGACCGACACCATGGATATTCTGTAGATTATGGTGCCTAAGACAGCTCCCATTACTACTGTTATCTGTTGAATCAAAGAATTAAATAAGGTTATGGTATACGCAAGAGTATGATGTCTGATAATGGTGGACAATTTACAAACATTTAAATGATTCTTAAGTGAACAGGTGAAATATTCGTGGGCATTTTTGTCTATTCAATCGTGCTACTATATTTGTAAACTTTGTCACTTTCTAATAGATTCCCCTTTGAAGAGGATCATTCTATGTATCCAAAGAGCATTGTATTACGTACATAAAAAGTGATGCTTGCCATGCAACTCCTGAGATTAACCAATTTAAAAAAAAATGGAGAAATTCAGAAATACAAAAACGGAGTGTAAACTGTTGTACCAAACCACTTTTACATTGTATTCATAAAAAATACCATAAAAAGCACAGCAGAGCTGGTGGCCACATATCGCATGGTTTTTTGCCAGGTAGGTAGATACGGTTCCTTTTCTCTTGTAACTGGGTTAGTACGGAATGTTTTCACGGAGGCTTCAAACTCGGGGCGTGGATCTTCGTCCTAAAAAATAAAAGTGTGTATCGTGAAAGATATTTGGGAATACTGGGAAGGTGCAAGTCAGGATGAAGCAGAATGTGTAGACTTCAAAAATTAATAATAAGTAGAAAAAAAATGTAGAAATTTTTGGATGGTAAAAATACATACTTGATCGACACTTCCCAAGTCCCACTCCCATCTTAGCACAGATTGTTTTCTTTTCCACAACTCAAGGAATGTAGTTGCTGGAAAAATATGAAGGACTATTAAAGTCTAATTGCCACCAGCAGTTTGTACCTACCTACTTTGTAATTGCATTTTATTAATGTTCTATTTCTGTCGAACATTTGCGTACCTAGGGAGTAGTTCATAGATTGGTAACTACCAACAATTCAGCTCAAGCTACGTAGAATGAACATGAAAATCTCGTTTAGCGGTTTATCGAATGTGAAATACGTTTGAAGGTTTACCTATAAGTACTAATTAGGTATCTTAGTCGTATGAAGTGACCAAAACTCACCCCAAAAAGACATGAAAATAGCAAAGAACACAGTCGCTGGATTGTCGAAGAGATACGTGATCTTGGCGAAGAGGCAGGAGTCTGAAAGACGCTGGTACTGGCATGCTTTGTCGCAGAGCGGACATAGTGTGGTGTTGCCAGGGCCGTAGCTGTCGCAAATTTCTTTACTGTAAATGAAATAAAACATGGTATAGAAATACTCAAATAACTATATAGGACACCTGGATTTCATTTTATTAAATTCCATCAGCCTGTATGCGTCCACTACTGGACATAGGCCTTTCCAAGAGCCACCACCCCGCTACCTTCTTCAGGTCATCGGTCCAGCGGGCTGGAGGTCGTCCCACACTGCCGGTACGCGGTCTCCACTCTAGAACACGTCTGCACGTCGCCCGTCGTTTCTGCGACAGACATGACCTGCCCATTGCCACTTCAGCTTGCTAAGCCTTTGAGCTATGTCGGTCGCTTTTGTTCTCCTGCGAATTTCCTCGTTCCGGATTTTATCCCTGAGAATGATAGCCAACATAGCTCGCTCCATAGCGCGCTGAACGATTTTTAGTTTGTGTACGAGGCTAACTATCAGTGTCCACGTTTTTGCTTTGTTACGATGTACCAAAAAAAAAGAAGTCTTTCTCTATTATGTACCTACCTAAGCGAAAGAACAGAAAAGAAAGAAGTACAGGAAGAGGCCCGCTTGCAGTAGGATATCATGACTCAAACACTTAGGTACAATGTAACTAGGTAGGTCAATGGTAGGTAAAGCGAAGAACACCATTATTTAGAACCGCGTTCTACAAAGCTGAAATTACTTTAATAATGCCAAACTTCGTAAGACGACCAAAGACAAAGGAAAAGAAAAGGTTTAAATATGCGAGACTCTAAATAAAATTGGCTGAAAATAGTGCCTAGGTAGTGGTTTTATTTAGCGCAGTGTTGCAGTAAATATTTTATGGAGGGTATAAAATTGGAGTTATTGGAACCTTTCCAAAAATAGACATCAATCGATCGTAGAAAACAGCTGTGACCTTATCAGTTACTTATCACATTTTATCTGCGTTCCGTAAAACATCATAATATGAAATTCGATCCTGGTTTAGGAATGTTTTTTATCTTATTGTGCTTAGATATCCCATTTTCTGCAAATCTCTGTCGTTAGATATTGAGATAAGATCAATAGATATGGTGTCAACTTATCTTCCGTTAAGATAAGACAGATTTTAACAAATAAAATCTGTATACCTGGAGGTTCTTTCTAAGATGAAATCAATTATTAACTTCTGTTGTTATATCCTGTTTGAAATAAAAACAGAACTATCAAAATTAGTTCAGATTTATATCGCCATAAGATGGAATGAAAACTACATACTTAATATGAATTGATAGTTATCTACTTTTTGAAGTTTTTTTTTAAAATCGTTATTCATCCTACTCAAATGCCAACAGGCGTTGTTTAGCATCTCCTGATCACTTTAATTACAACTTTGTTACGTTATGAACTTTTATGAGTGAAAATGGACATGAGCCGTTCCTATTAGAATTTGAATAGGATAAGGAATGATAACTAACCTGGGAATATTATCAGTGGAATTCATGCTAGCAATCCCATAGAGAAAGCACAGCGTCCCAACAATGGCTGGTGCGTATAGCATCTTGGTGTAGAAGCCGAGCCAGCAGAAATACAGGCCGATCTTCTCTCCGAAGTATCTTCTGATAAGCCAGAGCGGTTGCTTCTTATACCATTTGCTGGGACGCGCCCATTCCAAGTACAGAAGCTGTTGATTTAAGTAACATTATTATTGTAGCACCAGTAAAATTTATAATTGTGGACGGAAGACACCCGTTCATGGGCCCAGTACGGTAACAAAGCAGCTAGAGAGTGAAAATGACATCTGGTTGGCCGACGCTCTCCCGTTATTCGTAAAAATGCATATTTGCAGAAAACATACCATTAATTCAGCCAATCATAACAATTGAGTACATTGTAGTAGGTATATTGATGCAGATCCCGTAATTGTCCACCTGATAGATTGTATGTGATAGACCCATAGCCCATGCCTGAAGGATTTCTTTAACATTACTTGACGCCAAATATTTTTTATCGTGAATGACAACGCGTTACTTTTCTGAACAGAATCCCTAAAGAGTACTTCTACGGTAGCCTTTTCGTAAGGGTTATCGTAAACAGTTTACAAGCCTTCTGCCCTCGTTGAGTCAGCTACTTGTTGCACCCTCCTCAAAATTATGTGGGTGGCGTGGTGTGGTATAGGTCAACCGAAGAAAGGGTAGACTAGACATCACACGAGCAGATGCACGTACCAAGTCTTTGGAGGAAGGATGCAATAAACCATGCAAAGTGGAGACGACTTTAGCACTAGATGAAAGGCGTACCTATCTACCCAGACGTAAGCCGAGATAGACTTTACGAAGAAGAAGAAACAGGTCATCGTGAATAACGTGTACTGTGACCATACAAAAATATATAGGTACTCGTACTTACACGCCGATCTGTTTGAGTTTTGTCCTCCATATCTAAGTTATATCTGCCTTCGTGAAGAGGAAAGCATGCTAAATATGTGCCGTCGTTAAGTAACCGGCGGATACCCAACTGAAAAATGAAAATTATTACCTTTATGGCTTTTCCACTCAATCATGGATTTTTTTATCATAAGTTAGGTACCTACCATAAATCTGTCCACGAAATAATTTATGTCATACCGTGCAGTGCACTTATTTTTATTACTATCAGACATTCTCAAAAAATAGGTACCTATTTGAGTATATTATTACGTTGTAACTTTTAGTACAGTTCATAACTTTTATAGTTTTATTTACGATTTTATATTTAGATCTTTATTTTACTTCAATATTTATGTAATTCCTGGAAATTACATAATATAACATTTCTATTTTAATCTCACATTTTTGAAAATAGGTACCTACGTTTTTTGCCATTTCTCACCTTGTAATTTAATTTTAAGTTCTTATTTTTAAATTGCCTTTATTCACATAAAATTTGAAACTTTATATTCAATTAAAAATTTAAATTAAATTGAAAATATATATTCAATTTAAATTTAAATTTTTAATGATGATTAAAATGATTTATATATTTTTTTAAGTATTTTATAATGCCTGAATAATTCTGTGTTAGTAATAGGTACCTACTACCATTCAGTATTTGCTGTTTTTGGTAGTGCCTAAAAATGGCATAGCATTAGCTGTTATATATTATGTTGGTATATGGTTGGACTATATAATATCACTTATGTTAATTTACCTTAGTATCATTATTGTCATATTTCGCTCGAAGTAATATTTGCATGACTAGTAAGCTACGTTGAGCTGGTGAGAATTGAGTATATCTATCTTTTACTAGAAATCTGAAAATAAATTATTGAAAATTGTAGGAAATTAGGAAAAAATCAATAACTTCATCATAAATATCTTTTAAACTTACTGTTCCTCCCTCTTGACACCAGGTTTGTCAGTTGCGTTGTTAAATGAGGGTTCAGGTTCGATTCTCGCGTGTTCATACTCGTACAAATTCTTCCATTTGTGACGAAATTTTGTGCACCAATGTTTATCTAATTCCGCTTCAACCTCATCACCCTTTAAAATCAAATATTAGAATCGATATAATTAATCAACATTAGTCAAAACGTCAAACAGTCAGAAAAGCTGAGTGATATTATAATATGGAGTTCATCAGGGAGAGTCATTGTCACCCAATTTTTTCAATTTTTATATAAATGGCTTTCTTTAGATATTGAAAAGGGCAGGTGTTAAGAGCGTTGAAGCATGAGCCTGGAACACAAGTTTAGGTATTTACCCGAGGTTCTTTGTTTGTTTCCGTGAACGGACGTACCCAGCGCAGTTTAGTTTATAACAAACCGTTTTGATCCTAGACGATTTTCAAACATTATTTTTTCAATATTTTTAAGTATGCGGTGTTAGTTTGTCGTTTTTTTTTCAAAACAATGATGTTTTTTAAAACAGTGTATTGTCTTTATAGATTAAGTACGAGTGAATAAAACTTATAATTGTAGTCAGTACTTAATACTAATCTTTTATATACTTGTGTAAGTATAAGAGAGTCAAGAAATTATACAAAATTCAACTTTCCTTATACATATTTACGAAAATATGGTTCCCTTATCATGCACAGTATAAATAGTTACACCTACTATAATAATCTTCACACATATATTTATAAAGGCTAAAATAAATGTGAAATCCGTCTAAAATTTAAACAGTCTTAAATATTTAATTTGCAAAATTATCAAAAATATAATGCAATCCTAATACCCGTAAAGACATTGAGCATTTTTTTTTTATTTATGGTCCTTTACAATCTTTTCAAATTTTATTGTTAGTACTAAATCGTACTTACCGTAAGCGCAAGACAATGGACAGTACAATGAAAGGGATTAACAGGTACAAAAATGCAGATGTTACACTTGAGTAGGTATTTATTCATCAAAAATAAGTGCATTGCTACACAAGTAAGCTAGGGATACAAAAACAAAATAAGATAAATTTCAAAACTAAAAGTACAAAAACCCACCTACTACTTTTAAAGACTTCACCGCAGATGATTGATTTATATTTGAATATGTATAAATTATTATATACATGTATTCGAAATTTTCATAGTAACTGCTATGATTTGATATCAAACTCGATCCATCTATTTCAAGTTTATTTTTTCTCGATATACATTTCTTTTTCATGTCATGTGTAGGTAAACCAATATACTTTTTGGGTTTTGTAGGTTATATCTCTTACATTCGTTTTGATTATGATAAGTTCTTTTATGACATATCGGAAAATTTTATGACATATGACAATATAGCCTCTAACACACGGAATGGTAAAGCGAAGCGAAAGAGAGATCTCATTTATCAAAATTTAATGTGCAGTTTGGCAGTAATAAGTGAATCGATGAGCCAATAAACAAACAAATACGCAACACAACACGTGACAGGTTGTGATGGCAATCAGGGTGAGGACGCCCCGCACACCCACACAACCCCTGGGCTAATCCGGTGCGGGATAGCGCGGGTGACGTGCGGGTGTGCAGAACGTCCCCCGCCTCATACCTCGATTGCCATCTCGACCTGTCACGTACTATACATAGCTCCCGAAAACTGTCTGCGAAAGCGTGTCTGTCTGTCTGTCTGTCTGTCTGCTACGCTTTCACGGCTCAACCGCTGAACCGATTTTGATGAAATTTGGTACCAACTTAGGATATTTTCCGGGAAAGGACATAGGCTACTTTTTATCCCGGAAAAACAAACAGTTCCCCCGGGATAGCACGCTGTGTTTCACGCATTTGTCGTTCAATAACGCCGCAACAGAGCTATGAATTGACGTCATTTTTTTAGGGTTCAAGCAAAAACGGAACCCTTATAGGATCACTTTGTTGTCTGTCTGTCTGTCTGTCTTTCCGTCGTGTCTGTCAAGAAACCTATAGGGTACTTCCCGTTGACCTAGAATCATGAAATTTGGCAGGTAGGTAGGTCTTACAGCACAAGTACAGGAATAAATCTGAAAACTGCGAATTAAAAAAAAAATGTTTCAATTTTCAAACTAAGGTAACTATACCAAGTGGGGTATCATATGAAAGGACTTTACCTGTACATTCTAAAACAGGTTTTTATTTATTTTTATGCATAATAGTTTTTGACTTATCGTGCAAAATGTTGGAAAAAATAGCCGAGTACGGAACTCTTAGTGCGCGAGTGTGACTCGCACTTGGCCGGTTGTTTTGCATAGACATAGTCGAGGAAAAAGCATTATAGACTACTTTTCCTTTCAAAAAAAACTAATAGTTCCCGCAGAATAGCATGCTAAAACACATGATAAAATAACTTGAGCATTGCATAAAATATTGTAACAAACCTCAATTATTATTAAGACCTTTAATCACGCGAGCGATGCCGCGGGTAATAGCTAGTTCAAAAATAAAACCATCATAAAGATCCACGAGGGATGACCACGTGCAAATGATAGTAATTATCCTATTGTTTCAGGTATTATGGTAGAGTGTACAATGTATACAACCAAAATCTAAATACAAAATACCGTACTAATGCTGTAAAAGACAATAAACTAATGCTATTACGCAAATGAAAAAAAAATCATAATGGAATACAAGAAACCGCGCTAATGCCATAAAAGGACGATGAATCATCAAAATTTTATTTGGATTGGCTACAGTCGTCCACTGCGCACGCACCCCACTACGCTCCGCAAGAAAACTGAAGACTTTTTTGAGAAAAAGCTCCAACAGTTTTCGCCCGCGCGCTCTGTCTGCGCGGAGGAGAAGCCCGAACCCCGGAGATGCCCGATCTCACCAGCCGGTGATCGATTGGGTGGCGTGACGACTGCTCCCACGCGCCGCTAGAGCCGCGCGAGGATGGACAACCGTCCATCCACCTCCAAAGGCCCTTTTCAGGGCCGCCACCAACGACATGCTCGCGACCCGCGATCGCGCGCCGCACCCGCGAGTGCGCTCGACGTCGCAGCCCCGACCGGCTCCGTCACGCGCAACCTCGCGCCGTACGCCGCGCCTCCAGCCGCGCCCGCACCACGCGCCGCACCCGCATCACGCGCCGCACCCGCGAGTGCGCCAGACGTTGTAGCCCCGTATGGCTCCGTCACGCGCGCTCTCGCGCCGTACGCCGCGCCACCGGCCCCGCACGTCTCGCGCGCCGCACCCGCGCCCGCCGCGTTAACCGCCGCGCCGCGCCCGCTGTCGATGCCCTTGCTCGACGACGACAGTGTGGCGGACAGCGAGACAACGGTCCAGCCTAGACTTCGGCAGGATGACGCCTACTACGCCGCCATCCTGGCCCTGGAAGGCTCAGATCGCCGTGCGCTCCCCAGCCGCAGGCAGCGCACCGACTCCGAGGAGGACGCGCCCGCTGAGGCGAAACGGGTTGCGAAGACAACCCCTCCCTCCCGCCACGAGATGCCCCGACGCACAGCCGAAGCTTCTGGGTCGGACGACACCCGAGCTCCGACGCCGGCCCCACGCTCCTACGCCGACCGCGCGAGAGCAACGCCGCCGCCGAAGCCCGCCGCCGCCGCCCCTTCCGGCGGTGCGCCACCGAGCGGCCCAGCCCCGACGAAACAGCGAAAGCTTCGCTACCCGCCACTCATCGTGGAAAACCTGCCCAACTGGACGCACCACATCAAACAGATTAAGCTCCAGTTGGGCAGAAACCCAGCAGCCCGCCCATATGGAAAGGGCATCCGATTCACGCCTCAAGAAGACCAGGAATTCCGCCTCGTCCAGCGGTATCTCACCGCCCTGGAGAAGACGGAGGGCGTGTCCTGGTTCTCCTACTCACTGCCGGCTGAGAGGAGTCTGAAGGTCGCAATCCGCGGCCTTCCTTTCAACACCGAGCCGGCAGAGATAGAAGACGAACTCCGCCAGCTGGGGTTCGAGCCGGAGTACGTGCGCCAGATCAAGGCGAGGAAAGGCCGACCAGGCTGCCTCTTCTTCGCCATGCTCCGCCGCACTCCCAACACGATACCAGCAGTCTACGACGTGACCGAGCTGCTCTGCATGGGGGGAGTCCGCATCGAGGCCTGGAGAGGGAAGAAGGGTCCCGCTCAGTGCCACAGATGCCAGGGCTTCCGCCATGCCTCAACGAACTGCCACAGACGCCAGGCCTGTGTGATCTGCTCACAGGAGCACAGCGCACGGGACTGCCCAAGACCACGGGAAGACCCAGCGACCTGCGCAAACTGCGGAGGCAGCCACCCCGCAAACCACGTGGGCTGTCCCGTGTTCCGGAAGGAGGCACGGAACAGACGCGCGGGCACCGTCGCGACCACAGTCTCAAGACCGCCGCCGCGCACCGAGACCACCGGCTCCAGGGTACGGACGCCAGCAAACGACCCGAAGCCACGAGAAACCGCCGAGAAAGCTCCTGCCAGGAAGAGGAGAGGTCGTCGCCGCAGGAAAGCGACATCGCCAACCCGCGCACCCTCGCCGCCGCCTGTGCAGAAACCCAGACCTGCCGAGGGGATCCCGCCCCAGCCCAAGAGGACCGCCGAACCAAGCGTCGCGGCCATCAAAGCCGTGGCGTTTGAGACTCTAGAGGACGTTTTCCACGCCATCAAAAATGGCGGGGAAGACCCACTCCTGCGCATCCTGGAGGGACTGCGACGACTCGCCGCCTTCACCGGTGAGGCCCAGCCTACCAAGGACGCCAGACAGGAGGAAGTAGAGAACCGCGCCACATAGATGCCTTGGAGCGCGTCCTCCGCACACGTCGACCACCCAGCTGGGCTTCCCACAAGCGGGTTCCACCCGGCTAGGTCGGACCACGACGGCGTGAGGACCGCTCCCAACTCTCTCTTCCTCACTGAGGAAGAAAGCCCGTAGGCCCAGGGCCAACCCAAGGACCCTGGCGTAGTCACGCCAGGCGGAAGGATCCCGCATGCAGGAGGCCATTGCCTCGGACGTGCCTCTCCCGCGCCCTTGCGGGCGCGCGAGCTCACTTACCGGAAAAATTTTATTTAGCGGCTAGGACAAATAGCAAGGCTATTGGGATATAGCATTGTCAGCCGGTAATAACTGTAAAACTATAAGCCTTTAAGAATATTTGATTCTGAAAAATTATAATTCTAGTCAATAACTAATTATACAAAATTCAACTTTCCGTTTATTTAAAAACATGGTTTTCCTTATCACAAACGGTATAATGAAACCTTGAGTATTGAGTTTTACATATTTATAAAAGCTCTTGAAATAAATGTGAAACCCATGTAAAATTTAAACAGTTAAAAATTTATTTTTTAGAAATTATTAAAAATATAGATCAATGCCACTGCTCTGATAGGCATTGATCTATTCTCTACCGAAATCGCGTTTTACAATTTTTTTCAAATTTTGAAAATTAAATTGTTCCCTTTCAATGACAGGGAACAATAGATACCAATGCAGCTATTTGCTCGAGGCAATACTTATTTATTAACTAGCTGATGCCCGCAGCTTCACCCGCGTGGATTTCTAAAAATCCCGTGGGAACTTTTGATTTTCCAGGACAAAAGTAGCCTATCCGTAATAGCCCGTCCCCAGGATGCAACGCATTTCTGTACCACGTAAAAAACATCTAAACGGATGATCCTTTAAAAATCCCGAGGGATCACCAGGATTTAGGAATGCAATTCCTTACAGCATCATATAAACACAATTTAAAAATATACAAAAAGTTTTAATCTATCTTTAAGAAAAAATAGCGAGTATTAAAAATACCTAGTATTGAGAAGTGATAGTCGCACTACAATTTCAGGTAAATCGTAAAAAATCCGATAACAATTGCTAAGCAAACAAGCGTTACGTCCGTTCTCGGAGAGGCCTCGGCCGATACTAATTTCCTAGTTCAATTTACTATTGCTTGTTGCACGGTTTTGTAGTGTGTTTCAAGATTATTTTTTGGAAACAAATATTAATTAAATTTAATTTTTTTTTCTGTTTATATTGCAAATATGTTCTTCTTTAATGAGTACTTAGTTTTATTTATAAATGAAGAAAAATAACCCACCTAAATGACAGTTTTATGTGTCTGTAGTTTTATGAAATTATGACTTTTTTGTTTGAATTTTTATAATGTAAAAAATGCCAAACGAAAGATTTGGTTCTGTCATCTTATTAGTTCAGGATCTTTTCTTTGGTAAATATATTTCTTTGTGAGAATCGACCAAGTAACTTTTGATGTAGTGAACGTCAAAGATGACACGAAATCCAAAATTCAGTAATAGTCTTTTGGTATTTTAGGCAATAAAAGATAAACTATGAATAAATTGCAAAATGTTGTCTGTCAATTTAATAAAACAGGAAATATTCTACAAAGTAGTATATACATGTTTTACATAAATGCAGTGTTTAATAAAATATAGGGGGGCAAAATGGCTTAAGAATAGCTCATGCCGGTTCAACACTCTTAAGTAATTGTTTAGTTAATTATGGCCAGTGTGGGTAACAATATCTTATAGAAGAACAAAACAATGTCCTACTTTCATTGAGGTAGAATTCAATATCGGGCGATAAAGGGAGCATGCTTGGAGTTTCCAAAATCAGAAATGAGGAGATCCGTAGGAGAATAGAGTAACCGACATAGCTCAACGGGTTGCGAAGCTGAAGCGGTAATGGGCAGGATATGTATAGTTCGTAATCAAGTCCGCCTGCTTGTTTGCTAAGAAAGTTTGCAAAAGTTTGCTTTGAAAGGTTTCTTAAATTCTTACCCAGGCTCTTACAGATATCGTTATAAATCTTTTGGTTGGTAACTTCATACTTAAAACTTCAGCCAGCCGCATCTCAGTTTTCCAAGGAATGTGAATTTTTAGGAACCATGTTTTACCGTCGAACGATAGGCACTTGTTTTCCAATTCTAATTCAAGGCCTTCTTTTATTAGATTTTCCTGAAATTTCAACTAAAGTTATGAAAGTAATAAAATATTTTATAGAGATCTAGTAGGAAAGACTTTATGTTTATCGTATGAAAGATGATCCATATTTTGAGCACGAATAACATGATGAAATTTTGTTTACCGTTTCTCACAAAGTATTGCGAACAAAATTTATAATCGTCCTGTAAACACTATGATTATGATTTTATATGGTGGTATATTATGTGTACAAGCTAAGAGCAGACTTGTGCTCAGTAGTGGGCCGGCGATGGGTAGATCATGATGATGATGTGATATTATGTGTAGGTACAATTAAATTAGCCGTTATTTTTACATCTTACTTGGAATGTCCGTCTGTATTCCCTCTTCCGTGCCTCTAGTTCTGTCATCACACCATAATCTTCTTCTTCGTACGCGAGAACCATATCTATACGGCGCCTGCCATCTCGAAACATCAAGGAATCTGGGTCTAACCCCTGAAATTGATTGAGACCATTTTTCGAACATTTTCGAGAAATGAGTTTCAGCGGAGTGATTCGCTAACTCAGTGTCTAACACTGAATAGTAGCCACCGAGCTTATTTTTTAATCCATTGAAGATTTTCTACGAAAATATTATTTTTGTATCACCCTGTGTAGCAGCAATGTAGAGTCAACCATCCTCGGTGTATTTATTCAGTTTTAGACACTGAATTAGCGAATCACCTAGCTGGGCTTGTTACAGATTTCATCACAATAGAATCAACTTTATGAACGGATTTAGGATAACACAGGCACTTGTCTGACCGCTGACGATTGATGAGAAACGAATTGAGCTATAAATTAAAGACGAGTTGGCAAGCAACGAGAAGCGAGTGTGTAGTTGGGATAGTTTTGTCGCTGAGCTATGAGCGAGTGAGATAATTTGACGGACAATACTCGCACCGGTCGTGGTGCCGAGACAAATATATAATTCCTATTCAAACTGTGCGAATGTTTCGACCGCTAAGAGAGCATCGCACAGCGAGTTTTTTTCTTTGATAGCTATTTTTGCTACGACAAACCAGAAGGTAAGAGAATTCTCGGTGACATGACAGTGTGCACTATCAGTGATCTATTATATTGATATATTTATTTCTTTTATTGACACGGAATCATATTACATCGATTGTACGTTTCTTGAGCGACAAAATAGCTAGTCGCTTCCTCGACGGTAGTAGGACAAGTGCCCGAATGAGATTTGGAAAACCCGTATGGAAAAGGTAGTTAGTCGCTTCAATCTACAGTAGGACAAGTGCCTAAATTTATGAGCTGATGTAAAATTATAATTAGATTGATAGGAAAAACACTTACCTCTGAACTAGTTTCTCCAACGTTTTGCTCTTGTTCTTTTGAACCATTTGGTATAGAAGGTTGTCGTTCTTCTCTGGGATAGTTGGAACTTTGGCTGCTAGGTTTGGACTGGAAGAAACGTAAAACAGTAGGAGATGCCATAATCATATTAATTTTTCGGACTGTACCAGTTTAAGTTACTTTTCCTGTTTCCTTATTTATGCTATAGATAGCTTATGTATGGGTCTGGATGGCTGGTGGTTTTGGGTCGAAGTTTTGACTTCGGAAGTTAGGAAAGACCGTTGTTTGTCCCAGTTATTTTTATCACCAAAAACTAATACAATTGCTGGAAAACTCAATAAAAAATTTACTTATGACTTTTCACATTTAATATTTAATAGTTACATAAGAAATTATTAGATAACAGTTATGTATAATTATATAGAATTACAAGTGCCCTGGTTTACCACTCTTTTATAACTGAGGCTAAAGAATAAAAATAATGAAATAAAACACATAATATTATTTACATTATCTTCTATTTAGTTACAATTAAATTTTCCGGCGCTCATTGTAATAACTCCGTGGCCAAATTTAAATGACTTGTTAATTTATAGGATAGGTTAGTAAAAAACAAATCCTAAGTAACAGAATAATAACACGAGTTCTAAATGGTCAAAGATTTGTATTCTCATGCATAAATTACACATTTTTAGAACCTACTCAGTCACAAATGAGTACTTATTTTATTTTAGACTTTTTATTTTAATTAAAACTGTAAGTACGTCTATATTTATTTATTTTTTTCTTTGCGTCATTTTTTCATATCCACCATATTGTGCTCGATTAATCAGAGCCAACGATGTATTAAAATCAATTATTATGCAGTGGAATAAAAATGAGATGATTTCGATAAGTAGGTAGGTACCTGAAAACTAGGCAGTGGAGTGCCGGGTAACGCCGTATCCTTTTTACTAAACATCACAGCAGCTGAAGTTGCATTCCTTAGCAGCCGCCAATTCATCTTAGCTCTGCGCTCTTCTGAACTGTCCCTTGAAGAGTTTAAGTCATCTCGAAGGTAGATCTAAAGGGAAATTTATAAAAATGAAATTGTTCCGTTTGCCGTGGAAACCCTTGGGCCATTGCTACAAAATGTTTTCGAGGCATTTCACCGCGACTAATAGCTTCGTCTGGTGATAGAAGAACTGGCTCATTTCTTGCGCAGCGGATCAGCCTGGCTGTCCAGGTTGGAAATGCAGCCAGTATTCTTGGGACCATTCCACACGGGCATGATTTGTACAGTAATTAGATAAGGCTAGCTTTATTGTAATATTTTTTAATTTTATGTAAGGCTAGTTTTATTGTAATATTTTTTAATTTTATGTAAGGCTAGTTTTATTGTAATATTTACAAAAAAAAAAAACATAAAATCGGAACCTTTTAGTCAAAATCTATTTTGGGAACTCTCTGAAAAATAAGATACACTGCTAGAGTGGAGAGAGACGTAGGTTCTCCTAAATTAACGCGCACAAAGCAGCATCTTGTTGGTATGAAACATTTTTTCAAAATTGCTTGTCAACTGAAAGAAATGGATGGTTATTTCAATTCCGTACTAGTTACCTTATTAGTAGGACTCTCCATAATATCAGCCAGCGAGGTGCCGAACGCTGAGTCAGGAGCAAGGTTGTCTACGGACTTCCAAGCAGACCGTTGGACGGGAGTGTTGGGTATTGCGGAATCGTGGCTTCGACGGCGAGTTGATAACTATAAAGGTATTGGAGCTTTTCATAATCACGTACTTTTCAGTGATCCATATACCCACTAATATTATTTGTGAACGTATCTGTCTGTCTGCTACATTTTCACGGCCCGTCCGTTAAACCGATTTTCACTAAATTTTATAGGTACACTACATAGTTTGTTTACATCCCGGGGACGGACATAGGCTATTTTTTGTCCTGGAAAATCAGAGTTCCTACGGGATTTTCAAAAAAGCTCAATCCAAGCGGGTAATGTCGAAGAAAATGTTTTTGAGTTATCGCCACAAAGCGTAGCCGAACTTTCCATGACCATGGTTTTATGTTAGTTTTTAGTTTGTCCTACGACGTAGCAAAATTTTTTAGAGACATCAGTTTTTCTAAATTCCCATATTTTTGACGATTTTTAAAATATGGGAAGACAATTAAACAGTTCCGGGAATAAAGAAGAAAATTTCACGTTAATGACTCTGCTTGAGGAGTCCAAGATTCATGGTTGGCTATACCTGATCGTCTACATGACTGTCGGAACCACTAAGTTCTGTTCGCGTCGTGGAAGTGGAGCTTGTGAGGTCATTCCACGCGTTATAATTCGTGACGTTTGCAGTAGGTGGCTCAGAACTCGTTCCATCTGTAAAATATGGAAAAAAGTCAAAAATCAGTCAAGTGCGAGTCAGACTGGCACACGAAGGTTCCATTTTGCAACCATTTTGAAGTTTTGTTGTTATAGCTACAGCAATAAACATTGTGATTTCAACGCTCTACCCACATACGGTTCACGAGATAAACCCTTTAACTGACGGACTTACGGATGGACGTACAGACAGCGGAGGTTCAGTAATAGGGTTCCGTTCGCGTGGCACCCTTCGGGTATTGAGCCCTAAAAACGTAGTGAAATATAATATTATAGAAAGGCAGATCTCTTGTAGAGATTTCCAGACGCCACGGTCTTGCGATCGCCTAAATCTACTCTAAATCTGATTCGTTTCATGTCTTCTGTCCACCTAGTTGGTTGTCTTCTAACGCTGCGCTTTCCGGTGAGAGGTCGCCTTTCTAAGACCTTGGGACTCCAAGGTTTTTTGAACTATGTACCCTGTCCCTTGCCACTTCAGCTTCGCAACCCGTTGAGCATTGCCAGTTGCTCTGGTACGCCTATCACTTACCTTCTCTAAATTCCCTCTTAGCTCTACCTCCATCTCCGCTATTTCTTCTCGACGAAGACGCACTCTGACTCCCTTTAATCTTCTCGCTCTCGAATGTTATCCTGTCCAAAAGGCTTAGGTGATTTGGTTCCAACGTATCAACTAATTGGTTCAATTTTGCCAAACTTTCCGTCGAATTTTCGAGGATTTTTGGCGCTCGCTGACTGAGTTTTGGCAATACTTTTTTATATATGACCTCTTCGCATGGTTCACGGCCATTTTCCATTGTTTTCTGTAAGATGACAATGATTTTTTGTAAGTATCAAACCACGATAACAACAAGATTATATCTAGTAGGTAAGGTCTTTGCACATTACACAGATTCTGATTCGACTGCGAATTCTGAAGGCGATTAAATGACTAATGTGTTTCGATTTTTTAACATAAAAATATTTTCTCGCAGAAATTATGCTCTGTTTTTATGTTAAAAATTAAAAAATATTTGTCACCTCGTGAAAGTTGTGATATCACACTAATATTATAAAGGCGAAAGTTTGTATGTGTGTGTGTGTGTGTGTGTGTGTGTGTGTGTGTGTGTGTGTGTGTGTGTGTATATTTGTTACTCCTTCACGCAAAAACTACTGGACGGATTTGCCTGAAATTCGGAGTGGAGATAGATAATATCCTGGATTAGCACATAGGCTCCTTTTTATCCCGGAAAACCAAAGAGTTCCCACGGGATTTCGAAAAACCTAAATCCACGCAGACGAAGTCGCGGGCGTCAGCTAGTTATAAATAAAAATCATGATTTTATTTAATTACTAGCTAATGCCCGCGACTTCGTTCGCGTGGATGTAGGTTTTTTAAAATTCCCGTGGGAACTCTTTGATTTTCCGGGATAAAAAGTAGTCTATGTGCTAATCCAGGATATTATCTATCTCCATTCCAAATTTTAGCCAAATCCGTCCAGTAGTTTTTGCGTGAAGGAGTAACAAACATACACACACACCCACACACACACACACACACAAACTTTCTCCTTTATAATATTATTAGTGTGATAGTGTGATTCTTTTTAATAATTAATTATTCCTAGCCCCATAAACTACCGCTAAACATCATATCATTTTATTACTACAGTCCAAGACCCTATTAAATTCCAAATGAAAATTCCATTGTCGTACAGTGGAATTTTCAGTTGGAATAAAGCTCAGTGAAAATGAGCGTCACATTTCCATGTTTTACTGTGAGTCGAATCGGAATGTAGTCGGCGTCGGGTCTGTGTAATGTACGAAGACCTTTGACATACAGGTGACTCTATGGTATGATCTTTATTGAGATTATAGCAAGCATTATAAGCAGAAGGTCAAATTTCCTGAATCCTAAGCTACTTAACATAGACAGACTTGTTATAACTCGTGTCAAATAACAGATAGGCATAATGGACGATAAAACATTTCTGATTAGGATTACTTGTACTCAAATTTTTTTTGAACGCTTATCACAAGTATTAGGGAATCCACAGGATAATCACGGGTGTTCACAGAATAAGAAGGCTTTGGGCCATAATTTACCACGCTAGCCAAGTGCAGATTGCTAGACTTCACACACCTTAGAGGCATGCAGGTTTCCTCACGACTCTTTCCTTCATCGCTAATAATAATCACCTTTTTCTCTTGCTTGGCCACAATTTTAACTAATGGCACTCATGGTTATGACTAAATAATTGATTAGTTTCTACATGAACTGGAATTCTAAATCCTTTCCCTTGGCTTCTACCTAAAAGTACAAGCCCGTAGCCTTCTACAGGCAGCAGCACTGCTGATCATCCGAAAAGCTTCTCAATTTAAAGCCGTCTCTTTTAACTTCGGGTAACTAAGACCTGTCCACCCCCTTATTGTAACCGTCCAACCATTGGCGTCTTTGGCGACCTTGAGCTCTTTTGCCTGCAATTCTCCCTTCCAACACTAATCTTGGGAATGAGAATTGTCCTCCTCTCTGTAAATGTCCAAAGAAAGCGAGCTTCCTTCGCATTATGGTGGACATGAGTTCTCTCTCTTTGTATGAATAGATGAATAGGCATCTCCTTAGCAAGCGGGCTCCATATTAGGCTGCATATCACTTGCCAGCAGGTCAATAAACTAAAAAAAAGTCAGTTGCTGCTACAGCCTGCAATCGGCTACGGACTTACACCTTAATGCTTACCCAGATACCTATAATACCAGGGTCAGCTGTGTGTTTTACGGAGAAAGTACGCTTTAAACTAAATTAATAATGTATATAAGTTGCAGAAGTTTTACTTGCCATTTAAAATAGACTGATATATGTATAATTGGACGCCACACCGTAGCGGGCAGTCTAGCCGTGTGAAATTAACACACACTGTGAAAACGCGGGCGGCTTCTGAATTATTGATGGAGTATCGACCGTTGTCCTGACGAGTTTCTCTTCAATAAAGAGTTTCATTTTTCGCTTTCGGTGTCAACCAAAGTCTAGATGGGCGGAGTTGTGTTCAGTAGACCAATCAGATTGTTAATGACGTGGTCCACTAAATACATGAGCGCGTAGGTAAATAGATACCGGGCCTTAAAATGCTGTTAGCAAGTTAGCAACTGCATCTGCATAGCCTGTCCTATCTACTTATCAGCTGTGCTTTTAGAAGAAGTGGTAATAGAAGAAGCGTAAAAAAAGGTGAGGAAGACTGCAATCCGCGAAGAGAGTAATTGAAAAGTTATTTCGGTAAGAGAATGGTGGAAAATAAAAAGGAAATATTCTTAAAATAAAAAAAAATCTAAAGAAAAATAAAACCGACTTCAAAAACCGAGGTTTTTGAAGTCAGTTTTATTTTTCTTTTGAAAATTTTTCTCTCGCGAGATGATGCTAGGATTCTAACGATATCCCATACATCCAAATCTGTTCAGGACTCTGGCTCAGTACAGAAGCTATGGTGAATTATTGGTGGAATAAAGAAACCCACAATGCATACCACCATGAAAATTGTACACTCTTTTTTTGGGCAGTCGAATAAAAAGTCGCCGATGTACGTCCGCGAGATGCTTTGGAAACAAGTGTAAATTAAAAATTTATAACACCCCCCAAGGGAAAGGGAAGGTTACAGTAACAAGAAAAGAGCTGATAACTTTCAAACGGCTGAACTGATTTTCTTGGATATAGAACACTCACGATCAAGCCACCTTTCAAAAAAAAAAAACTAAATTAAAATCGGTTCATTAGTTTAGGAGCTACGATGCCACAGACAGATACACTTCAAACTCTACTACTACTACTAACTACATGTCAAACTTATAACACCCCTCTTTTTGAGTCGGGGGTTAAAAATGGCACAAGCCACATGTCTCCCGTTAGATATATGTTATTTACAAGTGAAATAGCAGAAATTAGGTCGCGACCTTTAGATAGAGTAACTTAGGTATAGCTAGTCTACATTCGATAAGTATCTAACCCCATTGATGGCTGTATTGGACGGTGGACCTACTACATAAATTATTGAAAAGTTTACATGTCCAACGACAAAGTTAACTGGAAACCCCGTTTTCTAAAAATAGTGTATCAAATTGTGACAATATTGATTAGACGCATATGAGGCGAGTCAATACCTATACCTATAGGTCTTGATTCTATTAGATGGATGGACATGGGCTATATTATTGGGTCAATACCAACCATTAAATGTTAGCCTATGGTTATATGAAGGTCTATATTATACTTAGGTGGGTTTAGGTGTTTGATGTTTAGCACCTGGGTTCTCTTCACCCCTTCTCGGCACCGTATGCTTGCCTCATCCATCACCTCCTACTCCAAGATCTGCGTAGAGAGCTTCTGGCTTCATACCTAACAAAAACCCTAAGTACTCGTAATTGTCAGACAAAAAGAGTCGAGTCTACTTGTTCAGATCATGTTCTTGCCTACATTTGACCTAATTTTGATTTCATTAAATGCCCCCAAGAGTACAAGGAGTCGGGGTGATCCGAAAGTCTAAACACATCCATATAAAGTTCTGCCTTTTTCTGCCTAGTAATAGACGACTTCATAATATAACTGAGCTTCAATCTTTAACTACCAAGATACAGTGACGGATTAACCCTTAATCAAATTAAGCAATTGCCTAGGGCATCACGTCTGAGGGGGCACCAGAAGAAACACAAAAAAATCTGTCCTAAGGGCATTCACGTCTCACTCTCACGTCACCAAAAACTACACCAAAAAACTTTTTTTGGTGTGGTTTTTGGTGACGTGAGAGTAGAAACTTTTCTAGGACTAATTTGAAAATTCGCGCGTTTTAAGTTGACATAGAGTCCGATCTAGAATCTAACCCCACTCGCTGCCCGACGAATGTCCCCGAAAGCCGCAAGGCGCATTTCAATAAATAATTAATAAATAATTATGCTTTGGTTTTTATTGTTGTCGCACCTACTCCACTTCTAAAGTACGTTACATCTCATCATCTTATTTTACAAAAAACTAATGTTTTTAGGCGGTAAAGGTTTAATTAAAGACCGATTCTAGTTGATATACGGATAGGGGGGCCCACAGGCATGGATTGCTTAGGGCATCAAGTAGTCTTAATCCGTCACTGCCAAGATAGCTAGTAATGCCAAAGGCACATCTAGCTAGGTAAATCTCGAAGATTTGGACTTTGACTAGCTCCTCATCATTTTTGACGATTGCCTAGCGGTTGACTGATCAACCAATCAAGTGCTTCACCGCGGTAGAAATCCACTCGCATCGCCTAAATTATTCACTTAACAGACTTGGAAATCGAGTAAGTACTGAATTCTTAATTAATTAAAATGTTTGCTTTTTTAAGACGCAAGTCGTCTGGTAGAGTGGCTAGACGATGAGCGTGATAGTAAATAGCCAATCTGTGCCAATGCAATTGTACAAAAATATAACATGTCAAGTTCAAAGAGTATGTAATCACTTGGTCAAGTTGTCCCAAGTCTTTATGAAAATCAATTTAAGCTTATTACGCTGTTTGATGATGGTTTATTCATATGGTTTGAGCTAGAGTGGATTAACGTGCTGTTTTTTAGAATAGAATAGAATAAAATAAAATTTATTCGTTGAACCCACACATAAACATAATATTACAAATAATGACGCTTATAATACAAAACTAAAAATAAAAAATATTACAGTATACCTATTGTAGGTATTAGAGAGAAAACGAACATACTTCCCATTTTTGTCAAGCACATGGCACGTTTCCAATCATGTTGAGGTGTGAGGGATATGATTGTGAAAGACAACTTTGTATAACTATGAGCTCATTTTTTGCGCAACGGATCAGCCTGGCTGTCCAACGCGGAAATGCAGCCAGTATTCTTGGCACCATTCCACGCGGACATGATTTGTATAGTAATTAGATAAGGCTAGCTTTATGTTTAACTAGCTGATGCCCGCGACTTCGTTCGCGTGGATGTAGTTTTTTAAAAATCCCGTGGGAACTCTTTGATTTTCCGAGATAAAAAGTAGCCTATGTGTTAATCCAGAGTATAATCTATCTCCATTCTAAATTTCAGCCCAATCCGTCCAGTAGTTTTAGCGTGAAGGAGTAACAAACATACACACACACACACACACATACAAACTTTCGCCTTTATAATATTATATAGTGTGATTGTAATATTTTCTCTACTATGAGTAGGTACGTGGTTAGGTCTGTAAGGCATTCAGCTGCAGTTCAGTTCGAGTGCGTGGGCACCTTTATACTGGTTCAAAGTATACACTTACTGTGGTACAACCACTTAAGGGATGGCTTTGCCAGTAAGGTTGGGCAATAAATTAAAATTCCTTGGTCCCAGAAATTGTAACCCAAGGAATTATTATGAAGCAGTGGCATTACCGGTGTGCTTGATCCTTACCTTTGACCTTTTACGGGCGCTTCATCGTGATCAACCTATTGCCGGCTCACTACTGAGCACGGGTCTCCGCTCAGAAGGAGAAGGGTTTGACCATAGTCCACCACGCGGTCAAAGTGCAGATTGGCAGACTTCACACACCTTTGAGAACATCGTGGAGAACTATCAGCCATGCAGATTTCCTCATGATGTTTTCCTGTACCGTTAAAGCAAGTGATGTTTCATTGCTTTTCGCACATAACCACGAAACCTGGATCCCCGACTAGACGGCCGATGGGCGCTTAAGGGTACATTTCTTACGCGTTTCTCCATACAACATCACGCCTATTATTCTATTCTTTGTTGTTGAAAATCTTCCATCCCATCCTGAAATCTAATATCTCTCGGGATGATGTGCGGTGAGAGGGAAAGGGTTACACTCCAAACACCGTTGTTTTCGTCCCCTGTGGAAACAGCACTATTTTAGGTTCCACCCAGCAACGAGTTCTCGCTTCGATGAAGCGGACTCTTAAGTGGCGCCAAACAACTCGTTTCTATGTAAGTATGTATTGTATTCTAGATTATAATTATTATTATATGTACCAATAATTATGCGTTCCACACTAATTAGTTACCATATAATCAACATTAACCTTAACACGAGACTCGATAGCAGCAAACCAATCGGAAGCACACTACAGCTAATTTAAGTTTTATACTGCATATCGGTCACGCGAGGTTGATTTAGCTCCTATTGTAGGATAGCTATCAATTATTATTATAGTAGAAAGGGACTAATGAAGGCTAGGTATATTTATTACCTATTACAGCGGTGGATAGCCTAGTCTCCTATTCGGGAGATTGGGAGTTCGACACGCATCTCTAACTTTTTGGAGTTACTATACATATTTTAAAAAACAAATAATATCACTTGATTAATTAAAGATTAATTAATATCACTTGATTAATTAAAAATTAATTAATATCACTTGATTTAATGGTGAAGGAAAACATCGTGGGGAAACGTTGCATGCCTGAGAGTTCTCCATAATGTTTTCAAAGTGTGTGGTAGACTATGGCCAAACCCCTTCTCATTCTGAGAGCAGTTCCATGCTCAGTAGTGAGCCGGCGACAGGTTGATAATGTTGATGATGGTGAAGAAGAAAACTGCAAAAGGAATTTGGTTCCACAATTTGCATGTCGTTATTTCTCACAGTTATCAAAGCAAGTACACCAATGAACAATTTCGCATAATATTATATAGAAATGTCTGAATTTAGAACGCCAGATATGCTAGATTCCAGGAAACCATTAGCATGTATCAAAACAACTCAAAGCCTGGATAATGGATAAGAACGTAAAGTGCTAAATAGTCTTTTAGACACATGCATCAAAACCTGTCCATTTGCCACGTTTGTTACTTAGCACTTCTCCATACAAACATGATATAAAGTAGGTACGCCTATTCTACTAGTTGATGCCCGCGACTTCGTCCGCGTGTATTCGGTTCGGTTTTTAATTACCGTAGGAACTATTTGATTTTCCGTCATAAAAAGCCTATGTTACTCTCCAGGTCTAACTTTATACCGTTGCAAAAAATCACTTCTATAAGTTGCTCTGTTGCGACGTGATTGAAGGACAAATCAACTAACAAACGTTGTTTCATAGCAGCAGTAGTAGCATTTATCTGCTAAAACATTCGAAACAAAAACTCTTCAACGAATAAAAAGTAACATCACGGTATCTCCATCAAACAATTTCAACTTCTAGAATAGTTTTTCCCTTTTTTTTGGGAAACAAATTGGGAAATTAATTTTTACCTCATTGTAGATAAATACAGCAAGCCAGTAAAGTTCAGGATTTATTACTTATATTAGCACATTTCCCGATCGGGTAGATATATACCTATTATGTACTTAATTTTTTTTTTATTTGGCTCGCATACAACAATTAAGGTTTGTTTTGCTTCCCTGTTTTGCTAACTTTGACAAAGCTAGGTACTTAGTTACGTGGTTTTAGAACTTTGTGACGTTCAACTAGCTTAACTTTAACTTTATTGCATTGACTGTTTGGATGTAGGTTTTTACAATTCTCCTGCTTTGATTTTCCAAGATAAAAAAATAGCCTGCTTGCCCCGTTTCTGGGATGCGAGCTGTACCTAGGTCTATCTGAACTATATTTCGTCAAAATCTGCAAATCAGGTGAGCCGTGATAAGACAACAGACAGACATGCATCAATTTTCGGCTTTGGGCCATCGGTTGTGAAATTGAAGTAAGTAAAGTAATTAAGTACAGGGTAGGTATGTCCATTATCTAATCCGGAAGTTGTAAATCTCTATCTATCAGAGACGCACGGACGGACAGAAAGATGGACCAATGCAAATTCACCCAAGGAAGTCTTTCGTCTATAAATATTATAATACTACGTACTTACCTACTTATAGGTAAAATGTTACTAAACAGAATGTACCTAGCAATAATTTTTAGGGTTCTGTACCCGAATGGTGCAAACCCTATTAAGCCTCCACTGTCTGTCCGTTTTTACAGAGTGTGTATTTGTATTGCCGCTATAACAACCAATAATAGAAATTTTAAAATGCATATTAATAAAATAAAAAAATAGTTACATAGCTTGCTATATTTTTATGGTATGGAACCCATCGTGTACGAATCCGATTCGCAGTTGACGGGTTTTTTAAGCACATAGCTCATCGGTTTCTAAGGGTGAATTACTTTTCGGTTTTCAGCAATATTACGTAAAAAGAAGGTTATTAAACTCGTTAACACAGTTACCTACATGCAGGAATTAGAACTCCTTGATTTTCTTTAGTATTCGCGTGTGAACTTCGTAATTAAAATAATTCTTCTAAATGTCTATATAATAAAAAGTTATTTACTTATTTACTGCTCATCCTAATAATATTGTAAACTAGATGATGCCTGCTTTGAGTAACCCATACCTAATCGAAGGAGTAACCGACATATCCGTCAGGTTGCGATCCTGAAGTGTCAATGGGTCGGGCACATACACATAGTTCGAAAAAAATACACGTTAACAGGGCTCTCTCCGTCACTCGGTTCATACAATCGTAGTTCCAATTTCATTTGAATATTAAGCAACCAAAGTTCATGAAATTTTGCAGACGTATATTCTAGAAACTAATATCTGTGTCTGTGGTGTTTTAGATTTTCCTAAAAATATGTAGTTTTAAAATTACAGGGGCTCAAAGATTTGTATGTAAAGATCGCGTAACTTTGAAACCGAATATTTTAACAGAAATCTGGAAAACCACAGACATAGATATTAGTTTCTAGAATATGTCTGCAAAATTTCATGGACTTTGGTTGCTTAATATTCAAATGAAATTGGAACTACGTTTGTATGAAGCGAGTGACGGAGTTATCCCTCTTAAAAGAAGGTGCTAGAATGGGAGCGCCCATTAGATGGACAGATGACATCAAATGAGTCGCTGGGAGGTGAATTGGATTCAGGCGACGCAAAACCGTGGCCTATGGAAGTCCCTACGTTCTTGTGCCTATGTCCAGCAGTCGATATCTATCGGTTTACGATGACGATAATGTGTTTATCAGCGTGAATTCAGGTTTTTAAAAATCCCATGGAAACTCTTTCATTTACAGGGACCAAAAGGGATTGTTAAAATCGCAGTCGCAGGCATCATCAGTTTATCCTACCTATTGAACAGGGGGTTTGGCAAACTGAAGTGGCAGTGAGTGTGAGTAGGTCATGTTTGTCGCATACGTCTAACGGATGGCCGATGCATGAGATGACCTCAGATAGCGCGCCAGATCAACAGGAAGTGAGTGGATTAATAATATTATTTACTAAAATAATATGACGCCCGCGATTTCGTCCGCGTGGATTTAAGTATTCTTAATCCCGAGGGAACTCATTTTCGTCAAAATCCGTTAAGCGGATGGGCCGAGAAAAGGTTATGTATGCAGACGGACAGACAGACAGATCGCATTTACGTAGTATGGATTGGCGTAAAATTAGTAGGTACCTAGTTGCCTTAATAAACAATTACAGTACTCAACCAGTTTATAGAAAATTAATATAACTTAACGGCGTGGGAATTTTGTTTTATGAAACTAGGCACTTATCTATCGTTTTCATTTTTACCTTAAACTATTTTTAATATATTATTCGTATTTTTTGAATAGGTTTTTATAAATGGAGCGCCATTCACTTTAGGTACTAAGTAGGTACCTGCAACTTGCAAGAGTCCTTAAAAAGTTTTTAACACCTATTCATGGACCTATAAATAATACTACATGGGCCTAATATGGACCATTATAATAGGATCATTAAAGGACATATTTATTCGACGTATACTTTTACTTATGTAGTTAGGACGTAGGTATACATATTACCTATATGCCTTTGATTAGATACCTACGTCGAGATTTTTAAAAACTTATATAGGTAGGTACCACAGACCACGTAGGTACATCCACGCGGACGATGTTGCGGACATCTTCTTGTAACTTTGCTAAGTAGGTACACGATATACCTTCTTAAATTCAAAGTTACTTGATTTTAACACAAAAAATTGTTATCATTATGTTATCAATTTTCTCTCTTGATTTTCCGAGATAAAAAGTAGCCATATACCCATCTCCAAGATGCAATCTATCTCTATACAAAATAGACGGGGCTCGCGACTTCGTCCACGTGGATTTGAAGTATCCAATTCTTTAATTTTCCGGGACAAAAAGTAACCTATGTCCGTTCTTGGGATGAAAGCTCTGTGCCAAATTCCGTCGACAGATGGGTCGTGAAAAGCTTGCACACAAACAGACAACACACTTTGCCATTTATAATATTATTAGTATGAATTATAACGGAAATAATTATTTTTCCACAATTAATTAATTGTGGAAAAATTTTCATAAACCATGACTGGAACGATCTTGCTCTTGTACCACTACCTTACACTACCAAGCTGTTGTTACAGTGTAGGTACTCTCGTCTCTCTTGGGAAAAAGTGTTTTATGACATAGGTACCTACTTATTTTATAGATTTGGAAAGCTTGTCTATAATATGTAGTTTTATAATATCTTTGCTGGAAAATATGTAAACAGGCTCTATAATAATTAAAAGACGTAACAGACAAATGTAGCTAAATACTTTGATATTTAGATGCCTAAACGTAAAGTACCTACCTAGCCCAATATCTAAAACATAATACGTACATACCTGTTATCATTACCAATCTAAAATAATTCAAAAATGCTAGAATTTTCTCCTTTAGGCATTGGAAATTTTTACCACGTTAGTCACTTTCTCCGTAAATAAACGCCAGTCGCGCTTTGCAAACCTAAACAAATGCATTTTTAACGTAACTCACAAACTTACCTATTTACCAGCTCCCATTTCTGTTAAAAACTAAAAACCACAGACACTATAAAACCGCAAAAACCTCCTTTGGTTCAATGATCAGTAGGTACTGAATTACACGTTGTAAATAATTGTTCCTGAACGAATATTTCCCGCGCAATAATTACGCGCGTTTCCGCCGGCATTCGTTTTCAAATAAACTATCCAAGATGGCCGCTGATTGACATGTTAGTGATGGTAGCGGTTCTAAAAATATCGATGCACATGTACAGAGAAAATAATGTAAGGCACTTTTTTTTAGTTTTTAGCAATACGTTGCTTTTATGTGCCTGTAAATTTGCTATTTCGACGTTTGTGTAGTAAGTGATAATGTACAGTAGTATCTATTATGTTCGAAATAAAAGTTTAACTACGATTTTCACATAGACCTACTTAATAATATATGAATGTATACTTAATAAAGAGAAACTGACTGACTGATTCAATACGATGCTTAAACCGTTGAGTCTGGAAACCTGAGATTTAGCATATAACTAGGTAGTAGATGGTAGATTTTTCTATTACGTAGACCCCCGTATACTCTGTCTCCCAGTAACTACCTTCAATAAAAATATTTAAGTTTTATAATATGTATAAGTAGTTTCTTTAATACTGATTCCAGAGATATATCTCGAGTGTTAAATGATACACTAAGTAGTTGGCAGTCACCGAATGCTTTCCGTAAGATTCCACTCCAGCACATGTGCTAAAATGAGCGAGCGTACTGTTCACTCATTTTAGCATGTTCACTGTAATCTATTTTTATTTTTGATGCGACGATTGAGGATAGAAGTTTCAACTAGGTACTTACGTTCTAAAGAATAATATGTCAAGTAGAACAAATTGCACATAGTTATTTACTAAAACGGTAGCACAATAGAATTTTTAATTTACCTCTAGTACGTATTTGTGTTTTATACAAATCAACTCTTAGAATATACCTATTCATAGTTTTCTAATCGATAAGCTTCTTAGAGCCGTTTTTATTTGTCAAAACTTGGACCTATGGCCTTTTTAACTGACTTTAATAAAAAGAAGATATGTATTCATCCTGTAGGTATGGATGTCGATTAAGGATAGATTGATTATCACTACCTACCTCACTACCCACGTTATGAATGCGAAAGTGTGTGTGGGTTGGTTGGTTTGTCCTTCAATCACGCCACAAGGGAACAACGGATTGCCCTGATTTATTTTCATGGATATACCTAGTTGAAGACCCGGAGAGAGACATATGCTAGTTTTAATCCCGGAAAATCAGAGAGTTCCCACGGGATTTTTGAAAAACTAAATCCACGAAGTCCGGAAATTATTGAGATCAGCTGTTTCGGGCGTTATTCAAATACTTAATAGATATTATGTTACATCGATAACAGTCGCTACATCACTAACAAACGGCAGCATGTAATTCGGTGACACGATACAAGAATACCATTATGTGTGATGTATTTTCCCATGGTATGTTACAATAATTTATTGCTGCTGAAAATATATTGATTTATTAAATACTTATGTATTTTTTTTTTTTTAAATTAACAATTTTATTTTACCTACCTACAATATGTGTTTATCTATGCCTCACCTTCAGAATTGAGGAGTTTTATCCTTGAAGTTTAATGAGAAAGACTTGGTACTAACAATCATCATCATGATCAACTCATCACCGGCTCACTACCTGACAAGCGGTCTCCACAGAATGAAAAGCATTTGGACGTAATCCACCACACTGGCCAAGTGTAGATCACTTTGGCAGCCTTCACTTTGAGAACATTATGGAGAACTCTCAGGCATGCATGTTTTCTTACGATGTTTATTTACCCTAGCAAGTCGCACTCCGGAAAGTTAGAGGTGGTGCACGGGATCGAATTCCAGCCCCTCGTATTGGAGGCCGACTTCTTAATCACTACACTAGCACCGCCACGATACTAACAATAATAGCCCACAATTATCAGATCAGTAAAGACCAGTTAAGATGAGCATCAGTAGGTACCTGTACCCAATTATTATCTACCTAGGTACATACCTATTGTTTCAACCTCAGAAGTAAGGAGTTGGAGGGTGTTATTATTCTAATGAGTGAAAGTATTAGCACATAAAACATAATATAAACTTCCAGGTACAGAAGGATTTTTTTTAAATTCAGATACAAGTTAACCCTTAACTGCAATCTCACCTGGCGGCTCGGACAGCGCCGAGGCCAAAATTTAATACAAATTAAATAAAAAAAATTAAATAAAAAAAAAATTCTTACCAAAAAGCTCCATTATACGAGTATTATTATCATGGTAGCTTTATTGCTACTACCATCTAGCCTCAAATAAAAATGAATCTCTTACTATCGCATAACTTTTATCTCTTACCCTTTCTCTTTCTCCATTTCTCTGTCATATCAAATTTATTAAGAGATTGACTTACACGAGAGCCGTCGAAGGGCATGCCGCCGCATTCTTTTGAGGGCACATACCTACGAGTAGGTACCTAATCAATTTCTGCGCTACATCATGCCCCAGCGCCCTACATTACATTCATATCCAACGCATAACTGCACCAGACAATATTATGTCTGAAAAAACCTATTTACTTACTCACATAATTATTATCATTTTAAACGTACTTTGTATATTATTTGCACTCAGGTAGGCATCTCCAACAGCCTTGAAATGAGCAAAAAAGTGTGCATCGTTAATATGTTCTGCTCCACTGTTGAGATTCGGCAAATGATTCAGTATAATTATCGCAAATTGTAAATTTTTTGAATCCCGCGGGAACTCATTGTTTTCCGGGATAGGCAGATCTAATAGGTATCTACATCACAGATTCATTATTCGTTGCCGCTGTTGGCCGGCTGATTTGCCTAACTTATAATATAACAATTCGCCAAACACAAAACATTGGGAGACTTAAGGTAGGGCGGAGGGAGCGGTCAACCCCAGACTTTGAATTAGGCAACCTTGATAATTCCTATACTGAAATCGCAAAATCAGTAAACGTACCTATGTACCTAACTAGGCATATTATTACGAGCTAGTTCAGTGTTGGAGACCCCCATACGAAACTAGAGTTTAAAAACATATTTGCGCTTGTTTCGCTCGCGCTTATATTAATAATTTATCATTAAATTGTACCATTTTCACTGTCGCTTGCGAGCCTCATTGATAAGGCTTCCGGGTTTCGATGAGTTAAGTTTACTGCTGTGCTATTCCTTGCTGTACATGGCAAGTGTGCGTTGTTATTCTATAATTCATGCGTATTAAAAATGGCTCGCACCTTTAGTGAATGGCGGTGCCTATTAATCTCGGATAGAGAAAAAAAAAATGTTGAGTAGGTATTCAATGCGGCGGTTTAGTATAAAGATTGAAGCTATATTTGGACACCTATTTTTAACGCGCTCTATTAACAGAAGTACCTTGTGGCATATAACGAATTTCGTGATGCAGCCTGACGTCATATAGATGATGACGTCACAAACACAGCCGTGTCGCTATTTATTATTAAAAATGCCTACCTACTAATAGTACTGGAGTGACGCGTATTGGTCATGCATTTTGTATGTCTTTAACTTTGACCCACTAGCGGTCATAAAAAGGGCTGAATCTAACTTTCTCTTAGCCTAGTCAAAGATAATAATATAATCACTACGGCCTTCTCTTCGGGGTTCCAGAATTCAATCCCAGTGTTCAGTTTCAATTTGGGTTATGTGCGTTTAAGCAATTAAAAATCACTTGCTTAAACTGTAAAGGAAAACATTGCGAGGAAACTTGCATGCCTGAGACTTCTCCATAATGTTCTCAAAGTATCTGCAGTCTGCCAATCTGCATCTGGTCAGCGTTGACTAGGTTTTGTGGAGCTTCTCATTCTGCGATGTGATTCGTGCTCGGTAGTGCGACGTCGACGTATCGAGATGATGATCCAAGTTTCTCTCTCTGCATCGTATTCCTCATTGCCCGTCCTGGCTCGTGATTTTCCATTTACTTACCTAATAACTACCTACATTATGGCAGGGTTTTTTTAGGATAATAATGCAGTGAGCCACGGACTCTCAGAATCTAATTTCTTCGGTTGAATGACTGAGTTTTAATATGCTGGCATCTAAAGCCAGAAAATTGTAAAAACAACTAGTTGTCAATGTGAAATTTGTCACTTGTAAAGTCATCGTCAATCCAACTCTATGGTCATCGTGGTTCTGTCAACTAGTTGGCAAATCAGTGTTTCCACTTTTAGGAATTTCGCCCTATTTCAGAGCAAAATGACTGATATTAGGTACGTTTTTTTTTATGTTGACATTGATATAGGGTAATTTAGAACAAAATAGAACTTCAGGTGGTAACTCTATTTTTCATACCTACCAATCCAATGTAATTTTGTATTTTTTATATTTATATCTACAGGCATAAGCTCAAAAAAGCTACTTAGATAGTGTACGTATTTTGTGGGTAACTTATCAACAGGATATTCATTATTCGTGTAATTAATAAGACCAGGTGATAGATTATAAATTTTTTTGAAAATAATAACCTTTTAGTAACAGCGCAAGAGTTATTAAGGTTTGGGGTCGTGAAATGATTAAAAAAAAACGTGGAACGATGTTGTTCAATAATAATAATTTATGTGAAATAATAATTGTTGTGCGTCCTAAACCAACATAACTATTTCAAACAGTTTTTAGAATAATTTAGGGCGAATTCCTACAGTAAAAACTAGGGTAAAACCAAATTCGTAAGGGGAAACACTAGCAAACCGCAAATGTCAGACTGACTTGTTTACACTTTACAAACATAAATACCCCAATTTTAATGAAACGAGCAGAAAAAATGGAAAAATTGCCACCGAAACAGAAGAAAACAAAAGGTCTAAAGAGGGAAGAGTTGTTAAATATGGACAAAAACGTAAATATCCACAATTTTTAGATGGACATAACATAACCTATATCAATGTATTTCAAATATAATTTTATCATTCATGGTAAAAGTCTTATTTAATTAATAGTTTATTTATACACTAAAATCATTTTAAGGAGTTCGTTCGGGACTACGTCTTCTATTGATACTTATTTTTTAGTATCAGATGTATTATGTTAGTAACATTTTTTGTTTAACAGGACCTAGTTGAGAAGATAATACAATTAGAAGCTCACAATGAACAGTTAAAAAATATAATTAGCAAGAATTTAGAAAATAGTAGTGATATTCAAACAGGTGCTGGCAAAAGAAAGTTTGACTTTAGTAAGTAAGTATCTTATTGTCTATCTAAAATACTAGCAAGCTGAATTACAGTGAAGCAGGCTATGTTGTAGAAACGATGGTGACTGGGGCAGATATATTCTGTGGGATGATGACTAACTCAGTGTCTAACATTGGATGAGGACTTCGTCTGCGATGGCGTTTGCTGGCGTGTGCTGTGCTTGTTTGGAGTGTTTTTTTTTTTTGTTAAGAGTGGCTGGTTTTTGTGTTAGTTGGTGTTTTTTGGTGGTGGAACTGACTGGGAAGCGCTCTAAAGGGGCGCCACGCGTATGTCGGCGGGCGCCGGCGCAGACGGAGTCCATACTTGTATAAATTCAATAACTTGAAAATATCACAAACTTGACATTGGCTAATCAGAGTAAAGCCAGATTTAAAGAAAAAAAAAACATTGGATGATAGTCACTGAGCTCATTTGACATTGTTTGGCTCTTAATATTAAAGTACAGTGGGGGAACTTACCAAATTGTAAAAAAATATAAGCTCATTATTTTCACTAGATGTCACTACCGTCGGCTACTCCTGCGCATTCTCTACTTTGGTTGGAACTACCAAGGTCTGGCAGTGCAAGAGGACTCTACACAGACTATAGAGCACCATCTCTTTCACGCGCTAAAGAAGTCTTGTCTCATAGAGAGTAGAGAGAAGTCTCAGTATCATAGATGTGGGAGAACTGATAAAGGAGTCAGTGCTTTTGGACAGGTACTTATTTTGGCTATAATGAACAGATTAATGTTTTTCGAATTTCAAGTAGGCCAAAAACGCAGATAAAATGCAGCGGTTTACGCGTGTTTTTCCACGGGTCCAAAACATGTTCTGACTTTTCATACCATCATTACTGTAAATGTCAGAGCAATATTAAAAACTACTACTTTAAGCAGTAGAAGTAAGGCCTCAGATTGGCACAGGGCGACTTTTACGTAATGCAATCTCCTTTACCACCGTCATAGAATCGAAGCGTTTCCGCTAGAATTTTTCGGCTGAATTCCGCAAGAGGCTTTCCGAATTTACTTTAGATTTGTCTAGCCTTTTAATTTTGTATGGTCATTTCTGTTCGTCTCAGGTAATATCAATAACACTACGCAGCAAACATGCACCGTCTGAGCAAAATCTCCCGAGCTCTATATCGTCCGAGATGCCGTATTGCAAGATCTTGAATAGACTCCTGCCTAAGGAAATCCGAGCGGTCGCTTGGATGCCGATACCTGATGAAAAACCAGAATTCAGTGCGAGGTAACAAACAGTGATTGATAAAGCATAGATCAATTATTGCCATTCGAAAATAGGGCTTAACACGTTACCAGAAAACAATTGTAATATTCGTTACAGATTCGATTGCAAAAAACGTCAATACAAATATTATTTTCCAAAATCCTCTCTTGACATAAACGCGATGCGTGACGCGTGCCGTCACCTGATTGGGTCACATGACTTCCGCCATCTTTGTAAAATGGACGTCGGGAACAACGTCACGGAGTTCCGCCGGGAAATATTGAAGGCGGATATCGAGGCCTTGGATCAAAAGGATTGTAATAGTGGTGAGTATCACTGCCCATCTTATTAAGTACAAAAGTATTTTTTTTCTTAGTCCGTCAGATTTTTTCATGAATTATATTATGTTGTAACTTGCCATTGGGCAACTTGTTTTTCAATCACTGTATTACATTTTCAGCCACATCGATGTACACGTTGACGATAGAAGGAAACGCTTTTTTATGGCATCAGATCAGATGTATTATGGGAGTGTTGCTATTGGTTGGGCTAGGAAGGGAGTTACCGAGTGTTATCACAGACTTATTGGATGTACAGACAAACCCGAGGTGAATTTTGAAGACAATTTTTTTTTTTAATTGGTGAGAGCGTATAACAGTGGGATCAAGCTGGGCATATTGGCAATAGTATATGGATCTATAACTCGGCCGTGCTAAGTTTGCTCTCCGACTTATCCGCTCACCTCCCCGCGGTCTTCTTGTAGCGTCAGTACGGTTCGCATACCGTACCTAAATGTCAGTGTGACGTAATCAACGCGAGATGCAAACTTAGCTTGAATTGACTGAGTAGTATTTTTTTTCTCTCTCGTCTGGCTTTACAAAGATTAGCCAATGTCAAGTTTGTAGTTATTTGTAACAAATTAGTTAAATTATACAAGTATGGACCCCGTCTGTGCCGGCGGCGCTCGCCGACATACGCACGGCACCCCCATAGAGCGCTTTCCAGTCAGTTTTAACAAAAAAAAAAACACTCCAAAAAGGCAGAGCACGCCCATCAGCTAACACCAACACAGACGAAGTCCCCGAGTAGTATTATCTATAATATGTATATTACTAATGGAACATCTTTTTTGACATTTTATTTTCGCTTCACAGAAAGCCTCAATACAATATGGCACTTGACGTACCATTAAACTTATTCCATTGCTCTTACGATGTAGAAAACAGCGGGGTATACGATCAAGATGAATTGAAGAATGTTATAGTTCATCTACAGAGCGAATGGACGATACATAGTGTTAAGTAAGTGCAATAAATTTGTACACCACAATATATAACAAAAAATACAGCAACAAGAAGGACCGCGGGCATAAACTAGTTTACATATTTATACTTTTACAGAACCACTATGATAAAAGATTGCCTATCAAATCTAGAAGAAATTTTCGATAGCCTCTCAAAAGAGAAAGAGATAGGCGATGGCTTAGAAAACGCATCAGACAGAGACAGAGTGATGGCCCATGCAGACTGTTTGTTACAAGGAGTCAAACCAAGAAATTATACACCTTTGTTGAAGAGGGAAACATGTTGTAAGCATTACTTATTTTTTGGAGTCTATAAATCATTAAAATAAACATTTCTATTTAGCTTCACTTTCATCCACTTATTTATAATTCAAATCTTCCGACGGAATTTTCAAATTATTATTATCTCTATGTAACGTTTTCGTAACGTATTTAATTTTTTCTCGGCTGGTCTCAAAAAAAGCTAAGACTATATTTTTCTTCAGTCTGTGATTACTGGTAACTGACAATACCGATTACCTAAGATTTAAAAAACTAGAACTCAGAACAGTTAAACCGCTTAAAAATGCACTGTTAAGAAAGTATTAATTTTATGGAGGGTTCCGTAAAATATCAGCAAACTCATCCATTTATACTATTCTTTATCAATGATTTATTTTAGCAATTCAAGACATACCTAATGTTTATTTTATTTTCAGCTAGCTTAGAAGAAAGGATAGAATATTACAGAAAGAAAAGAAAAGTGGCCGACGTTGAATAACTTTAAGTTAATTTACACAGTGTTATGAGTAAGTACATTTTGTAAGTAGTAGGTTATTTTTTAAATAAAAATCTCTAAATCAACAAACATGTTTTATTCAAACAACTCCTATGAACAAGATAATGCAGTTCAGTAGTTTTTATTATAATAAATCAATTGCAATTAAATAAAGGATCGGATTAGGGGTGGGTTCATAATTATTAAGTTGCTGACACGTTACACTGTGTTGTAGTGTGTTGCATTGCAAGTCTCGACGATCAACGAAACCCACGACTGACTTTAAGCTACTTATATCACTTAAACGGCTCGTAAGATTAGGCATGGGTTACGCCCGTTCACTGCGTGGTCCTCGGGTTGGTTGGCGTGCTGTGGTTTCAGCATGCTTCTAAAGGTGTTTGGGGTCACGTAGTGTCCCAGTGGTAGGTCTGCTACGGCGGATATCCGCTGACGGAGTAACGAGCGGTTGGATGGAATTTCTTGAGGTTTTTAGTCGGTAGGAGTCCGACATAACCACTATGCTTCTCCGTGGCCAGTGGTATCCATGACGGATTTTCCTCACGAAAAAAAAGGATGACATCCACAACCCGTAATCTACATTCTAATCCACGATTCGTCTGTATGACCTGGATCGTCTTCTGTCGAGCTACGGCTTTCCACAACACAGTTTAGGTAATGTATCTGCGCCTTAACTTAATCTTAGAGCTATTTTTCAGGTAGGTAAGTGTGCTTCCGTCCTAGACTGGAAATCCTAGCTGTCTGGTGAGAAAGTGGTCGTACCTCATCGCGTCAGTTTGTTGGAAATCACTTATCATATCTTTGTGCTTATCTTATAACATACCTACTGAACAGATTTTTATTAAGTTCACATCGATGGATCATATTTTGTTTATAAAGGAAAGTTCCTATACCTAAAGTAGCTAGGTAAAGTGTATTCCAGCACACTAAAGACGACCCGTGCGAAGAGACCAGCTAAACCAGACTACTAACAACTAGAACTATAACAATAATTTACTTGAGTAAATAGTAACATAACTATGGAGTTTTACTACACAGTATGGTCGGTGGCCTAACTTTTAGACTTAAAATGCACTGTCGGTGCGTGGTTGATTTAATGTAGACATCATGTCCCGTTACGCGGGCCATGTCCCGGTTTTACCACATCTCAGTATGTTCCGACATCTCAGTTAGCACTAAAGTAAATTATACGAAAGTGCCTACCGACGAGAAGATATAACTAGGTAGTTTTGTACATTTAGGATGGCAAAGTAGCAGCTCAGGATCCGCGCTGAAAATCAGCGCTATAGCGGTATACTCTTGTCAATTGTGTATCGAAGCATATAAGTACGTGGCTTTATGCTGAGCTAGAACCTTTTTTCGGGTTGTGCCAGACAGTTTATGCCGACGTTTTTTCGACAACCGCCGAGTTTCTTGCTGGTTCTTCTCGGTAGGAAAGGTATTCCGAACCAGTGGTAGATTCTTTTGACGATTCAAAAGAACTTGTAAAAGTCTAATTGAATAAAAATATTTTGAATTTGAATTTCTTCTGCTAGAGGCATTTTCGCTTAAATGCTCAAGTGGAGGAAGCGCCGGGATAATCAACTCTTAGGTACTTATAACACACAACTGTGTCGCACAATTTACAAAATAAACGTTACTCTTTCTTTCTGCCAGCTAGGCACTTTAAGGCAGGTATTTATTGATCAACAGTAGATCATTTTAACTGGATAGTCAATATAGGCTCAGTACTTGGATAAATTTTAATTCATCCAAGGCTCAGTATCACCAAAGAAGAGAGTGGCGCAGATTTATGTTTCGCTGACCAAGCAAAGAACTCTGGACTTGGGACTCAGTATGCTTAGTGCTTAATTAGACTGCCAATACGACCACGCGCCGCTATACGAAAAAGATCCAATCCACATGAATTAGCTTTTGGATGATAATAGTTTAACTTTTAAGTTGACTAAAACCATAAAACTAATTAGGTAATTCTGCGTGAGTTGGATCCTTTTCGCACAACAGGGTCGTAAATTAAACAGGTATACATGCAGGGCATGCACACACTTACATACAGATTCATAATTTTGTACTTTGTGCCAGATAAATCCCGTTAGATAATTTATTCAGTCGTTGACAATAGCGTTAAGCCATTAAAAAGCAAAACGAACGCGATAAATCGACCTCTAAACAGGAGCGCATTTTGTATCCGTAATTGTCCCTGTAATGATTATGGCATTGTAGGTGCATTGTACTTCGCGGCTAAACCGGCCGCGGTAAGCGGGCGCAATATTTTACTATCGCACTGCACATTACTTATGCAGTGTTAGAAGGCTGCTACGGGCGTGTAGCGGTCCTTACCGCGCGCGAAGCCTACTTTCCAACAAATTTAATCTTCTGCAACTAAATTATCTCATAATTAACCGTTTTTTAATTTTGCTTACGGAATTCTAATAGGCAATAAAATTATCTGTACCCGCAAATATAAACCGGCTCATTTAAATAGTTCGTGCTCATCATGTGTCGTTCAAGGTTTTTTGGGTCATCTTAAAAAAATGGAGTAGCATGACTTTGACAGTTCGCAGTTCGCTATTTTATTTACATGGCTGATTGTGTTTTGTTTTGACGCTTTTTTTCAAAGGTTGTGATTTATTTTGTGACTCAAATTAATGTGATATTTATATTGTGGAATTACAGTTGTAAACGAAGTTGTTAAAAGAAATCGTATGCAAAATCCAGGTCTGCATTTCCTCATTTCCTTTTATTATAAACATTGAATTATTTTTAATTACTTAGCTAGGTATTGATGTTTCCTTCCATGCAAATTATAAATATAGAAAACTACATGCATGTTCTAATACCTTACACTAATAACAATAGAGCACCTAACATTAACTATTTACCTACCTACCTAAAAAAGTTGAAGTTTTTACTGGAAAGGCAGGAATAATAAAACTACTTAGGTATATGTACTTCTTGCAATAAGGGAGGCAGTACCTACTTAAAAATTGTTGAGTTGTAGTGTAGTCTTTATGTATTTAATAGTCACAAACCATGCCTTACTTGGCCTTACTTAAATACTTGTGTCTACAATTTAAATAAGCAAGCAGGCATGTTAATTATGTAAAATTTTAAGATGGATTCACATTAGACCATGTAGTGCCCAGATTAATTGCTGATTTGCATGGTCAATGATTTGTGGTTGGTTTTGTTTAAACGAATTCATCTTGGACTGGGGTGTTTCATGCCACTCAGAGAAGATTCTAGCCTATGCATATGGTAACATGATTCCACCTTATGTATGGACCATCTAACATTTTTTGATTCCTGTATACTTGACAGATTACTGCAATTTGGCTGTAACGGTTTAAACTGAAGTCTATCTCCCAAAGATCCAGTTACATGACAGATGTTTCAAGTTATGTTACGGTCACCATTTCATATATTCTCATTCCTATCCTTATTCCGTTCTTATTTACTGTAATATCATTATTATTATTTCCTTAATTATTTATTTTAAATTTTATATATACATTATGTTTATTTACTTTATTTTATTAGTACACCCCTTCCACTTTCTTTAATTTTTATTATCTCCTCACCCTAAGGTTGCCTGGAAGAGATCGCTATTTTAGCGATAAGGCCGCCTCTTGTACATAAATCTTTATTGTTATTTATATATTACTGTCTTGTTGGTGTACAATAAAGAATATTTTACTTTTACTTTACTTTACCATTAAACTAAAATCGTCAATAAAAAGTGAATTGGGTTGCACAAGTCTAGTTCATTCCATGGTTAAGATTATTGGCAAAAATTTTGGTAAAGTTAACCTATTTTGCTTTCAGTGACATTCAAAGTTTAATGCTGTCCATAATGTAACTTCATGTGCATGTCATGCATCATGCAACTGAGCCTAAGTGTCGAGTTAAAAAGTTTTAACACCTTGCAAGTGCATAGAAAGAATATAATAAGTCAAGATGTTTGCTATTGACTATACTTAGTCCATACTATACTTAAGTGTACTGCTTGACTGATATGACTCATGGGGTAGAGACTAGAGAGCAGGTAGCTGAAAGGTGATAGCAAAATTGTATTCCCTGATTTAATATATCAACTGTCCTCTTCATCTCCTGCAACCTTTGTCCCTATCTCATGTTGAAATCTAGAAACAGCACTTTGACTTTGCTTAGACTTAAGTTTCAGTTAAAATGAGACAGATTCATGCCAGCTGTATAATGCTGTCTCGTTTTAACAGTGTCTTAAGTCTGAACAAAGTCAAAGTGTGCTCTATAGATCTCAGCCTCAGTGAAACAACTACCTACATATAACTGACAGATTTATTATAACACACACATCAAAGGACTTTGAAGATTTTGGTCTGCGACCATTTTCCATCACAAAAAAGAAAACGATGGACATGTATGCAGGCCAGGTTCTATACTAAAATTGTTATTCAAACCCCTTTGAATATGGAAATGTTATACTAGGGCCTCTGATTAAAATGTGCCTTATTAAAATTATGTTTCTATTGTTACAGATACTTACAAGATATGAAATCAACAAAAAATAAGCATAAATTAATAAAAAACATGTAGTTTAATGCCAAGTAATATATTTACATAGTAATATGTTACACTAAGTATATCAATGAAAAACAGAATGTAAAGTTAACTATAAATTAGTTTTTATGGCCAGTATTAGGAATAATTAGGTGTATTATGTAATAAAATGAAGTGTAGCTTCTACAAAGAATGCAGTAATAAAGGATTGTTTCTATTTGTAAGTATTATTACCTATTTTATTTTATTTTATTTTATTAATAAGTTCGCTAGCGATTTTTACAAAAATGATTTTAAATTACATAAAGTTAAATAACTACAACCATGTATGTAAAATCATTTGAAAGCAAGCCCTAAATGCACGTAAACACTTATACTACATGATAATAATTTATAATTAGTAACTAGCTAATGCTCGCGACTTCGTCCGTGTGGATATAGGTTTTTAAAGGTGGGTGCACACTTATCCGAGCCGAACGCGTCGAAAGAGTCGAACGAAACGAATTTTAGAATTTTCTATATGAAATCTACTTCCGATTCGGACGCTTCGACGCGGGGAAGTGGGGAGGTTTCATGAGATTTCATATACAGGATTCTAAAATTCGTTCGGTTCGGCTCGTTCAACGCGTTCGGCTCGGATAAGTGTGCGTTCACGTTAAAAACACGTAGGAACTCGTTGATTTTCCGTGATAAATGTAGTCCATGTCACTCTCCACGTCTTTAACTATATACCCATGCAAAAAATCGCTTCAATTCTTGCTCCGTTGCGACAACAAACAAACAAACAATCGAACACACTTTTGCATTAATTATAACATTAGTAGACTTAGGAAAAAGAATAATTTTTAAACAGTTTTATTTAGTTTCCATCCAAATTAGGCTAACTTTGTTTAGGTTAGGCGCTATTTAGTAATACTGGTTTTTTTTCTTGCAGCTAAAAGGAGCAAATGTACACGAGATTTGGACAAAAGGCACTTAATGGTTTACATGGTAAGTAAAGGGCTTACATTCTATCCTATCTTCCTGCATACTATAATATCTGTAGAACGTCCACGACAATAAACGCTTTTATTCTCGTGGACGTTCTACACGTTTTGAACGCTACATGCGACTTCATTTTTCCGCAAACACGAATCTTTATCTACGTAAGGTTCTTTTATCATCGTCAAGGTCTGCATCCGTTAGCTAAAATTCCTCGGACACGTACGAAGCGATTTGCTTCCTCGTTTCTAATCCGAACTTCTAGGTTAGGATATGGAACGCCCTTTCGGCATAAGTTTTCCCCTCCATTTTGATATGGGTACCTTCAAGTCAAGAGTGAGTAGGCAACTTCTAGGCAAGCGAACTCCATCTTAGGCTGCATCATCACTTGCTAGCAGGTCTGATTGCAGCCAAGCGCTAGTCTATAAATTAATGAAAAGAAGATCAAAGTGGTATCTAGCTTAAATTCGACCGCGGAAATCATCTCCAATATTACTTCCCTATATTATTCAAAATATTTCTAACTTACCTACTTAAAATGGTTGTAGTTTTTTCGCGGCTACAAATCTTAGTGCCTACGCCCACCAGGCGGATTGTGGAGGCAAGTCTATTTGAAAACAACTTAATCCTAACTTTATTCACTTTGACATATGTTGGAATCATTAACATTATCCATAATATGATAAATGCGAAAGTGTTGGTTTATCCAACACACACCCTAATTACTGGATGGATCGGGCTACATTTATAATTATTACGAAGACATCATCCAAGAAATTATTTTTGAAAACTGATCCCCTAAGGAGATAAAATAGGGATTCAAAATGTACATATGTAGTCGACGCGGATGAAGTCGCGGACATAAGCAATAATCCTACTAATATTACAAACGAAAGTTTGTATGTTTCGATGTTTGTTACATTTTCACGCAAAAACTACCGGACGGATTTATCCCAAATCAATGACTTCCCACGGGATGTTTAAAAACCTATATTCTATGGGCATGAAGTCGCGGGCTGAGCTAGTACCTATATTAATACTTATGTATTAATTCACATCGGCCAGATCGCGTTAAAATGCCAGTTTATAACATTATAGTGCGGATTAGTATAAAATAGATAATAAATCACAGATAATAAAGTCCGATCGCCATATTTTTAATGGGACAGTGAAGTGAAAGCAAAATGCTAGGTTCCCACGGTACCGTTAAGGCGTCCCTTTCACACCTTCACAACATCTTGTATCGGCGACAAGGACGGGCGATGTCCAATTTGCTCTATTTTGTACGCCCTTTCTCTTTATCCCTCATCCTTGTGAGTTTGTATGCGCACTACTGTTTTGTGTCTGAAAATTTTTAAAAAAAATCTTCAATCTTCCTCGAGTAGGGGGAAAAAGGGAAAAATTTCTATGAATTTGAAAACTGAAATTTTATAAGTATTGTTAAATAAAACCGGTCAAGTGCGAGTCGGACTAGCACACGAAGGGTTTCATACCATCATACAAGATATAACGTTATGTAGCTACCTACTTTTAAAAAATTTTGGAAGTGTGTTTTGGGGGTGGTTTACCAGAATTTAAAATATCAGTGTAATAAAGCTGTGCAGTGCAACTTCTGTGCACGGTGATGTTAGTATGAAATAGATAAACTACAGTGCGCGTACACCATTCAACTATCGCTTCCCACGAAGTTTTGCAATCTATGCCCAAAAGTATCATCAAGATTTTAGTACCAACCTATTTACTTAATTGAATAAATGGTGCATTCACAGTAGTTAGTAACTCTGACTTCCCTATGTAGAAAATATTGACCAAGCATATACAGGTACCTACCTACTTTATCCTTAATAATCAAGTCAAAAATGATGAAATCCGGCATAGCTCAACGGGTTGTGAAGCTGAAGTAGCAATGGGCAGGGCACATAGAAAACCGATAAACTTTGGGGTCCCAAGGTCCTAGAATCGGGACTAGACTAGAATAGAAAGTTGGAAGTCCACTAGGTGGACAGACGACATCAAACGATTCGCAGGAAGCCGCTGGATTCAGGCGGCGCGGAACGTTGCGATGGAAGTCTCTGCAAGAGATCTACGTCTAACAGTAGACGTCTATCGTTTGATAATGAGATGATGATGATATTAGAAAAGAAAGAGAAGACGTTTTTGTAAGTTGTGCCACACATCACATTATACCTAAGGGTTGGTTAACCTCATGCAATGTTTGTTCTAGGATGGAAGGGAGGGCGTGGGGCGCCGCGAAGGTGCCGTGCTGCCCAATACAATGGAGGTAAGGAATGTTTACTTAAATACAGTACCTAGTAAAAGCCGTGATAGTTAGTGATTAAAAAGTCGACTTTCGAATCAGGATTCCGGGATTCGCAACTCAAAATTTTCGCAGTTATGGGCGACTTAAGCAAATAAATATAAAGCTCCTTCTTACTTTGACGGTGAAGGAAAAGGGTTATTCCATTTATCGCCCCCTAAAAATCCACCCTAGGATGGATAGTCAGAAACAGGGATGTTGCGGAAGTGGTTATATCGGAACCGATTTCGGAAGCGGAGTTTTTAATTTGGTTTGTCGGAATCGGAGGCGGAGACGGAGGCAGAAGAGAATGTGTTAAGGGCTGGTATAAGAAAGTAAAATTACACACAATTATTCATCAGTTATATTCTTATTATCAGTTTAATAAATAAAACAGGTATAGTACGCGACAGGTCGAGATGGCAACCGGGGGCTGTGCGGGTGTGCGGGGCGTCCCCACCAAGCCATGCCATTGCCATCCTCGACCTGTCGAGTACTATTATAAAGGCGTATACCTAGGTGTCGAAAATAAAATAAAAATCGAATCAAAAATCGAATTTAAATTCCTAAACAGTACCTACTTGTAGTGAAGTTAAGCAGCATCAGCATACTCGGTCTCCGATATAACTGCCGATTAAAATTAATCGGAACTGAAACCGGAATCGAAGGTGCAAAAGCAATCGGCAGTTCCGAGCTTTCGGAATCTCCGAACAACTATAACATCTACCTATACCTACTCTGATACGCGACTTCATTAATTATCCTCTCTAAGACGGGGTGGGTAGTCGGAATTGGTAAATTATTTTTCTTCTGCTTTTATCCCCTGGCTGTGTACTGTAACCTTGGTACAGTACCAGGGTTACAGTACGGTACGGTAGCCGGGGCACGGTACGGTACCATCCATATTCGGTGTAGACGTGCTTTGACCAAGGGGTGCGCTTTTTAGGGATCATCAGAATTATTTAGATCATCAGTAAGTCAGGAAACCCATATAATATGTGATCTTCTGATTATCGCGAATATTTAAATTCTAATGTAATATGTCCAGCTCTCAGATAAGATCGCGTCGTAATGAAGTGAAAGTTTTTCATCGACAGGTAAATAACAATAAGAGCATGCAGATTGCATTAAGATTTGCCACAGCTTTACTCAAGATAGATATCAAGTCGATAAAGATATTTGCTTCTCTATCGACTTCTTATCTTTTTCTCTTTACTTTTACAAATTTTTTGTTAGTACGAATAAAAAAATGAAAAATCCGTAACATTTAAAAAATACCTGGGAACCATTTTCCCGCGACCATAAGAAGAGTTTGCAGTGTGGGAATACACAAAGATACATAAATCAACAACTTTCAAGTAGCCCATTGGCTCTTTCAAAAACTGTTTTCTCTATAACCACATCACAACAGCCAAATATGGCAAAAGTCTATCCAACTGCGATATCAACTAAAAGACAAATCAATAGATCAATTAAATAATATCGGTTCGGCGATCTACCGTCAAATTAGTTCTGAGGCTTAAACAATGAATGGCGTGATATCTCTCGGTTTATATCTGACTAGCTGACGCGATTCGCGACTTCGTCCGCGTGGATTTAGGTTTTTCGAAATCCCATGGGAACTCTTTGATTTTCCGGGATAAAAAGTAGCCTATGTGCTAATCCAGGTTATTATGTATCTGCATTCTGAATTTCAGCCAAATCCGTCCAGTGGTTTTTGCGCGAAGGAGTAACAAACATACACACACACACACACATAAACACAAACTTTTGTCTTTATAATATTAGTGTGATGATATAACTGAAAGGTACATGGATTAAAAAGGTCTGTCTGACATAAGACCGACTGGACTCGCAGACCCCTGGTGACATGCACAGGGTTTGAAGCCAGGGCAGGTATTAAGTATTCGATTCCCCTTTCCGAAGATGTTCATTATGATGATCTTTATAATATGGGACCAACCAACCTAACTGTAAGTAGATACATACTTTCAAGTGTAAAAGAAAATAATGTTGAAATTAGTTCAGATTGTATATAGAACTATATAGTTTAGTACATCGACTGTCGGTAACATGGCTAGACACTTTAAGGACGTATTTGCACACTTGTATAGATTTTCGGTACGCTTTGTGGCTAAAATATACTAAGTAAATTGGAACTACAGATTGCTAAAAATAGATTGGTCCTTTATCTCCAGAGATCGAGTAATTTTTTGATAAAATCATTAATTTTGATACTATAAGAACGATTTTCCTTCACCTCTTCCACGCAGAATTAACGATTTAGGGTCAAGTTTAGGTACATTTTTCTCAGTTTACGTACGGATTTTATTCTTCTAATAAATATTTTCCGTTAGCACATAATGTGTACCTCAAAATGTGAGATTATTATATTAATAGTATTATAAAAATAAATAAAAACATCGTGTATAAATTTTTCACGTATTTTGCTTCAACCGCAAACCTTAATACAGTGCACTAAGGGTTATTTTGATATTGGGCAGGCAATGGTATGATTTCAAAATTATATCAGTCAGCGGCCAGCCGCCTTCGTGGGTGGTCTCTGCGTCGGTTGCTATAATTTTTTGATGTGGAAAAGATCGCTGTACGAACACAAAATAGTTCGACAAAACCCTAACTGATATTTATAGGTACTTATTCCGTGATTGTGCTGATATTTTGGCAAGGTAAGATAATAATGATAATATTATGTACCTATTATCACATTTTATCGTTAGCTGGATTTTTTTCTTGAGCATGATAGTGATCTGATAGTGAACTTCGAAGGCTGCGACAGGAACTTGAAGACTAGAAGAACTAGATGTGTCCAGTTTGGGCTCGTTTTCTTAGTCATGACGAGATCTTACCTCCGGATTTGTGGAGTGACCTGATGGTATACCTCGAAAGTCACTATTGGAACTCGGAGACGAATAGAGCTAGATGTTTCGAGTTTGGGCTCATTTTCTTAGTCATGATGAGATCTTACCTCCGGATTTGTGGAGTGACCTGATGGTATACCTCGGAAGTCACTATTGGAACTCGGAGACGAATAGAGCTAGGTGTTTCGAGTTTGGGCTCATTTTCTTAGACATGATGAGATTTTACCTCCGGATTTGTGGAGTGACCTGATGGTATACCTCGGAAGTCACTATTGGAACTCGGAGACGAATAGAGCTAGGTGTTTCGAGTTTGGGCTCATTTTCTTAGTCATGATGAGATCTTACCTCCGGATTTGTGGAGTGACCTGATGGTATACCTCGGAAGTCACTATTGGAACTCGGAGACGAATAGAGCTAGGTGTTTCGAGTTTGGGCTCATTTTCTTAGTAATGATGAGATCTTACCTCCGGATTTGTGGAGTGACCTGATGGTATACCTCGGAAGTCACTATTGGAACTCGGAGACGAATAGAGCTAGGTGTTTCGAGTTTGGGCTCATTTTCTTAGTCATGATGAGATCTTACCTCCGGATTTGTGGAGTGACCTGATGGTATACCTCGGAAGTCACTATTGGAACTCGGAGACGAATAGAGCTAGGTGTTTCAAGTTTGGGCTCATTTTCTTAGTCATGATGAGATCTTACCTCCGGATTTGTGGAGTGACCTGATGGTATACCTCGGAAGTCACTATTGGAACTCGGAGACGAATAGAGCTAGGTGTTTCGAGTTTGGGCTCATTTTCTTAGTAATGATGAGATCTTACCTCCGGATTTGTGGAGTGACCTGATGGTATACTTCGGAAGTCACTATTGGAACTCGGAGACGAATAGAGCTAGGTGTTTCGAGTTTAGGCTCATTTTCTTAGTCATGATGAGATCTTACCTCCGGATTTGTGGAGTGACCTGATGGTATACCTCGGAAGTCACTATTGGAACTCGGAGACGAATAGAGCTAGGTGTTTCGAGTTTGGGCTCATTTTCTTAGTCATGATGAGATCTTACCTCCGGATTTGTGGAGTGACCTGATGGTATACCTCGGAAGTCACTATTGGAACTCGGAGACGAATAGAGCTAGGTGTTTCGAGTTTGGGCTCATTTTCTTAGTAATGATGAGATCTTACCTCCGGATTTGTGGAGTGACCTGATGGTATACCTCGGAAGTCACTTTTGGAACTCGGAGACGAATAGAGCTAGATGTTTCGAGTTTGGGCTCATTTTCTTAGTCATGATGAGATCTTACCTCCGGATTTGTGGAGTGACCTGATGGTATACCTCGGAAGTCACTATTGGAACTCGGAGACGAATAGAGCTAGGTGTTTCGAGTTTGGGCTCATTTTCTTAGTCATGATGAGATGTTACCTCCGGATTCGTGAAGTGACCTGATGGTATACCTCGGATGTCACTATTGGAACTCGGAGACGAATAAAGCTAGCTGTTTCGAGTTCGGGCTCATTTTCTTAGTCATGATGAGATCTTACCTCCGGATTTGTGGAGTGACCTGATGGTATACCTCGGAAGTCACTATTGGAACTTACAAAACGAGCTCAAACTCATAACATCTAACTCTACTCGACTCGAAAGTCCAATAGTGGCTTTTGAAGTATACCTTCAGAGCACTCCAACAAGTTTCAAGGTATAATCTCGTCATAACTAACAAAACGGGCCCAAACTCGAAACACCTAGCTCTATTCGTCTCCGAGTTCCAATAGTGACTTTCGAGGTATACCATCAGGTCACTCCACAAATCCGGAGGTAAGATCTCATCATGACTAAGAAAATGAGCCCAAACTCGAAACACCTAGCTCTATTCGTCTCCGAGTTCCAATAGTGACTTCCGAGGTATACCATCAGGTCACTCCACAAATCCGGAGGTAAGATCTCATCATGACTAAGAAAATGAGCCCAAACTCGAAACACCTAGCTCTATTCGTCTCCGAGTTCCAATAGTGACTTCCGAGGTATACCATCAGGTCACTCCACAAATCCGGAGGTAAGATCTCGTCATGACTAAGAAAATGAGCCCAAACTCGAAACACCTAGCTCTATTCGTCTCCGAGTTCCAATAGTGACTTTCGATGATACCATCAGGTCACTCCACAAATCCGGAGGTAAGATCTCATCATGACTAAGAAAATGAGTCCAAACTCGAAACACCTAGCTCTATTCGTCTTCGAGTTCCAATAGTGACTTCCAAAGTATACCATCAGGTCACTCCACAAATCCGGAGGTAAGATCTCATCATGACTAAGAAAATGAGCCCAAACTCGAAACACCTAGCTCTATTCGTCTCCGAGTTCCAATAGTGACTTCCGAGGTATACCATCAGGTCACTCCACAAATCCGGAGGTAAGATCTCATCATGACTAAGAAAATGAGCCCAAACTCGAAACACCTAGCTCTATTCGTCTCCGAGTTCCAATAGTGACTTTCGAGGTATACCATCAGGTCACTCCACAAATCCGGAGGTAAGATCTCATCATGACTAAGAAAATGAGCCCAAACTCGAAACACCTAGCTCTATTCGTCTCCGAGTTCCAATAGTGACTTCCGAGGTATACCATCAGGTCACTCCACAAATCCGGAGGTAAGATCTCATCATGACTAAGAAAATGAGCCCAAACTCGAAACACCTAGCTCTATTCGTCTCCGAGTTCCAATAGTGACTTCCGAGGTGTACCATCAGGTCACTCCACAAATCCGGAGGTAAGATCTCTTCATGACTAAGAAAATGAGCCCAAACTCGAAACACCTAGCTCTATTCGTCTCCGAGTTCCAATAGTGACTTCCGAGGATACCATCAGGTCACTCCACAAATCCGGAGGTAAGATCTCATCATGACTAAGAAAATGAGTCCAAACTCGAAACACCTAGCTCTATTCGTCTCCGAGTTCCAATAGTGACTTCCAAAGTATACCATCAGGTCACTCCACAAATCCGGAGGTAAGATCTCATCATGACTAAGAAAATGAGCCCAAACTCGAAACACCTAGCTCTATTCGTCTCCGAGTTCCAATAGTGACTTCCGCGGTATACCATCAGGTCACTCCACAAATCCGGAGGTAAGATCTCATCATGACTAAGAAAATGAGCCCAAACTCGAAACACCTAGCTCTATTCGTCTCCGAGTTCCAATAGTGACTTTCGAGGTATACCATCAGGTCACTCCACAAATCCGGAGGTAAGATCTCATCATGACTAAGAAAATGAGCCCAAACTCGAAACACCTAGCTCTATTCGTCTCCGAGTTCCAATAGTGACTTCCGAGGTATACCATCAGGTCACTCCACAAATCCGGAGGTAAGATCTCATCATGACTAAGAAAATGAGCCCAAACTCGAAACACCTAGCTCTATTCGTCTCCGAGTTCCAATAGTGACTTCCGAGGTATACCATCAGGTCACTCCACAAATCCGGAGGTAAGATCTCATCATGACTAAGAAAATGAGCCCAAACTCGAAACACCTAGCTCTATTCGTCTCTGAGTTCCAGTAGTAGGTTCCAAAGTATGCAATTTCATCAAGTCGGGAGGTAATGTAATGCTATCCTTCTCAGATTATTTTAGTCATAGTAGGAGCTCATTATTTCATAAGCATGGAAATGTTGTTCATTGCCAAGAAGTCATGGTGAAATATTTCATCATCAGACCCTTAGTCTGTAGGCACTGTTCTACTTACTGTATTATTGTCAAGATACATATTTTTAAAAAAAACTGTTAAAAAAAAATAGATGACCAAATATAAAATAAAATAAAAATATAAAAGTATCAAAATCAAGTCGATTCACTCATTTTGACGCAGCTGTGTGCGTGTGGGCAGTGTACTTATGTAGTAGTGCAATTTTGATACCTATTCATTTTGCAAAGACGTCCTTAATAAAAAAAGCTCCATATCAGGTTCAACTTAAATAGAGTAATTTGAACGGTTGAAATTCAACGTTGGATTTAGTATACTATAAATGTTTTAGGATATAGACAATACTACAAAGGAAATCAAATTAATTTAGCAATTAATTAGTTTATGCATACGTGATATGGATATTCAAATCATATTTTATCAATTACGTTATTTACACACCTTTCCGTAGCCGGCTTACTGATTGCCAAACTACTATCATTAGATTTTGATATCATAATATCCTATTTCACTTTTTACTCAGCGAATCCACAGAACCAATCTCAGACGTCATTCCCTGATAATAATGTCTTTATAGGTAACTAGCTTATGCTTGCAACTTCGTCCGCGTGGAATTTTAAATCCCTTTTTTACCCTTTTAGGGGATACATTTTCAAAATCTTTTCGTAACGAATGTCTACGTCATAATAGCTATCTGCATGCCTTTCAGTCCGATCCTTCCAGTACTTTGAGCTGTGCGTTGATAGATCAGTTAGTCAGTCAGTCAGTCAGTCAGCTTTTCTTTTTATTTAGGTTTACAGTTAAGAAATAAAGAAAATTCTATCGATTTATATACTTAGTGATAAATTGGAAAAAATTTAAGTTAATCTTGACTCTTCAGAGATGTCAAGTGATTTGATAAATGTGTGTATTTTTTCTTTTAGTAAATACTCAATGCTACTATTATTCGTAGACTCAAGTTAATTTTATGCTGTAATTTTCATGCTTGGCTACCTATATGTAATTGGAATTAAATGTGAACTTCTAAGAATTCATGTCAATTTTAACGTGTAACTCTGTCGGTGGTTCTAATAAAATAAAATTAAAATAAATCATATTGTGTTAGGTCAGGTTGCGTATACAATGCCTAGAAAATGTATGTAGTGTAAGCTTGGCCCATATTAATTATCTATAAACGTGTAGAAGTTACTGATTAGATAGTTGGCGCCACTCAAATCATAACAAATCATAACATCATATATTAGAAGGCGTCATTGATTGGCTGAAGTTGTTCAACATCTGATCGATAAACGTACTGTATATAAAATTCTTATAGTTTCTAGTTGATGAATTGTAGCATAATAAAGGATAATATTTGTAATCAATATATAAGATGAAAACATCTTTATTACTTAGATGATTTGTTAAACGAGCTTGATGATTTGTATATTAGTCACTAAGTTTATTCATTGTACAATTTGGATTGGCCGATAACGATAAGATAAAAAGGGGAGTGGCTAATAAACGTGGAGAGGTTACCTGTAAGAGTGGTTTTAAAACGACGACATTCGAAAATATACTAACGTAAGAGGAACAACATTTATTTGACACAAATGTAAAAGTTAATAAATTTAAATATGAAATAAAAGTGTAATAATTTATCATAAAGATTGTGTTTGTGATTTCGTCAGACCTTACCCAAAAGGTCAGAAGAGGGACATCAAGAAAATATAATATTTTCTTGTCACGCTCACGACTCAGAGAAACAAGTGGAAATATACAGAGGAACGAGAAAGAAGTGGAGGTCTAGTAGACCACAAACATTTTGGAGCACAAGGCCAATATTTGGGCCTCAATATATCAAAGTACCTAGTCATGGCATCAAAGGATTTCTGGATAAACGGGTAGGATCTTTCCATGATTTTATTTTTATTGATACCTATTAATGGTAATTTTTTTTTTATTTGTGTGGGTTTTCGTTTTGTTTGTTCTACATTTAGTTATCATTTTGTTAAAAAGCTTTGCTCCGAGTTGGAATGGAAATTATATAACGGTATGATACCTAGAATTACCCACATTTTTATAATTCATCTTGTATATTGGTTATACAAATGCGATCGACCTTCAAATTGTGGTTTAAATAACGTTGAGGTATTTAGAAGGCTTATTTTACAATGAAAAATGAAAAATGTTTATTTACAAAATACAGTCTTGTACAATTTTCCTGTGTCTGGTGGTACCCGCACTAGGTTATCCTGTATCGTGGGTACAATTGAATAGATAGTGAACATAGTGTTAAACAATATAAAAAGTGTGGTTTACTTAATGATGGGCGTTATTGTTACTTTTAAATAGTTTTCAGGATGTATCTACTATGTCCTGCCGGGGTTTTATTTCTCATTAAATGATTTCACAGGTGAATATCTCACGGAACGTGGTATTTCAATCTTCACACTTGTAATCGTGTGCCGAATTAGTTTGGTTAAGAGTTACGATAGGGATTTATTTTCACATAGTGGTTTTGTTTTACGGAAGGTGAATTTCTGGATTTAGGTTCAATCGTTTGCTGCATTCATTGTATAGATAGATGTTTTCCTTTTTCTAGCACACAGTGACGCGATATTATCACACAGCACTCATTGGGCATCTTGAATGTTGTTTTGTGAAATTATTATTTTTTGTAAACCGCTTTGGGATAAGGTAGAAAAAGTTACATGAAATAGCTTTTCGTTTTACGCCTGCCAGTGAAATAATCCGTCTCTACTTGTAATGGTTACTAAATGATTGGGGATATAAAATGTTAATTGATAAAAATGAAGGTGATCCGTTGTAATAAAGTAATAGTGACCAGGGTTAATAAATTGAGCATTTTGAGAAATATAAATCCTAAAATGGGTGTAAAAGTAGGTTTATCTTATCTGGTTATTCTTTAACTAAATTTAAAATTATGGTAGGTAGGTAGTCAGATAGTTTTAAATACGGGGTGCATAAATAAGTGTTTTTTTTTACAAAAGTGAGGAGAAATGTTTTCATTTATCTATTTTTACCACTTGAAACGCGTAATGTTTGAGTTTCAAACATAACTTTGTTGACAACAGCTCACCATGAACAACCCATGGCCGGCCCACTACTGAGCAACAAGTGTCTCCTCACAGAATGAGAAGGGTTTAGGCCGTAGTCTACCACGCTAGATAACAGCTAATTTACTTTTAATACTGGCACAATAATTTGAGTACTACGAGTAGTAGGTAGGTATAGTATATGAGCAGCGGGGGTTTTTTTTTTTTTACCTGTATTCACGCAATTAACTGTGTACTGCCGCATTTAAATGCAATATGATTTTGTTTTTATTGGATTAACATCGCTTGGCGGGTTAAATTCCTGGCAAATGTTCTATTAAAATTAGAGTAAGTTTTTTTTTAATGGTAATATACCTACAGTACTGCCCTTAGGGCAGGGCGCGATAATAAGTACCTACTACCAAAATACTATTTTCTTTGTTGTACGAAAGAAATTTTAGGCAAATATCTTTGCACTACGCTCGCGTTTGTGGCATGACATTATCCCAGAAATATATTTTAAAAAAAAATTCACGCTCGCTTGACTCGCTTCGCGATAGTTCAGTTTCGATATGCATTTAGTTAACAAAACTCTCAGGAAACCACGTTTGTTGTGCTCTCGAAATTGATCAGTCTGTTTGATAAAATCGAAATGCGGTGCCTTATAAATTTCGCTTAGGAGCGCCGGTAGTATCTCATGATAATAATATGAATATTGATCATAATTTTTTTTTTTTTAGGCTGATTAAGCATTGAAGGTTTTTCGGCTGGTCTGGCATTTCGCCTGATTTTATGTTTTTGCTTATTTAGCGCGTTCAGGAAAGCTTTGACAACGTTTTATAACATGAGTATATATATTTTTTTGTTTTAGTTACCCAAACAGAAAAAAAAAAGCATTAAAGATGTGGGACCGAGGGATAAATCTAGTGTGATTTTTGGTTGGATTATGAAGTTGTAGTTAGGGTATTTAAAATAGAAAGATTTCAATTGTAGGAAATGATGTAAAACATGTTGAGGATAAGTTGTGTAATAAAGTCGATAATTCACTTGTTAGATGTCACGCGATCTATTGCGAGGAGGAATCTTTTTCTTGTCTTTTTTTTTATAAAAACGGTGTTCTGACGGGTTTTTATTTACGTCTCGGATTATTGAATACTTTCGGTGTTTGATTGGACGGTTAGAGGTTGCAAAAGCAATCGCCCTCTAATTAAATTGTTTATTTAGGCATTAGTTCAATTTGGATTAAATCTCGCGAAAAGCCACGGTGGCTGTCTCTCGCGCGTCTTGGAAAGACATTCCTAATGCCTGTTTTTCTGAGGGAGGGATGCATTATCAAGTGAGATGAGCTGCAATGTTTGCGGCTGATTATTTTGGAGGCACAGTGGTTTAAACTGGTTGGTTTGAAAATTTGCAATCGTGGCAAGTGGAGTAAAGTTTGACTAAACTATTTAATGAACTAAGTATATAATGGATTTGGTGAATGGTTATATTATATAACATTTTGATAAATGGATGAATTTGAAGAGTGTATGTATGTGGTTGATGCACATTTGTTTCATATTTTTACTTAAGTTATAAAGTATTACATTTGGTGAGTAGTTATTTATATTTGGTAGGGTAGGTTTGATAAACAGGTAGTTATCTTGATTAATAAATGAGTTATCATTTTATAAATGCGTACTTTAATGTTTGATGAACTGGTATACTTGATAAATGTGCATATTTTCATACTTCAAAGACAAGTTGTACCTATTAGTTTCTTCAAGCTTTTAGTTGCTGATAATTATATTAACATTCTTTAGAGCGCATGTCCTATGGACGAAATCGTTTATACATACTTTCACTGTTTGAAATGTTACAATCATAAAGATAGTTATAACTAGAGGGGGTCATAGCTTGTTGCCGCTCTTGTACATCCATGTGTCAACTAGGTATTGTTATCTCAGTATATTTCAGGGAACCTCCGTTCGGGTGAAAGCGATAGCTGTTGGATAAATGCTTGTTGGGTTATCAGAAGACCGTGTAGTCTTCGATGAGGTTACTTGTAAATATTATAGCGAAATAGTAAGTTTAAAAATAGAATGAGGCTAAACTAAAAAAATGAGACAAAGATAAAAATAATAACTTAAAGCATTGAAACAGCATAAAGTGAAATAGTAACTTACAAACTATACATACATATTTACGAATTATGTAGATAGATATAGTATTACTGGATTACGTATATCAAATAAGAATACTGTCAGCTCATGTTTTGTTTTCGGCGTGGTAATTTTACGCTTAAAACTCATAAGAGATATCATGAGGTTCGCTTTCTGTAAAAGTTATTAGCTTAAATAACAGTTAATTGATTTATTACATTATTTATTTATTATACACTCAACAAGTAAAAGTATTTTGTTTTGACAAAATCCAAAGAAGTACCTATTGGATTAATAAAGCAAGGTACAAAGCATTGGCTGGATTTTACAACATTTAAAGTTTCCTGTTCATTTTTATCATTGAGTTAATTTGAGGCGGAAGGATCCTCTTGAAAATTTTTAAGATTAAGTTATTAGTAAGAAAGTATATTTTGCTTAGGTTAGTTTAAAATGTACAGCCGGTAATTAAAAAAAAAATATATATACATTTAATTTTACATAATAGGTGAAGCTGGTTGATGCACCAAAAATCGAATTATCATAGGAATTTAATTAAGCTAACATTTTTATTTATTATCAACTTCAAATATACAGTAGCAAACTGATTAGTTGGAATGCATGCAGTGATTGGAATATTTAAGTTCCGATAGAAGAATCTATATCGTGGCTTGTTCCTTTATGGACAAGAATATTTTTTTTTGACTCGTGGGACCACTTACACAAAATATCAACGTTCGGTTTGGAGGTCTTCCATGGCTATTCCTACAGTTCCATGACGTATTGAAGAGGTTAACACTTTGTCGCTCATCACATCAACCAGCACGGCATTTGGGTATGATGGATGGATGTAGATAGGTACACATTTGATGGGGGGGGTTTAGTGGTTTGTATCAATAGGAACCAGGGGTTGAATGAGGAAGGCTGAGGACAGTACGTGTGGTGCTTACTAGGGAAGGTTTATGTTCAACAGTGACCTTATGATGATGACGATGTAGATGACGATGATGATGATGATGGACGTACGAGGATGAATCTTTTACGAAACGAATAAAGGGAAATCGAACAGATGCGGGTCATTACGATTAACATATAAAATAATGTATAAGGTACCTACTTTCTTCTAATCTTTATGATCGATCAGCTTGTGATAGAGATCTTGATGTCGTAGAGAATAGAGATGTATCGAACGGAATATTTATTTCATTTTTTTTCCTGCTATTATGTTGATATCGCTTTTCTCTATGAAAAGGAATTAATGATAAACTAATAGGTATCATTCGGCGGCGAGTCGCGACTGTGTCGTTCCCAGGGTCGAATTTGGTAGTTCTGCTTATGTTACTCGAAACGACAAAGTACGCCATATGGTGCATATTATGGCTAAAATAAAATATATAAGTATCATGTGAAATTATAAATCAAAGATTCTTTTTGCATGTAGATATTATATGGTTAAGAGGCACAAGTGACGCAACTACTGTACCCTGGCGTTTGTTTAACATTGTCCATTAGTACTTCAGAATGTGGATTTTGCTAGAAAAAAAAAACAATAGGTAATTGTAAGAAATATGGGAAGCGTAATCTGCATTAAAAGAAAAAGTTTGAATTTGAAGCAACCAGGCATAGGATTTTCATACATCCGTAATCACGTTCCTTTCAACTCTCTATCTATCACGGTTCATGATACGCCGTTCGCGGTTCGGGCCGTGACGCACGTGCAGACGGACAGACGGACAGAGAGCAGAGGTTTAGAAAATAGGGTCTCGTAGGCACCCTTCGAGGGGTACGGAACTGGAGAAAACTAAATTATAATAATGATAATAGGTTTTCTAGGTTACCAAGTAAAATTACTTCTCTTAGGTCGGATTGTATTATGATGGATGCTTATGAAACAAAATTAAATGAACGGTCTACTCAAAGTGTTTTATGTTTGCAGGATCCAAGGATGTTGGAAATGAACAAATGAGGGAAAGGAAGACCCAAAACTAGGTATGGGTCAGGGACACAAAGTCCCAAGGAAGGAAAGGATGGAAAAGCCCCGAGGTTACGGGCTATGGACAAAAAGTCCTATAGGAGGAAGGAGGTGGACCCTAGGATAAGGGTCATTAAAAATTTGGATCTGGAGGGAAAGGACCCTAGGATAGGGGTCAATAAAAATTTGGATCTGGAGGGAAATAAGGACAATCATATATGTATCCCGGTAGAAGAGAGACGCGCCAAGGCTCGGAATCCGCGATTTTCCAATAAGAAGGGAAGAAGAAAATATGTGCGTAAAACTATTGCGTTGAAAGTGTATGAAAATGTTTTGTGATTTAAATCGAGAACTGGCGGCGATTAACTTTAAGTTTAGAGAGTTTATTTTATCAAAAGGACAAGAAGTTCACTTACACATATTCATATTAAGAATCGCTCCCGATTCTAAATATAAATATAGAAGAAAACATAATCTTTAAAGGTATGGTGACTATACAATAATATAAAAAGTCAAAACACGTTATATTCGTTAACAAACTATACCTACATCTAGCTAAGATATCTATGGTGTTTGACACTATTTGATTAAACTTTAAACTTTGTAAAAGATTTTTCCTCCAGTATGAGTTTCGGCAAGTACCTACATTATGTAGTAGAGCTAGGTAGTTTACATACCATAATTAGTCCTAGCTTTATGTAATTGTAGCATAATAGGTATGTTCGTTTTGTGTACCATATTTATGAGATTTAGCTTTAAAGTGATGCGTGTATGTACGGACTTTAATAGTATTTTCCTAACAAATAGACATTTTGAATTTGTATAATTGACTTATATAATATAGTTCATCAGTTTTCTTATATAATTCTTTAGTGGGAAGGAGAGTCTAGTTGGAACAGAACTTTTAACAATTTATTTTGAGATACTTGAAACCCTTTAAAGTAGTTTTTAGTAATTAGTTTTACATGCTCATCCCCAAATCTCTATTGAGATGTTCCTGTAAAATATTGGCTTGTGAGTTATAATTGATACTTCGGACTTTATGCATGTACCTACCTTCTTTGATTAAATGGAGGCCTCCTTTAATTGCTACTGGTCTCGCAATTTTTGATATCTTTATGATTTTTGAAAAAATATTTATAAATTTAGAGTGTCTGCATCTTTTTATTTTAATATTAGCGGAAGAGAACAGAAAAATGAATTTTAGATTAAAGGCTAAATTTGAGTGCTACTGTAGACTGGCAGGTAAAGTTGTGAGGGTAAATAGTTTGGAATTGAATTGAGTTTATCTGCTATTTTCTAATTATATCGGATGGAAAGGGTTGCTGCGAGTGCTCTAAAATTAAGTTGCAATCATAATCAATACCAATGTATCAATAAAACTGTATATTCCTTCTAGTTAAGGTTAGCAAGAATATTAATTTAATTAATTACTATCTTAATTTTTTTTTTGTTTTGTTGAACTAAGTCTTTGTCATTTTGGTTGTGAAGTTTACATGTTACTTAAGTTTTAATTTTTTTTTTTTTTTTTAAAAGCGATGAGACTCGCTTAAAACAGGATGGCCGAGCTGTAAGCTTGGCCCATATTAATTATCTATAAACGTGTAGAAGTTACTGATTAGATAGTTGGCGCCACTCAAATCATAACAAATCATAACATCATATATTAGAAGGCGTCATTGATTGGCTGAAGTTGTTCAACATCTGATCGATAAACGTACTGTATATAAAATTCTTATAGTTTCTAGTTGATGAATTGTAGCATAATAAAGGATAATATTTGTAATCAATATATAAGATGAAAACATCTTTATTACTTAGATGATTTGTTAAACGAGCTTGATGATTTGTATATTAGTCACTAAGTTTATTCATTGTACAATTTGGATTGGCCGATAACGATAAGATAAAAAGGGGAGTGGCTAATAAACGTGGAGAGGTTACCTGTAAGAGTGGTTTTAAAACGACGACATTCGAAAATATACTAACGTAAGAGGAACAACATTTATTTGACACAAATGTAAAAGTTAATAAATTTAAATATGAAATAAAAGTGTAATAATTTATCATAAAGATTGTGTTTGTGATTTCGTCAGACCTTACCCAAAAGTAGGTACCCAATTCAGCTTAAGAAAAATATAACATTATATTACTGAAAGCAGAGCAATATTGCATAGTCTCAGAATTTGCCGAGAAAACAGAAATATTTTCCATAAACTATAGAAGAAATCAAACATTTCTCTTTGCAGTAAGGCTTGGTTAATGTTTATGCTAAAATTGGTCTGCAGTTTGTACCGATTTCTATTAGAGGCCGTATAACAGGATAACGTATCGGAAGTTACGAGGTGCCGCCGCACCCGCGCCACGCCTTCTAGAGGTGTGATTCAGTTTATCGACTATAGACGAGATTTTATCGACTTTTAGGCTCGCTTACACTATTAAGACGCTACAACGCCTTTTTCTACAACCGCACCGTACGCCACCATAAACCATTTCACCCTCACCACCTGGGTGCCTGGTGCATTTCGACCGCCCGTTGTACCAGATCCTTTTTTCCACGCACATGCACACAACTGTGGAATCTACTCTCATCGGCGGTGTTCCCACTAGATCACACTATGGGGTTATTCAAGGGGCGGACCAACAAACCCCTGAAAGGCCGGCAACGCATCGGTGCATCTGGTGCTGCAAATGTTCATGGGTGGCGGTAATCATTAACATCAGGTGACCCACCTGCTCGTTTGCTCGCTATTTTATTATTAAAGAAAAACAACTAAATTGAGGAATGCGTGGCCTAGTTGTGACAACGCATATCAATCGATTGTTAAACAACATTGACCTAAGTCGGTAACTGGGAGGTGACCGGCTTTGGTGAATGCGGAAGGTTTTGGGAACTGGTAATCCACCGCATTATTATGCCATTATATGATTAATGGAAAGAAGTTACGATCCTAAGCAATAAGAAATAATACTATAAAGAACAACGACATTGATTTAGTCAGTAAGCTTTCAGTTATCGAGAAAGAGATGGTACCAATATTTAGTACGCAACGTTAGCGGAAAATCAAATTTTCAAATAAACAAATAATACTGCCTGTATTTGTGTTTGTTAAAATGATGTAAAAATCTTTTTTCCAAAAAAATACTTATACATTATATTATTCTGTGCTTATACTATTTTCAATATATGTGTTAATTAAGAATTTAACACATATTGACGTAAAATGTATCTATAACAAATTATACAATCCTTTTCGTAACAATAAATGTATAAAGGATGGCAGTATTTTTAGCGCTGTAACTAATTGTATTATTTTTTTGTATACTTGCAAACGAATTATTCAAACAATGGCTGTCATTATACATTAAGCGTTCAATGTATCCTCAATTTATGCATTACTGTTGTGTATTCTAGAGTTCCGTATACGAAGTTTTCGATTGTTTACTTATTTTCTCTGGTGCACAATTGGTAAACAAGTAATTTAAAAAAATCAAAAAGAACTTTAACTGAGATTTGCATTGCATATAAATGTAAGCCCGGTTATTGAAGCGCAATGAATCCGCCATTTTGATTTTCAACAATTTTATTTGCCCAGCGACACTCGCGCCATCAAGACGTATCTATCTATTGAAGTGTCATTGATCTAAATCGGTTGAGTAGGTACTTACAAGCGGACATAGGAACGGACATACATACATACAGGTCAAATCATAACCATCGTTTTGTGCTACGCTCCAGTCGGGTCATTAAATTAAAAGTGATATTTAGTCAGAAAACATTCAAAAGCAACAAAAGTACTATCCTTATGTTTTATCTTATACCTACACTGGTTTTATCTTTATAAAACCAGTGTAGGTATACACCTACGGAACTTCGGTGCGAAAGTACATTTTTATTGATAATTTTATGAAGTTTCGCCTACGGAACTCCTATAAAAAACTTAATTCTACTTGACCGATCTTATTTTATACATTGTTACACAATTGCTAGTGAAACAAATTAGTAATTATGTTTTTATAAAATTCGAATTAATTATACCGATATGGCAATGTTTCCTACGATTTAACGGCTATCATAGCGAAGTAATGGATAGTCGTACGGATTAGTAATCTTTGAATTATTTATATCGATGTTTTTGTGTTGTACATCCCTAGTGTCATAACACTAGCGTGCAACCGGCGGAGTGTGAAAAGGTTTCTTTGGACAGACCCATACTGCATACTGTTGAATGTACCTATACGATAAAGCCTAGTTTCTAACTAATATAAACGTCGCTTAGGTTCTAACACAACGTAAGTCAAAATTAGTACCTAGTACCTACCTAACTTTACAGGAGTGATAAAAAACTTGCTGTTTCTAGAGGATTGGATTGTTTGATTGATACCGTGCAGTTATTAGGGTTCTCGACCTCAAAAGAAAAAAGGAACCCTAAAGGATCACTTTGTTATCTGTCTGTCTGCCTGTCTGTCGTGTCTGCCAAGAAAACTATAGAGTACTTCCCGTTGACCTAGAATCATGAAATTTGGCAGAAAGGTACGTCTTTTAACTCTTATATACAAACACACATAAGGAAAAATCTGAAAACCGTGAATTTGTAGTTGCATCCCGAAAAAAAAAGGGAAAAAATGGTCATGAATTGTACCAAACAGTCCTCATTTTTTGAAAAACAAAAATTGTAATAATAAATAAGTAATTAATAGCTTTACAATTAGACAATAGCACAGTATTAGGAGACAGTAGTCCGACGCCTTTGATCTCGTGGAAATGTCCCGGCGTTACTAAGGAGATCCCGGGATGCTCTATTGCACGATTGCTGTCTAGATGGCTTCGTCGAACCTCTATTATTACATAACATACCATCCTTACTCAGTGCTAATAGTACATAATATAGTATAGGTAGGGAAATAATTTATAAGTAGGTACTTACATACTAGAGAGTAACGGCTTACGAGCGAGGCGCCGCGCCGCCGCCGCTGCACATTCGAGCTTTCGCAACCGTCGAGGGACATCTTCAATTTAGATAGAGTGTGGTTGCAGCGACAGCGATTATCAATGATATTAGTATCCATACTTAAGTTCTGATATTATAAATGCGAAAGTTCTCTGCCAGCTTTTCATGGCCCATCTGTTTAACCGATGTTGGCTTTTGGTACAGAAATAACTTGCATCCTGGGGAATGTGGAATCCAGACTTATTTAATTATTTTTAATTAATTTTTACTTATTATCCCGGAAAATCAAAGAGTGCCCACGGAATTGTTAAAAAACCTAAATCTAAGTCGATTAAGTTGCGGGCATAATCTACTTGGTACAAGTACACAGCTGTAGCTTGTATCCTAAGACAGACATATAGACTACTTTACTGGTTGACTACGATACTCGACGGCTAATCCCACAGAACACACCATCCTCCTAATATCGATAGAAACTAATTTACAGGCATTGTAAACCTTTATTTGAGTTTTCTCAAAAATCATTTTTTTTAGTATCAATCACTCAAAAATCATTTTTTTTTTGTAGTCGCAAACAGGTGATGTCTCCATCAAGATTCATGAAAAATATCTTTGGTGATTGTTAGCATACTATGTCGTGTTTGTGTACTTACAACTTGACCTCAGAGTAATATTGACCTCCGTAATATTAAGAGATTATGTGTTACTTACTGGTTTCATCATTTGAACTATGGGCACAGACAAAGTCACGAGTATATATGCTAGTAGTGTAATATAGTCATTGTAAAGTGATATACGGGCGTGGCGCCGGCGCACGATCGAGGTTTACTTACGCAATCTTCTATTCTATACACGAAACATCTTCAATCTTGTAGGTAGAGTGCTAGTTATAGCGACGTCATAGCAGGAGCGGGTTTCTGCGAACATGGAAGCGTTTATTATAATTTGAACTATAGACACAGGCTAAATAGCATAATATAGTCATTAGTCATAGAAAAATTATATACGGGCGCCGGCGCACGATTGAGGTTTACGCAATCTATGCACAAAACATCTTCAATCTTGTAGGTAGAGCACCATCATAGCCGGAGCGGGTTTATGTGAATATGGAAGTGTATGTTATAGTTAAAAAAATTGAAAGTGAACACAGACAAAACCACGAGTATAATGTTAGTAGAATAATATAGCCATAGTAAAGGGAAATACGGGCGCGGCGCCGGCGGCGCTCGATCGAGGTTTACGCAATCTACTATGCACGAAACATCTTCAATCTTGTAGGTAGAGTGTTAGTTGTAACGACGTCATAACCGGAGCGGGTTTCTGTCAATATGGATGTGTATATTATAGTTTGAACAATGGAAATTTCGATACAGATAAAATCACAAGTATACAAGTGTAAATTAAAAATTTATAACACCCCCAAAAAGTGAAGGTTACAGTAACTAGAAAAAAACTGATAACTTTCAAATGGCTGAACCGATTTTCTTGGATTATAACTAAAAACACTTTCGATCAAGCCACCTTTCAAACAAAAAAACTAGATTAAAATCGGTTCATTAGTTTAGGAGCTACGATGCCACAGACAGATACACAGATACACACATCAGACTTATAACATCCCTCTTTTTGGGTCGGGGGTTAATGATAATATAGTCATAGTAAAGGGATATACGGGCGTGGCGCTGGTGCACGATCAAGGTTTACGCAATCCACTATGCACGAAACATCTTCAATCTTGTCTGTAGAGTGCTAGTTGTAGCGACGTCATAGCCGGAGTGTATTTCTGTAAATATGGAAGCATATTCTATTAGTACGATAATTATACAGTCGTAAGGGCGTGGCTCCGGCGCACGCTCAAGGTTCACGCAATATGTTACACACGAAACATCTTCAATTATTTAATTTGTAGATAGAATTACAGTTGTAGTGATTTCATATACCTACCTAAAGATCGTTAGTTTACTGTTTATCTCGGAAAATTAGAGTTCCCACGGTATTTTTAAAATCACGAAATTAGCTAGTTTATTGATATACTTGATGATGCCCGCAACTTCGTCCGCGTGGACATAGGTTTTTTAAAATCCCGAGGGAACTCTTTGGTTTTCCGGGATAAAGGGATCCGTTAGTGATATTGACCCAAAAAATCATAGACTTCCATGGGATTTCAAAAACCTTTATCTGCACGGACCAAGTCGCGCTCATCAGCTAGTCTTTTATACCTATAAGTAGGTCGTTTTGAGGTTTACAGATGTTAAATTTGTTATTCTTTATCCTTTCTGCAGGAAGTACTAAATAATAAAAATTAGTGCTCACTTTAAGAGTGTCTTTCCACGGAAGCGGAGCAAAGCAGAGACGTGAGTTAGCGCTCATCAGATTATTGTGAGATGTGATAATTTTATCTCTCAGGCTGGTGTATTGAACACGTCTCGTTCCACTTTAGTGGAAATGCATCCTGCATTCCTAATGACAGCTCTTAGGTGATTTACCGAAATCTGTAGTGACCGTACGCCACTCTACGTCTTAAAAACACGTCTTTCAAACTTTAAGTTTCGGTCCCAGAAAATCTTTTGTACGTTGTGCGTTTTAAATTATTATAATAACCCATAACTTTTAACGAGATTTAAATGTTCAATTAGTTAATTGGCCAAGGTTTTTTTAAAACAGTATACCTACACTATTCGAGCGTAACTCGTGATCTTTTACGTAAGTGATACACGACTCACCTTCATTCAAAATGCATTAGTGTGGAGTTAGTGCTAGCGGATTTGCGAAAAAAGAATAAAAAAAGCTAGTTTGATACTAATTTTCACCTTTTTAATATCTTAAAACGTTCATATTATTTTCATCACCCCACATTCATCATTTTTATATTCAACTTTTTAAAGGTTCGATCCCGAGCTTTGCATTAGAGTTCTTAAAATTCATAAAGTGATCGCAAAACTAGTAGTCCAATCTGAAGTTTAACATGGTGGTTTGCGCAGGTCATAGTTAAGAGTTACTTACATACCACAGACTAGTCAGCCTTACTGGTCTGTCTTACCCTACTACGGCAAAGCCAAAAGGAAGGGTTATAATTTTAGGAGTTTATGTATGCTATGGTAAATTGGTAATCTTAGGTACTTGTGGTAACATAGAATACAAGTGTAAATTAAAAATTTATAACACCCCCGACAAGTGAAGGTTACAGTAACTAGAAAAGAGCTGATAACTTTCAAACGGCTGAACCAATTTTCTTGGATTATAGCTAAGAACACTCTCGATCAAGCCACCTTTCAAACAAAAAAAACTAAATTAAAATCGGTTCATTCGTTTAGGCGCTACGATGCCACAGACAGATACACAGATACATAGATATTAAAAATAATGTACTAAGTAACTAATAGTAGGTAAGATTTTGACATAAAATCTGTCTGTGTTTGTAGTGTCTTACGAGTCTTACCAATGTAGGTCATCTAAGTAGGTAGGGTACTATTTATGATGATGTTTATTTGACGTGATGTGTAAATTAAGTCTATATAACAATTTATAATGTGTTTGTAATTATTTATTGATGAGAAACACCTTCGGGCGTGTTTGTTTGGCACGATCCAAACTAATATGCAAGGCTTGTATCAAAAGTTGAAGCGCTAGTTTGAGCTTAAGAATATTAGGCAAGTTTATCATGGTGACTAATATTATTCCCCTTTCCCCTCCAACTAAGCGTAAAGCTTGTGCTAACAGTAAGTACGACAATAGTGCAACGGGTGGGGTTTGAACCTATCGGATTTCAGTCCGCAACTTTAACCGTTGAGCTATCGAGACTGAACTGAGGAACACTTCCTTCCACTATAATAGTTTTATTTCGCAAACAAAGTCGCGGGCACATACTAACGTTTTATAATGCATCTGCAATTATTTATTGATGCAAAACAACCTCGGGTGTGGCACTATGGCACGACCGGTTACGTAAAAGGATGTGCAACGCGTCTTCAAATTAGTTTCGTAGGGTGCGAGTGCTAGCGACAAAAATATAATAAAAGAAAAAACATAACACCTTCAACATGTATACTACTACAATGTAATGCTCATTTGTAAGCCAATCATAAAACGGGTTATTTTGTCAATCAGTTGAGCTGAAACTCTAAGTTGGTCAGTCAAAATTTTTGTATTGTAGGTTTTAAACGAAATTAATGAAAAGAGTGAAGATTCAGGCTTTACAGTAGATGAATATGTCGTCTACCTATGTCCGTAGACTTTGAAACCATCCAACCGAAACCCGTTTGAGGCACATTCCAAACCGGTTTCATTAGAAAGACAATAATGCAAAGAGGGACAAAAACAATTCTTTTTAGGATTCCGTACCTCAAAAGGAAAAACGGAACCCTTATAGGATCACTTTGTTATCTGTCTGTCTGTCTCTTAGTACCAAGTGGGGTATCATATGAAAGGGCTTCATCTGTACATTCTAAAACAGATTTTAATTTATTTTTCTGTATACTTAATAGTTTTTGATTTATCGTGCAAAATGTTGGAAAAAATACCCGAGTACGGAGCCCTCAGTGCGCGAGTCTGACTCGCACTTGGCCGGGTTTTTTTAGCATAGTAGTATACGCCAGGTATCCGCTAGTTAGGTATACAAGACATTAATAATTATAAGTATCTTCATTGCTAGACCAAGCACGTAATTCTTATTAAAGATGGAACAAAAAATTACATCTTAGATTAGATGACCTAATTCCACACCTACATTGCGAGTCAATAAGGTTCTAAACGTACTGACCTGCTATAAGTGGCATTACGAAGAGGCGTGGCGCACGATCGTCCTTTGCGCAATCATTGCACGACTCTTCTTGATTTGAGCTAAACATGCTGCCTTTGATAGCGCGCTCATAAGCGGAGCGGTTTAAAAAATAAAAGTATTGATTTAAGCTGAAAAATAAACATTAATTCACAATAAAACCTGCTAACTATCTTGCAAATAAAGTTAAAATATAATATAAGATAATAGTATTGGATGAATGTGGCTCTTTCAAAATCAATGGGATGAACCACTTATTCCGAACGTTACAATATTTTTTCACAAACGACGATGAATTAAATTGAAATTATTTTTATACTATATGCACAGAAAATATCTCATTCACAAGATAAAATTATATATAGTGCATACATTTTACCTGATATTTGAGTTTTGTGGTGCAATAAAGTATATGTTATACATACATACATTTTAAAAACGCACTTGCTATATTTGCTCTAGAACAAATGATAATAATTAATATTTGTATGTATAGGGCTAGGCTAATCATCCGTCAAGCAATATAAGCTTATAAGTATGGGTTGCCTGGAAGAGATCACTTTAGTGATAAGGTCACCCTTTGTTTTTAACCCCCGACCCCAACAGAGGGGTGTTATAAGTTTGACATGTGTATCTATGTTTCTATGTATCTGTCTGTGGGATCGTAGCTCCTAAACTGATGAACCGATTTTAATTTAGTTTTTTTTTTTGTTTTGAAAGGTGGCTTGATCGAGAGTGTTCTTAGCTATAATCCAAGAAAATCGGTTCAGCCGTTTGAAAGTTATCAGCTTTTTCTAGTTACTGTAACCTTCAATAGTCGGGGGTGTTATAAACTTTTTAATTTACACTTGTAAAGTCTAATGTGTATTTTATTCTTTGTCATAGTTTTAAGCGATAAAGATGCTTAAATAAATAAATAAAGCATATTGTTGTGAATCTTTACTTTCATTAAGTAACCTAAAGTCTTATAAATACTGACTAACATCTAGTTAAGTGACTTACAAGGCGTGGTGCACGATCGCCCTTGGCTCTAATATTATGTGGAAACTACACTCATCTTCTCGAACTGAACGCGTATGATGCGACTGACAGAGAGCTTATAAGCGGAGCTATAAAATACTACAAGCTATCAGAAACGATTTTTTTATTAAATTTTAGATTGTAGAAAAACATACACTACTACGGTCCCTATGGGTTTATTTAAAATCACAATACACACGGATAAAATCGCGGGCGAAAACTAGTCCCTACTCATCTGTATAATTTTTACAAACATTTTCAAAAGGTAAAGTTATTAGAAAAACTTCTCAAATACCTAGTTTTTACAAAATCTTTTTTGAAGTGTTGCCTTATAGTAATTTAATGAAAATGTTATGAATTTAAAGATTTCTTTCAACAATCCGAGCTACGTACGACATAAAAGTCAATGAATACCTAGGTAGGGAATTGAATTCAATTAATATAAACCAGGCCAAGCAATTATGACTAACTATTGATCAAATTAATTATTTATTATTAGAAACGGTTACTTAGGTAGTGGTTACAATTAAATTCATCCATATTCAAAACATTGTTAAAAACTTAAACCTAATTTATTAATAGATAATTACTTTAGTTGCTGGCTCAATTGTATTTTTGTTGGGAATACATATATTAATATCTTTAAAAATTTAACATATTTTTTCACTTAATTGCTAAAAGTAATTACTTTGTAATTGTTAAATAAATATTCATCGACACGATACTCTGCTGGACTACGCAACGGATTTTGATGCGGTTTTTTTAATAGATAGAGTGATTCAAGAGGAAGGTTTATATGTATAATACATGCATAATATAGTAGAAAAACACTGGTAGGTTTCTAATGTTGATGTAAATAAACACATTTTTTGCGCTTACATTGCAATCGCTGGCTGAACCCTACGAGATCGATCAAAATAATGTACTACAGTATTTTACACTTTAAAAAGGTTTATAAACAAGTGTAAATTAAAAATTTATAACACCCCGACAAGTGAAGGTTACAGTAACTAGAAAAGAGCTGATAACTTTCAAACGGCTGAACCGATTTTTTTGGATTATAGCTAAGAAAACTCTTGATCAAGCCACCTTACAAACAAAAAAAACTAAATTAGAATCGGTTCATTAGTTTAGGAGCTACGATGCCACAGAAAGATACACAGATACACACGTCAAACTTATAACACTCCACTTTTTGGGTCGGGGGTTAAAAAGTCCGCGATGGTATATATCTATCTCTTGGGGATAACCCACAATAGCCATTTTTTTTCCTTTACTTTTTACGAGAAATTATGTAGTATCAGCATTGCACCCGTGCGAAGCCGGGGAGGGGGTCTAGTTTTTAACCCCCGACCCAAAAAGAGGGGTGTTATAAGTTTGACGTGTGTATCTGTGTATCTGTCTGTGGCATCGTAGCGCCTAAACGAATGAACCGATTTTAATTTAGTTTTTTTTGTTTGAAAAATGGCTTGATCGAGAGTATTCTTAGCTATAATCCAAAAAAATTGGTTCAGCCGTTCAAAAGTTATCAGCTCTTTTCTAGTTAGTGTAACCTTCACTTGTCGGGGGTGTTATAAATTATTAATTTACACTTGTAATTAATATTCTGTTTATCTTTTAGGCATGCGAGCCGCCCATACAGTTGGAACCAGTGGACCTGAGCTTGAAACGACAATCGCCCATACCCCGGCGTCGGTCGCGATATGTTGGTGAGTCTAATTAATTATTATCATAGCCTTAGATTTTTTTTGATTATAAAGATTTATAAACTGAGCTAGTGACTGCGACGCGGTATATATTTTTTTTTGTATGGAGGGAGAAAATCCTTATGAATGTCTACTGCGTGCAATCTGAAGACTGCATCTACGTATCACCATTCACCAGGTGTGATCGCAGTTAAGGGTTAACTTGTCATCAAATATTAAAAATCGGCTAAGTGCCAAAGGGTTCTGAACCATAGGACAAGAAATAACACTTTAATTTTTTTTTAATTTTCATGGCAGCCATTTTGAAATTTTTAACCGACTTCCAAAAAAGGAGGAGGTTCTCAATTCGTCGGGATCTTTTTTTTTTATTTTTTTTTTATTTTTTATGTATGTTCCCCGATTACTCAAAGACCCCTGGACCGATTTGGAAATTATTTTTTTTGTTTGAAAGGGTATACTGTGCAGGTGGTCCCATATTTTGGTGAAGATCTGATGAATATCTTCGGAGATGGAGAACAGAACTCCTCAATGGATAGGAGCAAATTGCTCGCGATCAGTGTAATAGCTTAGTAAACAGTAGGGTTTTAACTGGGCACAGCATATTATATATAGTACAGTAGGGCCACTAAAAATTGTGAAATAAAAAATTTTCAAAAGAAAAATAAAACCGACTTCAAAAACGACAAACACTAAAAAGTAAAAAATAACTTTTGTTTAGCTACACGTGTAATGCACCTAGGTATGAAGTCGGGCGAGCTTCACTCTTGGATTTCTAATTTTGTTTTAATATGCTCGCTCGACTTCATACCTAGGTGCATTACACGTGTAGCTAAACAAAAGTTATTTTTTACTTTTTAGTGTTTGTCGTTTTTGAAGTCGGTTTTATTTTTCTTTTGAATTTTTTTTATTATTATGTTGTTATAGCAACAATAGAAACTACCTGTTACAGTTCATGAGATACTGCCCGCTGATAGACAGACGGTCGGACAGCGGACGTTTAGTAATAGGTTCCCGTTAGCTCTTCCGTTCCTACATTCTATACGATTTGGGGGTAGCGCGGAATTTTCGTAATACGTTTTGGGTCCTTAAAAGTTCAGGATTTTTTTGAAAAATCACTAGTATAGAAGATGATTAGGTACATTACACAGGATTGTAATAATAAAATTAATTCCTACTGTGGTTCATATGAAAGAGTTATTAGTATGGATAACAGAAACTAGTAATTATTTGTTTGAACTCTGAAAAACTGACATATTACCTTACGGTTGGTTGCTTCACGGAACTGATATTTCCGATACCGAGCGATTCTAGGGGTTAATTGCGTATCGCTTTCACAACCAGCATAGCTTTGATTTTGGCAAGGTAAGAAAATGCATGACTAACTTGACCATTGGATCAGCGGTTAAAATAAATAAAACCGGCCAGGCGCGAGTCAGACTCTCGCACCGAGGGTTCCGTACTCAGGTATTTTTCCGACATTTTGCTCGATAAATCAAAAACTATTACACTTACATTAAAAAAACTGTTTTAGAATATACGTGCAGATAAAGCCCTTTCTTATGATACCCCACTTGATATAATCTTACTTTGAAAATTGAAAATTCTATTATTTGTTCATGAACAAATTAGGTAGAGGCCTGCCAAATTACATGATTCTATGTCAACGGCAAGTATCCTATAGGTTTTCTTGACAGACACGACAGACGGACAGACAGATTTGAACAGACAGATTTGGATTTGGACCCTTGTAAGATCACTTTGCAATCTATCGATTGCAAAGTGATCTTACAAGGGTTCCGTTTTTCCTTTTGAAGTACGGAACCCTAAAAATGGCCAAAATGACGAGGAGCGTCCTTCCGGCGTCCGTGTTTCCTTCCACAACTATAACTTGAATATGTATACCTAAGGCAAGAGTGAATATGCATCTTCAAGGCAACCGCGCTCCTAGCTAGACTTCTTCGTTGCCTTTCAGATTGTTGTCAAGCGCAAGTCTATCTTGCAATTAGCAACTGTATCAAAAATTGCAGCATAACTCCCCCCTGAACGTTCACCTTTAAGCAGCTCTTCTAGTATTGCAAATTACGGCCTAAAATGGCTAGGTATCACAATTGTAGTGACTCTTGTAATCAACTGTCCATTAAAACGAACATCCTCATAACAATTGCGGCTGCTACTTGCCTAATCTATTTAAAATGATTAACAATCTTAAATGCCAAATTCTGAACTCATGACCCGTGTCCATAAAAGTGGTCTTCAACCAGAGATCCACCCTGTGTGAACAATCTAACCTTTCTATTGTAAAAAGAATGCGACGTGAATGTTGGGTTTCTTCAGTATAAAACATTAAAACCTTATAAGGGCTAATTTGAAAAGGAATTTAAAAACCTTTCCTTGAAAGAGTCGAACCGTAGACGAGAGTCATTCGTCTATTGAAAAAAAAAATGAAAAAAGATTTATTAACCAAAATACAACTTATTGAATTTTTCACTGTCCGATGGTACCTACCTAGGTAGTCCTGTATAGTGGGTGCCTATTGGTGATTTATTGATCATCGATATTTTGGGTATGAAGCGAAGCGCTTTTTGGAGGTATGAATCGTTTTTGGATTTTTTTTCCAAATTCTTTATTGAATCAATTATGTATGTCCTGTATGTGCTGTGTTAGTATCTCTGTTTTCGAATCTAGAAACTTATTCTTTAGGTAATTAAATTTTATTATATATCGTGCTTGCGTCGCTCGCGTAGTAATAAGTGCTGATTTTCTTAGCTTTAATATCATATGGTTAGTAAAAATATGGCTTTAGGGAAGGCTTATATCCAACAGTAGACGCCCACAGGCTGATGATGATGAAGTCAAAATATAATTTGCGCTCGCTCCGCTCGCGATATTATGCAATATCTGTTAATTTTCATTATCTTCGTCCTCGCCTGCTAGGACCCCCCTCCTTTAAAAAAATAAAAAAGACCATAAATGAAACGGGATGAAAATCATTCATAAATACCGCCACAGGCCTCCACTCATGCCTTGACTCATTCCACTATCGTTCAGAGCTCTTTTTACCTGACGCCAAAATACCTTTCTGAGCTGTAGACCGACTGCGCAGTTGGAGTGTAGTTCCGAGGGCACGCATATTGATTTAGATTTTAGACCGTCTGTATAGACCCTAAAGAGTTTCTACAATGTGTAGGAGCCCTAAGTAACTACGTTAACGAGTTACAGTTTACATAGTAAACGTGGACAAGTCATGAAAAGTCGAGGCCATGACGATCCGGACGTAGGGCAGGATCTACTTGATAAGGTTAAAGATTGTTGTTTTGTTTAATAGCCGGTGCCTGTGATTGCAGATGAATAAGATTTTAAACTTAATTATCTTTACACATCATCATCAGCGCATCGCGGGCCTACTACTGAGTACGAGTTTCCTCTCAGAATGAGTAGGGTTTAGGCTAGGACTATTTCTATAGTCCACCACGCTGGCCAAATAGAGATTGGCAGATTTGAGATACCTAAAACACATGTGTGAATTTTAATTTATTTTATTCCATTACAATTCATCCCCTGGCTGCAATTTCACCTGGTAGCAAGTAATGATAAAGTCTAAGGTTGAAATCTATAGAGGGCACTTTAACTTTGCTCAAGAGGCTTTGCTGAGACTGAAGTTTCAGTTAAAACGAGACAGATTTATGCCAGCGATATAACGCTGTCTTGTTTTAACAGTGTCTTGCGTCTGTGCAAAGTCAAAGTGAGCTCTATAGATCTCAGCCTGAGATAAAAGCGAGTTAATTTGGAAAGGGTATGGCAGTTTTATTAAACTTATACCCCTTATCGGTTTCTACATCGTACCAGAACATTAGCGGCACGGCTTTGCCGGTAGGATGGTAACTATAGCCATGGTAGAATAGGCTATCATCATCTCAATAACAATATATATTATTCTGATTAATTTAATACCTAACTTTTAGACACAGTCTGCTAGGCCCCGTGAAATGTTAATACATGTAAACATTCACCGCTTTACATTTAACAATGAGTTTGTGCGTTATCGGTTGCGCAACCATCGGCATCGGTTTCGCGTTAATTAAGGCAGAGGGGCGGTGAAAGGGACCGTGTTCAAGTTGCAGCTAGATATGTTAATTCGTTGTATATGGAAACGGCTGGATGTAACGTTTTAGATTAGTTTATTGTTCGGTGTTATTGAATCAGAATATGGTAAAAGCTTAAGGACGTCTTTGCAAAATGAATAGGTATCAAAATTGCACTACTACATAAGTACACTGCCCACACGCACACAGCTGCGTCAAAATGAGTGAATCGACTTGATTTTGATACTTTTATATTTTTATTTTATTTTATATTTGGTCATCTATTTTTTTTTAACAGTTTTTTTTAAAAATATGTATCTTGACAATAATACAGTAAGTAGAACAGTGCCTACAGACTAAGGGTCTGATGATGAAATATTTCACCATGACTTCTTGGCAATGAACAACATTTCCATGCTTATGAAATAATGAGCTCCTACTATGACTAAAATAATCTGAGAAGGATAGCATTACATTACCTCCCGACTTGATGAAATTGCATACTTTGGAACCTACTACTGGAACTCAGAGACGAATAGAGCTAGGTGTTTCGAGTTTGGGCTCATTTTCTTAGTCATGATGAGATCTTACCTCCGGATTTGTGGAGTGACCTGATGGTATACCTCGGAAGTCACTATTGGAACTCGGAGACGAATAGAGCTAGGTGTTTCGAGTTTGGGCTCATTTTCTTAGTCATGATGAGATCTTACCTCCGGATTTGTGGAGTGACCTGATGGTATACCTCGGAAGTCACTATTGGAACTCGGAGACGAATAGAGCTAGGTGTTTCGAGTTTGGGCTCATTTTCTTAGTCATGATGAGATCTTACCTCCGGATTTGTGGAGTGACCTGATGGTATACCTCGAAAGTCACTATTGGAACTCGGAGACGAATAGAGCTAGGTGTTTCGAGTTTGGGCTCATTTTCTTAGTCATGATGAGATCTTACCTCCGGATTTGTGGAGTGACCTGATGGTATACCGCGGAAGTCACTATTGGAACTCGGAGACGAATAGAGCTAGGTGTTTCGAGTTTGGGCTCATTTTCTTAGTCATGATGAGATCTTACCTCCGGATTTGTGGAGTGACCTGATGGTATACTTTGGAAGTCACTATTGGAACTCGGAGACGAATAGAGCTAGGTGTTTCGAGTTTGGACTCATTTTCTTAGTCATGATGAGATCTTACCTCCGGATTTGTGGAGTGACCTGATGGTATCCTCGGAAGTCACTATTGGAACTCGGAGACGAATAGAGCTAGGTGTTTCGAGTTTGGGCTCATTTTCTTAGTCATGAAGAGATCTTACCTCCGGATTTGTGGAGTGACCTGATGGTACACCTCGGAAGTCACTATTGGAACTCGGAGACGAATAGAGCTAGGTGTTTCGAGTTTGGGCTCATTTTCTTAGTCATGATGAGATCTTACCTCCGGATTTGTGGAGTGACCTGATGGTATACCTCGGAAGTCACTATTGGAACTCGGAGACGAATAGAGCTAGGTGTTTCGAGTTTGGGCTCATTTTCTTAGTCATGATGAGATCTTACCTCCGGATTTGTGGAGTGACCTGATGGTATACCTCGAAAGTCACTATTGGAACTCGGAGACGAATAGAGCTAGGTGTTTCGAGTTTGGGCTCATTTTCTTAGTCATGATGAGATCTTACCTCCGGATTTGTGGAGTGACCTGATGGTATACCTCGGAAGTCACTATTGGAACTCGGAGACGAATAGAGCTAGGTGTTTCGAGTTTGGGCTCATTTTCTTAGTCATGATGAGATCTTACCTCCGGATTTGTGGAGTGACCTGATGGTATACTTTGGAAGTCACTATTGGAACTCGAAGACGAATAGAGCTAGGTGTTTCGAGTTTGGACTCATTTTCTTAGTCATGATGAGATCTTACCTCCGGATTTGTGGAGTGACCTGATGGTATCATCGAAAGTCACTATTGGAACTCGGAGACGAATAGAGCTAGGTGTTTCGAGTTTGGGCTCATTTTCTTAGTCATGACGAGATCTTACCTCCGGATTTGTGGAGTGACCTGATGGTATACCTCGGAAGTCACTATTGGAACTCGGAGACGAATAGAGCTAGGTGTTTCGAGTTTGGGCTCATTTTCTTAGTCATGATGAGATCTTACCTCCGGATTTGTGGAGTGACCTGATGGTATACCTCGGAAGTCACTATTGGAACTCGGAGACGAATAGAGCTAGGTGTTTCGAGTTTGGGCTCATTTTCTTAGTCATGATGAGATCTTACCTCCGGATTTGTGGAGTGACCTGATGGTATACCTCGAAAGTCACTATTGGAACTCGGAGACGAATAGAGCTAGGTGTTTCGAGTTTGGGCCCGTTTTGTTAGTTATGACGAGATTATACCTTGAAACTTGTTGGAGTGCTCTGAAGGTATACTTCAAAAGCCACTATTGGACTTTCGAGTCGAGTAGAGTTAGATGTTATGAGTTTGAGCTCGTTTTGTAAGTTCCAATAGTGACTTCCGAGGTATACCATCAGGTCACTCCACAAATCCGGAGGTAAGATCTCATCATGACTAAGAAAATGAGCCCGAACTCGAAACAGCTAGCTTTATTCGTCTCCGAGTTCCAATAGTGACATCCGAGGTATACCATCAGGTCACTTCACGAATCCGGAGGTAACATCTCATCATGACTAAGAAAATGAGCCCAAACTCGAAACACCTAGCTCTATTCGTCTCCGAGTTCCAATAGTGACTTCCGAGGTATACCATCAGGTCACTCCACAAATCCGGAGGTAAGATCTCATCATGACTAAGAAAATGAGCCCAAACTCGAAACATCTAGCTCTATTCGTCTCCGAGTTCCAAAAGTGACTTCCGAGGTATACCATCAGGTCACTCCACAAATCCGGAGGTAAGATCTCATCATTACTAAGAAAATGAGCCCAAACTCGAAACACCTAGCTCTATTCGTCTCCGAGTTCCAATAGTGACTTCCGAGGTATACCATCAGGTCACTCCACAAATCCGGAGGTAAGATCTCATCATGACTAAGAAAATGAGCCCAAACTCGAAACACCTAGCTCTATTCGTCTCCGAGTTCCAATAGTGACTTCCGAGGTATACCATCAGGTCACTCCACAAATCCGGAGGTAAGATCTCATCATGACTAAGAAAATGAGCCTAAACTCGAAACACCTAGCTCTATTCGTCTCCGAGTTCCAATAGTGACTTCCGAAGTATACCATCAGGTCACTCCACAAATCCGGAGGTAAGATCTCATCATTACTAAGAAAATGAGCCCAAACTCGAAACACCTAGCTCTATTCGTCTCCGAGTTCCAATAGTGACTTCCGAGGTATACCATCAGGTCACTCCACAAATCCGGAGGTAAGATCTCATCATGACTAAGAAAATGAGCCCAAACTTGAAACACCTAGCTCTATTCGTCTCCGAGTTCCAATAGTGACTTCCGAGGTATACCATCAGGTCACTCCACAAATCCGGAGGTAAGATCTCATCATGACTAAGAAAATGAGCCCAAACTCGAAACACCTAGCTCTATTCGTCTCCGAGTTCCAATAGTGACTTCCGAGGTATACCATCAGGTCACTCCACAAATCCGGAGGTAAGATCTCATCATTACTAAGAAAATGAGCCCAAACTCGAAACACCTAGCTCTATTCGTCTCCGAGTTCCAATAGTGACTTCCGAGGTATACCATCAGGTCACTCCACAAATCCGGAGGTAAGATCTCATCATGACTAAGAAAATGAGCCCAAACTCGAAACACCTAGCTCTATTCGTCTCCGAGTTCCAATAGTGACTTCCGAGGTATACCATCAGGTCACTCCACAAATCCGGAGGTAAAATCTCATCATGTCTAAGAAAATGAGCCCAAACTCGAAACACCTAGCTCTATTCGTCTCCGAGTTCCAATAGTGACTTCCGAGGTATACCATCAGGTCACTCCACAAATCCGGAGGTAAGATCTCATCATGACTAAGAAAATGAGCCCAAACTCGAAACATCTAGCTCTATTCGTCTCCGAGTTCCAATAGTGACTTTCGAGGTATACCATCAGGTCACTCCACAAATCCGGAGGTAAGATCTCGTCATGACTAAGAAAACGAGCCCAAACTGGACACATCTAGTTCTTCTAGTCTTCAAGTTCCTGTCGCAGCCTTCGAAGTTCACTATCAGATCACTATCATGCTCAAGAAAAAAATCCAGCTAACGATAAAATGTGATAATAGGTACATAATATTATCATTATTATCTTACCTTGCCAAAATATCAGCACAATCACGGAATAAGTACCTATAAATATCAGTTAGGGTTTTGTCGAACTATTTTGTGTTCGTACAGCGATCTTTTCCACATCAAAAAATTATAGCAACCGACGCAGAGACCACCCACGAAGGCGGCTGGCCGCTGACTGATATAATTTTGAAATCATACCATTGCCTGCCCAATATCAAAATAACCCTTAGTGCACTGTATTAAGGTTTGCGGTTGAAGCAAAATACGTGAAAAATTTATACACGATGTTTTTATTTATTTTTATAATACTATTAATATAATAATCTCACATTTTGAGGTACACATTATGTGCTAACGGAAAATATTTATTAGAAGAATAAAATCCGTACGTAAACTGAGAAAAATGTACCTAAACTTGACCCTAAATCGTTAATTCTGCGTGGAAGAGGTGAAGGAAAATCGTTCTTATAGTATCAAAATTAATGATTTTATCAAAAAATTACTCGATCTCTGGAGATAAAGGACCAATCTATTTTTAGCAATCTGTAGTTCCAATTTACTTAGTATATTTTAGCCACAAAGCGTACCGAAAATCTATACAAGTGTGCAAATACGTCCTTAAAGGGCCATATCAAAAAAGCTACTGTTGATGTTGTAAGCAACAAGCGCGTTTATTTGAAAATCTTATTTGGAAAACTATTGTAACTTTGATATTTTGAATGCCATTTTTGGGTCTTTAGTCTAAATTCATCTTGAAATAGAAATACCTACGGTTAAATAAAATCCGTCGATAAAAAAATCCCATCACAGGTTCAAATATTTATCTATTTCTTTGTTTTTTTATTACGTGGATACTGTAATTGCCAACATCGTGATTTAAAAAAATGTTTACATAGAATTTATGCTTTTAACATAGTATAGTTTTATCACACTATAATTTTAAATTATTTTTTGTTTCCGTTGTGGCCAACATTGGTTTATTTCTATTTCTTTCTCGATCCTAGTCGTCCCTATTCTCACATTTTTGCTCTCTTGACCTCTTACACTGAAGTTCATATTCAAGATAGGGGCTTCTTTAGGTGACCGTTCAGAGGACATGTGTTATATTCAACCTTTACGTAATCCATTAAGGTTCAATATGACACATGTCGCCTGAATGGTCCCCTAAAGAAGCCCCTATCTTGACTACGAATTCCTCTGTTAATACATTGAGAGCCTACAGGAGCGCTTGTAAAAGCACAAACTTTGAAAAACCACCCTTAAAATGATCTTATCTTTGTTATAAATTCGCATTCTTAATTAATGCGGAAGGGCGGTGAAAGGGGCCGTATTAGTTACAGCTACAAATAGTAATTCGCTATTTATGGAAAAGGCTAGATTGTTACCATATTGTTACAGATTTGGATGTCGTGTATTTGAATTAGAATATGGTTAAACGTTTCATGTAATAGAGTTTAGAGTGCGGTGTATATGAGAACCAAAACCGCCGCGCGTAATTTGTAAGTACTTAATTAAACTGTAGATGCGAAAGTGTATCTGTCTGCCTATCCGTCGGTCTGTCGACCTTTTCACGGTTCATTCGCCTATTCGATTTTAACGAAATTCGGTACAGATTTTGATAGCTTAGATGGATATAGCTTTTTATCCCGGAAAATTCGGAATGAATGAATAGTTTTAATTTACGTAAATGTAATTATTATAACATTACTTAAATAAAAAAAATATACATATTACATTGAGGGAAAAAAAACTTCCCACAGTATTTTTAAAAATCTGTATCAACGTGGACGTAGTCGTGGCTCCATTTAGTCTATCTAATATTTTGTCTATCTAAATTAAATTCTTTCCACTCTTTTAATCCAATTGAGTAGCAAATACAGGCTTCAATGCAAAAATCAAAAAAAAGGATTGTATCGATTTTTCACACTGGAAAAGTGAAATGGACGAAATAATGCTTTTCAATTGGACTTGTTTTAACTTTGAGAGTTAATAACGCTTAATTTAAAAATATTTATAAGGATATAATGGCGAAAATGGTCTTAGGTACTATTCATATTTGAATCTCCGAATATAGCATTTACATACGCAATCATAATTTTATTGTGATAGTTCTTTCAGTGTAGAAATTAACATATTTGTCTATTTCGCAGCTTGAACCGCAACACTCGCTTGTTCCTGTCGATACAGAACACGTAACTCTCCGTTACAAAGATTTAACGCTTACCCGACATTCCATTAGGAGAGTATTGACTGCTACATAATTTATTGTTTCAAAGTTAATCTATTTTGGAATAACGGTAACAATCTTCATAAATCTCCACGGAGAATAAAATGTTGTTCATAAAGCCTGTGCCAATAGCTGGCTCTAAACTAAAGACGGCAGTGGCTTAGTCGACAAACGGTTAAATAAAAAATAGCGAGCAAGCAAGCAGGCGGGTCACCTGATGTGCCTACCGCCGCCCATGATCATTTGCAGCACCAGAGGTACCGCCACGCCGATGCGTTGCCAGCATTTCAGAAATTTGTTGGTCCGCCATTAAATAACCCTTGTTTAAAACAGGTGAAATAGCATTTGAATTCATTAAAATGTCACTGGATATATTGAAATGACACTCAGAGACACTTAAGTGGCACTAAGATACGTTGAAATGACAGTTCGATACACAACTGACACAACTTATATTATTTCCTAGATGACTGTAGATAGGTAAATTAGTTTGACTCTAATTTTTCTGTTGTATTTATTTATTTTGCTTTTATGTATTCTTAACATAATATTCTTAGATATTAGGCCCGATTTTTCAGTCGGCAAATAATTCATTCCTCAGATAAAAATTATTTAACGATTAAAAATTGGCTCTTAGTGTTGTTACAAAACACAATATTATAGTTTCTTTAGTTAGTGTAGTTTGTGCCGGCCCTTAGATTTTGTCGGCGCACAAATCAGATGACTAGATGTAGAGATTGCCTGACTTTTCTCGTAAAGTTACTACTACACCGTGTATAGGAAATGTTCACCGATATTAGAACCTTGGTCAGTTAGTTAGTGCAAGTAATTTCATTTAGACCGTTATTTAGAAAGCTTTACAAAGGTACAGGTACATAATGTATGGTTTTACGGATTACATTGATAATTTGTTTTTCGTTTTCTAATGGTTTCATGATATAAAAGCTGACCCACCCCGATTTAATTTTTCAGCTGGGATCTATGTGTAGAGAAAATCTTCACACAAATCTCAGGTTTTTGACCCGCGTTGATAATAAATATTTCTTTTATATAGGTATATAAATGAGCCATTTGAGAGATCGAAAAATATATCTACTTACTACATATTTAATGTTTTTATCAAATAGGTACGCATGATTATGATGTATTGATCTTGGTCATGTTAGGCGTCGCCAAGAGCAGACCAGAGTTCTATAACATCGATTAAAATAATTAATTATTAATAGCCACCGCCCGCGGCTTTGCTCGGCGAAAATATACATATATCGTCCTGACTCCCTATTCCGTGGGCATTCCGAAACATTTTATCTTATTCCTTCTCCACATAACGAAGAGTGCTTTTCATCTCTGTGCAAAATTTCAGTTTTGTGGATCCAACGTTTGTACTGGGTTGATGAGTCGATTAAGACAAAATTTAGTATAGAGATAATTTCCATCCCGATGGGCATAGATGCTACTTTTTTTTTTACAAAAACCGAAACCTACGCAGACGAAGTCGCAGGCATCATCTAGCTAACTGTAATTTTCTTATTAGGCCAAGTAATGGTGGCCTACCTTTCTAATTACTATGAAACGTGATTACAGTAAAGGGCAAAATGTCACCGTTAAAAATGTATATTTATGTTCGTAATTAACCAACCTAGTTTTACATGACAGTCCACATTGATCGATTAATTAGGGAAGTATGTACGTTAATTGGAAACATAGCATCGAACAATTACGAGGAACATTGTACTGCCAATTTATAATACGTCCGGGTTTTGGTTGATAGGTAATACCACTCAAGTAGAAATTAAATATTATAGGTATCTATAATACTTTCTCGTATTTACCAACAGTTTCATCTAATTCACTTGTTTCTACTAAGTACTAACCCTACTAAACGGTGTGGGCCTAGAGAAGCTAATTGTTACCGACACTGAGGGCAGAAGAGGGAGAGGCCGCTCACCAACAATATGGTCTGACCAAATGAAGGAGTCCAATTCGTCCCAGGTTTACACCATCGTAAAAATGGCCACCGATAGCAGAAAATGGAACCCCGGTCTTCAAGAATGAAGGAACGACCGGAGAGAGAGGCCAACTAAGAACTGTTAAATGGAGTTGTGTGGTCTGTGAACGGGCTGGCGCTCTCTGACGAGTGTCTAGTAGTCGATGGTTTTTGGCTGGCTCTATGGACTGTGGTGACGCTTGACGAAGGCGATTCTTGTGTACCTACATATAAGTATTAAATGCAACAGTACATATAAGTATTAAATGGTGTAATCTGACTTTATCTTTTCTCTTCTGAAATTTTCCGGGATAAAAAGTAGCCTGTGTGTTAATCCAGGCTATAATCTATTTCCATTCTAAACAGCTAAATCCGCCCAGTAGTTTTTGCGTGAAAGAGTAACAAACATACACACATACATACACACAAACTGTCGCCTTTATAATATTAGTGTGATTAGAGCTAGAGTAAGTAGGTATCATAGCTTCATTTGTAATCACTAATATTCATGTGAACAGCAACAATCCAGCTCGACTAGTCACATGCCAGTCTAACAAACGTTAAATTGAATTACGGCATGTTACAGCGAATACGACATTGATGGCGATTCGTGATACGTCCGGAATTCAGTTCGGCTTATGTAAATGATCGCGCGATCCGACGCACGATATCCTATACTCGTTTAATAGGCGTCAGGTTTGAGCCAATTTTGGCTTAAATTCCACACATACCTAAGTCTTCCTATAGAAAGGTAGAAATTACAAGTAAACAAATAGGTGTTAGAAATGCGAAAATATTGTGTATACGTCCGTCTGTCAGTTAGTTTTCGTCAAAACCGATTTGCACAAAATTGATTGAATTTTGTTTAATTGCCTTCTGAAGATGGACATAGAAAATTGTATCCCGGACAATCAAAAAGTTTCCACGTGAAAAATCTAAATCCACGCGGTTCATCTGCAAACTTCGTCTAATGTTTTTATAAGAATCTAATGTTTTATTGATCAAAAGTAGGCTGAGTGTATTGAGAGAAAAATACCTATAATATGATTTACAACAATTTTTTATAACAAATCCTTATAACAAATCCTTATAACAAATCCTTAATAGAGGAATATTTTTCCGGGTACACAAGTAGAATTATAAGATTGCAAAATCCTACTGATCCTATTTTATAAATGCTAAAGCGAAAAATATTAAAAAAGTTAGCATTTTTATTTTCATGTTAATTTAATCAGCGACCTCTAAAAACAATAAAAAAGAATCTTTAAGTAAACGACACGAACTACATGAGTATGTGGTTTAATATACCTACCTAAGTAGGTAGGTATATTTTTTTATCACAGGTAGTCTTTAAAATTATGCATTATTTGGTGTTTACGATACGCATTACGCACTTTAACATTTTGTCGTTAGGGTTCCTTAAATGTCTACATTATCACTAGTTTTTAAACATTTTTAAACGATAACTGAAACGTGAATAAAAGGAGGGGGATTCTTCATTCGATGCATATATGTATATTATTTATTTACCTATTTATTTTTCATGTACTTAAATTGTAGTTACAAAGTAATAATAAATTAAGTTACATTGGAAATGCTTATCTCTAGAGAGATTTCTTCCAGCTTCCCGTTCAGGGTTGTAAGGCGCATTAATACGTGGAATAGGTTTTACTTTTTACTTTGGTGCAATTATGCTGATATACTTAGTAAGTGCTCCTAACAAGCTCGTAATTGTCAACTTCTAGTGCTACTCGTAAGAGCAGCGTCATAGGGGCAGTGGGTCATAGAGGCATCCTAATACTGCTTATCCTAGTTGCTCAGTATTCATTTTTCATTACTACCTAATATTTTAAATGCATAGGAGCTATTACCTACCTATACTAATGCCTCCAATATCTAACAATGTGTGGTGGTCTTAAAATCTTTCGGCGCTGTTGTTTCTGTTATCTCACTGTTCTGTTGTAAGGGGCTCTCTTTGGTCTACGGACAATTCTAACGAAACCCTCTGGGCGATAAAACGCGCACAGAATTCCACTAAAATGTTGCATATTAAAATATTAACGGGTCTATGACGCTACATTTCCTCCAAGACGTCGATCAAAAATTCCGCGCGCGTTTTTTCTGCTCGTGGAAGTTCGCCTGTCTCTAGCCTAATACGGAACCACAGATTTATCCCCAACTCGATGCTATTAATTTCGAATAACGTGTTAAAATGTAAATAAGTACATAGATAGCTTCATAACCATCAGGGTCGTTTTATTAAAAACGCATTACCCTTGACTTTGATCTTCGCCCGCAGTCTTCGCCCGTTCTTTTTCAGTGGTATGATTATAATATTTACCACAAAAAAAAACGGACAATGAATGTTTTTTTTTTTTAATTTTTACCTGACTAGGAAGCAAATATTTTTATGTAGTATTTCTTCAGATCATTCAAATCCTCCCGTTTTGCGGAAGGTCATAGGAATGATATCACGTCATATTAAATACTAGAGGATGCCCGCGACTACGTCTGCGTGGATTTAGGATTTTAAAGATCCCATGGGAATTAAATTTCATACAAATCATTTAAGCGGATGGGTCTTTAGGAATCCCGCGGGAACTCTTTGATTTTCCGGGATAAAATGTAGCCTATGTCCGTCTCCGGGATATAAGCTATCTCTGTACCAAACGTCAGAATCGATTAAACTGTTGGGCCGTGAAAAGGTAGCAGACAGACAGACACACTTTCGCATTTATAATATTAGTATGGATGGCAGATTTGCCGGACAAAACTAGATAATATGGTATCTACAGTTCTTAGCCAGTTATTTGCCATAGGATCAACGGTTTAACGTTGAGTATACCAGCGGCCGAGACGTTGAAGTAAATGTAGACCAAGCCAGTAGCACGCAGTTACATTTGACCGCTAACCTCTAAGCTGTCGTTAAAACTTTAAGTATTATGTGGTTATAATTAGGTTACAAGGCTTCATTTTTTGTCAACCTTGCACTGGGCAGCACCGATTTGCTAGTCAAAAGGTAGCTATATACTATCGACGAGTATCTACCCACGATCGAAACCAAATGTTTCCGAATCCATAAATGTTGGGAAAAAATGTAAAAAATATATCTTAAGTTTAACTAATCATTTAGAGTAATCACTTATTCGGCAGTCTCAGTAGATCGTCCAGGTAGATATGCCTCTTTCTTCCATGTAATAAAAACAAGATTTGTCTTTGCCGGAAATCAAACCCGTAGTCCCCGTTCCCAACTGTAATTATTGCGAATGCGGCTTGGCTAGTTTCGTTTTGCCTGAGGAAGACCCCGCCTATTTCCTTCAAAAAAGTAGTCGAGTACGTACGAGAGTGAGTACCTATATGTACATCTATGAATACAATCCATTATTGCTTGCAAATAAAATCTAGAGAAGTTATCTAATGAAATACCTTTACTCTATAGATATTACAATTATCTTTAAAACTAGCTAGTTCGCGCGACTTCGTCCGCGTGGTTAGTCCAATAGGAGTTTGAAAAGCTAGTTTAAAATAAAATCATGCTGTTTTTCCCATAAAATAATCTCTATATAATATGTCAGAATTATGCAAGCTACGTACAGTACCCGGCAGAAAATATTGCACATCGAACTTTAGAAAGAGATTTCAGCGATTTCGGCTTCGTAGAGCGTTGTCTCTGTCACTCATACATGTGTGACGTTTTGTCGGCCTCAACGACAGAGACGACGCTCTACAAAACCGTTATCTCATTCTAAAGTTCGATGTGCAATATTTTCTGCCGGGTACTGTAGTAGAACCTCAGAGGCCAGAACTGACTGTATTGTACTTTATCATCAGGTTAAATAGCAGTCAAGCGCCAACCTGCCAAAGGTATCTCCTACCTTTCTCTTTATTATAATTGCAATAATTTAATGCAAATAGGTAGGCAATAGGCATAGGCAATGTCACTTGATATACTTAAGTGCCCGTGTTGATATTATTCAAACTAAACAGTCACAGTGCTCCGACACTAATTATTTGTAAGTTAGGTGTTATTTAAGCGTTTACTTGAAATGGATAAAATTGAAATCTGTGATATAGTGACGAGCGGAGCGGAAAGCGGCTCGTAGGTAAGCAGGTACCTCTTCAGGAACTTTGAGCAAGAAAGCCGTGCCGTCAAGCGATTAAGCGTTCCGGTACAATGCCGTCTAGAAACAAAAGGGGTGTGGGACGTGGGTATTAAAAACTGCCATACCCCTTTCAGGTTAGCCTGCTTCCATCTTAGACTACATCATCACTTACCACCAGGTGAGATTGCAGTCAAGGGCTAATTTGTATCTGGATAAATAAATACATAAGCTGTATAGCCTAAAAGAAAATAACGCTTATGTATATCTTAGTTATCTAGTTACCTAAGGCTTCTCGCAGAATCAGTCTATCCGTTAGTGAAAATCTCATGAAAATCCCTGCAATAGTTTCTGAGATAAACATGAACGGACACCTGTATGTACTTATACCTGTATCAGCAAATAAATAAAATTGAATTGAATTGAGGCACAAACTCAGCGGCGGGCCTTTGTTTTATACTAATAGGTATGTAGTAACTTAATATCAATCTCTAATCTCTTAAAGTACTATTCACTATCCTTACCCTAACCGTTCTAAGTTCGGATTAAGTTATAAATAAGCACCGAGTCGCACTAACAAGGTTGTTAATCATACTATACATAATAATAGCTATTGTCACATGGTTTTGCTCTTAAAAGGGGGGATTGCGTAAATTCGACTTGAGAATATTTCGTTTGTATGTATATTTCATGAATCATGCATTTTCCGCAACCTTACTTGCAAAGTCCACCAACTAACTTCACCAATGCTATTGGCTAAAGACTTATTGTTGAGTTTGTTGTGGGCTCTTCTGATACCTGGGCGCGTTTGCAACCCTCGTAACTTTAGGTTTCGGTTTACGTAAATAATCACCATTACATCATTATCTAACATTGACAATCAAAAAGTGTACAATGATAACTAATTTGAATAAATGATCACACTAATATTATAAAGGCGAAAGTTTGTATGTGTGTGTGTGTGTGTGTGTGTGTGTGTGTGTGTATGTTTGTTACTCCTTCACGCAAAAACTACTGGACGGATTTGGCTGAAATTCGGAATGGAGATAGATAATATCCTGGATTAGCACATAGGCTACTTTTTATCCCGGAAAATTAAAGAGTTCCCACGGGATTTCGAAAAACCTAAATCCACGCGGGCGAAGTCGCGGGCATCGGCTAGTTTGAAAATAAATTGAAATGATTAAAGTCAATACTTTTACTTTACTTACTATATAACAATTTGTAAAGGAATCAACATCAGAATCTAACAATGTGTAATCATCGGCTTTCGATGCATATATTCAGGATTGGAAGGTCATAATGAAAAATGAGCATTGAACTATTTTAGGGCAAGCAGTGCCTTTACGCCTCTGTGACTTGCACGGCACTGCTCATACGTCTAGAAAACGATCTAGTAGAAATAATATCGCAATACCACTATCCAACTTTATACGTATAGCCATTAAGTAGATTAAAACAGATAGTGTTAGAACATTAAAGGATAAAAGGAAACATTATAGGAATTATAGTGGTCATAATAGGTAACAAATGAGCTAAGTAACACCTGAGATACATATCTAGAAACTAGATTTCATGCTCGCCGTCCCGTCAAAGCTATGCTATTTAAAGATTTTTACGACGTCTTGTCTACCATTCGATTCTATTGAGTAATTGTTTGTTCCGTAGGCTCCGTAGAAGGTAATTGTAAAGTTTGTTGGAGTTCTGCTATTAATATGGTACTGTAGAAGCGCTTGTTGAATATTAATTGTTGCAGCGCGAATTGATAGAGTTGTCAAATGTCAACGTTTGGCTCTCAATACAGGGGGCCTACTGCCTAGGTTGACAGCTACCGTGAGACAAATGAATATACTATTTTACTATTAGCTGACATACATACTCGTAGTTACGCAAGTCCAAGAAACTTTTTAACCCCCGACCCAAAAAGAGGGGTGTTATAAGTTTGACGTGTGCATCTGTGTATCTGTGTGTCTGTGTATCTGTTTGTGGCATCGGAGCGCCTGAACAAATGAACCGATTTTAATTTAGTTGTTTTGTTTGAAAGGTGGCTTGATCTTTTTAAATTTTTTCTCAAGTTGAATATCGGGTTGTAGGGGTTTTTGACTGCATCAATCTATAAGATACTCTATACCTAATAAACTTCTTTACCTTAGTTGCTATAACTAAAATATATTATAGCTTCGAGTGTTATCACAGAATAGTGTATGTAGTGGCCGTCCTAACAATACATTGGTAGGTGCAAAGAGAATAAAATCATTACGTTTTGGGTGCCTTGCTCTAAGAGTATAGACTCTCCCTAGATAAAGTAAGATAAGTAGATAGTTAAAGTTTAAACTTTCTGCGACATGTAAAGTTAAACGTATATGCACTAGCTGACCCACCCCAGCTTCAGCTTCAAATCTGTCCAGTAGTTTTTGCGTAAAAAAGTAACAAACATCCAAACATACATACAAACTTTTGCGTTTATACCGCGTATGTTTCGCGTTTAGATTAATATACCGTTCAAGTATTTATAGGACCACTACTTAACCCGCGACCTCACAGTAAGTAAGCTCGTGTTCTGACCATTAAACCATCGGTCACTACTGAATGTCGTAATAGGTACGTTTCTTAAGACCGTACTGAAATTGCGAACACCGAATATGCTCGTATATTTTAAGCGTAATTGTCGACTCGGAGTGTGAGAATCGGTTTAGTTGTGTTGTTCATTTTGAATTAAACTAAACTAATGATATTACTGCATTTAGTCATCATTTAGCATTAATCTGGGTCTTTACGACCTAAACGAAAACTTGTTTCAATAAATATGAAGCTTAATCATTTACTCACTAGTCTGGAGTACACTTTTTCTTGTATACCACTTCTATTTTTAGGCTTCCGTACCTCAAAAGGAAAAACGGAATCCTTATAGGATCACTTTTTTGTTTGTCTGTCTGACCGTCTGTCCGTCTGTCCATCTGTCCGTCTTGCTCGAAATAAGATGCGTGGTGTGAGGTACCAAAATGGACTCCATACAGTATTTCCTGCGCCTTTGTCGAGAACACAGGCACAGCGCTGGTCTTCCATGGAGCCAGAAGTTTCGGACAGTATAAAAGACACGATAGAATATAAGTACATATATACAGTAGAATGTGGTTAATAGATAGGGTTAGTATAATAATTTAATAATAGAGTGGATAAAAATAGAGGAAAATAAAGACGATATACGAGGCCCTAAACTCTGGGGTGAACTGCACGCCTACCTCATCCTTTTGCTCACTAAACAATAAAATCCTTTAATTTGTTTTGAACCAAGTTTTTCTTTCTTATATGGCGCTGGGGAGGAGGCAGGTTGTTCCAGCATTTCGTCGCAGCATATGTAAAGCTGCCACGAAATGCTGCGGCTGCATGCTGAGGAGATCTTGGAGTCCAGACTCTGTTAGAGCGAGTGTTGGTCTTCTTAGCCCATTCGAGCTTATTGAGGCTTTTGACACTAATTCACTAATAGTAACGAGGCCAAATGCAAGGCGAGATGTGGGATCTTGGGGGAACATTATAAACAAGATAATTTAATCTTTTCTTTACCCGACTACGGCAAAGCCAAAAGGAAGGGTTATGATTTTAGCAGACTACGTATGCATGTATGTATCTAGGTTTGTATTTATGTGTGTTCCACCGTAGCGCCTCAATTACTGGGCCGATTTTGATGAATGAGGTGTCAATCAATTGTGGAGCTCTCTAAAAATTTATCGAGCGGGATATCAAATGAAAGAGGAAAAAATTCTGAGTTCATAAATATAAATAAATAAATATAGTACAATGTTTGAATACACCGAGCGAGAGAAAAACATTTTTACTATATCTATTGGCGGTTTGCGGGTAGGTATAAGTAGTCGGGTTTTGGTGTTGTTTAACTTTGTCTTGTTAATTAAATACGTGTCATTTTGTAGTTAGGTTTAGCATTGCGTGAAAAACGAAATTACCAAGAGTGCATAGCGTAACAAGAGCTGGAAAGCCTAAAGAGATTTGATTCACAAATGAGTTTTTAGCGTGTCTCTACAATGTTGTGAACCTGCAATTACTTCTAATTATGTAAATCTATACAATCAGACATTATTCGAAACCTTGTCACGTTCCTTGTGGTAAAATAAAATCCAGTCAAGTGCGAGTCGGACTCGCACACGAAGGGTTCCGTACCAGTACAAAAAAATAACAATTTTTTTTGTGACGTAAGCATAAATTCACGGTTTTTGGATTTTCCCCTTTATTTGTGGTATAAGACCTACCTGCCTGCCAAATTTCATGATTCTAGGTGAACGGGTAGTACCCTATAGGTTTTCTTGAAAGACCGACAAAGTGATCCTATAAGGGTTCCTATTTTCCTTTTGAGGTATGGAACCCTAAAAATATCCTAATTCGTATTTTATTAATGGTGTCTTGCGATGGCAAGAAAATTATAGATCTCTCAGATTAATTATTTATTACTTATTTATTAATTGTATACAAACGGCACAGATAGCCATTTCAATTCAATAATAACTTAACTTTTGTGTTGTTAGGTAATCGCGTGACTGTCTACGTTTTATTTTAAAGTCGGGTTCCGTACTTCAAAAGAAAAAAGGTACACCTAAAGGGTCACTCTGTTGACTGTCTGTCTGTCTATCGTGTCTATCAAGAAACCTGCAGGATACTTCCCGTTGATCTAGAATCATGAAATTTGGCAGGTAGGCAGATCGCAGATCTTATCAAATAAAGGAGAAAATCCGAAAACTGTGTTACAACCATTTAAGTATTCAAAAACTATTGAAACTGTAAAGTTGGCCACAGTTATAGAAACGTATATAGGCGTACATACATTTTCACATGAAAGGTTTGTTTATTTACAGGTACCAGTATCCCGACTTCCTCGAAAATCATCAAAGCAGAAGAATCTACATCTACCCAAGTACATTTTGAGTAAGTTTAAAATGTTTTTTGTTTTCATCTTCTTGTAAACAATGATAAATTATTTTGGCGATTCAAAAGCACTTGTAAAAGTTTATTTGAATGAAATTGTATATTCTATGCTAAACAAGTCAAAATTGTGAGCTAAAATCCGAGTTACTATCACAGCTAACTGCACTCTTATGATAGGATTGTGATATGAGTATTATTTTAAAAAAAATTGATTAAATTTTGATAAGATAAACGAGAATATTTATGTTATGTTTTTCAGATCAAGTCACGAATTACCAAGAATAAAAATAGGTCCCGACCTTCGGAGCGCTAGAAAACTGAAAAACGTTAACAGGTAATTTACATTAACTTCAATCAATCACAATTATATAATTGTGTTACTAGAATTATTCTAATTGTAGTTATACCAAAAAAATCGTGTACATGAACTACTTTACTTATTTGTAAGTATTAAGAAAACAATGTAAAAGTTCTATGGAAAAAGTGCTCAATTATAGACGATTTTTATATAATAAATTAATTTACTTATTTTACATGCCTAATTGCCGAGTTAAGTAAGATATTTTTATCGTGAAAACTCTTTATTGTAAAAAATATTTTTGCTAATAAATCGGCTTTTACCTAAACTTAAGAACACAAAACAGGAAAAAAGTGACCTAAGAAAGCTTTCTGGATCTCTTTATACTCGCCTATTTATATAATACAATTAAATCTTTCAAGACATATATTATGCATGTTTTCTCGCGACAATGTGGTTAATTCTATTGTACACACTCAAAACGGCAGGTATATAATTTATGTATTGTTATCCCTTTCCTGATTCTCCCTGCGGAAAAAGGTACTATTATAATAAGGCCTGTCAATATAGCTTAGAGATTCTTTAAAACAGACTTAGCCATATAATTAATTGTCCTATGAAGAAAAGTACATGATAAAGAACTTTTCTGTATAAAAATAACAAAATTGCAATACAGATAAGCACTAGTGGAAAATTCATAAGTAGAAAATATTACTTATTCAAAAGATTAAAATTCTATTATTTTCTTTATTTCTAGATTCAAACAGCCTCAACCGCTACAAACTCCGCAATCGCTATCAACTTCTATGGAACTGTCAAACAAGTCATTTTTCCCTCCAATATTACCTTTTACGATCCCACATAACCAGATAAAACCAAATCTACCCGCAGAAATGGAAATAAAAAACTTTTTGCTCAATACCGCTCTACAAAATGCATTGACGGACTCCCTAAGTGAACTATCCCAGAGAAAATATAATAAACTGGAGGTAGTTAAAAAAGAAAGTGACACAGATAATAAAGAAAGTGCGAACGAGGAGCAAAGTCGAAGGAGGTTACATAAGTGTGACGTTGTTGGCTGCCTGAAGGTGTACACTAAAAGTTCACATTTGAAAGCTCATAAACGGACACACACAGGTCAGTATTTTAACCTATTCAAGTACTTGGTACTTGTTTGATTATTATTATCCATTGATGTCTTTAGTCCAAAAAAAAAAATTATACGCCCGGAGCAACATAAACTTAATACATATTATAAATGCGAAAGTGTGTATGTCTGTCTGTCTGCTACCTTTTCACAACCCAACAGTTTAACCGATTTCGACGAATTTTGGTACAGAGTTAGCTTATATCCCGGGGACGGACGTAGGCTATTTTTATCTGGGAAAATCAAACAGTTCTCACGAGCTCTTTCAAAAACTAAATCCACGCGGACGAAGTCGCGGGCATCCTCTAGTACGTAAATGTAGCCGTAACAATCTATAATAATAAGAGTATACAGCGCAGATTTTCAACCAAGACCTTGAACCGGGTGACGAATATATTGTAACAAGAATATTTTCGTATTGTAGGTGAAAAACCCTACAGTTGCGGATGGGCAGGCTGTGGCTGGAGGTTTGCCCGCTCGGACGAACTGACGCGACACACCCGCAAACACACCGGCCACCGCCCCTTCGCCTGTCCGCTGTGTCGCCGGGCGTTCGCACGGTCCGACCACCTCACCCTGCATATGCGGAGACATTAAAGGTTTGGGCAAACAAAGCGCGAGGAAACTACCTGGCAGGATGGCACACTGAACCCGCGTGTACGATTTGTAATACAAGTGTTAGCGAATTAACCTTTGCCTAGAATATGTTTTAAGAAGTTAATAGTTTAGAATTCAAGTTAAAGTTTATCATGCATTGTATAGCGATGGAATAAAGTCAGTTCTTATGAGTTGAGGATATTTTTATTACAAGAATGCATGTAAAGCTAACCCCAAACTTTTTGAATGCTCTGAAATGTTTACGAATAGCATCGCGTAACATACGAGTAGCATAAAACTTACTGAAGATGCCTCACAGGCGCGCTTACGGCTCGCTAGCTCAATTGTATTGTTGTCGTCGACCAAAAGACGTCCACTTCTGGTCATAGGGACAAGTTTCCACACATACACTCGCTCGTCTCGCGTTATTCCCGGACGGCGTAAAAGGGGTTCTACTCGTTGTACAGGCGCAAACACGGACTTCAGAGCATTCCAGAAGTTTGGCGTCACCAATAACTTTTATAGAAGTAAGCGTTACTTTGCGAAGAATTGGCAGACTGACACGTCTTAATACTTTTAGCACATTATGATGATTCTTCTAGTTTTTTTTAAATTTAATAATGTGGATATACTGGAATGTACTTACTCCTAAAATTACTAGTGTATAATTACATTTAATGTACCTGTGACTTTAAGTCAGACACGAGTTTCTTATATTTTTTTACATTAGATTAACTTTTATAATTATTATTTTTAGTTTAAGAACCATTTTGTGGCATTATTTTGCACTTAACGGCCAGTAAACCTATACATTTATAAAATATTTTAAATAGTTACATAAGGATTAAAGTTTTATTAGTAAATAGTTTTTATGCAGAAGAATAAGAGCCTGTTTCACAACAGGTCCTTATAGTCGATAGGTAGATAGTCACCAATTGTGACATTGTTTATTTTTATCTAAGAGTTCATATTGAAGTAAATTGGGTGATCAAGACCAGCCATCAATAAGTTATACCTATAAATGCATCAACACCGCAGTAACTTTTAGTAGATGTTAAGATAGCAACATTATATTTTTTCTGTAAGGTACATTTTGATATCGGACTATATGTATGTATGTATTTATTGTATGTATATACTTTATTGTACCACAAAACACAAATGACAGGTTAAAAAAAAACTTAAAATATAGGTCCAAAAAGGCGGTCTTATCGCTAAATAGCGATCTCTTCCACGCAACCTTAACGCTAGGGACAAAACGAACAAATGGACAGTCAGAGTTGGTGGATATAATAAACCTAAATATTAATAGCTAAATAAACTAAACTATATAATACTATATCAACATATTAATACACTAATAAATATACAGAATAAGTATAATAGACAGACATACATAAGACTACACAGGTATATATACATATAAATACATATGAATTTGAATATACGTTGTCTAAAAGTCTTACCCCAATTTACTTCCTGGGCTTTCTTATTATACTTATGTTTTAGACATTATGATGCTCAAAAGAATTGTTCCACGAAAGATACAGGGCAACGGTGGCAATATTAGATAAAAAGTTAAGTCTATAAGTTTTTACAGTTTTTTAAGTGTCTTTAAGAATTCACGGTGTTTTAGTTTAAGTGCAGTTAATTTTATTTTGGCAATTTTTTATATTTCTGCCCCTATCAAAGGAGTCGTGAACGTGAATATCTTTAATCTATTGTATGAAATTTTGTAGATACGTTCTAGGAGCTGATATCTACGTCTATGGTTTTCCAGTTTCCGTTAAAGTATTCAGTTTCAAAGTTCTATGGTAGAAAAAAATTCTGTCCCTTTCTCTCTGCTCTTTTCTTTCTGCGACTCTACTTGGCGCACTCTATCTCTACCCAAGATTTTACGCGTCATAGCGCGTTACTTACGTGTTTCTGCTAAAAGCTATTTTGTGTACTTTCTAAGTAAGCTAAGGGCAAGTAGATTACATAATTTTTATCAAATCCAAACAAATATTCGTCCTCGACGAGTTTGTATAGTTGTCTGTTAAGTGTTGTGTTTCTAAAGTTTATAGAAAGTACTTAATATATTTATATTTACAGATCTATAAATTGTAGATATTCTAAGAAACTATTAAAGTAAGCTTAAGAAGCATCGCTATCGTTAATTTGCATAGAATGTAAATTACTATGAACAATTTAGTTTGCACGTATAAACAAACATAATTCCACGCAAAAATATGCGAGTGCCTTTATAGATTTTAGGTATAGTGCCCGGCAAACAACTTGGACCTGCAGTGTAGTGGGAGAAAGTTGGCGAATCCGGGTAGCGAAAGTCAATGTATCGACCAATCGCTTGCACCCGCGCTGACTGATCAACCAATCGCGTGCACCCGCCGTTCGCCAGCCAATCGCGTCAATACCTACTCAAGTTGTTTGCCGGGCGCACTATAGTCTGCCCAACTTATATTTTACAAGTGTAAATTAAAAAATTTCAACACCCCCGACAAATCATTTTCAAATAAATAATTATGTATATCTAGGCAACGTCCATCTTGACAGCTTGACATTTGTCAATTGACACTTGAATATTATGAACCTAAGGGTTATCTAACCTTCTTTTCTACAAGAAAACTAGAAAATAGCTGATAACTTTTAAACGGCTGAACGAATTTTTTTGGATTATAGCTAAGAACACTCTCGATCAAGCCACCTTTCAAACAAAAAAAAGTAAATTAAAATCGGTTCAGTCGTTTAGGCGCTACGATGCCACAGACAGATACACAGATACACAGATACACAGATACACAGATACACAGATACACAGATACACAGATACACAGACACACAGATACACAGATACACACGTCAAACTTATAACACCCCTCTTTTTTGGTCGGGGGTTAAAAAACAAGATAGGAAAATGCTATCCTTTTTACAATGTTCCCTGCGGATAAGGATAGCATTCTTTTTAGACCTATCAGTTGAGTTAGAGATTGTGTACGATCGAATTAGCAGCTATGCCTCCAATCCGGTCCTAGACAAATCTCTAACTAACAGATCGAAGGGCTAGCCCGCACTGCGAAAAGCTTTGTTTTGAACGCAATTTTGTAACACGTGAAATCTCGAGATTGCAATCTCGACCTGTCGCGTACTATACTTTTAATATGATAATTTTGACACTTATAGCAAGCAAATATGGCAAGTTTTTTTCAAAATTTACGCACTATACACGCATTTTTTTTTTGATAAATTAAACGAGTTGTGGTGCAATATTTTCTTGCTATATTCCGCAGTGCAAACTTACCCTGAGTCCCATGCTATTCAAGTAATATTTTGTACTTACTTGACCAAACCTGGGCTCAAAGTGACTTTTTTCGGAAACAGAACAAAATAGAAACTTATCGCAAACTGTAGTATTAAGTCAAATGTTTATAATATCACAGAGAGTGATAAAAATGATAAATAAACCATAAGAACTAGTATTAAAAGGTATTTGGGGCCAGTATTTTTTTGAAATTACTTTACAAGTATTGTATCGAATGAAATAAGCAAAACGTGTTAAAAATTGAAAAGAAACTATAAAATGTTGATCTCAAATTGGATATTCCTTTCTCTTTATAAATTGATCTCAATTGAATATTTATTTTTACTATTCAAATAATATAAATTATGTATTTACTTATCAGGAAAAGGTATTGAAGGCTAAGCTGCAATTATATTTGTGGATTGTGGTGTGTAGTGACGCGACAGGAAAGACCATTTTATGGATACAGAACACATTGGCCCAATGCGTTCGGCCAGTGACGGCCAATGTAAACGCTTCGAATTTAGCCAAGATCCTTTGATTTTTATCTTCTTCTGCTTGGTCATATTCGTAACTGAGAGTTTCGCTTTATTTCGACATTTAACTACAGAGCGATCCTCGATTCTTATTACCAAGATTTGTGTTGGAATAATTATGGTGTTTTTGCGCGCTGATGTTCAAGGCTTGCTCCGATTGGTCAATCGTCGCAACACACCACAACACGTTAATATGTGTGAGCCTTAATAATCCGTTTATGACTTTTTAAATAACAATCTTTACCTACTTATAATATTAAATAGTACCTATAAAAACAAAAGTATAAAAAAAAAAATCTTGTTCATAAAATTATACAATCTTCAAAAACTTTTTCTCAATTAACATGATGCTAATAAAGTTGCCTTAGTAGTGAGTAAGTTTAAAGAATCCTGTAGATTTTAAGTAGATTAAAATTACCCAGCATTTTGCCGGCCAGTAAAAAAAAAATTTTTTTTTATATTACATTATAAGATTCCTATTTACGTGTTTTGCACTTTTTAATGAGATAATAATCATGTGGACGTCAAAACTATAAAAATCAATATTTTATTCAGTAGGTACTTAATTTATTTTTTATGAAATTAAATTAAATACCTAATCTTTTTAGTTTTTTTTTGTGAATTTAACTTATTGTGAATATAACGAAATTACTGGAACACGAAAGCATTACAGTTTGTATTTGCAGGCGTTTTTTGTAGTTTTGACCGTCCTTAACTTTTAATACGTGAAAAAAGACAATAAAACATAATTTGTACTACCATACAAATCTCAATAAAATGTTCTTTTTCCTAATAAATGTGGTTTTATTTCTTTTATTAACGTTTGAGTTTAATGTTTATTAAAAGGTATGCATACACAGAAACGACTCGCAAGTCCGGCAGGAAGACTCCGCGGATTTGATGCGATGTCTTGCCAACGACATCACTGGACGACACCACCTCTGACTATAATTATTTTTTGTTACGTAGAATCGCACTAGTCGGCGGTCGGTGGTGTGGTTACCAAGATATAATTGTAAACAACACTCGGTGTCGTCTAGTGATGTCGTTGACAAGACATGATCGAATCGGGGCATTGTGTCGTACACATTATTAATATTGAAAAATGTTGCGGCATTGACAGCTCCTGCTCGTTCTGATCTGTCAGTCTTGCGTTTCTTCTGTTTGTGCGTTGTTCTTGTGTTTGTAGCCCGAGACATATCCGAGATCTATAGTGCGATTTTGCTCAGACTACAGATAAGACGAGTGTAACGTGAACTGGAACGTCGTCGCGTAACTTCACCGCTCTCGTTCTGACAGGTCTATGCCTGTCAACTACTGTCTATGGCTAAGTTAACACTCAACGTGCCAACGTAGCGATATTCTCTTTGCAACGTACATTGTTTTCTAATTTTTGTGTATCGGTCTCTCTGTGTGTCTATGCGCTCTTTACAAAGGTGTGTTGAAAGGCGCATTTGGAACCCTAGTCCCTTTTAAGTTTATAAATCAACTTACACGAGTAAAAAATGGAAGAATCGAAGTACAGAATCCAATGCTCTATATAGAACTATTCTAAGATGAGCTTAGTACTAGTCCTATGGAATTAGAAATACAATTATTGAGTACCTATTGGAACTTCCTAATTCCATGGCCACAGTGGCACAGTTCACGACAGCTAGGGAACTTCTAACAAAAGGTAGGGGCTTGACGTCACTGACTGGCGTCAAACGTTAGTACATTTGACGGAGGTAGCCCTAAAGTAGCCCTATTTCTTGATTTTATGACACCATTGCCTAATATTTGCCATACCGTCGATTCAGGATCAAACCCTCACTGGTGGTACTCATACGTAAATGGAGGTTGCATAGCTTCATAAACTTCACTACAAATCAAATAAGAAAACTCTCTATGAAAGAAAATTCATAAATTATTGTCAGTGAACATGTCAAATTAGCAAGTAACAAAACATTGGTCCTAGTAACAAAAAAATCTAAAAAAAAACAAATAATTAAAAAATGTAGTAAAAAGTATAATAAAAACCATTAAAGTACATATAAAATGGCGTAAGTAGCTCTTTTGATTTTTGAGTAGTAGGTCAACTATAAAAAAGTAATGACCTAACCCCTAACCGGATTCAAATGTTAAAACCGTTCTTCACTCACAACTTCGTTAAGGTGCATTTATATATATTCGCATGAAGGCTGCGAAAAGTTGTGGGCCGAGACGCGCATGTCCATGTTGTACATGGACGAGACGACCATGTTGTAGGTACATGGTCACAATCGTCTCTGGACTCTGGTTTCGCATAGTGGAGAGATTATGAGCTTCATGTCGAGTCGCACTAGGTAACAGCAACGTACCGTAATTTCGAATATATAAATGTACGACGACATCAAAAGAGTCGCATGGAGCCGTTGGATTCAGGCAGCGCAATACCGTGGCTTGGACCCCTACGAGAAACCCAAGTCCAACCATCGATGTCTATGGTTGGTAATAATAAAGCCCGGCGGCTTTGGTGAATAGAGCACTTTACTGAACAACGGCCGACGCATGTCATAAACGAATTGTCGGGTGTTGTAACTTATAAATCATGGCCCATAATTCGGATGGAGTGCATATCATAAACATGTCGGGTGGCATGTTGTAATTATGTGTTTCCACTAACTTTCTGTTTCGTCACAACTTAGTTGCAAGGTGTGCGAACATTGTAACACTGCCGTGAACCGGGACGAGGCGATATTGCAAGGATATAGCTACCACGCTAGATGTCTTAAGTGCTGTGAGTTTTATCTTAATTTTTTTAAACAATAATATCCATCCATACTAATGTGTAATATAAATCCGAAAGTGTGTCTGTCTGTCTGTCTGTCTGTCTGCTATGTTTTCACGGCTCAACCGCTGAACCGATTTTAATGAAATTTGGTACAGACTTGGCGTACATCCCGGGAAATGACATAGGCTACTTTTATCCCGGAAAATCGAAGAGTTCCTACAGGATTAAAAAAACCGAAATCCACGCGGTTGAAGCCGTGGGCATCCTCTAGTTCCTAATATGTTCTCTTCAATTGGTATGGACTGTTGTCACCTGTAACAAAACATTCGAGGGTTTGACGTGACTGGCAGGCGTCAAATGTTCCTATACATTTGACGCTAGGTAGCCTCTGAAACTCCATTTTTTTTACTTCACGACACCCGTAGCCTAATATTTGACATATCGTCGATTCAGGATCAAACCGAGATTTCCTTCACTCTGAGTTCCCTTTGCTGTTGTTTACTACTCGAACTTCATTTGTCGATAAGCAAAGGTGCGATGTTCATTCCAGACGTCTGCAGCGAGACCAACCTGCAAAACGCTGATACATTCAAAGGCGTTATATTTTGCTACGGCTGCTCCAACCGCATCTTCCAAGGATGCTCCACAGCACGTAGGGCCAAGATGAGGCGGTCCAAAAGACCTGCATATACAGCGTATAAGGAAAGAGAAAAGCGCAGACAGGAGCGGGGTTATAACAAGTATGCTAATCGGGTTTTGGAGCGTGCCAGATTGACCGCGATGGACAGTCGAAGCTTTTCGGGGCAATCCAATGAACATAAAGCTAGGTTAGTTCGTAAATGAGTATTGTTGGAAAGAAGGATGTACTAAGATGCTACCTACTTACCTATAAATAATAATATTTTTCATTTTCTAGTACTGCACCATCAACAGTAGCAACGGCGCTAACAAGTTACACATACCGAATGGTATGATTTCTTTTTATTCTCAATCTTGTGATAAATTAGTTACCTAAGTAGTAAATTACATAGCTTACGTTATGATTTATTTTTCAGCCGAAATCCTGCAAATTAGAAAAAGATAGCGTAGGTAAGCTTATTATTGTTTTATTGATACAGAATTAGGTAATAGGTACAACGCTCCGTTCTGCTATTCTGTCTGTCCGAAAAAGAATTTTTGAAAATCTTTGAATGAGGTACTTAGATACCTAGCTACTTTTGAAGTGTTTTGATATACTTAATATGAAATTAATTTGAATGGAGACTGAATGTTTTACAGAAATAGGTACAACAACGACAGTCACCAAAGAATTACTGAAACATATCCATTCACCTACAGACATGTAAGTAAAAATGATTATCCACTTTAAGTTACAAAAAAAGTATTTTTTATTAGGGGTATCTAAGTTAAATGTTATTTTACAGTGAGAGCAAAACAGCTACACCGGCGAAGCCGCGAAAAAAAAGGAAAAACGAAGTAAAAAAGAATTATTATGTTTGTATTTTCGATATTTTACTTACTTAAAAATAATCTATTTAAGTACCTACCTATAATTTAAGAAAATTTTATAGCGGTTTAATGCCTAATCGGAAAATATGATCCGAAGGATTTTCTGCTGGGAGCCTACCTTGTTGAATTTGTAAATCAGCAATTTTTAGTGAGAATTTAAGTTTCAAAATTGTGCCGTGTAAATATAATGGTGCCTCTCGTATAGTACGAACGTAAATGCACTTGTAAGCGAGCGCAAAATGCAATGAAAAACAGCTATCTATACACATTGTGAATTATGAATTATGTTGTTTTTTACCCTCTACGCCGAAAATACTTAGTAATCTCATTACCACGGTCCTACAAAAAATTAACCTGTTTTTTTTTTCAGAAAAACAACCATTGTAGTGATTTAAGAGTTGCAGGTATTTTTGGTTAATTTAGCCGACCATACGAGTACATGTAGCACGCCACTCCACCCGACACAACGCTATGCGGAGTTAATGTGAGATAAAACATTGTAGGCGGGTTTTTTTCTTTTAGTAGGTTTAGTAGTGGAAGGGCGGAAGGCCCCCATAATGTGAGATGCAGGCTATCTCTGCCAAAGAAATACAAGACGCACGCGACTGCTCCATGTGGAATTAGGTTTTTTCAAAATTCGAATTTTCCGGGATGAAAATTAATGTTGAAATCTATAGGTACCCTTTGACTTTTCTCAGACTTCAGACACAGTTAAAACGACATAACGTCATACCGCTGCCATGCGTCTGTTTCGATTTAACTGAAACTTAAGTCTAAGCAAAGTTAAAGTGCGCTCTATAGATTTACACCTGAGTCTTGCCTTCCTCTATACATCCCCGGGATATAAGCTGTTTCTGTACCACATTTCGTTAAAACTTTACTGGAAAACGCTAGCAGAAAGATACACACTTTCATATTTAATAATATTAAAACTAGGTATGGATTAAGCTATTATTGTTCCTTGATGTTTACTATATTGTTTAGACACGCCATGGATGATGTGGAGTGGGGTGGGGTGTGGTGTTGCATGTGTTTCTGGCAGTACCTATTTATAGCTCATAAGAAATCGCTCACAGAGGATTAATTGATCACAAATGTTGTAGAGCTCGGTGCATCCACGGAGATAGCCCACGTGGCTTTGAGAAAGCGTTCTGAAATCCCTATCATCATTAAATCTGAGTACGTTGAATTAAAAAGCAATACTTAAAACGTAGTACCTAAGTTGCTATGTCAAGTTAGTCCACCATACCATGCTCTATCTCGTATAGAGTGGGAGTAGAACTCGTGGGTTGTGGATGATATAGAAATAAATATTTGCGTAGTCTAATCCACTCCTTGAGTGGAGACTGCGTTAAAAGCAAGCGTAGTGTGGGACGCCCCCCAGCAAAATGGACTGACGATATAAAGCGATTGGCGGGAAGCGGCTGGATGGGGAAGGCTGAGGACCGGATGTGGTGGCGCTTTTTGGGAAGGCCTATGTCCAACAGTGGACGTTCACAGGCTGATGATGATTACGATAATGTAATACAACATTTTAACTCTTAAAATATGTAGAGACAACTATTTTATTATTATTATAATTAACCATTTAAGTCAATATGACTTAATTAATGTTCCTTATTTCAAGGATTAACTCAAAGCGTACAGCAAGTGAAACAACACAAAACTTATCTAACTCAGGTGAGTTCACACTATCATTGTTATGTTTTTACTTCAAATATTTTCAAATTTAGTCTTGGCTAGAAAATAAATATTTCGATTCACATAAATTTTTAATAATAAAACTGTTTACTCCATAAATGAAGTCTTATAATCCCCTACTAGGTACCTGCTTATATGTATATTGCTAAGTGCTAACCGTACTTTTGAAATGGCAGCTAACAGATAAAGCGAATATGGCGCTCCCATTGTTACTTTACGAGTACACGAATTAGATTGGATTAGGTATGTATACATGTAATTTTTAAACAGCATGTAATTTTTTTCAGATATCTCAGGTGAAGGCGATTCAAGACGTACGCATTATTCTGAATGCTCATCAGATTTAACAGATTCGTAAGTTTTCGTTATGAATTCAACTTATTACCGGTAGATAGATATTAAGTACCTAAGTACTTAAGTAGGTATAGATACGTTGGCACCTTGACCCAGCCTTAAATATCCATTGTTGTTTTTTAGCAGCCACGGGATGAGTCGCACCATTGCAAGTATGATAAAGCTACCTTATAAAAGTTGTAAGTAATTGAACTATTAACATCTCTTTTATTGACACGGAATTATCGATTGTACTTACGTTTTTTGAGCGAGAACATAGTCGATAGCTAGTCGCGTCTTCCTCGGCGGTGGAACAAGTGCCTTAAAAGCTCAGCTGCATGACAAGCGGTTAAACTTATGTCACGATTAAACACTGACCACCAATACAAAGCACAAATCATTATTACTCATATTCATATATTACTAGAGAATGCCCGCGACTTCATCCGTGTGGATTTAGGTTTTTAAAGATCCCGTGGGAACTCTTTGATTTTCCGGGATATGCCTACTCTATAACAAATTTCGTCAGAATCGGTTAAACTGTTGGGCTGTGAAAAGGTAGCAGACAGACAGACAGACACACTTTCGCATTTATAATATTAGTATGGATTATTCATACCTCAATAAAAGTACCAATAAAGTAATTTATTATTCACTTGCAGTCAAAAGAAACATTTTAGACCGCAGTTCGCTGATCAGCGTTATTATGAGCAGCAGGGAGCCTGAGTGAGTCTATCTTTATTCATCGGCTGATAATAGCGGAGAAAGCAGACCATTCAAAAAAATCTTGTGTGTAGCTTAATTTTTCATTACTAGCTGTTGCCCACGACTTCGTCTGCGTCCGTCGTTTTCCGTGGATTTTCCCACAAAAATCTTTTATACAAACCTTGTCCTAATAATTACAGGCACTACAAAAACAGAATTTTATCCAATTTGGTGCAGTCGTACTGAAGTTACGCGCGTACATGCAGGTTTCCTCACAATGTTTTTCCTTCCCCGTTACAAGCGAGTGATAATTGCTTACTGTGCGTCCACACACTGCTCTATCCGCGCAATTAATCGCGACACCGCTGTACTAGGTCGCTTGCCTTTGCAACGACGTCGAAACTGTGGCAGCGTGCGCGCTATTGCATACTTCCGACAAAATAGGGAGCGATGGGCATGAACGAGGAACACGCGAGTAACGCGGCCACAATACGTCTCTTCCTCCGTTCCTCGCTCCTTCCCATGCCACACGGGCAGTGTGTGGACGGGGGTTAAAACGCACATGGCCTAAACCCTTCTCATTCTGAGGAGATACCCGTGCTTAATGGACCGGTGATGGATAAATTGATGATGATGAGTATGATCTACTTAGCTGTTGTATTTTCAGTTGCATTCTCCATAAATTCAGGACACTTTTCCAGCATGAAATCACAGAACACCAACGTAAGTTTGAGAAATTATTAAGATATTAGGCACCTACTAGCTGATGCCCGTGACTTCGTCCGCGTGGATTAAGGTTTTTGAAATCCCGTGGGAACTCTTTGATTTTCCAGGATCAAAAGTAGCCTATGTCCACGTCGATCCGTTGCTCCATTGCGAAGTGATTGAAGGACAAACCAACAAACCAGCAAAATAACACACTTTCGCATTTATAATATGGGTAGTGTTTTAAGTGAAGCTTTGAAGTATAATCGAGATTGCATTCAGCTAACCGTAGCCAAATAATTTGTTCCTATTATTAATTTTTTAAGTTACCCGTGGCCGTGATAAAATTTCCCTTACTAAAAACCTATCTATAGTTACATACCTACTTATATTACGGAAAATATAAAAACTAAAAAAATCGGTCTATTTCTAATATAGAAAATTTGTTGCAGGAAGAGGTTTGAAAAGGCTGTTTTCAACAATAAACCGCAGAAAAGAACAATACAAATTAGGATGGTAAATATTTAGTTAACTTCCAAACCTTACCCAAAGATATTATAAAAATCCAGATAGGCAAGTGTGCCTTGTATGGTGACACATCTATGCGTAGCGATACAGAATACATGGACATTGGTGCAGGGTTTGACACCTTCGAACGTGCTTCAAAAAAACCGGCCAAGTGCGAGTCAGATTCGCGCACTGAGGGTCCCGTACTTGGATATTTTTTCCAACATTTTGCACGATAAATCAAAAACTACTATGCATAAAAATAAATAAAAATCTGTTTTAGAATGTACAGGTTAGTTATCTTACTTTGAAAATTGAAACACATTTTAATTTTTTTTTAAATGATGTAACCACAAATTCGCGGTTTTCAGATTTATTCCTGTATTTGTGCTATAAGACCTACCTACCTACCTGCCAAATTTCATGATTCTAGGACAACGGGAAGTACCCTATAGTTTTCTTGATAGACAGACAGACAACAAAGTGATCCTATAAGGGTTCCGTTTTTCCTTTTGAGGTACGGAACCCTAAAAATGGCGTCCCGTTAGTATACCAGGGTTGATATTATTACCTAACCATTTTTTTCTGTATTTGATTTTGTTGGTATTTATTTTAAACGATTTTTCAGGCTTGACGTGATGAGTCGAATTCCGGAAGATGAAAGGTACAACTTAATAGTTTCCAAATTAAAATTGCGTACCCATCACCCCATTTTAATTTCAAAAACAAAGTTTATCTTTGCAGGATACCTGATAAGATAAAGAAACGGGAAAAGAGGTTCGTTTACTGGCATCTGAAGGAGTTTTTAAAAAATAAAGTCCTACCTACTTACTTACTTAATTTGCTTACAATCTTTTACTGGCTTACATTAATGATCTGAAAAAGCCTTCAACTCCACTCTGCATTATTTAGGTGTCTTAACACCTATTATTGCAGAGTGGGGTCGAAGGCTTTTTCAGATAACTGAAACTCAGCACGCATTCTATCCGCTTTTTTGGCCTGCGTTTTGGTATTTATTCTTGACAGGGGAGACATTGAACCGATTTTGATACAACTCACCATTTTTTTTAGATGCAGACATTTTAAACAGTCTCACAGTTACCGATGTATGCGCTCACAAGTGATGAGGCTGGCGGGTCCTACGAGAAGCGAGTAAGCATCATTGACTATACAGGAGTAGGTACAACACAGACAAGTTCCCTAGGACGGGGGTCCCGCCATTTCATGTTGTGTTATACGTATGTATGTAATATGTATGTATGTATGTATGCCTGTATGTATAGCAGCCAGCATGTGACGCCACTGCTCTGTTATATTAAAATCGATTTTCTCTGTAGATAAATCTAAAAGTCATAAAAAGTAGATAGGTAGGTATTATTTGCAGACATAAGCTATGCACTACATGATTGGATTCAGATGCTCTGGCTTCATATTCTGGCACCCTATTTGTTTCTCTTCTTCTTTCTTGAGGTCTTTTATTTCTAATATTAAGATTAAGTAAATAGGTAACCTATTTCTTAACTTTTCAGACTTGCAGTTCTTCGTAAGAAATTGAAAAATGCTTTGTGTTTCAATTTATGTAAAGGTCTTCGTGACTATAGTAAGTATTTTTTTTAATGTGACTCCAAAACTTTATTTTGTCAATGGAATGGAACAACCTATTAATACTTATTATACCCACCCCCTAGAGTACCAACCCCAGAGTAACCGACATAGCTCAGCTGGTTGCGAAGCTGAAGTGGCAATGGCCAGGGCGCATAGTTCGAAAAGCCGATAGACGTTAGGGTCCCAAGGTACCCAAGGTCGCCAAGAAATGGCGACCCCGCACCTGAAAGCGCAGCGTTGGTAGACCCCTCACTAGGTGGACAGACGACATCAAACGAGTCGCGGGGAGCCGCTGGATTCAGGCGGCGCAGGGCCATGGTGTAGAAGTCCCTAAAAGAGACATATGTCCAGCAATGGACGTTTATAGATGATTAACCTACCCTACTTTTACTACAAAACGTTTTAAGCGATCAGTTTATCCCTCTACAATTGAACTGTAGAGACTAATAAGTACCTTCTTTCAGACAATCAGTACGCCGACATACTGACATCAGTAGCCTGTGAACAGAGCCGCAAAGCACCTGGTCCAGTAAGATTATGTAGCGATACGTAGGCGTAGTAACATCTAACCAATTGATAGTAGGTACAAGCACTATGTTGATAATACTGACTGGATAAAGCCAACAAAAGCTTAATAAGCCTGTGAAAATAATTCGTACCAATTCCGACCTAAGAATTATATTGAAAAGTGTAATTTCGAAAAAAATATGCGGAAACGTTTTATTGTTAAGGATTATGCTATAAATAAAAATTTACTTTCTCTGTTATTAGATTGTTTCATCAAGCTTCTTCCCTTATATTACTCTATTGAATTTCTTAGGTTTTTAAGACCTAAAAGAGATTCAAGCGCCAGGAAATGGCAATCGTAGTGGTTAAGATGGACAGAATAGAATAGAATACTTAGATTTTTATTCAAGTAGACTTTTACAAGTGTTTTTGAATCGTCAAAATGATTTACCACTGGTTGGTTAGGAATGCCATTCCTACCGGCAAGAACCAGCAAGAAACTCGGCGGTTGCTCTTATCGACTAATATTAGATAGAGCAAACGTAGAAGGAAATAACACAAAAGAAACATTTTCACAAACTTTATTTTACAAATAAATTACAACCTAAGTACACTTATTAGTTATTACATAAATTAGTTGTATAATATAGACAATAATAATTATCTATATATAATTGTCGGTGCTGGGCGCGCGTTTGTAGAAGGCGCGGGACACGTCGACGGGGCCGCGCAGCCCCAGCCACGCGAAGTAGCCATGGCGCCACAGCAGCATCAGGGTGAACATGATCGGCACCGCCAACAGGACGCCTAGGGAAAAGATTGAAAATTAAAACCAAAACAAAAATCTGACTAAAGCCGAGGAGATGTCTACTTCTTCCTGCGTCGTTCCCTCAATTTTGAGGGTGCCTATCAGAATGACCACATTGCAAAATGACGATATCGCCATAACGTCTTGATATTCGAACGCCATAACTACTAAATAGACTGAACGCTAAATGCGATAGAAGCAAAACGTCTGGATGTTAAAATGTCTTAATTCACAAGTGTAAATTAAAAATTTATAATACCCCCGACAAGTGAAGGTTACAGTAACTAGAAAAGACCTGATAACTTTCAAACGGCTGAACTGATTTTCTTGGACTACTCCGCGCCTACTATCTAAAGTATCTGAGTTTTCCAAAACATCATTTTCAAATAAATAATTATGTATTTAGGCAACGTCCATCTTGACAGCTCGACATTTGTCAATTGACATAATATTAAGAACCTAACGGTTATCTAACCTTCTTTTCTACAAGAAAACTAGAAAAGAGCTGATAACTCTTAAACGGCTGAACCATTTTTTTTGGATTATAGCTAAGAACACTCTCGATCAAGCCACCTTTCAAACAAAAAAAAGTAAATTTAAATCGGTTCATTCGTTTAGGCGCTACGATGCCACAGACAGATACACAGATACACAGACACACAGATACACAGATACACACGTCAAACTTATAACACCCCTCTTTTTGGGTCGGGGGTTAAAAATCATTAGAGCGTTAACTGCAGCTTCATACGTCAGTTTGACGTAATCGTCGCAAGGTGCAAACTTGGCTTGACCGAGTAGTAGGTAAGGCTTTAGCTAGCTTAGTGATGCTGCTTACCAATAAGTGTTCCGAGCAGTATAGCCCCATCCTTCTCAGGCCTGTTGCCGTACTTGTCGACACAGCGCATCGTGCGGTGGATGTCGTGCAAATGTTTCATCGTGTAACCTTTCATCTCTATTGGCTCCGCACATCTGCAAAGTAAAAGTTAAACTACTATTGGTGGCATGTAAAAAGAGCTGCTGGTCGATTGAGTAAAAGATACGTGAATCATTGCGATAATCTCTGAATTTATGGTACTCACTCTTGCTTCGGCAAAATATTCCAGCAAATAGTGAATGTCGGTCAATCATCGGTTATTGCGATTACTGAAGCTGTCAAAATACGGTGGTAGACCCCAGGACGACAGCAGAAAGGATGTGTCTATGGTTGGGTAAATGTGTTGTACTATCGTTTCCTTCAGCGCGGAAGCAGCGGATGAACCAATAACCCAGCAGGAAATACCCGCCACCATCACGCTTCACTTAGGAAGTGTTTCGTACTATCAAATAGATCAATAAATAAGTCACGCACTGCGCAGGTTTAGTTCAGAGTTATTTTTACTTGACGTCAACTGTTGGTAATCTTCAGTATACCTCTTCTATCGCAAGGCTTTTAAGCCTTACACTTATTGTACTTAACGAGCTCTACGAAGCGCGAAGGAAGCGAAAACCCCAAATTCGAACACCCAAAAACCAACCATTTGCCAATCCTGAATCTACGTACCTTAATTATCAATCGACTAATATGCATTTGCGCTGTGGTAACTTGGACACACTCCTCAGTTTAGTAAATCGGAAATTCAGTTACGGTACCATGATTATAACAACTTACACCATATTCTCTGACGCATTGACGACCTTGTGTTCCACGTACTCCACCAACGTACTGACCATCCACTGGGTCGAGCAGTCGCAGAGGAAAGGGTTGTTCGAGACATCGACCGCTTCCAGCAGGTCCCAGCGTGAGAGGAATCGAGAGTCGATCTCTGACAGGTTGTTGGATTGAAGGTAGAGCTGTTACGGAAAATTGAAAAAATCTGAGAATTCAACCTCATTATTTCCAAATACACTCCCTTCTACTACTAACTACTAACAGCCTTTTTGTGGAGCTCAACCCCCGACCCACGAGGGGTGTTTAAGTTTGACGTGTGTATCTGTGTATCTGTCTGTGGCATCGTAGCTCCTAAACTAATGAACCGATTTTAATTTAGTTTTTTTGTTTGAAAGGTGGCATGATCGAGAGAGTTCTTAGCTATAATCCAAGAAAATCGGTTCAGCCGTTTGAAAGTTATCAGCTCTTTTCTAGTTACTGTAACCTTCACTTGTCGGGGGTGTTACAAATTTTTAATTAACACTTGTCCTCTCATTTATTCAAATCATTCATTCAAACCATGTTTAAAAAAAAGAAACATTCTTAATTGAAAATACCGATTGAACGGCAGCAGCAACGGCTACCGGAGCTACCGGTAGTGAGGCTCCAGAGTTCCTAAACCACAACAGTTCTTAAAAGTCATCAAAACATCAGAAAGTAGAAGGAAGTTCAGGTGTGTACCTCCTCAATCAAAAGTCAGTGGAAGGTATCCTCTATAACATCAAGCTAAGCCTTAGAGTTGAGCATGTAAAGCTTGGAGTTGAAGCTCCAGATCCTGCAGACCAGCCAGCGCCCCCGCTCCAAGCGATTCAATGTTTAGACTTAAAATACAGACCACTATACACAGTATAGGTATACTAATACCTATACTTCCAAAACTTCATATAGAAAAGGAAGTTACCTCTTTAACCAAGGGCCAGTCGAAGGTCTCTCCTATATCATCAGGCCTGGCCAGAGCCTTGGGGTCGATGGTGTGAAGCTTTGGGTTGAAGCTCAAGTGCAGTCTCTGCAGGTTCTGCAGGCCGGCCAGCGCCCCCGGCCCGACGCGAGTCAGCTGCTTCATGTTGCACATATGCAGCTCTTGCAGCTTGCGGAGACGGGGGAAACCTCTACAATTTATGACCAAAACAATCAAAATTTGACTAAATTAAAATTTTATGATAAAATGCATGTTTTTCAAATTGTTTTAAATATCAACCGTTAGCTGGCAACTGGTACTATGTAAAATCAAACTTTACAGGACGAAGAAAAAAACTGAGGGTTTTCAGCTAAATAGTGTTGGAGATCAAAATTAGTGTAATGAGGTACACCGTTTTGTTCGCCAGCTCCTCAACTATTACGGATAAAATCTCAAATCACTTACGGATAATCTTCAGAGCTCCCGTCCAATTCTCTAATAGGATTCTGATTTAAGTTCAAGTAAACCAGGTTCTTCGCCTCCACCAACTCCTGGGGGACGGAAGTCAGCTTGTTGTCGCTGATGTCCAGGCGCTCCAGGTACCGGGGGGTGTGGAGGAATCTGTCCGGGATGTCTGAGAACCCACAAGATCGTAGGCGAAGGACCTGGTGGAAATAAAACCCGTTAACATCGGCTGAGTGAAAATAACAATGAGAGTAATGTGGTCAATCGTAGTCGTAGTCGGAGGGTTGCTGCTCCGGTCGAGCTCGCTCAACTTTGGCATGTGCTCGAACAGGCCAGTCTACGAAAGTGTAGATCGTACCTTTGTAGATCGTATTGGCAGACTGGATACAGCGATGGGACGCGGTCAGGTTCATAGAGTTGGCCCTCAGGTCGAGTGTGCTTATTTCTGACAGTGCTTGAACAGGTCAGTCTACTAGAATACACTACTTATAAGGAGAAACTCAGTATTCCACGTCTTAATTCAACCTCTGAATGGTTTGTGTCTCGTGGTAAATGACGACCACGACGAGTGACGACCCTTTAACATAGGACCCTGCGTCTTTGGCGAAGTGAATTGTGCTGTGTGGCACAACAAAAAGCCACTAAAATAAACAACAACAACAACATAGGACCCTAACTACATATAATAAGTACCTCCGCCACAGGTCGAGATGACAATCGGGATGGGGACGCCTCCCATATCCCCTGCGCTAACATGGTGCGGAATAGCCCGGGTTACGTGCGGGTGTACGTGGTGTCCCCCCGCCTCATACCCCGATTGCTACTTTAACCTGTCGCATACTATAGCCCACTTTGGGTCGCCCCTTCCTTACTTACCACACGATTGCCCTCTCTGGGCGCCTTCGTCAAACCACTGTATGTAATATTATCATATCCTTACCCTGTGACTAGTGTGTAGATCGTACCTTTAGCATTGGCAGACTGGATATAGCGATGGCAGTGACTTGGTCGATCGTGGTCAGAGGGTTGCCGCTCAGGTCGAGCTCACTTAACTCAGGCAAGTGCTCGAAGAGGTCCTGGTGGAGCGAGTGGAGGTCGTTGTATGCTAGGTTGAGAGTGCGCATGGAGGCAAGAGGTTCGTACTCTTCCGGTGCGTAGCGACCCTGAAGAACAAAGTAACTAGTAAGTAGAGCCTCGATAGCTCAACGGTTGAGGAGCGGACTGAATTCCGAAAGGTTGGCGGTTCAAAACCCACCCGTTGCACTATTGTCGTACCCACTCCTGCCACAAGCTTTACCCTAATTGGTGAGGAAAAGGGAGTATAAGTTTTTAATGAAAAATAAAATAAATTAAGGTAGAGGTATACATCCGTACTATCGTCATTAACGCTCTGACTAATTAGTTTTGACCTATATTTCAATTTCATTGCGTTAAATATGATATTATCAACATCATGAAACTCCTCCATTACCTCAAAAGCATGTGGACTCAGGTTGGCAGTGGTAAGCTTGTTGTGACTCAGATCTAAAACTTGCATCTGCTGCAAGTCCCTGAAGCTCGCCGTCTCTATGAGCTCGATGGAGCATCGAGACAGGTTCAGCACTTTGACCGGCAGTTCTGCTACGGCTGTGACGTTTCTGATCAAATTCTCGCTTAAGTCTATCGTTGCTGGTTTCATAGGTTTCAAATCTGAAATCAAATTAGGTTTTTTAATTTCATTAGATACAAGTTACCCCTTGACGATTCAGTCTAAGGTGCGGAAGCGGGCTAACTTGGTATGGGTTAGGTTTTATCAAACCTTGAAAAAAGCTGACTACCAGACTCAGCAATAGATACAACTAACATAATTATAAGCCAATACAACTAATTTGGTCTTACAAATAAAAACTTACTGGCCCATTCTTCCTTCTTGAAAAATTCTGCGATGCCTTGATCGAAGCAATTTACTTTATCATCTTTGCATATACATTTCCTACAAATTCCAGTCTGCTTCCATGTCGTATCATCAGATTTTGGCGCTTCTGTTGCGTCTGAAAAAGGAACTGTTAGTTACGCTACTGCATACTAGATGATGCTAGGCGTCCATTACTACTTGATTAAGTACGAGTACATTATATACATACAAAAAATATAACTAAGTAAATACTTTTTATCTGCTTTTAACTTAAAAATGGAACATTTACTTGGAAATGATAATTTTATAATAACTAATGAAAATACTGTGATCAAAACACACTCGTACTATGAGTTATGAGAAAACTAGAGTTAGTAAACATAAAGAACTGTAATAAAGACACGTAATGTACCCAGAACTGACGTTTAGTGGTCAAATCAAAGAGTGCGGTCATTGTTTAAAGGGGAACGAAATTAAAAATGATTGATGAATGATAAAAAATGATATTGATCTTCCTGTAAAAAAAGCTCCGAGAAAATAAGGGTTTGATTAAAATAATTATTGGCGTTACTTACTTTCACAGTTGATTCCGATAAAAACAAAAGCCAGAATAAAAACGAAAATGACTCGTTGCGCCATTTCCACTGAAAGAAAAATAGATAAATCAAAAATAATACCTATCTAAACTTTTCATAACTGGGTTAGGTACCTACCTACCAATAAAGGTTTAACAGATATGTTATCGCCGAAATTCTTATCCTGTTAAAACCATTTATGACTGAAAATAGACAGAACTAGTTTTGCCGAACGACGTTGGTCAATAGTAGTTTTGGCTGAAAAAATATTAGTTAAAAGCTGGGAATAACAATAATATATATTGTTATACGTAGGTTAAAAGTAAACAGATTGTAAAATATCAGTTTACAATCAAACTCAGATTTAAAACTGATTATAAATCTTAGGGTCCCGGTTCCATCATTAGGGGTAGGATAGACTGTATGAAGTGGGTGTGTTCCGATTTCGTTATTGGTCAATCTAACCATTAAATGCATTATTGAATTTAATGACGATTTATTTCAGAAAAGAGTTTCACTGAAATTGCAGTCATGACTGTTTTTAACCCCCGACCCAAAAAGAGGGGTGTTATAAGTTTGACATCTGTATCTGTGTATCTGTCTGTGGCATCGTAGCTACTAAACTAATGAACCGATCTTAATTTAGATTTTTTGTTTGAAATGTGGCTTGATCGAGAGTTTTCTTAGCTATAATCCAGGAAAATCGGTTCAGCCGTTTGAATGTTATCAGCTCTTTTCTAGTTACTATAACCTTCACTTGTTGGGGGTGTTATAAATTTTTAATTTACTCTTGTTCACTTTATTGAAAAATACCGTTTCTTAAAAACTAGTTTTGACTGTTTTCTTTAAGTTAAAAGTAGGTAGTTTTGACTGGATAATATTTTTAATGGATGTAGCAGATATATTATAGTTATAGTTTTATATCATCGTATCTTGTTTTCTGTATTCTGTTGATACCTCTTTCGGTACATTATTAAAATTATAGCTTAATTAATTACATCCATAAAACAAAGCTAATATTATTTTAGAGATCACACTTAATATTATAAAGGTGAAAGTTTGTGTGTATGTGTGTGTATGTTTGTTACTCCTTCACGCAAAAAACTACTGGACAGGTTGGGCTGAAATTTAGAATGACGATAGATTATACCCTGGATTAGCACATAGGCTACTTTTTATCCCGGAAAATCAAAGAGTTCCCACGGGATTTTAAAAAAAAAACTACATCCACGCGAACTAAGTCGCGGGCATCTGCTAGTAATTATTAATAAGAGACGTTTCGGTATAGGTATTCGCCGCTACCTCTAAGTATTTTTGCTGCGTAAATTACCTATCTAAGTAGTTATGTTACTTATACGTAGGTAGTACACATTATGTAAACACATGAAGCAATTAACTTGCTATACATTCATACTTACATAAGTATCTTAAATAGCACTACGCATTAAATATGTACGTATATTTTACACTTTTCACCACTTTTTCTTGTAACACAAATCACTTGAACACAGTGTATGAGGCAGAAAGGGAATTTTTTCCTGAATTAGGAACAAAATGGCTGACTGGCCGGTATCTTATCGTACAGTGTTTTATCTCTTGGTTTATATTGTTATCAGGGAAAGTTTGGTCTTACTGATAGCGGGCAGGGATTTATGTTATTGCAATAACGAGAAATATAATTTACTTATTATTTGCTTTGCTTAGTTTGAATAAATCTATATTATTCTAATGTTATAAATGTAAAAGTAAGTCTGTTTGTCCATCACTCTTGTTATGAGGTTGTCCATCCATTTATCCGATTTTGATGAAAAGTACAGGGATAACTTATATCTCAGAGATGTGCATAGGATAGGTACTTTTAATCTCAGAAAATCAGTTTTCCCACGCGATTAAAAAAATCCTAAAACCAACCGAAGAAGTTACGGGGATTAAGTATGTAGTTTACTTATACATATTTTTAAGTTCAAGTACAATCAAACTGTTAATCCAATATGTATTATAATTTATAAGCAAATGCGAAAGTGTGCCTGTCTGTCTGTCTGCTAGCTTCCCGAAGATGACTGGAAGAGGTTTTCAAATAGTTAAATCCAAGTTTACAATATCTATTTTTAACAGTGGTGCATTCCGGATACAGATGTGGCTATTTTTACCCTGTATATTTAAGAGTCTGACGGGATTTTAAAACCTAAATCCAGGTGGATGAAGTTGCGGGTATCATCTAGCACTTACTTAAAATTAAGTAGTTCATAATAAGTTATATTAATATAAAAGGTTCATCGTAGTTATGTTCACTTTCACTTATAAACGCTCGCAGTCACGCCCCACCACTGTTTGCAATGAACACACATCGCTGATATTGTAGCGATAGGTACACCTGATTCTCAGAACAATACTACCCGATTTCGTTCGCGCTGATGACTCAACATGCGACCAATTTTCAGATATATGCGATAATATTATTCAGAACTTATTCGAAACAATTGTCATATTGATTGTTATGAATGACTAGCTGATGTCCGCGACTTCGTTCGCGTGGATGTACGTCTTTTAAAATTCCCGTGGGAACTCTTTGATTTTCCGGGTTAAAAAGTAGCCTATGTGCTAATCCAGGGTATAATCTATCCCCATTCTAAATTTCAGCCCAATCCGTCCAGAAGTTTTTGCGTGAAGGAGTAACAAACATACACACACACACACACACACACACACACACACACACATACAAACTTTCTCCTTTATAATATTAATAGTATGATTCGAAACAATAGTCATATTGATTGTTATGAATCATTCAATTACGTACTATAGATAGGAGTAGGTAAACGTACTATAAATCTCTATTCTTTCCATTCATAAAAAGTGACTATTTAAGTAGCTAATCTATCTTCATCTCAATATTTGTCATTATTAGGATTCCTTAACTCGAACCAGAGTGAACTATAGAGTTAGGCAACTCTCGGTTTGATTCATAATCGACGATTTGTCAAATATTAGGCATGGTGACGTAAAATCAAAGAAAAATGGGGCTATTTTAGGGCTATCTGCGTTAAATATTTGATGCCTGCCAGTGACGTCGAAGCTTCGACATATTGGAAGTTCCTATCGTGAATTGTGTCTATGCTATGCCAGCTAATATTTCACATCTCTGTCTTGTGAGAGAATTTAGAACTCAGTCACACTGCCGCCCCCAGTTGCATATCAGCACAGTGTAGATAGATTATTTTTCAAAACTACGCACCGCTTCTGCATTAACTTTAATCCTTTCAGAAGGGGAAGAGTTTGGCCATAGTCTACCACGCTGGTCAAGTTAAAATATTGGCAGACTTCACACATCTTTGAGAAGATTATAAAGTAGGTACTTTTAGGCATGCAGGTGGGCTCACGACATTTTCCTTCGCCACAAACGAACCTTAGGAAATTCCTCTAAGATACCAATGCCTAACAGTGCACATCTATTGGTAGCCGACGACCTACGTATTTGAATTCCGTGATTTGTTAAAAGCGTGCTCTATTTTTAGCTATGCTATGAATAATACGCGACAGGTCGAGATTACAATCGGAGTATGAAGCGAGGAGATGCCCCACATACCCGCGCTATCCCGCACCAGGTTAGCGGGGCGTCCCCACCCCGATTGCCATCTCGACTTGTCGCTTACTATAGATATGCTATGCTCGTGACTCAATTAATAATAGTTAGGTAAGCGTATTATCAAAAGATAAAAAATAAAAATCAATTGATTAACGCAAGCTACTGCACCATATAATTTATTTAATAATAATATTGTATTCGTTATCCATGCAAGCATCCTAATCCTATTTCTAGATGTTTAAAGTGAATCCTTCACGCCACAACGATTTAACCGATTTGGCTGACGATAATGGAGATAGCTTATAAGTATTATTAAATAGGAATTATTAACACACAAGCAACACTTTATTCCGGTAAATCAAAGAGTTTCCACGGGATTTCTATACACCTAAATCTACGTAGGCGAAGTCACGGGCATCATCCAGTTTATCATTAAAATCGATGCAAATATCTCCGAATACCGCTTAAGTATTATTGAAAATTAATTTTCTTATAAAATTAGAACCACAATTTTGTGTTTTATGTGGGTACCTTCCTCATTAGAAACTATTTTTTTTTTTTTTTTTAAATTATATAGACTAGCGCTTGGCTGCAATCAGACCTGCTAGCAAGTGATGATGCAGCCTAAGATGGAGCGCGCTTGTAGGTATGTAAGTATACAAACATTTCTTAAATTCAAACCTAACATCTTAGGCAATAAAGGATATTTTCCGATACCAAACGGAAAGGTATTATTATTTTTCGAAAGGGTGGCAAAGTCAAATAAGGCCGTAGGGACAGTAATCCGATGCGCGCCATCTAGTGTCGAGTAGGATAATCACTTGGTAATTGACGTTAAGCGTACACTGACGACAAAACGCGGGAAATTGCCCTAAGTGCCGCCATTTCCTTGTATCAGATTTTCAATTAATGGGTATTTTATTTACTGGCCACATTGAGTATAACCAGTTTACTATTTTTAATCCGTTAATACGTTATTAATTAGTTTTTTAAACTAGTTTCTCTTTGATAAATGATCGTAGAGCTTGACCAGAAATACCTACATTTTTGCATTCTATCCATGCTCTACCACGCCTTTATTACCTGTTATCTCCCGAAGCCACCATGATCCAAACTTTATAATCGCTGATCGCTATGGGGACAATACGCAGATAAACTTTCGGATTTTATAAAATAAACGAAGATCTGGCCCTCGCTGGCTCTCTCTATGAAGCATCTTAGACCTATTTGTTTTATGACAATATTAGATGATGCCCGCAGCTTCGCCCGCGTGGATTGGTCAGATCCCTTGCAGCATCACGATTGAAGAGTTGGAATCCAAATTTTTTATCCAACAATGTCGCAAAGTTCCTTTATTGATTAAAAAAAATACGCAAATCAGTTCAGAAATCTCGAAAAAACACAACTCCTCCATTTTTCAAACTCGGTTAAAAAGTAGCCTATGTTACTCCTTTCCTTGTCTGTGAAAGTCCCGTCAGAATAGGTTTAGTCATTCCGAAGATTAACCCGTTCAATCAGACAGACACTTCAATTTTATTTATTAGTATAGATATATAGATAAACTCTACTAATTTTGACTTGAGTAGGTAGACAAGTATACGTTAGGTGACCTGAGACCTCCAATCAACTTTAGACCCATTAAGCTACCCCTAACCTCATACCAACTAAAAGCAAGCGACGCCACTATCTCGGGCACGGACCTCTTTAAAAGTCCTCTATCAAGCTTCAAAAGACTTTTTAAAGTCTTTTAAAAAATCCGCACAAATTGTTTCTTAACTAAGGCACCTCTTGTAACCCCTAAGGTGAAATGCAAACGATTTTGTGCCTTAATACTATAACAATAAAGATGAGGGTATACAGTTTAACTGGGTAGTTCAAGACTACGCTAAGAGCTGCTTAGCGGTGACAGATCCTAACAAGGTGATATAGGGTTGCCCCTATTATACAAAAATAATTATTGAGTAATATTTATATTCTTAATCACGCATGGGTGATTTTTTAGGTTTTTGGTGGTTTTATTTATTTAAGTACTCATTCAATTCCTATGATAAAAATACTACCTAAATTAAGTCCTAAAATTACAAATTCTTAGTAAGTAGAGTATTATACTATATCGAAAAAACGAAAGTACTTAGATAAAAATACCCATGTTAAATTTTATTTGTTTAATGAACTCGCTTACCTAATATAATTTATTTTGTGTAATTTAATCTATTTATTAATAGTTTATTGAAATAAAGCCTGATGAGCCGAACTCATGAATCATTTACGAGTAGATAGGTTGGTAGGTGCTCAATACCAACAATCATCCTACAAGTTAAATTTTAATTGTGGCAGCTGTAGACAGCCCTATGTAGAGCCGACAATAACACGGACCCTATAAATCGCGTGGTTTGTATCAAATTACGGAAAACGTCCAGCAAATTTTGATTGAAACTTTCAATACAATCAAAACTTTAAACACGAAAAGTGTGGCTCTTGCTGTACCTAGTCTGCGATCGACAATCGCCATCGATTTATAAATCGATGACATGTGCACTGCGTCAAAGTCAAAGTCAAAATCATTTATTTCAAAGTCATTGGACACTACTATCCGTGGAATATAATAAATTATAATTAATAAGTATTATAGCCCGTCGCGTCTTCCTAATAAAAACTACTTAACTAAAACCAATTGCTTACTAAGTAGGTACCTATGGGTACTTGGTAAGTAATTAGCGTTGTTCATCGTGCTCGTCATGCAATGCAGATTTTTTAAATAAATGATTTTATTTTGACTGATAAAAAGGACGCCTTGGAGTGTCCCTCGTTTTTGGTACTTATTTATTGTATGAAAATCCAATCCAATGCGACCTGTGACCCCGATGTAGTCATTATGAATCGCAACAGGCATTTTCTAATGTCACCGGGTCCCTCGCCGCTCTTTAACCTTTAAACGGTTTAATTTGCTAGTTCACCCGGGGTAATGACTCGGAACAACTCAAAATTTGAAGCTGAGATTTTGCAGAGCATGGTAAATCCTAAAGAAGATATATATATCATATAAGATATAATATAAGCAAAATTTCATGGACTTTGGTTGCTTAATATTCAATGAAATCGGAACTACGTTTGTATGGAGCGAGTGACGGAGAGACCTCTCTTAATGATGCAAACTATCTTTGTACATGTCGCAGGTATATTGTCAAAGCCGTGATATTGCAATCTCACTAGTGATATAATAATTAAACGGTAGATTGTCAATCGACTTCATTTCTTTCAATTGCAGATTATGATAAAATAACGCCATATTACATAGTTTGTCACTTTTGGAGGAGGAGGGACGATTGAATACAACTCTTTTAATTTTGCGAACAGAAGCCCCCATCGGGGATCATAGTATTACAATGGATAGTTTTATGCGGCTAGTACCGAAGTAAAATAAAAAAAAATATAACTGTTTTGTTTACAACGAGCAATTTGGCATGTAGTTAGGTAGCCACTTAGTTACTTACTTTATTATTATAAGAAGATAAAATTTTGTTTAGTTTTATCTTATTCTTATTTGTAATTTTTAAGACAAAATGTTGTCTCGTTGTTCCGTGTAAGTATGACGTCATGTGCCTTCAGAAAAAATTACGTAGTATTTTTGAGATTAGTAGGTACCTACTACCTAGTTAGGTTTAATCGTCGTACCTATTCTAGCTTTGTGAAGATGCAGCTTAAATTGAAAACTGATTAGTCGTACGGCTTTGCCGGTAGGATAGTAGAGCAGCTTCAAAGCTGCCACAAGACAAAAGACAAAAGGTCAATTATTTTGTTAAAATAATACAGGGTGTAACCAGGACGCTAGCAAATACGCAGACAGGTGATAGTACTGATAAGATACCACAAAAAACGCGAAAATATAAATAACAAATCCTGTATTTTTTAAAATTTCACAATATATTGCAAATTATACCTACATCTGATTGACGCTAGAGGGCAACGAATGTTGCGTAAATAGGCCACTCGGAGTCAACACCGCGTCGTAGGTATGGCATTGACTCGAATTTTGCACGCTATCCATTGCGGATTTGAAAAATACTAAATCACTAAAACTACAAAATAAGGCAATTTAATTATTGAGGTTATTGGTATAAGATTGTGTTTAGGTAGTATAATTATATCGCTGTTTGCTAGCGTTTTGGTTACACCTTGCATCATATCACATCACAGTAATATTATAAAGGCGAAAGTTTGTGTGTATGTGTGTGTGTGTGTGTGTGTGTGTGTGTGTGTGTGTGTGTGTGTGTGTGTGTGTATGTTTGTTACTCCTTCACGCAAAAACTACTTGACGGATTTGGCTGAAATTTGAAATGGGGATAGATAATATCCTGGATTAGCACATAGGCTACTTTTTATCCCGGAGAATCAAAGAATTCAAAAAACCTAAATACACGCGGGCGAAGTCGCGGGCATCGGCTAGTGTTGCATAAACCCTCCAACCTTTCACACAATACTCTATTTGATATCGTCGTCTTTTCGGCGAACTTTTGAAGGTGCGTCACTAAAGCGCCGCACCGCGCCGCTCCGCGCACGCCGGTAATTGCATTGCGACCTGCCATACTGCGTCCATCACACCGGCTGCTTCAGTAAAAGCTTTTTTTAAGAAATATTGGTTAACAGGGCTCTCTCCGTCACTCGTTTCATACAATTGTAGTTCCAATTTCATTTGAATATTAAGCAACCAAAGTCCATGAAATTTTGCAGACATACTCTAGAAACTAATATCTGTGTCTATGGTGTTTTATATTTTTCTAAAAAAATGTAGTTTTAAAATTACAGGGGCTCAAAGATTTGTATGAAAATTTTTAAGACCGCGTAACTTTGAAACCGAATATTTTAACAGAAATCTGGAAAACCACAGACATAGATATTAGTTTCTAGAATATGTCTGCAAAATTTCGTGGACTTTGGTTGCTTAATATTCAAATGAAATTGGAACTCCGATTGTATGAAACGAGTGACGGAGCGAGCCCTCTTAAGTGAGAGATGGGGCCATTTGTAACTAGCCGATACCCGCGTCTTCGTCTGCGTGGGTTTCGGTTTTTAAAATCCCGTAAGTAGGGACCTTTTGATTTTCTGGGATAAAAAGTAGTTAACTAATGTCATTCTCCAGTCTTTAAGTAAGTATATTATTATCCGTGCACGAAATCAAATCGATCCGTTGCGGCGTGCTGCGTGATTGAAAGACAAATCAATAAACAAACACGCTTTCGCATTTATAATTATACATACATAATATGAGTATTAGAAAAAAAATGAGTATTCTAAATTTTCAAAGTAAGATAACTAAATATACCAAATGGGGTATCATATAAAAGGGCTTTACTTTTATATTCTAAAACAGATTTTTGTTTATTTTTATGCATAATAGTTTTTGATTTAACGTGCAAATAGTCGGAAAAATTACTCGAGTACGGAACCCTCGGTGCGCGAGTCTGACTCACACTTGGCCGGTTTTTTTTATTTCATCGTTGGGTAGGTATACCTAGATTGGACGTAACGGGTAGACTGTATTGTCAGCTGATTCTTTCATAAAAATGGGCACTTAAAAGCTCAAAGCTTTTAAAGGTGACATCAAAGTGGCACCTAATAACGCCAATATTCGCCGTCCATATACATCAAAGACTTTCATACTCGCCAAATCACAACAAAGTGAACAAACAAGATTATCCGAACAATTCGCCCTAATAATGCGCTTGTAATAAACTTCAATTATAATATCCTACATAATAACAGGGTGATATAAACTCATTCTCGACCCCCCACTCGCTGTGAAAGGCTCAAATTAAAGCAATAATAACATTTAGCGTAGCGAAAAATGCTTTAACTTTATTGACGTGGGTAGGTTAGGTAGGTACAGTTGATTGGGGAAAATATGGAAAATTATTTGAAACACGATGTTCAAATGATTAGGTACTCAGCAGTACCTAATCTAAAATAAGATGTTTCACGACACCAACGCTTAATTTATAGCTATATATTGTGTGACACATATTAAATTACGAATTAAGTGAATTCAAATTTAAATTCAAAATGTTTTTATTCAATTAAACTTTTGAATCGTCAAAAAAATCTACCACTGTTTCGGAATGCCGTTCCTACCGAGAAGAATCAGCAAGAAACTCGGCGGTTGCTCTTTTCAAGTACATATTCAATTTACAATAATATGCCATATACTGTATACAAGCAATTGCAGCGCCAAGTCAAGTGAAGATGTTTTTATAAATGAAGAATTCTGTAGACTGATTTGCGTATAATAAAAATCATTCTATTTGTAATCTGTCAATAAGTTACTTATCAACATTGCTATAATTTGCCAACAAAGACTATCCAATGGTTGGCAAAGTTACTTATCGTAAGACTAAGTACAGATAGGAATCGATTACCTTTGAACTTGGTGGTTAATAGGTATACAAATGCTTACGTTGTAATATTTGGTAGGTAAGTATGTTACTTTCTTATTAACTTTTTATGGACTACTAGAAGATGCCCGCGGCTTCGCCCGCGTGAATTTCGGTTTTTTAAAATCCCGTAGGAACTCTTTGATTTTCCGGGATAAAAAGTAGCCTATGTGCTAATCCAGGATATTATCTATCTCCATTCCAAATTTCAGCCAAATCCATTTAGTAGTTATTGCGTGAAAGAGTAACAAACATACACACACACACACACACACACACACACACACACACACACACACACACACACACATACAAACTTTCGCCTTTATAATATTAGTGTGAAGTATCATCAGTACATCAGTTATCAGTATACTCTCCGATTTTCATCATTAACGACTCAAGGAACATAATATTTTTTATTAATACTGTTTTGTTAATTTATTTGTTATATGTATTTAATCTAGATCTTACGAGTAAGTATTTAATCGATATGATAACAATTGTAAACAAAATTACAACATAATGAACCGAAATCAATCAATAATATTCTGGATTGGGGCATGCTTGAAGTGCGTCAGAGAATCAAATTTTTGTTTTGTTTAGAGTTGCTAAAATTCTTCTTGTAGGATGTCATAATATAGGCACACATACGAGTACTAGAAGATGCCCGCGACTTCATTCGCGTGGATTTAGGTTTTTAAAGATCTCGTGGGATCTGTTTGTTTTTCCGGGATAAAAAGTTGTCTATGTCAATTACAGGGACGCAAGCTACCTTGGTACCAAACATACAAATCGATCAAGCGGATGAGTATTTAAGAATCCTGCGGGAACTGTTTGTTTTTCCGAGATAAAAAGTAGCCTATGTCCTTTCCCGGAATGTATCCTAAATCTGTGCAAAATTTCATCAAAATCGGTTCAGCGGTTGAGCCGTGAAAGCGTAGCAGACAGACAGATAGACAGACAGACACAATTTCGCATTTATAATATTAGTATGGAGGATTAGCTACTCCACTTCATTGCATCAATTCTATTATGTAGGTAACTATACTAACACAATTATTTTAAGTAATTGTGGCAGCCCTATTTAGTCGATTCAGAGTAGATCGGGGGTGAAATTGACACGTGTAACCAGTTTATTTTATGCATTTGCTTTGTTATTTTAACAATATCTTCTCACGCGCATTTAATTGTTGCAATCATATCTTACGTATTTTGTTATTATAACCAAAATAAATATTTTAAGCATAGAAACAATTTTGTAGATTATCTTTTAAATAAATGCATTTTTCTTGGTTTGTGGTACCTAGTAAACTTTATTTTTCACCTGACCATCCTTTCACTTTAGGTCTGGTAAATATAGATTTTTTTTTAATGTAAATCAGGAAAAATCAAACGTTGTTTGAAACTTATTTATTGAGCAGTATTTATTATAATATGTACAAAAAGTAATATAATCTTAGCTTAGAGTTGATACCGACATAATAACACAATCTTATCAGCTCACATCGATTATTTATTATACAAAACTTTTAAATTTTAAATCATTTCATATCAAACTGTCATAATTTGTGACATATTTGGCTAAATTGACTAGAATGATTCCATTATGACTAGAATTATATACTTACTTTCTTTATTTCAATATTTTTATTATTAATTACTACTATTGCACATAATATCTATCGTATAAATATATTCCAACATTTTAGAATAATTGTAGACATTGTAGGAAATGAAAAAGATCATTCGAAAGCTTTTGACTGAAGTTTTTTTCTAACTGAACTGCACTATCTAAGAAGGTTTTACTAAAATGGTGACAAGACAAGAAAAATAACGTTCAATTACAACGAACAAATTAATTTAGATATTTAAAAATAAAATGTTTCTCATTAACATCAATTTACTTGCTAGCAATATCTGCTTCTGAAATGCAAATTATTTATATCAGATTATTATTACGCTAAAAGTAAGTTATAATAAATATTTGATTATTTTAAAACATAATTGCGGTTCGGTTTTATGTACGTGTAGCATTTGTTAGTGATAAAAAAACCTCTCACAATCCTTTTTAACTTAACTTAATAACTTCTTCTGTCCTGCAGATTTTCTGTGAAGGGTTTAATATTTCACAGCTTATTGTTAGACGATTACATAACAAATTATTATTTAATTCCTTGAGTAAAATTAATTTGGTGTAGCTACTATACAGCTGTAGAACTGACGCAAATCATTCAACATTCGACATCATTATCGTTAATATCTGTTTATCTACAGATTAAAATAACAGACTACATTAATAACTTTACGTGCCACTGTAGTGTTGTGAATAATTTGGTTCGCCTACGATGTCGATATCACTATCACTGTGTTCTGTTTCAGATTCAGACGTCTGAGTTGTGGATATTCGGGAATCTTCCTGTAACAATAAATTATGATTATAAATAGGTATTACTAACAATAATATTGGAAACGCTAAGTGAAAATACAATCAATGTCATGTACAAACCACGATTTCATATTTATTACTTATACATATTTCTCAACTAATTTTCATTAGCTTTTATGTGGTAAAGTACCTATACCTAAGTATTAAATCTTTTTTGCAAATTAATTTATTACACGTGTGCCTATTTGATAGAAGTAATTTGAAACTTAAAGAAAAAATAATACAAGAAAATAAAATTGGACCTGACAAGTCGTTTGAGTCTAACACAAATTACGGTATATAGTTAAACAGACCTACTCAAATAGTTTTTATTTTATTTTAAACTAGCTGATGCCCGCAGCTTCGCCCGCTTGGATTGGTTAGATCCCCTGCAGCATCAGGATTGAGGAGTTGGAATCCAAATTTTTTATGAAACAATGTCGCAAAGTTTCTCTATCGATTAAAAAAAATTACGCAAATCGGTTCAGAAATCTCAGAGATTTCGGTGTACATAGGTAGAAAAACACAACTCCCTTTTTGAAAGTCGGTTAAAAAAGTAGCCTATTTTACACCCTAGTCAATCCTCTACTTGTCTGTGAAAATCCCGTCAAAATCGGTTCAGCCGTTCCAAAGATTAGCCTTTTCAAACAGACAGACAGACAGACAGACAGACAGACAGACAAAAATTTTAAAAACGTGTGATTCAGTTAAGGTATCGTTCAAATAACCCTATGAGATTAATATGAGGTAGTTATTTCGAAATTACAGACAGACACTCCAATTTTATTTATTAGTATAGATATTAACTCTTATTACTTATTAAAAAAATCTAACTAACTACTTATTAAAAAAAATGTTAAACTTTATAAGGAAATCATTACGAAAATGTTTTTATACCACTATATTATCTTACTTTTCTTTCTGCGGATTGCGAGGACAGCTTTGTTGTAAAGTCCACTGCTACGGCACCTACGAACAAAATTAATGTTTTACCAAAAATAGAACAAAACGGCAATGGTTAAAGCATAAATAAATACTTAATAATGAATAATAATAATACTTAATTTGTACTAAAATAAATAAGTCCTGTGGTACATTTTACCCATTCCTCCCCTAACAGGTATGATTTTAAAAAGCTGCTGAATGCCTTCAAAAGGCTTTGGAGTTTGAACATTTAATTATTATTTAAAATATAGAAATATAGACTTTAAGTTCAAAGCATAAGATTGAATTTTCTATAAACGGAACAGAACACCCAAGACACTTATTTAATCATCAAATAAAATAACCCTTACACTGAAATATACAGCTTAATGTTTAGTAATAAAGTGCAATTTCGTTTGACATAAATTCCAAGACGTTCTGTTTCCATGGCAACGAAGACGTCAGCCATCTTGTCCTACTAATCGAATCAGGGAACGTCTTGAGTTGTGGCGCGAAAGCGGCAATTCCAAATTCAATTTCCTCGTCTTTGAGGTTTACTATCTAGGTACTTGAAAATACGACGCTGTTTCCCACCTAAAGAGCTTTAGTATGAGCCATGTGTTATACCTACTCGTAGCTGTACTCGTCTGAATATTTTAACTTTGCGTAGGTACCTACGTACTTAAGTATCTATCTATCAGTCTAAAAATCCAACAAGACGTGTAAATCCTTTCTGAACGCGAACGCGCTAACAAACTGATGTGCAGTTAGGTGAGACATTTAAACTGAAATGTTTTAAAATAAAAAAAAATCAAATGAGCCAAATATAAATTCGGAAGTATATTTATGTATCCTACCACCTTCCACGCTCTTCCCTGCTTCAACAACAGACTTTGATCGTTGTATCTAGCAACTATCTCTCTGCTTCATACTTAGTAAGTAATTAGGCAAATTCTTGCAACAAAGGAGCAAGTTTGGAAAACTAATTACCTAATAGTTAGCTACCCGTGAGAACAGTTACCCGAGTCCCCATCCAGTAACTTAGGAAACTTATACTTGCTACAGTTTGAAACTACGCTTCTTTGTAGTTTGAAACTATGCGCGGTCCCTAGGCGATACAAAGACGAAACACATACTATGAATTTTAGGTTTTAAAGGAGAAAAGATGCCTAAATAGATATACATAGTCGCAGATTAAAAAAAGTTAAGTTCATAAAGAAGTAAACAGGCCATGCTTACCATGAGCGAATATTGCTCTTCATTGGATCTGCTATACATTTCAGTGAGGGGGCATCAAAGTGGTGGGAAGTGGTTGCATTAGGAAGGTTAAACGTGGCTGTGCACATAAAGAGACGCTGTGTCCAACAGTAGACGTCCACACTGCTCCATAGGCTGACTAATGACGAAATATTCACGACTATTAAATAGAAAGGTACCTACCAACTATACCTACCTATATTCCAAGTCAATATTTCGATCGTTTTCACTTATCTATTATAGCTGATCGGGTTGCGAGGTCGAAGTGGTAATGTGTAGAGAAGTAATTCGAAAAAAAACGATAGATATTAGGGTCCCAAGGTATACTGCACCGGCAAGCGCAGCGTTGAAAGACGCTTCTTTCATGCTGTGCAAGACCGTGGCGCCTCTACGAGAAACCTACGTTCAACAGTGAAAGTCTATCGGTCGATACCTAATTAATGATGGTTATACATGACTTAATTTCACTTAAAGTAAGCTTATCCTACCTAGTGGCGGGCGCCCTCCAGCAAGATAAACCGATGATATCAGACACACACACACATGCTGATGTCACAGCTGCAAATCAGCGTCCTGCATTTTATGCGTGTTAAGTGATGCAAGACATAATGTTGAGATCTACTCCCATTTGGGGTGATGTCACAGATTACTTACCTACATTTGTATACTTTGTTTTAATCTGTGACACCAACAACAAATAAATGCATTTTCTTTCTTTCTATATGAGGATGGCAGGAAAGGGCTGGATTAGGACGGTCGAGTGGTGTGGTTTAGTTTTCCAATAGAACTGTTACCTACCTCTCTGCTGCTGCTGCTGCTTCCTCATCTGCTTCTTGTGCTTCATGCGCCGGTTCTGGAACCAGGTCTTCACCTGCGTCTCGGACAGGTTGAGCGCGCCCGCCAACTCCACGCGCTCAGGAGTTGACAGGTAACGCTGGGACTCAAAGCGCTTTTCCAGCCCTGGCCATAAATTTTATTTAAATATTTATCCTCATTTTTCTAACTGTATGTAGGTATGTAGTTAGTACAAATTCCATGGATATGTACGAAACGATTTGCCTCATTGTTTCTAATTCAAACCGCTAGGATATGGAACGCCCTTCCATACGCTACTTATTCCTTACGTATCAGTTTTCTTCTCCACTTTTAACATAATTTCTTACCTTCAAGTCAAGAGTGAATAGACATCTTCTAGGCAAGCGCGTTCCAACTTAAGCCGCATCATGCCTTGCCAGCATAGTATGTTAGTCAAGTTTATCATGATGAATAATATTTCCTTTTCCCCTCCCACTAAGCGCAAAGGTTGTACTATAGGAGTAGGTACGACATTAGCTACAAACCTCACCGACGGGTGGGGTTTGAACCGACGACTTTCGAATTTCAGTCCACTCCTATTGAGCTAATGAGGCTCTATTTGAACAAAATTATGTTTAATGTTCGATCCAAAATTCTCTTCACTATGAGAAGAGACCCATGCTCAGTAGTGAGCTGATGATGGGTTGATCGTGATGATGATAATTCAATAACAGACCTGTAAGTTGCGGGTCAGAGAAGACGGTCCTTGCTTTCCTCCGTCGGCAATGCTTCAGTGCAGACAGCGACAGCTCCGACGGCGTGAACAGTGCGTGGTAAGGGACACCTGACCAACAACACTCATATCATTCTGAGTTTAGAAGATCAAAGATATTATAAATCTCTAGATAGGCAAAGCTCCTACAGTACTATTTTAACCGACGCGACGTAAGACAATATTAAATGACCAAATCTTAAACGAGTGAAAAACGGCTAAGACAGACCGATACTATTGTTTCCTGTCCATCCGACCGTATCATATGTTTGCTATAGTTTTATTTTTCGAAGCCTTATCTTTAACTTTTCTTAGTTTAATGCATGTTTAACGCAATAACAAGTAACTTAAAACAAATTGAAAACCCCCCGACTGCGGTTACGTATCTTTTAATCAACAGCCCGCGCATTAAAGCATATAAAATACGCCATTTTGATTTTTATTTTACTCAGTGACACTCGCGCCATCAAAACGAATCTAATGATGTATCATTTATCAAAATTGGTTGAGCCATTGAGTAGTTACTAGCGAACGTAGGAACGGATACAAACATGTGCAATGCATATATTATACACATTCAGGTGAAACACATCACTCTCTTTTTCGGCTTCGTCGCAGTCGGGTAAAAAGATACGACCCTTCAAAGTCGTAGAATTCGTATTTGCGTATTATTGTGTCGCTTAATAACTTTTTATGATGAAAAGTTTGGGCGGCGTAGCTATGACGTAGCACTATTGCTACGCCGTAGCTGAATGAAATATTATATTTATCTTGTTATTTTTGCGGTATTTGCTCGTAAAGTTGAAAATTACCTACCTAATTTGGCATGCTGACTATTTTTCTCTATGAACTGTGCAGTGCATAGATACAAATATACAGTGGCTTATCTACTTTATTATTTAGGTAATATGATTTTTGATTTCCACTTTTTATTCAAAATAAGACATAATTTTCGTAGCAGTTCTTAGAAAAATATCAACAGATAACCTTTATTAGATTTCAATTAATGAAAGATTAAAATAAGATACGTCTGCATCTACGTAACTATCTACATTTGCTACTTCTTTGTTACATTTTGTTAGCCTGATTAAAACGATTTGTTATGTGTGATATATAAAAAAAATATGAGCTTTTTATCTTACAGAGTAAGAGTTTACATACCTTGAGAAAGGAAGTATGGTGTTTCCACGGCCTTATAAGTAGTCGGTGTGTGTAAATACGCCCCTAAGGCGCCCATAGCCACTTGTAGATAAGACCCTTCCCTAGCCACAGGCCGGACCTCGTTGGCGACAGGAAAATATTTGGGCTCCCTTTCATAATCAAACCTCCTTGGGTCAGGCTGTTTGAACGTGTTTCTTTGCCCGCGATACAAAATATCCTCGATTAAAAAAGAAGTCTTCGAATTTTGCTCTTGGCGATTCGTATCACCGGGCGAATCACTTCGAATGTCTTGATCCATTTTATTTTAAATTTCGAATGCGAACATCACTGATTTTTTTAATTTAAAAACAAAAAGTTTGAGTTGGAATAGCAAAGAACCTACTTAATTGTAATTTTACATTGAAATGAATCAATTTACCAACAACTTAAATATTTCAAATTAGAAGAAAACAGTAGAGATTTTTTAAATTGTTGTAAATAAAATACACGGAGGTCCTTAATTTTGGTATTTTTTGGAGTAGATCTTTAAACTGGAGACTTCATCAATTTTTATTTTAAACTAGAAGTTACTTAAGACAACTGCTTTCATTTTATTAAAAAAATTAAATAAACTTTTTACACAAATCCAATTTTGAATCAGTGCCGCCAAATCGTAAGCGCCAATCCAGAGATGTCAAAATATTAATTTGTGAACGTAAATCGATAATTATTACGGATAATTATCCGTTTGCTCGTTGTTTGGGTAAAACGAGGCGATTTGGTGCGCGGACCGAGTTAAACTGTCGTCGTTACGGGGTGGTTTGGGGATGGGGTCCGCCCATTTGGGGGTGGACTCCTTACGCTTTAGCTGAGCTTTAGCGAGAAATTTGGGTTAGATTAAACGGTCCTCTTTTTGTACAGGATTTTGTTTCTATAAAAATATTGAACTTTGAAGCTGAGCAAAATAACTTTGAAATTAATCATAACAAAGATTTTCAGAAATGGTTGGACAAAAGATGGAATTTTTTAATTTATAATTTAGAAGTGCTATTTTTATAAAACTTTTTATAGGTAAACTGTATAACGTATACTTCGGTAGATTTCTATATTTGCCTTTCACGACTAAGTATACTTTGAAGCCTCTATTTAACCCCCTTAGAGATTTAATCTTAAAAATCTTTACTTACAGGGTTTCTACGTCATAATAGCTATCTGCATACCGAATTTCAGCCCATTTGCCATTTAGCCTATTCACCCATTTAAATTATTTTGACGATTCATTAAGCACTTGTAAAAGTTTATTTTAGTAAAAAAGGTCTATTCTATTCTATTTGGCGTTGGTAGATCAGTTGTCAGTCACCTTTTCTTTTATACATTTAGATTTTTATTATCTGTCTGTTTGTGTGAGCTACACTAATTCGAAACAACGGATCCAATTTTAACGGGTTGTTCTATGTTAGAAGGTTCTAGGCTATTTTTATCATAGGAAAACAAAAGGTTTCTATTTAGGACGAGCAATTGAAAGAGACCTCTCTTTGAATTGCTTGCTCTATGACGTAAGTTGGTTAGGTTCCTGAGCACGTATTGCGAGCGTAATAGGAGTAAGTATGCGCCTCATATTGGAATCAAATGAAATAGAGTTGCAAATTGGCAGTGATATTTTCCGATAGCGTAAAGCTAAGAATACACATCTTTAACACTTTCTATAAGTTACAGTGAAAGAAAAGACCGTGAGGAAACCTGCTTGCCTGAGAATTCTCTATAATCTTTTAGTCTATATAGGTAGACACAGACTTTTTGGATAGCACGCCATCACACACAGGTCTCCATCCAGCGGCAATGGACAGGCTCGCAGAACTGATGATCGTTGGGGCAGATGCTTTCTGCTCCAACTTTTTTAAAGAGTAGAGGCTGCGTACCGGTAAGCAGTGGCGTGCACTGGTTTAAAGCCAGGGTAGGCATTAAAGTATGAACTTATTTTATGGCAGGTCGTAATGAAAATACGTGTTGATTTATTGCAACTAGGGTAGGCAGTACTTTTATACCTCTATGAGCTGCACGCCACTGCCGGTAAATGTAATCTGGAACGCTCTCCAGGTTGCTGGACCGATGTCCTCAAAAAGAACGCTGGAAATAGGGAGATGAACAATTTTGATAGATAATCCACATAAAAATTGTTACCTATAAGCGTGTAACTATGAAACCGATCTTGGCAAAATTCGACACTGACAGCTTGCGTCCTGAAAACGGATAGGTAGGACATTTTTTGTCTTAAGGCTGAATTTTTTGGGACGTTTATGATTCGGACTATTCTAAACCCTGTTCATTATTTGCGGAGACTCTTACTGAGGTAGTGCGCCTGCGATGAGTTTTTTTTTTTTTTTTTTTAGTTGAGATGACATTGATGGAATTGACCTTGCTGGGAATCGAACTCGGGTCCTCCCAATAGGTAATCACTGCGGTAGAGAGAAAAATAATTTGTAAGTAGGTAATACTTGTATAGTTTCTTATACAGTTGGAAATTGGTAGATATAAAGGATTATATAGAAATATATTATATAGAAAATTGAAGATTATAAAGCAGGTGTATTTTGCGGAAGTCGAAGACATACAAGGAACCAAAAGCTTAATTTGCTATAATCCGCCAAACCAAAGAAATCTGACCTTATGCCTAACTGCAAGGTCTTTGCAATTAGGCATTGTAAGGTCTGCATCTCTTGAGGATGCTCCGGTATCAGGGCGAAACGTGCGTTGAGTGGTGTTGGGATTTGTGTGGTGCTGTGTGGTGGTGGTGCGTGCTTGGTTGCTGGCTTTTCCTGCATGTTTATCAGTGGGAGGGCGGGCGTTGCGAGTCGCATGCTGCATGTTGCACCATATAGATTTCTTTGGTTTGGCGTATTATAGCAAATTAAGCTTTTGTTCCTTGTAGATATTTAGTATTTTCTATCTGTGTGTACATGCCCTTACATACATCGTGTATCGCATGGGTTAAGTTACCGTAAAGATGGAGCAGATCATCCCTACACAGTGGCTATACTACGCTTGAACGGTTTTGGTATTTGCTTTATTTTTCATTTATCTTCTTGTTATTATTCACACTTTATACGGGTACCCACTTACATATTAGGTAGGTACATCTATGCGCGTACAAGTTGTAAGTACAAGCACTTATAGAAAATTCTTTAAAATTATAACGTATTCGTAGGTATATTTTTTAACCTACTTCAAAAAGGAGGTTTTGTTTTCGTGCCGTCGTTCCTATTTACCATGGATGTATGTACCTATATCAAAGAATATTGAACCGATTTTGATAATTTTTACAGAAACTCAAGGCAAAAGTAAAAATAAGAATGTAAAAATAAGTTCTTAAAAGGTGCGATTAGATATTTTTTTTTCTGCGCATATAGATAACGTACCTTTCTCCAAATCGCAATGATTTTACAACTATTACAGTTTTACGACCATTGATGTAGCAGGAATCTCCCCCTTTTACAACTTAATAGAGATTTAGATTTAGGTAACATTTCTTTAAAAATATATCTAGAAAAAATTCGTTAATCCAAATTTCAAGACTATTCGTACCCTCTACCCACCCTATCTCACCCTGATCCGAAAACTGAGGCGTGGTCTCCTCATATCAACCAATGGCAAGCGAGTGCGCGGTCACAATTTAAATTTCCACCAATGGGGTGGCAGCAATTAGGGGATGAAAAGATACGCGTTAGGGGTCGCTTGGCACCGCTTTGTCGCGTTGTTACCGGTTATTTTAGACTAGTAAAGTCATGCTTGGATTTGCATGCTTTATTAGCTGACGTACGTGGTTTTGCCTAAATTTTGTGGTAGGTGTCTTCTTAGACCAAGGCGCGTTTTGAACCCTCGTTTTTTTTATTCCTACCAAAAAAAATTTTAGCAAAAAAGGATAAAGATAAAACTTATCTATGGTTTATGTAGGTCGACAATAATAGTTTGTACCATCACCTGAATTCTATTCACTATAGGCATTACCTATTAGGTATTTTTGAATAAAATAATTTTGTGTTTTATGATCCTCGTCATGATTAACTCATCTTCGTGTCGGCCCACTATTGAGAATGGGTCTCCTCTCAAAAGGAGAAGGGTTTAGGGTCCTCCACACTGACCCAATGTGGATTGGCAGACTGTACACACATTTGAGACAATTACCTATTAGTAGAACTCGCAGGCGTAAGTAAAGTAGGTACCGGCGGTTTCCTCACGATATTTTCCTGACCCTTAAAGCAAATGATATGTACCTAATTGAAAGACTTGCATGCCCGGGATAGTACCGGTCTCCCGTCTAAAAGGCCGACGTTTAACCACTAGGATATCACGGTTCACAGCCCACTAAGAGACAGACGGACGGACAGACAGCGGAGGCTAAGTAAGAGGGTCCCGTTGGCACCTTTTGGGTACGGAAGCCTTAAAACTAACGCACCTCCCTGGTGCAGTAAGCGCTTTGATCTTATGATTGAAAGATACGGCGGGTTCAAATCCAGATAGGGGCAATTAAGGAGTTTATAATTGCTAATTTTTTCTCTGCTCCGGTATGGTGGGAGGCTTTGGTCGCGGCTAGTTACTACCCTACTTACAAAGTCGTGCCGCCAAGTGATTTAGCGTTTCAGTAAATGCCATGTAAAACCCGACACTTACAGAGTCATAGGTTTAATAAAACTGCACCCATACATACCCCTCTCAAGTTAGCCCACTTCCATCTAAGACTGAGTGCGAGTCAGACTCGCGCACTGAGGGTTCCGTACTCGGGTATTTTTTCCAACATTTTGCACGATAAATCAAAAACTATTACTTATGCAAAAATTAATAAAAATCTGTGTTAGAAAGTACCTACAGGTAAACCCTTTCATAATATGATACCCCACTAGGTATAGTTATCTTACTTTGAAAATTGAAACAATTTTTTTTTTTTAAATGATGTGACCACAAATTCGCGGTTTTCAGATTTATTCCTGTACTTGTGCTATAAGACCTACCTACTTGCCTTTCATGATTCTAGGTCAACGGGAAGTACCCTATAGGTTTCTTGACAGACACGTCGGACAGACAGACAACAAAGTGATCCTATAAGGGTTCCGTTTTTCCTTTTGTGGTACGGAACCCTAAAAATCTGATGAACGTGCATAAATTCGTAAATAAACGCTTATTAAGTATCTAAATCATAATTAACTTGCATGTTTTGCCGCTCAATGAGCTCGTGACAAAATGCATGGGGCCCATAGCGCTGTGGTTTCCCATAATAATTGACGCTGGGAACATCGCACCTTGCCTGATTGGCCTCCACTTTGCATACGTGTCTTGTTCATGGATGATTTTAATACTGGAAGAGACATTATTCCTACTATGTACTTATAAGGTACTTAATTTATTAACCCCCGACCCAAAAAGAGGGGTGTTATAAGTTTGACGTGTGTATCTGTGTATCTGTCTGTGGCATCGTAGCTCCTAAACTAATGAACCGATTTTAATTTAGTTTTTTTTTGTTTGAAAGGTGGCTTGATCGAGAGTGTTCTTAGCTATGATCCAAGAAAATCGGTTCAGCCGTTTGAAAGTTATCAGCTCTTTTTTAGTTACTGTAACCTGCACTTGTCGGGGGTGTTATAAATTTTTAATTTACACTTGTCTACTAAAATTTCTGAACCCCCTATCGCGGTAGGCGGACTCTATAGTTACACAATGCTTTGTCTTGGACGGATGACAGAAAGAGAAAAATCGGTGTCATATACTTACTTAAGAGGGCTCTCTTCGTCACTCGCTTCTACTCGCTTCATACAATCGTAGTTCCAATTTCATTTGAATATTAAGCAACCAAAGTCCATGAAATTTTGCAGACATATTCTAGAAACTAATATCTATGTCTGTGGTTTTCCAGATTTCTGTTAAAATATTCGGTTTCAAAGTTACGCGGTCTTAAAAATTTACATACAAATCTTTGAGCCCCTGTAATTTTAAAACTACATATTTTTAGAAAAATCTAAAACACCACAGACACAGATATTAGTTTCTAGAATATGTCTGCAAAATTTCATGGACTTTGGTTGCTTAATATTCAAATGAAATTGGAACTACGATTGTATGAAACGAGTGGAAGCAAGTGACGGAGAAAGCCCTGTTAATACAACATTATATCACGTGTAGCAATATAAACCACATAATACGTCATACAAATCTTTTAGTTCCACACTCAACGTACCTACGTTTCAATCCAACACTGAAGCATCCGCAGGTAAACAAACTTTCATAAGTAGCAGAAAATAATGTAATAATAAATTATATTTTTGACAGCATTAATTAAGTTTGATAGGTAAAGATTTTTTTACTTACGTACCTAAACAAATAGAACTTCCAGGATTATTAAGTCTTTGGTACACAATTAGGGTTGGCTATCATAAATATATTATGTTTGACACCAAATATTTTGTCTCAAACTCATACTTACCTGTGCATTTACCTGCATCGTAAGTTTGAATACCTAATTACTAGTGCTGAATCTAGGCACTGATCTAATAGGTAGTTAATAGGTAGGTAGGTACGTTAATTTTTCTATCAAATACCTATCTTTATTGAAATTGGTAGAGATATTTGGTTATAGGTAAGGTACTTTATGATATGGAAACCCAAATTACCTACTTATATGCTGTATCTTACAGCTAAAACCTTAACCTAAACCTCAGATTTAGCCTGTAGTTTCAACTCATAACTCCATCATGTATATTCTGAGATAAAAAGTAGCCTATTTCTGGTATATATGGCCTATAACATGGTTTCGACAAAATCGGTTAAATAGATGGGCCGTGATAATTGAGCAGACTAACAAACATATACGACAAGCAAAAAGTGTACGACGGTGCCTATTTTGAATAAATGCTTTGAGTTTGAGTTTGCATTATACTTACCTACCTATATAGTTATGTATAGTTTAAGTTTGAGTGCAGACTGTACAATGTAAACTCAATATATAGCAAAATTGAAGGCACCGGGTATTTTTTTTGTGAGTTTTTGTTAAACGGAGATTAAAAAGTAACACAAACGATAAAACAAACAAAGACAACAAGTAAAGATATAAAACAAACGAACCTTAGTAATTTCTACGTTATAGGTAAGGAGTTTTCTTTAACCAGAAGTTTGCAATATATAGTTTACACTAGAATATTTATAATGTTAAATTAATATGGTCGGAGTCAACCCTATTCCGCTGCACTCTACATTGTTGACACAATACACCGCCGACGTGATTTATCGGGATCTGCGGCACTCGAGACCCACTGCATCTGCAGTTAATAAGGGACATCGCAGTTAAGGGTTATTAGTGTTTATCTGATCGTTACAATGATAAACAAAAAACCTCTACCTAAACAATTAAGTCAGCGACAGCTTAGAGGGCTGGAGAAAATCCAAACGAAGATTATTAACTGTGATTTTACTTTTAATTTTCTTGTACTTACCTACCTTACTTGTCATATTGGATTGATCACATAACTAATGAGATACCTACCTTACTTGTCATATTGGATTGATCACATAACTAATGAGATACCTACCTTACTTGTCATATTGGATTGATCACATAACTAATGAGACCCAATCTTTTATCAAATTTTTAAGTAATATTTTAGCATTTAAACTATCGCAAATGATATTCATTATAAATATTAATCACTAGCAGTTTCCTTGGCGCTGCGTTGTAAGTACCTAAAGACCCAATGAAAAACTCCGGATAGATTCGAAATTATAGTCGGGCTTACTCGGAACTACACGGAGTTCAGCCGTCTTGTCGATCGTTGTCAAACTTGCCGTCGGAAATAAAAACAACAACAAAAAAAAGTAACTTTTATTTATAAAGTTTTTTTTTTAGCAAATTACGGATCTTTGTTTATTGAACTTAGAACAATGCTAGGAATGCGATCGAGTCATAAAATGCTACGAGTATTTTTGCTACGCAGGCTACGCTATGTCTACAAAATATAGTGATGGCAATCATAATATTATACTTACTACATATTATTATGCCGATCTTAGATCGTGAAAAATTTAGTAGTTCTGCTAAAATTCAATTTTTTTAACATTCAATCTGGCAGGTGGTAACCGAGGACGATTGAATTATTTATAAGCCAGAAGAATTATGATATCTCTACCAAGTAGCTAAGTAGAATGAAAAACAAATTTAAAAAATATTTCACACATAATATTCTAAACCTGCGGCTCTTATTTTAATAATAAAAATTAATCGAGGCTCTATACTAACATGCACCGGTTTGAAAAGTATATAGGTATTCTACTGATAAAGACGATAAAATTGCATACTTCTTTTTACGTAGGTATACTTACACTAGGTATAGCCTACCGCTTTAAAAAAACTTTTAAACTTATCGCAGCAAGATTACGTGGCCTTTGATTACAATTTCAACTCAATAGAGGAGATTCCATTGTTCTTTTGATATCGCCCCTCGGTAAATTGTTTCAAAAATCAAATTATTGCTGTCAAAACAAATTAGCTTTAGAAAAAGCTTCGTTTATATTGATTGGAGGCGCGTGGCGGTCTCGCGACGGTGAATAGGTACCAATTGTGTAGGTCTAGCTAGTTGTAGCGAATAATGATGATAGTTCAGTGGTAAGAATGGATTGAATGCTGTAAGATACCAGATTCAAACAGGCTGGGCTCACTTGGTCACGTAACCCGAGACATAATATAGGTACCAACTAATTATAGGGTCGAGATGGCAATCTTATGGTATGAGGGCTTTTGTATCTCCTGAAAAGTAAGGGTAAAATGCGGATAGCTTGAAGCTAAGAGCCCGATCGAGAGACAGCATGAATACAATAATGTGTCTGTGCCTACTATAATCCGTTAAAAAAACTTTTTTTTTATAAATCTGGAAGCGTCTCCTTCACATCCCCAAAACCCCTACACGTCTTACAAACATCCTTTACGACGTGTCAAAAGATTTTCAAAAGGCAGGAAATCAAAACAATAGATTCTCAAGCCGCAACTCGAGGCGACACGCGCGCGCCACGCGGCGGATAGCGGAACTACCCTCTTGTAATTTGATACCATTTACTAACAAGACAAGTTGAACGATTAAGAATTAGGATGTGGCTATTTTTTATGACCAATTAGTGAGTGAGTTTTTTGGTCTTTTAATAAAATACAAAACTGAACTTTTAGTTACGTGTTAATTTTTTGTAATATGGATTTAGAGGTATAGGTATAGATATATATAGGTAGGTGCTTATTATAAAGAAACTGGCTAGTATTATTAACTAGCGATATACCTAACTAGTCTACCTAATACCTTAATTCGTAAGCTGAGATGAGCCAAGCTAGCGCTTACTAGCTAGTCTTGTTTGGTGACCATTGGTCTTTCCCGATGGTCAGATTGGTGGTTAGACTAATTCGTCCGAATTTTTGTTCCCTTGATCAGATCCAATTATTGACATTTGGCATACATTTGGTGTTTCATCATAGAACACATACTTGCTAATTGTATAAAATGGTCACTAAGGACGTAAGTTTCAAATTGCAAGGGGGTGCAATTCTAGAAACAATCAGACGATTGTTTCTCTTCGTTTGCGGTAAGTATTAGTCTAAATATCATTGTAGTACTTTTGAATCATCATTGTAGCAGTTATAGGTATTTGATTTACTTATATCTTTGTAGTGCTACAATTAGCAGAAAGTGTACAATTAACAAGGTCCATAGATCCTGGCCTCTTACCGGCATTCCTTAACTATGAGCAAGGATGTTAAACCAATAATAATACTTAAGTAGGTAGTACAAACTAGAACCAGAGGCTCCTAATACAGAATAGTACCAGAGGGGTCAATTGATCAGAGATGGCCACAGTAGCTAGAGCCACTCGCACTCTGATCAATTGACCCCTCTGGTACTATGAGCCTCTGGTTCTAGTTTATACTTACTTCTAAAGTATTAAGCTTTTACATCCTTCCTCGTTAGTTAAGAAATGACGGCAAGAGGCTGGATCTATGGGCCTTGTTAAAAATTATTGTTCCTACTGTTAATAATTGTAGCAGTACAATGATATAAGTAAATCAAACAGGAAGGTAGTAACTGCTAAATTATAAAAATAAGTACTTATTTAGGTATTTATATTCTGGAATTAAAATATTGATCTATAATCGAACGCTTAATTCCGTTACACAAAGATATACATATTTTTATTTTCGTTAGGGCAGAAATAAGTAATGATTATAAGTAAATTACTAATCTCTGGTCAGGGTGTAAACATAGGGCACAGAACAATGAATATTACAGAAGTAGCACACGAACATAGTAATACTCCAATCCCTACAACCACAATAAATTGATAGTTCAGAGCGCCATCTTGTAGCGAGTAGCAGCTATCGTTACATAAACAATAAATAAATAATGTGTAAATAATAATTTTATATCGCTGGTTATATAACAGCGTAATGAAAATTATTGTAACCTATAGATTGTTTAAAGATAAACATTTATCTCTTTGACCCTTGTAGTCCTCCTGTCTATCGGCTGAGACAGTTTTCTGGCCTTAACTAGAAGTGGGAACAATAGGGAAAATCAAAGGGTGTCTACGGGATTTAGTATATTTAGTCGGACGAAGTCCAGTCGAGGGTCGTGGATCAAAATAAAACAAAAAGTAAGAGAAATTATATATATTTCAATATATTTCTTCACAACATTATACCGCACTGCACCAACTACGTTACATCGTACAAATTCTGTGTTTCGTTACGTTACAATATAACTCCTAAATCACAATATCTCAACTCACACGCGATTACAAGACAAAACTGTATCGTTAAATAAATAAATATTGCTATTCTTTTATACAAAATAAGCGTCACATAAAACTACTAAATGTGCTTCGAACGAGGATTCCTAACGTTTTTTTTACAAAAGCTCATTTATTTTCTAGTATAACTAAGGCTTGTAATTCACAGAATATACAGCTGGGTATTTTCAATATACAAGATAAATATTGCTATCCACTGAAAAACATCAAAACACAGAAATAAATTAATATAGCCTTCTCTCTGAATACGTAATCCCATACAAATGACAGATCAAAAAACACAGTGGGTGTTTTTGGATCCAACCAATCACAAACATTTTCCCAAAATACATTCGAAATTCAATTCGAAATAGTTTCGATTGTGATTGGTTGTGACTCAATGGTTAACACCCACTGAGATGTTTGCCTCTATCATTTGTATGAGATAATGTAACAGAGAGAGCTATACTAATTTCCTTCTGCCGATATGGTGTAGTAGTTAGGTAGTTTTCATATACTTACAATAAATATTGCTATCACTGCAAAAACATCAGGACTAGTGTAAAATTCCAAGTTAAAAAGTGACAAATACGTACGCATGATGACAGCCCACAAGACAAGTCCCCGGTGTCTAGCGCCTAAGCTTTTGCTATAACACAAGCATTTCGTTTATTTATTTAAATATGAAATAATTTGTGTTATAATATAGCTACGAAACAATTATAATAAATATCCCCGTTCAAAACAAATTATACACACGACTTTGTAAAGTTTTCTTATCCAGATGAATAAATAAAAAAGTTTCACGTTTCCTCTTGAGAAGAATGGAATGAAAAATTGTTTTTGGACCTGTCACTTTAGTATTGAAATGGAAATCTGTTTAATTGCTTGATTCTTCTATTTCATCCATCCAGGTAAAAAAATTACATACTAAGTCTTACAACTTAACATACTGACTCAAAATAGCAAGAATTGATTCACCTATAATATAATCATAGTAAGTAAATATCACGAAAAATTCTATACAAACTCACAAACATACGAAAAACACCATTTGACAAAATAAGTGCACCTAAGTCGTAGAAAAAAATGTATAATGCCAATAGTGTTTTGAGAAATGGCGTTCTAGAATATCACATTCAGCTTCCAAATAAATATTAGGGAGTATTAGTCATGATTAGCATGGCTAATATTCTTTAAAAAAAAATTAAATGTACTTGGTTGCAGTAGACTTCTACGTCCATCATTAATATTATAAATATGTACCTACTATTGAAAAGGGACCCCGGAAAGATTCGACACTAATCGGGTATACTGCGACTAAGGCCCGGTGTCCACCTAAGCGGAGTGGAGAGGAGATGTGTACAGTCAACCAATCAGATTTTTAAAAGATGAAGTGATAATATTTTTGCGTCATCTATTATGAATCTGATTGGTCGACTACTTCTCCTCTCCTCTCCGCTCAGGTGGAGACCGGGCCTAACACACGAGTTTAGGCCGCCATATTATACATATTTATATTAATAATAATATAGTAGTAGTAGTAATAGTATAGTAGTATAGTATTTATATTAATAATAGTATAGTATAGTCTTTAGAAGCTGAGTGTCATAAAAATATAAATAATAATTACTATAGAATATTTATATAAATAATTCACTAAAATGTTGTAGCCTCAAAATATGACACTTGATTTCAGTTTTAATTAAATATTAGTCATAACAATTAATATTGTAAGATTTTTCTTCTTCGAAAAATTAATTGTACTTGCTCTAATCTTTTAACTAATTTAGTGTGTATAAAATTGAAGAAATCATAATAATTATTATAAATTGTGCTTACATTTTTTGGAATAAATTGCCATTTTAAAGACAAACTAAAATTCTTGTTTAGTATTTTGTATTATTCTTTTATTCCTAACCTTTTTATTTAATCTTTTCGGAACTTACCAGGCAAACGTTTATTTTGTTATTGTATTTTTTGCTTTTAATGAAATAAAATTATTTGTGAACGTCTTTCATTAAAATATCAATATAGAACTTCTATTTTATAGAGATGTAATATAGCAAAGGCCTCGGGTACGAGGACGGAACACTGAAGACAAAATGTATGGAAGGAAATACAGAAGCGCCGTGCGTCTGATTCCTTCACTGACATCCAAAATGGACATACACACCGTGAAATTTTAGTGATTTTAGAGCCGTGGCGAAGTGAGTCAAGCAATACTATCCATTTCGACCTAGTCTTAAAATAAAATAAAATAAATTGAGAAATTGTTGTTTGGAAAAATTCGCGCGAACCAGTAGTAACCCCATAGCGTCCCTGTCTCAGAATAACGCTGTTGTCACGTAGCGCTCGGTCAGTATTAATGTTTCTCACAGATTCGAGTTTATGTGAAGATATTTTGTCATCCAAAAAAAGGGCCTAGTTTTCCAAAACAAACAAGTAAAGCTAAAGATAAATAAGATAAAAAGATGAAACGGAAGAGATATGCCATACCAAATTATAGTAATATACGGCGGCCTACCCATCATATCGGGAATTAAAATTGTTACTTTGTGTTCGCTCACAAGTCGCCAAAACTTAAGGGCGCTAAGAATATAATGTAAATAGTTGTAAGAATTATGTTAATACAATAAATAAATAAATAAACATGACGCTCATCAACTATCAGCGCCAAAATGGCGAAAATCAAGTTGTTTCAAAAGCAGGTCGGCAATTGCAAGTCCAGCATACTTGTATGTAGTAGATCAGTGGTTTCTTTCCACACCTTTTATTCACAGCATCCCGTCCGCGCGTCCAGGGCGCTTACTACATAAGTTCCATAAGCGAAAGCTCAATAACTTGAACATTCAGATTCATTCAATTTAGGCATTCCAAACATCTACCAACTACCCACCGAGAATTTGAAAATTATTACCATTAGTCTTCAACCTTTTTTTTCTCAGACAACACCGCCATTTTACACTCAATATTACGTATTTATTTATTTACCATATTTATAGTCTATAATAATATTATTATTATTTGTTACCTTGAAAAATTAATTCGTTTTTGTACATTTTATCAAATTATTATTAAAATAAAAATTACAGCACCTAGATTCTATCGATTATAAATGAATAAATGCTCCTATATGCAGTTACTTATAACGCTCTTTACATAAAATCCTACTTTCAACTTCTTTAACTCGTAAAGAAGTAAAAAGAAATAGGAATTGTGCTGTCACTTTGAATCATTTTTATTACTTTTTTGAATAAAAAGTAGGTAATTTCATATCAATTTGGAAAAAAGCGGCTACGGGGGTAGGGACCAGGTCCCAGCCGGAAAATTGATATAACAGCATGGATAATTTTATTGAGAAATTGCATGTTCTACTAATATGAGTTATTTGGCTTTATCTATAGAAATAAAAGGGGAAACTGACTGACTGGTCAAATCGCTGGGTCTAGAAACTTGAGATTTTACATTTAGACCCTCACTGAGAAATGATTTGAGGATAGTAAGAAAAAAAAATTCGTTTTGGATACTATTTTTTTTAAATGTATTGAAAAACATGTGTATGTAAAATGTGAAAGTAATTATGAACTATAACAGATTAACGTATAAAAAAAATACACTATTACTTTCTAATATGTAACGATTAATATTATTTTACTCGTAATTTATGTCAAGAAAAAAATAAAAAGATTCTGACTACAAGTATTGGTGTTACCATATTATCATAACTAATTAATATTCTACTAATTCATAATATTTTTTTAAATCTAAATTACATAATGAAGAGACTACGCGATTTTGTGATCGTAATAATTCGTTACTAGATTTGATATTACGCTAACTAAAAATTGTAGAAAAATAACGCCTTTTTTTGCAACGATTACGTTATTACGATGAACATATTATTTTAGCCCCAAAGTTATGCAAGTTTTGCCACAAAATATTTTTCAAAGTCAAAATCTTTTATTCAAAGAAGTTACAATTTGAAAAATAAATTTGAAAATACATTTCATTTATAGCCATTTCTTTTACGAAATGGACATTAGTCATTTAACATGGCTAATATTCTTTTTTTTTTTTAAAAAAAAAGCATTACAAGATTTAAATCGCGTAGTTTCTTACATATTTCTATTACGTAAATCACTTTCTGCAGTTTCTTTTTTTTTTTCAGAAATAGGCACCTGCACGTAATGTGGACTAGTTAAATAAGATTATAAAGAATTTTAGACTACATTTAGTTAAAAAAATCTAAGTTAGTTAACTTTGTTCGATTTGAGATCAGGAAAATTTGCACCCAACTGACCGTGCGTATGATATGAAAAATGCAATCAGGATTTTAAAAAAAGAGAGAAAATTGTACTATTTTAAACAAATGCAAATTTGAAATGTTTATTTAAATTTAATAAGTATAAATAATACTGTTAACTTATTTAAATTTTGTAACATAATTCTAAAGATTTTTTTTAAATATTTAGTAGGTTTTTTCCAAGCTTGGCAACATTAAGTATTTTTGTTTAGTTATTCATCTATACACTAGTTATGATTTCGAAAAAGTTTGTGATTTTAATGAATGTTGATTAAATGATGATTTGTACTAAAATAATCCTTCAGGTAGTGGTTCCTTGATGTGTATAAAAGCAGCGCATAAACGCAATTGTACAAGCGCAGGAGTCAAATATATTGAGATATAGTGGCTAATTCTATTAACCACAATTTATAAATTGACAGCTCTAAAACTAATGCTATCTTTTTCCCCAGAGAACATTGTGAAAAGGATAGAACTATATTAGACCAATTTAGTTTAGTTCATAGATTGCGTAAGTACATCAGAATTAGCCAAATAGTGTGCCGGGTTGTTTGGTGCGTATGCGCAACATGCATTAATCAAACTATTATGTTTAAATCATTCTTAAAGGTATGCGTTGCAACCATAGTTTATACGCATCAAGGAACCCTTACATTTAATGAGTTTTTATAACAATCACTGTAATTTATGTAAGTGTTGTTTCTAAGTTTAAAATAATTTAATTAATGTTTTAACTATCGTGAGTTATTTCCATTATAAGTATAGATTGTTACAGCTATACTTACGACTAAATATATGAGTATAGCCGTAACAATCTACACTAATAAATAATTTAGTTAAATAATAGATTCGTTCGCTTGCTGACAATGTTACTGATTCTGAGCGTAACTATATTTTAGAGTACATATTCGCATCTTTTTCTTACCAATGTAATAAGAAAAGAACAGACAAACCTAATTTAGTTTAGAACTGTGATCTTAGGTTCCAGACGTGAGTCTATTGTGTGAATTTGTAGAGTGCACTAAAATTTAGAGTCTTTAAATTTAACATTCGTTTTGAGTCCTTTTTTAGCAATATTAAAAAGAAAAAGATGCAGATACTTCCAATTTAATTTAAAGAAAGTTAATTTTAATCGACGTCTGTTAAAGTCCATTGCTGTGAAAAGTACTGTTGCTGCCTTAATCATTTACTAATAATAATTTAATGATTGTATCATGGACTTCATTTAAGTAATGGCAATTATTTTACTGGAGTGAGAGTATGCCTTAACATAATTTACTTAACCATTATTTCGTTTAATGTATTAAGTTATATTAGGTACATCTGGTGAACCATAGATAATACTTATACCATAAAGCTATTATACTTATAGCAATTAACGCGTTATTCAGTTTTTAGAGATTAATTCGTTTTTAAACATTATTTTTGTACCATCTATTTATATTTAAACTTTTTATTTCTCCGTTCCTAATAGCAATCAGCATGCATAACCGATGCCTTATAGCTCGTAAAGATAAAGGCACATTGCGGGAGAGTCGACGCGTCTTGTTGCGTCTTTTCTATCATGTAAGGCTACGTTGAGTGATATTTAGATTTGTGTGGAGTTGTGTGTTAATATGTATTGCTTGCTTGTCGTGCTCCTTTAGTAGTGGCGATAAATATCGCACGCTGCACGTTGTACCATATAGATTTGTGTTTTGGCGGATTAAGCTTGTTGTTCCTTGTGTATTATGGACTTCCGAAAGTAAAGCCTGCTTCTATTCAACATTTCATAAAGCAAGAGTCGTCGGTTCGTCTTTGCCACAATGTGTCTTTAGCCTAAGGAGCGCATGATTTTATGGTACTTTAAAGCAATTTGAATAGGATCCTAATGTATGAAATAAACCTAAAAGTATTTCTAAATAATAAGATTATACATTTTTAGTTTGGGGCAATATTTTGCGCAGTTTTTATTTTATTTCTCTCCATAAGCCGATTTATGTTACATTTACATCTCAAAAGGCTAATAGATTTAATCATGCAATTGTATAGCCAGCGAGTCTTTCAAACTCAGTAAACAAAAACTATCAGTTTTTTCCTAGGCTTTGTATATCTGCAATTTTTACATAGAACAATTTTTTACCCCATTTTCGAGCTACTACGATAGTAATTATTTTTATTAATGTTATTCCTCTTGATTTACTTACTACATAGTTAATTTTCAACGTTGTCTCTTTACTCCGAAAGGACTACGAAATATCTCTTTTCTTCCTTTAATATATTTATATCAGCATTACTTTCCTGCATTAAAAAACTGGATGACCAGTATTTAATGCTATCTCTTTCTTTCTTTAGTATATTTTATCAGCTTTTCTTTTTCTCATGGAAGGAGTTTAAAGCAGCACAAGGAAATTTATTGCTATCCCATTCTTTCTTTAGCGCATTTTATAGCGGCGTCTCTTTTCTCCACTGAAAGGCGTTGGTTTTCACGGCTGGGTTCGCGGAACTAGCACTCGCCGCTAAAGCTACGCCTGTACGACGTATGTTGGCAGCTGCGTTATCTGCAAGAAAGAGACCTATTCATTTTATATTCCTTAGGAATGACATACCTTAGGAAACCTCCTATACCCTATTAGGTAAATTCTAGTGATAGCGCGTGGATAATTCGAACTCTCGAATGGATCTCTCATTGGTCGAAAGTTCAAAACTTTTGTAAAGTTTTACATTAATCATTGAAATGAAATATTGTGAGAAATCCATTCATATTGTTTTAAAGTGAAAACTTGTTTAAATGCGTTGGGTGATTTGAAGTGGTTAAAAACTAAAAACTTCACGTACATATCACCGACATGCTAGTGATAATAGTGCTCGGAGTGCTAATTTATGTATTAAAACTTAACTAATGCTAACCCAAAAAAAAACCATTGTTATTTTATAGTCTATGCTTAAATCGACAGTTCTTACTGACTGCCAATCCTTTGCTTTTCCTACGTTCCCGTTTCGCTAGAGCTAAATTCAAATTCAAAATATTTTTATTCAATTAGACTTTTACAAGTACTTTTGAATCGTCAAGAGCATCTACCACTGGTTCGGAATGCCTTTCCTACCGAGAAGAACCAGCAAGAAACGTAGAAGTACTATATTATAGAGTAAGCAAACTTACCCAGTCCATTTCTAACATTGGCAACCAACCGCATCGCTGGGTTGGTCACAATTCCATTGCGCTTGTTCTTACTGTGAACAAACAAGCTGACATTTACTTATTTATTTATTATTTACCGACCTCCTCCCAACCATTAACGCACTCATAATCTGATTATAGTCCACATAAATGACTGATTGCAGAGCCTAGAAATATATAAAAAAAAACTTATTTATAATACTTTTTTCTACTATATAGGCTTGCGCTTGAGTGCAATCACACCAGATAGGGGATGATGCTGTGGGGAGCGTGCCTGCCCAGAAGGTGCCTATTCACTCTTCTTTTTAACCCCCGACCCAAAAAGAGGGGTGTTATAAGTTTGACATGTGTATCTGTGTATCTGTCCGAGGCATCGTAGCTCCTAAACTAATGAACCGATTTTAATTTAGTTTTTTTTTTGTTTGAAAGGTGGCTTGATCGAGAGTGTTCTTAGCTATAATCCAAGTAAATCGGTTCAGCCGTTTGAAAGTTATCAACCCTTTTCTAGTTACTACTGTAACCTTCACTTGTCGGGGGTGTTATAAATTTTTAATTAACACTTATTATTAACAACATCTTTCTGAATAAGTTCTCTATTTACTCCAATCTCCAAACTCATCTTGAAATCCGATTTCTGGAACCTTAATAATTAGACTTTGCAACGAATAGTATATTCGGCAGTATACCGAATACCGAATATTCGGCGAGGCCCCTGACCGAATAGCCGAATATTCGGCAAAAGTATTCGGCCGGATTTTAGCGCCAAAATCTTGTAAAGACGTGATTGTTTCGCGCTCCTTTGTTTTGTTCTAATGTACTCATCGCTCTGAAGTTGGGATGGTCTACGAGAAAAAAAGAAGTTAATTACTTCCTAAAAATGCAGAAAAGTTAGTCTTTCTGCACCATAACCTTCCCCTTCTAAATTTAGATTATGAAAATAATTCAAATGCATAGAAAAATTCTTAACTTGTTTAATACAGAAAATGATTAAATTATGTACCTGTTTTATGTACCAATGACTATTTAATAAATGATTATAAAAGAAATGAGAACCTTACACTTCTAAATTTTGATTACCACAATAATTCAAATACATAGAATCCTCCATTTTTCCAATTCAGAAGATGATTATGTACCTGTGTTATGCACCAATGACTACTTAAATGAATATAACAGAAATGAAAATATGAATATATACGTAATCAATCGATTTTAATTTTTCATTTTACCAATTATTTCTCTACGACAAAATATATTATTTAAGTATTCGGTATTCGGCCGAATAATATGTAGATATTCGGTATTCGGCCGAATATAATAAAATCAGCCGAATAGGCCGAATACCGAATAGTAACCGAATATTCGTTGCAAGTCTATTAATAATTCTGAACGATGCTAAACGAATGCAAAAAGCAAGCAATGTATTTCAACAATTATTGTTCAATTTAAATATTAAGTAAGTGTTAATAAAGCGAAAAAACCAAGTTAATTGTGTTAGTTATACTGTAACTAAATTATTTTGCTTAAGTAAATGAGATGATAAAGTACATAATAAATCATATACTTAAATAAAGTGACAATTTGGTTAGTTATTTCCCGAAGCCCACAATCTCACAGTCGACTTAAAGCTCGATTATTTTTTCGAAATATCTACACCTTGAATATGAATGTTTCTCTTGTCACATCAGCACACACACATACACGCATCTAAAGCTGTTCACATACGCACGCTCGCTCATAGCTGACAAACATTTTCCTTAAATGATTAATTCTTAAAATTTAATACAGAAAAAAATGACAAAAAGATGATTTATGAGATGAGTCTGTCTAACTTAGTTACAGCATTTTTCCAGGCAAACCTAGACAAGGAAACTCGACAAAGTTCGAATCTATAATTTTTTTATTTGGCAATTTTATCATGTACCTAATATTGTTTAATCCAAAATTCAAATGTTTCTGTATGTAAATTGAATATTAAAGAAATTTCAAATTAAACTCAAAATAATCAATCTCATAATTCCACAAAGTAGGATTAATTTACCTCAAAATACATATGTTTTATTTACAACTTTGTCGAGTCTATGTCTTATTCACTCACGTTTTCTTAAATATCTTGCCTCTCGCTCTTCCTAAACTGCCGACTATTCTGTTGTAAACGAACCGCGTCGCCAATACCACCTCACTATGTTCGTATTTTTAAAAGAAAAGAAAATAAGGGATAATAAAGAGAAAAATAGACAAAGTAACAAATTGGAAGTTATTTGGAATTCTAAGGTATTGTGTATAAAATATTAAACTATTGATTTCATTAGAACTGCTATTCTACGTACCTAAGACTACTGCATTCTTTAAATTAAAAAATAATAAAAGTGATACTTCATATATTCATTTTGCTTCAAGAACATCAAATGCAAATCTAGTTCTTTATTTTAGACTATAATTTTTTTCCTGTTAATAATTCAATTCTTGTTGATTCAATTTTTAATTTATCTTTCCAGTTAATGGAAAGATAAATTAAAAATTGAATCCTTGTAACACAACTGTACTACCTACATGATGCCTGAACTTGAAGACTTCATCCGCGTGAGTGAAATTGAGGCTATTTAAAAATCCAGTGCAAACTCTTTAATTTTCCGGAATAAAAACTCGCTTTCCAAGTATTAATTAATTAAGTCCATGCAAAAAATAAGTTGATCCATTGATCCGTTGATCTGGTGTTCCATTGCGGCGTGATTAAAGGGCAAACCAAACAAACCACACTTTGTCATTTCTAATATTAGTAGCTTAGTTACATGACTTTTGTTTTGTACATTTTGACATGCAGAATGGAAATATTTACACAAAACAAGCATTATTCATCAACAAAACAAAATCATAGGTTTACATCACACTATTATAATAACCACATTAAATTATGATTAAACCCAATCATACACAAACACATAGCAATATTAATCCGTCGCTATCAGTTAAGAGTTTTTTCTAACGAATATTAACTTTTTAATCATTACTAACATTCCCCTTTCCCCTCCAACTAAGCATAAAGCTTGTGCTGGGAATGGGTACAACAATAGTGCAACGAGTGGGGTTTGAACCGCCAACCTTTTGGGTTTCAGTCCGCTCCTATCACCGTTGAGCTATTCAGGCTTGGCAGTTACGCGAGAGCCGTCGAAGCCGCCATAGGTAAATTTCTCGGGTGACTTAAGTGAGCCTGGCCTGCTGCTACTAAGAATTTCTAGACAGAAAAAACTTGAAGGTGCTTATAAAAAACCACACATAAGACATACCTGTCGTGTCGCTCGTTGGCAGGTTTGTTCTCGCGGCCGAGAATGATGCGCATGTGTGTGTCTCGGTTGAAGTGTGTGTCCGTGACGATCGGCTGCATGCTTGTGAGACTAGGGGGTTGAGATCCTAAGGGCGAAAAAATCCCCTTATATTAAATGACTTACTAAGCCGGTCGCATATTAAAAATTCCGGTCAGAAAAAAATCTTTCGCGCACAAGAAGGCACTGTTCATACATTTTATACTAGACCACGCAGACTGTTAGATCGCACGTATGCTTCAGATGTTTGCAAAGTGAGTAAGAAAGGAAGTTTTCTAATAAAATGCGGCTGATCTTAAAGTAAGTTTTATGGAGCGTATAAACGCAGCGCATACCACGCAACGTACAAAACGCAGATATCGAATATTATTATTGATATATTTTACTATTAAAATTGAATTGCGCCGGGATATTTCACGTCATGTTAACGCTATATTTAGCGTACACAGTACTCGGGAACTAATGATTAACATTTGTACGCCTATGTGTTTGGTACTTGGGTGGTGTTATGAACCCATGTTGAAGCTTCATTTGTGCAACAAGAGTGCAAACTTCCTATCTGTTGCGAATGCCGAGTTTGAATGAGTGATTTTAAACAACAAAGACGCGCTTTTCAAGCTAGAGGGGAAAATAAATATTTTATTTCAATATATTTTCATTTCATTATGCGTAAAAAAATTATAATCGTTTGAATATAAATAAGCGCACCAGCTAATATAGGTGAGGGACTCCGTGGTTCACTAGGACTTCTTGGAGGAGACGCATACAAAGGACTTGCGGTACCGTGCCTCTGCTCCCGTCTCCTGTCCCTTTCTCTTGCATATCCACGAAGTTCGCCGTCTCGCTCGTTTGCTACGTAACTCCTACAAAAATTAGTTCATTACTTACAATTCAGATATTAGTCAAATAATCATACATATACAAATAAATAAAATAAAATATGATTTGGCGTAGTCAGTGGAATAGTTTCTAGGTCTTCTTTCCCTCCACCATTTAATAGGTATTTTTTGTCCCTGTAACTAGCTTCGTACGGCACGACATGCACCTGACCTGACCTGTAGTACATAGAATGAATATGTAGTAGTAGTAGACGCGTACCTTAATTTTGAGTCCTTTTCCACCGCGTGATGTTCTGGTATAGGTTCATCTCTGTCTATTTCGCGGCGAGTCCGACCACAGCGGGCTACTTGTTGTGCGAAAGAGAGGGATAGATTTGCGCGATTCGCCTGTGAACATTTTCAATATTTAAAAATTGTTGAGAAGTGAATTTTTGAAATATCTGATACCATTCAAAAAAACTTAACCTAACACTCATAGCATCAAAAATGATAGTTTTAGTCTCAATAAAAAGTTGAGTAACATTTAACAGTTTTAGTATTAAGATCGTACTTATATTATTGTCATACCTTATCATGAGCTGGTTCTTCGGGATGTTCGTGAGATCTGTTGGAACCTCCCGTCATGTTGGAAGATGATTTTGTCGAATTGGAACTGTGGACACTGCGCCGTTTGTAGTCTGGTGAACCTGAGAAGTATCGTATGTGTTGATCATAAAGTTACGTGCCAGCCAGTGCCAATGCCAGAATGGATTGGGCCAGCCGCATATTACCAGAATAACGTCTGCCAAATCCGTTCTCTCCCATTGATTCTACGAACAACAGAAGCGAACGTACGATCCGGCAACATACTGACAGTCTGCGGCGTGTGTGCTGGGTATGGCACAAAATGTATGAATAGAGTGTACTTCCACCGCTCGTTCTAATTTTTTCTTTAACTATCAAAGAGTTTCTGAAAATATGCGGCCAACCTTATATGGACAGTTAATATGGCGTATACCGATCTGAGTGGAATTTGCTTTTAAAGTTTTTAGTTAGACGTACAAGGAACACAAATCTTAATTTCTTCAAAATGTTGCAGGTGGACATAAAAATAACCCTGTATAGGTATAAGTTACCCTGTATAAGATTACATACCAGTCCTCGCAGGCCTTAGCAAGTCGTCAGGCGGCGGCGCGGCGTGAGGCGCGACGGGCGGCGCGGCGGGCGGCGCGGAGGGCGCGGCCCAGCGCTCTAACAGACGACAGATGTTTGCGTGCCCCGCGCGCCACGCTACTTTCGCTGGAGTACGACCTACAATACGAATATTTAGATATACATATTGAGTAGAAATTTTGAGAAGTTTTTCATACATATTAACTATCAAAAAGAGTAGTGAGGAGTGGAACAGAAAACATTTTAATAAACAAAAGCCGTAACTCACCGCAATGATCAGCTTGCAAAGGATCAGCACCATGTTGCAAAAGCCATAGCACACATTCTTCATGCCCCTCCTGAGCTGCTATGCCTAGTAATATATAAAAAAAACTATTATATTTTATACTTCAAGAGCCCAAACAAATAAGTTATTAGGTAGTATTTTAACAATTGTCCTGTTGTTGCAGAACTTTGTAGTATCGATATAAAGTTCCAATATAATAAATACTACATCAAACGCTCAACGTAGACAACAGTACCCAACGAGAGGAGCACCCACTTCTATACTAGGAGTTTTTTTTCTATGGCTCAGCTGTTTTATAGCGGAGTCGCAGTTAGAATTCTTTTCTATCGCTAATTCCTAACGTCTCGCGTAGGTTTGACTAGAATAACATTCTACTTTTAAAATACCATGGTAGCCAAATTCTAAGCTTTGAACAAGCACTACAGCAAAACTCAATTGAAGTCGTTGTATAGAAGCAGGCGTTATTTTGCGGAAGTCCACGATACACAAGGAACCTAAAGCTTAATTTGCTATAACCCACTAAGCCAGACAACCACTCGACGACGTTTCGCCCCGGCACCGGAGCATCCTCAGGAGATGTAGACCTTACAATGCTTAATTGCAAAGATTAGGTCTACATCTCTTGAGGATGCTCCAGTGCCGGGGCGAAACGTTCGAGTGGTTGTCTAGTTTAACGGATTATAGCAAATTGAGCTTCTGATTCCTTGTATATCAATAATTGTAGCCACCAGTACTCACCAAGGGGCGTCGCGCCCTGTGTACACACGGCGGAGGGCGAAGCACCATGTTGCAATAGAGCTCGTAGGGCTGCGGCGCGGCCTCGCCACGCGGCTGCGTGAAGGGCCGTCCGCGCACAACGGTCTCGACCATCCACCGTCGCGCCACCTACGAATAATTAATGAAGCTCAAACATCGAGCCGAGTTTCTCGCTCTCTTCTCGGTAGGAAGGCATTCCGAACCAGTGGAAAGATGCTTTTGACGATTCAAAAGTACTTTTAAAAGTTTAATTTAATAAAAATCTTTTGAATTTTGTTTTTTCTTTTAAATCGGCAATGTACATTGATGCAATACACAGTATGCAGTTCAGATCAGCAGAAAGAATGGAATCAACCAAACTCCCTTTCAATTTAGACCTCCTTTTGATATTAGTATTTGGTACAGGGGTAGATATCAAATGAAATTATAGATGCTATCGGGACAAGTGTCGACATTTGTATAGAGTTTCAGTGTCGTCGAAAAGAAAACTCACCAACTTTGATAAGCATATTGACCATCTCAGTGTGCCCTTGCCATGCCGAAACGTGTAGTGGTGTTCGACCCTGAAAATAAATTAACATTTTAAATTATATTTAAGACTAGCGACACGCCCCAGCTTCGCACAGTTAGTTTATTACGATTTTCATAGGGATCTCCAATTTTTCGAAAATAAAATATAGCCTATGTTACTCAGGAATAATGTAGCTTTTTTACAGGTGAAAGAATTTTTAATACTGGTTCAGTAGTTCCAGAGATTACCCTTTACAAATAAACTTACAAACTTTATCTCTATAATATTAATCAACGCTATGTGCCGCGTCGGTCGGCGTCCAATGCTAGACGAATTGGACCATTGAATTGGAGAATTGGACGCCAACCAACGTAAGCCGAGCTGATGATGTCTTACCTCAGTGTCGCTGCAATGCACGCTCGCTCCACACGCGAGCAACTGTCGAGCCATCGCAAGCCGATTGTCCAACGCTAGTACGTACAGCGTGCTGCGTCGGTCGGCGTCCAACGCGTCAACGTCCGCCCCTCGACAGTGTAATGCTGTCACTGTTTCAAACTGTCCCTCCAAAGCTGCTAATCTGTGAAAGCAATGCACTGTGAATTTTCCCCATATTTCCCAAAGCCAGGGAATTTATCAAAAGCTAAAACAATTTCAGTTCTTGACTAGGTAATAATCAATTGACTCTATTACGCGGTATCTTACGTGAAGCGGCGCGCCAACGCCGTATCTATTGAAATACGCAATTTCGCTTGAATCGCCTACGTCAGACGTCGCGACGCCTTAGAAAGTCGACATATTTGACACTTCCGAAAATAATGCATCCTTAGGGACAAAATTAAATCATCTTAGGTAACTTACCGTAAAGCAGTTTTGCCATCATGAGCTCTCTGATCCACAGGGGCTCCCCATTGGTCTATCAAGACTTCCACGAGTCGAGTATGACCTTCTTGAGCCGCCAACATCAACGGACCCTTTCCATCGTTGTCTGCTTCGTCGACTTTTGCACCCGCTTCCAATAAAGCTTCGCATACTTCTAGATGACCTGCAAAATCTCAGACGTTACAGCTATCTGTCCCTTTCTTACTCTCAATTTTTCCAAGTTCTGTCTTTCTTTCTCTGAAAATTATACCTTTCTTATACGTAAAAATTACCTTCAAAAGCAGAATAGTGCAAAGGAGTCCATCCAGAATTATCGCGGTGATGTTCATCCAAACCTCTGTCCAGCAACTGACGGACCACTTCTACGTTACCTTTGAAAGAAAATCGTAGTTTTATGTAGCAAACGATCAAAACTTCAGGAATATTGGCTACACAATAACTGCACAAACTAAATTGACAGGTCTGAAGCTACAAGGAGCATTATGAAAGGAATAGCCATAAATTTAGACCTGTCATTTAAGTTTAGAGATTTTGTATATCAAAGATAGCTGCCATGCTGAAACAGACTATTACGGATAGTAATTACAAGTTACCACGGGATTTTTCAAAAATCTAAATCCACGCGAACGGATGAATTAATATTATTTTGCAAAATCACGCACGTTAGATAATTTTCATATATTTAACGGTCATACCTTGCGCAGCGGCAGTGCTGAGCACGGTGCGGCCTTCGCAGTCCATGTTGTCCACGCAGGCGCCCCAGAACAGCAGAAGGCGGACAGTGTCCGCGTGTCCGGCGGACGCGGCGGCCCATAGCGCCGTCCGTCCGGCGCTGTCGCACGCTTCTATGTCCGCCTCCGCTTCCAGAAGGAGCTCGCAGATTTCTCTGTACAAGAATTTTCAACTGTAATATCTTTTTCTATTGTCGTAACAGAGTGGTCGTGGTCATCACGAAGTAACATTTTTGGGAGCAGGTGATGATGAGCAATGCTCATGAGAGCATGCGCCTCATGAGCATTCGCCACTACTCCTGCTGGCTGATATTCTGGTTCACTCGTGTACGGGAAACACAGGAATAAATGCTCGTTCAATCTTATAGCGATACGAAATAAGCTCATTCTTAAAGACTATCACATATATTTTCGCACCTCAAGAAAGAAACTATGAAAAGCAGGAGACAGAAACCATAAAAATTCGTATTCAATCAGTACCCAAAAATATAGGTATAGCGCATAACTGAGGAGGATCCTGCGGTAGTGGAGCGGTGCGGGAGGGTGACAGTTGTCACAAGTTTACGAATCACTGAACTCTTACGTCACGTCATCACCCTCCCGCACCGCTCTACTACCGCAGGAACATACTCAGTTATTCATTATGGCTGTAACTCTTCTCTGCTGTATTGACAAAGTTTCATTTGAAAAAGATTTTACTCACGTATGGCCCTCAAAAGCGGCAACCAAAAGCGGTGTGGCCTTGTCCCGGTCAGCCTTGCTAACATCCGCACCTCTCTCCAGCAACAACGATGCGCAAGCGCCGCCTGCCGCGCACAGCGCTGCTACGGCTAATGCAGTGCGACCTACATACAAATCATCATCATCATCATCATCTATTCGATTTGATGCGCTTAAAGAGCCTAAAAGCAGGAAATATGATGTGACTTAGTCGTTGTTACGTCATAGTGCTTCAGCGAATCTGACAAAAACTTCGAGAGGAAACGCACACTTTGATTTTCTTTAAATAACTCATTTTTTTTAAATCTTTTGGAACTTCTAACTGAAATTGACGTCCCAACTCATTTTTTTAAGAATCTTGCGATATGTATTGTGACTACAAAATTCTTTTTTTAATGGTTAATATTAATTTTCTTGGAGCTACTAACGTACAAAACGTTCCCTCAGAAAAAAATGATGCCTCTAAGTCCTCTGAAAGTAACTGATGACTTTTGGATTAATTTTATCTAGCATCAAAGGAGTAACAAATTGTACTGAAATAAAAAAGATTATCGGATTTCGAACATCGCACGTAGAAAGATGATCAAGCCAATTTTTTTTTAAATATTAATATAGACTTACCATCGTGATCAGCATGGTCAGGACTGGCCCCAGCGTCGAGCAACAGCCGCACAATGTCCGCGTGTCCCATGTACGCGGCGGCCATCAGCGGCGTGCGGCCTTCCGCGTCCGCACGCTCCGGGGCCGCGCCGCCCGCTAGCAAACGCGCCACCACCGCTTCATGGCCCGACCACGCTGCCGCTCTGTTACAGATAAATTGATGACTACTAAACTGTACTATTGTGTAAAATCGAACCCTTAATATTAAAAAAGCAAAAGTGTGTCTGTATATAAGTCTAGGCTTTCTAGCTGTTTTCATGTTATAAAAATATATATACATAAATAGTGGAAGAAAATAAAAGACGCAGAAATTATCAACCGCCAAACTACTGACCTTAAAGCTGTCCGGTTGTCTGCATCCACACAATCCACATCACAGCCATGTTCCAGCAACACGTCAACAACCTAAAACAAAATGAAATCCATCATCATCAAGTTTAATGGCAGCACAAGATAAAATTCAGTAGTTCGCCCTTAATTATTACCATAGAGAAAGACCAAAAACCACTTTCACAGCCTTATTTCAGTATGCCCGTCTAGAAATGGCTCTTAATGGGCTCCAGCCAAAAGTGTTGGCTTCCAGGCGTATAGCGGCACTGCCGTTCTTTCAGCTGCAAGCGGCAGATTGGGGTTCCTCCGGTACATCCATCCTGTTCGCAAGTTCTAAACAACATTAACTTCGGTTTTATGTATCCTAATCAGAGTAAAGTGCTCCCCTGTTGCATTTTTTGCCTACACCAGATCTGGGCAATGCTGAAAATTGAATGGAATCGAACTTGTGTGGCCTACACTTGCCTCAGTATGGCCCGCCCAGGCCGCAGCGCGCAGGGGGCTCCAGCCATCAGCATCGGCAGCGGCCGCAGAAGCACCGGCTTGCAGCAGTATAGCGGCAGTACCAGCGCGGCCGCTGCGAGCCGCAGAGTGGAGGGGCGTGCTCCCCGCTGCATCTGTCGCGTTCGCTAGTTCTGGACAACGCTGAAAATTATATTCGCTTTGATAAAAAAAACCGTGTTGTGGGACACCAGACAAAACTGAAGCTTTACTGTCTCGCTCGCTTGTCTGTGTATTGACAACAATGCGTTGACAGGTGTTGCGTGAGTTTGTTCATTTCAGCTTTTGCCATTTAGGTGCCGAAACTTGTTCTGCCTAAAAAGTCATAAAACTGAGAAAATACAAAAAACAGTGCCAAATACCTTCAACAAAGCAGCTAGCGTATCTTCATCCCCCCTGGTGGCGAGCTCGTGTATGGTGCTGGGGTCCAGCAGTAGCGTCTCTTCGTGCTCATCCCCTGTGGCATCCGCGTTGTCTTCGCTTTCCAGCACTTGGTCGGTCGACATCTGTTTCAACATCAGATAATCACTAGTTTTGAATGATATTTCAACATTTCGGCAAATTCAAATTCATAGATAAAATTGGCAATCAAAAAACGTACAGCGCGAGCGGTACCCATTTTAAATAACTTTGTAAACCGATTTTTAGAAAAAAGTTATTAAATCCAAATAATCGTTTTCTAACCAGAAGATTCCCGCGATATTACGTGAATTTTAAGAATCCCATTTTTGGAACTTTGAAATTCAGAGATAAAAAATTACGAATTTCGGTACGATGTGTTCAAAGGTTGCCTGCCCTGAAAATTAACAGGAATTTTCAGGGCTCAACTTTCGAATTTATAATATTTATGGATAAGCCCATACCTTTCAAGGCCCATTCATTAAAGCGATTCTGACTAAATAGTTTGGTACAAATATAGCTTGCATCTCGGAGACGAATATAGGCTACTTTTAATCCCGGAAAACCAAATAGTTACCATGGGGTTTTTCAAAAACTTAAATTAACGCGGCGTAGGCTAGGGTACGTTTAAAAACTTACCAAATCGTTTAGGTCTTCTCCCTCGGGCTCAGTGGGGATAGAATCAGTTCTGCTCAACTCCAACAAAGCTCTCAGCACGCGCCTGTCCCGCGGCCATCTTGACGTGCTACCGTTGACTAGTTCCGGCATTATGTTCTCTAGGGTTGAGGGCTCCACTGTGGACAAAGAAAGAATTAATGAATATTCATAATTTTATTCTACACCACAAAATTAATACAGAAACAAGACATACAAAGCAAAACAAAATATAGGCAGGTAGGTAAAATTTGGCGGCCTTATTGCTACCTAGCGATCTCTTCCAGGCAAAATGGTGCAAGTATATACATTAATGTATAATATTAAAATAAATATATGTAAATAAATAAATGTAATCTATTTATTCATCAACAAAGTTGCATATAGATGTACCATTTGATTAAGACGGCTCGCACATATAGAGCGGTTTATGGGAGGGTGACAACGATATGGAGAGCTTTGATTTTTACGACAACTGTCACCCTCCCACAATCAGCGCCCTAAGTACCTCACGACCTGTTTCAGTGAAAGATATACCTATAGTAAGATGTCGTTGACTAATGTTTAGCCCGTCGCACTTTCTGTGAATGTAAGTTGACTTAGTACTTTCCTGGTCATAACGTTTTACCGATATAACTTCCTTAAATGTTTGTACTAAGACGTCAGTAGTCGCCACCACATAGGTTTACCATACCGCAACCGCAAGCCGTCTCAAACAACAAAAAACTCATGAAATGCAATGCTACAAACTAGGCCACTCTCTCTCTCTTTTCATTTGAGAGACATGTCTACAATAGAATCCTCATTGATTTAGGGTCGCGTCGTAACCTCTTCCATTCACCACAGAATGGTGGAAATTATCTTGAGATAATAATGCGGTGGGTTGAGTTTCAAGATACAACTCGACTAATAGTAAAGTACATACATTTGGTTTTCTTTTGTTTCTGTTATTTCATTTCTCTTTTGTTTCTGTGATTTATTTATTTTGTTGTTTCTGTAATTTTTTCTGTTGTTTGTGTTATTTTATTGTAATTTGCTTCTGTTATTTTATTTTTGTTATTTCTGTTATTTTAGTTTTATGGACATTTTTTTAAAATAAGGTAAGAGAGAAATTAATAAATGAGAGTTTAAGTACATCTAAAGTCGGTCACCAAATCCGTTTCCGCCATGAATCAATGTTGCTTAACCAGAAAAAGCGACTGCGCTATCGTAACTAGGCCATACTACCCACATTACATATTTTACATGACCGATGAGATATATCCGTAACCCAGTTTCACAACCGCACAGATAAACTGCTGCTCGATTGCGATAGAATGACAGCTACAATGTCACGATCGCAATCGCATCTGATTGGCTGACACTCGCTCACTATTGGTCACAATGCATTGTTGCAACAAGAACAGCCAATTTATTTTAGCCAATAACGACAATAGCCATTGTAATAATGATTGATGCAGGTTTTACGGAATCGAGCTACAGGTTGATTGCGCTGAATCCATACTAATATTATAAATGCGAAAGTGTGTCTGTGTCTGTCTATCTATCTGCTACCTTTTCACGGCCCAACAGTTTAACCGATTCTGACGAAATTTGGTACAGGGTTAGCGTTATATCCTGGGGACGGACATAAGCTACTTTTTATCGCGGAAAATCAAAGAGAGCCCACGGGTTTTCAAAAAACCCATCCGCTTAACCGATTTATATGAAATTTGGTACCGAGGAGCTTGCGTCCCTGTAATTGATATAGGCAACTTTTTATCCCGGAAAACCAAACAGTTCCCACGGGGTCTTTAAAACTCTAAATCCATGTAACACGGACGAAGTCGCGGGCATCCTCTAGTTCCCAATAATGTAAAGAAAATTTGTCATACATTTTCCCGCAGCTTTTATTATTTTCGTTGAAAGTGACTACTAATTCAAGGAATGGACGATACGATCATCTACCTGTAGTAACAAAGGTAAGTATGTCATGGAGTAACAAATAAATCATAATGTAGGTAAGTTTTCTTGTGAACATGTGATATGAATTATGAACACTTACAAAATAACAGCAGTCGACTTAGCAATTAGTGAGATATCTCATCTTATACATTTGTTAAAATAAAGCAGACTTGATTTTCGATTCAAAAGTTTGATTTAAAATAATGGACAAATAATAAATAGCTTGTTGTTGTGTTTCTGCTAGATGATGTCTGGGAATTTATCCTCTTGCTTTAGATTTTTAAAAACCCCGTGAGAACTCGGATTTACCGCAATAAAATGTAGCCCATATCCGTGTCCACATTTTTAACATGTTTAAAATACCACATCAAATTGTTGTTTTGTTGCGCTGTGATTGAAGTACAAACCATAAAACGTACCCACTTTCACATTTTTAATATTAAGTAGGGATTTAAATAAACATTGAAGTATACGTACTTATAAAATCGTAAATATTCATCACATCTTTAAAAGTGAATGTCGAATTGGAAGTGTTTAATGGAGCCATTCCAAAAAACTAAACTTTTTTGTAAAACCACTAGGTATAACTAATTGTTATTATAAGCAATTTAATATTTCACGTCGTTATCCTTTAATGACTTGTATTAAACTGCAAGCGAATTTATTTCCGATGACCATTTTTGTTTGAGTATTGTGACTCAATGGCAAAATTATACCTTATTTCAATAGACATAAGACTAATTTTGAAACACGATAAGACATATTACAATAGCAGGATATGATAAAGAATTAGTAGTAATTAGATTGATCAAGACTATTAATTTACGCGACTTTGGTTGGGTTTTCTTAATCAATATACAATAGAACTCCATATATGTTTTCTTTTTGCATTATTACATGTTATTGGCCTCCATTTTGCACATAAGGCAAACAAATCTTTTAAAATTCAATTGTGTGCGCGTTCTGAGGGCACCTTAAAAAGTACCGTACTTTTTAAGTTGCCTATACTGATTTACTAATTGACAGGCAGCACACAGCCTAACCGGTGGACCTAAACATTTAAAATTAGTAGGATCTTTTCTGGAGACGCGGCGCGAAGAAACCAAATGGGTATGGGTCTAATAAAAACTGCCATATCCCTTCCAGGTTAGCTCGCTTCCATCTTAGACTGCATCAGCACTTACCACCGATAAGATTGCAGTCAAGGGCTAACTTGTATCTGAATTTTAAAAAAAAATAAAAAAAAGCGTTTCCTTGTTATATGGTATAGTACCACTTGCGACGCTACCAGACATCTCCAGAAAAGAGCCCTAAAGGTGCACTAAGGAAGGATTTTGAAAACTTTCAACAGACCTTTAAAAACGTAAATCCAGACGAAGTCGCGGAATAAGCCACTGCTGATGCCCATATTCTACTCCGAACTTTTTTATCAGACGATGTTGTAAATTAATTTCAATATATGTAGATAAAATTAGGAGAACCGTTGTAGTATGTCATGGTTAACGTGATAGTACTTCCTATCACGACTTTTATCAGCAAGCGGCGCCAAATGTTTCGCGGATTTCATACTGTACAATGTACATTCACCGTTAAAGCAAGTAATATTCAATTGCTTAAAACACACACAATACAAAGACTCCGAAAAGAAACCACAACCTAGTCTATATTGTATTTTGACATTGAAAATACGACACAGATGTATATCAGAGAGAAAAAATCTGTTTCCTTTAAACTGCCTCAAGTATGAGCACTTTTCAAAGTAAGCTATTTAGATTTCAACTTAATGTACGCCTTTCGAGCATCGTTTTAAAACTTTTTTGTCTGCTTTAAAAAATAATCAAAGTTAGATGACATGAGTCTTTTTCAAGTAAGTATTTTTTTTTTCGAAGAAAATGCTTTTGTCTCAAGTTCCTTAAATACAAATTTATATTAAATTCATAGTCATGTGCTAAAACATGGCTAAAACGTCTAAAAATAGATCTCAATTCAGGTTAAATATAGTGTATTATAAATCAAAGGTCATAAAATATCTTAGGGTTTATAAAATACCCACATTCCTTCAATATCGCATATATACGTAAGGTATTTCAGGGAAACATTAATGAGCAAAATAAAATCACAGTACTCATATTATTGTTTTCCTTGTTACAAAAATTTCCGTATTTAATTATTATTATTTAGTAGGCCAATTGTTTACGGTTTTACACAATAAATTATATATACAAAATACGTCGTCTTTATAAACAACTAAGATTTAGCTTTATTTCCCTAAGCATAAGGTTAATATTAGTATAATGAAAAACGTAAAAACAGTGCGTGCTCTTCTATTTGTATTCAACCAATAACAATGCTTATCGCAGATCAGTCACAAGAGAGAGAAAAAGTTGTTTTTAAAAAAGGTCGGCGCCTTTCTAATCTGCTGGTCTACATTCTGCATCAGAGGAAATTACGTAGGTATAGAAATTAAAATTAAAAGTATAAACTTACGTGATTTACATGAAATAGATTCCTTTCCTTCAGATTCTGGATCACCATCCTTTTCTTCCAATTTTTGGTCTTCATTCTAAAAAAAAACAATAGCATCTTAACGATGTGTGCGCAACGAATCTTTCTGAAACTTTTAGAAACATGTGCGGCAGTACTACCAATTTTGTAAGTTACGCCAATGTACCTGCGCAGAAACCTTATTTTTGAAGGGCGCGAAAATATTTCAGCCAACCATAGCGCGCGTCCGTCCGCCTACGTCGTCGTTGTGTAGGTCGTTGCCTACGCAACATGTTTTGTACGCGCGAATTGTAAGCGAGACAGGACGAGTCTCTGTTATTTTTGTGTTTAAAACCTTAACGCCAAGCAATAAGGTCTGTATTTCATTGGTGTACATTTGGTTTTTTGGTTTTGGTTAGCATTAAATTGCTTTGTTTTTCTGTGTAAACGAATTTTGTCGATGCGACTTATAAAAGTGGTAGCACAAGTACGCACCTCAGAGTGCATACGTACTTGATTGAGTGCGTGCCCGTACTATACAGTGTGATAACGGGAAGACTTAGTTGATAATTTAATTTTAATGACTAGTGATTAAATGAATTTGTACTAAAAATTGCTCTGATTTATTAACATTACCACAGTACAAGACTCACCTGGTTATTATCAACATCAACGAGTTTCATGTCTGTCTCCCTTTTCAAAGCCGCTTCGACGTCACATCCCGAGTCCAATACCCATAACAGTATTAAAGTATGCAGATCTAAATGTTCTTCTTCATCTCTGAAATAGAATATAACTATTTAACAGTACTTAGTTCAATATACGAACTAGTCTAACAAGGCTCAAAAAGGCTAGAACCAAGAGCCGTAATTCCAGCAAAAAAAAACCTGTTTTTTAAGTGAAAACTTCTTTAGTTGGTCTATTTTTGGGATGGGTAAAAATTTCAAGGTCCTGACACGGACATGCTAATTTGATAAGCTTTTAAAGTTTGTTTGATAACGCAACTAACTAAGGTACAATTTTTAATAGAAGTGCCAAATATTCTTTCGGTAGTGGGAATTTTTTTCACTTGTGCCGGCAGTCACCACTGCCACCCAACTTTTTTTACGGGATTTACGGCAGATATTTTAGGTCTTGGAAAAACTTACGTTGTAGAAGTTTTGTTTTTCTTCTGCGCTGCCATATGTTGTTCTAGATGTGTCATGTGATATACGTAGTTATGGATTTCCAGAGCACTTAACCTGCAAGAGATTTTTAAAAAAGTAAACTCAGGTTTCTAAACGCATTACTATATTCACACACTCCAAATTCGTACCCCACACGCTCTTAAAACGCGCCACAATCACGCCGCATACAGCCTCAAACGCGCCATACACACTCCACACACGCGCCACACCCGCTCCACGCGCGCTCCACAAACGTGCTACACACGCACCACACAAGCTTCACACACGCACCATACACGCTCTAAAAACGCACTACAAGCGCGCCACATACTCTCTCACCCGCCATACACACTCCACACACGCTTAACACACGCTCCACAAACGTGTCATACAAGCTCCACGCGCACTCAAGAAACGCGCCACACACGATCAACACACGCATAACACACGCGCCATAAATGTTCTACACCGCATGAATCCGCCACTGCGCCTAAGAGCACTAGTCACACATGTGACGTCACAACTCACCGCTTAGCATCAAGAGTGTAGTACATGGCTAAGGCTGCGTGTCCATCGGGCGGCGCGCACAGGTAGCGCCGCGTGCAGTGCTTCACGTCCACCAGCCACGACGCGAACGAGTGGTGAAAGAGGCTGAGATACCCGGTGGCACGCTCCATAACCAAGATTCTGCCAAACCAAGAATATAAGTCGCACCTATCTACCAGTAACGAGGAAATTTCAAATCAATTTTGGAAACAAGTGACGTAAATTATACTAAGAACATGTTTCTCTCTCACTCAACGACCAATAGCATTTTAGGGAATAATTATTATTATTATTTTCACCCTCGTAATATTATACTCGTATTAGTATAGTGGTTTTTGCTTTTATTCGTATTTATTCGTAATTCAAAGAAAAAGTGTCAGTCAAACCTGACCAGAACAAGAGTAAATTAAAAATTTATAACACCCCCAACAAGTGAAGGTTACAGTAACTAGAAAAGAACTGATAACTTTCAAAAGGCTGAACCGATTTCCTTGGATTATAGCTAAGAACACTCTCCATCAAGCCACCTTTCAAACAAAAAAAATTAAATTAAAATCGGTTCATTAGTTTAGGAGCTACAATGCCACAGACAGATACACAGATACACACGCCAAACTTATAAGACCCCTCTTTTTGGGTCGAGGGTGAAAAATAAGAACAGAACAGGTTTTTTATTTGAATAAATAAAAGGAAAGCCTGACTTTTTAGTCGTACTTGAAAACTTTATTCAAATATATTTAAATTATGAGTAAACTCTTACCGCCTCAATAGATGCAGCCTCCTGTTGAAGTCGTCTCTAGTGACGCTGTACTCCTTGGTAAGCAAGCACTTGTACAGCATGTCCTCCGTGACCCCACAGCGCGCGGCCAGAAGCACGTCCAATAGGAGACGTACCTACACAGCATAGAGTAAAGATATGATAGAGGTTCGATGAAGCTGTCTAGACAGTGCAATTTTTTTTTTAATTTATAGAGAGTATACAAGCAAGTGATGATGCAGCCTAAGTTGAAGTCTATAGAGCATACTTTGACTTTGCTTAGACTTAAGTTTCAGTTAAAACGAGACAGATTTATGCCAGCGGTATAACGCTGTCTCGTTTTAATGGTGCCTTATCTGAGCAAAGTCAAACTGCGCTCAATAGATCTCAGCCTAAGTTGGATCGTGCTTGTTTAAAGATGTGGATTGTAACTGAGCGGTAAGTGCGGAACGAAGGAGCCTAGCGATCCAAACTGACCAAGGACCAATGTAGTTAGGGTCCGACATTGACGGGTCGTCGACGTCATTTAGGGTGAGATCAAAGGCCTGTTTTGATCAAAGACTGTGTCTCTCTTTATACTGTGCCTATAGATAACTACCTAGGCGGTCCCAGAATGAATTGGCCTAGCTATGAAATAGTTAAGAAAATGAGATGAAACCAATTTTATTTTCCTATATAATCTCCACTAATATAAACAAACTTTTAAAACCTGCGAACTAACATCTCTAAACCTTCATAAAAGTGATTGCAATCTTTGTCTTCAAAATGACTAAAAACAGCCGCCTGCAACTCTTCGTCGTTTGAAAATTTCTTTCCCCCTAAGCCCCGCTTTAAATTTGGGAACAAATAATAGTCCAACGGGGCCAGGCCTGGACTATACGGTGAATGTTCCAGCTTCGTGAACGTTTTCTCCACAAAAATCTAAAAATTCGGTGCACAGCGCATTCGCTCCTGTCTTTGCACAGCTGAAAGAAGTTTCGGAACTCACCTTGCACTAACTTTTTTCATATGAAGATAGTCATGGATTGCACGATGGGTGGTACTTTTAGAGAGCCTAAATCTAGCTGCAATTACTCTGATCTTCAAACGGCGGCCACTTAAAACCTCCTCTCCCATTAGAGCAATAGTTTCAGGAGAAAGCACTTCCACCAGTCGACCGTCATGGCCGATGTCTTCGACGGTTTCTCCCCCGAGGCAAAACTCTTTCACCCAGTTTCTTACTGTGCTGTACGAGGGGAAAGACTCCTTGTATACACCACCTAATCAATCTTTTATTTGAGCGGGAGATAAGCCTTCTTTAAACAGAAACTTTGTGACGCTTCGGTATTCGGTTTGCGACCTTTTCGAAAAACACGCGACTCTTGATGTTCAAAACACTGCTGAGCTGATACTACGCTTTACATGTCGATGCATGTTAGTATATAAAGTAACACGATAAACGTACTGTTCGATATAACATAACATGTATCGATATGTTGCTTAGAACTATATCAGGCCAATTCATTCTGGGACCGCCCACGTATGTCAAATTTTGTTTAGTATGTCCACTCATAGGAAAATCAAATCCTTAAGACTTAGGGCAAGTGCATACCAACGGCGTGAACTACAGCCGTCTTCCTGATGAACAACTAAAACTCAGTTTTATATGTGTGCATAGAATGGGCATATGAGTGAAATTGATATGCAATGGGCAATGTTAGAAGGACTGATAAATCTGGTTTTAAATTTAGCAATTACTTAGGTAAAACACAACATTATCACGATGCAAAACTTCTTTAGACACGATAGAATAATGCTTAACAATAAATTCTACACTATAAAAATATTAAAAAGCTTAACTAAAAATTCTACGCCATAAATATATTAAAAGGCTTGACAAAAAATTGTATGCTATAAAAATGTTAAAGGCTTAACATTTAATTGTACGCTATAAAAATGTTAAAAGGCTTAACAATAAATTGTACGCCATAAAAATGTTAAAAGGCTTAACAATAAATTGTAGGCATTCAAAAAAAAATTAGTACAGACCTTATTAAATCGTCGTCCGTGAAACAACCTCTGTGCCAGCCACAAGTAGAGTCCGTTCAGTGTCCCGGGTATCTCGCGAATTTCCCGCAGCGCTATGAAACCGTCCGCTACACCGTCGAGTACCTAAAACACAATATCATAACTTCCATATCCATACTTCCATACTAATATTATAAATGCGAAAGTGTGTCTGTCTGTCTATCTGTCTGTCGTCTGTCTGTCTGGTCTGTCTGCTACGTTTTAACGGCCCAACCGCCGAACCGATTTTAATGAAATTTGGTACAGACATGGGATACATCCCGGGGAAGGACATAGGCTGCTTTTAATCCCAGAAAATCGAAGAGTTCCTATGGGATTTTAAAAAACCGAAATCCACGCGGGCGAAGTCGCGGGCATCCTCTAGTCTAGACATAATTTTATAGCAGTTTACTGTAAATATAATCAACACATTACCATTTTTGCGGAACAAAAATTGCTTAACACCTTATCAAAAAGCAAAGCGTTAGGGCAAAATGATTTAAATTTTTTGAAACATATTTTCAAAATATAGTTGTTTTTTTTTTTTATTCAGTTAGCCCTTGACTGCAATCTTACCTGGTGGTAAGTGATGATGCCGTCTAAGATGGAAGCTGACTAACCTGGAAGGGGTATTGGCAGTTTTCATTAAACACATACTTTTTGGTTTCTACACGGCATCGTACCGGGACGCTAAATCGCTTGGCGAGACAGCTTTGCCGGTAGAGTGGTAACTAGCCACGGCCGAAGCCTCCCACTAGACAAAATTTGGTTTTCTATGCCGTGAGAAAATTCTGAAAAAGTAGGTATTTCCGTAGTAAAATATCCATAGACATAACTTACCTTTTCTAAATATAGTAAACATCCATCGCTTTTAATACGTAGATGATCGAGAGCCGCCGCAGCGGCCGCGGCTGCGGTGGAATCACTCGAAACTCGAGCTCTACAAGAAATTAATTCATTCAGTTAATAGAAATGAAAATAAATGAAATATAAGTTCACCAAAAGAGAATAACTGTAAATATGTAAAATATACAAGAAATAACACTTAATTTTTTTTGTGATGAAATGAAACATAAGTTCACCAAAAGTTGCAAATGTAGAACCTAAATCCTTCCTCACTAGTCATTAAATCCTTGCAAACAAAATTCTGAATAAAAATTGTGCACTAACCGAAGTCTAGGTTCCGTGTCGAGTCTAGCGAGCACGTATCGCTGCACGTCGGCCGACACGTGCGCCCGTTGTAACTCATCCAAGGTGATTTTGCGGAACCCTAAATTTAAAGTTGGTATGAGCTTTTTGATAGGTAAAACCACAAACATACATACACGCTGCGTTAGTATGATGTTACCAAACAGCTCAGCACACAATATTTCAATAGTACACTGCGTCCATACGCACCAACGAACAGAGGAGGTTCAAATTTCACTGAGAAGAGACAGAATGAGCCAAGAAAATAGAGACAAGAAAAAGAGAGACAGGTATGTAAGCTACTACATATCTGTCGTTAGAAACTGGAAGAACATAATAATATATTGTGAGAAGAAATAAAGAAAAATCAGGTAAAGGGTTACCAGTAAACATTTTAGTGAGAGGTCGCGATTGCCTGGAATGCCGCCGGGCAGTAGCAACCAGCAGCAGCCAGTGCGGCAGTAAATGCTGATGCCTCGCCAGCAGAGCTGCCACGGAACCCTCAGTGCCGTCCTCATTTACATCCCCTAGAAAAAAACACCTTACTAAAATAATTATACTAATCAATAATCCTAAAATAATTATACTAATTAATAATTCTTATATAAACCTAAAAAAATAACTTCATTGAATTTCTAATTCAATATTTGGGTTCTGGTTGTTTTACACTAAATAACAAAACTTCAGGGTTGCCAAATGCAGCCAGTATTTTCGACACCATTCTACGCAGACATTTTTCTATAAACAAATCGTTCTATAAAATAAAAATATATCCTAAACTTTAACAAGTTTACGTTGTACAATAGAGACGTAAAAATTTTGATCTACAATGGTTTGGTGATTTTTTCGATATTCATACAAAATAATTCTCAATTTTATAATAATAAAGAGATTCATATTCAAATTCAAATTCAAATTCAAAATGTTTTTATTCAATTAGACTTTTACAAGTTCTTTCGAATCGTCAAAAGCATCTACCACTGGTTCGGAATGCCTTTCCTACCGAGAAGAACCAGCAAGAAACTCGGCGGTTGCTCTTTTCAAAGATTTGATATACAATATTATGCCATGTATAAAAGCAATTGAAGTCCTGCGCATTGCTGGAGCGAATCGAAGTTCAAATCCACGCTTTTTTATCATTTACATAATCTTCGATAGTATAATATGCTTTTCTCAAGAGCATATTTTTAATAGATTTTTTGAACCTGTGTAAAGGCAAGTCCAAAATTGACTGAGGAATTTTGTTATAGAAGATTATACCCATTCCCACAAATGACTTTTGGACCTTCCTGAGACGGAGTGTAGGAGTCGCAAGCCTGTTACGGTGTCTAGTCAGCCTGTTGTGTAGATCGCCAACCTTCTTGTAACTAAGAATATTTTGTCTTACAAAAATTATGTTGTTGTAAATATATTGAGAGGCTACGGTAAGGATACCTATTTCCTTAAATTTTTCTCGAAGTGAATCGCGTGGTTTTAAGTTATAAATTGCGCGTATTGCCCTTTTTTGTAATACAAAAATTCTCCCAATATCTGCCGCTCTACCCCATATTAAGATTCCATAAGACATAATACTATGAAAATAAGCAAAATATACTATCTTTGCGGTCTCCACGTCAGTTAATTGTCGAATCTTTCTAACCGCGTAAGCAGCAGAGCTTAGTTTGCCAGCAAGAGTTGATATATGGGTGCCCCATTGCAGCTTCGCATCTAAGGTTATCCCCAAAAATGTAGTAGTCTCTTCTATTTTCAAAATATCATTATTTATCATTAAATTAATGTTACTTGTGTTCTTGGTATTGGGCAGTGCGAATTCAATACACTTAGTTTTTTTTGCATTTAAAAGTAGATTATTTACAGTAAACCAGTGAGTTACCTGAGATATGGCACCATTTATATCGTCAAAATTGTCCTTATTTCTATCGACTTTAAAAATCAAAGACGTATCGTCAGCAAATAGTACGATATCGCAAATATTTTGGACTACATATGGTAAATCGTTTATGTATACTAAGAACATGAAAGGACCTAGAATAGAGCCTTGAGGAACACCCATTAGTGAGGCTGATCCGGATGACTTCACATCATTCACACATACTGTTTGAATACGATCACTAAGATAGGACGCAATGAGACCAAGCGCAGTGTCTTTGATTCCATAGTGGCTCAATTTAACTAAAAGAGTCTCGTGCTCAACGCAATCAAATGCCTTGGATAAATCACAGAAAATACCAATGGCATTCTGTGACCCCTCCCACGCATTGAATATATGCTTTAACAGCATTGCGGCCGCGTCGGTTGTTGATCGACCTTTAGTGAAGCCATACTGTTCAGAATGGAGTAGCTTATTTAAATTGAAATGCTGAAGCAGTTGGTTGAGCATGATTTTCTCAAATATCTTGCTCAGTGTTGGCAAAATTGAAATTGGCCTGTAATTGTTTGGGTCACTTTTGCTACCCGATTTAAAAAGAGGTATCAATTTACTACATTTCATGAGATCTGGAAAAGCGCCTGTATCCACAGACTCATTAAAAATTAAGGCTAGATATGGCGCAATAATATCAATAATATTGTTAATTATTTTTACTGATATTCCCCACAGATCTCCGGTTTTTTTGCTTTGTAAAGATTTGAACACTTTAACAATGTCATATGGAGTAACGTATTCAAACCTAAACAACACACCGCATTCAGTGACATTGGCCCTGAGAAGATCATAGGCTTCTGTTGGTGAAGAGCTAAGGGAACTAGTAGTGATGACTGGAATGTTCTGGAAAAAATTCTCAAATGTATTTGCAATTTCAATATTGGAGTCAATAATACGGTTATTAATTTTTAGCTCCAATTTATTGTTATGCACTTTTTGTTTCCCAGTTTCATCCGTGATGATATCCCAAGCTGCTTTAATTTTATTATCAGAATTAATAATTTTTTGCTTTATGCAGAGTGACTTTGCTTGTATGCAAACCTTTTTGAATAATTTTGAATAATTTTTTACATATTCAACAAATGTGGGAGTGTAGTTATATTGTTTTTCTGCATACAAGTCGAACAACTTATTTCTACTTTTATAGATGCCAACAGTAGCCCAGTCACTAAATTTAAGATTTTTAAACAGTTTTTTTTCTACAATTTTAAAGGTAGAATTAAATTGAGAGTTTATGAGATCAAAAAAAGCATTATAGTGTTCATCCGGACCACCCTGAGTAAAGTCAAGTTTAGGTAAAGCAGTTAAAACCTTTAGTTTGAACTGCTTTACCTTTTTAGTGGTTACTGGCCTATACTTTATTAACTTTGTTATGTCTTGATTATCACTGGGAACAGATATCATTTGTCCACAGTGATCGGATCTTAGATTCGTCATGATCGATTTTGCGACAATCTTACAGTCACAGAAAATGTTATCTATACAAGTGGCTGAATTTGCAGTTATCCGTGTTGGTTCATTGAAAATTTTCTGTAAATTAAAGCTTTTAAATAAATTGAGTAATCTGTCAGTAAAAGAAGTGTGAAGCAAAATATCAATATTGAAGTCTCCACAAACTAATATCTTTTTTGATGACCTACATATCCGCCTCAAGGCCTCTTCCATAACGTCCTCAAACAGAACAAAGTCACCTGAGGGGGGTCGGTACACGCACACGACAATATAGCGCTCCAGCTCAACACAGGACAGCTCAATAGTGCGTTCCAATGAAAGATTAACAATGTCTTTCCGTTCTTTATAATTGATATTGTTGCGGGTTAATATTAAAGACCCTCCGCGTATAGCTTTCTTTCTAGAGAACGCACTTGACAATTGATAATGTTTTAAATTCTAATAATAATTAATTCTAATAAAAATTCTAATAATGTTTCATATTCTCCTTACCATTTAGAGCGCCTTCATCAATCGCATCCACCATCAAAAACAGACATTGCTTCGGCGGATCAATCTCCAGCAAGGGGAATAAAATGGCCTTCTTGAAGCACTCGTCGGGATTTTTGTCCAAATTCTGAGGCAACAACGCCTGTTGAATCTCCGTTTCAGACAACAGCCTATCATAGTAAGCATTTGCTATCAAAGTTCTTGGGTTGACGGGTAAGCTTGGTATGGGAGGAGGCACATCGTCCAAAGCTGAACGTTTCTTCTCCAGCAATCTTTCCAAATCCGTTTGCAAATCATCTTTTGGTATATTCGGGTTCAAAACGTTTTGATATTCGGGCTGTTCGGTTTTAGTTTCTAACTCTTTGGGTGTGGTTGGTCTTGCGTCGGATTTTTTCGGTGAATTTTCCGCGGAGCTTGGTCTTAAATCGCTTTTGTTTGGATATCGGAAATTCGCAACTGGAATTCTAGACTTTGGGGGGCTATTGGTAATTTCTTTTGGTTTTTCCTCCTGTTCGGTGGACATGCTTTTCTGGAGTCCCGTAGGCTTTTTATCGGAGAGCGGTTCGGAACTTTGTCGTAATAGCCGGGAGTTCCGTAGTTCTTTCGACTGTCGTTGTGATATGTTGCGCAGGAACAGGTTTTCGTGGTTTTCGTATAGGCGGAAGTCTTCCTCGTTGCTTACGAATGGGTTGGTGGTTTTTACGCTTGCCCTGGGCAAGATTTCTGGCAACTGGAAAGGAAATATTTTTGATAATTGATGGCTGAACGTTTATTATACTAATTACGCCTATTTGTCTGCTATATTGAACTATGGGAATTCGAAAATTATATATGACCAGCTTTTGCAGTGAGCCAAAATAACTGAGGCTTAGATCTATAGAGCGAACTTTGACTATGCTCAGACTTAAGACACTTAAAACAAGACAGCGTTATGCCGCTGGCATAAATCTGTCTTGTTTTAACCAAAACTTAAGCTTGCTTACAGCAAAGTCAAAGTGCGCTCTATAGATTTCAACCTAAGAAGAGCACTCACGTTTTGTCCACTGAGTTGTGCGTCGGGCATGCAGTCTTGATACGCGTCGCGTTCGTGGATGCGTTCCGCGGTGCGCTGTCGCGCGTTTACGTCCTCTTCATCCGTTCTTTGATCTATAAGCAAGAAATCCATCCGCGTCTATTCTAATCTATCTAATCTGCACAAATATTGCCTTAAGTATGTCTATCTGTTATCTTTTGTTTGAATCGCATAGGCTACATTTTATTCCAGAAAATCAAAGATTTCCCACGGGATTTTAAAGCCTAAATCTACACGGAGATCAGCTAGTTCTGTCTACATTGTTTTTCATGAGAATTAATTAATAATTAAAAAGTTATATACCTTCACTATCAGCTAGTAGAGGTTTCGAGCTCTCTTCTCCGTCGTCACCCATTTCCCTAAATCGTTGTATTAAGTTCTCTTCCGTGGAATTTCGCCTGTAACAAATAAATTACAATTACGTTTAATAGTAGCGATAGAGGCCGCTGTGTGACCTCAACCAGTGAATGCGGCGATTGAAGAAGCCTGTCCACTGAAGCCAAGCATGAAAGAAACTTATTTACATTTGCAGATCAATAGGTATCTAACCTAATTGAAGAGTTAAAATTATGACTTCATCTATATGTAATCAGATTGGTCTACTGAAACTCCATTGACAAGCACCCTTAATCGAATAAATAAGATTTGCTTACACAGTCGAGGCTTACTAGCCTGTGAAAATGACTTAGTAGAGCGAGAAGCACTGATGTTGCTTACGTATAGCGTTGTCCTAGTCCCACTTCATTCAACCTAGCCATACCGGCTATACACCTACAGTCACGCGCCCAAACCGTGTGCAACAGGCCGGTATTCCAGTAGTAGTAATGAGTAATTAGCAGTTATACCCGACTGAGTTTGTTGTGGGCTATTCTCAGGCTTGGACGCGTTTGGAACCCTCGTAACTTTAGTTTTAAGTTAACGTAATTAATTACCACCACTACATCATTGTTGGACAATCAGAAAGTGTACAATAGGACCCAATCTGAAAGTCAAAGTCCTTTTCTTTGACTTTTAGTCTGTTGGTGGTATTTTGACCCGACTACGGCAAAGCCAAAAGGATGGGTTATGATTTTAGTGACTTTTAGTGTTGGTGGTATGCTAAGAGAATGTACTGAGCTGATTTAACACCAGGAATATTCTTGAAGGTATAGATTAGTAAGATCACCTGTTACTACTGGGTGTGGCGTCGTCTTTGGGCGACTGGTCGCGCTCGTTGGGCCGGGCGTGGGACGAGTGGCTCAGTATTTGCATGGCGAGGGAGCGGACGAACTCGCCTGGACGCTGACTGCTTTCACCTGGACCCTGAGAATAGAACGAAACGTACGCTCTTTTTAAAAACTGCTTGAACAGACGCACTAACGCCGGGTTTGTTTTTTCGCAAGATTTTATTCTACAAAATTTTAAGTTATGTGGTCAAATGAACTCGAGGATATACCGCGATTGAATTTTAAAATGCTCAACGCAATGCATTTGGTAATCGCCATTTTAAATGGTTTTGCGTTTAAAGTTAAAAAAATATAATTCCGACAAACTTAACAAGTAGAGCCTATGTTCGACAATCAACTACATTACATATGAAATTTTTAAGCCATTCAAACTATAGTGCATACATTTTCTAAAAGGACTGTCAAAGTACGATTTTAGCCCTTAATCTAAGGGTAAACCGTGCTTTTGACGTAACAGTTGAAACAGAGCAAATATGGCGAGTCATTGCTCAAAATTTACTCGTTAAATGCCCCGTTGAGGCGTAAAGTTTTACAAAAAAAAAAGATAACGATTTACTCCATTAAAACTTCTATTCTTTGAACTATTAAACTTTAAACTTGGGTTGATAATAAGAAGAAAAGCAAACCTGTAGAAAATGCCTCGCCAGCAGCCTCCTGTTCAGCGCACGCTGCTGCCGCGCCTGAGGACCGCTGCCGGGCTGACTGAGCTCTTGACACAACGCTGTCTTGCCACTTCCCGCATCACCTGTTAACCGAAATAACATTATACCATTTTCTATGGAATTTTAATTAACTATAAGGCTGAGATCTATAAAGATAATTAAGTTTTCACAGACTTTACTTAAATAAGACAGATTTGTATCTGTTACATAAATATATCTTTTTTTAATTTTGAGTTAAGTATAAGCAAAGTCAAACTACTCTATCACAGCTTGATCTCACTTTCGCTTTTTTAAAACTTGAGTCAAGCCATGTCTGAAAATATTGTAACAGACTGAGAAGAGAAACTATGGCAGTTGGGCTGCCCGCATACTAGTGCTCACTGCTCTCTGATATTATAAGCTGCTCGCCAACTGCATACAAAGTCGGTCAGCAAACTTTAACTTCGATGAAGTTGATTCTTCTTCTTTGTCGTTACACTCTTGGCACAGCGGTCGTGGTCATCATGAAGTGACGTATTGGGGGGCAGATGTTACACGCCTCACGAGCATTCGCCGCATGAAGTTGATTACTATACAACAATCGCAATTAAACTTTAGAAGACTGACCTAAAATCAAAGCTCCGGCAGTCTTGCTAACAGCCCGCTGCTCCAAGCAATGCGCGATCTTCTGAAACACCCACTCCCTGCAGAAGAACCGCCGCTTGTCCGCGGAGATCATCTCGGATACGCGCTGCGCTGACGTCGACTTGCGCACTGGCCGGTCCTTGTCCCCTTTTGGAGCCATCGGACTGAGTGGCGAACCTATAATTTTTTTATTTTATTCAGGCCCAAACAGCTAACCAACACTCAAAATTAAAAAGATATAAATACAGACATCATCATATATATCATCAATTATCATATTTTATATCTGGGGTCTTCTAACGCTGCGCTCTCCAGTACACTAATCCAGGCACATTAGGACTTCAACTTTTAATAATGTATTATTTAAGTTGAAGGTCTTTTTTTTGAAATTTTGTTTGAAATCATTGAATAAAACCAGGCAGCCGACCTTGACAAGGAAGCTGTTTGAAATATCGCAAAAATGCTCTTTACAGAAGAGAAATAAGTAGATAATAATACATACCATCGAAATCAAAATCTCGTTCTCTATCTCTCTCTCTATCTCTTTCTCTATCCCTGTCTCTTTCGCGTCGATAATCTCTGGATGCATCCCTATCGCCTGGGAAACCGCGATGCCGATCAGTTGGCGTCCGATCGTGGCCTCGTGAGGACACCTCGTTCAGAGGAAGAGATCTGAAAAAAAAAAAAAACAAAAGTATAGGAAAGAATAGAGAGTATAATAAGTATAAAAGAGACAGAATAATATTCTGTCTCTAATAAAACTATATTATAGAGTTTTATTCCTTACAAAAGCAAGAAAGTATGAACGTTTCTGAACAATATCATATTTAAAACGGGCAATGCGATCAGAAAGAGTCTACGTTCATGAATGAATGAATATACTTTTGTTGCACAACACAAAAATCAGTACAGAGAACAACACATAATAAAGCTTCCCAGCGGAAATCCTTCAGATATTCATTTATAATGAAATGCTTGTACCCAATTAAAGAGAACCTTTACATCTCAAATGCAACTACGCTCACAACCTACGAGTACCTTTTAAATATTCATAGTTTACATTTTAAATATTCATAGTTGACACGTCTTTACTCCAAAATCCCAAAGACCCAATGCAACTACTCAGTTGGATTCCCGCGTCCGTTCCTTAAAATTCAAGTCACGTAATTACTACGTAAACCGTTATCTTAATTGACTTCAATTCAAGACTGCTTGCTCGGAATAAGAAATTCGGGCCTTAGCGTAGATGAAAAATTTAAAAAGAAATGCCTACCTAGATAAAGTACCATCACATCAACATCAATCCATCGCCGGCTCACTACTGAGTACGGGTCTCCTCTCATAATGAGAAGGGTTTGGCGATAGTCTACTACGCTAGCCAAGTATGGACTGGCGGACTTCACAGTTCACAGGCATTCGAGAACATTGCGGAGAACTCTCAGGCATGCAGGTCTCCTCACGAACTTTTCCATCACCGGTAAAGCATACTTAATTGCTTATAACTCCGAAAAGTTAGAGGTGCGTGCCCGGGATCGAACTCCGGACCCCCCAACTAGGAGGTCAACGTCTAAACCACTAAGCTTTCACCGCTTTATGGCTAATCTATACTAATATTATAAAGAGGAAACCTTTGTATTTTTGTATGTTTGTATTAAATAGGCTCAAAAACTACTGGACCGATTTCAAAATTTCTTTTACCATTACTTAGAGGGATTCTTCCGAATCCGTATAGGCTATATTTTATCCCGGAAAATAGAAAAAATAAATGTCCACCCGTGCGAAGCCGGGGCGGGTCGCTCGTAGTAGATAAAGTACACTCACCTTAAATTAACCCGATGTTCAGCCTGCCTAACAGCGGAATGCCGATGCTGTTGCTGCCTGATGCTGACCTGGTTCTGCCGTAAATAAGCTTCCACTTTCCCTTCATTTGCATTATCACTTCTATTCTGCATCTTTCTAGACCTAGCCTCGTCCTTTCTTCGGGATTCCCGTTTTTCTAACTTCTCCATTCTACTTTCCAAAGGCGCATTCAGAAGTTGTATGTTTCCTCCATGATTATAATTGAGAGGATCAAATTCCCGACCCGTATTCGGAGGTCGAGGTTCTCTGGATGATTGGCCTTTGGAATTCTTCGCCCTATACTGGGACTTGGGCACCACTTGACTATAAATTGGCATATTCGACATCTTACACTAACTTTGGTTATTAGAAAAAATAATTTCAAATCACCACCCTTTTTGAAGGGCGGGTACTTTGGTTCTAATTGACACTAATTCTAGAGGAACGCGGATTTTGCAAAAGATTTCATCATATTAAAATAGGTCTATGTAGGTTTGTATCACATACGTGAGGTTCGAAGGAGATTCCAGTCATTCTAAATACGAATAGTGTTTTGTTTAGGTTGTTTGATGATGAGGCATGATGGAGTCCGAACTTCAGCCTGCCTGGGTCACCTGAAACAAAAGAAAAATCTATTTAAAATACGTATTACGTATCCCGTTTTATTAGAGACTAGCAACCCGCCCCGGCTTCGCACGGGTGGACATTTATTTTTTCTATTTTCCGGGATAAAATATAGCCTATACGGATTCGGAAGAATCCCTCTAAGTAATGGTAAAAGAAATTTTGAAATCGGTCCAGTAGTTTTTGAGCCTATTCAATACAAACATACAAAAATACAAAGGTTTCCTCTTTATAATATTAGTATAGATATTTGATAGATACAAAGTTAATCGATTTCACATCAAAACCATTGACAAACGCATGAATATTAGAATATCTGTCCACCCGAGCCAATGATAAAGGAATAATATCTATGTAGACCAACTAACAGTTTATGGTGAGATGATGTGATAATTTTATGACGTTGTCTCTCAATAAATCATCATCTATCTGGTTGGTCGACGAAGCACACGTCTCTGCTACTACGGACATTACAGTATTAGGACTTTATACTGTAAAATTAATACCGTCCTTTAAGTTACGGGTAAACTATCCTCAAAACCACAGTGGTAGGTAAGAATCAAGCAGTAAGTGAAAGCACACGAAAAAAAAATCCTGTTTGACTGTTAACAGTTAGAAATAGCCCGCACAGCGATTTTTACTCTCGCGATTTTTATTTACGTCCAAATATAATACTTAGCAGGAAGAAATATTTTTATCGTTTTCAGGATTTTTATTTTTATTTTTTATTTATTTTTTTGCTGGAATGTGGGTGCAAGTAGGTCTTAACATTTAATTTACGTTATTATTTGCAAAATGTTTAGAAAATTATACGTGAGATAATCTAAACGAGATACATATTATTTTTCGGCAAAAGCTCCCTTTCCTGTCATAATAAAACGTAATCTAGGTCTTGTAAGGCCACTGAAAGGCTAAGCTCTAGTGTCTCAATAGCTTTTCATCCCTTTCATGGGGGTGAAACAGGGTCGCGACACAAAAACTGGTTAAGTGCTAGTCATTTTGCGGATGCTACATATTTTTTCCTCTCTCAAGCGGTTGTAAGTCTTAGCTCGTGACTAATTATTATTTTACAATCTGCTATTTCTTGTTCTTTGCTTCATTTCTCTCTCCGTCACTTACTCCATACAATCGTAGTTCCAATTTCATTTGAATATTAAGCAACCAAATTTCATGAAATTTTGCAGACATATTCTAGACACTAATACCTGTGGTATTTTAGATTTTTCTAAAAATATGTAGTTTTAAAATTACAGGGGCTCAATGATTTGTATGTGAATTTTTAAGACCGCGTAACTTTCAAACCGAATATTTTAACAGAAATCTGGAAAACCACAGGCATAGATAATAGTTCCTGGAATATGTCTGCAAAATTTCATGGACTTTGGTTGCTTAATATTCAAATGAAATTGGAACTACGTTTGTATGGAGCGAGTGACGGAGAGACCCCTCTTAAGACACTATGATTCAATATTTGTCCATCATTAACAAAACCATAGAAATAAAAGTTTCTTTAATCATATAAAGTTTTAGGATGTCTTTCCAAACCGTCAAGTGAATCTACCACAGTACTGTTTCCGAATGGTCTTCCAAATTCCTACCGAGAAGAACCAGCAAGCGGAATTGCTCTTTTCAAAAAGTTATTTCAGGTAGGTTTACTTTAGTCTTTTCTGATAATATCATGCCTGTTCATTTGTTTTACCCATAGTAATAGATTAGCGTAGCAATAATAACTATTGCTGTATGGTTTTCAACTTGGTGAGTCTAACAGAAATAAGAAACTGTAAGTACTGACTGTTATGTTTCGACGCCGAACTCAACGATTTGTATTAGAGAATAAATAGCACGGCTATTCCGTCAAATTCCTACATTCCTATATTTTTTGCGGTCAATGAGCATCCCTATAATTTTTAGACGTACCTTGGTCCTTTACATATATTGAGAGTTGAGACCCTCAAAAATATAATGTACGTAGGCGTCTACGTACGGTTGGTTTTTGAATTTATACTTTATAGATTGATCAGTTGAATAACAATTTCGACCTTAATAAATTTCAATACAAAGTTCAAATTGGCAAAAGTAAGATAAAGCTTTTTTAAATTGCTTCTCTACAAGCTTCCGGCAATTGAGAATTGAGAGGGAAATGCATTTTTAATACAAACACAGTGGAAAATTAGACTTTGATGTGATAGGAATAAGAACTATTTTATGAATGCTGTTTTAAAGTTAGAGGTAGGATGATGATCTTACGAGGTGGCTAAAGGACCTAAGATTAATTTTAAGATGTTACGTAACTTGTGAACAGTGTGGTATGTAATGTGGGTGTCTTTAATGAAATACTCGCTGATGCACGCGGCTACGTCTGCGTGGATTTAGGTTTCTCAAAATCTCGTGGAACTCTGATTTCCCGGGATACAAATTAGCCTACGCGTTAATTCAAGGTTTAATCTATCTCCATTCAAACACACACATACACACACTCATTTGACGTTAGGTAGCCTATGAATCGCCGATTTTTCTTTGATTTCACGTCACCCATAGCCTACTATTTGACATATTATCATCGATTCCAAACCGAGAGTTTTCTCACTAGAGTGAGAAAACTAGACTAGAGTTCACTCTGATATTAGTGTGATATTCCGTCCGTCAGCTGGTTGCTATTTGGCATCATACCACCTTCAAGGAAATAACACCTTTCATCATTAGGTACTACAATGTCAAATTATAATTATAATTTTGAACCCACAAGCGTTTATTAAACTTCCTCACCAATATGGCGAGGCGGAAATTACATATTTCCGATTCGCCTACTCATTTCAAATGCCAATGCATATAATTTCTTTGCTATTATAATTATTTTAACTACCGTCTTCCCGTGAGTACGTACGCCTACACAGATTCAAACATGAGCCTCAATTACGACTTTTGCGTAGACATAACTAATTAGGGCGATTTCAAACTGACGTTTTTTCTACGCTTATTGGCTTATAGCCTTTTCAATTCAATTCAATTCAATTTATATATTTGCTGATACAGGTCATCTTATAGGTTTAATTATCTAGCTCACTACATTTAGCTCTTCAATAAATTAAAAGCGTGAGCACGCGCACCTTCTGACGTATTTGTTTGAACAAGTACCTATCCTACTTTTTAACAATGGAAACTTTGCTCTAATAAGAGCTGTTTCAGATAAGACTTTTTTGCGCACATAAGTTTGTCTTCGTATGGACGCTTTTTGTCACATGCACATCTCGTACGTGCGTAGATGCTTGTATATGAGCCGTTTCTTCATGTCGAAATCCTAACACACTGGTGAGATCGAACACCCCAGAATGAGTGTGCATGCTCGTTCGATTTATTGAAGAGCGAAATGTAGAAATCGAGCGAAATACGTGTAGAAAAACGTTAGTCTGAAACCACCTCATATTTATTTTGTAGTGTATGAAGTTTGAAGTTTAATAACCACTGGCATCAGTGCATAAAACAAGAAAAAAAACTTCGTGTAAAAATTGGTAAGTAGCCTATTTGATTTAGAAAATAGTTCACTATGGATTTAGAAAATAAGTTGCAGAACCTGATTAGGTATATCGGAAAAATGCCATATTTTCCCAAGGGAAACCCAGGAATGCCCCAACATAGGGTAAACCCTAGTTAAATACGTGGAATATACAAATCTACTTCGGAGTTCGGACGTCCGGACGTTTATAAAAAATTCAAGGTGCTCGACTATGCAAGGGGTGGATATCCGCAAAGGGGACTCAAGTTTTAACAGACGAGCGGAATTAGGGAAATTTATGTACAGTGGTGGTTTTAAAGCTTATTTTGTACGTATAGTTCTCTGTTACATAATCTGATATGTTAATATGGCTTCGAAAGATTCTTGGAAGTCTTTCTGTATGCTAATTGCCACAGCTTCATTCGTATGGAATTTGAAAATCTTTAAATCTTTCTTAAAAAACCTAAATGCAGAAACTTGAGATTATCAAGTTTCTACACCTATTATAGTTTTTATACTACTGGGGTTTAACTATAGAGAACCTTCGTGCAAAATCTCAAGAGTCAAGGTCTAGCGGTCTGAGCTGTACCTACGTTGATAAAATATGTCAGAAAGTTAGTTTTTCCTATATAATTTGATTTAGGCATTTTATAGTTCAATAGAACAGCACAATAATTGAGACCAGGTTCCACGTCTCATAAAAATGATCTGGTAAAGTATTAGAAGAATACGATTCATCCAACGTTGCGGTGCCTATTGGTATCTGTCAAATTGTATTTCTGCGGTATTCGTTTCAAGTAAATAACCAACCATTTCTGGAGAGATTGAAGTCTATGTAGGTACGATAGATTAGTACTTGGCTTACGGCACTACAGTCCTTGAAACAGGTTTGCCTAGACTTGACAAGAGAAGACTAACTTTTGGCTAAACATGGCATGCAGCCACCTCAGTCTCGATACGTAACTTGCGAGCGGGAATCGAAGTAGTGACCTTGCGGCTTGCGTTGGCCACTGCAGTACCCTGCGCAATTGTTACGTAATACTTTAAATATAGACTATCCTTTTAACGTATTAGATAGTTCATTGATTTATGGGATTTAATGTAAACACCACACGCATGTTGATGCAAATGCAATCCTAGGTATTTCCTATGTACCTTTAGTACGCGACAGGTCGAGGTGGCAATCGGGGTTTGAGGCGGGGGGACGCCCCGCACACCTGCACGTCACCCGCGCTATCCCAACAAATCACAATAAGATATGTTAGAGCCTTAGAGGGCAACAAAATCTACTCCAATATTATTTTTCACAAAATCTTTAACTACTTTTATTATAGCCAATAATGAAACTTCCCAATTATCAGAAATAGCACAGATTCGAGATTTAGGTCAATTTCGATTGAGAAACCTACAAATTGACCCAAATAAGAATCAAAATATTTACCTAACGTATAAAAAGTACTGCTTTTAAGATCAAAGAAATGTATCTCGCTTCATCTTAATATTTGTGGTTTCTGTAATTAATATTCAAAGTTGTGAGCCCATGAACCAATTTGGTTAAAAGTTAGTACAACCTACTTATCGATAAATACTTAAATACACATGCAATAATAATAAATAATACAACGAAATGAGTAGGTTATAGTAATATTAACGCTATTTTAGGGATCCGTACCCAAAGAGTAAAAACGGAGCCCTATTAGTGTCACTCTGCTGTCTGTCTGTATGTCCGCGTGTCACAGGTCTCTAGCTCGCAGACTAAATGAGTTACAAACCTGAAATTTACTCTTTAGAGGTAAAAAGCAGAATTTTCATGCAAAAAGTTGTACCAATTGATGTTCAATCCCAAGATAGACCATATTAGTCCGTTCTTTTAATACTTATAGCATTTAACTTTAGTCATACAGCTCGTATATCTCAATACTAGGTGAGGGTGATGTAGTATAATTAATTAATTACCCTTATATGTAATCTGATAACTTTTTAAGCAAGAGCGATTAGTCATGGTATTTACTAGGCAAACGCAAGCCTCGCATTCCTAGACTAGAATATAATATACGTACGTGACATTGGTGATGTAATTGAGACCTGACTCAATTAGATGTTTTTTTAATTTATTTTTACTTTTTATTCCACTTATCTGTCGTCTATTCCTCTCTTATTTACTCTTTTTATTTTTATTTTTATACATAATTGTGAGTATTTATTTAATTAGTACACCCCTTCCGCTTTCTTTAGTTTTTATTATATCCTCTACCCTAACATTGCCTGGCAGAGATCGCTATTTTATTTGTTGTATTTTTTGTTAAATATGTTAAGTATAGGTATTTCTTTATATTTTGGTGTAAAATAAAGAATATTTTACTTTTACTGGCGCATCACACAAATATCACACTAATATTATAAAGGCAAAAGTTTGTATGTGTGTGTGTGTGTGTGTGTGTGTGTGTGTGTGTATGTTTGTTACTCCTTCACGCAAAAACTACTGGACGGATTTGGCTGAAATTCGGAATGGAGATAGATAATATCCTGGATTAGCACATAGGCTACTTTTTATCCCGAAAAACGAAAGAGTTCCCACGGGATTTCAAAAAACCTAAATCCACGTGGACGAAGTCGCGGGCGTCAGCTAGTTGGTTATAAAGCTTGAACGTCTAGCCTCTCTTGCAGCTATAGTATTTAAACCAGCTCAAGTTTCTTTAGGCAGCTATGACATACTGAAATGCTTTTTTCGGACGAGCCACTCCATCGTCGTCGTGCTAAAAGCCTATCACACAAAAATCACTACAATCAACTAAAACTCTACAAACTACAATCAACTAAAGAATATTGTGCCTAATTCTGTTGACCACAATCTCTTAGAGAAACTAATTTGACAGGTTGACATCTAGTGATATCCTTTTCTACATGGAGCATTATGAAAGGGATAGCAAAACATAGATCTGTCACTGTCAAAATTAGCCACATTTTCGTATGTAGAGTAACTACGAACAGCTGCAGCATCTATTACTGCAACGCGGTATGAACGGATAAATAAAACCCCCGGGCCAGTCTGATGGAACTAATAAAACTTAGAACAATGGACTGAAAATCGAACGTGCCTTTCCCATAGTGATGTTTCAAGTTTATTTGTACATAATAATCGATAATAAAGTATTTTTTCTTTATTCTGATACAAGTTAACCCTTGACTGCGATCTCAAGTGATGGTAAGTAGGTAATAATGCAGTCTAAAATGGAAGCAGGCTAACTTCAAAGGAGTTGAATGTCAGTTTCATTGACACAGATCGGTTTCTACATGGCATTATACCGGAACACTAAATCGCTTGGCGGCACGGCTTAGCCGATAGGGTGATAACTAGCCACGGCCGAAGCCTCCCAACAAACATCATGCTCAATCCATCGCCGTCTCACTACTTAACGCTGGTCTCTCCTCAGATAGAGAAGGGTATGGCTACAGTCCGCCACGCTGGCCCAGTGCAGATTGGCAGACTTCACACACCTTTGAGAACATTATGCACAACTCTCCGTTATGCAGGTTTCCTCAATCCCGCTGTCCCTGTTAACGGGGACCAGGTTAGGGGGACAACGTGACTATAGGTACGCGTTTGATTTAACGCACATAACTCCGAAATTCACATTTAACTTTAAAAAATCTCCTAATGATATAATAAAAATGTGTTGATTATAAATTATGTACTTATAAGTAAATATAAATACTTAAAATCAAGTTAGTGATACGTCCTTGTTACTACCATGTTAGTGTTAGCGGCTAACTAACGTGTGACATAAATAATTTGACTTGTTTATGCTTACATAGGAAATGTGATATAAATTCAATATATAAAATGTTTATGGGCAGTAGTGATAAAGTTGGTAATTTTAGCTTTATAGGCATTCATCAGAGACCTTCCTTACTTTTATGGGAAATTTTATCTTTTAACTGTATATATGTATATAATATATATATGTATATAACTGTATATAATATGTATTCTGTTCTCTATCTATTCTCTATACTAAATTCAAACGGATGGACCGTGAAAACGTAGCAGACAAACAGACTAAAAGACAGACAGAACTTTCACATTTCACGTTAAAATAATACGTATACCTACTATGGATTTATGAAATAATTTAACAGACACACTTATTAATTAAGTAAAGGTGTCGATATAAAATCGAGACGCAACCCGAAAACGTAGCAGGCAGACAGACAGATAAACAAACAGACAGACTGAACTTTCACATATCAAATAATAATACAGATATGGATTTATCAAACAATTAAACAGACAAACTATTAATTAGTATAGATATCGATATAAAATTGAGATACAACCCTAGGACACACACCGGCCTTTCAAATTCATTCGAAATTCGTATGAGAGCTCTCATTCTATTATGACGAGGCACGGGCTCGTGTTATCCAGCTTTCATGTACGCGCATAATTTAACACGTGCAAATAAAAAAGTTCCACGGTGCAACGAACTTGTATGGGGAAGAGCGCTTTTCAACATGGACTTGCTACTTGCTATTATTTTACATAGTTTTTTTTATAGAGCAATGTGTTAGGCTCGTCTCGCGTTTGCTATTACACCAAAGTGAAGTGTAACTTTTTTAGGGTTACGCACTTTAATAGCAAATGGAACCCTTCTCATTCTTATCAAACGCCTCAAAAATGGATTAAGGTATCAGGTTCATGCTGCTCTAAAAATGAAGTTCCTAGTTTAACGGAAAAGCTTTAATAAATTACCCTATGTAAGTATAATAGTATAGTCGCATGGATACCATATACTGACTTCCCGATTATGTACTCCTACGATCTTGAAAATTGGCGCGAAGTGACATCTTTTAAACAGAACTATTGTTACTATTGTTTCATTCATTTTGATATTATTATTTAGATCCTACAACATATTTGGTAGACTTATTTTTTCAGTGTATTGTACTGATCTTGACTTTCGTAAGTGCTTTTATAAGTCTGAAACGAACAATAAATAAATACAAATTCAAAATACAGAACAAATCCAAAAATCATTTACTTAATTCAAAATTCGTTAGTAATTATTACAAATAAGTTTGTGTCATTTCGGATAATTTCATACAGTGAGCGGTACCCGAGAAATAAGTTTGTCACTTGGGATCCTAAAGTTTTGATCTCGTATATTATGAAAGTAAATATTAAAAGTACGGAACCCTCTGAAGGAATGAATCCTCCTTGTGCTTGACCGTCTTTCTTTTTTAACGCGTACGAATGAAATAGTACTATAAAGCTCAACGAACTTGTATGGGAGACTAGCGCTTTTCTACGCAGATGGATTGTCATTACTTTTTAGAGTGATGTGTTAAGCCGGTTCTACACGCTTGTAACAACAATAGAGTTTCATTTATCACGTCAAGCTTTGCGACAGTGAAACATTTTTAGCAACTTTGTGTAAAAAACTTTGGAGTTTGACCAAACTGATTCAAGATTTTGAGCAAGATTACAACCCACACCCATATTAGAAATTCGAAGATACCTATCTGTTTCTCCTTCAATCAAGCCACAACGGAGTAACGAACCGGCGTGAATTTTGATAAGTAATATAATGGGTAAAGAAATGGAAAGTGATGTAGGCTACTTTTCATTCCGGAAAATCAAAGATTTTAGTCTCCACGGATTTTGAAATGCGTAGGTGAGTACCTACAATAGAGATTACTAGCTTATCCGCCCGACTTCGCTTGGGAACAAAATAATAAATCTTGTGGCTCGGCAAATTTGATATACTTACTATAAATATTATATAGCCTATGTTATTCTAATGCTCTGTAATAGTGAAAGAATTTGGCTTACACTATGCAGCCAGGCATGGGTTGCTTTTACAGTGGAAAAAATCCACGTGAAGTCGTGGGCAACAGCTAGTTATTCATACATAACCGTTTTGTAATAACGGCGCAGGTGATGCATCCAGCATGAATCTAGTCAAGCATAGATAATCGTCCAATGTTTACATTAAAATCTTGACAATGCATTCGAAACGTAAACGCAACTGCTGACTTGAACAACCGACACACCTTGCATACAAATCATAATTTAAATACATAGACTAAAGAAAAACATAGACGGAGTCCTCGCAAACATTATTTAGTGTAGGTTCGTGACGCCTATACCTAGACATCGTTATATTGGGCAAAACTCCAGAGGTCTGGCAGGTTAAAATTAAACAATCTCTAAAAATCTGCATCTTCTAAAGTGTGTTGCCTGTTTTTTAATCCGTTGTCACAACCAAAAATGTTCCCACAAGTGTAGTACCTTCAGTTTAAGTTTTTAAGAAAACAAAATTTCTCATTTAACTACTATATATACTATATTTTCTACTTATAACTATTTTAGTAGTCAGCTAGAGTCACTCTAGTCTAGAGAGAAGTTTTGCTCAAAAATTAAATAAGCCTAATAGGCTGGAAGAATTAATGGTATCATTTTTATCGAGAATATATCCAGTCTATCGTTTTCCTATAGTCTAAGAAATTGTATAGCATTTGTGTTGCAGTCAAAACCGACTTTATGACCAAGTCAATAAAGTCCGGACATTAAACTCGTTCCGGCAAGGAATATGTTTACATTGGTTAACGTCAAAAATGGTTACGGTTCATTAAAATTTCATACAGTATGTTGAACTTGCGCTATTTAAAGTAATGATACTCAAAAAATAATGTGCATATTGTGCCTACATATTTTAAGATTTTAGTCGTTTAGCAATAAAAGTATTTTAATTTCGTAGCTAAATGAATCGTAAATCGTAATGCAGTTAATGATCCAGTGTTCATCTTAGACTGCATCATCAGCTAGATAGGTACCTACCACCAGTTTGAAATTGTAATCAAGGGCTAATTTGTAATGGAAAAAACACCATACCCTTTCGACGCTGACTGGAGCATTATTCTTAGCAGTTTCTTGCTGGTTCTTCTCGGTAGGAAAGGCATTCCGAACCAGAGGTAAATACATTATTTTAACGATTCAAAAGCACTTGTAGAAGATTAATTGAATAAAAATATATTTCATTCGATTCTATTCTATTGAACATTGGATTGGATGTAAAATTATAATGTCATTAGGTATTTAACTATATATTTTACTTTTATTTATAACGTGGCTTTTCATCTCAGCCAGCGATAGAAAGGTTATGTAGGCTTTACTATTTCTACATTGCTTTTAATTACTTACTTTATACACTTGTGTCATAAATATTTATTATTTTTCGCACAATATCCGCAACATAAATAATGACATCATAAGACAACCTATTCTTTCAACATCGGTATTCTGCAGATAAATACTTATTATTTACTGATGAGTGATGCATAATCTTTATTTCTTATTGCGAGCTGATTTCTACATCTTCAATTTTTCAATACGTATAGAACTCAAGAGTCTAGACTCTAGACATTCATCAATAAAATAGAAAATATCAGTCGAGCAAATTAAATCCGCAGCAAAACTCATGCAGCGTGCAAGCTTTCAGAAAAGCGTCCGCAAAAGGAGAATTCATATTGGAATATTCAAATAGGTATTTTAACTTTTTATTATTCAAACAGGTAGATAGATCTAGATATCAGTTGATAGATAGATAAGACTCATCATCATGATCAACCTGTCGCCAGCCTACTACTGAGCACGGCTCTCCTCTCAGATGGAACTGTATAGCGGAGCGTACTTTGACTTTGATTAGGCTTAAGTTTCAGTTAAAACGAGACAACTTTATGCCAGCGGTATAACGCTGTCTCGTTTTAACAGTGTAAGTCTGAGAAAAGTTAAAAGTGCGCTCTATAGATATTATCCTCAGACAGAAAAGTTTAGTTAGGCCATAGTCTTCCACGTGGCCCAGTGCGGATTGGCAGAGTTCACACACCTTTGAGATCATTGTGGAGAACTCTTAAGCATACAGGTTTCCTTGCGATGTTTTCCTTCACCATTAATGCAAGTGCATGGAGCAAGTGCTATTTAATTTCTTAACCCCGAAAAGTAAGCGGTGCGTGCCCGGGATCGAACCCCCGACCTTCCGAATAGGAGGCGGAAGTCCTAACCACTAGGCAATCACGGCTCTATAATTATTATACTGTTACTTTGTGAATATTTTCTTTCCAATCTGACGAATTGTTTTGTTAAATATCTGTCTATAGATAAGTACCTACTTAACTTCTACCTAGGTTCGTTGCTTGTATCGATTATTATCGATAGTCTATCGATAGACATCGATGGTGAAGCATCGACGCGATAGACAGATAAACTGGGGCGGCTTTTAGTTGATTGCTCTTGATATGAGCCGTTGGGAAACATTCGAAAATTTTGGGGAAACAATTTTTGAGACCATTTGCCATTTAAAACAGCCCCAAAAAATGTCAGTACAAAATAACCCTATAAAATTGAATTAAAAAGTTCCGGATACTACACGGAGAGATCCAACCTATCGAATTTTATAATTCATAGACTAGTTAACTCGCCCTGGCTTCGCTTAGGTGGAATGCCTGAAAATCCTTTCTTGGTCTAAGTAGGTATCTGCCTTTATCTTAAAGGTAATTTTAGAAAACCTAAATTGCAAAATCTCACGTTTTTAGACCCAGGGTTTTAGCTGTATGTTGGTATCAGTAAATTTCGTCTTTATAACACTTGTTCATGTTTAGATACCTATGTAATACCTACATATATACTTAAGACTATGGCTATTTGACAAATCGCAAAAACGCTGTACTTTGAAGTAAATTGTTTATTTTTCTAAAGCATTAACAGCTAATAAATACATGCAATTAAAAACTTCAGTTTGTGAAGATTATAAGGGCCTCTTTTAATTTAGTATACATTATCCCAATAAAAAAAAAAAACAAGTTGAAAACATTGCTGTTCGCAACTTGTTCTGTAAAAATTTTCTTTAACATCTTGATACTTTGAAGCCAACCTCCAGAAAATGATATGTTTAGGTTTAGCAATCAATTCGAACTGTTAGTTTTATACTAAATGTTTTTCATTTCTTAAATAATCTAAAACTAACCAAAAAACTTCCTGTGCTATTTATTTTCTTGCAGGCGCTCTATGGAATTCAGTGTCCACTGGACTGTCATGACGGGCGGACTGCGCGCGTCATTTCGTCGCAAAATATTATTTAAAATGAATTTAAGCTTATTATTTTTGAATGAAAGTTGTGTTTATAATCGTTGAAAAATAAAATAGGAATTTTTTCATTTCTAAATGAAGCCTGCTTATATACTAAAATTTATTCTAAAGTCACGGTTTTACCAGGTAAATACTCGGAGGTTGTCATAGATTATGATGACAGATAGTAAGTGTTCTAAATAGGTATTATACCTATGTTTTTTAGGAGATAGCGCGCCTCGTTCCGGGTGCCGTGTTCCGAAATGGATTTCGTAGTAGTGCAAGTTTGGTGCAAGCCCCACATGACGGAGGGGTATGCATCAGGCATTTCCTGTGTACAAAAAAGACCTATATTTCGGATCCATTTTTCATCACTGACATCATGCACTATTCAAAGACTGGTCTTCAAGCATTGAGGAATTTGGACGAGAGACATCTCGAAGGTTCCCGAAGGCTGCCTAACTGAGTTAGATTTGTCGGCTAGCTAGCTTTTTTTGAAATTGGACCTACTTAGCTGGATTGTGTGTTAGAGATTTCTTATGAGATATTATACGTACATAATAATATAACCATCATAAGAAAGCTCAGATTCATGCTGCGGGCAATGGGGAGAGCCTAAAGGTTGGAACGCCATTTCGGCGGCCGTGTTTCCTGCCATATTATATACCTTAGATACCTGCAAGCCAAGAGTGAATAGGCATCTTCTAGGTAAGCGTGCTCCAACTTGGACCTCATCATTGCTTTCTTTAAAGCATGATTGTCGTCAAGCGCAAGCGCAAAGATTCAGGCGGCGCAAACCCGTAGCATGTGGAAGACCCTATTAAAGACTTATGTTCACTGTGGACGTCTGTCGGTTGATGTTGATGATTATGTCTTTAGTGCAAGTAGTTCAGTAGTTTCAGAGTTTATCGATAACAAACAAACAAACCTTTCCTCTTCATAATATGTACTTAGTAGCGCAAACTTGGAAAAAATCTCGTGGAAACTCTTTGATTTTCCGAGATAAATGTCATTTTACCTGGCAGCCCTAATCAATTTTATCACTGATAATAATAACTAATTCATAACCGTTAAACCTAAGAGTCAAAATCTCGTTTTTCTAGTCGAGTTCCGTAGGCTCTTTGAACTCACCGCATCCCAAGAAAACCTACCATTAGATGTAGGAATAATGGAAAGAGGTCACAACCCTCAGCAATAAAGAATACGATGCGGAGAGAGATGTCACTCTCAAGGTCTTTAAATGTATCCATGCAAAAAACCACGTCGACTGGTTGCTCCGTTGCAGCGTGATTGAATATTAAACCAACAAACACACTTTCGCATTTGAAATATGGCCAATGATTATAAGAAACAGTTTAAATCTCTCTCTGCTCTCTGAGAGACGTTAGGCAAAGTGAACACGAATTATGACACTTCTGTGTTCTTATACAAGCTTAGGTCTCTCAATTTTGTCAATTAATGTCAAATTTCTTTCTCAGATCAAAACCTAGTAAGTGGTTTAAATTCAAGAGAAGTTTAGGAACACACCTTTGAGAACATGGAAAACTTGCAGGTATGCAGGTTTCCTCACGATGTTTTCCTTCGCCGTTAAAGCAAGTGATATTAAATTGCTTAAAACGCACATAACTGAAAAGTTAGTAGTGCGTGATTCCAGGATCGAAGCCCCGACCTTCGATTAGGAGGCGGACGTTCTAACCACTAGGCTATGACAGTTTTTAAATTAAAGGGGTTTAAATATTTTAGTGTGAAGACTGGCCTACACATTTATTCATAACATGTGCATCATTTTCTTTTTTAGGGTTCCGTACCTCAAAATGAAAAACGGAGCTCTTAAAGGATCACTTTGTTGTCTGTCCATTTGTCCGTCCGTCCGTCAAGAAAACCTATACAGTACTTCCCGTTGATCTAGAATCACGAAATTTGTTCTCGGATTTATTCCTTTACTTGGGCTATGAGAGTTGAGACCTATCTACCTGCCCATAATTCTAGGTTAACGGGAAATAATAATAATAATCTTTATCTTTATTGTTTCCCCATAAAAAATTACAACAAGAAATTAGGTTAAGCCACTGATGCCTAAAATAAGTTGTACACTTGTGTTATAGGCATCAGGGCTCTCCCCTTACAGAATTGAAAATTATGTTATGTGTATTAGGTGAAGTTTAATATATACCTACATATATACATACTAGATGACCTCTCTCGGAAATAGACTAATATAGTACCTATAATGTATGTCTGCTATCTGTGTGTGTATGTGTGTATATGAGAGAGGGTGTGTAAGATACAATAGTGTGAAAAGTTTCGAGGGTATTTAGATGAAATCTATAACTTCAGTTTGTATAAGTTATTTAAAAGTGGTAAGTAAATTTTCGGTGTCTTCATAAGATAATTTATGTAAGTATGAAATTAGTGTTTTTTTGCAATTAGTTCTATTTAGTGGGTAGATATGTGTCAATGCATTAACTTTATTATATATATGAGGCCCCTGGAAGCAGTAAAATTTTTCAATGAAAGCTGTTTTTAATTTATGTGGTATGCTTGCTACTTTATGTATTCTACGATTGTTTAGATGAGAAGCGTCATACGTTAGTTCACTATGCTGTTTCAATAATATACTCAATATGAACAACTTTCTTACTGAAAGAACTTCACAATCTTTATAAAGCAAAAATGTTGGGTACCGAAACGGGCGAAAAGTGGACACCTTTAAAATTGTGCGTTGACCAACTTCAGCTTTCATTAAGATTGTTTTAGACGCTCCTCCCCAAGACGATATACAGTATGTAATTACAGATTGGCACAAGGCTAAATATATAGATTTTAATATTTTAGGTTCAACTACATGCCTAAGATTTTTGAAAATGTAGATCATTTTATTCAGTCTATACCCTATCGGTTTTCTTGACAGACACGACAGACGGACAGACGGACAGAAAGACAGACAACAAAGTGATCCTGTAAGGGTCCCGTGTTTCCTTTTGAGATATGGAACCCTAAAAACATTATGTAAGTATGCAAAGTATTTCCCTTGCAAACCATATTTAACAGTTGACATGTAGAGGTCAGAACTCCTTTTGACTTTTCCTATCTTACTTTTAAGTTTTAATGCATTATTAAGTATTTACTGTTTTGACATGGTATTTAGAATATAATGGGTGATATTTATTTTATTTAATCTAATTCCTTTGAAAAACTTAGTAAGGCGCATTAATCTATAAAAAACCTAGCGAGTTCATAGACTTACTATGTTTTAAAATGGTCAAAGCGACTTACTAGCTTTTAATTTTACTTTAATGTGGGTGTCCTTACAATACAACGGGACATACTATGAAAGTTAGGCTTATGACATAAAACGATTTTCGGAAAAATGACATTTACTTTGTTTTGATATGGGGCGGTCGATATAATTAGGTACTAGGGTAAAGGCTCAAGTAAATGAACAGATTGGACGTTTTTACATGTATTAAGAGCTGGAATAAAAAACCGGCTGATATACCTTTTTTAAATATTTTCTTACAAATTCTTACACTTTTTTCAATTTCAATTTCAAAACCGTGTTCCGTTCAAACCGTTCAAAAGTGCGTGTGCGTCCATGTGTGTGTGTGTGAGTGTGTGTACTTATATATACTTGTCTGTATGTTTGTACGAGTGTTTGTGAGTGTGGTATTGCGTTGTATAACCACATGAGTAGCGAACAGAGTCAAAGCTTCATACAAGCGCGCTACGATAGGTACACTACTACAAGCTTGAGGCGCGTGTGTGCGTGAGCACAGGCGCTACGTCGCGTACGGAGAGAAATCGGTTTATACCGGCTCGGCCTGTGCTCAAGCTCAGGGGCTGCAGTACACGTCGCGCGTCGTGTTTTCATTTAATTTAATGTTAATGATAATAATTTAAATAGTGTTTAAAATCTATTTTCTTGAACTGTCATAGATTTTGTTCAAAATCAATATCTGAGGATCCCTAGGATCACAAAACAGGAAATTGTTACCAAAACTTAAAACAGTTGGCACCATTTTGTAATTCTTTGTTAATTGACCGATTTCGTTCAAAATCGATATTTAGAGCTCCCTGGGATCACAAAATAAGAAACTGTTACCAAAATTTAAAAAAGTCGACGCCATTTTGAAATTCTTTGTTAATTGACCGATTTCGTTCAAAATCGATATTTAGAGCTCCCTGGCATCACAAAACAGGAAACTGTTACCAAAATTTAAAAAAGTCGACGCCATTTTGAAATTCTTTGTTAATTGACCGATTTCGTTCAAAATCGATATTTAGAGCTCCCTGGCATCACAGTTATGCTCCTTGCCATCGCCCTTTAGCAAGTCACTATTATTCTTTTTATATTCTTTGTCTGGACCCATGTTTGGCTGGCATAGGTGAGGCATGGCAGGATGCATGTATCTGTAACGGATCTTTTAAGATGTACTGGGTAAGCTCCTTTCATTCTTTCCTTTTGTGCCCAGTACTTGTTCGAACTGATGTTAATCCATCTGTCTACTTCCTCTTCTGCACTTGTAACGCTGAATGAGACTTGTTTTTTAAGATACATTTAGGAGCATAGGTATTGTAGTTCCAATACTTAATTGTATTTATTTGCCTGTTACTATAAATATGGCGGCTGATTGAATGAGGCCGATTGTTGTAGGTACCTCTGCGAAACTGTTCAAAAATAGTAAACTGAAGTAAGTAAGTACTACTTACAAAATTATGTCGCTTTTCATTGATTTCATTAAAGCTTGTGATCTCAGCTCGCTGGCTGCCGACTATTACGCCTTCAAGGAGGTTATGTGGAAGACACTTTCGATGCTGCAACAACAACTGCAACTGCTCACGGAGGGCTATGACAAGCATGAAATGCACACGCGGAGAACGGTTTTATTGTTCCATGGCCTACCGGAGGAGGACAATGAAAAAGTGGAAGGTAAAATCTGTGATTTGGTCTGTGATCGGTTAAAGCTGCCTATCCTTGAAGAGGCAAGTGTCGAAGCCTGTCACCGTCTTGGCTTAAAAAGGGATACACCACGACCTATCTTAGTCCGTTTTTCTAATTTAAAAGTGAAGAATGCAGTATGGAAAGCTAAGACAGCTCTAAAAGGCACCGGAGTCACAATATCAGAGTTCCTCACTAAACCTCGACAAGAGACGTTTGTTGCTGCCAGGAAACACTTCGGCATCAAGAGCTGCTGGTCATCAGACGGTGTTATAGTCATCGTACTTCCGGATAAAAGCCGTACGAAGGTTGTTTCGCTTTCTGAACTTAATACATTAATCGCCAAATACCCACAGACCGCCGCGGCCGTCTCTCAAGATACGAAGTCGTCGAGATCACGCCGAGTAAACAAACATACGGCCAAGTGAATGCGTCATTAATGAGTGGTAGCTAGCGCGTGTTGTAGTATCTCTTTTATTTGATGGCATTATACGCTTCGCTTAGTTAAATTATCAAATACACCTACAAACGAAACTCTTGAAGTCGTGTAATATTTGTATTAAGTACTTAAATTAATTATTGTTTTTACGATAGACTTACTTTAATACTCCTCTATAACCTATTGTTTATAAACCTATTGTTTTTAACTGAAGTTTGTTTTAGTATGTAAGTACTTATGTATTTCCTTTTGTATTTTCTAACTTAATTACTCCTTACTTTTAGTAGGTACCTTAATGTTAACTCGTGACTCTTGCCAGTTAGTGTAGGATAAAAGATTGTGTGATTTATCTTATCTTGCAATTTTTTTCGCTTATAGGACGTTTTTATATAAAAAAAAGTTTACTTATATATAATACTCTTATTAATTATTTTATTAGTATTTATTATTTGTATTTACTTATTATTTTGTTATATATTATTTTATTAGTTTAAACCAATGACAGAATGTGATGATATACTTAATAATGACTTCTTTTCGTGTTCCTCATCCGACGAAGAGGAGTTTCACAGTGCCGCTAGTAGCTTATCTCTGTGTAGTTGTAATTCCTCATGTAATCTTGACACTAAACTTAAATCGGTGCTGGTCAGTAGTGCTCATTGCCTTAATTTTGTACATATAAACGCACAGAGTATTCCGGCTCATTTTTCAGATCTTCAAGCATCTTTTAGCGACGTGCAGGTCGATGGAATATTCGTTTCGGAATCCTGGCTGAAACCATCCCTTCCTTCTATCCTTTATGCCCTACCGGGATACACGTTGATTCGCAATGATCGTACGTGTAAACGTGGTGGAGGGGTCTGTCTATATCTCAAGGACAACATAAAGTTCAACGTAATAAGTCAGAGTCCGAGTATATACTCTGGCAACTTTGAATACCTATTTTTGGAAATTTCATTTGACCATAAAAAACTTCTCCTCGGGGTAGTCTACAGTCCTTCTTGTAACGTAAACTATTTCAATGATTTTGACACCCTCCTCAATAACTTATCGCCATCCTATGAACACGTCATCATCATGGGTGACCTAAATACTTGCTTAATAAAAAACGACCATCGATCCAAACAATTAAATTCCCTAGTTTCATCAGTCAACCTAAAAATTCTTCCTCTTAACGCGACTCACTTTTCTCCTAATTCTATCCCTTCTCTCTTGGACCTCATAATTGTTTCTAATCCCGATAAAGTACTCGTTCACGGTCAACTAACAGCCCCCTTCTCTTACCACGACCTTATTTTTCTTAGTTATAACCTATCTGTCCCTAGACGTAAGAGCAAGGTTATCCTGCGACGTAATTATAAAGGTATAGACTTGGACACATTAAATGATGACGTTTCTAAATTAGATTGGTCCCCTCTTTATTGCTCATCCACTGTAGACGACAAGGTTGATTTTCTAAATTCGACCCTCATAAGACTATTTGATGCACATGCACCTGTTAGATCAATAAGGGTCAAACATCTCCCAGCCCCCTGGCTCACTCCTACGATTAAAAAACTCATGACCAAACGAAACAAAGCAAAGAGTCTCTGTAAAAAGTACCCTTGTGATGTCAATGTGGCTGCCTATAAAAAGTTGCGTAATCTCTGTAATAGAATGTGTAGGGATGCAAAACGTCGCCATATTTTCTCTTGTGTAAATGATTTTTCTTCTTCACAGACCTGGAGGTTTTTTAAGTCTCTAGGTGTAGGAAAAAGTTCTGAAGAATCTAAGCCCTCCGTAGACATAAACTCTCTTAATCAACATTTTTCTAACCCCCCGGTAAAAATTTCCAATAGCAATAAATTCCAAACGCTTCATAATTTGGCCAATGTTGCCAGGCCCAAATGCGAACCCTTTCTATTCCAGGAAATTACGGTTGGTGAGGTTAAGAAGGGAATTCTTAGTATTACATCCAAAGCTGTTGGTAGTGATAACATAAGCCGAGATATGCTTATTCTTATCATTGATGTTGTTTCGCCTATTATTGCCCACATCCTCAATTTTTCTCTTTCCTCTAAATGTTTTCCTACGGCTTGGAAGTTAGCTCACGTTATACCTTTGCCAAAAATCTCTAACCCTTCTTCACTCTCTCAATATCGTCCCATTTCAATACTCCCCATTATTTCCAAGATTTTAGAAAATTCCGTATTTAAACAACTTTCCTACTATCTTTTTCAAAACAACCTTTTGAGTCCCTATCAATCAGGTTTCCGTCCCTTACACAGTACCACCACCGCTTTACTCAAAGTCACGGAAGATATTCGCCATGCTATGGATAACAAAAAATTAACAGTACTTGTTCTTCTTGACTTTAGCAATGCGTTCAATTCAGTGGATTTTGATGTACTACTCAACATTCTCTGCTCGCTTAATTTATCACCATCCGTAGTTGAATGGTTTAGATCCTACCTTCTTGGTCGCCGTCAGAGAATCTATGCTGACGGAGTTTACTCTGATTGGGCTGATATCTCTGCCGGTGTACCTCAGGGTGGCGTTTTGTCTCCTCTGTTATTCTCTGTTTTTATAAACGAAATCACTAAAACAGTTTCATCCCACTACCACCTCTACGCAGATGATTTGCAAATTTATAGGCATGCTGCTGTCACTGACCTGGCCGCTACAGTGGATGAAATTAACTTGGATCTTGCACAAATAAAGAATTGGGCTGACGCACACGGTCTTTTGGTAAACCCAAAAAAATCGCAGGCTATTGTAATAGGTAGTAGACAATTTCGAATTCGTGCTGATTTAAAAAATCTCCCTGCAATAGCCTACGATGGGGTAACTATTACGCTAACCGAAAGAACTAAAAATCTTGGCGTGATATTGGACGGCCATTTATCGTGGGCAAGTCACATTAATGAAGTGAGTAAGCGCATGCACTACTCCCTTCACTCCTTGAAACGTTTGCAGAATTTCCTTCCTCTTAAAACTAAAATCTTACTCGCACAATCTCTTCTGCTTCCTCTCCTAGATTACGCCGATGTCTGCTATTTAGATGCAACCGAGGAGCTGCTTGATAAACTAGATCGCCTTCAGAATTTGTGCATCCGTTTTATTTTCGGATTGCGCAAATTCGACCATGTTTCTCAATTTCGAAATAAGTTAAAGTGGCTCCCTATTCGACTTCGCCGGAATACTCATATTCTCACGCTACTCTTTAAGATTTTAAATTCATCCTCCCCCTCTTACTTGCGTGAGCGCTTCAACGAAGCCGCTCCTCGGGTGATGCCAGTGCGTTCGTGTGTCAAGTTAAACTCACTTGCAGTTCCCCCTTACAACACTATATTTTATGCTAAATCTTTTACGGTACTCGCAACTCGCCTTTGGAACTCACTACCTGACAGTATTTTTAAAAATAACCCTTCCATCAGCACCTTCAAACTTCGTCTGAAACAGCACTATCTTTCCTCTCTGTCATAACATATTGTTTACATATATTTATCGGTATATATTATAAGATATATTTATGACTATAAGTATATATTTATGTATTAAGGTATATATGTTTTTGTAAGTCTATTTTAATATATAAATATTTGTAAGTATATATTATAACATAATATCTACTATATTTATTTTTTATTTTTCATGATTACTGTCTATCTTTGCTGTACCTATTCTACTCCATTTACAACCTCTCGCACTGCCAAGGGTCACTGGTAGAGATCTCTTATAGAGATAAGTGCTTCCCTGTCCACTTTTTCTTTCCTTTTATTTATATTGTTACAACTTTCTGGTACAAATAAAAATAAATAAAAATAAAATAAATAAATATGGATTTCGAAAATTTGACCACATTTCCAAATTTCGCGATATATAAAGTGGCTTCCGATTCCGAATCATTTCACTGGCATACAAAATTCAACTTTTTTGTTTTATTAGGTTTTGAAACTGTTTCTTACTAATTTGACGTCGCTGATTTCAGATCTACTTTAATTTTTTACACAGCAGCTCTAGTTTTTGAGATACAGGTACCCCCATATTTTGCACTATACTCACACTTTGTATGTTCACACTTTATTAAGATCACACAAGTAATTTCCAAAATTTATCGAGGTGTTAACATCAAGAAGAACATCTGCAAGTTATTCCAATCATTTTTGTACCATTTGGTGGCGAGTACGTATTAAAGAATGTCGTGCAAGTGTGTCTAACTTTGTAAAACAAGCATACTCGGGCTACTTTGAGAACCCATTAGCAGCTAACAGCAAGGCCTGGACTCCAAATTTTTATATGTGGAAGCTGTATTTCCTCATTGCGTTTATGAGCAAATAAGAATAGACCCTACTTTTACTAAAAAAAGTATTATAATTTGGCGCGAACCATCTAAACACCATGATGATTATTATTTCTGCATTGTGAATATAACCAGAAGAAACAGCAAAAAAATTGTTCCAAGCGACTCTATTGTAACTTGCAGTCTACAATTAGAACGATTCTGACTTCTGGTGATAAATCTGTACCTCAGCCCCAACCCAGTACCTCCAATCTACTTCAAGAACTTTCAGAAGGTAGTGACGATGTAGTGACTTTTACATCTCAACTTAGACTATTCAATCAAAATGATTTGGACCACTTAATGAGAGATCTTAGATTGTCTAAAAAGCATCAGAACATGTGGCTTCTCGGCTCAAAGGAACAAATCTGATAACATGTGTTACGGTATATTGTTCTCACTACTCTCAAAACATTCAGCAGCTGATGTTGCACTTCCAGCAACTTGGGTGCAACATGGGCATTAAGTTTTTCTCTATTATACAGAAAGGGCTCTATTATACATTCTAAAACAGGTTTTATTTATTATTATTATGTAAAATAGTTTTTGATTTATCGCGCAAAATGTAGAAAAAAATATACAATAAGTCAAAAACTGTGAAAATCTGACATTTTTTTTTGAATTCCAAGCCGAAAATATATTTAAGAATTTATTTATTAATAGGAATCGAGAGTTTATGCACTAGATAGAGTTCGTTCATTCACTGAAATTCCCAGTTCATTTACTGGCAATTTATCCTTTTGTTAAATAAAATAAGTTATAATAATTAATACCACGCATTTTATTTGATTTTTTGATATTTAAATAATTTAAGAGTGTATACCTACTGTGTACAGACACACAAAATATAAAAATTATATATAGAACGATTCTCATATACCTTAATTTTAGGTCAATGTCAGGGTAGTCCTTATTTGTTCATGTACTGGATCGTTTACCCTCCTACGTCAAAATACTAAAAGTCCGCGTAAATTTGGCAGATTGAAATGTCTGCTTGATTAATTGTCAATAGAGGGTCATGACATGTCAAAATTGCTAGTTTGAAGGTGAAATCGTCTATGTCATTCGCATTGGTTTTCCTCTTAAGTAATTTAAGCGATTTTATGGCTCTACCATATGGTGTAATCTTCAACAGATTAACAGGCTTTGCTTAAAGCGACGTTTAAATTGTTAAAAGCAGGCATTACCTACTTATCGGATCAAACAGTAGTTAAACAGCTTCGATTAACAGACTAGCTAAGCTACGTACTTTGGTGTTATGCAAGAAAATTGGTTTATTTATGTATGTATAAACTTAGTAAAGTTGTTGTTCCTTGTACCTTGTATCTAAAGTCTGAATAAGAACCAGCGCAAACAGACGGAGTAGAGTAGAAATAAATCAATTTAAAGCTTAAATTGAGGCGTTGCGCTGTGATGCCAAAGTAAATAAAGCTTAATTTGAGTTGTTACTGTATATATAATATATTAATATCATGAAAGACGCCACGCCTCCGCTCTGCCGGTGTGCGTTATGCCTCATTGAAGACTGTAATGTCTAAAGAGAACATAAATTATCCCCATAATACCAGGTCATGTACTACTATTTATAGCAATAACATTTATAGAAAACCACTGAAATGGACACACCCAAGTACGCTGGAAAAGGTAAGTATGCCCATAAAAAAGGACAATTATTATTGTACTTATGCCGATATGAATCGTTCCATCAAGCGTACCGAGAAATAAAATTGACGCTTTGTGTGAAATATTCTTCGTGATGACACTGTGTACACAGATGTATCATCATTAACATTCAGTTCTGAGTACGCTCAGACGCTCACAGCTGCCATCAACGCCAAAACGATAAAAATCAAGTTGCAATCAAAAACAGGTCGATAATCGCAGATCCAGCGTACTTTTATTAGTAGAGATCACAGTAAAAGAAGTAGCCACAGTCGTAGAATTAACCTAGGACTTCGTCTGTGTTGGTGTTAGCTGGCGGGCGTGCTCTGCTTTTTTGGAGTGTTTTTTTTTTGTTAAAACTGACTGGAAAGCGCTCTAAGGGGGTGCCGTGCGTATGTCGGCGAGCGCCGGCACAGACGGGGTCCATACTTGTATCATCATGATCAACCCATTTCCGCCCCACTACTGAGTACGGGTCTCCTCTCAGAATGAGAAGGATTTAGGCCATAGTCTGCCACGCTGGCCCAATGCGGATTGGCAGACTTCACACACCTTTGAGAACAGGGAGAACTCTCAGGCATGCAGGTTTCCTCACGATGTTTTCCTTCACCGTTAAAGCAGGTGATATTTAATTGCTTAAAACGCACATAACTGAAAAGTTAGTGGTGCGTGCCCGGGATCGAACCCCCGACCTCCGATTAAGAGGCGGACGTTCTAACCACTAGGCTATCAAAGCTACCATACTTGTATAGTTTAACTAAATTGTTACAAATAACTACAAACTTGACATTGGCTAATCTTTGTAAAGCCAGACGAGAGAGGAGGAGGAATTAACCTACCTATTCTTTGCAACCGAGCGATTCGTAGGTATCTCGAAATAGACATCGATAGTGGAACAAAGTCCCGATAGGCATTAGACACAAACTGGGCCGCCTTTTAGCTGATTGCTTTTACGCGTGGAGACTACAGAGGAGCCACTACATAACGCGTAACTCGCTCAGGATATTGCTTTAGCATTTCACGCGCGTACCATACGGAATTTATATGCCGTCAAAGTGTCGATTCTAGTTGAAGTACAAAATTTCCGTGCTTTTGCAAAAAAGCGGCTAAATCCGAAAAAAATTTACTCTATCACACTGCACACTATCACATAATATTATAAAGGCGAAAGTTTGTGTGTGTGTGTGTGTGTGTGTGTGTTTGTTACTCTTTCACGCAACAACTACTGAATGGATTTGGCTGAAATTTGGAATGGAGATAGATAATATCCTGGATTAGCACATAGGCTACTTTTTATCCCGGAAAATCATAGAGTTCCTACGGGATTCTAAAAAACCGAAATCCACGCGGGCGAAGCCGCGGGCATCTTCTAGTAATATATATATATATATAGACTCTATAGACATTTTAAAACTGACATTTCTATAAACGAATGCTACATATTATAACATTAAACATACTAAGTACTTATTTTGCTAGTGAGTCCCACATACCCACGTGTGCGCGGGATGCGAACTGCATTTTTACCAGCGGATAAAAAAATGTACAAATCACAAGCTCGAAAATATTACTCAATGTACAACTTACCGCGCTAGGCCTAGCTTATATTAATTTATTTGTACCAAATACAATAGTTGATGTTTGCAACCACGTTGGTTTAGCGTTCTAAAAATTCCCGTGGGAACTGTTTAATTTTCCGGGATAAAAGTAGCCAAGTCCGTCCCCAGGGTGTAAATCTAACTCTGTACCTACCTTTCATCAAAATCGGTTTAACGGATGGATCGTGAAAAGGTAGCAGACAGACAGCCAGCCACACACTTTCGCATTTATAATATTAGCATGGATTGGTCAAAGATACATATCTTTTTAATTTTATTTTTCTACCTTCATATTTTTTATTTTATTATCTAGGATAGTGCATGTAAAAGTTACTAACTATGGAGTTGGCAACTCCTCCAGTCTCTACATTAATTACAAGTGGCAGGCATCCCGCATCTGTTAGGTAGTTACTAGTTAAGTTATAAATATAATTGCTCTACTAACTATTAATGAGGAATACCTATACTTACTATACAAATACGGAAGCAATAACCCGTAGCAATAACTAATATTGTGACAGAAGGATGTAACTACAAGTAACTTTATCAATTTCGAAGAATGATCGAATATCGTTCGAACGGTATTTAATAAATCAGTGAAATGTACCTACTCATTTATCAGTTAGCGCCTATTCACACGCGCCGGCTCTTGAGTATTCGAAGCCGGATAGTCCCGAAATCGAAGAGAATGGGTAGGTACGTTTAAGGATTTTCGGAATTAAGGAATTCGCGCGAATTCTACTTCATTTTATTTGTAAGTTAAAATTGGTGCTCTACATGTTGAGATAGATGCTGTGCTTAATTTTATCCATTGCTCCGTTGCGGCATGATTGGAAGACAAACCAACGACCCAACAAACAAACACACTTTCGCATTTATAACATGCGTAGTACTATGTAAAAGAGCCTTAAGTCCTACAGGAACAACAGGACAGAACATAGCAAAACAAACACCATTCAAACAGAAATATTCCATACACCATTTACCCGGTCCCACTGTTTCCTTGTTCCCCAGTTATGCGCACGGCAAACAAACTGATAACTAGAACAGGACTAACATTATACAGGCCTTGGAATATGGCACTTGTTGCTGAAGCGATAAGGTTGGGAGTTAAGTGATATAATTGTTAAGCTATAGTTGAACTATGTTGACTGTAAGATAATATAGGCAGATAGTTCTGAATACACGTATTTCATTTCGGAAGCCATGTTTACTTCAGTTAGGTATCTACCTGAATTGTGAAAAGCACAGATTAAGGAAAAGGAAGTGAAAGATGGTTATTGATTAGTAAATAATTACACAAGTGTAAATTAAAAATTTATAACACCCCCGACGATCCAAAGTATCTGAGTTTTCAAAACATCATTTTCAAATAAATAATTATGTATTTAGGCAACGTCCATCTTGACAGCTTGACATTTGTCAATTGACATAATATTATGAACCTAACGGTCATCTAACCTTCTTTTCTACAAGAAAAGTAGAAAAGAGCTGATAACTCTTAAACGGCTGAACCAATTTTTTTAGATTATAGCTAAGAACACTCTCGATCAAGCCACCTTTCAAACAAAAAAAACTAAATTAAAATCGGTTCATTCGTTTAGGCGCTACGATGCCACAGACAGATACACAGATACACAGATACACAGATACACAGACACACAGATACACAGATACACACGTCAAACTTATAACACCCCTCTTTTTGGGTCGGGGGTTAAAAATGTCGATTAACTTACATTACCCTAAAGAAGTCTACGTAATTCCACGGATTATTAACTACATTATTTAAGTATTAGGTAGGGGTTATTGCCACACCCGAAAACATAGGAAAACAAATTGAAAAGTAAGTAACTAAGGGGGAACTTATAATCAAGAATTAAAAGGTAGTGCTGTAAAAAAGAAATCATTTCAATCAAATTATTTCGTCCAAAATTCGCCCAAAGTCCTGATACTTGACCATGTTAAAGTATCGATTTAACTAAAAACGAAACGTGAAATGTTTACGACGTCAACGTCACATCTATGTATTTCATACAAGCTCCACGGACAATTGAAATTCCGCAATTCCAGGCAATTTAGTCAATTATGACGTCACGACCACATGGCGCAATTTACTTCAGTACCCAGTGATACCTGAAAATTTCAGCAATGTAATGCGAAATAATTGCTCCAGATTACTTAACTCATTACTCCCGATCGATCGTACCTATGTTGCCGAGCGACAATTGCTCAAAAAACTGTCCATGTAAGCGCACCATTTACTAAGGAAGCGTTTTGCTGTTTGATAAAAAGTTGCTGATTTGACTAGTAGGCACCATCCTATTCCCATATTCTATGATACAGGCACATCCAGTGGCTGTATATCCCTCGTATCAAAAGTCAAGAGTGCCAGACGTCCGCGTCTATAAAATAAGGCTTCGTAGATTGAGGGTCGTCGACTCGACTCGTCGCAATCGATAGCGCAGGGGTTGAAATCATTGGGATTTAGCATTCGGTCGGCTTGCTTTACGAGAGGGTTGCTATGTGGGGTTGATATGATTAGTTGACTTTTTAATTTCTCGCTTTAACATAATAACTAGCCGACTTCGCCTGGGTGGCTACTGGCCACAGATAATACGCGTGGCTTCGAAAATAAATATCTAAGCATAGGTATATTATGCGACAGGTCGAGATGGCAGTCGGGGTATGAGGCGGGGGGACGCCCCGCACATCAGCACGTTACCCGTGCTAGCCCGCACCGGGTTAGCGCGGAAGCTGTGCGGGTATGCGGGTCGTCCCCACCCCGATTGCCATGTCGACCTGTCGGGTGTTATAGTTAGCTAGCGACCGCCCACGCCTCCGTTCGTGAAAATAATACATATTATACCTAAATCCTCTTTAAGTACCTATTCCCTACTAGCTGATGCCCGCGACTTCATCTACGTGGATTCAGGTTTTTAAAAATCCCGTGGGAACTCTTTGATTTTCCGGGATAAAAAGTAGGTATCTTCATATCACTCTCCAGGTCTTTGCCTATACCCATGCAAAAAAAATCACGTCGATCGATTTTAAATAGAAATTAAAAATCTAAATCTAAGCGGACGAAGTCGCGGACATCAGCTAGTGCCATATAAAATCTTTTATGACCCCCTGTCTAGCCACTATCGTAGGTATTGCTTGCCCTAAGACGACGACCTAGACCTTTCAATCTGAGAATCCATTTTCTATAGACGTCTGGCACTTTGACATTCAATAGCTTCTAGATTTTTCTATAGTTAGCTGAACCGCTCAAGTGCGAATCGGGCCTCGCTCTTTTACGGTTCCGTTCATCTATACTAATATTATAAAGAGGAAACCTTTGTATTTTTGTATGTTTGTATTGAATAGGCTCAAAAACTACTGGACCGATTTCAAAATTTCTTTTACCATTACTTAGAGGGATTCTTCCAAATCCGTATAGGCTATATTTTATCCCGGAAAATAGAAAAAATAAATGTCCACCCGTGCGAAGCCGGGGCAGGTCGCTAGTAATTATTAATTGTGAATATCACATTTTTAGTATATGAAATATTTTTTCCAAGCTAGAATATCGCAATGAACCGCGAAAGAAAACCCCGACAAAATATGTTCGTTGGTTTTGATCTCAGCTCACTATTTCACAAATTGTTGTTCAGTACTATTTGTTGTTTTAATACAATATATGGCCTGGTGGGCCTGGTACATGTTATACCGAAATTTCATATTCCTAGCTGGTGTAGTTTTTGAGATAATCCACCGTCATAAAAATGGTCTAATTTTTTTAAGATACAAAAATATAAAAATATGTTCGTACTCTACTCAATAAGCTCTATACAATGGTACCCCAGATGCAAGGGTAAGATTTTTTTCCGGCTCATTTTCCATGTATGGGAGCTCCCCTGAAAAATAATTAAAGTAAATATCTAATTCAATATTTGGTTTTGGGTTAACGTTCTACACCAAATTCCAAAATTTTAGGTTTGTAACTTATTTCGTCTACAAGCTAGAGAGACCTGTGAAGCGCGGACAGACGGACAGACAGACAGCAGAGTTTAATAGAGCTCCGGTTTTACCCTTTGGGTACGGAGCCCTAAAAACTGTCATGTATTTAAGGTTCAATGTACATTTAATATAAAGTATAATAAAGCAAAATAAGTTTGTATATTTTTTCACTGATATAATATAGCTGAAAACTTTTATTATAAGCATTGATATAAATTAATAATAGTTAATTGCATAATCCTTCCGATTATGAAACTATAAACATAGTTTTAGCAAGAGTTCCGTGAATTCAGACAGTAAACACAATCGCAAGATGATAATAGGCGAATGATAAAAACATTACTCATTTTCATAGAGACAATGCCACCGCGAAGTAAACAGAACGTCAATAGCTAGTGTATGCTAATTTCGCTCAGGCAGACATGAGGCAGCGTGGCCGAGCGGTCTAAGGCGCTGGTTTTAGGCACCAGTCCGAAAGGGCGTGGGTTCGAATCCCACCGCTGTCAAAATACCGTTTTGTTTTTTTATATATAATTTTTACAAGAATTTATTTCATTTTTGCCACTAAAATTTTCTTTATTATACCATCCTCTTATATTTTGTTGTGTTGTAAAAGAAAAGCTTATCTAAACGAATGACTCAATAGTTTTTGTTTTACGTAATCAGTAGGTATGTATAAATATTTTATGGAATAAGTGAAGGTAATTTGTTTTTAATACAAAACGTTTGACAATAACGGTCGGACGAAATTAAAAATTATCACAATAATAAACCGATTACACAATACACTTTGTATGCTCTACAGTCTAGACGATCTAGACCTAGACCTAAAATAAGAATAGTTAGTGCATCCAAAAGCGTGAAAATTAGCGGTTCTAATTAATACATACACGTGAAACGCATTGTTTTATGACTTTGATAGCAACCGTACTGAACATAATATGTTTTCGATAAAATTAATATATGAGAAGTGTAATTGCAAAACCCGCTAAAACGATTTTATATAGAAATCGACTTTTTGATTAAATGTACTTACTTCTATAGTCTATACTAATAAATAAAATTGAAGTGTCTGTCTGTAATTTCGAAATGATCACCTTATAATAAGGTCATATGTTTATTTGAACAGTACCATAACTGAATCACAAGTTTTTTTTTTTAAATTTTGTCTGTCTGTCTGTCTGTCTGTCTGTTTGAACGGGCTAATCTTCCGCAACAGCGACAACAAACTAGACTGCGAAAAATTGCGACTTACGAGTGTAGTGAGATTTTTGCGCTAAGATTACGCGCGAATCGCTGGCGGGCGGGAAAAATTGGTATGATGCTTATGTAAAAAAAATTTTTTTCTTAGGAACTATTAAATCCGATCCGAAATTCGTAAAATTCACATCCGCCGTTAGTTTTAAGTTTTCTTAACATTTTAAATTATCGATTTAACTTAAAAAGTACGTCAAATTACGTTGAACGTTTATGACGTCACATCTATGTATTTTATACAAGTTCCTTACTAAGCAAGCGTTTTGACGTTTGATAAAAAGTCACTGATTTGACTAGTAGTCAAATCATCCCTATTCACGGGCGCGTTTCACGTTTCACATGGGAGTTTCTAGCGCGCTTAAAAATGAATTTACTACCCTAACTCCGTATCACACCACACTAATATTATAAAGGCGAAAGTTTGTGTGTATGTTTGTTACACTTTAACAGAAAACCTACTTGGACGGATTTGGCTGAAATTTGGAATCGAGATAGATTATACCCTGGATTAACACATATGCTACTTTTCACCCGGGTAAATCAATGAGTTCCCACAGGAATTTCAAAGACTTATATGCTCGCGAACGGAGTCGCGGGCATCAGCTAGTGTTACATAACATAAATCACTCCTTGAACTTATACGCAACCGTCGTTCCGCATCATTGCTAAGCCGCTAGGGAGCGAACTTCGAGGAAGCACAGCTAACCGTATTAAGTGTAATGCCCACGTCATGCTCCAAATATTCACACAATTTCCACGGAAGCATCGTTTTGGCTTCGTTAAACTGTCATACTCATCATAATACTACACAATGGTCATATTTTGTAATTTTAGTCGTCACAAGAGCTAGTGTAATCTTTTCTGATGATTAAATACACGTACAAAGCTCGATGAATTGAAAAACGTTGCGCGTTTGGGACCTCATATAGCTGGAATGGCTATCTGCACCGGAAAACGCAGCAATGTGAGCCTGAGTGAGAGATTGAAATATTAGATGGGCGGATGATTCCAAATTCTGTAGAAATCTTTGCAAGCCTACAAAAGACGTCTATAACTATTGACCGCTATTAGTTTGAAATTTTAAGATAACCATATGGGGACCAATACAGGGATGATTAAACGATCATAGCTAAAAAGTTATGGACATTTTCTTGTAGATCAAAAATAATTTCTAGATTACCCAAAGCACGTCGCCAAGGACCAAATTCGCAATTTTAGCGTTTACATAATAAAAAGACAGAAAAAGAATAACAAAAAAATCTACGAGAACATACAAATAATTAAACTAATCAGTCGTTAACAAAAATTATTTGTATTTAGCCAGGATCTGCATGACTGGACTCAAATGCTAACAGCAAATGAAGCTAGCGGCAAATTAGTCCTTATCGTGCATGTAATCGATCTACAGGAAATATTACGGCAGTCTCCGCGCCTAGCAGCTCATTAGCCGTCATTTTCGCATGATTGATGGACGTTGCAGTGATGCACAGCTTCCTCCAGACCTTTGGCTTCAGATAAGCGGTCATTGACATACCAAGGGTAATTTTATAATTATGTTTATCTCTGTCCAAGCTACAGAGGGTTGGTTTGGGATTGATACTGATTTATGGTGTTTTGGGGGCTCCGTCGTCAGCGATGAAATGGAACTTCGCGAGGTTTACAGTCGGTAGGAGCCCGAAATAATCACTGTGCTCAAAACTAAAATATAATATGTGTAATTAGTGCCAATTTTTCTAATTAAAATATTTATTGCTTGTGCTTGTTGTATGTTATTTTTTTACGATCAATAAAAAAATGTTCAAGAAATTTCTTTTACTGTTTTGGCATCCTCATGATCAACCCTACTAAGCCTACTACTGAGCGCTGGTCTCAAAAAGAGAAGGGTAGGGCCTTTGAATACATTATGGGGAACTCTCAGGCGAGCAGATTTCCTTACGATGTTTTCGTTCACCGTTATAGCACCGAAAGTGAAGAAGTGCGTGCCCGGATCGAACCACCGACCTTCCCGACCGAGGTCTTAACCACTTGGCTATCACAACAATGTGTATAGATAGGCATACGGGATGGTGAGAGAAAAGTTTACATTAACCAACCTCAAACAAAGGGAGTAAGTACCTCAGACTGAGGATGTTTGCGCTTGTAGCACTGTTTTTAACCCGGCAAGGGCTCTTCACACACTTAAACACTCGGAAATGCCTGTCAACACTTTTAGCCCTCCACATTCGTTGTTCATCCTTTCCTCCTAGAATGTAGCACTTTAGACTTTAGATTTGGCTAGATTATCTTTTGTAAATAGATATACCTAAGTAAAGTATGTACCTAAGTAAAAAGAAAGTACCTAATAAAGGTATCTATTCTGCTGCCTATACTATACTGGCCGGCAACGCATCGGCGGTTCCTCTGGTGTTTGTTGTCAAAAAAAAAAAAACAATACAGCGGTGGCGCACTCAGTCGCGCCGCATCCTTAAATCTTGTTATTCCGATTTCAACAGTATCAGTATTATCAAAAGACTGGACTCTTCCTACTGCACGGAAAGGACAAGATTGGCTGATGAACCAATCGCGCAATGATAATACAACTCGCCTATCACGCATCACTTCATACCTACCACGAAATAGATTGATAAATCCTAACACCACCACCATCCATACTAATATTATAAATGCGAAAGTGTGTCTGTCTGTCTGCCTGTAACTTTTGCACGGCCCAACCACAGAGCCGATTTTAATGAAATTTGGTACGGACTTGAGATACATTCTGGGGAAGGACATTGGATGGATTCAGGAAAATTGAAGAGTTCCTATGGGATTAAAAAAAAACCGAAATCCAACCGGGCGAAGCCGCGGGCATCCTCTAGTACTGTATACGTACATTGATTGTGTGTTAAAATAGAAATAAATATGATTTCACTCTTATTCTGATGAATTTTAGAAAGATGATACCCAATCATTACCGAAAATCATTTATTAACCAAACCATTAAGATAAAACCAAACCAGTCCTTAGTCTGAGTCTTGACTTCTCTTACCAACATCTAGTAACTGTATGGTTTATGCATAAATTGTGATATATCTTTGAAATGACAATAGCAGTGAATGTTATGACATGAAAGCAACTTTCGTTTTCTCATAACAATTAAGAGGAATGTATGTATTCATGGTCCATTCATACACTTTGACATAACTGTAGACGAAATAAGTTACAAACCTAAAATTTTGGAATTTGGTGTAGAACGTTAACCCAAAACCAAATATTGAATTAGATATTTACTTTAATTATTTTTCAGGGGAGCTCCCATACATGGAAAATGAGCCGGAAAAAAATCTTACCCTTGCATCTGGGGTACCATTGTATAGAGCTTATTGAGTAGAGTACGAACATATTTTTATATTTTTGTATCTTAAAAAAATTAGACCATTTTTATGACGGTGGATTATCTCAAAAACTACACCAGCTAGGAATATGAAATTTCGGTATAACATGTACCAGGCCCACCAGGCCATATATTGTATTAAAACAACAAATAGTACTGAACAACAATTTGTGAAATAGTGAGCTGAGATCAAAACCAACGAACATATTTTGTCGGGGTTTTCTTTCGCGGTTCATTGCGATATTCTAGCTTGGAAAAAATATTTCATATACTAAAAATGTGATATTCACAATTAATAATTACTAGCGACCTGCCCCGGCTTCGCACGGGTGGACATTTATTTTTTCTATTTTCCGGGATAAAATATAGCCTATACGGATTTGGAAGAATCCCTCTAAGTAATGGTAAAAGAAATTTTGAAATCGGTCCAGTAGTTTTTGAGCCTATTCAATACAAACATACAAAAATACAAAGGTTTCCTCTTTATAATATTAGTATAGATGAACGGAACCGTAAAAGAGCGAGGCCCGATTCGCACTTGAGCGGTTCAGCTAACTATAGAAAAATCTAGAAGCTATTGAATGTCAAAGTGCCAGACGTCTATAGAAAATGGATTCTCAGATTGAAAGGTCTAGGTCGTCGTCTTAGGGCAAGCAATACCTACGATAGTGGCTAGACAGGGGGTCATAAAAGATTTTATATGGCACTAGCTGATGTCCGCGACTTCGTCCGCTTAGATTTAGATTTTTAATTTCTATTTAAAATCGATCGACGTGATTTTTTTTGCATGGGTATAGGCAAAGACCTGGAGAGTGATATGAAGATACCTACTTTTTATCCCGGAAAATCAAAGAGTTCCCACAGGAATTTCAAAGACTTATATGCTCGCGAACGGAGTCGCGGGCATCAGCTAGTGTTACATAACATAAATCACTCCTTGAACTTATACGCAACCGTCGTTCCGCATCATTGCTAAGCCGCTAGGGAGCGAACTTCGAGGAAGCACAGCTAACCGTATTAAGTGTAATGCCCACGTCATGCTCCAAATATTCACACAATTTCCACGGAAGCATCGTTTTGGCTTCGTTAAACTGTCATACTCATCATAATACTACACAATGGTCATATTTTGTAATTTTAGTCGTCACAAGAGCTAGTGTAATCTTTTCTGATGATTAAATACACGTACAAAGCTCGATGAATTGAAAAACGTTGCGCGTTTGGGACCTCATATAGCTGGAATGGCTATCTGCACCGGAAAACGCAGCAATGTGAGCCTGAGTGAGAGATTGAAATATTAGATGGGCGGATGATTCCAAATTCTGTAGAAATCTTTGCAAGCCTACAAAAGACGTCTATAACTATTGACCGCTATTAGTTTGAAATTTTAAGATAACCATATGGGGACCAATACAGGGATGATTAAACGATCATAGCTAAAAAGTTATGGACATTTTCTTGTAGATCAAAAATAATTTCTAGATTACCCAAAGCACGTCGCCAAGGACCAAATTCGCAATTTTAGCGTTTACATAATAAAAAGACAGAAAAAGAATAACAAAAAAATCTACGAGAACATACAAATAATTAAACTAATCAGTCGTTAACAAAAATTATTTGTATTTAGCCAGGATCTGCATGACTGGACTCAAATGCTAACAGCAAATGAAGCTAGCGGCAAATTAGTCCTTATCGTGCATGTAATCGATCTACAGGAAATATTACGGCAGTCTCCGCGCCTAGCAGCTCATTAGCCGTCATTTTCGCATGATTGATGGACGTTGCAGTGATGCACAGCTTCCTCCAGACCTTTGGCTTCAGATAAGCGGTCATTGACATACCAAGGGTAATTTTATAATTATGTTTATCTCTGTCCAAGCTACAGAGGGTTGGTTTGGGATTGATACTGATTTATGGTGTTTTGGGGGCTCCGTCGTCAGCGATGAAATGGAACTTCGCGAGGTTTACAGTCGGTAGGAGCCCGAAATAATCACTGTGCTCAAAACTAAAATATAATATGTGTAATTAGTGCCAATTTTTCTAATTAAAATATTTATTGCTTGTGCTTGTTGTATGTTATTTTTTTACGATCAATAAAAAAATGTTCAAGAAATTTCTTTTACTGTTTTGGCATCCTCATGATCAACCCTACTAAGCCTACTACTGAGCGCTGGTCTCAAAAAGAGAAGGGTAGGGCCTTTGAATACATTATGGGGAACTCTCAGGCGAGCAGATTTCCTTACGATGTTTTCGTTCACCGTTATAGCACCGAAAGTGAAGAAGTGCGTGCCCGGATCGAACCACCGACCTTCCCGACCGAGGTCTTAACCACTTGGCTATCACAACAATGTGTATAGATAGGCATACGGGATGGTGAGAGAAAAGTTTACATTAACCAACCTCAAACAAAGGGAGTAAGTACCTCAGACTGAGGATGTTTGCGCTTGTAGCACTGTTTTTAACCCGGCAAGGGCTCTTCACACACTTAAACACTCGGAAATGCCTGTCAACACTTTTAGCCCTCCACATTCGTTGTTCATCCTTTCCTCCTAGAATGTAGCACTTTAGACTTTAGATTTGGCTAGATTATCTTTTGTAAATAGATATACCTAAGTAAAGTATGTACCTAAGTAAAAAGAAAGTACCTAATAAAGGTATCTATTCTGCTGCCTATACTATACTGGCCGGCAACGCATCGGCGGTTCCTCTGGTGTTTGTTGTCAAAAAAAAAAAAACAATACAGCGGTGGCGCACTCAGTCGCGCCGCATCCTTAAATCTTGTTATTCCGATTTCAACAGTATCAGTATTATCAAAAGACTGGACTCTTCCTACTGCACGGAAAGGACAAGATTGGCTGATGAACCAATCGCGCAATGATAATACAACTCGCCTATCACGCATCACTTCATACCTACCACGAAATAGATTGATAAATCCTAACACCACCACCATCCATACTAATATTATAAATGCGAAAGTGTGTCTGTCTGTCTGCCTGTAACTTTTGCACGGCCCAACCACAGAGCCGATTTTAATGAAATTTGGTACGGACTTGAGATACATTCTGGGGAAGGACATTGGATGGATTCAGGAAAATTGAAGAGTTCCTATGGGATTAAAAAAAAACCGAAATCCAACCGGGCGAAGCCGCGGGCATCCTCTAGTACTGTATACGTACATTGATTGTGTGTTAAAATAGAAATAAATATGATTTCACTCTTATTCTGATGAATTTTAGAAAGATGATACCCAATCATTACCGAAAATCATTTATTAACCAAACCATTAAGATAAAACCAAACCAGTCCTTAGTCTGAGTCTTGACTTCTCTTACCAACATCTAGTAACTGTATGGTTTATGCATAAATTGTGATATATCTTTGAAATGACAATAGCAGTGAATGTTATGACATGAAAGCAACTTTCGTTTTCTCATAACAATTAAGAGGAATGTATGTATTCATGGTCCATTCATACACTTTGACATAACTATGTCTAATTGTGTGTCTATTACGTAACTCTCCCATACTCGAATGTAAACATCGCTAACTAATTAATGTGTAATGTAGTAAATATAATTAACTTAATACAATCTGTTACTGATTCACTGTTAATTACTGCTAGAGGCCTTGTTGTTTAACTAATGCAGTGCTAAGTAAGTAATACATATGCTTACATTGATAAGTACTAATTAGTTTATACCATGATAAAGGGTAGGTAACATTTTGTAAGTTTAAATGTAAGGGATAATGTCATTAGAAAGTGAAAACTCTTCCACTGATAATCTAGCTACAACACTTATATTTTATAAGTTGTTAGAGGTAAAGGTTGAAATAGGATCTCATGGAATCTCTGGAACTATTTTTTTTTAATTTATTGACTAACGCTTGACTGCTGGAAAGTGATAATCTGTAATAATGATCTGATTCTGAAAGTTCTATCACTTGATAGATAGCTACATCTCCAAATGATTAAGCTATAAATTATTACTAAGCCTCCACCGTCTGTTTGTCAGTGGGCATCTCATGATCTGTTAACCCATTATAGCCTGAATTATTTTAAGGTCTCAGAATTGAGTTTTTCATTGATATGTTGTTATTATGGACCCTATTAGTCAGATCTAATCATCAGAATTTTGGTGCAAGTCTTACTTCTGGAAATAACCATGGATGCTGCATGGCACCGCTAGGCTCCTACCGTGTCTTTTCAAATGTCTCATAAATTTCTTATAACTGATTGTTACCAAAATATTCTACCACAATTTGATAAGAATTATTAAGGTATTAACTCTTGTATAGTTCAAGGTTCAAAATTGATTAAAAGATCCAATATATTACATGAACATTTACATATATTTCCATAAAATTACATATTAATTGTAGGAAGCTTGTAGGTTGCAGGGTGCACAGAGACCCACGATGCATTTATTGCACTGTAATCTAGTTTGACTGACAATACTGTTACCCACACTTGCGACATGACTCGCTGGGTACCAATAAATGATTTCTGCTGTCATAACAATGCTGTCAGACCCGATTGCCAGTATTTTTAGATGTTTTTGCTTGGTGTTTGAAGCTGATAGACGGCCACCACGTCGTGGCGTATTTTTGTACTGAAATAGTTATGAACAGATGTAGAGCCTAGCACCACCTCACATCTAGCATTGAGTTGCCGACCAGTGGGATTATTTATGAAACAACCCTCATCTTTGTCAGATAGGATTATAGGGTCTGGAGCTTTAATTTATAGCAATCGAGGCTTGAGTTCATGGTCTTCTTCTAGTATAGCAAGTGCCTCATGTAATGTACAATCTCCATTGAAACAAAAAAAGCCATCACATAAGGAATAACCAAAGAAAAGACATAAATTAGATTTTTAGTATACATAATAAAAAGACAACATAATGACCTAGCGGTGCCGTTCGGCATCCATATCTTTTAACATGCCATAATCCAAACAATAGAACAAAATATGACAGTTTTATGATATGAACAAGTCAATGCAAGGTTTGGCATCAAGTGTAAATGCATAAAAGTATTACATTACTCAAAATAAAAAAATTATGATCCCCTTACTTGAATGTTGCATCCATTATTGGCAGCAATTTCACATCACTGATTTACAGGTGCTCGTGCAGGTCACAAAAAGCTTATGGGACAAAACAAAGTAAATGGAGTAATGGCTATGTCAATCTAGCATGGCATTGACAACAAACCACTTGACTTCATCTCTTATTACAAGGACAGGGCCCGACAATTTAAACATACGAAATTGGATGCCATATGGCACCGCTAGGCTATAATGGGTTAAGTTAGAACGTTGAAATTTTCAGTGTGTATTTCTATGGTCAAAATAATAAAAATTTTTTTTTTAAGTGGCTGCCATATGAATTAAAAAAGCTATGAAGAATGAGCATAATATGCTGGTATTGATCCCCTCATGTCAGTCCAACTTGCACTTGTACAGCTTTTTGATAATTTTAACAATGTTTATAAGTAACTTACTGACAAATTATAGATATTATGGATTGATTATTATTATTAGTTTCGACTGTCAATAACTGTACACAATCAGTATCCTATCTAAGTCACTATCATAAAATAACGACGAGTATCTATAATAAAATAAGTACCTACTTAATCGACACCTATAGCCAGTTGGCCTTAATAATTCATATAAAAAAGTTAGTGCCAGATACTTAAGTTCTTAAGTTATACATAAAGTAGGTAGAATAATTATGAATTCATTATTGTCACCAATGATTCTAAATATGGCATAGCTTATAGAGATGTCTGCAAGATTTGATACTTATTATGATAAGCAGGAAATTCATTAATATTTAATTAGAAACGTTGAGGAACGCTCATGAATAAAATATATCCAGTCAGATTATTATTTATCAAAAGAAAAAAATGAAAACAATACCAAACTATTTATTAAGATAGATGTAGATATCTAAGGCACTTTTCTCTTAATCACTTGTGTTAATTAATTCTAATCTTACATCGTACTCGCCGGTCCCAACACCGCATATTGTCCTTTGTATCATAAACAAAAACAATAAAACGAAAAGTTTGTGAGGATGAGTCATAAATTCACACAACATGCTGAAGGCAGATGTGAACTTAATAAGCAACTAGGCTATGAATCGAAGTACGTAAAAATGCAATATCTAAATTATTCGAGTTAACATTTGCTTCAAAATCTAAACTCCAATTTAATAAATATGAATTCAACTTACTTTTTTCTGAAACTCGAACAAGTGCAGCTTTGACAAGTGCTTGGACGTCAACGATCCCTCGCCTCGGTTCACAAAAAAAGCAAAGCCTGCAATAAATCCTGAACTGCACCACTCTAATCACATCACATCACACCCACGATTATAAACTTTCACGTCCATTTTGCGCGATATTAGAATTAAATATTTACATTTATAATCACATGTTAAGTAGACCAATGAGCCCAAACATTGAGTATTATACGTAAATCTCTATTTGAAAAATAAATAGTTTCATTCTAAACGACGATAATATGGAGGCACCTTGCATCACTCGCAACAAGAGTAAACTTTTTTTATGACTAAAGTGAACTGTGAAGTGAAGGCCTCGAAGGCAGAATTCCAGAATTCAATTTATTGAATTGAAAAACAGATATAAAATAACCACCAACAACAGAGAAGAATACAGACGGCAGATCAGATGAACATGAAAAATGAAGCGGTTAGTGTTACTATGTCAAAATCTTATTCTCCTATATTTACAGTTTACACAAACATGACACAAACCGAACTTATCAACTGATAAAATAAAAAGTTACTTGAAAGTTAAAGCAACAATTTTATTTTATTCCTCCACTTGTCAAATAAATATTCAATGATTCAGCGTGTAAATAAAATAAAAATAATAGTTCTAAAATTGGTGAAAGATATTACTGTGACAACACTGATATTTTTTCTTCCAAAAATGCAAATGTGCATTCTTCAGAAATGAATTAAAGTGCTTGATATTTCTGCTGCTTGGAAACGTTAAAATTTTTATTTAAAATCCATTTATTTTTAAGATAAAATTGAAACAATCTTTCAGGAGTAAAGTACCAATACGTACCATTTTTTCGAACGCAGCTGAAAGATTTGGTGCTTCAAGTGCCAACCTGTGGTGCCAACTGTCAATGCAACATTGTCAAAATCTGGACATTTTGAGAGGACAATCAGTTTCACGGTACATCATATAGAAAAAACTAACTTTGAAAATATTTCTTGACGTACCTAACAATTTTTAAGTAAAAATTTAATATCTTTTATCGTTACTATTGTAAATTGATGGAATTAATTTATTTCAGTACTATCGGTACATAATAAAAATATTGACGTATATTTTTTTCTATCACACTAATATTATAAAGGCGAAAGTTTGTATGTGTGTGTGTGTGTGTGTGTGTGTGTATGTTTGTTACTCCTTCACGCAAAAACTACTAGACGGATTTGGCTGAAATTTGGAACGAAGATAGATAATATCCTGGATTAGCACATAGGCTACTTTTTATCCCGAAAAATCCCACGGGATTTCGAAAAACCTAAATCAACGCGGGCGAAGTCGCGGGCATCGGTTAGTATAAAATAATTTTATAAAGTTTCAGATTCTACGTAGATCGGAACACAGTCCCATCAAAAATGGCTTCGTTGGTAAATGTTTTGCTGCGAAAATCTCCAAATTTCGGGTCTTCAAAGACCCTATTGTTAAATTTACCAGCAATTAATAATGTGAAGTGAGTGCTATTTTTCTCAAAGATATATAATTTGTGTAGTTTGTTGATAAAACCATAATCTAAAATTATGTAACATTTTAAGGTTATAATGCGCAATTTAATATTTTTGTTGATTTTCTTATCTAATTTGAAAACTGTGAGTACTGTAGTAGGTAATATTTCTTTAGAAAATTATATGAAATAGCATAAGAACATTATAATATGATCCATAATTACTTAATTGTCTTGAATAAATAAAGTTTGTTATTTCTAGTTCTAAACGCAATGCCCATCGATGGATGCCCGACACAGACTTTGTGAAACAATTTGAGGGGGCTGTCATGTTTCCGGAAGGTGTTACTGCCTTAATGAAGCACCCGCCATATAACAGTAAGTGATAACATTATTTTTTACTGGAGATTCTGTATGAAATTTTTTAACCCCCAATCCTAAAAGAGGGGTGTTATAAGTTTGACGTGTGTATCTGTGTGTCTATGTATCTTTCTGTGGCATCGTAGCTCCTAAACTAATGAACCGATTTTAATTTAGTTTTTTGTTTGAAAGGTGACTTGATCAAGAGTGTTCTTAGGTATAATCCAAGAAAATCATATCAGCCGTTTGAAAGTTATGAGCTCGTCACTAGTTACTGTAACCTTCACTTGTCAGGAGTGTTATAAATTTTTAATTTACACTTTTTACAATAGTACTTAACTTATTCTGTGAAAAAGACATAACTACAAGCTAAGAGGCAGTCCACCCTGGGCCTCTGGTCAAGGTCTTTGGTTTAACAAAATCTTTTTCTCAAATACTATACCTATCTATATAAAGCAATTTTGGATTTGGACTTGGAGTTGTCTAATAATTATTTCCTTCAAGGATTTCTCTAGGAATCAAATCTGTAAATAATAAATATGTTATACAGACAATGCATCCTCATTTAGTGATGCCTCACTGGGCCTCTGATGAGTTTAGTCGGCCGCCAACTTAAGTAAATTGTGATAAGGCAATGATAGGTGTATAATGGAATTTTTGAAAATTATCAATTAAACTGTTTCTTTGGCCCTCAGGCATAGTGGCACCAGGTGAAAAGCATGTGCGTAACATGATCATCAACTTTGGGCCACAGCACCCAGCTGCTCATGGAGTACTCCGACTTGTGCTCGAACTGGATGGTGAGGTAAGTTCAATATTTTGTTTGACATGTAAATATATTGTAGGACATCCTACAATAAAACATCATCATTGATCAGTAATTTCATTTAATCTTCGCCACATCACTTCCTCTTTGTACCCATTCTAATCATGCACTTTACATATTTTGATAATGTGTATTGTTTTTCGTTTGTTTTTAAATAAAAATAATAAGCTGGAGGATCACCTGATGTTAAGTGATTACCGCCATGAACATTGAACATTTGCAACGCCAGACATACCGCCAATGGCCCTTCAGGAATTTGTTGGCTAACCCTTTGATTAACCCCTATCTTTCTCACTATATTCTTTGAATTTCTGAATACATATTGTTCCAATCATCTATTTTCTTCGCAATATACTTATATTATTGCCGGCTTTGCAAAATCTATAAGTTTAGTGAGATAGTTTGTCTGCAAATACTGTCTTTGTTTTTGTTTTTAACCATAACACACTTTTGCCGGTGAGTTTGTCTGCAGTACATAATATATTATTTAAGCCCATGGCACTTCTGGATCAAGCAGCGTTCTAATAGTGAAAGAATGTATTAAAATCAGTTCAATAGATGACAATCAAACTAATCTTTCTTCTTTATAATATTAGTATAGATCAGTTCTATTTTAATCAAAAGGCAGAATGTGCTACAGATTATGATAATATAATATAAGAATAAGATTTTCTTACACTTTCTATTTAGTCAAAGTAAATGATTGATATTGAATAATTACAGACTGTCCGCGGCGCCGACCCTCATATAGGCCTCCTACATAGAGGCACTGAGAAGCTGATAGAATACAAGACCTACACTCAAGCATTACCCTACTTCGACCGTCTGGACTACGTGTCCATGATGTGCAATGAACAGTGCTACAGCTTGGCCGTGGAGAAACTCCTGAACATTGATATACCTCTCCGTGCTAAATACATTCGAAGTAAGTATATATTATAATTGCAAAAGTGTGTCTGTCTGTCTGTCTGCTACCTTTTCATGGCCCAACAGTTTAACTGATTCTGACGAAATTTAGTTCAGTGTTAGCTTTTATCCCTGTTATTGATATAGGCAACTTTTTATGCCGGAAATTAAACAGTTCCCACAGAATCTTCAAAACCCTAAATCCACGCGGACGAAGTTGCGGGCATCCTCTAGTCTATTATAAGTTTGCCCTAGCCCTACACTCAAGCATAACCCTACTTCGACCACCTGGACTATGTGTCTAAAATGTGCAATGAACAGTGCTTAGCTTAGAGAAGCTCCTTAACATCAAAATACCTAAATACATTTGAAGTAACTAATAATAACTAACTATCATAGGTTTGTAAATATTTATTTACATAGATCTCTAAAATATCTTACTTGTAACTAGTTAATGGATTTTGATAAATGAACAATTTTAGTTTTTTTTTCTGGAGGCCCTCAGAATCAAGCTTGATGTTTCTCTTTGCAGCCTTGTTCGCGGAGATAACTCGTCTCCTCAACCACATAATGGCAGTAGGAACCCACGCGTTGGACGTAGGCGCTCTGACGCCGTTCTTCTGGCTGTTCGAGGAGCGCGAGAAGATGATGGAGTTCTATGAGAGAGTCAGCGGAGCCAGGATGCACGCCGCTTACATTCGCCCTGGTGGAGTAGCCTTGGTAAGAACTGACTCATCTTGAGCCAATAAGGCTTATTCTGAAGTAGTGCTATCTTTAATTCTATTGTATTCAGTCTCTAAATTAAATTAAGTTGTTAAGTCTAAAGATTCTATTCTTTTCCACCGGATGCATTATGAAAAGGATAGCCTCTACACATTCAGACATCATTTTCGTTTAGTATACATCAGAATTAACCACAATATGGAGATTTAGAGATTTGGTTATTATTTGCTATCAGGACATGCCGCTCGGTCTAATGGATGACATTTACGAGTTTGCGAGCAAGTACAGCGAGCGGCTCGACGAGCTGGAGGACGTTCTAACTACCAACCGCATCTGGGTGCAACGGACCAAGGACATTGGTGTGGTCACCGCACAAGACGCGCTCAACTATGGCTTCAGGTAAGGATAAACAACTAACGCAAAATATCTAATACTAGTTTTAGTAGGCTCTTTTGAATTTGAATCAGTCCTGGAGAATCAGAAAAGCTTCGAGTACTTTTTTTTAATATAAATGCTAAAGAGTATCCCGGTTGGGGACGTAAAAAAGTAAAAAACTGTTGATTTTTAGAATTTGTCAATTTCCAGCGGTGTAATGTTGCGCGGGTCGGGCATCAAGTGGGACCTGCGCAAGAGCCAGCCCTACGACGCGTACCACCTCGTGGACTTTGACGTGCCCATCGGCACCAACGGAGACTGCTACGACAGGTCAGTATCGTCACCTACAGCGGACGGCTACGTCTCAGTGCGGAAAACAAACTTACTACAAACTAAGAATATGAATTCCGCCAGGAATACTTCGTCCGCATGGATTGCAGAAATTTCAAACCCTTATTTTGCATCCATAGGGGTAAAATTTTCAAAAATCCTTTCTCAGTGGATGTCTACTTCTAGCTATCTGCATGTCATACAGCCCGATCTATCCAGTCGTATGAGCCGTGTGTTGATAGATCAAGTTACCTTTTCCTTTTACATATTTTTTAACTCCCGACCCAAAAAGAGGGGTGTTATAAGTTTGACGTGTGTATCTGTGTATCTGTCTGTGGCATCGTAGCGCCTAAACGAATGAACCGATTTTAATTTAGTTTTTTTTTTTGTTTGAAAGGTGGCTTGATCGAGAGTGTTCTTAGCTATAATCCAAAAAATTTGGTTCAGCCATTTAAAAGTTATCAGCTCTTTTCTAGTTTTCTTGTAGAAAAGAAGGTTAACTAACCATTATATTTAAAATATTATGTCAGTTGACAAATGTCAAGCTGTCGAGATGGACGTTGCCTAGATACATAATTATTTATTTGAAAATGATGTTTTGGAAAACTCAGATACTTTGGATAGCTATAATCCTAGAAAATCAGTTCAGCCGTTTGAAAGTTATCAGCTCTTTTCTAGTTACTGTAACCTTCACTTGTCGGGGGTGTTATAAATTTTAAATTTACACTTGATAATATTGGTATGCATTTTCAATGGTTTTTGTAGGACTGTAAAGTCCTTTAACACAGTTATAGAAACCCGTTACCGCAACTCAGACATTTAATTTTTTCTAATTCAGGTAATTCCTGGACATGAAAAGCAGGATCCTTAAAAAATTTTCCTTTACCCCCTCGAATGATTGTTGGTTGATAGGATCGACGTATTTCAAACTACCAATTCACCTCAATATATAATATTTTATTTATTTATAGACAGTTTTAGAAGAAAAAAACTACTGTTCAAAGTTTTTGGCATCGAACACGATTATGGAAGCCTACCTTAAGCCTGCTCTCACACCCACGAGACCCGTTTTTTTTTATTGAAATAATACTTTTTTCAGATATCTAATCCGCGTGGAGGAGATGCGTCAATCGTTACGCATCATAGAGCAGTGCCTCAACCAGATGCCTGCCGGAGAGATCAAGACAGATGACGCCAAGTTGACTCCTCCATCCCGTGAAGAAATGAAGGTAAAATACCCTATTTAGCTATCACGAGTACAGGTTCGGTTTGGAGTCAGGGTAGACATTTCGGTAGGCTAATTAGCTGGCAGGTCTAAGGGTGATTTATTACTTTGACTTTGACTTTCCTCAGACTTAAGATTGAGTTAAAAAGAGACCGATTTATGTCAGAGATATACTGTGTTGTTTTAACTGTCTTAAGGCTAAGCAAATTTGGAGTTCGCTCTATAGATCTCACCCTAAGGCCCGGTATCCACCTGAGCGGAGAGAAGATGAGTAAACTTGACCAATTATATTTTGAAAAGATGACGTGATAATTTTTCACGTCATCTCGGATCTGATTGGTCGACTGAACACATCTCCTCTACTCTCCGCTTAGGTCGATACCGGGCCTTAGTGAAAATCATCCCTGGCAACGAGCCACCATTCTTTGAATCACGCTCAAAGTAGTGATTAGCGATTCATTCGAATAACAATAGAATTATTCGATTGTTATAATTCGATTGTTCAATTGTTACTTAGCGCGCGGCTCTGGGACTAATGAATCGAAAATCGATTGTAATTGTGCAATTGATTTAGATTTTCGATTTATTCGTTCCAGACAGACTTCACATTCGTAGATTTAACAATTAATAAATCGACAATCAGTTATTGCTCGATTCATGCGATTGTTTTTTGCAACAATCGCCAATCGCTAGCTCAAGTGTCTAAAGATACGTACCTCCCACACCAATACTTATCGTTCGCGTCCGATCGACACGGCAATTGGGGTGGAAATGCCCCGCACACCCGCACATTCCCGCCGCCAACCCGGTGCAGGACAGGACAGGTGTGCGGGGCATCCCCCCCGCCTCATACCCCAATTGCCATGTCGACTTGTCGCGAACTATATGAAACACACAGATCACATAAGTATTGGCGTATACAGATGCAGTAAATAAATAAATCTTTATTTATTTTATTTTATTTAATAGGAAGCCAACGGTATACAAAGAAAAGTAATTATGACGACTTATATAAACTTAGGACTATCAATGTATACTCACTTACAGGCTAACTCAACATGCTTAATCTAAAACTTCTAAATAGTAAAACTTAACCTAAGACATTCTTTGCATAAGATCTATAATAATTAAATTAAAGCCAAAAGTACAACAATTTTTAAAACTAACAATAAAAACTACAAAAAGACTAAAACTTAACTTAACTTACTTATTATCTTAAGTATATAACAGTATTGGCATTGTTTAAACAAGTGTTATAAAATTGCTTGTTGTTTCGCAGACGTCGATGGAGGCGCTGATCCACCACTTCAAGCTGTTCACGCAGGGCTACCAGGTGCCGCCCGGGGCCACCTACACCGCCGTGGAGGCGCCCAAGGGCGAGTTCGGCATCTACCTCGTCTCCGACGGCGGCTCCAAGCCCTACAGGTATCATAGGCATCTTCTAGACAAGAGCTCCAACCTAGACCTCATCATTGCTCTGTTTCTCAGGCATGATCGTCGTCAAGCGCGAGCCTATCTCACAATAAACAGACAGACATACAAAGTGATCCTATAAGGGTTCCTTTATTGCTTTTGAAGTACGAAACCCTAAAAAAATATACTATTACCGTCGCAAAAATAATTCAGAAGCTGACTAAGACAACGGCGTAGTTACACTTTTGATCAAAATACTTTTTTTTCTTTAATTTGAACGATTTTGGGCCACTGTTACCAAATCTGAGCTCTTTTTCAATAGAGTAGGTATATTGTGATTTTGGGAGCTAAATAAAAATCTGGACTCATTTCCATGTGAAACAACTTAAAACTGTGCTATAGTCAAAACTTCATTCGATTAAAACGATACCTACAGTTACAGAAGTTTCCAAATTTAGATTTGTAGTATGCAGTAAGCCAAAAACTTCAGGGTTAAAAAAAAGTGTTTGATCAAAAGTTTAATCGCACTGTTTTATTCGCAAGTGCCTCAAATTATATGCAACAAACTTATTTACTTATACTCCAAGTTATCTCTTAGCTGCAACTTTAGGTATTTGTACACTACCAACTCCGATCATTGGTAAAAAAATAATGATTCGAACTCTACCATTTGTGAATTTTCAAAATTTTTACTTTACACAGATGCAAAATCAAGGCACCTGGTTTCGCCCATCTCGCGGCCCTGGAGAAAATTGGCAGACACTCCATGTTGGCCGACATCGTTACCATTATTGGCACTCTTGACGTCGTGTTCGGTGAAATTGACCGATAAAATTAAAAAAATTACATACGTAATTAAACGATCGATCGATGTACAGTAGAGATGGGTAAGATGGGTATTATAACGGGGGTTTTTAGGATGCTTTTTGCTTAAATGTTGTTTTTTTTTTGTTGCGAAATTAGGCTTTCCCAGAGGTTCTTAAAAATTGGTTTTTGTGCTATGGCAAAGGTACTTCACTGTATGGAGTAAATTTGTTATCAAAGTTTTTTTTTCTTGGTGCATTTTCTACAAAATTAATTGCTGCCATTTTTTCAATGAAAATACTTATATATATTTTTTATTAATTATCTTCCTAGATTTCTTAATCTATAACCTGAACTACAGCTATAAAACATGTTTTAAAAATACATACATATAAGTTTTTAAAATAATTTAGCTAATTTTAAGAAAAAGTGAAATACCACTCAGATCGTGAAAAATTTTCATATGGTTTAAAACGCTATTGACAAAATAACTAATGTTTTTATGTCTTCAGTCTTGTGTGAATGCATTAACGAAGAACGCTCTTATCTTATTTTAAAATTTGTTTTGTAGGTGCTTGATTGTTTAATATTTGTAAGGCCATTACTTCCATTGTACAGTCCGATTTACAATGTTTGTCTCGTTCATAAAGTTACCCATTGTTACTGTTGATTAAATTGTACATTTTTAAGGTGGAAGCGACGGGCCTGCCCACGAAATTCAAATTTAATTTGGTTTTTCGCATTTTTAAACTAATACGACAACGTAGGCTTATGGCACTTTCAATTGCGACAATGATACTGCCATTGGCGCAATTAAAGTGCCATAAGCCTACTTTATCGTATTACTTTACAAATTGCGGAAAACCAAATTAAATTTGAATTTCATGGACAGACCCGTTGCATCCACCTTAAAAGCATAAAAAAGTACTTGACAAATGACGGTATATACCGTCTATTTTTATTCATTATGTTTAATTTTTATATATGATTCATTATTTCGATATCCAATTCAAACTTTTAATGATTCTATATTTTTACAGATGCAAAATCAAGGCACCAGGCTTCGCTCACCTCGCTGCCCTGGAGAAAATCGGCAAAAACTCCATGTTGGCCGACATCGTCGCCATCATCGGCACGCTCGACGTCGTGTTCGGCGAAATTGACCGATAAAATAAATAATTACGTAATAAGCGATCGATCAGTGTAGATTAAATTGTACATTTCTAAGTTTAAGTAATAATAAATTATTTGTAAAGATCAATACCCTGTTTGAATTATTAGATGTCTCTTTTAATAAACTACTAGGTTTTAATGTGATATCAAAGCCTAGAAAACCTTAATTAACATAACATTATAAGGAATATGCAATGTTCTAAGAATTAATAGCTATATTTTCTTTTGGAATTTAAAAACTAAGTAATACTCATGTATACTATTCTTTGGAACTGCTTCTTTAAGGCCAATAATAACATGACCATAGAATTTAATGCTTATTGTAATTTCTTATTTATATGTTACTGATGCCAATTACGAAAGTCATTGAACTATGTTATTCGTAGGAACTGAATATCTGATCGAATCTAATCTCAAAAATCATAAACCTTCCTTTTGGCTTTGCCGCAGTCGGGTAAAAACCCAGGCATGGCGTATATTTAGGTATGTGATATTAGATAGGTATTTATGCCATAGATTGATTCCTTATTAGGTATCTGGTTTTCCAATTAAAAATATTATCACAATCAAATAAACAGTATATTATTCCAATACATGTAGTTTTACTTTACTGTCAACCAGAATACCCGCGACCTTATAACCAGAATATAGGAAAAATAAATGTCAAATGAGCCATCATTCAGTGTTGAGCTCTAATGATGAGATCTAAGCACTCTGACTTTGCTTAGACTTAAGAGAGAGTTAAAACGAGACAGATGTATATCTCTCACATAAATCTGTCTTGTTTTAACTCAATCTTAACAGGGCTCTCTCCGTCACTCGTTTCATACAATCGTAGTTCCAATTTCATTTGAATATTAAGCAACCAAAGTCCATGAAATTTTGCAGACATATTTTAGAAACTAATATGTGTCTGCGGTGTTTTAGATTTTTAAGACCGCGTAACTTTAAACCACAGACATAGATATTAGTTTCTAGAATATGTGTGCAAAATTTCATGGACTTTGGTTGCTTAGTATTCAAATGAAATTGGAACTACGATTGTATGAAACGAGTGACGGAGAGAGCCCTCTTAAGCCTGAGCGAAGTCAGTGTGGTCTATAAATCTCACCCTTACAACACTCAAACCTATCATATCGGCTGATTGTCACCCTCTCTGGCGCAGTGGTCCCGGGTTCAATTCCCGGTTGGGGTTTGGAATTTTATAATTTTTGGTTTGGTCTGATGGGAGACTTCGACCGTGGCTAGTTACCCTACCGGCAAAGCCGTGCTGCCATGCGATTTATCGTTCCGGTACGATGCCGTGTAGAAACCAAATTAGTATATGGATTTAATGAAAAACTGCCATACTCCTTCCAGGTTAGCCCGCTTCCATATTAGACTGCATCGTCACCACCAGGTGAGATTGCAGTCAAGGGTTAACATGTATCTGAATTTTAAAAAGTGCAATTTTGGGGTAAAATAAAAGCTAGGTTTCTTTAAAACATTATTTACTTCGTTTTATGTCAGCAATATTTGATTGGAACACTTCATATTGTATATTATATAGTAATAAAATCTTATTTCACTCTCTTCTGCTGTCGCTGCCTGTAAATGTCATTGAGCGGCGGCGCCACGCCCAGCTCGTCGTCATCGGAATCCTCACCTGCTTTTCTTCGACGAGCCTGTGGATCAAATAAGAGGCATTTATTGAATCCTACTAACACTAGAAACGCGAAAGTTTGTATGTATGTATGGATGTTTGTTACTCTTTCATGCAAAAACTACTTTGGAATGGAGATAGATTATACCCTGGATTAACACATAGGCTACTTTTTATCCCGGAAAATCAATGAGTTCCCATGGGATTTTTAATAACCTATTTCCACGGGAACGAAGTCGCGGGCATCAGCTAGTTTAAAATAGTTCGAATAAACCGTTAGATGTTGGGGTTCTAAGATGACAGTATGGTGACCGCGCACCGGCGCGTGTGGACTCTTCCAAAGGTCTCTTAGCCATACCTCTACCTTAGCCATAGTCCACCACTAGTGCGATTGGTTGTAAAGGGAGTAGAATAGATACAACAAAGATAGAAAGTATTCATGAAAAAAACTTACTAGATTAATTGTAGTAATGACAAGTTTTTATTACCTTGTTATTAGTGCTGATACCGTCATCATCCACTATCCAATGCACGGAGCGAGCTAGGTCGAACAGTTTGGTGTCACAGCCGTTTTCTTGGCTTGGAGCAGGCGCTATGTAAAAGAAAAACAATGTTAACCATCGATATTAGTAATGTATGTTGCTAAGGAGGAGAAAAAAAGAGTTTAGTTACCTTAGTAACATGTCAAAGGAATGAGTTTACTTACCTGTCGAGATTGATAAAATATTATGTTATCTGTCGATCATAGTAACATACTTGAGGAATCGTGTTACATTTCAATACTAGCTATAGTGCCTGGCAAACAACTTGGACCTGAAGCAGCGTAGTGGGCAAAAGTTGGCGAATCCGAGACGCGAAAGTCGACGTATCAACCAATTGTGTCCACTCGCATCGACTGATCAACCAATCGCGTGCACCCTCCCATTCGGCAGCCAATCGCTCCAATTCTCAAGTTGTTTGCCGGACACTATAACGTGACTTAGGAATCATGTTCATGTAGATCGAGAGTGGATTTCATATGCCATGTGAACGTTACATGCCCTTTTTAAAAATCGTTGGTCGAAAAGAACAGTGGTCAAAGTCTACTTGAATATAAAAATCTATTCTATTTTATTCATTATCCGCGTTCAAGGTTCATTACTCACGTTTGTCAGGCAGCGAGATCCTGTTGAACAGCTGAATGAGTCTGTCGACCGCCACGAAGGGCCCTCGGAAGCTCGAGGGCGGCGGCATTAGCGTGCACAAGTGCGCCGCGGCCGGTGGCATCGGGAACGTACCGCCTGGAATAAGAGATCACATTATATTATATAGTATAAGTAAATAATAGTTATAGGTAAGTACAAAAATAGTATTAAGATAGTATTGTAAGATTAAACAAACTAGATTATATTACTCTGTGATTAGACTTAGGGATCTTAGGTAGGTAGTTATTATTATTAGTTAGATTTTAGTGTAAATATAGTGTATGTATGTACATATATTATAACGTTAACGAGCGAACACAAGGAATGCCGGTGCACAGATACACCCGACCCAGGGTTATGCTGTATCTCAGTGGCACACTAATTTCGTGAAAATTTCTAATAATTAAATGTCAAACTCAAATTTTCTATTCGCTAACGTCAGTTTTTAACCAAGATGACGTCATAGACTACAACTCTCGATCATAGCCATTAATGGGATGGAATAGAAACCGGAAATGCTTTTTCACGTATGTTTTCGTATCGATAGTTTTTAAAACTCTATTCACTAAGCAAAAATGACAGTTTGTAATTAGAAACTTTATTAGGTGGCTACGATCGTTTTAACAACTAGTCGGGACCAGTGTTTTGCGACTCGCCACTATAATCCGTCCGTTTTATAGAGGTAATAATTTTTTAGCAATCTCAACGAATGTAGAGATGTTTTAATTTTAAAGGATTTTTATTAATTACAAATCGGCTGAATTCCGCTCGGTTTTTCAGAAAAATATATTATAATAAAAAATTGATACCTAGTACCTAGGTACTTATCTATTAGTTGTAAAAAGGTAAGTAATATAAAGTAAGGTTGGTTCGTCGGAGTTAAATTATTGTTATTTTGTAAGCAAGTAGGTACTATATTTTGTGGTTGTGTTAATGTTGTCACACTAATATTATAAAGGTGAAAGTTTGTATGTGTGTGCGTGTGTGTGCGTGCGTGTGTGTGTGTGTGTGTGTGTGTGTGTGTGTTTGTTACTCCTTCACGCAAAAACTACTGGCCGGATTTGGCTGAAATTTGGAATGGAGATAGATAATATCCAGGATTAGCACATGGGCTACTTTTTATCCCGGATAATCAAAGAGTTCCCACGGGATTTCAAAAAACTTAAATCCACGCGGATGAAGTCGCGGGCATCATCTAGTAGATAATAATTTAAAACAAATATGGCTCGTGCCGTATTGATGGGGCATGCTGAAGAGCAGCGCCAACAAAAGGCGCTACGGGTCCACAGGCGCAGGCTGCGCGCTATGTATAACCCAATGGAGCTGCCAGAAACAGAGTTCATTGCGAACTTTCGTTTGAGCAAGGCTGGCTACCAGCAGGTGTTAGAGGAACTCGGGCCTCACCTCCAAGCCGCTCGACGAAGGACAGCTGTTCGCATTGAACTAAAGGTGTCTCATGTAGGTACTAAAGTACCTATTTTTATCTTTGTACCTATTCTACTCCCTTTACAACCTCTCGCACTGCCAAGGGCCACTGGTAGAGATTTCTTATAGAGTGCTTCCCTGTCCACTTTTACTTTCTTTGTCTCTTAATTGTTACAACTTTCTGGTACAAAATAAAATAACAAATAAAAATAAAATTCTGGTATTTATATTGAGGAAGAAAATATTGAGATTAATTTAACACAAAAATTGGATTTTATATTTATTGCAGATCCTAGCAGCTCTGCATTTTTATGCCACGGGTACATATCAGCACCCAATGGGGACATCTATCTTCAATACGATGTCCCAACCATGTTTGATCCAATGAGATGACCCATCGCAATATCGCGATGGGTCTCTGCAAACTCGACCAAGAGTTCGAATTGGCGCACTGAGACTTTTCTTCTTGGAGGCATCTAAATAGACAAAATATGCTTCATGATTTCGTTCAAATTGTGTGCTGAAGGAATAATTAGGTAGGTACACAATAAAAGCACTAAAGAATACTGTAATTCTATAGTCATTCTATAGTCATAATTCAAAGTTAGGTACTACAAAACACTAATCTATGAAAACACAAAACCGTTTAAATTCAAGTCAAAGTTCAAACTGATGTAATGTCAATGTCAAATGCCCATAGATAATAATTAAAAACTAGTCGAAGTCGTACAATTTAAAAAGTCTTACATTTCTACGACGCTACCTGTCAGGCAGAGATATTTAATTTGGCCATATAAAGTCGATAAAATACGCTACTATGTTAATGTTGGCCAACTGCCAAGTGTTAGATACTCGTAATTAGTTAGCCACGCATTCGATACGGAATAGAAAAACACGTGACCTAAAGTTCATGGATTTCTAACTGGACTCAATGTCTAACGAAAACTTTCAAAGATACAGAATAGCCATGCTGGTTTATGAAACACCGGAATGGTAATTTCGTCACTGTAATTTTTTAAATGTATATTTATTTTTAAAATAAATAAATAATAATTAATTGTATAAAAAAGTGAGTGACTAAAAAGGACTAAACCTTTTGAGTTACTGTATAGTGATAAGTGAAAGTGGAACTAGTGTAAGTGATGTAAAAAATGTGTATCTACATATCAAGAAAGTTTAAGATGCGTCAATGGACAATTTCTTAGTAAAGGGTGATTCAAAAATATTTTCAGCGAATCTGTATACTCTTTCTCAAACAATGTTAGATGAAATAGCAAACAGATTACCCACGGCAATTTCAGTCCCCTTAACTTAGGAAAATTAGCTATTGACATAACCTGTGGATGTGACACAAAGTTACCTGTCATATGACTTACCCGATATAGGGTGCTCTCCTGGCAGTGGGTTAGCCTTTGGCTTGTAGGGAATCATCTGATTAGTGTCAGGTCTCGCTATGTCCTTGTTCGGATCATTATCCCTAAAATACAAGTTTAAACTATATTCTCAGTCACAATACTTTATAAGTTTATAGGAATAGAAATTTAAATAGCTAATTCTGTTTTACATAACCTCAAACTAAAATTACAGATGTTGCTATCCCGTTCATAATGCTTCGCGCGGAAAAGGATAGCACTAGGATTTAGTTAGACCTGTCAATTTAATTTAGTTTAGAGATTGTGTAGTGACTAATTTTGTTGTAACTAAAATGGCAGGTCTAAGGCGAGCGTACTTTGACTTTGCTCAGACTAAAGCTTCAGTTAAGATGAGACGGTTTTATGTCAGCAGTATAGCGCTGTCTCATTTTAACAGTGTTTTAAGTCTAAGCAAAGTCAAAGTGCGCTTTAAAGATCTCAACCTAAATGCACTCTCCTTCTGCTCCCTGCGGAAAAGGATAGCGCTAGATTTAGACCTGTTAGAGATTGTATACAACAGAATTAGCAACAATATTAGGATGAAGTAAAATGATTTCAGTAAAATTTTCTCAAATTAGGAAGTAAGCAAGTACATACTTTTGACCCAATATGACCGCCGCTAGTTCTGGCGATATGCCCGCCAGAGGTCCGCCAAGAGCCCACGATTTGTTGGACATCGATGCTACCTGTGCAATCACACTAATATTATAAAGGAGAAAGTTTGTATGTGTATGTGTGTGTGTGTGTGAGTGTGTGTGTTTGTTACTCCTTCACGCAAAAACTACTGGACGGGTTGGGCTGAAATTTAGAATGGAGGTAGATTATACCCTGGATTAGCACATAGGCTACTTTTTGTCCCGGAAAGTTAAAGAGTTCCCACGGGAATTTAAAAAAACCTACATCCACGCGAACGAAGTCGCGGGTATCAGAGAGTGCAAGAATAAAGCTTTCATTTACCACAAAGTAACTGATGAAATAAATTACCCGTCAATATTGTTTATTTATTTATTTGGGAAATTATTTTACCTTTAAATCCATCCATATAACATAATAAATGCGAAATTCTGCCTGCTAGCTTTTCACCGCCCATCAATTTAACTGACTTTGATAAAATTTTGTAAAGAGATAGCTTGCATCCCAGGGAAGGATTTAGGCTACTTTTGGTGACGAAGTACCAAAGAGTTCCTACTGTCGATATTAGTAACTTTTGAGTTACCAAATTGCCCGGTTAGTAACATATCTGAGGTATTGAATTACCTGTCGATATTAGAACATAATATTTGAGGAATTAAGTTACCTGTCAAAAGGAATTGACAGAACCAATGAAAATGCACAAGTGTACTTCAATCAAATTTTAATTTAAAATCTTACCTCAGTATACCCAATAGATTTCAACTCGGCGATACTACAAGGGTAGAGATCCAAGAACTTGTATCTATCCACCAACTGAGCAGTCTCTTTGCCTTCGAACTCTTTGATCTGTAGAAATTAAAACCATTGATTGACACAGAAAATAGTTTTTTCCATAATTTTTGCAAAAGATTTAATATGGTAGGATTTGGATAAACCAAAAACGGTCTAAGGAATATCGTGGAAAACGTCTTTCAGTATCATCAGTGTTAGGGATCTTCATTGGCGATTCCGGCCAGTACCAAATTGTATTAGGGATATTCGGCTCTTAAATCCACTCAGGTGAGGCAGCAGTCATCTTGTTGTATTTGAATAAAACGCAGAGCAGTTCAACACACGCCCATTTTACTCTGGTTCAAAACACAGAGAGAGGGCATAATACATTTTTCACAGATTAAATATGATACTGACACAGATTAAATATGATTAAGTAGATTAAAAAAGTTTAGTGATGTCAAAATACTAAACAATCAGTACTATCACCTGTCTTTGTTTTTCATAGCATTCTGGTTACACCCTGTATAGTAAGTACCTACTTTGAATAAATGATTTGACTTTTGAATGGAGAAAATCAAATGAAAAAAATATAGTTGTAGCTATAAATATTGATTCAGTAATAGTCATAACACAAACCTTTTCAAGAACCGCCTGTCTTCGTTTCTCCACCTTCACAATACTGACCAAGTCACCAATGTTGGACTCAAACTCCAGAAACCTGTTCCAAATATCCACCGAGCTCTCTGGTTTAAGACTGCCTGATGATAGAACACGCTCGAATAGTACGCGCGTATTGTTGTCCTCTGTCAAAGTGATAATTTAAATTACTGAGATCCATATTGAATTTATTGCAAAAATCATCAATAAAACAAAACATACTACTACTTAAACTAACTACTTAACTAATTAACTGTAAATATACTACAACTTTTCATCAAAAAAATCGAAACACTTTCCAGCTAAAAGTTGTTTTGTGTTTCGATTTTTTTAATGAGAAGTATATTTGATGTATATTAACAATACCTGAAATCAAAAACATTGAAATTCTTAAGACAATTTTTGAAGTACAAAGTTAGCTACCTGCAGAACGAAGCGGAACAGTGTTGTACGGAAATATTTTATTATGGCACAAGTGTGGTAATATATTTGTTGCCTTGCTTTTTTAATTTGTCACATAAATAACTGTTATAGATCCCAATCACTACCTATATTATAAATGCGAAAGTGTTTTTGCTTGTTGATTTGCTGGTTTGTCCTTCAATCACGCCGCAAAGAGACAGCAGATCGGCGTGATTATTTGAGCTCAAGATCTGGAGAGTGATATAGGCTACTTCTTATCCGGAAAATCCAAGAATTCCCACAAGATTTTAATAATCCACACGGACGAAGTCGCGTGTATCAGTAAGTATAGTAAAAATTTGACTCACCGTTAAGATGTGACAAGTAGTCGATATAGCAAAGCACGTATTCGGGGCAGTGCGAGAACTTCTTGAGGCCGAGCTCGAAGATACGGAACGCGATGTTCTTGTCCTTCGAGCAATAGTACTCCATCAGGGCCGCCGCGACAAACACGTGGTACTGGGACCTGAACCATGTGATAGTAATATGTTTAAGTCAAATAAAAAAAAAATCAATACATTTTGTAGTAAAGTAGCTGTTATTACGCCCCTATCGAAACTGTAAAGTCGACTATTGCCGCACACGTGCGATAAAACATTCATCTGATTGTTTTTTGACAATTTGTTGTATGGATAAAATATCAAATATTTAAAATGATCTCTTATACATTAAATTCGCTGTTATACATTAAAACACTATACAATATTCTGACTTTAGGCAGATTCTGGATCAGAAACCGTTGAAGCCCTGTTTGCAGGTTTACTATTTATGTAGATACTGGTAGACCATCAACATGTATAGAAATAATTAATTGCGTTGCGTATTTATTTATATATTTTTATTTTTCATGTCCCAGAATTGTAGTTAAAAAAGTACCTAATAATAAATCAAGTAACCATTGGACATGCTTATTTCTTAACAGAGATTTCTTTATGCATTGAGATTAAGCTGATTTTGGATAAAAATCGGGAACAAGAAAAAAATATTTACCTGGGGTCCTCCCTAGCGCGTTTAAACACGGTTCTAGCGGATTTGATGCCCTCAGCTCGGCGCGCGAATTTCATGTACTGCACGTATGCTAGTGTGGGTTCGATGTCTTCCATGTCCAAATAACGCGTATATACTTGATGGACCTAAACAAATGAGTGAGATTGGTGTAGCTGTACCCAATTTGGTTACATTTTATCTGAATAAAAGGAAAATCTGACTGACTGCTATCAAAGCACAGCTCAAACTAATAGATTTGATATCCCACTCGATACAATAGCAAAAAAAATTGGGATCCCCACATTTTTGTATGTAACATCTGTCAGATCGTTTTGTTTTTCGTATAAAATGTAGCCTGTCATCATAATAACGAATCACTACGGTGGAACATAAACAAACCTACATACATACATGTACATAGACTGCTAAAAACATAACCCTTCCTTTTGGCTTTAAAATTAGGTAAATACCTTATTATAGTGCAGCCTGCTCTCTTCGTAATCCGCGTGGGCGAAGTGCAGCAGAGTGGAATGTTTGAGCGGGCCGCTCGTGGCCCTCTCGTATACAGCGGCCGCCTCGTCAGAGAACAGACGGGCAGCGTTGGAGTCCTAATTATGTGAACAGTACATAAGCGTCGAAAACATTTCTAGGACAGATCATATATTTTCTGATTAAACTGATTTATAACGTTCAAAAAGTGTACGATTGTACTTTGAATAAAATATTTGACTTTGACTTTACTGTTGTTTAACATTCTAACATTGAGTAATGAATAAGGTATCAGCTATGCTCAAGTCTGTGACTTTCATTTATTTTTCCTCGGCATCGAACTAGGCTACTTCGTTTCTCGAAAAAGCCGTGATGCGAGGAAAAACTAAACAGAATGTCTGCTTGTATCGCTTATGCGTTTAATCGAGAAGCTACTTTGTGTGCTAAGTGAGGTAAGGACCCTGAACATGTCTAACACTAGCCATTCATAAAATTACTGTAGAAAATTATTTTTTTACCCCTTTCTCCTGTAAAAGCTTTGCAGAATGATCTAGAAACTGTGCAGCTTGATGCCATACGTCCGGATGGTGAGCTAGACACAACAGACACTGCTCTATAGCGAACATGACGCGTCGGGCCACGAGCGCGGTGTCTTCCGAGCGTAGAGGGTTCGAACGCTCCCAGGTTATATATTTCTTCCACAGTTCCACCTGTCAAAAGATAGTTTACTTTGATTTGGAATTTTGCTGACAAAACCATTTAAAAACATTACTACGTACTCAATTATTACGTATTCAATTTTACCTCAATACCTATTTCAACTGATTCCTTTGACCTTCGCAATGACAGCTGGATTTTGTTCAAAATCGACAATATACGTCCTCTAAGACATCCTTCTCTGAACGCGTCGAGATGATTGTGAGTAATAAATACATGTATTGAACTATTAGCTGATGCCCGCGACTTCGTTCGTGTGGATTTACATTTTTCAAAATCCCGCGGGAACTCATTGATTTTCCGGGATAAAAAGTAACCTATGTGTTAATCCAGGGTATAATCTATCTCAATTCCAAATTTCATCCAAATCCGTTCAGCCGTTTTTGCGTGATTGAGTAACAAACATCCACACTTTCACATTTAAGTATAATAATACTAGCTGATGCCCGCGACTTCGTTCGCGTGGATGTAGGTTTTTTAAAATTCCCGTGGGAACTCTTTGATTTTCCGGGATAAAAAGTAGCCTATGTGCTAATCCAGGGTATAATCTATCTCCATTCTAAATTTCAGCCCAATCCGTCCAGTAGTTTTTGCGTGAAGGAGTAACAAACATACACACACACACACATACACATACAAACTTTCTCCTTTATAATATTAGTGTGATATTAGGACTAGCTGTGCCCGCGACTTCGTATAGTGACTTTTCGGGCAGCATATTTTTTTTAAATTGACATAACTTTTTTATTTATGAACCGATTGACATGAAATAAACACTAAATGTTAAGTGAAGCTTACTACAATATATTAGTGAAAACCGTATCTAAATCGAATAAGCCGTTTCTGATATTAGCGTGCACAAACACACAGACAAACAGACAAAAAAAAATTAATTACAATTTCGGGTACGGCATCGATATAATAACAACCCCTGCTACTTTTTTTTATATATTTCCATTGTACAGACACCACTTTTCTACAATTTTAATATATGTAATATAGATTAGGATCAAACCTGTTTCATCTCCTCCCGGTCGGCGGTGGGCGGCGTGGCAGGCATGTTTCTGTTCAGGCCTCGAGTCACTGTCTCTAATTCCTTGGCAACTCTTCGCGCGTTCATGTATTCGCGAGATCGTTCCATTGCCATACGTTCCGCTAAAATGTGTCATCCATACTAATATTATAAATGCTAGTATGTAGTTTAGATACAATTATTTAGTGCCACTGATTATAGAAGTCCTGATTATATCCTATCTCAAGTACCTACCTTATTATATTATATAGTATATACTATAGTATTGTACCTACTGACAGTTTGACAGGTAGATCCCATGTAGTGATCTGTCTCTGAGTGAGTAGGTGTTTCTGTCTGCTAGCTTTTCACAGCCCAAGAGTTTAACCGATTTTGAGAAAGGTACAGAGTTAGCTTACATCCCGGGGATGGACATGGGCTATTTTTTGTCCCGAAAAATCAAAGAGTTTCCACGGGATTCTTAAAGGCTCATCAGTTTATCCTATTTATATGAAATTATATGAAATTTGGTACAGAGGTAGTTTGTATCCCGGAAATTGACATAAGAAAGCAAAGAGCAAAGAAACTCCCCAACGGGATTTTCAAAAATCTAAAGCCACGCGACGATACGTTGACGTACGACGACGTCGCGGGCATCGTCAAGTTAGAAATAGTTTCTTCTTTAAAAAATAAAGTTTAAAAAAAGTTAGAATCTTACCAATAATAGTATTGATGCCTTGTTCAAATGCTATGTAGTCTTTCCATAGAGTTTCGATACCAATTATAGGTGTTATAACAGCTCGTTGATATACCTGTGGAATATTGATTATGATATTTAAATTATTGTTTTAATACAAGTTTTGTATTGTATTGAGTTTTATACATTATCAATGTTCTCCTCTTCAATGCAGGTTTTGATTATATCATTTACATCTTGTGATACGGTAGAACTGTCTAGATGAGCCTTCATTAGCTGGTCCTGAATGTTCTACTAGTATTACAAGATACACACGAAACTTAAATATTCCGAAGTTATTTTTTACTTTCATTCATTCATTATTTTTTAGAAACAGCGTAGGTATATTTATATTCTTTGCAAAGAGTTGCGTGACTCATTCTAATAACATTAAAGGCATTATCGGTACCTATTGGAAAATTCGTTGCAAGCTCTAGTGGTGCGAACGTACAGTACAACCAAATTAATAATGCGCATGTAGATCTTCGCTAATTGTCGTATTCCGAATCATTGAATCGTAAGAGCCCTAAACAATGCACTTGCATTTTGCACCTTGTTATAAACAAATATGAGTCAATATCATGTGTATCATACGACCGTTGCCGAACAGTGACGAAGATTTCTATGCGCATTATTAATTTGGTTGTACTGTATGGGAGTCTTATCCGTGATGCAAGATCACCGTAACATAATACCACTCTCCTTCTGATCAGAGAGCTAGAAGTTTGCGGCGACTGTTAAATTATTTTCACCTTTCTAACAGCAGAAATCTTCTGATTCTCAGCATAAGAGCCCACTGCATCGACTGCTTTCAGAAATGTCACATAGTCATTCCAGATTGGGTAAGCATGGATGTCCAAGCCAATCTTGTCTAACGCAAAATCGTACGCCTGCGCCATTTTCTCTCTGAAACAGGTGTTTAGCTGAAAAAACTTTCAATCACCAAATAAATAATTTTAGTCTCCTGAAAGTTAAAAAGATTATGGACACTATTAGCAGTCAACTATTAAATATGATATTTAATAGTATTTTAATAAATAGTATTTTTTAATTTCAGTAGTCGACATGGACAGGCCTGCCACCAAAGTTTAACAGTTTCAGTGTAATGATCGAAATCACCAATGATTAGCGGATTTCCTCACTATTGGCTAGACTACACAGATGAAGCAAGAATGCCATAAACAGCCATTTCCAACTGCTGTGGTCCTTGCAGTGCACAACATGATAATCCCAAGCTTTGATAGCACGCAATACTATTAAACTCGTCATATTCCTCGTATTGTATCCAAACGAAGCGTTTAATCTTATTTATCACACTTATCTAGCCCATCCATTGCGACTTACTTTTAGTCTTCGATATTTTTTAATAACATGTTTTGAATATTGTTTACTTATAAAAACATTTATAAAAATTGTGGCATTCTGGCATGGAGTTTCGCAAGGGAGAATCTTGGGCCACCTACATTTCCTGATATACATTGGACACTATCTAAGCAATATGAGGCATCTTGCATAGTATATACGTACTTGTAGGTAGGTAACATGCATTTAGTTTCCTTAACGTAGTTGAGGTAGAGGCGCCACAGTTCGATATTCAGGATCTTCATCAAGCATCTCTGAAACAACTGGCGCAGGCACAAAGAATTTTGAAGTGATTAGTTTTTCTAAATGTAAGATATAGCAGAATTACACTTACACTGGAACTCATAGTCAAGATAGAGGCTTCTTTAGAGGAGGATGATTCAAATGGCATGTTTTTTTTTTAATTATATAGACTAGCGCTTGGCTGCAATCAGACCTGCTAGCAAGTGATGATGCAGCCTAAGATGGAGCGCGCTTGCCTAGAAGTTGCCTATTCACTCTTGACTTGAAGGTACCCATATTATAGGTGGAAGGGAAAACTGACGCCGGAAGGGCGTTCTATATCCTAGCTGTTCGAATTAGGAAAGAGGAAGCAAATCGTTTCGTACGTGTTCGAGGAATTTCAACTACGTACGGATGCAGACCTTGACGATGCTTGGTAGTACGATGGTAGAAAGGTGAAGGAGGAACCAGGTCAAAGAGTTCTTGTGCACACTCTCCGAAATATATCCTGATGTGTCATATTCAACCTTCATGCAATGCATTAAGATTGTGTACGACACAATGGTCATGTCACCTGAATCATCCTCTAAAGAAGCCCCTATCTTGACTATGAATTCCGGTGTTAGATGTTAGTGTTAACCTGAATTCGGACACTTGACACGCAGCCTAGAATCTAAATATAGAGGTCTAAAGCGCGTAACAGGCTTTAAAGCGAGTGGTCGGACCAGCGAAGAGACCATGCACCGTTTGGCCGCCACTACCACTCAGAACGCTTGTAGCTAAGAATTTTTGATTGAGTGCCCCACCCCGCCCCGTCTGATGCTCAACTAGAGCACATATAGATGCCTTATATGGAAGCATGTCAAAATTTTCTAAAGAACATATTTGACATCATTAATCTACACATGGTTGTTAGCCTATATGCATCCGAATACTGGTAAATGGCAGAGTATAATACAACTAGTATTATTTAGAACAAACTGATTCGTCCTGGCTTAGAGAGTATGTCTAAAAAGGAACAGGGAAAAATTAAAGAAAAAACTAGAATAAAATCAGTTCACAACTTTAAGATTAGCTCTTTCAAATTGATAGATGAGGTTGGCTTACCAATAGGACACTAAATAGGATTATATAATCATGAATATTAATTTAATACATACCCAATGTGGCAAATAACAGCAAGATGCTAAGGCAAAATTGGCAATTTTTTCATTCATTTTTAGTTACCTAGTCTTACTATGATGTTATTTAGGAATCTTAGCGGAATGGTGTGGTCATTATTTCAACTATGTATTTTCAAAATTGTAGCTTGACATGTCTTCCTGATGGTAATGATAACAATTCAGTGTCGACACATACAGCCTAAGTGGAGTGGATCAGAATAATTTTGAAAGCAACTTATGGTCTTCGCATGTAACAGACTTGACGCTGACTCTACTCACAGTAAAGCATAGGAATGTGAGCTTTATATTGTGTTCCTTACAGTGGAATTTTTAAAGCATCATACTCACACACTTATATTTCATGCACCAATGTTGAAAATTCACATTTCCATGCTTTACTGTGAGTTAAGTCAGAGTGGAGTTAGCATCCTCTGTGTAGTGAGTGAAGACCTTTAAACTCAGCTTTATGTACTTTGACTCAATGGAAGGATGGCAAGCCGCTGTTATGCTATACTATTTTTTGTTATACCATTACAAGTTAGCCCTTGACTGCGATCTCACCAGGTGGTAAGTGATGATGCAGTCTAAGGTGGTAGTGAGCTACCTTGGAAGGGGTATGGCAGCTTTTATTAAACCCATGTCCTTCTTGGCTTCTACACAGCATCATACCAGAACACTAAGTCACCTAATTTCTTAGTGTTTATAAAGAAATCCATATTTGCAACACTTATCAGTTATCACAGTGCATAATCTAGCAGGTACAAAGGGAAAAATAAACGTGCACCCTGGTAACCTACTATAATACTTAACATGAGTATAGGTACTTTTGGATGGTTAACTTTTAACGGATCAACTCTAACTTGCATTAATTTTTTGAAGTTAACTTTTTAAGTAGTGAAATAACAATTTATGAATTTAATTTTTTTGATTAACTCTGCCCACCTGTGTTTTCATCAGTCAGAAGATTGATAAGTTTCTGATCATGAAAATCATGTTAGATCACACCACCTGATGGTGTATGAAAAATGTAAAATAAATTGTAATTGAATATTGTAGGGATAATTACATGTCAAGAGTGACCCTCAATGGCAAATAATCTTATGAACATTGATATACCATGTACTTAAAATGTTTTTTAAATGTTTGATTTCCTAAAATAGTATGCACAAACAACCAGAACAATCCTGTTTTTCTAACTAATATGTATTTGCCAAAGAAAATCACCTCCAACATGTCTGAACACAACAACCCTAGCTGAATAAAAAGATAATTCAGATTCGGTTTTACATTTATTTCATCTTATAACTAAATTATACACAAATCAGTCCTTTTTGTCTATGAGACAATAATTATTTTTACGCTGTTTATAGTTTAGCTGTTATTCCTTTATTTTTAATACTAATATCACAAACATAATACTTATAATTAATTAAGTAACTTAATTTACACTAATACCATACTGACCTTTTCTACTCTTTCAAAGTTTCTCGCTTTCATCTGAAAATGTAAAATTATACTTTTAATTATATGATTATATTCAACATAGGCTTAGAATGTTCTTTGATTAAACAATGAGGACTTAATACATAACTTTTGTTTAAGATAGGTTTGTTTAGGTAAACTGAACAATCTCCAAAAGAACTCAAAATTAAAATCGAAACCTACAATTTATATTAAGTTAATAATGAAATATGCCTGAAGGCATCAAAAAAGCTTTGGCCTTTGGATGAAATCATGTCAGGTTTTTTTTTTTTATTCACTATAGGTAAGCGCTTGACCACAATCACACCTGATGGAAAGTGATGATGTGACGCCTTTACCTAGAAGGTGCCTATTCACTCTTGTTTTAAAGATTCCCGGATTGTAATTGGTAGGAAACACAGATCGCGGAAGAGTATTCTAAACCTTAGCCATGCATATGAGGAATGAAGACGCAAAACGTTTCGTGCGTGGTTGGTCATAAGCATCAAATATCATCATCATATTCCATCTGTTGCCCGTCTACTACTGAGCAGACACCTCAAAGAATGAGAAGTATTTAGGTCATAGTCTGCCATGCTGGCCCAGTGCAGATTGGCAGACTTCACACACCTTTGAGAATATTATGGAGAACTCTGAAGCATGGAGTTTCACACGATGTTTTCCTTCGCCATTAAATCAAGTGATATTTAATAGATTAAAACGCACATAAGCACTAAACTCAATGTAACATTAGTTAATGTTACATTGAGCTGATTATAATACCTGTATGATATTTTCATAAACACTTACCTCCTGCTCAATATAGATCTTCCAGTACCTCCCCGTGGTCGGGAACGCTGCAATAAGCTTCTCGTACATAGTCCGAACCTCACTTATAGGCCTCGTTTGAGCTTCCCGGATCAAGAGGGACCAGGAATCGACGTCATAGAGATTTGCCTCCACCGCCCGCTGGGCGCGAGTCAACCTTTCGTTTCCCCAATCCTAGGAAATAGCATCAATTGGAACTTTTAATTTAAAGTAAAAGTTTTGCTCATTCAATGTTATTTATTTGTGTTGATTTTTTACTTACAATTTCGGCATTTTCGTCCGCTGTCATATTGGTAGCGTCTACGCTTTGATCACAGCTATAGAACTTGTTTGTACATTAAAAACTTATCGTAGTCGAGGTAAAAGAGAATAAGTAGTTATTTTTACAGCGCTGTAAACAAATTATTGATTTTATATGATTAAAAATACTACATTTGCAAATATATTGAAATATATTAATTAACTGCAACCATTAATATCTCTATGACTGCAACAAACTACAATGTCAAAATGTCAAACGACAAAAAAACGTAGGTACTAGGTAGTGATTAGGAACATACTCTTTGGTAAAAATACATCAGACAATGTAACCATCTCAAAAATTTCTAAATTCGCCAACACTAGCTAAAAATCTACCCAAATCTGCCAATCTCAACTTTTGAAAATGCAAAAAATATGCCATCGCAAAAATAATTATAAGTCATGAAAGCTTTTCGAGATAATTTTGCACGAATTTCGCACGAAAACTCAGAACACTATAAGTTTTCTACTTTTACTACGAAAATTATAAGGACTTCATTGAAATCTGCCAAGATTTTATGCTGCTTTTTTAAAGGGTCAGCCTAACCTACCAGCAGCGTTAGAAGTTAAGAGCCAAATCTGCCCAAATTGCAGAGATCTGTCACAAATGGTCACACTGACCACAGAAAATCAAGAATTTCAAAACATCCTGTAACTGGCTTTTTTTTTGGTTTTGCGCCTCTTGGAGTGGTTATGGCACACTAAAAGTTACAGACGAACGACCATAAAACCATAAGGCTAGTCTACACTGCCGGATCCGGATTCAATTTTCGAATAGTCCAATATAATAATATACTCTGTAGAATAGTCCATCTATTATACTCCGCACTTTATCTGTGGCTGAAATGTCAAAAAGCTGTCGAAGTCAAAAATAATTTTTATTTTTTGGAGCAATTCATTGTATTGTTGATTTGCCGCTTTCTAAGTAAACAAAAATGTTATTTTATTCGTTCTTCAAATCGCTTGTTGGTAAAGACGTCGTGGTGGAGCTCAAAAATGACCTTAGTATTTGCGGTACCCTTCATTCTGTAGACCAATATCTTAATATAAAATTGTCGGACATAAGCGTCATAGATCCAGACAAGTATCCTCACATGTTATCAGTAAAGAACTGCTTTATAAGAGGTTCTGTGGTGCGCTATGTACAGTTACCAGCTGATGAAGTGGACACGCAGCTACTCCAAGACGCAGCGAGGAAGGAAGCGACGGTTTCAACGAGATAATATTATAACCTAAAACTTTTGTGTAAACCCTCAAATTTCTTCTAGTTTGTGTAATTGAAGTGCGTGTAAATATTAAGTGTAAGCTTATCGAATTAAAACGATGTGATGTGAACTAGTAATGTTTTACTCTCACTGATTAGTACCTATCATATTGACCATTCCAATTCTATAGTAGATTCACTTAACAATAATTTGAAAGTACTTGTGAAATTTATTTGAATAAAAAAGCCATTTATATTCCTACTCCTATATATTTGAGTCATTTCACTACTCCCCAGTCATTAACCACATTCCACTAAGTTAACAAAATTAAAATCAACCAAAAATATTTAAAAAATATTATTTATTAAGTGTCATTTTCATCTGTGATTTCAGGTAAATCTCTGTCAGTCTCTTGGTCAAAATAACTCTCTGGTATCACATAGTCTGCCGGCGGTCTCATTGGACCATACATTTTCTTTTCTTTTGATACATCATTTTTTTCTGAGCTTTTCTCCTGTTCTGTATTTGAATCTGTTTTTTCTTCATCACAAATAACCATGCTACAAGAAGGCCCAGTTTCACTACAAATTTCTGAAGAACTTCTTGTATTAAGAGGTGCTTTTATGCTAGTAGAACACTTAGTGTCTCCACTGACTTCTATATTATTAGAAAGTCTTGTTTCTGAACTAGATTTTTCTGTAGAAAGTTCTGTTTCTTCATCGGAGTCTACTTCTTCCACAAATGCTTGAGTTTCTTGTTTTGTTACTTTTTTAATGGGAAGTTTTTTCATCAGATCACCTTTTAACCTTATCCTGAAATTAAATTAAATAAATATAAGGATATTCATCAGTGAAAACAGATTTATACACTATTATGTAATATGAATGTAACATGTCTATGGTACAATGTCATTGACTGCATTATAATTTAATTAAAATAATCTCGAGAACTTTTGTATGAAACCAGTAGGTATATATTAGAAGTAAGAAGGTACCAAAATTTACACTTACCTTTTTCCATAGATAACAGAGTTTGTTTTTTTCATAGGAAGGATAGGTGCTGTATTTTTGATAAGTTCTGGTAATTGAGTAGGTTTTGCGACCTCTGCAAGCCTCCGCATTTCTACTAATTCTGCTTGCATTTCTTTTATTTTTAACTGAAATGAGAATATTTAAAAATGCACTACAAATCTACACTATAACATTATTATGACTATATTAAAGTGGGTCGGATGGACAAAAATCACAGGCATAATCTACATTTACATGCAACAACATGGTTTTTTTACAGTGGCCTTTTTAGACAGCTTTGTCGATTAGAGGTTTAAAATAATTAAATATCATCAATACTTGACAATAAGTAGGTATCCAAAGAAGCTTGATAAATGAACTAATTATATTACTAATGATCTAATTATATTACTAAAAATGGGTTGCCTGGAAGAGATCACTAAAGTGATAAGGTTGCCCTTGGTTTGTAAATCTTTCCTGTACTTTATTCTTTGTCACAGTTTAAGCAATAACATTGTTTAAATAAAATAAATAAAAATAAAAAGTTTAACAGAAAAATTAAAAATTGCAGATCTTAGGGCGAGTCTAAACTATATAACAATAATGTCACTAAACATGTTTGCATAAAAGTTATATTACATTGTGAATTATTATTGTTACTGGTTATAATTTTTGAACAGTACTAAAAATGGCAGTTGTAGTCATGTTATGACGTAATCTATAAATGGAAAAGCTGACTGACTGATCTATCGCACAGCTCAAACTACTGGATGGATCAGGCTGAAATTTGGCATGCAGATACCTATTATGGCGTAGACAAATGCCAAGAAAGGATTTTTAAAAATTCAACCCTTAAGAGGGTAAAATGAACATTTGAAATTTGTGTAGTGCACTCGGACAAAGTTGCAGGCGTAAGCTGCTATTTTCTAAGTGTTATGCAAGAAAAGTTATTAATATGCTTGTAAATCTGGAATCCCTCTCTGAAAAAAGTATAAATTTTATACCTTAGATTTTGAAATCATCTCCTTGTGTTCAGTAGTTTGATAATAATTAGGAATTGCATCCGTTGTTTTGTAATCATCTAAATGTTCCTTATATTGTTGATTCTGTTTCATTTCCTCGCGCATACTCTCCATTGATGCCTCTTCCTTTGATATATTTGACTCTAGTTCTTCTATTTTTTTGACCTGAAAATACAAGATATTCGAAGCTATGATTTTAAAAGAAATATTAGAACAGTTGTATACCAAGTAGAAATGACTATGGCTGTAATATCATAAAATTGTAATAGTTTGTGTTTAGGCTGAGAAAGTTTGACCGACAGACCAATAAATGCGGCGGAACAGACACACCTAACGCCAGGTATGCTGTTAACCCGAATTTCGCACAAGCAAAGTGGAGGGCAGACTCTAGCCTTAGAATATAGTACAATCGTACAATATAAAAGTTAAACGTAAAGTACAATATGGCTAATTCTGCTGTACACAATCTCTTAACTAAATTGACAGGTCTAACTATAGCAATACACATAGACCTGTCCTTTTAGTTAAGTCTAGAAATTGTGTAAAGCAAAAGCAGCCTTATTTACAACTCTATAAAAACTAAATACAAAACTATTAGGTCTTACCAGTTCATAGTAATCAAGTGGTTTGCTGGACTGTGTGGTCACGCCCAGCTTGACCATGCGTGTTTTCCTCTTCTTCTCCACGACGCCAGTGCGGTCAAAGAACGTATCTTCATCGGAATCGTAGTAGTCGTCAGCGCTCCAGTCGCGCTCTTTGCGACGGCGTGATTCTGAAAAATTATTTAAAATGTGAATCTTTGTTTAAACACCTTTTCTTACAAGAGGACACCACCAGTCCATCTAGGATCTATGGGATGAAGTTATGAAAGCGTTAAGCGAAACTTGAACAGGAAAACTTGATCCTTAAATCATCATGAGATGTAGTGTATAGAATGTAGCAAACATATAGCCAGTAGGCGCCATACGCACATTTTCTTAAAAATACTAAGAAAGAACTTAACATTTTGAAACTGCCATAGATAAAATTACTGTCATACAGTATCTGATATGTTGTGATAATTTTACAAATATTTCAGTAAGAAAAAGCATAACAAATGATTGCCACACTCACCATGTTTGGCCTGTCTCAAAAGGCCAACTCTGTCCAGTATGCGGCAAGCTTCTAAAGCGCAGGCCACGACTGCGTCCTTCTTCTTACCGCGATGTATCACTTCTGCGATTACTGGACGACCTTGAGCGTCGTCTATTGGTAGCTCCACACTAAAATGATAGAATAGAATAGAATAGATTTTTATTCAAATAGATTTTTACAAGTGCTTTTGAATTGTCAAATAATTTACCACTGGTTCGGAATGCCGTTCCTACCGAGAAGAATCAGCAAGTGAAAATTAAATTCATTTGAGTAAAATTGTTATATAACACTTTGGCAGAACACTAACAATATATATTAAGATCTGTAAACTAACCCAAATTCGCAATAAAGAAAATTGAATTGAATTGAATTATTAAATAACTGATGTTATATGCACAGGTCTGGATGCGCCATAAGAAAATTATAGCAGACAAGACTTTTGCAATCGTATACTGAGTATGATAATAAAATAAAATACTACTATAAAACTAGGTTACAGTTCATTTCTTTAAACAAAAGCAAAGGTTATTAAAATTTGATCTAATTGCACATGCAATTGTTATGTGGCACAAATCATATTGATTAACATTATTATATAACATTGGTAACTGTAGTCTACTAAAAGTGTTATATAACTGTTGTTTTATAATAATAGACTGGACACACCATGATAAAATTATAGCAAAGGAGACCTTTATTTTTCATTTTGATAATAAAATAAAGTATTATAATTATGTTGCTGCTCAGGTTAAAAAGAAAAAGATGTTAGAACTGGGTTTATGATTTTACTGATCAAGGAAATTTAGAAAAACAAGCACTATTATAATAATACTGACCTACAGGCAAACTGTCCAACTCCTTTTTCCACACAGTCATACTCAAGTTCAATACCCTCCCTGGAAAAGAATCCTCGTAGTGTTTTCTTAGGATCCTGCAGATATAACTCTTCATTAGCAGTTGATGCATATGGATTGTCAGCTAGGTCTGGTTCTTCTTCTGGTTCATCTTCACCTGGTAGAGAGAAAATAGCACAAATAGGTATATTCTTTGCTCAATAAACATACTGTATTCTAAGTCAAAAGTCAAAATCATTTATTCAAAGTAGGTACTAATTATTGTACTCCTTTTGATGGTCGGAATTGTTATATTTGTACCATATAGTGGTGATAATTAATTAAGAACTTAAATCTAAAGCTATTCTCAATCAAACAGTCTATATTCTTACCCATTCCCCAATCAATTCCCTCGTCTTTCATCCTCTCTTTTTCTTTTCGTAAAGCTTCCTCCTTCAGCCTTGCCTTCTCTCTTTCTCTTATATCTTGTATACGTAATTGCTTCTCTCTTTCTTTTCTTGATTCTGCATTTAATTTGTCTCCCTCTCCTGACTCAGTTACCATCTTCTGTCTTTCTAACATCATTTCTGCTGCTCGCTTCTTTATTTCAGTGACAGTTAAACTTGATTCACCTTCAGCGTCGAAGTCTGGACCCTGTAAGTAAATAATATAATCTCTATCCATACTAATATTGTAAATGCCTATCCAAAAACCGATTTTAACAAGGCACAGAGATGGCTTGCAGCTTTTATCCTAAATAAAACATGTTTATTCAAATAAACTTTTAGTGTTTTCGAATCCTCAACTAAATCTAGTTTCCCTGGGTTTCCTGATGTAAAATATTTCAGGCTGTAGTTTACTGCACATAGTTCCAACTAAAAGATTAATAGCTCGTTCACAGAGGCTACGTAAGCGTACACGTAGCGCGTACCATTGCGTTGTAATGTATGGAACTGTATGAAACATGGCACACAGCTTGCGTAAAGCGTGGACTTATGCGTAACTAAGTGTGTTAGAGGTTTACGCACGTCACTGTACAACGCACGTGTACGTGCTTGGTGTGAATCTGCCTTAAAAACTGGAACAAGTTCAATTTATAAAGGTAGAGTTTGAATTTGATTAGGGAATCACACTCACCAACATAATATAAATCCTAGAACTAAGTCCAAATTTGATTTGGTGCCCAACTCTGACCCTAACATAATGCCTCTCTTTAATTCTTTGCCTGTTTAGGAAAGTGCCATGCGTGCTGCCCAGGTCATATAAATACCAGCCGGCTGGTTGGTCTTCATTTTCAGAAGACTTGTATTGAAGAACTGCATGATACCTGTGTAATAACAGGAATTAAAATTACTCTAAAATTATGCCCGTTTGCTGGAAAAATAAGCTATTTTTGAATTCAGAGCTAAGTTAGCTCCTAATCTTAATTTCACCTGGTGGTAGAGGCCATACCCCTTTCTTTATATTTCCTTGCTGATACAACTTAGTAATTACCAAAGATATTATAAAACTACAGATAGACAAAGCTTATAATTATATAAGCTAATAAATAAATATAATTGTATATTTTAAAAAGTGAAGACTTTGTAAGCTTGTGTGTGTGATCCAAATTATGTGTAGAGATATCGGTACAGGGTTTAAAATGGTGGCCCATTACTAGGATTGGTATTTTCATTAAAAAATGTATATCTTTTTCATAGAAAAAGATGTGAATTCTTTGAAAATCAGTTGGTCTCCAAATCAGCATCAATACATTAATATTACCTTTGTACATGTTATTCAAAGTTAACCAATTTAATAATAGTTTCCATCAAATTACCTGGATATCGTAGGATGTGCCATCATGACTTCACAGTTAGTTAATCTCCCAAACACATAATAAGGTTTATTGGCCAACTCTATTTTCTCTAGAATCATACCAGATTTGAGCACCTCCAGAGCATAATCTGTACCTAGAAACATACAAGAAGTTCCAATGAATCAGATACAGTTCTCATTAATTTACAATTACCTATTGATCTACTATTAATCAGTAGTCAGCTTGGATAGCCTAAATAATCCAGTAAAGAGCTTTGAATATCGGTTGGAAGCTTTCTATATGGACGTAATTGCCACATACTTTGTTTTTTTTTTTAAAATTTTATTCATAGACTAACATCAACTGCAATCAGACCTGCTAGCAAGTGCAGCCTAAGATGGAGTGCACTTGCCTAGCAGATACCAATTCACTCACTAACAAGGTATCTATATCAAAGTGGACTGGAAAATTGATACCGCAAGAGCGTCTCATACTCTAGCGATTCAAATAAGAAACAAAATTTAAATTTAAGGCTTAATTAATGTTAGTTTACCTTCCGGGCATAGGCCTGACCATGTAGGCACCTTATATGGTATCTCAGGGGATGATAGTGGAACTTCTTCCTGGCTCTCACTCCTATCTTTCTCTGCACTGCTTCCAGACTTCTCAGTGTTTACTGTAACCTTTTTCGAGGGCTTTTTAAAGATCATAGGCCTCTTAAACTCATCTCCAACATCTGTGGTATCACCCATATTATCATTTTCTGACATTTTGGATTATATATAAATATTTTTTCTGCACTTTTTCAATTCACGATTTCTAATCCTTGCAATTATCATAAATTATTTTAACTTATTTATTATTTTTCTATGATTTTTTTAAAAACCTAGTGTGTGTGTGTGTGATTTATTTATTGTTGACGTTTCCGACAAATGACAGGAAGCACAGACCAGAAATCACAGAAAATGTCCAACTCCACAGAGTACTTACTTTTATTATCGAGCGTGTCGTGCTATGTTCAGAGGATTCATGGATGGCACAGTTTTTACTCTATGCAATTTAGCGACTTGTCGCTAGATCTAACGATATTTCGAAGGTGCTAGCGATTTTTTTTACTTTTAGCGACAAGAAAATTATTATTAGAATAGCGACTTTTCTAGTGACTTATAAGTGTTTTTGTTGAAAAATTTTTTATATATAAAATTGAGATTACGGCCTTACAGATGACTAATTGCACCTCCGCGAATGAGGCCAATTTGCTTTTTTGTTCTTCTTCTTTTTTTGTTTGATGGCCTTTTGTAGTGCCAGACCAGCACAATGCAACTGGCTTCTTTGATATTCTTATGTTCATAAATTTACATTATAAAAATGAAATAAAGTATGATTTTGTAAAAAAATATTTACCTAATAAAAAAAATCGTCATTTATTTTGTATTTCATTTTCTCATAATTTTCTATCCATTACGTTTTCAGCGACTTCTCGACTTTAAACTTTTTCTACATCTGGCGACATCTAGTGACTTTTCAAAGGCGTCATAGCGATTAGCGACAAACGGTTTTAAAGAGTTGGCAACACTGCTAATCAAATCGAAAATTGTTGAGAATGGTTGAGAATTGTGAAGTGTGTTGTACTGTATTCAATATTTTTTATTAAAATTTTCTGAGGTTTATCTACTGGACTTTAATATATGACTCAATTGATTTAGAGTGTATACTGTATCGGCCCATGGATTTGTTTGTTTTGTGCTGTGAACAATATTACCTATAGAACAATGTGAGTGACCGCGACATATTGTTATAGCAACGCGCAATTTTGGACGAATTTACGTTAAATAAAATTAGTTCTTATCGCGCATTCTTATCATAATTCCCTACTCAGCTGCAACTCTTAACGTCCAAATCACGTACCTAATTGCCGCAGGTGAGTCGATTTAATGCAATTCTATGTTTCAATAAACAAACAAAGTCAACGGTTTTTTTTGGCTAATTTATAAGTTACTCTAATTGTACTCTGTATATTAACCGGACTCTACACTCTACAGTATTTACTGGCTTGGTGAAAGTATTTTGATAAAGGTTAAAGGTCTGAATATATGTAATGCGAGGAAAACGCGGTTTCATATCTTGATCTTTCAGGCTTTCACGTACATAAATCTTCGCCTAGAAAGCGAAATTTTATTGTTTGATTTGTAAATTATCAAACAAATTTTGCATAATTCTATTCAAATCGGAGGCCGGAGATCAAAGAGCAAATTATCATGTTAGTGTGAAATTAGAAAATTTTACATAAATACATTTTGCAAGTACTTAACTTCAACATTTAAGTATAATTTCAAGGTTGGATTGGTAACTTTCAACTTCTTGTATTGGCTGTGAATTTCATACATCCCATTTGCATAGCCACAGCAGGTGTTAGTTTATTAGTAATATTTTGGGGGATCCTTTGTGTCAATTTGGATTTTTAATTTCTTTTTTGCAACTTAGTACTAATTTCTCAAGTTGAGAGAGTTGAGATAGACTGTAGAGTGCATTGAGACTGTACAGTACAACCTACTTAATACAGAACAGACACATTTATGACTATTGATTTAATGTCTGAATGAAGTCAAAATGCTCTCTGTGGATCTCAGCCTTTAGTTGGTCACATATTAATAGAAATCATTGGTCAGAAAATTTTCTGATGTGACTATGCAACACAGATATCTCCAGATAAACAATTGTGTGGCTACTAATAGTCCCTCTCGCTTGGAAAGGTTTTAAAATGTGAAATTGAAATATTATTTCTTCTACTTTATGTTCACTTCGGCTGTAGCAGCCTAGTATACTACAACCTTTTAAACTTAAAAAAAAAAATGGATTTGGTCAATCAATTAGTCTGTAGTTATACAAATTACACATTTTTTATCAGTAAGCAGGTTTCCCTTACTTATCAGGAAAGATAGCCATAGAAGTGATGATACTAAATTTTCTTATCAGTCAAAGCCATGGTTTACATAACTGACAATAGTAGATTATAGGAAATGTTGCCCTGGGGAGCTATATTTTGTTAAAAATCAATAACACGGTTATATCCAACTTTACAAAACCTTTTTTTCTAAACAAGTAAATGAAATAAATCACAACAAATAAACTAATATAGTGTTCAGGAGAGATAAGTTACTAAATGGATTATCATATATAATGGATGGTTTCGTCAAGGAACCTGGCTACAATTCTACAATTTGTGTAGATTTTAAAATATTGCAACAGTAAACCATTGCACATTTTTTTGACCATAGGTCCTAGTACCTATGTGGCTTAGACTTTGGCCTCCTATTTGGAGAGGTTTGGGATTTGATCCCTAACATTTTGATATCCAGTGTTAAACATAACACTGGATATCAAGTTGTAAGCAGAAGCTGCAACTTGCATCAATTTTATTAAAGTTTGAATGGCCTATCCAGTGCCTTTAAATTTATAATGGCCAATCCAGTGCCCTACTACGTACAGATCGTCGGTTGTTTCAATTAACCTTCATCAAAAGTTATACTTTATTAATGCGTTGCCAGTAAAATTTCATGCTAACTCTATTTATGAGGAAAATGAGGTTTGGAGTTGTTTGAGAAAGCAATTACAAGTAACAAGGTTTAATTTGTTTACGAGCGTTGTGTTATGATAAACTTAGGCTTAACACCCACCGGCGCAGAGTAACACAGTCTCTGTGAACGCAGTGCAAACAAAAGTGTTGCGTAAGCGCCTTGTAATGTATGAAACATGGCACACCGCTTGCGTAAAGCGTGGACGTATGCGTAACCCAGTGTGTTAGGGGCTTACGCGCATCACTACGCACGTCTCACGTGAACGCAATTGGCGTGAATCGGCCCATAGGGTTGATTTTTCATACGCCAGAGTTTGACGTTGTGACAGTTTTTGTATTGAGTCAAAACTGCATGGTTCCACTTTCATGTGTAGTTAAAGCTTATATTATAAGGTTATAATATTGTGAAAAATCGGCCCTTATAATAATAATAATTTAATTAGCTTTTAAGGAAAACGTTCATAATATGATCATGTCTTTTTAAAAAAATAGACCTGAGCCAGACTAGAAGTTATGATGCCAGCGATTTCGTCTGCGTAGATATAGGTATTTTAAAAATCGCGCGTGACCTCTTTTCTGTGATAAATCCGGGATAAAATGTGTTATTTCATGATTAAAGCTATCTGCATTCCGTAACTGTGGCGTGAAGAGGTAACAAACAATCAAACTTTCAGCTCTATAATATTATTAGGATTTAGGAATAACTTTTATTTATTATAAGCAAGTTAACTACTCAACCGGAAATCTAACCGAAGACACCAGAGAGATCGTCAAAGGTAATTTTCCTTAATGTCTTTGTAATGATAGAGCATATTATATAGTTTTTGATATCTATCATTTGCCTACTTAAACCACGCTCTGTTAGTTGTCCTAACCCTGATTTCACAGACAGTTTTTACATTATTTTAAAACCTCTGAAACTGGAACTGAATCTAGGAATAAGAAAAAAACATCCTTATCGTGGGTAAGTACGATTTATTATAAAATTAGCTGATGCCCGCGATTCCTGGTTTTTTGAAGTTCTTTTTTTAGGGTTCCTTACCCGAAGTGTGCCAACGGGACCCTATTCCTAAGCCTCCGCAGTCCGTCAGTCTGTCTGTCTACCATCAGGCTATATCTCACGTAGGTATCTCATAGATAGAGAGATGAATTTTTAGCGTGTATTTCTATTTCCGCTTTAAAAACAAATAATAATAATTCAAAATGGCTGCCATGTCAATAAAAAAAAGTACATATTCTTGTACGATGTACGGAACTCTTCGTGTGCGAGTATGACATCGCACTTGAACTCCGCATGGATTTATATTTTAATAACGATTCGTTTTTATTTATTACGTAGGAACCCTAAATATTTGCTGGTAGTATAATTATAATTATAATAGTCAGTGCTTGATTAATTACATACTAATATGAATCCGAAAGTGTGCCTGTCTGTCTACTAGCTTTTATTTTGCATCCCGGGGAAGGACCTAGGCTACTTTTTATTCTGGCAAATCATAGAATTCCAACCGTAATTTACGCGGATGAAGTCGCGGGCATTATCTAGTAAAAGATACCAGATAACAGATAGATAACAGATTACTTACATTTTTACATACAGGTAGCTTTTCAATTTGCATTCTGTACAGATTCGCCACGAGAAGGCCACCGGCTGAGCGCGAACCCTATTATTGGATTAAGGTTTTGTTTTGTTTGGCCTGTGGACGTTCACCCTAACAGAAAGACTTTCGTTTCTATCCGCTAAAGCATTGGCTAAAGCAATCAATTAATACTTTCTAATTTGTTAAGTCATGGTAGGTACCTACTGTTAAATACAATTCTATTATGCAATAAAATATTATGGGTAATACGTAGGTTATTGTATAATGGCAGTTACATTTAATTGTTATTTTATTGTATTGAATTGATGATTACTCATTCGTCCTTGATGAATTACACAAGTGCAGTATTAATAAAATTGGAGTTCTCGCACGTCTGGGAAAAATCTTGTCTTATTTGAAAACAAGTCATATAAGTCTGTTAATAGAGTACGAACAGTACGAAGCAGGAAAATTCATCAGATGAAACGTCTCGTTCCTCGTGATTCGTATAAACGACCACGTTCCACCCTGTTCTTGAATTAGTCGCGAATGTAATCAAACTAGGTAGGTATAGGTACTTAGGCGTAGATGCGATTTCATCTGGGTGGATTTAGGTTTTTTAAAATCCCGTGGAAACTTTAAAAAAAAAATAGCAAGCAAACGAGCAGGCGGGGTCACTTGATGTATCGGCAGTTCGCGGATAGTGGTCGGTGCTATTTAACTAGACAGGCATGCGCTTGACTGCAATCACGCCAAATAGAAGGCAAATGATGCAGCTTATTGTGAAGCGTGCCTGCAGAAGGAGCGTATTCCCTGTTCTTTGAAGGTCGGAATAATGTAATTGGCGGAGAAAACGGAAGCTGGAAGGGCATCATATATTCTAGCAGTCTTACTCACTACTGTATGGATTTTAGTAGGGCTTTGTTGTTAGGCGGCGTTGATCAACGTCCTGAGCCGTCTATCCAATAGTCCCTGGTGATAGGACTTCGAGGTCGCTGGAGTGTGGCTCTAGCCGGCGACCCTGAGAAGTCGGCAGCTTGCTGTGGCACAAGCTGCCGTACCTACTTGCAGGTGCATGAGGGCAGGGAAGTAGTACATTGTTCAGGAGGAGCCCAATGGGCGTCGCGCGAGAGAGGCACCGGCCCACGTTCTTTAGAGTTCCCAGAGCTTCTCAACATGTGCTGACGAGGGCTACCGAGGAGGTTTTAGTGGGTAGAAATCCCACATAACCCGAGCGGGTATCTTAAGAAAATTTACCCCTCGAAAAAAAAGGACTTTGTTGTATGTAGTTCGCTGCGTCGACTTTGTCCCATATTAACAAACAAAACCTCATGCAGCGATAAACTTTGGGCTATTTTCGCACGTCTTTTGTCTTAGCCCTTAGTCACGCTAACGGCCGTATGAGAGTATGAATCACTTAACGGGCATCGAACTAGTTCGCGACGTGTACCGTTGCCGTGTGGGAAACGGACAATGGGTCGTAGCACGTATGGAATAACGTTTTAATGTCGTTTTGTATTTGTTCAAGAGATTGAATTTATCGGTGTCGCATCTTAACCAATAACCATTTTAAGACAAAACCCCCCTATCGTTATCATTTGGTGCCAATCATTTTTAAAGTTGAAACGGGAAGCTTTGAGGTATCTTTCTGTCATCTTTTCAATGATCAAAAACATTCTTTTTTTTTTGGGTTTTAAAAAAAATATCCTCTTTATATTGAGATTAAGTGATAACAGCTAACGACTTTCTGGATCGGCGATTTTCAACTTAAATCAGTGCAGATTGATATTAAGTATACCGGTCTTTTGTTTGTAATTTTTGAGCTGGAATATGTGCATTAATCTAGGCGTTTTGAGTGAACTAAATCAATCGATCAATCGACATTCGACAAGAACATACTAACAATATATTGTGCTAAATATTATTCTATGTACATATTTATTTTTATTTATATCTGAAGAGACGCGAAGTATGCGGTTTTTTCTATTAATAAAACCGGTTACTGCACACTTTAAATTAAGATATTCATCTATTCCCAGCGGGTTTATAACCACGACAGTGTAACTTAGTTGCCTATATAAATTACTAGAACAATGTAAACGACTCGGCTCATTCCAGTCTACGTTAGAATGAGGTTAATGGATAGTATTGGCGTCACTCAGAAAAGCAGGTATTATTTAAATATTTTTATCGAATTATTGGAATGTCTATGGACTATGGACAGTGGACGTTAGAATGAGGTTAATGGATAGCTATGGACTATGGACACTGGTATAATGTGAACCGATCATAAAGCTTTGTTTACAACATGATTGCCTCAAGTGTCACGTAAAACGTAAAAGGCACGCAGTTTTAAAATCATACAAAATACTCTTACGTAAATCTCAAAAAGAATAACATAGGTATTATTTGGACTCTCTTCGCACCGCTTACGCTTGCCAGATACAAACATGTGATGTATATTTAACGACAGACAAGGAAATTAGATGGTAGGGAACCCAGATTTTAAGTAGCTAGATACCGCAAGCGATCAGCAAACAGTCCGTTCAGCGTGCCTGAAAGAGCCAAATTTCTGCCAACTGCCAAGCGCCTATTTTTTTTCATTCCTCCTTCAATACTATCTCCCTCTTTCCAAATACGAAAAATCGGCTCTCTCTCTCCTGTCGAACTATGTTGGCTCACTGACGTGACGATTGTTTCTGATGGCGCGTTGTGATCATCATAAATGATTCGTGTTCACGTAGGGAAGAAAAACTAGGCACGGTCGTTTTTTATTTTTAATAAACATGTGGCATCTAGCTATGCCAAGTCCGTGGTAGGCACCGATTAGAGACGGAAAATACAATTCAATCCTCGCCTCATTTGCCCCCGAATGCGGTTACATACCTGTGCAAATAACTTCTGTTAGGAGGTAAACCACAGACTGTTTGATGCCAAAATAGGTCGTATTATGTCGTTACTATCTAATGGTACGTTCATACTGAGGGCCAGCGTCGGCCAATGTGTTTGATTGATCGGTGGTCGGCAAATGCATAAACTTAGAAAGGTACGATACCAGTGCTTGTCTTGAACAAAAAAGGCACTTAGTACCTTTAGACAGTCGTGCGTTTGCTGATATTGGTCTGAGTGTAAAAGTACTATAATAGACCTGCAACTTCGTCGGAGTTAACCTAGCTTTATGATCAGGCAAGATAGGGTAACCTGTTCAGTATCCAAGTTTCATAAATCGCACGAATTATATAGGGACTCATAATACGTGTTGTGGAAAAAAAAAACTGATCTTGAAGCTGCGCAGTGGGCTATTTATCTCTTTCGTGGTACAAAGTGATAAAAGATGGCGGGGGTCTTTCCGCCGCGCCACTGATCCGTCAGTCAACTTTCGCTTCCCGAGCAGTGGAAAGTACAGTGCCTATGCGCAGACAAGTCTACCCTCCACTGTAGTTCAAAGTTCTTTTTACCTGACGCCACTGCTACTGTACGGCCAAGAACCGGAACACCCCAAGCCCTACCAACCGACCTCTTTCCTTGATCGCTACGAGACATTGTATTTTTTTTAACGGAGGGGAAATATACCCGACGTCATGGGGAATGTAGAATTTTCACCTACGAGAATCCCCTCGGCCTCGGTGACCACCCTCAACGCATATTGGAAAGCTCCAAGCTTTCAACGGTCGGAATTTCTCAACGGAACGCATCGGAGCACATTGGAGTCCCTAGAGCACTAAGAGACGTCTACTCCAAGTTCTCTATTATATCTGCCCTCGGAGTCTGAAAAGTCGTTTGCACTGAAACCAATTTCCCTGTTCTGTGATCGCACCTCCATTGAGGTGGAGTGGATCATCCCTCAGTATCAAGCTGAAAGAGCTTTCTCACAATATGAATAAATAACTACATTTTTCTATAGGTACTCGGGGTTTCCTTTTGTAATTTGTGGTCTTTGTTCAAAATGCACTGTTATTTTTATTTAATAACAAAAGTAAGATTATCGTGTTTGTTGATGTGTAAATTATTAAATTTTAAAATACATTGTTTAAATTCAGAAAGGCCAGTAATGTATAAAATCGGTACTTTTTCTTAAGGACGACTAACGACATAGAGTTTCAAAGATTTAAATTTGATGCGGCTTTGAATTGGATCTTAGAATCACTTATAGAATCTGTGTTCATTCTGTACGGTAGTAATTAATTATGTAATTCTGTAGTTATTATATATTTAGATGCATAAAGAATCTAGTTAAAAATGGAATAAAATTTCTTTTTAAAAAAACCTCGTAATGGATTCAATATAGTTTTACTCTCTAGGTAGGTCTTTACATTATAAAAGACTAGGGGCTGATATTTCGATCGTCAAATAAGTTTTATCTCAGACTAGCTGATGCCCGCGACTTCGTTCGCGTGGATGTAGGTTTTTAAAATTCCCTTGGGAACTCTTTGATTTTCCGGGATAAAAAGTAGCCTATGTGCTAATCCAGGGTATAATCTATCTTCATTCTAAATTTCAGCCCGATCCGTCCAGTAGTTTTTGCGTGAAGGAGTAACAAACATACACACACACACACATACAAACTTTCTCCTTTATAATATTAAGTGTGATAAAAGTTATTTGACTATTGAAAAAAATCAGCCCTTATTAACATATTTTTTTATTTTCGGTTTCCATCATTTCAATCATATCATTATTTTATGACATCCAAAGTACTCATTGTTCGTTTTCTATAGAGATTTGCATGCAATAGAGTTTTTGCTCGTTGTTTCGATAAACGGCTGTTAGTACCTACTTACTTATCGACTTATGAAAGCCAAGATTCTTTCATTGATTCGTATCTTTATAATTGTTATGCATGATGATTGTTGGTGAAAGAACTCGTTTATCAATATAGAATTTGTTTTTTTTCATTCGTTTATAGGAAATCGATAGGGAATTGTACGAAAATACTTTTTCGATTTCTGATATTGAAAGAACTCTGTCCTAATTTGGTCTGATTGGAAATAATTCTAGAACAACTAACGTAGCCAAGTACCTACTTATCTCACAAAATAAACCGCTGTTTTCTGTGGATTTTTGCTTACAAGCATCAAAAGATCCTATGAACTGAAGTTAAGTCAGTCATCTACTCATCACATTAAATGATAAGTTATTCGTCAGTAATAGACTAGCAAAAGTTCACAAAACTGACAGCAAAACCTATCTCTAATGGGATACCATCTCTAAAGCTTTGCTTTAATAGGCATCTGGTAGACCCATCTGAATTAGTGTATTATCACCATATATCATCAATTATTACCATCTTTATAGAACGGCGTGTTAAATATTTCTACAAAATCTCATTCCCTACATTTTCTTTCCCCACATATTCACTCCGATAGTATGTGGTACAATTTATCGGAAAGCGGAAGTCATAAACATTGTAAAGTAGGTATCCTTTAAGTTAGAAAAGCGTTATAAAAGCCATAAAGCAGAAGCGAAGGTAGCTTTAGTAAAATATTTAAACTTAAACATTTATTCTATACCAGGAAGATTCTTCTTAGGATTCATAAAGAATTCAAGTAATAGTCGCTGGCGGTACTACGTACCTACCTACCTATTTGGATACCTCTCCAGTTTAGGTAATGGTTCGACATACATGAGAATACCCGGCGTGGCTGAACTAGCGAATGATCTGGGTTGTAGCCTATACCAGGCGGCTCCTAGACATTCGCTGGTTCGGCTATACGAGGCACCCTTCATGCAACCGGGCGGGTCGGCGGGGTTGCGGATCGCCGGCGTCCCCAGGACCCTGGACAAGAAGGACTGCTACGGTACCACTCCCAACACCGAGCAGTGTCCAAGTAACCCTTTCCCGTGTTCCCCCAGCCTACTCCTAAACCAAATGTCCTATCATAAAAGTCCCTCAATTAATCCTAAACTCCCGCACACTCCACACTCACTTACACACAGAGACACACACAAACACTACTCAGATAACACACAAACTTTTAAAAAACAAATGGCGGATCTTAAAACTAATTTCGGTCTCCTGGTGGGTAGCGGCTCAGTGCCCAAATCCCACCCTGGCACCCAGGCGACGTCTACCGACGGCGCCCAGGGCCCAGGCTGCCCCACCGTATCAGGAGGGGGCAAAGACCCGCAAACCATCGGTTCGACAATGATGAAAACAACGACCTCGGCTACTAACATGGACATGTCCTCCCTTGCCGAAGCGATCCCTGTGCCTGCCAGCGCAAGCACATGGACGCTTGTGGCCCCCAAGCAAAGACGGAAAAACAAGGGGAACAGGACAGACAGACGGACACGAAAACAAACGGACACACAGGCAGACGAACAGACGGACAAATTGAAAAACAGACCGACGGACGGTAGGGAAAACGGAGGCGGGAAGCGAAAGGAACCCGACTGCCCAAGCGCGGACGCCAGCCACTTGGCCGGAGGAAGCAAAGGTGGAAGCGAGGGACGACCCCCACTAAGTGGCGGCCGGCCTTCTGCGGACACTGGCGCAACCCCTGGCTGTTCCGCAGGCGAACAGGCGAGCGGGCAGGTATCGGCCCCCGATCGCAACCCTAATGCCTCGGGGAAGTCGAGCACCACCACTGTCGGGGCTGGGCAAACCGCAGTCGAGGACAGGGGGAACGATGGTGGTCACACTGACCCCGACGGGAACCCAATCCAGGCGCGGGGCGCAACGGGCCCTGGCGGTTCCAACACCGCTCGACCCCCAACTACAACAACAACAAAAACAACATCCAACAAACCAACAGATAAAACAGACGCAACAAAGACCTTGAACCCACCTAAAGCGAGGGCACGCCCGCGCTTTAGGAAGCGGAACAGGGGACAGACAAAAGACAGACAGGACCCCGGGACGTCATCGAGTCAGACGAACAAGAAAAGAGACAGACTTGACGACACGATTTCACCCAGGGGGGAACACAAACGCGCACGGACTGACGACAGACACACCCGAGATGCGAAGGGCTCCTATGCCACAGCAGCCCAATCGCATCTGAGCGTCGCTGTAACCACCACCCCCAGAGTTGACCTTACCCAAGATGAGGCGAATGCCATTCAGGCCCAGATACAGAAGGCGATTTTCGCGGCCTGTATCGAGCCTCTGGCACCAGGCCAAACCCGATACGCCCCGGCGTTTGAGGGTAAGGCCTTCCTCAGCGAGGGTGTACTAAAAATGTGGTGCCACGATGACCAAGCCTGTAACTGGCTCATAAACGTGGTGCCAAAACTAACATCACCCAGGAGCGGAACAGGGCTCACTGTGATAAAACAGACCGAAATCCCAGTCAGGGTTAGGTCGGGACTTTATGTCCCTGACTACGACGGGGAGATAGGCCAGCTACACCAGGTCCTATCTCACCAAAACCCATGGTACGGAGTGTCACAGTGGACCCTGTTCAGCTACCGTAGAACAACCAGCAGCCCTCCTGGGGTGTTCCTAATATTAGGAATCCCCAATGTAGAGCTGCCAACGATTCTGGCGCGCGGCAGGAAGGTCGCCTATTCCACGGGCTCCATCTACATCAGGTTCTTCACGAGTGAAGGACTGAGTGATGTACCGCCCGGGCATGACTCAGCGCCTGAAACTCGAGAGGAGCCTGATGCGGATCGGGACATGGATGTGGATGGACCAACCGGCCAGCTCCCAGTGACACCTGAGCCTTCCGTGAGTGCTGTCCTAGACAATATCGAGGAAGTGCTGGCGGACTCCCGGATCAATACGAAATCACGGGAGAGGAAGGCGACACACAACGCTCCAGACGCAACAGCCCCCGCCGAACAACCACCGGCGCAGAGGGCGACAAAATAAAAATCATCCAGACCAACCTCCAGCACAAACATCTCGCCACGGCCACGCTACGAAGGCAGCTGGAGGTTGAACCCGAGACCATCGCACTGATCCAGGAGCCGTGGGTCAGGGGTAAAACCATATGCGGTTTCGGAAGCTGCAATGGTAAGATCTTTTCACATTGCAATGACGAAGCACCAAGAACATGCATTTACATTCCGCGCTGCATTACAGCGTCACTACTAACACAATACTGTTCCAGAGATCTGACAGCAGTAAAAATAAAAAATGGAATACAACAGGGCGTGGGACTACCACCAAGACCAGTGGTCCTAGTCTCACTCTACATGCCCATAGAAGACCGAATACCAACAAAAGAACTGGTGGACCTCACAACACATTGTGAGGACAACGACATAGATCTAATTATCTCTGTCGATAGCAACGCACATCACAACCTGTGGGGATGCACAGCCAACAACAAAAGAGGTGAGAATCTCATGGACTTTCTACTAACAACCAACCTAACAATTACTAACAAGGGCACTGAACCGACTTTCGTGTCGAGTAGGTACCAAACCATAATCGATCTAACCTTAGCGTCAACCAGAGCTGCAGACCAAGTAACGAACTGGCATGTCAGCGACGAGCCTTCGCTCTCCGACCACAGGCGGATATGCTATGAGCTAGATCTGATGATAACCCAACACGCACCAAAGAGAAATCCAAGGAAAACTAACAGACTAAAATACAAAACCTTGCTAACGCATCAGATAGGTACAAACAAACCTAACGACATCGACGATATCGACAACATCGAACAAAACGTAAACAAACTAACGGAGTGCATTAAGACAAGTTATGAACAAGCTTGTCCTCTGAAGAAAATCAACACAAATCGACTGCCAAAAAACAGCTGGTGGGGCCCAGATCTGGAAAGAATGAGGAAAAACCTCAGACATCTTTTCAACAGAGCAAAAAACACCAGACAAGAACAAGATTGGGACAACTACAAGGAAGCCCAATACAAATACAACAAACGCGTCAGAGAAAAAGACAAAACCGCGTGGCAAAAGTTTTGTACAAGCATAGAGTCGAACGACACTGCAGCCCGCATACGTAAGATTCTAGCAGACGACAACACCCGCACACTCGGCTCGCTGAGGAAAGCTGACGGAACATACACGAAGGATGACAAAGAAATAAGCGAAACGCTCATTGAAACGCATTTCCCTGGCTGTAGAATAGTAGACTCAGCTGACTGGGAACACAACCTAGGACACCATCCCACAGATGAGGATCGGGATCTTGCTAACAACACAGTCACGCGAGATAGAATCAGCTGGGCTATTGACACCTTTCACCCTTTTAAATCAGGGGGGACCGACAAAATTTTCCCTGCACTTTTACAATGGGGAAAACTTCAACTGACACCATGGCTGGAAATAATATATAAGGCCTGTATAGCATACAAATATATCCCAACAGCCTGGAGAGAAGTAAAGGTAGTCTTTCTACCAAAACCTGGAAAGAGTGACTACACTTTACCAAAGTCCTTCAGGCCTATCAGCCTTACATCATTTCTACTAAAAACACTAGAGAGACTGGTTGATCGGTATCTCAGGGATGGAACCCTAAGACATGTACCCCTACACTCACACCAACATGCTTACAGCACTGGCAAGTCAACGGAAACCGCTCTGCATTCCGTTGTTGGCAAAATTGAACATGATCTAGAAAACAAACTATCAACACTGGGTGTCTTCATTGATATTGAAGGAGCTTTCGACAAGACAACCTTTAATAGCATAGACAGGGCCTTGGGACGATACGGGGCGCCAAGAACTATACGCAGCTGGATAAGAGCATTATTAGAACTAAGAATCATACAACTAGATATCAACGGAGTCACAAAAGGCATAGTAGCGAGAGGCTGCCCTCAAGGAGGTGTCCTATCACCAATCTTGTGGAACCTTGTAGTTGACGACTTGATAAACAAACTAAACACAAGCGGATTTTACACCATTGGTTATGCTGATGATCTCACCATCTTAATCAGTGGAAAACTAGAGAACACATTATATGAAGTCATGCAACGGGCATTGCGCGTAATCGAAAGATGGTGCAATGAAAATGAACTCACCGTAAATCCAAAGAAAACAGAGATGATTCTGTTTACCAACAAAAGGAAAATAGAGCTAACCAAACCACCAACTCTGTTCAACACAAGCCTCAAACTGTCAACTGAGGTAAAATACCTTGGTGTGACTCTGGACAGCAAGCTCAGCTGGAAAAGGCATACAGAAGATAAAATTAATAAATCGCTTACGATACTAAACCAATGTAAACGCATGCTGGGGAAAAAATGGGGGCTTAAACCAAAGATAATAAAGTGGTTATACCTAGCGGTAGTAAGAAGCTCATTAACATACGCCGCTTTGATATGGTGGCCGAGAACTCTTCTTACGACCGCCCAGCAAGAACTACAGAAATTTCAACGACAAGCATGCCTCGCCATTACAGGCTGCATGAGTACCACACCAACAACAGCACTTGAAATCATACTGGGGATCCCGCCCCTACACTTACAAATCAGAGAAGAAGCAACGCTCGCAGCCTTGAGACTGAAAACCTCAGGTCTATGGAAAGAACAGAACACAAGGCACACTAAAATTCTAGTGCAAAGCATAACCAAAGAACCACGCCTGGAGTGGAAATGTGACAGAACCAGGAAACAACACATACTGGACAAACCATACAAAATATATCCAGAGATAAACATAGATACGAAGTCAACACGGGATGCAATAGAAGTGTACACCGATGGATCCAAAACAAAAACTGGCACAGGAGCAGGGGCCTACTGCCAAGAACTAAACATGAAAATAAGTCACGCACTCGGTAAGGACAACTCTGTCTTCCAAGCAGAGTGTGTAGGCATTACAACCGCAGCCATAGCAATGGCAAATCGACAGGTAAAAAACTTTAAGATTAACATTAACTCAGATAGCCAAGCTGTTCTCAAAGCTTTGGCTAAATTCTGGACAACCTCCGAACTCATACAAGACTGCCATAAGGCTCTGGAAACACTCGCCATGTCGAATGATATCACCCTACGGTGGGTCAAAGGACATGATGGGGACCAGGGAAACGAGGCAGCGGACGCATTAGCACGCAAGGCCACGACGCTGAAGGTGACAGGGCCTCAGCCTATTGTACCCATACCCTTCAGTGAGTATAAAACTTGGTTGCATGAACTAACACTTAAGGAGCATTCCCAATTATGGGCAAACGCAACTGACTGCAGGCAAGCCAAAGAGGCTTTCCCTAACATAGATATACGACAAACTAACAAACTACTCCGCCTGGACAAAGGTAAACTTAGGAAGGTGGTGGGACTCATAACAGGGCATAGCCCACTAAACAAACACCTTTTCGTTATAGGTGTTACCGACAGTCCTCTGTGCAGGGCCTGCATGGAGGTCGATGAGACGCCGACACACGTGCTCCTGGAGTGCATGGTCGTGGCAGAACAACGAGAACGCCATTTGGGTTCCCCAACCTCACTCCATGAAGTCCTCGGCAACCTGGGCGGTCTACTTGGCTTCTGGAGCGAGCTTGGATGGCTGGAGTGAAGACTTCGGCGGGGAGGGGCAACGCACGCACAACAGACGGAAACGTTTAAGTGCGGAAACCAGCCCAGAGAGAAGAAGAAGATACATGAGAAGGCTAACTTCTATCGCTACGTTTAATTGCTCTTTTCCGGTCTTCCTTTGCTTCTTTTGCGTCGATTTGAAGATCTTTGATACAAGTATTGCGCATCGTATCTGTTTTTGCAACTATAGCTTCTGTACCCATGTTATACGCAGAACGGAAAGACGAACTTAACAATTGTTATAGTTACTAGGTCAGGGATAGGCTCACTTCAATCACTGAACGTCGAATGACAGAGTCATTTTATAATTTTTGCTTTCGTTACAAAGACTCTTGCGTTAAACATCTACTACGTTTTGACCTCATAATAAATTCACTTACTTCATAGAAGGATTTGATCATAATTCTGTGTACACTAATTAGTTTTTTTTTAATATTTTGAGATGGTAATAGTAAAAAGAGTATGACGTGTTTGTTATTTCTAAGACCACCGCGTGTTGGGGTCCTAGCTTTAGTTTTAAATTGACGTTAAAATTTTCACAATCACCTACCTTACCTGTATTGATTCACCTATTTGACTTTCACTGTACCTTTCTTTGTAAAATGAATTGTTTGAATCTGAGTAAAATAAATGTAAGGTCCGCTCCGCAAATGCTACCTACATTTAGACCTAGCATCAAATATAGGTAGCATTGACGCCTAAAATGATAGGCTATGAAACGACAATTTTTCTTTGATTTCACGTCACCCATAGCCTAATATTTGCCAGATCGTTGATCAAACTGAGATTTCTCTCACTCTAGTTCACTCTGGCTCTACTGCCTTCTGCAGTTGTGCATATTATCATCTCAATATATTACTTGCGTAACGTAGCAATTTTTATTACTTATTGTATAGCATCACCTTAGTCTCATATAGCATAGCACTTGCTTTGGAACCCTATCCTACCTAAGAGATTGCATTAAAAATTTATTACCCCGTCCATATCCTGCCTTTGTGTTTACTCGCTTCGCTAACCATCGCGGTTTATTGTGTATTGTGTAACAGGCATACAGACATACATGCATGCAACGTGAGACAATGAAGCATTGTTAATCTAATTATTGATGTAAGTTGATCGATGCCACTGGGGACTTGATAGACGATATTTATAAGTCCCGACGCTCAGGATTCCTTATTGATCTTTTTGTTTCTGATTGTTTTTGGCATCATAGCTACAAAATGGACAGATTTAGCAGTTGTCTGTGAGCTTAGTTTATAGTCTACTAGCGTTTGCTATACAAGTATTCTTAGTAAGGGGATACATACATGCATAAGTGTGTCTATCTGTCTGATTTTCAAGTCTCAACCACTGAAACCACCTAGACAAAATTTGACACAGGGACAACTTGTACACTGAAGACTGACATAGGATACTTTTATCCTAGGAAAACAAAGAGTTATCACGGAATTTGTAAAAAACCTGACGAATTTGACAAATTTGACGAAGTTGCAGACATCATCTAGATTCTAGATAGATCTATATCTACCGGGAAACCAGTACAGTTTTGGTGCTATTAGATGAGATAAAGTTAGCGAAACTTATATGTATTTAGTTTGCGGTTACAGTTGTCCCACCCGCAGTCTTGGAATTCTTTGAGTAGGTAAGTAAGGGAGCAACTTGTACGAGATAAACTTAAAATATATATACATATTTTTAAATTTTTTATGATTTTTTGATACATATCAATTCCGACATAGGATACAATCCCATACAGGATTATATTGCTTTAGGTATAGCTAGCAAGAATAACCAAAGCGCTAATGTAGCAAAATTGAACTCGAATTTCTCATCAGATTGGAATTAAACAAACATTCATATTACATATTCAAACCAATTGAATCTCTATCTGTGCATTATTAAAGTCAAAATTTCGCTGACCCAAATTGAAATATAATATCAGCTGTTATTAATATGCCAGTTGTAATAGCAATCGTATTTCAGCGAGTTAAGGTACAATTTCTCTTGAATTTAATATAGCAACATAGGAAGTGATTCCAATTTGGTAAAATGAATTCTGCCGCATTGGATTAATGTTTAATTTGGTTTGTATACAAATTTGTATCAGAAAATTGATATATAAGGGCTTAAATTCTTCTGGATGGATGCCAGGATTGAGCATATAGGATGGGTACACACAGGTTAAAAAATCGGTCCAGTGCGAGTCGGCTCGCACCTGAAGGACTCCGTACGATCGTACAAGAAAGTAACACTTTCATTGCGACCATTCTGAAATTTTTATTATTTGTTGTTATAGCGGCAATAGAAATACCTACACATTGTTTGAAAATTTCATCTTTCTACCTATTATACAGCCTGTGGACAGACGGACGGACAGCGAAGGCCTAGTAATAGGGTTCCGTTGGCATCATTCGGGTACGGAACCTTAAAAATTATACGTCTGAAATATATCGTAATCCCAGAAATATCTGGAATCAAACTGGACGTGTCAGGTCTAAACTCAGAATAATAATTCAATCTAGGATATAGGGTGTTGCCTAACGTCTTTTTTCCTACTGAGCTATTGGTGGCTGGTTCGTCTCTTCCTACTGAATGCGAGGAAATAGGTTGTTTGCTCCCACCCTTATACGATTCAAAATGGACTTAACAGGAGGTGGAATTTTGTCATTAAAATTTTGAGTAGCCGTTTCTCTTGTAATCCGCAGACTGGACTGAAATAGACTGTATTGCTTAATTTATCGCTGTATTTGCTTCAAGAAAGTCATAATTTGTATAACGATTTCTACAAGACTTGGATTGTGAAAATCTCTACAAGAGACCTACGTCCTGCTACGTAAGTAGGTAGATACTTACATCAATTTTATTGAAATGATGACGATACCTACATGATTTCATTACGGCGGGTACAGACTGCTGTAACGTAACATGCAATGTAACACGCAATGAAAGAATTTACCGTCCACATTGTCGCAATGTATCATGCAATGTAACAAAATTCCCATAGTGTGGACGCCTTGCGCGCACGAACCGTGCACACTACGCGCACGAACAGAGCATTTCAACTCGTGCACGCCGCGATCCGCCATTTGTCGGTTTTTCGCCGAACACAAAGGGGCGCGCAGCAGTGATGCCAACTTAGCAACTTTATAGCTAGATCTAGCTATTATTTGGTGACAGACAGCCACAATTTAATGAAACTTGTAGCTAAACTTTTTAGCTACTTTTTCTAGCAACTTCCACTGCCTCATTCAAATGCAGAGGTAGAGAGGTTATTCTCTCAAATGAATTTAGTGAAAAATAAGCTAAGTTTGTTAACTCTGAACTCATTCCTCTGCAGTAGAGACTTCCTCAGGAAAAGTGGTAAATGTTGCTATAACTGTGTTTTGCCTAAAGATGTTCTGCATAAAATGGGTACTGCGGAAAAATATTCAAAACCAGCGCAAGACCCGGAACCCCAGCCATCGAAATCTTCCTATTTAATTAATTAGTTTTTAAATTATTTTTATCTTTTACTTTATTAATTTCTTATTATAAATTCTTTTGAGATTAAATTCTTTAACCACATTTTTTTTATTCAATGACGTACACCGATACTTTAGACATTTTTAACTTTAACAATGTTAGAATTAAGGAAAATAAAAATGATTCTTAGAAATTGTCATTTTATTGTCACTTACCATAATACCAAGTTCGTTAAATATTCTTTGCCTAAGTTTTAACATTTAGCACTATCTAGCAACTTTTTGGGGTAAAAAAAACTGGCAATCTAGCAACATTTTGAAAAATATCTAGCAACTGGGAAAGCTAGCAGTTGGCAACAGTGGCGCGCAGTGTGGACAGAGCGCCGGTGTGGACGGGTTGTGTGTGTCTGTACTGCCGAACGCGCGCGAACCATGGAAGAAAACACAGCTTCGGCAGACTGAGGTAATACCTATGTTCGCCGCGCGCATGCCGGAAAAGATGCGAGTACGTACGTGCTCAGAAAGTGCGCACGCTTCGTCCACACTTATGAAATACTCCTTTCATGTTACATTGCATGTTACGTTACAGCAGTCTGTACCCGGGTTTAGACTTGCCTTGCTGACGCAGACAGTGTCAAAATTACCAGTTTCATCAGGAAAAATTAGTTTGTTTTGAATATAATTTCCAGTTTCAATATGCTTCGTCCTGTCTAGGTCATTTACTTGCATTTATGTCACATGGGAAAAATGATATGGCTCATAATATTTAGGTTATACCACCCCAACAAGCACCTGTATTTATGTACATTATCCATTACACCCACATTGTATTTATAAGGAAAGTGCGGAAGAAAAAGTTCTATGCGATCTGTTAAGAAAAACTTTCATTGACCTATAGCGCGTTCGATGCCCGGTAAAAGCAGGAAGCTGTGGGCGGACAGACAGACGTGTCGAGTCTCGACGGACATGTGTGATTGTTTCAATACGGTTGAATTTTTGAAACAAAGTTGTACGATTAATGAAAAATAAGATACCCTATAATAGATAGTCCTCGCTGAGGAGCTGTTTGACCTCATTCCACCCTCCTTTTGCTACTACCGCACCGCACGCCATCGTAAGCAATTTCGCCCTCACCACTTGGGTTCCTGGTGCACCTCGACCGCTCGTTGTGCCAGATCTTTTTTCCACGCACATGCAAACTGTGGAACCAGCATGGGGGATAACATGAGGTTATCCAAGGGGCATATCAACAAATTCCTGAAAGGCCGGGAACGCATTCGCGGTTCCTCTGGTCCTGCAAAGGTTCATGGGCAGCGATAATCACTTAACATCTGGTGTCTCTTCTGCTCGTTTGCTCGCTATTTTTAACCCCCGACCCAAAAAGAGGGGTGTTATAAGTTGACGTGTGTATCTGTGTATCTGTCTGTGGTATCGTAGCGCCTAAACGAATGAACCGATTTTAATTTACTTTTTTTTGTTCGAAAGGTGGCTTGATCGAGAGCTAGCTTAGCTATAATCCAAAAAAATTGGTTCAGCCGTTTAAAAGTTATCAGCTCTTTTCTAGTTTTCTTGTAGAAAAGAAGGTTAGATAACCGTTAGGTTCATAATATTATGTCAATTGACAAATGTCAAGCTGTCAAGATGGACGTTGCCTAGATACATAATTATTTATTTGAAAATGATGTTTTGGAAAACGCATATACTTTGGATCGTAGGCGTGGAATAGTCCAAGAAAATCGGTTCAGCCGTTTGAAAGTTATCAGCTCTTTTCTAGTTACTGTAACCTTCACTGGTCGGGGGTGTTATAAATTTTTAATTTACAATTGTTATATAAAAAATAGTATAGTATTATGGTTATTCGTAGCCTAATGATTAAGACGTTCGTGTCTCCTAGTCCTGAGGTTGCGGGTTCTTTCCCTGGCACGCACCTCTAACTTTTCCGAGCTATGTACGCTTTAAGCAATTAAATAACACTTGCTTTATCGGCGAAGGAAAACATCGTGAGGAAACCTGCATTCCTGAGAGTTCTTCACAAAACTCTCCAAGGTGTGCGAGGCTGCCAATCCGCACTTGCCAGCGTGGCAGACTGAGGCCTAAACTCATCCTAAGAGGAGACCTGTGCTCAGTAGTGGGCTGGCGATGGATGGGTTGATCATGAGGATGATAGTGATGAAAAATAAGATCTGGAAGAATATATAAGAAATTGAAAAACTTAGAAAAATAAGAAGCCGTAGCCCGTAATATGTAATTTTGAACAACTACGCAATCCTGATTTCTAACTCATCAGTTCACATAATATTAATCTTGATCTTACTATTAGAAGCATTAGTTTACTGGAGCAAGACCGAAACAATAGACCCAAATAGTATTCGATACTGTAATCAATGTGGTTTTACAGGCTGTCTTCCTGCTCTACCTATTTGTAATACGATTGTACATACTCGCTCGTGCTTTATGAGGGCTCTTTATCTAGTCTTTACCCGACGGGTGCCAATGGGTTCTTATTACTAAGCCTCCGCTGTTCGTCCGCTCGTTCGTCTGTCTGTCAGCGGGCTGTACCTATCTCTTGAACCCTAATAGGTAGAGAGTTGAAATTTTCACAAAATGTGTTTATTGTTATTATAACAACAAATACCTGATGACAAAATGGCTGCCATGAAAATTTGAAAATATTAAAAAGTTTTATTTTTTGTACGTTGGTACAAAAACCTTTCTCGTTCGGGCCCAACTAGCACTTGACCGATTTTTTTATATTTCGACTGAGACTAAACAAAATTGACTTAATTGTCTTATAGCGAATTTTTTAATGCATTTTTATTTGCTATTTAATCTATTTATCATTCCTTGGTTAAACTGTGTTTGCGACCATTTTACTCACGTGAGAATACAACAGCAAGTAGAAGTAGAAATATAATAATTACCTAGCAATGTTTTACGCTTTTCGATTTATGTAATTCCGTTCTCTACCTAGTTTTCCATCGAAACGTTTTATCCCACTTCTGATGCAGCTGTAAAATGGATTAAAATTACATACTACTAATAAAAGAGAGTACATTTCGGTGCCTACTTTAAATTTTTGATGATTTTGTAGCTAAGCGCTAAGCTAATTTGTGTCTAGGTATTAATTATAATTACTTAGTCATACGAGTGACTCAGTAGGTTTCTAGACAGTAAAAACGATTTTTTAAGATATCTAACCATAAGAGCGTAAAAACAAAAATGCCAATGCTTTTAGATTTCAGTATTAGCGTGAGGCATCCTCTTTATCATAGACTTCGTCCCCGTGAATTTAGGTTTTTAAAAGCCCCGTGGGAACTCTTTGATTTTCCGGGATAAAAGTACCCTACGTTACTACAGATCTTTAACTATATCCATGTAAAAATCACGTCGAACTTTTGCTCCGTCATTGCGAGTTGCAACGTGATTGAAGGACAAACCAATAAACCAACAAACAAACACACTTTTACATTTATAATATCAGGGTAGTAATTGGGTAGGTAAACTACTTACATTTTTTAAGTAGTACTTTAAAAATTTATAACACCCCCGACGATCCAAAGTATTTGAGTTTTCCAAAACATCATTTTCAAATAAATAATTATGTATTTAGGCAACGTCCATCTTGACAGCTTGACATTTGTCTATTGACATAATATTAAGAACCTAACGGTTATCTAACCTTCTTTTCTACAAGAAAACTAGAAAAGAGCTGATAACTCTTAAACGGCTGAACCAATTTTTTTAGATTATAGCTAAGAACACTCTCGATCAAGCCACCTTTCAAACAAAAAAAGTAAATTAAAATCGGTTCATTCGTTTAGGCGCTACGATGCCACAGACAGATACACAGATACACAGATACACAGATACACAGATACACAGACACACAGATACACAGACACACACGTCAAACTTATGACACCCCTCTTTTTGGGTCGGGGGTTAAAAATAGAACAGTTTGAAGCCCGCGATATTGTACTCGCAAGTCGTACTCTATATTGGTTTTAAGTATAAGAAAGTAAATAGATCCATATAACAGATTAAACTCAATAATAGCCATTAGGCTGAACAGTTTCTAAATCGTTCGCTAAAAGTGAAAGTTTCATGTTCGCCGGATACGCTATCATTAAAATTGATCAGATGCTATCTTCTCTCACGAGACTCAACTGTTACCGAAAGACACCGATTTCCTATTTATTTGTAAAGGCAATTTATTTTTAAATAAAAAAAAAAAAACAAAAGGTGATCTTGTTCTGTTTAGATGCTACACAAGTTAAGACTTTTTTAATTTTATAGATAAACTATGTCATTTATCTTAGGAGTTTTATAGAGCGTAGCGAAAGAAATGTTATGTGAAGTGTGAATTTATTGATTAAAAAGCTTTATATTTATTTATACATTTATTAGGGTTCCGTATCTCCAGAGAAAAAAACGGAACGCTAGGATCTCTTTGTTGTCTGTCTGTCTGTCGTGTCTGTCAAGACCATCAAGGAAATCAAAACCTATCAATTATGAATTTTGGCAGATACACAACACACACAACACAAGTAAAGGGGAAAATCGAAAAACCGTGAATTTGTGGTTACATCACAAAAAAATTGAAGTGTTATTTCTTGTACGATGGTACGGTATCCTTCGTATGCGAGTCGGCTCGCACTTGACCGGTTCTTTGCATCAAAATTCAAAACGCATAGTTATAAGAGTTCCACGCACTATTTCATCTCAGCGTACGAGAAGGTTTATTGACCAAATTATTATTAGAAAGACAATCGTCAAAGACCATAAAGAGAAAAAAAAGATTCAAATAATGGATGAAAATTGGAATGCGTGAGAAATGGCATGTATTTTATTTTTACTATAACAAACAGAGATTATAATATAACAAACAGGTTTTTGAAAATGAAAACTTCTATTACTGTGTTGGGCGATTTTGAGATGGGTAAAAACTTCAAGGTCGCATCACCGACATGCTAATCTTAATAATGTTCAGAAGGCCGCTAGATATAAAACTATACTAGCTAATATTTTTGGTTTTAATTTACAAATTATGGAATTTTAATTGTTGAGAAGTACCATAGTTGACTTTACAATCCAAAAAAAAAACACTGTTATTTCATAGCTTTATTAAATTTTCACTTCTGTCGGCAGTCCCCATTGATTGCCAATTTTTTTTGAAACAAGAGTTTAACTATGGTTCAACTTTAACATACGGGGTAATATTTTTGAAAAGGCCAGTAAGGCGAAAATCAAACATTAGATTTGAGAAATTTTTAAGTAACAATTTTGGATGTATACATACCTGATAGGGTAAGTTTTTGGGAGCAGTCAGTAAGGCGAAAATTAATTACTTAAGTCATAGTTTTCTACTAAGAAGAATCGATCTAACGTAACCCTTCCTTTTGGCTTTGCCGCAGTCGGGTAAAAAATAGAACATATTACAAGTAGAGACATGTGGTATACGGAAATTTATCGTCGATTTTTAAGGTAAATACTAAGTACGATCAAAGATTTTCTTGTTTCAATTTATCCTAAACATGGTTATTTTAAATAGTAGGACTATAGTTAGTGTAAATTACGACATCAAATAAGAACAAAGCTACTTTACTTGATATGCAAACTTGACACACAAGAATGTGGTAAACTTGGAATATAAGTTATGTAAAAATATGTATAGTTTATACATAGCGATACTATTAGGTAATAAAAATACTTTGGGTATGTTTTATGCGTACCTAATTATTAATTAAAAAAATAACTTGTTTTAATTGAGTACCTAGAATCTAGATATATGTTTCTTTCATTAATATTATTTATTGCAAAGTTAATGAAAGTCCTTCTTCTTGTCCTTTATCCCACGCTATGTAGAGTCGGCACAACATGTCTTTTTCTTCCACTCACTTCTGTTATACGTCAACGCATTTTCCATCCCACCCAAAGTTATTGCAAGCCATTGTTGCTTATTTTCTTAATTAATACTCTTTAATATTAAGTTAATATTTATTAATTTAATATTAATATTAAGACTGCGCTTTATATATTTACTGTAGAATAACGTATTTTTTATGTACAGTTTGTTTTTAATATTATACAGGCTGGTAAAACCCGATATATTTTGGATGGTAGATTGTTTTATTCATATGGTTCGGTTTCAACATCGAATGTAGGTCGTATTAAATTCAAGGTGATTATATTATTTCGTAAAGTTCAAGATAAATATTCCAAATTATTACATATTACCTACTTTATTTAGAAGAAATTACGATAAGGTTAAATTGCTCAATTTATTAATCTAAAATACCTAGGCATCTTGCAGCATGCATTAATATTAATGTAAAGGTACTCCCAAGTAGTATCCTAATGATAACCAAATGTGTCATAACTTCTGGTAAGTAAAATTATTTCAAACATACCTAAAAAAATTGTTAGCCTAAAAAACTTGCTGATTCCAATATTATGACCTTCCATCTTAAGCTCAATATTGTGATCCAAGGTATTCATAAGACACAATTTATCTGAAAAGCCTTGATCTTCGATAAAATTTAATAGTAGAATTTTATATTATTATTCGACGAACCTGTCCCATTCACATTAGTTTGTCAATTATTATAATGATATGTCTGTCTCTTTTCCAGGTACGGCCAGAAGAAAGAGAAAGCGAACGTTCGTCTCGCCAAATTGCAGAATACGATTCGCCGCTGCCGTGTAAACGCGTTATTTTCGTTGTGATAAAAAATTAAATGTTTTGCTATTAAATATAAGTGAAAAGTGTTTTTAACAGTGATTTCACTATTTGAGATGTAATATAGTGATTTTTTAAGTGTTAAAAACGACGCATTCCGTTCCTAATACGCTCAAATTCGTTTACGCTAACGTCGATCTCAAATCTCGATACAGTTAAACAAAAGCAGTTCCTTATAATGGCTAGTGACTTACATATTTTAATACGTCCATACAGTGAATTGAAGTGTTTTTACAAGTGAATTAAAGTGCTAGTTGTAGTTTATTTGTTGTAATTTCGCAATGGGAAATTGATTTGTTCGCGCGGTTCGTGTACAACGCCATCTATCGTCGAGTGGTGATGTTAACTTGAGAATGGAGGCCGGTTTCATACCGGTGACGGCGGGGAATGTAGGCGGGACTGTTCCGCCGCCCGCCGTCGTGGCGCCACCGGTGAACGTCATTCGGGCTCCGGGCCTGAAACGCGGAAAAATGGAAGAGGCTATTTCGGATCGGGTAAGTTGTTATACATTTTATTATACGTATGTACTACGTTTTTATATATAAATTTTAAGAACATCAATATATTGATTAGTAAGCACTAAGCAGGTTATTTTTTGTTCACTGACCCTTCTCCAAATTTTACCCTATATTGTAAGGTTTTCTCGATTAACTTTTTCAATGATCATAAAAGTTTCTTTTGTACATATCTTTGTTTTCATGGATATAAAGTATGTTTATAATAAATATTTCTAAATTAAAAATGAAAATAAAATGTTTAGTATAAATAAAATTTAAATATAATATTATTGTAACAGAGAAGTGAAGATGTGTTGTAATGCAATTCTGACAAAATATAAAAAAAATTGTGAGTAAAAATTTATTTAGTGACTGAAAAATCAGCTCCAAATTAGCATCTGGAAAATTTCATTTCTATTGACATTATTCCTATTGTTAGTGAACAATTGTATTTAAAACGCGTATTTTCTGTCGATAAAAAAATAAGAAAAGTGATAAGTAGATTTCAATTGGTAAGGTGACATGATAACATAACTCTTTTCAAAGTTACAAAGTAAACCTAAAGGCCGGCCTTTGGCTGACAGGAGAGCACTTCAACTGATGAAGGGGTCATCTTGAAAATATTCTCGAGGGTTGTTTTTAGCTAAGCGAATCTCAGTTTCACGTTTAGAGGCATTTCTGAGGTTTAACCGGCGCTATTTAGCCGTTACTATAAAGTAAGATGATTCCTCTTCATTCTATACATCAATGATTCTACATTTCTTTTCCATTTCATACTCGTATCTTAGCTTTTTATTTGAAATCTTGAGACTTACTTTTTCAATTTATCCATATAGCTACTCGTTTCGGGTAAGAAAACGTGTTTAAAAAAAATTATGTTTTTGAACCAATCGCTCATTCCCAAGACTACAAAATTTTCCCGATTTTTTCACCGGCTTCTTTTTCATTTATTGGAGGAAATTTGATTGAATTTCCTATTCAATATTCGGTTTTGGGTCAACGTTCTACACCAAACACTACAGATTTGTTCATTTCGTCTACGAGCTAGAGACCCGTGACATGCGGAGACACAGGACATACAGACAGACAGCAGAATTACATTAATAGGGCTCCGTTTTTCTCTTTTGGGAACGGACTCCGGAACCCTAAAATGGAAATGGTACTTATGCTCCGGCTACACGCTCCGTCTTGCCTGCGCAGTTAAAACTGCAAAGGCAGGACTGAGAACTTAGCAGTCCAATTTTTAGCAGCTCTTGGAACTGCGCGAGATACCGTCTTGCCGTCCACACGCACGCAGGCTTGTGCAGGTAAGCTCTAAGACGGAACGTGTAGCTGGAGCTTAAATGCATAAATTAAAAATATGATAATTTATAGTTTGCTCGTGTTTCCATCTTCACTTCCAATCGTAATATTATCGAGGTCATGAGAAAATCTGTTATCAATATAAGAGGGGGATATTTATTGCTCACCTGTGTTGCTCACATAATGATGTGTTTGTGTACAATATTATTGGTAATCGGTTTCACATTTGTATGTGGTACTTGTACGCTAAGTGCCTATTATATTGGTCATTTATTAGTATAAACGTAAGTAGGTATTAAATACCTCCCAACTAATGATAAAGTCGTTTATTTAAGTAGGCAAGCGATTGCAGAAGGGTGTACCTAATTATACCCATAAGATATGGCTTATTTCGCCATGTCAGCAATTTCTTTGGTAAAATTCAGTGTAGGTACAGTTTCGAAGACGCCTAGGATCAGAAGAATGATTCACTAACTCAGTGATCATTTGACATTGGTTGTTCTACATTGCTGCTTCACTGAGCGATATATAAAAGTAATATTTCGTAGCAAACCTTCAATGGATTAAAACAATTTGTGTAACCGAATCACCCACAGAGGACCACTTACATCTACCACCCAAGATTCTTGATGAACGTGACTACATGCATCTACGTTACAGAAGTTTTATTTCAAAGATAAAACATTCAAAGATAACACATACGACTAAATTATTAAATTAAAACCTGCCATATGTAAACCTAGCTTAAAACAAACTCCGTAATAACTTAGCTCCCACTGAACCTAGCCAACTGCGGAGTACCAACCAGTATAGCCATACGCGCCGCGCGCGCCACACGGTGCCTCACAATATTCGAAAATAATTGCTCCTTGCGAGTAGTTTGTAAATCGAATCAAATCGGACACAGATTTTATTATTGCTTTTAAAAATCGAATCGCAATTTGTATTGCTGCTGAAAATCGAATCGAACAAAGGTTACCTACCGTCATTGTTGCTCGGATTCGAAATTCGAACAAGTGATCTTCAGTGCAGTTGAGTTTTGTGCCGAAAAAGTTCCTAGGTACTGGGTTTACAGTGTGGTCATTGGTGTACTGCTTTTAAATCATATGGAATCGGTTTGTTTCTTTAACTATGATGTTACCTATTTACCTATTGTAATTTGTTTTGGTAAACAAAATTATTTGATGGACTGAGATCAGAAAGATTCTTGGATCAATTTATTCGGATTTCAATCTATTCCGGTTCTTCCAAAAATCAATTAAGTATAAAATATGCGAATAACAACCAATGATTTCTTAGAATTTTAATTATTTATTGGCGAAGGTAATTTTCCTTAAGCAGCAAAAAGTTTAGAGACTCAATTATTATTACTAAAGAATTAACCAATTTGAATAACGCTTGTCATTAGTTAATGAGCATTTTTTTTACAAAGAGGTAGGTAGGTACATTGTTCTTGGGATATACTAGCTTCAGCACATGAGTAGATATCACGCCAAGGCTTTCTCACATAATTTGTCTTTTGCCTAAATACCTAACTAAAGTTATATGCATAGTAATAAATCTTTTAAAAATAATAATAACATAACATCAATCTATCATTGAAGAAGAGTGTGAGGGTAAAAGGAAATAATTTTATGTCTCGACCGAAGCGTATTTATGATAAAAACTTATAGCAAATATATGCTCCTGGGAAGAAGTAAAATATGGTCGTTACGGGGTTTAGGCACTGACTATATTATATCGGAACTTTACCTCTCTAGAATCTTTTAGTTAAGATGCTCTTACCTTAATAACTCACGCACATTATTTGATAGATAGTAGGTACCTAATATGAGGGGGCGTTCAAACTTGTGTGCTTATTATCTTATGGGTCAATTCTTCATAAAAAGGTCACATGTAAAAAGACGATAACAGTTCTACTTAGTTTCTCGTGAATAGGTACTTGTAGTTGTATCTTCTTAAGCGTCGATGTAGATGTACGCTGTATGATATTATAAAATACGTCTATGTTCTCAAGTAGATAAATACCTCATTGGATCATACCTATTTAAAGATGTAACTAGCTGCTTACTTAGGCTCACTTGCACAAGCACACATAAATCAATTTAAGTAGTTTATTTTTTAATGCTGTCAGTTGTCACTTTTTAGCAAAAGCATTATGCTCTTGTCAGAAAGTGACAGCATTACAAAAATTAACTAAGTAGGTAAATCAGTTTCACTGTCCTTATGCTAGTGGGTCTTAGTTCATAAAGTAAATCTTTTTAAATTTTTCCTAATAATATCGTAGCTACCTTACTTACTTTCTTATTTAAAGCAATACCTACATACTTTAAGATTACGACATATAAATTGCAGTCGTTTCCCACTTTGATACAATTCGAAACATGATGAAATTATAAAAATTCACAAGTAATAAAAAATGTAACGGTTTCGCTATAAAGATATGAGTTAAAACCAAACAGTCTCTAGTTTATCGAGCAAACACAATTTTTCTAATGTATTTAGGAATTAAAAATATGACCACACGAATTTAACCTTTAAAATCTTAACGTTTAGGTTTCATTTCCCCAAGCTTTATGTTATAATTTCGCAGCGTTATAAAATAGATCATTTTCGCTCGAGATAACTATGAGAATTAAGATTAGTATACACTATATACTGTTAGACACATTTTCTTGACTGCATAATATGTATATTTAAAGTTATAAAAATTGAAATGCCTAAAATTGTCTAGGTTTAACTTCAGCTGTAAGTTGGTAACTATTACATAATCACTTAACTATAATTTTCTTAATATGTTCTCAGGTAATGTGTGCTACTTTTAAAGGGTTCTTTACAAAATGCCTCAATAGAATATATGTACAAAAACAAGTAAAAAATCGTGTCCCTGTTTCGCTTTACCATCCACTCGACAGCTCTCTCCAAGCGTCAAGAGGACCTCTGCTCCCATTTACCTCTATAGTTTGTTACTTAACAATTTTCGCGCGAATTTATTTTCTCTGTTCGGTTCTATGCCAGTGAGAATCAACCCTTAGGAATTACCTAGAGGATGATGGTTAATATTGTGCGCGAAATATTTATAAGTAGTTCTATTTGAAGTTGCAACATGGCCGTTTGCTCAGGTCACAGAGTAGGACTAAATACAACCGGGACAAGCCCGGCTGAGATATGTTATTGTACAATGGGCAGACAAACTCCTCGTGTTCAGATTGGATTATCGATTTGTTTTGCGCGCACTATACCATCGGGCACGCGGCTAGTTGTCAGAATAACAGCGAATAAATGTGGCGCGATTTTTTTCGCAATTCTGCAACACTTGCAATCTTATTATGGAGATATCCGCACTTCCGATACAAAATTCGCGCGGAGATAATTCTGTGATTTGATACCAATTTCACGTGGTTTGGTGTTAAATTCGCGCGAATATTTTGTGCAGTATGGAGCTGTATGGCGCTCACCGCATTTGCAGAGTGCAGGTGAAATCTATACTAATAAATAAAATTGGAGTGTCTGTCTGTAATTTCGAAATAACTACCTCATATTAAGCTCATATGGTTATTTGAACGATACCAACACTGAATAACACGTTTTTAAAATTTTTGTCTGTCTGTCTGTCTGTCTGTCTGTCTGTTTGAAAAGGCTAATCTCCGGAACGGCTGAACCGATTTTGACGGGATTTTCACAGACAAGTTGAGTATTGACCAGGGCGTAAAATAGGCTACTTTTTTAACCGACTTTCAAAAAGGGAGTTGTGTTTTTCTACCTATGTTCACCGAAATCTCCGAGATTTCTGAACCGATTTGCGTAATTTTTTTTTTAATCGATAGAGAAACTTTGCGACATTGTTTCATAAAAAATTTGGAGTCCAACTCCTCAATCCTGATGCTGCAGAGGATCTGACCAATCCACGCGGGCGAAGCTGCGGGCATCAGCTAGTTCGAAATAAAAATCGCTGTGCAGGCTTGGCCCAAGACTTGCGGGTAGTTATCTTGAGTTCATTTGTCTGAGCCTAGCTTTAGGTAACCATTTCGAGCCATAACGAAACAATATGATGTTGGTGAGCAAATACCGATAACGCCCGCAAATATTCTACGGTTAAGGAGGCCACGAAAATAAATCTGTATTAAATACTGAATAGTAATGGTAGGTAGGCATTATGACCAATAATTTTTTCTATTACTTTAAAATACCTACGATTTTGAAATTTATTTACGCTCAAGAGCGGATGCCCGGGAAAAGTTTCTAGAAGCCTCAAGAGCGAGTACATCTATAAAATCTACGGCACGTAGGTACTATTTATACTGAAATAAAACGCCTAGATTGAATTTTATTTTATGGGTTCTTTTAAGCGCAAGAAATATAACATGTCAGTGCTTAAATTATCACAAACGATTGCGTTTTATGCAACGTTGACCTAAGACTAATTTTATCCAATTAGAGACTTTTGAGAGGTTGTCGACCTATGGGTGTACCTATTGAAGATCGTTTAACCGGGAACTGACCCATGGGACCATGGATGGTAAATTCTATTGTAAACCATAGTAGGTAGGTACAAATTCATTTATATAATAACGCGCGGCCCAAGACGAGTTAGGCTAGGCGCACACGAACGCAAACAAAATTAGTAGGTACGTTAAAATAATTATTGTTTCAGCGCGTACTTCATAATAAGTATACAATACATTGATGACATTTAACTGACTTTTATTTAAGTTGATTGATATCTACTTAAGTTAGACGTGTATAATAAACAGTCCACTACATCTGTATGCGTCGGGGCTAACTGACAATAATAAACTGGCAATGTATGTCGTTATATTAAATAATATTGTATAATATATTACAATAAATACAGTGTTATTGTGGGGACATTCCTCAACCTGTGGGCTTTAATAACCTAGTAGGTTGATATTTTGGCGTGTCTCTAAGGTCGGGCCATTAGGTGCGTATTTGTTGAACGATGATGTATTACTATTTTATGACTTACTAATAGCATCGTTATGTGTGGGATATTCGCGTCTATGACCCATTTCCTGTCGAGGCCGCCCTTCGAACATTTTGGCTTATCATTAGCAAGCTTGCAATTAATCACGATTTGTGATAAGTCGCTTTTTCACTTCGTTAATAAGCCATCGAAATAGTGAAAACTGAAAGTTCTCCCATGAAAAACTGTGAAATCGACGTACTTATTTTAACTTTTGGTCGCCAGTTTCACAGCTTTTCATGATAGAACTTCCACAATCTGAGTTACGCGTGTGCCCATAATTTAAGTTCGATCGATTGTGCATCTGTGTGGTCTGATTATTATTATAAATATTCAGACTTCAAAATATTTACCTTGATAACTTTAAAACTAATGGGCAGTTGACCAAGATCCAAATTCCAACCATCTTCAACAGCACCTTTAACAGACGTTTGTTCGTACTTGGTAATTAACTAGATAAATATTCAGTGCTGAAGGAAGTGAAGACCATACTGATATCATTGCGTTCCATTTTATAAATAAAAAATACCTACATAAGTAATTTGAAGGTAATTCAATAAAAAGGCAAAACACATAATTAATGGCGTTTGAATGACTTCCTATACGCCATAATTAGACCTAGGAATTGTGTTTGTACTTAGAATGCGTACAGTGCTTACAGCCTTATATAGCTCTGTTTGTTTGAGATACGGAAGAATTAATGAACTTACTTGTTGAAATGTAAAGTAGGTACATGATGTACTTGGTGACAAAGTATTTAAATAGTTAATAGCTAAAATGCACTGTGTTGTATGTATAATGCATTTACTTAACTGGGGCAATATGGGGAACTGAAAATGAAAGATGCAAGAAAACTGTTGTCTATTTGGCTTTTTGAGGAAAACTGTTTTAAATGACCCGCCTTACCTTGTTTGATATCTTTCAGGCCCAAAACGTTGAATTCCTAAAATATCATATCAGTTTCATAATAGGTAAGTTCATAATAGGTAAGTTCTTGTGTTATGTTCAAATAAATAACTCGTTACTTTACATATATGTGCGATACATAGTATATAAACCAAGCATCGATAAATAATAAAATTATATAAGACGTTATGAGCAGGTGCTCATTTGAATATTTCAAGCTACGTTAAACCCGTAATAAAATCCATTATTTCCAAGCGCCGACCACTATTAAATTAATGGTGCTGCGTAGTGAGCTAGTGTGATGTCATTTATTGTGATGATTATAATAGCTATTAACCCATTTCTATGAAGATAAGAATGGTAGTTGCGCCGGCACTACGCCCCCCGAAATTTTAAGTTAGGCATCTTACATACCCGGCTGATTTTGTTGTGGGCTCTTCTCATAATTGGGCCCGTTTGGAACCCTCGCAGCTAAAGTTTTAAGTTAACGTAATTAATTATCACCACTATATCATTCTTTGATACAGAAAGTGTACAATAGTACCTGATTTAATTAAATGACTGACTTGCATAAACAAAATCAGTGTTTTTTCAGGTGTTCTAAATTCCAAAATATTCTAATGAAAAACGGTGAATATTATATTCCCGTTTATAAATAGGGGTTGCCTCCCTATTGAATACAAGGTAGTTGTGTCTGACATTCCAATCCCGGGATGTGAAGTTGATCTTATATTATTTCCGTGCATAAATAAAACCTCCTTTACAACCTCTCGCACTGCCAGAGATCACTGGTAGAGATCTCTTATAGAGATAAGTGCTTCCCTGTACACTTTTTCTTTCTTTTTCTTGTTACAACTTTCTTTTACAATAAAAATAAACTGAGCGTTTTTACAGGTGTTCTAATTTCCAAAATATTCTAATGAAATCCGACGTGGATGTTTTGTACAGTACTGAATATATATCTAGTAAAGTCGTACACGTTATTCATCACCACCTACTGTTATCAGACAAAACAAACGCAATAAAATTCACATCTCCCCAGATAGATATGATCTAACCCCACTTATCTCAATTTGTTTACAGCTCCACCAGTTTATATGATGCTTCCTGTTAAACGAAGGAAGGTCGCCGTGAGGATGAAAAAAATTGAGTTTTAAAATTGCAGCTCTTATCAGTGTAATTCGAAGATTTGCTCAGCGGAATATTTATCATCTCAGTTACTATAATATTTGCGCTGTTTTGTTTCACTAGATTCCTTTATTCCAATGAAAACCTGCCAAGTGCGAGTTGGACTCGCACACGAAGGGTTCCGACCCGTACCATCGATTCAATATTGCGAATATGGGTAAACAGTGGAGATGTTACAAAAACAACAAGTGTAAATTAAAAATTTATAACACCCCTGACAAGTGAAGGTTACAGTAACGAGAAAAGACCTGATAACTTTCAAACGGCTGAACCGATTTTCTTGGACTATTCCGCGCCTACGATCCAAAGTATCCGAGATCCGAGTTTTCCAAAACATCATTTTCAAATAAATAATTATGTATCTAGGCAACGTCCATCTTGACAGCTTGACATTTGTCAATTGACATAATATTATGAACCTAACGGTTATCTAACCTTCTTTTCTACAAGAAAACTAGAAAAGAGCTGATAACTTTTAAACGGCTGAACCAATTTTTTTGGATTATAGCTAAGAACACTCTCGATCAAGCCACCTCTCAAACAAAAAAAACTAAATTAAAATCGATTCATTTGTTTAGGCGCTACGATGCCACAGACAGATACACAGATACACAGACACACAGATACACAGATACACACGTCAAACTTATAACACCCCTCTTTTTGGGTCGGGCGTTAAAAAGGGTACCCTACAACCTGCCTATTAGCATGCAATATGTTATGATATATCAACGTGTATAATACAAGGTTTGGTATAATTAGTCACATTAAATATTTCGTCATCGTACTATACAAGTAACAACTTTTTATTTTATTTTGTGATGTAATCACAAATTCACGGTTTTCGCATTTCCCCCTTTACTTGTGATGTAAGACATTGCTTCCTGCTTTTCATGATTCTAGGTCAATGGGAAGTAACCTATAGGTCTTGGCAGCTCTTGATAGACACGACATCACACTAATATTATAAAGGAGAAAGTTTGTATGTGTGTGTGTGTGTGTATGTTTGTTACTCCTTCACGCAAAAACTACACAGATTGGGCTGAAATTTAGAATGGAGATAGATTATACCCTGGATTAGCACATAGGCTACTTTTTATCCCGGAAAATCAAAGAGTTCCCACGGGAATTTTAAAGAACCTACATCCACGCGAACGAAGTCGCGGGTATCAGCTAGTATAGACATAAAGAAGTGATAAAGTATCTCCAGAGAAAAAAAGAGTTTCTTATTATCTTTTGTGTCTCCAATACAAAGAAATATAAGTACAAATGATTGATGGGTTACCATTATGATGATGTGGATGACAATAAACACAAATCTTGAATCAATGATCTCCTGTTTAGCATGAGGTAGTTGCATGAGTACTTGCAGAGTTTTTGTAAAATTTGTTCTACCAGTAGGTACAATTTCAGTCACTTTACTAAGAACGCGTTCCCCATTCCAAACTATGTGTTAGCAAGTTAGAACTAAGTAAAAAGTAGTCCGCACACACGCAAGCGACGCGCCAGACCGTGACGTGTGAAGACAGTGAGTTATGCTGTTATGTACCAAGTGGTTCCCGCCTTGCAACTAGAGGCCGTCTGCAAGGTCGCCATTTTGACTTGTTATCATTATTATTGAACACTAGCTGATGCCCGCAGCTTCGCCCGCGTGGATTAGTCAGATCCCCTGCAGCATCAGGATTGAGGAGTTGGACTCCAAATTTTTTATGAAACAATGTCGCAAAGTTCCTCTATCGATTAAAAAAGAAATGACGCAAATCGGTTCAGAAATCTCGGAGATTTCGGTGTACATAGGTAGAAAAACACAACTCCCTTTTTGAAAGTCGGTTAAAAAAGTAGCCTATGTTACTCCCTGATAAATTCTCTACTTGTCTGTGAAAATCCCGTCAAAATCGGTTCAGCCGTTCCCAAGATTAGCCTTTTTAAACAGACAGACAGACAGACAAAAATTTTAAAAATGTGTGATTCGGTGTTGGTATCGTTCAAATAACCATATGAGCTTAATATGAGGTAGTTATTTCGAAATTACAGACAGACACTCCAATTTTATTTATTAGTATAGATGGTATTAGAAAGCCTTCGGTATTCTTCAGCATAGCCCAAATGCTGGATTGCGAGCTGACACCGAAGTAAAATTGGTACTAATTGTTCAGTAGCTACTTTGGTTTTAGTAATTTAAGCTATAAAAGTTTGTTGAACGGTGTCCTAAAACCATATTACCAGTGGCCAACAAAACTTTGGTAATGTTCGGAAGTAATTTAGTAAAGGCAATTTAACAAGATAACCATGTTTAACTATTTATTTATGTCACCAAATATCTACCTAGATTTGCCGACATTGTAGCTAGATCAGTTGTTGTTACACAATCTCAGATCTAAACTGAATTGATGATATTTGGCTAGCTTTTTTCACAAAGAGCATTATGAAAGGGATATACATGACAATCACTAAATCGAAATGACGGGTCTAAATGTATTGCACATTTAGACCCATCATTTCCCAAACATTTAACATCCCAAATGTTTGCGATAATGTTTATGGCAAATATTTGGGATGCTTAGGACATCATAATATTGTCCTACGTTATCTGGAGTTAACGTTTTGTGAGTTATTAAGGTTCTTTTTCATAATTTCTTCCAACTCTTTTCAATACATTACACTCACAGAAATTATTTAAATGTAGTTCCTATTACCATTAAGTTTCCTGTCAGCTCTTCAAAAAATTTGCATTCTGTGATAGATTCGTTACATCATCATATTGCGAGGTCTGCTCGAGATGCATGTCGAGACTTCATTCCGTCTTAATTATACGTTTTGATGCCTGAAGCATTTGAATAATTTACTGGCTGGTTACTAGTTCGCTTCTAATGAATTCCCGATATCGAGAATTTCTCGTCATTGTGTATTTATCTGGTTACTGGCAAAGTGACAGTTTGATGTGATCCGAAATTACTGGGAAATTGTAATTTTAGACTCCAATGCATAAAGTGTCTATAGGTTATAATTTAAACTATTTATTACTAAAAAATAATTTAAAATAAACTTGTAGACCCACTTAATGGTCGCCACAGCTTGCGTTAGGTAAGTATTTACTATAAATTGAACTATGAGCATTAGACATGGCTAGACAAAAAAAAATCCAAATGGGTCCAATCGGGGAACATACATAAAATAAAATAAAAGATTCCGACGAATTGAGAACCTCTTCCTTAGGAAAGATAATTTAAACTGACCCAATAGTTAATAGGGATGATGACTACTCAAGACTACTAGTCAAATCAGTGACTTTTTATCAAACGTCAAAACGCTCGCTTAGTAAGAGAGCTTATATGAAATTCACGATATGACGTCATAAACGTTTGACGTAATTTGACGTACTTTTTTAGTTAAATCGATAATTTAAAATGGTTAGCAAACTTAAAACTAACAGCGGACGTGGATTTTACGAATTTTGGAAGACTGACTATTTAATCATTACCAAGAAATTATTTATTTTTGACATAAGCATCATCCCAATTATAATTATGAATTTAACGCCAACAAATATAAAATACAAATTATATAAAAAAGTATATGTATGTTAGGTAGGTAATTATACTTAATTTTCACGCCCCCGTAGTGCGTAGATACGCCCACGTAGTCACAGTAGGTAGGACTGAAGGTAATAATTGAATAATTTCGCATTATAATTGAGCGTGAAGTAACTGGAGTTACACGAGAAACAAAAAGCCTCACTACGTAACATGCAATAACTGTTACACTGCTTATTAAATATCTTACTAAAAGCGGTAACTGCATAAAGTAGTTTTTTAATTATAGCCAAAAAACGTGGGAATTTTCAAAAACTGATATTTCTTTGTTTCTAGGTACCTAATTTGTTGCGATGTTTAGCTCGGAAATGAAATATTTCATCCATCCAAAATATTATGTTGCTCATAAATTATATTATACGAAACTCTAAAAGAGCGAGCTCGATTTTATCTTTTACTTTTCTTACATCTTTATTTTCTTTATCATCTTTCGCATGGTTATAATTATTTCGATAAACAGATAGGTACAGTTCTTACTCAAGGTAATCTCTGACCTGCTGCTTAAGTTTATAGTCTCAGAGCCTCAATAGCTCAACCGGTAAAGGAGTGGACTGAAAACCGAAAGGTCTACGGTTCAAACCCCGCCCGTTGCACTATTGTCGTACCTACTCCTAGCACAAGCCTGACGCTTAGTTGGAGAGGAAAGGGGAATATTAGTCATTTAACATGGCTAATATTCTTTTTTTTTTTTTTAAGTCTTTGTTGATCTCTCAAAAATATTTTTAATTTGTAACTCGTAGGATGTGTTATCAATTACAGTTTTTCAGGTTTTACTTTATGTCACTTTACCAAATAGTAATTTATGGTTTAATTACTAGCTATCTGATAAATTGCTTTATGATTTTGGATGTAAGTACATGTATTACAAACACAGATATTACTTAATGAAAATGAGTTTCAGAAAATTAACAATTTGTCCTTAAGATCAGTGATCAATGGCTTGGATGGATAATGAAGTAGTTGATCGAATACCTACTATTATGGTCTTTATCTGCATTGTCAATAGCGAAAAAGACCAGAATAGAAACTATATTTTTGTATACTGTAGTATTAAAATAATATAGCGATAAGCAACTAAAGCAACTAAACTTAGTTGGTTTAGTTAGTTGCTTTAGTTGCAAAGTAAAAGTAAAAGAAAAGTAAATCATATGCGGTAGTATTAATGCATCTAAATATTTAAATTAAGTAGTTAATTGATAAGTAATGCAGATAAATTCGCACTGAATTTATGTAATCTTTAAGATAAAAATTCAATACAGTGAGAACAATAATGTGAATGAATTGCAGATTTAAAAATGGTCTATAATTACACTAGAAGTGACGTAAGTGTAGCTATGTTACCGAATCGCAGTGCCCAAGACGTGCGCAAAGTGAGCAGATTCACAATGCGATCGAGCGATGAGATTGAACTAAGTACGCGTAACGTATAATATTCTATGGAAGAGCAATCTCCATAAAGTTATCTTCTGAACTGCATACTAAACAAACAACGTGGTGACTTGCACTATCAGGTTTGCTCCTGAAACAATTATATGGAAATGTACAAGATACAAACATGTAAAAGTATATTGAGAAAAATATTTACTAGAAGATGACGCCCGCGACTTCGTCCGGATTTAGGTTGGTGGGAGCTCTTTAATTTTCTGGGATAAAAAGTAGCTTGATGTCAGTCTCTTGTATCTCTGTACCTGATTTTGTCAAAATTGGTTAAACCGATAGTTTGTGATAAGGTTACAGACAGACAGACGACACACTTTCAGATTTATAATATTAGTATAAGTAGGTATATTAAAAAAATATGATACGTTTATATTTAGCGCTTCTTCTAGTTATTTTCTTTCGAAAATAATATAAAATGGAAGGTTGAACTCTGTGGCCTCAAAGACTTTTGTTTAGCAAGCACAAATACATAACCACAAGTGCACCCTCAAGCCAGGGATTATGAGTTTTTGAATAACGGTGCAATTTCTTTTCTTTTATACGTTTACACGTTTTATTATATTGAAAATGTAGGATTAATTTGAGCACGCAAAAATTTTAAGCGATTACTAAAGCAATTTCGCCACAAAACCATAGGGCTGGAGTGTACACAAGAACTCTACATGATAATTTTGCATAGATATTAGTAAAATAGTTCGCAAAATATGTTTCATTTAAATTGAACTGGAGGCAATTTTAGAAGCAATCATACAGCCAGGTGAACTGTGAAATGTCAGCGGTAGCACGATTCTAACCCACTTTTATAAACGCCTAGAATCGGTTTTACATAAGCGTAATTTTAAAATATACATAGGTCGATATAGGTCAGCTTTCTCATACATTGCGGTATTTTCACTGCCTATAATTTCTCACCTCTAGTTTTGAGTAACATTTGGCTTAAATTCCCAAATATGACAGCCAGCCAGCCAGCCAATTACATCGATTGCAAGGATCCCCAAGGCCCAATCCATCAATGGCTTGTTTCTTTCATAATACTGTTGGTGCATTTTGGACATAAAGTTTTTTTAACCCCCGACCCAAAAAGAGGGGTGTTATAAGTTTGACGTGTGTATCTGTGTATCTGTGAGTCTGTGTATCTGTGTATCTGTGTATCTGTCTGTGGCATCGTAGCGCCTAAACGAATGAACCGATTTTAATTTAGTTTTTTTTGTTTGAAAGGTGGCTTGATCGAGAGTGTTCTTAGCTATAATTTAAAAAAAATTGGTTCAGCCGTTTAAGAGTTATCAGCTCTTTTCTAGTTTTCTTGTAGAAAAGAAGGTTAGATAACCGTTAGGTTCATAATATTATGTCAATAGACAAATGTCAAGCTGTCAAGATGGACGTTGCCTAAATACATAATTATTTATTTGAAAATGATGTTTTGGAAAACTCAAATACTTTGGATCGTCGGGGGTGTTATAAATTTTTAATTTACACTTGTTAATAGTTATTTAGATTTTAATAAAAAAATAACCTAACGCTCTAGTTATACCTGGAGTTGTACTAAAGGGTTAAATCAAATTGATAATTATTCTTTTTAACCCCCGACCCAAAAAGAGGGGTGTTATAAGTTTGACGTGTGTATCTGTGTATCTGTCTGTGGCATCGTAGCTCCTAAACTAATGAACCGATTTTAATTTAGTTTTTTTTTTTTTTGAAAGGTGGCTTGATCGAGAGTGTTCTTAGCTATAATCCAAGAAAATCAGTTCAGCCGTTTGAAAGTTATCAGCTCTTTTCTAGTTACAGTAACCTTCACTTGTCGGGGGTATTATAAATTTGTAATTTACACTTGTGTCTCCATTAGTTGGCTCTCCAAATCGAAAATCTTAGTCAAAGTAGGTAGGATCAAATATCAAAGTTCACTACGCTATAAAAATAAAAGTAATGAATAGGTAAACCGTAAAGGTGAGTTTTTTATCTTTTAGAATTGTATTGTGCTTTTCACCGGCTCTCCCATGTGGGTGTAGTGAAGCGTACAAGGTCGCCGCATCTCGTTAGTGCCCATTCAGGTGTTTTCCTTTGCTCCATCTGTGAATGAACGAATGAATAGATTGTGTGGAGGATTATGTGATGAATTTTTACTATTTTCTTTTGATTACTTTTGGATTAATTAATTTGCGACTATTAATAAATTCGACTTTTTAAATCTTTTAGAATTCTATTGTGCTGCTCCCGTGTGGGTGTAGTGAAGCGTACAAGGCCGCATCTTGTTACTGCCCATTCAGGTGTTTTCCTTTGCACACAGGATTCACAGATGGCTGTGAATGAAAGAATGAATAGATTGTGTGGAGGATTATGTGATGAATTATTATTATTTTCTTTTGATTACTAATGAATTATTTAATTTTCAACTATTAATAAATTGCTATCGATTAAATGTGTATCGACTTTTTAAATATTTTAGGAGTCTATTGCGCTTTTACTGGCTCTCCCATGTGGGTGTAGTGAAGCGTACAAGGTCGCCGCATCTCGTTACTCCCTATTCAGGTGTTTTCCTTTGCTCCATCTGTGAATGAACGAATGAATATATTATATTGAGGATTATATGACTGTGATGAATCATTATTTTCTTTTAAGTACATTATCATCTTTTAATAAATTGTTGATCAGATTTTTATTTTTAATTGACTACGGGAGGGTGTGGTGATTTCTCTATCAAGTCAATATACCTATAAAATATAAATTGCTTCTTAATTGAGTCTCAGCATATAACTAATATAGCACTCAGCATTAAACTATATATAGCAGATAACTGAAGGCCAGTTTGTTTAATTATTATAACTTTTTTTAGTCATTAAAGTTAATATCGCAAAACCAGTTGAATTTAACACACTTATTTAGAGTAATAAGAACTTGATAAACCACTCATAATTATCGGATTTTTTTTTAATGAAAAATGCATCGCCCGCGTCAATCATGTAAAAACTTCTCGTAAGTTATTAGATTCAGTTGTATGCCTCATCATCGTACATTGTCTTTCACTTTTGCTGTAGTTTTTAACAGATGATCGAATACACTTTTACGTACTTTCTTTTTTAATGTGCGTGTATGTTAAACAATATGACTCTCAGACAATGGTACCTGTGTGTGTGTTAGAAATATACTATAGTTACTATGTAATACACTAACTTATCGGTTGCCAAGAGCCAGCACATATTATGACTAGGACTTACGAGTATTACTATAATCAGTAATAATTACCTAACGAAATCTAAGACTAATATTATAAAGAGAAGTTTGAGAGTGTAGGTCGTACAAGATAATCTCCAGATCCGATTTTGATTTTTTTTATTGATAGATAGCTATATTATCCCCAAGTGCTCTAGGCTATTAATCATATCACGCCGACGAAGTCGCCGAAAAAAGCAATTCTGAAAACATTTTGAATGGTTGTCAACTAAGGTCTGCTGACCTGAATAGATTTTTTATTCATAGCTGTAATCTAAGATGTTGCCGTCAGTCAAAAGCCAATGGATGGAGTACGCTCATGATCTAATGCCGATACCAATACATCCCAATAGTTACTTATCTAGATAACTTTCAAATATTACTTAGTAGTGTTCTAGCTTAGCAATAAAACTCGAGAAAACGAAACAATAAGACACGCTACAGTAAACTGACTGACAATACCGTTAATCCGACCATTAACGGCGATGGCGACAGACGACCGGAAACATTGCCATCTTGGTGCCGGATACACCAGCTCCGAACTGGTCAACTTAAACCTCCATTTTAGGACCCTATAAAACCCTATTTGGAGACTTGACTTTGCGGAATCACCTTTATAGGATTGCTACTGTGATTGCAGTTATTTATAGTCATTATTTTATCAATTTAGGCATGTAATAACTGTTATTATCCTATTATAAGGAGTTGTCCGTTCGAGGAGTGTATATTTTCATGATACGTACCTACCTAGATACGTACCTAACTTCTGACTCAATCTCATTGAGTAATGCGGGATAAGCTCAAACTCTTTGGAAAGCGCAAAACAATCTCTAAATAAAGTACTTTATTTAGCCCTAGCTGGTTATCATCCTACCGGCAAAGCCTTACCGCTAAGTTATTTGGCGTTCCGGTACTATGCCGCATAGAAAATGACAAAGGGTATGGATTCGATCAAAACTGCCATACCCCTTCTAAGTTGACTCGCTTCAATCTTGGCCTGCATCATCACTTACGGCATCAGGTGAGATAGCAGTCAAGAGCTTACTTGTTATCGAATTAAAAAAAAATGTCGTTTTTCCCTAAAAAATATGATTATACTTTTACTTTAATTCATAAACTTTCAGCGAATCCAAATCACAATAATTCTCAGAGCCTGTATCACAACTTAGAGATAAACTTTATTTAACGAATAAATTTCACGTTGTGACAGTTTTTGTATTAGAAATCTGTCTAAATGACTTATTCGATAGATAAAGTTTATCAGCAAATGGTGGAACGGTTCCTCAGTCTCAATGATTTACAAAATAAATGCAGTCAAAACGAGTAAGACAATCTAATTAAATGATAGAAAGTGTGAAACATCGATATCCAGCGGACTTACCGGTTCAAAGTGAGCTTGCTTTTAACAGTTTAGATTGCTACCTGTCCGTCACTTTCGATTTCGACTAACTACCCAACAGTATTAATAGGAAACTAATTCTAATTTTGTTTTATTACAAGTGTACATATGGTGCAAATTAGTATGTTAGTTTGAGTTAGTGCTGAAAAAGTTTTATTTAATCAAACTCTTTGAGCACTATTTGATATTACTTAAATATAGGCGTAGGTATATAAATACAGACTGCCTGATTTAGGTATCCTTTTTAGTGCTGACGGTGGTCGTTGTAAGTCAGCCTAAGTTTGACATTAAATTAGAAATCAGGATGCACGGTAGAGCCCCGCCAAGATAAGCCAATTGATATTTTGTTACGAAACGAATATATTTCTTTGCTTCATTAATCTAACCATTAAATAAAAAATCTTTGTCCTTTTTTTATTTGTACCAAAAAGTTGGAACAATAAGGAGAAAAAGAAAGAAAAAGTGGTCAGGGAAGCACTTATCTCTATAAGAGATCTCTACCAGTGACCCTTGGCAGTGCGAGAGGCTGTAAGAGGCTTACTCCTTTTGTAACCTCTCGCACTGCCAATGGTCACTGGGCCGCAATATGTAGATGCAAATGAGTAAATAGGTAGAATAGGTAGGTATTAGTGTAGTCAAATGTTATAGTGTTACTAGCCGATGCCCGCGACTTCGCCTGCGTGGATTTAGGTTTTTCGAAATCCCGCGGGAACTCTTTGATTTTCCGGGATAAAAAGTAGCCTATGTGCTAATCCAGGATATTATCTATCTCCATTCCAAATTTCAGCCAAATCCGTCCAGTAGTTTTTGCGTGAAGGAGTAACAAACATACACACACACACACACACACACACACACACACACACACACACACACACACACACACACACACACACACACACACACACACACACACACACACACACACACACACACACACACACACACACACACACACACACACACACACACACACACACATACAAACAAACTTTCGCCTTTATAATATATTAGTGTGATAGAGTAGTAAAATGAAGATACATATTGTATGTAGGTAAGTACATTGTACATACAAATGTAATAAAGTGAGTACCTACTCAAGAGTGAACTTGCCTCTGTATTAAATTGTTTGCTTACAACTTGCGAACCACTTTCGATCTCGCCTTGTACACCACAGTTTTTGTCGATTTCTTGTTGTAGGTATGTGTACAGTACAGTCGTTAGTGTCTCGAGTACTGAATAATATTATGACTGAAAAGGTGCAATAGTTCCTACTTATTTGATACTAAATTCTCGTGACCTGTTCAATTTATTGGAATGTACTATGTAGCACGCTTAATCAAAGGTTTTGTTATACAAGTGTAAATTAAAAATTTTCAACACCCCCGACAAATCATTTTCAAATACATAATTATGTATATCTAGGCAACGTCCATCTTGACAGCTTGACATTTGTCAATTGACACTTGAATATTATGAACCTAACGGTTATCTAACCTTCTTTTATACAAGAAAACTAGAAAAGAGCTGATAACTCTTAAACGGCTGAACCAATTTTTTTGGATTATAGCTAAGAACACTCTCGATCAAGCCACCTTTCAAACAAAAAAAACTAAATTAAAATCGGTTCATTCGTTTAGGCGCTACGGTGCCACAGACAGATACACAGATACACAGATACACAGACACATAGATACACAGATACACACGTCAAACTTATAACACCCCTCTTTTTGGGTCGGGGGTTAAAAATACATCCTTATGCGATTCTTGTTCTGCAAATGTTCGTGGCTGGTAACGGGTGGGTACCTAGAAGCGCTTGCTTGCTGTTCATGTTAGAAATAGAAAAGAAAAATAATAATCGGTATCCAAAGAAAAGAAGGAAAAATTCGATCGTGTATTTTTTGCATTCAAACTTTACCGTGCAGGTTTTTCCACATCGTCGTCGGTTTCGTATTTTATAACTCTTTTCTACAAAACTTTTATATTTCTTGCCGGAAAGGAACTTTTACGATTCAACTTCTACAATTTACTCGTAGCTGTAATTTATAAGTTAGATGGAAAAGTTCATAACGTAGGCACGATGCGTAGAGATATGACTTCCGCGCTGGCGGCGGAAATAATGGCAATCAGAAAGTCGTACCTACCTGCTGAGTGTCTACGCAATCCGTCAGGTTTTATTGTCTTATGTTATTATGCTTCCGTGGTACGTTGCACCTATTCTAGAAAATACAAATAAAAGTATGATCCTAAAAAAAGCTTATGTCATACAATCGAAGATTATGTAAATGATAAAAACACATGGATTGGACTCGCTCCAGCAATACGTGGGGCTGCAATTGCTCATACGGTATGGCATAATATTATTGTAAATTGAACATTTGAAAAGTGCAACCGCCGAGTTTTTGCCGGTTCTTTTCGCTAGGAACGGCATTCCGAACGAGTGGTAAATTATTTTGACGTTTATTATTTTCAAAAGCACTTGCAAAAGTTTATTTGAACAAAAATATATTCTGCTCTATTAATTGTTCTATACTATACCTAGAGTTGTCGACTTGCTTTTGCCCGCACTTTTTTTCAATAAATCCTACTTTAAAGTACAGTAACTATTATACTTACTTAAAAGAAGGTGAAATAAATTTTAAAAATGTACTTCAAGATATTATTTTGCTCTTGACAAAGGCTTCAAAAAGCTCTAAGTTTAGGTTTAATAAAGCCTAGCCTTGTTGCTTGAGTTTCTATCTAGAAATTCTCATAAGTAGCACAAGGACTAGCGCGAGAACGATCTATTACGTCACTTCATTGAAAAAACCGTGCAAGTTGTAGGATTCATCACTTATCGAATCCCCCGTGAAACATTTCTTGGGGCTTGGTAATGGAATATTGTGGTAGTAACTTCCTATAAAGGTTGTACCTTTCTCATACGCATAGCGGTCCTTGTCAGATATATCTGAAATCAATGTAGATCATCATCACAGGCGTGGCAAGAGAATCGTATTCGTGACCGCGGCTGTAATCGTGACATGTCTACTCGAAATCGCATAATAAATAGCGTTGCTTAATGACCGTGTTTCATATTGCTAGCTTGTTGCACAAGGTTTTATTCTTCTGTTTGCTATTTACATTGTTGCTGATATAGACGTGCGAGCGAGTTATTTGATTTGCTCAGTGGGCTTTGTAGTAAGGCGGGTCATCCTGATTTGGTAGGTGCTCAACGAGTCACACCAAATCCAGTAACAGTGTGACTCGTAGGGACTATGTTAAATTTTTTTCCCCACCGAGTCACACCCACAGCTAAAGGATAACTCGTTGGAAATGCTAATGTATAAAAAGGTTGCAACTGGGAACAGTGTGACTCGATGGGAAAAAATCGATAAGCTGCTATCTCCCAACGAGTCAAACTGTGACACGATTGAGTGTGACTCGATGGGAACCCACCCCTGATGTTAAGTGTATACCGCTGCCCATGAACACGTTGAATTTGGTGATCCGCCCCTTGTTGAAATCTTGGGAACCATCGCAGAATGAAGTTAGACGAATTCTGGACGAATAAATGATTCACTCCAGATGCTCTAAATCACATCTCAAATTAAAGGTTAATAATTTATTGCAGTCATAAACCATGTCTCATCAACAATACCTTATGTATCTGAAATTAGCTATAAGTAGATTTATTTGTAAGCAACGAACAAACAGACTGTAAAGTAGGTAATTTAGATTATTCATGATACAGTTAGTGAGTTCTCTCCTCGACGATTTATCGCTATTGATCACCGAGACCGAGAGAGCAAGTTGCGATTCACGACCGAGTCGTTCATGCGTGAACGACGCGATTGCTATTCGATTGACGGGATTCTTACATTGATGTCAGAATTGATGCACGTACACATCATTATTATGACTATACTAAGGTACATATTTTATCCTAATCTATATTCAAAGCATAATAAGTTTGTCAAGCCAAATTTTGTCCCGTGAGAGTCCACTCATTACTTAATTATTCATTTCAATTCCACGATCCAACTCACACATGAATAAAATCTTTACCACATAACTATTTTTAATTTCTTCCATTTGCTTAGCTTAATACATTACTTCTCACACAACTCACTGTAGCTCGTTTATTAAATGCAAATGAAAAGGCTTTTGAAATCTGCATTTCGCTACCTGTACACGTGTATTTCGCTCAACTGCAGTGTGGTGCAGTACTCTAAATATTTGCTTTTGAAAATCTCAATTAGATAGGTATCCATACTGTGTAGTCGATGCTGGTCGGCCCGAGGCAGGTCAAATGCGTCATTATCATCATGATTATCAACTGATAGACGTCAGCTGATGTACATAGGTCTCTTGTAGGGATTTGCAAACGCCTGAATCAAGCGGCTCTCTGCGACTCGTTAGATGTCGTCTGTGCACCTTAGTAGGGGTCTTCCAACGCCGCGTTTTCCGGTGGGAAATCACCATTCTAACACCTTGGGACCTCAAAGTCTATCGGTTTATCGAACTATGTGCCTTGCTCATTGCCATTTCAGCGTTGCAACCCGCTGAGCTAAGTCGGTTATTCTGGTTCTCCTACGGATCTCCTCATTTCTCATTTGATCACGTAGAGAAGTAGAGAAACTCCAAGCATACGAGTAACTCTCTCCTGCATCGCCCGCTAAGTGACTATTGAGCTTTCTTATGAGAGCCATAGGTAGCGACACATAATCTTCCGTAAATTGACTATTCATCAGTTGCCTAGGTTACGTGTTTTTATGCAGTTACCGAGCGACAATGCTCGATAGTGATTCGCCATTCGTTTTACAGCTACCTACCTACATCTGAAAAATCTTGTATCCAAGTGGCAACCCACACGCAAAATGCCTTTCAAGCACTTGACCCGATACGATTGTTCTGATTCTTGAGTAATAGCTTGGTTGCTTTGTTGATAGTCCTTAGGATTCATAGAATAAGGTTTAGAATAGAAGAAACTATTTTTATTCGTACGTTACATTGTCTTTAAGATAGAGCGAATCAGGACTAGGGCACTTTAGTAGAGAGACAGGGGCCAGGGCCATGCTAATTACTTGTTAATAGCTCCCATACACTGTCACTGATGGTTATTAAACGTGGCAACTTTTTGATTTGCGCTCACTGATAATAATAATAATCTGTATTCGACAGCGGTTGGAAGACTGTGTAGTGAGCGACAGCGATTTTAACCGAAGGTCAGAACCGGCAAAAAGCAAAGGCTAAGTATGGCTATGTAGTAAGGATCTGATTCTGGATTTCTTATTTTATCTGAAGATGAATGGCGTGATTGGTTTTTATACATATGCTGAGGCGTAAAATGTGAAAGGACCGTCGTCCGTAACTAGGAAAATTCCATAAAATAATAATCAGAAATTGCAACATACCGCTCTACCCATAAAAGGTTGTAGCACCCTAGAGTTAGTGCAGACTTTCACCTGAGAAACCTAGTAGGTACATTAAATTGAAACACTTTCTCGATCTATCATTGCCTCCAGGAGTTGCGCGTTCTTATTAATCTTATAAAGATACGTGTAACATTGTGTAACAAGTGCTTTTGGTAGGCCATAATAGAGAACACAAAATGATAGCTGTAGCTGCACGAAAAGTGCAGAGTTCTTGGTATGGTTCTGCTACGCGGGTGGGTTGCAAAGTGCACTGGAACTGTAACTATGTGCTTGTGTTTGGGCGCACATTGGCTATTATTGTCCGAGCATCTAGCCCCTTAGCAGAAGCGAGCGTCAAATAAGAAGCACGTTAGCTATCAAATGCTTCCGTTTGTAGTCCTATCGCCCAATATGGTACGTATTTGCCTATGTCAAAAAAAAGTTTCAGTGATTATTAAATAGGGGATCTTCCAATATACGTAAGATCCAAGTCTTTTGTTATTTTATATTATCGATTAAACTAAAAAAATTGGTTGTCTGTAAAGTCAGTTTACTGACGATAGTTGAACGTGACAACAAAGGCCGATTGCTTCTTTGTCGCTCGTTCCGCGCTCTCGCTTGCACTTCAAGCCTTACATGGAACGCCTCAGAGCGAGGTAACGCCGCATGAGTCATGTTTTTTCGTGCGTGCAGCCGGCTCTATCGAATTATAAGACGTTGTCACGTCAAAAAGCACGCCAAATCATTAACAATGATACGTCACACGCCAGTATTTCATAGGGGCTCGCGTACTAAGCGCGTATTTTGACGTTTGATAAAAGATACTGATTTGACTAATTGTCACACACCAGATTCGCTCCTGAGCGTCTCTGCTTAAAACTGAACTGCTTAAAATAAAAAGTCAGACAATATAATGATCACTCAGACGATAGTATAGTAGCTAACAGAGTTTACAGAGCCGACTGCGCATTTTCAACCTTCGTAATGGGAACTGTAATTCGTAATCGGAGTTTAGTTTTTTACACTTTAAATATTAATAGGCATGATCAGGATGATTTCTTGTTTTTTTTTTCATCTACATTATTAAAAGCAAAGTGCTTAAATAAACACTTGATTACAGCATAGGTGTTAGCAAAAAGTGTTAATTTCCTCTGGCCTTGGTCAATGTTAGAGCTAAGTATTATAGGAACTGTTTACTATTATTACACTACCTACTAGCGGATAAGTAGTTAATATTTGTCAGATTACGTGTAGCTTCTTTGTAAAAAACGTGATATCTATACTAATACTATAAATACGTAAATTTTATGAGTTTGTATGTAGGAAGTAATCTCTGAAACTACTGAACTGATTTTGAAAATTCTTTCACCAGGAAAATGCTACACTACCTGAGTGATAAAGGCCTTATTTTCAAAAAAAATTGTGATCCCCAAGAAAATTATTGCGCCCGTGCGAAGCCGGGGTGAGCTGCCAGTCATTACTAATATTATAAATGCTGAAGTGTGTTTGTTTGTTTGTCCTTCAATCACGGATCAACGGATTGACGTGATTTTTGCATGGGTACAGTTAAAGACTTGGAGAGTGACATAGACTACTTTGATCCCGGAAAATCAAAGAGTTTCCACGGGATTTTTAAAAACAGCTAAATCCACGCGGACAAAGTCGTGGGCATCAGCTAGTTATTTATACAAACCAAAAGTAAATCAACCACGAGGGTAACACGCTCAGTTTGGCATTACTTAGTTTAGTCCATGACCGTGAGGCGTGAATCAATGAAATTGACGACTGATTGACATGAAACTGATGTAGACGATTATTTCGGTATCAAACTGGTCTAAATTAACATTTTAAATTCCTGAACCCTGGCAGGCCTATCACTGAAGTCTGAAGCTATGCTTAGTTTTACTTAGAGTTAAAGCACGACATATTTATGTCAGAGACGTACATAGGTCGATAGAGTTAGTAGATAGGGGATACAGTTAAATTGTCTCATTTTAACTGTATCAAATTCAGTCCAAGAATTCTCTATAGATCTTAGCCTAACAGTTACAGATGAACGTAATCGCCTCTAAATGGCCGACAATCTCTTTCTATTGACCATAAATTGCACCCAGAATACGATAAATTCAGTTAAATTATAAAAGTTGTAAGAAGATAACTATTAATCACAGCTACCGCGCTAACTCGTCGTAGCATCATACTATCAATCGATGTTATCTACGTTCCGTTTAACGTCATTTTGACAGTGTCATGGATTGTATTCATGCCATATCGAAGGGGTAGAGGTTAGCTGAGTTTGGTTCATCACGATTTTTTTTTTCTTTTTTAAAATAGACTATAGCGCTTTGGCTGCAATCAGACCTGGTGGCAAGTGATGAGCACCCTAAAATGGAGCCCACTTGCCTAGAAGATGCCTATTCATTCTTGATTTGAAGGCACTTGAAGGTAAATCACATTAAAATCGAAGGGGATAGTAGAAAGGAAGTAGAAGTGAATGAGGAACTAGGTCAAGAAGTTCTTGGACACACGCTCCAGAACATATTTTTCTCTTAGAATACTGATAGACAAGCCACATTTCTCGATGTTCCAAATTTTGAAGTTTAGAATTGACCAGCGCTTCGCCATCAACGAGTCTTCAATTTGACAAATAACAGCTCTTATTTTAACCTAAATTCAAAATCGTATCCGTCACGCTCGATTGAACACCGTATTAATGCGATTCCGATCACTAGGTCATACGAGTGCTAAAATCGTAATCGCCAGATAGTGGTAAAGACCGTGAAAATTACAAATTGGACCGTATTATACGGCCAAACCGTGATGGCTAACACTGGAAATCTTAAGCTAGGTATTATTTATAGCTAGTTAAATAGCTATATTTGTAAGGATGATGGAGTTATGTGATCTCATAAAGGGATTCTCACCCTGCACAGTTTTACTAAATAATATCAACAGTATTAGATAGGCTGGAGGGCTGAAATCCGAATGATTAAAGATTTCGAACCTCATCCATGATACTTGATCCTTGTTCTTCAAAAGTAATTCGACTTTATATAGTGAAAATCTAAGACTAATAAATCTCGTTGTTTTCTTTAATTCCATTCTTTGATTTAGCAACCTGGTTAAATACCGGGAACAGCTAGGACGAAGAAGACTTCTTTTTTACTTATAAAAACATTTTTCTAGCCAACCACCATTGAAATCTCTCGTGAGCACCGTAACATAACAATATCCAATAAGTGATAGTGTATTGTGCAGTGAAAACAGTGAAAACGCGCGGTTTTGTGTTGCTAGTGATATCAATGTGAGCGTGAGTAAAATGAGAAAATGGCGTTCATCGGGCCACGGAACAGCATGCCCGTCATCAAGGACAGCCTGCATATGCCGGCCTATGAGGTGAGATGACACTCTTCTTTACTGTCCAAATTTTTTAAGGTGTGAAGAACTAGGCCATCGACAAATCTAGCGAAAATTCTCTGCAAAGTACCAATAGAATAATATAATTATTTGCGAACTACAATCATGAAATACTAAAACTTTTCTTCAATTTCTAATAACATGATTGACAAGACAAGGTAGTTAAAAAAATTGGAACAAATATTGGTTAAAACTTTAAACCGCTAGACATTGTGATCTCTTCCGAAACAAAATCATCAAGTGCATCCACCGAGACCTAGGCAAGATTAATATAAATTGTTCGCATTCTATCACGTAAGTTCGTTCACCTGTCTTCCATTGCGGCCAAGCGGAACGGGTAAAGTTACACCATTATGGGAAGTTGATTCTGATGGGTGACCGATTTCAATAATTTCAGCTTGAACGTGAGATATTAAGTTTCTGATGATCTCGGGTGACTTTGGGTTTGATATTGTAAATCTTTAAGTAAAGATAAGTGTCCACTAGTAATAAAACTTGCAGATACGCTGTGATTGTCACGTCAGTGGCAATTTCTACGAAATTTTAGTACATACAAAACTTGCAAAAGTTTTTTAAAAATATAGTTAACCGGTTTCTTCAAGAAATTGTGGAAGTTGCATGTCAGCAGACATTTGATCAAAGGCTGGGTTTGTATAGACATTAGAATCCGTCCTACTGTTGAAATTAAGTAGACCATTTTAACAATCACCATTGCTGTCGCGTAGCCTAACATTGCCACAACGTGTTCGACCAGTTTAGAAGTTTTACAGGGTCACATTAAATAAATACGTCGGGTATAATATATGTCGGATTCGGCGCACACATCAACATCGCATTAACAAAAATGGGTTGGCACTCGCCGGATGCTTTGGGCTGACGTGAACTGAAAACGGTGCTAACTTCTTGTATGCTTGTTTTTACATGATCTCTGAATATCCATCCTTCCCATACTAATATTATAAGTACCTTATATATTATAGCTAATGTCTCTTTCTATCTTTTTGTTACCTTTTTACGGTCCATCGGTTTAACTTATTTTCACGAAATCTGGCACAGAGATAGCTTGCATGATGTATTTCCAAAAAGAGGAGGTTGATGATCTCAATTCGGCTTTTATCTAAAATATCTAAGATTTTCGACGGGATTTTTAAAAACCTTAATGTATGGAGATGATATGATGTATTACGGTCATCATCAGTTACAAATAAGTGAAGCTTATTTTCTTTGCCGCTACAATAGATACGATAGATACGAAAAAGATTAAACTTTTTAGGAGTTCACCCTAAGCAGGATGATAGCACTTTGATAATGAATCTCATTATCCTATTTACGTTGAATCAGCTGCTATTTCAAGTGCAACGCCCACACTTCATTCCGTTTATGACGGTTTGCTTGTTCTCGAGAATAGGTTGACCATGAATCCAAAATATCGATTTTTTAAATATCACTAAGTAGATTTCACTTTTAATTTTCATTCCGTTTTGAAAAGATTCTCAATCATTCTCTTCATTTTGAACTTTATAAGTTTCTGTAAATCTATGCTATTTAAAAAAACTTGGCTGGACACAATGGCGTGTGTCTTGAACTAATAGCTATGAATTTTGAAAACAGTGGTTGTTAATAGGTCTAAAAATCTCCAAATTATGTATTTCTTCGTATTAATTTCTATATAATCAATTATTCAAGACTATATAACTGTGGTTGAAGAAGAAAAGAAAAAAGGAAACATTGCATTCATCAAATATGATAAATTAGTAGTGAAGAAAAACAGAGACAACAACCCAGAAAAAAGGAAAAGAGAAGAGTCTGGCTCTCCAAACTCCTCAAATCAAAAGAAAACTACAAAGAACACCTCAAATCAACAAATCAACTCCTTCACCAAACCCTCAGGAAAAGACACAATACGACCAAACATACTAGACTACGTTAAACGAGGAAGGTCGGCTTCAGTATCCGAAACTTCAAAAAACTTTTAAGCTGCATCGACACCCGGAACCCAAACACCACAACCTTAACTAAACCAACTTTTTGTGAAGACACCCCAATCCGGCTGGTCACCGTGGGGGAAGAAGACTATCACCCTCCAACTGAATTAAACAATCCACATATCCCTCTTAAGAAAAGTCGTCAAAATGAAAATATAATACACATTGCAACATATAACACGCTCTCCCTAAGAACGAATGAAAGCCTAGCGGAGCTAATCGTAGCTCTAGAGAACATACACTGGTCGATATTGGGTTTGAGTGAAGTACGACGTCTAGGAGAGAACATTGAAGACTATGGAGATTTCTTGTTATATTATAAAGGAGAAACACCAGGCCACTATGGAACAGGATTTTTGGTAAAGAAAGAATTAAAGCCACACATCGATGAATTTATTGGCATCTCGGAGCGTATCATAATACTTAATCTAAAGCTACCGCATACAAATGAAAAATGGACAATTTTTCAAGTGTATTCCCCAACGGAACAATCTAGCAAATCAGAAATCAAGTCCTTCTACTTTACACTAACAGATGCAATAAAAAACCACTCGCACAATAATTTAATAGTAATGGGGGACTTCAATGCTAGAACGGGGGAAAGAAGAGACGGAGAAGAAATTATACTGGGTCCGTATTCTTCAGGAATAAGGTCAAGGAATGGTGAAATGCTGATACAATTGGCTTATGAAAACAACTTAAAAATACTAAACACTTTATACAAAAAGCGTGAAAACAATAGATGGACCTGGGAACATCCAAATGGACATCATAAAAACGAAATAGACTACATATTAACGAATAAGAGTAACATGTTTCAAGATTGTAGAGTTATAAACAAGATAAATTTTAACAGCAACCACAGAATGGTTAGAGCCAAACTACATATTCATACACTCAAGAAAAACCGACCCTATTTTGTGAAAAATATTAATACCGTAACATTGGAGAGTAGCGAAGCACTAGAAGAAAAATTAGAACATTTTATAGAAAAGACAAAAGACGATAATATACAAAACAAATACAACAAATTTCAAGAACTTCTATACACAAATAAAATAAACAAACAGAAAGGCAGAAACGAGAAAATAAAATGGATAGGAAATCAAACCAAACAACTATTACAATCTAGAGCAAAACTAATATCAAACCCCAATAAGTCAAAAACCTTAAGAAAGGAAATAACCAAGATAAGTAACGAAATTAAAACACAAATGAGAAAGGACCGTCAGAAATACAGATTAGACTTACTGGAAAAATGCATACAGAGAACTGGGGGCGTCAAAAAATCAACCAAACAACTATTAGAGAAGCAAAACTGGATACCAAATCTGACAAATAAGAACAACAAATGCGAAAAGCGTCGTCCAGAAATCATGTCCATAGCTACTAGCTTTTTCAAGGAACTGTATGAAAGTAAAAATACCACACAAACAACAATCCTAACGGGAGGAGACGAAGTACCAGATATAATCTCTGCAGAAATTAACAAAGCTATAAAAACTCAAAGAAAAGATAAAGCTCCGGGACCAGACGGTATCACCAATGAGTTCCTCGTACTAAATAAACAACACTTAATACCGATTCTCAAATACCTTTTTAATGAAGTAATGAATACCGAAATAATACCTAACCAATGGACAACGTCGACTATAATACTTCTGCACAAAAAAGGAGATAAAAATAACATAAATAATTATAGACCAATCAGCCTATCATCAAATATTTACAAAATCTTCGCTAAGGTCATACTTGGCAGAATAACTAGAACATTAGATGAAAGTCAGTCAAGAGAGCAAGCAGGATTCAGGAGCGGATACTCGACGATGGACCATATATATGTTATCAAACAGTTATTTGAAAAAAGCAAAGAGTTCAACTTCACATTCTATTGTTGTTTCGTGGACTACAGTAAGGCGTTCGACACAATAGAGCATGACAAAATCTGGCAAGCACTTAAGAACCAAGGTGTAGAAAACAAGTACATCAGAATAATAAAAAATATCTATGATAACAGCAAAGCAAAAATTAAATTAGAGAAACAAGGAAAGGAGATCAAACTAGAAAGAGGAGTACGCCAGGGCGATCCCCTCTCACCGAAATTGTTTACAGCAGTTCTGGAGGAAGTCTTTCGCCAGTTAGATTGGGAAACATGTGGGCTGGTCATCAACGGTGAAAATCTATCACACCTAAGATTTGCGGATGACTTGATAATCCTCTCACCGACGAGTGAAGGCCTGCAAACAATGTTGAACGACCTAGACAGAGAAAGCCGCAAGGTGGGACTAGATATGAACACACAAAAGACCAAAGCTATGACGAATGGGAAACAAGAACCTATCAGGATCAATAACAACCTTATTGACTATGTCAATGAATACATATACCTAGGTCAAATTATTTCCCCTTCAGATCTAACCACAAAAGAAATTGACAGACGCATTGGAAATGCCTGGAAACAATACTGGAATTTGAAGGAAATTATGAAAAACAGTGAAACTAGGACAAATATCAAACAGAAACTTTTTGATGCCTGCATACTACCTGTAATTACGTATGGTTGCCAAACCTGGGCACTTACAAAAAGACACTACAAAAAACTAAAAACTTGTTAGAACTCCATGGAAAGAAGTATGCTAGGTAAAAGACTATCGGATAAAATAAAAATTGCGACTATTAAGAAACACACAAAAACTAAAGATGTCATAAAAACGATAAAAAAGCTTAAATGGAAGTGGTCAGGCCATACTATAAGAGGAACTGAAAAATGGTCAAAATTAGTCATGAATTGGTTCACAAGTGACAAAAAGAGGAAACGAGGTAGGCCATGTAGACGATGGATCGATGATATTAAAGCCGTAGCAGGTGGCACATGGACAAGAGTAGCTGCTGATAGAGAGAAATGGCATCAGTTGGAGGAGGCCTTTGTCAAATAGTGACATACAGACAGCGAGTTGATGCATAATGAATAAGTTAACAACAACAATGAATAAGTTAGGAACAGTGTCATTAAAATTTATGTTAAATTAGAAAAAAAAAAAAAAAAACTCATGATGTAACTGAAATAACGTCTGAATAAAGGCTATTATTATTATTATTATTATATATATAACTGTGGTTACACTACCTCCAAGTGACCTCATTCCGTCCAGTGAGTGACCAGCTTAATAGGTTTTACGTCTGAAATGGTTATTTGACGGATTGTATGCTCAATTCTTGCACAATAAAGGTTTGTTTAGTTAGGTAGATCTTGTTCTATTTTACTAACACTTTGCACTGACAATAAATAATTATTATAATATTATGTTTTAATGGTATACTAAGAGTGAGTAGGTGATTTTAAACAGGTTTGATTTATTCTTCTATACAGGTTATTATGACCACTACTTATTTGTTCTTATCAAAAGTAAACTTTATTAAAGCAAAAACTAATTTTTTCGTAATACTTTTTGATTATAATTTTATCACGATTTGAATGGCATTACGTGTTCTTTGTTTTGTTTGTAACGTTGCGTTGATAATAATATGACTGTTAATGTATTAAATTATTATTATCGCTGGTATCTAATTGTATAATATTAAGTTAATTTTTTTTAAATTGTTACTTAATAATGTTTTTAAATCAACGAACGGTAAAAATAGTATTAAATATCTGTTTATAATAATAAGATCTTTTTATAAAAAAATGTTTACGTCTTTACGTTGCTCACATAGGAATTTGGAACTTGTAATTTGACTTCCCTAATTACTCAGTACAAAGCATTAGGTACTTAATTTGATTTTTCGACCACCTGTTATTTACCATATATTTCAGCAAATGGTTTCAGGTAATTTAGAAAAAACGATATTTCTAAAAAAGTTTGCTACGTAGTAGGGGCTTAACTTTTTTTTATTCGGATATAAGTTAGCCCTTGATTGCAATCACACCTAGTGGTAAGTAAAATCTAACAACAAATAGTGGTCGTATGTAACATTCTTTATTGTAAACATTAGTACAATATTTGAAAATTCGTATGTTTTTTTAGAGATAACTCAAAACAATTTTTTGAAGTTAACGGCTTTTTAGATACCTATAGGGCGGCAGAAATTAAAATATTGCTATCGTTAATCTTGCAGATAACTATGAGTAACTATGCGTGTATCTGTCCATGATTGGTAAATAATTGCTAACTACCTAACTGAACGAAGATGATGTAACTTAATCTTTAAAAGCATATTAGGTACCTATTTTGTGCACCTACTGCAAACCAATCAAATCCGAATAGCGTTAGTGCAAAATCCGGTCAAGTGTGAGTGGGTTTATGCAGTTCTTTTATTTCGTAAGTAGGTCTCGGGTCTAATGAATATTCAATGTTTCAGAGACAAGTGAGTGTGCCAAGGATAGACTGACAATCTAGAGTTTGCCCTACTGCCTACAGAATTAGTTGAATGGTTTTGATGGTTATGAAATTTAATGCAGTTGGAAATTAAATTGATGATTCGGTAGAAGAGATGTTAGGTGTTTGATCTGTCTGTCTGTCTGATTTTCTTGGATTATAGCTAAGAAAACTCTCGATCAAGCCACCTTTCAAACAAAAAAAAAAACTAAATTAAAATAAGTTCATTAGTTTAGGAGCTGCGATGCCACAGACAGATACACAGATACACACGTCAAACTTATAACACCCCTCTTTTTGGGTCGGGGGTTAATAAAAAATTTACAAAATCTTCGGAAACTGGCTGTTTTTTTTTTCGAAATCGTTTAATGGATATACTGTAAAGTTTTAGGGACTAAAATCCTCCATCCTTTGAGGATAAATTAGTAGTAGATAATAATTCAATGCGCATTATGAACTGCGTGCTGTCCTGAGAAATTGGAAGCTTTATTGCATAATTCCGATATTTTGTAACTGTAATGCCGCTACCTGATATAGGCAGTCCTACAGCCTATATCAGGAGCCCTACGGCAAATTCTATGAATTCCTTCCACGGTGCCGCGCGGAATGTGGTCTGGTGGGTGGATCTATCATTTATAGGTGTGTTTGTCATCAATTGACCGTAACCAGCAACCTGTTATATTGAAATTGAACGCAAAACGTATTTTATTTACTGCTAGATTTCTCATAGTTAAAATCAAATGCTGTTTAACAATAGGATCGATGGGGATTTTTAACACTTTATTTGTAATGGTAAATTACAAATAGTGTTAAAAATTTATACTCCACCAATATTTGGCTCTGTGGGAATTTTTATTATTTGACCACTATGTTTAGGGTTCCGTACTTCGAAAGGAAAAACGGAATCCTTATAGGATCACTTTGTTGTCTATCTGTATGTCTGTCTATCTGTCCGTCCATACGTCTGTCGTGTCTGTCAAAAAACCTATAGGGTAGTTCCCGTTGACCTAGAATCATGAAATTTGGCAGGTAGGTCTTATAGCACAAGTAAAGGAATAAATCCATCGTTGAAAAAAATTAAAATGTGTTTAAACTTTCAAAGTAAGATAACTATACCAAGTGGGGTATCAAATGAATGGGCTTTACCTGTATATTCTAAAACAGATTTAATTTATTTTTATGCCGACATTTTGATTTATCATGCAAAATGTCGGAAAAATTAACCGAGTACGGAACCCTTGGTGCGCGAGTCTGACTCGCACTTGGCCGGCTTCTTTAATGTCTAAATTGACCGGACTATAAATTTTATATCAGAACTATAAAGAGGATGAATGTTTGAAAATCCGTTCATCTTGTTACCTAAGATTTATGTATTCATGACCTTCAACATTCCAATTCCAGGTAACAATAAATATATAATTTATTGTCACCTGCACTTTATATTCGATGAGGACTTCTATTTGTTATTCCATTGAGCTGATCGAATACAAGACGCGACGTAAATAAAAGACGTCATCATGCCTTAGCATTTAAATGAAATGATTCTAGAACTGACATACATACTACGTAAATAATTCGCTATTATAATTTTTAACGACCAGCTACCAGTGGTCAGTCTATGCCATCAATGTTTATATCGTAATCATCATTACTATCGTCCTGTCTAGGGTTGCCAGGTCTTAAAACCGAAAAGCATGACAAACCAACCAGTTAAGCCGGACATTTGGGTAAAAACGCCGGACATCCTTAATTTTTTCAGTCTTAGTATAACTCGACAATTTTTTTCACAACAAAGTAAAACAAGGATTTTTTATAATTTATCATAAAATCTTTACAATAAAATTGAATGAACCAGTCTTCTTTTTCAATGATAATAAAATGATTCTTTACCTACTTACTATGTACCTACTATTGCAATTCGCAATGCAACAGAATTAAATAAAATCCTCTCTAGCTATAAGATACTACATCACTAATCAGTAACTTCTTTGCTACACAGTATAAAATCGCTTAGCTAATAGCACTTTTTTTGAACGAATTATCTTAGTAAGCGTATCTAATAAAAGGATTAATTGAAAATGTTTCTGCTGACACATTGCAAGGTCGCAAAATTTATAATTTATCCAGTGTCGATGCGTATAATCGATGTGTTACGGAAGCTAATCGGATGGATCGGAATTATCTATTTAGACTATTTACCCATTGCTAAGGTTTCGCTGCTAAACGAATGAGTTTACTTCAAAAATACTAGTTTTACTATTTTTGACGTCAATGCGTCAGATGTAGTTATAACTACTTATCTGACGGAAGTAATAATATGACCTTTCATAATATTTCACTCGATTCGTGGTCTTTTGTAAAATTAGATGAACTGCTATGTTGTTGATCATAGTTTGTTTAAACCTAAGTATAATTAAGAACATGCTTAAGCAATTTATTGTAGTAAGAAACTCTTCGCCTTTGGTCAGGTCCATGAGTTTCTTTTTATAACATTTTGGCTTACGTCCATTTATTATCTTGTACATTTGTGAGGTTTTTTAAAGAGACCATTTTCTTTTCTACTGCTTTATTTACTTGGATTTTGGCGGCATTTGCGTATCTTTTTTCTTCGTATCTCTCTGTCTTTACTAGTTCTTTTATTACAGAAGACCGTGGCTCTGGCGCCATCGTACAGAAATGTAAAAGCCTGTAGAAATAGGATTAAAAAAAAGGGGGGTCAGCTTTTTTCATTGATCTTAATCAGACTCTCTACTGGTCCCTATCATTTAGTTTATGAGCGACCTTTCGCTCTGTTGCTCTTAGTGTTTCCATTTCAATTATAACTTCTCGTTTCTACTCGACCCGAATTCGCAATTTTTTTGAAGTTACCTGTTTACGTAACCAACACATCGGTATTCAAATGCAAACAACGACTTCACACGTTTATCTAAATATCAAGTTTGCAATCGATAAATAGATAGTAGCTTCTTTTAATGTAGAGTCTACATTACGTAATGGGCACACCCGTAATGAGTATGTTCCGTGTCAATGACCAATAGGAACACTTGCTTTCATTTAGGCGTAAATAATAACACCTGGATGATGGCCGGGCTGACAAGTGACTAGATTAGCATCTTGTATTAATTAAACGAATATTTCTAAATTGGCTTTGATAATATGGGTTAGTAACTATTATCACGAAATACATTTAGAAAGAAATACTGTTGATGCTGTTCTAGATTTGACTGTAACCCTTTACTCAAGTTTAAAGTAACGAAACCTTTTCAAAGTAAAAACTTTTTAATTTAACTACTTAAACAAACTGAAACTTATACTCATGGAAAAAATTGATGAATCCAACCACAATAATTATGCTATTAACTAGGAAGTTAATAGCATAATTACTATCGCCCACCTTCCACCTCTATCATCAAGCTCTTATCCTTGTATTTGTTTAAAAATACTTATACAGAGCAAATGAGTCCGAATACTGTCCTGCCATATGCTAACACAGAGTCCTATAATATCCACCTCCCACCTCCATCATCAGAGATGCACAATAAAACCATAATCATCTATTGTCATCCAAACCACACGTGTTTGCCAAAATTCAACTCAATCGAATACTTGGAAGTAGCCAAAAAAATTACCAATTTGGACAATGTCAACATCAAACAAAACAAGCTTTTTAAAAGGATCAACTAGCCTCTATAATATGTATATAGGCTGAAATATTAGACCTAGTTATAAACACAACATTCCCTTTTTTGACTCTTACAAGAATGTTACAAATAATAAACCAGTATAACTATTAAGAAGGAATTATGTAATCAACATAACAAGTTATGCAAATCTGAAGGTCCATTCAATAACATGTGACGAAACGCCGAGAGAATCGTTTCAACACAAGACAGACGCACATGGAGACAAGTCAGTTGATCATGATCGCCCACGCGGGGTTTATTTGAAGCTTTCTATTTTTTGACTTTTAAGTTCTAATAGTTTGGATGTGATAAAAATTGTTTCATCTACACTGATGCCTAATTTTGGAGATTCAAAAGTTAAATGTTAAACTCAACAGTTAGCTTGTCGCAAGCTTATTCTTGGAAAGCCGAATTGAAACTTGTTTCCTTGAACACGCTCGATATTATTTAACAAGTGTAAATTAAAAATTTATAACACCCCCGACAAGTGAAGGTTACAGTAACTAGAAAAGACTGAAAAGACCTGATAACTTTCAAACGGCTGAACCGATTTTCTTGGACTATTCCGCGCTTACGAGCCAAAGGATCTGAGTTTTCCAAAACATCATTTTCAAATAAATAATTATGTATCAAGGCAACGTCCATCTTGACATTTGTCAATTGACATAATATTATGAACCTAACGGTTATGTAACCTTCTTTTCTACAAGAAAACTAGAAAAGAGCTGATAACTCTTAAACGGCTGCACCAATTTTTTTGGATTATAGCTAAGAACACTCTCGATCAAGCCACCTTTCAAACAAAAAAAAACTAAATTAAAATCGGTTCATTCGTTTAGGCGCTACGATGCCACAGACAGATACACAGATACACAGACACACAGATACACAGATACACAGATACACAGATACACAGACACAGAGATACACAGATACACACGTCAAACTTATAACACCCCTCTTTTTGGGTCGGGGGTTAAAAAGATTTTAATCTTCTGTGCTTCTTCCTAAGAAAAACGTCATTCTTCCGAGCTCCAGTCATAAAAACAACCTTTCTGCTATGTATGTTTATTAAAGTAATAATGTTGCAGATTTAACCCATATAGAATTTATACTCGTCTTTTATTGAATTCCGGCCATCAAAACATGCTGAGTTTTATAAAAATTCATCTTCTGAACTCTCATCAACGCTACTTACTGAGGATTAAACATTATGTTGACACTGCAAAATGTAGTGCCAAGTGACATGACTACTCGAATATTTTGCAGCGTGTCATTGAAGTTTTGATGCAGCCCAGCAGTATCGACTCGCTGAAAAATAAAAGCAATGAAAGGAGTTTTTCATTACTTAAATTAAAACAACAAAAAAAACGGAACGTGGGTAATGGTGCATCTCGTGTTGAAATATTATATCAATCGATCTCGATTTACAAGTTGAAAGTAGTCTGATTCCGTTACGATTATTATTAATTTTAATTACCATTCAACAATTACTCGAAAGTTTACAATCTATAGAAAAACGGTGCTATCATTAGATGTTGGCGTTGAATTGTTAAAATACTGCAAATCAAATACTTTTTACTGTTTTTTTTTCTTTTCTATAATAAAATTGTCCTTCGAAATTTAACGTAATTAGAAGCAAAGATCAACGAGATATTCTAACAGACAATAAAGTGAAACTAAAAGCCTTTAGAAGCAGCTAGAATTCGAGTAGGAACAGAAAAAGTAAATAAAAAAGAAAGCAAAGCCTCCCTTGAACCAATAAGATCGGAGTAAAAATTGCAAACCTACCTAATAGACACTGTTGGAAAACTGTTGGAAAAGAAAATCTTGCTTAGTGTCTCTGCCAATAATAAGAAAAATGTATCCAACCTGTGATCTTTATTTGACGCAGAAATGTTTGAATGCAACGAGCTGCCTTCAGAGTTTAGTGTAAAGGTTGCCAACTCGAAACTTCCAAGAGGAACCGGCACTGCAAGAATAAGAAAGTATTTTTGCGATAAGCCTTGAAAAGTTCAAGTCTAAATTAAAAACAAATTCAAAGTTTTCAAATAATAACGAGCTATTAAATTAAAGTTGGAAGTTGTTAACTTTATAACAAAGACCTTGAGTTAACACAGCAAGGACGCGAGTCGTTATAAGGCCTTTGAAAGTGCTAAGGACGACCGGTTTTGCTTTGGATCGAGTGGTTTCTTGTTTAATAATGACACTTCGCATTCTGTAGCAATTTAAAGGTCCCTGATATTTCTTTTTACTTGTGTTAGCAACACTGGCTAAAATACTGTTTATTATCAGCAATACTGACCAAATTACTATTTTTATATAACTTTTGTGTAATGAAACAAGTGTAGCCACGTCAATACACCTTATTAAATATGTTATTATACCTTTGTCAATATACGTTTCATGACAAGACGTATATTGACAAAGGCAATTATTATTGTCCGGAAGTAGTTGGAGTTTTCTTCGAGAGTCGGGCCAGCCCGCTCAGTCAGTGTATTTTTGTACTCCAATCGAGAAAGTGTGAAGTGGAATATTGTCAAGTGTTAAAGTGTTAAAGTGGCAAATTGTAAAGACAAGTGGTAAAGTATAAGAAATACAGCATTAATTATGAGTAAGTTATGTTTTATTTCACTACTATTAATAATAATAAAATTAAAATCCTGAGATCACAAAATGTAGGTATCTGTTGGCGCGATCTGAGTTAGCGCCAACATTTCAGAAGTGGGTAGAATTAACGCAAAATCCACTAAGATATACAACATTTAAACTTTAAAATTTCTTTTTATCAAAATAAAATAAAATGAAACACACATTTTGTGATTATTTCATTTTGTGATACTAGTTACCAACAAATAAGAACCGTAAACTTGTCATTTATTTTTAAAATACCCATATTTTGTGAAATTGAAATTGATGTTAGTCACGTGACAAATAAAATACCGCATGCTATTCGTTTTTGTTTCAAGTTTTTCTTCAAGGCAAATCCTTGATATAATCGACTTCTTGTGGGTATTGCATAAACATTAAAATTAATTCTCATTAGTTTCTCTGAGTGACTTACTCGTACGTCCTCACGGTGATAGTCAAGGAGAATATAGTCGCGTAATGATCAGAAAAATATCAATATCTGTATTTATAATTCATAATTGAATAAAACTAATATGTTCCACATGCATAGAACCTCATATTTTTTCGAACTTTTACTGCCTCCCGTATCTGGTATGGCTTACAGTGAACCCTCCCGAACAAGATGGTGTCTACGTCTCAGTCCACCGAGATGATGCGGCATCGCGGAAGGAGGCGAAACGCTCCAGGATCTCGGTGGCCACGCCAGCCGGCGCTCACGCAGGCGTTGCTCGGGCAGCCGCGCCAGCCGGCGCTCACGCAGCTGGCGCTCGGGCAGCCGCATCGCCGGCGCCCACGCAGCCGGCGCTCGCAGCCGGCGTCCGCACAGCCGGCGCTCGCAGCCGCGCCAGCCGGTGCTCACGCAGTCGACGCTCGGGCAGGCGCGCCAGTCGGCGCCCGTGCAGCCGGCGCCCACACAGGTGGTGCTTGCAGCCGCGCCAGCCGGCGCTCACGCAGCCGGCGCTCACGCGGCCGGCGCTCGGGCAGCCGCACCAGCCGGCGCCCTTGCAGCCGGCGCCAACACAGCCGGCGCTCGCAGCCGCCGCCGGCCGGCGCTCACGTAGTCGACGCTCGGGCAAGCCGTGCCAGCCGGCGCCCATGCAGCCGGTGCTCGCGCAGCAGCGACAGCCGGCGCCCACACAGCCAGCGCTCGGGTGGCCGCGGTGGCTGGCGCTCACGCAGCCACTGCTCGGGCGGCTGCGCCAGCCGGCACTCACGTAGCCGGCAGTTGGGCAGCCGTGCCAGACGGTGCCCGTGCAGCCGGCGATCGCAAAAATGAGTCTTTTCTTTTCGAGTATTTTTACGAAACGTTTAGATGCCTTGAAACCTAGGATACGCTCAGATTCTCATCTAGTGGGTGAGAATGGCAAGCTAAATTGTTAACTGCGTTACTTTCTGACGAAAATTACGATCGGATGCCATGATAACCGATGATAGCTAACCTTTCCCAATTTGGGGATTCGCTGGAGACATTCTACTAGGGTAAAATTGCTTTAATAAATATTTGTCATATGGATTATGACACAAACCGAAGTAAACCATTAAAAGCGCAGTCCTCAGTTAAAACTATAAATATGCAATCTAAACAGGGCCTGAAGAGCTCTCGTAGTTGTAACTATAAGCTCGAGGGTCACAAACAGACGGCTCGAGGGGCTTGACAGAGCCTTAGTCCAATTAAAAAAAAAAAAAACAAATGTGTCACGAACTTTGTGTGAGTGTGTGGCAAGTGTGACGTTGCCACGGAACCAAGCAGTACTAGTTCAAGCTACTAGCTTATTTTTTATTATTTCTCTTGCATTCATGTTTTACGAGTAAATCATAATATATATATATATATATAATGTTACAACATGAAGCCCCGTCGGGGCGTTCCACAGTATAACATTGGTAATTATAATATGTTACAAGTATTATTTATTATTTATTATTATTTATTATTCTATTAAGTGTTAACATTTATGAAAATCATAAAGTATGAATAACAATTAGTAAATAATCATAAAGTATGACTGACAATTAGTAAGGAACAAGAAGTAAATAAATGAAAATAAAATATGACTTATAAATAAACGTTATAGGAGCGGTCATATCGTTAATCAATCTTAAAAGAACTTAAGTATAAAGAAAAGTGCATCCATACAAAATCACTATCGTATTATACCCGGTCAGTCAAAGAAAAAAAAATAACGGTTATGATAGTTTCAATAATTAATAATCACTTATCGTTTTTTTTATATTAACATCATAAGGCTGTCAGAATAAATCAAATTTCGTTCAAGGCCTTCATTGATTTTGGCAGCGAATGTTGCATAATTAGATATTACGATTTAAATAAAATCCGTAGTAACTAATATACTGACAAAGATTTGAGAATACTGTGGTACACACAGTAAAATAGTTATATTTGCACCCGTTCAGTGTCGCGTAACACACACAAAAGCATACATATAGCACACGTAAATATTGAAGTTACAACTACTAAGGACGCCCACATATTATGTAAGCAAAACCAGTTTAGTCAATGCGCATCACGTTGCGTTGGTTAAGTTAGAAAGAATTCTTAATAATTAGAGCAATGAGGATAATATTAATCACTCTATGGATTTAAGGTATCGTCATTCGGGCTAACACGCTTTGCACTTGTGGTGTAACAGGTAGGCCCACGATTAGAGGTTATGAGTTCAAATCTCTCTTGTACATTGTCTTTGATGTTTTGTTATTTGTAGTTTAAAAAACAAAAATGCTAATATCAGCATCGATAAAATGTCTCAAAAAAAAACCAATAGAACAGCTGTTAACAAATTAATAGAAAGGGAGTTAGCTTCCGTAATGGAATTGAGATCCCTGTTCTCTTCAGTAAAGCTAATAAAAGTGCCATATGATACAAGTTAATCGAACAGTTACAGTTATAGACATATTTCTTTCTTTTGTACTTTTTATTATTTGAATAATTACATAGGTCTAAAGACCTAAAAACAAAATCAATTCTTATACATATTAAACTTATTATAAACTAAAAGTAAGAAGATAAAAAAAAGGGGTGTCCGTACTCTTCGATAATATTTATAAATAATTGCTTATGCAGTTTTGCAATACATATGAATTTTATTGAAATGGATGAGCTTTACATTTTATTAACAATATTAACTAAATGAGCCATTGGTGTTATGAATTAACATGATTAAATGAATGAATTAATGAATTAAATAAATAAAATCTCTATTGTTTCTAATGTTACACCTAAAAATTAGTTTGAGCTTCTGATGACCAAACTAAGCTTTATTTAACACTGATGCACTATCTATAACTAGAATTAAAAAAAAAAAAAATGTAAATGTAGGCTTAACCTTTTTATAACTCTAGTTTTTATCTTTTTTTAATCTTAAAATAAATTGATCTTTTTTTTGTCAGCCCTAGCACAGACTACGATCTATTTGCAAATATTCAAACACCAGTCTCAGTTTTAATTATCTAGTGCTTTGGTCTACAACAATTAGTGTAAAATGTTATTTTTAATAAAGTCTCTAATTAAATAAATAAATAAAAATAAAATAAATAAATAAACCCGTGTTATAGGTAACAGTGCTCTCGCCTTACAGACTAGAACTAGAACAATACAGAAATTACACAGATAATTTAATTCAAGATTGGGTGACGTTAGACTGTGTACATTTTAATACACATATCTACATATATACAAACTAGATCACTTTTCTGGGGAGCCCCTCTCTCTGTTAGTATGAGATATGAGGATCTCTAATCTCATTAACAATAATTGTGAAATATTTCTGGCTGGACAGTCACTAAAGTGGAACCATTGTATAACCGTTATACAGTTGCACCGTTCACCCTTGCAGACAAATATAAAAGTTTACTTTATGGCAAAACATAACTAATCTTCCTTCATAATATAATTAAGGTTAATTAAATAAATACATATAATACAAAATACAAAATACAAAAATATTTATTTCAGTAAAAAACAAGTTTAAATATATTTTAAATATAACATAGAAATTGGAACCGTCCCAGTAAGTAACTGGTATTAAACTAGTACTTATGGCGGGCGACCCCGCTCTTCCATTACATATTCTGTTACAATTGAAATAAATAAGTAGTTTCTAATAGTAATAAATTATATAGAATAATATAATATAGAATCTCTTTAATTTTCAATCTATATTTTAAAAATTTGGGTATACTTCTCGTATGATACTTACCAATATCATTAAGTGTTAGGTAGGTTTTGTCCAAACAAAACAAATATACTTGCAACATCGTTAGATTTTTCATAGTTGTGAGACTTGTTTACGTAGAAGAGACACAAAATCACGGGATACAAAATTATGTCGTAATTTCACGGAATTGCGTCTTAAGTAGGTGCGATATAATGGTAGTTAAATAGTTTTTTGTAATGATTTTGAATTGTCAAAATAATATAAAATTATAAATTTATCTGATGAAGGTAGTTAGATAAAATCGATATTTGGCTTATTCGATCTCATACAATCTATTACTAGGAGGCCAACAATATTGAACTTTCATAAACATGGGTGTTTTGAAGGTTTTGGTTTAGTCTCCATCTGAGATTCGGAGCGATATCGCATATTTTCGGTATTTGTATTGTGAACTGGATAATTAGATGTTGTGATAGCAATCACGCTCTAATTAAATTATTAATTTTGCCATTAAATTTTTAAATTAAAACTCTTGAATAAACTCTTCGCATTGAACCTGTGTTTACGTAGGTTTTGGGAGGACATTTCGATAATTCAACAGTATTTAAATAATACCTGCTTTTCTGAGTGACGCTTATAATAGGTTAATATTATTGGTTAAGGGCAACTCACTTCTTATGCTGAATGCGTGAGATGAGTATATAATACTTTTACGTATAAGTTTCACCTATATGTGCGTGTTAAGGAATTTACAGTTATATCGTTGGTAATATCACACATTCACACGTGGATGCGTGTTGGTATGCCTTGCAAACTTTTGTTGTTTGTACATCCTTATCCCAATAATATAAAACACAAGAAAAAAAGTGTTACTATATATGCCCGTTACAGACTTTGAAACCATCCAACCAATGAGCCTGAAATCAGTGTCATTAGAAAGTTAATGATGCGAAGATTGTCGTAGACTACTAAACCAATGCGTAAGGCACATTTCTTCTAGCATAGTACCATACGCCAGGTTATACGCTGGTGTGTTGTAAAAGCACTGCGTTTGTAATAAAGTTGACGAAGCAAAAGTAGAACTGTTCAAAGTGTTACACATTACAATCGTATACCAGTCATGGTAGGACAGTCCTCAACGGAACAGTCTCATATTGTTATTTAGGATATATGATAGATTGCATATGTCGCAGGACAGTAGTAGTAGGAAGCTATTTTCAATAGACTACATGAACACTGCTTAATGTCTTCCAGTGAATCCTCAGAAAGGGACCCGTAATTGGCTAAACATCTAATTGAAATAAATATCACAACAGTTGATGAATTGACAATTAAAACGTAATCGTTTCATTCGAATCGGATAGTAATTGCATACAAAAGATAGTTCACAATAATATAAAATGCTAAGTAACTAATGGATATGGTTATAGGTTGATGGACAACCCTGGTCCTAAATGAATACATATAGTTCAAAGTTAATGGACAACCCTGGTCCTAAATGAAAATAAAAGGGTCATTCAAAAATATTTTCCTGTTGGAAATAAATGACAATAACATTAAAGTTTTGTTAAATTTAATAAATGTAACACCAAATGAAAGAGAAGAACTAGATTTTTATCAATGGAAAATAACCATTTTTAAATGGCAATCACTAACTTTAAATTCGCTTAATCTGGAGCTAAAATTTCAATCATCAAAATTAACTTTGCAGTAACGGATCGTAAATTTTGCTTTCCAGATAGCTTCATAAGAAAAAGTCAGTGAGGATTAAACCTGGACTCCTCGGTGGCCAATTAACGTCGTCTCGATTACGCTCTTACTGTAGAATTCGAGTCAGTTGACAGGGTTATCGGGATTTATTTCCTGTACGGCAACAGCTTTATTAGAACGCAAGTGTAATGCCTTTAATAATCGGCAGAACTGTGATTTATTCAAATTTAGAGTTTTTGGGACCAAACGCATTATAGTCTTATATTAGCTGAGACAGATGGACATATAGTAGACGGTTTTCCCCGTTCTTGAAGTTCTTATGCAACCCTGTTTTTTGGCCGGCATTGTGTTCCCAGTCCCCTCTTGTGGACCCAATTGAATTTGCACTTAGAACATTATTTTTACCAACATTAAATTAAAATATTTTATTGAGACGCCCAGTAAAGATATATATATTTAAATCCTGATCCTTGTAAAAAGAAAAAACCTGTAGACCTTTCCTCACCCTCTGTTACCTGCGTATGACAGACTACAGACAAAACAGAAACGAAAATATTTCTGAATCACCCTTTAAGGGACAGCCCTGGTCCTAGAATAAAATATGCTGGGACAACCCTGGTCCAATATTTATTTCAAGGACAACAATGGTCCATGATTACGTAAATACTTAAAATAGAATTTGTTTATTTAAATTATTAATTATATTTATAGAAAGTTAGAAATTATTAGTGATACAATAACGTAAATCTGCCATGTTTTGTTGCTTGTCGCTCGAGGTCGACGACCCAATTTGGATGGCCGACTGTTAGCAACACTGGCTAAAATACTGTTTATTATCAGCAATACTGACCAAATTACTATTTTTATATAACTTTTGTGTAATGAAACAAGTGTAGCCACGTCAATACACCTTATTAAATATGTTATTATACCTTTGTCAATATACGTTTCATGACAAGACGTATATTGACAAAGGCAATTATTATTGTCCGGAAGTAGTTGGAGTTTTCTTCGAGAGTCGGGCCAGCCCGCTCAGTCAGTGTATTTTTGTACTCCAATCGAGAAAGTGTGAAGTGGAATATTGTCAAGTGTTAAAGTGTTAAAGTGGCAAATTGTAAAGACAAGTGGTAAAGTATAAGAAATACAGCATTAATTATGAGTAAGTTATGTTTTATTTCACTACTATTAATAATAATAAAATTAAAATCCTGAGATCACAAAATGTAGGTATCTGTTGGCGCGATCTGAGTTAGCGCCAACACTTGGTGTTTAGTATCAGATTATATATTCTATGGTATCAGTCTCACTTGACAATGATAAAATTATTCTTATGATAACTAGTTAAATTCTTATCAACTCTTGATTTATGATTTTTAACCGACTTCCAAAAAAGGAGGAGGTTCTCAATTCGTCGGGATATTTTTTTTTTATTTTTTTTATTTTTTTTTATTTTTTATGTATGTTCCCCGATTACTCAAAGACCCCTGGACCGATTTGAAAATTTTTTTTTTGTTTGAAAGGGTATACTGTGCAGGTGGTCCCATATAAATTTGGTGAAGATCTGATGAATATCTTCGGAGATGGAGAACAGAACTCCTCAATGTATAAGAGCAAATTGCTCGCGATCACTGTAATAGCTTAGTAAACAGTAGGGTTTTAACTGGGCATAGCATATTATAGTACAGTGGGGCCACTAAAAATTGTGAAATAAAAATTTTTCAAAAGAAAAATAAAACCGACTTCAAAAACCAAAAACACTAAAAAGTAGAAAATAATTTTTGTTTAGCTACACATGTAATGTACCTAGGTATGAAGTCGGGCGAGCTTCACTCTTGGATTGCTAATTTTGTTTTAATATGCTCGCTCGACTTCATACCTAGGTACATTACATGTGTAGCTAAACAAAAATTATTTTCTACTTTTTAGTGTTTTTGGTTTTTGAAGTCGGTTTTATTTTTCTTTTGAAAATTTTTTTTAAGTAAAATAGTTATTTACTTAGTTACTTAGGTATGTGCTTACTATTGATGATAAACTTAGCGTGATCTAAGAATAAAAAATAATAACTGAATGATTAAATTCGTAATTATTTATGACCATGATGAAGTAGTTGTTTTCAATGTTGGCGAAAAACACTTTTTGGTTTATTTAAGCGATATCAAACTGACAAGTTGACGCGGCGTTCTTCCTTTACGTAGTAGATATATTATATAGTAATTACAAAAAATAAGGCTGTCTAAAATAATTTTTTAACGTTTGAACATCACTCACTAAAACATCTACAATAATAGGATAGCGAAATCACCTGCTTCTAAATTGTTAATATCATCCCCTTTATATGTAGGTAGTTAGGTATTAAGGTATAGCATAGACGCCTGCTTGTCTCTAACAAAGCTAAACCTTGAGAAGTGCTTCAAGGACTTAAATACAATGTATGATCATATAATACGGCAAGGACGCTCATCTCGCCTTTATAATGCCTTTGAACGTGTGAAGGATAACCGGGTTATGTTGGATCCAGTCCAGTTTAATTTGATATCTAAATCCACTCTATTATAATATATAATATAATGCTCAAACGCTAAAAAAAGAGGTTTTATGTTTATAGGCAGATCGTTGAATTTCTCGGCGTGTAAATTGTAACTGCATACATTACAAAAACAAACAAAAAAAATATATACTCGTACATAAAATACTATATTGAAGAGATCTGTGAGCTTTTTAAATTGAAATGAAAACTCTGAATTGCTTATACTTACTGATTTTCTTTATATGGTAAGTACAAAAGTACCTATTTATTAATCCAGATTACTGAATTTTACCTGAACAGTTTTCAGGTAAAATTCAGTAATCTGGATCCCGGTATTGGAAGCCTACTGAAGACCAATGATCTGATAGACTACTGATACCTGGGCATATTTTTACTGGGTTGTAAATTTCGATTATTATTATTTCTTTTTTTACGGTCTACCAATATAGGAACATTATGAACCTAGTCTTAGGTAAAAGAACATAATGGTTTATTTTTACAGGTTTTCAATACAAAAACCGTCACTATGCCAGGTTTATTCCTCGGTTGAACGGCATTAGTGAAATCGGCACAGACTGTATGCTCAAATAAGGCCAAAATCACTTCTAAAAATATACTTGCAAAAAAACAGCTGGGCCTCGACTCTCAAGGTCGGGTAAACACTTGACACTACAAAATTGCGACCGGGCGTCCTTGGTGCGAAAGATGCGGGACAGTGACATCATTATTCATTACTTACTATGTACTTATTATCAATTAAAACATTGATTTAAGAATCGGAAATCGAATCTAAAATCTTAAACAGTAGGTACCTCCCTACTAGTAGTGGAGTTAAGCAGCATCATCATATTATACTACCTCCGATATAACTTCCGATTAAAATTTATCGGCATCGAAATTTAAATCGAAGGTGTAAAATTAATCGGAAGTTCCAACCTTTTGGAGTCCGAATCGAACCTCCGTAACATCTCTACTGCAAATGTTCATGGGAGGCGGTAGTTATTCAAGAGACCTGCCTGCTTGTTGCTATTTATTAAAAAAACTTCTATGAAATCAATCATCGTAATCATCATCATCATTCAGTTTCTTAGTTCTCTCTACGTTTATACGGATTTTGTCTGAAAGAAGATCAGATTACGCGTTTTCTCTAGTACACCTATACCTACTCTATCTTTTCCTAGATGTATATATAGGTTGAGTTCCCGTACCCGCCTTCTAAAGCTTGTGACAATTTCAGAACAGATCATATCGTGATTTGGTTATTTGGTATAGGATCGGCATATTCATATCGCAGTTGCAGAGAATTTAGCGCTTGCAAATTAACAACATGTGCCGGTATTGCATGGTAGGCCTAATCTCTATAATTATCTCTTTACAAAGACAGATGTGGGTTATGTGCCCACCTAAAATTTGTGAACTTGTCCTTATACTCAAGGTGTAGGATGTTTGAATAGTGAGGATAACCTTGCACCTCTATTTGCACCTAATCTACGTGTTATAGTTTTCATGTAACCTTCGAGGCCCTGTGTTATCTAACCTTTACTTGCCTTCTTAATTTAAACGAGTCACACTTAACTTTTCGAAATAGCTTGTTTGTTTTCTTATCTAGGAATTCAAATATCTGATGATATATATCTTTGTGAAAGACAAAATGAAATTCGCATATCAAGAAAATGTTTTTTTTTTTTTTTAACTGATACTATAGACATGCGCTTGACAAAAAACACACCTGATGGAAAGTGATGATGTGGTCTAAAATGGGATATAATATGAATGCTTTGTATCTGTATAAAAACCATCGAATAAAGCTTTCTCTACTATAATAAACACTAATAATAAGTTACTGAATACTTGTAATAACGTGCTGTTTCTTTTGTTCACAGATCAAGTTAGAAACCGTCCTCGGGATAACAGTGAGCAATAATGCCGCACTAGACTGCAATCCCAACACGGAACTGGTGGCTTATCCTGCAGGGTAAGGAATTTCATTAGATTCTTAATTAAAGATATACTTACTCAGGTTACATCGCGATCAGAGGCTTTTAAGTTTTCAAGTTAACAAACGGGACATCGGCTTAGTAAAAGTTAAAACTGTCATGTAACATGTCACAATATGGACGTCTTGCATTGACTATTCGTAATTTACTGTCACATTTAATTAAAAATACTCGTGAAAACTTGTAACATAACAGGTAAAATCGTTATCATTTATAAAAAACAACAGTACCTGAGTGAAAGCTCAGGATTTTTCAGAATTAGCCATTTTGATTTTACTGACCGTATAAACCTTCAATTAAGAGTTTTGTATGGCTGATTGTGGATGTTAAATGCTTAATACTATCATTATACCTGCAATCGTGCAAATAAATTATTTGTATTTGTAAAAACTTGCACTAATGTCTTATTGCCCTTTAATTTAAAAGATGGTTTTAGTTTATAGGTACGGTAACCGTGCTTCTAAGATTAAAATTGTTATCTCCGTTATATAGCAGTTAAAGGTCACTGGGCCAATGCTAGGCCTCCCAGATTTTATTGCGATGTTTATTTCTAAGCAGCGAATATGTTAGATGATTTCCAAGACTCTTCTAAAAAAAAATTGAGTTTCTGGAATTGAGGAATATGTAGGCATGTCAATCATTTCGCAAGCTGTTTGTAGATATTTATGTGATTCTTTTTATAAAATGTAATATCACGAGTCGAGTATACAGCTTATTACAGTTTCCTCTAGATAGCGCTTTGCGATTGCGGACGTACTTTAGGAAATTGCTTCTCCTTCTATAGGTACAACTTTATTACTAGGAATGGTGTACAGACAGGCATAGGGTTGCTACTTGCATTTCTTCATGTGCCTTTCCATTATTGAAGGTCGTTAGAGTGACACAAAATAATATAATAAAACACAAGTGTAAATTAAAAATTTATAACACCTCCGACTAGTGAAGGTTACAGTAACTCGAAAAGAGCTGATAACTTTCAAACGGCTGAACCGATTTTCTTGGATAATAGCTAAGAACACTCTCGATCAAGCCACTAGTTTAGGAGCTACGATGCCACAGACAGATACACAGATACACACGTCAAACTATAACACCCCTCTTTTTGGGTCGGGGGTTAAATATGTTTAAAACAATGTAAATTTTTATAATACAATAAAATACATCGTTAAACATATATTTGACAAGTTTTTTTAGAAAGATTTTTAAAGTAATTAGGTAGGATTAAATTCTATTGAAACGAATCCGCGGAACAACCTAGTAAGGCACTTATAATATTAAAGTGAGTTGTATAAAGCTGTTGACCTACGTACTTGTTGTGGCCGACTTTCAAAAAGAGGCTAACAAACATTAGTTCGAACTTGCGGAATAATTGTGCTTTTACTTGACTATTTGATTTTACATTAAATCTTATGTTATTAAAATTTTTGGCTTACTATTGAACTCAAATAATAATCGTGTAGGATTTAATCTATTCTTCTTCTTCTTCGTTGTAACACTCATGGCAGAGCATATTTTACCCACAAGTCATCTGGTATACGGCGCATTATTTGTCCAGTTCCATTGAATCATGGTCATGAATTCTATATCGTAATTATTATGAGGCGAAGTTGCCCTACTCATTGGCAGGTATCCTTGTAAGGAGCAAGCGTGGAAACAGTCGAAAGACTTACAAGCCCTCGGAAGAGCCGAAAGAGAAATTAAAGCCGAGGACCGAACAGAGTGGAGGGCTATAAGTTACCAGTGTTACGAAGACACTTAATTGCAGACACGACCTTTGGGCTTCTGTTATGAAGAATACAACTAAGAATACTAAACGTCAAATGTCTAGTATTTGGATTGGTTATGAGGGTACGACAAGATATTGCAAAGGAGTTTGTATCATCTTCCTTTTTTATGTCCGCTCTGTCCCTGACCGTTCAGCTATTGAGTCTTCAATTTACAAACAATATTCTTAATGTTAATCAAAATAATTGTTTCTAATGTAATGTTAATCAAAATAATTGTTTCTAATGCTGTTCACGTTTTCTCCTGGGTTAGCATAAAGTTTAGGGCACGGATGTGATTGTGACGCTGTATTGCATCATTATTATGCAATGCATGGTCATCGACCGCATTTGACCACCTAAGTGACCTAACGTCTTGACAGTAAGATACGCCATACATAGGGCACGAAAAGATTTTATATTATGACAACAATTGCGTGATTTGTAGTTTTAAAGAATGACTTCAGTTTAAGCGCCTTTGTCAGAGTGAACTAGTGTGAGTGTAACGGTATAATCCTGAATCGACGATATTAGGATAGGATAAATCTATGGAGCGTACTTTAGCTTTGCTCAGACTTTACTTAAGAATTAAAACGAGACAGATTTATGTCAAAGAGTCTCGTCTCGTTTTAACTGTGTCTTAAGTCTGGGCAAAGTCAAAGTAATCTCAACCTAAGAGCAGTGACGGATTAAGACTACTTGATGCCCTAAGCAATCCATGCCTGTGGGCCCCCCTATCCGTATGTTAACTAGAATCGGTCTTTAATTAAACCTTTACCGCCTAAAAACATTAGTTTTTTGTAAAATAAGATGATGAGAAGTAACGTACTTTAGAAGTGGAGTAGGTGCGACAACAATAAAAACCAAAGCATAATTATTTATTTATTTATTGAAATGCGCCTTGCGGCTTTCGGGGACATTCGAATTGTCGGGCAGCGAGTGGGCAAGCGGGAGTGGGGTTATGATTCTAGATCGGACTCTATGTCAACTTAAAACGCGCGAATTTTCTAATTAGTCCTAGAAAAGTTTCTACTCTCACGTGACGTGAGAGTGAGACGTGAATGCCCTAAGGACAGATTTTTTTGTGCTTCTTCTGGTGCCCCCTCAGACGTGATGCCCTAGGCAATTGCTTAATTTGATTAAGGGTTAATCCGTCACTGCCTAAGAGCCCCATCACATAGCTGATGCCCAAACTTCGTTTCGGTGGAATTTCTGAAATGAATCTTTTTCAGAAGGGATGAACAATTTAAAATAAAAAGTTCAAACGAATGAACTTGATAATTGAACGATCGGTTTTTTGAACCTTGTTCTACCGGTTCGACTTTCCGCCGGTTCTGAATGCTAAAGCTATTCATTACATTAGGGGCATCTCGGCGCATCGCTAAAAAATTCATCAGCCCTCGCTTTTATTGGGTAATTGGAATACCCGGCACGCTTGAGCTGGCTTATCCAGTTAATGGAAGCATCCACTAATAACATACTCGTACCTACCTGCATGTACAAGGCACGAAACAAAATAGTATCTTAATACTAAGTACGTTTATGGCGCGAACAAATTGTTTTAGGGATCCTTAATTATTAATGCAATAGTCCATATGCAGAGATTTATGAATTAAATATGTTATGAGTTATGTGACTCTGTTAATCTCATTTTTATTATTCTTTAAACGGTCTTGGAGTGGACGTTAGGTCACCATCACGTCAATCCGGATTTAAAATCTTTTGAAAGCTAAGCGGTCCCCTTTTAAACCAGGGTTCATACTTACACGAAGACGAGGAGTCAATGAACAGAGATAGAATAATTTTATTTTTTAATGTTTACCTGGCTGTACTCTATGGATGTAATAAGGAAAACGTATTTCCTGCCAAGTCTGTGCCATATTTTATTATTTAAACGCACAACAGCAGCCTTAAAAATTCAAGCACTTCATTATTTCACCCCCGGCCACGTTACGAACCCCACGAGTGTTTTCGGAGTATTTAATGATGGACTGGCAGGGGTTGGATAGTTTAGACTTTTAGAGTAATTGAGTAGGTACATACAGACAGGCGGGTGTGGCCGGGGGCGCGGTGGACGCGCCCTTAAATCAATAGGTAGCCGACTTAATAGTAAAGCTTTATTTCAAGATAGGTAGGTCCTTGTATCTATGATGTGCCATACACGTATGGTATACGGAGGACCCTCCACTTTATTCTACGCGCTAAGTAAATTACTACTAAGATTTACCACGACGTTTTGTAATTATTTAGTGCTATTTTACTTAAGAACCGAAGTAAAAAATAGATTATTGTTACTAAGGGCCGCTGCTAGAGCTGAGAGTAAATTTGATATTTTGGCAGGTTTTTAGTCATTACGCCTAAATCATTCCTCGAGTAAACGTTACTCGACGTTGGTGAAATAGGCACTAAGTAATTTAAAATTAAACTATAAACATTGGGTTAAAAAATAAAAATAAATTCTGCTCTGTGGAGTAAGATCGTGTTTGTTAGTTTTAAGTGCATGCCCTAAAAATAATTATTGTTATAATATTTTACGATATCAGCATCAGCATGCTGATGATTTAGAGGTCTATCTACTAGATACATATAGTCCTCTCTAAGAGCTCATCACTAAAATACAGGTCTTCTGCCTAGGTTTTCCAGCCACTTGCTTTGATTCCTTAAACTTGAAAATACACCGTCATCATCATCATCATCATCATCGCCAACCGATTGACGTGCACTGTTGGACATGGTCTTGTGTCGGCCTGAATCCAGTCACTCTTTGCGACTCCTTTGATGATGTCTATCCACCAAATATGTATTGGCAGATCTACCAACGCTCCGTTCTGGAAAAATACCACAGTCTAAAAATTTTGGAGCATTTGTAGCTTGTATATCAATAAAATATGAGTTTCTCCATAATAACTGAGTAAACAATGTCAACAAAACGTCATAATAACGAGCACACAATACGACTTGGCTCAGTTTAACGACCCCAGCGACTTCCTCTTCCGTAAAATTGTCCAGTGTTTCACGGCGTGCAGGGATCAACTGTAAACTATGCGGTTTGAGAGGCCGTTCCATGATTACGACTAGTACGAGAACTCAAAATGAAATAAACAAGAAGAACAGAAAAAAGAGCTTCTAAAAAATCTAAAAAAAAGAGGTTCTTTAATCGATCTGTATGTAGTACCAAAGTATGTATATGCCGGTTCGCGATTATCTGCCTCGCTTTTAGCTTGACTAACTTTTAGCGGACCAATAAATTCCTGAAAGGCCGGCAACGCATCGGCGGTTCCTCCGGAGCTGCAAATGTTCATGGGCGGCTCTAATCACTTAACATCAGGTGACCCGCTTGCTCGTTTGTTCGCTATTTTTCATTAAAATATTAGTTTGTCGAAAAAGTACTTAATCATATTTTAATATCAAGGTACCATATACCACCACAGTCCACACACGTCCCATGGCGCGAGATTATGCAATACATACAAAGTGGTTAACCGTCCGCAAGTATGTGAATATTTACATGAACTTACCATGGTTTAGGTTATGGTCTAGTGTGGTGTTAGTAATAAGAGGAGCGAGTTTATTTTAACCAACATAAAAGAGGCAGAAGTTCTTAATTCGATGCCTGTTTTACCTGACTGCTCGACAGCAATGTTTACGGGAATCGAAATATAAATAACATTATCTTTCACGCCTCTCTGGGTATGAATGTGGGATTCTGTGAGAGGTTATAATCCCTTGAAACATCCCAACAACGACGGCTGGATAAATTTTATTCAATGGAGTGTTTATCTGTTCATCTAAAGTCTAAACCTTGCGATGGTTTTGGCTAGGTTTTGTTTTTATAAAACCATAATGGCGGCCATAAAATCCAAAATGGCGGTACAAATGAAAAATATTGCATATCATATTAAGTGGAATATCCCTGAATAGGTCTTTCAAAAACAAGATGATATTTCTAAGACTATTTTACAAAAAGTCGTATGTTTATTACACGGCTGGAATTGTGTTCATCGGATCTCTACATATTTCTTGTTCATTTAATAAACCTTCTGACCCGCTTCACAATATACAATCCTTATATATAGTATATTTTTTTTTTAAAGTCTTCATTTTCATTATCAAAGCATCAACAAAGGGGTTGTGATAGTGTTGTTGTGTTGTGTTTTTATTTTTTTGAATTCTGAGTTAGAGAGCTGGGTCACTAATGCGACCATGTGGCTCTCGTAAGATAATGTTTTTCAAAAATTTGATTCTCTTTACTATCGCTATTTCTTATGCTATCTCCGCTTTTACATCCGCTCTGGTCATTAATGTGAACTGCGCATATTACAGGACAGCCTTATTTGTATGTATGCCGAATGTGTGGCCTTTCTCACGGACGGATGCCATCGTGTCTGTTGCTGGAACCACGAATACTTTTAATGACCGTTTATTAGAGTTAGGCGCGCTAGGTCTGGGTTGAAATAATTCACAAGGACATTTTGCAAAGATATTATAAAACTCCAGATAGATCTCATACATTCGTATTTTATTTTTTAAATTAAAGGCAAATTCGTTCGTACGGTTTAGTGACACCATATTAAATTATTAGTCCTCCCAATATAGGTACAAGCACATTATTTGTGCTAATTTGGTGGTTGTATAGAATTCCTAAACTTAGTTGGGTACAATGTTTGATTAACCTTAAAAACACTTCTGAGGTATCAAGTAGCTTTAAGATCAATTAACTAAATATACTTCATTTAATTTGTAGATGTACGGTGGTCCTCTACAACTCGCGCAAGAACCGGCAGACTCACGTGCTCAACGCGTCAAGGAAGAGCGTCACATGTGTTGCTTTTTCCCCGGACGGCCGGTACTTGGCCACTGGGGAGTGCGGCCATGCGCCCGCCGTACGCGTTTGGGACCTTCAGGTGAGCTATGTGAAACGAGACAGTGTGCAGTGCCTTTTTATCTGTATGCAATGTACTTACGATACTCGACGAAGCAAGCTTTATATTATACAGCTCTATCTGCGTAGCTAGGCGAGACTTTAAAGAATATTCAAATGCTTTCAGGCGCAGTTTTGAGCCTTCTGCTAACCTTCACTCACAACTTCAAAGGTCGCTAAAAAAATAAGATTTAAGAAAGATTCGTTATGTTACCAAAATTAGGTAGTTTTTATTTGTTTATGAAGTTAACGGGAGATAATATCAAGAATATAATATATAATAGAGATAATATCAAAGAGCCTGTTAGAATTTGAATAGGATGACAAGGAAGTGAACTAAAAACATCTAAGAGAATGTATGCTGGCGACCATAACAGAGTCAAAAATTCTGCGACTGCATACGAAACCGAATTAGATGAGTGACCTGTATAGATGTGCCCTCGTGAAGCATAGACAACGCATATGTCCAGCAGTGAACGCAAACAGGCTGATTGATTTATTGAAAGCATAGACAGACAATATCAGATAGATCCGTATTTATAAAGTAGAGGAGACAAAAAGGCGATGCTTATCTTATAATATAAAAAAGGTTGATATATTATTTAGTTTAAGGCTTTAGAACTTCCAACCTTAGACCACATCACCACAATTTGCACGTGCAAAAAGTACAAATGTAGGAGACAAATATAGTTGTTTTCTTAGGAACGAACGCTAAGATTGTCTTAGGCACAAACCGAACGTGACTTGCATGTTATTACCGAACAGAGGCCTATTCCGATGGAGCGGTCAGTCTATAGATATTTCATAATACTTGCGAACATTATTAGGTATTGTTTAAATACGGAAACACGCATGAACTGTAGGTACCTGATAGGGAGGAAGTTTTTAAAGAATTTGAATTTCTCCATATGTATCAACTGAACTTACGGAACGTGTAGGCTTGCCACACTAGATCAAATCTAATTTATTTTTCCAAATTGTGGGTAAATAACAGATAAGGATAGACCTGTTCACAGTCTACTACCACAGACTGTGCAAAAGTACAATGTTTCACTGATCATCAAAATGATAGGGGACACTAATAAATTTTATAAAAAAAAAATACTGATTAGGTATAATTTGTTTTATTTAAATACCATTGAAAATAAAACCATACGTACGTGAGTTAACTATAGGGATGTATTTGGTGTCGTGATAATAAACTAATGCCATCTAGTGTCGAGTAGACAAAGTCATATTATTGTTTTTTTCAGGATCCAAGTGCGTCTGGTGCGGTTCAGATTGCCGAGTTCCCGGGGCACACGCATGGAGTTAATTGTGTAGTAAGTATTATTTCTATAGTTATTTTAAAGGGCTATTGCAATTAGGGCATGTCATAACTAGCAATAGGCATGCTAGTTCAGCATGCCTTCTGTTTTAAGACCTTCTTGTTGTGGTATGGACTACATTTAAATTATAAACAATCATTATTTTCAGGCGTTCTCAACATCTTCCAAGTATCTGGTGTCGGTCGGTTCGCAACATGACATGATAGTTAATGTTTGGGACTGGCGCGCCAATCTGAAACTTGCAAGCAATAAGGTAAACTTCTAAATCTAAGTTTTTTCATATTTTCTAAAATTCTAAATTTTAAATTACATCAGCAAGGAACAACTTATTTTGCTATAATCCCGTAAAAACTAGATCTTTTATAGAGATGAGTGCTCCCTGACCACTTTTTCTTTCTTTGTCTCTTTATTGTTACAACTTTCTGGAACAAAAAAAAAAATATGGTACAATGTGCAGAATGCGTTATATGCCACCGTCTTCCCTCCTGTTACTCTACAAAAATAGGAAAAGCATACAATATGCGACACCACCAAATCCTTCTCTTTAAATTCTATACAGATCAATCTGGTTCCAGCTGATTATAGCAAAATAATCTTGTTGATCCTTGAGTATCAAGGAATTTTGCAGAGTAATGATTCTATCCAGCACAAAATACTTCCTTTAATGTCACTTACTGTGAATTTTAGTCGGTATAAAAATGTGGACCAATGAGAATTGCGATATCTTAATGATTTGGTATGCATAATGTAACAAGACCATTTTCATCATTTTTCAGGTATCATCTCGAGTTAAAGCAGTCAGTTTCTCAGAAAGTGGGAACTACTTCGTAACAGTCGGCTTTAGGCATGTGAAGTTTTGGTATCTGGAATATTCAAGAAATGCTAAGGTTAGTTATGTTATTTTGCTCAACCTAATTATTATAATACTCTGTCAAAGAACACTGAAACTAATATAAGTCAGTATCTCTATACTATTCAAACAATGACTTTATTATATAGCAAGATCCTAGAATTTGCAGTTATAAAATTGTTATCAGTGGTATTATGCAAACATTAAATATATTTTGTTTGTACTGATAAGCTAGACAGTAATAGAGTTATCTACATGATTAATATGATTCTCATTAGTTAATGCAACTTTTTGATTATTATATTGCGTAATTCATGAAATCTAATTCGTCGTGATAATATCATTATTCATAACCACATGTAAACGCAATTTCAATCAGCTTAATTTGTTATCATTAAAATGTCTTCAATATGTGATTAAATTTTTGATAGGAGAGTAGCGTAGTGTCCAAAACACAGCAATCGATTATGCTGGGCTAAGTAACTATTGATCCCTTTGAGATGTGAGGCTTTGGGTCCGAATGTGACCTTTATCGGCGGCTATTCGCCGGAGTGACCGATATGGAGCGCCCTTCTGGCGTTAGCTTTCCTCTCCAAATTTAATATGGCCATCTTCAAGTTAAGAGTAAATAGGTATCTTCTAGGCTAGCGCGCCCCATCTTAGGCTGCATCATTACATGCTAGCGGGTCTGATTCATTGTTGATTTATTTAATTATGTCACACTTAATAAAAATTGTCTAAGTCTAAGAATCGAAAACATACTCAAACTGAAAGAAAAAAATAAGCCTAATCGAAAATAGCCTCGAAAATGATCAAGTCGCGCCAACTTCGATCGATCAAAGCAACGAAAGCAACAAAACGATCAAGCCCACGACATTATTATCTCAAGAAAACTCCCCTATCACTGAAAATAATAGGTCACGATTCCGAACTCTATGAAATACTTTGACAAACATTTATTAGTCAGACGATATTGTAGCATTGATCACATCAAGGGAGACATTTTATTCTGAGCTGCTATGGCCAGTTGAGAAACAAATAAAATCACAATATATATATTTCTTCACAGTTTAAAGAACCTGTACCTCTGATGGGGAGGTCGGCCATCCTCGGCGAGCAAAAAGACAATGAGTTCTGTGACGTCGTATGCGGTCGAGGCGAGGCGGCCGACAGCACGTATGCCATCACAAGGGGAGGGTTGCTGTGCGAATTCAACAGCAGAAGGTTGCTGGACAAGTGGGTGGAGTTGCGGGTAAGAGATGACTTTAGTCCTTATTTCCAGCTCTCACAGCTCTATAACAAAATCATTTAATCAAAGTAGATACGAGGATTTGATAAGTAATTACGTAAACTTAAAATTAAAGCTACGAGGGTTCCAAACGCGCCCAGGTCTTAGAAGAGCCCAAAACAAACTCAGCCGGGTATTTTTTTTATTATAACCACTTCACAAAATCACTTACTAAAGCCCGGTATCCACCAGAGCAAAGATAAGTGGAGCATTACTAGTAAATAACGCCGTATTATCACATCATTTAAATAATATTAACACATAGGCTTTTTTTTATCCCGGAAATTCGGAAATTATTTCCCATGGGGTTTTAAAAACCTATATCAACACAAGCAAAGCTACGGGCATCAGCTAGTTAAATATATTTTTCAATAATTGTCTGTTTTGATACATGTAGCGCCATCTGTTGGTGAGTAGTGAAATTGCTAACTAAAATCAATTGACCAGCTGTTATTATTTCAAGGGGTAGTGAAAATTACTATGTATGTATACTAAACTAAAAAAAGAGCTTACAGTATAATGAGCGTATAATACACTGGACAGCAAATAAACCGGGCCACCTGCTACCTTGGAAGTCTGATTCGATTTTCTCAAAAAGTATAAAACTTACAACTATCAAAATTGTACCTGCAGAAAGTGCATTTCATGATCATTAAAATGGATGGAAATTCATTGCGATTAATCAATTAATTAAGGGTTTATTAAGGATTTTACAAGGAAGAGTTGTTTTCCAGCCATGTTAATCGTAAGTAATCATGAAATGAAAACAAAAATTAAAGCCAGAAACAAAGATAAAATTTAAAAAAAGTTTTTGGTCAGTATTCAGTATTCCCTCCCCTTGCTCGGATAACTGCCAGCATCCTCGTATTCATCCACCTCACGAGCCTGACGATGAAATCTCGAGGAATTGCCTTCCAATACTCTTCAACTGCAATTCCCAGCTATGGAAGCCTTGTTGGAGCAGGTATCCGGGCTCGAACCCGACGTTTCAGCTCATCCCATAAGTGTTCTATCGGATTCAAGTCCGGGCTTCGAGCTGACCAGTCCATTGTACGAATGCCGACGTCCGATATCCAACTTCTGTTCTGCGAAATCGCCGCCTCAACGCAGTTCAAGTCCAATAAAGCCTGCGTGACGAACGCCAAGTGGTCATAAGCCCAGACGCCATCAGAAGGATACTTGTTGAATGGAACCTGACTCCAAAGAGAGCTGCAACAGGCCCAGCATTGACGGTAGCCCACCATGAAGCACGACTTGAATTTACTCGAGAGCATAGGGACTGGACGTTAGGACAGTGGGGTAATGTACTCTTCACTGATGAGACCAGGGTGAGTCTACATTGAAATGATCGACGTCTGAGACAATATCGTTGCCCCGGAGAACGTTATTCTCAGTGTTGCATCGAAGAAACTGTTGCTAATGGAGAAGGATCTGTAATGATCTGGGGCGGCATCTCGTTAACCGCATGTACAGCGTTAGTTTTCATCGAACCAGGGGGTTGTACACGTGGATTGATCTCATTGGTACATTACTGAAATCCTCGCACACCATGTGGTACCTTACGCAGGATATATCGCGCAGAATATGCCAGTTTATGCATCATAATGCACGACGTCACGTTATTCATGTGGTGACCCAGTATGTATGCGACGTGGGCATTCGTACAATGGACTGGCCAGCTCGAAGCTCGGACTTGAATCCGATAGAACCCTTATGGGATGAGCTGAAACGTCGGGTTCGGGCCCGAATATCGGCTCCAACAAGGCTTCCAGAGCTGCGAATCGCAATTGAAGAGGAGCGGAATGCAATTCCTTGAGATTTCATCGTCAGGCTCGTGAGGTGGATGAATACGAGGATGCTGGCAGTTATCCGAGCAAGGGGAGGGAATACTGAATACTGACCAAAAACTTTTTTTTAATTTTATCTTTGTTTCTGGCTTTAATTTTTGTTTTCATTTCATGATTACTTACGATTAACATGGCTGGAAAACGACTCTTCCTTGTAAAATCCTTAATAAACACTTAATTAATTGATTAATCGCAATGAATTTCCATTCATTTTAATCACCATGAAATGCACTTTCTGCAGGTATAATTTTGATAGTTGTAAGTTTTATACTTTTTGAGAAAATCGAATCAGACTTCCAAGGTAGTGGGTGGCCCGGTTTATTTGCTGTCCAGTGTATGTATGTATATTTTAATAAATTAGAGGTAGATACAAATAGCCAGTAGTTTGTTATTTAAATAGTGATATATATTTAGTGTTAAAATAGGAATCTTTCCAGGCTCATAACTTTAAAATCAATATTTTTTGCAATGTTTTATGTATCAATAAAAGTAGATAATGAGGAGACAAATCGATGTAGCACTTAGTTTTGAGCGTATAATATCAAATAATATCAGTAGGAGGGTGATCACTGATCACCCTCCTACGTTTGTATGAAGAAAACACCAGAAAGCACCTTAAAGAGTTTCTTAAAGAAGGGATCTCCATTTTTACATTTTCGTTCACAGACAACATCAGCCAACTGCATGGCGATAGGATCGGAGTACATATTCGTTGGATGCGCGGAAGGCATCGTGCGATGTTTCGCGCCCGCGTCGCTGCGATACGTCACTACGCTGCCTCGGACCCACTACCTCGGCGTCGATGTCGCGCAGGGACATAATATTAAGTAAGTTACTATAGTACGCGACCGGTCGAGATGGCAATCAGGGTTGGGACGCCCCGCACACCCGCACAGCCCCCGCGCTAACCCGGTGCGCATTAGAGCTAATTAATTGTTTCGTTATATTCAAGTGATACTCAAACTGATAGATTTTATTAGTAACATTTCATTGCACAAATAATATTTTTTTAACCCCAGACCGGGACTTACTTCACAGTTTAGCAACCACACAGTAGGGTAACTAATGTATTTGTCGAGCAAATACATTTTTATAAGTACATATCTTTAAAGTAACAAAAATATTGTTTCAGCCATATGTTCAGTCAGCCAAACAACGCGAGGTACCCTGACGCAATAGCTTTGACCTACGACGAACGCAACCACAAGCTGACCTGTGTATACAACGACCACAGTTTATATGTGTGGGATGTCAGAGATATTAAGAGGGTATGTATTGATAAAGTTTACTGTTCAAAAATTACTTTAGACCGTTCAGCTACATGGAAATGAATTATTTCATGATGTTATACTTTAATGATGACTTAAGCTGAGATCTATAGAGCGTACTCTGACTTTGCTCAGAATTAAGACACTGCTAAAAGGCGACAACGTTATAATGCTCACATCAATCTGTCACGTTTTAACTCTGACTTAAGTCTGAGCAAATTTAAAGTACGCTCTATAGATCTTAGCATACAAGTGCGTACTTGGACTTGGCTAAGACTTAAGTTTCAATTAAAACGAGACAGATTTATGCCTGCAATATAACGCTGTCTCAATTCAACAGTGTCTTAAGTTTGAGCAAACCCAAAATGCGCTCTATAGATCTCAACCTTCGGCTTACAATCCATTGGTGCAGAGTAAAATCAAAGTGACACATCATTTCTAAAATGTTTCAAGAATAGTAGAATTAATTTCAATATTAATCTGTTTAAAAATGTAAGCCCTAGTATTATCAACACACTAGGGTCTGTTCCAAGTGGATTTTCTGTATGAAACTTTTTAATTGGACGTTTTTTCGACAGGTAGGCAAATCACACTCAGCGCTATACCACTCTGCGTGTATATGGGGAGTGGACATGATCAGCCAGGGCCCCCTCGGCGCGGGGGCCTTCCTCTCTTGCTCCAGCGACGACACCGTGCGACTGTGGGCGCTCAAACCTAACGAAACTAATATTTATAGCAATGTAAGTGAGCAGTCACACTCAGCGTTATATCACTAAGTGTGTTTATGAAGAGTAAAAATGGTCAAACAGAGCCCCCTCTGCACAGAGATCTTCCTTTCTTGCTCTAGCGACAACACCGTGCGATTGTGGGTGCTCAAACCCCACCTAACTAATATTTATAGCAATGTAAATAAGCAGTCTGATGCAGTCGGCGTGTACGTGTAAAGTGAACATAATCAGTTAGGGCCCCCTCGGTGAAAGACAAGAAATTGACAAAGACAACTGATAACCCACTCCTCTTTAGCGCGACATATTCTTCTTCGCTTCATTATGAAATGGACCAATTTGTAAGCCTTGCCACTCAATATTTTGCAATCTAAAATATCTTCTCAAGGAAAAACTTTCACAATATCAATATAGTATTGAAACTAACATCAAAATATATATTAAAATTCAAATTTAACTGGACCATTTTATCTTATCAACAGGAACTAACCAAAGTACTGTATATTGACCCCGAGATGAAGTTCCTCAAGGATGTGGATCTGACGGCCACTAGTGATAAGGATAAGTCTAAGACCTACGACGACAAGACCGGTGTCAGGTACGTGTTTTCATTATATTAATACACTAGTTTATGCCCGCGACATCGTCCGCGTCAATTTATAGCACTTGGGGATAATGTAGCTATTTATCAGTGAAAGAATTTTTGGAAAGAAGTTTTGGATATTACATTCAAACAAACTTACAAACTATGTAACAATGTAAGTGTAGATTTTGAGTTTTATTGTTTTTTTTTTTTTTTTTTTTTTGGATTTTTTTGATTCAGATTTGGTCCAATGAAGTCTTGATCTCTATTAAAGGCTAGTGGAGCTATATAACAAAAACTTTAAATTTCCTTGTTAGCTCGCCATTCATAACTTTAGTATTATATACAAATAAATATACTTAAGGGGCATGAGACGGGCCTGCCCTCGAATATCAAATTTAATTTGGTTTTTCGCAATTTGTAAACTAATATGACAACGTAGGCTTATGGTATTTTAATTGCGATAATGGCAGTAACATCCTCATAGGTTTATATAAAAATCTTTACTTGAAATGATCCAGTTTAAGAAATTAATTCTAGTATCGACTATTCTCACAAATTAGTAGTTATAGGAGTCTTCCACTATCTTTTTTAGTATCAACCTGTATAACATAAATTTATTTTCAGATGTGTGCGTGTATCGCCTTGCGGGCGACACATAGCGGCGGGCGACCGAGCGGGAAACGTGTGGATATACGACAGCTCGGGGACTCTGTTACACACGCTCGAGGCGCACGACGCGGAAGTTTTATGCCTCGAGTATGCGGCTTCGCCTCGATTACTTGCCTCGGCTTCGAGGGACCGCCTTGTGCATGTTTTTCTAGTTGAACGGGTGAGTGTGTCAGATACAAAAGTACAGTAATTACAGTGCCCAGCAGGAAATATTGTACATCAACCTTTAGAAAGAGATAGCGGTTTCGTAGAGCGTTGTCTCTGTTCATAAGACCAAACATAACGTCACATAGGTATGAGTGACAGAGACAATGCTCTACGAAATCCTTTTCTAAAGGTCGATGTACTGCCGATTTTCCCGCCGACTTCTGTACCACTTATAAGTTACGCCACAATGTACTGCCTCGAAATCTTATTTTTGAATGGCACGAAAAGCTAAGGTCGCCGTTTATTTTTAAGTGTATCCTGTATTTTTTATACTTTGTAATATTATTTAGCAATAAAGATGATTAAATAAATAAATATAATTCAAACAGTTCAGTTCAGTTCAATTTTTAATTTTTCTAAATATATTTGTTTTGTTTCAGGGCTACCAAATCCTACAGACACTAGATGAGCACTCGTCTTCCATCACGGCAGTTAGATTCTTAAGTTCCGGCAGCGGCTTACAGATGGTGTCGTGCGGCGCGGACAAAACTATACTGTTTAGGCAACTTAGAACTGTGAGTTATATACTATTTACTATACAGTTCATTTAGATTCATGTTAGACTGCATTGTCTGACTTATTATCAGGGTTACCTCACCCTTATAATAAGTCAGACAATGGAAGCACTAAGTTCCACTAAGTCACCCTATAAAAAAAAATGTTTTAAATTGTTCCTCTCTTTTCTATAGTGGTTATTTTTCCGCCTTATTATTAGTAGTTAAATAATAACAAATGTATATCCGTTTCTTGTTCAGACGCAAGACGGCAGTTACCAGTTTGCGCGAGGACAGAACGTGTCGGGAAGAACGACGCTCTACGATATGGAAGTCGACGCGGGCGGAAGGCATATACTGACTGCTTGTCAGGTAAGCGTGTTTTCTGTTCTGACAGACTAGTTGATACTCAGAATTTCGTTCGCGTGGATTTAGGTTTTAAAAATCCCGTGAAACTCTGATTTCCTGGGACAAAAATGTCACTCTCCAGATCTTTAACCCATGCAAAAAATCACGTCAATGCGTGGCTCCGTTGCGACGTGACTGAAGGACAAACTAAGAAACCAACAAACAAACAAACACACTATCGTATTTATAATATGAGTAGTGATGATATGGGTAGTGACTAGACGATGCCCGCAACTTCGTTCGCATGAATTTAGAATTTAGATTTAGAGTGCACCAATGGGCTAGGAAAGAATATGAAGTCAAAGAGAAATCGACCATTCTTATTCATCTGTTTATAGATTCGTTCAATATATCAGTTCGTTTGCTTCTAGGATCGCAACGTCCGTGTATACAGCGCAGCGCACGGCAGGCATACGAAAACCTTCCGAGGGACTACGGCCGAAGATGGCACCCTAATAAAGGTAGTTATTTAAGCAAAACATAGTTCATAAACAGGCCAGATTTTGTGAAAGTTTCTATCGTGATTTGAAATCTATTAAGTAGTCATATTTAGCATAGAATTTGGTGATGAATAATATTTTAGGGTTCCGTACCTCAAAAAACAGAACCATTATAGGATCACTTTGTTGTCTGTCTGTCCGTCTGTCTGTCTGTCGTGTCTTTCAAGAAAACCTATAGGGTACTTCCCATTGACCTAGAATTCTGTAATTCGGCAGGTAGTTTACTTTGTTCATTCTAAAACTTTACTTGTACATTCTAATACTGATTTTTATTTATTTTTAAGCATAATAGTTTTTGGTACATCGTGCAAAATGTCGGAAACATACCCGAGTACGAAAGCCTCTGTGCGCGAGTCTGACTCGAACTTGGACGGTTTTTCTAATGGCTGGGCTATAATAGTATTGGCAGATTTAATTTTCAGTGTTTTGTCTTTTTGTAACTGTTATAAACTTTCATCTGTTTGGTATCCAGGTGGCATTGGATAGTAGTGGGATCTACTTGGCTACCTCAAGTACGGACAAAATCCTCAGTGTATACGACTATTACTCCGGCGAATGCATGGCTACTATGTATGGCCATTCTGAAATCGTCACTGGACTGAGGTAAGGAGAGGGTAGTTGAGTGCCTTCCATTCATGAAAATCATGTATTAATTTAACAAATTCTCATATTTTATGACTGACAGGCAGGTTATCATAAAGATGAGATGAGTATTAAATATTAATCAAAACTTGGATATCAAAGTGAATAGAACACACTATCAGATCCGTCAGCTTTCGCTTTTATATATTTAGAAGAAGAAAGTTACGAGACACCTTAAAGATTGCATTTGTCTCTTAATTTCCTTTAACTCATTTCCCTGAAAGAGTGTATAGTTGGCAACCTATGTAACACCTGGAAGATCTTTTCTAAGTTCACTCAAAACGGTCGGCATTTAAGATTTGCAGTAAAAAATTGCATATGTCATACTTTCCTGTTAACTCGTTTCCCTGAACAGGGTATTGGCAATATATTATATGTAATACCTGGATGATGTTTCTAGGTTCACTCCAGACTGTCAGCATCTAATATCGGCGTCGGGTGACGGCTGTATTTTCGTATGGCGCGTGCCGCACGACATGGTGGTGACCATGAGAGCGCGCCTCGCACAACAGGCGATACGGCAGGGAAGGTAATGAATAAAAAACCTACATGCTAAATCCCAAGTTCCTAGACTCTGTGGTTTAGAGCTGAATTGTTGTGTTTGATTTGTTAGTCCTATGTTTGAAGAATCTGTGCACCACACCTTAGATTTTACATTTAAAGTTTAATTTATTACAAGAACTACTGTAAGTCACCAGAGTTTGATTTGATATATTAAAAAAATAAATGTGATTTTAAGTATTCATCATACTGATTTTATGATGTAAAAAATATAAATGTATTTTTTTTATAGGAAAGTGGCGCCCACAAATGGGGTGTCGGGATTGGAGAGCGAAACGGACTCGCATCTCGGATCGCCTCCGCAAGAACTTGTAGAGGAAGACAAATTCACTACGCCCCTTGTGCCGGATTATACGTAAGTCTTATAACATCTGTTAGGAAAGAAAGAAACGTTTATATTTGCGGTACACTGTACAAGTGATCACACTATCAAACTTATCACACTAATATTGTAAAGGCGAAAGTTTGTGTGTATGTGTATGTGTGTGTGATTTTATTGGTCTAAAATTATCTTCGCATTATTGCCTTTCTGATGATACTGATTTGGGGCACAACGGTCTTGGATGGTTTCAAAGTCAATATTGGTCATAGCTAGAAACATTTCCATATCTCCCATATGGATTATTAAGTACGTATTACATTTTCAGGCTACGAATAGGCCGTTTACCTTCCTGGGCAAAGAAGAGCCTGGGTGATGAGTTATCTGCGGATTCCCCACGGCCCGCGCCCGGCCAAATGCCTCCACAACCGCCTACTAGAGGGAAGTGGGCTACTAGAATATTTCCTAATCCTGGTAAGAAGTGATTGCCATTCATATCTTGTGAGTGTAAATTCAAGTAAAAGCTCTTTAGGCGCGATTTAAGGCTGGTTTTTGGATAGAAGAAAGGTTTAAAGAACGTTACTTGGTCGCCAAATAGAACAACTGTTATGAGGCTGCCATCATTTATCGAGATGTTTTACAGTACCAAGGAGTTAGTATCATAAATTAAAAGCTCTATTTATTAATAAGGCAATGAAATCCCGCGATCGTTGAGTTCGACAAACATCTTTAAACTAAACTAAAATAACGTGGTTAAATGTATGGCTATCCTTTTCATAGAAAGGATAGCACTACATTTAGATCTTTTAGTTTAGGGATTGTGTATAACAGAATTAGCCATAACTTTTAACTTATTTTTGCAGATAAACGCGGTGATTCCGATGGGTCTAAAGACAGTTCTATCGACAGTGGTACGGACACAAGGTATAATGACAAGCGAAGAGAGCCGGGAGGCAAGCAGGTATGTATTGTTTATCCGATAACACAAATAATGTGTGTCGTTTATATGTGTGTGTGATGTAGTATTGTGAAAATTAATGAAAAAATTGTATATAGAAGCAAAAAACTTTTAATTTTTATTGAAGCAAAACTTCATTAGGTTGAAAGATTGCTTGAGAGAACTTTTTTCGTACTGAAGTAACTTTCAAACGTCATTTCTGCCGAAAATGGCCGCCAAAAAAATACCTAGCTGTTTTGAGGCCGCCATCGTTAATCGAGGTGGTACCTAATAGTGTCATAGATTATTTTTTTAACTACATAATAATTATGATAAAAAACCTTGTGACAACTCTATTATTCTATTTTTTATTTTTATTTTTTTTATAGTTCGATTTTTTTTAACAAGCAAAAAGTCATGAAAAAGGTATAATTAGGTACCTATGTAAAATTTTATTTCCATATAATGTGCACTTCTTGCTTTTATGGATGCACAGAATGTTTTATTTTTATTGCAAAATTATATTTTAATTTAGCAGATAATAATTTGCATTTTAATTATTTAGCAGTTAATTTAGTTAAAATTATTTTATTTATGATTTTAGAACAAAAAGTATCCTACTTTTCCTGCACAAATAATGTGTACAGTTGTTTAACATAATATAGTCACTAACTTGTGCTGTCTAATCACTCACAAAAGCATTGTGGTGGAGGTTTATATTTGTATTTTTTTTATAACTGTTATTTTCCTTTGTACATTAAAGTATGTGAAACATCTGAACATTACATTAAATGTTTTGTATATTTGTATGCAATGTAATATTTGGATGTAAAGGTTTTGGTTAATTTTATTTTGGTGCGCTTTGAATTTCATTTTATTTTTTATTTGATTAATTTACTGAGCCAAAAAGAGAAAATATAGAGATTCGGTTCTTAACACGTATGATTAAGGTTAAAATGTCCAAAGTTAACAAACCCTCACTTGTGCAACCCGTTTGCTTTTATTGACGGTTAATGGTTGGTAACCGTAACGTAACTTTGACCACTTGTCATTCAACCTGATTGGACAGATTCGATGGCACGTTTGTAAACTTCAGTTACGCTGAATGTCGGATATAGGTCAAATATCAATGAAATTCAATGCGCACCCCAAACATACAAATCTCACAAGGTTGTGGTCCTTATTCCATACAAAATAGAGGCCGAAATCGCTCAACTTATCCCAACTGCGTGGCGTTGAGGCGCTCTTCCGAAATTTTGACGCCACCATGAAAACAACGTACGATATCTTGTCAATATCGCCGAGGGTCGAGAAGGTTTTACTTTTCTATAATTTCGCATTGTGTTTGATTTTCGCTTTTTCGATTATTGCATTAATTGTGATGTTTGTTCGTTCAGCAATTTTGATTTCACACGTTTGTCGCATTTTGTTTTGATTTTGTTCGCATTTGGCATCGTGTGTGTCACTTGTTTGCAATCACATCATTATTATCATTTTAAAATTTGTTTGAAAGGAATTTAAAAAATTATGTGGAGATTAAACTAATTTAATCACTGGATTCCATATATTTCTTGTGAATAAGTTAATATAATATCCACCTAAATTTTTGTCTTTGTTTCGAACAACTCAGCGTTAGATTACTAGATTGCGTTGTTTCTTATATCGTAATTAGTAAATTGAGTAAATGAAAATAAGTAGTACCTACCTAATTAAAAAAAAGGGAAAATGACTGCTTTGCCACATTATTATTTTTTTCAAAAAAAAAAATTATAGCCAGTATCACTCGGAATGATATAAGGATTCTAACGATACCCGATACATCTTGATCTTTTCAAGCATTTAAAAGTTATGGCGGAACAAAGAAACTGAAATACATACATTTTTGTGCAGACGCCGTATAAAAATCGTACATCAAATTGTTAAGCTGGTGTCAAATTAGGTAAGGCTTGTTATTCGACGAGCCGTAATCGTGTTTAGTAGAATCACGGGCATCATTTTTATTTAAAATACGGACCCTAAAAATTACCATCAAATGTTACGCAGTTTTGGTTACCGGTTAGTGCTTTGAAAAACTCATGCGCTTTTGTCACATCATTCGCTTTCACTGTATTTACGCTTATTCATAAAGTATTCGCTTGATTATTATGTACGTTGCGCATATCTCAGTACGCTAAAAATCCTTTGTAATTATGTAACACATATTATAATTAAGAATTCTACGCTTTATTCAGATGGATGCAGTATTAAAAAATGAATAGGGAAAGTTAGCTTGATAAATGATATACGAGAAAAATAATATTTTAACTGAACTTAATATTTTAACTGGTAATGCTTTTATAGGGGACGTATTGTATTGGCAAATATTAATTTGCTTGCTTAATGTAAAAATGTTCGCAACTGATATCATCAGCGCACGCACATCGTTTATTTAAATCACAATAACATTAATATTTACGGTTTAATTAATATTTTTATACCTACGCTTTTTTTTTATTTTAGTTCAAATTTAATTTTTGCGGCAATTGTAGGTGACGTTAAATTTATCGAAAAATCGAACGACGGACGCGCGAACGCGTCACCACACAGACGACTCCTCCCTCGGCAGTTTTAAATTTGAGGTTTGATTTTATTTTCATTTTGTTTAAGGCGCTGTGGTTAGCTAAGTTTTCTTCTCTCTCGCACATTCTAACATTTTCAATGATTGTGAAAGGATTGGGTACACTTTTTACAAATGTGGCTCGGCCAAGTTCTAAGCAATAAAATTACGTTCATTTTAGACATATAGGGAGATAGTTTTGATAGAGAAAAATGGCGATGAAAAATACTCAATGTTTTCCCAATTTTTCTCTATAAATAACTTAATAATATTTGAATACTATACTAATTATAATAATATTTAAATACTACTAATGTTACAGTAAAAATACTAAAATAAACATAAATTCTGACTTGCCGAGCCACATTTGTTAAAAGTGTACTGATTCTTTCACAATCATTGAAAATGTTAGAATGTACGAGAGAGAAGGAAACTTAGCTAAACCATGGCGACTTAAGTTTTATTTTTTGTTATTTTAACCTATTAAGTTGTGACTGAGGTAGGTGTCAATAATTTATAGTATTACTAAAATCCTGTGAAAACGCTTTGATTTTCAAAAGTAAAAGTAGCCTATGTTATTCTCCAGGTATTTAACTATAAGGATTCAATAAATCTTGTCAATCCGTTGCTCCGTTGAGACGTGATTAAAAGACAAACCAACAAACGAAAGTAAAAACATACTTTCGCATTTATAATATGGGCAGTGATTTGGGTAGTAATTAAGCTAGCTTTAATTAGGTTTCGTTAGAGTAGCCTTCGTTGACCGAACTTTTTTAACACGTGTTAAAAAGCGTCGTATGAAACACAAGCTAAATTCAATTCAATGCTCACCGCAGAGGGTTGAACTTACGACACTGCGACAAAAACTCTAACATGTTAGCCATTTAGTAAATCCACTTGTATGACGTTTTTTCCATCCGGGTGAACGAAGGCTCATGTTCTTACCGAGAAATCTCCATTCTTCTTTTTCAATATCTTATGGTATCTTGTAGTTCAATAGTGAAAAGGGGACGGACAGTTATTGGCACACTCTAAATTTTATACTATGCAAAATTTCAACCAACTTATTTTAGGCACTTTTGTTACTTTTCGTGTTGTTTGTACCTGACATGACAATCAATCACTACTTACCTTCTGTGGCCCCTTGTGTAGCGCCTCAGGGTGTACGATTGTTTCCCAGGACTAGGTGGATGTTTCCTTTATACATTAAAGCGGGGCAATAGCAGATTTAGGGCTTTTTTTTTTTTGAGTGTTATTACTTAAAATACCTAAGAAAGTAAGCTAAATCTCGATAAACAAAATCGCGATACATACACACGCTCTCAATAAAATTGTTCACAATTTTCGCTTTATTTTCAGGACCAAGAGTCGACGGAACACGACGGCGATATTGAAGATATCTCGGACGGTGAGAGGACATCGTCGTCAGAAAGCAGAAACAGACCCACCTACTATCCCGGCAACAATGACGACGAGACTGCGAGGTTAGTGGCTTAAACAGTTTTATTTTGCTTCAATTTCGTATGAAATAGCCGCTCCTGGCACGACGAAAAAATTGAAAAACGCTTGCGTAATTTGCATCTGAGATCACCAAAGAGTCACCGAAGCCAGCTTTGACGACTTTATTATAAAAACCATTTTACAGTTCGACAAGGCTCTTTTGGCGCGTGGCCAAAATCGGAAGTAAAGCCGCCATCTAGAGAATGGCACTTGTTGATAGTTCACTGTGTCGGCATAAAGCGACAACTGCGCCCTCACTCAAGTGCCAAAAGAGCCCTGTCGGACTGTAATAATTTCGAAATGTAAAATAGCCAATTAATCCAATAGAAATTACCTTGCCCATACAATCTACATGTTATTTATTCCCTCACAGTAAGTTTATGGTGAACGCAATGGATCAGCTGGAGTTGCGGCAGTCTGTGCGGCGCGCGCGGCGCTGGGGAGCAGAGAACAGGCTCGACATCCCCGCCGCCTCGGCCTCGCTCAGCGGCTCACCGCACGACTCCGAGGACGACGAGGTCAGTACCATTCATTGAGGGTGATGCTCCCTCACAGCAAGTCGTCTCGTGGATTTAGATTTTTGAAAATCCCGGGGGACCCATAGGTTTATTGAGTAGTTGAAACGTAAAAAGCAACAAATACATTTTTAGATTTCTTTGTCCAGGTATCGACACCATCAGGCGACAATGCGGAACGCAACCCACTGTCGGGCTCGTGTGAGTCTATCGACGCTGTGGGCCGGAGGGAAAGTTACATCAAGTCAGCCTTCGATAGTCTTAGTGGTCTAGAAGCGGACACACATGTCACCAGTGAGTAAAACAATAAAAAACTTGTATATAAAGTTCAGTTTTTTTAACAACTAATGACGCTCCATTTATGGAGAATTTTGTCTTATTTTTCAAGAAGAAGATATCTCGATAGTGCAGAAATGTTGTAAGCTCCTGACTATAAAAGTTCTTATGAAATGTAAGTCCAGCAGAAAGCTACCGAATAAATCTACATGCTCTGTGCTAGGCTGTGTGAATTTTCAACTACTATTTGACTGAAATCCGGCATCGATTTTTGCTAAAATTACGTATTGACGGCTACTTTATTATCTTTGCAGGTAACAACTCTTTATCAGCTCAACATTTGTCCCGCGGTCCAGCGCCGAGGGTGGACCCCGAGGCGGCCAGAAGACGAGAAGAACTACAAAGGAGGATATTAGAAACTAGGAGACAGCTAGAAAGTGTATGTATTTGTGCACTTTAATGTTTGGGTGGAATACAGGCGATGATAACGAATAGTCGTCTTGGAATTAAGTAATATTGCAGTTGTCAGTGATGAGTACCGAGTGAAATGAGCAGGAGCGTTTTCAGTAGGTTTTGAGAAGTGTTCATTACAAGTTGTCCTGTCATCCCGCACGACTAGCTCAAATTGTCATCCGACTAATAGTAGGAAGAGTGAAAATTAAAAATTGAGCTTTAATTTTGTCACCAGGTGGCGTTCCGATCGAATCTGAAATCGAGTCAATCCACCACAGATCTGTCGTACATCCCGGAGAAGGATGGCTCGCGACGCAATAGACCAGTCTCTATGGCCATACCGAGCAATTCCAGACCTTATGGTAAGTTATTACGTGGATGCATATTTTTTGCTATTGCTAATGTGGCTGGTTATAAAACAAGAATAAAATTTAAATATTAAAATATTTTAGATCATCTTATAATCAGCCACTATTTAACAAAATTGCTATGAAATCATTTTCATGTAATATCGTTAATGAAGCAATACACTGTTACTAACCACATGTATTCCCCCTTAATGCTGACCAGGATTTTCTAACTCCCCCGTTTGCCACGAAGAGAATCTAGATAGCTTATCGACTAACTTCTTTGATAGCTTAAACTATCAGAATGTAAATATGGACTTTCGGAACAAAAACCCCTACGCCATACCTGCGAATTTAAACCACAAAATCATACCGGAATATTTTGACAATACTCCACCGTATGTACCACCAAGAGTTAACTTACATTCAAGCCAAAATCACAGACAAAACATGAACGTACCATTAAACACGAAGCCCATAGTAATCTCTAAAGACAATATACCAAAAAAGCAGAACTTATCATTTACAGTTGACATGAGTAAGAAACCAGGATCCAAAGTTTTTAACCGCCTATTTCCAACCGCTTGTGAGGAAAAAGAACCTCCGAAATTGCCTCCACGAAATTTTCATTTAAATCTTAATGAAAAACCTAAACTGAAAACGCCAAAGCCCAATGCTAGGAGTATATTTAAAAATTATAAGTCGTGTCCCGTTTCACCCGTATCGGAAGAATGTAAATGGGGGGATAAAATTGCGGAACATGAAAATAATCAAAAGAAAGAAAACCCAAAGAAACCTGCCATTGACACAAGAAAAAGAAATTCTCTTAGCTTTTTCATCGGTCTTGATAGTAAGATTAAAGATAGCAGAAACATTGTAGACACTATTAAGAGTGATACAGAAAAAATGATTGCTGAAATAACTAAAAAGTATGGTGATTTAGATGAATTTGAACCAAACGTCCAAAGTGATTTAGATTTACAACCGACTAAAGAATTCGAGGAAAAAGACGATGGGAATTTCTCATCAGACTCCCTTGAAGATTGTAGTTTAAGCCAAGATGTTAGTTGCAAGAATAAACTTTATTCTAAGAAAGTTTGCAGAAAACACAATAAAAGAAACACCATGCCTCGAAGAGCAGTTTCCGATTATGAAATTTATGGGAATTATGACAAACCTGCAGTTCCTGTCAAAATGATTTATACTTCTCAGAAAAGTTCAACTTTGCCACGAAATATGCCATCGAATCTAGATGATATTATAGACGAAGACATGTATCCAGATTACAATATGTATAGATGTCAAAGCGTATTAACTAAACGATGTATAACTCGATCCAACGAGTCTGTGTTAAGTGATCATTCTAACTGTTCTACTGTATCTAATGAAATATTCCTTAAATATGGCAATGAGGTTGCATTCCAACAAGCTAAATTCACGGAAAGTCGATATAATTTGAATGATTCTCAAAATTGTTCATCCGAAAACATCAATGAACCTGACATGAAATATTTAGAAAATCACAGACACAGTAGTGCTAGTTTCTTTTTAAACCAGAAAAAATATATGAAATCAAGTTGTAGTCAAGAATCAGTCTTGTCAGACGAATTTCTCGACAATGACAATCAGATGTCAAGAACTAATTGTAACTCCTTGGAAAGTGTTTTATCTGATGACTCTGAATGTACAAAAAGTGCTCCCTTGGAAATGCTCTTCGAAGGAACAAGGCCGATCCGTCAGAAAAACAACCCTACAGGAGTACCAAACAGCCAAAGCTGTTACGAATTTGATAATACATCCAAAAGTTATGGTTCAAGTCCAAATAATGTGCCATACCTAACCGGGTATTTGTATAACAATTACCTTGCTGAAAGATGTAGTCCAAAAACAGATTATAAAGATCAAGCACCAGTAGTTATTAGTCAAAAGCCATCAGCACAGAAAATTTATGGATTTGATGTTCCAGCGGGAGAATATTCTGGTCATAAAACTGTTACGCGTTCCAAAAGCCTGTATGACTCTGCTTCTAAACAACCACCACCAGCTAAAAATATTGCCTATTACTTCGACGGAAGTAACATTCAACAATACAGCAAAGAAAAGAAACAGGTTGATGAAATACCAAGGTTGAAAAAAGCAGATTATATGGCTAATACCAGTAAATCACTACAACCTAAATTCATCGATAAACATAAGTACAAGAGCCAAATGGAAGGATGTGATTCAAATGCAATGGTGAAATCCCAAAGTTGCAGCTTTGAAGTTGTCTTAGAACCAGCATCTAAACCAAATCCATTAAAAAATTTAATGGAAAAACGAAATTCTCATGTAAAAAAGAATCTTGAAAAATTCGAAGAGCAAATTAGAAAGAACACTCAAACTAAAATTAATAAGAATCAACAGAACAAAGAGAAAGCCAACGTTTCTAAATACAATAACGCAACAAAGAGCCTAGAGAGAGATTCTAGTCAAAAGAATAAAAATAATAACGATGCCAAAATAACGATGGAATTTGTGCCACATAAACCTCCTAAACCCATTAAAAGAACGTCTTCCATTAAGCTTAATAATCGATTAAAAGCGGGTTTAGAAAAATCTACACTTAGTTCTTCCATAACCTCCCAGTACAAAGCTAAACTGGATGGATTGCAAAATAAAAATTATATATCTAATAGAAAACAAGAAGACAAGAATTCAAACGTAGAAGATTCACATGATAATTCAGAGAAAACTTTTGATGTTTTTGTCAAAGAAAACGATGTAAATGAGAATAGGTCTGAAATGCAAATGGATAGTCTAGAAGTTTGTGCTATGCAGCAGAGGGCAGAAAAAAATACTCACGTGAGTATGGATTCTTTAGATGTTATTGAAGACAGTCATGGTTTTGCAAAAGATTCATTAGATTACTACGCAGAACAAGAAAATAAAAGATATAGCAAGACTATTAAAGATCAGACAAATTTGAAATTTGCCAAAAATCAACTAGATAAGCCTATTCCTTCTCATAGCGGCCAAAACATTGAAGCCAAGGAAAACATAGCTCCGGGAAATGACGATTTCGAAAAATACAAATATATCGAGCGTAAGCTAGAAATCATCAACAAGTTGGTAGAAATGGAAGAACGAAAAATGTTACAGGAGAAAATATTAAAAGAGTGGCGTATGAAACCTTTGAAAGCCAATATTAACGATGGAAAAGGTCTAGTTAAAGTTTTGTCTAGAAAGTTTGAAAAGTTAGCGAATAAACAAAATACTGTTCCAAACTTTGCTTCTCTAACTTTAGAAGAAGCTGATACAGACACTGAAAATTCCGAAAATAAAGAAATCAAACGCAATTTGAGTTTACCAGATATATTGGACACGGATCAAATCGGTTTGACTGTTGGGGGCGTAGATGTATCTAACGACGCTGGTAATGAAAATATCGAAGTCACAGACCCCGAACCTAAGCCACAGTTGAACAATACGTTTCAAAACGTACCGAAACCACGAAAGTCACTACCACAAAGGGTTTATAACGAAATGGTAATACCAAAAACGGATGTGCATTTGGACAGTGAAAACTACGAATCGTCGACGACGAGTTCTAGTTGTACAAATTCACCTAAAAGGATGTCTTTTTACGGTTTTAACAGACCAAAAGTGCCGTTCAGAAAAATAATTCGCGAACCACCTAGAATGTATGCGGAAAATCAATACGTTGCATCGTCTAGTAGAATACGACCGGTTTTAAATTCGGGGCACGCCCTAAGGGGTTTAGTTCGAAAGTTGCCCATAACGCCCGTTTTGCCGTCGAAATTCTCACCAATAACAGGTTGGACTCGCATGAGACTTAGATGTCGTGGCGATCCTTTTTTGCGCTTCTAGATTTCACTTTGGTTCTAATTTCGTTTATAGGAAGAGCTTTAGCTATATTTGTGATATCTTGTGACCCCCTGTATAGACCGAAACAGTACCCCGTTTATTTGATTTCACTAACCACAACACATCACAAATCATGGCTTTATTGCGATGTTAGCATGTTATTTTTGTATTGTCATCGCACGATTTTTATTATGATTTTTATTGTTGAAAGCAATACTGCTGTTGCCTGTGTCTCAAATTGGTCAAATATAAACTTCTAGTTGTTTTTATTAATAGACTTCTCTGTCGATGTCTATCGATCTATTTCTTTTCAACCGTTACATTATTTTCTAATCAATGCAATGAATTATTGTTTAGATTTAGTTGATGTTATGTGAGTTTTAATTGCTTAAATTTTTTTTACTTCAAACGAAATCGAAAAATTGGTGTACTCGTATACACCAAAATACTCGTCGTAATGTGTAATAGAAAACAGTAAAACAGAGTTGAGCGTTATAAAAGAGTGGTGTAAACAGTAACTAGATGATATTTGACCAAGTTGGGTTTAACGAACCATGCATGTGGTTTAATGTAAGCCGTGTGCAGCAGCGCGCAACCACCTATCCTCTTCGGAGCCCGAAGAGACGGGGATGAGGCGCGCCATATCGCTCTCGGACCTCGCCGCCAAACCCGTGCCGGCACCACGGACGCCGCAAGGTAATTGTGGTGGTGGAATTCTGGATTCACAGTATTAGATAACACATATCTTCCTCCTATCATTTGACTCAACATAATATATGTTACCTCTAAAGCAACAACATCTGTAAAATACAAACATATCACCTCTAGAATTTACTTACTTTCGGTTGAGTAAAATTTGTATTCATCTAACTTTCGTAACCTATGACATTAGTTACCTACGGTAATGGGATTTAACACCTATCTTCTTCCTATCATTTGAATCGATAAAATAATGTTAAGATCCAAATAACAACCTCTTAAAATTCAAACATATATAACCTATATAATGTTTTATTTTCTGTTGAGTAAAATATTCTTCTAATTTCTTTCGTATAGTGGGATTTACGGTCTTTTCATCACATTATTAGGTAACGGTTTTTTAACAGTAATTGTTTTCTTTTCTAAGGCACTTTAAAATAAAATTTGGTGTTGCGTTACATAACATTCTTTAGGAACATGAATTTTTTGGGTCGGATCCAAATTCTGCATTAGAATTTTTTGCCAGAGCTTGTTGTACATAAAATGCTTTTAGTTAGCATTTACCGAGCTTAGCATGTATCTGCATGGTTTTGTCTACTAATCATAAATTTATCTTTTAATGTTTTATTTATTTACTAAAATAATTGTTCCTACTAAAAAAATAACTATCGTTGTCTAGTGTGGTTGTTTGTAGGTTTGTCCTTATTTCATGCAGTGACTGAGCAACGATCAATACGTTTTTTGCATGGGTATGCTATCATCAAAAACCTAAATCCACGTGGATGAAGTCGCAGCATCTTCTATTTGGTACAAAGATAGTTTGCATTCTGAAGGCGAACATAATATAGCCTACATTTTATTCAGGAAAATTAAAGAGTTCCCACGGAATTTAAAAAACAAAATCAAGGCGAAGTCGCGAGCATCTTCTAGTATCTAATAATATAGGGTTATATAATATTATTGAAATTGAAAAGAGCAACCGCCGAGTTTCTTGCTGGTTCTTCTCGGTAGGAACGGCATTCCGAACCAGTGGTAAATTATTTGACGATTCAAAAGCACTTGTAAAAGTTTATTTGAATAAAAATCTATTCTATTCTATTCTATTGAAGCTGCTTTTTATCCATCACTTGCTAAGTAGATACACCAACTTTTCGTACGACCTACATTGTTGCTTGGAGTGACTAGAAGTAAAAAGGCGGCCTGTACACCTTAACTTGGTGTAAAAATCGGTTTTTAACTTACTTATTGATAATATTATAGAGCAAACGTTTTAATGTATGATTTTTATGTAGCGTCACCCAAACCCACCCAACAAATCAACCAGAACTCGAGTAAGTCGCCGAGTGGCTTCGTACGTCCGGCGCCGCGGTATAACAACAAGTCCAACATGACTAGGAGTTCTAGTGTCGGCGTTTTGAACAACCAAGTGAGACAACCTTTACATTATCTTAAAAAAAAGTGAATAGGCATCTTCTAGGTAAACGTGTCCCATCTTAGGCCACATCATCGCTTTCCATCAGGTGTGATTGTGGTCAAGCGCTTGCCTAAATTAATTAAAATTTTTAATTATAAAACAATTTTTTGAACTGCAGGCTTAGCTCGAACAAGATAAAAAATCCATACTAATATATTTATAAATGCGAAAGTGTTGGCACATCCTTTTTACCGATATTGACGAAATTAGGTAAAGAGATAGCTTGCATCCTGGGAACAAACAGACTGTTTAAGAAAATCAAAAAGTTTCCATGGGATTTTTAAACAACCTCAATCAGCGTGGACGAAGTCGCGGACATCATCTAGTATGATATCTTTTGAAAAGAAAATTTTCTGCCAGTTTAAAAAAGTAGTCTAGTGAGTGATATTAGTACCGAAGATGGTATGTGGTGAACTAAAAAAAGCTACTCGTAAGACCTAATGGCTATAACATAACTTTGCTTGGCACTCAGCGATTTCTGCGTTAGTGTAGTTTTCTGTCATACTATACAAAAGTGTCATGTTAACAAGCGATCAATGCTGACAGATCACGAAAGAGTAGTCTGGAAGTCCCTTTTTACGACCGTAGAAAGCTGACTGTTTTATCGAGCTTACGTGAAACAACGACACGTCTAACCGAAACTTCCAAAAGGGTCCGTCAGACTTGAAATTTTCTATTTTATTCACAGAGCGATTCTGAATCTGACCCAACCCCTTCTCGTACGCAACCCCCCCGCGCAGGGGGTCTGATGAGACCCACCATTAGCTCCGCGAATAAGGCCGCCGCGAACACAGCCAGGCGGCGTGGCCTAGCTAACTCTTACAGCACAGGTAATAAAGGTTAGGTTAGATATAAGATTTACTCATTAAGTTCACAGTAGTTCAGTCCTAACATGTCTAAATCTCTCTAAAGAATTTCTTGGTGCGTATGAACGCAACTCATACGCACCACTGACGATAAACGCAATGTTTTTGTTGCGTTAAGTAGTGCGTTTATTTGTATCAAACAATCAAGCTATAGGCTAACATTCAATAGGTTCTGACTTCTGCGTTCGTACATTGCGTGTATGCGTTGCGTTCATACGTACCAAGGAGAACCTACTTTACCATTCTAATATCAATTAAGGATTCATCTTTGATGACGGTTTTCTTTGTTATAGGGTTTTATTAAGTTACTGAAAACCGATTGTATGATTATCTAATATAAATAACGCTCTGTATAACTCGTACCAATAATGCAACGAATCGGAACAAATCTGCGCTAATCATTGCGTCTTACTCACATGCTACACAAATATGAGGTAGGTGTGAATGAGAGAGAGTGAATAACGCCGCCATTTTCGATTCGTTTCTTTATTGACATGTCTTATACAGTAGTTATACAGTCCAAAATCAGTAAGTATTGACAGTTCTTAGCTCCAAATCGATTTCTAATGACAAACAACAAATAATAATAAATACCTAGACAATTAGCCACAGACTGGAGTCATGCGATGTAGGCAAAGACAAGCAAATTCATTCACACTGCTAACATGCTAACATAGTGGCCTACACGTGCACGCACGCGATAGTCGCCTTTACGTCGCACTGCATAAGGACTGTTTCAGCGAGCGTCGCGCGATCTGAGTCCAGTTCAGAAGCTGAGGGAGAAGTGCAGAGACCGAGGGCCGCTTCTGCTGATCGAGGGACGAGGAGATTAGGTAAGATTCTTTTTGATGTCGAGATGCCTTTTTATTCTTGATATTCTTTATCATCGTTAACATCGTCACAATCGCACATGAAAGTAACCCTTCTGAATTAAACTGCATAACAACCATAACCATTTTTAATGTTCAGATAGGTAGGCATTTTGAAAGTTGAAAAAGTGTGCGGTTACCTATTAAGTTTTAGTTTGGCTGGCTGAATATTATTAGAAGTTGTCTCTCATAAAATTCTGGTTTTATTTTATTATTTTGATTCCTTTCAGCCCTTTCTGTTGTCAAAATTTTTATTTATTACTCACACTTTTACAACCATCCTACCTGTAGTAACACAAGAAAACAAATTTTAACAAGTATCCCTCTTGCTATAGTTTCAATCATCATGAAAAACCTAACTCCAGAGGGTTTAAAGCGCCGGGCAAATTGCGTCGCTTACCTGTTTCAGGTTGCTGCGATTTGTCTTTTAAGCAAATCAAGGAAAAATAAAGTATATACCTTTTTTTGTTGACGGGAGGGATATCTTAAGGTACTCAATATCTTTGAGGAGAGATCGGGTTGGGAGGTATTTCTACCCACTAAAAACCCCTCGGTGGCCATCCTCAGCGCATGTTAAGAGACTCCGGGAACTCTTACGAATGTGCACCGGTGCCTCTCTTGCGCGACGCACAGTGGACTCAATCTGGAGGATACACTCCCCTGGCCTCAGGCACTTTGCATGTAGGCACGGCAGCTTGCGCCACAGCAATAAGCAAGCGCTCTCCATCTTAGGCTACATCATCACTTGCTAGCAGGTCTGATTGCGCTAGTGTATAAATTTAAAAAAAAAGCTGTCGTCCTTATAATGGTAGTTGTGTTTCGGACGTTCCTTACCGGGTTCTTGTCTCAGGTCGGAGCGGCAGTGAGCGCGATATATCGGCCAAGGCTCGTGAGGTAACCGCGCGGTTAACGTCTAACAACAAACCGCAACGCCCCAAGCAGGAGTCGCCGGGAGACGCGAATTGTACGTCATCATATTCATCACTAACAGCACGTAGATCGTCGTAACCTAACATAACCTAACTGTACTAAATCCACGGAGAGAAGTCAGTATAGCGCTCTCTCTGTTACGCAATCCCATATAAATGACAGAGCCAAAAATCTCAGCGGGCGTTAACCATTTTCACTATTTTTAGAGTCGCCAACCATCACAAAAAGTTTTCAAAGAACATTTGAAATTCAATTTGAAAATGTTTCCAAAAACATTCCAAATTTAATTCAAAAGCATAGTTTCGTTTGTAAGTGTAACTCTAAATGGTTATTGCCCACTGAGATTTTTGTCTCTGTCATTTGTATGAGATTGCGTAACAGAGAAAGCGCCATACTAACTTCTTTCCGCGTAGAGTACGCAAAACTCACATGAAATCGTTAGAAAATTTGACATAATTAATCACATTAATTTTTTAGGCTTTCGAAAACAAAGTGAAATACATCTTCGCACAAAAAACATAAAAATCATTTTTAACACTCACAATAACCTTTCATTTTAGTTTTATTATAAACTCTTTTAAATTTTTCGTTTGAATTGTGTCCCTTTTTCGCTTTATTTGATTTTTTATTCTTGAAATTCTCTTGTCAATAATCTCTTAACATGGCAGGTCTAAACATATTGCTATCCCTTTCATAATGCTTCCAGCGGAAAAGATATCACTAGATTTAGACCTGTCAGTTTAATTAAGAGGTTGTTTATAATGGAACTACCCACAATGTTTGTTTGAATATAATATTTACCTTCCCTGACTTACAGCTCGATATGATATGATAGGATAAAGCCTAAACTACTTTCTGTCTTTTTGGATTTCAGCTTCTCTAACAACTGTTTAGAGAATTATGTTGTGTTTCCAACTTTTTCGGTACTTGTAAAACATTACATGTATTTTTAATCTATAATAATTAATTTAAGATGTGTTTCAATTCAATAGTGTCGTCGTCTCAGCTTTGCTCGGCGTTGACGGAACAGTTGACAAAGACGGCCAGCAAAGTGGTTCAATTGTACCGCACCTTGCAAAGGGAACCCGACTGCGCGGCGGATATTAGCGGTGAGACTTCACTTATTAATATAGACAAACTGAAGCGGAGCGGAGCGGAGACGTGGGTTTTCGATCAGCTTATTCAGAGATGACCTGATGAAATCTAAGGGCGTCTTATGACTACAGACAAACTGAAGCAGGCGGAGCGAAGACGTGGGTTTTCGATCAATTTATTCAGAGATGACATGATGACTGACTCTAAGATCGTGATCTAAGATAACCTGATTGGTTTATTTGCTCACACGTTTCTGCTCGAATGTCTCTTTAGTGGAAACACGCTCTTATTCTATTCACAAGCTAAAATGAACAGCAAAAATAGCTTTTTTAATATTACTACAAGATAGGCTTGCGCTTGATGACAATCGTGTCTTAAGAGCGTTGAAGCATGAGCCTGGAACACAAGTTTAGGTATTTACCCGAGGTTCTTTGTTTGTTTCCGTGAACGGACGTACCCAGCGCAGTTTATAACAAACCGTTTTGATCCTAGACGATTTTCAAACAGATTATTTTTTCAATATTTTTAAGTATGTGGTGTTAGTTTGTCGTTTTTTTTCAAAAAAATGATGTTTTTTAAAACAGTGTATTGTCTTTATAGATTAAGTACGAGTGAATAAAACTTATAATTGTAGTCAGTACTCAATACTAATCTTTTATATACTTGTGTAAGTATAAGAGAGTCAAGAAATTATACAAAATTCAACTTTCCTTATACATATTTACGAAAATATGGTTCCCTTATCATGCACAGTATAAATAGTTACACCTACTATAATAATCTTCACACATATATTTATAAAGGCTAAAATAAATGTGAAATCCGTCTAAAATTTAAACAGTCTTAAATATTTAATTTGCAAAATTATCAAAAATATAATGCAATGCTAATACCCGTAAAGACATTGAGCATTTTTTTTTTATTTATGGTCCTTTACAATCTTTTCAAATTTTATTGTTAGTACTAAATCGTACTTACCGTAAGCGCAAGACAATGGACAGTACAATGAAAGGGATCAACAGGTACAAAAATGCAGATGTTACACTTGAGTAGGTATTTATTCATCAAAAATAAGTGCATTGCTACACAAGTAAGCTAGGGATACAAAAACAAAATAAGATAAATTTCAAAACTAAAAGTACAAAAACCCACCTACTACTTTTAAAGACTTCACCGCAGATGATTGATTTATATTTGAATATGTATAAATTATTATATACATGTATTCGAAATTTTCATAGTAACTGCTATGATTTGATATCAAACTCGATCCATCTATTTCAAGTTTATTTTTTCTCGATATACATTTCTTTTTCATGTCATGTGTAGGTAAACCAATATACTTTTTGGGTTTTGTAGGTTATATCTCTTACATTCGTTTTGATTATGATAAGTTCTTTTATGACATATCGGAAAATTTTATGACATATGACAATATAGCCTCTAACACACGGAATGGTAAAGCGAAGCGAAAGAGAGATCTCATTTATCAAAATTTAATGTGCAGTTTGGCAGTAATAAGTGAATCGATGAGCCAATAAACAAACAAATACGCAACACAACACGTGACAGGTTGTGATGGCAATCAGGGTGAGGACGCCCCGCACACCCACACAACCCCTGGGCTAATCCGGTGCGGGATAGCGCGGGTGACGTGCGGGTGTGCAGAACGTCCCCCGCCTCATACCTCGATTGCCATCTCGACCTGTCACGTACTATACATAGCTCCCGAAAACTGTCTGCGAAAGCGTGTCTGTCTGTCTGTCTGTCTGTCTGCTACGCTTTCACGGCTCAACCGCTGAACCGATTTTGATGAAATTTGGTACTAACTTAGGATATTTTCCGGGAAAGGACATAGGCTACTTTTTATCCCGGAAAAACAAACAGTTCCCCCGGAATAGCACGCTGTGTTTCACGCATTTGTCGTTCAATAACGCCGCAACAGAGCTATGAATTGACGTCATTTTTTTAGGGTTCAAGCAAAAACGGAACCCTTATAGGATCACTTTGTTGTCTGTCCGTCTGTCTGTCTTTCCGTCGTGTCTGTCAAGAAACCTATAGGGTACTTCCCGTTGACCTAGAATCATGAAATTTGGCAGGTAGGTAGGTCTTACAGCACAAGTACAGGAATAAATCTGAAAACTGCGAATTAAAAAAAAATGTTTCAATTTTCAAACTAAGGTAACTATACCAAGTGGGGTATCATATGAAAGGACTTTACCTGTACATTCTAAAACAGGTTTTTATTTATTTTTATGCATAATAGTTTTTGACTTATCGTGCAAAATGTTGGAAAAAATAGCCGAGTACGGAACTCTTAGTGCGCGAGTGTGACTCGCACTTGGCCGGTTGTTTTGCATAGACATAGTCGAGGAAAAAGTATTATAGACTACTTTTCCTTTCAAAAAAAAACAAATAGTTCCCGCAGGATAGCATGCTAAAACACATGATAAAATAACTTAAGCATTGCATAAAATATTGTAACAAACCTCAATTATTATTAAAACCTTGAATCACGCGAGCGATGCCGCGGGTAATAGCTAGTTCAAAAATAAAACCATCATAAAGATCCACGAGGGATGACCACGTGCAAATGATAGTAATTATCCTATTGTTTCTGGTGTTATGGTAGAGTGTACAATGTATACAACCAAAATCTAAATACAAAATACCGTACTAATGCTGTAAAAGACAATAAACTAATGCTATTATGCAAATGAAAAAAAAATCATAATGGAATACAAGAAACCGCGCTAATGCCATAATAGGACGATGAATCATCAAAATTTTATTTAGCGGCTAGGACAAATAGCAAGGCTATTGGGATATAGCATTGTCAGCCGGTAATAACTGTAAAACTATAAGCCTTTAAGAATATTTGATTCTGAAAAATTATAATTCTAGTCAATAACTAATTATACAAAATTCAACTTTCCGTTTATTTAAAAACATGGTTTTCCTTATCACAAACGGTATAATGAAACCTTGAGTATTGAGTTTTACATATTTATAAAAGCTCTTGAAATAAATGTGAAACCCATGTAAAATTTAAACAGTTAAAAATTTATTTTTTAGAAATTATTAAAAATATAGATCAATGCCACTGCTCTGATAGGCATTGATCTATTCTCTACCGAAATCGCGTTTTACAATTTTTTTCAAATTTTGAAAATTAAATTGTTCCCTTTCAATGACAGGGAACAATAGATACCAATGCAGCTATTTGCTCGAGGCAATACTTATTTATTAACTAGCTGATGCCCGCAGCTTCACCTGCGTGGATTTCTAAAAATCCCGTGGGAACTTTTGATTTTCCAGGACAAAAGTAGCCTATCCGTAATAGCCCGTCCCCGGGATGCAACGCATTTCTGTACCACGTAAAAAACATCTAAACGGATGATCCTTTAAAAATCCCGAGGGATCACCAGGATTTAGGAATGCAATTCCTTACAGCATCATATAAACACAATTTAAAAATATACAAAAAGTTTTAATCTATCTTTAAGAAAAAATAGCGAGTATTAAAAATACCTAGTATTGAGAAGTGATAGTCGCACTACAATTTCAGGTAAATCGTAAATAATCCGATAACAATTGCTAAGCAAACAAGCGTTACGTCCGTTCTCGGAGAGGCCTCGGCCGATACTAATTTCCTAGTTCAATTTACTATTGCTTGTTGCACGGTTTTGTAGTGTGTTTCAAGATTATTTTTTGGAAACAAATATTAGTTAAATTTAAATTTTTTTTTTCTGTTTATATTGCAAATATGTTCTTCTTTAATGAGTACTTAGTTTTATTTATAAATGAAGAAAAATAACCCACCTAAATGACAGTTTTATGTGTCTGTAGTTTTATGAAATTATGACTTTTTTGTTTGAATTTTTATAATGTAAAAAATGCCAAACGAAAGATTTGGTTCTGTCATCTTATTAGTTCAGGATCTTTTCTTTGGTAAATATATCTCTTTGTGAGAATCGACCAAGTAACTTTTGATGTAGTGAACGTCAAAGATGACACGAAATCCAAAATTCAGTAATAGTCTTTTGGTATTTTAGGCAATAAAAGATAAACTATGAATAAATTGCAAAATGTTGTCTGTCAATTTAATAAAACAGGAAATATTCTACAAAGTAGTATATACATGTTTTACATAAATGCAGTGTTTAATAAAATATAGGGGGGCAAAATGGCTTAAGAATAGCTCATGCCGGTTCAACACTCTTAAGGACAGCAATGATTAGGTATAAGTTAGGGTGCGTTTGTCTTGCTTATTTTAAAGTACTTAAGTATGTGGCAGGAAAAACCGACGCCGGAAGGGTGTTCCAAAGCTTAGCGTTTCGTAGCAGAAACGTTTTAACGTTGCTTAAACTGCTTTTCCACCAGAGATGTGTGTGCTACGTCGCTATGGATGCGCGAGTGGTGTAGCCCTCTAAGTCCCTATTGTCGATACATCGCTTAGCTTGAGTGGAAACGGTCACCAACTTTCATAGATTAACTTAGACCTACTCACAGCATAGCACATCTCGTGTGGAAAATCAGCCTTATTTTTGGTTTGTCAATAATTTATGCTATCCAACAGGGCTCGAAGCTGCGATCCTGGAGACGCAGAAAGTACTCCGCGGCGCGGTGCGAGCAACTAATGGTGATGGGGAGCATCTGAACAACAGAGGTTAGCTCATTTATCTATTTTTTCACGAGAAAATATCTCTTGAACCGCTACCAGAAAAAATGAAGAAAAATCGCCGAAAATGCCCGCGTGTCGTAATGGCTGAGGCTGAGATCTATTTGACTTTGCTCTGACTTAAGCTTCAGTTAAAACGAGACAAATTTATGTCAGCGACTAGCACTGTCTTGTTTCAACAGTGTCTTAAGTCTGACCAAAGTCAAAGTACACTCTATAGACCACAGCTTTAGACTAATGGTTAGCTACTGAATGGTAGGTTAGGTTAGATTCTTAAAAAATCAAATTTTGGCATTTATGCGCTGTAACGTGTGGGTAGAAAAAAGGCAGTGCAAACCAGTCTTGGTCAAAATTGGGGCTTGTTTTGAAAACTTTTTGAATTATTTGTTTCTTTCATTTAACAGTTCCTCACCTTAATACTTTTAGATGCCAATTTTAAACAAAAAATTGTATTCCCAGATGCGAACGACTCTGGGAACCCGGCGATGTCCCTGATCGAACAGTATTCCGACATTTTGCTGAACATGATGCAGAGCAAAATGGTCAACCAGTTCCCGCAAAGTCCACAAAGTCTCCCTCCTACTCCCAGAGACCAGGACAGCTAGTACATGTGAAATGTGAACCAATAAACTATGTGTTGAATCGTAGTGTTAACTTTTCGAAAAACTGACGATTAAAAACATTGATTTGAGTACGAAAAACCATTAGTGGTGTTAGATATGTGCATGATACTCGGGCACATATGCCGTTTGGCTGGAAATATACTTGTAAAACGCCATCAGAACTGAATAAAATCTAATTCTGGTAAAAAGTAAAATGAACCTAACGGTGGTCGCTTTAAGGTTTGCATTAGCTCACACAATAATCACCATCGCCCAAAACAGGCACATCGTAACAGAAAAAACGACGTTAAAGCGATCAGTTTTAGGTCTATTTTACTTTGACTTAAAAGTGTTTCGATGTTCTATAACGTTGGTGAATTTGTATGATCAACTTCAACAAGTTGAATAAGAATCACATGTTATCAAATATCTTATGAAAATGTGGACATAATTATAGCAATTATAGATGTGCCAATTAGTGGTCGATTGACCTATTTACGGTGTACCCAACCTAGTTAGGCCAGATGACTACTTTAGTTTTACTTAGTTTACTTAAAAGGTAAACAAGTAGCTTTTCACTGAAATGTAAGAGGCGCACTAAACGCGGCCCATATTACATAGTTACCGCGAACTGACCGTGAAATTATAATACTAGTGTAAACCCTAACTCTAGAAGGTCTAATCGCGTCGCTTAAGAATTTCTTTGTAAAGGTTTTTGTGATTTGTTTATCTTTTAAGCAAACTAAGGAAAAACGGACTATGAAAACCCGCAAACTCAGGTTGAAATCTATAAAATGCACTTTGTTTTTGCTTAGTTTTAAGTTTCACTCAAAACGAGACAGATTTATACCAGTGGTATAACGCTGTCTCGTTTTAACATTGTCTTAAATCTGAGCAAAGTCAAAGTGCGCTCTATGGATTTCGACATCAGTGTTGGAAGTTGGTATGTCTGTAGATGCTATATCATGAGTTTTAAACTTAATAATAATAATATGATGTATGTTGTTGAAGTAATATTCCAAAATGTTTTCAATATTTGATCTTAAAATTGTGAAATTTGTGATTGTGGAATAATTAATGTAACAAATGTTATTAATAAATTAATGTTATTAGAAAATTGATGTGACATAAATTTCGGTGAATGTATTTTCGATCATTGTGTATTTAATGATGAAATTGAATGATAATGAAATACTTCAAAAAATTGTGAAAATTAGGTAATGAAGGACATGTATAATAATTTTAAAAATATCGTCATTCGTATTTTGCAAATAATTTCGTATTTAACCAAACAGTTATACATTTTTATCAAACAAAATCGTAACAAATGTGGCAAATATTCGTCATGATAAAATAATAATTGTTATTATAACCTGACATTTTAAACTGTAAAAATAAAACCGGTTTTTTTAAAATATGAAATCTATGTCAGAATTTCTTATATGGGGTTATGTTATCCCCCACTGTGTTATTTAGGTGTATCGTGAAGATTCACCTAAAGTCATTTGTAGCATTTAAATTTTTCATTCCAAAAACCGAAGTATTTTTTCTTAATTTTGGTTTTACATTATTATTTTAACGGTCATTGGTGGCTTAAATACTGTCAATTATTATTATTTTCCCACTATCTCGGACTGACATCTCGGCCAGTACGAGCTTTGCCCATCAACAGTCAATGTGAATAACGTCCACGAGTCAATGTTATTATTATATTGTAAGGTCTCGATATGTCACAATTTACAAACTGTTTTTAGTTATTTATTCATTTTAATAATTAATATTATTATTACGTAGAATATCTCTCGGATAGTGTCTCTCTTTCGAATCTTTGTTTATTCATTGTCAGTAGGTACTTACTAGCTTAATAAGCGTAATCGAAATCCCACAGTCTCGTACGAAGCGATCTGCCGCCTCGTTTCTAATTTGAACCGCTAGTGTATATAACACCCTTCCGGGGCACGTACAAAGCGATTTACCTCATCGTTTCTAATTCCAACCGATAGGATATGGAACACCCTTCCGGCATCAGTTTTCTTTACCAATTTTAATTTACATACAATTATGTACCTTCAAGTCAAGAGTTAATAGGCATCTTAGACTGCATCATCACTTGTCAGCAAGTCTGATTGCAGCCAAGCGCCTATAAAAAATAATAATAGCGCCACAGCTATAAGGAATGAATGTTTTAATAACAGGAAGCATTAATAAATGATGTAGTTAAATTCTATTAACTAATTGGCTTACCTGAATAAAAATAATTGAATAATTTAGTCAATAGAACCAAATTAACCCAAGGCTAGACGCCTTGGGTTAATTTGGTTCTATTGACTAAATTATTCAATTATTTTTATTCAGGTAAGCCAATTAGTTAATAGAATTTAACTACATCATTTATTAATGCTTCCTGTTATTAAAACATTCATTCCTTATAGCTGTGGCGCTATTATTATTTTTTATAGGCGCTTGGCTGCAATCAGACTTGCTGACAAGTGATGATGCAGTCTAAGATGCCTATTAACTCTTGACTTGAAGGTACATAATTGTATGTAAATTAAAATTGGTAAAGAAAACTTCTTTTGTTTAAAATACTGACGTTTTGTTCATTTACTGAAAGAGATGGCATGAGAGATATTTGTTACGTTACTTGTAAATTGTAATATGTACTTATATTCCAAGTCGGTTTGAAAACTTCTTTCCTTTGACCTATTATTAAAACTATTCATAAAAAGTGTTTTAATCCTGCTATTTATTGGTTTTATTTAAATTCACTGTCATATTCTTAATAATAAACGTTTTTAATAAAACCCGGATGGAGTATAAGTATAGTGCGTTAATTTTGAGAAAAGACATATTTGCTCTGTGTAAACTGTCATACGCGAGTACTTTCGCAAAATAAACGCATTATAGGTACTTTTTTGACAACTGTCAAATATATTTTTAATGTTTGAGGGCCCTGTAAAGGTTAAGTTATATGTAAATTTTAATAGTATTTTACGGATTAAGTTGATATAATAATACTAATTTTAAGTGTAAATGATCACACTATTTTATTAAAGAAAATAAATTTTAGGACAAGCAACGGCGGTGAGATTTTTTTGTATTACATTATTTAGAAGTACTCACTCACACATACGCTCTTGTCTTCACATTTTATTTTAAAGAGATTTTTTTTGGACTCAAGGTTAAAAACATATTTGACAGTTCAAAAATGTAAATTACCAATTATACGGAAGGTCGTTGACCTGACATTGTAGATAATTAATTAATGTTTTTTATTTAATGTTCAAAAATGTAATGCCATTTATGAAAAAGACTAATGTTATATAAATAATGTTTAGAAGTATTATGTACGATATTACACAATAATAATTATTATGAGAGTATTTTTTTTGTTTCTTTTTTTTCACTTTCTTTTCCTTTTATTAAGCGTAGATTTCAAAAGTACTACCTATACTTACAGTTAACATTTTTGGTTACTGTTGTTTAAAATAATTTTTTACCATAATTATTTTTACTGTAGTTTTTTTTCTAATATCTTTCATATTTTAAATTTTAATGGTAAGGTTTACGATGGAATTTGTAGGAATTTATCTTGGATTTGCAATTAATAATGGTATAAGTTATAACCCTCGCCTACTGCTCGGATTTAAAACTTCTATGTTGACTTTGTCAAACAGCACAGCATTATTAAAAACAGTGTGCTTAGTACAAGATTTTACATCTCACTTTTAAAATGGACCTTAATGTGCTTAATTTAAAGTAAAAAATTCAGTATCACCGATTTATCATTGCACGTTTCTGCTGGATTCAGATATGAACACGAACTTGAGCAGCTGGCTAAGGCAGTTGTCTAATTTACTTTATCGTTGGAGTTCTTTGACGCTCGAACACTGTCAACGTTGGTGAAATGTAAAATCACAAACCTTGTCAAGAACGGACGGATTCGCCGCGAATCATTTCGTACGCGTGTATGTTGCGCCTAGAAGAACGCGCGAGCATTTATGCCGCTCCATTTCTCTAGAGACTTAAAACTCGCGCTGAAGTTCGCGAGTAAACTGGACGTAACCAAGGAGTCTTTACCGCTAATATCTTGACTCACTCGAGAGGCATGGTTATACGCGAGTCGAGTCTGGCGTACTACACGGTATTTTATTGGCGCTCAGTACCTCACCAACGTATGAATTCGCCCGAAACGATTCGCAGTGAATTCGCCCATTCTGTACAAGGTCTAAGCACACTGAGACACAATACATAATTTCTTGAGATGTGTGTGAATAAATAAATTATAGGACTTAAGAGGGAAAAGAGTAGATAAGCTTACGTCCGATATAATAACTGATTGATTTGAAGGATTTGAATGAAAATGGAATTGCACGGGAAATGAGCAACTGATTCACAATAAAAATAATTTATATTCATTGCACGTTTTATGTATCTAGCTTAACTTTAGGTAATATGTATACATAAATATCTACGTATATCTATCTAAATTAACAATAATATTGTGATTATCTCATATCCATGGATATTTAGCTAATATAACAATTTGATACACAGAATGAACATTTTAATAATATCATCTTATTTTTTACAGCAGTTGTTTCATGCTTTGTGATAATGACTAACGAGTCAGTGGGAATTTTCAGATGTTTGATAAAAGCTTAACGTTCATAAGGCATATATATCGTTTGATTGGGTTCTGTCGTCCTATTTCTAAAAAGCGGTTAACTGGTTCTTAGAAATAGGTTTAGGGTTCCTTATAGCATGGTCGGGTGATACGCTAGTTTATGATTCTAGGGAACAACGAGAAAAATAGACTCATTTTGTCCGATGGTAACACAGACCACCCCAGGGGCATGATTATGACGCCCACAGAACAAATAGGAACTTCCCTACCACATCCTTGCCCTCGCTTCACGTCATCCTTATCCTCGCGACTTTCTACACCTATCTACATATTATGTAGGTATTATACAAAAGAATCTAATCTTAAAACTTCCACTAAAACAATTATCTCTACTTGCAAGTTGCACAATCATGCATTGCTCCACCATTTTAATATATCTACTGAAAAATAAAGCCTGTGCAGACGTAGGACCAGGTATTGTCCGCGCAGGACAAAAAGTCCGACCTCTCTTACTACGGTTTTTTACCATATCGTTAGTCCATCGTGTTCTAAGTATATATGCGATGCTACTGTGAAGAGATCAATTATTTTTGGCTGTCGTCTGCGTAGGCCTTAAAATAGCGGAAGTCGTACAATAATAATAGAAAGGAATAAAACATATGTAAATTATTTTAAAACGAAAGTATTCATATTTACTTGCACGTGTTTACTTATTTGTTTTATCACTGGAAAAACTTAAGTCCATGTTCTACATTTATACCTAAGTATTATACCTAGTATTAACTCACTAAAGAATACGTAGTTGAAACTAGACTAACAGTACTCGCGATGTTACTCTTTTTAACCTACCTTGAGAAGGGCTATTTATTACATTAATCTTTTTTTATGTACATATAGATAAGGCGGACATTTTTTTATAAGAAATAAAAACATTTAAAAAATTTGAAATGCAGTTTTTTATTTTACTCCTATAAGTTCCAGCTCAAAACACTCCGACTTTCCTGAGAGCTTACCTGCACAAGCCAGGCAAGGCATGCTAAAGATTTGCACAGTTCTCGGTTGCAACTACACGAGCAAGACAGCATTTAACCGGAGCGTTAGAATCTAGCTTAATACAATTTTAACCAGCATATATATACTTGAATATTCTTAGGATTTCGTAGAAGACCATAGCTATACGAATCATACTTATAAACCAACCATTTTTTTCTCGATCAAATAAGAATGCGGCTGAGCGCATTGATTTATCCATAAAACGCATCTACTTTGACTTTCCTCATAGTTAAATGCAATATCATATTAATTCTATTTCCGGATCAAATGCATCGACATATTTATTAAATAGATCAATGATCAATAGTTGAGTAGGACGGGGTTTCATACCAAAAAAATCTATACTAAGTATTCAAGTTAGGTACTATAATATTATCGAGGTTCGTCTTTCGTCTTATTATTATCATGAACAATATTGTACTGATACGACGTTCCCTTGAGGAAGCCAGCTCTGATCAATAGTTCTAGGAAAGGACGATGTATGGTGCGGCGTCTTTGCGGTGCGGAACGGGTTCCTGGTACAACTGCAAATTAAAAAAAAAACAGTAGTTTTAATCTGAGATACTATGGATATCGTAAGTATACAAGTGTAAATTAAAAATTTATCACACCCCCGACTAGAAAAGAGCTGATAACTTTTAAACGGCTGAACCGATTTTCTTGGATTATAGCTAAGAACACTCTCGATCAAGCCACCTTTCAAACAAAAATAACTAAATTAAAATCGGTTCATTAGTTTAGGAGCTACGATGCAACAGACAGATACACACGTCAAACTTATAACACCCCTCTTTTTGGGTCGGGGGTAAAAATATAACTTCGTGTACAAAAGATAACTTTCTACACTACATATCTTTTAAATCTAAGTACTAAATAATTACCAACTCTCGTAGGTAGGTAGGTTTTGTATTACCTGGGTAATCTAACCTAACAATAGGTACAAAAATATTTTTTAAAAGCCTAGTTGATTCTCTAACGAAGAACATGAAACTCAAAAATTCATGGATAGTGCAACTTTTATTTTAGGGTATAGGTAGGTAGGTAAATATTATCCCAATCCTAATTAATTAATATTATATATGTGAAAGTGTGGATGTTTGTTACTCAATCACGCAAAAACTACGGGACGGATTTGGCTGTTTGGAATAGATATAGATTATACCCTGAATTAACACATAGGCTACTTTTTAACCCGGAAAATCAAAGAGTTCTTGCGGGATTTTGAAAAACATAAATCCACGCGGACGAAGTCGCGGGCATCAGCTAGTATTGTAATATTTTTCACACAAACCCTTAGCTTTTAGAGGAGCGGTCGACGTCTGTGGACCGAATTCGTATAGGATCTGAAGATCAGCGTGCTCACCAAACCGGAAACCGAATCCAACTCGATGATCATTTCCTGAATGTTAAACACATACCTAGATAAGTAATTGAGATGAATAGCAATTTAGTAAGTATCTATAGTATAGCTTTTAAGCTATTTCTTCATATTTATCTAATATATTATACCTATCCTATATCACAAACTCAGTTTTTAGGCCGGTATATTTTATTAGTACCTAGGTATTTAGACTTGCATAGAAATTACCAACATTTTCTGTATGAAAAATTGTGAATACGATAGCACTAGATGGAGTTTTCTATAACCCATTTCATAAAACTAAAGATCTTTCTTTCTCCTATTTAAGGCTTTCGCACTGATAGTTCAAATGAAACAAAGCTTTATTTGACTGTACTAAGAAGTATTAGTATCAATAGCATACTGAACGTGATTTAGTCATAAAAATCTTATTATATAGTTGTGATAGTAATTTTTAGGGTTTTCTAAGTAATAATGCTTATAAAAATTAATTTATAGTAGGTAGAAAGATAGATAGATCTTTGCGAACCTTTAAATATACGCGGAGCAAATCCGTAGTATGTAGTGAATCCCATAGCTACATCTTCAGGTATAACCAGGAAAAAAGAACAGCTGGGAGAGCCTGGAAAAAAGATGATTATTTGGAGATCTTCTTTCGAAAAATTCCGGTTTTATGTTAAAAAATGTGTTGCAGCTTCGTGCGCGTTGAAGTCTTTTCTTCGTACATCTACACATTCTATTACTACTATTTATACTATTAGTACTATTTATATAGTGGTAGTGCTATTATATTGGACACTAGCTGATGCCCGTCACTTTGCGTGGATTTAGGTTTCCAAACATTCCATTAGAACTCAGATTTTTCGAAATAAAAAGTATTCTATGTCTGACTCCAAGATGCAAACTACCCTTGTTCGGAATTTCATCAAGATCGGTTCAGTGGTTGAGACGTGGAAACGTATCGGACATTAGAGATACTTTCGCCATTATATTAGTATGGATTTTGTAACATAACACCGTTTTCTTAGTTTAGAAAACAGGATTTGGTAACTTAACATAATTTTTACAATGTAGCAATGGCTAGATTGCGCACAACCTTGGCATAGTAAGTATGTGGACATGCGTGATGCGTGTGTTTACTATTTTTTGTTCGCGAGATGAGAGGGTTTGACGAGGTAAAAGTGTGGTAAATTGTTATAAATCTATTTTAGAAATTTTGAGTGGATAGGATAATCATAGTTAAATATAGCATTCACGATTGAACTAAATTAATAGGTACTTATAGAAGGGTTATTTAAAACAAAAAATGACCTTCTATGAAGCTGTCATAATGGCCTAAGAAAAAATTGAAAGTTTCTCTGCGTCTTGTCCCCAACGCGGGGAAGCAAACTCGACGACTATGAAGTTTGGATTATGCTGGATTTGAGAGATAACAGATAAAAAAGGTGTAAAAAATCTAACGTCAAAGTGTACTTTTTAATTTTCTTCGAAAAGCTTAGTACATAGGCTTAGTATAAGAAAAAACGTCATGCATTGCCAGATACTTATCGTGGCAACCCTCTGACACTTTTAAACTTTATGGGTCTCTAGCAGGGGGTTACCATAACTCTAAGGCTGAGATCCATAGAGCGCACTTTTTCCGAAGAAAATATAAAAAAATTACACGAAGTAGGTATGTATAACACACAAGTATTATTATTTCAAGATAAAAAAGTATACTTACAATACAAAATCAGAATGATAACACAAATGCAAACTATTTTACGCGCCATTCCGATACTACCAACAAACTAAAAGCTTTATAATTTATTTTATTTTAATGGTAAAGTTAAACTATCATCTATGAAGGATAGATTCTTAATGCTGAGATTTTTAGCTATTATTTAAGTTTGGTATTGTCCTGGCTATTCTCACATTAATTACCTTCAGAGGTATACCTAAACGTAATTAATCAACACATAATGCACGTTTTCGCACGCATAGAGTGGGTTTTATCATTTATCATACATTCTTACCGCATTTAATGAACTTCTGCACATATAAATACATAGAAGTTTATTTCCAACCACAAAGACTCATAAGAATTACGCTACATATGATGACATCGATGTATAATACTTACTAAAGTAAAATAAACTTATTTGCCACACAATTCATTTTGAAGACCTCCCTGGCACAGTGCTGAGCAATTTAGTCTTATAAGTTCGAGGTTCCGGGTTCAATTCAGGGGCAATTTGAGAATAGTTCGTCAATTGCTTCTGATTTGGTGGGAGGGTTACCGCTTTACCGGCAAGGCTGTACTGCCAAGCAATTTAACCTTCCGTTACGATGCCGTGTAGAAACCGATAAAGTAAGTAAAACTGCTATACCTCTTTCAAGTCAGGCAGTTATCTTAGACTGCATCATCACTTATCACCAGGTGAGATCACCAAGGGCGAACTTGTAATCGAATTAAAAAAATATGGTTTCTACACTAGCTGAAATAGGAGCAGTTCACATGATAGTAGCATCGAGCCTGCTGAATGGTTACTGTTAGCATTAGGGATATATGCAGAGGCTTACCGCCGAAGTTAGACAGCTATAGTGGCTATAGTGTCAGTCGTAATCACGTATTTATTCAGTCAATGCTCTCTCATTATTGGTTAAAATGCACACACGCACGTACTCGTACCAAAAATTCAGACAATAACAGCTATGAAGACTGATAAAATTTAATAATCGCAGTACATCCTTCTACGAACGAATTGCGTACGAAAAAGCATGCAAACTGAGCGAGGTCTGAAGAAGTCCAGCATTGGTTCAGCATTGGCTATGCACGGGTCTACTCCTAAATCATAATCGATGCTTGGAAACAGCGGATAAGATGATAACTTAATTTTCAATATTCATTTACTCAATACCTAGATATAACATGTAATAAAAATCTTTCTATAAAAAATAATACGGAACTAGAAGATCAGAATTGTTTTGAGGAATAGACACTGAGACACCGTGTCATACCGTGTCATTTTGTCTCTTATAACATTTACACACTAGTGTAAGCTTTCTAGCTAGTTGAAATACGTCCACCACTCTTGTTTTCACAAATATGAAAGTGGTGGAAAATGCCGGGATAAAACATCCTAAGACAATCATTAGCGCAATCAATAATGTTCCTTAACATACATTACTCAAAGCTTAAACTGAATCAATTTTGCTTTACACATAATCAAAATACAATCATGGATCGAGTAGTGAATGGATACGCACACATGAAGCGAACATTGTATGTGATGCAGCTGAAAATAAACCAAGGAGTATTTTGCATTAAGGTTTAAATTGAACGTAATAAAATCCTTAGGTGCACTTCGGGATTTTGAGTTTCGAACTCATGGAGTATCCGATGACAATCAAAAGGGATTAACGCATGATTCATTATAAAAGAATGTCGACCCAAACGTTACGTAATAGAGTCGAAATTTAATAGGTTTTTACATTAGATAAAACCTTGTCGCAATAGTGAAAGTTTTGTCATACATGCGCGGTCAGTTTGGCGGTAAATCTCGTCGATGACAGTTTGTTTTTATTAATTTTTGCTAAAAAGCTAAGTGCGAGTGTTGTGATAATGTGTTCATAGTAAAACTTTTTGTATTGAAATATTCAATATGGAAATTCAACTGGTTATTTCCTGTTTCTTACTTTCTTTTGGTGAGTTCTCTACAACCATAAGGTTTCTAGTTTTAAGTTTGTTTTGGCGCTTAGTCTAGATTCCAACCAAATTATGTACTAGGTTTAACTATTGTAGGCATTTAATGAAAATTAAAGAAATATTTTTTGCAAGTAGCAGTAACTTAGTACCTACCTAATATTTACTTACCTAATATTTACGTGCGTAAGATTAAAAAAAAACCGGCCAAGTGCGAGTCAGACTCGCGCACTGAGGGTTCCGTACTCGGGTATTTTTCCAACATTTTGCACGATAAATCAATAACTATTATGCATAAAAATAAATAAAATTCTGTTTTAGAATGTACAGGTAAAGCCCTTTCATATGTGCCCTACTTGGTATAGGTAGTTATCTTTTTTTGAACATTTTAACTTTTTTTTACATTCTCGCTTTTCAGATTTATTCCTGTATTTGTACTACATATAAGACCTGCCAAATTTCATGATTCTAGGTCTCTTGATAGACATGACGGACAGGCAAACAGACAGACAGACAGACAGACAACAAAGTGATCCTATAAGGGTTCCGTTTTTCCCCTAAAAAACATTTTTTTATTTTTATTTTTAAATATCCCTTATAAGTATCTAAGGCATTTATAGTAGGTATACACACCTAATTTATTTTTACGCACTATAAAGATTTTTTAATTAAATAAACTAAACTTGTGAAATATCTTTTTAATGCTAATGCTAGATCAGGTTGTATTAAAGTTAACTTATTAAATAAGTAGTAAATAAAGTTTTCTTAAAAGTTACGTGAGCGCGTTCACCTCACCTTAACCCACTGACATTTTTAATTATATGCCTAACTACCTACGTACTGCGAACCTGGTATGTGATAGGATATTGCAAAGAAAAACGGGTATAGAGTTCCGTACCCAAAGGCTGCCAACGGGATCCTATTGCTAGGTCTCCGCTGTCCGTCCGTCTGTCTGTCAGCGGTATCTCGTGAATCGTAACAGGCAAGAGTTGAAATTTTCATAGAATGTGTATTTCTATTGCCGCTATATTAAAAAATGATAAAAGTTTTGAAATAGCTGCCATGAAACTTTAAAAAAATTAAAATGTTATTTTCTTGTTTGATCAAGTGATCGGTGAAGATCGGTTTTTTAATTGATAATAAGTTAGCACTTGGTGGACTTTTGTCTACCCTGAAATAATCAGTTTTTATTTGATATTTTCAGAGAGTACACCAGAAAATATCTTTCCTTTTCCTTATAAGTTACCAAGCAAGTTTATCTTTCATCCAACTCTAGTTGGTATTATTGTATCATCTTTTAAAACGTTCTGTGTTTTCATTTTTATACAATTTTTCTTACCATAGCGTAGATAGGTAGGACCTTCACACTAATATTATAAAGGCGATAGTTTGTATGTGTGTGTGCGTGTGTGTGTGCGTGTGTGTGTGCGTGTGTGTGTGTATATGTTTGTTACTCCTTCACGCAAAAACTACTGGACGGATTTGGCTGAAATTTGGAATGGAGATAGATAATATCCTGGATTAGCACATAGGCTACTTTTTATCCCGGAAAATCAAAGATTTCCCACAGGATTTCAAAAAACCTAAATCCACGCGGGCGAAGTCGCGGGCATCGGCTAGTTTATAATACATGTTAATTTCGTATGTGCCTGTCAAAATCGTGAAAGTTAATACTGGGTTTTCCTTTGTTTCCAGCTTCATGTGCCGTTATAATTCCTGAGGAGCTGCCATCTTTGCTGTCAGTGGCGTACTCTAACATCCCACCTATAAAGAAAGGTACCTATTTACTTATTTATCCATAATTTAATATCCTAAAGCGAAAGTGTGTCTGTCTGTCTGACTGTTAGCTTTTAACGGCCCAACAGTTTAGCCGATTTTGATGAAATTTGGTACAGGGATAGCTTTAGACCCGGGGACGGGCATAGACTGCTTTTTATCCAGGAAAATTTAAGAGTTCTCATGGGTTTTAATAAACCTCCATCCACGCGGACGAACTGACGGATATCATCTAGTATTATCTTTGTGAAAATTGTGAAAATGTGTTGTTAGTTTGTACAAGCCTAAGGCGTGTTGGGTGTGTAGGGTAGTCTTGGGTTAGGAATCGGAATTTTGCATGCAGTTCCTTTCTATAGCGTAGACTTCCACGAAGGGAGACTTTTCACAAATTCTACCTGAGTTAAGCCAGGGCGGGTATCTAAGGTAATATACTTATAACATAAAAACTTAGAGGCCTCGGCAGGATCTTGTGTAACTAGTGTCTATAAGGGCTATGTGTATACGATATTATAAACCATAAAACATGCTCAAAAATTTACAAGGGAAGTACATAATTGCCATAAAGGTCATATCAGATATTTTGATTTCGATTAACTTTAACGATCACTTAAATATTAATTAAAACCAACGAACTCTACGTACTATAAATACACTAACATGGGTCATTCCGAGCAAAAATCGTGTTCTATTATGCTGTTAGTACCTTAACTAGCCATCAAATTATAGCAAAAGTGAGCAGCCCAATTTTTTTATTTGACCACTAACTGCATGCTTAAGTATGCCTATTAAGTAAGTATGAAATATTAATATCACAAGGTCGAGGTCATCATAAAGGCTGATGTTTTTTACGTAATAAGTTACTTTTGTACCGCATTCAAACAAAGGAAGTTAGTTAAAACAACTTTTACGTGACCTTCAGTTTGACCGCTGGTTTTATTTTATACCTAGAGTAAAGATAAACCGCGTTTATAATTCAGAAATTAACTAATAGGAGCAGGACTTTTATGCACGCATTATGACTTAGATTTAGTTTTAAAAATTCTATAAGAACTCTTTGATTTTCCGGGATAAAAAATAACGTCGGTTTGTCACTCTCCAGATATTTTTCTATATATACATTCAAAAAAACTCGTCCATCCGTTGCTTCGTTGCAGCGTGATTGAAGGACAAACTAACAAAAAACAAAATTAGCAAACACTTTCGGATTTACATCTTACTTAAAACAAACTTAAAAGTGACGAGCTTGTGATACCGCAAAGTAACGCCTGTTTCTATACAATACTTTCGGTTTTATAAACAAGTTATTGCTAAAAGTGTAGATTATAGACCGACGAAGGTATTCTAAAAGCCAGTTACCTAATTATAGGCTACATAATTTGCCTCTAGCCTAGATTCCTGTAATTCAACCTAGTTTATACCTATACTTTAACGCCCTCTCTTCTTTTCTCATGATATTATTTTTTTAATTTCCAGGGACAGACTCGCGGGTAGGCTTTGGCTTCGCTTTCGGCAACCATGCTGACTTTCAAGTTATGTTGGAGCTCGGTCCTCAGACTGACACGATGGCGTTAAGTAAGGATACCTATTTTTGTGATGACAATAATTTATGGCTTAGCATATAGGTATTGCGGCAGAGTGGAGTGAAGTGACGAATTTTTCTAAAATGTTACAAAAAACTTAACTTTATATCCAGTAATTTAATATGCAAAATACCTACATTTTGTAACATTTTGCCTTTTGAAAAGAGTAAGTGACTGCTGAGTTTCTTACCGGCTCTTTTCAGTAGAATCTTCTTTCCTAAACGGTGCGGTGGTACAGTGGTTTGTTAATTATTTTATAAATAAAGTATAATCTCAATATGGAAAAGGTGACTGACTGAGTAACTAACTGATCAACTGACTGAGTGACTGATCTATAAACGCACAGCTCAAACTACTGGATAGATCGGGCTATTATAAGCCGAAATAAGACATCCGCTAAGAAAGGATTTTTGAAAATTCAACCCATAAGGGGGTAAAATAGGGGTTTGAAATTTGTGTAGTCTACGCGAATGAAGTCGCGGGCATAAGCTAGTGATTAAATAGAGCCTTGAAGGCACTACTACTACTAGGTAGGTACTCCTTATTTTTAACCCCCGACCCAAAAAGGGGGGTGTTATAAGTTTGACGTGTGTATCTGTGTATCTGTCTGTGGCATCGTAGCGCCTAAACGAATGAACCGATTTTAATGTAGTTTTTTTTTTATTTGAAAGGTGGCTTGATCGAGAGTGTTCTTAGCTATCATCCAAGAAAATCGGTTCAGCCGTTTGAAAATTATCAGGTTTTTTCTAGTTACTGTAACCTTCACTTGTCGGGTGTGTTATAAATTTTTAATTTACACTTGTTAAATAATAGGTATATTTCTAATTAATTTCAATCCATGTTTTTCAGATGGTCAGCCGTTCCCTAAGAATGGTAACAGTAACAGCAAACGACAAGCACCGTCGCCACCAGCGAAAATAAACAAGAATAGAGAAAAGGTAAGCCCCAAATCAAACACACTTGACCAAATTAATCTTTTTATTTGAAACTACTGGCGTTTTTAGGGTTCCGTACCTCAAAAGGAAAAACGGAACCCTTACAAGATCACTTTATTGTCTGTCTGTCTGTCTGTCCGTCCGTCCGTCGTGTCTGTCAAGAAAACCTATAGGGTACTTCCCGTTGACCTAGAATCATGAAATTTGGCAGGTAGGTAGGTCTTATAGCACAAGTAAAGGAATAAATCTGAAAACCGTGAATTTGTGTTTACATCATTTTAAAAAAAATTAAATGTGTTTCAATTTTAAAGTAAGATAATCTCAAAGTAAGATAACTGTACCAAGTGGGGTATCATATGAAAGGGCTTTACCTTAAAATTCTAAAACAGATTTTTATTTATTTTTATGCATAACAGTTTTTGATTTATCGTGCAAAATGTCATACCTGAGAACGGAACCCTCGGTGCGCGAGTCTGACTTGCACGTGGCCGGTTTTTTATTATTCTAATTGTATAATTACCTATCTAACTCACAAATTATTTATTACAGTTCCTCCAAACCGATGCGGGGAAATACCTACAAAATTGGGCCCAGAAGATGAAAAATCCCCCTAAACCTGTGAAAAGGCCAGCTCCAAGACCTGGCGATGTCATGAATCTAGAAGATTCCCTGGTAGAACTAGTCAAAAACGAAAAAGGGGAGTATGAAATACACCAACCCAAACCTGGTCACATGCCGCAGTATGTGCTGGATAGTCTGAAGAGGTTATATGGAGAAAAGAAGGAAGAAGCGAAGAAATTAGTGGAGAAGAAGCGAAGCGAGGCGGAGATTAAGAAGATAACTGAAGATTTGTCTAACGTTGATTTGGATTAAATAAATTGCAATGCTTGTAGTAGTACTGAACAAGTTGTTTTATTTAATGTGGTTTCTTAACTAATATCTCACGTGGTAATAAATGAAATTGCAGTCTAAGATGGTAGTAGAACTTGGAAGATTATATGGAACTTTAACCCATACCTACCTTAAATCAGTTTCTATGTTAAATCGCTTGGTGCCATGGGATTGCTGTAGGATGGTAAAAAGACATATGGCATGTAAGTAGATATAACTAACACAATATTTGTAAAAAAAAGAAGACATAGCTGAAGCCTCATACCAGACCATACCTGAGCCCATTTAGACACTAAGTAGGTAATCCCATTGAAGCTGAGGCGAATAAGGTGTACAAAAACATTATTCTAAAAAAATGTTATCATTCTTATGTAGATTTGCTATTTGATTTTCGTAGGAGTTTGTCGAGTAAAAAGCAAGCTCAATTAAAGTTTCTTCTGACGACACCCACCCCTGAGTATTTAAATAATTTTAGCAGCTTCTTTGGCCTCAGCTTCATTACACTGCTAAAAATGACATTAGCAAAGTCACGAGTTGATTAGCCACACGCGTCATCATCATCAACCGATAGATAGCTGGATATAGCTCTCTTATAGGGTCTTCCACACGCCACCTGAATCGAGCGGCTCATTGTCATGTCATCCGTCCACCTAGGAGTCCAACCAACCTCCTTCCTAGAACTTCTCCTTTCAGCAAAGGTTGCCTGGTAGAGATTGCTCCAAGCAATAAGGCCGCCTTTGCACACAATTGTTTTTTTTCTGTTTTCTTCTTACTGTGTTGTTATCCTTATATGTGTTTTTGTGTGCAATAAAGAGTTTCTATCTATCTATCTATCTATATAGGAGTCTTTCAACGCTACGCTATCCGGTGTGAGGTCGCCAAACTAGCACTTGAAACCCCAACATTAATCGGTTTTGCGAACTATGCGCCCTGCCTATTGCCACTTCAGCTCCGCAGCGCGCTGAGCTCAGTTACTCTAGTTATCCTTGGGATCTCCTCATATCTGATTTGATCACGTAGAAATAATTCTAAGCATAGTGTCACACATACTCAAAGATATTATGATAACTAGCTGATACCCGCGACTTCGTTCGCGTGGATGTAGGTTTTTAAAATTCCCGCGGGAACTCTTTGATTTTCCGGGATAAAAAGTAGCCTATGTGCTAATCCAGGGTATGATCTATCTCCATTCTCAGCCCAATCCGTCCGGTAGTTTTTGCGTGAAGGAGTAACAAACATACACACACACACACACAACTTTCTCCTTTATAATATTAGTGTGATTGTAGTAAAGTTTGCTTGAAAAATACGCATAAAGTACATACAGGTCAACGTTCCGACCAAACTATCATTATAAGAATATCATATCGCACACATAAATCTAGGGGATTAAATAAAACCGAGGTTTAACAAAAAATCCTTTCACTGTATTCGTATGGATAAACATTCTCAAGGTATAATGAAGCAAAAAAGCAACATCAAAAAGTTCGCGTTAACGAGATAGACCGCTTAATACAGATAAATAGACGGACAAACAAATGTTTGTATCATTGAGTAAAACAACATCTCTACTTGTAATGTCAAATGAGCACTTACGACTAATTTATTAAGAGATAAAGAGTGAGCTTCAAGTTGTAAGCGGAAGCGACATTGGTTAACAATTATATAATAATAAATTAATTAAAAGTGCAACAAATAATATCACCAGGTGCGTTGCGTATGAACTCCGTTGAGAAAGATATTAAATAGGTAGGTATATTCACAATAAACGAACCACTTACTCACGCCATACAATATTGAACTATAATTTTATGCCATTAACGTTTAAATATGATTTCGGGCATGTGGCCGCCGCGGCTGGCTCGAATAAGGCCAATTCTACAGGTCCAATTTTCAACCACTTTTTCGAGCATATGGGGCCGTATGTTGGCAATAACGCCACGAATGTTGGCTTCCAAGTCCCCTAACGTTTCTGGTTTGTTGGCGTAGACGAGCGACTTCACATATCCCCAAAGAAAATAATCCAATGGTGTCAAATCACACGATCTTGGTGGCCAATTGACAGGTCCATTCCGCGAAATTATGCGCTCATCGAATGTTTCCTTCAATAAATCGATTGTGACGTGCGCTGTGTGGCATGTAGCGCCGTCTTGTTGGAACCACAACTCATCCACATTCATGCCATCCAATTCGGGAACAAAATAGTCGGTTATCATGGCTCTATACCGGTCTCCATTAACGGTAACTGACTCTCCAGCATTATTTCGGAAGAAGTATGGCCCAATGACTCCACCAGCCCATAGAGCACACCAAACAGTCAGTTTTTGTGGATGTAATGGCGTCTCAAGGGTCTCATGTGGATTCTCTTCACTCCAAATGCGGCAATTTTGCTTGTTGACGTAGCCATTCAACCAAAAATGAGCCTCATCACTGAACAAAATTTTGCGATGAAAATCAGCATCGAGATCAATCTCATTTTCGGCCCATACACCAAAATCACGACGCATTGCATGGTCTCGCGGCTTTAATTCTTGCACAAGCTGGATCTTGTAAGGTCGCAAGCCAAGATCTTTGCGCAAAATCTTCCATAAAGTTGATGGACAAAGCTCCAATTGCTGTGCACGGTGGCGAATCGATTCATTCGGGTCCTCTTCAACACTTTGCTCTACAGCGGCAATTGTTTCTTCGGTGCGCACTGTTCGACGTCTCTGCGGATGCGTATTATCACATAGAGTAAACGTAGTGCGAAAACGATCCATGGTTAACCGAATTAATTGCTCTGATGGACGATTATGTCGACCATAAAATGGACGGAGCTTGCGGTAAACTTCGCGAACTGAACCATTATTTTCGAAATAAATTTGCACGATTTGCAAGCGTTGTTCTTTTGTCAACCTGTTCATGATGAAATGGCAAACCAAACTAAATATTAATCACTTGACAGCTGACAAAATGGCCGCCAGTTAAAAAAGTGATGCCAACTTAAAGTTCTATACCTCAATAAAAAACACCCCTTACTTAAGTACCTATTACTCACTTATCGTAATGTACTTACCTGGTATGATAATCACTATCCACATGCGAAAGTATGTTAGTTTGTTGGTTATTGATTAATTGGTTTGTCCTTCAATCACGCTGCAATGGAGTAATATTTACATAGTTAGAGTTACATAGGTTATTTTTTATCCTGGAAAGAAACGAAATCCCACGGAAGCTCCCACGGGATTTTTAATCTAGTATCTAGAATCTAGTAATTACAGTCATAATTTTTGATTACCATCCAAGAAAGACTTATTAATCGCTATCTCTTCTGCCTTAGCCCCTACCACGTGCAATGGTTTTATTTGATTCACTCGAGAACCGAACCGGCGCTAAGCGGCTTACGTTTAATAGTTACATCAGATCCTGTACGTACCGACATGTTGTCCTTTTGTTTTGTATGTGTTACTGTATAAGGTCGAATGGATGTAAGGCTTAGGTCTGACTTGAAAACCCTAGCGAGATGTAAAATACCTACCCATATTATACGTAAATTAGGTAGATTTAGGGAAGGCCTATGTCCAGCAGTGGATGTCCACAGGCTGATGATGATGATGATGATGATGATTATACCTAAATGCAAGGAGGTGTCTGCTAGCTTTTCACAGTCCATCTGTTTAACCGATTTTGACGAAATTTGGTACAGACACTATACTTATCTTGCGTCTTGGGGAAGGACATAATATAGGGAGGGTAGGCACTATTGGTCCCGAAAAATCAGAGAGTTCCCACGTTTAAAAAAACCTAAATCCACATCAGATGAAGTTGTGGGCTTCACCTACTTGGTTCAGAGATAGCATATAATCTAAATTAGGTACACTTAAGCCTCAAATAAAATGATGTAAACTCAGGCTCGGTTAGGTCTGACTGGCATATCTTTGGATGTGCCATACTTCTAGATTTTGCAGTAACATACCTAATATTACGTAATTACTCTCTGCTAAAGGTTGGTAGGAGGCACGGTATGAGTGTTGCGCTGTAGAACATAAAGGCTTATTCACAATGTGGTTCTCGGTTCAGTCTAGACGGTAATTGTTTTAGGAAAAACGATAAGAGCACTGGTTAAATACTATAGGGTAGGTACTAGTCTCTTTTTCGCTGTCGATATTTTATTGAACTGTGGCTTTGACGGACTCCAGGGCCGCAGTGCGCATGCCCATCCTACGAGTGTGCTATACGAGTATAATATGCAAGATGTTCCGACTGCCATCTCCTAGCTTCGAGACCCGTTGAACCAAAAATCGGTTTAGTACAAAAGTCTCCAGATTTTTAGAAATTGTTATTATTTAAAAAAAAAGTATATTTTTAACAAAATTATCATATGTTATACTTTTTTTTTAAACTAGTTTTTGCACGCGACCTCGCTGCATCGAGCTTTTACGGGTTTTTTACTGGTTCTTCCCGGTATAAAGGGTATTCCAATTTCCGAAGCAGTGCATGGTAGATTCTTTTGATGATTCATAAGAATCCGTTTTGGAATTGCCGTGAAACAGAAATAGATCTATTTCTATTAATCCTTCGTTTTCTCAGAATAAAGGGTATCCATGTCGTATGTATAAAGAATATTATAAAAGAAAAAAAATTCTCGATCGAGGCGCAACGCTGCTATCAAAAAATAAGATATCATATTTTGAGTGCTATAATATGCTTTGTATGGACTCTGCTAAGAATAGTAGACGATATATCGTCATTATTGATATCCAGGCAAGACCATTTTGTTTGATCTTCCTTTAAAACCTGAAAAAGTGTAAAATAATAGCAGAATAAAAAGAGAGCCATACCCACTACGAAGTGGGTACCTATAGGTAAGTACCTATCTGATCTACGATCTCACGGTCTCCCCTCGGTAACATTAATAAAACTTATTGCACTTCGGATTAAAATCTACTCTTTAAACTAACTTGAAAATGACATACAAATTACAAACATCGTGCTTATTCTAAGTACGAAGTTATTCAGAGTTAAGTATGAATGAGCTATTTTTATTTAAAGGGCCTTTGAACTGATACCTACTGAGTTTCAAACTATTAAAACTTCTTTTTTCTTGTCCAAATAATAAACTTAGTAATTGTGTAGGTAGGTCAAAGGGTGTGTTTGTTTGTTAGTTGGTTTATCTTTCAATCATGTCAGATCGATGTGATTTTTGCATGGGTATAGTTAAAAATCTGGATGGAGAGTGACATAGGCTACTTTTATCCCAGAAAATTAAATGTGATTTTTGCATGGGAATACTTAATTAAAGACCCGAAGAGCGAAATGGGCTACTTTTTATCCCGGTAATTCAAAAAGTTCAAACGGTGTTATTAAAATATGTAAATCGACGCGAACGAAGTCACAGGCGTCAGTTAGTTTCTCATGAAATGAATCGAGCAAGCTTCGATAAAATTCCGGATAACTTAGATCTGCAAAATTCTAGGAAGAAAATAAACTGTTTGAAGAGAAAAATTAGAAATCATTGATGCAACCTGTTTGTCAAGTAGGTATCTATGAATATTTTCTCTACATCAGTTAGTCTAGATCATAAAGCTAAACTTGTATGCAGAGTAACTCACTATAGCTATAAACAGATAGGTATACCTAGAAAACATAAAAAACGTGTGAAACTCAGCCAGCATGAAAGTCTATCCAACAAAATAAATTTGATTGCTATAAATTGATAGGCAATCGGTTGTTGAGATTCAGTGTCTTCAACACCATAGTAGCTTTATCAGATCGAATGTAGGTACTTTATGTTGTGAGCTTTGGAGATATCGAAGTGCTAAAAACATCGATGTGACTGCCAATCGGATAGAAAGATTTCTAAGTATACTTTTACAATGCTTTTGTCCAGACATGAAGCTAGAGTGTTGATTTTTTGGATAGAGTTTATTGTCTACCAATATGGTATTGAAGTTTGTTAAGGTGGATGCGACAGGTCTGCCCGCGAAATTCAAACTTAATTTGGTTTTTCGCAATTCGTAAACTAATACGACAACGTAGGCTTATGGCATCTTAATTGCGCCAATGGCAGTATCATCCTCACAGATTTATATAAAAATCTTAACTTGAAAGGGTCCAGTTTAAGTAATCGGCTCTAGTATCGATTAGTTTGTGAGTTATAGTCTTCAATATGGTGTTTTTTTAACTACTTAGTTCGTTTTTGGCAAGGCATTTGTGTCTTAATTTTTTTTAAATTACGACTTTATACGACGATAATTAATTTACTTATCTTCATGGACCTGGTACTGAAGTTTGGTCTAAGTATCAATATGAGAGCATCTAATTATATGTGCAGTATTTTACAGTAATTCTGTAATATAAACGCAGTATGGAGCGTATGGAATGAAATAATTACAATTTGGATAAAAAAGCAAGGATTCGTTAAAATTAAGAATCTGTTTCGCTTTTTCTTGACCAACGCTTGACTTGACAGTTAATAAATTCGTTTCATTACTTAAATAAAGCAAAATGTTTCACGTTAAAAGATAATATCATGTACTTACTCTACATGTACATTGCATGCACCTAATTCTTAAACGTTTTTGACTCAACACTTTGAAATGTAATGTGTGACTACTGTGGACAGTCCTTACAAAAACCGGCCGGAAAATGCCACCGAGAAAAAGGAAATTAAAAAAGCAGCACAAATCGCCATGTTCAAAGTAATTTCGGGAATTTTTTTAACGTAATTACTTGGGCTGGCCTCGTTTAGGCCACGCCTGTGCCCCGAAAATTTTTCAACAAAAAACTATCTTGGGTGGAGCTTAAAATTGTAATACGCGTACAAAAATATTACTTGACCGTTGAAAAACTTTTTTATAAGTCTTGTGCCGTAAGAAATAAGATCTCTTTTGGTGAAAACCCCAGTTTTTAAGTCATAATTGAGTTTGTCAGGAACTGGTTGCCTCAATTGCAGGTAATTAGGCTCATTTTGTTCTGTCTGTCGGTATGTCATTGTTTTTTGATATACGTTTCTTTGGCGGAATTATTTGGTTGGGCACACGGAGTCGGTAAAAATTGAGTGGGTATACTAAAGTTTGCTTATCAAACGTGTACACCAACCTGACACCAACTCCTGTTTACTGTCTCTATTTAACTTTTATTACTACAACGGCTAATATGTTAGGTCGTTAAAGTAAATAGGGTATAGCACCTTGTTGTTGCTGAGTGTATCAGAATGTGGACTTTCTAAATTTCGTAAATATAGAGTAGCTGTACTAGATGTGAAACGGATCTCTATCATGACTATCATTCTACTTTCGTCAAAGATTGGACATAGGCTTTTCCGGGGGCGCACTACACATCCTGTCCTTTCGTTTACATTTTTTTCATCCAACCACCTTGCCACCATCATAATAAATCGCGGTTTTATAGAAAAAGTTTTATAGCGCTAAATAATAAATTATCCATACTGATACTATGAATGCGAACGTGTGTCTGTCAGTCTGTCTGGATGGTAGCGTTTCACGGCAACAGTTTAATCGATTTTGATGTTTGGTACAGGCGTTAGTTTACATCCCGGGGAAGGACATATAGGCTATTTTTTATCCCGGAAAATCAAAGAGTTCCCACGGGATTTTTAAAAACCTAAATCCACGCGGACGATGTCGCGGACATCATTTAGTATTATATGTATAGATTCGCTTGTATACATTGCTTATAATAAAAATTAATGTTTAAAGTCTGTGTCTCTCTCTCTGTCTGTGTATTTACCTATTCATTCGCGCATCGTTCATCGGATTGAGTTGAAACTTTGTATAGATGTTGAAACTTCAATCATCAATGTACAATAGGCGATATACAAATGACATCTAATATTTCATTAGGTATCTTGTACATACATAATACCTACTCATAATTTTTCTAGTGCCGCCTCCAAAATGTTTCGTACTTGGCAAAGTCAGTTATGACAGTGTTTAACGGTTGGTCAGGATTTTTCAGATTGTTTTTCGTTTAAGGCAAGAAAAGCCCGGTTTTTGCCTATAGCTTAAATGCAGTTTTGTGAACCGAGTGCGGAGGTAGATACAGCGTCATTATAATTATTTTAATGCAGCGACGATTTTTGTCGGTTTTTCTGTTGTTTCCTAGAATCTTGTACGTTGGTTGCGTAATTGTTAATTAGGTTTTTAAGAGATTAAAGTGAATTAGCAAGCGTAATGGTAAAATAATTATTATTACGTAAGTGTAACTACGGAATTGACATCGTACTCCTGCCGCCTTTTCCTTCACGGTACTGATTCTGGTGCTTTTAAGAATACTTATTCGTATCTGTTTCTTACCAATGTAATAAGAAAAGGACAGACATACTTACTTAAACACACACAATGCACGTCAAGAAAGTTACGGTAACCATTTTTATTGACGTGACGAAAGCTTTTGATTTCGTCTCACAGAAGGTCACTCAACAAACTTGAAAATTTTGGAATTAGAGGCCCAGAATCTTAAAACTGTCAAACCTCGTGACTTAACAGGGCTCTCTCCGTCTCTTACTCCATACAATCGTAGTCCCAATTTCATTTGAATATTAAGCAACCAAAGTCCATGAAATTATGCACACATATTCTAGAAACTAATATCTATGCCTGTGGTTTTCCAGTTTCTGTTAAAATATTTGGTTTCAAAGTTACACGGTCTTAAAAATTCACATACAAATCTTTGAGCGCCTGTAATTTTGAAACTACATATTTTTAGAAAAATCTAAAACACCACAGGTACAAATATTAGTTTCTAGAATATGTCTGCAAAATTTCATGGACTTTGGTTGCTTAATATTCAAATGAAATTGGAACTACGATTGTATGGAGTAAGTGACGGAGAGAGCCCTCTTAAGGTGCTAGTCTTGAGTATATGAATATTAGAAACATCACGACGTATTATTCAATATAGGTACCTACATCATATAGCTACATTTCATCAACAATGTCTTTATTTGTTTCCCGCTGGGAGTTTATTTTCATTTGCAATAATTATTGTAATATTATAATGTGAAAAATTGGCATTCAGTCCCGCACAGACAGACGGACGGGTACAAATGACGTGATTTTGACTTTAATTAATGTGTTAAGGCCCATACTGATACATTTTAGCATGATAAATAATAGCTTGACATCGAAGGTATAGCACAAGTTTTAGTTTTTACAAGACTGCCCTATAAAAAAGGAGTTAGTACGGGGGATCTTTTTTAGGGGGACTGTACCTCACAAATTAGTCGATACTAGAGCTAATTTATGAAACTGGCCCCTTTCAAGTAAAGATTTTTATATAAACCTGTGAGGATGATACTGCCATTGGCGCAATTAAAATGCCATAAGCCTACGTCGTCGTATTAGTTTACAAATTGCGAAAAACTAAATTAAATTTGAATTTCGCAGGCAGACCCGTCGCATCCACCAGTGCCATCCACCATCGAACTTTAGAAAGAGATTTCGGTTTCGTAAAGCGTTGTCTTTGTCACTCATAGCTATGTGACGTTCCGTCGGTCTCAACGATAGAGACAACGCTCTACGAAATCGTTATCTCTTTCAAAAGTTCTATGTACAATATTTCCTGCCGGGCACTGTGCATAATATTAAAATTACTACCTCTTAACTGAAATGTTTGTGAACCAGTCCATCGTATATATTCTTTGCATGAGTAGTGTTACCATGCAGTAGGTAGGTACTTGATAAATTGGGTATTCGTATAAAAATAATATAGATTATTTATCCAATACTATTTTCTTGTTCTTTGTGTTAAAGTAACCGAAGAAATTAGGTTTTGCAGTAACTAGTAAATTAATACTACCCTATCCACCATACTACCATATTGTACCTACCATGGAACTGGGAATCTGCTTAGCTTATTAAAGTGCCCGGCAAACAACTTGGACCTGAAGCAGAAAATAGTGGGAGAAAATTGGCAAATCTGAGAAGCGAGAATCGACGTATCAACCAATCGCATGCACTCGCGCCGACTGATCAACCAATCGCGTGCACCCGTCATTTGCCAGCCAATCGCGTCAATGTTCGAGTTCTTACTAGCACAGTACTACCTAAGTAATGTTCTGCGGCACCTACCATAGGATTCTTATCTAAACTCTATCTCATGATGCACAAAAACTTGCTAAACATAAGTAAAATTAATAAAACACGATTCTAGAAATAATAAGAATGTTATAGCAAACATTCGGTTTTCAAGAAATTAGTTAATTTTCTAACGCATGGTTACCCCAAACACCACTCGCACGCTTCATTATGCAAAATGGGACCCATCAAAATTAATCCTTTGTACGCGAGATTCTAATTAAGAAATATTTCAAATTAATATTTTGAAAACAAAAATCGCCCACCAAGCGTTTTGGTTTTGACTATTATGAATTGTTGGTGGATTTATTGTCCATACCTTTTCTGCCCGGCTAGCATGGGCAGTAGATAAAAATTATATCCCCGATTACATCCACTAATTTCTATGACATCAGTGGATATAATCGGGGGATATAATTTTTATCTACTGCCCATGCTAGCCGGGCTTGGTATATAATGACTACTCTCCAAAGAATCACCATTATCATCAAGTGCGGATTGGCCGACTTCACACACCTTTGGGAACATTATGGAGAACTCTCAGGCTTACAAATTTCCTCACAATGTTTTCCTTCACTGTGTGATACTTAATTATTTAAAACGCACAAAACTCTGAAAAATTAAGGAACTCTGGGCTCCCAGCCTAGGAAAGCGACATCGGTTAAAATTATATATTTAAGTGATTATTATTGTAACCTTGACTCTCACCTAACTAAAAATAAGTAAGTTAAGAACGTATTCAAAAAATGCATTAACATTAATTTGCATGGTAATAAATTATCGGACAGGATAAATCAATAAATTTATCCACCCTTTTAAAAGCGACCCAATTTGTGTGGTAGGTCGGATCTAAACAAATTCCACAAAAAAAAAGTTAAATAATACTCGAAAGGCATAAAAACTCGAAATGAACGAAACGGGTGAATCACCAAGGTTAACCTTTGTTGAACAAGATAATAAAAAAGGGTAAAAGTAAAAAAAACGAGGCATTCCGCCACCGTTGCTCATAAGTCACCGCGTTTAACCGATTTTGACATTAAAAAGGTCATGTCTTTAGACAATGCGATTTTTATATCCCAAAGAACAAAATCTCAAGTACCTACTCGTACTTGTACCTACACAATAATTTAACAAACTCGCAATTCGTGTTTCTGTTCACAAAAATTATAAAAATATCTATAGGTACATAATATAAATTTAAATCCCATGATTTTAAAAACCTGAACTATTTTTGTCGGAATACAAGCTATCTCTGTACTTATTCCGTCAAAATCGGTTAAATGGGTGGGCAGTGTAAAGTTTATATACAGACACTTTGGTATTTATGATATCAATGAGTATAGAATATAATATAGGTATATTATTGCATTCTACTCGTATTACATACACTTTTTGTACGGGATTTCTTCAACATTTAGAAAAAAATTCAGAAAGTTTTTAATCAGTTTATTGTTTATTCATTGGAATAGGTAAACACACCAAGCCAGGTCGAGGCAATGAAATTATAATATGTAGGTAACATAAATTATTGAAGTCTAAAAAATTTACAACTTTTTATTTCTGGAAGTTGTGCATTTGAAAAAAATGATTGCGATTTAATTTATTTTAAATAAACGAAATGTTAGATACGCCAGTCTACGTGGGACACGATTACTCGTATCGTAATCGTAGTCGTCACGTGGTTACTAAACGATCCAAATAGTTCCCATTATTGATGACTGCGGGGCAGACATGCGGGGATATCTCAAATGTAGGGAAAAAATCTTCCCAAGCGGCTCCTTTTGTTTATTTTCGTATGTGTACGACGTTTTTTTACGAAAAGCATAAGCTGACAGATGCTGGCGACGGCTCACTTGATGGTAGGTGTTCCCGTAACTACAGACTACGGAGAAATTACCACATTACATATCTATATGTATTTAAAAAGGACATTTCAACGTACAGTGCAAACGGCTAGGTCTAGAAATTAGATTTCTCTCCATTGCGTGGACCTCCAGTAAGAAAGCTAGTAGGTACGTGTAATGTCCCGGCCAACAACGCGATGTTCAACGGCGATTCAATCATCTATAGGCTCTAAAGAATCATCTATCTGATGATTCTTTAGAGGTACCTAGCCACGATCAACGTACAACAGCATTCAAAATGCCGTTTGGCGTCAGACGATTAACCCCTCAGCATTTAGTGTTTTAGTAAAATATTGAGCAGAAACTATAAACCATCTAAGAATAAACCTATAGATTTAATGAAGTTGCTGCATCGCTATCGAACTCAAGCGCCGATTTGTTATCATCATCATCAGTATCTAAACCCGTCACTGGTCCACTACTGACCACGGGTCTTCTCTCAAAATTAAAAGGGCTTGGGCCACAATCCACCACACTGGCCAAGTATGGATTGGTAACTTATAATTAAACAAGTGTAAATTAAAAATTTATAACACCCCCGACAAGTAAAGGTTGCAGTAACTAGAAAAGAGCTGATAACTTTCAAACGGCTGAACCGATTTTCTTGGATTATAGCTAAAACACTCTCGATCAAGCCACTTATAAAAAAAAACTAAATTAAAATCGGTTCATTAGTTTAGGAGCTACGATGCCACAGACAGATACACATATACACAGATAGACAGATACACACGTCAAACTTATAACACCCCTCTTTTTGGGTCGGGGGTTAATAAATAATAAAGTATGTAGTTTCGATGATTGCGGCTAAACATAAACCGTATTAGGTACCACATTCAAGTCACTATTAATAAATGGTTTATGTGAAAAACTTAGAGAATTAATACTCGAACATCACAAACACATTCCAAAAAATCTCCCATTCTTCATTTTAAATAAGATACCATCAAAAATACCTTTTTTTATTCAATAAAAGTAGATTATTATCGAGCAGGACACCCGGACGTCAAGAGTCTTAAATCCGACCGGCCTATGAGAAACAACCCTGTTGGAAAGTGGACGCCGGTCTTACTTTCTCGCTTGTCGTTTTTTACCCGACTACGGCGAAACCAAAAGAAAGGGTTATGATTTTAGCAGTCTATGTATGCATGTAGGTTTGTATTTATGTGTGTTTTACAATATGTAATTAACATGTATTTTATACTATATCTATCGCTGATTCGCGGGTAGGTAGGTATTAGTCGGATTTTAGTGCTGTTTAACTTTATTTCATATGAAGTATTATTAAGTAATAGTATTTTAACAATGGGAGAGACTTGTGGTCTAGTTGTGACGTCGCATATATTGCGATCGCAAAGCAATTTTTCTTTTTCGTTTCCTCCGTGCCTCGGAGAGCACGTTAATTTTATTAGTCCCAAAAAAAAAACTCTCTCCGTTGCCCGCCGAGTGACTCTGAGTGTTTTGTTAAGGCCCGTAGTAAGCGACTATGTTTCGGATCTGTACGTCATCACTGGCAACACGCGCTGTTCATGCAATGAGGAGATCGGTTTCTACGGATATTATAGCGGCATAGCCAAATCGAACTGTAGTGGCAATGGTCCCTGTAGTACTTGCAACAGCACATATTTTGAAGAATCGATAGATACAAAAAACCTACAAATATTTGAATTCGATACCTACCAATAATAATAATTGGTATTTTTCCAACTAAGGGTCATAATATGACATACCTATAGTATAAATAAATAATTTTCTAAAGTAAAATAAGAGCTACAGTTGTGATCAATACATATTTTTTAGAGGCCAATACTTTCTTGCCTCCCTATACCGCTCGTTAAAAAACAACGACGCCACAGTATCAAAGTAAACATTCAAAATATCCGTCCAGCGTCTTAGTAATATCATTTTTAAATTCTTTATGATCTTCAACACAGAGTCATAACCGGCCTTTGGAAAAAAAAGAAAATATTCGTGTCCCTGTTTAATATATGGCATACGATAGAGAGGTGCATCCAATCGTTTTGTCCATAGACGTGTTGTGTGGTTTGCGGCATATGTATTGTATGAAAGAAAATGTGAGAAGAGGATAGAAATATTGATAGTTTTGCACGACAAGCCCTTCCACGAAATCATTTGCTTCCGGAATTCTGGAAAATATAGCTTGAAAAAAAAAACAACTGCCGTCATCGAAATAATGCCTGATGAATAGACATAATATAAATCAAGTAGTGAGTTGCTTGCCTCATATGAATTAAAAGCTACATAATACTATGTCGATCATAAGTAATAATATTTTTCACCAAGTCTAGTTTTGTAGATATAGGTACCTAATATTGGAGTTTTAGAAAAAAATGTAAAATAATTACGAGCCGCGTAGACCGTTGTATACATCTATGGTTTTAACTCAAAGCGCGGGCAGGCGAAAGAGAAACAAAACGGGACATCGTTTTTTTTTTATTCGAAATTTAAATGTATTCCTTTTTTAAATAAATATCATGGCGTCGCACGCAGGGAGACAAATGCGTTACGTTTCGGCCATCTTTACTTGTTGGTCCTTTGGAAAAAAGAATTTTGGTTCAATACGACATTAATGGGTAACGATTTAATTTGTTATACTCCGTTTTTACGCTTTTTATGTATTTATTGTGTTTTATAAACTTTATTTTATTTATTTTGATCAACCATAATTTTTAGGTAGCGAGTTAAAATTTTTCGTTGCCTAGCTGCCCACGCAATGGTGGGAAATAAGACACCTGTGATTGAAGGGCTAAAATATTGTGTAGAGCCTTATAGTATACTAGCCGATGCCCGCGACTTCGCCCGCGTGGATTTAGGTTTTTTGAAATCCCGTGGGAACTCTTTGATTTTCCGGGATAAAAAGTAGCCTATGTGCTAATCCAGGATATTATCTATCTCCATTCCAAATTTCAGCCAAATCCGTCCAGTAGTTTTTGCGTGAAGGAGTAACAAACATACACACACACACACACACACACATACAAACTTTCGCCTTTATAATATTAGTGTGATTATTATATGGGAGCATTAGATTATTATTGTGAGTCCTTGATGTCTGTTAGTTAACGATTACAGGCAAGTCGATATAGATTATAGCATTTTAAAAACTGAATCCAAATATACCTATACCTATGTAATTAGGGTTAAAAGAACTAAACTGTTGGAGTCTAATTTTATAATATTTAGTAATCGGTAGTTCATTCAATCCTCAGAGCAAGTAGTAATTACTTTGAGAATCAATCTGTGTTTAATCATGCAATCAGTTGACATTCCCACACGATTTCCGGGATAAAAAGTAGCCTATGTCCGTCCCTGGGATATAACCTAACCCTGTACCAAATTTCGTCAGAATCGGTTAAACTGTTGGGCCGTGAAAAGGTAGCAGACAGACAGACACACTTTCGCATTTATAATATTAGGTAAATTAGTATGGATTAGTTTAAAAAAACGTAACCGGATTATTAAAAAGTAAAACCTAAAGTTATAATACAAAACCTAGTTCGTAAATAAACTAGCTCAAAATTTATGTTCTGTTTGCATGTATATCACTTAATAACTCTTTAACGTAAATATTGGCGCACGTAAATCCGTTTTTTATTTTATACCTCGCAAGTGAAGTTAAAAATGTATCAATAAACATCCACTTTATTGGTAGTGTTTTGCAAAAACCTTGTAGTGAGGCGGGGGGCCACTTTAATGTGATATAGGTTTATGATACCACACCGTAAGCCGTAGGTCACAATAGCGGATTTTCTTAATTTATACCTGTTTATTTTCTTAGAGTTCCGTACCTCAAAAAGAAAAACGGAACCCTCATAGGATCACTTTGTTGTCTGTCTGTCTGTCGGTCAAAAAATCCTATAAGGTACTTCCCGTTGACCTAGAATCATGAAAAGCAGGTAAGTAGGTCATATAGCACAAGTAAATCTGAAAACCGTGAATTTGTGGTTACATCACAGAAAAAAAATTAAAATGTGTTTCAATTTTCAAAGTAAGATAACTATACCAATTGGGGTATCATATGAAAGGGCTTTATTTTAAAACAGATTTTTATTTATTTTTATGCGTAATACATAGTTTTTGATTTATCGTGCAAAATGTCGAAAAAAATAGCCAGGTATATATTATACCCTCGATGCGCGAGTCCGACTCGCACTTGGCCGGTTTTTTTTATTTAATTATTTCATACTAATATTATAAATGCAAAAATGTGTCTGCCTGTCTGACTGTCAAAGATTACTGGCATTCCGGAGAGGCTTCTTGTCCCTGATAAAGAGTTGTTTCCGGATTTCCAAAACTTAGGTAAATCCACGCGGATGAAGGCAGTATTATCTAGTATTTTATGTATTAATTGAAGTAAATTATTGCCTAGTAATTCACCTGCCTACCTCACCTTTTACTTCTAAAGAATTTTAGATCCCATAAAGCATCGACTACAACTAAAAACAAAAATGGCAAATGTAAAACTATATAAAAATATTATATTATTATACTAGCATAAATTAAAAATATGTTTTTTTTTATATTTATTCAAGCGTACCTCGTAAACAAACTATGTACCTACTCTGTCTTTAGTAACAAATCAGTGTCGAACCTTGCGCTAAAAACCTTATAAAACTCATAACGACCAGGAAGCTTTTACAGCTTTTATACGGCCTCCAAGCTCTTTATGGTCCTAAACGGTCAAATGTTAAACTTAAATTGATAGTTTACTCTTAATGACTTAGCTCATTCATCAGTTTTATAGGACCTACAATATCTGCGAAAGAAATCATTTGACTACGAGTAATTTCCTGACTTCAAAAGATTTGAGAACTTGCAAAGTAATTGATAGCATCTTGGGGTAGTCCTGATTTAATGTAGGTGGATTTTTCTTTAGTGGACTGTGGACTTACACACAAAGTTTCTAGACCTAGTAGTTTAAGCTGTACGTTGATAGGTATATTCGTTCGTTGGCACAACATATAGCAGGTACTCAACACCATGTTTAAGTTAAGTTAGTTTTTAAGTTTTATATTTTATATTTTAAGTTTTATTTATTTTTTAAGTTTTATATTTTAATTGTGTTTTGTATTACCTGTATGTTGATCCAATGAATAAAGTTAATTCTATTCTATTCTATTCTATATACAATATACAGTTAGTCATAAGATAAGCAGGTAAAATGTGTTTTTAATTTGTTGGTCACTTACTTTTTTACATCTAAATAAAGTATTGTTGCACTAAATTGACTTCAAGGTACAGAAATGTCATACTTCTTGCGTCGTGGAACTTACATTGGGTATTTTTTGGAAGGCCGGGAAAATAACGTTCCCCCGGAATTTCTGTAACCTAAACCAATGCAGATGAAGTTGGGGGTATAAGCCAGTTTAATGGATGGTTTTAATATTGTATATGTATATCGACACCTTGGGGTAGAAAGGTGGTATAAACCATTTTACCCAAAATGAGTTATGTATGCAGTCTTATTTAGAATTTTTCGCTCTACCGATTGATCTATATAACACTTTCAAATTCGCAAATAAATGGTTTTTACGGCCCATGTGACTTCAACGTCTAAACAAAGTTTTTATTGGAATTTATGATGTAAGAACCAAAAAAAATATTATTGCTATGACCACTTGGAGTAATACCATATTTTTTTACAAGTTCAGGTTGTAAAAGACAGTAGATTCGAGTCAAGTACGGTGTACTACCAAAGTAATGAATTGCGCTTGGTTGTAAAAACCAAAGTTCAGTTTGACTTCGATTTACAGCCTTTTAACTCTATACGTTTAGTACAATTTAGTTTTTACACCCTGAGCTCAAGTACATCAACTGACCGTAAAGTATTTACACCCATCCGGAACACATTCGTGAAGAGCAAATTGGCTTTAATATCTCTAAGCAATTTTTGACAAATAAATTGAAAAGTACTTACTCCGTTCGAAAAAATACGTTTGAAGCCAAACGCCGCGCCGAGAGCTGCCGATTAAAGTAGAAATACCTACATCGTCGGCGACTCGTCATACTAATTTTAGATATTATGATTGCTTAAAAATAAGGTTCATTTTACAATAGTCACGTGTCTCCCTTTCTAGTTCTTATGAACTTCATAGATTAGAGTAAGATAGATAGTAGTCAAAGAATTTCGTTTTGATTATTGTTTTCTCAAGAGTCCGGCTGGCGTGGTTCAATTGTAAACGGATAGCCGTACAATTGACATCGTATTAAGAATTTGTTATACTTCTTTGATAAAAAGCAAGGTGATGGTGTAATTTATCGAATGTTGCGATGGAAAACAAACTGAATTCATTACTTGAAAGACGGAGAGTACTTCAATCATTGTTAAAACTACGAAATCGAGTGCCAGAAAGGTAAGCTACGTTATACCTAATTATTTTCCTTACTTTAGCTTCGTTAGTGCTTTCCTGTTTTTGATAATAAGTGTTAATTATTAGTACCGATGTGTTATACAGTGTCACTAACTTTTCTAAACCGATGATATTACTGTTGAACTTAGTGTTAGAAAAAGTGACGGTCATTTCGAAAACGGCGACACTTAGTGTCAAATATAGCCACCGTCGTCGGGTTAGAAAAGTCGGCACTATAGTTATTATTATAGTTTAGTTAAGTACCTATAATGTTATCAATATTAGCACCTGCCTAATAATAATAATGCCTGAGTATAATACTTGAATAGCTTATTTTTTAAAATAATAATATAGTTAAGTACCCAGATAACCGTGGTCGTAACGAACACCAGACGAAATACATGGTTTATACACCAATTTAGCTTTCAATACTTTTTTGTCTTGACGGTTTTAGTGGTTTATACGACGCAGTTTACTATTTCTCAAGGCTTTTACTGCCTACTCATATCTTGCCTCTGAAAAAATGTGTCTTCACGTCATGATAATATTTTCTTTTTCTAATGTTCAGATAAATAAATTTAAATAATTATTTGGCACCGGGATATTAGAGACTCCTGTTAGAGGGGATCTATAGTGGAATACTATGAATGACAAAAACACAGTCTCACAGTCAATATTATTATGTGAACCCGCAGATGACTATCATTAAAATTAGGTATAATTTTTACTTACAGATTGAATCACGAACAACAAGGTGAGATAGGCAGATACAAAAGCATTGATAAAAATAGCAATGATGTAAATCAGAGCTCAGATATCATAGAAGGAAGTGATACAGAAAGCCCACCAAAAAGAAAAAAAGTACTAAAAGAAAATATTATAATACATAGCAGCAGCAGCGAAAGTAACTTCAATACTAGAAGTATTGAAGTACCCCGATCAAATACATCTTTCTTTGGAGAAAATGCTGGTGTTCCGAACAGTCCATTAAAAAGTACTGATGCAAAGAAGCAAAGTAAAGTTGAGATTATTTCTATCGACGTAATAAAACACGGGAACAGTACTGAAACCACGACGTGTTTGGAGCCACTTGTAACACCATACCAGTATTTTTACGAGCCACCTGCTACTTCCGGCAACACTCAGCCCTCAGCTTCGTGCTCCCTGGGTCCTGATGAAACTCCGTTCTTACCGACGAGCTACCCACCTGCTGTTTCTGGAGACGCTCAGCCTTCAGTTTCGTACTCCATGCGTTCTGATGAAACCACGTGCTTGACGACGACCTACCCACCTGCTGCTTACGGAGATGCTCAGCCCTCAGCTTCGTGCTCCCTGGGTCCTGATGAAACCCCGTGCTTAACGACGAGCTACCCACCTGCTGCTTACGGAGATGCTCAGCCCTCAGCTTCGTGCTACCTGGGCCCTGATGATACCCCGTGCTTAACGACGAGCTACCCACCTGCTGCTACCGGAGATGCTCAGCCCTCAGCTTCGTGCTCTATGCGTTCTGATGAAACCGCGTGCTTGACGACTACCTATCAACCTGTTGCTTACGGAGATACTCAGCCCTCAGCTTCGTGCTCCCTGGGTCCTGATGAAACCCCGTGCTTAGCGACGAGCTACCTACCTGCTGCTACCGAAGATGCTCAGCCCTCAGCTTCGTGCTCCATGCGTTCTGATGAAACCGCGTGCTTGACGACGAGCTACCCACCTGCTGCTTACGGAGATGCTCAGCCCTCAGCTTCGTGCTACCTGGGCCCTGATGATACCCCGTGCTTAACGACGAGCTACCCACCTGCTGCTACCGGAGATGCTCAGCCCTCAGCTTCGTGCTCCATGCGTTCTGATGAAACCGCGTGCTTGACGACTACCTATCAACCTGTTGCTTACGGAGATACTCAGCCCTCAGCTTCGTGCTCCCTGAGTCCTGATGAAACCCCGTGCTTAGCGACGAGCTACCTACCTGCTGCTACCGAAGATGCTCAGCCCTCAGCTTCGTGCTCCATGCGTTCTGATGAAACCGCGTGCTTGACGACGACCTATGCTCACGGAGATACTCAGCCCTCAGCTTCGTGCTCCCTGGGTCCTGAAGTAACTCCATGCTTAATGACGAGCTACCCACCCGCTGCTTCCGGAGACGCTCAACCCTCAGCTTCGTGCTCCCTGCGTCCTGATGAAAAAGGAACTCCAGAAATGAAGCAAAATACAAAACGTAAAAGATTATCGTTTAAAAGGTCCTTATACGTAGAGTTTTTGTCAGAAGATGAATTAATGGATTTTAGTGGAGGAAGTTCCGATGAGTGGTCGTGTAATGAATCTGAAGCAAGCGATAGTCCTGAGAAAAAAAAGAAAAAACTAAGTAAAAGGGCAATCAAAGAAGATAATATTGATAGTGTAAATAAACGTAAGAAGAAAAAACCTATTAATAAAAGAAAGCAACGGAAACAACTTAAAGATGAAGGTAAAAGCTACGAAAAAAGAGAAGGAAACTTAGTACCAGAAAAAACTATGGGACGAAATCCTTGTGAGCCAAATAAATGTAAAAGGGGTTGTTATGATATTTCCGAAGAAAAAAGAAATTCCATTTTCAATTTCTACTGGAGCTTAGATTTGCAGAGGAAAAAAGACTGGCTTGTCAATTGTACTCGCTTAGTTCCGGTTTCACGCACAAGAACATCTCATGAAAGCAGGAGAAGTCTTACTTATGAATATTTCATCAACGACGGTGAAGATCGTAAGAAGGTGTGTCAAAAGTTTTTACTTCAAACCCTCAATGTAACTCAAAAATTTTTACTGTACACTCTGTCGCATTCTAAAGAAGGCATGGCCCAAAATGAGTTGAGGACACGCAATGTTCCTGCCAAATATTCTTCCGATGATAAAGAATACGTGAAGATGTTCATTGAAAAGCTACCTGCAGTGCCTTCACACTACACCCGGAAACGATCAAGTAGGGTTTACCTTCCTCAGGAACTCAAAAACGTTACTAATTTGTATAGAATTTACCAGAAACAGTGTGAAAGTAATCATAAGCAACCTGTTGGAGAATCTGTTTTTAGAATGATATTCAACAATGAATACAATATCAGTTTTCATACGCCAAAGAAAGATAAATGTCTTTTGTGTACAAAAGCAGAGCGCAATGAGAACATGAATGAAGCAGAAAAAAAGAAATTAGATACACATTGTAAAGAAAAGAAATCTATGTACAGAAGATTTTCAGCTCACCAAAAATTCAGAAGTCTTAACAATGACACACTGACCACAAGCTTTGATCTGCAAAAGGTGCTAACCACACCTCATGGAGATAGTATGCTACTAGGATATTCCAGAAAATATGCAGTATTCAATTTCACTTTGTACGAAAGTGGGACTCAAAATGGATATTGCTATGTTTGGGGAGAGTGTGATGCGAAACGAGGCAGTCAAGAAATTGCTACTTGTTTATATAAATACTTTGAAGAAGTTGATAAAAGAAAGGTGAAACATTTGATTCTTTACTGTGATTCCTGCGTGGGACAAAACAAGAACAGGATAGTCTTGTCTGTTATTAATCAGTTCCTGAAGCGATCGAAAAGCTTAGAGACTATTCAAATAAATTTTTTGCTACCAGGACATACTTACATGCCTGTGGATTCCATGCATGCAACGATTGAAAAAGAAATTCAAAAGCTCACAGTATGGAGCCCCTCGCAATGGCTACCTTACATTTCAGCTGCACGAAAACGTCCGCGACCCTACCAAGTCAATATTTTGGAACATGAAGACTTCATCAACTGGGAAGCTCTTGCATTAAAAACATTTACAAAAGAGACACAAAAAAAAATTAAATTCCAACAAATCAGGATTGCGACATTTAAAAAAAGAAATAAAAATAAAGCAGAAATTAAATACTCGATGTGCGAAGACGCACTCCAAGAAACAATCAATCTTTATGAAGAATCTACAAAAAGGAAAAAGGGAAAGGGGAAAGGGAGAGGGACAGGAAGATTCAAAGGAAAGGGAAGAGGAAGAATTCATGATAACGACGACGATACAAATAGCGAACAAAGTTCCATCCAAGGAGAAGAGTTGGTATTGCGAAAGTTGTATGACCGTCGGCTGCCCATTTCAACTGTAAAATACAACGATTTGAAACGTTTATGTGAAAATGGAACTATACCAAAACCATATCAACACGAATATTTGAATTTACCTCATGAATCTTTACAAGACTGCCTCCTAGATACAGATGAAGACGATGAAGATGACCAAGATGAAAGTTAATTTAAATGTAAAGTACCGTCAAGTTTTATATATTTGTAATTATAAGAAGATAATGTTCTGAGCAACTTTGTTGATGATTACTGACGTACGAAAAATTGTGAAATAGTTATTCAATTGTCTTAACGAAACACGAACGTATTTTTACAGTTGTAATTACTGTCACCGTATTGTATTGTCATTAACATTGTGTTTATGTTTTCTGGAATAAAAACATGATTAAACAAAAAATGATTTTTATTTTATACTTAGTTTTTAGTAGATTCATTTAAAAAAATTGACTAAATTTGATTCATCAACTGATAAAAAAAATTGGAATAAGTTCACACATAGGTACTAGTAGGTAATGTGGGATATTTAGGTAAGTATAGTGGTTTTTGCTACCAATTTACAGTGAGGTATGTAATATTACTATAAAGTTATTATAGTTACACTCCCAACATTTGAAAGGTATTGATTTTATGACTTTCTTTTTTTATGTTAGTGGTTTTTAAGCTCAATAACAACAACTTACATCTAGTTACGACTCATTACAATGCAACAACTCAAATTATCGTGGGGTGTATTAAACATGTTTCAAAAAATAATTGGTCGTAAATCCACACTAACTTTTAAACTAAGAGACTGACAATAAAATAAGCCTGTCCATTGCAAAGAGCATAAAAAATTAACAAATTTGACTTAATAGGGTCAATATACATACATGAACAAAAAAGTTATTAGCCAAAATGTTTTTAAAATTTCGTTTTTTGCTCGTCCTGAAAAGTAGGCTTTTGGCTTTTACGACCTTTGTACCCCAAGGTAGCGTCGACACCTTGGGGTAGAAAGGTGGTATAAACCATTTTACCCAAAATGAGTTATGTATGCAGTCTTATTTAGAATTTTTCGCTCTACCGATTGATCTATATAACACTTTCAAATTCGCAAATAAATGGTTTTTACGGCCCATGTGACTTCAACGTCTAAACAAAGTTTTTATTGGAATTTATGATGTAAGAACCAAAAAAAATATTATTGCTATGACCACTTGGAGTAATACCATATTTTTTTACAAGTTCAGGTTGTAAAAGACAGTAGATTCGAGTCAAGTACGGTGTACTACCAAAGTAATGAATTGCGCTTGGTTGTAAAAACCAAAGTTCAGTTTGACTTCGATTTACAGCCTTTTAACTCTATACGTTTAGTACAATTTAGTTTTTACACCCTGAGCTCAAGTACATCAACTGACCGTAAAGTATTTACACCCATCCGGAACACATTCGTGAAGAGCAAATTGGCTTTAATATCTCTAAGCAATTTTTGACAAATAAATTGAAAAGTACTTACTCCGTTCGAAAAAATACGTTTGAAGCCAAACGCCGCGCCGAGAGCTGCCGATTAAAGTAGAAATACCTACATCGTCGGCGACTCGTCATACTAATTTTAGATATTATGATTGCTTAAAAATAAGGTTCATTTTACAATAGTCACGTGTCTCCCTTTCTAGTTCTTATGAACTTCATAGATTAGAGTAAGATAGATAGTAGTCAAAGAATTTCGTTTTGATTATTGTTTTCTCAAGAGTCCGGCTGGCGTGGTTCAATTGTAAACGGATAGCCGTACAATTGACATCGTATTAAGAATTTGTTATACTTCTTTGATAAAAAGCAAGGTGATGGTGTAATTTATCGAATGTTGCGATGGAAAACAAACTGAATTCATTACTTGAAAGACGGAGAGTACTTCAATCATTGTTAAAACTACGAAATCGAGTGCCAGAAAGGTAAGCTACGTTATACCTAATTATTTTCCTTACTTTAGCTTCGTTAGTGCTTTCCTGTTTTTGATAATAAGTGTTAATTATTAGTACCGATGTGTTATACAGTGTCACTAACTTTTCTAAACCGATGATATTACTGTTGAACTTAGTGTTAGAAAAAGTGACGGTCATTTCGAAAACGGCGACACTTAGTGTCAAATATAGCCACCGTCGTCGGGTTAGAAAAGTCGGCACTATAGTTATTATTATAGTTTAGTTAAGTACCTATAATGTTATCAATATTAGCACCTGCCTAATAATAATAATGCCTGAGTATAATACTTGAATAGCTTATTTTTTAAAATAATAATATAGTTAAGTACCCAGATAACCGTGGTCGTAACGAACACCAGACGAAATACATGGTTTATACACCAATTTAGCTTTCAATACTTTTTTGTCTTGACGGTTTTAGTGGTTTATACGACGCAGTTTACTATTTCTCAAGGCTTTTACTGCCTACTCATATCTTGCCTCTGAAAAAATGTGTCTTCACGTCATGATAATATTTTCTTTTTCTAATGTTCAGATAAATAAATTTAAATAATTATTTGGCACCGGGATATTAGAGACTCCTGTTAGAGGGGATCTATAGTGGAATACTATGAATGACAAAAACACAGTCTCACAGTCAATATTATTATGTGAACCCGCAGATGACTATCATTAAAATTAGGTATAATTTTTACTTACAGATTGAATCACGAACAACAAGGTGAGATAGGCAGATACAAAAGCATTGATAAAAATAGCAATGATGTAAATCAGAGCTCAGATATCATAGAAGGAAGTGATACAGAAAGCCCACCAAAAAGAAAAAAAGTACTAAAAGAAAATATTATAATACATAGCAGCAGCAGCGAAAGTAACTTCAATACTAGAAGTATTGAAGTACCCCGATCAAATACATCTTTCTTTGGAGAAAATGCTGGTGTTCCGAACAGTCCATTAAAAAGTACTGATGCAAAGAAGCAAAGTAAAGTTGAGATTATTTCTATCGACGTAATAAAACACGGGAACAGTACTGAAACCACGACGTGTTTGGAGCCACTTGTAACACCATACCAGTATTTTTACGAGCCACCTGCTACTTCCGGCAACACTCAGCCCTCAGCTTCGTGCTCCCTGGGTCCTGATGAAACTCCGTTCTTACCGACGAGCTACCCACCTGCTGTTTCTGGAGACGCTCAGCCTTCAGTTTCGTACTCCATGCGTTCTGATGAAACCACGTGCTTGACGACGACCTACCCACCTGCTGCTTACGGAGATGCTCAGCCCTCAGCTTCGTGCTCCCTGGGTCCTGATGAAACCCCGTGCTTAACGACGAGCTACCCACCTGCTGCTTACGGAGATGCTCAGCCCTCAGCTTCGTGCTACCTGGGCCCTGATGATACCCCGTGCTTAACGACGAGCTACCCACCTGCTGCTACCGGAGATGCTCAGCCCTCAGCTTCGTGCTCTATGCGTTCTGATGAAACCGCGTGCTTGACGACTACCTATCAACCTGTTGCTTACGGAGATACTCAGCCCTCAGCTTCGTGCTCCCTGGGTCCTGATGAAACCCCGTGCTTAGCGACGAGCTACCTACCTGCTGCTACCGAAGATGCTCAGCCCTCAGCTTCGTGCTCCATGCGTTCTGATGAAACCGCGTGCTTGACGACGAGCTACCCACCTGCTGCTTACGGAGATGCTCAGCCCTCAGCTTCGTGCTACCTGGGCCCTGATGATACCCCGTGCTTAACGACGAGCTACCCACCTGCTGCTACCGGAGATGCTCAGCCCTCAGCTTCGTGCTCCATGCGTTCTGATGAAACCGCGTGCTTGACGACTACCTATCAACCTGTTGCTTACGGAGATACTCAGCCCTCAGCTTCGTGCTCCCTGAGTCCTGATGAAACCCCGTGCTTAGCGACGAGCTACCTACCTGCTGCTACCGAAGATGCTCAGCCCTCAGCTTCGTGCTCCATGCGTTCTGATGAAACCGCGTGCTTGACGACGACCTATGCTCACGGAGATACTCAGCCCTCAGCTTCGTGCTCCCTGGGTCCTGAAGTAACTCCATGCTTAATGACGAGCTACCCACCCGCTGCTTCCGGAGACGCTCAACCCTCAGCTTCGTGCTCCCTGCGTCCTGATGAAAAAGGAACTCCAGAAATGAAGCAAAATACAAAACGTAAAAGATTATCGTTTAAAAGGTCCTTATACGTAGAGTTTTTGTCAGAAGATGAATTAATGGATTTTAGTGGAGGAAGTTCCGATGAGTGGTCGTGTAATGAATCTGAAGCAAGCGATAGTCCTGAGAAAAAAAAGAAAAAACTAAGTAAAAGGGCAATCAAAGAAGATAATATTGATAGTGTAAATAAACGTAAGAAGAAAAAACCTATTAATAAAAGAAAGCAACGGAAACAACTTAAAGATGAAGGTAAAAGCTACGAAAAAAGAGAAGGAAACTTAGTACCAGAAAAAACTATGGGACGAAATCCTTGTGAGCCAAATAAATGTAAAAGGGGTTGTTATGATATTTCCGAAGAAAAAAGAAATTCCATTTTCAATTTCTACTGGAGCTTAGATTTGCAGAGGAAAAAAGACTGGCTTGTCAATTGTACTCGCTTAGTTCCGGTTTCACGCACAAGAACATCTCATGAAAGCAGGAGAAGTCTTACTTATGAATATTTCATCAACGACGGTGAAGATCGTAAGAAGGTGTGTCAAAAGTTTTTACTTCAAACCCTCAATGTAACTCAAAAATTTTTACTGTACACTCTGTCGCATTCTAAAGAAGGCATGGCCCAAAATGAGTTGAGGACACGCAATGTTCCTGCCAAATATTCTTCCGATGATAAAGAATACGTGAAGATGTTCATTGAAAAGCTACCTGCAGTGCCTTCACACTACACCCGGAAACGATCAAGTAGGGTTTACCTTCCTCAGGAACTCAAAAACGTTACTAATTTGTATAGAATTTACCAGAAACAGTGTGAAAGTAATCATAAGCAACCTGTTGGAGAATCTGTTTTTAGAATGATATTCAACAATGAATACAATATCAGTTTTCATACGCCAAAGAAAGATAAATGTCTTTTGTGTACAAAAGCAGAGCGCAATGAGAACATGAATGAAGCAGAAAAAAAGAAATTAGATACACATTGTAAAGAAAAGAAATCTATGTACAGAAGATTTTCAGCTCACCAAAAATTCAGAAGTCTTAACAATGACACACTGACCACAAGCTTTGATCTGCAAAAGGTGCTAACCACACCTCATGGAGATAGTATGCTACTAGGATATTCCAGAAAATATGCAGTATTCAATTTCACTTTGTACGAAAGTGGGACTCAAAATGGATATTGCTATGTTTGGGGAGAGTGTGATGCGAAACGAGGCAGTCAAGAAATTGCTACTTGTTTATATAAATACTTTGAAGAAGTTGATAAAAGAAAGGTGAAACATTTGATTCTTTACTGTGATTCCTGCGTGGGACAAAACAAGAACAGGATAGTCTTGTCTGTTATTAATCAGTTCCTGAAGCGATCGAAAAGCTTAGAGACTATTCAAATAAATTTTTTGCTACCAGGACATACTTACATGCCTGTGGATTCCATGCATGCAACGATTGAAAAAGAAATTCAAAAGCTCACAGTATGGAGCCCCTCGCAATGGCTACCTTACATTTCAGCTGCACGAAAACGTCCGCGACCCTACCAAGTCAATATTTTGGAACATGAAGACTTCATCAACTGGGAAGCTCTTGCATTAAAAACATTTACAAAAGAGACACAAAAAAAAATTAAATTCCAACAAATCAGGATTGCGACATTTAAAAAAAGAAATAAAAATAAAGCAGAAATTAAATACTCGATGTGCGAAGACGCACTCCAAGAAACAATCAATCTTTATGAAGAATCTACAAAAAGGAAAAAGGGAAAGGGGAAAGGGAGAGGGACAGGAAGATTCAAAGGAAAGGGAAGAGGAAGAATTCATGATAACGACGACGATACAAATAGCGAACAAAGTTCCATCCAAGGAGAAGAGTTGGTATTGCGAAAGTTGTATGACCGTCGGCTGCCCATTTCAACTGTAAAATACAACGATTTGAAACGTTTATGTGAAAATGGAACTATACCAAAACCATATCAACACGAATATTTGAATTTACCTCATGAATCTTTACAAGACTGCCTCCTAGATACAGATGAAGACGATGAAGATGACCAAGATGAAAGTTAATTTAAATGTAAAGTACCGTCAAGTTTTATATATTTGTAATTATAAGAAGATAATGTTCTGAGCAACTTTGTTGATGATTACTGACGTACGAAAAATTGTGAAATAGTTATTCAATTGTCTTAACGAAACACGAACGTATTTTTACAGTTGTAATTACTGTCACCGTATTGTATTGTCATTAACATTGTGTTTATGTTTTCTGGAATAAAAACATGATTAAACAAAAAATGATTTTTATTTTATACTTAGTTTTTAGTAGATTCATTTAAAAAAATTGACTAAATTTGATTCATCAACTGATAAAAAAAATTGGAATAAGTTCACACATAGGTACTAGTAGGTAATGTGGGATATTTAGGTAAGTATAGTGGTTTTTGCTACCAATTTACAGTGAGGTATGTAATATTACTATAAAGTTATTATAGTTACACTCCCAACATTTGAAAGGTATTGATTTTATGACTTTCTTTTTTTATGTTAGTGGTTTTTAAGCTCAATAACAACAACTTACATCTAGTTACGACTCATTACAATGCAACAACTCAAATTATCGTGGGGTGTATTAAACATGTTTCAAAAAATAATTGGTCGTAAATCCACACTAACTTTTAAACTAAGAGACTGACAATAAAATAAGCCTGTCCATTGCAAACAGCATAAAAAATTAACAAATTTGACTTAATAGGGTCAATATACATACATGAACAAAAAAGTTATTAGCCAAAATGTTTTTAAAATTTCGTTTTTTGCTCGTCCTGAAAAGTAGGCTTTTGGCTTTTACGACCTTTGTACCCCAAGGTAGCGATATATTAAGTTATGTAATATTCAGCGATAAAATATCATTATTTTTTAAATAGGCTATAACAGTTACACAATGTTAAATTGTAAATAAAATAAAAAGTGTATAGAAAGCGTAACCCTTTTATTGCTCGCACAGTTCAATTTTATTACAATTGTACCCAGATGTAGATACAAAATTTATGCGTACGATACATCACACGGCGAATAAAGATAATCAGAGACCGCATTCCTGCACTATGCCTTATGTTTAAAATGTAAAAAGACAATGACTTCGGTGCAGAAAATTTTGTATTTTAATATTATACGCCATCGTTTTTAATGGTACCATTTGACTTATGTAGTCTTTTTGTTTTCCAAATTTATTGGTGCTGTAACAATTATTATTGTTGAAATTAAGTTGTTAGAATATAGTTAATCATTATGTTCTTTTCGGTCATCACGTGCTTGACGGAAAGTGAGAAAGACTCGTGGTCGTCTCTCGAGTGTTGTGGCATGATAAACTATAAATCGATAATGATAAAAAAGCATGGATTTGACTCGCTCCAGCAATGCGCGGGGCTGCAATTGCTTATTATTGTAAATTGAACAGTTGAAAAGAGCAACCGCCGAGTTTCTTGTTGTTCTCGGTGGGAACGGCATTCCGAAGTAGTGGTAAATTATTTTGACGATTCAAAAGCACTTGTAAAAGTCTATTTCAATAAAAATCTATTTTATTCTGTTCTATTCTATTCTATCTCCATTCCTTCGTAACTGCTGCCTACCTCGTCCATTTATGCAAGGGTCATGCAGAGCTGACCTCACTTGGTCTGTCCATTTTAAGGGCGATCTGATACATGTTCTGCCCTCTACTCTTTCTTGTACCTCTAGACGTTTAATCTAAACCCCACGTCTTGATACATGACCAAAGAAAGGGAGGATGCTAGTCTGTATAGTGGAGAACAGACGTTGCTTTGTGCCAAGATCTTCGAGAAAGGACTTGGACTTCTGTTCCTTCTCTATATTTATTTGATAAACCGATTTGCTTCGGACGGTACCTATTGCTTCGGACTCGATAGAGCCCGTAATGCTTCTGCATTGTCTGATTGCAAACTAGACTTGCTAGATTTAATTTTAGGTAGCACTATGTTGCTTCGGTGTAAAAGAGTCTTAATATTAGTAAGAATACTTATTATTTTGCAGGCTAACCGTGCAGACGAGCCGCCATCAGTCGACGGCAAAAGGTTAAGCTAAGTTTGCCCTAGTTAGTTATTTGATAGCCATCTGACCTCCGATTCCGTGGAACCATCGGGGCTGATTTATCAACGAGCCATTGTCAGATATTCGTGATTTTTTTTATCGATGACAGGTTAGCGTTTAACTGCGATCTCATCAGAGCCTCGAGTTTAAACTTTTTGTGTTATAATTTCCTTGCTGGAGCTCAGGAAGTGTTAATATTACCTATATGTATGGAGAAATGAACAACAATATAACCGTTTACAAAATAGCTCCTGAATTCACAATGTGTGCAATCTATCATAATGTGTCTTGATAGATTACGTTTGTAGGTACTAGGTATATATTTTTATTATAAGTAAAATATAAAAAGTTAGATATAAGAAGTAGATACGCGTAGATAAGGACGCTAACCTAGCTGAGGCCGAAGCCTCCCATACATATGTATGCTCCCAACAGACAAGACCTGTGCCAATTTATGTAGGTACTATCAACTTACATAATATGTAACTTATACTAAGTAAGTAATATGTAACTTATACTAAGTACATCATCTTGCCAACCAAGTGCGACCGCGGTCATGCGATAAAAAAGACTCCATCGACAAATCGTATTTATTTAAGTGGCAAATTGGGCATACACAGACAGTTTATTTGAAAATTCCATTTTAAACTTTACCAAATGGGGCATAAAGTACGACATATCTCTTGAATACGTTTCCTGACGGTGACCCGCTGGTAAAATGAAAAATTCGAAACAAATTCAATATTGTAAATTACAGTAAATCACTTTGAAACGCGTTCGCGATTATGAGGTGCACTTTTTTTGTATTTTTTGGTATTTTTGACCAACTTCAAAAAGGGAGGTTATGTGTTCGACCCCTATGTATGTATAGATGCAACTATGTTTGTTCGCGAGAACCAATTTTGATACTTAATCATTTCATTATGAATACTTTTATCCATACTATAATATTATAAATGCGAAAGTGTGTCTGTCTGTCTGTATGCTACCTTTTCACGGCCCAACAGTTTCACCGATTCTGACGTTTGGTACAGGGTTAGCTTATATCCCTGAGACGGGCATAGGCTTTTTATCCCGGAAAATCAAAGAGTTCCCACGGAATTCCTAAAAACCCATCTGCTTAACCGATTTGTATGAAATTTTGTACCGAGGTAGCTTGCGTCACTGTAATTGACATAGGCATTTTATCCTGAAAAATCAAACAGTTCTCACGATATCTGTAAAAACCTAAATCCGAGTGGACGAAGTCGCGGCCATCCTCTAGTGTTGAATAAAAGCACTAACAATAAAACATTTTATAAGTAAAAGTGTAAAGAAGTTGGATGGATGAGAAAGGCTAAAGACCGGGTGTGGCTGTGCTAATTAGGGAAACCTAATATGTCCATCCGTGGACGTCCATAGGCTGATGGTGATGATGAATTCTGAAGTAGTGAGCGTAATTCAATTAATTTTGAATATCTCTATCAAATCAATAAGTGAATCAAGTCTAAAAAACTTGATCTGTTCGCCCAACTCCAAATCACATTGCGAGTATCGATTAACGCAACATTGTAACAAAGTACAGGTTAAAACAATGTGTTAATTAATTTTAAGGGCAAGTGTTTAGGTTTCTTGTAAGAATTCCCCGGTGGAAATGAGATTCTTGAAGTCAGAACTCTTCATGGAGAATTACCATCAATAAAATTAAAAAAAATGGCAAAGTGTATCTCAAATCACGCTTAAGGTAGGGTTCCATAGCCATACTAGTTGCTAAAAAAACTCTTGCCTTGCTTTGTCATAAAAACTCTATAATCGTTCACTGAAAAAGTGTGTGGGTGTTATTAATAACACCCACACACTTTTTCAGTGTTTTTCAGTTATTTAAATTGTACACATTTATTTGTCGAATGCATCATTCCGAAACTTTCAATTAAAATATCATATAATATTTAATTATGCTCTTTTAATTTCAGTTTATGCCTAAGTTATCTCAACGCGGACATTACTTTAACGAATACAGCTGTAATTTCCGTAATTTTATATTACAGCCTTAATACTGTTATTTCCTCATGATAGTTAATTACCATTTTTTTAAGTGAATTCAATATTGAATACTTATTTGCATGTTTTCAACTTATGGGCTACTGGAATCGCATTCACCCTCATCATCAACCGATAGACGCCCACAGCTGACATAGATCTCTTGTAGGGACTTCCACAATGCAGGGGAATTCCACAGGGGATGCAGAAGAAGACCGAGTTAGTTAAAACCATCAAGCAGCGTAAGATCTCGTACCTGGGCCATATTTTGCGACACGATAGGTACCGCCTGCTGCAGATAATTATGATGGGAAAAATTGCTGGAAAAAGAGGGCTGGGAAGAAGGAAGAAGTCATGGCTACGTAACATAAGGGAGTGGACTGGCATAAAAACAGTAGGAGAACTATTCCGGCTAGCCATGGACAAGGAGAAGTTAAAAAAACTGACTGCTGACCTTCAGTAATGGAGAGGCACATAGAGAAAAAAGAGGGACTTCCACACACCACGATCTTCTGCCGCCTGAATCCAGCGGCCCCCTGTGACTCACCTGATGTTGTTCGATCTTCTGACGATGCGCTTACCGGTGCGAGGTCGCCAATCCAGCACTTTTTATTTCTATACTTAGATTTTCGAACTATGTGCTCTGGCCATTGCCACTTCAGCTTCGCCACTCGTTGAAGCTATGTCGGTTAATCTGGTTCTCCAACGGATCTCTTCATTTCTGATTTGATCACCTAGAGTGACTCCAAGCATAGCTCTCTTTATCGCCCTCTGAGAGACTGAGCTTTATTACGAGGCCAATTATAGTTAGTAACCATGTCTTCGATCCTTATGTCGTCACTGGCAACATGCCCGTTCGAAGACTTTGGTCTTCAAGCACTTTGGACGAGAAAACATCTCGAAGGTTCCCGGACTCCGCCCAGCCGACTTGGACTCGGTGGCTGAAATCGGCGGAAATCGCATTAATACAATTTAATATAACCCGTTAAATATTAGGTCGTAAATTCTATGCGGGTCCCTTATTCGGTAACCAACAGTTGCGGTCGATATTGTGGTCAATGTAACATCTTTATTGTGTACTGCCAGATGACCTCAAATTACCTCAAGACATAGTATGACCCAACACATTGAGCCAACATTCTCGGCAATGGACTCGGCTAATGTGTTTGATATAGATATACGCGTGGCTGACGTTTATGGGTTTTCATATAAACGTCTATAGCGGTGATAGCTTAGATAAAGAGTTCAGCTTCTTTAAGGGGGCCTTTTAAGCTATTAATTATGACTTGCTTTAACGGTGTAGGAAAACATCGTAAGTAAACTTGCAAGTTTGAGACTTCATTATGTTTTGCAAGGTGTGTGAAGTCTGCTTGGTCAGTGTGGTGCACTATGGCATAAAACTTTTACATTCTGAGAGCAGACCCGTGATATGTGGTGGCCGGCTGGTTGTGGTGATAATGATGGTTCATAGAAATTTAAGTAGGGGCATAGGGAGGAGGAAAATCTTCATGGATACCTCGGGCATTCCCGATTCTATTGGGGTTGCTTCCCAATGGTCTACGGACAAAAAACCTCGCCCCCTTCTCTACTCTCTATCTTTCAGGCAACACCTCGCATTCTGTCTGGAAGTATAGTTATTATACGTACTGTGATGATGATGAGGATCAAATGATGGCGCAATTCCCAGACAGCGTTTACCTACACATTTGTTGGTATTCGGCGAAAGCACTTACACTGGGCCAATGTGTATGAAACCATCGCGTACCTACTTATACCTTTAGGGTTAAAGCACAGTTCCCTACTCAGTGGCACAGAATTATACATTAAAGTTTAGGGTCTAGACACGTCATGTGTGAAGTGAATTATGTGTGTACTGGTTGATGCCCGCGACTTTGTTCGCATGGATTAAGTTTTTAAAATCCCGCGGAACTCTTATATTTTCCACGATAAATATGTCACTGTCCAGGTACTCAGTTATGTTCATGCAAAAAATCGACACGTCATCTGTAGCTCTGTTGCAGCGTGATTGAAGGACAAACCAACAAACCAATAAACAAACACACTTTCCCACTTATTTATAAAATTTTAGTATGGATTATAATTTATAATGTAGGTACCTACCCTTAGATTAAGGATTGGTCTCCGTACAGTATTTATTAATATTACGAGTAGGTCCATATTGTAAGTAGCACACAACCCATTGGGTACCACTACAGAAATCCTACTCTTCGCAAAGTGTACGTACTTTGTTATGTTGGGTGATATCTGTATTAGAATCTTATGCTCGAAGCCGTAGGTACTAAGATACCTACTTTGTTACGACTTACGACTCATTAACAGTAAGGCGGCTAATATGAGTAAGTATTAAAATAAATTATAGGACTGACTGCTTTGTACATGTTTTTTGACCTAACGGGATATTAGGAGAATTGCTGTCATAAAGTGTAAAGAAAAGTATCCTTCCTATTGAAAAGCACAGTTGTAACTGTTAAAATTAAGAACAAAGAAAAGTAATAGAATGAACAACTAATAAACTTATCAACCTACCGAAATATTAGGGCTGATGTAGAGGACCATTTTTGTTTGCAACCGATTTTTATCGGACAATAAGGCACAATCATACTAGGACACCTGAGGTGGTGTAATCAGGTCGCGTTACCAATAAAATGTAACGATTCTCAATGGAGAGTGGGTACAGGGTATCTCACCTGGTGTCTGCTTGGTTGCGCAACCTTGAATTTGTTAGCCAGTTTGAACTCTATACAGGGTGTTTGGTAATTGGTATATAATGACGACACGTACCCATGCTACTTTGATCTGATAAATACCATGCTGAAGTAAAATGACGAAATAAAATTATAAAAATTTCCATACAATTTTTTTTTAATATCCAAGTTTTCATGGCCCTAACGTGCCCTAACTCACTGAGATCATTGGCCTTGGCTTAACTAAAGATGGCCAACGATCTCAGTGAGTTAGGGCACGTTAGGCTCATGAAAACTTTGATATAATTTTTTTTTAATTATTATGGAAATTTTATAATTTTATTTCGTCACTATACTTCAGCATTGTATTTATCAGATCAAAGTAGCATGGGTACGTGTCGTCATTATATACTAATTACCAAACACCCTGTATATCATCCCAACATCATCCTCATAACCAACCGATAGAAGTCCACAACTGGACATAGGTCTCTTCTAGAAACTTCCACACGCCACGGTTCTGCGCCGCCATAACCCAGGTTCCCTGCGAATCGCTTGATGTCATTAGTCCACCTAGTGGGAGGTCTTCAAACGCTGCGCTTTCCAGAGCGAGGTCGCCATTACAGCACCTTGGGACCCCAACGTCTACCGGTTTTACGAACTAAGTGCCCTGACCATTGACACTTCAGCGTCGTAACTCGCTGAGCTATGTCAGTTACTCTGGTTCTTCTACAGATCTTCTCATTTCTGAGATCACGGAGTAACTCCAAGCATAGCTCTCCCCATCGCTCGCTGAGTGACTTTGACATTATGCAATGAGACAATAGAGGCATTTAAAATGAAAGCGTCCTTCTTAAAACTGGGTAGGTAAGTACCTAGGTAGTTAGGGGCACTTTTTTCTAAAATGTTTTTATTTCCTTATCTCCAGTAAATATTTTTAGAGTGAGTCACTCAAGGGACAGTCACAATAAATAACTGTTATCTTATTTTTCTATTCATTGTTTTGGAATGGTGTCTCCTTGTTTTGAATTTCAAGCATTTCTTACACTTAGTAAGTGTAAGAAATAATATTGTGCACTAAAAGTAAGTAAGAATAATAGTAAGAATATTGTGCACTAAAAGTTTATTTTTACTTTTATTGTGATCTTGAAATAATTATTGTATTCATTTGCACAAAACCCAAATACCGGTAGTGAAAATTTTTGCCTGTCTGTTTGTCTTTCAGAGAGTTCTTACCGAATTGTTCAGCTGTTTCATCTTTTTCACTCCTTCTTCTTCTTCTTCCGCGTCTTTTTTTACTTTTTTAGAAAGCATACTAGACAATAGTTATGTATTTCATTTGAACAAAGTCATGGGCAAGCTAGTACCTACTTATAAAATACGATACGGGATACGGTTATGAAATTACTATCTGCAATCACTTACTTAGCAGCTTGTCAAATTTTTATTAAAATAATAATTATTATAAGCAGGTTCAGTTAAAATTGTGAGAAAAATGCTAAGCCGATAAAGAAAAAACTCTAATACCCTAAAAGATCGAATCACACCCCAAAGTCGGGTTACTAAATAGATAACCACCTATTATGACAACGAACAGACAAAAAACTGTGTTGGTGGACACAAAAGTTACATCGTGCTTACATTCACTACACAAGAGCGATAAATAATCCATACTAATATTATAAATGCGAAAGTGTGTCTGTCTGTCTGTCTTTCTGTCTGTCTGCTACGTTTTCACGGCCCAACCGCTGAACCGATTTTAATGAAATTTGGTTCAGACTTTGGATACATCCCGGAGAAGGACATAGGCTACTTTTTATCCCGGAAAATGAAAGAGTTCCTACGGGATTTAAAAAAACCGAAATTCACGCGGGCGAAGCCGCGGGCATCCCCTAGTAAATAATAAGCGGAGTGAAAACATATTCTCAGCAAAACAGGTGGACACTATGTACTTAGGTAATTCGTTCTAATATAGAGTTCTTATAAGACGGCTCATATAAGAATTCTACCGTCATACCTTTCGACATAAGATAAATTCAAATAAAAGTTCGGCGGTTAAAAAAACGGTCTTTGAGTTACTTATTTCGGGTATCATCTGCAGAAAAAAGTGTATTAAAATCGGATAACCAGAAGTTAGTTATTATCAAGATGGCCGTAAAAACATTGAAAATGGGTAAAGTTTCTAATACTTCGACGTTTAATTATCATTTTATGTCTAGTTCTGTTAAAACAGTTTCTCCAAAAAGTCAAAACGCGCACTTTTAAAGCTACCCCTGGGTAGCTCAAAAATGATTACAGGTTTGTCATGTTTTAATATTAAAAATATAGCCTAAAATTGTATATTGTGTACCAACATATTTACTTTTAGAATCGGATCTACTGATCCAGAAATCGGTAAAGGGTAGAGGTAATCTCTGGAAACAAAATGTTATATAGCTTGTTTTTATAGGGTAGTCTCAGTATTGCGGGCCTAGTTTTTAACCTCCGACCCAAAAAGAGGGATGTTATAAGTTTTACGTGTGTATCTGTCTGTGGCATCGTCGCTCCTAAATGAATGAACCGATTTTAATTTAGTTTTTTTTGTTTGAAAGATGGCTTAGTCGAGAGTGTTCTTAGCTGTAATCGAAGAAAATCGGTTCAGCCGTTTAAAAGTTATCAGCTCTTTTCTAGTTTTCTTATAGAGGTTATTGAGTATGGGGTTTTTTTAATTTTGAGTTATTATAAACTGAAGATGTATTTAAGATTGTAGATATAGGTAAAAATTATTAAAGTGGTATCTCAAAAACAAGATCGCTCTTACCCGCTATCAGTCCCGCTACATCTTATGCTCCGGTCGCACCCGAACTGCTAGACGGACACACAATAAATCAGCGCGATAGCGAGCAAAGATCCACCGGACAAAGCGCAGCTCCGAGCGAAGGGCTTTGCGGGTTAAGGGGAAGACTTTTTGACGTGACAACGTCTTATAATTCGATAGAGCCAGCCAGCTGCACGCACGAAAAAACATGACTCATGCGGCGTTACCTCGCTCTGAGGCGTTCCATGTAAGGCTTGAAGTGCAAGCGAGAGCGCGGAACGAGCGACAAAGAAGCACAATCGGCCTTTGTTGCCACGTTCAACTATCGTCAGTAAACCGACTTTGCAGACAACCAATTTTTGATAACTAAATAGCATCTGAAAATATTACTAGACTCATAATATACTGCATTTTTAGTGTATAAGCGAGTTCCTTTACCTTTAAAGCCATCATTTTGTAGTACTTTTTATTTCGGGAAATCCGTCACCCGACTTTAGATGATGTTTAAAATGTTAACATTATCCAAAAAAATAATATTCATGTACGAAAATTTTTTTATAATAAATACTTAACACATGTACATAATTATTTAAATACAATTATAGTATGTAAGCAAATATACTATATTTATTTATGTTTATGTAAGTTATAATATTATTTTACTTTCTGCACCAACCAGTATCACTCTTTGCTCTAAATTTTTACGGATGCACTAACACTGCATCCTAGCACTATTCTCCTTTCCTATTTCTCATGCTATCTATCTCTCTTTTATTGTTTAGCAATAAAATAAATATAAAATAAGGTTCTTTCAACTTACCTAACTACACGAGTTAACGTCATGTAATATAATGTTTCTAAGTATTCAATATAAACACTTTTTTATTAAGAACGTTTGTAAAAAAAATAATAAGTGTGGTCAAAACCTGCATTTTTTTTATAACTAGCAACTTCAATTTGTTGAGAACTAAACAATATTCTAGTATCGAGTTTTATTTTCAGTTAGAATGCGTTTGCGTAAGCCTTCCCCTTAACTAACAATGTTAAGACATTCCCCGTCCGGAATGCGTCGTTCGACTAGTTAATGATGAGTTTGTTTGTTTGTTTTTTATTCCTCCTAAACTCCCAGATAGATATTATAATTGTTTACTGTACGCCGCCGTGTCGCTTGAGGTGTGTAAACACCCATCACACTAATATTATAAAGGCGAAAGTTTGTGTGTGTGTGTGTGTGTGTATGTTTGTTACTCTTTCACGCAAAAACCACTGGACGGATTTGGCTGAAATTGGAATGGAGATAGATAATATTTTGGATTAGCACATAGGCTTTACTTTTTATCCCGGAAAATCAAATAGTTCCCACGGGATTTCGAAAAACCTAAATCCACGCGGACGAAGTCGCGGGCGTCAGCTAGTTTTGTAATATTAACGAAATAATGCTTCTGATTTCTACCTGCAAGAACGCTTTTTATTCTACGGTGCAAAAATGGAGAATCGTGGTGATGTGGCGTGAGGCTTTCAATATGCTGTTGTTACGATATGTTGTGTCCTTTGTGGACACTCAAAGATAATAAGTAGATATATTATACTAGTATGTAGGTAGGAATAGCACAATTATTAAAGTAGAGTACCATATCTCTACTACTCTTCACTTCTTTATAAACTATCTCCTTAGACCTTGCTCTAAAGAAATGTTTTTCATTTAGCATTCTGGCAATCATCAAAAGTTCCTCTGCAATACTACTTAGAAAACGATACTCAAAACGATGCGAATACCCCATCCATGCGTTTTTATCCGTATTATTACGAGAGATTATTTTATCCGTATAAAATTGCGATGAATGGTATTTGTCTGGTAGGAGGCTTCGGCCGTGGCTAGTTACCACCCTACCGGCAAAGCCATGCCACCAAGCGATTTAGCGTTCCGATACGACGCCGTGTAAAACCAAAGGTTAGCCCGCTTCCATTTAAGACTGCATCATCACTTACCACCAGGTGAGAATGCAGTCAAGGGCTAGCTTGTATCTGAATAAAAAAACAATTTAGCAATAACAAAGTTCTAGACCAGGCAAAAGTGAGCTTAAACAGAATAGGTATTTCTTCTAAGGATCTTATTGCTAAAAAATGCTTATTCTTGGTTTAGTCATTCGCTGACGCATTATACTTAGATATAGTTTTTTATATAGATTAATTATGTCATTTTTCGAATTAAGGCATCTGTATTCCTGTATAATCTAGCGAGAGTTGTGGGCTTATAACTAGTGAATTGAAGTACAGTCCCGCACTCGAGCTGCCGTCGAACAATAACACTTCGCTCCGGACAGGCGCTTGGAAAACTGTTAATTATAATAATCTATCTTTCTATCTCTATGAAACAAATTTTTGTCCGTGACTTCATTAACGTTATTTTATGGCCTACTAGATAATGCCTGCGACTTCGTCCGCGTCAATCTAGGATTTAAAAAAAATCCAGTGAGAACTCTTTGATTTGCGGCATAAAAACTGGCTTTAAATGTCCCAGGGATGTAAGCTAACTCTGTACTAAATTTCATCAAAATTGGTTAAGCTGTTGGGCCGTGAAAAGCTATCAGACAGACAGATAGACAGACAATCTTTCGCATTTATGATATTAGTATGGATAGCATTCGGGGATAACGTAACTCTACCTATCAGTGATTTTTTTTTTCAAATTGGGATCATAATCGGTTCCGATATCAATCGATTACTCCAGATATCACTGTGACAGCTGTAAGTTATGATAAAAGATCATGAAAATTAATGGTTGGAGAAGAAATAAAAGAACTCATTAATTAGTTTAGTTTATTACAATGAATAATTTCTTACATAGACTGAATTCATATAAAAAATATTAAAAATACATGCAAATTCGTTAGCCAAAATTGATCTGGCTCAGAGGGGTCATCAACCAGGAGCGTATTGGGGGATTTTTTATATTATTTTTCGATTTCACCCAAAACTGAGGCGTAATCACCCTGGACGACGGGTTGCCAAATTAACATTGTTGTTATGATGGATTTTACACCTGGCAGGTAAGGGGGTGTTCGCAATGTTAGAAGCATTTTGTAGACACGACTTTACGTTATCAAACAAAAAATATGCTTGAGCATAGTTTATAGTCCAAATCTTTCTAACTTACACTAACTACTTCTTAAGTTAAACTTTCCATACAAAATGTATGTAATTTTTTAATTTATTGATCATAGTTAGTCTAAGTAGATTTGCAGTTGTAAGAATGAATGCTTTTAAGAGAAGAATTTTAGCTAGGTGTCGGTTTTTTATAGTTTTGTAATTCGGAATGGAATAACTTTAACCTGAATTAAAATAAAAAGCGGGTTCCTTTCCGTATGACCTAGGACCCTAGGGTCCAGTCTAGGGGCCTAGGGGTAAGTAGGTACATGGAATAGCTTCCTTACCGTGTATAGCGTAGGGAAGAACGATATCCCAGCGAAGCAAGTATTTGCATTTATAATTACAGATTACTTTTGGCCCGTTAATGTCTTCAATAACGATAAAATAATATGTATTCATATAAAAGACTTCAACGAGCTTATCAAGCTTGACTAACGCATAATTATTTATGTAAAATATAACGTAACCCAAAAACATTGTATTTCGTTATAAAAATGTCGCGAATGTGAACAAGCCCTACGTCATCAATCACTATCGCGAATTCCCGATTCATTGGTATAATTAGATTTGGAAAATAAATAAAAAAACAGCGTATTGTATGAGGTATTGGCTTTTCGGATATTAAGGTTTTATTTGGAAGGTATTTTAATGAAAGTCTTCGTACTGTACCGTTCTTGATTGGATTTTATAATAAATCGATGGTGGTATAAAAGGGGATGTAATTAGCAATTATTATGCATTTGTGTATTATGCGAACAATATATTTTATTCGTAATATATTCGGGGGTTACGTCACTTTTTATGGAATCGAATCAATCAAATTTTTATATGTATAATTTGTGAGATTAAAAAAAATCAACTGACTAATTATGGGAACGCATGATCGAAAAGCTCAATGAGGCTTATGAAGTTAAGGAAGTACCCGCGTCAAGTATAATGTCACTTGACATAAGTAAAAATCGGTCAAGTGCGAGGCGAACCCGCACACGAAGGGTTCCGTACCATCGTACGAGAAATAACACTTTTTATTTTTTTAATTTTCATGGTGGTCATTTTGAAAGTTTTTCATTTCATTTCATTTTCATTTATTGCAAGATTGTAAGTAAAAAAGATGTTACATAAATTTTAAGTAGGTACGCAGTATGTAGGTTTTAGGTATTTTATTATAGCGGCAATAGAAATACACATTCCTTGAAAATTTCCACTCTCTACCTACTGCGGTTCACGATGCGAAGCCCGCTGACAGATAGACGGACGGACGGACAGCGGAGGCTTATAGTAATAGGTAGTTCCGTACCCGAAGGGTCCCGTTTGGTACGAAACCCTAAAAATGATGTACAAAATACATACTCTATTTTTTTTAAGCTTAGCGAGACCGAAAGTAACCTGCAAATTGTTCAACTTTTTCCTTAGTTAGCTCAGGAAAATTTTTAATAATGCAACATATAATATTATGTTACATTATCATACAATTTTTTTTAAATTTAAATGACAGTTAAATCTCATACAATAAAAAAAACGTTCCAACTCACTCACTGACTGACTCAACAATACTTAGGTCAAACTTTTGAACCTAGGAAACTGAAATTTTGTACAGAGGTTACCTAATCCCACGGAATCAAAGCAGCGGGCCGTTGCTAGTATTAAATATTTTTCTGAAATCCATTGTTGATAATCCTTTTCCACGCATCTGTACCACACAGAATAACACTTAAGATGCGAACGTAAAATTTATTTCTTGAACAAACATGCCGTGAAAAAATATAGAGGAGTACGGTGGGCCACACAGAATTTCAAATAAGTTCAATCCAATATGCTTTTTTTAACACAGCCATATAATATGTGATATAACGTCCTACTGTATTTTAAATATTAAATCATCTTGGCGGCTATTTAAGAGTTTGATTGACGTGCCTATCAAAACTTATCGTAGAAGAATAATAAACATTGTGTTACCCACAGCTAAGAGGGCTGAAAAGCCCAGCTGTGTCCCATCCTGTTTTTATTCAGCGTGGTGGCGTGACAATTAATGTCTCTTTTTAACCGACTTCAAAAAAGGAGGAGGTTCTCAATACATCGGAATCTTTTTTTTTTGCCAAATACCATCACGTTCACATTCATTAAGTTTTCTATATTGCCAATTTCTGTTTTAAAGGTGGTCCACCTTTAAAACAAAAATCACTTCACTACAGGACTAGCACCGGCAAATACCTTTGTTCTATCATTTACAATAAAGTAATCTAAATTACTTATGCTTTCAAGATTACTGTAAAAGAGTAGAAAAATGCTCGTTGACTCTCTTTCCTTTAAGAGTCTCCTATTGCCAACGCTATCATCATACGTGGTGCCAACTTTTTCCAAAGAAGGTCCCTTCACTACAGGACTAGCACCAGCAAATACCGTTGTTCTATCATAACATTACAGTTATGGTTGAAAAATGATCGCTAACTCTCTCTCCTTTATTTTCTAAGGCTGTGCAACTACTTTAACTTTATTTTCTAGTGAGATCCATACCATTAATATAATTATTAGAACATTTTAGTTGACACTATGCTGGATTTCCAAGATATTTAAAGCACCTAGATTTTGCACAAGATTTTTAAAACGTAAATCCATGCGAGCGAGGTCACGGGCATCACCTAGTATTATAAACGTGGATGTGTGTCTCTTTCTTTGTTACCTTTTCACAACTCAATACTTGTCAAAAGTTGGCACAGAGATAGCTCGTATCCTAGATACAGATATAGGATGGTTTCATGCCAGAAAATCAAGAGTTTTCTACAGAGTTTAATTAATCTTAAACAATACCTAAGTAGTTAGTAAGTGTTAACCTTAAAACATTAATTCTAACTTATAGGTAGGTACGTTAATTTATTTAATATAACTTTTTGCTTTAATTAAAAAGAATATCTTTCAACAATATGACGGAAATCGAACCCTTTATCACTTAAACATAGCTGACAGGTTTGCTGCATGCGCCAGTAGGTAGGTCCAATAACCTTTCTTGACCTAAATAAGGAAAGCTCAAACCAAGTAGTTACAAAAATTGTAACGAAAAAACCACATTCGAAGCTCTAATAGGAAACCAAATAATAAAATTAAACACCATCTCAAAACCGCCATTAAAACCGTATCAGTATCAATTTATTAGATCCAAAGCAAATACTATAATTTTATAACTAACTGCCCTATCAATGAATCACTGTTCAGGGGCATAACTCACGCTTACTATAGAGATCTATAGATCCTATAGATCCAACGCTCGATCGTTCAAAGAAATCATCGGAAAAAAGTCAAACGAGACAGTACCATAATGCATGCCATTATAGCCATCCTGCTCATTCGTAGGAAACAGCGAGAGTAAGAAAGGGACACAGCACCTCTTATTCAGTCGTGCATGTTTTTACCTAAGTCAGTCTTGCACTGAACGTCGTCTAAGTTAGACGCGTTTTTGTGCTTTTCAGGTTTCTTACATACTTTTCTTCATTACAAAAAACCTGTAGTTTTTACGGTGTTTCGTTATTGAAAAATTTGACTTATATTTTCAAGTGGCTTTTCTTATAAATGACTTTGAATGTTCGAAGACTTCAAGGAATTTTGTGTTTTGTGATACAATATTGAAGTGATTTCGTGTTCTGGGATTTGGTGGCGATCTATGGGATACGGTTGGTATTTGTTTGATCTTAATATTTAGTCTATCTTATCTTCTTACTAATTAATATTTTCAAATAATATTTGAAGTATTATACTAATTAATTAATTTCTCGTAATATTACTATTGAAAAATATACAAAGATTTTTATGCGAATAAATAGATAGTAACAATGAACAAAATTCCTAATTCAAGATTCCAAAAAGTTTCCGTCATTAGACACTCTACGAAGCTCTACGCGTACTACGACGTTAGAACAATATAAGTAAACATACGAATTTGGACCATACGTCTTATATGAAATTGACACGGAGCTTAGGCGTGATACATACCTACTCAAAATATTAGTTCGTTATTAGACCAGATTTCTTGTTTTTATCCAGAACAGAGCCCGTTTGCCTGAAATGCGGCCACATCCTTCCTCGTATGCCCATGGGTATTTCAAGACACATTGTGTCATTCCAGGTAGCCTACTAAGACTGGAGTTCGCCGAAAGCTACATAAACAACGGTTGCTAAATCAGCTGGTTATTTCGAAACCGTCGTTTAAACAACCGTTTTAATATTTACTGTTCATCACGAAAAAGTGTAGCATGGTTACTAAATCGGCGGAACACCATCTGTTCTCAGCTACGCTGCTGCTACGAACGAACGCTAAAACGCAATGCGTTAGCGTAGACACATTGTCATTACTATTCAACACAACAAACTGTGACGCCTATATTTAGGAGCATAAAATAAAATACTTTCAACTGGAAAAGTACAAAGACGCTATGGGTAAGATGAACTACACTATTGTTCTAAATTTTGCCAGGTAGTAACCGTCCCAAATTTACAACTTCGGGGCCCCGACGTCACAGTCGTGATCATGTGTCCTGCACGTGTGGGACTGTTGATTTTTTGCTGTCGTGTTGCCGTAATTATTTGTGCGTGCATTTAAAGATGATTTTAAGAGATTCTAGTGTTTAAAATAATTTCAATATTAAAATGGAGGGCCAAAAATGTGTACAAGTGATTTTTCAAGTGACGACAAGCGCATCAGTTCAGAGTTGGTTTTAAAATATCAAAATATAGTGGAAAGTAAGATAAGTAATTATTTCCAACCATTACATTAATCACTTGTTGCACGCTACTGAAATGAACGACGCAAAGACAAATCGAAATAATCTAAATTGATCTGTACACAAAGGCACAACAGATGTAAAAATGTGGAAACCCCGGTTAAACGACCCTTCCGAGCTCGGTTAGGTAAAACGGCCGTTTTAGGGCTGCAAACCTCGGTTAGGTGCTGGTGAACAGTAAAAATCACTTAATCAGCCGGTTTTCTAAAAATCAGCCGTTTTAAAAGTCGGTGAACTCCACCCTAAGCCTATGATTAGACCATTGAGCTTTAATCTAGTTAAGAAAAACTTCCCGATGACTGACACGGTACGATATATGTATGTATTTGTCTGTCACAAACATCAACAGAAAACTTTCTTAGCATTCCGGGTTCTTGAATTTTTTTTAATTTTCATAAACCAATTAAACCTACTACTTTTTTTCATCGAAAGCAACTGATACAAGTAGGATGAACTAAAAAGATTTTAATAAATAAAACAATGCCTAAAGTAATACCTAATTACTCTAAAGTTGAATCTGCTTTGCATTAAAGAAATACAACAAGCACTTTTTTTACATTGTACACAAAACCTTGATGGCAATCTCTAGGTTGGTAGATCTGTATCGTGGTTGGCCTCCCCTTTTGCCGAAAGGTTTAATAAATTCCGGCGGAGTAGACCTTGGGCGCCAATCGAAAAAAAAAGTTACGACTTACCTACCCCTTGGGGCTGAACAGTGCAGAAAGCTTTCCTTTCACGATCAAGATACCTAGTTGATTAGTCACCTTCAAGGACAAAAAAAGCTGTCATAGCCCAGTGGTTAGAATGTACCCCTCCAAATCGGTCAGTGGTTCGATCCCGGTCACGCACCTCTAACTCTTCGGAGCTATGTGAAGGAAAACATCGTGAGGAAACCTGCATACCTGAGAGTTTCCCATAATGTTCTCAAAGGTGTGTGATGTCTTGCAATCCGCACTTGACCAGCGTGGAATAGAATAGAATAGAATAGAATAGATTTTTATTCAAATAAACTTTTACAAGTGCTTTTGAATCGTCAAATAATTTACCACTGGTTCGGAATGCCGTTCCTACCGAGAAGAACCAGCAAGAAACTCGGCGGTTGCTCTTTTCAATTGTGCAATTTACAATAATATTCTGTGGCTGTGGTGGAGGCTATAGCCTAATCCTTCTCTTACTGAGAGGAGACCCATGCTCGTGAGCCGGCAATGGGTTGATCATGATGAATGGCTAATAACACATCAGTTGTAAACAGCTGTTCTCGAAAAGATTTAACATTACACATTACGACCATTGATTGGATCGAAATTTTCTGTGGAAGAAATATGGTCCGTAGCTATTCTTTTTCATCTTCCCATTTATGTACAGTCAAAGGCCGTAAGTCGTTTAGGACCTTAATGATCATATTCGTGTGGCACGTTTATGCACATGTGTTAGGTACTGTGGGCTGTGTTCATAGAAAAAGGGCAGGTTCTTCATGCAATAGTTTCGCGGAATTGCTACTCGAATTCTGAGGCTGACTGTACCTGATATCTAAAAAACTAGAGACTGTTTCCCATTTTCAATACATATGGGACAAGCTACTACATTTCTCATGGTTATGGTCTTTGAGCTTCCTTTAAGTTACTTGTGATTGGCAAAGTGTATCGCGCTGATTTGGGAAAAGCCATAAATCAGATTTACTAGCATCATATATCATTTCCTCTTACAACGTCCAAATATCGTAACTTATTTCGCTGGTTCAGTGATATATTTGAGCATTTTGGCCACCGACTCCTAAAATTTACTACTCATGTCTGCCATTTCCGTGGGTTTGAAGGGCTTTCTGACCTTAGAAAATACCTAGAAAATCCAAAAGAGCGTGTTCTGTATTGAGCGACCTTAGTATATTCGACTCAATACATAACTGCTCTATCTTTTTGAAGTGATCAAGATAGAGGAGTCACGCCTTTTGAGTTTCTGACATTGTATTAAAAACTAGGGACCATCCACCCGCGGCTTTACATAGTGAAAATATAAAACCTATTTATTCTTTATCCCGTGGGAATTTAGAAAATCTGGCCTTCTTCCTTGTCTACATTATAAAGGGAAGCTCTGTGCCAAAATTCAGTTTTCTAGTTCTAAGGGTTTGGGTTGGGTGTTGCTGAGTCAGTGATTTTCTTTTTACCCGACTGCAGCAAAGCCAAAAGGAAAGGTAATGGTTTTAGCAGTCTAAGTTTGTATGTATGTATGTATTCAGATTCTGTATGTTCCACCGTGGTACCTACTGGGCCGATTTTGATGAATGAGGTGTCATTATAATATATGTTATTACATGTATTTATATTATTCATACTTTAGAAAACGTACTAAATCATTCGAGGTTTTCCAATTCAAATCGGAGTACATAAAAGCGCTAAAGCAACAAAAATAAAAGGGTTCGCAAAAGCTCAAAGCTCGGAGAGTAGCCTGGCGTCTTCGCGATAGTGTTTATCAGACGGTCCCGTCGCTCGAGCCCGTCGCTCTGATTGTGGGACTAAATTAGGTAGTAACTCCTCTTCGTGTTTTACATATTGCATCACCAACGTGTAGCAATTACTAGACGATGCCTGCGACTTCGTCCGCTTGGGTTTAGGACTTTAAAAATCCCGTGGGAACTATTCGATGTACCGGTATAAAAATTTGCCCGTATCCATTTTCGGGATGCAAATTATCCTTGCGCCAAATAAATGATGCCCTCGAGTTTGTTTACGAAGATTAGGTATTGAAAAATCCTATGGGAACTCTTTTATTTTCCGGGTCAAATTGTAGCTTATGTACTTCCTCGAATCCTCGGTATACAAGCTAAGCTGTAATTTTCGTCAAAATAAGTTGTACCAGTGGACCGCGAAAAGGCAGTACTTAGACAGACAGATAAACAAACTTTCGCATATGGAGTACTAGATGACGGCCGCGACTTCGTCCGCGTGGATTTAGGTGTTTTCAAAATACCACGTGATTTGCTTTTCCGTGATAAAAAGTTGCCGTTGCCAATTTCCGGGACGCAAGCTATTATCTGTACTCGTATAAATCGGTTAAATGGATCGGCCTTTAAGAATCCCGTGGGAACTCTTTGATTTTCCGGGATAAAAAGTAGCCTATGCCCTTCCCTGGAATGTAATCTAACTCTGTACCTTTCATTAAAATCGGATCAACTGTTGGACCATGAAAAGCTAGCAGACAGACAAACAGATACACTTTCGTATTTATAATATTGGATGGATGGATGGATTGGTAACTTTGGGTGGGCACTCGATGAATCGCTTAGTTCAAGTCGCGCATCTATCTCGCACTGTTACCTCGCGGTGGCGCATCTTCATAGCACGTAGGTTTACCTTCTCCGCTACATGGCTTAGCATTAGTGGAAACGGTTACATAGTTTTGCAGCTTAGCTCTTACTTCCTCACAGCATAGCTACAAAGCACATCTCTAGTGGAAAAGTAGCCTAAAGAAAGTGGTGGGAAGTGGTTGGATGAGAAAGAAATGAAAAGACCGTGTGTGGTGTAGCATCCTTAAAAGGACCTATGTTTAGCTGTGGATACGAATAGGTTAGATAGTAGCTACGCCATAGCCTAACATTTTTAAGTCAGTCAAACGTTAACTGTTTACAAGCGCAATGTACAGCTTAATCAAGCTCACTATCGACAAAAACCGGGTAAAACAACTCGTCTTACCTTGTAAAGTTCTAAATGAATGTCCAAGATAACTCCGCAAACGGCTTTATCAATTTCGATGAAGTTTTCCCGTAGTTTATTATTACAGATAAGACCTGCGATTGTATCTTGTGTAATAAAATGGACAAATCACTATGTATTTTGTACTGAAAATAATATAAATTTATTGGTATGTTCCTTCTAGTTATGTTTTAGAATATTATAAACGTATGTTTATTATAACTATGACTTTAACTGCTTTGACTTTATTTACTTTCTGCGTATTTTATTATTTGATAAGACGATGGTTCACAAAGTCTGTATTTCTTGGAAGTGTGTATTTGCTTCCAGCCTTTTATTAAAATCTAACTTACTTGAAACTGCTCAGAGCCCATTATGTAATGGACTAAGAGCCAGCGCGTGACAGACCTGCATTACTTTATTTAAGCTGAAAGTTTCTTTGCGTATTGTCCCCAAACCCGTGCCAGAAAACTTACAGCTTTCATAAAATACCAAAGGCCTGGCACGCGCTGGCTCTCTCTATAAGTTTTTCAATAATTAATTAATTAAACGTGACAGCGGTGTCAGCATTAAATCTATAATTTTAAGTTGGTAGGTAAGTATTAGTAATTATATATAAGGTTTTATATTTCCCAACTTGAAAACTACCAAGCTTGTTATTTCATTGCATAACAAATTTTCAGATAATATTACGATTTACGAAATTCAATATCCATATTTCAGTTTGATTCATCCATATTGCAATAGTACAATGACTCATCGGAACTAAGCCTGTAAACTTTTCTTTGACCTAACGAAATTAAAAGAAGAAATATCTCTCCATTTCTTATAATTTACAAATCCCAAATAATGATAATCAGGCTTACCTCGAAAATTGATGTGTGGGTTTACGATTTAAGAATACCTACTTCTCAAAATAATGTTTTGGGATTTATATAATGAAATTGTTTATTTGCCACGAACCTTTACTTTACACCTTTGCGTTTATATATATATTTTTTTGTTGTTTGCGTATTTTTATCATTCATGTAATGCTTATGTTAGTTTTATCAAATTAGCATAATATTATACAGTAATCCTTTAATACGCGAAACACGACTGGGCTTCATACACGATATCAAAATAATAGTACCTAATAAAAGTTAAGCCAAACCTTTCAACAAATTATACTACATAACATATGTATTTAGTCGTATCTTCTATCATTTACATAATATGTATTTATTTTATACATAATTTATGTTTTATACAGATTTTTTATTCCTTACCAACAATATGTTTCACGCATCGTGCTTTGGATTGATTTGAATTTTTTTTCTTTCTTTTGCCGGGTAATAAAGTTACTCTATATGATGGCCTGCCTGGCACTGTGGTAACCGCTGTGGTTAATAGTGGGAGGTCCCAGGTTCGATTCCCGAGTTTGGAATTTTATAATTTCAAAATTTCTGGTCTGGTGGCAGGCTTCGGCCCTGGCTAGTTACCACCCTACTGGCATAGCCGTACCGCCGAGAGATTTAGCGTTCCGGCTAACTTGTATCTAAATTTAAAAAAATATAAAATTGAAAACAGAGTGCGTTCCGCTCGTCGGTACATTGGTCACGACATACAGTATGAAATCGCTACATCCTGCACAAATTAGAACAATTGGCAACCCATAACCTAAGTTGATCTTTAGAGAAAGCTTTATCAAATAACGACTATCTAAGCATCGGTTTTGTAACATGGAGGTCGCAGTCGGTTGGAAAAAAATAAAATCCATTCTTGTTTAAATTTTGTTTTAGCTTATGCACACGACTTCGTCCGCATGGACTACACAAACTTCAAACCCACTTTAGGGGTTGAATTTTCAAAAATACTCTCTTAGCGGCTATCTGTCTGTCAATTTTCAGTCCGATCCGTCCAGTAGTTTGAGCAGCGTTGATAGGTCAGTCATTCTGTCAGTCAGCTTTTCCTTTTATAAATATAGGTAAAATATCTAATCATGAATTATTAGTACTTAACTGACTTTTTTCCACTTCGTCTGCAAATGGGATATATTAATCATATGGGTTGTTTAATAGCTCAATATTAAAATTACGGTAGTACAATTAAATTACTTTTAGATTGTAAAAGTACATATAACACTATATATTATACTGTCTAACAGTGCGTGTTATAGTGTTTGCAAATGTGTGTGTGTGTGTGTGTGTGTGTGTGTGTGTGTGTGTGTGTGTGTGTGTGTGTGTGTGTGTGTGTGTGTGTGTGTGTGTGTGTGTGTGTGTGTGTGTGTGTGTGTGTGTGTGTGTGTGAGTGTGAGTGTGTCCGTACATGTGGTGTGTATGTCAGTTCATCAGTTCTCTCACAATAGCGAACTACTAATTGGATTTCAATTGAAAATTACATAAATAGTATAAAAGACAAAACAGAGGCAGTCTATTGTACGAACAAAGTTGCGGGGCACAACTCAAGATAGGTATTGTCATATAATACTTAGAAAATGTCATCGTGTACAAGATTTACATGCATATCAACTCTGACATATGTCGAAGCCGTCACACAAATACCGAAGCGGCTCCATGACATATTCTTTAAGGCCATTATTTATCTGGGCGAAAAATGCCCGCCATTGTTTTGACAAATGGCCATACATTATTTCGGTCTGTTTGCAATTTAAATTGACATGAAATTGTTGTTGTTATTCAAAATTAATGATTTGTATTTCTTTTAGCGTAATCTCATATCATAATACTCTCCATACTTAATAATATTGATGCGAAAATTTGTATGTACCTACTCTGATTGCTACGTTTTCGCAGCTCATCCATTTAACCGATTTTGAAGGAATTTGGTGCAGAGATAGCTTGCATCCTAAGACGGTACTTTTTATTCCGAAACCCCAAACATTAAAAAAAAATGCAATTAATTTGGACATTTATTATTTTGTTAGTTAGACTACTGTTCTGTGAGTCAGAAAAGTGAAAGACATCAACGCGCACAAAGCTCCTATCAATAAATTTTAATAAATTAATACATTTTTTTGTAAGAATATTAACCATGATGCTAATCATGACTAATACTCCTCTTTCCCCTCCAATTAAGCGTTAAGCTTGTGCCAGGAGTGGGTACGACGATAGTGCAATGGGTGGGGTTTGAACCGCCGACCTTTCGGAATTCAGGCCGCTCCTCAACCGTTGAGCTATCGAGACTATTTGGATTATTATATTTAGTACAATAAAAATAAATTCATTCATTTATTCAATACATAGCTTCAAGATCCCATTTTTATTTAGATACTAGCTGATGCCCGCAGCTTCGCCCGCGTGGATTGGTCAGATCCCCTGCAGCATCAGGATTGAGGAGTTGGACTCCAAATTTTTTATGAGACAATGTTGCAAAGTTCCTCTATCGATTAAAAAAGAAATGACTCAAATCGGTTCAGAAATCTCGGAGATTTCGGTTTACATAGGTAGAAAAACACAACTCCCTTTTTGAAAGTCGGTTAAAAAAGTAGCCTATGTTACTCCCTGGTCAATTCTCTACTTGTCTGTGAAAATCCCGTCAAAATCGGTTCAGCCGTTCCCAAGATTAGCCTTTTCAAACAGACAGACAGACAGACAGACAGACAAAAATTTTAAAAACGTGTGATTCAGTTATAGTATCGTTCAAATAACCATATGACCTTAATATGCGGTAGTTATTTCGAAATTACAGACGGACACTCCAATTTTATTTATTAGTATAGATAGCCGTCTCTTTATTGTGGTCATACTAATCCACATTTCACATGCAACCAGTTCTCATAGGAGAGGTTGCCGTATGACCTCTGTAACCGGTTAAGGATAAACCAGTAGCTCACAGATTAGATGGATCTAACTACCCAGGCTTAACGATTATCATCAGATGCTCCTGATAACAACTGGAACCAATTTAACTGTGCATTGCCATGCTCTGAGTTACGGACGTAACCTAATGGACCCATTTCACAGATACGAGTTATACATCCTAAACAAAATACTTACTAGCTAAATTGCGAAGTGATGTCGCATTTTACTTCGCAAGCAAGATGTTTGATCATTGCTCGTAATAGAAAATATTTTAAATTAGCTAAATCATTTAAGGGCGAAGCGACCGGCCTGCCCGCGAAATTTTGGTTTTTCGCAATTTGTAAACTAATACGACAACGTAGGCTTATGGCGTTCTGATTCCGACAGTGGCAGTATCATCCTCACAGGTTTATATAAAAATCTTTACTTGAAAAGGTCCAGTTTAAGAAATTAATTAAAGTATCGACTAATTTGAGAATAGTCGATACTTTAATTAATTTCTTAAACTGGACCTTTTGCCCCTTAATCATTGCTATACAATTATTTATGATACCAAGGATTTTGGTAGATAAGTATCAACGGTTCAGTACCGCTATGTAGCTAAAAAGATGTTATAGCTGTATATTTCATAGCTAAAATCAAATTCCTATTTAGGTAGGTATCTATAGTAAGTAGCATTCAATTATCATTTTGTTTTATATCCAACCTATTTAGAACCTACTACGACTATGTAAGTAGGTAGGTGCTAAAGTGAATTGCCTATTTCATTTATTACTAGGGGATGCTTCGCCCGTGTGGATTTCGGTTTTTTTTAAATTCTGTAGGTACTCTTCGATTTTCCGGGATTAAAAGTAGCCTATGTCCTTCCCCAGGCTGAACCACAAGTCTGTACCTTTCATTAAAATCGGTTCAGCAGTTGGGCCGTGAAAACGTAGCAGACAGATAGACAGACACACTTTCGTATTTATAATATTAGTATGGATTGAGTGAATCGGTTATGTTTCTTTAAATAATAAGTGCGTCTAAACTCTAAACTATAGACAAATATTGCTCATAACTGAGTAGGCTCCTGCGGTAGTGGAGCGGTGCGGGAGGGTGACAGTTGTCACAAGTGGACACATCACTGAGCTCTCACGTCACGTCATCACGCCCCCCCCCCCCCCCGCACCGCACCACTACCGCAGGAACCTACTCAGTTACGCGTTATGCCTGTAGAAACAACAAACAGGAATCATTCAACAACAAACATCAAGAATCAGGTATCATTGTGCAACAATATTGAATTTTGAACGCTTAACTGAACAATAACCCCTGTGAATCAACTAAGCTAATACAATTTGAATGCGTTGAAATCTAGTTTTATTTTTTGTTCGTCACAAGTTCGATATAAAAATATTTATTCAAAGTCATAAACGCGTCACATTTGGACTAATAAATAAGGCTTGAAAGATGTCGTAAAACATTCGAATCTCCGTCGTCCGCCATTTTTACGAACTAAATAAACACTTTGTTGGTGCATTGCATTTTTATCGGTGCAAGTTTTACTGCTATTGTAAAATGTTTATTTTTATCATCGAATTATTAAAACTCTAACACTCGCCTACCATGATTCTTCAAAGTAGAGCAGCACAACACTTTTTTTTCTAGTCAAATTAGTTTGAAGATACAGTCGTAAACTGGCAGCAACTCAGAATCTGAACTACAAACAGTTGAACAGTACATAAAGACAGTTTAGATTGTATTGTGACTTATGCGCATAAAAAGGCAGTTTTAATTTTCACCCGACTACGGGAAAGCCAAAGAATTTATGATTTTTAGCTAAGGAAGGAAGGAGTTGTGATAATAGCAGTCTCAATTTCTTTTCTATTAATATATCGAGTGAGATATCAAATGAAAGAGTAAAAAATTCTGAGCTTTCACGTGCTGGGGTGACTCTCATATTACGTGTTCATTGTTCACTTCATCATCATGCGCATGACTGTCGCCTGTAACACGCAGATTCGACATATCTTATACCATGGTTTATACCATGGTGAGTTCTGGGGACCATTTTGATTCTACAATGGAGAATTTTGTACAATAGTTAACAGGGTCCCCATTTTTTTGAGGAAGCTCCGGTGTTGGAGTGAAACATTCGTAGAGTTTTTAAGAAGTTGTATAAATATAGTAGGTACAATGTTAAAATACAAGAGGTTCGCGGGTAGTAGTCGGGTTTCAGTGCTGTTTAACTATATCTTGTTGTATAGGTATTATAGACTGACACATTAACGCATTTCGCACTAATTCTAGACAATGCACGTGACTTTGTCTGGGTTTATTTAGGTTTACAAATCCTTGGGAATTCATAAAATAAAAACTTATCTCCATCTTCGGATATAAGCTATCGTCGAAATCGGTGAAACGGATTGGTCGTGAAAAGGTAACAAAGAGACAGACAGACTTTGGTATTTATGATATAAGAACAGTATGGTTTTAGAGAAAGGGTAGATATAATTTAAAGGCTTTAACGGAAAACAAGCCGCGATCACCTGGCGGAGTGGTAGTTATGTATACTTGTTAAACTACTCCGGAGTTTAACCTCGTGGGAATAGCTATAAGCAAAAAATGTCGTTCTGTCCGGTTATAACAATGGAACCGTGACGTTTGACCGTCCTAAAATGTTTCGGGTCACGATTGTGTGGTTGAAAGGCTCGCTCGGGTATATTAGGGGTCCTGTTTCATTTGAAGAAAACCATTGAGAAAAACCTACTTAGTAATATTTAGGTACGAGTACATAAAAAATACGGAAAGAATTTAAATTGCATGTACATGCATAAAAACTTTTAGTTTTTAGACGCAAGCCATGTTTGAACTAAAAATATAAATCGGGCAAACGGCTTAGAACCCCGTGGGAACTCTTTGAAGTAGCCTACGTCCGTGCCCGGGATGTAAGTTAACCCTGTACCTCATCAAAATCGGTTAAACTGTTGGGCCGTGAAAAGCTAGCAGACAGACAGACAGACACACTTGCGCATTTAGTATGGACTAGTATGGATAGAATAGAAATAGAAAGATTTTTATTCATAAACATTTAAAGAGTTTTTTAATAATCTCTTACAAATGCTATTAAATTAATAAATAATTGTGGGTACTATGTCCCAACATCCGAATAACTCATCACCGGCTCACTACTGAGTACGAGTTCCTCTCGGAATGCGAGTTTCTCCGAGTGCGAATTGGCAGACTTCACACATCTTTGAGAATGTTATGGTGAACTCTTAGGCTCACTTTCCTCACCAAGTTTTTTCCATCACTGTTTGGTTTGAACTCTGGACTCCCCAAATAGAAGACCGACGTCCTAACCACTAAACTATCACCACTTCTATACCTACCTAGTTTAAATTCTGTGCTACTGCGTGAGCCTGCTATTGAGAACTCGTGCTTGACATTTTTTATTTTCAATATCCTCCGCCCTTTGACATCTTGGAAGATTTCGGAAAGTTGGATGCCAGAGCCATAAATAAACATGTAACAAAAAGATGTTACAGCACGTTTGGAGCTGAAAAAAGGCTTCAATTTGTTGTATAGTTTATTAAGAGTTTTTTTAGCACACTTTTAGCTTTTTTTCTTTTTTTAGCTTTTTTTTTGCACAGTACCTGTGCATTAGCAACATGAGAATAGTGTAGTTGTAACATTCTAGCTTAGTTACATTAAAAAAAATTAAAATACTCAAGAAAGATTTTAGGTCAAAAATATGTATATTTAGACGTTAGTAACTTTTTAACATGCAATATTTCTTTTAAATTAAGACGTGCGAGCATAGTTCTGCATTCTAACTAAAACATTTCTAAGAAAAACGTTATCGCTTTTTGTATGAAAATTTACAACTAGACGATCCCCTTAACTGGATATTTCTAATGGACTCATTATTATCATTTTTGATGATAAGATCTGGATGGATTTTCTGGATCTAGTTAATATTTCTAGCGTACAGTTAAAAAGTTACAGAAGAAACTAAAATGTTTTCAATCCACAGTAATATGCTAAAGTTTTTTTGCACGATCCCGAATTTCGTACAGACATAGCTTGCACCCTGAAGACGGGCATAGTCTACTTTTATCCTGGAAAATTAAAAAATTTCCATGGGATTTCAAAAACTAAATCTATTGAATAGGGGTGATCCACATTCAAATGCTAATCGAATGCTAGTAGTGCTAGTAAATGATAGTCGAAAGTGAAAATTTTCATAGCAAGCACGTTTTTATCTTAGTTACACTCAGGCGACTACCTCGAGAACCCGTTCGCTCAGTCTGAGCGAACGGGTTCTCGACTCAGTACGTCTTATTAAGTCATAATAAAATATTCAATCCATCTTATTTGCAAAAGGAAACGTTCAAATGAAATTTGAGATAAAACTCGACAAATTAGCGAATACGTGACAAAGGAGATCATTATTTTTGGGCCTTTTCTGAAAGTGCCGGCCAACGAAAAAAAATGGTACGGATCGTTAGAACTAGCCATTTGGAGTAATAGTTAATATGGCAGAAAAGTTGTAGGATTGCTCTGAACCAAGTTATACAAGGTCGAAGATTCGTCATTTTCATACATTTTATTGATTTCTAAAAGTGCTGGGAAACATAAAATAATGTTAGATATTGCTAGAACTAATGATTTGAAGCAATTGTCATTATGACCCGAAAGCTGTGGGGCCATTATATGTCGTGTTATACAAGTTATACAAAAAATTAGTATACTTTGTATAATTAATTGTAACCGATTCTATGATTTTGTTACTGTTCTGATTGTTTTATACGAATTTGAATACACGTACAATTATTTTGAGTCCCACGAAGTGCTGGATCAGCTGCAATGTGGACAAAATTCGTTTATACATACCTGGATTGTATGCGGCCTTGTAATACTAGGTGATCTCATCCAGCCATCTCCCAAACTTCTGCCACTGGGATATCTCCGGCGAGCTCTGTGATGAATGCACCATTTGGTTATAAGTACTGTTCACCATAGTAACTACGGGCTTGCTTCAGTCGATAGCTGCCCATAGCAACCTGCGTCGATTCATCTGTGAATCTAGGAAAGTCATTGAACGGAGGATGTCGGCTTCCATAGCCTGGAAATGAGCTCTTCTATTATAATTATTGTGTGTGATAACAAGTTCTGCTGATCTGTTTTGCGCATTGACCAGTTCATGGATTTTGTCAAGGAAATCACGTCTGTAGTACACGTTATTGTCTATCAGAACATGATAGCTGTTTAGCTATGTTACCGCGATCCTGAAATAATCGATCACGTTACTTAATGCCCGGTCACTCTGATCAATCCTGAGCAAACGAAAATCTCTTTTAAAGCAATTGTTCATCACTTCCACCATCCAGCGGCAAATGGTAACAAGCTTAGATTTATTGGTTTGGTCAGTAATTAGCTGGGTTTCATTTAAATGTTTTGTTTCTAGCATTTGTGTCACATAACCGCATGCCTCAAGAAAGAAAGGCTATCTATAAAGGGCATGTACAGACAGATACAGGCATGTACATATATCTTCAGAAAAGCACTAATTACTTTTTTCAGTGAAAATCATACCCTAACCACAAGTTCCGAAACCACTAAAAGCCTTTATATTTGTTGCGATGGAACAATAATCTACACGCTGCAGCAACTTATAATGCCTAGATTTTAAATGATACCTTAAATGATATAGAAGATTTTTACTGGATTTTTATCTTAGTCCATGGTTTTAGAGATACCATAAACAATCTTGAGGTAATCTTTCTTTCTTGAGGTGTGCGGTTATGTGGCACAAATGCTAGTAACAAAACATCAGTAAAAACCCAGCTAACTACTGACGAAGCCAATAAATCTAGACTTTTTACCATTTGCTGCTGGATAATGCAAATGATTAACGACCGCTTTGGAAGAGATTTTTGTTTACTCAGGGTTATTCAGGATTTGTAACCGGACATTAAGTAACATGATCGATTATTTCAGGATTTTGTCAGCATTGCTGAACGGCTATCATGTTCTGATAGACAACAACGTGCATGCACGTGATTTTCTTGACGTAATCCATGAACGGCCAGTGAGCAAAACAGTACAGCAGAACTTGTTATCACACACAATAATTATAATAGAAGAGCTCATTTCCAGGCTATGGAAGCCGACATCCTCCGTTCAATGACTTTCCTAGATTCACAGATGAATCGACGCAGGTTGCTATGGGCAGCTATCGACTGAAGCAAGCCCGTAGTTACTATGGTGAACAGTACTTATAACCAAATGGTGCATTCATCACAGAGCTCGCCGGAGATATCCCAGTGGCAGAAGTTTGGGAGATGGCTGGATGAGATCACCTAGTATTACAAGGCCGCATACAATCCAGGTATGTATAAACGAATTTTGTCCACATTGCAGCTGATCCAGCACTTCGTGGGACTCAAAATAATTGTACGTGTATTCAAATTCGTATAAAACAATCAGAACAGTAACAAAATCATAGAATCGGTTACAATTAATTATACAAAGTATACTAATTTTTTGTATAACTTGTATAACACGACATATAATGGCCCCACAGCTTTCGGGTCATAATGACAATTGCTTCAAATCATTAGTTCTAGCAATATCTAACATTATTTTATGTTTCCCAGCACTTTTAGAAATCAATAAAATGTATGAAAATGACGAATCTTCGACCTTGTATAACTTGGTTCAGAGCAATCCTACAACTTTTCTGCCATATTAACTATTACTCCAAATGGCTAGTTCTAACGATCCGTACCATTTTTTTTCGTTGGCCGGCACTTTCAGAAAAGGCCCAAAAATGTATGGAGCTAGAATGATCTCCTTTAACGGTTCCAACACCCGTCGGACGGGTTTTCTCACAATAATTTCGAGGTTGGTATAAAAATGATGACCATTTGTATGGAATTTTTATAATAACGACTTTAAAATATTTTTGATGTCTCTATAGTTAGACGGGGAAAAGCCTGATTGGTATTAAAAATCCTTTTGGATTTCAACTTTAATCGTTGTTCAAAGTGAATCCAAAATACCTACTTACTATACCTAATTGAATTAAAATTGTCTAGAACGAAATACAGGTATGATAGTTTGTTATCATAGTATCGCAAAAGGTACCACGAACAGAAAACAAAAAAAATTTATAAATCGAAAAATAAACAATAAAACCAAAAATATTAATTATAAAAGTAAAGTATGAAAATGCAGAGAGATAGAGAAAAACGAACAAAACCATGTAATGACTACCACTAATAGAAAAAAAAACTAATTTTTACATATCGTTATCATTTCATTTAAATTTTCTTGTATTGTTCAGTAGTGTGATAACTTCAAGTAGGTACTTACCTAATTAAATTTTCATCCAAGACATGATTGTTCGAACAGATTTTGCGAATTTTTGATACCTAGTCGAAAAAAAATTACGGTTTAATTCAAGCTCAAGATAAGAATGTGTAGTTGTGTACATACGAGTAGAGGTAATTTAATGTTTTTCTGTAGAAAAGAAACCCGTTAGATCGTTACTAGCCGACCTGCACTGGCTTCGCTGCGTAATTTCTGAATTCCCATCCTTAGTGGAGGTCTAGTTATAGAGAAGACCTACATGCAAAATCTCAAGTTTCTCGACCTGGCAGTTTGAGCTGTACTTTCATAATACAGTGGACCCCCGGTAATCCGAGAAACGTTTTGCAGGGTATTGTCGAACTAGATAAGACTAAGATTCTATATATTATGCATACTCTGAAGTACAAATCATACTTCACATATCGCTGTACTTCACTATGTATGTCAAATTTTGTAAATCAATGATAATAGACATGTCGGATTACAGAGGGTGCCGGATTACCGGGGTGTGATATGTCAGACAGTTTCTACTTTACAGAGCAAAAAGTTAAGATCTACCTATAGTGCGCGACAGGTTGAGATGGCAACCGGGGTGGGGACGCCCCGCACATCCACACAGCCACCGCGCTAACCCGCTGCGGACGAGCGCGGGTGACGTGCGGGTGTGCGGGGCGTCCCCCCGCTTCATAACCCGATTGCCATCTCAACCTGTCGCGTATACCTACACCCATTCCGGGAGGTGTCATAGGTAAACATCATGAGCCTACAATTGAATGAATGATTTTTTTACTTTATTTTCGTTCAATGCAATAGTGTAGTCTATTTATTAATTTACTGGTTTGGTCTTCAATAATTCCTCAACTGAGCAACGGATGTGATTTCTTGCATTGATGCTCTTGAAGACCTGGAGCCTGGAGGTGACATGTCACATTATGGTGCCATCATGGTGACGTGACATAGATTACCGAAATAGATCAGATAATTTTCTTTCTTTTTTCATTTTGAAGAATTCGACAAATATGTAGTTTGTTTGTTAGTTTTCTGGTTAGTCTTCAATAACGCAGCTACTTATGCACTTTTTAGTGCTAATTCGAATATATTCGAGCTATAGTTCTTTGCTAACAGCTTAAAGAATAGCTTAGTTATATTTAGTCTCCATTTGATGTTCATGTTATCTAGAAACCTAACACCTCCAAATTAACATAACGCGTAGTTAATATTGGTGTACCTCTGCATATCTTTGTATGATTCTGTTTAAGAACTCTTAAGGTCTTAAAAAATATTTTTTTTAAGCACCAGGATGCTTCGGCACCGGCACTACATATCTAGTAAAAGATATAAATTTACGTAATTTGAATAATTTCACCTTGACAGGATGAAACATCAAGAGATACCTCGGTTCTCGTAAACCGGAGGGCATCGTTCCAATCATAAAAGTTGGAGGCTCATGTTAAAATGTCGCGACTAATATATAGCTCCATGAGCTTGTAAATTAGTTTTTTATATTTTTAGGGTCCCGCACCCGAAGATTGTCAACGAGCAACGGACCCGTAACGTAATAAATAAAACTCCGCTCTCCGTCCGTCCGTCTGTCTGTCATTGGACTTGAACTTTCATGAACATAAGTAGAGAGTTAACAGGGCTCTCTCCGTCACTCGTTTCATACCATTTCATACAATCGTAGTTCCAATTTCATTTGAATACTAAGCAACCAAAGTCCATGAAATTTTGCAGACATATTCTAGAAACTAATATCTGTGTCTGTGGTGTTTTAGATTTTTCTCAAAATATGTAGTTTTAAAATTACAGGTGCTCAAAGATTTGTATGAAAATTTTAAGACCGCGTAACTTTGAAACCGAATATTTTAACAGAAATCTGGAAAACCACAGACATAGATATTAGTTTCTAGAATATGTCTGCAAAATTTCATGGACTTTGGTTGCTTAATATTCAGATGAAATTGGAACTACGATTGTATGAAATGGTATGAAACGAGTGACGGAGAGAGCCCTCTTAAAATGTTTACAGTTAAGTATTTCTATTGCCGATATGAAAAATAACAACACAATGACAAACAAATGAACAGTTTCAAAATGCTCGCCATGCAAATTAAAAATAAACAAGTGCAAATTAAAAATTTATAACACCCCCGACAAGCGAAGGTTACATCAGTAACTAGAAAAAAGCTGATAACTTTCAAACAGCTGCACTGATTTTCTCGGATTATAGCTAAGAACACTCGCGATCAAGCCACCTTTCAAACAAAAAAACTAAATTAAAATCGGTTCATTAGTTTAGGAGCTACGATGCCACAGACAGATACACAGATACACACGTCAAACTTATAACACCCTTCTTTTTGGGTCGGGGGTTTATAGAAAGTAGGTACCTACATAGAGTTATATAGTTATCTTTTACGATGGAACGGAACCCTTCATGTGTGAGTCTAACTTGCACTTGACCAGATTTTTTATATTTTTATTTCTCATATTATAGAACCATAATTTTATAAGGTGACTTTGGCCTGAGTTTTATTGTTTGCGACTTAATACGCGTGGTTTTGATTATATTTTTCACGATCATAAAGTAATAAATAATATAACAATAAATAATCGTGTGAAATGATATTATTGTAAGACCAAATATGTGTATTATATGACTTGTGAATGTGACTAAAATTGTGATCTAGTCATAAAATAAGGAAACCCACGACATCGTTCGCGTGGATTTAGGTTATTAAAATCCTCTAGGAACACTTCAATTTTCCGGAACAATACGTAGAATATATGCCTGTAAGATATAAGCTATCTGTGTGCCAAAAAATCAAAGTTATTCAGACGGACCTTAAATAAACCCGTGGGATCTCTTTGATTTTCTGGAGATACAACAGTCCCCAGGATGGAACCTATCCTTGTTACCTTTCGTCGAAATCAATTAAACGAGTGGGCTGTCAAAAGCTAGCAGACAGACAGACAAACACATTTTCGTGGAGTTATATTATATGTATGTATTTAAAAAATAAATATAGCAAGAGTACAACAACAAGGATGTTCTACAGGTAAGAAACAGTTATAGTTCAAGTAAAAAAGTAACTTAGTATCCGGAATTCTAATTAATTAAAGTTGTAAATGTAGAGGAGGTTGTAAAAAGGGTTAATAGGTTTAGCCGTACTTAATGCCTTTACTAGGTTCTCTTAGTATGTACAGGCAAAGTGTTCAATATGTAACTAGCTACAAAAATGTGCGATAAGTGCAGTATTTTAATCATTATTAGCTGCTATTAGTTATTATTAATCAATCTAACCTTTTGATAAGTCGGCAAACGATTGGCAATCGCGTTGGTGTTTATGAAAAAACATATAATACTATTTTTGACAATTAATAACATTACTATAAGATACTTATCGAAAGATTACAGATAAAGCTCTTTTAAATGTACAGGAAACTGTTTATAAATAACAGGATGTTTCCGGAATTCGAATACCGTACTTATTTGGAATTTGATAGCGCAAGGTTTCCGTAATAAATATCATTTAAATGGTTTTTAAACTGAAAGATTGTTTAATTTTCTTAGTGTAGAGATAAAGGCAATATCAAAACAAATATTAAAAATGCAAAAAAATAATAAGCAATTATTTCTATGTCCAACCTTCTAACTGCCTTCATGGCATCTCATATGAACGTAATACTTGCATATAATCAGTTGGAAATTATAGGAAAGAGAAACTTTAATTGTTTAGTTTGTTTAATAATATACTGCATTGAAATTAAATGTAACATATCCCATCTTTTTAACAGAAGCTTGGAGAATGGCCATAGAAAACTTTTTCGACCATTTTCCCAATTTCCGACTACCGGGCCTACTTTCTAAAGTTTTTCCAGCTTATGTTGTTGAACAAAGTCCTGAAATTCCGAATTTCCTTTACATTAGTTAGTTTTGGTTCCTAACTTATTTCAACCCTGAAACAACGACTTTTGTAATATAATTTGTAATAATAATACCTCCTTGTTAGTAGGTAGGCATACATATTTTTATCAACATATAAACAAAGTGAATTATGTTACAGTGTTCGTATAAGTACCTTGTACAAAGTTACGTAAAGATTGAAAAAACAAAACAAGGATGTCCAACCACAAAGATCCGCGAGCGTCGCGTCCTACAACAAGTAATAAAATGCCACTTTTTACCATAAGAGTCTTCCTTTGAAACCCAATAGTGAAGTCTAGGTTAGGGTGCTCATATTATTGCTATACAGAAACTGGGATTTTTGACGAAATATTATTTTAAGCTCGTTCACACAGGCTGCGTAAGCGTACGTGCTGCAAACGCAATTGGTGTGAATCGGCCTTAAGTTGTTCACGTTTCCTTTTGACTATTGATCTACTTACAAAGTGTATCTATATATTTAAAATTGCTAAACAATAATTGCTAGCTTGATAAGCCTAGTACGTAATAATTTAATCAAATCTCTCGGTTCTTCAAGCATACATTCACACAAGCATACTTACACAAAATATAATATGTATAACAAAATTCCAAAATCAATTTTAGGGAAGTTTTACAATAACATGGTAGGTTTTACAATAGGTACGTGCAATGCGACTTCGTTATTGCGATGAGACATTGTGGAAAGGCCCTTAGGCTTTCCTTAGCACAAGTTTAAAAATCTCTTAAAAGTATGCTCCTGAAAAAAAAATATTCTTTGACTTGGTTGACTTCATTTAGAGTTAAAAATGGATAGATTTATGTCCCATCCTTTAAGAGGGGTCCCTCCGTCACTCGCTCCATACAAATGTAATTCGTCTCTCATTGGAATACTAACCAATCATATTCAATGGAATTTTGTAGAAACGTTCCGGGAACTAACATCTATGCCTGTTGTTTTCCAGATTTCCGTTAAAATATTCGGTTTCAAAGTTACTCAGTCTTAAAAATTCACATACAAATCTTTGAGCTCCTGTAATTTTAAAACTACATATTTTTTTGAAAAATCTAAAACACCACAGGCCCAGATATTAGTTTCTAGAATATGTCTGCAAAATTTCATGGACTGTGGTTGCTTAATATTCAAATGAAATTGGGACTACGATTGTATGGAGTTAAGTGACGGAGAGAGCCCTGTCTTTTTCGTTTTAGCTGACATATTATGTTTGAGCAAAGTCATAAATACGGTCTATAGGTAGATATGAGACATAGAAACTGCAGTGTTGAAACCTTGTAAGAATCTTTAAATAACCAGGACATATCCTGGTATGTCAGACGGTGTGGCATTTGTAATTAAGGCTCCACTCTAGATCGACTACACATCCTAAGACCGTAAAGGGAACCCCGATAAGCCATTTTATTACGTGTAAGCTATTTTAGAATGTAGCTCTTATCTTCGCATCATTAAATCTAATATTTAAATCTTTAAGCGTTTATATCTTACCGCAATTACACGACTATTAACCGACTTCAAAAAGATGTTAGTTATTTATGGTTGGGCGTAAATCTACCTGACTAGGTAGATTCTCTAATATTTTGAACAATAAACAGAGAAACCATTACTGACTTAAAGCAATTTATTGCTTCATTTGGTTGCGTGCCATTTCAACTGTTAAGTTGATTTCAAACTACGGAATATAATATAATATATAAATATCGTTCACTCTACTTTTAAACCTACCTTTAACGGTAGGGTGAGCGATATTTATATACATATTATATTATATTATATTTCCGTAGTTTGAAGGCAACTTCATGTGAAAACTTTTAGAGTTCTAAAGCAAATCAAATTCAGATTTGGATCAAAATTATTCCATTTTTCACCAGGTTTTCACGCGAGATTTAAGGGCAAATGAGACTTAGGTAAGTACATCTCATACAATTGAAAGAAAAATCCTTAGTCACTCACTCACTGATCAACTTATCACTCATCAACGCCCAGCCCAATCTGGACCTAGAAAGTTAAAATTTTGCACACAATTAGGTCTAGTACACTACAATAGCAAAAATTCTTTTGAGACCTCCACTTTTTTTTGAAGTCAGATCCGTTAGGACAACTTTTTTCGTATAAAATATAACCTATGTCACCCGGACCTTTACAACGAATCAATTGACACCTCTTTTATTGAAATCAGCACAGTAATTTAAGCACTACGGTGGAACACACAGAATCTGGATACAAACATACATACATACATAATAGACTGCTAAAATCACAACCCTTCCTTTTGGCTTTGCCGCAGTCGGGTAAAAAAGTAACGTAGAGATTGGTGATGTATAATTAAGATCAAATAATATATTTAATTTAAATAGTTCCTCATTTGGGATTGTCTCAGCTTCAACAAGGGCCTATTAATTATTCTAACGGACACCTGACAGGCTACTAGTTTTTACACGAAACGCCAGCCATCTGATCGCCGTAACTGGTTCTGTTCTGCTCTTTTGAACATCTTTTGTTCTTACTCAATTTATAAGTTCGAATTACAGAGACCTTGGTTACGCAATGGTAACTGATTTTTATAGCAACTAAATTTTAGAGTATTCGCTTTTTTTTTACCAAATAAAAATTTTAAAAAAAAAGATAAACCTATTTTAAGGTCAGCATGGTCACAAAACAAAATACAATAGGTATAGGTAATTTCATTTAAAACTGTGAAACCTAGTGATTCTAGGATTTGAATTGATATAATTAATGATTTACATATTATATTCGTATCGGTTCGTATAACATTTTGTATTTTGTACGTTATTTTTATTGATACCGTGGATATTTTATATCATGAGATGCAGTCACTAGAGTCAATAGATGGCTATCCTTGCCAACGATCCCCCGTCGATTTCCTACGTATGATATTATTGTTCTCATCTCTATCTGCCCTGGTTCGTGCATTCTCGGTTCCTAGATCGGTACATTTGTGATAACCAAATTTCAAATTGCTGTGATTGGCTGAATTTACCATGTTCTTGCTGCGACAGTGAGTTTGAGCCACTAGCGGAACAATGTTAGCCGGTCAGAAATGATTGCAATTAGTCAACCTGTTTGACGTCCGTGTTCTGTTTTCGATTACAAAAAAGAAAAAATTGTTGTTGCAATCATCAATTTTAGCAAATAGTGAAAGAGAGTCGGCCAATCAGAGGTCACAACTACCGTCACACTTTCTGTCACACTATGGCAGTAGGCATACCGAGTAATGAAAACAATTTTTCATTCTGTCTAGGTCGAAGTAGGGTTGCCACCTGGCTCTTTTTGATTTACAGGCTACCATCATCAAAAATACGGGGTTTAGATTTGAAGAAATTTGAAATTTTGAAGTATTTGAAGAATATATATATAGGCGGTGGTTCTCTCTGAAATGCATGGAAAGCCTATTTAGATATTTCAGTTTATTTATAAGTTTTGTATTTTTTCTCTGTATGTTGCCGTATCTTGATTGGTGAACTGTGTTTGCAATGTGGTTTTAAATAAAAGATTTATTTATTTAAATAGCTTTTAAAAACTCTTAGTGTTGTAAAGCAAAATGTTATACATTTCATGCATAAAATCTTCTCATTTCAACTTAAAATTACATTTAATTTGTAATTCCACCTTCACAGTATCAATACTATGGCCGTAGCCAGGAATCGATTGCGGGAGAGGTTTTATTAGGGCCGGAACTGAATCCTGTCATGAGGAAAAAAACATTCGCTCAACTTTATGGGCTAATTACCTGGTTAGTGGAATTTCGCCTTTCAATTTGACAGTGAGATAAAATACAACAATAAAAAAGCGCGAGCGCAGTGAGCGTAAGTGTTTTTGGTTCAATACAGAAAAAATTAAAGTGAAAGGGAAACGAGTGTAGCCATAGCAAGATTTTATTTTTAAAGCTTCCTATCCATACTAATATTACGAATACGACAGTATATCTATTTGCCTATCTATTTGTTACCCTTTCACGGCCCATCTTCTTTACCAAAATTTTGGTACTTACTATTCAGAGGTAACTTGCATCCCAGACATTTTTTTTAGGCGGCTTTTTAGCCCGGAAAATCCCCCACGGAATTTTTAAAAATCTAAATTCATGCAAACGAAATTGCGGGGTTTACACCAAGTAATAGAAATTCAAAGCGCGAGTGAAGTGAGCGCGAAATGTTTGATATATTTCCAAAAAAAAATTGGTAAGCAAATGCAAGAAATAGTGTAAGTATTATTTTAGGCTTAGGTTTTTGACGGCTTCCCAGGCGCAGTCGCCATTTCGAAATTTCTGGTCTGGTGGGAGGCTTCGGTCATGGCTAGTTATATGGTTAGTATGGCCCTAACGGCCAAGAAATTAGACTGCATCATCACTTACCACTAGAAAAGATTAAAGTCACGGGCTAACTTGTATAAAAAAAGGCTTACATCCTCAAACCAAGCCCCGCCGCCTTGGCTACGACCATGATCAATATCGAGTGGGTTTCGGCTACGCATTGCCGCAAAAGGAAAATATTCTTTCTACTGGACATAACGTCAGTGTTGGATTTCGCCAGCCAGCTCCTGCTGAATTTGTAAAAAACCGGCCAAGTGCGAGTCAGACCCACGCACCGAGGGTTCCGTATTCGGGTATTTTTTCCGACATTTTACTCGAGAAATCAAAAACTGTTATGCATTAAAAAAATATGCATAAAAATAAATAAAAATCTGTTTTAGAATGAACAGGTAAAGCCCTTTCATATGATAACCCACTTGATATATGTAGTTATCTTACTTTGAAAATTGAAAATACTAATATTTGTTCATGAACACATGACAGACGGATAGAAGGACAAATGGACAGACGGACAGACGGAAAGACTGACAGACTGACAGACAACGAAGTGATCCTATAAGAGTTCTTTTTTGCTTTTGAGTTACGGAACCCTAAAAATATTTAGTTTTATTTGCCCCGTATTTTATTTTCATAATTACAGGTTTCTGTATCCTGAAATACGGGGTAACCAGTAAAATACGGGGCCTCTGGCAACCCTATTCGGAAAACACTGTCACATTCAAGTTAATGTCAAATATTTTGTTTTCAATTACAGAAAGCTGCATCAATCATTATTACAATATTTTCTTTGTTGTGATTGGCTGAATTTTAGAGTTTCAGCCAATAAAGAGACTATTTGCCAACTAAACGTCATAACAATATAAATGCCAGAAAGTTTAACCAAATAAAACAAACTTAATGAGAACCTAGTGAGAATGCAAACGGCACACAATTTATAATACATATTATGTTAGTCGTATATAATAGATATTATAGTAGTCGTTCACTTTGGTAATAGTCAGATTGTCATCAGTTAAATTGATATTGGTTGATGTATCATAAATTATTGTTTCGGTGACAAATATTTTTATTATCTATTTATCTTTGAACAGAATGGAATAGAATGAAATGGAATGGAATACAATGATAAATTTTTATTCCTGTAAACTTTTAGGTAAACTTCAAAGTGTTTTTGGATGGTCAGAAAAATTTACCACTGGTTCGGAATGCCGATCCTACGTTTTCTAGGGTTTCGTACCTCAAAATGAAAAACGGAACTCTTATAGGATCACTTTGTTTTCTATCTCTCTGTCTGTCGTGTGTGTCAAGAAAACCTCTAGGGTACTTCCCGTTGACTCAAAACCATGAAATTTGGCAGGTAACCTAACTGCGTAATTTTGGGTAGTTTTTTTAATCGATAAAGAAAGTTTGCGACATTGTTCAATAAAAAATTTGGATTCCAACTCCTCAACCCTGATGTTGCAGGGGACCTGACTACTAAAGCTAATGGGATTTAAAAAGTGTCGATTATTAATTGATATTGAAGGTATCTATACCAAGTAAACACTTTGTCGTTGACCTCAACCCTGATGCTGTAAGAAATTGCATTCCTAAATCCTGGTGATCCCTCGGGGTTTGAAAAGGATCATCCGTTTAAATATTCTTACGTGATACAGAAACAAGTTGCATCCCGGGGACGGGCTATTACGGAGAGGCAACTTTTGTTCTGGGAAATGAAAGGATCGGGATTTTTAAAAACCTAAATCCACGCGAGCGAAGCTGCGGGCATTAGCTAGTTGTAAATATATTTAGAAGCTACTATAAGATAATAGATAAGGTACTTATTTCCTTATATTTTTATTGTATGGCAGCGCGCGGTTTTAAATTATAAATTGCACGTCCTGTCCTTTTCTGTAATACATTTTTTTCTCAATATCTACCGCTTTATCTCATAGCAAGAGTCCGTAAGACATAATACAGTGAAAATAAGCAAAATATACAATTTTTGCAGTTTCCACGTCAGTACCTGTCGAATTTTTCTAACAGTGTAAGCAGCAGAGCTGAGTTTACCATCAAGTGTTGATATGTGGGTGTTCCATAGAAGCTTTGCATCTAACATTATACCGAGAAACACGGGGTTCTCCTTTATTTTCAACATATGATTATTTATCAATGAATTTATGTCATTTAAGGTCCTGGTATTGGGCAGTGTGAATTCAACACACTTAGATTTCTTTGCATTTGGAAGTAAATTGTTAGCAATAAATCAGAGAGTGACCTGTGATATGGCATTACATATAGTATACATTGTCAAAAATTATAATATTAAAGCTGTGCGTATTGCGTGAGGAATAGGTTGCAAGAGAGTTGCAACTTGCAGGGTTTGATGCATGCGCTATTGCCAGCAAACATGAGACATATTTTTATCTACAGGCAACGTCTGAGTAGGTAACGCATACGTCTAACGCAAGTTGAAATGTACCAGTGTATTTAGTTAGACCTATCGACAAGTTTGGAGTTGGGTGCAGTCTAAATGTGGCCCGTGTGTTTAGACTGTCAGTTTCTGTCAGTTTCACGTGTCGTCCCCCGCACTTCACCACCCCGCTTGCACAAATCGAGACAGCACGAAATTTTCAAGATTTCTGGGTGTAATTTCTGGTTTTCGTAGTTCCCACATAATTATAACAATATAAAATATATAACGATAATTTTTTTTACTACATAATATTCATTAAATTTTCTAGGTCTGTGGTTTTTCCAAATTTCATTAAATTGCTTCGTTGTCTAGAAAAACGAGCACAAAGTTGGGCCTTTTTTTAAAGAAAAATACAAATCTTTGAGCCCCTGTAATTTTAAAACTACATATTTTTAGAAAAATCTAAAACACCACAGACACAGATATTAGTTTCTAGACTATGTCTTCAAAATTTCATGGACTTTGGTTGCTTAATATTCAAATGAAATGGGAACTACGATTGTATGGAGTAAGTGACGAAGAGAGCTCTGTTAAGTACTGATTTCGAACATCTTGCTAAATGATTCTGTCAGTTTACAATAATATTCATTCGAAATATCTAGCAAGTATCAAGCGTCTGTACAAAACTGCCTGTAAAAAATAAACAAGAACTTGTATAGACATTTAATTTTTCCTCATTGTAAGACCATGTTGAATGCTATAAAGTGATATCTTTTTTTTTTTTGTATACGCTGTATTTCATAAGTGGAAATAATGTCGTTTCAAATGTGAAGCTTATGATTTTACTAGATGATCGATACTTACTTTACTTGAGTAATAGAGCTTTTCTGAGTGACAGCTTTTCTATTGGTGCAAACAATAAACGTTAAATGGATATTACGAGTATATCCGCAATAAATATTATAAATGTTAAAGTGTGTCTGTCTGTCTGCCTGCTAGCTTTTCACGGCCCATCCAACTACTTAACCTATTATAACGAAATTTGGTACAGAGATAGCTTGTATCCTGGGGATGGACATGATGGCTACTTTTTATCCCGGAAAATTAAATAGTTCCCACGAGTTGTTTTAAGAAATCTAATTCCACGTGGACATGGTGGGCTCATCTATTTGGTACAGAGGCAGCTTGCATCCCGTATACGTTATGGGTTATTTTTTATCGTGGAGTATGGAAGCCCATGGCATTTTAAAAACCTAAATCCACGCAGATAACGTTGTGGGCACCATTTAGTTAGCAGATCAATCAAAATGGCTTTTTCGGTCGAACACTTGAGTACAAAGGATTAGGCAACCTGTTAAAGCAGAAGGTATTTACTATTTAGCTTTTGCTTTTTAACTGGTTAGTCGAATACCACCAAGAATAATCACAATATAATAACCACAACTTCTTAACTTCGCTTCTTCTTTCTGTATTGAATATATTGTATTGAATTAAAATAATTTGTATATAAATATAAATACATAATAATTTGAATATACTGTATTGAATAAAAATAATTTGAATTTGAATAGAAGATAGTGTCGTTTTTGCAATCGCTGGCTTGGAATACCAAAAGAACGTCGCTAGGTATCTCTACTTTGTTTCTACTTTCTGTACTCATGGAAGATAGTGTTGTATTTGCGACTGGTGGCTTGGAATACCAAAAGAATGTTGCTAGGTACTGTCTTTCGGTTCTTCATTCTATACTCATAGAAGATAGTGTCGTTTTTGCAATTGGTGGCTTGGAATACCAAAAGAACGTCGCTAGGTATCTCTCCTTTGCTTTTTCTTTCTGTACTCATGGAAGATAGTGTTGTATTTGCGACTGGTGGCTTGGAATACCAAAAGAATGTTGCTAGGTACTGTCTTTCGGTTCTTCATTCTGTACTCATAGAAGATAGTGTCGTTTTTGCAATTGGTGGCTTGGAATACCAAAAGAACGTCGCTAGGTATCTCTCCTTTGCTTTTTCTTTCTGTACTCATGGAAGATAGTGTTGTCTTTGCGATTGGTGGCTTGGAATACCAAAAGAATGTTGCTAGGTACTGTCTTTCGGTTCTTCATTCTGTACTCATAGAAGATAGTGTCGTTTTTGCAATTGGTGGCTTGGAATACCAAAAGAACGTCGCTAGGTATCTCTCCTTTGCTTTTTCTTTCTGTACTCATGGAAGATAGTGTTGTATTTGCGACTGGTGGCTTGGAATACCAAAAGAATGTTGCTAGGTACTGTCTTTCGGTTCTTCATTCTGTACTCATAGAAGATAGTGTCGTTTTTGCAATTGGTGGCTTGGAATACCAAAAGAACGTCGCTAGGTATCTCTCCTTTGCTTTTTCTTTCTGTACTCATGGAAGATAGTGTTGTATTTGCGACTGGTGGCTTGGAATACCAAAAGAATGTTGCTAGGTACTGTCTTTCGGTTCTTCATTCTGTACTCATAGAAGATAGTGTCGTTTTTGCAATTGGTGGCTTGGAATACCAAAAGAACGTCGCTAGGTATCTCTCCTTTGCTTTTTCTTTCTGTACTCATGGAAGATAGTGTTGTCTTTGCGATTGGTGGCTTGGAATACCAAAAGAATGTTGCTAGGTACTGTCTTTCGCTTCTTCTTTCTGTACTCATAGAAGATAGTGTCGTTTTTGCAATTGGTGGCTTGGAATACCAAAAGAACGTCGCTAGGTATCTCTCCTTTGCTTTTTCTTTCTGTACTCATGGAAGATAGTGTTGTATTTGCGACTGGTGGCTTGGAATACCAAAAGAATGTTGCTAGGTACTGTCTTTCGGTTCTTCATTCTGTACTCATAGAAGATAGTGTCGTTTTTGCAATTGGTGGCTTGGAATACCAAAAGAACGTCGCTAGGTATCTCTCCTTTGCTTTTTCTTTATGTACTCATGGAAGATAGTGTTGTATTTGCGACTGGTGGCTTGGAATACCAAAAGAATGTTGCTAGGTACTGTCTTTCGGTTCTTCATTCTGTACTCATAGAAGATAGTGTCGTTTTTGCAATTGGTGGCTTGGAATACCAAAAGAACGTCGCTAGGTATCTCTCCTTTGCTTTTTCTTTCTGTACTCATGGAAGATAGTGTTGTATTTGCGACTGGTGGCTTGGAATACCAAAAGAATGTTGCTAGGTACTGTCTTTCGGTTCTTCATTCTGTACTCATAGAAGATAGTGTCGTTTTTGCAATTGGTGGCTTGGAATACCAAAAGAACGTCGCTAGGTATCTCTCCTTTGCTTTTTCTTTCTGTACTCATGGAAGATAGTGTTGTATTTGCGACTGGTGGCTTGGAATACCAAAAGAATGTTGCTAGGTACTGTCTTTCGGTTCTTCATTCTGTACTCATAGAAGATAGTGTCGTTTTTGCAATTGGTGGCTTGGAATACCAAAAGAACGTCGCTAGGTATCTCTCCTTTGCTTTTTCTTTCTGTACTCATGGAAGATAGTGTTGTCTTTGCGATTGGTGGCTTGGAATACCAAAAGAATGTTGCTAGGTACTGTCTTTCGCTTCTTCTTTCTGTACTCATAGAAGATAGTGTCGTTTTTGCAATTGGTGGCTTGGAATACCAAAAGAACGTCGCTAGGTATCTCTCCTTTGCTTTTTCTTTCTGTACTCATGGAAGATAGTGTTGTATTTGCGACTGGTGGCTTGGAATACCAAAAGAATGTTGCTAGGTACTGTCTTTCGGTTCTTCATTCTGTACTCATAGAAGATAGTGTCGTTTTTGCAATTGGTGGCTTGGAATACCAAAAGAACGTCGCTAGGTATCTCTCCTTTGCTTTTTCTTTATGTACTCATGGAAGATAGTGTTGTATTTGCGACTGGTGGCTTGGAATACCAAAAGAATGTTGCTAGGTACTGTCTTTCGGTTCTTCATTCTGTACTCATAGAAGATAGTGTCGTTTTTGCAATTGGTGGCTTGGAATACCAAAAGAACGTCGCTAGGTATCTCTCCTTTGCTTTTTCTTTCTGTACTCATGGAAGATAGTGTTGTATTTGCGACTGGTGGCTTGGAATACCAAAAGAATGTTGCTAGGTACTGTCTTTCGGTTCTTCATTCTGTACTCATAGAAGATAGTGTCGTTTTTGCAATTGGTGGCTTGGAATACCAAAAGAACGTCGCTAGGTATCTCTCCTTTGCTTTTTCTTTCTGTACTCATGGAAGATAGTGTTGTCTTTGCGATTGGTGGCTTGGAATACCAAAAGAATGTTGCTAGGTACTGTCTTTCGCTTCTTCTTTCTGTACTCATAGAAGATAGTGTCGTTTTTGCAATTGGTGGCTTGGAATACCAAAAGAATGTCGCTAGGTACTCTCGCTTTCCCAAACCGCTACTGGGCCTCTAAAAACGGCAACAATTAAAAACAATCGGGGCCGATGAATTCTTATACCGCAAAATGTATAATTGTGGTCGGCCGCCTTCCCAGAACAAATACCAACTGGATACAAAGAGATTCTTCGTCATTAGCTTTTGGTTGCAGTTTTTGTATCGAAATATCGATGGGGCTGAATTGAATCCGTCGAATAGGTACGTGAACTTGGTTACATGGTCGGCGTACATGCCTTCTGCGTCACTTACAGTCGCGTGCTCCAGATTTTTCCAAACTCGAAATCTAAAAATTCCGGCTCGTTCCATTTATCCACCCTAAAACAGCTACTCTATAGTATATACTCGGAAACGTGTATCTCACCTCAGACAAAACAATAATTTAAATAATTAAATACAAATTCCGTTAATCCATCCTGTCTGGGGTGGATAAACGAGCACTTTCTGCGTTCATCCATAATCCATAATAATATTAGCGAAAGTCTGTCAGTCTATGTGTCTGCTTAGCTTTTCAGGGGTCATCCGAACCAGTTTTACAAAGTTTGCTACCAAGATAGTTTGTAAACCGGGGAAAGACATAAACTACTTTTTGTCCCAGAAAAACATTGCCGCGCCGATTAAATCAAACTAGATTTATAAATAAAATTGCCTAAATTAGACTTTATTGTCGGAGTATGCCCGACTATGCATCCAGGTCCTTATTCATGGGTATGTTCACGTGATATGGCATAAAGCAGACAAACTAAGTTTGTACGGGACGCGCTACGAATCAACTCCTCTTAACCCTGTACTGATGCTAATATTTTATTTATGACGTTTATTACGAAGTGTTTGCTATTCACGTATGCAAACACGATTAGACACCATCGTGAGGAAACCCGGAAATATCTTGGGAAGCTAATTGTGGGAAATTTTATTTTTAACTGTCATTATTTCTGAACAAGAGTCGAGACATTTTTCAAACGTTTGTATGTACATGATATTTGCTTGTGAGGCTTCGATTAATGTACCTAAATCTATACAATGTTTTTTTAGACGTGTCTACAGGGTCTGAAGTCTGAACCTATAGGTTTAGTAAAGGCCTGTACGCATATCATCCTTTATCAATTACTAACACACAAATCGTTCCTCTTTATAGACTAGTATAGAATTCCCATGAGAACTGTTTCATTTCTCGGGATAAAAAGTAGCATATGTCCATGTGCAGTATGAAAGTTATCTTTGTATCAAATTTTGGGGCCGTGAAACAAAAACTGACAGGTAGACACACTTTCCTCATATACTATGGTATGGATTTTGTATGTTGCACTGACGAAATCGCACACTGGTTCATTAGGTCCAGCATTTGAATAAGTATCGTGAGAAATCTTGTTAAATAAACCTATTACATTTTATTTAATGGCTTACTTCGAAAAAGTCGTTATTTTTTACAAGGCAATAAGGAAAGCGCATTGGTCTTTTACATTTGAACCCGCGTCATCCCATTAAAAGTACAGCACGGTCTATTCACTTCACAATCACGACATAGCATAGCAGAGTTACTTTTAAGACCGGCGGGATCATGTTATGATGGGCAATCATATTGTAGATTTATAGTGCTAGCGTATCATGACCCTTGAACATTTACTGAGGCGAGCTCAAGTTTAAATGGAACATAAATAAGTAGATGTACAAAGCCAGTTTGTATTGACCCAGGTTGTATATACGTAGTAATAGTACAGCCGGATCAAAGTAAATTGGTTAACATTTCTTATTTCCGTAACACTAGTTTACAGAGAACTTTGTTAACTCTATCAGGGTTATGTCAAATTATAATGGTCAATGTTGGTTAAGTAGGTGGGCCCAGTTTAGAATGAGACAGTCACAGAGCATTATTGCCTTTACTTGGGTGGTGTCAAATTAAACTGGTTGTCGAATGTTAAATACGATGAACCAATTTACTGTGAGGCGTGCGTAGGCACATGTTTAAAGTGCTTATAAGCATCATTACATGTAGCGATTTGTCGTTTGAGATGTCCAATCGAAGATCTTTATTTCCTGTAATTAACATTTGGTGTAGTAGCAAAAAGGAGGGTATGATTTTAACCATGAGCATGTCTCGAATTTTAAATTAGGTAGGAACACTATGGTGTAGCTTTTTTTTTATAAAAATCGAGCAAACGAGCAAGCTGACTACCTGATGTTTTAAGTAGGTCGTAGCTGCTGCCCATGAAGATTTGCAGCACCAGAGGAACCTCTGATGAGTTCCTGCTTTTCAGGAATTGTTGATCCGCCCCTTGAATAACCGCGTATGGAAATCTGGTTGGAAACCGCCGAAGGGAGTTGGTTCCACAATTTACATGTGCGTGGAAAAGTGTACCGCAAAGTGGGGTTACTTGGTCTTCTATAATTTAAGTTTGCAATGCCCCGTGGGAACTCTTTAATTTTTTAGGATTCACAGTAAGTAGCTATATCACTCTTCAGATCTTTAATTATAACCATGCAAAAATTGCATCGATCCGTTGCTCAGTTGTGGCATTGAATGATGGACAAATTAACAAACAAACACACTTTTAGCATTTATAGTGACGATTTTCTAAAAGAGTATCTGCATCTTTTTTTTAATTAATGGTAAAAAGGACGCATAGTTAATTTTAAATTAAAAACTAAGTTTTACTGCTACTATAGGTACTAGCACCTAGGTCCTAAAGTCACGAGGTTTGACAGTTTCAAATTAAATTACGTTTGTCTGTCCTTTTCTTATTACAATGCTAAGAAAAAGATAGGAATACTCTAAACTTTAATTGCGATCAGAATCAGTAGAATTTAGAGGTAGAGAATTGTTAATGAATCCACCCTCTCGGTGGACCACACGCACACACACACATAAACTTGCACGTAAACACACAAATGTCTCGTTGAGTCATCTGTTTCCCTCGTAGTCATAATATAACCAGAGATATCGCATTATGTAAATGGCCGGCCGGACATTGTAAGAGCCCATATTAATAAAGTATGGCCGTATCGAAAAACACCTATTTCGTATAAAATAATCACTTTAATCAGGTTTACTAGTCCCACCGTGTACAAAGATGTTATTTTTATATTTATTAACACGTTTGTACTTCACTTGACTACCTATCACATAATATTATGATGTTATGTGACAATGTTGGCGACGATGCAAAAGTAAAGATGATAATCGAGGTATGAGGCGGGGGGACACCCCGCACGTCACCCGCGCTATCCCGCACCGGGTTAGTGCGGGGGCTGTGCAGGTGTGCGGTTGCTATCTCGATCCGTCGCGTACTACAAGGAACCAAAAGCTTAATTTGCTATAATCCGCCAAACCAAAGAAATCTGTATGGTGCAACATGCAGCATGCGACATGCACCGCCCGCCTCCCACTGAGAAACATGCAGGAATAGCCAGCCACCAAGCAAGCCACACGAACCACACCACGCAGCACCACACAAATCCCAACACCACTCGACGCACGTTTCGCCCTGACACCGGAGCATCCTCAGGAGATGTAAACCTTACAATGCCTAATTGCAAAGACTTTTTGGACTTTGCAATAAGCCTTTTGTTCCTTGTATGTCATGGACTTCCGCAAAATAACGCCTGCTTCTATACTACTATAAGATATGAAGTAGACAAAAAAATTGCTTGATTCAACGCCTAACCTATTTCTCGAAATCGGACCTAGATAATTGGATTATGTGTCTCAGGTAATATAAATAAACTTTGAGCTCTTAACGATTAACGGGGCGCCAGACCCACTTAAAATAGTAGACCCAGAAGCTGACCTATGACCATAAAACATTTAGGTAAAAATCTGCTGTGCATTCGGTAATAAGTCAAAAATGTATGTAGTTCACTTCCTTCCACTTTTCTTTCTTTCATCTTTATTGTTACAACTTTCTGGTACAAAAAAAATGCATGTATTTCAATACCGTTTTTTATATAACCATCATCTAGAACATTTGACGACGAAGACTCAGGTATAACCTAACTAGGTAAAACCTACGGCTTTACATCAAGAAGTCAGAGTAGTTTACCGAAATAAATATTTTTGTATTTGTATTTGTATAGTTAATCATTGTGATCAATATTCGACGTACCTACCTAAAAACATTTTTGATTCTAATAGGATAAAATAAAAGTATCGCACCCCAAAATTCAGTTTCGGTATGGTTCGATTTTGTGTAAAAGTAGCACCTTAGCAAATTACCTTAAAAGAGTAAACTCGCCAAAACATTACCGAGAATTCAAATTAACAATTCCGTCACCGTTTTCGAAAATTTTCGAAAAAATACGATCGCTCGATAAGTTACAACTTTTAATGTTAAGAAACATACGCACATTAGCGGGCCCTTTAAAAAAAGAAAAAGGGCCCAGGTATATGTATGACCATGAATGATACGGCCTGACGCTTGGGCGGGAGCGTTAGTATAAACATGGCTATTATTTATTTTTATAGGCTATAATGTGCTACATTTAATTTTATTATAGTGTTATGATTACGGGCAATTTTATTATAATAATAACTAGGTAATTATCAATAATAGGTGGGTATTATAATATAGGTAATGCCCTGCATACGTGGCAATATAACTCGCACTCGCGCAAATCGGTGATATGGCATGTTGATTTAATGGTCCTTCCTAATTTCATACTAATTACTAGTAAGTCCTTCTGGCAACTGAACAAAATTCAACTTAGTCGGGTCGTTGATGTGCGAATCGAATGCATAGATAGACAGACAGACAGACAAACAATACATTATAAACAAAAATATAATAATTTATAATATTGTGTGTGAAGATTTTTTTGTTATATTATAAGGTGGGGTGTGTTACGCAATTTCAATTAACATCTACCCAAAATAAATCCTAACAATATTTATTTTCCTATTAGGGCCAAAATCAAATTTTTGCCTGGAGGTCTAGAGTTTTTAGCCCTCAAAATATTCATCATTTTCGAATCACTACCAATGTTATAGTACACTCGGTAGGAACGGCATTCCGAACCAGTGGTAGATTATTTTGACGATTCAAAAGCACTTGTAAAAGTTTAATTGAATAAAAATATTTTGAATTTTGAATTTTATAAATGCGAAAGTGTGTTTGTTTGTTGGTTTGTTGGTGAGTTGTTTTGTTAGTTTGTCCTTCAATGGCGTCACAATGGAGCAAAGGATCGGCGTGATTTTTGCATGGGTATTGGGTACAGTTAAAGACCTGAGAAGTGACATAGCACATAGGCTACTTTTTATCGCGGAAAATCAAAGAGTTCCTACGGAATTTTAAATACCTAATCCACGCGGACGAAGTTGCGGCCATCAGCTAGTAACATATATAAGACTCGATTAACTTTGTCTTGCTGACATACCATGACAATTATTTACAGGATAAAAAAATTAATAAACATAATATATCTTTCCTTATTTTTTTGCGCACGGTACGCACTATCTCAGTCGAAAATTTTTGGAATACCGGCGGGCGGGCGATCATATCACACTAAACGCAGGTTCGATTCCCGACAACCGGTCTAGACGACTCTATTCAATATACTTATACAAATGAATATTTATTTTTACAACAAATATAAAAGCGAAGATATTTCATATCTTTTTGTTTAGGCGACATTTAAAGTTTGCAGATAGTAAGACAATATGCGACTCAAGTCTCAAATGTTAATTGATTCGGGTTTCAGTCCATTAGGCAAAGATACTGGGCTTGATAACCGTTAACAAAAACGAAATTTATGTTTGAGGAGAAAGGAAACCCCGATACATTCATCTTCTCTCTTTTTATTGATATCTAACAGGTTTGCGGTTGTCTACGAGTTCACCAAATAGTAAGTGATGAAACTATTTTAGAGTGCAATTACCTACTATACTACTACTTGGTACTATTAGGTTTAGGGTGATTTTAGGTTGACAGGGATTTAGTGTGATTTGGGATAAAATCAAACTTCATCAGGTTACCCTATTTTTACTCATCCAATATCCTTACTAACTTACCTACTTAAACTTCTTTTCCTACATTGCGTGAAAAAATTGTTATTTTCGCTTCAACGCAAGAGGGTAGAATTGTGTACAGTATAATAATATGATCTAGCTGCTAAGGTAACAACAAGTGTAAATTAAAAATTCATAACACCCCCGACAAGTGAAGGTTACAGTAATAACTAGAAAAGAGCTGATAACTTTCAAACAGCTGCACCGATTTTCTTGGATTATAACTCAGAACACTCTCGATCAAGCCAGCTTACAAACAAAAAAAACTAAATTAAAATCGGTTTATTAGTTTAGGAGCTTCGATGCCACAGACAGATACACAGATACACACGTCAAACTTATAACACCCCTCTTTTTTGGTCGGGGGTTAAAAACTATATTGTCACAACGATACGATATGTATAACTTAACCGTACAAAATGGCTCTGGCTAAAGCAAACTTATATTTGCTAGCATTCAGTCTTTATTTATTCGCGTAGAAGGTATAATTTCGTGTGAGTGTTATTTGTTATAAGAATCTTGAGAGCTCTCGCCATAATGTTTGAGGCCAGTAACATTAACTTAGGTTAACACCGGGTTAACTATTGTTCGTTATATGTTAAAAGCAATGTCTATATTTTGTTCATATGATACACATTTTATGAAGGCAGTTAAAAATCTTCATACGAGCGAGACAACTGTATTTTAAACTAAGCATTTAGCAGTTTATAAATTTCCCAAAATAATTCGGTTGTTTCTCAGAATTCGACGATTAATTATGTAACATATTGAAAATTAAAAATAAGACACCCGTAACTTAATAGAAAAGAACGATATGTAGTAGGTAGTTTAAATTTTACAAGGAATCAAAGCTTAATTTGCTATAATCCGACTGAAAAAGCTTTGTAAGGTACAACATACAGCATGCGTCATGCACCACCCGCCCTCCCACTGCTAAGCATGCAGGAAAAGCCAGCCACCAAGCAAGCCCCAAGTACCATCGCCCAACACCACACAAACACACACACGACACACGTTTCGCTCCGACACCGGAGCATCCTCAGGAGATGTAGACCTTACAATGCACAATTGGTGCAGTTGTTATATAATGGACTTCCGCAAGGTAACTTTTCCCATAAAAATAAATATTGTAAGAGTTATGTAGAATAACAATTGGTCAGGATGTTTGATGTCACCGCTGTAACGCGATACGCTCCGCAAACGATCGCGTTACGTCCATTGTCGACTTAGGTGTCTTCGCTCTAAAGTCTAAACACTAGACGGAATAGGTAGTACCTACGTTAGCGCTCAACTTAGGCACATAACGGGATAATAGTCTTTTGTTATTTTATAACTTTGTGCTTGACTACGTCGAGTAACGACCATAATAATATATTAAAATGATGTTACGGGGATACATATAAAGTAAGGCGTATACGAACGGGTATAAAATATCTTAATATTATGAAAGTCTAATATATTTCTTTGTTTATAGCTGTTCATAAATTTTGTTTACCTATTGCCATTCCCTATACAGCCTTAAGAACTAATGATGTCTTGAAGACTCCTGGCATCTCATATTATGCTCATAATACCTCAATTCTTCTGTATTCAAATCTTTCAAGCCTCGTAAATATCGCTTCACCGAAATCGGGGTACAAAATATGTTATTATGCTTAAAAAAAATATAATCTGCACATATAGCAATTTATTTAAATTATTGCTTATTGGAGCACCTTGGGGTCATAATAATATTTTTGGGATCTTAAAGTCGTTCGCACATTACCTTACAAAACGAATCGCCCGCAGGCACAGAACCCGCAATGCACGTTTCAAATGCAACCCCCTTTTCAGGTATCGCTGCAGCGTATTTCTCATTGCTGATGGTCGTGACCCTTCCCATTAGTTAAATTTGAAATCTAGGAATAATAATACACCGGGCTCCCAGATTCGTTTGCATACAATTCTACTTTAAAACAGTTATGGTTATGACAAACACGATAGATATAATGCACATTTTAAGAATGCATTCACTAATTTTCCTCTATGACACAACTGTCACGCAAAATTACGGATTACCTTTAAATTAAGGATTGAAATCCACTAAAATCGTCTTTCGACAAGACAGTTAATACATAGAGGAAAGTCTTTCTCAAAATTTATGCACTATACCTAAATGAAATTGGCGTAAAAAGTTTCGACGCTTAACTTTGGCGAGATGTAAAATCTCATACTAACCCTACAGAAATATCCGTCATTGCGGTGCGAGCGACTTAGCAGTTCGTTCTCTAATGTGTGTACAGTTTTATGCGATTCGACCATGAATGAAATTTTTTAATATGATTCCGGTTTCGTGCCGTAAATAGGGCTTATATTTATTTGCAGTTTGTTATTTGCGTATTATTGTGTGCATTTTTTGTACACAATGATATTCAAAAGAGTTTGACCCCGCCATTTTTAAAACTTCAACATGCACTTAGCACTTTATCTTGTCATAAAAATACAAAACGGTTTACTCGAATAAGGGTTTAATCGATATGTTCAAGATTTAATCAATAAAATATATCGTATTAGATGACGCCTGCGACTTTGCCCGCTGAATTTAATCTTTTTAGTAAAATCCACTGGGAACTCTTTGATTTTCCGGGATAAAAGTGGCCTTGATCGTCCTCTCTGTACCAAATTATCGCACCGGTGGATGCGTTCATATTATTATGAGATCTCGGATTATGGCCATCAAAGGTGTAATGGGTGACAATCTCAGATAAAATAATTATAACCCGATTTCTCCCCTAAGATAAGTAGCTGTTGAAGTTTTGCGCTCGTTACCAAAAAATGGTAAGGGAAATCATTTTGACCCTCTAGTCTCCGTCTACAATATTATGTAGGTAGTAGGTACCTAAAGCGTAATGTACTGTTCTAGCATGATAATATTATGTACATATCATGCTAGAACAGTGCATTACGCTTTCCTAGCGGGTAGGTACCTACTCGTGAATTGTGACATATTTCAGCGCGTGGGTGGACATGCAGTGTAAATATGGCGTGCGGAACGAGTACAATTCGTGAGAGTTATTGCGTTCAATATTGAAATATTGATTTATTTTGTGCTTGCTTTTGCGTGAATAAATCTTACTAGAGATATTGAACGTTGAGGATATCGATCTATTTGTCTGTTTTTCTGTCTATCGGTTTGTGTTGTGGTGGGAAGCTTCGGCCGTAGCTAGTTACCACGCAAAGCCGTGCCGCCAAGCGATTTAGCGTTCCAGTACGATGCTGTGTAGAAACCAAAGGGTTTTACCAACCAAGGGGGTTTAATAAAAACTGCCATACCCCTTCTAGGTTAGCCCGTGTCAAGTGTAGATTGCATCGTCACTTACCACCAGGTGAGATTGCAGTCAAGAGCTAACTTGTATCTGAATAAAAAAAAATAAAAAAAATCTAGGCATTATTATAATTGATTTCTTGTTTGAAAATATGATTTTAGACGCAAAGTTTAAACTAAGCACTATACTTTAGAGATGGAAAATTTCACGGGTAATGTGAAAATCATATGAAAAGCCTCTTCATAGTAACACTCACTACTTTATCAGAGCTATTCCCGGTATGCTTTTGACTGAGTCTGTACTCTATAGTCTATACCTATAGAAGTAAGTGAATGAAGATATTATATTTAAACTATACTTATTTTTACGTAAAGACGAACGAACATCACTAGTGAAAATCACTTTAAATCTGGAACTTGAAAAAATTAAATTTTTATCTTTAACAAATTCTTATCTTCGTAAGAATGTGTGGGCCCGATCGATCACGCTTACAACATTTTCAAAAACCTTATCACCATTGCATAAAGCATACTTTACGCTAAAAAATGTAGATCACATTGCAAAAATAAGTCTGCAGTTTAAACCACCCATGCCTAATTGTAATAAGGTTGATTTTGGCTTGGATTAGCAGTTTTGTGTTTGGTTTTAAAGCGATTTGTTTTCGAGTGCAGCACGTCAAAAGTAGATTTTTATATCCTTCGTGTACAAGTGTAAATTAAAAATTTATAACACCCCCGACAAATGAAGTTACAGTAACTAGAAAAGACCGAAAAGACCTGATAACTTTCAAACGGCTGAACCGATTTTCTTGGACTATTCCGCGCCTACGATCCAAAGTATCAGAGTTTTCTAAAACATCATTTTCAAATAAATAATTATGTATCAAGGCAACGTCCATCTTGACAGCTAGACATTTGTCAATTGACATAATATTAAGAACCTAACGGTTATGTAACCTTCTTTTCTACAAGAAAACTAGAAAAGAGCTGATAACTCTTAAACGGCTGCACCAATTTTTTTGGATTATAGCTAAGAACACTCTCGATCAAGCCACCTTTCAAACAAAAAAAACTAAATTAAAATCGGTTCATTCGTTTAGGCGCTACGATGCCACAGACAGATACACAGATACACAGATACACAGACACACAGATACACAGATACACACGTCAAACTTATAACACCCCTCTTTTTGGGTCGGGGGTTAAAAATACGTTTAAAGCTATTATTTTTTATGTATTTTAAACGAGGTACGTATTATTGGAAAGGCTTATTATTACTTGGACGACGTATGGCCTGTAATATCTTTATTCTTTATGCCTGTACTTGATTCCTGATAGGTACGTACTACGTACCTATCAAGAATCAAGTAGGTACAGGCCATACCTACGTACCTAAATAGGCGCAGCTGAGAGCCATTAATTGAATTAAGGTCTCCTATTGTATTGTAGGTAGGTAAATTGTAAATCAAGGAACTAGGTACTACTAGTACAAGCGTAGAAAATCTATAGACAGTTTTTCCTTAGTTTGCTTTGAAGAAAAACAAGTCACAAGAAACCTTCTCGGAGAGACGCGTAAGCGACGCGATTTGCACGGTGTTTTAGACCTTTTGGAGTTAGATTTTCACTCAATCATGATAATATTATTGTCAGTTCCCAGTAACAAGGTCGTATAGGCTGTGCCTCTTACGCATTTCAGTGAGAAGCTAATTATTTTCCTTTTAAGAAAACGTGCAGGAAATAGTACATTACGATATGTGTGACTTAAATCCATTATTGCACGGCGTTTCGTGCTCAAGTTACGGGAATTGTAGGTAAGTATATAATTTTATGAGTCGCGTGACTTAAAGCTAGGTGATGCTTAACCGTGACTTAAATAGTATGTGCATTTTTACACAGTACAATAATACATTTTAAAAGTTCAGGTATAAATGCCATAAAACAAATTACTTAGGTATATGAAAAAAGAATAGATAGCTTAGACTGCTGATGCAGCTGATGTTCTAGACCATCTGAAAATGCCCAATCCGGTCCTCCATAGTTTATTATGTATACTAAATCCTTCTCATTCTGAGACCCGTACTCAGTAATGAGCCGGCAATGGGTTAATGTCTAATGATGAAGATGGTGATGTCTGATGATGATCTCTACGTATGTATATTATACTAGATGACTAGATGAAGCCCGCGACTTCGTCCTCGTGGATTTTCAATAATTCTTTGGGAACTCTTTGATTTTTCACGATAAAAAGTACCCTATGTCCGTCCCCAGCTAAGCTAACTCTGTGCCAAATTAATCAAATCGGTTGAACTGTTGTACAGTGAAAAGCTAGTAGACAGACAGACAGACACACTTTCGCATATTAAGTGTGGATTTTATTTAGATGAAGTTATTTTACTTGAAAATATAACTTCTTCCTTTTTGTACTCTGCACAAAAACGCTAAAAGCAAAAAAAAACTCATACAAATGCATACAAAACCGTTCATGGTCACCGTAGTTTTACGACTTGGCCCTCATGTCGCAGCTCATACGGTTAATGGAGCATTCAGTGAAACGTCTAGTTGATTTTGATTGCCATTTATGACTTTATTGCCTAGGAATGCGGTAATGGCTTAATTGAATAACTTAGATTCCAACTTAGTTTATGAGATAATTGAACCCTTGGATTGGTTTTCAAGGGTTTTATTGCGAATAAACCAACTTTCTGAGTCTGGGGTCCTGCATGCGTTGGTACTTTGACTTAGCTAAGACTTAGAAAGAGTTAAAACGAGACAGATGTATGCCTCTACATAATCCGCTGGTTGCATAGAGTCATTGCTCAAATCTCAATCGTTGTCATTGGCTAAATTTGTGGTATTTTTGCTGCAACAATGCAATTCAGCCAATAGTGAGAGAGTGACCGCCAATCAGAAGTGATTGCGATCGACACACTGTAGTTTGGAGATGTCAATTACTATGGCCTAACTTTTTGTGACTGACTGAGATCTATAGGACGTAATTTGACTTTGCTTTGATTAAAAACAGACTTTAAAACATGATATATGTTCAACTATAAACATAAATCTGCAAATCTGCAATCATTGCTCAATTCCAATACGGAAATAATTAAGAATTTTCAAATACGGAACAAAAAATGCATAACAAGACATACCTACATAACTAAAAATACGGCTGGCCTGCCAGAAAACGAATTAAAAAGTAAAAAATTTCACATTTGCACAATATTTACAATATATTTATAGCCACTGTCACTTGTGATGATGTGAGGTTTCTAACGATACCCCTTATATCAAAATCTGTTCAGGGATTTAGAAGTTATGGGGGAACAAATAATAAATACACACATATCTACATAAACACACCCACACAAACCCTGAAAGTATTGCACTCTTATTTTGGGTAGGCAGTCGTATAATAACGTTGATTGGTATTTATTGTACTGCATACATCCGCAGTTTGTTTTGCAAAAGAGTGCATGTAAAAATAAACGGTTCAGAAACAAAACAAATCAATATTCCAATATATTGGAGGCAATAACTTTCGTAAATTGACTCGTTTCGTACGTCATATTTACTTCCCGTCCACCCACTCGCAGGAATATATTCACAACTGGCAGATAACCCCGGCTGCGTTCGCGTATTTTATGCTTTGTTCTCTGATACTGAAGCTACTTGTAAAGTTTTGTACTGTAGAACTTTGACCGCGCAACACAAGGAACCGCAAGCCAAATCTGTTTATATCCGCAAATAAATTAAATCAAAGTGCAGTGTTCGTTATGCACCGTCCGCCCTCCCACTGCTAAAGAAGCAGGAAAAGCAAGCAGTAGGTACACAATACTTACCACCAACACACAATACCTGTTTACCACACAAATCTTTAGTTAAGTAAACTTAACTAATATTTTAACAATATCTAATAAACTTAACTGAAAACAACAATACCATTTTTTGGGTAAAAAACAATGTGAGAACTCATTGATTTTCTGACCAACCTATACCTAAGTATATGACCCACCTATGTCTGTCTCCAGAATGCGAACTATTTCTATACCAAGTACGTGATGCCCACAACTTAGTCCATGTACATTTACCTAGGTTTTTTAATCATCCTGTGCCGTGGGAACTCGTTGATTTTCCGCGACCAAAAGTACGTCCTTCCCTGGAATGAATCTAATTAACTTTGTACTTAATTGCTAGAGGCCGTTAGAAGCTAGCAAACACACTTTCGCATATAAAATTTTAGTTGATGTACCTATTAATCTAAGATGATTAAGATTTTTTTTGATGATTTTGAAAGAACCGAAAAAGCGCGAAAACGTTAGATAAAAGTAGACAATAAACATACAGACAAACAAAGCTTACCATAGCTGATTCGCTCCGAGAATGGAAACATAAGATGAGATCGATCGGTCAACAGGCGATAAGGCCCTGATCGCGAAAAGCTAACGGTTTCCAGGTGCTTAGGCTTCGAGCACACTGATTGGTGTGCAAATGTTATATCTCTCTGAAATATAAAAATATTCCTAACTAATACACTTATAAAAAACCGTCATAGCCTACTGGTTAAGACGTACGCCTTCTACTCGGGAGGTCGTGGTTTCGATTTCGGCCACACACCTTTAGCTTTTCAAAGTTATGTGCGTTTTAAACAATTAAACATCACTTACCTACTTTAAAGTTAAGAAAAAACATCGTGTGAAAACCTGCATACCTGAAACTCCTGAGATTTATCCATCATATTCTCAAACGTTTGTGAAGTCTACTTGGCCAGCGTGGTATAGACTATGGCCAAAACCCTTGTCATTCTGAGAGGAGACCCGTGTTCAGTAGTGAGCCGACAATGGGTTGAATTATGACAACATTCCTAACCATCTATAGTTGCTTTTACGCACTAGACTATTTCACACTTGTTCATATAAGGAGTCTTCAAACGAAATACCATGAGCCTGCACTTTTTCGCGCCATTAAAATAACTTGGGTCTACAAGACCCCCGCGGGTCCATGTAGCGAATACTCGGGATGCTCCAACGTATCAACTTAGAATATTTTCTGCGAACTAAACCGTCTTTACGGCTGTAATTTGACGAGGTTTCATGGTGTTGATAAGGTTTTTTTTAATTAGATACATACCTAATAATCGTATTTGGAATAAAATCAACAATCACTGATTTTTGTATAAAAACACATAATACCTATTCTATGTTAATTTCATCTAATGCGTGGTTGAAAAGTGTATGTAGCCTTGGTACATAATGGGGACGTTGCAAAATTAACATGTCAAAAATAAATAATTCCTCAAATACCTGAAGACGGACTTATATACTTTTTATCCCAGAGAATAAGAGTTCCCACGGGATTCTTAAAAACCTAAATCTACGCGGCTGAAGTCGCGAGCCTCATCTAGTTTTCCAATAATAAGTAAACAAATCATGTGAACCGAGACGCAATCACAAATTAGAATTTATTATCTAAACCCAATCGCTCTGTCTATACAATATACAGATTTGGCCTCGTCTACACTTATATTATATTTGTTTCGGCTCGTATCAATATTGTTTAGACAGTCGGACTTTCTCGTGATTATGCACGATGACAAGTTATTTTGAATGGCCAAACACAGAATGGCTCGAGGGGAAAGTCGGTAAAGCACTTGACCCAGCTGTAACATAACTGTTAAAACTTTTATATAAAAGTTTGGATGTTTTTCTTTTCTGTCGTAATCTTCCATTGTTTTTCACCATGTTTTTAGGGTTCTATAACTGACAACGTGGCAATGGGACCTTATAGGACCTTACTCCACTGTCCGTCCGTCTGTTTGTCTCTCAATCAGCGGGCTGTATCTCATGAAGACAGTTGAAATTAATTATCAGTGTGTTTTCCTATTGCTACTAGAAGGAGATGAAAAGTTTTCAATATAAGTTGGAACTGGATGTCAGTGCAGCAATCTTGTGGTGTTGAAGGTCTGTTTGTCTTGTGAATTATTTTTAACCCCCGACCCAAAAAGAAGGGTGTTATAAGTTTGACGTGTGTATCTGTGAATCTGTGTGTCTGTGTATCTGTGTATCTGTGTATCTGTGTATCTGTGTATCTGTGTATCTGTCTGTGGCATCGTAGCGCCTAAACGAATGAACCGATTTTAATTTACTTTTTTTTGTTTGAAAGGTGGCTTGATCGAGAGTGTTCTTAGCTATAATCCAAAAAAATTGGTTTAGCCGTTTAAGAGTTATCAGCTATTTTCTAGTTTTCTTGTAGAAAAGAAGGTTAGATAACCCTTAGGTTCATAATATTCAAGTGTCAATTGACAAATGTCAAGCTGTCAAGATGGACGTTGCCTAGATATACATAATTATTTATTTGAAAATGATTTGTCGGGGGTGTTGAATATTTTTAATTTACACTTGTATACATTTTAGTATGTTTCAAAAACGTGGTTGGTATTTTAAAAAATCACTTATTTTTTTTTATTCCATTACAAGTTAGCTTTTGAATGCAAGCTAAAATGTTGGTTAGTAATGATGAGGTCCAAAGCGCAGGTCACATTGGGAGCGAAGCGAAACGAAACTAAGTTCGTTTCGCTCGCTTCCTAAGGTACGAATCGTTGGCTTAGTTTAGTTCCTTAGTTCGCGGTGTGAACCAAAGTATGAAAAGACGCCCTAGCGACATGAGCGAAGCGAAACGAATTTAGTTTCGTTTCGCTTTGCGTCCAATGTGGCCTGCGCAAGCGGGCTAATCTGGATACAATGGATAAAACCTACTTTTTATTTTTGTTTAAAATAGCAATATTTACATGAATACCTATGAATAAGTCTTCTTGACAAGTTCCGGAAATACCAGGGTCAGCCTATAATTTGATAAGCTACCAGATTTTACGCGTATACGATTAAATATCCGTTTAATAAATAGTCGAAATGTGAAGATCCGTATAAAATTAGTATATCACTGTATCAAATGTTAAACGGTGTAACTAAACTAAAAAAATGTATAAACAAACCACGCCGTAACATAGAATGTGTTTTACAAAATTCCTACAAGCGGTCAAGTAAAAAAAATACAAAAAACCAAACGCTGTGGCCGGTTTCGACACAAAAAGTCTTGTTAGGTAACTAAGATAGAATTGTATGGAGTTGTTTTTAGTGTGATTTTGTTTCTTTTTATGTGTTGTACGAGTTTATAGTCGTGTATTTGGATTCTAATTAAGGTTTTTTTTTACAATTTTATCGCAAATTTGTAGTATTTTAGCTACCTTAAGAATTTTAATGGCTATAATTTTCTGTGTGTTTCTTCAGTAAAATGAAATAATTACGAATTAGAAGTTGCTTGTTTTACATTCTTAAATTTACACTAGCGTATAAAGATGGTTTTATTAGAAAAATATATAATTAAATTAGAAAAATACGCAATCTCAAAAAGTTTTCTTTTAAAATGTATGTTTTCTAACTATTTTTCTAACAATAATTTCAATACAAAAAAATAAAATAAAATTCAATACAATTTTAATAATTAATAATTAATAAAACATTATACAATTGCGAGTAATTCTGTTGTAAACAATCTTTAAACTAAATTAAATTGAAAGATCTAAATATAGTGCTACCCTTTTCCAAAAGACGCATCATGTAATGTAATACATATATTATTGTAATCTTTAATATATGTACAACCTTTGTTAATTTTACAAAAACGTATTAACGATCTAATATGAGGCACTGCCTTCTGATGAAGTAAAAACTGTTATGAAAGGAATAGATAAACATTTAAATGCCATTACAGAATTAAACACAATATTTGCGAGTAAAAATTAAAAAAAAATACTAGATAAATTGTATTTTCCATACTAAAAATAAGCATAATATTTTGGTGGTAATAGCAGCTCTAGGATATAACCGCACGCGTCCCGACTTATTGGTCGGTTCCATAAAAACAATTACGGTCACACGGGCTCTATAATTGAATTATTATTAGAAAATTACTGGTTAACTTAATAATTGGGGGGCGTCAGCTGCACTGTGTAATTTTCGACACTAATATAGTTATTTGTTTATAAAAGTCTCACAACTCCTTGCCTCCTTGCTGTTAGCTTGTTTCTTTGAGTTGTTATACTTTTAAGTTCGATCAAATCTTTGAAAAGAGCAACCGCCGAGTTTCTTGCTGGTTCTTCTCGGTAGGAAAGGCATTCCGAACCAGTGGTAGGTGCTTTTGACGATTCAAAAGAACTTGTAAAAGTCTAATTGAATAAAATATTTTGATTTTTTTTTTTGAATTTCTAAAAAAAAGACAACAGACTTGAGTTGTTTTGAGATATATCCGTGTTTATTTAACTATGTTCTTGCATGTATTCATCTATCTTCTCTTCTTTTGCTTCAATTTTCGGAGAAGTTATTGAGTTTGCAGGTCGATAAAAAGTGCAAATCTTGAAAAAAAACTCTAATAGTACCTACCTAGTTAAATTTATGGGCATATGTTTGACGATGCTTTAATTTGTAGAAAGTAAAGGGTTCTGTTAGAACTAATTTATGCCCGCAACTTCGTCCGCGTGGACTACACAAATTTCAAAACCCTATTTTACCCCCTTAAGGGTTGAATTTTCAAAAATCTTTTCTTAGTGCATCTGAATATCAACGCACAGCTCAAACTACTAGACAGACCAGGCTGAAATTTGGCATGCACATAGCTATTATGACAAGATTATGACATACACATCTGCTAAGAAAGGATTTTTGGAAAATTCAACCCCTAAGTGTTGAATAGGGGTTTAAAATTTAGGACTTCGTCCGCGTGGAGACGAAGTCGCAGTCTTAAACTAGTCAAATATAAATATTTTATACTTACTGAGAACAGATTACATACAATTCGAAATATTCCAGGTCCGGAAAGACTTATCCTAATAAAAAGCTCTTATCGGGACATCGGAGGCAATTATAATATTAACACAGACAGAAGTACGTACGTCAATCAAATGTAGGATTAGGTATTTATTTGACGTGGCCACTTCATTACTGAGCTGTGTATTAATGGCGCCTTTATAACTAACGAGACGATATCGTGACGTAATCGTGTCTGTCTGTATGTCATAGGCCCGTTCCTGTCCGCTCGTAGGTAGTTACGAGCGAACATAGGAACGGGCATACATACACACATACAGGTCAAACATATAACGCTCCTTTTGGGCTTCCCGCAATCGGGTAAAAAAGAAATGAATCAAACTACGACAGCATTACCACAATTCCGATCAGTATTATTATTCGAAACTTCTTTTTTATTAATAAAAACGCACTTATATCATAAAATTAAATATTTATAAAGTGCATACTAATTTATAAAATTGATTTACGTATTGAATCACGAGTTCTCTATGGCTCCTAAATTACATTCACCGACACACACACACACACACACGCACCCGCGCTCGGTTGGTTTCAGGTTACCGGAAAACAAATCATTTATGATACATCTGTTTTTATTTTATGTTCAAAAAAACAGTTACAGCTATATCTTAGTTAAAAATACGGTAGTTTATTTTAAGCTTGTTTACTTTATTGATTCATGATTGAGTCTTATAACTTATGAAATAATGAACATAGGTACGTACATATAATTTTTTAAATTCAAAAGTATTTCTGTTCGTCTGTCTGCTAGCTTTTTACGACCAATCCACTTAAACGATTTACTTTAGTCGAACTTCATCACTGTGGATAATTAGGTTTTAAAAATCCCTTGGGAACACTTTGATTTAACGGTATAACAAGTAGCCAGTGTCACTCTCGAGGTCTCAAAGAGTCTTAAAACTTCTGAAATAATGAATATACATACTAAAATGTTATAAATGGGAAAGTTTTTCTGTCTGTTAGCTAGCTTTTCACTACTCATCCGTTTAAACGATTTACTTAGTCAAACTTAATCGGCGTGGATTTAGGTTTTTAAAAATCCCTCGGGAACACATTGATTTTCCGGGATAAAAAGTAGCCAATGTCACTCTCCATGTCTTAAACTACAAACCACATTGACATTGACTCACTGGTACGTTCAGTTAGATAAACCAACAAACGAAAGTACCTATATCTCACGTAGGTACATAAAATATTAGTAGTGATTGGCAAACATGATTGGGAAATTTCGTAACTGTAATCACAATAAGTGTTTTGCCTACGTACAAAGTCGCGGGCGTCTGTTATATTTCAATAACCGTTAAGAGGGGTCTCTCCGTCACTCGCTCCATACAAACGTAGTTCCAATTTCATTTGAATATTAAGCAACCAAAGTCCATGAAATTTTGCACACATATTCTAGAAACTAAATCTATGCCTGTGGTTTTCCAGATTTCTGTTAAAAATTCGGTTTCAAAGTTACGCGTAAAATTCACATACAAATCTTTGAGCTCCTTTAATTTTAAAACTACATATTTTTAGAAAATTCTAAAACACCACAGGCGCAGATGTTAGTTTCTAGAATATATCTGCAAAATTTCATGGACTTTGGTTGCTTAATATTCAAATGAAATTGGAACTACGATTGTATGGAGTAAGTGACGGAGAGAGCCCTGTTAAAACAATAAAGCTGGTTTTGATATCGCGTGACTGTACGCCTTTCGATAAAACAGATGTCATCATAAAATGTCACCATGGAATGAATACATTTACTGCAAATTGAAAATAGTGATTTAATCAATGTCCTCTCAACATAGAAGCTACACGCTAGACTAAATAATAAACTAGAATGCATAATTAATTAATTAGTCACAGTAGCTAATATTATACGAGGCGAGGATAAAAATTTAGCAGAATAGTTTGTATGTATTCAACATGTCAAACGAAATATCAACGCAAAATGATGCAAATAATTATATTGAGTCTGAAGAGCTTGGAAATTGAAGTGATAGTAGATACCGAAAACTAATATTGTGTTAAGTAAAAAACAGGACTACCCTGCCTAAAAGTGAAATTTTTTCGAATTTGAAAATAGCGCCATACAATCGCTACATTCGCATTTGTTCTATTCAGGTTCTGGAAGTTATGGTGGAATAAAGAAACACACATACATGAACCTTAAAAATATTACACTATGTAAAAATACTACTTTTCTAGCAATGGTAATTTTAGACCGTTTATTTTCTTCTCCGTAGGAAAGGCATTCCGAACCTTTTGACGATTCAGAAGTACTTGTAAAAGTTGAATTGAATAAAAATATTTAGAATTTTGAATTTATTACTGTTACGAGTAGGTATATTATTTTTATTAAATAGGTATAAAATGTGAGTAATTCCTTATATAGGATTTCAATATCATAGTAAGCAATTAAGGGCTCTCTAAGATATAACCTATGTTCCTTTGTACTTTTGCGTAGTATGATAAATGAACCTTTGCGGTTTCATCATTAAATTGAATACCTATATAATATCCAACACTAGCTTAGCTTCTCCTTTCAGTAAAGGTTGCCTGGTAGAGATTGCTCCAAGCAATAAGGCCGCCTTTGCACACAATTGTTTTTTTCTGTTTTCTTCTTTCTGTGTTGTGTTCCTTTATATGTGTTTTTGTGTGCAATAAAGTGTTTCCTAAATTTTTTACATGAATTTGGCACGACTAAATATTGTATTTATACTAAAATTACTGAAGTAAATTACCGTAATGGTGTTTAAAGGTGTTCGTTTTTCCAGTCCAATTAATTAAACAAAATGATTTACCGTAAATCGTAATCGGATCGACGGTTCAATGTGTTTATTCTTCAGTCCAATTAATTTAACATAAAATTTAAACGAAATAATTTACCGTAGTCACACGAAGTGTTCAATCTGCTCCAATTAATTTAACATAAATTTTTCACCATATAATTTAACAAAGGCGAAAAAATATTGAATTTCTACTAAATAAGCTTATCATAACTGCAACACTTGTTTTAAATTAAATATTTATATAGGTATATAGTAGGTGCGTTTTAAATGATTATCATATTTTGATGAGAGTTGATAATAACTGGGTCCGATATACATAATATAAACCTGTTTGGTTTTCGACACATGGAATGATAAACATGTTCATTCATATAACGACATATATTAGATCTGTATGACATGTACGGGAATCGAGCCTGCAAATTGTGATATGTGATAGTCATGAGATAGGTATACAAAAAGGAATTAAATTGTTTGTATCTATTTTGCAACGTCGTAATTTTAATAGAATATGTCCAGTAATAACACCTGAGGCGTCAAACGACTCCTTATAATCACCATTTTTATATGGTAATAATTTTTATTAACACGCTCACAAACTCTTAAATGCCTTCAGGGTTTATGACAGGTCTGTAGAGTTTTGCAGACTTGTCTTGCGCAGTGTTAGCAGCCTGGACTAACTTTTATTTTGTCTTGTTGCAGATCGCGAGTAAAATGTCGAAGCGAGGAGAATAAGAGTTCCTGCTGACAACATGGCGACATTAACACAGATTGTTGAGGATAGAAAAGACATAGATCAACGATGTGGAAACGATAGACTGCCTTCTCTAAAAGACATTGAAAAAGATACTGAAACAGCAGGACATAACAGATTAAAAATAGCATCCGCTGATATGGATTGCTACAGAAGCAAAAATCCTTACATCCTGTATAATAATTTCAGATACAAAAAAGAACTATCAAGGGTGGCCATGAAAAGGGAATATGGTTTCTATAGCTATTGTTTTATTAGTGTTTGCTTAAGTTTCATATTAGGATTACTTATCGGAGTTGCAATAGTGGGATCTCCTGAAACAAGAGTGATTTCTCCTAGTTACAATCCTAGAAAATTAGTGAGAATAAACACTACTCGAGATGGACATTCGAGAAGTTTAAATTCTCTAAAATTGACTGATAATTTTAAGGTAGACAAAGATTTTATATTTTCCGAAAAAGAAAAAGACAGATTTGCGACGGTATCGTTTACGGGTGCTATTGAACCTCATAAATACAACATGGACGTGTATCCAAAAGGGCTCACGGACGATATGAAAGAAATTTTAAAAGATAATAAAGTTTCTCGTCATAAGCACACTATAATGAATGTTGTCAATACAACTTCACATGTACCCAATGACGAAACAGTTCTATACCAAAACATTTACTGGGGTCCCGAAGTAGAAAACTCAATGCCTCAGGGTTACGGCGAGAATTCAGCTGAAATATGGGAGAGATATGTAAACCAAAGTGAAATCGTTAAAATGGAAACAGGCTGTGGAAGAATGCAGAATCGATTAGTAACTTTTAAAGATGGGATTCAAGCTTGCGTGCGCTATAGACAGAATACGGATCAAATACAGGGAGAAATCTTTAGTTTCTATGTAGCAAGATTGTTAAATTTAACAAATGTTGCTCCCTCCGTTGTCAAAGTCGTCGATTTAAAAGATAAACTATGGCAAAGTGTATCTAATGATATCGCCACAGCGCAATGGAACACCAATCGTGCTGTAGTATTAACTCAGTACATACCAAGCTTAGAACCAGCAACTATACCTGAAATTTTTAAACCTTCCACAAGACATTTGAACAAAATCGATGTTTTTAAAATTTCCTTTAAAGAAAATGCTACAAGTGATACCAGTAAGCAAATTTTGATAGACAAATTGAGAATGAAAAATGTTAAGACGAAGAAGGAAGAAGTAGAAAATTTCGAGTACATAGATGCGAAACTGAATAGAAAAACTATAGACTTGTTTGTGGAGTTAGCGCAATGGTCTGATCTCATAATATTTGACTACTTGACGGCGAATTTAGATAGAATTGTAAATAATTTATTTAATTATCAATGGAATATAAATATCATGGATGGTCCAGCACACAATCTGGCAAGAAAAATGGACAGTGGACTTTTGCTGTTCTTGGACAATGAATCTGGACTTTTACACGGTTATAGACTGCTGAAAAAATATAACATGTATCATAGTCTGATGCTTGATAATTTGTGTGTTTTTAGAAAAAAGACAGTCGATGCTTTAAAGCTTTTATACGACACATCAATCGGTTCGAAACTCAGTGATATATATCATAAGAAAAACAATGCAATTATTAGAGACATTTTACCACCTTTGCCGGAGAAAAATGCAAAGATTTTACACGAGAGGATAGGAAAGGTGTTAAGTCAAATAGAAAAGTGTGAACAGACTTTTTTTAATACTAGATAGAGATTCCAATTATGCTCGCACTGAAGTCTTACTAACCTAGACATTTTATTAAATAATTTTAATTGGTGTATGAAGGGCAACAATTTATACATTTTTTATCCTAAAATGTTCCATATCTTTCTACCGATGACAAGTTATTTTATTGTAAAACTAGAGGATCCCCGCGACTTCATACGCGTGCATTTAGGTGTTTGAAGATCCCGCGGGAACTGTTTGATTTTCCGGGATAAAAAGTTGCCTATGTCAATTACGGGGACGTAAGCTACCTCGGTACCAAACCATACAAATCGGTTAAGCGGACGGGTTTTTGGGATCCCGTGGGAACTCTTTGATTTTCCGGGATAAAAAGTAGCCTACGTCCGTTTCCGGGATATAAGCTAACCCCGTACCAAATTTCGTCAGAATCGGTTTAACTGTTGGGCCGTGAAAAGGTAGCAGACAGACAGACAGACACACTTTCGCATTTATAATACTAGTATGGATTAGTATGGTGTTGCACAAAAATAATATAAATGTTATGTGTAAAATAAAGTGCGAGCAATTTCATGTAATATTTTTTTAGAATTATAAGCATTTTTCGATACCAAATATCTTTATTTATTGTAAAAATAAATATATGTGCCAGTAATTATTGTTTGTGGTGATATTTAAAACTGTTAGATATTTTGTATTATATTAATAATTGTAAATATGTAAAACTGCTGTTGACGTGCGTAGATTCTGTGATGTTTTTAAATTTAAGGATTTTAAGGACTGATTTCTTAGAATTTGCCAACTGTAAAAATTACATTTTTTTTAACTCAAATTTTTGTGTATCCGAAATAGCGAATCGCAGTAGAAACTCGTAAGATGCGTTAAATATAAAAATAATAACGTAAAAGTAACAATTACAAGTATTAAATCGTAACACAAGAGATAAACATAACTAGAATATTTAAAGCGCGAGTATAGCGGGTCACTTACTTGTTTCTCCGACAAATTTTCTATTCGTTTACCTTTTAAGAGGGGTGTCTCCGTCACTCGCTCCATACAAACGTAGTTCCAATTTCATTTGAATATTAAGCAACCAAAGTCCATGAAATTTTGCAGACATATTTTAGAAACTAATATCTATGCCTGTGGTTTTCCAGATTTCTGTTAAAATATTCGGTTTCAAAGATACGCGGTCTTAAAAATTCACATACAAATCTTTGAGGCCCTGTAATTTTAAAACTACATATTTTTAAGAAAAATCTAAAACACCACAGGCACAGATATTAGTTTCTAGAATATGTCTGCAAAATTTCATGGACTTTGGTTGCTTAATATTCAAATGAAATTGGGGCTACGATTGTATGGAGTAAGTGACGGAGAGAGAAAAAGTTAAAAAAAATTCGTCACATGTTCTACGTCATGGTCACAGCGAGCTTTAACTTGAAAATATGTAAATAAATGTAAAAAATATGTAATTATAATAAATAAAATGAATCTCAAAGAATGCCTTTTGTTATTTATATTTTTGGGGAACACTGCACATCATACATAATTTATAGTTAAGGGGAAGAGCTATCTTATAGTAAGTACTATTTACTACTACTTTTATAGAATATAGGTGATTGTAGACTAATGCTGAGATATTTGAAGTAAATTCAAAAATTTAAGTGGAGATTACACCGATCTTAATATTATCTCTTAGTTAACTTTAATCGTGAGTCTCCATAGAATTCTTGTGATTAAATTAGTAGTAATCTCGACTGAAATTTTTAAATTTGTTTCGAATAACACAGCGTTAGTCGTGCGCTCAGTCTATTTATTTTAAATGTGATAAAACTAGCATTTTCCTGCAATTTTGCCGAGTGAATTTAGATTTCTTGTGTGTGTCTCATCCAAGTGGTAAAGAGGGTTTATGTAGGTATTATTAAAAAAAAAACTAATTAAGTACCTAAATGCAAAACATCAAGGTTTTCAACCTAGCGGTTTGATCTATTACTTTGATAGGTATATTTGATAGCTATATTTATACAAATGTATCTAGCTGTGTAGAGTTCCATGAACTGTGACTAATAGTAGGAAACTATAGTAAGTAGAAGAGTCCCGATAAGTTAGTACGAGTATGTACGAACAACAGACGGAAATGTTTAAGTACGGAAATCAGCTCAGAAAGAATAAAAAGTAAGTATGTAAGTATCATAATATTTTGACTTAACCTACATTTGCAATAAAAGCCAGTAATTACATAGCTAAAAGCTAAATATACAGCTAAAATATTAGTAACAAATGATCGGTATTTATACTAAAGCGATTATTTGGCGATTAAATATAGGTACTACAAGTAGGTAAAAGATAGAAAAAAAATTAGCATGTCTGTTACTTTCACTCAAAAACTAATGGACGGATTTGGCTGTTTGGAATGTAGATAAATTACACCCTGGATTAACACATAGGCTATTTTTTATCCCGGAAAATCAACGAGTTCCCACGGGATATTTAAAAACCTATATCTGTGTGATAAAAAAATGTGAAGCGCGAGACAGTGCACCGCCTTAACAAAAACCAACAGTTTAGTTTGTATGCTGTCCGCCTCCGGCTACCGACCTAATGTAATCTTTACCACCACCACTTAACCTTTATCTATTAATATCTGTAAAGTTTAAACTTACGCCTTATTGAAATCCATAATATGAACGCTTCATAAGAGGGCTCTCTCCGTAACTCGTTTCATACAATCGTAGTTCCAATTTCATTTGGATATTAAGCAACCAAAGTCCATGAAATTTTGCAGACATATTCTAGAAACTAATATCTGTGTCTGTGGTTTTCCAGATTTCTGTTAAAATATTCGGTTTCAAAGTTACGCGGTCTTAAAAGTTTTCATACAAATCTTTGAGCCCCTGTAATTTTAAAACTACATATTTTTAGAAAAATCTAAAACACCAGTTTCTAGTATATGTTTGCAAAATTTCATGGACTTTGGTTGCTTAATATTCACATGAAATTGGAACTACGATTGTATGAAACGAGTGACGGAGAGAGCCCTGTTTACAAAAGGCGTATAGACAAAAATTCAGTTTTACAAGAGAAGCAAAAATAAAATCATGCAAAATCAAAACTGGCTGTTATTATTTAGGTCTGATATTTGGAATAAATCTCTTTTTAGAACCTAAGTGTACTAAATCCTTGAATCTTCTATATACCTTTAGGTACTTTCAGGAAGTAAAAAAAAAATATTAGGAAGAATAGTGAAAAAAATATCCATATTGTTTCATTGGCCTTTGATATACTCGCAGAAACACTAACATAATAATATATAGATGGAATAGACAACCTCCTATTTTGAAGTCGGTTAAAAATATAACTTTTTAGGGGTCTACCTACTTACTAACTATGCCTTTGGTAAGTGGAGATGCAATCGAAGATGAAAGTGAGCTAACTTGGAAGGGGTATGACAGTTTGATGAAACCCAATAGTCCTAATCGTTGTCTAGTTTCTACGCTGCATTGTAACAAGTGTAAATTAAAAATTTATAACACCTCCGACAAGTGAAGGTTACAGTAACTAGAAAAGAGATGATAACTTTCAAACGACAGAACCGATTTTCTTGGATTATAGCTAAGAACACTTTTGATCAAGCCACCTTTCAAACAAAAAAAAAAAACTAAATTAAAATCAGATCATTATTTTAGGAGCTACGATGCCACAGACAGATATACAGATATACACGTCAAACTTATAACACCCCTCTTTTTGGGTCGGGGCTTAATAAAACGCTAATAGAAGGTTGATCCAGCCTTTTACCAGACCAGACTAAAGACCCTAAATCTCCCATCTGATTTAGAATGGTCTGGAAATCATCCTAAATCGCCCGTCGGGCTCGAACCCTAGAACTCTCACTTATAAGACGACAACGTTTGCCACTGCGCCATTGAGGATGTTAAATTTCATTTGCAATGTAAGTACTTTCATCCTGGAAAATCAAAGAGTTCCAACGGAATTTCGAATACCTAAATCCACGCGGATAAAGTTGCCGGCATCATAATATCATAATATATGCATCATAATATATAGGTATAGTTAGTAAATGATTGTCAGCCGTAGAATTAATTGCTACCGTAAATGGTATTTTAAACCATATTTATAGCTTTTGTAAGAAAGCTTCTGATATCTATATAGAACCGTTATCTGAAGAGTTCCAACAACCTGTTTTTTTATAATAAGTATAACCAAAGAACAATGCACTAAACCCAGATTTCTTCGTTAAACTGGATAAACGCTACTGCAGAAGTTGCCTTACTTGGTTCACCGCAGTAAAACGGATGAAACAAGTGTAAGTTAAAAATTTATAACACCCCCGACAAGTGAAGGTTACAGTAACTAGAAAAGAGCTGATAACTTTCAAACGGCTGAACCGATTTTCTTGGATTATTGCTAAGAACACTCTCGATCAAGCCACCTTTCAAACAAAAAAAAACTAAATTAAAATCGGTTCATTAGTTTAGGCGCTACGGTGCCACAGACAGATACACAGATACACAGACACACAGATACACACGTCAAACTTATAACACCCCTCTTTTTGGGTCGGGGGTTAATAATTTGGGCACTTGATTGACATCGAAATAAGTAAACCTTACTTCTTAAAAGCCAGTCAAATTTTTTATCGGCAAACATAAAATACTTCCAGCACACATACTATTAATTAGTTCAATGCACTTTTTCAAAAGGGGATGACGTGATGTTTTTTATTTGCTAAATTCGAAAAATTCCCATAATGCAAACAGGCCAATAAAGAGAAATTTCAATGGTGGTTCTATACAAAAGCGACCAGACATTGAAAGAAAATTAAATCTTCTATCCATAACATAGAGTTCAATTTCCATTGGAATTATAATAGACTTTATTTTTAACAAGCTACCCTTTGAAAGCGAACACAGAGATGACTGGCACATATCGAGTTATATAAAACTAAAAAATACAAGCCAATATTGCTTTTATTCCAATACGCATCAAGTCTAAAATCCCTTGCACCATCTTGATCTCAGGTTTAAAAATAAAACAGAGTAATATGGCACTAATTTTAATACGCATAGAAGATAAAATTACTTGGAAAAGTATGTAAAAACAAAAAAAGAAGAAATCTGTGTGACTGGTCTTAACTAACCGAAATCAACTATTGTCAAATATCGGATAGAAAAAAGTTCATTTGAGAAGCGTGAGGTAAACTCAGTTGGGAGTTTTACATCGAACGATGCTATCTGACGCGCAAACGATATAAAAGAATACCAAGACATAGATGTACCTACGTACTTATAATATGTAGATAGGTATTATACGTATCTCCATTCAGTCACGTTTTATGTCCCGATTTGAATGAAGGCTTAATACTTAATATATACTGAATATGTTGGCGTAACTTACAGCGAAAATATGCGTACAGCTAACGAAAATATCATATTTACTTACAGTCATGCAAAGACCATACTTTATATCTACTAAGCTATGTGCTACTTCTTTGTATACCCAAATAGGTACTTACTTAATGATTATTAAGATTTAAATAAGCGTGAAATCGAAGAAACTGTCTACATCTTCATCATCAACAACAACTCATTGCTGGCTCACTACTGATCACGGGCCTCCTTCTCGGAATAAATATGGTTTGGCCATATTCAACGCTGGCCAAGTGTGGGTTGGCAGACTTCACACATACAGAACTCTTAGGCATGCAGGTTTCCTCACGATGTTTTCCTTCACCGTCCATTGGTTAAATGGATGGACCGGTAAAAGCTAGCAGACGGATAGATACACTTCCGCATAATTTTATTATATTAAAGTATGGATAAAGGGTAATTCCGCTTTTGGATAACAATAATGATCTATCGGTTTTCCGATAAAAGATCGATAGATAAAATCGTATCTTTATCGTCAAGTGAAAGAGTGCCCCGGGTTGAGATTTGAAATCCATAGAAATTCAAAGTCGCAGCCAAGATCTTCAAAAAAAGAAACTAGTGTGAATGGACATGACGTTGGATTTAGCAGGTTACGGATTGGAATAAAAACTAAATTAAAATCGGTTCATCGGTTCATTCGTTTAGGCGCTACGATGCCACAGACAGATACACAGATACACACGTCAAACTTATAACGCCCCTCTTTTTGGGTCGGGGGTTAATAAAAAATACTACCTTGTTATCAAAAGGTACGAGTAAGTATTCCAATTTACTTTATGCCCAAAGATGGCTTGAAATGGGAAAAGATTTCTCTAAATAAAAGAAAAAGTAAAGTACATACTGAGAAACAGCGAAAAAGCGTTTTCGTTATATTTATTAGAACCAGATTCCCACGACTTTGTCCGCGAGGGTTGATGTTTTCGAAAATCCCGTGGAAATTCTTTGATTTTCTGAGGTATAACGTAGCCTGTGTCACCCTCTAGGTTTTTAATCATAGTCATGCAAAAATCATATCGATCCGTTGCTCCGTTGCAATGTGATTTAAGGACAAACCAATATGTCAACAAACACTAACACTTTCGCATTTATAATATAGGTAATCATTTAATTCGATGGGAAATAAAATGTTCCTGTAGTAAAACTGGGCACACATTAGCTAATGGTAATTAGCTTGAGTTAGTTTACTTTTGATAGTTTTCGAGTTTTTCCACTGACTAAGTAAGTACATACAAGTGATGTGCTTATTGGACAAGTCTAAAAGTTTTTAAGCCGCAAATGTCTCGTGAAAGTCTCCCTAATATGTGCTTCAGTTGTTTTAAGTATAACTAAATTCTAAAACTAATATTCTTTATAATAGGTTTATCGTTCAAGCTGCAGTAGCGAATGTTAATTTATTTTTTACTAGCCGATGCCCGCGACTTCGCCCGCGTGGATTTAGGTTTTTCGAAATCCCGTGGGAACTCTTTGATTTTCCGGGATAAAAAGTAGCCTATGTGCTAATCCAGGATATTATCTATCTCCATTCCAAATTTCAGCCAAATCCGTCCAGTAGTTTTTGCGTGAAGGAGTAACAAACATACACACACACACACACACATACAAACTTTCGCCTTTATAATATTAGTGTGATGCGGCCAGCCTGAATGTGTAAAATGAGCATGTAGAGAGACTAACAGCACAGAATATATACCTAATAGCCAGCAGTAAGAGATCTAAATGGTATTTTGTTTATTTCTGAACCAATTAAACTGCCGTGTAATGATTAAGTTAGTGTGAAATAAAAAATCCCTATATCCCAATCTAGAAGAGCCAACTGTGTAAAATTTACAAAAAGTTTTAAAAGAACCCAATCTCCAAACAAGCCGTTACAAATTCAAAAGAAATCGAATCACACATTTTGAGTTTTTTTTTTAATTTCTACAAATTCGTTACAATGAACTAAGATGTTTGTGATCTCTACAGGGAACGTTCACACTTGCTCGCAAAAATATTGGGAATAGTCTGTCTGCCAGTTCGAAATAACTGCCAAGCTTATATTTTTAGATATAATTATACAAAGTACATATTGAACATCTATACACATAGAACATATTTAACATATTGAACTTCCTGCACGTTATGAAATCCAAGCATATTCTTTAAAACGGCAGAATTGAGAGATTTTGCAGGCAAATAAGGCCAAATAGCTAAACTAAAGGCCAAAGACTGACTTTCTTTTATCTTGGGGGAAAGAAAAAGAATTGAAAAAATCTTAATGCTTCCGAATCAAATCGCAGACAAAAGTCAAAACCAAGTGTATAGTGTAATGAAATATCACACTAATTTTATAAAGGCGAAAGTTTGTGTGTATGTGAGTGTGTGTGTATGTTTGTTATTCCTTCACACAAAAACTACTAGACGGATTCGGCTGAAATTTGGAATAAGCTATTTAGAAGCACATAGGCTATTTTTTATCCTGGAAAATCAAAGAGTTCCTACGGGATTTCGAAAAACCTAAATCCACGCGGGCGAAGTTGCAGGCATCGGCTAGTTTTAAAATATTAGTCAGTAGCCGATACGTATTTTGATAATTAGATGAACAATTACGAGAAGAAGCTGAAAAATGTAGAGAGTCCCTCAAATGTATGCAATTTGGAATACATGAATTAGAAAATACGTTTCCTACCTACTAACCTTGACTAAATAACGGAAATCGATTTGTTCAATCGACCTCTTGCTTCCACACCTAGTTAGTTAACACTAATAAAAAATGCCCCAGATGATCCCAGAAAATCGAAGAAATCCCATTGGATTTTTTTAAAACTTAAACCCACACGGACGAAGTCGTCGGCCTTCCGAAGTCGTAGCTTGCGTCCTGAAGACGGATATATTCTATTTTCTAACTCCGAGAATACAAGGGTTACCATGGGATTTTTAAAAACCAAAATCCACGCGAACAAAGTCGCGGGCATCATACTATAGTAAACAGATCTTAGGTAGACTTGGACAAAGCCACATTAATTTTGTATCTTTAAAATCAGCTCCGATGACACAATATTTATAACCGATTATAAAGAATAGGATATCTATCTCGCTTGCTAGTCTAGACCAAAAAAAAAGACAGTATATTATAGCTATAATTTAGAGGTGTGAAACGGGTTATCGACCATATAATTGTTGCAAAGTTTGCTTTAAGATATTAACGTGCTTATGCATATTATGTCTAGGTGGTATTTATACTATGAGTAGGTCTTATATCTTTTAGCTAACCCGCCCTGGTTTTACTCGGGTAGAATATTATCCAAAAATCCTCTCCTAGTAGGGTCTATGTTATAAAGAAAACCTACACGCAAAATCTCAGGTTACTACACCCAGGGGTAGCCAGTCAGTTTATCTTTTAAATATGATAAGTTAGAAAAATGTGCAGACGAGGTGCGATCAAAGGTTTGTAGAATTAAAAATAAACACTAATATTATAAAGGCGAAAGTTTGTGTGTATGTGTGCGTGTGTGTGTGTGTGTGTTTGTTACTCCTTCACGCAAAAACTACTGGACGGATTGGGCTGAAATTTAGAATGGAGATAGATTATACCCTGGATTAGCACTTAGGCTACTTTTTATCCCGGAAAATCAAAGAGTTCCCACGGGATTTTTAAAAACCTACATCCACGCGATCGAAGTTTCGGGCATCAGCTAGTAAAATAATATTTCATTGTTTTTAAATCTCAATTTATATCCATGCTAATGAAAATTGTTAAACTACCTAAATGCATACCTTATCAAATCGGTTTGATCGCTTTTTTTGCATAATTTTGATTGAACTTAACAGGGCACTTACTCCATACAATCATAGTTCCAATTTCATTTGAATATTAAGCAACCAAAGTCCATGAAATTTTGCAGACATATTCTAGAAACTAATATCTGTGCCTGTGGTGTTTTAGATTTTTCTAAAAATAAGTAGTTTTAAAATTACAGGGGCTCAAAGATTTGTATGTGAATTTTTAAGACCGCGTTACTTTGAAACCGAATATTTTAACAGAAATCTGGAAAACCACAGGCATAGATATTAGTTTCTAGAATGTCTGCAAAATTTCATGGACTTTGGTTGCTTAATATTCAAGTGAAATTGGAACTACGTTTGTATGGAGCGAGTGACGGAGAGACCCCTCTTAACTAAAGAGCTTTTGTTTGAACATCACATTGAAGAGACAGCATTTGTGTAGGTACATACTTAACTCGTAGATAAAAATTAACCCGAAGAAAATACCTATTCATGATGGTAAATGACACTGACAAAATGGCGTGAGTACAATCATCACCAAATAGATGCAAGCTGTCAGATAAACATAATCCTACCGTCTCATACAGGCAATTTGATAAATAAATAATACTAGCTGACGCCCGCGACTTCGTCCGCGTGGATTTAGATTTTTCAAAATCCCGTAGGAACACTTTGATTTTCGGAGATAAAAACTAGCCTGTGATTCTACTGTGATTGACTAGATTCAGCCAAATCCGTTCAGGAGTTTTTGCGTGAAAGAGTAACGAACTTCCATACATCCATCCATACGTATCTATACAAACTTTTACGTTTATAATATTAGTAGGATGGTGGTAATTTCAATATTTTCTACCCATTTTGGCTTTAATTAGCTATATTGTGTACGAAACATCGAATTTCTTTATCTATCGAAGTTATTTTTTTACTTTGTGAATACTTTTTAATTTTTTTTTAACTTTTTTAATTTTTTTTTAATTTTTTTACTTTGTGAATACTTTTTTGTGTGACTTTAATAATACGAAGCAATATTCATCATTTGACATATTTTATGACAAAATAATGGTACGAAAGAAATTTTGAAAACGTAAATTTGAACTACGGAATTTTATCAAGATCCTCTTAGGTAAGTATAAATTAGACGACACAGAAAGTCAGACGGGCAAACATTCGAGAAGTATATTCTACTCTTGCGCATTTCGCATCAACAGCTTATCTCTCATTTAATTATTTTAATAAGGTAGATATTTTTAAGTGCTATTTTTATGTATTATTCAAGCAAGGATTTAAATTGATGTACTGAAATTAAACGCTTCTGGAATTCGTTCAAATGATAAGTTGAATGAAAATGAATACGGCCAAAACGATGACTCATCATCAAATATATAGAATCAAGTTTATCATGTCATCAATAATATATTTGATACTGACTGTACTTGCATATAATTTACATAACAATAAAGTCTAGACTGTCAAATATTTATCACTTAAAAAAACCGCCCAAGTGAGAGTCAGACTCGCGCACCGAGGGTTCCGCACTCGGGTATTTTTTCCGACATTTTGTACGATAAATCAAAAACTATTATGCATAAAAATAAATAAAAATCTGTTTTAGAATGTACAGGTAAAGCCCTTTCATATGATATCCCACTTGGTATTGTTATCTTACTTTGAAAATTTAAACACATTTTTTTGTAATGTAACCATAAATTCTCAGTTTTCGGATTTTTCCCTTTACTTGTGCTATAAGACCTACCTACCTGCCGAATTTCATGATTCTAGGTCAACGGGAAGTACTCTTTAGGTGTTCTTGACAGACACGATAGACGGACAGACAGACAGAAAAGTGATACTAAAAGGGTTCCGTTATTCCTTTTGAGGTACGGAACCCTAAAAATTATATTAGATCAACTTCATAGGAAAATGTGCCTTAAATTTGAGTACAATAAATCAAAGAATAGCATGTGCTTATATCGTTTCGCACATTTAAGCTGATTTTAAGCTTCACAAATCTTTATTTATACGAATTGAGTTCCGGGTTTTTATACAGTCTCTATTTATCTAGTTGCCTTGACTCTAAAATATTTTTAAATGGATTTCCACTTGAAGAAGTATTTTTCAAGGTTATTTTCTTCTATGATCTACTTGAAATATGCTTAACTAAGTAGGTTCTTTTTTTACTAGAAAATTTTTCATAGGGAACATTGTGAAAAGGATGTACCTACTTAACTATTTATTACTATATTTTTAGACCTTTAGTTTGCCTAATTATAGCACTAACTATTAGGAATCTCAGTACTAGTATCACTAGTAGCCCATCATGAGAAAAGATTAGAAGTTTGACCCCGAGGGACTAAACCTACCTAGTCCTATAAAACCGAAGGAAAGAAGGAAAAAAAATGAGTTCTCTAAAACTACAGTGGCACCTCTTTAACTCGAACCCCGTTAACTCGAAATTCTCTCTAAGACAAAGTAATTATTCATTCCCTTCCCTTGAAGTATCAAAAACCCTATCACTCGAATTATTTAGACGCTATAACTCGAAGTGGATATGATTTCCCTGTGATGTACTATTCACACATATCACGCTCTGCAATTTGAACTACAAATCTAGCGGACTCTACATATATCTCAAAAAAAAGATTCTGACGAATTGAAAACCTCCTTCTTTTTTCGAAGTCAGTTAAAGAAGCAGTATGTAAACTTTGCGGCCTCTGTAAAACGAAATACGGTCCGTTAGACTCCTTATCTCGAAGTCCTAGATACATCAAAGATTCGATAACTCGAAATTTGTAACCTTTCCCTTGAATAAAAAAATTTCAAAAAAAATTAAACCTACTTCAAAAACTACAAACACTAAAAAGTATATTTTTTTATATTTCACAATTTTTAGTGGTACCACTGTAATAAAATATGCTATGACTGATTAAAAAACTACTGTTTACTAAGCTATTACACTGATCGCAAGCAATTTGCTCATATCAATTGAGGAGTTCTGTTCTCCATCTCCGAATATATTCATCAGATCACGAAATTTATATGGGACCACCTGGAAAGTATAACCCTTTCAAACAAAAAAAACTTTATCAAAATCGGTCCAGGTGTCTTCGAGTAATCGGGGAACATATTACATAAAAATAAAAAAAGATTCCGACGAATTGAGAATCTCCTCCTTTTGAAGTCCAAAAAAAATTTATAAAAAAGTTAAAAGTTAGTTTTTGAAAAAGTTACAAATGACTCCACTGTATCTATCGCACACTTGGTCGCCCAGTTCAATAAGACGCTAACGTCTAGCTTGCGTCCAATATTCCAATAGTATTAGGACTTACATGCGCGAGATCCTTTAGACTTTAAAGTGCTAGTATTTCCACCATGCAAATGAATTGCTATTTGAAAATAATTAATCCACTAAGAACATAGCCACTGCAGTTACATGAGATTAGAATAATTTGTCACATACGTAGGTAGAGCTACTGATAAGTATCATCATAATACTAGTAATTATTATCTGCTGATAATAACCAGGTTCGACGGCTTAACATGCTCTCGTCCACGGAGGAATGTCATTGCCTAATTTGTAATACCACCATGATTGGGTTGGCTATATTGGCTACTACGTTGGCCTAGTGATTAACACGATCGTCTGCGAACGACGAGGTCCTGGGTTCAATTCCTGGGTCAGGACAAGAATAGTTAGGTACCTATAAGGTACCTATTGGATATTTCTGTCAAGAAACTTTCAGTTCTAGCCGGAGTTAGAATGTTATCGATGTCTTACTCTCGTGCCTCGGAGAGCACGTAAAGTCATCAGTCCTGCTCCTAATATCTCTCTGCTCATGTCACATTGCCGACTCTTTGGACTATAAGAGTGCACCTGTGTTTAGGCACACACTTGTGCACTATAATATCTCCAACGCAGATGGCTTATCTCTATGGAGATAGGCCACCGTGGCCAAAATTCGGTCGGGTGGGCATCAAAATGAATATGGGTCTACGCCGAACATGTGCGGCTTTTTTGCATCAGCGAAAATCAGTCAATTGCACCAGATAGTAATAAGTATGTATATTGGATTCAGTATGTAAGTTGTAACCGGAGGTGACTTGGAGGTCCGAATTCGACCTTTACGTTTCCTCGTTGCCTCGTAAATCAAGTCAGTCCCGGTTATTATTACTGACATCTGATTTACCATACCTCAGTTTTGGTCAAACCGTATGCGGAAGATTTGGGACTTCGATCTAGAGGCTGGATCATTAGCTCAAGAGTGTCTGACATAAATCTGTCTCGTTTTAACTCCATACTCTGGCTTTGCTCAGATTTTATACCTAAAATCTGAGCAAAGTCAGAGTATGCTCTATAGATCTCAGGTTTAGAGGTCATGACCCTCAGCAATGAGAAATACGACGCAAAGAGAGAGAACATAACAGCTTCACCTACACAATCATTTAATGTAAGACTAGCAACTAAACGTCTCACGCCACTCGACTTTTGCAGCTGAGTAAATACCAATTTTATCAAACTCAATTTAAGAAAAAGATAAACTTCTAAAGCAAATAAAGCTAGTTAAAATATGGTAAGTTAAACGTTTCAATAACAGACGAAGGCACGGTTAGTTTTTGTATGTTTATTTGTGTGTATCATCCCATACCGTAACATTGTGTTCGCCTCAATAATTTGACAGCATAGCGTGATGCGCCCGTCTTGATGCTTTGTTTGTTTTGCCTTTGTTTTTTGGCACTGAGGCGCTGGTTTGTGGCATTATTAAAGTTATATTTTTCGTTTTGACGAGTGGTTTTTATTTTTAAAAGGGTGCGAAAAGTGTTCGGAAATGTGAACTTCTTATAAAGTTCGAAGAATATTTTGTTTTAAGTTTTTATTTGGCTCTCTTTATGTCTTTCTTATCGCTCTAATCTTACAATTATTTTTGTCTCGTTTTAGATTGTATGAATGTGTATTTAAATTGTATTGCAATATTTATAGTAATTTATTTTTCTGAACTAAGTTTAATCTTTTGCTCCTACGCAAATGTATCAGAAAATACTATAAAAACATTTTTATTATCTTCACTATAATATATGTAGTGAAATAGTCAAAATTTTCTATCAAGTTTCAAACCGAGTTGATCCCCCTAGACAGCTCACACAAACAACCATTATTTATTTTGATTAATTAATTAGAGCCATAGACCTAACAGAAATCACTTGTTATAAATGAACTCAGCGGGTTTATTATGTTAGTATGTTTTATTAGTGGCCTTGAAGCTTTAGAAGTCTAGACTAGATTTTAAGGTTGGGTCTAGCTGGATTCTATAGTGCAATAATAATTCACTTGATTAGCGAAGGTGACAAACAAGTATTACAAATTGAAAAATTATAAAAAACTACTATCTTGATAATTTTTTTCAAAAATTTATACCTAGTCATTGTCATTTGGTATAATGTAAGGATTCTAAAGATTCCCTATTTCCATGTTACTTATGAATAATATGAACCCTAAAAATTACAGTCCTTTTTTTGGGTAAGACGTGTAAAAATGAATTGCAATGCATTGTGGTTTTAACCACCTTTATGCTACACGTAGGTACCTATATATTCTTTTATCGCCAAATATACTTCAATTGACGAATGAAATTTTGATTGATATCAATACAAAAACTGATTAGATTTATTTTTGATAGTTCCACAAAGAAATTCTTGGTGGAACCGAAATGTTATAATAATTTTAATAAGCGATTGTATTGTTGTAATTTATCTAAGTGGTGCTTTTTTTCCTAATAGGCTCCGTAGCAAATACTTATACTACTCGTCTATCTCACTTCTTTCTTTATATAATTTATTATCAAAGGGAATAGAAATGTTTCGAAGGTAGGTATGTAACTACCTAGCTACTTATAGAAAAAAACAGAATTTTTGTTAGTATAGGTAAACTTTAGTGTTTTAATTGAATTACGTGATCACAGATGAAGTCACAGCTATTTGGCAGTAACGCAATAAAAATGTAAATTGCGTGGTATGTTAATTTAATTCGATAATTTGTCCTTTACACGAAATGCCACAGATAAATAATTATTTATTATTTAATAGAATTAGGCGACTAAATATCTTGAATACTAATAGCCTTAATAGGGCATGTAAACGTGAATATGTTTAGAAAATTAATTGTAAAATGAAATGGGTGCAGATTATGAAAATTAATAGTAACTTACCATTATATAAACAACATATTCAATAAATAGAGCCTCAATAGCTCAACCGGTAAAGGAGTGGACTGAAAACCGAAAGGTCGACGGTTCAAACCCCGCCCGTTGCACTATTGTCGTACCTACTCCTAGCACAAGCCTGACGCTTAGTTGGAGAGGAAAGGGGAATATTAGTCATTTAACATGGCTAATATTCTTTTCTTTTTTTTTAATAAAAAATTATAGATATTTTTTTGATCTGGTGGAAGACTTCGGCCGTGGCTAGTTATCATTTTACCGGCAAAGCCGTGCCGCCAAGCGATCTAGCGTTCCGGTACGATTCCGCGTAGAAACCGATTAGGGGTATGAATTATGATCCATATCCCTTCCAAGTTAGCCCGCTTCCATCTTAGACTGCATCATCACTTACCATCAGGTAAGATCGCATTCAAGGGCTAAAAAATACAGCCAATGTTGTTGTAGGCAATGAATTCGTTCGTTTTCGTTGATGGTAGATACAAACCTTCCAAAGTAAATGTGTGAGTGAGAGTGTTTTTATTGCTGTATTTTTAGTGCTATACTTAATCCAAAAAAAATCGGTTCAGCCGTTTGAAAGTTATCAGCTCTTTTCTAGTTTTCTTATAGAGGTTTTTGTGTCGGGGTTTTTTTTAAAGTTATAATAGGTGATATCCTACATAACCCGATGTTTTTCTCGGGACCTCTGTAGGTAGGTACCTTATGAAGATTTCGCCCCGTTAAAAAAACAGTTTACACAACAACAATCGTACCAAAATTAACGCAATACTTTGGCGGTACGCCTTTGCTGTTAGCATTAATACGTAAAGGTCAATTTATACGAAAAGAATATCTAATTAAGTCGTAGGTGGACAAATATTATTAAAAAGACAACTACCATGCGATATTGTTACTTTACAATTTCGCTTCCAAAAGGTATTAAATCTCTAGATGATAAATCATATAAAATGAGAATTCGGATTATATTAGTCACTATTCTTAGTGACCAAAAAAGAACAATAATTTATTTATTAGAGCCAAGCTCGTAGCATGTAGAAATTGAAAATTTGATTATGCAAATTGCATACATCATCGTCTAATGAAATATGAACCCAGTGTTAGCATTTAGGAACTAAAAATTATTTTTACAAAATAGCATATTAAAAAGGAGCACATTGCTATGAGTAGGTAGGTAAGCATGTGTGACAATTTATTTACGTATTTCTAGGCAAGCGCGCTCCATCTTAAGGCCGATTCACACCAATTGCGTATGCAGCACGTACACGTGGTACGTGCGTAGTGACGCGCGTGAACCCGTAGACGTAACTGCACGCATTACGTCTACGTGAACGTTCACGCCACGCAAGCGATATGCCATGTTTCATACAGTTCCATACATTACAACGCAATGGTACACGCTACATCTACGCTTACACAGCCTGTGTGAACGAGCTCTTAGGCTGCAACGTCACTTACCAGCAGGCATGGATGTCAGCAGGTCTGATTGCAGCTAAGTTCTTGCCTATAAATTAAAAAAAAAATTATTTGTCCACTGGGTGGGGTTCAAAAGCTAAACAAACCATTCAGATTTCAGTTCAGTCCTAGTCCTCATCCTCAAATCAAATTTCATCAATCGAACATTCTCTGTCTCTGTTTAACCAAAAATAATTTGAGAAAGGGAAGATAGAGCGAGCCTTCCCTCGCTTGGTCTTTTCTAAATCCAATACGCATGATGCAATGCAAAAACGCCTATTTTCAACACCGCGCTTTGATGGTTTTTAACCCCCGACCCAAAAAGAGGGGTGTTATAAGTTTGACGTGTGTATCTGTGTATCTGTCTGTGGCATCGTAGCTCCTAAACTAATGAACCGATTTTAATTTAGTTTTTTTTTTGAAAGGTGGCTTGATCGAGAGTTTTCTTAGCTATAATCCAAGAAAATCGGTTCAGACGTTTGCAAGTTATCAGCTCTTTTCTAGTTACTGTAACATTCACTTGTCGGGGGTGTTATAAATTTTTAATTCACACTTGTGTTACCATCAGTGTGACGGTGTGGTCAAGTCCTGGCACTTTCAAAATCAATGGGTCAAGTGGTAACAATCTAACACTTCTATCATATTTTGATTTTCGTCGGTCAGCGAACTCTACAAATTGCTTAGATGCATGTTAGAAGCTAATTAAGTTAGGTAAGAAGCGGTTTTCGTTTAGATATAACGATAAAGATAGCTCTGCCCCTGAAAAAGAACACATAAAATTTTATAGGTCTTACTATAAATTGATAGATAAATAATAATGATAGGAACATATTTGTATTCAATTTTTGATTGTATGAATATGAGTATAATTTGCACTTTTGACCCTGTCTTGGTAGCTCTATATTGTCCTCATGACACAACCACAGTTTAAACACATACAGTAAGTCGACGCCTTTGATATTTACAGATGAGCCAGTATTCAAGTCAAAATCATTTATTCAAAGTAGGTACAATTGTACTCCTTTTGATAGTCGAAATTGTTAAATTTGTACGATATAGCCTTACCTTACCTTTTGCCTTATATTATTACCTTAGCATCAGCCATAATAGAATAGAAATTATTTATTTGCATAAATAAGATAGGTAAGTACATGCCCGAACAACTGGTCCACTACTAATTTTTAAAAATCAAGAGGGAGCTCTTTCATTTTCCGGGATAAAAGTAACCTACATTCGTTTCCAGGATGCAAGCTTAAATAAATGATTACCGCTAATTCGTACATATCATCCATCCATCCATCAGCCTGTATGCGTCCACTGCTGGACATAGGCCTTTCCAAGAGCGCGCCACCAAACACGGTCCTCCGCCTTCCTCATCCACCCGCTCCCCGCCACCTTCTTCAGGTCATCGGTCCAGCGGGCAGGAGGTCGTCCCACACTGCGCTTACCGGTACGCGGTCTCCACTCCAGAACACGTCTACCCCATCGGCCGCCGGTTCTACGACAGACATGACCTGCCCATTGCCACTTCAGCTTGCTAATCCTTTGAGCTATGTCGGTCGCTTTTGTTCTTCTGCGAATTTCCTCGTTCCGGATTTTATCCCTGAGAGTGATACCCAACATAGCTCGCTCCATAGCGCGCTGAGCGACCTTTAGTTTGTGGACGAGGCCAACTGTCAGTGTCCACGTTTCTGCTCCATACGTCATCACAGGTAGGACGCACTGATTGAAGACCTTAGTCTTAAGGCTTTGCGGTATCGACGATTCGAAGACCTGACGTAACTTTGAAAATGCTGCCCAGCCCAGCTGAATTCTTCTGTCAGCCTCCTTGTCGAAGTTGTTCCTGCCGAGTTGTATAATCTGGCCGAGGTAGCTATATTCTTGAACAACTTCGATGCTAACATTCCCGACGGTGACGGGTCTTGAGATAGCGTGCTCGTTAAACATTACTTTCGTTTTGTCTATGTTCATCTCAAGACCTACTCGTCTGGAAGAACAGCTAAGCTCGATCAGCATTTCCTCAAGGTCCTGCAGCGATTCAGCCAATAGAACTATGTCGTCCGCAAATCGCAAGTGTGAGATATTTTCGCCATTCACGTTTATGCCTCGACCTTTCCAGTCCAATTCCTTAAACACGTCTTCTAGGGCACAGGTGAAAAGTTTTGGGGATATTACATCTCCCTGCCTCACACCATATCGTACATATGGTTCGCCAAAATCGGTTAAACAGATGGGAAGTGATACGCTAAGATACAGACAGATAGACACACTTTCGCATTAATAATATTATAGTAAGTATGGAGTAAGTACTGATTTAAGTTTATCCTGCCGACTAGACTTCCCCATTTCACCCTTGTTATCTGGCAGGATTGCTCTGTCTATACATCTTAATTCGACCAACTGTATGAAGTATCTTTAGGCTGCGACTCAACTAAGTATGTACTAAAATATGAGTACTAAATTATTAAAAACCTCTTTCGCGAAGGAGAAATATTTAAAATAGATTGGTGACTAGTTTTAAATTTATAATTTTATTAAAATAGCTTGTCACTAATTTTATTTAACTTTACACAAATTAGTCTAGCGTTTTAGCTATGTAAAAATAGTCCGTTTGTCAGAGTGTACATTTTGTAGCATATCGCATGAAATCCTCTATAGTAAGTAGTCATCGACTTTTTTTGGTAGCGCTTGCATCGAGGTTTCAAATAAGGAATAATTAATTATATTATTTGATGTTATAACGGTTAAATACACATTCTGTGAAAATTTCAACTTTCTATTTATTACGGTTCACGAGATACAAGCCGCTGACTTACAGACAGACAGACGGACGGACGGACGGACAGCGGAGGCTTGGTAATAGAATTGTAAAAGAATAAACAGTATCACAGTATTAACTAGTATAAAACTATTGCGAAATGTAATGGTATTGATATAGATTTTTTTACACCTATGGCTAAATACGGCAATAAATAACCCCCGAAAACCCACCGGATCGGATACTTACACAATATATTATTATTCGAATGCAAATAATTTTTTGTTCAAATGTCAAGTGGATAGGTTTAAACGAGGTTGAACTATTTTGTTATAATAATCCATGCTAACCCATATAATACTAAAATATATCACAAAAATATATGTAAAAGTGTGTCTATCTGTCTGTCAACTTTTCACGGCCGATTGTGTCGAAATTTTGTGCAAAGATATCGTGCATGCTTCAAATGTTCCCACAATTTGTTTGAAAACCAAGCATTCGACCAACCAAAGTCCAAGCGGACGAAGTCGCCGGCATTAGTTATATAAGTATCTGCTAGAGAGGCTACAAACTTAGGCGTTCATAGACAACGTTATCCAGGCGATTTCATTTCTAAACTCGTAGCATTTCTCTCGAAAGCATTTCTAAACTCGTAGAACTCTTTGGAAGATATTTTAAAACTGGTCAGGCTGTATATTTTTTTTATTTTGCATTCTATATGGCAAAAAGTTATCAAATAATTTTCACACCCTTCTTGCATAAACCCATCCTCAAATTTTAGAAGAGATAATTTAGACGAATTTATTGTGCGTTTTCCATAACACATATTTAAACGTACAGACACACACATTGAATTCAACAATAAATTAAATACCAAATTTGAATAATTTCGCAATAACTACAGACGCCCCGGTAAGATGGTGGAATATTTTGGATATGCTTTTATTTGAGGAACTATTATAGAACTTATTATATGTATTATTATTTATACACAACTGATGTTTGTCTGTCTGTTACCCATGTGTTCGCGTATCATTCATTCAATTAAATTTAAACTTCGTACACGTGACGATTAAGGGTCTTCTCGACCGACCTCAGTCAATCGGGGAACGAAACTCGAAGCCACGTCTCTTTGTCCAGCTCCTCACAAGTAGCTCCCTGCTGTCTGGATACTTTAATACTCAACCTGGAAGGCCAAGGTCTCGGCTTGTAATGTCAATATGTTTTGTTATGTTTATGTTGTAGGTATTCGTTGTTGTCAAAATAAAATCTTTATCTTTTATCTTTAGTGGCTACCCACTCTGCTGCTAGTGAGACCCATTTTATCTTATTTTTAGTTGACATTATTGAAACTAAGTTAAGTCAAGTGGTCATGGATTCAGAGTGAGGAACCTCCTCACAATGCCTGCCGTCTCAAGAACCACTGCGTTTTATATCTTACTCTTGGTCGAAACTAACTTTACAGTCTGTACATAGATTACAGTAGATTGAGCTGTACATTGATAGATCAGTCAGACAGCCAGTTTTTCTTTTGTATATTGGATGTCTTCTCGGAGTAGTATCAAATCCGGCGGTAGTAGCATTTGCTTGAAAGTGTTTGAAGTATAAGTATTACAAGTTGCAACCAAGTAATGGTTTCTGAGGTAAAAACAACTAGGTATTGAGTTGTTACATGATTATTTATTAGGAATTTAGTAAGGAATCCTACTTAGTCGACCTAGAATATAAATAAGTTCTCAGGCCTGGTAAATATTGTCCCAAGACTTATTAGGAAAGAACCTAAATTCTTTTAATAAGCAAATAAATTAGTTTTTTTTAAATTTCATAACTCCACGGCACGCCATTTGTCAGCATGGCCGCCCTGTCATATTGCTTGATTTACGCGCCAAAGCCGTAGTTTTGACAGCCCCGGCGATTATGCGTTAGTCGTTGACCGTCTATTTCCTCTAGCTTTAGAATTCTAACGTGTTAATATTAAGTGATTTAAATCAATATAGGGTCTGGTTTAATGTAATTGGCGTATCCATTTGTGAGGTTATTTATCGGTTTACAAGCGTAATAATTTACCAACAACATTTTTAATATGACTATTGACTACATTAAAAAATATTTTCTGATTTCACATAGATTTGGGAATACACAATCATTAATTTCTTTTCACGCATGTCTGTCTGATTTCAAAGGCTCAGTATTCAGATGATGCCTACAACCTCGTCCACATGGGTTTAGATTTGTAAGTATCCTGTAGGAACTTGATTTTCCGGGATAAAAAGTTCTAGGCAGCCATAGGCTGGATGGGCATAGGCCAAACTCCGGGATTCAAGCTATTTCTGTTTCAAATTCTGTCAAAATCGGTTCAATAGATGGGTTGTGAAGGATAACAGACAGGCAGACAGACGTACAGAGATATTAGCATGGATAGATCAAATGACTATTACAATAATTAAAGCCTCAAATGTATATAGCTCATCATGCTGGTATTTTTTAACAAGGTTCCTACCTCTAGGTATAAGATTTGTGCTTTCAAAAATAGCTAACTCTGCATAATATATCTTAAGTTAATAATTTTTTATACATTGACATGATTGACATTGGTTATTTTCGATTTTATCAAATAACTTCATATGTTTTTCTATAACTACATAGACGTGTCAAATTTCTTAGTATTATTAGAAATACCTCTATAAATACCTTTAGCGAGCAGAAATTCGAGCTTCGATTTTCGAAGTGTTGTGTTCTATTGTCAACGCTAATCCATGGAGAATGGTTTTTTTTTCTAATAAAGCAAAGACCTTCTCTTAGTATTCGCGCATCCCGAAATCTAATACGCGTACACAATTTTGAATGAATGGTACATTTTTTTTTTTCAAATTAACCAAAGCAAGATTTATTATTATTGTGCCAAAAATGGGATAAATGTAACACCGGGATTTCAAAGGTGTTTTTTTTTCTGTAAAATAAAATGGGGCATCTGCTAAACGATTATTGTGCACAAAAGCTAAGGAAGCTTTATTAATAAGAGTGAAAATCACTTTTTTTCTGTTCGAAAAGTTTCAAAATAGTAATGTTGGTAGGAAATGAAATGAATTTATTTATTTCATGCAGGACAGCATGTGCCACTTATATGACATCTTAGTCTAACATATTTTAAACCCAAAGAAATTGAAAGGACTACTTATTACCTAGAATTATTTCCTACTTCAAAAAAATAACGATATTAGATATTGACAAAACAAAGGCGGTTACGCACTCATCCGATCCGGGTTCATGAAAATACGGATATTAAAACTCGGACCGAACTTGGATATTGCTTGAATCCATGAAAATACGGATATAAAACTCGGACCGATTTCCGATATTGCTTACGCACTAACAATCTCTGATCCAAATCCAGCTTGAATACATTGAGACATTCGACATCATTTCAAGTCTCAACCCACCGACCCCCTACTGAGAATGGGTCTCCTCTTAGAATAGTTTAGGCCATAGCCCACTACGCTGGCACCTTTGAAACCTCTAGGAACTCTCTGACATGTAAATAGGTTTACTTGTTAAAGTAAATGATAATTGCGTAATTGCTTGAGACACGCACACACACACACAAACACACACACACACTAGCACAATCTACTTAGTGTATTTTTGAGGTTGGTTTCTTGTATGTTTTTAATTGTTATTACGTGCTGTGAATTTCTCCTCTGTTTAAAATTAATACAGTCAAAGTCAGGTAACACTCTACTTGAAAAACAAAAGGAATTTTGATTAATTACTAAAAAGGTATGTTTACAAGTTTACGACTTTAAAACGCACGTTCAACATACTTCCCGGAGGTGACAGACAGACATACAACCGCGATAAGCGCATAGTTTAGGAGGTAATAATAAAACTGCTGTCCTCACCGAACGCACTTAGGGGTTTGACCGATTACGACAAGAATTGAGCTAAGGGTGATCACGTTTTATAAAATTGGTTCTGTATTTTATTACATCGATATTAAGTTAAGGCCAATGCTGCACTAACTAAATATAAAGTACTAGATTTAGATTTATTGAATAGTGTGAAGCAAAAAACTCTATAAGTCTTTTCCTATTTGATCTGAGGTACACGATTGCCGCCATCTCGATGTAAGGTGCGATACCTTAATAAACAGCTGTTTTATTTTTAACCATACAGTGCTATTTTTGATAAAAAATTAGCACAATCTACTTAGTGCATTTTGAAGTTGTTTTATTGTATTTTTTTTAAAGCAGTTAAAAGATACTATTATGATATAATAGACCTAGATATAAGTTCTAAATACCTGTCCAAAGATCGGCTTGCCTGCTCGTAAGTCCTAATATAAGGTCAACACTTATTTGTGTGTCTGTCTGTCTGTCTGCTACCTTTTCACGGCCCAACATTTTAACCGATTCTGACGAAAGGTACAGGGTCAGCTTTTATCCCGGGGACGGACATAGACTACCTACTTTTTATCCCGGAAAATCAAAGAGTTCCCATGGGATTCCTAAAGACCCATCCGCTTAACCAATTTATATGAAATTTGGTACCGAAGTAGCTTGCGTTCCTGTAATCGAAATCCACGGGATCTATAAAAACCTAAATCCATGCGGACGAAGTCGCGGGCATCCTCTAGTTATTAATAAAATATTTCTTAACGAACCCCAACACCGCCTCCTCAGTCCTCTAGGACACAGCTTAATGCATACATTTTGAAAAATAAAACCTTTACGAATCATGCTCCTTATCGCCCTCTTTAAGCCTCTCGATAAATGGAGTAAAGTACAGCCATGGATTAAAAAAATATAAGTACAAAGAGAAGCGTCAGATTTTGAATGTTGTTATGCCTACAAGTATCCCTACATATTTTTTGCAATAAAGATAGTTTTACCGAACAAAGGTTTGTGTAAAAAGGTATAGTTTTACACGACTGCTCAAAGAAAGGTGTTTTCAGGGTTCATGTATGTAGTATGTACCTCTATGAGTTTCTGTATTCCACTATAACTTCTTAATGCCTGCACAGATTTGGTTATATGGGGCATCATTAACATCCTTACAAATAACATCCCGGGTGACATTGGCTACAATTTTTTGACAAAATTCTTTCCAGCAGTGCAGTTTTATTATTTTCTACTAAGTATTAATCTTGATTATACTAGTATAATATGCGGAAACACTTAAAAAGTTTATACATAAGTTTTTGGATATTATTATCTTAACTAGCCGATGCCCGCGACTTCGCCCGCGTGGATTTAGGTTTTTCGAAATCCCGTGGGAACTCTTTGATTTTCCGGGATAAAAAGTAGCCTATGTGCTAATCCAGGATATTATCTATCTTCATTCCAAATTTCAGCCAAATCCGTTTAGTAGTTTTTGCGTGAAAGAGTAACAAACATACACACACACACACACACACACACACACATACAAACTTTCGCCTTTATAATATTAGTGTGCTATGGACACGTCGATTGGTAAACGGTTTGTAATTAAAATGAAACAATTACTTAACATTAAACTACGTCAAACAATGAAATCGGCAGTAAGTAATAAAAAAAGACTTCCTATTTTTATTAAAAAAATATATAGCTGTGTTCCAAATTTAAATCAACGTAGTATTTTGTAAAGTTCTATTACTGTTTCAAAAGAAAAGCTTTGTATGTCACAAAGCATAAGAATATATGGGATCCTTCTGTCATATTTTATTCTTTGTCCACCCACAATATACACCGGGAGGTCCGATGATTTGAAGTGCCTTAGTTAAGTGCTGGTCACATATCAAATCACTTAGTGAAAATGCTAAAATAAATTAAAAATGCGGATTTGATTTAGGGGTTTTTAAGCTACTCTTTAAAAGTGCAAGCGAAAATTTTAATCTAAAAGCGCGCTCTCGCGCACTCTGCGATTATTCTTCATGAAATTAAAATTATAATACATACTTAAATATTATCCACTACCGGCCACCCGGCTATGGATACTACCCCGACTTCGCATATTTATGAACTCAGAATTTTCTCCTCTTTCATTTGACACCCCCTCGATACAATAGCAAAAAAAAAAAAAAATTGGAGACCCCCACTTTTTTTAATGTAACATCCGTTAGGTCAATTTTTTTGGTATAAAATATAGCCTATATCGCTCGGACTTTTACGACGAATCGATTGACACCTCATTCAAAATCGGCCCATTAGTTTAAGCGCTACGGTGGAACACACAGAATCTGTATACAAACATACACACCTACAAACATACATAGACTGGTAAAATCATAACCCTTCCTTTTGGCTTTGCCGCAGTCGGGTAAAAATACCATCCAAATTTCCTTTTCTCTCTCTCTTTGTTCCCTTATTTTCTCCGAAAAAAAATGTCCTATGTCCATCTAGTAGGTATACAAGCAACTTTTCTCTGCTTTTCATTAAGATCAGTAAGTAGCCAAGGCGTAAAGAAGTACCAAAATACAAACACACACTTTTTTTTTATATAATGTGTTCCTTCCTTTTTTCCTCCAACTTGGCGGTCGGAGACTGTTGTAGGTCGGTACTATAATAGCGTTTTTTTTTCTGCCATTTTTGTTTTTCTGTGGTTTATTTTTACTTGCTGCACCTATGTGCAGTTCGTTGGGAATTTTTAAATTATAACTAGCTACATCTTAATTATTATTATTATATACAAACACACACTTTCGAATTCATAGTATTAGGTAAACAGTTTATAGGGAGGTACAGATAGGGCGGATAGGTACTAAGTAGAAAAGTTAATAAATGCTTACTTAATCCACGATTAAATCCAATAATTATTTCTTACGAAAAAAACTCCGGCATGTATGGTGTGAGTTTTGGAGGGAAAGTGTTATTTTGCTTTGTTTTAAATAAAAATTAGTACCGATGTGATTTGGGACGGTTGGGTTGACTATTTGCCTACAAATGTCACACGTCGGAGAGCAAACACCCTGTGTTTACTCTGAGCGGTGTGTACAGGGTGTCTTGTTTGCGTTGCTTGTTACCTACTTTGTTTCTTGATAAATTATTCCTTTTATATTAAGGGTGTGCTATTACGATAGTGTATAAAAAAATAGTGTGAGTAATCTTTACGCGGGAAATAATTTATTTTTTTCAAAATGAGGCGACAAACGGTTTTTTATTTAGGGAAAAGTAGTGTTTTTAATCTAAGTATGGCACTAATTACTTACTATCATCTCAATTAAAGATCATTACATTAAGTAATTTAGGCAATTGTAATGAGGCTACGATGGGACTGGCTTGTTCCTGTTGGACAAAGTTTTACAAAATTAAGATTAAAAAAATAGCGTTTTAGGAACAGCAGATCTGTTTGGCGGCCATTTTCAGCAGAAGTGACGTATGAACGTTACTTTCTTCTGAATAGAGATCCGAATTACAATCAAGAAATCTATCAAGTCATGTTTAAAGAAGTTTCACTTCTAAAAACAAAACTTATCCACACACACTCGGCTTTGGAAGACCTTTATTACAATCGACTAGTTACTTTATAAAAATTAAGAAATGGTTTTTCAATAAAAAATCAGCCTGTATATTTTGTCACATATGTCACTGGTGGTCCTTTTTTCTTTATTACACTCGTAATCTTATTTCTAACCTCTTCAAATTATGCTTTATAGAACCTACTTCTGCTTAGGACATAAGTAACTGGTTATTTTATTACCACAAGTTTGACGTGTGTATCTGTGTATCTGTCTGTGTCATAAATTTTGTAAAATCAGAAGTATCCTAAACTTTAGGGTAAGCACTTCTGACTTTACAAGATTTAAATGTGCAACATGGGAAAGATTTCAATTCGTAAAGTAGGTAGTCTGTCTGTCTGTCTGTCCGTCCGTCGTGTCAGTCAAGAATACCTATAGGGTACTTCCCGTTGATCTAGAATCATGAAATTTGGCAGGTCTTATAGCACAAGTAAAGGAATAAATCCGAAAAACGTGAATTTGTGGTTGCATCACAGAAAAAAAATTAAAATTTGTTTGAATTTTCAAACTAAGGTGTGCATTCTAAAACAGATTTTTATGCTTAATAGTTTTTGATTTATCGTGCAGAATGTCAAAAAACACCCGAGTACGGAACCCTCGGTGCGCAAGTCCGACTCGCACTTGGCCGGTTTTTATCTATTCAACAGCAATAGCACGGCTGCGCAATTAAAAAAAGATACGTCAACATTCGTTGTCTATGCTTACATAGTACGCTTGTTTGTGGTACTATAAAACCGACCACAATGCCTGAATATATTATTTGAGTGTATGTGTTAGTCAGTCTGTTTGTTTGTCACATGCTCTAGAATATTGAAACAGAATATATTAGAAGGAACAAAGATTGAGGAGGATTGGAATGCACATCAGTCAAAAGCTAAGTATGTGTTATTTTAGCTCCCCAAAACTTTTAGTGATTTGTATTATAATTGATGAGTTTGACTGTGAGATTGACTGATAAAAAAGTCACTAAGTAAGCGATGAAAATCTAAAATTTTCAGAACTCTCAGGCATGTAAGTTTCCTCACGGTGTTTTCTTTATCCATCAAAGTAAGAATACGATATTTGCCTATGTCAACAAGTGTAAATTAAAAATTTATAACACCCCCGACGATCCAAAGTATTTGAGTTTTCCAAAACATCATTTTCAAATAAATAATTATGTATTTAGGCAACGTCCATCTTGACAGCTTGACATTTGCCAATTGACATAATATTATGAACCTAACGGTTATCTAACCTTCTTTTCTACAAGAAAACTAGAAAAGAGCTGATAACTCTTAAACGGCTGAACCAATTTTTTTAGATTATAGCTAAGAACACTCTCGATCAAGCCACCTTTCAAACAAAAAAAACTAAATTAAAATCGGTTCATTCGTTTAGGCGCTACGATGCCACAGACAGATACACAGATACACAGATACACAGATACACAGACACACAGATACACAGACACACAGATACACAGATACACACGTCAAACTTATAACACCCCTCTTTTTGGGTCGGGGGTTAAAAAGAAATTATTCCTTAGGAATTAATAAATAGAGCGTCTTCCAAAATACGTAAAATCTACGAACTTGGTTAGTTTCAAGTGTAATAACTAATAACCATTTTAAATTATCGATTAAACTAAAAAAATACGATAAATCAATGTGACGTCATATGCCAGTATTTCATAGAAGCTAGCATAGTTTTGAAGTTTGATAAAAATATACTGATTTGACCAGTTGTCCTTGTCAAACACTGGATTACTCTTAAGTTCGCATGCCAAGATTCGAACCTCGGACTCTCCGGGAGAGGCGAAGTTTAAAGTTCACCTGGGCTACCGCATTTTAGCGCATTTAGTTTGGAGATTGGTTCAACTAAATCCTAAGCAGCAATGGTCCATAACCTTTGACCAACTAAGTATAAGTACTCTAAGTCAAATCCATGACCGAGTATAAACTTTAACATTCATCAAATGCTGAACAAAGCCACACACAAGAAGCAAAGCCTAAATCACACAATACAAAAAGTCCAAAATATTTCTTCAAAAGGATCTATCCAAGATATTTAAATGCTCCCAAGCAAAAAACGATCGGGCCATCAGTCAAAATTCTTGGACGGGACGATAAGGGATTAAAATAAACTAGTTTTTGTGCGCGGATCCGTTTGGGTTATTGATACAATTTTGATGAACACATCACTTAGTTTGATGTAATAAAGCAGGTAGGGTTAAACATAATATAAAGCTTCATTTACGCCAGAGTAACGCCGTGCGACATTGCGGCATGCCATCAGGGCCACATAATACAATAAATTTTGAAGGTAGTAAGAATCGTCGGCATTCTGTCGAACCTATCGTAATATTCCAATACCATACGTACGATGTTGTCTCGGCATAAAATTAATTGCCGCATGCAGCTTAAGGTCGCTTAATGTTTCCATTTGTAGCATGCCGCATTGTCGCATCATCGCATGTTGTTACTCAGTGTTCCGGAGTTACATTAGGACGACTGTCCGGAGCTGGTAGTGAAAGTAAAAGTCCTTTTGGTCGTGGAAATGGTTTAATTAGGTACTGATTTACATAAAAATGTCATATTAATTAGAGATACGTCCGTTCACACCGCTGGTAGGTAACGAAGGACACGAGTGTAGTCTGCATTCGGTACATCATATTATTTGACTCTGTCAGCCTGTTCCGCTGATGAAGGAGGTCATCCAGCGTAACAACGGTATAAATAAAACTTTAGATAAATTATTTTCTATGACTTTGTTTGTACAGTGTTTTATTCTATGACGTTCCTAAACACGTATCACAGAAATTCCCGGTAAGCCATTGTCCATAATTTATAAGGAACAGTAGTTATTCTCAAAATCTGCGATATCAAGTTATCAACAAAACCATCAAGACTTGGTGAGATCAATATTAACTACTAGCTACAGTCGACCAAGTAATGTATCGGTTCCTGGATGAAAATATATAGTATAGGTATGTATAGTAAAAGTATTCACACTTGACCACGATCACACCTGAAGGAAAGTAAGTAGATGTGGCCTAAGATAGTGTAAGATGAATGAAAAATGGTGTAAGAGAAAAAATTCACACAAAAAATAACTTTCTTTGTAATTTTTTATGCTTTTACGTCTTGACTACACCAGGACAAATGTAATGTTTTTTTTACTAGGATGGCTACGGAACTCTATCTTATGCGTGTTCTGAGATGCGCTATCCTTTTCATTGATAAAAATATGTGACTCCTTCGCGAGTTTTGGCTCTCCGTCCTGGGAAAACTGTTTTCTTAACAAGACATTTTTGCAGTTAATATTACGTTAGGTTAATATAAATTAGATATTTAAGTTACGAACTCTATGTAATATCTACCTATAATACCTAGATGGGTCATTTCAAACAACATTTTTATCGGGCTGCAAATTATTTTTTTTGCTTATAATTTGATGCCCATGTGTCATACTAATTTTGACAGTTTCATCGACCACGATTTTTGTTTGAAATAGACGTTCCATAATTCAAAGTACCTATATAAGTAGGTAAGAAGGTATTTTACTAGATAAAGGTAAGTTTTCAAAATTTTCATAGTAGGTACATGAGGTGAAATGCTGGTTACCAATAGATGTGCATAGAGGCAGAAAATGCCCTTTTATATTCACACGCTTAAAGCAAAGACATTTCAAGATTTCTATACTTGTGGCTAAGTACCTACTCATTAAACTTTCCATACGTAGGTACTATTTGAGATGTATGGAAAATTTCAGAGTGGGCAATTAAAACTCGAAATATCTCTTCGCTAAACGGTTCTAAGTAAACGAACTAAATCATAATCACTAATTATACATAATATCTGAGGTTTCGACTCATCAATTTGTTGGGTATTTAAACAGGAATTCCTCACAATTTAGCTATAATATATTTTTTAATACGCATACCAGTGCGTCGGCGTATATCAAACGGGCAGAGACTGGAGCGCGAACTATGCGGCCTGTGTGGCATAGATTAAATAAAATACAGAGGTGCACGAAATAAAGCTAAGTGCAACTATGTAGCTTTCTGGTCGATTATGGAAAAGCTACATCGATCATTGCTACTATCGAATTGCTGTAATTGACTGAATTTAAGATATTTTTGTTGTAATTTACGGGGGTGTCCATATATCATCTGACTTAATGATGCCGGCGACTTGGACAAATCTCATGGGACTGGGAGTTCTTTGATTTTCCGGGATAAAAAATAACCCATGCCTGTAGATAGATTGTGAAAAGGTACCCAACAAACAGACAGACAGCCAAACAAGCACACTTTCTCAATTATAATATTAAGTGGTATGGATGTGGATATAATATCGAGAAACTGATTATAGTTGAGGAGTATTATCTATTTCATAAAACTGACTAAAGCTTAATCGTATTCCAGCTACTTACTACCTCAAAGCTCCGGCATTTCTATCACGTAGTGGCCTAAAAAGGTCTCATAAATCCTTATATTAGAGTGAAGTGAAGATTGTGAGTTGGCCACTGTTCGTCATTAGGTAACTAGACTGGACACCGATAAGAGAACTTGTTGAAAACATTTACCCCACTGATTTTTAATCTGTGGCAACCCACACATACACAATTAAAATAGCAATCTGTCGGTGTGTTTATCACGCAATTCAACATATGTTAAACGCGCCTAAATACAACTCGAAAACATTCACTGAGCCGACCGACTCCATTTAATTTAGACTTTTTGTATCAAATTTTTTTAATTGTCCGACTCGGTAGCATTTTGGGGATGCCAAAACTGTTTTAAAATGAACCAACTTCAACTCTATTGCTAATATTTTTAAGGTTGATTGTTATCAAAATGAGGTATGGTATATTTTCTTCATATTATATGCCATGATGGCGGGAGTTTTTTTGACGGCCATTTTGCGAACTGGCACCCGACATTTTGTGTAATCTTCTATTCTAGGTATTGATTTTAAAATCGCAACAATGTATTAATGTAGGTAATTAGCGAATGTTTGGAAATATTAATTAATAAAATTTTTACTTTTTATTTCTTTATGTACTTACCTAATTATATTAATTAAGTCTTGCTTGGCTGACACGCATAAATGTAAAAGCCTATAAATAAAGGATAAAAAAGTCTTGCTTTTACACGACAGTGAGTGTTTCCTTGATTTCTTATAGGATCGTATATAGGTGTCTGATATCTGTTAGGCTACTAAGTACCTGTATTTAAATTGAATACAAGGTAGGTACCTACTCGTTAGTAGATATACATACTCATAGGTACTCATACTTTGATTATGGGATCTCCACTTTATGTCGATGAATAGAGATGCCCTTTTGTATTAAAATTGGATATTTCAGGCACATAATTTTTCCAAAATATAATAACCATACCTACTGTATGAACTTAGTTATCTTTTAAGTTTTTTATGATTGATTCGAAACAGAAACAATATAACATTTTTGGATGTCAAATTGTATTTTCAGACATCTGTATGGTCTCACACGATTCTGGGAACAGACGTTTCTCAGTAATAAGATGAGGGTTATTTTTTTCATCAGAATTCAAAAGAAAAACTTTAGTAGATTATCTTTTACTATTTTTTATTTTACCTAGCCCACATAATATTATGTAGACAGGCAGATGTATCATAAAAAAATTCAAATCCAAGGATATCGTCAGGGTCCTGTTGAATTTTATGGTTGTAAAATATCATTAAGTACCTATTGCCGGCTGAATGCTGAGCACAAGTTTCGTCTCACAATGAAAAGGGTTTGGTCATTGTCTACCACGCTGGCCAAGAGCGAATTAGCAGACTTCACACACCCTTGAAAACATTGTGGAGAACCCTCAGGCATGCAGGTTTTCTCACGATGTTTGATAAAAGAAAATTTACTTTAATTCGGGATACAGCAAACTGCATATTATATTGAACTTTGGCGGGATGAAAATCTCTTGAAATCTCTTGTATTTTGTTGTGTATAAATTAATAAATTAAAAAAAAACCGGCCAAGTGCGAGTCAGACTCGCGCACTGAGGGTTCCGTACTCGGGTACGGAGTACGGACCTACCTACCCACCAAATTTCATGATTCTAGGTCAACGGGAAGTTCCCTATAGGTTTCTTGACAGACACGACAGACAGACCGACAGACAGACAACAAAGTGATCCTATAAGGGTTCCGTTTTTCCTTTTAAGGTACGGAAAACAACAATAAAAAACAAAATTACCTACCTGACTGAGTACCTACCTACTTACCTAGCTACATAAACATAAGTAGATAGGTAGTTTTCTAATAAATAGTTATCTGATCAACCATGGGTGGTTTTGGAAGCTCTTCTGGTGGTAAGTCACCCCCATTCCTTATTAAAATACTTATTCGCATACTAGCCCTTGGATATCCAGTGGGCATGCAGCTTTATACTGACGAAGTACTTAGTTAAAACTCTTTACTCTGGATTTTAAGCCTGAGAGTTAGATCGTGGGAAGAATCGCAGTCACATTTTTCAGCATTACAATTTTTACTCTGCCGCCCTCACAAGTTAGCATTCTATTAAGAGGGGTCTCTCCGTCACTCGCTCCATACAAACGTAGTTCCAATTTCATTTGAATATTAAGCAACCAAAGTCCATGAAATTTTGCAGACATATTCTAGAAACTAATATCTATGCCTGTGGTTTTTCAGATTTCTGTTAAAATATTCGGTTTCAAAGTTATGCGGTCTTAAAAATTCATATACAAATCTTTAAGCTCCTGTAATTTTGAAACTACATATTTAAAAAAAATCTAAAACACCACAGGCACAGATATTAGTTTCTAGAATATGTCTGCAAAATTTCATGGACTTTGGTTGCTTAATATTCAAATGAAATTGGAACTACGATTGTATGGAGTAAGTAGCGGAGAGAGTCCTGTTAAAATCTAAACAGAATTGCAGGCATAAACTAGCCATAATAAATTCATTCGATATTGTGACAGGAAACAGGAATGCCCGCTGCATTTGACGCCACAGTTTATGTTTAATATTTTTTAATTTCTTTTTCAAGATGGCCGCCTCATTTGCGCCTTATTGTTGCGCGGGAACATGCTTAACGGCTGACTTGCGAGTGAGATGGACATTTTATATTTTAGCAGTTCTATGTAAAATAATCTAAATATATAAAAGGAAAAGGTGACTGTCTGACTGACTGATCTATCAAGGCACAACTCAAACTATAAGACAGATCGAGCATCGACACAGGCATTTGCTGAGAAAGGATTTTTGAAAGTTTAACCGATAAGGAAGTAAAATAGGGGTTCGAAATTAAATGCTTATATTTAAGACTAGCTGATGCCCGCGACTTCGTTCGCGCGGATGTAGTTTTTTAAAAATCCCGTGGGAACTCTTTGATTTTCCGGGATAAAAAGTAGCCTATGTGCTAATCCAGAATATAATCTATCTCCATTCTAAATTTCAGCCCAATCCGTCCAGTAGTTTTTGCGTGAAGGAGTAACAAACATACACACACACACACACACACACACACACACACACACACACACATACAAACTTTCGCCTTTATAATATTAGTGTGATGAGCTGAGAAGAATAAATCTTATTAATTTTAAGTAGATGTTTGTTTTGAAAAGACACATAAGTAAGCACTAAAGTATCTATAAAATCATGAAATTACTGTACCTAGATTGGAATACGAGAACACACCTATGTAGTTCCAATCAGTTGAAGCATGAGGAAAGGCTGCTGAACTTATACCACCTATTGTACAATTTTTTTATGAAGAATATTAGCCATTTTAATCATGAATTACATTCCCCTTTTCCTTCCAACTAAGCTTAAAGCTTGTGCTAGGAGTGAATACGACAATAGTGCAACGGGGGATTGAACCACCGACCTTTCGGATTTCAGTCCGCTCCTATAACCGTTGAGCTATTGAGGCTTCAATTTAGAACTTAAATACTCTGTTATCGTTTATGTAAGTAAGTATGTAGCGGTTGCCACATTCGCAAGAAGATGTCGCTTCTAAACTCAATGAATCAACAACGCTCGAAACACTAGATGGCAGCACGGGGAGACTAATTGAAAACTCAAAATAGAACACGCAACTTTCAATCGCAATGACAGAGCGTTTACCAAATTGCACTATATATGGAAGAGTCAACGTCTAACCGTCGTCGGCCCAGCTGGCGCTACGGAGCACAACACCGCTCGGTTGGGAAATTTCCCTATTGGTACGGTCGAGCACACAGCCACGCTCCCGTACAAGTATGAGGGTTAAAAAGTCCACCTTACGCGTGAGCATATAAACAAACACACATGTTTGCTTAGGACTCCATAATTATGATATTGTTACCAGTGGCTGACACCGGGCTGGCCTGGCCAAGTTATGAGGAATATTGCGTCTAAAATTATTGTACCAAATATAGATATTCATAACTTTGAGTATTTCTACGAAAAGATAAGCTTTGGAACTTTCGCCCCGATCTTATAATCAAATCAAATTAAATAAATTCTCAAAAATATACAATTTTTGTCGATCGTAAAAATTCACATCGGAACACACACACAGTATAGTGACTTTGCTACTGGTTTGGGATGTGGATTTATATAAGACTAGCCGATGCCCGTATCTTCGGCCGCGTGGATTTAGGTTTTTAGGTGGGAACTCTTTGATTTTCCGGGATAAAAAGTAGCCTATGTGCTAATCCAGGATATTATCTATCTCCATTCCAAATTTCAGCCAAATCCATCCAGTGGTTTTTGCGTGAAGGAGTAACAAACATACACATAAACACACAGAAACTTTCGCCTTTATAATATTAAGTGTGAAGTGTGATAAATATTACGTCGTAATAGTAGGCACACTACTTAATTATTTTTGCCTCAATCAAATCGCAATATGGAAAATATTATTTAAAAAAAGGTATTTTTTTCGAACAAGCATGACTGAATAATCAGCATAGATATTATTTATTAGCTTTTATTTCATTGCTAACCTTTTTAATTTATTTTATGTAGGTATTTCTTACGAGGTTAAGGAGGTATAAATAATATTATTTAAATCAATACTTAGATTTATTTTTCTATTTGTGTTAAAAATAATGCGCTTTTTTAATAGGTGGCCTACTTTTAACCAAAATAAATCCACGGAATCTATTTTTAACCCCCGACCCAAAAAGAGGGGTGTAATAAGTTTGACGTGTGTATCTATGTATCTGTCTGTGGCATCGTAGCGCCTAAACGAATGAACCGATTTTAATTTAGTCTTTTTTTGTTTGAAAGGTGGCTTGATCGAGATTGTTTTTAGCTATAATCCAAAAAAATCGGTTCAGCCGTTTGAAAGTTATCAGCTCTTTTCTAGTTACAACTTTTTTAATTTACACTTGTACCTATAAAATATGTCACAAAACGCGACTTACCTACTTCACAGAAATGCTCAAAGGCGCATGAAGGTACAAAAGACAGCCGCATCCGGGTCGCTGGGCATTGCTATAAATCTAAGAATTAGTCACAAATGCTGACAATATTTAAGGTAGTTTGTGTAATAGCATTGCTATAATATTACATTAGATATCTAAATTCGTTGGGCCAAATACTTACCAAATACCAATAACCAGGGCAGGCAGTGATTAATCATATTTAAGTATACCTATTTTATATACTAAGATTTGAATTAATTGACTCACTTTATTCGCTTCTTGAACGTAGCATAACGACTTAATGATTATTAAGTCGTTGTGGTACGTTCACACTATGGGCCAGTGTAGGCAAATACCTACAGGCAACCACGTAAATTAAAAATCACAAAGATACCTTTATGTGTAGGTACAGTAGAGAGTTAGAGATGAATATAATAGCGAAGGGTTTTAGGCATCGATGTATTTTAGGTTGCTATTTAAAAAGTTCTGTCCAAATTGGTCCAAATATATTGGTGCAAATATTATGTTTTATCATATTAGGTGTTTTCAGATGTTACGCAACAATTTACAAGACTTGCCTTCTAAAAAATCTAGGTAAGTATATATTTTTTTTAATGTTGAACTTTTCTACTCTGGCAAAGTTACCACACGGCACTAAACCACTGCGCTTGGAAGTTTGTTAAGTTGCCTTCAAACTACGGAAAATAATATATATAAATATCGCTCACCCTACTTTTAAATGTCACTGTTCACAGTTAGATGTAATATTATATTATTATATTATATTTTATTAAAAGTAGGGTGAGCGATATTTATATATTATATTATGTTTCCGTAGTTTGAAGGCAACTTTAGGTTTAGTAGATTTAGTTGAACCTACCAGTTTTTTGCAAAGTAATAGCTAAATACCAACCTATAGCTTACAGTATTTTATAGCGATTCGTACAACAAAATCCTTATATCGTACCAAGAATGGAATCCCATGTCATTGTGCTCGCAGGAAATAGCAAATTTTTTGTCACTCACTCTCTATTCAGTTTAGGGGTTACGATGCACAATACGACTCAAATGTGTTACAATGTTGAATGGCCGTGAGTTTATACTATGTTGCTGATCTTAGATCACAGGTTTGGAATATTACACCACTGCGTTGCCGACAAAGGAATAAGTATGTTTCCTTATTGTCTTTTAAAAGAAAATAATACTGTAATATTGTATGTACAATTACAGAACAAGTGTAAATTAAAAATTTATAACACCCCCGACAAGTGAAGGTTACAGTAACTAGAAAAGAGCGGATAACTTTCAAACGGCTGAACCGATTTTCTTGGAATATAGCTAAGAACACTCGATCAAACCACCTTTCAAACAAAAAAATTAAATTAAAATCGGTTCACTAGTTTAGGAGCTACGATGCCACAGACATATACACAGATACACACGTCAAACTTATATCACCCCTTTTTTGGGTCGGGGGTTAAAAATACCAGTATTTGGTAGGTATAGGTGTAAATCGTATCATGATGTATTCTTTAATCACTTATTTTGTGTTCTATAGATGTAGGTGTATTATAAAAATCCTTTACACTTTTTTCTGGAAAATTCTTTCATTAGAGCTCTACCTACGTGTTTACAAAAATCAGTTCAGTTGTTTCGACTAAGTATTAGGGGTTAAAGTATGAAATTGCCGATTTGTACTGAAAAATAAAAAAACGTTTTTTTTTAAATTTAACATATTTATTTAATTAAAATAATTACCATTATTATCTATACATTGCTGCCATCTAATAGGAAGCTCATTTATGCCTTTGCGATAGAACTCTGGTGATCTAGATTCGACAAACTGTGTGAAAGCATTTTGCACTGCCTCCTGAGAAGAAAACTTTTTATCACGCAGAAAATTGTCCAAATCACGAAAAAAATGGTAGTCTGTTGGAGCAAGGTCTGGCGAATACGGAGGGTGATGAATGGTTTCTAATTGCAGTTCCTGTAGAGTTAAAACGGTTTCTCGTGCTGTATGAGGTCTCGCGTTATCATGGAGCAATAATGGTGAAGATCGATTCATAAGTCGGGGCTGTTTCACTGCTAGTTTCGCTATCATTGTTCGGAGTTCGGCGCAGTAGACATCTGCCGTTATTGATAGCAATCACGCTCTAATTAAATTATTTATTTTGGCATTAGTTTGTTTAGATTAAAACTCTCGGATAACCTTACACATTAAACTTGTGTTTTTTGTGTTGGTTTTGGAGAGAACATTCCAATAATTCGATAAAAATATTTAAATAATACCTGCTTTTCTGAGTGACGCCAATACTATAGTGAATAACACCACGCTGAGACCACCAAACAGTTACCTTTACCTTTTTATTGGTAAGCTTTGCTTTAGGACACTTTTGCGGCGTTTGACCTGGGGTCAGCCATTGCATTTTCCGCTTACGATTATCGTAAAGAATCCATTTTTCATCACATATCACAATTCGATCCAATATTCCTTTATTTCTGTATCGATTCAACAAGGCAACGCAAGTTTCAACACGCGTTTCTTTCTGCAGATCAGTCAAATCATGAGGCACCCATTTTTCGTATTTTTTTATTTTATTGATTTGACGCAAATGAGTCAATATTGTTGGTAAGGTAACGTTAAACCATGCCGCTAATTCCTGGGTAGTTTGGCTCGGATCGGCTTCCACCATCTCTTTCAAATCATTGTTATTCACCTGTGTCCACGTGGTTCGTTCTTCAAATCGAAGTTTCCATCACGAAAGCGTTTAAACCAAAATCGCACAGTGCGTTCATTAGCAGTCCCCTCTCCAAACGCAACATTAATATTGCGAGCTGTTTCTGCCGCGTTAGTTCCGCGTCGGAACTCGTATTCAAAAATCACGTTCAAGAATCACAATCAAGAATTTTCAAAGTATCCATCTTTATTGTCTAAGCTGAATAAAAAAAACAACTGAAAGTTGATAATCGAATGTTGCACATTTTTTAAAAGAAGAACTACATAGGTACCGTATGAAAAAAGTTTCACTCAAAAATCTCAAACCATGAAGGTTCTATGTCAATTCGAAGTACCTATTACAATAAAACGGCAATTTCATACTTTAACCCCTATTATTAAATCTTAATAAATTCACAGCCTAAAGTACCAGCTACTTCAAACAACCTGTCGATGGAAACGTCTACATACTGTATAAAAGCAGGCGTTACTTTGCGAAAGTCCAAGATATACAAGGAATCAAAAGCTTAATCCATACTTCCATACTGATATTATAAATGCGAAAGTGTGTCTGTCTGTCTGTCTGCTACCTTTTCACGGCCCAACAGTTTAACCAATTCTGACGAAATTTGGTACAGGGTCAGCTTATATCCCGGGGACGGATATAGGCTACTTTTTATCCCGGAAAATCAAAGAGTTCCCACGGGATTCCTAAAGACCCATCCGCTCAACCGATTTGTATGTTTGGTACCGAGGTAGCTTGCGTCCATGTTATTGGCTTAGTCAATTTTTTATCCCGGAAAACCAAACAGTTCCCACGGGATCTTCAAAAACCTAAATCCACGCGGATGAAGTCGCGGGCATCCTCTAGTTTGCTATAATCCGCTGAAAAAAGGCAAATCTGTATCATTACGATATCACTTACGATACTGTTGAAACGTTAAAATATAATAATATGTACTTACTTATTCAAGATTTTCAGATTTAGATAACCAGGAATTGAATCCGAGACCGCTAACTACCTAAGTCAAGCGAGAGGTCTTTGTACAATACACACGCAAATAGGGTTTCCTCCGCAGGTAGTCACTATAGTGCGCGCATTATGAACTGAGTCGTTATAGTCGCCGATTTGAATGGCATTCAATTCCACTTTATTTCCGTGAATAAAACCTTTGTTGACACCAACTTTAAATGAAAGTAAAGGATGACTAAGGGAAGGGTTATAGAAATGTTAGATTTCTGTGAGAATGAATAACAATTGAATATAGGGTTGCTATATAAACTGCGTTGGTAGGTCTATTGGTTCATCATGTAGACTTCCTTCATTGGAAGTCTATCTAGACATAGCCCTTTTGCCTAGTGCTTTTATTTTCCGGGATAAAAGATAACCTACTTCATCTCCGGGTTGCAAGCTATACCATCTGTCTGTACCAAACTTAGTTAATAAAATCGGTGAAATGAATGGATCTCGAAAAGTTAACTGACAGACAGACACACATTCACGTTTATAATATTTTAAATTAAAAAATCAAATAAATAAATGAGTTGATGGGAAAAAGTTCAGTAGAATCGGAAACCTCAGTACGGAGCCTTCAAAAAGCTTTAAAAATAAAGCACGAGTAAATTATTGGAACGCTCTTTGAAAATATCTCACAATAATTAGGTAAAACGACCTCATAAAGCCATGGGCTTTATTTGAGCACAATCCCTAAGCCGTGCGTGCGGTTTTAGTTATGGGGGCTAGTGTTGTATAGATAAAATGCAGGATTTATCGACATATTTTTGCTATTGCTGCTCGATTACTATTAATAATGTCTTCTTTTTTATTTATTGAGGTCTATATCCATACTAAAACTATAAATCCATACTTCCGTATTGATAGAGTACACTTTGAACATAGTTAATACGAGATTGGTATAATATTTAGAGACATAAATCTTTCTTAGTCTCCAATACATAATAATCTTTATAAAGCAACATAATCACTCTTGAATAATAATGGTGACATCCGGTCTCCATGGGCCTTAATCTCGAAGTCTTCATAAAACAACTTTCCAAGACGCCACAAAAAATATTGTTACCTGCCTGAAGTAAGTTTTCTTGCTCCTATACATTTTCTATGCAACAAGTGTACCTAATCCTAGTAAAATACCTTTCCAAAGTAAACTGAGTTAGGTATATTCATCGATATTTTCCTAACCCGGGACATCCCTAGTATATTTTAATGTCCCCATTTAATTTCCTTCACGGCCTGTGACGAACCAGCTCCAGGAAAATCGAGAACACAAGTTGTTTTCTTTTATCAAAATATGTATATATAAATAAAAGAAACATGTACAATGTGATACAAATTTTTTAAGCTTTTAGTGAAAGAATTTTTGAAATCGGATGATTAGTATGTAATGTACCTTTTAACTTACAATCAAACAAAATTTACCTTTTATAACTGTAGAAGTCAAAAAGTATAGAATTTAAGGTGATCGCATATCAAGGGACAACCTACAAGACTTCCAGCAGCTGTTAGACACGAAGGTTCTTAGTATGATAGTTCTTAAAAGTATGCCACTCAAGTATGTAAGAGGTGCGTGCCCGGGATCGAACCCCCGACCGCCGATTAGGATGCGGACATCCTAACTAATAAGGCTATCAAAAACAATAACGAGCTTAAATAATATTGCGCTTTTTACGCCTTTTGCGGCTTCCTGCAGGTTTAACGGATTGTCTCGTCATATGCGATCACCTTGGCTTTGAAATCAAAAATATCCATCTAGCGGGAGCTGCCCGCGTACAGTAATTGTTTTCCAGACACCGAAAATTAAAACGTTTCAAATTAAATTTACTTTGTAAATTAGTTTCGGGGAACGAGAGCGGTGTACAAAAACGACGTCCTGCCGCTAGCGGCGACCAATGGGGCACAAGTGGGGGCAAAAAGGGGGTAATTAAGAATTCGGCTACCAAAATGGCGGATGAATTTCATTTTGATACACGGGCAAAGTGGACGTGTGGTTAAAATTTTAAGGCTACTGTAAGGAGGACTGTTTTTTAACCCCCGACCCAAAAAGAGGGGTGTTATAAGTTTGAGGTGTGCATCTGTGTATCTGTCTGTGGCATCGTAGCTCCTAAACTAATGAACCGATTTAAATTTAGTTTTTTTTCATCTGAAGCGGGTTGCAGTAGTTCAAAAGTGCCAGAAATTTCATTAAAACATTCACCGCGTGGCGTCCCAAGTTGAGAATCGAAATAATTATAAGCTTTCGAGGTTCTGTGGAAAATCACAATGATATTATATTAATTTGATTTTTGATTTTTGTTTGTTTGAAAGGTGGCTTGATCGAGAGTGTTCTTAGCTATAATCCAAGAAAATCGGTTCAGCCGTTTGAAAGTCATCAGCTCTTTTCTAGTTACTGTAACCTTCACTTGTCGGGGGTGTTATAAATTTTTAATTTACACTTGTTATCAGATACGATTCAATGTAGTTTATAGTTAGGAATACCACAGATAAACGGGTAATTCTGGTTATGCCAACATATTGCTACCCAGATTAATATTTTAATTGTAAATATATGTCGGCGTGTCTGTCTTTACCTATGTTCCACCCGTAAATGTTGATTGCAACTGCAGCGAGCTCTCATGCTCGTCTTGGAGCAACCATGAAGTGCACTCTTAACACTTCCGTGCCTACTGGCTAGATATTGGATCGCAATGACTGATTACACGAATAAGTATGTCTATCTCTGTATACCAGCGCTACTGGAATGTCCTTCATATGGCAATAACTGCTTGTTGAAAGCTTATCAAATTAAAGAGAACATGATTATTGATTACCTATCTATGTAAGAGGAATGTGAGATCATGGCAATGATGCAATTATTAATAGGTTTAGACTTTAGAGCGATAAACTTGCGAATCACGCGAACTAAGAAGTACCTACCTATCCATCATTTGGGAATGTACCTAACTGTGGTTTCGCTAGTAGGATATACAAGTGCAAATTAAAAATTTATAGCACCCCGACAAGTGAAGGTTACATTAACTAGAAAAGAGCTGATAACTTTCAAACGGCTGAACCGATTTTCTTGGATTATAGCTAAGAACATTCTCGATCAAGCCACCTTTCAAACAAAAAAAAAACTAAATTAAAATCGGTTCATTAGTTTAGGAGCTACGATGCCACAGACAGATACACAGATACACACGTCAAACTTATAACACCCCTCTTTTTAAAAATATCTTTGTCCCGGACAGTTCTGTTACAAATGTCCCTTTAACACCTATACCCAATAGGTTTCTACAAATTATTATGTACGTTCGTGTCCCGCTTTTTGTCCCGTTTCGCGGGACAAGGCGTACGCCGTCTGAGATGTGGCTCCTTAAGCGATTGTGACAGACGCTAAACCGATTTTGATTTAATTTGCTTGCATGCTGTGACAACAATTGGACTCCGTAGTGATGTTTAGGATTTACGATTGAACGATACGATTTAGTTTTACGATGCGGCACGTACAGTAAGATTTATGATTAGCGATATTTTACGATCTAAGCTAGACATATAAGGCTAAAGCGTAGAACGGTATGGGCTCCTATTGTAGAGGTTGTAACACAAGGAACCACACTTCGAAGCCATCGACTCTCCAGCCGTAGCGACTCGCCTCGTCTTTGCGCACTTGCACTGTCCAGTGCTAACAGTTCTTTTTATTACAAATCATATACAGGGTGTTTGGTAATTAGTATATAAAGACGACACGTACCCATGCTACTTTGATCTGATAAGTACAATGCTGAAGTAAAATGACGAAATAAAATTATAAAAATTTCCATACAATTTTTTTTTAATGTCCAAGTTTTCATGGCCCTAACGTGCCCTAGCTCACTGAGATCGTTGGCCTTGGCCTATCTAAAGATGGCCAACGATCTCAGTGAGTTAGGGCACGTTAGGGTCATGAAAACTTTGACATATTTTTTTCTAAATTTTGTATGGAAATTTTCATAATTTTATTTCGTCGTTATACTTCAGCATTGCATTTATCAGATCAAAGTAGCATGGGTACGTGTCGTCTTTATATACCAATTACCAAACACCCTGTATAGACAGAAGAATATGCGTGCATTCACAAAGAATACTAAATAATATTTACATACAATGAAGAGTAATCTTTGATTGATTTATATCGTTTAGTGTATTATTCTAATATCGTACGATATATCGCCAAATATAAATATCCAACTAGAGTGTTTTTAAAGTGTGAAGGGTGAAAATATCTTTTTCAGCAAAAATAAAAGAGTTTGAGAATTTGTCTCAAAAATTCTTTCCACTTAAGTATCTTTTATTTCATAGTGGTACATAATATATAATTTAATCACCAGGCGTAATTTTTCGTAGATCATATTTTATTCTGTTCGACTACCTGCGATCGCTGCAATTTTGTACTACTCTAAAAAGTTACAAGTCCTAGGTAGGTATCGGATCCATATCATCGTTACGGGAAATTATGTAAAATTAAAAACTAAGGGCTAGTTTAGACATGTGGAAAACGTGCAAACCGCGCGCTTTGATCCTTGTCATTTTGTTCAAACAAACGTGGTAAGCGTGCAGATATGCAAGGGATAAACAATCTCCTTATTTCACGAAATTTCAATACTAAATCGCCTTATTTCACGAAAACGTTGAAAGTGCGGTGTATGAGTAATCCGTGTATGAATAATAATAATAATCAGCGCAGACGGTATGAACAAAATATGTGAAAAGGTGACTGGCCGACCGATCTATCAACGCACAGTTTGAACTTCTGGACGGATCGGACTGAAATTTGACATCGGATGGCAATTAGGATTACAACATGGGGTTATATTCAAGCGACACACTAACAAATTCCTCAAAGGCTCGCAACGCATTGGCGGTTCCTCTGGTACAGCAAAATGTTCATGGGCGGTATTGGCCCGCTTGCTCGTTTGCTGGCTATTTTTTTTTTAATGCAGGTATTATGACATATACATCCACTCAGAAAGGATTTTTGAAAAGTCAACCTTTATGGGTACAAGTGTGAATTAAAAATTTATAACACCCCCGACAAGTGAAGGTTACAGTAACTAGAAAAGAGTGATAACTTTCAAACGGCTGAACCAATTTTCTTGGATTATAGCTAAGAATACTCTCGATCAAGTCACCTTTCAAACAAAAAAAAACTAAATTAAAATCGGTGTATTAGTTTTGGAGCTATGATGCCACAGACAGATACACAGATACACGCCAAACTTATAACACCCCTCTTTTTGGGTCGGGGGTTAAAAATAGAGGTTTGAAAGTTGCATAGTCCACGCGGATGAAGCCGCGAGGATAAGCTAGTGCGTATAAAACCCGCGCGATAGGACCACCGTACCTGGATTAGCCTTAAGAGCTACAAATAACAATCGAGAAAAAATCACCTAATTTAAGTTTATGAAAAGAATGGACGAGCGTCTCCAAACAGCGGGACAGCGGTATAACATTTGAATTTATTAAGACCGTGTCTTCCCAACCGGTTATGCGCGAGAAAATTGCAACATATCCGTGCGATATTAAAGTAATGGCAATGCATATAAAATACCAAAGATATATTCACTTACCTACCTATCGCATTTATTTAGAAACAAGCTTTTGCACTTCAACGTCGTGGATTTAAGTTTTTAGAAATCCCCTTGAAAACCTTTGGTTACCAAAAGGTTACTTAACTCTAGCTTAAAATCACAGAATAAACGGGATTTGTATTATTAATTTTTAGTCCGGGGTGAATAGGTACTTAGTTGACTAACTGATTTTGACGAGAGATAGCTTGCATCCCCAAGACGGATCATACCTAAGTACTACTTTTTATCCTGAAAAATCAAAGAAATCTAAGAGGGCTCTCTCCGTCACTCGTTTCATACAATCGTAGTTCCAATTTCATTTGAATATTAAGCAACCAAAGTCCATGAAATTTTGCAGACATATTCTAGAAACTAATATCTATGTCTGTGGTTTTCCAGATTTCTGTTAAAATATTCGGCTTCAAAGTTACGCGGTCTTATAAATTTTCATACAAATCTTTGAGCCCCTGTAATTTTAAAACTACATATTTTTAGAAAAATCTAAAACACCACAGACACAGATATTAGTTTATAGAATATGTCTGCAAAATTTCATGGACTTTGGTAGCTTAGTATTCAAATGAAATTGGAACTACGATTGTATGAAACGAGTGGAAACGAGTGACGGAGAGAGCCCTGTTAAAACAGTAAATCAACTCTGACAAAGTTACGCGCATTTAATTAACTGGAAAATACCTAATAATAATCTGGACTAATGGACTATTGACCTACGACCTAAAGCCTAGGCCTAGAGGTTAATAACATTATCAGCTATTCGAATTTTACTTTTTCAATTTACCTACTAAGTATAGGTAAGTAAGTAAATGTAATTAGGTACACTATGTATGTTTTCAGGGTACATCACACTATCACACTAATATTATAAAGGCGAAAGTTTGTATGTGTGTGTGTGTGTGTGTGTGTGTGTGTGTGTGTGGGTGTATGTTTGTTTCTCTTTCACGCAAAAACTACTGGACGGATTTGGCTGAAATTCGGAATGGAGATAGATAATATCCTGGATTAGCACATAGGCTACTTTTTATCCCGGAAAACCAAAGAGTTCCCACGGGATTTCGAAAAACCTAAATCCACGCGGACGAAGTCGCGGGCGTCAGCTAGTATAATATACTTAAAGTTACTGTGTATGAATGTAGGTTTCTTTGTTCCACCATAACTTCCAAACACCTGAATCGATTTGGATGTAGGTCTAGGGTATCGGTAAATCCTTACATCATCTCGAATGACACTGGCTATAATTTTTTTGTAAAAATTGTGGTGGCTGTATCGCGCCATTTTTAACCCCCGACCCAAAAAGAGGGGTGTTATAAGTTTGACGTTTTCAAAAATTACAATATCCGTGACTTCAACTGTGTTTCGGTTTTTAAAAAATCCCGTAGGGACTCGTGATTATCCGGAATAAAAGTAGCCTATGTCCTTCCTCGGGATGCAAGCTATCGGATAAAGTAACAAGCTAGCACACAGACAGACAGATAGACAGACACACTTTTGCATTTATAATAATACTAGCTGATGCCCGCGACTTCGTTCACGTGGATATAGGTTATTAAAAATCCCGTGGAAGCTCATGAATTTTCCGGGATAAAAGTATCCTATGTGTTAATCCAGGGTTTAATCTATCTCCATTCCCAATTTCAGTCAAATCCGTTCAGTAGTTTTTGTGTGTAAGAGTAATAAACATCCATACATACCTACACACAAACTTCGCGTTTGTAGGATTAGTAGGTATGCGTCTATAAGAGTATGGATGAGTTTATTGCGTCGGAACGCGTCATAGCCAGAAAATTGCAACTCGCAGCCCAATTCAGGGTTAATTAATTTGACCGGGCCTCGTCAATTCACGGTTGGAAGAAATGTTTAAAGATATTACCTAAACTACTGACTTAGGCCTCATTCGCACGAGGGCTTCTTTAAAGTCCGTTAAAAAAGCGTTCAAATAGAACAAATGCATTCCCAAGTATCTGTTCACACGTCAACGCTTTTTTAACGCGCACTTTGTATTGTCAGCGCAACGCCGGGTTTTAACGCAACGCTTTTTTTAACGCTCGTGCGAATGAGGCCATTATTTGGAATAACCACAATATTCATGAAGTAAGTCGCTGACGTCACTGAGATGTTGTTTTCTAAGTTTCACTTGTCATTATAGGTACATAATTGGCAAAAATGTTATCAAGCGGTGACTTTTCTTTTTTTTGGGTTCCGTATCTCCAGACAAAAAAGGAACCCTTATAGGATCAGTTTATTGTCTGTCTGCTTGTATGTCCAGACCAGTCTGTATGATTTTTGGTCTGTATGACCAAAAATCATGCAGGTACGAGTAGAAGAAAAATCTGAAAATCGAGAATTTGTGATTAAATCACAAAAACCGGCCAAGTTCATGATAAAATCATGATTCTAGGTCAACGGGAAGTACCCTATAGGTTTCTTGACAAACACGACAGACAGACAGACAGACAGACAACAAAGTGATCCTATAAGGGTTCCGTTTTTCCTTTTGACGTACGGAACCCTAAAAATAATTAAAAAGTGTTATTTCTTGTATGATGGTACGGAACCTTTCGTGTGAGATCGAGCACGATTGCAATGACAGTTACAATGTCACGATCGCAATCACCTCTGATTGGTTAACGTTCGCTCATACATTCGCTACAATGCATTGTCGCAACAAGAATACCTGAAATTCAGCCAATCACAACAATTGTGATTATAACAATGATTGGTGCAGGATTTCCGGAATCGACCTGCAGAACACCAGGTCCATGGACACGGCGAGGCAGCTGCGTGCGAAAATTGGCATTATGGGCAATATCGCACTGATTTTTTACTCACGAATATTTAAACACGATTTGAATAATTTATAGTAAGTACCTTTGAATTTTCTTTATAATGTCGTTTAGTAATTACTGATCAGTTGAAGACATCGTAAGTGCTATGCTTTATTTTATTTTACCTAATTTTCTTTGATAATATATTTTCATGTAGGTATATAATTGTTTTATAGATTTAAATAGTCCTATTATTGAATTGATTCACCATTGTACCTTCTACATCTACCTGTTCAATCGCTCAGCTGTATCTATTTGGAATTCAGTAGACGGGATTCGTAACTAAACTTCCCTAGCCCTCCCAGGTTAGCCTCTTCCATTTTAAATGTATCACCATTCACCACCAGGTGAGATCGCAGTCAAGAGCTAACTTGTCGTTTAACAGGGCTCTCTCGGTCACTTACTCCATACAATCGTAGTTCCCATTTCATTTGAATATTAAGCAACCAAAGTCCATGAAATTTTGCAGACATAGTCTAGAAACTAATATCTGTGCCTGTGGTGTTTTAGTTTTTTTTTTTTAAATATGTACTTTTAAAATTACAGGGGCTCAAAGATTTGTATGTGAATTTTGAAGACCGCGTAACTTTGAAATCGAATATTTTAACGGTACCCTTATGTACCTTCGTTGCAGCTAGGCACCGAGGACAAACCTCTGTGGTTTTTTCGGTGTTTTAGTTAAGCTTTTATTTGTATATATTTTGTAAAAAAAAAAAAAAAAAAATAAAAAAAAAAAACGGCAATCTGGAAAACCACAGACATAGATATTAGTTTCTAGAATATGTCTGCAAAATTTCATGGACTTTGTTTGCTTAATATTCAAATGAAATTGGAACTACGTTTGTATAGAGCGAGTGACGGAGAGACCCCCCTTAAAAGAAACTGTTTGAAATGGTTACAGATTGCAACAATGTCATCCATAGGGGTTGTGGACTTCTATGCTGACAAGACAATATTTATAACTGGCGCCAGTGGCTTCATAGGCAAGATCTTGATTGAGAAGTTGTTGAGATGCTGTCCAGATATCAAGGTCATTTACCTGCTGTTGAGGAAGAAGAAGGAGCAGAGCCCGCGGGAACGACTAAACGAGATCATTAATACCAGGGTAAGTGTAATTGTAAAGGAGTCTGCTGAACCTTCAGAACTTCTTTAGTGAAAAAACCGGCTAAGTGCGAGTCGGACTCGCGCACCGAGGGTTCCGTATTTTTTTCAAGATTTTGCTAGAAAAATCAAAAACTATTATGCATATAAATAAATAAAAATCTGTTTTAGAAAGGTAGAGCCCTTTCATATTATGATACCCCACTTGGTATAGTTATCTTACTTTGAAAATTGAAAAACAATTTTCAATTTTTTTTTCTGCGATGTAACCACAAATTCACGGTTTTCAGATTTATTCCTTTATTTGTGCTATAAGACCTACCTACTTGTCTTTCATGATTCTAGGTCAACGGGAAGTAGGTACCCTATAGGTTTTCTTGACAGATACGACGGACGGACGGACAGGCAGATAGATGTTCCGTTTTTCCTTTTGAGGTACGGAACCCTAAAAAAGTTATGGATACCATAGGATCAGATTGCTTGATTGTGTTCTACTACTTCATCATCATCATGAAAGCACTACAGCCCTGGGTGGGCCTTGGCTTGGTCAAGCAAATTCCGCCTTCGGGCTGGTCAGACGCAGCTTCCTTCTAGCTCCGTACCCCCAGAACCCTCATGTCCTTCTCCACTCCATCAACCCACCGACCTCTAGGTCTTCCTCGGCCTCTACGGCCCTCTGGTTTGCTGTCCAACAACTTTCGGCGCTCGTGTGTCGTCTATGCGTTGAACATGTCCTGCCCATCGCATTTTGATAACAGTAGGTTCCTTAACAGGGCTCTCTCCGTCACTTAATCCATACAACCGTAGTTCCAATTTCATTTGAATACTAAGCTACCATAGTCCATGAAATTTTGCAGACATATTCTAGAAACTAATAGATATCTGTGCCTGTGGTGTTTTAGATTTTTCTAAAAATATGTAGTTTTAAAATTACAGGGGCTCAAAGATTTGTATGTGAATTTTTAAGACCGCGTAACTTTGGAACCGAATATTTTAACGGAAATCTGGAAAACCACAGACATAGATATTAGTTCCCGGAACGTTTCTACAAAATTCCATAGAGTATGATTGGTTAGTATTCCAAAGAGAGACAAACTACTTTTGTATGGAGTGAGTGACGAAGAGACCCCTCTTAATGGTTTTGAGAACAATCGATTCCTTAACACTTGCCTACATCACTTACCTACATCTTTAATATTATACACTTTTTAGTGTTTCGAAAAAATCAGTGATCGTAGCGTGTTCTCCAAACTCTGCGTGATACCTGGCGACATTCTGGAAGAAGATCTTGGAATATCTGCTCAGGATAGAAGTATATTGCAGAAGGAGGTCCAAATCGTTTTCCACAGTGCTGCTTCAGTCAGGTGAAAATAACGTGCATAGTTAACGCTGTCTTCTTGCTACTGGAAATGTGAATAGCATGGTTTCCATGTTATTATGGACTGTTGATTAAACAAATGTAAATTAAAAATTTATAACACCCGCGACAAGTAAAGGTGACAGTAACTAGAAAAGAACTGATAACTTTCTAGCGGCTGAACCGATTTTCTTGGATTATAGCTAAGAACACTCTCGATCAAGCCACCTTTCAAACAAAAAAAAAATCTAAATTAAAATCGGTTCATTCCTTTATGAGCTACGATGCCACAGACAGATACACAAACACGCAGATACACACGTCAAACTTATAACAAGCCTCTTTTTGGGTCGAGGGTTACAAATGACTTCAACTTTCCAGATTCGATATGAACCTTCGAGATGCAGTCACTTCAAATGTTATTGGAACCAAACGTGTGCTAGAGTTAGCTGAAGAGATCGAAAATCTAGAAGTAAGCTTTCTAAAATATAGTCATATTATCCTATCCACAAACTATAGGTACATAAATTTAATGGGCCATATTGTGTGATACATCACACAATGCCAGATCACTTCTGGGAAAGAACTGTTTCTTTCTGGACTTTCAAAAATCATTAACGCCAACGTGGCAGGCCGAGAGTGGATGCCGTAATGAATGATTTTTCTGCTAGGTAGCGCGAAGAGGCATAGAATAAGTAGAGATTTGTGGAGAAATCGGAGGGAGACAGCTTTGCCACGTCGTAGTAAAAAATAGTTCTAATTTAGATTATATAAAATTAAAATTTCCAGGTATTTGTTGACATATCAACGTCCTTTTGCCACGACGAGCTGAAGGTGGTAGAAGAGAAGGTGTACCCTTCCCTGCACAGGCCTCAGGACATCATGGATTGTGTAAGATGGATGAGTGATGAAATGCTAATGAAAATACAGCCTGAGTATGTTTTAAAATCATTCCTTTCTGTATTTATAATTCTTAGCCATACAAATACTATAAATGCGAAAGTATGTCTGTCTGTCTGTCCGTCTGTCTGCCCGTCCGTCCGTACCAACGAGCTGACCATGGGCCCAGAGTCTCAACAATGCTCACTGCGCTTGCGGCTCGCGTGCATCAGCTTAGCCATGAAAATCAATGTGCAGTTTTATATATTTACAGATTGATCAGGCCATACGTGAACACATATGGATATTCTAAGAACCTCACCGAGGATGTAGTTTCCCAGTACAGGGGAAAGTTCCCGATTGCTATCGCGAGGCCTTCTATGGGTAACAACATTTATTTATAAAAAAATGTGTACCTATTCGGTCCGCGTTTTAGCTCTTTTAATTTTAAGATTTCGCGATCAAAGAAGAAAATATAATTTCTATAACTCAAAATATCCAATTATCATAACCCTATAACTCAGACTCAAAGCGTCTATTCAAAATAGGTATACCTACTTTTTGATTGTCAGTTATTGAATTTGTAAAAGAATGATGTAATTGGTGATAATTGGAAATGAAAATGAATATGAAAAATTACGTATGAATTAATTACGTAAACTTCAAACTAAATGCCCCTGGTCGATTTATTTGCAGAAACATTTTTTATTTACTTACAATAAGATATTATAGGTACTATTGGTAGGTATTTTTCCGAAGAAATAAATACCTAATCAGGCATTCAAAATTAAAATTTGATAATTTATTTATACAAACGGTGGCTTACGTAAAAGCACCTTTCTGTAAGCCATTTTTTGTTTGATTTAAATTTTAATGTAAATTCTCTAATCGCTTTTGGAATAAATTGTCAGCTACAAGTGTACCTAAATTAAAAATTTATAACGCCCCCGACAAGTGAAGGTTACAGTAATAACTAGAAAAGAGCTGATAACTTTCAAACGGCTGAACTGATTTTCTTGAATTATAGCTAAGAACACTCTCGATCAAGCCACCTTTCAAACAAAAAAACTAAATTAAAATCGGTTCATCAGTTTAGGAGCTACGATGCCACAGGCACAGACTGATACACTGATACATACGTACAAACTTATAACATCCCTCTTTTGGGTCGGGGGTTAATAAAAGAACAAATAAAGACGAAAAAATATTAATATTTTTATAAGTAGGTACCTATGTCTGCTTCTTTACAGTTGTAGCGACATATAAGGAGCCAATGCCAGGATGGGTAGACAACATAAATGGGCCAACAGGAGTTCTCTACGCAGGGGCTAGTGGTACCTAAACTAATGTTATCCTTAACCTTGTTATTGTAAAGTCCGGACAGATAGAATCAATTCTTGAATCAATTAATTACACTATCAATTAAGACTAGACAGTGGTTCTTTAAATGCTCACGAACACATAAGAGCATCGCGATTTGCTTCCTCATTTCTTTTTAATAAAAGAATACTTTTCATCCCGAAAAATCAAAGAGTTCCCATGGAATTTTGAAAAATATAAATCCACGCGGATTTGGGAAATTCATAAAGTAGTTTATTATGAAATTGTTAAATTTCTTGAACCAACCAAAGGTTCGTAAAGTCCTTTACTTGACTTGAGGTCACTCTGAAGCCAAGAAGATTTACTGTTGGGTACCGTTTTTCTTACTTATCTTTTTGATGAAGGTATTCTGCATACTTCATATTGCAAGGAAGATACTTCAATGGACATGGTGCCCGTCGATGTGGTAGTAAACGGATGCATATTACTGGCTTACATCACTGGAATGGAACGGTATGTATAGAATTCTTGAGACCTTTACACACAAATTGATTTATTAGAGAGTGGGCCCGATTTATTGATCACCACCAATTGAGGAACCGTCAGAAAGCCAAGATCCCCGCAGAGATGTATCCTACTCTATTTACCTACGCGTTAACCTAACCTAACCTAGACTCCTCAGAATACTCTCCGTTATAAAGGATAGTGCCTTTATAACGGAGAGTATTCTGAGGAGTATTGGCGAGTCTACCCTCCTTTTCAGGGTTCCGTACCTCAAAAGGAAAAACGGAACCCTTATAGGATCACTTTGTTGTCTGTCTGTCTGGCCGTCCGTCGTGTCTGTCAAGAAAACCTATGGGGTACCTACTTCCCGTTGACCTAGAATCATGACATTTGGGAGGTAAGTAGGTTTTATAGCACAAGTAAAGGGATAAATTCGAAAACCATGATTTTGTGGTTAAATCAATACATAAGCGCCCTTAGAATATCTCTGAAAACCTTTTTTGAAAAAATTCAGAACATATAAATACATATACCTATTATTGTAAATTGAACAATTGAAAAGAGCAACCGCCGAGTTTCTTGCTGGTTTTTCTCGGTAGGAACGGCATTCCGAACCAGTGGTAAATTATTTGACGATTCAAAAGCACTTGTAAAAGTTTATTTGAATAAAAATCTATTCTATTCTATTCTATTCTATTCTATTCTATTCTATTCTATTCTATTCTATTCTATTCTATTCTATTCTATTCTATTCTATTACAAAGTTATCTACAAGTTACAAGATGAACCATTTGCAGGCCAAAGGACATAAAAGTCTGCCACATTACGGATTCCGGTACCACTAAAATTACTTGGTACGAAGTCACGGATCAATGTAAGTTATATAATAATTATGTAAACCTACAGTAATTACAATAGGTAATGCCTGCTATACAAAGTATAAAACTACAAACCTACTTGAAATTGAGTTTGGTAGGCATAATGATTGAGCTGGCGAAATTTTTTTTCATCCACTAGCTTTCAGTAGGACAGTTATGCTTTAATGATAATTAAAAAAATTAAGATTTTTTAAAATTATTTAGAAAAATAGAGCAATTTCTGCGGGATGATATTTTTAAGTTAAAAAAATTATAAATATATGTCATTTATGCTTTGTGAGGTCATTGATCTCGTTCCGTACAGCGTGACATTAATATAATTAATTAAGTATGTTACAAATTTAGAAAAATCCATTTTTTTTAATTCTAGCTCCATAAACTATCGCTATATAAAAAAAATACAATTGTGTGCAAAGGCGGCCTTATTGCTTAGAGCAATCTCCACCAGGCAACCCTTGCTGAAAGGAGGATAGTGTTGGATAATGTACTAACACGCAAATAATTATTCAAAATTATTTATATATATTTAATTATTATATAAATAAACATGTTAGATTCTTGTATTTCAGTAAAAGAATATGTATTGCAATACCCGCCATCGCGTGTTCTCTACTATCCGGCGGGCTCAGCGAAGAAGGTTCGCTACCAGCACAAAATAGCCGAGTTCTTATTCCACATAGTGCCGGCGTACTTCGTCGATTTACTTCTATTTTTGTTGGGACAGAAGACTTTGTAAGTTTTAACGTTACTTAGAAAATCACACTAATATTATAAAGGCGAAAGTTTGTATGTGTGCGTGCGTGTGTGTGTGTGTATGTTTGTTACTCCTTCACGCAAAAACTACTGGACGGATTTGGCTGAAATTCGGAATGGAGATAGATAATATCCTGGACTAGCACATAGGCTACTTTTTATCCCGGAAAACCAAAGAGTTTTCTGCTGCGGCTCCCGGTCTTGATGACGTTACTTATACGATAGGTATGCCGCTCACAGTGTGGTCCTTGGGTTGGTTAGCGTGCTGAGGTTCTGGTATGCCTCTAACGGTGTTTGGGGGCACGTAGCGTCCCAGTGGTAGGGCTGCTACGGCGGCCATCCACTGGCGGACTAACGAGGTGCTGTCGCTCCCTTGTGCTCCGTCGTTAACGGCAAGATGGATCTTCGCTGAGTTTTGAGTCGGTAGGAGTCCGACATAACCACTGTGCTCCACCGTGGCCAGTGGTATCTATGATGGAATTTCCTCACGGAAAAAAGGTTGCCACCTGAAAAATATATTCTCAACCCTAGCTTAGAGTCGCCGACACAATATAGAGAAGACAATTTTAGTTATCTCCTAATCTTTATGGCGTTAGCTGTTAAAACCTACAACGGAATCCGTGCCTACGAAAGTCTACGAAGTCGCGTAGCTTTTACGGATACTAAACTCAAACCCAGGGTGGACGGAATTTTTTTGATCCCTCCTAACTGTGACGCAGCCAGCTCTAGTTTCCTCATAGGAATTAATTTGATTAATGTCAATTATAGGTACCTACCTAACAAAACGATAACGTGATCACGCGGCGTCTGCGCGACGCTAACTCAGCGATCAGCGTTTAACAGCACTGGTGTCGCGTAATCGCGGAGTTAGGTAATCCGACAAACGCCGAAGCGCTGGAAAAACAGTGGTGTGTAGGGACTCTTTACTTAATATCATCTAAATTTTCCCACCAATCCCCATTCTGTACCGCTTCGATTCACCTAATGTAAATTTATCTAGTTCCCCATGCCTTTGTCACCTTGGCTTGTCACGCTGGCGTTGATGATTGTTGAGACCAGAACTGATTTTGCCCAAGCCATCTGGCATCATATGAAATTTTGCAGACATATTCTAGAAACTAATATCTGTGTCTGTGGTGTTTTAGATTTTTCTAAAAATGTGTCGTTTTAAAATTATAGGGGCTCAAAGATTTGTATGAAAATTTTAAGACCGCGTAACTTTGAAATCGAATATTTTAATAGAAATCTGGAAAAGCACAGACATAGATATTAGTTTCTAGAATATGTCTGCAAAATTTCATGGACTTTGGTTGCTTAGTATTCAAATGAAATTGGAACTACGATTGTATGAAATGGTATGAAACGAGTGACGGAGAGAGCCCTCTTAAGTAAAGCGACTGCAAGTAGATAGTCGTGTACTCGGCACTCGGCAGTAGCGTTGTGGAAAAGTAGGGTTTAGATTTAAAATAAAATCTTCTTGCAGTATGGTAAGAATAGAGAAACGTCTTCGTAAGGGGACGGAACTACTGCAATACTATACTTCAAGAACATGGGTATTCAAAAATGACTACTTCCAATCTTTGAAAAATCAAATAAATGAAAAGGAAAATGAAATCTTCTATACGGATTTGTCGGTAAGATCAAAAACTAGTCTCTCTAGTATCTAAGCTTGTTCTTTTCATAAGATACGGTGTACCTACTCCACGCGGACGAAGTCGGAGGCATAAGCTACTTACCCATATCTATGATTTTTGTGTATTCCAGAAAATTGATAACGCCGAGTACCTGAAAAACTACCACCTCGGTGTTCGGAAGTTTATCGCAAAGGAGGACTTGTCCACGCTACCGCAAGCCAGGCGCCACATGAAACGGTATGTCATCACTCATCATAAGTGACCTATACCGCTGACGGAAAGTGTCTGGCAGTATTGAATACCTATTATTAACAAGCTCGTTCACACATGCTGCGTAAGCGTAGACGTAGTGCGTACCATTGCGTTGTAATATATGGAACTGTATGAAACATGGCATACCGCTTGCGTGGCGTGAACGTTCACGTAGACGTAATGCGTGCAGTTGTGTTCGGGTTCACGCGCGTCACTACGCACGCGCACGTGTACGTGCTGCATACGCAATTGGTGTGAATCGGCCTTAAGTATTTTGTAAAACATACCTACATAATAAGGTCAAGTCTTTGACTTCGACGGCCTTCTGGCGCAGTGGTCTTATTGGTGGTAGGTCCCGGCTTCGATTCTCGGCAGAGGTTTGGAATTTTATACTTAATTTCTAAATTTCTAGTCTGGGCTGGCAAGAGGCTTCGGCTGTGGCTAGTTACCGCCCTCCCGGCAAAAGCTGTGCCGCCAAGCGATATTAATCTCTAAAGGCGAAAATCTTTAGCCTCTTACTCAGCCTTTAATGTTTTGATTTTGTTTCAGGCTCTACTATCTTCATATGACACTGAAAACACTGTTTTACGTTTTACTGGCATACGCATGTTGCTTATTAATCAAATATTTTTTCTGATAATAAAATAAATTCATTTAGACTCCTACCTACTTTAAGATTTTTATTTATCAACCTATCTACATACTTCTGTCTGCAACGTTTTTAAGTTAGCTATCTATAGTACGCGTCAGGTCGACATGGCAATCGGTGTATAAAGTCGGTGATGCCCCACACACCCGCGCTATGCCGTACGGGGTTAGCTCGGGGGCCGTGCGGGTGTCGACCTGACGCGTACTAGGTAGACAGATAAAGTTTAATAGCCCGTTCACACAGGCTGTGTAAATGTAGACGTAGCGCGTACCATTGCATTTTAATGTATGGAACTGTATGAAACATGGCAAACCGCTTGCGTAAAGCGTGGAAGTATGCTTTACCCGGTGTGTTAGGGGTTTTCACGCGTCACTACGCACGTGTCACATGCACGCAACAGGTGTGAATCGGCCTGAAGTTTGGTAAACTAATAATTCTAAACCACTAATATAACTCAAGATTAGAAATAGGTACCTCTAGTGATTACATACCTACTCTTTGATTAGAATGGAATAGGAGAGCTGATGTGAAGTCTATATCTCTAAGTAGGTATAGAAATCTAGACCTAGAATACCTACAAGTTAGTCGAGTACAAGTAGATAGGTAACTCTTTATTCGCTATCCTCATTTGATAGTGGTCATTGTACTCGTCTTTTACTGTCTTATGATCTCCGATTGGTTTCAGTCCGCCCACTTCGTCAGAGAACCAAATAACAGTTGAATTCATCCGACTGGAGACCGACCACATCTTACTGACCTTGTTAGATGCTCACAGCTCAAGTAACGTAGAATCGTAGAAAAACCATATCACGAACTATTTCATTCAGCTCCAATTCTCATTAATTAGTCCATGTCATCTTATAAAGGGTGTTTGATAATAATATAATTAGTATATAATGACGACACGTACCCATGCTACTTAAATCTGATAAATACAACGCTGAAGTAAACTGACGAAATTAAATTATAAAAATTTCCATACAAAATTTTAATTTTTTTTTATGACCAAGTTTTCATGGCCCTAATGTGCCCTAACTCACTGAGATCATTGGTCTCGGCTTATCTAAAAATGCCCAACGATCTCGTGAGTTAGAGCACGTTAGGGTCATGAAAACTTTGACATAATTTTTTTTTAAATTTTGTATGGAAATTTTTATAATTTCGTCATTATACTTCAGCATTGTGTTTATCAGATCAAAGTAGCATGGGTACGTGTCGTCATTATATTCTACTAATTACCAAACACCCTGTATATCAAGCACCTATTCAAAATTATCCAACAGCTCTCTAGGTATAATATTATCGATACTTCAGTTCCAAAGTGTAAACACAAAAAGTCATTCAGTGAGATTGATTTAAGTATAAATTATTAATTTAAAATGATAGTGATACACTGGACGTACACACACTAGTCATTTAATATTCTAGCATCTCGTAAAAACCTATTTCTGAATTGGAAGTTTGGAACTGAGGTATTGATTATATGGTCTATCGATAGTAACGGTCAATGGACCATTGGAAATATATATATATTCCCAATAAAAATAATAAGAATATAAATAGTATAAAAAAAAGAATATTAGCCATTTTTAATCATCATTCCCATTTCCCCTCCAACTAAGCCTTAAGCTTGTGCTAGGAGTGGGTACGACAATAGTGCAACGGGTGGGGTTTGAACCGCCGACCTTTCGGATTTCAGTCCGCTCCTATAAACGTTGAACTATTGAGGCTATAAGCATATATTTATTATATAAGGCATACATTTCTGATGCCTTAACCAATGGTCATTCTCTTAACATTTTCCTTTAGGGACAAGTTTCAGGGTTTAAAATTAAAACCAGTCAATTACATTTTAGAGTTTATTGAACCAAAAGCCCAGTATTACAAAATCACAATTTCGTTTACCATTGCTAGCATATCTGTGTTTACATTTTGAATAGAAAATAAATTAAAGACTGCTTGAAAACCAAATATTTGTAAGCCAATAATCTTAAGCAATAACAGATGCTTTAATGTCTCTCTCGAAGACTTTCAAAGTCTTCGGCATGAAGCCTTCTAGAAGACATTCAACGTAAAAGCATCTTTACGAAATTTTCTACGATCTCTCAGGCTATAAGTAAAGCTCCGTTTTCTAGGATAGCAGTCAAATGCGAGCGCTTTGTAGCATCGTATTTCGTATGGAATTTAATGAATTAACCCGTAGTTAACTAAGTAACAATAGCTAGTAGCGACCCAAAAAAATCTAGATCTAAAAGTCACTCAACATAGCAGTAGCTATCCTAATTAAACTGCTTAGTAAAAGATTAGGTACTGTTTTCAGATTATTGTAGGGAAATAATGTAAACACAGCTTAAGGTACGAAGTACTAATATAATTAACTTATAGTCAATGGAAATGTTACATGATGTACTGTACGTATTGAAAGTGTTAATTGATAATGAAAATTAGGTATCTATTTAAAAAAACCACGAATAGGTATGTGCAAAATTCAATAGGACAGATATACACAGAAAAACCAAGTCTCATGTTAAAATAATTTTAGAAAAACCAAAAAAAACTACTGTTATTTTAAGACATAGCCCATAGGTACTTGTAAATGTAGGTATTTAGTAACTTACGTAAGTCCAAACATAGTATAAAAGAGTTCTTTAAAAGTTCCTTTAACACAATGAAATTAAGAAAACGGTACTTACGATTTCGGTTACTGGGTATACTTATTGGAATTTGTGGTATAATTCTAAATAATTATTTGGTTAATTTTATCAGGTAACATTTCCATTGACCATATTCCATTTTTAGGGTTCTGTACCCAAATGGTAAAAACGGAACCCTATTAATGTCACTCTGCTGTTTAATATTAATAAAATTATAAACTACTTACGATAAATAATCGGGCGTGCCCCAAAAAACAAATAAATAGGTACTCCAATGTGAAATAATATATTATACTCCTTTATAAGCAATTTTACAGGGATTTACATTACTAATAATTACACTAACTTATAGAATTTACACCTTAATTAATTAAGGCGAAGGGTAACATTATACTTTAGTTTTCCTTAGTTTACTTAAAAGGGAAACCAGTAGCTTTTAATCTCCCGTAAAATCTGCCATTCCTAGATATAAGTGAAAACCTAGTTCCAGGTCTAAAGCGACGGGCAAACAGCGACCCTTACGCGTCTCTTCTACAAGGTTCCTGTGATTTGTTTATCTTTTAAGTAAACTAAGGAAACCTAAAGTGTTGGGAAAGAAGGAAAGGAAACCTAAGTGGAAACCTAAACGCTATTGTATCGATCCGAATTACGAAACATGTGCGATTAATGCATTACGATTGTCGCAATCGTCGTTAAAGTTGCAACTCGAGTTAATTATACTTGCAAAAGAATACAAAGTACAAAAATACCGGGGCTCAAAACACAATGATGAGGTCTCGTTTGGAACGCGCCTGCGTAGAAGATACCTATTCACTCTTGCCTTGTAGGTATTTGGATTATATTTGGCAGGAAGCATGGACGCCGGAAGGGCATTTTACACCTTAGTGGTTCGTATCAGAAAAGTTGAGCAAAAACGTTTCGTACGAGTAAATTATATGTCGAATCGTAAATTGAATACTTGAAAAGAGCAACCACCGAGTTTCTTGCTGGTTCTTCTCGGTAGGAACGGCATTCCGAACCAGTGGTAGATTATTTTGACGATTCAAAAGCACTTGTAAAAGATTAATTGAATATTTTTTTTTTTTTAAATTTTACATGGGTGCCAACGTTCAGAATATCTCAATGTTCTGCGGTATAAAAGTGATGGAGGAACAAGGTATGAACTTCCTGAGCACACTCTAAAGTATATTATCCAATATAAGACAGATAAGTAGACGACACTGCAAAGATGACTTCTAACTTTCCATATAACCTTTTTGAGCACCAAATGACTGTACTATTGCTGCTAGAGCAGAACGTGGCAGCACAACGCGAGCGCCATTTGAGATACCCAGCCTCACTCCAGGAAGGCCTTAGCAACCTGGGCGGTCTATTTGGCTTCTGGAGCGAGCTTGGATGGTTGGAGTTTAGACTCCGGCGAGGACGCAATGCACGCACAACAGATGGAAACGTTTAAGTGCGGAAACCTGCCCAGAGAGAAGAAAGCAGACTGTACTATTAATGAAAGTACAGTTAATGTGTCGATAGCGACACTTGCGATAATAATCGCAATGTTAATACATGTTTCGTAATACAGAGACTGTTCTACTATACTTTATCCACGGAAAGAAGTTAGTGTAACACTCTGTTACGTCATCTCATTTGTATGGGATGACGTAACAGAGAGAGCACTATACTATATTCTTTTCGTGGGTAGAGTATAGACTAAGCAATATACACCGTCTAGATAGATCTTAGAGTGAACACAACATTACTATGAAAGTCTAAAACGGTAAATCTTTTAGATAGGCATAATTCATTCATCGCTCGGCCTCTATAATTTACAATTTCAAAAGCATTCCAGGCAACACTTTTTAATGTTTAAAATAGTTTACAATATTCTAGAATGTTTATCAAAAGACTCGAGTAACTGACCTACCTAAGAAAAAATATTTAAAAAACGGCAACAAAATATAAAGAACATAATAGCACGAAAATGCAGCATAATATCGCTAATAAATGAAAAAATAAAGATATTGTAGTACCCTTCTTTATATTTATGACCTTAGCAGCTAAAACACACAATTTATTGAATATAATCTTTTTTTAATGACGAAAACAATAACGAAAATATTATATAACAAAATATATATTTTAAAGGGTTTTCTTTAGATTAATAATATCGATTCCCTTTTGAAGAGAAAATCATTAAAAATAGATCATATTTTTTGAAGGGTTTAAATAGTATTTTAAGCACTATTTTTTACATTTAATCTAATTTTCACAGATATTGATTATTATAATTGCGTATTTTATGTTATATAGAAATTACACAATTTACAATTAGCTTAATATTTTAATAGCTTACACGCACTAATCTAACTAGCTAGATTACTGTGCGCTTTTTTCGTTTTTTTTTTAATTTTTTTTTTTAATTTCTTGGACCTAGTTTTACTTCAGTCTAGTCAAGGTGTTAGGCACTTAGCATCCTCATATAATATCGTTTTACTTCATTCCTACGATAATTTTGAAAGTGCCTATTCTGGTCATTGATGGCGGTTAGCATTTGTAGTAATTCCGGATCCGCATTATGGATCATGCGGATGGTCACAAACTGTAGGAAGATGCAAAAACTTCGTAGAAGAAAAGTATCACGATTGGTTTTAACTTTTAATATTAAAAAAAAAAAACACTTTGTTTTTGAGTAAGAAGGCAAAAGCTGTTTTTCCTTTTTTGTAGAAGTGTAGGTACTGCTCTCGTAACGTTGTCTAGCACAAAATTGATATGAACACCGATCACTAAGATACAAATAACGATTATAATGGTAAGAAAAAATTAAAAACACTCTCTTACTTACACTTGGTTTAGTTTGTAATGATAAGTTCACGAGTGTGCGTGGCTCATGCTTGTGTTGTGTTTAAGTTGTATCGGCAAAAGTATATGTGTGCGTTTGCGAGCGCTTGCTCGCAGATGATTGGTCCGTCAGGCACGCACACTTACGCAAAACGCTTGTATACGACGCAACCACAAGTAAAGTTCACGCGCGCTCGTGAACTGCAAGAACTATTCAGTGAAATGTTTTTTGATGACGAAATAACATAACAGTTTGTTACATAATATAACAGTTGCTATGTTACATAACAGAATATAACGGTTCGTTAATAAATCTTGTAGGTTTATTTTAGTACCAATGTCAGCGACATGGTACGTGGCATAGCCAGGCACGGACCACGCACTCAAACTGTTACTAAATATTTCGTTTTACATGATAAAAAATAAAGCTATTTGAAACCAAAAGATATATATGGTACGGGTTCGTACGAACAGAATTCGCACGACCCTGCCATGGTTGTGTATTCGTGTAAGACTGAGGTCACACGATGCGTTTCCGGTGCGTTGCGGCACCGCACCAACATGCAGGAAAAGCCAGCTTTGCTTGCATGCATGCTTTTGGTTTGCTTGCTTGGTGGCTAGCTTTTCCTGCATGTTTAGCAGTGGGAGAGCGGGCGGTGCTTATCACATGCTGCATGTTGCACCATACAGATATGTCTGATTTAGCAGATTACAGCAAATTTAAGCTTTTGGTTTCTTGTACTTTGAAAATTGCCACACGGGCACTGCGTTGCGGCTCCGTCAAAAGTATGGCATTGCACCACCCCTCCTTACCTCGTCCCTCTGGGGCCTTACTACCATAGCTTAAAGTAGAAATGTTTTAATATTGTTTTGACATTTCATATAAAACTTGTATAAAGCTGTCAAAACAATATTGAAACATTATTATTTTAAGTGGTGGTAGTAGGCCCCTGGTCTCAAGTCCTTGCGCGTGCGGTGCGGCGCCGCACGATAACGCATCGTATAATATGGTACAGCGATTTCTATGTCGAATGACGCATTGCATCGTGTGGCTTCACTCTTATAAGGACGACGTGCGATGCCTGATCCATAAATAATAATCATTGATCTATATACTAACTCGTATGTATGTGTACTACATTTATTGCCCATAATATAATAAAAAATCCAGCTATACATAGTATAATACACTTGTACAGTAAATAATTGTTCAAAGAATTAAAATACAATAGAATTTTGTCAAGTATGTCTCCATGGGAATAACAGAACTTAGAATTTTACCTTCAACTTTAGCTGATAGTTATCTATACATATAATAAAATTGTAGAAAAGTGGTGTCTGTACAATGGAAATATATAAAAAAAAAGTAGCAGGGGTTGTTATTATATCGATGCCGAACCCGAAATTGTAATTAATTTTTTTTTTGTCTGTTTGTCTGTTTGTCTGTGTGTTTGTGCACGCTAATCTCAGAAACGGCTTATTCGATTTAGATACGGTTTTCACTAATATATTGTAGTAAGCTTCACTTAGGATTTAGTGTTTATTTCATGTCAATCGGTTCATAAATAAAAAAGTTATGTCAATTTAAAGAATCATGGCGCCTCGCGCCTGAGCGTCCGTGGCTATATAAAGCGCGAAAAGTCACTATTCCACGCGAACGAAGTCGCGGGCACAGCTAGTTTATAATATAATTGCAATGAGCCCGGATTAATTAGCTTTGGGTGTTAATAGTATAACTATCATCTTCGATCGTTTTCGATTAAAATTCGTTTAGAAAAGATTTCGTTCCGATCGTAGTCTCGTATATATTTTTTAATAAAAAAAAGTATTTAGACTAAAAGAAGTTCTGTAAAACACGGAAACTTGCAGATATATTTAGTGTAACAAATATATAATTAATATTGAAAATATTCAGAAACAACATCGACAAAATACTACAAAGAGAAACAGTACAAGATGATAAAGACGAATACATTGTTATAAACGCAGCTCAATACAGGTACAGTACCAGACAGGTTATATCATCGAACTTCAGAAAGAGATAATCGTCAGTTTCGGCTTTCTAGAGCGTTCTCTCTGTCACTCGTACTTGTTTTGTCGGTCACTTGTCAGTCCCAATGAAAGAGAAGCTGTCTATTATCTCTTTCTAAACTAAACATCTTTCCTGCCGGGTATAATCTACTGTATGATAGATAAATAATACTCGTTATATATATAACAAGATCAGGTTTTCAATTCTCAGAATTTCCCTTTTTATTCTCTGTTTCCCTGAATGTAAGGAGAAAATATAAGATCTTATATGGGCATCTTCTGTGTCATCCTTTTGTAGCACTTATTGATTTTATTAGAACTTTTCCTCTCTCAATGATCACCTACCAAAATCCGTTTAGTAGCATCTAATCAATATCCTAGTAAATATTATCCTGGTGTATGGACTTCCCTATCCAATTTCGTAAACATATCGTCATGTATCGACGCTTGCCTCTTTTATTTGTATATCGCGAATTATATTTGATTTGTCGTCTGTGGTAGCAATTTTAACAGACTCATTTATTCCGGTTGTTTTTACAATTGAATCATTGTGTAATTCATCATTATTGGAGTTATTGGTTTCAAAATTTGAGTGGTCCCAGTATTGTTCAAAATAATTATTGTTATCGGAAACGGTTTCTAAGGGCTTTGATATTTCAGTGTTCTCAGTATCTCTTGATTTACCCGAACCATTATTAGGACTTGATTCGTATATTATTATTCCATTACATTTCATTGATTGATCATCCTCTGCAAGACCATTGCAATCAATATTCAGTTCATTTGTTCCGTTTTGAATAGCATTTTCTTTAGTACCTACATCTTTATTAACAGTGCTTACAGTTTTTATATCAGTGTTATCAATAAGATCTTCAGTTTCGTTTACTACGTTATCTTCTACTTCTCGTGCGATACTCTCTTCTTCCTTCTTTCGTTCCTTTTCCTTTTCTTCTTTCTCTTTCTTTTCGGCAAGTTCCCTCCGTCGTTCTGCGTTCCACCACGGTCTGAATCGTTGAAACACTATACGCGTACGATGCTGGCGTTTGAACACCCATGATATTGCCATTTCGACATCTGCTATTCTGAAATCAAAGGAAAAAAAGTGTAAATTAAAAATTTATAATAGCCCCAACAAGTGAAGGTTACAGTAATAACCAGAAAAGAGCTGATAACTTTCAAACGGCTGAACCGATTTTCTTGGATTATTTATTTTCAAACAAATTAAAATCGGTTCATTAGTTTAGGAGGTACAATGCCACAGACAGATACACAGTTACACGTCAAACTTATAACAACCCTCTTTTTGGGTCGGGGGTTAACAATAGACTAAATCCCAGAGTTCAGCAAAATATTAATAGGAATTATTTTTGGGTTTTTTTTTGTAAAACTGCTTAAAATACCTTTATCTAGATGCTAATTACTAAAACCTAGTCAACATTAAAGCTATTCCATTGTAAAATCTTATGGAGCTTGGTATGAAGAATATTTGGTCGTTTTTTTTTACGTGAAAAGGATTCAACTCACACAGAGTTAGTTTTTAGATATTCAAGTTTAAAGGCTGATCTTTAATGTTGAATATTAAAAACCATTTTTATTATGAGTGTAGTTTTAGTATATTTCTGTCTTTCACTGGTCTAGTTTTGAAACAGACAAGTTATGTAGCTTGTATAAGTTACACCATTCAACAATTAAGTACATATTATGTAGCATGTAGTATGAAGTGACCCTGACTCAACTTTTTCATAACTGCACTGCCTTTTACGAATTAATTTTATACTAACAAAACGTTGATCGGAATTTTATCTAGGATGATGACATTCTATAAATAGTTGCATTATTATAAGATAAAGTTGAAAACTAAAACATCTCAATAAATGCTAAAATATTATACTAAAATTGTTTTTCTGTCGCTTGGTATATTTTATTTAATGTTGTAGTACTTTCTGTTCATTAACTTTCAATCTTCTCCTCTTTTATTTGACATCCTACTCAATAGGTAGGTAGATACAATAGCAAAAAAAAATTTTTTTTTGGAGACCCTCACTTTTTTATGTAGCATCCATCATCATCCAATTTTTTTCGTATAAAATATAGCCTATGTCACCCGGACGTTTACAACGAATCAGTTGACACCTCATTCATCCACAGTCGGCCCAGTACTTTAGGCGCTGTGGGTGGAACACACAGAATCTGGATCATACAGACATACATACATTAACTGCTAAAATCATAATCCTTCCTTTTGTCTTTGCCGTAGTCAGGTAAAAACTAATAAAGGAAAAATTGTAAACAGGAAATAAAATGTAATAAATATTTTGACAGTGATGTCCAAAACCATTTTAGTTCCACCTTAGTTAGTACGGAACCCTCGGTGCGCGAGTCTGACTCGTACTTGGCCGGTTTTTATGTCTATCTAGGTCAGTTGCCCATTAGACCCACATTCTCAGGCACGGCAATAGTTTGATTAAAGCTGTAGAGCAAGGTCAAACTGGCTCTTATTTCACGCGCACATACATAGACTGCTAAAATCATAACCCTTCCTTTAGGCTTTGCCGTAGCCAAGTTAAAAGATGCAAATACATACTCTATCATCAGAATCAGAACCATTGACGTACATGTCCATAATATTTTTTATTGTTTCTATGCCGTCGACAAGTGCGCGACATTTTTAATCTATACTGAATTTGTCTGGCTTCCCTTGTAGATAACATGTACATATTTATGTCTTCGGTTAGCCCGGTCACGTTCTTAATAAAAAGAAGAAAGTATTTCTCTAAGAAAGTATTTTTGAAAATTCAACCTCTGAAGGGATACAGTAGGAGTTTGAAATTTGTGTAGTCCACGCGGACGAAGTCGCGGGTATAAGCCGGTTAGAGATAAATTTTCAAATAGATAATGCTACTAGTCTGATGAGAGCCTACGGCCGTGGCTAGTTACCACCATACCACCCTACCAGCAAAGCCGGAAAGCGATTTAGCGTTCCAGTACAATACCGTGTAGAAACCGATAAGAGGTCTAGAATATAATAGAATAGATTTTTATTCAAATAAACTTTTACAAGTGCTTTTGAATCGTCAAATAATAATTTACCACTGGTTCGGAATGCCGTTCCTACCGAGAAGAACCAGCAAGAAACTCGGCGGTTGCTCTTTTCAATTGTTCAATTTACAATAATATTCTGTAATAATATTCTGTCTGGTTTCATTAAATACCGCCATGCCCCTTCCAAGTTAATCAGGTTCCACCTTAGACTGCATGATCACTTACCACCATGTGAGATGGCAGTCAAGGGATAACTTGTAATGGATTTTTAAATAAATGCTCACCTCTAATTAATTTTTAAATACATATCAAAAATCGCGGAACTGGCAGGATTCGAACCTGCGTCTTCTGGGTTCTGGGCCATGGTTTCGCTTACTGCCAGTGACGAAATTTGTGATATGTCACTCAGTACTGAAGCAACTGTTAATGACATCTAGTAGCGACACTTTGCAGCTATCGAAATTGCTTCCAAAGTTTACTTACTTTTAGTATCATCACAGTAAGCGAAACCGTGGCTAGAACACTATAATAAAAATGATTAAAATGCTCACCTCCTCTTGAACCGCTCTCTGTCTAGAGCGTGTCTCTCCCAGTGGCCGGCTCTCGCTTGTCTCGCGGCGAAGGCCCAGACCCTCATCACGTGGACCTTTGGTGGTTGTGAGGAGAAGGTGACCTGGTAACAGAAAAGTGACATTTAATACATTTGGCTGAATTTGGCACGAAGAAGAAAGAAAAAAAAATACGACGTGTAAGTGAAGCAACTTGACTACCGCCGCTATCAAATCCGCTACCGCTAACCGCTTGAAAATCGCGACGATAGTCTCGCCATGCTACCAAATTCGATTCAACCCTTATAGGCCGATTTCCACAGGGCACTACTATCGATGTTGCTCTAAAATATATTGTCAACACGAGGAAGATTTGACAAAAAGTGCAAATTTTAATTCCAGTACGTTAGGTGGGGCGCTTCGAATCAGTACAAAAATAATATAACTATGGCACAAGTCTTCTAGCGTACTTCACACTAATCACACTAATATTATAAAGGCGAAAGTTTGTGTGTATGTGTGTGAGTGTGTGTATGTTTGTTACTCCTTCACGCAAAAACTACTGGACGGATTTGGCTGAAACTTGGAATGGAGATAGAAAATATCCTGGATTAGCACATAGGCTACTTTTTATCCCGGAAAATCAAAGAGTTCCAACGGGATTTCGATAAACCTAAATCCACGCGGACGAAGTCGCGGGCGTCAGCTAGTGTATAATATGTCCCTTTCAGTGTCACGCTGGCCCATACATAGCACACAGTTCAAATGCTGCGTCTAATGTTAGTATATTTTACGCAGGAAACCCTAAAGTAGCCCTATTTTTTTTTGATTTTATGTCACCATAGCCTAATACATATCATCGACTCAGGATCAACCAAGAGTTCCCTCACTCTAGTTCACTCTGGCACCAACATGTCATGTCAGCCGGCTTTACATACTCTCTGAGGCACCGAGGTATAACCCGCGAACTTCCTACTTCCGGTAATTACTCAGAATTTTCCCAGAAAACCCAATAAATTTTTTGGTCCAACCCAAAAACCTTTTCAATTAACGTACTGACAAAGATTTGCTAGAACTAGGAAGCGATAACAATGCGACCACATCAATCAAGGTTAATTGGAGGTAAATGCCTCAAGGCACAAGTAAATGGCAACATTTACTTTGTGCAATAAATTATTTTGAAATTATAATTGAAAGTATGAAACAAAGGAACAAACTTGTGTAGTACCAACACAGTTCACGACAGAGAACTTCCAACAAAACGTCGAAACTTCTACGTCACTGGCAGGCGTCAAATGTTAGTTACATTTGACGCAGTTAGTTCTAAGGTAGTCCTATTTTTCTTTGATTTTACTTCACCATAGCAGAGTGAACTAGAGTGAAGGAACTCTCGATTTGATCCTAAATTGACGATATAATGTCAAATATTAGGCTATGGTGACGTAAAATCAAAGAAAAATAGAGCTACTATAGAGCTACCTGCGTTTAATGTATAACATTTGACGCCTGCCAGTGACGTCGAGGCCTTGACGTTTTGTTCGAAGTTCCCTACTGTGATCATAGCCTAATATTTGATATTTCGTCGATTCAGGATCAAACCGAGAGTTCCCTCACTCTAGTTCACTCCACCTATATTAAAACAAAATATTTACTAAGCAATACCTATCTAAAATAATTCCCTCACTGAGTGACTAATCTAAAGTCAAGCCCAAAAGGCTGAAACGGGAAGGAACTGGCGTACCATTAAAAAAATTGGGAAAATCCTGTGAAAAATGATTACAGGAAATATGCAAAATCTCCACAAGGACGAATCCGCGAATTTTATAGTTCAAACCGCTAGGTCGAGCATAGCAGAGAAGGGTGAGGTAGGTAGTTATTGAAATCATTCGTAGAATTTTAGTTGTAACGTAGTATTTATAAACAACGCAGCGGGCCTAACCTCGGCGCTTGAATCATTCGTGACGTCATCGTATCATTGATGGCATCGCAGCTTTATATGGGAATCAGATTGCGTTACTTTTACTATAGAAAATCAAAGAGTTCCCACGGGATTTCAACAAACCTAAATCCACGCGGGCGAAGTCGCGGGCATCGGCTAGTTTAACATACAGGGATGTATCCGCTGACAGTTCTCATAATTCCACCTCTTCAGACTAAGCCATACCACAATTCATGACAATCTCTTCCATGCTTCGACGTTTTGTTAGAAGTTCCCTTTTTTAAACCTTTTACTTTTTAGGGTTCCGTACGCGAGGGTGCCAACGGGACCCTATTACTAAATCTCCGCTGTCCGTCCGTCTGTCAACGAGCTGTATCTCATCAATCGTTATAGGAAGAGAGAAAGTTGAAACTTTCCCTGAATGTATATTTCTATTGCCACTATAACAAACAATAATAAAAAACAATAATAATAACATGCAATATGTTTGTGATATTGCAATACATACACCTAGGTATTGTAAGTTGTAACACAATAAATAAACATTTTTTGTCCAGGGTACTGTTTATAAGATAAGCACCAAAGTGTGTCATTTTAGTTAGAAATGATGACGAAGTAACGTGAGTCATCACACCAGCATCGTCATTGATGTAATCATTGATACAAATCGAGACGCGTGAGCAATAGTGGCGTAAACAAAACAACCCGGGTAATGACCTCGGGGAAACACTCGGAACATACTTTCAACTACTGAGATTTTTTTTATATTTAAGACTAGCGCTTGGCTGAATCAAACTTACTGGCAAGTGATAACGCAGCCGATGGAGCGAGCTTGCCTAGATGCCTATTCACTATGCAGATTTGAAGGCACCCACATTAGAAGTCCACTTCTAATATGGGTACCCGTCCAGGGGAAAATTGATGCCGGAAGGGAGTTCGGATTAGAAACTAGGAGTCAAATCGCTTCGTATGTGTCCGTGGAATTTCGACTACGTACGGGTTGTAGACCTTGCAATACGATAGTAAAAAGGTGAAGGTTTAGGTGATGCCCGCAGCTTCGCCCGCGTGGATTGGTCAGATCCCTTGCAGCATCAGGATTGATGAGTTGGAATCCAAATTTTTTATATAACAATGTCGAAATTTCCTCTATCGACTAAAAAAAAAATACGCAAATCGGTTCAGAAATCTCGGAGATACCTGTGCATAGGTAGAAAAACACAACTCCTCCGTTTTTAAAGTCGGTTAAAAAAGTAGCCTATGTTACTCCTTGGTTAATCCTCTACTTGTCCGTGAAAGTCTCGTCAAAATAGGTTCAGCCATTCAAACGATTAGCCCGTTCAAACAGATAGTCACTTCAATTTTATTTATAAGTTAGTATGATGAAAACGTGCCCCAGTTAATTGCGCTAAATGGAACTAGCATTAAATTGTCTGGGGTGAAGCCAAAATAATTACAATTAGATATTTTGGTAAGTCTAATGGATGACTGTACGTCACTCTTCATTTCTCTCGTTATATTTAGATCCCATATCCACGTTTCGATTTGATTGCGTATAGAAAGATAGGCGCCATTACTTTACCCTACTTTTATTAACCCCCGACCCAAAAAGAGGGGTGTTATAAGTTTGACGTGTGTATCTGTGTATCTGTGTGTCTGTGTATCTGTGTATCTGTCTGTGGCACCGTAGCGCCTAAACTAATGAACCGATTTTAATTTAGTTTTTTTTGTTTGAAAGGTGGCTTGATCGAGAGTGTTCTTAGCTATAATCCAAGAAAATCGGTTCAGCCGTTTGAAAGTATCTGTGCTCTTTTCTAGTTACTGTAACCTTCACTTGTCGGGGGTGTTTTAAATTTTTAATTTACACTTGTCAATAAGTCTACAACTTAGCCTTTCTAAGGTGACTGTGTTTCGCATCTGTGGTGTGTGCCCAGTGCTCATTCGATGGCAACCGATAGGGTTTACGGCCGTATTCACAAACGTTACTATGAGGTCTCACAGTGCGCTCAAACGCATAGTGTAGGTTCCACCAATCATATCATTGTAAATTGACGTGATACAGTCATCTGATTGGTGGAACGGACACTCTGCGTTCTAGGGCACTATGAGACCTCTTAGTAACGTTTGTGAATACGGGTGTTAGTTCTGATAAGGTAGTTCTATTCGAGATCGAGCTGTCTTAGTAACTTAAGGTGAATTATTCTCCCTTGCAAACAAGTTTCCATATTAGTTTGACATAAAGTTATTCTTTGGTTTCGCATTTCGCAATTCGGTGCAATTCTAAACAAAGCATTCTGCAATCGTTATTAAAGCAATATGAAAAGGAGAAGGCATGCAGAAGGATGAAGGTGAGAACAAAGGCAGGGCTGCCATAAAAAAAATTGCTAACTGTAGTAAATTTATGTTTTTCAAAGATGCTGTTGGAATGTCTTCAAATTATTTCATAGTGAGGGTAGTTATACGTTCAAGAGAGGTTTCAGTTCTACGTTGATATGTCAATCAGTGAATATGTCTTTTACGTTACAGTATACATTTAAATTATCAACCTGAGTAATGAGCATTTAAAAATAATATTTAAGCCCTCATTCACACGAGCGTTAAAAAAGCGTTGCGTTAAAACCCGGCGTTGCGCTGGAAATACAACAGTGCGCGATAAAAAAGCGTTGACATGTGAACAGATACTTGGGAATGCGTATTTTGTTCTATTTGAACGCTTTTTTAACGGACGTTAAAAAAGCTCTCGTACGAATAACGCCTTATACAACCTAAGGCGATATTTAAAACATGCCTACTAGTATTATGTACTGTAGTAATGGATTTTTGTTGTCCGTTAAATAAATAAATTGAATTGAATTATCAGTTCATCACAAAATGAACTGATACTGTGAATTGATATTGTTTTGATTATGAAGAATTTATAGATAAAAATGACGTGAAATAAATAAATTTATTGTAACACGAGATAATCATCAATGTATTTGGAAAACGTATTAGACAATAAAGGCTTTTTTATTTATTTATTTATTACTAGTATTATGCAAAGATACCTTGTTCATTATGCTGATAATGGTCTCATCTCTCTTAAATATATGTTCCTTGCTCTTGCCGAACTTCCATGAACTGACCTCTTTTTTTTTCTATCGATGTTTATTCAGAAGGCAAAGGTCATGACTACACACATCCTTTTGATGTCACACTAAATATTAAAACCTTCAAATATTACGTTTTCATAATTGGCTGATCCTTAACACACTGACCAAAATACCGTTTATTAGACTATTCCTTTACCAAATCATGACAAATATATGAATAAATCTCGAACTAGCTAAGTCAACTTGTAGGCCAATTAAACTAAACTCCATCTATAAGAATGTCATTAGGTTTATAGTCTTGTTAAGTGGTTACCTACACTTATGTTCCAGATAATATTGCTATCGTACGCAGTTAGTAAATCGCAAGCGTTTGAGTAGGCTGTCCACTTTGTATGTATTACTTATTATCATCACACACTAGTGCATTACGATAACGAGTTACGACCTATAAGGGCAGCCCGCATATTATGCATATTGGGATTTTTATGAGCAAAAAATACACTTTTACTAGTGTTCTTTTTAATTTTTTGTGAAATAAGTCCCTACCTACCAACACAAAGTATTTTTTTTTAATGTAGTAACACTCCCTTCAGCTCAATTACAATCGAAAATCTGTCTTTCTTAGTGGCGGTCCTACGTTTTAGAGAAAGCGTATCGTAAAATCTCAAGTTTTTGGTTAAAGCTGTACGTTGATAATACTCGTATGTCAATCAGATTATAGATATAGATGCTTCCGGTTGTATTCATGTAGTTAGTCGACGTAAGCCCATCACCCCCCAACCCATCCGGGGTCCTTTTTCACAAGGAATCAAATTGAGAATCAAATTGAGATCGCGTACCGCACGCGCATCAGATTATAGAGAAAGCCTAAGAAAGGATTTTTTAAAATTCTTCCCGAGCGAAACCTGGGCGGGTTAATTAAATAGAATATAGTCAACTACGTCAAAACATTGGAGGCACTGAGTACAAAAATATATAGTTGCGTGATTGAGAGGACACTACTGGACCCTGGATTTGTTGAAAATGCTAGATCAAACGAACTCTGGCGAGGAAGAGGCAGCATGATCTTTAGGGCCTTTTCAGTGCGACGCGGACGACCCACGCGGACGCCCGCGACGGACGGCAAAATGTATGAAACCTCAACAACTCCGCGACGCGGACAGCTCCGCGTCGCTCTGAACGCGCTGTTGAGGTTTCATACACTCCACCGTCCGCCGCGGACGTCAGCGCAGGCCATCCGCGTCGCACTGAAAAGGCCCTTATTTTACTACGGACGGGTCAAGAGAGGTAGGAGCTAAGCAGTGTGTACTTATTAAAGTTTTCGTCGGCTCATCCGTATTAGGTTCATCTGTAACTACTTTTGAGATTTTTGAATTGCCTCTGACTTAGCGTTCCGGCTTTCGAGTTACATGCACCAATTAGGCAGGTACCTACTTTCTCTAGGTTAAATATTCAAAAGATCAAGTTTGCATTTTATAACTTTGTACCCATTATTATATGGCTGGAAATAAGTGAAAATTAAAGAACATCAGCGATGCGAAGCGGTGATCCTGAAAGTTGAGAGAACAACGCAGACAGAGGTGCCTACCTGTTTCAAATTTCGTGTTACTGCACTTTAGTCATTACTTTAATATGTTTTGTTATTAACCCCCGACCCAAAAAGAGGGGTGTTATAAGTTTGACGTGTGTATCTGTGTATCTGTCTGTGGCATCGTAACTCCTAAACTATTGAACCGATTTTAATTTAGTTTTTTTTGTTTGAAAGGTGGCTTGATCGAGAGTGTTCTTAGCTATAATCCAAGAAAATCGGTTTAGCCGTTTAAAAGTTATCAGCTCTTTTCTAGTTACTGTAACCTTCACTTGTCGGGGGTGTTATAAATTTTTAATTTACATTTACACTTGTTTTTACAAATAATACTAATCTATGCATAAAAATAAAGACTTCGTGATTCTTATAAAATGGGTCGTTTGTATCTTATTTTAAAGCAATGGGGATTTGTGGAAAAGAAGTTCACAAATCCCCATTGAAGGGGATTGGCAATGGGGATTAGTGGAATAACCCCTACAATTTCTCAAAAAACCGCTGTATCATAAAAGCGAGTGGTGGCGGGGTGAAGAGTGACTGCACCACAAGGCAAACGTGGTGGGGAAATCGGTCATGTGGTAAACCATAGTGATGAAACATGTTGTAAAATCATGATAAACAATACAAGGTAACTGTCAGTTGTCACGTACTTTCATGATAGTGGTTATGTTAAGAGGGCTCTCTCCGTCACTCGTTTCATACAATCGTAGTTCCAATTTCATTTGAATATTAAGCAACCAAAGTCCGTGAAATTTTGCAGACATATTCTAGAAACTAATATCTATTTCTGTGGTTTTCCAGATTTCTGTTAAAATATTCGGTTTCAAAGTTACGCGGTCTTAAACAGTTACATACAAATCTTTGAGCCCCTTTAAAACTACATATTTTAGAAAAATCTAAAACAGCACAGACACAGATATTAGTTTCTAGAATATGTCTGCAAAATTTCATGGACTTTGGTTGCTTAATATTCAAATGAAATTGGAACTACGATTGTATGAAGCGAGTGACGGAGAGAGTCATCTTAAAGCTGCTTGAAAACTATGTACCTACCTAACTAGTAACTACCTACCTACTTACCGATAAAAATACACAAGTGACTTTATGGTAATGTTTCGAAGAATACTCAACAATAGTAGGAAATCGTAAGTGATCACCAGAATGATTCCGATATTATTTATAATAATTAGTAATTTAATAAGCTTATATGGATCATAAAAAAACGCAAACCCGTAAGTAAATATTATAACTGGGAAGGTGCCTATGTAAAATTCACGTCCACTGCTAGTTTTTTAACCCTTTAATTAAAAAAAGTAGGTACGTCACATGTTTATGACGTCACATCTATGTATTTTATACAGCAGCTTATTTAATCAGAATCTCAGTTTTCTTTATAATTTCACATTATTGAATCAGTAATGAGTTGAGTAGGTGCATAATGACTCGCGCTTTTTGTAATTCGGTTGAAAGGCCTTAGTTAATTCACAGGGTAACGTGACACACCTGAGTAACACAATCTGACGTGGAGGTCAGGTATTTGGAATACGTTTTTAGACTAAGGCATCCCTGACCGATTGACTAATCTACAAGTTACTTTAGCTATCAACGCAGCCAACGAACATACATAGAGCCCCAATAGCTCAACCGGTAAAGGAGTGGACTGAAAACCGAAAGGTCGACGGTTCAACCCCCGCCCGTTGCACTATTGTCGTACCTACTCCTAGCACAAGCCTGACGCTTACTTGGAGAGGAAAGGGGAATATTAGTCATTTAACATGGCTAATATTCTTTTTCTAAAAAAAAAAAAAACGGCGAATTGTTGCAATTTGGAACTGCATACCACCTACTATGCATTACAACTTTAAAGCGGAATTCACATTACGAAATTAGTCTTACAACATTAATTTCACTATCATTTGCACATGTAAATGTCTAATTTGTCATTAAACGCCATAATGCATGCATAACGAAATAAGTCGTTTACACGTGTAATTGATAGTGAAATTAATGTCGTGAAACTAATTTCGTAATGTAAATTCCGCTTTAGGAACATGATATTATAGTTAACGCCCCAGGCGCAGGATGATAGTTATGCTGTGAAGACAAAATGAATGGCGCTCTAGTATGGCCTATGGATTTGTGGAAGGTAATGGCAAATAGGTAAATCAAGCGCCCACCGCGTACCCATTTCGTTCCATAGAATGCCTCACATTTTGTCTTCACAATATCCCTTCCGAGCGCCCGGGGCGTTATATCAGGTCCATTAGGACCAGCGATGGCCATGTTGCTGTTGAGGAAAGTACATAGTAGCTAAGGTTGCAAGGACAAAATTGCTGATCATGACAGACAAATCTTTTTTTATTTTTTATTAATCAACTGTTGGTCAAGACATACTGATCACAATAATGCCTTCTTATAGCTATTAAATAGTGTTTCCTATTACAACACACTAAGGTTGTAATTGCAATTTCATAGGTCGTCTGTAGGTAGGTGTTTATTTAGCATTTATAAATACAGAGAAACCTGTTTTATTATAAATGCCAAATGAATATTTTTTTTTTAATTTATTGACTTTTAAGTCTTGTCTCTAGAAATATCTTTGCATCTGGCATCAACATGAATTTGCGATAAGATTTTATTTTAATTGAAAGATTACTTGCTTCAGACTAACCTTTGTCTGTCATTTCACTCGCTGCATTAAATGTAGTCTTATAACACTCATCACACTAATATTATAAAGGCAAAAGTTTGTGTATGTGTGTGTATGTTTGTTACTCCTTCACGCAAAAACTACTAGACAGATTTGACTGAAATTTGGAATGGAGATAGATAATATCCTGGAAACATAGGCTACTTTTTATTCCGGAAAATCAAAAAGTTCCCACAGGATTTCTAAAAACCTAAATCCACGCGGGTGAAGTTGTAGGCATCGGCTTGTATAATTTAACTGTCAGTGAAAGAATTTTCAGAATCAAATCATTTCAGAGTAGGTATTGTGTAGAACAAGTTGATTCTGCACAATATTTGGGTAGATATAGCACATATTTCTAATCTAGAAACATTTCTACTATCAGCGTAACTGTTTATTAGCACACTGCATGGATTTAGGTTTAAAAAGAAATTCAGTGGGCACTTTTTCATTTTCAGGATATATTAAAATTAATGTCCATCCTCCAAGACAAAGACAAGCACAATTTCTTTTGTATTTATAATATTAATGGAGTAAATTTGGAGTAATTAAAGGACTGAATATAGCCATGATAACAAAAACTGCATAGTAAATTCTCAGAAAATAAGGCAACAATGAACTCATAAAATATCTTCTAAAGCATTGAACCAATTAGAGGATAGTGTTTCAAATTGCAACTACATAATTAAATACATAGTAGAGTAATGATTGTTTACATGCGATTTATATAATCCTTGGTCAGTAATTACTAATATTATAGTTGCAAAAGTGTGTCTGTCTGTCAGGTACCTTCTCAAGGCCCATCCAACCATTTCAATGAAATTCAAAAAATTGCATTCGGAAAATTGACATAAGCTACTTTCAGCTCAGAAAATTAAAGTTTTTAATATTTTATAGGGTTTTTTTTATTTACTTGTGCTATAAGACCAACCTTTCTGCCAAATTTCATAATTTTAAGGTTTTCTTGACCCTAAAAATGAAGTAATTTACTCCTACTTACTCTCCCTCACTTAATCTATTTTATATTACTTATTAAGTATAAATAAACTACTTAAGCACCTACATGGAAAAGAAATGCCAATTTAGATTACACTATCAATTTTATGTTTATCTACAAGTGTTTAAAGATCAACATTACAAGGAATTTATATACACAGTGCAAGTAGGTATGTATATTATGTTTACTTTTTCTTGCCTTGTCAGGTTCATAATTGAATGAAACTGCCATAAAAATTCCCAGACAGCATGCACTACATACATGCAAAATTTTACAAGTCAAAGATTAAGACCCATTAGACACAGTTGAGTAGTTGCCCGGCGACTTGGTTGACGGCGACCATTAGAATCTGTGATTTGTATGGAAGTTGCAGTCTATACGCACAGAATTGTGGCTACGTCATGCGCTTAGACAAAGAGACCTCCATATACCGTCAACTGAGTTGCCGGGCAACTAATCTATTGTGCGTATATAAAGTAAGAAATAAAGACTCACCTTTTTAGGTGGCAACTTTCGTTTCTCTGCTTTTCTCCTCTCATTCAGCAACAGACCACATTTCTTGTCTTCTCTTTCCTCATCTTGTATCACGTTTATTTCATTCACTTTATCGTTAATCACCTCATTGCATACTTGCACACTGTCCACAACATCTTGACTATACAAACTATCATCTGTCAAATCACCAAAAGTCCGTGACAAATTATGAGCCAACTTGCAGGTGATACCAGAATCCTCTTCGATATCTGAATCGAAGTCTGAATGGATCACCTCGCCAATGTCTTCTCCAAATACATCATGAGATGTATAGCAACTCTCGGGTGATTCCTCAAACACAATAAATGAGTCCTCCGAATCACATTCCGATGGGATCCTCCGTCTACAATTGGGAGGGCTATCAGAGAAAACAATTTGAAATGAATCTTCACTTTCTAATGATGAAGAGAAAAATTTGCCAGTCACTTCATTAAAATAGTCACTGTCTTGTGAACTGTGTAGCTCTGTTGAATTTATTTCATTGCCAAACACAGTTTCGTTAGGGAAATCTTTATGAATTTCTGATTTCTCTGAATTGTGAACTGGTATTGGAATCGGATTTGTAATTTCAGGTGCTTGTCGAGTTGCTTCTGGTTCATTATTGACAACTTTTTTACCTTTTGATTTTAACAGCGCCTTTAGTTTACTTAATTTCTCCTCACAAGAGGAGACTACTTCTTCAGTATTTACAAAACTACTATCATTTAACACAGATTGCTCATTTAGATCATTTTTTTTATTGTTTTCAGCGGGTAAACTGTAGACAATATCTGTGGGTTCTTTAACACACCTTTCAATCTTAACTTTTGGGGCCTCTGCATGAATATATTCTTCATTATGATGATTACAAGGACTATAATATTCAATGTACGTATTGTCAGCAAGACAGGTGACATCTTCTGGGGTGAAGGCATCTTCAAATGACTCTTCCACTGAGCCTGCCTCAATAAAAGCCTTCCGTGGTCGATTCAAACGAAACTTTGAGGGTTGTTCATTTCTGTTGTTTTTATTAGTTAATAGCAATCGAACCTGATTTAACTTTTCCTCACAATGACTGGCAGCTAATCTACAATCTGTGCTCATTTCTACTTCCAAATTTGCATTTACTTCATTGTTAGTGGCAAAATTGAACAGATCCCGCTCATTTTTATTTTGAACCTCAATGTTGGAACTCTGCCAGGGTGACGGCGCCATCTGCTGGTCGTTATAGTCTTCGAAACAATCGTAGTACTGAGAGGTTGGCGAGGTCGTACGCTTCTGGAATATCGCTCCCATTACATTGAGAACGCCAGAAAAGAAACTAGTTATACCCGCCAGAGTTGGATAATAGTCCGGCCTTTGAGGCCTTTCCGTTTCCTTTGTCTCGACCATGTTAGGTACCTTTTTTTCCTCACCAGTTATAACAGAATCTGCCAAATTTTTCTTAAGTGGATCGGGAATCAGGTGGAGATTGTTAAAAAATAAGGTATCCCCGTATGTATGCTTCATTTCGTCCTTGGAGTTCGTTCGGGAGTCTGTTGAATAACTTGTAAGCGGAAAATGTATCGGAGCAAATCCGTTAAAATCCAAGAGATTGCGTCTTTGACGCGTATCATTAAAACTATGCATTTTTACAATTTTACACTATTTTTACAGGTCCAAAGAGGATGCTAAGCCATTTTACACTCACGCGTACATATTAAAGTCTCTATCTCTGGGTCTAAATATATTAGGAGAAGGCTTTATTCTACACTTTATGTCCAATGTTTCTTCGTCCGATATCCAAGGACTAGGATAGACACAAATCACTCCGTTAATCACGTTACACACTGTATCACCGTAATATGTATCTTCTGAATAACACACAGTTTTGTTTTCTTGAGAAAAGTAGTCGTTTATTAGCTCCATTTTAATAATTTTTCTTAGTACACGTCTTTATAGTTCAGCCATTTTGTAAAAATCTGAAAATTATTTTGGTAAAGTCCAGAAATGCAGATTATCACTATCGCTAACACTATCGTCTGTGAAGTCTATGGAATGGAATCGATAAAAACTTAATCGATTCTACAAATATCGATTCTTCTATTAAAGAATAATAATATTATAGTTCAGTTTAAAATCCTATATTTTCTTCTATGAAAACGTCCTCAAAAAAAATCAGGTATAGAATTATGCTTAACAATCAGCATAAGTAATTCCACATGCCTTTAATTCAACCACGCTAGTTTTACATTTTTCTTTATGAATCGATTTCCATTAATGTCGATTCAAACAAAGTTTATCACATTGACGTATTATAAAGGTTTATCAAGGAAGTTCCTGCCATAGACAAGTTGTTCTTTTCCTTTCCATTCTTTTCTGATGCAATCATTTAGGGAGTCTACACACTGCCCGATTTTATATTCAATGCATTCTTATAAAAGAATTAAGTTAACTTAAAAATTAATATGTATTAAATATTTTTATAATGAGAACATTAGATTTAACGAAATTTTTGACCACATTGCCAATTTATTTTTCATAAAATAATAATACTGACTGTACTTAATTCTTTTGCATCGATCATTTTTAATCACGACGTCTGTAAGCATCTTAAATAGAACACTCATAGAGCACAGCTCATAGACATATAACCTAGTAGTTCCTTGTTCAAAATGCACCGGCAAGTTTGAAAATATTTGAAAACGTAAAAATAAAATGTATTACTTTTGAACATTTTTGAAGCTTGAAGTGATTTAAAAACAAAACAATAAGTAAAAATGCCAAGTTAAAAATATGTTGTTTGTGTATTCATAAAAATTGAAAAAATATAAAAATAAAAAACATAAAAACAAGCCGTAAGCGTTTTATTTAGCTATTTCGGATATTTTCTTTATTTTTTTATTATTAGATTACTAAAGTAAAATAATACTAATATTTTGTAGAAAAATCAAGGCGACGCAATTTCTACTAGTACCATTTGCCAAAAAATTTGAAAAGTGGATAAACATGGCGGACAAGAAGAAGTGAGTATTTTTGCCGAAGTCAAGTAGGTAGGTATACAATGTACACAAAATAAGTACTTAAGTACAAATTACTAGACATACAGTAAAAAAGAATTTCAACCCCTAAGGTAACCTACTCGTAAAATAGGGGTTTGGAATTTAGGTTATAAACTAGTCTTTTTATAATTGGATTGGTCTCATTGTTCACATTTCCACCCCGTTCTGCTTCAGTGGACAGGCACCCTTAACATCCATTTCTTCTACAATCTGGTACTGAGTAGGTACCTAGTTGAAAGCCTGAATATCAAATTACAATGACAAATTACATAGCTAAAATGGCTTTAGATCGCAAGCATCCGGCGATGCACCAGATAAGAAGAAAGATGAGAAACAACAGGACTCATCGAAGGTTAAACCCAAAATCAAGGGGGGGATATCTCAAACAGCTCCACCCGAGCCAGAGGACTTACCAAAGACTCCGTCACAGATCGCTCGAGAGTAAGTAATTTTTGTATTGATGCTTTTTAGGGTTCCGTCACAGTTTCGTGCCCAAAGGGTGCAACGGAATTCCATCAGTAAGCCACCGTTGTCCATCCGTTCATCCGTCCTTCCATCTGTCTGTCAGTTGATAGCCGTAGTCTTATAAGCCGTAATAGGTAGAGAGTTGAAATTTTCACAGAATGTGTATTATTTCTATTGTCGCTATAACAACAAGTGATAAAATTTCAATTAAAAATTTCGGATACGAAAAATTTCGGATTTTTATCAGAAGCTAAGGTTCCCGCTGTTTTTATTCGATGGGCTTGATTTTTTCTCCACTTTTTCATTCGATAGCAAGCGGTTATTATTGCTTAAAGGGAAGCCGAGTATAGAGCAATGCAACGTAAGGCCCGCTTCAAACGGCGTTGGCCAGAGGTTACGAAGGTCAAGATTAAAACCGCGCCCTGGTCCCCACCGGGACCACCCCAGAGAATGCCACCAGTCGTAAGTATTACCTACATCGAACATAATATTCTTCAGCAAATGTGATAGTAATCACCATCACGATCAACCCATCACCGGCTTACTACTGAGCACAGATCTTCTCTTTCACGCACAAGAGACGGAAAGAGACAGAAGAAGAAGGTCTTCTCTAGAATGGGAAGAGTTTGTCAATAGTCTATCACGCTTCAGATACCTTTAAGAACATAATGACGCATTAAAGAAAGTGATATTTAATTGTTTAGCTCGATAATCCAAAAAAAATCTTAGCCTCTTTCACTAGTAGGCGGTTGCAAACCTGTCAAGCATTCCTTCACACCAATTGCCTAGGGTTTGCAGATCTTTTCTTGCTTCGTTCATCCACCGACAGCTAGATCGTCTCAGGACGTTTTTCTATAGCCCTCCGCTATCGAGTAATTATGATCTTCAAAAGAGAGTGTGGGAGATTCTTCTCCCACCCTCTCTTTAAGTGTTCAACTTACACTGAATTATTTCTTCCAGTTCTCTAATCTTCTTGTTCTTCCTCCGTATTTTGCCACCATACTAGGTCTGATTGATCTCAGAATTTTTGTGCGCTGACTGAAAGAAAATTCAGCTTACGATTTTTATTTGCTAACATGGGGTTATTCTAAGGGCAGGTCCAACAAATTCCTGAAAGGCGACAACGCATTAGCGTTTCCTTTGTTGCTGTAAATGTCCAAGGGCGGTGTTCACTAAACATCAGGTGACCCGCTTGCGCGTTTGCTCGTTATTTTTATTAAAAAGATAGTTATATATTTAAGGGTTTAATAGCTTTAGTAAACAGTAAAAAATCAAAAATGCCAAAAAGGCGTTCGTTACAAATGCACGTGAGAATTCACGAGTATTTTCATAGGGCCCACAGACATCATAAGTAATTCAGGGTCAGTTAATAATTTTTTCACAGGTAATAGAACTGCCAGAGATAGTGAGAAGAAAATGGGTACCACCATATTTAAAGAGGAGAAGACGTCGACGGAAGCTAATGCGGATCCCTCCAGACCAAATCACACAACCTTTGTACGAGTATGCAAAATTAAGGAAGGTAAACTCTCTTTTTCCCAAGGATTTCATCGGATCGTGAGGGTTACACGTACAAAGAACGGCTAACATCTAAGTGTGAAAAAAAAAACCAGAACGTAAGAAAGTCGTAAATGTCTGCTCTTCTACATAGACACTAGGTAGAATAAGAAATGCCGTTCTGAGCTCCAATTTCCTATCCACGGTCGACTTAAAATGTTTATACCTTCAAAAGAATAGTGAAGTGTAAACAGGCATCTTCTAGATAGCTTTTCTCATCTCATACTTATAGAAAAATAAAATATTAGATGATAGGTTTTTAAAAATCACGAGGGAACTCTTTGATTTTCTGGGATAAAAAGTAGCATAAGTCACTCTCCAGGTCTGACTCTATACCCATGACAAAAATCACGTCAATCTGTAGCTCAGTTGCGACGTGATTGAAGAACAAACCAACACACAAACATACATTCGCATTTATAAGATGCGTAGTGATTAAATATTGATTTGGAATGAAAATATATTGACACATCAGGTTTTTTACAGATTTGGCACAACTTCCTTCAAGTGGAAAAGAACAAGATGATGCTACAAGGTAGCATCGGCTGTAATTCTAAGAAGTATTCTTCGACAGCTTGTGGTAATGATTGAATGGTTTTTGTCTGTATTTTTATTTGCTCATTTCTGTACTAGGTATACCTACTAGGTTAGTATTAAAGTCCAGGAAGATTTTCGAAATTAAAAATTTAAAACACCCCCGACAAGTGAAGTTACAGTAACTAGAAAAGAGCTGATAACTTTCAAACGGCTGAACTGATTTTCTTGGATTATGTCTAAGAACACTCTCGATCAAGCCACCTTTCAAACAAAAAAAACTTAACTAAAATCGGTTCATTAGTTTAGGAGCTACGATGCCACCGACAGATACATAGATTACACACGTCAAACTTATACCACCCCTCTTTATTGGTCGGGGGTTAAAAAATACTTGCTATCAATTTCTTGTTAAGTAAGAGGATTTTGTTCAATAGGCAATAAAGTGGTGTTGTTTCTGCTCTCCGCAATTTCTAAGCTAAATTGATTGGTCTCAAAACAATATTATCCTTTTCCGCAGGAAACATTATTTTTAGACCTTTTATTTAGAGACCCTTACACCTTTTGCAGCACTATATCCTCAAATAAAACAGGGATAAAAGACTTTTTTAATTATTATCAGGATCTCAAACTGCCTGCATAGCAGTTGTGTGTCGTGCTCTCCTAGAAGAGAAGGAAGCTGCAGATCTTGTCAAGCGAGATGTCGATGATCTGATTGATTCTGGCGACCGATACTACAGGCAGTGCATGCTGGCTCTCAAGTGTTATAAGGGTATAAAACCTTGTTTTGGTGACTTTCCAGCGGTATTTCCCCCAGGTAGTTTTTATTCAATAAAGAATAAAAATCTTATTAGATCTTGTGGTTATATAAGTTCTTATCCTCAAGAGTTACAGCGTACCCTATCTCTGAATTATCCGCTCTATTTAAGGCTGCACCATCACTTGCCAGCAGGTTTGATTACAGCCAAGCGCTAGTCTAGATTTAAAAAATCCCTGAAATGGGCATAACTTTTTACAGGCGTAGTTTTTTTATCATCACACAAACATGGCCGGCCGGCTTCACCTGTACAGTACCTGTATTATCCATACTACCCATACTTTCCATACTTAATATTATCAAAATGCGAAAGTGTGTCTGTCTGCCTTCTAACTTTTCACGGTCCAATGGTTTAACAAATTTTGATGTTTGGTACAGAATTAGCTTACATCCCGAGGAAGTGCATAGGGTATTTTTTATCCCGGAAAATCAAAGAGCTCCCACGGGATTTTTAAAAACCTAAATCCACGCGGACAAAGTCGCGGACATCAGCTAGTAATTTTATGAATTAGGTAAACCCCAGCTACAACTGAACCAGCTTCTGCCATCGTTCTTCTTTCACGACAAGAAGTATACAATCAAGATGGAGGAGGCTGAGAAAGGGTTGCTCGCTAAACATCCCGACAATATACAGCCGGACTCGGATTTGATGGCGTAAGTGAATGAATGTTATTTAAACTATCCATGCTAATATAATGTAAAAAAAGGAACCCTAGTTAACGTGTGTTTATCAGTTATCTTTTCAAGGGACAACTACTGAACCAATCTTGATAAAAATTGGCACAGAGATAGTTTGAATCCTGAACAGGGATAAATTACTGTTATTGCGGAAAATAAAAAGATCCAACGTGATTTAAAAAAATCTAAAACGTGGGCATCAGATTATAGTACAAAAGCGTAGTTGAGGTGAGGAGTTTCAATCGAGAGTTCTAAAATACCTACTTAGAAAAAAAATTATTGTGATGTGATGCAAAGAAAGCTTTTAACAGCATACAAACCTATCCTACAAGTAAGAGGATAAACGACAATATACAGCTAAAACCTCTGGGTTTTGCAATTTTCTGTGTAACTATTTACCCTCAATAACTTAGACCCCAAACTAGGAAAGGACAGTGAGAAATTCCAACGGGATCTTTAAAAAACTTAATTCAAGCAGTCACAGTCGCCGGAATAAACTAGTTGTGTGTAAATGACTACAAAGAAAAATTCTCTGTTCCAGCTTCATGGAGAAACGCGTAGGCACCACATACATGATGATCCTAACGGCTGGCGATCGTCATTTCCTTATTTGGGGACACCCACCACCGCCAGAGTCTGGCAGCCAAGTGAAGACCATCTGCTATATCTTCGACCCTCACATGTTGGACGAGCTTGGATGTCCGCATAAAATGTAAGAGACAACAAGATTTTGGTAAAGCTCTGATGAAGATGTTCCAAAATATTTTATGTTTGTGTGTGCCATAAAGAATTCTAAATAAAATAAATGGACCTGAAACCACATGGGTGAAATTGCGGGATCATCTACACCATAAATAAATCAGTAGAGAGTCAGTTAAGATCAAAATAGGTACTCATTTGAATTAATATGGCACAGATTTGGAGCCGGAGCATTTCTCCGATACGCAGGCATAACGTCGTTTGTCGTGGACTTCCTCGCAAACTATGGAGATCTTGAAACAGCTAAGATGGGCACTCCCCAACCTGCATTGGCTTTGACGAATATTGAGGTATTTTTTCTCACCATCATCCACCCCCAATTTCCATCACTGTTTTAATCACAAATAAAATGTTTGGTTACGATATTTTCAGCCGATTTTTGAAACAGCTAGGAATTTGAACCATTTCCTGTTTTCGACATTTGCTCATTACGAACCTTTTAGTACTCTGAAGTGAGTATATGGCTTTTAATCGATATGATCTGGCAGGTGTTTAGGTCTTCGCCTTTGCGAGGTCTTAGGTTTACATCTATGTAGCCCACTTTGAATTGGCTCAGACTAAGACATTGTTAAAACGAGAGGCATCTAACTTTTGGAACTCTGCCTGCTCTACGTCCTTTTGGCTTCTTTGCTGCAATCTCTACTGCCATCTAGCCTTTTACTGGAACCCATTTTTTATCAGTAGTATCGGCCAAAACCTTTGGCATGTGGCACTACTAAAAGCCATTAAACAAAATACGAAGAAGAAGCAAACCTTTGGCCTTTACCAGATTTTGACCTGGACCAAACCCAGTTTTAAAGTATCATTTGGCAAGGTGAATCAATCGATGTTTGACCTTTGACCTTTTTAAAATCGATTTGTAGGTTGTTCAAATTGAGCCTCTCGACCGAGTGGCCCATTACGAATTGGATCTTAAGACACTGAAAATACACTGTAGGAGTGAATGGGACAGCATGAATATAAACGCACTTATCGAGAAAAAGAGAAATGAGGTAAGTTCTACTTCTTCTTCTTCTTTGAAAAAAGTTCTTTATACTTACCAGCTGGTCTGTTGTGGTTTCACAGTTTATGAACTTCATCTGAAACTAGCTTATTCCCGCAACTTCATCTGCTTGGATTGGATTGAGATGGAATTGGAATTTCTCAAGATCTTTTCTTAAAAAAACGTACCGTACCTAATCTTTTTCTAGATTTAGTGTTCGCGATGTACCTACTTGCGATATGCCAGTTAGTTTCGCCGTTGGTATCTTGGGTTGGTTTGGACGATAGAATACTTAGTTTTTGAATCTATTTAATTCTATGGATTCAGAATAAAAGTATATATAGTAATATAATTTCAGGGAAAATATCCACTGTGCTCCCTTAGTGCGGTAAGCTTGGCCACGTCAAGAGCCACATCGAAAAGGAAAGTTCGAGATTTTTACCAGAAAACACCTAAAGAAGTAAGAAACTCACCTTCACCATTATTTTTTTACCTATATCTGTATTTCTCTCGTTCCATATAGAGGTAGATAAAGGATACTGCATCAATCAATCAACGGCTTCGGCCGTGGCTAGTTACCACCCTACCGGCAAAAGACGTGCCTCCAAGCGATTTAGCGTTCCGGTAAGGCCACACGTCTCTCAAGATTGTTTTACACGTCATATTCATCTTCAGCCGCCTCCACAACTACCGGTCGCTCCTGAGCGCGCTCCGCCCGAGCCCACCTTGGAGCAATTGATACAACTGCGAGGAGAAAACTTCTTCCTCTACTGCCCACGCCAGGATGCACACGCTTATGGCAGGTAATTAAATATAAATTTTTTATATTTAATTAATTTATTCGTTGCCATGACAAGTTTTTAGTTTGATGATGACAGTTTTTGCGATCAAACCTGTTGGTCAGTAAAAGATGCAAGTGGGTTAACTTGTTAAGTTTAATAAAACTTGCACCTATTCCAATATCTCGTGATGTCTTTATCGTTAGGGTAGTAATGGTAACTATAATCACGGCCAAAATCTACCAGAGTAAAAAAAATATATGTTCAGAAATCGCCCCTGGGAATCGAATCTAGGATCTCACACAGTTATAACGACCATAGGAATTATTGCAAGGTCAAAGAGACCGTCAAATTGTCACGAAGTTTTGATTACTGACACTACATACTTGTAAATATCGTCACAGAAATTACAAGTGTAAATTAAAAATTTATAACACCCCCGACAAGTGAAGGTTACAGTAACTAGAAAAGACCGAAAAGACCTGATAACTTTCAAACGGCTGAACTGATTTTCTTGGACTATTCCGCGCCTATGATCTAAAGTATCTGAGTTTTCCAAAACATCATTTCCAAATAAATAATTATGTATTTAGGCAACGTCCATCTTGACAGCTTGACATTTGTCAATTGACATAATATTATGAACCTAACGGTTAACTAACCTTCTTTTCTACAAGAAAACTAGAAAAGAGCTGATAACTCTTAAACGGCTGAACCAATTTTTTTGGATTATAACTAAGAACACTCTCGATCAAGCCACCTTTCAAACAAAAAAAAGTAAACTAAAATCGGTTCATTCGTTTAGGCGCAACGATGCCACAGACAGATACACAGATACACAGATACACAGACACACAGATACACAGATACACAGATACACACGTCAAACTTATAACACCCCTCTTTTTGGGTCGGGGGTAATAAAAGGACTTCTTTAATGTAGCAAGTGTTATAATGATGTCACAACATCTAACGTTGTTGAAATATACTAGCCAATGCCCGCGACGTTGTCCGCGCGGGTTTAAGTTTTTCGAAATCTCGCGGGAACTCTTTAGTTTCCGGAATAAAAAGTAGCCAATGTCACTCTTCAGGTTTTAAAATCGACGATTGATGATCTGTTGCTCCGTTGCGATGTGATTGACGGATAAACCAACACTTTCGCATTTATAATACGGGTAGTGATTTGACTGAAAATACGCAGGATGACGTATATTTTTCAGAGATGACATGCTACCACGTCCAAAGTCTGAGACAATAATGCACAGTTACGTGGAGATTGCGGACCAAAACTATCACTCGCAGTATCAACAAATTGACGTGGAGAAGTGGATTCTAAGAGCCACCAGGCATATGGCTAGTTGGCGGTAAGTAGCTAAATTGCTCTTGCAGGAGTAAAAGCCATACATTTTATGTCATCCAAACTTATTTATTAGTGTGAAATTTTCTGCCCTTGGGAACCGTGTCAATCTCTAGGTCTTTGACTTGCAAAAAATCACGGCGATCCATTATTCTGTTGCAATGTGATTGAAGGAAAACCAACAAAGCAATAACCAACAAATAAACAGACAAACACAAATTTGCATTTATGTGGGTAGTTATGATAGATTTATCCCACTTCTGACTTACAAAGTTTAAATTACATCGCTGGTGTACAGATACCAAACATTCAAGACGTTCACGGGTATATCTTGCTGTGTGGCTGCGTTGGCGATGCTCAGGAGACTTCGCGCTCGAGCGTGGAATGAAGACATTTTGGATGAGACTCTTGATGTTGGATACAACTTGTTCAGAGTAAGATTTTCTGTATGCTCCGTTTTGGTTACATCCCAAATTTTGTCTCATCTAGGAGTTGAGCGATTAAAATATTTTCTACCATATTTATTCGGCTCTCTTTATCCATCAGTGATAAAAAGCAAATTATGATTTTACTTTTGTAAATTCTTTGCTTTTTTTATTCATTGCTTTTTCATTTACCATTATATATGGTTGTAGAGACCACATAGCAAGCCCTCCTTTGCAAAAGGCATTACAACACATCCTTTTAACGAATAATGTTCATTTCTTACTTTCAGGAGTCTTTAGTTGAGAGAGGTGGTCCGATCCGCAGGCTAGTTTTGGGTGAATTGAAGGAGATTTTCAGGATAAGAGACAGAGAATACATGCGTAAGGTATAACTAATAATGCATAGCTCTCATATTTAACCGCATAACACATTAGCTAGTACTTGATTAATAAGGAAAATCTTAAACAATTTAATGTTGATTCAGGACCGTGGTATAGCAGTTTGGGGTAAGCTGGTCTCCAACAATCCCAAAGTTTTCGACCTTTGCCGAGGCATCGAGAGTTTCTTTAAAGAATCCGATGCAGGAGTGTTACAGGTAAAAATATTATATAAGTAGTTTAATCAGTACCTATTGATAGTTCAATGTATTTGATAATTAATACTGTAATAATTGTAGATTACAATAGATTAGATATAAATAAGAATATACTTTTAAAAAGTTAGGAATAATTTAGAATGAAAAGTAATCTTTAATGGGTTTACTTACACGTATTTTTCAGATTCCTGGCGAAATCGAAACGGCAATTTGGAATGAAGGTGGAAGATTTTACGTGTATCATCCATGGCCGGCGGATAGATATGGATATAAAGTATTATAATTATTACTTTTATTTGATATTAGCTTCTTTATCGCATAGATCCCCGCTACGAAAGGATTTTCAGATTTTCCACCAGAGTGAAGCTGGTGCATTCAACGACTTGTCTTAAAATTATCAACAACTAGCTAATGCCCGCGACTTCGTCCGCGTGGACTGCACAAATTTTACCCGTAGTTTATCCCCTTAGGGGTTGAATTTTTGAAAATCCTTTCTTTACGGGTATATCTATACATCATAATAATTATTTGCATGCATAGCCTGATCTATCCAGTAGTTTGAACTGTGCGTTGATAGATCAGTCAGTGAATCAGTCAGTCACCTTTTCCTTATTCGTCAGGTTGGTCTCTAAGACGGCGATAAAGCGTGCCTCCTCTACTTCGGTCGTATTGCACGCCTTTGCGAACATATCCTGGGAGGCGCAAGATGTTCAGCATATCCGATGTTTACATCACTGAACGGGCGTAGATGCCTGAGCCTGTCAATAAGTTAAAACATGTCAAATAGTTAAAAGATGCTTCTAAAAGTTTATTATTCGTCAGGTTGGTCTCCAAGACGGCGGTAAAGCGTGCCTTCTATATTTCGGTCATATTGCGCGCCTTTGCGAACATTTCCTGGACAGCGTGAAGGATTTGAGGCGCAAGCCGTTCAGCATATCCGATGTTTACATCACTGAACAAGCGGAGATGCCTGAGCCTGTCAATAAATTGAAACGTGAGAAATGCTATTTTGTAATACCTATTTTAATCGTATCATATCTTCAGAGAAAAAGGAACCCTTATTGGATCATTTCATTGTCTGTCTATCAAGAGGTAAAACCGCATCGTTGTATTTAGCGGTGGCAGCCAACAAATGGGTGATCCGGGGCAGTTTCCATGAAGCCGATGAACGGTTCCCGGAAGAGCATCGCGGCAAGCAAGCCACGCCGGCCTCCATCGCAGCGATCGCTATGGCACACGTCATCGAACCCTCGGCATGGACCCAGGATGATATTGATGAAGTAAGATTTTGTTTTAAATCTATACTTTATTTTAGTAATTACCTTCATTATTACTGAAGTAAGTAATTGATGTAAAATATGAAAAGAATAGGTCCAAGTAGACTTCCTTGTGGAATACCAAAGTTGATTAACTTACCAGCGTATCAGCGTATGTGTTATGTATTTATACTATGTTAAAGAGTTTTAGAAGCTGTTCCGTATTACCTGTTTCTTAGTTGAACCCCCCAGTTGTGCAGATTGTAAGGGGTAGGTCCGGAAGTATACCTTGTTGTAGGTACGCCAAAACGCCGCTTCGAGCTTAATTATTTGGTAACTTTTATCTAGTCCTTCTCTAATGTATTTTTTTTTGTTAGAAAGACTTTCTTTTCCTGGCTGTAATATGCTTATATTACAATAACTCACCTATGCCTGTTCTTTCAAAAGAAAAGGATATTTTATCAAAAGCGTCTATAAAATCTAAGAGTAAGATTTTAGCATTTTTGCAGGGTCAACATTTACTCAATCTGTAATTTCTGATGTTTTTCATCGTAGAAATTCTTTATTTCATTATAGACACTTATTCGAGGAGACATACTCTATCAAAATACAATGGAGAATTTAGAACGTCTGGGTATTAATTTAACTGACGCTCCGGTAAAAGGCGGAGAAGAGGAAGAAGAAGAGAAGAGCAGTGGTGGAACTTTGGCTGCTGCTGATGTTCTCACTAGATTCAAAGTGTCGGAGTATGATTGTATTGAAACTGATGTTATGGATAGCGCTTATAGTGGTAAGTGTTTTTAACACCAAATGTATTGCAAATTGCAGTGTTGAAGTAGGTATAAGTAGTTTTTCTAGACGTCAACCGTTTGCTTTCTATATTAAAAAAATATTGAGACTCATATTATTTTAAATAGTGTATAAATTGTTGTTCATTTTGAATTCACAAAAAGGAGATATAATGAAGATTTTTCGTTCTATCTAGCCGGCACTTTATTGCTGATAATCATACTCATACTTCTGGTGTGATCCCATTCTCGATCGAACATTTCTTCGGCTTCGGCTGGAGGAGTTGGAGCTATGACTAACGAAATCTATACTAATAAATAAAATTGGAGTGTCTGTCTGTAATTTCGAAATAACTACCTCATATTAAGCTCATATGGTTATTTGAACGATACCATAACTGAATCACACGTTTTTAAAATTTTTGTCTGTCTGTCTGTCTGTCTGTCTGTCTGTCTGTCTGTCTGTTTGTTTGAAAAGGCTAATAATCTTTGGAACGGCTGAACCGATTTTGACGGGACTTTCACAGGCAAGTAGAGGATTGACCAGGGCGTAAAATAGGCTACTTTTTTAACCGACTTTTAAAAAGGGAGTTGTGTTTTTCTACCTATGTACACCGAAATCTCCGAGATTTCTGAACCGATTTGCGTCATTTCTTTTTTAATCGATAGAGGAACTTTGCGACATTGTTTCATAAAAAATTTTGAGTCCAACTCCTCAATCCTGATGCTGCAGGGGATCTGACCAATCCACGCGGGCGAAGCTGCGGGCATCAGCTAGTCTATAATAATATGGATTAAAAATTACCGTACGAAGATTTTCGAAATCAGATATGACATAAAAGATTTTGTTTTGATTCATCTATTTATACAAAACCAGCCCATCATTTTGTATGAATTTTCAGGACAACTTTATGCAGAACCCGGGAGTGGTATCCACTCGCTCAAGGAGTCTCTCCGCCATTTGTTCAAAGAGCACACACACGCCGTACTCACAGCTAGAGGCGGATCTACTGCTATTTGGAAGCATGAAGACAGTTTCTACTTCTTTGACCCTCATGGCTGCGATGAGAATGGTATGATACTCTAACTGGTAATTGATTTTATACACTCACTAGCTCATACCCGCGACTTCGTTCGCGTGGATGTAGGTTTTTTTAATATTCCCGTGGGAACTCTTTGATTTTCCGGGATAAAAAGTAGCCTATGTGCTAATCCAGGGTATAATCTATCTCCATTCTAAATTTCAGCCCAATCCGTCCAGTAGTTTTTGCGTGAAGGAGTAACAAACACACACACACACACACACACACACACACACACACACACACACACACACGCACGCACGCACGCACGCACGCACGCACGCACGCACGCACGCACGCACGCACGCACGCACGCACGCACGCACGCACGCACGCACGCACGCACGCACGCACGCACGCACGCACGCACGCACGCACGCACGCACGACCGCACGCACGCACGCACGCACGCACGCACGCACGCACGCACGCACGCACGCACGCTCGCACGCACGCACGCACGCACGCATGCACGCACGCACGCACGCACGCACGCACGCACGCACGCACGCACGCACGCACGCACGCACGCACGCACGCACGCACGCACGCACGCACGCACGCACGCACGCACGCACGCACGCACGCGCACACACACACACACACACACACACACACACACACACATACAAACTTTCTCCTTTATAATATTAGTGTGATTATTAAACTTACTTGGAGAAAGGGATATCAATCAATTTATTTAGTCTTGACAGCTTGATTCAATTCTTCCAATTTTAGATAAGAAGAGCTGCTTTTGGTAAGATCGAATATCGATCGGACTATAATGATATGTACATCGATATTTTTTAGAACAAAACCTAACATAAGCTAAATTTAGAATCATTCGATTGCCTCCTGTATGTTTAGCTATTTACTTTGATAATATTAAAATTACAATGATTGCGACTATTGCAATGATAATATTAAAGCTATTGCACATTATATGATATTATCATTATACAGGTTTTCCATCCGATGAGCCTCGCGCAGCAGCCTGTCTTGTTCGTATAAAAGGCTCTGAAGACGATCTTGCGAAAATCATTCTGGGAAACTTAGCGCCTGGGGTCGACGATAGTTTCAACATCTCACCTGTTTCCGTTAACGCAAGTAAACTCAATGCTATGATTGGGGCACCCGAGATGAAACCAGATGTGAGTCATTTCAAGTTAACTGTCACATCCTACTCTATGTTAACTGTTTGAATAAAATATGATGACGATGTTTTTGATTATGATAATGCTAAAATTTCAAAAAAAAGTAGGTAAATACCGTTACTGCGTTTACATACTATTAGCATAGAGTTATTCGGAGGATCTATTAATGTAAGATCAATATGATCATGCAAATGGCCAGAATCCATATCATCTAAGAAACATAAACTATCAAGCATAATATTATATCATTTGTAGCAAATACATCTATTGTCTATTTCAATTTACGTATTGTTAATCAAATGAAATTGTCTATCGGAGGATGAAAGCGATCAGCGACTAAGCAATTTTTTAGAGTCCACTTACAACTCGTACTACTCGTAAAATAAGTATAAACGATAATGCGAGATTTTATGAACATTATTACAACCATAAAATAATATTTTTGGCATAGAGTAAAGCATTCCAGTGGATATCCAAAGGGACTGCTGCAATCATGATGGGCCCTCGCGGTGAAAACACCGCCATTGGTAAAGCTGCTGAAAAGGCTGGTATTGGGGTGAGAAAAATATATATATTTATACAAATTAAACATTATTTTACCCATTTCACTTGCGGTCAAAGCTCTAGAAAACTAAGCGTCAGATTCTGAGAAATAACAAAATTATTCTTAAATTGATATTCGTTTTCAATTCCTTCTAGGTTATTTAACTCAGTATTGTAAAAAGATACGTCTATTTTGGGCTATCATATGAGGATACTTCAAATAGAAATAGAATTTGTTTTATTCAAAAACCTATTATTAATCATTTATAAACCTATAAATTATTATAATTGAATCGTCAAGTGATTCTAAAATCGGTTCTAAAAATCTGCTGAGAAAAACAATAAGCTCGCTAATGGTATTGAACTCAATACCCTCATTCGCACACCCCTTTGCTTATATCACCCAAAAGTAGAATATAAAGTGGGATTGTGTCACCTGCCATGATCCTCGTAATCCATATATTTACAACTAGCTGAAGCCCGCGACTTCGTTCGCGTGGATGTAGGTTTTTTAAAATTCCCGTGGGAACTCTTTGATTTTTCGGGATAAAAAGTAGCCTATGTGCTAATCCAGGGTATAATCTATCTCCATTATAAATTTTAGCCCAATCCGTCCAGTAGTTTTTGCGTGAATGAGTAACAAACATACACACACACACACACACAAACTTTCACCTTTATAATATTAGTGTGATTTTTTTCATTTGTTAGAAGGACGATATGGCAGGTCGCACGATAGCTCTACCGGCAGCGGCTGCCTTTGCCGCCGCCACGGATGCGGTGCCTCCACCGCACATGCATCAGGACCACATGTACAACTGCATTGGTAATATCATTATTATCTTCATTATTTTGACGCTCACACGCATCAGTATTAGCATTTTATTCTGAAACAAAAAAAAAATATTTTTTAGATTATTAATCAATTAACTAACGTCTCCAGAGACGGTTAGGGTGGAGGAGAGTGTACCTATCATCTTTCGATTTAGTTTTCCATTAGATATTGTCCTGGAATCAGATTTTTAGTCCTAGATTCAGTCCAAGACCATCCTGCATAGTTTTTGTTCGTGTCAAAAAATGTCCTATCAAAATATTCATAGTGTTTTGTTGAGCTTTTATGCAGTTTTTACAAACATGTCTCAAACACTGTTAAATTTTCTTACGTGATACTGCTAGCAGCAAAGTTTTAAAGTAAAACTAATATTTGCGATCCAGTCTCTAAATATTCATTTGGTTGCAAAATCACAACTGAATCAAGAATCTCACGTCTATACCGTTCTGTTAGACTTCTGTAAAGATTTTAATAAAAACACATCAACCATTTTTGTCGTTATCTTGAACACTTGAGAAAAGATGCAAAACAGAAGGGTTTGGTAACAGATGCTGGTGTGGATTACTACCTCAATCACGTGAAAAAGACGGGGCGCAAAACAATCGAGCCTGAAGATTTAACGGAGAAGTTCGAAATGGGAGCGAATACATTCTCGATTGAGCTTGGAGAACCTATACGTTTACCATTGAGACTACCCGATGAACCAGCCGGGGTAAGTTAAGAAGGGGAACTTTTTTATTTGATGACAAATTAAGCAATTTAATCTGAACTCATTTATTTAGTAACTAGCTGATGCCCGCGACTTCGTTCGCGTGGATGTAGTTTTTTGAAAATCCCGTGGGAAGTCTTTGATTTTCCGGAATAAAAAGTAGCCTATGTGCTAATCCAGAGTATTCTATCTCCATTCTAAATTTCAGCCCAACCCGTCCAGTAGTTTTAGCGTGAAGAAGTAACAAACATACACACATACAAACTTTCGCCTTTAAAATATTAGTGTGATGTGATGATGCAGTATTGGTACCTTCAAAAGAAGTAGGTATAAAGAGACATCTTCTTGGCTGCATTATCACTAATTACTAGGCGCAGTCAAGGGTAAGCCTATAATGAAGTTAAAAAAGCAGTCACCGATGACAGCGCGCTAACCGAAAATACAATGGAGGTAAATAGGTATTGCAGGTAAACAGGAAACGTAAAGTTCTTGTATATATGTGAATTCTACTCATGATATAAATAAATATATATCAAAATAAAACCCGTGCTGATATGAGTTCGTTTGTTTATAGGAAGGCGGAGAAGAAGAAGAAGAAGGTGGTGACAAAGAATTAGGAGAAACTGAAGAGGAAGAAGAAAAGGAACCACCTATGAAGCGTAAACATAAAAATGTCTTTTTGTAGCTGGTTGTAATGATTCCAACAGCATTCATGTAATGCTGCACTAGAAAAGGTGGTTGGCTGGTGGAATAATGTAAAATTAAATTTAATAGAAAAACTTGTATTCCTTGATTCAACGCATAATAAACACACACAGCACAACCCTGATATAATTTTCTATCTGGCTTGTAGTTAATATTTTAGTAGCATAGCCACCAAAAGATCTCTTAGCTTAGAACTTTGGTTACCCATCTTTTCTCCAAGCTGATTTACGTTTTGATAAGTTTATTTGATTAAAATTCGATGTCTTCGCTATGTTTTTTCCTTTAAATCTCATAAATTCTCTGCAGAAATCAAGGACGCTCTATTTAAGATGTGGTATGACCAGACGAAGCCTACATCTGTTTCATTGCTTGTGGGTGACTACCATCAGATGGGAGTCTGGATGTCGGCTGGTGGAAAGGTTAACCTTACATTATTTTAATAATACTTAGTCAAAGTATTGTATAATGATAATTTTCATAAGACAGACGTGACATGTCAATAGTGTTTTATTCAAGTTATGTTTAATATAGTTTGGTTTATTCAAGTTATGTTCAATGTATTGTGAACATATCTCCATCATTGTCAAAGTTTACTAATTAATGATTTTGATGGAGATGAAGCTAAAAATGTTAATATTTTTCAGGTTGTTGCATTTGATCCTGCACCTACATTGGTTAAAGGCATGCTGACCTCGCAGAGAATCAAGAAAGGTTTGATTTGTCATGAATTTTATACATTTGTTTTATATTCTCGACTAGTCTCGGAAGTCATTAGAATCGAAAGCAATAATTTTGTCGCAGACACATATACAACACAACTTGATCATATTATGTCACCAAGACACGCATAATAAGAACGATAAATTCATTTATCAAGCCAGGTCAAAATGTTTAAAATAGGCATCATCACCACCATCATCATCAATTCATCGCTTGCCCACTACTACGCACAGGTCTCTCAGAGTGAGGATTTTTTGAGAATATTATGGAGAACTCTCAAGCGTGCAGGTTTCCTTACTTCTTCACTCATTCATGATTTAATTTTTCACTTTTTGACAGAGTTGTGAAGCAAATTGTACCTTGAACGACCTGTATGGTGATTTTTTCTTGCTGCATTTTTTTCTTCAGGAGATGAAATACGACTCCAACGTCTCAAAGATGAGATGGCCGGTGAGGGCGGTGGCGGTGATGAAGAGGAGGATGAAGAAGAAGCGGGTGCCGGTAAGTTACGCTGGCCTGGTATTACATAGGCTGCACTGAAAGTATCGGGAATGGAATATTTCCACTGTCCCTGTTATATTAAAATCTTTTTAATTGAAAACTCCTAGGTTTTAAAAATCGAATACCATTTATTTATTTAGAAAAAGATTCTCGGTCTTGTCACAAGGTCTTGTCAAACTTGTTTAGTCGTTGAGAAAATGGAATTGACTCGAGAAAATTCTAGAGCGATGATTTATTATGACTTTCGAAGTGGTTTAACACAAAAAGAGTGTTTCGACCGGATGATTTCTGCATTTGGTGATGAAGCCCCATCTAAAACCACAATTTATCGCTGGTTTGCTGAATTTCAACGTGGACGTGTCAAGCTCAGTGATGATCCCCGTCAAGGTCGTCCAAAAACTGCAGTCACCCAAGAAAACGTTGATGCTGTGCGTAAGCTGATTGAGGAAGATCGACATGTGACATACCGCGAAATTCAGGCAACTTTAGACATTGGCATGAGTCAAATACAAATAATCTTGCATGAACAATTAGGTGTAAAAAAGTTGTTTTCCCGATGGATACCGCATATGCTCTGTGAAGAGCAAAAAGCGGCTCGCGTTACTTGGTGCGTCAGAACTCTCGAAAGATTCCACGCAGGATCCTCAAATGCTGTATACAACATCGTATCAGGTGACGAATCCTGGATATACGCGTACGAACTCCAAACAAAAAACCAGTCACGAGTTTAGGTGTTCGAAAATGAGTTAAAGCCAACAAAAATTGTTCGTTCACGAAGTGTTGCAAAAAAAATGGTGGCCACGTTTGTCTCCAAAACCGGCCATGTTGCGACTATTCCTCTTGAGGGACAAAGAACGGTTAATGCAGAATGGTATGCTAGCATTTTTTTGCCACAGGTCGTTTCTGAACTCCGTAAAGAGAACTGCAACCGCCGCATCATCCTCCATCACGACAATGCGAGTTCTCGCACCGCGCACAGAACAAAAGAGTTTTTAGAGCAAGAAAACATAGAATTATTAGACCATCCGCCGTACAGCCCCGACCTAAGCCCTAATGATTTCTGTACTTTCCCTAAAATAAAGAATACATTGCGTGGTCAGAGATTTTCATCACCTGAAGAAACTGTGGACGCCTACAAAACGGCCATTTTGGAGACCCCAACTTCCGAATGGAATGGTTGCTTCAATGATTGGTTCCATCGTATGGAAAAATGTGTCAAATTTCGCGGAGAATACTTCGAAAAGCAATAAATACATTTTTAAATGAAATGTTGTGTCACTTCCTTGATTCCCGAAATTTTCAGTGCCGCCCTCGTAAAAAGCGGGTGATGGCGAGAGCTATTCTCGGAGTTCCTCTACGTAATCAATTCAGAAATGATAATATCCGTAGCTAAAGCAACCGATATAGCTCAACGAGTTGCAAAGCTGAAGCGGCAATGAGCAGAGAACATGAAAGAATTGGCATTCTAAGGGGTTGTAATGGCGACATCATACCGGAAAGCGTAGCGTTGGCAAACTCCAACTATCTCTGTGCAAAGCAAACGTTCGCGTAGATTGGTTCAGCGGCTAAGCCACAAAAGGTAATGGGCACACTATTGCTTTTATGATATTAGCACTTTTTTTTTTAAATTCATTATAGCCAAGCACTTACCATACTTGACCACAATGACACCTGATGGAAAGTGATGATGTGGTCTAAGATGGGATGCGTTTATCTAGAAGATGCCTATTCAAGCTTGTTTTAAAGATACCCGGATCGTCCTTGGTAGGAAACACAGATCGCGGAAGAGTATTCCAAACCTCAGCCATGCGTATGACGAATAATGAGGGACGCAAAACGTTTCGTGCGTGTAGATGGAATGTCGACGACATAGGCATGGAAACTCGCCCGACGTCTTCCGGTTCGGTGGTGAAATGGTGAAAGGGGGACAACATCGAAAACAAGATCCTGTATAATTTTTAAATACATGTTCTAAATTGCGGAATGGGCAGGATTCGAATCTGCATCTTCTGGGAATAGCAACCGATGCCTTAACCACTAGGCCACAGTCCACCTTGCCGCCAGTGCGGAAATTTGAAATATGTACGTTCACCCAGTCCTGAAGCGACTGCTGAAAAAAAAAAAACAGATTCTGCAGTTGCAATGGTCTGTTTTGTTTACAGAGGGTGAGGAGCAACCCGAGCCGGTGCCCGAGTTTGTGCCGCCTGAATCGTGTCCTGTGCTGATAGTTGCCGCTAGTCCGGGAGAGTTTATTGACAAACTGAGTAAGTTTAATTTGACGATGAAATCCTAAAAAGCAAATCATGTCTTGTCAACGACACCATTGAATGACACCACTGGGGTGTCAATCAACACTCACAACAATCACATACAACTTAAAAAAATTGGTAACGATACCACCGCCTATAATTGTTTTATTTGACGTAGAACCTTATTTTTTGTCAATTTAGTTTAGAGATACCATAAACCTTACCAGTGCTAGCTTAAAAGTCTTTCTTGAGTATCTAAAATATATAAAATGTTGCTGATATCGATTTTTTTAATTGACCGAGCTATGGTAAGGATTTCATAAGTTAAATCATTATTGTAAACTCTTGTGTTCAGCTTCCCAAGGCCCTCTGGACAGGAAGCAATGTCTCGCCCCATACAAACTGTACCCAGTCAAAATCATCAATGAGCTAACATCTGTACTGAAGGAGAGGAAATCTGGAACTCCCAAAGGCGGTGAGGAAGAAGGTGGTGAAGGAGAAGGTAAGCTAATGATGCATAAATGCTTTGCTTTCCTCCTTATCCTCAGTTCCTAAATCATTAAAGTTTAGGAGTGCTGTACCCTGCATCATCAGGTTTGAGGAGTTGAAACTTGGAGTCCAAGCATGAAGTCGTTGCTTGGTACTTAGGATATAAATTCATTATGAACACTTCCTGAATCTTGATAACTTAGGCGAACAGTAACCCTGCAGCAACAAGATTAAAGAGTTGAATCCAGAATTTTTTATGAGACCACCACGAAAACTTCTACTATTAATTTAAAAAAAGTTGCAAATCGGTCCAGAAACCTCGAAAAAAAAAGAAAAAAAAAGGGCCGAATTGAGAACCACCTCCTTTTTGGAAGTCGGTTAAAAATAGTGTGCGTCACTCGGGGCCAAAATATTTTGCTCTCGGCGGCGTATATTGAATTCCTCGCTCAGGATTTTACTTTAGAATCCTTCGCTTCGCTCGGAATTCAAAATAACGCCCTCAAGGAACAAAAAATCACTTTGTCCCCTAACAAACTTGACATAAATAACTATTTTGTATTCAGATAGTGGAGACACTCTCATAGATCCGTTGGACGATGCCGCGATAGGCAAATACTTCATCCGCATCGGTCGCGCTGTAGCATCTGTTCGTGGTCGAGTGGCGCAAAACGAAAACTATTTCCTTGATCAACCTAATAGGGATAATCAGGTAACACTTACCTATATTTTCATGATTTCCATCCAAATTTTTTTTTTCTCTCTCGTCTGGCTTTAACACTTGTAGCGAAGCAAGCACGAAGTACCCGCACCGACGAGATATGATGGAAAATTCCAGCCACGCAGCGAACGCGTGATGAGTCGACGCCGCCGCGCCGCCCTCCCGCCGACCGACACCCGCGGGCGGGTATATAACGCCCGCGGCCGCCGACTGCAGTCAGTCGTTCTGTGGACACTGTGTCGGCTCGCGGGAACTCGGGCAGACGCAACCACAGGATAGACGCTGGAGGTGTTGGAGTACGCGGCAACCCGTTGCCCCGTAACCAGCTCCGCCGTCTCTCCCCTCGCGCGCGCGACACCCACCCTCGGTCGTCCGTTGATTAGAGTCCCGCGACACGTTAGAGCTCCGCACCGCTAGAAGGGTGGTAGGTTCCGTACTGTAGCATTTCGGATCGCTGCGCCGATATACCCGCGTGGTCGATAACTAGTGTAGATAAAACTAGCTGGTATCAAGATAGGTTAAGGTTGTAAATAAATAAGCACGTTAGATAGTAACCCGGGTTTTATTCCTCGAAACCCCCGTTCCCCGAAACCTCGATAGGATAAATCCTAATCAATGTACGTGGCGGAGTAGCCGACGAACCATCGACTGCTTCACCACGTTACATTTGGCGCCCACGTAAATAACCCACCTGGCCGTCCGGGTTCCGCGTCGCGAAATATCACGCGTCAAGGTTCCGTATAAAATTGTAAAAATTTAAAATATCAGCCATCCGGGTTCCGTATAAAATAAATTGAAACAGAAACATTAGTTACACGGGGAAAGTAATAGCAACCGGGAATTTGAAAAGAAAAACGGATACAAACTCTTGCAAATGTCGGCTCGCGGAAATTCGGGCAGACGACAAGGGTGAATATCCGACCGGAAAACATAGGACACTATCTTGAAAAAAGTTAGCGCGAATCGGATGCGAGTTCTTGGTCGGTCGGTCACGCGGCAATTCGGGCAGATAGAATCAAGAACAAGCATCCTACCGAAGGGATAACACGCAGAAAGGGGAGACAGACACAAAAACACAGATACACAATAGTCGGGAGATAAAAGAACCCCGTACAGTGTAATGAAAATAAATTCCGTACCGTTTAAAATAAATAAATATAAATCAAGCTCCGTACCGTTGAAAATAAATAAATAGAAAATAAATTCCGTACCCTATAACATAAATAAATAAGAAATAATCTCCGTACCGTATAAAATAAATAAATATTATAAATAATCCGATACCGTGTAAATAAATATATAAATAAATAACCTATTCCAAGACTGCACAATGGCAAGCGAAAATCAAACAAAGGAGTTTGACAAAGCGATATCCCGCTGGGATATAACGTTCGACACGACAGAAGATCCGGTAGAATTCCTAGAAAGGGTAGAAGAATTAGCCGATACTCTAAAAGTAAACAAAGACAAGATAATACACGTCATGCCAAGATGCCTACAAGGCCAAGCATCACTGTGGTATAGAAACAATAAACATGATTGGAAATCGTGGCAGGATTTCATAGAATGTTTCAAATTATACTACTACCCTAGGAACTACGAAAAGAACCTTCTGGAAACAATCATTAATAGGCATCAAGAAGCCAAGGAAAGTTTCGTGCAGTACTTGACCGACATACAGACTCTTATAAGGAGATATGGAAAACTGACCACAGAGCAAAAACTAGATCGTATATATGACAATATGAGGTTTAACTACAAGTATTACATTAGAAGAAAGGATTTCAAGACGATCACAGAGCTCATACAACTGGCAGGGGATTATGAAAATATAAACGCAAACCGGGACAAAGGAAATCATGAAAAACCGACGTGCCCATTGCAACGAAGACATAACCAGTCAAGCTCAAAATGCGAAGAAAAAGCGGACAAATCCAGCAAAGTAAAATCTCAAGCATATACAACACACACGCATACAGAAAAAGACAACCGGACCTTCACCGAAGTAAAGATACATGGAAAATTATTTAAAGCTCTCGTGGACACAGGTTCGACAAAGACATACATCAATAAAGAAATTATGGACCAGATTAAAGAATACAGCCAGGGAATAGTCAAAAAGAAGACAACGATAAAGTTGGCAGACGGATCCCAAATAACGACAGACAAAGCCATAAACATAGATTTAGAGGTAAACGGAAAAGTCTTGTCACATCAGGTTGTATATTTGCCATCGACGACGGTCATGATCATGGGCATGGACTTACTGAAAAGGCTAGGACTCACAATAGGATGGAAGACGTCGTTCGAACAAGCAAAGAGAACAAGGTCAAAAAGAAAAAACACAAAAGCCGACGAAGCGTCACGAAACCACGTATGCACAGCGACAGTAGAAGAGAAGGATTGGTACACAAAAAAGCTAGCAAAGGTTACGAAGACACCCGAGTTACAAACCGATTACTGCATACGCAACGGCAAGCTATATAGGCGAATAAGAAACTCACGATACGGAGGGTACCTAGATCCATCAACCGAATGGAAGTTATGCATAAAACATTCCGATAAAGAAAACATTTTAAAATATAACCATAACGAACCAAATACCGAACACTTAGGAACGTCAAAGACGTTTAAGAAAATAGCACAACGCTATTATTGGCCCGGGATTTTTAGAGACGTAAAGAAATACGTAAACGGTTGTGAAACATGTCAGAAACACAAAAGGCACACAAAACGGAAAACCGGGACTAATGTGCATAAAAAACGCGGAAGAGCCGTGGGAGGTAGTCACAACAGACCTCATCGGCCCACTACCACGCTCCTCAAAGAGACATCAGTGGATCATCGTTTTTCACGACAAATTCACAAAACGGTCAGAAATAAAAGACTTGAGGACTGCAACGACGAGCGTGGTAGTCAACGCCCTAAAAGAATGCATTTTAACAAGATATGGGGGAATGAAAACTTTATTAACCGTTCAACGCATGATATGCAACAAAATAAATCAGTACAATGGAACTACCACGCCGATAATCAAAATGGACACCGAATACACCATAAGAAAGGGGGAAAACACCGTGACATACGCTAAGATCCGTCCACTATAAAAGGGTAGAAAACACCCACACACCGAAAAACCGAAAAGATGAAGAATAGTGAACGCGAAATGAACAAAAATCAGGGATCATAACCGAAACAACCCGTCCAGTGGAAAAGTAGATCACTGGCCACAAGAAGTAAATCAGAAACTACCCGTATCGGAAAAAAAAAAAAATTACAGTCAAACAGTACAAAGGGTACAAGGGGAAAAGAGATAATACAAATTAAATTCAGAATACCCTCAACTAGGCAAAAAGTAAAATTAACCTATAAATATATTAGTGAAACTAGGTTAACGGCTGAGGGGCTGCAGGAGCGAATTCTGTTTTTATAGCTGTGACTTTTCCAGGTAAAAGTCTCCATTTCCGGGAGGAGGATGTAGCGAAGCAAGCACGAAGTACCCGCACCGACGAGATATGATGGAAAATTCCAGCCACGCAGCGAACGCGTGATGAGTCGACGCCGCCGCGCCGCCCTCCCGCCGACCGACACCCGCGGGCGGGTATATAACGCCCGCGGCCGCCGACTGCAGTCAGTCGTTCTGTGGACACTGTGTCGGCTCGCGGGAACTCGGGCAGACGCAACCACAGGATAGACGCTGGAGGTGTTGGAGTACGCGGCAACCCGTTGCCCCGTAACCAGCTCCGCCGTCTCTCCCCTCGCGCGCGCGACACCCACCCTCGGTCGTCCGTTGATTAGAGTCCCGCGACACGTTAGAGCTCCGCACCGCTAGAAGGGTGGTAGGTTCCGTACTGTAGCATTTCGGATCGCTGCGCCGATATACCCGCGTGGTCGATAACTAGTGTAGATAAAACTAGCCGGTATCAAGATAGGTTAAGGTTGTAAATAAATAAGCACGTTAGATAGTAACCCGGGTTTTATTCCTCGAAACCCCCGTTCCCCGAAACCTCGATAGGATAAATCCTAATCAATGTACGTGGCGGAGTAGCCGACGAACCATCGACTGCTTCACCACGTTACACACTGATTAGCCAATGTCAAGTTTGTAGTTATTTACAAGTTAGGGAAACTATATGTATAAGTATGGACTTCGTCTGTGCCGGCGCCCACCGACATACTCATATTTGACATATTCATTTTTGATACATACTGAAGTATGATGCCCTAGTAAAATATTCCAGGTCTAGGGTAGGTATCTACTCGATGTGAATTGAGAAAAAATTAAAATTTCTTTCGCCAGGATGCAGCTAATGCAGTTATGGGCATAATCGTAGACCACATAGAGCCTTACATACACTGGAAGCCGCAACTCATAGACGCCATACTGAAATACGGTGACCGGCTCTACACCATGTCTCTACCGAGAGCGGCCGCTCCTCCCAGACTGACTCCTACTGAGATTGAACCGGAGTTTCATGTCACGAGTTTTAATGTAAGTACCATTATCATAATCATATTTGTGTAAAAAAGTCTGAGGTAGGTACATATCTTTAATGTAAATATCATTATCATAATCATATTTGTGTAAAAAAGTTGTGAGGAATCATAATATGACTCCCTAAGAAAGCAAAGATATATACGCATAGGTACGCATTATACTATATAAAATCTTGTATTACATCTCGTTTAATTATATTGGCATTGCCCAGTCAATTATATGTTTTTCAATGTTGTTTTCGTTTTAGTTTTTGCCATTTAGGTCCCACAAGGAAGCTTTCGATCCAAAAATCCTTTAAAAACCAGAAAAATTTCAATTTATTGGTTAGCTTCGTTACTTTTGCGTGATGTTTCATTTTTAAAAATATGTATGTTCAAAATAAACTTATAATAATTTTATGGTTTATAGTACTTCGACGAGCTGAAGAGGTATTGATTCTTTTACAATCATTGAAAATGTTACAATGTGCGACAAAGGAGAAAACTTAGCTAATCAAAGCGCCTAAAATAGATAAAATACTAATTTACAGTTTTATTATTTAACTTACTCAGTTTTTATTTTACTTGTTTAGATAAAATTAGAAATAGACGGCGACATCGTGCAAGGAGATCTCAAAGCGGGTGCTACTGGCGCCGTACTGAACCTCGATAGAGCCATTTTGAAATTCTTTGAAACGGTATGTTTTATTGACTACCTAGACGAGACAACTATTTTTGTTCGATTTCACATCATCCCTATCCTAATATTTGGTATATCGTCGATTCAGGATCAAACCGAGTGTCACTTTAGTTCATTTTAAGGCCTCAGCTTGTATAACATGTACATGAAATGGATTTTATGGCGGAGTTATAAACACAATTTGCTTTTCACTTCGATTGTGAGGAAATGAACAGTGATACGTGATCGCGACCTCTGGGGGTGACCTCTCTATTTCCTCACTCTCATCTCTTCCTTTCATGTTATTTAGTTTTAGTGTCTTTATACTCAGTTTTAGTTTAGTTTGTTTTTATATGCAATAAAAACTTTCTATCTATATATAGCACAAATACGGTGTACTATGCGCGAAAGACTATTGCGTGGGTCTCTGGCGCGGCGCGGATGATAAGGCCTTCTGCCTGTGGGAGCCTCATGCGGTCGGCCCAGCCGGCCGTATCTCCCCTGGTGGGGGAGCCGGTCTCATACTGTTTGCGAGTGTCGATCAACTAACCGACGCTCTCAAAGCTACCATGGACAAGTTGGGACGACCTGGCTCCAACAAGTATTGATACTTGCCAGTAACGGAGTAGTCTAAGATTAATAATTAGAAATACATAATATACTTAAGTACCTATAGATTAGAGTAGAATTAAAGTGACCATAGCTACTTAACCATGGCGAGATTAAGTATAGAAAAATATTGATTCAGTTGATACGAGTATCATTATATGAGTGATGTATGCAGATAAAGATTTAAAAAAATCTGAAAATATACCAATAGAGGAGTAGACAATCAGTTAATTACAAGGTAAAATAGACCAAGGAGATTCAGTAGGTAGAAGAGTTGTAAATTAAGTAGTAAAACTTAGAGAAGTTGCAAACTAACGAGAAGAGTGGGTCATTAGCACGGGATGGATGATAAAGTCCTTGGAAGGAGAATGTACAGGTAAAGCTCTTTGATATGATAAGCCACTTGGTAAATTGAAAATACTAATTATTATTTGTTCATGAACACATTTTTTTGTGATGTATTCGCATTTTTCCTTTCTAGTGCTATAAGACCTACCTAATTGCCCATAATTCTAGGTCAACGGGAAGTACCCTATAGGTTTTTTTGACAGACATCACAGACTGACGGACAGAGACACACAGACTACGAAGGGTTCCTTTTTCCTTTTTAGATACGGAATCTTAAGTATTGTTAAAGTTTCCAATCTCCAATACGTGTTTTTATTAGGTTCTCAATATCATCAGTGAAAGTGTTCTGGGAGTTGTCGAAAATTCCGACCAGAGTCACTGCACAAGGCGCTGTTCCCGACGAAGGATATGAGTGGAAGGTTAGTAAAGTAAAGGTACTTACCTACTGATGGGTAAGTAGATTGTTCAATCGTTATGAGAACCTGATTGAAGAGGCAGATTTTTCAGATTGCACCTATATACAAAACTGCCATAAGTCAAACTTATTCCTTAGATTGCTCCTTAAAAATTTACTTGAGGCTAAGTTCGTGAAATGTAATTTTTTACTGATAATATTATGCATTTGAAGGATCAAAAGCCTGCGATTGCTATACGTAGTTAGTCGTCGTCATTTTGACCCAAAATATGTCAGCTAACTTGAAAAAGAAACCCCTTTTTAGATAATTTGTTAAAAACATGTTTAGAGGCCAAGATTGTTAATTACTTTGCTAGGGTTTATTTATTTTTTCATAGCTATGTCACTTCGATGCAATAATCAATTTATGAATTCCATAGGTTCTGACTGCATATGTCGAGACGGCTCGAGGTCGAACAATTCTTCGAGGATCGCGACCACCTGATTTAGTCAAGTGAGGAAGAATTAATTTAATAGCGCTGTAACGTGTAGACTTCAGAGTTTATGAGAATGTTTTGGAATACATTTTATTTCTATACCTGCGTCGATAATAATGGGATTGATATGCCAATATGGTGGGATTGATATGGAATAAGTATTAACTATTACGCTAATAGGTTTTTGTAAACTGTGATAGCCTGGTGGTTAGGACGTCCGCCTCCCAATCGGTGGTTGGGAGTTCAATCCCGACCTCCTATTAGGAGTTAGATTCTTTTCGGAGTTATGTTCGTTTTATGCAATTAAATGTCACTTGCTTTAACGGTGATAGAAAACATCGTGAAGAAACCTCCATGCCTGAGAATTCTCCATAATGTTCTCAAAGGTGTGTGAAGTCTGCCAATCCGCACTTGGCCAGCATGGTAGACTATGGCCAAAACCCTTCTCACTCTGAGAGAAGACCCGTACTCTGAAGTGAGCCGAAGATGGGTTGACAATGAGGTATTTTGAAAGGTCTCTATAACCACGGGATTGCAGTAGTATAAAACATATTTATTTTATTTTTATTTTTATCCTACCAAAATTGTAGGTAGTTGCAAAGTTATGATAAACTAAGTTACATTGGAAATGCTTATCTCTAAACAGAGATTTCTTCCAGCTTCTCGTTCAAGGTTGTGAGTAAGGCGCATTATTACGTGGAATAGGTACCTAATATTAAAACTAAAGTTAAATCATCTAACATGTTTGCCTTTCTCTGCAATAATGAAAATTAACTAATCAATCGGAAAAAAATTACCTTTTAAACCAGGAATATATTTTAAGTTTAGATATATAGTCTATAGTCTAACATACCTACCATCATTTTTGTATGAAACTCTAGATTCACCCGCGATGCTCTCCTCCAATCGTCATGCGGTGCTTTAGTGGGAGCTTGCATGTCTCATGTGAGACGTCCTCATCTATGGACGCGTAATACCGTCGACGAAGTTCTGGCTGTTGCTTGCCAGTTGTTTACTAAGTCCTTGGGCTCGTTGGGATATGAGTTTAGACCTGGAGAAGATGTGCTACTTCCTCTACAGGTGAGGTTCTCAACCTATTTATTTAGATCATTAAGACTACATATTCACTACTTTGTTCACATGGACTACTTAAATTTTAACCCCCTGTTTTACCCCCTTAGTAGTTCCATTTTTTTTAAAATCCTTTCTTTGCGAATATCTACTTCATAATAGCTATCTGCATGAGCAGCTCATCCGTCCAATAGATTGATACATACTTGACCACTTAGCACGAGGATTTCTTTATTATTATAGGTTTTGAAACGGTTCGTTTTGGGCGTCAACTACGTGCGATACGATTTGCAGCAAGTGTATTCTGGTAAACTGGAGCAGAAAACTCCTACGGAAATGACGGTCAGGTAAATTGAACTTTCAACGATACATGAACAATAAGGATCTTTATTTATTAGATAAGTTGTAGTTGTCGATGTCAACCGATAGAGGCTGAACATACGTCTATATATAATAAGGACTATCACAATGTACCGCTGTCTTGGGCCACGTCTTCTGCCACCTTCATGTGCGCTTCATGTCACCTGTCCAGTTGATGTCCGGTTTTAAAAGAGGGTCGCTATTTCAACACTTCGAGACCTCGACGTCTACCGGTTCTCTAAACTAGATGATTCCCATTGCTACCTCAGCTTTGCAACTCGTTGACTTACGAGTATGTCAGCTCTGCCTACCGATTCGCTAATTCAGTGTCTAACACTGAATAATAACCACCGAGCGCATTTGGCATTTATTTTTAATCCATTGAAGATTTTCTGCGAAAAATTATTTTAATATCAACCAGTGAAGTAGCAATGCACAAACCAATGTCAAACGAGCTGAGTGGCTATCATTAAAGACTGAGTTAGCGAATCACCCCACTGGTTCTTATACGAATTCCTTATTAGTGAGAGGAACTCCTATAATACGAAGAGAACTAAGATAGATTCTAGGGAAAAATAATTATAACCTTTTCGTAATCGGGTAAAATAAAGATGATGCCATACTCACCAGATGTGCGTTAGAGCGTTTTTTTGAGACGCACACGCACGGCATCCTGTGGTCGATCCCGCACGCGGTGGCGGTATGGCGCGTAGCGGGCGCTCCGCCCTACTATATGATGGAGCCCCACGCGTGTGGACCCACGGGGCTAAGGATTGATGCCCAGGTAGGACACAATTTTATTGCAACACTAGTTGATCCACCCCGGTTTCGTTCGAGCACGATTCTTGTAAATCCTTTCTAAGTTACGTAAACGCACCTGAATAAATGAATCCCAAGTTCCTTACGTCATAGATTTATAGTGATTACTAGCTGATGCCCGCGACTTCGTTCGCGTGGATGTAGGTTTCCAAATTCCCGTGGGAACTCTTTGATTTTCCGGGATAAAAAGTAGCCTATGTGCTAATCCAGGGTATAATCTATTTCTATTCCAAATGTCAGCTCAATCCTTCCAGTAGTTTTTGCGTGAAGGAGTAACAAACACACACACACACACACACACACACACACACACACACACACACACACACACACACACACACACACACACACACACACACACACACACACACACACACACACACACACACACACACACACACACACACACACACACACACACACTAGAGAGATAATAGATAATGCAAGTTTTATATTCTATATTTTCATCCATTTATCAGTTCAGTATTTCCATTGGATACGGGTCTCTTTGAAGGTATTTTACAACGCACGGTCGTAAGTCTTCATTTATTCACTTTCCACCAGTTTCTTGGTGTCTTAGTCGTAATATTATTATGGCTTATACAAATTTTATTATTTAAATATTACGCAAAATATGTATACTAGGGTGTGTATTTTAGGACGATGGAGCTGCGTGCGTGTTAACGTTTACTTCGCCAAAATTGATGGCGTTTGCGTAAGTGTAAATTTAATTTTTACTTGGTAAAAAAAATATACTAGCCTTATCTTGATTAATCTCCTCCTTCCCCTCCAACTAAGTGTAAAGCTTGAGCTAGGATAGGATTAATTTAAAGGTGAACCGTTTTTTTTTTTGACAAGACAGTTGACACATATAGCTAAAAGAGCGAGTGAGAATTGAATTTCTATAATAGCAGTACCAAAGCGGGGTTGCTACATGACTCATACAATTTCAGCTACCTCCAGAACATACCAGTGGTGGAACGGCCAAAGCACGACTTCCAACTATATGCGATGGCTGTAACCGTTCAACCTATTAAAAAGTTAGGTGGCGTTGACCCACCCTTGGTTCGAGCACCGCCTGGTGTCAAGCTTGTGCCAGCTACTAGCAAAGTAAGTTCAGGAATTAGCGATTTCTTTATATTGTCTTACGTTGTAGATACATTTATTTTCAAGGGTATTTGAAGTCTATCGTCGTCGGTAGGCTATTTCGGCATGGCTCTCTTAAGTGTACACTTCCCTCACACTTCTCGATACAAACGTATCTTATTCTATTTATACCTTTTATTCTATTCTTTGTTGTTCTAGATCTATGTATAAGTAATCCATATATCGATTTATCTTTCCATTATCTATGCCTTAAAACAATTAATATAGTAAAATTTTATTTATTTAAAAGTTATGTCCCTTGACAAATCTCTATTTTAGGGCATTTTGCGTGCGTAAGTAAGCTATATACTTACTTTCAAAAAAACTAGAAAATTGAAAAATTATCAACTTCATGTTACGCTTTACTTCATAGTAATTTCACATGTCCTTATTTTGTGTAAAATGTTTTTTTTTTTTGCCAAAAATAGGCTAAATTCCAAACGTCGTTTGCAATTTTTACTTTACAGTTTGTAGGGGGCAATCTCCGGTACTAATGATCCGATTCTAAAAACTCTTTCGCTCATTGCTTAGTACAATACAATAACAGTGTCCCCGAATGCTCTAGGGTAGAATCACGCTAACGAAGTCGCAGGCAAAAGCTAGTTTGTTAAGCATTTTAACATTTGTACCAGGTTACCATAGATGGTAAGAAACGTCGTGCTGCGGAGAAGGATAGAAAACATCCTCCCGGCAGTGCGACATGTGTCGATGCGCAAAGAGCTTCAGAGAAGAAGGACAAAGAAGATGGGAAATTCAAAGGTACATCTTCTTTGTTAACTCTTATTTATCCATTCATATATCGAACACATAGGCCTCTTCAATTGCACGCCATTCTTCCCGAGTTGGGAGAGCCTCATCCAAGTTTTTCAAGCAAGCTTGGTCATGTCGTCGGATCATGCAACGGGATGGTACGTAGGTACGTAGTTAATGGCAAATCCTCACGTGCCCAGTTGTCCGACCGCCGACGATTAACGAGAAACGAGTTGAGCTAAAAACTAGTAACGAGTTGGCGAGCGACGAGAAACGAGTGGGCTGGAGGAGAATAGGGAAAATTAGTTATGATTAACATGCTAATATACTGTTTTTTCATTTAAAATAAAGCATGGAAGCTATTTTTGCATATTTGAATTGATCACATTCGACCACGTTTATAAAAGAATCGAGTCGGTCTGTGGACTATGACATCACAATGAACTCGAATTTGCAGATATTTGCATTTATAATTTAGAGTTGAACGACTATTTGACCGGCAGTTAATTGAATTATTAATTTATTGAACCACTGAATACAAAACATGGATGAATATACAAAAAAAAATGCAAATGTACCTATTGCATACAAATTTTAAGAGTGCGCACTGACCAGCGCGAGCGGTTTGATTCGCGAACTCTGTGTTCAATGTAACTGAATGTAGTCACCGAGCTCATTTGACATTTATTTTGAAATCATTGAAGGTTTTCTATGAAAAATATTTTATCTATCAATGCACAACTCAAACTCCTAGACTGATCGAGCTGTTTGATGCAGATAGCTATTATGACGTAGACATACATTAAGAAAGGATTTTTAAAAATTCAATCCCTAAAGGGATAAAGCAGGAGTTTGTTTGTGTACTCGTTCCATTCGGATGAAGTCGTAGGCATAAATAGTCATTCAATATAGCAGCAATGTAGTACCAAACAATGGTTTTATTCTAAATCGACATCTGACAAATGATAGGAATTGAATGCTCATAGCATTAGGGGTGAAGTGAAATCAAATATTTAAAAATATTTTAGAATAAATATTGTAGTACTAGAGGATGCCCGCGACTTCGTCCGCGTGGATGTAGGTTTAAAGATCCTGTGGGAACTGTTTGGTTTTTCGGGATAAAAAGTTGTCGATGTCAATAACATGGACGCAAGCTACCTCGGTACCAAACTTCATACAAATCGGTTGAGCGGATAGGTCTTTAGGAATCCCGTGGGAACTCTTTGATTTTTCGGGATAAAAAGTAGCCTATGTCCGTCCCCGGGATATAAGCTAACTCTGTCGTCAGAATCGGTTAAACTGTTGGGCCGTGAAAAGGTAGCAGACAGACAGACACACTTTCGCATTTATAATATTAGTATGGATTTAAAACTCTTTGTCACGCTGTTACGACGCCGCATGTCATATACCTAGTCATTTCATAGCCTACATCTGACGCCTGCCGTGTTGATGAAGCCTCGAGGTTTCGTTACAATTAATTTTATAACTGTGACAATGGTGCAGTAACTAATGATCCAAGGAACATTCGTGGTTTTACACGCACAGTTATGGAGATAGGTATCGTTAGCTAGATAAAATGTGCCGTACAAAATGAAAGTTATTTTTTGAGCTGATTCAAATCGCCCCACCAAGCGAACCGGATATCAAAATTAACACTGTAAAGTAGCCTATGTGTTGACACTATATTGACAGATGTCTAATCACTCGCTCACATGACGCTCACTGTTGCTATCAGCGGCAAAATAGCAAATAATCGAGCTGCTTTTAAATTAAGTTGTCAATAGCAAATCCAGTATACTTGTAATTCAGTACGTGTAAGTCGGTGCCTACTACAGCAATGAACGAAGTTGTATCATTAGGTACCTATTTATTACAAAAGTACGCAATTCAATGCCCGATATGACAACCTACTCATTGATGTAACGCTCGAATTCAAGCTGTTAGATTACAAGCGAATGCTCTTGGTCAGTGCGCACCCTAAGGTTAAGCATTAATTAAGAAAAACGTATAAAGAAATTGATTTAGAATGAGTGTTTGAATTTCCGCACTATTAGCATAGCTATTAGCCATTATTATTTTGTTGCGATGACATTTTATTACTGTAATAGGTACCTAAGTACTTAGATCCAAAGTTATACTACACTGCACCGGCTCGAAGACTTGTATGCAATTATTTGAGCCTGTGAAACTTTAAAAATACACATTCTTAGAGAAATCTAGAAAACCACAGACACAGATACATATTTTTCTAGAACGTGTCTACAAGATTTCAAAGTGCACTCTATAGATCTCAACTTAGGACCACGGACCAACGCAAACAGACGAAGTGGAATGGAGGTTTTTGATAACCACCTAAACTCAGCTATATTATATAAAAATTGGTTTGGATGGACCTTTAAAGGTCTCGGCACACATATGGGATCGGAAAGGGATCGTCACCGTATCGCCTCGAGCCGTTCAGAATGATTTGTATTAAACTCCCTACTGCAACGCACACTAATCGGAATCATAACGTAATCGCCTCGCCTCGGAACAGGCTCCGAACTTGCAATTCCCGCGCTTACGGCTCATCGTCCCCGCGCTTACGTCTCTCCGTACCCGAGCTCACATCTCTTCGTTTTTTCTTGCTATTTTCTTTTTTCTCTTCATCAAGTGCTATGGCTATCATAGCCAATTCACGTATTGTAAACCAAGACATAACCGTGCGCTACACTTAACGTTTGGATTCAAACTGATCTGGTGCCAACCAGGTCAGCCAGCGGGCGGCGAGGCGTAAGCGCGGTGTCGCCTAGCCGTAGCCGAGTTGACGTACAGGCGCTGCTGATACGCTTTCGTTACGTGCATACGGTAGGTTGACGCCTGGTTGACAGCGAGGCGAAAGGCGTTACGGTTACGATCCCTTTCCGACCGATCGGAAAGGGACACATATGGATGTGTGCCGAGACCTTAAGAATCCCGTAGGAACTCTTAGGTTTTCCGGAATAAAAAGTAGCATATGTCCTTCCCTGGGATGTAAGCTGACCATCCACCTATGGATACCCATCCTACCATAACTGCACCAAATTTCATCAAAATTGGTAGATCTGTTGGGCCGTGAAAAACTAGCAGACAAACAGACAGACAGACACTTTCGAATTTATGATATTAGATTTGGATTAATAGAAAACGTAATAATTTTCACGACGTCTGTCAAAAATTAGATTTTTCTGCTAAACACATCTGCAGTCCATCTCAGGCTACGTTTTAAAAACATACTTATCTAATATTTTGTCGTCCAGGTCAACGCAACACCAGCGGTTGGCTGGTTCTCAACGATGGAACACAGTTCCTCTCTGCCCAACATTCGATGTGCTGTCGCAAATTCCCATTCGCCTCGCGTGGTAATCAGGTAAGAAATCATCTAACATGATCTGGTGCTCCAGTACCTATAGGCACATCCCTAACACTCCATACCAGATACAAGCAAACTAATTTACTCTAAATATGCCTGTTTGCACAGAATCCCTTATCTAGAAAACGGAATAAACTTCTTATTTTGGTTCTTTACCCCTTGAAAGAATAGATACAATTTAAAAAAAACCGGCCAAGTGCGAGTCAGACTCGCGCACTGAGGGTTCCGTACTCGGGTATGACAGACAGACAGACAGATAGACAACAAAGTGATCCTATAAGGCTTCCGTTTTTCCTTTTGAGGTATACGGAACACTAAAAATTTGATCTGATTTTTAAACAACAACCAACATACCCATGTCTGAGTGGGGGGACCTTGGGGAGGTGGATGGGGTTGGTCGCCTCAAACCGATTCTTGTGTCTCTGTTTTAAGTTTCGACATTTTGCAAATTCAACGTTTTGAGATTCAACATTTTGGCATTCATCATTTATGCGACTCCACAATTCAACATTTTGTAAATTAAACATTATGAGAATTCAAAATTTTAGAATCCAACATTTTGAGCCCGAAGGTTCTTTCACAATCATTGAAATAAATGATTAGAATGTGTGAGAGAGTCGCCTTAACAGTGGAATTTGATATTGCCTCAACAGGCTCTTGCCTGTTCTGTGATGGCGGTGGCTATGTCGAGAGTGGAAGATGTGTGTCGATGGTGTTCGTCCACCCTCGATCATATCCTGGAGAGCGGAGACCAACTTTACCAGGACAGCTATCTGCACTTCCGACCCCCAACTAAAATACTTAATATTGAACAGGTAAAAAACGGCATAGTGCAAGTCGGGCCTCGCTCTTTTAGGGTTCCGTGCATAATGATTAATGATAAACATAATTTGGATGTATGATTAATACTAGCCGATGCCCACGACTTCGCTCGCGTGGATTTAGGTTTTTCAAAATCCCGTGGGAACTCTTCGATTTTCCGGGATAAAAAGTAGCCTATGTGCTAATCCAGGATATTATCTATCTCCATTCCAAATTTCAGCTAAAACCGTCTAGTAGTTTTTGTGTGAAGGAGTAACAAACATACACACACACATACAAACTTTCGCCTTTATAATATTAGTGTGATAATTTAATTTCCAAGCTACCCAACAAACCGTGAAAGAAAAACCAAAAAAATGCCCCTTTGCTTTGGTGTGCCCAAAAAAACGCACATTTTTTACAAAAAGCTAACAAACAACTTCATGAACTGTTGTTTTCAGTATTTGTTGTTCAAATACAGTATGTGGTACATAGTATACCGAAATTTTATATTCGTAACTAGTTTAATTTTTGTGATAGACCCATCACAAAAATGATCTAAAACTGACGACTTTGACGGCCCTCTTTTTTTCATTCTTAACCGACTTCAAAAAGGAGGAGGTTCTCAATTCATTGGAATCTTGTTTATTTTTTATGTATGTTCCCCGATTACTCGAAGGCATCTGGACCGATTTGGATTATTTTTTGTTTTTTAAGATGAAAAGAATAAAAAAAATATTCGTACTCTACTCAATCTAGACAATGATACCCCACATATCATCATGAATGCAGGTTTCCTGCGGATAAGAAGAAAAATATGTACTCTTATATAATACCGGTTATTCTTCAATGTATTCAATGCTTTGTTGCCGTTTAACTTTCAGATTCTACGCAAATTCTATACACCTGGTAATTGTGTGTGCCGTGTTGTTGTGTATAAGTCTCGACAGAAGGGCGCGGTGGATAGTGACCTACTTGAAAAGGTAATAATTTTATACAGATACATTAATAAAATAATATTTAACTACCATGCTCAAGTGTCTTGTCCAATCGCTGTGCATTTGCTGAGTACATATTTCTATATTTAAAAACCTGTTTTTTTAATGTTTGCAATCGCAAATAAAACATCTGACTAACGCTAGAGGTCAACGAACGTTGCGTAGATAGATGCGTTAGTAGGCGGGGCGGTTTGCACGCTTTACATTGCGGGTTTGCAAAATATAAAGTAAATCACTAAAACTACAAGTAGGTAGGTATAAGGATTGTGTTTATAATGTTCTAATCAGTTGAAATTAGTGGTATCAAAAAATAATTTATCTATAATACATATTCAATATAAAAAAATATTCAGGATATTAGATATTCCTTAAACCCCATATTTAATATAAAATTTTTAAAGCAATACATTTTCTATTAGTAATTGCTTTTAAATTTGACGAGGCGTTTGCCAAAGATAGACCTACGATCTACGTCACACGATATCAGTAGCGAATATCATACGCGATAAAATATTATATTCTATCGCTACGCGTTGGTTTTTAATTCGTTTGGAATATCGCCCCTCGGTAGTTTCATTTATCAAATAGATTCTTTCGATTTTGCTATTCAATCAGGACAGTAGTTTTATTTATTTGTGAACTTGGTTGTGGGTGAATACTGAATGTAAATAATATCATATTTCGATATTCGGAGTTGATATTAACACAGATTAGGTTACTTGATTTTGTAGATTTGTGACGCGCATAATTGTTATTATAGGTTAGGTACGTAAATTGTATTGGTCTTTTTGGAAATGTGTGTGTTTGTGTGGTCTCATGATGGAACCGGGTGGGCATAGTGGATTATATCCAGGGTCTCATGATGGAACTGGGAGGTAGCCATAGGAACCGAGTGTCTGTTATAGCTCCGGCGTGCTTGGAGCTTGGGTTGTTCGATTTTTGTATTAGTTTTAGCCGTGATGAAGGCTAAAATAAAAACTCGTTATTAAAACGATTTTTAAATAGGTAACTGGGTAAACTTATCTACTTTTTGTACCTTCTTGACATTTCTTTATCATTCCAATTGTTTTTAATTTTGCATAAATACGTAGGTAGGTATAGGTACCTAGGTATTTAGAGTAAAATTATTACCATATACTATACGTCTTTCGGGATTTCTTTATTGTCATGCTTTTTAGGGTTCCGTATCTGAACCTGAAGGGTGCTAACAAGGAATACAGAATCTATTATTTATTTTTGTGATGCTTGTAGGTACTTATTGAAGTAAAGGTTTACAAGTGCCTTTGAAATTTGTTGGTACTAGTATATCGTGTTAGGTACTATTTTTATTACTTGAGTGTTATTGAAATGGAGACCCGTGCTCAGTAGTGCGCCGGCGATAAGTTCTCACTTCTTTTTGATGATTCTTATAAAAAAAAATAATGAAAAGAAATAATTTAAGTATAAAAATACAAAATAAAAATTATTTGTTTTTTTAAAGTGATATAATATATTTCTACAGAACCTCCTATGACACCTCCCAGACGTCGCTTTTAAGGTGGTAATCTGTATAATGGTTCGCTAGGGGTGAAAGCAACAGAAAAACAGGTGCAAGCGATTCTCGACCTTATTGACGGTAACGAGAAAGTTGTTATTTTGTCATATTCTTGCTCAGTATCATTCATAGATTGCTAATATGTGGTTTTCTGAAATATGTCAATAAGGTTGAAAATCGTTTGCATGCAAGTTTCTGCTTGCGGCTTTTTTTTTTGATAGTTAATATATTTTAACGTAAAAAATATTCAATATTTTTCTGTAACAAACATTAATATTATGATATAGGAATCTAACCATATTTGACACCTCTAGTTGAAATGTTCTAATTACTGCCTGCCTTATGTCCTGCATGTCCACTGAGATGCGCAATTATAGGCCTTATGACCAATTTACCTCATGCAAAATAAATCTTGTTTGAATAGGTAACAGAATTCTTCCGTGAAGAGAGATCTGGTGTTTTCGTCGCTGGTTGTGGTGATTTTGCCGTGGCACTGTTTAGAACACCGAGAGGTAATTATGTAACACCTTTGTCTGAATATCTGTGGAATCGTAGCGCTTAAACGGAAGTATCGTTTACATAGTAGCGTGCAAACGAGCAGGCGGATCACCTGATGTTAAATGATTACCGCCGCCCATGAACATATTTGCACCAGGTACCGCCGATGCGTTGCCGGCCTTTCAGGAATTTGTTGGTCCGCCCCTTGAATAACCCCACGTTGTAATCTAGTGGGAACACAGCAGATGGGAGTTGATTCCACAGTTTGCATGTGCGTGGAAAAAGGATCTGACACAACGGGCGGTCGAAGTGTACCAAGCACTCAGGTGGTGAGGGTGAAAATGCTTGCGGTGGCGTGCGGTGCGGTTGTAGAAAAAGGAGGGCGGAATGAGGTCAAATAGCTTTTCAGAGCACATCTCATAATGTCTTGACTTTTTTAAAGGGCTTTCGAGACGGTCAAGCGGCTTGATGGCAAGCGCGTAGATTTTTGCTTGAGCCAAGCATGTTGAACGTTTTCAATGTTTGCTTGATGCTTGAGTCAAGCATTTACGTGCTTGCCCCGTGATTGATGCGATTATATTATGTTTTTGCATGACGCAACTTTCGGACAGTGGTCGAAAAATGACAAGTGTCTTTTGCTGGATCAAGCTGCTTGACGGGCTTATCAAGCTGTTTGAGCAAGCAAAGCAAAATCATGTGCTTGCCAGCACGCGGCTTGATCGTCTTTAGCCTTCAACACGTTTATTTTGGTGAAATAAAAAAGTAGGTAGGTACCTAATTTAATTGACTTTTTGATTAAAATTAAAATTTAGGTATTCGGTGGCCAAAAAAAAGCCAATGCCCTTACAGTTAGTAATAAATTTTTGCAGCATAATGTTTTTGGCGGCAGAAAGGTAAGTTACACTTGGCTGGTCAGTAGTTTTTTTACTGGCCAAATTAATTATTATTACGTGCGCACTGTGCCTTGCGCAGTATAATTAATAATTACTTAAATTAGGTAGGTGAGTTTTAAAAATCATCGTATGTACAACGTAATTAGTTACAGGCGCAAAAGGGATGATGACTACTAGTCAAATCAGCGACTTTTTATCAAACGTCAAAACACTTGCTTAGTATGCTTAGCTTGTATGAAATAAATAGATGTGATGTCATAAATGTTTGATGTGATTTGACGTACTTTTTTAGTTAAATCAATAAATCAAAATAGTTAACTTAAAATTGACAGCGGACGTTGATTTTACGAATTTTGGAAGACACTTTAATTAAAAGTTTTTAAGAAGGAAATTATAATTTATTTTTTACCGACTTCAAAAAGGTTCTCTAATTTTTTTGACTTCAATTATGTTCCTCTCTTTCCTCCCAGGGTACTACATGTTCGACCCTGCGGACCGCGACCGCTACGGACGCGCCGTAGCGCCCCCGTGCCGCGGCCGAGCGCGCGCGTGCTTCTCACAGTACCCTGATGTAAGTAACCCTCCGTCCACACATTGCCCGTGCGGCATGGGAAGAAGCGAGGAACGGAGGCAGAGACGTATGTGGCCGCGTTACTCGCGTGTTCCTCGTTCACGCCCATCGCTCCCTATTTTGTCGGTAAGTATGCAATAGCGCGCACGCTGCCACAGTTTTGACGCCCATCGCGTTGCAAAGGCAAGCGACCCAGTGCGGCGCGTCGCGATTAATTGCGCGAGTAAAGCAGTGTGTGGACGCACAGTAGGTAAAGGTTTGCACAGACTAAACATAACACATCATTGATCAGTATGTTTGACCTTGTAGACCGCGATGGCTACGGACGTGCCGTAGTGCCTCTATGCGCAATCGAGCGCGCGCGCGCTCTTCACAATAGTAAAGGCTTGCACAGACGAAATATTCCACATTATGAATTTTTGGCTTATTTCATAGTTAAAGGTCCCAACACACTTGAGCTGCGCTGCGCAACGTGGCGCGCACTTTTCTATGGGTTTGTATGGAGCAAAGCGCACTTATGGTTCGAGCACACAGACACCGTTCCCGTACAGTTCTTAGGCTGAAATTTACAGAGCGTACTTTGACTTTGCTCAGACTTAAGTTTCAGTTAAAACGAGACAGATTTATGTCAACGATATAGCGCTGTCTCGTTTTAACAGTGTCTTAAGTCTAAGCAAAGTCAAAGTGCGCTCTATAGATCTCAACCTTAGTTCTTACTTTACTTACTTTGGTAATATTCAGTAAGTATTAAAAATGTTCATATTAACATTGTTTTTAAAATCTCTGAAACTCTTCCAGATTAAGACTTTAACTGAAAAGTTGGGACCCAACATTCCTCCTGTAATTAAACAAGGCGAGGAAAATGACGACTCTAAAGAGGTGGGTACCTATAATTCCAGTCATTATATTCTGCATAGTAACTTGTCAAGGTTTCAAAAGAATTTTTTTACGGATGCCTAATTACAATTTACTAATTATTTCAATATATGTACATATACTTAATATTAAGGAAAAAAAACAAAACAAAAAAGGAAAAACATTTAAAAAAAGTTTTAGAGGTAGGCTTATAATAATAATAATTATTATTAAGTATTTCAATTTTCGTGTCGCGAGCAATGACTTCGCGAGCTTTTAAGCCGTGATAGCTTAGTGGTTATGACATACCCGCCTCCTAATCGGGAGGTCGGGGGTTCGATCCCGGACACGCACCTCTAACTTTTCGGAGCTATGTGCCTTTTAAGAAATTAAATATCACTAGTTTTAACGGTGAAGGAAAACATCGTGAGTAAATGCAATGCCTAAGAGTTCTTCCTTAGTTCTTCATAATGTTCTCAAAGATGTGTGAAGTCTACCAATGCGTGGTAGACTATGGCCAAAACCTTTGTTATTCTGAGAAGAGATCCGCGCTCAGTACTGAGCTGACGATGGGTTAGTCATGAAAAGATGTTCAAGTGATTAAGTGACTACTTTAATTGATTAAATCTTTCCTTATTTTAGGTTCGCTTTGAAGAACCGGCCAAATTCGAAATATTTGGCATGGACGTCACCAGTCTTCGTCGATTGAATCAACACGAAAGATAGAGTATTTTTTATATCTAGGTATTATTATACTCCATCCACGGAAAGAAGTTAGTATATGGCTCTCTGTTACGTAATCCCATACAAATGACAGACGAAAACCTCAATGGGCGTTAACCATTTTTTGAGTTACCAACTAATCACAAATATGTTTTCAAAAAACATTCGATATTCAATTCGGAGACATAGTTTCGTTTGTGATTGATTGGTGACTCGAAATGGTTAACGCCTACTGACATTTTTGTCTCTGTCATTTGTATGGGATTACGTAACAGAGAGAGCACTATACCACAGAATAATATCATAGTACTACTATACTAACTTCTTTCCGTAGATAGAGTACGTATAGGTACCTATAGGAACAAAACGCGCGGAAATTCAGCCAAATGTTTGGTATTGTTAAAGCACACAATAATAATACTATTATACTATATACTTTTATACTATTTTGATTTTCTTCTAAGGTCGTTAAACTATTATTGTCTGTGCGGATCTTTGTGATTACTGATTGGGAAACCATTGCATAATTTTAGTAACTTTGTCTTCGGAAGCGTCGTCTTAGTTTTTGTGGAACTCTAATTACAATAGCTGGCAGAAAATATTGTACATCGACCTTTAGAAAGGGATTTCGGCTTCGTAGAGCGTTGTCTCTGTCACTCATACCTATGTGACTTTTTGTCGGGTTCAACGACAGAGACAACACTACGAAACCGGTATCTCTTTTTAAGGGTCGATGTACAATATTTCCTGCCGGGTACTGTACAATATTGTGTTTCTTCCTTCGAAAACCTAGTTTTTTTTATATAAAATTGTTTGTATCTAAGTTTAAAATTGCTTGTTAATAAAAAATAGTAATTTCATTTTGATCGACGTCTTTTATTTGAAGTAATGCCTCCTCCATAACTTGCATTCAGGAAATTGTCATAGGCAACTTTTCATCAAACGACGTATTTAATTTATTTAACTAAACGAAGGTCGAGTAGGCGAAGCTGAATGAAGGGGCGACGAAGCGAGTCTTCTGGCGTAGTCCAGTTAAAAAACTCAACCTTTAGTCACTATCATCATCATCATCATGACCATCATCATCATTATCTTTAGGTACCATAATCATCGCCATCATGATCATCATCGTCATGAAAAATACAATGTAAATTAAAAATTTATGACCCCCGACAAGTGAAAGTTACAGTAACTAGAAAAGAGCTGATAACTTTCAAACTGCTGAACCGATTTTCTTGGATTTATAGCTAAGAACACTCTCGATCAAGCTACCTTTCAAACAAAAAAAACTAAATTAGAATCGGTTCATTAGTTTAGGCGCTACGATGCCACAGACAGATACACAGATACACAGATACACAGACACACAGATACACGTCAAACTTATAACACCCCCCTCTTTTTGGGTCGGGGGTTAAAAACAGATAAACTGAAAATCATGATGATCATGGTTATGTTGATCATTATCATCATTAACAATTTAACATATATAACATATATAACAATCGTATAGAATGCCTAATACGCAATGGAGAATGAAAGATTGCATATTTTATCCTATGACAAAACAAACCCGGTATTTTCACGGAATGACTAGGTATTCTGTGGAACTACTGAATTAGATACATTTCCGGTAACATGATTAATATTATACTTGGTACCTGCCCATATCCTGTCGGTAATTTATTTCAATCTACACTTTTATCGAAGTCGATTATTTAAGTTAGTGTACGTGCGTGAAGGAGTTAGGACGCCATATAAAAATATTTTGAAAAAATTCAGTTTAAAAAAAAATCAGGCGCATTACCTTATTGTGACTTCAAGAATCTGGTTTTGTGTACCTATTTGAGGGGGAGATTTTATTCTGTGTAAGTTTTTCATCATATTTATTTTTTATTTTTCCATGTTTATGACTTTACGAATTAGGTGTGCCTTTTTTTCGTACATTTTTGTACGCTTAAATACGATGTTTAAAGTAGTTTTTTTTTTAATCAAAAAAGCAAAAGAAATAATAATTTTTTTTTAATAAATAGTTAAAAAAATTAAATGATGAAGCAATACTTAATGCAAATCCATATTCTGCGACGCGTTATATTTGTTTAAGGAGTTTACTTTAGTTAAATAAATTTACAAGACCGGATTCTTATGAATCAATTTTAGTTGAACTTAAATTATTATTAATTTACTAGCTGATGCCCGCAGCTTCGCCCGCGTGGATTTAGGTTTTTAGAAATCCCGTGGGAACTTTTGAGTTCCCGGGACAAAAGTAGTCTATCCGTACCGCGCGACTAAGTCTTTACTTGGTAAATATACCTTCAATATCAAGTTATAACAGACGACAGTTTCTAAATCCCATCCACTTTGGTGATCAGATCCCCTGCAGCATCAGGATTGAGGAGTTGGAATCTAAATTTTTTATAGGGCAATAACGCAAAGTTCCTGTATCGATTAAAAAAAAACTACTCAAATCGGTTCAGAAATCTTGGAGATTTCGGTATACATAGGTAGAAAAACACAACTCCTTTTTTGAAAGTCGGTTAAAAAAGTAGCCTATGTTACACCCTGATGAATCCTTTACTTGTCTGTGAAAGTCGCGTCAAAATCGGTTCAGCCGTTCCGAAGATTAGCCTTTTCAAACAGACAGACAGACAGACAGACAGACAGACAAAAATTTTAAAAACGTGTGATTCGGTTATGGTATCGTTCAAATAACCAAATGAGCTTTATATGAGGTAGTTATTTCGAAATTACAGACAGACACTCCAATTTTATTTATTAGTATAGATGAAGACATAAGTGCCTATGAGTAAATTAGTAATAGGCAGTGGAAAGATAGATCTTTATCAATTAGCAGGATAGCTAAAGTAAGTCCGTTGAAAAACCGGGTTGCCAAATGTGGCCCTGTAAGGGTCCGTAAACCAAATCACAACTGAATATAAACAGGCCGTTAAGGGGTCCTATAAGGGTTCCGTTTTTTTTTTTTGAGTTAAAAAGTGCGGCTAAGTGCGAGTCAGACTCGCGCATCGTGGGTTCCGTACTACAAAAGAAGTACAACGGCAAGATCACTGTTGTTGACGAAAAACCGCAAAACTAATTTTATTTGTAGAGATATGATAGAGCGTTGGTTTTATTCTATTCGGCTACTTTCAGTAGAAGCTGCTTTCCGGAAAAAAAATATTAGAATTTTGAAAGATTTATATTCTTATCAGGTTACATCACCACCAACAAAATGTTGTCAATGGGAGTTAGGGAATTCTATGCCGGGAAGACAATTTTCATCACAGGCGCTACTGGTTTCATGGGAAAGGTGTTGGTATATAAACTGCTCAGATCCTGTCCTGATCTGAAAACTATCTATATACTTGTCAGAAAGAAGAAAGGACAGAGTCCAGAGGCAAGATTGGAGACCTTCATCAATTGCAGGGTAAGTTAATTGACGAGGTCTTTGAGTCTACTTGAGTGAAATTGCATTTATCCGTCCGTCCGTCTGTCAGAGTCTTATAACTTCTAAATTACTGAATGTAATTATTTCAAAAACCATAATATTTAAACATAATATGAATATTGCATGAAAAAATATAGAAATCTTTATTTTAGGGGGGCTTAAAAGTGGAGATTAAATTCGACGTTATGTCAAAAACGGCTACATATAAGAAACTAAATTTCAGTTATATCCTATACTTGAACAACAAAATATATTGAAATTAGATAAATAATATGAAGAAACGAAATTAACGAAATATGTACGATGAATTCCGTTTCAGATTTTTGAAAAGATTCAGACTGACAATCCGAAAGCACTCAATAAACTGCGTTTAGTGTCCGGTGACATCCTCGAGGAATCCCTGGGATTGTCGAAGATGGATGAGGAGGAGCTTTTAAGCGAATGCCAGATCCTTTTCAACAATGCTGCTTGTGTGCGGTACGTAGATCTTCACTATATTATGTATTATTATTATAAATTAAACCCTCCGCCCCGCTGAATTTTTGTTTGTTCTGGCTAACCTCTGAAACTACTGTACTGACTTGTACCTATATAAGTAGTGTTCATCGAGAAAGAGTGAATATCTAAGATTATAAGCTAAATTGATAGGTTTTTCGTTCCGGAAAACCGAGAACAATTTTTTTTGGATTCTCTGGAAATTCATTATATAGAGAAATTTTGATAAATGCTTACAAATCATATTCATCATTTGCAATTCCCGGTTTCGGGAACGCCATATTTCCCGGAAATTTCCGATCCCCCGGGTCCCGAGAACAAAACTCCGCAACCTTTCCACAAGTTCCAACAACAATCGCGTAAAATTTCAACACAATGGGATGAATGCTATACCTACTTATTACGAACGCATATGAAACAAACATACTTTTCAATTACAGTTTTGATTTAAACCTCCGGGAGGCGGTTAAATTCAACACAATGGGCACTCAAAAATTGCTAAAACTAGCAGAAAATATGAAAAAATTAGAGGTATGTAATAAGTAGGTACATATATTACTTATTTTACTGTGTTTATAAGTCAAAAGCCTCAATGGTTCAAAGGTTAAGGAGCGGATTGAATTCCGAATGGTGGTTCAAACCCCACCCGTTGCACTATTGTGGTACCTACTCCTTTTTTCTATCGTGAGGAAAATCCGTCATGGATACCTACCACCAACCACGGGGGAGCACAGTGATTATAGCACAATGCTTATATTAACGACGCGGCATTGATTCCGAGTGGCCTACTTGCGCAACGTTCACTGACCTCTAGCGTCAGTCAGATGTTTTATTTTCAATATATTGTGAACTTTTAAAAAATAAAGTAACTATTTTCTTTATTTTTTCGCGTTTTTTATCAGTAAGCCTCAGTGTTATCACCTGTCTTCGTTTATGCTAGCGTTCTGGTAAAATACAGGACGTATTTAATCAATAAATTTTATTGTAAGTATTGACTTATATATTAATTTATATCAATGATTGTAAGCGACAAAATGTGACTATTTTGTGACCAATCTGTTAGTCAGCATTGTAATTTGGCACTTACGTTAGCAAAATCGAATTTAATCATTTTAAAAATATCGAGATAAAACCTGTAAAGGTTTTTGTTGGTTACGCTAGTTGGCGGTGGCTATAATTACCTAGGTACATAGTCATAGTATGTTACATGCAAGTAATTGGAAGAATTCATTAAGTACTTAATATGGAAATTTTATTGTGTCACCTATAACCTTACATCAGTTAGGTAGTAGCTAGTGCTTATTGTGAGTAAAAATGCAAAACTTTCCAGGTTTTCGTTCACGTCTCCACATCTTTCTGTCACGATGAATTAGATGTTGTAGAAGATAAGCTATACCCGTCCAAGCATAACCCGGACGACATAATCAACTTGACCAAATGGATGGATGACAAAACTCTCGCTCTTGTGCAAGCCGAGTAAGTTGCACCTATTTTTACCCGACTGCGGCAAAGCCAAAGGAAGGGTTATGATTTTAGCAGTCTATGTATGTATGTATGTATGTAAGCATGTATGTATGTAAGCATGTATGTATGTATGTATGTTTGTATCCAGATTCTGTGTACTGGGCCGATTTTGATGAATGAGGTGTCAATTGATTCGTTGTAAGGGTCCGGGTGACATAGGCTATATATTATACGAAAAAAATTGACCTCACGGATGTTACATCAAAAAAAGTGGAGGTTTCCAAATTTTTTTTTGCTATTGTATTGAGTGGGAAGATGAAAGAGGAGAAAATTCTGAATTCATGGGTATAAATGTGCAACAACATTAAAATAGTTACACCAAAAGACAGACAAACAATTTTACTCTAATATTTCCGTTATGAAGACAATCGCAGTTGGGTTTTAGTTTTCAACTTTATCTTGTTTATAACCGAAATTAACTAAGTATATTAGAGTTTTTGAGCTCGTGAAAACTGTGACTTTCTACCTACTTATTTATGAATTTTGCTAATACTAGGTATAATAATATTATTATTTTGCTTCTAATATTTTCAGACTGATAAAACCCTATCCAAACACATACGGGTACACGAAATGTCTGACAGAAGAACTTGTGTCTAAGTACGAGGGCAAATTTCCTATCGTTCTGGCGAGACCATCTATAGGTAAGGCTATAATATACAAGTGTAAATTAAAAATTTATAACACCCCCGACAAGTGAAGGTTACAGTAACTAGAAAAGAGTTGATAACTTTCAAACGGCTGAACCGCTTTCCTTGAATTATAGCCTAAGAACACTCTCGATCAAGCCACCTTTCAAACAAAAAAATTAAATTAAAATCGGTTCATTAGTTTGGGAGCTACGATGCCACAGAGCGATACAAAGGTACACAGATACACGCGTCGAACTTATAACACCCCTCTTTTTGAGTCAGGGGTTAAAAATAAATAAATTATTATAGTTATAAGGATACAGAGATTATAAGGATACAGTCCCCATTGATTGATTTTTTTTTCTTTACTGATTTAACAGGAGATTTTTCACGGAAAGCAATTTTTCAATTTTCGCACTCACAATCGTTTGTTGCATAAATTAAACTGAAATGTGTCAGTCAATTTTCAGTGACGAAATGACAACATACAATCAAGCCAAACTAATGAAACGCTTTTAAATAGTAGGCGGTGATAGTTTTTGGCTCGGGGGTTGAATCCCGAGGATGCACCCATAACTTTTCAGAGATAGTTAGGTCCTGTGCGTTTAAAGCAGATATTATGCATATTATTAAACACTAGAGGATGCCCGCGACTTCGTCCGCGTGGATGTAAGTTTTGAAGATCCCTTGAGAACTGTTTGGTTTTCCGGGATGAAAAGTTGTCTATGACAATAATATGGACGCAAGCTACCTCGGTACCTTTCATACAAATCAATTGAGCGGATGGGTCTTTAGGGATCCCGTGGGAACTCTTTGATTTTCCGGGATAAAAAGTAGCCTATGCCCGTCCCCGGGATATAAGCTAACTCTGTACCAAATTTCGTCAGAATCGGTTAAACTGTCGGGCCGTGAAAAGGTAGCAAGCAGACAGACAGACAGATACACTTTCGTATTTATAATATCAGTATGGATTAAAAATAATATCACTTGCTTTAATGGTGAAGGCAAACATCGTGAGGAAAACTGCATGCTTTTGAAACTTTTGAAAATATTATGGAGAACTCTGAGAGTTCTCCATAATATTTTCAAAGTGTGTGAACTTGTGAAATCCACACTAGGCCAGCGTGATCGACCAAACCGTTCTCATTCTGAATGGCGATCCGTACTCAGTAGTGAGTCAGCAATAGATTGATCATAATGATGATGTAAGTAGATTGTTCTACAGTAAATAATCGGTTTTTCTATTTTCTTCCAGTTGTACCTGCGTTAAATGAACCTATGCCTGGTTGGGTAGATAACTTGAATGGAGCAACGGGCATCATTTATGCTGCCTCCAGGGGTAATCAATATCTGTTCAATATTACAATCATTACAATAGGGATGATGACTACTAGTCAAATCAGTGACTTTTTATCAAACGTCAAAACGCTCGCTTAGTAATGGAGCTTGTATGAAATTCACAGATGTGACGTCATAGACATTTGACATAATTGGACATACTTTTTTAGTTAAATCGATAATTTAAAATAGTTAGCAAACTTAAAATTAACATCTGGCGTGGATTTTACGAATTTTGGAAGTCCCTCTATTTAATGACTCCTAATAAATAATTTATTTTAGACATAGGCATCATCCCAATTATTATTGGATTAAGATCCCAAGACCGCCAGACCTTATTTACTTATTTTCTGGGAAACAAAATATTTGGGATAAACTAGTGCTAGTTTGAACCTACGTACTATTAATGTAAGCATATTAAGTATGTTTCTTGTAACCCCTCATTTCATGGGATTGTGTTCTTGCTGGTCAAAATCGATAGAAAATTACGCCAGAGAAATCACATGACGAACGCGATTTCGAAGAAACACTCCTTAAACAATGGTGCTTTTATCTTCATTTACTTAGGTCAAGTTCATTTACAAGACAAGTACGTCATATCTAAATGTATTGCAGGTGTTCTTCACACAATGTACTGCAAAGAATCGACCAAAATGGACACGGTTCCTGTGGACATCACAATAAACGCCTTGATACTGTTAGCTTACCTGACTGGATTGCAAAAGTAAGATTTTAAAATTAAAATCTATATATTTTTATTCAATTAAACTTTTACAAGTACTTTTGAATCGTCAAATGCATCTGCTACTGGTTCGGAATGCCTTTCCTACCGAGAAGAACCAGCAAGAAACTCGGCGGTTGCTCTTTTCAAAGATATGAAATACAATACCAGTTTAGGAGATGGAGGATGGAACTCCATGGTGAAATAATACTTAGGTAGGTACATTTACAGCCATCGACAAAGGTTTGCACCCGTCCATAGGTCTCTCGGGTCTTGTCGCTATTTGTACTAGTATTTTAAGTAGGTAATTTTTTTTTTCTATTAATTATCTAATATTGAATGTTTTACAAGTCTGCTTTTGACACAACAAAAAAACCACTAAGGTTTACTATTGTTGTTATAATTATTAATACAATAACTCACTATTGTTTTTACAGAATCGGACGATCCTCATGCTAACGATGTATTGTGTTAATTTATCGCCTAATAAAAAGTTAATGCTTAATTATCATCATTAATTATTAATTAATTATTAACATTATTTTTTTCTAGACCCAAAGATATCCGTGTTTGTAATATCACTCAATATCTTGAACTAAACCTCTCTTGGGTAGAAGCAGCAAGGTATTGTAAGTATCAAGAATGCTCAGATCCTACTAAAATTATAAACTTGAAAGTGTGGATGTTTGGATGTTTGTTACTCAATCACGCAAAAACGCCTGAACAGATTTGGATAAAATTTGCCATGGAGATAGATTAAACCCTGGATTAAGACATAGGCTACTTTTTATTCCGAAAAATCTATGAGTTCCCACGGGATTTAAAAAAAACCTATATCCACGCGGACGAAGTCGTGGGCATCAGCTAGTTTGTAATAAAATAAAGACGTATAATACAGAATGTAACCAGAACGATAGCAAAAACGAATACAATTAGTATGATTACTGATAAGATACCACAAAATAAATCACGAAAAAAACCCATGTATTTGTGAAAAGTTCACAATAAACTGCAAATAAAACATCTGACTGACGATAGAGGTCAACGAACGTTCCATAAATAGGTCACTCGGAGTTAGTGCCACGTCGTAGGTGGGGCATTTGCACGCTATACATTGCGGATTTGTCAAATACTAAATCGCTAAAACTACAAGATAAAGCAAATGGTTATTGGCATTGGATTGTGATGGTAGTTTTATAATACCGCTGAGTTTTGACTAGCGTTCTGGTTGCACCCTGTATACTCTTACCAATCACAAATATGTTTTAAACAGGGACTTCGTCTGCGATGGCGTTTGCTGGCGCGCGTGCTGTGCTTGTTTGGAGTGCTTTTTTTTGTTAAGAGTGGCTGGTTTTTGTGTTAGTTGGTGTTTTTTGGTGGTGGAACTGACTGGGAAGCGCTCTAAAGGGGCGCCGCGCGTGTGTCGGCGGGCGCCGGCGCAGACGGAGTCCATACTTGTATAAATTCAATAACTTGAAAATATCACAAACTTGACATTGGCTAATCAGAGTAAAGCCAGATTTAAAGAAAAAAAAAATGTTTTAAACAAACATTCCAAATACAATTCGAAAATGTATTCAAATAACATTCGAAATTTAATTCGAGGATGTAACTAATCTCGTTTGTGATTGGCTAGAGACTCAAAATGGTTAACGCCCACTGTTTTTGGCTCTGTCATTTGTAAGGGATGACGTAACAGAGAGAGCGTTATACTGACTTCTTTCCATAGATAGAGATAGTAAGAGAATAGTAAGAGCCGGTAACTAATTTTTTAGGGCAAAAATATTTGAACGACTATCCATTGTCGTTCGCATTGTGGTACCCGGTGGCGACGGCAAAGAACTACAAATGGGAACACAAAATACATGAATTCCTCGAGCACACCCTGCCAGCGTATTTCATAGATCTCATATTGTTTCTATTGGGGAAGAAAACATTGTAAGTATTATTTGTTTGTTGTTGTAGATTTTTTTACATCCTTATCTACTTACTTACTATCTAAATCTAATCACACTAAATTATAAAGGCGAAAAAGTTTGGATGTGTGTTTGTGGTGTATGTGTGTGTGTGTGTGTGGTGTGTATGTTACTCTCTCACGCAAAAATTGGCGGAAATTCGGAACTTTCTTTGGAACACTTGACTGGATTTTTAGATAGGCATACACGTAAAAATTGTTTTCATTATCTGTTGCAGCATGATCCAGGTAATAAAACGTCTAAGTAATGGTTTAGAGGTGTTGGAATACTACAATACAAGAACATGGGTCTTCAAGAATGACTTCTTGAAATCTCTACCAAATCAAATCACGAAAGAAGAAAACGAAATATTCTCTACTAATATCTTGGTAAGAATTCTTACAAAAACACTTAGGTACGCGAGACAGAGATGACGCTCTGCCAAGCAGAACTCTCTTTCTAAAGTTCGATGTGCCTATACAATTTCCTACCGAGTACTATACTAAAATTTATCATCTCATTGGTTTTTCTTCTAGGCAATGGAAGTGGAACAATATATGAAGAACTATTTGAAAGGGATACGGGAGTTTTGCTGCAATGAGGATGACTCGTCACTTCCTAGAGCTAGAATATTACACAAACGGTAATCTAACTACCTAACTGCCTAATCCCGTAGTCAGTCTTTTTTAAGCTAAACCAACATTTTTTGCTATAACTCAAAATTTTAAAAAAACCCCGATCAGTTCATTCGTTTAGGAGCTACGATGCCACAGACAGATACACAGATACACACGTCAAACTTATAACACCCCTCTTTTTGGGTCGGGGGTTAAAAACGTGTAAGTGACTTACTACATACGGTGCATAGGACGTTTTTGCCACGAACTACCAATGAGACTGGTACCCTCAGTACCACCTACTTACAGTATTTAGGTACTGTATTTCACTTCTCACGAACGTCGATAGTATTTGAGAGTTGAAACACTTTACGTTAAAGTAAAGTGGTCCTTAAGTATCTTGTTTTAATGCTCAAGTTTGTGCAAATATTTACAGCCAGCGTTCCAAGCGGAAACGTTGCGAAATTAAAATCAATGGTACTGAATTTTTGGCTTTAAATCAAGAAACTTTAGGTGCATTATACTTTGACGTTATTTTGTTTCGACTCTCGAATACTATCAAAATTGGTGAGAAGTAAAATCTTATTCTGAGGATACCGATACAAGCAGGGCGGCCTCACATTGGTCACGTGACTTGAGTAATATAGCTACGGCCTACGGGTATCCTACGGGCTACGACCCACGGGTATCCTACGGGCTACGGTCTACGGAGGACGGGCAGACTACGGTCTACGGCCTTAGCCTACCTACACTTACAAGTAATGATCCCTTGTATCTTTACTCATGTGTTAAACGGGTTACGGCCTATGGAGCCTACGGACTACGGCGCCTACGAATTACGGCCTACGGATAGCCTACGGATTACAGCCACACGAGTATTAATGATCCCTATCTTTATTCATGTGCTACGGCGGCGTTGTCCTTCAATGGAACTCCCGTAATTCTTGTCCGCCGCCGCCCATGAACATTTGCAGAAATAGATATTTTAGGCATCGCTGCGGCCTAAATAGGCCACTATTGATATATTAAACGTGTTGTTTCAGGTTGTACTACCTCCACGTGGTTACAAAGCTTGCCTTTTACGCACTGTGTGTTTACTTTTTGTATTGGATTGTTAAAAAGATTGCTTTGATTTTGTAATAAACTGATTAAAACATTTTGTAATTCTTTTAATCCCTGAAACAGACACCTCACTGCTCCCTTTGCACGTTGTACCATTCGTGTGTGTGTGTGTGTGTGTGTGTGTGTGTGTGTGTGTGTGTGTGTGTGTGTGTGTGTGTGTGTGTGTGTGTGTGTGTGTGTGTGTGTGTGTGTGTGTGTGTGTGTGTGTGTGTTTAAGTTTTGAAATCCCGTGGGAACTCTTTGATTTTCCGGGTTTTTTTAATTCATTATAGACAAGCACTTGACCACAATCACACCTGATGGACAGTGAAGATATGTTCTAAGGTGGGACGCTTTTACCTAGAAGGTGCCTATTCACTCTTGTTTTAAAGATACCCGGTGGTAGGAAACACAGATAGATTGCGGAAAACACTTTTTTTTTTAAAGAATGTTAGTCATGATTTAAATGACTTCCCCTTCTGATTCCCCTTTCCCCTCCAACTAAGCGTTAAGCTTGTGCTAGGAGTGAGTACGACAATAGTGCGACGGGTGGGGTTTGAACCGCCGACCTTTCGGATTTCAGTCCGCTCTTACCTATAACCGTTGAGCTATTGAGGCTTTAAATATGGGTAGTGATTATGGTACGTAAGTAGGTAAGTATGGCATTCTTTTTATCATATTGGTACTTTTTCTATAGAATAGAATTTGATAGATTTGAATGACAACAACTGATAATAGTTTTTAGAATATGTTGACAGATGATTTTTTACAATTACATTTTCACTATAGCTTTAATTTTTACGTTTTTACATAAAACTGCGACTGATACGAACAGAGAATTAGTTTATTCCGAATGCGGACTTACAGCACCGTCTCCAGCCTCTATTGGATTAGTGTTTTTCATGAAAATTAACAACACCTCGGACAAAAATGACTACGATGTTGAAATAATTCCAGATGAATGTTGTCTTGAAGAAGATGAGATTGATTGTGATACTTTACAAATAATTGGCGGATGTAGAGATAGCATAGCGAAAGGTAAAATAATAGAAATAAATTTTTAGCATTGCCTTATAAATATATGGTAAAAATAAATAATTATATACTTATGTTTTTAAAGGTGAAACTAAGACTGTCAAAGTAATTGCACCCCTCTTAAATCAATATGAAAGAAAAGGATATTGTGCTGTTTTTGTTGATTCTAAATCAAATAACGGCCACAATAAGAGAGACACAATAAAAATCAACTTTGATACTACATTTAGTAGGAATAAATTTGATTCTTTGGATAGTTATAAGTATTGTGAACATAAAGATGAAGATCCATTCAATGATTGCAAACCAGTGCAATGTGATGCTTTTTATAATGGTAAGAAACCATATTTTAGCAGAAAAGTTAAAAGATGTGTTGCAGTACCGCCTTGTGTTAAGGATGATGACTATGACTATCCTAGTGTTATTTACAACCCACAAACAAATCGGTGCCTTGTGGAATCAATAGGAAATGAAGACTTGGAATATATTAAAACATCAAGGAAAGATAATAGCAAAAAAAGAAAACCAAAGGACGTTTTGATTATAGACAAGTTTCATCCAAACACCACATCAATCATTCATAAAGATATTTTGATTGATGATATAGGAAAAACTACAACATGCAAACCAGGGCAAACAAAGTTTGTAAATAAAGACGAGGTGAATTGTTTCAAATTATTTCTGAAAAAATATTTTGTAGACAACAAATTTACTTTGCTGATCCTTGTGTTAGTCATTATAGTGCAGTGTATTTTAATTTTTACAATGTTTTATTGTTTGTCAAATACCTGTTGTTGTTGTCAAGAAAAGAAAGTCATTCGCAAGTTTTTTAACTACAGGCAAGATGCGTCTGTTACGACTCCATTGATTAATACAAGTAATATAGAAACTGAGACAACAGAATATCAATATGTATCTGAATCTTCTAATAAAGCAGATCAGAAAGTTAAATGTTACAAAGCGTGTCAAAAAGAAAAAAATAATAACGTAAAAAAAAGTATGTCCGATGACATACTATCTAAACTTTTAAATAGGCGAGATTGGAAAAACTTTCAACCGCAGGCTAGTCCTGAAACTGAAAATAAGATTGAAGAGATACTGAAAATTACACCCATAAACAACCAACTGAATAATCTTCCCAAGGCTGATAAACATAGCGAGACAAAAGTAGTTTTCGAAGATGAAAAAACAAACAATACACTTTACAAAAAGCAATCGAAGTTGGTAAATGTAGTGGATCACGACGAAACTTTGAATGATTTGAAGGATAGTCAAGAAATTGAAGCTTTATCTTCAGAAAAGGAAATAAAATCCCTCAGTTATGATCATTTCAATGCAGGAGTCACTGGGTATAGTGCTAACTTAGCGATGACTAAGGATGTCTTTAAAGATGGAAAATCTAAAAAAGGAACTAGGTGTAACTCAATTGAAAAAGGTGCTCAAGCATATTTTTCAAACGACTCTATAGATGATTTCCTATCAGAACGAGGAGTGATTTACTTGGCGGGTGAAAATATGTCAAAATATACGTTTTCGAGTGGTTCTAATGATATGAAACAATCACTCACGTCTTCGGGTACGAGCAAAACTTCTAAAAATTTTGTTAAAAACATCTTGTCCTTGTTACACAAAAAATCTAAACAGAGCCCTTCTTCAGACCCAGGTCGAAACAAGGACATTGATCTGGAACTTATCCACATGTCAAGAGCTTCGGTTTATTCTTCTACCAATGATTCAGATTGTTTGAAAAATTTAAAAAAAGATTCGAGAACTTCTTTTTAATTTGTACCTAAGGTTTTTATTTTATAGATTGTATTATTTGTTAGGCGAAATAAATTGACAACTTTAATGTTCACATACTTATTTATTATTTCTCACATTTTAGATTTCACACTATAATCTTAAGCTCTGGTAGGGACTGATAAACTTAAACTAAGTATCTTTTTAAAACATTGAGCATTCGTCGCTTTTAGTTTTTCTAACAAAGAACGGGTCAAGTGCGAGTCGGGCCTCGCTCGAAAAGAACGCTTTTAGGGTTCTGTACATGAATATGAACACCATATTTTAGGGGTCTGAAATATTTCTTTTGCGAGCTAGAACATCGCAATAAAGTTTGTTATTTTTTTTGAATTGTGTTCTTTCCTTTTTTCCTCCACCATGGCGGTCGGAGACTGTTGTAGGTCGGTACTAAAAATGGCGTTATTTTTTCTGCCTTTTTCGTTTTGCTGTAATTTATTTTTACTTTTTTTATGCTAGAATGCTCATTTTTGGGTACAAATGATACATAGGTCAAGTTTATCAGCATCTTAAAACTGCAAACGAAAAAAGACTTCTTATTGATTTATTTATCATCTATATTATTCCTGAGGAGATCAGAAGGAACAGGACACCCTGGGCATACACATGGCGGGCATAACGTTGAAGTTGGATCCGTTGGCTTTGTGACGTATCTCTCTGTCGTTATCTGTTAATGCGAGAAATTAAAACAAGTGTAAATTAAAAATTTATAACACCCCCGACGATCCAAAGTATCTGAGTTTTCCAAAACATCATTTTCAAATAAATAATTATGTATTTAGGCAACGTCCATCTTGACAGCTTGACATTTGTCTATTGACATAATATTATGAACCTAACGGTTATCTAACCTTCTTTTCTACAAGAAAACTAGAAAAGAGCTGATAACTCTTAAACGGCTGAACCAATTTTTTTGGATTATAGCTAAGAACACTCTCGATCAAGCCACCTTTCAAACAAAAAAAAGTAAATCAAAATCGGTTCATTCGTTTAGGCGCTACGATGCCACAGACAGATACACAGATACACAGATACACAGATACACAGACACACAGATACACAGACACACAGATACACAGATACACACGTCAAACTTATAACACCCCTCTTTTTGGGTCGGGGGTTAAAAATACTAGGTCCTACAACAGTGCCCGTCACCCCTGTTCAATGTAGATCTATACTAGGTACCTACTTAGATAGGTACTAATTTAAAAAAAAACTACCTTTATTTTCGGGAAATGAATATTCCCAATTAATTTGAATCTCGGCAGTGGACCTCTCGTAACACACAAACACTGAAATAAATAAAAAACAATTATCCTAAAAAAGTAGTTTTGTACCTTAGTAATATAGTAATAGTGATAGTAATAGTTTTACGAAGTAACTAAGTATCTTTAGTTTGGTGCATATCAAATACCATAAAATAATATAGGTAGATACAAAGCTTGTAATAAATCAGTTCACTTGAATTAAAACATATTTTTTTATAATTAAATATTTAAATACTTACACCAGGCTGAAAGTATCAAAAATTAAATTGATCATAAACGACCGTTGATTTATTTTTATTTATCAAATTGGTAAAGCTTGCAAGTTGCAGTGTTTATCCTACTTAATATTATAAATGTCTATGTTTGGATGTTTGTTACTCAATCACGCAAAAACTACTTGACGGATTTGGCTGTTTGGAATGGAGATAGATTATACCCTGGATATTGACATAGGCTACTTTTTATCCCGGAAAATCAGAAGTTCCCGCGGGATTTTGAAAAACGTAAATCCACGCGGACGAAGTCGCGGGCATCAGCTAGTAATAATATATGTATCATTTTATGACGAGCTGGTTTTCCCTGAGTGGAATGTTTGAAAATCCATTCATAATGGAGGTTTATTTTAGGCAACGCCAGATAAATGAAAAGCCTGAAAACCATAGTTGTAATGTCATTCAGTCAGATTTAAGTTTATGCGAGGTATTTGCTCTTATCCGTTAAAGGTGCCCACGCACTCGAACTGAACTGCAGCTGAACTGCGCATCGCGGCAGCGCGCCGCACAATATTCTCTCCAGCCGCGACACGCGGCAGTGACGCGCTACGCGGTACGCGCGTCGCGGCTGGAGAGAATATCGTGCGGGGCGCTGCCGCGACGCGCAGTTCAGCTGCAGTTCAGTTCGAGTGCGTGGGCACCTTAAGAGCTCTATCTGCAAGACGGAGATATGGAGTACCTAACATCAATAAAAAATCATCCCCTATCCTGCAGGATTTCTATTGATTTCGGAATAAAAAATCTCAATGCTAATCCAGATTATTAGCTACAGGTAAATGGCCAGACAAACATAAAAAAAAATATGAAAATATTGTTACGGACTCTATATCTTAAACTAGCTTCCTCCGATCAAAACATATTTTATTAGTTTTTGCCCGCGACTTCGTCCGCGTGAAATACAGAACATACTGTGCATTTTCCTCCATAATTTAAGTATAACACTCAGAGATTTATCAGTGGAAGAATTTTCAGTATCGGATCATTAGTTCTGAAGATTATTCCTTACCTAACTACATACAAACACACACTTTGTGTCTTTAAAATATTAATATAAGTAGATAAGTAGGATTAAATTATATAGATGTACAGAATTCACCCGATTATTATAGTTTTATTGATAGTGTGTCTGTGTGTGATATTTTAACATGCATTCGTACTACATCAATTTTTAGGTATAAGTAGTGTTAAACGTGGTACAAGGTAAAGTAAACAAAAAAATATTATTAGTTAGGTATGTATTTAAAATTTAAAGTCTGTTACTTACAATCTGAAAATGATAAAAAATATTGATTAATTATTAAGTAATTTATCAAATTGCTTTGTATTAATTGAGATCGTTGGGTATGTTACAGGTAAAGTGACAATGTAATGTTGAACCTTTCTGGAAAGTTTAACTCTACATATCACTCAACTGAGCTGTACAATGTTTTGACAGTTTACCTCAGTAAAGTTAACTTCAATGAAAAATGGTGAATCTGAGAAATCCTTTAGAATTTATTAGATGTTATTTCTTTTAAAAATTTAATGCGTATGTACAATATTATATTATTATATTAAAACAAACTTAAAAATCTAAACTTACGGTTGGGGGCTACAAATAAATAAATATTTTTAAGGCTATTTCAATTTGATTTTAGATAAGTAGGTAGGTACATTGTATATTTTAATTTAATTTTTAAGAATGAAAGATTTGACTACCTGTGTCTGAAAACAAAACGAGAATATTTTGTATTTGAGTAATTTTGATGCAGAGGATTTTATAAAAAATTAATTTAATAAGTAATGCCACTAAACTTGTATATAGTAAAATATTGTTTTGATTAAATTAAAACAAAATAACATACTAAATAAAATATTTATTTAATGATATTAAATGAAAATTATAAAAATGTTAAATATAGCTGTAGTCATGAAATAATTATTAAGTTGGTTTTGGAGGGTACCGTGGTTCTCTAAATATTTTATAGAGTCAAAAACTAACAACGTTCACGACGTAGGTAACTAAAACTAAAACAATTATTTTAATAAATAAAAATGAAATTTCGTTTCATTGAATACTTACGTGGAACTAAAATTCAAAAGAGTTTTTCTAAAGTTACACGTGTCAAAGAGCAAAGTAGATTTTCTACCTACCTATTTTAAAAGTTGTCAGTAATAAAGTAAGCTAAATATGTATCTATAGGTATGTATATACAGTATAAAGAACGTAGTATTTTATAAGCAGGTCCAATTACACCTCCTAACTACTGATTTGCTAGGAATACCAACGGGATTATTTTAGTCTAGTGGAAACAAAATGCAAAAAATATTATTATTTACTTACTGTAAGCTAAAGTTTGAATAAAATAAATGAGATTATTATAAATATTAAATCATATTAACTAACTTGTAACATTAAAACAAAAAAAATATTCTGTAAAAACATACCCATTCCTGTGTTAAAATGTGAAAAAATTAATAACGTATAAATACAATCTATAAAACTTTATATAAATATTATCAGCTAAAATATTAGGAATTACTTGAATAAAATATGAAAAAAATCCTACCTCGGTCTGAAAGAGGATAGTGAAATAATATAAGTATACTTTTTATTTAAGTATTCCGATGATAACTGCAAACTAAATATGTAGCCAACTTGTATAAAAAAATATGTAACACTTACCACAAATTTCTGTAAATAATCAAAAAGAAAAATTGATTTAAATTTATAAAATGAAAGTTTGAGTAACACTGTATCTTCTGTATATTTTTTACAATGCGATAAACTAACAGTATTGAAGCGAGTATACCAGAGATAAGCAATTTCTGGCGCATAATATTAGTTTTTATCAAACAGTACTAACCACCACCTGAAAAATGATAAAATATGTTTAGTAAAAAAATCATGTTAAAAATACATCACACTTGTATAAAACATAGACTTACCATGCCCTCCTAGACAAAACAAAACAAAATATAATTAATATTTTCAGGTAAACAAAATCAACGCAAAGTTCGAGTCAATTAAAAAAGGGCTCCATTTTTTTGTTACAAAAACCGGAAACTGTTAATGGAAAAAAGAAGCCACATAAAAAAAATTATAGCTACAAACCTTGATCTGAAAATAAACAAAAAGCTTTAAAAATATTATATTCTCGTCAGTGAAAAAAATGCACCTATTAAATTATTAAATCATCATTTTTTGTTCATAAATTAATAAAATTAAAATTTTGTATTTACCAGAATCTGTAAAAAATAGTACAGAAAAATTATGTTGATAATTACTAATCAGTATTCATTAAAGAGTGTAATTAAATAGATTCTAAATGATAACTATACAATATTTCCAGTTCTGAATAATACTTACATCATGCTGTAATTTTTTTTTTAATTAATAATATTTTAATATCTCAAAAACCATTCACATACATACATCTACTCTCATCTACATGGTTATTTTTTATAAAAAACGATTATTCATACTTACAACTTCCTGAAATACAGACGAAGTAAAATTAGTTTTCATTGCATTATTTGTAAACTAACTGAAAAATATCTACAAACAAAAATTTTATGACTTACGGTAGTCTGAAATTGAAATTTTTGAAAGATGTAATTACGATCACAATTTAGGTATACCTAAACTTAAGTAATTTATTTAATATATTTAAAAAAAATATGTCATATATTTTGAAAATATCCATTTTGAGCTTGGTAGGTAAGTATATAAACTTTTACCTTTAGCTAAAAAATCAAAAATATAAAATAAGTAAATATAAATTTAGTAACATATTATTAAAAAAACAGAAGTACAGTATTGATACTTACTGGTTGCTGGAAATTGAAAACCACTTTTAGTCACCAATAATCTGTGTATAAAAGGAAAAGCTGACTGACTGACTGACTAATCTATCAACACATAGCTCAAACAACTAAGCTGATCAGGCTGAAATTTGGTATGCAGATAGCTATTATATGACGTAGCTATCCGCAACGCAAGAAGTTTTGAATATTCAATTCCACAGGGCTTGGGTTTCTCCACACGGACCAAGTCGCGGGCATGAGCTAGAATTGTAACTAAGAATTAGAATCGTCAATAATTAACTTCCTCACAATGTAATACTATTAATACTCTTTTATAATTAGGCAAAAATTTATAAGTATTTAATGTCTATGTACTTATTAAATAATGCTTACCCCCTTTTTCTGAAAAATAATAAATTATGTATGATAAAGAACTCAAAATTTGGTTTTTAAATGGGTAGTTTACATACTTATTATGTTAGTTACATTTTGATACTAGTAAATTTAATATGATCGCCGCTATAAAGCGATAAGGCCGCCTTCGCACGCTACAGCTATTAGATTGAGATCCTTGTATGTTTTTTTAATGTTTACTTTGTGTTGTGTGTAATTAATAATAAACAATAAATAATAAGTAAATTAATAACTTACATTTATTCACGGTGTCATCGTTTGAAACAAAAAGTAATTTTATATTAATTTAATGCGTTATGGTTTGTTAAAATGTGTATTACGAAAAAAACAATCCAAAGTATAAAATCTCATGTTATTTGATTCCCTCAAGCATTATAATATGGAAAATACAATGTTTACATAAATTAGATGATAATATTATAAGTTCATCAGTTAGATGTTATAGCATAATATAAGTGATGGCAAATTTAACTTACAGCTTTGTCCTGGTGAAAGAACAGTTATTCACAGATATTACAATAAGTTTCTATGAAACCATACCTAAATATAATAAACATAAAATAATTGCATAAACTTAATAAACTTACCGTTACCTAAAAAATAAAAATAAAAATGAGTTTAAAAATTTTCATCAAACAAAAACTAATATTTTCAGAATTAAAGTGATTATCTTTTAAAATATGGATCAATAAATATTTGTTAAATATTTAAAAAAATATTTATTTAATCAGATTTAAGTTAATCTGCTATGATCCATCATCTATCCATTGATTATATTTTAGATTTTACAATGTTTAACACTTACTGCATTCTGTATTAAAATAATATAAAATAAATTATAATTTTTGTATTATTAAAACTTGATACTTAGTTAAATTGAAAGAAAAGACTCAAAAAATTGACTTTTGAGAAATTAAAAATTACGGACATTAATTTAATTTAATTAAGTATATTATTGGAACAAACTTTACCTCAGGCTAATAAAAAAAAATGAAATGATTATTTAAACATGAAACAAAATAATATTGTACAGATTTATTGTAATATTTTAAAAACCAAAAATATATAATATACATACTGGCCTCTGTAAATCATTTTACAAAATTAGTAAATAAAAAAATAATAAATCATTTTAATAATGTACAATAATTTCGATTATTAATTATAGCAAAGATTATTTAAATATATTTATTACTTACGGCATCAGGCTGTAACCATGTAATTTCTTTAAAAAAACTTAAAGAAGTCGTAAATAATAATATCCATAGGTAACTACTAATATTTTAACTGCGAAAGTGTGTTTGTCTTTCTGCTACCTTTTTAGTACAGATCTATTAAATCGATTTGAACGAAGTTTGGTGTAAAGATAGCTTGCAAAAAACAAAAATCGTCTTCTTTTAATCCGTGAAAATCAAAGAATTCCTACGGGATTAAAAAAATCTGAAACCACGTGGATAAAGTCACGGGTTTTACTCTCTATAAAATAGCTAAAAAAATATTATTACCGCAACCTGAAAACATTATTTAAACGGGTTTTTAGAAAGGCTACCAATTAATAAATATTGAATTTGGTGATTTCATTACTGTTTTATTTGCCAGTTAGCTTTACTTACAGTTAGCTGTAAATATCAAATATATTTTAGATTTAAAAAAAATTGTTAAAACATGTCGAACTAGGTACTACAGTTTACACTAATATCGTGGACAGTCCAAAATTGTTTTTAATAATAATTACCGTAACAGTACTTGCTGGCTATAGGTAAATTCAAAAAATATTGTTAAAAATATTGAAAAATATGTAAGTATTATATTAATAATTGTAATATTTAAATTAATTAATTAATCATACCTGAGTTGACGATGTTTTATCCGTTTCTGGTATCTAAAGTAGGTAGGCAACAAAATAAAAAATAAAAATCTTGAAAATCTTGAAAAATCTTGAAAAAATGTGTATTTATTAATTGTATCAAGTATACTAGAGGATGCCCGCGACTTCGTCCGCGTGGATTTAGGTTTTTAAAGATCCCTTGGGAACTGTTTGATTTTCCGGGATAAAAGGTTGCCTTTGTCAATTACAGGGACGCAAGCTACCTCGGTACCTTTCATACAAATTGGTTAAGCGAATGGGGTTTTTGGGAATCCCGTGGGATCTCTTTGATTTTCCGGGATAAAAAGTAGCCTATGTCCGTCCCCGGGATATAAGCTAACCCTGTACCAGATTTCGTCAGAATAGGTTAAACTGTTGGGCCGTGAAAAGGTAGAGACAGACAGACAGACAGGCACACTTTCGCATTTATAATATTAGTATAGATTTAAATTAATTTATAAATCATACCTCAGTTGATGGTGTTTTATCCGTTTCTGGTATCTAAAGAAGCATTTAAAATAAATAATAATATTATTTTAAAAATAATACCGATCTTATTTAAATTTAAATTAATAATTTTTACCTTTTCACTCTACAAAAAAATTAGAAGAAATTAATTATTTTCTCTCAGAGTGCTAGAGTTTACACAAATGTCGTGGATAGTATAAGTTCGTTTTTAATGGCAATAATTGTATAATAATTACCGTAACAGTACTTGCTGGCTATACAAAATTCAAAAAATATCGTTAAAATGTTGAAAGAATATATGTTATTATCACTGTAATATAAAAATTAATTAACAAATCATACCTCAGTTGACGCTGTTTTATCCGCTTCTGGTATCTAAAGTAGCATTTAAAATAAATAATAGTATTTTGATAATAATATCTTAGTAAATTAATTATAAAACATCAATTTTATAACTTACCGTTTCACTCTACAAAGAAATATAAGAAAATAACTTAAATTTTCCGCGATTTACCTAATTTGGGCTGTTCTGAATTATTTATTTAAGTGAGAGTACCTGCCTAGTTCTTATAGAAAAACATCTTTATCTATTTCCTGACTTTCAAATTTGGAACTCTTGGAAGTTGGAGTGTAACGTAATGTAATATTGTTACTTACAGGTTCGGACGATTCAGTCTAAAAAAAAAAAACATTTCATAAATTTAACTAGAGAAAAAAAGTATTTAACTAAAATACCTAATTATAGGTTTTATAGAAAACTGCCAAAATATTCACACTAGCTGTAACATACCTAGCGACTAATCGATCGAAAGATGTTAATAATTGAGTAAGTAATCAAATAAATATTATTGCTGGCAGGACATAAAAAAAATTTATTTGAATAAAAAATATTTCTATTCTATTATATCCTATTGATTCAGTCGTTCGAATATGTTTGCGGCGCTACAACTGTAAAGCTGACTCGTCCGCAAACATCAAGGGCGTCGTCTCACTGTACCTACTCTACTACCTATGTATACAGTATGTAGGTACTTACTGTAGCCGCAGTAATTTCATCAGCCTGTAAAGGTTCAGCATATAAAATACATAGAGGTACCAAAAATCAAAGATTACAAAATATCGCAATCTATTTTAGACTTGCCTTTGCAAAAATTTAAGAAAATCTATTAAAAGTATGCTCCTGAAAAAGCATCACACAATCGAAGGTTGTATAAATGATAAATGAGCGTGGATTTGACTTGCAACTCTCTCTAACAATATTTTATTGTAATAAATCGAATCTTTGAAAAGAGTAACCGCCAAGCTGATTCTTCGCGGTAGGAAAGGAATCACGAACCAGTGCCAGTGGTAGATTCATTTGGCGATTCAAATCTATGTAAGTATGAATGAGTGAATATACTTTTATTGTACACCACAAAATTAGTACAGAAAAACACATACAAAGCTCAACAAAGTATAGGTACAATTTGGCGGCCTTATCGCTACCTAGCGATCTCTCCCAGGCAACCAAAATGGTCCAAAGGATATAGCTATAGATATTAGAGGTAGGTGGTGCAAGTATACATTTATATATAATATTAGTAAGTACTTAGGTACCAATTTATAAAAGTTCATTTAAATAAAAAATATTTCTATTCTATTCTATCCTATTGATTCAGTCGTTCGAATATATTGGCGGCGCTACGACTGTAAAGCTGGCTCGTCCGCAAACATCAAGGGCGTCGTCTCACTGTACCTACTCTACTACCTATGTATACTTAAGTAAGTAAGTAGGTACTTACTGTAGCCGCAGTAGTTTCATCAGCCTGTAAAAGTTCAACATATAAAATACCATATAAGGTACCAAATATCAAAATTTGATTAGATCGCAATCTATTTTAGACTTGCCTTTACACAAATTTAAGAAAATTTATTAAAAGTATGCTCCTGAAAAAAAGCATAAGTGTACGTATTCCACAATAGATGATTATGTAAATCATAAAAGGGCGTGCATTTTCTTACAGCTTGTTCCAGCAATGCGCGGGAATGCAACTACATAACTACTTTTATGCACGCCATTCGTTGTAAATCGAATGTTTGAAAAGAGCAACCGCCGAATTTCTTGCTGATTCTTCTCGGTAAGAAAGGTATCATCGCACTGTACCTACGTACCTATGTAGATATAATAGACTAAGTAAGTACTTACTGTAGCCGCAGTAGTTTCATCAGCCTGTAAAGATTTAAAATATAAAATACTTAGGTAGGTCTACCAAATCAGTTGATCTTTTATAACAAAATTTCGCAATCAATTTTAGACTTGCCTTTACACAAATTTAAGAAAATCTATTAGAAGTATGGCTACTGCAAAAAAGCCGACGATTATGTACCTAAATGATAAAAGAGCGTGGATTTGACTTGCAGCTCGCTCCAACAATATAATCCAGCAATGTGCAGGAATGCAACTTAGGTACCTACATTCATATTCAGACGATTCAAAATTACTTGTAAAAGTTTATTTGAATAAAAAATATTTCTATTCTATTCTATCTTGCTTCAATCGTTCTAGTATGTTGGCGGCGCTACGACCGTAAAACCGGCTCGTCCGTTAACATCAAGGGCGTCGTCTCACTGTACCTATAGATATAAGTTACTTACTGTAGGCGCAGTAGTTTCATCAGTCTGTAAAGGTTCAGAATATAAAATACTTAAAAAAGTACCAAATCAGTAGATCTTGGCAATCAATTTTACTTGCCATTACACAAGTTCAAGAAAAACTATTTAAAAAATGCTCTTGGAAAAAATCATACTTATTACACAATCGAAGATTATATATATGATAAAAAAGCGTGGATTTGACTTGCAGCTCGCTTCAGCAATGCGCGGGACTGCAACAACTTATACATGCATAGGTACCTAGTGTTATTGTACTTAAATCAAATCTTTGAAAAGAGTAACCGCCGAGTTTCTTGCTGGCTCTTCTCAGTAGGAATGGCGTTTCGAACCAGTAGTTCAAAAGTACCTAGGTACTTGTAAAAGTTTGTTTGAATACAAAATCTCTATTCTATCTTATTGGTTCAGTCGTTCTAGTAAGCCGGCTCGTCCGCAAACATCAAGGGCGTCGTCTCACTATAGGTAGGTACATATATACTTAGGTATAGGTAAGTAGGTACTTACTGTAGTCACAGTAGTTTCATCATCCTGTAGAGATTCAAATTCAAAATATAAAATACTTAGGTACCAAATTAGTAGGTTCCTTACAATTTTTAGGGTTCTGTGCCTCAAAAAGAAATACGAAACCCTTATAGGTTCACTTTGCTGTCTGCCAATCTGTCGTCTCTGTCAAGAAAACCTATAGGGTACTTCCCGTTGACCTAGAATCATGAAATTTGGCAGGTAGGTAGGTCTTATAGCACAAGATAGGTAAAGGAAAAATCCGAAAACCGTGAATTTGTGGTTACACCACACGAAATAATTAAAATCTGTTTAAATTTTAAAAATATGATAATTATATCAAGTGGGGTATAATATTATGAAAGGGCTGTACCTGTTCATTCTAAAACAGATTTTTATTTATTTTTATGCATAATAGTTTTTGATTTATCGTGCAAAATGTCGGAAAAATGTCCCGAGTACCCACGGAACCCTCGGTACCACTTCTGAACTCCTGCAGCCCACAAAGTTCCATCCTCCTTTGTATTGTAGTAATTCTACTATATTTTAGCTTCTTTGGTTGATATTATTTATATCACGTTACTTACCTCTTGGACAAAATGATAATACTTAGAAGTAAGCTCGATGGCAATCAATTCGTGCCTCATTTATACAATGTATAATCAAAGGCCGTAAGTCGTTTAGCACCTTAATTATCATAATTCGCGTGGCACCGTCATGCACATGCATTAGGTGTGTATAGAAAAAGGTCATAGGACAGGTTTTAGATGCAATAGTTTCGCAGAATTGCTACTCGAATTCTGAGGCCGACCGTACATAAATATACGAACAGTTTAAAAACTTACGTTTGGACGTGATTGCCCCAACGTCAGCAAAGACACGAAGATAATTACAGAAAACAGCCTTTTAAGATAGCTTCTAAGACACATTTTGAAACGGGCAATTAATATTACGTGGGCCCTTTGAATAGGAATATTGTAAAGACACCGACAGAACGAGTTTTTTCACACAAAAAATATTATTTTGTCCTTTCAGTTTCAATTTGCATAAATGTCAGGTAAGTACTAAATCTTTAGTCTTGTTTTTACGACAGCCAATTTCAGTTTTCAATTTACTGCACCAATAAATAAAATAAACGAAAATAAATTCTGAAGGCAGTTCTTTCTTCGCACAAACTATGTTTTTTTTTCACCATTTTTAGAACTTCTCATGTAGTTAAATAAAAAAAGTCCCAAGTTCAATGTCACTTCTCAAGTGCTTTTATTAAAAAAAATTATTTGACTCAAGTAGGTACCTACCTACTTAAAAACTTACTGCATATAAATTATATTCAAATAAAAACCATCTTTATAATTGAAAAAAAATTTTCAAAAGAAAAATAAAACAGACTTCAAAAACCACAAACACTAAAAAGTAAAAAATAACTTTTATTTAGCTACACATGTAATGTACCTAGGTATGAAGTCGAGCGAGCATATTAAAACAAAATTAGAAATCCAAGAGTGAAGCTCGCCCGACTTCATACCTAGGTACATTACATGTGTAGCTAAATAAAAGTTATTTTTTACTTTTTAGTGTTTGTGGTTTTTGAAGTCGGTTTTATTTTTCTTTTGAAAATTTTTTATTTCACAATTTTTAGTGGCCCCACTATACTATAATATGCTATGCCCAGTTAAAACCCTACTGTTTACTAAGCTATTGCACTGATCGCGAGCAATTTGCTCCTATCTATTGAGGAGTTCTGTTCTCCATCTCCGAAGATATTCATCAGATCTTCACCAAATTTATATGGGACCACCTGCACAGTATACCCTTTCAAACAAAAAAAAAATTTTCCAAATCGGTCCAGGGGTCTTTGAGTAATCGGGGAAGATTCCGACGAATTGAGAACCTCCTTCTTTTTTTGGAAGTCGGTTAAAAATAGAGAATGGATCATAAACGAAACGCCATGAACTGTAATATTCTGCTAGAAAAATAGGCCTTTTGTAAAGATCCTTACAAAATGACCACTTTATATTTCATCGTTTTAAGCTCAATTACTGCTAAATGCAACGCTTTAAACGGGCATATTGAAAATCTGAAATTGAGATTTGTTTTCAAAGTGCGATATAAGTAGGTACAGACTTGTAGCCGAAACCAAAACCTTAGGATTGTTAGCTAAAAGAAAACTTACATAGCAATGTATGTTATGTAGCTCATGTAATAGTTAGTACAGTTTGTAACAACGCGACTGCGATACATCGTATATATTTATTAATAAAACATTACCACTCATTTATGACAAAAAAATAATTATTTATTATGTAGGTACATATAATAATATTTACATCTTTACAAATTTCTTAATATATTTTCAATATATATATTAAAAGCCAGGTATTCACGGCCCAGCCGGGTTGCGATTAATCCGTGTGTAAATGGATGGTACGTATTCATCAGCCAGAGCCCAGAACCTTGAGTAAAGATCCAGCAAACGTATTCCATGTCTCTGGCTATGTAATTTAATTATATTCTTAAGTGTCCAGCAAATAACAGTTCAACTCATTATTATACATAATATTATGTATCATATTAACTCATAATTTGTTAGGCTGATTTTAATTAATTGAGATAACTTTCAAGATGAGAAGGGTTCGGTCATAGTCCAACCACGCTAGCCAAGTGCGGAATGAAGAAAAAATATGCCTAGCTTTACAGAGAGTATTTATTTCGCTTCTTCACTTTTCTCTTGATACTTGACAACACCTCTTTCGATTAACTCAGGAATTTCAACGGCGAGCCAAGGACCAAGCTGCAACAAGAAAAAAAAAACTCTAATGACAAGCAAAATGAAAGACCTGACCGATAGCTTTCAACAAATAAAACATGTCTAAGTGTCTGCCTACTAAAAATACCAACTATACAGTAAATAACAACAAGAAAATGCTTATATTTTTATTAAATAAAATGGGTGTTAGATGATGTCCTGGACTACGCTCGCATCGCATTATGCTATAAAATTCAGTGATAACTCTTTGATTTTCTATAATAACAAGTAGAATGTCTGTCTCCTGAACGCAAGCTATATTTAAGTTTGTAACTCAAAATCTGTTGAACTGATCAGTCACAAAAATTACTTATAACCTAACAGACATACATTTTAATGTAGACAAAGAAACATGTGGATAAAGAGTGCACAACGAAGGCGCAGCCTAGTTTGAATATATTCACTTACCCCCAAAGCCATAGCATGAGCAATACCAAATCTGGGCACATTCCTTGCCCACAATGGTTTAAAGTGATCTGTGAGGCATATCTTGCCCCCTCTGTACATTTTTGCTGTCTTGCCATCCAGACCTGGTAATGCTAGTTCTGGTGCAGTTGTGGGATAAGTAATGGGTATCTGAAAAGAAAATGTCATACAATATGATTATCAACAATACAATATTATTGTAAATTGAACAATTGAAAAGAGCATCCGCCGAGTTTCTTGCTGGTTCTTCTCGGTAGGAACGGCATTCCGAACCAGTGGTAAATTATTTGACGATTCAAAAGCACTTGTAAAAGTTTATTTGAATAAAAATCTATTCTATTTTATTCTATTATCCAGTTATAAACCTACTAGCTGAAGCCCGCGACTTCGTCCGCGTGGATTAAGATTCTTCAAAGTCCCGCGGGAACTCTTTGATTTTCCGGGATAAAAATTAGCCTATGTGCTAGTCCAGGATATTATCTATCTCCATTTCAAATTTCAGCCAAATCCATTCAGTAGTTTTTTCGTGAAAGAGTAACAAACATACACACACACACATACATACACACATACACACAAACTTTCGCCTTTATAATATTAGTGTGAAGTGTGATTGCCTCGCTCGGCCAAAATAGCATCATACTGAGCCTGAGTCTCCTCTCAGAATGAGAAGCAGTCGATTGTTTGCAGAAATTATAGGTGTATATCCATTTTGGCGATTCACTTTTATTTACATAGATATCTCAAACACTGACAAAACAATATGGTGTTACTTGTTATATGCCTAAGTTTTTCATAGCATTCTCAAAGTGAAGTCTGCCAATCCACACTTGGCCAGCTGCATGTTGGCCAAGTGTGCCTTGGCCTTCTCATTCTGAAAGGAGAACTATTCTAAGTAATGGGCCAGTAATGTTATGGGTTGAGATGATAACACACAAATTGCTACTTTAACATGAAGGGGAACAAAAAAAAATGTGTACTTACATCAAATTCCAAATCAAACTCATACTTCAGCAGGTTATGGACATACCAACACTTGCCAAACCACCTTGTGCCTGTCTTGTCAGATTCCAACCTGAACCAGTCATTGTCTGCCTCTTTGTTGTTTTGAACATACTGGAACAAGTTATTACTCACATTTTATCTAGTTTTACTTGTATTGAGAATGGCAGGGTCAGACGTATTAACCCATGCAGGATGAAATGTTGTAATAAAAGCCATTTTGTTGAGTTTTTGAATTTATTCAAGTAAAACAGAAAGACATGATGGCTTTTACTACATTTCATCTGACAAGGGTTGATATACTATTAATTTAAGAATACACGAGTTTGATTGGCAATACTTAACTAATCAAATAACACTTATTTTTACTGCAGCTCATTGGTCTTAGAAGCTATACTTATCTGAATTTTTTCATACACGTATGACTGCCAAGTAAGACAGTTATGATTGAAACATAATTCTTACTTAATTATCCGCAAAAGACATAATTTATGAATAGTTTAAGTCATAGGCTGACCCACAATTTCACATGCATTAAATACTTGAAAATATCATCGGAAACGTTTTGTATAAGACTAAAGTTTAGAAGACTACTAAACTATTACACATGTATTCCAATAAAGTAATTAAAACTGGAAATTACCTTTATTAAAGCTTGGTATTCCTCTTTTAACCTAGTCGTCCATAACTCTTTGTCTCTGGGTCCTGCTTTCGTTTTAAGTAAAGGTATGCTGCTCAAAGTTTTCCTTGTGCCTTCATCTACCATTTTTATGTACTTGTTTCATAGATTTCTCTAAAGAAAATATTATTTTGTAAATTAGAAATACACCACCATTGATGGTGATATGGTGACGTTTTCGTTTTCAAATGAATGTCAAACTAAACCATAGATAAACAAAATCCAAATGTCAAATGTCATTATCAATGACATCAATTTTTTTTTTCTCGTCTGGCTTTACATAGATTAGCTAATGTCAGGTATGACATCAATGCAGAGACATGCTACCTAAACTACACTAGCGGCACGCTATGATGGCCGGTTTGACACATTACAATAGTGATGTGGAATGTCAATTTATTCTCGAACAAAAAACAATTAAGTTTTGTTTTTGTACCTGATTAAATAGGTTTAATAAAACAAAAATGTATATGTTTATTTAATTTATTTGAACGAACTGAATATTTGAACGAAAATGAATATACATACTTTATATGCACACAAGAAACATATGAATACAAAAGATACCAAAAAAGGTGCCACAAAAGGCCATAATTAATCAGATTCGTCCATACTACTATTTTCACTGTCGTCACTGCTATCATCACATACATTAATAATTATATGTTCGTTTTCTATAATATTATCTATTTTCACATCTCTTTCATAATCTTCCCTTATTAATTTAACAGTTCTATTCACAACCTTTTCCCAGTCTCCTTTAGTCACATGTTCACAAGCTTCTTCTAATAATTTTAGCATTTTTTTTGTGGTAAATGGGGGTTCTGTATTGTGTCTTGCAGCATATCCCTTAATTTGAGCCCACACCAACTCAATCGCATTATACTCACAATGGTAAGGCGGTAACCGTATAACTCTGTGCCCATGTTCTAATGCTATTTCGTCAATGACGTATCGGATCTTGGTTGGTTTGTTTTCTTTTAAAAGACGTACTAATTCCGCTTTTAACATATTCATGTTTGCATCTACGCCATTTTTACGAAGCCATGCGACGATATCAGCTTTCTTTTGGGATTGGGCAGGTGGCTTGTCAATTTGCATCGAGTGGTATGGGGCGTTGTCCATAATTATAATAGATGGTTCAGGGAGGCTACACAACATTGAGGTAAACCATTCAGTAAACTTTTCTCCATTCATGTCTTCATGATAGTCTCCAGTGGTTTTTGACGCAAAAGCCATGAGAGAACCTTCGACAAACCCGTTGATGGTTCCGGCGTGACAAATTATAAGTCGCGATCCTTTTCCTATAGGAACTTTGGAAGTAGATGCTGCTGTGTCATCGTTCCAAGAACGGCCTACAGTATGGTTAGCATTAAGCCATGTTTCATCCAAGAACACAACATTTTGCCAATTTTTGATTTCTTTCACTTGCCGTAAAAAAGTATACCTTGCCATCGCTATATCAAATCTTTCCATCAATATTTTGCGTTTGTTACATTTTTTGTATCGAAATCCAATGGTCTTCAAAATCTTCGTTAAAGAACTTTCCCCACCGAAGAATAATCCAGCTTCCTTCAGTGAATGCACCAACTTTTTTCTTGTTGGATACTCCTTCTGTAAATAGTAGCCGTAAACATGTCTTCGGATAGCATCGGCATCAAAGCTATCGATGCCTACGACTGGTTTTGCTCGTTTTCTCTTTTTTGGTGTGTGAAGTTTATTTTCTTCTGTGCCAGTCTCGCCATATTTTTTTTTAGTTATCCGTCTAACAGTTCGTTGTCCAATATTAAGCGCATCAGCTACGCGTTCAACCACTGACGTTATAGGTAAAATTGGCCCTTCATTTTGAGCTTCACGATCGAAATAGTTACGAAGGCGTATTACGAACTCACGTGTCTGACTATTTAGAACAGTTCTCTGCGTACGTTCGGTCATATCGACGAAATCCACAACAAAGGGCTTGAACAGAGTCCAAATTAACGAGCAAGGGTCAACAGTAATGCAGTATCAATATTTGAAATCCAAAGCCAGGTCAAAACTATATCACAATCGCATTGCACTGACAGTTTATACTTTTCGAAGCAACGTCAATTCGAAACTGCTTTGTTTTGCATTGAGCATTGACGCGAGTTTGCCGGAGGTAGTAGTTGTGCTAGCCAGCGATCCTATGTGACGATCGTATTAGATTCCATTTTTAAAAATTTATTGATATTTTTTTGCGATTTCAGAGGTTTGTCCACATAGTGAAAATTGTTCATATTCACAAGTACATTCACCCCTTAAATGGTGCAAACTGATTTTTCTACACTTGTATACATTTAAGAAATCAATTTAATAAATAAATTTTGAGTCCTAAACCTAAAACTACATTCGATAAAATTTATGAATCTCTGCACATCACTATCGTCAATAAAGTAATACAATTATTTCCTTCAAAGTCGTTATCAATTAATACGGAACTTCATGAGCGGACAAACGTCAAACCGGCCATCATAGCGTGCCGCTAGTTTAGATTGTGCACTGAGACACCAAAAACGAGCCTATTGAGATAGCGCTAAATTGGAGTGTGTCCCTTTCTATTAGGGTGACAACACTGATATTGTATTGAAAAATTAAAGAGAGATATTTACTTATGATGACTGTTTTATTATAATAATAATAAAATACATTAAACAAAATACAAAGGTCCGTGGTACAGCAGGTCGATCACACTTCACGAGAAAAAGAAAGTAGGAAGTTAATATGGGGCAGTGTTGCTATATACAAAACAGGGATGACATACCTAAAATTATTGTTACATTATATTTTAACACCCCCCCTTAATGGAACAATTTATACAAAAAAAACTGAATAAGCTGTAGGACTACAAAATCCTTGTAAAATGTAAACTCTAAATTAAATTAAGACAATTTTTAAACTTATCAAATTTTGGTTTAGGTAAAGGCTTTGTCAAGAGATCTGCAATTTGTTCTTCAGTTTTTATGTAATTTATTAATATTAAATTTTGAGATAACTTGTCTTGAACAAAATGATATTTTATATCTATATGCTTCAAACGTTTGGAAATGCCACTATTATTAGCAGCACAGATTGCAGACCTATTGTCTTCAAAAATCAGAACACTAAGTTCACTATCAGATAACAGCGACAACTCTGAAAACAGATTTCTTAACCAACATGCTTCAGCGACACATTGACTTAGTGCTATATATTCAGCCTCAGTGGATGATAGAGAGACACACGTTTGTTTTTTACTACACCACAGTATTAGGTTATTAAAAACCATAAAACAATAACCTGAGGTTGACTTTCTACTAACCGTGTCACCTCCCCAATCAGCATCCACATAGGCTTTCATAGGAATTTCACAAATAACATTATTTAAATTCCGTTTATATAATAACTTTATATCTAAAGTAGCCTTTATATACCTTAGTATATGTTTTAAGTGTTTCCATAGATCTGTACTTGCACAGTTTTGAAATCTACTTAGTATACTTATGGATATTGACAAGTCAGGTCTGGTTCCTAACATAGCATACATAATGCAACCTATTAATTTTCTGCATCTATTTTCTATTTCTGGAGTTTCAGAACTTTCTTTTAACAAGTGTGAACTGTTGAAATTTGGTTCTAAAGGGATAGTCACACCTTTGCAATCTGACATGTTAAATACCTGTAATATATTTTTTAAGTATTCACACTGATCTAGTGAGATGAAATCCTTATTCTGCATAATTCGAATGCCTAGGTAGTATGATGCAAGACCTAAGTCTTTAATTTTGAAAGTTTTACCCATTTGTTGTTTTAGGTATTCTACCATAGACTCATGAGAACTTATTATCAGAATATCATCTACATACTGTATGACAAATGTTTTTGTGTTTTCAAAAATTTTAATATATAAACACATGTCTGTTTTAGACCTTTTGAAACCCTGACTAATCATGAAATTACAGAAAGTGTCATACCAGTATCTAGGTGCCTTCTTTAGCCCATAAATAGCTTTCTTAAGTTTTCCAACTTTGCCTGACTGACTATGACCCTCTGGTAAGTAAATATAAATATCCTCATTTATAGAACTATGTAGAAAGGCACTACATATATCAAGTTGATAGATATTCCAGCCATAATATGCAGCTATAGAAATTAAGATTCTTACCGTAGTTAAGCTGGTGACAGGTGAGTAAACCTCATCATAGGATACACCTGTTTGAAGGAAACCTCGAGCGACCAAGCGAGCCTTATAAACTTGGACTTTACCTTCGCTGTTTTTCTTTCTTTTAAATACCCATTTGGTGTCTATAATATTTTCTTCCGGGTTTACCGTTATTAAATCCCAAGTATGGTTTTCTTCCAAAGCTTTCAGCTCAGTATTAATAGCTTCTTTCCATTTAGTGGACTCGTTGGATTCCATAGCCTCTTGGTAGGACTGCGGTTCATTTTCCAACTCTGTCATGTAAGCATAACTTAAAAATTCAGTTTCATACCGTTTTGGGTTGATGATTTTATCACGACCTCGCAGCATGATATCTCCCGCTTGTCGTTGACCTGAACTTTTACCTGATGATACATCAGTTTTGTTGCCTATAACCTCACCAGTAATCTCTGTAGAGTCTTGCCCTTCCTGGGAGTGTTTTTCCTCCGTAGAGTGTTCTAGTACCTTCTGAGAGTGTTTTAATACCTCCTGAGAGTGTTTACTGCTCTGACTTTGCAATTCCTCTTCGGACTCTTCACTACTGGAAGATATTATATCAGAGTCATGATGGCTATTGTTTACCTGATTTTTCAGTGGAATTTCCCCACTTTCCGGCAGAAAGATGACATCCCTCACCGTCTCAACTTTATCAGTATTAGAGAAATATACTCTATAGCCTTTGACATTGGTATCATAGCCTATAAATATCCCAAATTTGGTTTTCCCATCCAGTTTTCGGCGTTTTTCTTTAGGAACATGTACAGCACATTGCATACCAAACTTCCTAAGAAAATTAATATCAAAAGATTTATTAAACCATACCTCATAAGGAGTTTTATTCTTCACTGGACTGGATCCGCACCTATTTAATGTAAATACCACTGTGTTGACAGCTTCCGCCCAAAAACGTTTAGACATACCTGTAATCAATGTTCTTGCAGCTTCCATGATAGTCCGGTTCTCGCGTTCTGCTCGGCCGTTCTGTTGAGGGGTGTAAGCTACGGTTCTCTGATGGCAGATTCCTAAGTTGTCTAACATGACCTTTATATCACTATTACAAAACTCTAAGCCATTGTCAGTTCTCAAATACTTCATACAATTACCAGTTTGATTTTTAATTAATTTTATGCAATTTTGTAAGTGTTGTTTTACTTCATTTTTATGTTTGAGAAAATAAACAAATCTATAACCTGACATGTCATCCTTAAGCAACAAGAAATATCTAGAGCCACCGATAGAATAAGATTCTACAGGACCACATAAGTCGGCATGTATCAACTCACCTGGCACTGAAGATCTAGACTCACTGTTACTGTAGCTCACTCTGTGCTGTTTGCCTTGTAAACAGGATTTGCATGGATACACTTTGGAATTTTCATACCTAATATTATGAAGATCAAGATACGTTTTAACATATTGATAATTTTGATGACAAAACTTTTCATGCCACTCAGTTAAACTAGAAACATAGTTAGCAGTAGGTGGTTCTACTCTAAAAAACAATTTATATAATTTAGTATCTAACCTCTTAGCAATTGCTCGCACACTGTTATTTGAATCTAAAATTTTACAATAATTTTGATCACTTTTCATGAAATAACCTTTATCTAAACATTTACCAACAGAGAAAAGGTTTGCTTTTAATGATGGAACATACAATACGTCTGACAGTTTTGTTTCAATCCACTTTATACCGTTCCAAGCCTCGCATTGTACAGTACCAATTCCTAACACATCTAACGAGGTGCCGTCACCTATTTTCACTTTACGCTGAGAACTTTCACTAAACTTTGAGAATATAGACCTATCACAACACATATGCTCACTAGCGCCGGAGTCCAGGATCCACTCGCTCGAAGAAGATGCTGTAACCGCGGTTTCCTCATCTGCTGCTAGGATAAATGCGTTGGTATCCTTGTGTGTATTCTTTTGATCTTTCCTTTGTCGGAACCAGCAATTTTCTATAGTGTGATTATACTTTTTACAAAATTTACATTGAGTTTTATTTTTACTATTGTATGTTGGATGTTGTTTTCTTTGTTTAACTAGTAATGCCTCGCTGGCCTCGCCTTCTTTTGACCGCGTTTCTTCTAAATGTAAGCGTGCACTTAACTCGTTCAAAGTTTGACGCTCTTTAGGGAGCGACTCCCACGCTGAGATAAAGTGTTTGTATTCTTGAGGTAAACTCATTAATACCTTTGTGATGATCATTTTATCTGTCAGATTCTCTCCACGAGCAATAATTTTTGATTTAATGTTTTCAATATTTGTTAATAAGTTTGTTATATTACTTTCGTAAGTTATGGAATAAAATTGCTGGTACAAGAGATGAATACTCACATGAGAGTCTTGTTCAAAAATTGATAGTAATTTTGTCCACATTTGGCTTGCACTGTCACATGATAACACGTGCGGTATTACATTTTCGGTCATTCGATTTACTATTAATGCCATAGCCTTTGAGTCTTTCTCGGTACCTTTTTCTTCCTTTAAAAGTGTGTCGTAAAGCCCTTTGGATTTTAGTTGAAGTGTAACCTGGAACTTCCAAATCGTCCAGTTTTCTTCGCCCCGTAGTTTAATTTTGGAGTCTTCTTTGTCCTCCATATTTTACAACCGTGATTACTCCGTGTCCTGAGATTGGATTTCACGTATTCACGTTTTACTTGCGTTTTAACACCGGGTGTTTCCAAGATGGCGAACCCACGCCGTCACACAGCGTAGTATTTTTACCGACCTGCTTTTTGTCCACACGTACCTAGGCCCTAACCTGATATTGTATTGAAAAATTAAAGAGAGATATTTACTTATGATGACTGTTTTATTATAATAATAATAAAATACATTAAACAAAATACAAAGGTCCGTGGTACAGCAGGTCGATCACACTTCACGAGAAAAAGAAAGTAGGAAGTTAATATGGGGCAGTGTTGCTATATACAAAACAGGGATGACATACCTAAAATTATTGTTACATTATATTTTAACAAACACGATTTGATAATGTAAGACATTTGACGGATTATATGAGAATAGGAGAGGATGAATCATCATGATAACCCATCGCCGCCCACTACTGAGCACGGGTCTCTTCTCAGAATAAAGGTTTAGGCCATAGTCTGCCGCGCTGTAGTTATAAAAGTAGAGAAATTCAATTTTTTTTTGTTCTGCGAAAAAGTACCAGTCATGTTAAGTATGGGTACCTATAATATAGGTAAGTAAAATTATTTTGTATAATCTGATGCATGTGTTTAGGTCCTAAACAGTTTTAGGAAGTTCGTAAGCAAGGCATACTTTTGGGAAAATTGATGGTACAGCGTTTCTTTTAAAAAAAATTCAGTGCACACGAAGCCGTAGCAAAATCTTCCGCTTTAAAATGCATTCCGCAAACTGCCAAATATTTGGTGATATTTCCTGGAACGACAGCGATCCATTTTTGCCTTAAGTCTTCATTTTTGAGAAATCTATCGATAAACAGAAAAAACACTTCCATTAAACAATCAAATTATGGTTACCTTACTACTTCTGTATAGTATAGTACAGAATGTTCGCCATATTGTTTTGCTTGACATCCAGTGTTGTCATCCTATTAATTTAAAAAAATATTTATAATACTTTTTAAACTAAATGATATTTTAATGACATTATAAAATAAAGATAACGGTATGAAAATTACTGCGAGAACAAAAGAAAGTAATCTTGTTGTTTGAAATTAAATAAACAATGAATAAGAACTTTGTGAGCTACATCATAATTCGTACCATAGAAAATATTTTTTTATGCTTGCAATCCATTAGACAGTGACACACTCCAATTTATAGACCTCTCGCTCGGCTCGTTTTTCCGCTTAGCATAATTGTATTAGAAATTGGACTTTATGCTAATGCAACAGAGTTTATTTTTGCAGGGAATTAAATCTGAAGTGCACAATCATGTTTAGGTAGCACATCTCTGCATCAATGTCACTTGCAGCGTTGCCAGAATGTTACTTTTGTAACATTTTACGTTACTTTTGACCCCCTCATGTTTCCTCCATGTTACACGACTCAAAATGTTACTTTACGTTACTTTTAGGACTTCATAAAAATATTCAAATTTTTCCCAGCAAACCAAAAATAATCGTGAAACGGAACGCATTCAAAACAGTTTTTGTTTGTCGTAAAATTGACCCATTTGTTAGTTTATTTCACTTTCTCTAAGTTATTGGTCTAAGTTCACTTTGTTTTGTAATTACTCTGTGATTAAAAAAGTGTTTTGTTTGTTTTTCTCTGTGACTCAACTTTGTTTTGGATAATAAAGTTATTCGTTGCGGGGTAGTGATATTGTAGTTATCTATCTAAGTACAAAAAAAATTGTATCTTTATTTCGTCAAAATTCGAAAGTGATTGGTTTGTTCGTTATCCTTATCGACTCTGTATATGTGTTGCGAACACTACTTGCTTGGTAAGTAAATGTTGTATACAATGTAGTTTTAAGTAAATAAGTAAGTAGTTAACTAATTAGGGAATCAGTAATGCAAAAACAAAGTCATACATAGTATTTGCAACTGATAGCAGTTCGTTTTTGTATTGACTGTCATCTTATTATTAAGTCACATTAGTTTCCAGAAGTTCAATTAGCTATTTACTACTTAGTTATTGTTGTAGGTAACTTCGGTTTTCTTTACAGGAATGAGAGCGAGCTGACTAGATACCGGCCGGCGTAACTTAAAATTTGAGTTTTGCTATCGAATCTATCGATCTCTTTGCTGAGACCAAGGTAAGTAGTTAGGTACCTACCTAGTATTGTTCAGTTAACAAAACGAATTTGAAATTCCCGCGTAATTTTCTTCACTGCGTACCTACCCAGTGCGTTTTTTTTTATTCTCTCGTCTGGCTTTACAAAGATTAGCCAATGTCAAGTTTGTAGATATTTTCAAGTTAGGGAAACTATATAAGTAAGGACTTCGTCTGTGCCGGCGCTCGCCGACATACGCACGGCGCCCCTTTAGAGCGCTTCCCAGTTAGTTCCAGCATGGTTTTAGCACCAAAAACGCCAGTGAAACACAAAAACCAGCCACTTTAAACAAAAACAAAAAAAAAACGCTCCAAAAAGGCACCACACGCGCGCCATCAAACGCTACACAGACAAAGTCCACCTAGTGCGTAGCCTCTCAAACTCAAACAGTCCTGTGTTGCCAGATCGCCCGATATAAGACGATTTTAATCTTTTTAACCCCCGATCCAAAAAGAGGGGTGTTATAAGTTTTACGTGTGTATCTGTGTATCTGTCTATGGCATCGTAGCTCTCAAAGTAATGAACCGATTTTAATTTAGTTTTTTTGTTTGAAAGGTGGCTTGATGGAGAGTGTTCTTAGCTATAATCAAAGAAAATCGGTTCAGTCGTTTGAAAGTTATCAGCTCTTTTCTAGTTAATGTAACCTTCACTTGTTGGGGTGATATAAATTTTTAATTTACACTTGTATTATAAATTGATTACCTAACAAAATAAGTTATAGCTATTCAAAGACATTTTTAGATCCGTTGGTATATTATTATTTTACATATTGATTTGTTTTTCTTTTTCAGGATCAGCAGTCAATTTATTCAATCAACAATAATTATTATTACGATTCTTTTTAAGCTTAACTAATGGGACTAGAAAACTGTTTAAATTTTTGTATAATAAAGTGCCATATTAACCTGTGTACCTTATTACTTTTATTTTCCACGAAAAATAAGGAAATGTTACTTTTCTCGTGAAAATGTTATATTTTGAGAGGTCTCGTGTTACAATTGACTATCTGCCACTGGCAACACTGGTCACTTGGCATGTCGTCGACGTCAGTGTAATTTTTCTCTCTTGTCTTTGTCTATGAACTTTGTCAAATCGATAAAAATATAAAAAAATTCAATTTTCAAATAAAAATCATCATTTCAAATAATTATAATGGGCTCGGAACAGTCAATTCCTCCAAAGAAGCAGTCCCAGCGAGCTCCTCCAGTGCGAAGAGGTCACACAATAGCAACTTCTAATTTTACAGGTAGTTACTGGGGCATTTTACAAGACGCCCTTTCCCTTGAAGATTCTTCACATACTTAATATGAAGTTTTGTTTTAGAAGCTAGAAGAAATGAAGCTACCACTAGTGGTAATAACTCGCCTGGTGCGAGCATGTGTTCGGACTCGGAGCTTCCTTACATATCATACACTGTGGATAGACCTATAGGAGGTATGGATTAAAAAGTTAAAAACTATCATTAGACCCTCCCTCTATGACTTTAACGTTGAATTTGTCCAGATTCACCGAAAGCCTCTGGTAAATCCCAAAGATCCGCCGATAATAAGAAGTCTCTGCTGCAACGGAGACAGCTCAGTCTTCAGGCAAGGAAGAACAAGCGAGCCAGGGATATTGTGGTTGTTAAACCTGCTACTGACACCCAGTTAGATGAGGATATTAGAAGATTACAGGTACATGTTTTTTAAAGCAAAGATTTTTACCTGACTGGGTTATATTGTCCAGTAGTTAAATGTGTACCTACCTATTTTTATTTCTTTGTTATCATTTCATCAGCTCCTTCTTAAATGAAAAACTATTCATTAGATTTTGATAAATGAGTACATAGTTTCATACCTATGGATTAAATCCGTACCTACTCCTTTTTGAAGTATATAAGTAGTTTAAAAATAAAATAAGAAACTAGGATTTTGGTGTCAAATAAAATATAATATCAATGTGTAGATTCTGAAAATTTATATACTTGACATGAAATTGAAACATTTTATCCATGGTTAAAAAAAATTATATAAAATCCATGGTGCTATTTTTATGAGGGGTAGTAAGGTTTTAGTTATCAAACTTTATCTTGTACTAGACAACACCTGTAACTTTGTCCACATGAATATAGGTTTATAAAACCAGGTAAATTGTGTTTTCTACTATAAAAAGTAGCCCATGTCTGTCTCCGCAAGGCACTCTATCTATCTTTCAAATTTTTCTAAAATTTCATCAAAATTGGTTAAACAGATGAGTTTTTAAAAGATAAACAAACAGACAGTTACATATGGATTACTAGCTAACTTTTATTTACACTTCTATTTAATAGGAAATACCAACATTTCTCCCAATAATGAGGGGTACACTTGGCTTGCCTGGTGCAAGAGATCCTGAAGTTCTTGAAGGTTTGTTGGATTTTATCGAATTTTTCTTGATAGCAAATTATAGAAACATATTTTGTAGATTTCAATTAGTAGCCTAATATTTTAAAATTCACTAAAAATATTTTTGATGCTTGATAAATTAAAAAAATAAATTTGTAATATCTTTATGGATCAATATCTTTATTCTTCAACTGAAAAATGATGTTAAGACAGTTTTTGTATAGGAAATATTATGTCATATTCATTTGTCAGTAAAGTTATCTTATCATTATAAACTTTACCTTAAGTGTAGTATTTTATGTTAGGCCTAGACTACAGACCCTGGGTGCGGCTGGCGACAAGGGTGCAAGCCCACTTGGCAGCCTGCGCTCACCCATTAGCTGCAGAAGAATGCAGTCTCGCTAGTAAAATTAAAGAGGTAAAGTAGGGTAGAGGAACTGGCCAACAAAATGGTGTAAATGCACAAAATAAAATTTTACAGGTGAATCAAAAAAACTGAATGAAAGCTTCTAAAATGATACTATTTTGACCATCACAAACTTTGGACTCAATTTCTGTACAGTTTTAAGCCATTTTGCTTGGAAATGAGCTCAGATTTGTATTCAGTGGCCCAAAAACTTCCAAACTCCATAGAAAAAAAGTATTTTGATCAGAAGTGTAATTACACTGTTTTGTTCACCAACTCCTTATTAGGTATATATTCTTTATAGCATAAATGTCTGACAGTTAAGCTTACGTGATAGTCTGAGTATGCCCAACTCAGCAATATAAAATACCACTAAATGCGGTGCTTCATAGAAACAACATATTGTTCCAATGAACATCAATTTCCACATAAAATTTGCCCGGTAACTCTAAAATTATTTTTCACATAATCATATTTGAGTAGGGATAGGCTCAGGTATAGGTCCCTACCTATAGTCCGTTTTCAACTTATCTATGTTTGTACAAACGATTTAATGTGCCCTCTGAGGCACAGATGAATTAAAAGGACCCAAGTCCACCCATTCAGTTACTGACAGGCCAATGTTGCTTAGCAATCACAATTGATGAATTGTCATAACTAGGCCGCGTGTTCCTCCAACTCTGTATTTCTGTTACAATCTGTGTGTCTGTATTGTTGTTATAATTCTGTATTTGGCAGGCGGACACGGAGATCTCCCGTCTCTATTCAATAGCGGTGGAGAAACAGAGAAACAACGCGCGGCACGCAGAGAGGCTGTCCCGAGTCAGAGAAGTGTCTCATCAGCTGTCCAGATGTAACTCCTTGTTAAACCAGGTAATTAGCAATATCAGTGCATTTATTTAATTGGCATAATAAATTAGTTCTTAGTAATTAGGTACCTATTAAATATAAGATCTTCCAAAAGTCATGTCTGCTGTTAGTTTACTAGAAAAAGAGCTCAAAAGGGCTTGACCTTTGGATATTTCATAAAAGCTGCAAGTTTCTCTGCATATTGTCCCCAACACAGGGAGGTACGATCAGGGACTATGAAGTTTGGAGCATGATGGCTTTGGCAGATAACAGCTACAAAGAAATTTAAAATCTTTGGTCAAAGTATGAAGTCCGATTTTTCAATATTATATTATTTGGAAATAGTATTAGAAATCGCGTCATGCATTGCCAGACACTTAGTATCATCGCAACTCCGTGCCAGACACCCTTAAAGTTTAACTATTTATCAAACTATAAGGGTGTTTTGCCACGATACTAAGTGTTTGGCAATGCATGTGGCCGTAGTCCACACATGGCCACTGGTTTTGCCATAGTCCACCATCATAGTCATTGCGAATTGGCAGGTTTCACACACTGAGAATGAGAACTCTCAGGCATGTAGGTGATATTTAATGGCTTATGACGCAAATAACTGAATCGTGTGTGCCAGGGATTGGAACCTCGGAGCCTTCGAATAGCAGGCCGACATCTTTACCACTAGGTTATCACCTGCAGTATTGATATAGTTGGTTGTAACTCAAAACCTTTATTTTTGTTTCAGACCCTTCAGGATATTGAAGAGTTGAACCTACTGTTACCAGAGAACAAACGTTTAGAACCTTTTGTATGGACTGAACAAAAAGGCACATAGAATTGTCTCAATCATTAATTAATTAGCTGTTAATAGTTAATTTTTCCAGTAAATATACTCATTAAGCTTAAATTATGTTCACTCAAGGTCGTAGTCAGAGGAGTGGGGGAAAAAGGGGAATTGTTGGGAGTTCAATTTCTCCCTGAAATCCCAGACATAGGGAAATATTTTTGGAACTGCATGCTCTTGAACTTCCTAAACATTTTTTTCGTCATCCATCAACATCCCAAAAATTTCGCACTCGCTACGCTCGCGCTTTTACTTAGCCTTTAATCTCGCTATAGTCCTACTTATTAGACATTTATTTTAAAAACATTTTTTTTACGACGACCATGTTCGTTTCTTTACTTACTGTCAAATTGTGAGATAAAGTTTTATTGACTGTCATTTTCCATCAAGTTGGACCAAATTTTTTTTTCAAATGGTTCAGTAAAAATTTGGTCATCATAAAATCCCTCACCGACATTAATTCCTCGCTACGAAGTACGACCATATGAATAAACTCATTTAGTATTATAGGTTATACTTTAGAATTATTATGAATGAAATAAAAAAATCTTTTGACTATGGTCACGACCACAGAATTCAGAATAAGGATGGAAGTGATAAAGAATTTTATATAACGTATTAGAAATATACTTATCTGCAATCCTTCAACACCCAAACAAGTCGGACATGTCTCAGATCTCACATAATATAGAGATAATTGATTAATTACGTTTACACGTCATATCTCTATCATCCCGAGTAGCAAAGCAACCAAAATGAAACTAACGCTATCAAATATTGTATTGTATCAAATAAGTCTACTTTAAGAATCTGCTCATCGGAGCGAGACAATCTTGTGTTAGTTTCAATCAATTAATTCTATACTTATTCTGATTTCTGTGGAGTAGTTCTCCACTTTACTTTATCTGCAGAAAAAGTTATAGCGCTCTCTCTGTTACGTAATCCCATACTAATGATAGAGACAAAAATCTCAGTGGGCACGAACCATTTTGAGTCATCAACCAATTACAAACGAAACTATGCTTTCAAATTTTTTTGGGAAAACATTTTCGAATGTTTTTTGGAAACATGTTTGTGATTGGTTGATGCCTGAAAATGATTAACCCCCCTGAGGTTTTTCTCTATCATTTGTATGGGAATACCTAACAGAGAGCGCTATTATGTAACTTCTTTCCATATATTGTGGACTGCTCAGTCGTTCGGCAGTTGCGTTACAGTTGTGTTAACTGCACTAAAACTGCAGAAAATTTTGCAGTTCCTTGCAGTCCAGAAATCTGTACAATTGGTATACTGGTAGGTAAATTGTATAACCGTTTGTAACCCTCAAAGTGATTTTATCTACCTTCTGCTAGCATCCTGTTAATATTTAAAAAATGTATTGTTTGTTTGAACATATCGCACACGAAATTAGCCAAATTATATTAAATTCGCTCAATAAAAAATTTACTTAAATAAATATTGTCTTTTATTTTTAATCTACCTACTTCAACTGTTTTATTTTGTTGTATAATGCATAGATTTAATAGATATGCAACAAGGGCTGTCACTACTTGTCAAACGACGAATAAAAAGAAAAAGTACGTAAGGCCAAGCCAACTCGCACAGAAAGGAAAGGAATCCTACAAGAAAAAACACAATTTCTAGGGTCCGTACCTTAAAAGGAAAAACGGATCCCTTATAGGATCACTTTGTTGTCTGTCTGTCTGTCTGTATGTCTGTCAAGAAACCTATAGGGCACCTCCCGTTAACCTAGAATCATGAATTTTGGCAGGTAGGTAGGTATTAGCACGAGTACAGGAATAATCCGAAAACCGTGAATTTGCGGTTACATCGTTAAAAAAATGTTTCCATTTTCAAAGAAGATAACTATACCAAGTAGGGTATCATATTATGAAAGGGCTTTACCTGTACAAGTGTACATTCTAAAATAGATTTTTATTTATTTTTATGCATAATAATTTTTGATTTATCGTGCAAAATTTCGTAAAAATTACCCGAGTACGGAACCCTCGGCGCGCGAGTCTGACTCGCACTTGGCCGGTTTTTAAATTACTTTTTATCCCGGTAAATCAAAGAGTACCCATGGGTATTTAAAAAACCTAAATTTACGCTGAATCGAACCCGGTATCTCTTGTAAGACTGCTTACCACTGAGTCAGGCAGGTCTTAAACTTTTTTTGAAGTTAGTGAAGAAATAATATGTCAAACAGAAAACCCCTTTTAATGTGGGTCACTTTGCCGGCTTCGGAGGTAAGTAATAGTGAATTTAAATTCTAATGCAATCTCAATTACGTTAGCGGTAGAGCGCGGAGTTGCAAAACTTAGTTGTTCCATGCCTACTTCAGTTCACATTTTTCCAACGTTAGGACTAAACGTGTTTTTGTTTTCCCCGTGTAAAAATATCGGTAAGTGAATAAACATTAAGCAAACATTTATTCTAATAAAAAAATGAATATACCTAATGATAGATGCATTGTTAATTATTGTGTATAAAACAAAATAAATAATCATTGACATGTCGTGCAAAATATTTCGGTCAAAGTGCTTTTTTAAACGTTTTTAAAAGCACGTTTTAATATTTTTCATAACATCTTTTCTATTTATAAACTCCAAGGCCTAATAAAATACGCATACCTACTTACCAAATATTATGAGAACGGCAAAACCCAATTTTATTGACGGAAAACTTAATAAAACCTTTGTTTTACAGAACTTAACTTTTTTATTAGCAACTTCTTAACTAACTCTTAAATAAATTTAACCAAGTGGTTTAAAAGACTCGGATTGAATAAAGAAAACAATTTTAAATATTTCCGTAGGCATATTTTTTTGTAAAGAAGCCATTTTTGATATCTACCCATAAACAAATTAAAGTAATTAGGTATGACATTGATTTGTTCGGATCTAGTTTTTGTGTTACATGATACATCCTAATTTGTGTTAGGTATCATTATGCAAACAGAAAACCTGAATTAAGTATAAATAGTTAAATAATGATTCATAATGATAATGCTTAATGGCATAATTGCTATATCCGTTTTTATTTATAGGGATCCGTACCCGAAGTGAACCAACAGGATCCTATAACTAAGCCTTTCCTGTGCACCTCTATCCATCCGTCCGTCCGTCTGTCTGATTGTCAGCCGGCTGAATCACGTGAACCGTAATAGATAGAAAATTGAAATTTTCACAGAAGGTGTTATCGCTATAACAACAAATAACTACCAAATTAAAAAAAAAATCAAAATGGCTTTCATAAAAATTGAAAGTGTTCTTATACGATGTACGGAAGTCGGAACCCTTCGTGTGCGAAGTCGACTCGCACATGTCCTATTTTATTAAATTGTTGTGTTTTGGTAATTGATATTATTTGATTCGTGGGTACCATGTTCGTGGGCATTTTTAACCCCCGACCCAAAAAGAGGGGTGTTATAAGTTTGACGTGTGTATCTGTGTATCTGTCTGTGGCATCGTAGCTCTTAAACTAATAAACCGATTTTAATTTTTTTTTTTTGTTCGAAAGGTGGCTTGATCGAGAGTGTTCTTAGCAATAATCCAACAGCCTAGCCGTTTGAAAGTTATCAGCCCTTTTTTAGTTACTGTAACCTTCACTTGTCGGGGGTGTTATAAATTTTAGTTATACAAAATCTCGAGTACACTCCTTAATAAAAACTAACAATTAGTGACTTAGTAAATTAGGCATTTTTCAGGTCTTCGATATGTAAGACAGTAGGTACCTAAATTAGACTGGCTTCCCGCGGCTTCGCCTACGTGGCTTACAGGAAACAAATGATATATTTTTTTTCAGAAAAAACTGTCTGTTCGCCTGTTAACTAGTTTACGTCACCGGTTAGTGGTGCTAATTCGGTTGACACACAAACTTGTTAGTAAACTAACACGTCTAAAAATACTTAGTGCTATTTTTTCACAATGTTTTCTGCAGCAAAGGGTTTATTAGGGGTATACTGCCCGAATACAATGGAAAATCTGAAACCAATCATCTATCGACTTAGTATGTACTGTACCACGAGACTTTACGGTCTTACCACTAAACTATTGGGGTTTCATAATTTTTACCCGATTGCGGCAAAGCTAAAAGGAAGGGTAATGATTTTAGCAGTCTATATATGTATGTATGTAACTATGTACATATGTATGTATAAGTAGGTATGTGTGTTTGTATCCAGATTCTGTGTGTTCCACCACAGCACCTAAAGTACTGGGCCGATTTTGATGAATGAGGTGTCAATTGATTCGTTGTAAAGGCCCGGATGACATAGGCTATATTTAATACCAAAAAAATTGACCTAGCGGATGTTACATCAGAAAAAGTGGAGGTCTCCAAAAATATTTTTTGCTATTGTATCGAGTGGGGCGTCAAATGAAATGGGTGAAAATTCTGAATTCTTGGGTAATTCTGAATAGTGGGTTTTCTCCCCTTTCATTTAACACCCCACGATACAATAGCAAAAAAAAATTTGAAGAGCCCCACTTTTTTTCATGTAACATTCGTTAGGTGAATTTTTTTCGTATAAAATGTAGCCTATGTCACCCGGACCTTTACGACGAATCGATTGACACCTCATTCATCAAAATCAGCCCAGTAGTTTAGACGCTACGATGGAATACACAGAATCTGGATACAAACATACATACATAGACTGCTAAAATCATAACCCTTCCTTTTGGCATTGCCGCAGACGGGTAAAAATAGGTAGGTAAGTAAGTATAACGAAACTCAATTAGAAAAGGAGTTAGTCATGTTTTACAAAGTTTTTTACGTAACTTGACCGAGTTTTCGGAGGCATCTGCGTTCCGTTTGCAAGACGAACGACCTTGAGTGAATTCTCAGAACTAACTGATGTAGGCACAGGGCTGCCTTAAAAAAGTCGTACGCCCAGGCGAAAATGGAAAAAAGTCGTACACTATTTTTTATGGAAAACACTGTCAAAAGCTAAAGTGTCAAAAGCTAAAGGTACCTATTTTCTTTTCTTTTTTTCCGTTGTATTTTCCTTTTTACTCCTCGACAACGACTGACCTTGAGTGAATTCTCAGAACTAACTGATGTAGGCACAGGGCTGCCTTAAAAAAGTCGTACGCCCAGGCGAAAATGGAAAAAAGTCGTACACTTTTTTTATGGAAAACACTGTCAAAAGCTAAAGGTATTTTCTTTTCTTTTGTCCGTTGTATTTTCTTTTTTACTCTCGAGTTATTTCATCGGTGGCTTACAATTAGTACCTCAGATTAGTCCAGATTCCAGTACGATTCCAGTACGATTTCAATGCCTAGGCGCGTAAAATCTACTAATAAGCATCGAAATCGTCATACAAACATTTTTGTATTTGTAATAAAAGATTTGTACGATTTATATGAATGGCAGCCCTGTGTAAGTAAGAAAACTGAGTCTTCTTCTGGTACCTACGAGTAGGCACTTACATCCATATCAAAATATATAAAAGAAAATCGACCAAGTGCAAGTCAGACTCGCGCACCGAGGGTTCCGTACTCGGGTATTTTTTCCGACATGTTGCACGATAAATCATTAAGCATGAAAATAATGTTTTAGAATGCACAGGTAAAGACCTTTCATATGATACCCCACTTGGTATATATATATAACTATACCAAGTACGGAACCCTCGGTGCGCGAGTCTGACTCGCATTTGGCTGGTTTTTTTTATTGTAGACAACAGTGGTAACTATTGTATTCGTTTAGAGAATTGTGTAGGTATACTACTTACTTGAAAACTATGTGCTTTTTCTTTCTATAAGTAAATGGATAATATTTTGGGTTATGCCACTTTGCCACGGACGGATTGAATTAATGATCAGTAATCAGGCACAGACGCTCTTGACCTTGTCATAGTAGGTACGTGTTCAGAATTATTGTATTCTCCATCTACGTAATAGGTACATTAGTACTTAGGTACAAGACAATAGAAATCGCAGTAGTTCAACACCAAATAATCGATTGTTTCAAATGGGTCATAAGTTCGATTCAAAAAAACTCCACAAAACATTTGTGTTTTCGGTAATTATATTAGGTAGGTACTTAATTATACTATAGTAGGTTCGTACCTACTCACCTAATTAGTATTATCTACGTAAGTAAAATATAATAAACGGAATATCAATTTTATTAATTATTATTTCCGGTTAAAATATAAGAACATTTGAAATAAACAGAGTCAATTTTATCTTTACAAATGTAAATACGAGAGTGTGTTTATTTATTGGTTTGTCCTTCAATCACGTCGCCACGGAGCCACGGATCGACGTGATTTTTTGCATCGGTAGGTATCTCTACCTATAGTTAAAGACCGAGAGTGACATGGCTACTTTTTCAAAAAATCGGTTTTTTTTTTTCGGGAAATCAAACAATTTCCACGGGATGTTTAAAACCCTAAATCCAGGTGGATAAAGTCGCTCGCGTCAAACAGTCAATCACGTCCAAACATATTTTCACAAAAATTATCTTAATTAACAGGAAAAACATTGCTTAGTTAAATGTGTCACGAGTCGCGATAAAGAGTCCAAAAACGTGTGGGTACGCTTAGTATAAACTCCACACTTGACCTCTTGACCATCTTGATTTTTTTTATTATTTGTTGTGATAGCTACCAAATGTGTGTATTTCTATCGGCGCAGCGCCGAGTACCTACTCGGCGCTGTTGGCGCTGTGCCGATAGAAATACACACTCTGTGTAGGTACATTTTAACTCTCTCAGTAGTTACCTATTACGATCCATTCATGAGATACAGAACAAACTCGCGCACAGTAAGATAACTATACCTAGTGGACTATTATGAAGATGCTTTATCTGTACATTTTGAAACAGAATTTAATATTTATGCATTATAGTTTTTATTTACCGTACAAAATGTCGGAAAAATTACCCGAGTACCTACGGAATCCTCAGTGCGCGAGTCTGACTCGCACTTCGCCGTTTTTTTCCTTTTGAGATACGGAACCCTAAAAAATGGCAGAAGATCAAAATATTTCACATACCTATCTACATACTGTCCGCCAAACTTTAAATTGAAGATGGCACTCGATGATGATGATGATGGGAAAATCCCACTCGAAAAACTACCGGTTTCTAGACTAAACTTGGCGTAGGTATAATGTTCTTACCGAGATCCGCGAACTTCAACAAGTTCAAAGTTTTCATAAACCAGTAGGTATATTGAAAAATCCTATTACCTTGATAGGTACGTACCTATAAGATTTTTTAAATGATAAGAAAGCTTGAGAATGAGTAACTTTAACAGTTGTGATAGTCTTGTTAAAGTAATATTGTGAAAAGGTGATAAAGGTAAGTACCACGTAAGTACCTGCCTAAGTTAAGTTATACCTATGTATAAAAAGAACACCCGGCTGAGTTTGCTGTGGACTTCTTCTCAGACCAAGGCGCGTTCGGAACCCTCCCGTTCAACCATTAGTTTTAAGTTTACTTAATAATAATCACCATGACATCATTTATTTAACAAATTCAACAATAAAATGCTTTGACTTTGACAATGAAACCGTGATGATATTAACTAATTTGTAGAACATCTCTTATTCGCTTAGTACCAATTTATAGTCGATTAAGGAAAAATAGATTAGACCATACCTTGCCTTGTTATTAGATGCAGGAAGGTGACTTAATCCTAGGATTGATCAATGCGGTTTAGACATAGGTAAACATATTAAAACCTACTCGTTGGTTGTATGTGTGAACATTTCTTGTGAAATGTGCGGTGCGTGTGGTGGAGCAATATAGGAGCAATCAAGATCTGCTTCAATAGATATCTAGTTCAAAGATACATTTAAACGAGACAGCCAAGTGCGAACAGGACACGCGCCCTGAGTGGGTTCTGTATCGTACCATCTTACAAGTACTAGTATAGTATAATATGTATATTACGTGACAGGTCGAGATGGCAATCGGGGTGGGAACGCCCCGCACACCCGCACAGCCCTCTCGCTAACCCGGTGCGGGTTAGGGAGAGCCTCACCCTCGAAACAGCGTAGAAACCGGTCATGAAAATATTTAGGGCAGACACGACATGCCCGTAGGCGTAGGCCGTAGTCCGTACCCCAACTTGATGTCCAACCAATTTTTGAGTAATTTCATGTACTTAACACATTTTTTGTTTGAAACATGTAGCCCTACTAATACTTATTTAGTTCAATGGTCAGGTAATAGCTATCAGTAGATACCCATACAACAAATATAATCACCGGATGGTATGAGTAAGTTCCTCACGCCACTAAAGCCTGTTTTCCTTTGCGCAATATGCACAAACTACTCGTCGTGACCAAGGCTACGTGCCCATAAGTTGACACGAATGTGACATCTATGGCACACACCTTCGTGTTGTGAAAGAATTTCTTTAAAGGTTACAACTTTACAGTGTTTAAAAGCTATGGTTAAGAGGCATGTTGCCATTTTTTTGCGAAATCCATCATTGTTAGTAGAGATTCGAAGGACAGGTGTACTAAGATAATATTGCATACAGTACTCCAACCATTTAGTTAGACCTTACTTCATTGATTTATCAATAATAATAATACCAATAAACTTATAACTTGTAAATGTAATAATCTAGCTTCCTAAGTCATTCTGAATTCAGACGGTTGGTCTTACAGCTACCACCTATTTTATAGACTTGAATTATGATGATCGCACGTTTTTAGGTAGGGAAAATATTACTCGTGAAAATGGCATCCCGAAAAATATATAAGCGTACATAAACCTAAACATTGATCAACCCAGATTGCGACTTTGTTCCACACATACCAGGTACCAAGTTAATTATTATTATTAGTAATAACCATAGTAAAAAATTCGCATAGTTTTTGGCAACCGGCAATTGAATCGAAAACTTGTTAGGCAACTAATAAACAATTATTTTCGATGTTCGTTGCGATTCCTATCCCACTTAATAATAAGATTCATGCATAAATAATAATAGATATAATAATTTGTCTAAGACGTGGTATAAAACTAATGGGTGATCATAACATTTCAGCTCAATTGATGCAGTTTTGCAAGAATGCTTCGTGAATTTGTTAGGCTGTGTGCACATCTTTTATACACATTCATGCTAATAATTTCATTATGAACGCGAAAGTGTGTATGTCTGCCTACTAGCTTTTCACTACTATCCGTGTAACTGATTTTGATGAAAGGTAGGTACTTGCAGAGATAGCTAGCAACCCAGGAAAGACATAGGCTACTTTTTGTCCCGGAAAATCCGTTTACCGATTTTGACCGACCATACTTAGCGATGTAAAAACTAGGTACTTGGACTTCGTCTGTGTTGGTGTTAGCTGGCGGGCGTGCTCTGCCTTTTTGGAGTGTTTTTTTGTTAAAACTGACTGAAAAGCGCTCTAAGGGGGTGCCGTGCGTATGTCGGCGAGCGCCGGCACAGTCGGGGTCCATACTTGTATAGTTTAACTAACTTGTTACAAATAACTACAAACTTGACATTGGCTAATCTTTGTAAAGCCAGACGAGAGAGAAAAAAAACTAGGTTCTTAGAACTTTATAGTCATGGCTTAGGTTCTTGCATGACAGAATTATCGTCAAACTTTGATCGTCAATAAAAGCGAAATGGGTTGCACAAGTCAGGATTTGTTAACTTTGCATCATACGTTTAATCTTAATCATGAAGGTGCTTGTGCAAACCATTTTGCTTTAACGTAACTTTAATCACCCGTCATGCTACTAAATTTTAATTTAGAACCTAATCTATACTTAGGCACTTACATGATAGTAAGTTATAGTGCGTAAATTTTGAGAAACTGTTTAACTGAAGAGTGTATATCAACTGTTTTGTCAAAAGTACGTTGGTAAACCGTACCTACTTTTGAAATGACAGTTAACACATAGATCAAAATATATGGCGAGTCCTTTCTTAAAATATGCATTATATTATTGCGTCATACTTACCGGTGAATTTAACCTCGATGTGCGTCAGTTAAGTACATCCTATGTTTTTCATCTTTTCATTTCATAATTACTTACCTATTATCATTTTGTTTTGCATGTCATCATAAAAACTAACTCAAGGTTAGCAAAATTCTATTGTTTAACCGACGTAGTTTCTTGGAATGATGTACCTAACTTGGTACCTACCTAATATCTTAATCGGTAGGTAGGTATTGACCTGTTCTGGTGCATTATAAAATACATAGATATTATGATCATCATCATCATCATCATCAGCCTGTGGACGTCCACTGTTGGACATAGGCCTTTCCTATAGAACGCCACCACACCCGGTCCTCAGCCTTCCTCATCCAGCCACTTCCCGCCAGCCGCTTTATATCGTCGGTCCATCGTGCTGGAGGACGTCCCACACTACGTTTGCTTAAACGCGGTCTTAAAAGATATTATGATAATTATACCTATCTACTCAAAAAAAGAGTCCGACGAATTGAGAACCTCCTCCTTTTTTGGAAGTCGGTTAAAAAAAGCAGTGATAGCCTAGTGGTTAAGACAATGGTCTTCTCTTAGAATAACCATCCGAGGTCTTCTATTCGGGAGGTTGGGGGTTGAATCTGAATTTTTAGAGCTATGGACCTTAAAGCAATTAAATATAACTTGTTTTAATAGTGAAGCAGAACAAATATCCTGTTGAAGGTTGGTGAACCTGCATGCCTGAGAGTTCTCCATCTCAAAGTTGTTTGAAAAAAAAATGAGGCCCCCCAAATGTCTTTGCCTAAAATATAAAAGCCGGAATAATTAAAATCTTGCATTATACAAAATAATATATACACCTAACTAGCTTTGCAGGCGCTGCTTGTGACGCCTTACTGACGAAAACTAAAAAGCCTAACAAGATCCAGACAAGCCTCATTTGACCGGACATGACAGTTAAAGTCAAACATGACCAGCTAAAGCTGCATACCCTCACTGAAAGAATCAGCTAGATATGCGCCCACCAAAGTCATTAAATGCTAAAGCAATAATGTCCCGGCCACATAATCCAACAACGCGATGCTCAACGGCGTTTCCTGTTTAACATAGATGTAGCCACGATCAACGTACAACGACATTCACAATTCCGTTTGGTTTTAGGCCATTTTAACCCTAATTCAATGGGCATTAGACGTTAACCGTTCAAGTGTGGTTTATCTGAAATGTAAAACTATATGCTGTTTTATTTTATTCACTATAGGCAAGCGCTTGACCACAATCACACCTGATGGAAAGTGATGATGTGGTCTAAGATGGGACGCGTTTACGTAAAAAATGCCTATTTACTCTTGCTTGAAAGATACCCGGATTGTAATTGGTAGTAAACATAGATCGCGGAAGAGTATTCCAAACCTTAGCCATGTGTATGAGGAATGATGACGCAAAACGTTTCGTGCGTGTAGATGGAATGTCGACGACATACATAAGGATGGAAACTCGCCCGACGCGACGTCTTGCGGTTCGGTGGTAAAATGGTGAAGGGGGACAAGATCGAAAAGATAAGAAAAAAAAAGAAAAGATAAGATAAGAAGAAAAAGAAAAGATGTTGATTACAAATGAATGAATAAAATAAAATAATTATGGCTTTGTTAACCTTAATTTGGCCTGAGAAAAAAGTTATCTAAATTTATTATCATTAGGTAACACTAGGTAAGTTATAGCTGAAATCGCAAAGAGTACAAAAACGCGCGTCAATTTGAACTAACTACTAACCTCAATCTATGAAAAGATAATAGTATTCAAGGTTAAGTGTACGCAAACTCATTACACATAATTTATCTATTGCATAATCGGTTACACAGAGTAAACAGCCAAGTAATGCCATGCAATCTGCATGCCATGCTTTAATCTCGTACCTATACGTTCGTCCAAAATAACTTATTAAAAAAATTAAATCGGTCAATTGCGAGTCTGACTCGCTTACTAAGGGTTCCGGATCATCGTACAAGAAATAAGTAACACTTTTTAATTTTTTTAATTTTAATAGCGGCCATTTTGAAATTTTTATTATTTGTTTTTATAGCGGCAATAGAAATACACATTCCGTGAAAATTTTAGCTCTCTATCTATTACAGTTCACGAGATACAGCCCTCTGATAGACAGAACGGACGGATGGACAGCGGAAGCTTAGTAATAGGGTCCCATTGCACCTTCGGGTACGGATCCCTAAAAAGAAAACAAAAACAAGATGTTTTAAACTTAACAATAAACCAAATTAATATTCTTGCTGCTCCAGAGGAATGTTGTAGACCGTAATAAATAATAACAACTTGAGATCATAACTATTTGTATTTAATATCTTTAGAGTTACATATTATACAATCGGACCAAGACGCCATGACACACACACACAAGTCATAGACTTACGCAGAAACATAGATTAATGTACTAGTTTACACAGACTAAAGAACTGATAAAATTGTCATCAACACCCCCTTCCAATTTTACAAGAGGTTCAACTCGTTACAAAAATATCTAAATTTATTTGCACTTAACGACTTAGTCATTATATCAGCCAACTGTTTATTTGACTCAATATAAGAAATATCTACTAATCCTTTAGCTGTTAAATCTTTCACAAAATGAAATTTAATGTCTACATGCTTAGACCTTTTTGTCTCAAATGTCTTGGCCATTTTAATCGTAGACATGTTATCTTCAAATACATAAATCATTTCTTTATACTGAAAAACTTCACTTAATATACTCTTTATAAAAAGACTTTCCACTAAACAACTAGAAAGTGCATAATATTCAGACTCACAACTGCTAAGCGCAACTACAGATTGTTTCTTAGATTGCCAACTTAAAACATTATTATTTAATTTTATAACATAGCCTGAAATACTCTTCCTATCATTGATATCAAATGCAAAATCAGAATCCACATAGGCCTTAATTTTAAGAGACTCAGATTCAGACTTAACAAAATTCAAAGTCATATCAACAGTATACTTTAAGTACTTTAAAACATTTTTCAAATGAGACCAATGTACATTGTTATAACAATTTTGAAAACGACCAAAATATGATACCGCAAAACACAAATCTGGCCTTGATCCTATCATCAAATACATTAAACTTCCAACCAATTCTTTATAAGGCAACTTACAATTTACAGTTTCATTACTCTTAGTTAAATTAAGTTTAGGCTGCATAGGAACTTTACTTGTCTTACAGTCAGACATATTAAATTTTATCAAAATTTTCTTTATTAAGTTACTCTGACTTACAGTAATGCTCCCATTTTCACATTTATTAATCTCTAAACCTAAAAATTGAAATTTTGAATCAGTACCTAACACATGAATCTCCATGTTAGACATTAAATGTAATTTAATTTCTTTTAACTCCTTTACACTGTCAGACATCATAAAGAAATCATCTACCCATATTAAAATATAAGTATTTCCCCTGAAATACAAGCACGGGTCTATCTTTGACCTAACAAAGTTTATTTTAAGTAATTCTAGATTTATATGATCGTTCCAGCTTTTTGGGCTCTGTTTCAGTCCATACAAAGATTTTAATACCTTGCAAACTTTACCATTGAAACTTTTATTACTCTTTAAGCCTTGAGGAACTTCCATATAAACAGGTTCTTTCAATCTACTCTTTAAGAAAGCTGAGCGTACATCTAATTGCTGAATATGCAATTCCCTCTCTACTGCAATAGTAAGCATGATTCGGAGAGTTGTCATGCGTGCAACGGGGGCAAAAATATCTTCATCAACAACACTCGACTGCTGATACCCTCGTGCAACTAATCTAGCCTTTTTGCGAGACCTACCATCTACTAACTTCTCCGTAAAAACCCACTTTGAATCTATAATCTCCTCATTACTAGGCACATCAACAATTTCCCATGTTCCATTAGACTCTAACGATTTTAACTCTTTATTTATTGCTATTTGCCACTCAGGTTCCTTAACTGCATCATCATATGTCTCAGGTACACCCAAACAAGTAGCTAGAGCCAGCACATCTACTTCAAAATCCTCTAAATATTTAGGCAATTTTCGCACTCTAGATCTTTTATACACAGCATGCTCACTACTAGCTCCTGGTGTAGGTTCACAATCATTATTTATTATGACATCTGATGATACTGAAGGCAGATTACTTCTATCATCACAATTATTTGGCTCATCACCAGCCCGACATTCATTTACAGGTTCATCGATAATGTTATACTGATCATCACTATTACACTGTTTATCAACTTTATAACTTTTATTCCAAAACTCATCAAATATAACATTTCTCGCTGTCTCTACCTTTCTTGTCTCTGGATTCCATAATCTATAGCCATTATCACAATAACCTATCATATATAATTTCTTAGTTCTTTCATCTAACTTTCCAGTCCTATCCTCTTTATGAATATACACAAAAGCAGGACAACCAAAAACTTTAATTTTAGTCAAATCAGGTTTAAAACCGTACCAGAGATCGGCAGGAGTGGTGTGTTTAGGTAGCACAGATGATGGTAATCTATTTATTAAATACACTGAAGACATAACCGCTTCTCCCCACATCTCCTTAGACATACCACTCTCAAAAATAAGACATCTAGCCATCTCTACTATGGTTCTATTAAAGCGTTCCGCCTTACCTGATTGAGGTGGATTACGAGCCATAGAGTAACTGATCCGTATCCCCTTTTCTTTACAAAAATCAATGAACTCTTTTGACCTATATTCACCGCCCTGATCACATCTTATATTTTCTATTGAACAATTAAACTTTGCCTCAACTAATGACACATAGATCTTAAATTTTTCAAAAACCTCACTTTTGTTTCTTATTAAATATACAGCACAAAAGTTAGTGAAGTGATCAATAAAACTCACATAATAGTTATATCCATCATGAGTAGGTGGACTAATTTTACCACAAACATCAGTTGAAATACACTGCAAAACTCTCTTTGCCTTTCTATCCTCCGGCAACTTTTTAAAATATGGTAACTTAGTTTGTTTACCCTGTAAGCATATTTCGCATAAACTCTTAGACGGGTATCTACAAGAATGACCCATTCTCCTATGCCACAAATCTGTAATACTATTACTCACATTAACATTTGCACATTCTGATATAGCTGACAATTTAATTACATATAAATTTCCAAATGTGTGACCAGATACAACTACTACCCCATTTCGCATTATCTTTACAACAGAATTTTCAAAAATTATTTGGAAACCTTTTTCTTCTAACTTTTTAACTGATAACAAATTGAACAAAATATTGTCACAAATTAATACATCTTTAATAGTTATTGTATTACCCAGCTCTGTCATACCTTTAAGAGTACCCTTCTCATTCGCTGTCACAAACTGACCCGCTTTGGCTACATTAATGTCAACATTCACATTGGTAATGTCATACACAAAGCTTCTATAATCACTTTTTAAAATATGAGAACTAGCGCCACTGTCTATAACGAATACTATTTCATGACATAACTGACCGGCACTCAATGCACTGTTTTCACTTGTAATAAAGGTACAGTCTGCAGAACCACTCTCTCTGGCAACAGCACCTGTCTCGTTACTTGACCGAGCCTTATATTTGAAGCAGTCCTTCTTTTTGTGTCCAACAGATTTACAAAAAAAGCACCTAATATTCTTCCTTGACCTGTGGTAGTTATCCCTGGCAGGAACTGACCGCCCTGTCGCAAAAGCACCTGGCGACTGTGTTTCTGAAACCATATCTCTCTTAGTACGCCGCTCCTCCTCAGCAAGTAAAGTGTTCTTTACATACTCCAGTGTAACCGCAGATTTATCCTTATTACAAAGAATGTCCATCGCAGAAACCACACTGTCAAATTCAGAAGGCATTGCTACCAAGAGTTGGCTGACTATTTCATCCTCTTCCAATCTCCCTCCAGCAACCCTGACATCAGATGCTAAAGACTCAAAATCCTGGATGAAATCCTTCAGAGGTTTGTCTTTAGAGAACTCTAGCTTCCTCCAAGCTTTCTGAGCTGTTACTAATGATTTCATACCTTTTTTTTCGTAAGTGGCACTTAGTGTGTCTATTATTTCCCTGGCTGTCTTTTTGTCTTTAATCATGGTCAAAATGCTGTCAGATAAGCACTGCACGATGAGATTCCTGGCTTTAACATCATTTTTGTTAAATTCCGCCAATCCCACGGCATCCGACGGCACCGCGTCGCTCAACACCGATATAACCTCATGTTGTTCGAGCACCAACCTAACTCTAAATAGCCAATTACTGTAACTGTTTGTTCCATCAAATGGTTTTATTCCCATGGGAATTCCTCTTGTTGCCAAGTTCTCCATGATTTGATGCCAAATATTCCGTTTTCACTCAAATTTTATTTCTAGACAAAATGTCTTCCCGGTCTTTCCTCCTGTGACGATGTGAGCAAGCAATAATCAAGCTATGAACTCACCGCTGAGACGTGTCTGGGCCCATAACCTATTCTTGCTGCTCCAGAGGAATGTTGTAGACCGTAATAAATAATAACAACTTGAGATCATAACTATTTGTATTTAATATCTTTAGAGTTACATATTATACAATCGGACCAAGACGCCATGACACACACACACAAGTCATAGACTTACGCAGAAACATAGATTAATGTACTAGTTTACACAGACTAAAGAACTGATAAAATTGTCATCAACAATTAATAAATAAACTCCAAAACCTCAGTGGCTGGCTTTTCCTGCACATTTAACAGTAGGAGGGCGGGCGGTGCATAACGCATGATGAATTTTGCACCAAACTTTATCTCTTTCAGCGGATTATGTTAAAACAAATGATGTTTAATTGCTTGATACAGACATATCGGAATAGTTAGAGGTACCTCCCGAAAAGAAGACTGACCGTCGTCTTAACCATTAGACTACAACAGCACTGATTTTCATATTATCCTATCATAATAGTATGTTTTAAACATCTAGTTTCAAATTATATTCTCCCTTCCAGCCCCAGCATGTCCTCCGAAGGTTACTCCTCTTCGGAGCTGGAGTCCATGCCGGACCGGATAGCGGAGACGTTCTCCGGGATGACCCTGCTCGTCACTGGAGGCACCGGCTTCATGGGGAAGGTGCTGGTGGAGAAACTACTCAGGTATAGAGAATCTTTATTAATTGCAAATAATTTTCGTCCGAGTCTTGGTTTTTTTTTTAAATTCTTTAGGAACTATGGTTTTATCGGTTTGAAAATTAGGTAACGTACTTAGTAGTTAAAGTCTGTCATTTTCGGAGATACTTCAAATAGGTATTTCATTTTTGATCAACCATGATAATGGATGATGAAGAGAATGTATTAACATTCTCTCTTTCTTTTTCAAGAAAACGAAACTATTTTTGTTTATGCTAGGTTTAGTTACGACAATACATTATTCCAACGAGGCCCGAGTGCCTTGACCGTTAGACCACTTTTCTTTAATTAACTTGTAGCGTAGCACTTACAACACCAATAAATTAAAAACTATTTCTACGAGTAGGTGGAGTTGTGAGCGTAGCATCTTTTGAATTTAAGTTTTTAGAGTTCCGTAACCGAAGGGTGCCAACGGGATCCTATTAAGCCAAGACTCCGCTATCCGTCCGTCCGTCCGTCCGTCTGTCTGTCAGCGGACTGTATCTCGTGAACCATAATAGGAACCTGAAATTTTCACAGAATGTGTATTTCTTTTGTCGCTACAACAACAAAACTGACCCCATGAAAATTAAAAACAAATAAAAAGTGATATTTCTTGTACAATGGTACGGAACCCTTCCTGTGCGAATCCGAGTCAGACTTGACCGATTTTTAAAAAAATCCGTGGAAGCTCTTTGATTTTACGCCATAAAAAGTAGCCTATGTTTGTCTCCGCCATGTAGGTACAAAAGGGTCAAGGTCTCTCAAGGCCAACAAGGTCTCTCTCTGTACAAAATTTCGTCAAAATCGGTTATGCGAATGAGCCCTGAAAAGGTAACAGACAGATAAATAAGTACTTAGGTACTAAATTTAGTATGAATACAAATTACGTTTCTATTTACAGAAAAGTTCCTGATATTGAAAAAATTATGCTATTGGTTCGCCCTAAAAAAGGAAAACTTCCAAAACAACGCCTCGAAGAAATGTTCAACGATGCGGTAAGATCAAATAAATTAATTTTAATTATTATTACTTAAGGGCCGATTTAACCAACGAAAAATAAGTTTTATGTAAATGTAAATTTGAAATTTTGACAGGTTTCCAATTCAAAAAAAATCAAAATTCAAAATATTTTTATTCAATTAGACTTTTACAAGTTTTTTTGAATATACAATTTACAAATTCAATACAAAAATTGTCATTAATTTATTCCTCGGTTAAACGTTACTCGAAGTTGGTGAAATCGGCACTAAGGCCTCATTTACATGAAAGCTTTTTTAACGTCCGTTAAAAAGCGTCCAAATATAATAGAACAAAATATGTATTCCCAAGTATCTGTTCACATGTAAAAAAGCGTTGACGTGTGAACATGTACCTACTTGGTACATTTATTTGGACGCTTTTTTAACGGACGTTAAAAAGCTCTCGTGTAAATGAGGCATAGATAAATACTTTTTAGTTTTACTATTATTTTAGAATTATTTATTGGAAGATATTAACCTACATTTTAATTAATTTCGATATTATTATATTTCACATTACTAGAAAGGACAGAGACATTTTGATTGTACCTTGTTTAGATATAAAATAAATTACATACGAGGAGATGTTAAAGAACGAACATTAGTTATTATTTATCGTTTTCATAATACGTAACAGATTTCGATTAAATACATACGTGTACGTGAGGTTTTATGCCTAGGTATGGTATTGCATATATTTGCACTGCGTTTGCGCGCCGTTGCGCAAGCGCAGTGCAAACGAAACAAACCGTTTGACTTAGCTTATGACGACATTAACTTGTATTACTTATGTTCACGTGAATCAGCGATTATCTTGAATCTTTTTGGCGAAGTCTTTGTTGTAACATTAATTTTTATGAGTTACTGAACGATACCCATGACTTCTTCCGCGTAGTTTTTTTATTAAATTCAGTGGAAATTATTTGATTTTCCGGGATAAAAAGCAGCCCATATCCCAAGTTTTTGACTATATATCCATGAGAAAAATTATCCGTTGCTCCGTTAGTACTTACCTAATCTACGGATGTGGATGGCGTGATTGACAAATCAACAAACAAACACAATATTTTTACACTCATATCTAATACTCTTTTATATTTTATTTTATTTTATTTATTAGGACTAACAGACAGTAGCACGTAGTGATTACAAATAATATAATAGAAATGAATATAATAATGAAATAAAATTAAAATGAAATAGAATAGAAATAAAACTTACGTGCTACCAACGTACTCTTTTATAATATGGATAACTTAAGTGTTATCTTTTAATTATGTGTTTACTCATTTAAATTAAATCAGTCTTAAAATTTACCAAAAAAAAAGATATTAAAAAATAATGAGATACATAGGTCCAATTTTATTAAATCAGAAAGGACCCAAGTACTTAGGGCTCCAGAGATAGCATCGGAATCGAAGCACTGAGTCATCGGCAGTGAAGGGACCGTCGTCTTGACTAAAGGCAAAGGCAGGCCGCGATAGACCGTAAATATACTTACGTATAAAAATTTCCATGCTTTCAAAAATGTGGACACTGAAGCTTGGCCTCGTCCATTAATTAAAAGTCGCTCAGTGCGCTATGGAGCGAGTTATATTTGGTATCCTCTCTCAGAAATGAAATCTCAGGAAATTCGCAGAAGAACAAAAGCAACCGACTTAGCTCAAAGGATAGTAGACTGAAGTGGTAGCGGGGATAGTAGAAAGAACTGAAGTGGTAGTGGACACTCAACAGGTCATGTCTGTAGCAGAACCGACGGCCAATGGGGCAGACGTGTTCTGAAGGGGTAACCACGTACCGGTACGCACAGTGTAGGACGACTTCAGGTCATAGGTCCAGCCCATCTGAAGAAGGTGGCAGGAAGCGGGCGGATGGAAGGTGGAGGACCATATTTGGTGGCGCACTGGTAAAAAGGCCTAAGTCCAACAGTAGACGCATACAGGCTGATGGATTAAAAATTTACTCCAGAAAGAGACACCTCATACTGCGTACTGTACTGCCGCTTGCTAAGTTCCGCCTTTTTATATGGCGCTTAGGGCCTTAATCCAACGGCCAAGCGAAAGCTTTATACGTAGATGTTAGTTGAAACATTTCGCAATAAGATCATTGGCTGATACGACTATCGGTACTTATTCGTTTCGAAGACGACATTCCACATGGCGGTAGTTTCATGAGCAAGCTATTTTGATACTTACTTAATACCTATATGTACTTACTTTTCCTTTTGTGGTTTTATTTCATTAAGTTATAACATCGTGTGGAATATCTGGACTGCTAATATGTTTTTACATGGAAACGTGTTAACAATTTTTCTGATGGCGATGAGAATAGTTTTCTGATAGGTAAGAAATAGGACCGCCAAATTGTATAGATACTTTGATTTTGCTTTTTATATGTTTTCTCGGTAGGTAATTAGTTTTGTGGTATACTTACTAAATAAAAGTACTTAGGTAGGTATATTCATTCATTCAAATACGAGTAAGTATTGACTATTGACGCATGAAATTAACGAAGAAACCCATGCATTAGGGCCTGAGTTTTATTATTTAGTTAGTTATGAAGAAATGAAATATCGACTAAACTAACTTATCCACCTCTAGTATCACCAGTTAATCTCTATTAGAATATCTCTTTGTCCCTACTACCTAGTAGGTAGACATTAGGTATACTATCACTTTCGCAACCAAAAGGCATTAACAACGTACAAGAAATACCGAAGTGACCCAATTCAACGGTACAATGGGCAAACTACATTACATTCTCCAAATAATAAATAATCACCTCCTTGCTACATTATACCTAATGTAGATAGCACAACAAAGATTAGGTACTTTGATGATTTCGATCGGTCGATATTACGACCCAGTTGCATGAGACTTCGTCACGCGATGGGACCTAGGGAACGGGGTTAAAAATCATTATATCCTTGCTCGGTACTTAGTTGTTACAATACTATTAAAATTTAATACATGTGCCTATTAAGGTTTGATACGTTCTCCTTTTTCTTAGTGTACCGTCTCTTTGCGAAGGTCGGTAATCATCATTAAAACTTGTACGACCACTGCACTAAATAGAAATCTCGCCTTCTTACAAAGCCACTATCCTTCTGCGGCCTAGCCTCTTCTAGCTTGTCATTTTCCTCTGCATGAATACCTCTGGATTACACGATGGCAGTACAGTAACTCACTCAAGCGTTGACTTGTTACTGGGCATGTGTGGACACTTTCAACCTGATCCAGTGTTGACGTTGCTTTCACAAGCTAGACCGTATAGCCACCAGTTTTATCTTTATGAACTCAGCGGCAGCTGCAGTAAAAATAGGCAGCAAAACTGACTATTGGATGATTCCGTTTGTATTAACCCAGAAAATGGCAGTTCTTGGCAGTTACTGAGTCCAGTCACTGCCATCGTGTAATTCAGGCATAAAGTTGAAAACTACCTTTCTCGCCCTTTCATACACTTATTTTCCATTCTCGAAAAGGCGCCGGCTCCTGCATCGTACTTCGAGTCTGTGATTTTCTGTGTCGTGAATCATGAGGGATAAAGAAGTGATTTTCCGAGATAAAATGGAGCTTACGTATTAATAATTTAGGATATAAAAAGAACAATTAAAAATCAGTGAAGGAAAACATCATGAGGATACTGCATAACTGAGGTTCTCTTCTCAAAGGTGTGTGGTCTGCTTATCCGCTCTTGTCTAGCGTGGTCGGCTAAGGCCAAACCTTTATTATTCTGAGGGCAGATCCGTTTTCAACAGTGAGCCGGCGATGGACGGGTTGATGATAATAATGATAATAAATAGTTAAATTTTTGGTACCTACTTTGATTTCCAGTTGTTCGAGAAACTCCGCGAGCTCCGCGGTGGCACAGCACCACTGTTGGAGAAAATGCAAATCATTGATGGTGACATGAGCGCCCCAGACCTGGCCATCAGCGACGCTAACAGGCAGCTGATCATCGAAGAGGTGGACATGATCATACACGCCGCGGCGACTATCAGGTGAGCATCTGCCAAGATATTAGAACTGCTAAAGAACCATGCAAGGGGTATCCTTTTTTTTTAAATTATATAGACTAGCGCTTGGCTGCAATCAGACCTTCTAGCAAGTGATGATGCAGCCTAAGATGGAGCGCGCTTGCCTGGAAGTTGCCTATTCACTCTTGAGTTGAGGGTACCCATATTACAGGTGGAAGGGAAAACTGATGCCGGAAGGTCGTTCCATATCCACCATTCAACATCTACCAGTCAACAGGGTGTAACCAGAACACCAGCAAAAACTTAGCATTATTACACTGCTTAAACACAATCCAATACCACTAACCATTTGTCTCATTTTGTAGTTTCAGTGATTTAGTATTTTTCAAACCAGAAAAACATGGCACTTGCGACGTGGCATTGACCCCGAGTGGCCTATCTATGCAATGCAACGTTTGTTTACTCAGAGAAGGTTTCTGCCATTTGGTTTATCTTTTGAGAAAAAGAAAAAACTGAGTATACAATGCCTTGTGTTTGAGACACTGCACTGTACAGGTTCAAAAATGAAAAACTAAAATCTTATTATGCATCTATTGTATTTGTTTTGCTTTCAGATTTGACGAGGAACTGAAAAAAGCAGTCTTACTAAACGTTCGGGGCACAAAGCTTATTCTAGAAATAGCAAAAAAATGTAAAAAACTTAAGGTGAGTCACATTAATAAGATATAATCCTTTATTTCAGTTGCTAATTATTTAAACTCTTGAATAAGTACTGAATATATTTCTTGTTTTTAACCCACGCCCCAAAAAGAGGGGTGTTATAAGTTTGACGTGTGTATCTGTGTATCTGCCTGTGGCATCGTAGCTCCTAAACTAATGAACCGATTTTAATTTAGTTTTTTTTGTTTGAAAGGTGGCTTGGTCGAGAGTGTTCTTAGCTATAATCCAAGAAAATCAGTTGCCGTTTGAAAGTTATCAGCTCTTTCCTAGTTACTGTAACCTTCACTTTACACTTGTTTCAGCTTTTTACTCATATATCAACAGCATACTGTCACTTACACGAGAAGCTTCTGGAAGAAAGGCCGTATCCCCCTCCAGCAGACCCCCACAAGATCATAGACGCTGTGGAATGGATGGACGAGGAAACCATCGCTACTATAACGCCAAAGTAAGTCTTAATCAAGGAGTTTGAAATCAGCTTAGCTTATTACTAAGTCTTAATATACGAGAATATCTTGAAAAGCCATAATCAAAACAGAAACATGAATTGTTTGAAAGAAATTCAAAATTCAAATGAAGAGTGATCTAGTTTGATCGCGAAACTCCATTCTCCACGTAAAGTGTTGAATAGGTAGCTAATAACTTAGCGTTAGACTGCACCTTGTTTATGGCATTTACTGTAAGTTCCAAAAGAGTAAGTATTTTTGTATACGGGGGAAAGGCTTGAGTACTATTTATTGTTTTATGCTATAACAGTATGGGAAATTGGATTTCTGTCAGATGCTGCGTGTGAGATAATTTTAATTTGATACTTTTCAGGTTACTCAGCAAACTGCCAAACTCATACGCATTCACAAAAGCCTTGGGAGAAGCCTTAGCCGTCGAAGCTATGGAGCACATACCCGTAATAATCCTCCGTCCTTCAATTGGTAAATTTAATTCATGCATTTAGGGCTGATTTTTCAATCGTGAAATAACTTTTATCTGAAGAATTTTGGGGTTTAGATATTTTGCCTATAGAAAATCTGTTAAAACTTCAAATTTATTCCTCAGGTAAAATTCATTTGACGATTGAAAAATCGGCCCTTAATCTAGTAGTTACCTAACGGGTAGTCTTTGATGCGTGCTGCATAATATCAATTGGCATGTCTTAGAAAGATTGGCCTTGTATTGATTTACTTTAGAGTACTTATTGATTATTTTTATTACAGTAATTCCTATTTGGCAAGAGCCAGTACCTGGATGGACCGATAACATAAATGGACCTACTGGTCTTCTTATTGGTAAGTATACATTTACATACAAATATAAAATACTGTTTTTATCGATTTATTTATCTACTTAGTAGGTTATAATTTGTCTCTTGCATTTCATACTAGGTACTTCGAAATCTTAATTTAAGTAAGAACTGTGATTTTCAGGTGCCGGCAAAGGGGTGATCAGAACGATGTACTGCAAAAGCAACAGCTATGCTGATTACTTGCCTGTGGATGTGTTTATCAATGGCATTATGATTTGCGCTTGGAATTACATTAAAAATGGGTATCGTACTAAATTATTTCATCACTTTTCTTCAGATCCTTTCTTCGGTGAAATCTTTATAGGTACAATTTGCAAGCAGTCATTTTGAAATTTACGTTTTGATCTTGTTCTACAATCGATCTTTCTCGCTGGTTCTTCTCAGTAGAAAACACCAGCAAGCATTCCGAACTAGTGGTAAATTATTTAGACGATTCAAAAGCACTTGTAAAAGTTTATTTGAATAAAAATCTATTCTATTCTATTCTATATAGAGCAACACTTGTGGATAGTTAGGTATATATTAATTGAAATATGAGCTCCTTTTCTGAGCTATAATACCTAATTCTAGATAAAAATATTTCATTTGAGTGCCCGTATGCTTGCTTTGCAACCTTTGCCTAGCAACCTTGATAGAACTCGAGCATCGAAACACAATAAAGTTATAGAAAAAGGTCCTTTGATCTGAAGTCATAAAAATTCGCAAGGTTTCCACTTGTAGCGCTGGCTGTAGAGAAGGACTTGAAGGACCGCAAAGAACTTGAGCTTTAAAACAAGGGAGTTAAGGTGCATTTTAGTTTGAGTCTGAAGTGTTTCGAAGCTCGAATTCAAACAACGTTGGTAAGATGTAAAATCTTATACTAAGGCTACCGATACGACTTATCTTACTTTCAGAGATACGAAGACGAACGTGGTGAACTTCACATCGTCCGCTGAAATCAAAGTGACCTGGTTGGAGATGATTGATGCTGGGAGGGAGATCATTATGAATAGAGTGCCATTGAATGGTGTCGTATGGTGAGTAAGAATACTAGCACTTGATGAAGAGTAACTTTAAGCCAAGGCAGTATGACTATAAATGACACTGGAACTTCTCTAGGGAGGTTTCACCGTCATTCTCGAATCTTGAGGTTTACTTTATGTTACGTGAAATGGATATATTTTGTACCTTTAGCTATGAATGTACATACATAGAGATGGATTTTTCAATTTATTAAACCCATTCCAGGTATCCAGGAGGTTCGATGAAACATTCTCGGCTATACCACAACATTTGTGCATTATTTTTCCACTGGATTCCAGCAGTCCTCATCGACACTCTTCTTTTCTGTCTCGGATATAAACCTGTGTAAGTGCTCTGATGCAATTTGATTTCATACTCATTACATTAAAATCGCTTTAAAGGTACAAAACGAATATTTTCTTTCTTTACAGGTTAATGCGGGTCCACCGTCGTATAAGCAAAGGTTTCGACGTTTTCGAATACTACACAAACAACCAGTGGGACTTCAAATCTGACATCGCACAGACCCTTCGAAAAAGTCTTAACCCTAGGGAGAGGAGAGATTACAAAGTTGACGCTATTGGTAAGTAATTATTGTTACAATATTTCGGGAAATGTATCGAGTCAAAGGTCAAAATAGATGCCAAAAAACTTGGCAGCATGAATAAAGTGAAGCGGTACTTCACACCAGAACAACGCTGAACTCATTATTTTGCTCAGGTTTGGTCTGGCATGGTATACTGCTTTTTGATGCAGGCCTTTGAGATGGGTGCCAACTGCCAAGTACTTATTTGATGCAGTAGACTCATCTTAATCATTATTTTTCAGGTCTGGACATATCAAAATATTTCGAAGATTGTATCAAAGCTGCCAGAATCTTTATTCTAAAGGAATATGATGACACTCTGCCTGCTGCCAGAAGGCATATGAAAATGTATGTATAATTTGCAGTAGTTTTGACAATTTTAGATCGGAGCTAGTCCACCCAGTTGCAGGTCCACCCAGTATTTTGGAAGTTTGCACCTGGACTTACTTAGTCGAAGCGGTTTGCCTCCTCGTTTCTAATTGGAACAGCTAGGATATGGAACACCCTTTAGGCATCAATTTCCCCTTCACTTTTAATACAGGTACTTTCACGTCAAGTGTGAATACGCATCTTCTAGGCAAGCGCGCTTCATTTTAGGTTGCATCATCACTTGCCAGCAGGTCTGCTTGCAGCCAAGCCCTTGTTTATTAATTAAAAAATCCATACTCAATATTATAAATGCGAAAGTGTGTCTTTATGTCTGTCTGTCTGCTACCTTTTCACGGCTCAACAGTTAACCGATTGTGACGAAATTTGGTACAGAGTCAGCCTATATCGCGGGGACGGACATAGGCTACTTTTTATCCCGGAAAATCAAAGAGTTCCTACGGGATTTCTAAAGACCCATCCGCTTAACCGATTTGTATGATAGGTACCGAGGTAGCTTGCGTCCCTGTAATTGTCATAGGCAACTTTTTATCCCGGAAAATTGAACAATTCCCACGGGATCATTAAAAACCTAAAATACCTAAACGAAGTCGCGGGCATCCTCTAGTTAGTTTAGAAATCAAAGTTTCTTTGAATTGAAAAAGTGTTAACTTCAAGTTCATTTTTTTTTAGCATGTGGTTCGTGGATATCGTTACCAGATTTTTGTTCTGGGGTCTAATCTTCTACTGGATCAGCGGCTGGATCTCGACGTTCTTCAGTTTTCTATCGACATCTAGTGAGATAACTCCTAAAGCCATTGTAGAATAAATTTTGTGAAATCCTTGATTTTAGTTGAATAGTGTTTTAAATTTTATTTGAATAAGTGGATCGTCCTACTCGTATTGCTCAAGAGTAAATTAACGAAATATTGGTGAAAGATTAAGAATGTATTAACTATAGACAATTTATTTTTAAAACGGGAGGAAAAACGTAAATACAGTAAACTATTTAATTAAAGAACATTTTATTACATCTATGCTACTCTTGCATGAGTTGCGTCATCATAACGATAGAACGAATTTCGGCGTCCTGTTTCTATAAAAGCGGTTGGACATAGTGAACTATCGCAAGAAAAAGAGTGAATTTTCTAAAACTGATCTGTGGTTGGTTTATATTAGATACCTATGTAAGTATTAGGAGGAAAATTGTATGAGCTTAGTAGATATTTTAATACACCTACCAACTCAGATATTAATAGTACCTAAAATAAAGAGAAATAGGTAAGTATTACTTAGACTGTACAGAAGACCAGTTTTATTATTTTTATTAAGTAATTAAAAGACTTGATATTATTGTGTAATCATAGTTTTAATGGTTTTTTATAATTTCCTATTTCGAATAAAAAAATATAAGTACATAACCTTGTCTTTAATTCATTATTAAATCCCACAATATTTCTATCTTACAACTTATATTATGTCGATAGATTTATTTTATTTCTAGTTTTTGGTATACCTATTATAAAAAAAAGCCGAAGCGTGAATTTAAAAAAAATATCAAATAAAAAGTTCAAAAAGTTCAATACTAAAGTGTGAAACTTCACGCGATGGCAGCGAGGCGCGATGGCAACATTCTTAGAGTGGCTAAAGACCGAAGATTCCTAAGAGTTTTGTTTTTCCTTTTCAGGTACGCAACCCTAAAACGCTGTTCCTAATAAAAAAAAGTGACAGTATTTTTTATTTTTTCACAGTAGGTTTATTAAAAAAAAACAATGTATAGTCCCCGACAGGTTGAGATGGCAATCGGGGTGTGAGGCGAAGGGATGCCTCTCACACCCGCTCGTCACCCGCGCTCGCCCGCATCGGGTTAGCGTTGTTCCCCGATTGCCATTTCAACCTATCGTGCATTGTAGTTGAAATACAATGACCTTGTAAGGTCATTGTTGAAATAATTGACTACCTTAGTAATTTTCAAAAACGTTAACAATCCCACATGCAGTTACCATCGCGTCGCGCTTGTGTTTCAGCCTTAAAAATCTATAAAAATTGCTTTACAACAACTGGTAAGTCATCACAGCACTTCTTCGGTATGAGCATTGTCTAAGTTTAACCAACTTTTAACTGACTTATCTACGGAACTAATTATTTCGATAACCCCGCATTTAGAGTACAAAAACCATGCGAACAAAGAATACAGGATAATCTTCGTGATGATGTCGACCACGTAGCGTCTGTAAAATTAAAAAAAAAATCAATACAATAGATACCTACTAAAAAGAAAACAAATAATACTTATTAAGTTATTATGAATATTTAGTCTTCTTAGATATCTGAATATATAAAAGGAAAAGGCAAAAGGTGACTGACTGATAAATATGAACTTACAGCTCAAACTATTGGACGGATCTGCCTGAAAGGATTCAGATGATTCAGATACCTATTTTTAACCCCCGACCCAAAAAGAGGGGTGTTATAAATTTGACGTGTGTATCTGTGTATCTGTCTGTGGCATCGCAGCTCCTAAACTATTGAACCGATTTTAATTTAGTTTTTTTTTGTTTGAAAGGTGGTTTGATCGAGTGTTCCTAGCTATAATTCAAGAAAATTGGTTCAGCCGTTTGAAAGTTATCAGCTCTTTTCTAGTTACTGTAACCTTCACTTGTCGGGGGTGTTATAAATTTTTAATTTACACTTGTTATGACATAAACACCCGCTAAGAAAGGAGTTTCGAAAATACAACCTCTTTAAGGAGGTACCTAAATACGGACACGCGGCCTAAGTTGCGGGCATAAGCTAGTTAACTTATATGAATTTTTCGTCTTCTTAGATATTAAATGTTAAAATAAAAAAAAATTAAATGATTATTTGGAACCAATGCGATTTCGAAAATTTGATGGTCTTCTTGAATATTGAAGTTACAATGATAGAGATCAGAGATGGACCTAATAGTTACATTTATGGTGTTTGAGTAAAATCGTTTTCCAATGTCGATACTAGGTACTTATAACATTTCGTTTTACAGTAAATTCAAAATCGATTTAAATGATCAAAGATTGCTTGTATTGAATTTCAGTGTTTACTCACATTCTATGCAGCTTTCTTGCTCTTGGCAAACTAGAGGGATCCTCCTTCAAAACATAAGTTCTTGTCCCGATAACATAGTCCCTTAAATATGTATCCCTATCCAACGAGGATACATCGATAAAGAATATTTCGTTCTCTTTCTCACTTATGCGTTTTTGGAGGGACAAGAAATTTGTGTTCCTGAAGTGCCATTCCTTTGTTGTGTAATACTGGATTATGTTGAGGCCGTGGCTTATGCGCTTTTGGAGTTTCACCATGCTAGAAAGAATGATAAAATTAGTTTACGGAAATTACCCAGATGCGATTCTAATGATTGAGCAGGAAGGTGGTTACAGGAATTTAATCTCATGCCTTACTCATACTACTAAATAAGATTCTGTATATTGCGTGTTAGTACTATCCAACACTCCTAGTTTCTCCTTTCGCCAAAGGTTGTCTGGTGGAGATTGCTCTGAGCAAAAAGGCCACCTTTGCATACAATTGTTTCTAGTTTTTGTTTTTTCGTTTTGTCTTGATTATTTCATGTTTTGTGTGCAATAAAGTTTTTATCTATCTCATTCCGTTTCGAACCCAGATAAAATGTTCTTGATTAATAAACAGTTATGAAAAGACGAAGTTTTATTATCTACTTAATAGGTATCTTATAATATCTTAATTCGTAGCTGGTTACGAAAAATTGGTTACGAACGTGGATGGAACCTTATTCTGTATAATCCATACTAATATTATAAATGCAAAAGTGTGTCTGTCTGTCTATCTGTCTGTCTGCTACCTTTTCACGGCCCAACAGTTAAACCAAACGAAATTTGGTACAGGGTTAGCTTATATCCCGGGGACGGACATAGGCTATTTTTTATCCCGGAAAATCAAAGAGTTCCCACGGAATTCCCGAAAAACCCGTCAGCTTGACCGATTTGTATGAAATTTGGTTCCGAGGTAGATGCGTCCCTGTAATTGACATAGGCAACTTTTTATCCCGGAAAATCAAACAGTTCCCGCGGGATCTTAAAAAACCTAAATCCACGTGGACGAAGTCGCGGGCATCCTCTAGTATTATATAACTGGAAATATTACTCACAAAGGCTTCTTCCCCAATAAAAACAGTAGCAAATCGACAAAGTAGGCAGGCAGCATATGCGTCAGTATGACCATAATCTGATTCGTCAACCAGTAGGATTTGATGGTACCACCCGGGTACCACAGCGCCACCGTGTACGGGTATATGTTCACCCATTTCTCACCCAACTCGATCACTTCTCTCCATGCGATCTTTTGAACTCCGGACAAAGTTATGTTGAAGATACGCATTTCTTTCGGCCTAAAAAAAAATATTTTTTTTTTCTAATACTTGAATACCTACTATATCATACAAGTGTAAATTAAAAATTTATAACACCCCCGACAAGTGAAGAACTAGAAAAGAGCTGATAACTTTCAAACGGCTGAACCAATTTTCTTGGATTATAGCTAAGAACACTCTCGATCAAGCCACTTTTCAAACAAAAAAACTAAATTAAAATCGGTTCATTAGTTTAGGAGCTACGATGCCACAGACAGATACACAGATACACACGTCAAACTTATAACACCCCTCTTTTTGGGTCGGGGGTTAACAAGGTTATCGTATAAGGGAAGCATTGGTGGACATATTTTAAGTTGCACTACCTGACTGACAGGCTGATGGTTAGCTCAGCTTAAGTCACGATCACGAAAGCAGAGATCACGAAAATCGAGAGATTGGCTGAGATCACCGACACAGCCACCGACGCGGCACAGGTTTGCCAAAAGGTTCTAATGTGTGGAAGAAACTGCACATAACCCAACTCCTCCTCCAATAAGTTTCTTGCTATGGTACTAAGGAATCGAATACTTAACTAGGTGCTTTCTGTAAGGTTATTTTTAAAAATTGATTTGAGTTGTCAAAAATAATATAAAATTATTAATTTACCTAATGCAGGTAGTTTGATAAAATCGATATTTGGCTCATTCGATGTCATACAATCTGTTGCTAGGAGGCCAACAAGATTGAACTTGCATAAATACGGGTGTTTCGAAGGTTTTAGTTTAGTCTCCTTCTGAGATTCGGAGCGATATCGCATATTTTCGGTATTTGGATTGTGAACTGAATAATTAGATGTAGTGATAGCAATCACGCTCTAATTAAATTTTTTATTTTGGCATTAGTTTGTTTAGATTAAAACTCTCGGATAACCTTGCACATTAAACTTGTGTTTTTTGTGTTGGTTTTGGAGAGGACATTCCAATAATTCGATAAAAATATTTAAATAATACCTGCTTTTCTGAGTGACGCCAATATTTCATACATGCAAAGCATAGGGGTTGCGAAACTGAAGTGGCAATGGGCAGAGCAAAAAGTTAAAAAAACCGATTTTTATTTTTATTTTATTTATTTTACATCGAATTTGAACGGCAGTGCCACTTACACTAACTAGATGATTAATAATAATAACGATTACGTTAACGTTAGGGTCTCGAGATGCTGGAATGGCGACCTCATACCATAAGCGCAACCTTGGAAGATCTCCACTAGGTGGTTGGATGACATCGGCGAGTCGCAGCAAGCCGCTGGATTCAAGCGAAAATGTGGAAATCCCTATATGAGACCTATGTCCAGCTATGGAGTCTGGTCGATGATGATAATGATGATTCATGCGAACCGACGAGAAACTTGAACACTCCTTGCTCAAATGCAAGATATATGCTACCAACCCGAAGCCTGCATCGACTCCCAGCAAAAGTCCTCACAAGAAAAGAAGAAGAAGCGATACTTACTTATCAAGAGCAGTGGCGTAAGCTATCAATATGCATCCATTGACAACCACATCAACCGGTATGGCGTCCGCCATGTAAGATGGTTCACAATGCATCGTACGAATTACACCTGAAAATATGTATGCTTATGAAAATCAGCTCATCCTGAGAAATTTTCTATTAGTTATATCACAAAATACGTAATAATAGTACTTGTAGTCTTTTATACAGGATGTAATTTGAACCTTAGCAAAATTTAGCGCTACCTTAACGCAATCCGATACCAATAACCAGTAGTAATATACTGGTAATACTCGTAGTTTTAGCGATTCAGTATTTTTCAAATCAGCAATTTATAGCGTGCAAAAGGCAGGGATAATACCCCGCCATACCCCGCTTACATATCTACGGCCCCTATCTACACAACGTCCGTTGACCGCTAGCGTCAGTCAGGTTTTTATTTACAATAAACGAACTTTTAAATATACAGGATTTTTTTCCTTAATAATCGTCACTTGTCTTCATTTTTACTAGCATTCTAATAACAACCTGTATATTTCTAAAACCATCCTAATATTATAATATGTAGATATTTACGTAGGAAAGTAAAGTTGGAATGCAAAAAATGAGTATTTATAGCAGCTGTAGTAACTATTACTTAAGTATTTACCTTTTCCACTTCCTATAACAAGTCCAGTCGGTCCATTCAAATTATCAACCCATCCCGGCATCGGCTCTTTCCAGGCAGCGGTGACTAAAAGTAAAAATACAAAAATAATATGTATGTAATTAATTGAATTATATTCAAAATTGTGCAGTTCTGCTACTCACCAATAGATGGCCTTCCAATGGCAATAGGAAACTTTGCGTTGTATTTAGCAACTAGATCCTCAGTTATGGCTTTTGTGTAGGAATACGTATTGGGTTCAGATGATATTAACCTGAAATTATACAATATTTAAATATCACTACATCACGTCTACCCCTGTCCCATACTATACATGTGAAAGTGTGTCAAGCAAATCCTGTACTTCTTAAAAGTTTGCAATGTTTTGCAAATAAAACATTTGATTGACGCTACAGGTCAACGAACGTTGCGTAAATAGGTTCCGTTTTGTAGGCCAGGCGTTGACCCCGAGTATATTGCGGTTTTGAAAAGTACTAACCACTAAAACTACAAGTACCTACCTACATATAGCAAATGGTTATTGGTAAGTATTTGTGTTTTGGTAGTATAATAGCGATAAGTTTTTGCTAGAGTTCTAAGACTCCCTGTAATTAAATACCTGAGGAGTTCTCATTATGTCAGCTAATGTTTATTCGAAAATCTTTGACTGATTACTAACTTTGGCTCCAAATAACTAAGGGTGTCATCATCCAGCCAATCCACCAGATCCATGATTTTTTCAGGATCATGAGCGGCCGGGTACAGTTTCTCTTGAAGTTCATCCAGCTCACATCGACAATATGCTGTCGATAGGTGGACGAACGCCTGCCAAAACAAAAATAAGCCTTTAAGAGTGCTCTCCATGGTCACTCCAAGTTGAGCACGAGCGCATGCTATTCCAATCAAGTCTCAATAGCTCAACGGTTAAGGAGCGGACTGGATTCAAAAAGGTCGATGGTTCAAACCTCACCTGTTGCACTATTGTCGTATCTTTCTACTCCGAGCACAAGCTTTACGCTTAGTTGGAGGGGAAAGGGACTAATTTTCCCCTTTCCTTTCCAACACCTAGTATGAGTAGCGTGAACAAAAACTTCTAGAACAAAAGAGCTACTGCTGAGTTTCTTACCGACTCTACTCAATAGAATAGGCTTTCTGATTCGGTGGTAGAGCCTTGCCATATCATAAGTGAATGCTATCTTACATGAAATAAATAAATTCAATTCAATTCAATTCAGAACCGTTGGACACGTCCCATTGCGCAATGTGTGAGATGCAGTCTTTAATAACATGTTGCCAATTCAGTTACCTCAAGTTTTTCCATAGTTTCAGCAAGTTTCAAGACACGAAGAGTTCCTTTAGTGTTCATATGCACAGCATCTTTTAGTTTTTGATCAAATCTGAAAGAAAACATCAGCTAATCAATATAATTTGCAAACTTTCCTGTGTCGACCTTTGCTAGGCTACGTATATAGACAGCTCGCTTCGCTCGTAACCTCTTCGTTCGCTCTATTCGACCTTGTAGGCCCACTTCTTCAGAACTTCTTTTGTGATCTTGTGATCGCTGTACAAAACCACACTAGGGACGTAAGATAGATAATACTGGGTGGAGTAGATGGTACCAGATTTCGTACTGGACTACATTCAACCTACCTAGTACATAGAATCTAGATCAAAGACAAAAAACTAAGCGCAAGCCACACGAGCTTAGCTGGCTTGGCTTAGCTCAGCTAACGTAGCTCCAGCATATTCTCATACTTCACCACCACCACCGCAGTCCACCAGTGATGTCAGCTAAGCTAAGTGACCTACGTCACTCTTCTATGTCTCATCACTACCTAATAGGTACATCTCTTAGTTTTCAGTGCAAACCAACACATTCTTAGTTCAGTGTGACCTGCGCTTTATAGGTATTGCTATAACATGAACACACTACCTTACACAGGCGGCGCTATGGATAACAATATTACAGTTCCTCTGTAACTCTTGACGGTCGTCGTTCGATATACCCAGCTCTTCCTCCAATATATCGCCGGCTACCAGTTTGAGCTTCTTGAAACATTCTGGTTGTTTCTCTCTTAGGTATTCAAATATCTGAAAAATATAAATATTTTAGTACATTTGTGGGGCATTACTCTTAGTCTCACTCCTGACAATCTCCATTCTACGTTTCATTATCTACTGAGAGCGTGAGAGATATGAAAAAAATAAATTGTCTTCTCTCAAATTTTGTTTAATTTAGTGGAAATAATAATTCGATGGGCCCCCTAATCCGTCACATACATCTCTCTAAAAGTTATGATTTTTGGAATTAGGTATTAAGTCCAAAACTGTGTTTTCCAGTCCATAAGTAGGCTAGGACTAGGTTATTATTTAAAAATACGTCGAAAAACTTACCCTATTATTGCAAAGATCCTTTAGTCTCTCTTCTCCGGACACTCCTTTCTTCTGCCTCATCAGAAGGTAAATAGTTTGAACACCGGGACATGATCTTAACAGTTTTTCTACTAATGCCTGAAAACAATGTAATATTACTTTCAATATCACTAATATAATCAACCTATTTAGTTACTAAAGCTTGAGAAAATACAAAGCGGCGGCAGCATACAAAATGCGCGCGTACTTGTGTACGATTTGTTACAATTATAAGGAACTTTGTAAAGCAGTCATACTGCGGATCGTATCGACCACAGGCTGATCGCGGATGTGAACGCCTTCTTTCAGTTTTTTGTATAAAATTTCTAGAAGCAACGTTGAACACACCATCTTTGCACGTAGTAGTAATGTTATAAGCCCCAAAAACCTTCAATTATGCTTTTCTAACTTGAATAATGAGTGAATAGACAAGCGCGCTCCACCTTAGGCTGCATCAACACTTGTCAGCATATCTGATTGCAGCCAGCACTAGTTTGTATACTAAAAATCTTGGGGCCGGGGTACATAATATGGCGGAGTGCAGTGCAGAACATTTTTCACAGTCAAAATATTATCGACATTGTCCTCATTGAAATAATATCTAAAATCAATTATGCATACGTGCGGATACTCGCACATCCGCGCGCAGTCCCGCGCGCGCTCGCGCATTCTCTGGTACAAATTCGCGTAATGTCGCGCGATTAGACAACTTCACGGGCATGCTCTGCGCTACGCTCCGCCATATATGTGCGCCGGCCCTTAGACCAATAGAAAATAGTAACGTTACCTTTCCTACGAAACCAGTAGCTCCCGTTATGAGTATATTTTTCCCTTCATAAAACTCAACGACGGAGGGCGCCATTTTGACCAGGGTAAGTTCAGGCGTCTAAAATAATAATGTGAACATTTATTTTTCACGAATTTTCACAGAGAGATGACATTCCGGGAACTCACTACCACCTCGACTAGCATGTGAGTTGTAAGGCTAGAAATTCGTGTGTACTTTATTTGTTAGGATAGTGAAGTAAGAAAATCATGACCTCAGGGTCAACGCGGTTGCAAGTGTACCGACCAAATAGTTAAAAATTCAATGTTTTCATTTCGAATTAACATGCTTCTGCTAAGCTTGCGTTTACATCTTTTTCTCACTTTAATCCTTAATTCTCTAAGGTGTATGTTACATACAGCCTGTCGATTACAGGCGAGCATTACGTTGTATGGGAATCTTAGATTTTTCTCAGACTTAAACTGAAGGTATACTGTCATCTTTATACCGCTGTCTCGTTTTAACTGAAACTTAAATCTGAGCAAAGTCAAAGTACGCTCTATAATCTCAGCCTTAGTAGGTATTCAGTAACAGACTTTTACTAATAGTATTTAAGTCAATCTTTAGAAAGCCTGGCGAGTGGCGAGTGTTTTCAGTTTCAAAGCAATAGGCAGGTTTAATAAAAATTGTGACCTTTTTAAGTTAGCCCATTTCCATCTTAGGCCTCAGCTTCAAACTCCATAGATCTCTTTGCCCTATATAGTCAAAGTCGAATAATAAAGTCTTTGTTCAGACTTTGGTAAAAACTAGGGAATTGCGTTTAGTCAGGTACAAATCCAATTTAGGCAACAACTTCCTACAATACTTATACTTATAATTTAAAAATCGATACTTACTAATATTATAAAAATGCGAAAATGTGTCTGTCTGTCAGCTACTTTTTCGCGGTCAACAATTTAACCGATTCTGACGGGTAGAGAGTTAACTTATATCGCGGGGACAGACATAGGCTACTTTTTATCCCGTAAAATCAAAGAGTTCCCACGGAATTCCTAAAGACCATCCGTTTAACCAATTTGTATGAAAGGTACCGAGGTAGTTTGCGTCCCTGTAATTGGCAAAGGGAACTTTTTATGCCGGAAAATCAAACAGTTCCCACGGGATCTTTAAAAACCTAAATCCACGCGGACGAAGTCGCGGGCATCCTCTAGTATTTTTATAAGTTCAATTAATCATGCATTGGAATGGGGAAAACATCCACACAATAACAGCTGGGAAGACCATCAGCTCGAATGACAGCTACAATGTCATGATCGCAATGACCTCTGATTGATTGACGCTCGATCACTATTGGTTATTGGCTACAAGAGTAGCATAAAAGCCAATAACAACAATTGCGATTGTAATATTGATTAATGCAGGTTCTACGGAATCGAGCTACTGACTTTCTCTGAAAAAAATCTCACCAAGAAACTCAGCTTTTAAGAATTAGCATGACTGTTCTTAGTTTCTTATACCACTAAACCATAACGGTTTGATTGTTTACATCGATCATGTACGTACATACGATCGGTGGTCAGTCTATAAATAATTCAAATCGCATAATCACGGTTGCATCATTGTTCATTATTACTCAAACAGGTGATTAGTTGAAGTCACTACGAAATACAAAGTTTGTGAAAACATGACATCCATATTATAATAATATTATAAGTGCAATAAAGCCTCAATAGCTCGGTTGAGGAGCGGATTGAATTCCGAAAGGTCGGCGGTTCAAACCCCACCCGTTGCACTATTGTCGTACCCCCTCCTGGCACAAGCTTTACGCTTAATTGGAGGGGAAAGGGGAGCCATGCTAATCATGACTAATATTCTTTAAAAAAAAGTCTCTGTTAGGTGACTCATGCTTTCCATGACCCATCGTTAACTGATGTTGACTCTGTAGTCAACTCTGTCTCTGTAGATAGCTTGCATCTCAGAAACGGGTAGGTACCTACATACATACATAGGTGCGCTAACATAGGCAATTTTTTAAATTAAAAAAAACCCCCGTTTAGGTAAGTCGGGTGTAGTATGGATAAAGGATATTAATTGTTTACACTAACGTTAATTTCGACATGTGATTAGCAATGTAATAACTGGCCCGCACCGACACTAGTTTCAGCCTACTCGAGTGCCGGTATTGGTTAAAGTCCGTTTTCAACAAAAACAAAACAGAGTTAGCTAATATCATATGTACCGTGACGAGTTTAATGTTCTAGAATAGCAAGTTCGCGATTTCAAGGGTTTAAGGATCGTTTCAGACGTAGGTACTAATTTGTACGTCACTAAATTGTATGTAACGCTTGAATTTCAATTGAACAAACTCCTGAAAAACCGGCAACGTATCGGCGGTACGTGTGGTGCTGCAAATGTTCATAGGCGGGGGTGATCACTTAACATCAGGTGACCCGCCTGCTCGTTTGCTCGCTATCTTATTATAAAAAAACAAACAAACAACAACAGTCAGTTAATGTCAAAACACGCATAAGGTAGAGCACCATCTTCTTTGTCCTTCTTCTTTGTTCTTTGGGGCTACCACAGGTTTTAGATTCCCTGTACCACTTCGACCGTCTCCGATCTATTGTGATCGTCACCAACTACAATTCAGTCAGTTTTCCTGACTGGAATTAGAGTAGCTTCCTCAGGGTATACGATGAGTTTCCCTAGGTTGATGCTACGTTTATGCATTAGAGCGGGGCAATAGCAAATTATTATTTTTTTCTTTCTCGTCTGGCTTTACAAAGATTAGCCAATGTCAAGTTTGTAGTTATTTACAACAAGTTAGTTAAACTATACAAGTATGGACCCCGTCTGCCAGCGCTCGCCGACACACGCATGGCACCCCTTTAGAGCGCTTTCCAGTCAGTTTTAACAAAAAAAAAAAAACACTCCAAAACGTCAGAGCACGCCCGCCAGCTAACACCAACACAGACGAAGTCATAGCAAATTATGTACTACATCGGAGTCCCGAAAGACTCTCGGCATAGTATATTGATATCTGTGCCCTGAAGGTTAAGGCTGTACATGTGTCTCTTTAGTCCACAAGTACCCGTCAGAGCTCGCACTAGAATGCATAGGTTTTTGCTCAGAGCGCCAGCACCTACTAGAATGCATAGGTTTTTGCTCAGAGCGCCAGCACCTACTAGAATGCATAGGTTTTTGCTCAGAGCGCCAGCACCTACTAGAATGCATAGGTTTTTGCTCAGAGCGCCAGCACCTACTAGAATGCATAGGTTTTTGCTCAGAGCACCAGCACCTCAGAGGCTACTCTACTACTAATTCGAATAGCAGATTCTACTAAGATCCAGCGAGATACTGAACTTACAAGTACCTACTCTTTTCAAAAGACATTACGTATTGGCATACTATAGGTTAGTGACTTGCAATTCAATACTATTGAAATTATAACCTCCAATGACAGTATGGGTCATTTACATTAATAAGGTATTATGTGCGTAAATCTATACCTACTGAATTTAATAAGGGACTACATGCACGCTTTTAGTTATAAATTTAGTTTTAGTTATGGCGTTAGCCATGGTCTCAAAGAAAATCTTAGTTCGCCATATCAAGATAATTTTCAATTCATGTGGGCCAATTTATAGGCGCATATTTTGTAGGGCCAGACCAAAAACATGCAGGAATCAGGTATTTTGTTGTGAAAACTATTTTGGCAATTTGTCCATAAAAATAAACAAGACTGACTAAATTTTAGGGTTCCGTTCCTCAAAATGTAAAAACGGAGCTCTTATAGGGTTACGTTGTTGTCTGTCTGTCTGTATGTCCGTCCGTCCGGCCGGCCGTTATGTCTGTCAAGAAAACCTATAGAGTACTTCCCGTTGACCTAGAAACATGAAATTAGGCAGGTTAGTAGGTGAAGCTAACCGTGAATTTGTGGTTACATGATAAAAAAAAGTGTTTCAATTTTCAAAGTAAGATATCTATACCAAGTGGGGTATCATATGGAAGGGCTTTATCTGTACATTCTAAAACGGATTTTTATATATTTTTAAGCATAATAGTTTTTGATTTATCGTGCAAAATGTCGGAAAAAATACCCGAGTATTGACTACGGAACCCTCGGTGCGCGAGTCTGACTCGCACTTGGCCCGTTTTTTTTTATGTTGATCAACTCAGTCTCCTCTGAATTCATTTTCACTGTATTGGAAGAAAAAAAATGGGACAGCAGAAGTTGGTCAAAAATATAAGTGAGTAAATGTTTTTTTCATCTTTCGGGAACCTTTTTTTGCTGGGACCAAAATGAGTGATGACGCATGAGCTGATGGCCTTCTCCATCTTACGCACAGCATTTTAAGAACTCATTTTTTATTCAAGTAACGTATGTTAATTACGTTTTCAGCAATTCCTTAACAGGGCTCTCTCCGTCACTCGCTTCATACAATCGTAGTTCCAATTTCATTTGAATATTAAGCAACCAAAGTCCATGAAATTTTGCAGACATATTCTAGAAACTAATATCTGTGCCTGTGGTGTTTTAAATTTCCTAAAAATATGAATTTTTAAGACCGCGTAGCTTTGAAACCGAATATTTTAACAGAAATCTGGAAAACCACAGGCATAGATATTAGTTTCTAGAATATGTCTGCAAAATTTCATGGACTTTAAAATTGGAACTACGTTTGTATGAAGCGAGTGACGGAGAATCGCCTCTTAAGTTCAGCAGTTCAATAAAACTACTACTGCCTACTATTATAAAAAAATTGAAAAAAAAAAAATTCGGTAAAGTGCGTGTCGGACTCGCACACGAAGGGTTCCGTACTATTGTTCAAGAAATAACCGTTTTTATTTTATTTTTTGAAATTTTTATTATTTGTTGTTATAGCGGCAATAGATATGCCTACACATTCTTTGAAAATGTTCACGAGACAGACGGATGGACGGACAGCGGAGGCTTAGTAATAGGGTTCAATTGGGAACCTTAAAAACCCGGCCCCGTGAAAATATGGCTCATGGAATCAGTTAGTAGGCACTTAATACAAGATGATGAACGCGACTTCATCCGCGTGGTTTTAGGCATTTTGGAGTTTTGGAAGGGGGAGAACCTTTAGTCTGATAACCTTCATGAATTAAGCTACTATAGGCCAAGTTTGGTACCGTTTTCAAGTAGATCAAGGATGTTGAACTCATTTATAGTATCATACTAGCCGATGCCCGCGACTTCGCCCGCGTGAATTTAGGTTTTTTGAAATCCCGTGGGAACTCTTTGATTTTCCGGGATAAAAAGTAGCCTATGTGCTAATCCAGGATATTATCTATCTCCATTCTGAATTTCAGCCAAATCCGTCCAATAGTTTTTGCGTGAAGGAGTAACAAACATACACACACACACACACACGCACACACATACAAACTTTCGCCTTTATAATATTAGTGTGATTATTTGCAAAAATACATAGTTCTCCCCGTTCTCATCCTTGGATCCTATGTACCTATAAACCCTGTCAAAAGAAATCTTTTGTTCACAAAATGCCATAAAAAGTGTTTTACGCGATATTGTGACGTCGAAAAACTCCACAATACTTCGTTTTCATTCAATTCTAACGGAATATAATTATACCTACTTATATCAGGCAACCTCTCATCACATCGAAATCGAGGGTAAGATCTAGGCACGCATCTCTTGACTTTTCGGAGTTACTTATGTTTTTAAGCAATTAAATATAACTTGCATGTACTGCTCAGAGTTCTCCATAATATTCTCAAAAGTGTGTGAAGTCCGCACTTGGACAGCGTAGTAGACTATGGCCAAAATCCAGCTAAGAAACCTTTCTCATTCTGAGAGGAGAGTCGTGCTCATTAGAGAGTGGGCCGACAATGAGTTTATATTGATGAAAATGATGATGATCCAAAATGATTAATTTTCCTAGAGGAATAAGTTTCAACGATCTCCTTTCTCAAACTTTTGTGTAGACTCGGTCTATTCCAGAAAATCGAAGATTTCTCGCAGGTTTTAAAAAAAAAACCTTAATCTTAGTCGCGGGCGTCTAGTAAATTATAATATTATATTAAAAGTTAACTCACCCCTATTCCAACTTAAAAGGTAAATTAATGATACAAATAAAACGAATTGGTATCTAATTAATGATACCAGTGAAGCGTGTGTGGATGACCACAGGCGTTGAACCACGAATACTTTGTGGAGCACAGTTTACTACGGTATGCGAATAGGTTGGGTGAAACAACCGGGCGAAATGTTACCGATGTTTTATTAAGTAATGTGAACTGCTAAAAATGGCCAGTTAGGTCTTCGTCGCAGGGCTAACGTACAAATTGGAATATGTATTGTATAGGTGCCTTTTATTTTGGTAGCGGGGGGTAATTAAAATAATTAATTCGCATAAAACATGATAACTTAAAATTTGAAATTGCCGGTACATACGTTAATTACATAGGTATTTGATGATAAAAAATTGAAAAAACTCGCTTGCCAGAAGTTGATATTAAAAATAAATAAAAATTACTGAAAACTATTTCTGGCATACGTTTGTCTGCGTTTTTATGTAAATTAAAATCCTCACTTAAATCATATTTTGCTCGAAGATCTGTCAACTTTTCCACTAACGCTCCTTGTATACTTGGTTTCTATAAAAATAAATGCTTCCCCAGATTTATGTTTCTGCGTTAATTAGTGACTGTTTTTAAATTTTTGGTAAGTACCTAATAAATTATTAGGTAATTAACCGATTTCCAAAAAGGACTAATTTTAAGGATGCGAAAACCTTCAATGAATTAAAATATAACTTCGGTGGCTATCATTCAATGTTAGACACTCAGTTAATGAATCATCCCCATGGCTACCTTGTTTACCTTATATGCGTTGAAATGCGAGTCGCGCGTCATAAGCGTTGATGGACAGATGTCAGAAACCTTCACGCAAGCTTCACCAACAACTATTCAAAGTTTCAACTCAGACGAAAGATGCGCGAACGTAGATATAGGTAACGTACCTATAGAAATAAGCACAGATAAGAGATTTTCTTTCCCTTATGTGTGGGAATAAGAAACGAAAATTAATTTTTATAACTCTGTTAGTAGGTATAGGTACTATGGATGTACCTATGTAAGTATTTAATAAGTGTAATTAGTTTTTTAGTTTCGAAATGAACAAAAATCAAACACATCTATTCACCATCGAATATAATATTTTATACAATCATTTATTATACCACAAAATAAAAATAACCAACAAATAACACATGGATTACAAATTCGTTTTTGGTAAGAAAAACAATGTCATGGAGTGAATTATACCGACGTGGAAATTCGCAAAGTTATGGAATTCCATAATGATATGCTTGATATGTTGTGATGTTTTATTTTAAAACGAAAATAAATTTATACGGAATTCCTAAACTTTGCGAAATTCCGCAGTGAATTGTCCCTTTATCACAAACCTAAAAAAATTTCTCTAAGTAAAGATCATTAAAAAAATATTTTACAATTTTTACGCTAAACTAGTTTTGACTTCATTTTATTTTTATAGACTTTTTAATGACAAATTTTTGTAAAAACGGAACCCTAAAAAACGGAACAATAAAAATTATTACATAATGAACTGCCTTCCTAACTATGGAAAAGTGCAAAGTTTTTAGGTAGCATTTATCTGAGTGTGTAGCCTTATTCATAGTACTTATTTACATTTTTATAATTCAGTGTACAAAAGTTATTCAATTTTATATTTTGATTATTATTTATTAAAATTGCCAAATGTTATACTTCAAATAATGGATATGTATTTATTTTAATTATTCTCTTATGCTATAAATATTGACATACTATTGTCCTTAATCAATATAAACAAATTAGTCAATACAGTTAAGAAATTAAATATTTTTACAACCTATTATTATTTATCATTAAATTGTACGCGCGACTAAAACTACATTAGTGACAGAGGACCGCCTAAACGTTTTTGGATAAAATTTTCAAAAACAGAACACATCTCTTGTGAAAATGCGATAATCACGAATTTGTAAAAGTCATTTATATATGAATCTATGTGTTCCTCTTATTTTATTGTACCGGCTAAGTATTACTAATAAGTAAGATATTATACAGGGATTTTCTGTTCACATGTCAAATTCAAATCATTTATATCGTTGAATTTTTAAGATAATGGGGTAAAAGGTGGGTAATGGGTATATTGTTAAAGAATTAAGAAGTCTTTCAATGTTTAGTTTAGACTGAGATATAAATAATCAGGTGTACGACATTGATATTTAATTGTCAAAATTTAAAAAGCGTCTCAAATGAGTGGGCAGTCTGAGTACATGTTCAAACATCGTAATTATATTAAAAATGGCCTCTAGCTAACACGTTTTATATATATTTACATGAGTTAACTAAAAAACCTGATGATATAATAATATATAAAGTAAGCGATTAACGCGTAGATTGTGATTTGTACTGCTTTGTCCAAGTAGTATAATCTGCAAAGATGAAAACACAAAAATTAAGAACGAGTTAGTAAAAAGTATTCCGGAAACTTTAAAAACTGTACCTACTCATGGCTCACGAGCTAAGTTAAAGGGCAAATGTTTATTCTCAGTCGTGACCAATCTAATAGTAGCCTTTGAAATAAAAAAAATGGCATGGGTATTTAAGGGAAATATACGTGTGGAATAGATGTCTTGGTCACTAAGCGTAATAGGCTTATAATTGATTAGTGTGAAGGTTACCAAATTTTGATCGAGACATAAAGACTCGGTATATTCGAAAATTCAAGTATCTTTAGTAATTGTTATTTGCTATGTGTCAAATCAGAACAATCCTGCCAACAGAATAGATGGCAATAATGCTGAATGAACTTTTTATGAATATAATATAATTTTTGAGTAGAAACTTACTGTCTATGTAACCGCCTGGCTTGTGGTAGAGTAGCAGGGTCTTCTTTACAGCAGTATTCCCGAGCTCCTTTTATGTAATTTCTGATGTACGAACTCCAATGTACAACCTGTAAGTGTAAAGTTTCGACATGTATTAGTAGGTAACTAAACAAACATTAAACTGTTTTAATATAAGTGAAGTAAGCACTTATCTATGTACTTGGTGTTTTGAATGTTAAATAAAAATACTCGTGAAGAAATTATTGTTTTTGAATCAAAATTTTTGATATGATGTTTAAATAGGCATAGTTTCTTAACTTTAAATCTTACCTCAATACTAGTATAGAATATTTCATCGTCTGCCTTAGATATTTGATTCCTAAGCGATCTGTAGTAGTCGTTTTCAAAGAACCACTCCTTAGTTGTATAGTATTGGAGAACTTCTAACCCGTAGTTGACACGCTTTTGAATTTTCACCATACTGAAAATAAAGTAAATTATAACGTAGGTTTTAAAATTCAATATAACTAGACTGGAATGTTATCGGGATACTATAATCTCACTAAGTTTGCAGTAACAATATAAGTTTGCGGCAGTAATTTTGTATGATATTTATTTAAGTTAAACTTTTTTTTTAAGGACTATGTATATCATCAAAGGTTTATGTTTATAATTAGATCAGGATTTAAAATATTACTCCCATTAATCAGAATTAATATACAAAAATCACAAAGTTTACTTAAAATATTTAGTCAGCAAAAACTTACAAAGTCTTCTGCCCCGTCAGGAATAAAAGAAAATCAACAAAGTATGCAGGTAATAAGTGTGTGAAAAAAACAGCGAGCAAGTGTTGAAGTCTGGAACTCTTTGGAGAGCCTCCCGGATACCACAGGCATACTGAGAACGGGAACTCTTGTACGTGGACACGACCTGCAGAACATATGTAATGTTAATACCTGTTAAAGTATAATATTGGTTAAATTATGCGATTAGAAGCTCAATGTGCTTGAGGCAGAATTATGCAAAGTGAAAGAAAATTTGGCAAAGTACACTTTGCATAATTCTGTTAAGGTTCTAATATTTACCCATATCAAGTGCTTGCCCCCACGTTATAGGGTTATGACCCGACTGCGTAATGTTGCAAATTCTGATTTCTTTTGGTCTGGAAAAAATAATGATTTTTAATTAATCTTAGCGCTGATTTTCCAATCGCCAGACAAACTTTAACTGACGAATAGACGTTTCAACAATTTTTCTATATAAACCATGTCAAAACCTATAGAAAAAGTTATTTGTAAGATAAAAGCTTGTACTAATAGTAGTTACTTCCTACTTACATAGCTAAAGGTGCCCACGCACTCGAACTGAACTGCAACTGAACTGCGCGTCGCGTCAGCGCCCCGTTCTTCTGCAGTTCAGTTTAAGTGCGTGGGCAACTTAAAAGTTATTTCACGATCATCGATGTAGTTGACGATTGAAAAATTGGCCCTTAGTGAAACACTTTTACCCCGGCCCATTATATTGGTCAAAATTTGAAAATAGAAAACGATTCATCAGTATAAATAAATAATCAAAATATAGGGGTTTTCAAGGTAATGTATGGAGACTTACTTTTCCAAAGCTGTGACGTAAGCCAAGAGAATACAAGCGTTCACCGCCATATCCACAGGAACCACGTCAGCCAGGTAATTCTCATTGCAGTGCATCGTTCTAATCACTCCTGTTGAGTGAGAACATTCATGTTCATTCATTTTCATTACATACTACATTAAAACATGGGGTTTTGGTAGTAGTTAGTTTGGTAGTAGGAATGCCATATCTAGTAGCAACGTACCGCTACTAGTATGGTATTAAAAGTCTGGCATTGAGTACTGAATAAGAATACATAAGTAATACAAGTGTTAATTAAAAATTTATAACACCCTCGACAAGTGAAGGTTACCGTAACTATAAAAGAGCTGATAACTTTCAAACGGCTCAACCGATTTACTTGGATTATAGTTAAGAACACTCTCGATCAAGCCACCTTTCAAACAAAAAAACTAAATTAAAATCGGTTCATTAGTTTAGGAGCTACGATGCCACAGTCAGATATACAGATACACACGTAAAACTTATAACACCTCTCTTTTTGGGTCGGGGGTTAATAATATCTAAAATGGGTTAGTTAGGTACGCGAAATCTTGAAGAATTAATCCTTATCGTTGTGTCTAATGTAATATGGTTTTATGGATACTACGTGCATGCTTACCTTTTCCAGCACCAACGAGAAGACCGGTAGGACCGTTCAGGTTGTCCACCCAACCAGGCATTGGTTCTTTGTAAGCGGCCGTCACTGTAAAAAAAAATAGTTGAATTAATAATAGATCTTACAGCTCTATTCACAGAATTCAAATATTTAAGGTAGGTACAAGTAGGTATATGAAGAGAAACGACTAAACAGCAAGAATAAGAGTTAAAACCTCGTTCGACAAGCAAGAGAAATCTATTGGCTCTAAAATTGTTTATTTACTGTGGGTCCAAAAAGAAGCCTAGTTAATAGTTTGCCTTTATTGAAAGGCATCATACATCTGTGTTTGGTTGGACACCGTGTGATTTTTTCACCTTCTTATTTTAGAGGGGATCCATGTATCAGGCCATCGATGAGTAGATATGAAGATGGTGATGTTTTTTCTTTTCAAAATACTTAGCCGTTGTTTACATTTGGCAAATATAAATAATATGAATAAGAGCTGGCAGCTACCTCGGACAAAGAATTAGTTAGCCATTCAAAGAGGGAACGCTGCCAGTATCTTCGGAACCTTGCCTAAAGGGACTTCTTTTAATAATTTATTTTAGTTAGGTATTATATTATATTTTTTAAGGTTTTTAGTTTTAGGTTCTTTGTTTTAATAATTTAGATTTTAGATGTTCACTCTTGTATATATAATATTACGTTTGGTAGTAAATAATATGATGAAAATATAATGTTAACATGAGCTTACCAATTGAAGGTCTTGCAATGACAATCGGAAACTTCCCTGCATGCTGTGACACCAGATCTTCTGTCAGTGACTTGGTATAAGCGTACGTGTTGGGTTGTGGCTCGATTAATCTACAAGAAAAAGTAACGTTTCATAACAGATTTTTCACACAGTGGGAGATCATTTTCCGAAATGTAGGTATAGGTAGTGCAAAAATATGGACAGCATCAAAAAGTGTGAAATGGGAAAATCATAAAGTAGTCCTTGTTCAATTTGCACATCCTAAAAGAACTAATATGTAAGTATAACAATAAGTATAACAATTATACCTAAGTTTGCCAAATTTTTACATGAGGTCTTCTGATATTCTTAAGAGTGCTCTCTCCGTCACTCGTTTCATACAATAGTAGTTCCAATTTCATTTGAATATTAAGCAACCAAAGTCCATGAAATTTTGCAGACATATTCTAGAAACTAATATCTATGTCTATGGTTTTCCAGATTTCTGTTAAAATATTCGGTTTCAAAGTTATGCGGTCTTAAGAATTGTCATACAAATCTTTGAGCCCCTGTAATTTTTAAACTACATATTTTTAGAAAAATCTAAAACACCACAGACACAGATATTAGTTACTAGAATATGTCTGCAAAATTTCATGGACTTTGGTTGCTTAATATTCAAATGAAATTGGAACTACGATTGTATGAAACGAGTGACGGAGAGAGCCCTGTTAATAGGTATTCACCCTGATTGCAATATGAAAAACAGAAGCATTTAGAAATATTTTTTATATGAAGCTTTTTATTCTATTCTTACTTAGGTTGCAGATAATTGAGAAGGTCGTCATCCATCCACTTCACGCACTGCATGATGTGCTGAGGCCTGTGCTTCGCTGGGTAAAGCTTTTCTTCCAGAACCTCGACTTCGCACCGGCAGTAGGACGTGGACACGTGGACGAACACCTGAAGATTATCACACTAATATTATAAAGGTGAAAGTTTGTATGTGTGTGTGTGTGTGTGTGTGTGTGTGTGTGTATGTTTGTTACTCCTTCACGCAAAAACTACTGGACGGATTTGGCTGAAATTTGGAATGGAGATAGATAATACCCTGGATTAGCGCATAGGCTACTTTTTATTACGGAAAATCAAAGAGTTCCCACGGGAATTTTAAAAAACCTACATCCACGCGAACGAAGTCGCGGGTATCGGCTAGTTACAAAATATATTGATTAATAATAATGAATTTGTAAAAAAAAATCTTAGTGCTAAAAAATTTTTAAGAGATATTTCACCGCGTTTAATAGCCTCATCGGGTGACAGAAGGGCTGGCTCATTTTTTGCGCAACGGATCATCCTGGCTGGCATTCCACGCGGGCATGATTAGTATAGTAATTAGGTAAGGTAAGCTTTAAGTTTATTGTAATATTTTCAATACAACAATAAAAAAAATGTATGTTAAATATACAAGATAATTTAATTAATTAAGGAAACAATAAGAATTTTTTCGTATTTATTTTTATTTATTATTTTTTCGTAACAACATCGTAAATCAAAAGGTTCAAAGTTCAAAATGGTTGAAACGGACATAATTTTGAAAAGTTAGAGGTATAGGCTCAGGATCTGATCCCGGATTCTCTAAATAGGATGCCAAAGTGGCCTAAGTCTAAGGCCTAGGCTGCATCATCACTTGCCACTAGGTCTGATTGTAGCCAAACGCTAGTAAATAAAATTTAAAAAAAAACTTACCTCTAGTTTTTTCATCCCCTCTGCTAGTTTAAGCGCTTTCATAGTTCCAACAGTGTTCATGTTTATTGCATCACGGATGAACATGTCGAACCTGTAAATAAAAACAAGTATAATTTAAAAATTTATAACACCCCCGACAAGTGAAGATTACAGTAACTAGATAAGAGCTGATAACTTTCAAACGCTACGAACGGATACCTGTGTATCTACATACACACGTCAAACTTATAACACCCCTCTTTTTGGGTCGGGGGTTAAAAATACCTATGTTCATGGGTGGTGGTAATCACTTAACATCAAATGACTGCCTGCTCGTTTGTTTGTTATTTATATTTCAAAAAAAAACTTATTCGTCAAACAACAAAATATTAGATTAGCTGATTAGATAAGTATAGATTTTTATAGGGAATCTCGAAATGTAAACTTATTTTAATTAATAGATATCTAATTGATTTAAAAGTTTGTAAAGGGTGAACAGATTTAGATGAAATTTTGACAAAAAGATATCGTATAGTAAATTAACTGAAATCAGAATAAAGCTTTACCTAACGCAAGCGGCGCAATGGAACATGATCTGAGTCTCTCGTTGCAGCATATCCCAATCCTGGTTCGAAATGCCAAGTTCTTCTTGAAGGATGTCGCCTTTGATTACATGAAGCTTGTCGAACGATTTCGGAGATTGTGTGTGCAAGTTGTCAAACACCTGGAATTAAATAAATTATTGTTAATAGTGACCAAGTAGCTCAAAGGATTAACAAGCTGAAGTGGCAATGGACAGGCCATGTCTGTCGCACCGACGCGTGACGGCCGATGGGGCAAACGTGTTCTGGAGCGGAGACCATGTACCGGTAAGCGCAGTGTATGTCGACCTTTAGCCCCTGAAAAAGGTGGTGGGAAAGGCGGAGGACCATGTTTGGTGGCGCGCTCTTAAAAGGTCTATGTTCAGCAGAGGACGCATACCTATCTACAGGTTGATGGATTGGATTGAATTGGATAGTTTTAAAAACTAATACGGTGAAGGACGACGCAGCGGGGTCTTCTCCGTTTGACCTAAGTCAAGACGGGGGTACGGGTCTCAAGGCATGGCCTCCTTGCCCGGGTGTGGAAGGACGACGAAACAAAAACTTTATAGTTATTCTACTCAACGACAGATGGCGTTGTAACACAAACGTTCTAATTAAATTTAACAAACGTTCTCATTAAATATGGCTATAATAACTTACCCGGCAGTGTATGAAATCATCGAGCCTCTCTTTGGTGCCTTGGCCTCTTTTTGGTCGCATCAACAGGTAAATCTTGTTTAAATCCGGACAACACCTTAGCAGTTTTTCTATGAGAACTTTTCCCATGAACCCCGTTGCGCCGGTGATGAAAATTGTTTTTCCGGCATAGAACTCCGCGACGCCAATAGATGGCGCCATTTTCACCTGAAACAATGACAATAACAACCTATTTAATACATAACAGGAATAAGGCTTAACGACATGCAACGTAAAATAACTGATAGATCCTTGCGTACCTACTCAGGTTTAAGTAGGTAAGGTACTAAGGATTTCTCCATAAAGTGGAACCTCACCACGAAATAATTTTTAGTTAGTAAACTGAGTAAATAGGTACCTATACATTTTTTTAAATACATGTTTTTGGGACTAATTTGAAAGACTATTCCAGTATAATTTTAAGCAATATTTCTCAAAACGATTATGAAAAGTGGATTTTTTGCTTTCAATAGAATGCGGTAAGATAATTATTCACGTCTATTTCATTATGAAAATTTTTGTAATTGGTATAGCGTTTATATAATTACTTAAATAGTCGGCTTTGATAGGCACTTGATGATAAAAATAAAATTTAATGATATAGGAGAGTAAAAAACTGGTCGAGTGCGTGTCAGACGTGAGACCACGAATAAGGCAGGGTAGCCATGTTAACTTACCTATTATGTGTGAAAAACATTGACGGTTTATCTAAATAATTTTTAAATCTTCATCATCATCAGCCTGTGGAAGTCCACTGTTGGACATAGGCCTTCCCTAAAGAATGCCACTACACCCGGTCCTAAGCCTTCCTTATCCAGTCACTTCCCGCCAACCGCTTTATTTCGTCGGTCCATCGTGATGGAGGGCGTCCCACACTACGATTGCTTATACACGGTCTCCACTCAAGGACTTTCCGGCTCCAACGGCCATCGCCTCTACGACAATTCCACAATTTTTATATATCAAAAATTGTGGAACCAGCAGGATTCGAACCTGCGTCTCCCCTGGTTGTCTAGCCCGGAGATCGAATGGGGATCGGATCCCCGGAGAAAATTTTATTGAAGTGTGACAATAGTCGATGGCAATATTTTTTTTTAAGGGTACCTTGTTGTAAATGTATGAAAAATCTCATAATGATTTTAAAATACATATTAACGAGGTATCACGCTAGCGAATAAACCAGCATTTTTTCAGCTCTGGCTTTTAATGTTCAGGTAATACTCACCCTGAATTAAAAAAAAAATTAAATAAGCTTCAGCGTAGTGGTAATGGATTTCTTAACTGTGCTTTTTAACCGACTTCAAAAAGGAGGAGGTTCTCAATTCGTCGGAATATTTTTTTAACATAAGAACCTTTTTATTCCGGAAAATCAAAGCCACGGGATTTTTAAAAACCTAGTATTACAATTACAATGAAAATATATCAGTAAAAATATATGCTAAATGAACGTAATTTTATTGTTTAAGTATTTAAAGTATACAGTCAGTATATTTAAAAAAAAATGTATCTCTTTTCCATCTTTTCACAATCATTGAAAATTTCAGAATGTGGAAAGAGAAGGAAACTTAGCTAAACACAGCACCTTCACCACTGGGCTATCACGGCTAATAAACAAACACAGGTCATTAATTCATTTAAACGGTGAACCACGCGATGTTCTCATTTTAATAAAACTTTTAATCAATAATCAAGGTCAATTTTACTACGTGTCCACCGAGACTGGGCCACACCACGGAGTGGCGTAACATGCCCTTGGCATTTCATATTTATATAACTTTTACATTTCGATGTTGCATTGAAACGACGCCTTAAGACCTGGACGTTAGCAAATTAGGGAACTTAATTAGATTGACTCATTAACCAAATTTATATGTAGGTGCCTACTGGTAACACGATTACGTAATTGGACGTTGTTATGCAAAATTGATTTATTTTTTATTTTATTCATATACAAGTTAGTCCTTGACTGCAATCTCACTTGGTGGTTAGTGATGATACAGTCTGAGATGGAAGCGGGCTAACCTGAAAGGTGAACAGTAATTTTTTTAAACTCATACCCTTTTTGTTTCTAGACCGAAATGCTAAATCGCTTTAGAGTAAAAATGTTCCTTGGGCGGCACGATCAAATTCACAAGATGCACTACGGTCATTAACGTTCATATTAATAAAGTAATTCATATTCCATATCAAATTATTAATAATATACATCATATTATAAAATATTAAAACCACAAAAAAATAGCTACTCTACAGAAAGAAGATTAATGCCTAGCACTGCCCCCACTGTACCTTTAAATTCGAAAGTGTGTCTGTTTGTTGGTTTATTGGTTTGTCCTTAAATTTTTTTGCATGGACATTAAAAGTCCATGCAGACCTGGGGAGTGGCATAGGCTACTTTTTACTCCGGAAAATCAAAGAGTTCCTACAGGATTTTAAAAACCTAAATACACGCGGATCAAGTAGGTAGTGGTCATCAGCTCTAGTAGCCAATATTTAAAAAACATGTCAAATTGAACTATCTTGAATTATTATTATGAATTAATTAATTTAAAATTAATTAATTTTACTAAAATTAAAGTTTTCACAAAATTGAGTTCGTGCGGGCTGGATCTATTTTGGATAACTACATCCAATTTTTACTGTGATTGTAATCTTTAATTGAGCACAAAATTCTTGTGATTCTTTTCTATAACGCTGATGTTAAAAATAATGTCGATGATGTAAGAAGACTTTTTTTCACATTCAAGGTAAGCATTGATTGAGTGTGAATTGTGATCTCACATATAAGTAATAAAGAAGCAGTCTAACGGCCGAAATTAAAATCAATCCTATATGTAATGTATGTTCCTACTATGGCGTAAACCTCACTAAAGAATGGATTTTGGAAATTCTTCTCTAAATGGGTTGCATAGAAAATGAAAAGTTGTTTCGAGTTTGACATTTTTCAAGCTTTGTTTTTCTTTATTTATTTAGGGTCTTTTATATAAAAATCTAATCTAAATCTAATAAGAATATCTGAGTACTGTCTGCCATATTATAATCTAAGTACATACATGAAATCAAATCACGAAATTTTTTACTTTACAAAATAATACAAATCGAACAAAAAGAAAAACAAAATAAAAGTTATACAGTCTTCAATAAATAAGGCTTATGGATTCAAACAGACATTTTTCAAGTTAAATACGACGATGAAAATTGGTATTTGGGCTTTCAGTTAAAAATGAAAAAACACCTACGCATTAAAAGATTTTTGGAAATTTCACACCCAAGGGATTTTAAGAAATTCCATCCGAGTAAAGCAGGGGCGGGTGAGCTAGTTATGATAAAATTGCAATGACTGATCACACTAATATTATAAAGGAGAAAGTTTGTATGTGTGTGTGTGTGTGTGTGTGTGTGTGTGTGTGTATGTTTGTTACTCCTTCACGCAAAAACTACTGGACGGATTGGGCTGAAATTTAGAATGGAGATAGATTATACCCTGGATTAGCACATAGGCTACTTTTTATCCCGGAAAATCAAAGAGTTCCCACGGGAATTTTAAAAACCTATATCCACGCGAACGAAGTCGCGGGTATCAGCTAGTTTATTTATTTATTTATTTATTTATTCAAAGGTACACAAAACAGGTTGTAACTAAAAATGGTCCAAACATAAAAACAAAAGATACTAATCTAAGTGACAACCCCTAATAGGTGTACACAGCAATACTATACCTAAATAAAATATACAATTACACAAGATATACACAGAATTTTTAACATGAAGGCTTAATAAAAATTTACAATATAAAATGGTTTACTACATGAGTTTAAGTATTTAAATGACAAATATGCATAGAAATTAATCTTATATATATGCGAACAGTATTTAAAAAATAAAGATGAAAGAAGAATGTTACGAAAAAAGTTGATGAATTTCTTTTTTAAATATATTAATATTATTGTTAAAAATGTCAATATTATGATTTATTGTGAAAAGATCATTATCAAGAAAAGTTAATTATATATAAGCGTTTCTGCTTAACAGGGCTCTCTCCGTCACTCGTTTCATACAATCGTAGTTCCAATTTCATTTCAATATTAAGCAACCAAAGTCCATGAAATTTTGCAGACATATTCTAGAAACTAATATCTGTGTCTGTAGTGTTTTAGATTTTTCTAAAAATATGTAGTTTTAAAATTACAGGGGCTCAAAGATTTATATGAATTTTTTTAAGACCGCGTAACTTTGAAACCGAATATTTTAACAGAAATCTGGAAAACCACAGACACAGATTTTAGTTTCTAGAATATGTCTGCAAAATTTCATGGACTTTGGTTGCTTAATATTCAAATGAAATTGGAACTACGATTGTATGAAACGAGTAACGGAGAGAGCCCTCTTAATCAATGATTGAGTAATTGTGAGTATGACATGATGATTGCCTATAACACGGACTCAGCTTTTGTATTCTTCTAACAACTATTGGTACCTTTTGCACCTGTAAATATATTATTATTTATTATGCAAATAGCATCACAATACCTACTTAGTTAGTAATTCTTAATGACTGTTCACTTGGGAGGTAATCTTTCAAGACATCTAAGCATGTGCTATGTAAAATTCATTTTGATTCGTTCATCTATTTACGACATTTTGCGGCTGTTTGGAATAAATAACGAATAAAATAATAAATCGTGAGTACCTAATTAGCTAATCCTTCTATAAAATGGAAGGATTAGCTAATTAGGTACCCTGGGTTAGATAACTATACATTCGCATTCATAATAAGTAGGTAGTTATTAGTAAAAACTAGAGGATGCCCGCGACTTCGTCCGCGTGGATTTAGATTTTTAGATCCCGTGGGAACAGTTTGATTTTCCGGGATAAAAAATTGCCTATTTCGATTACAGGGACGCAAGCTTTACCAACCAACCGATACGCCTACCAACCGATTTGTATGTTTAGGAATCCCGCGGGAACTCTTTGATTTTCCGGGATAAAAAGTAGCCTATGTCCGTCCCCGGGATATAAGCTGACCCTGTACCAAATTTCGTCAAAATCGGTTACACTGTTGGGCCGTGAAAAGGTATCAGACAGACAGACAGACAAACAGAAAGACAGATAGACAGACAGACACACTTTCGCATTTATAATATTAGTATGGAAGTAAAGATTTATGATTTTACTGAAGTTAGTTGAATAAGAAGTCGTAAAGCATAATTTATACCTTTTAAGGCGTAACGTTTATAAAAAGTTTAACATTTATAAAAAACTAGCTGATGCCCGCAGCTTCGCCCGCGTGGATTGGTCAGATCCCCTGCAGCATCAGGATTGAGGAGTTGTAGAAAAAGTAGAGTAGGTAGAAAAACACAACTCCCTTTTTGAAAGTCGGTTAAAAAAGTAGCCTATGTTACTCCCTGGTCAATTCTCTACTTGCCTGTGAAAATCCCGTCAAAATCGGTTCAGCCGTTCCCAAGATTAGCCTTTTCAAACAGACAGACAGACAGGCAGACACAAATTTTAAAAACGTGTGATTCAGTTATAGTTTCGTTCAAATAACCATATGACCTTAATATGCGGTAGTTATTTCGAAATTACAGACAGACACTCCAATTATATTTATTAGTATAGATACCATCCAGATCCGCATTAACTTACCCATGACCTATAGCTTAACAAAAGAACAAAATGTGCGTAATCCTAGAAGTGGCTCTTTCAAAATCAATGTGCGTAACCAACTATAAAGACCAAACGACGAATTGGGCAGGTAGATGCATATAAAAGGAGAATATGACATAAGCAAACATCCTAAAACGCTAGGTGTGAAAACTTGAGATACCTATTGCACGTAGGTTTTCTTTACACAACTAATTTTGAGATTTTCTAGCGATATTTTAAAAAACCTAAATCCACTCCAAAAATAATATGTCAGTCTCAATATAAACAAAACAATAATGTGTTTTAGTATGGGCTAGACTAGAATAATAATAAGCAGTAATAAACAGCTGTTTGACTAAAAACCCAGGCACATAAAAATGCGTTGTACGTATATATAGCTATTGTGTTCAGTTGCAATGCGTATGTAGTATGGATGTTACAGTCAAAATTTTCACCCGGTCAAATTTACTTTTAACTGGAAAAAGCAGTAAAAGGTTCTTTTGACTATAAAGATTGATCAAAAGTAGTTATAACGACTATAATAGTTATATAAAAATATTTATTAAAATAGTTTTTAAATCGGAACCCTCCGGATCTACGCAGTCTTATCTTATCCATATACATACCTACCTAATAATATGCTACCACTAATGTTGTAAACACTCAAAGGACAAACAAGACTGCATGGAGTCTGGATAGGTAGGTATACGTAGGTATTCCGATTACATTCAAAGCCAAGTTCGACTTAATCTTATGTACATTATTTTATGAACTTGATGGTGAACTATTCTAGTACTTTGACCCGATTTTCAGTCAAAAATACTTTTCACTAACATGTATACTCAAAAGTAGGTACATACATTTGACAGAATTGTGTTGTTAAAATTAGTTTTAACCGGTCAAGAGTTTTTACTGTAACATAAACCAATCTACAGAATATATAATGCGGTAGTGTACGTACGAGACGCTCATTTTTATTGTAAAATTATGCTAATCTATTAACAACTACTTAGGCCTATCATCATGTGCTATCATGCTAAGACAAAAGGCCTATACCTACACATTGGCTCAGCGGCCAATTATTATTATAGGTAAGTAGGTACACTCTGCGAACACGGAAAGCTATTTGGCATTCAGTTTCCTACTTGTGGCCAGCGTCAAAGTACGTCAAAGACAACAAATACTATTGCTATCATATTTAGAAGTACAAACACACCCGTGATTTATTATTATTTTTTTAACTCTCCTCTCCTTGTTTTCCGGAATAAAAAGAAGCTTAAATCTTCATAGCGTAATCTGTAGGATGGAAGTCATCTATGTACTAAATAGATGATTAGAATAGAATAGATTTTTTTCAAATAGACTTTTACAAGTACTTTTGAATCGTCAAATAATTTACCACTGCTTCGGAATGCCGTTCCTACCAAGAAGAACCAGCAAGAAACTCGGCGGTTGCTCTTTCGATTTCCGTAACTTTGTCCACATGGATTTAGTTTTTCAACATCCCGTGGGAGCTCTTTAATTTCCGTAAAAAGTAGCCTTTCTCCATCCCCGGAATGTAAGCTGACGCTATACCAAACGTCAAAATGGGTTACATGGATGGGCTGTGAAAACGTAGCAAACAGACAGACACACTTATTATATACTGACTATGGTTTCCTAAGGCATGGTTAGGTAGGTATGGTTTTCTTGGGATAATAATACAGTGAGAGTTGAGACCAATATCTCTTGACAGAACTTCAAACTCCATAGTTTATAAAACCATAGATAAAAAGTCACTAAACTTATTAGCTTTCGAGCACCATAAGAGTATGTTACACTTGCAATTAAATACGAGATAACTATAGCTTAGTTACAAAACCCATCGAAAACAATATGTCACACGCTCTGAATTCTAGCCTATAGTATTTCTCACAGCACGTGGGAAAATGCGTTGTTAGGCCTACCTAAGTAAATAAAGCAGAATGTGTGACGGAAGGGCGGTGTGATGTCAACGTGTCAAACACAGAGCTCTCAAAACGCACTACCTCACGAACAACCCATCACCTGGGGCTCCTCTAAGAATGATTAAGGCCTTAGCCTGCCACGCTGGCTAAGATCGGGTTGGCTGACTTCATACACACCGTTGAGAACATTAAGATAACTCATATCTCTTATGAGAGACAGACATAAGAGTTATATTATGTCTTCGTGATGGGAAGAGAGGCGATAATTAAATTGAAAAGTGGAAATTGGAAGTGAAAAGCTAACAGACGGACAGACAGACAGGTACACTTTCACATTAAAAATATTAGGTACTGGATAATGCCCGCGACTACGTCGTCTGCGTGGATTCAGGTTTTAAAAATTCCGGGATAATATTATGTCAATTTTTAGGATGTAGACTAACTCTGTATCAAATTTCATCAAAATCGGTTAAACTGTTGGACCGTGAAAAGCAAACAGACAGACAGCATTTATAATATTAGTATGGAGGATAAGTAAGACAAGGCCACAACCTATACGGAAGCGTCAAAAAGGGCGCGGTCAAAAAATCATTTTTACCTTTAAACAAGCATAAATCAAAGATACGACAATATCGCAACCTTTGGACTTTAATTGAACCGTGGCTGTCGCCTTTTCTTTTCGTTGAATCACTGAAATTTCAGATCTATAATAATAAATAATTATAAGGTTGATCTTTTAACTCTATTTTGTTAAGATATCTTGTTTAGGGAAGTAAAAGTAATAATACCAAGAAAGGCCGGTGACCTATTCTGACACATCAATTTATTCTTCCTTATGTTGACGTCATTTTTAACCCCCGACCCAAAAAGAGGGGTTTTATAAGTTTGACGTGTGTATCTGTGTGTCTGTCTGTGGCATCGTAGCTCCTAAACAAATGAACCGCTTTTAAATTAGTTTTTGTTTGAAAGGTGGCTTGATCGAGAGTGTTCTTAGCTATAATTGAAGGAAATCGGTTCAGCCGTTTGAAAGTTATCAGCTCTTTTCTAGTTTTCTTATAGAGGTTTTTGTGTCGGGGGTTTTTACTATAATTTTTTATTTGCCTTTTCTGAAGGTAGATAGTAAAAGGCATGTAAAAGGATTTTTTTTTAGTATAGATAGGTGATTACGCAGGCAAACATTAATAAGTACAGAGTTAGGATGGTTAGGACCTAGGATTCTAACCGACAACACGACACCGTAGTATGTAAATAATTAAGCTAATGCCATGTTCTAATATGCTAAGTTAATAAAAACAATATTGTATGTTTGTTGATTTTTCATATTTTCCGCACTACACGAAGCAATGGATTGACGTGACTTTCGTATACACTTACGTCTTATCTATACTTACTAATATTATAAAGAGGAAACCTTTGTATTTTTGTATGTTTGTATTGAATAGGCTCAAAAACTACTGGACCGATTTCAAAATTTCTTTTACCATTACTTAGAGGGATTCTTCCGAATCCGTATAGGCTATATTTTATCCCGGAAAATAGATAGGATTTTTCGTGGTAGTGAAAATTGTGGAGTAAGGCGTCGAAAAAACTGCCGTACGTTAACGATTCTCGCGAACGCTGCCTAAATGGTTAGAGATGTATGGTTAAAAAATAAATGTCCACCCGTGCGAAGCCGGGGCGGGTCGCTAGTTAAATACTATATAAAGAGCTCGAAACTGATATAATTATTACATCGATGTAAATAATCTACCTTTTCTGCAAGAAATAATGAGTTCTTACTTCTTACGATATGTACCTACTATCATTCCTAAATTCAATTCAATTCAATTCAATTCAACCTTAATTCACTCGGACACGCCGTGAGCAAAAGCTAGTAAGCTAGTGAGTTCTAAACACAGGTTTAAATCCCCTCCCCCCCGCTCATAATCCGATTGCCATCTCAACCTGTCGCGTACTTCACTTAGTCACGGTTGAGGTCACGGTCCATCAGTTAAATGACTGTTAGTGTTAACATATCACTCCACTAGAAAAAGACGAGTTATAAATTATGTACATTACATATTGACATTGTTTTTTATATTTATCTACAGCAGACGATATCTCATAGAGTCTATCAAGCACTGCTTACCCTGTAATTTAATAACATTTTCTACTTTTATCAAATTACTAGATGATGCCCGCGTCTTTATCAGCGTACATTTAGGTTTCACCGCTTTTTCGTACCTCAAAAGGAAAAACGGAACCCTTTTAGGATCACTTTGTTGTCTATCTGTCTGTCTGTCTGTTCGGCCGTCCGTCGTGTCTGTCAAGAAAACCACCAGGGTACTTCCAGTTGACCTAGAATCGTGAAATTTGGCAGGTAGGTAGCTCTTATAGCACAAGTAAAGAAATAAGTCCGAAACCTGTAAATTTTTGGTAACATCATTAAAAAGAAATTAAAATGTGTTTAAATTTTCAAAGTAAGATAACTATACCAAGTGGGGTATCATATGAAAGGGCTTTATACCTGTACTTTCTAAAACAAATATTTATTCATTTTTACGCATAATAGTTTTTGATTTATCGTGCAAGATGTCGAAAAGAATACCCGAGTATGGAACCCTCGGTGCGCGAGTCTGACTCGCACTTGGCTGGTTTTTAGATAACTATAAACCTATATCATGCAAAACTAGATACGGTTTACATTATGCCATGGTACCGGAAGCACCCGGAAGCATGTTTTGTGGACAATAAAATACATAGGTAGGAACTTTTGTTCTCCAACTCATCAAAAACCATGAAACATTATTTTTTCGATTAAAAATCACTACCTATGTGTTGATCATGTTTTAATTAGTTTTTTTTCCAAGGAATCCGATTACATATTAAACATCAATTTAAAACACATTAGAAATAACGTCATTCCGTTAGGAACGCAATAGGTTGTTTTCTTTAAGAACTAGAGAAAATACTAGAGCCAATTTAGGATAAAGGGATGGGCTCGCGATTTTTTTGCGCAAAGAATTAACCGGTTGCTCAGTACGGAATTCGAACCTGTATACTTGGCATCATTTACGCAGATTTATTTCCGTGGGGCGTAATTTCTAAAATAATCCTTGTGCCTACGGCATAAAAGGAACCTTGTCTCTTTTCAAAATTATTAACCCCAGCGGATTAGGCTGTGCGTTTTGATACATAAATCAGTCCGTCAGTCAAGGCAAGTCTATTTATTTATAGGTAAGGTATGCATGGATATTATGCCTAACTGGGAAAGTGTGATCGTCTTTTACTTTTTACGGCCCATCAACTGTTTAACTGATTTTGTTTAACTTTAAGTTTAACTGATTTTGGCGTTTGGTAAGTACAGATATACCTTACATTCCGGAGTCGGATATGAAATGAAAGAGTTCCTACGGGATTAAAAAAAACTTAATCCGGGTGTAGCTGCATCATCTAATTAGTAAATAAGCACAGAAATATGCAAGTATAATGCGTAAAAAATGTCTTCTTACACGGCATTTTAACTTTACCTGTCAAATGTCACGTCAAAATTACGATTAAAGATAGTCCTTATTTTAAAGGTGAACTTTATTTTAAGTCATTTGTACTGACTATACGTCAATTTTTATTTACACTGAGATAACAAATGTCGTTCGAAACCTATCAATATTAATTATATTATTTATCTCTTGATTACTATTACCTCTTGGGCCTTGGCATCCAAATTACGTATCAATAATAGTTAAAGGTATTCATAAAATTTTATAACATTTTTTAGGACGGAAACTCGATTTTTTTTCTCTTTCTTGCACAGGTAAAGGGCGGACTTAATGTCTCTAACGTTGACTTGAACTTATTCTCTAAGGTCAGACGATTACCTAAAGCATAACAAACGAAGAGTCTCGTGGCCTTCTAAGGTCGCTGCCCAGGAGTCCAATCGATACATCGGATCAATCCTCACACGAAGTTCAAGCCTATCAATATAATTATTAAAGCCTATATTATAAAAAAATGTTGTGCAAAACCACTCCTTGACTCAGTTGAGTATACGTATCGTTCTTGACACACATACAGATGTGGCAACACAAAAATTTGTTCATTCATCACAACTCGGATGACCTCTATCAAATTGCCTAATATAAAGGGGTTTTATTTATTATGATTTAGGCTGGAATGGTTATTGTGATTAGATGATTATTGTTCGCTTATTGGTAGCTATTATTTATCGGATTACCCACAAATTACAAATGGCAGTCAAAATCATTTACTTACGTAAAACTCATTTTGTAAATTTCGTCTGCGTTGATTTCTTCATCATCATGATCAAACCATCGCCTCCTTACTTCTGTGCACGAGTTTCCTTTCAGAAGGGGAAGAGTTTGGCCAATAGACCACGCTGGCCAAGTGTAGATGGGTAGACTTCACACTCCTTTGAGAAAATTATGGTAACTTTCAGGCGTGTAGGTTTCCTCACGATGATTTCCTTCACCGTTCAAGCAAGCGGTATCTTACTTCAAAAATTTAAAGGTGCGTGCCCAGGATCGAACCATGGACCTTCCGACTAGGAAACTGACGTTTTAACCACTAGGCTATCACCGCACGGATTTAGATTATCCTTTAGAAATCATATCTCAATTGAATGAATGAGTGAATGAATGAATATTATTAATCAAAATAAACTTTTAATTTTCGACTGTGAAAAGGTACAAACCAGTGGTGCTTTTGACGATTCAAAAGAACTTGTGAAGGTCTAATTGAATAAAAATATTTTGAATTTGAATTTGACTCCTGACCTTGACCGATTAAGGAATGTCCCTGATGAATACAAGGTCGACGCACTGCTGAACATATGTGATTGAGTAATTAACTGTAACTTATTAAGCACTAGATATTCCCTACCGGCGTCCGTATTTCCTGCCACGTATAACCTAAATACCTTCAAAGCAAGAGTAAATAGGAATCTTCTTCAAGCGTGGTCTAACCTAGACCTCAACATTGCTTTTTATTAAACGTGATCGTCGTAATAATCGTCGTAGCCTATGTCGTAATAAATTAAATCAAAATTTAAAAACCCCCCGACAAAAAACCTCTTTAAGAAAACTAGGAAAGAACTGATAACTTTCAAACGGCTGAACCGATTTTCTTGGATTATAGCTAAAAACACTCTCGATCAAGCCAACTTTCAAACAAAAAAAACTAAATTAAAATCGGTTCATTAGTTTAGGAGCTACGATGCCACAGACAGCTACACAGATACACACGTCAAACTTATAACACTCCACTTTTTGGGTCAGGGGTTAAAAACAATATACATATAACGGTAATAAAAGGTGTAAACTCTATATAACGACACTGAAGGGACTGCGCATCTTTTGACGTTATTGAGAGTTGTCGTTAAAAGGAGAGAAGAAAAATCTGTATCTGTATTAGAAAAAGAAAAAGTTTATTTAGTTATGTTAGTAATTACATTAAAAAACAATTCTTATTTGAACGCTGTTGCATATAGTCTGTTCTTTTGTCTCATGTCTTTTGCTGCACCAATTATATTGCTGTATCTTTTTACTTATTTTATTCATGTCTTGCGATATTGAGACATTTTGGTGATAAATAAAGTACTTGTCCAATAATTTATTACGAGCCAGGATAATAAAGTGACAAAAGAACGTACACAGCTGTTTAATAGTTGTCGTTATTGAGAGTGAGTGATATTGATAGAGTGTATCGTTGTATGGAAGACAAGCTAAACCAACGAAAACCGTGTGATTTCGACGCTTTCGGGAGTTTGTCGTTAAATCGAGTGTGAGACGAACAAAAGATAATATAACGAAAGTCTAATGTTAAAAAAATGCCCTATACATTTTATAAGTTTTAAAGTATAAATAAATAACAGATCACGGGGTTAATTGAGCAACGCAATCACAATCGCCTTAAAAATTAAGCTTATTGTGATTGAAGTAGGCTAGGCCTAGGCTTACCTATATCGGTGTTGGGTAATTGCAATTCGAATTGTCTCCTATTAAACCTATGGGTCAGAAATCAGATGTCAATGTACCTATTATGATTGCATGATAGCACAGATTTATTTATTCTGTTGTAATGCTCAAAATGCTAAGCCTAATGATCATCACCATTATCATCATCAATTCATCGCCAGCCAATTATTGAGCACGGAATTGAGAATGAAAAGGCTTAGGTTCACCACAGTGGCTATGTGCGCATTGGCAGACTTCATACATTTTTGATATTGTATAACTTTGTAAGTCAATTGTAAGTATAAAAAAAATTATTATTGAAAAAAAAAGCTTCTCAAGAATCAATAAAACAGTAAGCTCCTGAAATCTTATCACTTCTATCGATTGAGGCAGTGCGTTGTCTGTCAGTCAATCATTCACAGTTTTATATATGTACAAGTGTAAATTAAAAATTTATAACACCCCCGACAAGTGAAAGTTACAGTAACTAGAAAAGAGCTGATAACTTTCAAACGGCTGAACTGATTTTCTTGAATAACTAAGAACACTCTCGATCAAGCCACCGTTCAAACAAAAAAAAAACTAAATTAAAATTGGTTCATTAGTGTAGGAGCTACGATGCCACAGACAGATACACGGATGCACAGATACACAGATACGCACGTCAAAATTATAACACCCCTCTTTTTGCGTCGGGGGTTAAAAAGATTAATTTGCTATAATCCGCTAAAACAAACAAATCTGTATGGTGCAACATGCAGCATACAGATGTATTCTGCATGTTTCTCAGTGGGAGGGCGGGCGGTGCATGTCGCATGCTGCATGTTGCACCATACAGATTTGTTTGGTTTAGCGGACTATAGCAAATTAAGCTTTTGGATCCTTGTATATCATGGACTTCCGCAAAATAACATAAAATTATTGTTCAATTGTCCGATTTATAAAAAAATGAACTTCCGTTCGTATTTAAACAGGCTTATTTTGTAAAAAAAAACTTCACAAAAAACTGGTACAACAATGAGCTCCTGAAATCTCAACACTTCTACCGATTGAGGCAGTGTATTGTTTGTTAGTCAATCATTCACGGTTTTAAGTAAAAGATACAGATTGAAAAATAACTGTGTTCTATTCTAAAAGATTAACTAGTCATTATTTAAAAGTAGTATTTCAGTATTTCCCAAAATTTAAAACTACGAAATTGGGCACGATTAGATCTCTTCCTAAATTAGAGTTCAACGCGCGTGCAGCGGTTTTAGCCCAAAATTAACAAAGGTATTACAAGATAATGTTACAAAATCTTCGGCTCGGCCAGACAACGAACAAAGGCAACGACGCGTGACAAGACAAGTTCAATTTGAATGCGGTGCTCTCGATAAGGTTTTCGATTTTTAGTATTTAATTCAATTTTTTTATTTAGGTTTAAGTTTAGTTATATACTTAATGGTACAATATCTCGCTGCGGTGGTCTCGATAAGGTTTTAGATTTAATTTATTTTCGTTTTTAATTTATTATTTTTTAGTTTAAATTTATTTATTTATTTAAACAACTTTATTGTACAAAAATTCAAAGACAATAATAAATGATACACTTATACAAATACAAAGGGCGACCTTATCACTATTTATTATTTGGACAATATTATATAAAGGGATTATCTGTTTGAATTAATTCAATTATACTTATTCGCTGATATACGTATACAGCTTGGATGAATTAAATACATACGGTTATAAATACATTGGTTCAGCTGTACCACGCCAATTTGGCACGCAAACAGAGTCTTAAACATAATTTTAATTTTCGGGTTGATTAAAATTATGAATTCAAGATAAAATCCGACAAAAAGTTTCAATTCAATACGAGAGCCAAAAGGGTCCTTAATAATAATAACCAGCCCTTAATCCAAATCGCTTTTAATAGTCGTTATATGGTTTGAAAAAACTATTAGATTACCTATGTACTTTGTATCTGAATATTTTTCAATAAATTATCAAAATTACGGAACCGGCAGCATTCGTATAGGAAAACATTATGATAATAAAAATTATTAACAGTGTATGGAATGTAATAGGTTTATTTAGTATTTTATTGTAGTACCCGCGATTTCATCCGCGTGGATTTAGGGTTTTAAAATCCCGTGGGAACTCTTTGATTTTTCGGGCCTAAACTGGTGGTAACTATGTTACTTTCCAGATCTTTTATATCCATGCAAAAAATTATGATGCTCCTCGTTGCAGCGTGACTGAAGGACAAACCAATGAACCGACAAACAAACACACTTTCGTATCTGTACTATGGGTAGATAGGTAGTGAACTTATTTTTAAAAACCGACCCAAAAAGCGGGGTGTTATTAGTTTGACGTGTGTATCTGTCTATCTGGCTGTGGCATCGTAGCTCCTAAACTAATGAACCGATTTTAATTTCGTTTTTTTTTGTTTGAAAAGTGGCTTGATCGAGAGTGCTCTTAGCTATAATCTAAGAAAATCGGGACAGCCGTTTGAAAGTTATCAGCTCTTTTCTAGTTACTGTAACCTTCACTTGTCGGGGGTGTTATAAATTTTTAATTTACACTTGTTGTAGTATTATTATGTTAGCTATACGAAGTTTATTACATGCTTATTACGTTTGGTAGTGTACGAGTATGTACTTAAGTACCATCCCGTTTGCATTGTCTTCTCTATCCTACGATTGTGGGAGAGATCGCTATAAGCGATAAGACCGCCTTTGGATGCTGTGTTTTACTTAACTGATACGTGCTCTCGAGTAACCTACGTACTTATGACTACGTCACGTAGGTATCGTAAATTGAGCCGCTCCTTAGTAAATACAATATTTAAGAGAGGTCACTCCGTCACTCGCTCCATACAAACGTAGTTCCAATTTCATTTGAATATCAAGCAACCAAGGTCCATGAAATTTTGCAGACATATTCTAGAAACTAATATCTATGCCTGTGGTTTTCCACATTTCTGTTAAAATATTCGGTTTCAAAATTACGCGGTCTTAAAAAATTTCATACAAATCTTTGAGCCCCTATAATTTGAAAACTACATATTTTTAGAAAAATGTAAAACACCACAGGCACAGATATTAGTTTCTAGAATATGTCTGCAAAATTTCATGGACTTTGGTTGCTTAATATTCAAATGAACTTGGAACTACGATTGTATGGAGTAAGTGACGGAGAGAGCCCTGTTAACTGTTGAGTCAAATCCGCATGACGGGAATCTCGTGCAAGGTCAAATACCTCGTCAATTTTGACTTTTAAAAGTGCTCTTATATTGCTTCATGTTAACTTTGTTAGCCTATATTTTCGGTCCCACAAATTAATTTTATTATTAGGCTGGATTTATTTTACGCCGCCGTGTATGTATCTAACAGAAGCGGTTAGCAAATTGGTCAAGTATATAAAATCTATTTTCGATTTTTTAAATATATTTTTAAAATTCTAATCGAGAGTAGTATTTTCATCGATTATCATCATGATCAACTCATTGCCGGCTTACTATATTGTTTATCACACTAATCACACTAATATTATAAAGGAGAAAGTTTGTATGTGTGTGTGTGTGTGTGTGTGTGTATGTTTGTTACTCCTTCACGCAAAAACTACTGAACGGATTGGGCTGAAATTTAGAATGGAAATAGATTATACCCTGGATTAGCACATAGGCTACATTTTATCCCGGAAAATCAAAGAGTTCCCACGGGAATTTTAAAAACCTACATCCACGCGAACGAAGTCGCGGGTATCAGCTAGTTAACTATATTGTTGTTGTTAATGTTGTATTCTAATATATTCCGATCACGTTTTATTTGTGGAGTAAATAGGCTCCCCGTGAGAAGAGTGAGTCAACTAGTATTGTATAATAGCATTAAATAAATGTATACAGTAGAACTCCAATTATCCGAATTAATGGGGACCGGGACCCATTCGGATAATCAAATATTCGGATAATCGGATTTTTTTTAAAAAAATTGCCATTGGAGAGAATAAAAGCTACGTTTTGATATTGCACTATTTTTTTATTGAATTAAATGAAAGAAACATGAAATTTTCACATGTTTTAAATATAAATAAAATGTACTTATGTACAAGTTTAGAAATAAAAATCATTGTTTTTTAAACATCTCCGTTAATGTAAGCTGTTTTGCGGTCTTCAACCGTTTTCGGGCAGCCAGGTCACGCATTCGCTTGACGGTAAGCAGTTGCAAGTGGTCACACTCGGGCTGACGCTCCATCCACTTCAAAGCAGTCTCGAGGCCGGCAAATGCTTCACTAGCTGATGGTCCAGCGTCTACTTCAACATCAGCAGAAAGTTCTTCTTCCACTTCAACATCTTCTCTCACACTTACAACAATTTCATCGTCATTGAGAATTTGAAAACCAGGGTCAGACGTGTCACAAGCCATCCACTCTCCTACATCTTCAGCACTTACTTCTGTACAACCAGGAATTTTTACAATCATTTTTCTTATTTCCTCTAGTGACAACGCATCTTCATCATCATCATCCTCTCCATATTCTTGTTTCTCATTTTCTTCAGATTCTTTTTTTTTGTTCTTCTCAGACGGTAGGCCTTTCAGTTTATTCCACGCACGTCTTAGCGTCACTGCCGTAACCAAACTCCAAGCTTCCGCTACCATGTAACAGCAGTCCTTTAAATTTATTTTGCTATGATTTGCCAAAACCAATTCTTCATCTTCAGCACCTTCGATCAGCAGTTTTCTCAGCAGTTGCCTTCTGTAATGGCGCTTCATTGTTTCAATAACAGACTGGTCCATGGGTTGCAGCAAACTTGTAACATTGGGAGGCAAAAACGTCGTTTTAAACTGCCCATTCTCTCTTTCCAACAGTTCTGCTGTAGGATGAGTGGGTGCGTTATCAACAATTAAAAGCACCTTACTGCCTTCTTTTCCCACCGATTTTTGGTGCTTTTTCACTTCAGGAATAAACACTTCATCATACCATTCGGTAAACAAAGCTGCAGTCATCCAGGCCTTGGGTTGACTTTTGTAGAAGAGTGGAAGTTTTTTTACGTTTTTAAATGCTCTTGGATTTCTTGACTTTCCTATCAAAAGAAGTGGCAGTTTATGATTTCCAGTGGAGTTGGCACAGTTAAGCACTGTAACACGTTCTTTACTGACCTTATGTCCAGGGGCACTAGATTCCCTTTTAGAAGCCAAAGTGGTTTTTGGTAATGCTTTCCAAACAAGGCCAGTTTCATCGGCATTATAAACAAACTCCGGATCATAGGATTCTGATGCAGTTTTAAATTTTTCAATAAAATTTTCAGCAGCTGCAGAGTCTGCTGAAAGCTTCTCACCAGCCAAATCTAACTCGCGTACACCATGCCTGAATTTAAAATTCCTTAGCCAGCCGTTACTAGCCTTAAAAGATGAATAACCAAGCTTTTCTGTTAAAAGTGTTGACTTACTGTTTTTAATGTCAGAAATTGTTGCTTGTCCAACATCATAAATCTCAGACAACTTCTTACCCGTTACACCTTTATCGAGTTGCTCTATAATTTTCAGTTTGTCCGCTAACGATAGCACAACACGTTTTCTTTTCGAAGCCATGGTATAAAAACAATACAGTATTGTACACGCACAAACAAAAGTAAGCCGTAGCGAAAGAGTAGCGTCCTGGAGCAAGGTCAATAGCACACTGGCTAATCAAAACAAACAATGACAGGTGCGCCGTGACTGCAATGCGCCGGAACTTGTCTTAACTTGCCGCCGTGCCTACACCGACCTCGCGGGGGGAAGTCAGTGTAGGCACAACGGCAAGTTAAGACAAGTCAAGTCAAGACTTGACGCGCAAACACTGGCTTCGCGGGGGGAAGAATAATAGCGCACTTAGACTTTTTTTGGACAATTTTTTGTGATTCGGATAATCGGCGATTCGGATAGTCGGAGTTCGGATAATTGGAGTTCTACTGTACTATTTTAATACAAATGCAAAAAAAAACTGTTTAACTTCATTTATTTTTCAAAGCTTGGTAGTACTTATTATTATACACCGTTTGAAAATCAAATGGGTGAATTATTATAGGTGAGATAGGTTCCAAAATCATTAGACATTGATTGGTTCTACATTGTTGCTTCATTGAATGATATTAAAATGATTTTTACCAGACTACGGCAAAGCCAAGGAGGGTTACGATTCTAGCAGTCTATGTACCTATGTGTGTATGTATTTTTGTATCCAGATTCGGTGTATTCCACCGTAGTGCCTAAACTACTGGGCCGATCTTGCTGAATGAGGTATTAATTAATTCGTTGTACAGGTCCGGGTGACATAGGCTATATCATTTGATACGGAAAAATTGACCTAACGGATGTTACATCAAAAAAAGTGGAGATCTCCAAATTTTTTTTTGCTATTGTATCAAGTGGGATGTCAAATGAAAGAGGTGAAAATTCTGAGTTCATGAATATAAATGTACTACAACATTAAAATATACCAGGCGACAGAAAAACAATTTTACTATAATATTTCAGTGTTTATTAAGACGATCATAGTCGGGTTTTACTTTTCAACTTTATCTTGTCGTAGAAAATCTTCAATGGATTAAAACTAAATGTCAAATGAGCTCTGTGGCTATTATTCAGTGTTAGACACTGAGTTAGTGAATCAGTAGGTTGGTCTGAGAAAATCTTGATTTTTTTTAATATTTTTTTTTAAATCTTACATTTTCTAGCTAGCCAAACTGGTAGGCCAGTTTGTTGGCGAGGTGAAATTATACGTAGGTAAAGGTACCATTGTTTTCTTTTACTTATTTATTCTAGCGCCAAGTTCCTATGTAGGTAGGTAAGTGGTAGGCATCCCTACGTTATAAAGCTGTCGTCAGCTATTAATTAATTATTTATTATTAAAATCTTTTGAATTACGTGCTTTGTTTTTGCACAATATGTTAATTATATAAAGTGAATTGAATCGATAAGTTAATATATTAATAAAATTACAAATTTTTTATGCACGCAAATCAGAATCAGCTAATGAAAATAAATAATAATTAATTATACTTATAGGTATTCGATTATTTAATGTATGTGCAACCATTGTTCTTTGCACTCTTTATAATAATTACTTGCAAAAAAGAGTTACCGTAACGGTGCCATAGCAACAGTGTTACGAAAACACCGGTCAAGTGCAAGTCGGAGGCACACACGAAGGGTTCCGCACCAAATGTTGGACGTCGCCATCTATATATTATGATTTAGTAAACTTACTATGTTCGTGAACATATTTTTTTTTTTGAGATGTATAGGTAACCACAAATTCACGGTTTTCGTATTTTTGCTTTACTTGTGCTATAAGACCTACCTACCTGCCAAATTTCATTATTCGGAAACAACGGGAAGTACTACCTATACCTAACTAACCTATAGGTTTTTTTGACAGACACGACAGACAGACATATAGACAACAAAGTGATCCTATAAGGGTTCCTTTTTACTTTTTGAGGTACGGAACCCTAAAAATGGACTCAACCTGACTGTTGTACTATAAGTTCACCAGTCGTAAATTAGTGCTGGACCTGCTTTTACTCATTTGGCCTTTATCAATAGGGCGGCAACTTGTACGATATTGTGATAAGGATAAAAGAAATAGCTTTGTGTAAAAAAAATATTACCCAGGTCTTTGTATTTTCTCACCTTACCCTGTGATTATGTGAAGGGAGTTTTTATGAGGCTTAATTTATGTAGGACTAGCTGATACCCGCGACTTCTTTCCCGTGGATGTAGGTTTTAAAAATCCCTTGGAAGCTAGTTGATTTTCCGGGATAAAAAGTGGCCTATGTGTAAACTCAGGGTATAATCTATCTCCATTCCAAATTTCAGCCAAATCTGTCTAGTAGTTTTTGCGTCAAAGAGTAACAAACATCCATACATACAAAAATCCATACATACATACTTTTATAATATTAGTAAAATTTATGGGCATCGTACCAGAACGCTAAATCGCTTGGCGGCACGGCTTTGCCGGCAGAGTGGTAACTAGCCACGACCATAGCCTCCTACCACCAGACCAGACCAGAGACAATATATCAATCATAGATTCCCAAAATGCCCCTGCCTGGAATCGAACCCGGGAAAATATTATTAATAATATTAAGATTCTTTGTATTAGCTGACCGGCGGTTAAACCATGACCAAAATATTGTAACGTGATCTTGTGCAACGCTCATAGTGAGCTACCTTGAAACAGTCGCCGCGGGAGAATGGGGTAAGATGCCATACTGTCTGTTACAAACTACAGCTGACGTCTCTTAGGCGGTCTTGTCTATTACAAAAATGTGATTATATGACTATGTCTATACTAATCACTATCCATACTATAAAAGCGTTTGTTTGTTGGTTTGTTAGTTGTAAAAGCTAGTTATGAATGAAATAACCTTCTTCCCTTATTATTACTTGTAGGCAGTATATTAGTTAACTTACGCCGGCTGGGTTTACATAGTCATACTTCTAATCTATCTAGGTACCTACGTATAGAATAGAAAAAACTGAACTTTATAAAATTGAGATTTTTTATCTATCCATATCAAATATATTATGTATAGGACGTCTATGAAAGGATTTTGAGAAATTCCAACAGGATCTAAAAAAAATCCATGCGGGCGAAGTCGTGGGAATAAGCTAATCTATGTGAATAAAGTCTTCATAAAATGTTCTAAATAATGCTGAAAATTACTTTGAAAAACACTAACATCATGAGTTTGGAAAATGGCAATAAGGAAAATTGATAATTGTTTTTTTATATACCTAATCTAGCGAAGTATAAATAATTTATGATCAATTTTGAGCAAAGCCGCTTTGGCAAGTTATTATTTTTTGTAGGAGATAAAACCGGACAACAATTTGAGTTTATAGATTCTCTAACTGCCAATTATTTATTAAAGCTTTATCTATTTCATCAATCAATATTTTTTGTACAGAAATTCCTAAATGAATTGAATGAATTTTTCCGCAATTTTATTTTATTTGGTCCGATTATTTTAGGTACCTATTTCCGGAAGAACTAAGCTATTGTAGGGTGTATGAAATGCAATGGAATTAACCCAAATACTGACACGAGTTTAATATGATTTCACATTTCAGTAGTGTGTCTAACCTTGAAACTGTCACTGAATGATCGTTAGCGTAGGTTATTGGGCAAACGCGATGCAGTCTAGGACATTAAAAAATCAATTTTCAAAACGATTTCGCCAACAAAATTGTCAAGTGTATTAGGTCCTAAGTTTTTGTCTTTTTACTAAATCCTAACATTTAGAAAAGTTAACTCAAAAATGACATTTTAAGAACTGCAAATTAAAAAATTAAATAATTATGAGCATGACTGATACTTTTCGCCTGAGCTCACTCTGTACGAAATTTCGAAATGTCTCAATCACCAGCCAAATATTCGCATTCGAAATTATGCATATGTATAAAGTTTGATAATTTAAGAGAAATTTGGCAAGCTTGTCAAGGATCTTTGCATTATTTTTATACCTATGTATAGGTATATCTCTTAGATTACTGATATTAAATAAATAAACTGACTAACGTACTGACCGACTTAGCAAAGTCCATCCCAAACCTTGGACCTAGAAAGTTGATATTTTGCATAGAGGTTCCCTTTACGATGGTAGACGAGGACTAACGCCAGATTTTTTAACCCCCGAACCAAAAAGAGGGGTGTTATAAGATTGACGTGTGTATCTGTGTATCTGTCTGTGGCATTGTAGCTCCTAAACTAATGAACCGATTTTAATTTGGTTTTTTTGTTTGAAAGGTGGCTTGATCGGGAGTGTTCTCAGCTATAATCCAAGAAAATCGGTCCATCAGTTTGAAATTTATCAGCTCTTTTCTAGTTTCTGTAACCTTCACTTGTCGGGGGTGTTATAAATTTTTAATTTTAGCTAGATACGGGAGGTGGCTAGGTCATAATATAGGTATTAATTATTACATGTTCATAAGTCGCATACGCATTTTCTAATGCAATAGCTTTTATTTGAATTTGAGAAAAGGTAGGAAAATCACCTATTTAAATACATAACATTACGTTTAAACAAATAATAAGTAGGTGTATGCTGGAAAAATAACAACTAAATAATATACTTCCTTATTAAACAAATATATTTCATTAATTTTGAATTATTTACTAATGAATTCTAATACTATGGTATCTATAATTTATGTTTTATATATTATTTAGTTAAAGTAACTAGAATAAAGTCTACGTGATACGCATGTAACGAACTTTTTAACTTACCTACTTTAGGTACATCATTTGTTAATAGGTAATTATTTATCAATTAATTATAGGTAAATAATTAGATAGTTTATGAAAACTGGAAATATAATTACCTATTAGGGACAAAAATCCCTTCTAAATTATCATAATTAATGTGTAAACCATACAATATATTCGTTACGTAAACGCATCTTAGTCTAAACTTACCCGCAAATTAGAAAACCACCCAAAAGTTGAACACAAATTCACACACTTTTCGAAACACTCCTACTTCATACACTTAATTTAATTTATTTTTATTTTTATTTAATTTTTTTAATGCACCTATTGTTTTTTATTCGAACCGTGATCCGCAACGTCTCACGGCAGAATGGCTGGATGAGAACCGTTTTTCTGCACCGCTTTAATTCTAACCTGTCAATGCAAATGGCAAACGCATGGTCGATATGATCGTTCAACGCGACATTGTCTGCAACGCAATTACTGCAATTACGTACGAGGTACTCTGATTGTTTAGATATTGACAATAACTGACCTGGCGCGCCGATTCGCTAACTCTTCGAATCTACTTGAGTTCTGCATTTTGTTTGTACCTAATATCTCTCCGTCTATTGTTATTCTTGAAATAATTACCAATTACCTACTTGAAATTACTTACTTATGACTTAAATAATAGATAAGTATTAATAAACATTTTACTTGTCGGAGTTATGTGCGTTTTAAGCAATTAAATAACTAACTATGCTTTCAGGGTGAAGGAAAACACCGTGAGGAATCCTACATGCCTGAGAGTTCTCCATAATGTCCTCAAAGGTGTGTGAAGTCTGCCAATCCACAATGAGCCAGCGTGGTAAACCTTAAACTCATTCATCAATGATGATTATAAAAAATCCATGGACCAAATCTGAAATATATTTTCAAAAGCATATCGGCTTTTAAAGAACGCATAAAGTAGCTAGGTCGAAAGTACTAACATACTATAAGTAGGTACTAGGACTAGGTACACTGATGCTGTCTGTGTGTTTTTTGTGTATTTAGGTTTATGGGTTATAATACGCCGTTGATAAAAGTCTTATTATATTATACCTATAAATTACTATAGGTGATGCCTATGACTAGTTCCACGCGGATTTAGGTTTTTAAAAATCCCGTTGGAACTCTTTGATTTTTCGGGATAAAAAGATGCATCTATGTCAGTTTCCAGGATGCAATTTACCTCTGTACCCATATAAATCGGTTAGACGGATTGGGCTTCAAGAATCCCGTGGGAACTCTTTGATTTCCCGGGATACAAAGTAGCCTATGTCCTTCCCCGGTATGTAACTCCGTACCAAATTTCATCAAAATCGATTAAACTATTGGGCCGCGAGGAGCTAGCAGACAGATAGACAGACAGACAGACATACTTTTGCATTGATAATATTATAGTATATAGTATGGAAGTATGTATATGGATTAATTATTTATTTAAAAACAGGTATGCGCCTCAAGTTTTTGTAAATGAGAAAGTTTTAATTGGCAATTCCTTTATCACCAGAGTTCACTTTTATAAGTAAGGTAACCAAAATACATCAACCCAGAAAAAGGGTTATAAGTACAGAAGTCACATACAAAAGTAAAAGGTCAAAGTAAAAGGAAAAAGGTTTTTTATAACAACATAATAAGTTCATGCGACGCACGTTATGACGTACCTACTTGGTAATACACAAGAAAGTCCGATTCCTGAGCGTGGATTTACGTTTTTAATTTAATGCTCCGTCTTCCGTATTCAAAAGAAAAGGTTAAAATGCAATGAAAATGTCCGGGGTTCAATCTCGGGCAGGCACCTCAAAGGAGATTGGCGAATTCCATAGAGTTTCAGACCCAGAACCGTGAGCCTTAAGCCCTCGTTCACGAATCAAACTTCTCATGCTTGTTCTAATAAACCAGTCTAACAAAAAACTTCATCAAAGTCTATCAAATAAAGTTGGGAGAAAAAAGATATTCACTTGTATTGCCATATAACGGTTATTTATAAAGTGTTCTTGTGAATAATTATATTTTTGATCCCCATCTTCTAAAATTATCAGGTTTCTTCTTCTTCTCTCTGGGCTGGTTTCCGCACTTAAACGTTACCGTCTGTTGTGCGTGAAAATTATCACGCTTACACGGAAAAATACTGATTTCTGAATCTGAACGGTTTTTAAAAATGCTGGGTCCAAATTTGCCAACCTCCTTTTTCAGAGTTATGTGCGTTAATCAAAAATATAACAAGGCTATTTTCGTAATTGACTTCTATAGAGTTTGTACTAAATTAACTCCGGATTACCAAGGTAGTCCGGAGTTAATTAAGTTAATGTAGTTAATTGACTATTACCTGATAACTCATAAGTTTTAACCAATTAGGTAGGTACCTACCTACTTATTTTGTAAACTTTCTAAAATTTTGAGATATTTCAATATCTTTTTAACCCCCGACCCAAAAAGAGGGGTGTTAAAAATTTGACGTGTGTATCTGTGTCTCTGTCTGTAGCATCGTAGCTCATAAACTAATGAACCGATTTTAATTTAGATTTTTTTTTTTGTTTGAAAGGTGGCTTGATCGAGAGTGTTCTTAGCTATAATCCAAGAAAATCGGTTCAGCCGTTATCAGCTCTTTTCTAGTTACTGTAGTAACCTTCAATTGTCGGGGGTGTTATAAATTTTTAATTTACACTTGTGAGATATTTCGATTTATACTTACTTGGCGAAGAAGTTAGATAATGCGGATATTTGACTCGCGAAAAAACCCACTTAGTGCTGGTTTTTTCGTAAGCAAACTTCATATATAAAAAAAAAATTGTCAACTTTAATAATTAAAAACCGGTCAAGTGCGAGTCAGACTCGCGCACCGAGGGTTCCGTACTCGGGTATTTTTTTCCGACATTTTACACGATAAATCAAAAACTATTATGCTTAAAAATAAAAATAAATAAAAATACTGTTTTAAAATGTACAAGTAAAGCCCTTTCATATGATACCCCATTTGGTATAGTTATCTTACTTTGAAAATTGAAACACATTTAAAAAAAATTGCTGTTATTTAACCACAAATTCACGGTTTTCGGATTTATTCCTTTACTTGTGCTATAAGAGCTACCTAACTGCCAAATCTCAACGGCAAGCACCCTATAGGTTTCTTGACAGACACGACGGACGGACGGACAGACAGACCTTTTTCTTTTTGAGGTACGGAACCCTAAAAACGGATCGATGTAGACCGAGTAGACGTGACTTCAACCTAATTGAGTTGACTATTAGGTTAGGTACTGTAATTAATTAAGTATGTACTCACGGTTCATTATTACGCAAACTATGCCCCATTTTGAAACGGAAAACATTAATTGATTTGTTCAATTAAATCAAATTCATTAATATTATGTTACTAGAAAGTGCCCGCGGCTTCGCCCGCGTGGATTTCGGTTTTTTAAAATCCCGTAGGAACTCTTTGATTTTTCGGGATAAAAAGTAGCCTATGTGCTAATCCAGGATCTATCTCCATTCCAAACAGCCAAATCCATTGAGTAGTTATTGCGTGAAAGAGTAACAAACATACACACACACACACACACACACACTCATACAAACTTTCGCCTTTATAATATTACTAGCTGACGCCCGCGACTTCGTCCGCGTGGATTTAGGTTTTTCGAAATCCCGTGGGAACTCTTTGATTTTCCGGAATAAAAAGTAGCCTATGTGCTAATCCAGGATACTATCTATCTCCATTCCGAATTTCAGCCAAATTCGTCCAGTGGTTTTTGCGTGAAGGAGTAACAAACATACACACACACACACACACACACACATACAAACTTTCGCTTTTATAACATTATATATATATATAGTGTGAATAGTGTGATAGTGTGATAGTGTGATTCGATTGTGTCTGTCTGTCTGCTTAGCTTTTTACGGTCCATCTGTTTAACCGATTTTGACGAAATTTGGTACAGAGATACCTAGCTTGCATCCTGTGGACGTTAAAAACCCCCTATACACAAAAACCTCTATAAGAAAACTAGAAAAAAGCTGATAACTTTCAAACGGCTGAACCGATTTTCTTCGATTATAGCTAAGAACACTCGATCAAGCCACCTTTCAAACTAAAAAAAACTAAATTAAAATAGTTCATTCGTTTAGGAGCTACGATGCCACAGACAGATACACAAACACACAGATACACACGTCAAACTTATAACACCGCTCTTTTTGGGTCGGGGGTTAAAACTATTTAAGGCACTTTTGTTTTCATCTCTTATGTAAAGTTATAGCACTACATATTTTATGATAAAACTAAGTTAATAAATTTTGTTATACCTACTGCTACCTACCATTTTATGTTCTAAATTATGGTAAACTAGATGATGCCCGCGGCTTCGTCCGCGTGGATTTAGGTTTTTCGAAATCCCGTGGGAACTCTTTGATTTTCCGGGATAAAAAGTAGCCTATGTGCTAATCCAGGGTATAATCTATCTCCATTCTAAATTTCAGCCCAATCCGTCCAGTAGTTTTTGCGTGAAGGAGTAACAAACATATACACACACACACACACATACACACACACACACACACACACACACACACATACAAACTTTCTCCTTTATAATATTAGTGTGACTAATAAAAAAATCTGTAACTTTCCATTTTTTGCACAGCGATAAACTACTAATACTTAGTATAAGATTGTACATACATATTTTGTACCCCACTGTTGATGTTTGTTATAATAGTTAGGTATAATAGTTAGGTATAGTGTGATTTTTATTAGTTATAAGCTGCCGATATTAGTTGTAAAAAAGCTAGGTATATAACTTGTTCTTTGTTGGGCTGTTTAAGTTAATACAATGTATATTATAAGTATGTTAATTTTGTATCACATAAGCTTAAAAATGTAACTCAATGACTTAGATTTTCGTAATTATTATAAACTAGCTATTACCCGCGGCTTCGCTCGCGTGACTCAAGCTTTTAATAGTTAAGCTTTTAGTTTCTAGAATATGTCTGCAAAATTTCATGGACTTTGGTTGCTTAATATTCAAATGAAATTGGAACTACGTTTGTATGGAGCGAGTGACGGAGAGACCCCTCTTGATGATGGCACAAAATAATATAATTTGCAAGGCTAGCACGAGACTTGATTATCACAATGCAATCACCATCATTATCATCACAATCGATGTGATTGGCTGATTTAATTTCATTCTTCCTACTACGATATTCTCAAGTCAATCACGGAAGAGTGTCAGACTTACAAGTGCCTGTGACTACGATCACACCTGGTGGTAAGTAACAATGTAGCGTAAGGTGGAAGATGGAATTTGGAAAGGAAATTCCACGGACACGTACCTACGGTGTGATTTGCCTTCTTATTTCTAATTCGAACCGCTAGGATATGGAACGGCCTTCTAGCATTCGTTTCCCCCTCCACTTTTAATACAAGAACCTTCAAGTCAATAGTGATCTGGCAAGCTCACTCCATCTTAAGCTGCATCATCACTTGCCAATGCCCCAAACCAAAAAAAAAAATGGTACCTATACAGCAGTTTTATTGGAAACTATACTACCTTACTCGGCTTCTATGTGGCATCGTATTGGAAGCCTAAATCGCTATACTTTGCCATTAGGGTGATAACTAGCCACGGCCGAAGCCATTATAAATTCTCCCAAAATCGAATCCAGGACCTCTCATTTCTAAGGTCTCTGTGCATGCTGTCGACGCAAGGTCGACGGACAGTTAAAAAATGTTTTCCTGCTAACAGTTTTATTGTGTTTATCTTTGTTCTAGGTTTACTGGATAAATGTTTGCACATAAAATAGTTTAAAGATGATGCCACAATCCTCGCGGGTTGCTAGGCTGCAGTGATGAAGTGAATGAGCCCAATGGACGCCGCGCGAGAGGCACCGGCGCATGTACCTACATTAGACTTCCCGGAGCTTGTTAACATGCTCTAAGGATAACCACCGAGAAGGTTTTAGTGGGAAGAATCCGCTCATAGCCCGGTCTCTTCCCAAAGAGATCTGATATCTTAAAAAGATCCACAATTATTACTAACTAGAGGATGGCCGCGACTTCGTCCGCGTAAATTTAGGTTTTTAAAGATCCCGTGGGAACTGTTTGATTTTCCGGGATAAAATGCCTATGTCAATTACATGGATGCAAGCTACCTCGGTACCAAATTTCATGCAAATCGGTTAAGCGGATAGGTTTTACGAATCCCGTGGGAACTCTTGGATTTTCCGGGATAAAAAGTAGCCTATGTCCGTCCCTTGCAAAAACTAACAATGTACCAAATTTCGTCAGAATTGGTTAAACTGTTGGGTCGTGAAAAGGTAGCAGACAGACAGACAGACACACTTTCGAATTTATAATATTAAGTATGGATAACTGTAGTAATATAAATAATGTTATGTAAAAAATTGGAGTTTCTAAGCGATCAGACTACAACCTGCAAAAAGCAATAAATACCTAATAGTGGTGTGACAATGGAAAACCCTAATGAAGAATCACTTATGAACACATTAGCTTATTATCGCTATTTCATCCGCGTGGATTTATAATTTGTTGAAGTAACTTCTTCAGGCTCAACTGGAGAGTAAGTACTTCCATCCGTATTTAAAATGGCCACCATGCAGAACAGCTGTTTTTGAAATCGCCATGCTGTGGATAGTCCCATGATGACTTGACGTAACTCACGCACAACAGACGGAAACGTTTAACAGGGCTCTCTCCGTCACTTACTCTATACAATCGTAGTTCCAATTTCATTTAAATTTTAAGCAACTGAAGTCCATGATTTGCAGACATATTCTAGAAACTAATATCTGTGCCTGTGGTGTTTTAGATTTTTCTAAAAATATGTACTTAGTTTTAAAATTACAGGGGCTCAAAGATTAATATGTGAATTTTTAAGACCGCGTAACTTTGAAACCGAATATTCTAACAGAAATCTGGAAATCTACAGGCATAGATATTAGTTTCTAGAATATGTCTGCAAAATTTCATGGATTTTGGTTGCTTACTATTCAAATGAAATTAAAACTGCGTTTCTATGGAGCGAGTGACGGAGAGACCCCTCTTAAGTGCGGAAACCATCCCAGAGAGAAGAAGAGAACTTAACACAACTGTAAATTAGTAAAGGAAATGAAATGAAACTATAATATTTTTTTAATAGTTTCCTTTTTAATAAATACACTTTTACATTTGTAAAATTGACTCTTCAGCTTTCTTTACCTCCAACTTTTTAAAATCTGGACCATTTTGTCTTCTAAAACGGCTGCAATTCTTTGTAGCTTGAAAATTTATACGCCTTACCTAATTTCGAATTTAGGAAAAGAATATTTAAATCAGACGGGGCCATGTCTGGACTGTACGAAGGATGATTGAGGACAATAAAGCTGCACATATGTACTGAGCCTTTGAAACACTGAAATTACGGAATTTACAGGCGTTATCATGAAGCAGGAAGACCTTGCGAGAGCTTGCTCCTGCAATGTCCTTTTACCATGTGTCTCTTGCAACTGATGGCTTCACCTTGATAGTATCAAGATTCCAAGGTTCCAAGGCCGTCAGTTACCATAAAGTTGATACCTACGTGTTTATTTATTAATAACTGGGAAATACAACATGATGCAGTGTGACAATATTAGGTACCTATGTCATAGCTTGACGCACATAACTAGATAGGCACCTACATATATTAGTCATTATGGGACCACCTAGTAGTTTTCTCATAAATTATAAAATTCTCCTTAGTTCATCACCTTTTCAGTTCAGTTTTTGACAGCATTATCTTATTATCGATCGAATAAGTTCTACAAAATGGTTATGTACCCCACCTACTTATTACGACACCTAAATGACTCAGAACTATTTAAGATTAATACCTATTTGGATTATTTAGATCTATGTTAAAGATAAACTAAATACATAACTACTTAATTAATAAAGTCCCCTGAAATTGTAGGTAGGCTCCACTTATCTGTATCTACAAATAAATAAAATAGAATTGTCTGTTTGTGATTTCAAAATATGTAATTAATCATCATCAACAACCGTAGACGTCCAATGCTGGGTAAGTATAGTTTTTTTGTGGGAAAACACCACCTCCACACACCACCGTCTTCGTGGTACAGAAATAGCTTGCACTCGGAGATGGGCATGAGCTACTTTTAACTCCAGAAAATCAAAGAGTTCCCATAGTATTTTTAAGAACCTAACCTTTTTTTTACCTAATTCCACCATCAGATGGAACTGTACCGGTGCTGTGCTGGTGCTGGTGGTACTAGCAGATGACATCGGATATCATCTGCTAGTAATATTACAATAATAATAATTAATTAATGCGAAAGTACTTAATTCAAGCACGCTACAATGCAGCTACAGCTCGCATAATTTTTGTATGGACTTGAAATTGCAAAGTTTCAGGCTACAATTTACCTACTCATCCCGGAAAATTAAAGAGTCCACACAGGATTTTTAAAAGTCGCTGGCATTATCTTGTTGTTATTATTTTTATGTTTATCTGGGATTATGTTCAAACTGTCTGAAACGATTTTTTTTTTCCAGGCAGGCATTTCTCAGATAGGTAAAGGACTTGCAAGACATGATCAAGTCTATTTTTTTCTCATTAAACAGCATTTAAACAGGGACTTAAAACATAGATCCACCCGGAGTATTGCGGGCTAAATTAAATAATAATTATTATAGGTTTAAAGAACTAGAACCCAAATCTTGTTAAACTGAAAAAAAAGAACCACGTCTGCAGGCTTTAAACAGCTGAGTAATAAGTAGGTATCTTAAATGTGACCTTCTCGAGTTAACCGTAAACATTTATATCGCTGACCGTTAATGAGTGGATTTTATTGTAAGTTGATATTCATAATGACATGCAGTTAAAGGTCTATCAATTCAAAATCGCGACACCATTGCACATGTCATATTGCAAAACCATGATAATGGATATTGCAAACTGTAACCATTGCGACATGCGATAAGCAGTAATTAAGTTTATTGATAAGTCTACTCGACAACAGATGGCGTAGTGATACTAAAATCTATACATATAATAAAATTGTAGAAAAGTGGTGTCTGTACAATGGAAATATATAAAAAAAAGTAGCAGGGGTTGTTATTATATCGATGCCGAACCCGAAATTGTAATAAAAAAAATTTTTTGTCTGTTTGTCTGTTTGCCTGTGTGTTTGTGCACGCTAATATCAGAAACGGCTTATTCGATTTAGATACGGTTTTCACTAATATATTGTAGTAAGCTTCACTTAACATTTAGTGTTTATTTCACGTCAATCGGTTCATAAATAAAAAAGTTATGTCAATTTAAAGAATCACGGTGAACATTTTTAACGTACATGCTGCCCGAAAAGTCACTATTCCACGCGAACGAAGTCGCGGGCACAGCTAGTTGATAAATAATATTATCATCATCAACCGATCGATAGTCGTCCACTTCTGGACATACTTTAGGTCTCTTGTAGGGACTTCCACACGCCTAGGTCTTGCGCCGCTTGCATCCAGCGGCTCCCTGCGACTTGCCTGATGTCCACGTATTGGGAGGTCTTTCAACATTGCGCTTTGCGGTGCAAGGTTGCCAGTACAGCACCTTGGGACCCCAACGCGTCTATCGGTTTTTCGAACTATGTGCCCTGCTTATTGCCACTTGAGATTCGCCACCCGCTGAGCTACTCTATTACTCTGGTTTTCCTAGGGTAAATAATATGTAGAGTATTTTAAAATTATGATAATTCATATATTGATATATAAATTATTGAAAAGAAACATTGAAATAAAATTGATTGTCATGAGAAGCTACTCAACAACAGATGGCAGTAGGTACTTTTATTATATTGATAGAAAAAGAAGTTCATTAAATATTTTTTTAACTTGAAAGTTATGATATCAGTAATGATTATATTTAAATTAAAAAAAAATTACCAAATTAGGTAAGTATTTAATATAATAATACTTGTATATTTTTTGTTACAATTATTTGTTTTTGTCTCAACAAATATGCCAAAATAATTTAAAGATAGGTAATATAGGTAAATATGTCCTATGCGCTAGTAATAAAAATTAATAAATAAATGATACGTATTTTTATTTTTATTTTTTAGCAGTGCCTCCGTAAATAAAATAGCAAAAATGCACAAAACAATATTGGCCTATCGGCTAATATCCTAATTTCTAGGAGTCCCGTACCTCAAAAGGAAAAAGGAACCCTTGTAGGATTACTTCGTAGTATGTTTGTCTGTCTGTCGAGTCTGTCAAGAATTGGAAATCAAAACCTATAGGGCACGGTCTACTTCCGTTTTCCTAAATCACATCAACACGGTGCTGCTTGCAAATTTTTATTATATTATACTAGAGAATGCCCGCGACTTCGCGTGAATTTTGGTTTTTAAAGTACCCATGGGAACTATTTGCTTTTCCGGGATAAAAAGTTGCATTATGTCAATTGCAGGGCCGCTATCTCGGATGGCTATTTAAGAATCCTGTGGAAACTCTTTAATTTTCTGGAAAAAAGTAACCTATCCATCCCCGGGATATAAGCTAACTCTATATATCAACTCTATATAAAACGGCATTCCGAACCAGTGGTAAATTATTTGACGATTCAAAAGCACTTGTAAAAGTTTATTTGAATAAAAATCTATTCTATTCTATTCTATTCTATTCTATACCAAATTTCGTCAAAATCGGTTAAACTGTTGGGCCGTGAAAAGGTAGCAGACAGACAGACAGACAGATCGACACACTTTCGCATTTATAATATTAGTATGTACGTGACGTAGAATAATCATGTGTGGCTTGGGAAGTTCTTACAAGAGACCTAGTATGCCCAGCAGTGGACGTGTATCAGTTCATGACAATGACGACATATATTTTGGTACTTATAATTGTTTAATTCCTATTGCCGGGAATCGAACACAGGACTTCCCACGTATAAAATCACAGCGCTCGCCATACCAGACGTTCGTCAGAACCCTCATTCTGTAGTATCGATTTGTAAGATTGAATAATTCAGAAGCTACTTGTTTATATTGCCTTGTTACAAAATGTAAGTAGCGATTATATATAGCCGTGTTTTTTAATCATAACAGATACAATTAGGTAAGTATATCAATTACAATGTACCTACAATAAAGGCGTGGACAGAACAAAAGCGAGCCGTCAGCGACAACGCGACGTGCAACGTGCAACTGAAGTTCGACGTAGCTGCTAGAGGTTTTAAAACAAGGAGCTATGGGTGATGTCTGCGACTTCATCTACAAGACTAAGATCCTTTTTTATGAAAGAATTATGAATATTGAATTTATTAAACTACTAATTAGTCAAAAATTAAGCTAGATCGTAGTTCAATTGAGTAGCTCAATGCCGCTCAGTAATAAGAACAAAAATTTCTGCCGTTACGCTGTGTGTCTGACGAAGCCTTTATCATTGGCGGCCGTGTCGATAAAAAGCGATCTCTCTTTGATCTCTCGAAGCATTTGGCAAATCAAATCAAACGAAGGTAATGAGGATGTGACCTAGTTGGAAAACCGATCAAGTGTGAGTCGAATTCACACACGAAGGGTGTACGTACGTACAAGATATACCTAACTATCACTTACCTACCTATTTGCTATGTAATTAAGTAGGTAAGATAATTGTTTGGTTGTAAATAAAAACTGTTTCAATTTCCAAAGAACTTTTATAAATGTCCATATTTTCCTGCTGCCTACGTCACTATTTCGTCACTTTTACCTAATTCGTTTGTAATATAATAATACGAAACTGACCGACGACACAAATTTCATATGACGTAATATTACCTACATAGCCGGTCATAACCACCAAACCTGTTCGCTAGTGATGTGACACGCAAGTTGTCGATAAAATAACTTTTATTAATTCATATAATTTGCATCAATCTAAATATATGAAAGGACTTGTTCTAACCGACTCATCTATCAACGCACAGCTTAATCTGCTATGGTTAAAGAAAAATTGACGGTAGGTTTGCAACGTAAGCACTCATTAGGAAAATATTTTCGGAAATGCCACCCCTAAGAAGGTATTAGGAGCAACTGCTTCACCAGCTAAACCAGAACTTAAATTCGGAGCCCATCAGCGAAACTAAGGGTCAATAAAGACAGTGGACGCTCGCTTAGGCTCCTCAACCAAGTAGAAGGGTATTTCACCCTGGTACAGTGTAACTTTGTCTTATGCTATGACTATCTATGACATCAATGAAACAGCTTGCCGGAAGATCCTTGTATGATCATTGTAAGTGCTGAAAGGTGATTCGTAAGTATACACGATTGAAACACATCGCAGCTACGGTTTTTTAGATTGGACCGTTCGTATCTGGTCTCCCGCATCATAACATCAACTAGCGTTACACTTACCACATATCATCACTTATGAGATTATTATGCAACAATTGCGACATTAACATTGTATTTTATTTAAAAGTATTTATACATTTTTGAGATTAGAGATTGGATAATTTCTTGACTTATGGGAAACCTAAATTTTCTTTGTTTTTATATTATGGAAGTTAGTGAAGTTTAGTTATGTAGGAAATAGTTCGTTAACAAACTTGCCCACCATTTTGGCGAGATATTTTTTGTAAGTAAATAAATAAAGAAATAAAAGTGAAAATTGTTTATTTGAAATACCTAACTTAGCTTTACAGTATCCCCAAGAGATTAAAGCCTTCTTTTAGGCTTATAAAATTTAAAAAAGTAATAGTTTAAACATCGATGACATAGCGGTACATCACTAGCGCGTAATGAAGCACGACCACTTTCACCGCCCTATGTTAGCGTGTTTCCTACTTATATTAGCTAAAACATTACACATACCTACTTAACCAACTTTGCATTTTTCTTTGCATTGTTTCCAACCGGCTTCGGTAAGGTTATGAGTTTAGCAGTTTGTATGTTGGTTCATCGGGTCCCTCGTTTTACCAAAACCCATCACCAGCCCACTAATATTAAGTATTTTTTTTTTATAAAAGAATATTAGCCATATTAAATGACTAATATTCCCCTTTCCTCTCGAACTAAGCGTCAGGCTTGTGCTAGGAGTAGGTACGACAATAGTGCAACGGGCGGGGTTTGAACCGTCGACCTTTCGGTTTTCAGTCCACTCCTTTACCGGTTGAGCTATTGAGGCTCTAGTATGAGAAGAGTTTACCATTATGGCTAAGTGTGGATTATAAGACTTCATACACCGCTGAGAACGTAATGGAGAACTCTCGAGCGTGCAGGTTTTCTCACAATGTTTTCCATTAAAGCAAGTGATAGTTAATTGCTTAAAAGGCACGCGCCCCAAATGAATAGCGGATGCGTGGCCGCGAATCTCTGAATCCCTGTATCAAACCACGGAATCCCCGAATCGAACCCCAGAATCCCGAATAGGATCGAGATCTTTACCACCAGTTAAATTTTAACGGTGATAGCCTAGTTAATGTAAAGTAGGTAATGTTATAATTTATAACATTGTATAGGTGGTAATAATTTAATTTAACGGAAGGTGGTTGGTATATTTAATACTAGCTGATTACCGCGACTTCGATCGCGTGGATGTAGGTTTTTTAAAATTCCCGTGGGAACTCTTTGATTTTCCGGGATAAAAAGTAGCCTATGTGCTAATCCAGGGTATAATCTATCTCCATTCTAAATTTCAGCCCAATCCGTCCTGTAGTTTTTGCGTGAAGGAGTAACAAACATACACACACACACACACACACACACACACACACACACATACAAACTTTCTGCTTTATAATATTAGTGTGATACCACCTTCTTTTGTAGGGTTTCGTACCCGAAATAATTACCAATTACCCCATTATACTCAGCTATCCTAAAAAACTGCTACAAAGCCGGCAACACATTTTGCTGTTTGTTCCTCTTGTTTTTGCAAATCTTCATTCAAGCGGCACTAACTAAGTACTCATTAACATCAAATAGCTCGCTACTGGTCTGAGTGCTAGATAGATAGATTTTGATACCCTTGACGAGTCTTGACACAACAACAACAGACACGACAGACAGACAGACCGACAGATAAACAACTAAGAGATTTTCAGGAGATACGAAACCCTAAAAAACTTCCCATTAGATTTTTATGAATGATAAAACCAAATCATTATTATTATTCAATCATTATTATTCAACCACTTAAGTACCTGCTTAATGACTGAAATATTTAGTGGATTATTTTCTAAAGTAAAAGACCTTGTCTTTTCAGAATAGAAAACTGTTTCTGATAACAGTTGAAACGTAGTTAATAAAAGTTATCGACAAGTGGCAATTTCAAGAAAGAGGCCTTATAAAAAGCATACTTAGAAATAGGTTAGTAGGCTTATAAGTAGTAATAGATATCTATGTAATTTATTCAATATCCATTTATTATAGGTAGATATACATTACTCGATCGTAATGGGTAAAGTACGTGAGCATTACGTGGGTAATTAAATTAATTGTTAATTAGTACTGAATTTCCCGTTCATCGATGTTATTTCGATTCGATACATTATTCGACTAACTTATGCCCGCGATTTCGTCCGCGTGGACTACACAAACTTCAAAGTTCATTCCTCTATTTTATCTCTTTAGGGGTTGAATAATTTTCAAAATCCTTGCCCGATCCGTTTAGTAATTTGATAGATCAGTCAGTCAGCTTTTCCTTTTATATTTTTAGACTAATTTATGCCCGCGACTTCGTCTGCGTGGACTTCACGAATTTCAAACCCCTATTTTACCCCTTTAAGGATTGAATTTTCAAAAATCCTTTCTTCATCATAATAAATAGCTAACTGCATGCCACAATCCGATCCGTCCAGTAGTTTGAGCTGTGCGTTGATAGATCAGTCGGTCAATCAGCTTTTCCTTTTATTTATAACTAGAAGATGCCCGCGGCTTCGCTCGCGTGGATTTCGGTTTTTTAAAATCCCGTGGGAACTCTTTGATTTTCCGGGATAAAAAGTAGCCTATGTGCTAATCCAGGGTATAATCTATCTCCATTCTAAATTTCAGCCCAATCCGTCCAGTAGTTTTCGCGTGAAGGAGTAACAAACATACACACACACACACACACACACACACATACCAACTTTCGCCTTTATAATATTAGTGTGATTTATATAGTTATATTAAAAAGCGGTTACAGCGTCGGCCGATTTGGAAGGTCCGAGGTCCGAAACTGGGGACGCACCTATAACTTTCCGGAGTTAATGTGCGTTTTAAGCAATTTAAGCAAGTGACGTTTTAACGATGAAGGAAAACATCCTGATGAAACCCTTTATTGGCTGAGAATCCACACATACAAAGCAAAACAAAAATATAGGCCGATATACAATTTTACACTCATAAATTCGACTAAATTAACTATTAGGGTTCCGTACCCGAAGAGTGTCAACGAGACCCTATTGCTAAGCCTCCACTGTCCAACCGTCCATCCGTCCGTCTGTCTGTCTGCGGGCTGTAAACTATCTCGTGAATAGGTACCTACTCGTAAGTAGAGAGTTGAAATTTTCACAGAATGTGCATTTCTATTGCCGCTGTACAACATTATAATAAAAATTTCAATAGGGTTTGAAAATTAAAAACCGCTAAAACTGATTTTCTTGTACGGAACCCTTATGCGAGTGCAACTCGCACTTGGCCGATTTTGTTCTTATGATGCGCGTTTTGTGCACGGTCCGTGCGCGTGCGCAGGTGTGGATCTACCTTAAAATATTTTCATAAAGTAGATGCTGGTAGTTTCTGTTCTGTACTGCCCATTTCCGAGAGGGAAGCTGTAATGTAAGGCCAACATCAATAAATAGATACTGAAACACGCGAGAAAAATAATTGTGAAATCAGATTTTAACGCATGTTATTTTCAATACACGTTGCTTGTTTACACGTCGGTACATTGGCCTCGCTTTACTATGAGACTTTATATAATAATGGGCGATTCTTTAACGTACCTTCTTAGTAAGGAAATAGTTATTTGTGTCATAAGGGAACAAAGTGATACTTTGTTCCCCGAGGGCGTTATTTTGAATGCAGAGCAAAGCGAAGTATTCTATAATAAGATTCCGAGCGCAGCGAGGTACGAGTAGGTATCATAAGGTAGAATTAGGAGCGTAGTTTAATTTAATAGGCACCTATCTGAAAAATGATAGAAAGGTGAACCCCGAGGTCCAGTGTGGTGGCTTTAAAACTACGCAGCGCGCAAGCTCCGGGTGTAGGTACACTATTATTCACTAAATGATGCCCGTGGTTTCGCCCGCCTGGATTTAGGTTTTTAAAAACCCAGTGGGGAGTTTTGATTTTCCAAGACATAAGGTAGGCTATCCGTAGTAGCCAGTCTCCGGGATGCAAAGTATCTTTGAAGACACGAGTATCCAGAGTAGATACTTGATATAATTTTCTCATCAACATCTCTTACTGGTGCCATGTACTTACTGGTACCTACTAGAGTACCAGTATGGCACATCTCTAGTGTCATGAGAACACGTGTACGATATCTTCATGATTGATTTACGGTGACAGGTGGCATAAGTGACAGTTGTAAAGGTCAAGGAAAAAAGATTTAGCTATATTGTTCTTCTTGTAGAAAAAGCTATTAGTGGCTATTAGTAGCTATTTTATGTGCTTTTGATAGCCCCTCTGCCCTTTGAGCTTTATCTCTTTGGTTCTAAGTTCTAACCTATAGTAATATTATAAGTATGTCTCTTTATTATCGGTAAGAACCACTAAATCTAGGGACTGTAATGGAATTACGCAAAAAAAAAAAAATTCGCCATGGGGATAGTGCCTAATTTTTTTAAGGTGCTGGAATGGCGACTTCGTACCGGAAAACGCAGTGCTGGAAGACCTCTACTAGGTGTACCTACAGAAGACATCAAACAAGTCGCATGGAATCGCTTGATTCAAGGCGGCGCAAAACCGTGACGTGTTGAGGTCCATACAAGAGACCTACGAGTATATCCAACTGTGGAAAACAATCGGTTGACCTATGTCCAACTGTGAAAAACAATCGGTTGTTACGGAAAAATATGGTTCTATAAAAATGTGCTGTATCGAACAAGTGTAAATTACAAGTTTATAACACCCTCGATAAGTGAAGGTTACAGTAATAACTAGAAAAGAGCTGATAACTTTCAATCGGGTGAACCGATTTTCTTGGATTATAGCTAAGAACACTCTCGATCAAGCCACCTTTCAAATAAAAAAACTAAATTAAAATCGGTTCATTAGTTTAGGAGCTACGATGCCACAGACAGATACACAGATACACACGTCAAACTTATAACACCCCTCTTTTTGGTTGGGGGTTAAAAAGGTAACACAATAAGTACTCCATCACACAGAAAATAATAATAGTGATAAGCTTGCTATACTTGGGTGACACAAATAATAATAAATAATTATTAGGTAGGTATAATATTTATATTAGGTTAAATAAACCCTTGCAAACTTACGTATTTAGTAATATATAGCATGAATATTACGCATGTTTTCTGCGAGCATACGGGGCCTAAAAACGTTCGTGACCGCTGCGTTATGCTTGAACTCACAACTCTCAATACAACATATCCAAGTCGTAATACAAAAACTAAAGTAACACTTATAGAAATGGAAAGAATAGTTTTTTTTTTACAAAATAATCATGTAAATCAAGGTAGCATTTTATGATGTAAGGTAGTATTATAAGGCGAAAGTGTTCGCTTTGTAGTCAGAGTGTATTTGTGCATTGCAGCTTGCAGGAAGTTTCTAAGCAGGATTCCCCTCCATAGAATACTGGTTATACCACTAATCACTTTGGAAATAGAGTCAACAGCAAAACACATTATTTGACACAATTTTAAACACCAGGTACATTCCATACAAAAGGATATTTTGAACCGAAAAATTACCATCGGACAATTATTTTTATCATCAGATCCTTGACCCCCGGATATCTCTAAAATATTATAACATTAGGGAAACGTAAAATAATGTAAATCGCAGATAATTTAAGCGTAGTTAAATAAGTATAAGGATCTCAATCATAAATGAGTAAGGATCCAGTAAGGATTACTGCGTTGAATTCGCGGCGGGCGCGTTGCGAATAAGCGACCGTATGTTTTTAAAGTCTTGCACAGCCGTTACGTGAACACTTGCCTCTAGTGAAAGCCGAACGACGGTCCAAGACGGTAAAGCCAGCAGTGTAAAAACAATGATATAATACAGTTTTTTTAAGTTTTTTTTCTAAGGCGAACAGTGTTTCCCAATATTAGCGGTGAGTTTTTTTCGTAGTGAAAATTGCAATGGATTTTGGCTGATGGTGAAAAGTGTGTAACAATTAATTAACTAGGTGATGCCCGCAACTTCGTCCGCGTGTTTTTTAAACTCGTGAAAATTGTTTAATTTCTCCGGATAAAAGTCTTCTACCCCGGATACAAGCTATTTATGTGTCAAACGTACTTAACGATCGATCGGATTAGCGGTTGAGCCGTGAACAGGTAACAGACAGACAGACAGACACATGTTATGTTACTATGGATGTGGAATATGAATATGGCGAACACAAGACCTAGATCCTAGACCTCCTATACATAAAAAACCGGCCAAGTGCGAGTCAGACTAGCTCACCAAGGGTTCCGTACTCGGGTATTTTTTTCCGACATTTTGCACGATAAATTAAAAACTATTGTGCATAAAAATAAATAAAAATATGTTTTAGAATGTACTGGTAAAGCCCTTTTATATGATACCCCACTTGGTATAGTTATCTTACTTTGAAAATTGAAACACATTTCAATTTTTTTTTTGATGTAACTACAACGGTTTTCAGATTTATTCCTTTAACTTGTGCTATAAGACCTACCTACCTGCCAAACTTCACGATTCTAGGTCAACGGGAAGTACTCTAGGTTTTTAACCTATAGGTTTTCTTCAGACACGACGGACGGACAGTCAGACAGACAGACAACAAAGTGATCCTTATAGGGGTTCCGTTTTTCCTAATGAGGTACGGAACCCTAAAAATAGCAACGTTGAATTTGGTTTACCAAGAATTCCTGAACTTTTCAACCTATCAGTAACCATATACTTACATACGATTTTTTCAAATAAATTATTTCTGAGATCGCAAGAAGGTTTAATTAGATAGGTAGATATTTATCAGTGAGGTCTCTACTTGTTGAGGTATCGTTAATGGACCCATCCCGTTTTTATAGCAACGGATTTCTCAAAAAAAACAGTTCATTAACTTTTAAGCATGTTTTATGTAAGTAGATATTTAAGGTATCTTTTTTAATATTTAAATCCTGTTCAAGGGGCGGGTTAACAAAACTGAATGACGCTTTAAGAAGTCTCTGTGTAGAGTTGCGCAAGAGTTCTTGTAACTTTGCTTCTGTTTGAGCTATCATTAACAGGGCTCCTCCGTCACTCGCTTCATACAATCGTAGTTCCAATTTCATTTGAACATTAAGCAACCAAAGTCCATGAAATTTTGCAGACATATTCTAGAAACTAATATCTGTGTCTGTGGTTTTCCAGATTTCTGTTAAAATATTCGGTTTCAAAGTTACGCGGTCTTAAAAATTTTCATATAAATCTTTGAGCCCCTGTAATTTTAAAACTACATATTTTTAGAAAAATCTAAAACACCACAGACACAGATATTAGTTTCTAGAATATGTCTGCAAAATTTCATGGACTTTGGTTGCTTAATATTCAAATGAAATGGGAACTACGTTTGTATGAAGCGAGTGACGGAGAGACCCCTCTTAATAGGAAGTATCTACCTGCTACCTTAATGTGGTTAGATATTTACTCTTTCATTAGTTCCCAATGCATTGGATAATAACATAAATATACAACATTAATTTTATATCTACTCTTGTTGTTACTTTACAGTCGATGTAATACACGCAAGCGTTAAAGAAACAATTATCATAAACTTTGTGTACCTTACCTATTGCTAATTAACTTTCAATTAAATACTTTAAACCAATACAACACTGCATTTTTGCAAAGTAGGTACCAGAGGTGGCGTTATTTTTAACCCCCGACCCAAAAAGAGGGGTGCTATAAGTTTGATCTGTGTATCTGTCTGTGGCACCGTAGCGCCTAAACTAATGAACCGATTTTAATTTAGTTTTTTTTGTTTGAAAGGTGGCTTGATCGAAAGTGTTCTTAGCTATAATCCAAGAAAATCGGTTCAGCCGTTTGAAAGTTACCAGCTCTTTCTAGTCACTGTAACCTTCACTTGTCGGGGGTGTTATAAATTTTTAATTTACACTTGTATTATCTGTTCCAATAGTAATCTAACATTAATACTTAAGTATTTTAATTAAGAAGACCATCGGCGAAATACCTACTTCGTATCTCGCTTAGAGTATATTATGTCCACTAAATCGGAGCGGAGATGTGATGTGGTCTACAGATCAATCCGATTTTATTAAAAGACTAGCTCACCCTCGCGTGGACTACACAAATTTCAAACCCCTATATTACCAATTTAGGGGTTGAATTTTCAAAAAAATCCTTTCTTAGCGGATATCTATGTAGTAATAGCTATCTGCATGCCAAATTTCAGCCTGATCCGTTCAGTTGTTTGGGATGTGTGTTGATAGAGCAGTCGTTGTCATCATCGACCAAAATCACTTGAATCCATTGAGGCGTGAATGTTAAACCAACAAAACAATAAACAAACACACACATTTATAGGATCTCTTTGCGTCGTATCCCTCATTGTTGAAGGTCGTGACTCCTTCCCATGAATCCTATAATATATTAGTAGGTACTTAAGAGTTTTCTTGCAATAATAATGCAGTGGGTTCAATGATCCTTCGACTAACGGCCAAAATTAATGCTCAATCTATCTTTAACTTGTCGATAAGTTAAAGATAGATAAAGTTAAAGATAGAAGAAGCAACAGCTGTTATTTGTCAAAAAAAATTTACGAATAACAACATTGCTAAGTAACTTATCGACAGATTACAGATAGATTGATTTTAATTTGGCCGTTAGGGAACAAGATTTCGAATTACGATTCTTACTTCGACAGTAATTCGAGGCATGGACGACTTTGGAAGTCCAAAGTTGGTCACCCTTCCAGTTACCAACTTGTGTCAACGTTGCTTGCAAATTGTCAATCGATTGACATAGATATTGATCTCACAATCCGTAATAATATTATAAATGTAAAAATGTTTCTGTTTGTCTGTCCGTCTCTTTGTCATGTCTGTCCGTATGTCTGTTCGCTAGCGATTCACAGCCTATCAAGTTTACCGATTTTGACGGGAATGGCACAGGTTACTTTTTGTCCCCGAAATCATAAATTCCCACAAAATTAAAAAAAAACCAAATCTACATGAATAAGTCGCGGGCATCATTTTCCTACTTATTAAGTACAGGGATAGTTTGCATCCTGGAGACAAATATAGGCTACTTTTTATCCCGGAAAATCAAAGAATTTCCTTGTGCTTTCGTTTATAGCTATAAAACTTGATAAGTTACGATAAAAAAAATACTTTACTTACCTACTATTTGTATTTAAACAAAAAAAAAGTATCTCAAAATTCCCGTTTTGTGGGATACCTAAGTATAAGGTCTAAAAAGTAGCTTAACTCATATCTATGAGCCTAACTCACAAAGTAGTACTAATTAATTTTAATTTCATGATTCCCAGTATTTAAATATATTTTTTTATACATATTCAAAAAAGAGTTCCCACGGGATTCCTAAAGACCCATCCGCTCAACCGATTTGTATGTTTGGTGCCGATGTAGCTTGCGTCCTTATTATTGACATAGACAACTTTTTATCCCGGAAAACCAAACAGTTCCCACGGGATCTTCAAAAACCAACATCCACGCGAACGAAGTCGCGGGCATCCTCTAGTACGAAATATTTCATTCATGCAAATTCTGTTCCATCTTGATAAAACTTGATATTATGTACAATTACGTAAACAACATATTAATTTCTATCACTCTGAATGCCTACCTACTTTCAAATGAAACTATATTTCTGAGTCAAGGTGATTCTTAACCGGATATTATTGTGAAATTCCATAACATTATATAAGAGAGTCAATACTATCATGTTCTTATGAATTTTAATTGTTTAGCTTTAAGATGGACCAGATGATGCCAGCGACTTCGTCCGCGTGGATTTCAGTTTTTCGAAATCCCATGGGAACTCTTTGATTTTCCGGGATAAAAAGTAGCCTATGTTATATGTAGTATATGCTAATCCTGGATATTATCTATCTCCATTCCCAGCCAAATCTGTCCAGTAGTTTTTGCGTGAAGGAGTAACAAACACACACACACACACACAAACTTTCGCCTTTATAATATTAGAGTGATAGTGTAATTAGTGTGAAGTGTGATGGCATAGCTAAGCCGGCATAGCTCAATGGATTGCGAACTTGCGAACGAAGTGCAGACAATGGTCATCTGGAGCCATCGATGTATATGGATGGGCCCTTCGAAGATAAAAAACGCGCTCAAAAAGTCAAGAGAATTTGCAAAAGTCTCTTGACTTTGTCAATGACGATGACATAAGATTCAAGCGTATTTTTGCGGACGGAATTGTATGGGAAAGGCTAATCCATATACATCGATGTCTGGAGCATATAGTTCGAAAAATTGATAGACGTGACATTAGCTCTTGTATACATAATATAGTCGGAAATGTATTTTTTACTTTTTAGTGTTTGTGGTTTTTATTTAATCTTATGTTGTTTTTTAAATCACAATTTTCAGTTGCCCTACTGTATTAAAATATGCTACACCTGGTTAAAAATTCACTGTTTACACAAATCGCGAGCAATTTACTCTTATCCATTGAGAAGCTCTGGTCTCTATATCCGAAGATATGCATCAGATCTTCACCAAACTTAAATGGGACCACCTCGGAAGTATGACCTACCAAACAAAAAAAAATCATCATAATCGGTTCATATTTGGCGGAGTAATCGTGTAACAAACATACAATAAAAAACATACAGTCGAACTTCCTTTTTTTAAGTCGATTTAAACAGATCTCAGCGGGGCTTATGTACCTTTTTAATTCTTATAGGTATCTACCTGTGTCAACTACTATGTTGCAACTTCAGACTTCACTGCTTGTTTTGCGCGCACTGTATCACCAAATAGATCCATAAATCACCCACTGCGCAGGTTAAATGCCAGATTATTTTTTCCTGGCGCCAACTGTAGTCTACACACTATGAAATGTGTGTTCAAAGTACTAGATACAAGTATTAAACATAGGTAACCTCTACACGTCGGCACGTTATCTTTATAATTTGAACCACTGATTATTTTTATGAAATATGAATTTCCAAAATACTCGCTTCACCAAACTTGATTACAAACAATATTATTCTCAAAAGCAAAGGTCACTTAAGAAAGTTTTTCTCGCAACTCGGTTTCTTTAAAATTTCATAATCCAAATCCTTTGCGTGGTGCATGCTTTTTGCCTACTTTATATACTAGGTACTTAATAGCTCTTGTCCACGTGTATTTAAAATTCCCGTGAGATCCTCTTGTTTTCTCGGGATAAAAAGAAGCCTGAAATCAGATTACTGAATGGTCTTGCCATTTGGAATAATATATTAGTCCAGAAAACAATCAAACAGGTAAAAATTATAAGATTGGGTGTTTCAAACGAGTAAATATTGGTTACATTTTAATAATAATTTTGGAAATCGCACACAGCCTTTAGCAGCAAATTTATCTTTGTTACAGGTCCGTAATATTGTGGAAGAAGTCATTGCGCCTTAAAAAACAAAAAAAAATGTGTGAAAACATAGAAAACTTGTAAGTACTCAAAAATATTTATTAATATGTTTTAATCTCCACTTCTCCCAGGTGAGTATGCGTATATTTATATTTTTAGATCAACGGTTCAAATTATATTATTTTAAAAGCTCTCATCGGGTTTCATATATATACCTATGTTATTAGAAACCTAGTTGTTATTGAACCACGAGCGAAGCGAGTAATTTCAAGTAATACTTAAAATGAATAAATAACAAGTAGAATAATTCAATGTAAAAAGTTAGCTAGGTACGAGTATCTACACCATAGTAGATGAGTCGTCGTCACGTTCGAATTTCAAATAACATTTCTACGCTACTGGATAAAACATACTTTACTTACGCTGGATTTCAAACAATAAAGTATCTGGAGCTTGTAAGATGAAAGAGCGTTAAAATTATTAGGCACCCGAATGAGTTTATCAATGTTAGAACACGCTTGTTAAACAAAAAAGATATGGCAACTATAAAAATCCGGAAAATTTTAAGGAAACCTGAACAGGTGGCAATTAATTAAGGTCAAATACTAACTTGGCTATTGTTTCAGAAAAAATATGGAGTGCCTCAACGGCAATGATCTGCTAACGCCAAATTACAATGAAATCGGGCATGAACATTTCAACCAGGCATACCCCGATGAGCGCATAGCTGATTATTTCCATAACTCTGTCATCCTCGTCACTGGCGGAACCGGCTTCGTCGGGAAGGCTTTACTGGAGAAGCTGCTGAGGAGTTGTCCCGGGATAGACACCATCTATGTCCTCATGCGGCCCAAACGCGGACTTAGTGTGGATCAGAGGTATAAGGAACTCTTGAAGAATCAGGTAGGTTAATTTTTAAGTGGTTCAAAAGGTCTGTATATTCAAATGTTTTATTTCGTCAATTTACATAAAATTCGGTGAAGCTAAAGCTGTAGACACATTAAGGTGTTGTAATGTGTTGCACGTAAGTAATGCTCTGTTAAGTGTAAACTACCTATTGGAATATAAATGGCGTTTTTTTATTTGATATGTTTCAACGCTATGTGGCGCAATGATAGACCAATCGGATCGTGCTTTGAGGTCAGCGTGTCAGAATGCTTCGAGACTATTGGTGCACGTCTTCATATAAAATGTATGAGTTCGATTGACTCCATGCCGTCACGACACACCACAACAGCTGTTATGTGTTTGCGCCTTAATAAAGTATTAGCCAAAGTCAAGCGATAGACGCCGCCTGCATCCAGCGGCTGCCTGCGGTTGTTTGACGTCGTTTGTCCATCTAGTGGATGATTTACGAATGCTGGGTTTACGGGCGAGGTCACCATTACAACTCCTTGGCACTCAAATAATATCTCCTATTTCCACTTCAGCTTCGCAACTCGTTGAATCAAAAGTCCCTAAATAAATAAAGAAAAAAAAAACTCCTTGAGTTGTCAGTTACTCTGGTTCCTCTATTATTTTGATTTGATCACTTAAAGAAACTCGAAGCATAGCTCTCTCCATTGCTCGTTCTGAGAGTGACTCTGTATATTAGTAAGTATCACATAACTAAGAAATTCTTTGATAAATAAATTACAGGATGAGCATTAAAAAATGTTCGTGAAAATATCAGCTCAACCACGTAAGTTTAAAAATGCTATTTTCAAGCATTTACGCATTTTGTTTTATTTTACTCATTCTGATAGATTTTGTATGGTGATTACGTGATGTAAGTACTAAACAGGTACATAAATAAATGTGTAGTGGCATAGGTGTTTTATTTAAAGACAGATTATGCAAATGTTATTACCAAAATAATTGTTCTGTCTTTTAAATATTTTACTCAGATGCTAACAATATGCCCGAATCATTGAAAATGTTTAAATGAAGGAAACACTTAACAATTCAAAACGTAACTAATCAATGAATCAGTGAACATGAAACAATGAACAAAGCACCCAAGTAATGCAACTTATTCTTCAGGTTTTCGACCGCATCAGAGCGAGGTGGCCAGAACGCTTGAGCAAGTTATACCCCATCACTGGCGACGTCTCAGCTCCTAACCTTGGCGTCAGCGTTGAACAACAGTTGCTGCTGAAAAAGTGCAACACAATTTTCCATTCGGCGGCTACAGTGAAATTCACGGAACCTCTTCATGCTGCAACTACCTTAAACGTTCAAGGGACTGCAACACTCTTGAAGTTGGCTGGTGATATGCCGTTACTTAAAGTAAGAAATTATAATTTTCGTGCTTAGGTGTGTTCAGGAAAAGTTACTTCATTCAAACTTCTAATGCTAAAATGATGACCAATCATATTTACGGCAACTTCACAAGGCGTTTTGGTTGATTTTTCGTGATTTAAGCAATGCTTCACATTTTTTCTCTGGATAAAAATATGTTATTTTCGTCAAATTCAAAAGTCTCTCAAAGAAGATCACCTTTTAAACTTGCTACACTATTTTTTGTTTCTCAAAATATATCTGTTTAATACATTAAACAAGGGCAATACGTGAGCATGTTTAGTGTATATTGGACCGTTAACAGTTCCTGTTGTAACTGCAATCACAAATTGAAACACATTTTAAAGCAAGTGACATTGCTTAAAATCCACATAACTCAAAAAAGTTACAAGTACGGGCCCGGGTCTGAATCCTCAAATCGTAATCACCAGGGTATCATGGTTTTTCTTTAGTTTTAAGTTTAGAACAAATAATTATCACCATTACATCAATTATTATTATCTTACAAATTCAACAATTGAAAATCAAAATGGGTGAATATCAATCTTTTAACTAGAATGAATTCTACGCAAATAATATGTTTTAGGCACTGGTCCACGTATCAACAGCGTACAGTAACGCTCCAAGAAGTTACATAGAAGAAAGAGTCTACCCTCCCCCGTATGATCCGGAGTGCATCATCAAATGTGCCAAGATGTTGCCGGCGGAAACTGTGGATATCATAGCTGAGTCTTTAATGGTATGTACTTATTACGTACTCAGAATTCTTAGAAAGGTTTCAGATTAGCGTTCTTTTGCGCGTATAAGCTCGCTTTTAGTGTTCCGTACCCAAAGGATGCCAACGGAACTCTATTCCTAGGCCTCCGCTGTCCGTCCATCCGTACGTCTGTCTGTCAGCGGGTTGTATCTCGTGAACTGTAATAGGTAGAGAGTTGTCACTGAAAACTTATTATGTATTTCTGTTGCCGCTATAACATCGCATAATGACAAATTCAAAATGTATTTCTTGTGCGATGTTACGGAATCCGAATCCGACTCGCACTTGACCGATTTTTTCGCGCACGTATACGCGTGCGAGCGCGCTCCGATTGCTTGATCGTTGCCTCAGAATGCGTTGTTGCAACACACCACAACACGGTCATGTGTCTGCAACTTTACTCCATTACTACGAGTAGGTAGGTATACCATGTTACTTTGTGTTATCAGGAAGGTATTCATTTCATATTAATTCTAAACAACGCAACAACGTAATTTTTTTACGAACAGTGGAATGCTCTGGACATGAATCAATGTTTTAGTTACTGAAAGGGCAGAAAAGTCTATAAAGCTAGACAAATCGATCGCAAGGCCATGAAAACAGTTTTAGCATTTTTCTTTTGTAATTTCATGCTACAGGTACTTAGCTAAGCGGTTCGAAAAAAAATCTGAAATCGCATTTCCTTTTTTACTCTACATTCTTTTACCTACTTCAACTAGTTTTCCTCTCTCGGTGGTGGGAACGGTGTGGTGGTGAGAATAAGCGGAGGTCCCGGGTTCGATTCCTGGCTGGGACAAATTCGTCTTTGGCATGGTGGCTAGTTATCTCCCTTCCGGCAAAGTGCCGAAGTGCGTGTTCGATGTTCCTAACCATTTTTAAACACTTTAGTAGGAACCTACCACCACAATCTTTTTTCTAAATAGTAAAGTTAGGAACGATTTTATTTTATGACAAGTCGTTGTAGACAGTTCACCACGTAGGTACCTAGTCCTTTTTAATTATTATGTTGTTTTTTATGATTTTACAGGGAGAACATCCAAATCCATACACATTGACGAAATCCCTTGCCGAGTCCATCGTATACAGCCACACAGAGCTACCTGTCTGCATCATTAGACCTTCCATAGGTAAGTAAACAACCTAGGTATAAGGCTGTACTTCCACTGCAGCAGTGCGGAGTAGAGTCACGCGGAATGGTGACGTGTTCAATAGAAGAGAGAGCCAGTGTTAGATTGATGCTGATGATGATACACAAGGAATAACAAGCTTAGCTGATAAACTAGATCTATGTTACACCTTAAACAGAATAAATAATGTATCACTAACTACTCTATATATACTTACTTACTCTTACTTTATACTTTCATAAATAAAAGTTGGTTTTTAAAGCATCAGAAAAGTTTTCACCACCTGTATAGGTACCTACACGTACCTTTAATCTATACTTCTATACTAATAAATAAAATTGGAGTGTCTGTCTGTAATTTCGAAATAACTACCGCATATTAAGGTCATATGGTTATTTGAACGATACTATAACTGAATCACACGTTTTTAAAATTTTTTGTCTGTCTGTCTGTCTGTCTGTCTGTTTGAAAAGGGTAATCTTGGGAACGGCTGAACCGATTTTGACGGGATTTTTACAGACAAGTAGAGAATTGACCAGGGAGTAACATAGGCTACTTTTTTAACCGACTTTCAAAAAGGGAGTTGTGTTTTTCTACCTATGTACACCGAAATCTCCGAGATTTCTGAACCGATTTGCGTCATTTCTTTTTTAATCGATAGAGCAACTTTGCGACATTGTTTCATAAAAAATTTGGAGTCCAACTCCTCAATCCTGATGCTGCAGGGGATCTGACCAATCCACGCGGGCGAAGCTGCGGGCATCAGCTAGTATAATATAAGTCTGTAACGTTGTCGTTCTAAAATATTCATACGAGTGTGTATCGATTTTTCAACTTCAAACACGTGCACTTTCCCGCGGTAGTTGTAGTACATAAATATAATATAAGTAGGTATAGTACGCTAGATGATGTTTTCTAAGACGTCCGAAGTCTTCATAATGGACTTCGGACGTCAAACGGAACATTTTATAGTATCAAAACAGTTTTTCATCGTATTTTAGAAAATTTGGTTTTTTTTCAGTAACGGCCGCCTTCCAAGAGCCATTTCCAGGATGGATCGATAATGTTTACGGAGTGACAGGTTTGTTCATAATAATTTTGAGCAATTCTGAAAGGATTCGCTTTTATTTTAATTATATTATGGTTTCTATAAAGATATTTTTTTAGATTAATTGCCATTACCTACACAAATTAAACAGTGTAAAAACACATTTGTTAAGTCAAGATTATCGATGAATTCCTTATCTCTATAAGAAATCTTTACCAATGACACTTAGCAGCTTAATGATAAAGTTGCGTGGAATCAACTGAGCTTCAGTTGCCTATCAGATAGTGTATAAATTTTTCATTGTGGAACTTTTTATGATTTGAAAATATTGCCTACCTTCTTAACTGTGCTGAATTTCTTGCAGGCTCTTCTCAGTAGAATCCGCTTGTCTAGAGAATGAATGAATCCCAGATAGCATCATATTTAACAGACTTTCCTAGTTGTACTGCATGAATTTTTGAAATACAATTTCTGGTAGTTAAACTGACAACGAAGCCCTATAGGCCTTTTTTTGTTTTGTTGACGCTGGGGAATGCATTAACGCATCCCCCCGGAAGCTAGCCAGCCAGCCGTGAGGCAGCCAGCCAGCTGAGGGAGGGTATGTGGGACTCGCCGGCCGGGGCGCACCGGCCCGAACACTGCTCTTCCCCTCGGACGCATCCAAAAGGGACCAGCAGCATCCAGGCACACTGGGAGGTTACCTGGCTGGCGCCCCAGCCCTATAGGGCCCATACCTGTGCCTATACTAACGATTCTTACCTACTGAAGTCCGTGTTATATTGCAATTGTAATTTATTTTTCAGGTATAATAATGGAGATATCCCGCGGTACCTATCGTTCCGGGTATTGCAGGGAGCGGTACGTCGTGGACCTCGTACCCGTTGACATGGTCGTCAATAGCTGCATCTTAGCTGCTTGGAGACAAGGGTCGAAGAAGTAAGTAGAGTTATAGTGTATTTTATATAAAAAATATTAAGTATTTCGTATTTAATGTAGTTAACTTTTAACAAACTATCAAACTAGCTTTACTATAATATTGAAGCGAAATTTTTAAGTAACTCTTTAAAAACTGTAAAAGGTAAATTGTTACTTTTGGTTCTTCCGTATCAAAGAGTTGCCGACCCCTGGTCTAGAGACAATTTCAAAAATCATAAAATTACTAATTGTCGCTGCCGGGAATCGAAGCCATGACCTTCCACGTAAGAGCACAACGCTCACCACTGTGCCAGGAAGATCGTTAAAACTACTTGAAAGGGAACTTCTTTAGTCTAGGCTTTAAACTTTAGTCTCTACTCTCTAACAGTCGAAGTGCGCGCGTCCTACTGGGTACCTAGATGAGTTAAAAGGCTTGTCGATTTTGAATTTAAAGGATGTAAGATAGATTGTACATACTGTATGCTTAAATTTCGAGGTGTGTTAATGATTTTGTTTTTATTTACAGGCCAGGCCATTGTCCAGTCTACAATGTTACATCTGGATCAATAAATCCCCTACAATGGGGACATTTTACTCAACTCTGCGTCAAATGGGCAAGAGAAAACCCTACAAAGTAATTTTTTTTAATACCTTTTTTTTTTCTTTAAATCTGGCTTTACTCTGATTAGCCAATGTCAAGTTTGTGATATTTTCAAGTTATTGAATTTATACAAGTATGGACTCCGTCTGCGCCGGCGCCCGCCGACATACGCGCGGCGCCCCTTTAGAGCGCTTCCCAGTCAGTTACACCACCAAAAAACACCAACTAACACAAAAACCAGCCACTCTTAACAAAAAAAACACTCCAAACAAGCACAGCACGCGCGCCAGCAAACGCCATCACAGACGAAGTCCTTCTTAATACCTATAAATTAATCGGCAAAAAAATATTTTTAAATTACGCGCGCTTTTGTTGACATTACATTTTTCACAGACAAAAGATTTCATTAGTGTCATACCTCACATAGGAGATGCGAACCGTTTTATTAATATTTGCAGTCAGGGTTACATTTGATTTTAATTAATATTTTAGGCTAATTCAACAAGAATTAATTTCATGTAATTAATTCTTAATTTTTAATAAATTAATTCTTAATTTTGTTTTCTTTCTCAGGTATGTTATGTGGTATCCAAACTTTGCTTTCACGGAGTCTCGGTTTATAAATACATTTTGGGAAATATCTTGCCACTTTTTACCAGCTTTCCTATACGACTTACTGCTCCGAGCACAAGGAAGAAAAGCTATGTAAGTTTATAAAAGTAATACTTTCCCTAATATTAAACGATATATGCTTAGTTTTAATTCAATAAATATTTTTTTTTAATTAGTCAAGACTCAAGATGTAATATAATTTGTATTTATCTGGTATTACTTTTATGGTATCAACTCTTTTTATATTATTTTCTAGGTAAATTTATTTTTATGGACTTTTACAGAATGATGAAACTTGCACGACGTTTCAAAATGGCAGCGGCAACTGGCGAATATTTTGCCAACCATGAATGGCAATTCGACGTCTCGGAATTGACAGCTTTACACAATGAAGCAAATTCTGCCAGCGATTCCAGTGCCTTCGCACACTGGCCTGGGCAATTCAACTGGGATTCCTATATTGGTTCATACATGCTAGGTATTAGACGGTTCATTTTAAAAGACGCAACTGAATCACTCCCTCAAGCAAGAAATAAATTGAAAAGATTATATTGGGTACACAGATTGTTTCAAGTTGCGACAGGCTACTACGTTTTCAAATTTCTAGCGGGGCGACTACGATAGATAATGTTTTATACGATAATTAAATAAGAAACCTCAAAATAGATTAAAGTAAAAACCATCATATGGAAATATTGATAGGAAACATAAATTTTGATGTAATTTTTGTAAATAGCTCGTTTCCGGTCAATTTATCATAGATTAGGTATCAATTGAATTATAAATTTAACAATAAACCATATTGTGTTTTACGAATAGCTAAGTAATTGTTTGACATGGACTGCGCTTTATCATCAGAATAATTTAAATTCTAAGTTTCTATCAGAATAATTAAAGATAAAAAAAGGAATTATATTTTTTTGAAAATTGAAAATTGTTAAAGATTATGAAAAATGCGTAGTCCAAGTTAAGATAGCTACTTTTATACATATTAAGTAACTATAGGTCACCAAATGGCACAAAATAAAAATAATAATATTCTTACAAAACAGTTCAAAACTTTATTTGAATACGAACCTTTCTACTTATTCAATTTTGATCTAAAAGGGTCAGTTAAGTGTGACTATTTGCAAATCATTGATTTATAAAAATATTTGCCTATCTATATTTTATCATTGGGCTGGGATTTAATGATAAAAGGATTTTTATTAAATTACCAATGCAAAAGATATTATATTAATAATAATTATGTAAGCATTTATTTTCTAATAGGTACCTACTCACAATAACAAAAGGTTTATTATTATCATTACTTTATTCTAGTCTTAACAATGGATTTAAGGATTCCTGGCTAAACCCGAATTTGACTACAAATAATATTATATTCATCAAATGCGTTGTAAAAAAAAATCCATTGATGTTGATTGTTACCAAATTACTATTTAAAATAAACTTAATTTTAATTGTCTAATATTAATTATTTTCTAAATGTGACACTATTTTGTATTTTCTTCTTGTACATAATAATAATATTAAGTAGGTAAGTTAAAAAGATTTATAATCAAAACTTGAAAGCTAAGAAAAGACCAACATTTATTTTTAAACCTTATTTTGGAATCTAGAAATATACTTACACTAAAGTAATACAATTGTTTTTTGTTTTATTATAGTACCTACATTTCCTCAATCACATGCCTTGAACTAAGTTAAATTTAACTTTTCCTAGGTATAATAATTAATAGGCCTAGAGAAAGTAAAAAATAATGCCAGTTTTTGTTCACTTTAGGAGTCTTGTTTTGTATTGTAAGTATTACTACCAACTCTTACTTTTGAATAAAAACAAAGCCACTTATCTACTAATAACATAAAACATGGAATTTTTAAAAATTTATATCCGCGGGAACGAAATCGCGGGCATCAGCTAGGTAGTAGGTAGTTATATTATTATAATGCTCACACAATATCATTGACAGTGGTAATGTAATTGCTTATAGTTAAGTAAATGAAATAATTATTAGGTATCACACTAATAATATTATAAAGGTGAAAGTTTGTGTGTTTGTGTATATGTGTGTATGCTTGTTACTCTTTCACGCAAAAAAATACTGAAAGGATTTTGCTGAAATTTAGAATCGAGGTAAAATATACCATAGATTAACACATAGGCTACTTTTTAACCCGGAAAATCAAAGAGTTCCCACGGGATTGTAAAAACCTATATCCACGCGAGCATAGTCGTGGGCATTAGCTAGTTATACATATTTTAAACTATCTCTACACCTCAAAAACCTATTACCTGCCATCTTCACAGCTACAGTGTGACCATCTCAATCAGCTCTGATTGGATGACCCTTTCTCACTATTGTGCACATTGGACAACAGTAAGAATCCCATAGATTCATCAAATTATAGTATGTGACTATGGCAGTGTGATAAATTACAACTTTCATTTTATTATTACGTCTGGTAGCTCAGAGGCTTTTTTGACCTTCTATTAAGAAAAACCTCTTAAAGCCATGTGAAGTACCTGCATTACAATAAAATTGTCTATGGTAGTCTTGTGATAATTTTTTACAGCTGGCAATAATTTATCAAATTGTCATTTGTCAAAAATTTCATTACCTGCCGAAGGTGAACGCGTTTTTGTCTTTAAAATAAATTAAATAATTAAACTAAATAAATTCATAAAAATGTCGGATAGTAAGGATGTTGCGAAAAACGACGCTGATCCCGAACTAGATGACTTATTGGACAGTAAGTTGAAATTTACTTATAACCTTAATAAGTGTTACACAACTTTGCTTAAATTTCCTCATAATATTAATTGCATGAATAATATGGCATAATAATATAGCAGAAAGCACCTCTGCTAAACGTACTAAAAGAATCAGAATTATTTATATAGTATCGTTTTGAATATTTTTTTAAATATTGAGATTTTATAGTAAACTTTGGACTCTACATAGCTCACTAAAAATAAATAGTGCAATCAGTAATTTATACGTAGTTACCTAGTTATTTTTTTCTTATTTTTACTTCCTCTCCTCAAATCCACTCCTTCAGCTTTATTGCTAATGCTAAGTAGCACTTACTTCTCTAGTAGTTCAAGAATAGAAGAACAATGTTGATTAATCTTGCAAAAATCACACTTCTATATTGAATGCCAATGGTATCTCAGTAATAGATTTCCTAAAAAGATCATTTGCACATAATTTATGTATCTAAGTAATCAAAGGCAACAAAGGCTGTCAATCTGTTGTCTGTCAAGGCCCATCAAGGGAATGAAAACCTATAGGGTACTTTCCGTTGACCTAGGGTCATGAAATTTGGCAGGTAGCAGGTCTTACAGCACAAGTAAAGGGAAAAATCTGAAAACTGTATTTGTGGTTATTTCTTATAAAAAAAGTTATTTCTTATATGATGCTACGGAACCCTGGAACCCTTCGTGTGCAAGTCTGGGTCAATAGGTTTTTTAGCTTCCATTTAAAATTACTTCCATTTATATGTGTGATATTATTTTATTTTAGGTGCCTTACAGGACATGACGAAGAAACCGGATCAGGTAGCAAAACCAGAAGATGTACCACAGAATATGTGGAGTGAAGAGTTTATAAAGGAAGCAGCCGCACAGTTTGAAAGCAACATGGCAGCTATTCTAGGAGGATTTAGTGGGGTACCTGGTAAGATACAATTTTACCTCAATATTCCATGTGGCTTTAGATTTTTCAAAATCTGTGGGAGCTCTTTGATTTTCTGGGATGAAAAGTAGTATATGTCACTCTCCAGATCTTTAAATATACCTACTCATACGAAAAAAATCATTATCGACGTTATTGAAGGAGAAACCAATAATCAAACACTTTCACATTTATGATATGGGTAGTGATGGGTAGTGATTTTCATTTTCAGTAGAAAAGAATAGCAGGTACTGTATTTTACCATTGTGTTATGAAAACCTAATGGAAAATTGTCCATGCTTTTTCTTTTCTCTTTGCCCAATGCAATGACGTAAAAATGTTTACTTGTTACAGAGGACCAAATATCACAAGAACAAATTGCTCAGACTTTTTCTAAAATGGCAGGTCAGTATAATATTTGAAAACTTCTTAATCTATGTTTTTGTTACAAATATAATATCTGATAGGGGAACTAAACTATAGCATTATTTCAATAAGAAACACATTCAAATAATTTGCATTAACAATTTATTGAAGCTGTAGAACTTACATCCGACAACTTAAAATCATAAAATGGTATAAATGTTTTATGTATTTCTAATACTAAGTTTCTCAAATCCTACTGGAAAAATTTTGATTCCATTTTTGCATCAGTTTCGAGACAGATTCTTCATTGAACACGGATTACGGCTTGTTAACTAACGTGTGGTCGATTTAAGACCTTTTCACCTTCGTCCTTGCATCGAAGTTAAGTTGTTGGTCCCATTTATTTTATCCATAACATCAACTCATTATTTTTAAACCTAAATGTTGAAATCATACTCTTAGTTTATAGATAATCCGTAAGGATTTGGAAGCCCTGTCCCAAGTAAAACCATACCATCAAGTGATTAATGGATGGTGTGTCGACCCTCAAAAATGAGAAATACGATGGAAAGCGAAATATTTTATCTTCAACAGAAGCGGCAGCACAAGTACTACAGCCGCCTGCAGATGGTGCCGATACAGAACCATCACCTAACGACCCTGCAGTCCAGGAGAAAATTGATGAGGTACATAATCTGTGCGACTCGTTTAATGTCGTCTTAGGGGTCCTACCTAGAAGGGGTCTTCCAAAGCTGCTCTTGCTAGTGGGAGATCGCGATTCTAGCACTTTGCGACCACAATACAGTCTGACAAGGCTCTCTTGGCACTTGAGTGAGAGCGCTGTTGTAGCTTGATGTCGACACAGAGAACTATCAACAAGTGAACTTCTCAAGATGGCGGCTCTAGTTTCGATTTTGGCCACGCGCCAAAAGATTCTTGTCGGAATGCATCTCGGTTTGGTCTCCCAATCGCTTTGTCAAACTTAACTTTTTTTTCTTTTCTTTTTTTCATTTATAGATTAGCGCTTGCCTGCTATCAGACTTGCTAGCAAGTTATGTTGCAGCCTAAGATGGAGAATGCTTGCCTAGAAGTTGCCCATTTACTCTTTATTTGAAGGTACCCATATTAAAAGTGGAAGGGAAAACTGATCCCAGAACTGTAACTATTGTTAGATAAAAGGTTGTTAAACGTTCTTTGCATGGATATCATTATTGTTTTGGTTAAATATATAAACATAGCTTGGGAATATTGCCGGTTAAATCCTTTTTTTCAGAGAGGTGCGATTTTAGTGACGCTGGGTGTATATTAATTAATTATTATTGCGTAAATAAAATAAAATTTTTGTTTAGGTTTCAGCAGCCATCTCCCAAACTCTTCAAAACCTAAATACGAACGCGGAAAATCTGCAGACGCCATTTTCGGACGCAGATCTCGCGAATATGTTCAATAATTTCAATCTTGGCGAGGGAGGAAACCAGGTGGGATACTTTTACTATTGATTTCGGATTTTTTCCTTTACTTTTCCTATAAGACCTATCTACCTGCTAAATTTCATGATAAGCTTTCTTAGAGATACACGACGGGCAGACAACAAAGTGGCCCTATAAGGGTTCCTTTTTCCTTTTGAGGTACAGATACCCTAAAAAAGCTTAGAATTTACAACTTTTTGGGTAATTTCAGGAAGGCAACATGTTCCTACCATTCATGCAAGGCATGATGCAGTCATTGCTATCCAAGGAGGTACTGTACCCGTCGCTGAAGGATCTAGTGGATAAGTACCCTACCTGGCTAGCAGATAATAAGGGCAAAATAGAGCAAAGTGAATATGAAAGGTAAGCGTTGAGTAAAATCTACAGGCATAATGCATAACTGAGTAGGTTCCTTTTTAATTTTAATTTATTCAAATACAAGTTAGCCCTTGACAGCAATCCCACTTAGTGGTAATTGATGATGCAGTCTAAGATGGAAGCGGGCTAACCTGGAAGGTGTATAGCAGTTTTCATTAGATCCATACTCCTTTGGTTTCTACACGGCATCGTACCGGAACGCTAAATCGCTTGGCGGCACGGCTTTGCCAGTAGGGTGGTAACTAGCCACGGCCGTAGACTCCCTCCAGACCAGACCAGATATTTAGAAATTATAAAATTCCAAACCTCTGCCGGGAATCGAACGCGGAACCTCCCAGTAATAAGACTACAGCGCGGGAGGAGTGTGATGACGTGACGCGAGAGCTCAGTGATTCGTCAACTGTCACCCTCCGCGCTGCTCCACCACTGCAGGAGCCTCCTCAGTTATATGTTATGCTCTCACAAACAATCACGTAATAACAAAGAGAGTACTCTTAATAGTTACCTACTAACCTGTTATTCATTATTATTAATATATAAGAATAATCAAAAGCAAAGAGAAAGCAAAGAATATTCTTTGTTCTTTCGCCGGTGTACAAAATAAATACATATAGAAGTTGAAAAAAAATATACACTTACATACATAAAAATAAATATTACATAAATACATATTTGTATCGGGCGGAGAATAACACCCCGGCAGAGGAGACCAAACTGCCGGCGGTCTGGGCGACAGGTTGAGAAATCGGCGGACTATCCTAGCCGAGTCTAGCAAACAACGCTTTTTGCATCCTGGCTGCGAGCGAACTGCCACGGAACCCCAGTCACCTGACATGGTGAGCGAGGCTGACTGGATCAACCCATTCGCAAATATTACGATTGGGATGATTTCAGTGGACTCCACATGCCACATGTCGGAGAACTCGTGAGCCAGATCAAGATTCTTGCGTTCTTTCTCCGTCTGCTATTTATTATTATTCCTTATTTATGTTTAGATTCGAAAAACAACAGAGTCTCATGCAGCAAGTGTGTGCGGAGTTGGAACCCGAACAAGAAACCGATGCGGAAGATGTGAAACGAAAGCGCTTCGAAACTGTACTCAAGTTGATGCAACAGGTATGTTCCAAGAATCCTTAATGTCTACATGGATTTAATTATTTTTTTTATTTTTCATGGACCAAAATTGTAGTTACAAAGTAATAATAAATTAGGCTACCTGCCAAATTTCATGGTCATAAGTCAACGGCAAGTACCCTAAAGGTTTTCTTGACAGACACGACAGGCGGACAGACAGACAGACAACGAAGCGATCCTATAAGGGTTCCTTTTTTCTTTTTGAGGTATGGAACTCTAATGCCCCGCCTCGTTCTAAAAAGCTCTGAGTTTGCCCCTGCTTAATGCACAATTGGAGATCTGCCCGGCTTCTAGTAATTCCTAATCTGCCCTTTCTGACCCTCTAAACCAGCTCAGCGTCACTTTAAAGCCCCCAAATATGCGCCGCCTTACTTCTAAAAAATCCGAATTTGCGTTTATTCAACCTCCGTGATGCGTTCCTCTCATTTATTCGTATGATCCGCGGCACCGTGTTTTTTCAGATTTGTAAATTTTTGAGTGTAGATACAAACTGAACTATTGAAAAATTTGTTTACAACTACTTTGATAAGAAAGATTGATTAAATTTTATATAGGAGGTTCTTAATTTCGCTTAATTCTAGATGCAAGACCTAGGCCAACCCCCTACAGAGCTAGTTGGGGACATATCCGCTGCTCCAGAAGGCTTCGTTGCCCCCACCGGTCAAGACGCATCACAATGCACTGTCATGTAGTGATAGACAGACATACTCCTGTGAGCGTACTATGTAGTGTACAAAACGTATAGACTAATTGGTGCTTTACTGCGGAAATGGAAATAATCATCCATCGTGCCTTGCCTTCTCTATTCTGGCATTTTAAAACTAATCTTTTATTCCAGTTTGATAAATTTATTTCAGTCCTGTCAAATGAATTCTTAGGTCTGACGAACACAGAGTGAAGTGGAGCGAAAGAGCAGCGTCTTTTTTTTACCCGACTACGGCAAATCCAAAAGGAAGGGGATTTATTAATTCACTATAGACACACACTTGACCACGATCACACGGTTCACATCTAATGGGAAGTGATGATGTGATCTAAGATGATAGACGTTTGCCTATTCACCCTTGAATTTCTCTTGAATGAGTTTTTATTGAAAACAACTTAAAACTGGATTTTATTTTCACTTTATTTTTTATTTATTTAATTAGTGCCGATAATAAAACACGGAAGAGACTTAAATAGCACGACACGCGGCGCCTTTGTTTGCAAAAGGACGCTGCGCTTGGCTCCACTTTATTCTGCAGGTGTGTGCTGCTTCTTAGGGGGAGGACAATCTAAATATTTTCATAGTGCAACCCTAGATGTCCTCCCACCAGAAGCTGTGTGCTGTCTGTCAGACTGTCAGTCTATCAGTCACGTTTCTGTTTCATATTACCTATATTAGATAAATAATTTGATTCTGGTTTATTTGCGTAACTCAAAGCCACCATAAGATGGAGAAGATAAAAACACGACGCGATGATTATGATTGTTTCTACTTTGTAGAAATTACGACTATCATGTTGACGATTGTTTTTATATAAAAGTGATGAAATTATTGATAATAATCATGATCGCATGCTCGAGAATGCAATGCTTGAGAAGCATTGAGAATAATTATTATGGAGTAAACGTGATTGCTTACAATAAATTATTTCATTGTTAATGATCCTTAAGGTCCTAACGCACTTGAGTTGCGCTGCGCGTCGCGGCGCGGCAAATATAGTTTAGAGTTTGTATAGAACAAAGCGCACTTGAGCGACGCGGCAGGCAACTACGCGACGCGGCGCGGTAAATAGAGAGTGTAACCAGAACGCTAGCAAAAACTCGTTATATTACCTTAACACAATCCAATGCCAACAACCATTTGCCTTATCTTGTAGTTTTAGTGATTTAGTATTTTTCAAACCCGCATTGTATAGCGTACAAAACTCTTGTCAATGCCCCACCTACGACGTGGCATTGACTTTGAGTGACCTATTTACGGAACGTTCGTTGACCTCTAGCGTCAGTCAGATGTTTTATTTGTAATATATTGTGAAGTTTTAAAAAAACAGAATTAAAAAAATCTTAGTTTTTCTATGGTATCTTATCAGTAATCATCAGTACTATCATCTGTCTTCGTTTTTGCTAGCGTTCTGGTTACACTCTGTCTAGTTTATATTGTATGGAGCAAGACGCACTTGACGTGCAACTGCGCGTTCCTTCAAAACTTACGATGTAATAAAATAATTGTTGTTGTGATTATTATTATTAATTAGTCGATTATGAATTGATTCACAATGATGATTGGAGTTGAGTTGTTGTAATTGTCACGGGCAATGGTGATTAAATGTATTATTTTTATTGTGATGTGTTATTTTGTTAGTTAATCAAACAATTATTATTATTTAAATTGACAGGTGATAAGGGCTCGCTATGTTAATGTTATATTAATATGCTTATAGTTGAATATAAATAATTTTTGCTTTTAATAGAAATGTATTAAAATTATAATAACACTATTTAGAAATTGTTTCAGGATTTTATAGCATAAAGTGACAATATATGCATGAGTTCATTTTGATGATACTGTAAAGACCTGCTCTGGGTTCGCTTATTACTTAAATACACTTTGAAAATGAGGCATCAACATTTAGGTTGGAATCTATAGAGCACACTCTGACTTTGCTTAGAATTAAGTTTCAGTTAAAACAAGACAGATCTATGCCAGCAGTATAACGCTGTCTCGTTTTAACAGTGACTTAAGTCTGAGTAAAGTCAAAGTGCACTCTATAGGTTTCAGGAAAATCTCAAGTTCCTTTACTCAGCAGCTTAAGCTGTGTTGATGTGCCAGTGAGTTTTCCTTTTGATAATACTTATGTAAATTGATATATTATTTTAATAATAATGGCAACATTTTGTCTATTGTTTGTGTGCCAAAGAGTAGGTTTTTTTTTCGGTTTATATTTATAATAAGTACCAGGTTCATAATATAATTATTATTTCGTTTCAAATTACTAGGCTAAAACAAGTTTTCATCGCCGAATGTAATTTTCATTAAATTGTATATCTTTTTGTAAAAAAATCATAAATCTGAAATGCTCAATCTCACAAACAGTCTTAATAGTTGACACAATAAAAGGTCCTATAGCTAAAAAAACCATCTATTATTCCAATACCTATAGTAAATGTGCATTGATATACGCACTTGTAATTAATCTATTTTTACCTAACTGACTTATCAACAACACAAAAATGGACGATATTTACTGCAATACCCCCTAAACTCGGCATTCCGAAGTAGTGGTAGATTATTTTGAGGATTCAAAATTTTATTTAAATAAAAATCAATTCTATTCTACTCATAAATTTTAAACTCACAGTTCCACGACATCTGATTATGGCGAAAAAATCTATGGCCAATATTGGCAAGGAAAAAAAAATTTAACTGACTTAAAAGGTCAACAAGTAGCTTCTCGCTGAAATGCATGCACTTGACGCGGCTCATAGGCCCGTGTTACCGTGAACTACTGGTGGCTTCGATTCCAATGTTTTTCTCTAACTAAATTTGGAGTATCCTATATCTTTTTCTTTTTCATATTGTTTAAAAAGGACGGAAAATGCATTTTACATTTAAAGAACTATAATAATACTTTCTTTATTGCATTATCACTTGCGCTGCGTTCCTTCTAAATCGTAGTTTCCCTAAGTTTTGTGATAAGGGCAACGCTTTGTTAAAAACTATCTTTTAATTTTATTGTATTACTTTTTGTACTCCACGTTTGTATTTTTATGTTTATTATGCACAAATATTATGTTCTTGTACAGCCTTTATTTATTTGTAAGGGTAAGCCCGCACTGCGAAATTTGGCCGCGCGATTTTTCCTATAGTAATTATGTAATCCCACATCGATCGCATGAGGCATAGGATAGGAAACCAAACCAAAACCTAAATCGAACCAAATGATTTCTTTTCGCGCAAATTGTATATAACTACCTACCTATATAAAAATGATTCGATATTATGTTATAAAATATCCCGTTTTTTGCAGTGCGGAGTTGATTCAAATTAAGGTAATTGCTATTTGACAAATCGCAAAAATGCTGTACTTTGAAGTAAATTGTTTATTTTTCTAAAGCATTAACAGCTATTAAATACATGCAATTAAAAACTTCAGTTTGTGAAGATTATAAGGGCCTCTTTTTTTATTAGTATACATTATCCCAATAAAAAAAAAAACCAAGTTGAAAACATTGCTGTTCGCAACTTGTTCTGTAAAAGTTTTCTTTAACATCTTGATACTTTGAAGCCAACCTCCAGAAAATGATATGTTTAGGTTTAGCAATCAATTTTAACTGTTAGTTTTATACTAAATGTTTTTCGTTTCTTAAATAATCTAAAACTAACCAAAAAACTTCCTGTGCTATTTATTTTCTTGCAGGCGCTCTATGGAATTCAGTGTCCACTGGACTGTCATGGCGGAAGGACTGTGCGCGTCATTTCGTCGCAAAATATTATTTAAAATGAATTTAAGCTTATTATTTTTGAATGAAAGTTGTGTTTATAATCGTTGAAAAATAAAATAGGGATTTTTTCATTTCTAAATGAAGCCTGCTTATATACTAAATTTTATTCTAAAGTTACGGTTTTACCAGGTAAATACTCGGAGGTTGTCATAGATTATGATGACAGATAGTAAGTGTTCTAAATAGGTATTATACCTATGTTAGGAGATAGCGCGCCTCGTTCCGGGTGCCGTGTTCCGAAATGGATTTCGTAGTAGTGCAAGTTTGGTGCAAGCCCCACATGACGGAGGGGTATGCGTCAGGCATTTCCTGTGTACAAAAAAAAAGACCTATATTTCGGATCCATATTTCATCACTGACAATATGCACTATTCAAAGACTGTTCTTCAAGCATTGAGGAATTTTGGACAGAGACATCTCGAAGGTTCCCGAAAGCTGCCTGAGTTAGATTTGTCGGCTAGCTAGCTTTTTTTCGAAATTGGACTTACTTAGCTGGATTGTGTGTTAGAGCTTTCTTATGAGATATTATATGTACATAATATAACCATGGGTCTCATAAGAAAGCTCAGATTCATGCTGCGGGCAATGGGGAGAGCCTAAAGGTTGGAACGCCATTTCGGCGGCCGTGTTTCCTGCCATATATACCTTAGATACCTGCAAGCCAAGAGTGAATAGGCATCTTCTAGGTAAGCGTGCTCCAACTTGGACCTCATCATTGCTTTCTTTAAAGCATGATTGTCGTCAAGCGCAAGCGCAAAGATTCAGGCGGCGCAAACCCGTAGCATGTGGAAGACCCTATTAAAGATCTATGTTCACGGTGGACGTCTGTCGGTTGATGTTGATGATTATGTCTTTAGTGCAAGTAGTTCAGTAGTTTCAGAGTTTATCGATAACAAACAAACAAACCTTTCCTCTTCATAATATATGTAGTTAGTAGCGCAAACTTGGAATAAAATCTCGTGGACACTCTTTGATTTTCCGAGATAAATGTCATTTTACCTGACAGCCCTAATCAATTTTATCACTGATATTAATAACTAATTCATAACCGTTAAACCTAAGTGTCAAAATCTAGTTTTTCTAGTCGAGTTCCGTAGGCTCTTTGAACCCACCACATTATTATCCCAAGAAAACCTACCATTAGATGTAGGAATAATGGAAAGAGATCACAACCCTCAGCAATAAAGAATACGATGCGGAGAGAGATGTCACTCTCAAGGTCTTTAAATGTATCCATGCAAAAAACCACGTCGACTGGTTGCTCCGTTGCAGCGTGATTGAATATTAAACCAACAAACACACTTTCGCATTTGAAATATGGCCAGTGATTATAAGAAACAGTTTAAATCTCTCTCTGCTCTCTGAGAGACGTTAGGCAAAGTGAACACGAATTATGACACTTCTGTGTTCTTATACAAGCTTAGGTCTCTCAATTTTGTCAATTAATGTCAAATTTCTTTCTCAGATCAAAACCTAGTAAGTGGTTTAAATTCAAAAGAAGTTTAGGCCGTAGTTCTTTCTGGTCCAATGCGGAATGGCATACTTCACACACCTTTGAGAACATGGAAAACTTGCAGGTATGTAGGTTTCCTCACGATATTTTCCTTCGCCGTTAAAGCAAGTGATATTAAATTGCTTAAAACGCACATAACTGAAAAGTTAGTAGTGCGTGATTCCGGGATCGAACCCCCGACCTTCGATTAGGAGGCGGACGTTCTAACCACTAGGCTATGACAGTTTTTAAATTAAAGGGGTTTAAATATTTTAGTGTGAAGACTGGCCAACACATTTATTCATTACATGTGCATCATTTTCTTTTTTAGGGTTCTGTACCTCAAAATGAAAAACGGAGCTCTTAAAGGACCACTTTGCTGTCTGTCCATTTGTCCGTCCGTCCGTCAAGAAAACCTATACAGTACTTCCCGTTGATCAAGAATCACGAAATTTGTTCTCGGATTTATTCCTTTACTTGGGCTATGAGAGTTGAGACCTATCTACCTGCCCATAATTCTAGGTTAACGGGAAATACCCTATCGGTTTTCTTGACAGACACGACAGACGGACAGACGGACAGAAAGACAGACAACAAAGTGATCCTATAAGGGTCCCGTGTTTCCTTTTGAGATATGGAACCCTAAAAACATTACGTAAGTATGCAAAGTATTTCCCTTGCAAACCATATTTAACAGTTGACATGTAGAGGTCATTGACTTTTCCTATCTTACTTTTAAGTTTTAATGCATTATTAAGTATTTACTGTTTTGACATGGTATTTAGATAATGGGTGATATTTATTTTATTTAATCTAATTCCTTTTAAAAACTTAGTAAGGCGCATTAATCTATAAAAACCTAGCCAGTTCATAGACTTACTATGTTTTAAAATGGTCAAAGCGACTTACTAGCTTTTAATTTTACTTTAATGTGGGTGTCCTTACAATACAACGGGACATACTATGAAAGTTAGGCTTATGACATAAAACGATTTTCGGAAAAATGACATTTACTTTGTTTTGATATGGGGCGGTCGATATAATTAGGTACTAGGGTAAAGGCTCGAGTAAATGAACAGATTGAACGTTTTTAGATGTATTAAGAGCTGGAATAAAAAACCGGCTGATATACCTTTTTTAAATATTTTCTTACAAATTCTTACACATTTTTCAATTTCAATTTCAAAACCGTGTTCCGTTCAAACCGTTCAAAAGTGCGTGTGCGTGCGTCCATGTGTGTGTGTGAGTGTGTGTGAGTATATACTTGTCTGTATGTTTGTACGAGTGTTTGTGAGTGTGGTATTGCGTTGTATAACCACATGAGTAGCGAACAGAGTCAAAGCTTCATACAAGCGCGCTACGATAGGTACACTACTACAAGCTTGAGGCGCGTGTGTGCGTGAGCACAGGCGCTACGTCGCGTACGGAGAGAAATCGGTTTATACCGGCTCGGCCTGTGCTCAAGCTCAGGGGCTGCAGTACACGTCGCGCGTCGTGTTTTCATTTAATTTAATGTTAATGATAATAATTTAAATAGTGTTTAAAATCTATTTTCTTGACCTGTCATAGATTTTGTTCAAAATCAATATCTGAGGATCCCTAGGATCACAAAACAGGAAATTGTTACCAAAATTTAAAAAAATCGACGCCATTTTGAAATTCTTTGTTAATTGACCGATTTCGTTCAAAATCGATATTTAGAGCTCCCTGGGATCACAAAATAAGAAACTGTTACCAAAATTTAAAAAAGTCGACGCCATTTTGAAATTCTTTGTTAATTGACCGATTTCGTTCAAAATCGATATTTAGAGCTCCCTGGGATCACAAAATAAGAAACTGTTACCAAAATTTAAAAAAGTCGACGCCATTTTGAAATTCTTCGTTAGTTGACCGATTTCGTTCAAAATCGATATTTAGAGCTCCCTGGGATCACGAAATAAGAAACTGTTACCAAAATTTAAAAAAGTCGACGCCATTTTGAAATTCTTTGTTAATTGACCGATTTCGTTCAAAATCGATATTTAGAGCTCCCTGGGATCACGAAATAAGAAACTGTTACCAAAATTTAAAAAAGTCGACGCCATTTTGAAATTCTTTGTTAATTGACCGATTTTGTTCAAAATCGATATTTAGAGCTCTCTGCGATCACAAAATAAGAAACTGTTACCAAAATTTAAAAAAGTCGACGCCATTTTGAAATTCTTTGTTAATTGACCGATTTCGTTCAAAATCGATATTTAGAGCTCCCTGGGATCACAAAATAAGAAACTGTTACCAAAATTTAAAAAAGTCGACGCCATTTTGAAATTCTTTGTTAATTGACCGATTTTGTTCAAAATCGATATTTAGAGCTCCCTGGGATCACGAAATAAGAAACTGTTACCAAAATTTAAAAAAGTCGACGCCATTTTGAAATTCTTTGTTAATTGACCGATTTTGTTCAAAATCGATATTTAGAGCTCTCTGCGATCACAAAATAAGAAACTGTTACCAAAATTTAAAAAAGTCGACGCCATTTTGAAATTCTTTGTTAATTGACCGATTTCGTTCAAAATCGATATTTAGAGCTCCCTGGGATCACAAAATAGGAAACTGTAACCAAAATTTAAAAAAGTTGGCACCATTTATAATTCTTTCTAAATTGACTGATTTCGTTCAAAATCGATATTTAGAGCTCCCTGGGATCACAAAATAAGAAACTGTTACCAAAATTTAAAAAAGTCGACGCCATTTTGAAATTCTTTGTTAATTGACCGATTTCGTTCAAAATCGATATTTAGAGCTCCCTGGGATCACGAAATAAGAAACTGTTACCAAAATTTAAAAAAGTCGACGCCATTTTGAAATTCTTTGTTAATTGACCGATTTTGTTCAAAATCGATATTTAGAGCTCTCTGCGATCACAAAATAAGAAACTGTTACCGAAATTTAAAAAAGTCGACGCCATTTTGAAATTCTTTGTTAATTGACCGATTTCGTTCAAAATCGATATTTAGAGCTCTCTGCGATCACAAAATAAGAAACTGTTACCAAAATTTAAAAAAGTCGACGCCATTTTGAAATTCTTTGTTAATTGACCGATTTCGTTCAAAATCGATATTTAGAGCTCCCTGGGATCACGAAATAAGAAACTGTTACCAAAATTTAAAAAAGTCGACGCCATTTTGAAGTGCTTTGTTAATTGACCGATTTCGTTCAAAATCGATATTTAGAGCTCCCTGGGATCACAAAATAAGAAACTGTTACCAAAATTTAAAAAAGTCGACGCCATTTTGAAATTCTTTGTTAATTGACCGATTTCGTTCAAAATCGATATTTAGAGCTCCCTGGGATCACAAAATAGGAAACTGTAAGTAACCAAAATTTAAAAAAGTTGGCACCATTTATAATTCTTTCTAAATTGACTGATTTCGTTCAAAATCGATATTTAGATCTATTGATCGATATTTAAAGATCGATATTTAGACTAGGCAATCACAACAAAAACAAACTTTACCATCTTGTTGACCAAATAACTATTGTTAATTAAATTGTATCCTCCAGTGCCAACCCTACCAAAATAGTTATAAAATTTGCTCGCTTCTTAGAAGCTTTGCCTCTGTTTGCTACTCTGTGGTATAACACCATGTTAGTAAATCTTAGTATATTTTTAACCGACTTTAAAAAAAGGAAGAGGTTCTGAATTCGTCGGTATCTTTTTTTTATGTATGTTCCCCGATTACTCAAAGACGCCTGGACTGATTTGGATTTTTTTTTTGTTTGATAGGGTATACTTTGCAAGTGGTCCCATATAAATTTGGTAAAGATCTGATGAATATCTTTGAAGATGGAGAACAGAACTCCTCAATGGATAAGAGCAAATTCAATTTTTTTTTTAATGTATGTTCACCGATTGCTCAAAGACGCCTGGACCGATTTGGAAATTATTTTTTTTTGAAAAGCTAGGTATACTTTGCAGGTGGTCCCATATAAAGATGAAGTTCTGATGAATATCTTCTGAGATGGAGAACAGAACTCCTCAATGGATAAGAGCAAATTGCTCGCGATCAGTGTAATTGCTTAGTAAACAGTAGGGTTTTAGCTGGGCATGGCATATTATTATAGTACAGTGGGGCCACTAAAAATTTTGAAATAAAAAATTTTCAAAAGAAAAATAAAACCGACTTCAAAAACCACAATAACTTAAATTATTTTTTACTTTTTAGTGTTTGTGATTTTGAAGTCGGTTTTATTTTTCTTTTGAATTTTTTTTATATTTATTCTGGTATTCTTCTTTCTTGGATATGGATCCCTCTTGGGTATCCCCATTTCTCTCTGTCTTTGGTACTATCAAGCTAATTTTCTCTCGCGATTTGCACAATAGCATTAGACCAACGCGTTTTCGGTCTACCTACCTGTCCTTCTTTCATCTGTAAAAATCGATACAATATGACCATTTACATTTCAGTTTTAGGGCATGTCTCAAGGTGTCTGTAGGCTTTGTCTTTTTTCTTATGTCTTCAATTCTCACTTTGAATATTTTTTGCTTAATTTATGCAACTTGCCATCGCCCTTTAGCAAGTCACTATTTCTTTTTATATTCTTTGTCTGGACCCATGTTTGGCTGGCATAGGTAAGGCATGGCAGGATGCATGTATCTATAACGGATCTTTTAAGATGTACTGGGTAAGCTCCTTTCATTCTTTCCTTTTGTGCCCAGTAAAACAAGCATACTCGGGCTACTTTGAGATTCCATTAGCAGCTAACAGCAAGGCCTGGATTCCAATTTTTATATGTGGAAGCTGTATTTCCTCGTTGCGTTTATGAGCAAATAAGAATAGTTAACTACTTTTACTAAAAAAAAAATTTTATTATTTGGCTCGAACCATCTAAACACCATGATGATTATTATTTCTGCGTTGTGAATATTACCCGAAGAAACAGCAAAAAAATTGTTCCAAGCGGCTCTATTGTAACTTGCAGTCTGCAATTTGAACGATTCTGACTTCTGGTGATAAATCTGTACCTCAGCCCCAACCCAGTACCTCTAATCTACCATTTCAAGAACTTTCAGAAGGTAGTGACGATGTAGTGACTTTTTTACATCTCAACTTAGACCATTCAATCAAAATTATTTGGATCACTTAATGAGAGATCTTAGATTGTCTAAAAAGCATCAGAACATGTGGCTTCTCGGCTCGAAGGAACAAATCTGATAACATCAGACACTTGTGTTACGGTATATTATTCTCACTACTCTTAACACATTCAGTAGCTGATGTTGCACTTCCAGCGACTTGGATGCAACAAGGGCGTTAAGTTTCATTTTCTCTGTAGTCATTTGGACTGTTTTCCAGAAAATTTAGGTGACTTTCAAACTAAGATAACTATACCAAAGGGGATAATATCATATGAAAGGGCTCTATTATACATTCTAAAACAGGTTTTATTTATTATTATTATGTAAAAGAGTTTTTGATTTATCGCGCAAAATGTAGAAAAAAATATACAATAAGTCAAAAACTGAAAATCTGACAATTTTTTTTAAATTCCAAGCCGAAAATATACTTAAGAATTTATTAATAGGAATCGAGAGTTTATGCACTAGATAGAGTTCGTTCATTCACTGAAATTCCCAGTTCATTTACTGGCAATTTATCCTTTTGTTAAATAAAATAATTTATAATAATTAATACCACGCATTTTATTTGATTTTTTGATATACTGTGTACAGATACACAAAAAATAAAAATTATATATAGAACAATTCTCATATATCTTAATTTTAGGTCAAAGTCAGGGTAATCCTTATTCGTTCATGTACTGGATCTTTTACCCTCCTACGTCAAAATACTAAAAGTCCGCGTAAATTTCGCAGATTGAAATGTCTGCTTGATTAATTGTCAATAGAGGGTCATGACATGTCAAAATTGCTAGTTTGAAGGTGAAATCGTCTAAGTCATTCGAGATGGTTTTCCTCTTAATTGTTATTTACGAATGTATTGTACCCAGTTGAGTTGTTACATGATAATAAAATGTTTTAAGTGATCAGTCTCTTTTTTGCTTTAATTAAGATAAAACATGCTTATACAGCTGTACTCGCGAGGAAAACATGGCGTCTACTGCATATTAACGTCTTGTTTGAGGTTTATATACTATTTTCACGTCCGAAATGCGCAAGGTGTCAGTCACCCATCTTATACCGGCTTCCCACGGTGCGTGATATTGCAGACGAACACGGACCAGCCCGGCAGAGTATCCTCCGAGGTAGTGCAGAAACGTCATCCTCATCCGAGCCCCGTGCGCGGTGCGTGGCTGTCCGAAGTCGTCGACCGTGTGTGAAAATCCGTACAGACACGCACCGTGGGAAGCCAGTATTACATTTCGCCTTTCTGATTAATGATTTGCCACGGCTTACATTTTTCACATACGTCTGAATTGGCCTTTACAGCCTACGTGAAACAAGGAACATATGTACAGTACGCGACAGGTCGAACCGAATCGTTACCCGCGGCGTTATCCCGCACCGGGTTAGCGCGCGGGTTGTGCGGGTGTTGAGCGTTCCCGCGGCGATTGCCATCTTTTTTTTCATTCACTATAGGCAAACGCTTGGCCACAATCACACCTGATGGAAAGTGATGGTGTGGTCTAAGATGGGACGCGTTTACCTAGAAGGTGCCTATTCACTCTTGTTATAAACCCTCGACCTGTCGCGTACTATATAGGTACCTACAGAGACAATACGCATGATTCGGCTCCCGCACGCCGTCTCAAATTCATATTGACTCAGCCTAGGAATTAGCATTTGCGAAGGAAAAGGAGACGACATGCAATTCAAAAAATTAGACCATTTTCCAAATATATTTTATTTTTTTCACAATTTTCTATATTTGCATTAAAAAAACTGGTATATAATAAAATGGCAATTAATTAAATACGATTTGAGCACACATTTTATAAACTAGAATTATTGTACTTACTTATAGCTATAAGGTAAATAAGTTTATTTAGCAATGATTGTTCTACGTACTTACTGAAATTACTTAATTCAAGTGGGATTATGTTTGTCTACTTTAATGCTATGAAACTTGATTCAGATATCTTCCTCGTCAGCATCATAATAGGTATGCGGAAACACAAGTGCACTCTATTTCCGTACTCTCACAGTCTAATGGGACGGCAATCCGACATGACCGGAGAGTAATCAGTCGCAGGACGGCTTTATAATATGATACTGTCCTACGCACGGGTGTAAAACTCGACTTTCTGCCTCCGGGCTAGCACTGAAAATTTCTTGGCAGAAAAAACTCCATACTTATTTTTTGCCGCACCCGGGAATCGAACCCAGATACTCGCTAACCGAAAATATGCTAACCATTAGATCAACAAGACGAGTAACATAGCACCTTGATCTTACATATTAATAAACCGATTGGTCTATGGTCATAGGATTGCAACAAAATTTTATATTAAGTACGATTTATTACATGTATTTACTATCTACCCACTAACAACGTCTTTTATATTTACAAGAACCTCAGACAAAGAATCAAGGTGGACTTGTCAGACGCGTATCCCCGAAAGGGACAAAACAAATCATACGAACGAATAAAAGGTGATATGTTTCTTAATTTGAGCTCGCTATGGCCGTTACAGCCGATCACACAGCAATGTACCATAAATGACCTTTCTATACACCTTCAACACTAAATTTAAAACGCAAAACTTAAACCTCGTAAAATTCGCAATAAATTACTATCACAGAGACTATCACACAGTTGTTATCTGTGCCCAACAAAAAAAAGCTAAACTATGACACAGACATAACATTTTTTTCTGTCTTTATCCCTCTTCAGAGCTTTTCCATGCTTGCTTGCTCTAACAAGGTTTTATTATTTCGATGTCAAGTCCACCTCGATTCTTTGTCTGAGGCAAGAACACAGTCTTACTTAAAATTATCCTAACTAACCTACAACCAATCTTATTAAGAACAACAATAATTTAGCTAGTCCTAAGCAAATAAGTCCAACGCAGAAATAGTGTAAAATCTTAAGCCTGAAATGTTTTCTCTTGCTTTGGGGGATCGTATCCAGGGGATCCTTAAGAAGATGTATCCTCACTCCTTTGATGTATGCCTTGCAGTATTCATCCCAGTTCACCGAGCTCATATCAAAGTTAAATAGCTCCTTGTCTATTTCACAGAGCTCTTTGTACAGGTTCTGTGTGTTCCTGTTATGAAACTTCCATTCCCTGAGGGCGAAATAGCCTATAACAGCTGAGAATTTGTCTATTTTTTGGTATGCTTTTCGTAACCTGTAAAAGAGAAAGAAATTAGAGAAGCTATCCGGGTTTTGTTTAGTACCTACTGAAATATTTCTACATAATGTTGGAAACGATATAGAGAAAAAAACTTCGAGGACTAGACCTCCATTATTTTATAAAAGCTGAAAGTTACTTTTATAAAATAAAGAGGGTCTGGCCCTCACGGGTTCTTAGTCCAATAGGATCGCAGGAGACTGATTTTTCAAAATAAGACAATAGGTAATTTTATTAATTATTTATGTGTCCAAAAACTTGTGATTGAAAAGACTTCGTTGTCTATTGATTTTATCGATATTATCGATTTTTTTCTGCCATAAACTACATATCTATCGGTTTTAATACTATTTTCTGTTCACAAAACTTACATAGGTTTCTTCCCGATCAAGACTAGAACAGCATCCACCACGTAAGCCGGTATCCAGTGCAGGAAGAAGCAGTAGATATTGTACAGGAACTTTGAAGGCGTCAGCATAAACACGTAGAACCATATGGCCATGTTGGTCGGCACTTGAAATCCGTGTAGTTCGTTGTATTTCATGAAGTTTTCTATGGGCAAATATTTTATAAGTTGAGATTTAATCGATTTAAGAAACGTCTAAATTATATAACAGGAAAAGCTGACTGATCTATCAAAGCACAGCTCATACTACTGGACGGATCGGGCTGGGCATGCAGATAGCTTTATGGCATAGGCATCCACTAAGAAAAGATTTTTGAAAATTCTACCACTAAGGAGGTCAAATAGGGGCTTGAAATATGTGTAGTCCACGCGGACGAAGTAGCGGGCATAAGCTAGTCAATTTATAAGTACATATAAAAAACTTTTCCTGACTAACTAGCTGACCGAATTACGTCTCAGCCTAAACCGCTGGTTTTAGAAACTTGTGACAGTAGGTAGGTAGGTACTTACGTTCCTTTTATGACGTAGGCGCTTACTACGACAGGATTTTTGATAATTCCACCCCTAGGGGTAAAATAGGAAATAAAAGTTTGTAAGACTATCATTAAATGATGAATTTTTTCAAGGTATATATGTAGGTAAGTTATACCTATGAAAATTAGTATAATTAGGCTTTCGGGCAAAATTAAGAAGTTACCTACTTCGATAATATTATAAATCATCGGCAGCTGGTCCACGGGAGCTTCCATCGTGGTTCCCAGGGTAATCTCGATCCCCAACCCACCCATCCCATCCCATACCCATTCCCCACCCACCCATACCCATCCACCACCATGTCGCCTAGAACTATTTCGATGAAAAATGTCTTTCCCCAAAAAATTGGCGCTTGCTCTGATGATATGTAATTATAAACTGTCGGCAGCTGATCCATAGGAGCTTCCTCGTGGTTCCCAGGGTAGTCTCGAGCTGTCTTTCAGGCAACCGTTATACAACCATCCACCACCATGTCGCCGGGAACTAATTTGACGAAAAAACATCTTACCCCAAGAAATTGGCGCTTGCTCTGATGATATGTAATTATAACCTGTCGGCAGCTGGTCCATAGGAGCTTCCTCGTGGTTCCCAGGGTAGTCTCGAGCTGTCTTTCAGGCAACCGTTATACAACCATCCACCACCATGTCGCCGGGAACTAATTTGACGAAAAAACATCTTACCCCAAGAAATTGGCGCTTGCTCTGATGATATGTAATTATAAACTGTCGGCAGCTGGTCCATAGGAGCTTCCTCGTGGTTCCCAGGGTAGTCTCGAGCAGTATTTCAGGCAGTCGCTATGCAGCAACCATCCACAACCATGTCGCCGGGAACTAATTTGACGAAAAAACATCTTACCCCACGAAATTGGCGCTTGCTCTGATGATATGTAATTATAAACTGTCGGCAGCTGGTCCATAGGAGCTTCCTCGTGGTTCCCAGGGTAGTCTCGAGCAGTCTTCCAGGCAGCCGCTATGCAGCCATCCACCACCATGTCGCCGGGAACTAAGTCGGCGATCGCTTTGGGATTGCAGTTCAAGACGTGAATGAGGCCTACTGCTGCACCGACTACAACCTAGAACATAATAGCATTTTAATTAGACTCAATTTTTTTTTAAATATCTATTGTAATTAATGAGATACCTACACATTCAAGACCTTTGCTATAAATGCTTAAAGCCTTACAAGTATGCAACTAGATATTTATGATGATCCTTTTTTAACCGACTTCCAAAAAAGGAGGAGGTTCTCAATTCGTCGGAATCTTTTTTTAGAAATTGAAATTGTATATTAGTAGTTACCTACGCACTCTACCTATTTTGATAGGTACAATATTTTGTGCATATTTTGGCATTTTGATAGTGCATACGCTTAAATCCTTAATCCGTCTAAATTTAGTACCTACCTACCAAAATGACGACGCAAAAAAAAATGCAACTCAGACTTCAGTCCAAAGTTGATGCATCACCTTACCTAATTAATAATCAAACATTTAAAAATACATGAGACTTCCAATACAATTTGTGTGTTTATTTGTATGAAAAACCAATGTTTATTCAAATACCTAATTATTATAGGGTCATTGTATACAATAGACTCGCTGCACCGATCGACCTACACAATAATACTTAGTATTTATTAATTATAATCGTTACCCTATGTATATACTTAATAATAATCCTATGATTTATTATTTAACTACGACTTATAATTTTTCATTCGTTACATTTTAATTTTCTGTGTTCCTTAATTAATATTATTAATAATCCTATGATTTATTATTTAACTACGACTTATAATTTTTCATTCGTTACATTTTAATTTTCTGTGTTCCTTAATTAATATTATTAAATGCATTTTCTTCTTTAAAAACAATGAAATGGTCAACACTCAACTCTCCCTACACCCCGGTTTAAGAGTCCCTGGTGGTGAGGAAAGTTGACTATTTTCTCATTTTTGTTAAAATCTGTATAAAATTTTACAGTATTATTATATAAAAAAGGAATGATGCAAAAGTAAGGCTTAATAAAAACGCTAACGCTTGAAATTATTCTCCAATCTCTACAACCTATTTACAAGTGTAAATTAAAAATTTATAACACCCCCGAAAGTGAAGGTTACAGTAACTAGAAAAGAGCTGATAACATTCAAAAGGCTGAACCGATTTTCTTGGATTAATAACTAAGAACACTCTCGATCAAGCCACCTTTCAAACAAAAAAAAATTTAAAATCGGTTCATTAGTTTAGGAGCTACGATGCCACAGACAGATACACAAATACACACGTCAAACTTATAACACCCCTCTTTTTGGGTCGGGTGTTAATAAGAAAATATGACACTTTAAATAAAAAGTGGTTCAAGTCTTTTACACTACCCCTACCTACTTTTAGAATATCTTAGTAAGTCCAAATTCCAGGGGCGCCAGCCAGGTAACCTCCCAGTGTGCCTGGATGCTGCTGGTCCGTTTTGGATGCGTCCGAGGGGAAGAGCAGTGTTCGGGCCGGCGCGCCCCGGTAACATGGCTAATAATTTCTCTTCGGAGATATTGTTGGCTATGGCTAATGACCTGGCAGGGGGGGAGGTTTCTCCGCGTGTCCCTCTGACTAGCAGAGGGCACAGTGGACGAAGCGTAGGACGGGACACGGGCGACGTGCGCGTCCCAGGGTCGGGGGACGCACTTCGTTGGTGCGTCCCGGAGGTGGTGGGGACCGAGCAGGTCCCCAGTGGAGGGTCTGCCTCGGCAGACGTCGCTGGCTGAGTTGCGGTGTTTGCTTCGGCCGTTCCCGTGACCCAGTCGCCAGGCGACGCGCAGTAGCGCCGCTGGGGTTTAGTGGGTATTCCGGTCGCCTCTCGGCCGGCGAGTCCCACATACCCTCCCTCCGGGGGGGATGCGTAAATGCATTCCCCAGCATCAACAAAAAAAAAAAAGTCCAAATTCCAATAGAGACGTATACACTTACCCCGGTAGGACCGTAAACATTGTCGATCCATCCTTGAAGGGGTTCTCTCGCCGTCCCAATCACTGAAACAAAACACTGTTCTTGAATCAAATGTTTCATCTTGAACTAGCCGAAGCCCGCGACTTCGCCCGCATTCCTCAGCCAAATCCGTCCAGTAACACACAAACTTTCGCCTTTATAATATTAGTGTGATAGTGTGAAGTGTGATAAGTACCCATTCCTATCTATCCACGGAAAGAAGTTTAGTATAGCGCTCTTTCTGTTACGGAATCCCATACAAATGATAAAGACAAAAATGTCAGTGACCGGTGACCATTTTGTAGCCCGTTGACTGCAATCTCACCTGGTGGTAAGTGATGATGCAGTCTAAGAAGCGGGCTAACCTGGAAGGGGTATGGCAGTTTTCATTAATCCCATACTCCTTTGGTTTCTACACGGCATCGTACCGGAACGCTAAATCGCTTAGCGGCACGGCTTTGCCAGTAAATTCCAAACCCCTGCCGGGAATCAAACCCGGGACGTCCCACTAATATACTTTGCAATGGTTTTTAAAAATAAATGGTATTTGGATTAATACATATTATAATGGGTTTTACCTATAGACGGCCTAAACATGGCCACGGGAAGTCCCTTTGAGTATTTCTGTACTATGTCTTCAGCTGCCGACTTGGTATATGCGTACGTGTTTGGAAATTCCCCGAGCAATCTGAAAAGGATTAATAGTCATTTTTATTTTTTATAATTTAAGGTATGTACGTAGTTCTATGAACTTATTACGTCAAATGATTGTAGACCACCGACCTCTACTAATACAGGTACGCTGGACCTGCGGTTGCGGATCTGTTTTTGAAGGAACTTGATTTTTGCCATTTTGGCGCCGCTGATTGCAAAAGTGAACAGCAGTGAGTGAGTCACGTGAAACTAAATGTTCCGTAGAGTTCCCTAACTTCGTCTGCTTTTGACCGTTTTTTCAAATTTTCCGCCAATCGGATGTAAAAAAATCTGTTATGTCTGACAAACATCGTCCAATGGTAATAGTTCTTTTTATGTGTGTATGAAAGTGTACCTACTGTTTATAGTTTAGGCAAGCTAATGACCGTTAAAAAAATAGACGAAGTTAAGGTGAAATTCCAAACTTCATCTATGCATAGGAAATTTATTTTAAACATAATGCCAATTTTATCAAAAAAATATAAATCAGATAAAATTATTCAAAAGTCCAAATACACTATCTTAATGCCTTTTAATTTTATATATTTTATACTTTTATTTAGGTAGACGAAGTTAGGGCGTACTTTGTCCAAAATCGTTCTTAAATTCAGGGGTGGCACAAAGGTATCGTAAATAAAAATGAAATATGATGAATGAATTAAACACTTTAATCGTAGTAATCGTAAAACTGTCTTTTTCTTAGGCATTCTAATGCTAAATCCAACATGTCTAGGCTGTAAGCAACTGTATATGATCGTTTTTTCTTTTTTACGAATTCTCGATTCATGTCTAGAGTTTTTGGATTACCTGTAAATAAAATTAAAATAATCGACTATTGCAAATATAAATTTATAGTGGTATATTTTGTAATTGTTAATTTTCTTCAAATATTCATTTCTAGCACTTTTAGTTGGCGCATGTCTGTTAATAAAAGTTTTTTCTTATAAAATTTCTAGGTTTTGCCCGCGGCTTCGCTCGCGTGAACTTTGGTTTATCATAAATCCCGCGGAAACCGTGGATTTCAGGATAAAATATCCTCCTTCAGGAGTTCTCCTACATCACAAGTCTCAACTGTTTATCCTATTTGGCTGAAATTAGAAATGGAAATAAATTATACCCTGACTTAATACACAGGCTACTTTTCATCGTGAAAAAGCCATGGTTCATGCAGAATCAATAAAAAAAAAACAACATTCATGCAGGCAGCGCCACAGGAAAAACCTAGTAACTTTATATTTAAAGAAACCTTTTATTATCAAACATTAATTTAAAACACCTTAAATGCGCCAGAAATCAACTCTTTTATCAACTTACTTTACATTTTGTTATGTAGGAAATATATAGTTATTTATACAATATATCTACGTTTTGGTACTTATTCAGATACATAACAGTTTTAAATAGGAATAGAGGGTATAGAGTAAGAAAAAATACAGACCAGACTTTTTCATATAAGTATAGTACAAAAAAAAGTTCTTATTTTAATTTTGACGACCCTAAGGGCAGACGAAGTTAGAAAAACATCACATTACAGATTGTATCCTAACATTGTCTGCCCTAATATTTCTGTAGTTAACGAACATATCTGAATGATTTTTTTAATTTTGATAATAGATTATATGAGTAAACTGTAGTAAAGATTTAAAAAACTTACCTCCAAGCAGTATTGAGTAATGACACAAATTTTCGGGGTCGGTAAAAAAGAAGCGTGTGCGTGATCCGAAGATACTCACGATTGTGACAAAATGGCCATCAATATTTTGACAAATGACATTGCAATGGTGCCATGATTAAATATGTATACTTCCCAAATCACTACAATTAGTGTTTCCATAAAAGGAAAAAAAATATTGAATTTTTTAAATTTTAGCCGATGTTAGGCATATAAGTTGAAGTTAGGAGACTCTACGGTTAGTAAGACTACTTTCAACACGAAGACTAATTTACACAAAGGGTCAATTTCAATTCCCAGTACGCTCGGTGTCAGTGGGTTGCTTCGAATCGATACAAAAAACAACTGTCATTTTGTATGGTACACCTATTCCAGCGTCCTATCTATTTGTTTATGTACATTTCAGTGGCGTAGATAGTGAAATACCTACGAGTAACTACATTATTGATTTAGAGTGTTCTCAGATTAGCGTTTTTTTGCGCGTAGGTAAATTGCGCTCGTTTTTGTATGTACGCCTTTTGTGCGCTAATTGTACGAAATTTTTTATACCTATGCGCGAACCAAAGGACGAAGGAAAATTTCGAACGCGTTTTTCCTCTGGGATTCCGTTAGATAAGTGCTTAGGCATATATATAGATACCTACTAGTAATTACTAATTATAGTCATCTTACCCTGGAGTGATGCAATTGAGCGTTTTCTCGTCCATGTTTTCTACAAGGTCTATTAATTTGTCACCAGCCAGCGCGGCGTCGTAGAATTTCTCGTCAATTTCTTTTAACGGGCAATTGCTGTAACAAATGTATATTACTTAATTTAAAACGTATAGGTACCTACCTTAATTATTAAAATAAGTACCTATGTACCCTACCCTAGCACTTCTCCTTTCAGCAAAGGTTGCCTGGTAGAGATTGCTCCAAGCAATAAGGCCGCCTTTGCACACAATTGTTTTTTCTGTTTTCTTCTTTCTGTGTTAAGTGATCCTTTACATGTGTTTTTGTGTGCAATAAAGTGTTTCTATCTGTCTATGTTTATAAAAAGTCTTACGGAAAAGTTTTTGTTATACTCGTAAGACAGAAACATTTATTTTTATAAGTTTTTAGTGTTTTTTACCTACACTTCAAGGAAACTTCTAAATAATTTTTAAATACATATGCGAATAATAATAAAAATAAATATAAAAATGCGAAACCGACGGGAATCGAACCTGCGTCTTCGGGGTTCGCGCCCAATTATCTCGTTCAAAGAGCTGCATTGTAATAAACTTTAACCGATTTTAATGTTTGGTACAGAGTTAGCTTACATCCCGGGGAAGGACATATATGCTACTTTTTATCCTGGAAAATCAAAGACGGGATTCTTAAAGGCCCATCCGCTTAACCGGTTTATATGAAAGGTAAGTACAGAGGTAGCTTGCATCTCGGGAAATCAAACAGAATTTTTTAAAAATCTAAATACACGCGGACGAAGTTGTTGGCATCACAGATGATACTAAATATATAAATGTTTCGTCCACGCAGCTTACGCTGGCCATACACGATCAAGTTTACCGGTCAAGTTGTACCTACTCAGTAAACTTGGCGGTGTATGGCTATCAGTTGACTGAACGATGCCTACCTGTCAAATTTCATGATTCTAGGTCAACGGGAAGTACCCTATAGGTTTTCTTGACAGACACGACGGACGGACGGACGGCCGGACAGACAGACAGACAGACAGACAGACAGACAACAAAGTGATCCTATAAGGGTTCCGTTTTTTCTTTTGAGGTACGGAACCCTAAAAAGTTATAATCTCGTTATAGCAATGTGCCTACAAAAAAATTTCGTCTTTCCTGTTCGGCGAGTATAAACTTGACGGTGCGGTGTATGGCTATCAGTTGACTGAACGATGCGACGCTTCAAGACCGCTGCAATTTGCAAACTTGACGGTAAACTTGATTATGTATGGCTAGCGCTAAGCATGTGTACCCCAGCATGACCATGACTGAGTATATGGAACCAGGAGTTAGAGGATCAAAAAAAATGTTTAAGGCTCGTAGCAATGTGCCTACAAAAAATTTTTCGTCTTTCCTGTTCTACGAGTATTCAATAAACTCCATGTACCAACGACCTACACGTCACTATAGTTTGTTCTAAACAAGTGTTTTTATGGGATTTGATGGTTGACGTACGAAGTTGATGTTAATGCCACTACCAAGGGTTTTGTATTGGTCACTACTACGGTCAATACAACTACAATCTATAGTTCACGACGGACGACGTACAAGTACCATGCTACCCAGTTTGACGGCTTGTAAAAAACGATTTTTGATCGGAACAGCTATTCTAATGAACACAGCTACTGTTATGTTATTTTGGTTAATAACTGGAAATCAAATCTGTAAGGAGTAGAATGTAGATATACTACAGTCGTAAATTCTTGAGGATACACGAAGCTCTTCAGGTAACATACCCATAGATGACAAGCTTAACCGGAATATGGAGGAATCGTGGTTTAATCAACAACACCAAGCGCCGTCCGGCTCGTGCCTTAATATTCCCTATATTCATGTACGGAGTAGAAACATGGAGCATCAAGGCGATAGAAAGACAAAGCATAGACGCGTTCAAGATGTGGTGCTGGAGACGCATGTTGAGGAATCCTTGGATAGCCAAACACATAAACGTGGCTATCCTGTCACAGCTACGAGTAAAAATGCGACTTTCTACAAAACGGACATCATACGACGAGGGAGTGATAGTTTGGAAAAAAAATTGTGATGGCAACACAGAGGGCAAAAGATCGCGAGGCCGCTCACCAACCAGACAGGCAGACCAGCTGAAAGACTCCAAGTGCAAATTTCACACAATTGCAAGACTAGCCTCCGATAAAAGCATTTAAGCGGCACGAGGTTGCAGAAACACCAGGATCACCATCTTCAGAAATGAAGGAACGACTAGAGAGAGGGAGACTCAGAGAGATGGCATTTTAGGTAGGTAGATACAAGGGGGTGAGAACATCAAGAGAAAGAAAAGCGCTCCTACCATAAATTAACACAAAACAGACAAAGGGCAAATGAAAATTCTCTATATAGACTGGGAAACCTCGCTTCGCTCAATTATTATAATTGGTGTGTAACTTACCTATAAGCAGTAGAAATATGCACATAAGCCCGTAGTTTAGTACAAGCGCGGGCGAGGTGTAGCATATCCCTCGTGCCCCGTACGTTGATCTCGACAGCCGTTTTTAATGCTTCGTCAAAACGCACCGTAGCTGCACCGTGAAAGATAAATTCCACCTGCAAATATTTTTTTAATTAAAAAAATCATCTACTCAAATTTTCATCATTTGTCTTAAGTTAGATGGAAACAAAGGACACTATAGTGTGTTGATAAATACAGAAAAAAGCAGAGGAGAAAGTACTCTGCCTTGGGGAACGCCCGCGCTAATGTAAGTCCATTCAGAGGAAACCTCATCAGTTCGAACCCACTGCTGACGACTCAGAAGATAATATGAGAAAAACCATTTTCCTACTAATTGTAAGATGTTAAAAAACGCAGTATTGCTAGCACTATGAATATATTGTCATGATTCACAAAATTGAAAGCATTGCTAAAGTCCAAGTGTTACTAGTGTGAACTGTGATTGATCAATAGCGTAGCGAATACCGTCGGTAATTTTTGTGAGTGTCGTACACGTAGGTACTGTGTGAGGAAGCCTGGTTAAACGTCATCACCATCATCATCATTCATCAATATTGTCAATCGGTAAATGACCACGGCTGGAAATAGGTTTCTTGTATGGATCGCGCGCCACGATCTTGAGTCACCTGAATCTAGCGACTCCTTTTATGTCATCCAACCCCCGGTTTTATGACCCCAACGTCTACCGGCTTTTCGAACTATATTATGCCCTCCTCATTGCCACTTCAGCTTCGGAACCCGCTGAGTTATGTCGGTTACTCTGGTTCTCCTTCTTGGTTATACACTTGCATGCAAATAATGAGAAAGTTCCTCACAAATACCTCTTTAGTAATCTTCAATCTATCTTCTTCACTGATGCCCAAGTCCTTCTGTCCCACATCCCCTTCAATTATAACAATTTTTTCCGTGAAGTCTGGTAGCACCTTCCTTAATTTATCGTAGAGCTGTGAAAAAACAACGTTTTCAATCAGATTTGCAAGAAACGCTACACTTGCTAAAAGAGGTGGGTAAAAACAATTTAAGCAACCGGTCAAGTGCGAGTCGGACTCGCACACGAAGGGTTCCGTACCATCTTATAGTAATTTTTCGTTAACGACCTATACTTACCGCTACTTAGCAACATAAATATCTGCTAATAGCCGATGCCCGCGACTTCGCCCGCGTGGTTTTTCGAAATCCCATGGGAACTCTTTGATTTTCCGGGATAAAAAAAATAGCCTATGTGCTAATCCAGGATATTGTCTATCTCCATTCCGAATTTCAGCCAAATCCGTCCAGTAGTTTTTGCGTGAAGGAGTAACAAACACACACACACACACACATATACACAAACGTTCGCCTTTATAATATAATATTAGTATGATGTGATAATATGTTTCCTATAAGTAGATATCCTTATTTCTATATTATTTAAATTCATAAAAAGCTATGATCATTTGATATTCTGTGGACATCTTCAACGAACCTCGTAATGTACTATGTTAATTTGACTATTTAAACGCTTTTTGTTCTTAGTAGCAACTGTAAATGGAAAATTTTGGCTTCATGTGTATTTACATAGAGTACTTATTAATACCATACAAAGCAATGCTACAGATGTAATAGGCTAGGTAAAATACCTACAACCGAAACTATCAATCTATATTTTTCAGTAATCTGTCGATAAGTTAGCGATGCAATTGTTATTTGACAAGCGAGACTATACAATTTACAACAATAGGGATTATGTCTACAAGACAAATCAGTGACTATCAAACATCAAAACACTCGCTTAGTGTTAGCAAAGTAAGCTTTTATGAAATTCACTGAATTGACGTCATAAACATTTGCCATAATTTGACGCACTTTCTAACCCCGGACCCAAAAAGAGGGGTGTTATAAGTTTGACGTGTGTATCTGTGTATCTGTCTGTGGCATCGTAGCTCCTAAACTAATGAACCGATTTTAATTCAGTTTTTTTTAAAGGTGGCTTGATCGAGAGTGTTCTTAGGTATAATCCAAGAAAATCGGTTCAGCCGTTTGAAAGTTATCAGTTCTTTTCTAGTTATTGTAAAGTTCACTTGTCGGGGGTGTTATAAATTTTTAATTTACACTTGTTTAGATTTAAAATGTTAGCAAACTTAAAACTAACAGAAGGCGTGGATCTTACGAATTTTGGAAGACTTAATTATTCCTAAGAAATAATTTGTTTTTGACATAGGCATCATCCTAATTATACAAAAACGTTGCTAAGTAAGTTATCGGCAGACCTATCGCTTCGTCGCGTCGTCGGCGGCGGTGAAACAAGCGGCTTATTTTTAAAGAACTTTGCACAAACCTGGTCATCGAATTGTTCCTGTAACCTTTTTATAATTTCTTTATTCTTCTTTGGTCTTGTTAATAGATATAGCTTCTTTATATCCGGGCAAGATCTGTAACAAAGAAATAAAGTAGGTATTATTTATTATTAAGGTACGTGTTTACTAGTTTAAAGGTGCTTTGCCTGGGCGGAAGTTTTCATATTAGTTCATGACATTTCACATAATTTAACAAAAAATAAACAAGGTAAAGTTCAAACATTTTGAATTTTATTTATAAGTTTTTTTAGTATTAAGTTCCTATTAAATACTAAATAGCGTGCAAAAATAGGTAGGCCAGTGTTAATAACCTAATAATATAATAAATATAATATGAGTGGAAATGTCCCATAGCGTTTTGACCTCTAGTTACCTACTTGAGTTTCTGGGTTTTAAATTACGGCAGCGACGATAATTTTTTCGCAATTATTAAGATTTTGTTCCTACTTACTAAATAAGTAGTAACTAGTAAGTATAGTACTTATAGGTAGGTAGGTAGGTCATTACTGTAAAGATAAAAGTATCTAAGAGATTGAAAGGTATGAAACTAAAGTCTCTCTACATCGTATTCCTGATTACTAAGGGTCGTCACCCTTTTCTGTAATCATAATTTCTGATGGAGGTTTCTTAGAAAAAAATGGGTTGGCTTTCAAATCGTGACGTAATGGTAGGTACCTACGACTCGCCTAATAGGACATTTAATTTCTAGGTTTTACAATTTTTATCAAATGTTAGTGATAATAAACGTGATAATGAATTTTCACAAGATCCGAAATCTCAAATGCCTAACAAGTAAAAAATAAGAATTTAAAAAATTAAAAACACTACTGCCCTACCACATTCCCTACCTACTTTTTTTTTAAATAGTCAGTGTCAGTCGAAATTATGGACCTAGGTAAGGATCCTAACGGTACTACATTCATCCAAATGTGTTTAGGAATTTAGAAGTTATGGTAGAATAAAGAACCTCACATACATACATACATTTAAAGTGCATGTAACATGAATCCTGAAAACATGAAAACATTACACTTACACTCTTTTTTAACCCCCGACCCAAAAAGAGGGGTGTTATGAGTTTGACGTGTGTATCTGTGTATGTATCTGTGGCATCGTAGCTCCTAAACTAATGAACCGATTTTAATTTTGTTTTTTTTTGTTTGAAAGGCGGCTTGATCGAGAGTGTTCTTATAATCCAAGAAAATCAGTTCAGCCGTTTGAAAGTTATTAGCTCTTTTCTAGTTACTGTAACCTTCACTTGTCGGGGGTGTTATAAATTTTTACTTTACACTTGTTTTGGGCTGTCATGTTTTCAATAAAAATAGTATGAATGACGTCGGTTCTTAGGTAGGTAAGTACTTTATCGTATCTTGCAGGCAATATTTTTCCTTGAAGCGGCTATCCATCCACTTATCGGGCATAACTGACGTCGTTTAACCGTGAGAAAGCATAATCCATCGTGGATCACGTACTTGCGTATCACAAAGTACACGCGAGCTGCATGGTAATGTCCTCACGCGCGGTTGCAAGTGGACTGCGTAATTCCTGTGATGGACACACTAAACCGACACACCTTAAGGTTTGAAGGAAAACGAAGAGATTTTGACTCGGAAGGATTAATCTAGTTGATATCTCACTCACTTTACCAGGCTCAGGTTCGGTCTTGCATGGGATACTGTCGCCTCCTCTGTGATGGATCTACCAAGTACCAACTCGGTGAATTTAGACTAGATACGTAGATCGCCGCGCCCGAATCAATCACTAACTCAAGTGAAATTGCTGAGTCTACACACCGTCACAATGTTTTTTGTTTAATAAAAATAGCGAGCAAACAAGCAGGCGGGTCACCTGATGTTAAGTGATTACCGCTGCTCATGAACATTTTGCAGTACCAGAGGAACCGCCAATGCGTTGCTGGCCTTTCAGGAATTTGTTGTTCCGCCCCTTTAATAACCCCATGTTGTAATCTAATGGAAACACCGCAGAAGGGAGTTGATTCCACAGTTTGCATGTGCGTCATGCGTGGATAAAAGGATATTGCACAACGGGCGGTCGAAGTGCACCAGGCACCCAGGTGGCAAGGGCATGTGTCGCCTGCCTATCGATCTTCTATCTGGAGAGTGTACTCATGAACTCCATAATCTTGTTCCTCCTTCACCGTTCTATTATAGAACAACGAGAAATCGTGAGCGTTGGCGGAGGAAGGAAAACGAAAAGATTTTGAGTCGGAAGGATTAACCTATAAGTAGGTAGTTATAGTTGATATCTAGGTACGATTCCCTACGGCGCATATTTGAAAAAAAAAACAAGATTTTGACCGAGACAAAAACTAAAGATATTCTAAGATATTTTGGAAATACTGTGCAGTATCCTACTCCCAGGGCCATAGGACGGCATGTACGAGTATGTAGATAGAGTAAGTAGTAAGTACCTACTATGGTGAGATACAGGCTCAGATTCTGAGTGCTCCTCGGTGTTTTAAAACAAATAAAGGAAAAAATGTTACATTTTTGAATTCTCTTTCCGGGTTTTGATCCACCTTTAATTTAATTTACCTACTCTACCTACTACTAATACTAAAATTATTTAAAAAATGTGAAAGTTTGAATTTTTGTTACCCTTGACGCTACAATAACTAAACCGATTTGGTCTGAAATGTACAAGTCATATAATAAACTTCTAAATTAGTTGTGTAGTACGTATACTAAATACCTAATTACATAAAAATTCTAATCACGTTTAAAAAACAGAATACAAAAGATGCACTTCATAAAGTGACTAGCGTACCTATTTAGGTTACAAAACAAGCGGAAATCTGAACGATTGCATTATTTTGTGATGGGGAAAACCTACAATGTATTCTTATTTATCAATAGGTATAGAATACAATGGGATGACTTTGTTTAGTATACAAGAAGGTGCTAAAGGTGCTAAATACATATAAGTTAAAGTACAGCTCCACGAGACGATGTGATGAAAATATCAAAGATTTTAAAAATCTCTTCTTACGCTGGTATTCATAGTCAAGATAGGGGTTTTCTTAGGGGACGATTCAAACGACATGTGTCATATTCAACCTTTATGCATTGCATTATGGTTGTGTAATGTGTATGCTACATGTCATCTGAATTTCGTGCTCTAAAGAAGTATATGACTTCCGGTGTTAATGTCTACTCGAATGTAAATACCAGCCAAGTTTGAATCAGACTCGCGCACCGACAGTTCTGTAGAACCTTAGAAAAAAATGTGTACTACTCATGTAATAACCAGCTTATGCACGTGACTTAGGCCTCATTCGTACGAGAGCTTTTTTAACGTCTGTTAAAAAGCGTTCAAATTGAACAAATGTATTCTCAAGTATCTGTTCACACGTCAACGCTTTTTTTTCGCGCACTGTTGTATTTCCAGCGCAACGCCGGGTTTTAACGCGACGCTTTTTTAACACTCGTGTGAGTTAGGGCTTAGTCCGTCTGGACACAAATTTCAAACCCCTATTTTTAACTCCCAGGGATTGAATTTTCAAAAATCCTTTCTTAGTGGATCATCGTCACGAAATCACGACACGAAACGACGTCTACGACCACGTCATGTAAGTAGTGACGTATATACATAGATATGTACGTATATGTCACAGATCATTCCCTAGTGATCTGTGTATGTAGCTGCTTGCATGAAAGCTATTTCTACATGCCTCTTAGCCCGATCCGTCCAAGTAGTATCTACCTAGATGCTAGTTTCGTTTACTTACATCACTTAATCAGAAAACGTTACAATATAATTTACTAATTGATGCACCCGGCTTCGCTCGCGTGGAATAAGATATACAATACCTATACACATACATAGGTAAGTACTATAATAATGACATAGCGTTTAAGTACTAGGTTACTTTTGGATAAAGAAGCTTTCTAATGGTGAGAGAATTATTAGGATCGGTTCAGTAGTTTCAGAATGTATCGATTACAAACAAACTAATCTTTCCTAAATACCTTTAAATATTATAGCAATATAGAATATATCTACCTAGCCTAACTTAGTTTTGATTAAGAATCTCATCTCTACCTACCAAGGCTATAGGCATGCACCTACGTCATCTAAATATATTAACAAAAGTATAATTAATGGTCAAACTCCAAACGATTAAAAAGGTATGTACTAGTTAGTAAAAACTAGTTAATTTTCTGAAATCAAAACAAAAAACCTGTTTTACCCGTTTACTCTTCATCTCGCTTAGTTCGCGATCTTACGCGACTTCGTCCGCGTGGATTTAGGTTTTTCGAAATCCCGTGGTAGCTCTTTGCTCTTCTCTTCTTTTCCGGGATAAAAAGTAGCCTATGTGCTAATCCAGGATATTATCTATCTCCATTCCGAATTTCAGCCAAATCCGTCTAGTGGTTTTTGCGTGAAGGAGTAACAAACATACACACACACACACACACAAACTTTCGCCTTTATAATATTAGTGTGATAGTGTGATTATCGATGCACGTCATCGATCATTCATCATGATCAACCCACTCTCAAACTGAGAAGGGTTTTGGCTTGGCACGCTGGCCAAGTGCGGATTGAAAAACTACACACGCCTTTGAGAACATTTTGAAGAACTCTCAGGCATGCAGGTTTCCTCACGATGTTTTCCTTCACCGTCAGGCAATGGGTTGATCATCATCATCAAAGTTAGTAAATTTGCTTGTAGGAAGTAATCTCTGAAACTACTGAATCGATTTTTGAAAATTCTTTCACCAAAAGAAAGCTACATTATTCCTGAGTGAGGCTACTTATATTTTATTTTCAAAAGATCTCTGCGAAAATTGTAATAAGCTACCCGTGAAAAGTCGGGGCGGGTCGATAGTCAACTAAGTATATAAACTCATTTCGCAAACATCAAGGGCATCACCTCACTGTATGTTTTTACGCTGTGGTATTGCCACAAGTTACAAGTTAGTTTTTAACCCCCGACCCAAAAAGGGGGGTCTTATAAGTTTGACGTGTGTATCTGTGTATCTATCTGTGGCATCGTAGCTCCTAAACTAATGAACCGATTTTAATTTATTTATTTTTTGTTTGAAAAGTGGCCGATCGAGTTTGTTGTTAGCTATACTTAATCCAAGAAAATCGGTTCAGCCGTTTGAAAGTTATCAGCTATTTTCTAGTTACTGTAACCTTCACTTGTCGGGGGTGTTATAAATTTTTAATTTACACTTGTACAAATTGTAATTGTTATTGTAAAACTGGGTAAGCTGTATAAAGTAAGTATAGTAGATGATAGATACGAGTATATATAAATTACGTTAGTTTTATAGAATTCGGGGCATCTAGGTGACGTAATTTTTTCCCAATAATGGTTCTGGTTTCTAAACGAACGGTACAACACAATTAATTTGCATACTTACCTACCTACACTATAATATTAAAGCCCTTACGTATAAAAATTTGCATACTGCTTATTAGTTCCGCGTGTCATAGATTAAAACCATTTTCATTTTAATAAGGCACTATTCATAGACTAGGTATAATATAATTATGTACTTAGTACTGTATAATATGATTCACCTGTCATCCTATTAGTTAGAGGTCCCCGTAATCGAACCGCCAACCCATCCAGAAATAAGGCTGACCTTTTAACCACTTGGCATCATCATAATCATATTTCACGCATCTCTAACTTTTAAGACAACGTGAACGGGGCAAGTGGCAACGAATACTATAAAATACGAAAGTGAATTTGTTTGTTGGTTTGTCCCTCAATTACGTCGCAACATGGCAACTAATTAACAGATTTTTTTTGAATGCTTATAGTTAAAGACCTGGCGAGTGACATACGATACTTTTCATCCCAGAAAATCAAAGAGTTCCCTCGGGATTTTTAAAAAACTAAATCCCCGCGAACCAAGTCACAGTCATCCGCTAGTATAATAATAGAACATAATAATATATTTTTACTAACCTATCCTAACCTACCTTCGCGTCAATAACCTTCGCTGAATAATTTCAATAATAAACTTTTAATGAAAACCGAAAATATGGAGGTTAGCTTCTTGTTATCTGTAAGTATTCAAATTAAATTAGTCAGTTATTAAAATATTCGTATGTTAACAATCACGATTGGTCGTAAACAACTCCAAATTCAAATGTCGCATAGAGGTGTTTATTACTAGAATAGGTTGAGGCGGTTTTGGGGAACAACCTATTCTAGTAATAAACTGACTGTCGAATTACTGAACAAGAAGACCAACAGGCCAGGAAACATCTCTGCCTATTTCTATCGATACAAAATTGCCTGCACATACTATTTGTATTTAGTAAATTGGTGGTGGACTTGCTTTTATTGTATTTGCCAACAGTTTATTTTCCATAACATGGTGCAACTCTTATACAACTGAGAAAGTCCCGTCAAAATAGGTTCATCCACTTCGAAGATTAGCCCATTCAAACAGACAGTCACTTCAATTTTATTTATTAGTACAGATGTATAGAAAGAAGTACGTCTACGTAAAAATAGTTATTAAATCAAATTCTTTTTGGTACCCTTTTTTCACGCCTGACGCATGAGGTCTGCTTCTCTACTCTCTAGATTCTATAGCTCAATGGATATATAGGTACATTGGTAACCATAAAAAATATATGCGTGCTGTTAAATTGGAACGGAATCCAGTACATTATAGTCAATGTATAGTATTTGGATACTAACGGCCGAAATCCATACTTCCTGTTGTTGACTTACGAGTATAAATAACACGGACATACACGATCAAGTTTAACGTCTAACTTGCAGCGGAGTTGAAGCTGCGTCTAAACAACTGATAGCCTGTACTATTATTCATACTAGCCTTAGTAATACTAATATACTAATCCATACTAATATTATAAATGCGAAAGTGTGCCTGTCCGTCTGTGTGTCTGTCTGTCTGCTACCTTTTCACGGCCCAACAGTTTTACCGATTCTACCTAAATTTGGTACAGGGTTAGCTTATATCCCGGGGACGGACATAGGCTACTTTTTATCCCGGAAAATTAAAGAGTTTCCACGGGATCTTAAAAGTCCATCTGTTATTTGAATTTTAGTGCAGAGGTAGCTTGCATCCCGGATGTATCCCGTAAAAATTTTTTTCAAATTTTTATCCCGTAAAATCAAAGAATTCCCACGGGATTTTTAAAAACAAATCCACGCGGACGAAGTTGCGGTCATCATAATATTATATTATGTTATAATCTGATAGCAACACACTCAGTTTAATTTATTAGATAAGGATGAAATAATAATTAATAACAATATTCACAAATAATAAAAATTATAAAAATAAAATTATAAAACGAAAATGTCATCCAATATACACACTTAAGTTAAGTTTACTGGACGCCGATTCACTGCAAACTTGATTGGTAAACTTGATCGTGTGTGCTAAGTGTTACGGAACAGCTAAAAAAAGTGCAAACATGGTTAACTCAATATCGTACTTACAAACTTACATCATATTCATCGTACGGAATCCTCTCCACGCGAGTTCAATTCGCACTCGTCTGGTTTTTTTCTTTTACTTTTCACATTCAACACTTGAGATATTTTTACCATAATAGCTACCATCAACGCACAATAAATGGTACACGACTCGCATTCAAACAAATTGAAAGATATATTGATGTAGGACATAGCTATGTCATGAATAAATTTCTCTCCAGGATGCAAGCTATCTTTGTACTAAACCACAGAATAGGTACATAATAATGGAAACATAAAAACAGTTAAATGGATGGGCCTTTAACAATCCAGTGGGAACTCTGATTTTTCGGGATTAAATGTAGCCTATGTCCGTTTCCGGGATGTAAGCTAACCCTGTACCAAATATCAGAATTGTTTAAACGGATGGCCGTGAAAAATTAGCAAACAGACACAGACTTTCGCACTTCGCATAAGGTATCTAGAATATTAAGTTAGACCTTATAGAATTTTAGTTTCAAGACATCGAAATATCCGCTGTTCTTGAATGGATTATAAGTATTATAATATTAATTAAACCTATTATAATTTTTTTACATAGCAAAAAATAATTATGCTAGCAATAACATTAACGTTTCAAGTCTGTCGAATCATTATCAATGACCTCACTTAAATTTTTATGTTTGGTTTTTTTTTGCTGTTTTAAGTTCTTGACTGCGATCTCACGTGCTGGTAAGTTATGATTTAGTCTACGATGAAAGCGGCATGGATGTTTTATTCTCAAACTCAAAACTCAAACTCGAACTTAAATCATTTATTCAAAGTAGGTATCTACTATTGTACTCACGATGGTCAGAATTGTTAGATTTGTAAGATGATACGGTGGTGATAATTAATTACGTAAACTTAAAACTAAAGCTACGAGGATTCTAATCGCGCCCAGGTCTGAGAAGAGCCCACAACAAACTCAGCCTCCGGGTATTGCTTTTTAACCGACTTCAAAAACGACGAATTAAGAACCTCCTCCTTTTTAAAAGTCGGTTAAAAAGGGATAGCAATACATTTACACTGTCATGTCAGTTTAGTTTAGAGACAGAATTAGCTATAGTGTTCTAAGGTTCGTTTATACGTACAATTTGTTTATAGTTGAATAGATTAATTAATTACAACGCAAACAAAACACAATAATCGACGAGAATCATTGTTTTTTGCGCTCATATCGTTAAGTGGAATATCCACTAGCAAATAACAATAAAACATCCAGGCTTAACTCTGCTCCGATCAGCCACTTACTATGTATGGAGTCTAAACACTAGCTTCAAGTCAATTTCTGCAAGCTTTTAGGGTTCCGTAGGCTATCCTGAGACGACTCTAACCTGACGTGGACGGAACCGCTGGTTTTTTTAGTGGGTATGCTATATGAATGCAGCATCAAATGCATTGCTAGTGAGCCCCACATACCTGCTTTTGAGCAGCATGCGTAATTGCGTAATAAATGCGTAACAAGCATGCGGAAAAAAAAGGTTCCGCAGGCTGAGGATGCCATAGGGACTATTAGGTAGTAAGCCTCCGCCTGTCCATCCGTCTATCTATCAGCGGGCTACTCATGAAGCGTAATAGGTAGAGTGTTCAACTTTTCAGAGTTGTATTTATATTGCCGCTGTAACAACAAATATAAACTGTAAAAAACCGGTTAAGTGCCAGTAATAATGTTTTTGGAGCCGGTGCCAATTAGGTTATCCTGGAATTGTCTATACTTCATATTTTTCTGAGACTCCACTTACACCTCATTGGTCATCCGTCCCCAAAAAATATTATCACAAAACTACATTAACATGCATAACATATTCGGTAATAAAATAAATTAATTTTTAATTTTTAGTGTTTGTGGTTAGGTATTGAAGTCGGTTTTAATTTTATTTTTGTTTTTTTTATTTGACAATAATTTTTAGTGACCCCATTATTAAAAAGATAATAAAAAGACGGATAATTGTAAAATGGCCGCCATGCAAAAAATTTAAAAATTACAAAGTGTTACATCTTGTTCGATGATACGGAACGAAAGATTTTTAGTACCTACTTAGTACTTTTTTTTTTTTTATTCAGTCCATAAAACTGACTACAGTTGGAAAAAATAAATACAAGATGGACAAAGATACATGTGCGCAATTGTGTCTTCTCGATGTGGACTCGGCATGCACTATTAAAGTATGTAGGTACAAAACTACAGCGCAACACAAAATAAACTTAACAAACAAGGAACAAAACCTAATCCAGAACAGCTAATAACAAAATAGGAAAAACCTTATACAAACTACTTTCTAACAATTACTTATCTGTGTACTTAACTTACTTTTTATACTTGGTATATTGTCACAGAAGATATCTATAACATCTCTGTAACTATTTGCACTATGTACTTACATTAAATAAAGCGTTTAACCTTTGTACTCTTAACCTATAGAACTAAAACTATCTAACAGCAGGTTTTATTGCTAATGGACACTCGCCTTAGGCTGACATTGAACTAGCTTCACCTTCAGCCATGACGCGTAAATTACTTTATATTATTGCAAGCCCTGACCTCCGAGTTCTAGTAACATACTAGCTGAGTCGCCCTGGCTTTGCTCAGGTGGACTTAAGCTTTATTGTGTAATTTATTATCAGGCGAATTTACAAAAAAGTCTTCTTTCTTAGCCTTTGTTAATCCATTGTTAGACATAGGCCTCCTCACGTGCACGCCATTCCTCTCGGTGTTATGCGAGCCTCCTCCAAGTTTTTCCCGCCAACTTGGTAATGTCGTCTTACCAACGGGAATTTACAAAAAGTCACTTTTTGTAAATTCTTTTTAACCCCCGACCCAAAAAGAGGGGTGTTATAAGTTTCACGTGTGTATCTGAACCTGTGTATCTGTCTGTGGCATCGTAACTCCTAAACGAATGGACCGATTTTATTTAGTTTTTTTTTTTGAAAGGTGGCTTGATCGAAAGTGTCCTTAGCTATAATCGAAGAAAATCGGTTCAGCCGTTTGAAAGTTATCAGCTCTTTCTAGTTTTCTTATAGAGGATTTTGTGTCGGTGGTTTTTTTTTAAATTTTAAGTTATTTCTTTAATAACTGCACTAGAGAAACTGACTGACTGACATAATCAACGTACAGCTCAAAACCTGGATCTAGAAACCTAAAGTTTTGCATATACCTACCCACATAACGAGATGAGAAGAGTAAGAAAGGATTTTCAGAAAATTCTTCCAATTGAACCGAGGCGGTTCAATGTAAGTTGAACCTATTGGTCATATTGTAATTAATCATATCAACCTGTCAGTTTACGATCAGCATGTATGTGTGAACTCAGAGTGTACAATTAGTATCTTAGAGCATTACAAGCTGCTCATATAATATTCTAGTCTCAAGTTCGTTATCCTTCTATAAGGTTATGTCATAATGGTACATCGATGTAATTATATCACTGTAATGGTACAAATAATATGTACAACTAGCTGATGCCCGCGACTTCGTTCGCGTGGATGTAGGTTTTTAAAACTCCCGTGGGAACTCTTTGATTTTCCGGGATAAAAAGTAGCCTATGTGCTAATCCAGGGTATAATCTATCTCCATTCTAAATTTCAGCCCAATCCGTCCAGTAGTTTTTGCGTGAAGGAGTAACAAACATACACACACACACACACACACACACACACACACACACACATACAAACTTTCGCCTTTATAATATTAGTGTGATGTAAGGTGATAAGGTAATGTCTCGATAGCTCAACGGTTGAGGGGCGTACTGAATTCCGAAAGGTCGGCGGTTCCCACCCGTTGCACTATTGTCGTACCCACGCCTGGCACAAGCTTTACGCTTGATTGAAGGGGAAAGGGGAGTACCTATTTAGTCATGATTGCCCTGGCTAATATTTTTTTTTTTTTTTTTTGAAAATGAAAAATATCTTTATTTACACTTAACATTGCCTTAAAATAAACAACGATAACAACTGCGTTAGTTAAGTACAAACTGTGTTGCAGTTGTTAACGCCCACCTCCAGATTAACAAAATTAGGTACTAAAGACAAGAAAAATAAATATATATATGTAACAATCTTAAAAATCAATGAATATTGTGTTAAGTTAATATGCATGTGTGTGTTTGTGTGTGTTTGTGTGTGTGTGTGTGTGTGTGTGTGTGTGTGTGTGTGTGTGTGTGTGTGTGTGTGTTTGTTTGTTTGTATGTGCATGCAAGTGTGAATGGATTATTTCAAAGTTACGATGTCCTCCGTGTCCCTATAAGAGAGTGATTTAAGCCATTGAGATATAAGTATTTTACAGGTTCGTTGATTAGCAGAGTAAATATTTAAGTGATAATTTACTTTGTTGTATAATATTGGGCTAGCATAGCAAAAATGTTTACTTGCTAGTTCAGTTCTGCAAGATTTGATCTGGCATACCTTATCGGATCTTCTTTTACGATGGTCCAACGTAGGATCATAGTGCGTTTGTTTGTGTTTGCGTAAGATTACTTGGAGTATGTAGATCTGTCGCACCGTTAGAACATCGCATAAGCCATACAACTCACGGGTTGAAAATAGAATAGGTTTCCCTAGCATCACTTTAAGGATAGCTCTTTGAGCTCGCTCAAGTCGTAAGAGTAGTGTTTTTCCGCAATTACCCCAGATTGTTTTAAAAAACAGCAAAAATGTATTAGGGTCACGACAAATCACCGTGACGCGGCGTCGACGGCCGTCGTCGCGTCGTCGTAGTAAAATGTTGCGGTGAAATTCACGACGAAATAGATGGTTTCTTTTCTTTATGGAATGCACAATACAATGCCGTCACTATGCAAGTGGTAAGATATAAGGCCCTAACAGGTCATTGTAGACTAAATAGACACATGTACTTACTTAAGCTAGGGTACATCTATGGTACGGAACCCTTCGTGTGCGAGTCCGACTCGCACTTGGCTGGTATTTACTATCATTTTAATGAAAACTACTGGGCCGATTGTAATGCAGTTTTTTGCTTAAGTAGGTATATAAGCACGATTATTAGGTTGGTAGTTTCCGATGCCTCTTGGCAGATTCTCAGATTTGAAAACGGTTATTTTTATAGGCACATTTTTTTATAAAATGGGTTATTTTAAATTTAATTAAGCATATCTAATTGGTAATTGTTAATTGTTAAAAAATTAAATTAAAAAAAGAAAAAAATTACATACTTAGTACAACTTTACGGCTAGGTATAGCCCTTTTGTTTTGAATAGTTTAATTAACTATAATAAATTATTTACAGTGGTGTAGGTATAATGTATCTAAACGTAAATATTTTATTTTTGTTCTGTAGGAGTTAATGTTGTTATAAATATAAATAAATACCATTTAAATAAATAAATATTAAATTAATATACTTTATGTATATGATTCTAAGAATATTGAATAACAATTATTTCTGTTGAATATTAATTATTATTACTAGAGATATATTTTTGAAATCTATAAATTCAAACACAACAAAACATGGCCTTTGAGTTAAAAAAACCATGATTGTATTATTTTTATCTCATGATTGCATTTTTTTTAATGATAATTTTATTTATATCTAGGTACCTACTTTAATTTTGTTTGTTTACATTCGCCAAGTAAAATTAAGATGATGCAGGCTATGTCAAAAATAAATTATTTTCTTACTAAATAGGTGGTAGGGTTGCCACTTCTTGATTTACGGGTTATCAACATCAAAAATACGGGGTTTAGATTTTTTTATGAGAGACAGTGTTTTACATAGATAGGTATGTTATTCAATTTGTTTGATAAAACACTTTTTAAAGCTCTTCATTTTGTAACACAAATGTATAAAAATCCTAAAATTACATTTAACTTGTAATTCCATCTTCACAGTATCAATATTAAATATTGAGTCGGTTTTGGCTACGCGGGTATTGGTCCACGCATTGCCGCACAAGGAAAATTTTCCCGCATTTTATTTTCCTGAAATACTCAAAAGGTTAACGCTCACTGAGATTTGCGTCTTTGTCATTTGTATGGGATTAGGTACGTATCAAAAAGAGCCCTATACTAACTTCTTTCCGTGAATAGAGATTTCTTTTTCCGAAACCGTAAAACGGAATCCGGATCTAGTGCGCAACCTCTCATCACACTCACTAATCCACGCGTGCGAAGGTGCGAGCATCGGCTAGTACTAAAATAGAGATAGGTTCAGGTCGAGAATTCTTGGATTCGAATCGCATGCAATAGGCTGTAGGTAAGTAAATAGGTACGTAAAGAGTCTTAACCGGAAACCGTTAAACGCCCAAATAAACACAACTAAGTAGATAGAATTCAAAAAACAAAAACCTTCCTTAGCCCGGCAATGAAAAATTATATCTACCAATTACAATTTTCTCCTGTTTTTTGAAGTCCAAAGTATTATTTCACAACCGACGAAGGCTATAGACGCGTGACAAAGGACGTACGCGCCTTAAATTACAATAGAAATTACAATGTTACTAGTATCTACTAGTTTAGCAATTTTGCATAAGAATAATTCAAGTTCCTTTAAAAAAACAACTTCAAATCTAAGGCGTCAATGTAAAAAGTAATTAGCGTTATCAATACCTACGAGGAACTTTAAAACGACTTAACTTATATTGGCGGAACTTTGTTGTGTTTTTTTTTTTTTTTGTAGTTTTTTTCCAACCCTAATTTAGAAAAAAAAATTCCAACCCTAATCTAAATAGGTACATATATGTAAAATGTATATGTAAAAAGGAAAGGCTGACTGACTGATCTATCAACGCACAGCTCAAACTACTGGACATGAAGATAGCTCGAGATAAGGTAGATATCCGCTTAGAAATAATTTTTGAAAATTCAACCCCTAAGGAGGTAAAACAGGGGTTTGAAATTTGTGTAATCCACGCGGACGAAGTCGCGGGCTTAAGCTAGTTAGGTATAATGCAAACGAAGTCGCGTACATATGATAATGTTAAATAGAATTATAAATAAAGAATTTGCTAATTTATAAGTAACATCGTTTTGTAGATATAAGTTAGGTACCTACTTCAGACCCTACAATGTCAAGATACTTCATGTTATGACTCCATACAGAACAAACATGTAAACTTACTATTAGACCTAAATATTGACATGGTGAGATCACTTAGGTACCTACGTGTTGATGATTGTTTACGTGCCCCTCAAAACTCAAAATGAAGGTATTTGTGATAAGAATCAGTTGTCTTGTCAGTGGTTTGGTAGTGATTCCCGTCAGAGGTTTGGAATGTAATTTCTAAATTTCCGGTCTGGTCTGGTGGTAGGCTTCGGCCGTGGCTAGTTACCACCCTAGCGGCAAAGCCGAGCCGCCAAGCGATTTAGCCTTCCGGTACGATGCCGTGTAGAAACAAAAGGAGTATGGGCTTAAAGAAAAACTGCCACACCTCTTCCAGGTTAACCCGCTTCTATCTTAGACTTAGTCATCACTTATCACCAGGTGAGTTGCAGTTAAAAGCTAACTTATATCTCAATTTAAAAAAATATACCTACTGTTGAAAGTGAAAATTTTCCACGACAGGAGTTTTATAATATTCATTTAAAAGTCATAGGTATTTAACAAACAGTAACGCACGAATCACGATGTTATTAATTATTACTAGTTCTACAATTCAATATAAGTGCATAATCTACACCGCAGATTTATGGGGAATTAAATAATAATCGCTTAGTGAAACAGGTTACGTTTTATCTCTAGAAGTTGAGATATACAATACCGTGCACAGCTACTACATCTATACTACGTTTTAAAAAAAAGTAAAGTTGGTAAGTTAGGATCTAGATTAATTTAGATTTAGAATGCACTATATCGCAGTTATATAGAGAGGCATATTCGCCCAGCGAATAATCTCTTAAAATAAAGATTAGAACAAAAAAGTTAAGATGTAGAATTTCCAGAAGTAATGATACGGTTCTGAAAATTCTTTTACTGGTAAAAAGTTACATTATCCCTGAGTGCAAAGACTTTACAAAATTCCGTCTCTAGAAGGTAAAATGGGAATTGGTAGAAGTGAAAAAAAAGAACTCTTATGGTGAGACTGTAAAAGATTGTATCTCCCTTTCAGAATGAGTACCTACCTAAAGGAGGCTTTTTACAGTGGGAAAATTTCTTAGTTTCATTTTATTTCATTTTTTATTTGGGTTTACAAACAACGACACAGTATTATTTATTTAAAGGTTTTATATCGTAATTCGTATAACCACATAACACTTATTACTGTGGCGTCAACGACGTATACGACCAAGTAGGTACATATATTATTAATATAATATTAAGTGGACTTAGTGAATAAAACCTGCATGTTATATATTAAGTAGGTAATTAAAATAAACAAGTGGTAGTTTTTCAAAAATTTCGAGATTATACAAGTAGATTTTAAATAATATGCACGTTAAATTAGCAGAATATTTTGTTAGAACTGAACACAATATTACCAAACATACTCTTAGTTATGAGTGTATCTATTTTAAAGTCATATTTAAGCAATTAAGACTTTAATCTTTATCTTTTTATCTTTTGATGAATATTTTTGCAATATTATTAAAGCTTTTTTATTTATGTTGATTGCAGATCATGAAATTTTTAATAACATTGCTAACATTATTATCGTTGTTAACTCATTTTAGTTATTTATTTCCTGAGCAATTTACATATAAATAATATTATGTTTCGTCCACGATTTTTGTACTCTATTGCCAAATCATTCAGACTCAAAATGCCTTTATCTATAGTACCTACTATTATTATTATTATTTTTTTTTTTTTATACACAGGAAATGCCTAACGCATACCCTTCCGTCAGGGGAAACGGAGGGGTTATGTGGGGCTTGCACCCACTAAAACCTGTGTTTGTTCCTCAACGAAGCTACTTTATTCAGAAGTAACATGGGTTATCTTATATTATTACGTTTTCGGTCAAAAATGAAAGGTAAATACCTATGGGCTTTTTTTTTCACCCCCGCAAAGTTTTTTAAAAATTCCACTCGGGTCAAGCCATTGTCATTGCCATCAGCATGTACGTACAGCATGTAGGTAGGTAACCTATGCTTTGGCATCTCGGGAGTAGATGAAAGTAGGTAAGTAGGATATGTACGCAGACTGTACATTTATGTATTATTTATTAACACTAATAACATCCCTGTATTCTAATTCAGGGAGAGAAGTCAGTATAGGTCTCTCTTTGTTACGTAATCCCATACAAATGACAGAGACAAAAAACTCAGTGGATATTAGTGACGTTAGCCAAGGGTTTGAGTTACCAACCTATCACAAACATGTTTTCAAAACATATTTGTAGGTAAGTATTTACAAAATAAATTCGATTTTTTTCAGAAAACATTCGAAAACATGGTTTCGTTTGTGACTGGTTGGTGACTCAAAATGGTATAACTAAGCCTCATACTAACTTCTCTCCGTGGATAGACAGACAGGTACCATTGTTGAATGCAAAATGCATTGACCCGCACTTAGTAAAGCGGTCCCGAGTCCAATATATCTAATGGTCCTTACGTAAGAGATATTCGAATCGGTACCACTTTCACAACCCGGCACCTCAATATAGGCGTGTCGTATTTCTAAAGATTGGCCAATTACAAAATTACAAAATGTAAAGCAAGTATGTCTGATGCCGTTTAGTAATCTACGTATACGAAGCTTTAAGCTTGTACGCATATTGGAATTATGTATATCAACGGAAATTACCTACTGTATCTACCTAATCGTATTAGTACTATTAAATATTTTTCGGTAAATATGGACCTCATAAGAAAGTTTAGAGTCACTCAGGGGGTGATGGAGTTTCTCTACGTGATCAAATCAGAAACGGGGAGATCCGTAGGAGAATCAGAGTTAACGACATAGCGGGCAGGGCACACAGTTCGAAAACACGTTAGACGTTGGGACCCCAAGGTGCTAGAATGGCGACCTTGAACCGGAAGGCGCAGTGTTGGAAGACCCCCTCACTACGTGAACTGACGATATGAAATCACAGGGAGCCGCTGGATTTAGGCGGCGCGGCGTAAGTTCTTGGCGTGTAGAAGTCCCTCCAAGAGACCTTTGATGTCCAGCGGTTGACGTCTTTTATTGCGATTTGATATCACGGGGACTCATCAAGTGACCTCCTAGCTTTATTTTACGCTGTGGTTACAGCTAGGTCATCAATCATCATCATCATCATCATGATCATCATCAACTCATCACATACCCATCACTAAGCCTGGGTATATCCTCTCAAAATGCGAGGTCTACCACGCTGACTCTGGCCCAGTCCGGATCGGCAGCCGCAGGCTGGAATTTGGCAAGTGTATATAGGTGCTCACCTCAATAATTTTTCAACTAGAAGTTTCCCCAGGAATCCCGTGCCTCCAGTGAGAAGCACCGACGAACCATTGAAGAGCTTCTGAATCTGTGACTCCTTCATTTTGTCTTCCATCATGTTGTCACTGTATATTAGGTCGCCCGCCTTTAAATCGGTTTGCTCTGTCAACACCATAACTGAAACAATGAGAGAAATACGTTTAATTTCAACATTATTACATCCCGCATTTATAAATAATATTATGGATATCCTTGCGCAAAAAATGAGCCAGATTTTTGTCGCCAAACGAGGCAAGTAGACCGCGGTGAATTATTTCATTTTAGAGTTCCGTATTCAACAAGGAACGTAGTCCAGTAGTTTGAGCTATACGTTGATAAATCAGTTTTTGATATACCTATTTAGATTATTTAGATTAAGTTGATAGTTGTGTAAAACAGCTATCAATCCTAACCTAATTGGGTATAACTGGTATTCGGTATAATTCATGTGTGGTACAGCTACAGACCTATACAGTTTACAAAAAAAAAATGTTTTTTTTCTTTATTCTGTCTTTCTTTCTTTCTAAGTCCGCATATTGTGACAGTCATCTACGCAACCTTAAACCGACTCATGTGACCCTACACTGTTCATGGCCCAACACGCACTTGGCCGGTATTTTCAGAATGAATTAACATCGTCGTGAGTAATTTTATTCATCGTTAGTGCAAAAAATATAATCAAAATATTATAAACTATGAATTTAACTAAACCAGTTTAAATTGTCCTCAAGAGACCCCGGCCGTGACCAAGCGTCAAGCGAGGCGACGTGATATACAAGGTTGTACGGAACACAATTTATAGTATTTTAAGCCTCCAGTTCACACTGGCCCAAAGCCACAAAACCCTGTTTTGAAAAAAGTCTCAATTCAATCTAAAGATCCAATGTTTTCGGCGAGTGTTGGCCAGAATTAATGCTGCTTTCAAACACACACCACACCACCACACACATATTTGCATTTGCAGCCACATTTTTATAAACGAGATAGTTAGTGATTTATGCAAATACATCTTGCACTTATCTGTTTTTTATTTGTAATATTTAAGTACCTACTTAAAAGATTTAAGTTCTCATAAAACAACAGGAATTTTATTCATTTTAATTGATGTTTATGTACAAGTTTTGTCTCGTGACGTATGATAAATACCTGCTGGATTTCATTAAATATAAATATATTAATTTAATTATTAAGGATTGCAAATTATATTTACTGGACAGATAAAATAGCTGATTTATTACAAATATAGACTGTGAAAACTATAAGTAGGGCATTGGCTCTACTTATCTTTTCGACAGTGGTATTTGTATGGAATGGTAATTGTATGGAGTAGTTACTTACAACAGTTTGATTTTTAAATTACATTAATTATCATCTATCTAATTATATTAATTAATATCTATCAGGATACGGGACCCTGAAAACGGTATAGTTAATTAATAAGCACCGAAGCGCCCGAAGCTTGCTAACGGGATCCTATACTTTAATTACTAAGCCTACGTAGTACGTCCGCCCGTCTGTATGTCAGCGAGCTGTATCATCTAGTAGTGCATACGTGTGCACTAACACTCTATATTCCCAACTCTCATAGTTCAATGGGATAACAATCGACGCGATCAGCCGCTGTAGTACCGAGCAGCTTTTCGTGATCTACGGGGCGGGGGCGTTTCTGGATAAAAACCCAATAGGTAACTTTTATCCCCATGCGGGAATCGAACCTGAATCCTCATGCCAAACAAGTTAGTTATTAGTAGTCAGTCAAGCTATAAGGCAGGCTACATAAATAGGTAGATTCTAGGTAATGGTACATATGCAACCCTAATTATAAACCTAAGTGAACTAGGATAATTTAGTAACATTTCAAAAGTGAAAGGAGGTAATAAATAATGGTCCAACCAGATACCACGCTAAGGCTAAAGGCACATTGCGGCAGGGGCAAATCGACGCTTTTCTAACATGTAAACTAAACTTTGTCGCCACTATTGTTTGTGACATTTTGAGAGAGAAATTTAACATGACACAACATATCGACGTGCGCATATTCGCTTTTTCACTCGTATATCAGGTAACCGGCAGTTAAAATAAAGTTTAAAGGTTTTGTCCTTCGAATAAAGAGCAACGTCAATTGTCAAGTCAGTATTTGATGGATGGATACTTCTTTTGTGGAGAAGGAATATCTCTCTCTTATAAATACCGTCTGGCATGCCCGACTCCACTGCAAGAGATGCGCAGTGACCTACGGACCAAAATCCTCCTCAACTTTTCAATATATCCACTCACAGCTTGTCGATATTGCAAGAAGCATTGCATTATTTTTGTTTAATTATTATAAGTGGTTATATTATATTGATTATGGGAAGACACTGCCTCCTGAAACACAGTTTTCACTTCATCAGGAGGCAGGGCCTCACACCAAAGTCTGTAAATAATGTTCTGCTAAGATAATAAAGATTTATTTATTTATTTATTTATTAGGAAGGCAGCTGTTTTCCATGGATACTTAATGAGCGTAAAATTTTGTCCCAAGTTAAGGAACCCCAAGTGTGACCAAAAATGACTTTTTTAATGATTTAACAAATTTTAACCTTACCTTAACCCCATGATGAGCAACTGACCCATAGAAGGCAGAACTCATAAAGTAAAATTGTATTTTTAACAATTTAGAACAGATGCGTCACTTCGCTTCCACTCTGCAGCAATGTACCCTGAGCTTAGTTCTATTTAGATGAATATCTCGTCGTTGCAACTTGCAAGAGTGAAGTCTAATTAACAACAATTATTTAGAGCTGGCATAATACCGACAATTCATAGCACTACAAAATATTTTTACCTAGGTAATAGCTTATGATACATTTTTAAAGATAGAGTAAATACAGTGAAAATAACTTGGTTACATTTTCGGTACATTTTGGTACATATGAATTCACTAAATTAGAGTTTTTTTTTTTACAAAATTAGCCAGTTATTTGACTAACAACAATCAATTATATCAATCAGTCAATGATAATTTATTAGCGTTCAGCGGAATGAGATGCCGCGTGCGAAACGTTACATTGACAAAAAGCCAAACACGTCCGGGCAAAGCAAGACGCCTGGTGACCCTACTCATAATAATTATGGAAAAGAAATTAAACACAAGCGGAGAGAAATCAAGCTCAGGACCAACGCCTCTAAATTATGTTTTCTGCAAGGCATGAGTATAAAATCACTAACTTTCCAACTCCGGCCTTAAGAAAGTATTGACAGATAAACCCAATGTCTTATTTTGTACGACGCTAGTTATAAATAACTAGACTAGACGCTAGAGCAACGAAGCAGTTATACCTAATATTACTAGATAAAGACCACGACTTGACCGTGTTAAAATTCCACGCGGAAGTCGCAAGCTTCAAGTTTCAAAAATCAGGAAAATCCCGTAGGAACTGTTCGATTTTCTGCGATAAAAAAGTACCAACCTACCTATAATGCTTATTTCCATCTCCGGAAAGCAAGCTATGTACCTATATCTTTGCATATCCTAGTACATATCTTCATATATTATATCCCATAGCTTAATATGTGAACCTATTCACCTATACAACTAGATGGTGTCAACGACTTTGCCTACTTAAAAATTTCCCTTGGGAACTCTTTGATTTTCTGGGATACAAAATAGCGTATGTCTGTAGCTGGCATGGAAGCTATCTATTCTCTGCACACGTCAAAACCGGTTCAACAGATGGGCCGGACCAGACAGATAGATACACTGTCGCATTTATTTATAACATCAGTATGGATATGGATTAATATGGAAATTTGTAAAGACCAATGACTCATACGATTTTGCCTTATGGAAAGGTACTCAATTATTATTATTAAAGTAACACTGTCCGGTGCAAATTCCTTTTGGTTTTACTAGGAGTTTCTAATAACAAGACCAACGCCAAGATAGGCATAGGGGATTTTTTTTACCATTAAGTCTACAAGCTTAGAAAATAGTTTTCTTTTAAGGCGTATTCATCAGTTTAGAAAAAATTTTGCAGGGCATTGGCCGCACGGGAAAACTCAATCTCACGGGAAATCAGCAATTCTACGCAGACGAAGTCGCGGCCAACAGCTAGTCTAAATATATAAAAGGAAAAGCTGACTGACTGACTGATTTATCAACGCACCGCTCAAACTGGACGGATCGGACTGTTTGGCGTAGATATAGCTATTATGACGTAGACATTCGCTAAGAAATTCAACCCCTAAGTGGGTAATATAAGGGTTTAAAATTTGTGTAGTCTACACGGATAAAGTCGCGCGCATAGCTTGACCAATAAAAAAATTTGAAACAAGCAAGGAGGTCGCCCACGGTGACTATTTTCAGCGTGGCTATTTCCATCGTACCGGCAAAGCAGTGCCGCCAAGCAGTTAAGCGTTTCGGTACGATGCCGCGTATAAAACGATAAGGGTTTAATAAAACTGCCATACCTCTTCCAAGTTAGCCCGCTTCCGTCTTAGACTGCATCATTACTTACCACCAGGTGAGTTCCCAGTCAAGAGCTAACTTGTATTGGTATAAAAAATAACTTTTTTCATAAGTTTTACCTGTTAATACATACACATAGTAATACACATAGTAAATCATAGGTACAATAATTGCTATGTGGGGAAAATGAGGTATGAATCCCTCGGGATTTTAAAAGGATCGTCCGTTTTAATGTTACTAAGCGGTACAGAAACAAGTTACATCCCGGGGACGGGCTATTACGGATAGACTACTTTTGTCCTGGGAAATCAAAAGTTCCCACGGGATTTCTAAAAACCAAAATCCACGCGGGCGAAGCTGCGGGCATCAGCTAGTTAAAAATATAATTATTAATAAGACTGTCTCCACTGAAGGACGTTACATCTGTACCTATTGTTCTCGTCTATAAAATGTTATTTATTGTCTGATCGTTTATTACAACATATTAGACTGGTTGTATATGACTAGTCATATTACAGGTTATTATTATGTTAGGTAGGTCGATAGTGAAATTATTTCGTTATTTTACGGAAATCTGCCCAACTACAGACAAAGATTTTAGTTCCTAAATGTGTCTACAAAATTACCTGTTTACTGTTGCTGACAAAATTAATGTTACTGACTGAGGGACCACCGTTAAATGTTTTTGGTTTGTGTAAGTAGGTAGTAGGTCTCACTTATTTTCTTAGCAAGTTTCTAGTTTCCGTTGAGATTGGCACTAGTGGCCGAAATTCGGCCAGGAGAATATTTGATATCTAATTGAGGCAGCGCGGATCAAATAACACTTAGCCGCCTTGGGTGTTTTATAATCCAGTGATATATGACGGTCATCTGCTAACAGGTAATGTTAATATTTGCAACTTGCTGCCAGGGCCGCTTGTAAATACTACGTTGTGTATCGTGAATCATGTAAGTAGGTCATAAATGCAAATAAAAATATAAATATTTATTTCAGCGTTATACTTAAATGGAACAATGGAGTATGAAACAGTTAAAGGGTCAAAACTGAAATATTTATTTTACAAGGCCTTAAGAATTCTTGGCAAAGCTGGGTCGGGTCAGAGGTCCCTTTAAAATTCCTTTAAATATAATTTATACTTCCGTACTAATATTATACCTAAATGCGAAAATGTGTCGGTCTGCTAGCTTTTCACGGTCCATCTTTTTAAACAATTTTGACGTTTGGGTTAGCTTGAATCCAATGGATGAACATAGGATAGTTTTATCCCGGAAAATCAACGAGTTCTTGCGGGGGTTTTAAAACCTAAATCCACGCGGACGAAGGCAAGGCTTGATCTGAATAGTGATCGATATGTCAGCCGCATTTTCACAGGAATTTAAGAAAATAAAAGTTCCCTATTAGTCCATCATTGCTTTCTTTAAAGCATGATTGTCATCAAGTGTAAGCTTAGCGCAAGCTTAAGTATCATGCAATGAAAAAAAGTCTTACGGGATTAAAAAGGAACAAATCGTGGGCAAAAGCTAATTAAGTCATGAATCCATACTTAATATTATAAATGCGAAAGTGTGTCTGTCTGTCTGTCAGCTTTTCATGGGTCATCAGTTTAATCGATTTTGACTAGTATAAAAATAGCTTACATCCCGGACATCCTGGAAAATCAAAAATTTCCTACGCAATTTTCAAAAACCTAAATCCACGCGGACGAAGGCAAGGCATGATCTGATAATGATCACATTCACAGAATTTTAAGTAAGATGATTGTAGGTGATAATTTAAAAGATAAACACGGGAAAATGAATATTTTATCTTCGTGACTCTGTTACAAGTAGAACTAGCGTGTTTCCTGAGACTATTTACCTTAATCCGATTACGAAATGTGTAAGACGGAGGTCAAGTTTGTTTCTAGAAGTAGCTCCTTAGGTATTTCACTTGTTAGATGAGAGAACATTGTTTATCATCTATCCATACTACCTACTAAGTATAGCTATCTATTATTTTAAGTATAGAATGTACCGGCTATACCTACTCAGGTACTTAGTCGATGTAAGCCCGACTAGTTTCGAACCCATCTGGGTTTTTCTAGGGTTCCGTACCTCAAAAAGGAAAAACGGATCCCTCACAGGATCACTTTGTTGTCTGTCTGTCTGTCTGTCTGTCTGTCCGTCCGTCCGTCCATCGTGTCTGTCTAGAAAAATTATAGGGTATTTCCCGTTGACCTAGAATCTTATAGCAGGTAGGTAGGTCTTATAGCACAAGTAAAGGAATAAATCCGAAAGCCGTGAATTTTTGGTTACATCATTAAAAAAAACTAAAATGTGTTTAAATTTTCAAAGTAAGATAACTGTACCAAGTGGGGTATCATATTATGATAGGGATTTACCTGTACGTTCTCAAACAGATTATTTTTACTCATAATAATTTTTGATTTATCGTGCAAAATGTAAAAATTCAGTGCACGAGTCTGACTCGCACTTGGCCGATTTTTTATCCCGGAAATCGAAGAAAATCGGAGTGTTTAAAGAACCCAAATCCACGAGGACGAAGTCGCGAATATTTCACCCTGAGAAATAAAGATATGATGATACTAGCTGATGCCCGCGACTTCGTTCGCGTGGATGTAGGTTTTAATTCCCGTGGGAACTCTTTGATTTTCCGGGATAAAAAGTAGCCTATGTGCTAATCCAGGGTATAATCTATCTCCGTTCTAAATTTCGGCCCAATCCGTCCAGTAGTTTTTGCGTGAAGGAGTAACAAACATACACACACACACACACACACACACACACACATACAAACTTTCTCCTTTATAATATTAGTGTGATTCCTTCCTTATCCAGCCACTTCCCACCACCCTGCTTATGTCATCGGCATAGGTCATCGGCCCATCTAGATCTTACTGAAAGGTGCCTACTATATACCTACTACGCTGACTTGCAAGTTACTTTCTGCGGTTATCGCCCCTACGTCAAGCATGGAATTCCCCTTCCCACTTCAACTTCTGACGGTTTGGGCTAAGTCAGTGACCTTGGTTTTCTGCGGACTCATCATTTCGGATCTTATTCATCAAAAAAATTCCTATTACACCCCTCTTCACAGAGCAATTTACGTGTAAAGTTTCATAGTTCCAGGGATGCGACGCAGTGTTTCACTATTCCGTTCTATCGTTTATCATTATGTTTTCGTTTGCACATATTTCGCTGATATGTTTTTATGCTTTTGTAAAATAAATTCATATTCCAAATTCAAATTTTATTTAGATTATTTAGTAATAATGGTAATCTTAATAAATACCTATCCATTTCCCGCCGAAATTAAAAATCCTACTAATAATTATAATAAATGTGAAAGTGTGGGTGTTTGGATGTTTGTTACTCAATCACGAAAAAACGGTTGAACGGATTTGGATGAAATTTGGAATGGAGATAGATTATACCCTGGATTAATACATAGGTTACTATGTATCCCGGAAAATCAAAGAGTTCCCGCGGGATTTTGAAAAATGAAAATCCACGCGGACGAAGTCGCGGGTATCAGCTAGTTAATAATAATAGGTAAATAAATCAATCCTATCTGTACTCTGTCCATGGGATAAGTTACATAGCAACGTTGTTCTTTGTCAAAAATTGAGGTCTTTTTTCATAATGGTAGATAGGTTCTAGGTACTAAAATCTGTGTCTGTGGTTTGCCAGATTTCCGTTAAAATATTTAGTTTCAATGTTGCACGGCTCAAGAATTTAAATACGTCCTGTACAAACCTTTAAAATAACTTTAGCACTAGAAACGCGAATTTCATTGAGTTTCATGGTTAATATTCAAATGAGAACTAACCAGATGGCGCCAGCCAGGTAACCTCCCAGTGTGCCTGGATGCTGCTGGTCCCTTTTGGATGCGTCCGAGGGGAAGAGCAGTGTTCGGGCCGGTGCGCCCCGGTAACATGGCTAATAATTTCTCTTCGGAGATATTGTTGGCTATGGCTAATGACCTGGCAGGGGGGGAGGTTTCTCCGCGTGTCCCTCTGACTAGCAGAGGGCACAGTGGATGAAGCGGAGGATGGGACGCGGGTGACGTGCGCGTCCCAAGGTCGGGGGACGCACTTCGTTGGTGCGTCCCGTAGGTGCGTCGATGGGGACCGAGTAGGTCCCCGGTGGAGGGTCTGTCTTGGCAGACGTCGCTGGCTGGGTCGCGGTTGTTTGCTTCGGCCGTTCCCGTGACCCAGTCGCCAGGCGACGCGCAGTAGCGCCGCTGGGGTTTAGTGGGTATTCCGGTCGCTTCTCGGCCGGCGAGTCCCCTCCCTCCGGGGGGGGATGCGTAAATGCATTCCCCAGCGTCAACAAAAAAAAAAAAAAAATGAGAACTAAACTGCATTTATTTGGCGCATACTATGGATCTTCTGCGGAACTCATCATTTGAGATCAATGCTCATAATAGCATCTTGCTCATATTATATAGATAGATTCCCAAACACCTCTCTTCTTAGTTATTTAGATTACGAAGCGATGATGGTAATCATAATAAGTATACATTGTTCCCCGACTACGGCAAACCCAAAGAAGGGTCATGATTTTAGCAGACTATGTATGTATGTATTAGGTAGGTTTGTATTTATGAGTGTTCGACCTGGATGTTACATTCCTAAAACTGGGGTCTCCAAAATTTTTTTTGCTTTTGTATCGAGTAGGATATCAAACGAAAGAGGAAATTATTATTATTATTATTATATTTAGTGCTGTTTAACTTTGTATACATCCTATCTGTAATCGGTCGGTAGTAAGGTTTGCGCTTGGACTTCGTCTGCGATGGCGTTTGCTGGCGCGCGTGCTGTGCTTGTTTGGAGTGTTTTTTTTGTTAAGAGTGGCTGGTTTTTGTGTTAGTTGGTGTTTTTTGGTGGTGGAACTGACTGGGAAGCGCTCTAAAGGGGCGCCGCCGCGCGTATGTCGGCGGGCGCCGGCGCAGACGGAGTCCATACTTGTAAAAATTCAATAACTTGAAAATATTACAAACTTGACATTGGCTAATCAGAGTAAAGCCAGATTTAAAGAAAAAAAAAAAACGGTTTGCGCTGGGCTGGGGAGTGCTCTAGGGAAACTTCTGTTATTTTCGGCCGTTAGTCAATTAGCGATTGCGTCGACGGACGAGATTGTTCTAGCAAGTTGTGATACTCGTAGTACAGAATCGATTTCATTGTGATGATTAAGATCAAATTAGTTTCGAAGTGTATATTATTTATAAAACAACAACAACAACAACAATTTATTAACAATTAATTATTTAACAATTTAATAACATATTTTTATTAACTCGCTTTTTTGTCGGTTTGTTTGTTTGCTTGTCTATTCGAGACAAATACTAAAATCGATTTCAAACTATTTTAGTTTTCAAACTATCGCATCGTGAGTGTTTTCTTTTATATTATAGCTAGGTTCTTCCAGCTATACCTACTCACGATGTATTTTAGTCGGTCTCAACAGAGTCCCTGTAAAAAGGACCCCGGATGGGTTCAAAACTATTCGGAGCCTACGTCGACTAAATAGGTGTGTAGAGCTGAAAAAAACCTACATAGATTTCAAACTAACTTTTGAATAGCTAGAGGCATGAAATTTTAAATACAAATTGGAACTGAAGACAATTTTTTTGTCTGTCTGTCTGTTTGTTAGTTTTTCGCATCAGTCAGCTTGTCGAAAAAGTTTGCAATCGAATTTAAACTAACTTTCTGACAAACTAGAGGCTCGAAATTTTTATGAGGTAGGTACTTATAGATTGGAACTTGATGGCAATAACTCGCTTTCTTGCCCGTGTCTGTTTGATAGTTTGTTCGGCGCAAATTTTGCAATCGATTTTAATCTAACTTCTTATTGTGACAATTGTAGGTACAAATTAGTTTCGAAGTGTATAGTATGATTATGCAATGATAATAATTATTTATTGTTTTGAACTTGTTCGACTATAAATATACAAGTGGCACCTATTTCAAAGAACAATTGACTCAATGCAATGAATAACAAATAAATAAATTATTGAATAGCCTTACAACCGGTCATAATAACTACAAAGTTATATATTGTATTGACGAAGTAAATTACCTTAATATCTATGTACCTGCATGCTTATTACTTACCTTCAAAGAAATAAAATTGAAGGGCTTTTATAGGTAGGTACTACAGAATAGGAATGATCCAAGCTACTTTTTATCTCGGGAAAAACAAGGCTCCCTCCCATAAACTTTTTATATTACTTGGTATTGTCTTACCGGATTAAAAGGAGATCATTCTAGCTCCATACATTTTTGGGCCTTTTCTGAAAGTGCCGGCCAACGAAAAAAAATGGTACGGATCGCTAGAACTAGCCATTTGGAGTAATAGTTAATATGGCAGAAAAGTTGTAGGATTGCTCTGAACCAAGTTATACAAGGTCGAAGATTCGTCATTTTCATACATTTTATTGATTTCTAAAAGTGCTGGGAAACATAAAATAATGTTAGATATTGCTAGAACTAATGATTTGAAGCAATTGTCATTATGACCCGAAGGCTGTGGGGCCATTATATGTCGTGTTATACAAGTTATACAAAAAATTAATATACTTTGTATAATTAATTGTAACCGATTTTATGATTTTGTTACTGTTCTGATTGTTTTATACGAATTTGAATACACGTACAATTATTTTGACTCCCACGAAGTGCTGGATCAGCTGCAATGTGGACAAAATTCGTTTATACATACCTGGATTGTATGCGGCCTTCTAATACTAGGTGATCTCATCCAGCCATCTCCCAAACTTCTGCCACTGGGATATCTCCGGCGAGCTCTGTGATGAATACACCATTTGGTTATAAGTACTGTTCACCATAGTAACTACGGGCTTGCTTCAGTCGATAGCTGCCCAAAGCAACCTGCGTCGATTCTTCTGTGAATCTAGGAAAGTCATTGAACGGAGGATGTTGGCTTCCATAGCCTGGAAATGAGCTCTCCTTCTATTATAGTTACATATTGTTTTTGATAACAAGTTCTGCTGAACTGTTTTGCTCACTGGCCGTTCATGGATTACGTCAAGAAAATCACGTGCATGCACGTTGTTGTCTATCAGAACATGATAGCCGTTCAGCAATGCTGACAAAATCCTGAAATAATCGATCATGTTACTTAATGTCCGGTTACAAATCCTGAATAACCCTGAGTAAACAAAAATCTCTTCCAAAGCGGTCGTTAATCATTTACATTATCCAGCAGCAAATGGTAAAAAGTCTAGATTTATTGGCTTCGTCAGTAGTTAGCTGGGTTTTTACTGATGTTTTGTTACTGGCATTTGTGCCACATAACCGCACACCTCAAAAAAGAAAGATTACCTCAAGATTGTTTATGGTATCTCTAAAACCATGGACTAAGATAAGAATCCAGTAAAAATCTTCTATATCATTTAAGGTATCATTTAAAATCTAGGCATTGTAAGTTGCTGCAGCGTGTAGATTATTGTTCCATCGCAACAAATATAAAGGCTTTTAGTGGTTTCGGAACTTGTGGTTAGGGTATGATTTTCACTGAAAAAAGTAATTAGTGCTTTTCTGAAGATATATGTACACGCCTGTATCTGTCTGTACATGCCCTTTATAGATAGCCTTTCTTTCTTGAGGCATGCGGCTATGTGACACAAATGCTAGAAACAAAATATTTAAATGAAACCCAGCTAATTACTGACCAAACCAATAAATCTAAGCCATTTGCCGCTGGATGGTGGAAGTGATGAACAATTGCTTTGAAAGAGATTTTTGTTTACTCAGGATTGATCAGAGTGACCGGGCATTAAGTAACGTGTTCGATTATTTCAGGATCGTGGTAACATCGCTAAACAGCTATCATGTTCTGATAGACAATAAAGTGATTTCCTTGACAAAATCCATGAACTGGTCAATGCGCAAAACAGTTTAGCAGAACTTGTTATCACATACAATAATTATAATAGAAGAAGAGCTCATTTCCAGGCTATGGAAGCCGACATCCACCGTTCAATGACTTTCCTAGATTCACAGAAGAATCGAAGCTTTGGGCAGCTATCGACTGAAGCAAGCCCGTAGTTACTATGGTGAACAGTACTTATAACCAAATGGTGTATTCATCACAGAGCTCGCCGGAGATATCCCAGTGGCAGAAGTTTGGGAGATGGCTGGATGAGATCACCTAGTATTACAAGGCCGCATACAATCCAGGTATGTATAAACGAATTTTGTCCACATTGCAGCTGATCCAGCACTTCGTGGGAGTCAAAATAATTGTATGTGTATACAAATTCGTATAAAACAATCAGAACAGTAACAAAATCATAAAATCGGTTACAATTAATTATACAAAGTATATTAATTTTTTGTATAACTTGTATAACACGACATATAATGGCCCCACAGCCTTCGGGTCATAATGACAATTGCTTCAAATCATTAGTTCTAGCAATATCTAACATTATTTTATGTTTCCCAGCACTTTTAGAAATCAATAAAATGTATGAAAATGACGAATCTTCGACCTTGTATAACTTGGTTCAGAGCAATCCTACAACTTTTCTGCCATATTAACTATTACTCCAAATGGCTAGTTCTAGCGATCCGTACCATTTTTTTTCGTTGGCCGGCACTTTCAGAAAAGGCCCAAAAATAATGATCTCCTTTGAGGGTAAAAGCTAAAAGCTATGAATCCATACTAAGGTTGCCTGGAAGAGATCGCTATTTTAGCGATAAGGTCGCCTTTTGTACATAAATCTATAATGTTATTTATATATTACTATGTCTTGTTGGTGTACAATAAAGAATATTTTACTTTACTTTACTTTTACTTCCATGCTAATCCATACTAATATCACAGTATTATAAAATATGCGAAAGTGACTCTGTCTGTTTGTCTGCTAGCTTTTCACGGCTCATCCGTTCAACTAAATACCTACCTACTACCACTTTTATAAGTCCCATCGGCATACTTCGTTTGCACAAAAAAGCGCACGCCGACTAAAACCAAGTAAGACTAAAAGTACATCAATTCATTATCATCATCATCATCAACAACAACCGATAGACGGCCATTGCTGGGCATAGGTCTCTTGTAGGGACTTCCACAGGCCGTCTTGCGCCGCCTGAATCAAGCGGCTCCCTGGGACTCACCAGATGTCGTCCGTCGACCTAGTGGAATTGTTTTAAACACAAAAATTCGCACGTACAAAACCTAGCCTGTAGACAACAACCATAGCGGACGGACGCGAGTTATGATTGACCGAGATATCCTTACGCCATTCAAAAATAATATTTCTGCGCAGGTACATCGGCATAACTTATAATAGTGGTAGTACTGTAAAAAAGATTAAAGGATGCACTTATAGGAATGAAGATTATTAAGTGTGGATTGAATGTGTTTTTTAATTGACGCACTTATGTTAATTACTAAATTAATTACGGAAAAATTTTTTTTGTTCGTTTGCAAGTTAGCACTTGATTGCGATCGATCTTGCTGTGTGCAGATAATGGAAACACACCATACATAAAATTAAATCCGTGTTAAAAACTTACTTAAAAACACACTAACTTCACAAGTAAACTTGGACACTGATATACTTAAGGCGTTTAGAATTTTAGACGCCATAGAAAAGATCCACTACCTAAGTAGGTACTTACCCCTTTTTGAATGTAAATAAACAATATTTGATTTGCACCTTTAATCGGTACCTACAAATATGGTACTACCTAGCTTAAATACTCGCAATTTCATGCGCATGGATTTATTTTTGTAAAAATCCCGTGGGATCTTTTTGATTTTCGGAGATAAAAGGTAGCCTGTGTCACTTTCTTGGTGTTCAGTATCCATGCAAAAAACCACGTCAATCCTTTGCTCCGTTAGGTCGTGATTCAAGGAGAAACCAAAAAACAAACACACTTTCGCATTTATAATACCAATACTCGAGTGATGGAACTGATAATAATTTATACCTACGCTAAATTCCTTGACGACTTAATTATACGGTTTGTAACGGAAACATTTTTATTCTTCTATATAATCTAGATTGTAAACATAGATAATAACCGAGGCCTCTTGGAGACTTCTTCCGCGTGGATTTAAGTTTTTGAAACCCCAAAAAAACTCTTCGATTTTCCGGGATTAAGAGTAGCATATAATATCCGTATACCTACCTACCTACGGGATTAAAGCAACTTTGTGTAGGTAGGCTACAAATAAATGATGCCCGCGGCTTCATCCACGTGGAATTAGGTTATTTAAAATACCGTGGGAACTCTTTGATTTTTTGAGATAAAAAGTAGCCTATGTCTATGCCCGGGATGCGTTGAGCTATCTATGGTATCTACCAAAAACCAAAGTCAGAATCTGTGTAACGGCTGGACCGTGAAATCTTGAAGACAGACACTTCTACGCATCTACTATACCTAGTTTATTCACTTACTGATATTATTTTGAAAGATAAATGATTAAAGATTTTAGATTCAAGTTTAATATTATATTCAAGTAGATGCCTACGTAACAAAAAATAATAATTAGTAAATATTGTTTAAGTTGTTAAGCAATATAAAAAAAAATTGCGATAAAATTATGAAGATGTATTTTGTATTCTACCTATTGTTTTGTATTATTTAAATGAAAGCTAAACAATAACAATATTATTTATTTTTTCAAACACTTTTATATTTTAAAATATGCAGTTTTTGCATATTTTTTTAAATCAAAAATATTTCGCGTATTTTTTAGCAAGAGCCAAAAATTATTATAAATTAAAAGTGGGACTTACTGGCAAATCAGCCGCAACTTTTTTTTAAATTAACCGCACTGTACGCTACACTTTTACACGTTATCAGACCGACTTCACGTCCGGGCGACGCGATGTGCCAAACAACACTGTTGCTGGCGACAACACAGAAAAATAGGGTTTCACAATCCAAATATAATTTTTTTAATGACCTCGTAGCTTACGCAGACGGATAAAAATTTATAATATATGAAATAATCTGGTCCTACGGCAATAATAATCTTTTTTTTTGTGGTTTTTTTAAGGAAAAACTACTTATCTGATAAATATTAATAAAATGTATATTAAATATATTTTTTTAGATATCTACGTCACATTATTTTATTCACGTCACTGTAAATAATGAAAACAACTTTATTTCTTAGTTACATAGACTAATTGTTTCACTAAATTGTTTTTGAAATTAACTTTCGGCCACCGCGGTCCGTTGATCCGGAAAAATGCAAGATTACTTACCTAATAAGTATTTGGTTTCAAGAAACACAATAAGTAGATACCTAGGTAAATACCTCACATAAATTGTTTCCTAAGTTATAGGTAAGTAAACCTACTAATCTCATTGCTAAGAGTCGTTGCGTACTTACTTTAATCTTTGTTTCATGTACACAAGAATATGATAAATATAAAGAGGTATAGTTTGTAAAGGACGTACCTTACTATTAAGAGGGGTCTCTCCGTCACTCGCTTCATACAAATTACAAACGTAGTTCCAATTTCATTTGAATATTAAGCAACCAAAGTCCATGAAATTTTGCAGACATATTCTTGAAACTAATATCCATGTCTGTGGTTTTCCAGATTTCTGTTAAAATATTCGGTTTCAAAGTTACGCGGTCTTAAAAAATTTCATACAAATCTTTGAGCCCCTGTAATTTTAAAACTACATACTTATTTTTAGAAAAATCTAAAACACTACAGACACAGATATTAGTTTCTAGAATATGTCTGCAAAATTTCATGGACTTTGGTTGCTTAATATTCAAATGAAATTGGAACTACGTTTGTATGAAGCGAGTGACGGAGAGAGCCCTGTTAATCTCCAGAACTAAAGATTCGATTCTGAAAATTCTTTTACTGATAGATCTAGCTACACTATTTTCGAGTGCAAAAGCGTGGTAAGAGCTAGTTAGTCACATTATGGTAGGGGATTCATTGTGAATAACAATGCGGTGGGCTACGACTCGCTCGATCAAGGGCCGGTCGCAACAACATCTCTCTACTTAAAATTCAAAGTCCTGACTAACTGATATAATACATATAATATTATCAACGCAAAACCTAAACCGCTGGGGTTAGAACTTAGAAGCATGAAATTTTGACAGTAGGTTCTTTTTTAGGGTTCCGTACCTCAAAAGGAAAACAGGAACCCTTATAGCAACGCTTTGTTGTCTGTCTATCTGTTAGTCTGTCTGTCAAGAAACCTACAGGGTACTTCCCGTTGACCTAGAATCATGCAATTTGGTAGGTAGGTAGGTCTTATAGCACAGGTACAGGAACAAATCTGAAAACTGCGAATTTGTGGTTACATCATTTAAAAAAAAATGTGTTTCAATTTTCAAAATAAGATAACTATACCAAGTGGGGTATCATATGAAAGGGCTTTAACTGTACATCCTAAAACAGATTTTTATTTACCTATTTTTATTTATAATAGTAAAAATACCCGAGTACGGAACCCTCAGTGCGCGAGTCTGACTCGCACTTGGCCGGTTTTATAACGTAGGCACCCACTAAGAACGGATTTTCGGAAATACAACTCCTAAAAGGGGTTATTATATTATTATTATTTTTGCAACAAAAAACTTTAAATTCTTACATAAAATTAAGATAAGAAATTATTGTACCTATTGTTCAGCGAAAAGTGAAGGCTTAGTAAATAATGCTTATAAAAATAGATAGAGTATAATAAAAATAAATTACGGCCGAAATGTACTACGCCAGAAGACTCGCTTCGTCATCCCTTCATTCAGCTTCACTTACTCGGCCTACAATTCGATATGGATTTCAGAAGCTCGGTTCACTCCACTCGGGTTCGTACTTCGTAGACTCGCTTCTTTCAAGACTTTTTTCGCAAGCTTCTATCTTCGCGCTTTACAAAAACAATCTAGAAGTCGTACTGAAAAGACTGGGTGGAGATTGGAGACATGCCTAGCTGGGCTGATCCGATTTCGTTCTGCCCAGTCTAAATTTACCAAATTAAAAAAAAATATCTAGCAGTCAAATGCAGCTAGATTAATAGGTTTTTAGGGTTCCTTACCTCAAAATTAAAAACGGAACCCTTATAGGATCACTTATGTTGTCTGTCTGTCTGTCAAGAAACCTATATATAGGGAGTTTCCCCTTGTCCTAGAATCGTGAAATTTGGCAGGTAGGTAGGTCTTATAGCACATATATACAGGAATAAATCTGAAAACCGCGAATTTGTTGTTACATCATTAAAAAAATTAAAATGTATTTCAATTTTCAAAGTAAGATAACTATACCAAGTGGGGTATCATAAGAAAGGGCTTTACCTTTACATTCTAAAACAGATTTTTATTTATTTTTATGCATAACAGTTTTTAATTTATCGTGCAAAATGTTGAAAGAAATACCTGAGTACAGAACCCTCAGTGCGCGAGTCTGACTCGCACTTGGCCGGTTTTTTATAGGTATGCTGCTGGCACGTAGCCGGTTAAAACCACTCGTAGATGTAACCACACTTAGGCTTTTAGCGGTTATAAGCCTACTTATTATGTTTTTATTTGATAAAACTGCTGTTCTGGTTTTCCCTGAGTAGGCCTTGCCTTTATCTAGACACAGATATTAGTTTCTAGAATATGTCTCAAAAATTTCATGGACTTTGGTTGCTTAATATTCAAATGAAATTGGAACTACGATTGTATGAAGCGAGTGACGGAGAGAGCCCTGTTAAACTTGTTAGTGATTCTATCAAATATTTGTAGTCTTAGGTTTAACTAGTTAATTTAATTTAGTTTGTACTGATGGGGCTGGCATATAATTATGTAGATCACCTATAAAAGCCCCTTAAAAATATTACAATTTAAAAAAGTTCCTGGGTAATTTAGCTTTGAAAATAAATAGGTATAATTGTACCATATTAATTGTTTCAGGCCATAGATAATGGAGATATATTTTTTGTTATTTTATTCTGATACAAGTTAGCCCTTGACTGCGATCTTACCTGATGGTAAGTGGTGATGCAGTGTAAGATGGAAGCGGCTAACTTTGAAGGAGTATCATATCAGAATCATAATACCTGTACCCCTGATCGGCTTTTACACAGCATCGTGCCGGAACGCTTAATCGTTTAACGGGACGGCTTTCCCGATAAACTAGTAGCCACGGCCGAAGCCTCCCACCGGATAAATTGATATGTGGTTTAGTTAGTTAGTTAGTAGAACAGCAAAGAATAGGCGTAGGTACCTAATACGTTTGTATGGAGAAGCGCGTAAGAAAAGTAGTATCCAAGCTTAAATGTTTGGAAAGGTCATTGGCATTTCATTTCTGCAAGATTCTTTATTTATTTCTTTTTGCGGATTTTACTGACAACTTAACAAAAGCACCTTGAGGTATTCGAGTGCGTCATCAAATAAATCTAAAGGTAACATTCGTTTAGAATAAATAACCTGCGCGCATGCGCATGACCGGTTATTCCTCAGTTGACTTCAGAGCACCCATGCTTCGTAGTCATGATTACTGTACCACACCACAAGTAGAAGAAACAAAGTTGTTTTTAGGGTTCCGTTCCCAAAGCCGTGATAGCCTAGTGGTTAAGACCTCCTATTCGAGAGGTCGGGGTTCGATCCCGGGCACGCACTTCTAACTTTTCGGAGTTACGTGTGTTTTAAGCAATTAAATATCACTTGCTTTAAAGGTGAAGGAAAACATCGTGAGGAAACCTGCCTAAGTAGGCTATGGCCAAACCCCCTCGCATTCTGAGAACAGACCCGTGCTCAGTAGTGAGCCGGCAATGGGTTGATCATGACGACCTGAAGGGTGCCAACGGGGCCCTATTACTAAGTCATCGCTGTCCGTTCGTCTGTCTGTGGGCTGTTTCTCATGAACCATAAGTAGAGTCCCCAAAGTGTGTTTTTCTATAGCTTATAGCCTTATAATACCAAATAATAATAAACCAAGAAAGCAAATTCAAAATGGCCGCCATTCCTAAATAAATAAAATGTAAATACATAGTACCTAATACCTTCGTATACGATCCGACTCCCACTTGACCGGTTTTATGTACTCGTATGTAAGTTGAATCGTCTCGGTCATATTACAGTCCTAGATCACTATGTAGGCAGTTATATTCTGTAGGATTATAATGTTTGTTCAAAGTTTATCTTGGTCGACTAACGGCTGAATTTAATAATAATCAATCTATCCATAATCTGTCGATAAGTGACGTTTTTAGGGTTCCGTACCTCAAAAGGAAAAACGGAACCCTTATAGGATCACTTTATTGTCTGTCTGTCTGTCCGTCCGTCGTGTCTGTCAAGAAAACCTTTAGGGTACTTCCCGTTACATGCTGTAACATACAGACTTGGACAAGACAAAACGATATAAATGAAAAATAAAACCAACGCTCTTATCTACTGTCATTGTTTTTTTGGATATTAAGAAAACTTACTTCGTTTTTACCTACTCTAAAAACGAAGTAAGTTTTGGGGTTCGTTAATACCTCCGCTTCTTCCGATTCTTAGGTACCGTTTTACTTCTTCTGAAGTACGGAACGCTCGGTGCGGGAGTCTGACTCACACTTGGCAAGTTTTTTTTACGTCAGAATCCTTAATAAGTGAAGGTATCAACCTACGACAAAACCTTTAGATAAACAAACCACAGTAATGAAATCTTCCACTGACGACAGTGGAAAAGTTAATATTGTGGTTTTTGCATATAAGCAATATCTTACCAGGTTTTTACGTGTCACATTTAGTATACTTGACTACAACCTGGCGACCTCGCACCGGAAAGCGCAGCGTTGGAAGACTCCCCACTAGGTGGGCAGACGTCATCGAGTCGCAGGGAGCCGCTGGATAGCGGCGGCGCAAGACTGTAGCGTGCGGAAATCCCTACAAGAGACCAGCAGTAAACGTCTATCGGCTAACAATGATAGACGCTGCGAAACCTGAACTTTCAGGTCAAATTTTTAAATTTTTAACTTTTTAATTAATTGCTTTTTCACGCACCCCTACACATTTTCACTCTCTTATAATCTCGCTCACACACTCTCTCTATCACGCACACACACTCGCGCAAACACACACACACACACGCACGCACACACACACACACACACACACACACACACACACACACACACACATACACACGCACACACACACATACACACTGAAATTCACATACAAACACACACCCACACACTGTGCAGCCTACTTTTTTATTTCCCTATTTATTTTTGATAACTGAGGGAGAGGGCTGGCTATCCTTAACAGATGTAAAAAATCTAGCTAGGTTAGCCAGTCCTTGATCTTGCAACACTCAAAAACAAAGTTATGTTACTAATTATTAATTATCTTACTTTGTCATCAAAAATTTGTTAAGTACCAAATTGTATAATAATCTAGTCTTAGTACATTGTTCAACAGTGTTTAAATTTGTGTGTTTATGTGTTTATGTTTTGCTCAATAAAATTTATTATTATTTTTCACAGCGTCTCGCCCGGGAGCCTGATGCGCTTGCTTATCAACTCCCATAGACATTAACTTCTGGATATTATAGGCCACATGCAGGTCACGTGTAGGCATCGATCCTGTAGGTGACGTGTAACGGAAAGAGAACCCATGTCCACCATCATGGGAAAGAAGTTCTCTTTATTTGGACACTAGCCGATGCCCGCGACTTAGCCCGCGTGGAATTGGGTTTTCCGAAATTCCGTTGGAGCTCTTTGATTTTCCGGGATAAAAAGTAGCCTATGTGCTAATTCAGGATATTATCTATCTCCATTCCCAGCCAAATCCGCCTAGTGGTTTTTGCGTGAAGGAGTAATAAACATACACAAACACACACCCACATACACAGATACACACAAACTTTCGCCTTTATAACATTAGTGTGATTTACAAAAGAGGAGCGCAAATCTCATAACCAAGATTGGTGTTGGTAGGAAGAATTGAAAGCAAAATGGATCCAGATCGCTAAAGACGCAAATGGTTGGACGATATAAGGGGTGCACAGGGCTTATAAGTAGTTACTACTTAGTTACCCTAAAAGTGCCCACGGACTTGAACTGAACTGCAGCTGAACTGCGCGTCGCGCCACCGCCCCGCACGATATTCTCTCCAGCCGCGACGCGCGGCAGGCAGTCGAGTGTCAGTTCGAGTCCGTGGGCACCTTAAGTCAAAAGAAGTGGATTTTGTATGATGACTGTCGAACTTAGTTTCGGATGATGATGATGTGGGACTTCCACCGCAGTCTCGTGCCAGGTTTTTATATGTTAAGAAAAACGCTTCGGCAATAAAAAAATACCACACCTCATCCACTCACACCCAATGGATTCGAATAATTATTATTATTATAAGGTTTTTTTAATTTTTTTGTCAAAAATAAATTACAGAACACGAATATACCTTGTTACACTCAATGAACACAAAATAACTACTGTTTTAATATTTTTTAAACAGCTAACTTCACTAATATATTAATACTAAATGATGCCGGCGACTTCATCCACACTGATTTAGGTTTGTTTAAAGATTCTATTGGTATTTCATATAATCTCTGTCCATATTTTTAAAGCGAAAGTGTGTTTCTTTGTTGCTTTATTATTGGTTTGTCCCACAATCACGTCGTAACGAGGCAAAGGATAGACACGTGATTTTGCAAAAGTGTAAATTAAAAATTTATAACACCCCCGACAAATGAAGGTTACATACAGTAATAACTAGAAAAGAGCTGATAACTTTCAAACAGATGAACCGATTTTCTTGGATTATAGCTAAGAACACTCTCGATCAAGCCACATTTCAAAAAAAAAAAACTAAATTTAAATCGGTTCATTAGTTTAGGAGCTACGATGCCACAGACAGATACACTGCAGATACACACGTCAAACTTTTAATTCCCCTCTTTTTGGGTCGGTGGTTAATAAATTAGACCTTTAAAGAGTGAAATAGACTACTTTTTATTCGTATCTATATTACTTACTACCGGAAATCAAAGAGTTCCTAAGGGATTTTTAAAAGCCGAATCCTCTCGGATGAATTCGCGGGCATCAGCTAGCTAAAACATAAATTGGTATTCTAAGGCGAAATTAATTAATAACCAAAAAAGGTGAAAACAGGTCTATGGTTGAGTAAGTGTATCAATTTTTTTTTTAATTATCTTTCTATATTTTCCACTTGCGAGCAACTGGTAACGTAGTGATTATACTCTTTGGCAACTGGAAATTCTAAAGAAATATTAACTCATAGTATTTAATGAATATTTGCTCTTCAATTCAGAGAAGGAGTTTAGTAAAATAAACAAACAATATTTATTCTTTTTTTAACCCCCGACCCAAAAAGAGGGGTGTTATAACTTTGACGTGTGTATCTGTGTATCGGTGTATCTGTGTATCTGTCTGTGGCATCGTAGCTCCTAAACTAATGAACCGATTTTAATTTAGTTTTTTTGTTTGAAAGGTGGCTTGATCGAGAGTGTTCTTAGCTATAATTCAAGAAAATCGGTTCAGCCGTTTGAAAGTTATCAGCTCTTTTCTAGTTACTGTAACCTTCACTTGTCGGGGGTGTTATAAATTTTTAATTTACACTTGTTTATCTAGTTAATGTCAATAACTTCAGTAGAGCTTTTTTAATTCCCATCGAAAAAGTAGATCCTAGGTAAGTCTCCAGAAAGCAAGGCTGCGAGTAGGCACATAAAACCGTGTCCATCAAGACTGGTTTTTTTTTTTTTAAAGTACCGTTTTCCCCTCCAATTAAGCGTAAAGCTTGTGCCAGGAGTTGGTACGACAATAGCGCAACGGGTGGGGTTTGAAGTTTGAACCGCCGACCTTTCGGAATTCAGTCCGCTCCTCAACTGTTGAGCTATCGAGGCTACAAAAGCATTAGATAATAATCATTTGATTGCCATGAAAACAGACAGATACTTTGGCATTTGTAAATTATAGCATTGTATCTGTATGGTTTACCTAGTATGTTAATTAATGAATTTTTAATTATATCTACAGGAGGAAGCAAGGTCTTGTTTTTTGTAAAGCAAGTTTCAACGATTTTAAATCTAAATATAGGTAGGAACTAATAACAAAACTGTAACTGGACGATTCCTGTATTTAAATACATTTTTAAAATTTCAATTGGAGGAAACATTACCGATATGGACCCCAAAATTAAGTAAGTACCTACTACTAATGTAGCTAAGTATATTCTATCAATGAAAGTACCTATTTACAAAATCGGATCATTAGTTCCTGAAATTAACCCCTACGTCCAAACATTCCTACCAACCTTTGTGTATTTTTAACAGACTGTCAAAAAAGCATTCTTAATTCGATCCTTTTTTTTAATGTTAAATTGACTGGGAATCGAACCCAGTACTTATCACGATATGGACGACATTACCTACCTCTACGCCAAAGGCCGTGAATTGTTATTTTCCACGTTTTTTTCAAGACCATATAAATACTTATACGTACATAATCCTTGTTGAGATTTAACAAAGAGCTATTTCTATGAATTCACGATCATCGATATAATATTATTACCTACTTATAAATTAGATTTCTATGAATTAATTTATGACGTGATAGTGACGTCTAGGTTTTCCACCCGAGTGATTAATAACTTGTTTTACACGCATACTCCTATAAACGGATGGATTCTACTATAGGTGGTATAATATCTAGGTAGGGTCAAACGGGGTTATTGTAATAGCGAGGTTATTGTACCTAATACCATAATAACAATTTCGCTACTCTAATACCATGCCGTGAGAGAAAAACTGGTGCTGCCATAATGATTGACTGATTTAAAAAATTACATATACTATAAGAAGCTTACCTAACTATTTCTATCTGCGTATTTTCTGTCTGTTTGCTATTAGGCACCTCGTAAGTAGGTACTATTAATTCCTAGTCCCTATTTAAATCCTAGTTTTTACTTAACACACAGACACACATAAAAGTCCGAATAATAAGTAAGTAAAAGAAGTTTTAAATTTTTACTGTTTTTATAACTGAGCTACTTACGCCAAACGACTCGCTCCATTGCCATTTCATTCAGCTTCACCTTTTCGCCCGTCGTGAGCTCCCGCTTTACAAAAGCACTCAGTCGGTATACTTACTCAGATTTTATTCTGGGTTAGTTATCATCCGATGAATAGAATAGAACTAACATTAAGGATTCTATTTCTCTTGATTTTTTGGCTACGTTTAAGACTTTATTTAGCTTATAATAGATGAATTCGTTTTATTTTATTCAATTTTGTTTAATTTTTATTTATTTTTATTTTATTTAGATGGATTCGTATTGAAATCTATTGTACTTTAGAATATAATATTTTTTTTTGCAATCAGACCTGCCAGCAAGTGATGATGCAGCCTAAGATGAAGCGCGCTTGCTTAGAAGTTGCCTATTCACTCTTCTATGACTATGATAAGATGATATTATAATGATTGACTATGATGATATGATATGATGATGAAGACCTATTTCTAAATTAGTTACAATAAGATTTACTTGAAATTGTACCTACTGTTGTCGAATACTTGAATTAGATAGAATTTAAGGTCAATAGACTTCAACGCGAGTGAAGCTCTTAGCTATATAAAAAGTTGTTTGTTACATTTATTTTTTGTAAACAAATTGTAAGTAGAAAAAAATCTTATAATGTTTAATCATTAATCATGAAATGGAACTTATCTATTAGACGACCTTAGAATTTATCATCACTTACCACCAGGTGAGATCGCAGCCAAGGGCTAACTTGTAATGGAATAAAAATAATAAAAAACTTATTCTGATAAATTATAAATTTATTTTCCGCCTTGTATCTTAATAGGTAGGTATAGTAAGGTAAAACCAGCCAAGTGCGAGTCGGACTCCCACACGAAGGATTCCGTAGTCCGTACCATCGTAAACGATTACGTACTTTAATTTGTTTACTAGCTGATGCCCGCGACTTCGTTCGCGTGGATGTAGGTTTTTTAAAATTCCCGTGGGAACTCTTTGATTTCCTGGGATAAAAGTAGCCTATGTGCTAATCCAGGGTATAATCTATCTCCATTCTAAATTTCAGCCAAATCCATCCAGTAGTTTTTGCGTGAAGGAGTAACAAACATACGCACACACACACACACACACACACAAACTTTCTCCTTTATAATATTAGTGTGATTTACGGACGGACGGATAGCAGAGGCTTAGTTTTATGTGTTCCTCTCTTTTTTCTCTGCAAGTATCGGTTTTAAAACGCCTATGACACGAGTGTATGATGATAAATAATCGTAATCTCTTTGCGGGGCCTCGTATAGTTCAGAACTCTCAAGCTGTAACTGGGCGTAATTTAGTTGTGTAGCCTGCAAAAACACAGAAAATGTTCTTAAAATCACTACTTATATTATAAATGCGAAAGTGTGTCTGTCTCTTTGCTAGCTTTTCACGGTCCAACGTTTAAAAATTTCGTGGGGCGCTTTGATTTTCCGGGATAAAAAATATACTATGTCCGCCTCCAGGACATCCCTGCATAAAATAGATCTTACGTTAGGAGGCTTTATCTGTTACGTTGTTTTTTTAAGAATACCGTGGAAACTCCTTGATTTTCTGGTCCTACAAAATAGCCTATACGTCCATCCTCGGGAAGCAGCTAACCCTTTACCAAATTTTGTCAGAATCGGTTAAACCTAACAGGATGGGTCATTAAAAGCTAGCAGACAGACACTTTCGTATTTATGTTCAATAGTATGGATTAGTATTTATTAAGCTTAATTAATTCCTAATTTAGTGCTTCCCGTTGTGATGTATGGACTTTCACAAAAGCTTTTGCTTTCTAACGTTCCATAATAACTATTTTATTTATTGACACTACTACTACTATAATACATTATACTACTTACATACAAATAAGTGTCATCGTTCACAGGTGTTGCCACTTTATATCGTCGATACAAGACTGTGCCAACTGTTACTAATATAACCAACACAGCGGCGATACTAGTAAGGCTGATGGCGAGGTTGTTAGGCGAGGCTGAAAAAAACAAGATAGGTAAAGTAAAAAATCGGTCGAGTGCGAGTCAGACTGGCACACGAAGGGTTCCGTACCATCGTAAAATAAATAACACTTATTTTTTAACTTTTATGGGGGTCATTTTGAAATTTTTATTATTTTTTTGTTGTAGCGGCAATAGAAATACATATTCTGTGGAAATTTCAACTCACTAACTATTACCGTTCATTATATAAAACCTAGTAACCAAGTAGTAATAATAAGGCGCGTTGGCACCCTTCGGGTACGAAACCTTAAAAACCGGCCAAGTGCGAGTTGGCTACGCACACCAAGGTATCCGTACCTTGGAAGGATAGTTACGTATTTTGTTGCTTAAATTACCTACTCCCAACTGCAAATGTAAGTTTGTAATCGCAAAAAAGTAATGGTAACTCAAATTAACTTAAAATTAAATTTTCGGATTTTTCCTTTACTTGTGCTTTGATACATTGCTTTAGCCTTTCGTGATTCCATATTTTTTTATTCAGATAGGTACAATTTAGCCCTTGACTTCAATCTCACCTGGTGGTAAGTGATGCTGAAGTCTAAGATGGAAGCGGGCTAACCTGGAAGAGATATGACAGTTTTCATGAAACCCATACTCCTATGGTTTCTACCTTTGGCACGGCTTTGCCGGTAGGGTGGTAACTAACCACGACCGATACCTCTAATACTAAAATAGGAGTTCTCGCGTTTTGATTTTTTTTTTTAAAGAATATTAGTCATTTTAATCATGACTAACATTCCCCTTTCCCCTCCAACTAAGCGTTAAGCTTGTGCTAGGAGTGGGTACGACAATAGTGCAACGGGTGGGGTTTGAACCGCCGACCTTTCCGTTTTCAGTCCGCTCCTATAACCGTTGAGCTATTGAGGCTCTAAATATATTAGGAACGTTTAATTACCTTTATCAGTTACCATTGTTATTCGTTCAGTTGTTTTAGTTGTTGTCACTTCGGTTATTTTTGTTGATATTTCTTCGATTGCTTTTGTTGTTGTTCCTGTAGTTGATTTTATAGTTGTTTCTTCGGTACTTTTTGTATTTGTTAATTCGTTAGTAATTCCCATTCTTCCTTCGATTGTTTTTGATGTTGTAGTTGAAAGTAGCGTTGGTGTTGTAGTTGAAATATAAGCTGGTTTACTCTCATAATGTGGTATTCTATTTATTTGTGCTGTACATACATTACTTGGCACAGGAAAAGTAAAGCCAGAGTTTATATTCGATTCGTTTCGTCCATAATCTTGGTTGAAATTATAAACTATGATGCATTCATCAAAACAGACGTCTGCTTTTTGCTTTTCTAGATTATAAAACAATAATAAATATCTATTATTACGAAATATGTACCTATATTAAAAATTAAAACAGGTATTACTATTTTTGGCCAGTCCGTCTGTGTTATAGTCATTTTATTCAGAAACTATTAAAGCTAGAAAGTTAAAATTTGGCAGATTTATAAGAAGGTACCTACCTACTACCTACTTCTATTTAGATGTACCTACATATTTTGTAGATTGCAAAAAAAATCTTTTTTTTTTTTTTTTTCTCTCGTCTGGCTTTTTACACTGATTAGCCAATGTCAAGTGTGTAGTTATTTACAAGTTAGGAAAACTATATGTATAAGTATGGACTTCGTCTGTGCTGGCGCCCGCCGACATACACGCGGCGCCCCTTTAGAGCGCTTCTCAGTCAGTTCCTCGGGCAGTTCCACCACCAATAAACACCAGCGGGACACAAAAACCGGCCACTTCTGACAAAAAACACTCCAAAAAGTCACAACACGCGCGCCAACAAACGCCACCACAGACCAAAAAAAAATCTTTAATATTAAGTAAGTAGGTACATACCTCCTAAAGGTGCCCACGCACTCGAACTGAACTGTAGCTGAACTGCGCGTCGCGGCAGCGCGCTGCACGATATTCTTTTCAGCCGCGTGGCGCGGTAGTGCCGCGCTACGCGGCACGCGCGTTGCAGTTCAGTTCGAGTGCGTGGGCACCTTAAATATGAAAAGTAGGGGTCGAAAAGATTTCAGCATTCCTCTCAATTGAGATCTCGTTGAAAAGATATTTTTAAATCAATACTGAGGATTCCAGTTTTTCCTATTTAGTAGTAGGTAATACTTAATAATAAATAATTTATGCTTTTTAGATTATATAAGAAGACGGATAAAATAGCGTAGGTACTTACTACTAACCTTTTTTTGTGTATCTAATAAAATCCACTAATTCTGTATCTTCGGATACTGTTACATTTTTTTCATTGATAAGTCTAATTAATACCGTATTATGATTTTTATAACTATGCACCAGTGTAAACTTTATTTTTTTATTAAAATGTGTCTCCGAATGGTTCTTAACTACTTTTATTCCTGTCGGAGAGACGTTAGCTGTAAATAAAATCACATGAATATTATAAACTGTTGTTATTCTTTCACTCAAAAACTACTGGACGGATTTGACTGTTTGGAATGGAGATAGCTTATATCCAGACTTAACACATTGCTACTTTTTATCCCGGAAAATCAGAGTTCCCGCGGGATTAAAAACCTATATCCACGCGGACGAAGTCGGGGGTTTCTAGTATTGAATATATAAAGTATAGTATAACTGTAACTGGAGGACTTCTGTACATTTAATTTATTTTGGCAGATTTTAACTTCACAAGGAATTTGGCTGAATTTTTCTTATTCCCTCGGGATAGGGAACAAAGGGGAATAATATTTTTACCGAGCGAAGTCGTGGGCGGTACTTAAGTTAAGTATAAGTAGGTACGGATAGTTGGTACATACTTACTACTTTTATAAAAAAGCTGAACGGAATGAGTATCTGATGGTATGTTTTTTAACACTACCTCAATAGTTGCTACTTCCTTCCCTTCCAGAATCTTGATGATTTGGGGGCCATGGAGAACCTTTCTCGAACTTTCTCCTATGAATTGAAAAATTGAAAGTGAGTAACTGTAGGTACAGGCATAACTGAGTAGGTTCCTGCGGTAGTGGAGCGGCGCGGGAGGGGTGTGATGACGTGACGCGAGAGCTCAGTGATTCGTCCACTTGTGACAACTGTCACCCTCCCGCACCGCTCCACTACCACAGGAGACTCTTCAATCACATCTCTAAATAGTGTAAAACAAGTGTAAATTAAAAATTTATAACGCCCCCGACAAGTGAAGGTTACAGTAACTAGAAAAGAGCTGATAACTTTCAAACGGCTGAACCGATTTTCTTGGATTACAGCTAAGAACACTCTCGATCAAGCCACCTTTCAAACAAAAAAAAACTAAATTAAAATCGGTTCATTAGTTTAAGCGCTACGGTGCCACAGACAGCTACACAGATACACAGATACACACGTCAAACTCATAACACCCCTCTTTTTGGGTCGAGGGCTAATAAAGTCACTTAAGCTTAATATGAGGGTCGTTGTTTCGAAATTAGAAACAGTTAAATTTTATTTATTAGCTAATGTAGTTTGGGGAAGATATCGCCGATTCATCTGTGCATGCGCGCGTGATTTTTTGTTTTTAAACTTTTGAAAAGAGGTTTCATATTATTGCACTGAGAATTTCAAATAATAAATAGTGTAGGTACCTAGAAAGACCTAATTTTATATTATTTTATATTTTAGTAGGCATTTAAAGAACCTTGTTACCAGTAAGTATGAAACTGTCCAGTAATTTCTATTATCGTCCTGTTGGAAATCGCTGGCGTGTGGACAGAAAAGAGAGTTTTTGTTTGTAGTTTGTAATTATAGTTTTTTTTAATAATGATGAAATTTCCGAGCAAGTGGGGGAAAATTATTTTTACTTGATTTATTTTAATATGAATAAAATATACCTATAATTTCTTACCGTATCGTTCATGTCTTGGATAATTCGCTGCGACCCACTTTAAATATCCTGGATCGCTCTGGTAGGCCGAAACATCAAACTCTAGTTTACAGGAGCTCGAACAATTATAATTGTCTACGGGTACACTATCTGAAAATTGTTTCATGCGTTTATTTTCTCGTGTGCCTGAGTGTTGTGGGTAACAGCAGCGCTTGGGCCGGTGTACCCTGGTAACATGGTAAACGATTTCTCTTCATAAGCATGCATCATGCATTCTCTTCATTTGGCATGCATTGCCAAATTAGACGTTTACACGTGCACGTCTAATTGACAATGAAATTAATATCGTGAAACATGCGTGAAACTAATTTCGTGTCACCATATCTATGGTGTCACCTTTGTTAAGGACTTGTTATCTCCCAAAACCACCATGATCCAAATTTCATAGTCGCTGATCGTTCCTCCCGGTGTCAGGGACAAAACGCAGAGGGACCATAGTAATATAAGTCTATGAGCTCTCTCATAGACTTATATTACTATGGTCCCTCTGCGTTTTTCCCTTTCAGCTTTATCACTCACCGTTTTTTTCTAAAATAAATTGTACTAATGGTATCTTCACACGTGTATAGCCATCATAATTATTAAAGTTCACGTTTAATAAAGATTGATCAGGTGGGTCTGTAAAATCCATGGGGTCGAACTCGAAGTAAGTTTCATAATAACTAATGGACAAGTGATTTTCTGCTGAAATAGAAGTAGATAAGTACTTTAAAAAAATATATTAGGTACCTTATAATATTATGCAGCTAAGTAATTTTTAAGGCTCCGTACCTCAAAAGGAAAAACGGAACCCTTATAGGATCATTTTGTTGTCTGTCTGTCTGTCCGTCTGCCTGTCTGTCGTATCTGTCAAGAAAACCTATAGGGTATCTACTTCCCGTTGATCTGGAATCATGAAATTTGGCAGGTAGGTAAGTCTTATAGCATAAGTAAAGGAATAAATCCGAAAACCGTGAATTTGTGGTTACATCACCAAAAAAAAATTAAAATGTGTTTCAATTTTCAAAGTAAGATTATACTATACCAAGTGGGGTATCATATGAAAGGGCTTCACCTGTACATTCTAAAACAGATTTTTATTTATTTTATGCATAATACTTTTTGATTTATCGTACACAATTTCGGCAAAAAAATACCCGAGTCCGAAGCCTTGGTACTCGAGTCTGACTCGCACTTGGCCGGTTTATATTATAATTAGGTAGGTATTTTAAATAGGTAGGCACCTATACCTACTATAAAATCCTGGGATAGAACCCCCGACCCGAATAGAGGAGGCGGACATCTTAACGATTAGGCTATCAAGGCTCTACTAAAAACATAATTATAGTAAAAGTTACACGAAAACAATGGTTTAGTGGAATAGTTCCTCTCCCGTGCGAAGTCGGGGCGGGTCGCTAGTCCATACTTAATAATATTATAAATGTGAAAGTGTCTGTTTGTCTGCTAGCTTTTCACGGCCCAACAATTTAACCGATTTTGATGAAAATTGGTACAGAGTTAGCTTACATCCCGGGGACGGACATAGACTACTTTTTAACCCGGAAAATTAAAAAATTCCCGGTTCATTTTTAAAATCCACGCCGACCAAGTCGCGCTTATTATCTAGTACCTACTAAATAAAATTAATTAGACTTACTGTTTCCTAAATTCGGGTGTTCAAGTTCAGGGGATTTCAGGTTCTTTGGTACGTCTTTTAAAATGATTGTAACAGTTAACGTAGCATACCTATAAAAACTCACGCACTTAATATTTTTGTTTTCTGAAGACTCTGAAATCGAAACTGAAAATAGAAATAAAATAAAGGTAGAGTAGACAGAGAGGCGAATCGGATCACTTTTTAATGTTTCGTACCTCAAAAGGAAAAACGAAACCCTTCTAGGATCACTTTGTTGTCTGTCCGTCCGTCTGTCGTGTCTGGCAAGAAAACCTATAAAGTACTTCCCGTTGACCTAGAATCATGAAAGGCAGGTAGGTAGGTCTTATCGCACAAGTACTTGAAGGAAAAAAAATCCGAAAACCGTGAATTAGTAGTTACATCACAAATAAAAAATTAAAATGTGTTCATGACATAAAATATAACTTCATATGAACAAAAATTAGATAGTATTTTCAATTTTCAAAGTAAGATACCAAGTGGGGTATCATAAGACCTGTACATTGTAAACATATTTTTATTTATTTTGAACCTATTTCAAAAAAGGAGGAGGTTCTCAATTCGTCGGAATCTTTTTTTTTTTTAATGCTTAATAGGTATGTAGAAATATCGAAAAATACCCAAGTACTGTTATGTGTATATGTTAAGTGATAATGACTAAATCATACTAGGTAAAGTGTTAATAAGTACTATTAGTAACTGTTAGTAATTATTGCCTATCTATTTTTTTTTTTTGATGATGACCTAGAATGTGATGAATACCTATACCTACCTATTGATTTTTGTTGGCTATAAGTAGATATACGTATAACGAAAAAACCGAAATGCTTACCTTGAACAAACACATTTAGAAACCAAATTATATGATAGCTGTTTAAGTTAAAAAGGAACATTTTTAATTTTAAATTCACTACACTTCCAACTCAATATTGTACTGAGTATGGTATATGGTATAGTAAAGAATACTCACTAAATTGGTTCAACAACTGATGAGGAAGGAAAATATCATTTTATTTGTCATTTAGGCATAAATAAAATAATGGTTATTTAGCTGTTACGTACCTACATAGTATGATACGTTTGTAACTGTTATCGCATTTTCCTACCTAGCAAGTCCAACTAATCCATAGTTTCTTAGCGGCAACTGATTTTTAGGGGTCCGTATCCAAAGGGTAAAAACGGAGCCCTATTAATGTCACTCTGCTGTCATGTCAGTCTGTCCATGTGTTACGGCGACTTTCTATAGCGCATATCGTGAACGCGCGGCTGTATCGCCTATCGATACATTTACATTTGCATTTGTACAGGCCAGCCATGCATCGCAACTACTGCATCAACTTTTGCACACGTGATGGAAATAAACAAAACATACGTATAACAAAACGATAGACTTTATTTCGTACAATAATTTCTTATAACTACCTTACAAATATACAACATACTTAATCCATTTAATTCCACTAAATATCATAAACGTAAAAATGTGTTAGTTAGTTTCTCGGGTTCAAGTGACTTAGTAAGCCCTGCCTTCATTGCATATCGCATTCATATCTATCTCGCTCTAATCAGAGGTGTGGCAGTCACCGCATGCGGGTAGTCCGCCTCCCGCATGTTTATCTCCGCCCACATAACTGAGCACCCTAATGAAGTATGTGACTTGCATACATCTCTTGCTCACCACATCTATGGCATGCACGTCTCGCTCGCTCATATCGTGTTTACGAGTCGCATGAGCCATGCACCTCTTTGACCAGCTCGGCCAGCTGCCGTCCGAAGTACGTTCCTCTCGCTCGCTCGCTACGTCTGTCACATTCATGTCTCGCTCGCTCTAATCAGGGGTGTCACATCGGCGGACTAAACTCGTGCCGGAGTCAGCGCATGCGAATGGCCGCCTCTCGCATGTATCACTCCGTCCACATAACTGTGTGCACCCTAGTGTAATGCGTTACTTGCATTCATCTCTTGCTCGCTCACCACAACCATGGCATTCACGTCTCGCTCGCTCACATCGTGACCACGAGTCGCACGAGTCATGCACCTCTTTGACGAGCTCGGCCAGCTTGCCCGCGCCGTAGCCCAAGCAGCTGCCGGTCGAAGTACCTCCGTCTCGCTCGCTCGCTACGTCCCTCGCATTCATCTCTCGCTCGCTCGCATCGTGGCGTCATCTCGGTCGGGCGCGTCACGTGGCGGAGTGGCACCATGTGGCAGTCAGCGCGCGCCGGGCTCGTGGCCGGGCTCGCTCTCGGGGTGAAGCCGCATGGAGTCGTGCAGCTCTTTGACGAGCTCGGCCAGCTCGCCCGCGCCGTAGCCCAACAGCTGCCGGAGGTCGCACACGTACTTGTACACGAACCTGGCAACAACACGGGTTTTTGGAGTGCAAGTTATCCACATAGACCGACAAGGATAAAACATAGATGATTTCCAATACTCTAATATGCCCGTGTTTCCACATCAGACACTAGATGAAGCTACTAGAAATTATACGATAAGGATCATACTGAATCTCGTGCTTCGAAACGTGACGAAATTAACTTACAACAAAGTAACTATAGATGGTGTCACAGATAGCTTCAATCACGCATTACGAAGCCTGACTCGCGGTAATAGAGTGTTAACCCCAAAAGAGCATGTTATATTATACAAGTCCCAAAATACAATGGTTGGACCAGCTAGATCTCAAGCATAACGCCCGCTCTGACGAAGCTCTTTCCATTATTTTAGTCGAGCCCACATTAAAGTTACTTCCGTACATGACATAATTAAAAACTCTACCGTGATCTGCCATGCCTATAGTTTACTCGTCTTCAGTTTCGATTTTAACTTCGACCTATCACTGAGTTACCCCATCACGCCAACGGTCAATATCCCATGACACAGTACGATCCAATCATGACCCTGTTGTCAGTTACACTAATTGATTGGTTAAATTACGTTTTTAACAGACGTTAATTTCTAGCTTCTGTTTTTGGGTAACAATTTATTGTTACAAGCGCATCTTCTATGTTTTGTCCTTCGCTGACGTAGACACATTTACCTCTCTAGCATAAATTCATCTCGTTTTAAAAGCCTAAACAAAGAGAGTACATATACTCGTATATATTTACAATGGAAATCACTCACGATAATTTAAATCCTGCATACATACCTCTTGCCCACAACTTTTGATATCATATCCCCATCGTAATAATACCGCAGTGCTCTCGACAGCTTCTCGTAGTTCATGGCAGGTTTATGTTTCCTCTTGCCCCACAATCGGGCGACTCTCTCCGGTTCCAGGAGTTTAAACTCTCCTTCTGTACCTGTGGATGGATGGATAGTTTAATTTTAACATACCTTAATGGCACAGGTATATTCATCATCATCATCATGATTAACCCATCGCCAGCTTACTTCTGAGTGCAGGTGCTTGATTGCGACAGAATGACAGCTACAATGTCACGATCGTATCCTCTGATTGGTTGGCGGTTGCTCACTACTGGCTACAATACATTGTTGCAACAAGAATACCATAAATTCAGCCAATCACAACAATTGCGATTGTAATAATGATTGTTGCAGGTTTTCGGGAATCGTGAATCGTTAGTATGGATGATGCGCGAGATTTCTTCTGCGTGGATTTAGGTTTTTCGTTGTCGCTCCGATGACATCAACTTACCATGCCATCTGATAACGTCGTAATATTCGGCGCTAGTGAGCAGCTCCAGTAGAAATTGCCACAGTTGTATTTGACCGTTGTTTCCATTGCGCGATGTAAAATAATGGCCACCATCTTCCTCGGTAGACGGACGAATTATCATCTGAAAATGACAGTTTAGTTATATTCTATCGACGGAGAAATATTAATATACGGCTTTCCATGTTACGTAATCCAAACAAATGACGAAGACAAAAAACTCATAGGCGTTAACCATTTTGAGTGACCAACCAATGACAAACAAGTTTTATTTTCCCTTCTAATTTGTTTCGTACTGAACTGTATATAGTGTAGTGCAAATACATACCTTTAGTTTGATATCGATATATACAGGGTGTTTGGTAATTAGTATATAATGTCGACACGTACCTATGCTACTTTGATCTGATAAATACAATGCTGAAAAATGACGAAATAAAATTACATGCATACAGTTACAGCATGGGTACGTGTCGTCATTATATACTAATTACCAAACACCCTGTATAATGAAATCGATATCTGAATTAATTTCAGGTCTAGAACAATATAGAATAAAATAATAGCCGTAATACGTTAGTATGGAACAGCACGTAGGAAGTAACCTTAAAATCCTGAAATTAACTTACTTTCGGTTTCTTCTTTATAGCAGACTGCGGCATTTCCAACTCATCTCTCACTACAGGCTCTTGATTTTGTATTACTGCTAAAAATAAAACAACTATAAATGAACTAAAAATTACTTTTTTTTGACATGTCAATAAAATATTTCCAAATTGCCCCTGGAATCGAACCTGGGACCACCCACTTATAAGGCCACAGCACTCACCACAGAGGTCGTATGCTGCGCTCCGCTATAGAAACATTAATGAGCCGTGCAGTGTGCTGAGCGACTGCGACAGCGCAACACGTGGGCGCACAAGTGCAAGCAAGATAGATGGAAGACTGAGCGAGATGGGCATTGCGATGACGAGCGAGTCAGCACGACGTATCGCAAGACCTTCGCTATGTTTTAAACACAGCACAGCCGTACAAAGCAGTGATATAATTATCCTACTAATATTATAAACGTTTGTATGTATGGATGTATGGATGTTTGTTACTCTTTCACGCAAAAACTATTGGATGGATTTCGCTGTTTGGAATGGAGATAGATTATACCCTGGATTACTGGATTATATTGGATACATAGGTTACTTTTGACCCGGAAAAGCAATGAGTTCCCACGGAATTTTTAAAAACCTATATCCACGGGAACGGAGTTGCGGGCATCAGCTAGTAGTAATATAATTTGAATATAGATAGATACAAACCAACAAATTTGCATTTCCGCAATAATTCGAAATGCGTCCAAAACAAGTCGCCCGGGTCTGATGGAACTTTCTCTCTGTGAAAGAAAAAATACACTGTGATGTAATTAACTGACAACAAAACATAGGTAAATGTACTTGTAAGTGTTTACGTTAGTTAATTTGTAGGGTAAACTTACAGATGTATCCACAGCCTCTTTTTTTTATAAAAAATAGCGAGCAAACGAGCAGGCGGGTCGCCTGGTGTTAAGTGACCGTGGCAACAGAATTCAAGCAAGATAACTTTTTTTTAAATGTTACAAATTAAATATATTTATATATAGAATTTTAAAGATTTGTATTTTTTCACGTTTTTTCTACGTCTTTGAAACTGTTGATCTAGCTTCATAATTCTACCTTTAGGATTCTGCCCAGTGGTCGTTTTGTAGATAAGTGATACAGTTTTCATTTTTGTATTAAAAGTAGCCGCTGCACCGTATTTGATACATACATCGTCTTGAATAATTTACTCTTTTACCGCCACAAATTTTGCTACCACTCTATGAAAACATTGGACAGTGTTGCTGTCAACATGTCCCGCTGTATTATTTATAATTAAACATATTTTCTGGCAAATTGTGCTAGTAGAAAATCCTGATGGTAAGACTTCATCTTGTGAATTGTCACAAAAATGGCTTTTACATTTAGAATGGTTACCAAAAGCATGTAAATGTATGACTTGTAAATCTTCGAAAGCTTTTGGGTGCAAAAATCTATGTTTTCGTCGAAATTATGATACTTTAGAACACATTTACCGATTGTAGATCTTATGGTAATAATCCGTTTTTTCGGTAATGAGTTTTCTATAGCGTATGGGATATTTAGTATCCATAGTAAGGCTTTCCAATTTGTTGCATAAATTTCTCAGTAGATGATTCCTACATTCCATCTTTTCTTGCGTCTAGAATTCTTGAGTGTGTAGTGGAGTCTCCATCAGAAATAAGGCGACCATATATTAAACCGAACATGTCAATAGATGCTTTGAAGCCTTCTACTATTATATTTGACTCCATAGCAGTAGATGACCCGGTAAAGTTTATATAAAGCACCAGTGAGGTCTTGGTGGTCTATTTTTGTTTTCGTCCTGTGTACAAATACTGCAATATTAATTTAACAACTTTTTTTTTTATAGAATATTAGCCATGTTAATCATGACTAATACTCCCCTTTCCCCTCCAATTAAGCGTAAAGCTTGTGCCAGGAGTGGGTACGACAATAGTGCAACGGGTGGGGTTTGAACCGCCGACCTTTCGGAATTTAGTCCGCTCCTCAACCATTGAGCTATTGAGGGTCTAACTTACTATTATTTACTTATAAAGTAGTTGTTCTAGTGTTTAAACAATATTACTTACTTGAAATCGATGTTATTGATGGAGCAGAGCTGAACGCCGTTAATGTTCCAGTCTGATAGTTTGATGCCGGTCAGGTTGAACTGACGCACCGCCCATTGTATCCACAGCTTCACATGTTGGACTGACCTAGACAGACACACCTTCATCAGTGCAACAAAATCACATCACACTTCACACTAATATTATAAAGGCGAAAGTTTGTGTGTATGTGTGTGTTTGATACTCCTTCACGCAAAAACTACTGAGCGGATTTGCCTGAAAGGAATGGAAATAGATTATACCCTAGATTAGCACACAGGCTACTTTTTATCCCGGAAATTCATAGAGTTCCCACGGGATTTTTAAAAAATTTACATCCACACGAACGAAGTCGCAGGCATCAGCTAGTTTAAAAAAAAAGTTTATTTAGCTCACAGAAACAGGGCGAAAAAATACAAAAGGTGTTAAAACTACAAAATTACAACTAATCTAAAAGTACGAGTTAGAAAATAAACAGAACAAAAAAACGGGCAAGTGCGAGTCGGACTCGCACGCGAAGGGTTCCGTAACATCGTGCAAAAAAATTTAAATTTTTTTAAAAAATTTAATATTTGTTGTTGTGAAAAGTTCATTTGTATATCTGTTTTTTTTTCTTTTGAAGTACAGAACCCTAAAAAGAGATAACAAGGGTCATACCACTGCGCAGGGTCGTCTGGTATCCTGGCCCGGCTGTGATCGTTTCGGAAGTTGGCATCCACCACCCACTTGACCGCAGCGGCGTGTGGCGTGCTGGATATCAGATCTATCTCTTCCTCCACCTCTGCCGGCGGCTCTGGTTCTATTTCTTGCACTTCTGACACAAAAAAAAAAATATTTTTGAAGTATGTAAGTCTTTTTTTGAAGTATGTAAGTCTTATGTACAGGGTGTAACCAGAACGCTAGCGAAAACGAAGACAGGTGATAGTACTGATGATTACTGAGAAGATACCATTAAAAAACTACGACATTTTTTTTAGATCCTGTATTTTTAAAACTTCACAATAAATTGCAAATGAAACATATGACTGACGCTAGAAGTCAACAACGTTCCGTAGATAGGTCACTCGAAGTCCATGCCGTAGGTGGGACACTGACCCAAGTTTTGCACGCTATACAATGCGGGTTTGAAAAATACAAATTCACTAAAACTACAAGATAAGGCATATAGTTATTGGCATTGGATTGTGTTAAGTAGTATTATAATAACGCTGTTTTTGCTAGCATTCTGATGACAGCCTATATAGAAGTGGTTAAGCCAACCTCCTACTTGGAAGACTAAAATTCTTTAATAAACTTCATAACAATTTCAAAATACCTATTCACCATGTCTTTAACTATGGTCGCTAACTATGGACCTCATAAGAAAGCTCAGCAGCGGGCGATGGACAGAGCTATGTTTCGAGTTTCTTTATCACACTAATATTATAAAGGCGAAATTTTTTATGTGTGTGTGTGTGTATGTTTGTTACTCCTTCACGCAAAAACTACTGGACGGATTTGGCTGAAATTTGGAATGGAGATAGATAATATCCTGGATTAGCACATAGGCTACTTTTTATCCCGGAATATCAAAGAATTCCCACGGGATTTCGAAAAACCTAAATCCACGCGGACGAAGTCGCGGGCGTCAGCTAGTAACGAGATATAATCAGCGGGGTGATTTGCTAAGTGTCTAACACTGAATGATAGCCACCGAGCTTATTTTTTAATCCATTGAAAGTTTTCTCCGAAAATATATTTTTATATCACCCTGTGAAGTAGCAACGTAGAACCAACCAACCTTGGTGGCTATCATTCATTGTGTTAGCGAATCACCTAGCAGACATGAAGAGATCCAAAGTAGAACTAAGTAACCAACATAGCTCAAGGCATTGTGAAACTGAAGTGGCAAAGTGGCAAAATGAAAGGAGCAGGGCACAAAGTTCGAAAAACTGATAGACCTTTGGGTCCCAAAGTGTTAGAATGACAACCTCGTACTGGAAAGCGAAGCATTGAAAGACCCCCTACTAGGACCCCTACTGAACAGACAACATTAAACTAGTTGCAGGCAGCCACTTGATTCAGGTGGCGCAAAACCGTAACGTGTGGAAATTCCTATGATAATAATGATGAAAAAAGGTTAACTTACCCTCTTCCTCCTGCGGCAATTGAAGCAGTTCCTCATCAGGTTTGAGAACATCCATGATGTTAATCTTTCTCTGCGAGGCCCGGATCTGTATGTTCACTTGCACCACGCCCGAACCTCTGATGCATTGCTCCACTAAGGTTTTATGGTTCTCCAGCTAAAATAAACGTGTCATTCAGACAAAAGCTCATAATTCTGACCTCAATTCGAGGTTTAATGACATATTTTTGTGTAAATAATGGCTGCAAACCACAATAATTGGTATAGGTGTCCAAGCTGTAATGACGCGCCCCGCTACCGCAATTTGAGCATGCACACGGCTCCAATATATGTTATTATAGAACTACATTAACTCTTGTATACATAATATATTCAGTTATAAATTCAATTATTTTTTGAGTATTTGTGGTTATTGAAATCGGTTTTATTTATTTTTGATTTTTTTTTAATATGGATTTACCATATACCTATTGTAATAGTATGCTTTACCGTATGTCATATTACCTACCATCTTTGCATCCTGCAGCCAAAACGTGTAATCTGAAAGATCAGTATTCAGCCTTCTCTCAAGCATAGAACGGAGACGGGAGAGCCTTGTCCTTATATCCATTAGTTGAACTATCACTTCCTCTGAAAATGAAGTACAAAATAAACCTATAAACCTAAAAACCTAATCAAATGCTAACAAAAACAATGGATACTAAGGGGTGATGACCTAGTGGTTATGTCTGCCTTCTTTTTGGAAGGTTGGGGGTTCGATCCTGGGCACACACCTCATATTTTTCAGAGCATTTATGCAATGGGGATGAGGCCTATGTCAAAAACAAACTGTTTCTTAGTAATTATTATTTAACAGGTCTTTCAAAAATCGTTAAATCCATGTCCACTGTTAGTTTCAAGTTTGATATTTTAAATTATATCGATTTAAATAAGAAAGTATGTCAAATTACGTCAAATGTGTATGATGTCACATTTATATCATACAAGCTCCCTTACTAAGAGAGCATTTTGATGTTTGATAAAAAGTTGCTGATTTGTCTAGTAGTCATCATCCATATTAAATACCATTTGCTTAAACAGAGACAGAAAATCCCATAAATCCTGAGAGTTCTCCATAATGTTCCCAAAGGTATGTGATGTCTTTGATTTTACAGTATATTAACAGCTTTATAATAATGTATTTAATACTATACCACCAGAATCAGTGCTTTGCATTGTATCATCATCATCAGGCGTGTCAGTAAAAACAGCTAATGGAGCTTCCAGGATTTCAGTACCAGTTTGCATTATTCCTGAAAAGTTATACACATATTATGTAAACAGGAGTTGTGTGCTTTAGGAAAATAGGAGTAGGAAAATATTCTCCTTTCCCCTCTAAATAATTTAAAGTTTGTGCTAGGAGTAGATACAACAATAGTGTAACAGCTAGGATTCAAACCGAAACTCAGACCTTTCAGATTCCAGACCGCTAATTTAACCACTGAGATATTGAGGCTTGATTGGAATAGCTTCATGCTCAGCTTCAAAAAAATTGTACCACACAGTGCCATTATGTAATAACTAATAAAGTAGGTAAAGTGGCTTAGTTGTGTCAGCGAATATCACACAATTGCACTGTTTAAGAAAAGGTGAATTATTCAAGAGGCTAGCTAGATAGGTAACAAATTTTGAAGGTCCTTTGGTCTTTCCCTGTCCTCCATGCCACTGATAGCAAATTAAATCCATGTCCAGGTTATTATCACTAACTTATAGTACAGCATATGCACCAGTGTTTCTCTTCTCGGGCTTTTAAACTTAAATAATATTTGAAGAGCCAGGTTAACCTTTGTCATGCACAACCTGAAAAAGAACTACCTACCTATATTAACAAAAATTATACAATCTATAAAATGCAATAACATTACCAGTTACGAATAAAATTTTGGCACTTCGGAGGAGTAAGAGGGAAGAATGCACAAAACATCATCATCGCGCATAAACGGACAAATGGCTATAGTTCCGCCAAATTTTTTTGGCCTTATCTAACAACAAAATTAGCTTACCTAGGTCAGATTCAGTCACATATTGAGGTATTAGGGCCAGAGGATCCGTATTTTCAGAGCATTCGGAGTCAACGAAGGCGTTTTCAGTTTCCATTTTTATACTTCGTACATTTAACAAATCGTTTAAGTCCGTCACTTCCATTGTGTAATAAGAGTGTACCAAATTCACAAAACTATAATATATCGCTGAACGATTAAAGTTATTTTTATTTTGAACCCGGAAAACTAGTTTATGAACTTTTTCTAAATATTTATTTGAATTTTTTTAGGAAAAGGAAATGTAGTTGCAAAGCCACTTCCGCGTGCGCCAAAACCAAAACCAAAAACGAGTTTTTTTTCTCTTCTGGCTTTACATAGATTAGCCAATGTCAGGTTTGTCCAAAAACGAGTTTTCATAGAAAAAATATTGATGTATCCACAGACTAAGTATATATATACCAGAGACATGCTACCTAAACAAGATTGTGCACTGAGACACCAAAAACGAGCCTATTGAGATAGCGCTAAATTGGAGTGTGTCCCTTTCTATTAGGGTGACAACACGATTTGATAATGTAAGACATTTGACGGATTATATGAGAATAGGAGAGGATGAATCATCATGATAACCCATCGCCGCTCACTACTGAGCACGGGTCTCTTCTCAGAATGATAAAGGTTTAGGCCATAGTCTGCCGCGCTGTAGTTATAAAAGTAGAGAAATTCAATTTTTTTGTTCTGCGAAAAATACCAGTCATGTTAAGTATGGGTACCTATAATATAGGTAAGTAAAATTATTTTGTATAATCTGGTGCATGTGTTTAGGTCCTAAACAGTTTTAGGAAGTTCGTAAGCAAGGCATTCTTTTGGGAAAATTGATGGTACAGCGTTTCTTTTTAAAAAAAATTCAGTGCACACGAAGCCGTAGCAAAATCTTCCGCTTTAAAATGCATTCCGCAAACTGCCTAATATTTGGTGATATTTCCTGGAACGACAGCGATCCATTTTTGCCTTAAGTCTTCATTTTTGAGAAATCTATCGATAAACAGAAAAAAACACTTCCAATAAACAATCAAATTATGGTTACCTTACTACTTCTGTATAGTATAGTGCAGAATGTTCGCCATATTGTTTTGCTTGACACCCAGTGTTGTCATCCTATTAATTTAAAAAAATATTTATAATACTTTTTAAACTAAATGATATTTTAATGACATTATAAAAAAAAGGTAACAGTATGAAAATTACTGCGAAAACAAAAGAAAGTAATCTTGTTGTTTGAAATTAAATAAACAATAAATAAGAACTTTGTGAGCTACATCATAATTCGTACCATAGAAAATATTTTTTTATGCTTGCAATCCATTAGACAGTGACACACTCCAATTTATAGACCTCTCGCTCGGCTCGTTTTTCCGCTTAGCATAATTGTATTAGAAATTGGACTTTATGCTAATGCAACAGAATTTATTTTTGCAGGGAATTAAAGCTGAAGTGCACAATCATGTTTAGGTAGCACGTCTCTGATATATACTTATATAAGTACTACAACTTTATGATCGGACTTCGTCTGTGTTGGTGTTAGCTGGCGGGCGTGTTCTGCCTTTTTGGAGTGTTTTTTTTGTGTTAAAATTGACTGGAAAGCGCTCTAAGGGGGTGCCGTGCGTATGTAAAACACTCCAAAAAGGCAGAACACGCCCGCCAGCTAACACCAACACAGACGAAGTCCAAAAAAAAATTCAAATTGACGGCTGTCATTGTAATTTGACGGCTGTTGTGGGTGTCACATTGATTGACGTTTGTGGTTGTCGTGTCGTGTTTGGTTGTCAAATTAAAATCTATGCCTTAGGTTGAATGGCTCGAATTGCCTTTCTAGTTTCTATTTAATATATTTAATTAAAATTTTCAAATATAGTGTGCAATGTTAATTAAGGGAGACGTCAATGGTATATAGCATTGGCTAATACTAATTTTCTCCAACCTCTAACCGCCGTTCACATCAAACTTTCGTGTTTTTGTGATACATAATTGTTCAGAAAAATGGATGAAACTCTGTTTCTTATTTTATTGGCTGTTGTGATGTTAGTGGGATCCTATGTGGCAGGAAGTATTCCTTTAAATGTGAGCATGTCTGAGGTAAGATATGTGATATTATTAACATTTGTAAGCATGCGGAAAAAATAATAAAAAAGCTGTGTGTTTTTAAGATTGCGATGTAAACAGTTTCACAATATGCTTAGGTAATTCGCTTATTCAGAAGTTATTCTGTAGAAGAGAATGTTAAATATCGATGATTTAATAATTATTTGATAGGCGTGTATTTTTTGTTTTCTTTCCAATTTACTCTCTTGACGCGGTACAGAATCATTTTTATATTTCTTGTTTTTTCAGTCACACTTTCCATAGTAAAAACATCTAATGTGCCATGCATAAAAATTATACCCACGCAAAGTGGGAATTTCAGCTGAGGGAAACATAACTGCTGCTTTTTTCAAATAAGTGGCTAACTTCAATAACTAGCAGAAACGTAGAAATGTTCAAAAACTCATGTTTCTAACGAGTAATGATATTTAGGACCAAGGTTTTAGTTAGTTTTGAACTGGCTGCCAAAAAGAAAAAGAGCTTCAATTCAGTCAATTTTTTTTAATGTATGTACAACAATTTCTAAGTTTGAGGTAATCAAACTTTTTGAACATCAGCTTTTCTAAATTCCCTTGGTTTTTGGTAATAAGTAATAACTCAAAAATTACTTTTTGCAGTTAGCAACTCTTTAGTAAGTTGTTAATACAATTTTTTAGGACAAGCTCCTCAAGGTGACAGTGTTTGGAGCGGGACTGCTGGTCGGCACAGCCCTAGCTGTTATAATACCTGAAGGTGTAAGGGCTCTCTTTGACGAGAGGACAGTTCTTGTGACGAAGGACTACACTCCAGAACCAAAAGGCATTGATGATTTACATTCCGTCATTGGCATATCTTTAGTTTTAGGTAAGTGTTCTCATCCTTTTTTTAACCCCTGACCCAAAAAAAGGGGTGTTATAAGTTTGATGTGTGTATCTGTGTATCTGTCTGTGGCACTGTAGCGCCTAAACTAATGAACCGATTTTAATTTAGTTTTTTTTTTTGTTGTGAAAGGTGGCTTGATCGAGAGTGTTCTTAGCTATAATCCAAGAAAATCGGTTCAGCTGTTTGAAAGTTATCAGCTCTTTTCCAGTTACTGTAACCTTCACTTGTCGGGGGTGTTTTAAATTTTTAATTTACACTTGTCTATGTCAGAAATCAAGTGTTTAGTTATCTGTTTGATATCTCTGACTCTCTTCTATGTGCCTTAGCATTAGTCTCAAACACATTGGTAGAACCCCCGGACCCTGCAAATAGGAGGCGAGCATCTTAACCAAGTAAGACTTACATGCCTAGGATTGAACCTGGGACCCTCAAAATAGGAAACCGATGGCTATCAGTACTTCGCAAGATATTAAGTAACTGTTAGTAAATATTAAGTACATATAATATCTTGCACAAGTAATGATAATGTTATATTTCTAGGTACAATTTACAATAGGAAAAACTTGAAATCAAAAAATTAAAGATAAAGCACATAGTATTTTTCAATCGCTTTCCAATAATTTCATTATTGTAAAACAGAACTTGTATTCTAACTAAGAATCTAAACATTAATTTGACCAATCATAAACATGATTTTCCATAACTTTATTATGAACTAGCTGATGCCCGCAGCTTCGCCCGCGTGGATTGGTCAGATCCCCTGCAGCATCAGGATTGAGGAGTTGGACTCCAAATTTTTTATGAAACAATGTCGCAAAGTTCCTCTATCGATTAAAAAAGAAATGACGCAAATCGGTTCAGAAATCTCGGAGATTTCGGTGTACATAGGTAGAAAAACACAACTCCCTTTTTGAAAGTCGGTTAAAAAAGTAGCCTATTTTACGCCCTGGTCAATCCTTTACTTGCCTGTGAAAGTCCCGTCAAAATCGGTTCAGCCGTTCCAAAGATTAGCCTTTTCAAACAGACAGACAGACAGACAGACAGACAGACAGACAGACAGACAGACAGACAGACAGACAGACAGACAGACAGACAGACAGACAGACAGACAAAAATTTTAAAAACGTGTGATTCAGTTATGGTATCGTTCAAATAACCATATGAGCTTAATATGAGGTAGTTATTTCGAAATTACAGACAGACACTCCAATTTTATTTATTAGTATAGATACAAATGTAATTCAAGAGGTAAGTCTTACCAGTAAGTCAAGACAGTAGGGACTTGAGTCTGAAATAAAAGATTATTTATCTATTATTTAACTGAACAAATATCTTCAGTCTAGTGCTATTATAGATATCTAATGTTTAAACTTGCATTACCTAGGCCTTTATAAATAGTTCGGCATATGGACACATTAACAATCTTGTACACAATGCGTCCGAAATAACCAAAGAACAAAGTTTCCGCCATGTTGTTACTTGTCACTTATGTACATTTTTAACTAGCTGATACCCACGACTGCGTCCGTGTTCTTAAAAATCCCGTGGGAACTCTTTGATTTTCCAGAACAAAAGTAGCCTATGTCACTCCCCAGGTCATTAACTATATCCATACAAAACATCGCGTCAATCCGTTGCTCCGCTGCGGCGTGATCGAAGGAATTTGTCCACCAACAAACAAACACACTTTCGCATTTATAATAATGGTAGTGATACTATACCTTACCCACATTGCCCACATTACAAGTTTTTATTTATTTATTATTTATTCAGATGCAAGATAGCCCTTGACTGCAATCTCACCTGGTGGTAAGTGATGATGCAGTCTAAGTTGGAAGCGGGCCAACCTGGAAGGAGTATGGCAGTTTTTATTAAATCCATACCCCTTTGGTTTCTACACGACATCGTATCGGAACGCTAAATCGCTGGCGACACTGCCTTGTTGGTAGGTTGGTAACTAGCCACGGCCGAAGCCTCCCACCAGACTAGACCAGACTAGGAATTTGAAAATTTTCCAATTTGCCGGGAATCGAATCCGGGACCAGCGCCAGGCAGTAGTTTTAATAAAGTTCTTTTTTCGCAGGTTTCGTGTTCATGTTAATAGTGGATCAAATGTCGTCGAGGTACAACGACGCCAGCAATCCCACCGAGAAAAATATCACTGCCACTGTTGGCTTGGTCGTTCATGCCGCGGGTATGAAACTTTGTTATTTCAATTACTAACATTTATAAATCAATTACATTAACAATAGTTATTATTTAATAGTTTATTCCCACGACTTCAAACCCTTGGACCATACAAACAAACCCTTGTTTTTTGGGATTGAATTTTTAAAAAGCCTTAGCGGATATCTTCGTTATAATAGCTATCTGCATGCCGAATTTCAGCCCGATCTGCACAGTAATTTGGTCAGTGCGTTGATAAATCAGTCAGTCAGTCAGCTTTTTCTTAAGATGTAGATTAATTCTAACCTGGAAGGGGTATGGCAGTTTTTATTAAACCCCATACCCCTTTGGTTTTGACTCGGCATCATACCGGAACGTTATATCGCTTGGCGACGGTTTTGCCGGTAGGGTGCCAGCCTCCCGCCAGACCAAACCAGAAATTATAAATTTCCAAACCCCTGCCGGGAATCGAACCCGGGACATCCCACTAGTAAGACCACAGCATTTACCATTGCGCCAGAAGGTCGTTATATTGTTATTGTTGTTCCAGCGGACGGCATAGCGCTGGGAGCCGCTGCAACCACGTCGCACGCCGACGTGGAGATCATAGTTTTCCTCGCCATCATGTTGCACAAGGCGCCTGCTGCCTTCGGATTGGTCACGTTTTTGATGCATGCCGGACTAGAAAGGTGCTTTTTTTTCTATTTCTTTTCATCAACGATCAGCTATAATCATTACCACGGTCCTTCTGCGGATCTCCTCATTACTGGATTGATCACGTAGAGAAATTCCAAGCATAGCTCTGTCCATCTCCCACAGCATAAATACATACAGTTAGAATATACTTTTATTAAATACCACTAAATTAGTTCTGAAAATATAGGCAGAAAAAAAATATATAGGCAGGTACAATTTGGCGGCCTTATCACTACCTAGGGCTCGTGATCTCTTGATATTTATAATATTAGTGTGGAATTATTTTGTCAACAGGAACCGGATACGAAAGCACCTGTTAATCTTCTCATGCGCCGCGCCCATGCTCGCCTTGCTCACGTACTTTGGCATCGGCAACGAAAGCAAACAGACGCTGAGCGATTTCAACGCTACTGGTAAGATCATCGTCAACCGATCCACGTCCACTGCTGGACATAGGTCTCTTGTATGGACTTCTACAAACCACCTCCAACTACTAAAGGGCTCGGCCAACGCTTCGCTTTCCAGTACGAGGTCGCTATTTTAGCACCGCGTGGGTTTAGGTTTATTAAAAATCCCATTGGAACTCTTCTCATTTTGTGGTTTAAAAAGTAGCCCATATCCCTTTTCGGGATGCAAGCGTTCTCTGTACCCAATTTCGTTAAAATCCATTAAATGAATGGGGAAATTTCGTTAAAATACATTAAACGGATGGGCCATAAAAAGGTGCTACCTTTAGGCAGACAGACAAACTCAGTTTTGCATTTATAACAGTATGACAAGATGTAAGAGATATTAAATTTTCTTCTTCCAGGTATCGCCATGCTATTCTCAGCGGGGACGTTTTTATATGTGGCAACCGTACACGTGCTGCCCGAACTCACACACCCACACTCGCACACGCACACATTACTGCCCATCCAAGATGGCGTGCCACCAAAAAAAGGTTTCGCTGGCTTGCAGTTGTGTGAAGTTATTATTTTGACAGTTGGGGCAATGTTGCCAGTTTTATTGACTATGGGACATGAACACTAGTAGATATTATTTTTGGTCTGTGCAATTTTTTTTTTTTGTTGTGTAGAGAAATGAAAAGTATAATGTTGCATTTGATTAGCTACATTAAAAACGGGCGAGATTTTATAGTAATAGTGTAGCCGGTAAGTTACCATCTATATCTCGGAGTTTTTTTTTTTTGCTGGACAAAAAGATGGCATTTTTAAACCTCTACTTTATAGATTGTGAGATGTTATGTACCATCAACAGAAAAATAATGTAAGTAATGTAGTTGTAAGTTCTAAAGACGATACGTCAGTGGCGGACTTAGGGTGGGGTAGAGGGGACAGTCCGCCGGAGGCCTCGGGTCTGGGAGGCCTCCAAACCTTGTGAAGTCCTTTAGTAAAACGCCAAATAACGTTCAGTTGATTAGAGCAAGTTTGGAGCGGGAAGCCTTTATAAAAATAAAGAATGAAAAGATGTTTCTGTAAACTTAAAAAAAAATTCGTTCTCGTGTGTCTTTGTTGCACATTACATTTATCGACTAATTATTTCCAGGGTTGGCATTTTTTTCAACAACTGTTTTAAAAACGCATTTTAATCATGTTTTTTACTTAGTTTTGTTTTTCGAAACTGTACTTTTTGCCTAACTCTGATTAGTATTACACTCATGGGCTTCGCTAGGAGTCAAATCCGCGAAAAATATAATATATGATGACAGAACGGGGGCCCCATTTAGTGATGCCGACGAGCTTAGTCCGCCGCTGCTCTAACCTTTGTCTCATTAAAATATTCGACTAATAATTTCTTAGTAGTGGAATATTTTACATAACTACGTTTTTTGTACAGTAGGTAATACATATTCCAGAGAAACGGCGCTGTGCTTCCGTTTGTTGCCTAATGAAAGGCAAGAAACATTCAAAACTTATTTTTCTTATATTCCTAGCCTATACTCTTTCCTCGGAAGTTATCTTTGCTCTCTCTGTTACGTACCTAATCCCATACAAATGATGAAAACAAAAATCTCAGTGTGCGCTAAACGTTTTGAGTCACCAACCAATCACAAACGAAACTATGTTTCTAATTTTGATTGGTTGGTGACTTAAAATGGTTAACACCCATTGAGATTTTTGTCTCTATCATTTGTATGCGATTACGTAACAGAGAGAGCGCTGTATTAACTTCTTTTCACGGATAGAGTATAGAAAGTACTATTTACCTAGTAGAAAATAATTGAAATCTTAACCAGGTAGGTAGAGAATTTATATTAATACAATTATAAATCATTTTCCTAACGCATTATTGCGTTTATTTTGTACTAGCTGACGCCTGCGACTTTGATCGTCTGGATTTAGGTTAGTACAAATTTCATGGGAACTCTGATTTTCCGGGATATAACTAGCGCATGTCACTCTCCATGTCTTGATCTATATTCATGCAAAAGCCACGTTATTCGACGCATTGTTCCATTGCGGTGTGATTGAAGGACAAATCAACATACAAACATACTTTCATATTATGTATAATTATATATATAGTAATTTTAATACATTGATCTGCTAGAACATTCGTATTTTTTAGTTAGGTATATTTTATTTTATAAAGGTGTATACTTAATGGGTGAAGAATTTATTGTATTTTGCGACAATACAGGTCTTAGGGCAACGTATACTTATATATGCCCAAAGTTAGGAAATACCAGTAATTATTTTGCACTTGATACTTTTTCTTTTGAATTTTTGGATTTTTTTTGGAGGTTTTAGGTAATATTCGAAACCTACCTAAATCATGTATCGATACTTTTTATTGTTTTTTTTTTTTTAATTTTGTTTTTTCGTATTTTATCAAATTTGTTATTGTATTAAATAAATGCATTTTATTAGAAACTGAAAGGTATCAAAATGGATATTTTTAAGAAAAGGCAGGTACTGGCCTGCAATAAAACATTTTATAATTGCTCGTAAAGTGGCTCTTACATCACCGATATTAAAACTATAATGTAAACTTTTACCACCCTTGGGCAAAAATAATAATATTAATGCCATACGCGAAACACCTTCTCACTAGTGCGGGAATATAATAGCCGCTATCGTTATCTTAAATTTTAAATGTCAAATTCGTCGAGAAAGATGTTTTTACTCAAAAATGTATTGTAAAACATCGTATGATACACGTGCGGTATGATAAAAATTAGTCTCGGCGCTATTTAATAATCGCCTTTGGTTCAGGTATTTAAATTGGTGCCTCGACTGTAATTTGCATTATGCCGCACTTGTAGCATAATTAACTATTTTTATTGTGGATCCAAGATTAGTTACCTTAATATTTTCTTATTTTATTGCTAACTATGAATAAATATAAATTCTTGTTTTTGCTCATATATTATGTAAATTACCCAGTATTGAGTACTTGTGTATAATGAATTTGGTGTATATTTTATAAGATAATGTGCATAATAAAATGTTATGTGTATATATTGGAAATAGCAATAAATTATTGATAAGTGATAGCGCAATTTGTGTTATACAGTGCTGCCAAACAGAAGTTTAATGTTGTATAATATTATTTACTGAACATTTTTTAATCAAATATGACTAAGTTAAATTTTTTCACCTAATATAAACAAGTGTAAATTAAAAATTTATAACACCCCCGACATGTGAAGGTTACAGTAACTAGAAAAGAGCTGATAACTTTCAAACGACTGAACCGATTTTCTTGGATTATAGCTAAGAACACTCTAGATCAAGCCACCTTGCAAACAAAAAAAACTAAATTAAAATCGGTTCATTAGTTTAGGAGCTACGAAGCCACAGACAGATACACAGATACACCGATACACAGATACACACGTCAAACTTATAACACCTGCACCCCTCTTTTTGGGTCGGGGGTTAAAAATGTTTACCTACCTACATACCGGTGTTGAAGCGTCTATACAACATATAATTATGACATATATGTATAGCAATATAATAGATAGGTAAGGCGGTAGGTACAGCATGAGTTAGAAAATGTTATTCTTTAGTGTTTTATAACATTATACTAAAATTAAACTTCTGCAAGGTATAAATCGCAAATAGATTTAAGGGGTTAGTATAAAGAATTGTCTAGCAATTGAAAGTATTAGTAATTTCAAAATAAAATCTAGTTCCTTTTGCACGAAAATATTTTTACCATTAATTATTATGATTAATATAATAATAGAAATAGGAACGGTATTTTTGAACAATTATTATTATTTTTATAGACAATTTTGCATAGACTACTTATAGAGGAATTTAAATTAAATCTACCTTCAAATGACAATAAAAGATATAATTTAAGTAATAACATAACCTGATTATGTTAGAGAAAATTAATTTCTCTCTTCAATAACGAATTTTTGCTATTTCATTTGAAGGTAAACTAAAAAAGGGGTTTTTTCCAAATATATTAATTAGATGATAGTTTATACTCAAATAAAAAAAAATGTGATCTTATGTGAGAAATAATGTAAATGTACATAGTTTTTGATTATTTTTTTGCTATCTGAAATCTGAAGACTCCGGAGTGTAGCTATTTGGAAAGAGCTATTCATAATAAATCATTGTTACATAATATAGCAATAAATGACCTTCAATTACTACACGACTGCTCAAAAAAAGGAGTGTAATGTTTTCAGGATGTACGTATAGTATGCGACAGGTTGAAATGGCAATCGGGGTGGGGACGCCCCGCACACCCGCACAGCTCCCGCGCTAACCCGGTGCGGGATAGCGCGGGTGACGTGCGGATATGCGGGGCGTCTCCCCGCCTCATACCCCGATTGCCACCTCGACCTGTCGGGTACATCTGAGTTTCTTTAATCCGCTTCTAAATTCCTGAACAGATTTGGATGTATCGTCTTTACCTCAACCCGTATAACACTGGCTATAAACTTTTTGAAAAAAAAAAAAACAATGTGGCGCCATCTTCAAATTTGAAATAGTCTTTTTAGTTCTTTTTTCGCAGGGCAGTCGTGTTTTTCTTTTTATTACGACTTTTTTTTTTATCTATAGTTGCTCCGGTGATTTTAAAAAGAAACAAAACCTTTGGAGATGAAATATGAAGTAGACAAGTGTAAATTAAAAATTTATAACACCCCCGACGATCCAAAGTATTTGAGTTTTCAAAAACATCATTTTCAAATAAATAATTATGTATTTAGGCAACGTCCATCTTGACAGCTTGACATTTGTCTATTGACATAATATTATGAACCTAACGGTTATCTAACCTTCTTTTCTACAAGAAAACTAGAAAAGAGCTGATAACTCTTAAACGGCTGAACCAATTTTTTTAGATTATAGCTAAGAACACTCTCGATCAAGCCACCTTTCAAACAAAAAAAACTAAATTAAAATCGGTTCATTCGTTTAGGCGCTACGATGCCACAGACAGATACACAGATACACAGATACACAGACACACAGATACACAGATACACACGTCAAACTTATAACACCCCTCTTTTTGGGTCGGGGGTTAAAAATGAAATGTATTTTTATAGATCCCGGAATTGATTGATCGAAATGAAACCCATAATTTTATGATTATGTAGATTTTATGAATAGCTCTATTTGTTGTATTTTATGGTTACGTATTGTTCGTGAATAAACTGCTTTTACAATTGTTTCGTTTCAATTTTTCCAACTAAGTAATAAGGTCATATACCTGTTTATTTATTTAGCTCTAGTTCTGTAAAATAGGTAAATAAAACAAGCATTGTTTAACACTAAAATATTTATTTCGTAAAATACAAAAAATAATTTCAGAGAAATTTTTATTTACAATACTTGTACCTATTTAATCTCATTTATGAAATTAATCTCCAATAATCACAAAGTACCCAAACTAAAAATTCGATCTATCTTAAAAGTAAAATTATCTATCTTAAAAAAGCACATTAAATAAATATTATGTAAAAAAAATTATTGGTGCACATTAAGCCGGCACCACACGTGAGCAAAAATTTGAGCACAATCAATTAATATAAGGCGTACAAATTGAATTCTAACGCGCCATTTTAACCCTGTGTCAACTGTCAAAAGTACGATTTTAGTCCTTATTTTACATAGATTTTAAAGTTGAACCGTACTTTTGACATGATAGTTGACACATGACGCGTGAGAACTCATTTTGTATGGACTATATCAATTAAGGATGTCATAGTAAATCGTAAATACATAAGCCTGACCAGAAACATAAAAACTTGCTCTGGGGGTGCTAGTAGTAGGTATATGGTTTATGACCACCAAATAAAATATGGTCTCGTTTAAATTTTACGTATATGACGAGTGATGGCGAGGTACTTCATTTTTCTCGTCAGGCTTTACAGTGAGATGACGCCCTTGATGTTTGCCGACGAGCCAGCCTACATACCCGAACGACATCCTCAACTAAGAAAACTACTTACCAGTGACCCTATCCACAATCTCGATTTTTCAATTTGGCAATTCTTTGCGTTTTGAGATTTAAGGCCGATTCACACCAATTGCGTACATGTGACACGTGCGTCGTGACGCGCGTAAACCCCTAAAACACCGGGTTACGCATAGGTCCACACTTTACGCAAGCGGTGTGCCATGTTTCATACTCTACTGAAGTCGTCGAGCATAAAGGTACCTACTTTATGCGATCTAGCGTTATGTCTAATTTATTTAGAACAAAATGATTGACTTTCTAAAGGTGCAACATTTTTTTTTAACTAATTAAACTATAATCCGAAAATATAGAGTAAACCCTTTACTAATAAATAACCTAAGAATATGACTAAACTGAAAGCGCTGATCTTCACGAGCTGGTGAAGGTAGTATAATCTGAAAACAAACAAAATTAGGTACCTACATTACAATCCGGGTATCTTTAAAACATAAAAAACCGGCCAAGTGCGAGTCAGACTCGCGCACTGAGGGTTCCGTACTCGAATATTTTTTCCAACATTTTGCACGATAAATTAAAAACTATTATGCATAAAAATCTGTTTTAGAATGTATAGGTAAAGCCTTCATATGATACCCCACTAGGTATACTTAGTTATCTTACTTTGAAAATTGAAACACATTTTTTTTTTAAATTATGTAAACATAAATTCACGGTTTTCAGATTTATTCCTTTACTTGTGCTATAAGACCTACTTACCTGCTAAATTTCATGATTCTTGGTCAACGGGAAGTACCTACTTACCCTATAAGTTTTCTTGACAGACACGACGGACGGCCGGACAGACAGACAGACAACAAAATGATCCTATAAGGGTTCCGTTTTTCCTTTTGAGGTACGGAACCCTAATAAAAGAAGTAGAATGTAGGTATAAAAAGTATAGGTATACCTGTTCCACTTTTTCTTCGCTTCTGGTAATGTAGAAATGTCATCGTTAATCAGGTACACTCGTAAACCTAAAATTACAAAAAAAAAACTAAAAAAAAACCTGCTAATATTAACAGACCAGTGTTAATATTAGCAGGATAAATAAAAACGAGTAGTTAGATCCGTGTACCGACCTACTGAGTAGGTACATTCATTTGGGTTGTGCATTTAAATCTAGGTACTTAGGTTGAAATCTATGAGAGTTTGGCTTTGCTTAGACTTAAGTTTCAGTTAAAACGAGACAGACTTATGCCAGCGGTATAACGCTGTTTCGTTTTAACAGTGTCTTAAGTCTGAGCAAAGTCAAAGTGCGCTCAAACAATACCGCATGGAAATCGGTTCATCCGTCCGGGACTTGCGATAATGCAGACACACAGGCATGGGTAAGATGCAAAATTCTTCCTGCACATGCTTAGGTATGAATTTCCAGCCTAGTGCAATAGCCAATATTATACTCATCATCACCACAACCTACCGCCAGCTCACTACTTTGCACTGGTATTTTTAACCCCCGACCCAAAAAGAGGGATGTTATAAGTTTGACGTGTGTATCTGTGTATCTGTCTGTGGCATCGTAGCTTCTAAGCTAAGGAACCGATTTTAATTTAGTTTTTTTTTGTTTGAAAGGTGGCTTCATCGAGAGTGTTTTTAGCTATAATCCAAGAAAATCGGTTCAGTCGTTTGAAAGTTATCAGCTCTTTTCTAGTTACTGTACCTTCAGGTGTTATAATTTTTTAATTTACACTTGTCTTAGAATGAGAAAGGTTAAGATCATAGTCCACGACGCTTGCCAAGTGCAGAATGGCAGACTTTATGAACATTGTGGAGAACTCTCAACTTATGCAAGTTTTCTCGCAATGTTTTCCTTAACCGTTACAGGAACTACGTACCGACCTAGTAGGTATTTAATTGCTTAAATGGCACGATGTTGAAAGGAAACACTGTCTGGTCTGAGCTAGAGAGAGACCGCTACATCTCCTACATACGATCGCAATCGTCACTGAACTTTCCGTCTAGTGCAATTTACTCACCTGCTAAGAAAGTCTCAGGACATATCGCCGATGTTGAAAGGAAACACGGTCTGGTCTGAGCGAGAGAGAGACCGCTACATTTCCTGCATATACGATCGCGATCACCACTGAACTTTCCGTCTAGTGCAATTTACTCACCTGCTAAGAAAGTCTCAGGACATATCGCCGATTTTGAAAGGAAACACGGTCTGGTCTGAGCGAGAGAGAGACCGTTACATTTCCTGCATATACGATCGCGATCACCACTGAACTTTCCGTCTAGTGCAATTTACTCACCTGCTAAGAAAGTCTCAGTCATATACTCCCAGGACATATCGCCGATGTTGAAAGGAAACACGGTCTGGTCTGAGCTAGAGAGAGACCGCCACATCTCCTGCACATGCTGATCACTGAATTTCCAGTCTTGGACGGAGAAGTAGAATAGGATGTTAGCCATCTTTGTCAACTTCTTGTAGAATTTTAACATCCTGTAAGAAAATATAATAGAAGATTTATCATAAATCAATGAATAGAAGAATGAGAAAATATAGTAGACTAGATAATGCCCGTGACTTCGTCCGCGTCAATTTAGGATTTTAAAAATCCGGTGGGAAATCTTTGATTTTCCGAGATAAAATTAGTCTATGTCACTCTCCAGATCTTTAACTATATACACAAAATCACATCGCTCCGTTGCGACTTATCTGAAGGACAAACCAACACACTTTCGTATTATAATATGGTATTGATAGTGATATAAGGCTTTTCTTTCCCTGATGTGTGTTGAACCAGTTAGTAGGTACGATAGTTTCTAAGGTAGGTACTTACGCCCGTCTTCTCCCCGTCAAGGCACAGAAAGTGTCGATGAGCAGTGCTGGCAGGTAGTGCAGGAAGAAGTTGTAGAACAGGAACAGATAGTAATTATTCGTGGGGTTCAGTCCGTAGTACCTGAAAATAGAGATTTTGAACAAAATCAGCTACGCAGCACTGGTTTCGTAGGCACTTTCGTAGGCGACTGAATGGGTTCATATTACATGGCGTAGAATCGTTCTAGATGGAAGAAAGTGCAATTTATGAGAGTGGAAGGAATTCACTACTAAAGTGAAGATTCAAAACTACCGCACTCCGGTAGTTTTGAATCTTCACTTTAGTAGTGAATATGTATAGCTACTTTTGTTTAACATTATATACTAGATAGCTACCTATTCATCATCATCATCAGCCTGTGGACGTCCACTGTTGGACATAGGCCTTCCCTAAAGAGCGCCACCACACCCGGTCCTCAGCCTTCCTCATCCAGCCACTCCCCGCCAGCCGTTTCATATCGTCAGTCCATCGTGCTGGAGGGCGTCGCACACTACGCTTGCTTATACGTAGTCTCCACTCAAGGACTTTCCGGCTCCAACGGCCATCGCCTCTACTACTGTACGAAAGGCATGGCCTGCCGACTGCCACTTCAGCTTGCTAGTAGTTTGAGCTATATCAGTGACCTTGGTCCTCCTGCGAATCTCCTCATTTCGGATCTTATCCCTCAGGGAAACTCCTAACATAGCCATCTCCATAACTCCCAGAGCAACTTTGAATTTGTGGACAAGGCCGTTTGTCACTGTCCACTATTCAGCATCATAGGTGAGGACGGGAAGGGCACACTGGTTAAAGACTTTAAGCTACCTATTATAATCATTAAAATACCTATAGAGATAATACGTACCACACTGCTTTCATGGTGGGTATCACAATTCCGAACCTCCTGTTGTATTCAATAAACTCGCCCCACGTGACCGGAGTCTGGGCACCAGACACGTAGTTGTAGATCGGTATGTCTGATGTTTGGCTGAAAATGAATGTTGTACCTAATTAGAACGCTAAAAATACTTAGCTACCTAATATACTACCCAAACACTGCCCAATACCAATAATAACCATTTGCCTTTACTTGTAGTTTTAGTGATTTAGTATTTTTCAAAGCCGTTATTCATTAAACCTATACCCTAGATCGGTTTCTACACAGCATCGCTTAGCGGCATGACTTTGCCGGTAGGGGGATAACTAGCCACGGCCGAAGCCTCCCACCAGACCAGACCAAAGATACCTAATTTAGAAAATATAAATTCCCAAATTGCCCCTGCCGGGAATCGAACTCGGGACGTCCTACTCATAAGACCACAGCGCTCACCACTGCACCAGGTAGATCGTCGGAGTATAACTACGAAGTTTTTATCCAGTAACCAGTTGTATATCAAATTTTTGAAAAGAGCAACCGCCGAGTTTCTTGCTGGTTCTTCTCGTTAGGAAAGGCGTGATGATTCAAAAGTAGGTAAATACTTGTAAAAGTTTAACTGAATAAAAATATTTTGAGTTTTGAATGATTTTTTTTGCAGCTTACTTTTCTTTATATTTCATGGCTGTGTGGTAAGCGGAGACTATGATGGCGTTCACGCAAAGGTCTACAGGCACCATATCGGCAGTCTTCGTCACATCCATGTACATGGTGCGCAGAACCTGAAAATAGCATAGAAATAGCAAACTAAGTATTACTTAGTACATAACAGATAGTTAAACGAGTTAGGAAATGGCTTAGTGGAGAATTTATCTAACTATATATTATATAAGTAAATATATTAATGTTTACAATTTGACGATTTCGATCAGGACTTAACTTGGAATTTGGATGGACAGTCAAAGGCCGTAAGTCGTTTAGCACCTTAATGATCACATTCGCGTGGTACGGTTATGCACATGCGTTAGGTGTGTGGCGTGTTTATAGAAAAAGGGCATAAGTGCGACAAGTTTATGATGCAATTGTTTCGCAGAGTTGCTACTCGAATTCTGAGGCTGACCCTACCTACTAGGTAACTAGTTACAATAAGCAAGCCACTGAATTGAACTTTGTCCACAGGTAGATTACATTTTGGATATCTCAGCCATGGAAGTAAGTAGGTAATAACACAATAGCTCAACGGTTGAGGAGCGGACTGAATTCCGAAAGGTCGGCGGTTCAAACTCCACCCGTTGCACTATTGTCGTACCCACTCCTAGCACAAGCTTTACGCTAAATTGCAGGGGAAAGGGGAGTATTAGTCATGATTAGCATGACCAATATTCTTTTTTTTAACTAATAACAGCTATTATGAAGACTCACCCCAGTGCCAATTCCCACCACTAGTCCAGTGGGCCCATACACGCTGTCAGTCCATCCTCTCACAGGCTCGTCGTAAGTCGACACGACTGGAAATTACAATATTGATTCGTTGACTTCAAGAGCTATGGAGTGATCTATCCTAATCATCACCATCACCGTTAACTCTGTCTGTAACAATACATCTGAAACTTCTAAAGTTCTACGTCTAAACCGATTTTAATGCGATTTTAGAATAATAGAACATAGCATTACACATATGCATTCGCACATCGTTCATCCGATTGAGTTGAAAGTTGTTGGGCTTCGCGGTGAGGTTTCTGGCGTAGTAGGTACCTACCGTCAAATCTACCTAAAACAAGAACGGTTACGCACTCAGCCGATCCGAATTCGTGAAAATACGGATATAAAAGCTCGGACCGAATTCGGATATTACTCACACACTCAGAATCCGAGGTAATACGAAAAACTACTACGGCTACTTCATCTGGTCCGAATTTCTTACGAAGACTCGGATGATGTAGAGACATCGAATGACGGAAGTCGGATGTAGAGCGTAAACTACCATACAAATAGTTATGATTACTTACTTCGAAACGTATTTTCACGGATTCGGATCGGGTGCAGTGCCGAACCGCTCTAAGTTGTGAGCGAGTTGACTCAGTTTGTATTTTGGCTCAACTGCAGTTGAAAAAACTCCATGGATCTATGGGAGAAATGGGAGACAAGGAGAAACTCACCGATTGAAGGTCGCATGATACAAATGGGCAACCCCTCCCCGTATATCCTTACAGCTTCTTCCGCGATCGCTTTTGTGAAGCAGTAGGTATTTGGGCGATTACCAAGGATGCTGGAAAAAAAAACATTATTCCAATAATCGAATTCGAGACACTTACCTACTCATATCAATGATTATATATTTAATTTTTTTTTAAATTCTTTTAAATATTAAAAAAAATGTTTATTGTTATATACTAGATGATGCTTGCGACTACGTCCGCGTAGTGATAGATTTTTGAACATCCCAAGGGAATTTTTAATTTTCCGGGAAAAAAAGTACCTACCAGGTAGCCTAAAGTAAAACTATTCGTATTCGTACACACGAGATGCAAGCTATCTCTTTACCAAAATATAGATGTTGCCCGCAACTTCGTTCACGTGGATTAAGGTTTGTGAAACGACTTTGGATCGATAATTCTCGGATTCTGGTTGGTGCGTAAAGGACTTAAGGAACTTAAAATTTACTTACGTGGGCAAAATAGATTCAATGAGATTGTCATCTAGCTGAGATACAGCCTCTAAAGCTTCCACGGACATCGGTGGATCATAGAATCTGAAAATAAGTATAAAAGTAAATATAGATAAGTATTATGTATAAAGTAGTAATTAGAAACAAGATAATATCATCATCTAATTTAGGGCAACAAGAAACTGCATCTAAAATACCTAATTTAAACTTAACTTAACTTAAGGGATGCAACCTGTTAAGACACGCTGACCCATTCCCATCTACATGGAACCAACAACAGAGTTGGTGCGGCTTGTGAAACGGCTGAAAAAGCTAAAGATTGCAAATACAGGGGTCTAGGCTCCGAATATGAGTTTGTTCCATTTGGTGTCGAGACCCTTTGTCCGTGGGGTACTACTAGCGCTTTAAGGCTTTTTAGGGAAATATCAAAAAGGTTTGTCGACATCACAGGAGACCGATGAGCTGGCAGCTACCTCGGACAAAGAATTAGTCTAGCCATTCAAAGGGTTAATAAACAGGTCTAAAGATCTAACTTACTTCTCTTCAATATACGGCAAATGCGTATTCGAGAATGCGGTCGAGACATGAGTTATTGCCTTCAGATTCCTGCATTCTTTCGCCAGTTTGAGCACTTCCTTGGTACCTCTGACATTGATACCAGTAGCTAATGACAGCTTCTCGTCGAACTTGACTGTGGCGGCTGCGTTTATTATTATTGTCACCTAGAAATTATTAATCGATTAGAACAGGTTGATCGATCGGCAAATCTAATACACAACAAGATCATAAATCATACCTTACTACTATTAGGTAAGTAGTAGGTACCTAGCTAGATACTAATTAGCCAACTGCTGACTATGATTATTATTTGTTATTTGTTATTATGATTATTATTCTATTTAGTGTCATATCCTTTACATACAAGTGTAAATTAAAAATTTATAACACCCCCGACGATCCAAAGTATTTGAGTTTTCCAAAACATCATTTTCAAATAAATAATTATGTATTTCGGCAACGTCCATCTTGACAGCTTGACATTTGTCTATTGACATAATATTATGAACCTAACGGTTATCTAACCTTCTTTTCTACAAGAAAACTAGAAAAGAGCTGATAACTCTTTAACGGCTGAACCAATTTTTTTAGATTATAGCTAAGAACACTCTCGATCAAGCCACCTTTCAAACAAAAAAAACTAAATTAAAATCGGTTCATTCGTTTAGGCGCTACGATGCCACAGACAGATACACAGATACACAGATACACAGACACACAGATACACAGATACACACGTCAAACTTATAACACCCCTCTTTTTGGGTCGGGGGTTAAAAATGATGGATTAAAAGAAACTGAAGCAATAGAAGGTTTCATCGGAGTAACATATCTTTGATAAGAAGATAGAAAAATCATGTGGAATAGGCAATTAATTTGAGTTTAAAATAATGAAAAGTAGTAAAATGACGCCAAAAATTATTAAAACCAAGTTAAAAGTTCAGTAATAGTAATAGGTATAAAAGTAAAATACAAAGTGTAAAGAAGGGAGGAAGAAAGAATTAATAAAAAATAGAGAAAACAGTCTGTACCTTTAGTAAAAACTAATAAGTAATTAAAATATCGGGGAAAATTAGAACTACGAGTAGCTAACGTAACAGTGAGGATGAAATTAAAGGGAATATTAATAAATGAAAGTTACATTTACGACGCGCCATGTCTTGTTCCATATGGAACAAGACATGGCGCGTCGTAAAGTGAAAAAAAAAAACATGAGGAAAAGAGAAGGAGTAAAGTAGTATAAAAGGAAATGAAGGGATAAAACTGAATGGGACTAGTGTGGGAGAGTCAGAATATTACGAGAAACTATTTTATTTTAATTTTATTTTTATTTAAAGGTTTACTAGCGATTTAACATAAACTTAATAACTATAATAAATACATTGGTTTTTCTATCATGCTCAACTATGTTAAATCATTTTAAAGTCAATCATACACTATAGAGACGAGAAAGAAAATTATAAACAATGTGAAGCAATAAAGTATATCCTATGAAGTCAAGTAGAGTTTTAGAGATTGGCTTGAAAATGTACCTTTGACGTAAGCATTTTCCTGTCCTCATCGCTAAGACCGATCCCAGGCATCTCCATGTCGCCGATAACGGGTACCACTTTATGAATGCCTTTTGGATTTTCTTCGTGAGCTCTATGGAATAACTGCGAAAATAAACAACGTTTAGTCAAATATCTACCTGCTTTTTCTGGCAATATTAAACTTTATTTGTGTCTCCTGGTGGTCAAGACCTGCCTCATCAATCCATACTATCCATACTTCCATACTATCCATACTATATATACTAATATTACAAATGCGAAAGTGTGTCTGTCTGTCTGCTGCCTTTTCACGTCCCAACAGTTTAACTGATTCTGACGAAATTTGGTACAGGGTTAGCTTATATCCCGGGGACGGACATAGGCTAATTTTTATCCCGGAAAATCAAAGAGTTCCCACGGGATTCCCAAAAACCCATCCGCTTAACCGATTTGTATGTTTGGTAGCGAGGTAGCTTGCGTCCCTGATATTGACATAGGCAACTGTTTATCCCGGAAAATCAAACAGTTCCCACGGGATCTTTAAAAACCTAAATCCACTCGGACGGAATCACGGGCCTTCCCTAGTAACACATAATATTTACCTTACAAGAGGGTTAATGGAATGAATATACTGCATGTCAGCAGGAAGTTCTTGAATTAATATTTTTGGACACAACGCTAATAACCAATTTTTTAATAACAGAGAGGAAATCGCCGACTACCTTTTGAAGAATTTTAGGCTTAAAACCCCTCATAATTTAAGGCTTATTTTTGTGGTAATCCTCACATATGGACATAACACTACGATTTGTAGAGCCACACTCCTATAATTCTTTTACATATTCACATCTCTAGACCAAAATTATTTAACTCAAAATATTTAACACTTTTTTCAGAAACTATGAGAAACTAGTTTTTGATAATTACCAGAAGATAATATTAAAATTGCAAAAAAATACTTGAAGGAAGTTACTTATTAAGTTTTAATTGCTTATGCAAAACATAGTTACTTACTAGTTTTATTTCCATAAAGACCAAAAAATGCGGTTATCTCAAAATGTTTCTGAGTTGAAACAGTTTTGATTTGAAGAGCTATTATTTTTATCACTTTTTTTTCTTTTTTTTTATAAAGAATATTAGCCATGCTAATCATGACTAATACTCCCCTTTCCCCTCCAATTAAGCGTAAAGCTTGTGCTAGGAGTGGGTACGACAATAGTGCAACGGGTTGGGTTTGAACCGCCAACCTTTCGGAATTCAGTCGGCTCCTCAACCGTTGAGCTATCGAGGCTCTAGATCATACTTTACACAGACTGATAGTCCTATCTAATTAAATATACTTACGAATTCATCCAACATATCATGGAGTCTTGAAATGGGATCCTTGCCTTTCTTCGGTCTGACCAAAACGAATAGCGTGTCAATATCACCACAGGACCTCAACAGCTTTTCAATCAAAACTAAAACAAGGGAGGAAGAATGGTTATGCCTACATACATGATCACTTCATCCATGCTCATCCGTACTATTATACTCGTCCGTAATAGGCAAGTGTAAGGAATTGGTGATAAGTTAATTTTTAGGGCTTCGTACCTCAAAAGGAAAAGCGGAACCCTTATAGGATCTCTTTGTTGTCTATCCGTCCGTCGTCGTTTACTTGTACATTCTAAAACAGATTTTTATTTATTTTTGTGCATAACAGTTTTTGATTTATCGTGCAAAATGTCGGAAAAAATACCCGAGTACGGAACCGTCAGTGCGCGAGTCTGACTCGAACTAGGCCGGTTTTTTTTTAATTAACAGACTAGCGCTTGGCTGCAATCAGACCTGCTAGCAAGTGATGATGCAGCCTAATAGTCAAGACTTCAGCGTCCTGTTCAGGGAGTCCTAGATTCGATCCCGGTCCACGCACCTCTGACTTAACCTGAGTTATGTGTTTGCTGTAACAGTGAAGGAAAAATGGCATGGAAACCAGTAGGTATGCCCAAGAGTTTTATCTACATAATGTTTTCAAAACTGTGCGAATTCTACCAACCGCGTTTAGACAGAGTACCGTGGTGGAATAATGGCATAAATCCCTCCCATTCTGCAGTAATGGATCAGTACTGGATCAGGATCAGTAATGGATCAGGATTGAGATTTAGAGTTGATAATAAAGCAAGTGTACCTATCTATAGTATCTACCTAAGTGACAGGTCGAGATGGCAATCGGAGTATAAGGCGGGGTATCGCAAGTCGGAACATGGTGAATGATGTTTACTTTTATCACGTAAAAACAAGGGTTAACAAACCGATCAAGAGCAAGTCTGACTCGCACACAAAGAGTTCCGTATGTGCCATCGTACAAAAAATAGCACTTTTTTATTTATTTTAATTTGCATGGCGAAAATTTTGTAATTTTTATTATTTGTTGTTATGTCATACACGCTCATATGAAAATTTCAACTCTCTACCTATTACGTTACGGTTCATGAGATACAGTCCGCTGACAGACATACAGACGGACGGAGAGCGGAGGCCTAGTATTAAGGTCCCCTTGGCACCCTAGGTTCGGAACCCTGAAAACGACAATTCACGCGGGTGAGGTCGTCAGTGACAAAAGCTAGGTCGTGTGTGAAACACAAAAAAAAATAGACTAGGTTAAAAGTAAGTTAACCTTTAATAAAATGCTATAATAAAAAAAATATGTAAAAATATGATTCCGGCCAGGATCGAACTGGCGGCCTTCTGCGTGTAAAGCAGATGTGATAACCACTACACCACGGAACCCGATGCTAATGCAAACTAAATATATCGGTAAAAGCTGTTCACTTAAAAAACAAGTTTGCCGACGAGCGCGACGGCGAAAACATAAATATCATCAACGGTCATTATTAGATTTTGAATGTGGAAAAAAACAAAAGTTTTTTTCGCGATTGGCGGCCGAAATACTATCACGAACTTACAAATTAGTTCTAATATTACCTATAATTTAAGTACTTCTAGTCTATGAAATAAATAAGCTAAGCGACTACTGTCGCGTTCGCCTGAACGATAATATTATCTTTGATTTCAGTAGTCCAGTCGACTCATTTTTAGGGTTCCGTTCCAACTGCCCGTCCGGTTCCGTAAGGTTTTTAGTGTACCAAAAGGGCCTTATTACTAAGACCCCGCTGTCCGTACATCCGTCCGTCTGTCAGTGGGCTGTATCTCGTGAACCGTACTAAATAGAGAGTTGAAATCACAGAATAAGTTTTATTGCCGCTATAATAACAAATAATAAGGAGTTCAAAATAGTCATTTTGAAAATAGTCATGAAAAAAAAGTGTCATGTACGACGGTACGGAACCCTTCGTAAGCGAGTCTTACTCGCACTTGATCGATTTTAGGGCACCTACACAGCTGTTATAGCCTAGGCTGTATCGATATTGATTAAATATCCAGGTACAAACCAAACTATAGGAATATACCTAAACATGCAATATTGAGTAAAATAAGAATTCATAAGTAGATTAAATATTATGTAATATAAGTACTTAATTTATATTAATAACAAAATAAAACAACGTGACATTAATATAAATTTTATTTATTATGTATATTTATATGAGCTAGACAAACAATCACCTTGAATAAATAGTTTTACAAAATAAATATTACATTGTAGAGGTAAATATAATATAGAGACTACAGCAGCACCTTCTCTACCACACGACTCGCCTTCAAACTTATTCTGCCATCTGTAGGAAAAAAACATATGATTAAAAAACATAAAAATATATAGAAAACCACACCAAAGACACCCAACAGTCTAAGCGAAATATTACATGCGTAAAAACTCCATGCTTAAAATTTTGGAGCACTTCCAGAGGCGGGAAATGTACGATACATAAAATAAATAATATAAGTACGCATATCACACTAATATTATAAAGGAGAAAGTTTGTATGTGTGTATGTGTGTGTGTGTTTGTGTGTATGTTTGTTACTCCTTCACGCAAAAACTACTGGATGGATTGGGCTGAAATTTAGAATGGAGATAGATTATACCCTGGATTAGCACATAGGCTACTTTTTATCCCGGAAAATCAAAGAGTTCCCACGGGAATTTAAAAAACCTACATCCACGCGAACGAAGTCGCGGGTATCAGCTAGTATAAAATAAATACGTTAAATATAGACTCGAAATATATTCTATACTTATTTAATAAGTAAGTAGCATGAATTCTTGGTTTGGAGTATTAACAGCACTAAGAATAACTCTCGCACTGATCCTGTACTCTCAGTACAAGATTTTACTTTTCACCAACGTTGATAGTATTTTTGAGGACTTCGCCTGTGTAGGTGTTAGCTGGCGGGCGTGCTCTGCCTTTTTGGAGTGTTTTTTTTTTGTTGTTAAAACTGACTGGAAAGCGCTCTAAGGGGCCCGTGCCGTGCGTGTGTCGGCGAGCGCCGGCACAGACGGCGTCCATACTTGTATAGTTTCCCTAACTTGTTACAAATAACTAAAACTTGACATAGGCTAATCTTTGTAAAGCCAGACGAGAGAAAAAAAATAGTATTTTAGAGAGTCGAAACATCCATTTTACTTTGACGTTATTTCGTTTCGACTCTCGAATACTATCATAATTGGTGAGAAGTAAAATCTCATACTGAGGGTAAGGTGTGCATATAGAGTGGGAGTGTAAACACAGTAGCGCCATGTTTCAGCGTCTGAATTTTCTGTAAACTTTTCTTTAAGTCGGATATATTTTTTTCGAAAAATAGTTTATTCAGATACAAGTTAGCCCTTGACTGCAATTTCACCTGGTGGTAAGTGACGATGCAGTTTAAAATGGAAGCGGGCTAGCCTGGAATGGCAGTTTTTACAGCCGATACCTATTACCTTTGGGAGTTTACTTATTTAATATCTAGCCTCTTTCCCCTATGCATAACACGTACTTACTTAAGAAAAAATCTGATAAACTTGAGGCTATGTGACCGTGAATTCCGGTAGGTACGGAATAAGTAATGGCACCAAACAAATTTACGAATAATAAAGCAAGCATTAAAAAAAGCAACACACGAAAATAACACACACAAAAACCACTTACCTCGAAGATACACAAAAAACATCAAAACACTAAAAATCAAGTCATGCAAAACACTCTATGCTCGGAGTTCGTACCCATCATCATTGGACAAACATAAATTATGATTAAGGTCGATGTACGGTCAAACAAGACAATTATTACTATAAGATTTATGATGCTAAATCACAGATTAGATATAATCACTTCTAAAGCCTGAAACACACAAGTAGGTAACACTCCGAGAAACGAATCCGACGCAGTTTTAAAAGTTGTAACACCTGCATTGTAAGTTTAAGTTAATTTTAAGTTTTATTTTGCGGAACACTGTACAACGAGGACTTTAGCAGTTTTTCTTTTTTTCTTGAAAACGAGTTATAATTATTAATTTTTTATTTGAACCAAATAATAGTTCACCAAAATAATATTGAAATAAATAAGTAAGTTAATCAACGCCCACTGTTGATCTCAGTAAGGTGCATAGTTTTTAACCGACTTCCAAAAAAGGAGGAGGTTCTCAATTCGTCGGAATCTTTTTTTTTTTTTAATGTATGTTCCCCGATTACTCAAAGACCCCTGGACCGATTTGGAAATTTTTTTGTTTGAAAGGGTATACTCTGCCGGTGGTCCCATATAAATTTGGTGAAGATCTGATGAGTATCTTCGGAGATGGAGAACAGAACTCCTCAATGGATAGGAGCAAATTGCTCGCGATCAGTGTAATAGCTTAGTAAACAGTAGGGTTTTAACTGGGTATAGCATATTATAGTACAGTGGGGCCACTAAACATTGTGAAATAAAAAAAATTCAAAAGAAAAATAAAGTCGAGCGAGCATATTAAAACAAAATTAGAAATAAAAGAGTGAAGCTCGCCCGACTTCACACCTAGGTACATTACACGTGTAGCTAAACAAAAGTTATTTTTTACTTTTTAGTGTTTGTGGTTTTTGAAGTCGGTTTTATTTTTCTTTTTTTATTTATTTACATTACATTAGATAACTCTGACATTGAATTTGTCGTAAAGTTAGGTACAATCAGAAGGTCAGTTTTGATGATTATTATGGTTTAGCAGGTAGGTATATAATAGACGTTGATGCAAAAAATCGTTCGATGTTTTTGAGGTTGATCAAAATACTGAATCATAATTATGTGGAGTTTGATTATTTTTAACCCCACTCCAACGGCCCAAAAAGAGTGGTGTTATAAGTTTGACGTGTGTATCTGTGTTTGTGTATCTGTCTGTGGCATCGTAGCTCCTATACTAATGAACCGATTTTAATTTAGTTTATGTTGTTTGAAAGGTGGCTTGATCGAGAGTGTTCTTAGCTATAATTCAAGAAAATCGGTTCAGTCGTTTGAAAGTTATCAGCTCTTTTCTAGTTACTGTAACCTTCACTTGTCGGGGGTGTTATAAATTTTTAATTTAAACTCATGTGATATCTTTGCAAAATAAATGAAAATTAGATTTAGGTTTACCTATATTTAATACGAGAGGAAGGTACTAGCATTTTCCTCATAAAGTGTATTTAGCAAACTAGATAAATATAATAATAAAACTGTAATAAGTATTTATCTAGATACCTAAAATGGAAATAGGTAACCATAATCTACCACCAGGTATAAGGTAAGACCTAATTATATTCTGTGGTACAGGTATAAGGAAAATAGTTCAGGTTATTTACTGTACATACTCGTATAGTAAAATTTATTTAGATACTCATCTTGTGTATCCCTATAGCATTCGACAAAGGAATTAGGTCTCAGAGAAGCCATACATGTACGCATCTTGAGCAGTTGATCGTTTGGACAATGTATGGACCACTCAAGCATTTAAGCTGTCAACTGGTCTCTTGTATAGATGGGTATAGACCACGCGAGCGAATGCTCATTCTATTCCCACTATGTCTAATTCTCTTTTGCATAAAGAGACAGAGTGGGACTTCGTCTGTGTTGGTGTTAGCTGGCGGGCGTGCTGTGCCTTTTTGGAGTGTTGTTTTTTGTTAAAACTGACTGAAAAGCGCTCTTAGAGGGGGCCGTGCGTATGTCGGCGAGCGCTGGCACATACGGGGTCCATACTTGTATAGTTTAAGTAACTTGTTACAAATAACTACAAACTTGACATTGGCTAATCTTTGTAAAGCCAGACGAGAGAGAGAATAGAGACAGAGCAATGCTCGGTCGCTGTTTATCCAAGAGAATTTGACAGGTTGAAGAGTGAGCATTCTCTCGTTTGCTCTAATCCACCTTATGACAATGAATTAGACCAGACTCTTAGTGGAATTCCGTATGCTCAATATGCAGACCGCATTCTGCATGGGGTTTGCGGTGGCCCGCTGTAATATTTCAGAGCTGTTCCAAAGATATCCGAAGATAATGCCCACTGCATTATTAGTAAGTATATAATATTATCAAACTAGGCAAAGCCTATGTTTTGGTATATCAATTTATATGTCAAAGTTCATTCGCTTTTATTTATTGTTTGGAATTTATATAAGTGCAATAATATATACCTAACTCAAAATTAAAAAACCCCCGACACAAAAACCTCTATAAGAAAACTAGAAAAGAGCTTATAACTTTCAAACGGCTGAACCGATTTTTTCGATTATAGCTAAGAACACTCTCGATCAAGCCACCTTTCAAACAAAAACAAACTAAATTAAAATCGGTTCATTCGTTTAGGAGCTACGATGCTACAGACAGATACGCACGTCAAACTTATAACACCCCTCTTTTTGGGTCGGGGTTAATAAACAACCAAAGCACTCAGGTACCAAATGACACAGTTTGCGGTATGCATATTTTTCAAGCGAATAACTTATTAGAGCCTTCAGCCTGCACTAAAACGGAGTTTGTAAATCGCTATTATGGAGTCAATGCTCGGAGCGGTTGATCATGACCGTCCGTGTTTGGCTGCTTTTAAATAATAAATACTTATTTCAAAGTTGGCTAAATATATCACAGCAAAAACTCACAAAACACAACTCACCTTTCCCCAAAAACCCGGTACCACCCGTCAAAAACACACACTGATCCTTGTAAAACCTCTGAACGTCTGTTCTGGACGCTTTACCCTTTGTTAGCCTCTGTTTCTCCGCCTCCTTCGTGTCCATTAGATCCTCCTGAGCATAGTAATCATCCAACTGGTTCGCGGAGACGAACTCGTGGTCTTCCGAGTAGTTCAAGATGGGTGCGGTTGGGTTCATGGCTTGGTTGTCCGTTTCGGGTGTATGCACTGAGTTTTCTAAGTCCTGTACAAGAAAGGAATTGATTAGCTTGTGCCCGCGTATTTATTTGCCCGGGATAAAATATCTTATTCGCGTAGTTTTATGAAAATCCCATAGGAATTCTTTGTTGTGCCCGATAAAAATATTACTTTAAAAAAATTATATACAAATTACATATTATTTTGCTATATTTAATGCAGTAAAATTATATATTTTTGGAAATCTATTTTAATTCAAATTATGTACAGTAAAATTGCAAAGCTAATGGCTGCGAGGCAAATTTTAGGTAGGTACCTATAATAATTTCAGATACAAGAGCATACTTTCGCGCTTGACTTGAATGCACCATGGAAAGTACTCTTAAACATGATTTAATTCGGGAATCCCCACCTTGAAACGTAGGTATAAGCAATCTAAACCCGACCAGTTAAACATAATATATCAAGCCTCGGCGCTTTGTGATCGCAAAAAAAACCTTTTTAGTACGTTGACCTTCGGAGGAACTAGAAATCAAACTTGTATGGAGTTACGAGTTTTTCAAGTTAATCGTAATTTAACCTTTAGTCATCACATCACATCTGCCTCAATTTCCCTATTGGATTAATTAATTAAACGTAGCTTTTCTTTTTTATTTACATTTATCATGTAACTAGCTGATGCCCGCGACCTTGTTCGCGTGGATGTGGGTTTTTTAAAATTCCCGTGGGAACTCTTTGATTTTCCGGGATAAAAGTAGCCTTTGTGCTAATCCAGGGTATAATCTATCTCCATTCTAAATTTCAGCCCAATCCGTCTAGTAGTTTTTGCGTGAAGAAGTAACAAACATACACACACACACACACACACACACACACACACACACACACACACACACACACACACACATACAAACTTTCTCCTTTATAATATTAGTGTGATTATACTCTTATTAGAAACTAGCCGACTAGCCTTAGTTTCGCTAGAGTGAAATTTTTGAAAATCTTTTCTCACAGGCATAACGCATAACTGAGTAGGTTCCTGCGGGAGGCGTGTAATGACGTGACGGGAGGGCTCAGTGATTCGTCCACTTGTGACAACTGTCATCCTCGACTACCGCAGAAGCCTACTCAAGTATGAGCTATACCTATAATATTCAGCAAATGGATGGATGACCGGTTTTGGAGGTTTGGAAAAGAATTTGGTGACAAATCGATCGTTAATAGTGATAAAATTCGGTTTTCAGATGAATAGAATATTATTGAATATTATATATTATTTATTAAATATTATTATTTAATAAATAATAATAATATTATTATTTTACCAGTGCAATAATAATTTAGATGCGGTAAATAGAGCGAGATCGCAATAAATATTTTCAAACCCACAGTTGCATATTATATAGAATTGTAAATGTGTGTGTATATTGATAATTTTTGGGTTCCGTATCTCGACAGAATAAAAAGGAACCCTTATAGGATCACTTTGTAGTGTCTGTCTGTCGTCTGTCGTGTTACTCCCCGTTGAACTCGAATCGTGAAAGGCAGGTAAGTAGGTAAGTCTTATATGTACCTAAAGGGAAAAATCCGAAAACCGTGAATTTGTGCTTATATAAAAAAAAATTGTACTTTTTAATCCCCGACCCAAAAAGAGGGGTGTTATAAGTTTGACGTGTGTATCTGTGTATCTATCTGTGGCATCGTAGCTCCTAAACGAATGAAACGATTTTAATTTAGTTTTTTTTGTTTAGATAAAGGTGGCTTAATCGAGAGTGTTCTTAGCTATAATCGAAGAAAATCGGTTCAGCCGTTTGAAAGTTATCAGCTCTTTTCTAGTTTTTTTATAGAGGTTTCTGTGTCGGGTGTTTTTTTAATTTTAAATTATTGTACGATGGTATGGAAATCGTGTGCGAGTAGGACTCGCAATTAAACGGTTTTTTAAATTCATTAGGTGCATACAGTACCCTACTACCTATCTAAGGTACTTCTTCTATGCAATAATATGTATCTACTGTTGTACCTTCTTAGCAAATAAATCGCTTACCATAAAATGTAATGTGTGGCTTTGCGATCAAGGAGTAAACTAACAAGTGATTCACAAGAACGTGCGTCAGAATATTAATTAATCAGGGTACCCTAGACCGACGCAGCTGCAAAATCTGGGAAAGCCCGGAATTTCTCGGTTTCGATTCAATAATTTTTATTTTATTTCTAGTAAGCTCGTAATAATACTCTTTACTTTTTTTTTAAATTCCATTCCGTCAACCCGTACCTACGCATTCACTGCTGGACATAGGGTTTTCCAAGAACTTTTGTAAACTCGAAGGCCGTTCGAACGTTTATCAAGCAGCAAAGACAATGAGAAAATTTGGTATTAACTATATTTTTTTTTTGATAACTCTCATACCTCCTCAAGTCATTCATTGTCATAATTCTTTCATGATTATGATTTATCAAACACGATCTATAAAAAGTCTAGTTTATGCCCGCGACTTTGTCCGCGCGGACTACACAAATTTCAAACCCCAATTTTTTTCAAAAACCCTTTCTTAGCGCATGTCTCCGTGATAATAGTATCTGCATGCCCAGCCAGATCCGCCCAGTAGTTCGTTAGTAGAGCTGTGCGTTGACATCATTCGGTCAGTCAGTCACCTTATCCTTTTATATTATACATATTGAGATTCTTTAATAAAAAATAACACCTAATACAGGCTACCTATTGATGTTTGAAAAATTGCTTGTAATTAAAGATGAAAAATGTTTCAAATAATGCGCTTACTACTTAGGAACACAGTCGTGTAGGTATAACCATTCTACAATATTACTTATTCCTCTATATTTATGTAGAAATTATAACTACCTACTATCGTACCTACTAGGTGAGGTGATTATTACAAAATGACAGTGTTAACGATGAATTGGATACCAATAAAATATAAATTGTAAAACAACCATTAAAAAAGACGCGTTGAAATAAAAGACATTTTTATTCCAGCCAACCCAGCCAACAAGGAAGTGATAATTTATTTAAATACAATATTTTGTTCATATTTTTTACGTACAAGCCAGGTACCTAGCTACTTAGTAACTAAAATATTAATACTAATTGGAACAAATGTAAATTAACACCCCCGTTATAAATTTTTAATTTACACTTGTTCTATCATGACTAATGGACTCCTACCTTATGTATAAGGCTAAAAGTTGACACTCACTTGACCACTTTTAGTTATTTTTAGTCCACTTGGTGATAAAAAATAATGTTTTATTTAATTTTTTTCTTCTTAGTTCTTTTTATTTAGGTACCTTGACATTTTACGAATGCCCAAACATTGGCTGGTACGGAATGTTGTGGTTATTAAGAATTTATTCTCAAAAGTTATGAATGAATGTTCAATTAAGTTTGTCTATATCTATTTCCGTTTGAAAATATTACTATAAAACTTAAAGCTAGTCTTATCTAATTACTATACAAATCATGCCCGCGTGGAATGGTGCCAAGAATACTGGCTGCATTTCCTGGATAGCCCGGCTGATTCAGACCGATCGCGATAGTCGGACTTTCTGGCTTCATTTTTTATCATTCTGGTACAGAACCCTAATGAGGTGATACATGTAACCGATACAATCGTGAGTTGTGGAGATGAAGTGACCTAGGGCTCCATAACTCAAAGATCCGATAAAGATAGGGGTTCCAAAGAGTTAGAATAGCGAAACCGCACTGTTCGCCATTCACCACCACACTGGAAAATCACTAGCACCTACCTATTTATAAATGCGAAAGTGTGTCTGTCTGTCTGCTACCTTTTCACGGCCCAAGAGCTTAACCGATTCTGACGAAAGGTACCGGGTTAGCTTATATCCCGGGGACGGACATAGTCTACTTTTTATCCCGCAAAATCAAACAGTTCCCACGGGACCTTAAAAAACCTAAATGCACGCGGACGAAGTCGCCGGCATCATCTAGTATATTATAAATCCGAAAGTGTTGTTTGTTGGTTTGTCTTTCAATCACGCCGTAACGGAGCAACGGATCGGTTATGATTTCTGCTTGGATATAGTTACAGACATGGAGAATGACATAGGCTACTCTTTATCCCGGAAAATCAAAGAGTTCCTACGGCATTTTAAAGCCCTATAAGTTGCGAGAATCAGATAGTGCATCAATAAGATACTTACTTGTAAATTCTCCTGTAATTCCTTGCTCAATTTCCTGACGCCATTCAGGTCTTTGAGTTGTTTATCTGTTGCTTTTCCGAAGACGTCTAAATTGTCTAGTTTCTCCGCCTTCCTCTGCCCTTCCATCCATTGCGCCATCTTGTCTTTGGTTAGTTCCGCGCAAGCTAGCGGTGAATCTTGCAAGTAGTAATTCATTTTTCTGAAAAAAAGAAAATACTGTTTAATTTTCTTAAACATAAGTACCATAAAACTTATGTCTAACTTACCTCGCCATATTAGGTACATACCTACCTACTAAGTACCCTTAGGTACAACTTATTAAGTCAATAGTCGCGCGTGGAATGGTGCCAAGAATAATAAATAAAAAATATATAGAACCTTTATTGCTGATAATATGTATATCCATCTATATATTAGGTAGTACAAATAGGGGTAGGTACCTACCTACTCTGTGACAAAACTTGGACCTTATACTTGCGTTGAGATTATAAAGGTTCTTTGTTTTACTAGAGAATCGAAAAAATTAAGGCATTTAAAAATACTTAGTTAATTTACTCAAAATAATAAATAGATTGTTTTGTAAATGCCCAAAAGGTTATATTAAAAAAATTATTAAGGTAGTAAGTATTTATTAAAATATGTAAGATTGAATTCCCAATAATAAAAGGTAGGTAGTGAAGGTAGTACAGACCAGTTTAGGAACCGGATATTAACTGAGGTACCTTGAGGTAGGCTACCTACTCCATGGTATGAACTGGTCTCTTGACCAGGCAGGACAAGCTCCTTCGGACTACCCTTTATTAGAGTACCGTGGTAGGAAAATATATTGTATTATACAAGAAACCCATTAATTTCACTTCAATTTCTGAAAAGAGCAGCAGCCGAGTTTCTTCAATTGCTTGCCCTTCTCAATAAGAAGGGCATTTTGAATTGGAACTAATTTGATGGTAGATTACCTAGGTACTAATTGACGATTCAAAAGCACGCCACATTGTAAAAGTTTAGTTAAAAAATCCTACTAAAAACCTTTTCTGTTTCCATGTCTATTGCTATTTCGATATGTAGTTATTTCTATTTATTTTGTTTCTTTTCTATTTCTATATTTCTATTCTTGTTGCTATTCCTATTTCTATTTCAATTACAATATGTTGGATTGTCCCGTGTCCGTCAGTTATAGAAAATTGGCATAAAAGCGCGAAATATACGCATGCACTTTTACAAATTTAAACAAGTATAAATTAAAAATTTATAACACCCCCGACAAGTGAAGGTTACAGTAACTAGAAAAGAGCTGATAACTTTCAAACGACTGAACCGATTTTGTTGGATTATAGCTAAGAACACTCTCGATCAAGCCACCTTTCAAACAAAAACAAACTAAATTAAAATCGGTTCATTAGTTTAGGAGCTACGATGCTACAGACAGATACACAGATACACACGTCAAACTTATATCACTTTTGGGTCGGGGGTTAAAAATAAAACCGGTCAAGTGCGAGTCATACTCGCGCACATTTTGCGCGATAAATGAAAAACTATTATAAGTACATAAAAATAAATAAAAATCTGTTTTACAATGTACAGGTAAAGCCCTTTCGATTTACCCACTTGGTATAGTTATCTTATTATGAAAATTGAAAATATAATTGTTCAAATCAATTTTTTGTTTGGGATGTTTAGGTAATTACAAATTCACGGTTTTCAGATTTTTTCCTTTACTGCCTACCTGCCAAACATGATTCTAGGGTTTCTTGACAGACACGACACACGGACAGACAGACAGACAACAAAGTGATCCTATAAGGGTGCCGTTTTTCCTTTTGAGGTACGGAACCCTAAAATTAAAGCTAGGTATATACTAAGTATGGAGTATGGACTTCGTCTGTGTTGGTGTTAGCTGGCGGGCGTGCTGTGCCTTTTTGGAGTGTTTTTTTTTTGTTAAAACTGACTGGAAAGCGCTCTAAGGGGGTGCTGTGCGTATGTCGGCGAGTGCCAGCACAGACGGGGTGAATACTTGTATATTTTAACTAACTTGTTACAAATAACTACAAACTTGACATTGGCTAATCTTTGTAAAGCCAGAAGAGAGAGAAAAAAGATACTAAGTATGTGGTGGTATCTTTGTTAATTTTATTACTTTACATGTGGAACCAATAAGTACTTGTCTATATGGTAATAAAAAGGTGTTGATCGTTTCATACAAAGTAGGTACTTACACAACATAATAATATTAGTATTTACAAGTACATTTTATTTCCTTATACTGCATTCTATACATATATTGCTAAAAACGTGCTACGAGGCCGAATTTTACTGCGATCACGTAATATTATTAAAATTAATGCATCAGCATTCAGCACTATGCAAACGCATTGAAATGCTGACATTTTATAAACAGTCATAGACAACTAAATAACTACTTATATTTTTTTTAACCCCTGACCCAAAAAAAGGGGTGTTATAAGTTTCACGCGTGTATCTGTGTATCTGTCTGTGGCATCGTAGCTCCTAAACTAATGAACCGATTTTAATTTAGATTTTTTGTTTGAAAGGCGGCGTGATCGAGAGTGTTCTTAGTATAATCCAAGAAAATTGGTTCAGTAGTTTGAAAGCTATCAGCTCTTTTCTAGTTACTGTAACCTTCACTTGACGGGGGTGTTATAAATTTTTAATTTACACTTGTTACTACTTATATAGGCATGATTATTAAGAATCCATACTTATTAGTACCTATAAAATACGCTATGCTATGCGAAAGTAACGCTTTTAGGGTTCCGTAACCGAAGGATGCCAACGGGACCTTTACTGAGGCTCCGCTTTCCGTCTGTCAGCAGGCTGTATCTCGTGAACAATAATCCGTAGAGACCTGAAATTTTCACCGAATGTGTATTTCTATTGCCTATATTATATACAATCCTACACATATAATTCCAAAAAAAATACCGCCATGAAAATTTAAAAAAATTAAAAAGTGTTATTTCTTGTACGATTGTACGGAACCCGTCCTGTCTGACTCGCACTTGACTGATTTTTATTTTCTGTGTTTTCATGACTCAACTGCTGAACCGCGTACACACAGGCGTAGCTCACATCATCTATCTTACTGTACATCTCAGGGACGGAGATCTAGGATAAATCTTATCCGAAAATTCAGTTTCTTCGTAATTTCCAAAAAATTGACTTCACGTGGATGAAGTCATGGGCATCATCTTATCGACACTTTATTATAAGTAGATACCTACCAACTTACATTGATTAAATTATTGATTATTTTTAACCCCAGACCCAAAAAGAAGCGTGTTATAAGTTTCACGTGTGTATCTGTCTATCTGTCTGTGGCATCGTAGTTCCTAAACTAATGAACCGATTTTAATTTAGTTTATTTTGTTTGAAAGGTGGCTTGATCGAGAGTGTTCTTAGCCACTCGACATTATCCAAGAAAATCGGTTTAGCAGTTTGAAAGTTATCAGCTCTTTTCTAGTTACTGACATAACCTTCACTTGTCGGGGATGTTATTAATTTTTAATTTACACTTGTGACCTTCGCTCCACGCTTGTCAAGCGTTTACTCAGAAAGTCCACTTTTGTGGTTGAAAATCCAAAGAACCAGCATATTATTATCAGACAAGGGTACCAAGCAAAACGAAGGGTCGGGTGTGGCAATAAAATAAAATTTAGCCTAGAAATATTTCAATCGGTTGTTTCATTATAAAGTAAAAGGGAACTTCCGCCCAATTACCAATTTATTTTTAGCATAATAAGCTCTATTTATATGCGGAAATCTGCAATAACTTTGATTTAATTAATTTTCATAATATTAGGACTGCCATTTATCAATAAAGTATAAAATGTAGTTTACTTATTTATTATTGACAACCGCCCTTTAAAACTTTCTGCATTGAAATCTACTTAAAAATTATTAACAACAAGACGTGTAAATTATAAATTTATAACACCCCCGACAAGTTAAGGTTACAGTACCCAGGAAAGATCTGATAACTTTCAAACGGCTGAACCGATTTTCTATGATTATAGCTAAGAACACTCTCGATCAAGCCACCTTTCAAACAAAAAAAAAAAAAACTAAATTAAAATCGGTTAATTAGTTTAGGAGCTACGATGCCACAGACAGATACACAGATACACATGTCAAACTTATAACACCTTTATTTTTGGGTCGGCGGTTAAAAATGTAGTTTACTTATTTAGTGACTTTGTTCAATAAGATTTTTTCGGTTATCCTGTCCACAAATCGTATGGACTTTTTTGACGAATAACAATGTCGCTAAGTAATTGAATTGAATTGAATGGAATTAAATTCTGATATAATTTAAAAATTTCAATGTTACAAATTACAATGCGACCTTCCACTATGCATTATGATTTTATTATCTAGAATTGCATATTAAAGTTGTGCATCTTGTATAAAACAGTTTTGTATAATATTATTTAATTATATGTAAATAATACTTTGTTATGTGACCCTGATAGTTATTTACTTATTACTTATTAGATCTTTTAATTGCATCAAAATTCCGAAACTGACGTGTACTCGTAAAAGAATATACTTTTCTAACAATAATATTTTGCGAAGTGTAGGTATAATGCAAGGGCAAGGCTGACGCAGATTAGATCATAATATATATTATTATTAATGTCAATATTCCTACACCGTATTAACTTTGGGCCAACTGCACCAAAAGCGCTCAGTAGCTGTACCAGAGTGCAGAATTTTAAATGCATCACACTAATATTATAAAGGCGAAAGTTTGTATGTGTGTGTGTGTGTGTGTGTGTGTGTGTGTGTATGTTTGTTACTCCTTCACGCAAAAACTACTGGACGGATTGGACTGAAATTTAGAATGGAGATAGATTATACCCTGGATTAGCACATAGGCTACTTTTTATCCCGGAAAATGAAAGAGTCCCCACGGGAATTTTAAAAAACCTACAACCACGCGAACGAAGTCGCGGGCATCAGCTAGTACCTACCCAATATTCTAATAAGGTAGTAGAGCCGCCAATCGATTAAGATCTTTGCGATTAATAGATCTTATGGCAATAGTAGGTTTATGGCATTTTGGTACCGCATTCGTAACTCTGGAACAAGATCCTCAATTTATGCTTTGAGTGCCCGAAGAATTCCATCATTTAATGACTTGCCGTAAATCTCTTAATAAATCTGTTATATAATATAATAATTTTGCAATATAAATCTAGATATAATCAGAAACATCCATACTAATATTATAAATGCGAAAGTGTGTCTGTCTGTCTGTCTGTCTGTCTGCTACGTTTTCACGGCCCAACCACTGAACCGATTTTAATGAAATTTGGTACAGGCTTGGGATACGTCCCGGGGAAGGACATAGGCTACTTTTTATCCCGGAAAATCAAAGAATTCCTACGGGATTTAAAAAAAATTGAAATCCATGCGGGCGAAGCCGCGGGCATCCCCTAGTATTATATAAATCTAGAATTCATTAGAATACCTAGTAAAGAAAAAAGGTCAATGCGAGCACCTTTACGATCTCAATGTTTCCGAAGCGACCTCCACTTTTCTAGAAAGACTGGTTAAGACTAGACTAACGGTGTAAACGGTGAAAATATAGATAAATTAAAAGCTATAGTGGTTAATACACTCCAATATCACACGTGTCCAAAGCTGAAACGCCGCCGTCATCATATCGCGACTAGGCAGCTTCAGAAACGCTGAAAGTGCTTCGTCAAAAGTAAAACCTTCGTCTTATGTCAGAGGACTATCGGTCCGTCCGGGAAGTATCTAAATTAATCCAAAACCAAAACTCAATTCAAAAATTCAAAATTCTACCAATGGTTCGGAATGCCTTTCTAATTTGCCAATTTTACTAATTTGACTCGGAGGCAGTCCTGAATTATGTATTTAACTTTCGGGTAACGGTAAGCGTTTTTTTTAATTATTTTTAAACGTTATCAAAATATGTAGTTATCAGTACTAGGTCGGTGATTCTCAGATTTGGCGCAAATCACATATCAGGTCAAATAAAAAAATAATGAATGAAGTTGCAGATGAGAATTGCATTACAAAAGAACTCTTGTATATTCAGCTACGGGTGCCCCAAAATTCAAAATTGTAACTACAAAGGTTACTTCAGAAATAATATTTTTGATATTAAAAACTCACCTCCTTCTGCGGGTAAAACAGGAGTCTCAGGAAAAATCGCTATGATTTTCAAAGAAGACGGTTTTAAACGAGCTCGAGTTTTTCACATATTAATATATACATCCTGAGAAGCAATTAAAATGCATTTTCACACGTACGAATCATTTAATTACGTCATAAAAAAATAACAAATGTTTGGCACAGAAAAAAAGTCATTACCTGCAACTGAGATGGCACCTCCAAAATATCCTTCTAGTATACATATTGCCTTCCGTTCTCCCCTGCCCCGTACTAAGCCATAATCAGTCTATCTAGGCATGTTGCGGAAAGTGGCCGTGCACTTGTAGAAAAAAAATTATTTACGCTTTTAGTGCCAAAACTGGTGTTTGGCACGACTTTTCACTCTTTACCTTCAACATCATTTTAGGACAAATAATTAGTTTTTCTTAATAATTTTATCTTCTTTCATGCACTAATAACAACATAAGTATGTAGTTTGATGTTCATATTTATTGCATTTTAAAATACGACGTTAGACAATTAAAACTGCCAAAACCTCATTTACGCTCTATCATTACCGTAATTTTCCTTCCGTTTTTAAATTGAAGGTAATGATGTTGAATTGAAGGAGGTGATCAATTTTTCAGGAAATAATGTTGTTCCAAAATTGTGTAATTTTCTTCATATCCTTTGACATTAAATCACGTGACAAAATATTAATCTTCAGTAATTCTTTAACTTATCAGTTGAATTAGTAGCCCATATTGTTCCAAGCAATTTAGAAATAACTATTCAAAATTATTGCACCTCGTGGTATTTCAATATTAAAAATAACCATCATATATCGATTTTAGAAACTACCATAGTGAAAAGAAATAGTCAAAAACGCGCGAAAAAAAATTAGCGCAGGCTAAAAACACAAAAAACAAACAAAAACGAAGAACTAAAGAAAGATCTAGAAAAATATGCGAAACGTAAAGAAGAATGATGGAGTCCTTTCATTCCTTCTTGGATATTAGGGCTACAGCAGTTGTTTTCTAGGTCTCCCTACCTTTGGCTGCTGCTTTGACATGGTTCCACGAGAATTCCATTCTTTTAAAGTCTGCTTCAATGGGCCTCCTCTAGGAGTTTGTTGTTCGACCAGGTCTCATTTGACCGCCAGGCTGCCAGGTAGGCACGTTTCAATAAATGCCGCTTGAGCAACGTTTTCTTCCTCTCTTCGCAAAATATGCCCGACCAATCACAATCGCCTCAAAGCTATTTCCTTATTAACTGGGAGTTGCTGGCATTTGTACCACAAGTCCTCATTTCTGATCGTGTTAGACCAGAAAATGCGGGGAATAACACTGAAACTCTTATTGTGGAAAACCTGAATTCTGTGGATTAGCGATAATATAGTTGTTTCCACGTTTCACACCTGTATAAGAAGACTGAATTTACAAGCGATTCAAACAGAGAGAGCTTTAGCTTTTATAATCCAGTTATTGACATCAGCCTTGGCACCGCCGCTAGGAGAAATGATGCTACTGAGGTTACAGAACTCCTTCACTCGGTTAATTGGTTTGTCTTCTAAATAAAATGGTTCTGAAGCAGTAGAACTTATCCTCATCTTCACTGTTTTCTTTGTGGTAATCGGCAGACTAGTTAAGGAACTTTGTCTTGTAGGTATTTTGATTTAGACTTAATGTATTCGAGTCAATCTGATATGAGAACAAGGTCATCCGCATAGTCAAGGTCTTCAAGTTGCCTACTGCTCCATGATATCCCTTTCGGACTATTGGTGACACGACGCATAACTTCGTCGATAAGCAAGATAAATAACAGTGGTGAGGAAGACATCCTTACTTAACTCTACGGATTATTTTGAGACTAAAGAAGAATAGAAAATCAAAACTCTTTGTTGACTCCAAGACAACAAAGAGTACAGAGAAAAAAATACGTGAAAATTAAAAAAACATATAAAAAAAATAAAAAGAAGTAAGCCGATTGAGAAAATACTGTTTAAGATAACAAGGGATTTAGAAGAAAATCATCCACAGAATAATAATGTGCTCCTTGTGAACATACTACTCCTATAGTAATAAAAGATGTTATTTATTTGTCAAAACCTCTACAATTGACGTCAAGGGCTAGCTTTGTGTAATATACATTGTCGATGGTGTATGTCAATAATTATTAGGCTTTTGTTTCGACGGTTTGACGTGTTTTCGAATAAAATGGCGTATCGAAATGACCATGGTTATTAACTTCTTGTAGTACATTTCAGTGGCGACGAGGATGGGATTATATAAAAAACCTTTACAAGAAACTCTATCAGTTGAAACAAATAAAACGGAAGAAGTTTCCAGGAAAGCCAGGAATTCACCAAAAGTAAAAATACTTTCTGATGTACGTTTCCATTGGACTAATACTTTCCTTTCTTTATTAATGGCAGATTACCTCTTAAAGATAGTACGCGTACGACTGATACTGGTCATGTCTGAGAACATGCCCCAGATAACCGACCTTTCTGCATTTGATCGCCAAAATTAGGTCTCTATCTTTACTGATGCATCTTTGTCATTTTTATTTTTTGAACCCAACTTACTCGCAGTAATTTTCAGTAGCAGTTGCTTATTGCGCAGTACTTTTTTCATTTTCATGAATAATTCACGGGCAATTTCAATTCAGGTCTTTATTTCAGAATCTGGATCCCATTCTTCATTTACCCATGTACCAAGATATTTGTGCATTGAAACTCTTTCGAGTGTTGTACATGTGAGAGTTCTTATTGAGGTTTGTTGCGGTTTTCTTGATACTGTACATAAACTTAGTCTTTGAGCGATTCATGCTTAGACCCGACTTTCTGCTACATTTATAAACGCTATCTATTATTTTCTAAAGATCTTGGGAACTAGAAGCCAAAAAAACAGTATCATCAGCGTATCTAATATTATTTATATTTATTTGTTTACCTTGACATCCCATTCCTTATTTTCCAATGCTTCTGAGATGATAGCGTCTCAGTATGAGTTGAACAGAAGCGGAGATAAGATGTGTCCTTGTCATACCATATGGCCTACCGCTACTTCATCTGTTTCCTCAACTTCAACTATTACTGTCCCAGTCTGCCACCAGTAAGGGTTCTTAATGATCTTTATTTCCTTGCCAACGAGTTCAACATACTGCAAACGACGAATAAGTACCACTTGATGTACACGGTCAAAGGCTTTCTCATAATCAATGAAGGAAATTCATACATCAGTTTGCATGTCTCTATATTTTTGGACTAGTACGTTTATAGCAAATAATGCTTCTCAGGTTCCAACACCAAATGTAAATCCAAACTGACTCTCATTGAAGTAGTTGTCACATTTATTTCTAATCCCTTAAGAGCTGATAAGTAGAAACATCTTTGGAACATGACTCATGAGGCTGATAGTGCGGTATTCATTGCATGTCTTAACATTCCCAAGATGTTGCAATGATTCCCTTGACATGTGTCTGCGAACATATTATTTTCTATAAATCGTTTTACAAATTCTTTTTGACTTCAGGGTCCACAAAAGGGTGGGTTTAACTTTATCATCAACTAAAATGTTTATATACGACACCCATCGCAGGTCTACCATTTCTATGCAAATTAAAATAATCATGTTTTCGCTCATACTGTTCTATCACCAAACATTTGTTTTCGTGATAATATGCTCTCGCAGCATGATTATTTTATACATTTCAAGTAAAATTTATTGGTGATGATATGTCTGGAATAATATTTTTGTTAAAGTTTGCAATATTTCCGTTATTAATTCTGTTTACTTGATTAATAAGATGAAGAAACACGTTATTTTTTGAAAATGAAATATTGCTTCATTACCATCAGATAAACATCAACGCCTTCTCCACCAAAATCATTACCAGCACACTAGAAATCATTACCTTCAGTAACTGAAAATTTCAAATGCATATATCTCTGAAATTCATGGGTGCAATTTGATATAACTTGGTCATTCTTTTTAATTTTACCTATATTTTAGTTTAGTTCAGCAATTTTCACAATTTAAAAAATTCTCTTATTTTCTCCGATTTGCGCCAAATCAGAGAAGTACCCTATAGGTACCTAAGTGTTAAATATTTTAGTGGATATTTAAACGTTGCCTTGAGAGTAATAAAACCGCTCTATATTTTAGTTTGAAGTGATTCCAAATCTAAGCCTGCTCTTGACTCGCATGCGAATCTCGAATGAAAAGCAGACTCTCTTTTTTTAAGCGCGCTCTTCACTCGCGGGCAAATCGCGGCGCGAAAGTCCATGTACATTGATAGTGCGTGCAAAACAAATAGTCTAGCCTGAACATGAGGCCTTCATGACTGCAATGTACAAACTCGCTCGAACTGCTAGTTTTAATAGTGATAACACAATACAGTGTCTATCAAAGCGAATAGTATAGGTAGGTACTTAAGTAGATACTGCCATTTGTTTTGTTGTGAAGCCTAAGGTCAGGGAGTCCATTAACTATAACATAAGTCATAAATATCTGTATGACCGCACACGTTGACTGTTAATAATATATCTAATGCTTTATAAGATTTAAACTGAAAAGCTAAAGATAAAACTTAGCCCAATTATTGTGCCTATGCTATAAAAATAATGCCAGTAATACTGGCTTCATTTACGCTGAACAACCAGGCTGTTTCCTTAGCTAACTAGGCAAAAAAGATCGACCAAGTGCGAGTTGGACTCGTGCACTGAGGATTCCGTACCTTGGAATTATTTTGTAATGATTTTGTACCACAAATTATCTCCAACTGCAAATGTAAGTTTGTAATTACAAAAAAAAATAATTCTTTAATGTTTTAAGGTAATAATATTTGTACGAAATATCGATTTTCGGATTGTTTCCTTTATTGGTGCTGTGAGACCATGCTTCCTGCCTTTCATGATTCTAGGTCAAAGGGAAATAGCACCAAGGTTTTGATTTATTTGCGGGTTTCAAAATATGCGGCAAAAATTGCATTTATTTTTACTAGAGTATGCCCGCGATTTCGTCCGCGTGGATTTAGGTTTTGAAGATCGCGTGGGAACTGTTTGGTTTTCCTCGATAAAAAGTAGCCTATGCCCGTCCCCGGGATATAAGCTTACTCTGTACCTTTCGTCAGAATCGGTTAAACTGTTGGGCCGTGAAAAGGTCACAGACAGACAGACAAACACAAATAGACAGTCAGACAGATAGACAGACAGAAATACAGACACACTTTCACATTTATAATTGGTATATTAGTAAGTATGGATTTTTCGAAAAGCTAAATAATCATCACTCTCAGCTTTCGTTAGACAAACAACCTATTTAATTGATTATTTATTATGCATACCTACTTACGTATAAAAACCCGTTCAAATCTCTAACCGGACAGTCTTGATTGTCCATGGGTTTGTATGAATTAATTCTTACAATAGGTATAGGCAGGTAAGTATGCCTTAACAGGGCTCTCTCCGTCACTTACTCCATACAATCGTAGTTCCAATTTCATTTGAATACTAAGTAACCGAAGTCCATGAAATGCAGACATATTCTAGAAACTAATATATGTGCCTGTGGTGTTTTAGATTTTTCTACAAATATGTAGTTTCAAAATTACAGGAGCTCAAAGATTTGTATGTGAATCTTTAAGACCACGTAACGTTGAAAGCGAATATTTTAACAGAAATCTGGAAAACCATAGAAATATTAGTTTCTAGAATATGCCTGCAAAGTTTCATGGACTTTGGTTGCTTAATATTCAAATGAAATTGGAACTACGTTTGTATGGAGCGAGCAACGGAGATACCCCTCTTAATAACATGTAAATGTGTCGAAATATGAATCACGACTCTAGGATATCATAAAAATAGTAGGTATGTAGATATTATTAGAATAATTATAAATTAATATTCAATTAGTCTGTAAAGAAGATCCCAGAACGTAATAAATCTCATATAAACATGGTTTAGTAAAACAATTAAATAAAACAACTACGCAAAAAACAAATACAAAAATTAATTATAAAGTAGGTACGGTACTTAATATAATATATATTAGTTATAATAGTATTTGTGTTTAAAATTAATGTAACTAAGTAATTAAATGTCGTGAACAATAATGGAAAAATTTAAATATATCTACTATTAAGAGGGATCTCTCCGTCACTCGTTTCATACAATCGTAGTTCCAATTTCATTTGAATATTAAGCAACCAAAGTCCATGAAATTTTGCAGACATATTCTAGAAACTAATATCTAATGAAATTGGAACTACGATTGTATGAAACGAGTGACGGAGAGATCCCTGTTAAATATAATTATGTATTTAAATAGTACGTACCTATTTAAAACAAAGTCACTATGCGCGTTTATATCTATGTATTTAACAACTTTTATAACTACCAGCTAAGTATCGTACTCATAAGTATATTTGTTTTGTATATTAAGCGAGGTTTGATTGACCGGTTTTTATTTCTTACTAGCTGTGCCCGCGACTTCGTTCGCGTGGAATAGTGACTTTACATAACTTTTTTATTTATGAACCGATTGACATGAAATAAACACTAAGAAACCCGTATCAAAATCGAATAAGCCGTTTCTGATATTAGCGTGCACAAACACACAGACAAACAGACAAACAGACAAAAAAAAATTAATTACAATTTCGTGTTCGGCATCGATATAATAACAACCCCTGCTACTTTTTTTTATATATTTCCATTGTACAGACACCACTTTTCTACAATTTCATTATATGTATATAGATTTTTACCTATTTGCCTAATTTGAATAACAAGATAAAGTTGAAAACTAAAACCTGACTAGGTAGGAGCGTCTTATTAAACGCTGAAATTTCACTTGTTATATTTTAATGTTGTTGTACATTTATATTCATGAACTCAGAATTTTCTCGTCTTTGATTTGACTTCCCACTCGACACAATAGCCAAAAAAAATATTTTGGAGACCCTCACTTGTTTAGATGTAACATCCATTAGGTAAATTTTTTCGTATAAAATATAGCCTATGTCATCCGGACCTTTACAGTGAATCAATTGACATCTCATTCATCAAAATTGGCCAAGTCGTTTAGGCACTACGGTGGAACACACAGAATCTGGAGACAAACATACATACATAGACTACTAAAATCATAACCCTTCCTTTTGGCTTTGCCGCAGTCGGGTAAAAATGTTCACTAGGATTCAGTTTGAAAGCTGCGTAAACAAGTAATGTTGACGTCATAAATTCATATAGAATAGAATATTGTGGTCCTTTTGACCGGATAGACCTGTTTTGATACATTTCATTTAATATTATGTACATTTTAGATTAAATAGCTCATGATATACATATAGCTAGATCGTAAAAACGTGTAATGGTAAAAATATGTCCTCTTGATTATAACATAATACTTTTTCATTTCGCGTAGGAACTTACGTAGGTCGTAGATGGGTGAATTTCCCAAAATAGCAAAATCTACATGGGATGGATGAAATCGGTAGCGTCAAACGTTTAGGTACAGCTCTAGTATTTTTTTGTAGGTAGAGAAGGTAGTTATCTATGCGAGGAAATAAACATTTCTTGATTTGGACTGCAGCTTAGGAAATGACAATGGTTAAAAGCCCCGACTTTATCATATCGGTGGCTGTCATCATAACATTTTTAGTGTAATTTCCCTCGTAAAACGGAAACTATTGGTTATTTAGAATTATGGCTACTTTTATTTAAATTATGAATGGTGAAAGTATTGTCTCAAAGTAATTTTATTAAGTAAAAATGTATGTGTCCCAAAAAGTTCTCTCATTTTTTTTCTACACCAATTCTTTGGCGGTTTTGATATTTTGATTCAATTTGCTAGACCCTAGCAGCTAGGGAACCGAAGGACACGTCGTTTCTCCATCCAGATATAAGAAAACGCTCAATACTAACTCTTCAAGGAATAAATACATAGACTGCTAAAATCATAACCCTTCCTTTCGACTTTGCCGTAGTCGGGTAAAAAGTAACAGTAATCCAAAACTCTGAAAATATCAGGTTTTTGGGTCTCTTGTAAAGTTGCTAATTTTCACTAAGATATGTGGTATTAGAACTTGAGCGACGGTATGCAGTTTTCCAAAACGACTTTCGTCTGAAGCTCAACGCATATTGCCGTAGAACCGAATGTCCGCAACGCGACGCGTTTTTTTTTTGTAAAATGTTTCAAAATAAACTGAACTTACCAACTTTGAAAGTGAAAATTAAGTTAAGTAGAGAAGGAAGTAGGTATTTTACCGACTTTGATTTTATTTAACCAACAAATATACATATGTATAATAACTTAATAATACGAAATGCAATATTTAATATGTAATACGTTTGCCCCAGCGTAATTTATGTGAATGAATTATTTCATTTGACTTTATAAACCACCGGAAAGAAGGTAGGTATTCAGAATAAACATCAGTCGAGGTCAGAAGTCAAATAAAAATTTACAATCAATAGTGATTTTGGTTCAAACAACATTGATTTATTATGTAGTACCTGCGTTATAATGTGTAAGTACCTACCTACTCGAGCATAATAGAACAGTGTTTTCTTATAAAAAAGACGACTTACCTAAGTATGTATTTAATATGCTATATTCCTAACTATTCCTTATCTACTATTATTATCAATACATCTACTTATAATTAAATTGTAATTAAATTCATTAAAATTAAAAAAACACACATTTTGTCTTAAACCAAGGTTAAACGAAGGAAACTTTGTGTTCTAGGTAATTAAACGATGGAACTGGTAGAGTTTTGGAGCCCTAATCCGAAAATCTATAAAGATTAAAATATTTTTATTTTAATGCTACTTCTTTTGGATGTGCACAGAATAAAATATGATATAGATACATAAAAGAAAAGTCTGAAGCCCCCAAAAGGGTCGAAATTCAAAAATGGGCCATTTCAGGTATTCAGGGGCCATTTTATAACAGGCCAAGACGGTTTACTGAATCGTAGTACCTACCTAACTAAACAAGCGGACAGCTCGCTGTCCAGTATCGCTGGATGCGTCTTTTCTAAAATTTTAATAAGTAGGTAGGTACCTATTATGTACCTATAACCTATCTACGATAACCTTTATCTCCTCTAACTAATGTACGAATTTTTTCGAGCAAAATAAAAAAATTCAACTCATTTTTCACATAAGGGCACACACACACTGCATCCGATCCGAATCCGTGAAAATGCGTTCCGAAGTAGTCATAGAACTATTTTGTACGAGCATGGTAGCTTACGCACTAGCTCTGACTTCCGCCATCCGAGTTCTCTGCGTCATGCGTGATATCTCGGATGTGCATCAGATTCATATTGGACATAATATGATTACAGATATATATGTCAAAGATGTCCACTGCATAGCTCGGCTTTGGATCAGAGATCGGATTAGCGCGTAAGCAATATCCAATCGGATCGGATGAGTGCATAACTGCTCTTAAACTGTCTCAGGTAAATACTACTTACGAGATACGAGTAAATAACAAAGACATGTTCAACAATGATCTTAGAATACGTAATAGTACGCGGTAGGCAGTTTTATCCTGTTCCAATATCTACAATCATCACACTTCACACTATCACACTTCACACTAATATTATAAAGGCGAAAGTTTGTATGTGTGTGTGTGTGTGTGTGTGTGTGTGTGTGTGTGTGTGTGTGTGCGTTTGTTACTCCTTCACGCAAAAACTACTGGACGGATTTGGCTGAAATTGGGAATGGAGATAGATAATATCCTGGATTAGCACATAGGCTACTTTTTATCCCGGAAAATCAAAGTTCCCACGGTATTTCAATAAACCTAAATCCACGCGGGCGAAGTCGCGGGTATCGGCTAGTGTACAAATATATTAAAGTTTACTTACTTAGAATGCGTGGAGTTTTATTTTTCAAATGAATGCTACTAGCTATTATTTTGTAACGGTAATAACTTTCAGTAAAACTTGTACATACTTAACTCAATATCAGCTTCACAACTATAATAGTTTCTGAGTAAAAATGCAGTGACATATAGACAAAATATATACGGACATGACGAAACCAGAACTATTTCTTGTACTAGATACGAAACTCTGAAAATGTGGACGAAGACGACCGCAAATACGCAGACCTACCTATTTACTTAGAAAATAGAACTGGTAAAACGACATCTATTTGGGTTTTTCTATATACGTAATTATAAGTTAATAAGTTAGAAGCCCTTGTTTTAATAACTTTCAATAGAAAAATAGTTTACTTGGGAAAAATAGGTAGTCATCCTTCACGTCATAGTACCTACTTAGAGGTAGAGTGGTAAAAAACTTGAATGGAACATTTCCATAATTATCCACCAAGATGCCATTATTTAACAAGTGTAAATTAAAAATTTATAACACCCTCGACAAGTAAAGGTTACAGTAACTGGAAAAGAGCTGATAACTTTCGAACGGCTGAACCGATTCTCTTGGATTATAGTTAAGAACACTCTCGGTCAAGCCACCTTTCAAACAAAAAACTAAATTAAAATCGGTTCATTAATTAAGGAGCTACGATGCCACAGACAGATACACGGATCCACACGTCAAACTTATAACGCCCCTCTTTTTGGGTCGGGGGTTAAAAACAGACTAAAATTTCTAATATTTTATGTATTTATTTGTACTAAATATTTAAATAGAAAGGTGCTTACAAAAATACCAACGTACCAATGACAAATGCCAAATGATTTAAAAAAAACGGGATGGTTAAATTAATGACAAGGGTAATTTAATAATTCATACCTAATAATTACAACTATGTATTATAAAATAATTACCTATTATAGTAACGCTTTGCTAGGCTGGTCGTATTTCCACTACGTTGCACTTTTTCCGCAGTTTTCTATCATTGAGTAGCACATAGCAATAATAATTATCATCTTATTAATTGCACAGGTATAGGTAGGTGTAGTCTTGTAAAGGCTGTATTATGCAGCAATTGCATTTTTTGCTTGCGTTGCGTATTAGAAAGACCTTTGAGTTAAGAGGGCTCTCTCCGTCACTCGTTTCATACAAACGTAGTTCCAATTTCATTTGAATATTAGGCAACCAAAGTCTATGAAATTTTGCAGACATATTCTAGAAACTAATATCTATGTCTGTGGTTTTCCAGATTTCTGTTAAAACATTCAGTTTCAAAGTTACGCGGTCTTAAAAATTTACATACAAATCTTTGAACCCCTATAATTTAAAAAACTACATATTTTTAGAAAATTCTAAAACACCACAGACACAGATATTAGTTTCTAGAATATGTCTGCAAAATTTCATGGACTTTGGTTGCTTAATATTCAAATGAAATTGGAACTACGATTGTATGAAACGAGTGACGGAGAGAGCCCTGGTAAACTCTCTCTCTGCCTATAAGCTTATTAGAATAATATATAATATGCCTATTTCTTAACTAATTATTATTATTTAACAGGTTGCTTGTTTGGGATGCAACGTGTGCAGACATTTAGCTGCATCCCACATTGAGACGACCTCCTTTTTGGCGGGTGCAGCGGTCACCAGCACTGAACGCAAATATGAAAACCTCAATGGGAGCTTCATATTTGTACCTTTTGGCGTGGAGACCTTAGGACCGTGGGGCCTGGGGGAAGCGTAACTCAAAAGTAAAACAGGAACCCTTACAGGATTATTTGTTGTTTGTCTGTCCGTCTGTCGTATATGTCAAGAAAACCTATAGAGTACTTCCCGTTGTCCTAGAATCATGAAATTTAGCAGGCAGGTAGGTCTTATAGCACAAGCAAAGGAAAAAAATCCAAAAAAGAAGTGAATTTTTGGTTATCTCACTAAAAAAATTTGTTACGAAAACTACATAAAAGTATTAGGTACGTACCTATATCTTGTACGATGGTACGGAAACCTTCGTGTGCAACTCCGACTCGCACTTGACCGGTTTTTTTTGTTTAAGTACACAATCTCATCATGAATACTTATCTAAGCAAAAAACTCACGTACGCTTACTAGGAAATAATCAAAACATGATTTTCTCCAAGGTCTTTTAAATAGATTTAGATAAATATTGAATTATAATTAATTCGATACCTACATCATGCCTCAATGACAAAACCAAAATCGTAATATTAAAAAAAATATGCACATAATTTCCATAAAATTTATTATGCTATAATTTACCTACATACAAAACAGAGTGACCAATAGCACCCAGAGACACGTTAATATCGTTATGCCCATTAAAGATCACTAAGGATGTAACTTGGGTAATTTTTTTGTGAATATTATTTTTGTGGCAGGTTATTTTAGTAAACATTTTAGTTGTTCTACGTAAATAAGTTATTCTATTTACAATTTGCAGCACTTATGTAAGTTTAATCTTTCAGTTTTTAGGGTTTCGTACCCAAAGGAGACAACGGGGGACAATTACTGCTGTCCGTCCGTCTGTCTGTCTGTCAGGGCGCTGAATCTCATAAACCGTAACAGGCAGAGGGTTAAAATTTTCACAGAATGTGTATTGCTGTTGCCTCTATTAAAATTTCAAAAGGAAATAAAAAAATTAAGACGTTTTAAGGATTAATTTTTTGTGATTGATTCCCGCTTTAACAAAAAATTATGATGAATTTCAAAATGGCCGCCATGCTAATCAAAATAATAAAAAGTATATGTAGCTTCATAGTGTTACTTGTTCCATGGTACGGAACCCTTCGTGTGCAAGTCCGACTCGCACTTGACTGGTTTTTTTTTATTTAACTAAACCAATAATCTTGGTTTTTCCGGTTTTTCATAAAAATAATAGACATCGCCGGCAGAGATCGTTAGTTCCGCACGTGTTGGCTACCTATTCTTTAAAATGTTCCTACTTAGATACTAGGTAGGTACTCGTTCTAAAAAAACCGGCCAAGTGCGAGCCAGACTTGCGCACCGGGGGTTCCGTATTCGGGTAATTTTTTCCGACATTTTGCACGAGCAATCAAAAACGATGATACATAAAAATAAATATAAGTAAATCTGTTTTAGAATGTACAGTTAAAGCCCTTTCATATATGATACCCCACTTGGTATAGTTATCTTACTTTGAAAATTGAAACACATTTAAAATGTTTTTAATGATGTAACCACAAATTCCCGGTTTTCGGATTTATTCCTTTACTTGTGCTATAAGACCAACCTACCTGCCTTTCATGATTCTTTGTCAACGGGAAGTACCCTATAGGTTTTCTTGACAGACACGACGGACGGACGGAAGAACGGACGGACAGACAGACAGACAGACAACAAAGTGATCCTATAAGGGTTCCGTTTTTCCTTTTGAGGTACGGAACCCTAAAAACGTTCTAAATGATATTCAAAACCGCATTAAAATCGCTAGAAACTGCGATTTAAGTACCTACCTAAACCCACGCAGACAAATGCGTATTGCGCCTTTGTTAAAAATAGTACATAGGTATAGACCTACTACCAATACTTATTTAGAGAACAGAGTGATCTAGGCTCCTAGAGCAAAGATTTCAATTCCATTTTCAAAGCCTTTATTAACTCTTTATCCTACAGCAAAGATATTCTATTTTTAAAATATACTGATGTAGAGTTTATAAAACTCTATTTACTTATAGTTGCAATGAGTAGGTAGGTACTCCTAATTCCTTATTTAGTATAGCCCTCCGATTTGTTTTAAGATAGTAAGATGGGGTTCGTTATATGGATAGGTAAGTTTTAATATTAGGTCTATTTAGCAAACTTTATGTAAATCGCAATTTTTTAGGGTTCCGTACCCGAAGAATGCCAACTAAGTCTCCGCTGTCCGTCCGTCCGTCTGTGAGCGGACTCATAAACCGTAATAGCTAAAGAGTTGAAATTTTCACAGAATGTGTATTTCTATTGCTGCTATAAAAACAAATAATAATAATTTCAAAATAGCCACTATGAAAATTTAAAAAGTTGTGTACTTGTACAATGGTACGGAACCCATCGGATGCGAGTCCGACTCATACTTGACTGATTTTTCAATTTCAATTTAAAAGGTCTATCTATCTACGTTACACGTACCTACCTGCAGGCTATACCGTTCACGTACCTACTTATCTCCAGGTTGAAGGCTAAGGGCTGGTATTCGCTAGTTTTTTCAAAAATTGACACCGATGGATACAAGTAGGTATTTACTTACGTAGATTTTATAATAATGTATAATTTATTTAAGTCAACATTTAGGCGAAAAAGCTTCTTTTTATTTTAACAATTCGGTGACAGAAAACAGTCAATTAAGCAGGAACAATTTCTTACGTTTTATCATTAAATTATTATGTACTGACGCACACCCTACCTATACACAACTCAATGCGTTTTATTACAACAGCATGGCTTGCTTTTTTGTCTAGCCTATGAACTTAACAATAAACTAGATATAAGTAAGTACAATTTGATAATATCAAAAGTTTTTTTTCTCTAATGTATTCTCTAATAAGTAGGTATGTATTTTAAATGCGAATGTCTGTTTGTTCACGAGATATTTTAAATGCGAAAGCTTTTAACGGCCCATTCGTTTAGCCGCGATTTTAAGTTCTAGTCTACACTCTACAGAAACAGCATGCATCCCATCCCGCAGACGGACATAGGATAAGGGTAGGTATCTACTTTTATCCCGAAAAATAATGTAGTCTCACGGGATAGATAAGTACTTATTTAAAAAATAATTAATACCTACCAAAGTAATATACATAATAAAAAAATGATTTTATACCTCACCTAGGTACCTACCTATGAATTATTTTAATGTAAATAAAAAAAATTTAATATAATTTAGGTACTTTAATTAGACAGTAAATTCATTTTAGTTGCATTTAAATAAATTATTTTCCCCATAATAATTAAAAACTCTATAAAATAACTCACCAAAATATTCTCGCCACTAATATACGGAAATGATAATACGTGCCGAATAATATAAAGAAAATAATCTATAGGTATTTCCAGAGCGTCTACCCGCGCCCGCTTTCCATCGCACACTAAGCAGAAAACCATGTTAATTGTTACCCATGCATGAATTAACGATGACAATGAAAAATACTAGTAAATATCAAAATATACTTACGTACGTATGTAGAGCGATTGATTTTTTATTATCTATTAAAACAAAAGCAAAGTTCGGTATAGCGCAGATTTTTAGAGATCATCAACACGGCATCTTTACCCGACTGCGGCAAAGCCAAAAGAAAGGGTTATTATTTTAGCAGTCTATGTATGTATGTATGTATGTATGTATGTATGTAAGTATGAATGGATGTATGTATGTACGTATATATGTATGTATGTATGTATGTATGTACATATGTATGTATATTTGTATCCGGATTCTGTATGTTCCACCGTAGAGCCTAAATTACTGCGCCGATTTTGATGAATGAGGTGTCAATTGATTCGCTGTAAAGGTCCGGGAACATAGCCTGCATTTTATACGAAAAAAATTGGCCCGGATGTTACATCAAGAAAAGTGAAGGTCTCCCTCCAAAAATGTTTTTTGCTAGTGTATCGAGTGGGATGTCAAATGCAAGAGGAGACAATTCTGAGTTTATGAATATAAATGTACCTACTACAACATTAAAATATACCAAGCGACACCAAAACAATTTTAGTATAATATTTCAGCGTTTATTATATTTAGTTATTTAGTCAAAGACGCTAATAAATAATATGCCTATAGTTTAAACTTTTGATCGATATTACTTGAGCATCACTGCGCAAGAAATATCGATCAAAAGTTTTGGTTTGTTGAATATTCTGGTCTCGTCTATTTTCTTGAAAAACTTGATTATTTACTTGAATTCTTTTTTTTTCAGACATTCAAAGGTTTTAAATCGGACGTGTAGACTACACCACGACCCCTACACTTACAAGTTACGTTTTTTTTTTAATTCAACTATCAGTTAACCATTGACTACAATCTCGCTGGTCTATATATGGTCATAGGCCTGCCTGAAGTGGTGATACAGTTTTTGAAGCGGGCTAACCTGGGGGTATGGTAGTTATAGGGGCCATAACAAAACAGATTGATGTATTTACGTAATAAGCTGATTCCTAGTTCCTAGTTGTTAAGTAAGTAGGTAGTAAATCATTTTTACCCCCCCCCCCCCCCCCCCCCCCCCACTTAAAAAGAGGGGTTTTATAAGTTTGACGTGTGTATCTGTGTATCTGTCTGTAGCATCGTAGCTCCTAAACTAATGAACCGATTTCAATTTAGTTTTTGTTTAGCTTGATCGAGTTTTTTTAGCTATAATCCAAGAAAATCGGTTCAGCCGTTTGAAAGTTATCAGCTCTTTTGTAGTTACTGTAACCTTCCTTCACTTGTTAATAAACTAAACAGCAGCCTTTAATTCAAAATTAAAAAAAATATAGTGCTTTAACTTCCTAGTGTTCCTAGGGACGCCGTGTTTGCAACTTACAATTTTTACATGCCTACCTACTTCCGTAGCTGCATGTCTTCGGCTGAGATAAGTACCTACCTACCTAGGTACAAAATAACTTTAGAACGGAAGTTTAATTGCCAAAATATAATCGCAGGAAACCGTAATGTAACTTTAACCGCGTAGAATGCAACTGGACCTTAAATTATAATAAATCCATATTCTATTGCATATTGTGCTTTGCGTTGATTGAACTTCAACAATGTAAATAGTACCTACCTATCTTTAAGTGATTTACCTACTTTGGTCGTACTTTTAATCGTCACAGATTAAATCAGATATACTTAGAACAGTTAGGTAGGTACCTACGTGCTCAGCTCAACACTAGTTTTACCTACCTGATGATTCTAAGCAGGCAGGCAGGCAGGCAGAAAATATCTTTAGATAGAGATAAGTACACCTACCTACTTCATTGATAAACATGAGTTTAACAAGACGAAAACCATATGCATTCGAAATTATAGACGAGTAAGTATGCATTCCTGGGAGAGACTGACAATCTAACTGGATAAGGCCAATTTCGAAAAAGTTTAATCGCCGAATCCAACTCGGCGGGGCAGCATTCGGGAAACTTCGAGATGTGGATGAACATGGCATAATATTGTATAACAAATCTTTGAAAAGAGCAACCGCCGAGTTTCTTGCTGGTTCTTCTCGGTAGGAAAGGCACTCCGAACCAGTGGTAGATGCTCTTGACGATTCAAAAGTACTTGTAAAAGTCTAACTGAATAAAAATATTTTGAATTTGAATGTCTTCTTGTCCAAAATTCCTGTGCCAAAGTACGTGTTACCAGTGATGGTATAGGGATACGAGACATGGTCGCTAACTATGATGGGCTTCTTAAGAAATCTCAGAGAGCGCTATGCTTAGTTTCTCTTCGTGATCAAATCAGAAATCAGATCCTTAGGAAAACCAGAGTAACCAAGATAGCTTAGCGGGTTGCGAAGTTGAAGTAGATGGATAGGGTACATAGTACATACTACCTAACATACCCAGTTCAAAGATACGAAGGTAAAGCATTTCTGCTTCCTAGAGCATCATCCCCGTCACTTATACGTACGAGTATATGACGTATCGTCGGTTTCAACGACAGAGACAACGCTCTATGAAACCGTTATCTCTTTCTAAAGTTCGATATGTGCGTTATTTTGTTAAGATATGAGTAGACTTCGTCTGTGTTGGTGTTGGCTGGCGGGCGTGCTCTGCCTTTTTGGAGTGTTTTTTTTTTGTTAAAACTGACTGGAAAGCACTATAAGTGGGTGCAGTGCGTATGTTGGCGAGCGCCGACACAGACGGGGTCCATGCTTGTATGGTCTGACTAACTTGTTGCAAATAACTACAAACTTGACATTGGCTAATCTTTGTAAAGCCAGACGAGAGAGAAAAAAAAAAAGATATGAGTAGGTGCTTCTTTAGAGGACCATTCAGACATGTGTCGTAATTGCATGAAGGTTGAATATGACACACATGTCATCTGAATGGTTCCCCAAAGAAGCACCTATCTTGACTATGAATCTATTAAGCTTTCCTGAAATCTATATTTCGTATTACATAAACCCGTCTCATCTATACAGTTTCTTGTAGGTATTATAACTTCCAGAAGCAGCGTTGCACATGTTGCAATTACTTAATTCAGCCCCAAGGTTGCCGTAAAAAATGAAACAATAAAAAAATTCCACTTATTTTATTTGAAATGGCCACTGCTGTAAAAAATATATAAACAAAATGTTGTATCTACCAATTAACATCTTTTTCTTAACGACTAAAATGCGATTCACTATGAATATTCCAAAAACACAGTTTAATTTTTTTAAAGGATAGATACTTAAGTGTACCTACAAAAAAAAAGTAAAATTTTATCAATATACAACTGTCATAGTGTAATTAATAAAATATGTATCGAGTCGTCTTTTGCTGTATATCAATTCAATATAAGCACAGCTAATTTTAGGCTATTACCTATAATGTTTATGAAATTTTCAAGTCTAAAGTCCGCTCTTCACTCGTACGCGAATTGGTACATTCATGTACGAGTGACGCGTGACGCTTATTCGCATCTAAAATAGAAGATATCGTAAGTACACATTTTTAAGTCAAAATTAATTTTTACTTTTTTTTAAGTAATTAATTTTAAAATAAAATATATTTTTGGAATGTTCATGAAAACACTTTTATGTTGATTCAAAAACGTAGTTTAACTCTTTAAACCATAATTACAAAGAAAAATACATGCGCGAAAAATAATGCAGGCTTACCTAAAGAAAAAAAAATTATAAAACATTAAGTTTTTAAAATATTCTTTTACATAAAGTAAAGTTTTCGTAAAGTTTCTTCATATTATTTTAAATTAAAAAAAAAACATTCAAAATGAAAATGATAATAAAAACTACGTTTTCAAAAATATTTTTTTCTTAAACAATCTTTACAATAATTCACAGCTTTGGTCTAATAAGAGCGCACATTTATAAAATATAAACCTTTTTTCATCTCTCATAATATAAATATCGATTTTTTTTACATTTAATCACAATTTTGATACGAAAGATTCGAAAAAAAAACAACGAAATTATAAGAATAACAAAAATGTGCACGCTCCGTTTCAAAATATCTACCATCCCGCGTTTCTAATAATATCTTATAAATTACGGTAAATAATTTTTATACTAACAAAATTTTTCGAAAAAAAACCGCTAGCGTTTTATCTACACATGTGCGTAAAAAATTTCCCATAAAATTGTACTCGAATATTAAAGTTACGGTTTTACACCTACAACGAAAAAAAATGCACAAAAATTCGGAAAAATATTACAATACACTTAGAGCACCAAAAAAAAAACATTTAATATTAAAAAAGTTATTTTCGTTAAGATTCTATAATGACTAAAATATAGTTCAAAATAATACGCGATTTTAGTATACGATAACTCCAAATAGGAAGAAGGAAATAATTGTTGATTTTTGTACAGTAAAATATTAATTGGCCTTTATTCGCGCCGAACCAGCACAATGCACTTCGATAAATATATGCAAGTATGTATATTACTTTTATTTACATATTTTTATAAACAAATAAATCATTTCACTTTTTATATTTTTACAATTGATTTTGTAAAAATCTGTAAATAAAAGTAAGCAGCCTTCATCTTTTTGGAGTGACGTATAATAAATAATCGACCATTTTAATAAAATTGCATGATTTTTTTATTAAGGCTCACACACATTTCACGGTCCGTGCCACAACGAAATCAATTGCTAAAATTCGCATCAGATCTTCACGAACGTACCCTCTTTATGGAACACTACATAATATTATGTGTGAGATCTACTTTTGTCGCTCATACAAAACGTACGAAACAAATAAGCGGTGCTTTGCGTTGCGATACCGACCGCTGTGGTTAGCGCTTAGCTTTATCATGCATTTTAGTTAGAAAACTTTGGCAAGAATTTATTCTATATAATATCGAAATTAACAAAACATTGATTGTGACAAAAACAAAAAAAAAATACGTCTTACACTACGCCTTCGTTAATAATTGCCAAGTAAATTCGATAAAATATCACTTTCCTAAACATTTTATCCTCCTCCATAGCGGTTTCATCAAAATCGACACAGCACTATAAGTCTCCACTTAACTATTGCAGAAATAAATGGAACCTAGGTATATTCTATTTACTACTAACAGCTATTTCTTCTCATCATTTGCTGTATCGAAAATGATGAAGTTGAAAGATTGCGAATATATCGAAATTAATGGTAACTATAAGGTTCCACGTATAAATAGATTTGAGATATAAAAAACGAAACTATACTATAAATCGATATTGTAAACATAACGAAAATACGAAGGTCTTCACTCACTACATAGTGCCGCAAATATCGGAACGTCGTACGATGCATGAGTTGAGAGGTTTTAAAGTGTATTACTCATAATACCAAGACTAGAGAGTCAAGGCGGTTGCGGAGCGTACTTTGACCTTTTCTCAGACTTATCAAAACAGAGTTAAAACGAGACAGATTTATACAGATGTTATAGTCCAAAGTGGAAATGCCGGCACATCGCGAATAACCTAGCTAAGCAATCTTCAGAAATGCCTACTTATCAACTTTATTTTCTTTTTAAAAACAAATGAATATGCTTTTATTGCTTTTCATATTTTATATTGTTAACAAACAAAAATTTCAAAAACATAGTTTTATCCAAAGTCTAAACAAACTCAATCATACATAGCTCAAAATTGTCTAGTGCAAAATTGAATTAGCAAAATTGGGTTCTGGCCTTGGACTAGAAATTTAGGGAGTTCTAAATTGGCCTGAAAACTTGCTAGGCCAAAGCCAAAGTTTCGGCGTTGGACCAAGCGCTATGAGCATTTCAATCTCAAACTCCAAATTGGGTACTTATCATACACTTTTTGATAGTTAGTTGTTGGGTTTGTAAGATGATGTAATAATGATAATTAATTGCGTAGACTTAAATTAAAGCTACGAGGGTTCCATTTCTGAGGATGGTCTAGACGAGTGGCGATGTCCCGGCATTTCCTCTTTGGACTATAACATAGTCATAAAACTCGTTTTAACTGTTAATGTTTAAAGTAACCCATGAAAAGTAAGATCCCAAATACACCACGAAACAAATGGTCTATTATTAACAATATTAGATCGATTCTATGTAGTAACCAAAAACTATCGGAGAGAGCGTCTACCGACTAGATAGCATCAGCAGTTACAACATATAATATAATATTGTGGGTACAAAATAAGATGTCACTCGCCATCTTACCTTTATGTGTCAACAGTTATGTCAAAAGTACGATTTTAGTCCTTATTTCAAAGGTGAGCCGACTTCGTCTGTTGGTGTTAGCTGGCGGGCGTGCTCTTCCTTTTTGGAGTGATTTTTTTGTTAAAACTGACTGGAAAGCGCTCTAAGGGGGTGCCGTGCGTGAGTCGGCACAGACGGGGTCCATACTTGTATAGTTACAAATAACTACAAATTTGACATTGGCTAATCTAGTAAAGCCAGACGAGAGAGAGAGAAAAAAAAGGTGAGCCGTACTTTCGACAGACAGTTGACATATAGTTATGATATATATATATATATACATATATGTTAGTTTTGCATAATAATTTCTGTTGAATGAGCGGACTTGTAGTTTATACTAATAATATAAAGAGGAAAGATTTGTTTGTATGAAATCGATAAACTCTTGAAACTACTGAACCGATTTTAGTAATTCTTTCACCATTAGAAAGCTACACTTATCAAATTTTTATTAAATAAATAACAAAACTTTAATCTTATCAAAGAAGTATGTTCCAGTTTTTTCCCTATTCTGATATCAACATTATACATAAATGTTAATGTTGCTACCTAGTCAGTGGACGCTCTACTTTGAGGAAAAAAAATTGCTATTTGCAATGCAAAGGAATAAAATCTGAAAAAAATACAGGCAACAAGTTCGAGTTTAGTCTGTGCAATATAAATAAAAGGTTTTTAAATAAAAAAAAATATTTAGTTTATTTAAAAGATAATCTTTATAAGAGTACTTCATTTTTGGTGACACAATATTGCACAGACTTAGTTTAGCATCTATCCTTATTTCTTTACACTTTGTTTTTAATATCTAATATCTATTTTGAAATTAGAAATCAGTAACCAACAACTAAACCTTACTTAACAATACATAAGGGTCTTAGCAGACACGATATTTTTAGCATCAGCGATCGGCGACTTAGTTGCTCGATGCCGCGATTCTACGCTCCACTCCGCACACATACAATCTTCGCAGTCCGAAGTCGCAGCGGTCAAGTCAATTTATTTATTATTTCAGCGATCGAACGCAGAAAGTCGTCAAAGCGGGATGCAGCAATCGATGCCGTCGCAAAATCGCCGATCACTTATGCTAAAGAATCATGAGTGCTAGGGCCCTATGTTAACATAATAGTTCGCGTATAGAACATATTATCAAGCGGTTCAAAAGAGGTTCCCGTAAGGCGCAAACACCTACTGAGTCAAATGACCAGATCAGGCCAAACTTAGCCAGGCAGGCATCTACGACCGTCCTTCAAAACATCGGTTCGTTCCCAGGGTTGGTTGTTAGTTACTAATCTCGTACATAATCTGAATTTTGACACTTTTTAAAACTAATCTCTCAATATAAAATTATAATCTGTATTTGTCAAAGTCAAAATTGCCGCCATGCCGAACAGACTCAATATAATTTTACAATATAGAGTACAGATAATAAATATTTACAGTTTTATATTAAAACAAAAAAAAAAAAAGAAGTAAATCACCAAGAGATTATCGTCGCTTAGAGAAATAAGATTTTAGTAAGTATTTATTTTTTATATAAAATAATATATTTGTATTTAATAACTTTGGAATGTCTTTCATCACTGTAGGATTCTGGATAGGTCCTGAAAATAAAATAATATTTTTTTGTTTACTGATTATGCAAAATTACTTGTCAATCAAGTCATCAGTGTTATATATTTTGTAGGTTATTGAAAGGTTATTTTTTACTTAGAAGAAAATTATTACCATAATTATTGGAAAAATACGGAATAATATTGCGGATTATCATTATTACACATAGGAAAATTACGGATTATTAATCTAAGATAAAAAGATATTTTAAAAAAATATCTAAATCAACACTGACAAAGTCACGGATATACAGGAATTAATTTTGCATGTGTATAAGAGCTAGAGCCTTAACCAAGTGCCCACTAGCAATATAACTTGCAGAAATTGACTTGCTGCGATTTAAATAGTGCAAGTGAGTCGCATATTTTATTGCTAGTGGAAACTTGGCCACTATCTCTTTGATAATGGCCAAGCGCAAATAGCAGGACTGACAACACAAAAATAGTAATAACTATAATCTATGCCAACTGCTTTCTACCCATGAATCTATATAATGTACCAATCAATGGATAAAGCACTCGATATACTTATTTGAAGCAAATATCAACTTATATCTATTCCACTTCGACTGCCGAGCGAGAACGCGACGTCGTACACTTTTTTTTTAAATTCAGATACAAGATACTCCTTGACTGCTCACCTGGTGGTAAGTGATGATTCAGTCTGTGATAGAAGCGGGCTGACCTGGAAGGAACTACTGATGTCGAACACGCCAATTGAAGTGGAATAGTTTGCTTCAAGTAGGTATTAGGAGCGCTCGATCCAGATTTAATATATATTCGTGATTGTACCCTATGACTTTACCTCATATCTCTGCAACAGCTGAGGCGTGTTATAGTGTGCGCCCTCACTGTAGTAAAAAGGCCGCTTCATATTCTGCCCTGAAACAAATTGCTGATTATTTTGACCTTCTTGGCAAAAGCGTCCTACTAGATTTCAACATGAGCTTATTCAAGGGGCGATCAACAAGTTTCAAGTGCTGTAAAATTCAAATGTTCATGGGTGGCGGTAAGCACTTAACATCAGGTGATACACCTGTTCGTATCCTCTCGATTTTCTTGACAGACGACACGACAGACGGGCAGACAGACAACAAAGTGATCCTATAAGGGTTCCATTTTTCCTTTTTAGGTACGGAACCCTAAAAACTAAATCCACGCGGTCGAAGTCGCTGGAATCAGCACGTAATGAATAAAATAAAACCTTACATAGTTGCGTGTGCGCAGCTAAGGCGTTTTGCTTCGCGATCAGCAACTCCGGACCCGGTCTCGACAGCTGGTCGTAGTAACCACCTGAGAAAGTCAAATGTTAGGTCGTGTCCACTGCTAGTATTAAACTTTGAGAAGTAAGCCGCTTGCACAAAATTGCGGTGTTATCTGCAAGTTTTATTGCAGTGATATCTGCAAGGTTTTCAGTCATCCATACTAATATTATAAATGCGGCCGTATTTCACGGCCTAACAATTTAAACGATTTTGATGAAAGGTACAGAGTTAGCTTACATCCCGGGGACGGATATAGGCTTTTTATCTCGGAATATCAAAGAGTTCCCACGGGATTCTTGAAGGCTCATCCGTTTATCCGATTTATATGAAGTTTGGTACAGAGGTAGTTTGCGTCCTGGTAATTGACATACAGTTTAACCCGGAAAATCAAAGAGAATCCCACGGGATTTTAAAAATCCTAAATCCACGCGGACGAAGTCGCGGGCATCATTTAGTTACATGTAAAAGGTCCTGACTCACTTATTAATCCTTAGCTCAAACCCTAGGGCCTAAAAAACTGAAATTTGGCACAGAGGTTTTCTTGTGAAATCTAGGCAAGGAATAAGGCCAGATTTTTTGAAATTCTCACGGGATAGGGAACAAAGATTATATTTCCGCCGAGCAAAACCTCAGGCGGTTGCTGATCAAGAAATTTTTAGAAATCTATTAAATACCTGTAACATTACTGGGTGCATTTGAGTAGTAAGGACTGCCCTGTGGTTGCATAACGTTTTCACGACCTTAAAAAATAAAAAGAAACACATTATAAACTTTTGCAATCCATCACATTTATATTCTTAAGCCCCTATATACTAATAATTCAACATGGTATTGTAAAATAATAGTACCTTATCTGTATAATAAAAGTAAAACTGACAGATCTATTAAGGCTATCGTTGTCAACGATCCCCCGTCGATTTCCTACGTATGATATTATTGTTCTTATCTCTGTCTGCCCTGGTTCGTGCATTCTCGGTTCCTAGATCGGTACATTTGTGATAACTAATTGAAATTGCTGTGATTGGCTGAATTTACCATGTTCTTGCTGCGACAGTGAGTTTGAGCCACTAGCGGAACAATGTTAGCCGGTCAGAAATGATTGCAATTAGTCAACCTGTTTGACGTCCGTGTTCTGTTTTCGATTACAAAAAAGAAAAAATTGTTGTTGCAATCATCAATTTTAGCAAATAGTGAAAGAGAGTCGGCCAATCAGAGGTCACAACTACCGTCACACTTTCTGTCACACTATGGCAGTAGGCATACCGAGTAATGAAAACAATTTTTAAATTCTGTCTAGGAAGTAGTAGGGTTGCCACCTGCCTCTTTTTGATTTACAGGCTACCACCATCAAAAATACGGGGTTTAGATTTGAAGAAATTTGAAAATTTGAAGTATTTAAAGAAATAGGCGGTGGTTCTCTCTGAAATGCATGGAAAGCCTATTTAGATATTTCAGTTTATTTGTAAGTTTTGTATTTTTTCTCCGTATGTTGCCGTGTCTTGATTGGTGAACTGTGTTTGCAATGTGGTTTTAAATAAAAGATTTATTTATTTAAATAGCTTTTAAAAACTCTTAAGTTTTGTAAAGCAAAATGTTATACATTTCATGCATACAATCTTTTCATTTTAACTTAAAATTACATTTAATTTGTAATTCCACCTTCACAGTATCAATACTATGGCCGTAGCCAGGAATCGATTGCGGGAGAGGTTTTATCAGGGCCGGAACTGAATCCTGTCATGAGGAAAAAAACATTCGCTCAACTTTATGGGCTAATTACCTGGTTAGTGGAATTTCGCCTTTCAATTTGACAGTGAGATAAAATACAACAATAAAAAATCGCGAGCGCAGTGAGCGTAAGTGTTTTTGGTTCAATACAGAAAAAATTAAAGTGAAAGGGAAACGAGTTTAGCCATAGCAAGATTATATTTTTAAAGCTTCCTATCCATACTAATATTACGAATACGACAGTATATCTATTTGCCTATCTATTTGTTACCCTTTCACGGCCCATCTTCTTTACCAAAATTTTGGTACTTACTATTCAGAGGTAACTTGCATCCCAGACATTTTTTTTTAGGCGGCTTTTTAGCCCGGAAAATCCCCCACGGAATTTTTAAAAATCTAAATTCATGCAAACGAAATTGCGGGGTTTACACCAAGTAATACAAATTCAAAGCGCGAGTGAAGTGAGCGCGAAATGTTTGATATATTTCCAAAAAAAATTGGTAAGCAAATGCAAGAAATAGTGTAAGTATTATTTTAGGCTTAGGTTTTTGACGGCTTCCCAGGCGCAGTCGCCATTTCTAAATTTCTGGTCTGATGGGAGGCTTCGGTCATGGCTAGTTATATGGTTACTATGGCCATAACGGCCAAGAAATTAGACTGCATCATCACTTACCACTAGAAAAGATTAAAGTCACGGGCTAACTTGTATAAAAAAGGCTTACATCCTCAAACCAAGCCCCGCTGCCTTGGCTACGACCATGATCAATATCGAGTGGGTTTCGGCTACGCATTGCCGCAAAAGGAAAATATTCTTTCTACTGGACATAACGTCAGTGTTTGATTTCGCCAGCCAGCTCCTGCTGAATTTGTAAAAAACCGGCCAAGTGCGAGTCAGACCCACGCACCGAGGGTTCCGTATTCGGGTATTTTTTCCGACATTTTACTCGAGAAATCAAAAACTGTTATGCATTAAAAAAATATGCATAAAAATGAATAAAAATCTGTTTTAGAATGAACAGGTAAAGCCCTTTCATATGATAACCCACTTGATATATGTAGTTATCTTACTTTGAAAATTGAAAATACTAATATTTGTTCATGAGCACATGACAGACGGATAGAAGGACAGATGGACAGACGGACAGACAGAAAGACTGACAGACTGACAGACAACGGAGTGATCCTATAAGAGTTCTTTTTTGCTTTTGAGTTACGGAACCCTAAAAATATTTAGTTTTATTTGCCCCGTATTTTATTTTCATAATTACAGGTTTCTGTATCCTGAAATACGGGGTAACCAGTAAAATACGGGGCCTCTGGCAACCCTATTCGGAAAACACTGTCACATTCAAGTTAATGTCAAATATTTTGTTTTCAATTACAGAAAGCTGCATCAATCATTATTACAATATTTTCTTTATTGTGATTGGCTGAAATTTTGAGTTTGAGCCAATAAACAGACTGTTTGCCAATTAAACGTCATAATAATATAAATGCCAGAAAGTTTAACCAAATAAAACAAACTTAATGAGAACCTAGTGAGAATGCAAACGGCACACAATTTATAATACATATTATGTTAGTCGTATATAATAGATATTATAGTAGTCGTTCACTTTGGTAATAGTCAGATTGTCATCAGTAAAATTGATATTGGTTGATGTATCGTAAATTATTGTTTCGGTGACAAATATTTTTATTATCTATTTATCTTTGAACAGAATGGAATAGAATGAAATGGAATGGAATACAATGATAAATTTTTATTCCTGTAAACTTTTAGGTAAACTTCAAAGTGTTTTTGGATGGTCAGAAAAATTTACCACTGGTTCGGAATGCCGTTCCTACGTTTTCTAGGGTTTCGTACCTCAAAATGAAAAACGGAACTCTTATAGGATCACTTTGTTGTCTATCTGTCTGTCTGTCGTGTGTGTCAAGAAAACCTCTAGGGTACCCGTTGACTCAAAACCATGAAATTTGGCAGGTAACCTAACTGCGTAATTTTGGGTAGTTTTTTTAATCGATAAAGAAAGTTTGCGACATTGTTCAATAAAAAATTTGGATTCCAACTCCTCAATCCTGATGTTGCAGGGGACCTGACTACTAAAGCTAATGGGATTTAAAAAGTGTCGATTATTAATTGATATTGAAGGTATCTATACCAAGTAAACACTTTGTCGTTGACCTCAACCCTGATGCTGTAAGAAATTGCATTCCTAAATCCTGGTGATCCCTCGGGATTTGAAAAGGATCATCCGTTTAAATATTCTTACGTGATACAGAAACAAGTTGCATCCCGGGGACCGGCTATTACGGAGAGGCAACTTTTGTTCTGGGAAATGAAAGGATCGGGATTTTTAAAAACCTAAATCCACGCGAGCGAAGCTGTGGGCATTAGCTAGTTGTAAATATATTTAAAAGCTACTATAAGATAATAGATAAGGTACTTATTTCCTTATATTTTTATTGTATGGCAGCGCGCGGTTTTAAATTATAAATTGCACGTCCTGTCCTTTTCTGTAATACATTTTTTTCTCAATATCTACCGCTTTATCTCATAGCAAGAGTCCGTAAGACATAATACAGTGAAAATAGGCAAAATATACAATTTTTGCAGTTTCCACGTCAGTACCTGTCGAATTTTTCTAACAGTGTAAGCAGCAGAGCTGAGTTTACCATCAAGTGTTGATATGTGGGTGTTCCATCTAACATTATACCGAGAAACACGGGGTTCTCCTTTATTTTCAACATATGATTATTTATCAATGAACTTATGTCATTTAAGGTCCTGGTATTGGGCAGTGTGAATTCAACACACTTAGATTTCTTTGCATTTGGAAGTAAATTGTTAGCAATAAATCAGAGAGTGACCTGTGATATGGCATTACATATAGTATACATTGTCAAAAATTATAATATTAAAGCTGTGCGTATTGCGTGAGGAATAGGTTGCAAGAGAGTTGCAACTTGCAGGGTTTGATGCATGCGCTATTGCCAGCAAACATGAGACATATTTTTATCTACAGGCAACGTCTACGCATAACGGTAGGTAACGCATACGTCTAACGCAAGTTGAAATGTACCAGTGTATTTAGTTAGACCTATCGACAAGTTTGGAGTTGGGTGCAGTCTAAATGTGGCCCGTGTGTTTAGACTGTCAGTTTCTGTCAGTTTCACGTGTCGTCCCCCGCACTTCACCACCCCGCTTGCACAAATCGAGACAGCACGAAATTTTCAAGATTTCTGGGTGTAATTTCTGGTTTTCGTAGTTCCCACACAATTATAACAATATAAAATATATAACGATAATTTTTTTACTACAATAATATTCATTAAATTTTCTAGGTCTGTGGTTTTTCCAAATTTCATTAAATTGCTCCATTGTCTAGAAAAACGAGCACAAGGTTGGGCCTTTTTTTAAAGAAAAATACAAATCTTTGAGCCCCTGTAATTTTATAACTACATATTATTAGAAAAATCTAAAACACCACAGACACAGATATTAGTTTCTAGACTATGTCTGCAAAATTTCATGGACTTTGGTTGCTTAATATTCAAATGAAATGGGAACTACGATTGTATGGAGTAAGTGACGGAGAGAGTCCTGTTAAACTACTGAACCGATATCAGCCTGTGGCATGCAAATAGCTACTATGACGAACACATCCGCTAAGGAATTTTGAAAATTCGATCCCTAAAGGGGTGAAATAGGAGGTTGAAATTTTTACAGTCCACGCGGACAAAGTCGCGGTCTTAAGCTAGTATCCTATAAAAGATGGCGAACTTAAAGGAACTGTTGTATTTGGCGGCTATATTGGCTAGGCTATCACCGCTTTGTATTTGCGTATACAGTGAATAAATAAATTTACAAGTGTAAATTAAAAATTTATAACACCCCCGACAAGTGAAGGTTACAGTAACTAGAAAAGAACTAATAACTTTCAAACGGCTGAACCGATTTTCTTGGATTATAGCTAAGAACACTCTCGATCAAGCCACCTTTCAAACAAAAAAAAACTAAATTAAAATCGGTTCATTAGTTTAGGAGCTACGATGCCACAGACCACATGCCAGATACACACGTCAAACTTATAAAACCCTTTTTTTATGGTTGGGAGTTAAAAACAAAAAGAAAAAATCACTTACCAGTGAGGGATTCTGGCTCCTCCTGTTTGACCTGGTGCTGGATCTGATCCATTAATCTTTGCTGCTCCAACGCCCTTCTTTGGCTCTCGTACATTGTGCCCGCATCTAAAAACGTTCAGAATTTCTTCAAACTTGAATATCTACAACTACATAGTATAAAACAAAGTCGCTTCCCACCGTCTGCCCGTCCGTCATTTAGACACTAACTACAGCACTAACTAAGCAACAGATTTTAATGCGGTTTTCATCTGAAGATAGAGTGATTCAACAGGAACGTTTATTCATACAGTTTATTCAATATTGTTTTGTGTTAATTTGTTGAAATATGACGTGAATTGTTCAAGATGTCGGAAGATATCAAAGCCGGCTGAGAGCTTTCATCGAAAACGCTGGTGTATTCTTTTGAAATATAACACCATATTAGTATGCGAAGCCGGGGCGGGTCGCTAGTCTGAGTATAGAAAAAGCCCTAGCCTTTCACTGACTGATCCATATTTCACCAATTATAATATTTTGGTGATAATGATTTGGATGTTAATAAATGCAGACCTTTTAAAGTGTACATAAGCGTTGATTAACTGCAAAAAAAAACCATTTCTATGAGTGGAACTCGTCTTGACGATATAGAACTAAAACTATGAACTATCGTCTTCAACTATGAAAGTTGCTATAAAGTGCACCTGTTGTACGATTTCTTGAATTGCAGTAAACCAGCGATATTAGTTACTAGCTGTGCCCGCGACTTCGTTCGCGTGGAATAGTGACTTTTCGGGCAGCATATACTCTGTACGTTAAAAATGTTCGCCGTGATTCTTTAAATTGACATAACTTTTTTATTTATGAACCGATTGACATGAAATAAACACTAAGTGTTAAGTGAAGCTTACTACAATATATTAGTGAAAACCGTATCTAAGTCAAATAAGCCGTTTCTGATATTAGCGTGCACAAACACACAGACAAACAGACAAAAAAAATTAATTACAATTTCGGGTTCGGCATCGATATAATAACAACCCCTGCTACTTTTTTTTATATATTTCCATTGTACAGACACCACTTTTCTACAATTTTATTATATGTATAGATATTCGTTTTGAGGGGTATAAGAGCAATACAACGCCACTCGATCGTTTTGTGTTACAATCATTATGCGATTCTGACAAAAAATTCGAATCGAAAAACGCATTTTTATTATCTCCATCATTTTAATTTCAGATATTAAAAAATAAAAATAAACCAGCTCTTGTAATTTTTCACAGCTCATATTGATATGTCACGCTAAAATTGATTAACACCATTATCACATTTTAATTTATTCACATAATTTATACAGCGATCATAAGGATAATGCACATGACAGGAAATCTGTACTGACTAAACACGCTGACATGAACTGTTTTATGACTCAAGGCTAGGCAGCAGGGATGACTTTCAATTTCATTTCATTTATTTGCATAGATTGAGGAGTACTATAGATGTTATGCTTATGGCTACAGTAACTACAATCTGCCATGGAGTGGCATGCAATATAACTCTTCAACCATGTCTCACTCTAGAGGCTGTGCCATTTTTAGGGTTCCGTACGTAGGTTAAAGGAAAAACGGAACCCTTATAGGATCACTTTGTTGTCTGTCTGTCCGTCCGTCCGTCCGTCGTGTCTGTCAAGAAAACCTATAGAGTACTTCCCGTTGACCTAGAAACATGAAATTTGGCAGGTAGGTAGGTCTTATAGCACAAGTAAAGGAATAAATCTGAAAACCGTGAATTTGTGGTTACATCACAGAAAAAATAATTTAAATGTGTTTTAATTTCCAAAGTAAGAAACTATACCAAGTGGGGTATCATATGAAAGGGCTTTGCCTGTACATTCTAAAATGGATTTTTATTTATTTTTAAGCATAATAGTTTTTGATTTATCGTGCAAAATGTCTGAAAATTACCCGAGTACGGAACCCTCAGTGCGCGAGTCTGACTCGCACTTGGCCTGTTTTTATTTTCAGTCTGAATGTGTAAGTACGCGTCAGATCGACATGGCGATCAGGGTGAGGACGCCCCACACACCCCCGTGACGTGCAGGTGCGCGGGGCATCTCCACGCCTCATACTTTGATTGCCATGTCGACCTGTCGTGAACAATAGGTACGTGCGTCTATGTGCGTCACACAACTTTACAGCTCTGATAGTTCCTTTCTAAAATGGCCGTGACTCACAGGCAGACAGACTGAATGGAACTGCATATTCCTTGTTTCACTACGGAACCCTAAAAAAGTGACACACAACACAAGTGATTTTACAAGGGTTCCGTTTTCAAACATAACGTACGGTACCCTAAAAGCGTATTATTTATTCATAAATGTATGTTTTCCTCGTTATATTTAAACAAGTTTTTGCATTGTTAGCTTCGATGAAGATGATTGTTAGGAAATATAAAGTTGAAAATATTCAACTTACTAAAAACGTCATGCATCAACTAGTTTTAAAAAAGTCAAAATAATTATAAAAAGAAGATACTTGGCGGATACCCGTAATTTTGTATTTTTTATAAAGAAGTATATTTTGTTCATCGTTAATTTATTTGCCATCCTCTTGTTTATTATTATCATGTGTTTTTAATTTTAATCTAAATCCTACTAATCCTACTAATATTATAAATGTGAAAGTGTGGATGTTTGGATGTTTGTTACTCAATCACACAAAAACTACTAGACGGATTTGGCTGTTTGGAATGGAAATAGATTATACCCTGGATTAACATATAGGCTACTTTTTATCCCGGAAAATCGAAAAGCTCCCTCGGGATTTTTAAAACCTAAATCCACGCGGACGAAGCCACATGCATCATGTAGTAGCTAATTAAGACACTCACCAATCTGCTCCTTACTCCGTTCGTACAGAAATTTGTCCTCTTCATTGCCAAAATCTATTTCCTGCTTTATATGGCTTTCGTTAAAAAAATTCTGATTCTCCGTGATCCTGTGTTGCTCCTGTAGGATCTGCAAATTGTGCTGTTGATTCCTCAATATCTCCACGCTGTCTTGATAGGACGAAGAGTAACTGTACGGCTCAGGTCTCTGGTACTCTTTCTCGGTGAAAGTGTACACATCTGCCGCTTTCTGGTATCCATTTTCGACGACTTGTTTCGGGTAATCCATTTTGTCGTAGCCGTTGTGGGATTTCCTTTCTAAAGCGTACTTTTCCGCTTCCTTGTTATATTCCTCGTTAGTCTGGGGTATGTAATCTTCTGTGGTTTTGGAGAAGTCTTTTGGCATCTCGTATTTCTTCGCCTCGCTGTACTGGCCGTATGATCCGTTGTACGACTTTTCTGATTCGCTGAAACTGTTCTGCTGGTCGTCTTCTTCTGAGTTCACTGGATCTGTTTGCATGATCGCGTCCTGTTTCCTCGGTTTTTGTATAGTCTGTGTTTGGTTGTGTGGCGTACTAGCGTGCGGTGTACTGCCGTGCGGTGAACTGCCGTGCGGTGTACTGCCGTGCGGTGTACTGCCGTGCGGTGTACTGCTGTGTGAAGTACTGCTGTGTGGTGTACTGCTGTGTGGAGTACCCGGTTTCTGTATGGTTTGAATGTGGTTGTGTGGTGTACTCGGGGGTACATTCTGTGGCGCTATGGAGCTCGCGATCGAGCTCAACGTATGGAGCCGGTAGTTAAGCTGGAAGAAAAAAATATTCATTTACAACTTATTCATTACAATGTACTTCAATGCTTACTATGAAATTCGGTACCCACTGGAGATCAAGCCACAAGAAACAGAGTGACAGAGCTGTATTATTGTCTTTTTTTTTCTAGCCATTCAGAAATACATTTGTTGAAAAGGAGGCATGCTCAAAATGATTACGTTTTTAAGTGCACTCACTAATCGTACATGAATTAAATTATGCACACATAATATGAAAATGCCAAAACATACATTACTTTCATGTTGCTCCGGCGATAGAACTTCTGATGGTGTCAGAGGCAATGGCAGGGGTGTCTGGCTCAAACTTGACCACTTCTCTGATTTGCAGCTGAAATAGTTTTATACCACTTAAACTTTTATGACAGGTATTGGCAAAAACAAACAATGGTCTATGGCACGCTCTATTTTTTAACCCCCGACCCAAAAAGAGGGGTGTTATAAGTTTGACGTGTGTATCTATGTATCTGTCTGTGGCATCGTAGCTCCTAAACTAATGAACCGATTTTGGAGTGAATTTATGTACTTACTCATATCTGAATATCCTGACTATAAATTGAAAAAAATTGAATAATATCATTTTTTATCTACATACATACTTTTGAGTATTAGGTAAAGCAGACTGCTGGATTTTGACACAATAGGTTACATTACTAATTTATTATTTATATGCTGTTTTTCGTTGTCAATTTTTTTTACGTGGGTTTAAATAATATGTAAAACATTTAGGACTGCATTTATTGTTACTTTAATGATTGAATACTGTACCTAATAGATTGGTCCTCTTTTTTGCTCTCCCTGTATTTGACTGTGCGACTCTTACGGATAACCATCACTGTGCCATCAGGGTTCAGCTTGGGTAGATTCTGTGACGGGATCGCGTCTTTTGACAGGGTCTTCCATTGTCCTGGAAAAAATGGAGAACATCAATGTATTAACAGGGATTTCAATCAATGAAAAAACATGAGCTGAATTCTATTTTACTTTACATGCAGTATTACAGAAAGTAGAACCGTTACACTTTTATAAATTGAGCGATGCATTTGCGATCTTACAGCGAGAAAATTGAATTGAATTGAATTGACGCCTTTGAAATTGAAGTCTTTACGCTGCAGTTAGTGAATCTAAGGCAAAGTCCACTGGCAAGAAAACTTGTAGAAGTTAGCTCTGGCAAATCACTTGAACCGTATGAACACAGCAAGATAAGTTTAGCTCAGTTTTGGCGAGTAAAACTTGCGGAAATTGCCATGGACAGCGACTTTTGCAAGTTTTAACACTGTGAACACTAAGCTCGATAACCGAACTTCAAGGTGCTAATTAGTTGCTAATTTCTTGACAGAAACCAAATAACCGCGTGTTCATAATTGAGCCCTATCTCTTTTTTTGACCCGACTGGGACTCGAACCATGGGGTCATGAAATCATCAGCCAAATAAGTTGGCCACTCTACCAACGACACCGTTTATAGTGAGTGTATCTAAGTTTTATGTACATTGAACTACATTGTACATTGTAATTCGTACCTGAGCTATAATAAAAATAAATTAACTTCTGGGAATACATTTGAAGAAAGTACCTACATAATAATTGTAAACAAATACTTGTTATGTCAAATATCCAAAGTTTATCTGTTCCCTTGTTTATCATGCCTGCACCAATTCATGGATGTATAAACAATTCTATGATGCGTGAGGGTTTTCCCAATATTTATGTGTATGTTATATTAGGTCACATCCGGAGCAAAGTTGCGCGTCATCATAAACATGTTATAAACTTTTCATAACTGTAACTAACGCTCCGTCTTGCCTGCGCAGTTAAAACTGCAGTCGTCGTTCCTCGTCGTTATAATGTACCTCATATTGTATCAATCAATCAATCAATCAGCCTGTTTGCTTCCACTGTTGGACATAGGCCTTCCCGAGAGCGCACCACCACACACGATCCTCTGCCTTCCACTGGCCACTATCCTCTTAAGGTCGTCAGTCCAGCGGGTCGGAGGTCGTCCCACACTGGGCTTGCATCAGCAAGCCCAGTATCAACGCGTATCAACGCGGTCTCCACTCCAGAGCACGTCTGCCCCAGCGACCATCAGTTCTGTGGCAAACGTGGCCACTGCCACTTCAGCTGGCTAATTCGTTGAGCTATGTCGGTCACTCTGATTCTCCTACGGTTATTATGTATATCCTTCTTATATTGTATAGTGTATACTAACCTAAAATACGCGGCAAGGTCAGGGAACCTTCTATCGTTATGTGATTAATGGAAACAGGTGACGACCCTTACCAATGAAGAATACGACGCGCAGAGAGAGATTGTATACTGACGCTGTAAGCATGTATATGACGCTTAACGCGAAGCTTACACTGTCCAGGCGTAAGTTAATGCTCTCTATCTCTGATCTCTACCACACAAGGCGTATTTCTACCAAGATAAGAAATTCGCGGAAATTTTCGCGAAATCGCACGCATTCTCGGTTGTAATGTCCTCGCTCGTTTGTATTCTCGCTTTTAATGTAAATTGACCCTAAGGTGAGAAAAAACTCAGAAAAAAAGATGTGCCGATCTTTGCAGCCGTAATCAGCCGTAGCCTCTTAACTCGTGAAATCCGACCACGTCCGGATGACGTTAGAAAACAAAGAAATATTTATAAACATTGTGATTATTGCTTAAAATATGACACACAATAATTATATCAAAGGTCAATTTTTTTTTAATTTATAGCCTAGTACTTGGCGCAAACAGACCGGCTGGCAAGTTCCGAAAAGTTAGAGGTCTAAAGTTAGAGGTCCAAATCTTTGAACTGCAACAACGCAAGCACTCTATCTGTTCTTGTCGTCATCGTCACTTCAACCGCTTGACGTCCAAAGCTGGACATCTGTCTATAGACTATCGGTTCTACGAATGACCATTTCCAACTCATTGCTCCTTCAGCTTCGAAACTCTTGAACTATATCGGTTACTCAGTAGGACAATTCCGAAAAACCTGCATCAATCATTACAATCGCAATTGTTTTGATTGGCTGAATTTACGGTATTCTTGTTGCAACAAGCATTGCAGCCAATAGCGCGTGTGCGGCAACCAATCAGAGGTGATTGCGATCGTCAGCACTGTAGCCGTCATTTTACCGCAATCGAGCCGCCTGGTTGTCCAGTCACTAGATTCCGCAAAATCTGCATCAATCATTATTACAATCGCAGTTGTTGTTATTGGCTTTTATGCTATTCTAGTTGCAACAACGCATTGTAGCCAATAGTGAGCGACCGTCAACCAATCTGAGGTGATTGCGATTGTGACATTGTAACTGTCATTCTACCGCAATCGAGGTGCAGATCTCCTCAATTGTGAATTGGTGTAGACTAGAAACACTCCGAGCATGGACTGAGTGACTTTGAGCTTTCTTATCAGGCCCATACTGCCGTCCTAACAAAGAGTGCAATAAGTCGAGTTTTTGGGCAAATTGACTTAAGACCATATCCGTAATCAGGAAAATGAGCTCTATATTTTCGCCTTAGACGTCTTTTTTGTATCTTCAGTAGTTTCGGTTCTCTTGGTTATCAAAACTGCGATATGTAATATTACGATTTGTAAGTAGCTAATCATAACCGCGAATATCTCGAAAGTAGTCGAAACCTAGTTATTGCTCTCTTCGTTAGGGTAATCAGGAAAATGAGCTCTATATTTTCGCCTTAGACGTCTTTTTTGTATCTTCAGTAGTTTCACTTCTGTTGGTTATCAAAACTGCAATATGTAATATTACGATTTGTAAGTAGCTAATCATAACCGCGAATATCTCGAAAGTAGTCGAAACCTAGTTATTGCTCTCTTCGTTAGGACGGCAGCATAGTGGCGACCATATTTGGGATCCGCAAGCCATCACTAAACAGTCAACATGCCTGTTATTCTATTGTAAATATTTATTACAAAAATTAGCGTGAAACATAAACAGTTTCTTAAACGTTTATTACATACGTACTAAGGCCGGAATGTATGACCATGTTAGTCACACATGCAAAAATGATTTTAGTTGTGTGACGGTAACATCCGATCATTTGCAATTATTAATTACAAAAATGTCGTTTTAAACTTTTAAAGGAATGCGAGTTTCTTTTTTGCTCAAAGATTAAAGTGGTGATTCAGTCAGGAAACGCGGTTTTTATTCTTTTAACCATTTTAATATTATGTTACAAGCCATGAATATTTCTTACAATAATCCATATTTATATTATAAATGCGAAAGTGTGTCTGTCTGCTACCTTTTCACGGCCCAACAGTCCGATTCTGATGTTTGGTACAGAGTTAGCTTATATCCCGCGGACGGACATAGGCTACTTTTTATCCCAGAAAATCAAAGAGTTCCCAGGGGATTCCTAAAAACCCATCCGCTCAACCGATTTAAATGAAAGGTACCGAGGTAGCTTGCGTCCATGCTATTGATTGATATAGACAGCGGGATCTTCAAAAATCTTAATTCACGCGGACGAAGTCGCGGGCATCCTCTAGTAACATATATTTTCAATTTTACAACTATGTGTTCAAGTATAAAAGCTGTATAGCCTAGTGATAAAGTCAACCGCTTCCTATTCGGGAGGTCGTTTTTCGATCCCAGGCACGCACTTCTAACTTTTCGAAGGTATCATGTGCATTTTAAGCAATTAAGTAGGTGTCTTGCTTTAAAACATTGTGAGGAAACCTGCATGCTTGAGAGTTCTCCGTAATATTCACAAACACACATAGTCCAATTACACAGTTTTGATTACAAACAGACAGACAAAACATAAGGGGGATAGATAGACGAAAATATAAGGTTAGGTCATTCATATCGATGGGTTAGGCATGTTAAGATTAAGGATTGGCAGGTGTGGTGGGCTCTTGCAGGCCCTGTATCATGTTAAGGATTACTTTTTAAATATATAGACTAGACTTGGTAGTAATGATGCAGCCTAAGATGGAGCGCGCTTGCCTAGAAAATGCCCACTCATTCTCGACTTGAAGCTACTGGGTTAGTTGTGGGGTTCCTTCCTTTACTGTACCCTAAAAATGGGCCTTTCATAAAGATTTATCAACATACTAGCTGATGCCCGCGACTTCGTTCGCGTGGATGTAGTTTTTTAAAAATCCCGTGGGAACTCTGATTTTCCGGGATAAAAAGTAGCCTATGTGCTAATCCAGAGTATACCTAATCTATCTCCATTCTAAATTTCAGCCCAATCCGTCCAGTAGTTTTAGCGTGAAGGAGTAACAAACATACACACACACACACACACACACACATACAAACTTTCGCCTTTATAATATTAGTGTGAAGTGTGATGTGATGATTTTTGTAATCAATAGAATTTTGAACAATGTATAAATACAAAAAGAAAGGTCAGATAAAACAATTTACATGTATCTTGCATATATCCAAATATTATCAATTATGTAATGTAAGATATTGTCAAAATTCTAAGTTAATGTTTTTATTCAAAATCTTTCATGTTATGTCATATTGTTCTGTATTTGATTAGATAGTGAAGAATATTTTTGTCAGCTTCTATGCATATTCTTATCCTGCCCTTTTTAACCCCCGACCCAAAAAGAGGGGTGTTATAAGTTTGACGTGTGTATCTGTGTATCTGCCTGTGGCATCGTAGCTCCTAAACTAATGAACCGATTTTAATTTAGATTTTTTTGTTTGAAAGTTGGCTTGATCGAGAGTGTTCTTAGCTATAATCTAAGAAAATCGGTCCAGCTGTTTGAAAGTTATCAGCTCTTTTCTAGTTACTGTAATCCTTCACATCTTGTTGGGGGTGTTATAGATTTTTAATTTACACTTGCTAGACTCCTGGCTCTGTCCGTCCGTCTGTCACACAGCATAATGTAATAAAATTTACCTATATGTTTACATCTGCTGGTCAGAATGTCAAAGCCATTTATATCAGAAACAGCTTGAGGTAATATAGTAGGTTCCTATTTCAGGTGCTGAATTGGAGTGGAGGTGGTTGGGTGTTGGAATTTCAAAGTGCTGAAGCAATCAACCTTTAACCGGAATGTATTGTAAATAATAATAATGTCCTTCTGACCAAATCTGGAAGAGATTGCTCCGAGCAATAAGGCCGCCTTTGCACACAATTGTTTTTTTCTGTTTTCATCTTTCTGTGTTGTGTTCCTTTACATGTGTTTTTGTGTGCAATAAAGTGTTCTATCTATCTAATGTACTTAGTAGATCTTGTGTTAGCTGGACTGACAATATAAAACTAGTTGCAGTGAGACGAGTCACTAGTTAGAAATGGCATAAGACAGTGGAGTTCAAATTGTCCAGCAATGGACATACATCTATTTGTCTGAATTCACACTGTATTGAAATAGAAATACTGTTCACATTTCCATTACAAAAGTTTACAGTTCAGGACATGAAAATGAATAATGTGAAGCAGCAATAAAATTCATTGTACTGTAATAATTGCAGTGTAGTTTAGAAATGAGTGTAATTTTTATAACATACAGTTACCAGATATTTTATCATGTATGACTAAACAAAGTTTGCTTCATATACAACAGTTGCAGCTAGACCTTATAAACTTTAACCTTTGTAATCTGTTTGCCATAAAAATTGCTTAGTGGGTGGTCTGCAGAATAGATATTGTATTGGAATTTACTTGTTTACTAATTCAATTTTCCCCATAGTTATATAATATTTTGGTTTATAGTTTAATAACCCTACTATTAGTATTTATTTAATTTCATTAAAAATAAAACATTTGCTGTGCCCAAACTTTTTTATTTTTAACTTTTTATGCCTATAACTTTGTCTGTAAAGATTTAGATAGGCTAAAAATCCTATGAGGATTTTTAATTTTTAAGGATAACAAGATAAAGCTCACTCGCTTGACTCATTCATTAAAATCCGCCCAGTAGTTTAGGTGCTATGGTGGAACACACAGAATCTGGATATATACATACATACATACATACATAGACTGCTGAAATCCTAACCCTTCCTTTTAGCTTTGCAGCAGACGGGTAAAAAATAGCCTATGTCCATCTCCAGAGAGCAAACTGTCTGTATCAAGTAAATGAAGCCCACAACTTGTGGACGGCCACATAAATTTAAGTTTTTTTAAAATTTCCATGGGAACTTTTTGATTTTTTAGGACAAAAAGTATCCATTGGCATTCAAGCTATCTCTACACCAAATTATGTGGGCCTTGAAACCTATCAAACAAAGAGATGGTTTACATTTATAATATTTGTATGGATTTGTATGCATTTTTATAATATATGTTTCTAAGTATATTGCCTTTTTAGTTTTCACACTAAATAATATGTATATCTTGATATAATTTGTCACAGGATTGCTTGCACCCTTGTTAAACATAGAATAGGTTTAAGTTATTCCACTCACATATTTATAGACATAGGATAGATTTTATCCTCGAAAAATAAAGAGTTCCCACAGGACTTTTATGCTTAAACCTAAATGAAAACAAAGTCACAGGCGAAAGCAAGAAATATAAGTCTAAAAATATGGACATTGCATTTAATTAATACAAACAATACAAAAATAGAAACTAGAATAAAAACTTCTAACTTCTTTAAAGTTTTGTGAGTTGTGACTTGTGATTCACTTTTAAATATTCATACAAAATTGTAGAACTACATTCACTTTTAATCATGATATCAAAATATTCCTTTTTTGTAAATTATTCCAATGTTAACTTAAAGAATCACACACTTAAATTAAAATGTAGTCAAGGAAAATACTCCAAAAAATTATTAACAAAGCAGACAATAAGTTCTGAAATAACCTAAAATTTTCAGTTGGTTAATTTTTTGAACCAAAAATTAAATGAAAAACCTTCATATACATGTTACAAGAAAGTTACAAAAACACCTTTCATTTATTGTTGAAGGTGAATTTTAAGTACTTATTATTTTAAAATGTGGCATTGAACATTATATTTCAATAAAAAATTCAGAATCTGCTGAGACAAAAAAGGTTTTGTATAGTTGATTATAATTTTTGGCAATCACAAGGTATTTTGGTATATAAGAATATAGGAGGGTGACCAATGATCGGAAGGAATCATAAAAGATCTTATAGGTTACGACTTACAATGATGCTAGGGTCTATTAGCCAACCCTTTAACGAAAATAGGTACTACTAAACCTAAAATTAAACTTTCTAAAAATCAGGTGGAAATAAACTTTGTATGTACTTGTCTAAGACCTGCCAAATACTAGAATGAAGATTATTATTTATAGATTTTGAAAATTAAGTAATAAAGTTCGAAATCTTAAATAATATATCCAAAGTACAGAAGTAAAAGCCTAACTTTTGTTTATAAACAATCACTGCTATTTTTCTATTTGCTTACATCATTCTGTTACGAATGTTACGATTTCAAAGGAAAATTAACATTTTTTTGTTTCAACTGCAGTATTTTAACAGCAACAATACAGGAAAAGTTAACTTAAACAATGATGAAACATCGTGCATATTTTTTCGCAAAAAAAAGCGTAATTTGACGAAAATTTATGCTACAAATAAAAAATAGGTCTTCTGAATGTCAAACGTACAAGATAAAGGGCACTGCCGAAGTTTTTTACGCGATTATATGCAAAATCCGGTCTCTCATATATTTCCGGCGCTGTGTTTTCCCTGACGCAAAAAAATCGCGTAACGTCAACCATGACTCATCCGAGAGTGAAAACTTGTGATAAATTCTAAAATATATTAGCCAGACATGGAAAAACCCAAATACCTTTATTCTTACCCATTGTTGTGGCATTGTAATCCGCTTGGGTGAAGTGGAGGCTGCATACTTTCGAGTATTTTGTATACGGTTTCCCGCGTTTCAGTATGTTATTCCACTTATCAGCCATCGTTACGTCGCGAGGAAAACGGTGGAACTTTACGTTTTTAGTCTTGCCGGCGAGCGAAGTGCATTGTGGGACTGTACAATAATAACCCATCTTTTTTGTCGATTTCGCATCAACCTTTGTTATGATCACTCACGACAGCCGCGAGGTTGTCCATAAACACAACACCGTAGCGGAGGGCTGTGAAATTATTTGTTGAGATCGCTATCACGTTTGCAAAAATTAGAATCATCACACTGCAGCCTTGAAATATTTGACATGTATTCGCCTTTTTTCCCTTCCCCACTTCACACTTTTTCAGAAAAATGGCCTCTTGAGCTCAGAGACAATATAGAATTTAGTGCGCACAGATAACAAAGTTACAACCAAACCATTTTTAAGGGATAGTCTTAGTCCACGTTAAAATATACAATATTATAATGGTTTACCATCTAGCACCACAGGCATTAAACTTGATCTAACCAGAATCTAAGTTCTGCAGGTTGCGCAATGCACAATGCATTGAAAACATTAGCGTATGTTTGCCAGTGCTGAGGAGCACTTGCTGTTTGGTTGTTTGCCGATAGGTACTTGCTGTTCGGCAAACACTACAGAGTACTTTTTTATGCACAGTCTTAGGCTCTGGTTTTCCTCGGTCTTGAGTGAACGACAACCATTGACGAGCCTATACACGATGCAAACACCTATTAAATCTCTATGCAAACCATGCAAACATATAAATCGAAGATGCAAGCACCCGTCCACACGCTTGCCAGTGCTTGTTGTTTGTTGTTTACCTACCACAAGCATGAAGCAAGCGCGTCCATCGTTGTCACTTGTCTATGGAATGCTAATATTTTTTTGACAACATAATAAATGTCGGCGCTCGGCGTTTGCTTGGTGTTTATTTTTGTAATTTACATACAGTAATTTTTGTGATAATCCTAAATAATATGATGAAGCTATGTGAAATATAAGTGTTTCTAGTGTTGCATTAAACACAAAATGCCGTATTACTGCACTGTACCTCGCTGTACATCGATGGCGGGGAAGGCAAAAAATGTATCATTTCATCAGTTCCCAAGGGACGAGGAGCTTGCAAGACTTTGGAATGATATATTAAAGAGAGGGAAGCCCTATACCAAGTATTCGAAAGTGTGTAGCTTGCATTTTACACCGGATGATTATACTATGACTAGCGGACAAAAAAATAAAGGTAAACAAAACAAAAAGAACACGCTTAAGTTGGTGTTTATTAACAGCTCAAGTAATGATTGTTGTTACGGTTGTTAAATAACACTGGTCTATTTTATTCTTTAACAGTTACTATCAGTATCAGTTATGGCTGTCTGTGCATCTGTCCTTTAGTTTTTAGAATACAAGTCACAAAATTAGGTAGTTTACTTTGGTGGGTAAGTTTGTACCAGTACTACTGGAATCTATACTATCTATTCGTCATAATCAAAAATCATCATAAACACCCCATCATCAGCTCACTCCAGAGGACAGGTCTTTTCCGAATGAGAAGGTTCTGACCATAGTTCAGCACGCTGACCAAGTGGATTAGCAGACTTCACACACCTCTGGGAACATTATGGAGATAATTTTCAGGCATGCAGGTTTCCTTACAATGTTTTCCTTGTAATTTTTAATTGCTTGAAACACACACACTAAAAAAGGGAGATGTGTGCTCAGCATCAAACTCGCTAACCTCTCAAATATAAGGTGGACATCTTAACCACTAAGTTTTTATGGTTTACTTAAAATCTATTGTGTAATGTAACTTTATTGTTTACATTTATAGGACAATGGAGGACCTTGAGAAAAGATGCAATACCTTCACAGAACTTACCTGCCGACTCTCCCGGGCCGCACATGGGAAGAAGTTCTTGGACACCACCACCTGCTATGATGGACGCCAGGGTATGTCAACTGTATAAATTTTTATCATTTCTTTAACCTCTGCCTTTGTTTTTCTATTTCAGATGCATTTTTAGGGTTGGGGTCTCCCAAGGGTGCCAACTTGGGCCATATTATTAAATGGTTTAGGATTTTAAAAATCCTGTGGCATTTCTTTGCTTTTCCAAGACAAAACTGTCTATGTCCGTCCTCAAATTTCATCAAAATTGTGAAAAAATATCATGATATTTTTTAAAGTGTGTTAGGACCTAACTTATCTTTACTTGTTCTATTAAAATCTTAGTTTTCACATAAATGCAAGGTTGGATACATATGATTTTCCAGGCAATAAAATATTATTCATTTTTTTTTTAACTTCATAGATGCACCAACAGATGGCACAAGCTATATACGTTCAGACTATGCTAGCAATGCAGGCAGCTGGCATAACTGCACTTGGACCTGGTAAGCTAACCCATCTACAGTCAAAACTGTTAAAATGACATTATTTATTACATTTATGGTTAAATGGTTAAAATACATCTATAAGGAAAAAGTGACTTTGTGGTGGTTTGAAGTTGACTGACTGATTTATCAATGCACAGCTCAAACTAATGCTCAACTATTGCACTTCAAAAAGCTAAAGATATTTTATATCCTAATATATATTTATAAATCACTAGATGATTTAGGATTAGCCGGGTGCTATAGCATAAATGCTTAAATGTGTCATTGTTTGCCTTCTAGAGCCCCCATCATCGCCTTCGCAAGCTGCAGGAGAAACAGACGCATCTACATCGCCACCACTATCTCATACATTTACACAATTAGAACAAATTCTCGCACAAAACTCCCACCAAAATATCAAAAACCCTACACAAACTAGCAATCATGAAGTACCCTCAAGCCATAATAACGGAACACATAGAGAAACAGTGACATTTAAGTGCACACAGTGTACAAAATGTTTCAAAGACCCAGATGTTTTCATCCTCCACAAACGAACTCATCCCAAAGATGAAACTGGCAACACTGATGAAATGTTACGCGCCAACCCTATTTTAGCTAACTTGCTAAAATCTGACACACAACAAGCTGTTGCAACTGAACAAAACAATTTAGATTCCAATAATATTAAAAGTATTGAAAGTCAAATTATGACGGCTCTAGCCGCTAATATGGAGAACTATTTGCGCAACCTGTCAACAATTATGACTAATGGCAACACTGTGGATACAATAGACAATCAATTTGAAAATGGAACATCCGATTCTCAAGATGGCGACTCATCCAACTGTGATAGTAAAGACTTAAACGAATCCTCAGACTCAAATTTAGTTATAGATGAAGATGCTTCCTAATTCTTAATAGGCTTTTTTATCAATTCTATTTTATTTCCCTATTGGAAGAGGTTATTTTTACAACTCGACTAATTTTTAATTAAAAAAAAAAAAATAGAAAATCTACCCACCTTTAGTATTAGAATAAGATGTATATTTTTCTACTTAACTATAATCTACTTTTGTATTGAAAACAAATCTACCATATTCGTAGATTTATAGACTGATTAAAACTTTTAATACAAATTGGACTTAAATTTTAATTTTTACAATAGATAAAACTAACTTCAATGCAAAGAGTGATTTCTTAGTTAAAAGAGTAAGAAAAAGAAACAGCTGTATCAAACATGGTAACCTATAAAAATTTAAGACCAATTTTAATTATAAAGTAATGAAAAAGACTGTAGCATACCTTCAATTGGTAACCCACCGTATTGTCACCGTTTTACCACTTTTGGAACGGAGCTATAATAGTAAGATTATGAATTATGATTTTTAGCAAGTAGGAACCTAGTGCCTTAGATGTCTGTAGAATTTGTGTATTTAGCTTATCAGAAATATAAGCACAGTATTTCAGATATATTTTTTACTAGATTTTGCTTAGACAGCATAGTCCCATCTCTATTTTTAAGTAAGCGGAACACAAACAAGCTAGAGAAATATAGTTTAGTGTTAACTAATAGGGTACGTTCACGCTCATGGCCGGTGGCTTTGATTGGTCGATGCTCGGCAAGTGCGCGAGTGTAGAAAGGTACTAAGTGCCTTTGTCTTGACTCTACTCTAGCCCAAGACCAAAGTATTTAGTGCCTTTTAACACTAATAATAATAAAAAACACTCATGTCTTTGCCGACGTTTGCATTGAGTGTAAACGCAACATTATGTGCATGGTGTAGTCCACACTGAAGCTATTGCTGTACATATATTTTTAATAGTGGCAACTCATGTACGAGTAGAATATTGTCTATGGTAGGGAATTTTCCTTTTACTCATATTATGTATTATTGTGTATTTGTTTACTGGGGAATAATATGCATATCATTGTTTTTATTTTACTAGTAGTAGGTACATTTGTTCAAATCAGAACTTAAGGTTACACTTTTTACGCGCCTCTCCATACAAAATTACAAACGTATGGATATACGCCTAGTATTCTATTATTTCATGTTCTAGGTCTAAAACTAATTCAGATATCGATTTATCTCTCCATTGTCTATATGCCCTAAAACAATAGATATAGTAAAAGTTTATTTATTTTGAAAGGAACAACTCTTGAAAGTTCTCCATAAATGCTAATAAATAAAATTGAAGTGTCTGTCTGTAATTTATAATGAACAGTGTAAAAAACTACAAAATCTCAAAATTAACAGCTTTAAGGCAAACTATAATAATATAATAATATAATAATAATTTGGAAATAGTTGTCAATAGTTTGTTCAAAACTATTGATTAGTTTGCAAAATAATAGGTAAGTTTTATTGGTAGTTGAAACTCTCTATTAATTATTATTATTTTACTAACAAAACAAAAAATATTCCAAAGTCATTTTAAATAAAATGTTTTGCAACCACCTTCACAAACGATTCTGACAATGTCTCGAACAAGTTTTATGCATCCTTCTTTTGATATAAATAACACGACCGAACATAATACTTAAAAATCGTTTATTTTAACATATAATACTACTACAAGTGTAAATTAAAAATTTATAACACCCCCGACAAGTGAAGGTTACAGTAACTAGAAAAGAACTTTTAAACGGCTGAACCGATTTTCTAGGATTATAGCTAAGGACGCTCTCGATCAAGCCACCTTTCAAACAAAAAAAAAACTAACTTAAAATCGGTTTAGTAGTTTAGGAGCTACGATGCCACAGACAGATACACACGTCAAACTTATAACACCCCTCTTTTTGGGTCGGGGGTTAATAAAAAATTGCGTAGACGGTCGCATTTAGCTTAGGTTGATTTCGAATGAAGCGCGAACAATCAGAGAAAAATATGCATATTATTTTCTTTACTTTGTTTATGAATTTACAATAACGAGTTAGTGTATTATGTATTTTAATGGCAGCCATATTACAAGTGTATACTGTGTAAACTTCCTACAATGAATTTCTGTATAAGTAACGCAGAACTATCTAGTTTTAACGAGGCTGAGCTCACTTGATCATCATCGTCATCAACTCTTGGCCGGCTAACTACTGAGCACGGGTATCCACTCAGAATGAGAAAGTGCCGTCACGCTGGCCAAGTGCGGATTGGCAAACTTCACACACCTTTGAGAACAACTCTCAAGCATGCAGGATTCCCTGCGATGTTTTCATTCACCGTTAAATCAAGTGATATTTAATCGCTTAAAACGCACATAACTCCAAAAAGTTATTGGTGCGTTCCCGGGATGTTTATTGCGTCGTCAAAAGCGTCGCTATCTATTTAAACGGCATTGCAGGGTGAACTTTCTATACCTGTATATCTATAACGTACGTATTACTTGAGTTTGGGTGGTTGGGCGCAAAATTCAAATTCACTTTCAAGTAAAGATTTTTATATAAACCTGTGAGGATGTTACTGCCATAGGCGGTAATAAATTGCCATAAGCCTACTTTGTCGTATTAGTTTACAAATTGCGAAAAACTAAATTAAATTTGAATTTCGCGGGCAGACCCGTGTCATGCACCTTAACCGTTACCTATACAACCGACCGCGACACTATACTTAACCTGAGAAAACGGTAAATCCCCTGAAATTCGTTATAAAAAGTTTACACTGGTGTTATGTGGTGCTTTTTGGTTGTACATAATGTCTTAACTAAAATAAAATGAAAGATCTAAGCTTTATTGCTATCCTTTTCACTATGCTTCCAACGGAAAAGAATAGCACTATATTTAGATCTGTCCAATTAGATTTGTGCACTGAATTAGCACCACTTGTATGTATAGAAGTAAAAGTAAGTATAGGCTATTGAAATAACTTTTCAGGATTTTTTTTTGCGCAAAGAATTAACTCTGCAATATTTTGTTTACTTATTTGTGATATTTGTGTTTTCAATTATTCCAGTAGTATTTAATTTGTAAATGTTGGAAGAAGCATATTATTGTGAGCGAAGTTAGTTATAGAAGTCAAAGAAAAAAATAATCGTATTTTCATTTTGTAACTTTGTAATAATCTATTAGGTACCTACCAATGTTTTTTTTATTGATTCGTAAAATATTGCTAAGTACAAAATGTTCTCATAATATGATCCAAAATTGTATGAATTTATTTGAAAAAGTCGGTCAAATGTAGGTTTCTTTTTGATGTGTGTAGCTTCCTTTTCGTAATGTTTATGTAAACCATTTGTTTTCCAGTATTTATAGTATTTTATTTTGAAATACTTAGGTATATCATTGCTTTTTGTTGACTTTATCATCCTTAAAAAATCAAAATCATCCTTTAGTCCATACAAAATTACTTCTCACGCCATTTTAACTGTATGGGTCAACTGTCTAGTGTCAAAAGTACGGTTTATCTTCAAAATACAGTACCCGGCAGAAAATATTGCACATCGAACTTTAGAATGAGATAACGGTTTTGTAGAGCGCTGTCTCTGTCGTTTAGACCGACAAAATGTTACACAGGTATGAGTGACAGAGACAACGCTCTACGAAGCCGAAATCTCTTTCTAAAGTTCGATGTGCAATATTTTCTGCCGGGTACTGTAAGGACTTATCGTACTTTTGACATAATATTGTACACATAAAATTAAAATAGCGCGTGAGAGTTAATTTTTACGCATTACATTAATCGTGGTTAAGTAACCGATTATACTTACCTATCAAATTGTATTAAAGTTAAGTTTAAGTTGTTAACAAAAAGACTGGTATTACTCCACTAGATGGCCCCAAGTCTACAAAAAGCAATACCTAAAACATGTGAATTTTGATCTCTACCCTTAAAACTTTGTAATTAAACACTTAATAATAATAATAAAGAATAATTTTTATCTTTTGTTTTATTACATATTAACAAGCTAAGTAAAATCATATAAAACCTGTACATTCTAAAACAGATTTTTATTTATTTTTATGTTTAATAGTTTCAGATATATCGTGAAAAATACCCGAGTATGGAACTCTCGGTACACGAGTCTGACTCGCACTTGGCCGGTTTTTTACACTGATACAAATTAGTCATCTCACTTGAATGAATGCAGTCTTAAATGGAAGCGGGCTAACGTGGAAGGGGTATGGCAGTTTCATTAGACCCATCATATCACTGATCGGTTTCTACACAGCATCGTATCGGAACGCTAACATGATATTATAACATTGCACAAAGATAGACAACGAACACATATTGTTTATAGAGAAGAGGATGATAATAATAGTAAAGACTGTACTTACAAAGGTGCACTAGACGGGTCTGCCCGCTGGTTTTTCACAATTTGTAAGCAAATACGACAAAGTAGGCTTAGAGCATTCTAATAGCACCAATTGCAGGATCATGTCCACAGGTTTATATAAAAATCTTTACTTGAAAGTGTCCAGTTTAAGAAAGTCTCGGCTGAAATAGCAATTACTGACCTCGTTTAGTTTGAAAATCACTTAAGAAGTCCTCGGCCTTCCAATGTTATTCGGCCAGTAACCGCTTTATTTCAGGCCTGGACTGTAATGTACTGTTACCCTTGGACGAAGAGTTTAAGTTATTTAAAGTTAAAGTTAAGAGTTAATCTAATCCGTGGAATTAATTTACGCAAAAAAATTTAAATGGTTTCCTAAAACCTTCACTTTTATAGCAATCTTACCCGTAAGAGATGGTCGTATTGATTAGGTCGTATTGATTTAAGAGAGCGTGCATTGTGTTGCGGCGAGTTGTGGCAAAAATCCGTATCAAAATACGGTGCAGCATCAATTCCGGAGTGCGTGCGCTTCTACGTAGTTCTATAGCTCACACATTTCTCGGGGAAAAAACATACGGAAATTTACCGTAGTGCGCGCCTCTAAGGTTGTTTTCGATAAATCCTAAATTGTATCAAATATGTATCAAATAGTGCCCCTTCATGCTTGTGGCAAACATGTGGAGCTGCCATAAATAATTATTCTCAGTTCTTTCGTCTGTGTTCATACATCAGCTTAGAATCCAGAGCCGTAAGTAAAGCTAAAATAAAAAAAACTTCATCGATGGTCTACAAACTCTATACCAGTTACCAAAGAGTACATATATAAACACTACGTTCGTCTTTACTCTATTCCTCTTGCTGCGAGCGCCGAGCGGCGTGCTCTTGTCATACTCTTTCTTGTCCATAGAAATTGCAGGGGGTTACCCCAGATTTATTATGTAGTTTGTTTTGCAATCTATGTGCACGTCATACGAATTGTGATTTAAGTGCATAATTTCTATCATAATTTAATAGTTACAGTTTATTATGAATTAAACTTTAAAAAACTCTGAATTTACACGTGATAGTCCAAAATGTCAGATGAGCAAGTAAACAGCAAGACAAGACTACACAAACTTCCGTTCGTTATAAAAAAAGACGCATTAAAACTGGGCCCGAATACGAAGTATGGTATGTTTCGTTGTTTTCCCGGTGCTTCGGGAAGTTTGATAAAGGAAGATATAGTTTACAATGTGAAAGATGGTGACTTTTTCAAGGGGAAATACCCTGACTTGCTCATTATCAATAGATTGAATCTTATGAAGAATAGTAGTCGAACGATCGCCTCTTACACCAGTCGTGATGGTTCCGTCGTTCAATTAACATCGGACGCAGTGGCTAAATTGATTGGACAAGATAGTTATGATCAAGTGTTTTCGTCCCTGTGCTGCGTTATAAACCTAGAGTTGAAAGTAAAAGGCATATTCTCTTTACTATGTCTCGGTGCACTTGAGCAAAAGGAATTTTCTACAATCGATACACAGACTTACGAATCCTCATTCACACATTTAATTAAAGAGAAACTGCGACAAAAAACAAAACATCAGAGACGTAACAAATTCAGGTCATATGTTGTGCAGAAGCCAAAACTAGAAACTTTTTCAAAAAGGATTATCATACATCCTGATGACCTAAAAAAGAATAAGGATATTAAGGTTGAAGTTGACGAATCCAACTTAGAAACTGTGCCTATAAGTGATCAAAGTTGCAAAGATATAAAACTTGAATTCAATGATAAAGAGACAACTTGCAATATAACTGATAAATGCATAAAGCAAGAAACTGACCATGATTCATTTCCTGAGTTAAAAGAAATAGTTAACGAAGATAGTAACATCTCAGATGTAGGCAGTGTGGGTAATTTATCAATAGACAGTAATTTTAGTTTAATTGATATAGAAAGGAGTGTTAAACCAATACTTAATTATATAGATGGTCATACAGAAATTAACAAATATGATTATTATCAAGGTGAAATGTCACCGATTGTTATGGCCGATGGATCAACAGTGATGGTAAGGGGAAATCCCGACTTGTTTCATATAGCAACGCCAGATATTTTGGAGAATTTATCACCGTCTGATCAGAAAAAGCTCTTGTTACATCAAGCATATTTAGATTGGAAGTTCTGTCTACAACGTGATGAGGATGATAATTTGTGAGTAAATTTTTCTTTACATAAAGTATTCTATTTGAACTTACTTAAGTAAGTACCTGTTTTGTTTTTTATATTATTTTGGTTAAGTATTTTTAAAAGTTTATAGTGAGTAAATATTATGAACTAGAATCTAGATGATGCCCTCAGCTTCCCCCGTCTGGATTGGTCAAATCCCCTGCAGCATTTTTTTTAATCTATCGAAAAAAACAATTACGCCAATAGGTTCAGAAATCTCGGAGATATCAGTGTACATAGGTAGGAAAACACAGCACCTCCATTTTTTAAAGATGGTTAAAAAAGTAGCCTATGTTACTCCTTGGTTAATCCTTTTCTTGTCTGTGAAAGTCCCGTCAAAATAGGTTCAGCCATTCCGAATATTAGCCTGTTCAAACAGAGCGACAGACAGACAAAAATTTAAAAAATGTGTGATTCAGTTATGGTACAGTTCAAATAACCATATGAGAATAAGGTAGTTATTTAGAAATTACAGACAGACACTTCAATTTTATTTATTAGTATAGATTCCCTTTTGTTCAAAATTCAATACATAAGTATAATGTGTGTAACCTATGAATAGAAAAGCCATTATTACACTTACTATTTCTACACAAAATAACTATTAAATTAATTAATGTAATGTCCTATCAAAATATATTTCTAGGTAAGACATCACATTAAGGCTGAAACTTTTCCCTATTCTTTATTTGGATGCATTATAGGTATTTTAAATTGTCTATAATTATAAATATTATTCAAAAAGTTTCTTTGAAATCCATCAAAATACCTATTTTAAAAGGTTTAATTAATTTTGGTTTCAGTAAATATACATAATATATACTAAATATATAGTTAATTAATGATATGAAAACCATTAATATTATTTCTAAACACATAACAATACTTCTAGACATATGCAGTTGTCTTTTATTTATTTAGTGGTTCATTATTTTCTGAAACACTGTATGAAATTGTTAGGGGATTCCCTTGAGTGCAGTGTTGCCATTATTATTCATTTAAAGATTTTTTTTATTTTTTATAAAGAATATTAGCCATGTTAAATGACTAATATTCCCCTTTCCTCTCCAACTCAGCGTCAGGCTTGTGCTAGGAGTAGGTACGACAATAGTGCAACGGGCGGGGTTTGAACCGTCGACCTTTCGGTTATGTGCAGTTATTATATTTCGGTTATGTGTATTATGTGCAGTTTTTCCGATTGATCGATATGATTGTGTAAAATCATGATTATGTTATTAATATTATCATGATTTTACATCAAGTCAAAGTGCGCTCTATAGATCTCAACTTTATACCGACATCCCACGTACACTGTGCTTCCCACGGTGCGTGAAATTGCGGACGAACGCGGACCAGATTGCATCGACCACCATGGGAAGCGTATCTTCCGTAGTAGCGCAGACACGTCGCCGGCGCCGTATATGGTACGAGCGTTGTGCGTGGTGCGTGGCTGTCCGTGGTCGTCGTCCGTGCGTTGATAGTCCGCAGAATCACGCACCGTGGGAAGCCAGTATAATATGTAATAATGTTTTCAGACCAATACATTTGGCCGTTCTTAACAACGATGTGGCATTGCTTAAAAGACAGTGTAGCATGTTGAAGACTAGGCATGAGACCGTCGATATTCTGGCTGGGAACTTGGTAAGTATTTGCTTTTATTTATCCATATTAATTAATACTAATATTATAAATTGAAAAGTGTGTCTGTCTGTCTATCCGCTTTTCAGAGTTTTTACAGTCATATTACCGATTTTGACGTTTGAGTTACAGTTGGTTTGCATGAGACGTAGGCTACTTTTCGTCCCGAAAATATATTGTTTCCATTAGATTTAAAAGAAAATCTAAATTCATATGGGCGAAGGCGCGAGGATCATCTGTTTGGTACAGAGACGGTTTGTATCCCAAACATCAAAAATTCCCACAGGATTAAAAAAAATCAAAATCCTTACGGATGAAGTTGCGGGCATCATCTAATGAGTAAGTTATAAACTTATAACTAAAATATGTAACTGATGCTCGCGACATAGATCGACATTTAGGTTTTTAAAAATCCTGTGGAAATTCTTTGATTTTCCCGGATAAAAAGTAGCCTATGTCACTCTCTAGGTCTTTAACTACACCCATGCAAAAAAACACGTCATTCGACTAAATTGCGACGTGATTGAAGGACAAACCAACAAGCAAACATACTTTCGTATTTATAATATGGGTAGATTCACATTCAACGCGAATGAAGTCATAGGTACCTGCTAGACTAGAGTTTACAGATAAAATGTCATTCAATATTGCACCATTCAACAGGGAATATCCCCAATACAAAGCATTATTATCTTGGTTCTCCAGTTTCACTGTTACACGCATAACATGTTCTGTAGAAACTGACTAATACATATTACATATTATTTATAAAGCGGTATAGTTATCTATAAAAACGTTCCCATTTTGAGGACGCCCGGTTTTGCTCGCAATGTCTTTTTACCCGACTGCGGCAAAGCCAAAAGGAAGGGTTATGATTTTAGCAGTCTATGTATGTAAGTATGTATCATGTATGTTTGTATCCAAATTGTGTGTGTTCCGCCGTAGCGCCTAAACTACTGGGCTGATTTTAATGAATGAGGTGTCAGTTGATTGGTGTAAAGGTCCGGGTGACATAGGCTATATTTTATACGAAAATAATTGACCTAACTTATGTTACATCAAAAAATGTGGGGATCTACAAAAAAAAATCTATTGTATCGAGTGGGATGTCAAATGAAAGAGGAGAAAATTTGAGTTCATGAATATAAATGTACTACAACATTAAAATATACCAGGCGACAGAAAAACAATTTTACTATAATATTTCAGCGTTTATTAAGACGATCGCAGTCGGGTTTTAGTTTTCAACTAGACATTACCACCCAATCATAAATAGAGATAAAGAAGAGCGCTTTGGGAAATTTCGCCAATAAATTACGCGACGATGTTATCTAAACTAACTAACACGTCCAATCATCAGATATCATTGTAAGATATTATTTTAATTTATCAACAAATTAAATAACATTCATTCATAAATAAACTCTGTAATAATGGTAAGTGATACTTAATACAGGGTAAATAAAAGATGCTTGTAGTCGGGTAAAAAGTAAAAAAAATGGTGTTCGTTTTTAATTTTCTATGCACATTGTTTGTCCAATTGAGTTGAAACTTTGTACAACTGTTGTTGGCACTTGTGTGAATTGGCACCAGTAAGAGGGTCAGAGTCACTTTAAAAGACGTTTTCGGAGCGAGTTATGTGCGTCTTGAGCGATTAATTTATACTTATCACTTGCTTTGGTGACAGTGAAGGTAAACATCGTGATTCGTGAGGAAGCCTGCGTGACGGAGAATTCTCCATAATGTTCTCAAAGGTACTTATGTGAAGTCTACCAATCCGCATTTTTCCAGTGCCGTGGACTTTGGCCAACACATCTGATTCCGAGAGGAGACCAGTGTTCAGTTGTAAGCCGGCTATGGGTTGATCATGATGATAGTGGAGAGACATCAGACAAGTTGCAAGGGCGAATGTGTAAATGCGGTGTTAGAGATTTTGTTCAACCGAATTAGCGCCGAACGTGAAAAGTATCAAACACCCATATTCACAAACGTTACTATGAGGTCTCTTAGTGCGCTCGAACGCACAGTGTCCATTCCACCAATCAGATGACTGTATCACGTCAATTTACAATGATCTGATTGGTGGAATCTACACTATGCGTTCGAGCTTGCTGTGAGACCTCATAGTAACGTTTGTGAATACGGCCGTAACTGTCGGTAATTTCTTTTTTAGACACCATTACAAATGGCAATATTACAAAACTGTCCGGGATGCACGGAGGTGCTGTTAGCTATGGGCGCAGACGTTATGATCAGGGACGATGAATCCAGGACCGCTCTACACCTGGCCGCGGAGATATGCGCCAAGCATGTTGACGCCATACTCACACATTGCAGGAACAATGCGAGGTAAGTAAGATGCTATGGTCGGGGAGGATGAACCCACCTAATAAACGTCTCTTACTCCTGAAACGTTACCATAGGCTTTTTAACCGATTTCCAAAAAAAGAGGAGGTTCTCAATTCGTCAGAATCTTTTTTTTTTTATGTATGTTCACCGATTACTGAAAGACCCCTGTACCGATTTGGAAAATTTTTTTTTCGTTTGAAAGGATATGCTGTGTAGGTGGTCCCATATAAATTTGGTGAAGATCTGATGAATATCTTCGGAGATGGAGAACAGAACTCCTCAATGGACAAGAGCAAATTGCTCGCGATCAGTGTAATAGCTTAGTAAACAGTAGGGTTTTAACTGGGCATAGCATATTATAGTACAGTGGGGCCACAAAAAATTGTAAAATAAAAAAATTTCAAAAGAAAAATAAATTAACCTTATTGATTGCGGTGAATACTCTGGTAAGTACGATCAGCAATTAACTTGATCAAATATGCATTGTGTGTGTTTGTAAGTTACGTTAGTGGATCAAAACGGTCGCGAGCGGATTTCTACCGCGCGAGAGAACGCGATTGGCTGATCAATCGATTCTTGCTTCCCGATGAGCTAACTTTCCACTACTACGCGAAATAACACTTTTTAGTTCTTTTTAATTTTTATGGCAGCCATTTTGAAATCTTTATTATTTGTTGTTATAGAGGCAATAGGAATACACATTCTGTGAAAATTTCAACTCTCTACCTATTACGGTTCACGAGGTACAGTCTGCTGACAGACAGACAGACGAACAGCGTATGCTTTGTAATAGGATCCCGTTGGCACCCTTCGAGTCATCCATCCATCCATTATCCAGTGAACTTAGGCCTTTCCAAGAGCGTGCCACCAAACACGGTCCTCCGCCTTCCTCATGCACCCGCTCCCCGCCACCTTCTTCAGGTCATCGGTATGGAACCCTTCGAGTATGGAACCCAAAAAGTCACATTTAACTTATTTATTTCGTAACTATTGTTTCAGACAAATCTTAAAAGAGAACGATGATCTATGGAAGCCTGAATTAGAGAATAAACCGGACAATAGACTCGCCAGTTATTTACTCACGCAGCTCGTTGCTATGTGCGATAATCAGGGTATGTATTGTCGACCATTATTGCTACTTTTAAACTGTTTTCATTCCGTGATATATTTTTTTTCATAGTGACTTCTCATGTGATTTTTCAATTTTCGCACTTACAATTGTTGCCCACATTAATATTTTAACTAGATATTTAAGCTTATTTCGTGGCAACTGGGTCGGAATATCGCACACTCTTTAGCAGCTTAGCTCGGTTTGATGACAATGTGCGAGCTAATTTTACAGGGTGTAACCAGAAAGTAAGCAAAAACTTAGCGTTATTGTTATAATATCTAAACGCAATCCAATGCCGATAACCATTTGCCTTATCTTATAGTTTTTAGTATTTTTCAAACCCGCATCGTATAGCGTGCAAAACTCGGATCAATGTCCAACGACGCGGTATTGACTTCGTGTGACCTATTTACGGAATGTTCGTTTACCTCTACCGTCAGTCAGATGTTTTATTTGCGATATATTGTAAACAAGATTGTGTACTTTTAAAAAATTCAAGTTTTTTTTAAAAAAAAATTTTGTAGTTTTGTTTTTATGGTATGTTATCAGTAATCATCAGTGCTATCACCTGTCTTCGTTTTTGCTAGTTTTCTGGTTACAATCTGTATGTCATACGCCAATGGTCGCAGGTTACACGCCACTAATGCTGGCGAGTAAGGCGGGCAACGCGGCGGCGGTGGTGCTGATGGCCAGCGCGGCGCCCAGCGTCGTCAACATGGCCATGCCCACGTGTGGGAACACTGCGCTCTACCTCGCCACGGGTGCCGCTTTTACCGAGGCTGCCAGTACGTCATTATTTATTTACTAGCTGATGCCCGCCACTTCGTTCCCGTAGATATAGGTTTTAAAATCCCGTGGAAACTCATTGATAATCCAAGATAAAAAGTAGCCTATCTGTTAATCCAGGGTCCATTATCTATCTCCATTCAAAATTTTAGCCAAATCCGTCCAATAGTTTTTGCGTGAAAGAGTAACAAATATCCATACATATACATACTTACAAACTTTCGCGTTTATAATATTAGTAAGATTGCAAGATAGGCTTGCACTTGATGAAAATCATCCATTCTACACTATCTATACTACTTTACTATATCCATGCTGATATTATAAATGTGAAAGTATGTCTATCTGTTTGTCTGCTAGCTTTTCATGGTATAAATCCCCTCGAGGCCAACTTCAGTTCCTCAAAAAACCTAAAAATTGATACTCTGCACGTTTTTAAAGCGTTTGCGTAAACGCACTCCAATCTTGAACACGAGGCGTATGACTGCGCCTTATACAACACAATTCACAACTAAGCTTACATATTTATTTCATAGTATATGAATATACCTGCGCAAACCGCTTTGTTGCAATTTCAGATTGGACTACATGTTTTGCGCGCATTATACAAGCTGGATATCCATGAACTAACTGCAGGCTGTTATGCGTTATATAACTGAGTAGGTTCCTGCGGTAGTGGAGCGGTGCGGGAGGGTGTGATGACGTGACGCGAGAGCTCAGTGATTTGTCAACTTGTGACAACTGTCACCCTCCCGCACCGCTCCACTACCGCAGGAGTCTCCTCAGTCATGCGCTATACCTTCTTCTTCTTGACCTTATCCCACGCTACGTGGGGTCGGCACAACATGTCTTCTTCTTCCACTCTCTTCTGTCATCCATCAACGTATCATCTACTCCTTTTATACTCATATCCTCTTTCACGCAATCCATCCACCTTTTCTTTCTTTCCATGCGCTATACCTATACAGTCCGACAAGGCTCTTTTGGCGCGTGGCCAAAATCGGAACTAAAGCCGCCATCTTGAGAAGTGCACTTGTTGGTAGTTTGTTGTGTCGGCATAAAGCTACAACTGCGCCCAAAGAAACAAACAAGTGCCAAAAGAGCCATGTCAGACTTTAGATGCAAAATTTCCGTTCCAGATCGTGGTGACAAAACCAAAGTACCGGAAAACTTTAAAAGGACCATAGAGATTCTGATTCGACACGGCGCCGATCCCACCATAGAGAATAACTCTGGCAGTAACGTGAACGTTTTACTGGCGGAGTGCCATGACTCCATGATATCTCTCATCATAGGAACAAGTATGCTAGCGTATAACGGCTACGCACCCAAAAAAAAGTGCATCACTAGATGTGATGCCTTCATGCTCATCAAAGATAAACAGGGCGGCATCAGTGTAAAAGAAGTGAAAAAAACAAACATTAGAAAGAGTACACGTAATAAAGCTGAAGGCACATCGATGTTAAATTATACAAATGATAAAGCGTGCACTGAAGTTGTTAATACCGGCGAACATGTTAACAAGAACACAAGTTCATGTGATACCGATAAACCTGTGATACTAAATAATTTACCGGTCATCACGAAACTCGTTTCGTTCGGTAAAGAGAAACCGGTTCTAGTCAAAAGTATATCGCCCAAAACATGCGCAGAAAATAAAGGGCTGAAGACTGAAATAACTGCTAAATCTAATTCTATCAAAATGACAGTCCCGCCTCTAGTACCAATAGGTAGCAAAGGTAATGTGCCTAAATTTTTGAAAATTTTGCCCAAACCCGAAACGGAAACTTCAAAAAGCGAAACTACTGTCCCAAAAAAGAAACCAATAATTCTGAGGCATGTCGCTACTAAAAGACCTAAAAGTAATGATGACGATTCAACTGCGAGTTCCAGTAAAATACCCAAAGTTTAAAATAAACATCTGGTTTGTGTTTTATTCTAAATACTGTGATTTTACAGAAAAAACACAGGACATATTCCTAAATATTTAAATTATTATACACATTACTTTAACTGACTACTACGTATTTATTTACTAAAACACAGTATCTATCAAGCAATGTTTTTATTTACAGTTGGTTTCCAGAAAATAAAGTATCTATATGACCTGTGCTATAAGGTATAATTTTTCGATTATTTTATAAATCACTGTTATATCAATAAAATCTAAATACTTTTTTTTAACCAAATGTATATTATTAATGTGTATAATTTATAAACTTGACTCAAAGAGAACTCGATGTTGTTGGCATCCAAGCACTTTTTAAAAAAGCTTGAATAACTAGTTATTGGTTATAAAGACTATAAGGGTTCCGTTTTTCCTTTTGATGTACGGAACCCTTTAAAAATATTATTTTCAATGAATGATCTAGTTATACTTTTAATATGAATAAAACCATTGGTTTATTAAAACTTTACGAATGCTGAGACATGAAGTGAAGAATTACAACTATACAGTATCAATACTACTAAACTAATCATGGTTTGAAAAATGTTTTAAAAGAATCATGAAATAAAAACTGTACCATAGGTACAGTAGGCGTCAGTTTTAAAGAACTCTGATGTTGAACCTGCGCAGTGGGCGATTTATCGATCAATTATTTGGTGGTATCCAGCGAGACGCGATGATGTAGAGTGCCACCGAAAAATTAACCAATGTCGTCCAGAAGTGTAGACACGCTTCTAAACTTCAATCGAGACGCTCAAGGAAAGGAAACATTTTTAATGTGTCGTAAAGAATGCACGAGCTTCTTTTTAGGCGCTATGCATGCTAGAGAAGATGCTCAAAAGACAGCTAATAGACGTGCGGTCGATTTACTGTACCCGGCAGGAAATATCACACATCGAATGTTAGAAAGAGATAACCGTTTCGTAGAGCATTGTCTCTGTCGTTGAAACCGACAAAAAGTCACATAGGTATGAGTGAGAGAGACGACGGACGCTCTACGAAGCCGAATCTTTTTCTAATTATTCTGCTGTTCTCTTTCTAATGTTCGATAAGTAATCATTCCTGCCTAAAAACTATTTTAACCTAAATCTACCTCAAACGTGAAGACATTAGTATTTTTTTTAAAGTTTTGGCAAACTTAACCGACTTTATTGCATAATAAAGGAAGGCAATAAATATGATGATGTTTACTTAATAATTATAATTTAAAAAAAAATCATAAATAATAAATAATATGTGAAAGAACATGAAAATCTGGGAAATATATTTTTGCTAATTTGTAGACAACTCTCTAAACTAAATGGGCTGGTCTCTTAGAATTTTTTAAATTGTTTTTTGTCAAAAGGGATCGCACTACTTATAGATCTGTCAATTTAGCCCTAATTCGCACGAGCGTTAACAGGGCTCTCTCCGTCACTCGTTTCCACTCGTTTCATACAATCGTAGTTCCAATTTCATTTGAATATTAAGCAACCAAAGTCCATGAAATTTTGCAGACATATTCTAGAAACTAATATCTGTGTCTGTGGTGTTTTAGATTTTTCTAAAAATATGTACTTAGTTTTAAAATTACAGGGGCTCAAAGATTTGTATGATTTGTTTTAAGACCGCGTAACTTTGAAACCGAATATTTTAACAGAAATCTGGAAAACCACAGACATAGATATTAGTTTCTAGAATATGTCTGCAAAATTTCATGGACTTTGGTTGCTTAATATTCAAATGAAATTGGAACTACGATTGTATGAAACGAGTGACGGAGAGAGCCCTCTTAAAAAAGCGTTGCGTTAAAACCAGGCGTTGCGCTGAAAATACAAAGTGCGCGTTAAAAAAGCGTCGACGTGTGAACAGAATATACTTGGGAATGCATTTGTTCTATTTGAACGCTTTTTTAACAGACGTTAAAAACGGTCTCGTGCGAATGAGGCCTTAGTTTAGTTTAAGGTGCATTTACATATTCGCACGAGGGGTGGAGACGACGCGTGAGACATCTGTGTTTAGTGGTGAGATTTTTTATCTCACCAACGTTTGATAGAATTTGAGCGGCGAAACACTAACGTCAGAGTAAATAAACCTGAAATTCGTAATTTAAACTCAAAAGTTGAGTACTGCAGCTGGCTGTAGACATGCTGTAGATGTGTGGACAAACATGAACTTTTAAAGCAGGTTTTGATGTCAATTTTACTGTGACGCTAGATTGAAATAGAATAGAATATATTTTATTGAAGTAAGTTTTAGATTAATTTTACATAATCAACGCTCGAAGTTTATCAACGTATTTGAGATATAAAAATCCATAGTAGAGACAACACAGACACATTTGTTTCCGTTCCCGTCTAGCCTACTTTTACCGTAAAGTGGTGATATTACATATATGCGCTCGAGTGTCGCGCTGTCAATTAATCACATTAATGGATGGTAAGCTCAGAATAGGGGTGGCTTTTTCAACATTAATAGGACAAGCCTATTGCGAGGGCGAATACGTAAATGCACGGTTAGAGATTTGTGTATAATCGAATAGGTACCATCATAAACCATAGCTACAGATCGTTTCAACGTATAGTTTCTATGGCGTTATGTTGGCTCCCCTGTCTATCCAAGTCATTGGCACCATATTTGCATAAGAAGACGCAGATTTTGTTTATGAATTATGAATGAATGAAATGAAAATAAACAAAATCTGCGTCTTCTTATGCCAATATGGTGCCAATGACCACCCAATGACTTAGACAGACAGGGGAGCCAACATAACGCCATAGGAACTATTCGTTGAAACGATCTTAGCTAGATATTTGTCATCTTATGGTATCTACTATTTATGTCTGTACCAAATATGTGGAACTAAACAAACTGAATAGAAATGAATTGGACTTTACTGTAAATAATGAGATCCTGTTCACAGGCAGTTGTGGTTCTAAAATACATGAATTTGCAGTGGTATGTGTTTAATGAAACTGCTATACCTACCCCTTCCAAGTTAGCTCGCTTCCATGTTAGACTGAATCATCACTTACCATCAGGTGAGATCGCAGTCAAGTCCTAACTTGTATCAGAATTTAAAAAATGTTATATAACAACATGAACGTATCGTATAACGTACTCGTTCCGGTAAAGTTCTACCGAAACGAGTTGCACGCAGTGGTCGAAACGTTTTGTCATAACTGGAGTTATTAAAACAAATGTTTTTTAAAAATTACGTTTACATACATGCATATTAATAATTATGTTTTAGTAAAATATTTTTTAACGTCTAATAAGTTTAACAACAGCATAAATTATACTTACATGTTTAGTTAAAAAATTTATGGAAAAGTTATATTGTATATGTATATTATAATATAGATGATTATGGATGTTTATTTTTTAAACAAGTTTTACTCTAACTAAATTTTTATTTAAGGTCCAGATAGACGAATGCAAAATTGCAGAGGATGCCGCTGACATAACTGCATCGCAGTCGGCGTGTACCTAACTTTAGTACGGGCACATAGTGTGAACTGCACGTGGAAACAATAGGTGCGATGAAAATGTGGCAAATGTCTAACTGCAATTTTGCACTCGGCTTGCAATCCAAACGGTCTATCTTGACACTTGAATGTCGCCCTGTCCATAATGCATAGTCCAATTCTAAAATAATATGTTCTTCGTTCAACAAGCTTTTATACTTCGGTGGCTAATTTTAGTTACATTTTCTTTTTTTGTTTGTTAAATTATTTGTATAAAAGCAGGTGTTACTTTCCAGAAGTCCATGATATACAAAAAACCAAAAGCTTAATTTGCTATAATCCGCTGAAACAGGCAAATCTGTATGGTGCAAAATAAAACTGTAAAATGCAATTGTGTATTGTAAGGTCTCTTTGTTGTCGAGGCGAAACGTCGAGTGTTTTGGGATTTGTGTGGTGCTGTGTGGTGGTGGTGAGTTTCACTTGGTGACTGGCTTGGACATATTATGTATATGCTACATGTTGCACCATGCAGATTTGTCTGTTTCAACGGATTATGCTTTTGGTTCTTTGTATATTCGATTATTATTTTTCAACAAAGTTTACCCAATCGCGCCGGCGCATATGATTTTGTGATTTACCCGAATCTAATATAAATTATAAATTTTTCAGTTAATTTAGAATCTAGAAGATTTTTTTACAATGATTTTTTGTTTTCTTTGTATATCTACTTAGTATTGCTTGCCATTTCTTAAGCCAATATTTAAAATTAGTCACGATTACAAAATGCGCTAAGGATATGTTTTTCTTTACCTTCTGAATATTTGAGCTTTGAGAATATTTGTGTAAAGAAAAACACTGATAAGGATGTCTATGTGAACTCAAAGGCCATTTTGAAAGCTGGTTCATAGTCAAGATTGATAAATAGCGCCAACTGAGTTTACTCAAAATCTTTTTGGTAGTTACAACTTTCATTAGTGGCTTGGTAGTAGTTTTTACACTACACACTATTTTTATAACTATATTCTTTTGGTTGTAATAGTGGATAAGTAATCAAGTTTTTTTAATGTATTTACTTACTAAATTATTCATTCTTGTGTTCAAAAATGCATATTAAATAAAATAAATAAGTCATGAAATTAAAATTTAACACACTTGTTTTATTTCGTAGTGTATCACTTAGCATTCCTTGTCTTGTTGTTGGTATTTAGAGATTGCAGTAAAAATAAAACAAATATTTGTAATATAACTTACACCTTTATTCATTTATTTACATAACGCACTTTACACAATAAAATTATAATAAACGTGCGTTAAAAATTAAGTCCCGAATTTGAGCAAATTATAGGTAGATGATGTGGCAACATTAACAGAATTGGTGCATAAAAACATGAATAGGTAAAAAGTAGGTACTAAATTAACAAAAAAGATCTTCTCCCATGTAAATAAATAGAAATTGTTACATAATGTATTCAAGCCACAACTGTTTAGTGTTGCCACAAGCACTGTCCTATTAAAGGAATGACATAACTTTTATTTTATATTTCAGTACAAATACATTCACAAATTAACATTTAAATCATAACTATTTTTTTTTTAATTTTATTCCAAACAAAAAAACAACGTCGCTAGTTTAGGTAATACAAATCGAATAGTATCAAATTTATAGGTCTTTAGTATAATTTACATAGTTTTTATAGAGTAAAGGTACTTGATTTATACACGTCAACTGTTTGTCAGAAATACCATGTAACTATAGGCAATGTGTAAATTTTTATTAGTGAGGTCCCTACAATATTAATACACTATAATCAAACTAATCAATTCTACATTCGTTTAAAAAACATATTTATAACAAAATACAAACTTTTAAGTTCAATTTTTTTATACAGCAATATTGTTTTAAGTAGACCTTTTGTCAACATGGAAAACTATGTGAAAAAAAATCAGTGTTTTCAGTATATGTACTATATTATTTAAGATATAGTATATTGTCTTAATATATCGTTATAATTATCACGTCAAATTATTTCACATCCATGCACAACAGTCAAAAGTAAATATTTAATCATGTCAAAGAATAGATACATAAATATCTTTACATGATATTATGTAGGTAGATTTAAGTTGAAAATATATCAATCATCATTGGGATTTATTTAACTATATCAAAAAATTTGTATCACTCAATAGTTTAGGCAGTAGGATTATTATTTTGATATTATTATTGCTAATTTTGTGATATATTTTTATAAGAATCAAAATGACGATCGTGCTATCTGAATTATTGTTATAATTGTATGTGATTGTAAGACAAGTAACAAGATAATATAATATATGATTCACGTTATAATATGACTAAAATTAAACTAATACCATTCCTTGATAGATTTAAGGCTAAGAAAAAAAAGTAAATGGTAAAAAAGTACACCTAGACCTAAGGATGGATACAGACTAGTCTATCAGTAAAAATAATGTACATTTTAGGTATTTAGTAATAAGATAAATTAAGATAAGATTTTTAAAGTAAATAAGTACCTACCTACCTATTGTTTTTTTACCTTTAAAAAGTCAAAATAATATTTATTTACAAAATAAAACTCAAAATATCGGAAAGTATACTATAAAACTATTTTTTGTTATTATTCAGAGTAAACAGATTGATATCTGATAATTTATAAAAAAATGATAGACGCTCGACTTAGACCAACTTTTTATCTTTTCTTATAATCTTATCTTAATTTACCGCGTATTTACCTACAGTAAACCTTGCGATTCCTTCAATTTTATAACATTTATGACTTTAAAACCTACCTATTTCATCATCCGTGTTATAAAATTTATTTTTGTCTAATTTTTACATTTGCCTTAAAACTGCAAAGTTTTTATTTAATGGCAACCCGAAGCCCGACCGAAGATTTAAAAATATTTACAGTTAAAAAAACAGTCATTCAAACCAAATTCCCGAATGTTATTAAAACTAAATTTGTTCGAATCTTAAATTTGAAATTATCACATTCGTTGAAAGAAAACTTAAAATAAAAAACGAACTATTTAATAGTACCCTATAACGTTAAAGAGGTGGTACCTAAACGAGTAAAAATGCTAAGGAATAAACTAAAATACCATTTTTACCGTAAAATAAAGTTGACAAATATAATTTTTTCAAGATCAAAAGTAAATAATATCGAATTCGAGTCACAAAACTTAACAAAAATACAAAGTTCTAAATATAGGGGGAGTTTAATTTGAATTTATAATATTTTAAGGCTATTGTTTTTTAATCTATAGGGGTATGAATATAACCGTTTTTTGGCTCAAATTTTCATTTTATTCGTGTCATAGTTTGCAAAATATTATTTTTGTTCAATTTCTTCTAATTTTTGCAAAGATTTCTTTCTCTATTTATGGTAGATTTTTGGTTTGGCACAAATTCATACAACAGTGTTGCAAGAACATTTCACATAAAATACCTTTCTACCGAATTCTACCAATTTGGTAGAAAGTGATAGAAAAAAATCGAGCCAAAAAACGGTGACAAACACGTTTACGAATATATTTAAGAATAATAAAAGCGCAATTTACATGTTATCTTCTATTGTTTAACTCGTAACCATTTTCTTTGCCGGGTATTTTTGGAGGCGGAGGCTTGGCTACCGCGTGACCTTCCAGCCTTAACGTACTTTGACGATGTGACGACCTGGAAGAGACGCATAGGTTTCATTTTAATAATAGGTAAAGATGCTTAAACAAAGGGCTAGCATAAATTCAAGCTACATTTTCACGAATGGTAGGATCGATTGATTACCCTGCATGGGGAAGGTTTAGGTAGGGCAGAATTAATAAATGTCTAGTCCAATGACTTCTATGTATGTCTAGTCCTACATCGTCACGTCTATCCAGTTTCAAAATCGTTTATGTTAAAAAGTACAATTATATAATAAAAATCGACTTTAATAATACATATTTGTATAGAAGTAAGTATGTAGTTATTGCTTATTGTAGTCGGCAGACACGACAATGTAGGACTAGACATTTAGATTTTTGAGACGCTTGAGGTTTTGGTAAGTGGAAGTTTTAGGATACTGGACATTGTGAGACTGGACGTAACAGGACACTGAGCACTAGCATAGGTACTAGAGATTCTAGTATCTACCTACTGCCGGAACCGTCCAGCTGTGGAAATAAAGGCATAACGCATAACTCAGTAAATTCCTGCGGGAGGGGTGTAATGACGACGCGAGAGCTCAGTAATTCGTCAATTTGTGACAACTGTCACCCGCAACGCTCCACTATTGCAGGAGACTCCTCTGTTATGCGCTATACCTATAGCAGGCTGATGGATGGCCAGCTTACCGGATGAGGCAGGTGACTGCGAGGAGGATGAGCAGTATCCCCAGAGCGGAGAGCCCCCAGCCGAGGACCGCGCGTGCGATGGGCGGCACCTTGGTGGCCAGCCGGAGCATCGATGATACAGATTCCGGGAGCTCATCTATGCCCTGCAAGAGAATTAAACAATGTTTAAAAAAACTGCCTATCTAAATATATACATATTTAATTACGAGGAAACAGTGAGAAAACTACTAAATACATTGCTCAAAATATAATCTGATCTTGAACAGTATACGCACACACACACACACACACACATCAACCTTTACTAAATACATATATCTAAATGTCAACTCGACATTTTAATTTCAAGTAAAAATAATTAATTTCAATCACCATAATATAACGTTGCGCAGATAAATTTTGGAGGGAATTTTCAATAGTCTTTATTACTCTATGGTTCGTGATACTTGCAAGTGAAAGAGACGCCATCACTCATCAAAGCGAGATAGAAAATCATTCATCATCTAGGTTATAATTTGGGTAGTAGTGATTGGTGTAGATTGGGCTTACCTCTTCAAACCACAGTATGGGGAAGACGATGTCGGGGAAGTTGGCGACCTGCTTGATGTCCACCACCTGCGACACCGCCAGGTTGATCTGAACGCGCGCGCGCGCCTGCATCGCCGTGCCCATCTCCTGCGGACCACACACACTACACTTATCTTCTGATAACATAATACTTAAGGAAACTTTAGCTGACTGGTTCTTAAAAAACCCGGCCAAGTGCGAGTCAAATTCGCGCACCGATGGTTCCGTACTCAGGTATTTTTCCGACATTTTGCACGATAAATCAAAAACTATTATACTTAAAAATAAATAAAAATCTGTTTTAGAATGTACAAGTAAAGCCCCTTCATATGATACCCCACTTGGTATAGTTATCTTACTTTGCAAATTTAAACACATTTTAAATTTTTTTCTGTGATGTTTAACCACAAATTCACGGTTTTCAGATTTATTACTGTACTTGTGCTATAAGACCTACCTACCTGCCAAATTTCATGATTCTAGATCTACGGGAAGTACCTTATAGGTTTTCTTGACAGACACGACGGACGGACGGACGGACGGTCAGCGCTTTTTTACATGTGAACATATACTTGGGATTTGGGAATACATATTGTTCTATTTGGACGCATTTTTAACGGACGTTAAAAAGCTCTCGTGTAAATGAGGCCTAAGTCAGAACTACACGACATTAAGAAGGTCATCATTAGCCCCCACCAGACTAAAATATAGCGTTTGAATAAATAGAAACTCTTATTACGACGCAATAAAGTGCAATTCAGTTTGCACAGCGCTGCGACATAAAACTTAATAAATTCCTCCCTTTCAATTGCGTTATTACTTATCCCTCTCTCTCACTAAGAGTAACGTGAGAGAGAAAATTTAGAATAAAATCCTAACTGTGCCTGTAGGCATGTTAGCATTTGAACAGGGTAATTATTGTATCGCGATGTCACTTACGGGCTGAATGTCAATGTAGAGGCGATGCTTGTCAGGTACGGGAGGTGAAATGCCTTCCACAGCTTCGCGGAATCTCTCGTCAGCCAAGTAGAAGTGCGGGAAGGAAAGCATTATAGGCGAATCTGTGGAAAATTAATGACATTTTAAAATAGAGATACCAACCTCTCTCAGGAAGGGTTTTGATCCAAGTTCATAGTTCAAGCGAAGCTGATGTGGAATATCATGAACTCGAGGACCGACAAACGATATGTGATGTATTTTAATTTGAGGTCTGCTAATCGATATCTAACGGTGCAAAATAATATACCTACTTATTATGTAATATACCTACTTGTTATGTATATAACACAAGGATAGGGGCATCTAAGCAGGAATCCAATAAACCCTATAGATTTCTATCTAGTACTTACCTACTGCGCACAAGACGAGTAACTCGTCTACTACACTAGATAATATATAGAGTACTAGATACATAGAGGTGGTTGGTCGTGTTGGATAAACTCACCATATTGACATAGGGATACGTTGAATAGCCCGTTGGGGGCGCACGGCGGGCCGGCGGGGCAGAAACACTTGTTATGCTCGTCGTCCGCGAACACGTCCTCTGGTGGGGTGAATCTGAAGCCTTGCACGCCCGCGCTCGATTCTACGTCTTTGAGGTATCTGGAATAGAGGGTATTAAATAAAATAAACCGAATTTTGAAGTGAAACAACGAACTTTACGTTAGGGTCTAAATGCCAAAAAATATAAGTGAGCAAGCCAAAGTAGGTTTTTCAGTTTCTTTTCCTACAGTTTCTTTCCTGTCGTGTGTACCACAAATACCTCAGGCCTTTTCAAAAAAAATATAGGTGCATGACTAATATCCTTGACCTTTCTCTTAGTAGTTATACCCCTAAAGCCCCTAATTTTAGGGCATATAATAAAAAATAGAATTTTCTAAAATATCAAAAATATTTTAAACTCAAAAGAAGAAAGAGTGAATAGGCACTTTCTGGGCAGGCGCGCTCCACCTTAGCCTGCAGGATCGCCTGTTTGGTGTGATTTCAGTCAAGCGCAAGCCTATTAACATATTAAAAAAAATTGTTCAGAGGTTTTATGAAGGAAAAAATTTTTGGGATTAACTTTAGATAATAAGCTTACATGGAAACCACATATTAAAAATATTAAAACAAAATTAGTATCTCTTACTGGAGCCATTCGCAGTATTGTACGTTGCTTACCCCATAAAGTTCGTTATTTAATCTACAACTCACTTATAAAGCCACACTTAGACTACCTAATACAAGTTTGGGGATCAGCAGCTAATACTAATCTTAAAGTACTACAAACGGCACAAAATAAATTGATTAAAGTATTATTTAACTATGATTTTCTAACCTCGACAGAAAAAGTATATAAAGAAACTAAATTAATGAACATAAGTAATACCTACAAATATTACACTTGCATCCTAATCCGAAAATTATTATCAAAAGAAATACACTCAAACATAACCTTTGCAATTAAAAATAAATATCCTCAATTACAACGACTAAGAAGTGCCAACAACATAATCTTACGCGCACCACGAACTAACTATGGTAAACGAAATATTACATTTGAAAGTGCTCAATTGTATAATAAACTTCCTAAAAATATTAAAGAGTGCAAAAGTATACACACTTTTAAAAAACTACTAAAAACCCATTTTATGAATAAGCCTTAAACTATAAAAATAACGAAACAAAAATAACTAAGAACTTGTCAAATATAAATAATATTTTTTCATGTCACATCTAGTTCGTTTATGAATCTATGTAATCTATATAGTGAGTCAGCTCAGTCAGCTCAGCCGTGGCTCGCGCTGACTATTGGACCTCGCGCGCTCGTATATTTTTTGTTGCGATGGTACTTTAAGAATTTAAGTATAAATCTACCCACTAGTGTAATATTATAATATTATTATGTATTAGAAGTTAGAAATTGAAATAACATATCTTAATTGTCTACTAACACATCTATAATAATTGTGCGCTCTAAAATGTAATTTTGAACTCTGTAACCATAGCCTGTAAGTTTCATATAAGTGGAAATTCCTTTATGGAACTAATAAAAGTCTTAAACCAGAAAAAACTGTGGCAGAGGAATCCAAACATTTATGTAGGTAGGCATGTATAACTTATGAGCCGTGTGAGTTCGTATTACAAACAAACACGCAGATTGTTGAATAAAGCATTTCATAATAACAACAATCCAGAACACCCATTGTCTTGTTTCGCTTCTTGTTACGCGGTGATTATAAACATTAGTCAATGTAAAGTATACTTACAGATGTTATTGTATGTAGATACAAAATTAGATGGCCTGCCACATTTAATGGTATATTTTTTTATTTATTTATTTATTTATTTATATAGTCCAGGACACCCATTGTCTTGCTTTGCTTACGCGCGCGGTGACTATAAACATTAGGTATAGTCAATGTAGATATATAGTAATAATATATACCTATACCTACCTACAGATATTATTGTATAGAGATAAAGCTAAATTAATGTTATCTATAAAGTCGGATACCTGTATATTTAATTAAAACAGAGATGCGGTTCATGAGTTACAACTTACAGTCCAGTGACAGACAGATAGACGGACGGACAGCGGACGCTTAGTAATAGGGTCAATTCGGCAACTTTCAGGTGCGGAACTCTGACAAACATTCTAGCATTTTGTTTTTAGAATTACCCCATAAAGAGTAGGTTTCTTTGAACCTATAGAGGCGATTTTAAAAATTGCTTTTAGGACGATTATTTAGGCTATAATATCTCTCCTCAAAGATCTTCGAAATCAAAGGAACTAGGAACTTATCGGAGGGGGTAAAAGTCTACACAGATCCTTGTCATAGACGGCAAGGGTGTCATTCCTGGTGATACGGGGATGGAACATGAAGTCCTGAGGCATCATCTTGCCTGGAGATGCGGTTACATTCATTCTTCACTGGGGCAGTCGTTCGCGATGGTTGTAGGCTGTAGCGTTGAGAGATTGCGACTAAGGATATTATAGGAACTTACCGGAGGGGTAAAAGTCTACACAGATCCTTGTCATAGACGGCGAGGGTGTCATTCCTGGTGATGTGGGGAGGGAAGATGGAGCCGTCAGAGCCGGCGATGCTGTTACACTCGTCCGTGCTCCAGTGGGGCAGGCGTTCGCGATGGTTGTAGCGTTGGGAGATTGCGATCAAGGATATTATAGGAACTTACCGGAGGGGTAAAAGTCTACACAGATCCTTGTCATAGACGGCGAGGGTGTCATTCCTGGTGATGTGGGGAGGGAAGATGGAGCCGTCAGAGCCGGCGATGCTGTTACACTCGTCCGTGCTCCAGTGGGGCAGGCGTTCGCGATGGTTGTAGCGTTGGAAGATGCCGTACTTCGTGATGTCAGAGCCGCCGCTGAACATGGTTACTACGTCTGGCGAAGTGCCGTTTTTCTGGAATAATGGAATAAATCTTATAAGACACTACCAAACTGTCATGGGGTGCAAAATAACAACGGCAGATATTATGGACATTGGAGATGTAGGTATTTAAGCTTCGGATTGACGTACCCGATCATCTAGAACTGGTTGTTTATACAAGTTGATAACATTGACTCCGGTGTAATTTGTGAGCGGGAATGACGTCCACAATAAAGTTACCTACCTACTGCAAAAGCCGACGATCACAGACACGCTAATAGTTACTGGTTAGTGGCTAATTAATTCACAAGATGATGCAAAACATCTTGAACAATCCTGTATAATAAGATTTGGATCCGAGGAAAAACTGGAATAGATAGAGAACTCTGCAAGTCTCGGCTGGGTCAATTTGGAAATTTATAATTTCTTCTGGTCCTTCCACCGATTTAGCCTCTCGACACAATATCGCGTAGGTTTAAGTAATAAATCTGCCATACCCCTTCTAGATGAACGCACTTTCATCTTAAGATTTGATGTTAACTTGGTATCAAGTAATTGGGAGTTACGGGTAATGCAAACAAGGACGCTATCTTGAACGAAATCAAACTTACCCCATAAAAGAGTCCAAACTCCTCATATGGGAGCTTCTGTTCCTTCGGCACCACGTCTTTGGCCAGTTTCAGCAGCGGATCTTCGTATCCCCAGAGCAGTTGCCCCACAGACACTTCCACGAAGGGTTTGATCTTGAGGATGTCCATGATGGAAGCCATGGCAAGCCGGAGGAATCGTGCGGCGTGCTTTGATTGAGATGTTGCACTCTGTGGACAAAAATGAACACCTTGTCATGTAGTGCATTACTATAATTATACCATTTCATTGTCACCTCAGTTTAGGAGGTTCTAAGTCAAATGTTCGTATCAATAGCGGTTTTTCAGAACAGGTAGGTAGTTAAATTTTCTATAGAGCTTTAGAGCAAATATTTTTTTTTTCTTTTTTATAATTCTTCACACGCCTGACTGATGAGAAAACGTGCATTTCGCAGAAAAAATCTGGAATGTGTCTTTGAGGAATCATCGTACGTTACCGCACCTACATAATAATTCAATAGAATGTATAAGGTTTGCGAGGGTTTGGGCTCAGAATACACAAATTGGGTTCATTTGGTACATACCTATAGTAGATATAGATACCAATACTGATTACAAAACTTTGTTTTGGCCTCGTGACTTTGGCTTTGTTTTGTTTGGTCAATAATAGCATTGATTGATATTATAAACCATTGGTTTTTTATTATTGATATTAATAGAAAAGTTTTTTTCAATGTAAATAATTTTATGCAGTAGCCAAATTTTCGATGTCAGATAACTTCCGCGGTAAGTATCTACATACCTACTTCCTGAGTCACAAGGTGACCTCGTAGGACAAGCATACCGAAAATGGTTAAGAGGGATTTAATTGTAGTAAAATAATGCAAGGTGGTTATTTATTAAGTTTCCGTGAATGGAATACTAAAGGTGAGCCTGGGTTATTGACATCCTTGACATCGCATTTATTATAGGTTTTTATTGACCTAGGACCAAACCTAGCAGTAGATTATCTATACTAATAAATAAAATTGGAGTGTCTGTCTGTAATTTCCAAATAACTACCTCATATTAAGCTCATAGGGTTATTTGAACGATAACATAACTGAATCACACGTTTTTAAAATTTTTGTCTGTCTGTCTGTCTGTCTGTCTGTTTGAAAAGGCTAATCTTCGGAACGGCTGAACCGATTTTCAAGGGATTTTCACAGACAAGTAGAGGATTGATCAGGGAGTAACATAGGCTACTTTTTTAACCGACTTTCAAAAAGGGAGTTGTGTTTTTCTACCTATGTACACCGAAATCTCCGAGATTTCTGAAGCGATTTGCGTCATTTCTTTTTTAGTCGATAGAGGAACTTTTGGACATTGTTTCATAAAAAAATTGGGATTCCAACTCCTCAATTCTGATGCTGCAGGGGATCTGACCAATCCACGCGGGCGAAGCTGCGGGCATCAGCTAGTTTATTAATAAATAAACCATGAAGTATGTAAATTTTAGGAAAAGAATGGGACCCCAAGGTGCTAGACCCCATGGTAACCTTCCACTGGAAAGCGCTGCGCTGAAAAGACCACCCACTCGGTGGAGAGACGACATCAAATGAGTCGCAGGGAGCCGCTGGATTCAGGCGGCGCAAGATCGGTGGCGGTGGAAGTCCTTACAAGAGACCTATGCCCAGCTATGGACGTCTATCGGTTGATACCACCAACTCTTTTCATGTTCAAAACCGGTTGTAAAGCTATCTGAATAAAAAATTTTTTTATTCTATTCCATTCTAAGTATACCGATACCATAGCGCATAAATTAAAAGTCGAATAATAGCGAGTTATGGTTTTCATCAGTAAAAAATTCGCACGTAGATAAACCTAAACTGGTAATTAAGCCGTTTTTGTCCATCGTCCGACGTATTAGGACAGGATTGCACAGTCTATGAATAAAACATCTACCTAGTTAAGTAGGTATCTATTCTTTTTTGTGACCAAATATTTTAACTCTTATGACCGACGCACGCATACCTATAGGTCTGTAACTGGCCGAGTTTCTGGCTGGTTCTTCTCGGTAGGAACGGCATTCCGAACCAGTGGTAAATTATTTGACGATTCAAAAGCACTTGTAAAAGTTTATTTGAATAAAAATCTATTCTATTCTATTCTATTCTAACAGATTAGTGAAGTGGAGTGGAGTCTAAAACAAGAACCCGGCTTTTTAAACCTCAATATAAGTACAGTTGTAAATTAAAAGATTCAATTAAGAAATAAATCATTTCATTTCATTTAAGTCCCCCACCGCGCTTAGTTCGCGTTCGTTCAGGCTATTCTCAAAAACTAAGAACTGTACGGTTTCATACGGCTTTCACCAATAGAACGAGGGATTATCTTTCCTAAGAATATTATAAGTAGGCTATAGTTTATGAACATTTTGCGAAAATAAACTACCAATAGATGATAGTTTTATTACGAATTAATTTCAAAAAATCGTCCCATCTGCACCTGATAGCTTCCGTTACTTGCGTGCTGCGCAAATGTTAAACACCAAACATTGAAAATTATTGTAGTGAAATTATTGTAGAATATGTAGTTCCCCTCAAACTACCCGTGCGAAGCCGGGGCGAGTCTCTAGTGCCAAATAAAGCTTACTTTGAATAAATTGTTATCCAGAAAGACACGTGCCTCGGCTCTGGCCGTGTGCGTTGCGCTTTAAAGAACAAAATAAAATCAAAGCGTTTTATACTTAAATTTAATTAACGAATGTTTTGCTCCAACATGAACCCTAATTAGGCAATTATTGTAGCAATGTGTAAAAACATTTCAAGGTAAAATTGCATGCCCCCACTCTAAGTATGCCTTAGGTATATTAAAAGTTACTAGTCACTTGGTTTATGCGCATTACTAAGGCTTGAAACACACAATGCGCGACGCGTTTGCACCAGTGCGTGGCAAGATAGGACGTCACATGGACTACGCGCGTACGTGTCTACGATTTATGTATCGAAAAACCATTGTAATACATTATGTTTTAGAAAGGACTGCAAAACTATAGACCAGGTGAACTCCTTTAGAGTGATCTTTTAATAACAACGACAAGGAGCCGCTTTGGATGTTATTTCGTCTCGCGTTTTCTTTGTTTCAACCTTTATCTGAAGTCGCAAGTATCAGCTGTTGGTTTTGTAACAAGGGGCTTGAAAAAGGCTAGCTATTAGGCATTGAGAAAGATCGGCGCATTACATAATATGCAATCGTACGCCCGGTCTGTGAATTAACACACTTAATGCCATCGTACAAGGCAATTTCGTCCTTAAAGCCTTCGGCATATCAATCATTTTATCTTAAATTATTACTTTTAGCAATGTTATAAGAAAAGTAAACAGAGTTTGTAAACCTTTCGCGTTATATTTGTACATCGTGTGTACAAATAAAATTGATGCGTCGACTAGAGGTTGCAAATTAAAATTTATATTTACATAGGTAAATCATATCTTTTGTTTAGATTTGATTATTTACTTGGTCCTACCTGATTCAATGTTGTTAGGAAACAAACTACATGGTAGTTATTATTTAAGTTCTCTGAAACACTGCTTTTTACGTAACTTTGAATTAGTCGCATGGTTTATTTTGGCCTCAGAATTCGAGTCTGTTCAGGTACGGTCGGCCTCAGAATTCGATTAGCAATTCCGCGAAACTATTGCATCAAAAACCTGTCGCAATTATGACCTTTTTTAACCCCCGACCCAAAAAGAGGGGTGTTATAAGTTTGACCTGTATGTCTGTGTATCTGTCTGTGGCATCGTAGCTTCTAAACTATTGAACCGATTTTAATTTAGTTTTTTTTGTTTGAAAGGTGGCTTGATCGAGAGTGTTCTTAGCTATAATCCAATAAAATCGGTTCAGCCGTTTAAATGTTATCAGCTCTTTTCTAGTTACTGTAACTTTCACTTGTCTGGGGTGTTATAAATTTTTAATTTACACTTGTCTATAAACACGCCACACACACCTAACGCATGTGCATAACCGTGCCACTCGAATGTGATCATTAGGAATTAGGATGCTAAACGACTTACGGCTTTTGACTATACATACCTACCTACCTAATCATTAGATTTATGGGTGAATATCACCCATCACGTACTATAGGCCGAACCATAAATGATAGGTATAGGCAATGGGAACTAGAGTGAGGGAACTCTCGGTTTGATCCCATCGACGCGACGATATCTATACATATAATAAAATTGTAGAAAAGTGGTGTCTGTACAATGGAAATATATAAAAAAAAGTAGCAGGGGTTGTTATTATATCGATGCCGAACCCGAAATTGTAATTAATTTTTTTTTGTCTGTTTGTCTGTGTGTTTGTGCACGCTATTATCAGAAACGGCTTATTCGATTTAGATACGGTTTTCACTAATATATTGTAGTAAGCTTCACTTAATATTTAGGGTTTATTTCATGTCAATCGGCTCATAAATACGGTTATGTAAATTTAAAGAATCACGGCGAACATTTTTAACGTACATGCTGCCCGAAAAGTCACTATTCCACGCGAACGAAGTCGCGGGCACAGCAAGTGTCAAATAATATTAGGCTATGGTTACGTAAACAGGGCTAAAATATCACACAAGTTATATGCAGATATAGCTTAGTTGTCAATATTTTTCGAAAATTGGTACCAAGGGTTACGTACCTCTAGTAGATAATCCAAGATTAAAAAATGTGAAATTTTACACCTTATTACTACTGCATTGCGTGCATTTTTAGCTTGAACAAGTAAAGTTCAATGCACTAGGTTCAAATAAGTCCTCGATCACGTATATAAGTATGCAGATGTTATACGGTATACATGGGTATGTTGAAGAAACTTAATATGGGGTGACCATCATTAAATTAGATAACTACTTATGAAGTTAATAATCAGGAAAAGTTTGAAAGTCAGGGTTCCTATCCGAAGGTTGCCAGCGGGGTCCTGTTACTAAGCCTACGCTGTACGTCTGTCTGTCTGTCAGTGGACTGTATCTCATGAGCCGAAACATCGTGAGGAAATCTGCTTGTCAAAGAGTTAATGTTTCGGAAAGGTGTGTGAAGTCTGTGAAGTCTATCAATCTGCACTTGGCCAGCATTCTAAGAGGAGACCTGTAGCTCGGATTCAGTAAAATCTGCATCAACCATTATTACAATCGCATTTGTTGTTATTGGCTAAAATGCTATTTTGTTGCAACAATGCATTGTAGCCAATTGTAAGCGCGGGTCAATCAATCGGAGGCGATTGCGATTGTGACATTGTAGCTGTCATTCTACCGCAATCGAGCTGTAAGTAGTGCTCAGTAGTGGGCTGGCGATAAATTGATGCTTGATCACGATGATGATGTTCAATATTAATAAGTATTTTTAACCCCCGACCCAAAAAGAGGGGTGTTATAAGTTTGACGTGTGTATCTGTGGCATCGTAGCTCCTAAACTAATGAACCGATTTTAATTTAGTTTTTTTTTTGTTTGAAATGTGGCTTGATCGAGAGTGTTCTTAGCTATAATCCAAGAAAATCGGTTCAGCCGTTTGAAAGTTATCAGCTCTTTTCTAGTTACTGTAACCTTAACTTGTCGGGGGTGTTATAAATTTTTAATTTACACTTGTAAGTTTTATCATGGTGCCCCTAGCAACAGCTCGCTACCTGTGACTGAATAAGCAGTATGAATTAACAATCGAGTCGGAACGTGGATCTTATAACAAAATCCTCTTGAGTGCTATTTACAGTGGAACTTGTGAAGCGTGAAACGGCATTAGTGTTTCGCACGTATGGTGAGGATTCTCAATAGACTTCGTACAGTTTATCAAATTCATACAGAAAGTTCATTAAGAAACTTCTGCTTAAATGAGAACTACCTAGTTTCTCTTGATAACGTTTTGCCTTCACCGTTAGCTTCGTTATAAAAAAACTTATATAAACAATAAAAAATTAGTTAGCGTGCAGCCTATCAAAATTAAAGCCTAGATGATTAGAAAGTAACAAGATGAAAACCGAAGTTTTTATACTTAAATATCTCGATGGAATCTCTCAAGTCAACACTTTGATGTCCTAAGAAAACATTTAACGTTTAGGGCTCCAGAGATCTCCCTGGTGCAGTGACACAGTGAATGCTGTTGTGTGAAAGGTCCCAGCGTTCAATTCTCGCTCTCTAATCTGGCTTTCGAATGTAGCTAGATATCTCTAATGGCAATGTAGTGCCTTCAAAAGATTAAGATTACGACGCGACACCGCAGCCTTGTCATAGCAGAAAAACTGCTTTCCTGCCTGCACTGAAACTGCAAGAAAGCTGCTTTTTTCGCTGGGGAAAATACTGTAAAGCTGCTCTAGGAGGTGTACCTATTGAATTATCCACTGACTTTTTTTATCCCGTTACAAGTTAGCCTTTTGATCTAACCTGGTGGTAAGTAATGATACAGTCTAAAATGGAATTATCTTGTAAGGGATATATGGCGGATTATATTGTAAGGGATATATGGGACTTTTATTAAACCCACGTATCTACCCATACCCTTTATCGATATCACACGGCATTTTACCAGACTGCTAAATCGGTTGGCGGAAGGGTGGTAACGACTATCTAGCCACGGCCGAAGCTCCCACCAGAGAAATGGAATGGACTATGGAATATAACTAAAAAGAGAGCCGAGATGTATGACGGTTATATAAGAGACGAGGCAGAGGCGATCTAGGCGCCCTAGACGCGCCATTGCACAACGCCACAGTTAGGTTCCGGTCCGTATCGGTTCCGTACAGTGCACACGGATGCGCGTTATTACTACCACTCAGAAAAATAATATTATTGTCTTTGCAGTTGCATGTTACTACAGTTGCGATATTGGGATTCGCCATATTACATACTAGCTGATTGCCCGCGACTTCGTTCGCGTGGATATTGTTTTTTTTTAAATCCTGTGAGAACTCATTGATTTTCCGGGATAAAAAGTAGGCTATGTGTTAATTCAGGGTATAATCTATCTCCATTCCAAATTTCAGCCAAATCGATCTTAGTAGTTTTTGCGTGAAAGAGTAACACACACAAACTTATTAACTTTGGGTTGCGCAAATATGACCATGTATCTCATTTTCGGTCTCGTCTCAAGTGGTTACCCATCTGACTTCGCCGGAACTTACATATCCTTTCTATTCTGTACTGTGTATTGTTTCACCCTTCTTCTCCTCCTTACTTGAAGGAGAAATTCGAATTTGCAGCGCGTCCGGGACAAGTTCTGCGCACCTCTAGGAAGCTTATTTTAAGGACGCCTTCACATTCGTCTTCCTTTTTCAATAAATCTTTCACAGTTCAATCTATTAAATTGTGGAATGCCTTGCCTCTTGTAATCAGGGAGGCTAAGTCAATCAATATATTTAAGAGGCTGGTGAAAGATTACTATTTGTCACTATCACTTTAGCATTATCGGATTTATTTATTGGAACATATTCTATTAGTTTTAATAATAGTATGAGGATTTATTATTTATCTATATATCATATTTATTTATTATTATTTTTTAGGTCTATATTATGTATTTTATTATTTATAGTAGTAGATTATTTAAATTTTAACATGTTTTTATGTATTTATTTATTTATTTATATATTTATGTATTTATTTATCCTAATATTATATATAAATGTATACTTGCACCACCTACCTCTAATATCTATAGCTATATCCTTTGGACCATTTTGGTTGCCTGGAAGAGATCGCTAGGTAGCGATAAGGCCGCCAAATTGTACCTATATTTTGTTGAGCTTTTTATGTGTTTTTCTGTACTAATTTTGTGGTGTACAATAAAAGTATATTCATTCATTCATTCATTCAAACTTACGCCTTTTATAATATTAGTGTGAAGTGTGATAGTGTGATAAATTACTAGCTTATGCTCGCGACTTCAGTCCCTAACTTCTCAATCCTGATGCTACAGGCGTAATGTCCATGCAGGATCGCAGATTCTATCGAATTTATGAATTTTCACCAATTATGCTCGCGACTAAGTCTGCGTGGATTAGGTAGGTACACAAATTTCAAACCACTATTTTACCCCCTTAGGCGTTGAGTTTTCAGAAATCTTTTCTTAGCGGATGTCTATGTCATAATAGCTACCTGTATGCCAAATTGCGGCACGTCCCATCCAGTAGTTTGAGCTGTGTGTTGATAGATCAGTCAGTCAGTCAGCTTTTCCTTTCATATACATATACAGTAAAATATATACGACACGATACTCAGGTACTTGGGTAGCGTCTGCTGCAGATAACAATGGGTAAAGCAAGAAAGAGAGTGGTGGAAAGAATTAGTCATAGCTGAGGAAGTGGTGGAATGAGTGGACTTGAATAAAAACAGTCACTATTTTATTACTATAAAAACAAAAACTATTCTGTCTAGTCATGGACAAGAAGTTTAGAAAACTGTATTTTTATTATTGGTACAGGGTAGGCCATCAATAGGCCTTCACATTATGAAGAAGATAAACTATTATACAATCGAGCTTAATAAAACCTGGTCGAAGATGTGACTAAGCTCTGAAACTGATATTAACATTTAACTTTAGACGTGAGAAGCACCCATAAAGTATAACCTAAGCCGCTGGAATCAGAAGATAGGTACCTAGGTACTATTTTCTAGAACTATACTTTCTCGTACCACTAAGTAAAAACTAAAAAAGAAAGATGAAAATTAATCGTGTTTAAATATAGAAAAATTACTAATATTATTTCACAAGAAAATTATACCTACTTTCTTTCATGTTGACGAAAGGGTATTTCCCGCAAGCAATGGGTAAGTACAGTTTTCCTTACGATGTTTTCCTGCTAACTTGAAATTAATTTTAACATCTAGTCTGTGGATTTTTTTAAAACAACTTATAAATGTCTCTGACACCACGTCAGAGGTAGTACTAGTGACAAGAGTTTAAAAAAAACTATTGTGGGGCTATAATATTAAATGATAATATACATGGTCATCAAGCTCCATAATAAATCAAATCAAATCACAAATTTGATTGCCGTAAAGTAAAGAAAAAAATAATGATGTAAATACAGAAACAATTAAGACTAATTATGACATGGTGTAGGTCTAGGTAAGACAGTGGTATTATATTAATGAAACCCACTTCCACAAGAACCCTAATCAGTCATTCCACAGCAGCAAATGGAGTGTGATAATGTACGTTTTCTACCGATTCACGCTAGATGTGTGCCTGCGTGCTATACGCTTTCTACGTAATTGTATTTTTAATGAACAGTGTTGTAGGAAAGTGTCAACTGTCAAAGGTTGTATAACACAATACAAGAGCTCGACCATAATTACACTAAAGTCATACTAAAGACCAGTTGCATGACAGGTAGTTAAAGTTACGTTAAAACTTGGAACACTAATTAACCGACTTCCAAAAAAGGAGGAGGTTCTCAATTCGTCGGGATTTTTTTATTTTTTTTTATTTTTTATGTATGTTCCCCGATTACTCAAAGACCCCTGGACCGATTTGGAAAATTTTTTTTTTGTTTGAAAGGGTATACTGTGCAGGTGGTCCCATATAAATTTGGTGAAGATCTGATGAATATCTTCGGAGATGGAGAACAGAACTCCTCAATGAATAGGAGCAAATTGCTCGCGATCAGTGTAATAGCTTAGTAAACAGTAGGGTTTTAACTGGGCACAGCATATTATAGTACAGTAGGGCCACTAAAAATTGTGAAATAAAAAATTTTCAATAGAAAAATAAAACCGACTTCAAAAACGACAAACACTAAAAAGTAAAAAATAACTTTTGTTTAGCTACACGTGTAATGCACCTAGGTATGAAGTCGGGCGAGCTTCACTCTTGGATTTCTAATTTTGTTTTAATATGCTCGCTCGACTTCATACCTAGGTGCATTACACGTGTAGCTAAACAAAAGTTATTTTTTACTTTTTAGTGTTTGTCGTTTTTGAAGTCGGTTTTATTTTTCTTTTGAAAATTTTTTATTTACAAGGTAACGTGGTGTTTAAAAGTAACATGATTAAAATTGAAAGTATTTTGGCCCAAAGTTAAAAACCCTGACTTTTGCTTTTGTTGGTGGTCAAATTAAATGGTAACCGTATTAACTTTACAATGAATGCTCGCAAATATGCAATTTTTTTTGAACATCCTTTGATGGAGCTGTTTAAAAATAATCCTTTCCGGCCAAGCCAGTACAAGTTTCCACACAATCACACAAAATAAACAAGGTTACAAAGCCACTGGTTATACGTTCAGTCAAAGTGAACATAAAAACTAGACCGCAAATGTGTGTCGATCGCTTTCACTGAACGAGGACATTTGTCTCCACTTTCAATTTTACACGTCTTTATCGAGACTTCTCGTCTTTGGAAAAAAAACATCAACGGAGTTCAGACAGTTAATTGAGCCCTTTATAACTTACTTATCTTTAATAACTAACTGACTATCATCTAAATGATTCCGCATGTTTTTAACCCCCGACCAAAAAAGAGGGGTGTTATAAGTTTGACTTGTGTATCTGTGTATCTGTCTGTGGCATCGTAGCTCCTAAACTAATGAACCGATTTTAATTTAGTTTTTTTTTGTTTGAAAGGTGGCTTGATCGAGTGTTCTTAGCCATAATTCAAGAAAATCGGTTCAGCCGTTTGAAAGTTATCAGCTCTTTTCTAGTTATAACTGTAACCTTCACTTGTTGGGGGTGTTATAAATTTTTAATTTACACTTGTTATGTTTTAGTCCGGGAGGTAGCGTTATAGTTGAGCGAGTCATTTTTTCAAAAGTTTTGTCGTCACATCGATTTTTCCGTCTTACATAATATTCGATGGAACTTTTTCACAAGTTACGTTGAAATATGGCCATCATAGATTTTATCAGAAATAAATGGCGATAGAACAATATTTTTCCGCACAAAAAACACCGAAATAGGCAAAAAATATACGATGTCATAATTTGATATCATAAAAAAACAACTTCTCAAGAACTGTGCGACCTTTAAAATCATATATTATAACATGTTTAATAACCATCAAAAAGTTTTTTTTTAATTTTATAAGGCAAAAAACTTTTACGCATGTAAGTAATATTATAGCTATGAGACTCGTAAAGACGTAATACTTGTGCGGTAAACATATTATTATTATTAATTTTATCTTTAGTCTGGATCTATGCCACGAAGCAGAATCATAAAAAATTGTAGTTCATAGTAGGATAGTAGGATAGTAGGTAACTACCTAGGCACCTAATTGTTTATTATCTTTTAAAGTTGTAATGTTAAAGTCTTGCAGGTATTGCATTTTCAAAATTAAATATTCCCACATTTCAGGGCTGCCAGAAGAAATATTTTCAGTAGAGTTGAGTTGTTCTTTGTGCACGTCTTTCCAGTGTAGGTATATTTTTAACCCCTGACCCAAAAAGAGGGGTGTTATAAGTTTGACGTGTGTATCTGTGTATCTGTCTGTGGCATCGTAGCTCCTAAACTAATGAACCGATTTTAATTTGGTTTTTGTTTGAAAGGTGGCTTGATCGACAGCGTTCTTAGCTATGATCTAAGAAAATCGGTTCAGCCGTTTGAAAGTTATCAGCTCTTTTCTAGTCACTGTAACCTTCACTTGTCGAGGGTGTTATAAATTTTTAATTTACACTTGTAGTTTTAAGTTTTTGATACATGGATAAATAAATAGTTAAAAAACTGCAATTCTTATAGATCTTCTGAATTAGAAGGACGCTCTCAAAAGATGTCATTACTTTGATTTTACTCCAAAGCACAGAAATATGTCGTAAATCAAAAAACACCCTCATAATCATTATGACCTGAGCCGTCTCTTACTGGGCACACTGCCCAGTAAGTACAGTATTATTACTGGGCAGTGATCTACAAACTAATGAATATAATTTAAAGACAGAAAATTACTAGCAATATAGGTAATAAGAACTTTGAAAATAATATAATATATTTAATTTATTGCTGTACTTAAAATACTTAAATAGGTTCACGGAAGTATACGGAAGCCTTTAATTATTCTAACGAGCGTATAACCGCTGCACTTAGAACAATCAAGACAATGATGATGGTGGAAAAACGATACAAAAAACCAGTCATTCAAACCCTACTTAGATTTTAATATTCTAAGTAAGCTGTTATGATAGGAAGTGATTTTTTCAAACACTTTGTAGCGCGATTGATTGACAATAAAAGAGGGCAGCGGGAAGCGACTGGATGAGGAAGGCTGAGGGCAGGTTGTGGTGACGCTCACTAGAGAAGCTGATTGGATGGAACCGAAGCAAGTGGTCTGACCCTTCTAGGTCTTCTTGTTTTTACGGTTCCGCAACCGAGGTGTCCGTCAGTCTGTCAGTCCGTCTATCTGTTTGTCAGTGGGTTGTATCTCAAGAACCACTTCATCCAATACAAAAAATTTGAAAAAAAAAATTAAGTAAAAAATAAAAAAGTACATTTTGTACGATGGTAGGTACGCAAACCTTCGTATGCTAATCCGACTCGCACTTTTTTATCGAGTTCAGACCTCGGATCCTTATAAATAATTTTTTTTTTTGTTACTACCGTCCATGGCCTGCTACAAGTTTTTATTGATGGTACCTACTTACAAAGATGGTAAGCCGTGGTAGCCTAGTGGTTAATACTGGACTAGACTAGTTGGGGGTTCAATCCCGGGCACTCTAACTTTTCGGAGTTATGTGCGTTGTAAGCAATTAAATATATAAATCTTTATTATCTTGAAAAAACAGTGTTTACAAACTTTAGTGCGAGGCCCTGCCTCCTGATGAAGTGAAAACTGTGTTTCAGGAGGCAATGTCACTATCACTTGCTTTAACGGTGAAGGAAAACATCGTAGGAAAGCATGCCGGCGAATTCTCCACAATGTTCTTAAAGTTAGTCTGCCAATCGGCACTTGCCAGCGCGATAGACTATGGCAAAAACCCTTCTCGTTTTGAGGTTGAAATCTATAGAGCGTACCTTGACTTTGCTTAGACTTAAGTTTAAGGTAAAAAGAGGCAGATTTATGCCAGCGGTATAACGCTGTCTTGTTTTAACAGTGTCTTACGTCTGAGCAAAGAAAAAGTGCGCTCTATAGATTTCTCAGCCTGAGAGGAGATTCGTGCTCTGTAATTGACCGGCGATGTGTTGATCATGATGGTCATATGATGACTTACCAACATGGGTATATTGGGCACCACTACGGAGTCATCATCAGGGCCTGCGCTGAGATCTGGCATGAAGGTGTACGTCCTCTTGTAGTGGAACGATAGTGTGCCGTTTTCGTTGTCCGTGATGTTCACTTTCTCCCATTCTTCTCTGGGGATAAGAAAAGAATAAGGTTTAAAACCAGGAAGAAAGACAAGAAAACCAAGGGTACACGGCTGTCTGAAAATCAAAAACCGAACATGCCAAAAATATCGAGGTTAAATTAATTAAAAAAAACATACAATCGAATTGAGAACCTCCTCCTTTTTTTCTTTCTACTTTTCCTTCCACTTCATTTTCTAAGCTTAGCTTATCTTAGCTATGATCAAAGACATGGATTACGGTGGAAAAATGTATGTATGAAAAAAGAACTTTTTTTCATACATTTTTCATACTTTTTGCACTATTAAAATTGTATTGCAATACATATTTTATTACAATTTAAATGAAAAGGAAACAAATCTCGGGAATTTATATGTAGGTTTAGTTGGAAGAGGCTAATAGCCAGTTTCTTTGAATGTGAAGGACGCACAAAAATGTAATTCCTGTTTGACTTGTAGATAAAATGTGTTAATTTTATTATTCATGTCTGTTGCATTTTATATTTATACTAGCTTATGCCCGCGACTTCTTCCGCGTGGACTAGACATTTTTAAACTCTTATTTTAACCTCGAATTGAATTTTCAAAAGTTCTTTCTTAACGTCTCTACGTCATAATAGCCTATCTGCTGTATGCCAAATTTAATCTCGATGCGTGTAGTGGTTTGAACTTTAATTTTTAATTTTCCGGAGCAAAAGTAGCCTATATCTCTGTCTCCGAGATGCAAGTTATCTCTGGTCTGGTCTGTCTGCGAAATGCGAAAGTGTCTGTCTGTCTGTTTGGTACCAAACCGACAGACAGACACTTTCGCATTTATAATATAAGTATGGCTTACGAGTAGGTACGTCTCGTCCACACTAATTGCGCATCGTGTCCAACGTTTCCGACGTTCGTTGTCATCGTTGTAAATGATTCAAAATAGGTATTCAGAATGTTTTTTAAACCGCATGTACAGTTTAACACATAACATCATTTTTTATTAGTGTGGACATAGTTTACTCATATTTTTCAAAGACATTTAATATATACTTTTATATGATATTTACATAAGTATCGTTGCACCAAGATGTCAAGGTTTTTGTAGAGAAAAAGAAAAATAATATATGTCCTTTTGCGTATTATTGTAACAGATAAGATGGTTGGGTGACATGCGATCTTGCGTGACAAACGTGCAATAAGTACGGATAAAAAATAATAACAATAATAATATGTTTGTTGTATCCTATTACCTAACTAAATCAAGAAAATACCCTAGAACCTAGAACGAACCATGTTACATGCATTTAGTTGCAAATGTAATATCTCGATAGACCTCTTATTCAAATAATTCTCTCGTTTGGATGTTATTTAGTGAGAGTTCACGATGAAAGCGTGGACGGGCGTCGTCGGCCGCCGTTTTCATCTATCCATCCATCAGCCTTAAAGGCGTCCACTGCAGGACATACTTAGACATTTTGGAGAGCACGCTACCACTTACAGTCTTAGACAGTCTAAAAAGCACCGGGCAAAGCGCGTTGGTTAAGGCTGTTGTACGCCGGAGCAATAATTTGCGGCAATATGGTATGCTACTAAGTGAAACATTCATTTTGCAGCTTTAAGCAGTATGCAGCAGTCTATATTTTTATGCCGAGGCAACATCTTGCTGTAGAATTGGAACATTATGGTACCTGTCTATAGGAACCACGCGGTCCTGTCACCTGCGGTATTCTGCAATGTCGCGCTACGTTGCTCTAGCGTAAATGAAGCTTTACGCGTATCTCCAAGAAGTTTTCTGCGCTTTGTCTACCCTTTGATCAAAAATAGATTGGAATGGAAGCCTTTTCCACAAATTGTATGTGCATTGTGCAATTAAAATCAATCAACATTTCCTTTCCTGATAAAATCTGCTAATTCCATATAAGCATAACGATTCAAGCTAATTCCGTGAATCTTACCGAGGTCTTTCCGCGGTTGTCTGGCCGGTAAACAATGACCATTATTTATGTTTAACAAGAATTCGTCATGTACCTACGCACGTTAGTAGCTTGCTAATTGATAAACCGGTCGGATTTGCAATTAGTTTAGAAAATATCAAGCCCGTAAAAGCCTTAACATGGCATCGCACCAGAATGTTAAATTGGCGACACGGTTTTGTCGGTAGTGGTAATTAACAGTGGGCAAAGCCTACCAGTACAACGATTACATAAAATGTAGGTACAGGTACCTACTTGTATGTGGTATTCGCACAGCTATACCAAAAATGCTGTTAAATTCACCTTTAACTCGTAGGTTTCCGTTGCAATTTGCATACATATTTCGACGTTTTTATGTTCATTTTATCTTTAGTGTGTCAACGCAACGTTGAACACGTCGATTGTCGACCAGATTTTGTAAATTCCGTTTCGGGGACAGATTTTCCATTTTATAGTATCTACGGCTGATGATTTATAATGGAAATCTTGTAGCTAGTGTCTCTCTCTCTCCGTCATATTTCAATGCTAAAGGAGGACATCCTTTTCCATTTGGCAGGGGTTTTCTTGGCATAATAAAACGGTGGATTCCCAGGTTCTTCCGCATATTGTTCCAAATATTAGTGCCTTCCAGATACCAGTGTCCTATCCTGGTCAAAGACTTCAGTTAAGAACAGTAGTGACGAACAGAAGTAAGGCATGTAATTCGTCCGACGGGCTTGGAGTCCAGAAACTCGTCCGTGTCGGTAGACGTCAACCAACGGTGGACATGGTTGTTTACACCCACGACTCGCCCCTGAGAGGTAGAGAAAAAAGTACTCACGAATAGACGTAAGGTCCTAATTCGTCCAACACTGGCTTGGAGCCGTTGTTCAGGAACTCGTCCGCGTTCGTCACGTTGTAGACGTAGACGTGGACGAACGGCCGCACGGGTGGTCGCGCCCACCACTCGAATGTCATCGAGCCCGGGCGGAGTACCAGCTCCTGGGGAAGATAAGCAAGTAAAAATTATATTCATGGAACTCATTTTATCTCAAAGAATAATGGGTAAAAGTTCTTGAGATTAATCATCACCTACCCACCGCCATCCACTACTGAGCACTGGTTTCAGCTAGCCAAGTGCGGGTTCTTGGGATTTCGAGAGGTTAATATTAAAAGTGAGCATCTTTTAGGCGCGTTCCACCTTAAGCTGCAACATCTCTTATAAAATCTTTATTGCAATCAAGTGCAGCCCTAAATATCAAAAAAAGAAGTGGCAATTTGTTTTGTGATACAGCTGGACTAATTCTATAATTACACCTGTAAGACCTGTATCAGCAAATAAATAAATTGATTGATTGATTGATTTAAAAGAAGTGGGTTTGGTCATTCATTTTCCATCTTTAGATCCCAATTAATTTCTAGATCGTTTCTTGGAGTAGCTGAAGGCTAAAAAAGCGATACTTTGAAGCGAGGCTCGCATGTTCTGAGGAGTTTTCTATGATGTTCTCAATGGTGTGTGAGGTCTACCAATACACTTTTGACCTGCGTGATGGACTACGGCCTTTTGGGCTTTTGCCCAAAACCTCATTCTGAAGGAGGCCCATGCTTAGTAGTGGTGATGAGTTGATCAGAAGACGATGATGTCAGTTCCATCGCAAATATACCATGGGAAAAACATCTAAGCTAGGTTATCTACAAATTAGTTATGATGAGTATTTTTAACAAAACAAAACAAAACTGAACTGATATCAATTTGTAAAGCGTGAGAGACACATTAACATTAATAATTTACGTTAACTTGTTACGTGTTCACGTAAAAGTAATCCGTTAAACGCTCGGAAAGCCAGCTTAGTATGCAACACGAGCAGGCAGTTTGAACCGTACTTAGCAGTTATTTGGGTGAAGGTGAGCGGTGAACGAGTATCGCAGATCGCTCCCACGTGCTTTCGAAACTTTAAAACAATCGGGCGCTTACTGTGAGATGAACCTTGAAAGGGTCCATTCGTATACCTAGTTAAAGTTTTCGCCGTATGAACAATAGACATCGCGAAGCTTAGATACAGTTTAGACTTTAGGCAGAGTGAGTGAGTAAGCTCTTGGCTTGATCCTGAATCGACGATATGTCAAATATAAGGCTATGGGTGACGTGAAATCAAAGAAAAATTGGCGTTTCGTACCTACCTGGCGTCAAAAGTAGGTAACATTTGACGCCTGCCAGTGACGTCAAAACCTTGACGTTTTGTTCCAAGTGCCCTGACTGTCGTGAACTGTGTTTTGGGTCTCAAATCGTAAGCGCGAGTCAGGCACTGACTTCTGCAAGTGTTTTTGTTATTAAACACTTGGCCCAACTGTAAAGGTTTTTCAAAATCAATGCAGAATTACTATAGGCTATATTATAGCAATAAGTATAATTGCCTTTAGTAGCGGATTAAGAAGGTTTCCACTTTGATTAAATAATGTAATCAAAGTTTTCCAATGCTGCATTGGCTTTAGATAAAAAGTGCAATGGCGGATTGTATTATAAACGGTTACCAAACGTAGTGAAGAAAATTAAGCTTTTTCTGTGGGTAGGTACTTATTTTTGTTTTGATGTCAAGGAGTGAGAAAACGATGGCATAAAACACGATTTATATCTGAGACGGAGATCTATAGCTCTCTTCTCGACTCTAACTTTATACCTGTGCTTATACTGTAGCAGATAGTTTAGAAATCGGATAACTTCGCCCACTAAGATGCCCGGAATATAAAGAGCTAGATATAAAATAAATGAAATGTAAGTATAGTGCGTTTCATCGAGTAGTACCTATGGCGTTATGTTGGCTCCCCTGTCTGTCCATGTCATTGGCACGATATTTGCATAAGAAGACGCAGATTTGTTTATTTTCATTTGATTTTCCTGAATGAATGAACTGAGAACCAAATGAAAATAAACAAAATCTGCGTCTTCTCATGCCAATATGGTGCCAACGACCACCCAAAAGACAGGGGAGCCAACATAACGCCATAGGTACTATCCGATGAAACGCACTATAGGTACCTAAAGTGTGTCAGACAATGTGTAGGTGGTTTAGATTTATAGTAAAAAAAAAGATCTATCTTATAGTATACTGATCTACATTTACCGTTAATTCTCTACAATCCGAATATACGTACTATTCCACCGCTTACTTATATGGTGTGTGATAATAAGTTCCGTTATGGTATAAGTACCTCCGTACGTACGTCATACACAACGGTTGATTTTGTTAAATAAATCAGCTATTATATCTATGCCTAATTAAATTCCTAGACTTTTGTAAGCCTACCTGACCCTACATTTTTAGACTATCGCAATGCACGTATGAAGATAAGTTTATAAACTGTATTTATAATGCATATTATTATAGGTGATTTATTAGAAGATAAGAGACATCGAAATAACGACCGTCAAAGTTTTTAGCAACTAGCATGACAGTGGGACTCTACTCGTAGCTTCTGACCTAAAATTAACAAAAGTCAGTAGAATGCAAAATCTTAACAGGGCTCTCTCCGTCACTCGTTTCATACAATCGTAGTTCCAATTTCATTTGAATATTAAGCAACCAAAGTCCATGAAATTTTGCAGACATATTCTAGAAACTAATATCCGTGTCTGTGGTGTTTTAGATTTTTCTAAAAATATGTAGTTTTAAAATTACAGGGGCTCAAAGATTTGTATGAAAATTTTTAAGACCGCGTAACTTTGAAACCGAACATTTTAACAGAAATCTGGAAAACCACAGACATAGATATTAGTTTCTAGAATATGTCTGCAAAATTTCATGGACTTTGGTTGCTTAATATTCAAATGAAATTGGAACTACGTTTGTATGAAACGAGTGATTGAGAGAGCCCTCTTAAATACTTCTGCGTTTCTAAACAGAAACTTCTAAGTTTCAAATCATAATTTTATTAGTATCAAGAACATTGAGATCATAGTAAAAAATAAGATCGACAGAACTCACTACAAATTGGTGTGACTAACGAAATCTAAAATGCGTGTCTATACATAACCATACACTTACGTCTGTAAAATTTAATTGAACACTTGTATTGCATAACACAGTTTTTGTAAGAATGAACGTTCTCACTATTATTACGGTAAGTATCTACGATCAACGAAACAAGAACTAGAACTTTTACGTTAAAATTATTATTCTTGATCATTTATAATCTTCTTCCTAGGGTAAATACTTAGAAATGCTGTTTTTCCTATCATAATTTCTAACTTTTCTCAGTGTTAAAAAACAAAAGTCTTATTGTTATGCGTATACCCACCTATATATTATCTAAGAATATTATCATAGTATAGTGACAGAGTTTTTTGCATCAAAGTGGCGTGATTTTGCACTTTCAATTCTGAAATTTTGCGATCAATATACACAGATTGCTTTGTTATTTAATAAAATAATTACTTAGTTAGATTTTACTATTATGTTATTAAAGACAACTTAACTTATTCAAAACTTTAATAGACACATTGAAACTATATATTTACAAATCGTTTCTATTCTTTTTTTTACGTAAATAATAATCATTAAATAAATATTATGTTAGAATTCGATAACTTTTTTGCCAACAGTCGGATCCATCTATAAATGAAATATCACGTCGTCGTCACAAACTAGTGTCATTGTACACCTTCGTTCCATCAGATACCATCAGATAGGGTCGAGGGTACACTGTTTGTGTATTGCACCTAGATCTTTTGACCTGCATGCCTGAGGTTTCTTTAAAATGTTCTCAAAGGTGTGTGACCACCTACCCTACCTACCAATCACTTGGCCAGCGTGGTAGACTATTGCCAAGCCCTTCTCCTTCTGAGAGAAGACCCGTGCTCAGCCGGCGATAGGTTGATTATGATGATGATAGCAAAAAAACCAGCCAAGTGCGAGTCAGACTTGCGCACCGAAGGTTCCGTACTCGGGTAATTTTTCCGCCATTTTGCACGATAACTCAATAACTATTATGCATAAAAATAAATGAAAATTAAAGCCCTTTCATATGATACCCCACTTAGTATAGTTATATTACTTTGGAAATTGAAACACATTTTAATTTTTTTAAATGATGTATGTAACCACAAATTCACGGTTTTCGGATTTGTTCCTTTACTTGCGCTACAAGACCTACCTACCTGCCAAACATGATTCTAGGTTAACGGGAAGTACCCTATAGGTTTTCTTGACAGACACGACAGTAGTGTTGAATTGGGGATTCTGTATCAAAATTGGTGGGGATTTTGGATCACTCTCGCTACGCTCGCTCGCTTCGCTCGCCGTGATCCAAAATCGCCACCAATTTTGATACAGAATTCCCCAATTCTAAACTACTGTCCTCAACAACACATTAAATAAATGGAGTGTAGCTAAATCCAAGCAAAAATTAATCAACTATCCGTATTTTGAACAAACTATTCACATGGTTTAAGAACGAAATATTCATTCTATTTGCACGAGCAAATATGGTGATAAAACTAGATAGGTACTAAGAAACCTTGAATTTTAAAATTACTCTTCAAATGTAATATTTTTACAACATGAAAAACAACTATTTGGCTATAACAACCTACACCAAATATTGTGTTTTCAATACGAGTATAATCAGTAAATTAAACAAAAGAAGCAGGTATATGGAAGTTAAACAAGCATATTTAATCATCTAAAACTTTATTATTCATACACCACTTTTTTAAACAAGTTACATTTTTCAGCGCACAGATGGTCGGATGATAAACACAACTATATATGTCAGAATGTGAATTATACAACTCATACAATGTTAATAAACGAGGACATCCTTTATCTTCTAAATTATGTACGTTAGGATTACTTAATATATCTTTTAACCATAACTGCTTTTCAAGGCCTTTACAATAAATATCATTATTTTTTAAAATATCTATTAGATGGTATTTATAGGTCTCGTAAGGCACGATTCCCTCGCTCCATAATATTTTTCTATTCTTTTCAATCCATTTAACTTGTTTCTTTTCTGTGTCTGTTAGCCATTCATAGGGATATGGCGGTTTTATTAACAAAACTTGAACTCGATCACTATACACTATAGCAATCTCTTTAGGCAGAAAGTAATTTTGATCATTTTTAAAACCTTGAACGTCCACAATAATTTTCATGATAGTTTTCGAACAATGTTACTCAGCGGCCTATACTCCACAAGACGATCGTTTATGATTAAACAGTAAGCGCTGGTATTGCTTGGAATTTCCTGAGACGTTTCTATTTCCAGACGAACATCAACTGGACCAGTTTTTAAATTTTCATTTTGTCTGGAACAATCTATGACAAATAAAGGCGCTATTTCTTTAAATGTATGAAGATCAAGCAGTGGATCAATAGGAAGGTTGTAAAACGACTGACGAAACTTGGTGTACATGTCGTATAATATACTGTATTTATTTTCCTCAAACTTGAGATTTAAAGCATCATACGGATAATAGTGGGAATTCAGGAATAATGTGACATTGGTTAATGTACAATGATCGAATATTGTGCTGTCTCTGTTTTTAACGTTTTTTCTATTAGTTTGCAAACCAAATATAACATATCGAGGTTTTTCTAATTGAGAAGCAGTCTTTAACGCCCATGAATGTTTGGTAGTTTTTGGCAATAATGGATATTCATACAAATCCCAATTTCTAAATGCTATTTGTACGGGATTATCTTTTTCTAATTTCCTTAAAAGTATTAATCTTTGCTGATCTGATACTTTAATATGTGGTACTCGCCATTGGATTCTCTGTATATCAATGTCTACAATATCATCGCTACCCATGACAACACTATTTATGTTAGTACTACCTCTGTTAAGTATGAGTTCATGTTTACAGTTTATTATTATTTTATTGTAGTCTTCAGCAAAACCTAAAATCTTATTTAAGGGTATCAAAGCATTAAAATTTCCATTTTGATTTTTAAATCCGTCTATATTCCAACCCCAAGCAGCAGCCGCTTTACTGTCACCGCTATTCATTGAAATGAAAGATTTTATGGTTGTAGTTATTCCAGCATTTCTAATACGATCGATTTCAACACCATTCATTTCGTATCGGATATCTTGAAAAAGAAATGCAATTGCATTATTACTGAAGTCAACACTTTTCTTTTGAACTTTGCCAGCTTGATCTTTATGAGTCACCGAAACTTTTCCTTCAATGTAAATGGAACTGGCTGATGGTAACACGTAAATATCTTGCTGGTGAATAGGTATCCGAATTTCATCATTTTCATTGAAACTGTTATTGTATGGATTATATGTATGAACCTCATAACTCTCGATAGAGTTATCGAATTCAGGTAATTCGTTGATCTGAAGGAGGCTCATACTTTGAAGCCGAGGGCTTTAAGAAATTGTTTATTACTCTGATGAATTTTTTTATATACTCTAACACGTCTTCTTTGTTTTACACTTTCCTTGGTAATAACTTTCTTAATAGTTGGGTTATACTCTTTATAATAATTACTTTTGTTAAATACGATCATTTTGACTTTTTCAAATGAAGACACAAAACAATAGTTTCGCCCTTAAAATTTATATTATTGCCTTCCAAATCCAAAATTTTTATTGTTATTGATGAAATTATCTTTCTTTTGACCGGAAAATATATCACATTACTTGGAGATTCTATAAATCTATGACCTGGAGGAATGTTTGGCACAAACTCATAAATAATATGTGAAGGAGAACCGTTAGTGTACGAACTCTGTACAAGATCACATTCGATCCTTATGACAGACAGTGGTAGAATGTTAACGGATTCTGTAGATTCATGCCATTTATTTGCTTTTAGTTTTTCGTTAGAAAAACCTAGCATAGGTCCAATACTATTTTCTGAATTAAAGTTTATAGTTTCAGTACAGTACAAAGAGCATGTCATTGTATTGATGTTAGATTTTATTTGTAATTCACAATTTTCAACTCTTTCTTTTAGGTATTCATACAAATCTTGTAAATCGTAAGCACCTGGTTGAATAAGAATTCTTTTTTTCTCTTCTCCATATTCAAACACATTATTATTATAGTCTACATTTGGAATTGAATTAAATGCAGAAAAATATACTAAGCCACACTCATATTCGTCTTCCAAAATAAGAGGAGGGGCGTAAAATGATTCTAGAATAGATTTTTCACCCACGATCGTGAGTGTAATAGACATGATGGTTAAATGAGCTTACATATTTTTGTATCATCTATTTATTTTCAATTTTTATTCCAAAAATTAATAAGAAATTTGATACATAGATGGCCACAGTTATAAGAATTAGATCCTTGATAATTGTCATAATTATAATTAATATTCGCTCCCACATATTTTACAAATTCTTTAGGCGGTTTCAAATTACCATAACTATCAAAGTATTCAATGTAATTATTTATTTTTGCATAGGCTACCCAATGAGTTCCAGGATTTTCAGAGCTATCTAAGTTGATGATACCACACTCTTTTTTAAAAGGATATTTTGGAAGTTCATTTCTCATAAATACACCTCTGAAATAAGGAATATTTTTTGAAATTTTTAGAATATCCAAGTTACTTAGAGCACGATTAGGTAGCCGCCGAATCAGTTTTTTTCCTTTGCTGTGTATATTCCCAAACCATTACCATAGGGCTTTATAAATAATCCTTTTCCGATACACAATGTTTCCATCTTCTCGTTATGTCTCTTTAGTTCTTGAAATTTTTTTTTCATTAAATTAATAGCATTGACTGCTTTCACTATACTAGCAGTACCACCCGCTAAGCTGCCCGCGGCAGACAATCCTGCAAATATGGGGACTAGTGGCAAAACCCCACCTGTCTTTGGTATGGGTATTATACGCGGTACATTAACTGAAGATGTCGCTGCTAATTCCTTAGCAGCAGCAAGAGCTAATTCGATTGCAGCTTTTTTGCATTTAGGTTTCAATTTATGGATATGTTTTTTCGCGCGAGATACAATATCCTTAAAGCTTTTCTTAAAACCAGCACCAGAATTACTTGTTTTCAAATTGTTAGATTTTCTTCTCAAAGTCATTTTACGCTTGGATGGTTGTTTCTCCATTTTTAATAAAAGAGAACTCTGCTCAGTATCGTAGATAATAAGAGACTGAAAGTTGTTAACATAAAATGTGTTTATAAAAGATTTAGTTTATCTATCCAACTGTTTTCACTAGGCGGCAGACCTAACCATTTGACATATAATTTATTTCCTTTTGTTTTTAAAACCTTTTCAATAAGATATATATCAGGATGTTTTGTTTTTTGTAATTCTTCAGTATAGAATGATCCTAAAATAGGTCGCTGTCTTGCATCTTTTAGAAGGTAAGTAATTGGATGAGTGTTTTGAACTTGAGCTATATTAAAAATTTCAGTTGACCAGTTGGGAGTATATCCTTTGTCAAAAGTTCCTTTGTATTTGCTTATTCTTACATAATCTCCAATTTTGAATTTTGAACGTTTCTGCGATGGTGCTGATAATTGTAGTAGTCTGTATCTTTTTAGTATATTTTGTTTATTCTTTTCATTAACTTTATCTGGAGCTGTACCAATTGTTCTGTGAAATGTGGAGTTATATTTTTTCATGATGTGCTCGAGGGTTCCATCATTCCATTTGTAATTCCCTTGCAAGCTAAATTGCTTGTACATTTTAGTTTTCAACGTTCTTATAAATCTTTCTACTATTGACGCCTTTTTAGTGGAATAAGTGGAATAATGATTTATACCGTATTTTTGTAATAATTTTTTGAAACAACTATTATAAAATTCTGTTCCTAAATCAGTTTGTAGATTTTTGGGAACACGACCTTTTTCTAGTAACTTACTAAATGCTTCAGTCACAGTTTCTTTATTTTTAAGTTTAAGCGGATATGCCCATGCATACTTTGAAAAAGCATCGATGACTGTTAAAATATATTTATATTGTGAATTATCTTTTGAGAATGATTGCATATCAACTAAATCGGCCTGCCATACATCATCAATGTCTTTAAGTATAACATGTCTTCGAGGAAAATTTTTCCTAACATTTTTATGTATTTCATTTACTACACTATCTTTGCTCATTTTTTGAATTTACGACTTACACCTTCTATATTCCTTTTTAGACTATTTATTTCTGATTTTAACTGCAACAATGTTTCCTCTACTGTTTTTAATCGTATATAGAGCCCATCTAAGAATTTGTCAACATATAGTTTAGTAGCACAGTCGTTTGGGTCAATGGGTGTACCAACATGTTTGATGATTTTATGTTGAGCATCAAAGATATTTTCTAAGGCAGAGCTATCCATTTTCAGTTTCTTGTGTACATGATGACCAAACTTGTTGACATTCATGTTCAACAGTGTTTATAGAACTAAGCAAAAATGTAACCAGGTTTTATTTTTATATACTTATTTTATTATACCAGCTTCTTTAAGTTCTTCAATTATTGATATAATCTCATTGTCATGACTAGTGTTGCCAGCATCTTTTGAAGCAATTAAAATTTTCAATCTATCTACTAACTCATTCGGATCATCCCAGTATATGAAATCTGTATTTTTTTTCAAAGTTTTAAGAGTTGGCATAAAACCACCTTGTTTTTTTTCTTTTAATTCACTATCAGTAAAGAGAGGTTTCACAATTTTAGTATATTTTGTCCCTTTATCGCCTTTAATCTGATTCGTAGGGTTATAATCTCTCCTATGTGCACTAGTATTGCATAAAATATCTTTATATACTAATTTATCTTGATCAGATACAATCTTTACATCTGGTTTACTCTGAAATAATAATTCTGCCAAACCTGGGGTTACTTCATAGGATCTATTTCCTATTTTAGCCATCATATTTTTGCTATGAGCATCACCATCTGAAAATGTTACTTTTGTATTTCCAATCATTAAATTACTATTTTCATTACGTACACCAAAAGGTACATTCAAATTATAGATTTCATTGCTTTTTTCAGGCGTTGGAGATGGAGTATAGAATTCTTCGATTTCTTCAAAATTTTGGGTAGAAGTTATTGGTTTTGGTGTTACATAATTTTTATCATCATTTTCTATGTTTTTAATTTTATCAGAAGTTGAAGGTGAACATGTATCTGGTAAATCATGGTGACTATTGTTTTTATTTTCTTTTTTTTGCAATACTATGGATTCTAATGGATCCGTTATGGATTTAAAAAGTTTGCGCCTTTTTAGTTCTAAATCATCTTCTTCTTCACGCATTTGTTTTGCTTTCTTTTTGATGGTTTCAATTGATTTAATTAATTGTTTCTTTACAACGGCTTCCATTTTTAAATTAAATATGGGTAGGTATTCTTACCAGTGCTCTCATTTGACTGACTAAATTTGTGTCTCGTATGTGGTATATAATTGTAAAATTGTTAGTCGAATTTCACGAATATGTCAAATGTTTTTCTGTACCGACCGTTATTTAGTTCGCAATCTTTGTTGATTGATAAAAACATAAACGGATCTTTCCAAATACTTGCACACAATTGTTTAAAGACATGCCAGCTCATATCAGAATTAACATGTTCCTTATATATATGTTTTAAGTTTATATCATCTTGCTTGAAAATAATTAAAAAGTTAACATTGTCACGTATTAATTGCTTAGGAATTTTTGAATATGTTTGGGTCAAGTAAAAGCAATCAATTTGTTTGTGTCTGCCCATCGAAAAATAATTTCGAATATTAACTTGATTTTCACAAGTCACGTCGTCAAAAATGAAAATAGAATTTCTTAAGGCTTCAGTTGGCGAAATAACTTCTTCACTATTTTTGAACATAATAAATTTAACATCTGGAGTATTTTGAAAAACTTTTTGTAGGAAACAATATTTAGATTGAAAAGTGGACTTTGAGTAAATATAAACATTTTGGAATTTAAGTCCATTTTCGTGCAATAATAAGTTTATCATAATATTTGTTTTCCCACAGTTGGAGGGTCCGCAAATTATGCATCGAATTGTGTTTGGTAGAAGTTTACTATGTCGGCTAAAGCATGGTGGTGGTGTTTCAACATCTATATAATTTATTTTTAATGATTCAGCCTGTTTTATCAACTTCATATTACTGATTGATGATAATTTTAAAAATGCAACTTATTAAATAACTTCATATTATTGCTAGTTGATTTAAATTTTAAGGTATTGCTTGTAGGTATCACATTCGTGTTTCACTTCGCACTTGTCTAGCGCACTATTATTTGTCGATGATTATATTAAAATGTAGGTATACATTTTAATTTAAACCTTGTGATAATAGTATGAAATTGAAATTCGTAAGAACTTAATATTAAACAGGTTCTAACATGTCGCTAGAGATTGCATAATGCGGACGAATGTCATACAAGTATATACAATTGTTTTGAAAACTTGACTCCATAGATTTGTTACTAAACAATTTTCATTCCCAGATCTTCTCACGCAAGGAACTCACTCGCTTCTGGTTAGTGAAAAAAATTACTTATATAATATTTTGACTGTATTCTTTTCTATTTTAGAATTTGTTTATTGATATTTTTATAAATGTTGTTTTATTGTTATATTTATAAAATTTTGTATTTTGTTACAGCATCATGTCGGACTTTTATTTCACGGATGACGAAAGAAACACAAGTATGAATAATCCATTTTATGGAGCTCAAGACTTGGATGCTATTTTAGAAAGAGAAGAAGAGAATAGATTGAAAGCTTTACGTGAGCAAAAAAATAATGAAACACTTGAAAATAACACCAGTTTGAAAACCATAAAAAAGAAAAATAAATTGTCTTTAAAAAAGAAGCTTCCAAAAATAGATCATGTGATTTCAACAGCTCCAGATTCATCTTTTGTTATACGGAAAAATAAAGCAAAGGGAAGCCACATTATAAAAATTGAAATACTTGAAATTGATAGTAAAGAACAGGAGAACAGTGCAAAGACTAATTTGAGTGTACAGTACATAGTGAGTGATAATTATGACAATATGATGGATGCTACAGAAGATTTAATTAATAGGATTATACAAAAGCTAAGTGTGCCTGAATAGTTAAATTTAATATTATTTTATTGTTATTTTGCGATTGTAAAAATAAAAAGCATAAATGAGTTCTAATTAAAGTATAAAGTATATTTTATATTTTCATATCATGCAAGTAAGTTGTAGTCCGAATATTTTCCATTAAGTAGTAAGTTTTTATAATACGTTAATCTTATGTTAAGTACTAAGTTTATGAAGTAATGTAAATAATTGGTTGAATTAATAAAGGGAATATAAAATATGTTGTGATTTTATTTGAAATAAAACACTGTGGTAAACTTAATCAAATTTATTAAATGCTAAATTACCATTAAAACTAATATTAAAATTAGACACATAAAAATTTGTAAAATACATAGGTACTTAGCATAATATTTTTACTAAAGAATCGTGCTGTAATGCCCCCAAGGCAAAGTTTTAAAATCATTTTCCATTATTTGCCTTTTATTATCATCACTATTTAATACTAATTTATTAATTTTCTGAGTAAAAACCTGATGATTTTTTGATCGTATGACAAACATATCATCTCTTATATTTTCATTGCAAAATAAGGCTTTCTTATATTTCTCAAAGTTTAATTTTTTTGTCACAGGCTTCGTGATACCCTTTGCTTTACTGATAGTTTTTTTCTCAGAAAGTAAACAATATAATTTTGCGCGTAAACCAACAAATTTAGAAATGATTTCTCCTCCCATTTCGTCTTTAAAATATCCAGGTATTTTCATATTAGCTTTCGGCATATTAAAAATATTATCATCTTCAAAATTGCTAGTATCAAAATAATGAATGTTATCTTTCATATCTTCATAAAAATCATCAGTTTTTACAAGATATAGTAAACTATCAGTATCCGTATAACATAACTGAACATTATTTCCATAGATTCTTTTTATGACCGAATAATGAAAATGATACAAATGCGTTTTCGACAGTTCAAGAATCGTGAATCCAATATATATTGGTCGATCTAAGACAATTTTTGTTTTTTTCAATTGAATAGCTACTAAGTTTTCAGAAAAAATTGATAAACTGTGAAAATGTGGTGCACTAATATATTTTTCCGCTCCATTCAATTTATTAGTATTATTTGTAGTATCTCTCCAAACGTTTACTAGTTTTACGTCAACCTGCTTCCTTTTGTTTTCTATCGTTTTTCCAAAAATAGAATTATTCTGCTTTTTAAAAAAGTCTTTCTCAAAATCAGACTTGGCATTTTGTCTGAGACTTGTGTTTAAAAAAATATAAGGCTCTAAAAAGTTGTCCTGATAAAAAGATAGCACTCTGTATATTTTTAAAAGCAATAAACCATTCTTTAAGCATTCTTGCAAGTGCATATAATGAATAACAAAACGATGTTTATTATATAAATTTGCCACCAATTTTTTGCTTTGATTTTGAGCAGGAGAATATTTTTCCGCAGCAAATGGTAGGTCTGAATGAGCATCATGAATATTATCCGGATAACATAAATCTACCTCGAGAATATATCCACACTGACTTTTTTTAGAAATGTTCCTTACATCAAAATTTTTAATTTCATTTTCATTTAAAAATTTAAAGTCACGCATTGGCATTTTTTGCATCATAGCAAAACCGTAAAGGTTGACACAGTCTAAATAAATTAAGTACGTACTTGACTCATTTTTATTGTAGGATGGTAAATATTTATTGTTTGCTTCAGCATATCTCAATGAACACTGGGCTAAACCACCTCGAATACCTTTTTCTAACATCTGATACATATCCACATCAGAAATCAAATCAAGCTCAACTTTAGTATATAACAACATTGCGTCCCAACTTAAAGATGGAGATGATACATAATAGCAGGGGTCTAAATTATAATAGTCTAAACTCATATTTCTGAACTTTTCAAAAACGTCGCATAGTAATAAGACATCGCATTGTAAGTATAAATCTGTATACTCTCCTAAGTTTTTTATACCAAAAGTTTTCCATATTTTTAAAGCGTGTTCGTAATCCTCAATGGAAATATTTTCACCTGTGAGTTTATTAAAAAAAATCGAATGTTTTGGTAACTTTGTTTCATTATATTTCTCCCATGCATCCATATAATCATAACAATAGACACCCTTTTTACAGGCCAAATTTAATAAGTGTTCATCCTTAATAAATACACGCATATGCTGAAAATCATTCGGATGAAGACTCTTTGCCAGTTTATCCAAACCCGAACTCAAAAAATTAAATGAATCGATAAACTTCAGTTGAGCAGCATTTGTTTTATCAATAGGTAAAAATTTTGTGAATGATATATATTTTTCTTTAGATTTTGGTATCAAGCTCGTTTTTCCGGTAATTTCTGATAATTCTTTAATAAATAAGTGGCAATCATAACCACTCAAGTTATGAAAAATGATCGGTATAAACGTACATTTTTTTGCATTTATGTTACAAGTGTTGTGAGCAGGGCCTCGGTATTTACCTGTAAAATGGTCATGATCCTTTACTATTATATCATATTTTTTAAACATTGTTTTACAGATGCAGCAAATTTTTGCTTCATTATATGAAGTCAACTCTTCGGTAGTAAGAGGAAACATTGGATTATTTGTATTTAAAATACCGTGCAATCTTTTTACATCTCGCGTAATGCTTTCAACAAATTTTTTACCACAGTTTGGTCCGCGATAGCTTACAAAGTCATTAAGCTCAGGTTTAGAATGGCAACATATGTAATAAGCGAAACAAGATGGTTCATGTGTTTGTATATCTTCAGTATAAAGAGATTTATTTTCGTTTGAATATTTACAAAGCAAGCTCTCAAAATCGCCATATATCACGATAGGAATTCTTTGAGTTCTCTCATAGTTTGAAAAATGCAACTTACTACCATCTTCTGGAAGTACAGTTTGTCTTTTAGCACAATCGTGATTGTGTAGTTTTTGTTCATTTGCGAAATATAAAAAACATTCATCACATAAAAATATTTTAGACTTGTGTTTTGTTAATTGCCTTCGCACAAGTCGGCCAAAGTCTTTAATCAAACAGTAATGGGCTTTGTCATTTTTAGTAATATATAATAAATTAACATGGGTAAGTTTTCGAGCTAAAGTCACATACAAAGGACCTGTAACTGTATTATTGGCTTCTAACCCATAAACATTTACACTAATAGTTGGATTGTTCTTCTCAAAGGTTTTAATATCTTCAATTCCCGGAGGAAATGTCATATTTCTTATGTCAAAAAGCAATGAATAATGAGGATATGATGAAACTCTATTGGAATTAAGTTTTGTAGGATACATTTTAGCAGCAATGCACCATAAAAAGCAACAATCATCGAAATTATGAATATTTAGACATGATTTTGTATTTCTTATATGTGATGGTAATGCCAAATATGATCCACCTTTCAGAGGATTATATTTATTAATATTTATCTCCAAATGACTGATAGAATCAATTGTCCAACCAGATTCTGACTGTTCGAATTCTGCGCATTTGCAAGTTAACTTTTGAGCACATTGTAATAAAAAATTATCAATATCAGTACTTTGGACTATAATACCATATTTAGTACTGAAAGATTTAATAGACTTTTCAAAATTTTTTGGTAAAATATACGAAACAAATAACTCAAAATTTACTTTAATGGCAGTGTGTTTCTTTAGAGATATATTTATGATCTCGCGTGTGGTTTTAAATATTTGTGAAAAAAAACTCTCTGGAACTAAAGTTGTAGAGGTCGGATTTACTTTGTAACTGACTATTCTGTTTCTAAAAGCCGTTTTTATAATTTGCACATTCTCATATCTAGATTGAAATAAACTATTAGATTTATGAGTATTTGTTCTGTTATGTGACGATATAGATGTTTTAACATAAAGGTTACACTCTTTGCAGAAAAACATTTTCAATTTCATAGAATTGCTTATCTTGTTTATCTATTTAGTATCTAGTTTCTCAGTTCTGGTTTTAATATTCTGCGTATAAAAAATCGGTAAGGAAATACAGCTAAATAATAAATCAAGCTATTGGCTAATAAACAGTAAACAGTTATTAATAGAATGGAAGTAATGCGATGTTTCGATATCAACATTCAAACATGTCAAGTATCTAGTTTGTATGGTTCTAGTTTCTCAGTTCTAGATTTTAAATTTTGGATAGTTATGAGATGACTGTATTAAAATAAAGTAATCTAGTTATTTTCAGACAATGTGCAGACTTAGTAAGAGTATAAGGGCTGTAAGTATCACGTTATTAATATCCCAACTTCAAATCTTTCGATATGAACATTTAGACATTTTTATTTAATTTTATATGGTTCTAGTTTCATATGGTTCTAGTTTTTATGTTTCTAGTTTCATATGGTCTAGGCTTTGTATGGTCTAGGTTTTGTATGGTCTAGGCTTTGTATGATCTAGGCTTTGTATGGTCTAGGCTTTGTATGGTTTAGGCTTTGTAATTTCTGTAAAAAAAACACGTTAATTTAATTTTATATGGTTCTAGTTTCATATGGTTCTAGTTTTTATATTTCTAGTTTCATATGGTCTAGGCTTTGTATGGTCTAGGTTTTGTATGGTCTAGGCTTTGTATGATCTAGGCTTTGTATGGTCTAGGCTTTGTATGGTTTAGGCTTTGTAATTTCTGTAAAAAAAACACGTTAAAAAATATTTACAGGCACAAACATAAAGATAGTAATTTAATTGTCATACTTATTATATACAATATGTTGCAGATGAAATATTTTTTGAATTTATTTATGAAAATAATTTCTAAGATTTACAAAATTTAATTTACAAAATTTATCTTAGAAATTATTTTCATTTGCAGGGTATAAAATGGGCTGAATATTTTTTAGTTCAGCCTTACTATCATCAATTAATTTGGTGAGGGACTTCCATACCACCGAATTTAAATCAGTTGCAAGTTTTAGTGTGCAGATGGCATGCTTCCAACGCTCATTGTTCGCGAGTTTCTCCACTTCTTCAGAGTTGTAGACGCGCAGCTCGAAGTAGTAGCTGCCTTTCTTCGATGGGTCTGATTGGGATGTATACCCCGACGCAACGCGCCGACTGAGAAAACTTCTCAATTTCGCAGCGCGCACTGGCTTGCTAGTAGATTCATCCTGAAATTGAAAAATATTCAATTTAGTATCATCTGCGATAATTTCAACTCTCTACCTATTATGGTTCATGAGATAAAGCCCGCTGACAGACAGACGTCCGGGCGGACAGCGGTAGCTTAGTAATAGGATCCCACTGGTACCCTTCGGATATGATCCCTAACAAAATAATAACTTTAACAAACTATATTCATAAATTTATATACAGACCAATTGCCTAACAACATTCTTATTGGGAAGTCTTTTAAAAGCTTTAATCCAATAAAATATAAATAAGACAACTCACCTCAGATTCGGTAATAAACCTCCTCCGCTTAACAGATGGACTCGTAGGTGTATTTGGAGACGTTTCGGGTTCAGATTCCGATCCGCTCGATTCGAACGGATTCTTCGGAGCAGAAGAAGTCACCTCCTTTTTCTTGATCGTCTTCTTCCGCTTCACCTCACGTTTCTTCTTAAGAGACTTCGATGTTGATGGGGGCTGCACCAAAGCGATGGGGTCTTCGTCTTCGTCAAATGGATTGATGAAAGATGAAGAGGCCCTGAAAAACAATTTAAGTAACTATCAACATGAAAACTCCAAATAAAAATTCAATAGGTACCTAGTTGCTTAATTCAAAAATAAACATATAAAATAAAAATACTTACATACTTTATTTCGACTGTTGTTGTCGTCGTATCCAAAACTCGGAAAGAAAGGAATGGTGACGCTTAGGATCGACCTATTTATACGCTCGAATTCTAAAACCTCTTTCATAATAAACGAAATGGATTGAAATAAATTAGATTTAAACATTTGCGCATGTAACTTTAAACACTAAATCATCACAACATAAAACTTATATTTGCGAAAGTAATCAGACTAGATTTATACATTCGTATGAACACTGTCTTACGTATAAATTATTGCCGCATCAGCTATAGGTGTTCGATTTTGAAGCATGGAAGACGCTGTTGTTTATAGTTACGCAGTGAATTGAGATCTAACCGTAAAAGGAATGGTATGCGTCGGACTCGCGATAGTTAAAATGTTAAAAGGTTATACATTTTACTACTTTCCATAGGTAGGTATAAAATTTGTGAAAGGTCTAATAATATTTGCTCCTATTTGATGCTTCAATCTTCTTCCTTGCGAATTTGATTTAAAACTTGAGTGGAAATCCTTTAATTTTCGACGTCAAAAAATATCCTGGATCCGTCTCCAAGATGTGAATTGTCTGTGTATCAAATTTCGGCAAGATTCAGCCGTTAGTCTTTAGTTTAGACAGACGCCTTTTTGCATCACTAATCATACTTATTATAAATGCTAAAGTGTGTCTGTTTGTTTGTTTATTGGTTCGTCCTTCAATCACGTCGCAACGGAGCAACGAATCGACATGATTTTTCGTGGGTATAGTAAAAGAACTGGAGAGATATAGACAACTTTTTATCTCGGAAAATCATAGAGTTCCCGCAGGATTTAAAAACCTAAATCCATGCAGATGAAGTCGTGGGGGCATCAGTGAATTTATTATATTAGTACGCATTGTACGTATTTTTTTCGTCCATTAATCTCTATTTATCAAAGTATTTATAACAATCGAAATATATTTAAATAGCGGGAAATGTGTCTAAATTCATCATTAAAGAATTAATTTTCGATAAATAATAATGTATGATAAGCTTGCACACCTTACTAGAAATCTGCTATAATATATTTTTACTAATAAATCTTTATCCAAAATTCATTGTTTGTAGATCAGAATGGAGTTAATATATCCTAAATATCCTCGCTATGCAACTCAAATCGCAAGATTGCGAAGTTTTGATACCTGGCCTCAAGATTTAAATCAAAAACCTCAAGAAATGGCTGATGCTGGTTTTTTTTATACAGGAGATAGTGATCGCGTGATTTGTTACTTTTGTGATGGCAGGCTCAAAGACTGGGGCATCGAAGATCATCCATGGTCGGAGCACGCACGCTGGTTTCCGTCCTGTCCCTATGTTTTACTTGTGAAGGGTGAAACATACCTACAAAGTGATAGCAAAGATGTTTGTGGTGCATCAAAAGTATCTGAACAATTTGTAAATAACAATATAATAAGTTCTTTTGCAGACAGAAACATATTATGTGTTGAAAATATTAAAGAAACACTTTGCTGCAAAATTTGTCTTGTAGAAGAAGTAGCTGCGTGTTATATACCATGTGGTCATGCTATAACGTGTACTAAATGTGCTTTATCGTTGGATAAAATGTTATGTCCGATATGTGGAAAAGCAATCGTTAATGTAATACGAATATATTTCTGATGAGCTATAAACATTTAAAGAGTCTACCTTTATCCAACCTATTATAAGTATGCGCAAGCCTCGAATCAATCGATCGAAATTCATACTAATGAATACAGCAATGCCGGATCAAGCAGAAACACGATCAATATACAAAAATAATTTGAGCGCAACAAATCAAATGGTTAACTATGCGAGAGCAAACTTTTAGACGTAAAATTATCATGCATATGGGCTCGTTCGCATTTCTTATGAATGCCGCAGTCTCGTCGAACTCATCGTATTATATCATCCACTGTGCGGTGCGGGCGTATGATATAGGATCCGCAATAACTAGTCATTGAGGATTTTGTCTCACTGTTGATAGTGATTAATTGTTGCTTGGATTTAGGAATACTCCATTTATTTAATGTGTTGTTGTGGACAGTAGCCTACATTGGGGATCCTGTATCAAAATTCATGGGGATTTTGTATCACGGTGAGCGTAGCGAACGAGCGTTAGCGAGAGTGATCCAAAATCCCCATGGATTTTGATACAGGATCCCCAATTCAACACTACTCACGACAGAAGAATACAAGGACAGACGGACAGACACACGAAGAGACAGACAGGCAGACAGAGAACAAAGTGAAACCCTTATAGGGTTCCGTTTTTCCTTTTGAGGTACGGAACCCTAAAAAAACACGCCAAAATTAAATAAAATTGCTTATTATTTCATTTAAATTTCATGACGGATGTCGCAAGCTTAAAAGTAACTAAGTCGAGGTCGAACGGTGGTTACTGGTTAGCGTTAATAATATCTTAATCGGCAAATATTTCAACTAGATCGCGCTGGCGAAATTTTTTAAAGCCAGCCCTATTAGCCATGTTAAATGACTAATATTCCCCTTTCCTCTCCAACTAAGCGTCACGCTTGTGCTAGGAGTAGGTACGACAATAGTGCACGGGCGGGGTTTGAACCGTCGACCATTCGGTTTTCAGTCCACTCCTTTACCGGTTGAGCTACTTTATCTGAGGGATTTGAATTACGGATTGATAATTTACTAGTTTACCGGACCAAGGAAACACATTAAACTATCTCCTCCAGGGTTAGGTATAGAAAATTCGTAGATAGGCTAAAACTAGAAGGTATCGTTAAATAAAATAATAAGTAGGTAGGTACCTAAAGGTACGAGGGTTCCAGACGCGCCCTAGTCTGAGAAGAAGCCCACAACAAACTCAGCCAGGTATTATCCGGATATTTCAATGTTGGCAGACTCCATCTAGATGGACAAATGTCATCAAACTAGCCGCAGGAAGAGATGCACAGGTAAAAGCAAAGAGTAAGTTTTGATAGCGATACTTACATGGTCTATGAACATGCGAATCCACGAGCCGAAGAATATTGCGCATGTGATACCCAGGAGCAGTAGAACCACCGCAGAGGCCAGCACGAACCCTGGGAAACAAGAAAGTACACTGTTAGTTGTTTTATACAAGTCACATAAAACTAACGTTGACATAGTTAAAATAACTTGCATAGCAACTAGCAAACCAGCTTCACATGCTAGGGTAGGTCATGGGCTCAATTGATCCAGCGCACCGTCAACAAGATACATCACACCTGTGCCTAAACGGACGTAGACATTTATCTCGCAAGGTTTATGGACTTTATAGAGGCAATAGCTAATAAAACAAGGCAATAGATGAAACAATTGAAAAGCAAATCACAAAATGAGAAGGAGAGAAAAATTAATCTGCAGATGACAGTGATTCAGGATTTTTGTGAGTTCTATGGCAATGATGAAAATATATGCAGTGATGCATCGGATCATTTGAAAGACAGTAAAAGAGTTAAAAAGAAAGAAGCTCCAAGTAGCAAGCGATACATTCACAGAAGAAGAGATCGCACAGAAAAGAAAGTGATGTTCCGAGTTTCTTGCTGGTTCTTCTCGGGAGGAAAGGCATTCCGAACCAGTGGTAGATGCTTTTGACGATTCAAAGGAACTTGTAAAAGTCTAATTGAATAAAAATATTTTGAATTTGAATTTGATGCATCTACTAAGAAGAATATGATTGCTAAGCAAAGACGTGCATTGGACCTTTCCAATGGCGCAAAAGCGTACGAAAACAGGAAACAACTTTTATGAAGTATCGAACTATGGTTATGGATAATAATATAAACTAACACACGAGTGTTTTCTATCTATAACATACCATCGATAGGTAGCAAACACTGAGTTGGAAATAATAGGTGTATCCATTCAGTTTACGCGTATAACATGCCAGTGAAGTTGATAAGCTAATAAGCTAGCTACTACTTAATCATTCAAACAAGGTCAATAAACTATTTCGATGTCGCAACTCACAAACATAGGAGCCTGTTTCAACTTCAAAATGTAATCGAGAATGTCTCTTGTTTTAATAAGTGTTATAAGTTTGACGTGTGTATATGTGTAGCTGTCTGTGGCATCGTAGCTCCTAAACTAATGAACCGATTTTCATTTAGTTTTTTTTTTGTTTGATAAGTGGCTTGATCGAGAGTGTTCTTAGCTATAATCCAAGAAAATCGGTTCAGCCGTTTGAAAGTTATCAGCTCTTTTCTAGTTACTGTAACCTTCACTTGTCGGGGGTGTTACAAATTTTTAATTTACACTTGTCTATAACCGGCTTTTCACTTAAGGTAAGTAGCACTGGCCAGCATTACTAGAGTCTAAAGTTGATGAATTACATAAGGACATTGAAACATTACTAGATGATTTTTAAAAGTATTGAATAACTCTTAGATCTAACTGCATACTCTTAGGTAAGAGCATAGACATACAATTTTCGCTTCGCTCAAAGACTGACAAAGTGAGGGAGCGAGAGTAGTTAGATAAGACACACTGCCGCGAGCGAAAGCGAGATAGCGAAACAAGATGCCGATAAGTCATTGTTTACGTGAGTATCGGTCCTTATGAGTTCGGCCTGTTCCAAGTCGAGGTGATTTTTTGCATTTACTAAATAATTTTACGATTAAAACGTAAAATCTATGTCTTGCCACCATGGTGTCTTGTTCAGTGAGCGAATGTGACGTTACAAGACGTTATAATCCGCGTAAATACACGTTTCACAGGTAATTACTGATTATTTATACTAATTGTTTATAATCATTATTTCATTGTTGTTTGAAAATTAGGCAAAATAGCTATTGGAAGCTTAGATGATAGGTTTCCCTTAAGACTTATCATCAAATCACATTGCTAAATGAAGAATTTTTGGATATTTTGTGTAAAATTTAAAAACGTTTGTTTACGATAGGGATTGACAAAGTAATGACGTCACAAGTATCGATAGTCGATAATCGTGTCTACCGGTAGGTTTGATGTGATAGGTTTCATGTGATGTATGTAAAATACAATATAAAACACTAGGTACTTTCCAATAAAAGAAAAGAACGAAATAAATATTTTCACTAATTTTTATTTTATTTAGCGTGACTTAGATTTCATATACAGGGTTAAGGGTAACCCGTACATTACTGTATTTAAGTGCTTATCGGGGAGGTCATTAGCTATGAATTGAGCGCCATATATACTATTTATTTTTATTAACTTGTCACTTAGACATTATATCAGAGTGTTATTGTAATTAATCAAATTAAATTTACTTGCCCCCTTTAAAAAAATAAAGGTGGAAAACCAACAAATTCCGGTAATTTATATGAAAATCCCAAAAATTGCTCTATTTCTCAAAAAAAGATTTTTTTAAAACGTCTTTTAATAGTTTTCTATCGAAATATCAATAAAAAATGTTATAAGGGGTTAAAATAACTATAAGTATCTCAGAATTCATTAATAAATTATTTATATAAAATATTAAAGTCATTTCATTAATAAATAATAATCTGTTACCTAGCTTTAGCTTTGTTACTATTTGTGTATTTGAAATGTATTTGATTTTTTAAGATTATAAGATGCTTTTTACTTCACTTCGTTAAACTAACTCATTAGTGTCCTATGATTTCGCCAGTAAGACTATCGATAATACAAATGCTAAAGTCAGGACAACTCTATTTCACGCACACATTTACGTTTCATTTTTTGTAACACCGTTAATCTGTCACTGTTGGTCTTGTAAGTCTTTGGGTAAGAGACAACTTTTAAGTTATTACTTTTAAGCTCTATCCCGTATTCACCGTTCCTTGTATTGTAACCCTGTGTAATTTTTTTATGAAGCTACCTAAATTCTCGTGCTTATCGTTACCCTTGAAGACAGAGATTTTGGGTTTTAAGTACCAAAAAGTACTAAATTACTATAACCTCAAAAAAGGCTTCGGTAGTTTAGTGATTTCACTGTATTTAGATACAATACTCTAAATATGTGAAAATTTTATTCAAACCCTATTCCTATGCATAACCTAGAAAAACTTAGGCTACCCAGAAAGTCTGGTATTTTATCCATTACACTCCTTTGAGTGTCACCTTTTTGAGGTTTCAGGTTAGGTATAAATGATTAATCATTTGACTCAGAAGCTAACGAGTTGTCTAAACAAGGACATTAAATCATCAGAATGTATTCTAACTACGAAACGTAATGTTGAATGACAACAATTTGTATTTTCTAAACATTACACGTATACCTGGTACCTGACCAATCGGTAAATTGACTAAACAAATTGATGACGCTCGTATCACTCAGGTTAACGTCCTTATTATAGTTATATCGAATAAGAAGGTACGTCCTAATGAAAACCCACATTCTTTTACAAAATAACCCGAAATAAAAATAAAGTTTACCGTCTAATAACGCCCTAGAATGACGCATTTCGATAACTAAATGAGTATCATTAGCGTCGCTCAGCGAGCTATGAAGAAGGCAATCTACGTTAGGAGTTTCTTTGAAAGATAAATTCCGAAATGTAGAGATCAACAGGAGCATGAACGTCGACTATGGAGAGAGTCCCTATGTCAGAGGTTTCGCTGAAGGATAAGATTCGATATGAAGAGATTCACACCCACAGGAGAAACAAAGTCTGGAACTGACCAGCCCAAACCATAAGAAAGTTGAAATAGCAGTAGACAAGTCATGATTGTCGCCGTTGGATCCGGAAACCTGAATGGAAGCCGAGTAGATACAAGTAAGTGTTGTGTGGGGCAGCTTCTAGCAGAACAACTGAACGATATTATTTAAGAGGGAGGCGAGAAGGCGGGTGAGAAAAGCTACCAACTGGGTCTGTCTCATTGGGAAAGATTCTTTTCAGCAGTGGTCTTTCGCAGGTTAAAAGGTGTTGATGATAATAATCATACCACTGATTTCTGAAGTTTTGTACTCCTAGTGAATATTATAAAGTCTATCAATCTCTACCCTCCAGACTTTACAGCCTTCTTTAAATTCTTCAAACGTGCCCAGCCTTTATGAGCGCCGTCTAATTGTCTATGTTATCTTTAAAATAATTCTATTGTTCATACAATTTTAAGACAAGACAACACAATGGCCACAAAATACTAGACAGAGACTGCGTTTATTTTTGACATTTATATTATGCAAAATGTCAGAGGTAAAAGTTTTCAAGTGTTATTATATCTTGACATACGATTCCGCAAATGACCGCTAAACTCATTTTTAACCGCTGTTAAAACACAAGGTTTTTTAGTCAAGTCTGGCACTGAAAAATACCTTCTAAAGACCTACATTACCTACAGTTACTACATTTTATGTACGCAGTTGGATAATTTAATCAGCTGTTCTACAAAACAGATCCGTTATTACGTTCAGTTGGATACACAGAATTGAATAATTCTGTATACATATAATTATTGACAGACACATTATTTTCTTTAGACATTTACAGAGAGGATGACAATTCTCATTCCCAATAGTAGTTGGAAGGGAGAATTGCAGGCAAAAGAGCTCAAGGTCGCCAACGGCGCAAATGATTGGACGATAAAGGGGATGGACAGGGCTTAGTTACCCAAAGTTGAAAGAGGCGGCTTTAAATAGAGAAGCTTTTCGGATGATGATCGCCAAACTTCGTTTCGAAGAAGGCACGCGTTGATGATGATATTATTTACTCCAATCCAATTTGATGATGATATTATTTAATCAATCAACCTATATTCGTCCCCTGTTGAACCTTACGAATAGCACACCACCACACACGGTCCTTCCTCATCTATTCGCTTCCCGCCACATTCTGAAGTTCGTCGGTTTAGCGGATTAGAGATCGTCCTGTCCGTAACGTACCCAGCACTATTATAATTAAAGTTGCTATAGGGAAAAATTTACCCAACCGGAAAAAAAAACTTAAATCTCAACAAAAGCTTGCTTCTATGAACAAAAAAGCTCATAGTCGCATTGTTATACGTATTATAAGGCAACTTTTTCATGTTTTGTAGTAAAATCTTTTGGCGATAAAGTAAATCAGCTTTGTGAGAAAAAATCAGGTTGCTATTCCTACCCACTAAAACTCCCGCTGATTTTTTAATTATATAAATTACTTGTAATGACATCCGCATATTCATGTTATTACTCAGAAACCTTAACACGCAAAAGCTGTAAAAGTTTCGACTCAATCGGATGAACAATTCACGAAAGCATAGGTAACGAACAAACAGGTAGACATACTTTAGATGATTTTCATAAAGATATTATCATCATCCGCTTCTTCCCTCCGTGCAATCGGTTAAAAAGAGAGGTATTTCAGCGTGATTATGTCAAATCGGTGACGCGTACGCTTGCGCAAAGAGGAAACTGGTTATGTAAAGCGTTATTTTTGTAGAGCACTACCAGTGTTTGCTTGCCCGGTTGGCTTCATGAATTTTGGGATATTGGAACTTTACGAGAATGGTGCACCTAAAAGCGGTATAGACCCTATGGCCACGTTGCACGTTGGGCCAACGTAGACTCCACGTAAACAGAATCTTTTATCTTTTGGCGTACCTATTTTAGTTTTCCAGCCCACACTAAACATGTTGGCCTGGAATATTGACCAAATATGACTAATATGATAAGCATTAAGTATTTGTTTTCTTAGAAAATATTTTGCAAATATTAAATACGTACTTTTAAAATTAAAAGTGCGAAAATCCCATCTTCAAACGTGATTAATGTTCAGGGAAGTAAACAATTACCATATTATTTCAATTAGATTTTTGTTGTCCGTAATGCTTACTTATTATGTTGAATGCGAATGTGTGTCTGTGAGGTCTATTAGTATGTGTATTACCTTCTTATGGCTAAACCGCCGAATTGATCGTGATGATTGACACACTTCAAATAGTTTCCATTCAAAGGGCATTGGTTATTTTCCACCTCGGAAAAGGGACATGATTTTTGAGTCTCACAAAAAATAGCTGTACACTGAGACAATTCTCTGGTGTTTCTTTTGATTTTCTTCCTTGCAAAAGTGTTTTCTTTCAAAAGGCAGAAATTTTATCAACATCCAGCCCAAATCGATTGGACCTAGAAAGCTAAAATTGTGCACACCGTTTGTAATGTAGATGGGGAATTTGGTCAGAATTTTTACCACGGAAGCTAAAACGCGGCCAGTTGCTAGTAATAAATAACTTGATAAAAAGGCTTATGGTAGTATCACCACGGCACAATAATCAACTCCGCCAATGTCGCGTAGCTTGAAGAAAACACGAAAGATGTTACTCGGTTTCAGGACTACTATACTATTGAATTTTCCCACTACGCGGTACAATAGTTAGTTTAGATGTTTGCATGTCACACGAACCGGTATAAATCGTACCAGTAGATGTTCCGGTCTCGTTAACAATTTCTTACAGGTTCCCTTGACACGGCCAACTGGTTGATGGTAACGTACTTGGCGGTTACGCAGCTTGCACCCATATTATATTGTTCCAATACGTAATATCTTATATTATGTTATGTAATGTGATCAATGACCGTTCTAGGGCTGAAATCTGTAGAGCGCACTTTGAAATTGCTCAGACTTAAGACACTGTTAAAACGAGACGGCGTTATACGGCTGGCATAAATCTGTCTTGTTGTAACAGTCTGAGCAAAGTTTCAAGTGGGCTCTATAGATTTCAGCCTAGGATTTTATATCCTACTAGCGACCCACTACGGCTTTGCTCAAGTGGAATTTTTTAACATCGCTGAGAGGGCAGAATTTCCCTTTATCCTGAAGCATGTATTTCTTAATTTTTAACCTAAAGCTCAAATACCAATTCATGGATATTTAATTTAAAAATAACAAGCTTTCATTGCTTATTGAACCCACTCAGGGGTGGAGTTTTCAAAATCCTGTCTTAGTGAGTGCCTACGTTATAAAGGGAACCTTCGCCAGTTGGCGTCAAAGCCTAGTGAACCTACTAAACCGAGGTTGCCGCAACAAAATCCTGAACGCATTATTATATTGGATTCGGAGTGCATTGTGCCTTGCTAAGTATAAGGCTACTACTATTGATATTAATTACTACTACTAACTATTAATTAGCAATTACCTACTAGTCTTACATTTTTAACTAACACTAGTCAATTAATAGATAGTTTTCACTAATAGTTCACAGAGGAGTAGGTAACTAATGTAGTAAAATTAGCAGTAACTGTGATAAGTATATTAAGTCAGTCAATGAGTTAGCCAAAAATTTTTTAGGAGTAAGTATCTGTGATAGTTCTATTAATGATAGATATAATATAGTTACTAGACGTAACATAGTTTAACAATATAACTATCAATTTAATTTATTAGGAATGTTATGGTCAGGACATCCATTATAGATACCTTACCAAATTTTTCGAAGTCTAAAAACCATTTTGTATTGTTAAAATTGAGGCGTTATGTAATTACCTATGAGTAGTATATAAATATGGGTATAAGAGTAAGATTAAGGACGTTAAGTATGATAATAATCTGTGTGAAATGAGGCCTAGTTGTGAAAATGCATATCAATCAATTGCGATTGCTAAGAAACGTTGATCCAAGCTAGTAATTAGATGGCTGACCGACTTTGGAGATCCAATTTGGTATTCTCGTTTCCTCTATGCTTCGAAGAGGATTAATTAGGTCCCAGTTATTACAACTAATATCTGAAAATAACTAAAACCTTAGAGTCGAAAACACCGAAATCTCGTTCACTTACTCGAGTTAATGCGGAAGGATTTCAAAACCCACTGTATTATTATTCCAAGAAAATTCTCAACAATAAACCATTAATGGAAAGGGGTCACAACCTTCCGCAATGAGGAAAACGACTCCGAGAAAGATGAGAAACTTATATCAGACCTTAAGAGAGTCTCTCCGTCATTCGCTCCATATAAACGTAGATCGTCTCTCGTTGGAATACTAACCAATCATACTCATTGGAATTTTGTAGAAACGTTCCGGGAACTATGCCTGTGGTTTTCCAGATTTCCGTTAAAATATTCTATTTCAAAGTTACGCGGTCTTAAAAATTCACATATACAAATCTTCAAGCCCCTGTAATTATAAAACTAAGTACAAATTTTTAGAAAAATCTAAAACACCACAGGCACAGATATTAGTTTCTAGAATATGTCTGCAAAATTTCATGGACTTTGGTTGCTTAATATTCAAATGATATTGGGACTACTATTGTATGGAGTAAGTGACGGAGAGAGCCCTGTTAACATTTAATATCGTAGCGATACTGTTCTGCTACTACTTTTCAGTTTCAGTAAACAGTAATAAAAACTCGCCTACAAAATTACACAAAACGGCGGTTACGTAAAACTGCTAAGGTTTTTTCGTTATCCGTGACTGTTTATTTAGTTGCCGGTGTAATGTAACGTTACCACGGCTTTGATAATGCAATAAGTAGTTACGGTGATGCTTTGATAGTTCATCGTCGAGAAATGATTACAAAAGTTCACAGTATGATTTTAATGTCAGTCACTGTACTCACTCACCTTTTATTTATTAACCACAGACCCAAAAAGAGGGGTGTTATGAATTAGACGTGTGTATCTGTGAAAAAAAAATCCCAAATTGCCTCTGGGGAGAATCGATCCCGAGACCTGACACTTAGACCACAGCTCACACCACTGCGTCACGAAGGTCTTCAATATCAAACAAGTCAGTGGCACGTAATAAGCATAACGTTTAAGTCTGTTTTATGTTCATAAAATTAAATGAAATTTTTTCATTAACTACTTAACTAGTCATAATCGCTTATATTACTTAAGTAAATGCGTCTAAAGAATTTCTATAGTTAATCCGCATAATTATGTGTAATTTGTTAACTTTAATTAGTTAAGTGGGTATACTATTTCTATTTCTAACACACATCGAGTGAAAGCGTTTTCTGTAATCTTATTTTGTAATAATATGTACCTAATTTTAATCTCTACCCACGACGGAACGGAGACGGTATAATATACGCTTTGAGCGTTAGCCCTAATTCGCACGAGCGTTAAAAAAGCGTTGCGTTAAAACCCGGTGTTGCGCTGAAAATACAAAGTGCGCGTTAAAAAAGTTTTGACGTGTGAACAGATACTTGGGAATGCATTTCTTCTATTTGAACGCTTTTTAACGGACGTTAAAAAAGCTCTCGTGCGAATGAGGCCTTAGAGGTTGCGTGTGTATTCTATTACCATTTTCCTAAAAAACTACTGGGCCGATTTCAATGCAAATCAAATCAAATCAAATTATTTTATTTGCTTTTAACCTGCATTTAAGCAAACAAAATAATTTGATTTGATTTGAAGAGATATATTATGATTAGAGAATATTATGATCAACATTGGCCGTCTGTCCGTAGAAAAGACGATGAGAATATTACCTAAATAACACGATCATGGTAATCATCAAATCAATTATTGGGACTAACTCGTAAATATTGATGACAATTAATCTGAGAGGAATTTCCACATTGGACAGCATCCAGTAAATTATTATCTCAACTGCAAGGAATTTAGAAAGGCGTGGTAAAATAACGGCGATCTCGAACGACTGTGTAGACAAACAAACGTTTCTTAATTGATATAAAAACTGTGATATTATAGTTTCGGAATCTAAACTGTAACTGTTAGTAACTGAGTTATTTAGAGCATGCCTTTAGATTATAAAATATAATATATGCAAGACAAGAGAATTATTCTTAAGTAAACAACAATTATTTACTTAGTTGAACGTAGGAAAATGCGAATTTTTTTGAATTATGAATGAGTATTATACTTTCAACAAGTACTTATGGGAATTTTTATCCAAATAATATAATGGTTACGACTTTGACATTGCGTCTTATAAGGCAAAACAGTTATTAGCTATGCAATGCTGCATACTTAGTTGTTATTGGTGTGAGTGCTTGTGAATACCCAAGAAGAAGCGAAGGATTCTAAGATTAAATCACGAGTGAAGCGAGTATAGAATAGAATCCAAGCAAGGCGAGAAATTCAAAGGCATGAGACGCAAATTACTTAATATTTTAATCTCGGTGTCATTCGATATGTATACGATTTTTAAAAAAGTAATGTTACTTGAAAATTAAGGTTATGAAACTAAATAACGTCATTATTTCCAATCCCGGAAATAAAAACTCATATAGCTCTATTTTCAACGACTGCATTCTTTAGCTGAGTAAGAATGTCATCTGAACCACAGTGTTTCAATGATAGCAATCAGACCGCATATTTATAAATATTCAATGTAAACATTTACTTTTCGCGTAGAATCACGTTTTCCAAACGCGCTGGTTGCGTCCGTTTCCATGAATTTCAACATTTTGAAGGCTGCGTGGTTGGCCAACACAATGCAGACGGCGTTAAACTTAATTACATATGTAAATTTTTATTTAGAAAGGCTTTTAGTGTTCAAGTTACTTTTTTTGGGCATTTGTTACTGCCTACAAACATATTTACTTATTTTTAAAAGTTTCTAAGGTCGATATGCCTGGATACCTACTTATTTGATATTATTAGGGCACGGATAATTAATGTAATAGGTACGTAATCTTGGATCAACTTTTTAAATTACGTGTTTATGTTAAATTTTCTATCACTTTCCTTATCAGTTTCTGTCATTTTTTTATCAACCCTGGAATAAACTTGTAAAAAAGTGTCAGCATTACAAAATTGAACTAAATCAGATTAACGAGTTTGGTGCAAGTAGGCCTAATTCGATAAAAATGCATCTGTTCTTACGGAAACTTTAGGTAGGTTAAATAATAGTTAAAACGTATCTACAGAATTTGAAGATGTCATCTTGTACTAATGAGCTCACATTAAAAAAGAACGCTGTAAGTATGTTAAACTCTTGATATTTTATTTCATAGATTATTACTTATATTTAACGTAGCTGTTACATAAGCATCTGGTGATGATTGGTGTTTTGACTCAAAAGCGAAATAGGTGCCTTATTTCTATACCTAAGCAAACACTAGATACTTAGGTATGAAGTGAATTAAAAATAAGTATCCATCAAGTTGGCTGAAGTCACATAAATCCCTTAGAAGTTACGACGTTTACTGAGCATTAGTCATGGCGACGTCGTCATAACAATAAAATATCATGTTTTATACGCGTAATAATTTTTGAAACGTGTTCTCATAATATGCACGCGAGAAAAAGTTTACCTCCATAATTAGAGATAGGTAGGTACGTGAATTGTATAGCAATTTATATCTACCTGTACGGTTTTTTATAGCACTAAAAGTAGGTCAGTATTAAGATAAAGAACAGCTTGAAACGTTTTGTATTCGAATCGAATTTAACTCCATATGCTTTATACGGAAATGTAGTCAGTAGTCACACACCAGAAGGCAGAGACTCAAGTCTCAAAAACAACGTTTTACTTTCAAGTTGAGTCTTACCAACCAATATTTCACTGTTGGGTAACTAACAAAAACAAAGTTTCTATTAGGTTCAATTTAAACTATCTGAAGGCTGAATTACAAATTAGGAACCACGCATCCTACTTGCAATTTAAAAAACACATCACTCACTTATTCCTCTGTTATCCTTTAAGTATTCGAAAATGCGCGAAAACCTGAACGCCATGTTTGAAATTCGAAATTAGAATGTTGCAACGGTTACGGTCGAAATTGGAACATTTAGAACGCCATTTTACGACGCCGGCGCGAGAGTAACTGACCAGTTACTGTGGTGCAAGTAGGTTTTACTTGTCAATTCGTTTTTTTTTCGTGAAATGTTTAGGGTTTCCAGACGTCCGAATTCTGAATGGACGTGACTAGCGGTGAAATTTGTAAGCATCGCGCGTGGATTGGTTGATCCGTGATCATCCATTTCTCCGTTTTAAACTCTAGTGGAGTAATTATATTTTGAACAAAAGTTATATAAGATTATGAATAATGTAACTGAACTTTGCTATTTTGTAATAGATTTAAGAACAATGATGACTTCGCGAATTCCACGCACTTTTTAGATATTACTGCACTGAAAATTCAATTGTAGAGCTAATGAATGATGAAGACAAAACGCGAACCCTTTGGAAGAACTTTCAATGAAAAGTTGTACTTAGGTATTATTTTATGACCGATAAATAATGGAAACCAGCTTAGAAAGGTCATCACAGGTGTAAAAATCTTCCAAACAGAAAATCTTAATTTAAAAGAATGGTTCTCAAGTCGTAGAGAATAAAGCCATCCCGTGTTGAAAGGGATGGAGCCACTTTTTGGACATGCCCATTTAATTTAACTAAACTTAAATTAACTAAAAAGTGTTATTTTTTATATTGTTATGTTATTTATTTTTGACTCGCACTTGACCGATTTAAGACGTGTCCGTCATTTTTCACGTTCACACGTGAACACGGGCATTTTAAAATCATTACATCATTGGTCATCTGTCATTATCATTCAATCATTGGTTTTTTTTTTCTTTTTTTTTTCTTTTAACTGTAAATGTACTTTCCATTCCATGTTTGAAAAATATATACAATTACATATATTAAGAATTTGTACTTTAGGTTAGTGTTAGATTAGTTTTATTATAAAGTATACACCTGTAATTGACAACCATACTGAAGTTATTTTGTAATTTTTTTTGTCTTATTTGTATGGAAGTTGTTGGTGTAATAATCATTAAAAAAAAATACCGCCGTCAAAAAAAAAAGTCGTGGAAAATGATTCGTCGAACGTCCTTGTGTAAATAAACACTTAGTTGTGGTGTATTGTGACGCAAAAATGCGATAGGAGTCATACATCTATACATAATATAATAAAATTGTAGAAAAGTGGTGTCTGTACAATGGAAATATATAAAAAAAAAGTAGCAGGGGTTGTTATTATATCGATGCCGAACCCGAAATTGTAATTATTATTTTTTTGTCTGTTTGTCTGTTTGTCTGTGTGTTTGTGCTTGCTAATATCAGAAACGGCTTATTCGATTTAGATACGGTTTTCACTAATATATTGTAGTAAGCTTCACTTAACATTTAGTGTTTATTTCATGTCAATCGGTTCATAAATAAAAAAGTTATGTCAATTTAAAGAATCACGGCGAACATTTTTAACGTACATGCTGCCCGAAAAGTCACTATTACACGCGAACGAAGTCGCGGGCACAGCTAGTTTTATAAATACAAACGTGCACAAGTGTATGCCGTGGCGTTCTGGCACGCTGCCGCTGGAGGTGTGCTCCGATTAGTCGATCGTCACGCCAGATTGCTTTACAACAATACAAGTTTTATTATGGTTGTTGGTTGTTGAACTACAAACACACCATAAGTGACAACAAAGAAGTTTGAACTTGAACCCTTAACCTTGATTTAATTTTTTTTCGTTTGGGGAGAAGGAAAATCCCTATGGATGTCCCAGGCATGCCTGACTCCATTGGGAGTGTTGCCTAATGAAGTACCTACAGACTAAAAACCTGCTCAATCTTTCAGTACAATTTCTTAGTATATAATATAATTATTTACAAGCTTAGGTTAAAGTTAAACTATTAATTAGTCATAAATGAGGCTAGATCGTAGTAAAATTGAGTAGCTTATTGGCACTCATAATAGGAAAAAAAATCTTTCAGGTAACACCTTTGCATTTCATCTGAAAGATGGCTGTCTTAGGGCGCTATGTTTTTTGTGTCTATCCCATTCGTCTTTAATTCTTTTTTCATTATAGCACGTATCATATTTTCAGCGCTTGCATTCCACTGTAGTTCAATTGACAGCATATGAGGGATGATTGGTTCTCCCTGGGCTTTGTTTAACTTAATATGATCTATTTATTAAATGTTGTATCTCAATTTCCAAAAAACCTTTAGCGCCTAGGTACGTTATGACCTGCTGTCAGTATATTTTCAAGTTTCTAAGTTTAGCGCTTTAGGCTGCGCGTTGATTGATCGTCAGTCAGTCCGGAAAAGTCTTTTTATATAATTAAGATTATGGAAACCCTAATTTCGTTAAGTAACGGGCCTCTACGAACATTACGAGTGTAAACAGAAATGAACTTTGCGTAGTTGTAAAATAGAGTCAATATTAGATTAATTTAATAAGATAGCTATTTACATTCCGCGTCATATCTAGGTTAGAATATTAAGAATAGATAAACCATGGAAACATATTATAAGGAGTAAATGAATTTTTAAGTATAGGGTGTTACGGCTATACTCACGTAGGTATTTAGTCGATATAAAGATTTTACTATAAATATTTTCAGGATTGACTAACCTAAATATTTACCTTCCTAACTCGTATGACTCGTTTTAAGGTGCATGACACTGGCCTGCCCGCGAAATTCAAATTTAATTTGGTTTTTCGCAATTTGTAAACTAATACGACAAAGTAGGCTTATGGCATTTTAATTGCGCCAATGACAGTATCATACTCACAGGTTTATATAAAAATCTTTACTTGAAAGGTAAACTCATGTAAAACTCATTATTTTAAATAATTTCTTAAACTGAACACTTTCAAGTAAAGATTTTTATGTAATCCTGTGAAGATGATACCTGCCATTGGCGTAATTAAAATACCATAAGCCTACTTTGTCGTATTAGTTTACAAATTGCGAAAAACCAAATTTTTAAATTTCGCGGTTCGATACTTGTTACTGTTACTTCTAAAACGTTTCTTTCTTACTCTTTAACTAAGAGTAATTATCATTTCATGGACAATTTTTTTATTTATTTATCTATTATAATGCCCAGTTCAAGCTTGCAATACGCGCCAACAAAACCTATAATTAATCAAGGTATGCATTTATGTTATCTTTTGCAATAAAAAGTTATGGGGAGGCCGAGAGTAAACAAAAGTGCACTTTAGGCAATTGCAGTAGAGTCAATATTAAATTAATAAAGTTTAATTACATGAGAGCCCGTGTAACTTGCTGCTAACAATATTGCACTGAGTTACTGGAATCTCCATCTTTCTTATTGCTTGCTTGCGTAGTTATAAATATTTTAAGTATACAAATTTCCGATGAATCTATTAATCTACTAGCGTATTCGTAGAATTTAATCTATCACAATAAACACGTTTTTATTTGTGTCATAATTTAAATATGACGCATTTGCCTTTACATAAACTCTGCAAAAAATGGCGGGCGATTTTATTACCTCCCTCTTTAATATAGGCAGTAGGTACAGGTATCAAATCAATTTAGGGGGAAAAAGATAAAATACGTATAGATACCTGCTTATCTACGCGTATTTTTAACCCCCGACCCAAAAAGAGGGGTGCTATAAGTTTGACTGTGTATCTGTCTGTGGCATTGTAGCTCGTAAACTAATGAACCGATTTTAATTTAGTTTTTTTTTGTTTGAAAGGTGACTTGATCGAGAGTGTTCTTAGCTATAATCCAAGAAAATCGGTTCAGCCGTTTGAAAGTTTGCAGCTCTTTTCTAGTTACTGTCACCTTCGCTTGTCGGGGTGTTATAAATTTTTAATTTACACTTGTTATCAAACAGTTTTATTTCGCTTCACTTTAGTAGGTAGGTAGCAGTAACTATTTAATTTTAAATCTTGCTAAGAATTTTAAAATTACTTCTACTGTAATCCTTTTTATATAACCTATTTCGTTCCCATAACAATACAAGATTATGCAAACTTCAGACCCTAACTTCTCAATCCTGATATTACAGGCGTACCTAATAATGTCCATGCAGCAGGGCCGGAGGCTTTATCGAATTCATGAATTTAGTAGGAACTAGGTATATGCCTGGGACTAAGTCCTCGTGGACTACACAAATAAACTCCTATTTTACCACTTACGGCATGAATTTTCAAAAAATACTTTCTTAGCAGCCCGTCCAGTAGTTTGAGCTGTGCGTTGATCGATCGGTCAGTCAGTCAGCTTTTCCTTTTATACATATGATGATTATTGTCGTTTAAAATAAAACTGTATAAATTAAGAGATTTTATGTTAATTTATGCATTAGTTTAGTTTTAAATTCATCAATTCTAGGAAATTGAGATAAATAAAATTTAAATTATAAATCTACATTTTTAGGGTGCTATAAACATTTATCTTGGGTTTCTTATACATTAATAACCCCTGTAGGAAATCGGACCCGTTACCCTTGAAAAGCGTTCCGGTTGAACCGTCGGCATTGATAACTCATTAGTGGCTAATGGTTTAATAAAATCTATTTCATCACTATAATTTAATCCATAGTTCAAGGAAATTCATTGTTTCAATTTTAAAGGTTTTGAAAAAAATGGTGTAAAAATTGTTTAATGGTGCAAGTAATTTGACTTGCTGGTTTTACAAATACCAGTGTTTAGTGTTTTTTGAGTGACATTAATCTTCAAGGTATCACAAGCTTAATTCGATATAATCCGTCAAAACAGATAAATCTGTGTGATACATGCAGGATGCGATATGTACATCGCCTACCCTCTCACTACTAAAGAAGCAAGAAAAGCATACAAAACTATACTTACATATTATTATAGGCATACTTTAGTAGGTACACACCGCTGAGAACATTATCTATTAATGGAGAAACTAGATGATACCCGCAACATCGTCCGCGTGGATATAGGTTTTTATGGGTCTTTGAGTATCCCGTTGGAACTCTTTAATTTTCCGGGATAAAGAGTAGCCTACGTCCGTCCCCGGGATGTAAGCTAACTCGGGACCTTTCATCAAAATCGGTTAAAGTGTTGGGCCTCGAAAAGGTAGCAGACAGACAGACAGACACACTGTCGCATTTATAATATTTTTAAGTATTAAGTAAAATTAAGTATATTAAGTACAGAAAGAAGTATGGATATCAGGCATGCAGGTTTCAGGTTTCAGATATCAGGCCTCTCGGTTTTTTCTTCACCGTTGAAGGAAGTGATATTTGATTAATAGGTACGTCTATTAAAAAAAGCAATTGAGTACATTAAGCTTTAAGCTGTATTATTATAGCTTTAGGCATTTTTTCCTACTCAATTTACGTAAACACATGGAAAATGACTAAAAATGTAATTCTTTTGTATTAGGTATCACTTAAAGTCAAGGTAGGTAAATCATGATGATACTTGAGCACGCAAAACAGGTAGTTATTTGACTTTAATAACAGCATTTATTCAAATTGCAAATCATTAAAAAAATCTTACTTAAATAATAAGTTTAAAAGTTTGGGTGTTTGTTAACTCCTTCAGGCCACATTGACTAAACCGAAATTTTTCTTTCTTTCTTTGCCTGGAAATGGCTGGAAATTTTGTTTTTCTCTCGTCTGGCTTTCCAAAGATTAGCCAATGTCAAGTTTGTAGTTATTTGTAACAAGTTAGTATACTATACAAGTATGGAGTATGGACCCCGTCTGTGCTGGCGCTCGCCGACACACGCACGGCACCCCCTTAGAGCGCTTTCCAGTCAGTTTTAACAAAAAAAAAAACACTCCAAAAAGGCAAAGCACGCCCGCCAGCTAACACCAACACAGACGAAGTCCCATGGCTGGAAATATACACTGAATTAACGCACACCTAGGCTACTTACTTTTTATAGGCATATGCTAGTTGAATAATAAATAAGTATAAACACACTTTCGCATCTCACTTAATATTATAAAGGAGAAAGTTTGTATGTGTGTGTGTGTGTGTGTGTATGTTTGTTACTCCTTCACGCAAAAACTACTGGACGGATTGGGCTGAAATTTAGAATGGAGATAGATTATGCCCTGGATTAGCACATAGGCTACTTTTCATCCCGGAAAATCAAAAAGTTCCCACGGGAATTTTAAAAAACCTACATCCACGCGAACGAAGTCGCGGGTATCAGCTAGTTTATAATACGAGTAGAAGTAAGATTCTATTCTTATATTCGTCACGTCTGGATTGACCTCTGTAATACTCACTCACGACGTATTGTACCTAAGGCACGTTTGCAACATCACGTACTATATTCTAAATGGAAATTAAATCCCAAGATGGGACTCCAATGATTTAGACTTAAACGCCAGACGGTTATTGCCACTTAGTTTTTTTTTTTTTTCAATTTATATTCTTCGGCATCGAGTGATTTACGATGGTTGGATTAGCTTGCCAATAAAAGATACAACTCAGAATAATAAGCAGCCTAAAAGGGCACACTCGACCAGTGGCGGCGCTAGACGTCATTTGGGTTGAAGACTGCAGGTTTCATATCCTACCTACCTACTCTATGTCATGCGGCATTTAAAAAAAATCGTAGATCAGTATAGGAAAAACTGGAAGAAAGGGCAAAGAAGAAAGAAAGCGTAGAAGTGTAATATCAAAATATTTGGCAAGTTAAAAAAGCCGCGGGATGCCAAGAGCTCTTTGTGCTATTTTTAACCCCCGACCCAAAAAGAGGGGTGTTATAAGTTTGACGTGTGTATCTGTGTATCTGTGTGTCTGTGTATCTGTGTGTCTGTGTATCTGTGTATCTGTGTATCTGTGTATCTGTCTGTGGCATCGTAGCGCCTAAACGAATGAACCGATTTTAATTTAGTTTTTTTTGTTTGAAAGGTGGCTTGATCGAGAGTGTTCTTAGCTATAATCTAAAAAAATTGGTTCAGCCGTTTAAGAGTTATCAGCTCTTTTCTAGTTTTCTTGTAGTAAAGAAGGTTAGCTAACCGTTAGGTTCATAATATTATGTCAATAGACAAATGTCAAGCTGTCAAGATGGACGTTGCCTAAATACATAATTATTTATTTGAAAATGATGTTTTGGAAAACTCAGATACCGTGGATCGTCGGGGGTGTTATAAATTTTTAATTTACACTTGTGCTATAACTATTGTGGCTCCAGAGAGCGATACTACCTTTATGGCTGTTATAAATTATATTATCTGGCAGTTTAGTATATTATCTGGCAGTTTATAAACTGAATTACTGACCTTATTATATATCAACATGCCTACCTAGTACCTAACTACAGTTCAAACCGCTTGGTCTATCTACTGTCTAGACTCTAGAGACTTGAAGATTTTGCATGTAGGTTCTGTCTATACGTCGCACTAAAAAAGGGTTTTGAGAAATTCCAATGGGCTTTTTAATATGCGGATGAAGCTGATTTATATAAAAAACGTTATTATTACTACCAGGATTTTCGCTTTGCAAATTAAATGGTACCGCTAAGCCCAAGGTGACGTATCACTAGACAAGGCAACAGTTTATTACTAAGTAATTAATCGTATGCGTATCACGCACGAGGTAACCTCTGCTAGTCTCTGGTGGTCACCTAATCTAAGTTATATAGAAAGTCGAACTATAAAAATGTTTCAATTTCTCGTTCTTTACAGTAAGTAGTTACTTACTATTATTTAAATTACTTATTTAATTATTATTTAGTTATTACATATTATTTAAATTCTAAATAAGTTAGCATTAATCTCTTACTATCCTGCTTTTAAACAAAATCTCTATAGCAGCTTGTATCATACATTTTTCAGTACATTTGTAAGAAAAACAATAAAACGAAACCTCGAACGAAAATGACTTGGCAACAACATTAAATTGAAGGGATTGGTTTAAAAATGAAAACATGTACCTACCTACATGATGAATGACGATCAGTGATCATTGTATGGATATTAAAAATAATAATGTAATTTATTTACCTTCTTAAAATAACTCTTCCCGGTAAGCCTGATGTGTGCCTACGTTCATGGAAGGATGTCTAATTGTTTTGGATTTGTTTGAATGCCATTTTTGGGGTTTCGTATCTAAAAAGGAAAAAATGAACCCTCATTCTTCTTCTATGTCTGTCTGTCGTGTCTGTCGAGACCCGTCAAGGGAATCAAAACCTCTAGGGTAGGTACTTCCCGTTGACCTAGTATCATGTAATTTGGCAGGTAGCAATGTCTTATATTATAGCCTAAGCAGAAAAACCGAAAACCGTGAATTTGTGGTTTCTTGTACGATGGTACGGAACCCTTCGTTTACAAGTCCTACTCGCACTTGACCGGTTTTTATCGATGACTTTGATGTAGGTAGCTGTAACCTCAATGTCTTTAATACTGTTTCGCTTAGTTTCTTTCTTTATTTCATTCCTTGTACGATGAAATCGTGTTTAAAAAAATATTCTCTGCACATACCTTTGGACTTGAACTTGGACTTCGGAGCTGAGGTTAACGAGTCTTGGCAACAAGGTTTTATTTTTATCTTTATATTAATATTCTTTATATAGATATTTATCGAAATAATAACATGATCGCATCCTCTTACAGCCTTGATCTACACTATAAAAAATTATTATAAAGAGGTAAAGTTTGTGATTTCTGGAACTACTGAACCGATTTTGAAAATTATTTCACTAGTTTGAAGCTACATTATTCCTTAGTGACATAGGCTATATTTTATTTTAAAAACATTAGATGCCCTTACGAAAATTGTAATAACGTGAATTAAATCGGAAAAAAATCGTCTCAATTAAGAAGTGGCGTGCGCTGACAATGTATAGTGGAATAGTTAATTGCTACCCGTGTGAAGCCGGGGCGGATCGCTAGTAGATACATTATAAGGACAAAATAATAATGTATAAGTTTGGATGTAGGCGGTAATCTTCGGAACTAATGATCCGATTCTAAAAATTATTTCACTGAATTTTTACTACATTATTCCCAAGTATTATAGGTTAATTAGGTACTAGTCTAATTAGTATATTACGAGGACAAAGTCGCGGGGAAAAGCTAGTTGGTTTATAAAAATAAAGATATGTAATTTTATTTGCTAGAATAGGCATGTGTACCAAAACTTTTAATCCAAGTCAGTCCCAATGAGTTCAGTTATTTATTATACAAGTGTAAATTACAAATTTATAACACCCCCGACAAGTGAAGGTTACAGTAACTAGAAAAGAGCTGATACTTTTCAAACGGCTGTACCGATTTTCTTGGATTATAGCTAAGAACACCTTCGATCAAGCCACCTTTCAAACAAAAAAAAACTAAATTAAAATAGGTTCATTAGTTTAGGAGCTACGATGCCACAGACAGATACACAGATACACACGTCGGTACACTTATAACACCCCTCTTTTTAGGTCGGGGGTTAAAAAGGAGTCGCAAGGATCCTCTGGGGTTCAGGCGGCGCAAATAAGTAGTATATGGAAGTCTCTACAGGAGACCTTCGTCCAGCAGTGGACGTGTTTCGGTTGTTGATGATGATGATGATGATGGTTTAACGGATGGGCCGTACAAAGATTACAGACAGACTCACTTTCACATTTATAACATTAGTATGGACTTAATTACTTAATTTTCTTTTACTTAATTAGGTAAGATTTTCTTCTAGTCGCATTCTAAGATAACGCTTCTTCCGTTAATTAGGAATCAACGTAAACGTTTGCCGTTTCGTTTCACGCAAGAATATTTCACACGCACTTCGAAAACCACTAGCGCGTAGAATATCTAGCTGTCACGCACACAATATAAAAAAAATCACACCTTTTTATTAGGTTACCTAGTAGGTACTTCCGCGATTATGGTAGTCGTTACTTATCTTGACTGAGATTAATCTGAGTTCATTTAAGTTACTACTAGGTATTTAAAGAGGGTTTCATACATGTGCAAGAGTTACAAGCAAGAGTTACAACGTATTGTGGTAAACCTGCACGAACAACCATTTTTAAATGACTTTAAAAAGGAGGTTATGTATTCAACCCGTACAGTATGAAGGCCGCGATTATCTCAAAACCTTTGTGTACTTCAAGCCAATTTTACTATAAACCATAGAATAAAAAATTAAGCCATTATATTGTAAGGATTGGTCTCTGCAGTGTCGGAACATTGTAAGTACTCGTAGTTTTTGAAGTCGGCTCCAAGCCAAAAAAGGGGCCAAAGAGAACCAACCATACTTCGGTTTACCAATTTAGGTAGGTACCTGTGTACCTAAATTGGTTTTAAGTACGTAAATTAAAAATTATTTAATACTTTTCAGTTAAAGTCGTTACCTATTCATTTATAATATTAGTATGGTTTTTTCGCTTTGTTTGTAATGTTTGGTTAGAGCATTATCAATGTCACAAGTCAAAAGGTGCTAATTGAAGTAGGTACGTATGTCATTCTGCGTCTTTAGGAGTCATAAAGTCATTTAAAATTTTTATAGTCACGCGACTCTTTTTAACCATAATAATTATTCTTTGTTTATTACATAGGATATGTTTAATAGGTATCTGCGTACCACAGCTGCATACCTACATGTCTCCTAATTTGCCTGTATTATATAAATCTATATAAATTATTATCATATAAATAATTCTGACCAAGACTAGAATATCTTAAAAAATAACATACCATTAAATCTAAACCTGTAAAAATTAGAATATAGACGGTAAATGAACTAACATTTTTTCATAACTATAGCTACTAAAATTTTATGCATGTAACTTTGTAATTTAATTTAATTTAAGTACTAATAAGTAATACATGGTTGACGTAGTGGGTAGCACAAGTTTACTGTATTATTCTACTAAGTACCCATATTATTTTAAGCATTGCGTGCTACTGTTTATTAATCCAAATAAATAAAATAAAATAAAAATAAAAACTACTGGCCATGCTTAATCACAACTTATTTACCTCTTTTCCCGTATACCTAAACTTTGCGCTAACTGCCAAGAATAGGTGGATACTAGATATGTACAATATGACAAAGCCCATCGGGTATAATCGTAACCTTTTGTATTTCATCATTGATTAATTTAGTTCTATATAAGACTAGCCTATGCCCACGACTTCGTCCGCGTGGACTACAAACCTTTGTTTTACACCTTAGAGATTGAATTTTCATAAACCCTTTCTTAGCGGATGTCTACGTCTTAATACTATCTGCATGCCTTTCAGCCCAATCAGTCCAGTAGTTCAGGGTTCTCTCCGTCACTTACTCCGTACAATCGTAGCCCTACTTTCATTTGAATATTAAGCAACCAAAGTCCATGAAATTTTACAGACATATTCTAGAAACTAATATCTGTGCCTGTGGTGTTTTAGATTTTTCTAAAAATATGTAGTTTTAAATTTACAGGGGCTCAAAAATTTGTATGTGAATTTTTAAGACCGCGTAACTTTGAAACCGAATTTTTTAACGGAAATCTGGAAAACCACAGGCATAGATTAGTTCCCGGTACGTTTCTACAAAATTCCATTGAGTATGATTGGTTAGTATTCCAATCAGAGACGAACTACGTTTGTATGGAGCGAGTGACGGAGAGACCCCTCTTTAGCTGTGCGTTGATAGATCAGTCAGTCAGTTTTTCTTATATATATAATATATAGATATCAATTCAAGTGCTAATTAGTGTTAATTAAATCACGATCTCGATTTATCACGCTCAGTGAAGAGTAACATCTTGTGGAAACCGGGAGAAATTTTGAAATGCGACTTTCGTACGTTAATAATAAAATTATTGTGGACCGTAGTAGGATTAACTGTTCCGGATTAATGGATAAGAAACATGCGAGTATTAAAACTGATAATTATTATTCGTTTAACCCCGATGCATCTAAATTGATCTATTAACGCGCTATAATTAATGCATTAGTTATCTATCTCCATTCCAGATTATTAAATTTTCATGGTCTTTGTTATAACCGACTTCAAAAAAAGGAGGAGGTTCTCATTCGACTGTTATTATAGTTGAAGACCTGGAGAGTCACATAGGCTACTTTTTATCCCGGAAAAGCAAAGAGTTCCCAAGGGTTTTTGAAAAACTAAATCCACGTGGACGGAGTCGCGGGCAACAGCTAGTCATATATACAATATACATTTATATAATATATATTCCAAAGTATATTTTCAGTGTAATAGGGAGAGGTTTTTACGCGAGAGTGTGATAAAAATAGGCTGTCATTCCTTTCGCAAGAGAGTTCTAAACAGGTTGAGCGGGTATTTTTAATCACGTTGGATACCGTTTGAGGCAATGCCAGAGTGGATGGTTTACGAAGAAAGAAAACCGGAATATATTAAATTCGGCTTTGAATCTATTGGCTCTATTGCGTAAATACCAAAACCAGTCAATTGCGAGTCGAACTCGCACACTAAGGGTTCTGTACCATCGTACTTCGTACAAGATTATTATGTATTTACTTTTTTTGTTCATTAACATGGCGGGGACTTCGTCTGTGTTGGTGTTAGCTGGCGAGCGTGCTCTGCCTTTTTAGAGTATTTTTTTTTGTTAAAACTGACTGGAAAGAGCTCTAAAGGGGTGCCGTGCGTATGTCGGCGAGCGCCGGCACAGACGGGGTCCATACTTGTATAGTATAACTAACTTGTTACAAACTACAAACTTGACATTGGCTAATCTTTGTAAAGCCAGACGAGAGAGGAAAAAATAACATGGCGGCCATTTTTTTTTATTATTTATGTTATAGTGGCAATAGTAATAAATACACACTGTGAAAATTTCAACTCTCTACCTATTACAGTTCATGAGGTACAGTCCGCTGACAGACAGACAGACGGACGAACGGAAGGACGGACAGCGGCACGTGACAATGTCACACGTGAAACTCACAATGCACTGTGGGTTCGCGCTATTCGCACTTGATTGTCAGTCTCCCCAGCGCCACATGATTTATGGTACGCGACAGATCGAGATGGCAATCGGGGTATAAGGCGGGGGGGAGGCTCCGCACTCCCGCACGTCACCCGCGCTATCCCGCACCGGGTTAGCGCGGTGGCTATGCGGATTGCGGGTGTGAGTGACGTCCCACCCCCATTGCCATCTCAACCTGTCGCCTCCTATAGATATTATGCTACTTGCGCGAAAAATACTGATATTGAAAATAAAGTAAGTATAATAATTTATTATGTATATAGCAATTTTATACATGTTTTAAATAATTATGTATGAACTTATGTATATATTTTAACGTATATTCAATGGGAAGGCTGGTAGATATCATCCCACCAAAACATTTCATGTAAAATGTGGCCAAGACTCACAAGTTCATAATGCTTTCACTGTTAAAAAGTTATGAGATCTCTAGTAGAGCCAAGCCCCTAGCTAGCTTAGAATTGCGCTGCCCATGGGACCTATCCCAAGTCCAAAGTATATAGCTCTTAAATGCTCTTGAGTATATCACATTTATAACAATAAAGAACAAATAACTCTACTTACAAGCTCTGATTTTACAAACCCTAAATCTTGGTTAAAAAAGGACGGCTTGGCCGTTTAATGTTCGTGGTACTTTTATCTGATATGACATTTAAGCCCGGAATAGCTTGTGCGACAATCATGAAGTATAATAAAAATTAGTAATTGTCGAACAAACTATTTCTTTGACCTTAATATAATATGTTATGTCATGTAATAGTTTCACGAACATTAAACGGCCAAGCCGTACTTTTTTAACCAAGATTTAGGGTTTGTAAAATCAGAGCTTGTAAGTAGAGTTATTTGTTCTTTATTGTTATAAATGTGATATACTCAAGAGCATTTAAGAGCTATATACTTTGGACTTGGGATAGGTCCCATGGGCAGCGCAATTCTAAGCTAGCTAGGGGCTTGGCTCTACTAGAGATCTCATAACTTTTTAACAGTGAAAGCATTATGAACTTGTGAGTCTTGGCCACATTTTACATGAAATGTTTTGGTGGGATTTCATTTCTTTTTGGCAGGTGCCCTAGATTTTTTTTTGGATCTATTTTTTGTAGGTACCTACATCATTTTCATGGCCCGCTCTCTATCGTTACCTCTTTTTTTAAAAGCTTTTATTCCACTTCCAATGTATGTAACTATGTTTGTTTGGGTGGAATCTTGCAACTCAATTTTAAAGCAGATATATCAAATTTCAGTCTTTTAGGACTTTAGGAAACACATTTTTTAAATGTACAGACAAGGAAAAATTTATTTTCCTGTTGTTTGAATGAAATCCCTAGCCTACATACCAAATTTCAGTCTTCTAGGACTTAGGGAACTTTTGACTGGAGGGGTTTTGAATGGCAATAAATCTGAAACCATAACAGGTAGACAATTGATACTTGGTACGTTTGATAAGTCTGTTAAGGACATATTATCCTGAAAATATCAGCATTCTAGCGATAGACTTTACAAATAATTTGCTTCCCCCATACGTGGGAGTAGAGGGGGAAAATTTTGAATTTCTTAATTTTCCTGTAGTTTGTATGCAATTTCTAGTGTACACACCAAATTTCAGTCTTCTAGGACTTCGGGAAGTACCCTAGAATTACAGACTAGAAGTTTTGACTGTCAATAAATCTGAAACTATAAAAGCTAGACAATTGATACTCAATGCGTTTAATAAATCTGCCCAGGACATCTTATCCTGAAAATATCAGCATTCTAGCGACAGAATTTACAGATTGGCTTCACCCATAAGAGGCGTAGAGGGGGGGCATTTCCAATTTCTTAATTTTCCTGTAGTTTGTAGTCAATTTCTAGTCTACATACCAAATTTCAGTCTTCTAGGACTTCGGGAAGTACCTTCGAGGTTTTGAGTAGAGGTTTTGATGATCATCAGTGAGGGACGAAATCGGCGTATTTTAGGTATCAATAAATCTGTAACCATAAAAGCTAGATATTTGATACTTGGTATATTTGGTAAATTTGCTGAGGACACCTTATACTGAAAATTTCAGCTTTCTAGCGTCATCCAGACCGAAGTTATGACGGGTCGAAAATACGGCGAAACACTTCGAGAAAAAGGTACGTAGCGCCCCGGCCGCCGTTTAGCTCGTCTTGGCGGGAGCACTGCCGTGCCCCCTGATAAGTGTTCCCACTCAAAAGTTTCAGTTATTGTTTAGATATTATTATAGTTTCCCATAGTTATACTAAGTTAGGTACCCACTACATAATTAATTTTTATTTAGGCTCAATTACATACGATAAATCAAACAATCAAATTAACAAATTAAGTACTTAATTGTTTATTAATTAGCTATAGGTTCCTATTATGTGATCAACATAATAAAATTTACTATCAAAATTATTTAACCTATTCGCTATGTTTTATAACAGAGGTACAATAATTTTTTTTGTGTAAATTATAAAGTTAAGTAATTTTTATTTATATACTTACCTCCATTTTGATTTTATATATTAATATGTTAATAAGGATAATTATATAATACAAGGTTAATTCACTTCAACAAACTCGAACCTGCTTTGCAGGTTTTGTTTCATACACTGCACAACTTTTTCATTAAAAAATTAAAAAAACTAACTGAGTAGGTATTACCTGGCTTGTGGTTTGAGCACATTATTTTTTATTCCCAATATACATAATTATGTTAGTGGCTTATGACGTCTTTCATTAGAATTTATGGTAGGTAGATACCTATTTACTAAATTGATTGCCGACATCTAAGAATCTAATAAATTAGCATTTCAAAAATTACGGTTCCAAAAAATAAGATACAACGAAGTCCTACGAAGCATCGATAAAAATAGAGACCTTATTTTGACCATCAAACGCAGACCAGGTCAGTTATTTGAGACATGTTCTCAGACATGGCCGGTACAGTCACCTTCCAGACCACTATGATGAGCAAAATTGAGGGAAAGAGAAGGGTCGGTAGAAGAAGAAAGTCGTGGCTTAGGAACATCCGAGAATAGACCGGGATAGCCAAAATAGCACAGCACAACTTTCCCGTCTGGTGAAGACAAGAAATTATATGACAAATGAAGGCCACCCTGCAATAGTGGAGACTGGAGAGGCACAAAAAGAAGAAAACATCGAAGCATCGACGAGTAGTCTACAAAGTTACAAACTACAATCTACATTCCGAATTCAAATACTTCTTTATTTCGAATTCAAATGTTTCTACCTTCTACTTAAGTTTGTAGGGTACTATAGAAGATTGCTAATGAGTTAGATAAAGATAGATAGATAGATAGAAGTCTTTATTGCACACAAAAACACATGTAAAGGAACACAACACAGAAATAAGAAAACAGAAAAAACAATTGTGTGCAAAGGCGGCCTTATTGCGGATAAACTTTCCGTTGCGTCAAAGAATAAAGATAAAGGACTTTCATCTGTCTTGTCATCTTGTCTTCGGTTCGTATTTTTAGGCCTCGTTCATATTTAAGTTTTATTTATTCTAATTCGTGTCATAGTAATACGTATCAAATTTTTTACCGTTGTAATACTTGTAGATATCTACCTTAGATAAATAATTAAATTTATTCTTCGAAGAAACCAGTCATTTGAAAACTCTGCGTTTATTAACAGCTTATCTACGTCTGAGGAATTTAAATTCGAATTCAACTAAACACTACTGACACTACAGTAATTAAATTTCAAAATTTTATAGGTATAATATTATACCTACTTATCAATAGAAAAATACCTCTGACAAGTGTAAATTAAAAATTTATATCATCCCCGACAAGTGAAGGTTACAGTAACTTGAAGAGAGCTGATAACTTTCAAACGGCTGAACCGATTTTCTTGGATTATAGCTAAGAACACTCTCGATCAAGCCACCTTTCAAAAAAAAAAAACTAAATTAAAATCGGTTCATTAGTTTAGAAGCTACGATGCCACAGACAGATACACAGATACCTACACACGTCAAACTTATAAAACCTTTCTTTTTGGGTCGGGGGTTAAAAAATATTGATAATCCTGTTATAGGCAATGCAATTATTTATTAAAATTTTAGGTGCTTGGTGCCTAGTAATGTAATCTTGTGCACTTATATGTATGTGTGTATGCCTATGTAACTTTTCAGTTAGCAGATTCTAATTTACTGATTACAAAGAAAGTTATGTAGGCCTACCAACTGTATATCTAAATATTTTACACATCTTTTAAATAACTTACCAAGCAGCCTTTGTAAAGTTGACAGATAACAATTTCAAAACAAAGATAAGCATTTAAAAAAATGTAGATACAGATAGCGCACTCATTAACTTTCCAAAATACCAATAAAACAATGGAATAGAAAGATCAAATTAAAATCGCATAAGTACTTACACCACTTCCTTAGGAATGCGCTCGTGAGCTTTGCGCATAATTTGTCACGGCCCTGCATCCTGAGGAACTGTCAAAACACAATTGTACGAACACAGAAAGCACACACAACACCACACAACACTAGATCCTCCCCATTGAGTGTTATTCTTATTTGTGTTGAACTCCGCCGCAAGCGACTTGCTCTCCCGCTGGCGGTCGATCGCGAACTACTTCGTATACAACTCCGAAGTTGGACGTGCGTATGCGCAAACCTGCAGTACAAGGAAAAAATATGTTAAAAACACGAAGTAAATATATAAAAGATCATGGTAAAAGACCTTTTCTGAAGGCTTTTGTGCGATTAATTTCGATATTTCATTCGGAGAGGGCCTTAACATTCGGGGAAAATTGGGCACCTGCCAAAGAAAGGCTATATTATGAACTTTCATGATAAAAATTGCTGCCACGTTAAAATCTTTTTGAATTTTGAACTTCTGTTTGATATATAAATCGTAGTCAAAATATTTTGGGTCAGATCCAAAGTTTATTTATCATGAAAGATCATGGCGAAGGTATTTCTTATTGGCGAATGATTCTGCTATTTCAGCTGTAAACAAGCCGGAAAGGACCTTAAAATTATATTTTTTCAATGACCTTTCCACAAAAGTGTTTTCAAACTTTTGAGTTTCCTTTTATCGAGCTCAAAATATCGGAGGTGAAGATTCACAAATATATCTATTAATCAAGGTACAAGGATAAGATATAAAATAAAGAGATCCACAGCCGCGCACATATCGACATAGCGCAAACTATAAAGATATTGAACTAGCACTGGCAGTGGGTTGCCGTTCTTGTCGTAGGAGCGATGACCGTTGGATCTTAAGAGTCCTAGAGTGGAGACCACGTGCCTACTAGCTACTAGTAAGTAAGCATTATAATGGGGAGTCCTCCAAACTTTGAATCGACGATATACTAAAGAAAAGCCTTTGGCTAAAGAGCATGGCGGGAGGTGGCTGGATGAAAAAGAATTACGTGGTGGTGGATAAGGCGTGGTAGCGTTCGTTAAGGAAGACATTGATCATAGCCAAAATTTTTTTTTTTTTTTTAAAGAATATTAGGCATGTTAAATGACCCCTCCCCCCCCCCTAATCCCCTATTCCCCTTTCCTCTCCAACTAAGCGTCAGGCTTGTGCTAGGAGTAGGTACAACAATAGTGCAACGGGCAGGGTTTGAACCGTCGAACTTTCGGTCTTCAGTCCACTCGGTTGAGCTATTAGAAATTAAAGCGAGTATGCCCACAAAAATTCTTTTAAAAGTTCAATATTATAATTTGATGGTAAAAAGATGAAGGACAGATGTAATAGCACAGTTCCGAGGTAGGTAATTTCGCTCCAATATTATAAAAATACGTAAAAACAAGGTATCGAGCTACTTTGCTCTGAAGTCCGAAGGTTAATAATTGTAGTATTGACAAGAAAAACCAGTTGCACCTTGAGATTTTATGTTAAGGTTACACAAATAGTAAACTGAACCGTTTAATGTCTTGGCGGTTTAAACAATATTGTCCGTGACTTAAGTAATCTTTAGAGGTTTCATAAATAAATTATTTATTATCACACCGTCCGTCGCATTTCGCATCCTACTATTTTGAGCATGTTCATGTTGGCCCAACGTATTTGGCCAGTACTTGTCAACGATTGAAACCTGGTACACCAACGCTGTTGGGAATCGCGTCAAGATCTTGCGGCGGACTTCACATATTATAGGCACAAGAATAATATCCCTATCTACTCGAATCTCATATGACCCTCCGTATCCCATCTCAGTTCTATAGCCATCATAAGCTGCGATGAAGTAACTTACAAGTTACAACACACAAGCTACAGGGTTTTTAATCCCTTGCTATCTTCAATGCTACTTTATTCTTCTAATTTAACTATATTCTTGCACAAGTTCCAAGATCTATCTTGGTTGAACCAGCTTGGAGAAAAATCTTCCTATATTGGTATGGTCGAGTGCACATCACCCTGTTTAGCGTTCACTGAAATTGATTTCACGCACGGGTTACTGGCCACACGCGCAAATAAAGCCATGCCGTAAGTTGACCTACGAGTAAGTACCCCTGAGTGCATTCGCCGAATGAAAGGGCCAACGTATATAAGGGGCATTATGCTCTATTCACGTAGACTGCATTTTTAGGGTTCCGTACCTCAAAAGAAAAAACGGAACCCTTATAGGATCACTTTGTTGTCTGTGTGTCTGCCCGTCGTGTCTGTCAAGAAACCAATAGGGTCCTTCCCGTTGACCCAGAATCATGAAATTTGGTAGGTAGGTAGGTCTTATAGCACAAGTGCAGGAATAAATCTAAAAACCGCGAATTTGTGGTTATATCATTAAAAAAATATTAAAATGTGCTTCAATTTTCAAAATAAGATAACTATAGGTACCAAGTGGGGTATCATATGAAAGGGCTTTACCTGTACATCCTAAAACGGTTTTTTATTTATTTTTATGTATTATATTATATATTATATATAGTATATTATATATATTATATATAGTATATTTATAGTTTTTGATTTATCGTGCAAAATGTTGGAAAAAATACCCGAGTACGGAACCCTCAGTGCGCGAGTCTAAATCGCACTTGGCTGATTTTTTCTCATTTATCCTATACTTACTAGATTTTATCGAGTAGAATAAAGTCAGTCGGGCTAAGTTCCACGGCAAGACACCGCACGTTTTTGACAATATTATTATAATTTAATCTGTTACGCAGGCATAGTCAGGCCGTAACGCTAGACGTGCCTGCTAACCGTTCCCACAGTCGTCGCGGAACCTGACACCAGCTGACGCGGCGAAATTCACGATCACCGCGAGGACTGGGCCCGACACATCACAATTAGCTTCTAAGCCTCCGCCACATATCGGCGGAGCAATTAGGATTATTTTATGTAATAACTAGTTTAATGATATGTAAATCTTTAGAAATAAAATTAGGATAAGGAACTGGTGTTTCCTTTCGCACCCCCTGCAGCCGCTCTAATGTAACTAATTCAAAAACAACAACACACACAGAACAATCGTGCAGCGTGCAGTGCGGGCTTACTTACTGTGGAGGTCACAATAATAAAACATCGCTTCGATTCGCTGTCAATGTAAATAGACCGTAAGGGGTTAAATCCTCTATTTAACCCCCATTGGGCTATGGCTATACTATAGCAACGATATTTATGGTAGCTATGGTTTTTATGCCCGCCTGTATTTTCTTAGGGCTATCGTAAAAACCTCAAAAGTAGGTCAATGAAAAATGTTGGCACCTAGTACAGAAAACCTTTAATATAAGCTAAGCTGATTCATAGTTCCATGGCACCTAGCATTACAATTAAAATTAATTATAATATTATCGAACATCTATACTTTGCTTTGCCAAAGAAAACGCTAGGTCACGGATACCGAATAAGTAAGGAAATATTTTACAAATGTAAATTAAAAATTTATAACACCCCCGACAAGTGAAGGTTACAGTAACTAGAAAAGAGCTGATAACTTTCAAACAGCTGAACCGATTTTCTTGAATTATAGCTAAGAACACTCTCGATCAAGCCACCTTTCAAACAAAAAAAAAACTAAATTAAAATCGGTTCATTAGTTTAGGAGCTACGATGCCACAGACAGATACACAGATACACACGTCAAACTTATAACATCCCTCTTTTTGGGTCGGGGGTTAAAAATACAATATTATAAATGTACCAAAAAACAACTAATCGACTGATTAAGACAACCGGATAGCCGTCAACGAGTTTCGCATAAAATTATTACGCAAATCACAAATGTGAAAGTGGTACGGTTTCATTACTAATATAAAATGACATGCTAAGCGAGAATGGTCTTTACACCGTTAACATTAAATATTACGGCAGGTATTCCGTGATATAGGTAGAACGAGTGTGAAACGTCCCCGTGGCTCAAGTAGCTCATATAACTTCACCTGTTTCACGTGGTTTACACTTTACGTTGAATCACTCACTCCGCTATTATAAATGCGAAAGTGTGTTTGGATGTTAGTTTGTCTTTCAATCACGTCGCAAAAGAGCAAGAGATCAACGTTTTTTTATATGGGTATACTTAAAGACCTGGTGAATGACAGGGGCTGCTTTTTATCCCGGAAAATCAAAGAGTTCCCACGGGATTTTAAAAAACCCAATTTATGAAAGGCAGCTAGCAATGTCTTAAAACACAATTTAAGGAAAAATCCGAAAACCTTGTTACATCACAAAAAATCACGATCAAATAATATGTTTACTAAATCACATCATAGATGGCGCGGTCCGTCATTAACTTGCAGCTGTTGGAGCGAAGATAAAACTTACTATACTGGTTTCAGATTTCTTGTATGATGCTACAGAACCCTTCGTGTGAGAGCCCGACTCGCACTTGACCGGTATTTAATAGGTGATATTTAATAGTGATAAATACGTGATAAATAATACAATAAGTCGAATAGTTGTGGGTGTGAATCGATAGAAACCGTATCGTATCGGCTGACTTCAGAGGAATGGGCCGCATTAATGATTAAATCGCATGGGCAGTCATGCGAAATTATTATTAGTAATTTATTTTTAGCCTAATGTTGTTAGTTTATAAGTTTAGTAGTAAGTACTAGTAGAAATTGTTATATTAGATTAAATTATTGTTACGTGCACTACACATTGTCGACGACACCTATAACAGGTGTGCGGAAAAACTGATCAAGTTTATGTACACACCTGTTTTGTAAAATTTGTAAAAATTTGTTCCTAAATAAATAAATTATTATTATTATTATTATATAACTTACTCTCACGCCCGGTTACAAAATAGATATATATAAAAGCCAAAGGGAATATAATATACTTACATACATAAAAATAAATAAACCTACATACACATTTACATAAATAAATATTTGTACCGGGCGGAGGATTACGCCCCGGCAGGGGAGACCAAACGGCCGGGGGTCAGGACGACAGGCTGAGAAAGCGGCGGACTATCCTTGCCGAGTCTAGCAAGACCGCTTTTTGCATCCTGGCTGCGAGCGAACTGCCACGGAACCCCAGTCGCCTCAGATGGTGAGCGAGGCTGACTGGGATCAACCCGTTTGCAGATATGACGATTGGGATGATTTCGGTGGACTCCACATGCCACATGTCGGAAACCTCGTGAGCCAGATCAAGATACTTGCGTTTTTTCTCCGTCTCAGCTCTCACGAGGTTCTCGTCATATGGAATGGTGATGTCCACCAAAAACACCCTCGACTGTGCCCGGTCCACCAGCACGATGTCAGGCTTATTCGCTAGAATAGTCCTGTCCGTGATGATGGACCGGTCCCAATAGAGCCGGACTCCGTCGCGCTCGAGTACCGGCACCGGTGTGTACTTGTAATACGGCAACCTCTCATCCAGGAGACCGTACTTCAGAGCAAGCTCTTGGTGAAGGATTTTGGCTGCTTGGTTGTGTCTGTGCAGATACTCAGTGTTGGCAAGCGCTGAACATCCCGAAAGCACATGTCTGAGTGACTCACCGGGATGGCGACAAGCTCGACAGATGTCGTGAGTGCCATCCTTCAGAATGTACTTTCGGTAGTTCCGCGTCTTAACCACCTGATCTTGTATCGCACAGACAAAACCTTCGGTTTCCCCGAAGAGGTCACCAAAGCGCAACCATTGCACGGACGCTTTTTTATCTACGTGTGGCTCATTAAGAGCTTTAAAAAAGCGTCCGTGCAACTCCTTCTCCTTCCATACGGTCTCCCGGTCAGAGGTGCTAAGTACCACCGGTTTCTGCCACTCGGTTTTGGCTAAGGATAGTGGAGTGAGGCCTTTATCACATTCTATGACTTCTCTATGCATGGGGGACCCCCTCATCGTCTCAAAGTAGGTTCTGAGGTTGGATATCTCCCGGTTATGCATGGTCTTGGCGCTTAATACGCCTCGACCACCACATTTCCGGGGGATATACAACCTCATCACAGACGATTTTGGGTGGTGCATGCGATAGAGAGTCATAGTCGCGCGGACTTTTCTATCCAGGGCGTCAAGTTCGGTCTGAGTCCAACTGAGCACGCCAAAGGTGTACATGAGGACGGGCATAACCCAGCCGTTATAAGCTCGGACCTTATTGGCGCCTGACAAATAACTTTTACAGATTTTCGTCAGACGGCCAAAAAAGGCCTCGCAAACAGACTGTTTCATGTCCGCCTCTTTTACCCCTAGGGATTGTGACATGCCCAGATACCGGTATGACTCAGCTTCAGAGAGGGATTTAATGTTGGACGGCTCGAGACTAATCTCGGCCGAATGAGTAACCTGTCCCCTCTCCACATGCATGACCGCACACTTGTCCAGCCCAAGCTCCATCCTGATAGAGTTGCTGAACTCAGTGGTGATGCTCAGCAGCTCCTTCAGGCGGGTGGCATTGGGTGCCAGCAGTTTGAGGTCATCCATGTACAGAAGGTGAGGTACTTTTGTCCCTCCTCTCCGGAACTGAAAGCCTGTGCCCGAGCCCTCCAGCAGGGTGCTAAGTGGGTTCAGAGACAGGCAAAACCATAGCGGGCTCAGACAATCACCCTGGAAGATACCCCGTCCTATCCTTATCCGGTCATCGGCAGCCGCCAACCGCTCACCATGGAGACACAGGATCGTGCTCCATTGCCCCATGCATGTCTCAAGGAAGTCTCGAACTGCACTGTCAACTTTGTACAGCTCAAGGACCCTCAAGAGCCATGAATGGGGCACCGAGTCGAATGCCTTTTTGTAGTCGATCCAGGCGGCGGAGAAATTCCGACGGTTGCGTTTGACCAGTTGGCCCGCCACGGAGTCGATGAGAAGGAGCTCCTTAGTACCACGACTACCGCCCCGACATCCGTTCTGAGCCCCAGACATGATGTTATTCTCGTCTATGTGACGGGAGATCTTGAGGCTCAGAACGGATGTCAGTGTCTTATAGATGGTAGTAAGACACGTAATGGGACGATACTTAGCCGGGTCGGTGGCATCGGTGGACTTTGGAGCTAGGTGAGTGATCCCGGTAGTGAAAAGGCTCGGGAGTGCCCTCTGCTCGAGAGCCTCTTGGAATTGTCGAGCCAAGGTCGCATGGCAAACCGAAAAACCTTTTAGCCAGTAGTGATGCAGTCCGTCGGGTCCCGGGCTTTTCCAGTTCGGAGCCCGCCTTACTGCACCAGCTACATCCTCCGCAGAGATGGCGACCGGGTTCATCGGCTCTATTCTGGCACATGCTTCCTCTACCGCCGCAATCCAAGGGCCCTCTTCATGCTCCACCTCTCTCGACCACACCCCCCGCCAGAAAGCGACTAGGTCGGCCGGGTCCGGTCGCTGAGAGGCAGAGCAGACTGCTGGGCACTCCAGTCTTTTGTAGAACCTTTTCTGATCACTCGAGAAGAGACGATTTTGCTGAAATCGCTCGACTCTTGCCGAGTATCGTCGGATGCGGTTCCCCCATGCAGCGATTTTCTGCTTCAGGTCGTCGATGCGCTCTGTTAGCTTTTGCGCAATATCGGGCTGGTCCAACCTGACCCCACACCCGTTCAGCGCAACTCTAACAGAGCGCACAATCCTTGGCCTAGTGTTGCCTGACCTGAAGCTTTGCAGTCTGCCAATGAGGACTCTGGCAAGAGTGATACGGTGTTCTATTCTCTTCTTCCAGGCCGGTTCCGCGCTGCGCCTTGTGGCAGCAGCACGCCCCGGTCCCGGAGTCTTGGCACCGATGAATCGGTGCACGGCTAGCGCCGCACCGAAGATAATAGAAGCCGTATCACCCAGGCCAGTGCTGCTCTCTAGATGTTGTGGCAGCATTTTGTTAATAGCCTCAATGACATCCCGCGTCGCTACATTGAGCGTAAGTCGGGAGAGCCGCGGACGATTCTCTAGAGGAGCGTTTCGGATTTCAGAGATCGCCTCTTCTAGAATCCTTCTCATCCGCTCTATATCCAGGGAGACTGTTTCCCCAGTGTCTTCCTCCACAGGCAAATCTTGTAAGGTGGTAGTTGCCTCCTCGCGGACAGGCTCCGCCTGGGAGACGATTTGCACTGTGGTAGGTGCTGACACTTCTGGAACAGCCTCACGTCGCAATCGTTCGAGCTCGGCAGCGTTGAAGATGTTAGAACGCTGAATATACCGAGCTCGATCTGCCAGGTTTTGTTCCGTGACAGTTAGATTCGGCTCGAGCAGCAGGAACTCGCGGTACATTGCCGCTCGGTAGCCAGTCCGTCCGGTTTCCCCTCCTGTCGCCCTGTAGTACGCACGCATGACATTCTCGTTCATGAGAGAAGTCCAGCGCATGCGGCGTACACCACCAGCGGCGGGCGCCGAAGATTGGGCCCTGGTGGGCCCTGTCGGAGCCAAGCCATCTGGTGGGGATGATGGATGTGTCGACCGGCTAGGTGGTAGTGCCGGTCGACTGGTGGTACTGGCGGCCCGTATGCTGCTACGCCCAGCGCCAGCTCCAGGCGCGCCCTGGCGACCCCCAGGTAGCGGCCCTATTCGCGCATTCCTTATGTTGTGTTCCATCATCATAAAAAGGGGGGGGGGGGGGGGTGAGTGGTAGTTACATCACTCGGGGTCCACTCATGTCCCCGAGGAGGCTGTTTCTATGGCCAGCGTGCCAAATTTCGGGGAACTTGGATGACAATATCAGTTCCCCGAATCCCTTAGTCGCCTCTTACGACACCCGCGGGATGAGAAGGGGTGGCAACATTCTCCTCTGCCGGTGCCACACGGCGATTATTATTATTTATTAAGAATAGTATCTATAATAATGTTTTTATCATATTATCATAATATATTCATATGGACAATAATCTGCTAATGGTAATAACCCAGTGGTTAACACGGCGCGAAGCGCTATTCGCGCTAGTTGTATTTGTTTTTTTTTTAATAATTTTCTGAGGGTCTCCTGATGTTAATTGAATACCACCGGCCCATGAAGATTTGCAGCACCAGAGCGACCGCCAATGTGTTTGCTGGACTTTCAAGAATTCGTTTATCGGGCCCTTGAATAACTCCATGTTAAGGATCTTGTAGAATTTTCAAAATCTGTTCAGTAGTTCCAGAGATTACTTTATACAAACAAACTTACATACTTTAACGTAAAGTAAGTAATAAAATAATATAATGACTAATCACCTCTGAACCTTGAACTCTACATTCCTCCCAAGTCTTTGTCACAACACCATTGTTTTCCGTGAATCATATTGGTATATAAAGAAATTCAAAATACCTGACAGACATATTTAATTATGATTTATTTTTTCATATAATTTTACCCTGAATATAATATACCTACTACCAGCAAATTATTCTAGCTTTTAGTACTTTTAGCTGGCATAGTAGCCGCCGAAAATATACCTACCTATTTAACTACCTATCCTGATAAAGATTTTTTTTTAATTTAGTTCACGTCCAATTATATACTTAGGTTATTCTTAGCTTATGCTTATATCATTGTGTGTTCTGATTTCTCCTTTTGCGGACACAATACTAAGCTAAGTATTTTCTCTGTTAAGTTTGGAAAGAATCCCGGCAATTCGACACGTATAAGTATAGATTAACATGATTAACGTTTCCACAACGTTTTGCAATCGAACACCAGCTGAGATCCTACGGATACACATTAATAATTATTTGTTAGTAACAAAGGCTGAATTACAAAACCTCCTCGATGCGTGCTTATCTTTCGACACTGCATCGATTCTTGTTCCGGCATGGCCTACATTAATCATTTTAAAGGCCACGAATTTCTTTCTAAGGATTCTGAACTAATTATACTTACAACAATCGTACGTCAGAATTTTAACGCGCCTGATAAGAAAGCTGAAAGTCATTCAGCGGGCGAAGACGAGCGCCATGCTCGGAATACCTGATTAAATCAGATATGAAGAGAAGAGAAAATTAAAAAAAAAACCTACACTTCTGAACATAGGTCTCTATTAAGGTCGTCCACACGCAGCGGCCTTGCACCGCCTGGATCCAGAACTTTTCTGCAATCGTTTCGTCAATCCAGTATAGATAACGACAGAGCAGCGCTTTCTGGAGCAAATCACCTCCGCACCACCACCGCGATAGCTTCGTGATATCTCTCACCCTAAATTCCTCAGAGCCAAGACCATAGTCTTCCAACAGTGTTTATTGTCAGTGATGACTTAGCCGATACACCAAACAGTAAGCCTCTTTATTTTGTAGCTAAAGTGGCAATGGCAAATAGTTCGGTGGACCGATAGAAAGACAGATAGGTACAGAAGATGTGAGGTTAAACTGCATAAAATACCACATTATTTAATATTTATTTGTGAAGTGATCGGATAACGAAGGTTGAAGACCGAGAATGGTAGTGCTCCTTGTGAAAGGCGTACGTTCAGCTGTAGACGTCCGCAGGCTGAAATGGTGATGATAACGTATCTCATTTTCATATTTTGTGCTATCAAAAGCCTCAATAGCTCAACGGTTGAGGAGCAGACTGAATTCCGAAAGGTCGGCGGTTCAAACCCCACCCGTTGCACTATTGTCGTACCCACTCCTGGCACAAGCTTTACACTTAATTGGAGGGGAAAGGGGAGTATTAGTCATGATTAGCATGGCAAAAAAGCTGTTTCATTGATAGAAATCCCTAGATTTCCCTGCAAATACGGGTCAAACACCCAACCTCGATGTTCGCAAGACGGCTAAAACGACAACTAATATCTATCGCAACGCACCGCCTTGCCGCTTGAATAACAATAACCATGTGGCTAAAGTGGGTTAAATATATTATTTTAATCCATTGGGTTCCGTATATAGACTACAAGAAAGGGACTTTCGAGTCGAGCATCTGTCGCGTCAGTGTGCAGTGACGCTTCCGATTTGCAGATTAATTAATATACTTCTTTTCTGCATATAAATAGTGAACTAAGTATACGCTGCATCTCGTATCGCTGCACTCTGAACACCCGACAGAGGATCGACTCGAAAGTCCTCCTTAAATAACTTTTTATTGTGAGTTGTGACTACCAAAAATCTGCTATCCTATTTCTAAAAACCTGTCTTTTAAAAAAAAATACTAATGTAGGAGCAAGGTTTTTAGTTAGGCCCGAGAAACATTAGTTTTTGAAAATTTTCACGTTTATGGCAATAGCGCAAAAAAATATTTTTGCATTTAACCGCTGTTGTTTTAGACGACGATGTCTTGTTGACAGGAAAATAAACTACTAATTAGTAAATAATAGAGCTCCGTCTTCTCTTCAATCATCGACAAAGCGACACGCGACGGCAAATTCTCCATCCATTTTCCGTCCATACTAAATGATAGATTGGTACGCACAGTTGAAATTAAATCAATTTACCTAAATCCTAGATCGTCACTTACCTACTTATCTACCAGACAACTTTTATTTAAATCCGTTTAGAGAATAATATGACGGAATCACTGAAATGAAATTTTCGAAGATTTGTACTATTAGGTATATGGCAATTTTAATAAATGAATGTTTACGTGTGATACAGGTGTATTTTCTCTTTCTTATTTTCATTATTTGCTCAACTGTCCGCGGAACTCTAGAACAAGTGGACCAATGGCGCGGGCGGACTTGAATTTGGAACGAGCGTACTCAAGCAAGACGGCGCGCGCGCATCTTTATATTGTTACCAGGTTGAATTAATTCAAATGCATTATTTGCGAATTACGGTAAAAAACGATAATGTAAATGGAATGTTAACGTTATATTTAACCAATAGTTTTCATGTAGGTCTGTGCACGTTGGTTGTATTTTTTTGGTACCTAGATATACGTTCCGAATATTCTTCTTTACCTTAAGGACTGATTATATTGTCATAAGTTGATTTTAGCCGACGAATAAAATTTGACACGTTGCGTTGGGATATTTCTATTACAAAAACTGTCAAAATTTTAAACTGATTGCTCAAATTAATTATTGATTTGGCGATTAAAATCGACCGTAAAAGCCTAACGGCGCGTGCGCACTTCATGTCGAAATTAAACAGAGATAGTTTCATTTTCTAAGCATATTTCCGACTACCTGATTCACCCCGACTTCACTTCACTCGGCTGGAATTACTCAAAAATCCATTTTTAATGGAGGTCTACGTTATAGAGAGAACCACCGTAAACGATTAGAGTTTCTTGAGTTTTGTATATATCTACTTCGGTGGCAGGTACCTACTTAATGCGTCAATACAATCTAATGCGCATTGTACTACAAGTGTAAATTAAAAATTTATAACACCCCCGACAAGTGAAGGTTACAGTAACTAGAAAAGAGCTGATAACTTTTAAACGGCTGAACCGATTTTCTTGGATTATAGCTAAGAACACTCTCGATCAAGCCACAAACAAAAAAAACTAAATTAAAAGCGGTTCAATAGTTTAGGAGCTACGATGCCACAGACAGATACACAGATACACACGTCAAACTTATAACACCCCTCTTTTTGGGTCGGGGGTTAAAAACAGATCTAAGCCGGACCTGCGTAAATCATCATGTTGTAACTTCATATTGGGCTTCTTATTTTGCGCGTACAGTAATCGCTCACAATTATCCTCTGACATGGTGATAAGACCTTGCCAATGCAAGTTTCGCTAATTAATTGCCACAGCTGTTAACGACAGCTCAACAACTTTTTAAAGCAATTAGAAATTAGAACTATGGGGCAAGAAACACGCACAGTCCCATGACCCGTCGGTTACACACGGCGGTGTTGCACAATGCATGGAAGCGCGTGTCTACGGTGACTTACGAAAACTACGCGTTTCTTTAATTGGCTATATGTATATGCAAATGGCAAGTTTTACACGTCATTCATATCAAATTGGCGTGTTGGATTATTCCCCAATAGGTACGGACGAACAAGATAAAGTTAAACTGTCTAAAACCCGACTACCTGAAAAACACGGTTTCTATCGCTTGGTATATTTTAATAATATACCATATTTATATTTATGCACTAAGAATGTTCTCTTCTTTCATTTGACATCTCACTCGATACAATGGCAAAAAAAATATGGAGACCCCTACTTTTTTGGATGTAACATCCATCAGGTCGAGTTTGTTTGACACCTCATTCATCAAAATCGGCCCAGTAGTTTAGTTGCCACGGTGGAACACACATAAATACAAACGTAGCAACAAAGCTTATTTTTTAACCCCCGACCCAAAAAGAGGGGTGTTATAAGTTTGACGTGTGTATCTGTGTATCTGTGTGTCTGTGTATCTGTGTGTCTGTGTATCTGTGTATCTGTGTATCTGTGTATCTGTCTGTGGCATCGTAGCGCCTAAACGAATGAACCGATTTTAATTTAGTTTTTTTTGTTTGAAAGGTGGCTTGGCTTGATCGAGAGTGTTCTTAGCTATAATCCAAAAAAATTGGTGCAGCCGTTTAAGAGTTATCAGCTCTTTTCTAGTTTTCTTGTAGAAAAGAAGGTTACATAACCGTTAGGTTCATAATATTATGTCAATTGACAAATGTCAAGCTGTCAAGATGGACGTTGCCTAGATACATAATTATTTATTTGAAAATGATGTTTTGGAAAACTCTGATACTTTGGATCGTATAGGCGCGGAATAATCCAAGAAAATCGGTTCAGCCGTTTGAAAGTTATCAGGTCTTTTCGGTCTTTTCTAGTTACTGTAACCTTCACTTGTCGGGGGTGTTATAAATTTTTAATTTACACTTATCAAAAATAACAGTGAAGTAAAAATATTGTATAAAAGTACATATAAAAAGAAGGAACCGATGGAGCAGCAATCCAATCCATCAGCATACAGGCTGATGGATTGGATTGGATATAAGAAGGACTTAGATCTGTTTTAACCCCCGACCCAAAAAGAGGGGTGTTATAAGTTTGACGTGTGTATCTGTGTATCTGTCTGTGGCATCATAGCTCCTAAACTATTGAACCGATTTTAATTAAGTTTTTTTGTATGTGGCTTGATCGAGAGTGTTCTTAGCTATAATCCAAGAAAATCGGTTTAGCCGTTTAAAAGTTATCAGCTCTTTTCTAGTTACTGTAACCTTCACTTGTCGGGGGTGTTATAAATTTTTAATTTACACTTGTTCAGAAGAAAGATAACTCTTTCAACGTTAAATTGTTATCTACAGTATAATATTATGCATAACCTTTGTCAAGACCGCCCGATAACAAACCGAACTCTATAATATAGAGATGCTAATACACGAGCTCTAACACATTTTAACTACAATTTGTATGCGATAAACGCAACATATAATTCAGACGTCATAATTGAGTAGGTACCTACCTACAGGCAAGATGATTCTTCTTCACATTCAAAACTAGCTCATGCCCGCGATTTCGTCCGCGTGGATTTAGGTCAAAAACCCCGCGGGAAATCTTTGATTTTCTGAGATAAAAGTTACTAATCTATGTTACTCTCCAGGTCTTTAACTACCATATAAAATATCTATGTCTTAAATATCCATGCAAAAAATTATATAAGTAGATATAATTTAATGAAAAATTATACAGACATTTGCTCGGTCACGGTGTGAGTAAAGGACAAGGCAATAAACTAACACACTTGCATCTAATAATATGTAAAATTAGTAGGATATTCGAAACGAAACAATCAAAAGACGTGCAAGAAAAGCGTGCAAAAAATCTATATATCATCATCATCATCGACGGTTCACTACTGAGCACGGTATCTTCAGATTCTGTTTAAAATGATTATTGGAAACTCACGGTAACGTAGGCATTTTTAGCTTTTCCACCCGACCGAAGCAGATATAGGTCATCTAGTTTTTATAAAACTCAGTAACCTTAAAACTAAAAATGGAAGTATAATGTTTAACATTAATTAAATACAGTTTTATATATTTTAGTAGATATTCAAAATCATCATAGTATAACAGTAATCCGTGGGAGTGGCTGTGCGAACAGTTTCCTAACGTATTGTCTGCCATTTCCCACATTTATATGCAAATAATTATATACATGCTGTTAAAATATTATTAATTTAATGAGATTAGAAGAAATGCAAGAAATTGCATTCTGGACACAAGCGAAGTCCATCTATCCGTCCATTTGTCCGTCCGTCTGTCTGTCTGTTAGCGGGTGTATCTCATAATCCGTAATAGGTAGGGAGTTGAAGTTTTCAATTTAAGTTTCTATAGTAAGTAGAGCCTAGAGTAACTAATATTTAAAAAAAATCGAAATGGCCACCATGCAAATTAGAAAAATTGTTAAAAAATACATCTATCAATAATATTACTTGTACGGTGATGTACTCGACGATACAGCGGTTTTTATTTTACCATGACAATAAAAAAATATAAGCAATTATAAGACTCCGTGAAAACTTGAAGCATGCTGTATACAGAAAAGGCCTTCGTTAAACGAAAGTGAGTTAAATATTCCCGCGATTCCGTTTTTGTGTTTAACGTTTTGAGACGATTGCGAAAGCTTCCAAAAAAGGGAGCCTTGACTTTGATAAATATTTTTTTATTTGGTGAAATATTGGATGTAACATTACTTTTGGTTTAGGTCGGAGAAATACCTAGGTTTTATTTTTTGATTATATAGACTAGCGCTTGGCTGCAATCAGACCTGCTAGCAAGTGATGATGCAGCCTAAGATGGAGCGCGCTTGCCTAGAAGTTGCCTATTCACTCTTGACTTGGTACCCATATACCCATAGGTGGAAGGGAAAACTGATGCCGGAAGGGCGTTCCATATCCTAGCGGTTCGGATTAGAAAAGAGGAAGCAAATCGCTTCGCACGTGTTCGAGGAATTTTGACTACGTATGGATGCAGAACTTACAATATGATGCGTGTAGGCAGAGTATAGTACGCGACAGATCGAGATGGCAATCGGGGTATGAGACGGGGGGACTCCCCGCACACCCGCACGTCACCCGCGCTATCTCGCACCGAGTTAGCGCGGAGTCATCCAACGCTGCGCTTTTTGGTGCAAGGTCGCCATTCCAGTAGGTACCTTGGGACAATCGGTTTTTAAGACACCTCATTCATCAAAATCGGCCCAGTAGTTTAGGCGCTACGGTGGAACACACATAAATACAAACGTAGCAACAAAGCTTATTTTTAGGGTTCCGTACCTCAAAAGGAAAAACGGAACCCTTATAATATAATCACTTTGTTATCTGTCTGTAGTTACTTTCCGTTGACCTAGAATCATGAAATTTGGCAGTTAGGTAGATTAGTAGTTATTAGTATTATTAGTATTAGAAGTTAGTAGGTAGTAATTTATTTTTATGCCTAGTAGTATCGTGCAAAATGTCGAAAAAAACTGCTGAGTATCTACGGAACCCGCGGTGCGCGAGTCTGACTCGCACTAGGCCGGTTTTTTGAACTATCTAGCCTGCCGTATTGCCGTCACTTCAGCTCTGAACCATTTAGCTATGTTATGCTGAGTACTAATTATATTTTTTTGTGATTTTAATTTTTACATAGATAAATATCTAGTTACCTAATTAACGTGCAAAAAATAATATTTAAACGCATTGGTGTTTAACAAGTTTTCGTAACACGAAGGTTGTACGTGTGCACATATCCGCTAACCAGAGGCCAAGCTTTAAGCTCCACTATACCTACTAATTTAAGGTAAATCATGTTTTAAAGCTTGATTTTTTTTAAACTGTAACATAATAATTATAGATCTCGGCGATTCCGTATTTTTTTTGACGACTGCCAGATAAAAGGAGTGTAATGTTTTCAGGGTGTATGTTTAATATGTATGTGAGTTTCTCTTTTCGATCTTAACTTCTAAATATCTGAATAGGTTTGGATACTAGAGTATCGTTAGAATTCTGACATGATTTTTTTTTTTGAGAAATATTCAATTTGGCTGTATGGCGCTATTTATTTGGCAAGGCAGTTTTTTTAATTAGCTACCACTTGTTGCAGAATATATTATCCTCTTGATCGAATTTTGTACACGGTGGCCAAACTCCACCGTGATTAGCAATCTGCGTGGGAGATATTATAGTGCACTTGGTGTGTACGCAAACATAAGTGCATTCTCTATTCCCTCACTCTCATATTCGATGGGACGACAATCCAACATGACTGGAGAGAGATTAAGACCGACGGCTTTACATGCTCCCTAGGCACTGCCCACTTCTTAAATCCGGGTTAGTATTGACAAAAAGCACGAATATCTAATTATTTTTGGTCCGACCCGGGAATCAAACTCAGGACCTCTGCAGTTGAATATGCTAATCCATGCTACTGAATATTTCCGGTATGTTCTAAAAAAAGTTCAAAGTAACCAATAACCAATTCACACGAACAAGATATTACAAAACCTTGACTAAGTTCGCTATAGATTCAACTAACTGATCTGCCTCGGCTACGCAAGTTCTATAAACCTGTTTTATAAACTAAAATATATATGAATATGACACACATACAGTTTATCAACCTTCCAGTTCCTCGTAAAATATTCTAAACTAGCTTGTGCTTGCGACAATGTCCCCGCGAACTACATATATTCAAACCCCTATTTTAACCCTTAGGGGTTGAATTTTCAAAAACACTTTCTTAGCGGACGTCTACGTCATTATGACTACTCGTATTTGCATGGCTTTGAATACGATCCATCTAGTAGTTTGAGCTGTGCGCTGATAGATCAGTTAGTCCTTTTTAACCCCCGACCCAAAAAGAGGGGTGTTATAAGTTTGGCGTGTGTATCTGTGTATCTGTCTGTGACATCGTAGCTCCTAAACTAATGAACCGATTTTAATTTAGTTTTTTTTGTTTGAAAGGGGGCTTGATCGAGAGTGTTCTTAGCTATAATCCAAGAAAATCGGTTCAGCCGTTTGAAAGTTATCAGCTCTTTTCTAGTTACTGTAACCTTCACTCGTCGTTGGTATTATAAATTTTTAATTTACACTTGTATACTTCGATGAAGATCATTCACAACACAACGTCATTTTCTAGAAATTTTAGTAGAGAAAGGTCATTCAACTCAATCGCATGAACAATGCGCGAATGTGCAGGCAGCCAATAGACAGAAAAATATTAGTTTAATTTAAACAATATTTTACCATAATTTTTATTTACTAAATATGGTGGACAGAGCTGCAGTGTTTAAAATTTAAATAAAATTCGGCATTCGCATGACTTTATTTTTATCCCCGCCGGCCGCTTTGAAATAGATGAAGTTTTAAGAGGGGTCTCTCCGTCACTCGCTTCATACAAACGTTGTTCCAATTTCATTTGAATATTAAGCAACCATAGTCCATTAAATTTTGCAGACATATTCTAGAAACTAATATCTATGTCTTTGGACTTTGGTTGCTTAATATTCATGAAATGGAACTACGATTGTATGAAGCGAGTGACGGAGAGAGCCCTGTTAAGGTGCCCAGTTTCAAAAATCGAGTCATAAATAGTAAAATTTTATCACTAAGAATCAAAATCTCTTGCAAATTGCAGGAAGTATCGTAGGTGAAACGTGAACAAAGAATCATGAGGAAAATTAATTAATAAATAATTGATCGTCGGCTACCAATGCAAAGGTTAACCATTGTATGCAAATGGGTGAGACAAAAAATATGATACATGCATTTTTGCACCATCTTCGATGCGGAAATGTGTTTACAGGCGAACATAGGTAGGTAATATTTTATCGTGTAACTTCTAGATCGAGATGCAATAAAGGAAATGTTGTATCTAGTTCACAATTTACATCAATTACCTCCAACAACAGCGTCTTCAACATGATAGATTTATGTCTTCAACACAGAATTTCTATCTGTTCCTCCAAGCAAGCTTAAAGGCCCATATTATGGCTTTATCCTGAGGGAGTAAATACGTTTATTAACCCCCGACCCAAAAAGAGGGGTGTTATAAGTTTGACGTGTGTATCTGTGTATCTGTGTATCTGTCTGTGGCATCGTAGCGCCTAAACGAATGAACCGATTTTAGTTTAATTTTTTTTATTTGAAAGGTGGTTTGATCGAGAGTGTTCTTAGCTATCATCCAAGAAAATCGGTTCAGCCGTTTGAAAGTTACCAGCTTTTTTCTAGTTACTGTAACCTTCACTTGTCGGGGGTGTTATAAATTTTTAATTTACACTTGTAATTTTGGACTTAGGTGGTAAATCACATGGACAAATTCAGGAAAAAGGTTTGTATAGTACATAGTGAAGGTGATAGTAAATCTTATCAAAAGTAATTACATAATAAAGGTCAGACTGATATTCAGAAAGTACCAAAAGTATTTTTAAAAACTTGACCTTTGGAGTAAATGTTTTAACCTAGCATATCTCGGTACCTATCCAATCAAGGTCCGTTTATTAATTGGGCCATAACAGCTTTGGGTATTCGACACTAAAATTATGCACATCTAATGGCACATCAAGGCAATGTTTTGGGACCAAATTCTTTGAATCGATTTAATATTGGTTTTAGTTTATTCCAGAATATAACTTTAATGCCCTAATTTAATTCAAAACGCATTATGAAATAGATTTATGATATTATACTTGGTACCGTGTACTTTGCAGAAAACAGTAAATTCTTTGTAATTTGTTATTAATAGAATTACTACATCGCAAGACCGCAAATACATCAAGAAGAAAATGTGAATTGTGACTATGCTCGAGTAGCAATTATAACGTATCTATTTGCTTTATACGTATAACTTAATTACAATATAAATAAAGTAACTAATTTATGATATTGACTGAGTTATTAAATAATTGGTTTAAATAAGTACATATAAAAATGATTATAAAATCAAAGGCAACTTTTATACGGAAAATACCATGTGTGTAGTATTGCTAAACACTGTTACGCGAATAACAGGTGATTATGATGAAAATACCGTTGTGGAGATCGATATGATGCAAGAAGCAAGCGATATATTTTCTACTATACATAGCTAATATCCGGCACGCTTTGCAATGCCTCTTAATTTTATGACTCGTGCGCCACTTTTACCTATTGTACGTTGATTGTTGGTAAATCAGAAACCTGCAAGTGCCAGCGCCAACTGTAGAAAATTTCAACTCAATCGGATTAATGATGCGCAAACGCATATATTATATGTATAAGCATTATTCTTTAAATCTACTTAGATAATGTATAACTATATACTATGTCAAATACAAAACAGGTTGTGTCTGTATGGAAAAAACTTAATAATATGTTATAAGTACATACTTACTTATGACACATATAAAATATTAAAAAATTATCGCAGTACTTATTTTACTCCTCTTGGACGAGTGTTATTTGTCTTTATCATATTTCTGTAGTCTTCGTATATTATTTACAAATCTGATGAGAAGTTCGAAAAAATTGCCAGTACATTGAATAGAATAAACTAATTGCATGGCTGCATAGGCAGTACCTAGCCACAATAAACCGTCACGATACGCCTAACTTCGTAGCACCAAATAGATATATTACCCACTACCCAGGTTCAAGGTCAGACAGAGCTCTTTTCGTGCCTAATGCAATTCTCTTGACACTTGTACCACACATGAAGTAGCTTTCACCGAACGTAATTTTTGCAAGCATCACTTTCTGGCCGTCCATTGCTTTTGCAGTATGGTGGGAACAATTACGCTTTCGGAATTAAAATTTTCTTTTGTTCTTTTACTACATTAGTTCCATTTGAGATAAGATGACATCCCAAAATCTCAGAGGGATAATTCAATAAGAATATTAAAATAATGAGAAGATTTTTCGAATGAAGGAAGGTAAATGGGAAAAGGCAGTAGGTTCCTACTTAGACCAAAAGTCATTCCAGCCACTTTTGATATTTTTTAGCGTAATTGATCAACTGACGAAGCTTATCGCCAAATTATTTTTATAATTCGTGATAAATTACATAAAAACAAATAATTCATAAAATAAAAACAGGAAATCAAAAATAAATTGATGTCCAAATATTTCCATAAAAGTTTGTTAGCTCCATTAATTAAGTAAGACATCGACATGTCTACTAATTTTAGGAAAACTACTACGTACCTCGTTAAGAGGGGTTTCTCCGTCACTCGCTCCATACAAACGTAGTTCCAATTTTATTTGAATATTAAACAACCAAAGTCCATGAAATTGTGCAAACATATTCTAGAAACTAATATCTTTGCCTGTGGTTTTCCAGATTTCTGTTAAAATATTCGGTTTCAAAGTTACGCGGTCTTAAAAATTCACATACAAATCTTTGAGCCCCTGATGATGATTTTAAAACTACATATTTTTAGAAAAAAATCTAAAAAACACACACAGATATTAGTTTCTAGAATCTGTCTGCAAAATTTTATAGACTTTGGTTGCTTAGTATTCAAATGAAATTGGAACTACGATTGTATGGAGTAAGTGACGGAGAGAGCCCTGTTAAATGATGGCCTTTAATTAATGACCTGTCAGCGTTACACGTCTGTCCTAGGCAGAGGTCAAGCAACGTTGCTATGTTGGGCAAGGAAGCTGTTTCTTTGATGCCACGTAATAAATGACCTACATTTCCTAGCTACAACTCTACCTGTTTAAAGAGAGATTTCATATATCATCCATAGTAATATTATAAATGCGAAAGTGTGTCTGTCTGTCTGCTACCTTTTCACGGCCCAACTGTTTAACCGATTCCGACGAAATTTGGTACAGGGTTAGCTTATATCCCGGGGACGGACATAGGCTACTTTTTATCCCGGAAAATTCAAAGAGTTCCCACGGGATTCCCAAAAATCCACCCGCTTATTGTTACCGAGGTAGCTTGCGTCCCTGTTATTGACATAGGTAACTTTTTATCCCGGAAAATCAAACAGTCCCACGGAATCTTTAAAAACCCAAAACCACGCGGACGAAGTCGTGGGCATTCACTAGTGTGGAAATAAAACCACCATATTATCCATTTATATCTGTACAACAATCAGCACAAGTTTCGAGATGAATCTCGAGAGTCGGTTACACGCAGTTTAGTAATTGTGTCGTTGTCCGACATGGTTTTCAGGGTTCCGTATATCTAGAGAAAAAGGAACCCTTATAAGATCACTTCATTGACTGTCTATCTGTCAAGACTAAAATCAATGGAATCAAAATCTACTCATAGGGTATTTCCCTTTGGCCTAGAATCATGGGCAGGTAGCAATGTTTTATAGCACAAGTAGGTAAAGATTAAAATCCAAAAACCGTGAATTTTTAGTTACATCACAAAATAAAATAAAAAAGTGTTAATTCTCGGACGATGGTACGGAACCCTGAGTTGCGAGTCTGACTCGCACTTGATTGGCTTTTTACTACCTAGTTAAGTTAGGTACCTTGTTAGTTAGGTTAGGTACCTTGAGAAGATCATATTGACCCGCGAAAACCACAGGAGGTGCAAGTGCCGCGAGAGCTGAAAGAGATAAGTTTTTAGGTTGACTGGTTTTGTCATTCAGTCGAAATTAGGTTTTTCAGATACTTCCAATTGTCTGAGTCTAAACAAACACGGGTTTGGATGACAAAAGGTAATTTTTGACGTCTCTAGAAGGATGGAGGTGTGAGGTGGACCTGAGTAATAAAGCGGGATGTAAAAATGAGTTTTAAGTTAAACCTCTGCTGATGATCTCTGCTGACTTCATTAGATGACTTAGATAAAACCAATGCATTCTTACTATTGAAGTAGAAAATTTTATTATACACTAGCAAACCCGGCGAACTCCGTTTCGCCACTTGGTTTGTAGTACATGCTATGAAAAAAGATTTTCACGCTTTTCTGTTGAAATTTTTCCTGAATTTTCTTTGCTATAAACCACACGGAGCCCGAGACCTTTCCAACGAATGCAAAACCGTGGAAATCGGTTCGTGCGTTATGGAGTTATAGCGTCAGGAAGGAAAACCCGACTTATTTTTATATAGTAAGATATACACTTTTATAAGGGTTTTTGAATCGTCATTAACAGAGCTCTCTCCGTCACTTACTCCATACAATCGTAGTTCCCATTTCATTTGAATATTAAGCAACCAAAGTCCATGAAATTTTGCAGACATAGTCTAGAAACTAATATCTGTGTCTGTGGTGTTTTAGATTTTTCTAAAAATATGTAGTTTTAAAATTACAGGGGCTCAAAGATTTGTATTTTTCTTTAAAAAAAGGCCCAACTTTGTGCTCGTTTTTCTAGACAACGAAGCAATTTAATGAAATTTGGAAAAACCACAGACCTAGAAAATTTAATGAATATTATGTAGTAAAAAAATTATCGTTATATATTTTATATTGTTATAATTATGTGGGAACTACGAAAACCAGAAATTACACCCAGAAATCTTGAAAATTTCGTGCTGTCTCGATTTGTGCAAGCGGGGTGGTGAAGTGCGGGGGACGACACGTGAAACTGACAGAAACGGACAGTCTAAACACACGGGCCACATTTAGACTGCACCCGACTCCAAACTTGTCGATAGGTCTAACTAAATACATTTCAACTTGCGTTAGACGTATGCGTTACCTACTCAGACGTTGCCTGTAGATAAAAATATGTCTCATGTTTGCTGGCAATAGCGTATGCATCAAACCCTGCAAGTTGCAACTCTCTTGCAACCTATTCCTCACGCAATACGCACAGCTTTAATATTATAATTTTTGACAATGTATACTATATGTAATGCCATATCACAGGTCACTCTCTGATTTATTGCTAACAATTTACTTCCAAATGCAAAGAAATCTAAGTGTGTTGAATTCACACTGCCCAATACCAGGACCTTAAATGACATAAATTCATTGATAAATAATCATATGTTGAAAATAAAGGAGAACCCCGTGTTTCTCGGTATAATGTTAGATGCAAAGCTTCTATGGAACACCCACATATCAACACTTGATGGTAAACTCAGCTCTGCTGCTTACACTGTTAGAAAAATTCGACAGGTACTGACGTGGAAACTGCAAAAATTGTATATTTTGCCTATTTTCACTGTATTATGTCTTACGGACTCTTGCTATGAGATAAAGCGGTAGATATTGAGAAAAAAATGTATTACAGAAAAGGACAGGACGTGCAATTTATAATTTAAAACCGCGCGCTGCCATACAATAAAAATATAAGGAAATAAGTACCTTATCTATTATCTTATAGTAGCTTCTAAATATATTTACAACTAGCTAATGCCCGCAGCTTCGCTCGCGTGGATTTAGGTTTTTAAAAATCCCGATCCTTTCATTTCCCAGAACAAAAGTTGCCTCTCCGTAATAGCCCGTCCCCGGGATGCAACTTGTTTCTGTATCACGTAAGAATATTTAAACGGATTATCCTTTTCAAATCCCGAGGGATCACCAGGATTTAGGAATGCAATTTCTTACAGCATCAGGGTTGAGGTCAACGACAAAGTGTTTACTTGGTATAGATACCTTCAATATCAATTAATAATCGACACTTTTTAAATCCCATTAGCTTTAGTAGTCAGGTCCCCTGCAACATCAGGATTGAGGAGTTGGAATCCAAATTTTTTATTGAACAATGTCGCAAACTTTCTTTATCGATTAAAAAAACTACCCAAAATTACGCAGTTAGGTTTACCTGCCAAATTTCATGGTTTTGAGTCAACGGGAAGTACCCTAGAGGTTTTCTTGACACACACGACAGACAGAGAGATAGACAACAAAGTGATCCTATAAGAGTTCCGTTTTTCATTTTGAGGTACGAAACCCTAGAAAACGTAGGAACGGCATTCCGAACCAGTGGTAAATTTTTCTGACCATCCAAAAACACTTTGAAGTTTACCTAAAAGTTTACAGGAATAAAAATTTATCATTGTATTCCATTCCATTTCATTCTATTCCATTCTGTTCAAAGATAAATAGATAATAAAAATATTTGTCACCGAAACAATAATTTACGATACATCGACCAATATCAATTTTACTGATGACAATCTGACTATTACCAAAGTGAACGACTACTATAATATCTATTATATACGACTAACATAATATGTATTATAAATTGTGTGCCGTTTGCATTCTCACTAGGTTCTCATTAAGTTTGTTTTATTTGGTTAAACTTTCTGGCATTTATATTGTTATGACGTTTAATTGGCAAACAGTCTGTTTATTGGCTGAAACTCAAAAATTCAGCCAATCACAACAAAGAAAATATTGTAATAATGATTGATGCAGCTTTCTGTAATTGAAAACAAAATATTTGACATTAACTTGAATGTGACAGTGTTTTCCGAATAGGGTTGCCAGAGCCCCCGTATTTTACTGGTTACCCCGTATGTCAGGATAGAGAAACCGGTAATTATGAAAATAAAATACGGGGCAAATAAAACTAAATATTTTTAGGGTTCCGTAACTCAAAAGCAAAAAGAACTCTTATAGGATCACTTCGTTGTCTATCAGTCTGTCTGTCTTTCCGTCTGTCCGTCTGTCCATCTGTCCTTCTATCCGTCTGTCATGTGTTCATGAACAAATATTAGTATTTTCAATTTTCAAAGTAAGATAACTACATATATCAAGTGGGTTATCATATGAAAGGGCTTTACCTGTTCATTCTAAAACAGATTTTTATTTATTTTTATGCATATTTTTTTAATGCATAACAGTTTTTGATTTCTCGTGTAAAATGTCGAAAAAATACCCGAATCGGAACCCTCGGTGCGTGAGTCTGACTCGCACTTGGCTGGCGAAACCGAACACTGACGTTATGTCCAGTAGAAAGAATATTTTCCTTTTGCGGCAATGCGTAGCCGAAACCCACTCGATATTGATCATGGTCGTAGCCAAGGCGGCGGGGCTTGGTTTGAGAATGTTAGCCTTTTTTTATACAAGTTAGCCCGTGACTTTAATCTTTTCTAGTGGTAAGTGATGATGCAGTCTAATTTCTTGGCCGTTAGGGCCATACTAACCATATAACTAGCCATGACCGAAGCCTCCCACCAGACCAGAAATTTAGAAATGGCGACTGCGCCTGGGAAGCCGTCAAAAACCTAAGCCTAAAATAATACTTACACTATTTCTTGCATTTGCTTACCAATTTTTTTTTGGAAATATATCAAACATTTCGCGCTCACTTCACTCGCGCTTTGAATTTGTATTACTTGGTGTAAGCCCCGCAATTTCGTTTGCATGAATTTAGAGTTTTAAAAATTCCGTGGGGGATTTTCCGGGCTAAAAAGTTTATGTCTGGGATGCAAGTTACCTCTGAATAGTAAGTACCAAAATTTTGGTAAAGAAGATGGGCCGTGAAAGGGTAACAAATAGATAGGCAAATAGATATACTGTCGTATTTGTAATATTAGTATGGATAGGGAGCTTTAAAAATAAAATCTTGCTATGGCTAAACTCGTTTCCCTTTCACTTTAATTCTTTCTGTAATTGAACCAAAAACACTTACGCTCACTGCGCTCGCGCTTTTTTATTGTTGTATTTTATCTCACTGTCAAATTGAAAGGCGAAATTCCACTAACCAGGTAATTAGCCCATAAAGTTGAGCGAATGTTATTTTCCTCATGACAGGATTCAGTTCCGGCCCTGATAAAACCTCTCCCGAAATCGATTCCTGGCTACGGCCATAGTATTGATACTGTGAAGGTGGAATTACAAGTTAAATGTAAATTTAAGTTAAAATGCAAAGATTGTATGCATGAAATGTATAACATTTTGCTTTACAAAACTAGAGTTTTTAAAAGCTATTTAAATAAATAAATCTTTTATTTAAAATCACATTGCAAACACAGTTCACCAATCAAGACACGGCAACATACAGAGAAAAAATACAAAACTTACAAATAAACTGAAATATCTAAATAGGCTTTCCATGCATTTCAGAGAGAACCACCGCCTATTTCTTCAAATACTTCAAATTTTTAAATTTCTTCAAATCTAAACCCCGTATTTTTGATGGTGGTAGCCTGTAAATCAAAAAGAGGCAGGTGGCAACCCTACTTGCCACATGACATTACAGAATGAAAAATTGTTTTCATTACTCGGTAAGCCTACTGCCATAGTTTCACAGAAAGTGTGACGGTAGTTGTGACCTCTGATTGGTCGACTCTCTTTCACTATTTGCTAAAATTGATGATTGCAACAACAATTTTTTCTTTTTTGTAATCAAAAACAGAACACGGACGTCATACAGGTTGACTAATTGCAATCATTTCTGACCGGCTAACATTGTTCCGCTAGTGGCTCAAACTCACTGTCGCAGCAAGAACATGGTAAATTCAGCCAATCACAGCAATTAGAATTGGTTATCACAAATGCACCGATCTAGGAACCGAGAATACACGAACCAGGGCAGATAGAGATGAGAACAATAATATCATACGTAGGAAATCGACGGGGGATCGTTGACAATGAAATCTACCACAGGTTGGGAAACCGCTGTGAAAAACGCATTGCGTGTGCTTCTTCGGCTCTTGCGGCTCTTGGAGGTCATTTCGTAATATTCCACTTGAACATTGAATTAAAGTAATGGTCGTGCCCACAGCAAACTTATTAGACCATCGAATATGGTTTGAAAAGAAAGAACCGTAGACCATTGACCTACACTGAATTAAAACTTGACTTCAATCATCTTTAAAATTTTATAAAGAAACTACGAGTAGGTACTTAATTTAGCAACAAGTGTAAATTAAAAATTTATAACACACCCGACAAGTGAAGGTTCAGTAACTAGAAAAGAGCTGATAACTTTCAAACGACTGAACCGATTTTCTTGGATTAGGTATAGCTCAGAACACTCTCGGTCAAGCCGCCTTTCAAACAAAAAAAAAACTAAATTAAAATCGGTTCATTAGTTAAGGAGCTACCTACGATGCCACAGACAGACACAGATACACACGTCAACTTATAACACCCCTCTTTTTGGGTCGGGGGTTAAAAATAAGTGACAAGACTACAAAATCAGCATCATCTTACAAGATAGGTACCTACCTAACATAGAGTTCGTACTAAGTTACATATATTGCGTTAGATGTGACCTTAGGTATAGTGTAAAGTTGGGGCTTTCCGTCATCTAACATAAATACTTATAAAAATATATAATACATCTACACAAATAAGATAAATTACCTAGAATTCAAGAGTAAATATACTAAAAGCAAACTCGGTTACACCTCATCTGTAAAGTGCCAACACTCTAAGATATACATATATGTATATATATATATATTATTGTTACAGTAGGCACTCGACCTTCAAGCACCATATACGTAGGTACAGTGTCCTTCTTTTAAGTAAACCACACTCGCTAATTTAGGTATACTAACGAAGATTCGACCAGACATGTTAATGTTCTGTAGGTACCTACGTGTTAAAACATAACGCTTTTAAACACTATCCGAGTGGCATTACATGTATTGTGTTCCGTTTCTTGCGACATAATATTGCATAGGTCTTGGATGCAGTGTGACTTGAAATCTTAGTTAATCTTAGGGCATATACGTCCGACGTCATGGGCAGCAGTAAACACTAATATCAGGTGACCCACCTGCTCGTTCGTTAGTTCTCAAAATTTTAAAAAACATCCGATACAAAAACCTCTATAAGAAAACTAGAAAAGAGCTGATAACTTTCAAACGACTGAACCGATTTTCTTCGATTATAGCTAAGAACACTCTCGATCAAGCCATCTTTAAGACTAAGACTGTCGTCATCATCGCTTAACATAGGCAAAGATCCATTTCAGGTCGTTGAGCCATCGAAATGACTTTCAATTCGTGTTGTTAAGCAATCAAAGTAATTTGAAGATAAGCAACGGAAGTAATCATAATAATTATTTTAATATTATTTTAATGTACGCGTCGTGTCGCGGCAGTATGGCCTCTATGTCCTATTGTGCCATAGCCTTAACCCAATAATTGTGTAATTACAGCTTATATAGAAGCAAAGGTCGATCAACGTTGGATGGGCTTGCCATTGCTTCACGCGTGTGTTCGTTGCCTTTACCGAACTCAGAGTCATCTACCTACGTCACCTCTTGTATAATAATGAAAATCCTGTCTATCAACGTAGGTACCTGTAGCTCAATGAGCCGGGTCTAGAAACTTGAAATTTTTTTTTTTTTTTTTTTTTTTTTTTTTATGCAATTTTTTTTTTTACACCCATTTCTTAAATATAAAATAAAATAAAATAGAATAGAATACAAGAGTAAAATAAAAATTATTTACGGTTGTTGCCACGATGCACGGCAAGCCAGTACTTCGGTATGCGATTTTCAGGACACTCAGAGCATACCCTGAGGATCTCGTTCTGAGAATTGCGGATGCGGAACCAGAAAGCCGCAACCCGAGATCTAATAATCGCGAAATAATCGGGCACTTTGGCGTCAGCAAACATGCCCGACGCGCTGCAGTATTTAGGCAGTTTCATCAGAATACGGTATGCGTTATTATACTGCACTCTGATGCTGCTACGTGCACTTGCGGTGCAGTTGACCCAAAGCTGACACGTGTAAAAGCATTGACAATATGCTCTAAACAGTGTCAGCTTCGCCTCAGTACTACACCGCGCAAATCTGCGTGCGAGCATGTTGCACCGAACAGACAAAGCCCTTCTTTCTCGTTCCATGTCTTGGTTATCACGTAGATCCTCAGTTAAAATATGCCCCAGATACCTGAATTGCGCCACCCTTTCTACAGGAACTCCATCTAAGAAAACCGACGGGATCCTCTTCGGGCCCTTGCCTGCACGGAAAACCATCATCTGCGTCTTTTTAACATTATATTTAAGGCCGTGATCTCTAGCATATTGTTCACAGATGTTGAGTAGTCGTCTAAGACCCCTGATTGAGGGACTTAGAAGTACCATATCGTCAGCATAGCTGATATTGTTAATGCACGTTGTACCTATGTGGCAACCTACTCTAGTATTTCTAAGTCCCTCAATCAGATCATTAACATAAATGCTGAAGAGGTCCGGAGAGGTCAATCCTCCTTGACGCACGCCGCATTCTAATCTATAATCATTAGAGCCGGCGTCGCCCCATTTCACAAAATTAGTTTGGTTCTCGTACCAGTATCTCAACAGATCTACCGTCTTACGCGATACATTAGACTCAATAAGTTTTTGCCATAGTAACTGATAGTTTACCAGGTCAAAAGCTCTACTGAGATCCAGAAAGCATGCGTATACGGATGTGTTTCTATTCGTATAATAGTTAACTATCGATTTGAGACTAAAGATAGCCGAATCTGTTGAGAGCCCAGGACGAAAACCAAACTGCGCGTCATCAATCCTAATGTTCTGATTTACATCAGAATAAATTATTCTTTCCAGTATTTTGCCTATAATGGTACCTAAAGAAATCGGCCTGTAGTTTTTGAGGCTGGAAAGATCACCGGTCCTATTCTTTGGGACAGGAACTACCACAGTTCTCATAAGGTTTTTAGGCAAATAACCTGAGTTTATACATAAGGTAAACAGTTCCGCCAATAAGCAAAAAATTTTTTTCGCCTGCATACAAAATGTGCTCCAGGCTCAGTCCGTCATATCCTGGGGCCTTACCTCTTTTCATTGTCAATACTACTTTAGCCACATCGTCAGGTGAGTAACGATGCGATTGTCCATCGTTTAAAATCATTTTTCCACTGGGCATAGATGCACATTTTGTACTTAGAGCAGGTAATGGATCCAGTTTGAAATGATGCGAAAATAAGTCAGCAATCAGCTTTGGGTCTTGGACACCGTCAACACTCAATGGTAGATTTGATTTATAATTGAGGCGTTTTGTGTCTTTCCAAAATTTAACAAAGTTTTTGTCTCGCTGATGTAAGGCCAACATATCCATTCTGATTTGATCCTCGTTATTTTGGCACCATTTCAATTTATTTTTAAAAACTTTACGGCTCTGTACCATGTTATTATAAACCTCACCGGTTTGAGGTTTACCGTACCATAACCAAAGTTGGAAGTAATACCTCGCTCTTTGGTGACTCTCTCGAACGTGGTAGTTCCACCCTAGTACTTTTTTATGCTTCACCGGAACATCGCGACAAACACTTCTTTTGGCACCTTCTTGTAAAATCTTAACAATAACGTCATAATAATCATCTAATTTAAACAAATGAGCATCACATATATTGAAATTACTAAAATTACAGTCTATACAGTTTAAAAAATGACTAGATATACTAATATCACTTAAATTATCACAACAGTACGTATTAAATAGACTAGTTTGGTTTACATCCCTATTACCCCAATACACACCAGATAGTAACTTATTTTCTGTAGATATGGCAATTTTCTTTGGAAGTACATTCATTTTACATGTAATCAAAAGAGGAAAATGATCTGACCAGTACACTCCAAGATCCACACACCCAGATATCACTGTCGCACGCGCAGCAGCTGTCACAATGCAGTGGTCTAACCAACGCTTAGACCCACTACCATCATTAACATGTGTAAACGAACCCGGAGCCAGAATTTCAGTGTCGACACACACGAGTGAATGGTCTGTGCAGAAGGCGAATAGCTCGTTCCCGAATCTGGTGCCACTATGTGCATTGTAATCACCCAGCACGTAGACAGCTTCAACATCATGGTCACTGATCACGGCTTCAATGCTTCCCAAACAACTTATAAAGTCTGTGAGACTGTCTTCGCTACCATCATCATATGGTAAATAGACGCTCATCACAAGGATATGGCGTCCGCCCAAATCAATTTGTACTGCCGCCAATCTGTCACTGATACAGTCTATTATAGAAACACTGGGGAAGAGTGACTTACGCCACATCAACGCGAGTCCCCCGTATGGTCGGCCTTTTAGTATTCCTGCCGAGGTATCCACCGCAGACTTTGCGAAACAACTGAACTGCTGACTGAGCTCGTTCACAAATCCCAAGTCATGGGGGAGGAGCCAAGTCTCCTGCAAGGCTAAAATGTCAACATTCAAACACAATTTCTTAATCTGTTCGGCAGATCTTTTAATAGAACGGCAGTTAAAAGTAGCTAATGTAATATTTGTTGTGGTCGTACTTCCCATATTGAAGTATGAAATGCCTGTAGCGTTTTGTCTTTGTAACGTTGACCCTTGTTGACCTAAGAAAATATTTTTTTAACCCGAGTTAAATGAGTATTATAGTGTCTCCGTGCCTTTTTTTAACCCTCGACTCAAAACGAGGAGTGTTATAAGTTTGACGTGTGTATCTGTGTATCTGTCTGTGGCATCGTAGCTCCTAAACGTACGAACCGATTTTAATTTAGTTTTTTTTTTGTTTGAAAGGTGGCTTGATCGAGAGTGTTTTTAGCTATAATCGAAGAAAATCGGTTCAGCCGTTTGAAAGTTATCAGCTCATTTCTAGTTTTTTTATAGAGGTTTTTGTGTCGGGGGTTCTTAAATTTTAAGTTATTAGAGTAAGTATTCACGTGCCAAATGGGACTTGTAAATATTTTACTGTATATAATATATTAACTGTACCTATAATATTTTTAATAAAATTATGGTATCGATTAAAACGTTGATATATCTAATTATTTTTAGTTTGACGGTATGTAGCCTGCATTATAGGTAAGTACATACATATTTGTCAATATTTCGTCAATAGAAGAACATTTACACCTAACATTACCTAACGGACGGCGCTGCATTGCTACACATCATACTTTGCAATGTTTGAATGAGTTTAGGTCTTTTAAAAGATCAAGCTTGCCTAAATACTTTAGACTGACTTTCAACAAACCTGTGTCACAGAAGCCATTATTTTATATATCTATGCAATTCCCGATTGTGTAAAATGCTTTATCGTCGTCGTTTTATAAAATACTAGCCGCACGCCCCGAATTTGCACGGATGCTTGAAAATTAAAGGTCTATATCACTCAGGAATAGTGTAGCTTTTTATTGGTGAAAGAATTTTCAAAATCGGTTCAATAGTTCCAGAGATTACTTCCTACAAACAAACTCAAACTTTAGCTCTGTGAAATATTAGTGTAGAAGTAGGTACCATCATATTGTGTTGTCTGTACCTCAAAATTGGTTAGCTATGAAAGCTAACAAAGACAGACGGACACACGTTCGTATTTATTATATTATTGGTGTGGATGAGGAGTAAGTAGAAGTGAGAAGTAATTAGAACGTAAACCATAGTATAATAGTTACATATGAACTAAATAAAATTAAAATCTCGTGAGCTGAATTTCTCAACCGAGACCTTAAAGACTGTCACGTAAGTTCCGTTGAGACAAAATAAAAGGAAATTGTCCGCCTAAAGTTTGTGCGCACTTCTGTGATATTGCGAAGCGATAGCGGTACAACTCGTTTTATCGCAAATCCTGTTACGCTTACGGGTGATCTTATTTTTTTTAATTTCTTCAAGAAAAAGTACGAATACTTAAATCAGTTAATTATACAGGACACAAACTAAAGGAAACTGCAGACTCTAAAGAAATGCTATATATTTTTCACGCAGGAACATCACCAATAGTCGGCAGTGGGCTACGTTTAAACTTGTCAATAATTTTGGTTTAGGGAGATTTGTCGTTCATTCAGTTCAAGGGTCATGTTTTCCAATCGCAAAAATGGGTGGGTTTACACATATGTATTTCTCAACTACCTCGTAACTCGTACCTTGTGCGTATAAGGTATTTTATCATGTTCTCTCCAGTAACTCTTAGCTACAAATCGCTTCGCTTTGTTATAGAACTTGTGTCCTAATAGCACATCCGCACTTATTGTGTCACACGACTAACCTAATGTCGCAATTCGACCTTACGTGAGTTGCATGCATCGTGCTCAGTGAAAACTGAAGCCTCAACGGCTAAAGGCTTGTACCCACATAAAGCAGAACGACTGCGATGCGCAAAAGGCAACGCCCCCCCCCCCCCCCCCCCTCCCACTTCTGCTCCCGCCTTGGCGACGCGATGCTGTAACAACCAGTAGGACCTATATACCCTATATTAACTGTTCGTACCCACTTTTCTCCTGTCTTGAAAAAACTCTTTTTCCAGACATCTAGCCCTCTAGGACCAACCTGGGGACCTCGCAAGACGGAGGGTGGAAGGTAAGAGGGTAGATTGTAGATGTCAGAAAAACACGACCTCTCCTTGTACGATAGATATGTCATCCGCTTTCGAACACTACAATTTCTTCTTAGCGAAGTGCAATGCCGTCACGCGTCGCTGCCGCCCGCGTGCTGTATGCCCAAGGCTTATAATCGACGATATTGCTCACTAATATCAACGTAAATTGCACATAAGTAGGTAACTATTAATTCGGTAGTAATTGTTTCAAATTACTATTAAAGGCCGATTCACACCAAGCACGTACTGTGTAACGCGCGTAGTGACACGCGTGAATTCGTTGACATAACTGCACGCATTACGTCTACGCGAACGTTCACGCCACGCAAACGGTATGCTATGTCTCATACAGTTCCATACATTACAACGCAATGGTACAGGAGGGGCAACGCACAAACAACAGACGGAAACGTTTAAGTGCGGAAACCAGGCCCAGAGAGAAGAAGAACGAAATGGTACGTGCTACGTCTACGCGTACGCAACACTTACGCAGCCTGTGTGAACGAGCAGTTACTGATAGGTTATACTTGGAGCATCTTGCATATTCTTAGTTATTTACTATTATTGCGTAGAAAGTAGCTTCCCACTTTAGCTTCCTTAATATTATTCTATTCTGATGTTGCTTACGTACTAATCTCTAAAGCTACGGCCACACTTGCGTGCCATGAACTTGGGATGTGGGACGCGATGCGGGAATGTCCACGGCGCAAATCTGTACGCCATGCGGCACGGCGCCATTTAGTTAGTCTATTTTAAAGGACTAAGATTGAACACAGATAATTTGCAAATATTAAAAATAACAGGAAATTGACTGTTTGTATGATCCAAGGCTTGTTATATATAACATAAAAAACTTAGAACGGCAAAAACTGTTTGCGTTTGTAACGCTAGCAAATATTTAAGAGTTAATATTTAAAAAATCATAAAAGTTGATAGGTAATTTAAATATTTCACGCATGGCCTTATTATTAATTTTATCCTTGATTGTAACAGCATCTAATAACTACTGTTATTACACAAATAGCTTTTTGTGATTGTAAGATGTAAAGTAACCGTGTAACAATAGATTTCGTATTGGATATCGCAAAACCAAAACCACATATAGTGTGGGAGCGTAGTTTTGGAATACCTATTATTGTTGCTAATAAATACATGTAATGTGGGCAGGTATTAAAGTACCTACAGTATAATTTACTCGGATAACAGCCTTTGTCTTACGTTATTAATTAATTAATAGTTCTTTTTTGACTTATAACTGAACCCATACTAAATCACTTACCACCGGATAGGATTGTTGTCAAGGGCTAACTTGTATCTGAATAAAATAAAAAACGACCAAGTGCGAGTCAGACTCCGCACCGAGGGTTCCGTACTCGGGTATTTTTTCCGACATTTTGCACGATATATCAAAAACTATTATGCATAAAAATAAATAAAAATCTGTTTTTGAATGTACCGGTAAAGCCCTTTCATTTATGATACCCCACTTGGTATAGTTATCTTACTTTGAAAATTGAAACACATTTTAATTTTTTTTAATGATGTAACCACAAAATTCGCGGTTTTCAGATTTATTCCTGTACTGGTGCTATAAGACCTACCTACCTGCCAAATTCCATGATTCTAGGTCAACGGGAAGTACCCTATAGGTTTTTTGACAGACAGACAGACAACAAAGTGATCCTATAAGGGTTCCTTTTGAGGTACGGAACTCTAAAAAAACTAAATTAAAATCGGTTCATTAGTTTAGGAGCTACGATGCCACAGACAGATACACACGTCAAACTTATAACATTCCTCTTTTTGGGTCGGGGATTAATAAAACCAAGACAATCAAATTTTAGATACCGTTATTAGCAATGCATAAAACATTACGTCTTTTCCTATGAGGCCAAGATCATCCTCGGTTCGTTGGGCCTTCAATTCGACATCAATGAAATAATTTGAAATTTAAAATTATAAATTAGAAATCACCATGAACAATCGGTATTGGTAACACGGACGCAAAATTAGTTTCTTGAAAGAATACGATTAATAAACTAAGAATTAGAGCGTTTCCACATTAACACGATCCGGTATCGATACCGGATATGCCTACATAACTTTTTTTTTTAAATCGGGTTTTAGTATGACCGTAGTGATAGTGCAGTCTTCAAAACCGAATATTCTCACCAAGAAAAGGTAACTATGACAAAAAGCTCGTAGTTACCTACATCATACTTTTATTTTCTTAATGAGTCTTAAAAATTCAGACCCATACGTATAACTGTTTTTAAACACTAAATCATTTGGCGAGATTGCTTAGATACCGAAAGAAGCCTATATAGGGACTGAATCACACTAATATTATAAAGGCGAAAGTTTGTATGTGTGTGTGTGTGTGTGTGTATGTGTGTGTATGTTTGTTACTCCTTCACGCAAAAACTACTGGACGGATTTGGCTGAAATTCGGAATGGAGATAGATAATACCCTGGATTAGCACATAGGCTACTTTTTATCCCCGAAAACCAAAGAGTTCCCACGGGATTTCAAAAAACCTTAATCCACGCGAACGAAGTCAAGGGCATCAGCTAGTTTAAAAATAAAATTATTTCTTCTCTACTTTTCAAAGCAATTCATTACGGCTTTCAATTCAGTTCAGAACATTTCACAAGGAAGAATAAAATAGAATAGATTTTTATTGAAATAAACTTTTACGAGTGCTTTTGAATCGTCAAATAATTTACCACTGGCTCGGAATGCCGTTCCTACCGAGAAGAACCAGCAAGAAACTCGGCGGTTGCTCTTTTCAATTGATCAATATTTACAATAATATTCCATACTATACAAGCAATTGCAGCCCCGCGCATTGCTGGAGCGAGTCAAATCCAAGCTTTTTTATCATTTACATAATCTTCGATTGTGTAATATGCTTTTGCCAGGAGCATACTTTTAATGGATTTTTTAAACTTTTGTAAAGATTTTTAATTATGTATTACTAGCTGATGCCCGCGACTTCGTTCGCGTGGATGTAGGTTTTTTAAAATTCCCGTGGGAACTCTTTGATTTTCCGGGATAAAAAGTAGCCTATGTGCTAATTCAGCGTATAATCTATCTCCATTCTAAATTTCAGCCCAATCCGTCCAGTAGTTTTTGCGTGAAGGAGTAACAAACATACACACACACACACACACACATACACATACAAACTTTCTCCTTTATAATATTATAGTGTGATAAATTGTGAAAGATATATTATAACACGCATTCACACTATTTATTTATTCATATTTGTCTATGAAAAAGGTTAACGCACCCGTGCGAAGTCGGAGTGGATAACTAGGTAGTAGGTATATATTATGAGCAGTTTCTCTATCTACGTGGGAGGCTAGAGTAAAGTAAACGATAAGCAAGTGAATCATAGCTTGAAGTGGCATGCAAATACGTATTATTCACGGGTGGAGAAGAGTCATTTGCGTCACACACGCAAAGGATTTCACTTTGCAGATTTCTTGTGGGCGTTTCAATCAACAATATAATGTAACCTTAAATAGTAACAAGTGTAAATTAAAAATTTATAACACCCCCGACAAGTGAAGGTCACAGTAACTAGAAAAGAGCTGATAACTTTCAAACGGCTAGACCGATTTTCTTGGATTATAGCTAAGAACACTCTCGATCAAGTCACCTTTCAAACAAAAAAACTAAATTAAAATCGGTTCATTAGTTTAGGCGCTACGGTGCCACAGACAGATACACAGATACACAGACACACAGATACACACGTCAAACTTATAACACCCCTCTTTTTGGGTCGGGGGTTAAAAATAAATGACAATCAGCGCAAAACTAAAACTGAAACTTTTACACGGTTGTTACATTTTTAATCCTCGACCCAAAAAGAGGGGTGTTATAAGTTTGACGTGTGTATCTGTGTATCTGTCTGTGGCATCGTAGCTCCTAAACTAATGAACCGATTTTAATTTAGTTTTTTTTTTGTTTGAAACGTTGCTTGATCGAGAGTGTTCTTAGCTATAATCCAAGAAAATCGGTTCAGCCGTTTGAAAGTTATCAGCTCTTTTCTATTCGGGCAAAGGTACCATGCCGTTGCTTTTAAAGGAAAGATTAGCTACTTACATTTTAAAATTTTGTCAATAAATGCAAACTATTGAATGCTCTCATGGTCGCTAACTATTAGCCTCATAAGAAAACTCAATCACTCGCTGGCGGCGCTGTTTCAATTCCATTTACGCGATCGAATAGGTTAAAAATCTCCCACTAGGCACCTTGGAAACCACCTATACACACGACGACATAAAATGAGCTAGAGACCTGTGACATGCGCCGGAAAGACAGACAGACGGACGAACAGACAGACAGACAGCACAGTGACATTAACAGAGCTCCGTTTTTACCCTTCGGGTACGGAACCCTAACGAGTTGCAAGGAGTCATTATATTCAACCGGCGCAAGACCGTAGAACTTGATAGTCGCTACAAGACCCCTAAGTCCAGCAGTGGGCGTCTGATAGTTAATGATGACTAAATACCCTACAACGCAGTCGGATAAACACTGCACACCCACACACTTCACATAAAAAAATTACCATCACAACATTACCTACCTGCATATTGTGACATGCGTACGTAACTTATACGTAACGACCACGTAACGAACTGGTTCTTTCATTATACATGTATTTAAACTCAAACGTTTAAGTTTGCGTGACTCGCCATTACCTACCTCGTCTACTTGTTTTCGTTTCGAAGAGTTTTTAGGAAGACAGAGGTCCGTGATTAAATACCTACTTGTACACACATAATTTACAATCAAGAATGAATTGCGTATACTCTCCATATATACTTACTATATAATATCATAAATGCGAGTGTCTGTCTGTTATCTTTTCACGACCAATCCGCTTCACCAATTTTAACGTTTGGTAGCTATAAGTAAATCTTGCATCCTATAGAAGGACACATCCTTCTTTTTATCTCAGAAATAGAAGTTTCCACGGAATTTTTAAAATTCTAAATCCATGCGGATGAAGTCAATGAAGGTAAATAAATGTCACCTACCATACTCATATTTATTTCACACAATTGACGCTGGAGCAACCAGCAACGCAAGTGACAGTACTTCCTGACAGTGGCATGACGAATAGAGGAATCATTTAAATTGTCCAATTTTATTGATTTCACTTTCAGTTACATGTGGTTAATATTGTATGTAGAAGAAAAAAGCGGGAAGGCAATAATTTTAACGTTTATGGCTTATGCCCTTCAAAAGATTTCAACGCGCGCGAAGCTTCTCCCTATCTCGTTCCCTCATTGAACAAGTGTAAATTAAAAATTTATAACACCCCCGACGAGTGAAGGTTACAGTAACTAGAAAAGAGCTGATAGCTTTCAAACGGCTGAACCCATTTTCTTGGATTATAGCTAAGAACACTCGATCAAGCCACCTTTCAAACAAAAAAAAAACGAAAAAATCGGTTCATTAGTTTAGGAGCTACGATGCCACAGAGAGATACACGTATACCCACGTCAAACTTATAACACCCCTCTTTTTGGGTCGGGGATTAAAAAATAATATTATTATCAAGTCATTTTCAAGCCTTTATTAGTTTTAATACGAATAGGCAGATGTATCGTGTACTACAAATAGAACTTCTTCATATGAGAATTTTTTACGCAGAAAATACTACTTAAGTACTTTTTATTTACATACTAGCTGATGCCCGCGAATTCGTTTTCGTGGATGTAGGTTTTTTAAAATTCCCGTGGGAACTCTTTGATTTTCCGGGATAAAAAGTAGCCTATGTGCTAATCCAGGATTATAATCTATCTCCATTCTAAATTTCAGCCCAATCCGTCCAGTAGTTTTTGCGTGAAGGAGTAACAAACATACACACACACACACACATACAAACTTTCTCCTTTATAATATTAGTGTGATATATGAGAATGGGTTCATCGATCCCCACAGTATCAACACGACCGATCTCTATGAGTTATAGATTTATTTATTTCTTCAACTGTACAAGAACATTGCAATTAGTATTAACAGGGCTCTCTCCGTCACTTACTCCATACAATCGTAGTTCCAATTTCATTTGAATATTAAACAACCAAAGTCCATGAAATTTTGCAGCCATATTCTAGAAACTAATATCTGTGCCTGTGGTGTTTTAGATTTTTCTAAAAATATGTAGTTTTAAAATTACAGGGGCTCAAAGATTTGTATGTAAATTTTTAAGACCGCGTAACTTTGAAACCGAATATTTTAACAGAAATCTGGAAAACCACAGGCATAGATATTAGTTTCTAGAATATGTCTGCAAAATTTCATGGACTTTGGTTGCTTGATATTCAAATGAAATTGGAACTACGTTTGTATGGAGCGAGTGACGGAGAGACCCCTCTTAAGAACCTAAATAAATACATACATACAGGGTGTAACCAGAACGCTAGCGAAAAACTTAGCGTTTTTTATTAATTATCCTACCTACCTAAACACAATTTAATGTCCATTTGACCAATTCATTCTAATGACCATTTGGCTCATCTAGTAAGTTTAGTGATTTAGTATATTTCAAACCCGCAATGTATAGCGTGCAAAACTCGGGGTCAATGCTGAGTCGTAGGAATGGCTTATCTACGCAACTTTCGTTGAGCTCTATGACACAAGATTTTTAAATTTATTTTTTCGCGTTTTTTGGTTATCTCAGTACTATCATGTATTCGTTTTTGTTTCGTTTCGTTTACACCCTGTATATCCAAAATACTATACAACTGCGAAAGACAAACCAGTATTGTTTGAGTAACATAATATTGAGTATGATGAAACTGTTTATAATTTGAGTAACACGACCAAAGGAATGTTTAACCTTCGGTATACGAAATATCCATTCTGAATACGTAGGTGAGTAGCTACCTATTATTACATATACATATTTAATAATATTATTATTTTTACTTAATAAAAGAGAATGGTCTTTCATATCAGTATTTTGCGTTATAAGTTGGCACTGCAGATAGTAAGGTTGTAATTGACTTTAAAAAAAAGAGGTTCTGTATTCGACCAATTGCAATTGCTGCAATTGCTTGTATAGTAGGTACAGTATGGCACATTATTGTAAATTAAATACTTGAAAAGAGCAACCGCCGAGTTTCTTGCTGGTTCTTCTCGGTATGGACGGCATTCCGAACCAGTGGTAGATTATTTTGACGATTCAAAAGCACTTGTAAAAGTTTAATTGAATAAAATATTTTGAATTTGAATTTTGAATTTGACCCTTGAAGCTTGACCCTTGTATGGATGTATGGATGTTTGTTACGCTTTCACGCAAGAATTACTGGATGGATTTGGCTGAATTTAGGAACGGAGATATTATTATACCATGGATTAACACATAGGCTACTTTTTATCCCGGAAAATCAATGAGTTCCCACGGGATTTTTAAACCTATATCCACGGGAACGAATTCGCGGGCATCAGCTAGTCTAGCATATTAAGGTGGATGTGACGGGTCAGCCCGCGAAATTCAAATTCTTTTTGGTTTTTCACAATTTGTAAACTAATACGACAAAGTAGGTTTATGGCATTCTATTTTCGACAATAACAGTATCATTCCCACCTATTTATATAAAAATCTTTACTTGAAAGGGTCCAGTTTAAGAAATTAGCTCTAGTATCGACTGTAACTCACAAATTAGTCGATACTAGAGCTAATTTTAAACTGGACCTTATCAAGTAAAGATTTTTACATAAACACGTGGAAATGATACTGCTATTGTCGCAACTAGAATGCCATTTAAGCCTATTTTGTCGTATTAGTTTACAAATTGCGAAAAACCAAATAAAATTTGAATTTCGCGGGCAGAACCGTCGCTTGCCCCTTAATGCTGCTGACCTATAGTAAGTAGCTTTACCTAGTATAATATTATATAACCAATAAAATAACTACAGGATTACAGGACTTACGTAATATTATTTACTAAAGGGTTGGTAAGTAAGCTTTTACTTAATAGGTTTATTATTTTATTTATTTAACTATACTGAGATATTGCAAAACCGAAGAACAAGGAAAACATTTTCAGGAATAGGTAGATGTGCCTATATCGCTGGTAGTTAAGTAGGTACATACCTGTCTCGATTTAATGGACTTGTTTTCGGGTCATCTCTTACTAACGAATTATAAAATCATTAGTCTTCTCGAAGCTATAAACGATTCTACTTAATTTATAATCCTGATGCGTTTTTAAACTAACAATAACGATATTACCTAAGGAAAATGTTCTGCATTCCAGTATATTAATGTTATTGCCCCAAGCCGGCTAGAAAATTATAAAAATAGAAGGTAGGATAACGTGTTCTACTCGAACCAAGTGAAGCGGCGCTATTCGCTAAAACAAGATGAGATGGTGTCTCACTTACCTCCGTAAATGACCGCAATTATTTCGAAAATATTTATGTAACAGTGTCACGTATTTTACAACTTTAAAACACAGCACAAATTTACCACAACAACCAAAATACGCGAAGAATTTTGATTGATGTCAATCGTTCCCGCCGGTCGGTTCAAACTTTTTAAATCGAACAAATAGTTTTTCTATTTGGGTCTCTTATTGTGTCGCGATCGACGCGCGACGCGTTTTACGTCGCTCCACTGACTAACTGCTTGACCACTTTCGAATCTTGCGCCGTATTAAAACAACATACAATTAACATCAGAAAGCGTGTCAATAATTTAATACGTGGACAATAGAGCATAATTTTGCTTGAATTCTTAATTTGAAGCGGTAAATTTAACTTCAAAATAACATATCAAAATGTCAAATAAAATTGTAAATGGAATATTGTCAACGCAAACTAGGTACCCACGACACAGGATTACCTAGTGTGGGTACCACCAGACACAGGGAAATTATTGTATAAGACTATATTTTGTTAATAAAATATTTTTCATTTTTCATTTTTTCATTTTTCATATACATAATCCTTACTTCTATTTATGTCATGCCAAGTTAACATTGCTCAGCGGAAAAGACACCTTTGTCGCAAGATTAAATGACAGCCTGCAGCAGTGAGTAAGATCCTAGCGAGAGCCAACACAGATCCAATCATGGACGTAGGATCCAATCGAACATTTTTCATTCACTCATCACATTTGCCGAATCCCCGATAAAGGAGCCATATCATAAAAGTAGCTAAAATTTTATTATTGGCTGTATTTCGGCCATGGATGACAATCTAAACGGCAATTATTCAAAACCTAGCCAAAACTCCTCAATAGATATTATAGTGTACAAAATTTGTGCGCAAAAATTCATCAGGCGCATTCTCTCAAACTTTCCTCACTTGAACGTGCTCAAACCTAAGCATCCTATAGGTCTGTACTCTTTGCTTATAATTCAATGGCCCAATCCTCTCGACTCTAAGATGACGCTCGATTGGTGAGAAAGCAGCAGGCGTAGAAAAACTGGATAAGTAGATATAATGTTTTAATAGTAATTCCTAAATTGTCTATGGTCTGGTCTGGTGGAAGGCTACTGACGGAGCTAGTTACTAGTTAGTTACCACCCTACTACTAGCAAAGACGGGACGGGCCAAGGCGTTCCGGTACGTACCACGTAGAAACCGATAAGGGTCACTGATAGGTGTTATAAAAAATACCCTTCTAAGTTAGTCCGCTTCCATCTTAGACTGCATCATCACTTACCACCAGGTGATACCGCTCACTCCGCAAAGATATTTAGGTAAATAAATAGCGACTATTATTCAGTGCAATTCGGCTCAGACAGCATTGCGGTCTACGGCACAGTCTGTGGTCTAAAGTTTAACAAACACCTCTCTTCAATCGCGTAAACTCTCTCATAATCTCTCTTACGATATCAAGGATACCGGGAGTCAACTGGCGCAGCGCGGCTCGCGTTACCGTAGTACTTAGAGTATTTCTAGTGAGCCCGGCCTGGTAGGACCTACGGATTTACATGCTCTCCGAGTCAAAGGTATGGGTAACACTGCCAATTTACCATCTATGGGCTACTACCGAGAATTCTTCACCCAAACCGGGTCTGAAACTTAGGGCCTCATGATTCACAACTGAATTTGCTAGCTCCAGACGCACTTAACTAGCGAAAAGGGATCAAAGCCCGGACGTCCTGAATAGCAGGCCGTCGTTATAACTACTAGGCTATCACCACCCAGTGTGATATCTAACATTGAGTGTCAGTGGGGTTGGGTTCATGTATTTGGTTCAAGCTTTGGATGACGATGTACCTATTGTAACTATTTGGTTCAAACTGTATTAGAAGCGCTCGACCCACTCCACATATGTACCTACTAGCTGAGACCCGCAGCTTCACCCGCGTGGATTTGGGCTTTAAAAAATCCTGTGGGAACTTTTAATTCCCAGGACAAAAGTAGCCTATCCGTAATAGCCCGTCCCCGGGATGCAACCTGTTTCTGTACCACGTAATAACATTTAAACGGATGATCCTTTAATGATCACCAGGATTTGGGAATGCAATTCCTTACAGCATCAGGGTTGAGGAGTTGGGTCAACGACAAAGTTGTTATAAGATACCTTCAATATCAATTTATAACCGACAGTTTCGAAATCCCAACAGTTTTTTTGGTCAGGACCCCTGCAGCTTCAGGATTGAAGAGTTGGAATCCAAATTTTTTATGGAAAGGTACTCTATCGATGAAAAAAATAATTACGCAAATCGGTTCAGAAATCTCAGAGATATCGGTGTGGGTACCTAGGTAGAAAAACACAGTTGTGTTATCTATTTTTTAAATAGCCTATATTAACTCCTTGGATAATTCTTTTTACTTGTCAGTGAAAGTTGGTGAAAGTCCCGTCAAAATATGTCCAGCCGTTCCGAAGACAGACAAACAAAAATTTTAAAACGTATGAATCAGATGTTAGAATACAGTTTAAATAACCAAGCTAGTTATTTCGAAATTACAGACAGACAATTCAATTTTATTTATTAGTATAGATTATTTGATATTCATTTAGATCGCCAAAAAGTATCAAGTTGTCGAAATAAATCGATACTTTTTCAACATAGTTAGCTGGCAACAACCAACAACAAACGAGCACAAGCGTCTCTGTTGACCATAGCCATAATAAACTGTAGAAACTGTTGGACTTCGTCTGTGCCGGCGTCCAACGACACACGCGCGGCGCCCCTCTGGAGCGCTTCCCAGTCAATTCAAAAAACACCAGCAAAACACAAAAACCGGCCACTTCTAACAAAAAGAAACACTCCAAAAAGGCAGAGCACGCCCGTCATCTAACACCAATACAGACGAAGTCCAAGTCCATACTTATATAGTTTCCCCATGAGTTTCCCTAACTTGTATTATAACTACAAACTTGACATTGGCTAATCCTTGTAAAGCCAGACGAGAGAAAAAAAAACTATAACAAACTGTTGACATGCTGTTGACTGATTGTCACTCTGTTGTCACTGTGGTCTGTGGTTGTCATGTTTTTATATTATTATTTTTAGTGCCCTTACAATCTCAATATTTTAATTGCTTGAATTTATGGTATTCTTGTTGCAACAATGCATTGTAACCAATAGTGAGCTAGTATCAACCAATCAGATGTGATTGCGATTGTAACACTGAACACGCTGAGACGTATCCTAGACGCTTGTCGTGGTGATTTTGGAATTTGATTTCGATTTCGATTTTTGGTGTCTTTTTGGTGCAAATGATTAATTTTTGGGTTTCGTTGGTAATATTTTAATAATAGCAGGACTCAGTTCTTTTTTAAACAAAGTGTTCATAATTACATGATAGGTAGAGCCACGAAAAGTAATTTAATGCCTATTTTCAATCAAAGCTAAACCAAAGCGTCTTGCGGGATACGGAATCAAATTTGACCCCTGTGAGGAATATTCGAATATTCCAAGGTTGGTTGATCGCCAGCTCATAGTTATGTAACACAGCAACTTTCAGCTCTCTACCACAGATAACTATTATACCAGTCTACTCCCTACCTTGAACCGTAGGTACCTGAGATATCCTCAAAAATGAACTTATTTTTTTCAGACTCATTTTTCTACTGAACATTATATTTTCCAGCTTAAGTAATGAAACAAAATCACAGCTACGTTACGTACCTACTAATTGGTGTGTTACCTATTTATGAGCTGGCGATCAAGCAACATTGGAATATTCAAAAATTCCCCACATGGGCCACATGTGTTTTCTTATCCTGGTAGAGTATTTTTGTTATTTCTATCAACTGATATAAATTATACATTTTCCAGATTGCACCCTATCGACAAGCAATCTACAAGATACCTGATAAAGTGGAGATACCAAGCTGACATAGCAAAAAACAAAAATGATGAAAACACAGTGAAAAATACTTTTAAGTGTTTAATAAATATTAAACTAACTGACTGGACCCAGTGATAGCCATGAATGGACTTACCACTTACTTATTGACTAAAATGTGGATGCTCAAACACCATGCTTCTTCGTGAAAATAAATAAAAATTCATATGAAATCCACTTACAAGATAGAGTAGTAGAAGACTAGTGAAGATGTCTGAAATATTCAACCTAAGTGAACTATGCAGGTGTTGCCACTCAGATGGCAGCTTTAAGAGTCTGAATCTATGTTATAGTTTTAAGGGACAAGTGGAAGTATATGCAAATATGCTCCATGAAACTTTTGGATTAATTGTGAGTATTTTTGCGCTTGCATTTTAGTAGGACAGCAAGTGCCACTTATGATATGTCAACACTCTATCACCGGTTCGGAAAACAGATTCTACTAAGAAGAGCCAGCACAAAACTCATCAGTTACTCTTTTTTTTTAATAAAATTGCAAATGCTGCTGTGACAAGTCACTTGACTTAACTTGCTGCAAGTGTTTACACAGAGCAAGTGACTTAATAAAACTAACTTCACTTTATGGAAACAATTCATCTAAGGTATATTACTTGGCAAAAAATATTGCACATCAAACTTTAGTAAGAGATAATGGTATAGACTGTTGTCTCTATTGTTGAGTCAAGGTCTAGGTATGAGTGACAGAGACGCTCTACAAAGCAGGAAACTCTTTCTAAAGTTTGGTATGCAATATTTCCTGCAGGGGACTGTAACAGTGTATATGAAAATATCATTGCTGTGCAAACACCAACATACTCTTACAATATCTTACAATTATACTTATTCAAACGTTCATGTAAAAAAAATTAAAAGGCACAATTAAGCCTATAGATAAATACCAGGTAAGTAATAACTCAAAATACATATTTTATTACTTTCTATTAAGTATTTATTGTGGATTTTATTTCAGCTGCAGCAACCATCTATAGAAGCAAGCTACTCAATATGTGATATATGTATAATAAAGTTAAGACATGCATTACAATTCAAGAGACAAGTACAAGAATGTGAAATGAAGTTTGAAGATTATTGCAAAAGTAAGTATTGTATGTTTGTCATCCCAACCCATCGCCAGCCCAATACTCAGCACAGGGCCTCCTCTCAGAATTAGAAGAGTTTAGGCGATAGTCATCCATACTGGCTAAGATTCACACAACTTTGAAAATATTATAGAGAACTCTCAAACATTCAGGTTTTGTTACAATGTTTCTCGTCACCTTTAAAGCAAATGATATTTGATTGCCTGAATTGCACATAACTCTGGGTCACCACTATAAATTTTTAGTGATATTTTTTTTTAAATGCAAATATAAGCACTCTAAAGTAACTCACTTTCTTGCCAAGAAAAAATCATACAAACATGATTTGTGTTTTTCTGTTACAGATGAGATGGCACTACAATCAGAAATGATAAAAATAGAACATGAACTATGTAGTATGTATACAAAATGTTTACATCTATATGCAAATAATAAATACAAGTGTAAATTAAAAATTTATAACACCCCCGACAAGTGAAGGTTACAGTAATAACTAGAAAAGAGCTAATAACTTTCAAACAGCTAAACCGATTTTCTTGGATTATAGCTAAGAACACTCTCGATCAAGCCACCTTTCAAACAAAAAAACTAAACTAAAATCGGTTCATTAATTTAGGAGCTACGATGCCACAGACAGATACACAGATACACACGTCAAACTTATAACACCCCTCTTTTTGGGTCGGGGGTTAAAAATTGAAGTGTCTGTTTGTTTGAACGGGCTAATCTTTGGAATGGCTTAACCTGTTTTGACGGGACTTTCACAGACAAGTAGAGGATTAACCAAAGAGTAACATAGGCTACTTTTTAACAGACTGAAAAATGGAGGAGTTGTGTTTTTCTACCTATGTACACTGATATCTCCGAGATTTCTGAACCGATTTGCGTATTTTTTTTATTTATTGATAAAGGAATTTTTTGACATTGTTCCATAAAAAATTTAGATTCCAACTCCTCAACCCTGATGCTGCAGGGGATCTGACCAATCTACGCGGGCGAAGCTGCAGGCATCACCTAGTAAATAATTATTTAATTTGGTATGTCAAACTAGACGGAAAATATTAAAAAAAAAATTGACTTTTTATTGATGAAATAAGATTTTTATTTCTTAGGTAAAGTCCAAAAATCGATTTCATCCAAAGTATTGAGCCGATTTATTTGAAATAAAAAAAGATTATGCCACATACCTACCTTTTTTGCTGTGAGGGTAAAATGACAAATAAATCGCAAAAAATGCATGTTTAGACAAAAATGCACTTTTATACAAAAGTACATTTTTACGAATGTTTCACACTTCCATCTTTTTTTAAATCATATTTTTTAATATTACTTTTTATTTTTTGTCTATAATTTATCGTTTAGTTTACCCCCTTTCGGGTTGCATTTCATCAAAGTAAACATGGTTTGAAAGTGTACTTTTGCATTGCCCTGCATTGATGGGGTCTCATGTTTGTGTCATTATTTGTTTTTCTACATAAATTCAATGCTGATAAATGTATTACTGTTAATAATAACTTATTCAATACATTAAATTAATAATTATTTCAGGTGATAAGACGATAATCCCTTATATCAACGTAAAAAGTGAGGGTGAGTTGCATAGTTTATGATCTAAAGTTGCATCGACGGACTTGTAGATACTGCAAGCCATTCGTCCAGGCGTGCCCGAAAATGTGAACTAAGCGCCTATCTTATTTTCACTACCCTGGTACTCTAAATAAAATAAATAAAGTATATAGGTGGTGAAAATAAATTCAATACTGCGGGCCCGAAAAAGCCAAATTTGGATAAGCTGAAAAAGCGATAATTTGACATGAACAACATAATCATTGTTAACGTGATAACTTATAGACAATTTATTTTCAGATCTCAGCGACGAGAGTCAGCGTAATGAAGACACAAATGCGGATCATTCAGGTGTAGAAGTATCTAATTATGACTGTATAGGCAATAACGAAGAGGAAATAATTAACACTGAGTATCAGCTAAATGAATGTTTGAAAAAGCAACAATCTGATATAGCAAATGCTGAAATTCAACGCAATGGCTGCTTAGAAAAACGAACGTTAAAAGTGAGGATTATTCAGAATAATGTAATAAAGGAGAAATCAAATGAACCAGGTAATCTTTTGAAACGAAGAACCCCATCAGGTTGTTCTACTATAAGGCGCCATCTCCACATGCGAGGAAATCGCAACGAGTCCGACCTACTATCGTCGGCGATAGTATCACCCTGTGGAGATTGGCCTATAAGAGTTGTATCGAATTTGGTGGTACGGTGAGACTATCGCCGCGATTCTCTCGTCCGTGGAGATGGCGCCTGAAGTAGTAATAGGTAGTAACCATAACTTGTTCCCACAGGAATAAAAACTTGGCTTTTGTTTTACTGGGAGGTGACAGCTACAGTGACGATCGCAATCAACTCTGATTGGCCAAGACTATCACTATTGGCTGAAATGCTTTGTTGCAGCAAGAATGCCATAAATTCAGCCAATCACAACAATTGAGAATGTAGGAATAATTATTAATGCGAGGCATAAGTAGATAATATGATAGACTAACATTATAATATTGTTGTTGTTGCATAACTGATAGACAATTTATTTTCAGATCTTAGTGACGAGAGTCAGTATAGTGAAGATAGAAACGTGGATTATGCAGATTTAGAAGTATCTAGTCATGGCTATATAGGCGATAACAAAGAGAAAACAGTAAGCACTGAGTATCAGCTAAATAAATGTTTGGAAAAGCAACAAATCAATACAGCAAGTACTGAAATTCAACACAACAACTTAGAAAGAGAAAAAACAGTTAAAACTAAATCAAAAATTCAACAAAAGAGAACTTTAAAAAATCAAAAATCGGGTGTATCAAAAGTGAAGAGCAAACAGAAGAATGTAGTAAAGGAAAGAAGAAAAAAAACAGTTAAAACTAAATCAAAAATTCAACAAAAAGGAAGTTTAAAAAATCAAAAATCAGTTTATCAAATTGATATATCAAAAGTGAAGAGCAAACAGAAGAATGTAGTAAAGGAAAAATCGAATGAACCAGGTAACTTTTTGAAACTAAGAACCTCATCAGACTGTTCTATTGCAAGGCACCTTAAGGCCTCATTCACACGAGAGCTTTTTAACGTCTGTTAAAAAAAGCGTTCAAATAGAACAAATGCATTCCCAAGTATCTGTTCACACGTCAACGTTTTTTTAACGCGCACTATGTATTTTCAGTGCAACGCCGGGTTTTAACGCAACGCTTTTTTAACGCTCGTGTGAATTAAAGCTAATTCATTTTGCCTTAGTTTGACAGCTACAGTGTGATGATCGTAATCACCTTTGATTGGCCGACACTCTCTCACTATTGGCTGAAATGTTTTGTTGCAGCAAGAATACCATAAATTCGGCCAATCATAACAATTGAGATCATCGCAATGATTGATGCGAGCCATAAGTAGATAATATGATAGACTAACATTAAAAAAATGTTAACTCCATAACTTTAACTAATAGACAATTTATTTTCAGATCTTAGCTACGATAGTCAGGAGAATGAAGATACAAACGCGGATGGTGCAGATTTAGAAGTATCTAGTCATGACTACATAGGCAAAAATGAAGAGAAAACAGTAAGCACAGAGACGAATGAATGTTTTGAAAAACAACAAACATATGCAGCAAATACAGAACAAAAGAAGAGTTTGAAAACGCGATTATCAGGTGTATCCAAAGTGAAGAGCAAACATAAGAACGAAGTAAAAGAAAAATTGAATAACCCAGGTAAAACATTAGACTATACCTAACTCATTTCTACAGGAAATAAATTTTGCGTTGTGCATAATTTTAATGGGGCATGACACCAATCACCATAGTTTGATAGTTACTGTGTGACGATCGTAATCACCTCTGATTGGGCGACACTCTCTCACTATTGGCTGAAATGCTTTGTTGCAGCAAGAATATCATAAATTCAACCAATCACAACAATTGAGATCGTAGCACATGAGTTTACCTTGATCACATCGCACGACTAGTGTTAGTCTATAATTGAATTTTTAGCTCTTCTTCTTTGCTAGCCCTTCTTTATCCATTGTTGAACATAGGCCTCCACACGTGCACGCCATTCTTCTCGATGTTGGGCGAACTAGCTTAATAGCAAATTTTTAGCTCATTACTAAGTTTTATTACTAACTAGCTGATGCCCGCAGCTTCGCCCGCGTGGATTTAGGTTTCTAAAAATCCCGTGGGAACTTTTGATTTCTCAGGACAATGTCGCAAAGTTTTTCTATCGATTAAAAAAAAAATTACGCAAATCGGTTCAGAAATCTCGGAGATTTCGGTGTACGTAGGTAGAAAAACACAACTCCCTTTTTGAAAGTCGGTTAAAAAAGTAGCCTATGTTACTCCCTGGTCAATCCTCTATTTGTCTGTGAAAATCCCGTCAAAATCGGTTCAGCCGTTCCGAAGATATTAGCCTTTTCAAACAGACAGACAGACAGACCGACAGACAAAAATTTTAAAACCGGGTGATTCAGTTATGGTATCGTTCAAATAACCATATGAGCTTAATATGAGGTAGTTATTTCGAAATTACTGACAGACACTTCAATTTTATTTATTAGTATAGATCACGCTTTGTTCAGAAATCTCGGAGATATCGGTGTACATAGGTAGAAAAACACAACTCCATTTTTGAAAGTCGGTTATAAAAGTTGCCTATGTTACTCCTTGGCTAATCCTCTACTTGTCAGTGAAAATCTCGTCAAAATAAGTCCAACCGTCCCCGAGATGAGCCCGTTCAAACAGACAGACAAAAATTTTAAAAACGTGTGATTCAGTTATGGTATCGTTCAAATAACCATATGAGCTTAAAATGAGAGAGTTATTTCGAAATTATAGACAGACAATCCAATTTTATTTATTAGTATGTAAAAGACACCCCAGTAGGTGGAAGGGCACGTCGTATGGAGCCGCTCGATTCACGCGGCGTAAGTCCGTAGCGCGTGGAAGTCTCTACAAGAGACATAAGCCCAGCACTGTGGACGTCTATCGATTGTTGATGATAGTGATGAATGTTTTATTAATTTTGCAGGTAATCCCAAAGGTGGAACATCAGATGTATCAAAATTGAACATTAAACAGAAGAACGTAGTAAAAGAAAAATCTAATGAACCACTTAACCTATTGAATCTAAGGACCTCATTAGTCCACGCTGCTGCCACTAATTATTTCCATTTCCAAAATACGAAAGTTTACATTTGCCAAACTTGCAAAAGTAGCTTTAAAACCGCAGCAAGCCTAAGAGAACACGTAAATAAACTGCATTCTTTATTTCATTGTGGAGTTTGTAAAAAAAACTTCAATACAAAAGCAGCATTATCAACACACAAATCTACACATAGAGATAATATCTTCGAATGTGATATCTGTGGCAAAAGGTATCCGATACGATCGACTCTGGTAACTCATAGGAACACACACACAAAAGAAACGGTTTTCACATGTGATATGTGTAATAAAGATTTCCTATATAAATCCGCATTGAGAAGACATATAGAGTTCCATTTGGGTAAAAACAAGAAATTCATGTGTGACTTATGTGGACACCCATTCAACGACACGACCAATTTGAACATACACATCCGTAACGTCCACGAGAAACTGAGACTGTTCAAATGCGACCAGTGTCCTAAAGCATACGCTTCTTTTAAAACTTTGAGAATACATTTAAGGAAACACACCGGTGAGCGTCCGTATAAATGTCAACTTTGTGGCGAATCGTTTGCGTGCAGTTCTCGCTTAAGAGGGCATACAGATATCCACCATTCTAAAATCACTTATGAATGCAAAGTCTGCGGGAAACATTTCAAGAGTCGGAAAGCTCTTGGTTCTCACACTAGGACACACACTCGTGTCAAACCTTACGAATGTGATTATTGCGACTTAGCTTTCTCATGTTCATTTTCTCGAAACCGCCATGTCAAGGGTCATTGCAACGCCCGTGAGCGACGCCATAAAGAGAAAATCTTCTCTTGCGAAATATGCCTTAAAAAATTCGCTGAAAAAGCGTTTTTGAAAAAACATATGAAAACCATTCACGGCCCGAATACTAAAGTGAAAATGAAGTGTACTTTGTGTAAAATGTCCGTACGTAATATGGAGAAACATATGAAGACACATACGGACAGGACTCTTCAGTGCAGCGCTTGCCCAAGAACATATTCCGACAGTAGCGTCTTGAATCGGCACTTCAGAGAAATTCACTGTGGTATAACTTACGATTGTGACCTCTGCGATAAAAAGTATGTAACACCGAGAAATTTGCGGAATCATAAATTGAAGAAACACAACACACATACACAGTTCAAAGTAGAGCAGGAAGATGCGAATGTAATAGAAAATTAAAACAATTTAGGTATAGTGATATCAAAATGTTCCTCCTTGGCGCATTCTTGAGTGGCGTGGCCTTATAAGTGGTTCTTGCCATCTGATTTTATACTCGGCTTTCGCCTTGAGTTGAGCTTGTGCATTAAGGCCGTGATAGCCTAGTGGTTGAGACGTCCGCCTCCCATTTGGGAGGTCGGGCGTTCGATTCCAGACAGGCACCTCTAAATTTTCCTTCTCATTTTGGGAAACCCGTGCTCAGTATTGAGCCGGCAAAGGGGTTTTCGTGATGATTAACACCACATAATTATTTTTTACAATGCTTGACTATATTGGATTAGTTTGTATAATGTATTCAAAAATGGAAATGTTTAGTACTGTTTTGTATGATAAGAATTTTTAGAATAATGAATGAATAATTTAGGTAAACGTTTTTTTTTAAATGTTATACTTGCATTTTTCCAAAGAGAATAAAGTGTAATAAAATATTAAAAGATGGACCGTTCTTTTTTTCGAGTGTGCTAAGTTTCCACGGAGTTAAGTTAGTGTAGTGCTCTCTCTGTTACGTAATCTCATACAAACACAAATGACAGACTAAAACTCAGTGTACGTTAACCATTTTGAGTAACCAACAATAACAAATGAAACTAACTATGTTTTTGAATTGAATTTCGTATCTTTTTTTGAAAACATAGGTTCTTGTTCTTCTTTAATAAAGTAGTATTGGTTGATTACTTCTAACAAAACGTCGAGACTTCACGTCACTGGCAGACGTCAAAATGTTAGTACATTTGACGCAGGTAGCCAAGTAGACCTATTTTTTAACCCCCGACCCAAAAAGAGGGGTGTTATAAGTTTGACGTGTGTATCTGTGTATCTGTCTGTGGCATCGTAGCGCCTAAACGAATGAACCGATTTTAATTTAGTTTTTTTTGTTTGAAAGGTGGCTTGATCGAGAGTGTTCTTAGCTATAATCCAAAAAAATTGGTTCAGCCGTTTAAAAGTTATCAGCTCTTTTCTAGTTTTCTTGTAGAAAAGAAGGTTAGATAACCCTTATGTTCATAATATTCAAGTGTCAATTGACAAATGTCAAGCTGTCAAGATGGACGTTGCCTAGACATACATAATTATTTATTTGAAAATGATGTTTAGGAAAACTCAGATACTTTGGATCGTAGGCGCGGAATAGTCCAATCTGAAAATCGGTTCAGCCGTTTGAAAGTTATCAGCTCTTTTCTAGTTACTGTAACTTTCACTGGTCGGGGGTGTTGAAAATTTTTAATTTACACTTGTCTTCGATTTTACGTCACCATAGCCTAATATTTGGCATAATATGGTCGATTCAGGATCAAACTGAGAGTTCGGTCTAGAAGCCAGTGTGTGCCAGACCGTCGTTTTCTTTATAAAAGCTGATAGTTTCTCTGCGTATTGTCCCAACACAAGGAGGGACGATCAGCGAGTATGAAGTTTGGATCATGGTGGCTTTGGGAGATAAAAAGTAATAAAAGTGTAAAAAATCTTACTACAAATTTTGAAGTCTAATCCATACTAATATAAATAATATAATAAATGTAAAAGTGTGTCGGTCTGTCTGACTGTTATAAATTTTTTGGACGTCAAATACACAATTCGATTTCTCAATTTCGAACACAATACGGTAGCATCATTCACTCTGGTAGCCTGCATGATAATCGAACTTTTGCCCTACATTTATGTCCCTACATGACTGGTGTGGTGACATGGTGCGGGTTACATGGACGGTTCGCCGCTGCTTGGTAGGTAAAGATACCTTCAATATCAATTTATAACCGACAGTTTCTAAATCCCAGCAGCTTTGGTGATCAGTGATTGCTGCAGCATCAGGATTGAGGAGTTGGAATCCAAATTTTTTATGGATAAGTAGTTCCTCTTTGATAAAAAAAAAAAAACAGGCAAATCGGTTCAGGAATCTCGGAGATATCGGTGTGGGTAGGTAGAAAAACACAGTTGTGTTATCTATTTTTGTAAGTCTGTTAAAAAGGTAGCCTATGTTACTCCTTGGTTAATTCTCTACTTGTTAGTGAAAGTCCCGTCAAAATATGTTCAGCCTTCCGAAGATTAGCCTGTTCAAACAGACAGAAAAACAAAAATATTAAAAACTTGTGACTCTGCTGTTATGGTACAATTTCAATAGCCAAGGTAGTTATTTCGAAATTAGACAGACAATTTTTTTTATTAGTATAGATTACAGACAGACACTTCAATTTTATGTATTAACTAGTATAGATTATTTGATATTCATTTAGAATTTAGATCGCCAAAAAGTATCCATGTGTCGAAAACAAAATATCGCATCATCGTATGTCATGGACGTATATATGTACTACAGATAATATTACCGTGACTATCTTGGATCTCTATGGTGACTATACTCTCTATGTCGTATGTACATCGATATATTTTTTTCAACATAGTTGGCAACAACAACACGGGCGTCACAGTTGACCATAGTCATAATAGACTTTTGACTGATTGTCACTGTGGTCTATGGTTGTCATGTTTTCTTATTATATCCTTTTTCGTGCCCTTACATTCTCAATATTTTGATTGGCTTAATTTATCGTATTCTTGTTGCAACAATGCATTGTAACCAATAGTGAGCTAGCATCAACCAATCAGATCAGATGTGATTGCGATTGTAACACTGAACACGCTGAGACGCTTGTCGTGGTGAATGATTACGATTACGATAATTGTGATTACGACGGTTTTTGGTGTCTTTTTGGTGCAAGTGATTAATTTTTGGGTTTCGTTGGTAATATTTAAATTCTAGCAGGACTCAGTCCTTTTTTAAACAAAGTGTTCGTACTTACATGATAGGTAGAGCCACGAAAAGTGATTTAATGTATATTCTGTTCAATCAAAGCATCTAGAGGGATACGGAAGGAAATTTGGCCAGGCCTGTGAGGAATATTCGATACCAAGCTGACATAGCAAAAAAACAGAAATAATGAAAACACAGTGAAAAATACTTTTAAGTGTTTAATAAATATTAAACTAACTGACTGGACCCTGTGATAGTCATGAATGGACTTACCACTTACTTATTGACTAAAATGTGGACGCTCAAACACAATGCTTCTTCATGGAAATAAATGAAAATATTTATATGAAATTCACTTACAAGATAGAGAAGTAAAAGACTAGAGATGTCTGAAATATTCAACCTAAGTGAACTATGCAGGTGTTGCCACTCAGACGGCAGCTTTAAGAGTCTTAATCAATGTTATAGTTTTATGGGACAAGTTGAAGAATATGCACATATGCTGCATGAAACTTTTGGATTAATTGTGAGTATTTTTGCTCTTGCATTTCAGTAGGACAGCAAGTGTCCCTTATGATAGGTATGTCAACACTATCACCAAATCATAATCTACTGAGAAGAGCCAGCACCAAACTAAGCAGTTACTATTTTTTTAATAAAATTGCAAATGCTGCAGTGACAAGTCACTTGATTTAACTTGCTGCATGTGTTTACACAGATCAAGTGACTTAACAAAGCTAGCTTTATTGTTAGTAGACACAACACTTTAGGGAAACAATTCATCTCAGGCACAGTACTTGGCAAGAAATATTGCACATCAAACTTTAGTAAGAGATAACAGTGTAGACTGTTATCTCTATTGTTGAGTGAAGATCTAGGTATGATTGACAGAGGCTCTGAATGAGAAGAGTTGCTCTACAAACAGGAAACTATTTCTAAAGTTTGGTATGCAATATTTCCTGCAGGGAACTGTAACAGTGTATATGAAAATATCATTGCTGTGGAAAAACCAGCATACTCTTACAATATCTTACAATTATACTTATTCAAACGTTTATGTAAAAAAAATTAACAATTAAGCCTATAGATAAATACCAGATAAGTAATAATTCAAAATACTTATTACTTTCTATTAAGTATTTATTGTGGATTTTATTTCAGCTGCAGCAACCATCTATAGAAGCGAGCTACTCAATATGTGATATATGTATAACAAAGTTAAGAGATGCATCACAATTCAAGAGACAAGTACAAGAATGTGAAATGAAGTTTGAAGATTATTGTAAAAGTAAGTATTTTACGTCTTGTCATCCCAACTCATTGCTAGCCCAGTGCTGAGCACATGGTCTCCTCTCAGATTAAAAGAGTTTAGGCGATAGTCCACCATACAGACTAAGATTCACACAACTTTGAAAATGGATTACTCTCAAACATTTGGGTTTCGTCACCTTTAAAGCAAGTAATGATATTTAACTGTCTAAATTGCACATAACTCTGGGTTACCACTATAAATTATTAGTGACTAGCTGATGCCCGCAGCTTCGCCCGCGTGGATTGGTCAGATCCCCTGCAGCATCAGGATTGAAGAGTTGGACTCCAAATTTTTTATGAAACAATGTCGCAAAGTTCCTCTATCGATTAAAAAAGAAATGACGCAAATCGGTTCAGAAATCTCGGAGATTTCGATGTACATATGTAGAAAAACACAACTCCCTTTTTGAAAGTCGGTTAAAAAAGTAGCCTATGTTACACCCTGGTCAATTCTCTACTTGTCTGTGAAAATCCCGTCAAAATCGGTTCAGCCGTTCCAAGGATTAGCCTTTTCAAACAGACAGACAGACAGACAGACAGACAAAAATTTTAAAAACGGGTGATTCAGTGTTGGTATCGTTCAAATAACCATATGAGCTTAATATGAGGTAGTTATTTCGAAATTACAGACAGACACTCCAATTTTATTTATTGGTATAGATTAGTATAGATAACATTTTTTTTAATGTAAATATACTCTAAAGTAACTCACTCTCTTGCCAAGAAAAAATCATACAAACATGATTTATGTTTTTCTGTTACAGATGAGATGGCACTACAATCAGAAATTGTAATAAAAATAGAAACTGAACTTTGTGGTATGTATACAAAATATTTACATTAATTTAATCTGATACGTCAAACTGGACTGAAAATATTTAAAAAAAAAATGACTTTATTGATGAAATAAGATTTTTATTTCTAACATGGAATCCAAAAATCGATCCCAAGTGTTGAGTCAATTTATTTGAAATAAAAAAAAATTATGACACATACCTACTTTGTGGTGAGGATAAATGGCAAATAAATCGTAAAAATGCATGTTTATACAAAAATGCACTTTTATACAAAATGCCATTTTTATGGCTGTTTTTTTTTTAAATATAGACTTACTCATATTTTTTAATATTACTTTTTGTTTTTGTCTATAATTTATCATTTAGTTTATCGGTTCAGGGTGCATTTTGTTAAATTACACACTTATTAAAAGTGTACTTTTGCATCACTCTGCACTGATAGGGTCTCATGTTTGTGTCATTATTTGTTTTTGTACATAAATGCAATGCTGATTAATGTATTACTGTTAATAACAACTTATTCAATACATTAAATTAATAACTATTTCAGATGATAAGGCGATAAAAACTGATGTCAAAAGTGAGGGTAAGTTGCATAATTTATCATCTAAAGTTGCATCAACAGACTTGTAGATACTGCAAGCCATTCATCCAGGCGTGCCCGAAAATTTGAGCCAAGCGCCTATTTTATTCATTACTCTTTCAATACTGTGTAGAAAAATCCTTTGAATAAGCTGAAAAAGCAATAATTTGACATGAACAACGTATATCATTGTTAACGTGATAACTTATAGACAATTTATTTTCAGATCTTAGCGACGAGAGTCTGCGTAATGAAGACACAAATGCGGATTATTCAGGTGTAGAAGTATCTTATTATGACTATGTAGGCAATAACGAATACGAAATAACTAACACTGAATATCAGCTAAATGAATGTTTGATAAAGCAACAAACTAATACAGCGAGTACTGAAATTCAACACAATGACTTAGAAAAAGAAAAATCAGTTCAAACTAAATCAAAAATTCAACAAAAGAGAAGTTTAAAAAAGCGAACATCAGGTGTATCAAAAGTGAAGAGCAAACGGACGAATTTACTAAAGGTAAAAAGAGAAAAAACAGTTATACCTACATCAAAAATTCACCAAAAAGGAAGTTTAAAAAATCTAAAATCAGGTGTATCAAAAGTGAAGAGCGAACAGAAGAATGTAGTAAAGGAAGAATCAAATGAACCAGGTAACTTTTCGAAACTAAGGACCTCATCAGACTGTTCTATCGCAAGGCACCTTAATGGCTTATTCACACAAGAGCTTTTTTAACGTCTGTTAAAAAAGCGTTCAAATAGAACAAATGCATTCCCAAGTATCTGTTCACATGTCAACGTTTTTTTAACGCTCGTGCGAATTAGGGCTAATTCATTTTGCCGTAGTTTTACAGCTACAGTGTGACGACCGTAATCACCTCTGACTGGCCAACACTCCCTCACTATTGGCTGAAATGCTTTTTTGCAGCAAGAATACCCTAAATTCAGATAATCACAACAATTGAGATCGTAGGAATGATTAGTGCGAGGCATAAGTAGATAATATGATAGACTAACATTAAAATATTGTTAACTTCATAACTGAAAGACAATTTATTTGCAGATTTTAGCCAATATAGTCAGGAGAATACCTTGAAATTGTGCCTTGTGCATCGTTTTAATGGGGCATGACACCATAGTTTGATAGCTATAGTGTGACGATCGCAATTAGCTCTGATTGGCCGACACTATCTCACTATTGACTGAAATGCTTTGTTGCAGCAAAAATACCATGAATTCAGCCAATCACAACAATTGAAATCGTAGCACATGAGTTTTTCTTGCTCACATCACATCGCACGACTTGTATACTCGCTTTATAATCGAATTTTTAGCTCTTCTTCTTTGTTAGCCCTTATTTATCCATTGTTTGACATAGGCCTCCCCACGCCCACGCCATTCTTCTCGGTGTTGGGCGAGCTAGCTTAATAGCAAATTATTTGCTATTAATGTTTTATTATTAAGATTTATAAATAAAGACCTCCCAGTAGGTGGGCGAAAGAATCAGGCGAGTCGCAGGGAGCCGCTCGATTCACGCGGCGCAAGTCCGTATCGTGTGGAAGTCTCTTGAAGAGACGTATGCCCAGCACTGTGGACGTCTATCGATTGTTGATGATGGTGATGAATGTTTTATTAATTTTGCAGATAATTCCAAAGGTGAAACATCAGATGTATCAAAAGTGAAGATAAAACAGAAGAACATAGTAAAAGAAAAATCGAATTCCACAAATCGCAAAGTTTACCTTTGCCAAACTTGCAATGGTAGCTTTAAAACCTCAGCAAACCTAAGAGAACACCAAAAGAAACAACATTCTTCATTTCGTTGTAGAGTTTGTAAAAAAAACTTTAATACAAAGGAAGCATTAACAATACACAGACTTACACATAGATATGATATCTTTGAATGTGATATCTGTGGCAAAAGGTATCCGTTGCGATCGACTTTGAAAACGCATAGGAACACACACACAAAAGAAAAGGTTTTCACATGTGATATGTGTAATAAAGATCTCCTATCTAAATCCTCATTGAGAAAACATATAGACTTCCATTTGGGTAAAAACAAGAAATTCATGTGCGACTTATGTGGACACTCATTCAACGACAAGACCAATTTTAACATACACATCCGTAACGTCCACGAGAAACTGAGACTGTTCAAATGCGACCAGTGTCCTAAAGCATACGCTTCTGTTAAATATTTGAGAATACATTTAAGGAAACACACCGGTGAGCGTCCGTATCAATGTCAACTTTGTGGCGAATCGTTTGCGTGCTATTCTCGCTTAAGAGAGCATACAGATATCCACCATTCTAAAATCACTTATGATTGCAAAGTCTGCGGGAAACATTTCAAGAGTCGGAAAGCTCTTGGTTCTCACACCTGGACACACACTCGTGTCAAACCTTTCAAATGTGATTATTGCGACCTAGATTTCTCATGTTCATTTTCTCTAAACCGCCATGTCAAGAGGCATGTCGACGCCCGCGAGGGACGCCATAAAGAGAAAATCTTCTCTTGCGAAATATGCCTTAAAAAATTTGCTGAAAAAGCGTTTTTGAATAAACATATGAAAGCCATTCACGGCCCGAATACTAAAGTGAAAATGAAGTGTACTTTGTGCAAAATCTCCGTACGCAATATGGAGAAACATATGAAGACACATACGGACAGGACTCTTCAGTGCAGCGCTTGCCCTAGAACATATTCCGATAATAGGGCCTTGAATCGGCACTTCAGACAAATTCACTGTGGTATAACTTACGATTGTGACCTTTGCGATAAAAAGTATGTAGCACTGAAAAATTTACGAAATCATAAATTGAAGAAACACAACACACATACACAGTTCAAAGTGGAGCAGGAAGATTCGAATGTAATAGAAAATGAAATAATTTAGGTAAAATGATATCAAAATGTTCCTCCTTTTCGCATTCTTGAGTAGTGTGGTCTTATAAGTGGTTCTTGCCATCTGATTCTATTTTCGGCTTCCGCCTTCAGTTGAGCTTGTGCATTAAGTATGGTTTTACAGTGACGCTTTCGCCAGCGCGGTTGGTAAGCGGCGCGGGCCACGAGCTTTGCGTCTTTTGGATCGTTACATAGTCGCGCGGATGGCCCGCGGCGACGGCAATTCGGCCATCGCGCTTACCACCCGCGCGGACGGTAAGCGTCACTGTAAAACCAGCCTAACGCCGTGATAGCCTAGTGGTTACGACGTCCGCCTGCTATTCGGGAGATCGGGCGTTAGATTCCGGACACGCACCTCTAAGGTTTCAGAGTTATGTGCTTTATGAAATTAAATATCACTTGCTTTAACGGTAAAGAAAAACATCATGAGGATACCTGCATGCAAATCAAATCAAATCAAATTTCTTTATTGCGAATTTGGGTAAACAGTGGAGATGTTATAAAGATAAAAAGGTACAGCCAAATTCTCCGCACGAGTCTCTAGAATGTTCTCAGATGCTAAGTCTGCCAAATCCTCATTTTGAGACGAAACCCGTGCTTAGTAGCTAGCCGGCGAAGGGGTTTTCATGATGATTAACACCATATAATTATTTTTTTACAACCCTTGACTATATTGGATTAATCTGTATAATGTATTCACACATGGAAATATTTGTAATGTTTGTTATGATAAGAATTTTTAGAATAATTTATTGATTTAAGTAAAAGTTTTTTAGATGTTATAACATTATTCCAGAGAGAGTAAAGCGTGACAATTTATTGAAAAAATATGTGACGAAATGAAATATTAAAAGATGGACCGTTATTTTTTTTTCTAGCTAGCGTGCTATTTTTTGTCTGGGGATACAGAAGCTTAAAAATGAAATACAAAATAAATACATAAAATTATATTAAGTCTTTAATTTTCTCTAGACAGAACATACTTCAATAATAAATGTAAAAAATACAGTTTTATGTTTTAGGTAGGTATAAACTAAAATTAATTAAGTACAATATAAATACAACTTGTTACTACGTCTCTTTAGGTAATAAATACTACTTAAGTGGTGTTGAACACATCACTTATGTAGTATTTATTAAGTACAAGTATTAAATATAACTGGTCGTTTTCTGTTCCAACACAGAATGTGCTCCAAAACAGTTGGGGTAGCAAACGAGCAGTAATGTATGACAACGTATGAATGTATGAGCGAAGACGTGCATACTCGATAAAAGTGAACACATTTTATACATACTCGTACTTTCTTTTTCCTTAAGAATTGTAGAAGTATGCATTTCTGAAATGGTATAAGCCTCATCAGAAATATAAAAACTTATTCTGGGGGCGTCACTAGTACATAGTCTATGGTCACTAAGTATTATAAATTAGTTCCACGGGTTTCCGTAATATGGCGATGTGTTTTATTTTTCTGGTCAGGCATTAAACTTAAAGTTTATATTGGTACCCGATTTCATTGCAATTTGCAACCAATAAAATCAATCTTATTGTCTGTGATTGCGACACACCACAATACTGTATCTAATGTCTTTAAGCCTCAATAGCTCAACGGTTATAGGAGCGGACTGAAATCCGAAAGGTCGGCGGTTCAAACCCCACCCGTTGCACTATTGTCGTACCCACTCCTAGCACAAGCTTTACGCTTAGTTGGAGGGGAAAGGAGAATGTTAGTCATGATTAACATTCTTTAAAAAAAAAAAATGCGTCCGTAGCTTCATGATCATACTATAAGGATCATTCAGCTTTACCTATATGAGTACACCTATGTCTTTTCAATCCGCTACTCTGTGTGAAATGACTATTGCACATATTGCAGCTAAAGGGCCTTTCACCGGTATGAATACGCATATGTAACTTCAAGTTCCCGTTGATCGAAAACTGTTTATTACACACGTTACAATTAAACGGTCTTTCGTCGGAATGTACGCGCATATGCTTGGATAAATTACCGATTTGTTTATTGCATATCTTACAGGTGTACGGTTTGATACCAGTATGTACACGCATATGTCGTTTCAACTGCCCGGTTTCTCTGAACGACCGTTTACAAACCTCGCAATTAAACGGTTTCTCGCCCGTGTGTACGCGCATGTGTATTTTCAAATAACCGTTATCGGAAAACGCTTTTTTGCACACTTTACACGAGAACGGTCGTTCGCCGGTGTGGGTTCTTTCGTGGAGTTTGAAACTGGCCATCTGAGCGAACTGTCTATCACAAAAGGAGCATATGTACGGTTTTATTCCGGTATGAACTCGCATATGGACTTTGAGGGTTGTGTACGCTGTGAAATCTTTCTTGCACACCTCGCAAGCGTACGGTCGTTCGCCAGTGTGCTGCCGTTCGTGTATTGATAGGTAACTTTTGCTGGAAAACTGTTTGTTACACACTTTGCAACTGTGCGGTTTTACTCCGGTATGTATTATGAATATGTGCCGCTTTAAGTGAGTGCGCTGAGGGAATCTCCTGCCGCATACGTCACAGACATAAGGCCGTTCTCCTGTATGAGTCAATATATGGGACTTTAGAGTTTGATTGTGACCGAAAGACTTGTTACAAATTGTGCACGAGAATTTTTTTTCGCCCGTGTGGGTTTTCATGTGTTCTTTAAGACCTTTCTTTCGTTGGAACTCCTTGTTGCAATGGCTACACTTGAACTTTTCTTCTCCGAAATGTGTAGTTAGATGATTTTTCAGTAGGCGTGCTTTTTCAAAACTTTTCGAACAATACGTGCAGCAGAATATGCCGTTAACGGAATGTGTTGTGTTGATATGGTTGATTAGTTCCTTGTTTAGTGTATATCTAGTGTTGCACATACGACAGAGGTAGGTTTTCTCTGCGCTGTGCGTCCGCATATGCACTTCAAGTGATCCGTTGTAGGAGAACTTCTTTTTACATATTTCGCAGCTGAACTCCTTGCTTTTTTTTCTTCGTGTTGGTTTAGTGTTGACTCCTGAGAATAAAACATATTTTAATGTAAATATATTGATATGAATATAATAAGAATATCTAATTAAATAAATAACGGATCTTGTTATGGCGTAATAAAATGCAATTAGCTCAGAGAGAAGAAAGAAAGGAAGAAGATGCTTACCGTCACATAATTCCCAGAGGTCATTCGGTTTGTTTTGACTTTGGAGGGTAGACAGAGGTTGATCGTCATCTTCTGACTCAAAAGTCTCGGGATGGGAGACACCTAAAAAGTAATATAGAGATTTTAACTTCCTAGTATTATTGTAAAGTTGAAGCTGAAGTGTCAATGGGTAGGGCATTTATAGTTCGAAAAACCGATAAAAGTTGGGGTCCCAAAATGCTGGAATTGCCCACCTTGCACCGGAAAGCGCATCCTTTGCAGACCCTCCACTAAGATGTATGTATTTGTCTGTTTTTAGTGTTACTTTTTGACGTGACAACGTCTTATACTTCGATAGAGCCGGCTGCACGCACGAAAAAACATGACTCATGCGGCGTTACCTCGCTCTGAGGCGTTCCATGTAAGGCTTGAAGTGCAAGCGAGAGCGCGGAACGAGCGACAAAGAAGCACAATCGGCCTTTGTTGTCACGTTCAACTATGGTCAGTAAACCGACTTTACAGACAACCAATTTTTTTTTGTTTCATTGAGTGCCGTCAAATTTCAATGGTACTAAAAAAGTTGTCATGTTTAAGTGTATTGAAAAAATTACGCACCATCATCATCAAATTTTTGGACACTGCAGTCTTGTTCAATGCTCACATCTTCTTGTTTTCGTTCTGAAAACGAGTAACGAAAGAAAACGTTAAGACTGGAAAAATTAAAAGTCTGTTTTTCTATACCTCACCACAAGTACTAGTATAATACTAGTCACTTACTGGGACGATCCCAATTTCTATGTTATATGTAAACTTGTTTTTTACGGAAATAAATATTTTTGTATACCTAAGATAGAAGGCGAACAAAACACGACTATAGCTCCTGAAGACGTTCTAAAGTTTAATTTTTCATTTGTACCACGGTTTCATTGTATGTTCATGGAAAGAAATAAGAACCATTTTACGGCAACTGTCTGTTTGTGCGGGCCCAAATGGTTCTTTGTGTGTTGTGTGGTGTGCCTACTAGAGTTGAGTAGAATCTTTTTCATAACTAGGTACCTAAGCTCTACTTTATGTACTTCAGTTTACCATTGACATTGAGATATTGCCAAGCTCGCCAAGCTTGGGCACGCGTTGGATTATCGTTCCTTGCCGCCCTTATTTCTAAGTTAATAAAAATTAGTTTCAGTTGTTATAAAAAGGTGTTGCGCCAAAGCTCTGCTGGTGTGCCTTGCGCCTTAAGCTCCAACTAAAACGCGCGAGTGTGAAAGAAGCGATTTGTTTACTGTTTATCTCAGCTGAAGAAAAATATAAGTAGGTACTTTACAATATAATTTTATTATAATGGTTTCTACTTTATTTATTTAACTCACCATCTTTTCCCTCTACTTCTTCCTTTATTTCCTTATCATAGGTATCAATTCCTGAAAAATAAGGAATGTTCGTACTTCTATTTCAGGAATTGAATATTTTTACTTAGTTTTATATATTGTCGCAGCGCATGCAAATTCTGCTATGTGGAAAATCACAAGTTTTCAGGAGACTCTTGAACTTTTTTTTTTTTAAATATGCTTTACTTTTAGATCAAACTCTTATCTCTTGAACTAGCACACATGCTAAAGACGGGTTTCTACATGTACAACCTTTTAAAACTAAACAAAATTCCATCAAAAAAAAAATTCCAAAAATAAAACATGACAGATTTTTCATGAGCAGCGGCGATATTTAACAAGCTAATTGAACTGATCTTAACGTGGATCAAAACAAACATCATCATAACCAACCCATCCACGTACAACAGACGGAAACGTTTAAGTGCGGAAACCAGCCCAGAGAGAAGAAGAACCAACCCATCGCCGGGTCACTACTGCACTGTTATTAGTAAATTATTTATGAGTATTTATCAAGATTTACCTCTATTCAAATGTATATTATAATACTGATAAAACAACTGTTCACAGCTAACAACTTGGTGTCTAAACTGTTCAGCATCACGCAACCTCGGGATACATGTATCACATATAGAATACACGTCCAACACTGTTGGCCCAGGTTTTATCTGAAACATAGAAACGCTCTTCCAGCATCAGTTTTCCCTTCCAGCTATAATAAAGTTACCTATTCACTCTTGACTTGAAGGTACCCAACCTTCAAGTCAAGAGTGAATAGGCAACTTCTAGGCAAGCGCACTCCATCTTAGGCTGCATCATCACTTGCTAGCGAGTCTGATTGCAGTGCTAGATTATATAATTAAAAAAAAAATAGATTTCATATCTCAACCCACCATTGACCCACTACTGAGCACAGATCTCTTATCAGAATGAGGTCTTAGGCCATAGTCTACCACCCTGAAATGCAGACTGGCTAGACTACACATACTTTGGAACCAATTTCAGAAGACTCTCAAGGTTTCCTCATCATGTTTTCCTTCACCAGTAAAGCAAGTGCTATTTAATTGCATAGATATATCTATGACTAGCTGACGCCCGTGACTTCGTCCTCGTGGATTTAGGTTTCCGAAAACCTGAATTCATTGATTATCCAGGAAAAAAAGGAGCCTATGTGCTAATCCAAGATATTATCTCTCCATTCCAAATTTCAACCAAATCAGGTGAGTAGTTTTTATGTGAAAGAGTAACAAACATACATACACATACGTTCACAGATACATACACACAAACTTTCACCTTTATAATATTAGAGAGTGTGATGTGATATAATTAACAATGTACCTATCACAAGCAGACAATATTTCGATCTCATTCTTAATCCTCATTGCTGAGGGGTATGACACCTATCTGTTAATCATATAAGGGCAGAAGATTTTTGAGATAATGTGGTGGCCTCTCAGATCATTCTGCATTTAGTATAGGTCTGGTATCTCTCTGATTATGTGAGTTATTGAAGAGAGTTATTTTTTTATGACTAAAGGCTTAAGTTTTTCTTAATGATAATATAATGGTATCGATAAATACTTATACCTATTATAAAGAGTACTAGTTGTTAGTTTGTAAATGTAGAGACTAGAGAGTAACCTCCAGAACTAATGATCTGGTTCTGAAAATTCTTTCTGAGATAGATTATCCCTGAGTATTACAGGAGTATACATAGGTGAAGTCGCAGGCAATAGCTAGTCAATAAAGTATCGTCTGTTAGCTTGTTAATTGACGATACTTTAAGGGCCATGTTATTTTTATATGAACAACGTACTGGAATACAGATTTTCTAAGTTAAGGATGTTCTTGGAACGATTCGTTAACCAAAGATTATGCAATTTCGTTAGCTTTAATTGATCATACTGCGTAAAAGTACTGCAAACGTGGACAGTTTGCTTATCATGATAACATATTAAACAATTAGAATTCTCTACAAAACTGTTATTTTACACACTATTTATGCTGTGTATTCCAATATATTTCTTCTATTGTATGAATAACTTATAGCTTTAGAATTCGTATATAATTACTTACTTCTATGTTAAATGTTTGTTGTAACATATTTGAATATATTTCTGGACGCCCTTCGTAGATATATGTCTGGTTTAAGCTTTTGAAACTGCCTTGAGAGTGGCAACAACGACATATGCCGCTGCTGTTGAACAGTTCGGACATTTTTTCATGCTTATTCAATATTATTTTGTTGAAAAGTAAACACAACAATTCATGAACTCCTCTGCCCAGCTGACAACAAATGTCATTAGACATGTCAACATTTTTTGACAGTTAAAACAGTGTTTCTACTTACGATTTTCTTTTTAGCCTAGTTTCTGTAAGAATTGGGATAATTAATAGAATACTGAAATATTTCAAAAATACCAACTCTGATCTAAGACGCATTATTTTTATTATTTCACAAAGAACAACAAGAACTCGAAGTTTCAAAGGATCATTTCACTATTCTAAATTTTGATTCAGTCTTTTGACGAAGATGTTTGCTCGTCATTTTCTTTCATTTTCAAATTATTACTTTTATTTTCCATGCCATGCGAATAATGAATAACTAGCTTGCTAGCTTATTAGTTATTATATTTAAAAAAATGGCCACTCTTTTCTAGCTTTTTTAGCCTCTCCGATAAAAACCTTTGATTAATCCAAAAAATACAAAGTTTTCATTGAATTAGTGTAAAATAGGGATTCTTAATTTTTATTTTACTCCAAATTCCCTCAATAGCTCTAATAAGTATTAGTTGTTTCGCCATAAGATAGGGCGAAATCCCTAAAAGTGGAAACACTAAAGTTGTCAAAATCAAATGACAGTACCAACGTCTTGTTTTTAGAACTGGCTTTGGACTCCTGGGTTCTAGCTTTTTGATCCCTTTGTTTTTCGTTTTCAACATTCGAGATAAAATACATATCTATGATAAAAACCAATAAACATAACGTCCTAAATTCCCAATAATAAAATACCTATATGCAGCAACCTTGTTGTTACCTATAGGAATTTATAACTTAGGTAGTTAGTATAATAACAACGCTAAGTTTTCGCTAGAAATATTGAATAAAAATTTAATTCGCTAGAAATATAATTATTGGCAATTTAAATATGGCCATGATGTAGAAATATTTTTTGTTGGAAATGATCTCCTCTATCTCCCTATTGTGTTTGATCCACGACTTTTTGACCACCCCGTATATAAATATAAAAGCCAAAGGATATATAATATACTTACACACATAGAAATAAATAAACCTACATACACGTTACATAAATAAGTACCGGGCGGAGGATTACACCCCGGCAGGGGAGGAGATCAAACGGCCGGGGGTCAGGGCGACAGGTTGAGAAACCGGCGGACTATCTTAGCCGAGATACGCACCGGGCGGAGGATTACACCCCGGCAGGGAAGCAGACCAAACGGCCGGGGGTCAGGGCGACAGGTTGAGAAACCGGCGGACTATCTTAGCCGAGATACGCACCGGGCGGAGGATTACACCCCGGCAGGGGAGCAGACCAAACGGCCGGGGGTCAGGTCGACAGGTTGAGAAACCGGTGGACTATCTTAGCCGGGATACGCACCGGGCGGAGGATTACACCCCGGCAGGGGAGCAGACCAAACGGCCGGGGGTCAGGGCGACAGGTTGCGAAACCGGCGGACTATCTTAGCAGAGTCTTGCAACACCGCTTTTTGCATCCTGGCTGCGAGCGAACTGCCACGGAACCCCTGTCGCCTCAGATGGTAAGCGAAGCTGACTGGTATCAACCCGTTCGCAGATGTGACGATTGGGATGATTTTAGTGGACTCCACATGCCACATGTCGGAAACCTCGTGAGCCAGATCGAGATACTTGCGTTTTTTCTCCGTCTCAGCTCTCACGAGATTCTCGTCATATAGAATGGTGATGTCTACCAAAAACACCCTAGACTGTGCCCGGTCCACCACCACGATGTCAGGCTTTTTCGCTGGAATAGTCCTGCCATTATTATGTTCTATGAGCGAGGATTTCACGCGCCATGTAATATAAATGTAACATATTTTAGTTAAAAGTCATTGGGTCAGTATATGGAAAAAAAAACTACAATACTGATTTATATACAGGTTTAATTGCACAAAATAAATACATAGTACAAAAAGCGTACATCAATACATATCTACCTACACACGAAAAAAGAGTTCCGTTTTTTCAATTACTGAGTGCGGAACCCTAAAACTGCAAGATTACCTCATGAGCACTGATCTCTATAATACAAGTACGCTGGACCTGCAATTGCAGACATGTGAACGTACAAGCGACAACTCGTAAGTCGGAACTCCTGAATATTAATGATGAGACATCAGTCAACACAGTGATATAAAGAGTTAATTTTAACTACCGCTATTCGAATCGGCAAAAAATAACTATCATTTGTTATGGCACACTTATTCCAGCGTACTTGTATTTGTCCATTTCAGTGCCCCGTCTCAACTTTCTATACTTAGTAAAAAATATTAACCATAATTTAATGAATCTTGTAAACAACTAACTCTGTAACAATGCAAGATAAAATGCAAATTTTATATTATAGGTTATGACTAACCGTTTCAATTCAACATAATATTTATTGTATCGAGTCTTTTCACACTTAATTGCGTGGATTCGACAACTGAACACTTAAGAACTGGGCTGACTATGCAATATTTTTCAAACTGAATCAACGCGTATAAATGTAGAAAGACCCTCAAGATTAATAATATTAACATTTTATTAAATCTAAGCTCTAACAAAAATGGCAGTAAATTTTCTTTGTTTTAAAATAAGGTTTATATCCAATTCGTTATCAATGTTCGAGAATCCGAAACCATTTTTTCAGTCTGGTATTGGTGACGCCAAACTTAGCGATCGTTCTGAAATTGAAAAAACACCTGTAGGCCGCGTGTTTGTGTCGGTACAATTACATCAAGAAGTTTGCCCCACTTGGGAATAAATAATAATAATAAAATTAACCAGCTGCTCAATTGCGGGAAAACTGCATCAATCATTATTACAATCGCAATCGTAGTGATTGGCTGAATTTATGGCACTCTTGTTGCGACAATACATTGTAGCCAATAGTAAGAGAGCATCCACCAATCAGAAATGATTGCGATCGTGACATTAGCTGCTGTCATGTCAATGCGTAGCTATCATTCTACCGCAATCGAGCCGCCGGTTTCCGAGCCCTCGCCGATACTCGTCACCACTTCAGAGCAATCAAAAAGTTTGGCGGCACCTGTACCAAGTAATACTTGGGGCTAAACTTGGGGCTGAGGAGCTTATTTGTTGCAATAACATTCAAAACTCAAACACGTGAAACACACTAGATAATTGAAAAAATGCCCGAAGTATTTCTGTTTCAATATGAATCACAAATTCTAAAAAATAATAATTAAAAATATGCTAAAAAAACTATTACAAAATATTTACAAAAACGTTGCTATACAAATGAATTTAATAATATTCTTACTTCTTTATTTTACTAATATAATATTTTGTTTTAATTAATATTCTGAACGAGAAAAAAATTAACAAAGTACTCATCAATGTTCATGAAAAGATGAGAAACCAAAGAAACGCAATTTTCATATATTATAATAAAAATGAGTAGTAATAAAATTCGTCTTTATCTAAGTAGCTTAAATAGTTTGTTTATTCTCTTTTTCACAGATCTATAGAGTACACTTTGATTTTGCACAGAGTTAAAACGAGACAGATTTGTGTCTTTTTAACCATACGTAAAATCTGAGCAAAGTCAAAATATGCTCTATAAATCTCCTAAGTCTATGGTTGAGATTTAAAATGTTTTTGATAATACGTTCATAAATCTAGCTTTTTCATCTAGTCTACGTATTCGCGAAATACCTAACATTTATATAAGACATTCAAATTGGTGTTGCTATGTTATATTATTTGTCATATATTTTTCACTCTAAAATCTATTTACGCACGATTAAATTGATAAAAATGTATACACTACATCATATATGCAAGTAGCATTTAAACTACTCTGTTGTTACATATTGTGATGTGTTGTCGTAAATACACTTATTCAACTAGATCATAGTCCATATCATTGCAATAGTCCGCTAAAAAGTCTAAAAACAACGTGAACTTCCCCGTGGACGACCTGGACCATCGCGAAGACACTGACTTCATACAGGTTGATAAGTTTTCCAGAATATTCTGAAAACAATAAATTAGGTATTAAGAAACATGCTTAGGTATATGCTTAACGGAGTTCCCTGTCAAAAAGAAAATATAGAAAGATTTTATTCAAATAAACTTTTACAAATGCTTTTGAATCGTCAAATGCATCTACCACTGGTTCGGAATTCGGAATGCTATTCCTACCGAAAAGAACCAGCAAGAAACTCGGCAGTGGCTTTGTTTAAATATTCAATTTACGATATTACGATAGGTTTTACCAAACATGGAAAAGGTAAGCGGTCTTTCAGACTTGTCAATTGTGTCTAGACCAAAAAACTTTGGTGCAACATATTGACGATTGAGATACGTCATATCACTGTCAACGATGAAGATCGGCGAAAAAATCTTTTAGCGGCTACCAAAAAGCTGTTTATGTCCTGTCCAACAATGGACATGTATTGGTTAAAAAAGTGACGATTGTTTACATTATTAGGTTATTCTCGGTAGATAATCCAAATCAAGTAACTTATGCACCATTTTGGTTGCCTGGAAGAGATCGATAGGTATGGTAAGGCCGCCAAATTGTACTTACATGCCTATATTTCGTTTTGCTTTGTATGTGTTTTATCTGTATTAATTTTGTGGAGTACAATAAAAGTATATTGATTCATTTATTCATAGTACAAACCTGCGGCCAGTCCTGTCTGTAAACAGCTAAACATTGCTCTGTCAAAGAATCCTCAGTCAAATAGTCGTTCTTGAGTAAAAACACCAACACATCGGCCAGAGCCTCCCAAACTTCACTAGCCTTGCATTTCGTATCACTCAGTAACACTATGTTGCGCGGACATAGTATGCGGTCGAAGAACTCCAACAGACCGTTCGATTCTGACTCCTGTGCTTGTTTTAATGGGGTTTCTACTGATGGTAGAACTGGAAGAAAGAAATGCTTCACTGTATTACCATATTCATGTGCAAAAAAATCTGTTAAAATTTCCTAAACTCATAGATCGTAGGGATGATACCAGCGCGCTGACAGCCACCGAGTTAATTTGACATTGGTTGGTTCTATATTGCTACTTCACTGAAAGATAATAAAATATATTTTTATAGAAAACCTTCAATGGATTGAAATAAATGTAAAATGAGCTCTGTGACTATCAATCAGTGTTAGACACTGAGTAGCAAACTAGTAGGCAGATCAAACTCACATGGTAATGTGACCCTCACAAACTACCTACGTCACAGCGGTTCGCCCTTTCGCCGGAACTCACGTATCTCTTCTGAGAGAGATAGAGAAGGCAGATAAAAAGAGAAGCGTTTATGAAATTGTAGGTCGCAGAACTGTGCGAGTGATTGAATCTACCTAATTTTAAATGACTGTTTTTTTCTGTGTATAAATCTTAACTTCAATAACCTTGATCTTTTTAAGCTCAACAACCTCTTCATTAGACTACAACTTCTTCATAATGCAGGAATGGGGACACGTTCGTCCTCGAAGTTATAGAAGGTTGAGGACAGTTCCAGCCAGCCTTCTATCTATCCAGTGACGCTTGGCGATCAGGACAGCAGGTGTCTCATACTCGTATCATATGTAGTTTGAGCAGGACCTCGCTTACCTTTAACTTCCTTAACTTCAATGATCTTGATCTCCTTAATCTCAATGACCTCTTCATCAGACTGAGGAGTGGGGGCGCGCTCGTCTTCGAAGTTCCGAAAGGTCGGGGACAGTTCCAACCTCCTTTCCGGGGGGTCCAGATCTTCAGGGGTGTTGCGTTTGCGATCAGGACAACAGGTGTCCCATATTGTGTGTAGTTTGGGCAGAATCTCGCTTATCTTGGATTTGTGTCTGCTTACTGGAAGAAAAATTAACTTAACTTAGGCTTAGTACAAGGATGAAGTAAGGATAGTACATTATCTACAGAGGATGGAAACTTGGTAGCAGTTCACTTATAGATTGAGTACTCACAGTAAACTAAGCAGAAGTCAATAGAAAGCTGCAGTATCGCCCTCTGCGCGGGCGGCCGACTCAGCACGTTGGAGGCTTGGCAGCAGTTCACGCAAGACTCCAGCACTGCAGACGGATCCGGGATTTCCTCGTAGTCCAGCAAAAGACTTATTTGTTCCTACAATCACAATATATATTAGGAAGCAATTCTCCATAATGTTCTCAAGGGTGTGTGAAATCTGCCTATCCGCACTTGGCCAGCGTGGTGGCTCAAACTTTTTTCATTCTGAGAGGAGAGTACACTTGTGCGCATTTGCGTATCTCATGATAGAGAAGATGGTGAGGGAGAGAGAGAGATTAAAAATTAAAAAAAACACCTCGAAATTTGAGGCCTCAGCAGTGTGCGAGGTGATTTGCAATTTATTGCATCACCACAATATCGCAAGATATGTTGCAAGAGTCACTATCGAACAAGTCTAGTAAGCTATGACGAGGCAGCGATCCTATTGATTCGTTCACATAATATACCGTGTGAAGTGAACCCGGTGTCCAGGTATCGGGTAGGAATAGTCTAAGCCTATTGTTGATAAATATACAGTTTTATCTCCTTACCTTAAGAGTGATAATGGTGTGCGCCGGGCTGTGCATGCTGTCGAACTCTGCAGCGAGCACGGAGGCTGTTTCTGTGTTGGGAGTCACATTCGCGCTGTCGCCCAGCGCCAGTAAAGAGTTCATCTCTTCTTCTATGTTCTTACACAGGACCGCTGTAACAATAATGATACTTAGATCTTTTATTTATCAAAATACTTATATTGAGACCTCTAGCTGATGCAGATAGATCTTTGACAGGCATTTTGACTTCGCTCAGAATACTTTGAGTTAAAATGAGACAAATAATGACAAAAAAATGAAACTAACCAGTTTTAACTGTCTTAAGTCTGAGAAAATATATATCAAAGTACACTATATATTGCTTTAGACTACCACAAGATTACCGCCGTAGGCGCCGTTCTCATTGCCGATCGCTCGCGCGGTGATGCGATGCGATTTTATCGTGCGATGAAACTGCTAATACGTTTCGAGCGCAGCCGCGAAAGACTGACACTTTACTTCTTGCTTGTATTGTCATTCTTTAATATACAGTGAATCTTACCTGTAGTGGACCAATGATCGTTGGTCCACTTGGTCAGGCGGCTGTAACAGGATCTAGCGGCAACGGCGTGCAGGGGCGGCGGGGCGTTGGGCAGCAAGGCGACCAGCGCGGTGGACACTCGCTGTCGCACGTTGGACCGACACGCCTCCAACGCCTCTGAGCGCAATCGCGATAAACACTCATTGTACATCGCTTGTAGGGTTGGTAGGAGCAATGTCTGTAAATGAATGAATTTGATTTTAGGCTCACTTGCACAAGGGCAGTTAGGGTTCCGTACCTCAAAAGGATTACTTTGTTGTCTGTCTGTTTGTCCGTCTGCCCCTCAGACTAAACCGGCGATATCATCATGATCAACATATGTTGATCATGATGATATCAACATATGTTGATCATGATGATGATGATGACAACAACAACCCCTAACTTCAGAACATAAATTAATTAAACCAAACAATAAGCACAATAGGTGCAGAACCGTTTCGAGCAATATGATAGCATTGTAGCATATTTTTTTGAAATATTGGATTGGATACTGTGGATTTGATAGTCATACCTTATCTTTACAATTGTGGACGATATCGATAGCGTTCTTCCTTGCCTTCCGCCTTGCCTCAGCCAAGGCGTGTGCAGTGAGATCCTTTACCGCGCCCGATGCCACCCGCTCTGTTACCAGCTCCAGCACTCGGCGCGTCGATGACGGCTGACTTTTGATCAGCTCTTCTTCTAGACGAATCTGCAAGGGGAAATCGCTTATGACTCGAAATGAACGAATTAGATAATTTAAACACTCAAACTCACATTATTTATTTTACTTATTATACAAAAAAAACTACAACTTATGAGGACTCAAAGCATATTTCAGTAAAGTCGAAGCGACGCATCGCATCTTTTGTAATATATTGTAGTAGGTAAGTAAACTGAATTTTATTTCTACTACGAGAGAGCTATGTTTGGAGTTCACGTAATCAAATCAAGAAGCTCTGTAAGAAAACCTGAGCAGCCGACATAGATCAATGACAATGGGCAGGACACATGGTTTGAAAAACCAATAGACGTAGGGGTCCCAAGGCGCCAAAATGACGACCTTGCACCGGAAAGCACAGCGTTGGAAGACCCCTCTCACTAGACAGACAACGTCAAAAGAGTCAGCCGGCGCAAGACCTGCAATTGTCGTCTTATCAGTTGACGATCATGATGATGATGAAACTGGGCATAAGGGTGCCTTTCCACCAGAGATGTGCTATGCTGCGAAGATGTGAAATCTATGCTACGAAAATATGTGACCGTTTCCACCAATACTAAGCTATGTAGGTACTCTGCTCTGCACATAGCACCACTCGAAACGGCCCATAGCAGGCATCCATAGCACGCATCCTTCCATATGAAAAACATATCTTAGTTGAATCCGGTTCCACCAGTGCTAAGCTATGACTATGTGCACCAATGAATATGATTGGTGGATATCAAACGCATCCATAGCAACGTAGCATAGCACATCTCTGGTAGAAAAGCAGCCTTATGATAAAATTAAAAAAATTACCTGCAATTCCTTTTCTTTACTCCGTATTCGGTCTTCGGAATTCATGCTCAAACTCACAGGCGTTATATGTCTAAAACTACCCGTATCTTTGTCGTGAATAATTCGCGACGTCGATACCAATACGTTAACATCTTTCAAATAAGGACAGAGTTCGAATAAAATCGATTCATCGACCAAATCGTAAGAATCGATTATTTTGATATCAATATTGTCGATGTTAAAATTTATCACAGAACATTCGGACTTTTCGTAAAACGCTTCTTGAGGGAAATGCGGTAAGTCGAACAGCCAGCCTAATGCAGATTTGAGATATATTAATGTGTTTTTCTTTATATGTTTGAATTTTAGTTTGTATATGTGGAATAGTATGTTTAGTAGGTTTTGGTAGTATTTGAGGCGCAGGGTAGTGTAGTCTAGCATGGATATGTAGTGGACAATCCATGGTAGGGTTACGCTGAGTCGGCCGTTTTCGTAGGCTGTGGTTAGAAGCCCGTTTAAATCTATGGCTGGTTGGCTCTGTAACAAAAGTTTAAGATGTTAAGATTAAGCATTACAGCATTCAAAGTGAACCAGTTTGACAAGATCAACCCATTGCCAGCCCACTACTGAGCACTGGTCTCTTCTCAGAGTGAGAAGGGTTTAGGCCATAGTCTGCCACGCTGGCTCAATGCGGATTGGCAGACTTCACATACCTTTGAGTATATGGAGAACTCTCAGGCATGCAGGTTTCCTCACGATGTTTTCCTTCACCGTGAAAGCAAGTGATATTTAATTGCTTAAAACGCACATAACTGAGAAATTAGAGATGCGTGCCCGGAATCGAACCCCCAACTTCCGATTAGGAGTCGGACATCCTAACTACTAGGCTATCACAACCAATTTGTAAGTATGTAATTTAAACCAGTGAAGTTGTAGTGTTTCGATACTCGAAATCTACCGACATTGTCGAGATGTGCAACTCGTACTAAACCTATATGTATACTCGGTCACTATTTACCATAATACTTACATAGTTTCTCAACGCTATGTTATTTTCCAAAACTTTTTCCTTAGGCGCTGTAAATATTTCCTTTTGACTGCCCACATTCAATGTGCCTGTTTTCAGTAAAATATCCACCGGTATTTGAGCATATGGCAAAGAGGTTAGATATCCCAGAAATTTGGATAAAAGACCTAGCTTTTTTGAAATCTGGAGGAATTCTTTGGATATATCTGCTTCGTTGGCTGAAATAAAACGATATGGTTAAATCACCTAATTTAATTAAGTTTCTAGTATGATCCGGCCCGAAGGACCAATTCTTAAACAACTTTTCTCAATATTATATTACGTTTTATACAATACGAGTATGTAGTAGTTCGTGCACGCATCGCGTGAAAACAACTTATCTAATTTAGACGGGACTTTCCATTTTAAGCCTACACATAATCGACCGGCCTTAACATAGTATAACTCTGATGCTGATCTACAAAGTGTATTTTTAATTTGCTAAGACTTATTTAGTACTTTGCTTAGTAAAAAGGGAACAGTTTTGTCAAGGTTTGTGTCTAAGTCAAAGTACACTCTATAGATCTCAACCTTAGAGTTATACTATGTTGAGTTTGATTAAAACTGGTTGAGTAGAACTCGAGATATAGCTTGACCTTGTTGAGTTCAAAACTTCAAAAAGTCAGGTTTACTTTTTGACCTTAATAGGTGAGATGTTCTAAAATAGTCTTCATTTTTCATCTAAACGTAAGTGAATATTCAATAATCTCAATTTTTAATCTAGTAGAATACGAAAATAAATTAAAACAACTTACAAGATTCATTGCCAAGTGGTGTGCTGTCCAACGCAATAATTTCGGAAGCCAACGCATCGCGTAGATGCACTCTAAAACTCTCATTCTCCGAGAACATTACGAATTCCCTGAAAAAAGAAATCTACCCTCTTCAAAATCATGAAAACGTTACACAAAGTAATAATTATGAATGAAGCAGTCTGAACAACTATAATCTACTCGACTAGACGACGCCTGCGTGGATTTAGGTTCTTGGAAAATCTCGTGGGAATTTCTTCAACTTCTGGGATAAAAAGTAAGGGTCAAAATTGATTAAACAGATGGGTCGTACTAGCAGACATCTGTCTGCTAGTTTTTCACAAACAGACAGACACACTTTCGCATTTATAATATTAACTTACAAATTTTAGAGTGGGAGGCGAGACTGAACTATTTTAATCTAAATTAATAAAGTTTGGTTTTGTATAAGAACAGAGCATGGAATAACTCACTTATAAAACATTTCCTTATCAGAGAAATGTGGAAGTCGATTGGATTCCGACGCAGATGGACAGGTCAGTCTTCTTTGGAGCTTACTTAGCTTCGATTCCTAGGGAAATGACACGTTTTTAATTGGTAAATAAAATTCCACGCATCATCACTTTGCAGCCAAAGAAAAAAACTGGCCAAGTGCGAGTCAGACCCGCGCACCGAGGGTTCCGTACTAGGATATTTTTTTTGAAATTTTTTGCACTATAATTCAAAACACAAATACATAAAAATAAATAATAATCTGTTAGATTATACAGGCCAAGCCTGTATATGATATGGGATACCCCATATGATTTCACTAGCCGATGCCCGCGACTTCGCCCGCGTGGATTTAGGTTTTTCGAAATCCCGTGGGAACTCTTTCATTTTCCGGGATAAAAAGTAGCCTATGTGCTAATCCAGGATATTATCTATCTTCATTCCAAATTTCAGCCAAATCCGTCCAGTAGTTTTTGCGTGAAGGAGTAACAAACATACACACACACACACACACACACATACAAACTTTCGCCTTTATAATATTAGTGTGATATGATACCCCATTTAGTATCTTACTTATCTTACTTTGAAAATAGAAAATACTAATTATTTGTTCATGAACACATTTTTTTGTGAGATATAAGCACAGATTTACGGTTTTCGGATGTTTTTCTTTACTTGCGCTACCTACCTGGCAAATTTCATGATTTTAGGTCTAGGTTCTATGTCAACAGGAAGTACCTTATAACCTTTTCTTGACAGACACGACAGATGGACAGACACAGACAGACAACAAAGTGTTAATAACTTAGTGCTCTAAGGCTTAAGTTTGGTTATACGGCTACCGCCAGTGCCACAAGCGAAAACATCGTAAAATAAATATTGGTTGTACTTAAAAAAACTACTTTAAAGCAGTCAACTTTAGGTCCATTTTACTGTGACTGTCCCCCTAGGCTCACCTGTTCGTTGGGTGGCAGTGAGTCCAGCAGCATCTGCGTGAACAGAGCCGCCAGGTGCGCGTAGTTGGCGGCGCTCGTGCCCGTGCACAGCAGGGCTTTGATACGCGCTCGAAGAATCGAACGAGATAGGCCTGCATTCTGACTGTCTTGATACCATCTGCAATGTAATGGTATCTTTTAATACAACGTATATCATTTTTAATCTAAACATTTTCTTTCAACAATAAACTTTGGTTACATAACAACCTGTATAATAGATAAAGTTTTTAGAGCACACACTTTAAAAACATATACCTACAAGGAATAAAGAGACTTACACCTGTATTCACAAACGTTACTATGAGGTCTCATAGTGCGCTCGAACGCACAGTGTAGGTTCCACCAATCAGATGACTGTATCACGTCAATTTACAATGATCTGATTGGTGGAACCTACACTATGCGTTCGAGCGCACTGTGAGACCTCATAGTAATGATTGTGAATACAGCCGTAAAACAAACTAAGACTAACAGAGAGAAAAGGCTGCCTAAAATCTAAATCATAAATGTGTGAAATGACGCCAGGCACCGGCAGCTTCGGTGGTATCCTTAAAGACAAGAAAAAATTACCTCAAAATCTCGTAAAACATATCCCTCTGTTTTTTGAAATTCTGGAAGCTAAGGATGGACGGAAAATTCTCTGCATTGTCAGTCTCAAGGTTAAAGCACACCATGCCATTTGAACACCTACTATCAGACACTAGTTTAGACCTGTCAGAATTTGACTCAGCTTCACATTTCAATCCATAAGAATTCAGCAAAAACTTGGCCAATTCTGGGTAAAAACTTCGAACTTTCTTATTCTCACCCAATATTTTAAGGGAATTCTTGTCTAAGATCACTTCTAATATACCTCGTTCATTCCATAATGATTTCACTGCAAAATATGTACTATTGTGTACTGGTTTAAGTATATTATCACACATATTTACTTGCATTTGAGATTCAGAGAGTCTATAATCTTCCTCTAATTGCTTCGACAACAGAATAGTTATAAGAAAATATATTTCTGTATTGACGTTTAATATTAGATTATTTTTCAATAAAACGTCGTATATTTCGACCAAGATATCTATTTTTTCTTTATACATGACTTTATTAAAATCGGCTTCTATATAATTATGGTTTTTCTCAATTGAATCTTTTTGAGTTATTTTGGTGTGTGGCGTAGTCACTTTAGGTGATGTGGATGTGTGTAGAATGTTAAATTTTTCCATTAATTTATGCCTTTCCTGTTTAAGGATATTTCTTTCAGCCTCAAAAGTATTGGATGATTCTTTCGGTTGCAGTTTGGGCTTAAATGCTAAATTTTCTTCCAAACCCAGTGAAGGCTGCTGAAATGCTTCTGGTGTGAAACTGTTAAGTGAATAACTTTTTTTACTCCTGTCTATATTGGTTGGCTTGATTCTTCTTCTTTCAGATTTAAGTGAACTAGATTTTCTTGCACCAATTTCAGGAAAAATCTCAGAATTACTCAAATCTAAATCGACTTTTGTTTCACTGTCATCATTAGACATATTTTTAGAACGTCTCTTTTTGGAACTTTTAGGTTGAACGTTGACCAAATAGTCAGCTAAGCTGACACTTTTATCTTGCGATCTGGAATGCCTTACTAGTCTGGGAGTGTCGCATCTTTCAAAGTTGAAAGAACGGGAATGAGGTGTCACAGGGCTCGTCAAAGGTTGAGGATACTCTTTGAAACCGTTTTTCATTGGAGTGCTTGACAGCATGAGTCTTTCAACTCCAATGCTAACTCTTGATTCATCTGAGGATAAAGATTGATTGTGCTCTTTGCTTTTTTCATCTGTGAACAGTTTTGTTTTGACGCGTCGACCCTGTTTCTTACGCTCTCTGTTTGGGGATTCCTGGGTTTTTTTGTCGGATTTGACTGTGAGACTGTCATTTGACTTGTCATTGTCACAGGTAGGGTCACTTATTGAGCGGTGGTGTTGACGCTGGCCAAGGGATTTTTCAGGTGTTCCTTGGTGCTGTAGTAGCGGTAAGGCATTGCTGTTTGTTTGTAAAATGCTAAAAGAAATATTTTATTATTAGTATTAACAATGTATATGACAGTAAACACAACTATAGAAAATAGAATCTATTATTCCTTAACTGACTCAAACGATAAATAAGTGGCTTCTCGTGGAAATTATTGAGATTGAGACATGTTTTGATAAGATAACAAGAGTCAAATGAATAAATATAATATTTGGACCTACCTGTCAGTTTGAGTCCTCAGATAAGACAGAAAATACACCACAAATTCATTTCTATTCGAACATACTAAAACACAGTCATCTGATGCAGCCTAAAAAGATAATTTGAAAATTAATAATAAATAAATGGGAAATTGTAACAACAATACAACAAAATCTTTAATAGGTTATTTACCTCAATCGGGTCGTTTTTTAACCATCTGCATAGCAAATCACATTCCAATTTTCCCGAAAGGATACTTTCAATAATTGATCCAGGCATTTTTTATACATAAAAATAATAAAATTGTCGATCAATAAAATAATACGCTAAATGCTTTTATACCACTTTTACCGCCATGACACATGGATTGACAGTTGACATGGATGACAGTTGACCTGGCAGCGACAGGATGATAATAACTGTCAATTGTCATTGTCATGTTCTAGGTTTGACAGCAGGTCGATCGCGTAAAAATTGTCTCAATCTCACATCCAAAAATATCCATAAGGATCGTTATCGTTACAGTCCTTATAACCGGTACCGCGTAAGCTTTTCAGGATTGTAGCAATCGGTCGCAATCATGTAGCAATAGGTCGCAATCACGTGACTATCGATACTTTAGTGGTGGGTCATACTTATAATCCGACTAATTTGAATATCTATGGTAACATGATGGTAACCTAGCAATCTATACGGATTACGGCCATAGTAGTCTTCCAAACTTGACTGCGTTGTAGCTATTGAAATAAAGTATTACGAGTCTGTGCCCCGTGCCGCGGAATTATTGAATTTGTGGTTCTTCTCTAGGTTCATAGAGTATTGTTTATTTACACTTTTACGTTGAGTTGACTTTGTGACGAAACCTAATAAAGTAATTTAAAAGTCGAAACTAAAAAGGAAACTGGCACCCTACAGGGCCGCCTCTGTAAGGCAGCTTGAGATTCTGTTAGAAGTTGCTGAAAGCAACTCAAATATTGCACTCGGTGGGCTCGGTGGAGGACCTCTCGGCCGCCAGGTAGCTCTTAATAATGGGAAGAGCTTTCCAGAAAGCTCAATTCTGTGGGGGCAGGGTGTATTAAACCTTCGTGGAGTGGAAGCGAGTAAGTATTCAAAACATATCGGCCACAAGCTCTATTGCGCTTTGTGGCAGATTTTTTAGTTTTAGCTGCATGTTGACCGTCTAATTTTGATTCAAAGAACGTATGCTGCAATTATGATAATAATTTAAAGTATAAACTGCCACTATAAGACTATGAATAATAGCAGTAGGTTCTATTCTATTGTCATATATTGTATTATAACCATTAAGAAAATAAGTATGTTTATTACTTTTTGAAGTATCGGATACTGCTTAAGAGCCCCACAAAAGGCAAGGCTGGAGACTTGCGACGAGCAGCCACTGGCACTGGAGGTGAACCAAATTTCAACACTTCTTTGACCCCTATCGAAGAACAATATAAGTATAATTGGGAACGTGGCAGTAGAGGGAGAACCCAAAATCCAGATTCCTATAAATGAATCATAGGTATTATGGCAATTACACTTACTTTTGTTCAGTCTGAGTCTGTATATCACAGTTATTTTAAAATTCCACTGTAAGTTTTATAATTATACTGCAAGAGCTGTAAATTTTAAGTGGTTACTGTTACACAAAGGCATATTAAATTTTCAAAGAAATATTTAATAGTAGGTATTATGAATTTATGTATAAAATACTTTTATTTTATTTGTAGATTCCTGACCTGCCTACTCAACCAAGTACATCTACTGTACATCACCAATATGAGAAATTATTATTGATGAGCAGCTTAGTGACAACTATACAACAAACAGAGGAGCCTTCACAAATAGAAGCTACACATAACCGCTACATATTTCACTAGCATTAGAAGTTTCTCAGTCTGTCTATCATGTTGATACTGAGATACCAGAAGTTAGCACACCAACCAGCACACAACACCGTCAGCCTTTAAGAAGTAATAAACTTATCCAAATATATTTGAAACCTTTTCATAGCCATTGCTCACCTAACAACTAACATTTTTTTTAAATTCCATTAATAAAAAGATATTAAGATAAGCCTTTATTAACTGAATTGAATTACATTAATGCTATGTACATAATATATTTAAATAAATAATATTTTAGTTTTTGACTGGTGTTTTATTTGTTTTCCTTTTTCTGCTAGGATCTAAAAAAAACTTATTTAGTAATACAGAGTAAATAATCCATACTTACATACTATAATATTATAAATGCGAAAGGGTCAGACTGTCCGTCTGCTACCTTTTCACGACCCAAAAGTTTAACCGATTTTAACGAAATTTGGTACAGTTAGCTTATATCTGGGGGATGGATGATGGACATAGGCTACTTTTTGACCCGGAAAATCAAAGCGTTCCCACGGAATTCCTAAAGACCCATCTGCTTAACCGATTTGTATGAAATTTGGTACTGAGGTAGCTTGCGTCCCTATAAAAATGACACAGGCAACTTTTTATCCCCGTACAGTTCCTACGGGATATTTAAATACCCAAATCCACGCGGACCAAGTCGCGGGCATCCTCTATACAAGTTTTCTCTATTTTATCTTCTGATCTGTATAAGGGCACGCTTTTTTCTCTTGAGTTCAGCGTACATAATTGCCCTTGATGCCATAATTATAATATCTGCAAATAATTGGTATAGGCAATATTTATGTTATATACTTCAGGGCGCTAAGAATACAATGTAAATAGTTGTAAGAATAATGTAAATACAATAAATAAATAAAATAAAATGTATGTAGGTACTTCTTACACATAAACACACAAAACTTAGTTATCTATACTAATAAATAAAATTGGAGTGTCTGTCTGTAATTTCGAAATAACTACCTCATATTAAGCTCATATGGTTATTTGAACGATACCAACACTGAATCACACGTTTTTAAAATTTTTGTCTGTCTGTCTGTCTGTTTGAAAAGGCTAATCTTCGGAACGGCTGGACCGATTTTGACGGGGTTTTCACAGACAAGTAGAGAATTGACCAGGGAGTAACATAGGCAACTTTTTTAACCGACTTTCAAAAAGGGAGTTGTGTTTTTCTACCTATGTACACCGAAATCTCCGAGATTTCTGAACCGATTTGCGTCATTTATTTTTTAATCCATAGAAGAACTTCACGACATTGTTTCATAAAAAATTTGGAGTCTAACTCCTCAATCCTGATGCTGCAGGGGATCTGACCAATCCACGCGGGCGAAGCTGCGGGCATCAGCTAGTGAAAACTAAACTACCTAAAATAGTAGATAATTATGTACTATGTTCCCACATGCTTATCACCATTATCATAAACAGAATTTACCCAGGCGCAAATTATTATTGAGTAGGTAGGTACACAAATCTTATGTAATACATACCCTATGCGGCTAATTAATCCAAAAACTACAATAGTTTGGTGTTTTTACCACGTTTTTACTAAAAAATTCGCAGTTGAACTTGAATACACCAAACCTTTGGCGGCAAAGTGCAAACATACGAAAGTGTCAAAAGGTAACTTTAAATCGAAAAATTATTCTTTAATGATTTTAACATTATCTTACTTCATATAATAATCCTAATTGCTTTGTTATATGATAAATTATTTTAAAAAAGCTTTTTAATATATTTTAACAAAAATATGAGTAGTAAAACGACTTTGGATACCACATATGTCACCGTAAATAACACCTCATGCCTTGTATCAATGAAAGCCTAGTTTGACGTAACATTTGTCGCAGTCCTTTACGGATATCTTACTTCAAAAGTCTTACGTGGAACCAATTTTCAGTCGTGTTCATACAAAATTTTTATCGATAGTGTACTGCATCAATGTCAGAAATTTTTTAGTCCTCGACGGTCTTTTACGGACAGTCTCAATGATACGTGGAGCCAAAACCATGTTTTGACATTGATGCTGTTCTTTAATGATTGATATATGTTTTACGCGATCGACCTGCAGCAGGTCGATCGCGTAAAAATTGTCTCAATCTCACATCCAAAAATATCCTTAAGGATCGTTATCGTTACAGTCCTTATAACCGGTACCGCGTAAGCTTTTTCAGGATTGTAGCAATCGGTCGCAATCATGTAGTAATAGGTCGCAATCACGTGACTTATCGATACTTTAGTGGTGGGTCATACTTATAATCCGACTAATTTGAATATATGGTAACCTAGCAATCTATACGGCCATAGTAGTCTTCCAAACTTGACTGCGTTGTAGCTATTGAAATAAAGTATTACGAGTCTGTGCCCCGTGCCGCGGAATATGTGAATTTGTGGTTCTTCTAAGTTCATAGAGTATTGTTTATTTACACTTTTACGTTGAGTTGACTTTGTGACGAAACTTAATAAAGTAATTTAAAAGTCGAAACTAAAAAGGAAACTGGCACCCTACAGGGCCGCCTCTGTGAGGCAGCTTGAGATTCTGTTAGAAGTTGCTGAAAGCAACTCAAATATTGCACTCGGTGGGCTCGGTGGAGGACCTCTCGGCCGCCAGGTAGCTCTTAATAATGGGAAGAGCTTTCCAGAAAGCTCAATTCTGTGGGGGCAGGGTGTATTAAACCTTCGTGGAGTGGAAGCGAGTAAGTATTCAAAACATATCGGCCACAAGCTCTATTGCGCTTTGTGGCAGATTTTTTAGTTTTAGCTGCATGTTGTCCGTCTAATTTTGATTCAAAGAACGTATGCTGCAATTATGATAATAATTTATAGTATAAACTGCCACTATAAGACTATGAATAATAGCAGTAGGTTCTATTCTATTGTCATATATTGTATTATAACCATTAAGAGAATAAGTATGTTTATTACTTTTTGAAGTATCGGATACTGCTTAAGAGCCCCACAAAAGGCAAGGCTGGAGACTTGCGACGAGCAGCCACTGGCACTGGAGGTGAACCAAATTTCAACACTTCTTTGACCCCTATCGAAGAACTAAGTATAATTGGGAACGTGGCAGTAGAGGGAGAACTCAAAATCCAGATTCCAATAAATGAATCATAGGTATTATGGCAATTACACTTACTTTTGTTCAGTCTGAGTCTGTATATCACAGTTATTTTAAAATTCCACTGTAAGTTTTATAATTATACTGCAAGAGCTGTAAATTTTAAGTGGTTACTGTTACACAAAGGCATATTAAATTTTCAAAGAAATATTTAATAGTAGGTATTATGAATTTATGTATAAAATACTTTTATTTTATTTGTAGATTCCTGACCTGCCTACTCAACCAAGTACATCTACTGTACATCACCAATATGAGAAATCATTATTGATGAGCAGCTTAGTGACAACTATACAACAAACAGAGGAGCCTTCACAAATAGAAGCTACACATAACCGCTACATATTTCACTGGCATTAGAAGTTTCTCAGTCTGTCTATCATGTTGATACTGAGATACCAGAAGTTAGCACACCAACCAGCACACAACACCGTCAGCCTTTAAGAAGTAATAAACTTATCCAAATATATTTGAAACCTTTTCATAGCCATTGTTCACCTAACAACTAACATTTTTTTTAAATTCCATTAATAACAAGATATTAAGATAATTTAAATTCCATTAATAACAAGATATTAAGATAAGCCTTTATTAACTGAATTGAATTACATTAATGCTATGTACATAATATATTTCAAATAAATAAATAATATTTTAGTTTGACTGGTGTTTTATTTGTTTTCCTTTTTTCTGCTAGGATCTAAAAAAAACTTATTTAGTAATACAGAGTAAATAATCCATACTTACATACTATAATATTATAAATGCGAAAGGGTCAGACTGTCCGTCTGCTACCTTTTCACGACCCAAAAGTTTAACCAATTTTGACGAAATTTGGTACAGTTAGCTTATATCTGGGAATGGATGATGGACATAGGCTACTTTTTGACCCGGAAAATCAAAGCGTTCCCACGGAATTCCTAAAGACCCATCCGCTTAACCGATTTGTATGAAATTTGGTACTGAGGTAGCTTGCGTCCCTATAAAATTGACACAGGCAACTTTTTATCCCGGTACAGTTCCTACGGGATATTTAAATACCCAAATCCACGCGGACCAAGTCGCAGGCATCCTCTATACAAGTTTTCTCTATTTTATCTTCTGATCTGTATAAGGGCACGCTTTTTTCTCTTGAGTTCAGCGTACATAATTGCCCTTGATGCCATAATTATAATATCTGCAAATAATTGGTATAGGCAATATTTATGTTATATACTTCAGGGCGCTAAGAATACAATGTAAATAGTTGTAAGAATAATGTAAATACAATAAATAAAATAAAATGTATGTAGGTACTTCTTACACATAAACACACAAAACTTAGTTATGAAAACTAAACTACCTAAAATAGTAGATAATTATGTACTATGTTCCCACATGCTTATCACCATTATCATAAACAGAATTTACCCAGGCGCAAATTATTATTGAGTAGGTAGGTAGGTACACAAATCTTATGTAATACATACCCTATGCGGCTAATTAATCCAAAAACTACAATAGTTTGGTGTTTTTACCACGTTTTTACTACAAAATTCGCAGTTAAACTTAAATACACCAAACCTTTGGCGGCAAAGTGCAAACATACGAAAGTGTCAAAAGGTAACTTTAAATCTAAAAATTATTCTTCAATGATTTTAACATTATCTTACTTCATATAATAATCCTAATTGCTTTGTTATTTGATAAATTATTTTAAAAAAGCTTTTTAAAATATTTTAACAAAAATATGAGTAGTAAAACGACTTTGGATACCACATATGTCACCGTAAATAACACCTCATGCCTTGTATCAATGAAAGCCTAGTTTGACATAACATTTGTCGCAGTCCTTTACGGATAACTTACTTCAAAAGTCTTACGTGGAACCAATTTTCAGTCGTGTTCATACAAAATTTTTATCGATAGTGTACTGCATCAATGTCAGAAATTTTTTAGTCCTCGACGGTCCTTTACGGACAGTCTCAATCATACGTGGAGCCAAAACCATGTTTTGACATTGATGCTGTTCTTTAATGATTGATATAATATGTTTTACGCGATCGACCTGCTGGTATCATGTCTGAGAGCATGGTGTCAAAGTTCAACTGTGGACTTCGTCTGTGTTGGTGTTAGCTGGCGGGCGTGCTCTGCTTTTTTGGAGTGTTTTTTTTGTTAAAACTGACTGGAAAGCGCTCTAAGCGGGGTGCCGTACGTATGTCCGCGAGCGCCGGCACAGTTATACAGTCCATACTTGTATAGTTTAACTAACTTGTTACAAATAACTACAAACTTGACATTGGCTAATCTTTGTAAAGCCAGACGAGAGAGAAAAAAAAAAGTTCAACTGTCAATTGTCAACGTCAAACCCAAATATGTCAAAACGCGTAAAATGGTAAAATTGGGAGTACAATTTTAGCTGTTTTTTAGTTAATTACAAAATAACACTACAAAAATGTAAAAGTATTCCTGTTAGTGGTAATATTATAATTATGAACTAAATCAAGATCAGACTAGCGGAATGGAGACAGTAACGGGGTGCGTTAAAATCAAGACAGAGCCCGAAATTATAGAACCTTCGTCATTTGATCTGTCTGATCATAATATTGGAGTTTCTGGTGGAAATAGTCTACAAAATAGTGAAAATGATAATAGCGTTCGAGAGGAAGACAAAAACCCTAAGTTTAAGCCGGAGTTTATCAGCATTAAAAAGGAACCGGGCCTTTCTGACACGTAAGTATAAAAAAAAGGTACAAAAACGATACAAATGAAAGTATACGTATTGCGTACACGAAAGTAAGGATAAAACCACATAAATCTGTTACTTATGATATTAGAATAGTTTTATCTGATTGTGCGCGCGCAGACACTTAACTGATTGAGACGAAACTTTCCCAGTTCGCTAGCAATCTTCTTTATCTACCTAGTTCTTTTTCTCTAGGGCTCTGTAGGTCCCTGATTCCCTGTGTAACTTTGACTGTTTTCAATCCATTGACATAACCATCAATTTAAAATTTCATTTACACAGATTTCATTTCACAGACAAATAGAGGATTGACCAGGGTGTAACATAGGCTACTTTTTTAACCGACTTTCAAAAAGGGAGTTGTGTTTTTCTACCTATGTACGCCGATATCTCCGATATCTCTGAACCGATTTGCGTCATTTCTTTTTTAATCGAAAGAAGGAACTTTGCGACATTGTTTCATAAAAAATTTGGATTCCAACTCCTCAATCCTGATGCTGCAGGGGATCTGACCAATCCACGCGGGCGAAGCTGCGGGCATCAGCTAGTTGAAAATAAAGCAAAAGCTATTTTATTGAGCCTTTGCATGATAATAAATCAATCAATAATAATTGTTACTGTGCAATGATCATCAATCATCAGTTGTATTGCATTTTCAGTGTCAAGTCTGAGCCAATATCACCTAATTTTGAAACAGCAAGTTGGCACAATGTACCCATCAAATATGAAGCTGGATGTCAGAATATTAATGTTGAAGTGTCCATTAAAGAGGAACCAACTGACTCAGAAATGTCAACAGTTGTAAGTGATATAAATATCTGATCTAAATCCATACTTCCATATTTACTTATTTACTAATAATAAAAATGCGAAAGTGTGTTTGTCTGTCTGTCTGCCTGCTACGTTTTCATGACCTAACTGCTGAACTGATTTTAATGAAATTTGGTACAGACTTGAGATACATCCTGGGGAAGGACATAGGCTACTTTTTATCCCGGAAAATCAAAGAGTTCCTACGGGATTTTAAAAAACGTAAATCCACGCGGGTGAAGCCGCGGGCATCCTCTAGTAGGTATATAAAAAGAAAAGGTGACTGACTGACTGGATGACTAATCTATCAACTCACAGCTCAAACGACTGGAGGGATCAGGCTGTTTGGCACACAGAAAACTATTATGATGGAGACATCGCTAAGAAAGTATTTTTGAAAATTCAACCCTTAAGGTCCAACATCCTGTATGTATGTATGTAGGTGTATATAAAACTATGTATTGTTTTTTATTTCAGGAACAAAATTCCGATTATATTGTACCAGACTTTATACCACAGATACAGAAACCATGCAATATGTTTATAAGTGATGGTGAGTAAATCCATTTAACTTTGTTAAAATGTGGGATAAGAACCATTAAAATTTACTAGCTGATGCAATCGCAAAACGCGTTGAACCTAAATCTACTGCAAGAAATCACGGGTATTGTCTAGTATTATTATAATATGTTTAAGTATTAATATTTTGTTTCAGTTTCTGACAAAATTTTTGACTTGAACTCTACGGTTGATGGAAAGTACATGTGCCCAATATGTCAAAAGATATTTGCAAACAAAGGCAACGTTGGACGTCACATAATAAGAGCTCACACAAGGGAAAAACTGGAATGCAATGTGTGCTTTCGAAAATTCACCAAACATGGTCACTATCAAAAACACCTGCTCTCACATTCCTCGGAAAAACGGTTTAAATGTGAAGAATGCGACAAAAGGTTTCGAACTTCATCGAACTTAGAACAACACAAGCGCATTCATCTAGCAATAAAACCCTTCCATTGCCAAACCTGTACGAGACAGTTTGCCGTCAAAGCTAATCTGGTGAAACACCAAGGATCGGGCCGGTGTAAAGTTCCAAGTGCAGCACCTATAATATGTAACGTCTGCAATAAGGTATTTCAAAAGGAGTTCTTATTAAAAAGTCATTTACGCAAACACACTACTGAACGCCCGTTCACATGTGACAAGTGCAAAATGAATTTCAAATACAAATCCACACTAATACGTCACGTGCAACTACATAACAACATTAAACCATACTCCTGTGACATTTGCAAGAAAAAGTTTACCCACTCGGGGCTTATAAAACCTCACATGAGAAAGCATACTGGAGAAAAGCCTTATGTTTGCTCGATATGTAACAAACAGTTCGCTCACAAACATAACATGCAAAGGCATCAGTTAAGGCATGCGAAACAGAAAAATTTAGTTTGCTCAGTCTGTAATAAAAAGTTTCCGAAAGAAAGCAGATTGATCTATCATATGCGGACACATACTAAAGCAAAGCCATTTATCTGTGGGGTTTGCCCCAAAACGTTTTCACACAGACAAAATATAATTAGACATTACAGTAGGAAACATCCTAATGATACTTACAACTGCACCGATACTGATGCGAGTGTAGCCAAGGATGTATGGGAGAATGTTGTGTTGAAAAAGGGTTTGCAAATCAAAGTAGACATCAAACAAGTTGTTAGCAGTGATGATGAATTATTATCAGATATTAAAACCGAGGAAATTATAGGGAAATAATATATATATTTTTAAATATATAGGTATGTTGGCTCAAACATAATTTTTGTAGTAAAAGTTTGTAAGTAAATTACTAAGTGGTGTAGAAGCATTCATGTCATAGATCTCTAGGTAAACGTTAAAAGCTAAATAAGTAGCGTCTCGCTGAAATGCGTAAGAGGCGCACTATATGCGGCCCATACGACTTTTTTACCGCGACCTGACAATGAAATCATGATACGAGCGAAAACCATCGATATTGGAGCGCCACCTTTATTTCTATGGCGAAAACCTAACTCCAGAAAGTCAAAAGCACCAAGCAAATCGCGTTGCTTTGCGTTTTTCCGAGAAGGTTTCTGCGAAACCAAACAAAGGAAAATGGACCGGTGGCCATACCTAAGGGCGTGTTCCCAATGGAGCGGAGACGTGTATGTTCAACCAACCAAGTTATTTTTTTTGACATTTTATCACGTCATGATTGGTCAAAAAACAGATCTCCGCTCCGCTTCAGTGGAAATGCACCCTAATTGTAAGCAATAAAATGAATAAAGCATAGATGTAGTACCTGATCAAAATTTTAGCTTTGCAACTAAATTATTCCAGAATATATGTGTAAAAATATAAGAAAACCAGTATGTAAGTAAATTTTAATAAATTATTCGTTTTTCCATGAAAATATATAACTTTTCTCATGCCCCCTGATATAATTGATCTGTGTAGGTAAAAATAACCTATTTCTGTCTCCAGTCCAGAATGTCAAATTATCTGATTTCCAAACTTCATCAAAATCGGTTTAGTCGTGAAAATATACCAAACATACCGACACACTTTTAAATTTAAAAACATTCGTACGGAGAACGAATAAATTCGCTATTAATAACTCAAATGAGACTCAGGAGAATCCATGCCCAGTTGTGGGCTGGTGATGAATTGAGATGATAATGGTGAATGAACTAAATGTATGTATTTGTTAATTTTGTTTTGTTGATATTATTACTAAAGATCTCTATTGCCAAGTTTTACATATCTGGCTTAAAAATAAGAATTATTGCTTACTTTAGATATTATAATATAGGAATGAAGTTATATGTATAATATAATTGTTCGATGGCATATACATGTTTGTTCTAAAATCCGAATAACTGATAAATCGGTAAAGTTTTCTATATAGGTACCTAATTGGAATGGACTGCTGTTGTTTTATTATAATGGAAATCTGACTCTTTTTAACCCCCGGCCCAAAAAAGGGGGGTGTTATAAGTTTTTGACGTGTGTATCTGTCTGTGGCATCGTAGCTCCTAAATTAATGAACCGATTTTAATTTAGTTTTTTTTTTTGTTTGAAAAGTGGCTTGATCGAGAGTGTTCTTTGCTATAGAATTGAAAATCAGTTCAGCCGGTTGAAAGTTATCAGCTCTTTTCTATTTACTGTAACCTTCACTTGTCAGGGGTGTTATAAATTTTTAATTTACTCTTGTTAATTTATATAACATCATTGCCTATGTTATTTATCTTCTAATTAATAAATTACTGTTATTATAGTTGCTGTTTAAAATGTCATATTTTTTTATCACTAGATTTTTTTATTATGCTTACTTACTCGAAATAAAACATAAAAAAATGAAATAGTTAAAGAATGATAGAAAATGAATATAAATTATATCAAAAAGTAACTACTTACTGTTTTGTAAATTATTATCTACATAAAAACTACTTACACATTTTTGTAAACTTCATAATATTATTTATGAAGTTTACAAAATTAGCTAAATGGATGAAATTAATAAAATTAAAACAACTAGCGTTTTATAACGTGAAAATAAAATAGTAATAATAACATTAGGTGTGCTTTGCTCTAAAGTAAGTAGATTTGTTGAATACAAGACGAAACAAATCATGAATAAACATAGTTTTTATTTACAAATATTCAGTTTTGTCATTGTGATGAATTTGACTGTGTGGTATAGGTAATGTACATACTTGTAAGTAATGACTATATATGTATATACATATCTATATTTATGTCATTACTCATTGTAAATTATTATTATTATTAAGTACATAAAGTTCTCATTTATTGTTGTAATAATTCAAAATAATATAAGGATGTCACTTATTTTATGTTCCTATTTTTGACTTCCTTTTTAATTTAACGTTATTCTTAATGAAATATGTTAAAAATCATATTTGCAAACAAACATGAGCTGTCTATGGCCCAATTTAAATTATTTGAGTAGTCGGTATGTGAAGCAAATCACGTACCGACCTAGTTTTAACAAATCATTACGAATACTGTAGTATTATTATGATTGTGTATATACTAATAATTGGCAAAAATAAAAATTCTTATCTATTGTATATTGTTTAAATTTCTTTTCTGCCTGGACTGACAAAGCGTACATTTGTTAATAAGCATACAAAGAACTGTATGAAGCACGTCACACACGGAGAGTAATGTTGCAAGACAGCAGTAGCATGGCTCCTAACGCGCGCCGCGCAGTTTGAATGTTTTAAAAAGTATGTATACGTATACGTATACGTATGTATGTTATGTATACGTATGTTTTCGCCGCCATCTCGATTTTAAACAAGTCTTATAGAATTAAAATTAGGATTTGAGGGTGAAAAAAAAATAATTGTATGACACAAGATCTTTAATATCTTAAATAAAATAATACACATACATAGGCGCTTAAGTACCACGAAGTTTACCATTCAAAACATTTCTATAATATAAACACTACACAGGTTTTACTAGCTATTATTACCAATATTCAACAGATTTGGAATTTTTTGGATGGTTACCTGATAAAAGCTTACAAAATGTTAAATAAATACGACATTGACATTAGACGAAAGCTTGACATATATACCGCCATAAATATATCAAATACCGAGGCCATTTTGTAAAGACGAAGTACATAGTGCACAAAGCGAGGGGTAATTGATAGCATAGCATGTGATAAAAAATAAAAACGCAAGAGAGCTATGAATAGAGAGAGCGAATAATTAGATATGAAAATTATTGTGATCGTGAAGCAGTGATGCCTTAAATATTAGATAAATTTGTGAACGGAATCAAATTTTTCCGATACAAAAGTTTTTGTGTCAGAATACTAAAAATAATGTTCAAAAAATGTGCGTGGTTTTTAAAGCATCTTACAACTATTAATAAATATCAATCAAAATTATTTATTTTCTTCGATAAATACTTTTCAAAATATTTAAATTACTGTATTATTTACGTGATATTATATAATATTATAAGTAAGTAACAAAGTGTATTTTCACTTTTGTAATTTTTTTAAAAATTCAATACAAAATATGGTAACACGGGTGGAACCTAAAAGTGAATGTGAATAATATTATTGAAGATCTAATACAGCACCTTTTTTCTCAACAACGCATATCAATTGAACTCTTGTGAAAAATCTCTTCAAATTCATCACCACGTAATCGAGTATACTTTCGTCTTGTAAATAATATCTGGTACCCTATTGAAATGCTTAAACTAAAATATACAAATATGGACGGAGGTTAAACTAAAACACGAAAACACAAGTGACTCTTCAGTTTGAGCCGTTTGTTTAAGTAAGTATGCTAACTTAAAACTCCTTAAAGTGAACCGAGACAGCAAATGTTCGTTTTAAAGTTATACCTAAATCTTTATCTACTGGTACTACGATGGATAAAAACAGCCATATAAATGAAACTGAACTTGTATATGATATTTACTGTATAGGTTCACATCAAGCATAAAAATAAATTTGTTTGTACCTTACAATTACAAAACAGTGTAAATAATGGAACGCTTTAACATAGAGCCTCCATTGAAACCCTGTCGTTACTTAAAATATATCTTAATCATAAGTTACTTTACTTTGTATCAAAATAATTAAAATTTTATAAATAATATTTCATTCCAACAATATGGAATTACGTTTTAATTTTGTAAATAATTTTTAAAATCATAAGTATTGTATAAGCATAAAGTATCTCAAATCCTTAGATTTTTAAATAAAAGTATATTTAAAAAATAAACTTTCGCCAAATTGACATAAATTATTTACTTCAGTGGTTCCAAAATCATTTCTTTCAGGTTGTTAGCATAATCTTTCAAGTACTTAAAACCACAAAAAAATCTAATAAATAGAAATTACGATTTTTTTGAGAATATCAAATAGTTTTTATTCTATTATTTAATTACTAGACTGCAATAACTGCATAAAGGCAGTGATTTATATTTAAAAAAATCTTATATTTATAGTTTACATAGGAATATGGAATAATAATATCAAAGCACACATTTACTTAACACTAGTCGAATAATTAATGAGATTACCGCATTTTTTTACAACTACAATAATTACTGCAGATAAACATTATCGACCTCACACACAGCAAAACAATTATTTTATCATGATACTTAATTTTAATAAATTACTGTGTGCAAAATCGACATATTTTATAATTTACGAAAATTCGTTTTACTCCTCGCTTTTACAAAATAAATATATATCATATATTTTTCTCGGTGGTCTCATACAATATGTCTTTGTAGTTTGTGATGATTACTCGATCTCATGCACAGAAACATTTTAAACAAACGTTATATTACATTTCATCAATCATTTTAATCCAATTAAAAAATCTTGCAATGCATATAAAATTCTTGAGTAATTAATTAAATTGATAAAAATACAGATAATTTTTATAACAAACGATAGAAATTTGGGATTCGGATGGTTATGACAAAACGGTCCCTCAATAAAATATATCTATTCTTTAGTCTCTTTAATCTGTGCTGGTTGGTCAGTGTACACAATCTCAGCGTACTCCGTTGAAGGTGGGGGAGGCTTGTCTGGATTTTGCTCACCAAGAGCGAGCTCAGCGTAAACTACCCCCTTCTTTTCTTCTGCTACAGCCTGTAAATTGAGGAATAAATTAAATTAAATTCTAATAAAAATATTTATATATTATAAATATTTATTTTAAATATGTATTTAGTATAAAAGCGAGTAGATAGTTAAAAGACAAGGGACAAAGATTAATAAGTAATTTCTATTATTATTTATAGGTATAAACAATATTGTACTATTTGAATTAAATAATCCACTTTTACTGTTTATTGTAATATAGGTACAGTAAAAGAACAAGTACAGTAGAAGTTCTAGGGCAACTTGTATCGAAGGTTTAGGATGGGAACCTAAATTGCATAAAGTGGAACTAATGAGCAAACACGGCAACTCATGCGTGGACCGCGTATTGTTCCCATATGAATGAGGTACAGCTTAGCTTCCATCGAGTCATGAGGTGTGCCACGTCACCTTATGACTTATGAATTTGAATGGAAGAACATGGACATTATTCAGTTAAAATAGGAATTACCTTATCTTCAACTTCTGGTATAGGTTCTGTGGCCTGCACGCGATCACGTCCGCGCGGTAACGCTGCACGAACTCGAGCACTTAGAGCACTTAGCCGCGAGCGCTGGCCTGCCGCACTCTCGGTGTCGCTACTAGCAGAAATACACGATTACATTAAACAAGGCCGAAATTAACGAAATATAATAATAACTAATAAATAAATTGTTTATATTGTAAGGTTATTTTTAAATATTGATTTGAGTTGTCAAAAATAATATAAAATTATTAATTTACCTAATGCAGGTAGATTGATAAAATCGATATTTGGCTCATTCGATGTCATACAATCTGTTGCTAGGAGGCCGACAAGATTGAACTTGCATAAATACGGGTGTTTCGAAGGTTTTAATTCAGTCTCCTTCCGAGATTCGGAGCGATATCGCATATTTCCGGTATTTGGATTGTGAACTGAATAATTAGATGTTGTGATAGCAATCACGCTCTAATTAAATTATTTATTTTGGCATTAGTTTGTTTAGATTAAAACTCTCGGATAACCTCTACACATTGAACCTGATGTTTTTTGTGTTGGTTTGAGAGGACATTCCAATAATTCGATAAAAATATTTAAATAATACCTGCTTTTCTGAGTGACGCCATACGTCACGTGAGTGATATAATGAGCCAAATCACACAGAACTTTAAGGAAATTGATGCAGGTATATATATTTCATATTTTAAATAAATAAAAACTTATTTTTAGCGAAATCCCAAAGCAAAATTAAGTAATATGTAAAAGATAGGAGAAAATAAGGCGTGCTGGCAAAAAGACTCCACTGAACAAAATTAATTTTATTTACAATATACAATTATTACAGCAAAAGCCTGTGTGATTCAACTTGTATTTGGTGTACTACAGTGCAAGCATTTACACTTAGTGCAATTTGTAAGTATGTATTGAAAAATTCTAAAAAGGCACATATTGTATAAACATTTTGAATACAAATTAATTGAGTTTAACTAAGTTAAAGGCGAGGAAACAGTGACTACAATCAAACTGGCTGAAAATGCCAGTCACACTAAATCTACAGATTTTGATATTTATTGCAATTAATGTATGTGATACCATATGTGATTTATTGTTTATGTACAAGTTACAGAAGGTTAAACATACGTTCTAGAAGGTAGCGTCCCACTCTCTAAAAGCACGTCCCCAGCTGGAGTCCTTACAAAAAAATGAGCTATATTTTACAAGCCATTTAAGGGGAATCGGAAGTGCAAAGCATCAATAGTTGTTTTTATCTGATTTACATCAGTAAAAGTAATTATTTCTGACTGACTTTGTTCTCCACAGCTAAGCACAGCTCCTTACGTAAGGTCATAGCCAAATGTTTTGCACCTCCAAAAGCCCATTGTTTTCTATCTAAGTATATTTTATTTAAACCGTTTTGGCTTTTAAAAGTAAAGTTTAAGACCCAAACCACTATCACAACCACCCAAATATTATTAAACACGTATTTTTTCATTTCTTGTTACGTAATATTCTTTTTTCTTAATATTGGTTCTTTATTATTTACATATTTTACACAAAAAAAAAGGAGTTTTACTCACGATTCTCCAGAGCTCTTTGTATGATCACGTCCTCTGCTTCCTATAATGTAAGAACCCAAACAACATGAGTCGTAAAAAAATTACGTTTTGCTCGGTACTATTTTAATTGTACGGTGTTTTTGAAAACAGTTGGAGCTTAAATGGTAAAATCCAATTCCCTACATGTATCGTTATTAGCAATATATTTAAAAATAACATTTTTTAATTGCTATTGATACAAATGTAAAAAAGAACGTGATTATAAGTATTACTACTGTTTATTACTTTAAGTTTCATTAATAATTCATTATTAAAGAGTAAAGAAATAAAACTAATATTTCTTATTTAATAAATACTTTATATTCAATTATAATTCGTTAATAACGCAGTGGTATATTATTTTATGAAAGTTACAAACTTGATTACTCTGGCTATCTATGTAATGTTAAGAATTTCATAATTATATTATATATTTTACAGGTTGTTAGAATTTTACAAACAAATTGTAATATTCGTCAGAATTGTAATTTATAAAAAAAAAGGTTTTAGTCATAATTCATCGATTTTAACGAAATAGAATGTAACTTAATAAGGTAACTACCTATTGAAGTTAGAACAATTTTAATTAAATTTTTGGCTGTGCAGGATGGCAGTGTTTTTGAATTGACATAAAGAGACAAAAGGTGACAAAATTCAATTGAGAAACATTTTAACTAAATTGGTACAAAAATAAATTCTTATTAAATAATTGCATTTAATTAAAAAATACTAAAATCATCACAATGACGGTGACCTATCTCACTAACTTAAGCTAAAAATGTCATTTCATACCTTATGTTTTTACAAAAGAACTAATAATATACACGACTTTTTATATTAATTGCAAAAAAACGTAATATTGAGATTTCTGACGGTTAATAATTTAGTATCTGCATTTTTACAATTAAGTATTAAAAAATCGTGACAAGTTTCATATTAAAAATAAAACAACCTTACTGTATCCATAATAATTCTATTTTAAGTAGGCATTAATATAATGACAGATTATATACAAAATGAAATGAAACATGGTGGTTCGAACACATTTAAGTCTTAAAATTATGAAAAAGAAAGTGTACTTTTTTATAAAAGTTACAGAAAACCTAATAAGAGTATAAAAATGGCCAGTTTATATTACAAAAATCTTGTCTCATCTTAAAAAAGTATAAAATTAATGTAAACGTGTCATTAAGACTTCATTACCTTTATAATGTAGCGTAAAGCGTGTCCAAAATGTATTATAACAATCCTTAAGAATAAAAATTCTTAAAACTTAAGATATTGAACCAGCTGTAAAATACATTTCTATTAAGTATAACTATTTATTTATACGTAAATTGAAAACCTGCCTTAACTACATAATATACGATGGGATTCGTTGTTTCTGACAACATGTGAGATTCTTAATAATTTCTACGAATACATTTTAAACGATTTAGGCTAGAAGACAATCGAGAAAGTTCTTGTATTACAGCTAAGAGATTATCTTCTCTCCGATTTAGAAGAGAGTCCAAGATAGTAGTACAATTTGCAAGTTAATATAGTATATAAAAAGGGGCAGTATTCAACAGTCTTAGACTGCCACTAAAATTCGTCTAATACATAGTGCATCAATTTGTAAAATTGTCAAATATAATTTTGTGTTTCGTTGGCATTAAAATTATTATAATAACTAACAATATGTTATATTCTGTAACTGTAAACACATCTGGCACTAAACGAAATTACATAAAATATTTTGAGTCCAAATTAACACTGATATAAGCTGTCACTCTTATAAAATAACTTGCTACAGATTGCGAGTAATGTATTTTAAACATAAACTATCGTCAAACTAATCGTCAAGATGCAAAAATATTAAGTACAGTCTAATAATAAATAAATTTAAAAAAATCCTCTTTAAATCCCAAGTCAATAAATATTTAGTCATATATCCAAAAAAAATGAACTTTACAATAATCAAATAATTAGGTAGGTAGGTAGATTTATTTGTAGAACATAGATGTACAGAGGTAAAAATTCGATTCATGGAGTGACAGCTTTTTAACTTACAACTTAGACGGCGGTGTCCGGCTTCTTCTCGGGGTGTTTTGTGTCCCCATTGCTGATATATTCCCCATGGTCATGGGAGGGATTTTCGGATCCTTTGACGTCATCATGAGGAGGGAGGGGAGCTTCGGAATCAGCGCCATCAGGGATGTCGGTACGATGGGACCTCCCTGCCACATACCAATATGTTAAGCGATCAAGAACTCGTGTTCGGTAATTTCGAAGTTTTTTTTGTTAGTCAAGCGGTTTCTGTGATTTTATTTTATTAATTTGCGTGGATTTGTGTTTAGCGTGAGTCTCTTGGTATGCATACTAATTGGCATAAAAATGACACACGTGTTCGTGTTACCCAAAAGCATTCTGTTGTGCTACCAATTGCTGGTGACTTACAATTTTTTTAGCTTGAGATTGCTCTTTGTAGATTCCAAAGAGCAATATTCAGCCAAATCGAATAGAATAAAAACTTTGGCGGACTCTTCAAAAAACCGAAAATTATATGATTACTCTCACATTCTTTGAAAATGTGGGTGCCTACTTTTCTATTATGTTTTTATTACTGGTTGGATAAAAGAATTTTTTATTCTTATTGTGAGAAAGATGAAATAAAATAACACTTGCATAATGTGAAAATAAGGCCTTCAGACAGCCCGAAATAGTCGGTAGTATTTTTACATTATTATTGTTATTAGTGCTTTAAGACACTTGGGTAGACGATTTTACAATTTCCAGCTTTAGTACCTACAGAAGATCTACCGTAAAAGAAAGAAGAAACCGCAAAGTTTTGATTTCTTTATCAAGATTATAATATTTAGGTTAATTACATGTTCAATTATGTATAATAACTATGTAAAGTTAGGATTTGTATATATTTTTTAACTAATAGATAGATGTAACCATCACCTGATTAAATTTTAATTTATTAAAAGATTGTAAATTCATCCGTTGTAGGTACATCTAGTCAACAAAAAGATTCGTAGAAAAGAACCCAACACCATAAAAATAGCGTTAAGTGATATTTATTACAAACATGAAACTTTATGTATTTTTTGTAAATATCACGTAACTACATTTTATTGTAAGCTTACAACCATTTTAAGTAAAAGCTCTTACAGACATATTAAGAATAGATTGATTTCGAAAAGAATTGAAAAACGGGATTGATAACAATCAAAAATCATGCAATTATATTCTATTTGAAGACAAACATGCGTTCAAAATAAAGAAATACGATTTTTTAAGAAAGAAAGTAAATACATGCTTGAATTAGTACATTTCAAAATGTTCATGCGTAAATTCAATACGTTATTTTTAAATTCTTGATCGCTCCAAATATTGTTACATGGCAATACCGTAAAAATAACAATAATAACATAATAACTATTTAGCTACACATAAAAATGCCAAAAAAACACTGCCAAATTACAAATTTTTTAAATTTTTGCGTGATGAAAAAATGCAATGCTATTCGGTGTTTTTATATTGTAATTTTAGTTTTACCTATCGATTTTCTCGCGAGCCTGTCGAAAATTTTGGATTATTACTTAGATTTCTTAAAGATCACATGCCTATTACTAAGAGATAGATTAAGCAAATGTTGTAAGCATGGTCCATAATCAAAAATGCAATATGATCAAAATATTGACAAAAGTTTTTGCAAAAAAAATTATGTTTCAAATATGTATACGGAAATACTACAGAACATCGACGGGCACATTGGAATTTTCATGCAAAAAAACTGTTTTCTTTGGGGGAAACATGCAAATAAAAATTTTGTCAATATTCTTTACTACAATGGTATCTTCACGACTAAGCAACAGTAGTTACTCGGTAAAAGAAATTAGATTAACGAAACATTTAGTTTTCTAGTAGTTTTTTATTATTATTATTTAGTAGGATGAATTACTGTTGTGACATCGCGATAAATCAATTATTATTAATGTTAGTTGTGAATGAAGGGGGAACAATCGACAAATTTATATTCATTCACGACTCATTCGACATTTTAAGTATATATTTTAGTTAAAATGGTTGTGGACTGTAAAAAAGCGGTATAATAAAATTATGACTTTCACATGATATTTGTAACTACTGTAAAAATGTGAAGTTTGTAAACTTCATAAAAGTACAACACATTTACAAAAATAAGATTTATTGATTTTACAAAAGATTTTTCTTTTTAGTTCATTCAAAATTATACTTTTCTGGAAGTATTCCAAGTTTGTATAGCAGTCAATGTAGTAATATATAAGCACTTTTCTTTATCTATTTCGTTATATAACTATTAGCTAGATAAAAGAATCCTATGCAATTAATGAAACCGACAATGACATCTTTTCTACAATCCAAACAACCACGAATATACGTTTCAAACCATGAATATTTAAAAACTAAATCCAACTAACCTGCGAAGAACCACCTGCCAGTTGCCTTGGCGAAGACCACGAGGACAATGGCGATCAGCAGTATCAACACTGCGATGACGATTCCGACGATTGCGCCAGTATCTAATTCCACACCTGGTAAACAATGTTTTATATAAGAAATGTACCATTTAAAAATAAGTTCAAGAAAGGATTTTTTTTGTGGTAGGCTCAAAAATGAACTTTAAAATATAACTTATAAGCAGATGAGACTTAGAAGTAATTTAGTAATCCGCGATTAGGTTCTTCAGTCCTCATTCAATATAATTAGTATGATGCTATGTCTAATGAGACACAGCGCTGAGTTTCCGTCAATTACAGCCAGTAATATGTTTCAGTTTCACTCACTAGTGGGTATTATACTATAATTTAATCTTTTATAGAATAGAACAATTATCGTTTGAACCTCATATAAGAAATATATTTTATTTTATTACAATTCCTACTAATAATATTAAAGGTAACGTTGAATTACTTAGAAAAAGTATTTAATTTCAAATTAAATTAACATGCTGCCTCCCAACATTATTACAATCATAAATTATCTACCTAATAACAAGTCATGGCAAAGGACAGTAAAAAACTTTAATATAATTTCAATAAATCTTCACATGCTTTTTAATTTAAAGTAAATAAAGCATTCCAGTATCTTTAATTTCTCAGAAAAATCTTACTAAAAGTAGGCATGCTAAAAATGTTTTGAGAGAAATTATGATTTTTTACGTACTTAAACGTCTAATAAATCAAGCAACTAACTAAAATAAAACTACCTACAAAATCTGTTTCCATCAGGGGAGCATAATTATTCACTTTGACACTAGATACAACATAACACTTACAATAATTAAATAAATATGTATAGGTATAGCGCAGAACTGAGTAGGCTCCTGCGGTGGTGGAGCGGTGCGGGAGGGTGACAGTTGTCACAAATTGACGAATCACTGAGCTCTCGCGTCACGTCATCACGCCCCTCCCGCCCCGCACCACTACCGCAGTAATCTACTCAGTAAAGTTGCTTTCAAAACTACGGAAATATAATCAATACTAATAAATAAAATTGGAGTGTCTGTCTGTAATTTCGAAATAACTACCTCATATTAAGCTCATATGGTTATTTGAACGATACCAACACTGAATCACACGTTTTTAAAATTTTTTCGGTCTGTCTGTCTGTCTGTTTGAAAAGGCTAATCTTCGGAACGGCTGAACCGATTTTGACGGGATTTTCACAGACAAGTAGAGAATTGACCAGGGAGTAACATAGGCTACTTTTTTAACCGACTTTCAAAAAGGGAGTTGTGTTTTTCTACCTATGTACACCGAAATATCCGAGATTTCTGAACCGAATTGCGTCATTTCTTTTTTAATCGATAGAGGAACTTTGCGACATTGTTTCATAAAAAATTTGGATTCCAACTCCTCAATCCTGATGCTGCAGGGGATCTGACCAATCCACGCGGGCGAAGCTGCGGGCATCAGCTAGTATAATATATAAATATCGCTCACCCTACTTTGAAATGTCACTGTTCGCACTGAGATGTAATATATTACATCTCAGTGTGAACAGTGACATTAATTCAAAGTAGGGTGAGCGATATTTATATATTATATTATATTTCCGTAGTTTGGAGGCAACTTTATGCGTTATGCCTATAAATTACTATTTTCAAACGAGCAATATATTCCACTTTCAATAAATCAAAAATGCATGACTGTAAATAATATGGGACACTATAAATTGCACAAAATAACATCCATTTTATGCCAGGCTTCTTAACTACATTAATTTCTTACCATAAACGTCGATAATCAAATAGGATGATTTTGCTTTGCGCGCTGTTGAAAATATTTTAATTTAAGTATTTTCTTGGCTTAGTAAATACTAAATACCTAAGTAAGTATAAAAAGTTAAACTCATTTTCGTTAAACACGGACAGTGGTAAGTACTACCCACAAACAGCTGAAGTTAGGTCTTTGAAAAAAAATCAATCCTATCTTTAACTACTTATTAAATTACTTAGCAACGTTGTCAAAAATGTTATGTTTTTTAAACTAAGTTTAAAAGAATGTCGCTAACTTATATACAGATTACGGACAGATTGATAATGAGGAGCTAGCGAACAAAACGGTATAAATGCACAAAATAAAATTTTACAGGAGCAAAAAACGCGATGAAAGCTATTCAAATTATACTGTAATTATACCGTTTTGATTGAAATCACTAACTTTGGACTCTATCTTAGCACAGTTTTAGGCCCTTTTTTAAAAAAATGAATTCCTCTTTGTATTCATTGATCAAAATCAGGAACTTTGGACTCATAGCTCTAGGCTGTTTTGCTTGTAAATGAGTTCGGATTTGTATTCAGTGGCCAAAAATGCTTGGATTAAAGAAAAAAAATATTTTGATCAAGTGTAACTTCACCGACATGTTGCCCAGCTCTTCGATTTTAACTCCGGCCTAAATAACACATAACCATTGAAATATGGAATATTCCAGGATTCAGAATTATGTAAATAATTTCTAGGTAGAAAATAATCCTCTACTGACCAGCGGGCTCGTCCATGGTAGACAATCGGAGGGCAAACTCCTCCCTTCCCAAATCATTCGTGACGCGAAGGTAGTAGGTCCGTTCCACGTCTTCTTTGGCCACGCGCGCGAGTACCAATGTCACATTGTAGAATCCGCTACCCTGCAATTAAGATGACGTTGTCTTTCTTTAGGTAAGGATAGAAACAGAAATAGAAAGATATTTATTCAAATAAACTTTCAAATCATCAAGTGAATCTGTGAAATGGTTCGGAATGCCCTTCCTACTGAAAAGAACACGCAAGAAACTCGGCGGTTGTTCTTTTCAAATATTCAATTATCTATGCCATGTATCTACATAGTCAAATCGACGCTTTTTAATCATTTACATTATCTTCGATATATGCTCGAACTGCAAGTTTTATCTTTAAGACATGTCAAAAAGATGTATGAGCAACTTTAAATTAGGGAACTTGGGAATTTACCACAGTTATGAAACATGTAACAAAACGTCGAGGCTTCACCTACATGAGCAGGCGTCAATTGTTACCTACATTTGAAGCTAGGTAGGCCAATGTACGAAATAATAATTCCATATACTTCCAAATTCCATGGATTTCACGTCACCCCTAGCCTAACATTTGACAGATTGTCGATTCAGGATCAAACCAAGAGCTTCCTCCCAGTGGCGTGCACAGGGTTTAAAGCCAGGGTAGGCATTAAAGTATGAAGTTATTTTCTAGCAGGTCATAATGGAAAATAAGTGTTGAATTATTACAACTAGGGTATAGGTAGTAATTTTATACCTCAATGAGCTGCATGTCACTGTTTCCTCCCCCTAATTCACTCTGATATACTGACAATTGACAAATCTCTGGTCAATGCGTACGTATAAAATCCTTTTTCTTACCAAATGTAAAGGTTCCAGCGCAGTAACGGATCCATCTTCGTTGCTCCTGGGTGGTATGAGCACCAGGTCTCCGATGGTCCACTCGGTGGAAGGCGCGGGGTTCGCTCGCACGGTGACGTTGAGGCGCCCTTCTGCGCCCAGTTTAAGCCCGAAGATCGTGAGTGGGCCGGATTCGAGGCGTTTTGGTGGGTCTGCATACAAAAAATAAGTATACTTTTTGCTTAGTAAGTTTTCGAACTAGCTTAGTCCTGCGATAATAATAATTAATAATTATAATCTTTCCCACTGACTGAACACTTAGGGTGGGATAGAGCGCACGCTGACTTTGCTTAGACTTAAAACGAGACAGAGGTATGTCTCTGACATAAAGCTGTCTCGTTTTAAGTCTGAGCAACGTCAAAGTGCGCTTGCTTTATAGATCTCAGCCGAGTTTCTTGCTGGTTCTTCTCGGTAGGAAAGGCATTCCGAACCAGTGGTAGATGCTTTTGACGATTCAAAAGAACTTGTAAAAGTCTAATTGAATAAAAATATTTTGAATTTGAATTTGAATTTAGAACAAATCTAATTAGCATGAAACGTGTTTAATCAAAATGTCTGATGAAACTTTCATTCTGTCTTTCAAAGAATGAATAGGTATCTTTTAAGCCTAAGATGGAGAAAACTTGCCTAGAAGATGCCTATTCACTATTGACTTGAAGCTATATTAAAGTGGAGGAGAAAGTTGATGCCAGAAGGGCGTTCTATATCCGAGCGGTTCGAATTAGAAGGACCGTAAATTCCACACTTCTGGTGCTTCTTACTGCACAGTCAATATTGAGCGAGTGTCAGCCAATCAGAATTGATTGCTATGGTCACACTGTAGCTGTCAAACTACAGCAATAGGCCTTCCAAATTCAACCAACAAACAAAAGTCGCAAAATACTCACAGTGTACAACAAGTTGTCTAGCAGCTTCCCTCGGCGCGTCCAAAGCCTCGTGTTCAGCTCTGCAGACCAGTTTCTGGCCATTGTCCTCTGGTGCCAGGGTCCTCGACACGTTCTGGCTAATGGTCATCAGGTCGCTTCCAGGTTCGGAGGTTATGATAGGTTGGTGTATCCCAGCAAGGAGTTGGACCTCGTCTGAAAAAAAAAACTTATTTATATAGCGCATGGGAGAGTAACAAAATCAGTTACAAAAGGAAAGTTTTTTCTTTTGCATTTGGACAAGTCTAAAAATATATCACATACCTAATACATTCTCGTCTCTGATTGACAAGAACTCGCAGACCTAGTAGGTACTTTCTGTTTGGTTACTTTTTAGGCAAAAGTAATTTTGTAAATTTTCGGAACATAATGTCGGCACCATCTCAAATTACGCCGACAGATTCCTACGTTTTGTGATTTCAGGGGATTAGAAACTATTTTAGTACAAAAACCAACTGCTCTTCTACCCGTCACCAGAGAGTGTATCCGTCCGCTCCAGACCACGCACAGACTATCAACAACTCTACCTAACAATAGTAACTAAGCCATTATTGCTGACAATAATATGAGATTAGCCATAGCTTTTCATTTGGTCATCAAGTTCTTTATTTAGAAAGACAATTATAATCTTCCATTTCATAATGACCTATTTTATACCTTGGAATAGTTAGCTTACCATTAATTTTTGGTTTTGACGATTGACGGAAACTCCACATAAAATGTTAACAAAATCTGTTCACTTACCCAAATACCAAGTGATTTTAGCCGCTGGTCTTCCATTGGGCACGATGCACTGTGCCATGAAGCCGTCCCCTTCTCTGAATGTGGACTGGGGTGGTGAAAGCAGCTGAGGGTTACCGGGAGCTCCTGTTAAAATAATTCTCTTGTTTATCGATGATAGATACATTAATTGTAAAATTAGTTGAAGATTACAAATCATCAATTTACCAAGTTAATGCATGATAACATGGAAGGAGTAAAAGTTTTATTTATAGGTACACCCATTGCCCTCCAATAAGACAGTAACTCGTCGGTAGTTGATTCTGGACAGTAGGTACTTACCTCAAAAATTAAATGGAATCCAGCAAATTGGGAAGCCAAATCAAAAGATGATGAAGTATAGGAATTTGGAAAGTATTAAAAATCGTGTATGTTTGTAAATTGTGAGTCCGCAGTTTTTACGCCTCAAACCTCAAATGTTTTGTACATGTCGGGAGGGTATCAGTTCTGCAATGTAGATACGTGCCTGTAATACGTTGAACGGAACCTAACTTTTATTGTGATGATGATGATGATTGACTATAGATGCTCTAGTGTAACTTTTTCGTCAACAAGTTAACGTTTACCGTGCGTAAATCTGTTATTTTATGGTTATTTTAGTATGAACTGTAAAACATCGTAATTTGACATTATTACCAGAATGGAGTCCTGGTTTTGACGTGACAACGTCTTATAATTCGATAGAGCCGGCTGCACGCACGAAAAAACATGACTCATGCGGCGTTACCATGCGGCGTTACCATTAGGCATTCCATGTAAGGCTTGAAGTGCAAGCGAGGGCGCGGAACGAGCGACAAAGAAACACAATCGGCCTTTGTTGTCACTTTCAACTATCGTCAGTAAACCGACTTTACAGACAACCAATTTTTTGATTTAACATTTTTAATTTTACAGTCGGGCCTCATGTTACAACTGAACTTAAACCTATGTCCTGCCTATATCTTATCTATCTATGCTTGTTGTGAAACTCGGGTATAATTCAAAGGGTGAATGAAGTTCGAAGCTACAGCGTTGAATTATTGATGCTTGCTTGTGTAGAAGACGATCTCAAAACACTGTACTTACTGGCAACGAGTAGCCTCATGGTCCCAGTGACCTCGATTTGTCCCGTCTGCGGCGGTAGAGTACACGTTATGTTACCGTTCCATTCTTCTTTTATGTGTTTTATATGGGCGCCGCATTCCCCGTGCTGTGGAGCAAAAATAAATGACGTCGTTTAAAGTAGGAACCACCATATAGGAAAGCGTCGTTTGAACTCGTTTATTGCACTGTTCTAAGCACTTCTGCAAGTAGATATCTCATTGGGTGTGTGGATATTTCAGTGAGCATTTCGTCCCTTTAGCAGAACGGTAAGTATGATCTGTATGAGTCTGTGTTTGGTGTGGGATTTTCTCAGAACTGGGCGCGTTTGGAACCCTAGTAGATTTAGTTTCTTAATTAACAATTATCATATCACCATCACATTATCTTACAAATCCCATCAATCGTTGACGAGAATATGAGTGAACGATAAAGAGTACAGCTTCACTTCTGTTGGGAGTCCCAAACGACACCTCACGTTTTTTTTTACTATTTTTCGATGTGCATACGATCTTTTTAAGTAATCTTTTTTAGGTAAGTGCGCGCTTTCTCACCTGTAACCCTTGACCGGCGTAGACAATTTCTTCATCTTGGTTGTTCGGGATGAGTCTGTACGACATTGTTCCGACTGTCATTCTGGAAACAGAAATTTTAAATTATTTATTATGCTCTTTACTCCCACTTGCTCGTAAACTGCTACTTTACTAAAGAAAGGATTTCATTACAGAATACTGTAATCGGGCCTTTACTAGCTGCACGCCAGCAATTTCCAAGAGGACTGTAATGGAAATTGCTGGACAGTTTTATACTGATGACGAGGTTCTTTAATGAGTGTAGGCCAAAAATGAAGGGGTTTGAAATACGTAAAGGTAGCCCTACTTAGCCTTCATTCAATCTTTGAATGGTAAGGTAGTAAGATAGGTTTTACTAACCGACATGCATCAATGGGGTAGGGTACTTTGCAAAGCACGGTGAGATCATCCCCGACGCGTCGCACGGCTTCTCTTGGTGTGATGTCCAGATTTTGACCTGAAAATAAACAAAAAAATAAAGTTAGACGGGTAATGGGTAATACATGTACATGTACCTACAGTAAACCCTAAAAGATAAGCTTTCGTCCTTTGGTATGGAGCCACTGATGTTTGCTCTATTCTAAATACACCCAAGTAGGATTTAAAGAAGTGGAAAAGCGGAGGATATAAGGGGAGCCGCAAATTAAGTAACTAATTATGTCGATAGAAAATTTCTCCAGCTAGGAATTCCTTTTAGCCACATTAGTAAGGTTTAAAATCTATACTCATCTATCGACATAAATAGAATTAGGTATGAAGAATTCTTGAAAAGCATCTGCATACCTACTGACAGTATGTCAAATCAATAAGAAATAGGAGTTTGCACATTTCCAGTATTCCAGCATATTATTCATGCACGAAATTTTCCCTCAACTATCCAGTGAACGCCTTAAAGACATATTTCCGAGTCTATCGAGTGAATCTACACGGAGTGCTACTCCGAGCATTCCAATCTGCTTTGATCCGCTTTGTACTGGTTTAACTGCTTCGGACCGCTTTAAACTAGTTCCAATTCTTTATCAAACAATTTTTAATCAATTAGGTACCTACTTATTTAAAACTTTTGAGATAATTTTATTCTAATTTTTTTCTAAAAAAAATAAATTTTCTCAGCAGGAAAGGCATTCCGAATCAGTGGTAGATGCTTTTGACGATTCAGAAGTACTTGTAAAAGTCTAATTGAATAAAAATATTTTGATTTTCGAATTTTGAATTATTGGACTAAAATATACCTCCCGCAAAGCAATTAAATGGCCATACAGCTTGAACTTTAGCAGGTAATATAAATTATTACATAGTTAAATAGTCTTCAGGTTCAGATGATCAATGCGTTCACACAATATTTATTATCTCGCGTTTACACTATAAGAACGGACGGATATTGGGACGATCCAATATCGCTATATTTATTGACTGTCTGACCTGACCCTTGGCATTTAAAAGTTGCAATATAACTTTGACGAACGCTAGTGGTAGGCTAGTTGCATTCATATACTCAGTTTTGCAGAATATGTTAGAACTTAGAAGTTAATAACTGATCAATAAATAATTGTGGATATTTTTTGTAACCTCATTCGAGCAAATAGAACAATCTCTAACTTTTTATCTTTAAAGCTCTAGGTCCTCTCGACTAAGATGGCTTGCGAGATAGGGTTTTGGTGGCAGGAGGACGCAGTGACGTCAATTTTTAGGGTTCCGTACCTCAAAAGGAAAAACGGAACCCTTATAGGATCACTTTGTTGTCTCTCTGTCTGTCCGTCCTTCCGTCGTGTCTCTCAAGAAAACCTATAGGGTACCTACTTCCCGTTGACCTAGAATCATGAAAGGCAGGTAGGTAGGTTTTATAGCACAAGTAAAGGAATAAATCCGAAAACCGTGAATTTGTGGTCACATTACCGAAAAAAAATATTAAAATGTGTTTCAATTTTCAAAGTAAGATATAACTATACCAAGTGGGGTATCATATGAAAGGGCTTTACCTGTACAATCTAAAACAGATTTTTTTTTTATTTTTGCATAATAGTTTTTGATTTATCGTGCAAAATGTCGGAAAAAATACCCGAGTATGGAACCCTCAGTGCGCGAGTCTGACTCGCACTTGGCTGGTTTTTACATTAACTGTCACCATTCCGCAATCCGCGTCCTACCTGACGATCTGTCTCAGGGAAACGGTTATCCGTTATACCGTGGTTATACCCAACGGAACAAATTCGACATCTGCAATGGTTAAGTATGCCTATAGTAGTAGTATACCTCTACACTGCAGCGTTTTGCCTTTTGAAAAGAGAACATATAGCTTCTAGCTCTAATTCCAAGTAGATGGACCGGACCCAGTTGCAAGACCGGATGGTCGTCTTCACATAACATAAGAATCGTAAGAAATACCTATTTATTTTAGCTTTCTCGAATTTTACAATCTTACGCTACCTAATCCTACAGTTAGTGAATTATAGTTTATACCTAATTGCAATTCAAGACAAGGATAATTCCAGTAAAATGGCGGCATCAAAGCGCTAACGAAGTTCCCCAAAGTTGCGCCGTCTGCGCTCTGGGCCAACTTCGCACCCGCGGCCGAGTTGCGAATTAAGTAGTTTGTGGTAATGCCCTTACTGCAGCTGCTTGAAGATTGAATTTTATTTTAACATATTTGATCTTCTTCTTCCTACTGTTTACTTAACATTTTTTAACCCCTGACCCAAAAAAGAGGGGTGTTATAAGTTTGACGTGTGTATCTGTGTATCTGTCTGTGGCCTCGTAACTCCTAAACTAATGAACCGATTTTAATTTAGTTTTGTTTGTTTGAAAGGTGGCTTGATCGAGAGTGTTCTTAGCTATAGCAGCTCTTTTCTAGTTACTGTAACCATCACTCGTCGGGGTGTTATAAATTTTTAATTTACACTTGTAATGTTTCGTTCTAGCCGACTCGTGCGCGATTTCGCATGGGTCGCATGGAACTTGAGAACCTTCTCTTAAATGCAAGATAACTTGGATTAAATACGGGTAGCACTTTTTTAAATTAGTACGTACCTATGTAATATGATTGAGAGCCGCGATAGTCTAATAGTTATGACAGATGCCTCTTATTCGTGAGGTCGGGAGTTTGATTCCGGGCACGCACCTCTAACTTTCGGAGTTATTACGTTTAGGCAATTAAATATCAAAGCGAAAAAACGACTTCTAAATAAGAATCGAGGCGAAACAGACGATGTATATATATACAGTAAGTTTTACTGTGAAACAAAAATAGTTATTTGTTCAACAAGATAGCAAAGTTCATTTTTGTTGCGTTTGTGTGGCGAGGGGTTGCACTCGCAACAAAAATGAAGTTTGCTATATTTTTGAACAAATAACTATTTTCACACTACTTAGCTCAAAAAGCGCGCCTTTGTGCAAAAGTCAATTTCGCTCACTCAATGAAAAACTGTTTTGAATTTAGAACGCATTTACATGTGCACAAGAACTCTTTGACCTGGTTCCTCCTTCACCTTTCTACCATCGTACTGCCAGGCATCGTCAAGGTCTGCATCCGTACGTAGTCGAAATTCCTCGAACACGTACGAAACGATTTGCTTCCTCTTTCCTAATTCGAACCGCTAGGATGTGGAACGCCCTTCCGGCGTCAGTTTTCCCTTCCACCTATAATATGGGTACCTTCAAGTCAAGAGTGAATAGGCAACTTCTAGGCAAGCGCGCTCCATCTTAGGCTGCATCATCACTTGCTAGCAGGTCTGATTGCAGCCAAGCGCTAGTCTATATAATTTAAAAAAAAAAAAAAAACGCTGCAAATGGACATTTTCAAAACGAAAAGCTCAGAAATTGCGTACAATCTGACTTCATCATAATCATCATCATAAACATCCATGATCATTTTAATACTATGCTATATTACTGAAGAAACTATTATTATATCTACCTACTCTAAGTACCTACTACATATTAATTTTCTTTGATTAATTTATGTTTTGATTTAAGAGTTAATTCATTCGAAAATATCGTTTTTAACCCCCGACCCAAAAAGAGGGGTGTTATAAGTTTGACGTGTGTATCTGTGTATCTGTGTATCTGTGTGTCTGTGTATCTGTGTATCTGTGTATCTGTGTATCTGTCTGTGGCATCGTAGCGCCTAAACGAATGAACCGATTTTAATTTACTTTTTTTTGTTTGAAAGGTGGCTTGATCGAGAGTGTTCTTAGCTATAATCCAAAAAAATTGGTGCAGCCGTTTAAGAGTTATCACCTCTTTTCTAGTTTTCTTGTAGAAAAGAAGGTTACATAACCGTTAGGTTCATAATATTATGTCAATTGACAAAATATGTCAAGCTGTCAAGATGGACGTTGCCTTGATACATAATTATTTATTTGAAAATGATGTTTTGGAAAACTCAGATACTTTGTCGGGGGTGTTATAAATTTTTAATTTACACTTGTATACATCTTCTATTTCCTCGCTAGTGAGGTGAAAAGTTGTATGTGTCACACGAGAGCAACGTGATTTATTCGGAACAATAACTTTGCACGGATAACTATAAAGGTTACAATATAGCGACATATTTTTTATTTTTTTCGAAAATACTTTTGAGTTTTGTTTTAATGTTATTAAAAGATAGGTATGTTAATAGAACCTTACTTTCAAGTTATGCGACTACATCTACTATAAATAATTAACCACGTACATTATACATTATAATGATAAGAAGTTAAACTAATAACGAGACTAATAAACACTCCATCATTTCTCACTGTACTAATTAGTTATTTTCTTTGATAGTTATTCCCAAAATATATGTAGTTTAATTAACTTGTGGCTTCGTATTTACGACTACTAAATTATTATTTCGCTATGTAAAGGGATAACTCTGCTGAAACGGCACCAAAGCGTTACGAAGTTCGTGAAAGTTCGCCTGCCTCGATAAAACTCAATAACCGGGCGAATTTGAGGGTAAACCAGTATGTGGGTATGAATAGTAATCTCTAAAATACTTGGCAAACTTCAGCTTATTAAAATACCGCATGGCTAACTTCTAGCGCATAGAAACTGATTGGCAATATGGGTTTCAAAATAAATCAAATCAAAGTACTTAATCTTCAAAATATGTACCATTGTACATTCTTAGATTGTCATTTATTGAATTTGTAAGATAAAATAATTGATGTTTCTAATGGTGATAATTAATTATTTTTTATTTTATTTTATTTTTTATTTTTATTTATTTGGGACAATAAACAATTACATATTATATATTAAAGCTATAACTTAAATCTATCAATAAATATTAGTAAATATGTAATCAACTACACTATCCACAGCTTAACAATATAATAATTACTTATTACGTACACTAAAGCTAGGAGGGTTCCAAACGCGCGGTTTAATAAAAGCTTTCGTAGCTCTTCCAGCAGGTTTATTCCACATATCAATGGTTCTCTTTAGTTGTAGTCTACGCTTCGAAAAGTATACAAATATGTAACTGCGTTACAGAGTTATGCCATCCCTATCGGACATCGGTGTTTACCGTTTAGCACCAAAACTCAGTGATAATGACGGAACACTATGTGTGCATTTCATCAAAATTTTATTACGGATTCCCAAGGAATTCTAATAAGTGCGACAATTGATGAAAAAACACCGCTCGTATTACGTCAGACAATCAACTTGAGTCGCTTCTTAATGGAACAGGGAAATGCGTGGAATAATCCTCTCTCCTATATCTAAATAAATAATTCACAAGTGTAAATTTTTTTTTTTATTTTTTTTTATTCACTATAGGCAAGCGCTTGACCACAATCACACCTGATGGAAAGTGATGATGTGGTCTAAGATGAGACGCGTTTACCTAGAAGGTGCCTATTCACTCTTGTTTTAAAGATACCCGGATTGTAATTGGTAGGAAACACAGATCGCGGGAGAGTATTCCAAACCTTAGCCATGCGTATGAGGAATGAAGACGCAAAACGTTTCGTGCGTGTAGATGGAATGTCGACGACATAAGGATGGAAACTCGCCCGACGTCTTGCGGTTCGGTGGTAAAATGGTGAAGGGGGGACAAGATCGAAAAGTTCCTGTGCACACTCTCCGAAATATATCCTATAAAACACCGATAAGCCGGCGACCTTACGGCGGTGATCGAGACTTTGAAGTTTCGCCATCAAAGGAGAGTCTTCGCCTATAAGTCTCCTAGCTCGACGGTCAACGGCATCCAGAGCTGCTAGTTGGTACTTAGCAGAGCCATCATAGAGGTGACTGCAGTACTCCATGCACGACCTGACTTGTGCTTGATACAAAGTAGTCAGTTGGCGCGGCGTGAAGTACTGCTTGACCTTAAAAAAACCTTGAAATTAAAAATTTATAACACCCCCGACGATCCAAAGTATCTGAGTTTTCCAAAACATCATTTTCAAATAAATAATTATGTATTTAGGCAACGTCCATCTTGACAGCTTGACATTTGTCTATTGACATAATATTATGAACCTAACGGTTATCTAACCTTCTTATCTACAAGAAAACTAGAAAAGAGCTGATAACTCTTAAACGGCTGAACCAATTTTTTTGGATTATAGCTAAGAACACTCTCGATCAAGCCACCTTTCTAACAAAAAAAACTAAATTAAAATCGGTTCATTCGTTTAGGCGCTACGATGCTACAGACAGATACACAGATACACAGACACACAGATACACATGTCAAACTTATAACACCCCTCTTTTTGGGTCGGGGGTTAATAAAATGAAAAGTTCTGACTCACTGACTGACTCATCAACGTCAAGCCGTTTGGGCTTTTTGGACCTAAAAAGCTGTTATTTTGCACTATGCCGTAATGTTCGTTTTATAATGTAGACAAGGAATAAGGCCGGGTTTTTCGAAAATCCCACACTGGCGGTCGCTAATCTAAGCATATTTTTTAACAGACTCCGTCCCCTTGGAATTAATTGTCTTCTGAAAATCGTTTATGTTCCTCTTATCCTCTTATATTATATTCTTGGGATTAAAATGTAACCTATATTATCATTCCTTGCATAGCCCCTACCGAATGCCGATTTGAAGATTAGTCAAGTCAAACAGACAGACAAGAATTTTAAAAATGAGTATATGTAAACATACTAGAAAACACTATGTATAATTAATAATGAGCTTAATAAAATGCAGTTATTTCGAAATATAGAGTCGAAAACAGTTAATTTTTGTTAGCTTTAGTGGGTGGATACTTTAGCAACAAAGTACCAAACTCTTTTTTTAACCCCCGACCCAAAAAGAGGGGTGTTATAAGTTTGACGTGTGTATCTGTGTGTCTGTGTATCTGTGTATCTGTGTATCTGTCTGTGGCATCGTAGCGCCTAAACGAATGAACCGATTTTTAATATTAAGATTGCGATTTTAGACTTTTTCAAATGTAATAAGAAGTCTCTACACATTTTCTCGTTCTTAATTTTCTTAGATCGTCAAAATTGCTGTCTCTATTAGAATGAATGGGAACAACGATGAAATCTTATGAGGACGAGGTCATGTTGTATATAAAATTATACATATATATAGCCTATGTACATACAATTTTTGTGTATATACTAAAGAAACATTTTCACTCGGAAAGTTATATAAGGTTGTTTATTTTTTAATGTTCTCTATCCATAAAGAAAGGGTTAAAACGGAAAGTGTTAAAGCATCGTGGGTTATATTCATACAAGATAAGAAACGTATGGGGGTTCCATACCCGATGGGTGCCAACTATTACTAAGCCTCCGCTGTCCGTCCGTCTGTGTGTCTATCAGCAGGCTTGTATCTCATGAACCGTAATAGGTAGAGAGTTGAAATTTTCAGTATGCATTTCTATTGTCGCTATAACAACATATACTTAATAAAAATTTCAAAATCCCTACACAAATTAAAAAAAAAGTGTTATACCTTGCATGATGGTACGGAACCCTTAATGTGCGAATCCGTTTCGCACTTGACCGGTTTTTTGCTTATGTTTTGTACCGGATAGGAGCAACTGGACGCAAGTGAGACAAGACTATGCTCGAGTTGTGCATTGATAAGCCAGTCAGTCCGCTTTTCCTTTTAAATATTTAGATATAGATACCTAACCTAATGCCATTTAAAACAAAACATAACATTTCAGAGAACATTTGGCACAAGCACAGCGTGATAGCAGTCTAGGAAATTATCATAATAATTATGTTAGTAAGCTTCGAAGCTAAGCTTTAGCTAAGCGTTAAGCGGAACGCTTTTATCAGCTCACTGGAGTCACTTCGGGTCAGCTGTTAAAGCTACTAAATTTTGACACCGAGCTAATTAGCCTTGATTTAAATGGATAGTTTACATTTTGAAATCACTATAGTTTTATCTGGAATTTAAATATAGTATGTAATTCTTATCACTGTTTAGGTTAAAAATATAAATGTTGAACTAATTATTTATTTACCTGATAGATACTAGCTGGTCCACTCGGCTTCACACGGGTAACACTTAATAATAGAAGTACCTTATTTATAGCCTATGTTACTTCTGAATAAACTCGCTTTCTAAGTAGGTATTTATTACAATCGGTCTAGTAGTTTCAGAGTTTTTGGATCACAAACAAGCAAATCTTTCCTCTTTAAAATATTGTAAAGTATAAATGAAACTAATTATAAACGTCAAATTAATTATTAAAATAATATTCAAAATTCAAAATATTTTTAATCAATTAGACTTTTACAAGTTCTTTTGAATCGTCAAAAGCATCTACCACTGGTTCGGAATGCCTTTCCTACCGAGAAGAACCAGCAAGAAACTCGGCGGTTGCTCTTTTCAAAGATTTGATATACAATATTATGCCATGTATAAAAGCAATTGAAGTCCCGCGCATTGCTGGAGCGAATTGCTATGTTTATTATTTCATCTACTAGTCAAAAAACTATTAATAAATATTATTAGGTACATTGTCTTTATACAATTCGTTTCTGATATCTTTATAAAGTAATTTAGGTACCTACATAAAAAGTTTATGTGTAGATAGATACTTAAATAGTTTTATGTTCTTTTCTAAGAAAAGTTAGTCGAATCTACCCAAACAAAGTTATAGGAAAATGGGTAAATTATTTAAGTGGTACTTTCACTGATTTCATTATTATGAGATACTAGGGTTGTCACAATGAATAAAAATATAATAATTATTATTTACTTGATCTCTATAATTTGAAGCAAAGATGTACTTACACACCGCCAAACGATTGAGTTTTCTGGATCGATGTTATGTTTAACGACCTAAAAGGTGTTCCAAGATGAAAGGATATTCTCAATTTAAGAGTGCTAGGTACAAACTACAAAGAACATCTAAAGGTTAACCTTTACCCCCAAAGACTTTTTACGCATATGGACACATCGTGGCATACAACACAAGAGCCAAAACATGGCACACGTTTCTAAATTCACTTTATGTAGCTTCAACTGCTCCATTTATACATTCCTGCTAACATTCAAGTCCTGTAAACTAACCTCAGTGATTAAGCCGCAATGTAAATCGATTATTGCACTCGAAGCTTCATAAGGTGATTTTAGAAGCAAACTTGAACAAAAAAGGAATGGAGTAGTGTAGCACTATTAATTTTTGTTATTTCTTTGAGAGATTTTTCGTTTTTGTAAATATGAAACTATTATACTATATCTATACTATATAACTATTATATTATATCTGCTCGTGCTGATTCACTGACTGACTGACTGACTGACTGACTGACTGACTGACTGACTCATTTGATCACCTCTTTGTATGTTTTTTTTTTACCGATAGTTTCGTATAGAGGACAAAAAATGATTCGGAGGAAAAATATGGATAGAGCTGATGATTGAGGATTTCGGTGAGGAGCACGGTCAGGGTATTAAAGATAGGTGGGGGGTGCTCGAACACATTTGTTCGAGCACCCCCCACCTATCTTCAATAACTCAGAACTTCATCCAATAGACAGGGAGCTGAAAAATAAAATCAAAATGGCGGATTCAATATGGCGGCCATACAAATTTCGCCGGTGTCTATCTCGAAGATTATAAAAGATGGAAGAGTGGTTTCTTGGCAAAAAATGATCAGGACCCTAAATTCAACTTGATGAGCAGAAAAATTGCGGTCCGCTTGCGGGCCGCGAACTCACGCGCCCTACTAGTTATATGTACCTATATGGTTTTACGTGGGATGATTTATATAAAAAAAAAAAATTAAAAGCCCTAGATTGCAATCACACCTGGTGGAAAGTGATGATACAGTCTACGGTAGTAGCGGGCTAACTTGTAGGGGTGGGGTAAAATCCATACCCGTTATAGATGTTTCTATATGGCATCGTACCGGAACGTTAAATCGCTTGGCGGTAGAGTGGTAAGTAGCCACGGCCAAAGGCCTCCCACCAGCCGACCTAAACCAATTAAGCAAATCTCAATCGGCCCAGCCGGGAATCGAACCCGGGACCCTCGTCATACAAATCCACCGCGCTACCACTGCGCACCGGAGGTCGTCAAAAGATAATAAAATAAATGTGATACAATAATGGCCAATAGATTTTACATTGAACAAAAAAAAAGCTACTCCACAGTTTTGTTTTTCCGACATTCGTGACGCGCCCTTCCATCTGTCTCTTTCCGATGTGCGTGAGAGAAAGGAATGGGAACATTGTAAATAATTTTAGATATTTCTAGTGTTTTCAATGGTTTTACTAAGTATTTTACACTTTTTCGCATGTTATCTTACGTAAATAAAATTAACTTACCGGTGGTAAGTCACACCATCTCTTTTCTGCGTCGTTAACGTATTATTTCGGCACTTTTTGATCGCGCATTTAGGCATCTTGACAGCTTAGCAGTCAACATGCGACTAATGAAGAAAGTGTGCTTACACCGAGTATAAGCACACTTACTTGGTCCCTTGTTTTGCGCGCCAGTGCGATGTCCTTGCTTAGAAAGTCATTGTTTACCCCACATACGTAAAAGTAGGGTAACGTAACAGATTGGATTCCGTAAAACGGTATTTTCAATCACGATTCTACGTCATTCTTCACGTACCGGTGTGAGAAATTCCTGCACTAGAACGATCTACGGATTGCTGTGTAAATTCCAATTTCCAACCAACAGAAAACCGATGATTTTACGATTATTTGGAAACCCTTTTTAGGGAAGAAATTGGCAATTCGATATATTGCAATATCTCTCAGTAGTGTGCGCTGTGGCCTCATTGAAGTTCTGGGTTCGATTCCCGTCAGATAAAATAACTCAAGTCATTTCTATTCTGCAGCCTTCGGTTTTGACTAATTAGTGGATTCTACCAAATACCAGTTACAACTCCTAAAACTGCTATAACCGATCCAGATTAGAGCACTTCCATGTTAGACCGCATGGTCACTATACCATGATTATCGGCATAAAAAAAACATAAAACTAGGCTCTGAGTCGCTCTAGCTACGTTAAAATACTTATCTAAAAGATTCTACTTACTGGTGAAAGATAATTTTTGAGACTAGCGCTTTTAACAGGCAGACGTGGGGCAAATTTTACTTTATAGATACTAAGTTTGTGTGTGTAGTAATTTCGTGTGGCATAGTTCCGAAACTATAGATATTGAGGTCCCAAGGAGTTGGAATTTCTCGCACCGGAAAGCGCAGTGTTGGTGGCACAAGGCAGCGAAGCGTAGAAATTCCTACTTATGCACGATGTAGATTTTGACAACCCTAATCCATCCCCTCAATTGTCAGAGGGTTGCCACGTAATAAAAACAAATTATTGTACGATAGAACGTGAAATATTACAGTGCACTCATATCACTGAGCAAGTCTTTAGGGAGTCGAATATATTTGATTGGATGAGTTAGTAATATTGCAGCAAGTGTAGTGGTGTTCATTTATTATCATTTTTAGGGGGAGACTGGCCTAGTAGCTATTGTGTATGTCGTATACACATATCAAACAATTTGTGTTACTCATCCAACGTTGAAAAATAATTTAAAAAAAAATGTATTAATAAAACATACGTAGTTTTAAACCAAACTTTACAAAAATAACAACTAGAATAAGTATAATCACTAAAATATTATAATTTTACTTTGAAAATGGGTCTACTGGTAAGTTTTGTGATAAACTTTCTTTTAGCACACTCTTGATTCTCACCTTACCGAATACCAACAAAAATAATTTAGTACTTGATAAAATTAGAAGCACAGCTCACCGCCTTATGGTATGAAGAGTATCAACCGAAATATTTCATAGCGAATTTTAAAACTAATATCGCAGATATAGCAGTGCCTTTCAGTCTCTATGAGATGCAGGACACTCGGATATGAAGTCACACTTTCCAACTAAGTAAAGAGAAATACCTATCTACTATCTACTACTCCACAACGTGTCTTAATAGAGCCGACTTGGTAATCCTGTACTTGTATATCGTAAATTAAATCATCTCGGTAGACGGAACACCTCTGTAATAAAGGGTGTCCAAAATACCCTGCGGCTTCACTTTATTGGGTGCTAAGGCCTGCCGCCGGCTTTCCACGCTTCGGTTAGCAAATAAAGGGACAAACATATTGTGCGTCATATGGTTACACAAGTGTTTATACTATTACCAAACAGAACTATATCCAGCTCATAGAAATATCAATATAGTCAATTTCAAGTATGCACATATCGGAATCCGGTGTTTGATTAGTCAAATCAGTATTTTTTTATCAAACGTTAAAACACCAAGTGCGGATTGGAGAACTTCACACATCTTTGAGATGATGATGAAGCTTTATTTAATTCCATACAAAAAATAATAAAATAAAATTAAATACAAGTTTTTTTTTTTTGATACCATAATAATAAACTTAAGAATAGTATTGATTAGTGAGTTAGTAATTATATTACAAATTAAAAATTATGGTTAGTTTGTTAGTACAATTTATTTACATTGGTAGTGTGTGTCTTCAGTCTAGGTTGTTATATTGTATGGACCCCCTTTGGGTAAAAGCCTCCTCCAAGGAATGTGCCATCTTTGAGAACTTTATGAAAACTCTCAGGCATGCGGGTTTCCTTGCGATGTTTTCTTCCGACGTTAAAGCAAATGACATGTAGTTGTTTAAAACGCTCATAACTCTAAAAAGTTAGATGTGCGTGCCCGGGATCGAACCACCAACTTTCCAAAAAAGAGACCAACGTCTGAAGTCTGAACTACTTAGGTTATACCGCTCCTAAGCTATAAGCACCTAGTAGGTATACAAGAATTTTTAATCCATTTCCAAGAATGTCTGTGCCATTTTGTACTCGCACACATTTGATAAGCCGTCGGCGATTTTGCCACGCAGTTCATTATAAAGGGTGGTTTTATTAAGCCACACCCTTTTATTACGAAGAAGGGTGATTTTATTAAGTGGCGATTCTGTATTTTGCAATTACGCTACGCCGAAAGGGATGAATATATGGTAATAACGGCTTTGTGGTGTATTAGAAGGCTGATTTTTACCCGACTACGTCAAAGCCAAAAGGAAGGGTTATGATTTTAGCAATCTATGCAGGTATGTATGTATGTTTTACACATGTTCCACCGTAGCCGTAGAGTGAACTAGCCGTAACTGAGTGATGCCGTTGACGAATGAGGTGTCAATTTATTCGCCACTATGATCTGGGTAGCATACGCTAAATTTTGTAGGAACGAAATTGATATCACAGATGAAATCCAAAAATTGGGAGACGTTCTGACGTTCAAAATATAGACAGTCTATTTCGCAAATGACCAATAAAAAGTGGCAAGCAATGTCGCCCCGCCCTTATTACAAAGGGTGATCTAAGTGGCGATACAGTATTCGCAATTAGATTTTCTGTGGCACGAGGGATGAATATTTGATAGGGGTGGCTTTGTGGTGTTTTTGAATATTGGCAAGATTGGTTTTCAAGGTTCATTGTGTGGGTATGATGATTGAGTCTCAGTTTGGGCGCCAAAATTAAGTCCTATGAGCCAGTCTTGCAGTCGCTATGATTGGATGTTGATTTTTATGTCACCCCGGTAACATAGAGAATTTTTACTGACCATAATGCAGTTGGTTGAGATAACAGCAAGGTGTATTTTTTCTGCTCATTTTTTTTATTAATATGTATTATAAATGTGAAAGTGTGTCTGTCTGTCTGCAGCTAGTCACGAGTCATCCGTTTAACAGATTTTAACGTTTGGTACAGAGATAGTTTGCATCTCAGGGATGGACATTGGACATAGGCAATAACTTTTCTTCCAGAAAATCAACGAGTTCCCAAACCAAACCCAGGTCCTCCAACTTATAATACCACAGCGCACACCACGGGAGGTCGTCATTATGAATTTTTGCGTGATGTTAGGGACATGGACGAGGTGAGAATAAGTTATAACGTCCCTTAATAAAGTCCCTTCGTAATAAAGTTGCGTGGGCAAATTGCCAGCGGCGTTTTATTGGTGTTTATGCGAAGCCACTTTATATGTAGATACTGACTTCAAAGGAGTTTCGGCCCTGAAAGACCTGTGCCTGACACGTTAAGGGACTGTTCTCTATTTCTCGCTTGTAATTAGAAGGCATAATTTAAACCCCTTTTTATTACGAATCTGTTTATACTGTTGAACACAGATTTGTGCTTCACGGTGACTTTACATGAATGGTGATGATACCGCTTAATGTAATGAATTCTATAAAAAAAAAAGTTTATTTAGCTCAATTACAGAATCACAAAAAAAAAACAGGAATAAAAATAAAGGTACAATTAAACTTAAATATTAATTAAACTTAAAACTAGAAAATACTATTAAACTATTGTTGTGTCTGTGAGCTAAAAGGGCTATACATTTAAGTGTGTTCAAGAATTTAAAAATATATTATTTTTTATTATCATCATCATCTGAGATAATGACGTTGATAATAGAAAAATCGCCGGCCCTCTACAGAGCATGGGTCTCAAGGATTTGGGCCAAGTGCGGATTGATAGACTTCACTGTTCACACACCTTTGAGAAAATCATGGATATCTCTCAGACATGCAGGTTTCCTCACGTTGTTTTCCTTTTCCTTAATATTTAACCGCTTAAGAGTAAAACACGTTTATGTTTAACTCCGAAAAGTTAGACTAGCGGGCCAGGGGTCAAACACCGAACCTCCCGAATAGTAGGCCAACGTTTTAACCACTAGGCTATCATAACCTCGTATTTTTACTATGCGAGTAAGCAAATAAAATAAGTAGGTAAATAGTTTGACGAGTGTTTATATTCATAGCACGTAGATAACTGCGGAATGCCGCCCCTCACGCATAGATGAAGGCAAAGGTAAGCTTCAAATGGCTTCAAAGTAGGTATAGGAGTAGGTACTCGGATTAGGCACTTACTTAGCGGTCAAATATCTTCAGTAACACCTCAATAGCAGGCCCAGTCTGCACAAACAGAACTGCACCGGGTAATATATTCAACGCATGACGAGGGATAAATGAGTGCAGGGTGACAATGCTTTACTTTGTTTGAGGGACGTTTCCCGCTAAAACGGTTTTTCAATTAGCATTTTACTTTTGATTTTCTATAAGGGCGATTACAGACTAGCGTTTTTTCTGCGCGTATAACGTTCGCTTTTGCATACTCGCACGCGCTACATTTCGCTTTAAAAAATAAAACGCACGTACACGCTCTCTTTCCAGTGTGTTCGGTCGAGCCAGAGTTAGTCAGTAGCAAAAAAACCGCTCGCGTGTAATACAAGTTTATATAAGCACCTTTACGGTCGTACGAGATGCGTGTATACGCGTGTATAAAGACGAGTTTATACGTGTAAAAATTTCTAACCTGAAACCACTCCAAATGATTAAACTGGAGTTGTATGAACACCCAAGTATCTGAGAATTTCCGAATAAAATAGTATGAGGTAAGTACGACTATAATATTATGTGATATAAATATAAAAAGAAAAATGTTACTGACTCACTGACTGGCTGGTCTATCAACGCACTGCTCAAACTGGACGGATCGGGCTGGGCATGCAGATATCTTTTATAACGTGAATATCTGCTACGAAAGGATTTTTAAAATTCAACCCATTAGGGGATAAAATAGGGGTTGAAAATTTGTGTAGTCGTGGACGAAGTCGCAGGCATAAGCTAGTTACTAGTATCTTATGATTTTGAAAATATTTTTTGTATAACACTGTGCATTGCTGTTATTTTCTGTTTCTGATCAAACCAAAAAGAGGTACAAAGAGGCAGTTTTACCGCTAAAAGCAATCTCTTACAAATCTATTTATTCAAGTCAAAAACTTAGGAAAACAAATCTAAGCAAAGTAATAATTATTTTTTAATACAGTTGCTCAAAAAGTGGCGTATTGCAGGGACGTATAGCGTTCGGGATGTGGGCTATTACATACTCGTGCTTTTTCTTTACCTTTCCCGCACTCGTGCTTTTTCTTTCCCAACTGTTAAAATATTAAAAAGAAAATCCAACCATGAAGTTTTTACTAAAAAAATTCATAGAAGTTTTTATGATTCATGCAAATACGTATTTCTAATAAGAAGCTACTAATTTGTTTCAATATCAGATTTAATGATTTGATTGAATGAGTTTGGTTAGGTTTCATTTCATTTCATCTCATTAAATTTCATTTTCATTTCATATCAATAAAGAACTTCTACTGAAGACTTGGCTGTATGGGCATAGTTCCCTTTGCCTACCAGAATGGATGAAGAAAAAAAAACTCTACTTATATTCTACGGTTGGCGCCATTTTTCAGAAATTTTCTTTGCGAGTTTAGTTGTTGGTTGCCTAAAATGAGTAATTTCGACCCTAGTTTTTTATATCTATTAACAATAAAGTTGTTTTAAATTAAATTAAATTAAGTTAGTTGAGTTTATTGTGTTTTTATTATTTTATTAAATTGCTTCATTTTTTCGCAACTGTATTAAAAATAGTCGTTCAGTACACGTGCGGAACCGTCATTGCAACTCGTTCCGACTGTCAACCCTCGCCTTCAGCTACGCCTCGGCTCGGGTAGACATTTGTCGGAACTCTTTGCAATGACAGCCTTTCCGCACTTGTAATGAAATATACTATTGTAACTAAATATTAAAGGAGCGCTTTTATGTTCCAAGAAGAAAGCTCAGAGAACAGTTTTGTTTGACGTGATGTTTTGACTATGTAGCAGCAAACTAATTAAGTAAGTAAATTAAAATAAATATCAAAACAGTGGAAACTTTAATTTGAATTTTCATATAAACTACTATTTGACTACTATACTAGTTAATTATAAGTTTATAACTCCGTAACACGTCCAGTCTGTATAAACACAGATCTGCACTAATATATGCAATGTTGGATGAACGCGTGACGAAGGATAAATGAGCGTGGGACAACCCTGTTTGAGGGATTTTATGGGACTAGTCTCACTACTACCTATAGTTCACGACATATCGAGATGACAATCGGGGTGAGGACGCGTGCGGGTGTGTGGGGCATCCCCCCCACCTTATACCACCATTGCCATGTCGAGCTGTTGCGTACTATACATCTACTCAGGTATTAACAAATTACCTACTATTACTTTAAAGCTGCCACTTACTAATGCCCATCGTACCTTGCGATGCCTCCTTTGTGTGTAAGTTGATGGTAATATGCAAAGAATCTTCGTGCAAGTGCCAACAACAACTATACAAACTTTTAATGTAATTAGATGAATGCGCGAATGCATATGTTACGAAGAAATAGACAGACAAACATACGATTTTATATATAAGAATTATATTTTTATAAAAAACTATTGAATGAAATGAGCTTTTATTATTAATAATTCAGTTTGAACTGTAGGCATAACGTTTTCAATTTTTCTGAAGGTTATTTTAATAGTTACTCTCGCTTTGAAGAGTTGGCAACTAACTTGTTACTTATATTAAAGTATATAATCCGGGCTATGAAATAATATATACGCACAAATGGATTTATCTTTTTTTTATGTAGACTTTTCAGACTGTAATCTCACAAAATTAAATTGTAAGTAAATTGAGTTCATCAGCTAGTACATAGTTATTCTATATAGAGATATTATGTATTAAAACGATATTCCATTCTTGCCTTTGGTATACTAATTTCGTTCAAAACTTATGGTATGCAGTAGACCCAAGGGTAGACCAGACAATCCCACCGATTCTATTGTCCTTCTCTAAACTGAATTTAGAGTATCTACATCCTCCTTTTAATATTGCTAAAAAAGGACGGAATATGAATTTTACATTCAAAAATTTAAATTTTAGTGCACGCTACAAATTTTTAAACATTAGGGTCGCGACTGGCAGCTAAACTCACGTGGTTTGACAGCTTTAAATAAAATTTAAAACTGTCGAACTGTGCCTGTCCTTTTCATATAACATTAGTAAGAAGAGGATGCGAATACTCTTAAATTTAGTTGTGCTCAGAATCATTACCAATAACTGAGAAGATTTCATGTGTCCTGGTTTTTTAATTTTGAAGCACGTAACACTATAAAAACTAATACTATTCCAAAACAAATTCACCACAAGTACGTACTTGTTTTACAAGTGGTCCCCCTCATTTGTAAACCATTGTACTGCGAGCGGTTAGTGCAGATGGTGATTATCCAGAAGCTATTCAATATACATGTCACATGGTTTGATGGGATGTTTATCTTCGTTACCACGGGGTATGCTGTGAGATATTACGATACCGGTTTAGTGATGGGACAGGTATTGATTTTTGGGCTTGTTAGAAATGTATTGTTGATATTATTATGCAATGACATTATAGACACGTTCATATAAGATACATAGCGTATATAATAATTTGTGCTTGTGATGAGTAAGGCAGAAGATACAAATTGCAAGAGATAGCGGTCTACAAAATATATGAACCAAGTGTCGTAGTTTTAAATCTGCACTTTAGATACCTATGTAACATAACTACTTTTTTTTTAAAATATGTATAAGTAATATCAATATGCAGAACTGTATAGTTGTAGGTACTTATACTATGTGGTTTTTTCACATGTACGAGTATCTTCGTTTCTAGATTAGAATATAAGATGTTACCTCTGTGTTAAAGTTTTAGAGACCTAAAATTATTTTATGTAATTACTAAGTCTAAAGTTAAATATTAATCTCCTACATTTGTTAAACAGCTTGTTAGTTTAAGTAATCAGATAAAAATTCTGTATGACAAAATAAAGGTATCGCGATTCTATAGGTACCTACTAGCTAAGTCAAAAAAAGTAAGGTACTAAAAAAAAGAATATACCTATCAAATGATAAACCCAGTATTATATGATATCTCAATGAAAAAAAAAACGCTTCCCGACCACACTGAAATTGGTGGCAATCTGAAAAGGACAATAATGTATGCACCCCGACCGCTAGCTACTGTGTTCATGGATGGGGTGAGTAGAATGACAAATATAATGGGATATTGTGATGAGACGAACTTTAAGCCGGTTATTAATGAAGCTCTCCTGACGGCAGTTTGTAAAATTAAAATTAGTCTAATTTTGATAAATGACGACCATATCACAAGTACGACACGTGGTCATATATTGATATATTTTTAATGTTTTGCGACTATACCTAGTCATTTGTATTTTTAGTTTTGAGCAAACTTTTTCAGGCGCGTTGGGTGATTTTGGGATGGGTAAAATGTACATGGTCTCGTCACCGACATGCTAATATTAATAGTGCTTGGAGTACCGGTAGAAGTAAAAACTAAATAATGTTGATGGTTTTAATATACAAATTATGAATTTTAATTTTTAATAAATTTTCAAATTAATTGTACTCAAATAATTTAAAATATTTAAAAAAACCACTGTTGTTTCATATGTAGTTTTAAATTTTCACTTCTGTCGGCAGTCCTCACTGACTGCCAATTTTTTTTATTTTCATTGAGCCTGTGAGATCGATTTCGAGAAAAATACCAGTATATCATAAGTTTAAAAATAAAATATGTAGTAAAATATGTAATAATAAATAGTACGTATTATTAAGCCACTTTTAGAAATCTATATGTTAGACTGTCTGGGTGACACCAACTACCTAATATAATATTATGTACCCTTTTAGTTTTAATGTCCACTTTAATAAGGCAAAATTACAATGAAAACATACTTTGAGATCAGTTTCAACTCCATAGCTAACTTATACAAATGACAAAATAACCAGAAATGTCCTAAAAATCAAAATTGACACGTATTTTTCACATGGACACCCTACTCATAATCCCCCAAACAAGCTCCCCATATAGCAAATACGCTTATTTGCTGAGAGATTATCGCGACGCGTGTCCAATTACTTGTTCTGATGGACACCCTATTGTCAATGGAGATGTGACGGCCGACAGGACCGGTTTTCTAGTTTTTTTGGATTTTTAAAATATTTATTTAGTTTATTGGACTAAGAGCCCGTGAGGACCAGACCTTCGTTATTTTATCAAAGCTGAAAGTGTCTATGCGCATAGTCCCTGACACAGGTAGAAACGATCAGCGACTATGAAGTTTGGATCGTCATGGTTTTGGTAGATAACAGGTAACAAAGGTGTATAAAATCTTTCAGCAAAGTATAAAGTGTAATTTTTTTTTCGGAATAGTAGGTACCTATTAGAAATATCACCTCATGCATTGTCAGGCACCCTTAAACCTTAATTAATTGTTATTTTGCTTCTTAAAGCTTGATTAGACCATAATATTTTCACAAACACGGCTTAGAAATATACGAGCTATGGCCTTGTAAAAATAACCTGAACGAAACGTGATAACAACCCTTATATTAATGTTATATTATGAATATTCATAAATCGACAAGGCATCCTTTGAGCCGCCATATTAAAGTCAAAGGGAATCTATCTCTGATCTATACGTATATTATGTGATATAAAAGGATAAACTGACATATACATATTAACGTACAATTCAAACCGCAGAGTCTAGAAACTTGAGATTTTGTATGTAAGTAGATTCTATAATAACCCTCACTAAGAAAGGTTAATTAACGTCTGATTAATTATTATAAGTAAACTATTACCTACCTATTCTCTCATCAAAAAGCAAACATAATTTTACGATTCTAAATTAAACATGTTTATTACTGTCGATATTTAAATGAAAAATCTTGCGTAAGGGGTGCAAAAAGCACGACAGTTAGCGCTCTCCATAGTTTTTTTAACAGGGCTCTCTCCGTCACTCGTTTCATACAATCGTAGTTCCAATTTCATTTGAACATTAAACAACCAAAGTCCATGAAATTTTGCAGACATATTTTAGAAACTAATATCTGTGTCTGTGGTGTTTTAGATTTTTCAAAAAATATGTAGTTTTAAAATTGCAGGGGCTCAAAGTTTTGTATGAAAATTTTTAAGACCTCGTAACTTTGAAACCAAATATTTTAACAGAAATCTGGAAAACCACAGACATAGATATTAGTTTCTAGAATATGTCTGCAAAATTTCATGGACTTTGGTTGCTTAATATTCAAATTAAATTGGAACTACGATTGTATGAAACGAGTGACGGAGAGAGCCCTCTTAAGCTCTCTATTTTTTATTTTATAATTTGTCATTGAAATCTGTCACAATAGCCACTTGGCGCAGATGCGGTTTATATCGAGTTACATACATTTTTTTGGGGGATTATAGCATACTACGACCCGCCCCGGCTTTACATGGGTAGCTTATTGCATATTTCGAAGGGATCTCTGATTTTTTTGAAAGTAAAATATAGTCTATATTACTCAGGAATAATGTAGTTTTTTACTGGTGAATGAATTTTCAAAATCAGTTCAGTAGTTCCAGAGATTACCCCCTACAAACAAACTTACAAACTTTACCTCTTTATATAATAGTGTGGAAAAGTAGATGTAGAAGTATAGATAGAAAATAGATAGCTATAATTTATTAGACACTAGAGGATGCCCGCGACTTCGTCCGCGTGGATTTAGGTTTTTAAAGATCCCGTGGGAACTGTTTGATATTTCGGGATAAAAAGTTGCTTATGTCAATTACAGGGACGCAAGCTACCTCGGTACCAAAATTCATACAAATCGATCAAGCGGATGAGTTTTTAGGAATCCCGTGTGAACTGTTTTTTCGGGATAAATAGTAGCCTATGTCCTTCCCCGGAATGTATCCTAAGTCTGTACAAAATTTTATTAAAATCGGTTCAGCGGTTGAGCCGTGAAAGCGTAGCAGACAGACAGACAGACAGACACACTTTCGCATTTATAATATTAGTATGGATTATTAATCCTATAAAACTGTACTCATTTTAGGATCTATAGAAGCCTATTTTTAAACATCTCGCGTCTGTACATTAAAAGCTTCTAAATCGTAAGAGGCACAGTAAAATGATGATGAAGCCTTTCACCCATAGAAATCCAAATACTAAGCTTTTACCATACAGATTCTTTAATATTAAATAACGTTTTATGTATAGGAGTTATTTATTACTAACTATATGAAACCAAGTGCCAACGGTCTTTGAATGGAGGATGCTATAAAGTATAAACTATTATATAAACTGACTAGTGTAGAGTAAAGTGGAAGCGACGTAGCAGGAAAGTGGACCCTGGCGATAGCCGGGACAAACGGTAGGTAAGGAAGTTATTACTAACTCAACTCCAGTTGATTTTATTACCACACCTCTATAACTTCTCAGAGACATGTTAGACTTGTTGAACGTTGACGGTTAATTGCGCAGTGTGTGTGTATAATAATTCTTTATAATACCTCTAAGACTGAACAAACAAATATAGTAGGTACGAGCAAGATTATAGTTTTTATTTATTCAACTGAAGTTCATAGGATTATGTTAGCGAAGAAACCCTTTGAAGTATTCTATCACCATACATATTCTTTAATATGAAATCACTTTGCATGCGTAGTGGTCAGTGGTCACCTATTGCTAACTCCACTATTTTGTAGCGAAGTGTCCCATAGGATCCCAGAGGTTCCATAAACTATAATATAAGGATTTGTTTAACTCAACAGCCTCTGAGATTGATTTATAATATAATGATAGTTCCAATATTCTATGGTTTTTCAAAGAATTCTATATTACCAATAATAGTTACCTATTACTACGCAGTTTAATAATATGTAATTGCTTTTTATGACAATGGTTATTACTAACTTCGCTGTGTATTATCGTTATTACCATGCGAATTCTTTTGTATATTTAATATGAAATTGCTTTATATGCATAATGGTTTTTTATGTTATAACAAGTGTAAATTAAAAATTTATAACACCCCCGACAAGTAAAAGTTACAGTATACGGTAACTTTCAAACGGCTGAACCGATTTTCTTGCACTCTCGATCAAGCCACCTTTCAAACAAAAAAACTAAACTAAAATCGGTTCATTAGTTTAGGAGCTACGATGCCACAGACAGATACACAGATACATAGGTCAAACTTATAACACCCCTCTTTTTGGGTCGGGGGTTAAAAACTGAGACTGGTGTTTCCAATTTGCTGCCCAAAAATAGACCGTACTTTGTGTTAGGGCTGACAAAAATCATTGGCCATAAAGGACTAATTTATTATAAGAAGATTGAAAAAAATCGAAGGTGGTAGATGCTTTTGACGATTCGAAAGAACTTGTAAAAGTCTAATTGAATAAAAACATTTTGAATTTGAATTTGAATTTGAATTTGGTTATATGAAGGTTTAGGTTAAGGTTAGGTAGGTAGGCAAGGTTATATGTACTTAGGTTAGTTTTTGATTATGCATAGTGGTTATTACTAACTCCGCTATTTTGTAGCGCAAGTGTCCCGGCGTATCATCACGCATGACGCGCAGGGGTGCCAGCTTCCGTTTTCCGGAGTCAGTGAGTTAGAAGCAATATACTCGTACGTGTTTTATTTGCGTACTCTGACGCTATGGATTTAATGAGTTTTATCACTTTGGGGCGATCTTTGTATGCTGAAAGTGCTTTATAGTTTAACTAGTCTATGTCTGCGACTTTGTCCGCGTGGACTACACAAACTTCAAACCATTATTTTACCCCCTTAGCGATTTTTTCAAGACCCTTTCTTAGAGGATGTCTACGTCATAATATCTATCTGCATGCCGGCCGATTAGTTTGAGCTGTGCGTTAAGAGGGTACATCAGTCAGTCAGTCATCTTTTTCTTTTATATACACACATATTTAGACTAGCGTATGTATGCGTCTTTATCCGCGTAGACTACACAAATTTCAAACCCCAATTTAATTTATAATTTAAAAAAACCTTTTTTAGCGGATGTTTACGCCATTAGCTATTGCATGACTTTTTAACCCCCGATCCAAAAAGAGGGGTGTTATAAGTTTGACGTGTGTATCTGTGTATCTGTGTATCTGTGTATCTGTCTGTGGCATCGTAGCGCCTAAACGAATGAACCGATTTTAATTTAGTTTTTTTTTGTTTGAAAGGTGGCTTGATCGAGAGTGTTCTTAGCTATCTAAAAAAATCGGTTCAGCCGTTTAAGAGTTATCAGCTCTTTTCTAGTTTTCTTGTAGAAAAGAAGGTTAGATAACCGTTAGGTTCATAATATTATGTCAATAGACAAATGTCAAGCTGTCAAGATGGACGTTGCCTAAATACATAATTATTTATTTGAAAATGATGTTTTGGAAAACTCAAATACTTTGGATCGTCGGGGGTGTTATAAATTTTTAATTTACACTTGTAGTCCGATCAATTCAGTTTGAGCTGTGCGTTGATAGATCAGTTAGTCAGTCAGTCACCTTTTCCTTTTATATATTATGTATTTCTTTAGATTTAGACTTTTCAAGTATTCATTGGATACATAAAATACGAGTAATTCAAGAGTCTGAAGACGCTGTTTCTTTTTCCATATTAGGCAGTTTCTACACAATACATATTATATTACTAGGAGTGGGAGTGAGACTTATTTATAGATCAAGTACGGAGAAATCTTTAACCAAAGGAGAATAATTTAGTAGTTATAGGAAAATTTTCCAACAAGACATTTGCTCTTCATCTTGTAAGTATAACCTTTGAGGGATTATTAATAATACAATGTTATTAACGCAAATTCTAGGAAATTTCACGCAAATACACTCGACACAATATCATAGTAATTTACTATTGTTGTACTCATGGTTTAAAATATTAGAAAAAAATATAAAACTTTTTTTTTTAGCGCTTGGCTGCAATCAGACCTAGCAAGTGATGGAGCGCGCTTGCCTAGAAATTGCCTATTCACTCTTGACTTAAAGGTACCCATATTAAAAGTGGAAGGGAAAACTGGCGTTGGATATGGCGTTCGATATCCTAGCGGTTCGGATTAGAAACAAGGAAGCAAATCGCTTCGTACGTGTCCGAGTAATTTCAACTACGTACCCTTGACGATACCTAGCAGTACGATGCGCGATGGCAGAAAAGTAAAGAAGGAACCAGGTCAAAGAGCTCTTGTGCACACTCTCCGAAATATATCCTGTAGAATACCGATAAACAGGCAACTCTGCACCGAGAACTTTTGAGAAAACAGTTAATTTGGATTAAATTTTTTGGGTTAAGCCCTTTATCTTCATACGTACGGCCTACTTAATATTACCCACAGTGTGGCTAAAGCATCCCACAGAGCTTTCATTTGTGTTGTCTAATAAAAAACGGATTAAAACTGCAGTGCGTGAGGGGTGTCCACATAATGAGATTTGCGAAGGGGTAGCCGCGGTACCAATGTAAATATCTTTTGAAAGTTTGTTTGTATTCAGTCCGCAAAAAATGCCTTTTATTTGTGGTTATACTTATTTTGTCCTTTGTTAAAATACTAGAAACATGCTCGGCTGCTAACAGTTTACACTTATGATATGACAGTTTGTGTAATACCTACTTGAGATTTTTAGTATTTCGGGTACCTACGGAACCCTAAATAATATCGGAACTCTACAAGATTTCGCTGTCCGGCTGTCTGTCAGCGGGTTTGTATCTTGTGAACTATAGGTATCTTGTATAATAAGTAGAGACCTGAAATTTTCACCGAATGTGTATTTCTATTGCCGCTTTATCAACAAATACTAAAAATTTCAAAATTGCCGCCATGAAAATAAATGAATTAATACGATAAAAAAATGATAGGTACTTCTTCTTTAAAATATACCTACTTACTTGTTTCGTTAAAAGCTTGGAGCTTTATTAATGCTAGTTATTCGAATAAAATGAAAGCCTAAACTTAAACTTGCATTTGAATGTTACGCTAATGTCAAATGTAATAAGAAAAATAACTACGTAAGAATTTACATTTTCTTGAAGGAAATGAATAAATTGCGATTCAGTCAACTGTATAGCGACATCTTGTTACACCGTTATATAAAATTAAAATTACTTATAACAGGTAACAAGTTTGATATCATACACTTGTCAAAATAATTAATACTTATAATTTTAAAACAAACATTATAAAATAATTAAATAAAATATAATATTATTGCTTATATTAATAATGAAATAGCTTTCATATAAGACTAGATGACGTCCACGACTTCAGCCACGTGAATTTACTTAGATTTTTTAAATATCTCAAAGGAACGATTTTCTGCGATAAATAGTATTATTATCTTCGGGGAGCAAGTCATCTCTGTACCAAATGTCGTCAAGTCGATTAAATGTTTGGGGATCAGACAGACAGGCAGACACACTTTTGCATTTATACCATACCTCTCTCTGCCCGCTTCCATCTAAACTGCATCGTCATTTACCACCAGGTGAGATCGTCAAGAGATTTGGTGTACTTGTCATCGAATTAAAAAAAAAGTTTTTCTAAGTGGTAGCCGACACTGAATTTCTCCAGAGATTTCTGAATTATTGTTTTTAAAAGCCGCGCAGTCTGGTCATAAATAGTGGGAGCAAATGTGCATGAAATAGGTACCTATATACTGGATGAGAAATTTCCTCAAAGAAGTTGGCATACTCTGTTGATAGTAGGCGCCTCGGTGTGACAGACGACCGGAAAATATTATGGTATATTATTCTGCCATTCAGAGTGAAAAGACAAATTGCTGCGATATTTCAAAATTGACCGTATTTGAAATTTTTCACATGACTGTTCAGTTCTTGTAATACCGTTAATTTATAATTGTGCTTTAAAAAGTTGGATTTCTTCATACGTTAAAAACAGATAGATAGAACACTTTACTGCACACAAAAACACATGTAAAGGAACACAACACATAAAGAAGAAAACAGAAAAAACAATTATGTGCAAAGGCGGCCTTATTGCTTGGAGCAATCTCTACCAGGCAACCTTAACCAACCAAAGGCAACCAAGGCAAAAGAATATAGAGCTTAAGACCAGTTGTCTCGTTAGTATAGTGAAAAGAGCAACTACAACTATGATAGTGAGGGACTAATCTCCAGAGCAATTATATTGCACTTTGCACATCTTGTATACTAAGTATACATCACGAAACAGGAATTACCTACATACCTAAATGTATATTAATATATGGCATAGTATTGTTAATTGAATTTTTCAAAAGAGCAACTGCCAAGTTTCTTGCTAGTTCTTCTCGGTAGGAAGGGCATTAACATATTATGACGATTCAAAAGCACTTGTAAAAATTTATTTGAATAAAAAACTTTTCCATTTCTTTAATATCTCCTGTACAATTGGATATTTCTCGTTAGATTTTGGAATAATTGAACCAACTATTGTGAACCAACTAAACTGTCAACTAAAAGTTAGGATATTGTGCTCGGACGATGTCATGTGTATCTGCCAATAAAACACGTAATGCTTTCCTAAGGAAGTCATTGAGTACCCTCCGGTTCGGTGGTTATTTACGACTTATATTGTGTTCGCTTCCTGTGCGAGACATTCCGTGTTTGGGGTGCGGTTATTTATGGGGGCATTTATTTTTTATATTGTAACGTATTAGTAGGCATTAAGTGGAGATTCTATCTATGCCTAGATTGTTCCCGTGACTTCGTCCGCGTGATATAATTTATAGCATAGCCTATAATAGTACTGGGGGATAATGTAGCCTATCTATCAGCTAAAACATGTTTAGAATCGGATCAGTAGTTCCGGTGATTACAAAAAATCCAAATCGAAACTTACAAACTTTACGACTTTATAATATTAGTACTTGTACAGTAGGTATACTCCGAAGTGTATGGACATTAGTGTAGATTTGGACTACCTACCTATGGTAGTAGGTAACTGTAACTTTATTTTATGTGTACATTAGGTCTATCAGTTAAAAATTGTTTACCCGACTGCACCAAAAAAGGTATAGTCCGCACAAAATGACTTCTCACGGCAATTTTAACTCTATGCGTCAACTAACATGTCAAAAGTACGGTTAAAATCGTTCGACATGACATTTGACACATAAAAAAATGGCGCGTGAGAACGCGCGAGAAGTAGTTTTTTACGCGTAATCATTTTCAGTTGCTAGTTTGAATGTCAGTTTAATAAAACGTAATACTTGCAATCCTAATTGATTACGAGAAAATATAAGTAACTACAGGATGAAGAAATAATTAACAAATACAACTGCATGTAGTTCTTCGAAAGAAGTCAAGCAAAGTGTACGAACGAATCGTACGACAATTTGACACGGTTAATCTACCGTTACGGGACCACGGCTCCATTGTCAAAGAAAATAATAAAATCGTTCCTATCCTACCTATTACTACTTCTATAACAATATAATATTATGTAGTTACTAATTTAACAAGTGTTGCGCCTAATTGGAACATAATATTAGAATTGTAAGAAAAACCCATCAAATTCGGCGAAATTATTATTGATGTTCGATCTCGTAATGTGCTTATTGAATCGCTTAAATTGCTTCGTATTGTACTTTTAATGAGATAAATAAATAAATAAAACTTAGGTTTGATAACAATTTAATAATTCTATTACCATGAATGGTTTTCCAAACCAAACCAATGGTTTTCAAAAACCATTCATGAAATTCGGTGGACCATACCTATTAGAATTTCAATTGTCGTGATCGGCTGAATTTATGGTGTTCTTGTTGCAGCAATGCATTGTAACCAATAGTAAACGCCATATAAACCAACCATTCGGCATAATATTGAAAAAAAAAAATCGAGTCCAGCTAAATGTTTAAGAAAAAGTGTACAGTTACTATGATATTCGAAAAACACAACAACAGTTATTAGAACTAGACAGTATATTTAAGATTTGAGTGGGTATAAATAATGCTATTTTAAAAATACAAAAGTTCTCCTTTTTTAAATTTTTTAGAAGTGTATAAAACTTTCAGAGCTCTCTAACTTAGCATTTATACCACAATGATATTGTCTATTTTATTGGAAGTCTACAAAGTTTAAAGAAGTTTATTAAATTACATGAATGGACGTATGAAAACAATGAACACACGTTCTTATACAGAATGCGCTGTATGTATGTGTTTTGTATGATACTGTTTGTCAAACGGTTCCGAGAAATATGCGGACAGACGGACTAACTGATTGTTCGACATCATTCATTTTTATATGTACTGAGTATAACTTATTAATCAAATTACTAAACGATTAACTAATACGGATTTTTGGTAGTATTTTATAGATCGGGGTGATTTGCTAATTTAATGATCATCACTAAATAAAGGCCATACATAGTAATAGAAAGTAAAGCCATCAAACTCATTTGAAATAAGTTGCTTCGGCATTGCTGTTTGACTTCTGCTATTCATATAAAAAGTAATATTTCGTAGCAAACCTTCAATGGATTAAAAATAAATGTCATATGAGCTATCAGGCTTTCATTCAGTTTTGATCACTGGGTTAGCAAATAACCTGCAGGTGAACTAAATCAAGTAGAAAGAAGTGAAGACTAAAGAGTCATCTCATAACTCTTTACAAGCTCAAGAAAGCGTGCTGTAAGTACCTACTACATTTCCTCAAAGGCTTGTATCACGTGCGCATCTATGCATCATCACAAAGATAATGCATTTCCATATCGAGAAAAGTTTAGCCTGAATTGGACTTTCAAAGTTACACGCTAAGCTTAGAAATGATAGATGTCTTCGTCGCCAAACTTAAAATGTTTAAAGTATATCGATAAAGATCTTTCCATATCAATTGAGATTCCGGGCATCGAATCCCGAACATACGCTCCATATAGACGCAATTGAAGACGTCTACCCCATTATGCATACAGTATGGGTTCATTCCTTTTAGTATATCGGAAACACACGGGCTAAGCTTTCATTTTAAAACGTCGATCTGTCTTCACATTACTAAGCTTACTGACTCTAACTAAACTCAAAGCTTGTGCTACGAATAAGTATGAAAATTGGTGATGTTTGAGTCTTTTCTAAAATTCTAGTCCACCCAGTGACCGGTGAAGCTTTTGAGACTTCATACATCAACATGTTGTTTTGAATGAATGATTGACATTTTTACACGTCACAAACTAAAATTTCCTACCCTCTAGCTACTCTTACTTTGTGTTACTCACACTCTAATTAACACCTACTAATAAATAATAATCAAGCTAGATTGCTAGTTAGTAATAAATCATTATCCTTTATTAGCCAGTTAGTAGGTTTTGTTATTGTACTAATATAAATTGTTATTATAAGTCCAGCGTTTATAAAACCGTGCGAAATATTGTCCTGTGTTTTCGTTTCCTTAGGAGCTTTCATGCATATTGCATTACGGGAAAGGATCGTTTTGAATACTTTTAATATTTCAATAATCGTTATTTCTAACCGACTCTATTTAAAGTCGGATATGTCTTTAGATTTCAGCTTTTATTGAAGCGGGAGAATAACAATAATGTCCTCCCGACCAATCTCCATATTAGCCAACTGCGCGGGAGATATTATAGTGCACGAGTATGTGCAAAAAACACAGGTGCACTCTCACTCTCATAACCCGATGGGACGGAAACCCGATACGACCGGAAAGAGATCAGGTACAGGACCGACGGCTTTACGTGCTCTCCGAGGCACGGAAGTAAAATACCGCCAACTTCCTAATTCCGGGCTAGAATTAAGAATTTCTTAACAGAAACATCTAATACCTAGCAATTTTTTGCCCCGACCCAGGAATTGAACCCAGGACCTCGTCCTCTGCGTCGAACATGCTAACCACTAGACCAATGAGTACCAACGAGAGGAGAGAGGTAGAGCGGGAGAATAATGGAGTATTCTAGGTACATGTTCATGTTAGGAAATTAACTAGATGATAGTTGAATTTGGTCACAAGGCATGGCTTAGTGCCAAACATCGTCTTAAACTTAATGGATTTGCAATATGCAATATGCATAGACCTAATGCTTGTGCTTTGATTGATCTTTGATCCATAACGCATAAAATAGCACTATAACTACACTAACAAATTGGGCTGAAAAAGTTATGAACAGGGCTATTTTTCTATCTCTGTCATTGACAAAAAGCAAAGGTTATACTTATCCATACCAAGTACAAGTTTTTAAGACAATAAGTAGGTACAGTTCAGTGTTAAACATTTTTTTACAGGAGATTCTTTTGAATTTCTATTCTATTCGATTCGATTTTTTTAATTTGATATAATTAAAGGTAGAAATCAAAACTCATATAACACATGGTGTGTGGCTCTTTCTCAAACGCCTCCTCAGTTAGATAGGTACTCATTTACCCTTAACCGTTTGCGAAGGTCAGACGAATCGCTCCTCCTAAGAACCAGTAGCCCGTCAAAATGCGTTTGGAATAATAAACAGACAGATGTTATATACCGCGAACATGATTTATGACGAAAGCATCTTTTCTTTTATATTTGTATTATTAGTTTCGCCTGTGGGTACCTAGTACCTACCTAACTTCGTGAAAATGACTCTAGGATTTTGTTAAAGATTTTTATTAGATACTAGCTGATGCCCACGACTTCGTTCACGTGGATGTAAGTTTTTTTAAAATCCTGTGGGAACTCTTTGATTTTCCGGGATAAAAATAGCCTATGTGCTAATCCAGGGTATAATCTATCTCCATTCTTTTCCGCCCAATCCGTCCAGTTGTTTTTTGCGTGAAGGAGTAACAAACATACACACACCCACAGAGACACAGACACACACATACACACATAGTACACATAAACTTTCGCCTTTATAATATTAGTGTGATTCGTATGTCGTCATTGCGTCCAAAATGTTAACCAACTTCTTGGATAACAAATGACAATAGACGATTATTGTAGGAATATGTAATGTAACGGCTCTGATGATTGAGGTCAGAGGTGCGAGGTCGACATTGGAACTCTTCGATAGCAGGACTTTAGATTCACTTGCTTTGTTCTCATGAGTAGGTACCTCCTTATCAAAAAATACATTGACAAGAGCCTGATGATGGGATGGAAGGTGAGCAGTGATTTTTATGGAATAAAGGCTTGAGTTCAACGATGCCTGATAACAACTGTATATAGTGTACATACTTTAATAGTCCTAGGTTGAATCTCGCTTGTAAAAGATGCTTATTCATTCTTTGAAAGTAGTTAGTAGTTATACAAAGCATAGGAATAACGTAGTTTAAAAACTTTATTGGAACTTATAACCGCCTCGTATAGCGTGGCTTATCGCCCTGGGTCGTCTCTAACAGGAAATTAAATGCAAGCAACGCATCTCACTCCATTGCACTCCGAGAAAGCGGCTCTGTGCCATTAAACCAGAGATGTCTTACTTACTAATAGAGTAGAAAATTTCATACCAAAATCTCATCAGCCTAGTTTTTCAAGCTACGAATAGCAAGATAGTTACAGTAAACTAGCAAGCTAGTTGTTCTCCCTCCATGAAGACAACTTCCTTCGTTCGGATTTCAGTCAAGCAAAGCTTTTTCTATCCACACTCCAAAAGGAGTGTTTGTTCCAAAGTACATAGTTAACTTGCTTTCTAGTTTACTGTCACTATTTTGCTACTTACCTTAGCTTGAAAAACTAGGGTCGTATCAACTGGACATCAGGGATGAAAAACGAGGCGAAATCTTATTAAATGCAGCGCCAGCTTATCCTCCGTGTTTTGTTTTTTAGTGGGTACTTATACCAATTTCAACCGTATGCCAAAGTTCTTACAATTGCGTTTAGTAAATAGGCTCGTCTCTACACCGTCTGTACGCGTTGGCTCGTATGATAAAAGATAATATGACAGAAAGAGTAAAAGCAAATCGAGCGACTATTTTTGATTGATAAAAAGTCCTGGTAGAGTTACATTATGTATTTTATTTTCTTCACTTTGCGGGGCGTTGCACGCTCTATTAACATGACATCTCTATGGTTAAAACTAAGCAATGCTTACGACTTTGCCCGTGTAGCTTATGCTGATATATCACTTTTGAAAACTGTTGACATCGATTGTCGCTGTAATTTATTTACTGCAGTACCTGCTTGCATGCGGGTCCGCCTGCATTGCACGATTTAGGGTAGAACATTGATCTAACAAACTTTTTGTACAAAAATACGAGTTTTGTTCGTTGTACATAGAATTTCTATGTAATACAAATGATTTTATATGATCGAACTATGAAACAAACTTGCAGCTATGGCAGAATTCACGTACGAAATTCACAAGTTTTGCAGGTCTGGGAACTGATCACTTTCCTATGGCTTAGAATGAGTTTTATCGCAATGCAAAATGATAAATCAATTAGTAAGCAATAAAAAAAGCTAGTGGTTAAGACGTCGACTCTATTCGAGGGGTCCGAGGAACAATCCCGGACACGCACGTGCGGGTACTTCAACAAGAAAAACAATAGCACTGGCTTCAACGGTGGAGGAAAACATCATCTTGGACGAGTATGTCTGATAGTTCTTTATGTATATTTTCAAAGATGTGTGAAGTCTGCCAATCGCACTTGGTGGACTATGGCCTAGCCTCTTTTCATTCTGAGAAGAGACTCTTGAAAAGATGATGATAATGATGACGCAAAAAGAAACACTGTATTTTTCATGGGATTTTCAATTCGACTGATAAAGAATCTCAAGGCTCAGAAACGGATTGTCGATTCGACGGAATCGCTTTAAGAGTAAGCATGCAGAAGCAAAAGGAATAAGCGCGGATCGACGCGAATCGCTCAAAACGTACATTTGCAACCGTCACACGTCCGTCTATTGGTAATTTATCTACAGTCGCATCGGAATGTCGACTTCAGAGAAAGGAAGCCGCCAATAAATAATTACATACGGTTTACGCTTTTTTTTACACAGAATGTATGCTGGATCCTCAAGATGTTTTCCTTCACTGTTATAGCAAGTGATATTTAGGTAGGTAATTGAATAAAATGCACATAACTCCGAAAAATTAGTACTATCACTACTTTTTATTTTATTTCATCTTTTTGCAAAAATCACTCACTCACTCATCCTGTGAGTATTGTGCCTAGGAACACAGAGAACGGCTCCGCCACGTCAAGGTCCCGTGTAGATCCTCCCTAAAGCTATCTAAGAATTTAAGAACTTTAGGACACCAAACCGTGAGAATGACCAATTGAGGACAATTGTTAGTATCAATTACAGAGTTGACTCGACTCGTAATTAGGATAAATTGCTTATGTCACTAGAAAAATAGAGCGGGCACGTCTTAAACAACATATCGTATAAACTGTGTCATGCTATTTGACCACTTGACTGCATCAGCGATCTATTGTTTATAAAAATTCGTTTAGTCATGGTAATGTATCAAGGAACAACACGAAATTATTTTTAAGAGCACTGTACACAATAGCCCAGCGCGTTCGGCAATAAACTCGGCGAACGTCTAGGTACAGAGCGTTATAAAATACCGTTTGGCGTATCCTTCAGTTTCTATATATTATATTTTGATTTTTAATATATTTTCAATGAATTTGTCCTACTTTTCATAGCGTCCAGCCAGCACTACCCGATTTTCTGACATCAGTGGGTTTTCACACTAAGATTTAAAGGACCTTGGCGCAATTCGCAAAGAGTGTTTGCAATTTAGCCGACACGGCTTGGGCCATTCTGTTCTGGATCCTTTGTTATTCCCCAGCTCTTACATTATTTTAGAAATATAGGAAATCAAAAGTGGGTATTTGGTTTACTAACATTGCAAATATTACATGAATGAAACCTACCTAGGTTCATGATAGCTTAAAGCCTGACCTCGTTTAAGGAAATTTTTTTTCGGTTGCTCACTAGTCAGAAGTTCCCCTTACTCCTCGAGCTCTGCTTGTTATGAATACTTACCTGCCCTCTTATATTAATTAACTTTATTTCGCAGATGCTCGGCCATGATGGTTTTATTACCTGAAAAAAAAAAATAGGGCAGGTTAAAATAGGTCGAAATTAGGTAAGTACGGTAAAATCCTACATTACATTCTACTAAAGCAGTGTGAATTGCTCCAAAATGTAAGTACTAAGTATGTATTTAAAACGCATTGAAAACTGATTACCCACTTATAATAAGTTTTGAATCTAGTTAATAGCTTCAAGCTATTACTCGTAAGCGAAAAAATTGATTGCAACTTTGTTAAAAGAATATTCACACTGCAATACAAGAACCTGTCTGTTTGTTACAAGTATTTGTTATTCTCTGAAATAATGCAACTTGCAAGTTAGCATTAAAAGCTTCGTTTCGATTAAGCAAGTTCTTGCATAAGTTATGACATTACATTTGTAAGCAACTTATTTGCATTAGAAACTTGTTTGGATGAAAACTTGCATTACAAACAGATTGGTTGCCAGAGTTTGCACCTTGCAAGGTTTTGCTTGGAGGCTACTTGTCAGTAGCATCTGCTTAACGTACGCGGCGCAGTGGTAGAGTCACCACTGTGTGACAACTAGTGGTTCTTATGCTACCGTCTGTAACATAAGAACCACTAGTCCTGTTGTCCTGTTTTAAAAATCGCGAAAGTTTGCATGCATGGATGAATGTATGGATGTTTGTTACTCTTTCACGCAAAAGCTACTGGACGGTTTTGGCTGAAAGGAATGGAGATAGATTATACCCTGGATTAATACCTAGGCTACTTTTTACCAAAACCAAATGAGTTATTACAGGATTTTTAAAAACCTATATCCACAGGAACGAAGTCGCGGGTATCAGCTAGTACGTAAACAAAAGCGGAAATAAATTAATTTGATTTGGTTTTAAGCAAGTGTTTGCGCTAATGCAGAGCTTGTACGTCAGTTTACTTACATAACACTTACACGCAAGCGACAATTGTGCGTTTAATTATATCAGATCGGTAATAGATAGGTAGATAATAATGTTTAGACGTTCAAAATCTATTAACATGCAACCTGCAGCTGACATGCAGGTTTATTTTTCTACTACTGAACCATACAACTTGCACTTGCATAATGGAAACGCAGCTTTAACACAACTCGTTACTTAGAGTTACGCTATATGATAGTGCATATAGAGTGTATGATAACGATCGTAGACGTAATTTAGTAATGCAATACACGCATGAGTAACTCTAGTGTTGGAGGCAAGTAGTGGGTCTTTGGGTCACTGAGCTTATTACCGTAGTTACAACAGTGAGTGTATGATGTATGCGAATGGATATCTGTAGGTAAGATGCGTGGCGAAGTTATTATCCGTGTTATGTAGAATTTGAGTGAAAATATTATACCTTTATATAGTACCATAAAATCAAAAAGTGTACAATGGTATCTACAATATTTTGAATAAATGGCTTTCTTCGTAGTTCGTACCATGTCAAAAGAAGTTAACATACAGATAGACGGACACACTTTTGCATAAATAATAAAAGTATAGAAAATTGTATTTATAATAAGTACTTATAGATTAGGTAGTATATAGGGTGATCGCACACTTGTGGAGAGGCGTATGAACCGCACAGTGGCTGAAATCAGGGTTGGCATTGTTTGAAACAAATATTAGTATTTTAGTATGTTTTTAATCAAAAAAAATTTACGCAGTTTAATCAAATTTAAACAAAACAAAATTGTTCTATTAAAATGTTTTTTCCAACCCTGGCAGTAATAGACTACGATTTAGATGTTGAAACAAAGTTGTATTGTACCTACCTAAGTTAAAAAAAAATTACAAGTTTTTTTATGGGTATCAAAAAAATGCACAGTCACTTAGTCCTTATCACTCAAAACCACTGGACCGATTGAAGCGAAACTTTCCCAGTTTAAAGACATTTAGTGAGACTTACTGCTCCAACTTAGATTAAAATCGTTTCACTAGAACTTCAGATACAAACCACACTCAAACAAAGCTGAGCAAAACCTATGTGCCGACAAGTAAAAGCATAAATTGACACAACGTACAGACTACAGCTTGAACCGCTGGTTCCAGAAACTTCATATTTTGCATGCAGCTCCCACTAAAGACCAACGCATACCCACGGAATAGTGTGGAATCGAGCTTTTTTGTTAACCGCCGTAACTCGGCTTTACAATTTCCAATCCAATCCATCAGCCTGTATGCATCCACTGCTTGGACACAGGCGTTTTCAACAAAGTCTCTATTATAATCTCAACAGATTTAGGTACAAGTTATTTTTGCGAACAATATCCGTGATTTATCAATGCACAGCCCCGCTTTTTCCTTTAAACAAAGTTTACAGTATCCCCGGGAACAGGTGGCCGGTACAGTGCAGTTTGAAAGCGTTTCCGTGTTAATACCGGGAGAATAAAATTAAATGGTCCAAAGTTCGCCGTTCAAGAATACAGTTTGTTGGTTTTTTGTTTAGCGCTTTTTTGTATGAAAAATAAATGTAGTAGATCGGCACTGTTTCAGAGCTAGATAAAGTAGAATATACTTTAGTTAAGAGATGCTACACAGTACACACCAGTGGGTTGATTCGCTTACTCATTGTCTAACACTGCATGATAGCCACCGAGCTCATTTGACATTGTTTGCATTTGACATTGCTGCTTCACTGAGTGATATTAAAATATTTTTCGTGAAAAACCTTCAATGAATCACACTAACATTATAAAGCCGAAAGTTTGTATGTGTGTGTGTGTGTGTGTGTGTGTGTGTGTGTGTATGTTTGTTACTCCTTCACGCAAAAACTACTGGACGGATTGGGCTGAAATTTAGAATGGAGATAGATTATACCCTGGATTAGCACATAGGCTACTTTTTATCCCGGAAAATCAAAGAGTTCCCACGGGAATTTAAAAAAACCTACATCCACGCGAACGAAGTCGCGGGCATCAGCTAGTTAAAAATAAATGTTAAATGAGCTCTGTAGCTATAATTCAGTGTTAGATACTGTGTTAGTGGATTAGTAGGCAGAACTGGGCCACCTGACTGCCTTACGTAAAAAAATTATCACGTCATGTTTTAAAAATCTGATTGGTCGACTGAACACATCTCTTTGCTTCGCTTAGGCGGAAAGCGGACATCTGGATTCGACCCGAGTGTACTAAATCTGAATATTCTCTGATTCATATCGGATGCAATGCGTAAAAAGCCAAAGCGACGACCTACCCGATACGGACAGAGTACCTACGCGCGCATGAGCCGATCGCAAGTGGTAGATGTCGTTGTCTGACAATGCATTCTATACGACTATTGCGGGCCTAGTGAGTCGTGTATGCGATCAACCGTACATCGTTGTAAAAAAAGGCTTTTAATTTGTATGCAAACAACTGTGAGCCTAGCTGCACGAACCAGGCCGACGCCGACGGGCCCGCCGCGACGGCCCCGGTTTGTATTACCCAGGCCCACTATGTAGCCTGAACTGTATGCACCATGAGTGCCGAAGGCTTTCTTTCGAGCGCTCCATAAACTAGGTATTTTGTATTAAAAGACAGATGGAAACGGAAAAAAAAATTCTATGATGTTTCGTAGTAAACAAAAAAATAACAGTGGTTTGTGGTGTTTATTTAACCTAGCCGTGCCTGTTGGTATTTTCAATAATCCCATATTAAATACTGAACCCCCACAGGGAATGAATTCTAATTTATTTTCTATATTGTATAATAAAGAATATACTACTTTTACTTTAATTAGATTTTAATGTTTATTTTATAAAGAGGAGTTCTAAATTAAAGCTAACAAAAGGTTGGAGAAGTATGGTGTAAACAAACATACCTACCTACTCTTAAGAATGCCGAATCTCACAAAATGCCAGAGTTTCACAAGAAATGTTGAATATTTCAGATACTCAAGTAATCCACGAACCCTTTAGCAGATTTGCGTGGAAAATGCCATCTTTGGATTTACTTGATACGAGGAATTCCTAAAATAATCGTGTTACGGAAAGAAAACACGAAATGGCGGAAACATAATTCAAACCTTTCGCGCAATTTCCTATCTCATAAAGTATTAAGTAGATATAATATGATTGTAGGTAGATGTAGCTATCTTCAGATATTTATTGTAAGGTTATTTTTAAAAAGTTGATTTGAGTTGTCAAAAATAATATAAAATTATTAATTTAGCTGATGAAGGTAGTTTGGTAAAATCGATATTCGGCTCATTCGATGTCATACAATCTGTTACTAGGAGGAGGCCAACAAGATTGAACTTGCATAAATACGGGTGTTTTGAAGGTTTTAGTTCAGTCTCCTTCCGAGATTCGGGGCGATATCGCATATTTTCGGTATTTGGGTTGTGAACTGGATAATTAGATGTTGTGATAGCAATCACGCTCTAATTAAATTATTTATTTTGGCATTAGTTTGTTTAGATTAAAACTCTCGGATAACCTTGCACATTAAACTTGTGTTTTATTGTGTTGGTTTCGGAGAGGACATTCCAATAATTCGATAAAAATATTTAAATAATACCTGCTTTTCTGAGTGACGCCAATATTATATAGATTTACGGATCCATCGAATGGATTGATAGATTCAAACGAGAAGTCTCAAACGTCACTTCAAAATGTACCTAATGTCTGAGCTTAAAATTGCCTCCATACAAGACAATTTATAAATATTTTTTTATAGTGTTTTACTTAAACTCAAGGAAATAAAAATTTTCTAAACTGGCAGGATTCGAACCTGCATCTCCTCGCGCCTGGTGCGTCTTTGACCACTGGGCCATGGTTCACTTACTGCCCAGTGCCGCAGATATGATTTTTTCATTTTAATCCTACCGGTTTCAACACTTTAGATAGAATGTATGTACCTATTTAGATAATATGTAAACTAATATTATAAATGCGACTGTTAATATTATAACTGTGTCTGTCTGTATGTCTGCTACGCGTACGCTGCTGATATGTGTTGTCACAACTAGGCCTACACGTAGCCATGCGGAAGGACGATGCCAAGCGTTTCGTACGTGTAGATGAAATTTTAACACATAACATAATTAAAATACCATTTAAAAGATAATTATTACGGGCTACTACATTAAAACGACCCTAAATTAACCCCTAACTATTACCGGCGTAACTGGCAAAGTTTGCGGGGGTCCTCTGTAATTTAGTTAGGACCAATTTATTGCGCGCTTCTTTCTGCCCGACTGGCGACTACGAAAATGGAATTTAGTTACTTACTAGTTAAATTCTGCATAGACTAGTTAGGTAACTATTTAAGTAAACATACTGTGCAAAATATGTCAAATTATGTGTGGGGGTCAAATCAAAGCGTTTTCCCGAAATTTAATCTCCAGACTAAACAAAAGATTAAAGCAAAGTTAACGTAACTAGAACCTCTCCATTTACTGTATGAAAAGTATCTTATCAAGTTGGTATCTAGTAATCTAAATGTATAAAAGTAGGATTGATTCACTCACTGACTGACTATAACTTAGAAAGGTGAAATTTTGCACCGAGGTTCTCTTTGTAATGTCTAGACAAACGGCCGAATTTTATGAAATTCCCTCGGGATAGAGAATAAAGAGCATTTCGCCTTTGCTCGCAAGCGTTCATTAGTAATAAATAAGTAGAGAACAAGGTCTAGTTGCACAACAGGTAAGTGACGATATGGTTACCGTTAAAATTTGACCGTCAATAAAAGCAAATTGGTTTGCATAAGTCTGGTGTTGTCTTTGAGCCATTTTCTTCTTTGCTCGCTTTGCTTTTCATTGGTAGTCAAAGTTTAACCGTAAACGTAACGTAACTTGAACCACCGTGAACTTGCATTAAAAAAATTGATGCTAGGTCAATAGTGGGCCAATTTTTCAATTTATTAACATCTCATTATGTTTCACTAATTGGACATTGGACCCCAGACCCAAAAAGAAGAGTGTTATAAGAGTGACGTGTGTGTCTGTATGTCGGTGTATAATATCTCATTATTTTCATTGATTGATCATTTAATTCAAGAGTTTGTAGGTATACATATTACTTATATTAGGCATGGCAACGTATTCGTGCGTGAAATGACGGCCTTCTCTTATAGGGATCAATAAAGCCCCTTTACTTTGGAAGTATTTTTCTATTATGAAGTAGGTACCGTATCATTTTCAAATTGAAGTTATATCCACTAATGCTAGTAGTCTTTCTCTTTCTTTCCGCATCATATTTCTTATTGCTGAGGGTCATGACCCGTTCCATAAATCACATTATGGTGAAGGTTTAGAATAGAATAGAATAGAATATATTTTAGAATAAAATATAATATTTTCATTCGAACAAACTTTTACAAGTGCTTTTGAATCGTCAAAATACTACTAGTTTAATTGTGAAATTGTGAAAATAATGAAGTGGTTTTCAGACCCATCCATAATGAATGGACTAATTTTCGGCTTTTCAGTCTAATCTCAAAAAAAAACACCACTATTTTACGCAAAAAAATAATTAAAAAGCTCTTTTGTCCCCGGGATACAAGAGTGTGGACATTAGGTACTCGGTTCCATTAGTGTGTTTGCACTTTACTAGAAAAATTTTCGTTAAACTAAGCACAAAAGTGCACTTAGGGTTTAATTGACTGCGTTCTAGTGGAGAAGGTACTTTGTGTGACATCATTCGCTTGTTTCATTCATCATCATCTTATTTAAGGACCTTACTCTTGTTGTAGCTACCTTTTCATTAATGAATTTATGCTCTGTCTTTTTAGGGATCCACAGGAAAAACAAGGAATCCTTATAATTTCGTTCATTATGTTCCTCTATCTGTTTGTGTCTGTCTGTAACAACCATTTTAGAATCACCTAAGAGCTGAGCACAGTTATAGAAACCTGAATGCTACACAGAGTGTGCCAGAGCTACATTTTTTTGCAGTTTTTTTATGTAAAAAAAAATCTGAAAAATCAATGGTTTATCTCTTCGAGTTATAGATGCTTCGGTGAATAAGTATTTTAAAATCATTTTGAGGTTTTTAAGACAGTTATTAATTAAAAAACCACCGTTTACGAAATAATGAGTTACCGTGCCAAAGTTCTTAGCAAGTAACAAGACTTTTTTATTATGCCGTTTATGATTATGGGTTAAATTAAACTTATCGTTTCGTTATCGTATCTTTATTAAATAATCGTTCCGGAACACATCCGCCCCAACCCAAAAAAGAACAAAAATAAATGTCTGGACATAAACGACCCTTCGTTTTATTGCATTAATTAGGTTCTTTGTTTTTGCTGTAAAAGTCTAAAAGAGTAAAAAGTTTCGAATAATGATCGATTCAATAGACAAAGTTGAGAGTAGACAAATAGACATAGATGAGGTCTGAGAGTTAAAGGAACAAGTATTGTTCAATTTGGTTACAATTATTTCTCTTACATCTTGTATTTTCTTGCTAGTGACGTGATAATATGTTGTATGATACAAGTTACAACAATACGACAAACGCTATCTGCAATGAAATTTCTTTTTTTTTAAACTAGCAATTTCTTTCCATATGTTTACGTAAAAAAAAGCATCACATTTTAAGCATTTTCAATTTCCCATGGCGTGTTGTGGTCAAAAGAATAAATAAATAATCATGACGCTACTAGGAAGATAAAAATTTAACAGCTATTTGGTCCGTGGTCGGTAAATGATTAATTAAGGTGCCTACCAAAAACCAGATAGGTACAATCATATACATAGATAGATATAGATTTTCAAAAATCTAACGGCAACTAAAAAAAATAAGATAGAAAGTATCCATTGTGTTAATTCAGGGTACAAGCTATGTCGATTCCAAATTCCGGCGTCAGTTTTCCCTTCCATCTATAATATGGGTACCTTCAAGTCAAGAGTGAATAGGCAACTTCTAGGCAAGCGCGCTCCATCTTAGGCTGCATCATTACTTGCTAGCAGGTCTGATGCAGCCAAGCGCTAGTCTAAATAATTAAAAAAAAAAAAAAAAACAGCCAAATTGGTTCAGTCTGTGGTGCGAAGGACTAAGAAACATCCTTAAAAACTTAACTTGTAAATTAAGATCACCTGCTTATATTCGCCGCGGCCGGATTTCAGTCAGCAGAACATTACAACTCATAGAAAAAATATTTTTTAACCAAATAAGGTTAAATTTTTCCACCTATCCGGGTCACGTGTTAATTGGATTAAAGAGTCATAATTCAGTTTAAACTGGCGGTCGGTGGGCATTTCGCGTGAGCTGTCAAAACGGCTGCACCTTTTGGAAAATTAATTATTATTTTTCGGTGAGCTGTTTTAAACCATACAAAAAGTGGTGGTGATATTTTGATATTATGCTTTTACTGTTAAACACTTTTTTGAGGGATTAAATTTTGGATAACTATTATGATGTTGTTCGAATACACAGATTGACACTAATTCTGACTAATTAGGACAGTATATTCGCTATACTAAAAGAAATTTAGTATAGCGCTCTCTCTGTTACGTAATCCCTTACAAATGATAGAGACAAAAATCTCAGAGGGCTTTAACCATTTTGAGACACCAAACTTGAATCACAAACATTCGAAATTCAATTAGAAAACATAGTTTCGTTTCTTTGATTGGTGACTCAAAATGGTGAGCGCCCAATGAGAGTTTTGTCTCTATCATTTGTATGGAATTACAGAACAGAGAAAGCGCTATACTAACTTCCTTCCGCGGATAGAGTATAAGAGCCTGCTCTATAATAATTCATACCCAGTTTACACTGAGCGATTGCCATCTGACCTCTAAAACTCATTAAGTAGGAGCTAACAGCTTATACCTGCTATGTTTAGAATTAATTTTAACTTAGGGATTAACATTAGCTCTTAGCAATAACAAACGGGACTTTAAGCCTGATTTATTCAAGACACGGGGGAAAAGTTATGGTTTTATTAAATAGCACGCTTATAAGCGGTGATATCCTAGTACTAAGACTTCGACCTCCTAATCAGAAAGGTCCGTGGTTCGATCCCAGGCACGCGCTTCTGACTTTAGTTGGGTAATGTGTACTCAAATATTTGCTTTAACGGTGAAAGAAAACATCATGAGGAAATCTGCATATCTGAGAGTTTTCCATAATGTCCGCAAAGGTGTCGGAAGTCTAGCAATCCGCACTTGGCCAGCGTGGGGGATTATGGCTAAAACACTTCTTACTCCGAGAAGAAACTCGTGCTCGGTAGTGGGCCGGCAGTAGGTTGATGATGATGATGATAATATGATCAAGATGAATGTTTTATGTTTAGTACAGTTGCAGTAGGTAGGTAATTGGCTGCAACTAGTGACAGTGGTATCTACGTACTCCAATGGGAACTATACATAGGTTAGATTTATTGCTCATCCTAAAACTGAATTGTAACAGCATTATTGAGTTTATAGGTACGTCGTCGAGAATATAACGCAAGACGGTTTATTTTGCTTAGGGCGGGCGGGCGTTATTACTAACTGTTGTAGATAATGTAGGTAATATCCGAAAATAACGCCTCCCGAATATGAAGCTAGAATCTTGCCCGTTGGCTACTAAGGCAAGTTACATATTTTTTGTCATATTTAGCGATCGACTATTATGAGACTCTCTATTGTCTTTTTGTAAAAACCATGCGATGCCGATGTTAACCGATGAATACGATACAATACAAAGTCGCCTTACTATAACAATCTATCATAATAGTACGAAACTAGGTCACATTACCCTATATATACGTAGTTAGCGCTACTCTTTAATATAAAAAGTTGACATGACCGCGTTTTACGACGGGGTGTTGACAACAGGTGCGGTGCCATTAAATTCACACCCTTTATACATAAGGACGCGGTTTGATTCCCTAAGCTAATCGAATAATACGACGTGCTATATAACAAAGTATTAGCTGAATTTTTCCATTCGAATACATGGATGAGGTTTTCGTCTTAGGTCGCGTTTATAAACTATTCCCAAGAAAGAGTAACTCTTTTTTGTTTAAGTGCAAGAAAAAGGTATAAGTAGGTACTTACATTATATGAAAAAATCCCACCTTTATGAAAAGTCTTTAGAGATTCCTATAATTATTTACCGACTGTAAACTAGAGGAGGTTCTCAGTTTGGTGCGTATTCATATCTTGATTAAGTAAATCTACCAATGGCAGCCTTACCAAACTATATTCCGTTGGTCTATGACCCTATGTGAAAAGGAAATGTGGAATGTGAGGTCAATCAATACTGGTATGTACAGTAACTACTTATAGAATCGATTAAATAATATATGGCACAGTCACGGTTCTTTGATGAATGCAATGGTTGACGTGAAAGTATGCATTTAAAGCTAAAGTCACGCATTTATTTCCTTTATGTACGGAAATCTACAACGTGCAAGATGGAAAATTACTTTTTAATGGTTTCCGCTCATACATTTTTAGTAAAATTAGAGGCACCGTTAATGTTCCTTCATACTTATACCACTACTTGTGCCTCACTTATAATAACATCTATATTTTTACTCAATTCTCTCTTTGTATAGTAAATTCTAGAGGCAAAAAAACTACTTAATTTGAGCGATTTCACCATTTTTTAAGAACATGTTCTAAAATCGTTTGAAAAATAAAATGTGGAAAAATGAGGCAAATATAGCTTGAATTCGAAGCGCAGCTTAACGTCGTCAAGTCGTCACCCTGAATGAAATCTATTATCAGCTGTCAAATAAATATTTTCCTTGCTGGAACGAATTTCTTTTACCGCATCATTTTTTACTTACGACATAATATCAGAGTTAAATTATGGTTTTAATATAGAAAATCTTCAGGGGGGACAGTTGGGGGGGACATTAAATTTTAATTGACAAGTTTTTCGGCATTTTGACACCGTTAAAAACCCTAAATCAGTGTGCTCTTGTGCAAGTGGGCCGTATTTGAAGTGGCATAAAATTATTGATGCTTCAATATTAATTTGTAATTTATTTGTAATTTATTTATTTATTTAATTATTTAATTAGAACGGACCTTTTAAGTCCAATTACACTAATTAAATTAAATTACACAATAAAAATAAATTTGTTAAGTCAATAATCAAATAATCAAATAATCAAATATGTCAACTAAAAATTTTCACAAAAGTGCAGGATCTGACCTATGAGGTCAGCCCATTTGTCAGCAAATATGTCACAGCGAGGGGACTCCTTCAGCAGCGCGTTCAGCGCTGCCAAAGTGCGCGGTATGGGAGACCTGGCGCGCGCGACCGTGCGACTAAACGGACTCACGAAAAACTTGCGGCGGCGGCGGAGGTAGCTGTAATCAGTGGGTGCATAAACGGAGCAGAGCTTGTTGTGCAGCTCAGAGCAGTCAATCACACCCCTAAGAATCTTGCAAATTGTACCAATTTGGTCGCACTCTCGTCGGGTTTTAAGCGAGTTGAAACCCAAGTGCCCTTGGAGAATTTTAATTAAATCCTAGTCCGCAAGAATAAAATCTGAATTGTGCGTCGCGTGTCTTTTCAGCGAAAATTATTATCGGGCCGAACCTACGCCGAACAATATTATTCAGTTTCAACGTCTCTCCGAAGAATCTAAAATCGAATTTGCAGCTAGAATACAAGCTAGAATATTGACTCCGCATGCTTTTAGACATGCATTTGGAGACAAATTGCAAAATGTATTATTGGTGTGGACCCGACTTTAGACATGAATAATTTAGGTACCTATTACCTAATTGATCCATATTGACAATATTCTCAAGGATGAAAAAGGCAAACGTTGCCTGTGGACACCATAGGCTCCATTGCTGCTGGTCTTCAAAAGAAATAAATGTTACACTCAGGATATCTAGAACAAAACACGGAAAGTCCCAACGGTGAACGAAAATACTCAATTTGGAAGAGAACTGGCTCTCAAGCGTGCAGCCGGAACGATATTTTACGGGTGATTAATTACGAGCTACCCAGGTGGCTTCGAACTAGAATGTCTATGAATACGCGTGCAGTCAGTACATACACCTCCAGCCATTGAAATGGATGCGTGAGTGTACGCTGGAAGACGTGTACCATACAAAGTTACAGTTATTTTTAGTACCGATTCGAAGCGCCCCACCGAGCGTATGGGGAATGACAATTGACATTTTGTGTCAAATAGTCTTCATGTCGACACTATGTTGACAGATATCTCATCACTAACATTAGTTCCAAGTACGCTCACATGACGCTTACTGCTGCTATCAGCGCCAAAAATCAAATTGCTTCAAAAACAGTTTGGCAATCGCAGGTCCAGCGTGTAAATTAATAGAGATCACTGCCTCCATCCCAGACAATCTCTCTCTCTCCGTTTCTCTCTCTGTTTCTATTCGCATTTATAATATTGGTAACATCATCATCAACCCATCACTATGATATGATAACTATGAAGTATGAGAAGTATTTAGAGGGAATATTAGTATGGATTAAAATGAAATATCAAGTAGCGTGTTGCGGGCTTCTGACTTTCGACTTTTTTCTATCGCACATAAATCTGTGGTTCGGCCAGATGCAGTTTAGAGTTCACCATGTAGACTGATAGAAACGTGCAATGGCATAAGGCAGTATATAAAACAATGCTAGTCACTTCAGAGTAATTTAAACAAACATTTTATATTTTGAAACATGAAATTACACTTAAACAAAGCAACATTTTTACTAGGTACGAGCTATCTACTGAACAAACGCAGAAAATTGACTCGTATTTTGCAAGTTTAAGCCGTTTCCAACCCGATTTTTGTAACAAATAGATTGAAAATACGAATTTAAATTCTGATAGTGAGAGATTTTCCGGAGCGAACAACATTGAAGTCTACCTCGAAAGACTTAGAATCCAAGTTTCTTTGTTTAGCCATATGAGATTTTCATGTAAAATCGCGATCCTATGAATATTTGATTTTTACGTGGAAGAGCTTATCTTAGGTCATTTTGTTAGATAACAGGCAGGAAATAAAACTACTATTCTGCCAACATGGCAGCGCAGCGGCTTACTCGAAACATTTTAACCAGGAAAATGGGATGACAGGTTATGGCATGCGTACCTATCAAGTAAGTAGGTACTCGACGCCCAAGAGTCACGAAATCTTTCAACATTGAAAATGCCTATTCGATCCACCCGAAGTAATCGGCCACAATATGAAAGAAACGGGACATCAGCAGAGGTCGGGCCTCTATTTTAGGGCGCGCCCGTTGCTGCTGACGTTACTCGCGTTTCAAAGCTTTAGCTAGCTTGTGTGTGTACGACAATAGGATAATTATCCCTGTATATAATAGGGTATGATTTATTAATAGTTCCTTCATTCTTGTTCATCACTTTCAGTTTAAGTTGTGACTGAAAGGCTGTGACGGTCTGTAGTGCCGTGTCGCCGCCATCGCGCGTCGTTGCTATCGCCCCTTGTGTACAGGCCTTTCATGTATGACGTCATTTATAGGTCCCTACAGATTAAGCTAAGCCTGCGTAATTAATATATTCTGGGAATTCTGGTAGGTATTGAATAGCGTTGCTACTAAGACGGCTTAGAACAAGCTTAAAATTTATAATCCGACCCGTCCGGCTCCTTCGCAGCCGGTTTAATATTCATGATTGTTTTTCGGGAAAAGAACTATTCTATATGTCAATCCTGAGTATATCTAGCTACAAGTATGCTAAGTTGCGTTTAGATCCATTCAGACAGATAGGCCAAAATTAAAAAGAAAAATGTTTTGGGGTCTAAGTATATCATCACTACCCATAACATAATAAATGCGAAAGTGTGTTTGCTTGTTGTTCATATATTGGTTTGTTGATTAACTGGTTTATTGGTTTGTCTTTCAGTCACGTCGCAACGGAGCAACGGATCGATGTAATTTTTACCCGACTACGGCAAAGCCGAAACGAAGGGTTATGATTTTAGCAGTTTATGTATATATGTATGTGTGTATGTTTATATCCAGATTCAGTGTGTTCCACCGTAGCGCCTAAGCTACTGTGCCGATTGTGATGAATGAGGTGTCAATCGTTTCTTTAACTTGTAATGGTTAACAGGTAATGGCCTGGGTGACATAGGCTATTACTTTATACGAAAAAAATTGGCCTGAGGGATGTTACATCAAAAAAGTGAGGGTCTCAATTTTTTTTATTGCTATTGTGTCGAGTGGGCTGTCCAACGAAAGAGGAAAATATTCTGAGTTCATAAATATAAATATAGTTATTATTAAAATATACCAAGCGACAGAAACCCCATTTTACAATAATTAAATTCGTTTCGGAGAGACATAACAGATGGCGCTACTAGCTGCTTACAACGCATAGCTCAAAGAGTTATCACAAATATCACAATATTCACAATTACATATTATAATAATATATTAATAAATAAAAGAGGTTATGACGTAGTCTTTTCATTTCTAATTAAGGTAAAAGTAGCTAATTAATAATAATTATTTCGCTCTAGCAACGCGGAGGATTGTTAGTACCTACTATCTTCTTGTATTAATGACATCTATGAATAATCTATACTATCTAATAAATAAAATTGAAGTGTCTGTCTGTAATTTCGAAAAAAACTACCTCATATTAAGCTCATATGGTTATTTGAACGGTACCATAACCGAATCACACGTTTTTAAAATGTTTGTCTGTCTGTCTATCTGTTTGAACGGACCAATCTTCGGAACTTCGGATTTTCACAGACACGTAGAGGATTGACCACGAAGTAACATAGGCTACTTTTTTATCCGACTTTCAAAAAGGAAGTTGCGTTTTTCTACCTAAGTACACCGAAATCTCCGAGATTTCTGAACCGATTTGCGTATTATTTTTTTAATCGGTAGAGGAACTTTAAGTCGTAGTAAAAAATTTGGATTCCAACTCCTCAACCCTGATGCTGCAGGGGACCTGACGATCAAAACTAGTGGAATTTAGAAACTGTCGGTTGTAAATTGATTGATATTGAAGCTATCTATCCAAGTAAAGACTTTGCCGTTCACCTCGAAGAGCCAACTCCTCAACCCTGATGCTGTAAATCCTGGTGATCTCTCGGGATTTTTAAAGGATCATCCGTTTAAATGCTTTACGTGGTACAGAAACACGTTGCATCCCTGGGACGGGCTATTACGGATAGGCTACTTTTATCCTGGGAAATCAAAGTTCCCACGGGATTTTTAGAAACCTAAATCCACGCGGACGAAGTCGCGGGCACCAGCTAGTCGATAGAAATGATTTCTCCAATTTAAATGTTGAAGATAGTATATTTAATGTACAGAAATCGTCAATTAAAGTTTTATTATAAGTATAGATGAGGCCATCATTTGATACAACTAACAAGTCCGCACAGACAGACGGACGTAATTACGATTATATTATTACACACGCGATTTGATCACGCGACGAATGTCTGCGCTGTGGCCCAGTTTGTTAATGGATTAAACGAGACAGTATTAAATTATTGTGTACTTACTAGCATTTTTACTAAAACTGTCTATGATATTTTAAATAGGTACCTAATTTTCATAAAAAATTACAAAGGAAACAGGATATTGTGCCTTGCTTTTCACAATACATATTCATAGTAATATTATTATTTCACAGACAGACACACTTTCGCACTTATAATATTGTAGTATAGATAATTATCTCTACTTTTTTTTACGAAGTTCGTTACTGAGACAGTTTGTGATTTGCATCCCTTGGATTGACATTATATACTTTTTGTACCGGAAAATTAAAGAGGTCTCACGGAATTTTTAAAAACGTAATTCCACGTACTAGAAGTCGCGGGCATCATCTATTCGGTACAGAGATAAATGCAATGGCATCCAGTTTACTTTTATTTTCGAAAATCGAGTTCCCTATGAATTAAAAAAAAAAAAAAAAACAAATCCACAAGTCGCAGGCCGCATCAAAACTGAATATTTGAACAGATTCGATCGAGCTTACACCATTCAAAAACTTTAGATTCATTCATTTCTAACTTAGCGGGTTTTAGCTGTGTCAAAAGCAGACTTGCTAAACATTTCTTATTTAACCACCGACCCAAAAAGTGGGGTGTTATACGTTTGACGTGTGTATCTGTGTATCTGTCTGTGGCATCGTAGCTCCTAAACTAATGTACCGATTTTAATTTAATTTTTATTTGTTTGAAAGGTGGCTTGATCGAGTGTTCTTAGCTATAATTCAAGAAAAACGGTTCAGCCGTTTGAAAGTTATCAGCTCTTTTCTAGTGACTGTAACCTTCACTTGTCGGGGGTGTTATAAATTTTTAATTTACACTTGTTTGACAATTAATTAAAAAAAAATCCTTATTACAACAGCTACAGTTAGCAGGTGCCAAATGTTAGTACGAGTACCTTTGATGCAGGTATCCCAGTAGCCCTATTTTTCTTTGATTTTACGTCACCATAGCCTAATATTTAACATAACGTCGATTCAGGATCAAACCGAGAGTTCCTCAATCTAGTTCACTCTGGTATTAGTTAGTAATATATAGTGTAGTTATTAGTTTTGAACTTTTGACTTAATATTGTGAAAAGGTTCACCCAGAAGTGTTAACCTGAATTAAGGGGATTATAGGGAGTAGATATTCGTGGAGCTATGACCTTAATTGGTGTAAGCACGGAAGCGCTAAGTCCGCAGTATGGCTTTGGAAATATATTACCTACCTATATAACGGTCAAATACTGAAACGTCTTCTCTAAATGCTTAAGAGCTTCCTTAATATTAATGTAATCTCACTAATGTTATGTAAATGTGAAAGTTTGGAGTTTATTACTCCTTCACGCTACAATGACTGAACTGATTTAGTTGAAAGGAAGAACATAATGGCTGATTCAATAATAGAATAGTAAGATCAAAGAGTTCCAGCGGGATCCTTAAACATCTATAATATGTACTTACGTCGTATGCGGACCAAATCGCGGGCGTCATCTTGTAGAAACCTATTTAGACGTTTTGTCTATACAACAAAATATGTCAAAATTAAAAAAAAAAAACTTTTTTTTTATGTTAAAGTACAGTGAATTTTCTAAACTGACCTAGTCGGAAATCGAATCTAAGAGCTTTTGATTTAGGCAAAGATGTAAGCGCTTGTTAGGTACTGATACACGATGTTATTTTGAATGCTGACATGAATTTTAATTCCTCACTGATGAGAGTACTTCCATTAACACCTCATTTATTATTAACTCTAAATTGACTTACTTTTATAGTGATGTGCAGTGAAAAAATTTTATCGACCAAGTATATTTTTATTTTTTACTCAGACTTTTCGCTTTATTGTCGAAAGTTAATCCGATCTCGCTGCTGTTTAAACAGTATTGGCATAATTTGTGGCGATAAATAATTGAATCCGTTAAATTCAGATTGCATGCAAATAAAAGTATTGACTCTCTTTTGCAAATAAAATGCAGATGAAAGTTCAATACTTTTATCAGAGCCTTTATTGCAAAAAGCCTGTTTGCAGTATCCTGTAGAAAGGTGGCTTTGATTACTTAAAAAGTGCCTTTTATTAGTATGATTATTATTATTCATACTTACCTAACTAGTTTTAGTGTTGAAACTGGCATTTTATAGCACAAAACACTTTTTTAATTCGAAATATTTGCACGTGTAAGTCTAATTGAACAATCAATTAACTCGTTTGTATTATGTATCTACGTAATATAATAAAAATAATGACAAGGAACTGAATGAAAAGCAAATCGTTACGCAATTGCATTCTCTAGGAAATCCTGTAAAAATTACGTAAAACTGAGTCGTTCATTAGCTTCAAGTTATTATTGTTCATTACTTCATAATCAAAGTGCCGTCACGATGGGGAATCGATACAACCGTTACTGAATAGTGATGTGATTAGATACAATATTATCGATGTCGATAAACTATTATTGCATTATTTAAATGTTACCAGTTTTAATTATTAAAACAAGTTTAATAGGTATCTGCCTATAATGCATATGGAGGTGTAAAGTCGAAAACTTCTTCTTTATAGCAGCATCGACTGTCGACCATATTTTATGAACTACTTTATTGTTGTAAAAACGAAACTTATGTTTAGCAAAAATGTGAAGATTCTGTAGTGTACTGAGAAAGAGATGGCGATAAAGCATTTTGGCCACTTATGTCGTATCATAAAATGAATTAATGTTTTCGAGTTTTGAAAGTCTAAAATATTATGTTACTTACTGTTTAAGTATATGCACTAAAGAGCTAATTTATGTTCTATTTTTAGAATAGTTCTCGGGCATTGTTCTATTAAAGAAATTGTATCCCAATGTGTGTTTTATTTCATAATGAATTTAGATTTATGTCTTAAAAAGGTCATGTTCAAAATGTAATTTATTTATACCTACTATTCAAAATATGGGTTTCCAAGGGTCGTTAAATTTTCATTATGGGGCCTTGAAGTCTGAGCCACGGCTTAGAAAATGGATAAAGAGAAAAAGATCAAAGATAAAAAAGATTACTCACAATAAATCAAACAACAATCACAGGATACGTCAGCTTTCACATATCGACAAAAAGAATCCCAACACTACCGCTCACAGCTTTCTCTACATCCGTAAGACATTTCTATAATACACGTTGAACCTTAATCACGGTGTAGTTTAATGCTAGGTATTATGCGAGATTAATTATAATACGCTTAATAACATTGCGGTGAATATCACACTAATATTATAAAGGAGAAAGTTTGTATGTGTGTGTGTGTGTGTGTGTGTGTGTGTGTGTGTGTGTGTGTGTGTGTGTGTGTGTGTGTGTGTGTGTGTGTGTGTGTGTGTGTGTGTGTGTGTGTGTGTGTGTATGTTTGTTACTCCTTCACGCAAAAACTACTGGACGGATTGGGCTGAAATTTAGAATGGAGATAGGTTATACCCTGGATTAGCACATAGGCTACTTTTTATCCCGGAAAATCAAAGAGTTGACACGGGAATTTTAAAAAACCTTCCACGCGAACGAAGTCGCGGGTATCAGCTAGTGTACAATATAGTTACAGGAACTACGATAATTAATAAACTTTACTTTTATGAAAGTTACTTCAAAGACCTGTTACGACAGCTATTCAGAAAGTAATTTGGATGAAATTGGGAATAACGCAAAATCCAACTAGAAACTACTTACATATTTTACTTAAATTAGCGAAATTAAATTCTCTTGACAGCTTAGTGTTAAGATCATAAATACAATAGTGTACAATTCGTCTACTTCGACGGCTAGCTGATGCCCGCGACTTCGTCCACGAGGATTTAGGTTTTTAATGATCATTGATTTTCCGGGATAAAAAGTGGGTTATGCCATTCTACAAGTCTATAACTATGTCCATGCAAAAAATCAAGTCAATCCTAGAGACGTGATTGACAGACAAACCAACAAACAAACACCTTCCCATTTATAATACGGATAGTGAAGGTAATAATACGCGCTGATCGCGAAACTTGGAAGATTTTCTCTCTGACTCCGGCAATATGCTTTGAACCTAAGGATAAAGAAACCACAAGTACACCATTTCATGATTGTTCATGGTTAGGTGAAACCAAATAAAGGCTTACTTCATAAATAAATAATTAGTCCTGCTACAAACCATGACTCTTAACTACGAATTTTTAGTAAGAAGAAATCTTAGCACTATGTTCTTAATAAAGCCGACTGCATAGAAACTCCATACAAAGGAACTTGTAGTCTATGCACAAAGGACTTCACAGGCCATTCTATACAGATAATAATAAATAATTTACGTACCTACTACACATTTTAGTGTTTTGATAACTACGGTAAACATAGCACAATGTTTTAATGCACATAATATATGTGCAAGAGCCCCGATCGTTGAGAATGTAAGTGGTAGAATCTGTTTTATAACTATTATTATTAATATGTTATTAATCTATCGCCCAAAAAGCCTGAAGCCTTCCTTCTACAGATCCGTAAAATGAGACTGCTATCAACTGTATCTGTAGATTGTGAATAGAACATGGCTAATACGTACTCAAGTCTGGTGCTTCGTTGGTGCATACCCAACTAATTTCACCATTTCCAAGTTATGAACTAGTCCCGAGGGCCGCAGGACGATTGCGAAAGTTTTGATTTTCAAGTTCTACAATCTCAACTACTGTCATTATTAGCTTAATTTATGGCATTCTTGTTGCGTCAGTGCATTTTGACGAATAGCGAAAGAGTGTTGACCAACAGATGAGATTGTGATCGTCACACTGTAACTGTCTAATTACAGCAAATGGAGACACATAGAGTTATACACGACGTGAGCTCGTTGACACGACGCGTATCGAAGCAAATGAGCCATACGTAGATACATATAATATCCACGATAGTTTAAATTATTCTAGAATAGATGTTGTCTGATGTCATGAAACATGTCATGAAACCCAAGAGGCAGTACTCTGCAGATAAAAATTGCTTATTATAATACAAAAAGATCAATATACACTCAAAATTTATAATGGTTTAATGTATTTAAATGTAAATGTTAAATGTGTGAATAAATTCACAAAGTTTTCCTAAAAATGAATACTTCCACAAAGTATATTTTTCTGACAGCTTACCTCTTTAGCCAACAAGCACCAAATTAGCCCTCATTCAGCATGCGCTCAGAACAAGTTTATAAACACATTTTCCCATGAGCGCGCACTTTGAAAGCAATTATCCATAGATTATATACAGTGAACAACTTTCTAAACAACAAAAGATAGGTATGCCCATCAATTATATTCGTGTTGGTGAAAGGTAATAGATTCAACATGCATTTTGTTGCATACACGAATATGGAAATATTCTATAGAATTTATTTACTATCGAAACTAACATTTATCACACCATAGATATCGATTAGTCATAATGTCAAGTAAGTCCCTCCCTAGCATATGTAGATGCGGGATCTAAAATTTTTACTAATGATTTTACTATACTATACAGTACTAATGATACACCACCAAATCTGATAACGATTACGACTGCAGTATTGGGGTTTTTAACGAGTATTTATTATTTTGATTATGTATTATAATCGATTGTTGATGAGTATTATGAGTATGTAGATAATTCACCTCTATTAAAGTTATACAATTAAAATCGATAACAGAATAATACGATGATTATAATAAAGCCCATTAAGTTAGTTTGGCTTTTTTATCAGCTGGATAGATAGCCGGGCTAGTAGATTTTTTTTGTGAATATTAGAAATATTAGAAAACCATTAGCGTATATTTTTCGTGAGCACGCTGCGCTTAATGAGTCCGCCATTTTGCATTGACAGCTGTCACGCGTTCCCGCCTTTCTGTAGCCACGGTAGCCATATTGAATTCCCAAAACCCAACCCATAGGTGAAAATATTTTTAACCTTTTAAGAGCTTTATGATCAGAATTCAAATATAGCATCAAACTCATCCATTATCATATTATATTTTTATAAGACATCACTCATCTTCGAACTTCACGTTATAGACGCTCATACTTATCAGGCTTACTAGTTTATAGCATAAGTCTGATACAAATACTTAAGCAATTTTTTCCAAAGTCAAATTGTAACCCACCTACAACTGAGAACTCTCGTATCGTTTAAATGCACACAATATAATATAAATATACTGTAAAATATAATATAAGTATATACTTATTATAGGTATAGTTGTAATTACATAAAAAGCTTACAAGGTTCATTAAGTCTTAGAAAGAGTAAGAAGTAGGTGTAGAGACACTAACAAAGAGATTCGTGCTATGTTGGTCCGCGTGAAAGTCCCTAACTAGACCCTTAAAAGGCAAAAGCTGCATATTACCAACTCGCAAACAAAGCAACGTGGTCGGCGTCTCTGGTAAGCTCAATGCATTTCTTTAATGAGAAAGGTCTACATAGTCTTCACAACAGTAACATCAAGCAACACGCCTAGGAGTGGCTATAGGACTGACATCTGGTACTAAAAGTTATGAGGCAAAGTTATTAGACAGGCGTCAGTATCGGATTGCTGCTGCATGGTTATAGTGCTGCTTGCTTTGTACTGCAACAGGGCAAAAGCAGTCTAAACTAACTAAACTAAATATTGAACTCGTCAAAACCTTTTGACCCAGTGGTCCAGTATTTTGGCAGAGGAAATTTGAGTAGATCTTGTTTCTGTGGGGATAAAAATCAACGAGAGGGCCTCCTTGAGTTCACAGCAGAATTTAAATATTTCTACTTACCTGTTTTAAAGTGTTTAATCACAGGTTCTTAATAACCCCGTCAATCTGAATTTATTTAAAGGCCAATAAACTATGAGTAGGTACTAGAAGAAAGGAAACTAGTTTTTAAATCCATAGCAGTTCAACCGGTTAACTTGTGAAGATAATAATTTTATTAACGAATTTATGCAAATATTTAGAAATAACCATGTTGAATGAGAAATTAATGAAACTAGAACTGAGTTATGATATAATATTATATAACTTCGCATGGGAACTTTCTAGAACAAAATTTTAGAAAGAATGAGTTGTAGTTGGTCTAACTTATGGTTATAATAACTAGTAACTATCCTCAAATTATGCTTTACTAGCTGATGCCCGCGACTGCGTTCTCGTTAAAAATCCCGTAGGAATTGATTTTCCGGAATAAAAATAGCCTATGTATCAATCTATCTCTATTCCAAACAGCCAAATCCATCCAGTAGTTTTTGCATGAAAGACTAACAATTATCCATACATACATACATATAACCAATAAACTTTCGTGTTTATTAATATTAGTAGGATAGAGTCTACCTACACCATTGGAACCTTTGTTTTATCCAGGTTACGTAGTGCAGTCGGTCAAACGTGCTAACGGCGAAATGGTTCAAAAACCAACCAAATTGGAGTTCAGATGTCATCAGAGCGTGACTCCGGAAACAATGACCGTTAGGTACATCAATTGTAGACAATTTCGCTTGTAATAATTGTTTTTGTTTTTTTAATCCATACCAATATCATCATTGCGAAAGTGTGTCAGTGTGCCTATCTACCTATCTACCTTATTTCACGGCCCATCTGCTTAAACAATTTTGACAAAGTTGGTATAAATATACTTAACTTTCATGTCGGAAACGAAAAAAGGCTAAGTACTTTTACCCTGGAAAATCAAATAGTTTCCACAGGATATTGAAAAAATCTAAACCCATTCGGATGAAGTTGCGGGCGTCATCTAATCTCATACAATAAAAAGAAAAGACTAGAGATCCATCAACGCCCAGCCCAAACCGTTGGTCCTAGAAAGCTGAACTTTTGCACAGAGGTTCCCTTTATAGCTAACTAGCTGATGCCCGCGACTTCGTCCGCGTGGATTTAGGTTTTCCAAAATCCCGTGGGAACTCTTTGATTTTTCGGGATAAAAAGTAGCCTATGTGCTAATCCAGGATAATATCTACCTCCATTCCAAATTTCAGCCAAATCCGTCAAGTAGTTTTTGCGTGAAGGAGTAACAAACATACACACACACATACACAAACTTTCGCCTTTATAATATTATAAGTGTGATGAACAAGGATAATTTTTAGGGTTCCGTACTTCAAAAGGAAAAACGGAACACTTATAGGATCACTTTGTTGTCTGCCTGTCCGTCTGTCAAGAAAACCTATAGGATACTTTCCATTGACCTAGAATCATGTTTGGCAGGTAGGTACTCGTAGGTAGGTCTAGAGAGAAAGAATTATTATTTTACACAAATCTAGCGTATCCTGAGCACTCAACACGTAATATTTCTGCTGTCGGTTTTTCGGAATGTGTCGAATAGGAGCTGCCGATGAAATTGCTGCCAAAAATAGACTGAATTTTTTGTGAACGGATATGTCGAACATATCGGATATGATGATGTAACGGATATGTAACAACATGTTCAGAAACATACACCAAAACACAATTTTTATTTTTCATTTAAGTAGTTTATTTAATTGAATAGGTAAATTCAGAAGTCAACATTACGGGCCAGCCCGTGTCGTCCATTCGTACCAGGCTTTCAACAACCACAAATATCATATTACCTCTTGCAACGAGACAGCTTCATCCATTCATATTTTGCACGACAGCTAAAGTTCTTAGTGTTTTATTATTTAAAGAAAAACATGAAAGAGAAAATGTATCCTCAAATCACACAGACAAACAGTAAACTTTTATAAACTTTTAAAAAGCAAAAGTTTTCACTCGAGATCAAAGTTCGGAAGTCAGTATTGTCCTAACTCTAAGTAAGTACTTGTACTAGAGTTAGGTCACTGTTGACTCCCAAAACTTAGTATAAATACTACTATAGGTATAGTTTGCAAAATCAGCAATACTCTATACTATATTATAGGCATTGGTTGCAAAGTCAGCAAGCTATTGTAATAATTTAGAGAAGCGTATCCATTAGACACGATTGAAATAACAAAATAACTAGGCAAGTATTCCTAAAAACTATAATTCAGGGAGACACGAATTTATAACCACTTCCGGTTTAATATCCAAGAACCCCCAACAAGCGTATTTTTGACTAATTTATACGCATAATTATAGCACCTGAACCGGAAGTCAGGTTGAAAGGGAGCTCGACCATGAAATAGAGGGTACAGACAAAGTAACGGTTAGATATAAAATGGATATAAATCATTAATAATGTACAACTTTGTTTTCAATGGAAGCTCAACTGTATATAAAGTTTGGGGTAAAAGTTTCGCATTATTTAACATAATAGGTTCGTAGTTTTTAGGATTCCGTACTGTGCGTTCCGTAAAATGTTGCGAATTTATCCCTCCGTCACAGCTGCTTATTTCGATAACTACTTACTAATAATAAGGCTATCGATTTGAAATTTGGAATATTTTTAGATTTGAAATTTGGAATATTTTTACAGTCAGAATTGATAAATAATCACCCGTATCTGTAATGTGTGGATAGGTTACAGCTACAATTTAAAGGGTTGAAATGGGGGATCAATATTTTTAAGTGAAGTTACAACTTACAAAGTCAAGTGGAGTCGTCACTTCTAAAATTAATTTTTGTTTATTTATAAACTGCATAGCTTTTGAGTTATGATGAAAATATCTAAAAATACCATTTCTTGCATAGAGCCCAAGATTTACCTAAATATTTTTACAAAAAGACTGAAGAATTTTTGCATAAACATGAACAAAATTAATACCATTTTCTACAATAACCTACTTTTTGAGTTTGGCTTACAACAAATGCGCCAGACAGATTTATGGGCCACTGTGCAATGTGCTACCCAGTAACCAGCAAATTTTTGCATCATAGATCAAAAACCCACAAAAAAGAAGCGTTTAATGAAATACGACACAGAAAAGCACGTATTTTTCAAAATTGCACCTTTGAGAATAAAAGTGTTGAAAAATACAAAACTTTTTGCTCAAATTATCTTCCCACTTCAGGGTCCTGGCTGAAAATCAGCGATGTTCTTGGGTATCAAGGCATAGGTACAGCATAATGCTGAGCTGGGCCTTTTTTTGGGGGTTTTTTTTTCATTATTTATATTTATTTAACTTATACAATAGTACAGGCCATTTTTGTTACGTTCCGGCACTTCTTCCGCTTGAGGCATGTTGAGTTTGATGTTCGAATGGGAAAAGCGCCGGAATAACCAACTCTTAGTTATAAGATGTGACGTGTGCCACAATTTAAGATATAAACGTTTTTCTTTCTTTCTTCAGACTAGAATGGCGACCTCGCGCCAGCAAGCACAGCGGTGGAAGCGGTGGAAGAACCCCCAATAGGTGGACAGACGACATCAAGCGAGTCTCATGGAGCCGCTGGATTCAAGCGGCGCTAGATCGCGTGCCGTGTGGCAGTTCCTTTACAAGAGATCCTAGTATATCCAGCAGTCAACGTCTATCGGTCGACGTTAATTACAATAATCTTCTAACTTCTTCGTATTTCGGTCTTGAGTATAGTTTCAGATTACAGTAACATTTTGTTCCGGAAAACCAAATATTCCCACGGCATTTTTAAAAGGCATCAGTTAGTCCTGATATAAGGAGCTAGGCCACACAAGTCATTCAATATTAGAAAAACAGTTAGAATCGCAAGCAAAAACTAGCATCTAAATATTTGTCCAGCAAATAGCTTATATCTTAACAAAAACCTAAACTTTTACTCGTTGCACGTGTAAAAACGTTACCTATTTGTAATTCCGAGATACAGCTGCTGTACCATGCAAAAAGTCTTACACAAAACCGCCGCGTTTCCGAGTTGCGTCGTAACCCACATACAAACTATTATGTCTCTAACAATTGTGATTCTGCAAACGAATGGCGGACGGTCAAATTTAATGCGACTCTTATGCAAAAGAACGTGACTTGAAAAATTGTGAGAACTGTTTACTGTTGTTACTGTAGTTAGGTACCTATCAGAACTTTTGGTGACATAAGCATTACCTCTTCTAAGCAAAAATAACCACATATCAATAAGTATCTTGAATAGACATGGTCAAAGTTTCTTATTTCAAATTACGGTACCTACTCGATACCACAATAGGTACTATTTCACGGGTCACTTTTCTCAATGTGTGTCATTAGTAGAATTACTTTTATTTGATTAATGCCTACAAGTCCTAATCAAAAGTAATTCGGAAATAAGATATATAGACTAAGCTAAAGAGAACTCTACCTTGCTCTATCATGATTAAATTCTGCAAACGTGAAGCTTTCCTCTAAGCATATTATCATTAGTACTAATTAATTAGAAGGTTAATTGTAATCGGCTGATGTCTCATAATCAAAAGTAGACGTATCTGCCTCGACTATCTACAAAGCTAAGGTTAATGTAATCTTTGATTTCCTCAAAGGTGACTGTAGAAAAACTTCAATTTTTTGAACAAAGTTCAATATGCAAAATCCAAATAAACTCCCTCAAGTTTAGTACGAACTGAAAGCATTCTGGAACCTGTAATGTAACCTCACCTACACATAATAAGTACCTACTTCTAATAGATTAATGACGGTCAAAGTTAACCTTAAAGTCATCGCATCGGTATCATTCAAATTCACTATCTTTACGTATAAAAAAATTGTCCTATCTGTCTGATTGATCTATCAATCCACAGTCCAAAGCGCTAAGGCGAGAAACTTGAAAGGACAGTAGTTACCTTTTATAACGAAGGCACTCACTATGAAAGGACTAGGGAAAGGTTAAAAAGGGGATGAAATTTTGTACTAAAGTCCATTATTTTTCCAGTAAGTAGCAATAAAAATTGGTATTTGGGCTTTCAGTTAAAAAAGAATTTTTGGAATTCCAACGATTTTCAAAAATTCCACTGGAGCGAAGGCGGGATGGGTCAGCTACTATTTTATTAAGACACCCACCTACATCAAAACAAAGCATTTGCATAAAATTGAATTGATTTCTTCTCCCTAAATACTTTATGCAAATTTCGTTAAAAATATTCATGTATGAGTGATAATAAACCCTTTGTTTAAAGTAACTTATGAGTAAGCACTTGATTACTTACTCATTACACGTCCTATGATTAACATCTCAAATGCTATGTGAATAATAAAATGAATTATGATAAAAATGAGTTGCCTACTGTATGTACTTTACGACTTTTTTAACCCCTGACCCTAAAAGAGGGGTGTTATAAGTTTGACGTGTGTATCTGTCTGTGGCATCGTAGCTCCTAAACTAATGAACCGATTTTAATTTAGTTTTTTTTTGTTTGAAAGGTGGCTTGATCGAGAGTGTTCTTAGCTATAATTCAAGAAAATCAGTTCAGCCGTTTGAAAGTTATCAGCTCTTTTCTAATTACTGTAACCTTCACTTAGCGGGGGTGTTATAAGTTTTCAATTTACACTTGTTATCAAATCTAGGCAACCATGGATTCGAAAACTTTTTGATAAGGCTACCTAATATGGTTGGATATTTTTCAACATGATCAATAGCTTGCTAACTTTCAAAAGAAATCGTAAATCGTAATAGGTACGTATCCAACATAAAGGAATAACGATTGAATTTCCTAGGTTTGGCTCACAAGATTCTTTCTTCACAAATCATTTGAACTCTGAGTTGACTTGCAAGTTACTCCGTTCTTTTCAATTTGATCAATAGTGAACTTCCCGAACTAAAGTCGTAGTAAAGCTTTGCAAGCTCTAGGCTTCAAGAAAAGGGCGAAAGTAATGGCCTCAATGGATTTGAGAAATATTTAGTAGTAAATTTTAGAAATTAACTACTTAAGTATATTTGATTCAGCAATATAAGCAGCTAAAATTCATCAAAAAATCTAGTTTTAGTAATTTTCTCGTAAACTCGTTTTCAAACTTTTAACAAATGTTTTTCTTTACCCTTCAATTAAGTGTAAACTTTATACAAGTTACGTATATACGCATATGTTACATATATATACCTCTATCTAAGTCAGCCTAGTTCTAGTTCTGGACCTAGACCTACACCTAGACCTGGATCTAGTTAATAGTTTTTAATTTGTTCAATGTCAGTATTTTTTTTGTGTTCTTATTCTTGTAACTGCAACTTAAAAGCAATAAAGTTTATCATAATTATTTATTACGCTTATGAAAAATAGTTAGCGATAGATCGACACTTTACACCTATTAAGTATAATAATGTTTGAATTGATAACAATAAATTCGTTAGAGTGCACAATGATAGTTTTGAGGTCAACGCACTGGCGGTGCCAAATAGGAGATCGACGAAGCGACGTGATTCTATTTGTCGCGCCATTGTTATAAGAATCATTGTCTTAGGGTTCCGTCGGCGTATAGCTCAACCTTGTAAATGTACCTATAGTTAGACTCTTTATTTTTATTAAGTTAGCCCTTGATTACGATCTCTGATCACTGATGGTAAGTACCTACTAAGTAGTGATGGAGTCTAAGTAAGCTGGAAGCGGGCTAACTTGGAAGGGGTAGGCATATTTCATTAAACCCAATACCCCTGATCGATTTCTACTTTCTACACGGCATCGTACCGGAACGCTAAATCGCTTAGCAGCACGGCTCAGATCCAACTGACTGATGTATGGAGTTCTGAGTTCTGCGTTCACTATAATCTAAGCGATCGAAGACCGCGTTTAGTAAGATTTTTTTTTGCGATTGCTTGGATTTCTACAAACAAAAAAAGTACGTAATTGACCACGGCCACGACGGATCAAATACACTTATTATGAAGTTTTATTTGAATTTTGATTTAGCTGATTTAGCTTTGAAAGCGAACCGTTAGAACTCTGGATTCACATTTTCCCGTCAATAATAAATCATTGATTTAAGCACAGTTAAATAAAGTTACACTAGAATATCTGAACTGTAAAAATACACCATTAGGATCGAATAAAATATTTGTCTTTCAATTTCATTCATTGCTGTTCTCTAAGCTGCCTCGTCAAATTCTTGCAGGTCTTTCTGTTCAATGGATATCGACGAGGAAGTCTCAACTTTGTCTTCACACTAACACATCAATTTCAATGCGCCCGTGCAAAACTATTGGACCTACAAAGCGTAAATTTTGCACAGAAGTTCCATTTATAATGTAGACAAGACAAAATGCCGGATTTTCCAAAATTCCCACAAGGGCAAAGCCGCCGGCGCTCGCTAGTGTTAAACAGACGATACGTTTATCGCTATGTCAATGTTGAAACTTGAAAAACAGTATTTGGGTGTTAGCTAGTCCCCCCTTCACCAGTTTCCAGGTAAACGCCTCCGTTTAATGCCACGTCATCACTTTCCATCGGGTGTGATTGTACCTAGTCAAGCTTATAATGAAAAAAGCAGTGCAGGTCAGGTGAGGTCAGGTAAAAATGTCATGAAATAAGAGAAATAGCCTGAGCCTCATTTGTATGCGGAACCTTGATTGTCTTATCTGCATTTCTCTCATTTCATTTTACAACATTAGGTAAATGTCTGCTAATAAAGATACCTCTCTATCTAATACAGGTGTAATAATATTTAATCTAAAGTACCCACCATAACACGTCATTTAACACAGTAAGAGCGAACCAAAGTTGTAATGACTACCACCACGGCGCCATGCTAAAAGCTTTGCACTCTTCGTGATATGGAGACTTTTATACCGTACGACAAGAATGTCTGCTAATAAACATACGCCTCAATCTAATACAAAAATAATAATTAATATTTAATCTAAAGTACCCACCATAACACGTCATTTAACACAATAAGAGCGAACCAAAGTTGTAATGACTACCACCACGGCGCCATGCTAAAAGCTTTGCACTCTTCGTGATATGGAGACTTTTATACCGTACGACAAGAATGTCTGCTAATAAACATACGCCTCAATCTAATACAAAAATAATAATTAATATTTAATCTAAAGTACCCACCATAACACGTCATTTAACACAGTAAGAGCGAACCAAAGTTGTAATAGTGACTACCACCACGGCGCCATGCTAAAAGCTTTGCACTCTTCGTGATATGGAGACTTTTATACCGTACGACAAGAATGTCTGCTAATAAACATACGCCTCAATCTAATACAAAAATAATAATTAATATTTAATCTAAAGTACCCACCATAACACGTCATTTAACACAGTAAGAGCGAACCAAAGTTGTAATAGTGACTACCACCACGGCGCCATGCTAAAAGCTTTGCACTCTTCGTGATATCGAGACTTTTATACCGTACGACAAGAATGTCTGCTAATTAACATACGCCTCCATCTACTACAAATATAATAATTAATATTTAATTTAAAGTACACACCTATCACATGTCACGTCACACGTCATTTAACACAGTAAGAGCGAACCAAAGTTGTAATGACTACCATCACGGCGTCATGCTAAAAGCTTTGCACTCTTCGTGATATGGAGACTTTTATACCGTACGACAAGAATGTCTGCTAATAAACATACGCCTCCATCTAATACAAAAATAATAATTGATATTTAATCTAAAGTACATATACCTATCATAACACGTCCTTTAACACAGTAAGAGCAAACCGAAGTTGTGATGACTACCATCACGGCGTCATGCTAAAAGCTTTGCACTCTTCGCGATATGAGAGACTTTTATGCCGTACGACAAGATTAAGATAAACGATAAGATTGTGCTCCGCCCTAATGCTATAGGATAAAATGGACGCACGGTTCATAGATATTTTAGCTACTCCAAAAATAAATACATAATTCTAATAGGGGAAAAAAATAGAGATAAACACCTGACCTGATTTATTTAAATCAGATTACTAATTGGATTATAACTGATTTGGTTCAACATCCAAATGAAACGAAGTACCCATACACACTCTCACCCTATTTGCTAACTTTATTAGCTTTTACTTGTATTGTAATAGCTTACGTAACCGCTTTCGACTGCCACTGCTTAGGAATCCCATATGCAACCAATTAAGTTACCTGAAAAAAGAGAATAACAATATTAATAATGTACGTGTATAATAATTTATTATTATAAAATATTTTTATTGTCACAAATGGGTAAACTTGAAAGTACTAATCAGGTAAAACGTTAAAAAAAATTATGTATGTATATTATTATCTACCATTGATGTAGAATCTATTTCTATGGTATCTACACATAATTTACAGGTTAACAAATCTACGTTCAACATTGAAAAAAAAAAACATCTCACATGGTTAATAATTTCTATAAAACAGTCACATAAAATTAACTAAATAATATTATGATTACGATACGAAACTAAAGTGCTTTTTATATAAGCGTTTCCTGCTAAATAAAAACTCATAAGCAATCGTCTTCAAGAGGCATAATTAAATAGTAACACACATTAAATTACTATGCGAGCTTCATAAAGCACTAAAAGCTTTTTATGCTCTTTTAAAGATAAAAACGTTTACACTTTACGATCTGTACTAAACTTTATTAAACGCGTTGAATATTTTTCTCCGTAACCCCGATTAAGTAATTAGATCTTTTTGGACGGATTTTTCTTCGATCTATTTAGCACAGAGCGTTTTTTTTAAATTCTATGATATTCCTGAAAACCTTCGAGACAAAAGGTTACTTAATCCATACTATGCTAATATTATAAATGCGAAAGTGTGTCTGTCTATCGTCCGTCTGCTAGACTTTCTCGGTCTATCTGTTTAACCTATTTTGGCGTTTTGGTACGGAAGTAGTTTGCATCCCGAGAACGGACATTTTCGTTTTGTCTTGTATTTTCAAAGAGTTGCCACGGGATTCTTAAAAAAATCTGAACCCACGCGTAGCAGTCGCGGGCCTTATCTGATTATGTATAAGTAGAGAATATTGTAAAAGTTGAAAACGTGTCGTAGTCTTCTCGCAAGCACTAAATTTGTTCCAGTACATAGTAAAAGCACATGGCTTCATTATGAGTGGTAGCGTGATCAGGATATGTGGGCTTTTAGCTCCTTTTTGTCTTTGCAAAGTTTTGCTTTTCGCGGATTCAAGCTTTTGCGAGTTTTGTGTGCTTTTCAGCTTCACAATTACTTAAACGTGAATAAAAACTGTGTAAGCTACTTGGTTGAGCTGTATAAATAGCCATTATTAAATTTAACACACAGCACAACAAAAAACAAGTTTTTTGGTTTTAATTAATTTCTTCCCTTGGGTCATTTACGGAGATAACTTGCATCCCGAACATAGGTATAGGCTACTTTTTATCCCGGAAACTCAAAGAGTTCCCACGGGATTTTGAAAAGCTAAATCGACGCAGACGAAGTCTTTGCGCGCTGCATCATCTAACACTTAACAGCGCACTATGCTGTCTAAAATGTTCTACCTAGTATGACATTTACCAACTACCAATTCGTAGTACTTAATTAAAATCTTTAATAAACGAAACCAAGTAGACAGATCTAAAAGTAATGCTATCCCGTTCAGTAAAGAACATAGTGAAAAGTTATATTTAGACAGCTGTCAACTAAGTTTAGTTTAGTGTTTGTGTGCATCACAATCGGTAAGTAGGTAGGTACTTTATCGTGCATTATAAGCACAGGTTTTGCACACCTACGTCTTTTCATATTTCAAACATCGATTTCAGATTCATTTACCCTTGTTACTATAATTATAATGTAAAATTTAAATAAGTACATGTATTCAGGTCGTGGATGAATATTAAAATTAAGAGACAAAATTCTGGCGAATTCAGAATTCCGTAAATTTTGGCAACCCTGGCAGATATTCGCAGTTAAAACATAATTTTAATACCCCAATTAGCATTGTAATGATCTTTCATATGGATTAATTGGTTTAATATTCGATTCCGATTTCGATGGAAATTCAAGAGGACTGCGCTTGTATTATTTATTTTTAATTAAAATCGGAATTGACTTTATGTTGACATAACCGTGTCACGTAATTCGGGACTCGTGTTTTTTTTTAAATCAAAGTCGATTTGCACTTCGAGAGGGCTGAGGGGCTATGTTTACCACGCCCAACAAACGTGTCCAGTAAATATCGAAAGTCTGTGAAATATCGATGGTTGCAGCCTGCAACCCGTGCACTACATCTCTCTCACGGCTTTTGCAATGGTTAGGTCCAGTTGCATGACAGGCGGTTAAAGTTACGTTATGGTTACAGAGTTTTGACCGTTTCAACTTACACAGGCCACCGTCTTGCGTAGCGTTGGCAGGTCAAATGGGTTACAGAGAGCCACTGAATCCAAGGAGTGCAAGATCGTGATTAAGCTTTGACCACTAAAGACTAATAAATGCAAAATTAGTTGCGTATTTCAGGGTCAAATTTGGATATCTATACCCTTTATGAATACTTACTTGTCCAGCCTACTTTGCTTTTTACTGGTGGTTAATGTTTAACCATGGTCTCTCTCTCATGGTGACTCATTTGATGTCATCTGTTCACCTAGTGGAGGTCTGCCAACGTTGCACAAGACCGTGGCCTCTGGAAGTCCCTACAAGAGACCTACGTCCAGCAGTAGATGTTTATCAGTTGACGATAAGGATGATGAAGGTTTAACAGTAAACCTTCCTTAACGCAATTAATAATCGTCTTTCATGAAACGAACTCTTGATGAAAAAAGCCACGAAAAAGCGTTGTCGAACCTACTGATTTTGCTTGAACCACCTATAATATGTATTACAGCGTGAATTGAGGCCATTGGAAGAACACCCCAACATAACAATCGAGCAAATTGTACAAAAATTTTCTAACGAATAGGGGCGGTGAAAATAGCTTTTTTCTTTTGATCGGAAAACTACCTAGTTTTTTTTAATATCTTTTTTATTTTAAAGGGCTTTTTTACAATCTGTATATGACAGTCCTATCGTGCCTTATAACATAGATTAACCTAATTGACAATTAATTAAATCAACTTTCTAGTTATCTCCTTAAACTACTAAGTCCCATGTCATATTATTCTATTATTAATAACACCAAAAACACAATAGGCTTCAAATAAAGGATCAGTAGCCGTAGCATGAGATTAAGACAATAATTTCCTATGGAAATTGAGTACTAAGTCGAGCGGAAATAGGTACCTACTAAGTTCTGCGAGCTATCCTAGCCATAGATATGTGGAAGAGCGCAATATTATCTCCACCTAATGTCAAATGGGACATAATCTCGACACTCAACAGTGATAATATTATGATTACATCCATGCCACCCAAGAATGACAAAGGATAAAACTGACTGACGAATCTTATAATTTCCCGTGAGACCATTATCTTGGTGTCATGCTACGGGTGCTGGCCTTACAGATGTGCTAATAACATCGTAGAAGTTGGTAGAACCCTAGATTTGGTACTCCCTCTAAGTTAAATTTTGAATGAATGGATGAAATATGATTTATCTATACTAATATTATAAAGAGGAAACCTTTGTATTTTTGTATTTTTGTATGTTTGTATTGAATAGGCTCAAAAACTACTGGACCGATTTCAAAATTTCTTTTACCATTACTTAGAGGGATTCTTCCGAATCCGTATAGGCTATATTTTTATCCCGGAAAATAGATAGGATTTTTCGTGGCAGTGTCCACCCGTGCGAAGCCGGGGCGGGTCGCTTGTTGTACATAAAAAGAAACAGAAAAGTAAAACATTACACAACAAATTTTATATTAACACATTATTTTGATCTTAGCTTCTAAATAAACCAGAACAGAAGTGCATGCCGTATCTATCTTCATGCCTTTCTAATTTTAACCATTCCAACACAACGATGCGCGAATCGCTTACATTCCTTCTAAGTTCTACGCAAAGCTCGCGCGCTTTTCCATTAAGTTCCAATAAAGACAATGTTAGAATTCTTTTATACTATTCAAACAGTTCAAAATTAGTTATCTACTGTAATTTGTGTAACTTACAAGCTACTTTTTAGCAAAAGCTCGTGCGTAGGTATTAAAACAAAAAGTCAGAGATGACTAAGTACCAAAAATATTGTATAAATATAAATAGCGTACTCGAAGGGTGCCAACGGGACCCTATTACTAAGCTTCTGCTGTCTGCCCATCTGGCATATTATTGTAAATTGAATGCTTGAAAAGAGCAACCGCCAAGTTTCTTGCTGGTTCTTATCGGTAGGAACGGCATTCCGAACCACTGGTAGATTATTTTGACGATTCAAAAGCTCTTGTAAAAGTTTAATTGAATAAAAATATTTTGAATTTTTCAGTAATCTAATAAACCGAAATCTAATAATAGGAAATTTTCACAGACTGTATATTTCTACTCTCATGTAGGATGGTACGTACTACGGAACACTTGGTGTGCGAGTCCAACTCGCCGTTGATTTTTCATAAAAGTTATATGGGCAAGTTCTAGCTCTATTCAAATGAAATCTAACCGCAGACGACATTGTCATAGCATCTACCTACGTATCATATTAAGACACTAGACGACCTTTAAAGGGAAACGACCTTGACTATGACTTTGCAAGTACGTTAACCAAATATCTACCTAAAGCATTTAGACTACGTTTGTGCGTACTAGTTAAACGTGGTTTAATCACTATACGTCGTTATTTATGTTCTTTTATTTATTGCATCTGCATTAAATAAATATGAATGGAGCTAAGATAAATAATGTAGCTTTACTTTTTTAAATAATTTGGAATTAATTAGGTATTCCAGACAACAGTCTGTATTACAGTAACAGCAGCGAAATTCAAATAAGGTTGCTAAAGCTCTGAAGATTCAACAGACTTTAATAACGAATATACCTAATTTCTAAATATAGAAAAGGAAAAGGTGATTAGACTGACTGACTATCAACGCACAGCTCAAACTACTGGACGGATCGGGCTGTGGCATGTTGATAGCTATTATGACATAGCCATCTGCTAAAAAGGATTTTTGAAAATTAGGGGCTAGACACTTGGCGCGGACAAACAAATCCACGCGGACGAAGTTGCGGGCATAAACAAAGTCGCAATCTGGGTGTAGTATTAACTAATTACTTTTTCTGATTGGGTCAATGCGGTTTCCAGCATTACAGATCACAATAGTTGACGTCCGCGTGGATTTAGATTTTTAAAAATCCCGTGGATTTTTTTTGATTTTCCGGGACAAAATGTAGGCAGTGTCCGTCTACTCTACACGATGCAAGCTATCTCTGCAGTCTGCACCACGGGAAGGGTGCCTGTAAAAATAGCCTATGGTCACTTTGATGAAAGCTGTATATCTCTGTACCTTTCATCCAAATAAGTTAAACGGATGGGCCGTGAAAACATAGTAAAGAGACAGACACACTTTCGCATTTATAATATTTGGATGAATATATGTAATTGGAAGTATGGAATAAGGAAGAAGTATTTAGGAAGAACGGTTATATTTTACTTAATAGGAAAAGTGGCAAGTGCATCGTGCAGCCGGCAAGAGTCGACAATTAGTTGTTGGCATTAGTAGGTGTTAGTAGTGTCACGGGTAGTGTTATAATATAATAAATCTTTTGAATAAGCAATAGGTGGTCTGTCTGTCTGTTTGGCTTGGTTCCTTTACAAAAAAAAATATTTACCTGCGAAGATAGTCAGCTAGTGAAGAGGGGGCGTAGGTTCGGTTTCCCGGTGAGTCACCGAGTAGGTATAGCGTGTGGGTGGACTACGGTTTTGTATGTTTTATAAACCCGTTTGGTTTGTTCCGGGACGTCTTTTGTTAGCGGTTTGTTCTGTTGTTTTGTTTAAAATGTCCAAGCTGGGTCATCCAAATACTATCAAGTTAAGAAGTAAGAGAGATTTCGGAATATTCTATAGATATATATTATGGAAAAACCGGTCAAACGCCTACGTACAAGATATCTCTATGTACTTTTCTATATTTTTAATTTGTGCGGGGTCCATTTTGAACTTTTCATTATTACTGCAATAGAAATAAATACTGAAAATTTCAACGTTCTACCTATTACGGTTCATGAAATAGGTACAGCCTGCTGACAGACAGACAGACGGGCAGACGGACGGACAGCGGAGGCATTAATAGTAGGTATACGAATACCTATTATTATATCGATACGAATGTCTAAACATAGCTTTTTGTACATTTCTTATTAAAAACAAAAAAAACTTAATTTTAATGTCGATGTCTTTGAGCTCAAAACTCTATGTAACCTTACTTTCGAGGCCAGCTGGAAGTTTTTATTAAAGCTTAGAGAAAAGTTTCACCTTTCTCCACTTAATTTCATTACTTATTACATAGTTTGTAACAAGTTTTATCCACACCCATATTTCCATACTTAATATTATTATAAATGCAATAGTGTGTCTGTCCGTCTGCTAGCTTTTCGGCCTATCCCTTAATTAAAGGAAAGCTTGCATTCCAGGGAAGGGAGAATCGATGAATTTCCACGGAGTTATTTTTAAAAATCAAAACGGCGTTATAATAGTCTCATTAGACTGCGTGTACTTAAACGATAGGTAATACAGATTTATAATACTTAAACCTTAATTATCTCCAATGAACCATGTACCTACTATACTATAATTAATATTTAATAGTAATATGACTGAAGAATATATTTTTAGAACTAAGATAGGTACTATTATTACTCATTAGGGTTGTGTGGTTAATAAAGGTCATTGCGAGCTCCTTCGTTACAAAAGAAAAATTATTAGGGAACAGTATCATCGAAGGGCTGGTCGTAATATGATACCCCGTAACGAGATAAAGGCACAAGTCTGGCGGCAATCCGTTCATTAGGCGCATGACGCATATCCTTGTTTACTCAACATTGTTTGAGCACATTACAATTATTTCAATAATAGAGGTCGCCCGCGACTTCGTCCGCGTGGATTTAGGTTTCTAAACATCCCGAGGGAACTCTTTGCTTTTCCGGGATAAAAAGTTGCCGAAGACTATTTCCTGTACCAAATTTCATACAATATGGTTAAGCGGATAGGTCTTCAGGAATCCCGTGGGGACTCTTTGATTTTCCGGGTCAAAAAGTAGCCTACGTCCGTCCCCGGGATGTAAGCTAACTCTGTACCATACATTAAAATCGGTTCACCGGTTTAGCCGTGAAAATGTAGCAGACAGACAGACACACTTTCGCTTTATAATATTAAGTATGGATATGGATTGATTGAGCACATTAAAATTTCAAAGTGATTCCCTTTTTGAGGCATAATATACCTATAATACTTATTGTGTTCACAATAGCGAAGAGAGAATCTGACGTCTGCAAGGTATTGTTTCGAATAGGTCGTGTTGTTGTTTTAAAACAAACAAGTAGAAGGTAAGTTAAGACGTCGACCTCCTATTCAGTGGGTCAGGGGTTCGATCTTTGCCACGCACCTCTAGCTTTTCGGAGTTATGCGTGTTTCATTCACGCAAATATCACACGATTTAACGGGGAAGAAAACATCGTAAGGAAAGTGGAAACCTGCATTGTGAGAGTTCTCCATAATGTTCTCAAAGGTGTGTAAAGTCTGCCAAGCGGCGCTTGCCCAGCATGGTGGACTATGGCACTTCTCTTTCTGCTCAGTAATGCCGTCGATGGATAGATAATGATGATGAAATAGGTAGAAGAAAATGTGCTGATTTCATCGTCATCGTCAGTATATCAAGCGATAGACGGTTACTGCTGTAGAACGCGACAGGTCGAGATGGCAATCGGGGTGGGGACGCCCCGCTCACCCGCACAGCCCCGGCGCTAACCTGGTGCGGGAATGCGGGTGGCCTGCGGATATGCGAGGCGTCCCCTCGCCTCATATCCCGATTGCTATCTCGACCAGTCGCGTACTATGTATAGGTATTAGCTGGCATTGAAACTGGATAGAACTGGAAGGATCTCTACAGAATACGATCTTATCCATTCATCTAATCCAATTTACTTAACTGCAATGGGCAATAGCTACACCTATTCGCGTTCGTCAACAAATTAAAGAACTTATAAATACTGGAATTATCATTAAAAAATAACTCATGCAGCAAGCGAGAGAGATTTTACTCTCACCGTTATAATTTGTGGTTTTAACTCAATAAACCCTTGCACAAAACTTGTTCAAGAGAAAGTGACCGTACAATCAAATATGGCGGACCAGACAGCGGTTGAGAAAATGCAATCGTGTGAACTGTGAATGAAATGCGTAAGTTTAAACATACAAGAGAACAAACAAACAGGAAAAACACTTCACAGACTATCCTAAAAACACCGGCAAAGAGCGAGTTGTGAATTTTTTTGTGATGCAACCACAAATTCACGATTTTTGGATTTTCCCCTTTATCTGTGCTATAAGACATTGCTAATTGCCATTAAAGGAATCCTCGGTGCGTTGGTGATAAAGTAATTAAACGACACGGAGTTCCTTTGTAAAAATTTAGTTTTAATTTTTCTCACAACAACATAAATAAACAATGATCACAAAACAGTCTTGACGTATATAATATGAGTGAAGGTTTTTTTTCTTTTTATTTTTATTTTTTATTTTTAAATAAGAATGTGTGTAACCTACATCACTCCCCTCCAGAGGCCGTGTCTACGGACGATAATAATCCGGAAACCGTACTCGTCTACCGGTACGCGTGGTTCGCAATCCGGTTTGTTGCTGGGGAACATCTGGAGGTTTAGGTTGAGGAGGATTAGGTGGTTTGGGTAAGGTAGTATCGTCAGATAATATGTAGGCTGGTTTAAGTCGGTCAATTGATACAGTCACGTCTCGGCCCTTAACTTTTAATCTAAAGGTTTTAGCGCCTCTCTTTAAAACCTCGTATGGCCCTGTATAAGCTGGCTGCAAGGCACCATGTAGCGTGTCTTCCCTAAGGAATACGTGGCTGCAGGTGCTCAGCTCTTTAAATACGAAGGTTTTAGGTTTAGAGTGGTGCTGAGTTGGTACTGGTTGTAGCTTCTCGGCAAAGGATCTCAAGCGAGCTGAGAAGTCGGTGATGTCGGTGGTGTAGCTTGCGATATTTTGGCCAAAAAATTCGCCAGGTAAGCGCAGTGGCTCACCGTACACCAGCTCAGCTGATGAGGCATTAAGGTCCTCTTTGATTGCGCTTCTTATGCCAAGAAGTACAAGTGGTAGGGACTCGGTCCAATTCTCGTCGGCGTGACAAGTTATAGCTGCTTTCAGCTGTCGATGAAAGCGCTCGACTAAACCGTTGCACTGTGGGTGGTAAGCGGTTGTGCTGCGGTGCTGAAATCCAATGGATTTGGCCAACTGCTGGAAAAGTGCCGATTGAAACTGCATTCCACGATCCGTTATGACATCCACTGGACTTCCGTAGCGCGACACCCAACAGGAAACAAAGGCTTTGGCAACCGTCTCGGCGGTTATGTCGGTGATTGGGACAGCTTCCGGCCATCGCGTGAAGCGATCGACGGCTGTCAAGCAATACCGAAAACCGTTTGAATATGGTAGTGGGCCGACCAGGTCTATGTGGACATGTTTGAATCGCGCTGAAGGTAAAGGAAACGTACCCAAAGGTGACGACACGTGTCGGCTTACCTTAGTGCGCTGACAGTCCAAACATGCCTTAGCCCATTCACGGCAGTTTTTGCGCATGAGAGGCCAAACAAAACGTTGTGCAACGAGCTTAGCTGTAGCGTTAGGACCAGGATGGCTAAGAGAGTGGAGGCAGTTGAAGATTTGCCTACGACAGCTCTCGGGGACGAAAGGTCTGGGAGTCGGGGTACTGACGTCGCAGTACAATTCGGTACGACTGCCAGGGATTGTCATTTTGGTGAGGCGAAGAGATGTTTCACCTTTAAGGTAGTTTGCAAGCTCGGAGTCTGTGGTTTGAGACTTGGCAAGGACTTCTAGATCGACTGGCATCTGTAGTTCGTATATGCGGGAAAGAGTGTCGGCCACGACATTGTCTTTGCCCGCAATATGTTGGATGTTTGTCGTAAACTGTGAGATGAAGTCCAAGTGTCTATACTGCCGTGTAACCTGTAATCACCACAAGGACGCCAGCCATTATCTTTTTTGGTCGCAAGGTGGAGAGGTGATGACCACGGACTGTCAGAAGGACGAGCGGTGCCATTAGCCAGCATCGCGTCAAACTCCTGTCTGGCGATTTTCAGTTTATCTGGAGCCAGCCTTCGGGGTGAACACGACACTGGAGGTCCTGGTGTAGTGCGGATATGGTGTTGTGTGGTGTGTTTCACTATACCTGGTGTACCGGCGGGGCGAGTGATATCCGGGAATTCAGATAAAATGTTGTGATATCTGCTGTTGCCGCCGGTTGGAACCTTCACACTTGTTACAAGCATATCAGAAGTAGATATATTGTTACAGTTAGCCAATGTAGCCGTAGTTGCTATAGAAGTGAGATTATCTAATAAACGCTTGTTGCGACAATCTACGACAAGGTTGTAATAATTTAGAAAATCTACACCTATTATTGGTTTTGTAACATCTGCTACAACGAAACGCCACACAAAAGTCCTACGAAGTCCGAAATCTAAAGCTAAATTCACAAAACCGTAAGTAGCTATCACAGAACCGTTAGCTGCACTCAAAGTATATTCAGTCCGAGTACGACGGTCACGTAGCGCTGATCGCGGGAAAACACACAGATCGCTACCGGTGTCGATCAGAAATTGCGTCTTCGACGATCGATCAGTGACGAACAGGCGACCAGTAGTTGTTGAAGGACGATCGTTTGTCGCCGTTACCGACCGCCCATCGAGTTTTCCGACTTGAAGTCACAGGGGCGAACGCATGTGCGGGCTTTATCTCCATACTTGCTATGATACCAACACAGCGGAAACTTCCTGTAGCTGGATTGTGTTCGTTGCCTTGAGGAATTACGCGTGCCTTGGGATGTGCGAGAACGTGATCTGCTGTTCCTCTGCGTCGCCATTTGTCGAACCTGCTTCCGTAGCTCAGCTACTTCCTTAGTGAGGTCGCTGATGAGTGAGCTAGGGACCTCGTTAGCTAGGGAAGCTACCTTGGGTGTTGAAGAAGCCAGGTCGTTCACTCTATCCGCCAAGTCGGCTAAGTCTTCCAGCGCTGTTCCTGCAGGCTGACCGGCGAGCACCGTTTGTATGCCATGCGGGAGACGGCTGATCCAAATCGTCTTCAGAAAGTCATCTGGGACGTCAGCGCCTGCTAAACCTGTAAGGTGGCGCAGAAAGGCGGAAGGTTTGCGGTCGCCGAGCTCTTCGTGCATCAACAATTGTTTTATTTTTTTCTCGTTCGATGCAGTCAGTCTCCTTATCAGTTCGCCTTTGAGTTTGTCATATTTGTTGCTAGCGGGAGGATTAATTATAATATCCTTAACTTCCTTGGAATGTTGATTTTCAAGATGACCAATGACGTAATTGAACTTTGTGGCATCGCTGGTTATTCCAGATATGGCGAATTGACCTTCAACCTGCGCGAACCAAATCTCTGGCTCCTCGGGCCAGAACGGCGGTACCCGTACTCCAACTTTAAAAACATTGTTGTGATTTGTCGACTCGTTCCCGTCGCTATCGCCGGGCGGCGATGATGCCGACGTGCCTTGTACGACCTTACTCATGTTCGTATATAGAGGTCACCAGTAAAGGAATCCTCGGTGCGTTGGTGATAAAGTAATTAAACGACACGGAGTTCCTTTGTAAAAATTTAGTTTTAATTTTTCTCACAACAACATAAATAAACAATGATCACAAAACAGTCTTGACGTATATAATATGAGTGAAGGTTTTTTTTCTTTTTTTCAAACTTTTATTTTTAAATAAGAATGTGTGTAACCTACAGCCATGATTCAAGATCAACGGTGATTCTAGATCAAGTACCCTCAAATAAACCCTAATCCAAATCTATGATTCCATTGATTGGTCTTGACAAAGACGACAGACAGACAACGAAGTGATCCTAAAGGATTCCTTTTTTTCATTCAAATTATCTTTTACAAATAATGCTTTTGAATCGTCAAAAGAATCGCCGCTGGTTCGGAATGCCCTTCCTTCCGAGAAAATCCCACAAGAATTTCTAGCGGTTGCTCTTTTCAAATACTCAACTTTAATAATATTGTCCCGCGCATTGCTGGAGCGTGCTGCGAGTCGAATGCATCCTCGGGAGATATTGACTCTACAATGTTATCAATAATGTTTGTAGTGCCCTAGTCAGGCCATTTGCAAAACCCTGGGTTGGAGTAGAACCTGACTGACTACATAAATACGCCAACCACAATGGAAATTTTCCCTCGCTCTGAATTTTTTCAACTCAGAAGTTTTTAAAAATTTGAAATTATTTTCGTAAACCCATAAAAGCTTACACCGAAGTAAAGCTAGACAAGATTATGCGAGGTGAACGTTCTTAGGAGTCAGTGCACTTAGGGTTCAACGGTTCATCCCCCCTTCGAGGGGGAGGGGTGTCGAATTTGTGAAATCTAATTTCACGACAGATTTTTTGTAGCAGATTTAGCAATTTTACAATATAAGTTATAGTTTGTAATTTATTTATTAGTTTTGTAATTTGATTGGCATAAAATATAATCTATTAGTTTTGATAGTGGATAGTTACTTGTTTCTACTCTTTTTTTTTTGTTTTTACTCTTAGCTCTGTCGCCGAGAAATTCAGCTGTTTCAAGCTGTTTCCCAGTTCGATCTAAGTTAGAGCAATACACATAGTCTACATATATCTACATATTATATGCTTTTGAACAGTTAAAGTTTTGTCTTACATTGCCTGGTTGCATAGAGGTAGTTATTTAGCACCAAAACGTATTCCAGATTACGAAACAATGAAATCTAATTTAATCGGTTCTTAATTAAAATTATTGAGGTACAAGTAAAGATTTTAAAATGATAAATCGAATCAATTTGGGCGTTAGTTTTACAAAAAATGTCTAATCCGATCAGAAATCCCAGAGATTGCGTTAACACAAAAAATACGCGCGAATCGAAGGTTAAAAATAAATCTCCCAAGGCAAAATGTACGAGTAATTCGAAGCCAGTAACGTAGGAATCGAATTGATTAGCCTCCCTCTCCATTGTAAATTTTTAACGGGCAGAATCGACATTGATTAAGTTCAAGTTTAACATTGTTTAGTTGTTAAATAGTAGGTAGAGACTCTTGTAAGGAAATCTGTTCTTGTAAAACTACTTCTACTTGCACATTAGTTATTATGATTTTTCCGTAATACGCATCGGTATCCACACCCTCATCCGCATCATCAAAATTTCAACGCATAAATTGAAAAATTGAAACTCACGCCGAGTCAAACGAAAGATTATAACTAAACTTCCTTGTAAACAGCCTAAACCTAAAAAAATATATATAAAGATGTTATCACGTTCAGCAAAAAATTGACAAACAATAACTCGCTTGAAATTTCATTTATGCCGAAATATTTTGTAACACAAATATTTGTGAAAAATTCCCGACAAAATTCATCAAAACGTTTGTATTGAAATTTATAAAACATCGCGATAAAAATTCCATTCAAAAGAAAATTACTTAACTAACTCTGGAATGACCTGCGGGATTAGTGGATTACCTACAAACCATTCGCCTCATCGCTTTTCATATACAAGCGTAGTTTGAAATGAAATGAAATAATTTATTTGTTTGAATGTGTAATGAACTATTAGATGACTAGCCGATGCCCGCGACTTCGCCCGCCTGAATTTAGGTTTTTTGAAATCCCGTGGGAACTGTTTGATTTTCCGGGATAAAAAGTAGCCTATGTGCTAATCCAGGATATTATCTATCTCCATTCTGAATTTCAGCCAAATCCGTCCAATAGTTTTTGCGTGAAGGAGTAACAAACACACACACACACACACACACACACACACACACACACACACACAAACTTTCGCCTTTATAATATTAGTGTGATATAATATGACATGATAAGATGTTTATAGTATACAATTAAGCCAAAAAAATAACCTTAAAGGTTTTTATATAGATCCATGAGTCCTTGTAACTTGAGGTAGATACGTTAAAAAAAAATAAGTGAAGAAATTATTACTACTATTCCTGCGGAACCGACGTGTATAAAAAACGATCCTCGCCATTTTTTTTCCAGTTGACATTATATTTGTCGCAAAAACGTGTGTCTAGTGGAGTGTGAATGAAATAAATGGCAACGGTAATAGAGGGCCCTTTAGTTGACTAAAGGGCGACTCGAAAACGACACGATATCTTAATCTATACGAATATATGAAACTGACTGACTGATATTCCAAAAGTATACTTCAAACCACTGGGATGTATCTTTATCTCGTCCGGTGTCAGACGCGACAAACCAATATAGGATATTCTTACAAAATCCTTACACAGAGAACCTACAAAAGGATTTTAAGCAATAGAACCTTAATTCATAAGGCCGCGGTGAAAGTTAGTAGGTATTAAAAAACAATCTCAGGCGATCTCAAGTGAGTTACTCAAAGATCCCTATGCCCTTCTTTCTTTTACTCCACTAATTCCTAGAATCTACTTATGTTTCAAATACTCTTATCTTTTTGCAATTTCATAAGTCGATAAAGCAAGTAATTAATGTACGTTTTATCGACAATTAATTATTCATAATTGATAAACTCTTAGTCTGAGATCTATAGAGCGCACCTTGACTTTGTCGGAATTAAGTTTCAGTTAAAATGAGACAGATTATGTCAGCGATATAACGCTGTCAGAGTGAACTAGAGTGAGGGAACTCTCGGTTTGATTCTGAATCGATGTCCAATAAGGTTATGGTGACGTAAAATCATAGAAAATCAAGTGTAAATTAAAAATTTATAACACCCCCAACAAGTGAAGGTTACAGTAACTAGAAAAGAGCTGATAACTTTCAAACAGCTGAACCGATTTTCTTGGATTATAACTAAGAACACTCTCGATCAAGCCACCTTTCAAACAAAAAAAAAAACTAAATTAAAATCGGTTCATTAGTTTAGGAGTTACGATGCCACAGACAGATACACAAGTCAAACTTATAACATCCCTCTTTTTGGGTCGGGGGTTAAAAAGGGCTAATATAGGGCTACTTGCGTCAAATGTACTAATATATTTTAACGCCTGCCAGTGACGTCGAAGCCACGACGCTGTCTTTCAATAGTCAAAGTTCGCTTTATAGATCTCAGTTATTCTTCGCGGCTGAGATGGCTGGGTAGTTGGTAGTGGGTACCCTTACATCATCAGGTTTGAGAAGTTGGAATCCAGAGTTCACACTACGTAGTATGTATTGGTAAGGCCATTGTTATTAAAATAAATTACCTGATTGTAGGAAAGTAAAGCTGTAAAACGCCGTTTCTACGATCAACTGAGAACTTAGTAGAACTTTTAAAAGAATCGTATCGTAAAGTGCAAAAAGCTATATAAATGGTACAAACGGCGCACAGTAATGAAAGCGAGTGCCAACACGTAGCAGGTTTGTTTCCGACGAGAAATAAATTGCCCAGTTATATTTTATTTCGCAATTTTTAACGAAAGTAATGACTCCTAATTGACAAAATTTTATTCCATTTCGTTTTATTTCGTCGACAAAGCCTCGCTGGTTGACTTAATGTTCTGAGCTTTTTAGTTTTATATTAAAAATATTTTTTTAAACTTCGCTGAATGAAAACATTTCAGTAAACGCACGTATATAATTATTTAAGTTATTCTCACGCCGTAAACTAATTATAATTACAGTTATAACTTATAATTATTCATCTAAATACGTATGTCCATCTACTATCATCATCACCATGATCAACCCATCGCCGGCTCACTACTGAGCACGGATCTCCTCTCAGAATGAGAATGCGTTGGCCATAGTTTTTTTCATTTATTTTAATATTTGTCATTTATTTGATTTTTATTGTATTTTAATTTTAAGTTTATTGCATTGGGTTTTACCTTTAAATAAAAAAAAATAGTCTACCACGCTGGCCATGTGCGGATCGGCAGACTTTACAAACCTTTGAGAAGATTATGGAGAACTCTCAGGGATACCTACAGGTTTCCTCATGATGTAAGTGATATTTAAATTTAATTGCATAACTCCGAGGCCTGGGATCGAACCGTGGCCCCCGAAAAGGAAGCTAACCTTTTAACCACTAGGCTATCAAAATCATCTATACTATCTGTCACTGAAATTAAATACAAACGAACAACTATCAAAAGTACCTACTGAACAGATTTGCACCAAGTTTTCAATAAAAGACAGAGTAACTTTCACAGAAGATGTATGCTGAGTTTAAAATTAATTACATAGGTGCTTACGAGTAAAAACTCTTACCTTGCAACTAATTATTATTATTAACATGTGAGGCATGTGAGTTAAAGAGACATAAACTTAGTTGTTAAAACTAAACTAAGTTCCACATAGGAACTCCTAGCAATATCTATAAAGTCTTATACAGTCTTAATATACGTAATTAATTAAGTTACGGCCAAGTTACAGCAACTCATGCAGTACTTAACATAAAGTCTTATTAATGTAATAGTTATTTAGTGTGTACATACATAATATGTTTACAGGTCGCACCAAACTTCTATGCACTGTAATTTCCAGGTTTACTTATGCCCGAAATGATATGCCCGCCTTTTTGTAAGAAAATGAATAAGTCTTATTAGTGTAATAGTTATTTAGTGTGTTCATACATAATATGTATGTTTACAGGTCGCACCAAACTTCTATGCACTGTAATTTCCAGGTTTACTTATGCCCGAAATGATATGCCCGCCTTTTTGTAAGAAAATGAATAATGTTAGTCACCAAAAACAACATGTTCAAAACAAAAACCCGAATACTCTTCAATAGTCAACATTGAAAAATAGAAAAAGCTGTTTTTCTGTCGCTATATACATATATTTCACTATCACTATTATTATCACTGAAATATTATTTTAATACTAGCTGATGCCCCCGACTTCGTACGCGTGGATTAAAATTCTCTTAAAAACCCATGGAAACCTTTTGATTTTCCGGGACAAAAATTAGCCTGTCACTTTTCAGATCTTTAACTAAAAAATTAACTCCATTCGTTGCTCCGTTGGGACGTGATTGAAGGACATACCAACAAACAAACACACTTTCGCATTTAAGTATTGACTGTACTAGGTTTATATTTATGAATTCAGAATTTTCTCCTCTTTTTAAACGACTTCCAAAAAAGGAGGAGATTCTCAATTCGTCGGGATCTTTTTTTAACCCCCGACCCAAAAAGAGGGGTGTTATAAGTTTGACGTGTGTATCTGTGTGTCTGTGTATCTGTCTGTGGCATCGTAGCGCCTAAACGAATGAACCGATTTTAATTTAGTTTTTTTTGTTTGAAAGGTGGCTTGATCGAGAGTGTTCTTAGCTATAATCCAAAAAAATTGGTTCAGCCGTTTAAGAGTTATCAGCTCTTTTCTAGTTTTCTTGTAGAAAAGAAGGTTAGATAACCGTTAGGTTCATAATATTATGTCAATTGACAAATGTCAAGCTGTCAAGATGAACGTTGCCTAAATACATAATTATTTATTTGAAAATGATGTTTTGGAAAACTCAGATACTTTAGATAGTAGGCGCGGAATAGTCCAAGAAAATCAGTTCACCCGCTTGGATGAATAAATATTCTTCACCCGTTTGAAAGTTATCAGGTCTTTTCGGTCTTTTCTAGTTACTGTAACCTTCACTTGTCGGGGGTGTTATAAATTTTTAATTTACACTTGTATTTGCATTATTTGACATTCCACTCGATACGACAGCAAAACATACTCATACATAGATTGCTAAATTAATAACCCGTTCTTTTGGCTTTGCCGTAGTGGGTTAATAATAATAAACACTTTATAGGTATAGTCCATTTCGAAAGTTCTCCTTCAACTAACAGACTCAAAAATTTCCACTCAGAAGATAAAGCAGGTAACATCCAGTACCGGTGCCAATATTATAATTTACAACCTGCCCGTTAGACGCCGGGTCCGGGCTTCTAACGGGTGAGCTTACGTATTAATTTATGTATAGGAGAGACACCTAAAACCTTCTCGGAAAGATTTATTGGCGTGAACTTGATTGGGGACTCAAACTTTTGTCAGTCAAATAACTTGTTGTTCCCGATCCTTATATTTTCCATCATACATAGCCAGGCACAAGCCCCATCATTGCCAAATTTGACAAAAAGTTTTTCAGACTTTCATCAAGAGTTTGGCCACAGTCAAAATAATGATTTACAGGCATAGACTTATAATTTTACGGAGTAGCTTGGACAGGCTTATTTAAAAAAAATATTCCTTTCCGAATTTAAATATCATCATATCAATCCATCACCGGCCCACTACTGAACACAGGTCTCTCAGAATGAGAAGGCCATAGTTCACCACGCTGGCCCAGTGCGGATTGGCAGTCTTCACACAGTCTTCACGCCTTGATATTTTATTGCTTAAAACGCATATATCTGCGAAAAGTTAGAAGTGCGTGCCCGGGATCGAATCCTCGACAGGCTATCACCGTTTCAAACGTAGTTGCTACGATTTATTTAGCGCATAAATCTTAGAACTTCGTACCCATAGGCCATTTTACAACTTTTTTAAAATTTTAAATAAATTGACTTTCCTTTCCCACCCCTTAGCCAATTTATTCTGTACGGCTCTAGAAAAAGGGTTTTCAAAGCCACTTTTATTTCTAAAAAACTTGAAATTTCTTTGCATGTTTTCACAGACAGTGTTTTGAATTTCAATGGCGTTAATATTTGAAAAGTTGCTAGCTGTAAGGCCTGAATTTCTTTATTTTTATCGGTAGGAACTAGGGATCGCGTTTCAAACTAATGCCAGATTCTAGACAGTAGACTTTAATAAATTAAGTATACGGTCTATTGTAACTCTGACTTCTGACTTTTTTCAGTCTTTGTTAGTAGGTATAGGTAACTAGGGAATTAATTTGTCCTATTTTCTATATAAAAACTGACACATAGTCCAAATCATTCCTCAGAAATTATTACTTGACGATTGATTGAAAAAAACACCGTGGCGCGTTGAAGTCCTCACAAAGAGACCTGTGTCCAGCTATGGACGTCTATCGGTTGGTAACGATGATGAAAAATCGGCCAATTTGGAAAGCATTTCGTATCAGAGTTGGTATTGTACAACAACAAACGTTTAAAATTAAAAAATACATACATTATTACATAGTTTTGACCTTTTTTTATTCCTTTTTAATTGGAATATATAAAAAAAGAAAATTTAAAAAATCCAACCCTGTTTCGTAGTAAGTTTCTACATACTTAGTAAGTACTTATTTCGTATTCTGTGGCACTACCTTATCAAAACTACGTAGATAAAGATTTTGCGACCGCAATTGTTAGAATGGATTAGTTTCTTCTTATAAAGTTTCATTAAAGTGTAACTTAATATACTGTAGTTAAGAAATGCTTCCAAGTAAAGAAACAAGGGTCTGACTCGACTCGGTGTAATACTTTTTACAATTTATTAACGGACAGACTGCTATGTCTGTCTAGTAGAGACGTGACTCGCACCGTAAGCGGTTAAGATAAATCAGCTTAGAGACCATTAAGAACCATGTTTCATCTGAGTGATATATTCGGAAATGTGCCGAAAACGTGCACGTATGTGTAGATACCTAGTGATTAGAAAGAAAAATTAGGTAGACATAGTATATTGCTCGCACCCGCCACTTGCTTGTAAAAATTCCATACATATTATTGTCAATGTATCCTAGGAATATTCCTATCAGTGGCGAAAGGTCCATGTAACCCGATTCCCATCGGCTTCCCTTTAAGAATTGGCATATTATGTACGCACTTACTACTTAGTGACAAATGTACGGCAAAAGTTCGATTATCATGCAGGCTACCAAAGTAAATGATACTACCGTACTGTGTACGTTTATTTGACGCCTAAAAATTTATAACAGTGTCAGGGAAAATTATCATCAATAGAAAAAAGCTTCGATAACCCGTAAACATACCGGCTTGCTGCTTAGCATTCCATCTCTTTCATTTCCCTAGGAAGCGAGCAAAGTCTGTCTCGCTCTGCGGTGGCCAATATGGAACCACCAATTAAATGTGGCCCCGGAACGAATACGAATTCGCCTCTCTGACAGGTCAGATAAATATGGTTCATAAGCCGATGCAAACCGGCTTATCGTACCTTAAAATTAAATATTTTATTTACACTGCTATTTTAACAGGTACCTGCTACATACTACTTTTCTGTTTTTAAGGGTGATTTAATACAATCGTTTACCTACGTGAAACATACATGCGTGCTTGAATTTAAAGTTTAGTGATTGTTTGATTTTGATAATATAACAAATTGAAGTTAGCGATTTTTAATAACTAATAAGTGTAAGTTAATGGTAATTTAGTTTCAGTTTGTTTAGTGTATGTGTTAAACTAAAGACTAAAATTGTTATAGTTTTCAATTCCATATGGGTTAAGGGTGTATTTAATAAAGCAAGCAAGGATGTATATCACAGCTATATTAAAAGTTTTTTTTTTCAAAGCGACCGAGGTTTTCAAAATATCAGTGCTTTTTTTTTTTTTTTTCTTTAAATCTGGCTTTACTCTGATTAGCCAATGTCAAGTTTGTAGTTATTTTCAAGTTATTGAATCTATACAAGTATGGACTCCGTCTGCGCCGGCGCCCGCCGACATACGCGCGGCGCCCCTTTAGAGCGTTTCTCAGTCAGTTCCACCACCAAAAAACACCAACTAACACAAAAACCATCCACTCTTAACAAAATAAAACACTCCAAACAAGCATAGCACGCGCGCCAGCAAACGCCATCACAGACGAAGTCCCAGTGCTTTTTATATTGTTAATGGTAAAATTGGGTCTTTAATCACCATAGAAACATCAGTGACGGCGGTGCTGATATTCTGTTAGGTTAGAACTTTTTTTGCTCCGGCTTCCCTTTTTCAGATCTGCACCCTTCGCCACTGATTCCTATCTAGTACTGAGTTAATAAGCAATAAAACTTGCAAAAAAAAAAATCAGGCGACGCAGATCGTGTGGACTGTGTAAGTCCCTACAAGAGGCCATAATATGTCCAGCAGTGCCGGACGTCTATCCATTTTTGATGATGATGATGATGATGATTCTACTTTTTTTTAATTCTTTTGACTCAACTGACAGAATCGAAGCTTGTTTGGCTTTAATCATAGCTATGTTGATAGCAAGTGCATTACGCAATTACCCACCAATTTTGTGCATGTCAATCAGTTCAAAACAAGTGAAATGTCATGTCGCGTTGAGTGTGCTCAATCAGTAGCCCAAACACTTATTAGTAGTGCTAATGAATCAACTACTCGCAGTTGATTGCACACTCGTAACTCTGTTCACTTGGAAAATGGAAATGTTCAACGGCTTAACCAGAACTTAAATAACATGGCGCTCAATAATTGGAGTATAAACTTCTAATTTGGGCGCGTTGGGCGATTTTGGGATGGGTTAAAACTTCAACCTGCCTATTTTTGTTTTGCTTTGTATATGTTTTCTGTTCTAATTTTGTGGTGTACAACAAAAGTATATTCATTCATTCATTAATTCATTCACCGTCATGTTAATTTTAATGTTAAGAGCCCACTTCATCGAAGCGATAGCTCGTTGGCGGATGGATCCTAAAATTGTGCTGTTTCCACAGATGACGGAAACAACGTTATCTGTGCATGTCACCCTTTCCCTCTAACCGCACCACACGGCGAGAGAGGCCGGGTGAATGAATTTTGAAAAATGCTTGAAATATAAGATTGTTTACTAAATAAGTTTAGTAATTTTTGGTAGTCTTTTTTCTCTCTACGTTTTCATTTGAAAGCTCACGAATAAAAACTACTTATAACGATTACATAAAAAGATATTTCTTACGTAAGTATTATACGTACGTAAGAAATATATAAATAATACGTGAGAATAGCGGTTACATTCTATACTTAAGATATTTCTTATTGAACAGACTTTAGGGTGGAAGAGGAAAAAACATGTTAACAGCAAACCGCAACAACAATCGATCGTACAAGTAAGTACCATACAAGTAGGTACCTAATACATAAGGATACACTTTGTCTTGGTGTGAAACACGTCCCAAATATTTTTTAGCTTTTATTAAAAGAAGATGGGAATCGCTCTTATGACTATCGAACGTGACTCGACTATGAGGTTAGATGTTAAGGATAAACAGGTTCGAGAGAAAATTAGAGAGTAATACTCTACGGTGCTGGAAACCATTGGGAAATCAACATTTTTAAAACGTGACACTTTAATTTTTACAATGAGAGAACCTGGATTTAAAAAATATGAAACATAATTAACATAGATACTTAAATAATACTTATATTACTTATGTTGGTCACTGACTGACTGACATATCAACGCACAGATCCAACCTGTAACCAAACGCACTAACAAATTAAAACGATAGATATGCTAGTAGATATTAAACTCACAAAGATTTTGCATACAATTTCAAGCTTTTTTTGTTTAACGAAACGCATTGCAACAAGAAAAACTGACGCATTTTACTAAACATTAGTAAAGCTTCACAAAATGTTGAACTGTTTAAAACTCATAAAAGGAAAGAGCAAAATGATCTCTATTTTGCACGCTTTATATTTATCATCGCATCAAACGTCTCCCTGTCTAGCCCCTTTTTGTTTGTTAAAACAACGTGGCCATAGTTACGAGAAAAACTGCCGCATTTTCCTGAACGTTGGTAAAGAGAAAAGACCGCATGAAACTACAGGGTTAACTCATTGAGTTACAGACTATAGAGATGCAGACCCCACACACCACGCTAAATAAAAGTATCTTAAGACTTCATCTAGGTACTGATGATTCCAAAGATATAAGCTTGGAATTAGTAAACAAGTAAACATAATAGGTATAGATATAAATATATGTATTTCTATCTAATTTTACGCTTGTCACATTACTGCAAAAGTATGCAGATATTGCGAAATTATTGTCAAACAAAGTAAAAGCCACTGAAGCGCAAAAGCTGAGACGGGTCCTCCTATCCGCTTAGCCCGAAAGTTCTGATATAGTATTACTCCAATCGCAATCTTTTTTAAATAGACTGCATTTATGGTATTTGCTACAACTGTACATTTTAGCCAAAAGTAAGAAAGTCATTCGCAAGTGCTAACAAGTATCAATTAAAAATTTATAACACTCCCGACAAGTGAAGGTTACAGTAACTAGAAAACGGCTGAACCGATTTTCTTGGATTATGAACACTCTCGATCAAGCCACCTTTCAAACAAAAAAACTAAATTAAAATCGGTTCATTAGTTTAGGAGCTTCGATGCCACAGACAGATACACAGATACACACGTCAAACTTATAACACCCCTCTTTTTGGGTCGGGAGTTAAATAGTACACAGTAGCTGTCAAACTAAAGCGGTAGGCGTGCAGAGTAAGAAATGTGATTGGTACGTTACACAGTAGCTGTCAAACTATAGCATTAGTCATGAAAGTCCAGTATTAATTTATTGAAGGACAAAAATATGACTGGTCTTCACCGGTCATTTTACCTGACATTAACGCCTCTAGTACGAATTGTGCTCTCTGTGCAAAATACATAGCAAACCAGATTTAATGCGCAAACAAAAGAGCAAAAAACTAGTAACCGTTTTGACGAGCAAGCACTGTGACGACAGGGGACCGGGTCATTGTTTTGTTTACTATTATAATACAAACAAACAGAATAGCACATTTTATAATTTTCACCGCGAATAATATTATGGTCTAGAATTTCAGGACTTTCATTTGTTTTATCTAGCGCAGTGCAGAACAGATTCAGTACTCGTGTATCTACCTACTAAATACTCGTTTCTCGAAGTTACTTTCATTGCTTCGCGTCGGTGAACATTTTTGTAAACAACTGGCTGATGCCGTTGACTGCTTGGAATTAAGTTTTTTTTAATCCCGTGGGAACTCTTTAATTTAGCGGGATAACAAGTAGCCTATGTGCTTGGTACTTGGCAGAGCCATCCTTCGTGAAGCAGTATTGTATTCCTTGCCAGGCAGAACCTGAGCCTGATAAAGAATTTCTTCTTGCGTTCTTTGGGCGTGAAGCTTTACCTTGTTCAGCTGAAAGAGTCATCATCATCATTATCATCAACCCATAAAGATCCACAGCTGGTCATAGGTCTCTAGTAGGGATTTCCAAACGCCACCTGAATCTAACGGCTACTGCGACTCATTTGATGTCGCATGTCCGGGTACGGGTGGGACCATGGGACCCCAACATCTATCGGGTTTTCGAACTATTTGCCCTATCCACTGAGCAATGTCGGTTACTCGGATGGATCTCCCCATTTCTGATTTTATCACGTAGATTGTAGAGAAACTTTAAACATAACTATCTCCATTGCCCGCTGAGTGACCCTGAGCCTTCATATCCGGTCCGATATATATTTAGCGACCATGTCTCAGACGCATAATATCTATGTCATCACTGTAAACACCACTGTTCGAAAACTTTGGTCTACAAGCTCTGAAGCATTTTAGACAAGAGGACATCTCCAATGAGTGACGAGTCGCAAAGGTAAAGTGGCTGTAGTATGCCAAACGGTAGACGTTCGGATCACACAAGGTCCTTGAATGAACCCCGTACCGGTATGCGAGGAATACACCAACGAGCAGTCAGTTTTGATATACTTAATGTAATGATATAGCCTGTACCATGTAGAGTATTAATTACGAAGGCCGTTCATAGTTCATACTATACATAACCGCGTCATTAGCCGTGTTTCTCACAACTCTTATCGGAGCTCGTTGCTTAAGCCTGACTCGGCATAACAATTCGACACGTATGCTAAACACATGGGAACCTGTTTGTTATGAAAATGTATGAGAAAAATACAACATACACCATGAGGAGGCATTCACTTACTACTCAGAAGTACTTATACTCGTCGATGAATAAAAACAAGAAAGTAAAAGTGATTTTAGCATACTAATATTACGATTTGCAAGTATGCAATTAGTATAACTTTAAATAAATACTTATGTATGCATTTAGAAAGATACACTTACTTAACTTCCCAGAATACCTCATTTCAGTAAGTATAGTAACTTTGAATGTTTTTTACAATGTTAATTTCCTAAACGCAATCTATTTCTACCATATTTGTAAATTAGACAAGTAGATAAACATAAAAGTTTTAAGTAAAGTACCTACTGTCTATTTTATTTACCCAAAAGAAAATTTCATAATTAGCTATATTAGTTCACAAGAATGTAATTTTGCTATCTGTCTATTAGTGAACGAAATTAGTTTACGAAGTTCCATAAAAATCAAATCCGTTGAAAGACTTGGAAACAAATTATACAATATGAAAGTAAGGCTAGATAAAACTTTAAAAACAGTAATTTTATAACTGAAAACCTCTCGCCAGACACAATTTAATACCAGCTTCGTACATATAACATTGTTTTAAAACAACTTTTCTTAATTATTTTCTAGTTTGAAACTTTTTACTGGGGAACCGTTGTATAGGTGGACAATACAGTGACGGCCAAAAAAAATTATATTCCTCGTAGGCTTAGGCTGAGATCATAGATTACCCCCTGGTCTGTGGCTGAGATCTATAGAGCGTACTTTGACTTTGCTCAGACATATATCAATGTAAAAACGAGACATGTTATATCGCTGGGATAAATCTGTCTCGTTTTAACGTAAACTTAAGGCTGAGCATAGTCAAAGTACCCTCTAAACTCGTAGATCTCATAGACCTACCTACGCAAAAATTGGGGTATGTACCGCGATCATAGTTAATGAGTTACGATTTTTTTTTCGATTTTTTGATAGCTTTGTTTTTTGGAGCGGGCAATAATAAAATATTGTGTGTTTTCTGGCTTTTATTTCATAACATGATCGTCTTTGTGAAAAATACATAATTATAAATTAATAAATAAAAATAACTTATCAACCAAGGAGAAGTTAGAAAATTTTAAAATGTTCGAATTGAGTCCTTAAACTTGTAATCACTTCCGACTAATTTAAATATGTTTTTTTGGATACTACCCTTTCAAATAATTCCAAAAATTTGGTAGATATTAGGGGGCATTATTACTTATGTGAAATCGACTTTTAAATATGGATATTCCTGCAATTAAAATTGAAATTATCTAAGCTCAAGGAAGTTTTAAAAAAAATTTAACGTACATTTGTATTTTGGATCTATTCCAGTGTTAACCGAGCCATACATTATTCTGTCCGTCAGAGTCAAAATAAATCAAAAGTCAGCCAACCGTTCACTGCGAGCGTTTGAAACCTTTGTCAATGAAAAATACCAAGGGAAAACCTGGAATAGCTGTCATGCTTTTAAAACGTGATTTTATTTATTGCTTTTTAAGTACTTAAATAAATAGATAAAAAATTAAGAGATGCGCGTGAGTTACAGTGATGTAGCACAATCAGTGTGACATAATAGGTACTCTTTCGTGGCTTTAGCAATGAAAATTAAAAAGCTGCGAGAAAACGTTGTCGCACTGATTGTGCTTCTACTGCAGATGAAAATATTAATAAAACTAAGATGCGTCAATTTTTTAGTAGGTATATATGTATAAGATAAAACTACTAATTAGTTAAAAAATAGTTTAATCGTAGTTAAATTGAGTAATTTATTGGTACTCATTAATAAGAAATAAAAAGTAAAATCTCTTACGTTTTGAATTTGGATAAAAAGAGTGCTTATTCAATAAGGAAAACGGCTGCTTTATCGCTATGTAGCCATTTCTTCCAGACAATCTAGTTTATGGATACTCTCAAATAGAAATCTTATCCATAAAATAAACAGTTTGAAAATATCAAATAATCTAAGTTATAACTTGATAATAACGGACAATAGACGGCGTTATCTTAAATACAACTTTATCCAAGCGACCTATAGAAAGAGAAGGAAAGTTATAGGTGGGGCAGGTTTGCGTCTACGGTCTATCTAATTGCACAGTAGGTATACCTACCTAAATAGGTATACCTAGTACTATAATCAGTGGCGTGCACAGGGTTTATACCTAGGGTAGGCATAAGTTAGATAGTTCCCTCTTTACTGGCGGTCATACGGAAAAATGAGCATTGAACTATTTGAATCAGGGTAAGCAGCGCTTTTGTGCCTCTATGACCTGAACGCCGCTGACTATAATGTAGCTAGTAGTTCGTCATGTAGGTACCTAGAGCGAAAACATTTAGCAGTAGTTTTGACACCACAGAAAATCCATTCAACTGAAGTAGGTAGAGATACAGAAACTGAGCTAAATGGTGATTTTTAAACGTTCATTAAAAGTTAATAGATAGGTAGGCAGTCTGATGAAAGAATAAAAAGCCAGCTGAGCGTGAATCGAAACCGTTTGAAAAGCTTTGTTACAGAAAATAACAGCGAATTGTATCCTAAAATAGCTCGCGAATGAATATTTAAAAGTACGTCCTTTTGTTTCCATCAACCAAACCGGTGATGAGAAAGGAATCGTGGCAATTAATGGGTAGCGAAAGTTTAAATACATTCGAACTGTTTTAATTTTGTCGATAAATGAAGAACTATTGTATCGCTAACTAACAACAAGTAGGTAAGTCTCTTAAATTGTTACTCAGATTCTTTGTCATCCTGACTTCAGATTATAATATACATACTTAACCCGGGAATAAAATATAATTTGGTTACAGTAATTGCACCCAGAGTTTGGAAGACTTGTAGAGGTACGGATATTATGCCAGCAGTAAGTGAAAGACCTAATACTGCGCACAAAATATGTTGCAACATAATCTAAAATTGCAACAAGGCTGTTTGCGCAGGTCATTGAGAATTTATTCACAAGCCCGACTGAGATCTGCTTATGCACAATGCGCAGTCATACGCCTTGTTTTCAGGTTGGACTACCAACTAGTTTTGCGCGTACTATATCAGACAGCTTCTAAATACGAAAATAGACAAGAACGATAAATCTAATGGCTTTACGGATTGCCAGTGGATCCTAATTGCGTATCGGTTCAAACTTATGATGTTTCAGATAAATCTATCAGTGTCACAGCTTTATTTAAGTTAGAGTTAGTTTGACACGGGAAAGTTCAAAGAGAACACAGAACAGCATTTTATCTCACTTCAATATTTGGTCCGTTAAAAGCTGAACGTCACAAAAATCAAAAGCTAAGCGGAGCACTGTTTGAAAACCTTTGTACGAGGAAATACTAGCGGAAACCTGGAATAGCTTTCAACATTTTAAAATAACGAAAAATCTGATAGTTTATAAGAAGAATTGAATTTTTTAGGGTTCCGTACCTCAAAGGAAAAACGGAACCCTTATAGGATCACTTTGTTGTCTATATTATGTCTGTCTGTCCGTCTGTTGTGTGGTCAACGGGAAGTATCCTATAGGTCTTCATTCTCTTGACGGGTCTTGACAGACACAACAGACAGCCAACGAAGTTCCTCTAAGGGTAGGTACCTTTTTTTTCTAGAGAAACGGAACCCTAATAAAAACTACTAGAATTTCATGACGAATCCGCAGCTCTACCGTTACTTGTGTTGTGACACATTAATACTTTAAACCTAACTTAGCTAGGTCTAACCAATAGTTAGGCATCAACGATTATCAGAGCATAAAGTTTCCACAATAGCTACTGAGTTATTGACTCACTAATGACTCAGATGCAATGATTAACTGTGATTCACTTCCCTGTCGCGGTTATATAAAAATCCTATTATTCTACGGTCCTATTATGCAGTTATTTAATTTGAAGTTATCATTTTTATGATAATTATTGTATGGAATATACATGGATCTATAATAGTTACATAAATATATATACATAGACATACGCATCTAGATTTTAGTAGCTATGTAAGGTTTAGAGATGTGAAAAAGTATTTTCTTACAATATGGGTGTAAAGTACTAAGAAAGAATTCATGAAAAATTACTCGTTTAAGAAGTTAAATGGGGTGTTAAAGTTTTGTATGGAAAAGCGTATTCCAAGGGTTACGTAATAAATGTACCTATTCTGTTCACAAGAAAAAATATATTGTACCTACACCGCATATTTTCTATTCAAAAAAACTGGGTTTCTAAAACTCTAAGGATTTCTGAAGGGTTACTTAACTTATGTTAACCACAGACGAAGGGGTTAAAAATTTCCTATTCCTTGGCTTGGTGGGGAATTCAGAGTATCAGATTTGTTAGGAATTAGGATTGGTCTATAATATAAGTACAGCAAGGGTACATTTATCTAAAGCCGTGCTTATGGTAAGATATTATTAGTTTGTAGAGTAAGTTGTGCATTCAAAATTTGTAACACGAGGGCGATTTTGTTTATGAGCTATAAACACTGAACCTTTCGTTCCAAGACAAGTGCACGTCCGTAAAGTTTATTTTTACGCGACCTACCTCAATGAAAGATGCTGCGCCATGTGCTGGGAAGGTTACTGAATGGAATATACAGTGGGATTGTTTTCTATAGGTATCAAAAAATAAGGTAAGATACCTTGCTTTTTCGTGAGGAAATACTCATGGCTACCACCGCACACGGAGAAGCAAGGAGGTTATGTCGCACAACCCAGTCAGTGGCGCCCGCTGTAAACCCTCCTTTTGGACCAAAAAATTCCCTACATGCCGACTAAGACGCACGGAGAACATAAAGCCCAAGTAGCACACGAGGCTGCTTATCAGCCGAATAACGGATTCCCATCACGCTTAAAGCTGAATAAAAAAGCTGCATAAGGGCTGTATAGGGCCCTATACAGCTCTTATAACTCTTAAATGGGCACAAATTATTCAGCCTTAAGTTCAAATAGCTGCTTAAGAGCTGTGTAGCAGCAAATTAACAGTGTTACAAACGGTAACGATAGTACTATGCGCTGAATATCGACTGACTAAAAGATCACAAGTTACTCTTTATTCAGAAAATACGTAATTATGTACGCTCTACTACATGTTTTAAACCGGTAAAAGTTGCTTGCGGCCTGTTGAAGTAACAAACTTACTTATAGCAAATTAATCCTATGGCTGCCAATTGAACACAATTGTTTCGTGGAGTGAATTAAATACGTGGATGATATTCAATATTCTCTGGTACATTTTTTACATATTAATATAAGAAAAATGATTGGGAATGTAATTTTACTGACATTATACATAGTTATTGTCTAAGAAAATTTTAATGCGCCACGAAAATATTCGGTTTTTAATTAATTTTGTGATATAAATATGCCGTGATGAAAACTTGGATAAACAATTTTTAGAGCCTTGAAAAGAATTTTATGATAAAAAGTTATTATTGTGATATCAGGAAGCAAAAACTAATGCAAAAAATTCCTAATTCATACACAAAACATCATAAGAGTTGAAAAATTAATCAGTATATTTAGATAGGTTATACAATAAAATGGTGGATCATGTTAAACAGCGACGTGAATAGTTAAAACTCTTATATTCTGCAAAAGGCTGTCTAATAGTTCACTAGTGTACTGTAATTCAGCAAAAAACTGAATAAATTTACACATGTGAACTGTATGCAGCTACAAGCTGTTTTCTTTACTTTTATTGGTTCACAAGCTCTACCGTTAGCCATAATGTGAACAATTAAACAGTTGATAAACAGACTCTTTAGGGATCCGTATTATTATATCTAAAACCACCACATGGATAACTTGTAGCACAGAATATATAATAGTACTATGTACTTGTAGTTCAAAGTTGTCATAGCGATATTATTTAACTACCTATCAAATTGGGTAGAAAGATATTAATAATATATACTTAGATATTTTTTATTGTAAAATATAAACCATTAACATTTAAGTTACCCTTTGACTGATTCCACGCACATATTCAGATAAAGTCTGATTAAAGATACTTATGTAAACCACTATAAAGTAGAAGCCGTTAATTCGATACACTAGTGAGTCTCTAAGCAGCTGCGAGGCATCTAGTGAATGTCTAAAAAGTCGCTATGCAGACACTATCAATTGCAGTATAAAGGCTGATTAGCGGTAGACACATTCAGCAATAAGCAATAATGTAGGCCACAAATCATCCATTATACAGCTATTAACTTTATAATAGTTCACCCGTGCCCCTTTAATAAGTCTGTGTAATAGGAGTTCACCAAATACCTTCTTACACAGCATTTGGCGTAATTTTATCGACTAAACAGCCCTTACTACGGTTAAGGCATTAGATTATGTTAAAAGCTGAATAGGGTCATTGAAAATATACCTTAATAGCACTCTTAGCTTATTAATGGTAGTTTTGTTGGTCTTAATCAGTTTTAATGCAGCTCTTAATCAGCCTAAGCTATTTAAATATCACTGACAGCTATTTTACAGCTGTAGGATCACTAGTGTACTTTTAAAAGAGTCTTAATACGCATAGAGTTTCAAATAGGTCTAAAAGTGAGTATTTATACAGCTCTCTGTGCTACTTGGGAGGTTCATCTCCCGATTCGAGGACCAAAGGTAAGATACCTGACACAACAATGCAATGAATAGTAAAAGATACCTGACACAACGATGCAATGAATAGTAAAAGATACCTGACACAACAATGCAATGAATAGTAAAAGATACCTAACACAACAATGCAATGAATAGTAAAAGACACCTGATATAACGATGCAATTAATAGTAAAAGATACCTGACACAACCCCTGAAGTTGCTGGTCAGAGTGAAACGTCGGAAGGCCAACGAAGATCTAGGTCTCTATGGACTGATGGAATGGAGTTTTGAAAATTGAGAACAAGAAAGTTTGCTCTTGATCATCATGTAGTAAGTGGTTTGCTCATCGTTCATGATTTAGAATATATTATTATAAATTTTATTTAAACGAAACGAACAAATTTTAAAAATATACGTAGTTTAGGTCTTAGGTAATTTGATTTCATTGTGATGCCTTTACTTAATATTATTAGGATAGCAACTTAAAAAAATTATTGGATACCGGCTATACATTTTGAAATAGAATCCAAGCCAGTTTTTACAAAAACAAACAAACGAACTGGGCAGCAACGTATCGTGCATCAGGTGTAAGTTACACTTGAACAAAAAAAAACAACCTGTATGTACAATGTCTTATACAAATATTTGAACAGGCGTTAACGTAAACACGCGAGTGAGACATCGCGTCTATACGAAAAAATTTAAACAAAGCTAATTGTGTGCGAAGGTTTAAATATAGATGGGTTCCGCATATAAATTGACTTTATATCCAAGCTATAGCACCTCAAAAAAATTTTAGGTTTTAAAATCCCGTGGGACTTTTTGATTTTCAGGAATAAAGTAGCATATGTCACTCTCCAGGTCTTTAACTATACCCATGCAAAGAATCACGTCTATGCGTTGCTCCGGTGCGAGTGCGACGTGATTGAAGGACAAATCAACAAACTAACACACCAATAAACAAATACAGTTATCTAATAAGGGACAGTGATAGAAGATAAGATAGTGTACTTTCGAGTTCAAACTGCGAGCTGCGCCTGCGGCTCTCTTACCAGTTACCACAACTCTTTACATCACCAAGCTTAGCTAAAGCATGCGTTATTAATTGTGCGTTCCACATTAACTAACTCTTTACCTTTATGACCTTTATGACACGCAAGGACCAAGTAGATTTACGACGCGACGATTGTAGTTAACTTAGTAAGTTAACTAATATTTTCAAGTTTATGAAGGAACCCTATAGTGACGGGAAGCGTACAGGAACTGAATGTTTAAATTTAGTTAACACAACAGGTTAGCGATACTTTGACGGTCTCTAAGTTATTGCTACATTATTTCCAAGATATTTTTAAAAAGTTTTTCTAAAACATGATGCTTATTGACCTATCTAATGTTCTTAAAATAAAAGCGGCGTAAATGTCGCGGATTTTATGAATTAGGCAAGAAGATAGAAACTACTAAGACAAGTATAGGCAAGCAAATTTTTAATTAATTTGATTTGCTTGTCTATAACTTTTTAATTAAGTTTAAACAAGGTACTTAAATACGCAATTGTATCTAATATTATGTATTGACCACAGAAGCAGAAAGTTTGAAATCAATAAATTAGGTAAGTACTATAATAATATGTTTGCAATACGTAAATCAACGTTTTTCTGAAGTAGTTAAAAAAATACAAAAAACTGCCCATTATCTTGCTTACCAAAATTCAATACAGATCAAGTAAGAAAAACTAAAAGTTAGAAATAATACTCGTAAGAGGTTTTTTCTACTAAAAGTAGGTAAGTACCTACTTACAACATAAAGGTACTTTTATCATCAATGAAATGATAAAGATAAGATAAATGAATACCGGTTATCGATACGTGTTTTATCATTCAAATAGTTACGTGATAGTCAAGTTAAAAGGTAAGTACAATGATGTTATAATAAAAATTGTAATATCATTGGGTAAGTAAATATTATTATGATAATATTGTATTGCATCGATTTTTTGTAACATATTTCAAAATTTTATCTGAACTAGTAATAAGCTTTAGTCAGTGTGATAAAACAAATAAGACTCGTCACAATGGCTTTAATAACATAATCAAAACATTTTTCAGAAAATTCTGAAACTTTTCGAATAATTTACTTAAATCCCGTCTATAGGAAACCGCCGTTTCGAAGTAAAGTGATTTATATGACAAACTTTGCAACAACATTATGCTAATAAGAAAAAATGCGGTTCAAACATAAAATATATTGCGGTAATTTATATAAAAATGTTTGAAATAAATATGAAACGTTGGGTTAAGCTCTGCATTAGCGCGCTTACTGATTTACGCGTTAAATAAACTCAACCAATTTGTTATTATTATTTTCGCACTTTCTAAGGTTTGTGTTTCTTTACTTGATGTTCCTTTACTTTTCTTGATGATTCTTAGTTTAACTCTTACTTAATAAAACTCACTTTTTCCGTGGATTTCCCTGTCCATACTGATATATTTGCGTACCGTCAACATTGGCGTAGCCTGTATCGAACAGCTGTTGCTATCGACACTCGAAACGATTAGGCATTTGAAAATCTTAATATGGAGAACCCTACTGGCGATTTCAATGTGCCATGTGGCTATCTTACGCTACCCAAATAATAGGCTGAATAGGCTTCATAAACCGCAACTACCTGAGGCAGGTAAAAAGCTCAAGTACCAATTAAAAGTTATTGAAAGTGCGCTCACCTGTTACTACAACGGCCATAAGCAATCCAAAAAGGGCGGGAAGGGCGGCCATTTTATCCACGGCGAAAACAAAATCACTCACAAAACACTGATTTTGAACACTCGCATTACTAGACACACGAACGTGGTCACTATTTTTTCCTCTATTTAAAAAAACTGTATCCTTTCCCAAACTGGTAAAACTGGACTCGTCCCCTCTCACTTCCTCACACGTGATGTTTTGCTGTCTCTTTCGCCCTGTAACAAAAAACACAACTATGTAGGATTGTAGGGTCTACTTTTTTATTATTTTTAAGGCAAGGTGTTTTCGAATTATATAATTTGAGCGTCCAACCAGAGACCTTAGAAAATGCCTCATCATAAACGGTTTTCGGTTAGAAACCGTTGCTGTGAAGGTCAACATTAACTGGGCATAGAAAGATGAGGTAGGTATCATTTTTTAAAGATGAAGGTATAGAGACTAGAGACCGAGATACGAAAGTAAGAAATGTTTTAATTATCTTGTTTTCCTCAAACAAATTTCGTATATTCTTATCAAGCATTTTGTTGTTTTATTATGCTTATTATTCTTTAGCATCCTTCTCCTGTTCTCTGTATTTAATATTCATGTTTGAAAAGATTTCTAGTTGAAATTAGTACCTACAGAGATAGCATGGATACATTGTGATCGCAGACTTACACTATTTTTCAATGTGACTGAATGTGTTTTTTGTTTCCTACAGGAAACAAAAAATTTTACGCGGACCAATTCTCTGGAATTATTTCTTCTTTCCTTTGGTGGTGGCATATGACAATTCACAGCATAATGTGGAATGAAGAGTGCAATATACACACACAGTGACATAACAGAGATTAAAAGTCTCAAATTCCAACTTAGCTAAAGCTCGACTGGCCTGTAATTAGCTTACGAGACTGGCAGAGTCTGGCAACAAGAGGGTCGTACATACAGGTCGTTGTGTCTTCATGCTCAGCACATGTCGGTTATATCTGGTCAGATAACAACATAGCTGCAAAGTTTCAGACGCTTGTGCTTTGGTTATTACTTGCTCTTTTGATAATAATCAGATTTACTTAGAACGTATGATCTTTGGGCAAGACTTTAGTTACAATCTTCCTCATATAGAAACAGAAAGAGCTTCCGATTAGATACTATTACATATTCTCGTTTTTAATATGCTTCTAGCTTACCTAAGTTGTCTAGTTTTAGGACAAGATTATCCATCAAAATAATGTTATCTTAAGATCATTAGCTACCTAGGAGTACATTTGTATATTGTCGGGTCCACGTTACTCCAATTCAGCAAGTCCATTTCAGCGACGGACTATCAGCGTTACAGTGCTGGATAGGTATTCTTTATTGTTGTAATAGTGGGAATTCTCTGTTAAAAAGATACTCCAAAGGTTCGTTCAAGACTTTACAAAAGCGAATCTTAAGAAACACAATCTCTTACTCAAATTGTTTTAACTAAGTTGTACCAAAGTTTCGGAATATCATTTCCCGTCTAACAAATTCCGAGAATTCAGCTGTTTGAGACATTGAAATTTCAGTGAAATTGAATTGCTTCACTCCCGTCACTTTGCCATGTGTAAAATGTGAAATTGTGCTTTTCAAAGATGAGCAATTTTTAACAAGAATTGAAAAGAAGGTATTCCGTTGTTTCGAAAGCTTGTACCCATTCTATCGACTGACTACTGAAACTCCAATTAATTTTTAAAGGCCATCTCAGATAACTGTTTCAGACGTTTGCTGTATTGACGAAATGCCAAGAACACGTCAATTAAAATGTAGGATCGCTTACTTTTTAAGATTATAGTGGATAGGAGCTTATAGCTATGTATCTAAAAACCAACTTAACTAATTATGTAACTATACACATTTATTTTTTCCCATAGTAATATCACTTATAATATTATGTATAGTCACCATGTTATGTTTACGAAAAGGCGCATATTATAAACAAGAGCTAAAGACGAGCATCGCCGAGAATTTTGTATTACAAATAATATACCTTTTGTGATATAGAAACTTCGATTGGTAAGGATCTTCGATAAGACAAAGTCGAAGTTATTTTTGTGCGACGCAACGTACGGCGGATGCGCACACGCATCAGACTGTCATGGAGGGTCAGAAAAAAAATCAACCGATATTCATAAATATTATTATGTTTTTTAAATGAATTAATTTTTGCGTTTAAATTTTGCGCTTACGAGTTTGTGTTTAAAGAATTATGCATTTAATTATTTAAATATCTATGATAATACGATATTTATAGTAACATAAATATTGATTAAGCAATCATTAGGTACCTATTTATTTATTTTATCTTTATTTTAATTTGAAAATAAATGAGAGCCACTCCTTGCAACTGAAAAGCGTTTCAATTTTCGAATTTTCTTTCTCTACCACACCTGCTTCAATACGTCGAGGCTTCGACGTCACTGGCAGGCGTCAAATGTTAGTACATTAGACACAAGTAGCCCTAATGTAGCCTTATTTTTCATTGATTTTACGTCACCTTATATTTGACATAGCGTCGATTCAGGTTCAAACCGAGAGTTCCCTCAATCTAGTTCCTTGTGCTACCCTATATAATGTCATAAGCGTAAGTAATCAAGTACGAAACTTCAAACTATCTGATCGGCATGAAACTATTCTGATCTGCAGTTTCTAACATCCATTAGTAGGAAATTAATTTCATGTCCAAAAAATTAACTAACCGCTACGACCCCAACCTGGTTTCCAAAGCGTATTTCATTAGTAATGATTAATTAACTTAATTAAGATTACCTAAAAATTAATTTGAGTGAGCTGTTGATTAATGTTTTACTAGCAGACGTCCTTCTTGTTAGCGTGACTTATATTTCCAGTTTAATTCAGCCTGCATACTCCCAGTGCTGGACACAGACATTAATTGAAGAGCGCCATACATGGTCCTGCGCTTTCCCTACCCACCCACTTCTCTAAACAGTCAGGAATTTTCACTAATAGATATTTAAGTTACAGTCGAACTACCACATAATATTAGTTCGAAAAAAACATAGCCAAAAGTACTTTTATCTAACGACGCGGTTGGTCAAAAATTGCTTGGATGGAGTTCTTCACTTCCTACGTGAAAGTTGCTTGCAAGGAAAACATAGACATATTATCGTGTGAAGATTCTAAAGTAAAATAGTGTGCGTATGTATAACTTTAAAAAAACACCAGACAACTAATCAAAACATTTCAATAAAGAAGCTACTTTTGAAAACAAATAAAACACTTGTTTGTTGTTCTTGGCAACGGTACCTCGCCGAGTGCGTGTGAACGGTAGCAGACATACAAATAAACACAAAACTCCCCGCTTCCAACTTGGTTCTTGTTTTGATTGTAGCCGTATTTATATTCATACCAAATGTTCCCAAACTCAAATCCAAGCTCAAAATGTACTTTAGTTACCTCGAGCTTTCACAAGCTTGTATTAATCGTCAAATGGGTTCTCAGTTCTCAGTTTCTCACAACGGTACCTATTGATATAATATTCTAACTTTGAATTCCAAATACTCACAAGCAAGAATAAAGAAAAGTTTTTGTACATAAAGACAACTGCTGGATTTTATTGGTCCTTTAGTATAGTAGAAAAGGCGGCTCAAGCTGCCTTTGAACGCCTGCATCAGTTTACGAAACAAATCAACGAACAACAACAATAAATAAATATTATATTAAACGACTTTAACAACAACGTATACGTTACGGGTTTACAGTGTGACGTAATCTTTCAATATACAGAACTATAATATGATGTCCAAAAACTCGTCCATGTGGACAAAATGTAGTCTATGTCCGTTTGCAGGATCTCTGCACTAAGTACATGATGCCTGCAACTTCGTCCATGTGAATTTAGGTTTTTTTGAAATTCCTATGGGAATTCGTTGATTTTCGGGACTAAAAGTAGCCTACGTCTTTCCCCGGGATGTAAGCTTTCTCTGTATCTTTCGTCTAATCTTTCGTAATTGGTGAAACAGATGGACCGTGCAAAGCTAGCTGACAGACAGACACACTTTTGCATTTATAATATTCGCATGAAGATAAACTTCTTTTCAATTTTGCGATAATTTATTTATTAAACTTCTTTTGTTTAAGCGGATCCTTAGGTTTTCTAAAGCTTGTGAAATTCAAAATAAATAACATTTTTATCTTTTTGGAATTACTAGACGTTCAGCAGTAAAATATCTAGACGTATTCTTTTATTTTTCGACGGTAGCTCTCGTCACAACGCTTTTCACGTCGCACCGATTGTATAGATTTGTCACTCCGATAAGCTCCATCTTGCTGAATGTAAAAAAGTCTATATATCCATTTCCAATTACAGCAGGAACGTCGAGTTCTATTGTATAAAACCACTCATATCGCTATAGTATTGTTCCGGGGAACGCGTCACACCGCTATGCAACACAGATTAATTTTTAGCCCCCGAACCAAAAAGAGGGGTGTTATAAGTTTGACGTGTGTATCTGTGTATCTGTCTGTGGCATCGTAGCTCCTAAACTAATGAACCGATTTTAATTTAGTTTTTTTTTTTTGTTTGAAAGGTGGCTTGATCGAGAGTGTTCTTAGCTGTAATCCAAGAAAATCGGTTCAGTCGTTTGAAAGTTATCAGCTCTTTTCTAGTTACTGTAACCTTCACTTGTCGAGGGTGTTATAAATTTTTAATTTACACGAAAAGTTACGGGGATTGAAGAATGTTAAACAACATCTGAACATCTAAGAATCTGAACAACTGTACAAAAACTGGATCCGATGTTAAAATAAGAAAGCTTTACTTCGATCAATGTCCATTACAGTTGAAATCTTTAAAAAAAAGTAGCTACATAAAATAATCGATCAGTTAAAACAAATAAATCTTGAAAATAAGTAAAATACGGTACTAATTACTAACTTGTAATTTTTTTTATTACTCCATTACCTACATTACGAATTATGACTCGAACCTAATAATGCAAAGCACGTAATAGAAGTAGGTATTGTTGGTGCAATGTCAAATAAATCGTACACAGCAATAACAAAAACTAGTACAAATATTAAACGAATTGTTTAGGTAGGTATTTTGTTTATTCGGCGCGGTGTCGCGCTTGGTTTGTTATTGCACGCGATTTCGCAAACTTGGCACAAAAAGCCATTTTAATAACTCATTACACAAACAGAGTGCATAAAGCCCAAGTTAAAACGACTTCAAGGTTAAAAGGGAGTCATGATTTCAACTTTTGAGAGCATAGCTACTTACTTATTGATTGCAGCATTTAATTTAGCAGCAGCTTTGATGATGGACGTTTTTTATATTAGGGTCATTTTACTAAGACAACAAGATTGCTTTTAATAGTGCATTTCCAATATAATTTTCTACGCCATTATAACATTCAACAACCTATTCTTTACCAGACTTATACCTCTGACTCCCAAGATACCTAAGATATAATTGTATACGTGCATATGGTGATTATTTATTATTATTTACAAGTTGCATTATTTACGTCTAATACATACGTTTGTCTTATGAAATGTAAGTATATTATATATGTTACATGTATCGTTGGTAAATTACCAAAGGTGTGTATTTAACAGGGAATATTGGAGGTGTTTTAAATTGTACCCTCATTTTCCTGTAAGTCGTAGTCTGTGTTAATAATTTGGAGCAATTTCGTTCAATGATTTGCATTTTCTTGACGGAGTTCCAAGTTTATTTCATGTTCGTTTAGACTTTAGTCATCATCCAGGTAGTCTTGTATTTGTATTCATTTCGCATTTCACTCGTAGTTTCTTAAATGTTTTATGTATCGGTAAGCATTTATTCAGAATAACTGAGCATGGTTTTTAAGAATGCTTTGTGTAGAGTACCTTCTAGACAGATGATATCCGACGACTCCTCTGCGTGGATTTAGGTTTTTAAAAATCTCGTGGAAACTCTGCTTCCGCTGTACTTTTCGGTAGAATCGATTGAACAGATAAGCTGTGAAAAGCTAGCAGACCGACAGACGACACACTTTCGAAGTTTTAATATTAGTAATGGAGTATGATAAACTAAAAATGAATTTATGTAGAATCAGAATCTCTTGCTATCCACCGACTTTCGAATTTTCTGGAGAGTGTTAGGCGAGCTTCTCTTTCGCCCTTTTAAGCAAACCACAAAACAAAAGAATACCCTTCAGTTACTGAAGCTTAAAAGCTGTTAGAAAAAAAAATTAGAAAAACTTTAAAGGATACGCTACGCCGTAGAGGCTACGGTGTAACAGGAACCTATGGTAGGTAACTAGGTACTCGTAAGCCAAATGACGTCATTGTTGGCACTCCGTTGCTCAGAAACCATTGATTGGTTCGTTCACCCCCACCCCATTGCGTCACGTGACTTCACACACCTAGTCATTATAGCGTTAAACAATACATTTACTATGGCAACACATTTTCACTACTACAGTTCACTCTACTACTACCCTACCTTTCTTTGCCTATAACTTTGTTCCATAATATCAGTGACTCTTTACTAAGTCAAAACGCACGCTTAGTCTGAAAGCTTGCATGGAATACTGAAATAATGACGTGTTTTTTTTATTTCAATCTAACTTTTCTATTTAATATTGACAACTAACAAATATGTAGTTTATTTATTTTTGAAATAGGCAACATCTCTACTGGCATAACATGCTCACATATTTTGCACAAGAGTTGAGCAGTGGGCGGCTGTACGCGCGCATCATTATGAAGCGTTCCCGAGAGATTTTTACTTTCAATAATTTCACAGGTAGCATGTGAAAAATCACATGAATAGCCTTTTCACATGGAACCCCTTACTTAGAGTAGCCTGTGTATCTCACAAAGTTTGAAAATTATAACGTCTTTAGTCCCGCTTCATTTTTTTCGCGTGCCAATTCACCCGAGCTATGGCGCTAAAGGTGCCCACGCACTCGAACTGACGCGACGCGCAGTTCAAGTGCGTGGGCACCTTAAAGATAGTGTGAGCGAGTGTTAGAAAAAGAAAATCACCTCATTAAATTTATGCGGTTATGGAAATGGAGAATAACTTTCTGCGAAAAACCAGCGCTATTGATCTTGATCCTAATTCTAGGTTAATTATTTGATAAGTGCGAAAAAAAACACTTGTGAAATTACAGAGAAGCAAATAATAATTTCACCAAATGAATATGATTTAAACGCTCATCTCAAGCCGTCCTGAATAAATGCTGTCAGGTCGGCGCTAACTAGCTCTAGCGAGCGATCTCTAGCGATCCAGCGTGTATAATATACACCACATTATACGCGCTGGATCGCTAGAGCCTATCAGCGTGAGAAGAACACCAGCTCAACCGTGGCCGGTCCGAACACAGCGTAATATAAATCATGCCTTAAGACAAAAGAGCGCTGAAAACACACGGCCCATTAACACAATACATCAAAACCACAAAGCAATTAGCATAAATCATGTAAGCAGCATCGATCGCGGACAGCAATACACGCCATAAATCTATTCCGTTAATATAATGCGACGCAATGGAATCCCGTTATTTGGTTAACATTAATGGAAATGGGCTGATTTACACGAATAATTGATCAAAGCAGGCATTATAATATGGACGCTTACAGACTACGGCATATGCAGTCAATAATACCCTACTTAAAGGCTTAAGCAATTAATTATTATTAATACTTATTCATTTAAATCAAGAAAAGGCAAACAAAAATTTGCCTGTTTAAAGTCGAGGCGCACCAAGCCCCTCAGAGTAGTTGTGATATTGATGGCATTCTTCTTGCATTGATCTTTTTTAGCCAATAAGTATGTATAGTTTAGAGAATGTCAGTCTCAGAAGATGTTAGCCAATCAGCCGAGATTGCGATCGTCATACTGAACTTGTCAAACTACGGCGGTACACATCCCAGGCGATTTTCTTTAACTTTTTGAATCACGACTCAGCAAACAAAATCATTGAAAACTTCATTTTGAGCGGCGATCGCCAGTTCGCGAATATCGGCACGATAGGCCGAATTTTTAAAAAAATTCGTCAATATATTGGTTTCTCATCTTATTATATTATGACCAAGTTCAGTGGCGAGATTCCAAGCAAGTAGTGACACAAGAGGATTTGAACTATTAATTTTATATAGATTTTCTGTTTACCAATCCTGAAACGAAAATCCATTACCGAAGCCCAGGGCTGGTAAAATATCACAATTATTTAATCTCATTGATCAACATATTGATCCATTTTCACTCGAATGCATTAGAGGACATAAGCACAGCCTCTATAACCCATTTGAGGAATCTAAACTTATACCAGTAATCCTGTAGGTATATTTTACAGATTTTACAAAGCCTCTTCTCAAAAAACGCATGGTGTGATCAATCCTAATATCTACTCGCATAACTGCAGTCGATAAGTAAAACGGGGTCGCCGTAACGTTTATTATCACGCAAGACGTAGACGTATGTGTTACTAACTCCATTATTGGAGCTAATAAATAATTATATGGTGACAATATCGGTCGGTTGTTACACTTCCTAATATTTTAATTTAAATTAATTTCAATTTCATACATTGATAAGCTTTTGGTAGACATAAAGTAAATCTAGCTTTAGAAGTTGATTGATGCACCGGAGAAAATTAAGATTCTACAGACTTTTAAGAAATTCATCCGTCCAAAAAAATCTCATGAACTCAATTACGTGTATTATCATACTTTTGTTATATTTCCTGTGAATGAGCATTCACAGCTAACACAAAACACATTTCAAACGAGGTTTATGGTCATGATTTTTATGGATAACTAGCTGATACCCGCGACTTCGTTCGCGTGGATGTAGGTTTTTTAAAATTCCCGTGGGAACTCTTTGATTTTCCGGGATATAAAGTAGCCTATGTGCTAATCCAGGGTATAATCTATCTCCATTCTAAATTTCAGCCCAATCCGTTCAGTAGTTTTTGCGTGAAGGAGTAACAAACACACACACACACGCACGCACGCACGCACGCACGCACGCACGCACGCACGCACGCACACACACACACACACACACACACACACACACACACACACACACACATACACATACAAACTTTCTCCTTTATAATATTAGTGTGATACACAGTACACATTATTTAAACCTAGTATGTTCATTTAACTGCTAGACGGTTAAAGTACCTATTCTAATAGCAATCCAGTGCTAAATTAAATCATCAATCAGCATTATCATCCCGTGGGTGTTCACAGTTGGATCTAAATCCAATTATTCACTGATGGATCTATACCAACAGTGAACACTCTATAAGTCTACCCTAATAAGCGCCACCACACCACCACGCCACCACAGTCTTCCTAATCCAGCTATTTCCCACCTCCCTTTTTATATCATTGATCCATCATGCTGAATAAATTGAATGGCCAGGCTGTATGGACCGGATGGATTTTACCGGAGAAAAGTATGGCAAGTATACATGGTACATTGCTCAGCATAGAAAAGTTCCAATAAAGTATAATTAGCACACTCGATAACGCACCACGTCTTGCATTGTGATAAAAAGTTATGGCGGCCCCGTTTCACTTATCGACAACTGCAGTTATGTTAGGATACCATTACCGTGGTTAGGATCACTGATACACTGCGTGTCGTACGCCGCGTCTTATTTTATAGCATGTAGTGATTTTTATAATAGAAGAGTATTTATAGTGTTCGTAGAAACTAGAAGGCCCGGTCTCCACCTTAGCGGAGCAGAGAGGATCTCCACCTTGCTTAGGGGGAGATCGGGCCACAAAAAAGGGAACTCCTATGTCCAATGAACACTAACAGACTGAAGATAGATTGATAGTATTTAAAGAAACTAGAACTTGTTTACTAAAAACTTATTTATTCTCGCTTTGTTTTTCAAATTTGAGAAAACTTCAAGAAAAATGGTGCCATAATTTTACAAGATTTTTCTTTATTGGAAACTGTACGTAGCATCACAGATGGTTATGTCGACTGCCTCTCGTATCTGATCTGACTGACCAACATCGATAGAGAGAAAAGAGAGGAAGTTGTCATTACTGTCAGTATTATATCATGCGGACGAAGTCGCGGACAGTATTTAGTCTGTTCTAAAATGAATCAATCAATAATGTTCACAGTCCAATCAATTGATTTGTGCTAAAATTCGTTACAATTTAAGTTTCCAAGAATGCTTTATCTATTAATTTAATGGTAATTTGAATTTCACACCATCTCTTAGTAATTGATATTCCAAAAAGAAACGGGAACGCCATTAGTAACTTAATAATTTTTTTACTTCAGCGAGCTTTCAACAAAGAAAAACCTAATTTACTAACGAAATCTTTTTCGACGGCAAAGTACTTAACTCATGCTTTGTTAGGATACCTACTCGTATCTAAAAGCCATTAAACAAAAAAGGAAGAAAGTTATTAAGGTATACAAGACTAAAAATAATATTATGTATCATATTTCAAAACATTTTTCTACTCAAACAAAGGCTTGAAAGTTTTGGAAGTGATTTGACAGTCGATAAAATTTATTGACGTCAATATACTAAAAGCGTTTTTAAAATAAAAGTAAACTTTCTTTTCATTAAAAATATGTGCGTTAATCCGTTATATCCGAAAGTGCGCTAATTAAAAATAACTTAAGTAATCATTATCGTGCCCAGTTAATGATATTGATAGTTGGAAAGTAACTTAATTAAACTTGTATTAATTTTAGGTTCCGTTCCAATGCCGATACAATTTCACCACTTCTGTGTATTGGATGATAAGACTACGAGAAACTAGTCCTATGAGTAGGTCCTGTAATAGTAGTAAATACCTACCGCGCAAAGTTCCGTGTGATAAGGGGTAAAAATAAGTTTTTCTTTTAATCAGTTTTATTTCACTCCTAAGTCATATATTATTGACTGGTCCTCCGTCTCAACGGTCAACGGTTATGTGAATAACCCTGCAGTATCAGTTTTAGGAGTTGGAAACCGAAGAATGAAGTCTATATATACTTTGGAATTGGACCTAGCGAGTAGCGACGACATACATAAAACATTTGGCAGATGTTTTGGTGGTCCACTTGAACGACACAGCATCATGATTGCAGAATTCACTTAACTCAGTTCGCATAACAATACCACTTAGGTATTGTAGTGTGAACGAAATTCATTTCTATAAGAATCGGTTCAATTTAATAGTTCAGAAGTAATTGAAAAATGTGTCGAAAGATTCGAAAGTGAAACTTAATTAAACTTACACTCATTTAGAACACTATCCGAGGTTGGCGTCCGTCAATTTGTATTACCAAAAACTAGTTATTCTGGCATAGCCTTTGAAATGGGCTATACTCATTAGGAGCTGTTTATTTCCTCAATGTACATACGAGTACATTTTTAACATTCAACGTAGATTCCAGTGAGCGGTTTTTCTTTACGCAAAAAGTTAGACTGGAGTATCTTCCAATCTTTCTTTTTCCTTGAAAAATATTTTATCAGACCAAAACCGCGAAATACATCTTCAGTTCAGAGAGTTTTTTAATAAAAGATATCTCATTTTAAGTCTAAAGTTTTGCTGTAACATACAAAGAGGAAAAATATTCCAAGAAAAAAGTTTCTTTTCGTAGATAACACTTATATCTACTTCAAAGTGTGATGTAAATGTAAAAGTAAATTCCTGATAATAATTAAAAAGTAAAGCGCAAGTGTCGGTTCGTCAAAAGTTTTAAAAGCATAATTCGATTATGTTTGAGAGAGGTTGGCACGCGTTTGATGGTATCTATTCAAAATATTTTAGGGGTCCATTTAAAAATACCTTCTATTTTGACATTATCATAAATGATGAAATCGATTATTATTATGATCATATCGTTCGATTCACGATCTATCTTGTAATTTTCTGGTATCCATAATATATCATACCGGCAATGTCTGATGATTGTAAGTGATGATGGATCAAGATAGAAATCACTATTCAAGACAGCGGTAGATGGTACCACTGTCTTGGATAGTCAGATACTACCTAAGATTGGTAATGCTAATACCTACGTCGGAAGAACTTTCTTTTAGCGAAGTCTACAGATAAGAATAAGATTGACTTCATTTATATAACAAAAAACGAATAAAAAAATAAATACACAATTTTCAGAATAAAATGAATTTAAGGAATTCTTTGGTTGTAGAATATACAGCCAGTGATGAAAATTCTGAGAAAGAAAAATCTGTGGTACACAATGTAGTAATAAGTAACGAAAACCATCAAACATGCACCATCCGAGATGTGTAAACTCATTATAAAGGGCACTGTGGAGTGAAATGACCGTGGGCAATGCCCCGAACTAACTGCTAAATAATAAAGAAGCTACTATAAGTTTCAAAGATAGTTTACATCTTAAAGTAGATAGAAAGGTACTCGTGTCTTTTGTATGCATGAGGTACATGAAGTCCTCAATGACGTCAAGACTCGAGTCGTAAAAGTGGATGAATCTGATTAACTTAAGGATACATACAAGTCAAGTAACGTTCAAACTATTCGATATTCAGTCAAATCGTGACTACACATACTGCAATTGCAGATGCTTCTTTCCCTAAACTTCGAACCTAGGTACATAAGACAAGGTGAGATTGCAGCCAATGGCTAACTAGTATCTGAATAATAAAAACCTTTCAAAATTTAAAAATCTACTTTTATAGCAACAAGCGATATGTTGTCGACATAAGAAGCGTTTTATTTTCCGTGGTGTTCCTATTTCAAGGATTCATTCTGGGGCACAGGGTCGGGTTAGAACATATTGATTATTGAGGTCCGATATATTCGTCATAAAAGCGGCGAAAGCTTTTAGAACTAAGGTTTGGTCCTCGAGAAATATTCCCTCTAGTACCATCCTATCTAAATTGGTCCAATAGCTAATAACTTAGTTGAAAACAAACTGTCAATTTTATAATACTAGAGATAGATGTACGGAACCACATCTATAAATTCGAGTCTGTTATCCGATCAACCTAATAATGCAATAATAACTCTTGGTAGTGACTTGTCAAATACGAATTTAATCTTATCATACTGGTAGAAAGTTTTTGAAAGTACTCGGCCATGTTTCTTTGAAAGCGGCTTAGTGGTGCGATACTGAACAGCTATAAATATAGTGTCACATCTTCAAACTAAACTAGCAAACTACCACGACTTCGGAAATAAATATAGGAGCTGGCGAATAAAACAGTGTAATTACACTTCAGATAAAATTACTTTTTCAGGGTTCCGTTCCACCGGGACCCCATAACTTAGCCTCCTGTCCGTCCGTCTGTCTGTCTGTCTGTTAGCGGGCTGTATTGCGCGTACCGTAATAGGTAGAAGTGAAATTTTCATAGAATGTGTACTTATTTCTATTGTTGCTATAACAACAAATACAAGTCATGATAAACTGGTTAAACGGATGGGGTATGAAAAGGCTAGGAAACAACCAGACAGACAGTTTCGCCTTTAAATTATAATATCGATTTCTACACAACATAAGAAAGATAAGTAAAAGTTTCAATTATATTATTTACTATACGTGTTAATAAAATACACCATAAACCCACTTTACGGAAGCGATATGGCGCGCAGGCGTAATGAAAATATATCGCACTGGGTCAACAATACACGGGGTCCGTGTAAATTGTGATTTATTGTGGTGCTGGTGATAAAACCCAGCGCCACTATTAGAACTAAGAGCTCTTATTTGTACTGATTTTATATAAGGAGTAGTAATACTCACCTCCTTTGACTCTACAATATAAGGGTAGACTATCTAAGGAACGTACTATAGAACTGAATTTTTTTACTAGCGCGTTATTCTTAATCTTCTAGGCAAGCGCGCTCCATCTTAGGCTGCATCATCACTTGCCAGCATGTCTGATTGCAGCCCAGAACTAGTGTATAAATTTAAAAGAAAGAATTACAAATAAGTCGTTATTGTACAATAAAAGCTATGTATAACAACCCTGGTAAGGTACCGACATTTTTTTGAAGCACGCTCAAAGATGTCAAAAGGTGAGACACCTATGAAGTTTGTTTCACACACACTATTGTGTCAATTTGTCTTCACTTTTTTGGATATAATTTTATTGTGAGAGCTTTGGAGTTTCATGGTACCTTTGTATATTAGATATGTACATAAATAATTCCTTATTTTGCTAAAAACGTCTCCAATAATCAATTTTATGGTTATTGGTTACACTAACGAAAGGAAAGTTCCCTGTTATCAATTTTATCACATGTTTATCACCTAAGAGTCTTCAGACAGTGACAGATCAATCATTTACCTAATGTTTACCTAACTCAACATTATCGAGACGCTGGAAATTCTTTTACATTATTAAAGAGAAGGTTTTTAAAAAGGTTGGAAAGACGTATTTTATTGAGAATTTTTAATTTTATTAAAGTACTTATTCACATTCTAAAAATTAAGATTTTTTTTATGAATACTTCTAATATTATACTTCATACTTTAGGCGTTTAAGTGGATCTCCTTCAAATAGGTACATGCTTTTAAGTAGAACTTGACTGTACATTTTAAAACATGTAATATTGTAACCCAGCAATAAAGAATTTGAAATGTTCTGACGTCACGGTCTAGATCACGGCACGCTTTGATGTTGTCTCTATTATTAATTTTAATTAAAGCAAAGACAAAAATATAACAGCACGAAAACCACCAGAAAAGGTTAAAATGGGTGACGTCAAAAACAACGCTAAAGGTAACGAGGACCCAACAGATCGCAATCTGATAGCCCTTGTTGGTGAAAGGAGGACGGTATAGTCTAGGAATCGACCGCATAACTCAGTTAAGCGAACAATCATATAGTTCTGAAACAAGGTTATGCTTCTGCAATATTAAATACGTTAACTGTTTAGCATGCTGTCCAGCATTTGAAATGCTACCAAACTTTAATGGATGGTCAGCTCTACTTGCATAAATTATACGCAGAGAAATGCAATATCAACAAGAGTAGGTATATTAAAATATACTTTTAAATTGTATGTATCACATCTATAACTTCAGGCGCGACAGTAGTAAAACTCAACGCAAACTCAACTCAAAATAATCCCATTTTTGAAAATGAGTTCGCAAAAGGTATGGCATGTAAAATTAAATGGAAATAGTAGTCCAATAGCATCCCAAGCATAACCATTCCATTAAATTCCATTCCATCAGCCTGTATGCGTCCACTGCTGGACATGGGCCTTTCCAAGCGCGCCACCAAACACGGTCCTCCGCCTTCCTCAAACAACCCACTCCCCGCCACCTTCTTCAGGTCATCGGTTCAGCGGGCTGGAGATCGTCCCACACTGCGCTTACCGGTACGCGGTCTAACTCCAGAACACGTCTGCCCCAACGGCCGTCGGTTTTACGACATACATGACCTGCCCATTGCCACTTAAGCATCACCAATGCGACACATTTCTCTCGCGGGTTTTGCTTTGCATAGACAAACATTTCAAAAGCCGCGAAGAAGCTTTGCTACGCTGATTGTGCTTGCGCAGCTGGTGAAGTTGTTTGAATCTACTGCAATGGCGAACTTTAATCTATCATTTCAGTAACTACTGAGGAATTGATTTACAGACCTATGTCAAGTTTCAATATTAAATGTATCTGTAATCCTAGCAAATAAAATACAAAAAAATGTTTCTGCCTGTGTGCGTTATAGATTTTAAAACCATCCAACTGATTTGCTCGTATCTGGTTTCATTAGAAGGCAGGTTTTAGACCACTAAAACAATGCACTAGGCACACTCTTCTTTAGTAGCACATGCCGGATATCCGCTAGAATGTCGATAAGTTACTTCCTAATATTAATCAACAAAAATACCATACAATTTTTGACAAATAACTTTACTGAGTAATTAAAAAGTATCGACAGATTACAGATGGAATGAATATTGAATCCCGATATAAATCTATGATAGATGGAAACCGGACGTTAGAGAGCATGTAACACAACATCACACGAATGAAAAAACAGAATCAAAGTTTGATCACTATACGTAGGTATTTAATAAAACTATGCTTATCTATAGCATACTTGATACCTACGAGCATAGGAGTTGATTGCTCAATTGAATAAAAACATCTCAAGCGTCTAAGAAAAGGTTTAAAAACGTTTTCACGGAATCGTAACTGACAATTCTATAAATAAGACTTCACAAACTAAAAAAAATAACAAAGCAAATCTCCCAACCGCCTCCCGAGCTAAGCAACCGGTTGTACTACAGTCTACAATGAGAACGGTCTTAGTTCGTCGACCTCGTGGTCTACTGCAAAAGACGTGAATAGAAGTTAGAATTGAAATTAATTACTGGGGCCGACTTTTGGAATGAGGTACGTGAGGTGGTGGACATTTCAAGGGTTTTTTGCGAAATCAGCTAACTTTTAGCCGTCCAATTAATTACGGCTGTTTAACTCGCTTAAACAACATTGATTGGTTGACATTTTAGCCTGCTACTGCTAATATGCTACTTAATTAAAACATGATTTCAGTAGAGCAAAAGGTTAGAAAAAAAATTGTAATGGGGTAAAGTAGGTGACATGGTAACATTCCACTTAAGTAATTGTTATTCTCGAGGGGTTTTTTCGTTCAATTAATGTATTGAAACTTGAAAGGCATAGTTTAAACCTAGTTGTTGGTGGCATGATACAATCTAGATTCTAAAAGAGTATTAAGTAAGGACATCTATAGCACTTCTAAACTATATTGATTCAGGAACTGCAGATGGTGCAATATTATTTAAGGCACCAAGCATAGTAAGACATATATCAATTAATTATGAAGACAAACTTTTGGAAGGAGATACGTGAGGTAGCGGACATTTCTTTTTTCAAGGTTTTTTTAGCAAAATCGACTAACTTTACGCTGTCTAATTGGGCCCATTTTCAGGGACTGTTTAAAGTAGCTTTGCCAAAAAACATATACTTGATGAACGTAGAAACTTCCTAGATAAAAGTTATCCTATGACTGTTTTCAGCCAAATTTCATCAAGTTAATTTCAGTGGTTAAGGTAACAGACACCCTACTAAACATTATAAACGCGAAAGTTTGTATATATGGATGTTTGGGACTCTTTCACCCAAAAACTACTGGACGGATTTGGCTGAAAGAAATGAAAACAGATTAATACATAGGCTACTTTTTATCCCAGAAAATTATTGAGTTCCCACGAGATTTTTAAAAGCGATTGAGATTTGATCCACGGGAACAGAGTTGCGGGAATCAGCTAGTACATACTGTTGCATTTATATTTTAGTATGGATTATGGATGTCAGCCTTGATTTTCGTTGATACAAAATGAAACATTATTGTTTATTGCTCAGGTTTCCTTGGCGCGAAATGAGATACGTGAGGTTGCGAACATTTTAAGGCTTTTTGGCGACATTGGCCAACTTTTTTATGTCTACTTCTTTTGTTTTATTTAGGTACAGTTGTATGACGGATAAAGTTACGTTAGCAAAAAGCAAAAGGGGTTTCACAAATCATTATTCAATATTCATACATCCGTGATTAAAATTAAGGTAAAAGGTAAATTCTGAACTCACTATTGACGATCGTCGTATCGTACAAGAATATGTACTTTTTAATTATCTTTAAATATTATTAATTGTTAAACAAAATACACGCCCAGTATCTGACTGATAGACAGACAGACAGACGGACCGACAGACGGACAGACAGCAGAGGCTTAGTAATAGGGAAAAAGGAGTGCACTGCTTTGGGCACTATACGAGTCCTATGAGGATTTTGTATGTATAGGGGTAATCTTCAAAATCAATGATCTGATTTTGAGAATTCTTTAAATGATAGATAGATACATTATCCCCGAGTGCTATGGGCTATGAACAACATCATGTGAACGAAGTTACGGGTGAAAGCTAGCTTCTGTATAATTGCACTAGCACAATGCTCTCCGGTGTAACAGTCTCCGATCTTACAGCAAATATCCAAAAATTTCCATCTATGTCATTAAAATATGGTTAGAATCCGTGTCAGTTTGTCAGTGAGAAGGTAGCTCATTGTTTTGCTGTCAGTTAAAGTAATAAAACCACTAAAACACTAAAGCCATGTGATGTAACGTGACCCAGTTCAAACCTTTTACAATTTGAGTTTCACGCCGCGTGAGCACAAATAACACATTGTTATACGCTTCTTTTAACCGAATGAAAATGGGAGTCCAAATACTACAATATCCGAAAGTTTATTATGACTAGGTACACCATATTACTTCCAGCTTTCGAAGATACAGGAATAATTCAAACATAAGTAGCGGTGTACTAACAATTGCAGTAGGGGACGACCCAACTCGCTGCAGACTGACACCGTGGGTGGATGAGGAAGGCGGAGAAGCGTTAGTGGTGGGGCGCTCTTGGGAAGGTCTATGTCCAGCGTGGACGCAAACAGGCTGATTGATTGATTGAAGTAGCAGAATAAGGAAATTATAGAAAATTAAAGGCTAACAAATAAAAGCGTCAATGAAGCTAAAGCTAGGGGCTAGATTCTAAAAACTTTCTGGGAAAACCTTTTTCGCAAACTTTCGGGATCCATTTGAACCTTTTGCGATTTACTTAGATACGGACATCGGCACTCAAGGCCCCGAATATTACAAAACATATTTTTTGTCTCCGACAAAACGTTTTACCCCCAGTTTCTTATACGCCGATCAATGATTAAATTAGCAAATCGGACTAATATTAATCGCTGACAATAAATTCTTGCGTTACCGAAAGGAACAAATTGTTTTTTCAAAATTTAATGGTAATGATTGTTCCACAACGAAAATCAACGATATTAAGAGAAGTCAATCTAGCGCCTTTCATAGATACAAATAGGTTTGTATCTATGAAAGGCGCTAGATTGGTTCTCATTTGAATAATCGAATCAAACTCGATGTGATTTTTTAGACGCGTTTTCAAATAGTTTCTAGACATCTGGAAAACCAGTAAGACATAGAAATTAGTACCTAGCACGCGTATTCAAAATTTAATTGAGCTTGATTGGTTAGGTATAATGTTTGGAGTTTGTGCCAATTTGTCTCTTCTCAATAGTAGCTATTTTACTTATCCCTTGATTCAGTAGTCTTTCCGAACCTTGAGCAAGCCTTTTTCCAGGTTCTAAATTTTTAGTCGCCATATTCGAAGCTCGAATCGATAGAATTTCATTCTTTGACGAGCACACGATTGTCCGTAATTTTCCAAATTTCCGTCTGCGCGCTGGGCTGAATCATCAAAAGCCATCAATTGCTCAGCTCTTTGATGGTTAACCACATAGCTTTCTAAATCGTGACTCGAGATTACCTCTCTCTAATGGATGTTATGATTTGATAATCTTTATGACAACTTAAAAAATATAAGAATCATTTACTCTTATCAGCTCATTTCGTTCGAAAGTAGGAAAATAATACAGTGAATAGGCCCTCACTATATTTTATTCCTACTGTTTTTAACCGACTTCCAAAAATGAGGTGGCTCTCAATTCGGACCGTTCCTTTTTTCTGTTTGATGAATGTGTACACCGATTTTCTCGAGTTTTCTGGACCGATTTACAATTTTTTATTATTATTAAATCAACAGCAAAAGTTCCCGTGGTGGTTCCATAAAATGTTCTGGATCCAACTCCTTAATTCTGATGCTGCAGGGTTTCTAAGGGTCTCTAAGTTATCAAGATTCAGGAAGTGTTCATGGTGAATTAATATTGTAGGTACCAAGCAACGACTTTATGCTTGAAGTCCCAACTCCTTAACCCTGAACAAGTTTTCCGTTCATAATATGACGAGATTAGGGTCAGTCTCCAATAGTAAAGAAGAAAAGAAGTTGAAGAGAAAAAGAATAAGTTTTATTTATCCAAGAATACCTGATAAAGATTAAGGAAGCTCAGGATTTTCATATTGTTATTCTCTCTATGGGATTAAACAATGCCATCGCTTTGCTGACAGTTCACCCTTTTCCAAACAACACCAAATTATTTATTAACACGTAATATTTTATGGTTGTGTAATTGTTTTCGCGAACGCCGCAAGATTAGCCCGAATTCATCAGAGCGAGGCAGAAAACAAAAGTAAACGAAGGCCGAGTTGCTGATAGGTTGCTTTAATTGGTTACGTAGATAGATACTTTAAATTGTTACAGCTATAATTTCAAAATCGGTCAAGTGCGAGTCGGACTCGCACACGAAGGGTTCCGTACCATCGCACAAAAAAATAACCCTTTTTAATTTTTTCTGTGATGTAACCACAACGGTTCTTGTAATAAGATAACCTACCGAATTTCAAGTTGCTAGGATAACGGGAAGTACCTATGAAAGGGAAATAAATATATGTTTTGATTCCCTTGACGGATCTTGACAGACACGACAGGCAGACAGACAGACATATAACGAAGTGATCCTATACGGGCTCCTTTTTTACTCTAGAGATACAGAACCCATAAAATTGGACCACCGTAGCTCCTAAACTACTGGGCCGATTTTGATGAATGAGGTGTCAATTGAGTTGTTGTAAAAGTCCTGGTGACATAGGCTACATTTTATACGAAAAAAATTGACCTAATGGATATTACATAAAAAAATGAGTCTCCAAATTATTATTTTTTTGCTATTGCATCGAGTGGGACGTCAAATGAAAGAAGAGAAAATTTTGGGGTCATGAATATAAATGTACAACATTAAAATATACTTGGTATATTTTAATGTTGTACATTAAGCACAACACGTACCTACGTCAGAAAAAAAAATTACTATAATATTTCAGCGTTTATTTAGTCGATCGTAGTCGGGTTTTAGTTTTCAACTTTATCTTGTATGAGGATCAGATGGGGATACTGATTACTGAAGTAGTGGTATGTTACTTTTCAGTTGAGAAAAAATATGTTCAGAGGCGTTATTCATTTCCTCTCCTAACTAATTTAATGGCGCCACAGAGAGTCATTATCCAAAACTATCAAACTGCAGTTCAGATAGGTAGTTATTAATGATACAAAGTTATGATTTATGGGATCTAATGCATTAAGTTTCAGATTAGTATTTATTATACCTTCATATTCTATGTATGCATGCGAGCGTTATAATATTATATTAGCATTAATAACAGCGTTAATAATAAATACTATATTATCGCAAGAACAATAAGTTTTTATTAATATTACAAAAATAATGAATATTAACATAATAATTATCTCAGTAAGAAAATCTCACTTTCAGCATCTTTGACTCACATCTAATTTCAAGAGATGATGTTTGAAGGCTGGTTACCTGCAAAAAAAAAAAACTAAAATTAATATTCAATATACGTATTGAATAACATCCATTTAACCGAATTAAAGTTGCATCCGGCTACTGTTTATACCGTAAAATTAAAGAAAGCTACTTTTTATTTTATTTTGCAAATCAAAGAGTTTTCTTTGATTTTTCGGGACAAAAAGCCTAAATCATCTCCGAATGCGAATTTCTGTGGAAGCCCGTATGATTTTTAAAAACATACGAGTAAATCCATTCGGACGAAGTCGCGGGCGTCATATAATTTAAAAATTATTGTCACAACCTTATTCACAAAACAATAGGTGGCAAAAACAGCCAATCTATATTCGCAATAAAGTAGAACAAAATACAAATGAAAAAGATATGTATTACAATGGCAGTAAAGCGCAGATAACTGCAGTTACCGAGGTCTTTAACCGCTAACGGTTGGCAATGGTTGGCAATATGGCGCGGACGCGGGTTCGCAGAATGACGCGTCCTTCGTGCAAAAAGCTTTTTATTTTGCATATCTGCATGAGTCACATGTTAGGCAATAACTATAGCAATTATGTAATTTTAAACCGGCGGTGGCATTGTTGCTAGAACTGTTGTGCCAGACCTTTTTTCTTCGTACATCAAACTGTGGAACCAACTCCCTTCAGCGATGTGCCCACGAGATTTCGACGTGGGCGTGGTTATTCAAGGGTCATAATCATAATCATAATTTATTTATTGCAAATACACATCGGGTCGGGTCGGATCAGCTAATTCCTAAAAAGCATCCAACATATTTTGTCTTCTAAAAAAAAATTCGAAGACTGTAGACTTACTGGCATTATGTTAAACTCATTTTTGGAAGAATAAAAGTTTTTATCAGATTTCGGTAGAAAAGTTATTCCCAGGTCACCTTAGTAGTAGAGCTAATTGAAGTGATAATTGTACGAGAAGGAGTAAAAAATTAGCGGCACCTCTAATGGAGCATTTTCAAAGTTGGGCTGCAAAACTCGGGTTTGGCATACAAATAATGCCATCTCCACTTAGGTTTATTTACTTTAAGTTCAGAACAAATATTACGTGGATATAAATTGAATAGACTTTAAGCTTTTAAAAGCGAGACATTCGAGCACTATTGCTGAGTCATCCGTTGGCAAAGAATACGGAGAAATCCACACCGTTCGCGCTGTGAAACTAATAATAATTTAAATTCCGAATTTGATCTTTAGATCTCGTTTCACTCTTATTAATTCCGACGAAGGGTTTAGCTGTAATGAGATCCCTTCAAACTTAATTAAAGTTGAAGATCTTACAACGAACAAACTCTCAATTGCTACTTTAGTAAGTAAATCAATTATTTTAGAACCATGTAACTTCATTGTCAGTGAGGGGTTGTGGATTCATGAAGTTAAGTGTATTAGTGTAATAGGTATAGTAGTCTACAGTCCGTTCACTATAACTTGTCCCCTGCCGTCATGTTTACTTACTTATGTACTTTATTTGCTTTATTTATTTCTTAGGACTTAGGGTGTTAACATGACGCCAGGGACATTTTATAGTGGTCTGTAAAGTAGCCGACCAAAAATGTTCTGCAAGGCTATCCTTGCCAACGATCCCCCGTCGATTTCCTACGTATGATATTATTGTTCTTATCTCTATCTGCCCTGGTTCGTGCATTCTCGGTTCCTAGATCGGTACATTTGTGATAACCAAATTTCAAATTGCTGTGATTGGCTGAATTTATCATGTTCTTGCTGCGACAGTGAGTTTGAGTCAACCTGTTTGACGTCCGTGTTCTGTTTTCGATTACAAAAAAGAAAAAATTGTTGTTGCAATCATCAATTTTAGCAAATAGTGAAAGAGAGTCGGCCAATCAGAGGTCACAACTACCGTCACACTTTCTGTCACACTATGGCAGTAGGCATACCGAGTAATGAAAACAATTTTTCATTCTGTCTAGGTCGAAGTAGGGTTGCCACCTGGCTCTTTTTGATTTACAGGCTACCACCATCAAAAATACGGGGTTTAGATTTGAAGAAATTTGAAAATTTGAAGTATTTGAAGAATATATATATAGGCGGTGGTTCTCTCTGAAATGCATGGAAAGCCTATTTAGATATTTCAGTTTATTTATAAGTTTTGTATTTTTTCTCTGTATGTTGCCGTATCTTGATTGGTGAACTGTGTTTGCAATGTGGTTTTAAATAAAAGATTTATTTATTTAAATAGATTTTAAAAACTCTTAGTGTTGTAAAGCAAAATGTTATACATTTCATGCATACAATCTTCTCATTTCAACTTAAAATTACATTTAATTTGTAATTCCACCTTCACAGTATCAATACTGTGGCCGTAGCCAGGAATCGATTGCGGGAGAGGTTTTATTAGGGCCGGAACTGAATCCTGTCATGAGGCAAAAACATTCGCTCAACTTTATGGGCTAATTACCTGGTTAGTGGAATTTCGCCTTTCAATTTGACAGTGAGATAAAATACAACAATAAAAAAGCGTGAGCGCAGTGAGCGTAAGTGTTTTTGGTTCAATACAGAAAAAATTAAAGTGAAAGGGAAACGAGTGTAGCCATAGCAAGGTTTTATTTTTAAAGCTTCCTATCCATACTAATATTACGAATACGACAGTATATCTATTTGCCTATCTATTTGTTACCCTTTCACGGCCCATCTTCTTTACCAAAATTTTGGTACTTACTATTCAGAGGTAACTTGCATCCCAGACATTTTTTTTAGGCGGCTTTTTAGCCCGGAAAATCCCCCACGGAATTTTTAAAAATCTAAATTCATGCAAACGAAATTGCGAGGTTTACACCAAGTAATAGAAATTCAAAGCGCGAGTGAAGTGAGCGCGAAATGTTTGATATATTTCCAAAAAAAAATTGGTAAGCAAATGCAAGAAATAGTGTAAGTATTATTTTAGGCTTAGGTTTTTGACGGCTTCCCAGGCGCAGTCGCCATTTCGAAATTTCTGGTCTGGTGGGAGGCTTCGGTCATGGCTAGTTATATGGTTAGTATGGCCCTAACGGCCAAGAAATTAGATTGCATCATCACTTACCACTAGAAAAGATTAAAGTCACGGGCTAACTTGTATAAAAAAAGGCTTACATCCTCAAACCAAGCCCCGCCGCCTTGGCTACGACCATGATCAATATCGAGTGGGTTTCGGCTACGCATTGCCGCAAAAGGAAAATATTCTTTCTACTGGACATAACGTCAGTGTTTGATTTCGCCAGCCAGCTCCTGCTGAATTTGTAAAAAACCGGCCAAGTGCGAGTCAGACCCACGCACCGAGGGTTCCGTATTCGGGTATTTTTTCCGACATTTTACTCGAGAAATCAAAAACTGTTATGCATTAAAAAAATATGCATAAAAATAAATAAAAATCTGTTTTAGAATGAACAGGTAAAGCCCTTTCATATGATAACCCACTTGATATATGTAGTTATCTTACTTTGAAAATTGAAAATACTAATATTTGTTCATGAACACATGACAGACGGATAGAAGGACAAATGGACAGACGGACAGACGGAAAGACTGACAGACTGACAGACAACGAAGTGATCCTATAAGAGTTCTTTTTTGCTTTTGAGTTACGGAACCCTAAAAATATTTAGTTTCATTTGCCCCGTATTTTATTTTCATAATTACAGGTTTCTGTATCCTGAAATACGGGGTAACCAGTAAAATACGGGGCCTCTGGCAACCCTATTCGGAAAACACTGTCACATTCAAGTTAATGTCAAATATTTTGTTTTCAATTACAGAAAGCTGCATCAATCATTATTACAATATTTTCTTTGTTGTGATTGGCTGAATTTTTGAGTTTCAGTCAATAAACAGACTATTTACCAATTAAACGTCATAACAATATAAATGCCAGAAAGTTTAACCAAATAAAACAAACTTAATGAGAACCTAGTGAGAATGCAAACGGCACACAATTTATAATACATATTATGTTAGTCGTATATAATAGATATTATAGTAGTCGTTCACTTTGGTAATAGTCAGATTGTCATCAGTAAAATTGATATTGGTCGATGTATCGTAAATTATTGTTTCGGTGACGAATATTTTTATTATCTATTTATCTTTGAACAGAATGGAATAGAATGAAATGGAATGGAATACAATGATAAATTTTTATTCCTGTAAACTTTTAGGTAAACTTCAAAGTGTTTTTGGATGGTCAGAAAAATTTACCACTGGTTCGGAATGCCGATCCTACGTTTTCTAGGGTTTCGTACCTCAAAATGAAAAACGGAACTCTTATAGGATCACTTTGTTGTCTATCTCTCTGTCTGTCGTGTGTGTCAAGAAAACCTCTAAGGTACTTCCCGTTGACTCAAAACCATGAAATTTGGCAGGTAACCTAACTGCGTAATTTTGGGTAGTTTTTTTAATCGATAAAGAAAGTTTGCGACATTGTTCAATAAAAAATTTGGATTCCAACTCCTCAACCCTGATGTTGCAGGGGACCTGACTACTAAAGCTAATGGGATTTAAAAAGTGTCGATTATTAATTGATATTGAAGGTATCTATACCAAGTAAACACTTTGTCGTTGACCTCAACCCTGATGCTGTAAGAAAATGCATTCCTAAATCCTGGTGATCCCTCGGGATTTGAAAAGGATCATCTGTTTAAATATTCTTACGTGATACAGAAACAAGTTGCATCCCGGGGACGGGCTATTACGGAGAGGCAACTTTTGTTCTGGGAAATGAAAGGATCGGGATTTTTAAAAACCTAAATCCACGCGAGCGAAGCTGCGGGCATTAGCTAGTTGTAAATATATTTAGAAGCTACTATAAGATAATAGATAAGGTACTTATTTCCTTATATTTTTATTGTATGGCAGCGCGCGGTTTTAAATTATAAATTGCACGTCCTGTCCTTTTCTGTAATACATTTTTTTCTCAATATCTACCGCTTTATCTCATAGCAAGAGTCCGTAAGACATAATACAGTGAAAATAAGCAAAATATACAATTTTTGCAGTTTCCACGTCAGTACCTGTCGAATTTTTCTAACAGTGTAAGCAGCAGAGCTGAGTTTACCATCAAGTGTTGATATGTGGGTGTTCCATAGAAGCTTTGCATCTAACATTATACCGAGAAACACGGGGTTCTCCTTTATTTTCAACATATGATTATTTATCAATGAATTTATGTCATTTAAGGTCCTGGTATTGGGCAGTGTGAATTCAACACACTTAGATTTCTTTGCATTTGGAAGTAAATTGTTAGCAATAAATCAGAGAGTGACCTGTGATATGGCATTACATCACACTAATATTATAAAGGCGAAAGTTTGTATGTGTGTGTGTGTGTGTGTGTTTGTGTGTGTGTGTGTGTGTATGTTTGTTACTCCTTCACGCAAAAACTACTGGACGGATTTGGCTGAAATTTGGAATGGAGATAGATAATATCCTGGATTAGCACATAGGCTACTTTTTATCCCGGAAAATCAAAGAGTTCCCACGGGATTTCAAAAAACCTAAATCCACGCGGGCGAAGTCGCGGGCATCGGCTAGTATAATATACATTGTCAAAAATTATAATATTAAAGCTGTGCGTATTGCGTGAGGAATAGGTTGCAAGAGAGTTGCAACTTGCAGGGTTTGATGCATGCGCTATTGCCAGCAAACATGAGACATATTTTTATCTACAGGCAACGTCTGAGTAGGTAACGCATACGTCTAACGCAAGTTGAAATGTACCAGTGTATTTAGTTAGACCTATCGACAAGTTTGGAGTTGGGTGCAGTCTAAATGTGGCCCGTGTGTTTAGACTGTCAGTTTCACGTGTCGTCCCCCGCACTTCACCACCCCGCTTGCACAAATCGAGACAGCACGAAATTTTCAAGATTTCTGGGTGTAATTTCTGGTTTTCGTAGTTCCCACATAATTATAACAATATAAAATATATAACGATAATTTTTTTACTACATAATATTCATTAAATTTTCTAGGTCTGTGGTTTTTCCAAATTTCATTAAATTGCTTCGTTGTCTAGAAAAACGAGCACAAAGTTGGGCCTTTTTTTAAAGAAAAATACAAATCTTTGAGCCCCTGTAATTTTAAAACTACATATTTTTAGAAAAATCTAAAACACCACAGACACAGATATTAGTTTCTAGACTATGTCTGCAAAATTTCATGGACTTTGGTTGCTTAATATTCAAATGAAATGGGAACTACGATTGTATGGAGTAAGTGACGGAGAGAGCTCTGTTAAAATGTCGACCACATCTTTCATTCCAACCAAATGTCAACCAATCCCATAAAATGGCAGCGCTAATAAAATTGCTCAGTACCAAACAATCGCTAGATTAAATGGGCGAGAGGATGACTACCATTAATGCAAGTATGAAGCAGAACAAATGATCAAAGCTAAGGTATATAGTATTATGTTATACTAGTTTAGTATTATGTTATAGCTTTGTCGTTTCCATCAATAGGTATCCAGTGTCTATGGCTCAGAAATACATAGGAATACATAGAAATCTAGAAGATTTGAAGATCTGGTGGATTCACAATCTACACTTCACGGTCGGTGAATCCCCGCGACTATGTCGATAGCGTTTGTTCACCTATTTTAGAGACTACCTGCACTCACTGAGGTCATTTAATGCAGCAACTTTGGACTTCTTATGGGTGATGCGAGGTCCATTACCACTAAGTCTTACATATAAGGTTTTATTAGACTAAGTTGAATATCCAATTACGTAAAATTCGAATTTTAGGCCTGAATTCATGCTAAAATGATTGGGCAATATTTTATTTATAAGACCGCTCCAGTTTATTTAACTCGCCCAATTGCCCTGAGCGGAATCGAATAACTTTTATTTGTAATTCCGAGTTTACAGACTTCATAAAATATTCATGATTGCCCATAATAATCTTGGAATATTACGTTTTCCCTGGTGATAGCGGTTTTATACTTTTGAGATGCGAGACAAGTGGAAATTTATCATCAACCATCACCACCAACAAGATGTTGACTTACCAGAGAGAGAGATTCTTAGGACCTAACTAAACGATAGGCCGCCTTGTTACACTGATTTGCGAATGCGGCTGGAATGGACTGATTACAGCAGTCTACTACACCAACCGCGCCGTTCGCACAAAGCTTGCTATTTTATGTCTTCCTAGATCACTCGCATGTATGAGTATCACACATTTTCACTGATCTTGTGATTGTGCTCGTCGTTTTTATATTAGCTTAGCTGTCCAGCTTCTTGTTGCCAGTGACAACACGTTCCGCCTTAAGAAGATTGGAGTGTTGGCCATCACTTCACTCATGAATCCTAGATTTTTTATAGTCCAAGGACTTGACAGATAGGTGAGAAGAGTCTGGAAAAAAATCATATTTATGCACAAGCATTTTGTTTTGTAAAAAAACGGGCATGTAGGCATCTCAAATTAATTCGTTTTAACAAACTCAGCCTTATCCAGTGATGATGATTCATATCGACAGATTAATTATCTGCAGTGCCTACAAGTGTCCGCCATTTTGAGTGTAATTTCATCTGGGTGTAATGGGGTAAAATATTTCGTGAGCGATGTACAATATCGAATAGCTTATAGAGATCAGTGACTCAAAGGTTACTGACACAGAGTAATGGGGGGAAAATTCAGTACATTAATTGAAATAAGTGGTGTAAATTGGAATAGCGAAATACATTATTAGGTACGAGATGATCCTGTGACATCGTCTGTATAGATTTTGGTTATAAAAAATCCCGTGGCAACTATTTCATTTTCCGGGATAAAAGTAGGTCAAACAAGGTATAACTAACTGTTGCTCTGTATACAAACTAAGATCAGAAACACATTTTCGCACTTAAGTATAATACGGGTAATTACAAAAATACTGAAATAAGAATTAGGTTTACGTAATATTACTACTTACCTACAATAAAACTATTCCTACTACAACATAATATTGGCATTGAATCTATACCTCCAGTAGGAAAAACCCCTAAACAAAAAGATTAAAGATTTGAGAAAATTCAAGACAACTCTAACAAATAAATTAAGTAACCTGGATATTCCAGACAACATTAACTTAGTATAAATCCAAGAGAAGCTGGACGGATGTTAATTATAAGTAAGACCCTCCAACGAACGGTGTAAAATCTCTTTTTCTCTTGTTTCATTTTGTATTTAATCTAATTAGGAATCACGGTCCTGTCTAGTTCTGAGAAAATCTTCAAAATACATATTTTTGTTTTACCAGACTTTTAGTAGTGGATTCCTTTCTTATTTAGCCCAAAGAATTTAACGTCGTCCAATAATAATAATTGATTAATGAAATACGTTCCCACAACTACCAAAAAACAAATAAATCGATCAAAGACACATAAAAACTCCTTTCACATAATCACAATCCAGCGGAAGTCCTGGCTGGAAGATTCTATATTTAAATTAAAAATAAAAGACTCTCCCGCGCAGCTGACGTCACAAGATGGCATTCTCGTGTGACAGATGGCACAAGATGGCGGGTTAACCGACGCAAAGGATTTTGGGCGCCGCAAAATTATTTTACATCGATCCTTTTTATTTAGCATATATATATATATATTAAACGAATTTATACAAATCAACTATAATTTTATACAAATTGTAGTTGTAATTTTATTTTGCCTGATGCTAAAGTATCTTCTCTACAATGTTGACAAATAAACTTTTATGGCGTTTACTATGCCTGTAAGAGGTTACCGTGTCATATTTTCTTGTTTATTTCACGTTGCCGAAACCACGTACAAACTCGATAGCCGGAAGAGTGGTCTGTCTGTGAGGATAACAAGGCCACACATACCTACCGCCCACCTAGACACGACATACCTTTCTTTCACGTCTCTGAAGAAGACAATAAAGACAATGGCTGTTGTCCCGGAATCTACAATGCCAAGTTCTCTTTGTGGAGTTTTGTTATTCCCATTACCGATACCGAATTTTCCCAAAATTCTTTCTTATTGCATTACGATCTGCGTTCATCGACCGGATGAACTTATCATAATTCTTTTAAAGATTGTGTATTTTTCTCCAATATAGGGGTTGTGAATTGCGATTATGCATAGCAGCTAAATCTTTTATCAAATCATCGTCATTATCATCATCAACCCATTGGCCGGTCCACTACCTGGGCAGGGTCTCCTCTCAGAATGAGAAGAGTTCAGGCATAGGAACAATCCTTATTAAGAACATAATCCAAAGTCTTAAACGCAGGAATTGGGTCTGTGCTAATCCCAGTTCTACATTTATGGAAGCTTTTGTCTCCACTATATACCTATTACAATCAGGTAAAGTTTGTAATTTTGGATGTAGAAGGTAATTTCCGGATCAACGGATTGAAGCGATTTTTTGCATGGATACAGTTAGACATAAAGAGTGACATAGGTTACCTTTCATCAAAGAAAATCAAAAAGTTCCAACTGGATTTTCAAAAACCTATACCTATCCAAGAGGATGAAGTCGCAGGCATTAGCTAGTTTGTTTATAATTGGAAACACATTGCAGTATCACTCACACATAATGAAACCGGGATTACAAAATGAGAATAGCTCGCAAAAACACATCACTAGTAGGCAGGTACGAGTAGGTACACTGCTGTATCTCAATAAAGAACTCGATTACAACTCCCGCTCCCAAGCGAGCGGGTTAATTAATTGACTCGTAATTAGTTACGTCAGTCGGGACTTGATACAATACCTGACGCTCGGTATGCAGACGTCATTAAACTTTATCTTTGGAAAAACAAATAAAATCTACATAATACATGAAGTTTTTCTTAAAGTAAACTGCACACAATATTATCCCCTTTTCAAACAGGTCAAAACAAATATGAAAATGTATTGAAAATATTGTTATGCTCTAACGCGGCGGTGTTGACATAGACTTCGAGACGAAACCAGAGGGTAAGTACTAAGTACCTACCCTCTCTATTCCCTCATTGTCCTTTTGCCTCTATTGGTCATTGCGTATGCTCTAGCGGGCACTGGACTTCGAGAAGCAACCACTAGGTGAACACTCTGTATTATATACGGCATCTAATGATACAACTCCCGCTCCCAAGCGAGCTGGTTAATTAATTGACTCACAATTACGTCAGTTGGAAGTCAATTCAATATCCTGACGCTCAGAAAGCTGACGTCATTATACTTTATCTTTTGAAAAACAATTAAAATCTACACAAGTAATGTGATAAATCAACAAGGGAACCACTTTCACTTTACCAGTATTTTCATCACGAAAATACCATCCACAAGCTTAGCAAAGGAAATAAAAAGTCCACTGCTGGCCAGTAGGCCTTAAAGAGAACTTTCTTACCGAGTACATCTTCACCCACCCACTTCCAGGTACATTGAGGTGAAATTATTAGCCCATCCAAATTCTATGTATTAAGATAACCTTGATAACGACTCTTGGCGATAACGCCGTTCAAATGAACTGAACTCAATTATCATAACGAAGTTGTAAGAAGCTCTCAAGGTGATCCTGTTAGCATTTGGACGGAGTAGATAACGACTATATGAAAATTTACTTCCAAGTAATTTGCCTATCAACATTTTATTTCCTTTGCCAATTCGATACAGAACAAGTATGTAAATATTTTATCCGTCGTACTGGTGCGGAATGAAAGCGACGTTCGCGCCGCCTTCCGGTTCCATGACTCAACTAATTACCAGTTTAATTATACACCTCGCTTTCAGATAAAGGTACGTAATATTATAAACTGTGATCCAGTGTTTAACAATGAATCTAGATTTCTACGAGTGAATTTGGCGTCGCTTCGTCGCTCTACCAGAGATTTAGCGCTCTGAGACGATAGCGCAAAGAAACAATAGATTGACAGTCTTCATTCGTTAGGCGCACTTTCTAGTCTACTTATTATTCTAAGCTCATTTGACAGGCTACAAGTTTTTGCAAGGAGCAACCAACTTTGACTTTCGTAACCGGTTAGAAATAAACGAGTAAATAGCTAAAGGCAGCAACCATGCAAGTAGTTTATTTAAATCTCTCTCTCTCGAATGAAAAAGAAACAATACAGTTCCTAAATCTACCACAAATAACATAACAGTTACTTCGTAAGCTATACCCCTTCTGAGTACATGATTTTCAAGCTGGAAATATACTAGCGTTGCTGTGTCCTAATACTCGTAATGTGTCAGAAAGAGATTGATTTCATAGTATGATTAGAGACACGAAAGTGGCGTGGCGTACCGTGATGCCTTTTGTTGTGTCTCTCTCTAACTATATCTACTAAATGTATGAATCTGTTTTGCTTCTTCAGCGCTTTTTCTGCTTAAGAGAGACCGCGCCGGGATTACTAACTCTTAGGTTAGGTTATAAAAAAAACTTTTTTCTTTCATTCTTATATGCTTTTGACGTGTCACGACACGAGACGCTAGTATTATCCGGCTTCATGAATCAATTGATTGATTCCATGTATCAATAGTAAGGAATCAACAACCTATAACAAAATATCATACTCGTAGCATATGTCCTGAATAATGAAGATTTACTCTTAAAACTCGAGCTTAAAGGTTCTGTCTGAAATAATATCTAAGATCAAGATGCTGTGGGAAACACACATTTTATCCATCACATTAAAGTTGAATGAAAGCCATCTTCCGGCTGCATGACTCAACTAATTACCAACTAGTTTAATTATCGAGTTCGCTCGAGAGCGCTTATTGAGATGTTACTGCGAACTGTGAATAAAGAAAATCGAATGGAACAGGATCTGTTCGAATGTCATAAGATCAGCTATTTCAAATTAAAGCCGTTTGTAAAACTTTCGAGTTCAGGCTTGGATAAATTAAACACTAATTGATCCAAGAGTTCAGGCTTTCTTAGCACTCTGAGATGGTCTTCACTCTTCAGAGTCCTAAAAGATATGACCAAAATATTTTCATCCATACTAATATCCATACTAATATTATAAATGCGAAAGTGTGTCTGTCTGTCTGTCTGCTACCTTTTCACGGCCCAACAGTTTCACCGATTCTGACGAAATTTGGTACAGGGTTAGCTTATATCCCGGGGACGGACATATGCTACTTTTTATCCCGGAAAATCAAAGAGTTCCCACGGAATTCCCAAAAACCCATCCGCTTAACCGATTTGTATGAAAGGTACCGGGGCTGCTTGCGTCCCTGTAATTGGCACAGGCAACTTTTTATCCCGGAAAATCAAACAGTTCCCACGGGATCTTTAAAAACCTAAATCCTCTAGTCTTTTTATACAAATGTTGCCATAAAAACCGAAGCTCAGAATGTGATTCTTAGCGGTTAATACTTACCTTCATTTTTCCAGATAATCATCATCATCATAATTATTAACCGATATAAATGTCATCAGCTAGACATAGGTCTAGGTTTCTTGTAGAGATTTCCACACGCGTCGCTTGATCTCTTCCTGATATTAGGGATTATTTTCCATCTTTTCACACCGTAAAGACAAAAGAGTTATGGTCAACATCTTACGATTAGAATAATATTAGAAGTTACTAGATGTCGCCTGCAACTTCGTCTGCGTGGTTTTTATTTTTTTAAATCTCGATTGATTTTCTGTGACAGAAAGTAGCTACGGGAAATAAGTTATGCCGTCTCCGGAATGTAAGTCATCTCTGAACCAAACGTCAAAATCAGCTAAGCGGATGGATCTTTAAAAATCCCGTGGGGACTCTTTAATTTTTGTGCCAAATTTCGTCGAAACGGATGGGCCATGAAAAGTTAGCACACAAAAAGACACACAATTTTCGCATGGATGAGGCTTCATACCTTCTGATTTGGCACAATCCGCAAATAATTATATACTCGTAGGCTTGGCAGCTCGTCAGATCGAGTGAGAAATAATAATCACTTGGGTAAACAAACCTACATAGGAAAATTTTAAGTCAAATATTTATTCAAGAAAACCCGTGGTTAGTTTATTACAAAATTAGTTGCGAACGAACTAAATTAATGTAAGAAACTGCGCGCTGATCATTATTTGTTCGGAAATGGGCAAATAAATCTGCGCGCCTCGGCCGCGCGTTCGCCGGATATTAAAATGTGGTTTGAGCTATCTCGTGGAGATAATAACTATTTGAAAATACTAACGACAATTATTCCATTTCTGACCGAAAAAACTGAGATAGTAATCCTTGGAAAGTTTGCTCGTTATAGTCATGTTTGGTGTTTGTTTTGTTTCAAGTGTTCTTTGTTATTATTTTGTCCGTTATTATTTAAGTGGCAGGTTTCATTAATTTTGTCCATTTTATCAATTACCACAAGTTTCTAGCGAAGGTATACAAAAGGTTACAAACAGTACCTATGGTACGAAATTAACAACATAATTTTTGAAAACAAAATCCGATGACCTCGAGTTCCTCCTCTGTAGGTACAGGTCACGAGGACTTATCGAATAGGTGGATAATCGCTACAATTTACTCGTTTTTGAGAATTAAAAAATTATGTGCGTTGAAAAGTAATGGGTGCACTATCCGTATTATAAATGCAGTTGTTGATTTGTTCTTCAATCGCAATGGATCGACGTGATTTTTTGCATGGATATCTATTTTGATCTCTTTAAATTTTTTATTTCAGCTTACCATCTTTCAAAAACAAACCGCGTCGAAATTACTCCACACGTTCGGAACGAAAACCACGGTCGCCGCAGACTAACATGGAGAGGTTATTTATAACCAGCACTGACTACCAGAGACATCAAAACACCTAAACGTATAGAATTAAGTACTTATACTTTATCGAGATTAATTTAAAACGACGGCTTTGTAGTTTGCACTCGTGAAAAAGCAATTAAATTTTTTGTGTGGAATTACTCGAGGATCAAATTCGAAAAAGTCAATTATATACCTATTTGAAATATTTAACGCTAAACCGATTTTGACGAAAGATACAAAAATAGCTTGACATCCTGGAGGAACACAGGGTACTTTCATTCAACCGAGAAAATCAAAAAGTTGTCACCTTTTTAAAAAAATCACAGGAACAAAGCCACGTGCAGCATCCAATTTTCCAAGCATAATTTGGATAGTGAAAATATGACAAGAATAGCAATAAGTGCATATGTAGGTATATGAATAATGTAAGTAAATGCGAAAGTGTTCAAAGAGCCGAGTTCAAAGAAAAATAGAAATCTTTCTATGTACCTACTATATTGCCATAATCTTTCTACTAGTACAAGTAGATATTTAACGCAGACGACAGAGTCATGGACAGCAAGTAGCAACTATGTATGTAGCTGGTAGAAAATACATAATTCTAAAATTTTTCTACTATACAAAGTCACTTAATTCTTTAAAAGCATAAAACTAGTAAGGAAGTATACATTAGCCATTGTTAGAGGGTAGTAAAAATAAATACAGCGATCCAAGCTCCGTAATAACACAGTGTAGTAACCAGACAGTTGGCTAACGAACACAATGTACTAGGTACAAAGACTCGGTGGTACCGCTGTTATTAATGCACAACAAACAAACAATAACAAAGAAGGCTTAAACTGACTTTCTGTATCCTTGAATACTATCTTCAAATTAAAAGGGGCCTTAAAATTAGGGATTATCATTCAATCATTAAAAAAATCCATAACTTAATATTTGAGGTTGTATTAGCAATTCAGTATTATCTTCCTCTACTGTACTGTGTGGGTTTGTTGTTGTATAACATTTTGATTTACCGATTCGGATTTTCGAATATGGAAATTCGATATTTTACACAAAAAAAAATATACTAGTCACATTTTATAAATAACAGGTACATACCACGATTAATTTGTTTTGCCTAACTATCGATTGTTTGATCGATTGTTTCGTCGAAATATCGACAGTTCGACAACTATGTACCCGTTATTTATAAAATGTTGTTAAACCACGAAATAAGCTTTAAATCATATACTACTGGTAAATGGTAGATAAAAAACCTGTAAATGTGCCTAACCAATCTGTAAGATTGCTAAACTGTGACCACTAAACTACAGTAGTAGAGCAGCACATACATCGTGCTCAAACCGCTGTGAAAGTACACAAAGCATTGTAAAAAAGTTTAACAACTCTTTTCACAAAGAGTTCTTTACTGTCTGCACATAGGCAATTGTTGGTATAGTTGTATGTGATGTGGCCAGCAGGGTGTGGGAACTTGCCAATGTTGGGCCAAGTTAGGTTTTATTACTTTTTAAAAGTTCGCAAAAGTATGTTCTTATATTAAAGCGGTTGGTTGTAATTTTGAACTTATAAAGTTCTAGGGGCATCAGGTGGGACGTGCGTGGTGGTACATTCTTTATCAACGGCCTGACCTGACCTTTGGTGATTCAAAAGAACTTGTCAATTCATTTGAATATTTATTTCGAATTTTGGGTGGGACGTATAATATTTTTATTACATCCAAAACTGTTTAAAACGATATTATTAATAATGACTTATATATTTTGGTTATTATAACCAAAAATCCCGGCCATTTGTAAGTGTAAAGATATAACACTGGTTATTATTATCCCTCAATGTTGTTATAACAGATTTTGACTATATTGCTATACTTTTCTCTGAGTCTGCGTGAAGAGGAGAAACGACGCTAACATTTATTAGATGTGGTGAAAAAACAGTTGGGTAAACATTTTCTTCAGAGCTGGTATTACATTCTTCGTAGTAGGTCATACGTCTATTGCCCAATGATTTAGGTTCAATCTCTAAGCACTAAGCCTTCGAAGGTTATAATGGAAAGTCTCTATATTCTAAGAAAATAGCATTAAGTACCTTCGACCTTTTTCATCCTTCTGTTAATCATTGGGACATAGCTTTCGAAATGTGAAGAACTTACTGGTTTTACTATACATTCACTAAGTATGTTCCTCGTCTTCACTTTTTAATCCGCCATTTTTTACGCATGGAGCAATCGAATTATGACTTTTTTCTTTGAAGTTAAAAGATTTTCCGCAGTAAAAAGTATTTTTAAAATGCAATGGCGAAGTCATATAGGCTTATTCGTTTAGTTGTGATTCAGTTTTCATAAGATTTGTAAGTAATTTTATAATTTAAAAACCAGTACACCAGTAAAAAAAACAGTTAATCAGGTTGCAGTGAAACAGTTACAAGCAAACAGACACACTTGCATTTAGCACAGATTAATAATTAGGATGGTCAAATGATGCTTGATCAGAAAACAATGATCCTGATCACAGGGCACAAATCTTGGCTATGAATTGAACAAACATTTGCCCATGTTGGCAGTACGCATCCGACATTTGTACAAATGTGGTCGGCATCACAAAGGTTGCAACTGTACAGAGGTATGTGCTAATGTAATTAACAAAGGCGCACAGAGCTGACATTCCGACGTACAACACTGGCGTATTCACGAAATGTTAAGAAAGTTTTACACACTACTGATAAAGGAAGTTAGGTATTTCGTCCGCTTTCTGATGAGATTTCTTGATTATATTATATGGGTGAGTTCATACTGACTGACGAATCCAAGATACCTAAGTACATATATTTAAAGTATATGATAGTCGAAGCTAACTAAGGCTCCGCGCAAACGAGCCACCGACCACACCTTCCGGTGGCTGTCGCGCGCCACGTGCTCTGGTACCGCGCAAATGAAGGTGGTCGGAGGCTGCCACGAGTGGTCGCTGGCCGCCACTAGTGGTCAATGACCGCTACTATTTGTAACACTCTCCTGCTGTAAGTAGCGAGTGGCCGCCACCGGTGGCATGTCGCGTACACTAAGGCCCGGTTTCCACCTAAACAGAGCGAAGAGTTGTTCAGTTGACCAATCAGATTTCTAAAGATGACTTAATAATTTTTTCACGTCATCATACATAGTTACAAGCCGACATAGAAACGGACAGACATACATACATTACATACAGGTCAAATATGTACATAACCCTCCTTTGGGCTTCGCCGCAGTCAGGTAATTCTTCTAATGGAGGTTCTCAATTTGTAGTGTATTTTAACAGCTGAATCTCCCAAGTATCAACGTCGCAGTGTTTAGGCAGTAGGTGTTTTCGTACGCGCGACCGACGCGGACGAGGACGTAGATTAGGTAACGTACACGACGGACATAAAATCCATACTAATATTATAAATGCGAAAATGTGTCTGTCTGTCTGCTACGTTTTCACGGCCCAACCGCTGAACCGATTTTAATGAAATTTGGTACAGACTTGGGATACATCCCGGGGAAGGACATAGGCTAATTTTTATCCCGGAAAATCAAAGAGTTCCCACGGGATTTACAAAAATCGAAATCCACGCGGGCGAAGCCGCGGGCATTCCCTAGTATAATATAAGCGTTGAAGGAATTAGTCTAGAACTTAATACTTTTTAGATGAGTTATTGATGAAACAAAATTCGCAACTTCAAATGGATCTGAATCAAGTAATTTCATAGTCAAACCAAAGCTTTTTAATTATGAACCTAATCCATTTCTGCTTAAGTACTTAACATGATTTTAAAATTCACATTTAGCGAAGTGAATTTTCACGCAAAAGCTCTGAAATACGGCTTTGTTCACGCGCTAAGTTATACAAAATTTGAACAAAAATGAAGTGTACAATGCATCGGGATTCGGTGGAAGTTCGCTAGCACACATTATTAAAGCTAAGCGATGTTTTCTTTGCCCGGCGCCATTAATCATGGCCGCCTCGATGCACTGGCTAGGGTTGGCACAAATTGTAATCCCTACCTAGATAATAAAAACCGACAAAGTGCGAGTCAGACTCGCGCACCGAGGGTTCTTTACTCGAGTATTTTTTCCGACACTTTGCACGATAAATAAAAAAAACTATTATTCATAAAAATATAAAAATAAATAAAAATCTGTTTTAGAATGTACAGGTAAAGCCCTTTCATATGATATCTCACTTGGTACAGTTAACTTATTTGAAATTGAAAATTTGTTCATGAACACATTTTAATTTTTTCGTAATAAGTATGTAATTATTTTTGTGATAAACCACAAATTCACGGTTTTGTATGTATCTTTAAGATTATAGTCATGCCTAAAGTACCTGCATAATTTAGACTTAAAATGGGTTTTTTTTTTCAGATTGCTAAGACAAATGCTTCAACTGTAAATCTAAATCATTTATAAGTCTTTGATAAATATGATTTCCCTAAGTGATAAGAAACAAATTATAAACAATTTTCCAAAGGATGGCAGCCCTACCTCCCAGGATGGATGTTCGCTGGTCCCATCGCTAATTACTTTTAAACTCTCCATCCGTCTTCCCCGCCATTTGTGTATTGAGCAGAATAATATTAGCGTAGGAAATTTTCAGCTAAACATTTGCCTACCCAACTCCAAAATCAAATCAAAGTCCCACTGCTATGCATGGACCACTGTTATGGGCCTGGACCTCGGATTTATATCCATGGCCTGAATTATACGTATCCCATCAAGCACATTGCGGCAAGCAAGAAAGAAAGTCACACTCGTATATAAACTTGTAAGAGGTAAGAACCTCGTCAAAATGAAAAACGCAGCGATAACAGCGCAGCTTCTACGCTCACTCCGTAGTGTGAACTTCTTCATACTTCGACTTCTTCTGTGGGTTTAGTATAAGATTTACTCGCCAACGTTGATAGTACTCGACCGTCGAAATATTTACGATAATACGACCTTAACAATCTTGTTTTGAAGATTAGAAACAAGAATGAAACAACGAACAGAAGGAATACACTGTAAGGATTCCTTGATTTACTGCGGATTCCTAAAAATAATTGGTTATTCACGTCCCCGCTTAATAATTAGGTGTATTTACTTGTCTATTGTTGTTGTAAGCATAAATCAAAGAGTTCCCTTGGTAACTAATCTTGTACACAAAGCATGAATTATGTAAGAAAAACTATAAACAATGAGGCACGATACCCACCGCGAGATTCACGTTGCTTTATACTACACGTATACGACATAATACGGACATAACACAAATCGTACTAAACGTAACATAAAGAATTTATTTAAAAAAGAAAGGAAAATTGCATGGGTACAGATATCTACAGGGGTGCGAAGTCAGCGTGAAAATCAAATGATTTAAATGTACTATTAGTAGAAAGCTCAATATACTTTTGCTCAGCCGTGTAGTTAAATTAGACATCGTTGTTATAAACATCTTTATCGTGTCGTCGGAACCTTGTCGTGTCATGTAAAATTCCGTATAATACAGTAGAACAATGGATTTCTCATGTTTGTAAATATAATCACGTTAGAAAGTGTTTGTCTTAATGTTAATACAGACGGGGTTAAATGAAGATATTGAAAGTGATTGGGCTGCACGTGAGAAAGTAATTGGAAAATGTATACCTATATTACGTAAAAGAGTTTGCAGAACAGCCAGACGACCCGTGTATTTTTAACCGACTTCAAAAAAGGAGGAGGTTCTCAATTCATCGGAATCTTTTTTTTTTATTAATTAAATAAAACTCGTCATTTTATTTTGTGTTTGTATATTCTACTGCAAACTAGAGCTTTTGAAAAAATATGTTAGGAGTTTTGCGCCTTGTGCCAATTTAATAAACCTACTCACGATTACAATGTGTTTCTTCGCGTTATATACCTACTGTAGATTATTTCTTTAAGCAATTAGTTAATAGGTACCTTCGTTGCAGCTAGGCACCGAGGACAAACCTCTGTGGTTTTTTCGGTGTTTTTAGTTCAAGCTTTTATTTGTATGTATTTTGTTTTGATAATAAATTTAAAAAAAAAATTTCATCATATCAACTCACTATTGAGCGTGGGTCTCTTCCCAGAATAAGAAAGGTTTGGTCATAGTCCACCATGCTGGCCAAGTACGGATGCAGCCTTGATATATCTTTGAGAACATTATGGAGAACTCTTAGGTTTCTCATGATGTTTTCCTTCACCATTAAAGCAAGTTACCGAAAATATGGAGAGCACAGGATCAAACCTCCGACCGCCCAAATAGAAGGCCAACGAGTTAGCCACTATGCTATCGCTACAATTATTTTCCATTCATATACACAATATTAAACTCTACTATTAGTGAACGAGCTTTAATTGATTTCTAGAAGGCGTAGTAGGAATCTGAACATTTCGACAACGTTGATAGATGTCGAGTATCGACTATCACCATTTTCTCCCAAATAAACGCCGAATGATAATAACAGAAGGATTTCAGAATTTCTAGACATCCGCAATAATAATAATGATATTATGTCAATAATAATAATTTGTGTCATTAATGTCAACGTGGAGAAAATATCTCGTATTCGAAATCTATCAACGTTGTCGAGACGTGCATACTAAGGGTAGAAAAATTCTATGTATTATTTTCGGTTTCATTTTCATGACAAAATAAATGAAAATCCTTTTACAAACTTAATACGTTTCCATAAAAGGCTGATTCTGCAACGTTGGGGTTAATTTATCAAAACAAAAATAAGGGAAAGAGCGGATAAAAATCTCTCTCGAGACTAATACATTAGGCATGACGCATCGCACAATAAGCTTAGGGCAAATTCACACAGAGCTTTGAGTCGTCGTCGCCGCACATAAAAATTCAGTACGAGTCTGGTCATACGTTATGCGATTATTTAGCAAGGCTGACAACCTCACTGCGCAGTGGCGAGCGCTCTTATAAGCGGTAGATCCCGGGTTCGATTCCTGGCAGGGGCAATTTGGAAATTTATGATTACTGAATCGTCTCTGGTATAGTGGGAGGCTTCGGCCGTGGCTGATTACCACCCTACAGGCAAAGCCGTACCGCCGAGTCAGTTTTACGAAGTCATAACTTTTTAAATATTTCCAGTCACCAAGCTATTGTACTGAAAAATATAATGGCTTTAACGCCCCTGTACAAGCCATGATAGCGGGTAAGGATTTTTTATAAACTTCTTTACACTACTTACCAGTTATGGTCAAGCGTTTACTTTTAATCGAAGACAAAAGAAACCCCAACCCTATTTTATTTACATACTAAGAACTAGGTACGCCTTTTTTTCTCTTACCTGTTAAATCCCTATCTTTAATTTAACTACGGCAGTTTTTTCCCCCCACGTGTGTTAGTGACAGACGAGTAACAGAAAAACAGAGCTCCACATTTTTTGTAGTGTTATGTTTTGTTGTAGATCTTGAAAAACTCAACTTTTTGCCTGTACGTGTAAATAAAAGGCCCTATTGACAGGTATATCTGTGAATTGGTTTCTTTACTTTAAAAGTACTTAGATAGATATATGTATATAAATTGTTAACGTAGGTAGTAGATATTTGGAACTAGGTATTTGGAATGAATAAAAGAAAAATATTTTACCCGATTTACCGCCTTCGTCTAAAAGATAAAAAATGCTAAAGTATCCATTATTTTTGTAGGTACCTAGTTAGGAAGTTCTTGTCTGGAACCCTTTTGCCTGTTGCGTTGCGGTCAAGGTGTACACTTCCGATTTCCGTCCTTCGTCATCGAAAGTCTTCGTAAGGGGGACCCAAGTGAATTATAATAATATTTTCTATAAAATAACTTAGACCTTCTATGTAATTTGAAATAAACTTTTTAATATTTTCTGTTACTTTTATGAGAAGGGTGTAGCGGAGCCAGTTATCACCAAGTATTATGTGATTTCGAATTTCGAAATATCCAGCCTTATTTCTTGTCTAAGTTATGTATATAGAGAACTTGTGTACATAATTTCATCTTCCAAGGATTTGGGCTTTGTTGAGTTGGTCAGTAAGTGAGTTGGGCCTTTACTTTTTATTAAGTACCCAACTGCTGCGGCAAAGCCGAAAGGAATGGTTTAGCACTAAATATTATTACTGACTCTAACTACTATGCGTTTCATCGATTTACATATTTTGTTGTTATTTACATGTATCTAAAAACCATGTAGATTACCCATCATCGCATCCCACACGCAAAATATTTGAGAGCTATTTTTAATTTGCAAACATCTTCGAGTTTTAGATCGTCTTGGGAGAGTTCAATGACTCTATAAATAAATGAGATAACATTATTTTTGTTTGTAGATACCAACGGTATCTTAGCTTGATTACGATAATACGGTAAATCATTGGAAATATAATTTGTTCCAATAGCTATACTTTTGTAACCATTTCTGAATCGTAGCCCGATTCTGAGGGAATTTCAAAAAATATTGCCGTATTCGTTGTCTACATTATAGTAGGAACATCTGTGCAAAATTTCGGCATTTTTAGGTCCAAAGGTTTGAACTGGGCGTTCGTTGATCAGTCAGTCAGTGAATGAAAGTGAAGGATTTTTGATTTATATGATTAGATCTGCTTAGCTGATGCAAGTGATGCATTTTAATCGTATTCATAATATGGACAGAAAAATAGATGAATCAAGTCAGCATATGGTCAACTGAATGCAGAAAATTCATAAATAATATCATAAATGCGTGCGTGTGTCTGTCTGTTACCTTTTTGCGACCCCATCTGTTTGACCGATTTTGACATTTTGACAAGGTACAAAGTGTTCATCTCTGAGACGGACATAGGCTACGTTTTATTCTGGAAAATCAAAAGGATTTTTAAAAACCAAAAACCACGCGGACGAACAGACTACGAGGCTATACTGTATAGCGTCCATCGACACCTGCCTAACGATAAACAAATAAAGGGAAGGAATAACGAACCGTGGCTTTGTCCACTGAAAATTTTAAGAGGTCTATGCCACAAAAAAAATCGGCCAAGTGCGAGTCAGTTCATTTTATTTATATACAAACTTATATTGCAGAGGTAGACCTAGACCAGACAGAAATGTATGTATAATGTAAAGGCACTCTGGTAAATATAAAATAAAAGCTGTTGCAGAAAATGATTCATACCTACTTATCCAGTCTATCTAGTAGGTAGGTACATACCAGATACGTTGTAGTTAAATTGCATTCTTGTAGCTAGGTACGTAACATTCATTCCACGCAGACATGATTTAAATAACAATTACCTTCATATCTTGTAAGTAAATTGAGTTAGAAAGTAATATTATTTATAACTGCCATTAAGAACCATATGGAAATTCTTTCACTCACATCTTCCTATTTACGACTTTTGAGCCGCCAAAGCGATTTTTTTTATTAATAGCGAGGGAATGAAAATTCACGTACATAATAAGATATCGTCGATATCCCAACACCACGTCGAGTGGTGTTGGGATTTGTGTGGTGCTGCGTGGTGGTGGTACGTGTGGCTTGCTTGGTGGCTAGCTTTTCCTGCATGTTTAATTGTTTATCAGTGAGAGGGCGGGCGGTACTTGTCGCATGCTGCATGTTGCATCATACAGATTTCGTTGGTTGGAGGATTATAGCAAATTAAGCTTTTGGTTCCTTGTATAAAAGTTAATGTGTTTGTTTGCATATCAGTGTCACATTAAGACTCTTAACTACTAAACCGATTCTGATGAAATTTTTACAACTTTAAAGGATATCACATCAAACTAGACGCCGACCGTGAATGTGTGACGTCACAAGTCTATTAAGGCTATGGGCATGCCTTTCGTGCCCTTAATTAAGTGGATCCGCACTGGAAGAGCCATTTTAGCGACGTTCCCGATGCCGTCGCGCCTCCTGTCTTTCCCAGCCTTTACGGAAATGTTGCGATGAAACCGCTTATGGCAATTAAAACGGGCGAATTTTACGATCCTGATTCACGGTATACCTCCAAGTTATATAACCCGTACGAAAATGTATTGGTCAGTGGGCTAATAAAACATCAATGAACTGCTATTTGCCTTTGCCTTTGATGCCGTTTTAATTGATATTAAGGAGTTAAAAGAACATGAAAAGTTGTATCGTTAGCTAGTGGGTATGAGTTTTTTAGTTACCGGAAGCGAAATTCGATGTGGAATTCTAAATAAAATAGATGAATAGGTTATTAAGGACATGCCTAGTTTTGAAGTCGGTTAATAAAATTACTTAAGTGTTTTAAACACTAGGTAAGCTGCCTAAATTAGCAGCCGGTCCTAATTAGCAAGAGACAAAAGTAACGGAAAAACCTATTCCGGAAATCGAAAGATTTTTATTTACTTAAATACACATTGAAAGTCGTACTCAGTTACTTTTGAATCGTCGAATGCATCTACCACTGCTCTGTTGGTTGACAATGCCTTCCTACCGAAAAGAACTAGCAAGAAACTCAGCGGTTGCTCTTTTCAGAAGTAAATAAAGAATAGGTTCACTAAAAACTCAATCGCGCGGCAGATAATACCCTCAAGCGCCTCAACAGCTCATCGCGCCTCGTTCGTATCTACCACCAAATAAATCAATAGTTAAATCGCCCACCACGCTGTTTTTTGGAAAGATAAGCCTATTATGTCCTAAATTTTCAAAAAAAATAAAAATAGCGAGCAAACGAGCAGGCGGGTCACCTGATGTCAAGTGATTACCGCCGCCCATGAACATTTGCAGCACCAGAGGTACCGCCGATGCGTTGCCGCCCTTTCAGGAATTTGTTGGTCCGCCCCTTGAATAACCCTATGTTGTAATATAGTGGGAACACCACCGATGAGAGTTAATTCCACAGTTTGCATGTAAATTAAAGGCACTTCATCGTTTCGGTTCAAACTGTAGGTACCTACCTATAAAAACCCTACTCATACATAGATTCGACCCTTACGGATACGACGGCGAAATACTCGATTCCCGGTAATTGAAGCTTTTATTTTCTAAGATCGCAGGACACATTATTCTAGTGTATTTCTGGCACTGGTAACTATGTAGGTAAGTAGGTAGTGAGCCAACTTCCGAAGGACAATAAAAAATATTTCGGACGAAATAGAACCCACGCCCCTTTACCTGTTGCTGCCAGGAATCTTTACCTGCTCCTTTGAAGTTCAAACGTACCTTTTAAAATACCCTACCTACTAGCAACCCACCCCGGCTTCGCACGGGAGAGAAACTATACACTGGGTATTCGTGTAACAGACCTATTTAGGTATAAGTTGGTATGCAGCGCACGCCAAGGAAACTCTGGTGGGACTATTTTTTCTTATCATACCGATTGCTGATTTTTGCAATTAGGCCACCGACACATATTGTACCTAATTAGGTACAACACGTGTTGCTGGCCTAACCATACTTAGATAATTCCTCTTTCTATTGGTGAAAACCTTATGAAAATCTGTACAGTAATTTCTAAGATTAACTTGAACAAACACGAACTTAGCGGGCCGGGAGACTTTAATCCATACCTACTTAATATTATAAATGCGAAAGTGTGTCTGTCTGCTACGTTTTCACGGCCCAACCGCTGAACCGATTTTAATTTTTGGTACAGACTTGGGATACATTCCGGGGAAGGACGTAGGCTACTTTTTATCCCGGAAAACCAAAGAGTTCTCATGGAATTTAAAAAAAACCGAAATTCACGCGGGCGAAGCCGCGGGCATTCTCTAGTTTATAATAATGTAGTGATGTGATGTGTGATCAAGTGTGAGTTGTTCTAAAATGAATGAATCGTCCGTTAAAATTCAAAAACAGGTTTACATTTTAACACATTTGGTGACTCAAAATTAACTCAATCAATATTCAGAAATCGTTTGATTAACAAGTTCTATTGAGTCACCCCGTATCAAATACCAATAAAGTCATACTAATAGGGTTGCCACCATGTTTTAAAGAGATAGTTGACCTCCCTGGCATGGCGCAGTGATAAGCGGGAAATCCCTAGTTCGATTCCCGGCAGGGGCAATTTGGGGATTTACAATCTCTAAATTGTTTCTGGCCTAATCTGGTGGCTTCGGCCGTGGCTAGTTACCTCTCTACTACCGCTAAGCAATTTAGCGTCCCAAATATGGGACCAGCTTATTCGGTTTTTGGCTTTAATTTAAAATTCCAGTTGAGAGCTAAATGAAGCTTTTACTTCTCGGAAGTTGGAAATATGAGTTTGTAAACAGCTATAGCCTATAATCCATCCATGCAAACGTTTTTCCATATTTGGACCGCATTATCACTTACCATTAGACGCAATCGCAGTCAAGCGGTAAAAGGTAGGTACCTACCTACCTACCTAAGTTATGTCATCTTAGCTACTATAGTTACTACTTACCTGAGAAGCCAGATCGCTTTGCAGGGAGGTAGGTAAGTAATAAAGGTACGTGTAATGCAATACGTTCTTTACCGGTTCTGCTGTTGGCGGAAATTCTTTAAAAGGTAGATATTACTAAAACAGTGTATGGGAACTGTACCTATGTATTAAAAACCAATAGAAATTATAAGCACACCGAATATTTTCTGTATACCTACCTATAAAATTCTGATGGTCTATCTATAGAATAAAATAAGATAAAGTTCTTTCCTTACCTGCTCTTCTGAATTGTAAAAAGTAGGTAACTCAGTCTAGTTAGCTAGTAATTAATTTCTAATTGAGAACAAACTCTTAGCTACAGTGGGAAAGTCCGAAAACTTAAATCTGAGAAACGGTGACCCTACAAAGGCCCGTTAACATTTGAAAGTAGGTGGGTAACTTTATGAATGCAGGTAGCTCGATAATTAATTCACAAGAGGGTTAAAACAAAGGAATCTACACAACAGAATAACTTGAAACAATGGTAAAATAATAAAGCACGTTGCAATAATGCACAGGTTAAATTGTAACATAAGTGTTACGTTTGATCGGTATAATAGATAGTGAAAAGATAAAAAGTTAGGCTACCTTGATTGTACAGCAGTTGTCCGATGAGCGGTGACTCACAGATGCACTTTTTTGAACTACAAAGTTGATTATGAACTTTGAAAAGAGTATTTTACGGTTGAACGCTGCACTGACCGCCTACGCCACACCTCAGAGCACTTTCAAACCGGTTTTGAACGGTAACGTAAAAGTAGTTGCGATCCGCGGTACGAAGCGATACACGCTAAACCCTTGAACGTTGTCGCCACACTGCCGCGCTCTGAAAAAAGTTACTTAGTGTTGCTAGTTGTTAGAACGTGTTTTGCCGGGAAAATTATTTAGTTCGCGGGGAGAATATAAACCAATTTATACAGGACTAACTATAAATGGAACCATCGATTTACCAAGTCCATAATAGCTTTTAAGGTTACCCTATCCTCATAATTATCCAAGGATACCCTATATTTAGAATAAAACATACATCTTACATGGCTCTTGCAATGTTTTATTAGTATTATTATCTTACGGTTTATGAGGTCTGTATTTTGATGTTGTTGACCTCTGCGATGGCAACCACTTGCCAAAACTTTGGTTGCCTGGCACCATGACCAGTAACGACGGTACCAAGCAACAGCACCTGCCGATGGTCACCAATATTCCCGAAGTTTCAATTACGAATGGTTATGTTCTAGTGCTCAATCATGTTAAACTATTTATCTACAACTAGAAAAGAATAAGCATTGGACAAAGAAGACGATGTTTCGTTCATTGTATGTTCAACTTTAAAGTAGGTAAAGAAGTACTTACATAAGTATTAAAGATTATGATTCGAGATCACAACATAATGTTGGGAGTTTTGAATTATAATTTATACACGTTAGTAGTTTAAAGCTAAGCAGTACTATCGACTACACTTGTTTATTTTGTAAACCTTTGCACTTTTGTTGGATAGAAAAAATATCTTGACACAAACTCAAATCTGCGAGAAATATTAGCAGTGCCATGTACCAAACGTCGTAGTTGCATGGCCGAGTACGGTTATCGATATCGAAATATTATATGTAAGTATGTAACTACATATTTCCACGTCAGCTTTTTTATAGATTTTCAGAATATTGTATAAAATGGCAACATTGGATAGGACAATGACACTTCTAATTCCTATTTCTGCTGATTACTTACGATTAAATAATTAATTTACTTACCCTACAAAGCCCCAATATTTTCTGTTATGACAACCCCGACACAGAACTTTCATCGCGGGTTCGGTTGGTCTCGTGAACGCTCGTATTTGTTCGTAACCGCCACGGTTCATGGCGGACAAAAACCCGACTATGGGTAGAAAACAAAAGTGGGCCATCTTTTGTTTTTAACTCCAACAACAACTTTTATTGTAACGAATCTGACACTTTAATAAATTTTTCAGGTCACAATGATGTTGTTAATTGATAAAATGATATGTATTTCATTAGTATTTTAGGTATGTCTAGGACCTAGGTAAGTAGGAAGTAGGTACCTATGGTACCTAGTGGTACCTACCTACTTATAATATAAAGAGCGTAAATTCTGTGGTAAAATATTTAAGTCAATGGGTAAAATTGTCACCTTTTTTAAAAATCCGAGACCGTTTTGTTAGACTTTGGTAGTAAAACTAATTAACTATAAGGAATCCGTATTACTTATAATTTTATCCAGTCCATCTGTCCGTCGCCCGTTTGCCTGTCTGCCCGTCTGCCCAGATGGGCAGACAGGCAAACGGGCTTCGTCGGTCCCGTCGGTCCATATCTCCGTATGTTCTCAGGCGTTTTAATTTACCTAGGTAGCTGACTTGCAGCGGCACCCGCGGCGTTGCAAAAGCAGGCGACCCTAAAAATTTTTGAAATGAAAACTTGAAGGGACAGACTACATCGTCTTTGCCATTTCACTACATCGCTTTTGCAAGGATTTAGAAGGGAAATCGATTAACCTAGCCATAGTAGACAGCTGAGCTTTTAGACCAAACCTTGGTACAAATATTGGAGGCCAGTGAAAGCCAACGTATTATGACTCACGCGGTACCAATAAACTGACTGGCTGTACTAATAACAGAAAGTGTTTCATTTGTGCTGGACAATGAGGCCTTTTACCCATCGCTTTCACATGCCTTATGGCGTATTGAATAATTATAGATGTTTGTATAGGCATGCATATGGATTGTTAGGATTGAAAACCCTCTGATCTGATGCTGATTCTCTGGAACCAATATTCCAGATGGACATAACCCGAGCAAAGTCAGTCAGGGCTGCTAGTTGTATTAAAAATTAGAAAAGTCACTCCACCACGCCCGTCTTATTGAGTTAGTTTTAATTAGCCTCAAAAACATCCAGCCTCCTTAGCCCTAATTCGCACGAGCGTTAAAAAAGCGTTGCTTTAAAACCCGGCATTGCGCTGACAAAAAAGCGTTGACGTGTGAACAGATACTTGGGAATGCATTTGTTCTATTTTGACGTGCTCTCGTGCGACTGAGGCCTTACCATATCCCTTTAAGGCATCTGTCCACTAAACTGGAAACGTGTTAAGATAACCAATCAGTGGGTATTGAGAGATGACGTATTAATTTTATTAGGTCATCTCTATATTATAATCTGATTGGTCTACTGACTGCTAAACATGTGACTTGTCTTTTTTGCTTTAGTGGACAGGCACCCTAATTGGCTGAAAGCTGCCTACCGCTGAATATTATGTAGGTATTCTTGCTTCTAGGCAATAGTAAGAGAGTGTTAGGTAATAATATAATCACAGGGATCGTCCGTCCGTAGGTATAGCTATGAAATCACGGTGCTAGCTGCCAGCCAGCCCTGGCGTGGTCGACAGGCTTGCCTTTCTACTTGTTTGAAAACTACATCATAGCTGGTAGTTTGAGACTAAAGAACTATAGCCAAGTAAATAAACCTCAAAGATCATATTTTACATCTGCTTGTCGTGACTCGTGACTCGACTGATGTCCTAGAATGATTGTCGCAGCCAAACGTTATTTTGATCTTTGGATTATTGTCATGTACCAACCTAAGTAAGTAACTAAGATATTAGGCTTTCACCAAGTCTAATAATTATAAACAAAGGTTTACAATGTTCCCCGTAACGTCTGTATATAATAGTAACCATTGGTCAAAACTTTTTCAGACACGTTTTTAAAATTATTGAATTTCAGGACGAAACTGAAGAAGTCACACAAAAAAGGTGACTTTAACGTTTCTTTGTTGACACTATCGGGGTGACCAAATTTTGCAAGATCTTGCTATTTTAGCAGGATAAGGCTTCTTATATAGAGCTTGGAGGATTTAGTCATAGATTAAAAAAAAATGGCAGTTTTTAGCAATATTTGATAAATGTTAGTAAAAAGTTCATACGATGCAGCATTTAATGAATTTCACTTGGTTATTTACACAAAAAAGGAAAAAATTCTATCATTTTTCAATAACTATTAAATTTTTAGTTTTTTGACCTGCCTACTGATTTTCTAACTCTGTGTCTATAATACTGGATGATAGCCACCGAGCACATTTGACATCTATTTTTAATCCATTGACGGTTTTCTATTTTAATTGTGAATTCTATTGCGTAGTGAAGTAGCAATGTAGAGCCGACCATTGTCAAATATGCTTGGGGGCAATCATTTAGTGTTAGATACTGAGTTAGAGAATCATCCTGCAGACCACTACCAATCCTGCACACCACTACCATTCCGTGTGGGAAAAGGTATGATTTTGATTTACTTCAATGGTCACACTTTAGTTTGACATTGACAGTTGACAAAATGGTTGTCAAGTGGTTGTCAACTGTCAAAAAATTGCAAGTTTGAAGTTGCGAGTGCGTACACAACACAAAATTTATAATTACTTTTTTGTTTTGTTAGTGATTTAGTGGTAATTTAGAAAGTTTACAGTTATTGTTCAGCGAGTGCACTACTTTATAAACTTTCTATAGCACGAAATTGTAATGTGAAGTGTCCTACAAATCGGTAAATGCAAAAAATCCTTTCACACGGGTAGACCAGCACTACAAGTTTTCATGTTTCACAATTAGGTATAACAACAATGTATTTTATTTTATTTATTATCGCTTAGACGCCCACTTATATGGCTTCTGTGTTACTTTACACAAATACATAGTTTTGCGGATTTAATTAAGCTTCAAGGACAGATAACATTCATTTTTACTACCATTTTTCTGTTTTTGATATTCATGTAAGGTTTCAGATTTTAAAAAAGAATCATGGAGGCAGATACAGCGTCCCTCCGTAAGGCAGCTCCAAACTGGAACTTAGCTGGAGACAAGCAGTTGCTGGAAATGCTACAGAAAATACATCTGGTTTGTAATATTTTATTCAATAATTTTTTTAGGCTTATTTTGTTCTTATAATATGTTAAGACTTTACCACCGGTTAGTAAAGCAACTTATATTGGGAGGTGTAATAAATAAATGCAGTTAGGTACTTGATAATAAATTAAAAAAATCCAAAACATAAGTACTTATCCTATTCTAGTTCACTGGTGTAGTGGCTGTGGAACTGTGGCCTTATAAATGAAATGTCCTGGGCAAGATTGAATCTTTCCTGGTTACAAATTTAGCGTTCGGGTACAATGGCTTGTAGTAACCGATAAAGCATATGAGATTAATAAAACTACCATACCTCTTCCAAGTTAGTCCCCTAAATCCCATAAATTCAGCCAATTCTAACAATAGTTATTGTAGCATTGTGATATGCACAACTTTGTGAACTTACAACTGTTCTATCTTAAGCAAACCAAAAACCAGCATTTTTTTTTGTCTAGAGTTCTAAAATGTTTTCTATATTTTCCAGAAAATAATGACAAAATGTGAAGAGGCTAATGTGAAATTGGATGCTATGGTAGATGCACTTGATAATGCAAGTATAGATCTGCAAAATGTAAATAATAAGTAAGTTTTTAGTTCAGTGAAGTAAGAGTTATTGTAGTTTATAAATTTAAAAACTAAATTACTCACTATTAGTGTAATATTTGACTAAATAGTGGATTTTCAATCATACCTTGTAATGTACACAATGTAATACTAACAAACAAACAGATTCAATAATTACATTTTTAGGCTATGTTCAGATGATAAAAATCTAACGCACATTTTTAAATCATGTGTTGCTTTAATGTGCGACAATTACCTGTCTATTTGAACTTTGAGTTAAACTAAAATTTGTGTATTTCCGTAGATTCATGGCTTTGAGTAACAGTCAATTTGTGGAAAGCAGAGTTTATGATGACGATGTTGATGTGTCAACTGCAGAAAACATTGCAAAGGTATTAATTTTTACTATTCATTTCAAATCAGAGGTGCACTGCTATATTTGAAGTGTAATCCTAAACTTGTAAGGGCCCAATGCTCTCTGCAAGAGATGGCTAATTTGTATACACTGTGTTAGAACTCCTCTTAGATCCTTCGATGATTATTTGTAATTGAAACTACAAAAGCTGATTAACACAGTGGCCAGTGGGGCATGTATGCCATGTGGTTCTGTATAAGTTGGTGGAGTGCATTGGGCCAATCAGATGGAATGCATTGGCATAAATCATTGTGCTTATATAGAATAGAATAAAATAGATTTTTATTGAAATAAACTTTTACAAGTGTTTTTGAATCGTCAAAATAATATACCACTGGTTCGAAATGCCGCTCCTACCGAGAAGAACCAGCAAGAAACTCGGCGGTTGCTCTTTTCGAGTGTTCAATTTACAATTGCTGGAGTGAGTCAAATCCATGCTTTTTTATCATTTACATAATCTTCGATTGTATAGTATGCTTTGTATTGATTGACCATCTTCTTTCAGGTTGAAACTCTTAAAGTGGATGCAGAGAGTGAAATAACAAAATTAAAGAGCAGTTTACAGAGATTAGAGCAAATGCATGAACCTGTTCACATATTGGACAGTGACAGTTCTGACGAAGAAGATGATGGAAGGTGAGTAATCAGCACAAATAAACACTAGAATGGTTTTGGTAAAAATTGATAAAATGTCTGTCTGTCTATGTGTCTGCTTGTTGTCTTTTCACTGCCCATCCTCTTGAATAATTCTGATGAAAGGTACAGAGATCTCTTGTATCTAAGAGATGGATTACAAGGCTACTTTTCATTCCAGAAAATCGAAGAGTTCCCACAGGATTTCATTTTTTTATTTTTTGTTCCATTACAAGTTAAGACTTTGATTACAATCTCACCTGATGGTATGTGATGATGCAGCCTAAGATGGAGGGGTAAGGTAGTTTTTATTAAATCCATACCTTTTATTGGTTTCTATTACAGTTTTTTTTGCATGGGCATTGTTAAGTTATCAAGTTATCAATAACAATTTTTTTTAATTTCAGAATAATATTGAAACCAAAAGAGATTTATTCACATCGTCCACTGCCTTACATCATTGGCTCGCAAGCTTGGAAGAACAAGTGGCATGCAGGTAAGATCTTACTCTTCCTCATCCTAGCATAAGGTATCCGAGAATTACTAGGATTTATGTATGTAATTCCACGTAGCAAAACTTCATTAGGTTACAATTCTTCACGCAAAAACTACTGGACGGATTTGGCTGAAATTTGGAATGAAGATAGATAATATCCTGGATTAGCACATAGGCTACTTTTTATCCCGGAAAATCAAAGAGTTCCCACGGGATTTCGAAAAACCTAAATCCACGCGGGCGAAGTCGCGGGCATCGGCTAGTAATGTTATAAAGGAGAAAGTTTGTGTGTGTGTGTGTGTGTGTGCGTGCGTGCGTGCGTGCGTGCGTGCGTGCGTGCGTGCGTGCGTGCGTGCGTGCGTGCGTGCGTGCGTGCGTGCGTGCGTGCGTGCGTGCGTGTGTGTGTGTGTGTTTGTTACTCCTTCACGCAAAAACTACTGGACGGATTTGGCTCGAATTTAAAAAAACCTACATCCACGCAAACGAAGTCGCGGGCATCAGCTAGTGCTTAAAAAAGCAATGATGAGGTCTAGGTTGGAGTGCGTTTGCCTAGAAGATGCATTTTCACTCTTGAAAATATAATTTAGGTTATATATGACAGCAAACACAGACGCCGGTAGGGCATTCCACACCTTAGGCGCCATCTTCACAGCCAAGAGAATTGCAAAAAGTCCAACCTACTATATGGAGGTCTATAGGAGTTGTATCTAATAGTGGCACGGCAATACTATTGCCGCAATTCTCTCGTCCGTGGACATGGTGCCTCAGCGTTTAGTATCTGAAATGCTGACCAAAAACCTACAAGGTGTTTGTATGTCAACTACATAAGAATGCCAACGTCTCCGGTCTCGTGGTGTGTGTGGTAGATTGGTGATTTGTGAGGTTTTCCTCTCATAGTGTATTGATTTCAATATTTTCTAGGGCTAATACAAGAGGAGAGCGACAGTGACAGCTCAGTATCTAAACAAGACAATATTGGGATATATAATGATGAATATTCAGAATCTGAGCCAGAAACTGCACCGACAGATAAACTGGCACACAGAACTGTAAGTATATTAATGTTTATTTTCTTTTTCATAACAAATAAAATATGTAATAATATCACTACCCATATATTAAATTCAAAAGTGTGTTTGTTTCTTGGTTTTTCCTTTCTCGTACACAATCTCTAAAGCATATAAGTAGTTTTAAATGTATTTCTATCCTTTTCATATTGCTCTCTGTGGAAAAGGACAACACTAGATTTAGACCTGTTAGTTTAGTTCAGTTTAGAGATTGTGTATAACAGAATTAGCCACATTCTCAAATGAAGTCATAGTCTCCAGTAAATAATGTTTTACACAGATATCATCTTCATCAATGGAATCGGAGTTGACGTCACAACCACAAGCCACCAGTGAGGTTACCAGGCAACCAGCGAAACCTGCTGATATTGCCGCGGAATTGGCGAGGCGACTGGGTGGGCAACCTGTACAGGTAAGACGCATGATTAATATATATATTACTAGCTGCGCCCCGCGGTGTTACCCGCGGTGGATAAGTTTGTACACATAAACAGTATTTGAACAGAATCTTCTCAGAGTAACTTGGCAAAGAGAACGGCAGCAAATGGAAAACATGGAACAGGTGAAGCTTGTGAAAACTTTCCACTCACAATCTACACTTGAATAATTGTTCACTTCGAAAAAATGCATATGTCGACCTTTTGAAACGATGAAAAAACTGACAAAATTGTTGTTGCTAGCAAGTCACTTTTGCCAACTCCTACTTACTTAGCAAAGCTGGACATTTTAATTCTCTGAGGGCATAAAAAGCCAATAACAGAAGGAAGTAAAAAAATAAAAATGTGACTGAGTAACCTATGTAAATTAACACATAGGCTACTTTTTGTCCTAGAAAATCAAAAATTTCACGAGGAATAAAGAAATCTATATCCACGCGGATGAAGTCGTGCGTATCATGTAGTCAAAAGATACAAGTGTAAATTAAAAATTTATAACATCCCGACAAAGTATCTGAGTTTTCCAAAACATCATTTTCAAATAAATAATTATGTATCTAGGCAACGTCCATCTTGACAGCTAGTCATTTGTCAATTGACATTATATTATGAACCTAACGGTCTGTTACAAAGTTACAAGAAAACTAGAAAAGAGCTGATAACTTTTAAACGGCTGAACCATTTTTTTGGATTATAGCTAAGAACACTCGATCAAGCCACCTTTCAAATAAAAAAAACTAAAATAAAATCGGTTCGCTCGTTTAGGCGCTACGATGCCACAGACAGATACACAGATACACACGTCAAACTTATAACACCCCTCTTTTTGGGTCGGGGGTTAAAAACAGTCGCCAGTGTGTAGATGTTCAATAGTTAAATCAATGCTTGTTTACAGTTGCCTGCAAGTGAACCTGTGCCTATACAGACTCCTCCAGAGCCAACAACCACAAAGGTTTATAGAGTGGAGAAACCTGCACCAAGTATGTATTTTTTATTTGTAACTAATTCACACTTCCAAATTCACTTACTAATATTATAAACTATTTGATCACAGCTACTTGGTCCGCATGGATTTAGGTTTTTTAAAATCTCTGGCAAATGCTTTGATTTTCTGGGATAAGTAGCCTATATTGGTATAAGGGATGCAATGATAAATCCAGTGGGAACTCTTTGATTTTCTGGAATAAATAGCCTATTTCTTTCCCCGGGATGCAAGCTATTTTCTGTACCAAATTTCATCAAAATCGGTTTAATGAATGAGCTGTGAAAAGCTTGCAGACAGACAGCCACTTTCGCATTTATAATATTAGTAGGTACGGATAGTATCTATATATCTGTCTGTCTGTTACCATTTCACAGTTCTTGATGAAAAGCAATGGAAGCTTTACATAGTTTTTATTTCAGATGACCTAAGAGTTCCCTCAAGATTTTCAAAAAAATCTTAATCCACATGATGCTGTTTCGGACATCAGCTTGTTTTACACAAAAGCAATCATTTTAATATACATATTATAATTATGTGAAAAACTTTTCATTTTAAAACAAAATCATAGCATACATCCAGATACTAGGTCACTGCTTTGAGCCTTTCTCTTTCTTATACTGTTGAGAAATGGTGCTTTCTTGGTGCTCATGCTTAATTGATTTTCTTTTCATACATTTGTAAAATTCATAACCATACAAATCTTACTAATATTATAAATGCGAAAGGTTGTATGTGTGTATGGATGGATGTTTGTTACTCTTTCATGCAAAAACTACTGGATGGATTTGACTGAAAGGGATGGAGATAGATTATGCCCTGGATTGACGCATAGGCTACTTTTCATCCCGGAATATCAATGAGTTCCCACGGGATTTTCAAAAACCTATATCCACGGGAACGTCGCGGGTATCAACTAGTATTATATAAATGTAAATCTGTTACCTTTTCATTGATCATCTTCCAGGTCACTCTTGTATTTCGAAGATGGACATCTGGCTACTTTTAATTCCGGAAAGTTCTCTGGGACTTTAAAAACCTAAATCCATGTAGATGATTTCGCATGTAGTTAAAAGATACTTTTTTTTATTTTAGCTACAATTTTCTCCGACGAACCGCCACCTCTAGATGACTATCAATCCTACAAATCCGACTACACGGATGACGACGATATATTCGCGGAGTTGCACAAGAAACCTAATCCTAATACAAATAGAAGTCAAAATCGCGTGACCAAGGATTTGTTTGGTGGTCTCAATGATAATATTGTCGATGATCTGTTTGGTGAAGTGGAAACCCGTGACAATGATATAGGAAACGTTGACTATCAGGATGATAAAGTAAGTACGATAAAATCTATCATTTTTTTCCGATATATTTTGGATCTATCCTTTTTATCAGATATATTTTTGGATTATCCTTTTTATCAGATATATTTTGGAGAGTATGCTCAGCGGGATGATTTGCTAACTCAGTGTTTAACATCGAATGATAGTCACCGAGCTCATTGGACATTGGTTGGTTCTACATTGCTGCTTCACTGAGCGATAATAAAATATTTTATGTAGAAAATAATCAATTGATTAAAAATAAATGTCAAATGAGCTCGGTGGCTATCATTCTGTGTTAGATACTGGGTTAGCGAATCATTGGGCAGGAACTTCACAACCTTGTGGCCCTCCTTCGCCGTTATACCACAGAATAGCAAGAAAGCGTGAACGCTGGCACCATAAGTCACACAGTCGACATCCAATCTCGTACGAAGCGTTTTTGTTCAACGTTTCTGATTCGAACCGCTAAGGTGTAGAATGCCCTGTTATAATACACTTGGAAAAATTACACTCAAATATTATCTTCTTTACAAAAATGCAATACAAGGAATCAAAAGCTCAATTTGCTATAGTCCACTGAAAAATGCAATATTAATATAACGTTATAATAGATTTTATTAATTTAATTAACATATTATTCATTATTTTACTCCTGTCAGTTAAATGCCTTACTAAATGTATTTTCCTTTTTTAGTCAAGTGCACGTGGCAGGGAAAAAACACCTCTATTTGATGAGAGACAGAAATCAAATTTGGTCACTGAAAAACCTCTGCCTAAACAGAAACCAATAGAAACTAAAGCTGAGACTGAAGGTGCTGTTAAAGTAAGTAAAGTGTTATATAAAGGCTTATACCTAGTCTTAACAAAGCTTTTGCTCAAGCATCAAAAAGTCAATTTAATATTATATGAATTGATTGTGTGAAAAGACCAAAGTTTTGTTACAGAAGCCAGTTGGTGGTATATCTCTATTTGGAAGTAACAAAGGTGCCGAAAGCATTGGTGCAGCCATTTTGAAGAGAAATCAAAGAAAATCTTCTACATCTGATGAAGACACAAGTAATACGGAAAATAAAGGAAAAGCACCAAGCATTGAAAAAACAAATGAAGAACCAGTGAACAAAATAATCAAAGACTTATTTAGTAAACCGACAAAGAAGGTGATTAAGAAAGAAGAAACCAAAAGGAAAGAAGAGGTTGAAAAAGTTAAACCTGCGAAAGATAAAATAGATCTATTTAGTGATAACCTTTTCGACGATATTGATGATATTTTTACTACAAATATTGTTACAAAACCGAAAGACCATAAATCTCAAAAATCTATATTTGATGATGACGATCTGTTTGCCGATATAGCTATAAAGAAATCCGAGGAACGTAGTGATAAAAGTGATACAAAAAATGTGTTTGATAGCAATGATGATTTGTTTAGCGAAAATGAAAACACACTAAACACTGAAGTTAAAATTCGTAATAATCCTACAAATGTTGACAAAAATGCTATGATTGCCAAAGAAACTGTTAATGATAAACTAAAAAGCGATAACAAATCAAAACAAACTGCGAGCAAAAGTTTATTTGATGATGACAGTGAAGATGATCTATTTTCAGATGCCAAAACAGTCGGTAATGTTAGCAAGTCTCAAAATCCTATCATTGAAAATGTTAAAGAAGCGGAAGATATTACATTAGAAAGTAACCATAAATCTCTGAGTACAAAAACTGTAATAAACGATGTAAATAACTTATTGAATAAGTTAGAAAGCAAAAGTCTATCACAATCGATTAATTCAAAATCTCAACTAGAAAGTCCTTCTCTTTTTGATGACGATGAATTCGATGACATATTTACTGCCCCAACAAAATCAAGTACTGAACAAAATAAGTTAAACAATCCAGAAGACACTAAACATATTATCATTGAAGATACGAAAAACACAGGAACAATTGAATCAAATAAAACCGGGTGCAAAGAAGAAATATCACGAATAAACGATAATATTGCTGAAATAAGACAAACTGCACATATCGAAAATAAAATTTCAGAAACGCGTGATATTGCAAAAACTAATATAATGGTAGGTGAAACAAAAAATAGTTATATTTCAGATGATAAAGCTAAATCTAAGTTATCACAACCTGAAGAAATTTTTGCTGATGTAAATGAAATAGTAGACCAAAAACAAGATACTAGAAGTTCATACTTTGCAGATGTAGATGATGATTTAAAAAAACCAGAGCATTTCAAACATTCTGAAACTTCAAATGAAGATGCTAAAAATATTCTACCCCCAGATTTAATACCAGAATGCTCAAAATTGGAGCCTACCGAACCAAGTGTATTAAGTGATATATTTACTGATTTGCCCCCTGAGTTTGAAAAACCTTTAGAACCAAAGAAAAGTAAAAATGTAAACGCTTTGTTTGATGATGATTCTGACGATGAAGCGTTGTTTTTTAAAAAGAATGAACCTATAAGCGATGAAAAACCAGAACTGAATTTCGATAGTGACAGATTTAGAATATTTCATGATGAACCGCCTGAAATTGATGTAGATTTTTCTCAGAAACCTTTGAAAAATACCCCCAACACTTTCGATGAATTGACTGATGATGAATCGTTTGGAGATTCGCCTACATCACAAGCACAACAGCCAGTCAAAAATGTTGAAATAGAAAGTGTAAAAGAAGTAAATGAACCACATAAAAACGTCTTTCTAAGCAGTGAAGATAAAATAACGAATGCAGTTGATATCACAAAACTAATTGAAGATTCTAAAGAAAGTGAAAAAAATCAAGAAACAAATGTTTCCGATCTTCTAGTAAGTTTTGAAGAAAATACTAAAATGAATTTGTCAGAAGACATAAGTGACAAACCAGAAGTCAGCGAATCGGAAACTCTTGCAAATAAAGATCTAATAGAAGAAACTGAGCAAGTGAAATTAATAGGAAAATTAAAGCCCATGAATTTCAATATAAACGTGAACAGTTTACTTCCTGGAGCTTCTTTAAAGAAGTCAAAAACAAGCGAAGAAACAGACGGTCAGGCTATATCAACAAAAAGTAATGAAGAATTAAATATACATAGTTCTGAAAAGACTGAATCGAAAATGGTGAAATCCGTTAGTTTCGACGGAGATCCAGACTCAGAAATTTTAGATAATAAATTGTCCAAACATAGAGCGAAAATTCAAGTCAAACGACGACCATCTTCTAGGAGAGCTCGATTAGAAGCAGTTAGAAAATCACGAATCGAACTTGCATCAGATTCCACTGATAATTCTAGTTCTTTTGATGAACCTCCTTATAAAGAAATAGTTAATAGAGAAAGGCTAGATGGCACAGTTGATTCAACTATAACACAAACAAAATCTTCTAGTGGTGATACTTTTAAAGAAAATGCAAGTACATTAGATATGCCAGATACTACTGATGTAATTAATCCTTCTTTACCAGAAACGTTACTTAAAGAAAGAGACAATTTTATTGGTACAAAAATCACTCAACCAGACGTTAAGTCAAAAGTAGTTTATATTTTAAACGACGAAGACATATTCAATGATATCGATCCAAAAAAAGAAGATAATAATGGAAGTAAAAAGGTGCATAACAAAAATGTTCTCAACGTCATCGACGACGATGATGAATCTTTATTTAAAACACCCAATATATCGACTTTAGGTAAAACTTATGAAAATAAAACTGTATCCAGCTCAGATGATCTGAAACCAGAGCCCAAAACCACTGTATCAAAAGAAAGTTTACAAAAGGCTTCTGAAAATGTAAAAGATAATAATTTACCTAAAACTAAAAAGTTGCTTTTTGATGATCTAAGTGATGATGAAAATGAATTATTCGGTGGTAACAAAAAGCCTGCAATACAAAAAGCTAACATATTTGATTCTGATAGCGAGGGTGAATTATTCATCAAGAGTAAAAGAGAAAGTGCAACTGTTGAACTTAAAAAAGAGGCAGTTAAAGGCTCCCTGTTTGGCGATGAGAGTGATGATGACAGTGATTTGTTCAGTGTTAAAGCAAAAAAAACATCAGGTAAATTACTTAAATTTTAATATTATCATGTGCCAATAAATCCGAAAAGGTGTCTGTTTGTTATTTACTGTTTGAAGCCTCTAATGGTCATTTTGGCTTCACATGGATAAAATTGCTGGCATAACCTAGTATGTGTTAGTACTATCTTAAGGTTGCTTAGATTTAGAGACTCTGGGGGCATTCCAAGTATTTTCATTGTTGGCATTTCTTCAGATATTCTTTTATTGCTTCTGAAATTACAGAGATAGGTAATAATTACATAGTCAGAATCCAAGGAACATTAATGTCTAGTTTGTAATTTTTTAATTTACATTGTTTTAGTGTTGTCCTAATATACTATTGATTTTACCTATTCGATTAGTTATCGATACTAAAATGAATGTTGATCAATTAATACAAATTAATATATTATGTAACGCAAAAAGTATGTCTCATGAGTACATTTTTATATTATGTTATTGTTAAGTATACCAATATTCATCTACCTTCCGCAGGAAATGTAAGACAACATGATATACAAAAACCAAAAGAAGTGGCAGCTAAAACATCAGAGCCAGTTTTTGAAGACCCCTTGTCTATGTTCGGTGATGTCAGCTGAAAATTGTATGCAGTTGTTATGAAATTATTATACAAATATTTATTACTTTTATAGAGATTATTTTTAACTACATGCTGACCAAGTGAAGTAGAGTTAAGTAGACGAATAGCAAACGTGACCTCAGTCTCTCATTTTATACGGACGAGAAGACCGCATCCTACATTTCTATTTTCAACCCATTCGTCTAGTTGGCTTGGTCGGCTACTACTTTTTTTAAATGTATTACTGGTTATTTTAACTTTTAGAACTTTACAAAAGTTTATGAGATTTTCTATTATAATGTTATGACAATTTTGTACGTAAAATTGCCACACTTACCTACTTTTTATTTATGTGTTCAAAAATAAGCATTATATTATTAATATTTAATGATTTTTAAATATTCAGTTCGTACTTGAAATGGATTATTATTTAATATAAAAAGAAATATTTTATGTGAAACAGTGTATTAAGATTAATTGCCTATGAAAATGTAGAAAATTAACTTATTATTATTATTATTATTATATAGTGCAACCAAACATTCCGTAAATGTAAATTCAACTTATGTTATTGTAGTTAGGTAAATCATGTAAATAAATAAATCGTTTTAAATTGTGTTATTGGAACGAAATAATATAAGTAGACCAAGATTTTGTAAAATCACGCATCGATGTTATAAAAGTAAAACTCGTGTAAAAATCGACAGTAGGTACTTTATTATGATACTATTTTTATTACGCCTTTTATGTTGCGATGCGCCATGTTATCGCGTTTTGCTAACACAAATGTGTTATTTTAACTGAGGTCATGCTATTTGGGGGGCGTGACCTAACTGTTTTGTTTGCAGAGTCATTTTATTAACGTGTTAGTAAAACAATATTTTCTTCGGGCCCGGCTTTAGACGCGCTATTAACATGATGTTAATTCAGAGTTTCACACAGATGCATACTTTGCAATTAGCAATGCATGATTTATTTCTAGATAGGTCGCACTACCTTAAAAAAATGACAAATTACCTACGTGATTTTATATAAAACCAATAAAAACTAATTTGAACCTCTTTACATAGATACTCATGCATTTCTGAATTGCAAAGTTGATTGTAGATAGCCAATAGGTGCTTTTTAGAAATAGTTAAAGCTGTAACTAAGTGCCTATGTAATATTGTGTTAAGTTTGTATGAATTTAATATATTAATAAACTTAACTGTTTGTATTTCTGTTTTATGTTGTTACAAACCCTAAATTCTGTAGTTAGTAGAATACCCAGTGATATCCAAAGTCCCGACTAAAGGTTATTTAAAATTATGAATCAAAGTCAGACAATGAAAACTCCTATTTCTGATTTTAAGCATGATAGAATAACGTATTAATATGATAAAAACCCTGAATCGATAATTTTAGATTACGATAGCTGCGGAATATGTCAGTACATCACTATTTTCGTGTCAGTTTTGTAGTCTATGCTCTATGAATATGTCAGCCAGTGTATTCATTTGTAGAGATTTTTCCCTATTTTAAGGCGAAACGATTTATATTAGATACGGCTTAGGGTTTTAAAATGTTAAAAAAATTAAAATGAAACTTCAGGTGCTTATTTTACTTTACGTCTTGTATTATTTTATCAAAAAGAATAGGTTTAGAAATCTAGAAAGGGCAGAATGCATCACGGAATGTTAGTGTATCCTTATAGATATAATCATTAATTAGCAAAGTATTAATAAAATTATGAGACTGAACTAAATCAGGGTATTGGTAAATTACGTAACTAGCTAAATTAGGACGAATTCCTATAGGGTAAAAACAAAATCGTATATTGCAACATTGAATGCAGTGTCACTGTCATTTTTAATTGTCAATGGTTATTTCTGAATTCTGTCAAGCGTGGCTTTGCACAATTTTGTAATTTGCTGTTTTATGCCGAAAATAATTAAAAACTATAATAATTAAACATGAAACTTCCCGATAAAAAGAAGCCCAAAAAGCAGAAAACAAAAATGAAGACTATAACCAAACCTAAAAAAGAGAAGGTGTTTCTTGTGGCTCAAGAATTTAAGTTTGCACGTCTTCTTTCTGGAAATGAGAAGAGAACTCGCGATCGTGTTCTTAAAACGCTGAAAAAATGGCTGTCGAACTGTTTTGAGAAGAAATATGGTTAGTTTAAGTGCGTTTATGTATAAAAAATTGCGATTTGTTATTGACATGTGAAGTATGTAGCATAACCTCAAAGCAAAACATTGTATTATAATACCATGTAGCTTACTACGCACTTTTTTGTCCTCGTTAAACTTTCTACTGAAAGATGTCGTTTAGTAGAATTATAACGAAAAAGTCAGTACAGAGCGATTCGAAGATCACTACAACTTATCAATACAGCTTAGTATCTTCAACTCAAGGCAAGTGTGAATGTGCCCTGTTACACTATCAATACTATCACGCTATACTTGATATCTAGATTCTGTATCTGCAATATCTTTGGATGTGTTTGAAATCCCATTCCTCCAGAACCACGATACAGAATGAGGATGATAAGGATTATTTCTTAGTTATTAGAGGGTTTCCCAAAATTCGTAAAATCCTCATTCGCTGCTAGTTTTAAGTTTGCTAACAATTTTAGATTATTGATTTAACTAAAAAAGTATGTCAAACGTGTATGATATACACATTGTTTATTTCATACAAGCTCCCATACTAAGGGAACATTTTGACATTTGATAAGAAAATAGCTGATTACACTAGTAGTCGTTATCCCTATTCTAGGCAAGCTGTAATCTTCCTTATCATTGCTGTCCATTGGACATGATTATTCTCAAGAGCAAGCCTATCTTGCATAAGAATGCTTTTATTTTATAAATACACCAATTCACAACAAACTATGATAATAAGAATTATTTAACAAACTGTTACGAATCCTTTTCGGAATTTAACATTGATGTTATGATAAAATAACACTATATAATCCTATTACTATTGCAGAATTTAAAGAGGATGACTTTATCAGAGTATGGAAAGGTCTCTTCTATGCTGTGTGGATGTCCGACAAACCCTTAGTGCAGGTAATTTGATACAAAAAAATGGGGAGAGTAAAGCTAAAATTTTCATGCAAGTACTGCCAAAATCCTTAGTAAAAAAACATACTTCCATTGAAAATTTTCCTGAAAATTATTTTGTGTCGTGTTGGAAAGCTCCTTGGGAGTCCATTTTTGTAAAAAAGTGAAGTGTTCATTACTGCAAATAGAGTTACGAGGGCACTGCACACTGGAGGCAGCATTGCACTATTTTGTTACTTTAAAACAAACTTATAGGTGTATAATACAGGTCCTTGTTTCCAGGAGGATCTGTGCGAGAGCATTGCAGCAACCTTGGACTTATTTCCACCAGACCAAATAGAATATGCTATAATGATGATCAAAGCTGGCTTCAAGGTCCTTGCCACAGAGTGGTATGGAATTGATCAGCATAGAATGGATAAATTTCTTATGGTAACATGTGAATCACTTCTACTATACCTTCTAGATTACTTGTCAAGATTTGGCCAGTACCTCTAGTCATTGGCATGCAGATCATAGAGGCATAAAAGCATTGCTTACCCCAGCTGTAATAGCTCAATGTTTATTTTCAATTAGACTCTCTGTAAGTTCCTACCTACTGAATGCCTACCCTGACTTCAAATCCTGTGCACACCGCTGCCTCTAGTACAAGTTTGCATGTGTACTTATTACTCCTATCGGTACTTGTGGAGAGTGCTGTGGTCTAATAAGGTGTTCCTGAGTTCTGAGATTCCATCATCTGCAGGGAAGGGACTGTCGCGGCCTATACAGACTATAGACACACAATGTAGGTAAAAAACACTAATAAAATATTTAAAAATGGTGACAGCAATACGAAATTTAATTACTTAAATCGGTTGTAATGCCTATATTTTGAGATCTTACTCATTTTAGCACTATGTATCAGCTGTCATGTCAAATTTTAGTCTTCAATTTAAAGATGAATCATACTTTTTACATGACAGCATGAGAGTTAAAATGGTGAGTGATATCTTAAAAATGTATGCACTATAACTGTCCTCGTGCATGTGGGGCTAAGATACTATTTTTAACCCCTGACCCAAAAAGAGGGGTGTTGTGTTTAACGCGTGTGTCTGTGTATCTGTCTGTGGCATCGTAGCTCCTAAACTAATGAACCGATTTTAATTTAGTTTTTTTTTTGTTTGAAAGGTGGCTTGATCGAGAGTGTTCTTAGCTATAATCCAAGAAAATCGGTTCAGCCGTTTGAAAGTTATCAGCTCTTTTCTAGTTACTGTAACCTTCACTTGTCGGGGGTGTTATAAATTTTTAATTTAGACTTGTCCCGATTGTAATTAGGAATGCCCTCTATACAGCTAGTCCGGCGTTACCTTCGCGGCAGTTTCCGCTGTCTGCAGCGGTGTCAATGGAAGCTCACAAGCTGCCAGGCCTTTGCCGACATGCTGTGCTCTAGTGACGGTGAGTTCATATGAATATCATCATCAGCTTGTGTCCACTACTGAACAGAGCTTCTGAGACCTTCTAATAGCAAGTAACCCATTCCCCTAATCTGCAGTGCCCGGCAGGAAATATTGTAGGTACATCGAACTTTAGAAAGAGATAATGGTTTTGTAGAGCGGTGTCTCTGTCGTTGAGACCGACCAAATGTCACATAGGTATAAGTGACAGAGACAACGCTCTACCAAGCCGAAATCTCTTTCTAAAGTTCAATGTACAATATATCCTGCTGGGGACTGTATATGGCTATATGAAAATAGAAAATAGAGAATTTAAATTTATCTCAGTAGGATCCATAAAAGGTTTTTGTTTTAATTTAACACAATATGCTTGCTATAAAAGCAGACAGGAAATTAGCAAGCAGATATTTAATTATGTTGCGAGTGAAGCGAACCTAAGTTGCTTCAACCAATAAATGTTTGTGAAAACTTGCATTGAATTCACATGAACCGAAACTCACTCATAATGAATGCGAATCAGGATCTAGTTATGCAATATCGTGAGAAAAGAAATTAAAATGTTGTATTGTGATTCAAAGGTATCCTAGCGTTAAAGACGCCATTGTACGCGAGGAACGCAGCCTCCTTGATGTTGCATGTCACAGATTGCTACTTGGAAGAATTATGTAAGGTAAATAATACCATAGTACCATAAGACCTATTCCATGTATTAATGCACCTTACTTACAACCTTAACCTGGAACGGGAGCTGGAAGAAATCTCTGTTTAGAGATAAGCATTTCCAATGTACTCCGCTTAATTTATTATAACTTTGTAACTACAATTTTGCTACATGAAAGTTGTAGTATATCACACTTCATACTAATAAAGGCGAAAGTTTGTATGTGTGTGTGTGCGTGTGTGTATGTTTGTTTCTCCTTCACGCAAAAACTACATGACGGATTTGGCTGAAATTTGGAATGGAGATAGATAATATCCTGGATTAGCACATAGGCTACTTTTTATCCCGGAAAATCAAAGAGTTCCCACGGGATTTCGAAAAACCTAAATCGAAGTCGCGACGGGCTAAGTCGCGGGCATCGGCTAGTCACACTATCACACTAATATTATGAAGGCGAAAGTTTGTATGTATGTGTGTGTGTGTGTTTGTTACTCCTTCACGCAAAAACTACTTGACGGATTTGGCTGAAATTTGGAATGGAGATAGATACAATAATATCCTGGATTAGCACATAGGCTACTTTTTATTCCGGAAAATCAAAGAGTCCCCACGGGTATTCCGAAAAACCTAAATCGAAGTCGCGACGGGCGAAGTCGCGGGTATCGGCTAGTATAGTATAAAAATCCAATACCGGATATTGGATTCCAATATTGGAACGCCTTTGCAAGAAGACGCCTGCGGAAGAAGCAAGAAATTCTGCAGTTGTTCTTTTCAAAAATTTGATATACACCTTACTCACAACCTGCACGGGGAAGCTGGAAGAAATCTCTGTTTAGAGATAAGCATTTCCTATGTACATAGCTTAATTTATCTTAACTTTGTATATACAATTTTGGTACATGAAAAATAAATATATAAATATATATATATTATGCTATGTATAAAAGTAATTGAAGTCCCGCGCATTGCTGGAGCAAATTGCACATCAAATCCATGCTCTTTTATCATTTACATAATCTTCGATTCTATAATAAGCTTTTTTCCAGTTGAAAAAAAGGGTTTTTTTAGGAGCATATAATTTTAATAGGTTTTTGTAATCTTGGGGACTCCAGAATCAATTGCAGAAGTTGGTTATAAAAGATACCTCTCTTATTTACTTTCTACAGGTGTCCAAAGGTGAGATCCCAGAGGAGAGTCTAGTGGCTCTGCTATACCCGATCAGTGTGCAAGTGTGTGGCGGGGAGGGCACTCTCGCTATGGCCTGCAGGGGTGTTCTCACTAATTTGATCAAACAGAGCGAACTCGGATTGGAGTATGATATTGCAACGTCTGCTTGGAACAAGGTCTGTATATATTATGTCATCTGTTGGCATAAATCTGTCTCGTTTTAACTGAAAGTTAAGTCTAAGCAAAGTCAAAGTGATTATTGTATATATTGTTGATTATAGTGACTATAGATTTCAATGTCAAAATGAGATGGGTTTGGAATAGTGTAAGGTTTTGCTTATTAAGTGAAAATGTTAAGAACAAAATAATCTCTCGCGCGTAGTAATACGGCATAACCTTACTTTCACGTACGGCCGGCTGTGAAGCTATCACGAGGTTACCATTGGTTCGAAGTCGCTTTCGAGTTAATTGTAAATCTGCCCATTTTTATCACACTAATATTATAAAGGCGAAAATTTTTATGTGTGTGTGTATGTTTGTTACTCCTTCATGCGAAAACCACTGGACGGATTCGGGTGAAATTCAGAATGGAGATAGATAATATCCTGGATTAACACATAGGCTACTTTTTATCCCGGAAAATCAAAGAGTTCCCACGGGAGTTCGAAAAACCTAAATCCACGCGGACGAAGTCGCGGGCGTCAGCTAGTTTCAAATAACTTTTTATATGTATTATCAAGACAAAATCATAAAATTTCACACTGAATGGTTTGCATTGCACCAACAAACTATAAGTTCAGCCAATCGCAATCTGAGATTGTAGCAATGCAATGTGAGCTTCTTGTAAAGGACAAAGAACGTCTTTGCAATAATTTTTTAATCATCTTTTAATTTATAGTTAGGGTGTCCCGCTGGTGGCCCCGAGGCTTTGGAGCGCGTCTCAGATGATGACAGCGATGACGATGACGATGATGATGAACAAGCTGACGAATCTATGCAAAATGGCAAGCAAAATGACGGGTGAATGAAATTATTACTAAAACAACTACTTACTATTATGGGTGTTTCATGCTTATTTCGTGGTTTAACGATATAATATTTGTAATGATATGATTTTTAATTCTCGATATTGACTTTCGTTTTTTTAAAAGTTGACATCGACCTTCGTTTTTTCGACAGTCGACATCGACCTTAGTTACCTCGACTGTCGACATCGACCTTAGTTATCTCGGGAGTCGATATCGAACTTAGCTACCTCGACTTGCGTTATCTCGAAATCGACCTTTGTTTTCTCGACAGTCGACATCAGCCTTCACCATCTCGACAGTTGAGCTCGACCTTCGTACATCGAAATATTTTATACATTGCCTGAAAGTTAGGTGTTCTATAGAACTACTACTTGTTGTAATTGTATTCTATTCCAAAAATACCTTATATAATATCCCAGTACTTCAATTCTATTGAATATGATGTTTCATGTTAGGCCGGAGCCGCTGGACCCTCGCGCGGGGCGCGTGGACGTGACGCTGGAGCCGCTGCCCGTGCCGGCCAGCATGATAGCGGAGCAGCTCAGAGTATTGATGGCCACCGCCTCCTCCAAGGCCTACAAGCGAGCCAAGATATGCTTGGAACGGTGAGTACAAATGTTCACACTTTACACCACTTTTATGTACTGAAAAGAGAGTTTAGCGTTAGCGAAGAAGTCTAACTCGCGCACCGAGGGTTCCGTACTCGGGTATTTTTCCGACATTTTGCGGGATAAATCAAAAACTATTAAGCAGAAAACCAAATAAAAATCTGTTTTACAATGTATAAGTAAAGCCCTTTCATATGATACCTCACTTGGTATAGTTATCATACTTTGAATTTTAATACACTGTTTAATATTTTTTTGTGATGTAACTACAAATTCACGGTTTTCGAATTTTTTCCTTTACTTGTCTATAAAACCTACCTACCTGCCAAATTTCATAATTCTAGGTCAACGGAAAGTACCCTATTGGTTTTCTTGACAGACACGACAGACGGACAGACAGACAGATAAACAGACAAAATAGTTATCCTATAAAGGTTCCGTTTTTCCTTTTGAGGTACGGAACGCTAAAAAGATTATGGACTTCAGTGCGCTGGCACAGAATACTTCATAGTAACTTACAGAGCAAAATCCTTTTTGTTTTCATTATAAGAATATAAGTAACGAACAATATATCACTTTGGCCCCTTGTAACGCAAATGACTTGTTGTGTCATAGTTTCGAAGAGCTGAGTCGTAACCAGTACCCGCTGCGGGTGCCGGCGAGCGAGGCGGCGGGGCCGGAGCCGCGGCCGCAGCGCGCCGAGCCCAAGCGCGCCGCCACCAGGCTGCGCGCGCTCGAGAAGTTGCTCGTCAAGCAATCTGACGAACTGGCCCTAAGAGGTTCGTTATCAAAACTAAGGCAGGCCGCATATACACAATGAAATTATAGTGGTGACTTCGTCTGTGTTGGCGTTTTCTGGCGCGCGTGCGATGCGTTTTTGGAGTGTTTTTTTTTTTTGTTAAAAGTTGTCGGTTTTTGTGTTTTACTGGTGTTTTTTGGTGGCGGAACTGACTGGGAAGCGCTCTAGAGGGGCGCCGCGCGTGTGTCGACGAGCGCCGGCACAGACGAAGTCCATACTTATATAGTTTCCCTAACTTGTAAATAACTACAAAGTTGACATTGGCTAATCTATGTAAAGCCAGACGAGAGAAAAAAAATTATAGTCGTTTATGTTGATTTACTATTTTCATTGTTCTAACTTTTACACTATTATCGAAGTTCCTATGTTTTCTCTATCATTATTCTAATATTATTATTTGTTACAGGTTTAAGCCGAAAACACCGTAAAAGACTTTTGGCAAAAAGTAGATCCGGAATTAATATTGTGGATGAATTACTGTCTTCTGGAAGCGTACCGGCTGATTCGACGGTAAGCAAAAATTATTTTTCTAATAAAAATATTTTTGTTAAATCCCGCAGGAACTCTTTTACTTTCTAAGGTAAAGGTAGCTCATGTCGCCCTCAAGGTCTTTAACTATATCCATACAAAATATTACCTTGCTTTTTTGCTCTGTTACGATGCGGTTGAACAACAAATTAGAATCAAGAACAATAATGAAAGGCAAATAAACATACACACTTTCGCATTTATTATTATTATATGGATACTTATTTCGGTTACACTACTACGCACTATTTTCTTTGTTGATTTGCGGCCGCAATTGTTTCAGAATGGCGATTGGCGCGTTGAGACCACAGCGACAGAAGATAAAAACAAGCAGAGCGAGTCCAATAAAGAAAATAAGGCCGTTGATAAGAAAAAGAACAGAAAGCGGAAACTTCAAGAAAAAGCCACTCAAGAGCATAGTAAGAAACCTAAAGTCGACAGAATTAATAAATCAAAACAGTTAGAAACTAAGAAAAAGAATAAAGTTAAGGATAAAAAGTTAATAAGTAACAGTGATGAGAGCAAACAAAATCTTAAAACAGAAAATGGCAAAAAAGAAAATAAAAACAAAATTGTAACGATAAAGAATAATAAAATATCAAATATTGATAAGGGCAAAGTTATTAATAAGCTATCAGATGATAGTAATAAAGTAAAAGACTCCATTAGTAAGGAAAAGAAAAAATCAACACAGGACAAAGTATTAAGCATTAAAACAAACAAACCGACAAATGATGTCACGAATAAATCTATTCTTAAAAAACAAAAAGATTTGAATGCTAAACACGTGAATAAAAATTCTAAACCGCAACTTGTAGTCAATAAAGTGAAAAACTATCAGAAACTAGTAAGCGGTAAAGTGAAAAAAGACGGTACTCTGAAGAAAAAAGCTGATATGGAGTCACCGAAAAAGGTGAAATTCGTGCTAAAAAATAACAGCATGCAAGAAACCGTAGACTACTACAAAAGTGTGAGACAAAGTCCAAATATACCTTTTGATAGCAGTAAACAGCCGACCAAAACAAATCTGAAACCATCTACGCCGTCGCCTATCAATCCGTTTTTCAAAAAGAAATTAAAATTAAAAAAATTTTAATGATCCCCTTTTATTTAATTTTGATGAAATATCTGTAGTGAATTGTAAAAAAGTAGCGATTTCTGATACGCGTTTTTATCACTTTTATTATTTAATAATAGTCTACAATGTACAAGTGTAAATTTATAACACCCCCGACAAGTGAAGGTTACAGTAACTAGAAAAGAGCTGATAACTTTCAAACGGCTAAGAACACTGGCGATCAAGCCACCTTTCAAGCAAAAAAAAAACTAAATTAAAATCAGTTCATTAGTTTAGGAGCTACAATGTCAAACTTATAACACCCCTCTTTTTGGGTCGGGGGTTAAAAATGAAATAATGATTTTCATGGCATACCTATGACTGATTTACACTTTCCCAAATACGACATGCTTGTAATAGGTACTACGATATATTATAATTTAAAGACATGTTTTAATTTTTGGTTTTACTGCTGGACTGTGATAATTTTATCAAAATCTATTCAAGGTTCTCCAGTTATATTGTACGAGTTGTATATATTTTTCACAATCCAGTACCATTTTTAAAAGTTTCTGATATGGAAGACTTGAAAATTTAACTCGACTTGCTCAGAAATCAATTTTTAGATACGCGTAGTGGCTTGCGTGCCACAATCCTAACTTTTTTTGACATTTAGCAATTCTTGCACAAGTCGTGAGCTGTCATCTTGTACAAAACTGACGTGGACAAAGTCAATCATCACAATTGGGATGATGCCTTGTCTAAAATAAATTATTTATTAGAAATCATTAAATAGAGGGACTTCTAAAATTCGAGAAATCCACGTTCGATGTTAGTTTTAAGTTTGCTATTTAAAATTATCGATTCAACAAAAGAAGTGCGTCCAATTATGTCAAATGTCTATGACGTCATATCTGTGAATTTCATACAAGCCCTTACTAAGCGAGCGTTTTGACGTTTGTTAAAAAGTCACTGATTTGACTAGTAGTCATCATCCCTATTGAGATTGTAATAATGATTGATGCAGTTTGTCCGCAATTGACCAGCTGGGAGTTTCTAAATGATACTACCTTACATATTAAGCAGATAGCATAGATTTAGGATCTTCCTCATTTTCTAAACATGATACAGTCGTTTGGTTCTTATTGTATAGGTGAACTAAACAGCATAACGTATACTATGTTGGTATGTTATTATGGTGCTTTGCGTTTGCCGAAACGGCTCCACGTTTCTTAGCATTTGTTATGTTATGAATGTTTTGATAGAATAAATGAGACGTTTTTCATTGAATGAGTTTTTGTTTTATTCTTACGATCTGTAAAACCTCATTCGCACGAGAGCATTTTAACGTTCGTTAAAAAAAGCGTTCAAATTGAACAAATTTATAATTTGCTGTTCTTGGTATTTGTAGAGAAGGAAATGGTGAGTAAGGCCTAATTCGCACGAGCGTTAAAAAAGCATTGCATTAAAACCCGGCGTTGCGCTGAAAATACTACAATGCGCGATTATAAAGCGTTGACGTGTGAACAGATACTTGGGAATGCATTTGTTCTATTTGAACGCTTTTTTAACGGACGTTAAAAAGCTCTCGTGCGAATGAGGCCTTACGATGCTCTCCAATGACAATTCCATACAATATTATTGCAAAGTACATTGATGTCGCACTGACGTGACAAACGCTTGACTTGGAAAGTCTTACCTCGCATCCTCGGACGCGAGGTAAGACCTCCTCGCGAGGTAAGATCCTCGCATACTCCTCGCGTCTAGACTCTGTCCAACTCAAACTAAGCTTTATTTTCTAAAGGCCGGACGGCATTAGAGCGCGGCACAAAGCGTCAAAATATTGTTTCAATCATTTCGAATAGTGCATGTCGCACTAGAGTAGGCCTGCCATAAATGCTGAAAGGAATGCACCCGTAGCCAGGAATTGGTTTATTCTTAACCGAATTTTTTCATAAGGCTAAAACTTTTACTCGACGGGGTGAATACCTGCTTTCTCGCTGCCGTCTCGTTAATGGCGGTGGTAGACAAACGCCTTAACACCAAACCGGGACACAACGCTTCAGACCGCGACATGTCCCGGTGTACCGGGACGTGTGGCAGCCCTACACTAGAGCGGCACTGCTTAGAGAATATTTTGACGCGCGGCGCCGCTGAAAATTGTAATACGTTCCGGCCTCTAGGACGGCAGCGGCGCGCGGGTGTCGAATACGCGCGTCCTACGCGTTTTGTTTTCGCTTTACCAAACGGTATGCTGAAGCACAAAGTTGAGTTTACCTAGGAACTGTGTGTTTGAATCTAAGGCCGAGATCTCTAGAGAGAAGTATTTTGACTTTGCTCAAGTTTCAGTTAATACGAGATAGATTTATGTCAGCAATATAACGCTATTTTTTTTTAACAGCACCTTAAGTCTGATCAAGGTCATAGTGCTCTCTATATGTAGATCTCAAGGCTAAGTCTATTCTCTCGAACCAAAATGGTACCTACTTATAACATACATGCTAATAAAGAAGCGAATCGAAGTGTGGCGTTAATCATTCGATCTCACACAGTATACCTGTCTGAGATAGAACGATTAACATTGTTCGTTTCTTTAATGACACGTTATTATGCCATTAGGTTTTAGGTAGGTAGGTAGGTAGGAATAAAACACCATATTTATAACTGTATATAATATGTTTCTACACTGCGCTTCACTATATTTACACCTATTATATATCATTTTTACATGGTCCTTAGCTAACGACAGTTTAAATGCCATAGACTATAAAGGCGAGCATTTAAAAATCTTTAAATATTCATATAAAAACTACATGATTGTGCTACCCAAAGAAACTTAACATCGATTTGCATTTACAGCTTTAAAAAAACCGTCTCTACAGTCTATGGCCATTTATACTGGCCACATTAAAGTTTTAAGCAATATAATATATAGTTATCACCATAATTTTTATGTAAACTAATGGTCATAATTCATATTGATAGAAAAAGACAGCTTCTACAAAATGGAGACATAAAAACTTATTAGTATTGCGTATTTTTTGTGTGTAAGTTATTGTGACGCTGTCTCTTTCTACCAGTATTTAAACCCAAAATATTGCAATTCCTTAATTATTAAGCTTGACAATATCACGGTCAATAAATTGTCTAATTCATTTCTTTAAAAAATAAAAAAAAGTTGTGGGGTCTCGGAACATTAAAATCTAGCCAAGCTTACAATATTTACATTGTAGAGTACAGTCAGCCACGTTTCACAAATGCTTAAGCGACTACTTTATCATACAATAATATAAACTCGGTACCTACTTAACATTATAACCGCGGGCGACTGTACATTTGTAAGGGTTCATTCTAGCGGATATAGTGCATACACTTTGAGATTTCACTCTCCACTTTAGCGCTATGTGTCAACTGTTACGTCAAAAGTACGATTTTAGTCGTTAATTTAAGAGGGGTCTCTCCATCACTCGCTCCATACAAACGTAGTTCGTCTCTCATTGGAATACTAACCAATCATACTCAATGGAATTTTGTTAACACGTCCCGGGAACTAATATCTATGTCTGTGGTTTTCCAGATTTCCGTTAAAATATTCGGTTTCAAAGTTACGCGGTTTTAAAAATTCACATACAAATCTTTGAGCCCCTGTAATTTTAAAACTACACATTTTTAGAAAAATCTAAAACAGCGCAGGCACGAATATTAGTTTCTAAAATATGTCTGCAAAATTTCATGGACTTTGGTTGCTTAATATTCAAATGAAATTGGGGCTACGATTGTATGGAGTAAGTGACGGAGAGTTAATGGAGAGTGAGTTAATGGTGAACTGTACTTTTGACATGACAGTTGACACACAGAGCTAACATGGCGACTGAGTTCTCAAAATGTATTCACTATACACGCCAATTTGCTATGTTTTTTTAATGACAGAGACGAACGTTATAAAAATCCTCTTTCCGTCTCTTTCTATCCCTTTTATTATTATACTATACTCTCGCATAAAATTTACAAGGCAAAGTACATGTCCAAAAATCGATTTTGGACAGGCATTTCGTCCATCTATCCCTTATTGTACATTTTTGAATGCTACATCTTTAAGACAACTTTTTACATTTCCATACATTTTATTGTTACTCAAGAAATTGAAACTTCAAATTTCTAACCCTCTAGATTATCATCATAATTTCTTTTAGACAAGAAACTTATAGTGGGGTGTTACACACCACACCAAATGTCCAATGTACTTGGAAGTACATTTTAATGGTTTTTGCAACTTATGACTGCTAATTTTAGGGTTCCCGTAGCTCAAAAGGAAACCTTATAGGATTACTTTGTTGTCTGTCCGTCTGGCAAAAATCCCTATAGGGTACTTCCCGTATAGACCTAGAATCATGAAATTCAGCAGGTAGGTAGGTCTTATAACACAAGTAAAGGAAAAAAAATCCGAAAACCGTGAATTTGTGGTCATAATATCACAAAAAAAAAATGTGTTAACGAAAAAAGCAGCGTTTTGCATAAAAGTGTTAGGTACGTAAGTATATCTTGTACGGAATAGGTACGGAACCCTTCGTGTGCGGGTCCGACTCGCACTTGACCCCCTTTTTTTTAATGACGCGAGCTGAAATAAAGCTCGAACCACACTGATCCTATTTGGTCTCGATCCTGAGTGGGCGGGCAATACCTTTACAGTCGTAAGTTGCAATAACTTTATTATTATATATTTTACCTTATTATTCTTTTCACTTTATCTATATTATATTGTGGCATCATTTTATGGCAGAATGATATTATTACTACTTATTACATTATCTTTTATTTCTCCAAATCTGTCGTTTTCAACTACAGGACGATGGCAGATATACATTACTATTACATTTATGTAATTTGATACGTGTAGTGTCAACTAAGTTGATACCGTATATTTTCACCAATTATTTCTCATAATTAATAATTTTCCTTTTTTATTTGAAAAATACATTAAACAACGTACAGCACGTAATGCGGACACACTCAAAAATTACCTCCACCAAAGTAAAGTCTCTTCGCTTAGATACGGTCGCCTCTGTGCCGCGCCGCCGTATCTTGTCAGAGTGTTACCGCGACATCAAAAGTACACCCGCAGGAGAATTTGGCATGTTTCTACTCAAATTCATTAACTCTTTGCTACCTAACCTGTTATTTATATATTCGTATTTTAGAATAGAAACATTTATTTACAAAAAAATAAGTTCACCTGCGGCTGCACCGACACTATTTTAGTGAAAAGACTACAACTGCGCACCCTAATGCTCGCTACGTCCCTCGCATTCATCTGTCGCCGCCTCGTATTGTGACGTCATCAAGATCAGTTGCACAGTCATACTGACGGAGTTATACTTACATAGGCAAATAAATAAAAGTTAGACGTCAATTATATTTACAAAAAAATGAATCTAAGTATAAAATATACAATTTTATTATGCCACGACTGACTGAAAACTGAAAAGTCATCCTTTATTTCCTTATGGTTAAATTGGTCCTAAGCTTTTGATTCAATGGATTTTCTTTAATTTCATCATTATTAATTTAAAAATACCTAAAATATATATAATGCAGTTTCGAGTGCATTTGTGCTGTGTCTATGCTAATTTGATATTTAATTTTGTAAGTAAAATTTACAGCCAACGTACATTATTATTTTTATTCTTATTATATTATAGCCTTATTATATGTACTTTGTGCGAAACTCCACTTGTGTGTCACGACCTTATTTTCTTATACATCAATAATTCATTTGTTATTTAATTATCACCTAATATTTCTTCTTATTATTCTTAGCAAAAGAATAGCATGTAGTACTGAGTTGGTACCAATTTTATTGTCAACTTATGGACAAATCACAAATTAAGTATCAAAGTAAAATAAAGACTGATTAACAAATTGTAATATTTGAAATGTATTATAATTTTAAATATTATATATTTATTAAAGGCCGCGACACAAATTACTTAGCAAATTCTTACTTAATTTATTTTTTAATCTCTCAACAAAATTATCAAAATATGGAAGAACATTTGTACATTGTGATGTAGGTAAACTATAGATGGATCTGTAAGTGTACATACGTATTACATTCTCACTGGTGATTACCAATATATTTTTAGTACCGTTATGATAACGTTAAAAAGTAACGATAAAAATAAAGTCACCCATTATAACGTTACCCAATAATAATAATCGATTAACGTTATTTAGATACCATTATTAGTACCGGTAAAAATAACAATACTTATATCGGTAATTACACACATCTCTATATAACGATGTCGTCTATAAAGTAACAACACCACTCGACGCGCATAAACCGTTAAGTAACGATAACAAATAATAAATCTTATCGGTATACCGCTACTATTATCGTTACAATGCGCTCAAAAAAATTTACGAGATATTTCACCGCGATTAATAGCCTCATCTAGTGCCAGAAGGGCTAGTTCATTTTTCGCGCAAAGGATCAGCATGGCTGTCCGGCGCGGAAATGCAGCCAGTATATTTGGCACCATTCCACCCACGCATGATAAGGCTAGCTTTAAGTTTTACTGTAATATTTTCAATTAAAAAAAAAAAAAATGTCTATCATTATTAATTTCGGCCGTAAAAATATTTATAAAATTTTTACTGTAGGTGTTTTCCAATCGCTCATGTTTTCATTTACCCTGGATGAGTATATATAGACACCAAGTATTTATATTTTACATAATATCCATATTATATGACGTATTATTACTGATACTATCAAATACTGATTGATATTATCAAATAGTCTATATTTTCTAGGACTTTTTTTTTATAATCATATAATATTGCCTACTTTAAGAATCTGTCCCGTTCATATATATTTAAATATCATATACATATTTTCATATTATTATGTAATTATTATTTTAACATAATTCCATATAATACATAATGTTTTACTGCAACTCCTATTTAATGTGTGAATGTTATTCTCACCTGTAGGCTTAATACAAGTTTGCACAATACGACATCGTTAATATATTTCGAGTATCGAAACACTATGGCGTCAAAGTAAAATGGTTTTAAACTCCATTGTTTAAAGTTTAAAATTCATCCATATAGCTAGCTGAAATATTGTAAAACAAAAATCGAACTACTTTAAATAACTTTTAGATCCATTTTAATCTGACGCTATAAAGCTTCTATGTTCGAAGAGTTCTCAGATCGAATAACGAATAACTCAAAATTTAAAAAACCCCCGACACAAAAACCTCTATAAGAAAACTAGAAAAGGGCTGATAACTTTCAAACGGCTGAACCGATTTTTTTCGATTATAGCTACGAACACTCCCGATCAAGCCACCTTTCAAACAAATAAAACTAAATTAAAATCGGTTCATTCCTTTAGGACCTACGATGCCATACACAGATACGCAGATACACACGTCAAACTTATAACACCCCTCTTTTTGGGTCGGGGGTTAAAAAGAGAGAAAAAAATCACCGGTACTTCTTGAGTGTGTTCAGTGTGAGTATGAAGCCGGGTTTTAAAGATGTTGGAATAGCTGATGCTTAAAAGTATGGTAGATTTTAGCTGTGGCCCATAGTAGTGAATAGGGATGGAATTACAGAACTTTGCTATATATGTAGTTATTACTAGAGAGAGTGGCTACATTCGCGGCGCGACGGCCGTCGCGGCCGGCTTCGGTGGTAGTTTCGGTGCTAATCTGTAACAAACGTTATATCATCATGATCATCATCATATCAGCTTTAGGCCTCATCATACCTGTAAGTTTTACTCACGTGAGTAGCTTACGTTTGCGTAATTGACAGCAAAACTAATGTAAATCTTGTAAGCTACTTAGGTAAGGTGTATCCGGGGCCTAAAGAAGGTTCACTGCTGAGCATTATATTGACCGCGACGGGAGGGATTATTTATTGTAAAAGTTTGATAGAAAAAAATATTAAAAATTCTATTCTACTAAAAAAAAACAATTCTATTTTCAGTGGCGTGCATAGGGTTAAAAGCCAGGGTAAGGCATTAAGATATGAACTTATGGCAGGTCATAATGGAAAATAAGTGTTGATTTATTACAACTAGGGTAGGCAGTACTTTTATACCTCTATGAGCTGCACGCCACTGTCTATTCTATTAGGTTGTGGGAGTAGTATCATGGAGGGGCTACTCACGCGGCGGTGTGCCGGCGCTGCAGTAGCGCGGAGCTGGCAGGGCGCAGCAGCTCGGGCGGCGGCGGCGGGCGCGGCGGCAGCGGCGGCGGCGTGCTGGAGGCGGCGGGCGCGGGGGGTGCGGGGGGCGCGCAGCTCGCGGGGGACGCGCCCGACGGGGAGCCGTCCGTGCCGAACCACGACGAGAAACCCGTGCACGTCTACCAAACAAGCTCGCGAGTTAAGTCGCCGATAGCAAAAAAAGAATGGAAATGATTTGCTGATATATGTTTCAATGTGTCAATAATAGTTTTGGATAAGCTGTCTTTGATAAAATAAAAAACCGGCCAAGTGCGAGTCAGACTCGCGCACAAAGAGTTCCGTACTTGGGTATTCTTTCGACATTTTGCACGATAAATCAAAAACTGTTATGATGTAACCACAAAATCACGGTTTTCGGATTATTTCCTTCACCAGCAAAATTTCACGATTCCAGGTCAACGGGAAGTAGGTAGCATATAGGTTTTGATTCTCTTATCTTGACAAACACGAACGACAGACAGACAACGAAATGGTGCTATATATCTCTCCTTTTTTCCTTTTGATGTACGGAACCCTGAAAAAGGAGGAAAGTAGAGCAAACTTACGAGATGTGGAGTATGCGGTGCTGTAGAGTCTCTTCTCTTGCGCGGGGGCAGTGGAGGCGGCGCCGAACCGTCCGCTACAACGGACAAACAAACACACATGGAGAAGCTATATACAGGGTGTAACCAGAACGCCAGCAAAAACTTACAATCAATGGCAATAATCATTTGCCTTATCTTGTAGTTTTAGTAGTTGTAGATATAGTATTTTTCAAAACCGCATTGTATAGCGTGCAAAACTCGGGTCAATGCCTCACCTACGACGCGGAATTGACTTCGAGTGACCTATTTACGGAAGGTTCGTTGACCTCTAGCGTCAGTCAGATGTTTTATTTGCAATATACTGTGAACTTTAAAAATACAGGTTTTAAAAAAACGTAGTTTTTATGGTACCTTATCAGTAATGAAATGAGTTCGAGAACGTATTTGTATGACGGCCACTTCGAAGAATCACGGAAACGAACCGAATACGTATGAGTGCACAAACGCCTTTAGTCAATCTCCTGCAGGTCGATTCCGGAAAACCCGCATTAATCATTATTTCAATCGCAATTGTTATGATTTGCTGGATTTATGGTTTTCTTAGTGGTTAATCAGAGCTGATTGCGATCGTCAGACTGTAGCTGTCATTTTACGGTGATCCGTTCCGACGTGATTGAAGGACAAAACCAACAAAAAACACACTTTCGCATTTATGATATAAGTAGATACATAGTAATTTAATTTTAACTAGCTGACTTGCTCCAGCTTCGAGTGGACTTTTTGAAAATCTGTGATGGGATGGAATTTCCACAAAATCTTGAAACATAGTACATGTTCAGTTTTGAACGATAGAAGTAGTTATGTTAATTTTTTTTAATGATATTAGCCATGCTAATCATGACTAATACTCCCCTTTCCCCTCCAATGTGGGTACGACAATAGTGCTTCGGGTGGGGTTTGAACCGCCGACCTTTCGGAATTCAGTCCGCTCCTCAACCGTTGAGCTATCGAGGCTATAAATTTAAGTTGTTGAAACAAACTCTACAATTCTCTTTACTGTACAGCTTTAATAAAAATACTTACAATTGTGGTGCGCTGATGGAGACGTTGTTGTGGAAGGAAAACTAAACGCCGCTCTAAAAACAAAAACAATATCTATTATAACAAGATAACAGAAATCGTCATAAATTAACTAGTTATTACAGTGTCATATAGTCTACACAAAGTTAAGCGATTGCTTTAGCAATAAAGCCGCCTTTGCACCCTCATGTATAGTGGTCGGCTTTGCATTCAGCAGCCCACGAGGTACAGTGCCCGGCAGGACATATTGCACGCCGAACTTTAAAAAGAGATACCGGTTTCGTAGAGCATTGTCTCTGTCGTTGAGACCGACGAAACGTCACATAGGTATGAGTGACAGAGACAACGCTCTGCGAAGCCGAAATCTCTTTTTAACGTTCAATGTACAGTCAAAAGTAAGTCATTTAGCACCTTAATGATCATATTCGCGTGGCACGGTTATATATTAGGTGTGTGGCGTGTTTATAGAAAAAGGTCATAAGTGCGACAGGTTTTTGATGCAATAGTTTCGCGGAATTGCTACTCGAATTCTGATGCCGATCGTACAATAATTCTTGCCGGGCACTGTAGTGTAATAATTATATTGGTTATGTATAGCATATTGAACCAATATGGATATATAGGATTTTTTTTGAAACTACTGAGTTTCTTGCCGGCTCTTCTCAGTAGAATCTGTTTTGTCTGTTGATACTTCTTTTCTATATATGCAAGTGTTGGTGTGAATTTACAATAGTGATATTACCTGTCTGGCACCATTGGGCTGATGGGCGGCGCGGGCGCTGGAGATCTCTTAGGAGACATGACCGGACTTTTGTGAGAAAGGCTGCGTCAAAAACGATTTATTTATACACTTTCAATCAGGCAAGATAATTTAAATTATGGCAGAAACACATAACACCCCACCCCCCACTAATTATGTGAATGTCTTTGCTACAATATCATCCTTTCACAAGGAGCATTATGAAAAAGATAGCTGTATATTTTAAGCTAGATATTGGTACTGATTCTGGTGGCAACTAAATTTTAGAGTATTCGCATCTTTTTCTTACCAATGTAATAAGAAAGAGATAAACTTACCAGTCTTGAGCAGTGTTTAAAATGGTAGAGTAGCACTAAAATTTAGAGCCTTCAATTTCAAATTCATTTACATCCTTTTTTAGCAAAACTAAAAAGAAAAAGATGCAGATACTCTAAATTTCGTTTGGAGAAAGACGCGAAATCAGAATCGACGCCATTATCTACTACAGAATTACTCACAGTAACTTACAATAAAATTATTATAAGAGAAGTTGTCACACCAATTGCTACTATAAAACTGTTATAGTTTTTCTTTGACGCAATTTTGAATAATTTAATAAAAAATAGAAACAGCAAACATATTGCGAGAACGATCTACGGTTGATAAAAATGACATTTACCTATATAAATATTTTTTTACTGAAATCGATATCTGACCAAATGTCTGTTTAATTGTTGCTATCATTTAACGGCAATCCCACATGGTGTTATAGTGATTGTATTGAATTACATTTATAAATATATATCCTAATCTTTCATAATAGGTACTTTCAGTGAAAAAATAACAAGTATTAGCTCAAATTCCCAAATTAAAAAAAAAACAAGTTTATTATAAGCGCAATTAACTCTTAGCGTCTAAACAGTTACGTGCTACAAAATGGAGCTAAGAACGTTGCGTTCGTCTTTTTTATACAGGGTGTAATTGGAATGCTAGCAAAAAACTTAGCGCTATTATGAAGCACTATTTATTGGTATTGGATTGTGGACCTAATCACAATCCAATAACAATAACTGTTTGCCTTATAGTTGTAGCTTAGAAGTACTTGTGGTTTAGTATTTGCTCCGCCTACGACGCGGCATTCACCCCGCAGCACTTATTTACGCAACGTTCGTTAACCTCAAGTGCCAGTCTGATGTTTTCCACTATCCGGCAGGGAATATTGTACATCGACCTTTAGAAAGATATAGCGGTTTCGTAGAGCGTGGTCTCCGTCGTTGTGACCGATAAAACGTCACCTAGGTATGAGTGACAGAGGCAACGCTCAACGAAGCCAAAATCTCTTTCTAAAGGTCGATGTAAAATATTTCCTGCCGGCTACTGTATTTGCAACACGTTACGAACTTTTAGATAAGAAAAACATTTTTCTTTTCTTTTTTTTTGGTAATATCAGTAATCATCATTACTATCAAGTGTCTTCGTTTTTGCTATCGTTCTACTTACACCCTGTATTAAAAAAACTACGTAATGAGTGTAGTACCTGATCAATTCTGGGTGCTTTGGACTAGGCAAAGGCCTGTCGGGCGGTTCGGGCGGAGTCTCGGATATTGCTGAAAAAAATATTTTTTTGGTTTTTTACGAGGTATATGCGACAGTCTGCATTTGAACTGCAAGCAAACTGTAAGGGTCCGTTCAAATAGACCAGCGCGGAGAGCAGAGCTTTTGATCGTATTTTAAAATTGAGTTTTAGGACATTGAATTAAGGTTTACATATATTTATTTTCTTTAATCAATAGGATGCTCAATGTAAAATTCATTTCTGCTGATATAGAATGGCCCCCTCCATCACACACTACCAGTGTGCGATAAAGGGGACCTCCTAAGCAGCACAGGAGAGGCCTTGTAGTCCGAAGTCAGCACAGAGTCAGTCTGTGACACGGGAAGTATGTTGTTGCAGAGGAAAGCAAAGGCAATCTTCCTGCTGATATATGCAAGTGGATTTTTATAGCAGTGTGCGTTGAAGGGGGCCTCCGAAGCAGCACAGTAGGGGCCTCGTTGACCGACGCTACCACAGAGTCAGTCTGCGACACGGGAGGTATGTTGTTGTTGGAAAGCGAAGGCAGTCTTCCTGCTGATATAGACAAGTAGAGTTTTATACCAGTGTGCGGTGAAGGGGGCCTCCTAGGCAGCACAGGAGGGGCCTCGTTGTCCGACGCCAGCACAGAGTTAGTCTGCGACACGGTGGTGCGCGGTGGTAGCGAAGGCACTTGTTCCTGTTAATTATACTCGTATTCAGAAAACATGTTCTTCATTTGGTGAAAATTTTTTTTTCTTCACTTCCATCACAAGTTTGTACTTTTACATTTAATCATATTACCAAGATTCCGCTGTCCATCCGTCTGTCTGTCTGTCAGCGGGCTGTTTCTCGTGTGCTAATTATAAAATGACCCCCATTTCAAATCAATGATGGCTGACGTATTTTTTGACATTTAATATGTACTAGCGGGTACCTGCGTCTTCGCCCGCGTGGATTTAGATTTGACCTACCTGATTTGAACTATTCATACATGAAATACTATTTTATAATGAGATATAAATGTGAAATGTATAAAATATTTTAAGAGGGTAGTTTGAAAATAAAATTTACCAGCGCGGCGTAATGAACACCAAACTACAATGACAGGAAAATATATGGCATATAATACCTACTAAGTAACTTGTGAAGTTTACGACTGGTCAAACCAGTTTCAAAAGGTTTATATATTTTTTTTACCGATGAGTTGATGATGATGACGATGAGTATATTTATATGTGTACGTCATACCTGTTGTAGATCCGGCTTCTTGTTGTTGTAGGCGAGGTGTTCCATACTGATGCTGACAGTCGACTCCGGATACGGCCCCCGGGGAGACAGGACTGGCTTTCGAGCCCATTTACTAGAACTAATATTTATACAGCTATACAAAAACACTTTAATGTCTTAAATAATGTCGTAAATGTCTTAAAATTCTGATGAAATCAAAATGTGTCACAATTTATTCACGTTATTTTAATATAAAAATAAATAACATTTAAGCACTGATATATTAGTGAAATAATGAAATGAATAATGCTTTTAAATTTTTTTTTCTGACCAAAACCGGAGACCGAAAATGTTGACTGTGGGCTTCTGTTAAAAGATGGCATGACATGATGATGAAATAAAGAGTGGATCTTCTATTTACACACTATCTGTATCAATAATAATTTATCATCAATGTATATGGATTAGCCTTTCCCCCATACAATTCCGTCCGCAAAAATACGCTTGAATCTTCCGTCATCGTCATCGACAAAGTCAATAGACTTTTGCAAATTCTAGTGACTTTTTGAACGCGTTTTTTATCTTCGAAGGGCCCATCCATATACATCGATGTAATTTATACAATAATTTCAACGTACTTTGGAGAATGGTTATTTCCCGGCGAAGGTGGTTCATCTTTGGTAAATCCGATACTTCTGTAAACAAGGGAATTACATTATTATAGATTAATATTACATTTCTACTTGATAGGGAATCACGGTAAAAAATCACTGTATTTATACAATATAGAGAACAGGGTAAAAAAAGGATTTGTGCTTGAGACTACGTATTGTTTCTGAAAATATTAAGTACTTAGTTTCGAGCCCTGTAAGCAGCTGCTCTGCGAACTAGCCAGCAAGCCAGTCTTCCTCAGAAGCTGCATGTATAATGTTACCTGTTCAGCATACTACTGGACTGTCAAACAGGCTGAACTGGACCAACTGTGCCAGCGAGTCTGAGCTTGAGCAACCCAGTCACTCCTGTGGTCTGGCCAGAGCCCTGGTCTTCCCGAGAACCTGTGTGTATATTGTTACCTGTTCATCGTGATCGCAGACTATTGAACTGGCCTATCTGTGCCAGCGAGTTTGGGCTTGAGTGACCCAGTCACTCCTGTGGACTGTCCAACAAGCCCTGCTCTTCCCGAGATTCTGTGTGTATAACGTTACCTGTTCAGCGTGCTGGTGGATTTGCTCTTGTCGAACAAAGACAGCCCCTTGTCGAACAAGCTGAACTGGCCCAGCTGTGCCAGCGAGTTGGAGCTCGAACGGTCCAGCCACTCCTGTGGACTGGCCAACAAGCCCCGATCTTCGCGTGAACCTGCGTGTATAATGTTACCTGTTTAACGTGCAAGTGGACATGTTCTGCACCGAGGGTTCCGTACCTTGGAAGGAAACGTATACATATTTATTTGGTTTATTTATTTGACCGTCCCAAAAACAAATTCCGTCTGCTTGGGATCGCATAACTAAGTTTGTTTGAAATATTGCTGATTTAAAAAAAGTGACTGTTTTATTTTTACAAAAACATCTATCAACACCATATCAGATTTTTTTGCTTTGCAAACTTCTGAGATATTAATAAGGAGTATGGTAGTATTTTAGATATTTTTAGAATTCATTCCTATTCACCACTTGAGATAGCAATGATATTTTTGTCTCATTTATTTACACATCTCATTCTTATCATATTTAAAAAAAAATAGTTAAACAGCAGAAATAACTAAACAATTAAATAACAGTATCAACAAACAATAAAATAACAGAAGCAACAAAATAATATAACAGAAACAAAAAAAAAAAAAACAAAAACAACAGAAAAATAAAATTACAGAAACAAACAATGAAATGACAGAAATTAAAATAAACAAAAACATGATTAAATGGGCAAATGTTTATTTTGATTTGTTTTTTTTTTTTTTGCAAAAAAGGTTAGGCAAGCAATATTTAAAACTCCTTATTCCTTTCAAGTCACTGAAATAAGCAGCTCTGACAGTCGGATGGACGAACTGATGCACGAATATAGCACCATAGAAATAGCATCATAAGGCTAAGCGTATGCTGAGACGCAGGCGACGTAGTTCAGAGCAGGGTAGAGCAGAACAGATTTTGCAATGCATGAACTTACGAAGCTGCGTATACTAGGCGGAGGCACGTGCGACGTAGACATGTGTCTGTGCTGCTCTGCGTCGCGTTGTAGTGCCGGCGCGACGCGTGTACGTCTAGTAATAAGCGTCTTTTCTCTCTATTAACTAGAACGAGTCTGTGTCAGTCAGCTGCGTCGCAGCATACGCTCGTGGCCTAAGGTTGAAATCTATAGAGCGCACTTTGACTTTGCTTAGACTTAAGTTAAAACGAGATAGATTTATGCCATCGGCATACCGCTGTCTCGTTTTAACACTGTATAAGTCTGAGCAAAGTCAAAATTCGGTCTATAATCTCAGCCTTAGTTTGCCTTGACTGTCATGGCCCGCAAAATTTGTACTGTGCTGTGAGACACCAACTGCGCTTCAGCATACGCTTAGGCTTATGGTTAGATCTATAGAGCTCACTCTGACTTTGCTTAGATTTAAGACAGAGTTAGAGTAAAAACGAGACAACTCTCATATAAATCTGTCTCATTTTAACTCAATCTTAAGTCTAAGCAAAGTCAAAGTGCGCTCTATAGATCTCAGCCTGTGTCGCTTTTTTACCATTTTAGTAGTACGGAACCCTCAAATCAACTCAATATTTTTAACACTAACTACTAAGCATGGATGTTATATCAACTGCCGAAAGCAAACAAGTGCACAAACAACAAGAGCGTGGTCGCACTGTATGTATTTACGCTGTGTACTCACTGGGATCGTGCACGTTGAGCGAAGTGACGGACATACCGTCCCACGCACTCGTCGGCGACAGTTGCAGCAGACCTGTGACGGAAATTTTAGATCAATGGGTCGATTTAGGAAAACCTGCATCAAGCATTATTACAATGGCAATGATTGTGGTGATTGGCTGAATTTATGGTACTTTTGTAGCGACAATGCATTGTAGCCAATAGTGAGCGAGTGTTGATCAATCGGAGGTAATTGCGATTGTGACATTGTAACTGTCATTCTACCAAAATCGAGCTGCTGAGATATTTATGGAACTTTATAAGTTCGTGAAACATCAAACGAGATATCTCACTTTACCGTGCCGGTTTTCCTCCCCAGATAAAGTTTAGATTAAAGTTTAAACTATAACCTATCCGCAGAATGAAGTAATATAGTGCTCTCTCTATCTAATCCCCCACAAAAAAAAGAGAGAGCGCTATACTAACTTCATTCCGCGGATAAGTAAATATAGCGCTTTCTCCCTAGTATAGCAATTCCTTTTTCTTGACAGACACGACAAACAGACAACGAATTAATCATATAGGTTCCTTTTTCATTTTGAGGAACCCTGAAAAAGTGAAATACTTACTACACACGTCGTCGGACACGGATGAAATAGATGATGTGGACTCCCTGTAGTTTTGCGCCTCGTGATGCCGCCGCGACACTTTCACAGGTTTCAGGGACAGTTCTGGGTACTTCCGGGGCTGAATGGACAAGTTTCATGATGTTAATCCATACTAATATTATAAATGCGAAAGTGTGTCTGTCTGTCTGTCTGCTAGCTTTCCACGGCCCAACAGTTTAACCGATTTTGATGAAATAGAAAACATGAAACAGAGCTTACATCTCCGGGAAGGGCATAGGCTACTTTTTATCGCGGAAAATCAAAGAATTCCCACGGGATTCTTAAAGGCCCGTTATTTAACCAATTTATATGAAATTTTGTCCAGAGGTACCTTGTGTCCCGGAATTGACATATAACTTTCAATACCGGAAAAGCAAAGAAATCCCACGGAATTAAAAAAAAAACTGAATCCACACGGAAGAAGTCGGGAGCATTATCTAGTATCATATTTGAAGCTCAGTCAGTGCATATGATAAAAATAACAATTAAAAAAAATATTCTCACCACTTTAATCATAGGTTTGCTTCGGGGCTCGATCTCTAGGCTTTTTTCGTACAAATAATTCGCCACCACATTGTCTTCCATGTCCGGAAACGGATCCAATGTTTCTAGGAATGCCTGAAAACAAACGGCTACATTGTTTAACGTTCAAAGCACATTGACGGGAAATTGAATGCACAACACTCTTTCCGGCGTGGGGCCATTCCAAGCATTTTGTTCTTGAGATCTTTTTTGTCTGATCTAATGTGATTGTGTGATAACCCTAAACTTTCCTATAAGAGCGGAGCTGCACAGCGCGTTGCTGCGCCTCGCGGCATCTCTGCGGCCATGTTGGCACCATTGCTTTGTTTGCTTTATTCCTTAGATTTTAGGGTTTATTATTGTGTGATTTGCAATGATGCCAGGGGACAAGTTATAGTAAACGGTATGTAGAGAATATTTTGACGCAAAATGACGCGCCGCTGTAATGCGGTCCAGTCTTAAGGCCTATAGTAAGAGACTCTGTATCGGAGCCGTCAGTCATCACTAGCAACAGGACTTCATCAAATTCTTTAAATGAAATACATGAATGAACGAAACAACTAACCCTGGTACGAGGTTCAACCGTGAGGCAATAGGGCTGATTTTGGTACTGTTGAATCTCGCCTGTGATTTCCGCCACTTTTCGCCGTTTCGAGAAGTTGATCAGCTCTGTGTTCGGTAGGTAATCTGTAAATAGAACTAAACGTCAATCGGCTCTTATCGATACATAACCAAATAACATACCAGCAATTTCCAACACCACAATAATAGAAATTACCGGACAGTTTGATACTAATAACGAGGTTCTAAATGCGTACTAACATAAATCAGGTGTTTTTAGGTGCCAGTGATATTGTATAATATTGCTAGTGATATTATATAATACTGATTACATAAAATTCTTAAGACGTATCTAATGACACCATTTATCAAAATCGATACAGGCCAACACACATAATCCTCCTTTTGGGCTTCCCTGAAGTCGGGTAAAAAGAGTGTTTGAGTTTTTATATTCTGGCAGCACTAAAGATAACACTTACCCAGGTTTCCTTCCTCGATGTGCAGAATGTTGGTGAGATACATGCCAAAGAAAGGCACGCAAGGCGGGTTGATGCTGCGTAATTGCTCCTGGTACCGTCGAAAGTGATCCGAGTTCAGTTCCCGCAATTGCTCTAGCGAACCCTTTAGACACTTCGATACCGACTAAGGATTAAAGAAAAAATATTGATTTATTGATAAATATCTTCGGTTATACATTACTCTGTAAAGGTGTACAATAAAGAATATTTTACTTTACTTTATTCAAAATAGATGGCACTCTTTGACTGTCAATTATCGAATTTATGACAATTGATGTAATAGTGATATTTAGATGAAAATATAGAGCTCAAAACAACGATAACAGTAGTGGGCCAAGTGGGTGCCCGAACAGCAGGGCGATACAGAACAGTCGATTCGGTAAGTTATCGGACGATAAGATGTAATTGCAATTGAAAACACATCTTATCGTACGATAACTTACCGAATCGAAGTGTTCTGAATCGCCTTGCAGAATTCTTCCACACATGGGCACACTTGTGCATTTATAATATCAGTATGGATCCTAGAGGGTCTTCATACCTGAAAAGTCGCTCTTAGCCGATACACGGAGGCGGATCCACAGGCGGAGACCACTGCAAGAACCCCGTTGAAGTTGTTGAGGTCTCGCAATGCTATCGCTACTTCTAGAAACCGGCCGAGGATCGCCACTCTTTCTTCTAGGTTTTCACTTTCAACGATCCATTTCTCCATCCATCGTGTAAACTAAAAATGGAAAAAATTGAGCAAATTACAAAAGAATACTAGCCATGTTGATCATAACTAATATTCCCCTTTCCCCCCCAACTAAGCGTAAAGTTTGTGCTAGGAGTCAGTAGGAGTACGTAGGCAACGGGTAGTGTTTGAACCGCCCGACCTTCAGAGTTCATTGGAGAGTTAACAAAATGGATTGTTTGACAGGAGTGCGGAAAATGATGTTCATTGGAACATGTTGTTACTATGAAGCTATGAAGTCATTGGTGACGAAGGAGTAGTCAATTCTAAACTTCGAAGTTTCGAATGTCTAGTGGAACAATTATATTTCTGCAGTAAACTTACATTGGTGGTATGTTTAATTATCCTAAGTAGGTTTGGGCTGCTCATTTCCTTGTCTTTTTTGGTCCACACCGCGCCCACTAATTCTGAAGGTTTTACCTGATAACAACACATTTCAAATGTTATTTGTTCATACGTAAGTATTAGGAAATGTAGCATGAGATGTTGAGGAAAAGTATACCACTAAACAGCTGACTTTGCACTTAAAATGTGTCTGAGTTGTGTATAAGACTTAGGGGACCTTTTGATATAGCTAGTCAAAGCTGAAATGCGACCCACTACATAATTTTGTTAATTTAGATGTGTAAATTGCGGTAGTGGGTCGCGTCATTTCAAACTAGACAAGCTATACAAATCCGTGCGAAACATTTTGCTTTATTTTACCTTACAATTATGTGGAATACCGTTTCGAGTGATTATCTGCAACCCCGGTACCACTAATAATATTAATCACCCAGTATTACTAAACTAATTTGACCGTCGACTATGTCACTTCACCTTTCGTCTACTTATAAATGAAAAATAAAGGTTTTACAATTGGTTGATGGAGATATCTATACTCTGTTTAGGGAGACGACCTAGGTCCTAGGACCAATTGCACGTTATTGGTCATCTAACCATCGACTCTTAAAGTTAGGACTACTCACCTGTCGGTACAACTGGAACTCGAGCAGAGTCAGTTGCCTGGCTAACTCTAGAGGGTGCAACGCCAGTGGGTTCCAGCCGTGTCGGTCAGGATCAGCCAAGTGACGTAAGGGCGCGGGTGGCAGGCGGTCGAACACGTGTGACACGCCCGAACACGCCGAACTGACCGACCATTGCGATCCCGATGCGGAGATCCCGCTCGCGATCGAATCGGTATCACTTTGGTTGCTTTGGGCACACTGGACATAATGAAAAAAAATAAATATTAGTGCGTGTTACCTATGCTCTGTTGAAGTGAAACTTCATTGAAGCAATGTTTATATTACGATATCCTTAGACTTACGACTAAGATAAGGATTTATCCTAATATCTTAGTAATATTATGAATCTGAAAGTTTGGATGTTTGTTATTCCGCCACGCTACAATAACTGAACCGATTAGCTGAAATCTGCAATGGAGATAACTTATAACCTGATTAACCACATCAAAGAAAAATCAGAGAATTCCCGCGGGATTTTTAAAACCTATATCCACGCAGACAAAGTCGCAGACTAGATCTAGAACAATATGAATAGTATCGTATATCAACCTTTTTAAATCTATATTTCATTTTGAACTTCTTACCTTTCTCTGAACCGTCTTGAGCACACTTTGTACCCATTTCTTCATAGGTTTTCCGTCCACTGACTCCAGAAAATTTTTCAACTTGTCCAATAGAGAAGGTTCACGCTCGAAATCGTAGAAATGTTGATCCACCCAATGTCGTAACACGTTTATTACTCTGCAACAATCAAATCAATCAACTAAGCAAATCTGAAACAAACTGAAATTAGTTGTGCTCAGTACCAGTACCAATGTTTGTTATTGGCTGAATTTAGGGTACTTACCTGAACTTGACAGGCTGTAGAAATTCTTTCCGGTACCTCTTCCAGTCTTCCCGGGCCGTGTTTTTGCTGAGCTTCTCCGCGTCGCTACTCGCTGAGATCTCCACACATTCGGCTATAAAAATACATTGGTTTCAGGCTGTTTCTCTAGTGCGAGCTAGGTTGCTGAAATGTATAATTTCCTGGACTGTTTCTTGATCCCTTTTAGATGTTAGTTGATAACCAAAAAACCTAAGTTAATGTATTTCAAATCAATAGCGAATTATGTGGTTTCTTATTCCAAAAAAAAATAGTACCATGTATTTAACTCGAAACGGAGAGTTCTATAAATAATATACCTATATCAAGGTCTAGGTCCAACAATGAAGCGTTAGGACTGATGTCCTTCTTGGGTGGCTTGATCCTCGGGACTGGCGGCGTGCAAACATCAAATAGCATCAAGCGGACGTATTATAAATCTATTATTATATTATCTAGTATCTATAAATCTTATTATCATCACCACTTTATACAACCACCTGAACTTATTAGAACTATCAAAGCTGTTAAGCAAATCATTCCCAAGCTTTCTTATCATTTGAATAATTGTGTACATGGTAATAATATTTTTCAATAAGTTTACGTTTTATGGAAACTTTGAACTTGTTTAGATACACCTAAATATGAACAAGTGTAAATTAAAAATTTATAACACCCCCGACAAGTAAAGGTTACAGTAACTAGAAAAGACCGAAAAGACCTGATAACTTTCAAACGGCTGAACTGATTTTCTTGGACTATTCCGCGCCTACTATCAAAAGTATCTGAGGTTTCCAAAACATCATTTTCAAATAAATAATTATGTATTTAGGCAACGTCCATCTTGACAGCTTGACATTTGTCTATTGACATAATATTATGAACCTAACGGTTATCTAACCTTCTTTTCTACAAGAAAACTAGAAAAGAGCTGATAACTCTTAAACGGCTGAACCAATTTTTTTAGATTATAGGGGCTGGGCATGCAGATAGCTATTATAATGTAGACATCCGCTAAGAAAGGATTTTTGAAAATTCAACCCCTAAGGGGGTAAAATAAGGGTTTGAAATTTTTAGAGTCCACGCGGACAAAGTGGCGGGTATAAGCCAGTCTCCAATATATCTTTTGGGAGCTTATTATAAAAACGTACAGGATTGCCCAATAAATGAATTGCTAACTTTACTAAGCCTAGAGGTGGGTATTCCAAGTTTATTTTTATTTCTAATATTTCTATTATTTTAAAAATTTGTTCATTAACCGACTTCCAAAAAAGGAGGAGGTTCTCAATTCGTCGGGATCAATTCGTCAAACTAAAAACTAAACAAAAGTTATTTTTTACTTTTTAGTGTTTGTGGTTTTTGAAGTCGGTTTTATTTTTCTTTTTTTAGTTTTTAGTAGGTTAATATTTGAGTAATAGTAAGTAAATATTAGAATAATTACAGTAAAACTTACCAGATCTCGGCGCGTCGTACACCAAATGCGGTTCGGGAATGTCGAACCGCTCGATGAGAAGGTCCAGCAGTTCGGCGGGCGAGCAGAACGATCGGTAGGTCGTGAGGAATGTTCGCACGAGGTTCAGGTCCGCGTGCACGTGGTATGTCAGACGTTCCACCAGTTTCAACAACGTTGCGCCCTGTATGACAAAAGTTCCCGCAAATTAGACGTGTCGACCATAACAATACCAGCGTGGTGAATCGCTAACTCAGTGTCTAACACTGAATTCTTCATTGCTGCTTCATTCTATACATATAATAAAATTGTAGAAAAGTGGTGTCTGTACAATGGAAATATATAAAAAAAAAGTAGCAGGGGTTGTTACTATATCGATGCCGAACCCGAAATTGTAATTAATTTTTTTTTTGTCTGTTTGTCTGTGTGTTTGTGCACGCTAATATCAGAAACGGCTTATTCGATTTAGATACGGTTTTCACTAATATATTGTAGTAAGCTTCACTTAGCATTTAGTGTTTATTTCATGTCAATCGGTTCATAAATAAAAAAGTTATGTCAATTTAAAGAATCACGGCTAACATTTTTAACGTACAGAGTACGTACTACACGCCTCGCGCCTGAGCGTCCGTGGCTATATAAAGCGCGAAAAGTCACTATTCCACGCGAACGAAGTCGCGGGCACAGCTAGTTAAAATATATATTTGTAGAAAACTTTAATGGATCAAAAAGAACTGCATGTGTAAGAACTCAGTGTTAGACGCCGAGTTAGTGAATCAGTAGGCAGGTGAGATTGTAGTCAAGGGCTAACTTGCCATACTTTTCTTTTTTTAGGGTTTCGAACCCGAAAGGGTCCCAACGGCAACCTATTACTAAGACACCACTGTCTATCCGTCTGTCAGCGGGCTGTCTCATGAACCGTAATAGGTAGGGAGTTGAAAATTTCATAGAATCATAGAATGTGTATTTCTATTGCCGCTATAACAACAAATAACAAAAATTTCAAAATGGCCGCCATGAAAATAAAAAAGTGTTATTTCTTGTACAATAGTACAGAACAAGACTCCTGTACCATTGCACAAGAAATAACACTTTTACACCGACTCGCACTTGACCGACTTTTTCTTTCTTAGGGAATACTACATAATAATATGTATACGTGAATATACCTTTATCAAGGGCGCAGGCCCCGCTCTGTCCTCTAACACGATGTTATCCTGCGAGTCCGGTTCCGCGAATCGGTAGAGCGTTACTGGCGGTAGTTGCAGAGGATGTCTCTTTTCCAGGTCTAGCAGTATGCTGGAACAAAATATTACCACGTTATTTTTGGTAATTTCTAGATACAATTTTATCTAGAAATTGCCAAAATTTGCAAAGGTCTTTATATGCGTAATAGGAGAACTATTCTTTTGCTAGGCGTATAAAGACTGCAATTATGGCATGATGCACCCACTATGTAGATAAATAATATTTGGGACTTTACAGACAATCTCTCTGGCGCAGTGGTCAGCACTATGGTCTAACTAGCTGATGCCCGCAACTTCGTCCGCGTGGATTTAGGTTTTTCGAAATCCCGTGGGAACTCTTTGATTTTTCGGGATAAAAAGTAGCCTATGTGCTAATCCAGGATATTATTCTATTTCCATTCTGAATTTCAGCCAAATCCGTCCAGTGGTTTTTGCGTGAAGGAGTAACAAACATACACACATACACACAAACTTTCGCCTTTATAATATTAGTGTGATAGTGTGATATGTGAGAAGTCCTGGGTTTGTTTTGTATGAAGATGACCACGAACGTGTTGTTTTGTCATAAAGATATGAAATAGCCCCACCTGCAATGCAAGCCCCTAAACTTAACAGGCATAGTAAATGTTTATTATAAAAAGGGTTACCTGTCCAAACTTCTGTCCAACATGGGTTTAGTGTTTAGCATCACAAGGTCGCACATCCAGTTCCTTTTCTCCGCACTTGATGCCGCCGCTAGTATCACCGGTGGGCCCACGCGTGGACATAACTCGATGAGGTTACGGCCCTCTGGTAAAACAATGAAAATAAAATCCATAAAATGTAATAAAATGAAAGCTTCTAACTAACTGACTGACTCCACAAAAACTAAGCCCAAAACTAGAAAGCTGAAAATTGCATAGATTTCCTTTATAATGCAGTCAAGAAATAAAGTGTAATTTTTCAAAAGTCCCACGGGATACGGAATGAAGAGAATATTATATTTTGCCGAACAAAGCCGGGGGCAGTTGCAAATTATAGCTGTATAAAAATTTGTACATACCTTATTTATATTTTTTTTTAGGAATTAAGTATTATATTAATTAATATCTGTGAAAAGAAAACCTGTGAAAGTGCTGTAGAAACAGCAGCACAGCTTTGTATAGAAAATGCGCTGCTGCCTGGTGCATTTTCTGTCTTGCTCACTCATATGAATGTGCTACCCAGCCTAATTAGGTGTTACTTGCTGTGCTTATCAGCAGAAACGGTACGCTATTGAGATCATTTTTGTGATCATCTATCTGTCCACAGGAATTTTTTTAACACTAGAAGAAAAACTATTATAAAGTTAAGTATATTAAAGTATAAGTTAAATTAGTGGAACAAAAAGATTACCCACCTTCACCATCAGGTCGGTCTACAATTTCTAGCTTCCGTATGTGCAACTTTTCTTTTAATTTCAACTGTTGCGGTCCACCGGCGGTCACTCCACTGTTGACCGTTACCTGTACAGTATAACTATATTTCAAAATCAGGCTATTTCAGAAACAGACTAACATATCAAGTAAATTGTATGTAATTTGACAATACAGCATTGTAAAGTCGAAATCTCCTGAGGATGCTCCGGTGTCGGGGCGAAACGTGCGTCGAGAGTAGTGGAAAAGTCTTGTGTGGTGTTGCATGTGAATGGTGGTGGCAGTGCTTGCTTGGGAACTTGGCTTTATTGCTTGGTTGGGGAGGTAAGCGGTGCTTAGCTTGTAACTGCATGTTTGACCATACAGATTTATTCTGTTGGCAGATTATAGCAAAATAATTTTTAACTGTTTCTTGCTAAATTGTATGTATTCTGCGATTTTTTTATCTTTTAGGAAAAGTAAGGAAAAACGGACTATAGTAGCTAAATCGAAACGAATATTATAACATACCAAACTTGTGATGGGTTTGCACAGTAGCAGCAGACCGTCGAATAAAAAAGCTCTTCGCTCTGCTATCCGCTTGCCCGGACCTATTTTTGATAATGTGTCCTCTGAAAAATAAAAATCACTTTTGACGAAAGGGTGACTAAAATAAATATCGCTTGCTTTAACGGTGGAAGAAAATATCGTCTGTCAATCTCCACTTATCCGGCGTCACAGAGTAAGAATATGATATAACATACAGAGATTCAACTAGACAGAGCAAGCGTGCGGTGAAGGAGGAAACCGAACTGGCCTTCGTAGTTAGGACCCTATATTGAAGGGCATAGTGGTTGTCATTTACCACAGGATCAAAGGCATCGGACTTCTGTGTCTCTCTTTATACCGATTCATTGTGGTAGACTAGGGCTATGAATATTATTATGACTATTTTTTGTAACAAATTCATGGTTCATGGATTTTTCCCTTTACTTGTGCTACACCTACCTACCAAACAAGATTCTAGGTCAATGGGAAGTACCCTATAGGTTTCTAAACAAACACAACAGACAGATAGACATACAATGAAGTGATCCTAGAGTTCTTTTTCTTCTTGAGGTACAGACCCCTAAAAATATTTCAAACCGTGACAAACCTCTAATAAATTCGTTGCAACACTGCGGCACGTCGCGCGAGTCCCAGTTGTCGACGAGTTTAGTGAGCTCATTGCACTTCTCTATTGCTAGTTGTCTTCTCGCGCGATTCGCAGACCTTATTGCCCCTTCTCTGCATAACATAAAGGGCTTTTTATTAAGAGCGCTCAGACTTTGAAGATAATTAAGATAATTAGAGCCTCAATAGCTCAACCGGTAAAGAAGTGGACTGAAAACCGAAAGGTCGACGGTTCAAACCCCGCCCATTGCACTATTGTCGTACCTACTCCTAGCACAAGCCTGACGCTTAGTTGGAGAGGAAAAGGGGAATATTAGTCATTTAACATGGCTAATATTCTTTAAAAAAAATAAAATAAACTGTTCAAGCGTACATATTGAAAACCCCTTTAAATAGATAATTTAGGTAAAGAAAATTATCAATTTGTTCTTAACTAAATAATGCCCGCGACGTTATCCGCGTGGATTTAGGATGTAGGATGTATAAAATAGCTATGTTCGTCCCTAGGTTATACGAATGGGCCGTGAAAACTTTCGCGTTCGCTTAAATTCGTAAGCTTAAATTAAGATATGAATTAAAATATTACTTACAACTTTGGTCCATTTCCTAAAGCTTTTGTTAACAATTTCTCTATTGGGTGTAGATTGCACTCCACCTGCAAGGAGTATTTATGTTACTGTAAAAGCTCAAACTACGGTAAATTCTATCAAACCCAAGATTCAACAAGTCATAGTGGTAAAAGACCAACCTGTTCTGGAATTCATTTCGGACTTTAACTATACTCAAGTCCGAATTATAACTAAAATATAAGTTTGGATTCAACATTGAACCGTGAACATCTAGATTAACCATACTATTTGGTGACCATAGATTATCTTTAGCCCCGATCTACATTATGGACATGAACGCACTATCAACTTATAATTATACAACAAGCGACAACATCCATAACGCTCGACTGAACGATCCTGACTCGTCACATTGCTTAGTTGCTAAACTACTCAACATTTAAGCGCAGGGGCTCTTTCGGTAGTAACCCTGTGTCTGTACTTGCCTGTTTGAAGCTCTCGCGGTCATCATGCGAAGGCGCGACGGGCAGCAGCGCGCGCACGTAGCTGTGGTACAGGAACACGTGCGCGACGGGCGACAGCAGCAGGCGCGGCAGACAGTACTTCACGGCCAGCCGGAACCCGTGCCCCGCCGTGTCCAGTCGCTCCGCGAGCTGTGCACATGCCTCCGATAAGTCTTACACCTCTAAAGCTAATGCGTGGAACAAGTCGATCAAAACGAATTTTAGAATTGTGTATATGAAATATCATGAAACCTCGCACACTTTCCCGCGTTGAATCGTCCGAATCTTCGAAATGTGCGAGTTTTTATGATATTTCACATACAACGTTTCTGTCTGTTGTGCGTGTGTTGCCCCTCCCCGCCGAAGTTAGGATTAGTTAAAGGAACCCTTATAGGATCACTTTGTTGTCTGTCTGTGCGTCTGTCCATGTGTCCTGTACATCAAATTTATGAAAGGAGCAACCGCCGAGGTTCTGCTGGTTCTTCTTCATAGGAAAGGTATTCCTAACCAGTTGTAGATGCATCTGACTGAAAAGTACTTGTAAAAGTAAAATTGAATAAAAAACTTTTTTTAATCACTTAAAAATATATACTTACGTGGAAGTATAATATAATGATGGTAGTCAAATAAATAAAATATCTCACCACAGGATCATCCACAACTTTTTGCAGGGCGTCCCGAGACTGCTTCTGCGTGACGATGTTTGCGTACCGTACGTACGCACGGAATTCTTCTACTTCTGCCAATTCTAGAAAGATGTTTAATGGCATAGAATTTTACTTATCCAATAGTTAGTTTTAAGAACTAAGGTGGCGCATTCTGGTGCTTTTTTCATACAAGCATAGAAGGGTGATCACTACATTATATGATATTATACGCTCAAAACTAAGAATTATATCGATTTGTTTCATCATTATCTAGGTTTATTGATACACAATACATACTAATTTTAAAGTTGTGAGCCTCAAAATATTAATATTTTAACAACAGCGTAAACAGATAATTAGGAGTATGATAATTCTAAAATTTAATTTAGACACAATGTTATGTGAAATAGCAAACAGGTGACCTTTAAATCGTGATTTTAAGTTTTGAGTTCATACAAAAATCTCATTGAAAAAAAGATATTTAGTTTTTCTCGAACTTGAAAGATTTCCAGAAAACTTTTTTTTTCCTTGAAACCTAATTCAGACTATTACAAACATTTCAAAACAAAAGATAGATAGATTAGTCAGTCTGTCAGCTTTTCTTTTATATGAAAAGAAGATAAGTGCAACTGTAATTTTACATACCTTCGAAGCAACTTCCAACATATGGAGTTGGCGAGTCCTGGGCAATTTCCATGGCATCTTCGAGATTACCAAGCAGTGTCACCGTTAGCTCGTAGATGTCGACTATGTTGCCAAATATTAGAGATATCGCCTGAAACAAGACAATACTTCAGTATATGTTTCTTTGTATTCTAGTTTAACAAGAACAAATATTTATGATGAAACCCTGCACATCAAACTGATTGTTGAGTTATTAAAGACTTTGTAGGTACTAGGTGGTAACCAAGTGACAACATTAAAAAAAATTAAGTCCACATGGATATTAGGTTCCTGATTACGAAAATACCATTTTCAATATTTTATTTTGCTTAGTTTTGGTGAAACAAGATAATTATTGGCAAAAATTGTGATTATGTCAAATGTAGGCAATTTATTAATTTTAAGAAGGTTGAGGATTCAACAAAGTAATTTTTCCAAGGATCCTAACAAAACATGATCTTGTACTGCTTCTATCCAATGATACACTTTCGATTTTACTGTACGACTTATGTTTATGTTAATGCACGCTGTGACTGCCCATAAGTGGAGTTGCATAAGAGCCATAGAACGTAAGGAACAACATGTACAATTTAAATGTGTGACTCTGTGGGCGGTACTATAGTAAATAAATAAATAGATGGTCATTGATTTTTCTATAACAAACAACAAAAGCTTACCCTATTATCTCCCTCAAGTATCTTCTCCAGCTCATCTTTGAACACCCTGATGATCAGGTTGAGATCTCTCAGAAAGGACCTCTCATCGGCGAGGAGGTCTCTCACCAGCTCGCCGTAACTCAGGGATGCGCGCCGGCCGCGCCTTTCGACCCCTAGTGTTGAGGCGTTGACCGCCGCCGCACCCTCTAGCTCCGAGTCTTGGTAGAACATGTCTATTAACACCTGCGGATTGAAGACACATGCTTCAATACACTGATGTGTGTAGGCTCTTCTGAGAGTATGTAAAGACCATTTTAGGTCTGTCAATAAAGTTTAGAGCACACAACTGTATCGGAAGTGTAACATTTCTTCTTGTTGAAAACGTAATTTAAAATCAGATTGGCTTTTCTCCATACTTACTTTATCTGCGCACATGGCAGTCTTAATATCTCTACTTGTGATGACTTGATAGCCACTCTTCTGTGAGATCTTCTTCACGAACGTGCCGGCCAGCCTGAGGATGTCAGTGCTTACATACTCGAGAATTGCTGTCATGAACACCGACACTGACATGTCTATCTTGTATTGGAGCACCTCCTGAAAGAGAAGATATTTTAGTGCCTACTTGTTCCTTGTTTTAGATGTTGTGCATTACAGGCCTCAGCTAAAGCAAAATGTTGCATGTCATATGCGAAACACGTGACATCTTCTTCTTCTTGCTGATTTGACGGCTATGCAGGGCCCTTCATAACCTGTATTACATTGACCGTTGCCAATCTATTGTGATCGCCACATTGCTATGCTTCTTAAAAAATCAAAGCTACTGGCTGGAATTGCTTTATGGCAATGCTAAATATCTATGATACTTGCACATTAACAGCCTTAGAGTTAGAAATAAGACTTACTATGCTAACAGCCTTATGTATATTAGCATATCACGCACAAGAGAAACGCGTGCTGAGTAGATTTCGCATGAACACAGAGTAGAATGTCAAGAGTTAGGTAGGAGTTAGTTAGATACCTTCTGCAGCAGTTGGTGCAACTTGTCCAACGGTAGCAGCATCTTGCGGCGCCGCGTGCTGGAAGCGTCGCGCGCATCTGTGAGCGCCCATCGGTCAAGAGGCGTCGGGAACGTGCGGGCTACTCGCTCTTCCACATCCTGTTGGTAGTCAAAAATAAAAGGAAATTAAAGGAATTATCATAAGGAAAAAGGCTGAGGTCATTTCTCTGTTCAAAAAAAATCGGATACGCCCAAGAAGATAACTCTGCTCATAAATTTTGTACAAGACTCTACATATATGCTGCGGACTGTGGTGATGTACACCTCTGATGTTGGTAGAGTGAGTGAGGAAGTGACTTTTCTGATATTATGCAACTGACTTAAAAACTTAAGAACCTAGGAACATGCAAATGCATTTGCAAATATGCAATTGCATATAATCCGGTCTCTAGTAATAACTAATGTTTTTCTAAGCCTATTTTAATATAATATAAATACATACTTGTACATTATCATAATATCTATTAAGCTTTTTTTCATAATTACTGTCTATCTTTGATATACCTACTCTACTCCCTTTACAACCTGCCAAGGGTGACTGGTAGAGATCTCTTATAGAGATAGTGCTTCCCTGTCCACTTTTTCTTTATTTTTATTTTTATAATAACAACTTTCTGGTACAAATAAAAAATTAATAATTTCTTATTTACTGCAGTTGTTTTCTTTGGTTGCAAGTTATAGAGTATTTATTATAACCTACCTGCACAGTAAGTGGGGAGGGTACAGCGCAGAGCATGGCAAGCAGTCTTAGGCAGAGCGACTCCACAAATTCCAGTGCACTCTCTTCTGCTGTCAGTGATGGATGCACCGATTCCAGGACCTGATGAATAAACACAAATTTGAATTCCTATAATGATTACTTTAGAATCTGCTGACATGAAAAGTATTGCATCATTAGCCAGTAAAAAAATGCTCTCTTTTTCATCAGTCTCAGTTGGACGACATACATACCACATACATACATATGATACATTCAAGCATATTTGTTGGTTTGAATTGTGCCTAGATTAATATATCAAGTAACTTTAGTGAACATTAGTAAATTTTATTTCCTTAGAGGGTAAACGCTACCATAGCCATATACCATACAATATGACTCATAATATGGAAAAAGGTGAGTAAAAACTGCATCAAAATCTGTCACATCAGAAGCCACAAAATTGATATGTAAACATGATACATTTTATTTCATATACACAGATTATCTTTTTTTTTTAAGGTGTAAAATGTGTATGACTTTACTTGTACTGATCTACTATGCCCAGTGGTCAAGAAGTCCTGAACATTTAGGTTTCATATTCAAATAAGCATTATAATCCCAAGAAAACCCCTAACATTATGTGATGAATGCTTTTGGGTCATAATGCAGACTGACCTGGTTGCAGCATCAGGTCAAGGTTGCCATATTATAGCAGTATTGAGTCAAGCTGATCAGATAAATGAAAGTAAAATAAATAAACATTATATGACTGTTGTTATCCATTGTATCGGTTGGCAGCCATAGATGAATCGAGATGCATAGTTAAGTCAATAGTGCAGTGATGAACAAACAACTCTGCCAAAAGCATAATGGCAGATAAGATGTCTTTTACAAATATTTTGTTTTATTTCTCATTTTTTAACCCCCCAACCCAAAAAGTGGGGTGTTATAAGTTTGACGTGTGTATCTGTGTATGTGTCTGTGGCATCGTAGCTCCTAAACTAATGAATCGATTTTAATTTAGTTTTTTTTGGTTGAAAGGTGGCTTGATTGAGAGTGTTCTTAGCTATAATCCAAGAAAATTGGTTCAGCCCTTTGAAAGTTATCAGCTCTTTTCTAGTTACTGTAACCTACACTTGTCGGGGGTGTTATAAATTTTTAATTTGCACTTGTCACTAAAGGTATTTGATAAGAAATTTAATAAACTTACATCATACAATGTTTGTCATTCAAAATTCATTCAAAATGTTGAACGAATTTTAGTCTAACTTTTATCGATTCAGGCTAAAAGAATATTCAGTAGAAACTATGTTTCTCTAGCACTTCATAGTTCATACCTGTTTTATTGTATTAAAATAATTTTCTTAATTTATTAGGAATGTGTCTTCCATATAAATACTATTTAAATACAAACTTTATACTAAAAAGTAAAATGATTAATAACAAATACATTTCAAATGCATCCTTGACCTATGAATTGTGACCTCAATTTCCATGTTATGCATAAAAATTTCTATCTTCTCAAAGAAAATTGGGAAAATTGCTTGTGCTCTACTTGACCTACTGTATAATTCACACAAGTCCCTTGATTATTTTTGTAAGGAAAGATAACTTTGGGGTGCACAAGTGAAAAACGATGTAATTTATAGTTTTGGACCAGAGTTATTTATTTATTGAACTAATCTAAGCGGAGACAAAAGCATCAATTGTTTTGAAACACCTATGACATATTGTACACAAACCTTTCGGAGTGAGGTGACAAAGAGGCCCCGCCATTTCTCCGAATTCTCCGGGTCCTGGAAATCGTAACCACGGCTCTCCTCCACTGTGGGCAGCATCGTGGCCAACGCACCCGAACCGAAATCATGTAAACACTTTAATCTTGCTCTAACAGTAAAATCATTTCGCTTATCGCGAATATTACACTGCTTCCTAGTACACAACGCACAACAAGTACTCTCAAAAATATATCCTATAAGAGATTAATGTATAATTAATTGTATTTGGTCAATTAAAACAGGACATCACATAAATAATTTCTTTGATTCATTTAATCGGCAAAACGACGCCATTTTCAATTTATTTACTGGTTGATTCTCTATGATTTTGGAATACACCACAGGACATCACACTTCGTTTTTGGTCTAAGTAACCCTTATAGTTCTGAGGTGGACTTCGTCTATGTTGGTGTTAGCTGGCGGGCGTGCTCTGCCCTTTTGGAGTGTTTTTTTTTTTTTTTGTTAAAACTGACTGGAAAGCGCTCTAAGGGTGCCGTGCGTTTGGCCGTGCGTATGTCGGCGAGCACTGGCACAGACGGGGTCCATACTGGTCCATACTTGTATTGTATAGTTTAACTAACTTGTTACAAATAACTACAAACTTGACATTGGCTAATCTTTGTAAAGGCAGACAAAAAAAAAGTTCTGAGGTCATATATGTCAATGTCTTTGTCACTGTCAAGTTCGGTAGACTGTCAATGGTTTATGGTTTTGACTCAAGGAACATTTGTCATTTATACTTTTGACTTTATTGTTGTGTTGTATTGACTGTATGTCGGGTGCTTTTAAATAAATCCATTATATTTTAATTTTAATGAAACAGTAATGCTTGGTGCGATAATTTTTACTGTTGTCATTAGTAAATATGTTTCTGCGTCTGATCAGCTTTGGCGAAATTTGGCAAATAAAGATTTTATTTATAACAACACGTAAGCACAGTATTCCTATTTATTTTTATTAGTATTACTCTTGTACTTATTAGTAAATTCAGTCAATGGTAAATTCATCGTCACTTTATTTTCATCTTTCATTAACATAGCTAGAACATAGCACATTAATTAAACATAAAAATAGGTAATCATTATTGTAAATAAATATAGATGGAGAAACATAATTGGATCTTCTATCATCTATGCCTTTTCAGGGATTCCCTCATATCCTGCATGTACCTACACTAAATAATTCTAGATAATACAAGACTTAGATTACTAGTTTCCGCTTGGTATGAGGTTAAAATTATTTTATTTATAACAGATCTATAATTATATATTGAGCACAATAATTTTATATCTAGCATGAACATGCAACAATATTATTAAAATATTAAAAATAACATATTATTGTGAGTACTGAATTTACTAATTACAAAAACCAATTAAAACAGATGCATTTTGAAGAAACAAAATTACTTGTATAAGTAATTGAATAAAAAATATTTTCATTTTGATTTTTTGGTTTTGGAAGTTGTTTAAAAAGTCTGTCTATCTGTCTGTCAGTAGGCTGTATTATGTTGATGTTGATGCCAGTTTGATTGTACAAAAATCTCTGAAGTAAATTCACATGTAGAAGGAGATAGCACTAATTTTAAACTTCTCCATTTTGGCTAATTCCATTGTTCACAATGTCTAACTAAACTAAAATGACACGCCTAAATCTATTGTTATTCTTTTCATAATGTCGGAAAAGGATAACACTAGAATTTGGTTTAGTTTGGAGGTTGTGAACAAGAGAATCGGCCACAATGGCTCTTCTTTGTTTTCAGATATAAATATGACAATATCATAGATGTGATTGTGAATAGCACAAAAACTCAAATACTTGATTTCACTGAGGTAAAATATTTTTCCATGTTATTATTTATTTATTTATTACTAGCTGATCCCGCGGGAACTCCTTGATTTTCCAGGATAAAAAGTAGCCTAGCCTAATCCAGGGTATAATCTATCTCCATCCATTCTAAATTTCAGCCAAATCCGTCTAGTAGTTTTTGCGTGTTGAGTAACAAACATCCACACTTTCCATTTATAATATTAGTAGGATATACATATACAGTTTTACTGAAGCAGTGATAAGTTAGTGCTTAAAACTTCAACATCCTATTTGTAGGGGTCTGGGGTTCAATCCCGGGCATGCACCTCTAACTCTTTGGGGTTATGTGCGTTTCAAGTAATTAATATTATACGCATTTAAAGAAAACATTGTGAGGAAACCTGCATGCCTAAGAGTTCTTCATAATGATTTTAAAAGGTGTGTGTAATTTGCTAATTCCCTCTATGCCTGAAAGTCTTCATATTGTAATGGTCTGGCGATGGCTTGTGATGATGATTATGCAAATTGTAATATAAGGATAAATTAACTGAGTTAGCTATACACTATTTGATTTATCATGTCTAGATAAGGTGCAATGTACATGTTATCGTTGGTGTTAAAAAATTAGTTTCTCAGAATTTTGCAAGTAGGCATTTATTTATCAAATCGATGTATACTAAGTGTGAGTTTACGTCGGACCAGGCGGTAGAACTATGCTAAGATGGTACAATATTATATTCTTCGTTTTTAGGAATCTGAACTGTTGTCCGGATTCCCAACTCGTGTCCATGTCAGCACCAACGACACAACCAATCTAGAATACCCACTATTTGTCACTGCAGTGCAACAGAAAGGTAAATCTAAACATATAAAATGACTGATTGCAAATAGCCTAGAAATATCAAAAAAAAAACATATAAATTAAGTACCTCTAGCTTTGTCTGGTGGGAGGCTTTGGCGGTGGCTAGTTACCACCCTACCGGCAAATTCGTGCCGCTAAGCGATTTAGCATTCCGGTGCTATGCCGTGTATAAACCAGAGGGGTATGGGTTTAATAAAAACTTAAAATCCTTCCAGGTTAGCCTGCATCCAGGCCCCTAACTACGTTTGCCAGTTCGGGTCACTCCTACATCCCGCAGTTACCGCACAATTTCTCTGTCTAGATGGCTTTGTGGGACCTCTGTATCTAATATCATATCCCTAGTATATGATTCTGTCCTGGCTTTAAGGAATGCACATACAATTTCTATTTCTTAGAAGTTATAGTATGGCTATAACTTCTAAGTAATAGAAATTGTATTAAGAACATTTATTTAGTACTAGCCGATGCCCGCGACTTCGCCCGCGTGGATTAAGGTTCTTCGAAATCCCGTGGGAACTCTTTGATTTTCCGGGATAAAAAGTAGCCTATGTGCTAATCCAGAATATTATCTATCTTCATTCCAAATTTCAGCCAAATCCGTCCAGTAGTTTTTGCGTGAAGGAGTAACAAACATACACACACACACATACAAACTTTCGCCTTTATAATATTAGTGTGATATTAGTGTGATGTGATTTGTTTATATTTCCCATATTTCGCAACAATGAAGTCACTGTTTAAGGCCGATAATAACATTTATTTATAGGTAGGTACATTCCACACTACTGTTTATTGTAACTTGACTCTTTACAATTTGCTTGTGGTTATACATCCATAAGCAAATTCTGTGAAGTCTTTAAGCGTAGGCAGGATATGATATAATAATGTTGTGGCTAGGACCTTATCACTTCCGTAGGATTATATACGGGACTTTTTTATATCAAAACTTTTCCCGTCCCCTGCCTCGGAAGTCTGACTTGACAAACTCATTTTAGAAATTATTTAAACTCATAAAAGAGATCATTGTTCTCTTACATTTTGGGGCTTCTGGTAGAAAGCTTTTATTTCGAGTGGAGATAAGGTTATATTACTCCACATTTTTCCATGTATAATTTAGTTATAATGTTGGTATGTAATTGTACATTGAATTACTATGTACTATTGGCGTCACTCAGAAAAGCAGGTATTATTTAAATATTTTTATCGGATTATTGGAATGTCCTCTCAAAATCAACACAAAAAACACTAGTTTAATGTGTAAGGTTATCCGAGAGTTTTAATCTAAACAAACTAATGCTAAAATAAATAATTTAATTAGAGCGTGATTGCTATCACAACATCTAATTATTCAGTTCACAATCCAAATACCGAAAATATGCGATATCGCTCCGAATCTCAGAAGGAGACTAAACTAAAACCTTCGAAACACCCGTATTTATGCAAGTTCAATCTTGTTGGCCTCCTAGCAACAGATTGTATGACATCGAATGAGCCAAATATCGATTTTATCAAACTACCTGCATTGGATAAATTAATAATTTTATATTATTTTTGACAACTCAAATCAATTTTAAAAAATAACCTTACAGTACTAACATACCTACTATTGATTCTTCCAAGTATAGGTACTATGTTGTACATAGGTTGAGTTAGTGCTATTTAGAAAGGATTTTTGGGGTTCCGTACCTCAAAAGGAAAAACTCCCTTATAAGATCATTTTGTTGTCTGTCTGTCTGTCTGTCTCTCCGTCCGTGGGTCCGACCGTCGTGTCTGTCAAGAAAACTTATAGGGTACTTCCCGTTGACCTAGAATCATGAAATTTAGCAGGTAGGTAGGTCTTATAGCACACGTAATAAATCCAAAAACCGTGAATTTGTGGTTACATCATTTAAAAAAAAATGTTAAAAATTTTCAAAGTAAGATAACTGTATCAAGTGGGGTATCATATGAAAGGGCTTTACCTGTATATTCTAAAACAGATGTTTATTTATTTTTATTCATAATACTTTTTGATTTATCATGCAAAATGTCGGAGAAATTCCGAATACGGAACCTCGGTGCGCGAGTCTGACTCGCACTTGGCCGGGGTTTTTTTTTTAAATTCAACCCCTAAGGGGGTAAAATAGGGATTTAAAATTTGTATAGTCTATACACAACGACAGGACGACTATACGACAGGACGAAGTCGCGGGCATCAGCTAATCAATAATAACTTAATATTATGATTTCTTAGGGGTGTCATCATGGGAGCTGCCCCTAGTGATTCCTACGCGCACCGCTGTACTTCAATTCAACGACATGGCAAGGACGCTCTGTCCACACGACGCAGGGCCAAGTAAGTTGTTAGTCTTACTAGTCCCTTTAACACCTGCTTCAGAATGGTCCCTAATACATGGAGGAACAATCGGACACTATGAAGTTTGGATCATAGTGGCTTTGGGAGATAACAGGTTATACAGGTCTAAAAAATCTTACATCAAAGTAAAAAAGAATTTTTTTTATATCGCTAACTTTTATAATTATTTTATAGGTACTCATGTGGTTAGTCGACGTAAGTCCGACTATTTTCGAACTCACCCGGGGTCCTATTCCCAGGGACTCAGCTCCCAACGATTTGCGATTGAGACGATATTAATAATGGATACTACCCACGATAGATAAACGCTAATTTTAATCCCTGAAAATCAAAGATTTTTAAAGGCGAAAGTGTGTCTGTCTGTCTGTCTGCTAACTTTTCACGGCCCAACAGTTTAACCGATTTCGATGAAAGGTACAGAGTTAGCTTATATGCGGAGAACAGACATAGGCTACATTTTATCCCGGAAAATCGAAGAGTTCCCACGGGAATCTTAGAGGCCCATCCCTTTAACCGATTTACATGAAAGGTACAGAGGTAGCTTGCGTCCCTGAATTTGACATAAGAAACTTTTTATCCCGGAAAGTCAAAGTGTTCCCACGGGATTTTTAAACACCTAAATCCTGGATGAAGTCGCGGGTATCATCTAGTTACTTATACGGCTATACGTAGTTATACGAGTATACTTATTTATCAAAATGATTGTTAAAGGATATTCTGTTGTCTTCAGATATAACGGCCCAAAGTCGACCTACATTGACGTTGGCCACTTCGAGTCCTGAAAATATATTAGTGAAGATCAAACTAAAGCGTGTTCAAAACTTTTACGTAGAAGTTGATAAGGTATGTGCAATGGACTTCCCGCAATTTTTTCCTCATTTAAAAAATTTGGCTTCGATTCTGATGTTTTTCTCTAAACTAAATTTAGAGTATCTGCATCTTTTTCTTTTAAATATTGCTAAAAAAGGATGGAAAATGAATTTTAAATTTAAAGACTCTAAATTTTAGTGCACTCTACAAACAACAAGCTTACAAGTCACAAGGTTTGACAGTTCTAAATTTAATTAGTTTTGTCTGTCCTTTTCTTATTACATTAGTAAGAAAAAGATGTGAAAACTCAAAAATTCGTCGTTTCAGGAAGTAACGTTAAACATGACTCCTAGTTCGCCGAAATATTACTATTTTTCATTTGACCGGGATCCGTGGAACCTCACCGAAACCAAAAATTCAACTTACATTCCCAAGTAAGTGCTAAGGCTCTGCCATAAAGGGGCCTTTATATTACACTAGCTTTTTCCCCCGACTTCGTTCGCCCAATTTAACCATTAAAATTTCTCGCTATATAATTACGGCAACCTAATTTTTTTAGTGAAATTATAAAAGAGTATTTTGTTCTTCTACTTTAGGTTCAACTACAAGCCAAAAAGTGTTCTTCTTATGATCGATTCTGATGACGATGTGTGCGCCTTTGTTTCCATACAAAATAATTCGGTATGTAATCAATTTAAACTTTTTAGGGTTCCATACCTCAAAAGGCAAAAAGGAACCCTTATAGGATCACTTGGTTATATGTCTGTCTGTATGTCGTGTCTGTCAAGTCATGCACGGGAACCAAACCTATAGAGTACTTCCCGTTAACCTAGAATTATGAAATTTGGCAGTTAGCAATGACTTACAGCACAAGTACAGGAAAAATCCGAAAACCTTGAATTTGTGGCTACATCACAAAAAAACCAAAAAAAAGGAAAATATACTGACACCAATAGAAAACAACTCGAGCATTCTAGATAGTACGTCGAATAACAGGATATTGGTAGCTAACAAGTCTCGACGTATTAAAGATAATAATAATCAATAGGGAGTTTATATTTTGGCTCATTTAATCGTTAGAATCCATAGTATATTCCATAAATGATATTAGTTGGAACCTGGTTGGAACCTTTTTTCGGAATGTGCCACATATTATGATAGAGTTTATTCCGGTGCCTTTCTGCTTGAGGCTTGTTGGCTTTAATGCTCAAGTGAAGAAGCGCCGGAATAACCAACTCTTAGTTATAAGATGTAATGTGTTTTTAAGAAATAAACTTTTTTTTCTTTCTTCTTCCTTTACATGAATTTGTTACAGTGTCCAGTGTTTGACAACGAAAAGGATATGTTGTACCAAGGGTACTACTTCACGATGTCCCACAAGGGAGGCATTACAATCACTGTAAGTAGATGTTACTTCTGCCGAAATTGTTATTTTTGTGGACGTCCACTGTTGGACATAGGCCTTCCCTAAAGAGTGTCACCGCACCTGCTCCTCAGTCTTCCTCATCTAGCCACTTCCCGCCAGCCTCTTTATATTGTCGGTCCATCGTGCTGGAGGGCGTCCTACACTATGCTTGCTTATACGGGATCTCCACTCGAGGACTTTCCGGCTCCAACGGCCATCGCCCCTCCAACAGGCTTGGCCTGCCCACTGCCACTTCAGCTTGCTAATGTTCTCAAAGGTGTGAGAAGTTTGCCAATCCGCACTTGGCCAACGTGGCAGACTATGGCCAAATCCCTTCTCATTCTGAGAGGAGATCCGTGTTCTGTAGCGAGCCTGCGATGGGTTGATCATGATGATGATGAAGATGAACTATTTCATAGTATGGCAGCTCAGTTCAAAGATGAAAAATTAATGTTATGTCTATTTACTTTGGAATGTTAGCCCAATTGAGCCTACGCCTTTAAACAAAATAATCCATTAATTCATACATCATATATGCGAAAGTGTGTTTGTTTATTGGTTTGTCCTTCAATCGCGTGGCAACGGACCAACGGATCGACGTGATTTTTTGTATAGGTATAGTTTAAAGACTTGGAGTTAATAACATACGTTATTTTTTATCCCGTAATATCGAGTTCTCACGGGATTTTTAAAAACCAGAATCTACGTGGACGAAGTTGCAGGCATCAGTTAGTATTTACATAAATCGTGTGAGTGAGAGGCAAATAGAAGTAATATATTTTCAGCAATCTATGTTTCCGCGGGGATTTTACATAGTATTCATAGTGAAGGAGAGCGACGAAGACTGCACGGGAATTAGTGATTCAGAAAGCGGAGTGAGGAATCCTGGCAGTCGGTTCAAAACTTTCAGGCTGGTAGAAATAGTTTTTTTTTTTTAATTTTGATCCATATATTATGGTTCCGTACCTCAAAAAGAAAAATGGTACCCTTATAGGATCACTTTGTTGTCTGTCTGCCTATCTGTCTGTCTATGTGACTGTACGTCGGTCTGTCCGTCTGTCTTGTCTGTCAAGAAAACCTATCGGGTACTTCCAGTTGACATAGAATCATGTTTGTCAGGTAGGTAGGTCGTATAGCACAAGTAAAGGAAAAAATCCGAAAACAGTGAATTTGTAGTGACGTTACAGAAAAAAAATTAAAATGTGTTTCAATTTTCAAAGTACAATAACTATACCAAGTGGAGTATCATATGAAATGGCGGACCTGTGAATTCTTAAGCAGATTTAAATTTATTTTTATGCATAATAGTTTTTGATTTATCATGCAAAATGTTCGAAAAAATATCCAAGTATACCCTCCGTGCGCGAGTCTGATTCATACTTGGCCGGTTTTTTTTTGTTAAGTACATAGTTAACTTATATGCAAGCGCGTTCTGTCTTAGGCTGCATCATCCAAGCGCTATTCTATAAATTAAGAAAAAAAAGGAAAAAAATCAATTTTTGTTTTCGGCTAGTGTAAGGTATTTCAAAATCCAGGTTTCGTGCAATGGAAGCGGTGTCGTACGGAGACTATATAACGGGCGTTTTGGTCGTACTCGCTCTAATGTCATGTGTGGCCTTATTAGGACCAATCGGGACCGCCATCTATTGCAAGAGTCGAACTCGTATGTATAATTTTATATATTTTTAATCGAATAGCATATTGTTTCCTTAGCACCAATTTTTTCCACTTTAGATTGGCTGACACTTCCATTTGTTGCCCTTTTGCCGGAATTTGATTTTATCTTTCTTCCGAAAAACCATGTAGAAAAGAGCTGTTTTCACTATAATTGCATCTGTTTTCCCTAATAATATTATGACCTGTTATTGGGGAATGAAAATACATAATAATTCACTCTTGTGCTCTACCAGGCGAATACATATTAGCGCATAGGTGCATAGATATATTTTGTTCTGTCATTTTAGTTAGTTTATGGATTGTGTATAACATAATTAGCAACATTGTTTTATTATTAAACATTTAGAGCCCAACACACAACACTTACCTGAGCCAGTTAATACGAAGGGTGTTGGTAAGAAATAAGATCTGCTTTCAATCTAAAAGCATGCGCATGGAAAAAAAGTGGATTTTTGTACGAAATATGCAAGAACTATATATAGTTGTTAATGCATGTAACAGGCATGAAAAGAAAGTCTTGCGCTCTCTGAATGCAGTGGTGTCTGCTGTTCACCATGTCAGAACTGTTCCAAACTGTTTGCCATGTCAGAATTATTCTGGCGTCATCTGTATGTCAGCGCCAATCTGTACCTACAATTCGCTATTGTAAAGACCGTACTTTGGATGCGTTTTCGTACGAATTTGACGTACGAACACGCACGGACAATCTCGATTCTACAAAATATGCTATGGACTAAGTCGCACTCAGTCTGTGCGCTCTCTAATACTTGGAAGGTCAGAATTTTTGGTACGTGTTCGTGGGTGTTCGCACGTGTCATATTCGTACGATATCGGAACCAAAGTGCGGATAGCCTTATAGGCTTGGGGTCCATCCTTTATTTACGAGTTAACACTACATGAAAAGTTTTTGTTCCAGAAGAAATAGTTTTAAATGATGAAACTCCTGGACCTTCTAGTTCTCGGACTGAACCGAGCGTTAGCGAATCAGTACCGGTTTTAAATCATGATAGTAATGGTAAGTGGAAAAATTCGGAATATGTGGACTACAACTTACAAGTTGTTTAAAATGGGTAATTTTAAAATGTCATCATGTTCAACCCATCGCCAGCTTTTTACAGAGCACGGGTCTTCTCTCAGAATGAGAAGAGGTTTTGGCCATAGTCTACCACGCTGGCCAAGTACGGATTGGTAGCCTTTACACACCTTTGAGAACATTATGAAGAACTCTCAGGCATGCAGATTTCCTCACAATGCTTTCCTTCGCCATTAAAGCAAGTGATATTAAATTGTTTAAAACACACATGATTCTGAAATGTTAGGGGTGCGTGCCTGGCATCGAACCTCGGACTCCTCGACTAGGAGGCCGACATCTTAACCACTATTGATTAGCTATTGTTAGCTATTGTAGCTACAGAAATTAATTAGTTACTCTTTGGCTGGTATTGTGCTCCCAACGCTGACCATCAGCCTGTCAATCAGCGCTTAGTACGTCAGTGAGGACCTATCAGCGTTACCTATTCAGGAATACTTCATAGTGTTGCTGCATACATAATAATATTATAGATCTGTTTAGAGAGAGATTAAGTATAAAACATTTTTTTAATTCAGATACAAGTTAGTCCTTGACTGTAATCTCACCTGGTAGTAAGTGATGATGCAGTCTAAGATGGAAGCGGACTGACCTCTGCTTTTTAAGAGAGGGAGGGAGGGGGGTGAGGCAGCATTAGGAAATAAATAAATAGGTCCTTAAGGTTAATAAATATTTATTGAACTGGTTGAACAATTAGATGTTTCTCTATTATAGACTCAGACTTGGAATCGGAGCCGGATATTGGCAATTCGCTACCAATGCCTTTGAATGTGGCTGGGCTCAGTCGAGCCTGTCCTGTCGCCCAGACACGACGGTCTAATAGGTAAAATCCAGGTTTTATCATTATTACTAGCGACCCGCCCCGGCTTCGCACGGCTGCAATGTAGATACTAATGTATGATCCATGCAGTATTTCCACAATCGACCAACAGACTTGCCAACAGATTGATTACATTGGCAGGTACTTCTGGAGCGCTCTCACAGTGGCGGTGGTATACGCATTGCCAGTTGTGCAGTTACTGTTCACGTACCAACGGGTAAGTTACAAAATATTCTGGAATAGGCCTAGAAGTAGAAGAATAAACGTTTTTTCATGCTTCTTTAAAATAAAATATATAATTAATTATATTTTTTCTGAACTATGTCAATGTACATTGACTATTGTATTGTAATTGTAATTGTTAAGACCAATAGTTCTACTTTTTATGCATTTACTAGATGTACTTCTATACTTTGGGGTGGGTTAGGCTCCATAAATTAGTTAATATTTTGTTTTTTTTCAATCAAATCGGTTCAGTCATTCATTGTGCCGTTAAGGAGTAAGAAATATCTGAACTTTTACACTTATAATATTAGTAAGATATTGCCAATCAAGGCAATTTGATTATATCTACAGCTGATCTTCCAAACGGGTGATCAAGACGTGTGCTACTACAACTTCCTGTGCGCCCATCCGTTGGGCGTCCTCGCGGACTTCAATCATGTCTACTCTAATATTGGCTACGTCATACTGGGGCTTGTTTTCATGGCGCAGATTAGATGCCGGCGAAAGTTCAGAAACATTGATAACCAGGTGAGGCCACACCCTGATATGTTGATTTTCATTCGTAATATCTTTCCATACTTCCCTGTCCCGAAGCGCGTTTGTGCATTCATTCGATTCGTGATTTGACGGATCCGTCAAAATACGAATCGAATGAGTGCACACGCGTACGTACGTTTTGTATGATAGCCACTTCGAATCGTATTTTCACGAATCACGAAAACGAACCGAATGATTGCACGTATGCACAGAGGGTGAGCCCGCACGGCGAATTTTTATCTCGCTATTTTATATTTTATGGAGCCGCACGTCATCAAAAATACGCGGGAACGGCTTCATTCAATAATTTCCATGTTCCATGATACGGAAAAAAATTGTGCGGAAAAAATTCGCATTTAAAACATATTTTTCCAAGTTTAGATCGCAAGCTGGTCGCAACCTTGCATTGTATGAATATAAGCAATGCATTTTTCAGTAGGTAGGAACACATCAATACTAGAAAGAAAAAGATGCAGATACTCTAAACATAAGAATCGACGCCATTATCAATGACTTAACCGGATCGAAGTTAAATCTTGCAGGAACTAGGCATACCGCAGCACAGAGGATTGCTTTACTCCATGGGGTTGGCGCTGGTGATGGAAGGCTTGCTTTCGGCCTGCTACCACCTTTGCCCCAACAAGATGAACTTCCAGTTCGGTGAGATAACCTTCACATAGTAAATTGTTAAAATAACTTTCGTGCGAACCAAAAATTTAAATTTTCGTTCAAATCAAAAGTGATTCATTCGAATAACTATCAAATTATTGTACAATCGAGAAATTTTACTACTTATTTTCGATTGTTCAGTTGTTTCACGCGGATCTGGGACGAATGAATTGAAAATCGAATGCGATTGCACGCCTGGTTCAAATATATTTGTTTCAAACTGCGCTCCGCATTCGTAGACTTTAAAATGAATGATCAATCGATTGTCGATTTTTATTCGATTGTTTTTTGGCAACAATCGCCTATATGGCGTTTATATGATTTGTTTTTATTACAGATTCGTCGTTCATGTACGTGATCGCAGTTTTGTGTATGATAAAGTTATACCAAAGTCGTCACCCGGATGTAAATGCTAGCGCCCATACAACTTTTATGCTTCTTGCCTTGCTGATGGCTATTGGTGAGGCTTTTTATTTTTTATTTTCTTTAACTTTTTTAGCCAAAGATCATCCTCATGTGAACTGATAATTTTTATGATTTATGAATGTTTTCTACAGAAAACTTCAAGGAAGCCTTCTAGACTTTTTGTTTTAAACCTTTTTTATCGCATTACACAGCAACATACTCACACGCAGACACACACACACACACACACATTTCGAAAATCCTTAGCAGATTTCTACATCATAATAACTATATGCATGCCTAACCCGATCCGTCCAGTAATCTGAGCTTGGCGTTAATAGATCAGTCAGTCAGTCACCTTTTCCTTTTATATATTTAGATTAACTTTATTGTTCCTTGTGTATCACGGACTTCTAAAAAGTTCTATTTAACAAATAGAAGCAGGCGTTTTATTTTCTCTATTTTCTCTTTCAGGTTGTTTGGGCATGATGTACCCCAACAAGTATTTCTGGACTTTTTTCACCATAATGCATCTCGGCGTATGCTTCATACTCACACTGCAAATATATTATGTGGGTAGACTTAAGATAGGTAAGTCAGGGGAGTAATTTTACGATGGAATCGTTAAATGTACAGTTTTTAAATGTTTTTCGTGCGCTAAACATAAAAGATGGATTCATAATATATTTTTTTAACTTGGGTTACGGACACAATGTTTGTGGGACCAAAGTGGGATTAAGGTGGTATTAAAAAAGAGAATTATCTTGAAGATAGAGTTTATCCATCACGCATCACGCACGCACGAAAGCGATTCTTCGGGACTCTGGCTATTTAGCCGGGGGAAAACGTACCTATTCGTACGTCTACTGGTCGTACGCATACGTACGATACAAATTCGAATCCAAAGTGCGGTTAACCTTATCCTGCACAAAAACGTGCAGTGTTAATGCCGCGTGAAAGTGGTCTTGCTCGTTCTGTATTGATACCATATTCTTTTCAGAACCATCAATCGTCGTCAAAGCATGGAAAGGCATTAAACAACATGGCCGCTCAGCCTTTATACCTGTGTACCGCGCCCGAGGGGTCTTACTCGTGATTGCTAATATAGCTAACTGGGCTCTTGCTGGATATGGGTACGTATTATCACAAAATACTTAATAGTACCTTCAGTTTTTTTTTATTCACTATAGGCAAGCGCTTGACTACAATCACACCTGATGGAAAGTGATGATGTGGTCTAAGATGGGACGCGTTTACCTAGAAGGTGCCTATTCACTCTTGTTTTAAAGATACCCGGATTGTAATTGGTAGGAAACACAGATCGCGGATATATTTCTGTGACAAGACTAAAAAACAAGTTTAGTACGCAGATAGTAAGTAGTTTGTTAAGCTTTTTTCTTTCTTTTTTGTTAGTAGCTGTTCTGGTTTAAGTTTTGTTTTTTTTAAGCTTATTTGTCAAGCGTGTTTGTTGCGCTGTAGTTATCGTACCTATCATTTAATCGCGCATGCTACGTCCACATCCAGTGGACACAATTGAGAACCAGTATTTTTGCACATGATCTTGCTATCTTTTACAATTGTAGTCAGTTTTGTGGACTGAATAAAAAAAACCGGCCAAGTGCGAGTCGGACTCGCGCACCGAGGGTTTATTTGGGTATTTTTTCAACATTTTGCTCGATAAATCAAAAACTATTATGCATAAAAATAAATGAAAGACTGTTTTAGAATGTATAGGTAAATCCCTTTCATATGATACCCCACTTGGTATAGTTATCTTTCTTTGAAAATTTAAACACATTTTTTTTAATGATGCAAACACAAATTCACGGTTTTCGGATACAAGTTAACTCCTTTTTCAGCATATATGAACACGGCAAAGACTTAGCCCGTCACCTCCTTGCCATTCTACTGGGCAACACACTCCTCTACACACTGGGATATGTGGTTTTAAAGCTGGTCCATAGGGAGAAAATATCCATAGCCACCTTGCTGTGGCTGGCTTTAGCCCACGTCTCTTGGGTTCTGGCTGCACTGTTGTTTACAGACTCGAAGACTCATTGGTCGGTGAGTAGAAATTTATACATGTCTTTTTTAGGCTTCTACAGTGAAACAAGGAACTATGTCACTGCCATTTTTTGTCGAAACTATTAAAAAAATTGAGTTGTTAAATTTTAGCACAGCTATACATAGAAACTGGTTACCACTAGATAGATGTTAATTCAGATTTAAAAAAATATTTCAGGGTAAAAAAATTTTTTGCAGTGTACTCTTGAGTAGGATCTCATTGAATAGGTATTTTAATATCATTATGAGGTGTATTAATAAAAAAAACTACGAAATAATAGCAGTTGTATCAAAGTGGCCATTTTACCCCAGTTTAATTTCCCAGCCTCTAAACTCCTAAACTACCCTATTGATAAATCTGATTTTTTTTTTTCAGCAAACGCCAGCACAGTCTAGAAATCTCAACGCCGTGTGTTCGGCGCTAAATATGCTAGATTCACATGATTTATGGCATCTGGCCTCAGCGTCCGCCATTTTCTTCTCTTTTAATGCATTGCTTATATTGGACGACCCTCTCGCCGATACTCCTAGACATCTTATACCAGTGTTTTAAGCTAGTAATTTTAGTGTGCACTAGCTCCTATACTATAAGTAAAACTGTTTTTCAGTGACTTTTATTTCTAATTATTATGTGGTGCTATAGCTCCTAAGTGTTCCTCATTCATTATATGATTTTTTTTCTTTATTAATTTTAGTAATGAACTCATATTTCCAGCTGATGTAAGAATGTGGCGGAAAGTCACTCCTATTCTTAGTTTGTTTTTTTTTTCTCTCGTCTGGTTCTTAGTTTGTGCACATTGTAATTAACTATGATTTTATAGTCTATGATGATCATTTTATTTCTGTGTAGCCAGTTAAATAAATTATTTTTTTACAATACTATCTTTTTAGGTATAATGCTCTGAAAATATTTCAACTGAACTTACGTTTTCTTTACGAATAATATTATGTTTTAGAATATTAACGTTTTTTTATGTTCCAGTCTTTATATTGTTGTTATGAAATTATTCGTTGATTTCAATTTAATGTTTTAAACCTACGAACCTATACTTATGTTTTTTATTATGATATAAAAATCGGTAAACTGCGGTCTGCGAGTCGGACTCGCACGCGAAGGGATCCGTACCATCGTAAGAAGTAACACTTATTAATTTTATTTTAATTATTATGGCGGTCCTTTTGAAATTTTTATTTATTGTTGTTATAGCGGCAATAGAAATATGTTCACATTCTGCGACCATTCTCTACCTATTACAGTTAACGAGATACAGCCCGCTGACAGACAGACGGACGCACGACGGATGGACAGTAGAGGCTAGGGTATTATCACCCTTCGAGTACGGAAACCTAAGAAGTTACCAATCCTTATGACACTTGAAATATATCTAACCACACTCACGCTTTCTCATAGGGAATGTCAAAGAAATTCAGTATATTATAGCTAAGTAAGATTTTTGTATCTACTACTAAAATACATTTGATTGTAGTAAGATTAAAAATGACTGTGATATAAAAATGTGCTTGTATTTGAACAAATGTTATGTTCTAGTTTAAGTATGATAATATATTATTATGCCTGCTCACGTATGATTGTTATCCTAGTTAGATGTAAGATTTAATAAATTTCAATTTATAAATTTTGGTTGTGTCTAATTTAATTAGTACCTTACCTTTCTTCCTTTATTCATTATTAGATGCTGAAAGTCATCAATATCATCCTAATGCAGTCAAGTATAGTAGTTAAATTCATGAATGTAAATAATTACCCATACTTAATTAATTATTTGTATTATAAAAATGTATGTATATACTTAAACCAGCATAATTAGAACTTAGATAGCATAGTGGTTAGGGCGTAAGCTTTCTTTTCGGGAGGTTAAGGGTTCGATATCGGGCACCCACATCTTACTTTTCGGAGATAAATGTGTGAATATCACTTATTTTTATGGTAAAGGAAAACGTCGTGAGGAAGCCTGCATGCCAGGGAATACTCAATAATAATATTTCCACAATTCTCAATGGTCTGCCCTGTAATTGGCCTGCCATGGGTTGATTGATCATGATGATGATGATACTTAAACTATTTACGAAATAGGTATGATGACTTGATTTAAAACACAGTTTGTGTGGTACCTAATTAGCACTGAACCCAATCTTTTCGTCGACCTCGACCAATTACTGATAACGATTCCAAAAATTCTAGTTTAGTTCAATACTCTACGACCTACATAGTAAACAATTTTATAGGTAGCTGTGTGAACGATGACCTAGCCACCTTGTAAGTATGTAGTTGTACATAGGTACATTAGGACTGTCGATGCCCTAGTGGCACACTTTGTGGCGCATGTGCACTTCAAGGCTTGAATGAAGCCTCGTGAAACGAGAAGGAAAAATTACTTCATTTCCTAGGGAAAAAATCCTGGGAAGGTTAAGTTCTCTGAATTTAAATCATCAGTCATTCAAACACGTTGACATTACATAATCGAGCGAGAACTAATTTCATGGAATTCATTTTTAGAAATTCAATTTTAAAGTTCTGTTTTGTTGTGTGGTATTTTTTAACTCACGTGTAAACCTTTTACATATTTTATAAGCTAAAATAGTAAAAAAAAAAAAATGTGCAGTTCCGAATGGGCAATGTAGGGTAATTTAACATTTTAATCTGGCAGCACACGAACTGTCGGAAATTTAAGAAAAATGGCCGACTCACCTAACGTCAAAACTTCTTGGGCGAGTGTCTTTAAAAACGTGTGATTTTTTATCCAAAACGACGACGAAAAGTGCTCATTCAGTGTCTGTGAAGTGATTTGTGTTTGTGTTTTCTTGTACTTTCATCCTTTCAACATATATATTACACCCTGGAGCGCAGAAAGCAACAACTGTACATACAATTCTGATGCACAGTAAGTTAGCTAAACGACGTTTTCTGATTAAAAAACACCATAAAAAGTCAATGGAAACGCTTCAACAGTAACCGAGTAAAACATAGTCTCATACAAACATGTTTGGATGAGATAACTACCATTTAAATAAGGAATAATAATTATACTACACCCTTGAATTAGAGGTCTCACGTAAATATTATTTTAAAACAAAGGCCAGTATTTAGCGGATAGTTGTATCCATGTAATGATAATAATATTCGTACACGGCATGATAACTGAATATCATCGGAGGATGTCAGCTTCATAAATAGACATGATATTTACAGCGCGCGATCTATTTACGATAGTCGTGTCGCGGACGTTTCGTTGATCAATTTAGATAAGTAGTAAGTAATTTCCAAAAAATATGATACACTTATAGCTCTACTATGATTATTATCAACTATTGTCATTTTAATAAGGCATTCATTTTGCCTGTTCATTAAACTGTTTATCTCAACCACATTATTAGGTATTTAATCCTTATACAACCCCCAAAGTACTACTTGGGTACCAAATTCAATTGAGTAATTTTATTATATTTTTATTTATGAATTTTAAGTTTAAGACATCTTAACATAAAGTATGATTTTATATTCTCATTTGAAATGCACTGAAAAGGTAAAAGATCTATAGAAATTCTGTCACACATTGCCAGACACTTGGTGTCACCCTGCCAGACACATTTAAAGTTTAAAATAAATTGTTAAAGTTTAAGGTTGTCTTAATCTCCCAAAGCCACCATAATCCAAATTTTATAGTCACTTATCATTCTTCCCTGTGTTGGGGACAATATGCAGAGAAACTTTCAGCTTTTATAAAATAACAACTCTGGTCCTCGCCGGTTATGAATAGAAGCTACATAGTTATCAATAACTTATTAACTTCTTCAAGATTTGTTGTATCTGTTTTCAAAAGCAAGATCATTATGAATATGAAAGGCAGAGCTTATCTAAACTTTTATCCATACTAATATCATAAATGCGAAAATATGTCCGTCTGCCTGTCTGTCTATTTGAGTTATTATAACTTTGTAAATACAATTTTGGTACATGAAAAATAAAAATAAATAAATAAATATATCATGAAGATGATTTTGATACCTAGACAATGATGATTTTGGCTTGAAATAAATTGTATGCTATAGTGATAAGGAAATGTAATAATGAGATAATTACAAATAAGTATCATTAATGATCTGTGCAAGGTAGACAGTGGCGAGGGATGTGGTGAGACATAACTTCTTTGAGTTTCCGATGACTCAGCACTCTCGGGAAATCATCAAGTTCAATATTATCATTCTAGTTTTGTCATTTGATCTGTTCTAATGGGATTTTCTGTTTTATTTGTATATTATAATATAAATTCATTGAAACAGTTATTAATTAAGTATAATTTAAGTTAACCTGGTTAAAGTGGAGTTGTTATTTAGTAATTAAATAAGAAATATATAAATTAATCAGTAGCAGCATTATCCATGGAGCAAAATAATAAGATAATGAGCAAGCTCAATTGTCTTGGTACCTTATACTTGAGTAGTTTGATACAAATTGGGTAAGAAATATTCAACTTTTATAGTTAATTATTGAGTAATGTTTTGATACAAATTTGGTACGAAAAATTCGTCTCTCATAGTTAATATGCGCCTAGCTTGATACTTTGCTAAGAAAAATTGTTGTATTAAAGAAATGAAATGCCTACTTAGATTAATTGAATTATGGCCCAATACCAAAACTGTTAGGCGCTAACTAAAAAATAGGCTTTGCTCATAAATATATGTTGTTTTAACTGAAACTTAAGTCTGAAAAAAGTCAGTGTTCACTCTATACACTCAGCCTTAGTGCTAAGAGCCTCTTTTTAATAAGTATCTGATTTTTAAATTTTTTGTTTGTCTATTTATCAAATGTCAAAAAACAGTCACTGAGTTACCCTGAAGATGCCCTGAAGTATAAAGTTACTTTCAATCTCCATCCATTGCAACATTATTGTGAAATAAATCATAATAAGTACCTATCAAGTTTTTAGACATCTTTGTTATTGAATAACAATTTTAAATAAAGACACTGAATATCTAAATAAAAAACCGGCCAAGTGTGAGTCAGACTCGTGCACTGAGTGTTCTGTACTACAGAAGTAATACAGTAAGAATCACATTTGTTAACAGACTGCAACACTAACTTTGCTTGCAGAGGTATAGGTTAATATCAAAAATCTATGGTAATTAGTGTGTTGGTTCCATTATTCCTGTAAAATATACATAAAACTCTATTGACCATAATTATTTTTTCAGATTTTTGATTGGTAAACTTCGGAGACAAGGGATAAGTCAAAAACTATTATGCATAAAAATAAATAAAACTCTGTTTTAGAATGTGCTGGTAAATACGGCCCTTTCACATGATACCCCACTTGGTATAGTTATCTTACTTTGAAAGTTCGGGTTGCTCATTCATCCCACACTTAGCGCACACTAGCTCTGCCTAGACGGCTTCGTCAAACTCTTATATTATGTAATGATGTCCTTACTCTGAGCTATGACTGTCAAACTACGTTGGTAGGCTTCTGGATAGACACTGACAGCAGCATTGTTTCAGAGGTTTCAGTAATGTATTTGCTCGTCAGATGTGAGGGTGGTGGCATGTGGGGCGCGCAGGCGGGGTGGGTGTGCGGAGCGCTGGCGGCCGCGCTGCTGGCCCTGCTCGCGCTCTGCCGCCGCGCCGCCAAGAGAGCACCCGCGTCCGTCCACCAACCGCAAGTCACCCAGGTAAGTACTGCAAACTAAAGATATTACAACTCTAAACAGGCAAAGCTCATACATAATTTTACATTAAATTTCCAGGTGCACATAGTGTGTGGTGGACCGGCGCGCGTAACTCGCGTGGGCTCTCCGCCGCAGCCCCACCGTGTCTGCGCCTCCTTCGCCGTCGCGCCCGCGCCCGACCCCCCTGCCGACCCTAAGAGCCCCGTACCACAACCCTCACACATCCTCATCGTTCAGAACTACACGCAGAACACTATCCCACAACCTGACACCCCCCAGCCATCCAGCTCCCAAGCATCTCGACAACCCCCTTTAGAGTATCGTGGAATACCGAAGTTACTTCTTCCCGAACAGTGGATGCATAAAAGACCATTTGACTACAAATATTCAGCCATCCCGAGACCTTTAGCTCAAATAGTTAACTCCGATTTAGGAGTTGATCTGCAGAGAGAGTCTCGTGCGAAAAAATACAGTGCCACCAGGTCGCCTTCTTTAGAAAAGGACGAAAAATCACCCTTTGTTACAAGTGCAAAGGTTGTAGATTCTGAGGTGTTCGGATTCGACGCGGAATCTGTGAGGAAATTGAGCGGAGACAGTGAAAAAACAAATGAGATGGGTGAACGGGCCCCCTCGTCTCCGCAAGAGAGCGAAAAGGAAATGTCGCCAAGTAATTTAAGAAGATTTCGATCCGTTAGCACGAGACTTAACATGTGCAGCGTAAGTGAAGGACCGCACACGGAATCACAGCAGGAATGTTTAGAAATGCAAAACTCACCACGCATCGTTGAATGTAGTTCGGCAAAAGAAAAATCATCCGGATCTAAATTTGATTTCTCCCCAAAAATTTTAGCAGACTGCATAAGTTCACCGCGTTTTTTCACACCCCCTGAAATGGTCTCGCCTATGTTTTTTGCGGAGCCATCACCTAAATCAGTCTACTATGACACTATTCGGTCCCCAAAGTTCTTTCCCGAAACTCCTAGGGAGGCGGAAGTTCCACAGTCGCCGAGAGGTTTATGCGATCATCGAATCAGAACGAACGGTTTAACCGAAAAACCTAGCTCTCCTAGGGTCCTAAGTGCTCGACCTAGCCCTAAGATTCTTAGTTGTAACAAGGAAAATTACTTCACATTTGAGCATTTAAATGCTACTGAAGAAAGTGCAGCGCGAGTGTCTCCGAGACCGAGGAGATATGGAGGAAGAAATTCCATTGAAAGAGAAAGATTCACTCCTCCTGCTGATAAAGAAGTTAAAAAATATAGAAGGCACAATAGTTGCGATACTAATTACAAGAGCGTTGAACTAAATATATCGAAGTGCGATGATATCAAAGAGACTGAGGTTGGTACAAAAATAGAAGTGATAGAAAAAGACGTAGTTGATTGTTGTGCCAAAATAGATTCTCTTCAAGTAGACACAATGGTCGAAGACGAGAAAAAGGAATTGACACCGATTCCTAACTCTGCGCAAGCCAGACGACAAAGGTTAAAATCCATATCTCTTGATTCTGATAATGCGAAAATAATCGAACAAAATCTAGGTTTACCAATTGCTAAACAAATGAAGGACCAAATGAATGAGGCATACAAAAACCAAGAAATAAGTACGTCATGTGAAAGTATGGAGCGCAGCACGAATCGAGTCTCTTCATCCAGTGAACGACCTGTATTTAAGTTTGATGCAGAACAAAAAGAAAAAACTGAACCAGAGCTTAAATCGCCAGACTTAAAACAAAAGAAATGCTTGCGACAAAGTTCTGATACCCAGTCCTTTATAGATATGCCTCGATTTTCACCCAAAGAATTTGAAATAACTGTAACATCTGAAGAAGGTGCAACGACAGCTGCCGAAACTCATACGAAACGAAAGGGTAAGAATTTACGAAACTTAACAATAGACCTGTCCAAACGTGATAGTGATTTAGAAAAAGAACTATTGGAATTCGAAAAACTATACACAGATGCTGAAGAAAAGAAAGTTAAAACGCCAACATTAAAAGTCAAAGCAACGTCTTTGGATTCTTCAGAAACTGTCAATCTATCTTTACCACAGAAAAAGTGTTTAGATGTTCCCCAAAACTCTATATCGGTGCCGAATACACCTAAACGTCAGTTTAAACGAATCCTAGCTCAAAAGAGCACCAAACATGACTTGACTGGTGGAAAATTGGGTCACAATATGGTCCAAACAGCTGATCAGCGTAGGCTGTTCATGAAAGGACAAGATAGCGGTATATATTTGAGAGAGAACCACGCATCTCTAATGTTATACCAGCCAGGAACCTCCAGAATGGGGTCAAGAACAATGGGATCTTTTGACGAAAATATGTCTGATACCGGTCCAGAAATAAATATTTCTGGCGTTGAAAGTCGACCGTTTCATGTGGAAACCGTGCAGACTCTTGGTTCTAATCTTCTAAATTATAAACAAAATTTAAGTGTATCTAGTACGAATTTAAAGACTCTGCCTGAAGGCGTCCCTTCTGATGATTTCGAACCGAGCGCGGAAGACGAGAAATTAGTTAAGAAATTACACAGACGGAATTCAAATCAAAGCTTAATGTTAAGTACGCATAGTCTTCAGGGCTCGAATTGTTCTTTAAGCAGCGCTGGCGCGTCCTGTCATAATTTAAGTACTGTTAGAACAAGTATATCGAATTTTAGTTTAAACTCTGATAGCAGACAGAAAAAGTTATCCCTAGAAAGGAGGGATTCGAACACGTCTATTAATCCAAATGATCATTTGACCCCGACCACGAGAGTAATATGTTCGTCCAATACGAACTTATCTGGAGAGGTTTCCAAAAATTGCCTTCTACAGCGTCGTGGATCAAATAACAGCCTCACTTTGAATATCCTTTCCAGTAACAATCTTAGCCGTCATTCGAGCAATAGTTCGTTAAACAAAGACGCAAAACTCAGTCAGAAGAAAGGTCTATTAGAAAGACGAAGTTCTAATACTTCTCTGACTTTAAACATTAATACGTCGAATCCACAACTATCAACAAACAGATCTTTAAGCATTTCCAACTATAATTTAAACAGCTCAACGTGCAATTTGAGTAGATATAATAGCAATCACAGCATAGATATCGCTGAACCCCGGAAAGGAATTTTAGAAAGACGGAGTTCAAATACCTCTTTGACACTTAATATACAACCAGAAGAACCTAGAGATTTGGAGATTGACGAAACTTTAATCGAACCTAATTTACAGGGCATACCCCATAGGGATAAACATAGAAAATCTTTGAGTACAGAAAACTTGATACCTAAATCTTACAAAAATAGAACTCGATTACGATCAACAGAGAAGGGTCTGGGATTCGGCTCTCATGATAATCTCTGGTCTGGGTCATTTGCAGACCAAGAATGTGCTCAAAACCTGACATACGTTTGCGGAGATCAGGAAAATGAAATAATATACGCATTCGGTCGTCAAGAGGATACTAATTTTCAACCGGGTTTCGTACGCAATATCACCACGAAACCATTGAGTCCTCAAAGTACTTCTGAGGACTTCAGGTTATATTTAGCTAATATGCAACATCTGCAAAACGCTTCGAGTGTTTTAACTCGTCAGCAGTTGAAAGATCTGAATGAGGTATTTAAAAATGGATATTCAAAGGTAAAGTGTCTCGGTATGGGCGACGGGCAACACTGTTGCTCGGGCCGTGTTAGTGACGACATATCGAAAGAAAACCCCCAAATGGAAATACCAGAAGTTGCCACCCTACCTTGCTCCGAGTACCAGAAGAGCCTGTTGAGAAATTTATATAAGGAGTTTTGGGATATGCCCACGAATTTTCAGGAGAAGCCCATAGTGTCTGGATCACATCCAAAGAATAGATATAAGACAATCCTTCCTAACGAACATTCTAGGTTTATTCTGCGAGCGGACATTGGGAATAGCGAAGGATATATTAATGCCAATTTTATTAAGGTGAGGATTGTTTTTTATGCGAAATCAATTTTGAAATGAATTAATTATCATCACATAATCTTTATTCTTATTCCAAGGATTTTTAAATTATTCAAAGCCAAGTGATTCGCTTCATTCTTAACTGTGTAATTTAACGACGGATGCAATGAGTTAAATCGATACGTGAGGTCTTATGTTAATTATTTCAATTTAATCTTTTAATACCTTTATTAATTTCTTTCAGGGGCATGAATACACAAAAAACAGTTATATCGCTACCCAAGGGCCACTCCCAAACACAATTTACGATTTCTGGCTCATGGTCCGGCAGAATGTGCTCGACTTCCGATCTCAAAGACCTCCAGATGCCCTCCCAACTGAATGCATACAGAAGATCGTGATGCTTACGAACTTTTTCGAAAAAATCAAGCAGAAATGCGAGAAATACTTCCCGGTTGAGATTGATGAAGAAATAATGGTGCATAGTCCGGATTGCAGCGAAACTACTTTTTTCTCAGATGACAGTAGTCCAAGAAATAATTTTAAAATAAAGAATGGTGGTATCATAAGAAAGTCCGGTTATACTATAAGAAAATTGGATGTGCGGTATGAGACTGTGGAATCGAGTGATAGTGTTGTCGTTTACCATTACTGGTTCCACAATTGGGCCGACCATACATGCCCGAAGGATGTGACAGCTCTATTAAACTTGAGTCTAGACGTTTTGAAGGAAGAGTGTTACGATTTTAGCGATTGCAATGAAGAGATGGAAGAACAGTGCAAGTGCGGTAGCAGTCCCAGTTCAAAATTTGTGTTCCCTCCGTTGGAGTCTCAAAGTGTCGCGTGCCCTGTTAAAGTGAGTAGCATCTCTTCGCCATCGAGCTTCGCTATGGAGAATCAGTTTCCGCCGACGATAGTTCATTGTTCAGCAGGTATTGGCAGGACTGGGTGTCTGATTGCTATATTAAATGGGATAAAGCAACTAACAAATGAACAGAAAGTGGATGTTTTAGGAATAGTGTGCAACATGCGGTTGAATCGTGGTGGAATGGTGCAGACCTCTGAACAATATGAGCTTATACACAAAGTTCTGTGTCTTTATGAACAGGTGTGTTTGCCAGATTTATAGCTGTATTTGAACTGATGTCTTTGAATTTGTTGTTCCCAAAAATTATTTATTGTTATAAATTATTAATTTTTTTTTGTTCTAACTCCCATAATATATTTATTTGTATTTTTGTATAATTATTATTTAGACTGTATGTTAACTAGTGTCATGTCACAACGTAATAAAACCGCAAGTGGAAATTGTAAATGAAAGAAAACTTTTTCACATACAATTTTGTACAATGTTACTCAATTGTAAAAAGTAACAAGTATAAAATAACAAATTATAACAATCAATTGCCACTGGTGAACTTTTATCAATGCATCTCTTTTCTTTTTGTCGCGCCATAATCTGTTTTGCTTGGGTGGTTTTAGTTGACGAAAGTACATTATACAATCACAACTAAAGCTAAAGCCAACATCAAACATTTTTAGTCAACTTTTCTACAATATTTAGAGATAATTTTTTTGCCCTGTTCGTAGGTGCAACATTTTGTTTCCACATATCGTCTGTGTCGTCTTCTTCACTATTTGTATTCAATTTCGACCTCAGATTAAATATTGAATCAAACATGAATATAAATCTTTTCTTGACTAAATGAATACTGCTGATTAATAATAATTAAAATAATCGAGTATTTACAGTATTTTCACACGTTTTTTCAATCCTTTGCCACTAGATGTGATGCTCACACAACACATCCTGTTGGTACCGTTTTTACCAGATCAGAACAAGCAAGACAGCCAGAATAAGATGAATTCCAAATTTCTTTCATATAACTTGTATTATGCTGTCTTGGACTCTAAAAAAAGTAGTTCTTCTCACTTCCCTATATATAGCTTGATACGGATTACGGATCCCATTTTTGCTGTTTAATCTAGCTTTTTTAACAAAATATTTCAGTTTTCTATTTTCAACTGGATCTGCAACATTGACTGTATGTTTCTCTGTCTCTGTGGTATGTGAACTCGTTCAAATTGATATGATCACTGAACTAAAAGTGATCATGTAAACTTATACCGTCTAAACTAGCTGTTTTTTTTTTCAAAGGTTTCATGAACATGCTCTTCCAAATACATAATATATTCATATTATGTATTTTAAATACGAACGCCGAATTAAAACTGGTCATGTATACTTACTATTTGAACTATCTGTTTATTCCAAACCTTTTATGAACATGTTCTTCCAAATACATAATGTTATTACTGAACTAAAAATGATCATGTAAACTGTTACTATTTGAACTAGCAGTTTATTCTAAACATTTCATGAACATGCTCTTCCAAATACATAATGTTATTACTGAACCAAAAATGATCATGCAAATTTACTTGTGAACTAGCTAGCTGCTTTTTCCAAATATTTCAAGTAGTATTTTTTAGTTGAGTGTGCTGATATTAAAAAATGAATGCAAAGACTGATTTTATAATAATATATAGTTAAGTGATAATAATTGAAAATTGCACTTATATCAACAAATAATGTGGTTACCCTTTATCATTGACACTGCCTTTGCTTCTGTAACTAACTCGGCACAAAGTAAACATATTATTATAGATGGCACAGACAACTAACATAGTTTAATATTTAATCAAAACAAAATAATGCAAATATAAGTGAGATGTAATGATATATTGTTTATTATTTAAGTTGTGCTATGTAGCTAGTAAAACTTTAGTCTAAATCGCTAATGGCCTTAACAGACTATTGGATCCTATCTGATCGTCCGTATGTTCGTCATTACGCCGTACAGTACACTCAAGCCGAGTTTTCATTACGAAATTAGTTTCATGACATTAATTTCATAAGCAATTTCACGCGTAAACAAGGCCGTAGCCAGGAATTGAATTCGGGGGGGGGGGGGTGTTTTATCCGGGTCTTAACCGATTAGTAGTCTTAATATTAGTAGGCTAAAAGTCCTTTTCAGAGCTCATCTTTCAACCAACCATCAACCAAAATTTGGTACTATTCAGAGATAGCTTGCATCCCATAGGTACTTAATACTGAAAACTAAGAATTCTCACGGGGTTTAGAACGCAAATCGATGCGAACAAAGTCCGGGCATCTACTAATACAATATAAAAGCGAAATTTTTGATATACTTACAAAAAAGATTGATAAAATCGAGAACTAGTATCTATATTGTGCATTTTTAAATCAATTTTTCTTTGTCTAGAATTTCGGGGGGGAGGGGAGGGTTCAAATTCAAATTCAAATTCAATGATTTATTCAATAAAATGTAGGTACAATATGTTGGAATAATGTCTGATGAGCCTTATACATTTTACCACTATAACTGGTGTTTGAATATTACCTTAAATTCAATTAAATTAAATACAAATAAACCCCCTGACTACGGCCATGCGTGTAAACGTCTCATTTCGTGTGTAAAGTTAGCTGCGTGACATTTATCTCAACATGCATGAAAGTAATTTCGTAATCTAAATTTGCTTTATAGATGGCCTTAGTTAGCTGGACTAAACCTGCCAGATAAAATGTTACTTGACAATATATACAATTTAAAAGTGTCCTGCGAACCACTTTACAGGCGATCAGGTAATGGTGATGGGCAATCTATTAAGGCTGTTAAGGTCTTTGCACATTGCGACATTTCCTCGCGCAGTTTAAGATCGCGGTTCAGTCGCCTATTTTCTTTCGCATACGTTTACATTTAATTTGTACAGCTATGTAAACGTGCGTCCATAGCGCACTAAAACATCGCGTGCAAAGGCTTTTAAGACTTTTAAACGACATTTAAAAGTAAATTGAAGAGCTTTATGTATATAAAAATATCATTTGATACTTATTCCACTGTAATAAGGCTCAAGTTAGTTTTACAAAAAAAATGTTCCACGCACATTTCTTTAATACTACTTATATAGTTTTAGTAGGTATATAGGCTATAGTAAAATTTTGTAAATCCTGACAAACTTAATTGTAATTGTAGTATATTTGTATTTTTTTTATTCTACACTCTCTAGTGAAGTAAATTGTAAAAAATATATATTTAAGTAATTAATGCTTAAATGATTAAAAATAATTTAAAGGTAAATAATATAATTATTGTATTCTATATTTAGCCCTCACATATTATTTGTAAAAACGAGCGTTGATATACCAAGTAAAGAATTTTGATTATTTAGGCCTTGGGTATAGACCTATACACATACTTCTCTTTATGAGATTTAAAAAAGAGTATTGCAAAGTTACCTGTTGTAATAAAAAAGAAAAAAGGTATGACAACACTGGTACTTTAGTAAAATTTTCTATTTTTGATAAAGAAATTAAATATGTGGTCAGAAACATTAACTTTTGAACAAATTTTACAACACTTAATTATATCATAATGGAATGGATCTGTATTTATTAAATGTTACTATGGTTTTAAGTTGTTCTCAATAATAAGCCCGCGTTCATACGGACGCTTTGATAACGCGCCTTATTTAAAACGTCGAATGAAAGATAAACGATTTGCTTCAACCTTCAACTGCTTAGAATTGAAAATTCACCTTAACATCTATTACCAATAGATGTTTCCAGTCCATGTTTCAGTCTAAGCGGTTTTTACACGCGCGTTAGAAAAGCGTCCGTGTTAACGAGGTCTAATGACCCGAATGGGTTTATTTTTTCACTTGTAGGAAAAAATAGAATTAAGCTATTTTTAATTTACCTATTTTAGGAAGTCGTTTAAAAATTTTGTACTAATAATATACACCAGTGTTGCCATAATTCTACCATACTATATGTATATCTACATTTTAAGGGCATTAAACCAATTTTAGTTTTTAATATTATGTAAATCAAAATAAATTAAAATTTATCTATTATTATAAGCACAATTTTATATGCTCTTATCTTTATAGTTAGAGGTATGTATGTTAAAAAATAAGTGACATTAGAAGTGTATTTATTGTGTTAGGTAGAAAAATTATCTAAAATCTATTTATTTGTACTTTTTCGAAGTAGTTTCTAAGCGTGTTAGTCAACTATAATATTATTGTATTGTAATGTAAATATGTGTGTCTAAAATAATCCGATATTCATTTTTTATTATTTTTAATTAAGTAAGTATAAAATATTCTATTGAAATCCTCTGAGAAATATATGGTATAGTACAAAATATTTTATTATTTCATTTGATTTCCTCATTTTTAGGGTACCGTACCTCAAAAGGAAAAATAATCCTTTATAGGATCACTTTGTTGTCTGTCTGTCTTGTATATATGTCAATTCGGGGAGCTCAAAATCTTTGTATGTCCTGTTGACCTAGAATCATAAAATTTGGCAGGTAGCCAATGTCTTATAGCACAAATAGGGAAAATAATCACAAAAAAAATAAAGATTTGTGTTCCCGACTAAATAATAATTAGTTTACTAAATCACATGAAGATGGCGCTGTCCGTCATTAACTTGTGTTAATATCGGTTTGAGATTAATTCTTGTATGATGGTGCGGGACCCTTCGTGTGTGAGGCCGACTCGCACGTGACCGTTTTTTTTGTTATCGAAACCTACTAGGTAAGTAGTAGGCACTTATGTATTAAAAAATAATTTGGTAGACATATAATATTATTATGTAATTAACTTTATCAAAAGGATTTTTTTTTATTACTTACCTATATTAATTTGGTAGTAATGAATACCTAGGATATAAAAAGCGTTTACTTAAAAATAAGCCTTTTTAAAATTAACAACAACTGACCAAAGTTTTAGTTACACCCGTCCGCGTCAAAAGGAATGATCCAAATAACAACGTTGCAAAGTAACTTATCGACAAATTAGTGATAGATTACAGATAGATTGATTATTATTATTGATTATTTAATTTTGTTGTGCGGAGGGGTGTAACATACAGTATCGATCAAAAGTTAAGTAAGTAAGTACCTACAATCGGAGCTTCTAGCTTCTGAAAAGCGATCATATCAAGTTTTCATCAATTACCAGTGCTCATGGTAGGTAATTAGCTAAAGCTTTTTAGGTGCTTTAGCTTGTAGAAAGAATTTAAAAAAAACTTTAGAAGAATTTAAACAATTGGGTAAAATGTCTACGTTAATGTGACATTCGCAACAAGTAGGTCATGACCCTCCGATCACCTTTCGTTGACCGAAGGTTGTATCCAGTTTGGGCATCCTTTGACCCCTACCTTGACTTTTAAAAAGTCGGTCTCGACTAATTGACCATGTCAGCACATACAGGTTCCAGCCTGGTGTAGGTAGCTGGTAGAAAGATCTTTGAGCCAACGATTTTTTTTTATTCCTATGAGGAATTACTATACAGAACTACTCCCATGTCGATAGCTTTAATGGTTACTGAAATAATCGACTGTGACAGAACGACAAACGGACGGAAAAAGACGCATCATAACAGTTTCATATTAACTTTTTGGTACGGAACCCTAAAAAGAAAGAAAATGTTTGTTTTAAATGTTTAGTCATTTTTCAGAAATCTACCTATTTTAGATCAGATCGTAATTTTTCAAGAGGTACCTACCTAGTGATAGGTAGTTACGATAAAAAATTCACAACTTTGTCTAGTAGCATCTAGTTATAGGCAAGGTCACGCAAGGTGTTGTTTTCTGCCGTACCTTAACTAAAAAGCTGTTAAAAATATTTTGGTTTGGAATGATTTGGAATTGGTGGAACGGTTTTTTGGTTTCGTAACTTCGGTCTGACACTACTAGAGGTTGCGAGTTGCGACAGATACAATGTACAAGTAGGTACAAGGAGTAACTAGATATTTATTAAAGTCAAAGAAATCGAATACCTTGTCTATCTCTTGAATTCTTCAGTGCAGCTAGGATAACTTTTATTACTAAGTATTAAGATTACTTAGATTGTGTAAGTAGATATTATTAGTGGCGGCGATAGCCTAGTGTTTAAGATATCGGCCTCCTAATCGGAGGTTCTGAGGTTTGATTCCGGGCATGGACTTTGCGGAGCTAATGTGCATTTTAATGTAGAAAATTTAATGGTGAAGGAAAACGTGAGGAAACCTGTAAGCCTGAGAGTTCTCCATAATGTTTTCAAAGGCGTGTGAAGTCTGCCAATCCACACATGGCCAGCGTGGTGTTTCAATTTTTACCCCCTTAGGGGTTGAATTATCGAAAATCGCAGTCGACTCTGCCAACATCAATGCTTGTCATAATAGCTATTTGCATTTCCAGTCAGTCAGCTTTTCCTTTCATGTATTTAGAAGATATTTATCACACTCGCTTCGCTTGCGCTTTTTGGGTTATTCAATTGTTGTTTTCTCCATAACATTCTTCTGAGGTATCATTATGGCTTAACATAACAGGGGCCTAATTTAGTGATGCATGTCGCTCCGGGCCTTCGACGGGGTTAGTCCGTTGCTGAGACCCACTTATGAAGCGTTGCGCCATCGAAGTCAACATGTTTTTAAAGAAAAGTGTTTGTACACTGATTCAAGGTTAAGCCGTACCTACCTTAGTTAATTGAAATGCAAAATATTGATATTATGAAATAAGTAAACCAACGAGAAGCACCAAAATAATGTTATTTGTAGTGGCAACTGCTAATTGGATTATTCAATAAATCAGTTCAAATTTCAATGTCAGTTACGTAGGTTCCTATATAGACATGTACTTAGGTGTAGGTCAGTTGGTGATGTAACCCGAGTTTTAGCTGAATGAGACGTACAATTTTTTAGCATTTGTGTGTTTGGCAGTGGCACCGACAAACAGACAAACACACATAGTGTTTGTTTGTTTGTCGGTTCAACGGTTTCCTGTTAGTCGCTAAAATCTTATTAGATATTGATAAATGAGGTATCGTCTGTCGTCAGGGCCGGCCGTCCTTATAGGCGAACAAGGCAACCGCCTAATCGCGCGTCTCTCCTGTGTGTAGCGGTACGATAATTTAAAAAACCCGGTCAAGTGCGAGTCGAACTCGCACACGAAGGGTCCCGCATTATCGTACAGGAAACCTCAAACCAGCATAATAAAAATTTGCAAGTCACGGTTTTCGGATTTTTCCTTTGTACCTACACATTTGACGGCATAATTTTACATGATATTTGACACAAAGTTAAAATGGCACATAAAGTCATTTTTTACGCATTATACATACTTATACCTATGAATTTACTTGTTTACAAATAAGCTTATGAACTATGTACATAGTTAGGTACTGATTCGATCCTATGTTGTGCATTCTGAAATTTTAACTTAACGCGTTAGGGTTGGGACACATCACCACGTTGCGGTGAGTGGCGACGCCGACGTGGTGTCGCTCTACTTATTTTTTTTTACGAAGCACGTAATATTAAATATTTTCTCTTTTTTTTACCCGACTACGGCAAAGCCGAAAGGAAGGGTTATGATTCAAAAACATATAATGAAATCTAACAAATTATAGGCTAGTTTTCGTATCCAACTTTGTTGTCCACACGAATAAAATCATCGCCGTGAAGACCATTACATACCTGTATGTAGGTATAGCCAACACAAGCCGAACGGCGAAATTAAAAAAATCGGGCAAGTGTGAGTCGGACTCACACACGACGGAAATATTCTGTAAAACAATTTCGTAATAAAACGATTTCAGATATTTTAATATTATTTATTCAGGAGCAAACAGTTAACATAACACTTAAAATGTAAATTAAATTAAAAGATAACTACTTATGTTTAACTTTAGATTAAGTAACTACTAAGAAATAATTCGATTTGGAATCAAATCCACTGTAAGAATATAGGAACACCAAACCTAATAGTAATTATAACTAGGTCTAGATACTTAAAGGTTTTCTTAATGTAACTTTTTCATTATTAAATATATCGACTACCTATATAGATGTTGTACAAGTATAACTAGATTAAATATTAAAAATTATAATGTATTCACTCATACTTATAGAATGTTATTGAATTATCTGATAATTGCATAGCTACCTAGCCAGATAATTTAAAAAAACTGAAAGTTTTAGAATGTTAAAGCACAGTATGAATGTCACAAATATTATGAGACCAGAGTGAGTAAACTCGCGGTTTGATCCTGAATCGATATCTAGGTACCTAGGCTATGGCCTAGCGGTGATATTAAATCCTAGTGAAATCAAAGATACCTACTCGTTTCATAGCCTATCTAGCGTCAAATGTGACGTAGTTAGATGTTTTTAAAATGATCCGCCAGATAAGTGCCATAGTGATTTTTACAGAAAATTCCCAAGTTACCTATTCAAAGAATAAAATTTAAAAATCAAAAACTTGTACAGTTTTGGGGCTGTAATTTTAAAATGTATCAAGATTGGTACTGTTTATTATTAACAAGGATATCTACTAGCAAGAAATAAAAAAAAATTGAAGAAATACATTGTTTTTTTTTAATTAATTTTAGTAAACGCCCCCTTACGTAGAAAAAAAGAAACAAATGAATAAATCGAAAAAGATACACTTTTGCATATTAAGCACTTTAGCGGTCGTTTGATAGTCCTGTACCTACTATTAATAAACCCTTTAACGGGATCGTGACATATTTCCTTTCAATATTAACCCTGTATAATAAAATACATTTTTTTTGAAAATACTTAAGTTCTATTATATACCTATTTATCTACCTAACTGTAAATAAGTTTTATGCAATGATCAGATAAATCAAATAAACTTTGCGCGTCGTAGATTTATGTAAATTTATGATATTTACTTATAATAAAATTAAATGTATTTTGTTTATATATACATATTAATTAAGTAAATACTTACTTATATTTTACAACTGTCATCCTTTAATAAAAACTGTGACCGTGTTTGATGGAAAATCGGTTTAAATACCTGTTTTATTTCTTAGTTTATAAGTGCTCTAGACACTACGAGCGGCGAGAGTTGAATCAATGCTACACATTTTTTCCAGATTTTATATGCGTGTATCCAATAAATCAAATGAAAACTGACGAAGCGCACTTTTGGCGCCTCCATTTTATTAGGTCTCCGTAATACAACAAATTTTGGTTTGCTCCTTCAACTGATACCTCGTTGATAGGAATTTTAAAATCATTACGAGGTTTCTTAAACAGTTTTTGGAAGAAAACTACCGTTTACGAAATGATGAGCGTCAAAGTTTTTAACTGAACTTGAATCCTACCTTATGCGTGGTCTGAATTGACCAGTTTTTGCGCTTCACGGTTTACATCACCTATATAAGTACATAGTTAATACATAACCTATTAATGAAGATAAGATTCAGTTTACTCTGACGTATCTTATAAAAGAAGCGTTCCTTCGCGCCGACAATGCTACAGTGTGCCGTGAGCTTTATGTGCTTTCCTAGGAGAGCGACAATTTGTGTATCCTTGTTTTGGTTTTCAGCTTTCAGCTAATAGCAGGAAATAATCAATAGGCATTACCGCGTAAAAAATGTACAGTACCTACTAATAGGGTACCTATTTCTTGTAGGTATGATGGTAACGAACCCTGAATATGTGAATCCGACTCGCACTTGACCGATTTTCAAAAGTTTTTTTTTTCTCTCTCGTCTGGCTTTACAAAGATTAGCCAATGTCAAGTTTGTAGTTATTTACAAGCTAGGAAAACCATATAAGTATGGAGTTCGTCTGTGCCGGCGCTCACCGACACACGCGCGGTGCCCCTTTAAAGCGCTTCCCAGTCAGTTCCACCACCAAAAACACCAGCAAAACACAAAAACCGGCCACTTTCAACAAAAAAAAAAAAAACACGCCAAAAAGGCAGAGCACGCGCGCCAGCAAACACCAACACAGACGAAGTCCTTTTTACCCAACTACGGCAAAGCCGAAAGGAAGGGTTATGATTTTATTAAAAGTTATACCTATCTATTCAATATCAATGTATTTGGGCTTTTGGTTAAAAATAAAGAAATACCTACTTGCACGTTTACGTGTTTCAGGGTTTTTAGATATTGTACGTCTTCCAAGGGGGTTAAATAGGGGATGAAATGTTGTATGTAAGCCTGTCATTTTTCAAGTAAGGTATAAGTAGGTATAGATACGAAAATGGGTGTTTGGGCTTTCGGGCAACAATGAAGATTAGTCAAGTCTTGAAAATATCTACCTAGTAAGAATAAAATGAAATAAAATCTATAAAATCTAGATAGGTATCTAACTTAATACTTCTACGTATCATTAAAAGGCGGATGTACAGCTTTACCTGCTTGTACCAATACCTAACTAGTTCATAAAATAATAATTAATTAGGTAAATACCTACCTATACTTACCGTTGATTGCAGTTAGTGAGTAAGAACACGTGCCAGCAGTAAATATTTGTACATCGAGCTTTAGAAAGAGATTTCTGATTCATATAGCGTCATCTCTATCACTCATACTTATGTGAAGTTTGGTCAGTCTCAACGACAGAAACAATGCTCTATGAAAACGTTATCTTTTTCTAAATTCGATGTGCTATATTTTCTGCCTTTTATATACTGTACGTTTTTTAGGGTTCCATAACTTAAAAGGTAAAAAGACAACAAAGTGATCCTAGATCACTTTGTTGTCTGTCTGTCCGTACGTCGTGTGTGTCAAGAAAATTTATAGGGTACTTACTACTTCCCGTTGACCTGGAATCATGAAATTTGGTAGGTAGGTAGGTCTTATAGCACAAGAAATAAATCCGAAAACAGTGAATTTGTGAACATCACAAAAATATGCGTTCACAAAAAAAATAATTTACTAAATCTAATAACTATAGTTATACTAGTTACCTATTATAACTTGTTTAATAAATGGCGCTGTTGTCATTAACTTGCACTGCTGCACATAAAAATGTTAAAATATCCTGTACGATGGTACGGAATCCTTTATATGCGAACCCAACTCGCAATTGACCGGTCTTTTATGCGGTCTATACACATCGTTCCTATAATTGAGTCGCCCGCGACTTCGTCCGCGTGGATTTAGGTTTTTCGAAATCCCGTGGGAACTCTTTGGTTTTCCGGGATAAAAAGTAGCCTATGTGCTAATCCAGGATATTAATATCATCTCCATTCCGAATTTCAGCCAAATCCGTCCGGTAGTTTTTGCGTGAAGGAGTAACAAACATACACACACACACACACACACACACACACATACAAACTTTCGCCTTTATAATATTAGTGTGAATTAGTGTGATGTATTCGTGATAAGTCCCTACTGCTGCTGCTGAAAGCAGGTAAGTGTTCGAATTAGAGTCCGCCCGTAATCGAATACCTGACCTCGTGCATAGAAGGCAGTAATCTTGAAGTCCATCTGTCAGAAGTTAATAGGCTCTGAAAGACGGACGGACGGACAGGTGCAATTTCAGTCAAGTAGACTCAAAGATCTCGCTTCGCTCGGTCAATTACTGCACTTTTCAATTTTATAGCACTTATAGTAATAAAAAAGCTGTGACACGAACGAAAATACAGACAGATAGACGATATAAGGGTTCCTTATTCGTATGGAAGTAGAAAATAATACAAAAAGCCACCTAAGTACTAATAATGACTACCTAGGCAGGCAGGTAATAATGCTTAGATAACAATTTATTGGGTACCTAAGTAAGTATGTTTATTTTGCAATTACCAAGGTGGATACATAATATTAATATCATTTAGATGTGTATTTATTTACCTATACCACTAATAATAATATGCTAATATTAAAAACTAGAAAGTGCCCGCGGCTTCGCCCACGTGGATTTCGGTTTTTTAAAATCCCGTAGGAACCCTTTGATTTTCCGGGATAAAAAGTAGCCTATGTGCTAATCCAGGATATTATCTATCTCCATTCCAAATTTCAGCCAAATCCATTCAGTAGTTATTGCGTGAAAGAGTAACAAACATACACACACACACATACAAACTTTCGCCTTTATAATATTAGTGTGATTTAGGGGAATCATTTATTTGCTTCAGAGATAGCTTGCATCTTATAAACTGATATAGGCTTGGTTTTATCCCGGAAAACCACAGTGTTCGTACGGGATATTTAAAACTCTAAACTCACGCGGACGAAGTTGCGGGAAAAGGCTAGTATTATTCAAAAGGTAGAATGAGGGTCTGCGCGCAAAATTCTTTAATTTGGTTTTTCGCAATTTGTTAAAACTAATACGACAAAGTAGGTTTATGGTATATCATCAAAAATGGCAGTATCATCTTCACAGGTTTACATAAAAATCTTTATTGCAAAATAACTCTAAATTTTGAAAACAAAAAAGGTTTTTGTGTATAGGGGTATACACAAAAACCTCTATAAGAAAACTAGAAAAGAGCTGATAACTTTCAAACGGCTGAACCGATTTTCTTCGATTATAACCAAGAACACTCTCGATCAAGCCATTTTTCAAACAATAAAAAACTAAATTAAAATAGTTCATTCGTTTAGGAGCTACGATGCCACAGACAGATACACAAACACACAGATACACACGTCAAACTTATAACACCCCTCTTTTTGGGTCGGGGGTTAAAACTATTTAAGGCACTTTTGTTTTCATCTCTTATGTAAAGTTATAGCACTATTAAACTATAGTAGTTTAGTAGTTAACTATAAAACTAAGTTAATAAATTTTGTTATACCTACTGCTACCTACCGTTTTATGTTCTAAATGATAAACTAATAAAAAAAATCTGTAACTTTTCATTTTTTGCACAGCGATAAACTACTAATCACACTAATATTATAAAGGCGAAAGTTTGTATGTGTGTGTGTGTGTGTGTGTGTTTGTGTGTGTGTGTTTGTTACTCTTTCACGCAAAAACTACTGGATAGATTTGGCTGAAATTTGGAATGGAGATAGATGATATCCTGGATTAGCACATAGGCTACTTTTTATCCCGGAAAATCAAAGAGTTCCCACGGGATTTCGAAAAACCTAAATCCACGCGGGCGAAGTCGCGGGCATCGGCTAGTACTTAGTATAAGATTGTACATACATATTTTGTACCCCACTGTTGATGTTTGTTATAATAGTTAGGTATAATGTGCAGGATTTTTATTAGTTATAAGCTGCCGATATTAGTTGTAAAAAAGGTATAAGTAGGTATAACTTGTTCTTTGTTGGGCTGTTTAAGTTAATACAATGTATATTATAAGTATGTTAATTTTGTATCACATAAGCATAAAAATTGAACTCAATGACATAGATTTTCGTAATTATTATAAATTTACGAGTAGGTTGCATCCACACTAATATCCCAATCATCTCTATATTTTCCTATGTCAACTAACAGACGCGACGTGCAGTAGTCACTAAGAATAGTGCATCACTGCTCTGATTCGAGACCTCGCCGTACTAGCACAGATCCATACTATACTAATATGTATTATAAATGCGAAAGTGTGTCTGTCTGTCTGTCTGTCTGCTACCTTTTCACGGCCCAACAGTTTAACCGATTCTGACGGGTACAGGGTTAGCTTATATTCCGGGGACGGACATAGGCTACTTTTTATCCCGGAAAATAGTTCCCACGGGATTCCTAAAAACCCATCCGCTATGTTTGGTACCGAGGTAGATTGCGGCCCTGTAATTGACATAGGCATTTTATCCCGGAAAATCAACCAGTTCCCACGGGATCTTTGAAAGCCTAAATCCACGCGGACGAAGTCGCGGGCATCCTCTAGTTTACGGTATATCGTAAAACTGTGGTACTAGACCACCCGTTAGCAGTGCACAATCACACTAATATTATAAAGGCGAAAGTCTGTGTGTATTAGTGTATGTGTGTGTGTGTGTGTATGTTTGTTACTCCTTCACGCAAAAACTACTGGACAGATTTGGCTGAAAATTAGAAGGGAGATAGATAATATCCTGGATTAGCACATAGGCTACTTTTTCAAATCAAAGAGTTCCCACGGGATTTTGGAAAACCTAAATCCACGCGGGCGAAGTCGAGGGCATTGGCTAGTGATTTTTTATAATATCAAGGCCCTCACGGACTATCCAGTATCCACATCCACATGATCATCATAAGTATTTTTCAAACGCCATTTCATCACAATCGCTTTAGAAATAGCCTCTAGCTAATATAAAATTGTTCTTAAGCAAGAGATGTATTAACTAAGTTTTGTAAGGCATCTAGTTATTGCTAAACTTTTAAACCTAGTAGGCGTATGCATACGTCCTTTCCCACGTGTAAAAAAAGTAAACAAAGTAAACTTGTTGAGGCTTGGACAAAATAGTCTTGGAAGTTGTAAAAAGGATGTAGTACAACGTAGGTCTAGTCCAACGTTTACAGAATGACAAAAGGAGAGACTGGTCCATTTGGTTTCTGGTAAAAAGAGTTTGGTCAGTAGTTACAGGTTTTATTTTCTGATTACTGTAGAGCGTCGATTGTTATTATCCAAGCTAATTAGGAGACTTGGGTGTTCGGACATCTTCATGCCTCTAGTATTTTTTTAACCCCCGACCCACAAAGAGGGGTGTTATAAGTTTGACGTGTGTATCTGTGTATCTGTGCATCTGTGTATCTGTCTGTGGTATCGTAGCTCCTAAACTAATGAAGAATGAACCGATTTTAATTTAGTTTTTTTGTTTGAAATGTGGCTAGGTCGAGAGTGTTCTTAGCTATAATCCAAGAAAATCGGTTCAGCCGTTTGAAAGTTATCAGCTCTTTTCTAAATTCTGTAACCTTCTCTTGTCGGGGGTGTTATAAATTTTAGTTTACATGTTAATCATGACTAATACTCCCCTTCCCCCTCCAATTAAGCGTAAAGCTTGTGCTAGGAGTGGGTACGACAATAGTGCAACGGGTGGGATTTGAACCGCCGACCTCTCAGAATTCAGTCCGCCCCTCAACCGTTGAGCTATAGAGGCTCTTCGACAACTCCCTGGCTCACTCAGTCGAAACTCGAAAGTCCTTCTCATGTTCCGGTCTCACACTTGAAAGCTAGTTTACACTCCGTTGCTTGGTGTCAACGACCCCGACTACGGACTCTATGACGAAAGCCTACATTCAAATTTATTTCGACCTTCAAAGTTCGGATAGGTAGGTACTACATAATATTATGTATAAATTACTTGCTTTTTCAGACACCAAGGTCTTTTGGGCTGACGAAAACCTTTAAAAACTATGATATGTTTGGAAACATATGTCAAGTTAATAGGAACCTACATAAATAAATACATTTTTAGGGTTCCGTACCTCAAAAGGAAAAACGGAACCTTTATAGGATCACTTTGTTGTCTGTCTGTCTGTTTGTCAGTCCGTCCGTCCATCCGTCCGTCCGTCCGTCCGTCCGTCTGTCTGTCTGGCTGTCGTGTCTGTCAAGAAACCTATAGGGTACTTGCCGTTGACTTAGAATCATGAAATTTGGTAGATAGGTAGGTCTTATAGCACATTAGGTGACATTAGCACATTATAATTTGAGGTTACATCATTTAAAAAAAAATTAAAATGTGTTTCAATTTTCAAAACAAGACAACTATACCAAGTGGTGTTATCATATGAAAGGGCTTTACCTGTACATCCTAAAACAGATTTTTATTTATTTTTATGTACAATAGTTTTTGATTTATCGTGCAAAATGTTGGAAAAAATACCCGAGTACGGAACCCTCAGTGCGCGAGTCTGACTCGCACTTGGCCGGTTTTTTATGTTTAAAATTAAAACATGCAAAGCCGGAAGGATTAGAATTTATCGCTCTTTACTTGTAGTTAGCTATCAGGGCCGAAATAATTTTTGTTCAATATTATGTATTTACTTACCTAAAACTTGCACGCCATTTTCTAAAGGGATTTTAGTTCGGAAAATTCACTTATAGAGACAGAGCCAGCGCTCGCCAGACCTTCGTTATTTTATAAAAGCTGAAAGTTTATCTGCGTATTGCCCCCAGTACAGGGAGGAACGATCAGCGACTACGAAGTTTGGATCACGGTGGCTTTGGGACATAACAGGTAACAAAATTGTAAAAATCTTACGTAAAAGTAGAAAGCCTAATTTTTACACTTTGCTGTCCGTCGTTCTGTCTGTCTGTCTGTCCGTCCGTCCCTCCGTCCGTCCGTCGTGTCTGTCAACAAAACCTAAAGGGTACGTTGACTTAGAATCATGAAATTTGGTAGGTAGGTCTTATATAGCAAAAGTAAAGCAATAATTCTGAAAACCGTGATTTTGTGGCTACATCATTAAAAAAAAAAAATTAAACGTGTTTCAAATTTCAAAGTAAGATATCTATACCAAGTGGGGTATTATATGAAAGGTCTTTACCTGTAGATTCTAAGACAGATTTTTATTTATTTTTACGCATTATAGTTTTTGACTTATCGTGCAAAATTTCGGAAAAAATACCCAAGTACGGAACCCTCGGTGCACTTGGCCGGTTTTTGTTATTTAGGTACATTATCTTCAGAAACTTAGTATCGTGGCAAAGCCCTGCCCAGACACCCTTTATACACCTTGTCGGGGGTGTTATAAATTTTTAATTTACACTTGTTAAGAATCCTTGCTAATCATGAATAATACTCCCCTTTCCCCTCCAATTAAGCGTAAAGCTTGTGCCACGAGTGGGTACGACAATAGTGCATCGGGTGGGGTTTGAACCGCCGACCTTTCGGAATTCAGTCGGCGCCTCAACCGTTGAGCTATCGAGGCTCTGTGTGACGTTGAGCTATCCAGGCTCGGTGTGGCTAATGTGGTAGAATAAGTATGGGTAAAATTAAATATTACGCCTGCAAATCATATACTGAGTATTAAACGATAACCTTTAATATGATCACATTACGTGCGTGCGCGCAGCCTCTCAAGATCCGCCGTTTTTCCTTTCGGACCTAAATATGTAGGAAATGCGGAAGAAATTGCCAGTTTTGTTTCAGCTTTCGCGGGTGACGGACGTGAATTTGTTTACTAATAACAAAATAATAATAAACGTCAATTGTCACGTTTTGATTAATAAAAACAAACGTTTCACAGTTCAGTTTTTGCGAAGTCGACAATTTGTAATATACCTAAATTGGACTTTCATAATTTTTTTTTATTTTGTTTTGGTGATTGTCTATTGTTTATATTAAGTGGTATTAATTGAGGTGAGTTTATATATAATTTTAAAAAAATGTATTAATAAGTACATGTTTTTAATTTTAGTAAAAAATTGATTTTTGAAAATGCGCTTACCTTATCCTAATCAAAAAATATAATTTTATAAGGACATAGTTTATAAGGATATTTAAAAAATAAGATGAGTTTAAAAACCCGCAGTGCGCTTAGAATTTAACTGAGCAGATTATGACGTTACTTCGTGCAAAACTTAGGGTTCCCACAGCATATTTATTTACGTACTCAAAAATTAATTTCAATTCAAGTGCTACCTATGCATACCAATTTTGAATACGCTTTTTTCGTTTGATCCTATAAAAATGTAATTTGCGTGTACAAAGCTATTACTTATCCTGTTTGGGACGAAGGTCTTAAATGTAGAATCTTAAATTAAATGTAGTCTAAATAAACTAGAAGTCAATGAGACTCATAATATTGTGGTTATTATTTACAAGTTATCGAAACCCATACAATTCTTGACTGCCTGTAGTCCGGTCTAATCTTCGTATTGCTGACGGCTGAGCCAATTTTGACGAAACTTTTGCAGACTGTGCAAAGAGTGGTTTAGTATTTTTATCCAAAAAACAAAAGGATTACTAATATTTGAAAGACCTTTACCTAAGTACAGGGAGTTCGTGCAAGCAAAAGCTATTTAACTAGATAGGTACGTCTAATGCGTATTGAAATATCTTACATTTTTTTAATAATAACATTTAGAAATACATACTTCTCATCAGTTCTATTTTATTTTATGCCTGTAAAAATATATTCAGGATTTAGGTAACACGTTACTTTTGACTCGTGCCGAGTTTTGGTTTCGACTTTGGCTGTCCTAACTTTGAGGAGAAAAAATATCAACCGTCATTTATTTTCAAAGCTCTTCAGTTTCTAAAAATCATTTAATTTGAAAATTTGTTTTCATCCCGTAAAATCAAAGAGTTCCCATGGGATTTTTATAAAACTAAATTCAACGCGGACGAAGTCGCGGGCATTATCTAGTAGCTGGATGAAAACGGACAAAACTTATAAACTTATGTGAACCATTTATGACATGGTTTCTGCAACAGCTGAAACCTTGCAGTTTAAAAATTTCCATAGCCAGAATCTATAAAATAAAAAGCTTAAATCAGTTTGTACCTGGTCTTCCCGACAAGTACTATATTTTTAAGTAATCGGAGCCTTTATCAGGTACAAAATAAGTAATAATTATTTATTTTTTATTTTTTACTTTATAAAATAATTCTCTCTCCCTTCGTAATTATTAATACTCCATTTAATCCTTTCTATCCTTCCGGTAGAGTTCAATATAAAATACCTAAATCACGAAATAACTATTCGTAGGTAGATACTTGTGATGCAGTTTGCCATTGGTTCGGAACTTTAACCTTCTTACGAGACCGCAAGTATCAATAAACAGTCTGCGATTAAAATGTTACCATTGCGAAGTTATGCAAGCGAAGCAACACGCCACGCATTTGATTCATTAATATGAAATAATGATACGAAATGCAGAAGGTCACCCGTATTCGGAACGCGAAGGCGGCGGCCTAGGACCCAGGGCCGAGAGCCGGCGAAATTTTAATTATTATGGGGAGAGCAAACGTCGGCCGAAGAAAGATTAATAAGGTCCAGTGGTCATCGATTTATGTATATGGTAGTCAAAAAAACTTAGAAAATCACGTAGGTATCATTACTTACTCGAAAAGTTCGGTCTTGCACCAAAATGCACGAAATGGATGCATTGTTCATTCTCTAAAAAAATAAATATTTATTTTATTCCTTACTTGCAAGGAGCTCCTGTTCAGTAGGTATAATTCATGCTTTGAGGCGCTGCCGCGCTGGCAGTTTTACGATAGACCGCAAGCGATAGACGCCCCGTGTATTTTCTGTCAGAAAATGGTCGAAGATTCCAGTGCCGCCAGACGCTACTTATTATAATTTCTGAGAAACAAAATATGTGGGATGTCTCCTAGGATCTTGCTCTACAATAATTGGTAGAGTTTCATAAAGTAGTTTTAAAGTTTAACAATCTTATACTTGAGATAATATATACATTATATTATGATAAAATAATTAACAATTCTATAAGTTCAACTTAAATCTAAATTAAAACTTAAATAAACTAAATTAAATCAAAAACCACCGCAGCGAGGCATGGACTTAAGATGCTGCCCCTTTGCCCTGTGGCCAAACTGATTCTTTGTCTAAGGTAGAGCAGCTGCCAATTAAAAAACAATTTTAATTATAAGTAATAAGAATGGAAATCGGTCGAGGAAAGTTTAAGACTTCTTTGGTAGTTACCTAGTAAAAATAAATAATAATACTGTACTTTAAGTCGAGAGCCAGCAAAATTTTAATTATTATGAGGAGAACGGAGACGAAGAAAGGTTAACGCTACCTTGGTAGGTAGGTACCTAGTGAAAAAATTGAGAAATACTTAGGAACTCATTTATTGACCATAAGGTCGTCCGGTTTTGCACCAAAATGACGAAATGGATGCAGGCAGTGTGAGCAAACAAGAATATTTTTTTACTTATAAGTAGGTACAAGGGCAGCCCGATATTATAAGAATCGGAAAAAAAATTAAGTAAGTAAAACAAAATAATATTTTGACTGTCGCATATTATGTGGTAAGTACTGTATTAAATAGCCGATTGTGTTGACTTCGAAACTTGGTTTTTTACAGCCCCAAGGGGCCTTTAACCTAAGTACTTAAGTATTTGATATTTTTATACGCATTCCTGAGAAAAACAGACAGACTAACGCATAACGAAATGATTCTTTAAAGGTTTTTTTTTGAGCTACGGAACCCTAAGAATCAAACTGTAGAATGTTTAAAAGTTGAAAACTAAAACCCGACTGCGATCGTTTTAATAAATGCTGCAATATTAAAGTAAAATTGTTTGTCGCTTGGTATATTTTAATGTTGTTGTACATTCATATTCATGAACTCAGAAATTTCTCCTCTTTTATTTGACATCCCACTCGATACAATAGCAAAAAAAAATTTTGGAGATCCCCAACTTTTTTTGATGTAACTCGGTTAGGTCTTCTTTTTCGTATAAAATATAGCCTAGGTATCACCCGGACCTTTACAACGAATCAATTGACACCTCATTCATTAAATCGGCCCAGTAGCTATGGTGGAACACACAGAATCTGGATACATACATACATACATACCTACATACATACATACCTACATACATACATACCTACATACATACATAGACTGCTAAAATCATAACCCTTCCATGGCTTTGCTGCAGTCAGGTAAAAAAGTCGGGCAAAGCACGTTGCTCATAAGTTTCTCCGAAAAATTATTATCTGCGGTTCATCATTACTTTCAACCAATATTATACGTCTACCTGAATATAAGTAATATTGTGTTTCTTATTGCAACCGCACGTCACGATCTTGCGCCGCCCGAATCCAGCGGCTCCCTGCGACTCGTTTGATGTCGTCTACTAGGGGAGGGTTTTCCAACGCTTGGTTGCCAATCTAGCACCTTGGAACCCTATCGGTTTTTAGAACTATATGCCCTGCTCATTGCCACTTCAGTTTCGCAACCTGTTGAGCTACGTCGGTTATTCTAGTTCTCCTACGGATGCCCTCATTTCCAATTGTTTACCTATAAAGTTTTACCCATGACACTTCCAAATAAAGACAAGAGTACAGTTTTACGCGAGCAAGTTTTAAGTTTAAGGTTGAAGCAAAATACTGATTAATTAATTATTATTTATGTAAGATCTATAATGTGCGCTTTTCCGGTTACCAGACTACTGGAGCGAAAGTGCAACTAGCTTATTTCACGGCCCTTCCGTTTAACGGATTTTGACGGGTAGAGCGAGCTTGCATCTCGGAGACGGACACACCTAGGCTACATTTTATCCCGGAAAATCAGCGTTTCCACGGGATTTTTAAAATACCTTAATCAACATGCCGTTGGCATGGGACCGTAAAAGCCATTAGGCCGCCATCAGCCATTACCATTAGGTTAAGACGTCCGTCTCCTATTTAGGAGGTCGTGGGTACGATCCCGGGCACGCATCGCTAACTTTTCGGAGTTATGAAGTAGGTATCACTTGCTGCCAAATTTCATGATTCTAGGTCAACGGGAAGTACCCTATAGGTTTCTTGACAGATAGGACAGACAGACAACAAAGTGATCCCATAAGGGTTCCTTTTTCTTTTGAGGTACGGAACCCTAAAAATAAAAATATTATGTATACATAATAATTAATAGCTAATATTATGGATGTTATTAAAAGATCTGTCTGTAGTGCTGTTTTTAAGAGGAGCATTTAAATTACTGTCGTTGTTTTAAATAGCCGATTCCCTAGGGGAACAGTTTTCACGCATAGTGGATATATGGCTTTCCCCTTGTCGATCAATCAGACGCCGCAGTTCACCTTGACTTCGCCTGCTTCTGGCACTACGTTATGCAACCATACGTGCGTGCGAGTGGCCGTTGTAGTTGGTATATCTACAGAGTGTGCAGAAAATATACCTACCTACTTAATTACCTACTACTTTTATTTACCAACAGCTATTCTGTGGGCTGATTTATAGGTTCCGTAGATCAAAAGGAAAAAGGAACCATTATAGCACCACTTTGTTGACTGTCTGTCTGTCGAGTCTGTCAAGACAAGGGAATCAAAACATAGGATAGGTACTTCCCATTGAGCTAGAATCATGTAATTTGGCAGGCATGAGGTAGTTAGTTCTTATAGCACAAGTAAAGCAAAAATCTGAAAACCGTGAATTTCGCACTTTGCCGGTTTTTTATTTATTCGGATACAAATAGCCTTGACTGCAATCTTACCTGGTGGTAAGTGATGATGCATTCTAAGTTGGTAGCGGGCTAACCTGGACGGGGTATGGCAGTTTTTATGAAACCCATACCCCTTTGGTTCCCACGGCATCGTACCGGAACGCTAAAACGCTTGCCGGTAAGGTGGTAACTAGCCACGGCCGAGCAGAAATTATAAAGTTCCAAACCCCTGCCGAAAATCGAACCCGGGACCTCCCACTAACAAGACCACAGCGCTTACCACTGCGCTAGGAGGTCGTCGGAATTTAAATAACCTATTTGTTGTTATAGTGGCAATACAAACATGTACAAATTCTGTGAAAAAATCTACTATCTATCTATTACAGTTCACGAGATACAGCCCTCTGACAGTCAGACGGACCGATAGACGCGACGGATGGACGAAAGGATAGCGGAGGCTTCGGGTGCGGAACATTTGGGAATCCACCCATAAATCAATTAATATTTCGACCTACAAAGCCAATAATAGAGCCTTATCCATACTTAATCCATACTAATATTATAAATGCGAAAGTGTGTCTGTCTGTCTGTCTGTCTATCTGTTACCTTTTCACTGCCCAACAGTGTAACCGATTCTGTCGAAATTTGGTACAGGGTTAGCTTATTTCCCGGGGAAGGACATAGACTACTTTTTATCCCGGAAAATCAAAGAGTTCCCGCGGAATTCCTAAAGACTCATCCACTTAACTGATTTGTATGAGGTACCGAAGTAGCTTGCGTCCCTGTAATCGAAATAGACAACTTTTTATCCCGGAAAATCAAACAGTTCCCACGGGATCGATAAAAATCTAAATCCACGCGGACGATGTCGCGGGCATCCTCTAGTATAAAAATATTTAAAAAATGTAACTTTACTTCTTTTTTGTATTATTGCCTATTTGTTAACTATGTACCTACTTATTTTTAATGTGCGGATATGGCGATAAATTTTTACTCTTCATGTAATCTCCAGACCGTGAATTATAAATGACGCTATTTCAAAAATATTGCTCAATAATGCTTCGTTTTTAAATTATTCACTTTATTCAATTATCGTTTAATTAATTATTTACAAGCATTTTTTTTATTCATTGTACTACGGATTGTTGCTGTCGTTGTTCTTTCAACTTAGACCACTTTGGCGAATAATTCATCAGACAAGTGTAAATTAAAAATTTACAACACCCCCGACAAGTGAAGGTTACAGTAACTAGAAAAGAGCTGATAACTTTCAAACGGCTGAACCGATTTTCTTGGATTATAGCTAAGAACACTCTCGGTCAAGCCACCTTTCAAACAAAAAACTAAACTAAAATCGGTTCATAAGTGTAGGAGCTACGATGCTACAGACAGATACACAGATATATAGATACACAGATACACACGTCAAACTTATAACACCCTCTTTTTGGGTCGACGGTTTAAAAACACGGTTTAAATCCCATTTGTGTCCAGCTAGGTGTTCCTAACGAAAAGAGATTGTCCGTCCACCTAGTTCTTCGATTCCAAAATTCAGCGCGCGCCGGCGCGGCCCTGCAAACTCTGTTTTCAACTGAATCGGTTGAACTCATTAATTTTTATGATAATCAAAATACAAAGTTTGAAAATACAATAAGGTTAAGGAGGTAAGTTAGTAATTATTTTTATACAGATTAGGACAGAGATGCTATAAGAAAAAAACGCTAATTACGTAGGTAGGTATAGGTACCTAAGGTAAGGTTATTTTTATTAGTAATAAGGTTTATTTTAATAAATAAGTACCTAGTTATCAAGCAGATTTAATCAACTGCCGGTCTCACGATCTCTATCAGTGTAGTCCTTACTCTATTTTACCAGACGACGGCTAACGGAAGGGTTTTATGTTGCAGTTACATTTTACTAAATTAAATACATTTTTAACAGTTGAGTATTATAACTATAAGCGTTTTTAGGAGTTTCTACCCTATAGGTGTTTTTAAGGGTCCGTCTATCTGTCTGTCCGTGTATCAAATGTCAAGGCCCTTATACACGGCTTTGGTTATCAAGTTGTACTGATTAGGTCAATGACCTCTATTTTGCTATACGTACTTTCCATTTACGAAATAGCAAAAACATTTTATTTTATTTTTTACTTAATATAAGTAGGTATATTGTATTCATTTGTAGCGCGATCGCCATCTAGATTATTTTGCTTTTGAGGTCGTTGAATAAGTACTAATTATCAAAAATTGAATAGTTAACCAAGTAAGTGATTATAACTAGGTAGTATCCTTCTAAGGAAGAAAGTCTTCAATGCGCGAGTCTGAGACTAAGGCCTCATTCGCACGAGAGCTTTTTTAACGTCCGTTAAAAAAGCGTTCAAATAGAACAACTGCATTCCCAAGTATCTACGCTATGTTTGGCCATGCGGCCCTATGGCCTGCCGTAATGTCCCACTATGTTGCTCTGGCGCAAATGAAGCTTAAAGGTGCGTACGCACTAGAACTGAACTGCAGCTGCACTGCACGAGACTGCACTACGCGGCACATCGCGTCAGAATATTATTTCTATCATTTTGTATGGAGCATATCGCTCTAGAGCGGCGCTGCACAGCGCTTCAAGTTCAGCGTCCGTTGCCGCGGGGCACGGATGGAGAGAATATGGGCAGCGCGCCTGCCGCGGTGCGCAGTGCCGCTGCAGTTCAGTTCGAGTGCGTTGGCACCTGGTATCTTCTCTTCTGCTTTCTCATCCGGTGGACGGTGGTAGAGCTTAAAACAATGATTAACGTCTCTAAAGTAAACTCACATAAATATAATATTTTGTCTGTGTCTATCTGTCCGTCTTTCCGTCTGTACGTCTGTCGTGTCTGTCAAGAAAATCAAGGTTTCTTAGGTACTTGCCGTTGTCCTAGAATCTTGTAATTTTGGAGATAGGTAAGTCCTATAGCACAAGTAAAGGAAAAAATACGAAAACCGTGAATTTGTGGTGACATCACAAAAAAAAATGTGTTCATGAACAAATAATCAGTATGTTCAATCTTCGAAGAAAGATAACTACCAAATAAGAGAGGCCTTTGCCTAAGTAAGTACATTCTTAAACAGATATTTTTTTTAATGCACATAATAGTTTTTTGTCTATCGTGCAAACGTGAATCTGACTCGCAGTCTGTTTTTTTACCTTTAATTTTTATACAAGATTTAGCAACGATTAGGTACTTATCAGGTAAAATTCTGCTAAGACTAGTAATGTACACAATTTGAAGATTCAACCTAATTGATAAACCACACAGAAGTTTTGCTAAATAAACTGTAAGTACCTACTTAATAACTATTGCCATTAGTACATAATATATTAGCAAGGTTTGTTTGCCGAACTAAACCAATACAATTCACACGATTGTAGGCAAAAGGTCAATAACAGTTAAAGGATAAACCACGGATAAACCATAATGTTAAAGTTTGTTAACGTTTTTGCGAAGTGTTTAAACAGTAGTTACGTTAAGCAAATTTCGCATGTTTGCTATAGCTTCCTAGCAGATCTTCAAACGATACCCATCATTTGTTTGCCAACAGGTGGTGACTGTTCAATATGACCTGTTACATCTAATATTTGTTCGTCAAAGTGGTGATGTAGATATTATTGACGCGAATCTGTGACGAATGGACTGGTCCCTCTAAATCCGTGTAAACAATCCTACGTATTTTTAAACATACCTATAAAAGGATAAACAAACTAACTGATTTATCAACAGATCGGTCTGGAAAATTGAGATTTTGCACGTTAACTGTCGTTAAGTTCGAACTCTTAAAAATTTATAACAGCCCCGACAAGTGAAGGTTACAGTAACTAGAAAAGATAAATAAGATAGATAAATATATATAGTATATATATATATATATATATATATATATATATATATATATGTAGTATATATATACTAGATAAATTTCAAACGGCTGAACCGATTTTCTTGGATTATAGCTAAGAACACTCTCGATCAAGCCACCTTTCAAACAAAAAAACACTAAATTAAAATGGATTCATTAGTTTAGGAGCTACGATGCCACAGACAGATACACAGATACACACTTCAAACTTATAACACTCCTCTTTTTGGGTCGAGGGTTAATAAGAAAGGATTGTTAGAAATTGTACATCGATGGAAATTCCGCACGACCGAAATCGGACTAGTCAGCTAGTATAATAAATGTACCTATCCAAGAAAACTCAATTTGGGAATCGAAACAACCTATGTGTAGACCGTAGGCATAGATGTACCGTAGGTAGTATTAAAGAATTTTGTTTTTTAAACAGTCTGCCTTATACCGTTATTCCTCAGAAGCTATTAATTAGGTAGGTAACAGAGGTATTTGTCCCATTAGGTTTTAAGTATTTAGCGCTTTAGTTACTTAGACTTCGTTAGACGCTCACTTCTGAACATAAGTTTATTTTTGGTATTTCTACACTCAGAGTAATCTTCTACTATATAAAAATAAGTCGGGTTTTCCTTCCTGACGCTATAACTCCATAACGCACGAACCGATTTCCACGGTTTTGCATTCGTTGGAAAGGTCTCGGGCTCCGTGTGGTTTATAGCAAAGAAAATTCAGGAAAAATTTCAACAGAAAAGCGTGAAAATCTTTTTTCATAGCATGTACTACAAACCAAGTGGCGAAACGGAGTTCGCCGGGTTTGCTAGTATATTATATTTGTGCGTTCAGTGGCTACCTGTTTCTCCGTGGTCTGTCATAAGTCAATGTTCTTTCAACAAGATGCATATCGCGTAAAGTCCCACACGAGGCTTGGTGCCTACTTGTAACGTCTTCAATGTTTGCAAGCTTGTATACCACATACATTATTCAATAAGGTATTGAGGAAAATGATGGTAACGGAAAGCAAATAAATACATTAAGTACTTAAATAAATTTTATTTCAAGCAACGCAAGCAATATTTGCGTTGGTAAAAGCTCTTTTGATCGTATCATTTATGTCGAAATAGCCTACTTGCAGGCTGCAGCGTTCCTTTGTCAAGAAAATCTATGAACTCCAAATTTTTCAACCTTGTAAATAAATTGATGAATTTAATCAACGCGCAACGTAGCCTAGTATAGTGGTTATTTTAGAATTCTTGCATGGAGCTTTTAGGATTTAGATTGATGTTAGTGTTTCTAAATGTTTATAATATCAAAGAACGTTTGCGTATGTCGGCGGGCGCCGACACAGACGAAGTCCATACTTATACATATAGTTTCCCTAACTTGTAAATAACTACAAACTTGACATTGCCTAATCAGTGTAAAGCCAGACGAGAGAAAAAAAGAACGTTTGCACATTGGTTATTTTAATGATAACAATTACGTGCCGAGAGCTTTCTGATATTTTTTATCTAACCCTGTAGGTAAAAGCAAATGTGACTGACTGATCTATGATCAACGCAAAGCTCAAACTACTGAACGGATCGAGCTGTTTGGCATGTAGCTATTATGACGCAGACGCTAAGAAAGGATTTTTAAAAATTCAACCCTTAAGGCGGTGAAATAGAGGTTTGAAAATGTAGTCCACGCGGGTGAAGTTGCGGGCCTAAGCTATAGTATAATATAATAGTCTAAGTACAAAGCTCTTTGACCAAGTCTAGCTCAAATTTAATATAGACTCGGGCGGATTGCCAGACGATTGCATTCTACGATTCACATTTATAGAATACCTCGACCCGATGTCGTTTATGAATGATTGGCTTTAGCCATTGTTGGTACAATCAGTCAATCACGTCATGTTAAGTAGTGAATAGGTAAGGACAATGTACTCGTAAATTGTTAGCACCTACTGTAGTAGAACTTTGTAGAGGAAAACTTGAGTATAACTTATGTTGGTACTTACAAAGAAAGAGTCAAATGGTACAATAAAGAATACTTAAGTACTTAGCTGTACATGGCTGTACCACGCTGTACCTAGTGCATAAGTTATTAATTTCACCTTAATTAATTAAATTGGTACTTATTTTACCCGACTATGGGTCATTTTTCACACACCTTTAATAGCTAAGTAGTAGCTACCTGCTAAGTAATTATCTACTATAATAGATGTGTCGTGTGATATGTTTATCGGTTTACCACTTCCCTCATAATTGCAAAACCATTCTTTACATACTAGGTAGGCAAAAAATGCCGACTTTATGCACTTTTTAGACGCGCTTCACTCTATAATATGAGATTCAACCATTTCGACTAAGGAGGAGAGGACTAAATAGGAATTATTATGGTTAAATGATTCAAAAAATTGTAATACAGCAGTATTACCCATCCGTATTACTGGTATTACTGCACAAGTCGTCATTCTGAGGTACTGTTTTTCAAACAAAAGAAAACAAAACAAAAGAAAAATTGCCTATGATAATAACTACATACCTATCTACATAATTTCTTTGTAGATATTTTATTTTATTTTTTTATTTTATTTAATAGGAAGCCAACGGTATACAAAGAAAAGTAATTATGACGATTTATATAAACTTAGGACTATCAATGTATACTCACTTACAGGCTAACACAACATGCTTAATCTAAAACTTCTAAATAGTAAAACTTAACCTAAGACATTCCTTGCATAAAATCTATAATAATTAAATTAATTACTCAATAAGCCAAAAGTACAACAATTTTTAAAATTAACAATAAAAACTTCAAAAAAGACTAAAAATAGCACCCTACAATTTCAAAATGAATCTTTAAATATTTTATATTAGACTTACTAAGGAATTTTGTAAGATATTTGTAATAAAAGTTTAAAAAATAACAAAATGAGTGACTCTAGTGATAATTTGTGTCTAATGCTGAATTAAACTTTGTTCCGGAAAAGTCGCGTGAAAAATACTTGAAAGACTATGAATTATTTAACGATTGGAAACTTGCTAAACTTGCTGTGAAGACCTACTCAGAAACTGGCTTTATCATATAAACACGTAAATATAAAAATTTCTTTGTTTTTCAATAAACAATTATTTTTCTTAGGTATATCTTGTATTTTTTCGCTGTTGAGTTGAAAAGTTGTATGTATCATACGATAGCAAAGTTTTTGTTCTTGTGCCTTTGAACCCCTCGCTACACTCAGGATTCTAACTTAAAGAATCTTTCGCCCGCTCGGGGTTCAAACTAGGCACTCGCAACAAAAATGAACTTTGCTATCTTGTTGAACAAATAACTATTTCGTCTCTCCTGAAAAGTAACTTTACTTACTTTACTTGTACTACTTTGTGTTTGTTGTACCCATTTTAAACTTTCAGGGTATCCCAACCAACCAACCAGTCAACCAAAGATTATTATCATAAATGAGGTGTAAGCTATAATTATATTATATACATTAACGTCATGACAAATACAATAATATGGCATGAAAGGGCCAAATGGACCGTGGAAAGTTAGGAGCCAGACAGACAAGCTATTGCATTTATATTATTACTTAGGATGGATATGGATGGAGTGTGTGGATCATATTGTATGGATATTATTTTTCTAAAGATGTTTTTGGTTGCAGGTGAGAAAATAATATGGTTGCGCGACCACGGTCGCCATGCAGCGCTCTGCTGCCACAGTTCTACGCCGGGAGGGACATCTTCATCACTGGAGCCACTGGCTTCATGGGCAAGGTGAGTTCGTACCTATATAAAATATCTACCAAAATACGCAAGAGAACGAGACTAGCCGACATGGTTTTAAAAGTATCCAGCCGGGCTATTCAGAACACTCGATTCAGTAAGTTATCGTTGAAAAATGTAACTTATCGAACGGTAACTTACCGAATCGAGTGTTCTGAGTCGCCCGGCAGGTCGAAATCAAGATGGGAAGGGCACGCCTGTAGTACTAGGCACCACATAAGATAACGGAATTACCTCTTGTTACTTGAATGGTGACTAAGTATAGGTACGTACTTGGAAGAAAACTAACCAGTATACGTATAGATTGTTACGGCTATACTTACATATTTAGTCGACGTAAGCCCAACTAGTTTCAAACCCATCCGGGGTCCTTTTTCATAGGGACTCAGCTAGCCGTACCAACGCTAAAACGTTCAAATAGCGGTTCTCTTGTTGTTACTTTGCCACTTTGTATGTTCGATATTCAGGTGTGATCATGGCGTGGTAAATGTGCACAAATAACTTCGCCAATGTCACGTAGTGATTACCTACTGTTACGTAAATTAGATAAAAATCAACACACACTCAATAATGTGTTGATTAACAGGGCTCTCTCCGTCACTCGCTTCATACAATCGTAGTTCCAATTTAATTTGAATATTAAGCAACCAAAGTCCATGAAATTTTGCAGACATATTCTAGAAACTAATATCTGTGTCTGTGGTGTTTTAGTTTTTTCTAAAATTATGTAGTTTTAAAATTACAGGGGCTCAAAGATTTGTATGTAAATTTTTAAGACCGCGTAACTTTGAAACCGATCTGGAAAACCACAGACATAGATATTAGTTTCTAGAATATGTCTGCAAAATTTCATGAACTTTGGTTGCTTAATATTCAAATGAAATTGGAATTACGTTTGTATGAAGCGAGTGACGGAGAGACCCCTCTTAAGGTACAATCTCTCTATCGGTGACATGCTGATGATCTCATGCGGGGTAAATAATAAATAATGTGTCTAAAGCCAGATTATTAAGTAGGTAATTCTGCACTACATCTTGTTTTACTCCCTTATTTGCATGGATCTTGGAAGCTTGATCATACAAACTAGATGTACCTACATGTAAGGATGTCTGTAATCCGTATGCCTGGCAAGCATTCATCATTGGACGAACTGTCCATTCGATTGAGTCTCAAGTCATCATCATGTAATTTGGATGATACACCTACTTTATCGTGTGTGGGGTCCATTAATGTAAAGTTCAATGCGCCAATTTAACTAATGTTATATTTATGGACACTTCGCGTACGCCATAACTGCCATATAGCATATAGCCAACGTGACTTCATCAGAACAGAAACGAAAGGATTCTCGGTACTTACCTATTTATTAGTTTGTCATATCCGCTATGTTGGATTTGTCATGACAATTTAGAGCCTTTACGCGGAATATTACCACAGAGTTAGAATAGTGTGACGCTTACTAAGCTAACAGTATTTCATTTCTCAATTTTTATTTTTATTTTATGAGTAGATAAATATACCTACTTTGCAGCCTAAGTAAATGAACAAAACATATCAACTATTAGAAGATTTACGATGAGATATTGTGCTGTTTTTATCAAAAAATAGTTAAAGTTGAAATGGGGAGGTGGTTCTCGATTCGGTGCGTATTTTCTAAATACATACAATATCTATTAATATACTTAGTTAGATACGTACTCGTGACTCGACACAATATCTTAGCTTTTTTGTAATGAATCGCGATAATTGCATCTGAGATCAGAGATAATATTTTTTTCAAATCCTGTTTTAAAAAAAGCAGTCCGTAACGCATTATGTTTTGCTGAAATACTAATTACTTAGGTAGATAGATATCTTATAATTAACCTTCATGTTAATATGAATGACCAGACGTTATTAATGATGATACGATCAATAATAATTTATAACAAGGAAATCCGAAAATACACCAGGCGGGTACCAGCAGCCTCGACATTGCGGCCTTTAATTTTGACGAGTTGACACCCGGCAATTACGCTGTACGTACCTATACTTAATGATCTTATTGTCAACTATAATGATAAATAATGTGCCAATAAAGTGTGAGACATATTAATTTATTAGTTTCCTTTATTTTGACACAATTTGCGGAAAAGTTTTGGGACTTATAGCAAGGCTTTATTTATTATATACTACAGCAGAGTCGAAGCGACGCTGTCTTAGGCTGGTTTTACAGTGACGCTTACCGTCCGCGCGGGTGGTAAGCGCGGTGGCCGTATTGCCGTCAGCGCGGGTCATCCGCGCGACTATGTAACGAATAACGATCCAAGAGACGCAAAGCTCGTGGCCCGCGACGCTTACCAACCGCGCTGGCGAAAGCGTCACTGTAAAACCACACTTACGCTGACCATACACGATCAAGTTTACCCTAAAGTGCGTATAATAAGTCAACTTGTCATGCACACTGATAGCCATACACCATCAAGTTTGCTGGACGCCGCTTCAAGGTAAGCTATACAAAGAATCAAAAGCTTAATTAGCTATAATCCGCTAAAAAGACAAATCTGTATGGTACAACATGTAGCATGCGACATGCACCACCCGCCCTCCCACTGCTAAGCATGCAGACGAAGCCAGCCACCAAGCAAGCCCCAAGTACCACCACGCAATACCACACAAATCCACCAGAACACACTCGACGCACGTTTCGTTTTTGATTCTTTGTATATCATAGACTGCCGCAAAGTAACGCCTGCTTTTATACAATAACGGTAAGCTTAATCGTGTACGGCAAGCGTTAGTTTAATTCCGGGATTTGCTCTGAAAACAGTAGCAAGTGGTGTGCATTAGCAGAATCACAATCGATCTGATAGGTATACTTAGTGTGACGATCGCAATCAGCTCTCATTGGCAGACTCTCACCATTGACAATAATAATATTCTGTGCTATTGATTAAAATAATTAGAAAGAACAACGCGCAGTAAATTCTGCTTCTTTTAATTTATAGACTAAGTAGCGTTTGGCTACAATCAGACCTACTGGCAAGATGATGCAGCCTAAGATGGAGCGCGCTTGCCATGAAGATGCCTATTCACTTTTGAATTGAAGTTATGCTTATCATAGCGGCTTTAGTTATCGCAATGGTACAGTCATAACTTTCGTGGGAACCCCGCTGGGCGACTGTATCACTGACTGAAATACGGAATAGGCCTCTGAAGAGTTTTTTTTCCGAAGAAACTTGAAGTAGTAAAACATTTTATAGCATGTTTTGGTGCAGGTGCTGATAGAGAGGCTGCTGTCAACATGTCCAGACGTCGGTCGCCTGCATCTCCTAATGAGACAGAAGAAGGGCGTCACTCCAGAGAAGCGCTTGCAGCAACTTAAACAATCACAGGTATGGAAACCAGGACAACATCGTAGGACATCCAAAGTTAATAGTGACGTTGTGAGTGTATTTTGCCGGACAGCTCGTGAAGTTCCAGCGAAAAGAACAAGAAAGCGGGTAGATCGATACTGCCCATGATAGCTCGAACTTCATCTCTCATAATCATCTTAGTTAATCATAAGTTCTGTCATCATTAGCACTATCACAGTTTTACGATGTATCGTATGCATCCACCGTTGGCCTTTTTAAGGTAATTTGAGCTTGAACGGTAACTTCCTGTGTTTGGTTACTTGGTCTTTTGCATTCAATCATTGCCGGTCATTTGCTGATAGTCATCGCTCTGTCTGTTTTTGCTCATTTTACCTTCCCATACTCTTTTTAGATTTATCTTAAAATCCATCATTGTTTACGATAATATGTGATCCTCAAATAAACCAAGACATGCGTCCGATTCCCAGGTATTCGACGTGGTCCGTCAAAAACATCCTTCGCAATTAGACAAGCTATGCATGATTCCGGGGGACGTTGCACACCCAGGTCTTGGCATCGCTCCACAGGATTTACGACAACTACAAGAGGTATTTATATTTTTATGCATGCGGTTCGTTGGAATTTTCAATAAAATTAAGAAATAAATAAAAACAAAGTTCAGCGTTGCAGGACTCTCTCAATATAATTTTTTATTTATTTCAATGGAATGTGTGTAAGTGAACGCTAAATCAAGGGTGTTTCTGAAATAGCACTTTGTGCAGACGATACAATTATAAATAGTGAGGAATTTGCGCTGAGGCGCTTATTCCAAAAATTCAATGACAGAGATGTCCAAATGCTGAAATCGGTCATCATCATCGTATCTAGCGAGCGTCAACTGCTGAATATAAGCCATATCCAGCCACTTTCAGCCGCCCTCTTTATATCTTCGGTCCATCTTGCAGGAGGGCGCATCACGCGGTCTCCACTGCAGAATTTTCTAGTTCCAATGATGTTAGCTCCTTTGTACGGCATGGCATAATCCACTTAACCACTTCAACTTTCTTGTGGCTAAAATAGCAAAATAGCAGTTTTTTTTTAAATTCTCATACAACTGCCCTTGACTGCAATCTCACCTGGTGGTAAGTGATGACTGATGATGCAGTCTAAGATGGAAGTGGGCTAGCCTGGCAGTTTTCATTGAACCTTTAGTTTCCACACGGCATCGTAACGGAACGCTAAATCGCTTGGCGGCACGGCTTTGCCGGTAGGGTAGTAACTAGCCACGGCCGAAGCCTCTCAACATTTTAAAGTCCAGTTATTTATTTATAGGTATCCATCGTATTCCACTCCGCAGCGACGCTGAAGTTCGATGAGGCATTATCGACGGCAGTGGAACAAAATGTGTTGTCAGTCATACGTCTTATGGATATCTGTGATACTCTTCCTAATTTACAGGTATACATAATACATATACTATACTTATCCCACTTTTCAATCTAGATTGAAATCATTTAGAGCATTTATTTGAAATGTTAAATTTTTTATCAGGGTTCCGTAACCGAAGGATGCCAACGGGACTCCCGTTGGCATTCTTCCCGTTACGGGACTCTATTACCACGGTAATATTACGTATAATATTACCGTGCTTATTACTAAGCCTCCGCTGTCCGTCCGTCCGTCCCCTGTCTGTCAGCGAACTGTACCTAACTCGTGAACCGTAATTTAGATAGACAGTTGAAAAACAGAATGTGTCTATTGCCGCTTCAACGACAAATAATAAAAACTTCACATCGTCGTCGTGTCCCCGGGAGAAAGAATATAAGTTAGTGAATAATTTTAGGGTTCCCTCAAATCGTCGACGCCTGGATTAAAATATTACTACTTATAGCGCCTATATATTATTATTTTTTACTTTTCAGATTTTTTCCCGAGGGTATATTAAATTTTAAATTAAATTTTTATTTTATTTTCATGATCGATCCGGAATTCTTAGAACCAGTTTACATCACAGTATTTTTCCTAATCTCAATTATATTATTTCAATGACCTTTTTATGGCAATGTACGTCTACGTTTGCATGCTTTAATTAGTTGCTTTTTGTATTTTTTGAATGCTAAGTTGCCAAGAAGAACACATGTGAAAAATCTTGATGATAACACGTTGAAAATCTTGATATGCGAGTTTTCGTAAACGTTTTATATATTATTATTTTGGTCTGGATCTGGGGACCTGCCTCGATGGTCTATTTATTATAGTACGTTCGACTGCGAATAACGAGGTCCATGGTTCGATTCCTAGATCTGGCTAAAAAAGCCACAACATTGGAATTTCTCAGTACCAGCCCTGAGTTAGGAAGTTGCCCGTGTTCCACCCCCGTACCTCGGAGAGCACGTAAAGCCGTTAGTCCTGCGCCTGATCTGTCTCCCGTCGTCAGATCGGGCTATGAGAGTGAGGGGATAGAGTGTGCGCCTGTTTGCGCACATGTTTGTACACTATACCTATCTATATCTCCCACGCAGGTGGCTAATGTCTGTTGAGATTGTCCGCCGTGACCGAAATTCGGTCGGGTGAGATAAATAAAAAACTCGGCCAAGTGCGAGTCAGACTCGAGCACTGAAGGTTCCGTACTCGGGTATTTTTTCCAACTTTTTGCACGATAAATCAAAAACTAGTATATTTATGGTACTCTTTCCCTAGGCTCTCATCCACGTGTCCACAGCGTACAGCAATCCAGAGCTCAGTGTAATAGAAGAGAAGGTGTACCCTGCTCCAGCTTCCCTACCGCGTCTTCTTGCGATGGTTGAGGCTGTGCCGTCACAACTTCTTGCCAATATCACGCCACAGTAAGTTTTATCAAGTGATGACAATGATGAAGGTTCATAACTTGGGGGAAGGTTCATGACATCTTCATAACTGTACAGGTAGTATAACTGATTGTAGAAACTATGAAGTTTATATACCTACTTGTGATATCGCTTTCTCCTAAAAACCAGTGCCATAGCTTGTTTCCGCTTCTGAAGCTGAAGTCCTAAGTATCATTAGTCTTTAACGTGTACATATTTGAATTAAAATATTTTTTTTTGCGGATAAAAAAAAATAGGATGTTATTTAATAAAAAAAAGTTGTCACAAGCAGTAGGTATAACGCTGGATTCTGTGAGATTTTTGCAAGAGATCATCGTTCACTTAATGGACGTATATGAGACTAACAGAGGTGTCTATTAGAAATTTCCAGAATTGAAAATTGGACATTAGGAAAAACAGTTTTTTTGAGTGGAAAAGGGGATATAAACTGATTACTTTACCTGGTTCCTCCTTCACCTTTCTAGTAGCCTTGCGTACAATACCTGTATCGTACGCAAGGTATCGTTAAAGTCTGCACTCATACGGCCAAATTCGAATTCGAACCGCTGCGTTAGACCGACTTTGGAACACCCTTCTCTAATCAGTTTAGTCCAACCACTTTTAATATAGGCTGCGTATTAGGCCGCATCATCACTTGCCAGCAGATCTGATTGCAGCCAAGTACTAGTCTATTAAAACAATCCCGTTTAAGTTAGGTTCGGTGACACTCTATAAATATAGGTAGGTATATATTTATAGATATACTTTAAATATAGGTATATATTTTAAGGTAGCTTAATTATTCACAAATTCGTTTCTTTTCAGGTACATAAAGCCGAAACCCAACACTTACACGTTCACAAAAGCGATGGCGGAGGAAGCGGTGCGGAGTCGGGCCAATAAGAACTACCCTGTCGCCATCTTCAGACCAACCATAGGTTTTTATTTTTTACCTAAATTAACAGAGCAATCTTTTGACCTAAATGAGTGGAAGAAACAGACATGTTGTACCGACCGCACATAGTTTGGAATAAAGGACAAGAAGAAGACCTAAATTAGCAGGGCTTGTCAATCTTTTTACTTCAGCGCGGTCTGTGGGTCAACTATTCCAAAAAGAATAAACTCACTTAGGTAGGTAAATCTTTTGTAAACGTAATATCTACTAGGTATGGACATGCGTGTGAAATAAAACGTTATTTATATTTATTTAACTAAATAAAAATCATAAATTATGTCGTGTGACTTTTTTCTTTTTCAACTTTGACTTTTCTCTGGTTGCGAGTGTAATCGCCATGCCAATCATGGCTAATACTCCCCTTTCCCCTCCAATTAAGCGTAAAGCTTGTGCTAGGAGTGGGTACGACAATAGTGCAACGGGTAAGGTTTAAACCGCCGACCTTTTGGAGTTCAGTCCGCTCTTCAACCGCTTTTTTGTTACAGTGATTTCGTCACTCCGCCACCCGTACCCCGGGTGGATCGAGAACCTCAACGGCCCGAGTGGCGTTGTCGCCGCAGCCGGCAAGGGCCTCCTCCACGTGTTCTGCAGGAAGCCCAATGCAAGAGCAGACCTCCTGCCGGTGGACATCGCTATCGATACTCTACTGGCTGTCGCGTGGGAAACTGCGGTTGACAAGTTAGTACCTATGAAGCGTTCCGATACCAGCGTAGAAACCAATCAGAAGTAGGTACGGGTTTAATGTAACTGCCATACCACTTCTAAGTTAACCCGTTTCCATATAAGGCTGAGATCTATAGAGAACACTTTGACTTTGCTCAGACTTATGGCACTTTTAAAACGAGACAGCGTTATACCGCTGGCATAAATCTGTCTCGTTTTAACTGAAACTTAAGTCTAAGCAAAGTCAAAGTGCGCCCTATAGATATCAACCTGTGACTGCATCATCACTTACCACCAGGTGAGATCGCAGTCAACTATGGATGGGTTCGAAACTAGTCAGGCCCGACGTCGACTAACCACGTGAGTCTCGTACAGCCGGGAGCACTTATAATTAAATACCGGAATACTTAATAAAAAAACTACCAATAATATCGTGGCTTATCTAAGCAAAAATTATGTTGCAATTAATGTGTGCTAAATAGAATGGAAAATGTAAGTAATCCATACTAATTGTAAAGTGTGTCTGTCTGTCTGCTAGCTTTATACGGCCCAACAGCTTAACCGATTCTATCGAAATTTGGCATGGAGTCAGCTTATTTCCCGGGGACGAACATAGTCAACTTTTTATCCGGAAAATCTAATAGTTCCCACGGGATCATTAAAAACCTAAATCCACGCGGACGAAGTATCCTCTAGTAAGTAATAAAAGAGATATTCTATTTATTTCTGCGGTTCTAGCAATGCTATATTTTTTTACAGGCTTCCAGAAGTCCGTGTCTACAACTGCAGCACTTACGAGAACCCGACAACATGGCTGGAGTTCGAGTCCGCGCTCAAGCAGTACCTCCCTCTGAACCCATTGGATAACTGCCTTTGGTATCCGAGTGGATCGGGAGTCGAGAATCGGTTAGTTACCTAGGTTATTTTTATGCCATTACAAGCTAGCCCTTGACTGCGATCTCACCTGGTGGCAAGTGATGATAAAGTTTAAAATTGAAGCGGGCTAGCTTGGGGTATGGCAGTTACCCCTTATCGGTTTCTGCACTTCATTGTACCGGAATGCTAAATCGCTTGCTGCCAAATAGATCGATATAGAACTTGTTACTTATATCGATTGATATAGAAGATTGTGATAAGTCATCCAGGTTTTAGGACAAAGTTCTTTTTTTCTAACTGTGGCACGTAGGTACCTACTCGGTAGGAAAGGCATTCCGAACCAGTGGTAGATGTTTTTGAAGATTCAAAAGTACTTGTAAAAGTTTAAATGAATAAAAATTATTTTTATTTATTTATTTACCTACCTAATTAAGTATTAGGTATAGCGATCTAACGTTTGAACCTGGGCATTCGTCTTGCACGTTATTTGAATGATTAAGTTAGTAGGAAAATTAGAGTGTCTAAGTATATCCGTAGGCATAGGAAATGTTTTCCGGTCATGCGTTGTCTTCGATCTTTTCTTCCCATTCGAAGTTTCCACGACCTTCCTATTCTTGGTTATGCTAACGCAAGCTATGTTGACTTAAATGAAGACCAGTTTAGAAGCAATGGATTTCAAAACACTAGCATTCCGTTTAAGTATATTGGGTTGCACTAAATTATACCTACCTATACTTAACAAAATTTCACAATTTCGCTTCGTGATCTCGTCTCAAATTTCGCCTTTGCTTACCTGTAAAAGATCTTGCGTGGCAATGTCAAATTGTATAATTATACCGATTATCTTAGCTCGGTTCGTAAGTAATTCTGTACCTTTTTATTATATGTGAAAGCGTACTTAGTACCTACCTATTAACCTATACTTAATGTGTCCTACCTAGGTATTTATGATCATACTTTGATGTTTCATACATAATAAGTATGTATCATTCATTTCCCTTTTCCAATCTTACACGAGTATGTAGGTAAGTAGGAAATTCGAGTCCATTGCAAATGTCCATTGCGTGTTTTACTATTAATGACTCTTTCAAAATCAATGGTTACCTATATCTAATAATAGACTAATAACTAAGTAGCAAGATGATAATTTTATGTTTTTTTTTTATTTCAGTTACGCACACAAAATACTGCAGTTCTTTCTACAGACATTCCCCCTTCACCTTGCGGAGTACATTATTCGGACATTTGGAATTAAAATGAAGTAAGATCTGAGGTGTATCACTGATGTGGCTCCTCACTTTCATTACTGTGTTGTAGTGTGTCGCGACTTGTAACTGTCAGTGACGCGATAATAGGATGCATTAGAATGCGATCGGATATCGATCAAATTCTCACGTTTTTGGCGATAACTCAAAAATTAAATTAATAAGGAAGTACTTTTTCGGATTAGCCGCACGTAACAGGGCGGCAGCATCTTTGGAGCCTTATTAAATAAAGATTATATTATGCTCACATATTATAGTTACTATGAAGACATATAATATGCATAGGTATAGGTAAATGAAGGCAGCTCGCTGATGCTGCGGCGCGCCCCAATTGGTTGATCGCTGTGCCTGATTACGTTGCAGGGTATAAGTTGCACGTTGCAATACACCACAACACAGAGATGTGTCTATAGCTTTATATTTTAAGCATTTATTTATTAATTTGCTGCAGGTATTACAAGCACTGTAACCGGCGTTTTTAATAAAGTTCAATTCTTGAAGGATATTCAGAATAGATCGTAATAACTAGTACTTAGATAAAATGTATTGTTATTTATGTATTAAAAAGTTTTATACAACTTAGGTTGATGAACCATTGTTAAAGTAGGTAGGTTAATATGCATACTTTACTTATATATTAATAAATAAATAATAATTAATTGTCATTTTCAGACTTAGTCTAATAATAGCTGAACAGAAAATGCGCGCTATGGACGACGTTCTCGCCTTCTTCGCTCTACGAGAGTGGGAGTTCAAGACTGAGAATGTGGCAAAGCTTAGGGATAGGCTTTCTGCGAGTGATGCTGCTATATACAATTTGGATCCCAAGACTATTGAGTGAGCACTATCTTTTTTTACACGTTCATTCAACTCTGAGTGGTGATAGCCTAATTATAAGACGTCAGCCTTCTATTTGGGAGGTCGGATTCTAATTTTTTGGAGTTATCTGTGTTTTAAGCAATTATATGGGTATCACTTTAACGGTGATGGAAAATGTCGCGAGGAAACCTGCATGCCTGAGAGTTCTCCGTGAATGAAGTCTGCCTATTCACACTTGGCCAGCGTGTCGGTCTATGGCCAAACCCTTCCTATTCTGAAAGGACACCTGTGGTCAGTAGTGAGCCGGTTATGGGTTGATTAAGATGATGATGATACAACTCTGATGATCTTTTGAATATAGTAACTATTGCTTCGTGGGCGTTACGCCACAATTAGTAAACTGATTTGGCTGAGAATAGAAATAGCTTATACCCCGAAGTAACACATAGGTATACTTAATTTTAATTCAGAAAAATCAGTGAGCTCTCGCGGGTATTTTAAAAAACCTATAAGTAATATCCACGTGGACGAAGCCGTAGGCGTAACTATAAGTAGTCTTATGAAAAAAGGTACAATTACTAATAGGGAGTAACTATATTTTTTACAGATGGACTGAACAATATAAAAACTTCATTAAAGGCACCAGAAAATATTTGCTGAAAGAAAAGGATCAGGATATCGCAGAGGCAAAACGACACATTAGCAGGTTAGTGATTACGCGGTGTAGGGTATATGGGATACAAGGGGAATTCAACGACCGTAAATCAAAACTCTAGGGCCATTAAATTTTAGTGCATAAAAATCTTATAAGATTCACTGTTCAATTATTGTTTATTTGTTCAGTGAACTTATTTTTGCGTAAAGAATTAGCCCGGCTTGTTCAGCTCAAGATTCAGCCAGTATTATTAAGCACCATTCAAAACCAAATGATTTAAATGCGCATTACTATCTTGTACCTATTCTTAAAACTTTATGTGCTCTTTTTTCACAGAATGTACTTCTTACACAAAGGCATGCAGTTCTTCGTGATGGTTCTTCTCTTCAGGCTTATGCTACAGAATAAGTCTATAAGAGATGTAGTATATGGAACTCTGCGATTGCTGTGGTCTCTATTATTCGCGACCTTCAGTCATTTGATAGGCATTGAATGAAACAGTAGGTAGGTAACAAAAATGTAACATAATCGGTATGATTATTAATTTACCAGAAGACAATAAGATATTTATTAAATTATTTCTTTGTTCTGTAAAGGTGCGCCCAGATCATGTAATCTGTTTATATTACATAGATCTAGTACTTAAGTTAAAAAAAACTTGTTGAATAAAGGTGCAGACATAATATGACATTGTAGTGTTATGGTGTGACTGTGACCACTGACCGCGATAGTTCATCAGTGTCATAATATTACTTATATTACGATTTATATGAAAACTAGGTACACTATAGCTAGTCAGTCTTGACCATAATGACGCTTTGATACGCTTGGAGAGCTCCGATTGATAGATCGCTCGATATTGCGTTGCAGATTGCAATTTGCAACACACCACAACACAGTTTAATATGTATACACCTTTTAAAGTCCACATTGCTACCTGCCTGCTGATAAAAATGTTATTAAAGCAATATTGACCAACAATTTCTTAGGTATTGGTTTGGATGCATCTTTATGAAATATGTAGGTAGCTAGATTCTGATTTTAGAATGCAATGAATAAATAATTTGTAGAATTTTTCAAACATGTACAAGTTCATAGAACAGCTGCAACACTGACATCACAAGTAAAAAAATGAATAATTAGATCGGAGAAAGTGCGCATTTGATTGTTAACTTTCAAATTTTATTTTACTGTGCAGGTACAAAATATTTTAGTAGAATAGTAACTAGACTATTGCTTAAAATGTGAATTATGCATAGTTAACTACTTAAGTTATAATATTGTAAGCTATTATTGTACTTTAGCTTACTTACTTAATTAATATCGGAATTGGAAGCAATGATGGTAGCGGGTAGGTAGGTAAGTATTTAAATGTTACCTATTTAAAATGTAAATAATAATTTTATAATTTAAGTATAATATGAAAATTACCAATAGAATTCTTAATAAAAAGAAATCCGTATCAATCAAAATTATTTACTGGTTTTATTTGGTTAAAATCCTCAGTTCACCACCTGAATAAAAGTTTATATTTACGCATTTTAATTTTTAACCTTAGCCACAAACGGGCGTTTTATTGATCGCTTTGTCTGTCTGTCTGTCTGTGGCATTGTAGCGTTCAAACAAATGGACTGATTTGAATGTATTATTTTAAAAATGGAAAGCCGGTTTAATTGAGATGGGTTAGTTAGTGGGTTAGGTTATTTGATGAAAACCTATCTATCGTTTGAAGATTGATTATTATCAGATCTTTTTTCGGACGCTAGGGATCTGTTTCAATCAGGTCAAAAAGGGTAGCTAATTGATGTTTAAATTGCTTGCACTTGTCCTATCGACTCGATATCTCTATGGAGCTAACATTGTAATAAAATGGCACTATGTAGCCAAATAATGTCATTTTTTGCCTTCTTTTGCAAATGATTTACTTTTTTATGATTATCATTACAGTTCCGTTTACTGCATTACCGACTTTAATGTTTGACACTTTTTTAAAGTTACCCGGCGCTACTGAATATTTATTAAATATATATAAAAATATCATCTGTAACAAAATATGTCAAAGTCAATATTGTCAAATGTCAATGTCAAAACAATTTCATTTTCAAGGAGAAAACGCGTTACGCGTTGAATTTGATCGCGGTAGGAATTTGGAAATATATTAAATTTTTCAAATATTAAAATGTTTGATAAAGTTTTCCGGCGTGCTCTAAAGTTCAGAATAAGAAAGAGTTATCCTACAAATGTGTATGACTTATCCAAAGGAGCAGCTATAGCTGTTAAAAGGCCGTATAGTGATGAAGTAAAACGAGCACAATCCGCCGATTCTTCTACTGGTACAATATTCGACAAAATCATATCCAAAGAGCTGAAAGCGGACATAATATACGAGGACGATCTTTGCCTGGCGTTCAACGATATTGCTCCTCAGGCCCCAGTGCATTTTCTTGTGATACCGAAGAGGAAAATCACAACTTTGCAAGACAGTGAAACCAGTGATAAGGAGGTTTGTTAAGGATTTATTCTCTTATATCTTTATGTTGGATATTAGATATAGTATTTAACTGTTTATAATTCATCTTTCTTATTATTTATCAATAGAAGTCAATTTTCAGTTACTTACTTTCAAATTATTGGTGCCAATCAGTTACACTTACAGTTAATTTGCCTAAATTACTTGCAATAGAGTCTGAATATGAGTTCCTAGTACTTAAAAGAAAGATACTGTTTCTTAAATATATAAGTAAGTACAGGGTTTGATCATGTTATGATGATAACAAAAATTAAAGGTAGTCCAACTCCAAACCCTTAGGCAAATTAAAGTCAAGCTTATTTTAACTTTGATTCCTGAAATTTAAGACCATTAAGGAGGTCAAAAATACAAAAATACTAAACATATTCTGTATACATATTATACTAGATGAGAGGAGAATTTGAATGCCATATGAATAAAATTGGATTTTATCTTATCAGTTTTTAAATTAAAATCTATATGAAATTTCCCACATAAGTAACATACTTAATATCTAATTAAAATATCCTCTTATCTTACAATCTGTACCTTACAAGATAAAACCCTCAAACAATTATCATCTTTATGTATTTTAAGATAAGGATCATATTAGCACACTATAATTACTATGAAATGTGTTACATTCATACATACTCAATCAGATGTTTATCAAAGGACATTCCTGAGCAACTTAGTCATTTTTAATGATTATTCAACTAGCAAACGCTTAAGGTTTGTTGTTGGAATGTTATTATCAGGTGTTTGTGAAATAAAAATCAGGTTTCACAAAACTCTTTGATTGTGCCATTATATTATTACTAAATACTTAAGTAATGTTAGAAATATAGAGATTGTTGACCTTGGAGTTTTATAAATCTTTGCAAACCAACAGAGCAAAGCAAGGTCTTTGAGTTTATATGGGTGAATTTGCACCTGGTCAGCTTACCTGTTCTCTGAGCCATATAACTTCTAAAACAACAAGTAATAACATGAAATTCAGTAATAATATTCATTTTATTTGCTTCATATCCCTTAGGATGCTCATATAAAGAAGCAGGTTTCTGGTACAGACAGGTCTGTGCGGGTCTGTATCGCTTGGTGGGGGTAAAATAGCTTTATGTTATTTTATACCTATTAGGTACCTATTTCTTTATGTTACTAGGCTATTTTAACCATCGGGACCAACCTGCACCAACTTGTCAGTATGGGAAACCTGTCTCTATATGCCAGCACCCTAATGTACCCTATACATGTATCCCTGTTATGGTATAGCAAAAACGAAATTTTTCAAAATTCTTATAGGCCAATCTCTAACGGGATACTATCTTCGATCGGACTTAGAGTTGCAGTTGTTGATGGCTATAGATTGGTTGTATATGTTAGCTCAAATACAGATAGTTTAACATGTTGAGAATAAAATATTGTTATTGATATATTTCTGATAAATATTGTATTTCCACAGCTCCTGGGTCACCCGATGCTGGTAGCGCGTTCCCTTGGAACAGCCCGTGCTCCGCAGGGCTGGCGATTGGTTGTGAACAATGGCGTCCATGGTGCCCAGAGCGTTTACCATCTACACTTGCATGTTTTGGGAGGCAGGCAGATGAAATGGCCACCTGGTTAATTGGAGATATTATGGTGATGATAGGGTGGGGTGGTGAAGAGTGTAGTTTATGGCACCCATAACCCAGTATATCCTACATTGTTGGTGCCATAAATGAATTTTTAATCGGCTACTTTTGACAGAAGAATGTATGATTAGAAAAATTATTATCGGCAGACTAGTGCAGTTCTTAAAATCATTATAACTAATCAAACACATTAGAAATTGAATAAAATGGCCAAAAGTATTGCTTTTCTGTAAAATCTAAGTATTTTTTTGTTTAAGATATGTAGTGTTCAATAATTTAGTGTTGTCGCTCATTCAAAGAGAAGTTAGTCAAAAGTGGTTTATTAAAAAGCTATATCTATGAATTTACGCTGTGCTATTTACATTGGTAACTGGTGTTCAAAATAGTTGTTCTGTATTTAAGATTGACTTAAACTGACTGCACATTACAAGATGTGTGATGTGTAATTAAAAGTCCTTTTCAATCATCAATTTATAGAATTTTCTGGCTGCGAATTCGTTGTAAGAGCAAAATTTACGATATTTGGTTTATCTGATAAAATGTCGACTCTATGTATATGTGATAATAGAGTCGTATCACTATGCAAACAAGTTTGCTCGCAAAATGTTCAGGAAGATAGTTCCTATGCTTGCTATTTGTAATTTTCTCGGTAAATGACTATACATATTTGAATCGATTGATAGGTACGAGTACCTACTTGTTATTGCGTCTATCGAAATGATTATAATAAAAGCTTAGGTAACTTTTTTCAAGTTTTTTATCTCGCTATACTCGGGTGTATAGTGTTGTAATAAAAAGAATGCAATACAGTTTTAAATTTAAAATGCATGGAACTATAAAAAAAGACGTTATTAAGTGTTTCGGAAATTATCTGTGGTTTGCGTAAATAAATACGTGCCATGTACATTGTTTTGCAAAACATCCATTAATGACCATGTTTTTTATGTGTAGGTACATAATATTACATAAACAACTGGAACTCTAAATGCCTATACTTTATTGTAAGGCGCCATGGGCGGCTGTATTTGAATCAATAAATAATGAAAAGCCCAAAAATATCAAAGAAAAAGGTGTGTCATAAAAATGCCATAGAATGTTTATCTTACATTTTTCCATTGATTAGAATTGTATCATATCATAGTGCTTAGTGCAATATTGCGCCAAATTAGGATAAGGTATTCTATGAAAAAATATGCCAAAGTTTGAATCGTTTAGTATGGTTTATTAAACTAGTGGCTCATACCAAATATAAATAAAAAATAATTTTAATAAAAATGAAATATAGAAAAACCACCTATTCAACTTTGCTAATTTACGTTAATGATTAAGTCTTGTACTGATAAATACTGCATAATATACTTTGGGTTGCATATTATAGTAAAAATCTCCTATGGCCTGCGCAATCACAATGAATTTGTACTCTGTTTTTTGTAATCATGCATGGTTCTTATTGTAAATAGTGTTATTGGTGCTAATTTAGTGATTGAGTAGATAAGCTGAATAACCACCATTTATATGCTACAAGCTTAAAGATTTCAAATAATTGATTGAAAGGACATGTCCGGGAGAAAGAAAAATGCCCAAATTCAATGTGTTTGCTCGGTCTCATACATTTATCTGAATTAGAATCTCAAACAGTCTGATGAACCAAAATAGCTTTAGCAAATTTTTCTAGTCATGTTTTTATTAAAATAGTTTTTACACTATCACCAATAAAAATAGATTAGCCACTGTTTAATTTAACTGTATCTACGGGGCACAAACTATGGTAAGATCTAGAATTTAATGTAACAGTTAACTATAAAAGTTTATAATTAGATTTTGTACTGTCTAACACAATATATAGAATCCCTAAAGTGCTGTTATTAAAACTACTAAAGAGTGTCTAAAAAATATAAATATTTCAAAAAATTGAATAAAAATCTATTTAGTAACTATCATTATCTGGGATATCGAAAAGATTTTTATGCTATGAAATATTGTATAAACATATTTAAATAATAATTTACTGTGTTCACAATTTCCAGTGCAAACGTTTTTTTTTACCTTATTAACACTCGATGAATACATAGAAAAAAAATAGGTAGGTATTATAAACTCAATGTATTTTCAACCTTTTCTATTTAATAGATAGTTATGAATTACATATTTGGTTATGGGATATGCATGACGCGTTGTATCATTCTTATATTTTTTTATAGAAAAATGTATAGAATATTCATTCGTCATTTAGATTTTGTTTAGAATTTAATGTTTGTGATTAAATTCTGTAACCAAAGGTTAAATAATAAACATCATTTGAAAAGACTTAGTGTTTTTTCTACTTGTACCTATAGGTACCTAATGTAGGCTAAACATCAATTAGTATATGGTTCAATTTGAGGCTTGAAGGTTTGATCATGCTTTGATCCTGTATTAAATAAATAAAATAAAATAAAAATAAAAAAGCCTTTTATTTCTTCACAAATATTTTTTACAATTAATTATAACTTAGAGTACTAACTAGATGAAATAAAGTAAATAATTTAAATATCTTAACTTAGTAGGTACAAATAATATTTTTATGAAGAACCCTTTTCAGGTCAAGGCCTCCTCCAGAGAACTCCATTTTGCTCTGTCTTTGGCTTTGAGCATCCAGTTTGGTCCCGCCACTTTTTTTATGTCATCGTCCCAACGATAATGCGGCCTTCCTCTACCACGTGTGCCTTTGGGGCCTGGCCAGCTCGTTACTCTCTTTGTCCACCGGTTGTCCGTGAGTCTACAAATATGGCCGGCCCATTTCCATTTCGATTTAAGTGTATAGGAAAGTGCATCGATCAGTTGGGTCTGTTGTCTGATGACAGAATGGCGAATTTTATGTATTCTTCTTATTTTCAGTATGCTTCGTTCCATTGCTCTTTGACAAGTTGTTATCATTCTTTTTGCTTTCTCTGTAAACTTCCAAGTTTGGCAGCCATACGTTAGTGTGGGTAGTACACATGTATTCATAATTTTACTTTTTATATGCATTGGCATTTTACTTTTTAATATTTCTTTTAGGCTCCAGTATTTATTCCAAGCAAATTTAATTCTACGTTCTAATTCTTCTTCGTTATTAGTGTTGCCGAAAGAGATTTGTTTTCCCAAATAAATATATTGCTGGACATACTCTATTTGTGTGTTTTCTATCGTTATGGGAGTTTGAGTACCATTTGTCATTAGTTTTGATTTGTCGAAATTTATTTCCAGTCCTGCCTCCTTGCTCGCCTTGCTCAAGGAGTCCAACATATATTTCATTTGAGTGCTACTTTCTGAAAAGACGGCTATATCGTCGGCGAATCTCAGGTGGTTGAGGTACCTTCCTTGAATATATATACCTAGCTTGTCCCACTTCAATGAACTGAGGACTGTCTCTAGCACGGCTATAAAGATTTTTGGAGACAACGGGTCTCCCTGTTTAACTCCTCGGTTGATGGGGATCGGTGGGCCCGTCGATTCAAGCCGGATCTTACTGGTACTATTGTCATAAATGTATTTTATTATTGTAATATATTTTTGGTCTATATTTAGTGCTTGTAGTGACTTCCATATGACTTTATGTTTCAGGCTATCGAAAGCTTTTTGATAATCAATAAACGCTATATATAGAGGTTTCCGATATTCTAAAAATTTTTCTATTAGTAGTTCGACAGTGTGTATATTATCAATTGTTGAAAATCCTGATCTAAAGCCCGCTTGTTCAATTGGCTGGTTCGACTCTATGTACTCTTTAATTCTTTTCTCTATCAGAGATGCAAAAAGTTTGTAGAGGCAAGGTAGTAAGCTTATTGGACGGTAGTTTGCTATGTTGTTAGGATTTCCTTTTTTATATAATAGTATGATCGTAGATTCTGTCCATTGGCTAGGAGTGGTGCCTGTCTGTAGTATTAGATTGAACAATTTAGTGAGAGGGCCTGCTAAGCAAAGGCTTGCCGTCTTTATTGACTCGTTAGAGATGTTGTCGGATCCTGGACTCTTATCATTTTTTAACCGTTTAATTGCATTCAAAACTTCAATTTCGTCAAAAGGAATGTGTTCCTTGCTCTGTGACTCTATATAGTTGGTTTCATTGATCATGCTCTTGGCGTCGTTTGTGTTCCTTTCGCTATATAGGTCTTTGTAAAAAGCTGTCGCTAATTTGAGAATGTCTTTGCGGTTTTGAATTGTCTTGGTAGAGTTTTTCAGGCTGGTTATCCAAGTTTTATGAGATTTAAGTTCTTTATATGCTTTTTTCATGCTACCAGTCCGTAATAAGTGTTTTTCTATTATCTTGTGTCTATGCTCTCCATAATCCATTTTTAAATATTTGCTGGAGAGTTTGTATAAAGCACTTAACTCGTTTTTCATAGCTCTTGTTTTTGGCTTTGTCTTTTGTAGCTCATGTTTCCTTTTGAGTAAATTTATGGTGCGGTCTTGTATAATTTCATTTTTAAGTTGGCTAGATGGTATGTGTGCATATGTCTGGCTTGAGGTTATCGCATGGATTATTTTTTCGTAAAATACTTGAATCGAATCTTCCTGACAGGCCATCAACATGTCAATGTCGTTATTAAGATGTTCTTTATATCTAGATATTTCTTCTTCTCGTAGTAGTAAGCTCTTTGGTACATTACTAAAACTTCTTCTAGATTTCTTAGGTATTTGGAACCTTAGAGTCGCTCTGACTAGTCTATGGTCTGAAGAAAATAACAGGTTGATTATTTCAATGTTGCTAATACTATTCTTTATATTTGATAAAATAAAATCTATTTCATTTTTCGTAGAGTCATCAGGCGATCTCCAAGTCCATTTTTGTTTGTCTTTTTTCTTGAAAAATGTGTTCAGAATAGGGAGGTTGTTTTCGTAGGCAAAATCTATTAACATTTCTCCTCTATTGTTTCTGGTACCGTATCCATATTTATTCATAATTAGTTTTTCGCCAGGCCTTGCTCTACCTATTTTCGCGTTAAAGTCGCCTATGACCATTACATTTTTTTCCGAGATAGAGAGGGCTGTATTTATAGTTTCATAGAACTCTACGATGTCTTCATCACAAGCAGCCTCTGTTGGGGCGTATACTTGTATGATTGAAAGTTTTAATTTGTCAATGGAAAGGTTCAAGATCGCCACTCTTTCTGATAGTCCATTGAAGCTTGTGATATACTTTTTAAGGTATTTCTTTACAATAAAGCCGACTCCATGTAAGCCAGGTGTGTTGCCTATGTAGTATAATATAAAATTTTCATATTCTTCTATTGTATTTCCTAGGCGTTTAACTTCGGAAAGACCTATCACGTCGAATTTTATTTTCTTTAAAGCTGTGTCCAGCTCTATCAGGCGTTCATATGAAGAGAGACTGCGAACGTTGTAGGTAGCAATGTAGAGAGTATTGGTTTCCGGTTTTGGTTCATTTCCGGTTGATCCTGTATTAAGTACATTATATTAGACAAACTGCAGATCGGATAAAGCCATCATGTAAATTGGACGATATACTTGCTGATGATGTGTGGATCCCAATTAAACAGGTACAATTGATATTATATTTCAAGATGATCGTTCGGCTATGTTTGTGTGAGTGCACGGGTACAGATTGTTATATTGTGCGTGGAGCTCAGTATCGACGGTGACAAGGTTTACGTTACGCACACAAATGCATTAACGCTTATATGTACACTCACTACTACAACCCAGGCTTACCGGTCATTGTGAAATAGAACATCTATAACTGGATTTGACTTATGTCCTAGAGAGAAATAACACAAAATAATTACCAAAAACATTTATTTTTCAAATAAAAAAGGTGCTTAAAGGCATATAGATAGGCAAGTTGGTGCTGGTGCTGCATAATATGCTGGGGGGGCTAAAGCACATGGAGCCGGTGCTGCGGCAGCGTACGCATAAGTGGCTGGTGCTGGAGCAGCGTACGCACAAGGCGCCGGTGCGGGCGCAGCGTACGCACAAGGCGCCGGTGCGGGGGCAGCGTAAGCACAAGGGGCTGGTGCCGGCGCAGCGTACGCACAAGGGGCCGGTGCTGGAGCAGCATAAACCAACGGCGCTGGGGCTGGACAAGCACAAGGTGCTGGTGCTGGACAAGCACAAGGTGCTGGTGCTGGACAAGCACAAGGTGCTGGTGCTGGGGTAGCGTAAACCAAGGGCGCTGGGGCCGGTATCGCACAAGGGGCTGCCGGCAAAACTAACGGTGCTGCCGGACAAGGCAACGGGGCTGCACCTAACAAAGGCGCTGCGGCCGTCAACGCAGAAGTCAACACGGTTGGCAATGCTGCTTCCAATATCGGTGGTAGTGTAGCAGCGATCGACGAAGATAGTGTGGACGCTAGAATAGGTGTCAACGCGGGTAGATTCACCGAAGGTGCGTAAGCGGGGCACGGGGCGGGGAGAGCTAGAGGTGTGGATGGTAAGAGCGGTGGTAGAAGCAGGTCTATCGCCGGTGGTGACAATGTCGGGCACGCTGGCAGGCATACTGATAATGCTTGCTGTGGAGAAAAAAAAAAATATTAACATCTTGTAAGGCCGACGATTTTTATCAGTCCTAGCACAGGCTACGTTCTATTTGAGCTGCAAATTGTAAAGACCAGTCTGTTTTTATCTAGTGCTCTGGTCTATAAAATGTGGTGTTGTTCACTTTTCATTAAGTGTATACCTAGTTACTTAGGTAAATAAAAAAATAAAATGGTTCTCTTAACCGACTTGCGGCCACGGCAGACAATCTTGCAGCCAACTGGTGATAATGATGGAGTCCTTCTATTCACCTGTGGAACTTCGGGCTGCAGCAGTTGCACTCTCTCGAGTCCCATTGAACGGCAATCCGACACGACCGGAAAACAATTAGGCGCAGGACTAACGACTTTACGCGCTCTGCGAGGCACAGCGGTGTCAAACCGTCAACTTACCAACTCTGAACTTCTACTGAGAATTTCTTGATAGAAATTTCCAACTATTTTTTGGCATTACGCCGTACTTTATGATCCGCCGTAGCAAAATAACCTAGTCACTAGACTAACATAATTATGTATATCACTTGCTTTAACGGCAAAAAATATATCGTCAAGTAACATGCATACTTGAGAGTTCTCCATTATGTTCTGAACGGAGTGTGAAGTCTGCCAATCTAAACTTAGTCAGCGTGATCTACGGTCAGAACCCTTCTCATTCCCAGAGAGCCGTGTTCAGTATTGGACCGTCGCCGGCGATAGGTTGATGATGATGAGCATAATGTATAGTAAAAATAAAAATTGTTAAAGAAATCTCACCTGCAGCACAGAAAATACACAGATGAGAATCAAACTCTTCATCTCGTCGCTCTTTGTATGCGCGTACGCAGGCTGCGCGGTGCCCTATATTGCAGTGCTATCTCACCCATTTTGTAAGCGTGTACCAATTTCTGTGACACAGCGTTACATATTTCTGAACAATTAGGAAAGTTATTGGTTTTGAAATGTTTTGATAGATAGTACCTACCTACTTAGAACTTTGTTAAACTAAGTAGGTACATGGGTACGAATTTTGTTATCAATTTCAATTTCGTTGGAGTAAAATTATATTACGTGTGAGTTGCGACAACAGATAAGAACATTTCATTTTTAACGATTTCTATTGCCTTTGGAATCAAATCATAGTGACATATTTTCGGCTAATTACATCCACACCGACCAAGCTCATCTTATTCGGATTCTGTGTAGGTACCTTTTCATTTTCATCGAAAATTTTCAAATCCGTGATCACGGCACTTTCAGGATTGGTGGCTCCCCGCCTATCAGAAGTTGTGTCAGTGATGCATCAGAAAGTCACTATGCTCAATACTCATATTATTTTGTACTAGATGTCACAAACCGGGTACCTAATAATGACGGAGCGAACGTACGCTTCTGATATTCGCAGAATTAGTGTGACAGAGTGGCTTATATATTAGTTACTAGCCGATACCCGCGTGGATTTAGGTTTTATGAAATCCCGTGGGAACTCTTTGATTTTCTGGGATAAAAAGTAGCCTATTTGCTAATCCAGGATATTATCTATCCATTCCAAATTTCAGCCAAATCCGTCAAGTAGTTTTTGCGTGAAGGAGTAACAAACACATACACACAAACTTTCGCCTTTATAATATTAGTGTGATGTGCACATTTTAGTCATTCAGGATTTTTTTACAATCTGGGTTGGGGTAGGTAAACTAAGATTCGTCAAAATGAAACTCAAATTAACGGCATCCGTACAATGTTTATTTATTAAATTATTTATTTATGTATAAGTTACCGCTTAACGAATTATCGAAACACCCTCGCTACCGACGACACTTTATATCAATCTATAGTCCTATTGGTGTTTTAATTTTTGTCATTAAAAATAAATTCATTTAAAATAAATTCAAAATTCAAAATCAATAAATCCATAATAATTGTAAATTAAAAACTGTTGATATGCTTGTATTTTAATTTTAATAAACAGTAGTCCGATAAGAATATAAAACAATAAAAAATCATAACAAATCCCCTAATCAATAATATGCTAAAGACAATATCTAAAAAGCAAGTTTGTCAAGTTTGTAAAAATAAGTTTTGTAGTTTTTTTTAAATCAGATCGTATTCACTTTTTACAATGTAATTTGTGTCGACGGCAGAAAGGGACTTTTCATTTCTTATGTAAGCTTTAAGGGTGGCTTATCTATGCAATATATAGCGTTCTTTGCTTTAATCTGTGACCCACATCATCGGAATACGGAGTATGCAATGTGTGGAACTGTTAAAGTAACTTCTAATTCTCACTAAATCACGATAATGTCGTCCCAAAATAAAACTAACCAAAAAAATATTTCTTACTTAAAAAATGAACAGTCCCAAATAACGATTACATCTAGTTTACACTACAATATACAACAGCTTTTAAAATCGCGTCATTCTATGAGTAAGTGAAATTTTTATTATACATGTTTTGGTCTTTCTGTCCCTCTCTCTAGTAGTTTAAAGCTCCTACGTGCGAAAGAGATGATATATAATTTTAGTAGCTTGCTTCAAGTCTATTTGTGAACATGAGAGGAACAGAAAAACTAACTCAGGCTCAAATCTTATCCTCACGTGTGTGAGAACGGTTAATTTTACATCATGATTTGATTACCAATAAATAATTAATATTAACGCAACGATTATAATTAACTAGCGACCCGCTCCGGCTTCACATGTCTGCAAAGTAGACACTAATGTGGTATCAGTGTGGTTATTTTGTTATATTTCAAAATGATAAGATAGCATTTTCAACTAAAGTTCCAAGTCGGCTTGATTTCTTCCGACATCTTCGACATTAAGTCATCGTCAAGTTTTAACAAATTAACACAAAACTATATTAAACTATACATAATATAAACCTTCCTCTTGAATCGCTCTATCTATTGATGTAAACCGCATTAAAATCCGTTGCGTACTTTAAAAAATCTAAGCGTAAGGTATTTTATTCCAACGCAGGGAGGAACGATCAGCGACTATGAAGTTTGGATCATGGTGGCTTTGGCAGATAACAAAGACGTATAAAGTCTAATATTTTATGTTTTCTTCGGAATAGTATTAGAAATGACGTCATGCATTGCCAGACACTTAGTATCGTGCCAACTGCCAACCCCCTGCCAGACACCCTTGAATTTTAATATGTCTTGGGTTAATTTTTTTTGTGGTGTCCAACACAAATTCTCGGTTTTCAGATTTTTCCCTTTACTCATAATTTTGCTGCTACTAAAAACTGCTAAATTTCATGATTCTAGGTCAAAGGGAAGTACCACATGCGTTTTGATTCCCTGAATTGGAGGTACAGTACTCAGCAGAAAATATTGTACGTTGACATTTAGAAAGAGATAACGGATTCGCAGAGCGTTGTCTCTGTCGTCGAGACCAACAAAACGACAAAATAGGTAGCCAACAAAACGTCAAATACAAGACAGAGACAACGTTAAGCCGATACCTATTTCTAATAGTCGATGTACCGATGTTTCTTGCCGGCTACCGTACCCTATTGGTTTCTTGAAAGACATGACACAGACAAAAGAGTAGTGAGTGGTATATAGGCTAAAATTAGCAATCAGTGTTAAGACGGTGGCGGCGATTCTTTACGCGAGGTAGGAGTAAGTGTCGAGGGTGCCGGGCGCTCGCTCCAGGTACTGTTTGTCTATGAGGGCCTCGATGCACTTCTTGATCATGGCGACGGAGGGCGCGAACGAGCCGCGCGCCTGCGATACCACTTCCTGTATTAGCTCCGTGTGGCGGAGTACCTGCATAGAAAATAAAGTTAAGCAGCACCAAAAACCGACTACTACCCGCGAACTGCCGATAGATAGAGATAGATAATATAGGAAAATGTTTTTTCTGCTGGTCGTTGAATTTTAGGATTGTACTGCATTTATATTTATGAACTTAGAATTTTTTCCTCTTTCATTTGATATCCCACTCGATACAATAGCAGAAATAAATTTTTGGAGACCCCCCCCGCCTTTTTAGATGTAGCATCCTGAGGTCGATTTTTTCCGTTTAAAATGTAGCATATCTCACCCGGATCTTAATAACGAATCGATTGACAACTCATTCATCAAAATTGGCCCCGTAATTTAGGCGCTACGATGGAACAAACAGAATCTGATACAACATGCATACATACATAAATTGCTAAAATCATAACCCTTCGTTTTGGCTTTGCCATAATCTGGTAATAAAGACTATTAAACTAATGATTCCATGTTTATTTCATAATTTAACGACATATAATCACAATGTAAATAACACGATTAACACGATGATTATGAATTATCGATATTTCGATCCAGTTGGGTAAGTTGGGTAAGTTGGGTAAGCTGGCGTTACGGACAAGTTCAATGTGGAAGTAGGCTTGCATCAGGGATCGGTTTTAAGTCCTTATTTGTTTGTCCTGGTAATGGATGCTCTGACGTCAAACATACAGGAACAAGCACCCTGGTGCATGCTGTTTGCCGACGACATTGTGCTTGTCGGAGAAGATGCGGCCGACGTCCAGAGCAGACTGCGTAGATGGCAAGAGAAATTGGAGAGTGTTGGCCTGAGGATCAGCCGAACGAAGACAGAACATCTGTTCTGTGACTTCGGTGGCCCCTCCAGTTTCTCTGATATCTCTTTGGATGGCGTAACTCTACCGGTCTGCTCCAATTTCCGGTACCTCGGTTCGCTCTTCCAAAGTGACGGTAGCATTGATCGAGACGTGAACAATAGAATGAATGCGGGATGGATGAAATGGCGACAGGTCTCAGGTGTTATATGCGACCCGAAAATGCCCCTTAAACTTAAGGGGAAAATTTACAAAACTGTCGTTAGACCTGTCACATTGTATGGTTCAGAATGTTGGGCGGTAAAAGGGAAGGATGAAAGACGAGTACATGCGACCGAAATGCGAATGTTGAGATGGATGTGTGGTGTGACAAGAATGGATATGATAAGGAATGAATATATAAGGGGAAGTTTAAAAGTAGCACCAGTGGTAGAAAAAATGAGGAGTAATAGGCTGGCATGGTATGGGCATGTAATGCGGAGGGAAGAGAGTCATATCACTAGAAGAATGTTAAATATGCATGTGGATGGAGAAAAGAGAAGAGGACGACCAAAGAAAAGGTGGATGGATTGCGTGAAAGAGGATATGCGTATAAAAGGGGTAGATGATAAGTTGATGGATGACAGAAGAGAGTGGAAGAGGAAGACATGTTGTGCCGACCCCACGTAGCATGGGATAAGGGCTGGAAGAAGAAGAGGGTAAGTCGGGTCCACGACGGGACTGTAGTGATGCAAAAGATGAAGTTCCAGCGGTTATTACGTTATGTTACGTTATTTTTAACCGACTTCCAAAAAATTAGGAGGTTCTCAATTCGTCGAAATCTTTTTTATTTTATTTCTTTTTACACCGAGTTAGTTTGCCCACGTCAGAAAGCCGTTTCCATAGCCTATTTTTAATTCCTGCCAGTATACGCGAAGCCTCGTTTGTGCGCGTGCTTTTTGAATTTTTGTTCCAAGCTGGATAACTATGAGATGGCGATGGGTACTAACCTTCCTCTGTTTCATGATGCGGACGAGCGCGGCTTGGAGGTACATCTTTCTGTCGTCGTCACAGTGCGCCGCCTCGCTGCTGCTTGTGCCGCTGCCCGAGCCCGAGCCGCCTCCTTGTAAAATCGTATTGGATGGAAACAGACGGCCACATAAATCACACCAATATTTGCGAAAGTTTGTTGTGTGTGTGTATGTTTGTTACTCCTTCACGCAAAAACTATTAGACGGATTTGGCTGAAATTTGGAACGGAGATAGATAATATCCTGGATTAGCACATAGGCTACATTTATCCCGCAAAATCAAAGAGTTCCCACGGGATTTCGAAAACCTAAATCCACGCGGACGAAGTCGCGGGCATCCTCTAGTAATAAACATTTCAAACCATATACAAAGAAGTCCATATTATACAAAGTTAGTGTGTTAGTAACAATAATTCCTTGTAATTATGTTATTAAAAAGTAAATAAATAAAGTAGACCGTGGCAACTTTAGTCGCCCGGTGGCCATAGCTACCCAATGTTTCGTTATTGGGCTTCCTACTCCTTAATGCATCCAGACTGCCGTTGTGACTACCTACGAACGACAAGGAAATTTTGCTCCAATTCCTGGCCTTCGTATCTCTAACTTATCGGAGTTATGAGAAATTAATTATCACTTGCCCACGGTGAAGAAAAACTTCGTGAGGAAACCAGAGAAATCTCAGGGATTATTACATAATGTTCTTAAAGGCGTGTGAAGTCTGCCAATCTGCACTTGGCCAGCGTGGTCAAGCCCTTCTCACACTACGAGAAGACTTGTTCTCTGTAGTAAGCCGGCGACGGATTGATGATGATGATGACTGCTAAAGTGCATTTTGAATGCAAAGAAAGTGTTATAAAGTGTGGTGCGCTTGTAGTAGGCGTGCTGGTCTAATAATATCGTTTAAAAAACATGAAAATCCTTTAACGATATTTTTGTTTCAACAACCTCCATTCCCGCTTTCATCTTAGACTGCATCATCACTTACCATCAAGTGAGATCGCAGTTAAGGGTTAACTTGTATCTGAGTAAGAAAAAGGTCAATATTGTTTCAATACCTTGGTTAGGCGGCGCCGCGGCGCATGTGAGTCTTATCCTAGTCCTTTTACAGGTGAAACTTAGATTCAAAGCCAATTCTCCTTCATCATCAGGGGACTCCAGATGAAGGTCTCCTTTTGCGGTGAGGAGGCCGGCGTCTAGAAGGGGCTTCACGTGTCTGGCCCAGGCTTCTTCTGAGACCTGGAGGGTCTCGCGGGCCTCCCGAGCTGATACCACGTCTGTGTTTTCGAACATTAGGAGGAGTGCGCACTGTGGGAAATATGAACACTTTTAGAGGAAGCCCGCACAGCGAATAAAAATCACACGATATTATTTTTTCGAAATTCTGTAACACTTGCATATGAGATGCTCGCATTGCGATTCAAAATTTGAGCGGAAAAAAACTGTGATTTCAAACAAATTGCTGTATTAAATTCGTGCGAATATTTTGTGCACTATGGAGTTCGCAGTGCGGGCAGGTGAAATTCCGTATGCTATTATTATTTAAGATAAGATTCATTTATTCAGTTGTTCTAAGCTCACGGCTGCTAATGATTTGTCACCATGCCACTCATTATAAAATTCTAAAAATTTCTCAAAGCCAAGTGGTAAAGCCACGCAAGCCGCCAGCCGCTAAAGGACGTTCTATAGAAAGCTTCGAATAGCCTAGCCGGCCGTTCCAACTGAGCCGATTGACCAACTAGGCTATGGTTCACTCACTGCCTAGTAAATATCTGTAAATACCTGTGGCGTGGTAGCGCTGAGGTGGTACATTCTCTGCGTGTATCGCGTGCGCAGCTCCCCTGTACACAGGTGGTGAAGCCACGCAAGCCGCCGGCCGCTAAACGACGCTCTATAGAAAGCTTCGAATAGCCTGGCTGGTCGCTCCAATTGAGCTGGTGGCGCTAGGGGCGCCATCGCTCCGCCCAGCGGCCACGCACCTGCCTGTAAAACCTACAAACAAATGATAAAATCTTTATGCATAGTGAGTTTTTCATGCTTGAATCTGTGTTTCTACCAATTACAACCGGGCATCTTTAAAACAAGAGTGAATAGGCATCTTCTAAGTAAGCTCATCCCATCTTAGGTCACATCATCACTTTCCATCAGGTGTGATTGTGGTCAAGCGCATACCTATAATGAATTAAAAAAAAAAGTTGCCAGCGATGAAGACCAGCAGGAACCGTCAAGAGATGATTTGGAACCACTTCCCCCACTTCAGCACCCCTTGCGCCTTTGTAAAACTTCAAAACTAGTTGGATTTGAAAAACAGAAGGGCCTATCATCTAAGATAGTTGGTTCAAGCCTCAAAATTATGCTTAACATAAGCGACAATCCCGTCATTTTGCTATTTTTTTTTGTATAAAATAAACTATGTTAATTTGTATGAGATAGCAATCGTTGTATGAGGCGGGGGAGGCCCCACACACCCGCAGCGGGTTAGAGCGGGGGCTGTGCGGGTGTGCGGGGCGTCCCCAGCCCGGTTGCTATCTCAACCTGTCGCGCACTATATAAACCTATTAATATGTTACCTGTATAAAGAACCCTGTATTAGTGGTGAGGTTGTTATCCCGCAGATGCTGCTGGAACTTCGCGTTGAGGTCCGCAGAAACCGCCACGTCCGTGAACATGCGGTGCAGCTTGTTCGTGAACTCGTACCCGCACGCTGCCTTCAGTCGGTTTATCATTGCCTCTTCCTAAACATACACAAAATCATGATAAAGAAAAATAAAGTATCCTAATCAACATTTTGGGATAATATACCTACTTACTAGCATAAGTGGCTTTTGCCTTGCAGTTTTACAAAAAAAAAAAATTGATTTTCGAGCTCCAATATCTTATTTTTATGTGGAAATAAGTAAATAGCAATCGCAGAGTTAGCAACGCGTCGCGATATCGCGCGAGCTCTTAGAAGCTCGTCACTATGTCGCGCGACGTTTTAGCAGCACGTCGCTGTATCGCGCGACATTTGAGCAGTGCGTCGCGGTATCGCGCGACGTTTCAGATTCGCACCTATGTATCGCGCGACGTTTTCGAAGTGCGTCGCTATATTGCGCATCAATAAATATCGAATGTGATTACCTGTTCCATAGACGCAGACAACTGATGTATTAGTCTTCTAGCCAGTGCTCTCGCGTAATGTTTCTGGAACACGTCTTTGTCGTCGACGTATTTGAACACGACGATCGCAGCCGCGAGTTTATCGTCCGCTTCCGTGTCGGCCCCGCGACGCCTCAGCAGCGCGTCGCAGTATCGCGCGACTAATTCCGGAGCGCGGGCGCAAGATTCGCCCGCCCACCGGCGGTTTACTACTGCGCTACACGCCTGCAAGAGGAAAATGTATTGAAATAATAGATAGATAGAAAATTTATTGCACACAAAACATGAAATAATCAAAACAAAAAAAAGACACTAAAAACAATGTATGCAAAGGCGGCCTTATTGCTCAGAGCAATAATATCCACCAGGCAACCTTTGATGAATGAAGAAACTAGGTGTATATCATGTTGGGTAGAATCAGGCGTCTTTTTGCGGAAGTCCATGATACAGGAGGAATAATAAGCTTAATTTGCTATAATCTGCCAAAACAGACGAATCTGTATGGTACAACGAAGCCTCATGCAGCATGCGATACGAGTATGTCGGTGACTCAGAATGATTGGCGTCCATTTTGTCTTTGTCATTTGTATGGGATTACGTAACAGAGAGAGCGATATACTAACTTATCTCTCTCTGAGTGTAGATAAAGTATAGTCGAATTGGGCACTTACTTTGTCCAGCGCCCCAACAAAGGGTTGTGCTCCACCAAACACGTCAGCGAAAAGCACGCTGTATTTGTTATGTAGAGACAGCATCGCTTGAACGAAGTGTGAGTGTGCCTGTAGAGAAATGAAATTAATTAATTTATTTCATCAAAGAAGAAAGTACACAAAATGGGGAAAAAATAAGTACAGGTTTATATGAAATAGTACATATTTGATTTTTTAAGTCTTAAATCAATTATTAATCTTTTAGGGCCGATGATTTTTAGTGCATGCATTCGTTTCAAGTCATCTTGTCTCTTAATATGTACTATTCATCTGCTACTAACCTCGTCTTTGGGATGATCAGCCTCCAATAAGGCGATTCCATCCCTGACGGCTTGCTGGTGAGCGGCATCCACCAAAGGTCTCAAGGCATTAGGTCCCAACGGCTTGAGTAGTGCATACATTCGCCTCAAGTCGTCCTGTCTGCCAGTACTGCCCGCACTAGCTTCTTTGAGAAGTCGATCTATATCTGCGTGTAGGGCGGGTAAGTGTGCTTCGACGCATGCTTGCTCGTAACATGCTCTGACGGCCTCTATTGAAGACGTGTGGAGAAATCGCCTTGCTAATGTTATTTCGCGTTCGAGACCTAGGTGGCAACGGAATTATTATAATTTTCTTAACTTAAAACATTATTAGACTAAGGGCCTGTTTCACAATCACCAGATAAATTTTATCTAGCAAGTAAATTTTGTTGTGACAGTTTTTGTATTGGGAATCTGTCAAAATATCAAATTTATTTGTTAGAAAAAGTTTATCTGGCGACTGTGAAACAGACTAACACTTTTAAATAAAGCACTCTTTTTTCGTTTCAAAGTGTTTTAACCATAGGATTAACGAATTTTGTAGCATAATTTCTACAGTAAATAATGAAAAGTTTAGTAGATAGTAAACCTCATAATATAAAAATTATTATTATAATAGGGAATAAAAATTAGGATCTCATTTATATTTGGTTAGAAAAAACATTAAAATTGTCTCAATAACACTCACCGTCGAGTACGTGTTTCATAAAGTGTGAGACGTCTCCCTCGGCGAGCAAGCTGGCGGCGCGGCGCGAGTGATGCGCGCCCGCGGCCGCGAGGAATGGCTCCAGTACTAGCTCCACGTACAGCGACAGTGGGGCACGGACCCTGAACGCCTGTGGGACAAATGTTATCATTTTTAACAGACTTCAAGACTGGCCAAGTGAGAGTCAGACTCGCGCACCGAGGGTTCCGTACTACAACATTTTGCACGATAATTCAAAAACAATTTTGTTACTTATAAAAAAAATAAATAAAAATCTGTTTTAGAAATACACCCTACAATACCTGTACGTGCACGGTGCTGTGTATGGCGCTGCGCAGCGTGTCAGCCGTGGAGGGGTCGGGCGAGGCGTCCCGCGCCGCGTTCAGCGCCGCCACCAGCCGCGAGCTGAGCGCGGTGGCGAGCGGCCGCACTAGCACGCGCTCCCACGTCACTAGCCCTAGCTCGCCTACCTAGTGACGTAATATAATAATAATACACTACATTAGAAAGTGACGTCCATTTTAATCTCCGGGATGGCCTACATGTTTTCCTAAATGCATATACACGGTGAAAATTTAGTGGTTCGAGAGCCGTGGCGAAGTGAATTGCCTCAAGCAGTACTATCCATTTCGACCATTCATATTAACCCTAGTATTAAAATAAAAAAAAATTGAATCGAGAAATTATTGTTTGGGAAAATTCGCGAACCAGTAGTAGATAGATAGATAGATAGATAGAAACTCTTTATTGCACACAAAAACACATATAAGGATAACAACACAGTAAGAAGAAAACAGAAAAAAAACAATTGTGTGCAAAGGCGGCCTTATTGCTTGGAGCAATCTCTACCAGGCAACCTTTGCTGAAAGGAGAAGTTCTAGGAAGGAGGTTGGATAGTACCAAGTCGCAAGGATTTTTTTACAAAGATTTATATATATACTAATAAACATAAAAAAGTAATTATATATATATAATATATAAATATATATGTATATGCTATATATGACAATATAGTTACTTGCATATAATATAAAAGGGATACATATAATATAAAAAATAATAATATAATAAATAAAAACAATATTTAAACTATTATGGCATAGATAAGTAGAATTCTTTCAAACGATTTTTAAAAATGGGCAGGGATTTCGAACTTCGAATATTCTTGGGGAGGTCATTCCACAGTTGTACTGCATGTACCGTAAAGGACCTCCCGTAGAATTTTGTGTAATTTCTTGGGGTTTGGAGCTTGTTATCCGAGCAAGAGCGCAACTTCATGTGGCGATCAGCAGCACCGAGGAAAGTGAAGCGATCTTTAAGGTAGGGAGGAGTGTGAGGCTCATAGAGAATAGAAAAGAGTAGAATGAGGACGTGGAAATTTCGTCGCCGTCTAATTGGCAACCACTTGAGACGAGAACGGTATTCGCTGACATGGTCAAATTTTCTCAAGCCAAAGACAAATCGAATACAAAGATTTTGCAACCGTTCCAGCTTGTTTAGTAACTCCTCGTTCAAATCCGTATAGCTGCTATCGGCATAATCAAGAATGGGTAAGAGCAGAGATTCAGCCAAGGATATTTTTGTTTTGATTGGGAGGAGATTCTTCCATCTTTTAAGGGAGCCGACAGCAGCGAAAAGGCGTCTGCTTACATAATTGATATGCGGAATCCAGGAGAATGACGAGTCAATAAACAAGCCGAGATTCTTGACAGTATGACTGAAAGGCAATGTCGAGTTATTCAGCACAATCGAACCTACAGAATTGGGATCGATTTTACAGGTTAGCAGTAGTAGTAGGTCGCTTTCTCTCGGAGTGGCGCGCGCGCTTGCACTCGGAGCGGCGCGGGCCCCGGCACTCAGAGCGCATGCGTATTCGCCGCCTACTACTAATGTTTCTCACAGATTCGAGTTTGTGTCGAAATATTTTTTTATCAAATAATTAAAGTGCTTAGTTTTCCAAAACAAACAATTTTAGTTGATAGTATTGCTTAAGGGTAGTTCATATAGCCCTGGCTCTAAAACCATTAAATTTTCACCGTGTATGTATCATTTCCGAGAGTTTCTGGGGAACTAATCAGGAAAATGTCGTCCATTTCGAAGTCCAAGATGGCCGACGTGATTTCTTTTAAAGCAATCGATATTTTTTGGGGTGCTGATAACGAAAATTGTATACAATCCAAATTCTAGATAGCTGACTTTTTTGTAAAGAAATGGAACATGGGTGTATTCTTCAGGGTGCTGACTGCTGACTACGACATCTTCGAATTAAACACACTAACGAGCTTGTAATGGATATAAACACAGAAAGTAACATTATAATCGCTCCTTCCGCATAAGCAACTATATTTTCCAAAAATTATCGGAGCGATCTTTCTCTACATGAGTCCTATTGTGTATATTGTGGTTAGGTGATAGGTCTAGTTTGTTTCTCGAGTTGAAATCTGTAAAGCGGACTTTGACTTTGCTTAGACTTCAGTTTCAGTTAAAACGAGACAGATTTATGCCATCGGTATAACGCTGTCTCGTTTTAAGAGTGTCTCAAGCCTGAGCAAAGTCAAAGTGCGCTCTATAGAGATCTATAGATCTCAGCCTTAGAACTATGGATCTATTATGTGTACATAGTACATACCTCTAAATGTCTGGACTCATGTTCGGGACAACTGACTGTCGCCGAAGAGCCGTATATTATCTCCGCGTCTGAAACCTGGCACATGTTCTGGTTACTTCAATAAACATTTTTTTGGGCATAAAATGGAGTGGGTCCAAGTCGTTTTCATAAAAAGTTAAACTGAGTATTATGTACTTTGACATTATGGTTGAAAATTGTAAATAGACTGGTACTGGTTATGTTGGCAACAAAATTTTAGAGTATTCGCATCCTCTTCTTACTAATGTAATATGAAAAGGACAGACACATCTTAACAATTCTAAATTTAATTTAGAGCTGTCAAACCTCGTAACTTTAGTGGTCAGTAGCGAGCCTATTGTTTAAATTTATAGCGTGCATTAAAATTTAGAATCTTTAAAGTAAAATTCACGTTCCGTCTCTTATCAACAATATTAAAAGGAGGAAGACGCAGATACTCTAAATTTAGTTTAGAGAAAGATAACAGAATCGGCGCCACTGTCAGGTTATTATTAGAAATGATGTAAGATTTGTAGGTAGGTAGTTGTTTTAGATTAAATATCTTGATGAACCTGTATGTGTAGTGACTTGTCTCCACGCAAGTTTGATTTGAGAGGATATTTCAATTATTGGGTTAATATTTTTTTTTTTTTAAAAGAATATTAGCCATGGGTAATGACTAATATTCCCCTTTCCTCTCCAACTAAGCGTCAGGCTTGTGCTAGGAGTAGGTACGACAATAGTGCAACGGGCGGGGCTTGAACCGTCGACCTTCAAATAGTTCAATAATGCCTGCTTTACTATAGACATGGTATAAAATGTAGTGACTGACCTTCTGTCGTTTGATGTGTTGCAAGTTGAGGTAGGAATAGAGGGAGTTGAGGTAGGCCACGCCTTGGCTGTACTCGTGCCACGCTGTCACGTACCTAGTTCAATAATAAGGCAAAAAACGTAAAGTATCATAAATGGCCAATAATTGTTAATCGATTACAAATAGTACAATGATCGCAAAACACGTAGTCCAATCTGAATTTTTGATCAGTCCAAACTTTATAAATAACAAGTGTAAATTAAATAACACCCCCAAATAGTGTAGGTTACTGTAACTAGAAAAGAGCTGATAACTTTCAAACGGCTGAACCGATTTTCTTGGATTATAGCTAAGAACACTCTCGATCAAGCCACCTTTCAAACAAAAATAACTAAATTAAAATTGGTTCTTTAGTTTAGGAGCTATGATGCCACAGACAGATACACAGATACACACGTCAAACTTATAACACTCCTCTTTTTGGGTCAAGGGGGAAGTACCCTATAGGTTTTATTGACAGACGGAATGACAGGCAGACAGACAACGAAGTGATCCTATAAGGGTTCTTTTTTTCCTTTTGAGGTACAGAACCCTAAAAACTCATTAAGTTCGAAGATAAAAAAAGCGTAATATTTAACTAATTTCGAGGTATTATTAATTTCGGTCGTTATTACGCGATCTTGTACAAGAAATTAGTTAAAAAACATAATGCTGGCCCATTCTTATCTACCTGTTAAGTAGTCCATCATTATAATCGCTACTCTCCAATGGCGCGTTGCCTTGGACTTTCTGGAGCAAGCCGCCTACATGCTCTTCTAAAAAGTTCCTGAAAAAATAAAGATTCTTTTGAATTGAAATCGGAACGAATTGTTCGATGGTCTTTTGCCATACATAAAGATACTAGCCGATGCCCGCGACTTCGCCCGCGTGGATTTAGATTTTTTGAAATCCCGTAGGAACTCTTTGATTTTCCGGGATAAAAAGTAGCCTATGTGCTAATCCAGGATATTATCTATCTCCATTCTAAATTTCAGCCAAATCCGTCCAGTAGTTTTTGCGTGAAGTAGTAACAAACATACACACACACACACACACATACAAACTTTCGCCTTTATAATATTAGTGTGATATAAAATAACCTAGTTTCGTCGTAGAGGCGATCTGCAAGTGGTTCAGGATGCGCCACGCAAAGCGCGTAGACATCTGAAAATCGTGTGTTCCACACGCCTCGTTCCACCGCCCGAAGAGCTACCACGCCGGCCACCTGGAACATTACGTGCCCTTTATTTAATAAACATAGATTCAAATGTTTATTAAATACCTGGATTAGGCACTCGTAATACCTATTTGAAGCAAACCTATTAGTACGCGACTGGTTGAAATTGCAATCGGGGAGGACACCGCACACGCGCTAACCCGATGCGGGCGAGCGCGTGTGACGTGCGGGTGTGCGGGGCGTCCCCCCCCCTTCATACCCAGATTGCCATCTCAATCTGTCGCGGACTATACTTATTGCTATCGACTGCCGGGCGAGAGCGAGTCGGGTCCAATCTCTCACTCTAATTTGTTAGTTGAAGTGGGATAGTAGCGATAAGCAGGTATTTGCTTCAAGTAAGTATTGGAAGTGAAATCTCCATCCCTTCTCTCTCCTTCATGGAAAAAACGTCTAAAGAAATCAATAGTCGTCCAATGGAGACACTAAGACCAGCTGCATATCATCAGCTGTTAGGAAAGTTTGGATGCGCGCTAGAAAGCATTCTACTCATACATTTTGTAATACACCCAATAGACACTCTGCAGACTGTCATAATGTTGCCGGATTTGATGTACACTCATTCTTTCTGACATATATCTGATTGAATTTAGAATGGTGCAATTATTGAGGTTTCTTTGGATGCTCATTACCAAAATGATGTTTATTCTCGAAAAAAAAAAACCTCCATAATGTTCTTAAAGATGTGTGAACTCTACTAATCCACTTTACCAGCATGTTGGACTATGGCCTAAACCCTTCTCATTCTGAGAGCGACCCTGTGCTCAGTAGTGGGCCAGCGATGGATTGACGATGATGATGATGATTTGAGTTAGAGATTTCTAGTGTCCACGGACAAGCTAAAGTGACTATTATATTGTTTAAAAAGGGATGTATAGTTACTAACAGTTTCTTTGAGACTGGCCCAAGTCTCCTGGAAGTCCACATTCCTTGGCTTGAGAGACATCTCTTGTGTTTCCCTCATCAGTTCTTGTACCTGGAAATGTGGAAGAAGTTACTTCAAATTATAAGCAGCACACTTTTGATACATACTTGAAAAGTTTGTAAGCTGAATTGGACTAGTCTACAAAATTAAATTTAACAGGATGGCAAGAAAACTGAGACTATGACTGCATTTTCAAGATCTTTAATATTGGACTGACCTAGTTTTGTTTGAAAACACTCTTTTGAGGCTGTTTTAACACTATTTAAACCCCAATTTATCCCTTGAGTCTGTTGTTATTGAAAATAATAACAGGGATCGACCTTACCAGGGTTCGAGACACTGCAATTAAAATACATATATTTCAGTTAATATATTTGAGTGAATATATTTGAGTTTACAGAGGACTAGTTCAGTTCTGCTTGCCAACTTCTCAATAAGAAGTGAGTGTAATGCATTGTTAGTTGAGGATGGACACTCCATTTCACTTTCCATGTCCAGCCTATACGTATTGTATAAGAATTGAATACAAAAAATCTTGGTTTAGTCTAGTTGGACACTGGCTATAGCTTGTGTCCAATGTCCAATGGTCTTGGACTACAATTAGTAGTCCCTTAAAGACTAGTTATGAACTGGGACAGTCACAATAAATGCATATATTGTCAACCATGTTTAATTTTGTTACAATGATTCAAAGGAAACATTTTTTATGAGCTATAATTATTGTATTTGGAGCCAAGATTTCCAGTTGACTGACCAGTAATTAAGAATGACATTCAAAAAGGTCATTTAGTACTCAAGTACTTACCCTGATTTAACCAGAAGCAGGACAAAGTCATTGTTTTGTACAGTTTTTGATTATGGGACAAGTAATGTTTGTAAAGTGGCCAAAATATTATGTATATTCTGTAACACTGTATGATCTAAAGTTGCACTCAAGTAAAGCTTATCTGTGACTTAGTTGTAGTAGTAAACTTAGTCCAATTTTGAATCCCGAAATAATAACTACTTAAGTATGGTAAGGAATTTACTATTTTTATTACAGACCACACAAATAAAATAATAGTCTATTATTAGATTTCAGGAGGTTGATACAATAAGGCAATTTTATCAATATAGAGTAATCTCATAATCACAATGTTAAAGCTAGGGAGGTGTTTGAAGAATAGACTATGGTAGGACAATGGTAGGTAAGTGGGCTAGTATTAATTAATATGAATACAGATGTGGAGATCTTTTGCAGCTATGGTATGGGTTGATGGCTTTAATTAAGTTAGGTAATAATTTATATATATCAAGTGAATAGTTGAACAGGTATTCAGTGATTACCTACTTGCATAGTTTAAAAAAGAAGTAGGTATATATCTAAGAAAAATACTTAATTGTTTTCAGAATGAGAGATTTTGTCTGTAAATAAGTCATTAACATTAGTATAAGTAATGCTAATTAAGTTTTTACTTGTAGAGATTTATTAAAAATAAACCAGGTAAGTATGTTGTTTGGAGTGTCATTATTATCACAACAAAAGAACGAAAACATTAGTATGAACCACTGCATCAATGATAAATAATCAGTGCCATGCAAATAACCTATCAGAAAATTATAGGCATTTGGAATATTGGCAAATCAAGTACATGGTGGAGGTTTCCAAGACAGGCCGTGGATCAGGCAGCCTGGCTCGCGCTCAGCAACAAACTTGGCATCGTGACAACAACGAAACAAATCGGGAATAAAGCGCCCTGACCAAAATTACTCAGCACTATCAATTCGACATAAAAATAATACGCCATAAACACAAATATAAAAATTCTGGCTGTGTACTCACTTCGATCCTATTTCTAGACAATAGTCGGCTTAGTTTCTAGATCACAATACGTTTTTAGCTTCGTAATTTGTTGAACTTATTCAAACGAAAATAATTCATGAAGTTTGCATTTTGCAAGTTGATTTCATTTGACAGTTGACAGTCCGGTAGTCACTAGTCTGTGACAACTGACAGTAATCTTCGTCAGTAACTTCGAGACTTCGTCTGTGTTGGTGTTAGCTGGCGGGCGTACTCTGCCTTTTTGAAGTGGTTTTTTTTTTTAAACTGACTGGAAAGCGTTATAAGGGGGTGCCGTGCGTATGTCGGCGGGCGCCGGCACAGACGGGGTCCATACTTGTATAGTTTATAACTAATTTGTTACAAATACCTACAAACTTGACATTGGCTAATCTTTGTAAAGCCAGACGAGAGAAAAAAAAAATATTTTTTATTTTGGCAACTGCGATTTTTTTTTGTTACGGATACAAGTATTTTGGTATTTTGATATCTTAGAATTTAAGAACCGTAGAGGGTAAGATTGGTACAATAACGCGGGTTTTAAGAATGCTAGAAGTAACTTTTGCATAGGTGGTTTTTGTAGTAGCTGTATTCTCAGAGCTTACACAAAAATAAATGATTATGGCCGTTTTCTAAATCGATTTTTGGGCTATGACAATGTTAATCCACCGTATTGGAATCACGCAACGTATGCCGGACCGGTCACACATTCAATCTGTGTCGATCCAATTTTTGGTCCTGTCTTGTGGGAATTGTTAAATTTTTAGGGATAGTAAAAAGTAGCATCTTTTGCCTATTTCTTTGGAAGGGCATGAACAGCGATTCTAAGGCTGGTTTTACAGTGACGCTTACCGGCCGCGCGGGTGGTAAGCGCGCGGGTGGTAAGCGCGCGGGTGGTAAGCGCGGTGGCCGAATTGCCGTCAGCGCGGGCCAACCGCGCGACTATGTAACGATCCAAGAGACGCAAAGCTCGTGGCCTGCGACGCTTACCAACCGCGCTGGCGAAAGCGTCACTGTAAAACCACACTAATGGCTTTTAAGGAACTTTGTTAAGGTGGGTACAAGTTTATTTAATTAAGTATGTGGATTGATTCAGGGCACCACTCCCTGAATTTCCTAGGTACTTAATTCACGTACACGCACAAATTCCTCAAAGATTCAGGGAGTAAGAAAAGAGGCTCTATTTTTTGTGTAGAGATGGCCGGAGTCAGGATCGTCATGCCCCCGGCCTTGAACGGTTTAGCTAACTTGATAGCAGGATATAGTCTAACTAGGTAGGTAATTAATAAGTATGACACGATTATAATATAATAAATTAAATTGTATATTTTTATCAGTTGTCCAAATGAATGCAGGTAAGGTGCCCGGCAAACGACTTGGACCTGAAGCAGAGAAAGGCGAATCCAGGAAGCGAAAGTTGACCTACGCTCCGACTGATCAATCAATCGCTTGCACCCGCCGCTTGCGAGCCAATCACGCCAATGCTCAAATTGTTTGCCGGGCACAGTTATAGTTTGATACATTTATGATCGGAGCCAGCTTGCGAAGGCGGTGACTCGGGCGAAACCAGCGGGCTCGCCGGCCTGGCAGCCGCGTGGTGATCCAAAGGATGTGACACCGATCTGAAATACAAGACGCATATTATTATTGAACGTTTGGCCTATAGTTGCAACAGTGTCGTAGACTACGAAAAAAGATTTTTAAAATATAGTTAAGTAATGTAGCGCATAAAATCCATTTTGGATTTTTTACGAATCATTTATCAAAATCGGTTAAGCCGTTGAGTAGTTACGAGCGGCCATAGGAACGGACACACAAAAGCAAAAAACACCAATACAAACATAGGCTAAAAACATAATCTTCTTTTTGGGTTTAATTTTATGTTTGGTACACAAAGCAAAACAAATCGGTAAGCAGGCAACACAACGAAGCATTATGTGTGTGCATAACTCGTTTACTTATTATTTTACACCTATCTCTCTTTAATGAATTGTCGGTCTCTTTTCACCATACCTACTTGCAATAATTACAAATTACATATTTCGCTGATTTCCCCACAGCAGGCACTAGGTAGTATTGCCGCTTACCCACGCTGATAGAATCCGATCGTCGAAGCACAATTATGTCAGAGTAAAATGGCCTTAAACCACCTTGAGATAACGTCTAAAATTCACGACTTTAATTAGCAGTTTTCACTTGCAGTGCTGGCTGTAGATATGTGGACGAATTTAAGCTTTAAAACAAGACAGTTAAGGTCTATTCATCACTGAAATGTTTCGAACCCACAAAACGATAAATTAAGCGGTGTAGGTATACCTATAGATTACAGAATGGCAATATCAAGTTGATGTCCCATTTTTTAAATCTACCCTACCTATTTTATAAATTATTGTCAAATAGAACTTGAGCACGCGGATTAATAGATCCTAGTATAGTGAATTCATTTATGGTGTATTGTGTTATTTTTCACACTGAATAACTACTGAACTTCTCACCACCATGGAACATTTATTTATCTTTGTTTAAAAAGCAGAGATTGTTATTTGAGCGGAATATTTCGATAACCGAAATCGATGATATCGGTAAGTAAACAAATATAACCTACTCGTATTGAAATTATGTTTATGGTTTTACTTATGTGCATTTAGTATTTTCTAAATGTTAGCGTAATGTTTTTAGTCCATTTAATACTTTTAATCAGACGCATTATAATATAACAATGTAACCAATATACTAAATACTAGTTGATGCCCGCGACTTCATTCCCGTGTATATAGGTTATTAAAAATCCCGTGGAACTCATTAATTTTCCGGGATAAAAAGTAACCTATGTATTAATCCAGGATATAATCATTTACAGATGAATACCGTGCGCTTGTGGGTCTGTCACTACGGAGAAACGGGGCATGTAGACAATTGTTGACCTGGGCCCAAACCATCAGCTTATAAGATGGAGTCACATCACCACCAAGAAATCGTTGCAATGCATAGCGTGGATTCCTTTTTAAAAATTTGGTTGACAGCGACCAAGCACAATGTAGTTCTACAAACTGTGCGGAAGCATTTGCGTGCGGCCGGAATACATTACGAAGAAAATATTACGAATGGTTTGCACCAGGACCATAGACTTTCATTTTGCAATGAAATATATAAACTTTGACTGATGTAATTACGTTGTTATTTTTAATAATGAAAAATCTTTTGAGTCGGACAAGGATGGACGTAAAATACTATAATAATAGAACAACAGGTAAACGATATATTATACTTTGAATAAAGTGGTAACTTCAACCTGGGAGTCTCTGTGGGGCAGCATAGACTTGCTGGAATATGGTTACTAACATGACGAGTCGATTACAAAAAGTAATAGCTTACGAGGGTGGCCTACCTTTATACATTATTAAATAAAGTATAGGTAATTAATTTAATTCTATTTGTGAGTGATGTTATTGTTATTGCAGTTAGAAGTTATAATTGATTTTGATTTCTAACTAAGTAATTAACATGTTGATTCATCTCACAAACCTAAAAGTAACCCAAAACGTAAATAAAACATTACGTTCATACTTGACCGACTTTTAGCATACTTCACATCGATATTGGTTTTAAATTACTATAGGAGTAATAGGAGTAGATAAAGTATGTCAATTTTTTTTCCTCTTTTGTATACCTTCTGTTAACTTGATGTGTTAATTTTTTGACAAGCGTCTTATTTATTTCTTGCTTATTATAATAATTTATGAACTGCACAAAAGACAAATAAATAACTTCTAAAATAGAAAAGTGTTATTATTTTTGTTTTTTCTTGCTTATAAATTAATTAATTTAACTAATTATATTGTTTGAAAGTATGATAATTTTGACTGTATAAAGAAGACAAAATAAATAATTGCAAAAATAAAAAAAGCAATCCCCCACTAGGATTAGAACTCACGCCATATTTAAGAACTTCAACACTATTACCACTCGGCCATCAGAACTATGTTGACGAATGTGAAATTTGCAACCCTATACGACTGGTAAGGTTATCTAGAAGTGTGAGTGAGTGTAGTAAGTGTGAGTGTATCTATTATCGGATAGCATCGGGTCGTATCTTTGTGTGTTATACATACGCGCGCATTAGTATGCTCTGCCAAGCGAATTATTTTTCCGAGTGTACAGAGTTAGCTTACATCCCGGTAACGAACATAGGCAACTTTTTATCCCGGAAAATTAAATAGCAGGTACTCATGGGATTTAAAAAATCTGAATACACGCGGACGAAGTCGCAGGCATCATCTAGTAAGTAATAAATAAGGAATGCTACGCGACGATAAGTGAAAAGGTATACTAACCAATTCAGCATTAGCACCACTGCCAATAACCAGAGGGCCGCCGGAGTCGCCGCTGCAGGTGCTCCTGCCGCCAGCGCCGCTGGTGCACAGTGTGGAGTCGACGACAATCAGAAGGTACGAGCTACGGCACACCTGGTTGCTGATCACTTGGAGTGCTACGTGGTGCTTTGTTTGCTGTTGGGTGATTTGACCACCTGCAAGTTAATATTAGCAAGGGACGCGTGGTCTAGTTGTGACAATGCATATCAATCGATTGTAATTTTTTTTTAAATCATCCTAGTAGATAGGGAATGTTAGCAAGTCTGCTTTTGACACAGTGAAAACCAAGAAGGTTTAAAAAAAACATGCTGTGCGTCATTCCGTCTACATAATATTAATAGGGTATGATTTTTAAGCAACGTTGACCCAAGTCGGTAACCGATGGGTGAACGACTTTGGAGGTCTGAATATGGCCTTCGTTACCTCCGTGCCTTGGAGAGAAAGTCAAGCCGTCGGGTTATTATCACTAACATCTGATAATAGCTTGAGTCAAAATCTCGTTCTTTTAGTCGAAATTGTATGCGGAAGGATCTGGGAACCCACAGCATTCTTATCTCAAGAGAACTATAGAAGATACGATACGAAGATAGTATAGTCAATAGAGTATAAATATTAAAGTAAGTCTTAGAAACTTTCATTTAGGTTTTTGCGCCTCTTGTAAAATTTTATTTGGTGCAATTGCCTATACCTATAGTTTTGTTCGCCAGGTCCTCGAAATTTTAATAAGATGAATACCTAATGAGTACCTACCGTCTCTTTGAAGACCAAATCCAGCAGCGATAGCGGTCACTCCGACATACTGATTATTGCCAACGGGGAGATTCACGTTTCTGATGTTATCTGAAAATATAGGTATAAAACTTACTGTTATTGTTCTCAAAATAAAATAGATAAACCCTTTATGTAATCTTCAAAGCACTTAAAGCATGAACCAATGCAATGGTTCAGCAAAAATAGCCTTAAAAACGTGATAGAATAGTGGTTCAGACGACAATTTCTTAGTCAGGGATCGGGGTTTGAATCCTGGCACGTTCGTACATACGAGTAGATGGGTATCTAATATCTATGTGTTTCAAATTTTTCAGGTCAATTGGTAGCCTATCAATCTACCAATTGAGCTGAAAAATTTGTTGTGAAAATTAGTGTACTGGTATTAGTAGGTACTGGCCAAAAATTAAGCTGCAACCACAGATTTAGGAAGACTATTTGGATTTCTTGAACGGCAAGTTGAATAAAAGCTTAGTAAGAAAGGGGCACATACTGGTATATCCGACGTGTGGAATGGTACCAATCAGCACATCATTTCGGGCATTCCTCGGGTTCCAGTTGGGGTGCACACGAACATTGTTGGTGTTAACACGGTGTCCGCCAGTGAAGAGAAGTACGGAACCAAGGATCACGGAGAACTGCCTTGCTTGATGCCTGCCGTCGTTCCAACAGTGGGCGGCGGAGACTATGCGAGTGTTGGTCAGGAGCGAGCATCCGCAGACGGACTGGCGGCCGTCCACGAGTGTGATGATGAGACCGCCCTGGTGGAGTAGGAGAAATGGCATTTATTTTTACAACAAAACATGAGATTTCGTAGGCAAGGGTGTAAGACTTAGGTATTTTAAGATTTAGCGCCCTGGCCCAGTAAAGCTTGCCGCCCCATAAATTAACGAAAAATATTCGTTATTTTTATTTTCGTTCGGTTATTTTATTGAAAATCAATGAAATCAGCAGATTTTTGACAATAATTGATTTTCTTAAATTTCACAGAAATTCGTTAACACTCCATGTTATATAATATAGAAAACAAACAAAAATTCAGCATACTCAAAAAATTTAACCGTACCAAAAATTGCTAGGACCATTAAAATAATCTAAATACATAAAAAAAGATTCCGACGAATTGAGAACCTCCTCCTTTTTTGAAGACGGTTAAAAAAGGAAAAGGTGTCTGACTAACTGATTGGTCTATCAGCGCACACGGCACAGCCCAACTACTGGATGGATCGGTCTGTTTGGTACGCAGACAGTTATTATGACGTAGACATTCACTAAGTAAGCATTTTTGAAAATTCAACTTCTAAGGGGATAAAACAGGGGATGATGCCAAGAATACTGGCTGAATTTCCGCGCTGGACAGCCAGGACATCACTCGACATCAGGACATGAATATATATAAGAACATGATGTACTTATTAAAAAAACATTACCGCGAATGGGAACTGCCCAAGGTTGGCTGGACCTCCACCAACGATTCTGCTTCCATCAAAATCGATCGCATCTTCAATCGCCTTGATTCTTGCTAGTTCGTGGACTCCGGTGTGCTCGTGGTAATTGAACGTAGTGGCTACATCGTCATCGATAGGTTGGCTCACAGCTAACGCGACCAGGGATAACACTACGAGGATTTTCATTTTGCTCACTGCGTAACCACGGAGCTCCTCGAGCTAACCTGTTTATATACCCATCTCACTATCAAGTCGTAAATATCTTACTAATCCTACTGATATTATATGTATAAGTACTAAGGTGTATTTGTGGGTTGGTTCGTTCTTCAATCACGCAACGAAGCAATGGATTGATGTGATTTTCTTGCTTGGATATACTTAATAGTAGGCACTATTATATTATTCTGTGCTTAAAGACCGAGAGTTGAATAGGTTAGTTTTTATCCCGGGAAATTAAAGAACTCTCCCAGGATTAAAAAAAATCCACACGGACGAAGACACGGCATCATTATTTTGGTTGATAATATTTAAAAACACATCAATTACTGGTGCTAAGCAGATTAACAATTACTTATCTGCTTGTCAATAGAAAAATATTGAATCGTGAAAAATTGCATACTAATCATAATGAATTAAGTAGGTATACTGCTATCATTGCTAAATTAGATAATAAGTGCAACTGTGTGCAGTAGGTACTTAACTACCTATATTACCTACGCGACTGGTCGAGATGGCAATGGGGGTATGAGGCGAGGGGAGACCCCGCACACCCGCACGTCACCCGCGCTATTCCGCACTGGGTTAACGCGGGGGCTGTGTGAGCATGCACGGCGTCCGCACCCCGATTGCCATCTCGACCTGTCGCGTACTGTAGGTTATCGAAGCAGATAACTTTACAATATGATCTTCCTGGCGCAGTGGTGAGCGGTACGTGTGTCGTCTCTTGTTTCATTTCTGGCAGAATTAAATTAAAAAATTATTATATAAGTAAAGGATGCCCGCGACTTCGTCCGCGTGAATTTAGGTTTATATAGATCAAGTGAGAACTGCTTGATTTTTCGGGATAAAATGGCAATGTCAATTACAGGGACGCAAGCTACCTCAGTACCTTTCATACAAATCGGTTAAGCGGATGGGTTTTTAGGAATCCTGTGGGAACTCTTTGATTTTCCGAGATAAAAAGTAGCCTAGGTCCGTCCCCGGGATATAAGCTAAGTGCCCTGTATCAAATTTCGTCAGAATCGATTAAACTGTTGGGCCGTGAAAAGGTAGCAAACAGACAGACAGACAGACACACACTTTCGCATTTATAGTAGGTACTAGTATGGATTTCTTAAGTAACTCACCCACTCAGGCTTAACTCGGGGGGAATTTTAGAAAATCGATGAAGGGACGGAATTTCCAAAAATCCTACCTACCTATTTTTTCATTTTTAAGCGAAAGCATAATTATCTAAATACTAAACTTCCCCGAAATATGATGGCTTTCGTCCCATATCATCCCATCATCATACCATATCTGAATTTTTAGAAATGCTATACGCAGGAGAACCAAGGTCACTGACATAGCTCAAACCAAGTAATTTAGAGAAGCTTGTCATCGAAAAAAAATTCTTTCGTACTCGGTTAAAAGAGCAAGTGTCAAGATATTTTGATTCATTAGTCTGAACTGATTATGGATTTAGCCGATATAGGTTATCACGATATTGTAGTGACGTAAGATTTTAATTAAGAGATTATTATGAGTTCTTATTTTAGTTCCTGATAATTGATTTATTCCATTCCAAAGTCTTAAGTATCACGTAAGTAGGTAATAAAGCAGTTAATTCTTTGTAAGTATAAAATGCAGTTTTCATAATCCGTCAGATTATTTATTTCAGCAAATTAATTTAATTGTTTAAAATAATTCTTTATTATTTATTTCGCCTGGGAGTAAGGAGTATCATGTGAAACAACGATTTTCGTAATATATTTTGAAAAATGTATTCGAGAAAAAGGTACTACGTAGCGCCCCGGCCGCCGTTTGGCTCGTCTTGGCGGGGGCACTGCTGTGCCCCCTGATAGTACGCGACAGGTCGACATGGCGATCGGGGTATGAGGCGTAGGGATGCCCCACACACCCACACATCACCCGCGCTATCCTGCACCGGGATAGCGCGGGGGCTGTGCGGGTGTGCGGGGCGTCTGTACCCCGATTGCCATCTCTACCTGAACATTTGCAGCAACCGGTCTTTCAGGAATTTGAAACTGTAGCTAATGCTCACAAGTTAACGCGAATGATGTATTTTTATGCGTGACCGACGCACGTGACTGAAAACAGTGTAGGAAGAATTTTCAGGCCTCAATCTAATCATTTTCCTCGGCGCTCGATTAAAAAATTGTAAAAAGTAAAAACAAAATGGCCGCGCTAGCCGCAATCACATTATCACAGCGACCTAAGGGCGAGACCGCGGATGCTGCCGGGTATTTATCACCGGGAATAATGAATGAAGCCCGGTTTTTTCCTGATAATGGCCAGCGTAAAAACCACCTGGTTACACCGATTTGGCGGACGAGTAAGGGGTATCATACGGAACTAAGGATATTATTTCTCCCATAATATATTTTTAGCGAAGCGGTAATGACGTCGGCCTTCTTTTCAGGAGGTCAGAGGTTCAGTCTTGGGAAAAATGAGGTTGTCACGTAGTACGTATAATCTGACAGATTAGTATTTAGTACATACCTACTTAGAAAATAATTGTCAAAAATGGAAACGTCAGAGAAAAATTATCTGCAGCGAAGCGAGCTTGAACATTTGACAATTTTTACCGAATTATCCAAAATTTTATTTGTCTGATATAGGTATTTTATCTTTGTATCAAGTAAGCTTCAAGTGATGTTTAAGAAGCTGGCATTGTGTATGATAATAATATGTAGGTATCTACCTAAACGTAATCTTATTTAACAAAAACAGTTGAAAAAAGAACAAAGAACGCAATTAGTTAAATCGCAGACCGTTTAAAGGACCGGTCGAAGAAAAACCTTCGGTCCGTCGGCGAGCGTAAATCACAGAATTTTTGCATACCAAAGGGTCACTACTTTTTACCGTCGAAAAAATAGAATTACAAACGACCTCACATTAGAACAAACGCCGTACAAATAGGGGCCCGGTGTCTCCGGAACAAAAACCGATAAAAACTCGGGAAAGGTTCCGATTCGGTAAAAAATAAGAATCAGACAATGCCGTGCGGCGGGCGCGGGCTCGGGCGGCCGACCTCTATACGTGTCCAGTATTTTTACGAGCCGCAGCCCTTTGTCCTTCCGGGCCTCTTTTTTAAATAGATCAGAGAGGGTAAGTAAAGACCGTCGGACGTCCACCCTAAAATATTATTGTGGATTTTTCTGCTCCGCATTCATAAATATTTCGGATGGATCCCCGCGCCCCGCGCCGGATCGGCGGAGAATTATAAATTTCGGTTAATAAAATATGATACGATAAAGCCGCTTTTTTACGCCGCGCGGACCTCTATTATATTTTGTTTAATTTAAATATGAATAATTAAATTTAAAAAGGAAATCTCGGGGCTAATGAAATTTTTGTTTTTGAGATAATGAATTGAAAACACGTCGCGGGCGTCGCGACGCGCCTCTGTTATTCTTTTCTCGCGCTCGTACGGATTCAGCAGGCGCGCAAAAAAGCCAAAAAATAAATTATTATTTTAATGTATGTATTAATTATGACGATGAATTCTATTTTTCCAAGCTTATCTTACTTCGTTCTGTGCTATCGTCGACACAACGGTTCCACGTCCGAACGAGTTATAAAATAATTTAAACATTTTTATTTCATTAGGGTTTTGTCTTTTTACGTTTGCATAATTCTGTAATGATAAAAATTCGTGTTTCTGAATCTAGGGCAATACACATGTAGGTTTAGGTATAAACTCAAGTTTACTTAACTTTAACTTAGGAAGGTATTATGTTACCTAGTAGCTAAAGCAGTAGTGTGCTTAAACCACATCTTTTACGTATGAAAATACTCTTTTTCGCTTCTTTAACATTGCTAATGCCGTTTGTGTTTGATCGGGCGGCTGCCAAATGCAAAACTAAAAAGAACAAAACCCGCCTGCGGTCCAGATATCGCGGGAAACACCTACGACGCCTTTAATCAACACAAACGGGCGGGCGCCGCGATCAAACGAGACCGGAATTAAAAATAAAAATAATATACAAGTGAACCGTGAAATATTAAAACAAAAAGCATCGATCCGCAGTCCGGACCGGCACGACCACAGGGGATTAAAATCGTAACGAACGCACAAAAATATTCAAATACAATACTAACAAATTGATACAAACACTCATTAGGCGCGGATCGCAAGGCGGCCCCGCTCCCGCGCGCGAGGGGGGAGGGCGCCCGCCGCCGGCCGATCTCTGCCAGCATTACAATCCACATCCAGCGTACAAATATTATCTAAAATTCCTTCTCATTTATAATCCTTTTGTGTCCTCAGTGCGGTGTCCTCCGTCAAACCCCCTTCTCCCTGGGGTGGTGGGTATTTTTATATTTTTAATCGCGTTGGGCATTATCCAAATGGACATTGGCGGTCGCTCCGACTGCCGCTGCCGTCTCGATGATAAATTCTTCTTTCGTTCGACACTCGGCCCTGTTTTGTTTTGTCCCTTCCTTTATTTCTATCGGTATCGGAGTGAAAAACGCACGTCATTAATTATCCTCGATTTGTCTGCGGCTGACTGCCACGCATTCTTCTTCTTTCCGGTTCTTCGACGATTAAAAATGGTTGCTCGCGAATTTTTTCCATTCGCTGCAAATGAGAATTGATTGTGGCAATCCGCGATCGTTTGATGCAGGGCCGAAGTGCTTTATTGAATTCCTTGACACGTCCCGTCTGTTCTTGATCGCTGGTCGTTCATATTTCTTCGTGAAATATAATGGGAGTTAGTCTTTCTTTCATTTTGAAAGTTCTTTGATACATTACATTCGACAAGAAATGTTTGTGTTTGTATATACATAGTTGCATTTCATCCGAGTCGAGGCACGTCGAGTCCAATTAGCATTTTCATCTATAACGGGCGGAGGGAGACAAAACAACGCCAATACATCCCCCATTAAACATCCGAACAAGAAGAACAATATCTTCCGTAACATAAAATTCGAAAAAAGTTTAATGGAACCGAAATCCCGCAGACCGATAAAACGTTAAAAATACCCCAATATTTTATATGATTTGGATCCGTATAGATCCAGGGATCCTTTTCGGGCTCACTTTGCATATAGGAAAGCGATTCATTTTGTATGAAAAACGATGGTAAAAATGCAGTAGGTGGCGGGTAAGAATTAATGGTGCGAAAGTTTTGCGGTGTCGCGGGGCGGGCAATTTATGTGGGCGCACGCTTCGCGCTTGACGAGCTTGCTCCTCGGTGCTGCTGGCCGGTGCATCGGATAACTCGCCTTACTTGACCTGCTTTTGTTTTTTATACAGCCTTTAAAAGATCGATTCTTCCAACTGACAATCTTGATACAAATTCTAGAATTATATTTTTGTTCCGTTTGCCGTGGAGACCCTGGCGTCATGGAAGTAGTGCTAAAACTGTTGAGACATATCACCTCAGTTAATAGCTTCATCTATTGACAGGAGGCTTGGCTTATTTTTTGCGCAAAGGGTCAGCCTAGTCATTCTATACACATCTCTGGCTATATTATTAGCCATAGAAGCTCGTAGCTTTAGTTTTAAGTTACGTAATTAATTATCACCACTATATCGCACTAACAATTTCGACCATCAAAAGGAGTACTTTGAATAAATGATTTTGACTTTGACTTTGACATATAGTATCTGAAAAATAATTTCAAGCTGTTAACGAATGCTCAAAGTTTACCGCTCTAGAGGGTGTCGATGCTTTGCGGCTGAAAATCAGTTTAGCTGCTTAAATAAAAGAGGCAATCGCGCTTTCAAACGATAGAATTATAATATGTTAGCCTTGATGTACGAATAAATACAAAAGTCACAACGTAGGTTCTTCATGAAAAATCATGCCCAGTCAATGTCCCGCAGGTGCGATTTTGATTCGCCCTTGACCAGTTATAATCAAGTTAAAGCTGTGCCAACATGAAAACTGCGAATTTGCTGACTCAGTCCATATTAGCGAGTGCGAAAATCGCGTGTGACGAGTGTCGATAGCTGAAACGCTGCAGTGATCAGGACAGTGTAGTGCAACAAAGAATTTTGATACTTGAAATAACTGTCTTCTCAGCCAACATGGAAATTGAAATTCGTGATAGCTTGTGCTAGCGAGTGCGAAAATCACATGACGACGAGTGTCGATAGCTGAAGTGCCGCGTTGCAGCGATCGGGACTGTGTAGTGCGAAGAACAATTTTGATACTTAACCATGATTTATAAAATGTTAAGCACTTAAAATAATTACGGTAGGTGATTTTTTTAAAGGCAGTGCTTAGCTGAAGGCTACAACTTAGTTAATATGAATAAATAAATAATGATAACCAAGTGGAATTAATAAGGAGAGTAAGTTATTAAATAAGTTGAGCAGGAACATAATATCTCCTTCAGCTACATCTGCAAGAAATCTCGGGAATTCCCGGGCTCAACAAACTAGGTAAATTAAAATTTTCCTTTTTTGGGTGTTACTCATCGTCGTGTCGTGTGCGTGTGTGTTCGACAGTAAGGTAGCAGTCAGTTTCGTGTACTCCTATCTGTTCTTTCGAAGCAAAGTAATTTCGTGGTACTTTTTCTCCAGTCAATTCTTTTTCTTCCGGGAGTTTGATTATCCCATACTTTTAGCTGTCTGCCTTATCATAAAAGAATAAATTACACAGTTCAAGAGCTTTCCAGCGCGGTAGGATATTATCGTGGCGCTACAACGATCACCTCAGGCCGGTCGCAGCCAGCGATTTTTTCTATTCTCTTTTTAAGCCTTTCCTTTTTCAACCGGCGGCCGCGGTCGAAACTGTTTAATGATTTGAAAACGTGTTCTATCAGCCTCTACGCGGAAACAACCGAAAAAAAGCCGACAACAGAGGGTACACAGCGCAAATATAGACTGAATTTTAGCTTTTTGCGTTTGGTGAAGTCTCTGACATTCAGTTTTAGACTTCACTGCTTTGGAATTAAGAGTTAAGTAGAATTTAATGAGCTTCGAATTTGGTGTTGCTGAAGTGTTAGCACAGATCTCATCGGCAATTTATTATATTTTGTCCGTTCGGAATTTACGATTATTTGAACGGGACAATGGGCGACGATTGGGTGGTACGTTTTTTTTTCTAACGCCAATAAAAGGCTATGATGGACGGTGTGCAATCAAATAATATGAATTGTGAAGTGGTGATAATATTCGGACCGTGTTTAATAAAAAAATGAGAGATTGGGTGAAAATTTTGAACCCTTTTTTGGCGATAAAATATTATAGATCAATGGAAGGTACGACACCCAGAAGAGACTCAGGCGATGTCATGTGTAGTTTGTATAATGTAGAGTGAACATAATTTTCACCTCTTTTTACGTAGGCTCCTACCTACAAAAATATTATTTAACTCCAGATAGGCAAAGCATTTCATTAAAATCCTTCTTTTTCTAAGACGTTTCCTTTTCCGTTTTAAAGATCCACTCAAGGTATTTACCACTTGGCACTTACTACCTATTCAAAAACCCATAACACGCATTATTCAGCCTTCTACGTCGTAGCCTACCTTTACATTCCTTTATAGCTGTGATTTTATGGTCATAATGTTTTTTTTTAATTGACTTGTTTTAGGACGAGAACTTCAAGATTACAGAGGTTGCTAGTGCTTATGACTACAAGTGCTTAGGCATTATTTCATATTGAAACGCTAAGGTGTTGATCCCACTGCAAACGATCTAGAATTCTGCTATCAAAACTGGCCAATCAAAGACAAATACGCTAAAAAGTTTTATATTTTACCGTCACGTTAACTAATTTTGTATGTACGGATCCAAGATAATCGCAGAACGAATGCAGATCTCTGAACTCAGCAGTTTTGCAAGTATGTAGGACTATTAAAAGCTCGCAGCTAAATCATTCCATCTAAGCTTAAATTAATCCTATCGGAAATCGAACTCGGTTAACCCTGCTATTGAAGTTTGTAACATAGCGCTAGAACGGTTAAAAGAAAGTTAAATTACGAGGGAGGGTTAACGATAGAATATTATTAATTTATTCTATTATTGCGTGCGATTAATATGCGTGCTGAGTGCATGACCCCGCGAAGGGGACACGGTGACACTTTATATCGAGTACTACTACCTATCGGGTACTAGGTACCTATACCTAGTTATTGTTAGATATAGGCAAAACACCATCGTTTTCTGTATGGTACCTACTGCTATTTCTGCCTTAAATACAATTGGACTCTTCGAACCTCGAGGCAGCTTCCGATAGATCAAAGTTATCATAATATTGCACTGTATTCGGGATTGAGTCCATAAGACAGGTGCAAGTAATAAAAATATCAAATGGATGACTGATATCCTACTACTGGCTGGAAAACAGCTGACACAATCTTCAAATGCTTGAACATTTTCATCAGACAAAGTTAAGAACCATCTCGATTAAACAGGCAATTGAATGAAAGAAACCGCATTCAATTGGATCTGTTTGGGAGCAATTATTCCACAAACATACACACAGATACAGATGATACCACAGATACACATGTTAAACTTGAACACCTCTCTTTTTACGTTAGGGGTTGATAATAACGATTTTTTCTCAACCATAGTGTACTTTTATATCATTGAGGTAAGTACTTAGCTATTGTAGCTTAACTTATTAAAAGTACATAAATAAAAGTTAAGATTATGCTGTAAACTTTATTGTGTTCTACAGTCTAGAGACCTAGAGCACCTAGAGAATAACGCTACCTGAAAACAACAAGGACTTCGTCTGCGATGGCGTTTGCTGGCGCGCGTGTTGTGCTTGTTTGGAGTGTTTTTTTTTTGTTAAGCGTGGCTGGTTTTTGTGTTAGTTGGTGTTTTTTGGTGGTGGAACTGACTGGGAAGCGCTCTAAAGGGGCGCCGCGCGTATGTCGGCGGGCGCCGGCGCAGACGGAGTCCATACTTGTATAAATTCAATAACTTGAAAATATCACAAACTTGACATTGGCTAATCAGAGTAAAGCCAGATTTAAAGAAAAAAAAAAAAGAAAACAACAACGATTTCTGATTACTTCAAGGTCTGATATAGATCTACCTACACCAAATATACACCAAATGTTTGAAAGATCTTTACACGTCGATCCCATAGCCATAATATAGCCTAGAGTTTTAACTACAGATTTTCAATGAACTTAGAACATTCGACGTTTACTTTTATCTTTTTGTTTTGCTGAAAAGATACAAATCATCACAAAAGTGGTGTGAGGTGTCATTATTTTGTCTGGTGGGAGGCTTCGGTCGTGGCTAGTTACCCCCCTACCGGCAAACACCCTACTCGCATCCAGGTGAGATTGCAGTCAAGGGATTGTTATATGAATAAAAAAAAAAGAGTCACGAGTGAACGTGGAAGGTAGAATTCTGAACTCGATCGATATTATTATCTTAAACATTTAAATGTATGAGCCGGTAGCAACAAAGAGCGCAGGATCGAATAAAATATCTGTTTGCAAATTGACTTCAGCGGGGCCAACTTTACGACTTCTGTCGGTAACAACATATTTTTCCTACCCTTACACAGAACTCTTCACTGTGGAAGTGCCTTGATTTAACTTTTCGGTAACTGTTTTCCGCAAGGTCTGCACCCCTACATAGTCGAAATCCCATGGACTCGTACCACAGATTTAGGAGACTCTATAGGAGTTCTGTGACTCGTACGAAACGATTTGGGTCCTCGTTTCTAATACGCCTTGCTAGAATATTATGGAAAGTTTTTCGTTCCGTTTTTCTCGCTAGCTATATAGTATTGATACCTTCAAAAGAAGTATAAATAGTGCACTCCACCTTCGGCTGCATCTTCTCCTGTTTGGTGATGGCCTATATAGTTAAAAAAACACTAAATAAATATCAAGTAACTTTACGTCCTTGGTTTAATATTATTGTTTTTTGTAGGGACGGGCGTCTTTAAAAAAAAACTAGAGAAAGATTAGTTCTGATAACGAAGCTGGTGGTATACCACGAATATCGATTATCACATTGTTTATCACAGTGCATTTTATCCAATTGTGTAAAAATAGGGTAAGATTTTTTTTAATTGTCAGCCTCGCCCTAGCATAAATTACGATTACCTAAATTGTTTATTGGAATTAAATTATTTAATAGATAGGTTGGTAAGTACATCTGGTGGGATATAACTACTTATGCAGAAATATTTCAGTGATCGTTTTTAAACTTTTTGTAGTCGGTTGGACAGGGTAGAGAATATCAGTTGATAATAATCTAAATAATGATTGATTTCAAAACGGTTTTTATTATTTTTGCTGTCCAAGTACACTAAATCTTCTGTGGTTTTAAATGATTCAAAACTGAATTAGAAATGTAAAAATATCCTATCGTGTTTAATAAAATGCTCGCATCTAGTATAGGTTGTACCTCTTTGTGCTCCGCAATTAATAATTAACGTTATCCCAATGTGGGAAGCCCCAGTTTTTCCGTTTAAATCGACAATCCTGGAATTGGGATCAATATTATATTCCGCTCTGGGAGGCTTTGCCTTTATTACACTCATAAATACTGTTTAGCTACTAGGCATAAAATAACGTAAGTGAAGTGTTTTTCACAAAAAGAGAATAGTACTTATGTTGTACCTACTTTTATCAGGTCACTATCGGATTTGGGTTTTTTTAAAAGCCCATGGGAAGTTTTTGCTTTTCCAGGATAAAAACTAGCGAGATGTCCGTAAGCGATGCGAGTTAGGTACCTATCTCTGTACCTAATAAATGATGCCTTCGATTACTTCCACGTTGAATTATGACTTTTAAAACTCTTGTAGGAACTCTTTGGTTTTCTGGGACAAAAAGGAGCCTTGGCTATCCTTGATACTCTCTGAAGCCTTCGCTGACGGTAGGCCTGGTTGGAATTTTCAGGGTCAGTCAGGATAGTCTCCGCGGGGTATAAGTATCCATTTAGGAAATCACCGTGGTTACGACTCGTTATATATTATGCACTACACAAAGACACGTATATCATATAATTACTTCATCTAAAGTAAATACAATAAAAATGGGAAACTTTCTAGTAAGTATGTAAAAATATAATCTTGAAGGAGACTGAAAAAAATTTCAATAATCCAAACATCAACTATTTCAGAAAGCGCGCTACTAAATCTCGTTCACACGGCGAGCTTAAAACTAATACATTTGGGAGAGTGGAGGAAGCCACCGTAGGGGGTGGGGGAGAGGGGGTTGGTGTTAATTATTCACATTTTAATTTACGGAGCGGCCCCTGGCCAGAGCCGGGAAAAATGTCTTGCAAATCGACGAACACCTATGAAAGAAACGTAATTTGTTGGGTGTTTTTTTTCCAAAGATTTTATGCTTTGCAGACGATAACTAACCATGTATAGTTTTTAGAGCTTATAAGGAATCCGTAAAGAATCTGTCAGTCTGTTAAGACCTTTTTTCTGAGGAGCGCGTGGAAGTATTAAGTTTAAATTAAAATATAAAATAAAATACTTGGATCTACGATTCTTGGAGTTGCAAAACAATCAATATTCTAAGTGAACGTAATGAACACGGCCATTTATATAACATTATTTTGACACTCGTATACCAAAACCTATAGGGTAGGTACTTCCCGTTGACCTAGACTTATGAAATTTGACAAGAAGCAAGGTCTCACAGCACAAGTAAAGGAAAAAGTATATGCAAGCAAGGTGCAAACTCACATTTGTAGTTGAAGATATGATCCTTCCAAGGTACAGAATTCCGGCGTGTGAGTCCGATTAACCCTTGGCTGGGTTTTAGATAAAAACCCAATTTTGTACCTACCTACCTAGAGTATTCCTACCATACCTACCTACCTACCTAGGTTTATGATGCCTACTTACCCAGACGATTACGATTTTAAAAGGTTTTCGAGTAATTTTTAGTTTTTTCAATCTGTTTTATATTTTTTTTAAAATCACAAGTAGCTGATGGTGTTGCAGAGCTACAAAAAGTGAACATTTCACACAATAAGTGTGTACCTATTATCCAGTAATAACTGAAACATTGCGACCCCGAGCATTCACGTTTAGACTACAGGCCCATGTTTAAAAATGGGTGGGTCATATGAACCACCAGGTGACGTATACAGGACGATATAAGAGCATAAAATAATAAGTTTCAGCACTATGCCGTCACTTGTAAGCTGTCCAACAGAGTGCTGGTGAGAATTGAAAAGTGCAGGTAGAGTGAGTACATTTTGGTCATATATTTTTGTACGGCATTTTTACCATCGATAGATCCATGAAAAATAATAAGAAAGCGCGCAGTGCCGTAAAAAAATGGTGCGCCACAAAGTCAGTAAATGTTTTGATTTTCTGACAATTTCCGGGGTAAATTTGGTCATTTAATTCTGTACGGCACTAGTTTCATACTGTTTCAATACAGCCTCTAATCCATTATTCCGCAACGCCGTACAAAAATCATGCGACAAGGGGAAAAAATTGAGGGTAGCAACCCCCTCTCTTTCCGTGGTCCGGGGGGTGATTTGAAACAACATAAAATTAATTTATTTTGAAAGTGTTTTATGCATAGATAATATTTTTTTACATGCCGTACATTTTCGTTGGTCCAAAGGTTTGTAGGGGATGTGGATATTATATACACACCCGTTCACTTCAGTTAGACGGCATAGTGATTTTATCATATTATCAATTGTTCTCTTCAAAAATATGTTAATGCCGTACAGTATCAGATGGCCATAAAGTACTACCCTTAAAATGGTAGCGTCATTTTCATCAGCCTAAAAGATATGGTCTGCATTAAAATGTACGGCATAATTTTTTCCTAATTTATTTATCTTAATACTATTTAAAACAAGGGAAAAGCGTAGAAAATTGCTATATTTTATTAATCTATGAATATTTAAACTTTTGCAATAATTTGAAAAATTTCAGTTTTTGTATTTATCTATAATTTTTTTTAGAACAGTTTCTTTTGAACGGCAATACTATATAACAATAGTATTTTACACTATCATGTTAAAAAAAAAGTTGCCGTACAGAGTCAAATGATTTTACAGCTTTAAAAATTAAGTATACCATGAAATTAAGATAATTATTGATACACATTCAAATGAACACTAATTTTTTTACGGCATTATTTTTAATAGTACTTTTGAGTGCTAGATAATGTTTTGGAACCAAAGCCGTACTTTCTCAAATCACCCCCCGGACCACGGAAAGAGAGGGGGTTGCTACCCTCAATTTTTTCCCCTTGTCGCATGATTTTTGTACGGCGTTGCGGAATAATGGATTAGAGGCTGTATTGAAACAGTATGAAACTAGTGCCGTACAGAATTAAATGACCAAATTTACCCCGGAAATTGTCAGAAAATCAAAACATTTACTGACTTTGTGGCGCACCATTTTTTTACGGCACTGCGCGCTTTCTTATTATTTTTCATGGATCTATCGATGGTAAAAATGCCGTACAAAAATATATGACCAAAATGTACTCACTCTACCTGCACTTTTCAATTCTCACCAGCACTCTGTTGGACAGCTTACAAGTGACGGCATAGTGCTGAAACTTATTATTTTATGCTCTTATATCGTCCTGTATACGTCACCTGGTGGTTCATATGACCCACCCATTTTTAAACATGGGCCTGTAGTCTAGTTCACATAAAAGCTAAAACACAAAACCCATCTAACCCCATCCCTTTTACACACAACCAATAATTGCGGGACAAAAGACATGCATAACATTTCGATGAGACAAACGATCAGAATACGGACGCACGATTACCATCTAAATAATTCAGGCATAATCCATACTTCAGGTTTTTTACTTCTAAATTTTAGCTTCTTTATAATTTTCATCTTTATTTAAATCAACGTAGAGTTGATATTCCAACGATAGGGAGTTTTAGGCGTATGTGGTAACTTTGTATGGCCGTATGGAGTTTTTACAAGCTCTTACGCGAAATGTCGATTCGAATTCGCTCCCTTGCCGTGACGTGCTCGCAAAACAATGAGTGATCGTAAAACGGGGTTGACAAGATGGAGATACGGGCTAATAACGCGCCCGTGTCACTGTATTGGGACGGGATGTGACATGTCTATCAGGATTTGTGATGCAAATGGTAGCTTTTTTGGTAATTCGATGTTCGCTGCATATCGGAAAAATTATTATGTGACTTCATAGCTCTTATAACCGATTTTGACGTTTGGTACAGATACAGCTTGCATCTCGGGGACGGACATACGCTATTTTTTGTCTCCAGAGAGTTCCCATAGGATTTATGAAAAACCTAAATTCACTTGGTTATATCGTCTATTTGGTACAGAGAAGGCTTCCATACAGACGTATTTTATTCCGGAAAATTAAAGAGTCCCCACGGAATTAAAAAATACAAAATCCACGCGGATGAAGTCGCGGGCTGTAAATTTTACTCATAAGTATCGAGCAAAAGCTAGTTACCTATATGATAAAATGATAGATTTATTTTGAAAAAAAAAAACTACGAATAAAATGAAACAGTTCCAGAAGAACAGTTGTAGGTGTCTGTATATTTTTATTGCGAGGTCTGTGCACTGGTATAATTTTACAGATAACCCTCTACGTATAGATAAAAGATGCAAAACACCATCAGTAGAGCCGGGGGGCAAATAAATAATTCCAATCAATCGCGCGCAGAGCGGGGCTGCAATCAACATCTTAATTTTCACCTTAATAGGGCCAGGGGGTAGCGACCCTGCTTCCGCGCCGGGGGCATCGTGTGAATTTGTGTTGTGGACTCTTTATTTATACTTATTCTTACACTCATCAGTAATCATCAAAAAAACTTGTTATTTCCGAACAGTATAGAGAACCAAGAACACGACTCATCATTCCTCATAAACGTTTTATCATTTGTATAATATCGTATATCAAATCTTTGAAAAGAGAAATCGTTGAGTTTCTTGCTGCTTCTTTTCGATAGGAAAGATTCCGATTCCGAACCAGTGGTAGATGCTTTTGACGATTCAAAAGTATTTGCAAAAGTTTAATTGAATAAAAATATTTTGAATTGGATTTGAAAAGTTTAGTGTGACTACAAGTAGCTAATCAACTCGACAGACTTATTTTAAAAATGTTGCCTTCTTGAATTTAAATATCATCATCATCATGATCATCCTATCTAATCTAATATAGAGTACGGGTCTCCCCGCAGAATGAGAAGGGGTTTTGGCCATAGTCTAAAATACTTAAATGCACAAAGCTTTGCGGAAATTTGAAGGCACCATTAAGGGACTTTACAAAAAAAAAAAACTACAAAAGGTTTGTCAAGATTTTTTAATACAGCTTAAATCATATCCTAACTTAGCTCGTGACCAGATAAATTAATATAGAGAGTGACGTAGCAACCACACAAAAGTTTTTTCTATGAAAAAATATAAACAACACATGACATGTTCAGAATGAACAGGTATGGGAGGTTGGTCCCTTATTCAATATTTATTAACTTATTTCAAAGAAAATCGTATAATTAACATCATCGTATCCCTTCGCCACCCTTGGCTTTTGGTCGGTGTGATAGAGTAATATTATAGACCTGCCACATACCTAATATATTTATTCAATATATACCTACATAAGTGTACTTTAGTACTCATATTAGACTTTCTGAAGTATATTTTAATTTAAAGACTAGCTTTTGGCTGCAATAGAACTTGAAATTTTGTAAATTGTAATGCATGTTAGGTATTATTAGGTCAAAAACATACTTTATACAAACATCCAACACTATGTTGCACCGATTTGATTTTACTTAGGTATCTATACTCGTCTGATGACATAACCAAATTTAGGTGATCTGTGAGAAGTATTTTTTCAGCCTTAGGTAATAGAGAAATCCATATTTAGGCAATTTTGTTGTAGAAGGTTATCACACTTAATATTATAAAGAAGAAAGTTTGTATGTGTGTGTGTGTGTGTGTATGTTTGTTACTCCTTCACTCAAAAACTACTGGACGGATTGGGCTGAAATTTAGAATGGAGATAGATTATACCTTGGATTAGCACATAGGCTACTTTTTATCCCGGAAAATCAAAGAGTTCCCACGGGAATTTAAAAAAAACTACATCCACGCGAACGAAGTCGCGGGCATCAGCTAGTTTAGAAATAAAACCAAAGATTTTTCTTTCCTTTAAGGCACTAATTTATTACCTCAAAGCAATTTGTTCTATGTGGGATGTGATACATCTGTATACATTTGAAATCTTTGCCAAAAATTAGTATTCAGTGTAACTCCTTATATGATCCAAAGTTAATGAGAGCTCGTGTCGTCGTATTTTTGAAACTCGGTCCCTTTGATATAGCGCGGGGCATCGCAAAAATATGTTAATGGCACCTAGGTACGGTGATGCGTTCAAAATTGATTTTGTCTGGTACATGTTTCAAATTATTATAATAAATTAGCTTGTGCGCCCCTGGCTTTACCTATATTATAATAAGATTTAATTTATAAAGCTTTTCTGAGACACTATCTTATATTATAAATGCGAAAGTCTGTCTTTTGAATCTCTTGTGTCTGTTGCTTACATCTTGTGAATGTACAAGGGATATTTTCATCCCGAAAAATCAAAAAGCTCCCACGTGATTATAAGAAACACATGGACATGTATGTTGTGGCCATTAGCTACGTAGTATCTTTACATGTTTATGGAAGGAGAAACTGACTAACTGACACTTTGTTATTATCATCATACGAGTACAACTTAAACACTGGGTCTAGAAACTTGTGTTTTGCCTGGAGGTTTCTCTGTAACATGGTCTACTAAGAAAGAATTTTCAAAAATCAATCTAGCGAAATTCAGCGTGCGGAAATCCGCGTACTAAATTCCGCTACGATGTGACATACTTAATACAACATCACATTAATATTATAAAGGTGAAAGTTTGTATGTGTGTGTGTGTGTATGTTTGTTACTCCTTCACGCACGGACTTGGACGGATTTGACTGAAATTCGGAATGGAGATAAATAATATCCTGGATTAGCACATAGGCTACTTTTTATCCCGGAAAACCAAAGAGTTCCCACGGGATTTCGGAAAACCTAAATCCACGCGGACGAAGTCGCGGGCGTGAGCTAGTACTGAATATTGGAGAAGCGACACTTCGCGCGCGGTGTTCCCTGAAGATTTTTCCTGTACTTCATCGGGGGTTTTCCTCCAGCTGGAGGTTTTCTTCAAACTGACGTTTTTCTTTTAGGATTTCTTTCAACTGAGCTTGACTGTAACTGGGATTTTATTAACCCCCGACCCAAAAAGAGGGGTGTTATAAGTTTGACGTGTGTATCTGTGTATCTGTCTGTGGCATCGTAGCTCCTAAACTAATGAATCGATTTTAATGTAGTTTTTTTTTTTGTTTGAAAGGTCGCTTGATCGAGAGTGTTCTATAATCCAAGAAAATCGGTTCAGCCGTTTGAAAGGTATCAGCTCTTTTCTAGTTACTGTAACCTTCACTTTTCGGGGGTGTTATAAATTTTTAATTTACATTAGTGATGTAAGTAGTCTCGTTTTGAGAAATTCTTATTTGATTTGATTCGCATATTATATATTTATAAAGTGATTTTTATATGCATACGTGGATAGGTATGTTCGTTCTAAATCTACTCTCAATTTGGTAACAGATGCGACGGTGCGCAATGAATATGTATGGGCTCTGTGAAAACTAACTGCGTTTTGTTGAAAGAATGATATTCAGCTTCCATGTTATTGAAAAACGGAATGGAAATATTTCAATATGTTTTTACAGCGCTTCTGGTTTAAAAATGATTTCACTCTGTTTTGAAAGAAGTATAAATTAAATTTCTTCTACTTTTCTTTTTTATTAGTGAATTTTCCTTTTTTTATTCACAATATATCGTGGTCAAACGTGTAACCACGGTTACACTTAATTGGAAGTGATGATGTGACCCAGAAGATGTTTATTCACCCTTATGACTAATGACAAAGACTTATCTGATTAATTAACTAGGCAATCCATATATTTATGTCTTAGGTATTTGATTAATTTTTTTGTGAGATTTTTGTATGGTTTTGGTTGTCAATAAAAAAATAAAGGAGAAAATGGCTGAATGAAATATTTATCAACGTACAATTCAAACAGCTGGGTCAAATTTCAGAATTTGCATGTAAGTATGTTGTCTGTATAACGTAGGCCCTACTAAAAAGGATTTACTTTTTACCCCGAGTTAGTTAGTAGGTATAGAAGTTTTTGAATTATTAGCCGTAGTAGAAAATGCCGAATTAAAAAAAAAATCGACGTCGAAATTCAAGAGCTTTCTGTGCAAGCTAGGGAGTCTACTGAAGAACTACCCAGTCGGCAGTCAGTAAATTATTAATGTCAGCACGTCGGCCGGTTAATTAGGTCCCTTCATAATGTACAAACGGTTTCGGAATCCCTCCCAAACAGTTATAAATATGTGCCGTGCAGTGATCTCGGGCAATTTTCAGTTTTCGGCACACCCGTTAATAATTTAAGAGTCAGGTGCCTCCGTGAGCAAAAATGAAATCTCTAATGTGAATGGAACTTAGTGGTACAACGTTGATATAAGTTATGCAGGATATATACTTACGTTAATAAGTGCTAAGGATGTGATCAAACCAAACGAATCGAACTACATGTCCTCTATGTCTCTTTCCATCGACTTTGTCAATGAATTTTTTCCCTCTCTTCTGGGAATGTGATCCAAATTATCCAGGATCTTCTAGAGATTGAGTGATTGAAAATTATCTTTTAGGGCAAGCGCAGACGCGGGGCTTTTATTGCCCCATGGTGTGATTTTTGTCCGTTAAAATAGGAATATGGACCAATAATGCAACTAAATGTAACTGTAACGGTGACTAAGTAGTTGTAATAAGATGATAGAATATTGTTCTCATAGTATAAGGTGAGCACACGTCGCCATATCCCGTCCCGGAATTACTGGGACGTCTCGGGTCTCGATTGCTCTGTCTAGTTTGCTTCGTCAAACCTCTGTCACACTAATATTATAAAGGCGAAAGTTTGTATGTGTGTGTGTGTGTGTGTGTGTGTGTGTGTGTGTGTATGTTTGTTACTCCTTTACGCAAAAACTACTGGATGGATTGGGCTGAAATTTAGAATGGAGATAGATTATACCCTGGATTAGCACATAGGCTACTTTTTGTCCCAGAAAATCAAAGAGTTCCCACGGGATTTATAAAAAACCTACATCCACGCGAACGAAGTCGCGGGCATCAGCTAGTACGTAATAATACCTAACATACTATCCTTACTCTTGACAACAGTTCGTCGTCTACGCTTGCCCTTAGTGAATGTCGAAGCCCTTGGGTGCTACATTTATGTGTACTTATCTTAGATTCTTTACATCAACGTGTTATAGAGTACAGAACCCCGCAGCAAAATAATTAAAGCGTGCCATTAAAAATTCTCCCAGTGAGCTCTGGTCGGCCGGATATGTGATAATATTAATACGGTCGGGGCTTTCGGATGTTCTTAGCTCGTAGGTTCCACAATTGCTCCGCGAAATAATGTAGATTGCATTAATGATGTGCACATTAGCCGAGATGGTGTATATCAAGAGTGTTAAATGATAACGAACTTACGTTGGACGGACGATATCAAACTTTTTTTTTTCTCTCTCGTCTGGCTTTACAAAGATTAGCCAATGTCAAGTTTGTAGTTATTTGCAACAAGTTAGTTAAACTATACAAGTATGGACCCCGTCTGTGCCGGCGCTCGCCGACATACGCACGGCACCCCCTTAGAGCGCTTTCCAGTCAGTTTTAACAAAAAAAACCACTCCAACAAGGCAGAGCACGCCCGCTAGCTAACACCAACACAGACGAAGTCCGATATCAAACTAGCTGGAAACTATTGGACGCAAACACCGGCGCTTCTTTTACTTGGGGCCTCATGGCTTTAATGCTCAGGCGTCGTAATAACCAAACCCTTAGGTATAACTGGTGATGTGTGACACAAGTTTAAAAAAGAAACATATTTTTCTTTCTTTTTTTCCAGCAGCGGCATGTTCTGTGTGATCTATGTTCTATTGCAACGGTTGGCGTCTATTGGTTTAAATAAAGATGATGAGAAAATGATAACGAATTTAGCGTACAAGACAAGGTGTCTATTTGGTTGTATAGATATCCTAAAGTAGCAGAAAAAGTACTTAACTTTCGCAAGGAGCATTGTAAAAATGAGGCCAGTATTATTTGGATTTCTGTGTATAATCAAATAGGCTTCCATGTCTGTTTGGTAAACGTAACCTTGGATGGTTCAGTTTTCAAGGCTACCAAAAAGTATTTCCAAGCAAGGGAGACTTATTTCAACGACTGCTTACAGCTGACTCGCAAAGGGACAAAGGGACCACAAACACACAAGTTTAACACAGTTTCAGTCCTCGACATACTGATGTGGCCAATTTGTTCTAAGTTACCAATATAACCGAGAAATGTGTTATGCTTGACTCTTGCGCTTCTTCCAGCAGTATGCGACCAAGTTTGCTCGTACATAGAAATATAAGCCGGCTGCAGTACAGATTGAATTTACAACGCTGACCGACGTTAAACTTTAATAACATTCCATCTTGCATTACTAGTGAAGCCAAGCAGGGCAAAGCGTCAAAAACAAAAGATAATATGATTAGAAATGAATTACACACACGCGATAAGTCCGCACTCGCAGGACTAACTAACCGCAGCCCCACGTCGGCCTTTGTGCCCACTTTCTTTGTATTTTGTTTCATTTCATGCAAAATTTAATTTCGTTTTCAAGACTCGCGTGGAATGATATTACCACCGGCCGCGACCGCCGCTTGTAATTTCATTGCTACTCCTCAAGTGTACGTGGATTGTGGACATCGGGGCCTTTTTCATCACATTCCCTTTCGGTCGGTGCGTATGTTTTGCAGCGGACGTTTGAATTAAACCGAATTGCGGCATCGTTAATTGCTCGACGAAACCACCTGTGAAATTTCATTGGTGAAGTTTTAATTTTAAACTTTACGTTGTTTTATTCGCTGTTTATGTAGCAATTTAAATGCTCGCATTCGGCGTTGATTGAAGCGATTATTGTGGAATTACTATTGCGTTATAATTGTGTGTGCTATAATGATGATAACTATAATAATTAGGTAATACTTATGGTAAGCTTTATCATGATTTGGGTCAGTAGGTATTATTGAGCTAATATTGAAGTTGCGAAAGCGAAGAAAGCTCAGCGTTGGAAGATAAGGTGAACAGTCGACATCAAACAAGTTGCAAGAAGCCGCTGGATTCAGGCGGCGCAAGACCGTGGCGTGTGGAAGTCCCCACAAGAAACTTATGTTCAATTCTATATCCAGCATAGGATCTTTACCTACTTATCGTTTGATAATAATTATGACTAGCTGTGCCCGCGACTTCGTTCGCGTGGAATAGTGACTTTTCGGGCAGCATGTACGTTAAAAATGTTCGCCGTGATTCTTTAAATTGACATAACTTTTTTATATATGAACCGATTGACATGAAATAAACACTAAATGTTAAGTGAAGCTTACTACAATATATTAGTGAAAACCGTATCTAAATCGAATAAGCCATTTCTGATATTAGCGTGCACAAACACACAGACAAACAGACAAATAGACAAAAAAAATATTAATTACAATTTCGGGTTCGGCATCGATATAATAACAACCCCTGCTACTTTTTTTAAATATATTTCCATTGTACAGACACCACTTTTCTACAATTTTATTATATGTATAGATGATGATGAAGTACTTACCTATTGAGCTATCATTACTTTTACCCGAGAGTTCCAACTAGAAGTTAGTACTTAAAAGCTCCAAAAACTTTTAATTTTAGGCTTATTTTATGGTTTATATAAGTAAACTTTCTTGAAATAACTGCATTACCTTGAAGTTTCATATCTATAACACTTTTACTTCCAAAACCTCAACTTTAACACTGCTCACCCCTAAGAAGCAATTACAACACAAAATAAAATCGACGTAAAACCGGGAACCAATAAAAAGCTCCTTACAAGTATCTCAGAAGCCCTCTTAAAGCTTATAAGAAATAGCAACCCCAATTTGCCATCGATATTGGTAACACAGTCCGGCGTAAGGGTTCCTCCCCAAGGTAAAGGGATAAAAGGACGACTTTTTGTGTGATCTACCCACAAATCAGGGTGTTTAGAATACTTGAGAATCGTGGGAAACTTCCTTGTTGGTAGTAGAATATATTTCTATTGAGCTTGAGGCTTATCAGATTAAAATAAGATTGTATTTTGTGGCAACTGATAGATTTAAAGCTATGAAAATTAGCAGTAGAGGCAGATGTATAAAAAAATTATAGTAAAAACTAAAAGAAAACTCTTATACAAAATTAGAGTTCTTATAAAATTGAAAATCTTGCGTAACTTAGGCCCTTTTCTAAAAAGTTAATGAAACTAGTCGGGCTTACATCAACTAAATACGTGAGTAAGTATAGCCATAACAATCTATACATATAATTATTAATGCTTTTATTTTTTGATTCAACAAATATTAACATACCTACCTACTTACCTACATTAACAAAAATCACTTGAAACCGAATTTAACTTAATCAGCATCTAAAATGTGTCGTGCCTACGAAAGTTGGTCTTTGTTTAGAATTTTGGAATTATAAGCGTAATTTTAATTTAGCTATGTCTCGGGAATAGAAGGATTAAGGTAGGTATAAGACAAACTAAGCAATCTAAACTGTGTAAATTGTGTTCAACATTTATGACATGTTAATCTCATAGACACCATAACAAATATCCAAGTGGCCGATATGCAAACATTGCAAGTTTGTTCAGGACATGTTTAACTGGACATCGGACGTCTTTGCAAATGTTCCTGCAAGATTGCTACCGGCTAGTTTGAGAGGGATCGTTTGTTTACATCTCTTATAATCCCGTAATTACATAATGTGATTGCGCCATTAGGTATATTATTTATCAGCCAACATTTTAAATGATATATAATGATATATAATAAAACGAAAAGTGGCTTATCTAATTACTGTACACAGTATGCCTGTGGAATGGTGCCAAGAATATTGGCTGCATTGCCACGCTGGACAGCCAGGCTGATCCTTTGGGCAAAAATGAGCCAACCCATCTGTCACCAGATGAGGCTATCAACCGCGGTGAAATGTCTCGTAATTTTTTTAAAAGTGTTAAATACACACATGAAACATTGTTAAATCAACGTAATTTTACAGTTGTAGTCGGCTTTGTATTCGTCCAAAGCTATTTATGCTTTGTTACGTTGGTATAGTTATTGAAAGATATTGAGATCTTTTGAATATAGTAATTGCTGGATTTCTTGCCGGTTTTTCGAAGATATCTTCGATATATATTAATATACTAAAAACAAGTCTTAGTAATACCCGAAATTATTTTTCATAAAATAGTTTTCATTTCAATATGATTGACATTCCTCATTGGATCTAATATGACACATTACCACATCAGTTCTTAGGTCTTAGGTAGTACCTATTTATTTAGAAAGCCTACCTAGGTTGTGGCAGATAGATAAACGCACATTCTATTGTTTCTATAGTCCATGAATGTTTCTTTAAATATCAATGAGTGCAAATTCTAATCAAAATCAGCGAATTCTGATCAAAATAATTGTAAAATCAAAGTTGGTCCTACCCAAGACGAGGAATCCACAAGTCAACTTGTCTCTATCCGTATGGGGTGATCCGAAAGGCGTCTGATCTTCCCGGGTCGGATTAGCCGGTAAATTGGTTAAGCCGAATCACGCGCTCACCTATCAATTGTGATCTAGACACGCTTTGTGGAAACACATTAGTTTAGGAATAAATATTCATTCCAGTATGTATGTACTTTTAAATAATTAAAAACGGGAGAGTTAGCCCAACAAAAAGTCGGTCAAATGCAAAGCACAAGAAGTGTTTCGTACCAACGCACAATAAATAATACTTTTTTAAATTTTGATTAGGACCTATTTGTTGTTATAGGGCAGTATTTCATTCTGTGAAACTTTACCGGTCTCTATCTATTTATGGTTTACGAGATACAGGCCGCTAACAGAAACACAGACGGACGGACAGACCGACAGACAGCGGAGTCTTAGTAAATAATATTATGGTCCCGTTGGCGCCTTTTAGGTACCGAACCCTAAAAATGAATTACTGGCTGATGATGTAAATCAAGTTGGTCTACTATGGTGGTTATGGTTGTTGATCTAATTAGGGTATAGGGATACTAATTGGGTTTATTTCGAACTCGAGCCCGACGTAAAAAAGGAGTCTTATAAGTTTGACTTCTTTGTCAACCGACCGATCATAGATCGTCCGTCCGTCCATACGTTCGTCTGCAAGCTTTTCACGGCCCATCCGTTTAATCGATTTTGACGAAATTAGCTTTGCATCCCGTGAAAAGAAAATAGGCTTCTTTTAGGCATCAACCAGTGACTGAATAAATTAATAAACGTACTTAAAGCGCTTTTAAGTAGTTCGAGAACTATTAACAGGAAAGGTCCCGATAAGAAAACCACGTATTCAATTCCAATAGATTCTAATAAGATTAGCGTTGTCACAGGGCGTTAGATAAAACAGTTTCTGGCCTATAATTGGGGTTCAGGTCGCATTGGTCCATCACCTCAACTGATTTCGGTAAATTATACTTAAATACAATATGATAGAGTTCATTTTAAGTGGGCAAGTTTACAAGTGTGGTCATCACTCGCATGACTAGGCAATATCGACTTCGAAGGTGATGGTTGTGATTGCTAACAAGAATTTTGACTGTATGTGTGGAAGAATAGAGTTGAAAATGTTTTAAATGTATTTGCGGATAGTTTTCTCCGATCGGGTGCCGTTTACAAATTGGATCGGTCGTGGGTAAATCAGGGTTAGCCGTAATTGAGTCTTACAGGATCATTCGGTTTACGATGTTGTGGAGGCGGTCAAAGGATTATGGGAATCTATCTATTGATCAGGGAACAAGTGTTTGTATTGTCGTGTTCGCTTTGATATAGTTTGTGGATTTTGCGGTGTATTTTAGGGTTAACCTTTTGATATGGTGGCGTACGGTAGTAAATCTTAATAATTTTTGTAGGATTTCAACCTTCATTCTTTGATTTATATTAACTTTTACATAATGCAAAGCTATTTTGACTAAAACTGAGTCCGGCAGTGTAAAATTGTTGTTTCTTACTTTACATTTTTTTATTTTTGGTAGACGTACTAAATTTTTATCCATTTGCCATTTGGTGGACGCAGCGATGTAAATGTCCATGGGGTGGCGTGGATGTATATAAACTCTCGCCAATGTCTAAGTAGTCTATTTTGCTACGCATATTATATGTGTTACGTTCAAGAGTAATACGTCTTCAATTTTTAAAATACAGTAAAATTGCATTAGCTTTGCACTATCTAAAAGTTAATAAATCAAAAATTTAAGTACTACAAAAATTATTTAGATACTTATACATAAATGTTATAATATACACCTATAGATAATTCACCTCTCACTGGATTACAACCTATGTGAAATAAAAAGAATGTTACGTAATTTTCTAATTACAGTGACGTACCTACCGATCTACTTGTATAGGCATAATTTATATAAATATGATTTTTCTAATTGCGAAACGTTCATTTTCCCTTTTCACGTTTCAAGGAATTATTTCTGAGTTTAGAATTTCTTAACTGTTTGCTTATGTTTTGCGGCCTCCCATCCATTCAGCAAGTGAGAAAAAACAAAAAAAACAATGTCTCAAAACCGGAAAAACGAACAATGAGGCATTACTTTGTAAAACAATAAAGCCTTTAGAATCGAAAGCTAACAAGTACGAAATAAAGTTGGCGGGGCGGGCGTGGGTTCTATTCCCGCGTGAAACCCGCTTGTTTGAACAGGATCGGATACTGTTTGGCGTCCGTCTGCGACATGTGAACATTAATTACTTGTTGTGGTCTAAGAAATTGAAGCAACGTAAATAATAGAAAGAATTTTTAACCACTAAAGACGAATGTGAAAGATGAATCGTTAGCTGGCGATAGAAATGCGGTTAGATAAGGTAGGTTTCCTCAGGATATTTTTCTTCACCGTTAAAGCAAGTGATATTAAGGTGATCAGCCAAACGAGCGTAATTTTTTGAGTTGTGAATCACGTAAAATTAATCGCGTAATCTACTATAAGATACCTACTACTAGACAACTCATTTTGCGTCGCCTTGTGGCACATACAGAACTGTTGTATGAAACCGAATGCGCGTATATTATTACGGGCGCAACTCACAACGCAAAAAATTATGCTTGTTTGGCTGAACACTAATTGCTTAAACCTCACATAACTCCGAAGAGTTATAGATGAATGCCCGGGATCGAACCCCAGACTAAGAGGCCGACGTCTTACCTAACCACTAGGCTATAACCACTTTTACACCTATAGTAGTTACTTAAATAATTATTACCAAAGTATTTTTTTATATAATTGTTTTAAAAATAACAAAAACCCATATAGGTACGTTCCTATTTCTTGTTTCATGTTAACCTATGGTTTCAGGAGCGCTACTATGAGAAGACCTGAAAATTGTTGGAAATTTATCTTTCCGCTTGTGCGATGTAAATATTTAAGCTCATTAATATGTTCCCATCGCGATAACAACGTTAAAATATTTGGTATTTAAGGCGAAAGGCATATTTGCTTCGAATCGTTGCAGCGGCCGGCGATAAGGAGTTATCAAAGAAATTATGGCGACGCCCGACGGAGCTTAATATACGTTGGACTTAAAATGTTTTCACAAACGCTCTGTTAGCTCTGCTGCTAATTAAGGTAAATAATAAGTACGATAATAAATATCCGTATACCTGATTAGGTCCATAGGTATCAATTTCGAGAAAGAGGTTAACCTCCGAATCTAACGCGGGCAGCATTTGGAAAGTTCGAGAGGTGTTTTCGTCCAAAACTGCTCAGTGCTTGTAGACCAAAGTCTTCGAACAGTGTTAATGGTGGCATATGGATCCGAGACATCCGCTAACGATGGGCCTCGTAAGAAGGCTCAGAGTCACTCAGCGGGCGATAGAGATCTGTTTCAGGGGTAACTACGTATACCTACTAATATTACAAATGCTAAAGTGTGTCTGTCTGTTTGCTACCTTTTCTCGGCCCATTCTTTTTACAGATTTTGACGAAATTTGGTACAAAGGTAGCTTGCATCGCAAAGACGTAGGCTACTTTTAATTCCGAGAAATTTAAGAATTCCCTCTAGACTTTTAAAAACCTAAATGAACGCGGATGAAGTCGCGGGTATCATTTAGTTATCTATAAGTTCTTCTTCTTATCTGATCCTCTTAAAAGGTGAGGGTAAAGGTGAGAGATAAGTTTTAAGTCCAATAAAAACTTGCTCTGCGGTTATGCGATACGTCCATAAACTGGTGCTGTCAACGCCGACGCCGAAATCCGCGCAGCCGACAACTTAGCCGAAACATCTTAGCATAATTAGTGGGAAAGGGGCTGTTTATTGCTAATATTAGTTGTAAGGATTATTTCCAACGGCGAGGAGCTGTAGTGCGCCTTTTAACGGCTATTATCATAAGTCTGTCTGGTTGTTTCAATGGTGCGATCTGTCGTTGTTTTATTATTCGATATCGTATCCTATTAAACCACAAGGGTGCAGATTCAATCTTTTCGGTTTTTAATCCATACCCACTGCTTCTGTTCCTACTTTTAACTTACAACTTTTATGATCTATACTAACCTTATAACCCCACTACAACTTCAAAAGCCGTATTTAAATAAAGGTAAATACCTACTCACTTATTTCTAACTTTTTGATGGAGTAGGTTTTAAAATAGGTACATGCTTCATTCCTTCTGATCCAACTGAGATAATCTTTTGAAAAACTCTGAGTTTTACTCATACATTTATAAGAATAAACACTTTTTTAGTTGACTAAAAAGCTTAAAGGTTAGTAAGTATGTACAATTTGTAATTTTTTCTGGTTCAAATAGAATCCATAAACAGAGTAGATACTTTAATTGATGACCATTCTCTACCTAAACAAATTAAAAAAAGCTGTTATAACTAGCTGTACCTAGAACTAATAACTAGAATATTACTATTTTATAGTAAGTAAGACATAGACCCTTCAGAATCACTTGCAGAACTATTATCGTATCGTAAACGTGTACACTAAATGTAGTTTAAATTAACGTTTTGATTTAACGTTTATAGCTTATATTAGTCGAACGGATCATATGCTAATTTCCTCCGTCTAGATTATCTTAAGCCACCCTTGCTCTAAGAGCTAGCTTGGGATCATCAGAATTACATTTTTGATGCATTTAAGAGGAAGGGTTGTACCCGCATAGCTTAATTCTTTTAAAGATTATTCATTTTTATTACCATAGTTACTTTAATACCTTATGAACCTATGCGTTTTTAGATCACATTATGTCAATGCGGAATTCAAAAATATTATGATGTATGACTAAGATATATATAAAACACCTTGATGCCATATTAAAGACGATTATTTTGTAAATTGCTTCAAAAAGTGCTCCTTAGTTAGAATTATTAATTGATTGATAAAAAATTGTGAGATTTTTATCTCTCTAATCATGAGTGGAAATCGACCTCTCTATATAATTTTTCTTGTCTTTGAAATAGCAAAAGATATATAAATATAGTACTCACACAAGTCATAACTTTGTTTCTTTGTTCAGTTCTATTATAATATGATAATATTTGAGCTTTTTTACGCTAATTCGTCCGCGTGATAAGCCTGCTACTTGGAGATAAAGTAGTTATCAGTTAAAGAATTTACAGGATCGATTATTACTATCCCGGAGTTACCGTCTTTATAATATTAGTATAGTAATCTACAAGTATATTGGTTAAACTCAATCCAAATGCACAAATCCAAAAACCGCCACCCCAGATCCACCCCCGTCTAAGTGGTGGATGCGGGCAAATCTTCGAATTAATTTTACTGCCGAAATATGCAAATTTCAAGATATAGCCGCCTAATAACATGTACAAAAGAGTGGTGACTCGGGCGCGCAAAACAGTAGATGGCCATTGTTCAGAACCTCCGAAGGTGAATTAGTTTATGCCTAAGACTTCTTGGACTCATAGAGTTCTGACGAGTGAACTAAAAGACAACAGTCGAATAACCAACATAAGTCAACGAGTAACAATCCCAAAGTTCTAATAGGCGAGGGCACCTTTAAACGTTGGGGGTCAAAAGGATACAAAAGGTTTCTCAATTTAAGCACTTACATCTAATTATTATATATCTATTACCTAATATTACCTAGATTGATTGATTATGAAAAAGAGTGTATGTATGTGTGTGTGTTTGATTATGTCTGTGTTTCTGTACATAGCCTAGAGTAATTTATATTGATAGCATTGCATCATCTGCAAAGAAGACTTAATTTTATATTCTTTGACATAATCGTTACTTCAGGCTAACATTATAGCCGCTTCGAGGAGCTTAATAGGTTTCAAAATTTACCGTGATAGTAGAAAATACACGATGCTTACGTGCCGGCTTTCTCGGGAACTTATCAGCGGTTATTAGATTCCAGGTGTTTGGTTTAGTTTAGTGAATGCGGTTAGGAGCGCCTCCGAAACTTAAAGGCCAAAACAAACCTACGCGCGACGGCAACATGTCCAACGCGGTTCCTATAAGGTAAAATAAGGAGCTGTTCTAAGGCATTCGCACTAAGTACGAAGCGTGAGTAATAATCTGCCGTTGATTTAGGTACTTCATATAGTTACTTGTATTACAAATCGCAAAACTACATGTTTACATTGGCATCGATATAACGTCCTGCAGTATAATATTATGTACGAATTATCAGTTTAACGTAGAATATTCACATTATCTGAAACATGAAAATGCAATTTATCAATATATTGAAGTATAGCCTGCACAGCGCGCTGGAAGAAGTTAAGCAAGTAAGATTTCTTTATTGGTATTGTTAGTTCATAAGTTTGTAGATCATAAGCCGGTACTTAATAAACATCATTCACTGCTGCCGCATTTAATCATTACCTACAACTTACTTCAGTAGGTTAGAGTCACCACCGTTGCGCACAGCAGCCATCGTAATGTGGACAAAGGTTAAGTATACCTCTCTATTAGAAACTACAAGCTGGCAACGAAAGTGAGTAAGGTCAATTGATATAAAGAACAAAGAAAAGCAATAATTTACAATATAATTACTTAAATATGAATTCTATATAATATTACTTAAATATTTAGTTAAATAAACTAAATACATGAAAAAAAAATAGAAGCGTAGTCTGCTTCAGCCTTAACGATTGTAGAGCGGAAGTTTTAACTATTCTCGTTATAGTTTAGTGTGTTGATATAGTTAATCAGAGTCTAATTACGAGCAAAAGTAGGTCTTTTTTCACAAGACCTAAAAGGGCTTTGAAGATAGACTTGTAATTAAGACTTTGACCTGTTTCGGGGTCCGGAGTTCGATTTCACGTACGCACCTCTAACTTTTGGAACCTAAACGCTTATATTGTTTAAAGCAATTACTTGTTGTATGTGGAGGAAAACATAATGAGAAAATCTGTATGTTCAAGGTATATTGTAAAGTCTGTCAATCTTACTGCTTACAATTCAATTGTTTACTGGTTAATCTTCATTGGTTTAAGTACTTCGATGGCTTTTGGTAAAATCCATCAGTAAAATAGCAATAATTATAATTTCATCGCTTATAGATAGGGAACTATCACGGCGCCGAAGGAATAATATGATTAAGAAACTTTTTTAATCAATAAAAAGAACAAGGCGGAGGGCTTCCTCGCTTCTGCATCGCTTTTTGTGCTTTTTTCACTTAGAGTTATGTTACACTATCGAAATATTGCTCGACCAAAAGTTGTACTTACTATTTCCACTATATACTTTACTAGCGACCCGCCCCGGCTTCGCAGGGGTGGACACTACCACGAAAAATCCTATCTTTTTTCCGGGATAAAATATAGCCTATACGGATTCGGAAGAATCCCTCTAAGTAATGGTAAAAGAAATTTTGAAATCGGTCCAGTAGTTTTTGAGCCTATTCAATACAAACATACAAAAATACAAAGGTTTCCTCTTTATAATATTAGTGTAGATTATTTTGTATTGAAAAATATCAACTCAATAATAGGTATTTATTGGATTAGTCTAAAATTCAAGGTAGGTACATAGGTATTGATAGTTTTAATGACTCCAAAAGAAAGAGAGAAGATTTTTTCACTTAATATGGAAGAGTCAGAGAGATTTGGAACTTAGACTATAATAAAATCAGCGATTAATAACTCTATCGTTAAATCTAAATTTGATAATAGAAAGTTCGGACTCACACACTGACTGATTTATAGCCGAAAAATTTTGCACGGAGGTTCCTTTTATAATATAGACAACGAAAAGTGGAATAAGTGGCAATAAGGCTGAATTGTTTGGAATTCCCACGGGAGCGACGCTGCAGTCGTATGTTTTCAATAATATTACGCTTCAATACAGTAAGAATATTCAAATTTTTGTTTGAAAGCAAGATTTTGTGTGATGTTTACTTTCATGGAAAAGCGCATAACTAATTTATTGAGTCAACTGTGTGTTAAGTTCAGTAATTTTGGAAGCAGGTGGAAGAAAAAGAAATGTTATGCTGACCCCACATAACATGGGATAAAGGACAAGAAGAAGAAGATGGATCATCTTAGGTGATTTTGAATGGACGAGGCGTCAGCCACGTCCTTTTAAACGAAACGAGGTCGGTAATTGGTACTTCGACCGAGATTTGTATAGTACTTTACCTCCATTTACGAGGAAACGTAAAAAACTTAAACTCATAAACCATACAGTCTGAATTACACCAATTCGAAAGTGACGGTCTTGTCTCTTCTATACGTCCTGGCTCTATTTAATTCGTAGTGGATTAAAATTTACATGCTCACGACTAGCGTTATTGAAACGGGGCTTGCTAAAATATGTTTTAAATTCCTCTTCGCTTAGAATTTCGTATAAACTATCAACTACAACGTCATAAAACAAAAAGTCGCTAGTGTGTTCAAACACTTGCGCTCTTTTCGCCTTATTTCTCATTACACCGCCGCCTTGCCTCGTTTCCTCTTACGTCATACTTATAATCGTTTATCGTTTGATGCCCGCGGTCCGCTTATTTCACAGGGAAATTGAAAAAGTTATCCTGATCGTCAAGTGTGAAATCCTGGGCATAGCTGCAGACAGTATTCCGGTGGTGCAGCCTGCAAGTTGAGGAGAATGTTGGAAAGTCCAAATTACTATTTTCCAGTGGTGCCATACTTTTTCTAACAAGCAGTAGGTACTAAATTACAAAAATTAAAATGCTCGATGGTTCTACGTAGTAATAGAATCTTGCGTTCTGTACACCAACATTTAGTAGGCTCTACTTTTTAACCCAGAAAGTCAAAGAGTTCCCGCGAGATTAAAAAAAGTACTGAAATCCACTTGGATGAAGTCGCAGGCATCATCCAGTCTAGTATAATATGAAATATCTAAATATTCTCTTTAACTAACAAATCTTCATGATAATAAACACACCTTTCTGCATCTGGATTACTAAGAGGTGCATTAGTCAGTAATTATTGATAAGAACCGAAGTTAACCCTTTTAAATTCGGTGCGGTCGTTAAAACCCGCGGTAGGGGTTCAAGGGGGAACGGGGTGGGTTCACAATTAATTGTTCCATAAATTAATTTATTTTACAAAATATTGTGTGTTTTATTACATGAAATAAATATACTTGTAATTTATATTAATTACTATTGACTAGCAATGCTAATCTGTATGAGAAATATAAAGAGAATGTACGTTTTATTTTATTTTACTTATTAGACACATTATGCCAATAATACTGAGTTATTACAATCATGAGACATAATCTCTCCAGAAAAAGTCTGCACACTAAGCAGCATTAATATAAGTAACGAACGAGTCTCTATTGAATAACAAGTGTAAATTAAAAATTTTCAACACCCCCGACAAATCATTTTCAAATAAATAATTATGTTTATCTAGGCAACGTCCATCTTGACAGCTTGACATTTGTCAATTGACACTTGAATATTATGAACCTAAGGGTTATCTAACCTTCTTTTCTACAAGAAAACTAGAAAATACCTAATAACTTTTAAACGGCTGAACCAATTTTCTTGGATTATAGCTAAGAACACTCTCGATCAAGCCACCTTTCAAACAAAAAAAAGTAAATTAAAATCGGTTCATTCGTTTAGGCGCTACGATGCCACAGACAGATACACAGATACACAGATACACAGATACACAGACACACAGACACACAGATACACAGATACACACGTCAAACTTATAACACCCCTCTTTTTGGGTCGGGGGTTAAAAATAAAAATAACAGAAATTAAAAGTAAACATTATTTCCTAAAATTGATATATATTGTTGTATGCCACTTAGGTAACTTACGGGGACATCTATTTTTATTATTACAGCTTAATATTAAAAGAGATAATGCCATAAATACAAAATATCTTGATTAAAAAAAGGCAATGTTATATTGGCGATTGATCCCATAAAACACGGTATGAACGACCACTGAACGGTAAAACAGAATTATGTATGCAAATTTCCCACCATAAGTAGGTACAGTACAGTAAAAATAAAGGCCGGGGATTTGCGGGGTAGGGGTATTAAAATTCGAGATGCACGTACATCGCTAAGCCGTCCACAATTAAACCAAGGTGGGTCCATCTCACCCCCCGCGGCGGTGGCTGGGTTATTTTTCCATATTTAATAAAATAATAAAAAAATTAAAATATTCAACCCGCGTCAGCGCGTGTATCGCTATCGGTGGCCGGGACAGATACATATTTTTTTACGCCATTTTGTTTTACGTGACCGGAGATGCGGTTTGCGAAGATTATACAAGCGCTCGTGTTTAAATAATTTAGAGGTTGTGTTTTTGTTTTATGTCAAGGTAATTGAGTTTTAATTTTAATGTTTTAGTTTACGGCATGCGTTGCAATGCCGTAAACAAACATGTTTTTTTTTTATTCATATATATATATGTATAGTTTTTTTATGCAGGAACCATTTTGGGCGCCCTCAGAATACCCTACCAAAGTTTCATAACAATCTAATCTGCGGTTTAGCCGCCTATAAAACACAAACATAAAAACATAGATTTTTATATATAAGATTAATTAATAATGGATTACTAATCATAATAATTTTAATTGTTGTTATTTTTACGATAGACATGATTTCACCCTGAAGAAGGCCGTGGGAAGCGGGTGGATGAGAAAGGTGGAGGGTTGTGTTTGGTGGCGTGCTTTCGAAAAGGCCTATATGCAATGTACAGCCTATATAGGGCTGAGGATTGGATGATTTCACCGACGATTTCGCTTGGTCACCATCACTATCAGATGGTAATGCTTCATGTATTTCGATAATTTGCAACGAAATATTAGGAACATTATACAATACAAAATAATTCAAAAAAGATGAATTGATTGACTGACTGATGAAAAAATGGCTTGAACCGTCGTTTCTAGAAACTTGAGATTTTGGATGTAGGTTTTCTTTTTATAATAAACCTACTCTAAGGATTTTCAGAAGTTTCGTCTGAAAGAAGCTGGGGCGAGTCAGTCGGTAAGTCAATAAAAGAGTATTCAAATCTTTGACTTGCACTTCGCCAACAGCTATGCCAATTTAATTTATGGTTGGACAACTTTCAAAAATATAAATCAAAACAGGTTATAAGTACTTAACTATTTTACTAAATAATAACAACCGATATTGCACAGTAATTATATTTTTTTCAGGATTATTCGGTGCAATAAACAAATACATAATTGAATTAGGTGAATTAAAAACACTAAACTAGAATAATTATTTACTATATTCATGGTTTATTTTATAATGGTTTCATTAGAAAACGGACTATTTACGCTACCCGTTACTAGATGGCGTACAACGTTACGATTACACATAAACTTGAATACTTTTATACTTTTGGCTAAAATAATGAGTATCAGAATGGTATCAGATAATATAGTATAATATAGTATATGGTATCAGATCATAATTTATGATAAAATTATCATCAAATTATGATAGGTACCTACTTAATAAAATTATAATTTTCTTGCTTTCTTTATTTAGTTAGGTTTACTCGCTTTAGTCTAAGCCAGAAAATGGATTGGTCAATCAATTTCTTTTATTACAGGACGATGCTCCCGACTTTTGCAATTTAGGGTTATTTAAAATTCCAGTGGGAACTTTGATTTTTTGGGATGAATAACTTTTTTAGCACGGAAAATCAAAATCATCTCCAGGCTTGCATCCTGGAGATGATTTTGATTATTTGCTGATGCCTGCGACTTCATCCACGTAGAATTAGGTTTTCGAAAATTCCGTAGGAACTTTTTGATTTTCCGGGTTAGAAAAGCCATGTCATTTCAGATCTTTAACTATATCTGTTAAAAATCAAGTCGACCCGTTGGTCTGTGGCGACGTGATTGAAGGACAAACCAATAAACAAACTCATTTACGCATACTTACAATATGGGTAGTGTAATATTAATAAATTTTAATTTAATTTCGTTTCTTTGTAAGTAGCTTTCTTACCAGTGACTTCTTGTAATTAAAAATACTAAGGACTCTCCACGTACAGCTCCCATTAAAAGCAACTAGCTATTAATTACGGAATATCTCTACATCACGATATTATCCTCGCAAAATGAAAAGCGATATAGCTTGTGCTTAGTTGGCCAGCTTCCAAGCTGTGATACGGTTCGGGACGGTCACTCCCGGAATATGGGAATTTATGCTGTATCACCTACCTATGGCTTTAATTTTAAGCCATAGGTAAAATTGAATGTTTCTAGCCTTCTAATTTCTAAGTTTTAGATATTAGACGGGTAGAAATATCCAATTAAAAAATTAAGACACGATTTCGGAAATCTAACTTTGCCTTATTCTATGTTCCTCTTTATACTTCAAGCATTGTCTTAGAAGTTTAGTTGAAGAGAAGAAGAGAAGAAGATTTCAGAAGATGGACTGAGGATGAGTTGCTAAGATGCAAGAGCAAGTTGCTAAGTTGAGAGCTTAAGATTGTGCACCCTTTACTTAATTTTTTTCTAAAGCAGGAGCGCACAATTTAAATTATAAATGAAATTACCCTAATAGATATAACCATGTTCTCGCTAACTAAAGAGGTTTATCACGAGGCATTCCTCAAGGATGTAGGGAACTGCAATGGTGCATGCAACGTATTTTGAGAAAAACCGGTTAAGTGTGAGTCTGACTTGCCCACGAAGGGTTCCATACTATCTTACAAGATATATCTAAGAATTAAAAATAATATTGCTACCTCGTTAAACTGAGGAATACGACCACCATTATTCTGAACGGATTTGATAGGCTAAGTTTTAATAAGCTTCTGACCTTTGCAACCGATTAAGGATATTGGTATCTACGCTAACGCAACGCATTTGCTACGCTACGTAACAAAATCCTGAAGTATTCTAAAAATCTTTACTAAACTTTGAAATATACTTTATAGAAAACTCAAGTAGATACATTTAAATATCTTAGAAGTTTAATACGAAAATGTCTAAGATTTTCCGTGAAAACTCTGCCGTCTCTTGAAGCCTTATCCCCCAATAAGTCCGATACGACCGAACCAGAAGCGTTGGCTGACTAACTTTTCATTTCATTATCCAAACTTTTAATCTCAAAGTGCCCGTGAAAGAAAAATGGAGGCGTTAAGGAAATCGCCAGCGCCACCTATTATCAACTCCTGCAACTCGAATAATTTCAGTACCGGCTTCTACAGTTCAATTTTCCACTACAAACAAAAAACTACTTTAAATTAAAAGACTCACGGTGTGTTTTTGAATGTTAGTCGTTTGGTGGTTACGTCCTCGAAGTCGAGACGAATTGTTACAGAAGAGTCATAAAAAGTAAGATATTAATGTATCGCGGGAGGCATTAGACGGTCGGTGGATCGATTTCTATGCATAAAAAATGCTAATGGCCCGAGAGAGAGTACGTAGTTCTCTTGCCGTTGATTTATGTGAGGAGTTTGGCCAACTATTCGCGCTTGATGTCGTCTAAGGTGTTTCGCGGACAGGTGGTAGGCGAGCGCTTTGAGCGTTTTAACGTAAACGACTCGCGACTTTGTTACGGAGCTCTGCCTCGTATAGAACGCTTTGAACATAGATATCTTTGGACTTGAGTGAATTTTATTACATGGAAATGAATCGCAAGTTGAAGCTTATAAAAAGATTAAAATGAACTTTATGTGCAATCTTGCACTAAATATGTGTGTGTTTTTTTATCGTCTAGATAACAATAGGTATTTATTTCTATGTACTTTTCCTAACTCATTGTATCAAAGTTAATTGAATACTATCTATTCTAATCTAAATTAGCCTGTACTGTCCCACGCCTGGGCAAAGGCTTCCCTCCAATTTTTCCACCATTCCCTATTTTGTGTCTTCAGACCATTAATATTATGTAGATAATATTAAAGATATTAATTAATATGTCTGTTTATAGTTACAAAGCAAAAGTAGTCTAGACCTAGCCTCACTCTTATTATGTTTCAATTCTAGGAAAAAGTTTGTGTGATATATTTTATGTTAAATGAAAGCACGATACGAATAATACGTAATTCCTTTATACTCGTATAAACACTAGATAATGCCCGCGATTTCACCCACCTAAATTTAGGTTTTAAAAAAATAATTCGTGGGAACCCCTTGATTTTCTGGGACAAAGGGTATGTCAATCCCTGAGATTAAATTCAAATTCAAATTCAAATTCAAAATGTTTTTATTCAATTAGACTTTTACAAGTTCTTTCGAATCGTCAAAAGCATCTACCACTGGTTCGGAATGCCTTTCCTACCGAGAAGAACCAGCAAGAAACTCGGCGGTTGCTCTTTTCAAAGATTTGATATACAATATTATGCCATGTATAAAAGCAATTGAAGTCCTGCGCATTGCTGGAGCGAATCGAAGTTCAAATCCACGCTTTTTTATCATTTACATAATCTTCGATAGTATAATATGCTTTTCTCAGGAGCATATTTTTAATAGATTTTTTGAACCTGTGTAAAGGCAAGTCCAAAATTGACTGAGGAATTTTGTTATAGAAGATTATACCCATTCCCACAAATGACTTTTGGACCTTCCTGAGACGGAGCGTAGGAGTCGCAAGCCTGTTACGGTGTCTAGTCAGCCTGTTGTGTAGATCGCCAACCCTCTTGTAACTAAGAATATTTTGTCTTACAAAAATTATGTTGTTGTAAATATATTGAGAGGCTATGGTAAGGATACCTATTTCCTTAAATTTTTCTCGAAGTGAATCGCGTGGTTTTAAGTTATAAATTGCGCGTATTGCCCTTTTCTGTAATACAAAAATTCTCCCAATATCTGCCGCTCTACCCCATATTAAGATTCCATAAGACATAATACTATGAAAATAAGCAAAATATACTATCTTTGCGGTCTCCACGTCAGTTAATTGTCGAATCTTTCTAACCGCGTAAGCTGCAGAGCTTAGTTTGCCAGCAAGAGTTGATATATGGGTGCCCCATTGCAGCTTCGCATCTAAGGTTATCCCCAAAAATGTAGTAGTCTCTTCTATTTTCAAAATATCATTATTTATCATTAAATTAATGTTACTTGTGTTCTTGGTATTGGGCAGTGCGAATTCAATACACTTAGTTTTTTTTGCATTTAAAAGTAGATTATTTACAGTAAACCAGTGAGTTACCTGAGATATGGCACCATTTATATCGTCAAAATTGTCCTTATTTCTATCGACTTTAAAAATCAAAGACGTATCGTCAGCAAATAGTACGATATCGCAAATATTTTGGACTACATATGGTAAATCGTTTATGTATACTAAGAACATGAAAGGACCTAGAATAGAGCCTTGAGGAACACCCATTAGTGAGGCTGATCCGGATGACTTCACATCATTCACACATACTGTTTGAATACGATCACTAAGATAGGACGCAATGAGACCAAGCGCAGTGTCGCAGCATCATTTTTATTATTATTCTTATAAAAAATAACTTAAATTGATTAAATTTTTCTTTTAACGAAGATATAAATAATTTTATTAATATATTTATATTTTCTTATAATGAAAATAATATTAATTTATTTAAATTATATAATGAACAAACTTATCTATTAATAATTATAATAATTATTTATTTATTTATTACTCTTATTGCAGTAGTAAAAATTACAAATATTTTTTTTGGACCTCTTCGTTCTTTTAACTAATGATAAATTATTATAAACCTATTCGAAAAACTCATCAAGCTCCTTGTACGAAATTTCGTCAAAATCAGTTAATCGGATGGGCCGTGAAAAGTTAGCAGATAGACAGACAGACACTCTCTCATCTATCACATTAGAATAGAAGTATGGAAGTAGGTATCACTGTACATTTATAGCTGTATTATGGATTAAGTTAGGTATCGAGGTTCACGTATCTTTTTTGAGAAGACAGATTTATTTCGGGATAATTCGGGAAGGCGGAGTCTCAGGACATATAATATGAAAGAAATCCCCGCAAATATGCTAATTCGCAGTTAAGCTGTTACAAATAAGCGATTCCAGCTGCTTGTGCCGATACGATAGCAAGTTGGCGGCGCGCCCGTTCGCGCTTGACTGTATCCAAGTTGGCACCAAATAGGTGACATTGTTTTTTAGCTGTAAAATAGTTGAGCAAATGACAATGTTTTTCAAATAATACCTACCACAAAGTTTACTTTTAATTTTAACTAGCGGATACACAGAGTGCGCTTTTACGCAAAAAAAAACAAAAAATCCGTCTTCTCATTATTGCCTTTCTAATGGGGCACATTGATCGGTTGGATGGTTTCAAAGTCTATAACGGCCACAGCTAGAAACATGTTAAGTATATAATTTAAAAGATAAGCATGCTAAACATTGAAATGCAGTCGCACTTAAATTTCACTTCCTATTTTTTTAAAATTAACTGAGTTCGCTAGTAATTTTTACAAAAATGATTTTAAATAACATGAAGTTAAATTATGTAAACAAAAAAATTACTTTCTTACTTATTACGCGCAATAAATAAGTTTCGGTAATGCAAAGTTGACCAATATTTTGGTGTAGGTACTAGAACAAAATGCTGAGATAAGTACATTTTTATATCTAATCAGTACTAAAACTTCGTATCTTTTTATTCTACTGAAATAAACACACTCAGATTCGAGAATTTTTTTGGAACATGGTAAAAATACCGCGCTAACGCAAAAAATCACTTATTTTCCATGTTTTAACTAACCCCCATGTCTTTTAAAACGGCCGGCAAGATATCACGTCCTAGTAGTTAATAATAAAAAAGCAGGACCTCGGACGTTATCTCCGCGGGCGTTTTTTCCATTTTCACTAAATTAGCGGGCTACTGTCCTTGTGACGTCACGTATTTAATTACATAGCCTACGAATCCTTGAGTGTCGCTTCGGAATTGAATGATAACAATTAAATATCCATATTATATCCATAGGAGAACCAAGGTCACTGACATAGGCCAAACTATTAGCAAGCTGAAGTTGCAGTGGACAGGCCATGCCTGTCGTAGAGGCGATGGTCGTTGGAGCCGGAGAGTCATTTAGTGGAAACCGCGATTAAGCAAGCGTAGTGTGGGACGCCCTCCAGCACGATGGACCGACGATATAAAGCGGCTGGCGGGAAGTGGCTGTACGAGGAAGGCTGAGGACCGGGTGTGGTGGTGCTCTATAGGGAAGGGCTATGTCCAACAGTGGACGTCCACAGGCTGATGATGATGAATCACTTTCTTTCACTACTTTATCGGTGAAGGAAACCATTGAGAGGACTTCATAATGCTCAAAGGTGTTCACTGCCAATTCGCGCATGGCCAGCGTGGTGGACTTTTTTGGCGGGTGCCTAAACCATTCTCATTCTGAGATAAAATTCGTACTCAGTAATGACCCGGAACCAGCAAGAAACAAAGAAGAAAGAAGACTGAGTTCTGAGTTCCATTAAAAAAAAAACAGTTTTCTGAGAGAGACTAACAAGTTTTTCCTGCAAGTAGATACATTTATTTATAGGCAGCCAATTTCAACCTAAGTAAAAAGTAAACGCAATTGCCTCAGTTCCCCCAGACACAAAGGAGCGCTATCTAGCGATAAATTATCGGAATTATTGCATTAAAAATTCCATCTAGTATCTCAAAGCGCGCCGTTACCGTATCAAACGGATCGTGTAAAAGCGTCTTAAGCGTCTTTAAACTGGGCGTGTATATCAGACTTTTTAACTTTAGATAATACAAATTATAAAGATACAGAATCCTAAAATTGATTGCTGACCAATAATCTACTTTGAGATATGATACCTACTGAGAAGTTTCATATAATTATTCATCCTAGTGATAATAACTCTAAAGATATTGAATTCAAAAAAATTGATTACCAATTGATCAAATAATTAATTTGAGACATGATACTATAAGAAGTTTCATGATTCGCCCCGATTTTTTATAATAATATGCAGTCCAATACACGTCGTTGTTGTCGTCAATCGGCGTAGCATCTGTAGCAACGTAGCACGCGGCGTAGTGACTCTACGAACAACGTAGAACTTTATCTTGGATAGTATCAGACTCGCGCACCGAGGGTTCCGTACTCGGCTATTTTTTTTTAACTAAAAACTATTATGCATAAAAATATATAAAAATCTGTTTAAGAATATTCAGGTAAATCCCTTTCATATGATACCCCACTTAGTATAGTTATCTTATTTTGGAAAATCGGTTGATTGGTTTCAAAGTCTATAATGGTAGAAATATATATTATGTTTTATATATTAAGATGATAAAATAAACAAATTATACAAAGATTTATATCTGAATAGCTATGTATTATATTATCGGATCGCATCTCCCCCTCGGAGGGAGGAAGACGTGTCTTTGTCATGTTTTTATTAGTAAAAAACAATGATGAATTACCGAATGCCGCGTTTATTAGTCGCCTCTCTTTGTTGTCCTTCCGCTGTTTTAGGGTACTGTAAAGAAAAAATTGCATTATCTTGGTTGAGATTTTCATATCCATGCACGTTTGAATCAGCTGTAGAAGAAAAACTGACATAATGATGTAAATCTATATCTTGTCAAATGCTCACTTCCAGTGTATAGAAATCCAATTCCATCCAAGTGTATAAAATATCAACCACAGCCTGAAATGTAAAATTTTTAATATGTAAATAATAAGATAAGGCTAGCTTTAAGTTTTATTGTAATTTATTTTCAATAAAAATGTTTAATAAAAATATCTTAATTCAACTGTATATTGTATAATTAATTATAAGCTACTAATAAAAAGAAACCCTCACAGGGGATTTAAAATAACTTTTCAATATTTATTTTCTTGTTGTACGGAACTCTCAACACAAAATGAACTCGTATTGGACCAATTTTTTAATTTGTTTTCTTAGGCGTGTAAGGCGTGAGATTGCCCCTGAAATTCGTAGTAACGAGGGGTGGAATGTACAATATCGGGCGTGTTCTCCGCTTGTAGTAAATTAAATTGTTTGCGCTCCCGACTTTCAGGTGTTTTATGCATTATTAACTCCAGGACTTCGATGAGGTAGTCCGAAAGCTTAATAGCACATATCTTGTGGAATTATAAATGGAGGACTTTGAATTCATCATCCTCATCATTCCAAGGAGGAAGAAGCTTGGATATGTAGTAGGATAACCCACTGAATATCCATACTGTTTCGTACACAACCATCGAACAAACTTCTTTTGATGACTTCAAACAAACTTCTTTGATTAACTTGGCGTTTTATCAGCAGTTAAAAAACAACAAGTTAGTCGTGGTATGCACCTGTCATCTACAATAGGTACAAATATGCTTAAAATCATTCTCTTAATTTTTCCTATTAGGTATGTCTATATATTATGTGGTTACAAATGGATGCTCAACTCGCATCCACATTTTTCAAATTTGCTTCGAACTTTAAATCATCGTCGGGCAAATATTATAGAGTTAAGGTACAGCTATAGACACGACAAATAATGAAATTATGCCAGCAAGGGGAGGCGAGGATAAGACGGGCCATCATTTCTTTTCTTTTGCGTTCCCGTTTTTCGTTTGTTTAATCTCTATTTATCGGGAGATCGGAAATTCTCAGATTAACATCAAAGGCAGAAGTGACGTTAAAATTTAATAAAAACAGCCTTTTTATAAAATGGCCTCATCTAATTCGTTCACTGAAAGAGTGGGTAGCGATTCAATTAGAGCTGATGTTATTCGAAGATAGATTTAACCATTTGATAGCAGAAGTTTTGGAATTAAAAATAATTTAGGTAAGTACTGTTTTCAATAAAACATCTTGTATTGTAACAAGAGAGCATTAATAATAAATAATTTTATATAATATTCCTGGTGTTTTTAGGGTCTAGAAATTCAAAAAGAGATTTACGACTTAGCCAAAAACTCGACGATATGTGTGCTTTCATAATAATGTATGTATTTGAATATTCATACAACTTCGCCAAAATACATTACTTGCCATTAGATTATGCCCGCAACCACGCCCGCGTTAATTTAGGTTTTTGAAAATTTCGTGGGAATCCTTTGAATTAAATAATAGTCTATGTCCGTCTTCACGATGCAAACTATCTCTGTACTAAGTAGATGTTACCCGTGGATTTATGAAAAAACGTGGAAACTTTTTGATTTTCCGGGATCAAAAGTAGCCTTTCCCGGGATGAAGGTAAGGTATCTCTGTTCCAAATTTTGTAAAAAAATCTGTTAAAAGGGTAACGAGGGTATTATCAAAATCTATCAGACATACAGACAGACACAATTTCGCTTGTACAAAATTAGTATGAATGAAGAAAATTGTTTCGACAATAATCGCAACACACACCTAATAATACAGCTGGACAAGGAACGATCCAAATCACGCGAAACACGGTCGAACAACCATTATCTTGGTTATTGTTGTTTTTAATGAGACACCAGCCAATGATGGCCGGCGACATTGTCCGTCGGATCGCGCCATTATCCCCCGTTCCCTCTTAATATCCTGGAGGACCGCTATAAAATTCCCGCACCCGATAGAGTGACAACGAGTGGAGCCTGTAACCTACTTTCACTAAAATATCTGTAAAATACCACTAACTATAGGTGATACCCTACTGGTTAAGACGTACGCTTCTGTGGAGGTTGTGGATTCAATCCCGGACCTTTAACTTTTCGTTTTAAGCAATTAAATATCACTTGCTTTAACGGCGAAGAAAAACATCGCGAGGAAACCTACATACCTGAGCGAGTTTCCACAATATTCGCAAAGGTGTGTGAAGTCTGCCAATTCGCACTTGGCCAGCGTGTTAGACTATGGCTAAAACCTTTTTCATTCTGAGAGGAGACCCATCCTCTGTAGTGAGCCGGTGCGGTGATGGTTTGATCTTGATGATGATAGGTACCGTTTGTTTTTGAAGGTTTCGAAGACTGGTAAGTTGTTCATCTCACCAGCTTTCGAAATATTACCACTAGTAAGTTGCATTAATTCATTCCACATATCAATGCTTTAGTCGACTTACAAGTAAATAGAAAACTTTCTACCATAGCTATGATATGGTTAAAAGTAAAGTCATTCACTGGAATCAATATCATTAGCACAAATCTGTTCTCGATTGCCGATCTCATCGGGTATGCAGCGGGAGGAATTAATAAAACATCCACTAAAGTGAAAACAGGCGGAAAAATAGAGCCGGAGGAGCGAAAAAATGTCCACCAAGAACGTGCTCTTCATTAAAGAGAAATGGAAACACGGGATGAATTGATCAATCAGAAATTTTATGGCCGAGAATCACTCAACGGAAAATAATTCGCCGCTCGTTTGGCTTGGCTCATCGCCGGCGTTTTAATTTTGTCCTCTTGGGGAGATCGAGTGTCATCCAATCTATCTGACGACTCGGAGAAAAAAACGATCTCCCTAGACCCCCTTTAGCGCCCGGACGTCTTGGAGTCGTAATAGCTCGCCGCGGGACTCTTTTAATGTATCAGTTTTAAACGCTCTAAATTATCATACTTGGTATCGGGAGAGCGTCATTTTTAATTTCATAATGTACTGCCAAAATTAGCTTAAAGGCAGTTAGTTGTCCGACTGTCGACGATTAAGTAGCGAGAGACGAGATGAGTTCAAAACTCGAACCGACTTAGCGAGCAACGAGAGTTTAGTTTGTAGCTTTGATGGTTTCTCGCTAGGCTATGAGCGAGTGTGTTCCCTGCGCAAACGAGTGTTTTGACCGGCAAGAGACCGTCGCTGATCGAGTTTCTCAGCTCTTGTTGCTGCGACAAACTATGTGGAGAGAGAGAGTTCTTGCCGGTAGTGTACACAGCCTGCGATCAATTAATTTTATCTGTTTTATTGACAAGGAATCATTGTAGCTACATCATCAGACATCAATTGTAGGTTTTTTGAGCCTGAAAATAGTCGATAGCTTGTCACTTTCTCGTCGGCGGTGGGGCAACTGCCAACTAAACTTCGATTTATTTGAACAAAATAATGGTAACCCGAGAGCCACGAGAGCTAATCTTGATAAAAAGTCTACTCTGCCTCCCCGAATCTAAAACGGGGCGTCGGAATCGATGTTAACATGACTAATTATTCGGGTGGTTTGACGTATAATTACTGGGCGTAAGCACCCATCAGCTGCCTAATAATCTATTCCGTTTGCAATAGCTAATTAATCAAGATCAAACGGAAACAACAATTGCGTCCGAACTCCCGAACTCATCATCGGGCTCCCGGCGACCGTCTTTTGTTTTGCGCGCCAAAAAATTGGATAATACTTCTCGCCCATCGCATCGCTAATAATTTTCCATAATCCCGAAGAGAAAACTCGGAGGTGGCATTAAAAGCAGCAATCAAACTGGCAATTTGGGGGAGTACCCGAATTTAAATTCGAAATTCGAAAGAAACTGCCTTCCGATTTGTAATTCAAACGTGCAAGAAAATGGCGCGATATCCGATTTAAATAAAGAATCGGGCACGATGGACCGTAGGGATCGAGTTGAAGCCCCTTCGCATATTAATTGAAATATAGAAGATCCGGGTTTAAAAAAAGATTTGAATACCATTAACTATGAATACTTTAGATTTCATTTTCTGGGTGACGTTCTGATAACTTATTACGCAATGAAAGGTACAAATTTTCCATAAATAAAACGAGATGCTAGTTGTGCGACATACTCACATAGAACTAACTGTATAGTTTAGAACCCACTATGATAAATTTTGAAAAACGAGACCTATAAAATAGAGAAGTGTGCAACGTCCACAATCGTTGTAATATGTAGAATTTAATTTCTTGTTAAATAAAGAGTAGATAAAAAAATAAAAATATTTAAAATCGCATGTAGTTGCGGTGAAAATCTAATGACTAAGAACGGCTATACGTGGGCAGTTTGTGCAGTTGACTGTTGAACGCTTGAGCAGTCGTCAACTGTTCAAGCAGTTTCGTGTATGACAATGCAGTATGCAAAGCAGTGTGAAGCTATTATTCATGACAGCTTTTCTAAATAAAGGAAGGCTTCCTTAGATTTTTTTTTAGGTTGTGTAAAACAAATGATAAAAAATACGAAATTATGGAAAGTCATCAATACTGAATTTATTCGACCGTGTTACGAGCGAGATAATTATGAAGGCGTTCACCCTTATCTCTAAAAAAATATTATAGACTATTCAATCTGCGAGTCACCCCATGATCAAGCCTCGATACAGGCTCGAATGATCAGCCCTAAAGCCTTCATTAATGAAAACCATAAAGCCGGGGGCGCGTATCCGGCACGAAGGACCAAGTAAAAACTCGCGTCAAACGACCGACGCCTTATTAAGCCCACGGGGGCAGGTGGGGCTTGAAAAATTATAGTGTTAAAAGAATTAAGTTATTGATGCCCTGTGATTACTTGGCGAAGAAATGGAAAGATTTTTTTATTCAAATAAACTTTTACATGTACTTTTGAATCTTTAACTGCATCTCTCACTAGTTAAGAATACCTTTCTCACTGAGAAGGCAATACTGGTGATGTTAAACATGAACCTATCGGTTTTTAAAGGTTTAAATGATCAAGTATGTTTTATTGAGCATGTTTCGCGCAATTTGAACCTTAGAAAAGAAAGCTTGACCACCCAAGGGCCACTGACCACGTTGAACCCAACGTGGTCAGTGGCCCAATGTAATGTGTATGGCAGGTAACCACCTGCCATACACATTACATTACACACTCCTAGCATAATGGAAAAGGTTTAATAGCCCTCTTCAAATTAAAACGCTCAGCTATATTTATAGTGTAAAGTACATTTGAGACTACACCCAATAACTAGCAAACCAACATTATGATATGGTAGGAGTAATAAAATAAGATAAGACTTGAATAATTATATTTAAATTTTAAAATTTTAATCTTACCTCAATTTACCTTATTTGTAAACTTTAACATTAGCTCGATATTTCGATTAACATATCAAGAATAATTATTTACGATTTGCTTTGCCAATTCACCCATCACCAACTTCATAATAATTCATAGAGCAAGAATCATTGAACCATTCAGCGATTCGAGAGAGATGTACGAGTAAAAGCAAATCTCTAAAGTCTGTTCGAAACGTGGCTTCACCGGGCAGCCGGGCGTGATGAATTCAGTCAATTAGTCGTAACTCTTTGAAGTATAGTTGCGATGCTGATATGGGTCCCTGTCAGAGATCGGATTTGTGGATCCGTGTGGTGTGTACGCGTGTCAGTGGGTCAGATTAGATCTCAGTACGAATGGCATGTAGGTATGTAGCTATAGCAGAGTTAACGCTATAGTCTTTGTATTGTCTAAATTGGGTGATTTGGACCTATAAAGACTGACAACTTCTCGTGATTGTAGTTCTGTATCTTTTTATTTAGTTCAATTGTCTACAGTCAACAATGATTGGTGTAAACTAAACATGTCTTTTTAAAATTCTATTACAAGTTAGCCCTTGACTACAATCTTACCTAGTGGTAAGTGACTATGCAGTTAAAGATGGAAGCGGGCTAACTTGTAAGGGGTTTGGGAAGTTTATTAAACCGGAAACTTAATCGATTTCTACATGGCATTGTATCGGAACGCTAAATCGCGTCGCTTTTCGCTTTTTTTTACAACCTCCTTACTAGCAGGCAAATCATAGCAACAGCAGCAAATTAACAAGTAGGTAGGTACTCTTTAAAAACTGAACCAATTTTTCGACAAAAAATGAACAGCGACTGTATTCAAGGACCGCGTAACTGGCCCGACGTCCGCAATGGTCCCAATTTTCGTGCTCTCGGAATTTTTTAACTACATCGTGAAAATACAAGGTGTCTCCCCTCTTGTTGCACCTTAATGAGGTCCCCCACTGTCTCCAGATTTTATAACTGCCGATAACAGCGCAACATTGAATAATTGTCATAATTTAGAATGCTTGTTACGCAAAAACACGATACGCTTTTATTGCGTGGTTTTATAAGGGAGTATTGGAAGTGATAAGGTGTGATTTAGATTAAGATTTGTTATTTTACTGTATTAAAGTCTACCTACATCTTAGGACTTCGTCTGCGATGGCGTTTGCTGGCGCGCGTGCTGTGCTTGTTTGGAGTGTTTTTTTTGTTAAAAGTGGTTTTTGTGTTAGTTGGTGTTTTTTGGTGGTGGAACTGACTGGGAAGCGCTCTAAAGGGGCGCCGCGCGTATGTCGGCGGGCGCCGGCGCAGACGGAGTCCATACTTGTATAAATTCAATAACTTGAAAATATCACAAACTTGACATTGGCTAATCAGAGTAAAGCCAGATTAAAGAAAAAAAAAAACCTACATCTTATCATCATCATTATTAACAACCGAACACGTCCACTGCTGGACATAGTTTCTAGTATGGACGTGCCAACACACGTATGCATGCTAACGCTAAGTCTCCGGACACAAGATTAGTTCTCCTACTCCTAAAAGAAGGCTATTGGGACGCCAGCGTCTATCGGTTTTAGAACTACGTAAGGGCTAATTACCATTTAAGTTTTGCAACCCGTTGAACTTTGTCGATTACCTACACCTGAAGGAACTAAAATCAGACCAGACTGGCAAAGATAGCCTCATCGGGTGACAGAAGGGCTGGCTCATTTTTTGCGCAACGGATCAGCCTGGCTGTCCAGCGTGGAAATGCAGCCAGTATTCTTGGCACCATTCCACGCGGGCATGATTTGTATAGTAATTAGATAAGGCTAGCTTTTTAGTTTTATTGTAATATTTTCTTAATAAAAGAGAGATACCTAATCTATCTTCTAATCCTAATATTACCTAATCTTGACTATAGTGAATAAAAAAAAAATCTCAAAAAAAGGCAAAGATACAAATTGAAAATTTTGCCATCGGTGACAAGTGAACTATTATTGTCCTTCGCATTATTTTATATGTATATATAAAAATCAAAGAGTTATCTACAAGATTTTTAATACTTAAAACTATGCGGATCAAATCTCGGTCTTCAGCTATAAAAAAAGTTAAATAAAGCTTATTATTTCTTATAAACGAATGAAAGTTAAATTAAGTACGATATTATTTTCATGGATAATTTGCTCTTTCTAAGAAATAATATTTCTATAATAGTAAAGATATTATATTAAATAACACTACATAATATACGAAAACAATGAAAATGAATATACTTAATAAGGCTCCATCTACATATCAAAATGAGACGTATCTTGTTGCCATTTAATAGGAGAGCATCGCATCTCGAATGTAATGGAAAATTTTAATTTTCCCAATAATTATTTTCATCTGCCACGCAAGAATAACCTTTATTACACTTATAGAAGTTACGAAAATGATAAAAATGCCACAATTGATTTAAGAGTCGAGGGTAGAAACTATGTTGACGACGTACTTGTTGCTACTAATAAGCCACTTGTATATTTTAATAATGTGAATGTTTTTAGAGGTATCATTAAAATATCGGCAGGTGGAATATACGTGATTCATTATAGAATGAGGTTATTTTCGAGGTCTCTTGTACCTACCATCGTTGCTTGTATCACTTTTAAATTGGATTATGAACATGTACCTAGACATTAATGAGAATAATATTATGAGAAGAATACTTGAATGTTTTTACGTAGGGGTTGATTTCGTAATGATATAGAATCAGTTCAGTTCTTTTATATCTTTTGAAATTGAGACTGTGTTACAATTATTTCAAATTCAACGTACGACGAAATATTTCAAAGAGCGAATTGATCACAACCGAGAATTGTCCTGACATAGAAAATTATCCTGGTTCCTAGTTCATGGAATTCACATAAAAATTGCAAGGGAAGTAGCCACAGCAAGTTGGTCAAAACAACATCATATCGGAAGCGCAGAAGGTTGGCCTTTTGATAGTTTTACGCATCAGCTGTTAAAGCAATTAAATATCACTTGCTTTAACAAAACATAGAAGTAAAACATTATGAGTAATCCTGTATGCCTGAGAGTTTTTCATAATGTTCTCAATAGTGTGCACTTGGCCAGCGTAATGAACCTGAACCTTTCTCATTCTCAGAGGAGAGCCGTGCTTAGTAGTGAGCTGGCAAAGTAGATGAGACAGAAAATAAATTATTATAAAAATCGTATACAATTTCATTTGGGTGTAGAGATTCTTGTAACTGATAGTACCAACTGTACTTATAGATTTTATTTATTCCGTTTATTGTATTAAATAAGTCGAACCGTTTCTACATAATCTTACATTACAACCACTAATCGTGAAGTGGGCAGGAGAAAAAAAGCGGAATAGAAAAATTCTTTAAGCGCACCGCGAACCCTTTAGTTTTCAAAATGGCGGCTAAGTAGGAGAGGCGGCACTCGTCACTTCACTGTTACGTGTCGCGACAGACACTTCTGTTAAAAAAAAAACATTAAATGCTATACAAACGTTGTATCACTCCCCTAACCAACCACTGTTTATTACGTTTTTACGTGCTTAATTTTCAGAAGTAAAAATAACACATTCGAAGTATAAAGTAGGCACGTTTAATAGCAAGTAATTTATAATGCCTATTTACCTGAGTCGTATGTAATAGGGGCTTGAGTTTATAGATTCTAAACCTATAATATATAACATCTAAAGACTACATTATATCTAAACTTATATTATAAATGGGAGAGTGTCTATCTTAAATTTTTGAAGACCCATCCATTTAACCGATTTTGGCGAAATTTGAAATAGAGATAGCTTGTAAGTATCGTAGAGATGGGTTTATTGGCAAATTACCTCTTATCCCCGGAATACCAAAGAGTTTCTATGCGATTTATCTATAAAAGACCTAAATCCACGCGGGCATTATCAAATCATGGACATCAACTTTGAAATATAGGTTCTATTTTATACAAAAAAATATAGGTACGCGGACGAAGTCGCGGGCAACTGTTACTTTATGCTTAGTTCCAAGACAATCTGTCATTTTTAACCCCCGACCCAAAAAGAGGGGTGTTATAAGTTTGACGTGTGTATCTGTGTATCTGTCTGTGGCATCGTAGCTCCTAAACTAATGAACCGATTTTAATTTAGTTTTTTTTTGTTTGAAAGGTGGCTTGATCGAGAGTGTTCTTAGCTATAATCCAAGAAAATCGGTTCAGCCATTTGAAAGTTATCGGCTCTTTTCTAGTTACTGTAACCTTCACTTGTCGGGGGTGTTATAGAATTTTTTACTTTACACCTTGTGTAATTTTATACGCTTTAAGTTGGTTATGTTTAAAGTCTTCACTTTAGACACGTATGTAACGCATCGAAGTACTTTTTTTACATAAATGAGTATAATAGCATCAACTTAAACCAAATGTACAGCCACCCACTGGTCCACAATCAACTATTTAAAGCTAAAATACGCCAGCTGTAATGAGGTCGCTTGAAGTGCGTTCAGAAACTACCTTTCGATGTATAACCATTTTCTTTTTACAGGAGTATGTAAATTCGCATTTTATTTTATTCGCGCCCTGTAAAGCCTTTTTATGTTATAAGTATTCATTACACGGCACATTTTGAAACGCACTGGGACGTGTTATTAATCGTGTTGGGCTAAAGATTTTCTTGAATAGTTGAAAGTATATTAATATTGCGCTTTATTTTATTTTTATTTCTATGAATGCAGGCGCGTTTCATATTACTTTGTAGTTGCCTTGTAAATGTATTGTATAAAAAAATTCAAACTAATTAAAATTACATTATATTACCATACAGTTTATTATATTTATATTTTAAATATTAGTTTTAATTATTTATATTTTTTTAATTATTAGTTATATTTATAATATTAAATACAATACATACAGTTACATTTATGTTCCGTTTGCCGTGGAGTCATAAGAAGATCCTGGGGCTATGGAGTCTCAGTGCTAAAAACTTTTTACGAGACGTTTTACATATTTAATAGCCTCGGTGACAGAAGGGCTGGCAAATTTTTTGCGGCTCGCTAGGAAAGGAATTCCGAACCAGTGGTAGATGCTCTTGACGATTCAAAAGTACTTGTAAAAGTCTTATTGAATAAAAATATTTTGAATTTTGAAATTTGCGCAAAGGATCAGCCTGGCTGTCTAACGCAAATTTGCATCATGATTATGATGAATCTTTTTTATATAACTTTTTATTTAACTGGCTAACTACATGATTCTTATTCATAGAACATACAGCCCATATCGCTTGATCTAGAAAAAGTGTCATGGAAAAAATCAAAATGCAAAAGAAACGACAAACAAACACATCAAATAATTTCGTTTCCCGCGGCCCGCGACTCCATGGCGAAATGTAGACATTTGTATGGATTCCAAACGTAATGAACGTGGATCCACGTAACGCTTATTATTATACAGATAATAAAATAAGACTGAGGCCACACGATGCGTTTCCGGTGCGTTGTGGCGCCGCTCGTGGCGCGTGTGTGGCGCGAAGACGTTGCTTCATGATGACCACGACTGCTCTGTCAAGAGTGACACGACAAAGAAGAAGAAGTGGCGCCGCATTGCTGTTAATTTTAGTATTGGATGCCACAGCACGCCTCGTCTCCCTGGTCCCAAGATATTTACGCGTGCGATGAATGCCGTTGTGACTGCTACGAAGGCGCTGTAGGAGTGAGGCCCTGTTTTTACAGGTAATGGCAGGAAAGCCATCAGTCCCGGCCTCTGTGAACATTCCACTTGCACTACAGTCCCTGAACAGCATTCTGAATGCATTATTATGCGGCACTCCCAGTGTATTAAATGCTTTCTTTGTTTAACTGACCCAGAGACCACTCGAGAAAAAGATTGACAGCACGCTTTGAACAGGGTAATTTTTAACCCCCGACCCAAAGAGATGGGTGTTATAAGTTTGACGTGTATATCTGTGTATCTGTCTGTGGCATCGTAGCTTCTAAACTAATTAACCGATTTTAATTTAGTTTTTTTTGTTTGAAAGGTGGAGCCGATCGAGAGTGTTCTTAGCTATAATCCAAGAAAATCGGTTCAGCTGTTTGAAAGTTATCAGCTCTTCTCTAGTTACTATAACCTTCACTTGTCGGGGATGTATAAATTTTTATTTTACACTTGTTTGTATTTTAAAACATGTGCCTCCGCATATATACCTCTATGTAGGATGATGCAGCGGCACCGCTAACGCAACGCATCGTGTGGCTTCACTCTTTATACAGATAATAAAATAAATGATTCGCCCTGCATAATCCACTGTTTCGCGTATCGCGTCTATTTGCCGAGGACTCGTGATGTGTCCATGTGTATATTTATTTTCCGGGGTAAAAATTATTTTACACCGGCGCGGCGTTCGCCCTCTCCTTCCTTCGTATAGAGAGTAATCTTATTTTAATCAAAGCTTATTGTGAATATTTAAATCTATACTACATGTTATGAAGTTGTAAAAGTTAGTTTTTATTCCGAAACTAACGATCTAAGTCTTTAAATTGTTTTCCTAATAAATAGCTACATTATTCCCGAGTAGCATTACTAAATAATTTTTAAATACATATGATATGTATTCAAAAATTATTTTGAAATTGCCTTGAAGTGTAGGTAAAAACACTATCATAAAAATTATAAAAATATAGCATTGCTATCCATGTACTTTAATTGTAAATGTAGTACTGTACTACAAATGCAAAAGTGTGTCAGTCTGTCTGTCTGATAGATTTTCACGGCGCATAAGTTTAATCAATTTTGCCTAATTTTAGTACCGAGGTAGCTTGCATACCAAGGAAGGACATAGGCTGCTTTTTATCCCGAAAAATCAAAGCGTTTCCAAGGGATTTTTAAAATCCTAAATCCACGCGGATCCCGCGGGTGTCATTTACAGAAACAAAATTGACTCAGGAAAGTTTTGTTTATTATAAGTATCAAACCACCGATCTCTGATCTCCATTCCGAGATAATCGGGTTTCGCAATTGAAATGTTTATAGATACAATAATGCCCGGGGATCAATTCCCTACGCCGTGGTGTTTAATTTATTTTTCCGGGATACAGGATACCCCACAAAGCCGCTACGCGCAGTCTTATTTGCAACGGTAAGACTTCATTTGCGAGTATGTACATTGTATACCATCGTGGGGATCCGCATTTTAGAAAAATGTATTAGCTATCTTGAATTTTTCAGAGATATTGTAACTGTTTACTCTTTATTAATTGCTACCGATCCACCCCAGCTTCGCACTAGTATCTTTTTCGTAAGGAACTCAATTTTTTTCATAATAAAATATAGCCTATCAGTACTTCCAGAAATTACTTCCTACAAACAGACTTACAAATTTTATCTCTTTATAATATTAGTATAAATACATAATATATTAACAGAGTAAGGATATTATTTCCATCACAGATGTTCGAATTTAAATTGTTATTATTATTTATTTACTTATACATTATTCCACACGTTTTTGATAGAAAAAGCCTTAGGAGCAAGCTGAAATCTGGAAGATCTTGAAGGGTTCAAACTACAAACGTCGGAAATATGTAGATGCCGCCTACATAACGTGCTACACTGGACGAATAAAAATTAAACAGCCTTCTAGAGGTGATAATTTAAATTAGTTCATTGTTTCGTATACGCACTAGCACTATGGTTTTGTGGTTTGGTCAATTTGTATGTTACATGTAGGTAACATTTGACGCTTGAACGTTATGTTACAAGATTCCTACCAGCCGTGAAATGTGGCATCGTCACTTACCATCAAATGACACTGAAGACAAGCGCGCCATGATAATATTACCCCGCAGATACGATATTAATACGGTTTTCCCCTATGAAAACTTTCTGTTGCAATAATACAAAAGATGATGATTGGTAGGATAATATAAACAAGAGCGTCTTCCCCGACTTTGTTTGAGATGATTATCGATTGTGTTGCTCAGTTTACAAGTCGAGGAGCCTGATAATATGATACTGCGAATCAGGTATGTGTGGAATGACATAGAGTGGCTAACGTGTTAAGAAGTATACCCATATGCTCTCTATAAAGACTCTTTTCAACGTGAAAATTTGACTATGAAATTCGCAAGGCCCCAGATTTTTTTTACCAATATAAATATAATATAATAGTTAAGTACTCCCCTGTTCATTTTTTCCTTTTTCTTTCTTCTCATTGTTACATTTTTTGGGTACGAATAAAAAACAAATTGTGCTTACTTGTATCACTTCGTTAGTAAATAATAAAAAGTAGTATTTTTAGATTTTTTTCTTTGGTTTGCAGGCGGAGATTTTCTCAAATACTTTATGAGTTTTAGGAAATTAAACACAGATAATTGATTCAATAAAATTATAAACTGAACTAAATTGGTCAATATAAAAGCAGTACCATTATTCAACACCATTGAGATCATTAATTTTTGCACGAGCTCGGTGAGTTATAAAGAAAGAGAAATAAATACAAATAAAAACCATTACATTATTTTTATTTCTTCCTCAACAAAATAAAATGATTGTCAAAGCTGTGCTGTGTTGGGAACCTAGATGCTCTCTGGATTATTGAGCACTTGTAAGAAGAAGTACCTAAGATCTTTGGGTCACTCAGTTTATAAAACAAGTAGTAAGTATATATTTTGGAGGTTGTTATTATCAGAATAATATGGTGGTATTAACAGCTCTGGCCACGTGCCTGTCCCCCACCGCGTTTTTCGCGGGGTATTATCAATTATTAAACATCAGCATGGAAATAGCACCCCGGAGTCCGCGAGCAGCCGCCCCCGTGTATATTGCGTACTTGTATTAAATATTCCTGGATTAGGAACTTTTGTGACGTAACGACACGATGTCGATAAATTACAGGTGCTGTAGGTGTACTGCTTGACTGAGACGGTCCGTTGCAGGCAGTGACGGATTAAGACTACTTGATGCCCTAAGCGATCCATGCCTGTGGGCCCCCTATCCGTATGTCAACTAGAATCGGTCTTTAAACCTTTACCGCCTAAAAACATTAGTTTTTTTGTAAAATAAGATGATGAGATGTAACGTACTTTAGAAGTGGAGTAGGTGCGACAACAATAAAAACCAAAGCATAATAATTTATTTATTCATTGAAATGCGCCTTGAAGGTCCGACTAGAAACTTTTTTTAGTGTGGTTTTTGGTGACGTGAGAGTATGAGACGTGATGCCCTAAGGACGGATTTTTTTTGTGCTTCTTCTGGTGCCCCCTCAGACGTGATGCCCTAGGCAATTGCTTAATTTGATTAAGGGTTAATCCGTCACTGGTTGCAGGTTGCACGAGGGTGACAGCGTAGTGAATTTCCTTGGTTTTAAACTCCCGACCCAAAAAGAGGGGTGTTATAAGTCTGACGTGTGTATCTCTGTATCTGTCTGTGGCATCGTGGCTTCTAAACGAATGGACCGATTTTAATTTTTTTTTTGTTTGAAAGGTGGCTTTATCGGGGGTTTTTAAATTTTAAGTCATTTTCTTGTTAGATCAACTGTTACCCTTCCGAAACCCGCATTTTGTAAGTGAAGCGGTATAGGAGGTGTCCGAATTGACAAGACTAAATAAAAAAATTGATTCAACTCTGATATGAATTATTTCATTTTATTTATATTAATAGAAATTGATTAAGTTTTATTAACTTGCTGACATACTGTTACTTATCACCTTCCTGCTCCATCATCAGACCTTTATTATCATCTGTCTACCAAAAAAGAACTAAATCTCGGCGGGTGAACGTTAAATGAAATTATACCTAGCTTCCTGTGGACAGTGTGAATACATTTGTACACCATAATTTTACACTATAAGTATCCAACAACACGGTGAAATTAAATTAATGAGTTCAAACACTATCGTATCTGCATCTATTTTCAAGAAATCGAGTAGTCGCACTTTTATTAATTGTCTAGGGTTTTAACAATCGGCGATTGTGAAAAATACAAAACATTTATAAATAGCAGCACAAATAGAGTTATATGACGATATCGTTATGAGTGTCGTATCGTTTCCTTCGCGGTTTATCTAAAAGACATTTTGCTCAACGAAAGCTTCGGCAGCCGTGAAATGGTTTTCGGTTTTGTGCAAGTTATTAGCGGGATTTGCATGTTTGTGATTTATTGTTTTTTCTCAGGGGGGCGCGCTTCCTTGAGACCGGAGCCATATTTTCAATAGCAAAGGAGCTTTATTATGATAAGGGTAATAAAACTTTAAAGGATCTTATTTTTGTTCCAAAGGATTTTGATGGCAGAAGAGAAAAAGCAACCGCCGAGTTTCTTGCTGGTTCTTCTCGGTAGGAACAGCATTCCGAACCAGTGGTAGATTATTTTGACGATTCAAAAGCACTTGTAAAAGTTTAATTGAATAAAAATAATTTGAATTTGAATTTCAGAAGTTGATTAGATTCTTTAATCTCCGACCCAAAAAGAGGGGTGTTATAAGTTTGACGTGTGTATCTGTGTATCTGTCTGTGGCGTCGCGTCGTAGCTCCTAAAGTAATGAACCGATTTTCATTTAGTTTTTTTTTTGGTTGAAAGGTGGCTTGATCGAGTGTTCTTAGCTATAATCCAAGAAAATCGGTTCAGCCGTTTGAAAGTTATCAACTCTTTTCTAGTTACTGTACACTTGTCGGTCTTAAATTTTTAATTTACTCTTGTTGATTTAAGTAGACGATGTGAGCTAGATTATTCATACAAATAAAAAATACTTATTGGTCCAAGCAATAATGTCCAGTGCCTTATAATTATGGGGCATAATATACAATAACTTGGTCCTGAAAAGTTATGGTGAGGTAAATAAGTGTTTCAATTGAAGATTGCATAAACTATAGTATATCTTAGCTGGACCAAGGAATGTGAAGCAATTCGATGTTGGGTTTCAGGATTGCAATCAAACGCATTGCAGGCGATCTGGCTCCTACCATGTTTATTGGCTAACGAGACTGAAATATATATCTACATACCTGTTTCTAAATATTCTTGAGCTCTAACATTTCTAATGTTAAGCCTCATATCACCTCGATTGTAGAAGAGCGCATTTGATGCACGCAGCTTCGCCCGCGTGGATTTAGGTTTATAGAAATCCCGTGGAAACTCTTTGATTTTCCGAGATAGAAAGTAGCCTATGTGCTAATCCAGGATATTATCTATCTCCATTCCAAATTTCAGCCAAATCCGTCCAGTAGTTTTTGCGTGAAGGAGTAACAAACACACACACACACACACACACACACACACACACACACACACACACACACACACACACACACACACACACACACACACACAAACACACACAAACTTTCGCCTTCATATTAGTGTGATAGTGTTGATTCTTTAACTTCTAGTCTGAAAATAGAAATTTCACCTATTGTGTTACTTATAGACATTTCAATTCCTAGTGGCCCTCACAAGTTGTGGACGAGATTTTCCATACATTTTGTATGTCATCAGCGCAAAATAAATGGCTATTTGTGGCATTTTGTCGCTGCTTGTGACCACTTTTGTTGTTCACTTCCCGTGTACATTCGACCATAGTCGCTGGCTTCTCCACGCCACCGGTCCATCCAGTCTTGGAAGTCTGGATATGGATGATGGATTCTAGGCACTAATGGCTACAATTGGAGACCGTATCCAGCCTCTAGTGATTGTGGACTATGGCTGTGCCTAGTGACTTAAGTTAAATGGTAGCCTAGTAGCCTTATCAATTTACCGGCAAAGCTTTATTTATTGAAATTTATAGATTAGCGCTTAAAATTGCAATCAGTGAAGATGCAGCCTAAGATGGAGCGTGCTCACGTAGAAGATGCCTATTCACTCTTGATTTTAAAAGTGGAAGGGAAAACTGATGCCGGAAAGCCGGAAGCTAAATTACAAGATCTTTTTAGGGTTCCGTAGCCAAATGGCAAAAAACGGAACCCTTATAGTTTATATTTTTGAGTGTAGAGATATAGGTATTTGTAACTGACACTTTACTACACTTTTAGGCCTGTGTTACCTTTGGCTGTGATGTGGTTCATCAAAAAACTATCTTCTACCTACAAAAAACGGGTGGCTCTGCAGGCAAATACTATCTTTCAAAAAATATATGATTTTAAGTCCACTACAAAATTTTAAGATAACATCATTCGATAATGCAGACGGTCAAAGGCAGTTGGAAAATTTAATGGCCGCCCGACGGAGCTCGGATCGGACAAATTTAATTATAGTATTCGGAAATGGGCTAGAAAATTGAATGTACGGAGATACCGCGGCGGAATCGCGTAAAACCTAATTGATTTAGGGAAGAATGCAGTGATGCCGGAGTCTGTGGACAATTTATTGTTATTGTCTTTCGTGGATTAGTGGCCATAGAACTGGTCAATGACTTGTTACGTTCATATTACATGGCCACATGGTAGGTACGTTATGAAATTCGTTCTTGCTCAGTGAGTTTTTTTTTAATAATATAGCGAGCAAGCGAGCAGGCCACCTGATGTCAAGTGATTACCACCGCCCAAGAACATTTTTTGCAGCACCGGAGCACCAATGCGTTGCCCACCTTTCAGGAATTTGTTGAGTATTGAAATAATTAGAAATAAAATAATGTAATACTTACACGTGATATACCTAGTTTGCGTTAATAGTTTGTGCAACATTTTTACCAATTCGTTGAAGGCAAAATTACTACAAGGTGGGACATGAGTTTTAGTTAGTAGTTTGCACTTGACGCGTAAATAGATCTACGTCTTTTGGTATATTATCATAGACTTGTGGTAAAAAAATAAGGCACATTTAAAAAGTATTTTAAAAATGGTTATCACCTAAAGACGCGGTAAAATTTTTGCTTTTTTAAATGTCTGTGGGAGTTTAATAACTGCCTCTATAGTTGTTTATTGACACGATGTATAAGTTTACCCAGCACATAATATATCTAATTACATTTTATTGTCAAATAATATGATCTCATAGTATGAATAATACACCTTCTAAATTGCTTGTTTGATATAAATGTACGTGCAGCAAACAGCAACAAAATATTAATTTCTCACGTCCGATAAACAGAGCTTAGAAACATCTGTTGGGCGCAAATCAAATTAATCCATCTGGAAACAGATCGAAACGTCAGGTCGGACTTGTACTGAAAATAATTTGCACCGGAACTAGTCCAGTATACTTTGAACTCTACCGGCCTTAGTGTACTCCCCTGGCATACTCCTTTTAGTGAACGGTTTGATGTTTGCAAGGGCCTATATAAAGTGGCGTTGGTGAGACGAAATAGCTGTTATGATGGATCGGACGTCCACTAGATGGGCTTTTGGCACCATCATCGCTCAATTCTACAATCGTCGTTCGACGGCGGAGTGCCTTCGGATTGAGTCCATTATTCTTCACCTGTCAGAAAACAATATTGGGCGGCGCCCGGAAACCTTTTACGAATATATGTCTTTGTTATTTATTGATGACAGGCGAATTTTCTAGCTCATATCTTCCCTAGTTAATATGGTTTGTGACAAACGAAATATAGCGGGAAAATGGACTAAGTTTACGTTCCTAATTTTCGACTTTCGATGAGGCAAAGTTCAATGACCATTTTAATATCAATTTTGGTGCTCAAAAGTAGCAATATGCCAAAAGCAGAGCACTTAATCCTACAAAACGATCAAGGCACACGTCTGTAGCGATAGTATCTACATTTAATTAACCGGTCAAACCCAACGTTCGGACCGCAAAACATCAAAGGACATCTTAATACGCTCAGAGCGAAATCGCCTCTGACTAAACATTGGCGTTACCCAACCCTAACAATTTGTGTGTCGTCTTCCTAAGGTGAAATTTTCGCCGACGGGTGTCCAATAGACTATTAAAACGGCAGTACCAATAAGACTACATCCTTTGTTTATAATAAACACTTTCTATTCGCTCCATCCCTTTTCATTCTATTCAATAACGTATGTTGCCCTCGCGCTTCCACTTTGTTTTGTAGGAGCATTCTAGTGCATATCTAGGGTACAGCCATAGCAAGAACCCTCAGGAACGTTAACGACATACCCCGAGTTTGCCCGAGGCCGATTCAATTACTACTGTCGTATTATTTCGACGAAAATATGTATGTATTTGTGTACGTTTGTTGCGGTGTGAATTAAATTCTGTTTCAAGTTTATTGGTCATGGCTGGCGATAAGTTTGGATAAGGGTTCTGGGACGAGCTCGAACTGTGTGTTATATTGAACGTGATAGATGATGTTTGTTTGTTATTTTACGGTAGATATTGCTCTTGGTTATCTTGTTTAATTGACAGGACTTAACTATAATTTCATCTCACATACAAAGCTACATGAGTAAGGTCATGCTAGTTGTTTAAAGTTAGACTCACATAACAATATCCAACCTTAATCGAAGAGGTAGCTAATAGTTGACTGCTGTCATAAAATGAAACTCTTGAAGTACTCATCGACAGGTGGCTGACGATCGTTATCACCTCTAATTGGCAGGACTTTCGCAGGATTGGCTAAAATGCATTGTTGCAGCACACACTATACCGTCACACTCGAGCGCTCGCTCATAGCTTTCGATGAAGCATATTCCTGAAGTTGTTGATGATATAAAACTTTCTAATCGTAATGAAATTAATATAGTAGATGTGTAAAAGGTAACGTTACCTTTTACACATCTACTATATTAATTTCATTACCACTTGAACTATGAGTTTTCATTCGTTCAGGTTCGTAATCTTGTACTAGATTCTATATCGATACTCATCCCACTCGCTTCTCGTTGCTCGCCAATTCGTTTCTCGTTTTTAGCTCATCTCCTTTCTCGCTTGTCGTCGGTGTTCGGACATGTTCCTTATAGCGTAGAATACGCAGACACAGAATATCACAGACATGATTAGTCGTAGCAGAATCATATTCGACACCACAAACTTAAACAATAGTTCCACAATGTATCAAAACATTAGAGAAAGTGCACTGTAGCGGTAGCTGATATCATAATAGGCTTGATGAACCGCCTCCCCGCAGGATACAATTATAGGCCCGATATTGGCCCTTAACAACTCGATAAGGTGTTATCGGGAGACCTCAGCGCAATTCATGGCGAGTTAATAGTTACCCTTCAATGAACCCGGCGTAATCGTCTTGCTAAAACGGATTTTCATTAGTAGACATCGTTTTCAATATTTTAATGTCTCCAAGGCGTATCTTATCGCACGGTTTCAGGGTTTCAGACCGTCTATTGTGTATTAGAGCGGATGTTCTGCTTGTGGATCCTTAGGAATGGATTATGGGAGGACTTAGAAGTGATTGGCTTCCTGCATAATGGTAGTAGTTGGATATTAAAGCAATCAAAGTAGTTACTGCGATGTTATGATGACTAAAGATAGTTTGAGTTTGGGTTTATTATTAATGGAAAGGCTGTAGAATTTCTTTATAGCTTATGAATCTTTAAACAAAAATATATTATGGAATCTTGACTAATGATTTGGATGGACTTTTTAATGATTTGGATTTCTGTATTAAGACAGAATATAACCTTTTTCATATTAGGTACGAGGAATAAAGGATTTAAAAAAAAATTCTCCTAAGAGAGGGGTTTGAAAATGTAGTCCATACGGACAAAGTCGCAACCATAAGCTATTGATTTCATATGTCTAAAATTAGAGCTCATAAGGATGTATCTGATTCCACTAAAGTCAAATAAACATATTATCCAAATAAGCACTCGAGAAATCCATTAGGACAGTTTCGTGGAACAAATGAGAAGACGAAGCTGCATTATCCAAAGTGCATACCTGCCAAACATTTAATCCATTCGCAGTACTGCTCGGCGCTCACATAAAACTCAGTATATATTAATTTTTCAGAGAGCTGTATGTGGCTCTTGAAACGTCGCCGCGGGCGAGCAGACAGTCGCGAGTGTAGTAGACGCGCTATCCAACTGTACAGGGCTATAAAATACGCTGGGAGAACATTAGTAACTCTATCGTCTAGTGGCAAAACGCGGCGCGAGTAGGTATTTTCAAAAATGCTATCTGTTCCACGCCGCGCCGCTTCGCCACGCTTCGCTGCCTTCTCCGTATCGTGCGATAGAGATTCTCCGTATCGTGCGATAGAGAGAGTTGCAAGTCCAGTAGGAATATGCCTACGTTTTATTCTTGAATTATTGTTTCGGGTGATAACGTTTTTAAAACTTACGAGCATAGTTCTTCATTATTTTTGTATAACATTTCAAAAAATTTAGAAAGTTCGACTACATTTACGGGGATAGTTATTGCTTTGTCTATGAAAACTTACAACTAGACGATCCTCTAAATAAATATCAGTTGGGGAGTTAAAATAATCAAGTAATACGAGGGCAAGGTATATATGGGTTGAGAATAAATAATAAATTGATAGCGTTTTTTAGCATAGTTGTCTAGCATTTACTGGTTTCTGCTATCTGGTTTGAACGACTTGTTATTATTAGATTGTTGCCATTAAAATTTCAAAATGGAAACAATTTAGTTGTCGTTTGTTTTTATTTAATTTTTACCGCCATTTTCGTGGCTCAGCACCGAGCAATGCACAGACATGATATCGCGGCGGGTAAAATATGGAGTTCGCATGATATTTCAGATTATCAAACGGTAATATTTTTAATGATTCGTTGTATATTATGCTCGTGACATTCTTATTACTCGAGCTATAGGGCTTAATTTGCGTTCAAATTAAAATGAACCCTAGGGTTTATTGCACATCTGAAATGTTACTTATTTTCGGAAATGCTTTTAGTCTCGGCGCAAGTTTAGCAATTATGATATTAACGCTATGATATGCAGTCATATGTGCCTAATATTGACATACCTATTCGTGTATTGGCTCAGGGCATCCTGTGTGTTTAATTATGCTACCATAGATATTAAACTATTTCAAACAATTTCTTTGTTTTCGACTCTACCAGTTTTTCATTAACTTCGTCTTCGTTGTTAAAACCTCTACTCGATATACGAGTAGGCCTCTTGAAATTATATATTTATAGAAAACGGACTTGTGCCGCTTATATGCAGTGGCTTTCAGCGACTCACTTGAGATGGTATGCCTTCTTTTTGAGGGAAAAAGGAGAAAAAAGAAAAAACAAAGTTAAGTATTCAATTTTATTTGAAGAGGTTAATTAAATATCATAGGAGTACAACTGCGTTGCCTGGCATCGAACCCTGGTCTCCTGACTAGGAAACCGACGTTTTAACCACTAATACGCATTAGATACATAACATTACAAATTAACAACAAAATATGAAATATACGGTTCATTCTCATATCGTTCGGAACATTCGTTTCTGTCTGTTGTTCCTGAGGCCTAATTTGTTTAGTGCAAGCACCCCCCTTCCCTTTTGTCTTGACGGGGATCTCGATCAATTATAAAGGTTTTCATATGCAAATACCGCGGGAGCAATTTTAATTAGGTATTTTGATTGCGTTATATATTGATTAGGTTCATTATGTGTGCTGGTTGGGGATGATAAGTGATGTATTATTCATGGGGTTTGATTAGAAAGTTTCGCAAAACGTTGCATGTGTTGTGTTTTGTGTATAATATCAGATGAAGTGTGAACGTAAGGTTTTTGAGTTTTGTTAGACGTGATCAATTCAATAAATACTTTTAAAAAAATCGGAATCTTCTTTAAATAAGCTTGGATTTGCATATTTTTTACGAGTAAGAGTAAGTAATTCTAATGTAAATTTACCTATGAGAGCGAAAAATTAGCCTCAATCAATTTTTATATTGCCTGCCCACTTAGTTGGAGGGCCTACTAACTATTCCCTCCAGTAGAACCATGGGCCCTAAATCGGTCCTCTGAACTACATACACTCCTCGATTGTAGCTTCAGCATCGCAGCTGGTTGGCCTATATCGGACGGGTACCTATTTCAGCTTTTATACGGATCTTCTCATTTCTGATTTGATCACATAGAGAAAATCAGCGCATAGAGCTCTTTCTAATAACCCAGTGATTTCCTATAAAATACAATTAATAAAAAGTTATAACAACTTCTGCCTTTATCTGATTAGTAATATCCAATAACAAAACCGAATTAGTAAAAGTTAAAACAACTCTGTTATCCAAGATAAAGTTATTAGCGTCCCGATATCCGATGAATGGGTAACGAGTTTGAAAATCGACGCCGCAACCCTTCTGCCAACTTGGGTGGAACGATTGTTGAATTTTTGATCTCGGGGAGCGGGGCCGGGAGTCGGGACGGGTGTCGGCGACATTATTAACACTTAATATTTAGTACCGCGGGGCGCGATGTGTTTGCTTAACGATTTCCTCTGTTGATCGAGGAGTTTCACTAATTTTTTACCTGTGTGTTTTATGGATACTTAGTACAATTTATCCAACCACGGTCACTTTGATTGCAAGAATAAAATACCATTTGTTTCTATTTTTTGTTGTTGTATAGATTATTATTATTAATGTTGCATGTTGTATGTACATACTTTACTATAAACGTGGAAATGTGTCTGCCTGCTTGCTTTTCACGGTCCATTCGTTTAACTGCTTTTGAAGATACAGAGATAGCTTGCATCCCGAAGACAGACATATTTTTGTCCCGGAAAATCAAAGACTTCCAAATGTTAATTAAATCCACGCAGATGATACCGTGGGTATCATCAAGAAGGTGTTATAAAAAGACTGGCTTTTTTAAGTTCGAGCGTTGATCCAAGAAGTTTATGCTTTCGCGTTGCGTATCAACCTACGAGTATATCTGTCATAGCCTAGAAATACATAGGTAGATACAAGTTTGTATTGCTCTAATATATTGGTATTTCTACTGTAGTAATATTATTACAAGTGAAGGTTACAGTAATTAGAAAAGAGCTGATAATTTTCAAACGGCTGAACCGATTTTCTTGAATTATAGCTAAGAACACTCGATCATGCCACCAAAAAACTCAATTAAAATCGGTTTATTAGTTTAGGAGCTACGATGCCACAGACAGATACACAGATACACACATCAAACTTATAACACCCCTCTTTTTGGTTGGGGGTTAAAATGATTAAGCAGGAAGATATTTATGACCCATTGAACCAGTCCTAATTTAGTTAGGTGTTGTCCTAATATTCTTGCGGTAGTCTTTCAGTTAGCCAAGTTTACTTTAGTTTATTTTTATGGGTATTTTGTGGTGCATGAAAAGCCTGAGCATTATCAACTTTAAACGTGCTTATGTACTTAGGTAAGCCACACTGAACCGCAAACACCCCTGATGTCTATAAGGAGGAGCGGCCGTGTCACAAACTCAGAGTAATTAATATTTTAATTGGGCATTTTGTGCGCCGTTACCGAGCTGATACTGCTCGATAAATTCCGTGTCGCTAATAATGTCCCCGAGGGGGCTCGAGTACCTGTTTGATGTTACACTCAAAAGTCTCATCGTAATAGACCTTTGAGTGTAGAATTTGGCGGTTGACTTCATGCCAAAACACTTTTTTCCATAATATTTCCACGATCTTTCTGGAGATGGCGTAACGGCACTAGTATCTGGAGCTCAAGTTCTTCGACACAGTGACAATAATTCTTACCTTATACGGCCCTTCCGTACAGTCACTGAGCGGGCGACGAAGAGAGCCATGCTTGGGGTATTTCTAAGTGCTCAAATCAGAAATAAAAAGTTCGGTAGGAGAGGTTGCGAAGCTGAAATGGCAATGGGCAGGGCACGTAATATTTGTCTCAAGGTGCTGATGATGGTACAACGACCTTGCACCGGAAAGTGCGATATTTGAAGACCCCCACTAGATGGACAGACAACATCAAACTTATCGTAGTACATAAAGGCATAACTGTACACTAAGTCAAGCCTTTCCTGATGGAAAGGCTTGGACTTTAAGAAGACAGAATTTCAAGAAGATCAACAACGCTGAATTTTATCATTCTTCAAGCAACTGCACCATCTCTTTTACACGTAGAAAATTTTAACAATATAAAATATTTTGAAATATGAAAAACTCCGATGTCATAATCAAACGGCCACGCTTTACAAGTGCCTTTGACGCACTCGTGGGGTCTAATGAGGCACCTGAACGGGGGAGCAACACTTACCGGCAGTTTACGATCGCGATCTGCGGTAAACGCGCAGTAAAAATGTTGTGGATTGGTCGCCATAGACTATCAAGCTCAGTAAGTCCAATATGATGTCTCCATTGAATGCCCAGTAGAAGGCATCAGAGCACGTGGTAGATCACCCATGCGATGGGCAGATGAAATTAGGGCTGCGATAGTCTGCTGCTAGAAGGAAGGAAGCAGAGAAATGGGGACGCATAGGTTATGACTGTAGGGATGTCCACGACCGCTCTCTTAAGAGGGTATAGGGTACAGGGGGTACAGGGTAGTGGGACAGAGAAGAAAGTACAATACTATAATTTGCGGATGCCTTCAATGGTGAAGTTTGCAAGCCAAGGTCCACTCAGGCCTGGAGAGCTTTGATGATGATCAAGTCCTATACTATTTTTTTTAGAAATACTAAAGCAATATTTGAAGTAAGTAATAATTAAACGGTCAAATAGAAATCTGCTTTTACGCACTTGGCTAGCAAGGTCGAATAAGGTCTAAGTCTTTCTCATTTTCAGCCGTAGTCAGTAGTGGGCCGGCGTGGTAATAACTTGAGATGATGATAATGACTTTTCACATAGCAATTATACTTTACGCGCTTTGCCCGTTAAAGTTTGTTTTCCGTTGATGTAGTACTACGATTTTAGATTTCACCAAAGTTGTAGATTCCGAGCATCAAAACTCAATAATGTCAGAGTAAAATAGAACTAAAGAGTCTTTGATTTATAATCGAAAATTCAGTAACACCGAATCTAACTTCGCAAGGTTTCTACAAAGAGCGCAGGCTGTAGATGTATAAACTAACTTGAGCTTAAAAATAAGGTATTTAAGGTTCGTTTTACTTTAAGCTGATACTTGAGTTCTATCATTGGTGACATGTAAAATACTAAAAGCCTACTGGTTTTTGTACTCTGTGGCCACGGTCGCGTCGATAGGTTGCCAGTCACTTTGTGCTATGCTGAGTGCGAGCAGTAATTGGTATCTTTGATTACGTGTTTCAATGTATTTTCCACGCTTTTCAAGTGACATTTTTAATTGGTTCGCAATCGTGCGATATGTCGTACATAGAATATACTTTATATTTTTAACCCCCGACCCAAAAAGAGGGGTGTTATAAGTTTGACGTGTGTATCTGTGTATCTGTGTGTCTGTGTATCTGTGTATCTGTCTGTGGCATCGTAGCGCCTAAACGAATGAACCGATTTTAATTTAGTTTTTTTTTGTTTGAAAGGTGGCTTGATCGAGAGTGTTCTTAGCTATAATCCAAAAAAATTGGTTCAGCCGTTTAAAAGTTATCAGCTCTTTTCTAGTTACTGTAACCTTCACTGGTCGGGGGTGTTGAAATTTTTTAATTTACACTTGTATACTTTTCGTTTGCTTTATGACTATTTTAGGTACGTCTATTCACCCAGCTAAGCAGTGCCAGGGCCAGGTTATATCGTCCATTCGGGTTCAATAAAATCGCTTGGAATAGTTTGCAATATTGATTTTGACAACTCAAGCTTCAATGTTCATCATTATTATCCGTTATAAATACGAAAGTGTGTTTGTTCGTTAGTTTACCTTTCAATCATGTCGCAATGCAGTATTGACGTGATTTTTTTGCCTGGATAAATTACCTAGGTAGTTAAAGACGTGAAGAGTGACATAGGTATATTGCTATACTTACCTTTCCAAGTTAGGCCGCATCCATCTAAAGACTGCATTTGAACTGAAGGTAATGCTAGCTTGTTATGGAGTAAAACGGGTTACTTTTATTCCGGAAAATCAAATTCTCAGGGAAAATTAAAACCTAAATCTAGCGGACGAATTCGCGGGCATCATCTTGTAATAAGTTACTTATTATAAATTCTAGGTTACATACCCCGTCCTTAAAAGCGCTGAACGAATGTGTAGGGGTCAGTTCCATTTAGATTGTAGCGGTAATTCCAGAACTGTACAAGAATGTAAAAAGGTAATTTTGTGTAATTGCAATAACATTCAGTCGCAAATTCACAACACACGGACGCACTGCGATTCCTTTGCATATTAGATTTTATGGCCCACTGTGAATGTTTTAATCACAACGAAGATTCTTGTGTTAAATTTGTGTACTCAGTAAAAGTAATCGCAGCCAAGTTTGCGTCATGAAATTCATAATAAATAATTATTATGCATTTCCGAATCATGTATTATTATCAACTGATTCCCACGAATTTGTCCGCATGAATTTAGGTTTTTAAAAATCCTGTGGACACTTACCTATTGGTCTTCGGGATTAAAAGTAACCTACGTTACTTCACCTAGGTATATAATATTATATATCCATAAAAAATTACATCTTACATATATTTTATAGTAACGCCACTATCCACTAACGGTCATTTATAAACAATTAATGTGTCTAAAATAAAAATAAAAAAACCATGTTACTATTACTAAAATAGTAATATGGTTTTTTTTACAATGTTGCTTTATTGACTCATTGACAGACAAATAAACATAGAGATGTCAGATAAATAATCATCCATCCATCTTTTTCTTCGCATTCCTCATCCACCCACTCCCCATTTTTATGGTCCTCGGTCCAGCGGGTCCTCGTCCCACTGCGCTTACCGGTACGCGCGGTTCTGTAAGTTTAAAAAGAAAAAAGTAAGAATGGGTCCTCAGTAACTTTTCAGTAATTAAATTGTGTAAAGGCGCGTACACACTTCGCCCACCGCAGCCGTGGCCACAGCCGCGAGTCCGCGCCGATATTTATTTACACGATCACCCCTTCCCAAAACAGAGACAGTGTCGGTACACATTAGCGGGCGGAGGGAGATTTTATTGCCTCCCACGCCTTAAAATATTGTCTGATTCATTAGAGGATATTTCACATTTAAGTTTCGTGTGTGCTCTTAGCTTCCTTGGAATATTTTAACTCGGCAGCAAATTTCCGAGGTGATCATCGAGGGGGGAGCGGGGGAGGGTATACTGTGTATGCCGGTAACGACACTGTTGTTACAATTTTCTAAAAGGATACCGTTACGTTCGCGTAATAAGACGCTAAGATTCCCTTATACCCTTAATTATGGGGGAGAAGGGGGCATAATGACACATGTATGTAAATATTCGTTGTAACGACTCGAGGTGGCGACGTGTGCACGCCTTAATGGTGGCTCGGTTGTTTTCTTTGATTAAAGAATTTTATTACGGCGTATAATTCACGATTAGACATTAAAGGGTTGAAACTGCGCTGGTAGATAAAGCGTTGTAATGACGGGTGCGTGGTTCGGAATCATAATTGTTATTGCCGTGAGTGTTTGGGCTAAAAATTAATGGCCATCAAATTGGAAAGCCGTGTCTTCAGGCTGCGTTGTAATCTAACATCCTGTGATAACTCTTTGATCGAAGGTACAAGGATTTGTGGATATTAATTGTAAGATTCGGAATCTGAATGAAATTGGTAGGTAGATTGGTAGGTTGACTTTAGTAAGTTTTGTTCAAAATCAATAGGAAAGTCATTATTTTATGAAGGATTAACAGGGCTCCAAACCGTGATTAAAAACGGTGGTTAACTGTTTGCCACCAGAACTAAGAAATACTGTTTTCTAATGTAAGTTCTAACCGTGCGAAGCCAGGCGAATCGCTGGTAGGTGTGTATAATCGAATAAACCTTAGTGGTAAGTATGCCTTAGAAAGTTGGAGAAAAATCTAACCCACGACTTCGAAACAATAAATAATTAAGTTATCTCTATAACACTCAATAGTACAGATTCATGACTTGCCCCGTCATGTTAATATGTTAAGGGTATCGCCGTGTTCCTGAGATGAAAACACCCCGTATATATCCCCGGGAGGACGATTTGTGGTCTGGACTTGGGAGTGACGGCAGGCCTGCATTTGTACCCTGAGTGGAACTTTGTTTAAACAACATCAGTGTACACACGGCCTATGGTTTACTGTTCATTTTTACCCTTTTACCCTAAATACGATTTAGATCGCATGGATTTGGGTTTTGAAATATTCCGTGGGAAACCCTATGATTTTCCGTGATAAAGAGTAGTCTATGTCCGTCTACGCGATGCAAGCTATTTTTGTACCTGTCAAAATCTGCTAAACGGTATGACAAAGAGACAGAGATGCCCGAGTCTTGACCTATATACTGAAGTGTGTGAACGCAGTCAAATCACAGTTCACGACAGAGGGAGCTTGTAACAAAACGTCGAGGCATCGACGTCACTGGCAGGCGTCAAATGTTCCTACATTTGAGGCTAGGTAGCCTATGAATCACTTTTTTTTTTGACCCGCACCCACAGCCTAATACAGAACATCGTCGAATCAGTATAGAACCTAGAGTGAGCTAAAGTGAGAGAACTCTAGGTCAAATTATATTTTTGGCTGATCACTTCCCAGTTCCCAACCACGTCACGCTTCTGTGTGAATACTCCCTTATTGTTCCGAATGTATGGTAGCAAGTATATTAATTAACAACGCAAGACGCCAAGAAGCTTATTCGAGACGCGATGATTTATCGATAGACGTGGCCCCGCCTTGGGACCGTTCCGAACTGTGGAGTTTCTAGGGCTGCTTTAATCATTTTCCAACTAACTATGTTTCCTTATCTTCTAACATTTTTAATTACGTCTGTAATCATTATTTTTTGGCCAAATATTACCGGATTTGACCAGAACAGGCTTTAGAATAGAATCGTTGAAGGGAAAGCAAAAAGCGTGAGCATAATTTTCTAGATCAAAACAAAATAATATAGGTACTTAGCTATTATAAAATGTGTAGCTGAAAAATCATACTAGGATAGGTGGCACAGCTTTGAGACCATAGATATATTTCTACTCAGTGTTTGAGACCAAACCACGATTGGCCAAGAGTGTGTGTGATACTCGATTATTCTCATTTCAATCAACCTCAATTAAATTTTGTAGACATGTTCTAGAAACAAATATATCGAACATCTCGAGTACGTACACTTTTCCTAAGCCCTAATTCGCACGAGCGTTAAAAAAGCGTTGCGTTGAAACCCGGCGTTGCACTGAAAATACAAAATGCGCGTTAAAAAAGCGTTGGCGTGTTAACTGATACTTGGGAATGCATTTGTTCTATTTGGACGCTTTTTTAACGGACGTTAAAAAAGCTCTCGTGCGAAGTCCGTGGCGACCTTTATCGGTCAGTATATAAACACATCGCTAATTACCAGCTATCATCTATATCGCGTCGCACCTGCGAAGCCGTCAAACGAAGATATTAATTGACGTGGTAATTTGTGTTCTAATGAAATTGCCTTACCTCGATACCCAGGCCATATACCTACCTAGTGGTCGTATCAGTTCGCTTTTTAACGAGTTTGGTCAAATCAACAACGTGTTCACATCACAAACTGTGTATCTGTCTGTGGCATCGTAGCTCCTAAATTAATGAACCGAATTTAATTTAGTTTTTTTTGTTTGAATGGTGGTTTGATCGAGAGTGTTCTTAGCTATAATCCAAAAAAATCGGTTCAGCCGTTTGAAAATTATCAGGTCTTTTCTAGTTAACGTAACCTTCACTTGTCGGGGGTGTTATAAATTTTTAATTTACACTTGTTCTTTGATTTTACGTCACCATAGCCTAATATTTGACATATGGTCACTTTAGGATCACACAGAGAGTTCCTTTACTCCAGTTCGCTCTGCTGGGCATATTAGATAAAAATTAAATTTGTTGTTTGTTTAAAAACATCGTCCGCCATTAGCGTGAGCGATCGTTACGATTCTCGAGGGGGGTAATTTGGGTACTTCATAGTTTTAGCGATAATTGATCAAATGCACTTTCAATTAATTGAATTGAACGTGGCATGGTGTCATGTCTGCGTTTTGCATTCTTTGACGATTATTTGTAACTAATGATAGATAATGTACGGGGGAACCTAGGGAATAATTATTATTATTTTCATCTTTATAATTCCGTACTATAATCATGTTAATGCATATTTTTTACTTTCCCTGTGCGTGCATTCATTAGTTATGTAATTTATTAAACAAAAATATGTCAAACTAGTTTTATCATTTGACGTGATTTCCTAGGTCTGTGCGATTTAAGCTATTAAACGTAGGTATCATTTACAACAGAACGTCGTTGCGAAGAAACCTGTATGCCTGAAAGTTCTCCATAATGTTATCAAATAGTGAAATCTGCCAATCCGCACCTGACCAGCGTGGTAGACATATGGCCTACAGTCTACACCCTTCTCATTCTGAGAGAAGATCCATACTCAGTAGTAGGCCAGGGAGGGGTTGAGATGATGATGATAATGATTGGCATAACAACCACTAAATACCATACCATATCTTTAAAAATCTATCGCAAATAAATATAAGATCATATTCAAAGCTATATTATGATAGCTAATCATCACTTCCCTTCATTGTAACAAGATGGTGCGTGCCATAGAGGTCACTATGGAATTAGTTAAAAGTATTATTTCCCTTGTCGCATCATCAGGGTAGAATCGATCTTAATGTGGGAGGGAAATAATTTGATATAGAGAACATCTAGATAGGTCAGACTCTTTTTTTATTAAATTAAGTATTCGATTCAGATTTTTTTCTCCAAACAAGGTAAGCTTAGAGTGTCTGCATCTTTTTCTTTTTAATAGTGCTAAAAAAGGACACTGCAATAAAAAGTCAGAGCTATGTTGTCTTTTTTTTCTTAGTACGTCCAATTGGCGTTCGTTAATTCACATCCATGCTCGTAATATAAACGCGAATGTGTGTTTATCTGTCTGCTAAGTTTTCGCGGCCCATTTTGACCAAATTTGGTACAGAACCCATAAAACCAAAAGAGTTCCCACGAAATTTTTAAAAAATCCACATGGACTAAGTTGCATGGTATCATCGTCAAAGCAAGAAGTCAATATTTTTGAAAAAATCTCTCGTAAATTAAAAAAATCCTGGACTGATTTTCTTGGTTATTTCTAGAAAAAGTGTTCCCTATATTCCTGGAAATGATAGCCAGTATAAGAACCCAGGCCCCTTGCGGCCAGTGGTCCCTAATCAAATAAAAAACATATTTTATATCACTGAGTTGACAAAGCACGTTGGGGAACCTGCGCTTCTAAAAGTTTTAGTCAGTTTTTTTCATCCCCTAAGTACTAAAATATAGCATTTATGCCGTTGATTCAATGGAACTCTATGCTGGAATCTGTACATTGAGTGAATCATCTTATCAATATTTGGAAGAAATAAAAGAGACACGAACCGGCGAAGTTGGCTGTTTCGCCTCGCGTTGGTTCTTTTTTTAACCTTTTGATTCGCGAGTTGTAGAAAAAAAAAACAGTACGACCGCATACTCATCTCGACACTATTATCTGGAGGTCTGTTTTATTACCAACATACTTGCTTAGCTAAGCTGATTCCTAACTCCATTGTACCATAAAAAATACCAAAGACGCACCTTTTGCTTTACATGCTGTGATAAAACAACCTTATTTACATAGCCAGATGCATCCCTAACACAGTCATACAGAGGAATTTCTGCCTACCAACTATACCCTACCAATTAAAAAGACGTTACATACGAATAGTATCATTGATGTCGGAGAAAATGGAATAATATCATAGCATGGAATTAGGAAGCACTTAGTACCTACCTAAGCTTCGGGCCCTGATTCTCTATGACAGAGAATCTGGACTCGGGTCTCTAGACTAACTATAAATAAAATAAAATAAAATAAAAAAGCCTTTATTATCTAACTATAGTATTGTAAAATACTGCAAAATATATTACATACTTAAAGAATATGCACGATATAAAACCACTCGAAGTAACTGGAGATATTCCAAAGTTTTGGGAACCACTGTTCGCACGAGGAATGAATGGTGAACGTCTAATAAAAGTAATAGCATTAGCAGCCACGTGTGATATTATGTCGATCGGAGTAATAATATTACTATGACACCAAAACATAGTAGGTAAGTACTAAGTACCAAGTACTTTTCACTCGTTTTCAAATACAAAACACATGAGTAGCAACAAAATTTTTTCCATTGTCTATACTTACTTTAGGAGGTCAAAAAATGCAAAATGGTTACGAAAGGTAATAGAGTCATTTACGTAGGGTCACACACTTCATACACATCATACACTTAATTTATCTACTGCTATAAGTCTTTCTCTTTTAAAGCGGTACTTTGTTAAGTGTTCTTTCAACATATTCACTAGGTATAGGTGGTGGTGGTTTTCGGCGTGGTGTGCGTTTCGCTGCCTTGGCCATTTTGTGTGTGTGTGTGTGTGTGTGTGTGTGTGTGTGTGTGTGTGTGTGTGTGTGTGTGTGTGTGTGTGTGTGTGTTTGTTACTCCTTTACGCAAAAACTACTGGACGGATTTGGCTGAAATTTGGAATGAAGATAGATAATATCCTAGATTAGCACATAGGCTACTTTTTATACGGGAAAATCAAAGAGTTCCCAAGCGATTTCGAAAAACCTAAATCCACGCGGGCGAAGTCGCTGGCATCGGCTAGTATATAATACGTAAAAGAACTGCACGCAATATAAGAACACTAGGCAATTAATAAAAGATGACAATAGTCGAAGCGACCAAGTAAGGGGGGACAGTGGCTGGACTCTATAATCATTTATCTCGAGTTTAATAAAAGGCGCATTATTTACGACGGCGTTGCGGAACGACGCTAATGTCGCATGATTTAATCCCATTACATTGGGAACGCTGCCAAGTGCCGGGGAATATCGGAACGGTGGTTGTGAAGCGGAGTATAGGTTGTTAATATGGGTGCAGTTGCTTGAAAAAATACGTACAGGGTCCGTACAGGTAGGAGGATCACCTACTTAAGTTAGATTCAAGTTCTTTATTCAAATTAGTTACCATTGCACACTTTTTGTTTGTCAATTGTTGAATTTGTCACTTAGGTAATTGATGTACCTAATGGTAATATTTGAGAATTACTTAATTATATAAACTTACAACTAAAGCTGCGAAAGTTCCTTATAAAAACTTTGAACTTGTTGAGAGATATCTCCAATATGTTTTCTGGGAGCATAATAACGTCTTTTTCCATAAAATCTTTTGTAAGGAAACTTGCACTATACACTACCGAAATACATTTCGATTCATTTCGAGAAAACATTCACAACTGTCCTGATTCACATCCGTAAATATAATAATCATAAGACCGGGCATTAAAAGCGTATACCCCACGCAATAAGAAACCGAACACAATTGAACCCGTAGGAGATAGTCAGCTAACACCCCATTATATCAGTAGATTAAAGGCTACTTTACTCGATATTCCCTAAAATATTGCCCCATAAATAGAGGGCAGCGAGAGACGTGATCAAGTAAGAAAAGTGTAATCTTGTTAAAAATCGCCAAACAGAAAACAAACGGACAATGGACGGTTATACATCAAGTGGCTTAAAAAGAGAAAGAAAAAACGGTCAAGCGTAAGACGGTGGCCGAATAAATGACTCCGCAGCTTTTTATTTCTAACATTTCGTCCCTTTTTCCCGCCAGCTGCAATAATAATGGGATATTCAAAAAAATAATGAATATAGACACTTTCTAGGCAGACGCGTTCCACCTGGCTGTATTGTACTTACCTGCTAGGTATTTGGTGTAACTGCAACTAAGCGCATGCCTAGTTAATAAAAGATGTGTGTACCTATTTGACAGAATATACTAGATATTTGACAGCAGAAAATATTGCCATATTCAGACCCTAATAAAGCGCCAACCTAAAGCTCTAATTAAGTCATACTTAACCGGTTTTTTTCTTGAACCTAAATAGCATCTCTTATTGGTTGATATGGAAAGTAAATTGAACGTGGCCTCTCATTTTGAAGGTCCCATCCCTACTGGAGGATTTTTAAAAGTTTATTACAAAAGGCAGACTTAAGACTTGAGAACCTTATCGGTCAGGTGCGTCGTAGTGGATGTGCTCGAAAGCAATGACTGGTAAAGAAGAAATAAGAAAAAATAGAAGCTTTTGTAGAAATAGAAAGTTTTTTATTCGAATAAACTTAAAATTAATTACTTTTGTATCGTCAAATGTATCAACCACTAGTTTGGAATCCCTTCTTGTTGAGATGATATATTATAAGTAAGTAGGTAGGTACCAACATAAATTATAAAATTGGTCAGAGGAGCCCTAAAAGTAGGATCGTGGAAAGGCATAACCGAGGCGATGACGTCCGAAGACGGATTCGGGCGGTCTTTCGCGACAGATACGAATGGAATCGTATGACTGTAATAGGGCCCCAGCGCGGTCCGGCTAAATGACCGGCATCCGGACGTAGACAAAAGCGAATCCGCTGTAATAAAGCAGGATTGATGAAAAAGCGCTAAGCCACGCCGATATAGCAATGGTGTCCATGCCAAAAGATTTGAGTGGTTTTCCACAATAGTCAATTATTGCCTAAATCGATACGACTAGGTATTTTATTGGTAACCACTGCACTGGTAACATAATAATATGTCTAGTTAGCACACACACCTTCTACTGGAACTACTGAACCAATTTTGAAAATTCTTTCACCAATAGAAAGCGACTTTATTCTTGAGTAGCATAGGTTATATTTTATTTAAAAAAAAATTATCCCTACGGAAATAATATTGTACTGCGAGCTTCCGTGGTGTGCGCCGTGTTAATAGTTAAAGTTACACGAAAACAATCTATGGTGGAAAGTCCACGAGAGCATAATATAGGTATATATCTTTTAAGATAAACTCAGTATGTCTGTCAGTGAGCTGAATCCCATAAGCCGAAATTGGTGGAAAAATGAAATTTTCACAGAGTGTGTGTTTCTATTGCCGCTATAACAATATATAAAATATAATAATAGAAAAACCAAGACGGCGGATTTCAAAATGGCAACCTTACAAATTAGAAAACTTTAAAAAGTACTTGTATAGTGTTACTTATATCTTGTGCCATGATACGGAATCCTTCGTGCACGACTCCGATTCGCACTTGACCGGTTTAATTATAAAATATTTTAGCCATTTTCTCGATAGTTCTTGTACCAAACACCAAGACGTCTTCCGAGCGGCTTTAATACAAAGCTATTGCTATTACTGAGATCGCAACGAGCTCGGCCATCGAACAGCGGCGGCTTTACCGGACTCACTTTACCGGGATTTCGGATATGACGTAAAGCACTCACTTAGCCACCTTCCCCCCGACTGGCCGAGATTTTCTGCTCTTTATTAACTTAGGGCCTATGTGTTGAAGTTTGAAATCATCCCAAATCGAAATAAATCTTTGTTTCGTATAAAAAATATTGTTATTTAGATTTTTGTTACCCGATCAGTTATAAACAGACGGGTTGATGACTGGGTAGTCGTTGGCCGCTACTCCCGGCTGCCTGGAGAGTTTCCCGCCTTGAACTCATGTGAGTTTGCTGCAGTTTTGGGCTCTTGCTCCAAAGTTGAAGTGAAGTACCAACAGTAAGTATGAATATTCAGTTGGAAGCTACCTGGTTCGTGAACGGCTGCGCCACGATGAAGACCTGGTCTCGGAACGACATGTTATGGGATTTTACCATTCGCGTGAACATCCCTGCTGTGCATAAAAGAAGTAAATTTAGCGACAGCTTAGTTAATTGTGCTAATTCTTCTGCATTCTGGACTTTAGGCGCCATCTCCACGGGCGAAGGAATAGCAATGAGTCCGTCCTACAGTATCGTAGGTGTTATTATCGCCCTGTGGAGAGTGGCCTATAAGAGTTGTATCAAATTAGGGAGCACGGCGAGACTGTTGCCGCCATTCTCTCGTCCGTGGAGACCTTGGTTACCACTAAGGTCAAAATTGTGATTTTCAGTTCCCAAATAAGACATTTAAATCAAGAATTTGGAATAAAAATGATTTAAGCAAATATCATTTTCTGGTTAAAAATGTTTTTTTCCTCTATAAGTCCATTAATTTTTCCTCCCACAAGATGATCGGAGACCACGAAGACTTTTGATAGCTGACATAGCTTTTTTCGTTGCCTTTCTCTGTTGAACGAGAATAAGCAGCTTTGTTTTTTTAAGGTATTTAAACTTTGTTTTTAAGCTAAGTTTTAAGCTATCCATCCCAGCTATACCTACACATATCGTTATCTAAACATTGGAGCTGGTACGTTGGTACCAACCTCAGGGTAACTAAGAGAATTTCCAACGAAATATTAGCATAAAATCCAAAGCCACTTAGACTACAGGCCCATGTTTAAAAATGGGTGGGTCATATGAACCACCAGGTGACGTATACAGGACGATATAAGAGCATAAAATAATAAGTTTCAGCACTATGCCGTCACTTGTAAGCTGTCCAACAGAGTACTGGTGAGAATTGAAAAGTGCAGGTAGAGTGAGTACATTTTGGTCATATATTTTTGTACGGCATTTTTACCATCGATAGATCCATGAAAAATAATAAGAAAGCGCGCAGTGCCGTAAAAAAATGGTGCGCCACAAAGTCAGTAAATGTTTTGATTTTCTGACAATTTCCGGGGTAAATTTGGTCATTTAATTCTGTACGGCACTAGTTTCATACTGTTTCAATACAGCCTCTAATCCATTATTCCGCAACGCCGTACAAAAATCATGCGACAAGGGGAAAAAATTGAGGGTAGCAACCCCCTCTCTTTCCGTGGTCCGGGGGGTGATTTGAAACAACATAAAATTAATTTATTCTGAAAGTGTTTTATGCATAGATAATATTTTTTTACATGCCGTACATTTTCGTTGGTCCAAAGGTTTGTAGGGGATGTGGATATTATATACACACCCGTTCACTTCAGTTAGACGGCATAGTGATTTTATCATATTATCAATTGTTCTCTTCAAAAATATGTTAATGCCGTACAGTATCAGATGGCCATAAAGTACTACCCTTAAAATGGTAGCGTCATTTTCATCAGCCTAAAAGATATGGTCTGCATTAAAATGTACGGCATAATTTTTTCCTAATTTATTTATCTTAATACTATTTAAAACAAGGGAAAAGCGTAGAAAATTGCTATATTTTATTAATCTATGAATATTTAAACTTTTGCAATAATTTGAAAAATTTCAGTTTTTGTATTTATCTATAATTTTTTTTAGAACAGTTTCTTTTGAACGGCAATACTATATAACAATAGTATTTTACACTATCATGTTAAAAAAAAAGTTGCCGTACAGAGTCAAATGATTTTACAGCTTTAAAAATTAAGTATACCATGAAATTAAGATAATTATTGATACACATTCAAATGAACACTAATTTTTTTACGGCATTATTTTTAATAGTACTTTTGAGTGCTAGATAATGTTTTGGAACCAAAGCCGTACTTTCTCAAATCACCCCCCGGACCACGGAAAGAGAGGGGGTTGCTACCCTCAATTTTTTCCCCTTGTCGCATGATTTTTGTACGGCGTTGCGGAATAATGGATTAGAGGCTGTATTGAAACAGTATGAAACTAGTGCCGTACAGAATTAAATGACCAAATTTACCCCGGAAATTGTCAGAAAATCAAAACATTTACTGACTTTGTGGCGCACCATTTTTTTACGGCACTGCGTGCTTTCTTATTATTTTTCATGGATCTATCGATGGTAAAAATGCCGTACAAAAATATATGACCAAAATGTACTCACTCTACCTGCACTTTTCAATTCTCACCAGCACTCTGTTGGACAGCTTACAAGTGACGGCATAGTGCTGAAACTTATTATTTTATGCTCTTATATCGTCCTGTATACGTCACCTGGTGGTTCATATGACCCACCCATTTTTAAACATGGGCCTGTAGTCTAACTCGTCGGTCACGCGTAAGTCACTCATTTATTTAAACATCACAAAAACCTGCCTGTACAATATTTACCGGTGAACCGAGACCGCTTCTTGCCGTTTCCTTTGTTGAATACGAAACAGCCCGGGGGGACACCTGCCAACCATAGGGTCACAGTAACATATATTAATAACACACTAATTTATTAGCAAGTACTGTTTATCCAGGGATTAACTGAGAATAGTTTTAGTTGAACAACAAAGGACCGCAAGGGTTCAAAGCGAATTTCTTGCCGACATATTTACCTTAGGTGGAGGTGATAGTAATTTTACGCGTGAAAGGTCAGAGTTTTGCTTGTGAACAAACAATGTTCCCAGTAAGGCACTTGTCCCATTGCCGACGAGAAAGCGACTAGCTATCGACTATGTTTTCGCTCAAGCGACGTATATTCGATGTATAATTTCGGGTGGATAAAAGCGTAATAAGTAAAGCCTTATTGCAGAAAAAAACACTACATACTTAAAAAAGAAAGAAAACAATAATGTGCTAGGGTGTAAAGGTAGCTTTTTCACTCAAGTGATATTTTAAAGGCAACCTGAGCGTATGAGATAAGTATATTGATAGTTATCAATGGATGAACATTTTAATAGCTGATCGCCGACAGTGTGTACAGTCGGCGATCAACTATTAAAATGTTGAAACTACAAAAACAAAAACTCTGTCTCCACTGGTTTTATTTTGCAGTAATAAGGGCTATCAAAGAAAAAACTCGCTTAGCGACGGTAGCTCAACTCGTTTCTCAATAATCGTCGGCGATGGAACCATGCCTTAGGTCCGACGACGCAATGACTCGTGCGTTAAACTAATGGATACGCGCAATTGTAAACTTTATAACGGTTTCTATAAGGAAGGAATACCCTTATCAATGTACTGGGCAATGCTACATGGAAGCTTATGCTAGTTATTTGGCCTAGGGTACGAAAGGTGATTCAGATCAAAGATGAATCTAAATCGTATTTGCCAATTTCTTTATTTATTTAATTATTTCTAAAGAATATGGTGACTAAGTTCAACCAACATTGGCCAAATTGTAAGCACATAGTGGATAAATACCTTATTTTTCTTCAATCAGTTATTCAAGATCATCATCTCTTTCGGATTCGCGGTTTCGGAAAGTATACTTAAATCATTTTTATTCCCTAGTTTATATCTAGTAGGAAATAAAAAAAATCCGGCCTTGTTTCTTGCCTAGGATTAAAAAGAGAACCTCAGTGCAAAGTTCTCTTTGTCTAACGGTTTGGGCGTTAATGAGTCAGTCAGTGAGTCAGGAGTTTCCTTTTTTAATCCCCGACCCAAAAAGAGGGGTGTTATAAGTTTGACGTGTGTATCTGTGTGTCTGTGGCATCGTAGCTCCTAAACTAATGAACCGATTTTAATTTAGTTTTTTTTGTTTGAAAGGTGGCTTGATCGAGAGTGTTCTTAGTTATAATCCAAGAAAATCAGTTCAGCCGTTTGAAAGTTATCAGCCGTTTTCTAGTTACTGTAACCTTCACTTGTCGGGGGTGTTATAAATTTTTAATTTACACTTGTAAGTTTTGCAGTAAAACTCATTCTTACACAAACACACTGAAACGCTTTGTATTAAACCACCTAAATATTCACTCATTCCATTCAGCTAATAGCAAAACCTTCGGTCAAAATAAACAACACGCTCAAATAAAGAAAAGTACGAAGTAATAGTAATTAACTATGCACCGCACGTGAACGTTACACGTAGAAAGACGAATGTAAAATAACCATCAAACACATTTCTAACGAAAGGCAAACAGACGGAGATCACACAAAAGACGGTCAGAAACCGAAGGGATGCATCATTAATGAACCACCGGCCACATCTATTGTTGAACTATTTAACAACCAACCGCTGCAGAGGATCGGGTACTGTGGGTGACGTAGTTATACAGTGACCAGCAGTATTGCATATAGGTACCTACTGCTACAATTAAAGAATGTAACCAGAATGCTAGCAAAAACGAAGACAGGTGATAATATTGATGATTACTGATAAGATATCACAAAAAAACGCGAAAAAGTAAATAAAAAACTCCTGTTTAAAAAAAAACACATTATATTGCAAATAAATTGACTGACGCTAACATAGACAAGTTCTCATCCCGGAAAATCAAAGATTTTCTACAGAATTTTTAATAAACCTAAATCCACGCCACCGAAGTCGCGGGCTTCGTTTAGTAAAAATAACAATTTCATCAAATGAAAATAATTTATAATTAACAATGATGTCCATTACTGGACTACTTATCTACTTACCCTGACCTTACTTACTAGGTAATTGTCGGTAGTAGATGGTTTGAAATCGCGAAAAAACATAGATTGGTCATAAGGAATGATAACTATGTCGCTAGCTGTAACAAATTAAACTCCTACAAAGTGTATAGAAAGTAATGTAGTTAACTCTTTGTTGTACCTGCGCTCCTTGAGGTGTGCAAATAAAACTATTGTTAGTACCTTTGCCAAGGTAATTAATGTAAATTATGAAGGCATCGGACGCCAAATGCGAAAATAGGTAGGTACTTGCTTTCACTCGGGGGATTTACTGTAAGAATTTGTTTAAGTAACTTGTTCTTTGATAAAATTATTTTTCCGTATATTGATACATACTAATATTCTACCTAAATGCTAAAGTCTGTCTATCTGTCTGTCTGTTAACTTTTCATTTGACGAAATATGGTACAGAGATAGCTTGCATCCCGGGAACGGACATAGACTAAATTTTTGTCCCGGAAAATCAAAGAGTTCCCACGGGATTTTTAAAAATCCTAAACTCACGCGGAAGAAGTCGTAGCCACCATAATATAAGTAGTTAGTAATGCAGGTGCATACCAATATGGCTTCAATAAAATCCACTTTCCATGCACTTACTAAGTCACGTACCTAAGTTATAAACTCTATGAAAGGAAAATTAAAATTTGGTTTGAAAGCGATTTGCGAGACGCAAATATAATTTTTTATCCTTAAACATTTTAATGGCATTAACCTGGTCTGAGTTGGTTATATAATTAAAAAAAATGTATTGAAGCAATTGACTTTCAATCAGCTGCCTACAAGATAATACCTATATGATTTCTTACCATAGTATAGCCATTATAACATAATATTATTACCTTCTGAAAAGAGTAACTGCAGAATTTCTTATCAGTAGAAGCTGCTATCTGAACGAGAGGTACAGTATCGAATATTAACTAGTCATTAAATAAGTACAATGAGTTTGCCTATATATGAGATAAATAACATTTTTCATTTCATTTCATTTACGACCGAAAATAGTATGTATCATCTTAATTCATCTGTAATTTGTCGATGAGTTACTAAGAAACGTTATTATTTATCAAAAAAAGACTACATAATTTTTGATAATTTGATAAATAACAATTTTGCCAAGTAAGTTACCGACTATAGATTGATTACCTATTTATTGATTTAGGCCGATAGCAACAATGTTCAGTGTAAGATTCTGCACTGAAATATTAATCTGAAAAGTAAAGCCGTTGAGAAACTTCGTGAAAATAAATACCCTCATCATATTATCCCGTGTGGGGTAATAAACTACCCAATTATACCATCTGGGCACATAATTTTCACAAGCATTTTCTAATGAACGTATTAATACGTTGCACCTCTTGAAAAAACCGGGAAAACTTTCACAAGAAATTTTGAGAAACCCTCTCTTTCGATGGCAACGCGCGGCTTTGAGAATTTTTGACTTCCGTCACAGAAAACAAAAGGAATCAGATTTCCGAGTGGGACCCCTTCAGTTTCCTGTGAAGTGGCGTTATAATTGTCCTGTAATGATTCGTTCGGTGCCTCCATCGGTGTGGACCTGGTATTAATATTCCATGCATTGAATGCTCGTTCATACTTTGAAATCTTGCTTACAGAAATCAGTGAAGTTGAAATAATTGAGCCCACAATCCTATTATGCTACTGCGTACATGCAGTATGTTTACATAAAGTGTGAATACACTGTAGTCTGACACAGCCTGATACTGAGATTGAAAAGTTTATTTTTTGCAGCGTAGAAAAAGATTTTGAAATAGGTATATGTGTCATTTGGTACGATATTATGACCAATTAAGTCTTATTTACTTAGTTTAGCAATCTTTCTGAAGTGTAAACTCAAACAAGTATAAAAACTGGCCAACACGTATAAGTTAGGTAGAGTAGGGTCATGCTAGTTGCTAACGGTCATCATTTCGTAAACAAATTTTCTAAGAACTGTCGAAGCAATCTAATGATTTTAAAATAATGTTATCTGTTCCATGAGGTATAACGCGAGAAGTTGAACCAAATATTTTTTGGCTTCCGCTTTTTATGTTCAGGAGGTACCCTGATAAGATTTGCGATAAGACCGATAAGGGGTATAGGCTTAATAAACTGCCATGCCCCTTTCGCTTGGTTCCATCTAGCTTCATAACTTATCACCAGGCGAGATTGCAGTCAAGGGCTAACCTGGATAAAAAAAAGCAGATTTCTAGCTTTGCTAAATTTCAACTTTTTCATGTTTTTAAAGCTTTTTTAAATATTCAGTAGGCACAAAGGTTGAAAGAGATCTTCAAGAATAACTTATTTCCCGATAATTTCTCCCCAGCATTCCAAGTCTGTACGTAGCGAACGGAAGTGCGCTTTCGAGTCGATTGTTTCACGAGATTTTAATAACGGTGCAACGCAAAGAACAAGTCGAAAGCCATTGTTGACTTCAAGATGCCTTGGTGGGTTTTCACCGTGAATAATTCCAATTTGATTTTATCAGGCCCCCGGGGCAACAGCCTTCGTTATAAAGATGTTGTCATTCATTATTTTTTTAAGACTTCGGACAAGAACAAAGTCACTATTTAAGGGTTCGCTCCTGAAATCAAAAAGCGAAATCTGGGATGAAATTCTCAAGCGTAAAAAAATACAGTATTTTTGACAACTTACCCATAACTTACTTTTAACAGGGCTCTCTCCGTCACTCGCTTCATACAATCGTAGTTCCAATTTCATTTGAATATTAAGCAACCAAATTCCATGGAATTTTGCAGACATATTCTAGAAACGAATATCTGTGTCTGTGGTGTTTTAGATTTTTCTAAAAATATGTAGTTTTAAAATTACAGGGGCTCAAAGATTCGTATGTAAATTATTAAGACCGCGTAACTTTAAACCGAATATTTTAACAGAAATGTGGAAAACCACAGACATAGATATTAGTTTCTAGAATATGTCTGCAAAATTTCATGGACTTTGGTTGCTTAATATTCAAATGAAATTGGAACTACGATTGTATGAAGCGAGTGACGGAGAGAGCCCTGTTAACCTAATCATAGCTTACCCACAACTTACCCATAACTATTCTAGAACTTTCTTATGCGAATTAAAAACGCATACACGTTTTACATGTTAAATGCAGCGTCACTGATGCATCCAAACACACAATAAATTTCAAATTTCAACAGTAAGTGTAATAGTACACTTGTACGTTTGTATGTTGCGTTACTGTGTTCGTACGCACTACGGGGCCTATCTACCTATATTCGTTCTTTAACGTTAACTTTTAGATCATCGTTTCTCTCATAAATTTCTGACAGTTTAGGTAATAAACTCTAAAGTATCTTAAAAAAATGGAGTCACAACTTTATGCGCCATCGAACCGTCCATATTATTACACTCTGCTATACTGTACCAGCGACCCATCACTAATAGCGCAAACCTTTAATGGAACTGAAGCAACTTATCAAATTCCTAAACTATTAAAATTCCTGCCGTTAATGGGGCACCCGTAACCTCTAGGATCATTTAGTCCCTTTGTCCTCCAGACTAAATCTTGGTTTACTGCCAATAAATAACGCCATTACCTGTTCGAGGGACACCGTAAAGCATCTTGAGGAACAATACGCAAATGTGGGATCCTATTAAAGGCATATAAACTGTACCACATATTGAAGTCTGTTTATTACAAGGGTTAAGGAGTGTATTATCAAAATTTGAACGTAAAGATTCTATTAATTAAGTTTTAGTAAATTAAGGATCAATAAATTCGGACCCTTTATAATTATAACCTAATGTAATCTTATATTGCCATGACATGTTTTTGCTCTTAAAAGCATGAAGATATTGTCTTGAACCATGTGATGCAGTAAATTGGGAGCTTGGGTTTTCAATAGGTTAACAGGGCTATCTCCGTCACTCGCTTCATACAATCGTAGTTCCAATTTCATTTGAATATTAAGCAACCAAAGTCCATGAAATTTTGCAGACATATTCTAGAAACTAATATCTGTGTTTGTGGTGTTTTAGATTTTTCTAAAAATATGTAGTTTTAAAATTACAGGGGCTCAAAAATTTGTATGTAAATTTTTAAGACCGCGTAACTTTGAAACCGAATATTTTAACAGAAATCTGGAAAACCACAAACATAGATATTAGTTTCTAACTGTGATTGTGATCATCATATTATAATTATAATAATCATTACGGCAACTAAATTTGGTTACCATCAGGTAAGTAGGTACCTAAGAGAGATAAATGCTACAGCATCAACATTTCCCCTAAAAGAAGACATCAAAGTCAAGTGCAAACCTTGGCTATTGATGAAAAAAGTTATACAAATTGCGACCAAATTAAAACAACAAAAAGTCGAGCTATCCAAAGTTGTAGCTGCATACATCCAGACAAACAATGACGATATCTCCCGATGAAACATATTTTTTTCTTCAGGCAGCGGGGGCAATTATCCGCATCTCGGACACAACAGCGCAGACGTGCTCGACTCACAATGGTTACCACTCGTCTTCTGTAACGAATGCACTACTGCCTACTATCAACCGGTCCCTGCGAAACTGGAGCGAGATTGTTTGCGCGTCACCCCTACCAGTTAATGATGTATGGGAGGGGGGGCGTTCATTAAATGCTGTTTGTCGACGCCCTTTTTTTAAATTTCAGGCCTCTCTTCTGAGAATATATTTTCTGTGAATGCTGTTGATTAGTAAGTACGGGTATACCTTCCACACCGTAAAGGGCAGGCTGGGCGAATCTAATTACGTGCCGTCTTGCTTATCAGACGTTTTTTTGGCGCTAATGACTCTATTTGCTTCCATTCAATACTGGTGCTTAAGAGTTGGTGCCAATGTTACCTAATGGAACTAACAAAATTAAAATGTAAGAAATGCTTTTCCATAAATTCGAGGGGCTAGCATGGAAACTTTTACTATCACCTTGCAATTATCATAATAACATTAGAATTGGCTGAATTTATGGTATTCTTGTTGCAATTGTGATTTAAAGAGATTGACAGCTAATTAGAGGTGATCACGTTTAGCGGTCAAACTTTGGTGAAAACTGATAAAATATGATCAAAGTTTATATATTTTGTAGCCAAAAGAATCGTAAACGTAATAGGGACATGTTTATATTTAGACCCAATCCACCACATTGACCCACTGGAGGTTAGTTAATCACACCTTATGCTTCTGACTTCTCAAACCAATTAAAATCCCTATAAATATGCAAGACCATAGTATAAATGAAAAACTGCTGTGGTTTTACGAAGAAACGCAAGAATCATTTTCCAATTATTATCAACAAGAAGCAAGGGTGACAATATACAAGTAGTAGGAGCTCTTATAGCCGGTGTCTATACAATCCATCACTCTCAATTGTTCGCCCGACCCGTGCCCTGATCATTATTTAAAATATAGATGAGTGTTTTCTTTTCGATAATCGAGACCCTGATTGAGGGTAGAGCACAATAGAGGCTTCTTTTGAAAGCGTCGCCAGTGGCTGGGGCCCGAAGGACCAGGCTCGCTTATTTGTATTAGTAAATTGAAGGTACAATGTCCACGCTATCGAGGCCCCCGCAGTATCGCTCCACGTTCCCTCTCCGGATACATTTTTAAAGGCGGTGGGCGGAATGTGGGGATCAATTAAGCTGGTCTTTGTGAACATTCTATCGGCGCGCAATGAAAAGAGTTGTGATTTTCTTTGATATGCGGAGACGCGGTTTGCCGAGTGAGAAATCAAAGGACGCCATCGTGATGCATGACGGGTTTTATTAAGATTTAATGCCGCCAACGACACTCGGAGGCGGGAAAAGAACGAGTCTCAAGTATTCGATGTACGTATTACATGACGCCATTTTGTTTTCGTTTGAGTGTAGACATGAAATTATGAGTGTTAAATTCTTAATGAGTTGGCATTGCTGTAGGTTTATTTGTATTTGGATAATGATTTCAACTTATGGTTTTAGTGATAGGACAGGTAATTCCAAATATAGAATATACCACAGATACCTAACGTTAGCTTGATTTTTGTATTGTATTATTTTTATATAATTAATCTCGATCACTTCAGTGACCTTGGTTTGACGAGATTGAAGCTGAATATTTAGATATTTAAGTAAGTAAGTACCTATTTTTTAACCCCCGACCCCAAAAGGGGGGTGTTATAAGTTTGACGTGTGTATCTGTGTATCTATGTATCTGTGTATCTGTCTGTCAGAGTCTGTGGCATCGTAGCTCCTAAACGAATGAACCACTTGTAATTTAGTTTTTTTTTGTTTGAAAGGTGGCTTGATCGAGAGTGTTCTTAGCTATAATTCAAGAAAATCGGTTCAGCCGTTAGAAAGTTATCAGCTCTTTTCTAGTTACTGTAACCTTCACTTGTCGGGGGTGTTATAAATTTTTAATTTACACTTGTCGTCAAACGCTACTCAGTCAATCATACCTGGGTCACACATTGACTTGAACCAGATTGATCCTGTATTGATTGCTATAGAGAAAAAGCCTGTGAGCCTGTGGTAACACCCTGCCAGACCACCCTTAAACTTTAACATAAAAGTTTGAGGTCCACTAGGTCGACTCTGAGATATCTTCAAGCTTTATAAGAGTCATTCAATAATAAACATTTAAATATTAAATTATGACTGGAAGGTTTAACTTAATTAAAAGGTGAGCCTAAAGATAATCCCGCATAGAGTCTGTTTCATACAAACATATTACATCTAAACAATTCGTGCCTTTCTATTCATCCGCTAATACACATTTAAGACGTACCTACTGTATGTCAGAGAGGTGCTATAAACTAGAGGCAGTGATGTTTTGGAAAACCGCCTCAACCTTCAATTATCGCTCTATGCGAAATATATATTGGTCTGTCTGTTACCCTTGCTATTACCTTTTCAGGGCCCAGCCGTATCCCGTTTAACAGATTTTGACGTTTAGTAAAGAGATAGCTTGCACCTTGGAATCTTTCTTCGGAAATTAATGAGTTTCCCCCGGATTGTTAAAAACCTGAATCAAACCCAATCATCTAGTTTATCATACATACAACAACATTTTTAACGAGAGTAGGTACTTCAATGAGTACCCCAACTCCAATGGTCGAGACCCCTTTTCAAGCGTTTTTTGACGTCTGATGTACGAGGTCATCATCTCTATGGTCCAAGACTCTAGGCAGTATAGCGCTTTTCTCAATCAGGATCCCAGGTTTCATGAAAACGTTACCAGCTCTATCTACGATCATCGGCTTAACATGCTCAGTTAATGAACACCCGTGGGCTTACATATTCGCTAGCCGTGTGGGGCTATAGCTGGGGGGGAAGGGGGGAGTCCCGTCTTAGCTTTAAGCTGGTTCACACTCGCCGTCTAGATTTATAGATCGAAGTAAATTGCTTGAGAAATACGGTATAAGATTGCTACGGTGTTTATAGTAATCCTATGTGAGGGATTCATGTTTACATTTACCGTTAAAATTAAGTAGGTACTTACCTACTTAGTCCAGAATCTATCGAATATTGGGGTTAAACAGTAGTCCTTGAGGGTTGCACAGAATGTATAAAATATATTGCTTTTTAACCCCCGACCCAAAAAGAGGGGTGTTATAAGTTTGACGTGTGTATCTGTGTATCTGTGTGTCTGTGTATCTGTGTATCTGTGTATCTGTGTATCTGTGTATCTGTGTATCTGTGTATCTGTCTGTGGCATCGTAGCGCCTAAACGAATGAACCGATTTTAATTTAGTTTTTTTTGTTTGAAAGGTGTCTTGATCGAGAGTGTTCTTAGCTATAATCCAAAAAAATTGGTTCAGCCGTTTAAGAGTTATCAGCTCTTTTCTAGTTTTCTTGTAGAAAAGAAGGTTACATAACCGTTAGGTTCATAATATTATGTCAATTGACAAATGTCAAGCTGTCAAGATGGACGTTGCCTAGATATACATAATTATTTATTTGAAAATGATTTGTCGGGGGTGTTGAAATTTTTTAATTTACACTTGTTAAAAGATTTGTTGTGGATTTCTCAGACGGCGTGTTTGGAACCCTCGTAGGTATAATAGTTTTGTTTTTAATTTCCTTAATAAGTACGAGTAATTATCACCATAACTTTAATTTATTTGTCAAATTCAATTGTTGAACAGTTTTTTGACAGTCAAAAAGTGTACAGGTCAATATTAAATAAAAGGCTTTGATGTTTGATTTTGACTTTGATTTCGCCCAAAACCTACCTACCTACATACTTAGATTGATGTGACTTAAAATAGAATGTTACAATTTTGCTACTGGAAGGATGGATGGAGGATGTAACGCCACCCGTATAGAAACCAATAAGGGGTATCATTGGGTGTAATAAAAGCTGCCATACCCCTTTTAAGTTGGCTCGCTAGCATCTTAGACTGCATCATCACTCACCACCCTATAAGATCGCAGTCCAGGGCTAACTTGTAATAGAATAAAAAAAGGTTCATAACAGTACGCTTTATAAGGATTTTAAAACTTAAGTAACTTCTTAGATAGGTACCTTTATCAAAGAAAACCCATAGAAAGCTAGGTGTTTCCGTATACTGAGATAAAGCAAATGAACGATTTACAATTGCATGAAGCAACACAACTAGCGCATGAAGACTAGTTCCTTAATCTCACCAAGCTCAGAACACTATTAACATGTATTCAGAGCCTTAAGGGAAACCTGTTAAGTATCCTGGCTAAGTAATTTATCTGTCTATACGCTAAAATCCTGAGTGGTGAAATAATTATGTTATCTAGGTACCTACCTACTTGGTTTGGTTAATGATACTCGCAATAGCTTTTGTATAAAGATTGAGTTTAATAAGCGTGAAATTAAAATTGTTTTTTTATTCTAAAACTTCTAAATGGTTAACGATTTATCTGTTATCATTATCAAAGTATATGCACATGGCTTGGTTAACTGTATTTGCAATTAACACCTGGATAAAGATGCAATCAATGTGCCTAATTATTGAAAAATAGCAATGTTTTATAATCTGATATCTAAAAATCGAGATTTGTAAGTATGTTACTTAAAAATTGTAAATATTATCCAGAAAAGTTAGGTACTTAGTGCCCCGTCCTTTAGTTTTGCTCGTCTTGGCGAGGGCACTCCCATGCCCCCTGGTCTATTCAATGAATCGATCCTGTAAATACTGAATAACATTACTATGCATTGAATTATCTGATAATAATAAATCAATTCACATATTATGGCAGTTCTTGGTTGATTGTTTTTTATGGAAGAAGTGAGATGGAGGATTTTTTTCTAAAGATAAAATATTAACAGGGCTCTCTCCGTCACTTACTCCATACAATCGTAGTTCCCATTTCATTTGAATATTAAGCAACCAAAGTCCATGAAATTTTGCAGACATAGTCTAGAAACTAATATCTGTGTCTGTGGTGTTTTAGATTTTTCTAAAAATATGTAGTTTTAAAATTACAGGGGCTCAAAGATTTGTATTTTTCTTTAAAAAAAGGCCCAACTTTGTGCTCGTTTTTCTAGACAACGAAGCAATTTAATGAAATTTGGAAAAACCACAGACCTAGAAAATTTAATGAATATTATGTAGTAAAAAAATTATCGTTATATATTTTATATTGTTATAATTATGTGGGAACTACGAAAACCAGAAATTACACCCAGAAATCTTGAAAATTTCGTGCTGTCTCGATTTGTGCAAGCGGGGTGGTGAAGTGCGGGGGACGACACGTGAAACTGACAGAAACTGACAGTCTAAACACACGGGCCACATTTAGACTGCACCCAACTCCAAACTTGTCAATAGGTCTAACTAAATACACTGGTACATTTCAACTTGCGTTAGACGTATGCGTTACCTACTCAGACGTTGCCTGTAGATAAAAATATGTCTCATGTTTGCTGGCAATAGCGCATGCATCAAACCCTGCAAGTTGCAACTCTCTTGCAACCTATTCCTCACGCAATACGCACAGCTTTAATATTATAATTTTTGACAATGTATACTATATGTAATGCCATATCACAGGTCACTCTCTGATTTATTGCTAACAATTTACTTCCAAATGCAAAGAAATCTAAGTGTGTTGAATTCACACTGCCCAATACCAGGACCTTAAATGACATAAATTCATTGATAAATAATCATATGTTGAAAATAAAGGAGAACCCGAAGAAGAATAAAGAAGAACCCCGTGTTTCTCGGTATAATGTTAGATGCAAAGCTTCTATGGAACACCCACATATCAACACTAGATGGTAAACTCAGCTCTGCTGCTTACACTGTTAGAAAAATTCGACAGGTACTGACGTGGAAACTGCAAAAATTGTATATTTTGCCTATTTTCACAGTATTATGTCTTACGGACTCTTGCTATGAGATAAAGCGGTAGATATTGAGAAAAAAATGTATTACAGAAAAGGACAGGACGTGCAATTTATAATTTAAAACCGCGCGCTGCCATACAATAAAAATATAAGGAAATAAGTACCTTATCTATTATCTTATAGTAGCTTCTAAATATATTTACAACTAGCTAATGCCCGCAACTTTAAAAATCCCGATCCTTTCATTTCCCAGAACAAAAGTTGTCTCTCCGTAATAGCCCGTCCCCGGGATGGAACTTGTTTCTGTATCACGTAAGAATATTTAAACGGATGATCCTTTTCAAATCCCGAGGGATCACCAGGATTTAGGAATGCAATTTCTTACAGCGTCAGGGTTGAGGTCAACGACAAAGTGTTTACTTGGTATAGATACTTTCAATATCAATTAATAATCGACACTTTTTAAATCCCATTAGCTTTAGTAGTCAGGTCCCCTGCAACATCAGGATTGAGGAGTTGGAATCCAAATTTTTTATTGAACAATGTCGCAAACTTTCTTTATCGATTAAAAAAACTACCCAAAATTACGCAGTTAGGTTACCTGCCAAATTTCATGGTTTTGAGTCAACGGGAAGTACCCTAGAGGTTTTCTTGACACACACGACAGACAGAGAGATAGACAACAAAGTGATCCTATAAGAGTTCCGTTTTTCATTTTGAGGTACGAAACCCTAGAAAACGTAGGATCGGCATTCCGAACCAGTGGTAAATTTTTCTGACCATCCAAAAACACTTTGAAGTTTACCTTACAGGAATAAAAATTTATCATTGTATTCCATTCCATTTCATTCTATTCCATTCTGTTCAAAGATAAATAGATATTAAAAATATTTGTCACCGAAACAATAATTTACGATACATCAACCAATATCAATTTTACTGATGACAATCTGACTATTACCAAAGTGAACGACTACTATAATATCTATTATATACGACTAACATAATATGTATTATAAATTGTGTGCCGTTTGCATTCTCACTAGGTTCTCATTAAGTTTGTTTTATTTGGTTAAACTTTCTGGCATTTATATTGTTATGACGTTTAATTGGCAAACAGTCTGTTTATTGGCTGAAACTCAAAAATTCAGCCAATCACAACAAAGAAAATATTGTAATAATGATTGATGCAGCTTTCTGTAATTGAAAACAAAATATTTGACATTAACTTGAATGTGACAGTGTTTTCCGAATAGGGTTGCCAGAGGCCCCGTATTTTACTGGTTACCCCGTATTTCAGGATACAGAAACCTGTAATTATGAAAATAAAATACGAGGCAAATAAAACTAAATATTTTTAGGGTTCCGTAACTCAAAAGCAAAAAAGAACTCTTAGATCACTTCGTTGTCTGTCATTCTGTCAGTCTTTCCGTCTGTCCGTCTGTCCATCTATCCTTCTATCCGTCTGTCATGTGTTCATGAACAAATATTAGTATTTTCAATTTTCAAAGTAAGATAACTACATAAGTATATCAAGTGGGTTATCATATGAAAGGGCTTTACCTGTTCATTCTAAAACAGATTTTTATTTATTTTTATGCATATTTTTTTAATGCATAACAGTTTTTGATTTCTCGAGTAAAATGTCGGAAAAAATACCCGAATACGGAACCATCGGTGCGTGGGTCTGACTCGCACTTGGCCGGTTTTTTACAAATTCAGCAGGAGCTGGCTGGCGAAATAAAACACTGACGTTATGTCCAGTAGAAAGAATATTTTCCTTTTGCGGCAATGCGTAGCCGAAACCCACTCGATATTGATCATGGTCGTAGCCAAGGCGGCGGGGCTTGGTTTGAGGATGTAAGCCTTTTTTTATACAAGTTAGCCCGTGACTTTAATCTTTTCTAGTGGTAAGTGATGATGCAGTCTAATTTCTTGGCCGTTAGGGCCATACTAACCATATAACTAGCCATGACCGAAGCCTCCCACCAGACCAGAAATTTCGAAATGGCGACTGCGCCTGGGAAGCCGTCAAAAACCTAAGCCTAAAATAATACTTACACTATTTCTTGCATTTGCTTACCAATTTTTTTTTGGAAATATATCAAACATTTCGCGCTCACTTCACTCGCGCTTTGGATTTCTATTACTTGGTGTAAACCCCGCAATTTCGTTTGCATGAATTTAGATTTTTAAAAATTCCGTGGGGGATTTTCCGGGCTAAAAAGCCGCCTAAAAAAATGTCTGGGATGCAAGTTACCTCTGAATAGTAAGTACCAAAATTTTGGTAAAGAAGATGGGCCGTGAAAGGGTAACAAATAGATAGGCAAATAGATATACTGTCGTATTCGTAATATTAGTATGGATAGGAAGCTTTAAAAATAAAATCTTGCTATGGCTACACTCTTTTCCCTTTCACTTTAATTTTTTCTGTATTGAACCAAAAACACTTACGATCACTGCGCTCGCGCTTTTTTATTGTTGTATTTTATCTCACTGTCAAATTGAAAGGCGAAATTCCACTAACCAGGTAATTAGCCCATAAAGTTGAGCGAATGTTTTTTTCCTCATGACAGGATTCAGTTCTGGCCCTAATAAAACCTCTCCCGCAATCGATTCCTGGCTACGGCCATAGTATTGATACTGTGAAGGTGGAATTACAAATTAAATGTAATTTTAAGTTGAAATGAAAATATTGTATGCATGAAATGTATAACATTTTGCTTTACAACACTAAGAGTTTTTAAAAGCTATTTAAATAAATAAATCTTTTATTTAAAACCACATTGCAAACACAGTTCACCAATCAAGACACGGCAACATACAGAGAAAAAATACAAAACTTACAAATAAACTGAAATATCTGAATAGGCTTTCCATGCATTTCAGAGAGAACCACCGCCTATTTCTTCAAATACTTCAAATTTTTAAATTTCTTCAAATCTAAACCCCGTATTTTTGATGGTGGTAGCCTGTAAATCAAAAAGAGCCAGGTGGCAACCCTACTTCGACCTAGACAGAATGAAAAATTGTTTTCATTACTCGGTATGCCTACTGCCATAGTGTGACAGAAAGTGTGACGGTAGTTGTGACCTCTGATTGGCCGACTCTCTTTCACTATTTGCTAAAATTGATGATTGCAACAACAATTTTTTCTTTTTTGTAATCGAAAACAGAACACGGACGTCAAACAGGTTGACTAATTGCAATCATTTCTGACCGGCTAACATTGTTCCGCTAGTGGCTCAAACTCACTGTCGCAGCAAGAACATGGTAAATTCAGCCAATCACAGCAATTTGAAATTTGGTTATCACAAATGTACCGATCTAGGAACCGAGAATGCACGAACCAGGGCAGATAGAGATAAGAACAATAATATCATACGTAGGAAATCGACGGGGGATCGTTGACAACGATAGCCTTAAGAAACATAGTCTTTCTATTTCAAGGAAGGAAGTGTTCACAAAGCCTTCAACCAGGCACACGGTAATTGAGTCTAAAATTAGGTATGCAAAATTGATACAACCCATAAACTCGCTCAACAAAATCCTTCCGTACGAGTACTATTGAAACTATTACCTTGTTTGATTAAATCACTAAAGTACCTCACACCATACACTATCGAGACATTATTAATTAAAATCCGCAAGGAAGCCCGCACCTGTCCCAAGGCGAAGCAATCGGTTTAGACAAAGAACGGACCAATTCGCTTCGGGCTAACAAATCCTTGAGAGGGTCCTTAATCCGGCTCGAAGGACCATATATCGATACACGGAATATATTCGTATTGGGATCACGTGTGTTGTGCTTCGATGATCCCAACTTGTTGATTAAATAAACGTCCATCGTGAGATATGGTGCCCTATTAATTATATTGTTCGAGTGTTACATAGGTTCATTATTACTTATAAGGAGCAAAGTAATTCTTGAAATGATTTAGTGCGGACATAAAAAGAAGCTACTATTTTTAAGTGTAAGACTTTGTTCTTTGCAGATGTAAAATAAAATTAAAAGGTAACCTCTGAGTTGGTAACGGAGCCGGTAATCGGTTGATGTTGATGATTTACTCATTGTATTATTAAAGAATTAGACAGAACCACAACAATTAAGCACAAAACAAAATAATGCTACAATGACTAGCAGCAATCCATCTCGCTACCCCAAAGGGCGAAACTGGTTCACTCCTACCAAATACGCCAATTTGCAACGCCACAATAAATAAGCCTACAATCGGAACAAATGGACAGCCGGCAAATTAAAGTTGAACCTACTGCACTTTGATTCCCATACATTAGGCACATCGATCTAACACGTCCGAACAAAGGCCTTGGCGAAATGCTTACTAACATGCGATCGTCTTAAGCTCTTCGAAAATATATTTGTACGAATCTGAACTTAATTAGTTCTAAGTGTGGGTATAAAGTTGATTGAAGGTTTGTTAAAGGATTGACCACAATAATGTTTACACAGTAGCGTAACATGATATATGAAAAAGTATTTCATAAGTTTCAAGGCGCAGTGATAGAACTAATCTTCAGTCAATCACATCCAAACTAAATGTAGATATTAAAAAATACTTAGTGTTTGCTTTAATATTTGTGAAGGTTAAAGTTATAACAATATGCATGAAATAATCTGAAAACCATAAACCGCGACCAGGACAACGAAATAATATGATCCGTATAATATTTTTGTTAATTCGTCAAGTTAGCACTCATCGAGAAGGTTTAGAACATGAATTATACAAGGCGTTAGCTGATAATGCCCGCAAAATCAAGGTAAGCTGAGGTTAGGAACGATGTGTAGATCTAACAATCCTGCCAGCAGCTAATCGCCGAAATAAACTTGCAAAAAACTTCTGTGGGCTCCAAGGACCGTTTGAACGTTTGTCAAATAGCAGAGGCAACGAAAGGGTACATATTATTACCTACCTCATTTGTCATGTTAATAGTGATTTGTCAAATACGGTGTATATGTACGAATTGTATTATAAATGCATTAGTACGTAAAGAGATGGCAACAAATCGGTTAACTTTGAATTTTATAACAGATCGGTGTGTAAGGCGGCCGCCTTAATGCGGGCGGACCGAAAACAAAACAATCCGATGCTCACCTCCTCGCGTCCGGTTCCGTACACTAAATTTACATTCCCGACCATCTATCCAGAAGTCCATCCGGGCTGGCAATAAAACGATCTTAAGGCGCGGAGGAAAACGTCTTAGCGCTCTTTGTTAAGGGAGGGCAGCGATAACTCGTTTCCGTTTTAGAGACTTTATACAATGCGATTGTTTGGGCCAATCATCTTAGATGAAAAGTTATGATGCTAATTTGTGATGCTGCCGGTATTGTAACTTTTGCCTAATGGTGGATCCACACACACAAGCCGCTGGACTCGACTGGATTGAACTCGTCGGCATGTGAAGATCCACCATAACACTTTTGACCTGCATCTGCAGTTTCATAGGAACTAGTTATGGTCACGGTCAGAAGTCAGTTCACACGGTCAAAATAAACACGACAGAACACGACATATACCTAACTCAATAACTCACCTTAGGGTCAAGGAGCGTACTGGAATCTATCTGGTGGTTGGTTCAAACCCCACTCATAGCACTATATTGCCATAGGTAACCTATTGCTAAAGTAAGCTCTAGGCAGTTTAAACTTTAAAGTTAAGTATCTTCTAGCTAAGGTTTGTATAAAATATATTTTTTGGAAAGTCATATATAAATAGCTCCCGGGCGAAGCCGGGGCGGGTCGCTAGTTTGTAAAAGGATCCATGCGATTGTGTCGTAGGGAAAAGTCGCTACGTGTGATGGTCTCTAATGATGTTAAGAGTTTAGATGCTGGTATTATTTGAGGATTATTTGGGCCTTCTATACAAGACGATTTGTATAGCGCGGCCGAAGTTCGCTACGGATGCTTATATTTGACTTCCCACAACCGAAGTCAAAGAGAATTATGTTTGTCTCATTGTTGCGAGATGAACTAGGGCTATAAATCCATACTAATATTGTAATTGCGAAAGTGTCCGTGTCTGTCTATCTGTCTGTTACATTTTCACGGATTATCCGTTCAATGGATTTTGAGAAATAAGATACAGAAGTGGCAAGACGGACAAATGCTACTTTTTAATCCGGAAAATCAAAGAGTTTACAAGCGATTTATAAAAACTTTAAATTTTACATGTATGAAAATCACTATTGATAACTTGTGATACCTACCCATTTCTACATTTTTAACTATTTTGCACTCATGTAGGTATCTCTATCTCTTATTTATTTTATAATAGACAATACATTAACGTAGGTATAGTAGGAAGTTAGGATATTTTGTCTAATATGTAGTACTTAAATTGTACTCTAGCTTACTAGAAAAAAACATTGCAAAATATTTTTAAAGCACTCAATCTCATAAACATTATGCTAAGATTTTAGCCAAATCGCCGAGAAAATTATACCAAATCCTTAGGTCGGTCTCAAGATTCGCCGAAGGGCACAGTTCGTCCTCATGTTTATAGGCCGATGGTATCTCGTAATTGTGACAATATTTGGTTTAGGCTTTAAAGAGGCGAGGTAAATTGTGGAGCCACGACGGCATGAAGTTTAGCATCGGCTATCTGATGGAGGCAATTTGGTTAAATGGCACCCACGTTGAGATATGGCCATTTGCCTTTAAAGGAAATTGCTTGCCTCGAGAAAACTTGGAAAGACAGGTGTATGATGACATTATAGTATAAGTAATTTGCTACAATATTTCAACGTAATTCTGGAGATGAAGACTCAAGGCTACCTTCACGTAGTCTTGAGGCAGAAAGGAGCATGAGCATGGAACGCATAATATGTAATTAAGCATTTTAAACATAAATGTAAATAGGTATAAGTAAGAATTTTTGCTGGTACTTTTTGCTAGATAGAAAAAAACGTTACGTTTCGGAATTTCACGATATACAAGGAACTACAAGCTTAAATTGTTATATCCTTGGTATATTAATTTTCAGTTTACCTGATCCGCCTGGATTTTGAATAACTTTTGACTCATTGATTTAGAAAACAAGGAGGTAAGTTTGGGTAGTAGTAAATGAAAATTGAAACACCAATAAAGTCTAAAAATCGAGCTGAGCAGTTTTACTTGAAGAACAGTAGGTAGTTTTAACTAAACAGCAACAAGGCACTACTTCTTAAAGATGGTTAATTCTATTGAAAATCGCAAGTAGATTGGAACAAGATTAACAATCGGGCAGGCAAGAGGTTATAAGGAGGGCAAAAGGGGAAAAGCGTCGCAATAAATTTATCTGGAATAGCCTGGAAAATTGATTAGATGGTGATGTGAGAATGTTAGTAGAAAAGTCAGAAGTTTTTGAAAAACCTGAATGGACTTTTTCAATAGGTTTAGGAATGTTTTTTATTCTTAATCTGCTGAGTTCTGAGTAATATATTAATTTACGTTAGTGACATTATCATGCTTATTATTGCCAAAGGACGCGAGGCAAAATCAGGCTTTTCGACAGTACATTTGATTCAATGATTTAGACTAGTAAAGTCTCATCTAAATATTTTTTTAACTTAGACCATTTTAGCAATTGCCTTCCATCGATGCGGATGATTTCAAGACACTTCCAGTATTCGAAACATCTGCGTGTACAGTACCTACTCTACTGGTCACTATAAATCGCCCTATGAGAAGTAGTGATTTAATCGGAAACCTCAGAGTCCCTCAGGAAACCCATTAAATCGTATGGTCAGAGGGTAATTAATTCGGCGGTAACGTTCCAAGTGAGATTAATAGCGGGCTGAGGAATTGACCTCTTTCCGATCTCCATTGTAAGTTCATTGTTTTGTTTTATTATGAGCTTTCGTTAAGTGGTCAAATCGTTGAAGGGAACGCCATTGTTCCTCGAATCTAATGATTTCAATGTCCTGTATTACCGGTCAATATGATGCTTTTTAGAAAGGATAGTTGCCAACAACCTCTTCAAAGCTACCATTGGTGGTCTAGAGTGAGGGAACTCTCGGTATGATCCTAAAACGACGATAATATTTCAAATATTAGGCTATGGGTGACGTGGAATCAAAGAAAAATAGGTAATTCATAGGCTACCTAGCGTCAAATGCAGTAACATTTGACGTCTGCCTGTGACGTAGAAGCCTCGACGTTTTTACAAGTTCGCTAACGTCGTGAACTGTGGTACTACACAATCACCGAGGAGTAAACCAAAATATAGTCTCTGTACACAATTATAGACGTATGAATAAAACTTTTTGCGAAGTCGCGGGCGTCAGCTAATATTATAATAAACTTAAAATTCATCCAAATTCCAATCGCACGTACTTCTACGAAACATTCCGATAGTCATAATTTTTTAATACTTTGTTATCTCGGGAAAGGGGCATTCAACAAGCAATCGGCTAAGTAGGTGCGAATGAAAATATAACACCGACATAGGTGGGTGAGGAATTGTTCAGTATTTCACTCAGCTTCCAAATGGTATCACGTAATTTCATCTCGTGCTTGCTTTCTTATAAATAAACCAAGATATAGGCAGCGATAAATTTCGTTTTCCGAGATTTGTGAGGACGCTCGCTGTGTAATTTAAATTCCCCGTTTTAAAGGTTTGTTGGGATGGATGTAAGTCGTTAGTTGAATTGCGTGTAAGGACATTTAAGATGATAGCTTTACATATCAACGGGTAATATTTATTTTATCAATTAATTTCGTTTTCTTTGAACAATCTTTCAAAGAAAGACTTTATTTTAATCAATCTATTACAGGTCCACTACTGGTCCCCTCTCAGAATAAGAAGGGCTTAGAGTTTAGACCATCGTCTGCTAGTCCGGCCAAGTAGGTACGATTCGCAGACTTCACACACCTTAAAACATCATGGAGGCATGCAGGTTTCGTCACGATGCTTTCCTTCACCGCTTAAATAATTAACATTTACTTAATTGATTAAAAATGCATGTAGCTCTCAAAAGTTAGAGCTGCATGCCCAGGACTCTTAAATATAAGGTGAGTAAGTAAGATGCCTTAACCACAAGAAAGAAAAAAAGCCAGAGGACTTATTCCAGAGGTCACAAAAAACCAACATTGTCATCAAAGTAACAGAGTAGCCTACTCAATGTCCATTACCAAAAACAATACGCGCTAATGTCGAGATGGATCTGAACGAAATAAATATTGTTTGTTGGCATCATAAACAAGGCTGAGACAGACAGAGGAGGAGGACACGCGTCACCTTTTGATACATTTCCGCTGTCGTTATTAATGACAAGTCATCGGTGCCGTCCCGCCGGCCTAACTCAGGGTTGGCACTTGGAAATAATAAAATCCGCTCATAGTTAATTAATACTGAGATAAAAATTAATAAACGGATATTATAAACCAGCTGATGCCTGCAGTTTCGTCTGCGCGAATTTAGTATTTAAAAATCCCGTGGAAACTGTTTGGTTTCAAGGATAAAAAGTAGCCGATGTCACTCTCCAGATCTTTAATTATATCCACGCATTGAAAGAAAAACCAACAAACCAGTAAAACAACAGACAAACACACTTTCTCATTTATAATATGGGTAGTGGTTTTGATGAGTCTGTGTTTAATTTTTACGGCTCATCAATTTAAACAATTTTGACAAAACAATATAGCTTGCATCCAGGGAAAAGACATAGGCCCAGATAATCAAAGAGTTCCCAAGGGGTTTTAAGAACAACCGAAACCCACATGGATGAAGTTGCGGGCATCATCTATGTGACAGAGGTAATTGCGTGCATGCATTGCATACTTGAGGGATAAGATCCGAAATGAGGAGATTCGCAGGAGAACCAAGGTCACTGACATAGCCCAAACTATTAGCAAGCTGAAGTGGCAGTGGGCAGGCCATGCTTGTCGTAGAGACGATGGCCGTTGGAGCCGGAAAGTCCTGGAGTGGAGACCGCGTTTAAGCAAACGTAGTGTGGGACGCCCTCCAGCACGATGGACCGATGATATTAAGCGGCTGGCGGGAAGTGGCTGGATGAGGAAGGCTGAGGACCTGGTGTGGTGGTGCTCTATGGGGAAGGCCTATGTCCAGCAGTGGACGTCCACAGGCTGATGATGATGATGATGATTGCATACTTGCAGCTTTATTACTGAAATTGTGGTCCTGGCAAGATCCCAGCCTCGAGTGGATAAGCTGATTACATCGATTGTGTGGAACTTACGAAAATTGGACTGCTTCAGCTGGCTGTTTTTTAACTTAAATCTTAGGAAATTGGAAGAGGCAGCCCTAGCTATCATACGTCGCGACCTGCCCGGCATAATAATAGATCGGGGTGTACCCCCACCCCGTAATATCATATGAGAGACGCTGGTAAATTTATCAATAGCATTATATCGCGAAAACTGAGCGCTCGTCTCGCCTTATATTTTATTCAGAGTACGATGTTTTGACATCGATCTCAGCCGTGGAAATTTCTCGCTGTTCGCGGAAAAATCGCCTTGAGACCCTTGTATGGCTTCTGGAGATAAAAAGACATTTTTAGGTCTTTTTAATTGACGGTAAAAAATGTGCAATTCAAAAACTACAATACTCTTTCTTTAAACAGTTTGTTGCTTTATTTTCATATTATTTAATTCAAATCTTGCGACAGACTTTTTAATAACTTCTAATGAAGTCTTAACCTATTGGGTGCAGAGAGACCTTGCATCCCATATACCGATGTACGCTACTTTATATCGTGGAAAATCGAAGAGTTTCCACGGAATTTTAAAAACCTCAATCCACGCAGACGAAGTCACGAGCATCAGCTAGTCTTAATAATATTCTGATCTAGTGCAATTATAATTACAATGTTCGACGAGTAGGTATAAAGCATTTATCAAACAAGTGTAAATTAAAAATTTATAACACCCCCGACAAGTGAAGGTTACAGTAACTAGGAAAGAGCTGATAACTTTAAAACGGCTGAACCGATTTTCTTGGATTATAGCTAAGAACATTCTCGATTAAGCCACCTTTTAAACAAATTTTTTTTATTAAAATCGGTTCATTAGTTTAGGAGCTACGATGCCACAGACAGATACACAGATACACACGTCAAACTTATAACACCCCTCTTTTTGGGTCGGGGGTTAAAAAATATCACACCTACTTACATATTTTACAGGGATGCTCAATGAGTACTCACGAAATAATGATTACTATTTGTTATTCCATTACTTGCTAACAAAAGTGTCATCGAGACTGGGGGTAAGAGCACATATTTACGACACGAAAGAAACGAGATAGAATTTACACAATATTGTCATACGTCAACGTGTCACAGGTCCTCTGAGGCACCTACCCCAATTACAGCCAGAATTGTTCCACCGTATCCTATCTATTACTTTTCCCCGGTCTGGGAATTTGGGACAGGATGGTAAAAAAATAGTTAGTTTTCGTCCCTTTTAGAGGACAACGACTGATTACGATGATTGATTCAACCGTCACACGATATTACTAAGTGTACGTGCATTGTATTAATTTTGTTCCCTAAAATATTTCGTAAAGAAAAACTTTATATAAGGTATTAATAAAAATACTTACCTAGTTAAATACGTGACTTTTTTGTTACCATAAAAACCCGTTCAGTCAGAATTCGCTATTTTGCACGAGTTTCCTAACATAGGTATTTATAAAACAAGAAGAAAATTATTCGTTACCATAAAAACCCGTTCAGTCAGAATTCGCTATTTTGCACGAGTTTCCTAACATAGGTATTTATAAAACAAGAAGAAAATTATTCGTCAGGCTAAGTAATAAATTATTTTAATATTAAGTAATCACACTAATATTATAAAGGCGAAAGTTTGTATTTGTATGTGTGTGTGTGTGTGTGTGTGTGTGTGTGTGTGTGTGTGTGTGTGTGTGTGTGTGTGTGTGTGTGTGTGTGTGTGTGTGTGTGTGTGTGTGTGTGTGTGTGTGTGTGTGTGTGTGTGTGTGTGTGTGTGTGTGTGTGTGTGTGTGTGTGTGTGTGTGTGTGTGTGTGTGTGTGTGTGTGTGTGTGTGTGTGTGTGTGTGTGTGTGTGTGTTTGTTACTCCTTCACGCAAAAAGTACTGGACGGATTTGGCTGAAATTCGGAATGGAGATAGAAAATATCCTGGATTAGCACATAGGCTACTTTTTATCCCGGAAAACCAAAGAGTTCCCACGGGATTTCGAAAAACCTAAATCCACGCAGACGAAGTCGCGGGCGTCAGCTAGTTAATATTATATACTACTAGCTGACGCCCGCGAATTCATCCGCGTGGGTTTAGGTTTTTCGTAATCCAGTGGGAACTCTTTGATTTTCCGGGATAAATATTAGCCTATGTGCTAATCCAAGATATTATCTATCTCTATTCTGAATTTCAGCCAAATTCGTCCAGTGATTTTTGCGTGAAGGAGTAACAAACATACACACACGCACACATACACACAAACTTTCGCCTTTATAATATTAGTGTGATGTAAAGGTAAGTTGGTATATAGGTACAATAAGATGGACAAAAACCTTAGCATCTGTTATCTTAACTTCTCCTTAATATACTATCATCCTCTCTTACCCTCACAAAACAAAACCAATACAGCCCGCCCATAAATCCACAAGTACGTCCGAAACACTTGAAGTGTGTCTTAACCGCTGCCGTGTGCGGTACGTACATATGTTAGCCAAGAAAGGGTTAAGCAAGTGCTACCTGGGGGAAGGGGGGGAAGTGGGGTGGATTTACACCCCTCATTTGTTTGCGATGACCCCCGAGCACTATCTCGTGAGCGTACGAGCGTACCTTGGTATCACCTTGTCGTCTTTAGCGTTGGTTTACATTGCGAGCGCGAATGCCTTAGTATTATAGTATAATTAATATATTAATTTTGGCTTACTAATTATTATTTAATAGTAAAATAATCTATAGTAAGTATTCAGTTTTAATAATTATATGAACCTGTAAGTTAAACTTTTTAATTTAATCACAATAGAAATAATTCATAACATTGACGTAATTTTAGACGATTGTTATTATTTGATGCTTTCATTTTCATGCTTTGTATCAAAATTACCCATAATATTATGTTACCTGCAGGGTTAATGAATTTCAACTCGGAATTCACATAACAGTGTAAAACTTTATTTTCAAAATTCCATAAAAAATAATGAAGATTATTGTAAATAAGTAAATAAATAAAATAATCCTTAAGAATAATATAATCAAATATTAAGAAAACAAAATATTATATAAAATATTTAATACAATATAAATAATATTAATAAAATGCAAATTAATAAAATAAAAAATATTAATAAATACAAAAGCAAATACGTGCTTACAATAAATTTTAATTCATTAAAGTAAATCCATTATCAATTAAATAATTCGATCCAGTTATGCCAATGGCATTGTCACCCGCCAGATATAATGCCAAGTTTGCGATTTCCTCTGGTTTTGATATTCTATTAAGCGCCGTTTTATATTCATAATCTTTCATAGCTTCTGATTGCGATATATTGGAATTTTTCCAAACATCGGAGTAGACGGGTCCTGGACTGATGGTATTGACTCTGACTCCATATGGCGCTAATTCTATTGCGACGCCTTGACCAAATATATTAAGAGAATTTTTAGTCATTGCGTAAGCTAAAAACAGAGGGTTTCTTGTCGCTTTAACACCTCCTGCGCTGGATATGTTGATTATATTCCCTTTACTCTTTATAAGATACGGTGTTGCTATTGTAGTAAGATGTATTACGGATCTAAGGTTTGTATTCATAAGATCATCATAAATACTCATAATTGTTCCATCTATTATCTTTCCCAAGCGTAGAATACCAGCGTTGTTAATTAACACATCAATTTTCCCAAATTTATTAATAGTCTGATCAATGATAGAGACTGCCTGATCTTCCTTGCTAACATCTGCAATAATCTTTAACGGTTTCTTACCATATTCTTCGCATCGTGCCGCTACTACTGTCAGTTTAACATCATTTCTTCCAATTATAACTAGATTGGCACCTTCTTTAGCGAACAATAGTGCTGTACCTTCTCCTATGCCTGAACTTGCACCTGTAACTATTACGACTTTATTTGTGAAACTCATTATGATGACACTCGTCGAATCGTGTAACTAGACTGACTGACTTGCTGACAATCATAAGACATTTATACATCGATGCATTTTAAACAAACAATGATAAATTCCACTTCACGTAGGTAATAATGTGAAGTAGATAGTAATGGAAATGAAGTGGGCAATAATGTGAAGAATTACAAATATTATCAAATAAGAATGAAGTGAAATGGGTTCCGTACTTCTAAAACAGCAACTCTCTAAAACAAAGTTTCAATCTGATACCTGGTAATGTGAAATTATTATTTTTTGTTTAACTAGTATATGCTTGCGACTTCGTTCGCGTGGACTACAAAAATTTCAAACCCTTTTTTACCCATAGGCCTCATTTACAATAATTGAGTTTAATTGATTGTCCGATTGAATTTTCATAATAGCTATCTGCATATCAATCAGCCTGATCCTTACAGTAGTTTGAGCTGTGCGTTAATAGATCAGTCACTCAGTCAGCCAGCTTTTCCTTTTATACAGGTATATAGGTATATAGATATAGCTTTTGTCATATATATGTCGTTGATAGAGCAATTATTTCATTGCAGCCCACTTTTACCTTCTTATTGATTTTATTAGCAGCTCATCTGCCATGAAAATGAATGTATATAAAAGTTGTTAGTAGAAGGGAATATAGAAGGCGGAACACCACAAGGTTAATTTTCAATACGCTGATCAGCTTGATTTAAGGAAACTGGCGCGCTAATTTCTACTGAGCTGTATCTACACTTTTAGCTAGATAATTCCATACCATCTTTCTATAATTCCATTCCATTCTACTCCATCAGCCTGTACGCGTCCACTGCTGGACACCTTTCCTGCCTTTCTACCTTTCTACAAAAGTGATCACTATCCTCAATCTTGAGGAACTAGGAGAGAGAGAGAGCTGCTTAAAATTACTGTGAAATTGCTCTAAACTATTTCTTCTTAGATTTCTGAAAAAATAAAATAAAAAAAGGCTTATTGTCAGTCAATAAGCATCTCTAAAGGAGGCTAATAACTTTGGAATTACTATTCCAAGTTAATACGTCTGTACTCTGTGTTAAATATTATTATTACGTACCTGCCTATCATCACAATAGATAATTATTATTTATATTATGCTCTTGCGTTTAATACGACATATTTAAATATACATATTTTAAAATACTAGGTAGGTACCTATAGTCAAAGCTATTCCTTTTGAGGTTTAGTGGGAATGCTTTGATTTTCGAGGATTAAAAAGTAGCCTAGTCCGTCTTCGGGACGCAAACTACTTCTGTAACAAGTGTAAATTAAAAATTTATAACACTCCCGACAAGTGAAGGTTACAGTAACTAGAAATGAGCTGATAATTCCAAACGGCTGAACCGATTTTCTTGGATTAAAGCTAAGAACACTCTCGATCAAGACACCTTTCAAACAAAAAAAAAAGTAAATTAAAATCGGTTTATTAGTTCAGGAGCTACGATGCCACAGTCAGATACACAGATACACACGTCAAACTTATAACACCCCTCTTTTTGGGTTGGGGGTTAAAAACATTAGTATCGGTATATATAAGCCATGATCAGTTAAAAAACAGACAAACACACTTTCGCATTAAATAATATTGAAATGGTACGGGTAATATCAGGTGTGAATTAGTATGGATTAAAATTAATTTGACTTACAAAAGAATGTTTACGAGCTTTAATTTTTAGAAACTTAGAAACAAGGAACCATTTTTTTTATGAAGATACAAGTTAGGCCTTGACTGCAATCTCACTTGGTGGTAAGTGATGACTCAGTCTAAGACGGATTAATTTTCGTCAAAATAAGAATTTTGTCTCAATCAGTACAGCGGATTTGTAATGTAGGCGCTTACAAATAAACATACACCATATTATACCAATTTTATGACAGTATAAAAGATACGGGAAGATTTTATTATAATGGAATTAAATAAACTTCACATATAATTTGAATGCACACTTTTGAGAAAACGTGGTAGGTGCCTAGTGTTTATTACTCTTACAATTTTATATTTAAAACAATAAAGTCAAAATTTCAATAAAGCTCCATTATCTATTACATAATCTGATCCAGTGATTGCCTTTGCTTTATCGCTTGCGATGAAAAGGATAATATCAGCAATTTCTTCAGGTTCTGATATTCTACGAAGTGGCATTTCATCTTTCATATCAGGGAAGGATATATGAGTTACACCAGCGTTAAGCAGAATATCAGTGTCCACCGCCCCAGGACTCACGGTATTTACTCTCACGCCATGAGGCGCAAACTCCGCCGCGGCTGCGCGGGAGAAGTGCGTAAATGCTGTTTTTGATATATCATATATAACATGTGCCGTAATGGTTGGTCTTGTTTTCGAGGCTACGCTGGAGACATTGATGATATTTCCCCTAGATTTAATTAAAGAAGGACCCACTAAATGTGTCAGGTGAATTTGGGCGCGGAGGTTCGTGTTCATGATAAGATCATACGTTTCCAAAATGTTACTGTCCAGGATTTGGGCATATCTTACGAGTCCCGCGTTGTTGACAAGTATGTCTATTTCTCCGAATGCTTCGATTGTCTCTTTAACTATTCTTTCGGGATCTCCCTCGTGTGTGATGTCCGCTTTGATCGATAAAGGTTCTTTTCCTGCACTTGTACATTTTTCTATAACGCCTTTCAGCTTTTCCTCATTTCTTCCTACTATTGCCACGTTTGCACCTTCTTTAGTGAAAGCTATAGCTGTAGCGGCTCCTATACCAGAACTGCCACCAGTTATAAGAACAACTTTATTAACAAAACTCATTATAATTTTCACAGTTCTCTGATCTAGTTTTTCAAAGTACTATTATTTTTATCGTATCTTACACTTATATATGGAAATTATGTATTAACAGATAAACATAATTTTATCTTTAGCGAGTCGCATTGTTGAAAGATAACACTTGTAGTTGTTTGTAACTTTTATTGGTATCAGCAATTTCAAAATTATTATTAAAAATATTTTTTTTTAAATTATCACACTAATATTATAAAGGCGAAAGTTTGTATGTGTGTGTGTGTGTGTGTGTGTGTGTGTGTGTGTGTGTGTGTGTATGTTTGTTACTCCTTCACGCAAAAACCACAGGACGGATTTGGCTGAAATTTGGAATGGAGATAGATAATATCCTGGATTAGCCCATAGGCTACTTTTTATCCCGGAAAATCAAAGAGTTCCCACGGGATTTCGAAAAACCTAAATCCACGCGGGCGAAGTCGCGGGCATCGGCTAGTATGATATAATTTTTAACAGAATCGGACTTCGTGACATCAACCATTACATGACCAAATCATAAACCTTCGTTACCTCGATATTGAACTTAGTCACATCAAAGTCGATCTTAGTTACCTTCACATCGACCTTGTCACCTCGACATCGACCTTTGATACTCAAAATAGATTATCATTATCTGGGCACTAGTCTTCGTTATCTTGACATCGTCCTTCATAACCTTGAGATTACCCATCCTTACCTCGGCTTTGACCGTCGTTACCTAGAAGTTGTATTTCGTATTTCGTATCTTTGATATCGACCTATGTGACCTCGTAGTCACCTCGAAAATAGTTCGGACTTTGTTAGTCATAATGTAGGTACATAGTATGTAGCGTACATACGCTATAATATACATAATACTATGTAGGAAGCAATTGAAATAAGTATACTTTATCATTATAAATTCTTAATATAAGATAGATAATAATATATGATATGATAATATCTAATTATATCTCAAAATCCATATCAGCTATGATAAAAATCAATTAGGTAATTTATTTTAACAAAATATTTATTTATTTGTAGGCACAGTTTACAAATATAAGTGAATAACTTGAAATTCATAAAATGAAAGTGTATGTTTGTGATTTCGAAATTTATAATATGGTTATTTATTAAGTAAGTACTCGTACTCAGGATCAGAACCCAAACACCAATTATTCATCCCGTAACTAGCCATACCAGATATCTCCCACCAGACCAGAGCAAAGATAATTTAGAAATTATTTTCTAAAAAGTCGCTACCGGGAATCGAATTCGGGTCTTCCGCTTATAAAACTTCAACGCTCACCACTGCACCAGGGAAGTCGTCGTGGACGTCGGTATTTAAGATCATTGCCCATATCTATATACATATAATAAAATTGTAGAAAAGTGGTGTCTGTACAATGGAAGTATATAAAAAAAAAGTAGCAGGGGTTGTTATTATATCGATGCCGAACCCGAAATTGTAATTAATTTTTTTTTGTCTGTTTGTCTGTTTGTCTGTGTGTTTGTGCACGCTAATCTCAGAAACGGCTTATTTGATTTAGATACGGTTTTCACTAATATATTGTAGTAAGCTTCACTTAGGATTTAGTGTTTATTTCATGTCAATCGGTTCATAAATAAAAAAGTTATGTCAATTTAAAGAATCACGGCGAACATTTTTAACGTACAGAGTACGTACTACACGCCTCGCGCCTGAGCGTCCGTGGCTATAATATAAAGCGCGGTCACTATTCCACGCGAACGAAGTCGCGGGCACAGCTAGTTATATAATAAATACGGAAGTGTGTTTATTTGCTGGTTGGTCCTTACATCACGTCACCACGGAGCAACAGATCGACGTAATTATTTTATTGTAGGTACTAACTACTTAGTGTTTAAGTACTAACATAGTTTTTAAGTTTGTATTGTTACTAACTACTTAGTGTACTAACATAACTTTTATGTTTTTTGTTACTAACACTATAATATGGATTTTTGTTGTCCGATAAATAAATAAATTATTATTATTTGCATTGGTGTAGTTAAAGACTTGGAGAGTGACATTTGCTACTTTCCCGCAAAATCAAAGAGTTCCGCCGGGCTCAGAGGACGAAGTCACGGGCATCAGATAGTAGTTAATAATATTGTTTATCAATGGTAATAGCCGGGCGTGTTTCCAGTGGAAACACAATGAACTGATAATATCTCTCGCGCCTGCCATATTATGTCGTAAACACAGCTTGAAGGGAAAATTACTAAAACTATTTTCTGTTAGCTGTGCGGTGGTAGGGTGGTAACAGAAGCAGTGATAGCCTAGTGGTTAACACGTCCGCCTCCTATTGCGGAGGTCAAGGGTTCGATTCCGGGTGCGCACTTCTAACTTTTCGGAGATATTATGTGCGTTTGACTTTAAAGCAATGAAACAGTATGTTAAATGCTATATTAAAATCTCAGTACGGGTCATTTGATCATTTGATCTTGATCGTCGTTAGCTGATAGACTAGATAGAATGTATATTCAAAATCAAAGTCTAATCATTCATACAAATTGGGCACCGTTGCAGGCTTTTTCTTTTGATTTTCAATTGTTTAATTTGCAAGATAATGGTGATAATTAATTACGTACCTAAACTAAACTTAAAATTAAAGGTTGATACTTCGAATTGGTTCTTCGAACTATTGCCACGTTTTCAGCTTCGCAACAAGTTGGGCTATATCGATTATTCTGATTCTTCTACAGATTTCATTTTTGATTTGATCTAGGGAGAGAACCCTATAAAACTAACTAGTTCCATAAGAAGTGAAGATGTTACATATTTAACTCGTACCTGTTCTTTGTGTTTCCCATCCGCTAATGAACGGACCTGTTTTCTTTTGAGACAAAGGTACATAAGTAGTGCCTAGATCTTCTCGGTATTGTACACGTGTACGAGGAAAATGTTATGCATCCGTAAATATAAAACAGACTTCGCAATAAAGAGTTGGGTCTCAATAAGGCGTTGAGTTATATTTTTGAAAACTACCGTGTTTAAAACGCTCAAAATCTAATCAAATTCCCAAAGAGGGCAAGTAATCGATACAAATAAATAAAAGTCTGTCTATTATTTAGAAATTTTTTAATTACTTTAAATCACGAGATTTATAACTTACATTAACTTAACATCTAACATTTTTTTATTCGCAACTGTTTATTTTTTAGATCGGATTAATCTTCGAATCAGACACATTCCGAGGTACATTCTCAAAATTTCAATAAAAACCCATTATCTATTACATAATCTGATCCAGTTATGGCCTTTGCCTTATCGCTTGCCATGTAAAGGATAATATCAGCTATTTCTTCTGGTTCTGATATTCTACGAAGTGGCATATGATCCTTTAGATCAGAGAAGGATATATTTAGGCTAGCATTATCTAGAATATCAGTTTCAACTGGTCCAGGACTAATGGAGTTTACTCTTACACCATGAGGCGCAAATTCCGCAGCGGCTGCGCGGGAGAAATGCGTGAATGCTGCTTTTGATATACCATATATTACATTTCCTGCAGTAGTTGGTCTTGTTTTTGAAGATATGCTGGAGATATTGATGATATTTCCCTTAGATTTAATTAAAGAAGGACCCACTAAATGTGTCAGGTGAATCTGGGCGCGGAGGTTCGTGTTCATGATAAGATCATACGTTTCCAAAATGTTACTGTCCAGAATTTTGGCCAATCTTGTAAGTCCCGCGTTGTTGACAAGAACGTCTATTTCTCCAAATGCTTCGATTGTCTCTTGAACTATTCTTTCGGGATCTCCCTCGCGTGTAATGTCCGCTTTGATCGATAAAGGTTTTTTTCCTGCACTTGTACATTTTTCTATAACGCCTTTCAGCTTTTCCTCATTTCTTCCTACTATCACTACATTTGCACCTTCTTTAGTGAAAGCTATAGCTGTAGCGGCTCCTATACCAGAACTGCCACCAGTTATAAGGACAACTTTATTAACAAAACTCATTACAATTTTTACAGTTCTTAGCTCTAGTCCTTTAAAATACTATTATTTTTTGTTGTATCTTACACATATATAATGAAATTATTTATCAACAGATAAAAATAATTTTTATCTTAATTTTATCTCTATACTATACTATTTTTGTCAGATAACACTAGCAGTTGTTTGCTTTTTATCAGCATTTATCGGCAATTTTGAAATGAACTGAAGATGAATGACTGAAGATTACTTTGAAGGTTATCACGATTTGATAATATGATTACACTTGACATCATTTTTAACCGACTTCGAAAAAGGAGGAAGTTCTCAATTCGTGGGAATCTTTTTGTATTGTGTAACAGTAGTGTACTTTATTTGGGTATCACGTAGATAAAAAACCTCTCCTCAGTTCCATGTTATCACACTTAATATTATAAAGAAGACAGTTTGTATGTGTGTTTGTCAGTGTGTGTATGTTTGTTACTCCTTCACGCAAAAACTACTGGACGGATTGGGCTGAAATTTAGAATGGAGATAGATTATATCCTAGATTAGCACATGGGTTACTTTTTATTCCAAAAAATCAGAAAGTTCCCACGGGAATTTTAAAAAACCTACATCCACGCGAACGAAGTCGCGGGCATCAGCTAGTCATTAATATGAAAAAATTGTGTAATATAAATTAATAATAGTCAATGCCAGTGACTTCGTCCGTGTGGGTTCAAGTTTTTAGTGTAAGTAAAAATCCTATGGTAAATCGCTAACTTTCCGGGATTAAAAGTAGTCTATGTCTTTGGGATGCAAGCTATTTTTGTACCGAACGTCAAAAACGTCTAAACGAATCAGCCGTGAAAAGTTTACAGACTTAAAAAGACTTAAAACTTTTGCTTTTATATTAATACTAGCAAATATGAATATTACCTATAGTGTTTATTCTTTTGATTATAATCATATAACCGCATGGCATGTAGCATAATATGGTTGTGGTATGAATTTGTGGTTCAGTGGTGGAAAAAGTACCTATTATTTCTTGTACGATGCTACAGAACCCTTTGTGTGCAATTCCGACTTGCACTTGACCAGTTTTTTAAAACTACATTACTAAAGTAGCGTAAGAAATCATAAGTATATCACTAAACGTGAAAGTCATCAGAGCTAAAACATGGGATCCTAAGATCACAAAACAAAGATAAAGTGTAATCAAGCAAAGGCCCAGAACATCATAAGCAAAGGCCGGTGCGAATTAAATTTATAACCCCTAAAATAATTAATTCCCTTTAACTTCATTAAGAAACCCGCATCGGTGTAATTAGAATGAGCTAAGGAATCTTAATTGTTGAATTGAATATGAGACATACGTGACATCAAGACAGACAACATCGGTTGCGAAAAGTACTGAATGAATATCACGATCTCGAAGAAGAAGGTATTTCTACTTAAAGTTGGTGATTCATAACACAAAGATTTGCGTCGAATGATCAAAAATCATTGATTTAGGTAAATTCTTCTAGCCAAGCACACTCCAACATAGACCACATCTTTGCAAGCATGATTGAAAGAAAAGTTGTAGGATCGTTGTTGTTATTTTAGTTAGTTAAGTAGTTGTAGATTGAGAGAGTCTCTATCAATCTCATTGAAGAATTTTCTGCGGTTTAGGTACATGATTTTACTTTGGTTCATGTTAATTAAAAAATAAAAACAAATGATTTGGCTTATTTCGTGGTTAAGGGGAATTTTTGCTAGAATTCTCAGTGGGTACTTTAAGAAAATAGAAATAGTTTAAATAAACTTTTACAAATGCTTTTGAATTATCACTAAGATTATGAAAGCTAGGAAGCTTACTACTAAAGCCACTAAAGTGGTTCCTAACAACACCGTAGATTCACGTTTCCAAAGTTTCAATTCACATTACTTTCCAGTATGTTGTTCAAAGTGCGCGTGTGTCCGTGTTATTCATAAACATACAATAGGACGAATATATGGTTTATCGCCGGTCAGGGGCTACGTCGTAACAATAAGATTATTGTTCGTGGTGATCCCAAGACTAAGAGCTGATCCGTCTTCGCGGCATTCAATGGAAGCGTAACGTTTATGGAACTTATCTATTGTGCATATATGGTAAGGTATATGTGGCAGAGTATGAAAATGAGGTATTGTCTCACTAAATGTTGGGTATTGCCGGTAATGGGAGTTCATATCTAAAAGTTATTAGCGTCAATAGCTCAACGGAGGGACCTGGTCTGATTGTGACAACGCATTGCAGCTATTAAGCATCGGTGACCCAAGTTGGTAACTGGATGGATGACCGATTGCTGATGAGCACGTTGAGCTGTCGGTTCCTGTTATTATTATCTCTAACATCTGATTACTTCAAGTTTAAAACCATTAGAAAGCTCTGATATTTCTACTTGTGAAATGGTGATAGTAAAAAGAATATACCCAACTGAGTTCGCTGTGGGCTTTTTATCAGACCCGTACGTTTGGGACCCCCGAGCTTTAGTTTTACGTTTACGTAGTTAATTATCGCCATTTCATCATTCAACTTACAAATTCAGTGAAACTAACAGAACCTGCAAGAATTGGGATTTAATAAAATCTGCATCTGCATAACCTTTCTTGACTTTCTGATTAGTTAAGTCTTATAATCTTCCAGAATGGATCTTTGTTCATCTTTTGCACACAAATAATATAGATAAGTAATTTTGCACAATTTACATAAGGTATATACTCGTAAATTACTGTTTGTAATGAATCTTTTTCTTAATAGTATAATTGTTAAGACCTGAAGAAGGTGGCGGGAAGCGGATGAATGAGGAAGGCGGAGGGTCGTTTTTGGTGGTGCGCTCCTAAAAGGTCCTATTGTCCAGCAGTAGGTAAGTTTTAAATGACTTTTTTCGACAATTGATAAAACTAATCATTACAGTGTCTAAGTACAAACTGAGAGTAAAGGACGCCCTCAACGCATTCAAGTTGAGTCCGGACTCGGTTCGAAATGAGAAAAGTTTCAAACGAAATGCTGACGAGTCAATATTAACTATAAACCTGCAAAACTAAATCTACAGATTCAGAAAACCTAACCCAACACAAAGTAGCTTTTATGTCCTTGTAATACGGCTGGTTAGATTAGGAATTCAAATTTTTTAAAAGCAAAAGTATTTTGGCACGGAATACCGCGTTCCGATGAAGTTTTTTCTAATAAGGTTGGTTCTGTCTGTATGCTTCTATTATAACTAAATGTTCAGTCTATGCATATTTTAGCCCTGCTAAAATGGCGTTCTTATAACTTTATCGATTCGGCTTACTAAATAAGTAAATAGATATACTTTTTCTCTTTAATAGAGACTGGAATATTGGCAGAAGGTACGAACGTTTTCACACCTCGTTGATTAAAAAAAAATCCTATTATTACAGATATTCAAGTTTTTCTTGGGCTTTAGTGTAAATTGCCCAGTTATGAGAGCTTAGTTAATTTGACATGAACGTCTTATAATAAAATCTAAAAAAATACTATATCTAGATATAAAATACTTGTCATGAAGGTAGTTGTGAGGTAAAACATTTCTACTGTACAATAATATAATAACACCTCATTGTAAAGAATATTTCTGCAAATAAAGAATTTTGAATCTTGAATTTTGAATCTGACTGACTGATTGCTAAACTGGCTGATCAATCAACGCTGCCAAACAGCTGGGGCTAACCTTCCTTTTGTTTTTATTGTATTCAGTTATTTGTAATCAACAGTGTTACAGTGAATTCGAGCGTCAAATTTGTAACATGCAAACTTACACTGCCACCGCAGGTTTTCCCTGAAATCGTGTATAGCATTTGCAGAACTATTGTTCAGTTTTTAACCAGTGTTGTCCATAGGGGTATTCGATCCCCCCCACCCCCCCTCCCGCTCTAACAAACTGCCGCGTCTGAGCGGTTGATTTTTATTCATTTGCTCGTTCCCGGCCGTCCCGGAGACATATCGGTGCCTTGGCCAGGAAAATTGCATTTCGCCCTTAATAATTCGTTTTCACGCAATGCCGGCTGTTTTCTATTTGTTGTAGATAATGCAAAACGACAATAGAAGCTCAGAACTATAGGTGTAGTACTGGACTTCTATTTGTTTTGTACTTCTTTTTAACGGTCTTCCAAAACGGAAGAGTTTCTCAGTTATACTTCACACTAATATTATAAAGGCGAAAGTTTGTGTGTATGTGTGTGTGTGTGTGTTTGTTACTCTTTCTCGCAAAAACTACTGAACGGATTTGGCTGAAATTTGAAAAGGAGATAGATGATATCCTGGATTAGCACATATGCTATTTTTTAACCCGGAAAATCAAGAGTTTCCACGGGATTTTGGAAAACTTAAATCCATGCGGACGAAGTCGCGGGCATCAGTTAGTATCTAAATACCTACCTACTAAAGTACCTTTAGGGTACTCTCTTAGGGTTTAAATTTACGCCAATAATCATCAAAAAAATCAAATATTGTCTCAACGAATATAGAGCAGATTGACAACACAGTTGTCGTCACTGTCGTCATCGTATACATCGATGGTTGTCGTATGTACATACTTCTTGCATCCAGCACAAGCTTTAATTGAACTCGTACTCCAATTCCAATTTCTCACTGGTGCCTACTGACGGTACTGATACTGCATGTTTCATGTCTATAACTAGGCCTAAGGCCCGGTTTTCACTTAAGCGTAGCAGAGAGATGTGTTCAGTTGACCAATCAGATTAAATTAATGATGTGAAAAAATTATCCCGCCATCTTTTGAAAATCTGATTGGTCCATTGATCACATTTCTAACCGCTCCGTTAGTTGGAAACCGGGTCTAAACATTCCTAAAACCAGCAGACTAATAACAGAAAAATAAAGCACCCAAGTAACAGGCTAGTTATTATAATGTAAAAATAGTGCAAGGGTGTTACTGAAACGCCTGGAAAAAAATTCACTCTTCCGTTTTTAATCTGTCATTCAACCACTTAAACGAGGGATTTGTGCGAGTTGCAATTATCTAAACACCCTCACGCCTCATTCAGACATTAAGACAATACGTTTGTCTATACCCATCTAGGTATGGACAATTTGTCGTTTGTCTATGCCTCCGTTCATATTATCAAGTACACGTTGTGAATATGTACCTTTGTAGTTTTGCACTACTTCACACCTAAGTGCTTTCTTATTGCTTGTTGCTTATACACAATTGTTTTCATTGAAAGTTCCTGAGTTTTTGCATATTTTACGTTTTGATTTTCATGAGTGACAATTTTGTATTTTATAGAATAAAATAATTAATTGTCCCATTACAAGATTTGATACAATTAATACCACGAAACTCTTACTAATATAATAGAAAAGGTAGATATCTGCTGCTTTTAATACTAAGACTATTAACTTATTCTGTATTCTGTGATTAAAATCCGCAATTTACTAGTTTTGTAATTTTGAAATATAAGCTTTACTAAAGGATACTAAATAAAAAAAGGTAAGTAACTTAAAAAATATCTTGTACAGCGAAACATTTAATATTTCCAATGCCTTTTTTTTTTTTTGAGTAAAAAAGATCGGTTAGAAAAAGAATTGTATTTCCCCGCGCGGTCGTAAAGCATCCTGATGGCGGTGGAGGGGATAGAATATTCACACTCGATATTGTTTCTTTAAATTTTAAATTAAGTTATTTCAGCCCCAATATTCGTTATATTGGGACTGAAACTTGAAATAGACGTAAAGCGACAAAAATCAGCATCAGATCGTACAAATAACAGGAAGTAGGCACCTAATACGTACTTATTTATATAGATACTAGCCGATGCCCGCGACTTCGCCCGCGTGGATTTAGGTTTTTTGAAATCCCGTGGGAACACTTTGATTTTCCGGGATAAAAAGTAGCCTATGTGCTAATCTAGGATATTCCAGGATATTATCTATCTCCATTCCAAATTTCAGTCAAATCCGTCTAGTAGTTTTTGCGTGAAGGAGTAACAAACATACACACACACACACACACACATACAAACTTTCGCCTTTATAATATTAGTGTGATACATGAATTTTACTGTTATCTAAAACTACCTCAGTTTAATTTATTTAGGTTAACCCATTCTTTACATGGTTCTCTACATAATTCATCCCTATTATGACAAGTCATTATGGAAAGTGATCATGCCATGACCTACGATGGTATATTATGATGAGTGATGACATTAGTTTCATAGCTAGAGAATAGTATTCACTATTATAAAAGAAACTCTGGTTGTAAAAGCCAGGAAACACAGATCCTGGATGGTGCCCTAAGTGGGTATGCCTACAAACTTTTTAGATTTTGCCATTGCTTTTGTGTTGTATTCATAATATAAGTCATGTATATAAAAGTGAAAAAGATGATTGAATCTTAAAAAATATTAAATAAAAATACTTGGTAAGCGAACGTTCGCCAAAATACAGTACCTACGTACTCAATAACAAAAATAAAGGATAAACAAAAGGGATAAGGGATGGGGTATATTCCACCGAACTGCAAATGAGCAAAAGATCTCCAAACATAATATCGACGAACTAAATCGAGATGCTCTCGACTGTATAATTACGCCGAAAATTTTCGGATACTCTGGAGTGCCGAGTCCTCGAGTGTTGGCATATTCAAAAATTTCAATACGAACCGACCGCGCCGGTGGGGGTTTGTATGGGGACACACGGGCGAGACGAAAAAGGATTTACTGTAGAGTTATTAAGAGAAGTTAATCCAAATACAAAATGAACCAATAGGAATTATGCCATATATAGGTAAATATAAACCATAAGGTATAGTGCTGTCAGCGAAGCAGCTAAGAAAGCAGAATTACAAAACTTCATGCATTGTACTAAAAGCAATCCTTTTTTACACAACTACTTAGCTATGCAGTTATCATCCATCGTTTCGTAATTGGTAAAAAATTTAAGTCTTTTGCAGTTCTATCAACAGGCAAACATGAAGTTTCCCACTTATTGACTGATGAAGTACCTGCCTAGATTTAGTTCCTTAATTCCTTTTTGTTACGTTGCAGTTTCCGTGTAAGTGTATAAAGCATTATACAGCAAAAAACAATATTATAGAGATGTAATCTATTGTAAAAGGAACAAGATGTAACCTTGTGTTGTAGATTGCTGGTATTATTATAATGATCGCTGATGATAATCAGCGAACTACAGCTATTTAAAATACAAACGTAGTTTTTTGACTTGAAACAAACGTTTGATATTTTTCATATTTTGTTTTATAAAATTAGAAATACTTACAACATTATATGGGATAATATTAGTAGAAGTTATTATACTGTTTCCACCGCTGCATTTATGTGACATATCAAAAAACTACTACTCTACTGTAACTTACAGTAGAGCGTTGCACATGCGTTGCATGGCTTACAGTCTGTAAGCCATGCAACGCATAGTTCGCCCGCGCCGTGTGTCACGCGTATTATCTGAGTAGGGGGGAAAGGGGGGGCGGATATCAAAAGATTCCTCATGAAAAATGAACGACCGATGTCGAGATGCGAGAGCCTGAGGACCAGCATTTTAACCTGTGTATGTGCCGGATTATTTTTCAATGAATTCGTCAGGATTGGGTATTTCTGAAAAGAGCCCGTTTCACTTTTGGACTGTAACATACGAATGGAGTGTTTCGATTTGTATGGGCTAATTTGCAAAATTACGAACACAAGAGCGCTGTTCGTATGCGAATGAGTTTTTGGGTTGTTGCTATTTTATTGTATCTACTTTAATGGGAAATAACTAGCTAGATTTACTTTTTATCTGGTGGGGCTTCAGCCATAGCTAGTTACCATCTTAGTGGCCGACAAGCGATTTAGCGTTTCGGTACGATAACACGTAGAAGCCGATAAGTGGTGTGAGTTCAGTGTAGTTAGTTTACGTTTTAGTTTAAAATTAGTATGAGTTATAGACAAAGCCTTTGACTAGCATGGCTCTAAGCTTCATTCACTCCGTCGTATTTGAATTTCGAACCATCATTAGCAACTATAAGAATCATATCCCATGGTATCGAAAAAAGTTCCCGAAATTCGCATGACCGTACTTACAAATATAAGTTTGCGTTTAATACCTACTTATCGCGATAGACATAAAGTTCAATGTAAGATAAATGAACGTTAAAATAAATTGGTGCAGGTCTTAATGAAACATGAAAAATTCAGTAGGGCGGATGTCAAGTGATTTTTTCTTCGTATGTCATTCGCTTTGAGACTCTTAATAGGGTTTAAAAGTTTAATGGTTTGGTACAATGATCTTATACGTACCATTACAATCGTACTCGTATCGTATAAGTAACATTTGGGGATTTGCTTTTTGGGATATTTTATGTTTGATATGTTTGTGAAGATGCGGCATATTTTTGTTTGCTAACCTTTAAGAGCAAGGTATTTTTTATCTGTCTCTATTCTTTTGATTTTTCTACCAAAATCATACCATTCTATTACGTACGATAAATAAAAAGTGTCTGTCTTTTTATCTATCTACATACCTACTAGGTTTGGTAAAATACCTACATATTATACGCATAGAAATAATATGATTGAAATGATTTGACACAGAGATAGGTTACATTTAAGATTTTGGCAATTTTTTGTAGCCATGACGTACCAAAAAACATCACACTGGAGAAGTCGCGAAAACTAAGTAGCGGAGTATAAGTTTACAATTACATCATATCTATCTGTTGCAACAAGACTATGTTACCACCCACCTATGTATCCCCAAACAGAGAAAACTTAATGAGTATTTTCTCATATACCAAGTACCTTTAAAATTGCAACAAGGCTATACCATCTATCTCTTTACTAATTACTCATGAATTTATACCATTACTCCTATAAAATTAATATACCTTTTCATATCTAAGCGAATGACCGCCCCAGGAACTAATGCTCTACAAAATAGTATGCCATATATTAAAATCTATTAAGTAAATTAAAACCTACCCCCACGCGAGATTGGCTATCTTTTATTACATGAATATCACGAAATACAAATTTCTCATACGCCACACCTTCGAAAGTGATTTTTAATAAACTACAAACGACCGTGACTTTGTATTTGTGTGTCATTTATTTTTGTTTTCTGTAGTTTTTAGATAATTAAAGGGTTAGGTGGTCAAGCTTAGTCATGAGATAAATTAATATAGGTTTAGTAGAAAATTGCTTTATTAAAAAAATATTACTTACCTACGTATTAGATGATGCTCACAACTTTGTCCGCGTGGATTTAGATTTTTCCAGAATTAGAAAAATTCTGTGGGAACTCTTTGATTGTTTGCAATAACCATGCCAAAAACCGGCTAAGTGCGAGTTGAACTCGCGTACGAAAGGTTTCGTACCATGGTACATGGTATACCTAACACTTTTATGTAGAAAACTGCAAGTTAATGACGGACTGAATACTTAAAGTAATATTTTCGTGAACAGATTATTTTATTGCTTAACCACAAATTCATAGTTTCCTTTATTTATGCTATTAGACCAACCTAACTACCTAGACCTAGAAATAGACCTAGAAATTTTATGATTCTAGGTCAACGGGAAGTACCTACCCTATAAGTTTTCTTGACAAAGAAGACTGACGGACAGACACACAATAAAGTGATCCTATAACAGTTCCTTTTTTCCTTTTGAGGTACGGATCCCTAAAACACTTCTTATCTGCGGCAAGTAGTGATATAGGTAACAACCTATATTACTTATGGAGGTACTAGCTTACCGAAAAGCAAAGACTTCGCACTAATAAATCTAGTTACAAGATACAGTTTATCATACTTAAATCAAATCACTAAATCTTCAATTTAAACTTTATTCCACTTAATTTGGCAGATTGCAAAAACTATTTCACAAAATCCCTTCTTCGATCAAAATCCCCCATTTTTTTTTTTTAGAAAAGAATATTAGCCATGTTAAATGACTAATATTCCCCTTTCCTCTCCAACTAAGCGTCAGGCTTGTGCTAGGAGTAGGTACGACAATAGTGCAACGGGCGAGGTTTGAACCGTCGACCTTTCGGTTTTCAGTCCACTCCTTTACCGGTTGAGCTATTGAGGCTCAATTGCCACCTTACAAGCCGCATTAGGTATATTTTTAGTCCGAATTCTCTATTAAATCTAATTTCCATGTCCCGAAATTCCTTCACGTTAATTGTTTGTGGGCATGCGATTGGTTCATAGTTATTAATTTTTGTCGTTTTGCTCGTTAACTAAATGTTACGATGTTTTACAAATGTTAGTATTTACAAATACGTCATCATAAGAATATTTTTACTTATGAATATACTTTCTAAATCTTATTTACAGTCCAATAACAGCTGTCCTTAGTTTATTCTAATACGTACTAGGAGTTCAATACGAGTATGTTTTTGTGACATTACATAAATAAATACAGGTTAAACCTAGAATGATATGACTTACTAGCCCATTAGATGGGTACAAGTGTAAATTAAAAATTTCTAACACCCCCGACAAGTGAAGGTTACGTTAACTAGAAAAGAGCTGATAACTTTCAAACGGCTGAACCGATTTTTTTGGATTATAGCTAAGAACACTCTCGATCAAGCCCCCTTTCAAACCAAAATAGACTAAATTAAATTCGGTTCATTAGTTTAGGAGCTACGATGCCACAGACAGATACACAGATACACCGATACACAGATACATACGTCAAACTTATAACACCCCTCTTTTGGTCGGGGGTTAAAAAATAAAGCTGCCATTGTTAATTAATTATGGCACTTTATAGTACAGTTGGTGTTCCAAAAATACATAGTAGCCAATACGTTCTTAGCAACAAATCAAACTACGTTGGATCCCTTTTTAACAGTAAATAATTGACCCTATAAAATATTCAGCCCAACGACTTAATACTTGATAGGAAAATTAAAAACCCTATACAGGATGTTTGGTAATTAGTATATAATGACGGCACGTACCCATGCTACTTTGATCGGATAAATACAATGCTGAAGTAAAAATATGACGAAATAAAATTATAAAATTTTCCATACAAAATTTTAAATTTTTTTATGACCAAGTTTTCATGGCCCTAACGTGCCCTAATTCACTGAGATCGTTGGCCTCGGCCTATCTAAAGATGGCCAACGATCTCAGTGAGTTAGAGCACGTTAGGGTCATGAAAACTTTGACATCATTTTTTTTTTAAATTTTGTATGGAAATTTTTATAATTTTATTTTTTATTTTGTCATTATACTTCTGCATTGTGTTTATCAGATCAAAGCAGCATGGGTACGTGTCGTCATTATATACTAATTACCAAACACCCTGTAGATGTCTTGTAGAAAATATCGCTAGTAAAATATTAACGATCATTTTATGAAATTACGGCTACCATAATAAAAACTAACCCTATTTTTTTTCGAAAGAATTCCTCCAAATACTTCAGCCGATAAACGCCAAAATTATCATTAATGGGGGTACAGCGAAAACCTTTTCCAGTAATGAAACAATCGCGCTAATCATTAACCGTCAAATATAAATCGCTCCGTGGCACCGTGGCGTCTATCAAAATCATTAAAAATAACCCGAGGACAGTCGCGCTCGTACTATGGATACGCCCAAATTTCCATCAAACATATAAATTGGTCCAAGTTATAAGCTAAAAGCGATATGCGTGAATGGTGTCATTTGCCTACAAATCATACATAATTATAAGCAATTAGAATCATTACACCATATTACACCCAGAACTTTAATTTGTAAATGTTTGCAATATTGATTATTTCAGCCACGATCATCAATCAATGATTCAATCACTACATCAATCATTTTGCCAAAACCAATTCCCCTTAAATTCTGTCCCTAGCACTGTGTGTTTATGTGAAAAATTGTTTTCAGCTTACTCAGTATATTATTATAGTTTTTGTATGCACGCTTGAAAAACAAGGTAAAGCCAGACAGCTAAATAACAGTTTTACAATGTAGTCCTCACTGTTATTTTTTAACCCCCGACCCAAAAAGAGGGGTGTTATAAGTTTGACGTGTGTATTTCTGTATCTGTGTATATGTGTATCTGTCTGTGGCATCGTAGCTGCTAAACTAATGAATCGATTTTAATTTAGTTGTTTTTTTGTTTGAAAGGTGGCTTGATCGAGAGTGTTCTTGTCTATAATCCAAGAAAATCGGTTAAGCCGTTTGAAAGTTATCAGCTCTTTTCTAGTTACTGTAACCTTCACTTGTCCGGGGTGTTATAAATCTTTAATTTACACTTGTGTAGAAGAGCGATCTCTGCGAGAATTTCCCATTCGCATAACTACCGCAAAGTCATAATATATGAGTAGCATTTCATTATGTACTCTTTCTAATGAGTTACTGAGTCGCCATTGAACTAAAGCTCTCAAAATATGAAATTCAAACTGTACAGTTAACAAAAGAAATAGCTGAATACTTATTGCATGTAGGCACTAAGTATTGAAATTTAATGTGCTGAAAACTAAAATTTTTATCATGATAGTACAAACACTTAATACAATTTACTCTTCATGTAATATTATCACACTAATATTATAAAAGCGAAAGTTTGTATGTGTGTGTGTGTGTGTGTGTGTGTGGGTGTGTATGTTTGTTACTCTTTCACGCAAAAACTACTGGACGGATTTGGCTGAAATTTGGAATGGAGATAGATAATATCCTGGATTAGCACATAGGCTACTTTTTATCCCGGAAAACCAAAGAGTTCCCACGGGATTTCGAAAAACCTAAATCCACGCGGGCGAAGTCGCGGGCATCGGCTAGTCCTAAATAATTTTCAGATATCTGTGGCACTTGTTGGAACAATATAACGCTAGAGCCTATCACCTGCAACTTATGATCGCATGCTAACACCGCGCCCTCTATTTCGTATAGACTAACACGATATGCAAATATGGGACATAAAGGTAATATTTTCGTGATAACGCTCGGTAATTAATAAAATATGTCCTCTCTGCTATTAGTTGGGCGGAATCGTATTAGACGATTGCTTTGCGGCTTGATTTATGGGCTAGGCGTGTGTGTTACGTGACCTTAATTATTTTTTGATTTTATTTCTTGCTCGTGCAAATATTATGGGGTCGTGCGCACATATGGAAACAAACCTTGACTTCAGAAAGGCTATCGTAATTATACGTACACTTAGCACAATTGCAACTTTACCCTAAACGGATTTGCTAGAGCTGGAAAAATTCCGTTATACGTAAATCAAGAGTACCTAAACTTAGACCTCTATCTTTGAAACATCTCTACCTTATGAACTATGAGGTATTTTTGCAAATTAAAACCTATATAATTACTATAGTTAAAAATGAAATATAGGTAGTTAATTTTGTAATACACAGTCTCTAAATCAAAGGAAAATGACAGGTGTAAATGAATTGCTATCCCTTTCATAATGCTCCCGCGAAAAAAAATAGCACGAGATATACCTACTTATAGTTTAGACGCCACATTATAGTTTACATAGTAAATTTCTAAATCGTCATCAAATAAAGAGCTAAATAAATCAAAGATTACGATTTTAATTTAAAACTCTACAGTGTGTTAGAGAAGCTTTCTTTTTTTTATACTTAGATTTTTTTTAGTTATCATACCCTTAAGTTCATAAAGTGCGGTCTAAAATACCAAAGAATTATTATAGTAATTATTTCTAAAAACCAAAAAGTTTGTTGCAGTGGTTGCAATAATTTATAATGTATAATTAGGTACCTATGGAAAATTCAGTAGGTAATAGGTATGGGCCATTTAGTGTGTCTTTCTACCACATAACAGTTAACCTGAGCAAACATCAATTAGACTGTTTGTTCCCTAATAACTCACAAACTACCAGGTTTAGTAAATCGGTTGAGTCAATATAGGTCAGTAACTTGAACGGCAAATATGCTGCCACTTGCTTCTGAATCTTCATAAGATGGGTGACCACGTTTTCAGAAGTTTCGGATATTTTCAGATGACATAGGTTTCTCCTACTAAGAAAAATTTAGAGAAGTACTATGGCGTATTTAAAAAACCCAAATCCAGACCCGAGTTCTACCCATAAAAGTGTTAAAAAGACGACTGTCAATTTTTTCAAGTTAAGTATATCCATAGAAATTGAAATAAGGGATATCAGTTAAAAATAAAGAAATACGTGTTTCAAGGTTTGTGGAATTATAACTTTTCACCGATTTTCAAAAACTTTACTCGAGCAAAGCCGGGGAAAAATATCAGCTTGTATTTTATATGACTAAGAATTAAACTAAAACATCAAGCATTTCACGTCGGGTATTTGGTACCTTAAATTTTCGAGTATATAATTGTAATGGTCACCCTTAACCGTGTACTCAAAGGCACTTGCAAGTTCGCAGGGTCAGACAGGAAGGCCACCTTAAGGGTTATTTGATTTGTTCTAATCAATCCGGACTTTACTCGGATGGGGAATTTGAGGTGTTTGATTTTGGCTTACGCTAATGTTATTAATAGAAATTACTTACATAGAATAAATCAATGTTGTAGCGTCAGCACAATGCAACACGAAGACAAGATTTGATGGATGAATTGATTATACAGGGTGTAATCAGAACACTAGCAAAACCTTAGCGTGATTATTGTACTACCTTAACATAATCCAATGCCAATAACCATTTGCCTTATCTTGTAGTTTTAGTGATTTAGGGATTTCAAGCCCGCATTGTATATCGTGCAAAACTCGCGTCAAAGCCTCACCTACGACGCGGCATTGATTTCCAGTGATCTATTTACGGAACGTTCGTTGACCTCTAGGCGTTAGTCAGATGTTTTTTTTTGCAATATATTGTGAACTTTTAAAAATACAGGATTTTTTAAATTTTATTTTTGTATTTTTTTATTTTATGGTATTTAGTAAGTAATCATTAGTACGATACCTATCTTCGTTTTTGCTAGCGTTCTAGTAACATCCCGTAGGTACGCTTAGATGTTTCGCATTACGTTTATTCGTTAAAAGCCTATAGGTACTGAATAATGTTGGCTGTTTAAATCCCCTCACAGATAACTTGCCTGTAAGGCAAAGAAATTTAATTTGCCGTTAAGAACCGGTCCTGTCTACATACAAACTTGCAAGTACAATAAACATGTACTTAATATACGAGTACATATTACATACATCGAACGTAACAACTTGTTCAATAAGCGAGGGACGCAAGTTTGTGTCAACACGCGGCTCAAACATTCTGATGAGCTGCTATATTGTACGTGATGATACACGCTTAGCGGTTACAGAGAATAAGGCTGTTATCACACGTAGCGTTTGTCTATAATCTATACTCTATGACATGAAAACAGCTGTTTTCGCTGCATTATTTGCTGTTATCGCTAAGTGCGTATCATCACGCAGTATGATAGTATGATAGTTATGATATAGCAGCTCATCAACACATGATATAGTAACACAGTTTGTGACTAACACAGTTGTTACCGTTCTTTACTTTTAAGGCAATGTAACGAGTAAATTTAAAAAAAAAAAAAATTTTTTTTTTTTTTCATTTAGCACTCACTGGTAACGGATAAGTCCTAATGCATAATAACGTTTGTCTATAATTATGAGTAAAACGATACAATATCTGATGTTTTTGAGAGAGCTTTAATTATTTATTTATTCATGTGTTGGGTAGAGTCTGCTGTATATTCAAGTTTTCAGTGCAATCTTGTGGCATATTATTAGAAATAGCCCTAGAAGTTAATCTTTATGCGATACAATTAAAAATAAGGACGCAAAGCGTGTGAGCAACCTTAGGATTGGAAGCAATGTTAAAGATAAATAGTGCCTGAAATTGAAATTCAACTAAGATTGTTCTACAATAAATACATACTAGTGAAACGGCAATTTATCTTCTGTCCACTTAATAATAATTACTTCTGGGTCATTTTTCTAAAATTAAAATTAAATTACTAGGTACTACTTTAATTACTAAAGGTACATAAGAACATCATCTGTAGAAATATTTCTTCTCTTCAGCTATCTACATATTTATTTAAATCTTGAAGTAATATAGTTACGTGAAAAACTACGATTTTCATACGTTTTGTTCTACTGTTGGTTTTTCTTTGGTCAGAATGATAATGATCAATATCGAACGTGGTTAATTAAAAATGTAGGTACCTACTTACTACCTATGGACGTGACCATAAATCCTTACTTACCTAATATTATAAATGTGAAAGTGTCTGTCTGTCTGTCTGCGACGTTTTCACGGCCCAACCACTGAACCTATTTTAATGAAAGTGCAGACTTGGGATACATCCCGGGGAAGGATATAGGCTACTTTTTATTCCGGAAAATCAAAGAGTTCCTTCGGGATTTAAAAAAAACTGAAATCCACGCGGGTAAATCCGCGGGCATCCTGTAGTTAATTATAAATGTATCTGTTAGCAAATACTTAAGCTAGCCTAGCGACGAAAAATAAACACGAGATACTAAAGGCTAAAATCGAAACGGTACTAATATAAAATTAATTAAACCCGTCTCCCACGAGAGAACTTCAAAGGCCTCTGAAATTGACCATTTCACACTATCGAAAAGACTTTCAATGCACCGAATGCGGAGCGTTCGCAGTGAATGGAGTCTATAAACGCTGTTTACACTGACCGGAAGACGTTTCTTTCTGCTCTGACCGACGACAGTCAATAGCGCCTGATTACCTGTGTGCCCTCGCCGTGCTGCCTTTACGTTGACTAGTTTGTTTAGTGTACTAAAAAATATGTTATGTTTCAGCTTATCGAAAGCGTTTCAATGAACGGAATGCGACGTGTTTGCAATAAATGGAGTTTATAAGCGCTATTTACACTGACCGGAAGACGTTTCTTTCTGCTCTGACCGACGACAGTCAATAGCGCCTGATTGCCTGTGTGCCCTCAGTTTCAGCTTATTCAAGCAGTTCAATGCATCTATTGCGATATGCTCTCATCGCACGTAGTGGAGATTATAAGCACTATTAACACTGACTAAGTGCCGATTCTTTCTAACTTAACCAAAGACAGTCAATAGCGCCTGTTTACCTGAGTGCCTGCCAGTACCATCTTCTCAATTATTGACATGTATGTTTATTAACGATACGAGTATAATGTATCTACTTATTGTTTTTAATTTTTATTACCTTAAGTAGAGACCGCATACCATTAAGATGGTCTGATCAGATAAAGCAGTTTAATTCGTGTAAGTTCTACACAATCGCTAAAATGACCATCAACAGAGGAAAATGGAAACAGCTGATCCACTTATGAAAGAACGACCGGAGAGAGAGAAAAGTAGGTAAGTAAATTCTGTTGATGTACCTTAATAACTATAAAATTAAGAAGACTAACGTATCTACATTGAATAAAATAATCATAATTGTCTATCACAATTTGAGTTACTAGTGCCAGTGCGCTAGAACGTTAGAATGTAGCACACGAATCATTCATAGTCGGTCAACATTCATCCAACAGTATGCACTCGTATGAATGACCGTGGAATGACCACGGAATGACCAGCCAGTGTATTGTGCACATACAGTGCAAAAAGAAAACGTTTTAGATTTCAGATAAAGATATCAGATCCTACTTACTTAAAGCGGAATTTACATTACGAAATTAGTGGCACGAAATGAGTTACAGTGATGAAATTAGACGTTTACACGTGCATAATGAAATTAATGTGCCACTAATTTCGAAATGTAAATTCCGCTTTATGATTTAGATTTTCAAAAATCCCGTAGGAAGGACGAACTAACATACAAACACACTTTAACACCGATATTTTATATTTATCAAAAGGATTAAACAAGCATTGCTCGTTCAAATTATAGAATATATAGGCATAAGTTAGTAACAGCTGAGTTTTTAAAATCTATTATAACTTTCTCTTTTTCCTTCACTTGGGTATGCCAATTATAATACAAGTAGTAAACTCATAAGCTATAGGATATTAAAACGGAGATTGTTATTTATTTAAGTAAAGTAACTTTTGATTTTTCGATCGTCATTAATGAATTTTACTGAACTGAAGAACAAGACTTATTAAACGAAAACTAGCATAACTTAAAATTTAAAAACCCCCGACACAAAAACTTCTATAAGAAAACTAGAAAAGAGAAACTAACTTTCAAACGGCTGTACCAATTTTCTCCGATTATAGCTAAAAATACTCTCGATCAAGCCAAGCCACTGTGATGGTACGCTGTGATCGTCTATACTAGTGGTTAAGATTAGGCATTATGAGGAGATAAAAATAAGAAATAAACTCAGCTGAATTATAGAAACACCTAGGTATTTAAGTCATGAGTTATTTACAAGTAATTAATTGGTACAGTACGTTGGGTGAACACGTAGACTTCTCGACCAGCTAACAGGTTTACACGGATTGAATTATAAAAAAATTTAATGTAATATTTCAATTCCTCAAAATAGATATAATGAGTGGAGAGATCTGCTAATTTAGAACGTCCTGTTAGTGTGGAAAATCAGTTGATACGTGTATTTGCCTTATTTAGGCCATCGGTTTGAGACCAACCGGCATTCCTTAAGCACGGGGGAAATACCTACGCTGAAACCTCAGCCTTGATCCATGTTATGCGGGGCACAGCAATTGGACCCTCCTATTTTCGCTGCGAAGCGTTTTCAATTGCCTAGGTACGGAAACCTAGGTTCTTTTCAATGAGCTCTGGGCTCGCCCCAAAACCATGGTATTTTTGTATATTTATATATTTGTTTGATTGATTGTCAATAAATTGGCCAATTTATTAGTTCGGAGAGTCCAGCTGTATAAAGACATGACGTGTTTGCTTTGTGCCGGAATCTCGCTATTGGTACGTCACCAATCAACCATGTACCATAAAATATCAAGCAAAGAAATTACAAAGTACAGCAAAACTAGTAATTTTATCTTATCAAAACTCGGTGATTCACAAATTCAGCTGACGTCGGTTTTAACAGATAATGTTACCTAAAATGCTGTTTGGGAAAGATCGGTACACAATAAAAAAAAGGTACCTACCTGCCTCGCCATCTGTCCTTCGGAGGCAGCGTGTACTCCATTGTCTCGTTCAGGGTATTTTTAGTAGGTAGATGAAATTTAGCTGTTACTCGAAAGTAAAAGGTCCCTTTGTCTTTAGCCTGAGATTCGAACTCAGCCGACTCTATTATCTTTAGTAGTGGAGAGCATTCTTGGTAAATTAGGTACTGATCGTTTTGTGATAGTAAAAGTATACGGAAAAACCATCGTGAGAATTTCACATAATGGTATAAAATACCATATGATGAAGGAAAACTTGATCGAGAGTTCTCTATGAAGTCCGCGCTCAGTAGTGAGCCGGTGAAAGCTGTTCATGTTGATGAAGACGATGTTTATACCGTGGTAGCTAGTAGTTTATAGCACACCACCTTATTTTAGCTATTGAGTGATTTTTCTACCAAATCAATAATCGTAACGACAAAAGTCATTCCATCGGACTGCATTAGACTGCTAATTCAATTATAATCCCTATTTAATGCTGAATAAGAGCTAGTATTATAATTAGATGAATTGCTGAAAAAAAACTAGGCTAAATTTTACTTAATAGTAAAGGAATTGTGATTGGTATGTAGGTCATATGAGAAAATCTTAATATTGGAGTTCAAGTTAGTTCGATACATGGTTTCTTTGTATCAATGGCTTTGTTAATATTATAATATGGTAGTCTAGCCTCCAAACAAATTGAATCTCCATTATTAAATGTCTAGGAAATGTATCTAAATATAGCAAATAAAAGATGACAGTTATACCCAAGTGCATTTATTTCTGGTAAATAAGTGTTTATTTACTCATACAGTTGAGTATTTAGAAAAAGAAAGAAGAGAAACTGAATTTATTATTTAGACTGGAAATTAAGTAACTTTATTATATTAATTAATTCCCGGCCGAATACTTGCTTCCTAAGCCATACTAGTTATTGAAAGGGAAAAGCAAATATTCAGAACGAAAAACCCTTTCGGCTTTAGATATTATGTATAACCTTATGTCCTAAATAGGTACACACATGCCATAAATTTTAATTATTCTATGAATCTAACCCTACACATGACAAAGAAAAGTCTAAGAACACACATTATGTATAAATTATAATATATTCATTATTTGTTCTAGATATATTTGAATCTTAGTTCCACAAAGAGAAATGTCCCATTTCTCTAATTTCGGATTCAAAATCTAATAGCTATACACAATATTGTAACACCTCCTAATATCTCAAATACCATCTCTAGTTTAGTTTGTGAGGTAATTCTATACTCAAGATTTTTGGAACTGATTTTCAAATAATCTAGTTTAAAATATAATGTAAATTAGTACATCACCCTATATCAGCTTCTGCTGGCCCGGATACACACTATTTTATTCTATTTATAATTTTTCTATTATTAACTATACAATTGCAATATATTTCTACACTTAATATTCACTGTTAGGCTCTACTGCACGTTGAGCCAGACCTCAATCGAATGATCTCTCCCGGTCCCCCAGTGTAGCCTTAAACCCACCACACGGATGTGTTTGTTCACGCCCATGATCTGAAATGAAAAAAAAACCAGCGAAATTTCGGTTTCTGATTGGTTCACTCTTGCGCACAGAATTACCCTGGCTGATGGCTAATTGGCTGAAAATAAAATGTATTTCAAACATCCCTTAATGGGCCGTACCTTTTGCTTTCTCACGCTCTTGCCTTGTCTAGACCACTCTCATAACACGTGATTACAATTTTGTACACTTGTAGAGATTTCTAAGTTAAAATTTACGACTTTTATCTAATTTATGACCGACCCTAACGCAATTTAGCTTTAGAGCAATTTATTTTGCCCTTTTATTTTTTATACTTCCTTTCCTACAATTACTCAGAAACTTAACTAATTTATTTCTTTTCGTGCGAGATTTTTGTTTTTAAGAGCAAGGCTTCAAATTTCCGACAGTCATAAAACCGTATGACGGATGGCAAGGCCATCTCACGCTCCCCCAAAATAGATTTTTAATACACGCAGTAATCCCCTATTTTCATTGCAGCTGTACTAGTCGTTTCAAAATCTATTTTTTTTTTTCTTATCTGTATTCGAGCGCTAGTCTTAAACCTCCCACGCCTATCTATTATACCCTCGGGCATGACCATAACTACTTAACTCAGGTATCTCTTTGTTTAGCGTACCCCAAACTACCTGTCTTCTGTTCCTTTCAATACTCTAGTTTTACCTATCTTTCTAGTTATCTACATAGTACCTAAACAAATGAATGGCATTGTAGTTACCCTTAACTTTACCAGTATGAACGTCTATTAATGTATATACATTATTATATGGAACTGCCCCTATTATGTACGGTCCTTCATATAAGCGCATGAATTTTTTTGTCAACTTTTTATCCGCATCTGACTTCGTAAAAGTCTTAAGTTTCACTAAATCTCCGATTTCGAATTGTATTAACTTATGATTTTTGTTATAATGTAATTGCCTACTTTCGGCCGCCTTATCTATGTTTTGTCGTGCCTGCTGTCGAATCTGTTCTAACGGTTCACCCTGTAAGTCTGCCCTCACCGATGAGTCAGTGTTGAAATCAGTCGATAGCAGAGTACGTTTTCCATATATAATCTCGTTTGGCGAATATCCCGTTGTAGTATGTATTACCTGATTGTAACAATCTTCTATATCCGATAATAGATCTACCCACGAACGATGTGATTTGTCGCAATACGTCCTGAATAATCTACCTAACTCTTTATTAACCCTCTCTGTCGAATTTGGCCGCGGATTTCTAACAGATGTGTGCGTTAATTCGATACCTAGTTGGCGAATACCTAACTCGAAAACTTTTGAAGTAAAGTTCGCGCCTCTGTCTGAACATAATGTCTTAATTGTGACCTGCTTATGAAACTTTTTTACACAAGTTAAAGTAGCCTTCCCACTAGCCTGGCGTAGTGGGTATAGTCTGATTAACTTACTATAAGCATCTTGCATTACGAATATGTATTTAAAACCAAATCGTCCTGCCGGTAAAGGTCCAAAAATATCGCAAAAAACTCTCTCTCCTATTTCCTTCGCTATTACAGTTTTTATCGGCCCCGTGTGCGTTTCCAAAGCATGTTTTGACTTTTGACATGCCTCGCAAGCTCTTACAACACGACCTATTATACGAGACATATTTGGGAAATAATATTGACGTTTCATCAGAGCATAAACCTTGTATCGCCCGAAATGACCTACTTCTTCATGTATGCTAACTATCAAATCCCTTAGTATGTTCTCGGGAACATATAATCTTAAGATATCCCCTTTTATGTCTGTTCTATAAAGAATCCCTTCTTTAAGCACGTAGTACTTTGGTTCAGAAGTGTCTGCTGTTTGCACGCGTCTAATTATCTCACTAGCAGTCTTGTCGCGACTTTGATAACTACCTATCTCTCTCCATCGCTCCCGCACTAATCGTCCTAATGATGTTTTAAATAGATTCATTTCAGGCCCCGTGACCTTGTTAGTTAATACATCAGTGGTCCCCTTTAAATGTCGAGACAATACGTCTGCTACAATGTTTAGTTTACCCTTCACATGTTCGACTGTGTAATTAAATCGCCCTATATAATGTACCCAACGTATCATCCTAGCGCTCAATAATTTGCACGTCTGCAAGAAAATCAGACTCTTATGATCAGTCCTAATGACTAAATTCGCTCCTCTCAAATATGTTTCAAACTTTGACAAACTGAAAATGATGGCCCATAGTTCTTGTTCAGTAACTGTCCATTTGCGTTCTGTCTCTGTCAATGCTTTACTACAGAACCCTAATATTTGTTCTTCACCTGCTTCATTCAATTGATAGACATAACCCGAAACCCCCAAATTACTGCTATCGGTTTGTAAATAATAAGTTCCCTTAGGATCTGGGTGTACAAGAAGTATCGTGTCTATAAACAATTTCTTGACCCTTTCAAAACAATCGTTAATTTCCTCTGTCCATGACCATTTCGTATTTTGTTTTAATAGGTCACACAGTGGTTTAACCTCTTCGCTATATTTTGAAATAAATCTTCTGAAATAATTTATTAATCCCAGAAATCCTCGTAATTGTTTTATAGTCCGAGGTATAGGGAAGTCTAATATGGCTTTAACCCGTTCAGGATCCATACGTACCCCGTTAGTATTTACTATGTGTCCTAACAACTTTACCTCTACACATAAGAACCGACACTTCTCTAACCTTCCAGTTAAACCTGCGGTTTCTAATTTATCTAACACTCGATCTAAATGTTCTAAGTGTAACCTTATGTCCCCGGTAGTGAATATGACTATGTCGTCTAAATAGTTTACGCAAAACTCTCGTACTCCTACTAGGATATAATCCATTGCTCTCGAGAACCCTGCTACAGAAGTCTTTAAACCTTGAGGTAAAACATTATAAGTATACGTCTTCCCCATGAACGAGAACCCAGTATACTTCCTAGAATCTTTATGCAAAGGTATTTGAAAATAGGCATTATTCAAATCAATTAAACTGATATAATTTACTCCATGAAAGGATTGTAAAATCTCAGATGTGAGGGGAGGTGCGCCTGCGTCACCTACCATTTTCTTATTCAACTCTCGTGCGTCCAATAAGAGTCTTATTGATCCATCTCGCTTCTTAGTGAAAGTGAGAGGACTACAGTAAGGAGTCGCTTCCTGTCTGATCACGCCTAGTTTTTCTAACTCTTCTAATTCGGTCTTTACCTGTTCCCTATACGCCAAAGGTACCGGATAACTGTGTTTTACAAAAGGTGTTTCGTCTAATAGCTCAATTACGTGTTCGTACTTGTTTGTCAAACCTAAACCTTCCGTAAATACCTTACAGTGTTTGTTTAACACAGGTAGTAATAATTCCTTTTGTTCATTACTTAAGTTCGCGTCATCTAATTTTAATCCCTTAAATTTCTCATTATCTAAATTCATGTCTAATACACTTTGTTCCACTGGCCTAGAGTTTTGATTTAATATTAAATTGATCGTGGCTGCGTTCGTCTCTCCCCCTAACCTTTCGATTTTGCAGTCCGAATTCAGCCTAACACAAGACCTAACGCCCATATGTTCAATAGTCAAAGTGTGTTCACCATTACAGTTCACTATCCCTTTTACCCGCTCTAACCAATCGTATCCTAGTATCAATGACCTAGGAAGACGTCGCATAACTAGTACAGGTGCTTCAACTAAAGTACTACCTAACTGAAACTCTATTAGTACTAACCGATTTGTGCTTTCACTTCGCGATCCAAACGCGCCTTGTATTTGAATTGCTGGAATAGCGATCTCTGGCAATGTCCCATGTTCTCTTAGAATAGAGTCGTACAATTCCCTAGTTATTCCACTAATCTGACTTCCCGTATCTATGAGTGCACTCATACTTCTTCCATACAATCTAACACATACTTCAGGTAACCTAGGTAAAGAATAATCAACACTCACATCGGTTTGTTCATCTAATTCATGATACATTGTGTACACATTCAAACCTCTCCTCATACAAGTTTCACAAGTCACGCCTAACTCATTACACTCTGTTACATTTTCAAACTGGTTTTCCAATAAGATTCCTATACTCCTAATTTCAAATTGACTACTATACTCGTTATAATCAACGCCGCCTCTTAATAACCGCTTAAGTCCCTTATCTCCGGTCCCCAAACTCTGTCCTGGCTTCCATCCACTATTAATTAAGATCCTATAGACTACACCTGTCCTTTCGTGATCTGAGGTCTTTCTGACGCCCGTGCCACACAAGACTAACTGATTTGACCTCGTTTGTGTTGGGCATTCTAGTTTTTTGATGATCCCTCCCCCACATTCTTAGACACAGTAAGATCCTCGCCCTCTTTTACGAACGTGATTGCCGGCCTAATTTGTTTAGTTTCGGATACCGTAGGTCTGTTAAAGTTAACCCTAGAACCTAATCGACCACGATAGCCGCGTCCCCTCGTCGAATTTCCCCTAGCTCTCCAACTTCTTGTTGACATTGTTGCTACAATAGGTCGTCTCGATGGTGACTCATTGTATCGCCTACCTCTGTAATTATTACTAACAGTACCTCTCGTAAATTGCCTAGGTTTTTCAACAATATTTTGCTCTATGTTTCGAAGAAATTTCGCTCCGTTCATGATGTTAACTTCCTCTGTTCTAGTAAACCATAATCGTTGTATATCTATAGCATAATGTCGCATAATAGAATTGACCAAATCTCTCTCACTAAACGCAATAGTTAATGACTGCATTGATTCTGCTTGCTCAGCAAAATGTTCGGACATCGACATTCCCGAATCGCTTGAATATACCGCATTAATCAATTTATATCTTATAGATTCCTGAATTTGTTCGGTCCAATAATTTCGTCTAAAATCAATCTCGAAGTCAGCGAACGTAGTCCAGCCCTTCGAATACAAGTCCATAACCTTCCGAGCATGCCCCGAGATGCAACCTAACGCTATATCTATTTCGCGATCTAATCCATTTACCGCCCTTATATATTTCTTTAATCGTTTTAGAAAAACGATGGGGTTAGTGAATGGTTTTCCGTCGAAATTTGGTTTAGTTACTGACGGCTGTACAACATATAAATTCCGGGTCTCAGATAATGTACTTGTGCTCGCGGTTTCAAAATTTGACCCCTGCCTATCAGATTTTTCATTTTCATTAATCCCGTTCGACTCGTGTGAAGAAACGCTCGCGATTTCATTTGAACCGGTATTTGAATTTAACTGATGTAATTTTGCTTCGAATTCGGTGATTTTTTTCAAAATCAACTCTAATGTAGCATTCCCTAAGGTCGTTGTTTGCTCGCTCGATTCTACGGTACTAACATCGCTTTGCCCCGCACCTACTTGCTTTGTTCTACGTCCTTTTCTACCTGAAGACATCCTTTTTTTTTTTTTCAATCTGACCCTATTTCTTTTACCTACTTTGGTACTGTTTTAAATTTTATTTGAATAACTTTCATAAGTCGCGAAGCCGTATTTTTAATACTAATATAATACTGATACTAATTGCAATCACATGTTTGGGTCTGCTTCGATTATATGCATTCTCAGAGTTTGAAAAAAATTAAGCCTGAGAAATAAGCAAGGAGTAATAGCTCGATCTCTGTAGTATCTTCTGAAAACCTGTAAATTTTACATTTATAAGACATACAGCTTATTTCTGCTCTCCTGCTCCCCCTATACATAAATAAATGTAAATGTACAACATATAAACATAATAACATGCACAGTGTGTCCTTAAACTAATAATTTATAAATAGTAATGTAAGTTTATAAATTTTTCTCTCTCAAATACCCAATCACGATTTCTACGTTGTGTTATTTTTATGTTAATGTAAATCTAGTCATATCGTTATTTCGAATACGTACATAGATCCCTGGTCACTCGGCATCAAATTTCTGTGATGGTACGCTGTGATCGTCTATACTAGTGGTTAAGATTAGGCATTATGAGGAGATAAAAATAAGAAATAAACTCAGCTGAATTATAGAAACACCTAGGTATTTAAGTCATGAGTTATTTACAAGTAATTAATTGGTACAGTACGTTGGGTGAACACGTAGACTTCTCGACCAGCTAACAGGTTTACACGGATTGAATTATAAAAAAATTTAATGTAATATTTCAATTCCTCAAAATAGATATAATGAGTGGAGAGATCTGCTAATTTAGAACGTCCTGTTAGTGTGGAAAATCAGTTGATACGTGTATTTGCCTTATTTAGGCCATCGGTTTGAGACCAACCGGCATTCCTTAAGCACGGGGGAAATACCTACGCTGAAACCTCAGCCTTGATCCATGTTATGCGGGGCACAGCAATTGGACCCTCCTATTTTCGCTGCGAAGCGTTTTCAATTGCCTAGGTACGGAAACCTAGGTTCTTTTCAATGAGCTCTGGGCTCGCCCCAAAACCATGGTATTTTTGTATATTTATATATTTGTTTGATTGATTGTCAATAAATTGGCCAATTTATTAGTTCGGAGAGTCCAGCTGTATAAAGACATGACGTGTTTGCTTTGTGCCGGAATCTCGCTATTGGTACGTCACCAATCAACCATGTACCATAAAATATCAAGCAAAGAAATTACAAAGTACAGCAAAACTAGTAATTTTATCTTATCAAAACTCGGTGATTCACAAATTCAGCTGACGTCGGTTTTAACAGATAATGTTACCTAAAATGCTGTTTGGGAAAGATCGGTACACAATAAAAAAAAGGTACCTACCTGCCTCGCCATCTGTCCTTCGGAGGCAGCGTGTACTCCATTGTCTCGTTCAGGGTATTTTTAGTAGGTAGATGAAATTTAGCTGTTACTCGAAAATAAAAGGTCCCTTTGTCTTTAGCCTGAGATTCGAACTCAGCCGACTCTATTATCTTTAGTAGTGGAGAGCATTCTTGGTAAATTAGGTACTGATCGTTTTGTGATAGTAAAAGTATACGGAAAAACCATCGTGAGAATTTCACATAATGGTATAAAATACCATATGATGAAGGAAAACTTGATCGAGAGTTCTCTATGAAGTCCGCGCTCAGTAGTGAGCCGGTGAAAGCTGTTCATGTTGATGAAGACGATGTTTATACCGTGGTAGCTAGTAGTTTATAGCACACCACCTTATTTTAGCTATTGAGTGATTTTTCTACCAAATCAATAATCGTAACGACAAAAGTCATTCCATCGGACTGCATTAGACTGCTAATTCAATTATAATCCCTATTTAATGCTGAATAAGAGCTAGTATTATAATTAGATGAATTGCTGAAAAAAAACTAGGCTAAATTTTACTTAATAGTAAAGGAATTGTGATTGGTATGTAGGTCATATGAGAAAATCTTAATATTGGAGTTCAAGTTAGTTCGATACATGGTTTCTTTGTATCAATGGCTTTGTTAATATTATAATATGGTAGTCTAGCCTCCAAACAAATTGAATCTCCATTATTAAATGTCTAGGAAATGTATCTAAATATAGCAAATAAAAGATGACAGTTATACCCAAGTGCATTTATTTCTGGTAAATAAGTGTTTATTTACTCATACAGTTGAGTATTTAGAAAAAGAAAGAAGAGAAACTGAATTTATTATTTAGACTGGAAATTAAGTAACTTTATTATATTAATTAATTCCCGGCCGAATACTTGCTTCCTAAGCCATACTAGTTATTGAAAGGGAAAAGCAAATATTCAGAACGAAAAACCCTTTCGGCTTTAGATATTATGTATAACCTTATGTCCTAAATAGGTACACACATGCCATAAATTTTAATTATTCTATGAATCTAACCCTACACATGACAAAGAAAAGTCTAAGAACACACATTATGTATAAATTATAATATATTCATTATTTGTTCTAGATATATTTGAATCTTAGTTCCACAAAGAGAAATGTCCCATTTCTCTAATTTCGGATTCAAAATCTAATAGCTATACACAATATTGTAACACCTCCTAATATCTCAAATACCATCTCTAGTTTAGTTTGTGAGGTAATTCTATACTCAAGATTTTTGGAACTGATTTTCAAATAATCTAGTTTAAAATATAATGTAAATTAGTACATCACCCTATATCAGCTTCTGCTGGCCCGGATACACACTATTTTATTCTATTTATAATTTTTCTATTATTAACTATACAATTGCAATATATTTCTACACTTAATATTCACTGTTAGGCTCTACTGCACGTTGAGCCAGACCTCAATCGAATGATCTCTCCCGGTCCCCCAGTGTAGCCTTAAACCCACCACACGGATGTGTTTGTTCACGCCCATGATCTGAAATGAAAAAAAAACCAGCGAAATTTCGGTTTCTGATTGGTTCACTCTTGCGCACAGAATTACCCTGGCTGATGGCTAATTGGCTGAAAATAAAATGTATTTCAAACATCCCTTAATGGGCCGTACCTTTTGCTTTCTCACGCTCTTGCCTTGTCTAGACCACTCTCATAACACGTGATTACAATTTTGTACACTTGTAGAGATTTCTAAGTTAAAATTTACGACTTTTATCTAATTTATGACCGACCCTAACGCAATTTAGCTTTAGAGCAATTTATTTTGCCCTTTTATTTTTTATACTTCCTTTCCTACAATTACTCAGAAACTTAACTAATTTATTTCTTTTCGTGCGAGATTTTTGTTTTTAAGAGCAAGGCTTCAAATTTCCGACAGTCATAAAACCGTATGACGGATGGCAAGGCCATCTCACCACCTTTCAAACAAAAAAAAACTAAATTAAAATCGGTCCATTCGCTTAACAGCTACGATGCCACAGATACACGGATACACAGATACACAGATAACAACATTAAACTTATAAGAGCCCTCTTTTTGGGTTGGGGATTAAAAATGTCTTTACTTCTCACATAAAAGTTATATTTGGCGTTTTTAATATATAATAATATCATTTCAATTTTTGAATTCCCGTCAAAATTAAAAAATGTCCAAACATCAGGCAGTGGCTAGAGTAATTTTATCATTCAAAAGGGTTCCGTTTGGAATTTTAAGTATTATTTTATGTTAATAGCTGTCATAGTTGTAACGGGGAGATCATAACTTCCAAGTTTGATTTCATTTGCATTGCTCAAAATATTACGGCGTTTTGTTTTAGGTGACACTTAGAAATTCCTAAACAACATTACAAAGCTTTTAGTGTAATTTGAATGATTTGGGGTTATTTCTGTTTGTAGGTCTTAACGCAGAGTTCCGTTTCTTAATTATATTTTTTTTTTGTTTTCATAAAAAATTAATTGCAATTATTGTGATAAAAAGTCTAAAATAGAACAGAAGATCTATGTCGGTTTTGTCTATACATAATGTAATCCTAATAAGTTTCAACGCGATTACGTCTTTGAAGGATGGATTTTACCTATTTATTTCCTACCTACCTACATTGATTTTGCATTATCGAGCAATAAGATTGAAAAGTAATTAGAACTCCAAACAGGAGACTAAGGTGTGGCATAATTAATATTATTCCATATTTTTTTGAATATGGAGTGAAGAAAGATTAATTAATTATTATTATTTTAAGATTAAATATTTATTCCGTTTATTTTTAAGCTTGTATATATTATTCGTTCCGTTTATTATATATACAGTTTTGGTGTACAATAAAGAGTATTTTACTTTTACTTCACTTTTATTTGTTACTTTCTATGAATCGTACAGTAAATAACATTAAAGAAAATGATGAAAAGAAGTAAAAAATAACAAAACTCACTGTTGTCTCCATTAACAAGTGCTTTTAATGGCGTCGTAAAATGGCGAACAAAAAGTATGTTTATCTAAAAAAGGGCCTTAACTGCTAAACTCCGCGAACTTCCAAACTTGTCATCGGCGACTTTATTTAGCGCTTCTGCAAAGCTCTTTCACACTGATCTAAGAAATCGTTGCGGTATTTTTATCAACTCTGTTTGAAACAAAAGCTCTGTAGAAAATTTAGGCTAAGTAAGGTTTTATTTAAATATCTTTCTAAATTGATTTTGCCATGCAGTGCGCTTTAATCATCTAAAAGACATAATTGGACTAAATCTATTGAAAAAAAAACTGGATTATTCTATTACATTTACAAGATACTTACTATCCATCCGTATAGCTTAGTCTTTTGATGATTTAGTTTTATCTAAATTATTATTATAGCGTTTTATTATAGGCTGTTTTTTTTACAAAAGATAATATAAAGATAAAACCCACCACTTTAGTAATGTTAATTTTCATACCATCTTAAACCCTTATTCATTAGAGCTAAGAAGAGTTATGGCTATAAAAGTAGAGAGATTCTAATGATGGATATCTCTAATCTAGGAGACGTGTATCAAACACGTGTCCTAGTACATATATATGTATCTGGTGGTAAATATAGAGCAGGGAACTGTCTTTATATACAGCCATCCGCGCGACATGAGCAAATCGTGTGAACGCAACATTAAAGTTATGCTAATAAAATGATATTGTTTTCTTTAGAACTGCTATTAATTAAGACGCTCTACAATCTCACTTCGTTAATCCGGACCCCCTTGAAAAGGCGTTGTTTTGCTATTAATGTTCGAAACTTGCTCGCAGACAGAAGGTGCGACAATAAAATAACTGTTATTTATATGCGTTAATAATTCACGATTTTAATGGGATGTTTTTAAACTTCGCGCCGTTTTTTGTCGCGGGTAAGTGAGAATTATCGTTTGCTGGCTCGTTTTTGTTTATAACTCCTTAATGTTTATTTCGTATCATTGTTTATAGTTTATCTTCAGAATAATACTTGGTTTCTGGTAAAAAGCGCTCTGGGCGACGTTGGAGGGTAGATGTTACTCTTTCAAACTCCGTACGAGAGAAAAGATTGACTGAAGGTTGAGTAGACAATCCGCCTCACTCCGTATCAACCACCAATATAAATTGATGAGTCACTCACCTTCTGCGCAGGTTGAGGCCTGAGCCTGTGCAACCAACTGTATCTAATTACCTACTTGGCGTACCTACCTAGTTATATCATACAATTGCTTTGGTTGAGCAACGTTATCGCAAATAAGTAATAGGATGGGGTGATTTGCCTGAATGGATTAAATTGTTCACACAACGCTGTGTTATATCATTATTCATAGATTAATCAGTAATTATTACCCATCATGTAAATAGACTTTCATTTACTGTCATTATTATGAGAACTGTGATTTTGGCATAGAAGTAGGAATACATGGATTTTGGTCGGCGTGATTAAATATAAATCTTTATAAGTTTAGAAAATTCCCAGAACAATTCAGATATTTTTTAGTTCTAAATTTTTCATTTAAAAATAGTAGTGTACTCCATAACAATAATGATAGCAAAATACAAGTCAGAAAAAACCTCACAGAAAAAAAATGTTTAAGAAAAATTGATAAAAAAACTCGAAAATTACCTAAATGTGAGATGCAAAAAATACGAGCAATAGATAAATGGTGTTTAGTCTAAAATCTAAATACAAGAGACCCAATTTTATTTGGACATTTGGGCCACCTTGTACTTATATCTATACATATATCATATTAGTTTTATTTAGTGTTACAAAATGTACATTAAACTCTGTAATTCGGAGTTACAAAGTAATTTTACTTACCACAATAAGTCACTACCGGACTTTTCACTTTATAACACAACACATTACCTACTAAGCTTTTACGTGGTGTTGTTCAATATTACACAGGAGGTAATGTGTATGGGACAGGCCCAAAACTTGTGTGACATAAATATGTCCGATATTAACAGGCTAAGAGGCGTCGACAGCAAAAATCCATCTCCGACTTTGTCACTTAAGGGCTCTCCTGATGCTAAACTGTGGACTCTCTATGTTCAGTGAGGAGGTATGATGAAAGTAGATACGGCTGTTAAATATCTCTTTATTATTAACCCCCGACCCAAAAAGAGGGGTGTTATAAGTTTGACGTGTGTATCTGTCTAAACCGATTTTAATTTAGTTTTTTTTTGAAAGGTGGCCTGATCGAGAGTGTTTTAGCTATAATCCATAAAAATCGGTTCAGCCGTTTCAACGTTATCATTTCTTTTCTAGTTTGTAACCTTCACTTGTCGGGGGTGTTATAAATTTTTAATTTACACTTGTTATGTCATTCGGTAATAGAGGCAAGAGAGGTTCATAGATTATGTTCTTTGGCTAGAGGCCAGATGACATGACCATAAAGGACAAGGTATCCTCTCAAGGTATATCTTTTCAAGGAATCAAAGGAACAGCAAACCAAACATACAAGATTAAATATATATAAATGAAGTTCATCATCTTGGATATCAGAGGGTTATCAACTAGGTAAAAATAGAAATATTAGCGTGTCCAAAATGGTACACTTTCTCAGCTGCACGTTTGATAAGGTGCGCGTACATTAGCAACGCACCCCGCCAGCCCGCGCGAGCGATAATGAGCGAGCGAGATTTCCCCAACGTGTCCTACAAAGGCGAATTTGGATAAAGTTATCAAATTTTCAAAACGGCTCACGCATTACGCGGAGGTAGTTTGCGCTGCTAATTATGATTGCAATTATCACGGCTCTTTATTTTACAAGACGACCTAAATAATATGTAGTTGCCATTATTTTGTAAGTTTTATCGCTCTATAATGAATTCGAAATGCATTTAGTATATTTGCTGTGATAATAATCACACTAATATTATAAAGGAAAAGTTTGTATGTGTGTGTGTGTGTGTGTGTGTGTGTGTGTGTGTATGTTTGTTACTCCTTCACGCAAAAACTACTGGACGGATTGGGTTGAAATTTAGAATGAAGATAGACTATACTCTGGATTAGCACATAGGCTACTATTTATCCCGTAAAGTCAAAAAGTTCCCACGGGAATTTTTAAAAACCTGCATCCACGCGAATGAAGTCGCGGGTATCAGCTAGTTACAAATATAGCTGCCACCTGGTCTTCGTTGAAAAAACCGTCGTTATTTTGATGTGTGTAAACTATTTTTAGGCAGTGTGTTTAAAAAATATTTATTAGTAAAGGCTGTAGAGTTTTTCTAACTTCAATTGTAGAATTTAATTCGCGTAGCGATCTACAAAGCTGAGGTTAGGTAATTATTTTCCTAATAATACTAACCAGTAGGTACTTTATAAAGGAAAGTTTTGTGTACCAGGTTAGTTTCACAAAATATTAAACCCATGCCGACCTAGGTCGGTTACAATGACAGAAAGACTGGAGTCCGCAGCGAAACTCATCTCGCTACGATCATAATACGTGATTACGTTCTAAAGTATCATTATTTAGTGCCCAGCTAGTTCTACTTCAATGATCATGCCGATATAACGCAAGAGCTGTTGATAACCCCAAACTACAACATTACATTACTAGATGATGCCCGAAGTCGCCCACATGGATTTGGGTTTTTATTTTATTTTCTCTTTGATTTTTCGGGATTTAAAGCAGCCTATTTCCCTCTCCGGTGTGCAAGCTACCTTTCGTTAAACGGAGAGACCATTAAAAAACACACAGACACACTTTCGAATTTATAACAATATTACTTAGTATGGATTATTACGATAGGCAAATCGTAGGTAAACACATAGGAAATGCAGTGAAAAGAAAATTCTTGAGACGTTTAGAAGTTTTTCTAGTTTTTATTATTTAAATATTATAGTTTAGAACTAAAAATTTTTGGTACCAACTGAGTCAGAACAATTTTGTACGATATGTAACATTAAATTAATACGTCTTGGTTAAAATCATTAGCCTCAACGACTTCTATGTATCACTTCTACAATGCTACTAGCTACTATACACTAGACTTGCCATTCCGAACAGAAATTTTAGCTGGAACTTATTTTTGCTTACAACTTGATGTCAGTGTCATACTAAATTTGAAAGCTTCGTAGAACACAATTTTTGTTTGAATTAAACATTGCATAGCCCTTATTATATCAGGCTATCTTGAAATTGGCTGCTGTAGCACGAATTTTCAGGTACACCCAAGCCATATGGCACACCCTTCCGGTATCAGTTTTCCCTTCCACCTATAATATGGGTACCTTCAAGTCAAGAGTGAATAGGCAACTTCTAGGCAAGCACGCTCCATCTTAGGCTACATCATCACTTGCTAGCAGGTCTGATTGCAGCCAAGCGCTAGTCTATATAATTAAAAAAAAATGGCCATGACTGAAGTGCTGAAGCCACCGCTTTTGTCATGTGGAACACGGAGTTTGGCTGAGGAAACTAAGGAAAACTATTCCCATATCAGTAATATCCCCTCTCTGAATTCCATCTAATAATGTCGTTTGACACGTACCAATTTTCGGTTCATTTGATATTAAAAGCTTTTCAACGCGAGTGTCATCGTCTATTCAGTCAAATTGCACGGGCGTGCGGGCTAAAGCAATTAGTAGTGTTTTACTGATATTGGCTTACATTATGAATTTACTGCAGGCACTTTAGATCAAGCACTAACTAGAACCTGGAAACTTCGTAGGAGTTCTTAAGAAAGTAGGTGCAGATATAGGTACTTATCGACAATATGATTGGTCTCCTAGTACTTCAGATTTCAAAGGTAGATAAGTATTTCGATTTGCGCGCCTCGTATCTTTTTGACTGCTTAAACGGTCACAAAAAAAGAAACAAAAATATAGATTTACTAGCTGATGCCTGTGACTTCGTCCGTATGGATAGAAGTTTTTAAAATCCCGCGTGAGTTCTTAATTTTTCGGGTAGAAAAGTAGCCGATGTCACTGTCCAGGTTTTCAACTTTTATGCAAAAATATAGTTATACCGATCCGTTATTTCGTCATGATTGAAGGACAAACCAATAAACAAACACACTTTCGTATTAAAAATTAAACATTATGTAAATATCCCAAAAGCGATTTGTGATTATAAGTATTCTGCCAAGGGCTAAGCGTTTAATTTGAATTTGTAAACCGAAGTTGAAAAATAATTAAATGAAATAATAGAAAAACTTATAAATATTCAAAGAAGCGTCTTAAACCTTTAGCGGACTGACGGATTCGTTTTTACTTATTCCACAGAAAATCTGCTTAAAATCCGTATTTAAAAGAATCACTCGCAATTTATTTGCATTGATAATGCAAGTCATAAGCGTAAAGCGTTTTACTAAAGAGCCTTGTACTGCTTTAACAGCCAACTTGCCGTGCGGGCCTACTCTGCGTATATTATATGTCTGTGGATAGTCCTGGTTTAACTTTTATGTGTTTGCATGTGAATATCAAAATATCCTGAGCAATACGCTACTAGCGTTCACTTACTCACTGGCTAGTACTCCTCACCTGATGTATTGGGCTATGCCTATAGGTTTTCGTTATATTGAATTCTTTGCATCTTCTCATTATTCCTATCTGTATATTATGCATGATTCGATTCCCATCTCTTCCACAGCAATTATTCAAATAGCCTGCTGATGGAAATTTTTCACTTCAACATCTTTTTGACGGTGTTATTATTTAGTCAACTTTTTTGTGTGTAATCAAACCACTAAAACCTTTATTTGTGTTTTACCATTAGTAATGATTATAAGTATTTTATTTACAGAGCAAGTAATTTCATTGTTACTTATGTAAAAGAAATCTGTGGTTTTATTACAATTACGCAGCCTTACATTCAAAATACACTGAATGCTTTGTACACCAATTCAAAGAAACAATGAAAAGAAAAGGTACAATTATTATTGGCGGTATCAATTTGAAGCGACTTCAACCAGGCAACCACGTTGCAAAGGATTTAGCGACTAGTGACGTTTACTGGCTTTCAATAACCCGCTATGGTTGACACTTAGATTTACTCGCTTTCGTTTATGACTTAGACAAAGTCCCCCAGCTTTCTTCTTATCTCTTCGCAATGGTCGCGATTCGTGGTTACCCTTTGGATGTCGTCGTTGCGAATGATTTTAAATGTAAAAATTATTCAAATTCCGCGGATAAGTCGCATCTCGGTCGAATGCTGAACCGTAATGCCGTTTGCGGCCTAATAGTCGATGAGTTTGGCTGATGATGCGATTCAGCTATCTACAGAATATGACGTCTGAATTGTTCCAGGAATAATAAGCAGCGGCTTAATAAGATATTTGCTCAGAAAACGCGGATAGAATGAACGTTGAATTTTATACATGGCATAATTATTGTATATCAAATCTTTGAAAAGAGCAACCGCCGAGTTTCTTGCTGGTTCTGCTCGGTAGGAAAGGCATTCCGAACCAGTGGTAGATGCTTTTGACGATTCAAAAGAACTTGTAAAAGTCTAATTGAATAAAAATATTTTGAATTTTGAATTTTGAATATCCGCTATAGTACCTAATACTACACAGTTCGGTTATGATTATGTGCGGGAGCATGTAAATAAAATGATTTTGAGAACTATTGACTTATATGCATTGTTTAAAGTGTAGACACATTGCGTAATCCATACTAATATTATTAATGCGAAAGTGTGTCTATCTGTGTGTTTTTTAAATTATAAGGTGTTATAAATTAGTAGCATGCTTTAGTATAGCAAGATGTGATGAGGTTTTGGTTGGAACGCGCTTGCCTAGAAGATAACTATTCACTCAGTTGCATACGATAGATACTTACAACAATCATATTAAGTTTATCTGTTAATTTTAATAGATCACTATTATTGTAAATGTTAGAAGAAAATATTTGAACAAACATTTCATTTTTAATAGGAATTGTATTTCATATGTTACGAACGACACTCAGAGAAAAAGTAAAACTTTTTCAAGATTAATGAGATTTTTTATTCTTTATACGAGGCAACACTGAATGTTAAATCTAGGCAGAACAGAATTATTGTTTTATTTAATTAATCCCACACATAAATGTAACTGTGTATCATCCCAGGAACCCTCCACATATCATTCTGTCCGTACAATATAACGCGCAATTGAGTGTTAAAAATCCCTAATAGCTAGGTTTATTTTCAATGAGGAGTGCCCTAGTGTGGAGATGACATTCACTCGCGGTTAATTAATGCAACCTCCAGTGTAAGGCTGAAGTCCTGGTACTTTCTATTACAGACGTATAGAATTCTAAAAAAAATATGCAGCTTTGTTAAATGTTGTGCCTAGTTCAGTCTAGTATAGAAAAAAAAATATTCTAAAAATTTAGGCCAATTCCCAATAAAATGATATGATTTTAATTATTTTAAGCTTAAATACATATTATAGTGCCTATATAAGTATAAAGGCCCTATTTTTTAAAAGTCTATCTTATTTTATTTATTTTATCTGCTGTCCAGTTCCTTAATCTAGGCTTTAGGCCATCTATTTAATTTTTTTAAGTAAAATAAAATAGATGGCCTCAGGTATAGCTTAAATTAAGGAACTGGGAATAAGAGCCTCAAATATACTGTCACACTTTGACTTCTTGACATCAATTTTGAAGCCTTGCAAGCTGCAAATTTTTTCCAGATTTTGAAACTGATAGTTAGTCAAAAGTTCATTACTCGACGTAGAATATTTCGTAATTATAGAGCCTGCATTATACGGTAGTATAGAAATTGAGATTTCTAGATCACAATTATATAAAAAACCAAAAACTTCGACTGTATTTTGTTTAATCTAATCGAATAGCCGGTCGGCATACAAATTTTAATCTCGATAAAAATTCAATTTTGGTCCACGCTATTGTGGAGATCCTTTACAATGTCATCGTCAATATAACAGAGGAAGGGTTAAGATGGCTGATGATAAACAAAAAGGAAAAAAGTTAATTTAAGTTCGAGCGAGGAAACGAAATCGCGCCGCGGAAAATTCTTCTATGTATCTATGTATTCATTTTATTTCTTACAAGCTGTTATTAGTGTGACTGAGTAAATTTTAGTGTGATTGGGTTGTGTGGCTAATTCACACAACACACGCATATCACAATTACTACACTAAATTGACAGGTCCAAACGACGACAGAAGATTGCTACAATAACCATTTTCCTTACAAATTTTTCATTGTAATTTTTCTATTCATTATTCTTGTTGATAAAAAAAATAACATTACAACTGATAAAAAATTGATTGGCAGGAGTTACTTATTGTTGAAATACGGGATAAATCTTATTAAATGGTTCATGGTTGCTTAAAAAGGCTTTCCTATTGATGTTATTCGTGCAAATACGTACGTACGTAGCTTATGCATCGACCATAAAATTGCTTTACTGTTTCAAGGTCTCTTTTCGCCTACAAGACTATTATTACTATATTATATATACTTATTTATAAAAGCCTGAGCCTTAGTGATTTTTTTTGATTCACTATATAGTGGTGTTAACAAATGGTACAGCAATTTTTTTTTAAAACAGTTGAATTTTTGAAAGTACAATTATGTCGGACTTTGTAGTAACAACTCTATATGAATACCAATGATTTTTAACGGGAAAAGAAATCAGCAAAGACAATACAAGGGACATTCTTCTAGTTAACTGGCCGTTATAATTTACTCCTGATTGGGATCAAGTCGAAATTAAGAAAAAATAAAGGGACAAAGGGAAGAAAAAGGGGCGATTGTCTTTTTTTATCTGGACGAGTTGATTTCACAAACAACGTTTCGAGCCCTTTGTTGATTAACTGGTGAGCTTTGGTTCGACCAATAATATTTTCAAAGAAGGTCATTGTCTGATAAAAACTTCATATCTTTGATCTAAGACATATTTTGAGTTACATTGGAAACTTAAAATGGAATTAGCTAAGTATGTACTGAAGGCTGAACTGATATTCAGCCTTTGTAGTAGTTACAAGCATCATGCGTGTCACTATATCTAATAAGCGTAAAGCTTGTGCCAGGTACAACAATAGTGCAACGGGTGGTTTTAAACCGCGGTCCTTTCAGAATTCAGCCCACTCCTCACCCGTTGAGCTATTGAGGCTCATTGAGATAAAGTTCGTAAACAAATAAAATCCAAAAGGTCATCAATAAATCTTACTGTTAGGTGTCTCATACCAACTAGGTACTAGAATTAATCTAGTCTGTGTATTAGTACTAGTATTCTTAAAGTTTAGTACTAGTTTTCTTAAAAAAGACAGGTTCTTACCTAATCCAAAGTCAATAATTAAAAATAATTAAAAAATCACATCAAACAGCAATAAAACATACATTACTAATGAACAACTAATAATGGACTATAACAATAATTAGTTTGCCATCCCCCAATCCCAAGGGTCAAGTCGATTGTCCTTTGAAGGGCTGAATTAAGATGGCCGGTCCTAACGACCCTGCAAGGGTTGAACTTTAATGCGGGCACCTGGACATTTGTACCCCGGTTCGTGTAGGGGTGTATACCTAATACCACGAGTTGTTTGCTCGCCTTTTTTAAAGTGTTAATTACCGCCCGGTTCGACAGTTTTGTGTTAATAATGAGTTGGTTGGTGTAAATAATGGTAGCACAGCCATGTTTTGAGTTAAAAACAAGTGTTTATAACTTAGAAATGTTGTAGCATTTCAAAGTCTTTTTTACAGGATTGAAAATCAAAATTAACTCAGTATTACAAATGAACAATGGATTTGGCTGAAATTTAGAATGGAGATAGATAATATCCTAGATTAGCACATAGGCTACTTATTATGCCGGAAAATCAAAGAGTTCCCACGGCATTTCGATAAACCTAAATCCACGCGGACGAAGTCGCGGGCGTCAGCTAGTTAAGTATAAATACATTGTTTTATCTATTAGTAGTACTATGTATTGTATTATCTATCTTTTAGTCTATTTTGGGCTGGACACGAAATAAATCATTTTGGTTATCATGATCACGCTTAAGTATAATGATATTAGGTATTAAGTATAATAGTTACTTCTATTTAACATAATATTTTGCGTCCTGTCTAATAAAATCGATAGATTCAGCGGTTAAAATGATTTCCCTAGGTACCTACTGTAAACGCAGCCTTATCTACATATCTATTCTAAACATCGAAGTAGTTAAGCACCTAGTAGGTATACCTACTTGTAGGAGTCATAGGTCATTCAAAGTGGTGCCTATATCGAAAACACAAGTTAGATTCTTGATATTTGAAATTGGAGTCTCTTAAGATGACAAAAACTAAAGTGGTAAAAATTAGTTCCCACCCAAGGTAGGTATACTCATCGTCTGTTCTTAAAAATTTTGAAAATTATCACTTTTTAAGAAAAGCTAGGTAAAGTCATGATATCGAAAACGTGTCCCCATTTTTAAGGCAATTATTAACGTCGTTAAGTGTTAAAAACGAATTTTTAATAAAGAAAACCCATGAACCGTTCTGATAAACGACAAAATTACGAAAATAAAAATCCATCTAGCCAATACCGTGGTAGGGTTTCGAATATGGAACGCGTATGGACACTGATCGGTTATCGATTGGTATCCAATCAGCCAATGGGAGGTCTTCGGCACGCCCGCACACACGCCTACCGAAGATTTCCGGCAGGATGTGATTTTCTTTTGAATAGTACCTTTTTTATCGTCAAACCTACGAACGAGTGTAAGCATGTCTGATATGACTAGATGTAAGCTACATCTACGTTCACATTCTTTGTTCCTTTTACCATGAATATTTTAAGCAAGTTTTGCGTTCAACTTTTGAGTATAAATACATTAGTAGTAACTTAAAACTTAGACTTAGCAAAAATTGAAATGATTCTCGTAAAATTAGAAATGTTTTTACTGCTGAGTATTCAATTTAGAATCGGATACTTATGCACACAAATCAAAAATACAACACAGAGAAACTGTTCACTGAACTGAAGGCTCTGCTATTGTTATATCTATTAATAAAATTGTGAAGGTTGAAAATTAGTCAGAAAAAAAAAACAACAGCATAATCAAATGAGAATTATTAACTAATTTTTCTATAAAACATTTAAAACAGCTTTATCAAAGGGCCCAACAATACCCTACAGATTGAATCGGACAAACTAATTATTTGTACTCTGCCATTGCCAGTTTTTTTATCTATGCCCGTTTTCTTTCGCTTAAAGGATAAAAATAATTACAAGATGAAAGATATTTCTTGCGACGAGCGAGGCCTTTTTTATTTTTTTAAGTTTTCCAGGGTTCCGTAACGCAGGTTTAGTAGAAACTAGTAAGTAGGTACCTACTAAAATCACGAAAGTTGTGATATTTTAGGTTGCCTTGAAAGAGTAAACCAGTTGATAAACTAATAATGACCTTCTGATCTTTGAGTCCAACGGGATTCACGACCGGCTGTCAAATAGTTAGCCACTGATAAATAAAGTCAAAGGGGCCGTAGATCAATAAAAGCTTCAAAATTATATTTCCATTCCATCAGCGTGTATGCGTTCACTGCTGGACATAGTCCTTTCCAAGAGCGCGCCGCCAAAGACGATCCTCCGCCTTCTTTATCCACCCGTTCCCCGCCACCTTCTTCAGGTCATCGGTCCAGCGTGATGAAGGTCTTCCCACACTGGTCCGAAAACTATATGGTTTCAGTAAAAAATAATGCAAATCTTAGGTTTAATATTATTGGAGGAACCCTCATTGCGGAGAACGGCATCCAATTTTTTACGTTTTGTTTTCGACCGAGACGCGATCTGTCCTCGGTGCTTGTAATTCATCGGCGCTAGCGTTAGATTTATGGGGATATTGCTCTACATATTAAGTAGACGTGTTCATATATAACTAGATAATGCCCGCGACTTTATCCGCGTGGGTTTAGATTTTTTGAAAATATCGTGAGAGCTCTTCGATTTTCTGGGACAAAAAGTTTTCTGAACCAGTATGACAATGTTAGAGCCAATGTACCTACTACGTGAAGGGCTTAATTTTTTCCGAGTTGTATTTTGGCTTATCGCGAAAGAAGTATCACAAGAAAGAAGTGCACATCGAAAAATCGGAGGTTGTCGTTGACGTCAACCGATACTTAACTGCTGGACAAAAACTTAGATAGGTATAGGGACTTTCACATGCCGAAGCGCTGTTTGTATCTAACGAATCCCTACGTCTTGTTTATGTCGAAGGTACCTAACTCTTGATCGGCATCGAGACATGTTGGATGTAATGGCCTCCTTTTTGTGAACCTATCATAACATTGATGGAGCAGTAATGAGAGCTGAACTCTGACGCTCACCCGCTCCGCAGAAGAAGACAGGAAGAAGGAGACTTTATGCTCATCTTCTTCCACCTTTGAAAATTTTCGCAAACCTGTGGCGGTTCAATATTGTGTTGGGACGTTTCAGTCGCATCCGATAACCGGGATCCTACGATACTTCATTCATGATACTGACTGTGCCACTGTACTTTTTAGTGGGTATCTGGGACCCACTCAGAATGCCAGGAGCATTCTGAGTGGGTCCCACATACCGTCAAATAGGTACATTTTCCCCAGCGAAAAAAAATAGGTACCTAATTAATTAATTATCCTGCCTTATCCACATTGGTGTAACGTGATCTTTTAATTCAATTCTTGGTCCATACTAATTAACCCTTTCTGAGAGAATTCTTTGTGAAGACTGGAGAGACAATAATAATAATACCTACTAAGCGGCTAAATGAACGCTAATATTGTGAACGTGTTCTGGGTATTAAAATATTGCAGACAGACTTTGTCTTAGCTACCATGACCTAAACATATACCTAAGAAGCTACCTACTTATTAAGTAGTAAGTAGCAAGTATTAAAAACATTTTGATCCAAACTTAACAGGACTCTCTCCGTCACTTACTCCATACAATCGTAGTTCCAATTTCATTTGAATATTAAGCAACCAAAGTCCATGAAATTTTGCAGACATATTCTAGAAACTAATATCTGTGTCTGTGGTGTTTTAGATTTTTCTAAAAATATGTAGTTTTAAAATTACAGAGGCTCGAAGATTTGTATGAAAATTTTTAAGACCGCGTAACTTTGAAACCGAATATTTTAACAGAAATCTGGAAAACCACAGACATAGATATTATTTTCTAGAATATGTCTGCAAAATTTCATGGACTTTGGTTGCTTAATATTCAAATGAAATTGGAACTACGATTGTATGAAACGAATGACGGAGAGAGCCCTCTTAAGTGTTACTTACTTACTTTTTGCGGGACCAACTACTTAAGTAAGTCTTTTACATTGTTAAAAATTCTTTTGAAAATCCATTCACCACGTCACTCATTAATAAACAATAATGACCACAAGATGCCTGCGTCTTCATTTGCGTGAATTTAGGTTTTCAAAACTCCAGAGGGATCTCCGATTTTCCAGGATAAAAAGTAGCTTAAACTCGTCTTCGATATGCAAGCTATCTCTGTATCAAACGCCAACCGTGAAAAGGTAACAGACAGACATACTTACTTTCGCACAAATATAAGAAACATTAGGTATAGAGAACTCTTAGGCATGCAGGTTCTCTAACGATATTTTTCTTTACCATAAAAGCAAGTGATATTTTATTGTTAAAAACGCATGTATAACTTTAAAAAATTAGAGGTGCGTGCATGGAATCGAATTCTCTACCATCACGGGCTTTTACCGCTACTATCAGGGCGGATCAGCTAGTATCCATTAATAAAAAAAAATCAATAAAAACAGTCATTGAAGCTTTTTCCGGATAAAAATGTAATATTACAAAATTCCTCCCATCGGCAGGCGTGTTCGATATCCAATACCCGTCCCAATATCGATAGCTGAACGCCACGCCCAGTACGTGAAAAAAACCTGCCCGAAGAGCGCATGTCTGATCGGTTCGATGTCTCGTAAATACGGCTTTGACCCTTAGCTTTGATAGAAACGAGCTGCGAGACGATGGAGACTGTAGAGTTGTACTCTCTAAATAATATAAAACTAGTATAAACCGAGAAACTGAGTGACATTCCACTATTAAAATTCTAACATTGAAACTGCCAAACGACGCATAGCTTCGACCGGTGGTTCTAGAATTTCTGTAGAAGCATAATATTTTGCATAGAATTCACTTACCTTTATACATATCATATAAACAAGAATTCCATTATGGATTATTGAGAAATCACTCTCTCCTTGCGTTAAATAGACCACTAATTTTTAATTACCATGAAAAAATCTCCTTGATCAGAATTCAATATGTTAATACGATGGCAATACGTTTAATAGATATGATATTTTAGTTTTTTTTCAATTCTATCTATAGATAATTAACTAAGTACATCTTCCAAAAAAAATACGTCCATCTGGTGGACGTGATTCAAGGACAAACAAACACACTTTAGCATTTATAATTTGAGTGAAGTGGCAATTAGCAGGGCGCATAGTTTGAAAAACTGAAATACATTAGAATCGCAAGGTGCTAAAATGGCGACCTCGCAACGAATAGCAAAGCGTAAGAATAGGTGGACCCCTCCGAATAGGTGGACAAGCGAGTCGCAGGGACTCCAGCCCGGCTAGCATGGGCAGTAGATAAAAATTATTATATCTCCGATTATATCCACTGATTTCTATGACATCAGTGGATATAATCGGGGGATATAATTTTTATCTACTGCCCATGCTAGCCGGGCAGGGAGCCGTTGGATTTAAGCGGCGCAAGACTGGTATGTAGAGGTCTCTACGGCAGAGCTACGTCCAGCAGTAAACGCCTATCGGTTGATAATAATGATCATGGTAGTGATAAACTAATAATGGGTAGTGAAAGAGTATATCACAACTTTATAGTGTATCCTTTTCCAATAGCTGGAGTGCGCAGACTCGAACCGATACCGGTATTGATAGGTGGGCGGGACGACCGATACAGCCTCCTACAGGATCAAAGCCTCTTGGGATGCCAGAAGTTTTTTACTATTATTATATTAGGTAAGTAGGGAGGAACCTGAATCGCGCAATAACTTACCTGGGAGGAATTATCTTTTTTTGGAAGTGAACAGAATGCACAACGAAAACGTATCCAATTCATAAGTCGAAAATCACAAAGAACTTATGAAAAGACTAGAGGATCTAGAGCCCGCGACTTCATCCGTGTGGATATTTGATTCTTCGGCTTCTCTCGGCAAAAAATCTTTCTTATCAAAACATAATATTCTGAAAATGATTGAGATTGAGAGAGCGTTGCGCAGTTATCCTGAAATAGCAAATCCGGTATACAAATTACACCTAATGTAATTTAACAGGAATATTTCTTTACATTAACCCAAGCTACCGCACGAGGAACAAGACAATATATTTACATAATTAAAAACTTCTCTAAAACTGTACACACGGTTTTTAGACCTCATTAACTAATGAACCCCATAAATATCACTTTCTTTGGAATCCTCGCAAACTTTTAATCCTTATTTTTGGGGGATAGAGTCTAAAATGCGACTGAAACGTGTTGATTCGTCTCCCATCGCGAACACAGTTTTCGTTTTAAGGCGGAGACAACTCTTTATGATTATTTATTTCTACTTTATTGTACACTTCCGCAGCGCAAGGGTTAGGGCCCCGTAATGACGGTGATGCTTCATTTAATTATAATTTGTTTAGCATGTAAGCATACTTTTTAATTTATTAACCTCCCTGCATGGGTAAGGAATCAGTGGATTTGTGTGCCTACCCATTCATGTGCAGTGCTACACAAAATGATCAATATAAATAAATAACTAATTTATCGAAAGTTAAAAAAATTAGACTCCATCCACTAAAACTAAAACACCCCGACACAACAGCTGTAAAAGGCCTTATATTTTTAACAATAAAATGGATGAAATGAAATCCATGTAACTCAAAAGTTAGATTCAACTTTTGAGTACATAGAATTTGAATCTAAAACTATGATGATACTACAAATCTCAAACTTTTCTCTACAAAGTTCACAGAACAACATTATTAAAGAGACTACATAGGTTGGAGATTATCGAAGAATTTCACAGAAAATAAAAAAAGTAGTAATTTCATAATATTTTTTTTTTTTAAGAAAATAGGAAACTGGAATTCTTGTAAAATTTAATTTCAGTTATAATAAGTTATAATAGTGGTTTAGATGACATTTTTGATTTAAAATTTTGATATATAAGTACTTATAATCTATATTTAAATTTTATAGCAATAAATATTAATTGAATAAAACTATTGAAGGCCAAAAAAAATAATAGTTGTAATATTAAGTTATAAGGAAGTTAAAGGCAATAAAAGAAATGTCGCTACTCCATACTAGATGGCGTTAGAAATCGGTGACTGAAAGTTTCAACGTATTTTCAGCACGTCTAAAGTTACTATTATTTTAAATTGAAAGTTGTTATAAATAATTAAAGTTCTTCTGATGTATTATTATTAAATAACTCAACTTAATTATTATCTCTTTAAAAATATTTTTAATAGTTGACTTTAATATTGTATTGGGATTTTTTCAAAGTTGCATACAATGAAACGAACTTAAGAGAAGTCCCATGTACTTTTATTCGTCTCCAAGTAGGTACCAACTCTGTATTGAAAATTTTCAATTGAAAAACTGATATTTTCATACTCTACCAAACCGGTCACCAATTTTTCTAATCGCAAAACAACTAAAAAAAATCATTTAATTGATTAATTAATAAACTGAGAATTTATTATTGATATTATTTCTTTACTCTCTCTAGTCTCTGGAAGTCCCGTCAAAATAGGTTTAGCCATTCCGAAGATTAGCCTGTTCAAACAGACGCGACACTTCAATTTTATTTATTAGTATATAGATATAGATTTGCGATGAAGTGGTTCCCCTTTGCAACAGCAATATTATAAGCAATTATTTATAAGGTTCTTTTGCACGAGTATGTGAGAAATGGCGTCCGAGGAGGGATCGGCAAAGACGTATTTATGGCGGAAATAAATAAGAGCATGAAGACACGTTGGCATATTTATAAATTGTCTTGGGATATACATTTTATTTCCACTTATAATTTTTATGTATGTGTTCCTATAAAGGAGTTTTACACAATCAATGACGTATCGCGAAACTGGTATTGTATAAGTAAAGATTGATACAGCTTGAAGACTACTAGCTCGACTACTAAGCTCTAGAGATAAGCCTTATCTAGAGCTACCCTGAAAAAGCAACATTCATAAAATTTTAATTATACACCTATGCAGTAGCCAAGTTTCATTAATCTTTGCTTTTCAGCTTTATATATTATGTAGTTTTCATAATATCATAATAAATACCTATCACAATTTTTTGTGATCTGTAAATATTACTGGTGTAGATGACCTATAGGTACTGCCTATAAGATTAAGTTACCTAATTATTTCAATATGAGCCTCAATAGCTCAACCGGTAAAGGAGTGGACTGAAAACCGAAAGATCGGTTCAAACCCCGCCCGTTGCACTATTGTCGTGCCTAATCCTAGCACAAGCCTGACGCTTAGTTTGTGAGGAAAGGGGAATATTTGTTATTTAACATGGCTCTTTTCTAAAAAAAATATATTAACTATAGGTACTTACTAGAATAAAATACGCAAAAATTTCCCTTAGTCAGTGTACAATGGCTATGAATTTCTCATACTTAATAGAGATCTAGATAAACGAAAAAAAAAACATGAAATGCCATACAATTACACCTATATATCGTAAATAACTTGTAAGACTTAGGTGTTTCAGCCTTTTCACCATATATCAAGTGGTTGACACTCACGTAATTTCCCCTAAACGACGAAAAAAGAATTAATTCGCACATGCATCAGTGTCACGTCTCTGCCTTGCGACATTTGAGTATTTATGAGCCTGTTTTTAATTTGTGGCCTCCTATTATTTGTATAAAAAGCTTGTTATAAATATTTATAGCTTAATTACTCGCAATAGCACTCACCTTGCTTGGCGAAACAAAACTTTCTTAATTTGCGCGTGACATTACCTACTTATTCTTATGTAGCTAAATCTATCATTTCGAATTGCCTATATTCAGCAAAAAAAAAAAAAAAAAACATAGTAACATTGAAATTCTGGTTATGATTAGTATAGAAGGTATGTAGTTATCGATATTTTCTTACGGAAAAATATTGCTGCATATTTTTAGGGTTCCGTAAATTGGCTGTTTGTGTGTTTCAGCTATTTTAAAATAAAGTATAAAAACTCTTAACTTGAAATGCACGGTTTTAAAAATCTGTTACTGCTATACAGTGGCATAACTAAATTTTGAAGAAATTCAAATTTGATTCAAGATAGGCAAAAATTTAAATACACGCTGATGAAGTCGCGGACATCATCTAGTAATCAATAGGTAATAATAATATACTTATCAACATAATATAATAGCTGAACCAAAGTGTATAATGTAACATGAAAAGTTTATTTATTACTTAAAATTAAAAATATCAAAAATACACCAGTAAAGCAGACACTAATAGAAAACAAGTGTAAATTAAAAATTTATAACACCCCCGACAAGTGAAGGTCACACTAACTAGAAAAAGCTGATAACTTTCACACGGCTGAACCGATTTTCTTGTATTAGGTATAGAGAACACTCTCGATCAAGCCACCTTTCAAACAAAAAAACCAAATTAAAATCGGTTCATTAGTTTAGGAGCTACGATGCCACAGACAGATACACAGAGACACACGTCAAACTTATAACACCCCTCTTTTTGGGTCGGGGGTTAGTTAACAACTTATGTAAACCAACAAACGTCACAAACACGTAAGTAAAGAGCATATTTTGGCATAGAGACCTTAGTTAGACCTTTAGACCTTTTTACCATTGAACTATTGAACTTGTGGAGTGGGACGTGGAAATTTTCCCGGAACGTCTTCTGCCGGATGCTATAACTCTTAGTATTGTTCTCAAGGAACACCAACTTGAGTCTAGTAGATGTCTTTGTTTGCTTGAGTTATTATACTAGGCGTTATTGTGTGATGATTTTTGAGTTTATAACGAAATCTAACGTAGCTAATTAACAGGGGAACTACTCAACTCATTGTCTTCTAGAATTTAATTCTATTTTTTATATTATTACCCACTGAAAGTTAATATTATTGAGCGATTTGCAAACAATTTTGTTTATTGAAAGAACTACTTAGTTGATGTGAAATAAAATGATATGAAATAGATTGATGTAGGACATCTAATGCCAATTAAGATTTATATTAGGCGAAGCACTGGTTTGAAACGCAGTTATTCTACTGAGAAGAGCTACAAAATTCTTAATAGTTACTCTTTTCGATATAATCGTAATACTAATCTTACGAACTATGTATATTTGCAAAAGTTTTTAGTAATATCAACACATTATCTCCTAATACAGGTCCCTCTTAAAATGAAAAAGGATTAGACCGCAGTTCACTACGCTTGTCTAGTGCAGATTAGCAGACTTTATGGACTTTTGATAAAATTATGGAGAATCCTCAGACATACAGATTTCCTCACGATGTGTTCCTTCATCGTTTCTTATATGAGAAAGGAACTGTTTAATTAATAATGATTAAAGTCTATTATATAAATCAATCACAAAGTCTAAAGTCTAAAAGGCTCGGACGTAAATAGGCTATCAGTGTGATGTTCTTCTTCAGTTCCTATCACTATGTCACTAAAACTTTTCAAACTAACATGCTTTTAATACACGAAAATTCGAAATAGTAACTAAAGTAGAGTTAAAAATTTTAAAAGTACTTTAATAATATAATGTTATCGTAAAACATAGAGGTTTTTCGCTATATTCCCGGAAGCTATAACTCTTGATATTGTTTCCAAGGAGCTCGAAGTTAGAGTCTAGGAGACGTCTTTGTGTGGGAGAGTTATGACTCCGGGACGGAACTCAGTTATTGTTTGATGATTTTTGAATTCACAACTTCACTGTTTAAGTGATTTATTGAGCTACCAAGTTTTTAAGTGTTTGCATAGGTAGATTTGTAGGTCGTCCTGAACGTCCAGAACTGGACTAGCTATATACCTCTTGGTAGAAACTTCCACATGCCCTAGTCGTGCGCCGCCCTAATCCAGCGGCTCCATGCGATTCGTTTGATGACGACTATCCAGCTCGTGAGGGGTTTGACAGTGTAGCGTTTTGTAGTTAATAAAAGATAGGTATTCAAAAATAAAAAGACCTGATTAATCTGGTAGTATATTATAAGGTCCTGGGTTGGAATCTCAAAATTAAAAAAAAATGCGTTTTCTGTCGGGAAGTTTGATGTCCCTATAATATATTGTAGTGGAATATTAAGATACTGCGTTTAGGCTTCATTCCACTCTGTACATAGTCAGACCTATGTCAGATTCTTAAGCGCCTAGGTAAAAACTTTACACAATGTACCTAGTGATTAAAGATAAATAAAGATATCTGTAAAAGACATGGTTTTAATTACTGTTAAACAAACTGTGCCCAAAGATGCAAGACGTTGTGGGTAAACGCTGAGAACTAACGGAATTAAGTCCCCGAAGTCGCGAATGTATACGATTATAATTTATTATGAATAAATGAAATATTATAAACGCATCGGCGCACCGCCCCGACAACGCCAGTGGCAATGGCGTTTGCTTTGTTCCAATAGTGTTGTGCGTGTGCCGTCTAGGACAAATTATATCGATAGTGTTAATTAGAAGTGGCTAATGTTTAATGCTCCTGTCCCATCGCATCCAGTAATCGTTGAGAGTTCTGCAGTTGAAATTGTAGACAAGGCGTATATACCTAGGACATACAATCCAGCCTTATTAGGCCTAATTCCGAGAAAGAGGTTAGCTACCGAATCCAACTTAGCTCGGCAGCGTTCAGAAAGCTTCCAGATGTCTACTTGTCCAAAATTTTTCAGTGCTTGAAGACCAAACTTAGAACAGTGCGTATTACTAGTGATGACATATAGATCCGAAACATGGTTGCTAACTATGGGCCTCATAAGAAAGCTCAGAGTCAGGTTGATAATAATTATGTTTTACCCAATAACATCGTGTGGCTGTAAATCCATACTAATATTATAAATGCGAAAGTGTGTCTGTCTGTCTGTCTGTCTATCTGTCTGTCTGTCTGTCTGTCTGCTACCTTTTCACGGCCCAACATTTTAACCTATTCTGACAAAACAGCGTTAGTTTATATCTCGGGAACGGACGTAGGCTACTTTTTATCCCGGAAAATCAAACAGTTCCCACGGGATCTTAAAAAACCTAAATCCACGCGTATGAAGTCGCGGGCATCCTCTAGTACCTTATAAAGACGCAAATCATTGCTCATAGTCCTCGTAGCTCCGTAGCATTAGACGTAGTATTACCGCGTAGCGTTTCTACGGTGGCACATGTAAAATTATGTACGCGCGATTTCGATCTTCGGTCATGGCCATGAAAGATGGATTATGAAAACAGACCCTAAAATTGTCAAAAGGCCGTTAAGGGCCATGTTACTTTAACGCTGAAGTGTTTCGACTCTCAAATACTATCAATGTCGGTGAGAAGTAAAGTAGTCTTATACTGAGGTTACTGATAACCTTTAAGTATGGGTTACCTGGGAGTCTAGTGATAAGGTTGCCCTTTGTTTGATTAAGTGTATCATATTATATTCTGTCTTTGTAATTTTGTTGCAATAAAGTTGTTTAAATAAATAAATAAGATATCACCACTTTAAAATATATTTTTATCGATATGCAAATAGCTGTTCAGCCTTATCCCCTCTAGCTGCCGACTTCCTTCATACTCGCGAGCACTCGTTCGTGCGCTGCCTTTGTCGGGAACAATTGTCGACAAATTAGAAACGAATTGAGTTATTTAATATCAACCGGTAATACGGACTCGTAATTGTTTATTACCTAACGCTTTGCACTCTTGTTTGATCTTAATGAAATGTTTTTTTTTCTTAATTATTTACTTGATATGACAACTTATCTAAAGATTAATCAAGTATAGGTATTGAAATTTATATTTTGATGACCCTATGTAGCACTGTGCACGAGGGTCATTCCAAACAAACATTTTTGCGGGTTGCAACTTGTTCTTGCTTACAACTTGATATACAGTGTCATATTAAATTTTGACAGTCTCATAGTGCTTGATTTACCCTCCCTAAGTAACTGGGGGGGGGGGGGGTATATACCCCCCATTTAGTTAGTAACTAACTAAATGGGGGGAGGTATATCACCGGCCACGGTCGAAGGCCTATCTTACCTCTAGGGTCTTCCAGTCACTTTTCACATCACCTATCCACTTACTTTTGGGTCTACCGTGTCTTTCACGAGTCAAGAACCTTTGGCTTACTATCTAAACTTTTTACTGAATAAAAAAGGGCTAAACTATCCCCAGAAAATGCCCGAACGCACCTTTGTCGTTAATGTTAATACCATGGTTAACTGTATGCTTTCAATAAAAAAGCTTATCCTATATGTTAATCGCAGTATTTATAATTAATTTGTTTAGAAATAAATACTCTCGTATAATAAACAGACAAACAATAGTATTCCATCCAACGCAACGTCATCACTAACTTACTTTTAATATTTTGCATATCACCTTACGCAATCAACCATATCAAACAATGTCATAAAACCCTCTATTCACCCACTATCTATTGTTTTTGCAGAAGAAAAAACTTGCCCTCCAGCATTTCAAACTAATAGTCCAAGAGATGATCGATACTTCAAATCAGTAAGCTTTACACATGAAAATTACTGAAGGTTATTGACTTGCTATCTGAACTAAAACATGATTAAAATATGAAACGTGTTTATATTTCATATTTAAAAATGATTGATCACAAGAAAATTTTGACAAAAATATAATATGCATAGTCTAATTGCTTCTCAAATTTTTAAAAGATACTTTTCTTTTTTTATTGTAAATTCTTTTGCCTATTTTCTGTATTCCTGTTTAACAAATTTTGTGTCTTGCTTTTCAATCGCACTGATAATTTTGACATCTTCCTTACTGTGGGGGGTAGCTTTCCCCGGGTATCGAACCTCGCCCCCAACCCCGAGGTGCAATAAAAATGCGCTATGTCGTTCTGCAGTCTCCAGCCAGGCGTAGTGAGGCAGCGATTTTCCCAGTTTTCCGATTTTCTTGTCGCTGACTCGTGTTCGGTGATCAGTGGAATGTCCAGTCGAGACACCCCCGCGTTTATATATATTTTTGCCCAATTATCCAGAACATTCGCTGCCTCACCCCCTCTGTGGTTAAGCCTTTATTTTTCCCATTTTCTATTTACATATTATGTTGATTCCTTAACTAATACTTAGTCTAGTTTATTTACAATACCTAGAATCATGCATGCTTACTCTGCGACGTCTATTTTCCGAATAACGGCGGAATTTCGGATTTTGCATATTTATATGACCCTGCCCCGCACCACCGAGGCTATAAATATCACCCGCGCCAGGTCCCCGCATTCATTTCGCGAGACGCGGTTGCAGCGAAAGTATGCATGTTACAAGTACAATTTGGTATGCTAGACGTCTAGATTTATCTAGACTACCTATAATAAATGTTCTACTTATGTTACTTTACTAAATAATTACATAAATTAATTATAGTGTTTGGATCTAGATTTCCTAGGTCTTTACTTCTTATTTGCAGTCTTTGGTCTTAAAAGGCTAGATCTCGATCAAATGAATCGTTTACAACATATTATTTTCCTGTTTTCTATTTAATCTATGGGTAATGGATTAAAGAAATTATACAACCTTAAGTCCTAGGTTTTAGCCTTTTGCCTAAAACCTAGGTGTACTGTTTTTTCCCAGATTAGGGATCGCGCTAATCTTTATTCGTATAAACAAAAAACATTTACAATTATTCGATACTTTCTAAGTTATTTACATTTTTCCTTAATAACTATATCGAGTTATATTTCCGCAAATACTAGACCTAGATTCTATTTATTATTGGTTTTACATAGTTTTCTTAGTTATCTACCTATACTTATACTTTAAATCAATGTATTCTTTATTAATTTGCCAAATTCTTATAAGATAAAAACATAAGTTAAAACTAATTTTCACCCTAGAATGCTCGCTCCTGATTGGTCGAGAGCGCTTTTCTGCTCGCTCATGTAGTTACTTCGCCAGTCTTGCAGCGGAACGCGGCTCCGTCGTGCACATAATTTTCAATCTTAGAATGCTCGCTCCTGATTGGTCGAGAGCGCCTTTCTGCTCGCTCCTGTAGCTATTTCACCGGTCTTGCATCGGAGCGCGGTTCGTCGTGCACATTTCTCCCGCCGGTCGCAGCATGCGGCTCTAATACTGGTAGCACGACGATCCTCTTGCTTGGTCTTTTCAGCACGTGCCCGTTGCTCGTCGTCACGTCCACGACGCGTACTTCGTCGTCCGGCCCTGGATATACTCGAGATATTCGTCCTCGTGGCCATACGTTCCTGGGTAGGTTTGGATCGCAGATGATGACTAGATCGCCGACTTTGGGGTGAGAGCCGGTATGGTAGGGCTCCCGCCGCTGTTGTAGCTGGAGAAGGTACTCCTTCACCCAACGTCTCCAAAACTCGTCCGCCAGATGCTGTGAGTCGCGCCGGTGGTAGGTCCCCCGTCGACGGTATCATCGGCTTCGCTTTTCTTAATTTGCATATCGGACAGCTCCTTATAACACTTTTCACCGTAGGTCGTATTCGCGTGATCCAGTATCGTTGTCGTAACTCGTTCACAGTCAACTCGACGCCGCCGTGATGCATTTTTTCGTGTACATATTGTACATACATTTTCGTATATTTATGTTTTCCATCTAGCAGAGCAGGGTTGACCGTTTCCATGGTGATTTCCGTAGTCGCTTTGATTCTTCCCCGTAGACGAATTAGCCCATCATTTTCCAGGTAATCACTCAGACTTGCGAGCTTGTCACGTGGGCCGGGGGCGTTTCCCCGTATGATGCGTTCTCTTTCACTCGCGTATGATTGTGCTTGCACTTCTCGCACCCATAGATTTTCCGCTTTTAGAACGTAATCTGATTCCAAATGCACGAATTTTCTTTTTTCTCTTCTTTTCACACTCGTACTTGAGTCCTTTTCGATTTTTCGGCCCCTTGTCCAGCTAGGATCTTCTATGGGATTCGGTTTCGTACGTTTTCTTTTCGTTGCGTCGTATTTTTCCTTGAGAACCGGATCGCGGTCTAACTTTTTTTCTAAAGTCTTCAATCGCTTGAAGGCGTCATCGTAGTTGTTAGGTACAACGAAGTCATCTTGTTTCCATAGCAACGAAGTTTCGAAGCGGCCATCGGGCAATCTTCTACTATTTTCCTTTTGAATTTTCATCGCGCGTTCTTCTGGATCACTCTTCTGTCTTCTGGGATTGATACCGAGAGCTTCCATGTTGAAGAACTCCTTCCTCATATTTTCCATTTTGTTATCTTGTTCCTTGAGTATAATGTGACCACAGAAGGCGACGTCCTCGTGATATGACGTGCGACATCCGTGTAGAACCCATCCTAGTCGTGTATTTGAAGCCACTGGTTGATCTCGACGACCGGTACGGATCTCCAATGCCAACAATAACTCCCAGTTATCTTGACCGATAAGTATCTTCGGGCTCGCGTTCTTGTATATCAATTTATCTTCAATTTCCTGTAGGTGTGCGCAGTCCCTTAGTTCTCTTTGTTCGATATTCTGTTTCGTAAACATAAGGCGTTGTACTGTGCGGGCGTTTCGTAACGTAAACTCTTCTTCATTGAACCGTCCTCGTATCTTGACGTCGACGCGTCGGCTGTTTTCGTGCCTCACTGTTTCATTAAGGCCTTGTACCCACATAGGATCCCGCGGCCCATCGAGCTCCAATATTTCCGCCAGGTTTTCGTCGATCAACGTGATAGTGCTGCCGTCGTCCATAAGGGCGTAGGTATCGACGCGGGCACCGGTGGGTCCCGTCAGCGTGACCGGTGCAATCTTCAAGTATGCTTGTCGGCTTCTATTGCTGGCGTTTTCCACGATTTCCACCGTAGCTTGTGCCTTGACGGCGTATCCCGACGTAAGTAGATTTTCTATTCGTTCTTCGTCCGTTTTTTCAGGGACAATTTTCTCTTCAGGTGGCCATTCTTCTTCCGCCTTTTTTAGGAACGGTGGCCCGTGAAACCATCTGTGGTTTGCGTTGAAGTCGCTCGGCGTTTCTCTCGTCGTCCGTACTGCTTGACTGAGAGCTGTTGCCAGTGAGGTAACATCCACGTTGAGTGGCTGACGCGCAGGCCGGTTTTCTTCTTCCCGGTGTTCGCATTTCCCGTCGTCGTGTCGACTGCGAGCGCCCTGTCCTCGTCCTTCATTGTTCACCTTTTCTGATTTTCCCTCCAGCCATTCTTGAACGTGGCTAGAACGTTCCTCTTTTCCTTCATCTTCATTTTCCGATGCTGACGCCAGGTCCTCTTCGTCCGTAGCGGCAGCGTGATGCTTTTCCAATTGTGCTTGAGCGAGAGCGATAGATGCTCGGATCTCTTCTAACTTCAGGGCGGCCAGTTTTTCCTTCAATTCAGCTTCTTTCAGCTTTCTTGACCCGGAGCGATGCGACTTCGTCGGCTTGGCGCGCCCGGAGTCCCCTGTTGGTTTTGCCGTGACGTTAGAAGATGTCGTGTTTTCCGTGGAATTTTCCGTGGACGTGGTTGATCCACTTGTGGTGGTACGATCTGTACCCTCGGAGGTTGTGGTGCGTTCTGCACTCTCCGATGTGGCCGCTGACGTGTCGCGGCTTGATGCAGCAGTAGGTCTTGAGACGGAGTCCCTCACACCGCTGGTGGCAGTAGGTCTTGAAGTGGTACTTCTCACACCGCCGGGATGATTCTCACTGACTGGAACAATATTTTCCGACGCGTTGGCTTGAGACCGCGTTGTAGGCATTTTCTTGATTTTCGATGACCCGCACTTGGTTCTGTAGAATTTTCCTTAATCCGGCTCGAAGGACCAGAAAATGTGGGGGGTAGCTTTCCCCGGGTATCGAACCTCGCCCCCAACCCCGAGGTGCAATAAAAATGCGCTATGTCGTTCTGCAGTCTCCAGCCAGGCGTAGTGAGGCAGCGATTTTCCCAGTTTTCCGATTTTCTTGTCGCTGACTCGTGTTCGGTGATCAGTGGAATGTCCAGTCGAGACACCCCCGCGTTTATATATATTTTTGCCCAATTATCCAGAACATTCGCTGCCTCACCCCCTCTGTGGTTAAGCCTTTATTTTTCCCATTTTCTATTTACATATTATGTTGATTCCTTAACTAATACTTAGTCTAGTTTATTTACAATACCTAGAATCATGCATGCTTACTCTGCGACGTCTATTTTCCGAATAACGGCGGAATTTCGGATTTTGCATATTTATATGACCCTGCCCCGCACCACCGAGGCTATAAATATCACCCGCGCCAGGTCCCCGCATTCATTTCGCGAGACGCGGTTGCAGCGAAAGTATGCATGTTACAAGTACAATTTGGTATGCTAGACGTCTAGATTTATCTAGACTACCTATAATAAATGTTCTACTTATGTTACTTTACTAAATAATTACATAAATTAATTATAGTGTTTGGATCTAGATTTCCTAGGTCTTTACTTCTTATTTGCAGTCTTTGGTCTTAAAAGGCTAGATCTCGATCAAATGAATCGTTTACAACATATTATTTTCCTGTTTTCTATTTAATCTATGGGTAATGGATTAAAGAAATTATACAACCTTAAGTCCTAGGTTTTAGCCTTTTGCCTAAAACCTAGGTGTACTGTTTTTTCCCAGATTAGGGATCGCGCTAATCTTTATTCGTATAAACAAAAAACATTTACAATTATTCGATACTTTCTAAGTTATTTACATTTTTCCTTAATAACTATATCGAGTTATATTTCCGCAAATACTAGACCTAGATTCTATTTATTATTGGTTTTACATAGTTTTCTTAGTTATCTACCTATACTTATACTTTAAATCAATGTATTCTTTATTAATTTGCCAAATTCTTATAAGATAAAAACATAAGTTAAAACTAATTTTCACCCTAGAATGCTCGCTCCTGATTGGTCGAGAGCGCTTTTCTGCTCGCTCATGTAGTTACTTCGCCAGTCTTGCAGCGGAACGCGGCTCCGTCGTGCACATAATTTTCAATCTTAGAATGCTCGCTCCTGATTGGTCGAGAGCGCCTTTCTGCTCGCTCCTGTAGCTATTTCACCGGTCTTGCATCGGAGCGCGGTTCGTCGTGCACACTTACATAATATAAAGAGATAAATTATTGACGGACTGACACATCAATGTACAGCTTAACAGTAGGTGTAAATGGGCTTATTTGTGAACATGAAAAGATTTTCAGAATTTCCAACCAAGTTTTTTGACGACCTCCCGACGCAGTGGTAAGCGCTGTGGTCTTATTAGTGGAAGGTCCCGGGTTCGATTCCCGGCAAGAATTTGGAATTTTATATTTCTGGTCTGGTCTGGTGGAAGGCAAAGCCGTTCCGCAAATCGATTAAGCATTCCGGTAGGATGCCGTGTAGACACCAAAGGGTTTAATAAAAACTGCCATACCCTTTTCAGGTTAGCCCGCTTCCATCTTAGATTTCATCATCACTTACCAATAGGTGAGATTGCAGCCAATGGCTAATTTATATCTGAATTTAAAAAAATCGAACGAAGCCGAGGCGCATTAGCTAGTCACACTATCACATCACACTAATATTATAAAGGCGAAAGTTTGTGTGTATGTGTGTGTGTGTATGTATGTTTGTTACTCCTTCATGCAAAAACTACTAGACGTATTTGGCTGAAATTTGAAATAGAGATAGATAATATCCTGGATTAGCCCATAGGCTACTTTTTATCCCGGAAAATCAAAGAGTTCCCACGGAATTTCGAAAAACCTAAATCCACGTGGGCGAAGTCACGGGCATAGGCTAGTTGATAATACTTTTCAATGTGTTTTACCAGATCTGTCTCTTGGACTATTCTGGAAAGAACTGCGACGATGTCGATGCGTAACCACGCCCGGGGGGGTCGTGCCGACCGATTTATACGCACTATATCATGTAATATGGGGCAAAAATATATCTATTATGATCTGATTGTCGGTCCTTCTTACCCCTTGCGTCGAACGATTGACTTGGGAATACGTTTTGATTTGTATCTTGTTATTTCTTGCCTTTTATAGGGTTTATTTGGAGATTTTCTTGTCAGTTCTGTGCAATATTTTTTCGAGATGAGCTGGTTTTTTGTAAGAGAATTCATTTTGATGATCCCATTTGGCCTTATTTTTGTATTAAGTGTAAAATGTAAAATTATTATCGGTAACGCTGTTGATTGAAAATAAATGAATAAAATAAAAATAAAATACAACAAATTATTTACAATCGTAGTATCCATGTTATAAAAGCGAAAGTGTGTTTATTTGTTTGTTGGTTTGTCGTTCAATCACGCCGTAATAGAATTGACGTAATTTTTTACATGAATATTGTTATGAACCGGTGACTAACATTTTTTACGCCGGAAAATAAAAGAGTTCCAACGGCATTTTTAATGACGCGGAAGAAGTTCCGGGCATCAGCTAGTAACTATTATAAAAGTTATATATAAATTGGCAACTAGGAATTATAACGTCCTACTCTTTACAACTTTTAATACAGCTGTAACAGTTATATAAACTAGTTACTTAATAAATTCTTAATATCCTCAAAAACGGGATTAAAAACTGCTCTGGACGCTAGTATCCTTTATACTTAATCTATGTACCTTTAACGAACTCTACGCTTTTCTGGATTTTAATACCTTTGATTTTGCTTTGAAATCACAGAATTATACTCCTTCATTACATTATGCAAATATGTGCTGTAGCTCTTAGAAATTAAGGTGGATTTTCAAGTGAATTCAGTTATCAAAGAGTTGGCCATTTTTTCTGCATAGTGCGATCACATTAATTTATATTCTAATGTAATTTATGTAGGGTCTTCCTCTGCACGTTAAACCTTTACTCTTACATAAAAATGGCACTTCTTTATGTTTAGGTCGGTTTAGAGACATGAAAAATTTGTAACTTTATTAGGTACCTACTTATTGCAAATTTTTAAAAATAACGCAAATTATTTAAAACCAGATGATGCATGCATTTTTGTCTGTGGTAGCATCGGGTTTTTTTCAAAATCCCATGGAAACCTGTTGATAAAGAACGGAAATCTTAAAAAAATTGTAGGTACCTACCTATGCACTAAGTTTTTAATAGCTGTTAATACAGGCTAAGAAGACTTCTATTAAAATTATTACCATGCAATACCTACTTCATGTTAGAATATTTTTTTTAAATATCTGCAAGAAATTAAAGAAATTAGAATCCCTACCAGTAGAAACCTACTCTGTCAATTTGCTCAGAAAAATACTAGGTACTCGTGAAAAATAATTTTCTACTAAAAATAAAACATTGTGCCATTTCATTGGCCATTGCTCGTACTTACGTGTTAAAAATAAGGACCTAATCAAATTTCCAAAAATTATTATATAAATCCCTTAAAAAATTCACCCGTGCCGCTTTCAAAGGCGAACTTGGCGAGTTCATACGAAATGGAAATCATGACGGGCCGGGGTCTTAACCATGCTTAATTATAATTATTTTAATATGCAAATAATGATAATAAAATTTCGTAGGTTTTCCTGTGTTTTTGTGTTTGTTTCCGAGGGTATATCGGGTTTTACTTAATTATATTGTCGGGAAGGGGTGGGCGCCTTTGGGTCTTAATTTTTATTTATGCTTGTTATAATTCAAGCGGGTGTGTATTTTGTTTTAAGTAAATATTCTTGTTGCTCTTATTCATTTACTAAATAATTTTAAAATTATAAAAAAACGTAGTATTAACTCTTCGAAAAGCATAATAATACAATATGACAGTAACATAATTCTACATACAGGTAGATAGGTCGGTACAAATTATTATTAGGCACGTTCTGTAATTTTGGGTCAGGTAATCTTCAAGGTCACGTCAGCGACATTCATCAGTTTTTAAAATTTGTTCGTTAATGATACCTTAGGGTTCAATTTTTTATGGAAGTATCAAGTATGCTTTTACAGTCTTTTAAGTTTTCACATCTATCCGCTGTCCCCACTGACTGTCCATTTTTTATTTGATGTTTCTAAATAATTGATTTAGAAGTGCTACCTACTAAGTACAAAGCAATAACGTGGCACCTGGTACGACGGAAGATATTATATCGTTACACAATATGATTTTCAAAACGAAAGGAGAGTTTCATATTTAATACAATGTAATAGATTCATAATGTAAAAATCCAATAAATAATAAACTTTAAAGTGAAGTCAAACTGAAAGAAAGCTCTCTAATCTGCTCATCCATCCAAGCGGGAGGGTTGAAACGGAGCGAGAGTGGCGATTAAAAATTTTTATCTTAGAAAAATGGGACTCCTGTGAAATCGAGCAACATTAATTACATTAGAAGGGTTGGCTTACAAATTACAATTAATTTTTATATCGATAAGGGATTTCAAAGTGTAGACACAAACTTGCAAAATGCTTTAACAAAGGGTTAGAAAAGTTACTAATTAAGGTGATTGTCCAATAACCAGGTATCCCAAAAACCCAAAAAGATGCTTTTATATATTTTGAAAGGTCCAGAATATATATGTGTGATGCCAATTCGATCGCATCGAAGAAATCGGCTCTGACCTGTGATCTCTTCTGACGTTATCAGCATGTTCCGACTCCGAGTATTTTTAGTCCTGAATACGAAGAAAAAAGTGGTGATAGCGTAGAAGTTAAGATCAGGTTCGATCGCACTTTTGAGTGTTATGTGCATTTTAAGCAATTTAATATCACTTGCTTTAATGGTGAAAGTACATTTAGCGAGGAAATCGCCTACCTAATATGTTTATACTAAGCATGCATAGTGGACTATGGCGTAACATCTCATTTAAAATTTATTATCTAGTTCTTAACCTAAATTTTATTTTTCACATCCACAAGGGTTCTATACGGTATCCTTTGTTTTTTGGACTGCAACACTTATTATGCATATTGCATACATTTGTATTTTAGAAGGCATTGAGGCAATAAAACTATTCCAAACTTCCTAAAACATGAACCGAACCCCCGAAATATGTATTGGCTTATAATATCCAACAAGGCTAGAACCAATTAAGGCCCAGATATTGAATAATAATAAAGCAAGTAGTTTGCCAGAACTCGAAGCAGGGCAGGTGGTTAATTAATAGCAATAATTGACCGCCCCCGGCTGTTATTGGGAGCTATCACAACATTTGGGTCATGAGTCTGCATGCTGACTACACTGACCCAACTAGTTTTGATACTAGATGAATAGAATAGATCGAAATAGCTGCAATAAGATGAATAATAAAGCAAGTAGTTTGCAAAATTTGAAGCAGGGTAGGTGGTTAATTAATAGCATTCATTGATTACCCCAGGCTGTTATTGTGAGCTATCACAACATTTGAAGCACGAGTCTGCATGCTGACTATACTGGCCCAACCAATTTTGATTGAATGAATGTAATAGATCGAAATAACTGCAATAAGTAGAATAATAAAGCAATGAAATTATTTATGATTATAATATCCCACGACTAATAGCCTCATCGGGTGACAGAACGGCTGGCTCATTTTTTGCGCTACGGATCAGCGCGAAAATGCAGCCAGGTTTTTGGCACCATTCCACGCGGTAATGATTTGTATAGTAATTAGGTAAAGCTAAGTTTTATTGTAATATTTTCAGTAATGGACTGAAATAACTGCAACAAGTTGAATGTTAAACATCTCGGAGTATTGACCAGTTGTGTGCGTAATATATAAAAATGAAATACCTATGGTTAATATTATACAAGGTTCAGAAAAATTATAAAGTATCAAACAGAATCAATCCACATACAAAATCATAGAAGGCAAGCAATAGCCGTCGGGTGCAATCACAGCGGCCTCACGACGCCTTCAGTTTCTCGTACATGCTCTATTAACTCAATATATTGAATACTATTTCAGTTTCATGTTATTTTAATTTGATATTTTTAAGTTTTGATGAATGTTAAAATATAGAGACATAGCAATCGCATAGCAAAAATAGTAAACACTACCTGATCCGCCCCACTTCACTCGTGTGGAGTTTTTGGAAATTGGTGAGATAAGTCTTTTTAATGCATAAAGAGATAAACGTAAATAAATGACAATAATAATACTTTTAAAATGATTTTCCATGTTAAAAAATCTGTTTGTGCCGTTTTTTTTAAGATATGGGCAGATAAGTCGTTAAGAAGTGAAAAATCAATTTCTATGTACAAGTCGTAGCGATTCGTAGACTACTCGTAGAGCTTAGCTACGGTTTACAAGAGTAAAGTTTACATAATAAAAAACTTTTATATGTATACATATATATACATTTTTTTTGTTGTATTTTTTCATTGAATTGTCTTCTATAGGCAAGTAAAAGTGGCAGACATTTGTTAATTAATATAATAAAGTGCCTAATTAAATAACTTAATGTTCCAACCATAAAAAAGCAGGCGCGAGATCTTTACAAAAAAACATCCAAAAATTGCCTACCACATCGTTCAAAACCGACGAAATTTATTTCGGCAATTAAGTACCGAAACACTCCTAAAATATTGCTAATTAATGTAAACAGAGAACGATTAGGAGTCCAAATAAACATACCAAATGGCGTTCCATGGCAATAAATACCTATAATATTTTTAATTACAAGCAAAAAAGACATAAAACAGAAAGATAAAAACCGGCCAGGTGCAAGTTGGGTCATATAAGGGAGAGTTCCGTCGCCGTGCGATTTTTTTTCTTCACCGAAATGTAAATCAATAACCATAATTAGAGAGCTGGAGTATTAACACGCCTATGGATCAGATTGGATGGAACATAGACAGTTTTTGCATGTGAGTAAGCAGTGTTGTTACAGATCTAAAAAACAACACCTCTAAAATTATCCAATTTTGCCTGTATTTAAAAATACGATATCACATCCGGTTGTGATATTTAACGTCATAGTCAAGGCATTAGCAATACTAGCCTATGATCTAGTTGATAGCTAAGCTAGTATAGTATGGCCATTTAAAAAAAAATTACTTATAAGAAGTGTGTGAATTGTGTGTCAAAATAATGTTTTGTTAGAGACAAGTTTAGTTATTTCTGCAGTGGACTTTTTTTCTAAGCAACTGCACATTATATTGGTCGCCTATATAAATGTTTAATCCTCGAAAATGGAAAAAAATTGGTCTCATTTTAGCTGTGAATAGAAAAATCCGTAAGGATTTTTGTTTTACAGCGGACCCCTAAAAAGCAGCCATATTGTAAATGAGAATTAAACACAATCCGTAAGGGGACGGTACTGCTTTTTTCAAATGTGTAATACAATATATTTAGCTGAACAGGGCCGGAGTAGGAAGGTCATCTGAATAAATAAATTATGATATAGTGTTGAGTTTTTAGCCGCTCTCATTTCTCCGGGATGCAACGCAGAGTTTTAAATTTTTAGAGTGGCCAAGAAGTGAAACTTTAAACCATATGTTTTCATTGTTTAATGTTGTATAAAAGCTTTTTCTTATTAAAAATTTCTTATTTTCTTAAAGTGGAAATGCTAAGCCCTTTTGTTCATAAGTTTTATATCCAGTACCAATTTTTTGATGTCTCTTATTAAGTTGAGTTGAGATACAAAGAAAGGAAAAGAAAGGAGAAGGACATTTTTTGAGATTTTAATCGCGTACATGAGAATTTGTTTATCGTGTACCTCCAGGATTTCACATATTACTGTTACGAGACATGTCTGATTTGTTTTCTAAAACTGTCACTATTTTATTATGAATTCACTTGCAGCTTTTCTACACTGCTGATAAAAATAACGAAGCATCAACGACCTAGCTTAAAACTCAGTTGTCTATATTTAACATTATCTTGGAATCAAGTCCGCAAGCGCCTATTTATCAGAGGTCATTAAAGCTAGCTTAAATGGCCTGCAAAGGTACAAGCCATTTCTGATGATTTCTAGGTCTACTCGGACGTGAGTTTAAAAAATTCTCGGTCGCTGTCTAATGAATTTATGGTCAGGAACTTGTCCTCAGCGTATTTTTTCCCCGGGACGCGATACCGATAGCGATGGCGCGTGAGGAATAGTGGCGGCCATTTTAAATTTATAATATTTTTGTTTTTAATTTCGTTTCTACTTTTTATTAAGCTTGGGTTTATGTGATAATTATTTTCGTTAGTTTTCGTGTAAAATGTGCTATACGCATTGTTTATGGAGACTTTATTATTTATTTAGGTGCAAAGTAGTCTAACTTGTGCGTATGTTTAAAATGCTATCAATTTAAGGCAAGGTAATAACATAAAATACTTGATAGAAATAGATGCATAAAATGCATTTTGCAGTGCAAAAAAATACCTTAACAGAAATACCCATAATATTTTTTTTTTCATATTAAGTCATACTACGGCCCTGAGCGTTAATGTGAAGTGCTAAATGTCCTGAAGATTTTTAAATCATAATTACTGTAACAGGTGCTGTAATTTAGATATTTAAACGAGAACTGGTAGAGAGGCACTCTTAGCATTCTTTGATTACTTGATATGACTTACTTGATTTTAAACGAAGTTTTTTACGATCTTATATTAGGGTAAAAAAGGTATTTTTGGGTCACCAACTAATCACAAACATGTTTCCAAAAAACATTTGAAATTCAATTTGAAAATGTTTTTAAACAATATTCTAAATTCAATTTGGAAACATAATTTTGTTTGTCATTGGTTGGTTACTCAAAATGGTTGGAGCTCACTGAGATTTTTGGCTCTGTCATTTGTATTTGATTACATAACAAAGAGAGCGCTACATTAACTTCTTTCCGTGGATGAAGTGTAAGTATTGATTTACTATACTTTTACTTCAAGTATATAATTGCAAATGTACGTCCTGCCGAATTAGAAATGTCCATAAACAAGGTGGGAGCCAATTACAGAGTGCTCGTAAAATGCCCCCGATGTAAACACGACTCACCCCTTCGATAGTTGCGTCTCTGTGATACAGTGTGGTTAATATTTTAGAATAGAATAGAATAGAATTATTTTTATTCAAATAAACTTTTACAAATATTTATGAATCGTCAAATGTTTCTATTCCTTTCCTATCGAGAAGATCCAGGAAGAAACTTGCTAGAACCAGCAAGAAACTCGGCCGATTTTGAACCGAACTTCCTCGTATAGTTCCTGGTTACTGTTTTTTGTAAATAGTAAAATTAAATGAAATTAGTTAATTATAGGATTTATACTTAGGTCTGAACACATGCCATTAGGCAAGTTTAAACATTTAATGAAGAAAAGGGATTCTCCCAATTTTGTGGTAAACGATATTTCAAACTTGCTGTTGGCATGTGCTCGCAACCGTAATTTGAGAGAAACACTAAAGTATGAACTAATTTTTTACAAATATTGGTATTTTCAACTATATTTTTAGCAAACCCTTGAACATTTTGGCATTGAAAGTGTAGGTATAATATATTAGTGATTCTTTCAAATCCCCCTTCCAGGTTAGCCCGCTTCCACCTTAGACTGCATCATCACTTACGACCAGGTGAGATTACAGTCAAGGGTAAACTTGAATCTGAATCAAAAAACATTGTTAGGTATATATTTATTAACATTTCGATAACACAAAATAAACATGCTGTATAAGATCAACTCCTCTAAGCTGTTAACATTATCAAATCGCTCTTTCGAAATGGCGTCCGATAAACTATCGGCCCCATTGTCCGGTAGCGGGTTCGACTCCGGCATTTGAGAGGCCTTAAAATCAATTGCCCGTAAAATTGGCTAACCAGGCGGAAAATATATCCGACCGGAACTGTGGAGCCTTTTTCGTTAATAGCCAGAGGAAAGATCGGTAGAAACGTTTGTTGATACCACTGCTTAAAGTAGTAACTTAATACCTATTTATTTATTACTAGAGGATGCCCGCGGCTTCGCCCGGTTCGGTTGTTGGAAATCCCGTAGAAACTCTTTGATTTTCCGGGATAAAAGTAGCCTATGTCCTTCCCCGGGATGTATCCCAAGTCTGTACCTTTCATTAAAATCGGCTCAGCGGTTGGGCCTTGAAAATGTAGCAGACAGACGGACAGACAGACAGACACGCTTTCGCATTTATAATATTATAGTATAGATTTATTGGCACACCCACTAGGTGGACAGACGATATCAAACCGGCCAAAAGCCGGCAGCGCAAGACTGTGACGCGTGTACGTCAATACAAGAGACCTATCGGTTGATAATGACGATGATGATAATTTATTGGTGGTTTTGGAGTAGGGATTGCAATCCAGCAGCATTTTCAATCCAGCTGGATTTTTGCTGGATTGAAGCAAATCCAGCTGGATCCAGCGCGGATCCAGCATTTATTGATTTTTAAAGAAATTTAACATTTTTTTTTTTCGTTTTAACCGTATAAACTTTAATAACTAACTACCTATATTTGTTTGTAGTTATAATATGAGGTTCCTATCTATGTAAAAAGCGTTTTATATGGCAAAAAAACTTTTTTTAATGAAGTTAAGTATGTATATAATCAATCGAAGTATGTACCATTCATTATCTATACACTATCGCCATTTTATAGGTAATTCATTGATTCCATTGCTGAAAAAATTGTGGAAGCGAGAATCAGTAACATCTTTGGAGGCAATAGAACCTTTGAACTGAATCGAAATTGAATTTTTTTCCTTGCCAGAAATTGTCTAAGTTCCGAAAAAGTGTTTGTTGGAATAATGTTCGGGGAGTATGGAAGGTGTTTCCAATCACAGCTCCTTAATTTAGCGATCGTCTGTCGTGATATATAAGGTCTAGCGTTATCCTGAAGCAGCAATGGACTAGAGCAAATATTGACCAGTCTCAGTTGTTTAGCGGCTAGCTTTTCTATCGAGGTTTGCAATCGTCGACAATAGATATCTGTCGTAATCGTCTGGTTAGATCTCAGGAAGCTGTAGTGTATGATGTCAGTACTGGTCCACCAAACACTCAAAAATAGCTTTTTATGAGTCAACTTTCGTTTGGGACAGGATTTGGCCGGGTTCTGCTGGGTTCAACCACTGTGATGAGCGATTCTGATTGATGTACTTGCAGATCCATTTCACATTACAAGTAACAATACGATGCAAAATTCCCTCATTATTGTGACGATTGAGTAATGTAATGCAGCACCCAAAGCGTGTTTGTTGGTTTGTAATTGTGCTTCACTCAATTCATACAGTACCCATTTCTCGAGCTTTTGCACTTTACCAATTTGTCATAAGTGAATTAAAATCGTTTTATCACTCACAAATGCTAGCGCTAATGTTAGTGTACCGCTAACTCTGACGTGGTTTGCGGTGGATCCGCTTCCACAATCATCTTTTAATACTTAGCTGTCAACTAGGATCTCCAAGGGGTTTATTTTGCAGGTCAAAACAATTTCCAGAATGAAAACATTAAACCCAAAAACGTACCTTGCTTTCTTTTTACAGTAACTTCCCTTATACACATCAGTTCTCAGTTTCTCAATCTCACTAATTTTCGAAATAAAATTGCGTAGCCTATCCCAATTCCCACGTAAAAATCTTTATAGAAGCTGAAGTTATAATATAATTTCAGACTTGACAATCCAATCATTTCTGTTACAGTTCTTTTATACTTTTCTGAAAGACATTCTATGGTTTTTGCGCGAAAAGAAAGTTAGTTACTTGTTTTTAGCTGATTGCGGATCCGCACCGCTGGATCCAGCGTCAGATGCTGGATCCAGCAAGCCCGAAAAACGTGCTGGATCCAGCTGGATTGCTGGATTGCGGATCCAGCATTGCAATCCCTATTTTGGAGTAATACTTGAACAATCTTTGTCAAAATACTTTTTCAAATGCTTGCATGTACAAAGATATAAGTAGGTATAGAGGCCAACGACTCAACTGTAGCCGCTGCATAACCTTTTTACTTTATACCTAAATCATCATATTAAACCCACTTCTGAGTCCAGGTCTCCATCCCGAATGAATGAGAATCTTACAGTGGCGATCACCTTCAGTGTTTTCCTTAACAGAAAACCATACTAAAGTGTTCTCTTTCATTTTATTAAAAAGATTTCTTTGAAATCTGATTTCATCATCTCAGCCCATCGCCGGCTCATTACTGAGTACGGGTCTCCTCTCAGGATGTAAAAAAATAGGCATTAGTCCATCACGCTGACCAAGAGTGGGCTGGCAGTGGCTGGCAGACTTCACACACCTTTAAAAACATAAAAGGATGCAGGTTTTTTTACGATGTGTCTTTTCACCGTCTATACTCACCAATATTATTATTAATTGCCTAAAATGTTATACCTAACTCTATATACTAAAGTAAAGTAAGAGGTGCCTCCTCATTCACGACATTCCAAACCAGTGGTAAATTATTTGACGATTCAAAAGCACTTGTAAAAGTTTATTTGAATAAAAATCTATTCTATTCTATTCTATTCCTCCCGGGGTCGAACCCCAGAGCTTGGAGCGTAGGACGCTCTTAACCACTATCACAGCTTTTTAATCTGATTTATCAAATGATGATCAAAAAAGAGGGAACTCTCAAGTTCGAGTGGTTTAACCAATACAGCGGCGGTGCCCTTTACGGTTATTGGCGGTCTGCCGGTGATGTCTTACGCTGTCTGTTCGGTTTGTTCACACGGACAATTTACTAGACAATACCTAGCAGTACCTACCTAGTTCTAAATCTATTCTATACATATAATAAAATTGTAGAAAAGTGGTGTCTGTACAATGGAAATATATAAAAAAAAAGTAGCAGGGGTTGTTATTATATCGATGCCGAACCCGAAATTGTAATTAATTTTTTTTTTGTCTGTTTGTCTGTTTGTCTGTGTGTTTGTGCACGCTAATCTCAGAAACGGCTTATTCGATTTAGATACGGTTTTCACTAATATATTGTAGTAAGCTTCACTTAGGATTTAGTGTTTATTTCATGTCAATCGGTTCATAAATAAAAAAGTTATGTCAATTTAAAGAATCACGGCGCCTCGCGCCTGAGCGTCCGTGGCTATATAAAGCGCGAAAAGTCACTATTCCACGCGAACGAAGTCGCGGGCACAGCTAGTATCAAATAAAATCCTATATGTTTACTATAATAGTGGCTTTGATCTTGGAAGATTGATGCTCTCGAAATGTGGTGCTGGAGCCAAATGCTAGGAGCCTCGTGGACTGAACTTCGTATGTAGGTATAGGTATTTAAGTACTCCAAGAATTCTGCACTAAACAACTCTTTCGAGGTTAGTTTATGTACTCTTTCGAGGTTAGTTAGTCACATATTAAAGTTTTGCGGACACGTCCACCGGCGTGAGAGTTACTCGATCAAGCGTTTTGTTGTGCAGGGCAAGGTGGAGTGCACCAGAGGACGATGAAGGTCACCCATGCGATAGACCGACCAAATTGTGTCTATAGAAGCAAGTATGTACAAGCTTCATTTGCTTGTGATCCGCCAAAACTAATAAATCACATGCACCACCAGCTCTCCCACTACTAAAGAAGCAGGAAAATTGACTGACTGATTGACTGACTGACTGATCTATCAACGCACAGCTCAAACTATTGGACGGTCGGGCTAAAATTTGGCATGCAGATAGTTATTATGACGTAGACATCCGCTAAGAAGGGTTTTTTTGAAAATTCCACCCCTAGCCTCGATGACACGAGGCGAGCTTACAAGCTGCTAGCGAACTCGCTGCCTTGTAACTTGTAAACTCGCCACGTGTCATCGAGCTTTTTCACAATCTGCTTTTGATTATCAGATTGTAAAAACGCTGCTTGAAAAATAGAAAGCCGGGCTAATTTACTCGCCATTCGCTGGCGTGTTGGCCTGTAGGCTAGTTAACTAGCCACGTGTCATCATCACTGCTAGTAAACTAGTGCGAGCATCTGCGTTTTGGCAGTTAAAGCTAAAATGTCAACACGCTAGCTAGTTGGCTACTGAGCGAGTGGAATGTTTTGTGTGTCATCGACACTCGCTTACTCGCTCACTCGCTAGCTTTTAAACTCCCCGACTAGCAGCTCGTAAATTAGCCCAGTGTCATCGAGCCTTAAAGGGGTAAAATAGCGAGTTAAAAATGTAGTTCACGCGGACGATATCGTGAACATAAGCTAGTTAGAAACTAAAGAGGTTCCCTGTTTTACTAGAATCCCTAAAACCAGCATGAAGCCTTCAAATCTAGTTAATTATTAAATTACGAGTAGGTATAATTAATTCTCTTAACCAAGTCTCAAAGCTAATCGAAATGACAGTAAATTTTTGCGGTCGGCATGAATATTAATTGTGTGAGTGTTTCGTTAATCTCAAACGAAATTGCGATAATATGCGCGCCGGTTTCTTCGCGAGTTACTGCTAATTTATGCTGTGGCACGAACTATGGCATTTTAACTCCTTCTGAGGAAACTACACGAACAGAACTAGAGGCAAGTCAATATTTCAGAAAAATGAAAAAATAACGAAACTCGTAGTAAAGTAATGTAAATGTGTTAGTCCAGTCATTAAGAGTGACTTTCTACTTGGGAATCCAAACTTTGATCCCTAGGACTCACTTTTAAATCGGAGTTATAAGCAACTAGCCGATGCCCGCGACTTCACCCGCGTGGATTTAGATTTTCGAAATCCCGTGGGAATTCTTTGATTTTCCGGGATAAAAAGTAGCCTATGTACTAATCCAGGATAGTATCTATCTCCATTCCAAATTTCAGCCAAATCCGTCTAGTAGTTTTTGCGTGAAGGAGTAACAAACATACACACACTCATACACACAAACTTTCGCCTTTATAATATTAGTGTAAAGTGTGATTTAATACCGCTTGCTCACCATTAAGGTGAAGAAAAACGTTATACGAAAACGTAATAATAAGAAATCCTTTTGTTTCAACATTTTCGACTGTCAGTCCATCTGTGTGTATCTTAAAGCTGTAATAAAAAATATTTAAAAGCTGTGCTAAAGCTGAAATTTAGCGCAATCATAGGGACTTCTTTCTACTATATAAACGTCTATTCAATCAATATTATCCACCTGATTCCGTCATTCGTGTTAGGGATATAAGTTATCTTTATTCCAAATTTCGTCAAAATTTGTATAGCTAATGGAGTCGTCAAAACGTAACAGACAGTCAGACAAACAGAAAATTACACTTCCACATTTATAATGAGCTAGCATATACCCACGAATTCGTCCGCGTGGACTTCATACATTTCAAATCCCTATTTTACCGTTAGGGGTTGAATTTTCAAAATTCCCTTCTTAGCGGATGTCTACCTCAAAATAGCTATCTGCATTCAGCCCGATCTGTCCAGTAGTTTGAGTTTTGCATTGATAGATCAGTCAGTCAGTCTGTCTGTCAGTCACCTTTTCCTTTTATATATTTAGACTTAAAATATTATTTTTCGGGTTTCTGCTCACATTTAATCAGGCGAATAAATTAGAATTATTTAACTTATCTCAGTTTATTTCAGGTCACTGGCGATCCGGCTTAACTGAAGCCAAAAAGTGTACAGTCACGCTTCGAACCACCCCCCCTTCCCCCCCTCGCCGGCTAACTTCATAAGACTATGAATTTAAATACGTTAGTCGATGTCAAAGGGTCGTGTTGCATCCAATGAGGCCGCTAAAATGTTGCAATTGAATGATTAGAGTTAGTTTTATAATCTGTGTTAAATTCCTTACATTAGGTTTTGTTATAAGTACATAAGTATTAAGTGATACCAAGTTTTAAATATTATTCCTAATAAGTGTTTACGTCAAGTCAACTACTTTGTTAAGGGCGCGCTTACATTTAAGCACATTTACATTTAAGACCTGTAACTCAAAAATTATATTTTTAGTTTCATATCAAAATCAAAAGATATTTTGTCAAACCAGGAAGCCTGTATAAATTATTTTTAACTAGCGATGTCCGCGACTTCATTCGCGTGGATTTAGGTTTTTTAAAATTCCCGTGGGAACTCTTTGATTTTCCGGGATAAGGCTTATGTGCTAATCCAGGGTATAATCTATCTCCATTCTAAATTTCAGCCCAATCCGTCCAGTAGTTTTTGCGTGAAGGAGTAACAAACATACACACACATACACATACAAACTTTCTCCTTTATAATATTAGTGTGATAAGGTGTGCATTAATTTCATAAAAGATTTTTGACTAAAACGCAAAAGGAATGTATATCTGCAAATTGCAGTCCCACGCATTGCTGGAGCGAGCTGCAAGTCAAATCCACGCTCTTTTTTCATTTACTTAATCTTAGATTTAGTAAAATCCTTTTTTTGTATGTTATTTAATATAGTCCCCGATCAAGCGTAATTTTAGCGCTCCACAACAGCAACTTTGCTTATCAGCGGACGGATTGTTGGGACAGCGTGTAAAAATATTCGAGCCACGACCCGAGTACTTGATGTTTGCTAATGCCTTATAGCCTTTGACTTTTATTACTTTTAATACTACATTGGTTAAATAATGCAGGAGCCAAAATAGATAGATAGCTAGATAGATAGAACACTTTATTGCACACAAAAACACATGTAAAGGAACACAACACAGAAAGAAAAAAACAGAAAAATAATTGTGTGCAAAGGCGGCCTTATTGCTTGGATCAATCTCTACCAGGCAACCTTCTTGAAAGGAGAAGCTAGTGTTGGATAGTACCAAGTCGCAAAGATCTTTAAGCCACGCTCATTTTGCATGGATTTTCATACGAAATTCAGTTATGCGAACACGTAGGAATAGGCACGAACGATACGCATACGTCCACGCTTTACGCAAGCGGTGTGCCATGTTTCATACAGTTCTATACATTACAACGCAATGGTACGCGCTACGTCTACGCTTACGCAGCCTGTGTGAACGAGCTATAACTCGCATCCAGTGCAAGCGCGGCCTAACGTTCCAATATATTGCCGAAATCATTTCAGAGGTCGGTGATCATAACAGATAGGTACGAAAATATTTGCGTGAACTCAAAAAAAAAATTTCGCTGCTAACAGTTGTACCTATACAAGATCAAATAGCGATCTGTTGTGGGGATATCCACTCTCAAAGTTCTTGTCGTGTTCGTATATCTAGTGTTTCTCTATGACCCGTTTAGTGTCAGACCTAGAACTAAAATTCCCTTCTAGGTGATACACCGTGGTTTTACACCGATACTCACCATTTCCTTATGACTCCAATGACTAACGTTACTTCAAGTAACCGTATGTGAATCAACCATTTCCGTTTTAGCTTTACATCTATGTTAAAATACGTCGATGACTGTAGTCCTTCTAAGGCTGGATTGTGTTTAAAAAAAAAAATAGCGAGCAAACGAGCAAGCGGATCACCTGATGTTAAATGATTACCGTCGCCCATGAACATTTGCAGTTGGTACCAGAGGAACCGCCTATACATTGCAAGCCTTTGGTTTTGGAATTTGTTGGTCCGTCCCTTGAATAACCCCATGTTGTAATCTAATGGGAACACCGCAGAAGGGAGTTGATTCCACAGTTTGCATATGCTGGAAAAAAGGATCAATGCATAAAGCGTACATTTCTCAGGCTACTTAGAAATAAAATAAGACAGATTTATTTATACCAAAATTATAAAAACTCGTTTTAACTCTAAGTCTAAGCAAAGTCAAAGTATACTCTACAGATGTCAGTCTAAATACCTCCTCAATTCTGATACTAAAGTGAAAACACAACACGACAGACTTAATAAAGCGACTAAGGCAAACGTATCTTCCTACTTAAGTTACCATAATTCCCATTAGATCCCCAGCCTATAAGCTACGATACACCGATAAATATTATTTTTATGCACCATAAAACAGATTAATGAGTTATCATAGTTTGCCCGCCGCGGCGAGCACATAACGCGTATTAATGTGTGTCTTGGACCGTTAAATATGATTCGAATAGGATTTTGTGGGATAGGTGATAAAATTGCATTTGGTTTTATGGATTTATAATATTTATTTGCTGCTCAAGTTAATACATTTTCCAAAGAAGGTTTTTTTGAAATTATAAACATCTAGGCTAATGATAACTTAAATACTGTACTGAACTACATGTAAAAAGCTCAAAAAGCCTATTTTGCTATCACATGAAAAAATATTTGGTACATGGGTAGGTACATTATACCTACTTGCTATTAATTCAGTATTTAGTTTTAAATATTCCATGAGATGAAAATTGCCCATATCTACGAGTATATTTAGGATGCAAGTCTTTTCTGTACTAAATAAATGATGCCCGCAACTTCGTCCATGTCGATTAAGATTTTTAAAATCCCGCGGGAACTCTGTGATTTACTGGGACCAAAAGTAGCCTATATCCTTCCCCGGGATGCAAGCTATCTCTTTACCAAAAACAGTTAATTGAATGGGCCGTAAAAAGCTAGCAGACAGACATACACACTTTCGCATTTGTAATATTAAGTAGATGTGAATCGTACACCGGTTTTAAGTTTAAGATATTTGGCTTAGTAACCGTGATCAATGTCAATGTGTTTTAAAGCATGTAGGGAATAGTAACAGTCCATCATCAAACTTCAGTTACAATAAAATGTACACAAATATTACGTCGCAATAAATATATTATCGGATGTTTCATCATAAACTATAATATGAGCACGGAAGCTTTGATGGTGTTATAAAAATAACGCAGCCGAGTTTATGGCGACAACGTAATTATTACGAGGCAATCTTTATGCGCAGGTGATATAAGAAGTATGATTCATGTTTTTCAGGCATTGCTTAAGAGAACTTGCGTGAACCAGTCATAATTTAAAAAAAAAAAAAACTCAATGGGTTGCGAGGACGAAGTGTCAATGGTAAGAGGGCATAGTTCGATAAAGTTGAAAACTAAAACCCGACTGCGATCGCCTTAATAACACTGAAATATTAATTAGAGTAAAATTGTTTGTCTGTCGTTTGGTGTATATTGTTGTAAATTTATACCCATGAATTAAGAATTTCCTCCTCTTTCATTTAACACCCCACTCGATACAGCAAAAAAATATTTTTGGAGACCTCCACTTTTTTTTTGTTACATCCACTAGGTCAATTCTTTCGTATGAAATATAGCCTATGTCACCCGGGTCTTTACAACGAATCAATTGACACCTGATTCATTAAAATCGGCCCAGTAGTTTAGGCGCTACGGTGGAACACACAGAATCTAGATACAGACATACATACACACATACATACATAGACTGCTAAAATCATTACCCTTGGCTTTGCCACAGTCGGGTAAAAAATCGAGTGGGGTCATTCGTAGGGGTCCCAAGGTGTTAGAATGGTCAACTTGCAACGAAAAGTGTGGTGACGTTTGACGACTCCCTAGATAGCCAAAATCAAACGAGTCGCAGGGAGCCGCTTAATTGGGGCGGCGCAAGACCTACACAAAGACCGACGTTCAACAGTGGACATCTATGGGTTGATAATGATGTCGATGATGATAAATTAGAAAGTCTGTTTGTGTGTTGGTTTGTTTGACGTGATTTTTCGCAAGGTTATATTTGAAGATCTAATGGGTAACATAGGCTTTTATCCCGTAAAACCCCGAGAAAATATCACGAGATATTTTAAAACCTGAATCCATATGGACAAAATTCTTTCAATACCTACCTAGTTAAGCTATCTTTTATTGGGCTACTGAAAGCAAATAGTAAATAGTTTAGAATAGATACAGTGTATCCGGGTAGAGTTCAATACCGGTGGGATGTCTTTATGAGGCAACAACTGGCCCCTGCTATTAGGCGATCGCTATTAGCTTTCACATAGATTATAAAAGACAAATAGATAAACAATAGATGCGGTAAAAGTTTTGCCACTCCTGATATTATATCAAGACTCTACCACCGATTCAGAAAGGATAATATTCTATGGAGAAGAGCCGACATGAAAGTCAATAGCTGTTTTTTAGACCTTCTTTTTTTTAAACTAAATATTATAATGTATTATGTGTACAATACTTAAAGCAATATTAACATTACCTTATCTTGGACTGCTGAATGCAAAGCGAACTGTTTGCATGCAACCTTCTTATTGAAAATTCGTCAATTGTGAAATAACCGTGACTTAACAAATATCTTATCAAAAAACTTTTTACTTACGAGTAGTTTTTCAAATCTTAGATTACAAAATAAAAATGTATCATTCATATACCATATACGCAATCATGTAAAATATACAGTTAGTCACACTATAATATTATAAAGGCGAAAATTTGTATGTGTGTGTATATTTGTTACTCCTTCACGCAAAAACTACTGAACGGATTTGGCTGAAATTTGGAATGGAGGTAGGTATTATCCTGGATTAGCACATAGGCTACTTTTTATCCGGAAAATCAAAGAGTTCCCACGGGATTTTGGAAAACTTAAATCCACGCGGACGAAGTCGCGGGCATAAGCTAGTGCAAAATAAGTTTGATTCGTTCAAATACGCTTCAAAAAGGGAAAGTATCAAGTAATTTACTCAAAATTATAAATCATTAACTCGACTATACTCTATTATACCTATAGAGTACGATGATGGCATTGCGACCAAACAAATGCCAGAAAAAATGCCACATCCTTACAACAAATCAATATGTTCTAACATCGGCACAATCGGCCATATCTTTGTAGAACACGTAAACTGCGGACGATCGTAAAAGAAAATGCGTCCACAAGTTGTCGAGATGTACTTATTTATCGATTTGTTGCGTGTACATTGCTTCCTAATCATCTACTGCCACGAAACATCTGATCAGCAATCCGAGAACCAGTGCGACAACATATCAACTTTCTCGCTGGATTTGCAATGCTTTGTCGATGTATATGCCACAAGAGAGCATTGTTTCATTAGCTAGCATATCTTTTAGCTCTTCACGACCCATCCGCTTGACCGATTTTGATGAAAAGAACATACCAAAATCCCCAAAAATGAAAGAGTTTCCACGAAATTCTTAAAAAACTTAAATCCACGCGGACGAAGACGTGGCTGTTATCTAGTTTAAAAATGCATTTTCCCATTCTGTCAAATTCACTAGTATTTTATTGGCACCCAATTTTATTTTAGAACATGCTGTTTAATAATAGCGAGCTACGCAAAAAAAAATGCTTATACAAATTGTATAATATACCTATAAAAATAAAAAAGTGCTTATAAAAAACTAATATTTAAAAACTTTTCCATCAAGTTAAACGCACAGTAGAAAATAATATTATGCAGTCGATCCGTCTGTCCCCTTATTAAAAACTCCAAAAAGAAATGCTCAGCTCTGAGGTGATTCGTCGGAAAATTAAAAACGCCTGAGGGCTATCGGGTAATATTCTCTTATATTCTCTCTCATTATGCCAAGCGATTGCCTGTTTCAGGTGTATTGTTCGGGGTACAGACTGACGTGGATGGAGCTTGAATCGCACGGTTGGTTGAGGTTTGGTTTCGGTTGATGTTGGGTTGATTTGAGTCTATATTTTGACTATTTATGGACATCAATGGGGTTTGTTGTTGAAATTAAATATGATTACCACATTGAATATTAAAATGTTGCCTTAGAATTCCCCAAAAATGATGGTCTGTTACGGCATTTTCGATTTATCAATAAATCTCCTTAAATTAGTTAGAAATTAAAAACTAGCTAGATATAGGGTTCAGATGCTTACTTAGGTAGATGAGTAATTGTGCCAAACGATTGCCTGTTTCAGCTTTATTTTTCCGGGTAGAGACTGGATAGGTGTTGAGTTACACAGAATATGTTGAGGATGGATTTGTATTGTAATTAAGTTTGAAGTTTAGAGTAGTATAGACGATACATTATTTCAGTTAGGGCGTTTGAATAAAACACGCATCAGTAAAACCAAGGAACCGAAATATGTGCCTCTCTAACTCTACCCCAAAGAGTGGACAAACGATATTGAGCAAATCGCATGGAGCCATTGATCACCAGGAACACAAGATCGAAGGTGATGGAAATGCTTATAACCGTGTATTTACATATTCGCCATCGTGGCCCGTCTCCCAATTCGCCGTTAATATCATCGACATGTCGCCGCCCATAATCTTGATACTGTGCGATTGCGAGACCAGGCGAATATGTCAACCAGGCAGCTCGTATCCCCACTCGCCACTCGATGTGCTAATGTGTAAATGCACCTTTACAGTAGGCACTAAACGTCAATCGGAGACAATAGGATGATAGCCACGACAATATCTTCTATCTCTATGCCTTCCACTTTTTAGATGTCACCTAATGGAAATACAAGTGTAAATTAAAAATTTACAGCACCCCCGACAAGTGAAGGTTACAGTAACTAGAAAAGAGCTGATAACTTTCAAACGGCTGAACCGATTTTCTTGGATGATAGCTAAGAACACTCTCGATCAAGCCACCTTTCAAGCAAAAAAAAAACTAAATTAAAATCGGGTCATTCGTTTAGGCGCTACGATGCCACAGACAGATACACAGATACACACGTCAAACTTATAACACCCCTCTTTTTGGGTCGGGGGTTAAAAATAGTTTAAATATAAAATATTTAATATTTAAAATGAAGCTACTGGCAGAGCGGCGCGTCGGCGTGAGGTTAGCTAGAATAAATTCAGGTTCGCCATTTTCCACGCTGTAATGAATGTTAAGATTTGTACGCCGCAGATTGCGCTTTTGTTTGCATTGTGGCCAACTGTACCTTTTAGTACAGTCGAGTGCGATAGTTTGTGAAATTTCACGATATGTAAATAGTATGTTTAATGATTAATCTTTTACTGAACTGGTTTGATTTGTAACATGATTTGATTCAGCGTGTGAGTTTTATTTGATATCGAAATCCAAAACTTTCCCCGCGCGCCGCCCCGTTCTTCATACAAACTAGTTCTTTAGAAACAAACATTTGTGTCTATAGTTTGCCAAATTTCCTTAAAAATTTGCCATTACAATGTTACAAGGCCTTTCTTTACAATACACAGGTAATGTGAAACGCATACTCCTCCGTCAGGGAAACTGAGGGGTTATGTGGGGCTTGCATCCACTAAAACCTGTGTTCGTCCCTCGACAGCTGATTGGCGGTTGCGCGGGTATAAATTATAAGTATTTCTACCGAGATGATTTGTATGTAAATGTTGTAACTTTAAAACTATACATTTTTACAGAAATCTGGAAAACAAGAGACACATGTATTAATTTCTTGAATGTATCTACAAAATTTCATTGACTCTGATTGGTTGATAAATTAAAACCAAGCTACTTGCTGAGCCTTATAAACAAAATTCTCTTAATCTTTTCAAACTAAAAATAATAGTAATACCTACTTATTTTAAGCAATTTTTCATTCCAACTGTACTTCAAAAGGCCCGAGGCGATCTTCTCTAGTAATGCACGTGTTCTACGACGGAGTTGACAGGTAGCCACAGACTTGCGACCGAATAAGACAATACATACTCGCGGCTTTTAATCCTCCACCGTGAGATATTAAAAAAGTTGTGCACGAAGCAAAGAAGATAAGAGGCCAATGAAAATATTGTCCCTAGTTAGTGCAATGAATAGTTTTACAAGTACTTACTTACAACTGATTAACATTGCTATCGAAAAAATAGTGCTCTTTTGATGACTAATTCTGAAAGAAAAATAGTTTTAGCATTTAAAAATTACCTAACCAGCTTTCTAATTAAAAGTTACAAAGCTTTTTTTATTTTATTTTATTTTTTATTCATTATAGGCGAGCGCTTGACCACAATCACATCTGGTGGAAAGTGATGATGTGGCCTAAGATGGGATGCGTTTACCTAGAAGATATCTATGTATTCACTCTTGTTTTAAAGATACCCGGATGATTTCTATTGCTATTCCGAAGAAAATATAAAAAAAAATAGCCAAAGCCACCATGATCCAAACTTCATAGTCGCTGATCGTTCCTACTTGGGTTTGGGGACATTGCACATATAAACTTTCAGCTTTCATAAAATAATGAAAGCTGAAAGTTTATCTCTCTCTCTCTCTATCTCTCACTCTCTCTCTCTCTCTCCGTCTCTCTCTCTCTCTATAATAGGTTAAAACAAATTAATAGGTAAGTATACGTGAATACCCGCGTAATATGTAACAACATTATGAAACCGAAATGAATAAAATTAAACATAATAAAGTCAGTGGCGATACATTACGTACGCAATTAAAATATTGGTTGAATTATTAATAGAATCGCCGAATTACATCCCACAAATGTTATTGAGTGTATGGAATGGACAGTAGGGAATAGTGATGCGCTCTAAGTAATATCGATAACTTTGGGATTATTATTTTTATCACTTCTTTCTGATAAGTTTTAAGTGCTATTTTAACTACGAGTATGTTGCTTTGACGTTCAAGCATGTAGCAATTATGCTAGGATTAGTTAGGTAGTGAAAGATATATTTTATTAAGATATTCTGAAAATCTCTTTCAGATGTTTACAGTTATTTACTTACTCAAGACTTTCTGTCAGTGGCATACACAAGAGAAACATTAGTTAAATCAGGCTTTGTTTGCTGTTACTTTTCCTAAAATCAATATATGAAAAGTCCTGTATCTTTACGATGATTCTTGGAACTAGAAAGCTGAAATTTTGCACAAAGTTTCCCTTTTAAATATAGACAAGGAATAGGCTGGATTTTTGAATTCTCGCGGGATTTATATTTTTATCAAGCAACGCCACGGATGGTTACGTACTAGTAAATTAAAAAATGCATGAGTTGAGCTTAAAAAATAACTAATTCAATACAATGGTTTCAGTATGTAATAATATCAAAACTTTGTATAGTAGGTAATTGTAATGCGTACTGTAGCGTTAAATTCGTGAGCAATACTACAAAATACATCGCTTAAATTCGAAGTTATTGGCATAATTTATGAAAGTTTATTAGAATATAATAGAATAGCATATAATATTTTTATTCAAGTAAACTTTTACAAGTGCTTTTTAATCGTCAAAATAATTTAATTATAAATAATAATCGATACTTTGCATCGATATAGTTCCTCACTAGTCGCGATAAATACTATACAGGTTGTTCAATACGAGTGGTCCATTATGTCGAGAGCACGAATTAATGATGATTTTATTCCGCCGCGGTGTTGGCAGCTATCCGAAAAGTTTATTTGCTATAATGTGTATATTTTTCCTTCTCTATACTTCAATTTACTAGGTATTTTCAGTTATGCTATAGTTAATTCAGCTGTCAAAACTTTGAGTTCATAGTTCACATCCATCCCATAATTTCAATGAAAAAACCCTAACACCTCTTTGACACCAATGCCACAAAGTCTTAGTTTTCTCGAATCGATGTAGCTATGTCGGATTTTTAGGTTCCAAAATGTAAGGTTTTCATGACTTTGCCCGCGTGGACTACACAGATTTTAAATTTGTGTGGTCCATGCATTTCAGGGATTTTAGATTTCGTTTTAACTGAAACTTAGGTCTAAGCAAAGTCAAAGTGCGGTCTATAGATTTCCTTCAGCTGTCCTCTCATGTTTCCACTATCTTTATTAACTTTGCTTAGTCATCAATTAAATTGAACAATGTTGTAACTATGGTTTTATTATTTATTTTCTACTAACGAATTACAGAACAATCAAAGCCAACCAATCTATAAGTACACACACGTTTACACGCTGGTCATTTTTACGTACACAATTACATGGGTTCGGCGATCCCCAGTAATCGAGAATCGGCCACAACTGTTAATGGGCCCGTTCCTATTAGTTTTTATTACGACGGCACAGGCCCCCGCTGCAAAAACGATTTTCCTTATGGCCACTGGAATTGTATGCCGATATATAAATTGCATGGAACTATCACGGACATGACGTATACCTAGGTATTTCTACATAGGTATAATGAACTGCAGATTTTTTTCAAATATTGGCCATGGCAAAGTACCTATACCACGTAAAGCTTGTGCTATGGCGTAGTAGCTGTGGTAGTAGTACGACATTATAGTGCGGGGGTCATTCAGTGCTCTTAGCATACATTCAAAATTCAAAATCCTTATTTTTGTCTGTTTTGTGTTTGAATAATAATTTATCATTAATCATCTAGTTACTGTAAGTGGCACTGCCGTAATTAAAGTAATTAAAATAAATAAAGAGGGAACTAGAGATTTTTTTTAAATATTGACCATGGCAAAGTATACCCACGTAAAGCTTGTGCTAGGCGTAGTACGACAATAGTGCAACGGGTGGGGTTTGAACCTTCGACTTTTCATAATTCAGTACGCTGCTTATCCATTAAGCTATTGAAGTTTTATTTATTGGAGAATTAGTTGAATAACTAAAGCGATGATCTGAATTTCACTCCCGTGGAAATTTCGAAAAAATCCGGTCTTATTTCTTACCTATATTTAAAGAGGAGTTCTGTGCAAAATTTTACCTTTCTAGATCCAAGGGTTTGGGCTGTGCGTTAAGACAGTCATTGAGTTAGGACTTTTATACTTACTTAGATAATCGTAAATACAACGCTTTAGAATTAGTAAATGAAATACATGCTGACAGTGACATTCCAAGCATTCCCTTACCGAATCGAATCGGTAAACAGGAAAACAGGAGCAAATTACGGGAATCAATAACGCTGGACCACATTATGCGAGATTTATTAGCCCCGTGTAAGCTTATTAGTTGTTGAGACGAACTAGTAAAGCATACAGATCTATGAAACTGGCAGACAGGCTTATACCTAAGTACGTACTTGTTTTTATGGCTAACTAGCTGATACCCGCGACTTCGTTCGCGTGGATGTAGTTTTTTAAAAATCCCGTGGGAACTCTTTGATTTTCCGGGATAAAAAGTAGCCTATGTGCTAATCCAGAGTATAATCTATCTCCATTCTAAATTTCAGCCCAATCCGTCCAGTAGTTTTTGCGTGAAGGAGTAACAAACATACACACACACACACACACACACACACACACACACATACAAACTTTCGCCTTTATAATATTAGTGTGATACAAACAAAACGTGCAACGAAGTTGTTTTGTGAGGAACTAAGTATGTAGATATGTAAAGGCGTGGATACTGTGTCTTAGTAAATTTTTTAGGGTTGTATGAGGTGCAAAAGGTTTTTTTTTAATTTACTACTGGCACACGCTTGACCACAATCATACCTGATGGAAATCGATGATGTGGCCTAAGATGGGAGGCGTTTGCCTGTTCACCCTTCTTTTTTGGTCGCAAATAAAATATACAAAATAAATGTTTAAGAGGTTCAAATTCATTGGAATTTGAACCTTTTAATTATTTATATATTATAAACCACGATTCGTCTTACATCAATGATAGAAAACATAATTCCACCCTATTCAAAGGTAAAGGGAGGTTATTGTTTTCTAAAATCAGCTTTGATTCATGTTTTTTTAAACATTTCAACGAAAAAATAATTTTAATCCTCCACCACAGTGGCCTTAGGCTGCTCTAAGCTTAGTTCTTGAATAAGCTGAAATTACGTGTCCTGTCTATGAAATTCCTAAGTGCAAGTCCGAGCCAATATACAAAAGTCGGGAAGAATGCCACAAAGTATTGGTGTATAAAAACCAAATGCCGTCCGCCTCTCTCCGCCTTCTCCGCCGTTTAATATACTCCGACGTACATTCACATACACAATACATTTCACAAGCTTCAAATAAAAATTCTTAAAAAAAAACTAGCCAAGTGCGAGTCAGACTCGCGCACTGAGGGTTCTCGGGTATTTTTTCCAACATTTTGCACGATAAATCAAAAACTATTATACATACAAATAAATAAAAATCTGTTTTACGATGTACAGGTAAAGCCCTTTCATATGATACCGCACTTGGTGTATTATCTTATTTTGAAAATTGAAACACATTTTAATATTTTTTTTAATGATGTAACCACAAATTCACGGTTTCCAGATTTATTCCTATACTTGTGCTATGAGACCTACCTACCTACCAAATTTCATGGTTCTAAGTCAACGGGAAGTACCCTATAGGTTTCTTGACAGACAGACAGACAGACAGACAAAAAAGTGATCCTATAAAGGTTCCGTTTTTCCTATTCAAATTCAAATTCAAATTCAAATTCAAAATGTTTTTATTCAATTAGACTTTTACAAGTTCTTTCGAATCGTCAAAAGCATCTACCACTGGTTCGGAATGCCTTTCCTACCGAGAAGAACCAGCAAGAAACTCGGCGGTTGCTCTTTTCAATGATTTGATATACAATATTATGCCCTTGGATGAATAAATACTCAGGATGGTATGCTCCGAAAAGTCAAATGAAGCAGGGCTAACTGTCATTTGATGAGTATGTGTGCGTTATGGAATGATACCATTCACATATGAAAATTTGCCTATTTTCCTATTTTTCCCTATTTTTCCCTTTCACGATGATTATTATTAATAAATGAGATCTCATTAGATTAGTCTTTATTATGATAGTTACAAATCAATGGATGTTCGATGATAAAAATAATAATAATAGATTGCAATGTATTAAAATTTACCTACTCTGTTTTTACATAACTTTGAATTTTACAGTATAGGGCCTCTGGCCCTATTAAAAATCTCTGCTTAACAGGGTGCCCATCACCATATATACTATATAATCGTATCCTGAGAGTTAAAAATTAAAAAGTTAAAAAGTCAAATATAAAAACACAATATATTCACTAAAAATTCTCATATTCATATATATTCATATTTTACTAGTCTTAATAATAGTATGAGGATTTATTATTTATCTATATATCATATTTATTTATTATTATTTTTTTAGTATATATTATGTATTTTATTATTTAGTACATTATTTAAATTTTAACATGTTTCTATGTATTTATTTATTTATTTATTTATATATTTATTTATTCTAATATTATATATAAATGTAAATGTATACTTACACCACCTACCTCTAATATCTATAGCTATATCCTTTGGACCATTTTGGTTGCCTGGAAGAGATCGCTAGGTAGCGATAAGGCCGCCAAATTGTACCTATATTTTGTTGAGCTTTGTATGTGTTTTTCTGTACTAATTTTGTGGTGTACAATAAAAGTATATTCATTCATTCATTCATTCATTAAAAATATTTAATAATAATCCAAGTATGTACCAGTTGGCGATTTTGTTTAGCGTAGCTCGCAGGGTTAGTAGACTATTCACTACTTTTGGTGTTATACACCGGGCAAGTTTACATCCTTATATCGTAGATCTCTTACCAAATTACACAAAGCGGCTCTTGGGTAGCGGTTTTTTTTTTCTCTAAGCCAAATTCATAGTTATTTATTCAAAATGGGTTCATATTTTATTTGTCTTGTGTTTTCTGACATTTATGACCTTAAAAAAATATCTAAATAAAGATAAATATTATAGCTATCCGTATAGCGTCCCATCTTTGACCACATCACGCGTGACGAGTCCTCTGTTCGTCGCTAAGGTTGTTTTGGTGGGTGCCTACCTATCATGGACTAACTATAACTAAATAATATTATTAATGTAGTAAGATTTTGATTAAGTTAAGATTAAGTAGCAGGCTCACAGAATTGGAATTCGCAATTAAAAATCTGAATTGGGACATAATAGGCTTGAGTGAGGTAAGAAGAGAGAGTGAAATAATTGAAGAGTACTCAGAATATATTTTGTACCATACCTCTGCCTCTAAGGGAAGAAATGGGGTTGGATTTCTATTAAAACGGAATTTAAAAAATCTCATAGTAGGTTTCAAACAATTCTCAGACAGAATTGCAACACTGGAAATTCAAACAACAGAACACGAGGTTTGGTCTATCATCCAAGTTTATGCTCCCACTGAGAACTGTGAAAAGGAAGAAATTGAAAGTTTCTATGAGTCAGTAGAGGCCGCTCTAGATTTTGTAAACTCGACCAACCTTATCGTACTCGGGGATTTCAACGCGCAGATTGGAAAAATACAAAACGGGGAGGAAGGAGTACTGGGTCAGTACTCAGGCGGTAAAAGAAGTCCTCGAGGCCAAAAATTGGTAGAGTTCGCATTGGAGCACAATCTTCGGATAGTCAATAGTCTATTCAAACGGAAGACACATAAAAAATGGACTTGGCGGTCCCCAGATGGAAAGCACTTTAACGAGATAGACTATATATTAACAAACCGTACAAAACAAATACAGAACTTTGACATTATAAACAATTTAAATTTTAACACTGACCATAGAATGATTAGATGTAAGATAAAAATACAATCAAAGAAAAACAGGAAATTCATTAAACCTGGTAAGTGTACCACAAGTTTGCCGAAAGTCTCTGAAGAGTGTGAGAAATACTGGAGACATAGGCTCATGCAGTCTCTACATCTTACAGACAATGTACAAAACCAGTATAATCACATGATGAGTGAGATGGAAAGCTTATTAAGGGAAATACCGAAGCAGAAAAAAGGAAGGAATAAGTATGTAAACCAGGAAACCATAAATCTCCTACGAGAACGGAAAGAACTCTTCAAAGAAAAACGAACCAAAGAAATTAGACAAAAGATAACTCGAATTAGCAAACAAATAAACAGGAATATCTTACAAGAAAGAAGGAGACATCGACAGCAAACATTTGAGAACTTTATATCTAAAACTGGAGCCATAAAGAAAGCGTACAAAGAACTTAGTGATAAGATGGAATGGGCAACAAATCTAAAGAATAAAAGGGGAAGTATATTATTCAAACGGCCAGAAATAATTAAGGAAGCAACAGAATTTTATAAAAACTTATATGAAGACAGACAAATAGTGGACCAGACTAATGTACTCTCAACTGTATACCCCGTAGCCAACGAGCCCGTACGATCTTATGATACTCTACCTATAACATCGTCCGAGATAGAGTATGCTATAAAAACTCAGAAAAATGGCAAAACTCCTGGAAACGACCAAATCTCGAATGAGTTATTAAAATCTTTTCTTAACGCTTTACGAGAGCCGCTACTTTCTCTTTTTAATCGCATTTTGAGCACGGAACTGACGCCAGACCAGTGGTCAGAGTCTGTCATAACACTTTTGTTTAAAAAGGGCGACAGAGGTGAGTTGGGCAACTACAGGCCAATTAGCCTCATGTCCAATATTTACAAAGTTTTTGCTAAAGTGCTCTTGAACAGAATGACCAATACGCTTGATGACCAGCAACCATGCGAACAAGCTGGCTTTAGGAAAAAATTCTCTACGGTCGACCATATTCAGGTAGTGACTCAATTGATAGAGAAGGCTAACGAATACGACATAAAGATGTACATGTGTTTTATTGACTACAAAAAAGCCTTCGACTCTATCGATAGAAATAGAATATGGTCGTCACTACGCGAACAAGGTGTCTCTCAGAAGTACATAAATATAATCAATAGTGTATATTCTAGATGCCGGGCAAGAATTAGACTCGAAAGGGAGGGAGCTGAATTTCCCATCAATAGAGGCGCAAGACAAGGAGACCCGTTATCACCGAAAATTTTCACTGCAGTCTTAGAAAGCATTTTTAGAAACCTGGACTGGGAAGAAAAGGGCCTAAGAATTGACGGCGAGTTCCTTAGTCATCTACGTTTTGCAGACGACATCGTCGTATTCGCGGAAAATGCATCGGATCTCAACGTAATGGTAGAGGAACTAGCAAAAGAGAGCAAGAAAGCTGGCCTGTTATTAAACAGCTCCAAGACAAAGATCCTGACGAATTCGGAATGGGTGGACATCAGTATAGCGGGGGAAAAAATTGACTACGTAAAAGATTATGTCTACCTAGGGCAGTCTGTATCTTTTGAAAACTGTACGGAGAAGGAGATACAGAGAAGAATCGCTATTGCTTGGAGAAAGTTTTGGAGTTATAAGGAGATTATGAAGAGCAGGGAAATAAAAGTTTATATAAAAAAGAAACTCTTTGAGGTCGCGATATTGCCATGTTTGACATATGGATGTCAAACGTGGGCTCTAAGAAAGGAAGAGGAAGAAAAACTAGCAATCTGTCAAAGGAAGATGGAGAGAAGTATGTTGGGACTAAGGATGAAAGATAGAGTAAGTAACAAAACGATTCGGAATATGACCAAACTGACAGATATAAGAAAAATTATTATAAAATTAAAATGGAAATGGGCTGGACATGTTTGTAGGTTGGATAAGATGAGATGGACAAAAAAGGTGACTGAGTGGATTCCAAGAAACAGAAAAAGGAAAAGAGGACGACAAAGAAAAAGATGGCGAGATGTTTTTGCACACAAAGTAGGACCGGACTGGATGCGGAAAGCTCGGGATAGGGAGCTTTGGAGAGATTTGGGGGAGGCCTACGCCACGGAGGCGACTAGTACGTAAATAAATTACTATACTATTATTATAAAAGGGACTTAAATATTTTATTTAAACATAAATATTTTGACATTATTTCATAAATTTTTATGTGACGATAAATTAATTGATACTGAGAAATTGACATAAGTTTTGATTTTGACTATGATGAATTTATGAACAAAAATGAATAAATAAATTATTGTAACACAAGATAGCTATAAATGTATTAGGAAACGTATTAGATAATAAAGGCTTTTTTACTTTTACTTTACTTTTACTTTAAGATTTTGATTACCTATTTATTTATTTCTTTATTGCACACACAAACATATACATTTACAAAAAACATAGAAGACAACATGGTAAGTACGTTGGACAGATAAAAACATACGTTTTTATCTGTCCAATTACGTAGGTACCTAGGTACTTCATGATAAATTTGGCATGCAGCTATTATGACGGAGACTGGTATATTAAATGTACTACAATTTAGTAATAAGTTTTGTTTTAGTTAAATTTCAATATCAATTTAAAATCTTTTAATTAACAAAACAGCCCTTTTCGCTTAATTATATCTGTGGTCGGAAGGAAAAGGGGCACAAGTCGCATTTTTCACTAAAATTACAAAAACTCACAAATGAAATATATTATTTCAAGCTTCAAGGGAAAAAGGCATATTTTACGAAAACTTTGTTTATTCCAGAATAAAAACCAAACAAAAATTGGGCACAAGTCGATTATCGTCTGTCTTAACCACTTCTTAACAAAGAATAGGGGCACAACTTAAATGATGCCTACTTGTAACAAGGTTTCGCAAAATTTTTGGTTTGGAATATGGCATCATGTCTACTTAGCTCTCAAATCGTTGCCTTTTAGAACAAAAAAGCTCATTATAAATGACCGAAGTTACACTGTTTAATTGTTTTGGTGTTTTTTTGGACTAATTATTAGTTATTACTATCGAACCGTTAGGTAACCAATCCCATTATAGGACAACACTGTTTGTTAGGCACCTGGACCTTTGCACAAGATTCCACCACCATTGTTTCATTTAAGTCAGTTATGGATTCTTTTGTACCACTTCGGAAGTACCTAAGTAGGTAATAAGTTTTCTAATTTATTATTACTTAGTTAACGGTTTAGAACTTATTTGTTATTTTTTGTTGTTAAAACGGGTCCGTGGTCCTACGTCCTACTCCTATAATTTTGTTGTATAATTTGTATATTACCGGTAAATTCAGAAATATATTTCTTATTCTAGATTCATTTTACTCACAACGAAAGAAAGAGGAAGACCAACAATATAAGATCCATTATAAAACTTAAAAGAAACAAAGGATACATTATATAAACCAAAAAGGAAGAATAGTTAGTGCAAGTAAAGTAAAATACATATCTATGAGTAAAACATTAATCAGATTGCAGGAAGAAATCTGCTTATAAAATTTACCTTTGAGCAACAAAGTCAGATATTTCAAGAATACTGAAACCATAGTGATTTCAATAAGAGAGTTTTATATTTAGCACAACTGATTTCACATGGTCCTAAAAAGATTGTAGGTCCGTTTAACGATCAGTGGACAAAATTTCTTTTTGGAAGAAATGTCAATTACATTGACCATGTATTTCGGGATTAGATTGTCTGGAGTTTAGAAGTCTTAGTTGAAATAAGAATCTTTCAAACAGACATTTTGTGAGACAGACAAATTTATGCGAACAGTTATTAAAAATCCTTCTTTGGAATATCCAGCATTATTACAAGTAACGACAAAACTAGATCTTACAACTCCACCTTCTAAAATTTCGGAAGAAAAGAATAACTAATTCTTGACCACATAAGCTACTTACTTTATGACTTACCTAACTTATAGATCTCATTATTCACGACGACACACAGGCAAAACCTGTCTTCTATTAGGCTTGAACTTAACAATTTATGTGGGTACGAAATGTATAAAGAAGACATATCCAGTTTCCAGATTACACTTTGGCAAAATATTTAAGAACACTGGTCTTAAATTCAAAAGCCAGTTCTAGACACGTGTAATACCTATGACGCGCTACATGTGATAATTAAATTAGTAGAGCCAATGAAAAAGAGACACAAACTTGACAGTCATCAAATAAAAGCAGATTTTGCTAATCTAGAAAATTGAAGAAACTTTCAGCAATGAAAGATTAACCTTTAGTTTGCAGCAATTCTTGTTAACATCACTTTTAAAAATAATTTACAAACGTACAAAAATTAAATATAATATAAATCTAAATCTAATATAATATAATATTTAATATAATATAATATCAAAATCACATTTACATAAACATAGAATCATCTAAAAATCTGTGTTCATAACACAAATACTTCCAATTATTGAGATTTGAACCAGCTACATCCGGTGATCTAAGATTATAAGTATTTTTATCAAATAAATTAATAGTATAACAAACAAATTATCTTAATTTGTTCGTTTTTATTAATAACCACTTACTAAAAAAATGGCCTAAGTTAGTATGACGTAAGGTTGGCAGTCGAAGTTGGGTTTAGAAAAGAGGCACAAGTCACATTAATTTAAAATATATAATAATAAATTTAAAAAAAATTGGATAATATATTATATGAGCTCATTTACAAAAGAAAACTATAAATTAAATCACAATATAATGTATATTTCAAAGTGTATCTTGATTTTAAGAAACGGTGTCTCGACTAATTTCTTTCTTTGGTCCGTACTGGCGAAACGAGCTGTAGCCGCGTATCTGACTTATGCCCCTTTTCCTTACGGCCACAGATATTATGATTGTCATCAAAAATAAAATATAAATTTGTCTAAATATAATGAAAAAAAATTGCTCATTTTTAGGCAAAATTACCCCATTTATTTTCTGACAACCCTAGACTTCAATTTGAAGTTGTGTAATTTGCACAGCACGATTACGATACGATTTAAAATTAAATTATTTCATTGAAGTGTCAAACAAAAAAATATAATAACTACGTTGTGTCAAATGCGTATCGGAAGGTGTTAAGTGGCCAGTTTCGTAGAATTTATGTTGAGTTTGTGTGCGTGACGTGTAATTACAGAGATTTGGTCGATAGTTGTGCTTCCTTCGTTTGTACGGCGGGGTCACCGGTTGATTATGCCATGTATACAAGCAATTGAAGTCCTGCACATTGCTGGAGCGAATCGAAGTTCAGATCCACGCTTTTTTATCATTTACATAATCTTCGATAGTATAATATGCTTTTCTCAGGAGCATATTTTTAATAGATTTTTTGAACCTGTGTGTATTGAGGTACGGAACCCTAAAAATTGAATTTGAATGACACTAAAAGGCATTGTGTGTGTCTTGTTAAGAGCTTACTATAGAAATGATCTTATAAAGTACTTTAAGTAAGTAGATATCCTATTCGTGAGGTCGGGATTCGATACCGGGCACGCACCTTTAAATTTTCAGAGCTATATCGTTATTTTAAGTAATTAATTACTATCACTTGGGCGCGTTTGGAACCCTCGTAGCTTTAGTTTAACGTAATTAATTATCACCACTAGGTACATCATTATTTGACAATCAGTAAGTGTACAATAGTACCCAATTTGCATACATGACTTTGCTTTGACTTGCTTCAATGGTGAAAGAAAAAATCGTAAGGAAAAAGTCTGAGAGTTTTCCATAATTTTGTTAAAGATGTCAATTCGTACTTGGCCAGCGCGGCGGTCTTGGCCTAAACCCTTCTCATTCTGAAAGGAGACCTGAGCTCAATAGTATTTATAAATTTACTAGCCAATGCCCGCGACTTCGCCCGCGTGGATTTAGGTTGTTCAAAATCCCGTGGAAACTCTTTAATTTTCTAGGATAAAAAGTAGCCTATGTGCTAATCCAGGATATTATCTATCTCCATTCCAAATTTCAGCCAAATCCGTCAAAGTTTTTGCGCGAAGAAGTAACAAACATATACACACACACACACACACACAGAGACACACACACGCACATACACACAAACTTTCGCCTTTATAATATTAGTGTGATGGCAATGTAGCACTTTTCTCTCCGCCTATCCGCAACATATGTCACAAGCGCTACGGCACAATAAATAAATAGCGCAAATTCCGAAGTGACCAGTGTCCCAATAAAAGCGTACTATCGTCCCGGGGTGGATAAATATTGCAACCCTTATTGTCCACGCATTTGTTAACCGGCATTGCGCCTGAGGGATGACAGGGAATTTGGCATTGACTTTGGAGAAAGAAATTCGCTATGTTAACTGTGATAATTAATTATTAACTTTTCTACAGGGTTGTTATTAGTTTTGCAAATTTTTTCTCGTGTTTTTTGTATAATATGGTAACTTATTACTCAAAACGATCATATCTCTTTTTGTTAGTAGGCAAATCAGTACGTACTTGAGTGTGATTTGACTAGTGAATGGTGATAAGAGAAAATCTAAGATGGAAGCGGGCTTGTTAGAAAGGAGTCTGCATACAACAAATAAAAACTGTTAGTTTTTTAACCCCCGACTCAAAAAGAGGGGTGTTATAAGTTTGACGTGTGTATCTGTATATCTGTGTAGTGTATCTGTCTGTGGCATCGTAGCTCCTAAACCAATGAACCGATTTCAATTCAGTTTTTTTTTGTTTGAAAGGTGGCTTGTTTGAGAGTGTTCTTAGCTATAATCCAAGAAAATTGGTTCAGCCGTTTGAAAGTTATCAGCTCTTTTCTATTTACTGTAACCTTCACTTGTCGAGGGTGTTGTAAATTTTTAATTTACACTTGTTCATAGAAACATTTTGAGCAGTATCCAAACTCGCGTGATCAAAGCGATTACGAAGCAGGAATATCAGCTACGCGGCAGATTTTGTTAGGCCATAGGCTTTAAATATCGCTATAGACTCGCTTCGTGGTAGCTCCAGCATCGCGTTCCGCATCTCGCGTTCATGACGCCCAAGTGGCACCGTAGCTTTAGTTTCGTTTAGTATGAAAACAAGGTTAGATGTCACTGTTCATGATGTTTGACTCACGCTATCTGTGTTTGTAAGCCGTTTGAAGAACAAACAGTTACGTTGCAAAACGAATACGTGCTTTAAATTAGTAGTTAACAATAAGAAAATGCTTCCTAGTTCCTTGAGTTTGAGTGCAATAAAAGCACAGTTTATTATGAACAATAGAATCCGAAGCGACATTAGAATCTAGGTTTTATGAACCGTACCGGGGCACGGGGTGGGCGATAAATCCGCTCGAGGTCGCGCTATCAGTAAAAATATATACTTCCCTCCCAATAGACAAGATAACGCGATATGAATGCAACTTGTCTGCGACATTCCGTGAATGCTCGCGTTGCTACGGTTAGTGTGGAGATGGGTTTTTTCGTAAAATAAAAAAAATAAAAATACAAGGAACCAAAAGCTTAATTTGCCTTTATCTTTATCCATATCCGCAACATGCCGCATGAGACATGCACCCCCACTGCAGGACATGCAGGACAAGCCAGCTACCAAGCAAGCAATACGCACCACCACCACGCAGCATCACACAAATTCCAAAAGCACTCAACGTTCGTTTGCATATCATGGACTTCCGCAAATAGCATCTGCTTCTATACAACATGTACCTACCTTTTTCAGGTAGTCGAGCTAACATCAGGTGGCGAAAAGTAAATTTTTTTTACTCTCCATCCCGTGGAAATTCGGGAAAGCTAGTCTTATTCTTTATCAACCTCTGCGTAAAATTTCAGCTTTCTAGGTCTAAGTTTTTGGGCTGAGTGTTGATGAGTTAGTCAGTGAGTTCAACTTCGTCCGCCTAAGTTGTCCTTAAAAATCCCCTGGGAACTCTTTGATTTTCTAGGATAAAAGTATGGCTATACCCTTTCCTGGGATTCAAGCTATGTCTGTACAGACAGAAATAGACAGGCACACTTTCATATATTTAGTATTTAGTATGTAGCGTCTGATTATTAAATGAAAAAACAGTCCTTATCCATACTTCCTAACCGAGTCCTTAGTATTAGCAGTAAATCAATTTGTGCCGGCAGCATACTGCAGTCGATATTACCTACGTAACTATCACGATACCAACATACTTGCGAGTTGCCATGCTATAACTTTTCCCTGCAATAGAGTATTTACATAGAAGGCACACTTTACCGATCAAGAACTTGGCATGACACAGTTTAGAAAGGTAGAAAACATGGTGAGTAATATTTTAAAACAAGAGTACTGTTATCAATTTAAAAAAAAAGTTTGGCATTATTTTAAATACAGAATGGTTTTTTGTTATAGCTACAGTACATTTCATATGTACACTAAATATGTATTAAAAATATGATTAGTATTTTTTTTATGTTATTTATCCAAAGTTACAAAAAAAAACACATCTGGAAATCCTTGGCTCCGGTTTATATGCTAAGTTCTATCCTGAACTATAACTTAACATACGTAAATTATACTGATTTAGAATTGTAATTAGCATTAAAATATTTTGTGTAACCTTACGTGAACTTAAAACTTGAGCTACAAGGGTTCTAAACGCACCCAGGTTTGAGAAGAAGTCCAAAAAACCAAAAAAAAAAACAGTGTCTTCAAAGCACATCAAATCAATCTGATGTGTTTTGAAGACACTGTTTTTTTTTTTTCCAGTGGTCCCATCGTCAGCCAGCTATTTTGGCGTGCACAGTTTTTGTGACCCAGGGTATAACTGAATAAATGATAAAAATATAAATAGGGTATGTACCTTCCTCAATGTTATACACTCCTATACATTTTCAATTGAAAAGTGGACATTCAAACATCGAAACTAGCAACATCGATTCCAAAACATCGCGTGTCGATCAAATGATATCTCGATTCTGACAATCGCATGCCATTGGCGACCTTTGAAATAGTAACCCAGCCAGCTATTTTGGCGTGCATAATTTTTGTGTGACCCTGGTTAAAACTGGGTAATCTACTGTACCGTTGGGCTATAATTTTCATTTTCCGTCCAAAATATGAAAGATAAGATTATGGAATAGGTAAATATGGCTATACCAAAACATTATTTAGCATGATAAGAATAAGATTGGTGAAAATAACACATGGGTTTCCTTTTCTTAATCTACTGGAAGTGAGTTTAGTTTTATTTTATACTAGCTGATGCCCGCGACTTCGTTCGCGTTGATGTAGTTTTTTAAAAATCCCGTGGAAACTCTTTGATTTTCCGGGATAAAAAGTAGCCTATGTGCTAATCCAGAGTATAATCTATCTCCATTCTAAATTTCAGCCCAATCCGTCCAGTAGTTTTTGCGTGAAGGAGTAACAAACATACACACACACACACACACACACACACACACATACAAACTTTCGCCTTTATAATATTAGTGTGATAAGTGTGAAGTAGACCGTACGTTTATTGAAGTAAATAGCCATTCTCACTTAAAAATATATATTTTCTTGATAAAGATTTACTATTGTAAGAGTCGCTAAAGTAACCGCAGCGGCTTAAATGATAAAAAGGCTGTTAAAATTTTCAAAATATTTTATTAATCCCTTTACAACTGGCGGTAACTCGTTATACTGTAATTATAAAATTCGAACGACTTCCAAATTCAAAAGTGTTCCATTTCCGAAAACGAATTCGAAATTCAAAACGCGTTCGCAACGCAAGTGATGCATGATCACGGGTCGAGTCAAGTGCTTCTTCAATAAGAGGCCTATTTGTAATCTGTTTGAAAATGGACTATATTACGCAGGGATAAAGTTGCATTTTCAACAAACGCTATTCATAGGTCCGTGGGTAGACGGTCCGCCAAATGAACATAGTCGCGACTTTATTTTGTACGTTATTCAAATCGGGCCAATATTTATATACAGGATGATATTAAATATCTTCACTAATATTATGATTAAGAATTATCATTTTCGTGAGGTTTGAGTTTTGGAGAAGCTAGTTGTAAGTTTTCATTCGAAGCTCAATTGAAAGAGACCCCAAACATAAAAAAAGTGTAGACAAATCTGACGACAAGACATATTATAATCTCAGATAAGATAAGACCATCTTCAATGTATAAAGATAAAGTACGATACAATATATCATGCCAGTCATATTTTTCAGACCATTTTTTGCATTTGAAACTTTACGAGCCTTAATTTTACTGGCTACTTTTTTTAGTTCGGTGATATTCAAAAAGTGTAATATAGTGGACCTATTGATTTTAAATATTGCTTTGGCTTCGTGATTGCAACACTGAATCATCAAATCAATATACACTGTGCCAAAGCGGATAAATTTAAGTACTGGTAGGTACCTATATCTAGTATGCAGACTTTTTGGGATTTCACTTGAAACCAAGCAATTTAAGTCGTCAAAATTTTCACAAAAAGACCGCCGGCCTTCATTTAATTTATCCAGGCCGCAATCGACTGGCATTGGTTTGCAGTAAGTATCTTTTGGTATAAGAAAGCAGGATTCCGCGTGTTATTGTAGAACTGCTGTCGTGGAACCACGTTTTGCACGCGGAGTTTCGCTAGTTTTGGCCTTTTTTTTATTTACTATAGGCAAGCGCTTGACAACAGTCACACCTGATGGAAAGTGATGATGTGCTCTAAGATGGGACACGTTTACCTTAGACTCCTTAGAGCCAGACAAGAGAGAGTAAAGGTAGGTAAGTAAGGTAAACTACCATAGGTTGCAGACAAAGCGACTGACAAGCGCTACGGACGCGCCGGGGCTGAAGCAACAATACTAAATAAGTACTATCAAATCACGTATTTGCGTCTAATAGTGTCTTACGCCACTTCCGAGCCTCCTGCGTTAGATGAGCGTGAGACCGACGCCATACATTTCCATAGTACTTCTATTCTTCTTTCTTCTCTCTGGGCTGGATTCTGCACTTAAACGTTTCCGTCTGTTATGTGTTTTCATAGTGTTTATACTTTTAGTATTGTTTGCGCGCGTCAGTCATACTTAGTATTGTCGTCAGGTCCGTTGTGCGCGTCACTTCAGTTGCGACATGCGAAAGTCTACCTTGAGGAGGGAAAAAGTTTTCCTAAAAGTAATTTCATTCTATACATTCCCAAATCATACTGTATAAGCCGATAGCTGCCATAGTATCTAGCAAGTAGATAGTGCGCCTTTTCTTCGTGCCACTTCCACTAACGATGTCATTCGGTTCCGCGCTGACGAGTTATTGAGACTTTTTCAAGAGACAACCCCCCTCCCTGTTTTTACCACCCTTTTGCCGCCCTGCGGGAGAAATGAGGATGGAGTTTCAATGGAAACGCAATGAATTTACGACACTATTGTCTGATGGATACTATGTTACTGTATTATTACATGCTGTAAAGTAGAATTTCGCAGAACTTAACGGATGGACTGACTTAATATTATAAATACGAAAGTGTGTCTGTCTGTCTGTCTGCTACGTTTTCACGGCCCAACCACTGAGCCGATCTTAATGCAATTTAGTACAAACTTGATATATATCCCAAGGAAGGACATAGGCCACTTTTTATTCCGGAAAATTGAAGAATTCCTACGGGGTTTAAAATAAACCGAATTCCATGCGGGCGGAGCCGCGGGCATCCTCTAGTAGAAAGTAAAACATGAGTTTCTAATAAATAGTACTGTACTACTGGTACGTACCTACTTTATTTATATAAGCAAGAAACATGAACTTCCGCAAAGTAACGCCTGATTCTATCCAATATTTATTTATATTAGCCTCAACAACTTATAAACTAGAAAAACTATAACACTTGAATCCGGAATGGCTCCTTTTTTGAAAAATATAGAATTGTCAATGCAATCCTGTGATGCTAAAAGTATTAAAATGTCTTTTTTTAAACAATAATATTAAGCTTGAGCTTGACTGCAATGACACTAAACAGAGGTAAGGACTAAGGTGGAGCGTGCCTCCCTAGAAGGTGCCTATTCACTCTTCTTTTGTAGGAGACAATATTAAGTAGGTAAACCTATCTTATGGGGAAAACGGAAGCCGAGAGGGCATTCCATATAATTCTATACGAAAACAGACTACGCTCATGACCCATCTAGTGTCTGAACATCCTGTTTGGCTCAGTGTAGATATCTGACGATAATTATGTCGGTTGAAAGATTGAAAACCCTTGAGCTGCGCATTTCTGCAAGGATGTGGGGTGGAAGCGGGCGATTGGTGGAATAAAGCGGATCTCTGGACTGCATTCATACGTACTCCGTACCTCTTCCACGTTCCGATCATAATTGTGGGATAATAAATATTTTTAATTAAGTGTTTACTTATTTTTAGGATTGCGTACCTCAAAAGGATAAACGAAACTCTTATAGGATCACTTGGTTGTCTGTCTGTCTGTTCGTCCGTCCATCCATCGTGTCTGTCAAGAAAACCTATAGAGGAAATTTTTCGTGAACACATTTTAATTTTTTTTGTGTGACCACAAACTCAGTTTTCGGATTTTTTCCTTTACTTGTGCTATAGACCTACTTACCTGCCAAATTCATGATTCTAGATCAACGGGGAGTACCCTAATAGGTTTTTTTGACTGACACGACAGACAGATAGACAACAATGTTATCCTATAAGGGTTCCGTTTTCCCTTTTGAGATACGGAACCCTAAAAAATGTAAAGCTCGTATATAAAGGCTCGGTGCGAGCACTGTAACATTTGTAAGTAACAAATGATGAGTCTCAATGTACTCGTAGCTCGTTTGCTGATGCGGTCGCAGATAATCATATTTTTCAGAGATCGGCCTCGATATAATACAAGGAGCGTCAGCATAAACAAACAAAAACCATCATTAGAATTTCGCAGACCCAATGTAGTCAAATAGCGGTGATAGGCCTAGTAGTTAATAACATATCGTCCTTCTATTCGGGAAGTTGGCGGTTCGATCCCGGGCACGCGCCCCTATAGTGCGTGACAGGTCGAGATGGCAATCGGGGTATGAGGCGGAGGGGACGCCTCACACACCCACACGTCTTCCGCGCTATCCCGCACCGGGTTAGCTCGGGGGCTGTGCGGGTATGCGGGGGGTCCCCACCCCAATAGCTGTCTGAGATCAGTATGTGCTATTCAAGCAATTAAATATCACTTGCTTTCACAGTGGAGGAAAACCTTTAAAATGGCAGGTATTAACCACTGCCAGTGTGCTTGCTGCTGTCTCTTTTATTTTTGTAAAATAAACTAAAAAAATGGTAATTTATTTGTTGCGCTATTTCGTAGCACTTTTCTGGCATAAATTTCTGCCTACTGTCATTGTCGGTGTGAAATCCACTTATTCCTAAGGTCGTATTTTATTAGATATCACAGTCGGGGCATTTTTTTACTGATGTTATTGACCTCCCGTGACTTTGTCCGCGTGATTAGTCAGGAATAATGTAGTTATCTATCATCGGAAGAATTTTTAGAATCCGTTCAGAGACTACCCTCTAACATAGAAGCTCCCAAACTATCTACCTCTAAGTATAGAAAATTAGTGTAGATAAAACGTGTCTTAAAACTTATTTTTCTAAATGTTTTTATTTGCCAACGCTACCGTGTCTGGATTATTACTCTATTACATTTGAATAATTATTCTTCTGCGTTGATGCGGACCGTCTATAAATACATTTGAGCCTAAACACCCGACCCTTTGCCGACCCTTGAAATACATTCATACAATTTCCACCTTTATGAATATGAATTTAACATATAATATCGTGCGTATGTTTATGTTATTTGGCTGGTTGTATTACCAATGTTTGGTGTATTTTGTGAATAATATTGACAGGTCCAAGGAAGCGAGTTATGGACGTCTGGAGTCTGCTTATTCGCCTGTTCGTAAAGACTAATGAAATAATAAATATGAATTATAGACCGAATACCACAATAATATTGTCAGACTCCATTCTATTAGAAAATTGAATTACGTTCAGAGACAAAATTGGCCGAAAGTCTATGGGCATAAAAAAATTTGTTTCTTCCTTTTTTTGATGGTACAGTATTGCACCACCTCTATTGAAAACCATTTTTTTGCATTTTCTTCTTCTAGAGAACTGAGAACGTTTAGATTTTGGGGTAAAGAGGTTATAGGTAATTTCATATTATGTGTGTCTGTCACCATGTTACTGATAATCTAGGTAGGTACTGCACCGATTTTGATGTGATGAATTTAGGCACCTAACTACTCCGTGGACTCAAGGACTCAAGTGAACTGGAGTAGCATACTTTCCCTGATGAAGTTCTGATTTCACTATGGGGCGAGGTATTTATCAGCGGGAGGTCCCGGGCTCAATTCCTGGCAGGGGCTTGTAAAATCTCTAAATCTCTGGTCTGGTGGGAGGCTTCCGCTGTACCTTGTTACCACCCTACCGGCAAAGCCGCGCTGCAAACGATTAAGTGATCCGGTACGATGCCGTGTAGAAACCAAAGGAGTAAGTATACCTATGGGCTGCCGTACCTACCCCTTCCAGGTTATCCCGCTTCCATCTTAGACTGCATCATCACCTACCACCAGGTGAGATTGCAGTCAAGGGCTAACTTCTATCTGAATAAAAAAAAAGTGGACTAACGCGGTGGGTGCTACTTGCTACCAAGAGGACGCTATGAAAATACATTCTAAGGGAATCACTCCTTATGGTCGAGGCTCTACATTTTATTTGTATAGGTTCCCGTTGTTTTTGCCAAGGAGTGTAGTCATATTACTATGCCTTATATTATTCAATAAACTGTATCGTGGATATTATCAAATGACACGCGAAACAGAAATCAAGGCCCGCTAATCAATCGCCACAACCGATTTGCATTTTTTACATAATAATAAATGACTACTCCTTTCCGATTATATCAGTATAGATATTATTTCACTTCTAATTTATAATTATCATAAAAAAATTATAGTAAAAATATCTGGGGGGTGTGACATAAGAGGTTACATTTTATCCCGGAAAGTCAAAAAGTTCCCATCGGATATTTTAAATTGTCAAAGTTGCGGGCATTAGAGAGTAGGTTAAATAAATACACTAGTTTTCGAAGTATATTGTATATAATACCTATCTAGAAATACAGGTGTAACCAGAACGCTAACAAAACGAAGACAAGTGATAGTACGCATGATTACTGATAAGATATCATTAAAAAAGTAGGAAAAAAAATCTGTATTTTTAAAAGTTCACAATATATTGCATAAACATCAGACTGACGCTAGAGGTCAACGAACGTTCCGTAAATAGGTCACTCGAAGTCAATGCCGCGTCGTAGGTGGGGCATTGACCCGAGTTTTGCACGCTATACATTGTGGGTTTGAAAATAACTAAATTACTAAAACTACAAGATAAGGTAAACGGTTATTGGCATTGGATTGTGTTAGGTACAATTATAATACCGCTAAGTTTTTGCTGGCGTTCTTGTTACACCCTGTATAATACCTATCTAGATATATGGTACATGTTGTAACATGTGTACGCGACAGTCAAATCGCCCGTGACACCCTCCTCCTGAACTTAGCAATTACAATTGTGTCATTTAGTTATTACCTAATACCTAGATACCCTATTGTAGTACCTACGTACCTACCACAGGCTATAGGTAAGTACCTATGATTATGGATTTCATAAGTACGGATCAATAGATGATGCCCATGACTCCATCCGCGTGGATTTAGGTGTTTTTAATCCCGTGGGAACTATTTGCTTTCCAGGAGAAAAAGTTGCCTATGTCCAGTTCCGTGACGCAAGCCACCTCAGTAAGTATCAAACGTATAATTCAGTTGAATGGATGGATCTTTAAGAATCCCGTAAGAACTCTTTAATTTTCCGGGATACAAAGTAACCTATGTCTGTCCCCGGGATGTAAGCTAACTCTGTACCAAATTCCATTAAAATCGGTTAAACTTTTGGGCCGTGTATAAGTAAGCAGACAGACAGACAGCCAGACACACTTTCGCATTTATAATATTAGTATGGAGGATATGGATTTGATGACTTTGCTTAGTTCAAAAAGTTTCAGTTAAAACGAGACTGATATACGCCAGCGGTGCAACGCTGTCTCGTTTTAACAGTGTCTTAAGTCTGAGCAAAGTCCAAGTGCGCTCTGTAGATCTCAGCCTTAGGACCAGTGTCCTTAGATCTGCACATTATCGAGCACAAGTGTCCGCTTCAGATGCTTTATTCTTTCCATTGTCAACAGGCTATTTGCCAGATGATTTGGGTGGAGCAAGACATGATTTAAATTTTATAGTAAGTAAGGACCCAAATCTCCGGCCCGCAACCAACAAGAGACCTTTTCGCACGCAAACAGCTCGTCACAACGATCAACACGCCTCATTAGCAGTTCAAATGAATCGATGATATTTACCAAACGAATCAGATCGCGTGCCGACCAACTTCGCCCATTAACTGTAACGAGATTGATAATTGCTTCATTGCAAGGGTTAACATAATGGCCGATGATTGGTATGGGTTGGGCCTTAATTTTGTTTGCCAGCTTATTTGTCTACGGTTCACCACAAGGTATGTGGTTTTCTAAAAGCTTTCATCTTTCGGAAACCTTGATGCTAAATCTTTATGGTATGTAAAAAAAGAAACAATTTTCCATTAATTTATCACGTCAGTGAAATATTGTAGGCAAATTCTAGGAGCAAATAATATATGCGTCTGGTTTAAATTAACACGGGCTCACTATCCTACATGGATATCCTATGGATATCCTACAACAATAGGCTCAAAGATCTTTTTGAGTCGATGTTAATGTGAAACTATACTTTTTTAATTAAATCTGAAAAACCACAGACAGATATTTTTTGTTTCTAAAATATTTCACCCTACAGAACCTTACAGAATTTTATTGAGTTTGATTGGTGAATAAAATAAAATGAAGACCAAAAGTATTACCTATATCGAAAGCGCGTAGGGTCATTTCTCTTAAAACGCAAATCTAAAGACTTCGCTTTTAAAATTAACTTATCAACTCTATTATTACTAGTTCAAAAACGCCGTTAAAACAGTAAATAGGTCACACCACCCCAATTCTCTATTATACGTATTTAACGAAAAATAACCACAAGTTAACAGTGGCGGTAAACAAATGGGGGGGTAGTTCCAATATTTGTGGTGGATTACATTAAGCAACTATTTCTGTTTATGTCAATACTAGCCCGGACCGTTTTGTGTAAATACGGGATAAAATAAATGTATGGAACAAAGATGTTATCCATATTACAAGATGTGACTCATTATAAAGTTTTTCCTGGTGAAATTTTTGAAGCAAAAAGTAGCTGGTGCGTGGTCTTGTACATAATACAAGTACTAGTTTGTATTAATTTTTTGCGGGCTGTAACTCTCTTTTGCTTATCGACTATGGTCAGTGTCCTTTTGATTTTGACAACTTCATAGAACACAATTTTTGTTCGCAAAGATTCATCAAGTACGTAGGCCGTAGGTACATCGAAACATGAGAGCAAAGTTTTTAATTTATTTATGCACAAGTTAGCCCTTGACTGCTATCTCCCTGCTGGTAAGTGAAGATGCAGTCTAAGGTGGTAGCGGGCTAACCAGTTTCATTAAAGCCTGGTCAGTTTCTACGGTTTTTTCACCCGAACGCTTAATCGCTTTTGTCGGTAGGGTGATAACTAGCCATGGCCAGAGACCATTTAGAAAATGTAAATTTTCAAACTGTTGCCGCGAATCGAACCATTCACCACTCCCACTTTTAAGGCCACAGCGATCACCACTGCGCCAAGGAAATAGGCATAGTAATTAGAGGTTGTTGACGTATTGTAAAGCAAAATAATAAAATTCAATGACACTTCTAGCTTAATTATACATCATGGTTATTCACGTACCAGTGCCCCTTGCAATATAGTACCGTCCCAAGTCAACTATTAAGAATTTTTAATGACCCACGTTGATCCTTGTACCGATAAACCACATGCGAGGTTTAAAATATGGTTCGGTTGATACATTAATTGAATTTTCTAGACATGTTATTATTTTGTATAAGTAATTCCTTTATTATTGGTAAAAAGGCCTGGATCCCATTCCAAGGCCCTGTAACAAATCGCCAGTGAAGTTCTAACAGCGCGTAAGTCAAAAAGTCTACCATACAGGAGAGTAATTAAATTCGTTAGCAAACCTTGATGTATAACATTTTTAACCCCCGACCCAAAAAGAGGGGTGTTATAAGTTTGACGTGTGTAGGTATCTGTGTATCTGTGTATCTGTCTGTGGCACTGTAGCGCCTAAACTAATGAACCGATTTTAATTTAGTTTTTTTTTTGTTTGAAAGGTGGCTTGATCGGGTGGCTTAGCTATAATCCAAGAAAATCGCTTCAGCCGTTTGAAAGTTATCAGCTATTTTCTAGTTACTGTAACCTTTACTTGTCGGGGGTGTTATAAATTTTTATTTACACTTGTTGAAAAAATGAAGTTATTGATGAAATAAAAGACTAGAGGATGTGTAGCTTACTAATTTGCTGAGGGTGTTGGTACTAAACCCTGGCTGCCTCTAGTGAGCACAAAGCGCATTCTATTCGCAATAATAAGTACGTAGAAACTTATGATGTCGGCTTCAAAACCATGCTTAAAAACCAATACCCCAAAACAGGGGAAAGCACTTCACACAAATCAAAACGTGCCGGGAATCGAACACAATGCCACTCAGCGCATCTTCACAGAATTGATGTTGTCGATATATCACCTAGCATTCTTCGCCAACGCCCATACACTTGACTAATACGGATTTATGTGCTGCTGTATAGGGTGCGTACAGATTTGGGTGCTGAACCAAAAATAAAATAAAATGAATAAGTATATACTGAGGCTGCGATCCACGCTCTGGGGCCTACCTGGTCCTGTTGTCCATCGCCATTCAGCGGGGCAATGCTGCCAGCTTGATGGGCACTTTTGGTCCAGGGGCAACCAGGGGTGGTCTTTTTGACGACTAGGTATAACTAATAGTAATTTTAATTTATAATTATTAATGTTTTAGAATAAGTATACCTATAAATAAAATTTTATTTCAGACCATCTTATACAAAACAGTCCATATACAAAGTTAGTGTGTTAGTAACAATATTTCCTTATAATTATATTAGTAATGTTAGTAGAAAGTAAATAAATAAAGTAGCCTACCGTGGCAACTCTAGTCGCCCGGTGGCCACAGATACCCAATGTTTTGTTTCTGGGCAGTCCATTCTGTCCCTTATTGCACACAGATTGGCGTTGTGACTGCTACGAAAGCACTGTAGGATTGAGGTCATCATAAAGAGGAATTAGTGCGAATTAATCATAGACCCATAATTAGCGGCCATGTTTCAGATCCATGTGTCATCATTGGCAACACACTATTCGAAGACTTTGCAGGTCTTTAAGCACTAAAGAATTTTCTCGAAGATTTCTAAGATTTCCGAACGCTGCCCAGCCAAGTTGGATTGTGCAGCTTAATCTCATTCTCGAAAGTGGATCTACCTAGGTGAGTTGTATGTTCTAGATATACATACTAGGTGCTGGAATGATAAACTCACACCGGAAAAGGCAGATGGATAGAAGACATCAAACGATTTGTCAGCACAAGAGACTTTTTTATGGTCTAAATAATTCTGCACACCTGTAAAAATTCGCTTTTTTTACAATACTTTATTAAATAGTAGTTTTTTGTAGTATTATAAAAATATCGACTAGCTAGTCAATGTGTGTACGAGCATGCAACCGATGAAGCATTAGCGAGGGTCACATTCCACCTATCACACGCATTTTTCGAAGCCCGATCGTAGCTAATGGCTACCTCTATAGCGCTGAACAAGCACCACGTAAGTGGCAAAAATATACACAAAACGGTTACAAAAAATGTTTGCGATTTTCTGTGTTTTGTAAATGTAATAAGTATTGTAAGTATAACCAGGGAGTAAAAAATAAAATAAATAAACGAAAGTTTATTCGGCATTAACACAGAAAAATTCAGAAAACAAAACATACTAAAAATGTAAGAAACGACTTATAAACTTAAACTTAAAAAAGTATGAGTCAGAAAAATCATTTTTTTTTGTAGTAGAATTCGTGTATCAGCTAAAGAAGGCACTGCATCAGCACGTGCTTGACTAAAATACCGAACCTGCTGTGGGTGCACCAGGTTTTCCGTAGTACAGTGAAGTAGTGAATACTGGGGAGGTAAATCTATCATATGGCACGATAAATGTCACGATAATATGAACATTGAACACGACTATTTTGACAAGAGTGCAAATGAGCTAGTTTATACACAAGAGTGACAAGACACTAAAAATAAGTAATACCCCATAAGAGATTAGTGGAATCATTTCATAGTAGCAACACAACTACAGATTTATTTATCTATCTAGAGCTCACTTGCACCACAATTCACAGGTTAATTTAGCTAAATTATTTAATGGTGTCTTTTTTGACAAGTTTATTGACGATAAAAAGACGAAGCAGAAACTTTATTTTAAATAGCTCTATAATGTCTTACTTGTACTAAACGCCACTTACAGTGTTCTGCCTATACAGTAAGCCCTGTTGTTTCTGTTTTTCACGTTTCCGAGTGTGGCATGACACGTCACGCTGAAAACCGTGCCAATATATATCTCTCAATTAGAAAGCGGCAACAGAGAAAAATGGTTTCATACTTTTTCCCTTTAAAGCCATTTTTGCGTTTCGCTTGATCTGTATTTATTGGCCGTTAATGGGTTCCATTGCAGTGATGGAAGAATCAAATAAGTTCAATGACAAAAAGCTTTATAAGATATTGATTACACTGGTAACGGTCTCTCGTGTTTATTAAGTCATTTTGGTAGCTTTTTGCTTAGATCACAATTTTTTAAGGAATCTAGTTAGGACGAAAATTCGTTAGTTGCACTGCTTTGGTGCATCCAAGCCTCCAAGCCATCGCATAGATTCAATGAACTCTGAACTCTTGACTGACTGCGGAATCAATATTCAGTAATAAAAAGTAAAAATATATGGAATGAAGGAGTAGCAAAAAAATCTTTGCAAGTTATAATAGTTTGTATTCAATATATTTAAATCAGTTCAGAACTGAATATGAAGTGAAATTACGTAAATTAAATTAATTGAAAAGACGTGAAAAGAAGGTAAATGATTTGAAATGTGTATGGATTTGATTTTACTTCCTTTATGTAATTTTTTCTAATGGGTAGTGGGTAGGTTAAGTAGACTGAATTATCAGAAGCCATGGAAAAACTCTCAGATATTGGATTATTGCAGTACCTACGTACATATTTAAAGAAAAAAATTGACAAATACAGAAATAGGAAGGATTGGTGGAATATACCTAATTTATATTTTAAGCTCGTTTTAGTATATGAGGTGCATTTTGCATGGTTGTAACGTTTTAAATAAAACTGTCATAAATATGTCAGACTACCCTCAAGCCGCCTCCATTAAATGTGCCCACGCAAATCCTTACGGCCATATATGTATGACCACTCAACTATTCGTGCGTTTCTTATTTAAAATGCCCTTTGCAAGCAAACACCGGGGCAGTGAATAATGTAGTGTATGACAGTAGGCCGGGACGCCCCGAGGGCTACATATTTCAGCGGTATTTGACCAAAACTATGATACAGTGGAGGTAAGAAAGTTGGAGCTGGTAAGGTCTTCCTTTCAAGATACAAGTTGGCCCCTGACTGCGATCTCATCTGAGGGTAAGTGGTGATGCAGTCTAAGATTGAAGCGGGCGGACTTGGAAGGGGTAGAAAAAACTTAATAAAAAAAGGTCGAGGAGTTGCAACTTGGACTTATGACAATAACGTAGTAACGTAACGTTGGAGTATTGACAATATACGTTTATATCTTAGGCTGGTTTTACAGTGACGCTTGCCGTCCGCGCGGGTGGTAAGCGCGATGGCCGAATTGCCGTCAGCGCGGGCCATCCGCGCGACTATGTAACGATCCAAGAGACGCAAAGCTCGTGGCCCGCGACGCTTACCAACCGCGCGGGCGAAAGCGTCACTGTAAAACCACACTTATGCTGAGTAGGTATAAATTTTAATACCTACCTACTATACCGTATCCGGCATGGTCAAGTTGTTTCTACGATCAGGGTTCGACCCAATAGAGGACACTTTTGGGCCTTTAATAAATATTTATTCTCCCATATTGTTTGGGGGCCGTATTATACTGTTAATTCGCTTCTAATTATATAATTTATAAGTTTGCTTAGGATCGAATAGCGGATAGCCGAAGAATTGATAATAATGTTATTATTGTTACTTGTAATGTAAGTAATAGTGGTTACTATTTTTACGATTTTACGTTATTTCGTGGATGAAACGGTATTAATCCATTGTTTGGGCTAGTTAGGCCACTGTTTAGGCTAGTATGGCCAAGAATTATTATAATTTGGAACATTTATCTATATGCACATAAAAATACTTCAAGTCCAAGACTTATATTTATCAACGCACAGCCCAAACAGCTTGCGTTAGAATATAAGCAATATACTTGTTTCGCAATGTTTTAAAATCCCTCCCCTAAGAAGGTTGATTATGGATTGAAAATGCCTACTTTGTGTAAAAGTTCGTAATTTTTCAAGGTCCATCCATGAAAATTGATAAGATATTGCAGTCCCATCGTGATAATGTTCACGCAATCATTTCCAAATATTTTGAAAAATATTCACAAATACAGCTATTGTGAATGTAAGTAGATACACAGGTATTCATTTTCAATATATAAATATATACTAAGTACAGAACTAGTTAATATTTATATATTGAAAATGTTTAACCGCAATAAACCTCAAACTATTAGTCGAATGCTCAAATTCTAATATTTTAATCACCAAGCAATCAAACCAATAATACCTATTATAAAAGTTCCTAATCTTTAATCAGTATCACTATAAAATATCAACCGATCTAACCCGTTCGCGGCACGCATCGGAAACAGCGGGCGGGGTCGGTATGATATTAAAATTGACAGGACACACCTGTGCAAGGGTTAAGGGGTGGAATTGATTCATTTAGTTTGCGTTACGTGTCATCGAGGCGTGGGGTGAAGGGTTAAATGATGAAATTGAACTGTATTAACTTTTTAATGCAATGATCGTATAATATGGTCTTGCCTATTTTGCTATCTATAAGTATATCACAAAAGAAGACTTTTTTATTCAGATGAAAGTTAGCCCTTGAATGAAATCTCTCCTAGTGGTAAGTGATGATGCAGTCTAAGATGGAAACGGGCTAACTTGGAAGGGGTATGGAAGTTTTCATTAACCCATACTCCTTTGGTTTCTACACGACATCGTACTGGAACGCTAAATCGCTTGGCGGTACCTACGGCTTTGCCAGTAGAGTGGTAACTAGCCACGGCCGAAGCCTCTCACTAGACCAGATCAGAAACTTAGAAATTATAAAATTCCAAACCCCTGCCGGGAATCGGACCCGGGACAATTTTATGGATAGTTTTGTGGTATAAAATCTGTAAACTATACTAAAATGACTGGACTAATAAAATATATTGCTATCTCTTTTCATTTTTTAAGACTGAGTGATTAATTATAATAAGTAGTAGATCTGTTAATTTAGTTTAGTTTTAAATAGTTTGTGAACTGTGTGAGTTTGTTTGTTAGTTGGTGTCTCCTAAACTAATGATCCGATTCACAATCATCTAATTACTATCCCCACGTTCTTATAGGCTCTCGCAGACGAAGTCGTAGGTAAAAGTTAATGTAGGTATAAATAGTATGATGAGTAGAATTTATTCCTACAATGTCACCACTTCAGATTCACACTATAAAATTAGTGGAACACGCGTTATAATAGCTACATTAAAATAAGAAAGTGTGTGCTAATTTTTAAAACAATTTTTTTTTCTACAAAACATAATGTCAGAATTCTAAATCCCTTTTATAGAATACGAACTGCTCAGATGGAATTTTGATAAAAAGTAGTAACAATCCTACAGTTGCAAATAATAAATAATGTTCCATAAACATCTGGAAAATAAATAACATGTAAATCTTAGTTCTATTAGAAGCGAAACTTTGCTCGGAACAGTTGAAGTCGTATTTAATAAAATGTTATCCCGCATAACGGAAAACAATAGCAAAGTTCACTCTATAAATAATCCGCTAAAGTTGTTCGGGTGGCCCCTACCACTAGCTAGAGTTGCAAAGTCGAATAAATATAATAGAGAAGATGATATTATTCTAGAAAGTCTATATTCAACTCGAATAGAAGATAATACAGATTAATTTTACAATAGATCCTTTCCACGTTATTATAAGCGTCATAAATTAATCGAAGTTCTATTAGAGTACTCTACAGTATTTTAACCCCCGACCCAAAAGAGGGGTGTTATAAGTTTGACGTGTGTATCTGTGTATCTGTCTGTGGCATCGCAGCTCCTAAACTAATGAACCGATTTTAATTTAGTTTTTTTCGTTTGAAAGGTGGTTTGATCGAGAGTGTTCTTAGCTATAATCCAAGAAAATCGGTTCAGTTATTTGAAAGTTATCAGCTCTTTTCTAGTTACTGTAACTTTCACTTGTCGGGGGTGTCATAAATTTTTAATTTACACTTGTTAAATCATGATGATCAGTGAGAGATAATCCTATCTTTACTGATTAATGCAGAATGGCCGTAGAGACTGCAAGGCAAAACAATGTGAAAATGAACCAACGAGCAATAAAGTTTTTGAGAGGTTAGTAGGAATAATATATTTTATCTCCATGGGCACAACTGCTTATTTTTATGGAGGCTGAAAAGGTAGTTAATTAAGTAGGTACTTACTTGTAAACATTGATCGAAATTAATATCGATTAATTACCGATATTAAGCGATGTCTCACTTTACATACCTTACTTTTACGTACACTGGAAGACTAACACGGAAATTGTTACTATCAAATTGCGATAAAATTTATGACATATTAACTGTTGCAACTTGTATTCAGGCTTGTAGACTGGTATGTATGTCAGACAATCCTATTTGATTGCGATCGTGATACGTAGATATTGTAATATCTCGAAAACTTATGGTAGGGGACAAATAGTTAGCTGTGTACAGAAATGTTTTCCCGTCGATTAAGACGCGGACACACTGCCTCTCGATAATGATGTAAGTTTTTCTTGTAACCGCCCTTAGTTTTATATGTACCGTTGGCATATTGAAGAAATATAAAAATACCTCAATAATTCTTCGTTTTAAAACTATACCAACTTAATAACAGTGTTTAACAGTGACATAGCGGAAAGATTTTGGTAGTTAATAAAAATGTAAGTACAGTAAAGAGAGTGAAAAATAAATATGTAGGTAGTAAGTACCTAATTTACCTTTCACGTAATTTTATATAGTCATTTTCAGAGTTCCATACAGGGGACAACGGGACCCTTATTACTAATCCTCCGCTGTCCGTCTGTCCGTCTATCAGCAGGCGTGTATTTCATAGGCAGAGAAGTGCCACAGAATGTTTATTTTTTTTGGCGTTATATCAAAATTATCCAAAAGGCATATAAGATCCAAAAAAATGGCAAATTTCAAAATGGCCGCCATGTAAATTTAATTAATCTAAAATACATAGTACCTACCGTTTACAATGGTCCGAAACCCTTTCTGTGCGCGTACTCACTCTTGACCGGTTTTTCTATTAATCTTATGGAGCAATGATTGTTACGATACTATTAATCCATACTAATATTATAAATGCGAAAGTGTGTCTGTCTGTCTTCTGTCTGGCTGTCTGTCTGTCTGCTACCTTTACACGGTCCAACAGTTTAACCGATAGACGAAATTTGGTACAGAGTTAGCTTATATCCCGGGGATGGAAATAGGCTACTTTTCATTCCGGAAAATCAAAGAGTTCCCACGGGATTCTTAAATACCCATCCGCTTAACCGATTTGTATGAAATTTGGAACCGAGCTAGCTTGTTACGATAATATTAATTTCTTTTAAAAGAAATAGGAACACATTGTTAAAAAAAAGTTTTCGATATTTTTTTGCTATCACTACATTCTATACATCTGTAGTGTGTACAAGTGCGGAGATATGCGATGATAAACGGCAGTTCCGAAACTACTGTCGTTAGCCACCCTCAGTCTTTTTACTGGCAAGGAATACCGACTGACTTACATACGAACTGGAATAAGAAACAATAGTAGGGACAATAAAGAGAAAAAAAATATTAACTTCTACATTGGCATAAAGCAATTGCTCTTAGATTGGTATGATAAACTAGAATTCATCCTCCTGTATTTAGGGTTTTCGAAATCCCGTGGGATCTCTTTGATTTTCCGGGATAAAAAGTAGCCTATGTGCTAATACAGGATATTATCAATCTCCATTTCAGACAAATCCCAGGCTATAACGGCTCAAAGCTACAAAGTCAATTTACCACCAGTTTTTCTATACTTAGATATAAACACGTTGTTTAAAATATGCCGTCGTCACATAAAATTTCCAATTTCAATAAAAGTATATTATTATCAAAACATTTCGCGACTGCTTATTTCCTCCAGCCCCATTATATTAACGACATTGACGATATTTTCTCGCACGGTATCGCAAATACCTTTGCATTAGCTACAAAAAATACGGCTCTCGCTGATGGCACTAATTTTTTTCCCTACTGATATTAAGTCATGTTTAAGACGGCCTGTCATTATCCTTAATAGTAATAGATATTTTATTTTGTCGCGTTTCGCTTTGGGGGTGTTTACACAACATTGGGGGAGGGTATTATGATGACGGACTGCTTGATTCCGAACGGTATGAGTTGCGATAAGCACGTAATTTGTGTGCCTATAACAACATGGGTAAATGAATGTTATTTATCTAACAATTGTAAATTAAAAATTTATAACACCCCCGGCAAGTGAAGTAACTAGAAAATAGCTGATAACTTTCAAACGGCTGAACCGATTTTCTTTGATTATAGCTAAGAACACTCTCGATCATGCCACCTTTCAAACAAAAAAAACTAAATTAAAATCGGGTCATTCGTTTAGGCGCTACGATGCCACAGACAGATACACAGATACACACGTCAAACTTATAACACCCCTCTTTTTGGGTCGGGGGTTAAAAAGATATTTACGTTTCAATTCATTTGAATGGCCTATTGTATTTCCAATTTGATTCTAGTTTCCTGTTCAAATACTAGGTCCGAGTACCTATTATTTTAAAATTAATAATAGCTCTACGGATAAACGCATATGTACCAACATACAATGGAACTTTTATCAATTGAATAAGAAATATTTTACGCTTTTTACAAAAAAACCTTTTTAGATTGTAATTCGAACGTTGGATTTACTGAGAAATATGATCAAGAAAATAAAAATTTCTTACCCGAGAATTTTGACTGATATCATATCGAAGGCTTTCATCATACGCGCTCTGATACATTTGCTGTTCGTTAATAGGTTTTCCCTTCATAAAGCGAATGTTAACCTATTTATTATACGGTTGATATTAAAAACGGGAGACGACCTTATCCTCATAATAAATGTTTAGACTTTGACGAAGTTGCTTTTGTGTGAACGCTATAAATATCGTTTAGATTATGCGATAAGCTTTTAACCTAATCGACATGTCTGATGATCGATTGATCGTGTAGACTGTAGACTAGTGTCATCGATATACCTTTAGATTAAGAATCACGATAAAAAGTTGAGAATTACCTCAATGTTGTACTACGTAATAAGTATTTTCCTATCATTTTCTTTTTATGATATTTTTTTAATTTTTTAAGATTCTCATTTTCAAGGATTAGTCGATTGTTCAGGGTAGAATCTTTAGTTCATTCCAGTTACAATCATAATTATTATGTAAAGTGACATATTTGAAAGCTCTAGGTATCGCCAATCGCAATATGCATGGCACATTTTAGTCTGTAATCTACAATAAAAAGGTCCTGTTTTTAAAACATATTAGCTAAGTGACGCTATGACGTCAGTTCAACTAGCGACCTACAATCTCTCGGATTTCTTTCCATAATCCACCCACTAATCTTGAACTAGGTACTTAGGCTTTTCTTTCTGGTATTTTTTTTTCATCGTTTCAAAGTTTTCCATCGTCAGAGATATGACACCGATATATTTTATCGTTTCATACGCCATCGTATCGTCTAGTGCAAAAGCGTATACGGATATCTGTCACGGCTTGTTTGGTTATGGTAATGGGAAAAAAATGACAAATATATTTTTTTATTAAAATTCTGACCGGAGCTTTTAAGGCTTTGAACCGGTACTTTGCGTTATGGATTATATTGAGCGGAAAAATTAAAATGTTTCTTGGTAAGCCGTTATAATATAAAAATGCGGGAAGCACCTCCCAAACCCATATAATATTTAATAACTTCCTTTACCTTGAACACTTTTCAGTTTTACAGATGAAGTCCAATTGGTATAATTTTGCACATAAATAAGTTTGACTTAATTTGTAACGATTAACCAATCACAGCTTCGCTCGAGTTGTAATTTTGGAAAATTCGGCCTTAAGTACTTTTTCCACCTTAAAGAGGAACTTCCGTGCAAAATTTCAGCTTGTAAGATCCAAAGATTTGATGACGTTGATGATTGAATCACGGCATTTCTTTTTTAAATTTGAAATATAATATAGATATATTGGGAGTCAAATTGCATTTAAACTTACCTACATAAAACAATGTGAAAGTAACTTAGAGAATAGTTTCATACCTCTGAAAATTACTTGGTGTAAGAAATAAGCATACCTATTACCTACCTTATAAAAAAACTCATCAAAAAATCCAGAAATTAAATGATAAGGACTAAAGTCTCATTGAAGTCATAAAAATAATATGATATTACTAGCAGATAAATGGCGTGTGCTAGGTACTATGCTAAGAAGTGTAATAACTAGAAAGGAGCTGATAACTTTCAAACGGCTGAACCGATTTTCTTGGATTATAGCTAAGAACACTCTCGATCAAGCCACTTTTCAAACAAAAAAAAGCTAAATTAAAATCGGTTCATTAGTTTCGGATCTACGATGCCACAGATAGGTACACAGATACACACGTCAAACTTATAACACCCCTCTTTTTGGGTCGAGGATTAAAAATAGAATATGCCTAGTGCATTGTTTTTTATTGTTGTCTAAAACCATCTTCGCCTTTCTAATGAAACAGGTTTGGGGATGGTTTCAAAGTCTATAACGAACCTAGGTAGTTTTTTTTTGTGTTTTATTAGAATTACAAAGACCTTCCTACTTTTAGGGACTTTTAATAAAATATTGGCAAAAAAAAGAGAAAAGCGGAAAGTAAGTGAGTCATAAAATACCAATAGACATAATTCTTTCCGCATATTTATCTGGATCAAAGTCGCTCCGTAAGCTCTACAATATATCATGTTCACATTTCGATACTCTGAACCGACGCTGTATTTCATCCCGTAAGATGCTACATGGAAATAAAATATAGGAATGTTCCAATATTTTCGATAAATAAAAACTCCAAATTATTATGTATTTAGAATTAGATAGATGTTATAGCGTTGTTAATATTTTTAACTTGTCACAAGACAGTAAAAAATTATGATTAAAAAATCCGCCGCGAGTTGAGAAACTCCTTTTTTAAGTCGGTTGAAAAAGAAAATCATTAAAAAAAGTTTACTGAATGTAGAAAAGGGAACCTTATAATTAACTATTTTTTAATCGAAACCGTTTTCCATGTTTGTTATTAACCCCCGACCCAAAAAAAAGGGGGGGGGGGTTTAAGTTTGACATGTGTATCTGTGTATCTGTCTGTGGCATCGTAGCTCCTAAATTAATGAAGCGATTTTAATTTAGTTTATTTTGCTTGAAAGGTGGCTTGATCGAGAGTGTTCTTAGCTATAATATAAGAAAATCGGTTCAGCCGTTTAAGAGTTATCAGCTCCGTTCTAGTTACTGTAACCTTCACTTGTCGGGTGTGTTATAAATTTTTAATTTACACTTGTGTGTACTTACCTACATCTAGGAACGTTTTTATGCTATTCAATTATACTTCAGTCACGTACTATCTGTAATACCGAATAACACGAATTGTTTGTTACTAAACATTTCACATTTCGAACAATAATTAAACAGAATTACCTATCTTGCTTTAGGACACCTATAGGAAATTTTTCAGAGTCCGATTAAAAGCAAGAACTCTAGATAATGGAGGTATAGAAAATGAAAATGAAAAAGAAAAATCATAAAGTTGGCAAGTCTTATCCAGTGGCAACAGAGTCATGTTTCCGATCACATTCGAAACACATTCTGATATAAAAGGAGTTTCGGATCCGATACTTTGAAGGGCTGTTTTTTATTGTCACAATACATGAGCTGATGGCGGATTGTCACAGATACAGAGAAATAATAGGTACCCATACGATTTCCAAAGAACGAAAATAATTAACCTCTTACTCCTAATTTTTATTTTTTGGATTTCAGGTCCTTTTTTCTAAATTCAGTGGCAGGCTGTAAAGAGTGTTCATTAATAGCTTATCAGAACTATAGCTAATTATAGCTTAGCGCGGAATCACTAGCGCTTATTGAACAAAGATTAAAAAATATTTGTACAACAAGTGGAGTAATTGTAAGATAATAAAATGAAGCTGAATGCTGAATGAAAAACCTGTCACAAGTTGCTGATTTAGCGACTTCGTACATTAATTAGGTGGAGAGATGACAACAAATGAATCGCAAGAAATCGCTCAAAATTTTAAAACCCCCCGACACAAAAACCTCTATAAGAAAACTAGAAAAGAGCTAGTAAACTTTCAAAAGGCTGAACCGATTATCTTAGATTATGACTAAGAACACTCTCGATCAAGCCACCTTTCAAACAAAAACAAACTAAATTAAAATTGGTTTATTTGTTTAGGAGCTACGATGCCACAGACAGATACACACGTCAAACTTATAACACCTCTCTTTTTGGGTCGGGGGTTAAAAACTAGATACATAGGTATGAGCGGAGCAAGTAGCAAGTAGGTATGCGGTGCAACTGACGACCGTCCCGCACTACTCCACTACCGCAGGAGCCTATACTCAGATATGCACTGTTGTGTATGTTCGTGTGGATGTAGGTTTTTAAAAAATCCCGCGGGAACTCTTTGATTTTCCGGGATGAAAAGTAGCCTATGTGCTAATCCAGGGTATAATCTATCTCCAATCTATATTTCAGCCCAATCCGTCCAGTAGTTTTTGCGTGAAGGAGCAACAAACATACACACACACACATACACACAAATTTTCGCCTTTATAATATTAGTTGTGATAGTGTGAAGTGTGATACTTATAGTAGGTGAAATTGCAAATTCTGAAGGAAAGTACTATAACTCTACCGCTTGTTACTTGTCCCCTACGTCATAGGGGAATTAAGCCTACAATAAAACAACGTCGAGCATGCCACTGTAAAATTTGTCACGGCGTATTTGAGCCGAGTCGATCGACTGTGAGCATTTAGATCTGTTGACGTCTTGCGAAGAAAAATTGAACGAAATCGTTTTTTTTTATAATGTGAAATGGTGAAGGTGAATATTCTTCAACCCCCGACCAAAAAAGAGGGGTGTTATAAGTTTGACATGTGTATCTGTGTATATGTCTGTGGCATCGTAGCTTCTAAACTAATGAACCGATTTTAATTTAGTTTTCTTTGTTTGAAAGGTGGCTTGCTCGAGAGTGTTCTTAGCTATAATTCAAGAAAATCGGTTCAGCCATTTGAAAGTTATCTGAAAGTTATCAGCTCTTTTCTAGTTACTGTAACCTTAACTTGTCGGGGGTGTTAAATACATTTTTAATTTAGGTACACTTGTTTAGTACAACTTCTTTACGCGTGACTCGAAGGTAACTCAAATCTTTTTTTTGTACGTCTTTAAATGACCGCCGAACAGAACACCAGGTTTGAAGTCGCGATCTTTTATCAAGATGTCTTAACAGATGAAAAGCTCCATCTTTTTACGTACTACGTCTCATTTACAAAACTATTGAATTCTATCACAGAATAAGTACTTTGATTATATCCCAACATTTTAACAATACGAGTATTACTAATTTAGTGTGTAGCCCTATTTAATACTACGCAGATTTTTTTTTTTAATTTATAGACTATAGCGCTTCGCTGCAATAAAACCTGGCACTGCAAGTGATTGCACTGACCTAAGGCTGCATGTGATGATGCAGCTTAAGATGGATCGTGCTTGCCTAGGAGATACCTATTAACTCTAGATTTGAATAAATCTGGGTGTAATGAAAAGAAGTGGAAGTGGAAACTGATGCCGGACGGGATACCATATATTTCAGTGTACTATTTGAAATTCTAAAACATGTCACCAAATCCTAGTTGCACCAATTAAGTTTGTCAAGCAAATCTAATCTAAACTGCAAATGCGGAAGTAATGGGCATCAATTAGTGCAAATTCGAATCTCATCACCAATCGCGCGGATTAGCGTTAGCCTATTAATGAACAATTAGGCGACAAGCATGTCACTTCATGTCACGTAATGAAGTTTGGCAAACGTCATTCCTGGCGACACCGTGGCCGCTGATACATGTAGAGAGGATTCAGCTATGTTTCAGCAGACAGAACTAAGTATAGCTATATTACCTACTAGCTGATACCCGCGACTTCGTTCGCGTGGATGTAGGTTTTTTAAAATTCCCGTGGGAACTCTTTGATTTTCCGGGATAAAAAGTAGCCTATGTGCTAATCCAGGGTATAATCTATCTCCATTCTAAATAACAGCCCAATCCGTCCAGTAGTTTTTGCGTGAAGGAGTAACAAACATACACACACACACACACACACACACACACACACATACAAACTTTCTCCTTTATAATATTACTGTGATACCTACTACATGATGCTCTATGATGATGGATTTAGGTTTTTCGAAATCCCGTGGGAACTCTTTAATTTTCCGGGATAAAAAGTAGCCTATGTGCTAATCCTAGATATTATCTATCTCCATTCCAAATTTCAGCCAAATCCGTCCAGTAGTTTTTGCGTGAAAGAGTAACAAACATACACACACACACATACACACATACACACAAACTTTCGCCTTTACAATATTACTAGAGGATGCCCGCGACTTCGTCCGCGTGGATTTAGGTTTTTAAAGATCCCATGGGAACTGTTTGATATTCCGGGATAAAAAGTTGGCTATGTCAATTACAGGAACGCAAGCTACCTCGGTACCAAATTTCATACAAATCGATCAAGCGGATGAGTTTTTAGGAATCCCGCGGGAACTGTTTGTTTTTTCGGGATAATAAGTAGCCTATGTCCTTCCCCGGAATGTATCCTAAGTCTGTACAAAATTTCATTAAAATCGGTTCAGCGGTTGAGCCGTGAAAGCGTAGCAGACAGGCAGACAGACAGACACACTTTCGCCTTTATAATATTAGTGTGACTAGATGCCCACCACTCATATGCATAAGTTTCGGCTTTTTAAAAATCCCGTGGAAGCACCGTGAGAGCTCTTTGATTTTCCCGGACTAAAGTAGCCTATATCCGTCTTGAGTATACAAGCTATCTCTGAGAGCTAAATGACGCCTGTGACTTAGCGTGTGTTTAGGTTTAAACATGCTATCCATCATCTTCCCATCGTTATAATATAAGTGTAAAAAATATGTAAATACGGATAAAAAGTGACTTATGTCTCTCCAGTTCTTTTACTATATCTGTGCAAAAATCATGTCGATTCGATACTCTATTGCAGCGTAATTGACGTACAAAATAATGGGTAAATATATCATTGCCAAACATTTTTGGGGTGAGCCACTTTTTAGAAAAAGAATGACATAATTTTAGTTAGTAAACTTCTGCCTACTTAATATTTATCTACTTACATCTTTTACCTGTATGCTGATATTCAAAAGCAGTGTTCCGGAAACTGACCTATAACAATAATAGAAAACAGAACTTCTAATTTCTCAGGTTGGTATCCATTTTCTTGTACTTTGCATGTTATTACTTGATATAGCAAAATAAAGGCGCATCGGTCGTAAAATAAAAATTCACAAACCATAAGCCGGGGGAGCCATTATCTAAGAAAAATGGTTGCATCTCGAACGAACTTGTACGAAATTTTGATATCAATAAGACGATATTGAGGGTGGAATGGGAAATAAATTTTAATACATGCAACATTTAATAATGATTTTCGGAGCGTACTTTGAGGGTTCGATGTTGGGAATTGGGAGTGCCGATATTGAAAATAAATGGTAGGTAATAGGTATACGATTTTGCTCTCTTTGCATGGAAATACAATGCTCAACCATTGAAATAAGTGCTCCAAATGCGGCCCGAAAAATAACAGCTAATACTTACTTCAAAATACTTTTTTTAGACTTATTCCTTAGGCGATTAGTTTTATTTTTAACCCCCGACCCAAAAAGAGGGGTGTTATAAGTTTGACGTGTGTATCTGTGTATCTGTGTGTCTGTGTATCTGTGTATCTGTCTGTGGCATCGTAGCGCCTAAACGTATGAACCGATTTTAATTTACTTTTTTTTGTTTGAAAGGTGGCTTGATCGAGAGTGTTCTTAGCTATAATCCAAAAAAATTGGTTCAGCCGTTTAAAAGTTATCAGCTATTTTCTAGTTTTCTTGTAGAAAAGAAGGTTAGATAACCCTTAGGTTCATAATATTCAAGTGTCAATTGACAAATGTCAAGCTGTCAAGATGGACGTTGCCTAGATATACATAATTATTTATTTGAAAATGATTTGTCGGGGGTGTTGAAAATTTTTAATTTACACTTGTAGATATACAAAAGAAAAATAAAACCGACTTAAAAAACATTTTTTGTTTCTACACGTGTTACGCAGGCGAAGCCAGCGGCTGATACATAGTGAGCCAGCGCAACATGCATTCCCATTCCCACGTACGAATACGACCCGTATAGCTGACGCGGCGTAATACCAGAACCCGCGCGATGTGGGAATCGTAATATTAAGTTAGAATATTCTCATCCTTAGAGATAAGCACTAGTTTTTAGTCTTTTCATTTAAATGTAACTTTGAATATAATTATTATAAGGATATTATCGCCGACTAGTTTTCTTCCATCCACCTCCTGCGAGCCTAAACTTTACTGGCGCAGTGACGGGGTAGGATAAGCTGTACCTGTAGCTGTATCGGACAACTGTGACGGAGAACAACTTATCCTGAGAACCTACCATTCGGAGGCCGCAGTGTAGTGGAGAATCTAAACTTCGATTCGTGGAAAGAAATAGATCGGCGATGCGGTAAGTACTTGAATCGTTCAAGTTCCTTTTACCTATCCTTTTCCGACTAACAAGAAAAAGAGGTATTGTGTTTAATTTTTTTTTATTGATTTTTTTTAATCGTACGTTTATTGTATCCTCATTTATATATATCGTCCTTATTCCTAAAATTTTATAATCTAGGTTTATACAAAATCTATAGACCTATTTAATATAATTTTACGTGAACTTTAGGGAAGTAATTTTTTTATTGAGTGCTTTTTTATGAAAGTTTTTTGAGTGTATTTTTTGTGTGTGTTAGTTTAATTTTTATTCGTCAAGATTTTTCATCCAAGGTCAGGACGTAGTTTCGTAGGGTCGGTTAATAGGTCAAGAGCCGTAGACGAATCTAGGAACTTAGAAGACATGGCATCAAACGATTTAGATACTATCTATAAATCTATTAGATTTTTACCCGAATTTGACGGAAATCCTCATGTGTTAACACGGTTTATAAATTTGTGTGACCAATTAGTGATTGCCCATTTTGACATTAGTCCGGGACATGAGTTACAAAATTCGGCATTAATTAGTGGAATATTAAATAAAGTGACAGGTTCCGCGGCTAGGTTAATTAATGCAAACGGTATCCCAGATAGTTGGAATGGCATACGAAATGCCCTTATTAATAATTTCGCAGACCATCGCGATGAGACCGCTTTATACAATGATTTGTCTCTACAGAAACAAGGCTCTAGCACCCCGCAAGAATTTTACGAAAAGTGCCAAAACCTGTTTAGCACAATTATGACCTACATTTCCCTACATGAATCCGTACCTACCACAATAGAGGCTAAACGGCAACTTTACCAAAAGTTAACCCTGCAGTGTTATTTACGTGGTCTAAAAGACCCGCTAGGCTCAAGGATACGGTGCATGCGGCCAGTGTCAATGGAAAAAGCCCTCGAATTTGTACAAGAGGAACTTAACACCCTATATATACAACAGCGAAATGAAGGCGGGTTTTCTCGGGAAAATTTTGGACATAAATTTTCCGTGTCAAATTACACAGGTCCTTCAAGGTCACAAGGTTTCGCTATGCCTGGGCCATCTTGGCAGCAGCCCGTACATTTTAGACCACCTCAGAGTCAGCAACCTATGCATTTTAGACCTGGTTGGAAACCTAACCCTCAAATGCATCCGCGTGGTCCTAGTCGTACCCAATTAATGTTTCGCGCTCCTCCACCGAATTATAACCCGAAGAGCAACATTTTCAAATTACCAAATCGACACCAATCGCCTAACAATTCTAATTTCCCACGTCCCATGAGCGGTGTGAGTCATTTCACCCCTAGAAATTTACCACCATCGGGACATGATTGGCGTAAATTTGGTAATCCACCACCAACTAACTATATGAAATCACGCGACGTCAATTTTAATGAACTTAACTATGACTATGATTATGATTATGACTATGACTACGATTATGACTATGACAATTACGAACAATTTACGGATGAATGCTATAATTACTATGAGGAAAGCTCCTCGAACGTTGAACCAAGTCCAATAATAGAAGAAGTTGATCAGAAACAGGAAGTCAGTTCTAAGAAAGAAAATTTTCAGATAGTCAGCGAATCCGAAAAACCAGGATAGATGTTAATTTTTATGTCCAGCGGCAACTTGGTTATGTACAGATTAGTAATCCACCTCTCAGATTTCTTATCGATACCGGGGCGAATCAATCTTTTATCAGTCCTGAAGCAGTACAAATGTATTTTAGTAATATGCCACTTAACTATGAACCCTTTGAAGTAACCAACGTGCACGCAACAACTAAAAATGACTATTCCATTACATTACCTTGGTTTTCCGAATTTAACGAAGATGGTGATATAACTTTTTACGTATATCATTTTCACGAATACTTCGACGGTCTTTTAGGCCTAGATTTACTTGAAAAATTGGAGTCCACTATTAATCTTAAAGACAGAAAATTAGTAACGCGTAACGCTGAGATTCCAATAAAAATGTATGATTCGCGTAACGTTAATTTGTTCGAAGACATTATTCCTGCTCATTCTTCAAAGCTATTTGCATTGCCTATTAATTCGCAGGACGGTGATGTCTTGATTCCATCTCAAACTATATGCAACTGTATTATTTCCGATTGTATAACACGCGTTAAAAATAAGAAAGGATATGTTGAAATTACTAATGATTCCCCGAATGATATAGTTTTTTCCTTAGACAAACCCATATCAGCAGAACTTTATAATTTTGAATGTGAGCAAACCAATGTTTCTTCGAATCGTGCTAAAGAAGTTTTTTCTCGTCTTCGCATTGGACATTTAAATCCAGAAGAAGCAGCTAATTTGAAAGCACTGTGTGCAAAGTATGCCGACGTGTTCTATCTTGAAGGTGAACCTTTAACGTTCAATAATAAGATTAAACATAAAATTAAGACCAGCGATGAAATTCCTGTACATACAAAAAGTTACAGATATCCTTATGTCCACCGACAAGAAATCAGAGATCAGATCAGTAAAATGCTTGAACAAAATATTATAAGACCTTCTGACTCCGCCTGGAGCTCTCCTATTTGGGTGGTTCCCAAAAAGGCAGATGCTTCTGGTCGTCGTAAATGGCGTCTTGTCGTGGACTTCAGAAAAGTAAACGAGAAAACGATTGATGATAAGTACCCTATTCCCAATATCACCGATGTTCTAGACAAATTAGGGAAGTGTCATTACTTCACTACCCTAGATTTAGCTAGTGGCTTTTACCAGGTTGAAATGGACCCCGCTGATATTCACAAGACTGCATTTAATGTAGAGAATGGGCACTATGAGTTTTTAAGGATGCCCATGGGGTTGAAAAATGCTCCATCGACTTTTCAGCGAGTCATGGATAATGTTCTCAAAGATCTACAGAACAAAGTTTGTCTAGTATATCTTGATGACATAATTTGCTTTAGCACAAGTCTTCAAGAGCACATAGTTAATTTGGAAAAGATATTTCAGAGATTGCGTGAGTCAAACTTCAAGATACAGATGGATAAGTCTGAATTCTTGAAGCTGGAAACCGAATTTTTAGGTCACATAATTTCTAAAGATGGTGTAAAACCAAACCCCAATAAAATAGCAGCCATAAGTAAATACCCATTACCAAAGACTACGACACAGATCAAACGTTTTCTCGGATTGCTAGGATATTACAGAAAATTCATCCCTGATTTTGCACGTCTAACAAAGCCCCTTACTCAATGCCTGAAGAAAAATTCTAAAATAATAATCGATGATGAATACATAAGGTGTTTCGAGCACTGTAAGCAACTGCTTACCAATGATCCCATTTTACAGTATCCGGATTTTACTAAAGAATTTTTGCTAACAACTGATGCTTCTAATGTCGCAGTAGGTGCCGTTTTATCACAGGGCCCAGTGGGGTCTGATAAACCGATCGCATATGCATCTAGAACTCTTAATTCTAGCGAATTGAACTATAGTACGATAGAAAAAGAACTCTTAGCAATCGTCTGGGCCACCAAGTATTTCAGGCCTTACCTTTTTGGACGTAAATTTAAAATTATTACAGATCATAAGCCCCTGCAATGGGTAATGAGTCTTAAGGAACCTAATTCGAGACTTACAAGATGGCGTTTAAAACTCAGCGAGTTTGATTTTACGGTGTTGTATAAGCAAGGAAAGTCTAATACCAACGCGGACGCGTTATCGCGCATTGAAGTTCATGTGGAAGAGCTAAGTTCGGTTGCTGTGAATCTATCGGACGGAGCTCCCTCTTTAGATGACTCTGGAACTCTCTCAGCTCCGGAGGCTGAAGATGGTTCTAGAACAGCAACTGTCCATACTGATGACGAAAGCCCCATCTTGGAAATCCCGATTACAGAACATCCGTTGAATAAATTTACTAGGCAAATCGTTTTTAACGTTGTAGGTGATATTAAAACCAAACCAGTCACTACAAACCCCTTTGAAAACCATAAGCGTACGACTGTTCAATTATCTGAATCAAATTTAGAAATAGATGTCATCAATGCTATTAAAGAATTTGTTCAACCTAAAATTAAAACTGGTTTATTAATCAATCCACCATTGGCTATGTATAAGATAATTCCAATAATACAGAAAACCTTTAAAAATTCGTCAATGATACTCAATTTAGCTAAAACAGAAGTAGAAAATGTTCGAGAATATTTAAGGCAGCAACAAATTATAGATAAGTACCATGATGGCAAGACAAACCACCGCGGTATCAATGAATGCTTTCTTGCTTTATCTCGAAAATTTTACTGGCCAAAAATGCGAGAGCATATTTCAAAATTTATCAACGACTGTGAAGTATGCGGACAGGCTAAGTATGACCGTAATCCAATCCGACAGCAATTTCAAGTAGTTCCACCACCCAGTAAACCTTTTGAGCTTGTGCACTTAGACCTCTTAAGTGTCGAAAGCTGTAAGTTTCTGACAATAGTCGACTCTTTCTCCAAATATGCTCAAGCATATTTCTTAGGAGACAGCACGGCAGTCAGTGTAGTTCAAGCATTACTTAAATTTAGTACGCATCATGGAAACCCTTTAACTGTAGTTACTGACAACGGTCCGGAATTTAACAATCAAGTTATATCTGAGTTCTTCAATCTTCATAAAATCCAGCATCATAAGGTCGCACCACATACTCCTAACGAAAATGGTATCGTTGAAAGATTTCACTTGACACTCTTAGAACACCTTCGTATCTTTGGAATCAGTCAAAAGAATGAATCAGTAAGGAACCTGATACCTTATGCTCTTCTAGCTTACAATAGCAGTATTCATAGTTTCACAAAATGCAGACCAATCGAAATAGTAACTGGACATTTTGACCCACGCGACCCACTCGACATAGACCTCACGACACATGTCTTACAGCAGTACATACAGGATCATAAAAATAGAATGAAAATTACATATAACCTTATCCACGAATCCTGTAGTAGTCTACGCAGAGATTTAACTAATAGTCGTAATAGAACTAGAGAGCCCGAAGCAAATTATTCCCCAGAGCAACAAGTTTTTGTTAGAAACCCTGTTGCCTCTCGTCAAAAGGCAGCTCCCCGCTATACTCAGGATGTTGTTGTGGCAAATCTCCCAATCCACATTTACACTAGAAAAAAACGAGGCCCAATCGCGAAGTCAAGACTAAAGAGAGTTCCTAACACTGCCCAATTGTTGCAGGATCCTCCTTATAATCAATCTACTTCTGCAGCCAGTGGTAATGCAGGAGATCCAACTTGAAATTACAAAATGTATTAGGTTTTATCAAGGTTTCGGTTGCACATCATTCAGTTATAAGCTTAAGTACAATTAAATATTTAGTTAGTAGGTTAACCAGTCTTTATGGTACTGGTAAAATTATATCTTTAGATGATAGAGAGTATTATGATATTATAGGATTAGGTTCGTATTATGTAAGAAACGAAATATTCATAGTTTATAAATTTCCTATAATTTTAACCCAAGTATATGATATGTATAAATTATCCATTGTACCCAACAAGAATCATGAGATCCTAATTCCTTATCATCCATTCCTGGCAATAAGCTTGAACGAGTACAGGTACATAGAGGCTGAATGCCCGAAGACCAGCAAGGGTTATCTATGTGCCGATATTAGAAGCTTACAGCGTGAACCTTCGAATCAACCAGATTGTATCCAACAACTTATAACCGCCCAAAATAGAAGTAGGTTTTGCCATCCAGTGAAAGTAACTTTGGAAAAACCAGCGTTCGAGCAACTTGACGAACGTCACTATACAATGAGTTTTCCGCTGCCCACGAAAGTTCACCTATCGTGTGGCCACGACCTGTACCGGACACTTCGAGGCAGCTACTTGGCAGTAATTCCACAAAATTGCTTTTTGAAAACGCCAGAGTTTATGATTCTCAATAGAAACGATCGCATAAAAGGCCAAGCAATTCAAGTTATGGATTTACCTAAAGAAGAACCCTCTGACTCAAGACCATCTCCGCATTATGAATTGAAGTCCACAAAACTGGATCACCTACATCATGCAAGTGCAAAGGTTTCATCTCAAACACCTATCACTTTACCTCCGAGTTCGGACCACGGAAGTATTTACCACACAACCATACCCATATACACCATATTGGTTGGAACCTGCGGACTGAGTATAATCATCATAGTTTATCGTAAAATACAGCGCACGAAGACATTGCAGATAAGAAGCACAGCCGAAATTCAGAGTTCTTCATCCGATGACCTCCCGGCGCAATTCACAGCCAAGGTGTTCCATAAGCGCCGATCTGATGGGGGAGGTGTTACGCAGGCGAAGCCAGCGGCTGATACATAGTGAGCCAGCGCAACATGCATTCCCATTCCCACGTACGAATACGACCCGTATAGCTGACGCGGCGTAATACCAGAACCCGCGCGATGTGGGAATCGTAATATTAAGTTAGAATATTCTCATCCTTAGAGATAAGCACTAGTTTTTAGTCTTTTCATTTAAATGTAACTTTGAATATAATTATTATAAGGATATTATCGCCGACTAGTTTTCTTCCATCCACCTCCTGCGAGCCTAAACATTACTCACGTGTAATGTATGTATGAAAGCAAAAGCATATTATTATAAAATCAAAGATTATGTACTTAAATGATAAAAAAGCATGGATTTGACCCGCTCCAGCAATTGCTTGTATATTGTAAATTGAACAATTGAAAGAGCAACCGCCGAGTTTCTTGCTGGTTCTTCTCGGTAGGAACGGCATTCCGAACCAGTGGTTAATTATTTTGACGATTCAAAAGCATTTGTAAATGTTTATTTGAATAAAAATATATTCCATTCTTTTCGATTTATGATTGGTGTTGAACACCTTGCTAAGCGAAGGCAATCACACTACTAAAGGTGAAACTTTGTGTGTATGTGTGTGTGTGTGTATGTTTGTTACTCCTTCACACAAAAACCACTATACGGATTTGGTTGAAATTCAGAATGGAGATAGATAATCCTGGATTAGCACATAGGCTACTTTTATCCCAGAAAATCAAAAAGTTCCCACGGGATTTCGAAAAACCTAAATCCACGCGGATGCGTGTCGCGTCAAGTCGCGGGCGTCGGCTAGTATTTAATAAATACACACAGAATATCTTTCAAATATCGCATAATATGTCTCGCAGTACACGCCCATAGCTGCAGTGAGTATGTTCGCAGCGTGGATTTATGAGCGATATAATTTTCCAATTTTCAAAAGCAATGTTTCGTTGTAAAACGCATAGCTGTTCTCGGCATACATTCTCTGGGCGTCCTCTAACGTGTCCTCGTGTTAAGGCTGATATATTTAGTAGGTAAATACGTAATTTTCAGCTGAATAAGTTTTAGTCAGTAAATATATTTAATCCTACATGAATTTATACTTAGTTATTAGGTAAATGTGAATGTAATCCACATTTACCGCATGTATGTACATGTACATTGTACATAACCCAAATTTGCAATAAATTGAATGATTGATTGATTGAATCAGTCTAACTTAACTATGTGTTTTATTTGATTAATCTACGAGTAGAATTTTTATTTATTTATAATTATTGTGTGCCTTATGTTGACATACATCATCATGTATTTAAATCTTCTTATAAACACAAGATCACCATGTAATCTACTACAATAAGTATAACACTAAAACAAGTCAAAGAATGTTATAGTGAAAGTAGTTCTTTTAAAAACTTTTGGGGTAAAAAAATAAAGCTGTTCCGGAAAAAGTTTTGACAGTATTAAGTTAGACGGCATCAACGGGAATTCATATTCAAATAATGCAGAGGAAACGTCGTATCACGGGAGGAATCAAACGCCGGAAACGGAAAGAAGCGTATTTTTCGAATTTGAATTCCGAACTCCGGCTACTTCCGTGGCGGAAACTGAAGCATTTACGAGATAGAAGTTTTAAACGGAATAAATTTGTGAATTTGAATTTTACGGTACTTTCGAATTCAAATGCGGTTACGTTAATATTTGAAAAAGTGGGTTGATCTATACTCGTAGGATTGCACTGAGTTTGGTATTAAATACAATTGTCATGATCAACCCTTGCCAGCCCACTACTGACCACAAGACTTGTGGTCAAGAAGAGACTTAGTCTCTTCTTGGAATGAGAATGGCATAGGCCATAGTCAGCCACGCTGGTCAAGTGCAGATTGGCAGGCTTCACATACCTTTGAAACCTGCATGATTGAGAGTTCTCCATGAGGTTTCCTCTTAATATTTTCCTTAACCGTTAAGAGGGGTCTCTCCGTCACTCGCTCTATACAAACGTAGTTCGTCTCTCATTGGAATACTAACCAATCATACTCAATGGAATTTTGTAGAAACGTTCCGGGAACCTATCTATGCCTGTGGTTTTACAGATTTCCGTTAAAATATTCGGTTTCAAAGTTACGCGGTCTTAAAAATTCACATTCAAAACTTTGAGCCCCTGTAATTTTAAAACAACATATTTTTAGAAAAATCTAAAACACCACAGGCACACATATTAGTTTCTAGAATATGTCTGCAAAATTTCATGGATTTTGGTTGCTTAATATTCAAATGAAATCGGGACTACGATTGTATAGAGTAGGTAAGTGATGAAGAGAGCCCTGTTAAAGCATAAAGTGATATTTAATTGCTTATAACGCACATAATTTAGAGGTGCAATATAGTAGAAAAATCTAACCCTTTTGCGTTCTATAATGATCCAACAATTCAAAAGAAGCAAATCAATGTCACAAGATACGCAGCCTCTCATACATCACTTGAATTTATATCAGACGTCATCCTTTTTGTAAATGTTTCTTTGATAGCACGATTTGGGATCCTCGTCATGTGGAGATGTAATATTTTCTTTTTCCGTTGACAAAATGATCATTCAATAGAATGATAAACGCTTTTACTATCAAATACAGATTTTGGTCCTAACCTGCGACTTACCTATTACTTGTAACGTACTTATTAAAATTCTCGAGTGTTAGTTTCGAAATAAACAATTATAACTGTCAATGTTTATTAATGTTTTGATAGATTTAGCCTGAGAATTTATCCCAAAGATTACTGCACTGTATGCTGGGGTTTTATCCTAAGAGTTACATTTGGCGTGGGTCAAATTGCAGCTATCAGTCTTTATCTCAGATCAAATTACCAAGAAGGTGAAATTAATAGCATGAATAAAATAATATTACAAGTGTAAATTAAAAATTCATCACACCCCCGACAAGTGAAGGTTACATTAACTAGAAAAGAGCTGATAACTTTCATACGGCTGAACCGATTTTCTTGGATTATAGCTGCTAAAAACACTCTCGATCAAAAGCCACCTTGCAAACAAAAAAAAAAAAAAACTAAATTAAAATCGGTTCATTAGTTTAGGGGCTACGATGCCACAGACAGATACACAGATACACACGTCCAACTTATAACACCCCTCTTTTTGGGTCGGGGCTTAAAAAAGAAGAAAGTATACACGTGCAAAAGACAATGGTACGCACTTTTATCAAAAATTTTGATGGAATGACAACAATACTAAAGAAACAGAACACACCAATCAAATCTCACTTAAGGGCGAACGATGTATCTTATAAAAGAAAATTCCAATTTACATATGTTTGGGGAGAGCCCGCGGCGGATACGCGCAAATTGAGAGCAATACCACGAATTACGTTTGATTTTATTTTTACAATTTCTTTTCGATATCTCTATCTTTGCAATGTCTTAAAAAACCCACGCTGTTTGTAATTTTCACCTCTCTTGCTTTGAGCCTAGATTCTAATTCTGTATGCAAAGATGTTATCCTTTTTTTATTTCTTTGTAAACATACGAAACAATTTTATGACGTAAGAATAAAAGAATATAATTGTTATTTTTTACAAAAAAACTTGCAAAAAAATTGTAAATTTCATCTTAATAACAATCTTAAAATTTTCACAATGCTACTTTAACATAGAGTTCTACAAAGAAAATCTTTGTGGTTTGGTACCTTTATCCTAAGCACGAATTAATAAAATATGTTCTGTAAGTATTACCGCGTACTTAATTTAAAAAAAAAATAGGTAGGCATAATTGTTATTAATGCAAATGCGACTAAAAAACCTGTGAGTCTAAATTTTACAATTCGATAGTTATTCGAAACTAAACGAAGTAATAAGGAAACGGGAGTAAGTAGAGCGCGTATCATCATGACTTTTTAATCAAATAAACACATCGTCATCATGATCAACCCATCGCCGACTCACTACAGAGCACGGGTTTTCTTTCAGATAGAGAAGGGTTTTGGCCATAGTCTGCTATTCTGGCCAAGTGCGGAATGGCAGACTTCACACAACTATGAGAACATTATGGAAAATTCCGATTTCAGATTTCCTTACGATATTTTCTTTCACCGTTATAACGAGTGATATTTAATAACTTAAAACGCACATAACTTCGAAAAGTTAGAAATGCCCCGGATCGAACCCCCGACCTCCAAAATCCAAAATTCAAAATATTTTTATTCAACTAAACTTTTACAAGTGCTTTTGAATAGTCAAAATAATCAAGGATTAGAATAATCTCCGATTGGACGTCCTAGCCACTCACACACACAGTTTGGCAGTATCACAGTTTGGCTGTGCGTGTGCACCAATAAACACGTTGTACCTACGACATTTATGGGAATACAGCAAAATTCAAAAATAGAATTTTTCAATGAACGGTACGAAGAAAACAGTGTCGGAAACGTGTGTAACTTTGAGACGTATGTTCCAAAGAAAAGAAAAAGAAACGGGAGCTAATGTTCGATTGATGCTTGACGTACATGGAATGTGATCTTGCCGTGTGGGGTCCGGAGGACCCTCGTGTTATTGATGTCTTTTTGTGCAGATAAACATGTCGTATTTTGTTCGTAATGGTGTTGATTTAACCAAATTTCCTTCTGAACTCTGATGTGTAAACGAGTTACGTGATTTTGCTGTTGGTTGAAACATTTTATACATAATAGGTATTTTGAAATAATATTAATACGACAGGATGAAATATTGAGATTGGTTAGTTTGATGAAAGAGTTACTTTTCCATGTCCAATCCGGGTCAAGTCCAACAACTTAAGACTGTGTTTTAGAAAACTTGTCTGGTAGGTGAGAGTATTGATTGCTTGCTTTTCCTGCATGTTTGGCAGTGGAAAGATGGGCGGTGCGTATCACATGCTGCACGACGTACCATATTTTAGAATAGCATTTATCATATTGTTCCTTGCCGAAAACTTTGAAGAAGAACCCTTAAAGTACTAAAACTGAAATTGAACAGAACTTGAAAAATAAAAGCTTGATTAATGCCCTTTACCCTACCTATATTACCCTACCTATTTTGCAATCAGTGAAAACACAAAAAGTTCATGCTAATAAATACCTACAGGCTGCACCAGCTAGTCCAGGGAACGTACGTACATAATATAATTATTGCAATGAAGATGCCTTTCATAGAAAATAATACAAATAATACTATTTCCTTAAAAGAACATAACAAAATTCATACCCCATACACGGCAATTTCCAGCCCAGAATCGTCCCACAGACGTCGTATGTCACCTTTAAATAAATGAAAAAATCATACATCACAATAGCGGATTCACGTCACGTCCGGATATGCCCGGGTATGATCTATACGGATATCCTTCAAATTCTCCCAGTACATCCGTCATTCTTACCGCTTTATTTACCTAGGCACGCGTAAAAGGCAATACACAGAGTTGTGTACGCTTAGAAGTGATTTTTCTCCCAGCTTTTTTCATATAGGGACCTACTTACGCGCTTATAATAAAAAGTTGATCGGGGTTAGCTGAAGCTTTAAAGCATTATTTTTTAGATTGCCTGAAAAGCGTTATTAAAGATTATTATTGATTCTTTACAGAAAATTTGTGATCGTTAGAATTTACTATAAAACTTTCAAAACACCAATCAAAACACATTTTCTCCCATAAATCGTTTAACACAGGATTACGATTTTGGATTACAATAATAATTAATAGTAATCGAATTGAATCGGTATACCTACATTTATAACGTTGGACGGATTAACCACCGATTCTTCAATCATTTCCATATGAATACTTACATACTATGATCGAGTTTTTTAAAAGGATTATAGATGGCATTTATATTTGTTTATTAGATTGTCCTTTATGGCATAATCATTCCTTCTATGCATAATTTATCATTTTAAGTTAATTGGTTTGCGTTATGGAGTTACATTCTAGTCATACATTTTCTTTTCACTAAGAAATACAAAATATAAGTATACAGAAGAATTGTCCAACATTTTGTTTTCTAGTCTTTTGCATTGTGAGCTTTAAGATCTACATTTTGGAGAAAAACAAACAAATCTACTAACAAGGATCACTATATCTATCACTGCGTGCTACTGTCTGTTAGTCCTAATAAATAAAATAAAATAAAAGGAATATACGTATTACGTACGCTCTGAATCTTTCTCCAGTCTACGGTAGACAACCCAGAATCACGTAGAAGTCATTCGCTACCGCAAGAATACGACTTCTATATGCTTTATCGTCGGGATCCGGGGATTTTTACGAGCAAATCCGCGGGATGTGCCTTAGCTAAACGGGCTAATGAGCTATATCACTACCTTTAATAAGCTACGTGCACGGTCAAATGTATGTCAGAGCGAGTTGCTTGTGAGGATTACTTTTATTGAAACTATGATGTCTAATTGGAAAGTAGATCACTTTCATCAAACAACTTCTTAAGCGGAATTTACATTACGAATTTAGAGATTAGACTTTAATATTTCATTATCAATCGTACGTGTAAACGTCTAACTTGGTAATGCATCCATTTGAGATTAAAAATGATTCCGTGCCACTAATTTCGTAATGTAAGTTCCGCTTTAATGCTAATCAGGCATAGAAAAGTGTGTCTCACTGTTAGTTGCTACTAATACACTCAACCCATATTTTAGGACACAAATTTTTAAATTTCAACGAATTTAATACCTCAATTACGTAGAATACTTTTTATTCCGGTAAAGTAAAGGATTCTTGCAGTATTTTCAAACAACCTAAATCGACGACGAACTTGCTATTGCTAGTCTAAGGATATGGTGAATTAATTATAATAAGGTCCGATAGTAATTATTATAGGTCCTTATATTTTGTAACTCATTCCATGCAAGGTTGTATTCTGATACAATTAATCACTCAAAAATCGGAAATAAAAACTGTGTATAAAATGCAACCCACATTATTATGTAAATTATACAAAAATGTATCGCACTAAAAGAAAAGGATCTATTACGAAAAATTGGCTACAACTTAATTCCCATTGAATTATTCATAGAAAATGATTTTCCATTTCATTTAACGTAAGACCTGCGTATCAAAATCGCCGCAAGTTGCGCGGGGCTGTAAAAATTTTACCGTCCCTATTTTCTGGCCATAAAGCGTGGTCAATCCCGAGGGTGTCCCGGTTTATGGGCCCAATAACGGGGACACCCCAGTCCACAAATTGTCCTTATTGTTTTTAGTTCTCAGTAGTTTCTTAGCAGTATGTTTATGGGTTAATATTTTTTAAATTCCCTAGACGCTACAGAGCACTTTTATGGTGTATATTTTTTACTAAGCTACTAGCTAATGACAAATTGACCAGCATTGAAATCCAGCAATGCGCGGGGCTGCAATTGTTTGCATAGTATGGAATATTATTGTAAATTGAATAATTGAAAAGAGCAACCGCCGAGTTTCTTGCTGGTTCTTCTCGCTAGGAACGGCATTCCGAACCAGTGGTAAATTATTTGACGATTCAAAAGCACTTGTAAAAGTTTAGTTGAATAAAAATCTATTCTATTCTATTCTAATAGTAAATGAATAATTAATTATAATAATTATTATAAAATAAGTTTTTCTATTGGCTTGAACAGAATTTTAAGATTATTTATTATATTTTATTTATTTGACTAATAAATGCCTACAAGTATCTACCTTAAAATCAATAAGTTTTCGCACAAAATCAGAAGGAAATGGTTTTATGAGCGCACGTATGAGTAATACCGAGTGAGGTATTACGGCTAGGTTTACTTAGTGATTTTATATCTCTATCAATGCGGGTCTTCCGACGAGGAGCTTTTATTTTTTTGTTTCACACACGAACATAAATAAACGCGCGTTTTCTACAATAGCTTTCAATAGCTTAATGATTAATTAGCTTTCAATAGCTCAATGATAAGCTCTTAGTTCGGTTCCAAACGCAAAAGCGCAAAAGCTCGCGAAGTTACGTAGCTTTAGCTTTAAGTTAAGGTAATTACGTTTACTTAAAGCTACTAGAGTCTCGAACGCACCCTGGTCGAGCGAGGAGGACTAAACAAAACCTTGATTTCAATGCATCACAATTAGTCAAAGTCATTTTTTCAAAATAGGTAGGATCAAAACATTCATTGTACATTATTTGATTGTCAATCGTTGAATTTGTGAGATAATAATTGATGTAATGTTGATAATATTTTTATTAATCGTATCATTCATGTTACGTCTTGACTTGTCAGCTGATTTTCATGTGGAGCACCAGTAAGGTGACATCCCAGTGTGCCTGGATGCTGCTGGTCCCTTTTGGATGCGTTCGAGGGGAAGAGCAGTGTTCGAGCCGGTGCGCCCCGGTAACATGGCTGATAGTTTATCTTCAGGGATATTGTTGGCTATGGCTAATGATCCTGCAAGGCGGGAGGACACAAGCATTCCCCAGCGTTAAAAAAGCCGCTGTTCGTGTGAAGAGGGTCTTCAGTTTACAACACTGTCAATCCGCTCGGCGTCGGTTTGTAGCCGTTTTATCGTCCTCACCTCGCTTGATGTGCCGATGCACTACCCTCAATTATACCTCGACGCTGCCTCACACAAAAAGCTTTGCCTTCCTGCTTAGAGAATTACTTATATATCATTTAGCTCAAAATATATTCAAGATACCACACAAAGCAAAATATAGTACCTATCGTTACACAAGTAAGTAGGTAAGTAAGGTAGGTATATCAATAGTTTTATGTCATACAAAATAGTTCTGCCCAAAGATAATCTGTCAAAAATGTCTACCCACTAAGACGACCAATTAAAACGAAGGTAACGGGATATAATATAGTTTCCTAGCTCAATCGAAAAATTTAGCGATTTTCCTGTATAATAATTATTATATAATGTGACAGATATTTATTTAAGTAGAATGAAGAACCTCTTGCGAGTCGCAAAAAGTTTAGTTTTCAAAGATTATGGATTCATTAAAAAAATCACTGTATATCAATAGATAGCAAGACCCTAAAATTCTAATTTCTGTATATTTTTATTTTTAGATGATATAACGTGGATGAATGACGGACATTTTAAATAAAAACATGATTTTATCGATTTGATTTACAGTCCATCAAAAGAAGTCAAAGTATAATGAATATTTCTCAACAGGTTGAGGAGCCGACTGAATTCTAAAAACGGTCGGCGGTTCAAACCCCACCCGTTGCACTATTGTCGTACCTACTCCTAATACAGCTTTGCGTTAAGTTGGAGGGGAAAGGGGAATATTAGTCATGATTGACATGGCTAATATTCTTTTATTAAAAAAAAAAAAAAAAAAAATGATATAATGATGATGATGATTGGACATCCATAGGTAGCCATTGAAATGTGCCAACAATTCCGGTAATTTCTCCTACCATAAATTAAGCAGTCAATAAGTTAATTCAAACCCACGAAACTTTTAAATCGCCTTCCGAATAATTTCTTTTACCCCTTTCCGAATTCCAGTCCCTCCTGATACAAATTGGGTGTTAAATTGCTTTGGTACGTGACGTTTTAATAGAACCTACTTAGTATTCTATGAAATTACCAATTTTTAGGACTTCTTTTATACAGGAGGGCGATCAGACGCCAAAGTAATTGCGCATTTGTATCTGCCAGAAAAAAATACCTATACTTTTAAAGTAGGTACCTACTACTACTTAATATCTTGCTCCTTCCTGCAAGTTACGAATTCCTCAGGGCATCAAGACCCATGTCTTTGCACAGCGTGTGTGTGTGTGTGTGAACAGTGATGACATATGGATCCGAGCAGCGGCGCGCAGGTCATTGAGGCATAAAAGCGCTGCTTACCCTGATTGAAATAGTTCAATGCTCATTTGCCATCGTGACCGCTAGTAATTAGGCAACTACCTACCTTATTGCCTACCCTAGCTATAGACCATGTGCACGCCACTGGATCCGAGACATGATCGCTAACTATGAGCCTCACGTGGAGAGTCACTCAGCAGAGAGAGCTCTGCTTGGAGATTCTCTATGTGATCAAAATATTAGAAATGAGAATATTCGTAGGAGAATCAGAGTGACCGACATATAGCTCAACGAGGCTGAATAGATCGTGAAACTGTGGCTGAAGTGGCAATGGGCAGGGCACATCGATCGGAAAACCGCTTGACGCTGAGGCCTCAAAGTGCTTATATGGTGACCTCGCCCCGAATCTGAAAAGCGTTGGATAGCAAACAATCGCAGGGAGCCGCTGGATTCAGGCGGCGCTAGATCGTGGTGTATGGAAGCCCCTACAAGAGACTTATTGTGTCCAGCTGTGGACATTTATCTATACTATACTAATAAATAAAATTGGAGTGTCTGTCTGTAATTTCGAAATAACTACCTCATATTAAGCTCATATGGTTATTTGAACGATACCAACACTGAATCACATGTTTTTAAAATTTTTGTCTGTCTGTCTGTCTGTCTGTCTGTTTGAAAAGGCTAATCTTTGGAACGGCTGAACCGATTTTGACGGGATTTTCACAGACAAGTAGAAGATTGACCAGGGTGTAACATAGGCTACTTTTTTAACCGACTTTCAAAAAGGTAGTTGTGTTTTTCTACCTATGTACACCGAAATCTCCGAGATTTCTGAACCGATTTGCGTCATTTCTTTTTTAATCGATAGAGGAACTTTGCGACATTGTTTCATAAAAAATTTGGAGTCCAACTCCTCAATCCTGATGCTGCAGGGGATCTGACCAATCCACGCGGGCGAAGCTGCGGGCATCAGCTAGTCAGGCAATAAGGTCTCTGCAAAAAAAGAGGCTGGTTATCAGGTAGATTATAGCTCATATAAAATGACTTGACATTATCTAACGCAGACAGATAGAGTGAAGATTGTCAGATGCGAAAAAAAGAAGATCGCATCAAATAATACACTTCTGCATAATGTATGTACAGTCTACCTACTACATCATGGTTCAAAGTCATTCGAAGTGTTTGAAGTCCATTGAATACAAATTATTGAAGACAATAGCCATCGGCGATGCGACGCGGACGTCGGGATAAAGTTTACAACTTGGACATCGTCTTGGACTTCGGATGTGAGATACTAGGTACTAACTTTACTTACACGAGTTTGGTATCTACTATCTAGTGATATGGTGCGTAAACTTTCAGGGTTGGTTCCAGGTCCAGGTTATTTTGTTACCCTTTGTAATAGATACTTTTAATATTCAGGGTTCCGTACCCAAAGGCTGCCAACGGGACCCTATTACTAAGCCTCCGCTGTCCGTCCGTCCGTCCGTCAGCGGTCTATAACTCATGAACTATAACACTCGTAGCTAGAGGGTTGGAAGAATTTCAATACAGCTGCCATGATTTATAAAATTAAAGCGATGCCGTAGCTTAGCTGTTAGAGCGTCGGGCGCGAACCCAGAAGACGCAGGTTCGATTCCGGCCGGTTTCGCAATTTTTGATATGTATTTAAAAATTATTTAAAAATTTGGATCTAAATTGGTTCAAATCTAAGCAAAAAAGTCGCTCGCCCGATACTTTTATTTAATTCTTTCTTAAAGCTCACAAAAATAATGAATGTAGACACACCTAACCAGAGTGTGGCATTTATGTCCAATTTACCAACTACCGGACAATACACATGAACACGTTCTACCTAGTGAACAATTGAGTAGAAATTTTCAAAGACTAAAGTTTGCAAGTTAGATATAATCTTAGACCAGCGCCGGACGCATGGTCCGGTGGGCTAACTTTACAAGTTGCATAAGTTTGTTTATGTTCGGAGCTAATAAATTATATGATTATGCTGGAAATTAGAAGCTGTCATAGCCTAGTGGTTAGGATGTCCGCCTCCTAGGTCGGGGGTTCGATTCCTGGCACGCACCTCTAACTGTTTGGAGTTATGTGCATTTTAAGTAATTAACATAGTTTTATTGTACAAGAATATAATGTACAATCAATTATTGTCTTTTGTATAAAGTGAATAAATCGGACTTGTAGACAGATTACGATTAAAAGATTATGATAACCGTAATAGAATACAATGTTCTCATTATTAACATAATATTATTGTATGGATAAATTGCAGGTTCATAAAGTTACGTTCTATACAATACCAGACTATACCTATAGATTGGCGGTAACTTATACAATAGTATCAGGCGTTACTCAGCAAAGGGTATTCCCAGAACAGAGGCACCTACGAGTAAATACTCGTACCTACTTATCACCATGCGACGCGTAACAACCAACTCTGATAGACGACTGTTATTCATTTTTGAAGCGATCGTACTCAGTGCTACGTTCTTTTTTATTAAGCGAACAGATTATGTGATAAATTATTGTTATTATTATTAAAAGTGTTTTGAAATATTAACGAACTATTTACTGACGTTATTTCTCTTTAATATTTAGTTTAAATCGGTAATATAGCAAAATGGAATCATGGAAAAAAAATGTTTTGCGATCATCACCAATGAGTAAGTTTTATAAGTTATTCTGAACTTTTAGGAGCTTTTCAGAACATTCTGATAGTAGTGTATTTGGATGAAGCATGTTCAAGGCCAAATTTTCGAAATTCAGGTCGAAAATTTATAAGTGGTGGAGTGACAAGGGGGGGGGGGGGGGTATGATTACGAAAATACTTTGTTTGCACGTGCTAAAATACATTTATATTTATTTATTCATTTTTAAACAGCGTATTAAAATATTAGAAAAAATCCCACTAACACACAAAAAGCAAATACAAGAATCTGAAATAATTATTATATGTAGTTGACAGAAGTTTATATAACTATTAGAGGAAAAATAATACAAATAATCCTTTGCAAACAAACTTATTAAACCCAAACAAAATGTTTGTTTTCATAAGGCGGTACCTAGATCAATAATTATTATTTTTCGGGTCCCCCGACCCAAAAGTGTTATAAGTTTGACGTGTGTATCTGTGTATCTGTTTGTGGTATCGTAGCTCCTAATCTAATGAACCGATTTTAATTTAGTTTTTTTTGTTTTAAAAGTGGCTCGATCGAGAGTGTTCTTAGCTATAATCCAAGAAAATCAGTTCAGCCGTTTGAAAGTTATCAACTCTTTTCCAGTTACTGTAACCTTCACTTGTCGGGGGTGTTATAAATTTTTAATTTACACGTCTTGATATATTTGTTTTTATTATTATTCTAGCAGGTCCATCAACCGAAGCAAGGGTCTATCATCCAGCTACTAATCTACAGCCACCAGAGCCACCATTGTCACCGTTGCCACCATCCATTCCTATGCCAGTAGGGACTCTGGAGGCTCCGAAATTCGCTGGCATGTTTGTAGCAAAGAAAAAAGAAAACGTCGTTCTGGACCCTAAGGAGATAAAAACGAGAATGGCGTAACAACTGCATTAAAATTGAATGTTAATTTTTTTTAATACTAATTATCGTAATTTTTGTCAACTCAGCAATATGTACTTACCTGTTACATAGGATAATAATGATTATGCTTTCTATCACGGAAGTATGGAAAGTGGACCCAGTATGATTTCGAGAAGTGAAGATTTGACCGAAAAAAGCTTTTAAAACGCATAAAATTGAGTAAAAATCTACCTATATAAAAATCATAACCCTTCCTTTCGGCTTTGCCGTAGTCGTGTAAAAATGAAATGAAAATGAAAAAATTTCTTTTAATATATTTTTTTTTAATTAAACAAAATATACATATTTATCAAATTTAAGTACATGCGTTTCACAGAGTCCTGGCCCCTAAACTAGGACAACACGTATTATAGGGGCCAGTATAATAAAATAACTTTCACTTTTTAACCCCTCTAGTTTTTTTTAGTCCTACATGTTTATATGTTTGGCAATCAAATAGTGTATGTGGTGATTCATCAATCGTTTTTTGGGTTACACCACTCCACTGATTAAGCTCTCACTCTCAAAGTTAAGATACGTAACACCATCTCAATTCTCACTGCTCAGGTGTAAAATGTAAACCAAAGACAAAACAAGACTGACCACAGACAAGAAGTCATCGCCAAAATGACGTTTCAAAATGCCTTTCTCTTTCGCTCTACCAACAATTTTTGCAGTCCCCTCACTTCCGCCAAATCTGCTGTTTATCACTATCAAAGAAAAAAGACGTCATTGACCTCAATATTCTTACCGTTAACTTTGACAAAGTTCGTTTTACTCATTTCTGTTTAAATACGACTCTACTACGTTGTCTCAAGGTTCATTATTAGTCGATACGTGATCTTGTGGCCGTATCAACGTAAGTCATGCTGTCAATGTGTGCCAAATGGTCAGTCCATTCAGTTGCGAACCGCACGCTACATTGAAAACTGGTGGAATTCCAAATTCAAATTTAAAATCTAATAAGAATGTAACGTTATTAATATTGTTTTAATTTATCTCATGTTTTGTGCCAGTGTTTCTGTTCTATAAATTGGATTTCTCCTTGAAAACTCCTTTGTTTCGTAAGTTTTATTTTTTCTTTTAATAAGTATAGCAACGCGGGAGACGTGTCCACCTTACAGCAAGCTTACAGATTAAAAATACTTTCTGGTTATGTAAGTTTCTATGTTTTAGTTTCATCTACTTAATATAAGTAAGTACTTATATTTGTAGCTAATGTTATTATTGTTCGACAGTAAGGTTGACTATGTTTCCTGCGTTTGTTTTATTTGATACATAATAATATGACTAATAAATTAAAATTAATTATTATTTAACTATTGTAAGTCATTTCTATCAAGAAGTATTTATTTAAGTAATCCTGATTTTTAACTCCAATATACGTACAAATATATCTAGCGTTATTTTGTCTAAACAGAACGTGTGCGCACGTAGGTTCAAATATTTCTATCTACTTTATTAGTAAGTACATTAAAACTAAACTAAAAACCCCTTCGTTGTTATGAAAATCAAAAGTGTAAAGTTTACCTGCTTTGGATTTTTAACCCCCGACCCAAAAAGAGGGGTGTTATAAGTTTGACGTGTGTGTCTGTGTATCTGTGTATCTGTGTATCTGTGTATCTGTCTGTGGCATCGTAGCGCCTAAACGAATGAACCGATTTTAATTTAGTTTTTTTTGTTTGAAAGGTTGCTTGATCGAGAGTGTTCTTAGCTATAATTTAAAAAAATTGGTTCAGCCGTTTAAGAGTTATCAGCTCTTTTCTAGTTTTCTTGTAGAAAAGAAGGTTAGATAACCGTTAGGTTCATAATATTATGTCAATAGACAAATGTTAAGCTGTCAAGTTGGACGTTGCCTAAATACATAATTATTTATTTGAAAATGATGTTTTGGAAAACTCAAATACTTTGGATCGTCGGGGGTGTTATAAATTTTTAATTTACACTTGTTCTACATTTTTTTTTGGATCGTAGATAAACTATCCATTAAGAGGAAAACCATCTCGAATGACTTAGACGATTTCACCTTCAAACTAGCAATTTTGACATGTCATGGACCCTCTATTGACAATTAATCAAGCAGACATTTCAATCTGCGAAATTTACGCGGACTTTTAGTATTTTGACGTAGGAGGGTAAAAGATCCAGTACATGAACGAATAAGGATTACCCTGACTTTGACCTAAAATTAAGATATATGAGAATTGTTCTATATATAATTTTTATTTTTTGTGTATCTGTACACAGTATATCAAAAAATCAAATAAAATGCGTGGTATTAATTATTATAAATTATTTTATCTAACAAAAGGATAAATTGCCAGTAAATGAACTGGGAATTTCAGTGAATGAACGAACTCTAGCTATTGCATAAACTCTCGATTTCGATTCCTATTAATAAATTCTTAAATATGTTTTCGGCTTGGAATTCAAAAAAATTGTCAGATTTTCACAGTTTTTGACTTATTGTATATTTTTTTCTACATTTTGCGCGATAAATCAAAAACTATTTTACATAATAATAATAATAAATAAAACCTGTTTTAGAATGTATAATAGAGCCCTTTCATATGATATTATCCCCTTTGGTATAGTTATCTTAGTTTGAAAGTCACCTAAATTTTCTGGAAAACCGTCTAAATGATTACAGAGAAAATGAAACTTAATGCCCATGTTGCACCCAAGTCGCTGGAAGTGCAACATCAGCTGCTGAATGTTTTGAGAGTAGTGAGAACAATATACCGTAACACATGTTATCAGATTTGTTCCTTTGAGCCGAGAAGCCACATGTTCTGATGCTTTTTAGACAATCTAAGATCTCTCATTAAGTGGTCCAAATCATTTTGATTGAATAGTCTAAGTTGAGATGTAAAAGTCACTACATCGTCACTACCTTCTGAAAGTTCTTGAAGTAGATTGGAGGTACTGGGTTGGGGCTGAGGTACAGATTTATCACCAGAAGTCAGAATCGTTCTAATTGTAGACTGCAAGTTACAATATAATCGCTTGGAATAATTTTTTTGCTGTTTCTTCTGGTTATATTCACAATGCAGAAATAATAATCATCATGGTGTTTAGATGGTTCGTGCCAAATTATAAGACTTTTTTTTAGTAAAAGTAGGGTCTAAGGGTCTAAAAATCGATATTTAAACTTTTAAATACCGATTTTTAAATATCGATCGATAGATCTAAATATCGATTTTGAACGAAATCAGTCAATTTACAAAGAATTATAAATGGTGCCAACTTTTTTAAATTTTGGTAACAGTTTCCTATTTTGTGATCCCAGGGAGCTCTAAATATCGATTTTGAACGAAATCGGTCAATTAACAAAGAATTTCAAAATGGCGTCGACTTTTTTAAATTTTGGTAACAGTTTCCTTTTTTGTGATCCCAGGGAGCTCTAAATGTCGATTTTGAACGAAATCGGTCAATTAACAAAGAATTTCAAAATGGCGTCGACTTTTTTAAATTTTGGTAACAGTTTCTTATTTTGTGATCCCAGGGAGCTCTAAATATCGATTTCGAACGAAATCGGTCAATTAACAAAGAATTTCAAAATGGCGTCGACTTTTTTAAATTATGGTAACAGTTTCCTTTTTTGTGATCCCAGGGAGCTCTAAATGTCGATTTTGAACGAAATCGGTCAATTAACAAAGAATTTCAAAATGGCGTCAACCTTTTTAAATTTTGGTAACAGTTTCTTATTTTGTGATTCCACGGAGCTCTAAATATCGATTTTGAACGAAATCGGTCAATTAACAAAGAATTTCAAAATGGCGTCGACTTTTTTAAATTTTGGTAACAGTTTCCTTTTTTGTGATCCCAGGGAGCTCTAAATATCGATTTTGAACGAAATCGGTCAATTAACAAAGAATTTCAAAATGGCGTCGACTTTTTTAAATTTTGGTAACAGTTTCTTATTTTGTGATCCCACGGAGCTCTAAATATCGATTTTGAACGAAATCGGTCAATTAACAAAGACTTTCAAAATGGCGCCAACTGTTTTAAGTTTTGGTAACAATTTCCTGTTTTGTGATCCTAGGGATCCTCAGATATTGATTTTGAACAAAATCTATGACAGTTCAAGAAAATAGATTTTAAACACTATTTAAATTATTATCATTAACATTAAATTAAATGAAAACACGACGCGCGACGTGTACTGCAGCCCCTGAGCTTGAGCACAGGCCGAGCCGGTATAAACCGATTTCTCTCCGTACGCGACGTAGCACCTGTGCTCACGCACACACGCGCCTCAAGCTTGTAGTAGTGTACCTATCGTAGCGCGCTTGCATGAAGCTTTGACTTTGTTCGCTACTCATGTGGTTATACAACGCAATACCACACTCACAAACACTCGTACAAACATACAGACAAGTATATACTCACACACACTCACACACACACATTAACGCATGCACACGCACTTTTGAACGATTTGAACGGAACACGGTTTTGAAATTGAAATTGAAAAAAGTGTAAGAATTTGTAAGAAAATATTTAAAAAAGGTATATCAGCCGGTTTTTTATTCCAGCTCTTAATACATGTAAAAACGTCCAATCTGTTCATTTACTCGAGCCTTTACCCTAGTACCTAATTATATCGACCGCCCCATATCAAAACAAAGTAAATGTCATTTTTCCGAAAATCGTTTTATGTCATAAGCCTAACTTTCATAGTATGTCCCGTTGTATTGTAAGGACACCCACATTAAAGTAAAATTAAAAGCTAGTAAGTCGCTTTGACCATTTTAAAACGTAGTAAGTCTATGAACTGGCTAGGTTTTTTATAGATTAATGCACCTTACTAAGTTTTTCAAAGGAATTAGATTAAATAAAATAAATATCACCCATTATCTAAATACCATGTCAAAACAGTAAATACTTAATAATGCATTAAAACTTAAAAGTAAGATAGGAAAAGTCAATGACCTCTACATGTCAACTGTTAAATAATATGGTTTGCAAGGGAAATACTTTGCATACTTACATAATGTTTTTAGGGTTCCATATCTCAAAAAGAAACACGGGACCCTTATAGGATCACTTTCTTGTCTGTCTTTCTGTCCGTCTGTCCGTCTGTCGTGTCTGTCAAGAAAACCGATAGGGTATTTCCCGTTAACCTAGAATTATGGGCAGGTAGATAGGTCTCAACTCTCATAGCCCAAGTAAAGGAATAAATCCGAGAACAAATTTCGTGATTCTAGATCAACGGGAAGTACTGTATAGGTTTTCTTGACGGACGGACGGACAAATGGACAGACAACAAAGTGATCCTTTAAGAGCTCCGTTTTTCATTTTGAGGTACGGAACCCTAAAAAAGAAAATAATGCACATGTAATGAATAAATGTGTAGGCCAGTCTTCACACTAAAATATTTAAACCCCTTTAATTTAAAAACTGTCATAGCCTAGTGGTTAGAACGTCCGCCTCCTAATCGAAGGTCGGGGGTTCGATCCCGGAATCACGCACTACTAACTTTTCAGTTATGTGCGTTTTAAGCAATTTAATATCACTTGCTTTAACGGCGAAGGAAAACATCGTGAGGAAACCTGCATACCTGCAAGTTTTCCATGTTCTCAAAGGTGTGTGAAGTATGCCATTCCGCATTGGACCAGCGTTAGACTACGGCCTAAACTTCTCTTGAATTTAAACCACTTACTAGGTTTTGATCTGAGAAAGAAATTTGACATTAATTGACAAAATTGAGAGACCTAAGCTTGTATAAGAACACAGAAGTGTCATAATTCGTGTTCACTTTGCCTAACGTCTCTCAGAGAGCAGAGAGAGATTTAAACTGTTTCTTATAATCACTGGCCATATTTCAAATGCGAAAGTGTGTTTGTTGGTTTAATATTCAATCACGCTGCAACGGAGCAACCAGTCGACGTGGTTTTTTGCATGGATACATTTAAAGACCTTGAGAGTGACATCTCTTTCCGCATCGTATTCTTTATTGCTGAGGGTTGTGACCTCTTTCCATTATTCCTACATCTAATGGTAGGTTTTCTTGGGATAATAATGTGGTGGGTTCAAAGAGCCTACGGAACTCGACTAGAAAAACGAGATTTTGACTCTTAGGTTTAACGGTTATGAATTAGTTATTAATATCAGTGATAAAATTGATTAGGGCTGCCAGGTAAAATGACATTTATCTCGGAAAATCAAAGAGTTTCCACGAGATTTTTTCCAAGCCTGCGCTACTAAGTACATATATTATGAAGAGGAAAGGTTTGTTTGTTTGTTATCGATAAACTCTGAAACTACTGAACTACTTGCACTAAAGACATAATCATCAACATCAACCGACAGACGTCCACAGTGAACATAGGTCTTTAATAGGGTCTTCCACATGCTACGGGTTTGCGCCGCCTGAATCTTTGCGCTTGCGCTTGACGACAATCATGCTTTAAAGAAAGCAATGATGAGGTCCAAGTTGGAGCACGCTTACCTAGAAGATGCCTATTCACTCTTGGCTTGCAGGTATCTAAGGTATATATGGCAGGAAACACGGCCGCCGAAATGGCGTTCCAACCTTTAGGCTCTGCCCATTGCCCGCAGCATGAATATGAGCTTTCTTATGAGACCCATGGTTATAATATTAAGTACATATAATATCTCATAAAAAAGGTCTAACACACAATTCAGCTAAGTAAGTCCAATTTCGAAAAAAGCTAGCTAGCCGACAAATCTAACTCAGGCAGCCTTCGGGAACCTTCGAGATGTCTCTCGTCCAAAATTCCTCAATGCTTGAAGACCAGTCTTTGAATACCTAGTGCATATTGTCAGTGATGAAATATGGATCCGAAATATAGTTCTTTTTTTTGTACACAGGAAATGCCTGACGCATACCCCTCCGTCATGTGGGGCTTGCACCAAACTTGCACTACTACGAAATCCATTTCGGAACACGGCGCCCGAAACGAGGCGCGCTATCTCAAAACATAGGTATAATACCTATTTAGAACACTTACTATCTGTCATCATAATCTATGACAACCTCCGAGTATTTACCTGGTAAAACCGTAACTTTAGAATAAATTTTAGTATATAAGCAGGCTTCATTTAGAAATGAAAAAATCCCTATTTTATTTTTCAACGATTATAAACACAACTTTCATTCAAAAATAATAAGCTTAAATTCATTTTAAATAATATTTTGCGACGAAATGACGCGCGCAGTCCGCCCGTCATGAGAGTCCAGTGGACACTGAATCCGATAGAGCGCCTGCAAGAAAATAAATAGCACAGGAAGTTTTTTGGTTAGTTTTAGATTATTTAAGAAATGAAAAACATTTAGTATAAAACTAACAGTTCAAATTGATTGCTAAACCTAAACATATCATTTTCTGGAGGTTGGCTTCAAAGCGTCAAGATGTTAAAGAAAATTTTTACACAACAAGTTGCGATGAGCAATGTTTTCAACTTGTTTTTTTTTATTTATTGGGATAATGTATACAAAATTAAAAGAAGTACTTATAATCTTCACAAACTGAAGTTTTTAATTGCATGTATTTAATAGCTGTTAATGCTTTAGAAAAATAAACAATTTACTTCAAAGTACAGCATTTTTGCGATTTGTCAAATACCTATTGCCTTAATAACAGCTTTCTAGCCCTGGCTCTCTATTTTAAATACAATTTAGTTTGGTTTCAACTTAAAAGTTTTAAAGTAAATTGTTAGCTAAATGCCAATTCAAAGGCAAAAACGATTAGATTGATAAATTGCTATTAATATCAATGATTAAATATCGATATCAGATAACGACGATTAAAGTCAATGTTTATTGATAGTAATTAGTTGAATTCAATGTTTATCATAAAATTATATTTTGCTTAGTTCTCGATAACTTCTCATTAGAGTGTCACTTATTTCGTAAAAATTCGCTTGCTGAGAGTCATAAATAATGTCAAAAAATGTATTGACCGAGAGCTCACTCACTCTAGTTCACTCTGCCTTGGTTGCTTCTTGGCCTTTTAAACCCCCGACCCAAAAAGAGGGGTGTTATAAGTTTGACGTGTGTATCTGTGGATCCTGTGCATCTGTGTATCTGTCTGTGGCATCGTAGTTCCTAAACTAATGAACCGATTTTAATTTAGTTTTTTTTTTGTTTGAAAGGTGGTTCAATCGAGAGTGTTCTTAGCTATAATCTAAAAAAATCGGTTCAGCCGTTTGAAAGTTATCAGCTCTTTTCTAGTCACTGTAACCTTCACTTGTAGGGGGTGTTATAAATTTTTAATTTACACTTGTGTACCAAGTACCTTAGAAGGATTCTACTCTCCATGGGTATTGGATACCACAAAGCATCAGCAGTACCACCAATGTCATTGCACTAAAAATAAACTAATTTTAAACTTTATTTTTAACCACTAAAGTTGACGTTTGTTTGCTCAGTAGGTTACTACGCCTGTATTTTATTTATTGATAAGGTTATCTATTACGATACCGCAAAGAATTGATAACCGAATTACAAGAGGAGTGGTCGATGTAGGTATGTAGGTCTTGCAGACTTAACGGCGGCATTTGTGAATATTGTCAGCCAATTTACAAGGACATGCCAAAATTGATAAGAATAAAATATGGGTATCAGCATTTTGACGAAGTGGCCTTATAAGTGCTTATACCTAAATGATCAACTCCATACAGTTCAATTTAGGAATTTATAATTGCTCATTATCTGGTCTGGTGTAAGGCATCAGCTGTCGAACTATTGATATTATCCTATAAACCAATAGCGTTATAGAGAAAAGAGTTATAAAATTAAATGAATAAAAAAGTAATTTTATAAAAGCTGAAAGTTTCTCTGTACCAATGTTAACTTAGTTTGGATTAGGAAATGCATTTATATTAGACTAGCGACCCGCCCCGGCTTCGCACGGGTGGACATTTATTTTTTTTATTTTCCGGGATAAATATAATATAGCCTATACGGATTCGGAAGAATCCCTCTAAGTAATGGTAAAAGAAATTTTGAAATCGGTCCTGTAGTTTTTGAGCCTATTCAATACAAACATACAAAAATACAAAGGTTTCCTCTTTATAATATTAGTATAGATTGGTCTAAAAATCCATAATTACTTTGAACTGAACATTATGGGCATTTCTGAGGATTGTCTATAGGTTCCAAGCCAATCGTGATGTGCCAGCAGATCAGTTTTGGACTATAACATACTCGTGTGTAAAAACCAACCAGATTTTATAGCCTTGTAAGTTACCCAATTTTCTGGTGAAAGAGAAGGTTTTGTATGTTTAATCTGGGATTTCCTGATTGACCAATTGGACTTGGGTATACCCCATTTGATAGCCATCATTGAGAAAGTAGGTATTAGGTAGTATTAAGTAGGTAAGAAGGTAGGTATTCCAAATGTTAGAAAGTTGTTCATCATCATATTACAAAGTTAACTTAATGGAATAAGTTAAAGACTTAGAGTGTTCATTCTAAGAAACAGTGGTCAGAGGAATTTGCTGCATTACAAATATTAATTCGTCTGCACGGTTTGGTATGTGTAAAACGTGGTTAAGGAAAAACAATGATGTTATATTATTATATCATGAGCTGAGTTAAAATATTTCACTTCCGCATTATTACATGCCAGTTGACATGTATTAAGTAAGTAGGTATTATGAAGTATGATCAATAAATCAATCACGTTTACGTTTTTTCTTTTGTTAAACACGATCAAGTCACGTAGATACACTTGCGAAAAAGAGCTAAAAGTGTTTTTTGGCTTCGCAAATACATTCTAAGTACCGACCAGTAGAAGGATAAAATAAATAAATAAATAAAAATATCTTTTTTTTCAATTAGACTTTTACAAATAGGTACTTTTCAATCTTCAAATGCATCTAGCACTGGTTCAGAATGTCTTTCCTACCGAAAGGAACCAACAAGAAACTCGGCGGTTGCTCTTTTCAAAGAATTTAAATCGGCACAGTAGGCCCAGCATTCCAGTTTTAATCGCGCCGCGCTGCCATTGATTTCGTTTCAACCTTGAATTTTCCCTTATTTTCCCAATAGAACTATAAACAGAACCAAAAATAGAATCAGGACAGTTTATCAATAAAATATTCACAACGCTTGCTTTGGAATTTGTTTTGTTCTACTTAGGAGAACTAGTTTAAAGAAACATGAGACATGAAATCTAAAATATTTGGGTTAGGCCCATACTCAAATACCAGGTATTTGATAATATATATCTATCTTCAAAACGACCTATGATACCAGTGACCTAAAATTAATAAGTATGGCCTCTACATCCAGTTCCATTCATACCTACCTTATTAAATGCGAAAGTGTAACTATCTAATAATTACAGTTGTACGGTCCATCCGTTTAACTAATTTTGCCGGATACAGCGTTAGTTGGCTTCCCGTCAACGGATTTAATATGTATAGACTACTTTTATCCTGAAGAATCAAATCCAACGGATTTTCCAAACCTAAGTCCATAGGAATGATTTCGTGAGCATCAGTTAGTGATTTATAAATAAATATTTAACTAAGAATAACAATCAATAGGGAAACGATACCTAATAGACAAGTGTAGAGTCAATAGCAAGGGCAGGGTAAAAATGAAATGGAACGTTGAAAAAAATACAGATTTTCTGCCTTATGACCCTAAATCAATAGTTCTCATTAGATTACATTAGGTACTTGATTTGGTAAGACAAGCTTTTAAATAGCAGATATTCTAGGAGCATTGGTAAACATTGCAATAAAAGCTGAGAAATCAGTAGATACATAGGTAGATAACACAGTATGTTTTGAGATTAGCTTTTTCAAACTTACTGCTCTCTTCCTATTACGATTCCTGAGATACAGCCCGCTGACAGACGGACACACGGACGAAAAACGATCGTCCTAGGAATTTTATCATAACTTAAACATGATTCACGCTACATAACGGATACTTTCTACATTCTACCTGGCTATCATGAGTCAGAATATAGAAATGTAGGCCAATCGAAACCATAGATTTTGGTCTTTAAAATGTTGCCTTTAAGGATTATTTTGTTCATATACGTAATAATACGAAATGGTGGTGAATGAATAGGTCTTATATTCTTCTACGCTGACTAATGCAAAAGTACTTTAGAAGTAAAGTACAAACAAATAGATAGGTACACAATACGCATCGGCGGTACCTCTGGTGTTGCAAATGTTCATGGGCGGTGGTAATCACTTAACATCAGGTGACCCACCTGCTCGTTTGCTCGATTCCATTTAGGTTCAAAATGTTGAATTCCTAAAATATAGGAAGTAATAGGTACCTATTTACAGAAAACGCACGCATCACAAACAAGTTTCGAAAAATATTAGAAATTGAATTCAAAAATGATTTCCAAAAAAAATATCTAAATTCAGTCAGAAAACATAGTTTCGTTTGTGATCGGTTGGTGACTCAAAATAGTGAGCACCCACTGAGATTTTTGCCTCTATCATTTGTATGGTGTAACGTAACAGAGAGAGCGCTGTGACTTTACTGACTCCTTTCCGTGGATAGATTAAGAGGGGTCTCTCCGTCACTCGCTTCATACAAAGGTAGTTCCAATTTCATTTGAATACTAAGCAACCAAAGTCCATGAAATTTTGCAGACATATTCTAGAAACTAATATCTGTGTCTGTGGTGTTTTAGATTTTTCTAAAAATATGTAGTTTTAAAATTACAGGGGCTCAAAGATTTGTATGTAAATTTTTAAGACCGCGTAACTTTGAAACCGAATATTTTAGTAGAAATCTGGAAAACCACAGACAAAGATATTAGTTTCTAAAATATGTCTGCAAAATTTCATGGACATTGGTTGCTTAGTATTCAAATGAAATTGGAACTACGATTGTATGAACCGTGTGACGGAGAGAGCCTTGTTAAGTATAGCTGATATTCTAGGAGACTGAGACATTGTCAGCCGGAACCATGTTTTAACCCCCTTCATTGAGTAGTATCAACCAATATACGCCTGGATACAATAACCAGGTGTTGCTCTACCTTATGCAATGAGTTCGATGACATGTAAAACTCGCGGATCCACTTTTTTTTTTCGCAATGTTTCGATAGGTAGATGGCCTTTTTGCTGTGGAATGTGAACCTACACTATGAGGAAATATACATGAACTTTACATTTTAAATCGGATAGGCAGCTATTAACGATACGGTAAAATTAAAAAAAAAAACCGATCAAAGCTACCAGAAGTTTTTTATGTAGAGACATTTTACTACATTTTTAACCCCCGACCCAAAAAGAGGGGTGTTATAAGTTTGACGTATGTATCTGTGTATCTGTGTGTCTGTGTATCTGTGTATCTGTATATCTGTGTATCTGTCTGTGGCATCGTAGCGCCTAAACGAATGAACCGATTTTAATTTAGTTTTTTTTGCTTGAAAGGTGGCTTAAACAGCCACTTATAACACCCCTCTTTTTGGGTCGGGGGTTAAAAACAAACTTTTGTAGAACAGCCCAGAACCGAACCCGGAACCTCCCACTATAGGATCACAGCGCACTGCGAGGTAATTATTTATCAAACGCAATGATAACGAAAGCGTTATCAACGTATTTTATTATACCGGAAATGAATATGTAGGTATATTAGTAATCACTAATCGTCCATTAATTACTTATTTACGGTCAAGGTTGCACTAAAAATGAATACAAAGAAAATCTTGACCCACAATGTTGAGTTTTAGGAAGTTAGGAGTTTCGCAAGGTGAAGGGAATGTGTTATTACTAGTAATTAGTTAATTGGGCCAAGTGCTATCAAGAACAAGTATTCATCTAAACATACCAGCTCTATATTATTAACTACATCGCGCGACTTCGTCTGCGCAGATTTAGGTTTTTTTTTAAATCTCTCTGACTCTCATTAATAGAAGAACTCTTTGATTTTCCTTTATAAAAAGTAGTCTTTAACTATTTTCAGGGTGCAAGCTATCTCTGTACCGAGTAGATGATTTTTTAAAGATTTTTTTAATCCTGTGATCCTTGATTTTTCGGAATCAAAACTAGCCAATGTCCTTCCCCGGGATGCAAGTTATGTTTGTACCGTCAAAATCGGTTAAATGATTTTATGATATTAGTATTGTTATATTACAAATGCAATGTATGTCTATCTATCTGTTATTTTTTCATTCGTCCGACTTTGACGATACACAGGGATAGCTTGCATCCTGGAGATAGCAAGTTCTACTTTTTATATCTCAATAGGTACCAAATTTTGTTTTTTTTTTTTTGAAAAATCTGTCTAAGTATATCCAAGCGGATGAAGTCGCAGACATCATTTAATACTGGACTAAAATAATGAAAAGAATGATAATTTTCCTTACGCTGAATCATTGTCGGTTTTTGTACTAATTAACTAAGTGCAACTGAACGAACAGATCGGTCATTTACCCGCACGATGAGTTATACCGCATGCGTAAACCAAGATGACTTCCTTATAAACATTTTGGGAAATCAAATCTTTTTTCTCGAAATGAAATGCAGTTCATTTATTAGTCATACATTTATACGAAGCGGGGATAACCTAGTGGATATTCGTCGGCATCCTATTTCGGGAAACCGGGGTTCGATCCCAGGCACGCACCTCTAACTTTTTTAACGGTGAAGGAAAACATCGTGAGGTCAAGAATTTTCCGTAATGTTCAAAAAAGTGTGTGAAGTCTGCCAATCCGCACTTGGCCAATGTGTTGGATTATGACCCATAATAATATTAATTATGTTGATGAACTCAGAATTTTCTACTCTATCTGAACATTACCTCGATAGAATAGCAAAAAAATTCGGAGACCCCGATTAAAATAGCTCAAACCTTCTCATTCTGAGAAAAGACCCGTGCTCAGTAGTGAGCCGGCAATAGATTGATCACGATGGTGATCGTGATGTAGCTTAGGTCACCCAAACCACAATAACGAATCTATTGACATGTCATTCATCAAATCGGCTCAGTTGTTTAGGTGCTCCGGTGGAACAAACCTAAATACAAACATACAAAGACTTCTAAAATCATTGGTTTTCCTTTTGGCTTTGACGTAGTCGGGTAAAAAAGAACATCACTAATCCGATCCCCATAACATCCAACTCAACCCTTTACATTTGCATTTAAAAATATCTTGTAATCGCTCCGGGTACCCCATACTCCATTACGTAAGGAAATTCGCGAGGGGTTGTCACACCTAGCACGTAGCCTCCACCAATGATCCTAAATTTACGTCTTCTGGGGGCCTAATCGACCATTTTTTCCCGCCTGATTACCAAGAAAGCTAATATTGACCCCCCACCACCCGGCTCAAACAAATGTTAACCCTTTATTCGTGCCCCTTTCGAAAAAAAGCTCATAAAATATATCTAATTAAAAAATATCCCCGAGCTAAGACTGACGTTCATAAAGAATGTCAATTAAGCTTGGGACGTTTTTTCTTTTGGTGTATTTTTTTCCGGCAATATTTTCTGTCGTTCCGCGGCCGGCAAAGGGTTAAGATAGCGAAATTAGTATCGGTATGAAATATTGAGTAATTTAATATTTGGCGTTAGAGGGTTCTTTGTGAGCCCTCTTTGTTTGAAGGCTTCAGATAAGTATATATTTTTCTTTCTTATCCGCGATAGTGCTTGCATCAAAGGAATCCAACTTCGATGAAGAATTAGGGATACAATATGAAAAATAACGAAATTAAAACAAAACTTTGAAGCTTCGAATATGATAATATTTAATGACTAAGAGAATTGAATGTTTGACAAACTGGTACTCGCGGGACTCAAAGCGTACACGAGGTCTACCTTTCATAAGATGGTGTGACATGGTTAATTAAATGGAAAAATGGTCTAGGAGACCTAACTATTATTTTAAAAGACCTATTCAGTAACACCTCACATAGTCCATCGACTTTTATTTTCTTAATTGTTCCAACATGGCGTCTAGTACTATGTGAAATCAATTGGACAAATTAAAAATGCTACTAAACTTCCGGACCCTCTGGATAAGTAGCGAAGTGGAACTCAAAACTCTGGACTCAAACTGTAGATGTGAGCCGATGGCTTTTAAAAGCAAATAAACCATTTTTTACAGACCTACAAAGTTTACAGTAAGTATATTCGCCTTCATTAACGGGCATTTCTTCTAATTCACGAACGAGATGTATTTGTCGCGTACTAATTCAATTTGCAAGGCGAAAATATATCGTCTAGCTTACGAAGGCGGGGCGAAAAAAAAATTAAAAATCTTCGGCGAAAACTGAGCTCCTTGAAAAATCCTTATTAAATCCCGGCTCGGATAAATAAGTTCGTTTGGCGAATGCGATTTTTTTACCGTCTTTTTAGGGTTCCATCGGATTTTAACTTCTCCAAAACATAACAACTTCTTAATAAGAGACATATTTTTAAGGCAATCCATTCTAATATTAAAGTGCGACAGTGCTAACTGCACGTACAGAAAGCTGTATGTCTGTTAGCCTTTCACGGCCCACGCTATTTTACCGATTTTGATGGCTGGCTTCCCGGGGAAGAAGATAGACTATTTCTATACTATAAAATCAAAGTGTTCTCTCGGGATTTTTAAAAACCTTAATCCACGCCGAAGAAGTCACAGGCACCTATTTGGTACCTACAGGAATAGCTTGTTGCATCTGGAAGACGAATATAGGCTACTTTTTATCCCGGAAAATCAAAAAGTTCCCAGGGATTATTTATATTAATCGAAACTTACGCGGACGATGTAGGTACCTACCCGCCTTTTTGCCTGCAACATGCAATATTATAATTTATAGTCTGTAATCTGTATATTTAGTACTCGGGGATGATTTGTTACTTATCAGTGAAGTACTATTTGAAATCGGATGTTTCGCAGATTACCTCCTACATCCAAACTTACAAACTTTACCTTTTAACAATATTAGTGTAGATTACGGAACCCTTAGACATGTTCACACTTGGCGCCTTTTTTTGCAAATTAGTAAACATTCTCGCGATTTGTATGGCTTACGCCAGCGGTAATTAGTGATTGTCTCCTTAGAGGGGCGACTTTCTATTGGCATTTTTTTTCTTTGACTAATGTGTGTAGGGGGTGGGGGAAGGAATTCGGTAAAAAATTGCCGGATTCTGTAGTAATCGTGATTAATCCTTAAATGTGTTCGGATTATGTGTATTTTATTTTTGGTTTAAAAAAGAACTAATCTCATATACTTAGTAAAAATAAAAGTCCTGACTCACTTTTCAAACGTCCAGCCCAAATCTTCGGACTTAGAAAGGTGAAAATTTGCACAGAGGTTCCCGTTATAATGTAGAGTAGAATAAGGTCGTCCTTTGCGATATTTCCTCGGGAGTGAAGCTGCGGGTAGTAGCTAGTGGATTTATAAATTAAGATTTCGTCGATCTAGATTTTTAGGGTTCCAACCTGCCGACTTCCAAACAATGGGGTTATCTGCCCGTTTGTCTGTCAGCGGGCTATTACTCGTGAATCGTAATAGGTAGAGAGTTGAAATTTTCACAGAATATGTATTTATTTCTATTGCCGCTATAGCAATAAAAAAATAAAAAAATATCGATATGGCCGCCATGAAAATTAAAAAAAAAACGTGTTACTTCTTGTACGTTGAAACCCTTTGTATACATCTATTTCTTCTTCTTTAGCCATGGACGAATTTCCTCATTAGCCTAGAGACAATTTAGAAATTATAATTTCCCAAACTGCCCCACCAGGAATCGAACCCTGGATCTCCCGCTTATAAGACGACAGCGCTCAACTCTGCGCCAGGAAGGTCGTCAAAATAATTTTAGCTTACAAGTGTAAATTAAAAATTTATAACACCCCCAACAAGTGAAGGTTACAGTAACTAGAAAAGAGCTGATAACTTTCAAACGGCTTAACCGATTTTCTTGGATTATAGACAAGAACACTCGATGAAGCCACCTTTCAAACAAAAAAAAAAACTAAATTAAAGTCGGTTCATTAGTTTAGGAGCTACGATGCCACAGACAGATACACAGAAAGGCAGATACACACGTCAAACTTATAACACCCCTCTTTTTGGTCGGGGGTTAACAATAGAACATAGATAGAAAACGTAACTAAACTGACATATATCATGATATTCCCCGTCTCTGCAATCAGCGCAGCGTCACAGCATCCATTCAAACAAACATACATCTCATCCCGCGATAAGCAAAATGGCTGTCGCCGATGAAAAGTAAATACGTAAATAAATAGATATGCAACTTACATGCACCGAACAAAGCGTTCTACACGTTAGGCAAATGTGGATATGGCTTACTGTACCAATAAGCCCTCTTTATTTTATCTATCTGTTTTTTTCTTTGTATTTATTGTATTTACATATTTCTTACAACTATTTACATTGTATTCTTAGCGCCCTGAAGTCTTGGCGACTTGTCTGGGCGCTGCAAATTCCTCTAAAAATTAATTATGAAATACGGGTGAGACTACACAGTACACTCAATACAATATTATGTCGGTATAAGATATCGCGTGTTTATCGCGTCTTCGATTGGATAAGTGTAGGTTGGTTTGAGAGTGTACTTCAGGAACTTCAATTATCTTGTATCTTACTACCACAGAACAGCGAGAAATCATGAACGTTGGCATCCTTTAATACCTACTTAGTTGGCAATAATTGACATCTAATCGATTGGATAGGTGTGCTATGAAGATTATGCCCAGAAATTTAACTATTTTGCACAGTCCTTCACTGTACCCCTGGAACCATCTAGAACGGCGAAAAATCACGACCGCTGCCATCCTATCTATAGGTCTCTATAGGCATCTATATTGTATCTGCTTAGTTGAGAATTATTGACATACAATCGAATACTTTAGAGAGTGAACTCAGAAACTTCACAATCTTTTACCTCCATCACTGTACTAGGGTAGATTCCTTCTACGTTTTTTGGATATGTATTTTGAACCAATCGACTATGCCAGAAAATCGAAAAATAATGATCGTTGGTATCCTTATTGAGTTTGACATTCAATCTACTCGTACGGAACTTTTTTTTAATGTTTCTGATACGAACTGCTAAGTAGTGGAACGCCCTTCCAACACCTGTGTTTACTGTAGTATTTATTTATTCTCTGCCTAGACTAACTAAGCTCATCATTGGTTTCCGTCAAGCGGGTATATCCGTTCTGGATACCTATATACTTAGTACTTAGTTATCCCACCCCTCTCCAGTGAGGTCCACTTCGACTTCGTTATTAGCGGTCTGATGGCATGTATCATCAGTACTTAAGTTAAAAAAAATTATTATAGGTACTTATATTCAAAATTAGAAAAACAGATACTATCCGCACATACAGTTGTGTATTACGAGTAAGTAGATATTAAAAATGCTATGCACGCGGAAAACCCTTATTAACTAGTATCTAATTTAAGTTTAAACAATTGACGATAAAATAACAATAGGTAACGTCTGCCATGCAAATAATATGACAATGACACTTATGTGTACGTTCATAATTCATACTTATTATGATATAAAGTAAGTACTCGTTATCAATACAATCAAATATCTTTTACCTAAGAATGAGACATAATTTATCAGAGAACTTATTTAATATCGTTTCAAGCAACTCTTGGTAGTTTAATTCCGGGACATTCCCTTTTTAACACTATATTATAACAAGTAATATTTACTGTATTAATTCGTCATGTAAAATAAGTGCGATCAGTGCTAATATTCTCAGACGATAACTAGCGAGGTTTTTTTAATTATTATTAAGTATATTAATGGTACATCATGTATGTAAGTACCTAGATTAAGACACCACCTTCAGTCTATTTTTTCCTTATATTTTGCTATTCTCAAGGCTGCCTGGTATAGAAAATGCGCGCAATTTACGCACCTTTTGACATCTACGAGCATGCTTCAAAAATTTACTGCCCTTTACTAGTGTCAGCAAAATGTTACAAATACCAATTACAATGTGTTTCTTTTGTTATTCATGTTAATATTGTTCTAAAGTCGTATCCACACTAAACAGTCAAGCAAAGCTGGCGTAGTTCAAACGCAGGCAAACTTTCCACACACAGTGCTCGTGTGAAAGCACCGTTCCGATACAGTTGCTACCTTATACAAATATTAAGCTCACATTGCTGCATTGAAAATAGAGTTTATATTATTTACTAGGAAATAATAACATATTGTTCACCGTGTGGCCTAGTTTTCCCAATGTAGCTTTTATTAAAGGTGAAAGGTTATTTTAGAGCCGTTATTCTAACAGACCAATCTGCCAATCCGCACTTGGCCCGCGTGGTGGACTTTGGCCTAGCCCATCTCATTCTGAGTGAAGACCTGTGCTCAGTAGAAACCTGGCGTTATATTGATGATGATGTTGATGATGACTCTAAAAATCGGATCTTCAAGAGTGGCCTAGAATTTGCCGAAAAACGACCGACGTCTAGATTTTAGATGGTTTATGATTTTAGCGAAGATTTTTTTCTGTAAACAAAATCATGCTGTCATATTTTATAGTTTTCGTTTTTTAATGTCATTTTGTTCAGTTTTAAAAGGCGTGTGTGCATGAAATAATAACATATTGTTCACCGTGTGGCCTAGTTTTCCCAATGTAGCTTTTATTAAAGGTGAAAGGTTATTTTAGAGCCGTTACTCTAAAAGACCAATCTGCCAATCCGCACTTGGCCCGCGTGGTGGACTTTGGCCAAGCCCATCTCATTCTGAGTGAAGAAGCTCAGTAGTAAGCTGGCGATAAGTTGATGATGATGTTGATGACGACTAAGAATCGGATCTTCAAGAGTGGCCTAGAATTTGCCGAAAAATGGATTATGATTTTACAGATTTTTTCTGTAAACAAAATCATGCTGTCATATTTTATAATTTCCGATTTTAGGGTTCCGTACCTCAAAAGGAAAAACGGGATCTTATAGGATCACTAATTGTCTGTCTGTCTGTCTGTCTGTCCGTCCGTCCGTCCATCCGTCCGTCCGTTTATTTCCGCATAGCGGAATTTGCATGCTCAGCGACGTAATATAGCTAGTTTAAGTAGGTATAAATATTAGCTTCATTGGCATAATAAATGTTTATCAGTCAATTGTGAAAATCAGGTCATTTCTCGAGATGATAGCACGTGTTTGTTGTTGGTACCTACTCAAGTAAGCAAACTCACGATTATGTTTTTCGTTTCAGAATTGTAATAAAGTTACATTAGGTCCTACAAAAATATAATATACTAGAGGATGTCCGCGGCTTCGCTCGCGTGGATTTCGGTTTTTTAAAATCCCGTAGGTTTTGATTGATTTTCCGGGATAAAAAGTAGCCCCTGTCCTTCCCCGGGATGTATCACATGTCTGTACCTTTCATTCAAATCGGTTCAGCGGTTGGGCCGTGGAAACGTAGCAGACAGACAGACACACTTTCGCATTTATAATATTAAGTATGGATTATTGGGTTTCCTCTAGTTAGATAAAAAGTAAAGGAATAATAAAACAAAATATAAGTAGGTATGTTTTTTAACTACTTACTGCTCAATCAGACGTTGACATAAATTACACAGCCAATATACAAAAATATAGTAATAATTCAGAAACTGAAAGTGACAATTTGCTACTTTTTTTTTGCTAAACACTTTTTCACTTCACAAATCTTCTCACTTCATAATTAATGGGCTGTTTCCTATTTTGTGGATTAAACCACATAATAATATACCCTACCTACTTATCAAATTTTCTATACCTATGAGAATAATTTAAGTATCATCTATATTTGGCTTTACAAATGGTAGAATAACTAGCTAGGTATGAGTAAACCTTAAAATAATGACAAAATATTACGAAGTTTATGAAACCCTTGTAAAAAAACTCCTCAGCCAGAAAACCTCGTGAATTTTCCAGTCAACAAAATTAATACAAGCGGCTGAAAATTGGCTGTGTATCCTTCGAAAAATCCTCTGTAAAGCCCTTTGTGTATTGAGATACTCCTAATCGCCTAAAAGCCTTCGAAATCAAAGCCTCTGGATCCCTTTAACGTGAATTCATTAAAATCGATCAAGCATTTTTGTGCGCTCTATCATCAAAAGACGTCAAACATAATCAATTTTACAAATAACCTCCCTCTGTAGCTCCGTACGCCTTTTTCTTTTACGAAAAATCTGTCGCTAAAGTTTAATTTGCAAAAGGCGTATACGCCAGAAGAGCTTGAATAGAAATTAAACCCGATGACATTGTTGTTATGGTTAAATTTTCTTTGACCAATTTTTACATTCTGATTTTACGGAAATACGACGGTGCCAAAATATGATAACATCGCGTGAAAATATCGAATGGCGCTCTATTAGTAAACGGTGTACAGAAATATATTCTTTCTTTATATTACAATAGAGTCTCCATTCCTGTGAAGTGTTTGGTGAATTAAGATATTATTTTGGGGAGAATCTATCTTCAATACTGTATCGTTTGGTATTATCGGTATAATGTGGCATTACGACTTAATAGCTCAAAGAGAAAATTGCTTAATAAAATTATTATATCGTTAGTTCTAGCATGGTTCTAGCCAATTGGTAGGTAGTTGAATGCAATATTATTTTTTGCTTAATAGGTATCTAATAAATAAGTATATTCTATCTAAATAAGTATAAGCAACCTATTTTCGGATCAAATCTTATCAAAATCGGTTGTCAAGCGGGTAGGCCATGAAAAACAGCCGACCAATCACCAAGTTTCTTGCTGGTTCTTCTCGATAGTACTGGCGTCACTCAGAAAAGCAGGTATTATTTAAATATTTTTATCGAATTATTGGAATGTTCTCTCAAAACCAACACAAAAAAACACCAGTTCAATGTGTACAGGTTATCCGAGAGTTTTAATCTAAACAAACGAATGCCAAACTAAACTATTTAATTAGAGCGTGATTGCTATCACAACATCTAATTATTCAGTTCACAATCCAAATACCGAAAATATGCGATATCGCTCCAAATCTCAGAAGGAGACTGAACTAAAACCTTCGAAACACCCGTATTTATGCAAGTTCAATCTTGTTGGCCTCCTAGCAACAGATTGTATGACATCGAATGAGCCAAATATCGATTTTATCAATCTACCTGCATTAGATAAATTAATAATTTTATATTATTTTTGACAACTCAAATCAATTTTTAAAAATAACCTTACAGTTCGGCCGTCCTGAATTTAACACGTCCTCGTGTTTCTAATCAATCTTGTCATGTCAGTCGCGGGCTTCCTTGCCCTAAGTCAAATCCAAATCATGGGCTATCCTGCCCTCCGTCAAATCATTAAAACCTACCCTTGAACTGCCGAACTCTCAGTTTTAATATCAAGTCAAAAATAAATCCAAACGACTAACTTCCCATTCGATGTATACAAAATCTGAACCACTTATTGCAAGTTACTTTCCACTTCACAAAAGACTAAATTCTTAAAAAAAAAACTAAAAATTTTAATCACCAAATCAAACTCAATTAAAATTTTAATCTAATGTGGGTTGTTTAAAAAAAGATACCAAAACGAAATTAAGGCAACGTGAGACACATCCCACTTCTGAATTATTGGCGTCACTCAGAAAAGCAGGTATTATTTAAATATTTTTATCGAATAATTGGAATGTTCTCTCAAAACCAACACAAAAAAACACCAGTTCAATGTGTACAGGTTATCCGAGAGTTTTAATCTAAACAAACGAATGCCAAACTAAACTATTTAATTAGAGCGTGATTGCTATCACAACATCTAATTATTCAGTTCACAATCCAAATACCGAAAATATGCGATATCGCTCCAAATCTCAGAAGGAGACTGAACTAAAACCTTCGAAACACCCGTATTTATGCAAGTTCAATCTTGTTGGCCTCCTAGCAACAGATTGTATGACATCGAATGAGCCAAATATCGATTTTATCAATCTACCTGCATTAGATAAATTAATAATTTTATATTATTTTTGACAACTCAAATCAATTTTTAAAAATAACCTTACAATAGGGAAGGCATTCTAAATGTGTATTTTGCAGTGGCCGTGGCAGATGCATCTGAAGATTCAAAAAAAGTTTAAATAATTTGAAAAAAGGTAACAGACAGACATACATACCTATAGTTAGACAGAAGCAGTCAGACAAACTTCAGGATTAGTATTAATAGGTATAAGTTGGTACCTAACTATCTCTATCCAAATATTCTTCACATAGAATTCCACTATTGTGTGGATATTATAACTTATTTTTTGCGTAAGTTCCTACTGAACGAGAAACCCCCAATCAGGATAAAATATCGACAATTCTCGATAAAGGCATGGTGTATTATTAATGTGATGTTGCCGGCTTATGGGCGATAGCAGTCGATGATGTCCCATTAATAATTCTATGATACGCGTTTTAGATACCGTTCATAGTATCGGTATAAATGTTATCGCAATCTTTGGAAGTTTGCTCGTAACTCCTTAGTTCTGTCGACACTGTTAGATTGATAAAAATATTTTGATTTTGTTCCGTTTTTACCAAAAGGAAAATATCACCTAACCTATACCTAACCTATACCTAAGTCTTTTTCACATTTTGAATACCTAAGTACAGATTGCATTTGTTAACATCATCTTGCAGTTTGTACGTGGGTGAAAAACCCAGAAATTATAAGTCTTCGTTTAGTTTCTTCAAGACTAGCTCATAAAAATTACCTTCATTAATTGTCTTAGTACATCACAGACCAGTTATATTAAGTGGATGCAATTTTTAATAACACTTTAATAGATAAATTTCAAACAATGGCAGGAGATGACGCTTTTGAAAAACCGTCAGTAGATGTAACTAATGCTAATTGGTTATGATTATACAGAAAGACTAAATCCAGTACTTTACGAAGTAATTAAATTATTATTGAGTACGTAGATACTGTAAAAGGTACTTATAACGTTTACATTTAAAAAATATAAATTTCATCATATCCAAACTACTTCATATTAAGTACCTACCTGCGTACCTATTTGTAATTACCATAAAGTAACTGATTTTGAATAAGCATAAGTAAATTATATTGCCTACATGGTTTTAATGATAAAATGATGTCTAAAAAAGTTTATTTTCTTTTGTTGCAGATCCAAAATGCCTCCATCAAAGGACCACAACTCAAAATCGACATACAGCCGGTCGTTTTCAAATAGTACGTATTTTTATTAACCCCCGACCCAAAAAGAGGGGTGTTATAATTTTGACGTGTGTATCTGTGTATCTGTGTATCTGTGTGTCTGTGTATCTGTGTATCTGTGTATCTGTGTATCTGTGTATCTGTGTATCTGTCTGTGGCATCGTAGCGCCTAAACGAATGAACCGATTTTAATTTAGTTTTTTTTGTTTGAAAGGTGGCTTGATCGAGAGTGTTCTTAGCTATAATCTAAAAAAATTGGTTCAGCCGTTTAAGAGTTATCAGCTCATTTCTAGTTTTCTTGTAGAAAAGAAGGTTAGATAACCGTTAGGTTCATAATATTATGTCAATAGACAAATGTCAAGCTGTCAAGATGGACGTTGCCTAAATACATAATTATTTATTTGAAAATGATGTTTTGGAAAACTCAAATACTTTGGATCGTCGGGGGTGTTATAAATTTTTAATTTACACTTGTATCTGAGGGAAGTCGGTCAAAAAAATAAATGATTGCATTTTCATAGAAAACATGGTGTTAAGAGATTCTTTATATTCAATAGCTTACCTATCAAAGTCTTTAGACTATTTACTTTATTATCTGTTTGATTTTATGTGTCTCATAACAGTTTTAAGATCTCAATATTGTCCGACCGAAACCGTTTTTTGGTCAAAAAACTTAACTTTTTAAGTATCTACCCCAAGTTAAACTACATTTTATATCAATCCCACCATTAAAAGTTAAGTAAAAAAAAAATTAATTAAGTAATTGAATTTCGCATTGTTTTCTTTCCAGATGAAATGACCATGTCAGCGAAGGTCTACCACCCGGCTACAAATCTCATGCCACCAACACCACCTCACTCCCCGACTGGGGTATCTCAAACATTTCCCTTCAGACCCAACTCAAATAGCTGGAGTAGGCAAAACAGTCAAAGCAATGGAAAGCACCACTAAAGGGTATTGTAGCCTCCTCTCTAGCAATTTCAATTCTGAAGCTCCAAGATGAGAGGACAGTAAAAGACAGAATTCCTTGTTCAATCTAAGAAAAAACTGCACAGTAGTATACTGAGAATGAATGCATTATTTTCTTGTGCTTGATAACAGGAGCTGTCAAAACAGAACAATGAAAAGTACTACAAAAGGAGCCCGTGATATATATAGATATCGATCTGAAATCAGATTAAGAGATTAGTAAAATACAGGATGAAGATTTTAGTAAAACACAGAATTCCTAAAGAGGTAGCAGAGTTAACTGTGATGATAAAACTACTTTGAAAATACCTGAAGAAGACAGAACAGTGGAAAGTATCTTTCGAAGGATCTCATTAAATACTTGAGCCTGAGTTATGAATTCTGATGATGGAAGTTGATTACAAAATTGGTGGAGTCGAGAACATTTTTAGTAAGACTTAGAAGAAAGATGCAGTAAACGGTGGAATTTAGAAGCATTTAATAAGAGATGATGATTGGAACTCTAGTGTTAATTTAAATAATAAAATGTTTTAACTTTGAAAAGCTGCACTGTAAATTCTGAAGTAATGTATACCTGCATTCGATGAAAATTTAAAATTACCAATAATAGGTACAGTAAAACATAGAATAGGAATGTACTATTTAGTAGATTAAAAAAAATCTTAGCAGCAACTGAGTATACTGAATGTCATTGCAATTTGCAATCTCTAGAGTCTCTTATATCAATTTTATATTTTATTTTAAAGATTGACTGTAATATAATAGTTAATTTAATGAGTTGAGTGTGAAACAAGTTCATTAGTGTCAAGCATAATAAATAAATATTGAGGTCTACAATAATTGTTATAGTACGCATAGATGAATAGAAAATTTTATTTTTAAAATGTAGATAATATTATATAAGTAGGTGGGTATGTGTGTGTATGTAAGTAGATAAATATAGTCAGTCAGTCTGGAAATCTATCTTAAATTAATACCAATAGTATAAAGATGTGGCGACACCAAAAATATTATTGTGTCAAAAGAATATTATGAGATAAAACATATTCCGTTATCTTAACCTTTCAGGTATATATAAATCTTTAAAAAAAAATCCTTGTGACTTGGTACTATCCAACCCTAGCACTTCTCCTTTCAGCAAAGGTTGCCTGGTAGAGATTGCTCCAAGCAATAAGGCCGCCTTTGCACACAATTGTTTTTTCTGTTTTCTTCTTTCTGTGTTGTGATCCTTTACATATTGTGTTTTTGTGTGCAATAAAGTGTTTCTATCTATCTATCTATCTATCTTTTCTGTGTTAAGTATAGATTTCCTCAATATAGGTAATATTATTTTTGAAAAAGATAAAAATAGTTTATCTTATGAACTCTGAAGTTGTCAATAATTTTGTGATATTGAATGTTTTTGCGTATTTTGTATTTGCGTTATCAATAGTTACCTACCTAAATAAATACCTAGATAAGTTTTATGCCTTACGATCTTGTAATAAAAAAATCATGTAAGATTTATTGACTTTTTTCTTAATAAACTTCATTTTAAGTAGAACTAATGTAAGTCTATTTTAGCAAAGATTGTGCCCGATTAATAAAAAATGCCCACCTGGAAATAAACCTACCTAAATCATTTTTGTGGTATTATTTTCTGTAATCCTTTCTCATCTTTGGGTTTCGATTAGAGATTTTCTTTGCATAATTAGTTGACAGCAGCCAAAAGCGGTCCGGTGGTCTTTCCATCACTTACTCTATACAAAAGTAGTTTTAGAAGATATCTACCTACATAATCAATTTCTGGAGATATAATATTTCTCCGCGATATTTTGCGCTAGATTTGTCCAACCGTCTGTCAGTCTGTCTGTCGTGTCGGCCAAGACCAGTCAAGGGAACCAAAACCTATAAGACACTTACCGTTGACCTAGAATCATGAAGTTTGGCAAAGAGCACTAGGGACAAGTGTAAATTAAAAATTTATAACACCCCCGACAAATGAAGGTTACAGTAACTAGAAAAGAACTGATAACTTTCAAACGGCTGAACCAATTTTCTTGGATTATAGCTAAGAACACTCTCGATCAAGCCAGCCACCTTTCAAACAAAAAATAAACAATTAAAATTGGTTCATTAGTTTAGGAGCTACGATGCCACAGACAGATACACACGTCAAACTTATAACACCCCTCTTTTTGGGTTGGGAGTTAAAAAATCCGGAATCTGTGAATTTGTGGTTACGTCACAAAAAAAAATTAAAAGTGCCATTTGCTGTAAAATAATATCCTTTCCGATGGTACGGAACCCTTCACGTGTGAGTCCGACTTGCACTTGACTGGTTTTTTTTCATTAAAGTTGCGCCATCTGTCTTTAGATCAAAACATTCGATCGATCGAAAGAGTCAATGGTGCATTATGCAGTTCACTGATCGCACAACGGGTGGCGCTACTTTTAAGCTTTTGTTATTTAAAAATTCAAAAGATTTTTTATTTAATCATTAATTATAACCAAATAAAATTTCATGTTTAAAGTTTTCAAACGCTGCACAGTGATCATTCTTCAATTTAAAATTGAAATGATTCGCTGTTGTGAGCACCATCTTACGAGGAAACATTGTACTAGCTTGAAAAAATCAATGATCTCAGTTTAAACCTCTTTTGATAGTTCTAAAGTAAACTTTAAGAGGGAGGTAATTTCCATTTAAGTTTTCTTTAAATTGTCTTAACTTTTCTTTAGGATAATAATAATAATAGCTAACCGAAAGCTGCTGCTCTGACCCTTAGTCCAAAGATTTAATTTGTCTATGTTTTGTGTCTATTTACCTGCAGGTACTAAATTAGCAACAACATTCAAAAATTATATTAATGCTTGTACCTAATTATTTTCTTTTAACCGAATTTCTTCAGGGAAGTAATTTTAGGTTTTATTTAGAAAATAATTCATTTCGGTTCTTCTTTTTTAGGGAAGGCCTATGTCCAGCAGTGGACGTCCATAGGCTGATGATGATGATGATGATGATGAATTTCTTCAACGGCAGCCCGTCTGAGAGGAGATTAAGCAACTTAGCAGACGATAATAATATTATAGTGCACAAGTTTTGAATCATCACGAACACTTTATCCCCTCACTTTCATAGTTCATGGGACGGCAATCTGATACTACCGGAGCGAGATCAGGCTTCCAACGGCTTTTAATTCGCATAATATACGGATTCATAAGAAAATCCGTATTTATCTGGATTGAAATTTGAAATAGCATTCTGTTATAGGTACCTACGCGATGTGAAGCTAAGTACTTACCTGAAGAGAACACTCTCAACAAATCAATAGATAGGTATAATAATATAGGTAGTTCAATAATAAGGGGGTTGAAATAATAAGTGGCCGATTAGCAATGTAGGTACCTACCTAATCTTTATCTATAAAAAAGTTTTAATATTTATGTCCCCACCTTTTCTTTTCGATATACTTATTTCCAGCGGAAGCATTGTCTCGGAATTATCATCCCGGGTAGATAGGAGAATTTTAATTTAAAATATCTTTCAACTTATAGATTTATGATCGCTGAAGACTTTTAATTACTAAGTTACTTGTTTTTGGGCGGGGGCAAACTTTTTCGATAAATATACGATGTTTTCATCGCCCGTTTTCAATTTTGGGAGAAATTCAAAATTTAGTAGTCGATCTAAAATATCTTGAACGAGTTCGGATTCGATTCATCATCACCATCATCAACAACCCATCACTATAATAATATAGTTCCATATCTAAACCCATCACTATAGGTAGTATATTAGGGCCTTTTCTCAAAATGAGGCTTTAGGCCATAGTCCACTACGCTAGTCAAGTGCGGATTTACTTACCTACGGACTTCACACCCCTCTGAGAACATTATGGAGAACTCGATTATGAAGCCTCGATAGCTCAACGGTTGAGGGGCGGCCTGAATTCCGAAAGGTCGGCGGTTCAAACCCCACCCGTTGCACTATTGTCGTACCTACTCCTAGCACAAGCTTTAGGCTTAATTGGAGGGGAAAGGGGAGTATTAGTCATGATTAGTGGGGCTAATATTCTTTAAAAAAAAAAGAAACTCTCAGGCATACAGGTTTCTTCAAGAAGTTTTCCTTCATCCTTAAAAAGTGGTATTTTAATTGCTTAAAACGCGCGTAACTCCGAAAAGTTAGAGATGCATGCCTGGAATCGAACACTGAACACTCGGGATCGGAGGCCAATGTCTTAACCACCTAGGCTAACAGTGTTTTTTTTTTTTCACTTGACTATCACTTGTAGCTTCCATAGCAAATCTAGATATTGCTTTAACCTCAATTATTCCTAAACGACGGCCTTATACCTATACCTATTTTTAGAAACTAGGACTAGAACTAGGAATAGCAATAGGGACTATGTTATTTATGTGGGCAGCGCCGTTTGATTCGATCGTCTTGATTGTAACGGGTCAATTCTGATCACTATCAACGCAAGGCGTGTTTCCTGTTCGGCATTTTTATACTTTACCTCAAAATATGATCACTTATTTATCGCTATCCTCGCGTCGTTCACCGATTGACGTATCTACGCTGTGCGACATATTACCTACTAGCCGATGCCCGCGACTTCGCCCGCGTGGATTTAGGTTTTTCTAAATCCCGTGTGAACTTTTTGATTTTCCGGGTTAAAAAGTAGCCTATGTGCTAATCCAGGGTATAATCTATCTCCATTCTAAGTTTCAGCCCAATCCGTCTAGTAGTTTTTGCGTGAAGGAGTAACAAACATACACACACACACACACACACACATACAAACTTTCGCCTTTATAATATTAGTGTGATTCGTAGGTCTCTTGTAGGGTCTTACACATGCAGCGGTCTTGCGCTGCTTGAATCCAGCGACGGCTCCCTACGATTCATTTAATGACCTCTGTCCACCTAGTAGAGGATCTGCCAACGTTGAATTTTTCGGTACGAGGTCGCGATTTCAGCATGTCCAAGATCTATCGGGGTTCTTCGAAAAATGTGCTCCACCCATTACCATTCCAGCTTCAAAACCCATTGGTTAGTTATTAATACAGTTTTATTAATATATTTTATGGATATAGAACTATAGTGAGTTGTAGTGAGTGAGGTTTGAGAGTTTTAATTATAATTTCAAGTGTACCGCAGCAGAATTTGAAATTATAATAATTGGATATAATGCGGCAATCTTTGTGAATTGTTTGTTGTGTTTGTTTGTTGTTGTGCATGGCTAAGGTTTGGAATACTCTTCCGCGATCAGTGTTTCCTACCAATTACAATCCCGGTATCTTTAAAACAAGAGTGAATAGGCACCTTCTAGGTAAACGCGTCCCATCTTAGACCACATCATCACTTTCCATCAGGTGTGATTGTGGTCAAGCGCTTACCTATAGTGAATAAAAAAATAAAATAAAAAATTGTGTAATAATGATTACTTAATCTTATTTAGACTATCTGAGACCTTAAAATACATATATATCTTCAGAGTTCAGATCATAGTAGGTAGATACGGAGCTCCTAAAAGGTGTAGGCACTTAAATACTTCTACTTTAAACAAGGTGTTAGTATTCGTGCTATTTACGTACATAACTACTTACTTATAATTTTTTACCATTTTATTGGAAAGCGTTAGATTTCCCTAATGCACAACCAAAAGTTACAAACCTGAAACACACCAAACGGTACATACTGTCAATAAAATCATACGATCACACGTTCAATGCATGATCGGTGATGCATTTTCTATTATTAGAACCCTGATATCAGACGATTCATTGACTAAATATAGCAATGAGCGGAATAGGGTGACATAACTATGTTACGATCGACGCTGGTGATTTAGCGCTTTTTAATATGGCGCCGGGCGGTGTCAAATGGCAGAAGTCGCTTTGATTGTTAATTTAGAGGCAATAAAAACATGGTGTAATCTTTATTCTTTTGTTACATACTCGTGGTACATAATAGATAAATAGAAAAGCAGTGATAGTGATAGTCTTGTCTGGTCGGAGGCTTCGGCCGTGGTTAGTTTCCGACAAAACCGTATAAAAAACTGCCATACCTCTTCTAGGTTAGTTTGCTTCCGTCTTAGACTGCATCTTCACTTAGCACCAGGTGAGATTGCAGTCAAGGTCTAACTTATCACACTAGTATTATAAAGGTGAAAGTTTGTATGTGTGTGTGTGTGTGTATGTTTGTTACTCCTTCACGCAAAAACTACTGGACGGATTTGGCTGAAATTTGGAATGGAGATAGATAATATCCAGGATTAGCACATAGGCTACTTTTTATCCTGGAAAATCAAAGAGTTCCCACGGGATTTCAAAAAACTTAAATCCACGCGGACGAAGTCGCGGGCATCATCAAAATAAAAAGAGAGTAAGTAGTAGTTAAAACGTCGGCCTCTTACTCAAAGCGTCCGGGGTTCTGGAGGAGGGTTTTCGGAGTTAGATAGGCGTTTTAAGCAATTAAAATATGATCACTTGCTTTGACGGTGAAGGAAAACATCGTGAGGAAATCTGTATCCTTGAGAGTTCTTCGTAATGTTCTCTAAGGTGTGTGAAGTTTGCCAATCCGCACTTGGCCATCGTTAGGCATAGACTATGGCATAACCTATTGACAAAAAAAATAGGGCTATAAAACCTAAAGCTTTTTTTAATGTTTTTCATTATTTTTTGTTGTTTATTTCGTTGTTTATCTTTGACGAAGATAATAGCAATAAAGCATGGCCTTTTAATCCTTTTATTCTTTTGCTAGTTACTCGTAGGCAGATACCGAGGTAGGAGTTCCCACTGGATTTTTGAAAAATCTTATATCCACTTGGACGAAGTCTCGGGCATCATTTTTAGAACTATTAAAAAATATGAAAACGAAATGGTGTTAAAATTGAAATAAACAAAAACAATCGAACGAGGGCAGGGGTAACCAACCCACGTCCCGTTCGATCGGCACACGGCAGGCGTTAATTTAAAACGACAAACAAATAACCGTTGGCTTCAGTTGCAGTCAAAATTCACACTATTCCAATGTGAGAATTAATTAAACGCTCCCGTTACGTAGATGATTCGAAAATGGAATCGGTATATTTTGACCATGATATACAACTATGTGCATTATACTTGGTAATTGGATTCCTGTATGATAAAATTTGATATCTGACTAGAAGATAAACTAATGATGTTAGAAAATGTTTTATTCGATCACTGACTGCGATCTGACCTAAATACTGATGATGCGTTCCAGTTTTTGGTCTCCTGAGGGCACATTAATTTAGGAGCTTAATAGTTGTCACAAAAAGGAAGCTAATATTAGAAATTCTTTAGTATTGGGCCGAATTCTTTTAAGTTCTGGAAATTTTTGCGATCATAAAGAAGCCATGATAGTAAATCCTCGTTTACGGCTCTTACAAACGTCAGTCGTCAGCTCGTTTGTAATACCTTTATTAACCACCCTTGTATTATTTATGTTGGCACTATATCGCTGATGTCCAGTGACAGTGTCAGGTAATAATAAGCCACTTTATAAGCTTCTTTCTTTGTACTTTATACTCCTCATTGCTGAGGGTCGTGGTTTTACCATTAATCACATAGTGGCAGGAGTTCTATGGGGTTAATAATGCGGTGGGTTCCCAGATCCTTAGCATGTTATTTCCGCACGCACTTTATGAGCAAATGAATTAACTAAACTTACCACTTCTAAATAATTTTAAATACGTCATATCGAAAATTGTGGAACTGGCAGGATTCGAATCTGCATCTTCTGGGTTCGCACCCAATGCTCTGACCGCTAAGCCACGGTTTCGCTTACTGCCAGTGACGAAAGTATTTATATATAATATGTTCACTTAGCACTGTGCCGCCTATTAGCGACACTTAGCGTGGCATGGTGGTCAGAGCGTTGGGCACGAACCCAGAAGACGCATGTTCGAAATTCGAATCCTGCCGGTTTCGCAATTTTCGATATGTATTTAAAAATCATTTAGAAATTTCCTTGAAGTGTAGGTGAAACACTAACATAAAAATTATATTTAAATATTACCACTTCTAGTGTAACAGGGTTCGCACCGCACACGGCAGACAGTGCGGGCCATAAATTGAGCGGCGCTGTCAATTGCACGCGCGCCAATAGTTGCGGTCGAGCGGCTTTTTGCACTTATTGCTGAATATGCGTATTTACAATTATTATTTACAATTTACGTTTACCAAATTGTAATTGTGGATCGTACAACTTTAATTTGGTACGCGTAAATTGTAAATACTAATATACTTGAATGTATAATATAATTTCACCATCTACCTCTAATATCTATAGCTATCTCGTTTGCCATCATTTTGGTTGCCTGGAAGAGATCGCTAGCGATAAGGCCGCCAAATTGTACTTACCTGCCTATGTTTTGTTTTGGTTTGTATGTTATTTTTCTATATTAATTTTGTGGTGTACAATAAAAGTATATTCATTTATTCATTCATTTACACTTCTTACATTTTTTTCGTGACTGTGAAATGACAATGATCATGATTTTACGTGCCACACCCCACTGCCACTTCAGCAGTCAGCTTCGCAATTTTGGTCCAAAAAACCGATAAGGGTAGGACCCTCGCTTGTTGCTGAAATGGCGACCTCGCACCGGACAGCGCAGTGTTGACAGAACCCCAGACAGTGTTGACAGAAAGTGGACAGGCGACATCAAAAGAGCGGCAAATAACCGCTGAATTCAGGCGGCGCAAGACTGCGGCGTATGGTAAGTTAGTCCCTACAAGAAACCTATGTCCAGCAGTTGACGATGACGGCGACGATCATGATTTTATCCATACCTCATAAAGGCACCTATTGTTATAGCGAATTTTGGTAAGTAAGTAGATACTTAGTTCTGCATGTAGAAGCGAGAAGACCAGACGAGTAGCTCGTAGTTGTATGCTGCATACTTAAACATCCATCTGTTTCCAGCAACGATTTCTATATACTAGTGGATAAGATACAAATGTTATTTATAACAAGTGTAAATTAATAATTTATAACACCCCCGACAAGTGAAGGTTACAGTAACTAGAAAATAACTGATAACTTTCAAACGGCTGAACCGATTTTCTTGGATTATAGCTAAGAACACTCTCGATCAAGCCACCTTTCAAACAAAAAAAAACTAAATTAAAATCGGTTCATTCGTTTAGGCGCTACGATGCGACAGACAGATACACAGATACACACGTCAAACTTATAACACCCCTCATTTGGGTCAGGGTTTGAAAACTGAAAATCTCATGGAAAAATCAAGCTAGATAATAAGAATGTGTTCACACGTATTTCAGTAGCTAAGCCCATAGCCTCGGTAGCGCAGTAGGCAGCGCGTAAGTCTCATAATCTTAAGGTCGTGAGTTCGATCCTCACCCGGGGCATAACTTTTTTAATTTTATCATGGATCAATTTTAAATCAACTACCTATATTTAGCGCCTGCGCGCGGTTTTATGTGAATCCTTTTTATTCCCTATTCCATAAGAATTTCAAAAATCGACCTTGTTTCTTATCTACATTATGAAGGAAATCCTATGCAAAAAATCAGTTTTCTCGCTCCTAGGGTTTGGACAGGGCATCGATGAGTCAGTTAGTAAGTTAAAGCCTTAACACTTGCCGGCTCTAGCACTAACATTTTGGACAATGTGTCTTGTGAGTAGCCAGCTACCCATCTCACAAGTTCAGTCATTATAAGACTGATAGGTACTTACTACTTACCCATAATAAGGCATACTTATATAGGGGTTGAAAATTTGTGTAGTCCACGCGGACGAAGTCGCGGGCATAAGCTAGTATGGAATATGGATGTATTATGCATAATATGCAATGGACCTTCGGTTTATATAATACTTACTAAATAATCCAGACATTCCACGCGGACGAAGTCGCGGGCATAAGCTAGTATGGAATATGGATGTATTATGCATAATATGCAATGGACCTTCGGTTTATATAATACTAAATAATCCAGACATCTTTTAACACATTTTGCTGCAGTATTTTCCCTAGAAGGGACCTCCTAATTTAATTAACAAGATAAATGAATAAATCGAATACTGGGGACGGTAATAATTAAAAAACCGATCTTGAAAAATTAGCAAGACTCCGGAATAAATCATCCGGAAGATAAGCGGGGAAATAATTAGCTCTCGGGGCGTTTTTAGAGTTACGCGGTCCAGTAATAAAAATGAACACTTCAAACTTTGTATCATAGTGCAGGCGTAGGAATCTACCTACTGTGAACTTACTATTTGAATAATATTCATATAAATACATTATTTTGCCAACATCATAAAAGAAGTAGATTCTCAATTCGACCCAATATTTTAGGTCTATTATCTAATCATGATATTTTATTTATTTTTTCTCATAATATAATGAATTCTAGCCCCATAAACTACCGCTATACAAAACTTCACATGATTTTATTACTGCAGTCTCAGACCCTATTAATAAACTCGTAAACATAAGAAAATTTTACTAAAAATACCAGTAAGTAGTGCTGTACAATGAAGTACTATTCATAAAAAATACCTGCGGAACCTGTTTTCGAGACCCCAATACGAACTTAACCAATTTTTTCCTAATTAAATATAAATATCAGATGAAGCAATCAACTCGATGGCTCTTCGATCCGACGTTTTTAAGGATCTGTCGTAGATATTTGCTTATTCTTAAATAAGTGATATTTTTTTTTTTCATAGGGTGGATATATTTCTAAGTATAAAATATTGCCATAATTCAATTAGACAGATACAATAGAATAGAAATATTTTTAATTCAATCAAACTTTGCAGATATTTTTCAATTATCAAATGGATCGATTTACCACTGGTTCAGAATACATTTCCAATCGAGAAGATCTCTCTGATGCTTTTGGAATATTTATCTAGCCCAATGATTTCGGAGAAAGAATAATAATCCAGATTCAATATAAGATTTTTTTCTAAAAGAAATAAAGCTTATTGCCTGAAGTCTGACTGACTTTCAATTCGTCATCAAGATTCTCTCTATAGCGATTTGGACCATCTACAGACCATTTGGAGTCTAAGTGAACAGATGACATGAACCGATATCCAGTTTTTGATGTCTATCGATTGACAACTATGACGAGGCGAGGCACCTCCAAGCGTATGCTTCATATTCACTACTAACAATATTGCCTTCTGGATTTGAAAGAAAAGTTATACTTAATAGGTACTTAGTAATTACCAGCTGATCCCGCGACTTCGTTCGCGAAGATTTAGGTCTTTAAAAGTCCCGTGGGAACTGTTTGATTTTTCAGGATAAAAACAGCCTATGTCACTCTCCAGGTCTTCAACAATATCCAAGCAAAATATCACGTCGATCCGTTGCTCCGTTGCGACGTGATTGAAGAACAAACTAACAAACTAACACATTTTCGCATTTACAATATGGGTAGTGATTACAAAAAAAATACTAGACAATTAATTATTTTCTTTCAAATCTATTTTCTTTTTTCTCTTTCAAAATTTTCATTCGAATCGAAATCGAGTGATTTAATCGAGAACCTCAAAGGAGCTCTTCCTAACACTCATAATTTTAATATTGAAGGAGGCGGAAGAAAAATTTGTTAGTTTTTCACAAAGACCTCTCGGCTGCATTTTAAAACCCTCATACAACATTAACATCTTTATCAGGGGCCAGGGGGAGACCGGGCGTATTAACTAGTGAAGGCATCAGATATGAATCTTTAATTTTCCAAATTTATTAAAACGCTAAGCGAACTCCACGTTCAAACAGCAATATTTTTAACGACGGAGGTTAGGAACAGTGATGTGTCGTTTTGATGTGTTTTGTCGATAAACTCAAATTTAAACGCAGTTTATTTAGTTTACTTAATTATAGGGATAGGCAAAGATTCGAATTTCTGTTCGAAAAAGGGACTACTAATAGAAACCACGGCAGAAACTCAGAATTTACTGTTTTCGAAACGAAATATAAAATTTACAATAATTACATTGCCATTGTTGTTAGGATAGATTAAAAATGTAAAGACAGTCAAAAATTTCATTTTAGTTAAAAATCATAAGTATTAAATTTTAAATTTTAGGTGCCACTAAAATAAGTTTTAACTCAGTAAGAGTATTGCCAAGTTGGAAATAAATTGAAAAATTCTTTTATAGATTTGTTAGAAATTGCTATACTGTGCATCATTTCCGTAATTTTAATAATTGAAAAAAAAAAGTCATTTCCTTTAGGTCGAACCATGCATAGAACTACCTTGATCTAGTCTGTGTCAGTAAGAGACCCGATCAGATAGTCAGAACAGTAGTAAGTTCTGATATCAGTAATTTATAACAGTAAATTTCAATAAAATGGATGACACTATCGCGAAACAATGTGTCCACAATAAATAAATGCACAAATTGATGTGTGCACGATACGATACAATCAATTCTTCTATCTATTTATGTGCGTTTCCACTACGTACTTATTATCCGGTTACATACAAAAGTTCTTATGTAAAGATGTTTGATAAAATATTGCGTTATTTTGTTTGGTTTTAAATTCTTTATTACAGACAAAAAAACTAGACGTAACTAGAACTAAAAAAAAATAGGCTTAGTAATTTGTAACAATGTGCAGGCTCAGTAAATTATTACCTATTAGAAGTCTACCAGGTATTCAATGCGATTAATATGAGCATTTATTTTTTTAAAGATTATTCCAATATTTTGATAAAGAAATTTAATAAACTCTTGCTTGACAACTTTAATCTATTATACTGTTATTTAAAATAGTGAAATCTGCTTCACTCTCAAAAAGAAGGTGAATAATATAATTATTCTCGTCTGATATCTTATCGTGTCTTAAGTATACAATGGAAATAAACTCTTAGATCGACGATGACCAATATGACATCATCCCATGATTGTTCGATAAACTTGTCCCACATTGTTATCATTCAATTATTTCATATTGATGTCGAATTGATTCTAGACCTCTTGCTCTGAGGTCATCCTCTCTTTTAGCAGTTTAAATTTGGCCGTTCATTCATAAAATTAAATGAAGGTCATGCATAGATTGAGTAAATATAGGATGTGAATGAATTTTTATTAGGCTGGACATATTTTCATTACTATTCTTATCCCAATTCATTAATATTTTTCTCAATGAATTATTTATTAATCTTGCCTGCGCCATCCTCAATACTACGTGAGAGAGGTATTTTGACACGCCAGTCGCTGGTCAGTGAAGAAACGATAGATTGAGATCGCTAAAGCAGATGTATGCACGTAGTCTTCGAAGGAGAACGCAATGGATCGTACAAAGTAGAAGCAACTCAGCAACAAAGCAGATCCTGGTGCAAGCAATTTTTATTTCACTATGTCCGCACTATGTATGTATGTATTGTCTTTGTATTTTTGTGCAATAAAGTTGTTTAAATAAATAAATAAATAAATAAATAAATATGTACAAGTTAATATACTCGTACGTGCAGAAGTTGCCTCAAATGAATTACTCGTAACTGTGAAACTGTGAACTGTGTGTGAACTGGAAATGGATTAACGATAGAAAAAAGATTCAGCAAGTAATGAAACTACTTTCAATTTCAATTCTTTTATGAGTATAAATATAATTTAAAAAAAAATGTAAATAAAATCCAAGTTTAGAAAAAAAAATCATCGATACCTGAGCTGGCGCATCCCTAGCGCCGGTACGCGATAGGAAATTAAAATTTTCCTCTTCATTTAAAAGAAGCACTGCCCCCGGCTAACTCCTTAACGCGCTACATCTATTTCAGACTGGTACACATTTATATCGAAGCTCTAGGATACTGTGGATTTATGGAAGATACGACGGACTCACGGAATATTATCTTTTCTTTCATTTTATCTTTATAAAAACATTATTCTTATCACTAAGAGCAATCATGAGGGGGGGGGGGGGGTTTAACCCTATCAATACCTATCAATCCTAGTACGATTCTAGGATCGCAATAGGACTAGGATTTCAAGAACATCCGAATACATTGTTATACTGTCAATACCATCAATATTTCCTCGATAAAGGATCGCAATATTGCTATGTAGCGTGATAACATTGACACTTTGATTATTTATTTATTTATTTGATTAATTAATTAAATAAATAAATAAATAACAGGCCCAACTCACAATCATACAAACAGTGAAAATGTTGATTTCCACACCGTAAAACCTATAGTGTTATATCAAAGACCTAAAGCACTAAGTACCTACAGCAATCAGACATTTCCTATTCCGTCTCGCGAGCGCGATTTCTTTGGAAAAGTTCAACGAAAGGCAGTTATTTTTGGCGCAGTCTTTCAATACGCGTCAAAGGCAAGACTTTTTAATAACTTTGCTAACTCTCGGAAAGTTTAAGAACTTGTGTGCTCGGATTGGGTACCTATTTCATAAAATTTTTGAACTAAACTCATGAACTGAACTCTAACATTATGTTATAGGGGTTAAAGTTGTGTTGTTTAAGCTCTGAACTTAGTAAGTAATTTGTTTTACTATAGTGGGTAAATGAAGATGCTACAGTCTGATTAAGATCAGATTAGTATGATTAATTATGGAGATTATGTACCTACCGATATTATTATTTATTCTACTTTATAATTTAATTTAACTATGTCAGTTAGCATTCATGTCAGGTCTGAGCTTCATGCCCCTATATCATTGCGATAACCTATACCTTTGTCTAATACATGATTTTAGTACCTACTACCTTTTCTCTCTATCCAATGTTGCTTCTTCAATTTTTGAGTAATTTGTTGTATTCTAACTATATATATCACAGCACTGTGTGACTAAAAACGCACTTAAGTAACGCTTATCCGTGACTTAAGTTGTCCGTTTTTAACCCCCGACCCAAAAAGAGGGGTGTTATAAGTTTGACGTGTGTATCTGTGTGTCTGTGTATCTGTGTATCTGTCTGTGGCATCGTAGCTCCTAAACTAATGGACCGATTTTAATTTAGTTTTTTTTGTTTAAAAGGTGGCTTGATCGAGAGTGTTCTTAGCTATAATCCAAGAAAATCGGTTCAGCCCTTTGAAAGTTATCAGCTCTTTTCTAGTTCTTACTGTAACCTTCACTTGTCGGGGGTGTTATAAATTTTTAATTTACACTTGTTACACTTGTTAAAAAATTTATTATTGCACGACTTTATCACCCTGGTTACGCTCGGGTGCTAACTCGCACCTTACAATAAAACATTTAGGTATACACCGAGTAAAAATAAGCAACTTAAGTCACGGATAAACGTAATATGGATTTAAGTAACACGAGCTATACGATATGCGTGACTTAAGAAAGTCTAAGTCTATTAAGGCACAGCAAATGTACGCTATTTACGAAAATAATATTTTTTAAATGAATTCATAATGATTTTGTTCAAAGGCTTGTGAGGCTTGTGGCTTCCAACTAATTTTAGGGTTCCTTTTTATAACACCCCGTATAATCCCTGCATCCGTCGCTAGTTTACGACAAATAAACATAATTTAATTCGCAATCAGACACTTATTACAAACGTCGATCACCGCTAAGTCGCATATCGAATGCAAATCGGAATCGAAGGTGACAACCGACGTCGCTTGATTCACTACTGACGATTTTATTTATAGTGAGTTGTTAATACCATCACTGATAAACAGATTCTATAGGTTTTTCTAAATTATCACTGTATCTAAGTATGACATTTTAAAATAAGATTGGAGTGTTTAATTTTTGACCTTCTATGGTAAATAGGAGGTTGCCTAACCAAGCTGAAATAATATGGTATATATATACTTTAGGGTAATAATAAATATACCTAATGAAAATATAATATACTAGAATAGAATATAGAATATACCTAATGAATAAATATAAATATACCTAATGAATTAAATAAACTGTCATACAAGGCCATTTTGAGGCTATTGCTTGATTTAATTTTTTTGTACAGCTTCATATTCGTCATTATTATCATCATACCTATTGCAACCCATCGCCGGTCCACTACTGAGCACACGTCTCCCAGAATCAGAAGATCCTTTCGCATTCTGAGACTATAGTTCCACCACGTTGGCCTAGTGCGGTTTGGCAGACTTCGCATACCTTTGAGAACATTATGAATAACTTTGAAGCCTGCAGGTTTGCCCGTGTTGTTTTCCTTCGCCATTAAAGCAAGATATATTCAATTACTTTAAAAGCACTTAACTCCGAAAAGTTAGAGGTGTGTACCATGAACTCCCGAATAGGAGGCCAATCGAAGGGTAAGAGCCTCGATAGTTCAACGGTTGAGGAGTCAACTGAATTCCGAAAAGTTGACGGTTCAAACCCCACCCACTATTGTCGTACACACTCCTGGCACAAGCTGTACGCTTAATTGGAGGGGAAAGAGGAGTCATGATTAGCATGGCTAATATTCTTTTTTAAAAGAGAAAATTTTGGTTTTTTTTTTGGTCAGGTGGTAATATCAACTAGTAGTGTATCCATGACAATCCAAGACGATCGTCTTGGATAATTTGATTCGCATTTAATTAAACCGGCTTCGATCTGTGAAGTGACGGAGGCTGTAATTTCCCCGCTGCTCAGCCCCGAGGAATGCCTGCTATGTGATTGGGGTCCAAGTGTTTTGTTTGTCTGTATGCAAACAAGTATGGGTGAAAGATTCCCAAGTGTTGGCTTCTTCCATCAACTTGAAAATTGAATCACAGAAATGTAACTGTCTTGATACATTTCTATTGTGTGAATGATTTTTTTTCCTTTATTTATTTAAGGGCTTTTTGAAAGCGCTGATGGCCTAGTGGTTAACACTTTGGCCTCCTGTTCGGCGGGTCCGGAATTCGATCCCAGGCGGCAGGCATACACCCAACAAACCAATGAATGAACAAACCAACAAATAAACACATTTTGTATTTGTGATATGGGTAGTGGTAAGTAGTCATATCTATTACGGTATCTATATTCGGTATAATATCTAATAATCCGCACAGGGTGTGAGGTGGCATTACAACCCTCTAAATCATATATTAGCGGCAAAATAAGTATAATGGCCGGCTTGTAATCAAAGAAGGAAAATTTCCGCCACATGTAAGTGACGTAAGGCAGGGTGTACAGTGAAAGCAAAGTTGTGAAAAGATAAATAAATATTTGTAAACATATCGGAAAGTGTAATAAAAAATATTGTACATTGCAGTTTCTCACAAGAAACAGTTCCCTTGTTCATTCTGAATATTGTCTTCAGCTCTTATGAGCCTCTCCAAATAACAAAAGTCGGTAGTCAGGTTCATATAGGTACCTACTCCTGTATCTTTTTCGCGAGTATTCACTTATGTATACTGAGACTTAAACGTTGTACACGTTGTATTTTTCTTTTGGGACATACTTAAATTTTTATTTAATTTTTTTTAATATTATAAACTTTGTAACCGGCAGTATCAATCTTTCAGTGTCAAGTAGTATTTTTATTTATTTTATGAAATTTTTTTTTTTCCCGTGTGTGATCTGCGATCAGCCGACAGACTATAAGCACATTTGTTATGGTCGGTTATGACTTTTGTAGAATTTAGGACCAGTGTCCTTAGATCTGCACACTATAAGTTACAATAATAAAGCTAGCCTTATCTAATAACTGGATTAATCATGCCTGCGTAGAATGGTGCCAAGAATACTGGCTGCATTTCTACACTGGACAGCCAGGCTGATCCTTTGTGCAAGAAACGAGCAAATCCTTCTGTCACCAATCAGTGTTATAACATATAACGTATTTCAATATAACCTAAATTTCATGTTCAATTCTTTGATCACTTCTGCTGGTATGGATCCTATACAATGTAGTGCCACAAAAATGCAAGGCCGATACAGACCCATGTATGCCACAGCCCTTAACCAAAATGAAGGGAGACTGAGGCCGGGTGGACATCAAAGCGTTAAGTGCTCCTTTTGCTCATCGAATCTCATTTAGAGGCTGTCCCCTTGCGATAAATAAGATTATATTTGGTACACGTTATTTTTGTTATTTGGTTTCTTAGGTGTTTTATCTTTCACCACCCGACGCTGTGGTAAGATCATTTCGAACGGTTAATGGCCTATTTTCAATTTACTCTGTGAAAATATTATTATTTCGGTCGAATATTTTTGCGGGTTTCTTTAATGGACAGCTATTTTAAAATTCATCATTTTTTCTTACGAAACGTAAACAAAGAATTACATTTACAAACAAGAATTATAGTAGTTTATGAAACGGTTGCAAAATGATTGGTATTAAAAACATGAGTGTGAGTTTAAAAAACGAGCCGCTGGCGAGTTTTTTAACAGTATCACACGAGTGTTTTAATACCTAATTATGAAAAGTAAACAAAGAATTCTATTTATATACAAGAGTTAAATAAAGAATGCATTGTAAGTTCATTTAAGTAAGTACCTAGAAATCTCATAATAATGTTTACTTTGTTGTTTGAGAGTGTTTTTGATATTCTTCGATGAGTTCTCATATTATAATGTTAGTAAAAACAAACGAAGGAAACGCTTACTTAGCTTATGCTTTCTAGATACTTACTACATTTTGAACTAGTGTAAATTAAAAATTTATATCACCCCCGACAAGTGAAGGTTACAGTAACTAGAAAAAAGCTGATAACTTTCAAACGGCTGAACCGATTTTCTTGGATGATAGAATTGCTAAGAACACTCTCGATCAAGCCATCTTTCAAACAAAAAAAAAACTAAATTATAATCGGTTCATTTGTTTAGGCGCTACGATGCCACAGACAGATACACAGATACACACGTCAAACTTATAACACCCCTCTTTTTGGGTCGGGGGTTAAAAAATCCTCACCATCACACCCCATCGCTGACTCACTACGTGTTACGTACCACGGGTCTCCTCTCAGAATGAGACGGGTTTAGCTTATAGTCTGCCACGCTGGTCAAGTGCGGATTGGCAGACTTAGGCGATGGGTTGATGATGATGATCACACACATCATCACTTTGAAAAATAGCAATATTTTGCCATTTATAAACGGACCAACATTAGTATTAATGCTTAGACGGCGGCTAGGGAGTAATCTAAAAGCCGTAAGCTTTGGACGAAAAATATTCTCGTGTATTCCGAACTGAACTGGGCGTAGTGTTTTAAGGCTTAGTGTTCACGAAAGTAATTATTATTCATTTGTTCATAATTTTTTTATCTAATAATATTCAAATTGCAAAAAACGCACACATTTTAAGACAGAAATATGAAGTTCAAGGATAGACTACCAACTAGAAACTATTCTAATTTAAAAAGCCTTTACAAATTTTATAAAATATATAATTTTATTTATGTTGTATTTTGTATGTTACACTAACGCAAAAGCAAGGAAAAAGAAGAAGGTTCTTAATTCGACACAAACAGAACTCCTCAATGGATAATAGTAAATTGCTCGCGATCGGTGCAATAGCTTAGTAAACAGTAGTTTTATAATATTGGCGTCACTCAGAAAAGCAGGTATTATTTAAATATTTTTATCGAATAATTGGAATGTCCTCTCCAAAACCAACACAAAAAAACACAAGTTTAATGTGTAAGGTTATCCGAGAGTTTTAATCTAAACAAACTAATGCCAAAATAAATAATTTAATTAGAGCGTGATTGCTATCACAACATCTAATTATTCAGTTCACAATCCAAATACCGAAAATATGCGATATCGCTCCGAATCTCGGAAGGAGACTGAACTAAAACCTTCGAAACACCCGTATTTATGCAAGTTCAATCTTGTTGGCCTCCTAGCAACAGATTGTATGACATCGAATGAGCCAAATATCGATTTTATCAAACTACCTGCATTAGGTAAATTAATAATTTTATATTATTTTTGACAACTCAAATCAATTTTTAAAAATAACCTTACAGTTCGGCCGTCCTGAATTTAACACGTCCTCGTGTTTCTAATCAATCTTGTCATGTCAGTCGCGGGCTTCCTTGCCCTAAGTCAAATCCAAATCATGGGCTATCCTGCCCTCCGTCAAATCATTAAAACCTACCCTTGAACTGCCGAACTCTCAGTTTTAATATCAAGTCAACAATAAATCCAAACGACTAACTTCTCATTCGATGTATACAAAATCTGAACCACTCATTGCAAATTACTTTCCAATTCACAAAAGACTAAATTATTTAAAAAAACTAAAAATTTTAATCACCAAATCAAACTCAATAAAAATTTTAATCAAATGTGGGTTGTTTACAAAAAGATACCAAAGCGAAATTAAGACAACGTGAGACACATCCCACTTCTGAATTATTGGCGTCACTCAGAAAAGCAGGTATTATTTAAATATTTTTATCGAATAATTGGAATGTCCTCTCCAAAACCAACACAAAAAAACACAAGTTTAATGTGTAAGGTTATCCGAGAGTTTTAATCTAAACAAACTAATGCCAAAATAAATAATTTAATTAGAGCGTGATTGCTATCACAACATCTAATTATTCAGTTCACAATCCAAATACCGAAAATATGCGATATCGCTCCGAATCTCGGAAGGAGACTGAACTAAAACCTTCGAAACACCCGTATTTATGCAAGTTCAATCTTGTTGGCCTCCTAGCAACAGATTGTATGACATCGAATGAGCCAAATATCGATTTTATCAAACTACCTGCATTAGGTAAATTAATAATTTTATATTATTTTTGACAACTCAAATCAATTTTTAAAAATAACCTTACAGTTACGAGGCATAGCATATTTTAATACAGCGGGGCCACTATAAATTGTGAAATAAAAAAAAACAATTCCAATAACCGCAAACACTAAAAGGTAAAAAATAATTTAATTTACTACCGAATATATTATGTATACAAGAGTTATTGTTGTACTATAATAATTTTTTTTGGAGTCGTTGCCAATGTGAAGAGTACCTAAAGGGTTCCTGCTGCTACTTTGTTCCTTAGTTATTTAAAAACGATTATTCGTTGATAGCATCGTTCTACACCCAGCCTATAACCAAACCAAACACTAATCCCGCCATACACATTAACAGATCTTGCTGGAAATCCGTACAGATTTACTCTCCGTAACTTAAAAACATGCTCTCTTTGAGAACGGCTTTAATTGAATGCGTTCCTATTACTGACTATAATGACTGAAAAGATTCATATACGGAAATGAGTATAATCACTGCAGTGCTATCACAAACGGAATATATTTCGAATTTTTCGTGAAATACTGGAATCCTTATACCTACCCACTACCTGCATGTGGATTGTGGAGTATTTCATATTAAAATTTCATTTAGGTGAGGGTAGATGTAAATTTTTGAATGCTGTAGTGTAGTTTATTAATCTTTGAAGCGAAAAGCTAGTAGATATGTGGTAAATATACGGTTCTATACTACGAATTCATAAAATATATTAATTCTCACGGGATTTATTTTTTGTTAAAAAATCGCAAAAACCTCTATTTAATTATACACTACTAGCTGATGCCCGCGTATTCGTACGCGTGGATGTAAGTTTTTAAAAATCCCGTGTGAACTCTATGATTTTCCGGGATAAACGGTAGTCTATGTTCTTTTCCACGTCAAAGGCTACATATCCAAATACGTTCAGCCGTTTTTGCGTGATTAAGTAACAAACATTCAAACATCTACACTTTTACATTAATAATAGATATTAGTAGGATTGCACAACCACAAAGTTTTGTTTTGGACTTTATGTTACGTTTATTGGTACTCGATCTCTACTGCAGAACTCGTCTACACTTTCTACCCACTAAACCCTCTCGGTAGCCATCTTCAGCGCATAATAAGAAACTCCAGGAACATGCGTCGGATGCGTCTCTTGCTCGATGTCATTTGGGCTCATATGCAGCTACACATTCCGAATAAAAAATTATATACGATATCATCCTCACGTGTTAAAAACATCGATGGTTAAAAATTACCGATTGATCGTTTCTACGGAACTTTCTGATATTTCATTTATTTCGGAAAATCAAAGAGAAAAATCTAAGATTAGAGCTCGATCACACAGGCTGCGTAAGCGTTACGTAAGCGTAGACGTAGCGCGTACCATTGCGTTGTAATGTATGGAAGTGTATGAAACATTGCATACCGCTTGCAAGGCGTGAACCGTAAACGTAATGCGTGCAGTTACGTCTGGTTCACGGGCGTCACTACGCACCTGTCACGTGTACGTGCTGCATACGCAATTGATGTTAATCGGCCTTTAGGGTTTTTAAAATCCGCGCGGTAACCACGTTGTCTTCGTAGGTATCAGTTTATTTTATATCATTTAGGTACAACGAAATAACATCACTGTTATACAAAAGATAACACAACTAATCACGAGCCACATACCCTCGGGGGTAGCACCAATATTTTCCAATAAGACGTAATCGACGCGCCGTCATTACTGTCGACGGCTAACATAAATTAATATGTTTTCCTTTATGGTCGAACGTCTGGGGAGGCTTAATATCCGCACTCATAAGTATTGATGCTCTTTGTTTGTTTAGATGTGGTTTTGAGGCTGGGATGAAATAAATATCTATAAGTAAATGCTATTATAGCAATTGGGATCTTGACGTGTCTTCCTTAAGGTTCATGAGACGGGTCTGCCCGCGAAATTCAAATTTAATTTGGTTTTTCGCAATTCGTAAACTAATACGACAAATGCGGCTTATGGCACTTTAATTGCGCCAATGGCAGTATCATCCTCACAGGTTTACGAGTGTATAAAAATCTTTAATTGAAAGGGTTCAGTTTAAGAAATTAGTTATAATATCGACTAATTTGTGAGTAACTCATGTCAAACTCATTATTATGACTAATTTCTTAAACTGAACACTTTCAAGTACATAATATACCACTAGACTTTTCTGAAAAGTTCGTTATCTAATTGATGTCAAAATGATTACAAATCAAATAAATGGATGATATTATTTCTACTTCAATGGATGACAGATACAAATAAGTAAATCGAGTTATATTAAGAAAAACTCCAGAACTCTCCAGCATGACATTATTTCTCATACTCGCATCATTAGCTCGCGCCCACTAAGCTATTGGACAACCATATTATCTTATTAGAAATTACTGGCTTTACTAGCAGGCAATAGCCAGCCTTATTGGTACTATTCTCAAGGGGATAGAACCAATATTCCTTTGTTTGAAGCTGAGCAGAGTTTATGTAGCATGATGCCCTTATTGCGTATTGGGTTCGTTACGGATTTAACGTAACTGGAGATGACTAGAGTAGAGTGAGCAATGGAAATGAAATGTCTCCATTTTAAGGATTAACGTATAACAAGGAAAGGAAGTTCTATTAAGCTATGAGGTTTTGTAAGTTTAAAATTAGAACACACTTTATTCAAACACCAAATCTTCAGAGGTCTGTAGGTACGCAGCTTTTATTAAAACAAAGAAATAATATAAGATCTAAAGAAAAAAATAAAATAAAACCCAAGCTTCCTTTTGCGCACCTATTCTGTACGTCTATACCTTGTTAAAGAATTTTTTACTTTACTTTAGTCAGCAGATTGTGCTTTTCAAATCGATGGTCTCCATAATAAGCAATAAATATTTTTTAATTCCTTAATACACTAACGTTATTTTAACCAATAAATGATTGAAAAATAAAAAAAACGTCAATTGATTTCAAAAGCACTGAGAAGCATTAAAATGGCACATCTAGTAAATCTACTTCTAACAATGATACGATTTCTTAGTGTTAACTCGCGTTATCTTTTCTCACCACTCTATGAGGTTTTCCATCGATGGTGCTTTTAGGGGATGTGTGTGTAATGTTGTACATATTTTGTGACGTTGACTAATGAAAAATATAATGAGAAATATTTATTACTTTAGTATACTGACATGCTATTTTGGTAACTATATTCGATTTGAAATTACCTACTCAAGTATAGTGTCGCAGAACCGACGGCCGTTGGGGGAGACGTGTTCTGGAGTGGAGACCGCGCACCGGTAAGCACAGTGTGGGACGACCTCCAGCCCGCTGGACCGATGACCTGAAGAAGGTGGCGGGGAGCGGGTGGATGAGGAAGGCGGAGGACCGTGTTTGGTGGGGCGCTCTTGGAAAGGTCTATGTCCAGCAGTAGACGCTTACAGGCTGATGGATGGATGGATGGATGACTCAAGTATAAAATTGTGAAGAAGACATTTTAATGTACTATAGGTTTATCAGTGCAAGCATTGTACAGAGATAGCCATTGAGGGCGAGACCTTCGTTATTTTATACAACCCGAAAGTTTTTCCCCGTATTGTACTTATAAGAACGATCAGCGATTATGAAGTTTGGATCATGGTGGCTTTGGGAGCTAACACTTGTTAAAAAAAAAACACCTTATTCTTTGCCGTAAGATTTTTACACCTAGGTAGAAAAGGTGTAAAAATCTTATGGCAAAGTATAAGGTGTAATTTTTTTTATTTTCTTCTGAATAGTATTAGATTGCCAGATACTTAAGAGTCGTGGCAACCCCTTGCTAGAGACACCCTTAAAGTTTAACACGGACTATTTGGTAATGCAAGACGTTATTTATTATTTTAATTTATAAAATTTAACAATAACACATTAAACTAAATTTTCATTTTCCGTACTTTAGCTTATATTGTCTCAAAAGTAAAACAAATTCTTAAAAAAGCTACATTTTTAGCCATTTAGCGAATTAATATTGTAACCCTAAAAATTTTACGATAAAGAAAACTACTTTTCTGGTTGAAAACCTGAAATCTAACTCCAGATTTTCTTGATTAGTAGGCAATAGTGAGAAAAACAACCAAACCATCAATGCAGTCGTCCTTAAAAACATATTGATCATTTTCAAAATTCTAGCAACGTATACCCATCTTAGGGAAAGTGACATTTAAGGGGGGATCTGCCATTTTATTTTTAATGTTTATTGCTTTTTGCCGGATAAATGCACCCCCAAGGGAGTGCGACGCAAAGAATCAATGCGGTCGCCTTAAGATAGCCCCTACCATTTGTTGCGAAAATTTTATTCATTTATTAGGTCTTATTATTATAGTAAAAATGTTAAAAACTTACACTTGCTAGAAGAATTATTATTATAATTATATTAAATAGTAAAAAATTTAAAAACGAACACCGGCTAGAAGAATTAAAACAGTAAGTTTTAAAGTTTCCAGTCTAAACGCAATAATTATCGCCTTAGAAAACTTAACTTTTATTAATTATACTCCATACAAGATGTAAAACTTCTAAAACTTGTCTTAATCCAAAATATTAAATTGATTCATTAATAATTAGTAATGTAATAATAGATTACAGTCTCACAATTTCGGGATACAAGGTTAGTAAATTATTAAAAAAATCAAAACGTATTCTTCTGATATAAGTATATTGTAATAGACAACAATTTGAGAAATATTTATCTAGGTTACCCAAGTAAAAATAAGAAAATTCCGACCAAGGAACAATACTAAGTAGGTAGTATTATAATAATACTATGATTATAATAATATTTTGTGTCTATAAAAACCTTTTGCCCAAGCTTTCCAAAGCGAAAATCATTAAGACATCGTGAAGTCACTTAATTAAATCTGTTTTAACGTGAAAACAAATGGTAGGGCACCGGTAGTAATTTTCGTCGCAGATGTTTTCTATGCTAATCCTATTGTTTTTTTGTTAATTTTTATGTTCCTCGTCATGGTCGATTTAGTCCGTTCGCTTTAGGATAAAGTATAATGTGGCGTGAGCCCAAATCTTCCCTTCATTTTGTAAAAAAGGAGATCGCCTATCGTTATTCTTTATTATCAAATTTTTTTAAAACTCCATATATATACTTAGTGCCAAATTGTAGACCTTTTGTGGGTATTTATGTCCTTGTAGGGGCTTAGCTATTAGTCTAGTAATTAAGACAAGCGATGATAAGTCTAGTGGTTAGGACTTCAGCCTCTTATTCGGAGGTCAAGGGTTAGATCCCCGACCCGCACCCAGACATAGCTTTTCGAAGTTACGAGTGTTTCATGATATCTATTATCATTTAATGTAATGGTGAAAAAATATCTTGAGGAAACTGCATGCCTGATGCAACTGCCAAAACAAAAATGCGATACTAGCTTACAGTGTCAAATATCTCAGCAAAGCAAATCAAATATTATTATAAGTTAGTACAAAGAGATTTTTAAGTTTTTATAACGCTAGATTATTATTAATATACTCGTAAGTACTCGTAAGTGTACTAAAAAATCTTCTTTGAATTTTTTCGAGAGAGCAAAATAATTTCCACAAGATAGCTAATGCGCAATATTTCATACAGCGATATCGAAAAGACAACCATCCCCGAATCCATCTCGAAATTAGCGTTTTTAAAAACCTCGAAAAACAAATTGTCGAAAAATTCGACGCGGTGGGACCAGGGGGGTGGAATGCTTTTCTCAATTTGAACTTAGCTAATTTTAGATTTTAATCACGACCAATGTAAGTAGGTACCTAACGAGAGAAGGTTATATCAGTGAATGAATGGAAAAATCCACGCAGATCTATTACCATATATTTATATTTATTTTTCATGTACCAAAATTGCAGTTACAAAGTTATGATAAATTAATCTATGTACAAAGGAAATGTACCATCATCTCAACCCATCGCTGGCCCACTACAAAACTCGGGATTCCTCTCAGAATGATGCAGTCATCACTTAATATCAGATGTTCGGTCCATGCTTTGTATCATTAGTATGACAGATAATCTATGGGTACAAATCTAAAAAGTAATAGCTTGTTACGTACCCTCTACTTAATAGCTTCTGTGAAAGGAAACATCATGAGAGATCTCCATAATGTTTTCGAAGGTGTGTGAAACTTGCCAATTCGCACTTGTCCGTTTGATAGTTTAGAGTTTAGAAGTTTAGTGTAGAGTTTCTAAGTATGGCTTAAAATCTTCGCCGGCCCACCACTAAGCATTGCGAGCCGTAGGCCGATGAAAGGTTGAGATAATGATAAAAAAAAACATGTTTAGATGTGCTTTTAAACATGGCCAAGAATCGTCACGAAATTGTATTTCAGGAAAGAAGTAGATACTAGTACATTTTATTTGTATGATTTAAATAGGTATAATGCTGTATAATAAATTGTTAAACTTACTTCTTCAAGATTTTATTTATTTACTTAGCTATTACTTACAAATGGAAACCAAGCGAAATAATTATTATGATCAAAACGAAACCTAACACATTCAGTGACATCCAAGTTTTGGCAGTGGCAAGTTTCTAACAGGAAGATAATTATCATAACATGGGACCATGGGACTTCATCGACAAAAGAAGCTCCAAAAAATATTAATAAGCAAATTTTTCGACAAACATTGCGATAGTTCCAAACAAAATGGTGCATTAGCGACGCATCTCCCCCTAGGGTCCATTTTTAAATCTGTCATTAATTTGGAGTATTTCCCCCCACCACCCTCCACCCGACGAAACGTCTTGCGGGATTGGCAAGGGGCGATTAAACTGTGTTTAATGTCACCCCCAAAAAAAGTATCTAATCAACAGATTGATTTGGATATTTTTTTTTGCTCGCGGCTGAAAGTTTCGAACAACCGTGTTCGTTTTTTATTTTTCGAGGGGATTTTGCGCTGGAAAATGGTACGGTTCAATATTTGTTAATGAAAGTCTTGCTTCATGGTGCTTTATGCTTTCACCGATGTCTGAAAATCGTCAAAAAAATTAAAACTTTTTGTATGCGTCATTGTTGTCATAGAATTCAAAAATATGATATAAAACAAGTTTGAAAACAATTAAAGCACACCTCTTCAGTACTACATGCCGGTTTCTATATTTTATGCGATAGAGTTTACTTTACTGAAAACATGATAGAAGTATTGTCTATTCTAACTTTCATCAGAAATAATCTATTCAAGTTATATGCAGCCGGAAGAGTTGCCCAGTTCCATAATTATTACTGAATACTCCTCAAATAAAATCGACTTAATTCTATAAACAGAATAGGCTATAATATTAGAATCATAGTAAATACTTATAACAGAAAAATCGACCAAATCATAATCAAAGGAATGTTTCGGATGCCTCGAGTCGCCTCTAAGAGATTCCATGAAAGCCACTAAAAATTATACCCACAACTGCTGAAAATATTGACGACTAGCTGATACCCACGACTTCGTTCGCGTGGATGTAGGTTTTTAAAATTCCCGTGGGAACTCTTTGATTTTCCGGGATAAAAAGTAGCCTATGTGCTAATCCAGGGTATAATCTATCTCCATTCTAAATTTCATCCCAATCCGTCCAGTAGTTTTTGCGTGAAGGAGTAACAAACATACACACACAAACACACACACACATACAAACTTTCTCCTTTATAATATTAGTGTGATACTAGACTGTAGGCCTTCAGCCATATTAGCCAGAGTTTGTGTTATTAGCTGATCTGGATGCCTCCTTAAATCACAGTTAATAAGAAAGCATTTGTATTAGACGTTTTTCTATACGTAATTAGATTACTAATCCACATTTCGAATATTCTTAGAAGCCATCAAGAGCCTTATTACGAATTTTAAAGAGGCAATCAATATTAAAACGAATTCATTCCGCCATGCGAACGCGCTAATCAGCGAAAAGAAATTGTCCCTGAACCGACGAATGTAAAAATTAAATTTGCCAAGTCGATTTCATTTTTCATTAATTCTTCTTCGGGGGTCACGGCAAATGATGTCGAAACCTACTGGATGAGGAGAAAAATGTTTTAAAAACTGTTGTTGTATGTATACCTTGAACTTACATTTAATTTCTTACAAAGAATTTAATTTTTACTCGATTAACGAAACAATTGTGACAGCATTTTAGGAATTCAAGTGTAGCCTTTTGAATGGGAAATTAGTTTTATTATTTGATGTGACATGCCAACAGTCCCTTCTATTGCTGTTTAAAACTAATTCCCAATTTCACCAAGCAATTAACCATGGTTTAAATTCATTTTTTGTATCTCTCATTCTTGAAAATCGCTTATGTCATCTGCCAAAAAGCTGCCCGCATTGCAATGTCAAACTAAACGAAGGTTAAATGCTTGGTGAAAATGCGTTTTATAATCCATACATTTTCCTTATTTTACTCGACACTGCAAAATTACTTAGAAAGCTACGAGTTACGGCACCGCTGATTAATTAATTATTATTATAATCGCAATCGAAACTTTAAGAACTATTTCCTAAATCTACTGGATCGTTACTTGAATAGGAAGCAGCAAGCCTTGTTATACAGTCAACGAGCTATTTCATAATACAATAGTCACTAAGTAAACCAGGGAATGATATTTAAATTACCCTTCAGCACATTTAGGGCCTGTTTCACAACTTATAAAGTCGTTATGGCAGTTTTTCTATTGAGAATTTGTCAAAATCTTAAAATCCGTTAGATATAAAGTGTATCTTGTGGTTGTGAAACAAGCCCTTACTCATATACGTACTTAAGTGCGCTCATGTCTCTTCCATTGTCTCTACAGCATGCTAGTACACGTAGTCGATACGGAGTTTCTATATAAAATTTCCCTGAGGGTTTGGAGAGAATTTTTTCTTTACACAGCTCTGTTTAACCCTCAAATAGCGGCTAATTTTATTACGAGATGGCTGATTAATTATTGATGACCCGTTTCAAATCAACTCCGGTCGTTTGTCTTTGATGTTCTTCTTCGAACAAGCTTTTTTTTTAACTATTTAACCCCTGGGGTTATTGAGCCAGGCGCTTTTCTCTGTTTGGTTTTGATTTTCATAGTTACGACTGATCATTATCTATCATCCCAAGTGATCCCAATCCATCACCCGGACACATATTGAGTCCTGATCTCCGGGTCTCACTCCTCAGGTTGAGAAGGGTTTAGGTGACTGTCCACTACGCTGGCTAAGTGCGGATTGGCAGACTTTTGACATCTTTGAGAACATTATGGAGAACTTTCAAGCATTTAACTTTGCTCATGAAACCAAACCAAACTTATGTTATTAAGGTAACCTAATAATTTGCCTAATAAGCATAAGTAATCCAAAGTTGTTATTGAAGTTGGCTATATTCTTTTCAATAGTCAATAAAATAAATCAATTCATAAGAAAAACTCATGTTTCTAAAAAAGTTTTCCATGTAGGACCAAATTCGAAACTAATTGAAAACCAGCTTATACGTAGCAAGCTTTTTTAGAAATATATTCTGTTTTTGAAAAGTCCCACATTTTTGGCGATGACTTGTAAACGACCATTTTGCAGTTAACGGCTTTTTAGAAAAAAACGGTCAAGTGCGAGTCGGGATTCGCACACGAAGGGTTCCGTACTATCGTACAAAATAACACTTTTTTTTAATGGCGGCCATTTTCAATTTTTTATTATTTCTTGTTATAGCGCAAATAGAAATACACATTGTGAAAATTTCAGCTCTCTATCCGGTTCACGAGATACAGCCTGCTGAGAGACAGACGGATAGACGGAGAGCGAAGTCTTAATAATAGGGTTCCGTTGGCAGCCTTCGAGTACGGAATTCTAAAAAGGAAATAAGGTGTCGTCCATCTTTCCACAAACGGCATGATACTCGACGGAGTTCTCATCAAGTCTAAAGACCTTGTCTTGAGTGTGTTATAATATAGATGAATGCTCATAGATTCATAATCTTGAAGGATCTCATTCATGACAGTAGTGTGCATGGTGATCGTCGAAGCGCGGTGGGCATGGTGTGACAGCGCAGACAATAGTGTCGCGTGACACCGTGACGATCGACCGGCCTGATGTATACAGCGTGTTCAGAATAAACAAAAAAAAAAACTCTACTTCAATAACCACAAACACTAAGAAGTAAAAAAATATATTTTATTATTGAATGTAATTATGTATACAAGAGTTAATATTATAGTTCTATAATTAACATATTTTGGAGCCGGTGCCAATTAGCCGCACGAACCGTTCACTCTTCATTTTGTTTGTGACTCTACTTTGGCATCTCCTTGGCTCAAACCTATTGCCACCACCATGCGGCCCGATGGCATGCTGCAATGTCGCACAAACATGTCGTAGCAGAAAATCTGGAATGTTAATCGATCGTGATATATTAAAAGCTTAATACGTCATAATTTTCAAGCTACTTATTTAAAAAAATCTGTGACTTAGTTATAGGTAGGTACCTATCACTACCTATCTACCTAGGTAGGTACTTTGTACAAACGAACAGCCTACAACTTAATCTACACGTAACTTCATCCATTCATGGATTCATGGATAGATCCTGCAGAAACGCCGAAATTACCTATGGATAGTAAAACATAATATTAATATTATTGGTATTACTGAAATCATAATTATTATACTAAGGAAAAAGTATATTTTAGTGTGCGTACTTATGGTAGTGGCATTTTTATCTACGAGAGCCGTATACTTTGTATTTTTTTTGAATATTATTTACTGTCTTGCTTCGAATCGAATGATAGCTACTTTTTCAATCACCATGTATCTAAAACGTCTAGAAGCAACAATCTCTGCTCAGCACAAGAGCGTGGCGCGTCCGTCACACACCGTTTCCCTCATTGTGTGTCGTTTGTACGAGCTTTGTCTATAATGAATACTATTTGTTTAACCTAAGCCTCAACGGCTATTGGGTTTCTTGCATCTGGGTCACTGCATCAATTGTTTATACTTTATTCAACTTAGGTATAGTTGAGCCATTATGAACGTGCGAACTGAGTCATTGCAAATATAGGGTTGTGAGAATGCCACAAAAGTCGTCATCGATTAAGAAATGCCGTTCGGACTCAGGTATCTGGTAGCTAGTTTGGTATTCTTCCCCCTTGCTCTATGTAACCTGTTATTGACTATCGACAAATTTTTTCTTACTGTTTCACACAACACTAGAGCATCATGTTCTAGTTCCATAAGGCTTGTAAGTGCAAACGAGAGGTCTGATAAAAATGATTTTTGCCCCAGTTCGCATATTTTTAATGGCTCAAGTTGTAACGACCCTACATTTTACACCAAAGTGTTACAAAATAATATTTAAAAAAAAAAAAAAAAAAATTAAAATTTATTTTTACTTCAATTTTATCAAAATCAGGTCAGTGAATACTTGTAGACATGTACTTACACATATGAACATAAAATTAATTTTTGAATTTTCGAAAAGAGGCAAACACCGTTTCGCATGCCGGTGATGCAGAGACGCGATCGACCGCGGCCGAATTGCGTTGGCGAGCGATGTGTGCGCGGGCGTCGTAACGCTCGGAGCAGAGTCGAAATCAGAGCGGGACCGCGTGCGTTTGCATCGGCGGGCGGTGCCTGCGCGGACGTCGTAATGCGCGGATGTAGTGATTCGAAAAAAATCGAATCACGGAATTGTAATAAACAATTACGAACGACATCTACCGGTCGCGTAATACATTACTAGGACAAAGAATTTCTGACATTGACAGACTTCAACGTCAACACTGATTAACATTCAGTGCCATCTGTCGGAGAATAGTTTACATAGACTAATCAAACAATGACAGTTTTTCTAGAACATTCTTTAAAATAAAACTACTCATACAAAATAAGTTTAGGCTAATTGTTTTGTACTCGTCTAACCTAACCCTTGCGATAGGATATTTACTAACAGAAACTGTAAACTCGTTCCATCACTTTTATATTATACGACCTGCACTTGGCTCAGACGACCCAAGGCTCATCTAAAGTTATGGAACGAGAGTTTGAGCAAATCATTTAAGATTGCCTCTCTCGATTCCAGGGTTCCTTCTACCAGGAAGCTCTAACAGTTACACTGAAGCTCTGCTATTAACCTGACTGCTACCCCACCGGCGAAGTGTCTATCAACTTCGTACCGTCTACCCAAGCCACGCTGCACACTGCTGTCGAGTAGCCTACGCACAAGCACTGAGCCGCCGCACCGCAGCGCCGCCCGAGCATCGTCGATTGTCCGACGCGTCTGCGAGCCCTCTGCGAGCCCGTGTCTGCCCCCGGCGTCTGACCAAGGCCAGTTGTCTTCCTTCGGACAGTCAACGTATCTTCATGCGTATGCGATTCTCAATTAACTACCCTGTGATTGTAGCGCGTTACCTACGGCCGCTCCCGACTGAGTTATCTATTATGTTTATTTAGTTCCACAATAAGACACAACCTATTTGTAAGATTGTTTGACTATAATTATAAGTATCAATCCGTCTTCGCGTTTTACTAAATTCCTACCTGTCGCACGAAGCGCGACAGTGGCGCCCACTCTAATTTTTGTGTCTCTTATTGTGGAATAAAAAAGGTGCCTAATCACAGTTCACCCACAGGTTCGAGATCGCATAGCATTAACATACGCTGACCGTAACAAAGTGTATGGATACGAGTATATTTTGAAATTTTGTGTAAAATTTCAGGATACACTACGTGTGTATATTTTGTGCTAATTTCTATATTTTATATTTTGTGTAACACAGTTACCAACTTTTATAAGTGTTCCACTAATCACTCTTAACTTCCATTTTACTTTACACACATTCACAATGTCCTACCCAATAATATACCTATCTCTTCTAAAGAACGAACTCAAAGTCATAGCAGACCTAGACGGTAATAATTTAGGCACCTGGCATGTCAAAGACATAAAACTAACCAATTACAACACTCAAACTTAAGATTATGCATCATTTTCTATATAACATTACAAACCACCTACTAGGCATAATTTTAAGAAATTAGACTACATCTATCCACTAAACTCACAAACTAATTAATCGATTCATTAGCTAATCACCCTAATCTCAAATACCTATGAACGTAAATAAAGCCGCGGAAAGTGCTATCAAACAAACATGATCATTCCATGCATCTAGATTCAAAAAAAGAAACAACAACCGATAAACAGTGTCCACGTAATGTACAGCAGTCAACTCAAGTTTAACATCACGCGATATGCATGAACTTTAAGGTTGGTTGTACACCGCGTCGCGCAATCTTACGTTCATCAAAACAAAGTAGTTAGAACCGGTACACTATACAGATACCTACACCAGTATCTAACATATACTCACCTATTACATTTAACTAGACATAACTACAAACTCAGTAAGTTATGTACATCTACCCTCAACCTAAACAACTAATGTACCAACCGCTACATAAAAATCACTACTTATTCCACAGACATACCTTGCGAAGTCCAAAAAGAATATTACTATAATGCTAGATACACACTAACGTGCTGATGACCTAAAGGTCAGTACAAAATTGGCCTTCACTGACCTAAAAGGTGAATGCTACGCCTACACTAAGGCACTACTAGTACACAACTAATTGTATTTTGCTTACCTAAAAGGTGAAATACGTCCATATCTTAATGACCTAAAAGTTAAGATATCCTTCTATAACAAGTTGTTAATCCACTATACTAAACAGTGAAAAGACAACTACACCGATATTTTTGGACTTTGCAACAATCATAACACCTGCTAAACATGAGAGCGAGTCATGGCGAACAAACGCGATAACTCTGTACACTAGGACGCGATGAACCACTAGTATGGCCACCGCTTTATGAATGACTGAAGGATGATCGGATAGTACGAAAGATGAAGCATGACAAGGTTAACTCGAACTTTAGCGATATTTAGAAGTAGTGTAGAAGGATTTTATTAGATAAAATCCTAACCTAAAAAGGGGAATATGTAGTGATTCGAAAAAAATCGAATCACGGAATTGTAATAAACAATTACGAACGACATCTACCGGTCGCGTAATACATTACTAGGACAAAGAATTTCTGACATTGACAGACTTCAACGTCAACACTGATTAACATTCAGTGCCATCTGTCGGAGAATAGTTTACATAGACTAATCAAACAATGACAGTTTTTCTAGAACATTCTTTAAAATAAAACTACTCATACAAATTAGCGACCTCTAACGACAGATAGCTTTCCATTTAAAAATAACTGTCAAGACTATTTAATTAATCATATACGCTAGCGACATCTGTCGATCAATAGTCTTTCATTCTGGAAACTTCCCCGACAAACTAATAACATTTCCTGTAGCCAGAACACTCGAGAATACACCTTATTTCCGCTAAATTTAATATAAATAAGCAATCCTCCTAGTTCAGGGACATTCCTGATTTCTATTACCTGCAATCACGACGCAGGAGTGAAGTGAAAGTAATAAATAAGTGTAGTGAATTCTGTGTAACCCTGGATTAAGGTTGGTAACTGTGATGTTATTAAATTATAAGTTTAGGCTAATTGTTTTGTACTCGTCTAACCTAACCCTTGCGATAGGATATTTACTAACAGAAACTGTAAACTCGTTCCATCACTTTTATATTATACGACCTGCACTTGGCTCAGACGACCCAAGGCTCATCTAAAGTTATGGAACGAGAGTTTGAGCAAATCATTTAAGATTGCCTCTCTCGATTCCAGGGTTCCTTCTACCAGGAAGCTCTAACAGTTACACTGAAGCTCTGCTATTAACCTGACTGCTACCCCACCGGCGAAGTGTCTATCAACTTCGTACCGTCTACCCAAGCCACGCTGCACACTGCTGACGAGTAGCCTACGCACAAGCACTGAGCCGCCGCACCGCAGCGCCGCCCGAGCATCGTCGATTGTCCGACGCGTCTGCGAGCCCTCTGCGAGCCCGTGTCTGCCCCCGGCGTCTGACCAAGGCCAGTTGTCTTCCTTCGGACAGTCAACGTATCTTCATGCGTATGCGATTCTCAATTAACTACCCTGTGATTGTAGCGCGTTACCTACGGCCGCTCCCGACTGAGTTATCTATTATGTTTATTTAGTTCCACAATAAGACACAACCTATTTGTAAGATTGTTTGACTATAATTATAAGTATCAATCCGTCTTCGCGTTTTACTAAATTCCTACCTGTCGCACGAAGCGCGACACGGAGATAATTAATTTGTTTAAATTCTGTACTGGGGCGATACATAAAGTTTATATTAAAGAAAACTGAGTTGAGACTCGGACCAAGTTGGTGTTTGGAGAGAAACATTCTAAGCAAACACTCGAATAGAAGGGACCACTTTAATTACACAGATATATTTGTTATATAGGGGCGATACCTCCTAAGATCTAAAAGCGATTTATGTTTGAACTGTTGACGACGTGGCTGCTCAGGCGGGGAGAACCGCGTGTCCTCCGGATGTTCGGTGATCTTTGCTTGAGATGGCTTTCGGTGATATTAACTAACTATCTGACATATGACAGAGCGCGTTGGAAGAAACTTATGCGAGGGAGAACCCTGGTGCTTTTGATGCTTTGTCAATCCTAACTAAGGAGAGCCCTAGTGTCTTAGGCGCTTTGTGAATCCTTTGCTGAGATGATTCTAATGTGCTTTAATAACAGACTGGCCACAGAGGGCAGGTAATGCTGCTGTTCTGTTTGTATTCTGACATTTGTTGGAATACTTAACCGCCTTGTGGTGGTTACCCAATATTAATAACATACCCATACAAAATTACGCAAATGCATATATACTGAAGGTTGGGTTAAGGCCTGTGGATAATCCCGCAGTGAGTCTGACCCGTCCTTGAAACCTATTACAGGTCTGTAGTGGGAGAGCACCACTATAAAAATGCTATTTCAGCTTCGGCTGCAACGTGGGATCATAAGTGGCACGCACCACTTCCTAAAGTATGCTTGCATACGCTGCGCTGTTTATTTGGATGATGACGTGTGTGGGGGGGGAGCTACTGTTCGTTGGTATTTTATGTGCCATATTGATCTCTTGATTTATCGAGGGTCCCAGTATGACGATGGGATACCAAGGGAAGGCAGAAGCTCACCGTACGTGGCGTGGTGGAGCTACGTACCATCATTCACTCAAACCCTTTTTACGCCAACTAGGGTGAATGGTGCCGCTACACAACTTCTTTCTTTACGAAGGAAGAAGATCTCACACACACACATACACACGTCTAATAAGTAGGGCCCAATATGATGTGTAGTCTTGTAAGAGCAGTCTCATGATCCTTCATATTTTAATACGTTCCTATGCGCAACCACACATTTTCAATACTTGAACTTCGTAAAATCGTTTAGGTCTTGGTGAACTCATTATTTCCGACGCTCTAAAAGTTCTTGGTTTATTATGGACATAACATCACAAGGGGTCCTACCGCTATACGATACACGTGCCACTTTAAAGAAATTGTTTTAAAATGTAATCTTTAGAAAGATCCGAAGGAAAAATAGGGTAGAGTTTTTTAGGACCCCGTTAGTTCAGTTACAATTTGGGGCCGTGACCAGGATTGGTCATAACGGCTAAATAGAGTAGGGTAAAGTAGGCGAAAGCCTACAATTTGTTGCTCGTGAAATGGAAAGAGTCTGAGGAAATTTTGAGTTCATAAAGACTTGAACGACTTGTTATCAGGGGGTTGTGGGGGAAAGATAATTGAAGAGAAGGAAGTAAGGATGTAGTAACTGTCTAATTGACAGGGGGTTGTGGTAGCTGGTTGTGTGTCGTGATTGTGAGAGTTAGCTAGTGTACAAGTACCCTGTTTTAAAGCTTATATGCGCAAAGGTTATAAGGGATGGTGTGTTTGATGATTGACGGAGTAAATGACAGAGCATAGGGAGCGAAAGACGAATAATAGATGAAAGGTAAACGGAGCGAAAGAAAGAAGGTTTGATGAAGTGAGAGACGATAGATAAAAGGTGGACGGAGCGAAGGACAGAAGGTTAGTTTGTTGAAGCGAAAGAATTAAATATATTGATCGATGATGGATAATAGGTGATGGAGACGTGGATTTTAAGAGGAATTATAGGGAAATCATGTTATAGCATACATGCTATAACTTGAAATCTTAATAAGTTTTAGATCATAAAGTCATAAAATCAGAGTTTGTGAAAATTTAAGATATAATAAATAAATAGATAGCTTAAAAACGGAAACATTGATAGATGGAGCACTAGATACATTAACTAGGGGAAATCAAGAATTATTGAATTGACGCTTAGGTAATTAAAAAGGGGATAGTGGGGAATACGGAAGTACTGTAATTAAATATTTAATATTGTTTAGAAACGAGAGAATGTTATGAGAATATTATCAGAATGTTGTCAAATGAATGTGTGAGTAAATATTATATATATTGATTGACGAAGAATGATATGACAAAGATGTGAGCATAAAGTAGTAAGTTATGAAAGGGAAGTGTGTAAAACAAATGATATATGATGTAAATTTAATAAATAGTCAAACTAAGTATCAAGCATGGATCGCTTTTGGATCTGGGTATAAGAATATTAATCTTAGATAAATTCAGCTGTCATAGAATCATAAGATCGGGGGGTTGACAATTGAAAGTGCAAAATAAACAGGACTTATATTTCCTAGTGTAAATTCTATTCAGCATGCTTCATAGAAGGTATTCTTTTCGCATTCTTCATAGAATTTAGGGGGTTGAATGTAACGACCCTACATTTTACACCAAAGTGTTACAAAATAATATTTAAAAAAAAAAAAAAAAAAAAAAAAAAATTAAAATTTATTTTTACTTCAATTTTATCAAAATCAGGTCAGTGAATACTTGTAGACATGTACTTACACATATGAACATAAAATTAATTTTTGAATTTTCGAAAAGAGGCAAACACCGTTTCGCATGCCGGTGATGCAGAGACGCGATCGACCGCGGCCGAATTGCGTTGGCGAGCGATGTGTGCGCGGGCGTCGTAACGCTCGGAGCAGAGTCGAAATCAGAGCGGGACCGCGTGCGTTTGCATCGGCGGGCGGTGCCTGCGCGGACGTCGTAATGCGCGGAGATAATTAATTTGTTTAAATTCTGTACTGGGGCGATACATAAAGTTTATATTAAAGAATACTGAGTTGAGACTCGGACCAAGTTGGTGTTTGGAGAGAAACATTCTAAGCAAACACTCGAATAGAAGGGACCACTTTAATTACACAGATATATTTGTTATATAGGGGCGATACCTCCTAAGATCTAAAAGCGATTTATGTTTGAACTGTTGACGACGTGGCTGCTCAGGCGGGGAGAACCGCGTGTCCTCCGGATGTTCGGTGATCTTTGCTTGAGATGGCTTTCGGTGATATTAACTAACTATCTGACATATGACAGAGCGCGTTGGAAGAAACTTATGCGAGGGAGAACCCTGGTGCTTTTGATGCTTTGTCAATCCTAACTAAGGAGAGCCCTAGTGTCTTAGGCGCTTTGTGAATCCTTTGCTGAGATGATTCTAATGTGCTTTAATAACAGACTGGCCACAGAGGGCAGGTAATGCTGCTGTTCTGTTTGTATTCTGACATTTGTTGGAATACTTAACCGCCTTGTGGTGGTTACCCAATATTAATAACATACCCATACAAAATTACGCAAATGCATATATACTGAAGGTTGGGTTAAGGCCTGTGGATATTCCCGCAGTGAGTCTGACCCGTCCTTGAAACCTATTACAGGTCTGTAGTGGGAGAGCACCACTATAAAAATGCTATTTCAGCTTCGGCTGCAACGTGGGATCATAAGTGGCACGCACCACTTCCTAAAGTATGCTTGCATACGCTGCGCTGTTTATTTGGATGATGACGTGTGTGGGGGGGGAGCTACTGTTCGTTGGTATTTTATGTGCCATATTGATCTCTTGATTTATCGAGGGTCCCAGTATGACGATGGGATACCAAGGGAAGGCAGAAGCTCACCGTACGTGGCGTGGTGGAGCTACGTACCATCATTCACTCAAACCCTTTTTACGCCAACTAGGGTGAATGGTGCCGCTACACAACTTCTTTCTTTACGAAGGAAGAAGATCTCACACACACACATACACACGTCTAATAAGTAGGGCCCAATATGATGTGTAGTCTTGTAAGAGCAGTCTCATGATCCTTCATATTTTAATACGTTCCTATGCGCAACCACACATTTTCAATACTTGAACTTCGTAAAATCGTTTAGGTCTTGGTGAACTCATTATTTCCGACGCTCTAAAAGTTCTTGGTTTATTATGGACACAACATCACAAGGGGTCCTACCGCTATACGATACACGTGCCACTTTAAAGAAATTGTTTTAAAATGTAATCTTTAGAAAGATCCGAAGGAAAAATAGGGTAGAGTTTTTTAGGACCCCGTTAGTTCAGTTACAAAGTATAGTTTGACTTCCTTGTTATTTGTTTTGCGATACAATTGAATTCAATATTATATACCTAGTGTTAGTAGTTGGAACACCGGATGGATGGATGATGGACAATCACCAAAAAATAGTTTTATAAAAAATCACTTAAATATTATAGAAGACTGACCAATACTGAAAGAAAAAACAAACACAAGCCAGCGAATAAAAACATCAATCCCGACACCAAAAAAATGGCTCTACCCAGCCAACAATCAATTCAACTGAAGGGTCTTCAGCTTATAAGTTGGCTAATATTGTTAGTCCAACCACGAAGCTCCCACGGGTCAGATTTCCTATAAATTGAAGGCGGTAAGTGATTCTCCCCTTTCAATCTTTCAATGCCCTGGCGGATATTTTTTATGGCCGGACTACGTCTTAAAAATTCATGGTGCGGTCAAGGCCTCATCCTTCCGATGATTGCCCGGGAAAATAGAGACAATATTGACTGAATATAGTTATAATTTATTGCCTGGAATGTACTATATTAAAATTTATATATGGAAAAACTGATGACTGAAATTATCAATACACATTTAAGGCAGCTTAAACCAAAAACCCAAATATGACAAATTGCTGGGTCTAATTTTGCATGTAGATTTTTTTCTATAATGATCTCCTTATCAATATTCCTTCCAAAAAAAGATATTGAGATTTTTTTGCAGGATTTTTGTAAAACTTAGATCAAAGCAGATATTATGACGTCGCAAAAAAAAATCTACGCTTAGTTTATATTTGAGAAAATCATGATAAGAAACTATGTCCAGCCATGGGCGTGTACTGCTTAAAATAACAGCGCCTACGATGAACTATGGGAAAAATGAGAAAAGATAAACGGTAAACGATAAAGAAAGTTTTTAAGAAAACATCCTAAGTATTACTACGTATTATTATGTAGAACGAAAAATATCACAAAATAACCATCCCCCGCAATAAAAATGGTAAAATCGTAACAAATCACATCGAACACCATAACGGCGAATGACCTGTCAAACATAAACTTGTTACAATACGGCGTATCAGTCGGGATCACCTTATCAGACCTTCCTAAGGACCACTACGAGAAAATAAACGCAGATAAAAATAAAGTTATTTTTCCAAAACGTCGAATAAGGTATGCTGCCTCTTAGACCGTTGCGTAATATTTTGTTAATCGACTTGATATTATATAAAAGTAGTTTATGAAACGGTTGGATAATAGGAGTTATTAAAATGTGGGTGTGAGTCTAAAAACCAAGCCGCAGGCGAGGATGAGTAGTTTCATACACTAGTTTATCTAAACTCATACCTTAAAATTCGAACCATAAAATGATGGTAACAAATTATTTTTGTAATAAATCATTTCCTGATAAAATTATATAATGCAGGGAGAAAACATTGAAGTAAAATAATTATTCACAGTACTTACAAAGTAAAATACATTGGTACGCCACAGTAAATGTGTTTTTCAACAGAAATACAAAAATTAATGATTGAAATTAGATATAGCGTTTGGTGCCAAAATGCAGCAGTCCAGTTATGAGAAGATTTTTTATTAAAATAAATAAAATAAATTTTTATTTCTTTAAAAAAAGAAAAAATGCAAAAAAAAAACGGTGTAAATGCAGCCTGCAAAGTGCGGATAGCCGGGGGCAAGTGGGTTAAAATGGAACAGTGGGCAATAAAACACCCCTTCTGTCCATAAATATCCGCGTTCGGAAGTTGGTCTGTTAGCGGTCTCGTGTTTTTTCCTCTCAGCCCACTTTTATTTATCGAAGGAGTGTCCAGGGGTGTCCTGGCCTGCTCGTTTTGTATGCTGTGCTCTGTACCTATTTGTCTAAAACAAAGTTTGTATTGCCCTTGCTTGGTGAATAAATTAATTATTTTCTAAATTTAACCCTAATGAATTAGCTTCTGATACTATAGTGTGTTCTAAAACTCATTTTTATTTTGTTGTACACAATATTTAAAAATGGGAGATTTAAATGAGCATCATCATTTTGTATGACATGTTCCCTAAAAGTGACTTTATAATAATTAATTTTCCAAAAATTCTTAACTGAACTGAAATGACGGGTTTAAATGTAGGTACACATATCCCTTTCGTAATGCTCCCTGAGAAAAAGGATAGCACTACATTTAGACCTGTCAATTAAGTTCAATATAAAGATTATGTACCTATAGGTACTGAATTAGCCGCAATGTCAACACTATAGTAATTTATCTTTATTCAAATCTCACTAAGTACTTAATCCACTAAACTCTACAAACCCTTTCTATTACAAGCGAGTATGTAGGTTTAGGACAAAACTGCAAAATAGCAACATCTTTATCTCAAGCACCATCTATAATGCCCCAGGGAGCTCAGTTTTATAAATCTGTTTCGAGCAATAGGGAAAAAATAGCCATTTAACCCTCTCTCCACCCCTGCGTTTATGTTACAACTTTCTCAAATAAATGTTACCATAATTCTTTTGACCCTCGATATACGGGAAGTAGCAAAAATAGGTGTTACGGGTTTAAAGCTAAGAAGAAACGTCTTTATATTATGCACTTGCTTTGATAAATATATAATAAGTGTAAATTAAAAATTTATAACACCCCCGACGATCCAAAGTATTTGAGTTTTCCAAAACATCATTTTCAAATAAATAATTATGTATTTTGGCAACGTCCATCTTGACAGCTTGACATTTGTCTATTGACATAATATTATGAACCTAACGGTTATCTAACCTTCTTTCCTACAAGAAAACTATAAAAGAGCTGATAACTCACCAATTTTTTTAGATTATAGCTAAGAACACTCTCGATCAAGCCACCTTTCAAACAAAAAAAACTAAATTAAAATCGGTTCATTCGTTTAGGCGCTACGATGCCACAGACAGATACACAGATACACAGATACACACGTCAAACTTATAACACCCCTCTTTTTGGGTCGGGGGTTAAAACATTAATATTTGTGCTATAATTTGTAACTGCTGTCCTTATTAGCTACTACTCTAGTACCTATTGCGAATTAAGCTACGAGTTTTAATAATTGTGATGATTGCAACCTATCAGTCAAGTGTTTCCTAATACCCCCTTAAAAAAAAAGAAAACGAACGTAAATCAAGGTCATTTTACCCATTGTGCCAATTTTTTTTCCACGCACATGCAAACTGTGGAATCAACTTCCTTCCCTCCTCCCTTACTGTTCAAATAAGTTAGTAAGTATCTGTTGTTAGAGAGAGCTATGTATATGCTACAAAAATGCGTTGAATATAAGTTTCTGATGTGAAATAGGTAATTAAACACAACATGAAACTAATAAACTTTTCAATAAAACGTTCAACTGAAATTTTTAAATAAGAACTGCAATTTCTAACGCATCCGGGTTCCAATAAAGACGCGTCAAACGGTTGAAGAATTTTCGCAATTTAAATTTTTGATTCAGCTCCCAGAACCCCCCTTGTCGCTTTAGAGCGCTGCAATTTCCACGTCCCCCTTAATATCGTTAGACGGTACGGTTACTTCAAGCCGGTGAGAGGTGAATAACGGAAGTCATAAAGTAAGACTGAGAATTTGATTGAGTGAGGAATGGGTATACGGTTGAAGCAATTAAAGACGCTTATTGGGAAAAATTGCTAATGTTACTGACGAAGGAGTGATTAAACGACGAACGACGGTTGCTCAATTTTCTGATGTCACTTCTGAAGAGAATTAATTGCTGATCGATAGGAATAATTTGGGAAGGAATTAGGTTAAACGAGGCGTCGTGTTGCGTTACGATGGCGTTTATAATGACAGAGGCGTGAAAGGTTCTCCCTTTACTTTTTGAAGACTGAATTAAATATTATTTAATGTTTCACTATATGATGCCCGTGACTTCATCTTAAGCTTTGGATCTTAAAATCAAGCGATAACTCTTTGATTTTCCCGACTAAAGAGTAGCATTTATCCCTATCCAGGGCAAGCTATATTTTTACTAAATAGATGAAGCCCACGACTCTGTCAGTATGGATTTAGATTTTTTTTAAATCCTGTGGGTTTTTTTTTTTTGATTATATAGGTATTATGCCTATGTCCTTCCCTGGGTGCAATCTATCTCTACCTTTTGTTGAAATCAGTTAAACGCATGGGCCGTTATAAACGAAGCAGTCAGACAGACAGACACATTTTTGTATACATTATATTATGTGATAGCTATCTAAGAAATGTCAGTAGTAATTATATTTTCAATGAAATAATTTAATATTCTTCACAAACAAAGGTATTTTCTTCTTACGCTTAACTCGTTTGTACAGGTTTAATTAATTCATATAAAATTTACTCAGTCACATTCGTATTCACAAATAGCAAAACTACTCTAACAAAAACCTCCATCGCTAATGACATAGAAAAGTCCAAAGCAGTCTAAAGCCCACGTATACTCAACAAAAGAAAACCTGTGCTTTTATAGAATTAAAAACGCAACTCAAGTAATGATATTAAAATTCAACGCTCACACTGCAAGCAAACATAATATTTGTTTTAAGCTTGCGAGGTACCCTCATAAACTTATTAAAATATTTCTCGCTATATTTAATTAGTACTGTTCCATTTGTCCCCAACGTCCCCCAGCTCAGGTGTATTTAGATTCGGACTCCGGATTTTTTTATGTAATTATTTTTAATGTGAATTTAACTTAATGTACTTGAAGCTGCAAATGTAACTAGGTATATAAAAAATTAAAATAAGGTCCATTTACTATTTTTCAACTTAATTATAAGAAAAAGTCCGGCAGAACTTTTCTAACCTCTAGTTACAACGCTGTGGCATTGATGAAATCCAGTTTATATCCAACGTCGAACTCAACGACGAACATAGAATATTAGGAAGGATATGTTAAGAAGAGGCTGTGTTACCTACATGGATATCCATGTCTTTACTAATCCATACTAATATTACGTTTTTTTTTTCACGGTAAAAAATTAAATCCATACCTATCGGTTTCTACACGGTATCGTACCAGAACGCTAGGATCAGGATAGGATGGCCATTAACCACGGCCGTAGCGTCTCACCAGGAAAATACCCATTAAAAATTTACAAAATGTATTTTTAACCCCCGACCAAAAAAGAGGGGTGTTATAAGTTTGACGTGTGTATCTGTGTATCTGTCTGTGGCATCGTAGCCCCTAAACTAATGAACCGATTTTAATTTACTTTTTTTGTTTGTAAGTTGGGTTGATCGAGAGTGTTCTTAGCTATAATCCAAGAAAATCGGTTCAGCTGTTTGAAAGTTATCAGCTCTTTCTAGTTATTACTATAACCTTTACTTTTTGGGGGTGTTATAAATTTTTAATTTACACTTGTTATTGTATCCATAAATATACGCTTTATTGTCATTCTACAACTCTAAACTAAGATTGAAGAACGAAACAAAGATACAACAAACAAACAGGAAAAGGAAACAGTTGCCAAACTAATAGTAAACTCTTGGCAACTTCATGTAGAGGAGTCAATACTGGGGCAATAAATAATAAGTGGCGTAAATAAGTACAAAGTATTTGGCAGGCGTAGTGTCCGGTTTTATTGATGTAGGGTAGCTAGATATGGCTAAAAATTAAGGCAATTCTTACTGGCTTTTAATAAAACTGTTTTAAAAACCAGTGATAGAGCCTTGAAATAGCTCATAAGAGTCACAACTTGACCTTTACCTATATGAAATAAGCATATTTGTAAAATTTTCAAGGATCGCTAACATTGCCGGAAACTACAAGAAACAATTCCTTTCTCTATAATTAAATCAGCTGCAGTAGTAGTAGGACATTATGCTTATTACATAAGAGTAATGTTTAAAATACCAAACATGAACTTCTTCTGAAAGAGTAGAAAAAAAGATTAATAAAAAGTTTCGCATTGCTGATGCAACGATGAAATAGTTTGCTTCCCCTCATCTAAGTTTAAAAAAAAACTAGATTTTAACGTCGTCGTCGTGATTTTAACGTGAGTTTGATGTCCAAAATCTAAGACTTCTAACGCAATAATTTGCCTGCATCTCTCAACAGCTCTCAACCTACCAATATTACACCTAAACTAAGTAATTATTCTCGAGGGAGCTATGAACCTCAAAATTGAAGGACGACGACGCGACTTGAAGACGTTATTAATTAAAGGGAATATTATAGAAATATTATAGGAAATAATAATCAGCTTTACAGATCCAAATTTTTGGTCACGCATGGGATGCACATTGACGAATCTGTCAGTGAGTGAGTAAAGACTTTTCTTTTTATGATTTGGGTTCTTCCAGTAAATTATATGCCGGACATCATCCAGTTAGCCCGCGTAAGTTGAACAATAATCGCTAATGGAGCGCTGCAGTGGACACAACTCATTGCCCAGCAGTTATTGCCGCTGGCTGCCATGAGGACAACTAATGGGATAATTTTTCGATATTAAATTACAATTTATGGAGATTTTTTTATTTAGTTATTTATTTGTACCAGAAAGTTGTAACAATATAAATAAAAAGAAAGAAAAAGTGGACAGGGAAGCACTTATCTCTATAAGAGATCTCTACCAGTGATCCTTGGCAGTGCAAGAGGTTGTAAAGGGAGCAGAATAGGTACAGCAAAGATAGACAGTAATTATGAAAAAGTTTTTGTTACAAATGGAAACATTAGTTTTGTGGCCTTGCAGCATACGGCAGTCTTATACCACGTGGAAGTCTCCAAAAGAGACTCATGCCCAGCAATGGACATCTATCGTTTGATAATGATGATGATAATGAAGCCTGTAGATAAATACTCGTAAGTTCTCATTTTCCACTCCTGGTAATAAGTTATTCTGCATTTCAGGTTCAAAATACCTGCCTTGTTCAAACTAAGTGCGCTAAACACCCAATGATGTATTCGTAGTAGTTTGAATGCAAGTACAGTGTAACAACAGCAATTCCATACTTCTTGATTAGCCGCGGTTGAGAACACGCGGATTTATGCCTAGTGCCTACTGATGCACCACGCTCATCCTACTAATATTATAAACGCGAAGTTTGTATCTATGGATGGATGTATGGATGTTTGTACTCCATCACGCAAAAACTACAGGACGGATTTGGCTGAAATTTGAAATGGAGATAGATTATACACCCTGGATTAACACATATACCACTTTTTATCCCGGAAAATCAATGAATTCCCGTGGGATTTTAAAAAACATAAATCCATGCGAATGAAGTCGCGGGCATCATGTAGTTATAAATAAGCGCTAAATTTTTTTTTTTATTAGGGTTCCGTACCTCAAAAGGAAAAATGGAACCTATAAGGGAAGTTCCTATAAGGGAAGTATGAAGTCGGGCGAGCTTCACACTTGGATTTCTAATTTTGTTTTATTATGCTCACTCGACTTCATATCTAGATACATTACACGTGTAGCTAAACAAAAATTATTTATTACTTTTTAGTGTTTGTGGTTTTTGAAGTCGGTTTTATTTTTCTTTTGAATTTTTTTTACCAGCGCTAAGTAAAATCACAAATACCGATAAACTAACTTTTACGATGGTATGGGACAGTTCCTTTTACATAGCCGTGCGCTTCCACTGGTGATGCAATCGCACTAACGCTCAGTTGCCATACTTTATGCGCACTCACAATTAGTTGCCGCGAGATGGCAGGTGAAACTACGGCATAGGAAAAACTATAGAGTAGGGGAAGGTTCAATTATTGCTTCTTGTTTGCCAAGCTGGTTGGCCTGCTCCGATTTTGGAAAGAGCTTGGCTGACTGGTGTGGTCCAACGGGTAGTTGTACCAGCGATCCACGTACAACGGATGGCAACGATTAAGTGCGGAATAGACACTCAGGATAGAAGATGAAGAATAATGTTTTGAAATTCGAAGTATGATAGGGAAGGATACATTGATTCTTAACTTATAATCAAATGCTTATTGCGCAATTTTTATTATAAGCAGAATTTACGGCGAATAAATAATAGGTAGGTATAGTTGAACGTGGATGACTGGATATGGATCGTCTAATGGAAAACACCTTGTTGTACGCTCTACCAACGAATACTCCACTGCTGAACATAGGTCTCTTATGACTACTTGAGGGACTTCTACGCACTACGGTCTTGTGTCGCCTGTTCGAAGACTTTGGTCTTCAAGCACGGGGGAGCTTCGGACAAGAATGCATCACAAAGCTTCCCAGCTGCCCAGCCGAGTTGGATTCGCCAGCTAATGTCTTTCTCAAAATTGAACCTACCTAGCTGGATTGCTTGTACCAGTATACATAGTCGTCTACAATTTCAATTGTAGAGCTCAATAAAGAAATACCTGTACCTACGTATTAATCCAACATTACTGCTCCACGCCACTTCTGTTCCCTTATAAAACACCTCCCGCAGAAGTCGTTAGCAACAAACTCCACACATTTGTGTCACCGGATACAATCCCATTATAATTTTAAATTTTAAGCTCATCTATTTATGTTTGCGATCTTTGATGCCTTTTTAATTCGCCTACTCTGGGATAAATTTTGGTTTAAACGAAAGAAGAGACTTTTACTCTGGAAAATCTTTTGGATGAAGTTTTGACAGCTTATAGGAGTTTGAGATTAGGTATATCTTAAGCGGGGAATAAAATTACTTCGCACGGTCCTTCGGGAACTTTCGCCATGGAATCTATTTATTCTAGAATCTAGATAGGTACTCTGAGCTTCGTGTGCAAGTTTGAGCATACAAAACTAGTACAATGCAGTTAGCGTTATCGGCCAATTTGTGCGCATAACTTTCCAAATTGACCTCTAGGGGCGATGTTTATTTTCTCATAGCTACATAACAATGATATTTTGATTTTGATACTCTTTACGTGAAAAGTAATGACATAATGAACGATAGTTATGAGGCGGGAGGTGGGGCCTACTTAGTTGCGACGGCGAATTCGATAAGTAGATTGTTCTAAGCAACGTTGATCCAAGTCAGTAACTAGATGAAACTTCCGGTATCCAGATTATGCTGGTATTTCTTCCGAATATGGCCTTTTTATTTTTCTATGCCTTGGAGAGCAATCAAGCCGCGTCGGTTATTATCACTTATATCTGACAAAATAACTGTAAAATTTGATACTTGAAATCTCGTTCTCCTAGTCAAGTTATATTCAGAAGGATCTGGGAACCCACCATTACCCCAAGAAAGCTCCTACCATTTTGTCAGGGGGGTTGAAAATGGCCACGAGTAACGAAGGTCCAGAAAAAAACCGGTCAACCTCTGTGGTTTTTTCGGCGTTTTTAGTTTAAGCTTTTATTTGTTTGTATTTTGTTTTGATAATAAATTAAAAAAAAAAAAGTGCGAGTTGGCCTCACACACGATTGTTCCGTACAAGATATATCTAACACTTTTATGTAGAACACTGCAAGTTAATGACGGACTGCGCCATCTAATGTGATCGAAGTAAATTAATTTTTTCATGAACACATATGTTTTTTTTTTTGTGATGTAGCCACAAATTCACGGTTTTCGGAATTTTTCCTTTACTTGTGCTATAAAACCTACCTACCTGCCAAATTTTATGATTGTAGGTCAATGTGAAATAACCTATAGGTTATCTTGGCAGATACGACGGACATACGGACAGACGGACCGACAGACAACAAAGTGATATAATGGTTACGTTTTCCTTTCGAGGTACGGAAAATAAATAGTTATCAAAGTACAACAGCAATGAATAAAAAACCCAATAAAAGATGCAAAGAAAAACCTCTAAGAAGTTAATTCGTTTATGAATAGTACATGCAGTCTGTGTGGTTACATTTATTAAAAAAGAATTTCTGCTAATGTTAAAAATTCCTCCTTAATTGTTTTCGTATATGCCCCGTGCACATTTCTCATGAAGGCGTGAAATTGTTTTAGTCAAATGCGTTTTTTATTTTTCTGATTTACTAAGGTTCTACCCGGTTTTTTAAATTGCTTCTAGTGTTTTTCGCTAATGTTTCTTATACCTAGAGCCTTTATAATGTAGGTACATGTACATTTAGACTCTTTGCAATTATGCATTTTGGGGCCTGCATCACTTGAGGTTGCTCCACTGTCAGAGTGAAACGTAGTAGGTACATTGAGTGTGTTCTAGAAGATTTTTGTGGCGGTTTGTATTGCTTGCTTTTCATGCTTCCTTAGTAGTGGGGGGAGGGCCCTATACTTTGCATGCTGCACGTTGTATCATACTGATTTATCTGCTTTGGAAGATGCTTTGGAAGATTATAGCGAATTAAGCTTCTAGTTTCTTGTACCTATTATATCATGGATTTCCGCAAAGTACTTAACGCCTGCTTCTATCCGAAAATAATATCAACTTAGAATTGACCTAGAATCATGAAAGGCTAGAGAAAATCCAAATACGAACTTTTTTGTGATGAAAATTACAAAAAAATTGAAGATATATTTTTGTTCAGGACCAAATAATTAGTATATGTACTAAATCTTATCAAGATAGCGCATTCCATCATTAACTTGCAAATTTTTATTTTACTGGTTTGTGATTTCCCTATGGTACGGATTCCTTTATGAGCGATTCTGACTCACACTTGACCGGTTTTTTTTTTTTTATGGAAAGGTAAAATGATTTACTGAGTGTGCGGGTTTGAGATGAAAATTTACCGATAACTTTCCATACGTGTGAACCCTATCTGTCAGCCATATAAGCGATTACCCGCCTGACCGGGTATTCCGTTCGGACACCCGGCCGTATTCGCGCCGGTCAACCGGAACGATCCGGGCACATGGCGCCACTATTAATTCAATGTGTGATGCGGACAAAGAGGTTTTATTTCGGAAAATTTAAGGTTTCAATCATAAAATCGATATTTGAGATCAATTTTGATCAATAACTAGCTATTGCCCGAGATTTTGTCTACTTTAAATCCTGTGAAAATACCATGACTTTTCAGGATAAAAAGTAGTATATACTTATTACTTAATATATAAGTGTGTCTGGGATGCTGTGTGTGTGACAAGCTATCTCTGTACAATAGAGATGATGCTCATGGCCTCATCTATGTTGGCATAGGTTTTTCTAAAACCGGCCAAGTGTGAGTTAGACTCGCGCACCGAGGCCTCCGTACTCGGGTATTTTTTCGGCATTTTGCAAAAATCCCGTGGGAACTGTGATTTTCTGAGAAAATTATGAAATTGATTTGAGTACCTATGATTAGCCATACTTAAAAAACAAGACAAAAGTATTCGTCAGAATATTCGTCTCCAAACAAAATTTACAATAGGATATTAGGGCACGAAGACCATCAATCCCGGCTATCTGTAGCAACCTGTATCTCGCCTGACCCGGTTAACCAGTATACAGTACTGGAGTCCCACTCAATGCTATAGCGAAGATTTAACACTAGCTTTACTAAGGAATAGACACACACAAACCATCACGTTCGAACATCTTTTATGTTGATTCTTGTATCTCAATCTAAATGAGGAGTTGCTTATTAAACTTGGCCGCATTCAGAACCTTTGTATATCTGCTGGCTTTGGCTGTATGTCTGCCAGCTTTTCACGGCTCAACAGTTCAACCGATTTTGATGAAAAGTACAGAGTTAGCTTACAATCCCGGGGAGGGACATAGGCTACTTTTTATTCCGAAAAATTAACGCATTCCCACGGAATAGGCCTATCCTTTTAACCAATTTATATGAAATTTGGCACAGGCATCCCGGATATTGACATAGGCAACTTTTCATCCTGGAAAAGCAAAGAGTTCCCACGGGATTTTTCGAAAACCTAAATCCACGCGAAAGTCGCGAGCAGATTTCAAATAACTATGAAAATATAGCTGGTGATCGCTATCTGCTAGTACGACCGCCTCTCGCCCGGGCGTCCTTAAGTCCGTCTCGTGTCATCCGGCCAGTCATTTATCACCGGACGATTACTAACCCTTACCCGGGCACACGTCACTACGGAGGATTTGGCGAAGAAAAATGAACGGTAATTGGATATAGTTGTTTGTGCGAGTGACGATTGATATCTTCATTTTATAATCATCGCACTATTTTTACTCTTCTTAATTTGGGAATGAATGAATGAGTATACGTTTATTGTACGTACCATAAAATAAATATAGAAAAAACACATACAAAGAAAATAATGACACGTAGAACACTTTATTATGAACACTGGATCCTAATTTTTGTCAATTGTCAGATATTATTTTAATTACAAGCCATTCCGAAAAATGATGATTAGGTACCGTAGTACCTAATACAAACTTTTTTTGCCACATTATTTTTAGCAGTTTTTGTCTGAGATAATTATGTATTTAAATTTGTATACATTCCATGGAAATCTTTTGTTTTGTCGGAATAAAAAGTTAGTGAGTAAGTACCTACCTATTTGGTTTTATTAAAAACAAATTTTGATTTAAATCTATTGAGTAGTTGAGTGGTAAAGAGCAAGTAAATAAACACATTTCGGATTAATACCCAATATTAGTATGGATAAAATAGCCCTGATAGCCTAGTGATTAAGATGTGTACCTCCTATTCGGGAAGTCGCAGGTTCGATCCCCAGGCATGCATCTCTAAATTATCGGAGTTATGAGCATTTTAAAGATTAAACATTACTTGCTTCAGCGGTGAAGGAAACCACCGACCGCGAGGCAACCTATGCAGGTGCTTGAAAGTTCTCCATAATGTTCTCAAAGGAGTGTGAAGTCTACCAATACGCACTTGACCACTGTAGGGAACTGTCGCCTAAACCCTTCTTATTCCGAGAAGAGATCTGTACTCAGTAGTGGGCCGATGATGAGTTGGTCCTGATGATGGTGATAAGTAGGGATTGCTACCATAACAATATCATAGCTCTGTAACGATAATCCCTTTAACCATTTATCATAACAAACAAATGTGCTGTAATATCAAACTTATAATATGGACACGATAATCCCATTTCGCCATCTTTGACGACGATATATTATTGTCACGCGACCCCACATGCAAATTGTGGACCCCTGTCGTTTGTTGATGTTTTGAAATCTGCCATTTGTGTGTATGAGTGATGTTTTGCTTAAGAGGTCGTTTAAGGTACAACTATTAGCTTGGATATGTATTCTTATTTATAAACTATCTACTAAGTATATAATTGGAGCATATTTTTCAACGATAGGCTTACATCTTGCTTATGGTAAGTGAAAAATATTAAAGATATAAATGCACTACAGGATAACCTGAAAATTTATGATAATTTTAGAGACCCATGTCACAGTTCTTCGAGACGCTGTACATCTTTGAATTAGATCTGTCAAATTGCATTTGGCCTAGTGGACCACGGTCTAAACCTTTGTCCCCAGACCCGTGTTTAATAGTGAATTTAATGCTTACAATTTTTTTTCCAAGGTTGAATAATTACGAATAACTTTATTGGATGTTCAAATTGACCTTTCACTGAACATCAGAAGTGACGATTAGGTCCGAAATCTCTTACATTTCCGTCTATTATTCATATGTGACCCCTAGCAAGTGCTAATACGCGTTGACTTATTGGCGCCATATCTCAAAGACCCTTCGTCCTTTATGTAAAACATTCCAATTGGCGAATTTCCTCTTAAAATCTTTGCTTGATTTAAATGTATTAGAGTTTTCGAATATGTGTAAAGTTATTTATCGCTGCAGTGATAATATATGTAGGAAAGAAATTTAACATTATTCCATCATCCATTCCCATCTGAACCCATACCCACCCACCATCAGCTTATTACTGAGAACGGGTCTCCACTCAGAATGAGAAGGATTTGACCCATAGTACAGCATCTGGCCAAGTACGAAAGAAGTAGGTAGGTATAATTCCCCAAGTTAGTGGTGCCGAATAAATAACGTAATTGCGGTAGTACAATGTAATTTCGTAATAACTTTAAATGTATTTGAATCATTATCATCGCAACCCTTCGCCGGTCAACTACTGAGTACGGGTCTCCTCTCAGAATGAGAAGAGTGGAGGTTATAGGCGACCAAGTGAATTGGAAGACTTCACATACCTTTGAGAACATTATGAAGAACTCTTAGGGATGTAGGTTGAGTGAATTGGGTAGTACTAGCTAACGCCTGCGACTTTGTCCGCGTGGATTAAAGTTTTTCAAAATCCTGCGGGAACTCTTTGATTTTCCGGGATAAAAGGTAGCCTATGTGGTTATCCAGGGTATAACCTATCTCTGTTCCGAATTTAAGCTAAATTAGATCAGTAGTTATTGCGTGAAAGAGTGACAAACATATACACATACATACACACAAACTTTCGCCTTTTTAATATAAGTGTGAAGTTCAATAAGAAGTAAAATATTTACAAAAATAATAGGCTTATTATGCCAAACTATTCAGCATTCCTGTTCGGATAACTCTCCTGTGTCCACACAAATGTAAACTACCAAAACACACACAACACAACAATCAATCAAACGGCCTAATACTTTAATGCGTAATGGTAACCCTTCTCCAGTCCATAGCATGTCATTTGTTACAGCGAAATCCGCGGTATCGCAGACCCACTGTTTCCTTGATATCTCTTATTTATTGTCAAAATGCCAACTACGATGGGGTGAGGACTATTTGTCATTGACAAAGCTTTTTGGATATGTATGAGAAGTTACCCGGGGGTATCGAAAGGATATGGGTGGACTTCGCATTTGCATGGGACATTTTTGGCCATTATAATATTACGAGTGTTATTAAGAGGGATGCTTGGTCTATGTTTCAACCTAGCGTAGAGGGTAACTGGTTGGGTGACCCGATTTTGGTCGCACAAAATAACACCACATCCTGATTGCTAACTAATGTTATAAATGTGAAAGTTTGGGTGATTGTAATTCCTTTACACCACAACGTTTGAACCGATTTTGATTGTCGAAAATCAAAGAACTCCTGCCTAGGTATATCCACGCGGACGGAGTCGGGGGCATCATCTAGTAAATAAATTTTCAAATCGGTAGGTATCCTGTATATTACAAGCAATTCTCTGAATATAATTTGGAGTTTCTTTCTAGCTTTTCACAATACAATGAAAGCATCCAGACGATTGCAAAGCACTACTAGGTACTTGTTTTTTTATTTTTCATTGAAAAGTTAACCCTTGACTAGGTACGTTCCCACAGTGGTATGACTGTAGTCTAAGGTATATCAAAGTTTTTTATCAACCTTGAGGATTATTGATAAGTTTTTTTTGCGTTTCGATTCTTGATAAAGACTTTCTGGTTTGATTTGTTAGCAACATCCCTACTTATGCGTAGTTGCTTTGGTGATAAATTTTACAGGGATGGCAAAATATCTCTATAGATAAGTTAACAAAGTTTCTTTCTTTATGAAGTGAACTGCTATCAGATATACAAGACAATCAAAGACGTGGGCGTGTTAATGGCCCAGTGTTGAGGGGATATTGAATGTCATGATGTGATGGCACCTCGCGGGCTTCCGGTCTTCGAACGATTGTCTTCTGCCGATGACAAGTGTAGGGTTACCACTTCTTAGTCACACTTTACATTAAACTTACTTTATGCTGTGCTATTTCTAAAATGATAAACCCATAACTAATGCTTGTTTTCAAAGATCGCATACCGATTAACATAGAATATTTTTTATGGTAGTTAGCTTTTGTATCTACAAAAGGATAATTCCGTAACAACGTTTAAATAAATAGTGACTTTTGTTAGCACTTAGGTAATACACAACAATAGTTAATTCAGGTATCGCAGAGCTGTGGCCTGAAATATTTTATATTAACATATAAAATATTGCCAATATTTTATATCAACATATAAAATATTGCCTCTCTTTCTATCGTATAATTCTTCAATTATAGTTCTCTTTAAAAAGTTGATAGATAAACGAGTGCCATTAAAGGGGCGCGTCACCATAGGTATATTTCTCTAGTGTAACTACTTATTATTAGTAGTAACTACTTATCAAGAATTATTGAACTTAGGATGTATGGCTACAAAGAGATTTTGATATTTATATTATGATATTACGGACTTAAAGAACAATATCAATACTTAATGGAAAATACTTTATAGTAAAGTGTACCTCAGTATTTTCCATCTTATGCTAGGTTGAAAATCTCTGAGTAAAATGTGATCAAGTAAGTATTGTCAATCAATGTGAAGAAACCCCTCATATAAAATAAGTTACCTTAATAGGTTGTTGACTGTGGCCAAGCAAATTTCCCCAAGTTCTAACCAAACCATTTTTCACAAGACTAGATTGAAATCGACTGTATCCAAACCAGAGAAAAGGAAGAAAAAAACGTTTAAAAGTCCATCAATTACCCCAAAAAAATACACCCCAAAAATGTCCAAGGAATGTTCAATAAATATTTGCCAACCCTACGTGTCATGTCCGATCCCTTTTCAAAATGGCGGTTGTCAAGGGCGGTCACTACGAATTGTATGTCTTTGAATTTCCTAAAGATATTTATTAGAATGTTTGACGTGAATACGTTAGGTTTTGTCCTGTAACTATTTGGGTTGGGGATTGTACTTCGTTTGATGAAATGTGTATTGAGTATTTCGTACGAATGCTCTCAAGATGGCCCGTAGGAAATTTTCAGGGCGCGTTTGATAAAGTTCAAAGTTGGATGGTAGATTTTTTGCGTTGTCTGACTATGAAAAACTTTAACGACTTATTTTTAAAACCTTCCTGGTGAAGTAGTAAGCGCTGTGGTCTTATAAGGGAAAGGTCTTGGGTTCGATTTCGGGCAGAGACAATTTAAGTCTGGTCTGGTAGGAAGATTTTGTTGAGCTAAATACCGATTTCAGTGATTTTTAGTTCAACACTCAGAGGTCAAAAAAAAATTCTTGACCTCTTTAGAAAAATTGACCTCTGGGCTCTAGATTCTGATGTCACCTTAGTATCTAAGTAATACTAAAAACCTAACATCGTCGTGTCAACCCATGGACCTCCTCCATTGGACAGTTGAACAACAGTCTCTGTTCTCTTAGATGGAATTCCACACTTCACAGTCTTGTATCCAGCGAATAGGTAGAGAAAGCAAAATAATCTAAACTAGTAATGCATTTGTCAACACTTAACTCTAAACCCAGAACCCTACCAGGGGTGCTTGAGTTCACTAGGGATGCTCAAAAGAAAAGTAATCAGACATGAACAATCGATAGTTTATGCATAATGGATTCCTGTTTCCTAACTGCCAAGGGATAGAGAATCACGGCGAAGATTAAACATTTCGCGCCAGCACTATTAATCAGATCGCCGATTGCACTCTCTAAACATAAAACAGTGATGGTGGATACCAACATCGATACTTATAATTTGCAATGAAGTTAGTAATACATGCTCAGGTTTACTTCCCCAATTCAAAAGCTTAAAAGTTTTTTTATTGTCATTCAGTTATTGCATTTTTTTATAATTTTTATATTGCGTTACCGGCAATATTGACTTATTTCTTGTCTTGAGCTACATTTAAAGTTTGGTTTTACCAAACTGCGTAAATAAAATACAACTTATACGTACCGGTCTATTACTATATCAAAGTATATAACATCTCACCAATATTTTATGTGCGAAAGTTTGATTGTTTGTTGGTTGCAGTTCTTCTCACGTCTTTTGACCTTTTTAAAATATAATATAGTTAAAAACCTAGAGAGTACTAGTGATAGCTACTTTTTTCTAGGAAAATCAAAGAGTTCCAATGGGATTTTTAAAATCCACGCAGATGAAGTCGTAGGAATTATCTTGTATTATACCATGACAAGGTTATTTTCCAAATATATCGATACATTCGATAAAGCACAACACAATCGCAACCCAAAGGGATCGGGAGCACCGCTCGGTTAGTGTGAACTAAATGAATCATTAATAATGCAAAGTTAACGCGCGATCCGTCGACCGCGGAACATCGATAGATACATATGTATGTCGATAGCTATAATTGTACCTCACTAAATGTGTGTTTAGTGTAAATAATTGATGCTCGCATGTCGGTTTGATTTGGTTTAGAGGTGATAAAGTGGAATACGTTTGTTTTGATTAGGTGTTGATTTGTAATTAACTGTAATGGTGGCTGATGGTCGTTCATTACGTATAGAAAAGGCTGTTTTCCATTATGACTTCCTTTGACCAATAATGGGTTGAAACTTTGATTGATTGCAAAGGGGAGGGAGTTTAAGTAATCTAATAACAGAGCCAGGAGTTTTACTTTAAAATTAATAATGTATTTTTTTTATGTATCATCATCATTGAAAAACTCATTGAATCACGATTAGTATAAAACTAACTGTGTCTTAACCTTTACGTGAAATAACATACTTTCATACTATAATACTTCATACTATCACACTAATATTATAAAGGAGAAAGTTTGTATGTGTGTGTGTGTGTATGTTTGTTACTCCTTCACGCAAAAACTACTGGATAGATTGGGCTGAAATTTAGAATGGAGATAGATTATAACCTGGATTAGCACATAGGCTACTTTTTATCCCGGAAAATCAAAAAGTTCCCACGGGATTTTGAAAACCCTAAATCCACGCGGGCGAAGTCGCGGGCATCGGAAGTCATAAATAGACGTAAAATAAACCATGCTTAATATTATGGGTTACCTACTTCAGTTTCAGCACACTCTATTATACCACAATTTACCTAATACTGGTAATAAAAATGGTCAGTCTTTATTGATATCGAAATATGAACATCAAAATGAAGATAAAGACTTCGACAGGCAAACAAGGGAGGAATTCGTTCGGTAACAAGACCAGCCCTGAGCGAGCTCGCAGAAGACAAATGCGGCTAAATTCAGTGTAAGTGTGAAATCAACTGTATAATTAGGCCAAATATTGGCCCACGGTTTGAACAAAGAAAACACTGGTTAGGGAACGTCTTAGGGTAATCGAGGGCTGTAAAATTGCGCATCTAGGATGCGAAGATTTTTTTCACATAGCATGGCATGTTAGGTAGCATTTAGCCAAGATTATGTACCTACAATAAAGTTCCAAGATAAGACTGATGTACATAAAATGCTAATATTCTTGAGTACATAATAAATCTAAGCAATCGAATGCAATTAGTGGACGGCATGTGGTATAATTTAGCCAAGATTATGTATAATAAAGTTTCAAGATAGGACTTATGTAAAATGCTAATATTCTTGAGTACATAATAAATCTAAGCAATCGAATGCAATTAGTGGACGGCATGTGGTATAATTTAGCCAAGATTATGTATAATAAAGTTTCAAGATAGGACTTATGTAAAATGCTAATATTTTTGAGTACATAATAAAACTAAGCAATCGAATGCAATTAGTGGATTGCGATTTAAAATAAAACGAATCACAAGGAGCCACTGGATCCAGATGGCGCAAGACTGCAGCATATGGATATCCCTCACAGAAATGTTCTGTAATGTCCCTATGTCCAGCAGTGGATTACTTAGCCAGTTGATAACGACGACGATTTAAAATTCGGTTGATGGAGTACAAATTCCACTGCACTACTTAAGATATTATGCCAATTAAATAATTTGAAGATTTATTAGTACTCTTACGTCTTTTTACAATGTTTCCTAAGGAAAAATAATCTAGGTAAGTAGTTTATTCTTTTTTCAGGCAACATTTTATAACTGTATAATCTGTTATAATACTTAGACATGTTGGTTTGATTTTGTTTAGAATAAGTGTACTACACTGTACAAGTATGTATCAAATTCTTTGTTGACTTACAAATTATTGTCGTTGTTTTACACTCACAGGGTTTTACAATAATAATATTATGTGTGTTCCATAATAAAGAATATTTTTATTTTATTACTAAAGCGCGATCTTAGAGCTCCAGAACAATAGAGCGCCCCCTTAAGAATCCCCATGTTTGTTCACGATCCAGTAACGAGACGAAGGTGTTTTACAGATTCCAATGTTTTTGCAAGCCTTGATCGGGGCTTTGGTACGATTTGCGATTTCCGTGTTAGCATTGCATTATTTCACCATGTGTAAATATTTAAGTTGCACGTACTTACCAAGACACTCAAGATATTGGTAGATAAAGTGATATGAATAAAATACTTTACCTCATCCGCGCAATAAAATTTGTATAGCGCTCTTATTACGTTATCCCTTACAGAAAGAAAGAGACCGCTATATTAACTTCATTCCAAGGATAGAGTACTAAAGAGAATACTTACCCAGAAATTCCACATTTTGGCAGTATACCTATTACCTATATAGTGTTTAGTTGGGATTCACATTTTGAATTTTTTTCAAGAGACTCTCTCTTTCTTACCCATTGCAGATCGTCTTATTAAACGCTGAAATATTATAGTAAAATTGTTTTTCTGTCGCTTGGTATATTTTAATGTTGTAGTACATTTATATTTATGAACTCAAAATTTTCTCCTCTTTCATTTGACATCTCACTCAATACAATAGCAGCAAAAATTTTTTGGAGACCCCCACTTTTTTCATGTAACATCCGTTAGGTTTATTTTTTCATATAAAATGTAGCCTATGTCACCCGGACCTTTACGACGAATCGATTGACATCTCACTCATCAAAATCGGCCCAGTAATTTAGGCGCTAGGGTGAAACACACAGAATCTGGATATAAACATACACACATACATTCATACATACATACACACATACATAGACTGCTAAAATCATAACCCTTCCTCTTGGCTTTGCCGCAGTCGGGTAAAAAATATAGGTACGTATCCTTTACCAAGCAACCCGTACCTCCTAAATCCTATCAACTGAGTGCTATAGTGTATTAACTCGAAGCAAGATTTATTGGTTCAAATATGACGTCTCTACTATTATCCCGGCAACGCATATATGGCGATATTTTTGCATACCGAAGGGGGAAAAAGAAATATTTATTGTGACAACCGCAAATTTATTTAGACACCTGATTTCATATACGATGTACGGAGAAATCGATTTTCCGAAGGTGGTTACGTCGAATCGCATATCGTGTTTTATGTCATAATTCATAATATTGAAATATTTCTGGAGCGGTGTGAGTGAAGGTACATTGGCTTGTTATTGAAACTTGCTTTTGACAAATGATGCGAGAGAATATTGAGTTTATGAACGGGGTCTAAAAAATAATCAAAGTTGGTTTGTGGTAGGTATCACCTCTGTAAGATTTCCTGGTTATTGCTAATTTCATTAAGTTTAACGGGTTGCTAAGCTAAGTAGCCATGGACGGAGAACATTTAAATAGTTCAAAGAATCGAAAGGACAAAATGATATGAAATCCCCAAGTTCCGGAATGGCGACCTCAAACTGAAAAGTTCAGCGTTGACAGACCTTCCAGGTAAAAAGGAAATATCAAACGAGTCGCAGAAAGCCGCTGAATTCAGACAACGCAAGACCGTGGCATATGAAAGCCCCTTCAAGAGACCTTTGACCAGCAGTGGTCGTCTATCTGTTGACGATGATGCTAACTTCATCAAAAAGTGCAGCCAATAATTAAGAAAACTACAATTTTTTTCTAGGCTTAGGTACTTAGTTTGAAAGAAGTGTTTTGATTGCCAGGTTTTTATCACTGACGATATGTCATTACGGTTATGCCATTGGGTCAAGCTTTGGACCCGACCGAGGCCTTGTCAAGGCACCCACTGTTCATTCCTTGTCACTAAATTCAGAAAAAGCTTATGCAAAACAAATGACAAGTGATAAACAAAGAAAAATTAAGGGCAATACACACATCACATCTTACTTTAAACTTGATTTGTGTTGGCAATAGCAACCCTTGCGCGGGCAGACGTACCCTCCAGAGTGGTGATTTATCAAAGAATTTTCTCACCTAATAAATAACGCGTGTTCACGTATTCTGCGTTTGTTATAGACGATATATTAAGTGGGATTGAGAACGCGTATCTATAGTAAGGGTTAAGAAATCCTAGAGAAAGAAGGTATCTACACAAGAAAACTTTAGTTAGGCCTAATTTCCGCACCGCTAAAATGTGAAAAATGATTTTATTTTCACTATCTATCTGTATCTGTACCTATCTGTCTGCTAGTTTTTCAAGGTCCATAATATTATTTTTAACCGATTTAGACGAAAGTTGGTACAGAAATAGCTTGCATCCCGAGGAAGGCTATATAATATAGGCTCCGTATTTTTCGTTCGGAAAGATAAGTTTCCACGGGTTTTAAAAACCTAAATCCACGCGAACGAAGTCGCGCGCATTATCTAGTTAATATAATAAAATCTCTGAGTTAATAAATATATTGAACTTAGTTAAATATTATAAAGGTTTGGATATAATCACCATAATATTAAGCACACATGAAAAAAAATTGTCATGTTAAAATCTTGTTAAAATGAGATTCAAACAAGTGTAAATTAAAAATTTATAACACCCCCGACAAGTAAAGGTTACAGTAACTGGAAAAGAGCTGATAACTTTCAAACAGCTGAACCGATTTTCTTGGATTGTAGCTAAGAACACTCTCGATCAAGCCAAGCCACCTTTCAAACAAAAAAAAACTAAATTAAAATCGGTTCATTCGTTTAGGCGCTACGATGCCACAGACAGATACACAGACACACAGATACACAGACATACAGATACACAGATACGCACGTCAAACTTATAACACCCCTCTTTTTGGGTCGGGGGTTAAAAATAAATAACACGAAAATATTCCAACAACTATGTTTTATTAGTAACTAGCCGATGCCCGCGACTTTACCCGCGTGGATTTAGGTTTTACTAAATCCCGTGGGAACTCTGATTTTCCGGGATAAAAATTAGCCTATGTGCTAATCCAGGATATTATCTACCTCCATTCCAAATTTCAGCCAAATCCGTCTAGTAGTTTTTGCGTGAAGGAGTAACAAACATACACACACACGCACATGCATACCTACACACAAACTTTCGCGTTTATAATATTAGTGTGAGTTTGATAGTGTGATTATTTTGATTTATAATATTTGTATTGCTTTTTATAATTCCAATTAATGGGATGTCGCATGACTTTAATCCAATTAAAATTTCAATTGATCGGTAGGTGAGGCTGGTGTAAACAAAACGGGTGCGGTTTCTCCCCCGAGGGGGTAAGCTCTAAGAATAAATGCCCTACATAAAGGCGGAGTGCTAGGAAATGTACGTGAGCATTCTTAACACCCTATATGTAAGGGAATTACATTGAGTGGTAAATACTCTTATTTTTTTTTTTTTTACATAAAAGAAAAATATTTTATATTTAATTAAACTTTTGAATCGTCAAATGAGTCTACCACTGGTTCGGAATGCCAGACTAAAGAGTCATTTTACTGATGACTTATACGCAAAGTTATAATGAGAGCTAACTGCACAAAAAAAACAAGTAGGTAACATACCGATTTAAAAATAATAGGTCCTGATTTTCTATGTCATTTATTCGTATCTTGCTCAACCAACTTTCCTACCGTCTTTGGCATCTTTTTACATGTTTAACTATCATGAATTGCAGAATTGTATTTAGCACTTTAGAGCAACTGAGAAAATTTATTTGCAAGACTACATCGTTAAACGCACCATATTAGGTATTTCATATTAGTTGCTAGTTGGTGTATAACTTCAAAAAAGTCACACATTTATTTTTAATATATGAGCAAATACATGGGCAGTTGAAACAATCACGACTGACTGCTCCAAGTACTCATCTGAGCAGTTGACATCGACTGCTCCAGTAATCCTCGTAAGTACATTGTTCAACGAACAACTGCTAGAGCTAACCTGACCATTCAAAAAAATAGCCTGAGCTTATAGTATCCCAATTTCTTCTTAGGCCCTATATTTGACAGACTGGTAGTGTTTATCGTTCCAACTATGACTTGCTTAAAAATCCGTCTCTATTCTCCATTTCTTCTCGATGGTAGCCTTTCTTGCGCCATTCATGGATTCCTGTTGTGACCTTTATTTGATCCGTCCATCTCATAGGTGTACTACCGTAGGTATTTATATTATTTGACATTTTAGTATATTAATTAAAAATTGTATCTTCTCACATAACACGCCTTGTATGATAATAACTTAAATAGATATTATTACTTTTAGCACAAGTTTAGATTTAACCATGTGCTATAAATATTTGCATGCCTATTAGTGGTTAAAACATTGTTCATTTTAATAAGATCTTGTTATCATGTTTTTGAACAAATAAATACGTGAAATACTTGAAATACCGCGTGATCTGGTGCCGTTGGCGTTCTCTTGCACATAATGCAATGCCACATTTCTCCATTCACAACAGCTCCATATAATTCCCGAACGCGTCGTCTCCCCGCGAAACGCGTACAGTATCGCATTATATCATTTATAAACAAAATGTGTTAAAATAAATCGCGACGTTGGCAGCCGCAGATACGCGGATTTACGATACGTACACGAGCCGATTTTCGAAACAATTTGCGTTTTGTGGTCCCAATGTATTATGTACTCGTACGTATTTCGTTACTATACGAAAGAAGTAGGTATATTGTGTGAGGAGAAATTGGTGTGTGATTTCAAAGGTTTTGCATACGTCTTGGTTAATTGTTTACGTGTTATGGCTTAGTTCTTTAAGTATTTCGCGATGGCAACAGTCACCATCATCAACTGATAGACTCAACTGCTGGACTTGTAGTGACTTCCACAAACCACAATTTGCGCCGCCTGAATCCAGTGGCTTCCTCCATTTCGTTCGATGTCGTCTGCCCACTTGGTCTCTTCCAACACTGCGCTTTCCAGTCGGATGTTACCAATCCAGCACTTTGGGACCACAAAGACTATTGGTTTTTGGAACTATGTGCTCTGACCATTGCCACTTCAGACTCTGGTTCTCTTACTAATCTCCTCATTTCTGATTTGATCACGTAGAAGAACTCCACGCATAACTAAAAAAAATTAAATAAGTATCTACGTTCCACGTATCAAACTAGCAACCATAGCTTCCCTATCGCCCGCTAAATAACTCTGAGCTTTCTTGTGAAGCCCGTGATTACTGGCCATTTCTCGGATCCATATTATCATCACTGGTAACACTCACTGTCGAAGACTTTGGTCTTCAAGCATTTGGGACGAGAATACAACATAACCCTACCAAAATAGGATATTTCCTTATTATTGGCCTATTTCATAGCTAAACAACAGTCATTTAAGCACGTAACTTCTAAAAAGCTTGCACTTTAAAGATGTGACTATTACAAATTTCATAGAACATAATAGTTGAACATCAGGCCCAATTTAGTGACGTTCCATCTGAAATTATCGATACGTAACCAATCGATAAGTATCGAGTAATATGGCACTAAAATATAGAGCCAGTTTGACCTTAGGCGATAGATGATAGACTTTCAGCAAAATTGATATTATATTTCCACAATACAATGCACGCGATGAACGCCTCAAGGATATAAGAGGCTCTCATACGTGTTAATTTAGATAGTGTAGGTAATATTATCGTTCAAGCCGCTTTAAGCTACGTATTTAAAAAAATAAAAATAAACTTAGATAATATGGGTACAAAATGATGCCTGCGACTTCCTTCACCTGGATTTAGACTTATTAAAACCCCATAAGAATTCCTTTATTTTCTCGGATAAAAAGTAGACTACGCCCCAAAATGCAAGCTACCTCTGTACCCATCATAATTGGTTAAAAGGGTGAGTTGTTAAAAGATAATAGACAGACCGACAAACTTTCAGATTTATAATACGTATTAGTCATTATACGTCATACCTTTTTAATTTGTATAGGTAGGAAACCCGGACAGACACATTTTAACATAATACTCCGATGTCGAGGCGAAACGTGTGTCGAGTGGTTTTGGGATTTGTGTGGTGCTGCGTGGTGGTGGTGCGTATAGCTTGCTTGGTGGCTGGCTTTTCCTGCATGTTCATCAGTGTGAGGGCGGGCGGTGCATGTCGCATGCTGCATGTTGCATCATACAGATTTGTTTGGTTTAGCGGATTATAGCAATTTAGCTTTTGGTTCCTTGTTTATCATGGACTTCCGCAAAATAACGCCTGTTTCTATACTACATTGTCTTTACAAGAAGAATCCACGAAATGGCTCAACATTATTATACTAGTATACAATGGTGGTTGATATTAAATTTTACCTTGATATGTTTTTATATTTTTTTGACTAGGTATACACACAAATATATCGTTAAATTTTGTGCAATCAAATCTGATAACTTTAGCAGGCTTTTGAGAGAGTACCTAAACCTAGTGTACCTGGTGATGATGCGTATCGGAGCCTTTGAGGAACTATGTAGAAATATAGCCTCAGGCAAAGTGTAGAGTTAGGATGTGTGAGACATGTCCGCATTTAAATGATAAAATGACAGTAAAATTAATTGAAAATAAGACAATAATTTAATAGTGTGGCTTAGAGACAACTTCATCTGACAGCACTTGATGTAACTTTGTGATCAAAACTTTTTTAACCCCCGACCCAAAAAGAGGGGTGTTATGAGTTAGACGTGTGTATTTATCTACCTGTGTATCTGTGTATCTGTTTGTGGCATCATGGCTCCTAAACGAATTTTTTTCATTTAGGAACCATGATTTTTTCAGCCTATGACGTAAGTTAGTCTAGATTCAACTATGATTTTCATAAAAAATGCATGTTACATTAATCATGATGACGAAATAAGTTGGCGACATTGTTTTTAAAATATGTTTTTGGTATTGTTTATGCTCTTGGTTAATATTGCTGTGCATACTAAGTAGGCTGAAGAAAAGACATGTCTATACTGTACATAGCACTGCTCTCGTTTGATCCCACTATTATGCTAAGTGATGTGTGGCTAACTTCTTTGTCGGCGCGGACATCGAGCGATAGTTCGCATAACTTTACAACGACTCCTGGTATTGTAATTGTATTCTATACCACACGTTAGTATCAACATTAATCCTTACTGACAAAGGAGAGGTGAGTCGTGCTCAGTAGTGAGCTGGTGATGGATTGATGATAATGTTCACGATGATGAATAACGGATAAAAGCCAAAAATTGATTTTCAGTTTTCCTTCAATCACGCGGCTACGACATAGTTAAATAACTGAATTACTAGCACTGAATCTAGGCTACTTTTAATCTTAGGAAATCAAAGCGTTCCCACGGGAATTTTAAAAACTTAAATAACGGACGAAGTCGCGGACATCGTACAATATAAAATAATGGCACTGCCATTATGCAGTCAATACAACAGATACTGAATCCATGAAAATATTATAAATGCGAAAGAGTGTCTTTCTGTCTGTCTGTCACTATCTTTTCACGGCCCATCAGTTTCACGGATTTTGACAAAATGTACCAGAACTAGTCTGCATTCCAGGGTTGGATATAGGCTACTTTTTGTCTGGTGCAAGAATCAACAAAGCTATAGAAGTTATTTTATGAATTCGGTGCCAGTAGCGAAACATAAATGATTAATGCGAGTGGTGTCTAAAGTAACCTCTGTTATCAAATAGCTGCAAAGATCGCGCCGCAGGTTGTTAGTGTTGTATCAAAGGCCGTGTCCTAAGTTCTTGATAAAGGAATACTTGGCATGCACTAACACTGTGCCACTTGGATCAAACGGTACTTGATTTTGACTGCTGGAAAACTATGACTTTGCTGGCACGTCCCTGCTGAGTGATTCACTAACTCAGTGTCTGCATAAGCTACTAGAAAAAAAATAGAATAATAAAAAATAAAAAACACATAAAAAATGAAAGAATGATTAAAAACCCAGATTATAATAATCTTAGACAATAAATTATAATTAAGATGTAGCTAGTCATGTTCAATTTAAAAATCCCCAACGAACTGCACATACTAGGTGCAGAAAGTAAAAATAAATTACAACAAAACAAAAATGGCGGGGAAAAAACGCCATTTAAAGTACCGACCTACAACAGTCTCCGATCGCCATTTTGGAGGAAAAAAGGAAGGAACACATTTAAAAAAAAAAAATAACTTAGTGTGTGACAGTGAATGATAGTCACCGAGCTCATTTGACATTGGTTGGTTGACTGTTGCTTCAGCTCTAACCCGGTGCGGAATAGCGCAGATGACGTGCAAGTGTGCGGGGCGTCCCCCCGCCTCATACCCCGATTGTCATTTCGACCTATCGCGTCACCCGTAGAGTTTTCTGATCTACTATCTTATCCTTATCACACTTCACACTAATATTATAAAGGTGAAAGTTTATGTGCATGTGTGTATGTGTGTGTGTTTATGTTTGTTACCCTTTCACGCAAAAACTACTAGACGGATTTGGCTGAAATTTGGAATGGAGATAGATAATATCCTGGATTAGCACATAGGCTACTTTTTATCCCGGAACATTAAAGAGTTCCCACGGGATTTCGAAAAACCTAAATCCACGCGGGTGAAGTCGCGGGCATCGGCTGTCGATGTCGATGCAAGCTATCTTTGGACCAGATTTCGTCGAAATCGGTTAAACTGTTGGGCCGTGAAAAGCTAGCAGACAAACAGACAGACAGACAGACAGACACACTTTTTTATTTATAATACTAGTATGGATAAAATCCATGCACAGTCATAGTCTTCGAATACAGTCAAGTCCACACTGTGCCAAGGCTGTATTTAGGGAGATTAGCTACCGTCAGCCTCCGAACTAGACAATCTCCATACGAACAATTAGTCTTTTGTTCGATACTGAATACTGAACGCGCTTGGACCTGCTATGGCTGAAATGGTTTCCACGATATCAAAACATTGATAAGAATCTCATTTCTGCTGTCCTATCTAAATTCTCAAATACCAAATTTTCTCTAGAATTAGTTTTGCGTAGTATTCTCTCTCTCCCGATTTTTTTCCTGATAACTTTCCATGACTGTGAATAAAGCAAAAAATTATCCTTATTTCAAACTACGGAATACACCCTACTTTTAAATGTCACTGTTCACATTGTTAGATGTAATAATATTACATCTAAGTGTGAACAGTGACATTTAAAAGTAGGGTGAGCGATATTTATATATTAATATATATTCCGTAGTTTGAAATAAGGTTAAAATTAAAATATGAGTAAGTAGGAAAAAGAAAAATTCTAGAATAAAAAATAAAAAATAAAAGATTTAATGGCCAATCAGGTAGGTATTTGAAATGAGATTTTCTTAGTAAACTTTTCTAGTTGTTTTTATTTTGGCATGAAGATAATATTATCATGTAGTTTCTAGTTATCTATCAAAAATTCCATTCTAGTCAAATGAGAACATCGAATTGAAAGTTGAAACATAGTGTGAGTCAAGTTAGGTATGTCTTTATTATTCTGTCCTTTATAGAATGTATGGGCAATTCTGAGTTGAAACTGTTTTTGGATGAATAACTAGGATAAATATTGCTTCTGATTCGCTACTATAGTACGTAGGTATGGTACCTAGGTATACCTAGTGTAGATATTCTATAACTAGGAACTTAGTTAGTTTATTTATCATTATATTTTACAAAGTCCTCGATGCGTTATATTTTCTTTATCTACGTGAGTATTTTGTTATAAATTCAAGAATTTTACGCTAGCTTCAAAAACACTCAAAATAATAGCTAATAACTAATAAGTATATCATTAATATCGACGCAAACGGTACCACCATCCTCCTATTATAGACGACAGAAAATTATAACGTCACTTAAACAAAACTAGTAGTAGGTATGTATCACATCACACCACACTATCACACTAATATTATAAAGGCGAAAATTTTGTATGTGCGTGTGTGTGTGTGTGTGTGTGTGTGTGTGTGTGTGTGTGTGTGTGTGTGTGTGTGTGTGTGTGTGTGTGTGTGTGTGTGTGTGTGTGTGTGTGTGTGTGTGTGTATGTTTGTTACTCCTTCATGCAAAAACTACTGGACGGATTTGGCTGAAATTTGAAATGGAAATAGATAATATCCTGGATTAACACATAGGCTACTTTTTATCCCGGAAAATCAAAGAGTTCCCACGGGATTTCAAAAAACCTAAATCCACGTGGGCGAAGTCGCGGGCATCGGCTAGTAATGTATAACCCTTTTATTTCTATTTGCCTAGGGCGCCGAGTTAGCTTGAGCCTGCGAGGTGATCACTGTTTCAACCTAAACTTTACTGAAAGTGTATTTTCCATAAAGTCACTGTCAAAGCTTCTGTGAAAAAAATCGTTTTCATCGAAAATGCATAAGCCGTTGAATAAAAAAGCTTCATTGAAGGGTTAAAACTGATAATTAATCTTGCAGCGTTGCTGAACGCGTGTAGCTCCCATCACCTGACAATAAGCCGACATCCCGCCATGGGACACCCGAAGTTATCGCTTGCTGAAAAACGATCACCAGACCTAGGGTTGACACGTCTTGTCCGCCCGAATTTTTTAGGATTTAATATTATACAAGGTTATTATTATACTAGGTACCTAAACACAATCCAATGCAAATATCCATTGGCTTTATTTTATAGTTTTAGTGATTTAGTATTTTTCAAACCCGCATTGTATAGCGTGCAAATCTCGGATTAGTTCGACGCGACTTGTTTTAGCTGTAAAGGAAACTTGCATGCCTAAAAGGTTCATAATGTTCTCAAAGGTCTGTAAAGTCCAATCTGCAGTGGGCACACGTGACAGACTATTGCTAATCCCTTTTCATTTTGAGAGCAGTCCCTTGCTCAGTAGTGAGCCAGTGAAGGATCTATAGGATTGCGAGAGCAAGCGAACAAACACGGTCCTTTGCCTTCCTCATCCATTCACTTTCACCTTCTTAATTATTGAACTAATGACAGAAAGTGACAAAATATTAAATTCGACGAATCACACTCACTGTCCATTTTTAAAACCATAGATTTGAAAAGAAAATCAATCGAAGTCGCAGCCCTAATGTCAATACACCTGTTGCATCGAACATTCGATTTCCTTCAATGGGATGGGGGAACGAGAAAGAACCATAGCAAATAGTATGTGAGTGAAAGAGACTGCAAGGGTCCCACTTGGGCACACGTTTGAATGGTTTCAGAGTCTATAAATATAGGTTTAAACTTTACACGTATAATGCTCTGAAGGGAAAGAGGCTTTACTTATATATTTTATTTGGTTTTTGTCGATATCAATGGAGAACACCTGCTTCCTACTTCATCCATGTGAAAGAAACTATATATACTACAACTGTATATACTATAAAAAGACTGAGCTAAACATAAAAAAAAACTAAAATATTACTTATATTAAATGTCCTTTACACATTTAACGGTAAAAATATAAATTCCTATGTAAACGACTACTATAACCTAAGGATGCCATATATATTCTATTACATTCCAAATACAAATTCTCGTTACACATAAGTACCGAATGGTGACTAACAGTAGAACTCCAAAGACATCCTCGATAAGGCAGCTCATAACTCACAAATTAAAAATCCTTTCGATGGTATTGAGAACAACTACATGCATAATTTAATTCTCAAAGCGCAGCGATTAAGCTAGATATATCAGTCAGTCAGTTTTTCCTTTTATTTAAAATGCCCGGTAAAATCCACTGTGGTTTTTGTGGCACTGAATGTAACAAAAATGCCCTGTGTATTCTATAAATTTACTAAATATAAACAAATGAAAGATACCAGATGATTCAAGCAGCGTCATTCATCTTGATTTAATTTTTTAAACATGACTTTAATTTTTAATTTCCCAGAATTTAAAATTATCGTATTTTATATTAGTATACTTTCGCATTTATATTATAGGCAGCGAAAAGTGATACAAATGTTAATACAAATAAAATAAAAAAAATAAAAAATACTAATTATTATTTAAAGTAGAGCATCATTCCCCTCCGTTGCACAAAAAAAAACTACATAAGCCCGATAAAAAACGAGGCTCTGAGCGGAACCTATCAATAGCTCGGACTTGTCCCGTTTTCCGGGGTTTTTTTCTCGGGATTTTCACGCCCCGTACACTTCCCACGGGGCTTATTGAGGCACGGTAGTCGATTTACATATTGTATTGGCTTTTTCAATCGCTTTAAATGGAGTTGATTGAAAAAGTAAGCTCGGATAATGAAGTCGGTCCTAGTGTGGCGATTTTTATTTAAATTTTTCGGTAATTTAGTCGGTACTTTGATCTTTTCATCTGTTTATCAATTGGGAAATCGTTTTGGGCTATTATGTTTATAATGTACCTACCTAAAGCTCAATGGGGGTTGTAAGTTTAACTAGCGGAATTGGAATTTATAAGTACGAATTTCACTCGTTGGACGGTTGTTGCCTTGTATATGCTATAATAGGGATGTGTCCATCGTGGATATGGGTTAGGTTGCCTATGTAAGAAATAGATTATTTTTAGTGATTATTATTAAAGGAAGATTCTTCCAAAATACCTAAAATGACGTTCTCTGTTAGTTAAGTTTTAAAAAGTCACTCAAATATTTACAAAATCACATTAATTATTTCATACAAGCTACCTCACTACTTAAGCGCGCGCTTAGACGTTTATAATAAAGAGTTGCTGATTTAAATATAGTACCTGTTTTTCACTTAGTTTAAAAGAAAGGGCTATATTTAGACAAGCTTACATTATTTCCCAATCAAAAACTATTTTACTTAATTCTACTGCAGAAAAACGTGAATAAATAGAAAAACGTTGCTTAGCTGCTAATCGAAGGACAAACCACATGAATAGGGGGGTCTGCAATATGTCCAGAAGTGCATTAGAGATAATTCAATTGCTGACTACGCCGCTAGGAAGGTTTCAGAGTGCAACTGATATTTACAGACCTAATTCTAGTAAAAAATAATTATAATTATTATTTACTCATATTTTCCTGGTCAAATTTTATCCCGTTTTGGTAATCAGGATTGACCGTCCAAATCATGCGATTTAACGTAGTTAGAATTTTTTTCTTTGTTTTATTCATAAAGTCTAAGGATTATGCCAAGAAATCCACAACCACCCAGGCCTTAAAAGTGGCAAGTGCATGCAGTGCATGCAAATAGTTTAGGCATGGGAAATATCGGTAATAGAGTGCGTATAAGTAATGTGCCAATAAATACATGAAGCCCATTCCATACATAATAACCCTGTACGATATAATAAAACAATTTTTAATTAAAACCCAGTGTTTTCTATCAAAATTCCTTCTTGAATGAATTTTGAGACAGTCTATAATAGGTAGGTATAGGTATTATTATGTATCTATCCAGAATGCCATCGCTGATCTGATTGGCTGAGGCATGAAGAACTATTAAACACATAGACTTGTAAGTATATGACTAGTACACGAGTGGAATAATACGAGTAATTAGGGTAATTAAGTATGGATTTGCTGAATCTTAAGATGTAGGTACCTATTTATTTAAAAAATAAGCACAGAAATTGAATTGCAAACTCAAAAACATTGAATCTAATTATAGACGTCGTTATCTAACAATAACAATTATAACCGAACCGAAATTGAGGACGTGAACAAACGATGGTATATTAACCGTGAAATGAACGGTTACACGCGGCTGTGTGTTACACCGAAGCGTAGCAGCAAATAATATAGATGCAAATGATAGAAAAAGTTTTAACTTTTTACAAGGAATGTTGAATTAATAGCAAATTTCTTATCAGAAGCATAATATTTTGTCGGTACCTAAGATGCCATACCAAAGTGGGCAGTTGAACAAAAAAATTAAGCCGACAGCCTAATGAAGAAAGCTGTAGAAACGGGTGGCCAAAAAATCTATGCTCAAAGTTTCAAGCGATTTCATAACGCAATGCGTTTTGCTGCCCAAATGAACTATAGCTACTAGGTACTTAGTGACTAAGCCGCAAGTTTTGACGATCGTCATCGCGTGCTGATATTGATTTTTGAATATGTCAACGGGCTTAGGCTTTGGTGTGTATGCTCTCAATCTCAACTTACTTTGATGTATGAAGAGAGAAGTGCACAAACTTTAAAATAATATTATGATCATCTACAAGTCTTACCAAGAATATAAGTAGAACAGTTAAGTACCTTTTATACGTACCCACCCAAGTCCCAACGCCCAACGGTGTGATGAAAATCTCTGTGCAAACATCCAAAAAACGCTTCAAACAACGCTGTCCCTTCAAGGAGTAGAAAAAAACCACGAGCGACCGAAAATTAAATAATGAAAAAATATAGCCGCCTCTTCCCTCGTACAGATGAAATTTGATTAAAAAATCACGATTATTACGAAACCCCCTTTGTGGTATTTTACACAGAATATTGACCGCTCCAAATGTCGCTGCCAAACAGATTTGGACCTTAATTTCATACAGCTATAAGCTATCTTATTTTGGTATGTCTCCGCAAAGTTATCGTGGTAATTTTCCAGTAGTCGATGTATCCCCCTCCCACCCTTTGGCTTCGACCCCCTTTCAATAATTTTTCATCGTTTTGATCCGCTCTTTGTGGTTTACTCTTAGATTAACAAAGTTTTAAATTAAAAATCGGTGTAGCAAATATCGGATATTTCATTTCGTTCTTTGACTATAACGTTAGATGTTTAAAGGGTTCGGGTAATATTTTTCTCTTCGACGTAATTTCCAAGAAGTAGCTTATTAAAACTACGTCGTAACAAATTCAGCGTAATGAGAAAAACGTGATAGAGGATTTTATTTTGAGCAAAAAGTATGGCTGAAACTCTACGATCGCCCAAAGAGAACCCGTAGGTACTTACCTGCCTGTATGAGTACATTAACTTCTGCTCTGAAAATAGAAGGTGCATTAGAACACTACTTTATGGATTTAAAAACTAATTAGTCACTTTTTTAATGAGTATCCGACCTAATATACATATAATAGAAACTTATCTATTATTTTCAGCGATCATCGTTCATTAATAATATACTTAAGTACAATTGTAACGGAAAATAAATTCAATATTCTTTGAGCTTTGACTACCTAATATAGTATTAACAGGGCTCTCTCCGTCACTTACTCCATACAATCGTAGTTCCAAATTTATTTGAATATATTAAGCAACCAAAGTCCATGAAATTTTGCAGACATATTCTACAAACCAATATCTGTGCCTGTGGTGTTTTAGATTTTTCTAAAAATATGTAGTTTTAAAATTACAGGGCCTCAAAGATTTGTATGTGAATTTTTAAGACCGCATAGGTAACTTTGAAACCAAATATTTTAACAGAAATCTAGAAAACCACAGGCACAGATATTAGTTTCTAAGTCTGCAAAATTTCATGGACTTTGGTTGCTTAATATTCAAATGAAATTGGAACTACGTTTGTATGGAGCGAGTGACGGAGAGACCCCTCTTAATACTCCGCAATGTGACAGCAGTTTTTCAGAGCCCAATTAATTGCGACAGTCACAATTTAAATGCACCAATCACTTTATTGGGATCTTCAAAAGAGGAACGAATAGGCACATTTCAAATAGGTGCGCTCCACCTTAGTGGCACTACAGTCAAGCGTGCGCTATTATGGACCTCCTAAGAAAGCTCAGTAGACGATGGAGAGAGCTATGCTTGAAGTTTATCTACGTAATCAAATCAGAAATAAGGAGATCCATAGAAGAATTAGAGTAACCGACAAAACTCAATTTACGAAGCTGAAGTGACAATGGGTAGACCAGTGATATGAGATAACCATGTAGGCGATAAATAGAGAGAAATATAGTTTAAAGGTAAGATAATAATGATGCAAAATCAATACATTAAAAGTCATCCAACTTGTTACAGCCTCATCCATATTCAATCATGCACCGATGCAGCACCGGTACAGATGAAGATGCAGCCATGCATGCAGCATTGTTAGCGCCCAATACCCTTTGATCCCGTAAGTGGTCTCGAGTTACCTTTGTTGTTTTAAACAACCCTCATCAACCTGGGATGGGAAATGGATTTTTCTATCTCGGCTCGATATTGAAAGCTTTTGGTTAGGTATGCTGGTTTTAATCCGGAATTTTCTTTTTAACCCCCGACCCAAAAAGAGGGGTGTTATAAGTATGACATGTGTATCTGTTTATCTGTCTGTGGCATCGTAGCTCCTAAACTAATGAACCGATTTTAATTTAATTTTTTTTGTTTGAAAGGTGGTTTGATCGAGAGTGTTCTAAGCTATAATTCATGACAATCGGTACAGCCATTTGAAAGTTATCTACTCTTTTCTAGTTACTGTAACCTTCACTTGTCGGGGGTGTTAAAATTTTTAATTTACACTTGTTTTATTATGTTCTCGGTTTCCCGGAATCCGTTGAGAACGTAGAATGCAATAATCTATTATTGTAGTGGGTATTTCAATGTTTTCCTACTGGAAATCCCTACAAGAGACCTATGTGCAGCAGTCGGTGTCTCTCGGTTGTTGATGATAATTGTAATGATAGTTTGAGATTATGTGATTGAGATGATATGCCAACTGTCAGTGTCCAAATATAATGTTAAAAATAATAAGTAAAATTTTATTAGTACCACGCCGTTGCCACACTTAAAAATCACAGTTTTGGAAGTCTGATAATAATAATATAATAGAAGTCTGAATGCGCCATATCACCCGGTCACCGATGTCCATAAGCACTCAAACAAACAGCTATTACGTGTTTCTTATACGTACTATCTTGATCTGTAATGCGGTTTATGTCCTACAATTGCTTAAGGTAACGTTTAAATGATGTCTTTATGTAATTTTCTAAAGATAAAACTGTGGTTCCAGCTGTCGTTTGATATCACAGATAAGCAGCATGGAACATGGTCGTAGTCAGTAATTGATTTTAGGAGGGTTTCATCAGAGCCAAATTTTAAACCGAACTTTTGATTTCATAAGAAATGTGTTTGTCCATCTTGACAGGGTTCCTGCACAGTAGAATTTTACCTTTCAAGACAGACAGAATTAAACAGTGAATTGGACTGCGAGCGCAGCGAGTGCAAGTTCTTTGGTTTTAGTACCTTCAGAAAAAAGTTTTGAAAGTGAAGAGAAAAAGAACTCAAGTATTATAAAATTGTTTTCTAAAAGCACTTTTTAAATGAGAAAAGTAGAGTAACATAAAATACCAAACAAATACGCTTTTGAATGAATTTTTTTTTACATTTATAGTTGTTTAATGTTTTAACATTTAAAAAATGGAAAATTCATGAAGGAGTAATTATATTATTTATTAAATATAATGTTCATGTCTTAGAATTCGGGTGAGGTTTGGACCTTCAAAACCCCTCCTCTGTCTACGGCCTTGGCAAGGAGGCAATTTTGAAATTGAAATCAAGTTTCACATGAGTGAAACTCCTGAAAGAAATCGAGACTAAGTTTCTTCTATATTTTTTTCGAGATGTAAAGATGCCTTATCAAAAAAAATATAATTTTATTTTTACACTAGCTGATGCCCGCAGCTTCGCCCGCGTGGATTGGTCAGATCCCCTGCAGCATCAGGATTGAGGAGTTGGACTCCAAATTTTTTATGAAACAATGTCGCAAAGTTCCTCTATCGATTAAAAAAGAAATGACGCAAATCGGTTCAGAAATCTCGGAGATTTCGGTGTACATAGGTAGAAAAACACAACTCTCTTTTTGAAAGTCGGTTAAAAAAGTAGCCTATGTTACGCCCTGGTCAATCCTCTACTTGCCTGTGAAAGTCCCGTCAAAATCGGTTCAGCCCTTCCAAAGATTAGCCTTTTCAAACAGACAGACAGACAGACAAAAATTTTAAAAACGTGTGATTCAGTTATGGTATCGTTCAAATAACCATATGAGCTTAATAATATGAGGTAGTTATTTCGAAATTACAGACAGACACTCCAATTTGATTTATTAGTATAGATTGTACTGCCCGTCCACATCCATGGATTCCATGGTATGAATGGCATGTTTCAAAACATAATATGAGGAATGGTACCAATCAATGGTGACGATGTTTAACAGAGAAAATTTTTCGTCACCATGAAAAATGTTGCCGCCGAGCCTTAACTCATTTTTGTGACGTGCATAAAAACGAATGCTTTTTTTCAATTGTTTGAATTACCTTAATGGATTCACATGAACCATATTTTTTTCTTAACATTGAGCGTTATGAGTTAGCGTTGAAATATTTTTGAATTTTGATAAGATCTAGAAACTTGTACTTACCGAGAAACGTACATCAAGAATGGAGCAATTGACTTCTTTAAGAGTGTACTCATTGTTTTTTGTGATGACACTTCATTTAGGAATTTAAAGTTTATTGCGTGGTCTTCAAAAATGCCGAATGAATTTTTCTCAAACAGCAAGTTTGTGTTTTAATAATACTAGACCAGTTACGTCAAAATCTACATAATATAAGATCACCAATTTTCAAAACTCTCGTAAAACTTCCCCTTTTTGAGAACCAAATGACTGAACTATACCTACTTTGTCGTGAAATTATACGTATATACTTAAATAGTCAGTTCACTTTTTATTCACCAATCCGTATCTTAAATGCGAATCTTTCCATGAATTTAGCTATGGCCTGACAAAACATGGGCTAACTTTTATACTGTAAAATCAAAGAGTTGATTTTTAAAGCGCCTAATCCACGAGGATGAAATTGCAAGCGTCAACTTTTATAATAAAAAAAAAAAAAAAAAAAAAGTATCAAGTATCAAAATTAATGTATTCCAAACATTTAAAATTTCAATTTCATTCCGAATTTCCCATGGCACTTAGCGAAGTGAAACCTCGCGGAGTAATCCCATTGACGCCATCGATTATAATATAAATCGGCGAATTTGAATTCTAACCCCATTCTTGAGCTACGGGAAATATGACAAACGCCATAAAAAGTAATAAAGGGGGTTCATAAACTCCGCGGATGCGTTGTCAATATAAAATGTTGGATATAAAATATATTTTTCGAAGAGAGTTCGCACCCGCCGCGTTGAAATGTGCTTCCGTTGGCTTGATAACTTAATAGACACGGCAAATACTTTATTCGAACCCTAAATTTGAATTTACTATTACTACTACTACTCTGCCAATCCACACTTGAGTTAGCGTGGCAGACTGGCTTAAACCCTTCTCCGTACGACCGTTCTCAGTAGTGGGTCGACGGTATGATATGATATTATGATTATGATGATAATGACATATATTTTGTCACTTATGTACAAGACAAATAAAACCATTGTTCAAAAATAAAAATAAAAATTGGCACCTACATTTTAAATTTATGTTGCTAATTATTGCCCCCGGTGAAATCTACTACGAAAGCGTTGACTTTTTTGTGTCTGTCTTGGTCACTAGTAAAATGAAATAATAGCATTAGGTATTTATGTCCTAGATAGTTCTGAAAGGTAGAGAAACAGAAACAGCAATTTAACATGATTGTGTACTACATAGTTTACATATCGCAAGAGACAAACTCGTGATAATTGCAAATAATAATCATTGTTACTCATATTTGCTAAATTAACAGTAATCTTGCTAAAGCTGTATATTTTAAAACCAATAGAGGGAGAATTACTGACTGTAATAATTATCACATTGCTGTCAAAGTTGGGGAATCAAGCGCTTGTTAATAAAAAAATATACCAGTTCTAATTTGTTTATTATCTCGTTATTACCCTATTTTTAAAAAATGTGATACAATTAAAATAATAGAAATAACAAAAAATTAAATAACAGAAACAACAAAAACCAAAATAACAGAAACTAAGCCAGCTCTAATAATTGTTAACTCTGTGCACCTTAGCTGAACAGGAAGAGGATATTGCAGCCCCGATGGCTCAGTCGTTCCATTTGTCACGTCCGACGTTTGATACCGAGCGAAGCCTTTGTTGGGAAACGTTACTGCCAACTTCTGAAACTCTTTCAATAAACCCTACACTTTTAAGAGAAATGTGAGTAAATGACATTTAAAATGGTTATCCAAGTGCAGAGTAATTTTGAGGACATTTTGTTGTTTTTCACACAGAGATAATTCTTCTTTCATCAATGTTTTTCTTGTGAGTCATTTAAGAGGGCTCTCTCCGTCACTTGTTTCATACAATCGTAGTTCCAATTTAATTTGAATATTAAGCAACCAAAGTCCATGAAATTTTGCAGACATATTCTAGAAACTAATATCTATGTCTGTGGTTTTTCAGATTTCTGTTAAAATATTCGGTTTCAAAGTTACGCGGTCTTAAAAATTTTTATACAAATCTTTGAGCCCCTGTAATTTTAAAACTACATATTTTTAGAAAAATCTAAAACACCACAGACACAGATATTAGTTTTTAGAATATGTCTGCAAAATTTCATGGACTTTGGTTGCTTAATATTCAAATGAAATTGGAACTACGATTGTATGAAACGAGTGACGGAGAGAGCCCTGTTAAATCTGAAAATCCTTAGAGGCATCTAATTAAGTAGTTCTTAAAACGTATCTACTTGAGTTTGATTGGTTGATATTCAAATAAGAGCACATAATACGTTTGTATGGAAAACACTACGAACAAACTCTCATTTAAAGAGCTGAGTTACTTGTGTGACTATGTGGTTCGCGTAAGTCTACATAATATGTATAAACCCCCCTTAATCTAGAAAAATAAAACCGGCCAAGTGCGAGTCAAACATGCGCAACGAGGGCGCCGTACTCGAGTAGTTTTTCGACATCAAATTTTTTTTTACATAAAAATAAATAAAATCTGTTTAAGAATGTAAAGGTAAAGCCCTTTCATAAGAAACCCCACTTGGTATAGTTATTTTACTTTGAAAATTGAGAATACTAATTAATGTAATTATTATTTGCTCATAACACATTTTTTTTTGTTATGTAACTACAATTTCACAGTTCTCGGATTTTTTCCTTTACTTGTGCTATAAGACCTACCTGCCAAACAAGATTCTAGGTCAACGGGAAGTACATACCCTATAGGTTTTCTTGACAGACATGACAGGCGGACAAATGGACAGACAGATAGACAGACAACAAAGTGATCCTATAAGGGTTCCTTTTTTCCTTTTGAGGTACGAAACCCTAAAAAGAAGAGTATGGTCGGTAGTATTGGACTCATAACGCGGATATGTAACATGAGCCCAAAGACCTAATCAATAAAAATAACGTCACTATATCTCAAAGACAATTCAGCATATTTTCCGTTCAATTATATTAAACCCCTTAAGTCCGTCGAATTTATCATCCCCCCCTTTCATATCATAAGTGCCTCGTATATATTCGCGTTATTGTAAACATATTTCAGCCAATACGGCCTGATGTCACCATATTTAAGAGCATTTGTATTCATTCGTATGTGTTTTTGTGATGAAAGACGCCATCGGATTTTCGATTTCAATACCTTTTTTTTGGTTCCCCTGTTTTTTTGGATAAATGGTTTGTTTTATTATGCCGTTTTCTCTACCCTAGACATCAGATTAGGAGGCAGTTTTTTTTCTATTTTCCGTTTACTTAAGTATTTTGCGCTCTAGGAAAGTGGAACTATTTCAGGCATAGGTAAAGTGTTTTTTTTTTAAATTGCTATATTGAGACCTGAAATATTTCAACTGATACACAAAAAAACTTTTTATCTGTTCTTAAAATGCCGTTTTAATACTGTGAGGCAAATAAAAAGTAAATACTGTAATGTACTTACTGTATTAACTTAAGCGGAGCAGAGCCGATATTTGTTCAAGATCAATCAAATTACTAATAAATGAATCACATACCTATATTTAAGGTTATTGTTATATAACGTAGTAATTTTAGCACGTCATATTTCACTAATTTGATTGGTTACAAGTGTAAATTAAAAATTTATAACACCACCGACAAGTGAAGATTACATACAGTCATAACTAGAAAAGAGCTGATAACTTTCAATCGGCTGAACCAACTTTCTTGGATATTAGCTAACTAAAAACACCACCAATCAAGCCACCTTTCAAACAAAAAAAAGTAAATTAAAATCGGTTCAAATACACAGATACACACGTAAAACTTATAACACCCCTCTTTTTGGGTCGGGGGTTGAAAATACACGTCTCCACTCTGCTTCACTTCAGTGAAAATGCACCCTTAAAGGCGCTTAGAACGCGAAAATATAGGAAACAGTCCACCCGAGCGAAGCCAGGGCGAGTCAGCTAGTTTTTATCTATAGCCTTTCCTTTCCATTAACTGTTGAAAAGAATACCTAATAAAATTGTTCTTACTCTTATTAAAATTGCTAATTTGATTCTCTAATTAATTCAGTTCAAGAATATTCATAAAAGATAAAAAACTTCAATCCTTTTCCAAATAGTCTAACTAGTTCACATCTTCCAACTCACACGTACGCTAATAACCATCGCTGTGTGTGTAAGGGGGAAAGGGGGAAGCACCCTGTAGAGAGAAATCTTCACTGGATGGATGTTCTAATATTCAAATGGGATATGGAACTATTATTGTTGGAGCTACTGTCGATATGTAGTTGGAAAAAAGCAGCTTGATATTTGACGAAGTTTTTGATAGTAGGTACCATCTTCTTCTTTATCCTGGATTTCTCCTACGCACTTAGATTTAGCTGTCCATTGTAGTAAGACAACTGATGCAACTCCCAGTCAGCAAAACTAATTTCAGAATCAAAGCAGGTCACCCAGGTCGGTGACGAATAGAACATAATATTAAGTATTATATTTTATTAACTGGTTTACAAATACTTGAATAGTACCGATATAGTATGTGATGGTGGAGTTATATTCAATGAAAAAAATTGCAAAAAAAGTCCTTTTAAATTACCAATACGTTAAAGGTAATTGCAGTTTAGTTAGTGTGTCTGTCTAAATTTAATTATAAAATAATATAAAGACTATCGATCAAATATTTCAAACATTAAATTATTTTGAAAAGTCTGGAAAAAACAACTAAAGAGGTGCTTTACTGTTTAATAATATGTACCTAATTCGAAAAGTAAGGTATGTATTTTTCGTGTTTTTCAACTAATGTTAGGTATGATAACAAATAATAAAATTATAAAAGTTTGCTTTGTTATATAGGTAAAAATATTTAACATGCAATCTTGCATCGAGTTCCATATGACATGCGGTTTGATTAAAAGAGCGCAAATACCCAAACAGTCGTCATATTATCTCTTTGCCCCGGGCGACGGGTGACGTATCAAGTCTCAAGATTATTTGGCGGGCGTAGAAGCAACTTCTTTGCATACTTCCCGCGAATGCCTGGGTGTCAGTGTGCGATACGTCACTTATATGATATAGCTCTGCGTATTGTTCGTAGTGATGGGACATTTATGTAGAATCTCTATCGATACACTAATTTTATTGTAAATCTTATAAAATATCCTACATAAAAGAAAATACCTGAATGATACTTTAGCTACATGCAACAATGCAATATCCAGTACATGTAAACAAGATTCGTTCCGTTTGCTTGGGCATACTATAACTACCTTAGTTCCGCCTTTATGGATATTATAATTCGTATCGATATGAAGATATCGGGTGACAAGACTGAAACTTTCATTTTATAATCCATATAATAAATGCGTAAGGGTGTCTGTCTGTTAGCTTTTCACGACCCAAATATTTAACTGATTTTGACGAAATTTACTATAGAGGTAGAGCTATTGCATTCCGGAGACGGACATAGGCTACTTTTTATCGCAAAAAATTAAAATTTTCTCATACGAGATTTTTTAACAACCTATACCCACGCGGATGCAGTCTTGGGCATCATGCTAATAACCAGCAAAGTAATCATAAACCTAGATAAAAGAGAATCGTATCATCTAGTTCTGCTAATCTATCGATACCACAGACCACCACTACCGCTACGAAACACATCAGCTCACTTCATTTATTCGTGCGCCGTATCTTTTGTTTGCTATATTTTTGACAAGTACAAAGCGGAATCTGCGCTTGTCATATGTTTGACAGACGAGAGTGGGGGGCGCTAAGTTGTTATTAAGTACTGCACTTGTATAGTTGCTTCGTAGGTGGTTTCTAACAGGCGTTATTTGGATGATGTCTAAACAGATTTTTTGATTATTACAGCCGCCATGTTGATTTTCCATACATATCCCATCCATATCCATACTAAATGCCTATAAATATAATATAATAAAGTGTGTCTATCTGCTAGATTTTCACGGCCCATCCGTTTAAACTTTAACCAATCAAAAATCAATCAAACCAATATGATAATTACAATCCAGACAGTTATAAGTAATTACTTTTTTTTTTGAGCTTTAAAGCATCTGACGGAATTCACCGTCGATGGAGAGCGTCTGTGAGTGTTGAATATTAAGTTATTATTGACAATATTCTATAAAACATACATAAAAGTCAGCACTCAAACTATAACAAAAGTGAGTAATGTTTTTACGTAGTGTCTGTAGCAGCTGATACCAACTGACTAGGTATACAAAGATAGGCAGGTGGCAGTGGGCAGGCTACGTCTGCCGCAGAACTGATGGCCGCTGGAGCAGGCGTGTTCTCGAGAGGAGACCGCGTATCAGCAAGCGCAGTGTGGGACGACCTCCAACCCGCTGGACTGACGACCTTAAGAGGATAGTGGGAAGTGGATGGATGAGGAAGACTGAGGATAGTGTGTGGTGGCGCGCTCTTGGGAAGGCCTATGTCCAGCAGTGGATGCAAACAGGCTGATTGATTGATTGATACAAAGATATAAAATAAATTGTAGATAATGAGATGTATTGTTGTAAAGAATGTTCTATACTATTTAATTTATTGTTCTCGATTCGGAGACAGGTGTCGTTCTCAGATTGCCTCCCTTCACATCCGACATGCTTTTAACTACGCGCTTAAATTGTAAGTATTATGCAACATGTACGAACTAAGAAGTAATCTGTCACTTAAATTGATTTTTACTAATGATACAATTAAATATCACTTGCTTTAAAGGTGAAGACAAAAATTTTGAGAGAATTGCTTACCTGAGAGTTCTCCACAATATTCGCAAGGCTTGATGAAATCTGTCAATCTGCATTTAGGCAGCTTCTTTGTTTTTTGTAAAGGCGTATTTAGTTTTGCATTAGGTTTGCATTGTTTTTGACGTTTACATTTTAAGGATCAAATAGAGATGGGGTAAAAGATTATAAACAGCTCCGTCTGATGTACCTATGTAAAAAACAGACAGCTATAATATTCAACAATTTTTATCACAAGTATTTTAGCATAACAGGTCTAATCTCATTGATTATACCATGTGTCATGGGTTTTAAAGAGTTATTATTATTTAGTACAAGACTAAAGCTTCTTGCTATTTATTTTAGTTCTATACGGATATTATAGAATGCTTGAAAGTATGTAATTAAGTTCTTTTTGCATAAAACCATCCATTTACTGTCTTAACCCTCCATAAATGATTTGATTAATTTTCGACTGGCAAAATGCGAGTGTTAGCTAATTAAAACTAGCGTAAGTGGTAGGCGCGATAAGAACCGCGTTGTATGTGTGTTGGTTTCTACAACCTATTTACAAGACGAAGGTGTAATTTATCGACTAACTTACAACGGTATATTCAAAGTCAAAATCAAAACCTTTTGTGTGATGAGTTCTACTTTAAATGCATTTATTATAAGACTGAGACTCTATCACTAGCCGACAAAGCAAAATATCTTCTATACCAGGTAATCTAATCTATACAGTATACGGCATCGAAAAAGTACTTACATCATATTTTTATAATTTTTTTTGATATTTTTTTTTTTACCTACACTTCAAGGGAATTTTTAAGTAATTTTAAATAAACATCAAAAATTGCGGAACCGGCAGGGACCTATATCATATTATTATCTGAATTCCTTATTCCACAACACAGGATAGATTTACCGACCACCGTTAGATTCCCAATGGAGCGACCGTTGGAAATTTCGAAAAAACTGGCCTTATCCCTTGTCTAGGTGCAACAGCTTTCTAGGCCCAAGGTTTGGGCTTTGCGTTCATGAGTAGTTAGTGAGTCAGGACTTTTGCGTATATTATTAAGTTTATGGAAACTACTGCTACGCACTCTCATTTAGCGTACGAGTCATTCGCGAATTTGCTCAACTATCACTCAAAGTGGTAAATATAGAATTTGACTTTGACGATATTAGAAGTTCGGGATCGAGTTTTGAATAACTTTTAACTACACATTATGTGAGATAATTGAACCACTTGTGAGTTTGAACGATTGTTAACACGAATTGCGTCTGTTGTATTTGATATGGCATTAGCATTAGGTAGGGTCACATGAGTAGATATGTAGGGTACACTAACTTACTTCCTTACCGTCTTTATGTATAGGTACGAAAATCTGATAGCACCTGAAGCTCAATAAATTTTTATTTTGGTGAAAAACGTGATAAAATTACTGTGGGAATAACAGTTTTCAGAAATAAGTTTCTTGCCAGTTCTATTCAGTGGAATTTCACTTTCTGAATTATTGGTGGTAGAGGAAGCCTTGCTACATGTTGACTTACATGAAATAAAGACAGTGAAATATAAAATTGAATAATCACATGGCTTTAAATCTGAAAAGAAACTATTTTTCTATTTCAACAAATCAAATATAGGTACTTTCGAATGCACCTATATTGATTTGCTATACCTGTCGCCTTACAGTACACAACTAACTACACGCAATCAGGTCGTAGATGGCGTCACCTCCATAGTAGAGCGTGTAATGCGTGTACAGTGACATGTGTCGCTCCACTATCCACCCGCTGCGTGAAACCTTCTGCATATTTGAGGGCTCGCAAGACTAAGTGGATAAGCCCATTTTTGCTTCAAATTCTACTAGGAAAGTTGGTTTTGAAAAACATTCTGAGTGATTATTTCTATTCCATTCCATCAGCTTGTAAGCGTCCACTGCTGGACATAGGCCTTTTCAAGAGCGCGCCACCAAACGCGGTCTTCTGCCTTCAGCGTCCCTATTATACTGGTCAGCAATTCACTTCAATTCGGGCTATAAGTGTCAAAAAATTTACTAGCCACTATCCAGAATCCTACGCTTAGAGGTGGCAGTGATGCAAAAAAGATCTAGCTTTATTATTGTAACTCATTCATTTTTAGTTACTTATATTATAGGAAGTAATAGCTACACGCAGTCAGGTCATAGACGGTGTCACCTCCATAGTAGAGCGTGCACAGTGACACGTGTCGCTCCACTATCCACCCGCTGCGTGAAACCTTCTGCTTATTTGTGGGCTGGCAAGACTCTTTGGATAAGCCTCTGACATTTTGTTTTTGCATGAAATTCTGCTGGAAAAGTTGCTTTTGGAAAACATTATGAATGTTTATTCGTCAGAAATTCACTTCAATTTGGGTTATAAGTGTCAAAAATTTTACTAGCCACTATCCAGAATCCTACGCTTAGAGGTGGCAGTGATGCAAAAAAGATCTAGTTTTATTATTGTAATTCATTTATTTTTAGTCACTTATTTTATAGGAAGTAAGTATAAATAGCTACACGCAGTCAGGGTAGATGGTTTCACCTCCATAGTAGAGCGTGTACAGTGACATGTGTCGTTCCACTATCCACCCGCTGCGTGAAACCTTCTGCATATTTGAGGGCTCGCAAGACTAAGTGGATAAGCCCATGAGATTTTATTTTCGTTTGAAATTCTACTGAGAAAGTTGCTTTTGAAAATCATTCTGAGTGATTTTATTGGTCAGCAATTCACTTCAATTCAAGCTATAAGTGTTTAAAATTTTACTAGCCACTAGCCAAATTCCTAAGCATAGAGATGGCAGTGCAAAAAGGTCTAATTTTATTATTAGTTATTTGTCTTGTACTTAGTTGAAATGTATTCAGAAAATGCTAGTGTCAAAATGTCAACATTGCGGAATCTACGCCACGTCTTCTGCGCATTTAACGCCATACGTCTTTGATATTGAAGGAGGCATGTTTGTGCGCCACGTCTTTGCCGCTTACCATTAGCCTCTCCTCACTTGTATTACGTATACCTAAGCTTATTATTCTTTGAGTCCTTTGCCTGCTTTTGTAGGTAGTATTTGGTACCATTTAGTATGGCGGCTGGTACCATCCAAGTTCACTCCATATTAAGCTTAGCGAGCAGTTTAAAATGATAATTAGGTGAAGGTCGGTCCTTATTTTTTTTTCTTTCTAATACTGATTCCATATGTATGTTCGTGATAAATCCATCCAAAATGCTCACAGGAATATACGTTATCAAATATGAGAGTACCATTTATCAATCCAATATTCCATATTATCCGAACGTGGGTCCAACCGCACTATTTATATCACAGCCACGCGCGCCCTGACCAATCACCGTACGATACGCGGCAATTTGAATTCGGAACTACATCTGCAATCTTTACTTATACTACCCTACAAGTTCGGTTATTAAAATTTCAACCTTATTCGGCGCTAGTTAAGGTTGGAATCAGAAAGTTTGCCGTGTGGCATAGTATATGTAATGGAAGGTAAGTATTGTCCTTGATTTATGCATTTGTTCGATGAATTATTTCTGTGCGTGTCGTCGACTCGCACTTTGCGATACGGTTAGTGTCTACGTATTCATGGTAATAGGTGTTTTGTTTGTATGTTTGTGCGTTGCATAATACTTATTAAGGCTCTATAGCTGCATGGTTGTATCCAGTTGTCTAAAATTTGAATAGGCTTTGGCACGTACTTCATCATTTTTTTTATTCAGATACAAGTTAGCCCTTGACTGCAATCTTACCTGGTGGTAAGTGATGGTGCAGTCTAAGGTGGAAGCGGGCTAACCTGGAAGGCTGAACGCACGCCCCTTTGGTTTCTACACCGGTAGGATGGTAACTAGCCACGGCGGAAGCCTTCCAGCAGTAGGTACCAATTTTTAGCTCTATACGAATTATTGTATCCTTAAATGTCTATTTTGACTATATTATTATTTTATATCCCATAGTGAAAAATCAGCTTTAGTTATTGAAAGTTCCAAGTGCATCCAGGGTATGAAATTATAGTTTCGACGAATATATAAAGGCGGTATAGTTCTTGTCCCGATTCCAGCCTGTAAGCGGGATTTATGGGCTGATTATGTGTCACGTGGACTAGATCAGCCGCCGGGTCCGCTTGTTGATACTGTGCTCTGGTATCTTGAAGGTGGGCGAACACTGAATATTGTCTTTAGTAATGTATTCGATATGTGTATAAAAAATTTCAAAAGAAAAATAAAACCGACTTCAAAAACCACAAACACTAATAAGTAATAAATAATATTTGTTTAGCTACACGTGTAATGTACCTAGGTATGAAGTCGCGCGAGCATATTAAAACAAAATTAGAAATCCAAGAGTGAAGCTCAAATCGGTCCAAGGGTCTTTGAGTAATCGGGGAACATACATAAAAAAAAAAAAAGATTCCGACGAATTGAGAACCTCCTCCTTTTTTGGAAGTCGGTTAAAAATACCTACTTCTCAATAGTTGAATATTAGAAATTGTGGCACTTAGAGACAAGAATATTGCAGAAAATATATCAAAGTGGAAAAGCCATATCCAAAATACTTGTCAAATGATTTGGCGCAGTATAAAGAAGATAGTAGAATACCGGCACATCAGACAATTTATCAAAGCAAAGGGGTGCGCAACTATTATCCGAAAGTCTTGTGTACACTAACTACGTAGTGGTACAATTAAAATCTATTAGTAAAGTAAAAATTGACAAAAAGTGATTATTGTTAATAGAAATAACATAGTTTTGCTACGAAAACTTATATGCTTGAAAATTGAACTGAATACAGCAATGAGCCTGAGCAATGCTAGAAATCTAGTAATTTCTAAATACGTCCAAGCTAGAAGGGTGACCCAAATTATCAAACTAAGGGTGCACACGAGAGGAGAACGTCACGCGATTATTCGACGATTTTCGGGTGGACACTGACTAAAATAAAAGTCATTGGTGATCATAAAACAGCTGATGTGGGAAAAAATCTAGGTAGATCAGTTATTCGGTCTGTCAAACTAACTGATCTAACAAAACACAGCTTAAACTAAAGGACGGATCGGGCTAAAAATTATTGTCAGATACAATATTTTTGGGTGCTTTAAATACAGCAGTGCAATAAACGTGAGCAATGCACGAAATCTAGTAATTTCTAAATTCATCCAAGCTAGAAATGTGACCAACTTATCAAAATAAAGGTGCAGACGAATGAGACGTACGTCACGCGATTATCTGACACATATAATGTGGACACTAATAGGGACTAATAAAAGTCATTGGTGATCTGAAATACAGCTGATGTCAGAAAGAGATTACCTACTGACAAATAATAAAAATAGCTTGCTAGTATATTCGTGGGTGCTTCAAATACAGCAGTGCAATAAACCTGAGCAATGCACGAAATCTAGTAATTTCTAAATTCGTCCAAGCTAGAAATGTGACCCAACTTATCAAACTAAAGGTGCACACGAGTGAGGCGTACGTCACGCGATTATCCGACGCTTGTCGGGTGGACACTCAACGGATTTATGGCGCGGTAAATCACTATTTCAATATTAGACGCGAGGGCACGATTGTGCAACGGGAATTTAGACTGGACGAGACGGATTCCGATGCAATTGTGACACCATAGGCGTAATAGTTTCCATAGTAATTGCTTTAGTTAGTTAGTTAGTTAGTTACTATAGCTTTTCTGAAAAGTTTTTATATACCTTCTTTGAACACACCTGAATGGTCTGGTCTACCTTGCGTGGTTTTTAACCGACTTTCAAAAAGAAGGTGGTTCTCTATTTGGCCCGTATTTTTTTTTAAATAAACCATTCGTTTGTCAAAATTGCACGTAGTATTCACCCATCGAGAATTTGCATAAATTGCTCGACGGGTTTCGTGAAATTAGTAATTCCTCCTACTAATTCTATTATTGTACGTGTTTTTTCATAAAGCCTTTAATGATAAATTGATTTTATTTGGTTTTCATCTAATAGAATAAGGGCCGATTTTTCAATCGTCAAATATATTTTATCTAAGAAATTTTGAGGCTTTGACAGTTATTGTATAGAGTCAATACGGAGTCAAAGTTTATCCAGTGATCGAAAAATCACCTTCAAAGTTCCAAATTGTTTATTTTCGGTAACTTTGTTAACAATCATCTGTAGGAGATTGGAGCTTTCTTTTAGAGGTAGGAGAACCTCTGTGTCAGGTAACAATGTACGTTTAGATTGGGTAGTTGTTTAAAAGTCGTCACGTCCCCGTATCGTGTCGTGTTGACATCAAACAGATCTGTACAATGAACATGTGCAGATCACATTAGTGAGATGTTACAATAAGCCAAGATTTATTAGGTTCATAGGTGGAAATCATCATCCATCTCGGTGCATCCGTTCGACCTGTAATAAGACAATTCCACTTCACATAACCAAGTATCAAGTAAATTATGGTTATACATCCGCCACATAATTATGCTAACTACATGGAAGCAAATAACAATAGATCCTTTTATTGAACACTAGAGGATGCCCGCGGCTTCGCCCGCGTGGATTTCGGTTTTGTAAAATCCCATAGGAACTCTTTAATTTTCCGGGATGAAAAGTAGCCTATGTCCTGTCCCCGGGCTGTCTCCCATGTCTGTACCAAATTTCATTAAAATCGGTTCAGCGATTGGGCCGTAAAAATGTAGCAGACAGACAGACAGACACACTTACTCATTTATAATATAAGTATGGATTAGCTCAGAATTGTAATGAGTAAAAAGTTTCTAAGTTAAGTTTCTTATCACATTTCACATCACGTCACACTATCAAACTTTACACTTTATAATATTATAAAGGCGAAGGTTTGTGTATGTGTGTGTGTGTGTGTGTATATATATTTGTTACTCCTTCACGCAAAAACCACAGGACGGATTTGGCTGAAATTCAGAATGGAGATAAATAATATCCTGGATTAGCACATAGGCTATTTTTTTCCCGGAAAACCAAAGAGTTCCCACGGGATTTCGAAAAACCTAAATCCACGCGAACGAAGTCGCGGGCGTCAGCTACTTTAATATATAGAGAAGATAGAAAAATAGATATGGAAGAAACCAAGATGAAATACGTTCGTCAATTTCAATACAGAAGTAGAAGAAGTATGGCTATAAAAAGAAGCGTGTTCATTTTAAAAGTCACTCCCCATATTATAAATGCGAAAGTATGTTTGTTAACTTGTTGGTTTATTGGTTTGATGGTTTGTCGTTTAATCACGTCGCAAAAGAGCAACGGTTCGACGTGATTTGATGCATGGGTAAAGTTAAAGACCTGGAGAGTGACATAGGCTATTTTCATCCAGGAAAATCAAGGAGTTCCCACGGCATTTTTAAAACCGATGAAACAAGTCCAAGCAGATGAAGTCGCGGGCATCAGCTAGTTATCTATAAAAGTCAAGGAAAGCTGAAAACCGAAAATACTTTCGATTTAAGTTATAGGAGCATTCATAAGGGACTAAAAAAACAGATTTGGTCCTCCATGGATTAGTAAAACCTATGTTATCACACTATCACACTAATATTATAAAGGAGAAAGTTTGTGTGTGTGTGTGTGTGTGTGTGTGTGTGTGTGTGTGTGTGTGTATGTTTGTTACTCCTTCACGCAAAAACTACTGGACGGATTGGGCTGAAATTTAGAATGGAGATAGATTATACCCTGGATTAGCACATAGGCTACTTTTTATCCCGGAAAATCAAAGAGTTCCCACGGGAATTTTAAAAAACCTACATCCACGCGAACGAAGTCGCGGGTATCAGCTAGTTTAATATATAGAGAAGATAGAAGAATAGATATGGAAGAAAGCAAGATGAAATACTTTCGTCAATTTCAACAGAGAAGTAGAAGAAGTATGGCTATAAAAAGTAGCGTGTTCATTTTAAAAGTCACTCCCCATATTATAAATGCGAAAGTATGTTTGTTAATTTGTTATTTTGTGTTTGTGGTTTATTGGTTTGATGGTTTGTCGTTTAATCACGTCGCAAAAGAGCAACGGATCGACGTGATTTGATGCATGGGTAAAGTTAAAGACCTGGAGAGTGACATAGGCTATTTTCTCCAGGAAAATCAAGGAGTTCCCACGGCATTTTTAAAACCGATGAAACAAGTCCAAGCAGATGAAGTCGCGGGCATCAGCTAGTTATCTATAAAAGTCAAGGAAAGCTGAAAACAGAAAATACTTTCGATTTAAGTTAGGAGCATTCATAAGGGACTAAAAAAATAGATTTGGTCCCCCATGGATTAGTAAAACCTATGTTATCACACTATCACACTAATATTATAAAGGAGAAAGTTTGTATGTGTGTGTGTGTGTGTGTGTGTGTGTGTGTATGTTTGTTACTCCTTCACGCAAAAACTACTGGACGGATTGGGCTGAAATTTAGAATGGAGATAGATTATACCCTGGATTAGCACATAGGCTACTTTTTATCCCGGAAAATCAAAGAGTTCCCACGGGAATTTTAAAAAACCTACATCCACGCGAACGAAGTCGCGGGTATCAGCTAGTCACAGATAATTACCACCGCCGAACAGACAAATATTAATGGCGACCACAAATCACAAATGGATGAATCAATCCATTACCAAACATTTTGTTTTAGTCTCGTTAACGTCAACGCGCGATTCGAATACAAACATGCTGACCAATTATTCCATATCACAAATCAGGATATTATTTTTTAACCCCCGACCCAAAAAGAGGGGTGTTATAAGTTTGACGTGTGTATCTGTGTATCTGTGTGTCTGTGTATCTGTGTATCTGTCTGTGGCATCGTAGCGCCTAAACGAATGAACCGATTTTAATTTAATTTTTTTTGTTTGAAAGGTGGCTTGATCGAGAGTGTTCTTAGCTATAATCCAAAAAAATTGGTTCAGCCGTTTAAGAGTTATCAGCTCTTTTCTAGTTTTCTTGTAGAAAAGAAGGTTAGATAACCGTTAGGTTCTTAATATTATGTCAATTGACAAATTTATGTCAAGCTGTCAAGATGCCTTCACTTGTCGGGGGTGTTATAAATTTTTAATTTACACTTGTTTAATCATAAAGTGCTGACAGCAGTACTTTACTGACATTACAGTCTAGCCTGTGAGTTAAGCTACAATTTTATATTAACCTAAACTTATAAACGTTTATATATCTAAGAATCGGTCCATTGACTTTATGTTACTAACATAGTTAGTTTTTATTAGAAGACACTTTGTTCTTATGATTTTTAAACAAATCTAGATGAAAGGCTTACAATAGAAGCCAAGGACACGCCTAATAATGTTTAGCTATTACTGGACAAATTGATGGAGACTAAATATTTACATACATGAGTGGTTTTAAAATTTGTTGGCTGTCGAAGCTTGACATCGACTTGAAACTGAAAGTAAAACCATTAATTCCAATCCACATCCATACTTACTTTCATTCTAATATAGGTAATAAAATACGCAAAAGCACGTTCGTCTGTGTGTATGTCTGTCTAGATTTATCTCTGAAAATCAAAGAGTCCAGGGGTTTTTAAAAACTAAATTCACGCGAATGAATTCGCGGGCATCATCTATATTATATACGAATATATTTACAAATATCTTCATATTCAAATTTAGATACAGGTAACGTTGATTTAGTTTTGAAGTTCCTAGCTTTTGTAGCTAGACTAGACATAACAAACATAAGCAAACACCTGTTGAATTTATGAGTATTGGAAAAAATTGTTTTACTGGGTAAAAAACCTGGAAAATTTTGCAAAACGCCTACCTGCCCCCCGGTTGTGTGAGAAAAACGTATTCATGATTATCGTTATCGTCAAGAAATTCTGCTCTTTGATTGGTTTATTCGCTGTTTACCTTTTTTCACAGCAAATCAAAGGGCAGATTTTTTTGACGAATACGTTTTTAAACTATGAATACGTTTTTCTTAAACAATCGGGGGGCAAATTTTCCAGGATAAAGTATATTAGCTGTTGAAAGCGTTGTCACCCTTAACACAAATGCGGTGGTTAACATTGGCATATCAATGTTGATAGCTTATTGATTATCACAGGATGTATGTACGTGATTAATTGCATAGCACTGTCAGAGGGATTCAGAGTTATGAACGACATGCTGGAACTGAGTGGATTGGTATGTTTCATGAATTAACTGAAATTAAAAGGTAATAACCGATTTCCGAGTCCTATACAAATACAACGGACTATTGAAATCAATATGGATACATGGTTGCCAATGGGCCTCATAAGAAAGCTCACAGTCATTCCGATGGGGAGAGTTATGTATGTTTCTCTACGTTAGCAAATCAGAAAAGAGGAGATCCGTGGAAGAATCAGACTATCACCGATATAGCTCAAAGGATTGCGACTTGTGAAGCTCAAGTTTCAATGGGCTCAAGTTTCAATAGTTCGAAAAACCGATAGACGTTGGGGTCCCAAGGTGCTAGAATAGCGACTTCACACCGGAAAGTGCAGCGTTGGAAGACAAAGTGCAGCGTTGGAAGACAAAGTGCAGCGTTGGAAGACAAAGTGCAGCATTGGAAGACAAAGTGCAGCGTTGGAAGACATAGTGCAGCATTGGAAGACCTCCCATAAATAGGACAGGAGCATAGAACGAGCCGCTGAATTCACGAGGCACAAACCCGTGGCATGTGGAAGTCCCTGCAAGATACTTAAATATGTCCAGCCTGGCTAGCATGGGCAGTAGATAAAAATTATATCCCCCAATTATATCCCCCAATTATATCCACTGATGTCATAGAAATCAGTGGATATAATCGGGGGATATAATTTTTATCTACTGCCCATGCTAGCCGGGCAGCAGTTGACGTTTACGTTTGTCTCGTAGATATAAGTATGTACAAAATTATGAACGAGTCTTCAAGACACCTGAAAAAGACAAGGATCATTATTTGATGATGTTACACAAATAGCAAGCATATTAAGAATAGAATAGAATTGATTTTTATTCAAATAAACTTGTACAAGTGCTTTTGAATCGTCATAACTCAAAATTAAAAAAAAAAAAACTCCGACACAAAAACCTCTATAAGAAAACTAGAAAAGAGCTGATAACTTTCAAACGGCTGAACCGATTTTCTTCGAATATATTTAAGAACACTCACGATCAAGCCACCTATCAAACAAAAAAAACTAAATTAAAATCGGTTTCTTTCATTTAGATGCTACGATGCCACAGACAGATACACAGATAGACAGACACACAGATACACACGTCACTCCTCTTTATAACAACCCTCTTTTTGGGTCGGGGGTTAAAAATAATTTACCACTTAAATAAAAGTAAGATAAAAGTAAGACATAATTCAAGCTGATATAGCAATCGCAAACGAAATGTAGATAAGTATACTTATCTAATTATTCAAAAGGCAACAATATCGCGTACAATAGACACATTTTCCCCGCTGAAAACTGGCGCAAACGGAACAATGGCGACATATCCTCACCTGTTTATACAATCCGATAATAGCTAGATTATTATTAGACATGAATTATTGTCGCAATTAGATGCGACAACGGCGGGAAATGGCGTCGCGTCCGTACAAAGCGTACGGACGTACGTTGGACAGCGGCGGGTATAAATCAATCAGCTTGTGAGCGAATCACGCGGGCTCGGCGCTAGTGGCACGCGGGGTTATGGAAGAAATTCTTTCATTTGCATAATCACGTAGGTGAAACTTTAACGTGGTATCAGTGGTGGTGGATTGTGGTGTCGTGTTGTAATAACCTAGACCTAGGTTTGCCTAGACACCATAGATCGGCCTCCTATTCGGGCATGCACTTCTAACTAGCTTTAACAGGGCTCTCTCCGTCACTTACTCCATACAATCGTAGTTTCAATTTCATTTGAATATTAAGACGACGAATATGAAGATGATTCTGATGAAAGGTACAGGGTTAGCTTATATCCCAGCGACGGACATAGGCTACTTTTCATCCCGGAAAATCAAACAGTTTCCACGGAATCTTTAAAAACCTTATTCCACGCGGACGAAGTCGCGGGCATCCTCTAGTTACTAATAGAGGAAACTCCTAATGATTACTTACATTCATTACAAATTCCGATTCCGAATTCAGCATACCCCCCCCAAACACGTAGATCGCGACAAAGCCTACAAATGACGTGTGATCAACCAACCTCACTTGTTATTGAATAATCTTCCCCTGTACGTATCAATTTATCATGGATTCAATGAAGGTGAAACTATATATCAGTTATGGTGACATCGAATCTGTGTATCCGGATTATGAAATCTCAAACTCCACTCAAAACCCAACCGCAACTCTTACCAAGTTAAGTTCAAAATACATTGTCGCTAGGCGAAGGATTAAAGCTGTTTCAGAAGGGTATCGAAAGATGCATATTGACGTCATCCAAAAGGGAGTCGGCAGTCGAATGCAAAATGGTTCAACCATGGATTTGGCATATGTTATAGGGTAACTATTGTTGATACACACGGACGAAATAAGGCCTAATAAAACAATCTTCTTATTTTGTATCTCTCCATAATGTATAAAACCTTGGCTGCCATCTAAATATGAAAAGAAAAGTCTTGACTTATTAACTGACTCATCAACGCCCAGCTCAAACCTTAGACCTAGAAAGCTGATTTTTTTCTCCCATGTTTCCTTTATAGCGTAGGCAAGGAAAAAGGGTAGATTTTTAGAAACTCCCACAATCACTTGTCTCGTTTCTAATTTTCTGCCCTTTTTCAAACGGAGAAATCATGCTACGTTGGCTATATTACCATTTTGTACATGCATGTGACGTTAGGGGTTACAATGTTACAACCATCTTTCAGGCGTAGATAAATAAATGTCTATCATTTGATGACTAAATATCAATTTTTAACCCCCGACCCAAAAAGAGGGGTGTTATAACTTTGACGTGTGTATCTGTCTGTGGCATCGTAGCTCCTAAACTAATGAACCGATTTTAATTTAGTTTTTTTTGTTTGAAAGGTGGCTTGATCGAGAATGTTCTTTGGTATTATAATCCAAGAAAATCGGTTCAGCCGTTTGAAAGTTATCAGCTCTTTTCTAGTTACTGTAACCTTCACTTGTCGAGGGTGTTATAAATTTTTAATTTACACTTGTTATCACAGTTAACCTCAGTGTTCGTGTGTATCAAGCTAATCTATATGTCTTGACCGATCCGGTCGGCTGTATTTCATATCGGGAATGGCGAACATGGAACTAATTGCGGGGGTGATTCCGATTGCGACAATCCAGTTGTCGTTGTCGGACACCGATTGTTATTGGTGGTTATGGATACATCGCTTGGAATCGGTTTTGTGTAAGCAAAGTTTGAATGGACATGATGTATGTCTGTAAATATGTCTCTGCGTTGTATTCCTCATCACTGAGAGTATAGTGATTCTTCTAATCCATACTATTATTATAAATGCGAAAGTATGTCTGTCTGTCTGTCTGTTACCTTTTCACGGCCCAACAGTTTAACCAATTCTGACGTTGGGTACAGGGTTAGCTTATATCCTAGGGACGGACATAGGTTATTTTTATCCCGGAAAATTAAATAGTTTCCGCGGGATCTTTAAAAACCTAAATCCACGCGGACGGAGTCGCGGGAATCCTCTAGTAATGCATAAAATATGATGTAAATACAGAGGGTCCGCAACAATTTGATTAAAAATGATTAAGCATACTTTTTTTGAAACATCAGTTTTTCAAAATTACCACGGTCTTTTGGTGATTACACAAAAACTAATTTTTGGGGTGAGCCACTTTTTAGCAAAGCGATGGCAGAGTGGTCAAAGAATTAACTAAAGACAAAAGTAAATAATCCATACTAATATTATAAATGCGAAAGTGCGTCTGTTTGTCTGTCTGTCTGTCTGTCTGTCTGTCTATCTGTCTGCTACCTTTTCACGGCCCAACAGTTTAACCGATTTTCACGAAATTTGGTACAGAGTTAGCTTATATCTCGGGGACGGACATAGGCTACTTTTTTACCCGGAAAACCAAACAGTTCCCACGGGATCTTCAAAAACCTACATCCACGCGGATGAAGTCGCGGGTATTCTCTAGTTTTGTATAAGTATTCCCTAGATATGCATATCAAATGTAAATGGAATTTGTACGGGACAGATAATATCAAGCATAAAAATACAAGATCACGTCTCATTTCCTCATTCACAATCCTCATAAACAATGTACGACCCATAACGGATCTATTATTAGAAAATAAACGATCTCTTTATTGGAAATGTGAGGATCCAATATGAAGCTCGTAAACAAATTATTCGTAAAACCAGTACTTTGTACGTCAACCCTCAAATGCGACCATAAAAATATATGCCGGGGCATCCCTACACGCCAAAAATGCTCGACCGTAATAAAGAAGCGCGATAAACCGAGTAAAAAATGGCCGACATGAATTCATTGATATGACATTTGGGGTTTCGCCGAATGGTCACGGTTATAGCTCAGAAATTTTCCTCTAGACATATTTCCTTCTTATAGTTTTACGGGTTCGGCCCCATCTTTTATTGGCGACTGGGAATCTTGTCAATCCTATTACGCGGGGTCGTTTTTATCCACAGGCCGCGTTTTAGGGTTATGACTTTTGATATTATTGCGTTAGTGTTTATAAACTAATTGTCGATTACGATTTGCCTAGCTACTCGTACCTACCTATATAGGTAGTTATTGAAACTAAAATCATTCTGTAATCAAAATTAAAATATAACCTTTTTTCTTTGGTAGAGACCATTGATGTCGAAGGCATCTTAGAGACTGCCTTGGCCCATGCGTAGCTCTTTATAATAAACTTTAAAAATCTTTGGAAAGAGCAACCGCCGAGTTTCTTGCTGGTTTTTCTCGGTAGTAAAATCATTCCGAACCAGTGGGAGATGCTTTTGACGATTCAAAAGTAGTTGTAAAAGTCTTATTCAATGAAAATACTTTGAATTTTATTGAAAAACCTTTTATAAGAAATCCTGAAACATTATTACACTTTGTTTTTCAGCAAGCGTGTAAAAATGTACCTATTTAAGGTAGGTAGGTATTTAGGTAAAAGGTAAGTGGTTCCTAAAATGGATACACAAGGAAGTATCCAAAGTAAATCACAGCGGCGAATATTTGTTATAAGCCGGCGTATGCAGCTAGGCGGGGGGCGACGCCGACCGATACGTTTTGTCGCTTCGCAAACCGCGGTCACGGAGCTCTGTGCTTCTGCCTACGAACACGTGGACTCGGTATTATAATAACACTTATAAAACAAGGGTAAATTAAAAACTTTCAAACGGCTAAACCGATTTCCTTTAATTATAGCTAAGAACACTCTTGATCAAGCCACCTTTCAAACAAAAAAAAACTAAATTTAAATCGGTTCATTCGTTTAGGCGCTACGATGCCACAGACAGATACACACGTCAAACTTATAAGACCCCTCTTTTTGGGTTGGCCAATTGCGAGTTAGACTCGCACTTGGCCGGTTTTTTTTATAAAATAAAAGTTGTGTGCAGACGCTTTAGCTGCATCCCACATTCAGGTGACCTCCGCTGTGGCGGGTGCAGCGACCACCAGAGCGAACGGGCCAAGAGGCGCAAATATGAAAACCTCGATGGGAGCTACATATTTGTGCCTTTTGGCGTGGAGACCTTGGGACCGCATTTGTGCCTTTTGGTGTATGGAAGTATACTTTTGTCCTTAAAAAAATGGATTATAGCTCGTTCACACAGGCTGCGTAAGCGTTGCGTAAGCGTAGACGTAGCGCGTACCATTACGTTGTAATGTATGGAATTGTAGTAAACATGGCACACCGCTTGCGTAAAGCGTGGGCGTATGCGTAACCCGGTGTGTTAGGGGTTCACGCGCGACACTACGCGCGCACGTGTCACGTGTACACAATTGGTGTGAATTAAAGGTAACAACGTACATAATAGATGATAATATGTCGCATTTTGAATTCGTCACGAGATTCGAGCAAAAATAAAACTGCCTTCTCCATACAAAACAGTTCGTAGTCCAATGCCTACCATCCGTGCGGCTGGCCGAAATTTAGATGTCACGACTGCAACGCTTTCCTACCTAATGCGCGCCGTACGCAATAGCTGTTTGTTAGTGACTGCATGCGGTAGGCACAAGATTGAAGATAGCGCACGAATTATACGGTCTTCTATGTGCGCGCGGCCTAATGGCTTTAGCCGTGTAAATCTTCTGGACGGCTGGCTGAATCTGTTCTAATTACCGCAATTGAATCATTGGATTTACGATTAGTTGGGGGATTTTATCGCGATTTTATTGCTCGGTTTTACATCTTTGAGCTCGGTAGAAAACTCTTTTTTTTATAATTTACTTTGAAACTCTATCTTATTTCTAAGCATACCCAGAGCGTAATCGTCTCCTCAGTAGAACAATGAACCGTGGCTACTACAGCCATATTGAAAGCCATTAGATATGCCATATTATAAGCCCCATCAAACGTTTCAAAACCTAAAAGCCAGCTAGCTGACTAGCTAGCAAAATACTTAGTCATTTTTCTTATACCCCGCATCCTACCTCAATATACTGTATCAGTGGAAAGAAGTTAGTCCACCACCATGTTTTCAAAAAACATTCAAAATTCAATTACAAAACGTAGTTTCGTTTGTGATTGGTTGGTGACTCAAAATAGTACCCACTGAGATTTTCGCCTCTATCATTTGTATGAGATTACATAACAGAGAGGGCGCTATACTAACTATTTCCGCGGATACGGTATAGTACGATTCTACCTACTTACCTTGTGTGCATTTGTCAACATTCATAATCGGCCTGGAGAAGCAAAACCATTAGCCGAAGACATTTGAAATATCAATTTCATCCCTTAAAAATTACATAATTATGACACTACAAAGAATGGGGGGAGGACATCAAATACTCAAATGAGACAAAAGCCCTGAATACAAAGGGCGGTATTAAAAAAAATGAATTGTGAAGGGTGCACTCAATACGAGCACTTTCGTCTCGATCTCTGAGACATCCATTAGGTATTATTGAAGATTTTAATATCAAAAATTGCCGAGATGCTGCTGCGGGTGTTTTTAGATTGCGCGATGTCGGGAATCAAGTTAAGCCTGGCGACCGTTCCTATAAAAATACGAGAGAGACCATTAGCATATTATTTGCCTGTGGTGAAATCAAACTTTTAATATTGTTGTCAATTTTTGAAATGAAAACTTTTTTTGGCGCGTTGGTCGATTTTGGGACGGGTAAAAATTTCAAGGATTAGCAAGCTGAAGTGGCAATGGGCAGGTCATGTCTGTCGCAGAACAGACGGCCGATGGGGCAGACCTGTTCTGGAGTGGAAACCGCGTTCCGGTAAGCGTAGTGTGGGACAACCTCCAGCCTCCAGCCCACTGGACCGATGACCTGAAGAAGGTGGCGGGGAGAGGGTGGATGAGGAAGGTGTTTGGTGGCGCGCTCTTGGAAAGTCCAGCAGTGGGCGTATACAGGCTGATGGAATGGAATGTAAAATACTTCAAGGTAGCGTCACTGACGTGCTAATGTTAATAATGCTTGGAGTGTCAATAAATGTAAAAACTACTAGTAACTAGCTAGTAAATTATGTAACTAGAAGTTAATGGTTTTAAGTTACAAATCAGGAAATTTTTATTTAATTTTAATTCATCGTAGTAAAATGCGTGTTTAAAAAATATTTTCTACTATACGATACAATATTACCTGATACCACAAAAAAATCCGGTCGATAAGCATTGTACCTTGAATTAAACAAATCCACACCTATAAAGGATTAGAAAAAAAATCAATGCTACGGATTTCATAAAATTACGAACCGAATCGGACGTCCAGCTGTGAGCTCGACGTATCGAACCACAAAAACCCTCCGGGGAAGCGATCTTTTGGAGATCCTTTGTGAAATGCTTGACTCGAATAATAGTTGAGCAAAGTTTTTGAAATCGCTTTATATTTAGCTATAAGTTATCTGTTACCACCGTGCATAAGCTCCTTCAAAGTAATTTTATTAAATTTTTAACCCCCGACCCAAAGAGAGTGTTATAAGTTTGGTGTGTTAGGTCAACAAAAACTAGTAGAAACGTTACATGAAAGATTAAACTAGCTATACTAATAGGAATTATTCAAATTAAACTAACAGTTTTTAAATTAGATCACTTTTTCAAAAAGTGGGGCAACTATCCGTACTTTACCGTATTTATAACCGTGCTACGCGAATATGATCATCAAGGTGCTAAACGACTTACGGCCTTTGACGTACATTATACATCCTTAATTTTTTTGGTTCTGCTGTAAGCAAAGTCAAAGCGATACTTTTTCTGCCAGATTTTGAATGTATTCGTATGATATTTTCCCAGAAGTGGAATGTTTTTACTTTTTATCTAAGCAAGAGAACCATGTCCGTCTGTGGATGCTCAACTATTGCGATCAAAATATACAGAACCCTCTAAAAATAAAACTCGACGCTACCATTTGAACCTTTTTTTGTAAACTCCCACGTTTCGCGATTCGACCTGTATTTAACCGCTGTCCGTGTCAATCATCCACCCTTATTTATTGTTTTACTTGCTTTTTTACTTTTTTAATTTTCATTTCGTTAGACACGGTATGCGCGTTTTTTAATTACTTATTATCAGATTATACCTGATAATTGGTAGATAATTATCTGCAGTAATCTATACCAATATTACAAAGTGTGTAAGTTTGTTTATAGGAAGTGATCTCTGGAACTACTGAACCGAAATGGAAATTCTTTCACCTGGAAAACTACATTGTTCCTGAGTGGCATAAGCGACTATGAAGTTTGGATCATGGTGGCTTTGGGAGATAACAGGTAATGAAGGTGTAAAAAATGTTACGTCAAAGTATAAAATCTAATTTTTTTATCGTTCCTCCCTGTGTTAGGGACAATATGCAGAGCAACTTTCAGCTTTTATAAAATAACGAAGGTCTTGCACGCTCTGGCTCTTAGTCCAATAGTAATGTTTGATATAATTAATCAAAACCACCCTACAATTTAATCAGTGATACATCTAATAATCATGATAATGTCATTAGATAGCTTAATGATAGAGTTATGAGTCATGATTGATTAGACTCAGATGATTGATTTGGCTAAATGTTAACTAATTTAAATATCTAATAACATATTTTTGATTAGGTATGCATTATACTAGGTTAATAGGTGTGATAGCATAGTGGTAAAGACGTCGCCCACCTATTCACGGGGTTTTACCCGGAGTTATGTGCATATTACCAGTACAGTCTGCCAGTCCGCATTTGAATATCTTGGTGGACTATTATCTAAAACTGGACCCTTCTCATTCATCATGATGATCATCATGATCAACCCATTTCCGCACACCTACTGAGTACGGGTCTCCTCTCAAAATGAAAAGGGTTTAGGCCATAGTCTGCCACGTTGGCCCAGTGCGTATTGGCAGACTTTACACACCTTTGAGAACATGGAGCACTCTCAGGCATGCAGGTTTCCTCACGATGTTTTCCTTCGCCGTTAAAGCAAGTGATATTTAATTGCTTAAAACGCACATAACTGAAAAGTTAGTGGTGCGTGCCCGGGACCGAACCCCCGACCTCCGATTAGGAGGCGGACGATCTAACCACTAGGCTATCACGGCCCTTCTCATTCTGAGAGGAGAATTATAGGAGGAGTAGGAGGTTGAGATAATCGGCGCGTTTAGAACCCTCGTAACTTTCTTTATCTTTAAGTTTACGTACAAATTAATTATTACATATTATCATTATTTACAAATTCAACAAATGACAATCAAAAAGTGTACATTTAGTAGGTAGGTACGTAGGTATACATTTTGTATAAATGCTTTGAGTTTGAGTTTAAATGATGATGATATTATTATTGTTGATTAGATATAAGACAACCGCTTGGTTATAATTACAAATGTTAAGTGATGATGAGCCTTATAATACGTAGATACTCAAATTGGTGAAAAATTTATTAAAACGTATTTTTCAAAGGCTCAAGGGGGTCGTCTTTCAAGTATAACTCGGATTTATACTTTTTATATCGGTAGATATTTCTAGAGGTTTAATTTTTTTTCACAGCTGATAATCCGTATCGATATCCTCAAAAATGTCAAAAATACTTCAAAAACTCACAATGAAACACCGCATTATAATCGATTTGGTACCAAAATAAACTATTCTCAAGGCAAGTGTACAAAAATGTTTTTTACCAATCTTTTTTTTTTTACAGATCAAATCAAGTAGATACATTGAAGTGCGTAAGATGCGTTACAATTCTACAATATACGAATTTCAATCGTTGTGTCATAATAATAGGGTTCTAAATTGTTTGCGTTGGGACCACATAAATTCTAAAGGCGCGTCTACACTGCGTCAGTTGAAAGGCGATTGACAGAGGTTTATCCCAGCGGGCTATTTGTACTAATTCTTTTTATTGTGGACCATTGAAGGGTAAATGTATAAAGCGCGGCGATGTGTGAACGATATGGATACCGTAGGATTCTAACCGATTGTGGTAAAAAGTAAAAAAGTATTGACTGATTTTATTGTAACTTATATTTTGAGTTACTTATATTTTGAATTGTTATTTATATTTAGAGTCTCAATAGCTCAACGGTTATAGGAGTGGACTGAATTCCGAAATGTCGGCGGTTCAAACCCCAGCCGTCGCACTATTGTCGTACCCACTCCTAGCACAAGCTTTACGCTTAGTTGGAGGGGAAAGGGGAATGTTAGTCATGATTAAAAATGGCTAATATTCTTTTTCTTAAAAAAAAAATATCTTCTTAAATGTGTTCAGTATCGGATTAACACCAAGCAGATTTTTATGGTAATAAAAATTAATTACGTATTTTCCTCATTTTCATAGGAGTGTTTAAAAGTGACATCAATAATTTAATCGTTTTAATAAATAAAACTTACTCAAGTTAATGTCAGAAGTCAAATTCAATATAAGAAAGTTTCTCAAGACGGAATTGTAATCCAGTTCGTTGTAATAATGCTACGATATGTAAAACAATTTTCATATTGGTTCTAACTTATTCAAAGCTCACGATACGAAGATTCCATGTGTTTTATTTGCTCATCGAGTTGCGATACTTTTGTGTGGTGCAAATTATAGGAGACAATGTTTATAATTATTTAACTGATCCATCCTTATATTATTATTTCACACATTTTTTTTTATAAATGAGGCCATATTTTCAAAAAAAATTTTTTTTTGTACAGCTTATAAATAAAATTAATACAATGTAGGACATACTGTCATAAACACAGATGGTCGATTACTTAACTTAGGCATCAGATTCTAAACCTAATTTCTGCTATAACTTTATCAGGATAGTAAATAATTGAAAAAAAATGATTGAAAAAAAAAACTACCTTCCCATTTAGTTGTATTTAATTTTAAATAGATTTTATATTTTAATTTATGTCTATATCTAGTTTGTATGCAGGCAGATTTTACTATGTTATTTTGATAAATATTTACAGAATGAGCTAAGGACACTAAAAAGCGTCCGTGAAAATATGAGCTCAATCGTGATTGAGCATGCAATTTCATTTAGACTACCTACTTTAACATTATCTAAATAAGATAAGTTTTATATTGCAATGCACTCGCGTATATTTTTTTTGTTCTGCTGTAAACAAAATGAAGTCAAAGCGACAATTTTTGTGACAAATTTGTATGTGACCAAGAACGTTTACTTTCACAAATGCGGCATTCTTTATTAATGTCTTATATTCGTCGCAAATTGATAAAAGCTTATGTTTGCACCAAACCCGAAAGGGGATGTCAGAATTCACGTCAAACGTCATCGGCCTGGAAGACGGCTCTTCGGTTTTGATACACGTCTTATAAATATTACAGCGTGTACACGCGCCTTAACTTCGATATCTATCTCTCAATATTGCGCTCTAAGTGTTAAGAATTAGGGGCGCATTTTCTTTTTTGCAACAAATAAATAAGGGGCAAAAGTCAAGCTATGAGAGCGACCAATTATAACTTGAGTTTGATATTACACTTTAGAATTTTGATTTTTCGATTTTGTTGTATCGGTTTGACGGGAACGGTCGGTTGTTTATAATTAAAATGGCGATTCCATTTCTGATCTTGTCTGTGGTTCAATTTTTTTTTAATTCCCTGTCGATCAAACGCTGGTGAAGGGATGAGCGCATTAAATTGTTGTGTCTCACGATTATAAAATACTTGTAATAACCGTGAAATGAAATGGGATAAACAATATAGAACGTCTGTTATTTTTGTGATTTTTGACAACCTTTAAATTAACTAAAATTAACTAACTCCTTAAGGGTCTGTATTATATCCAGTACCTACTTAACTATCACAGGACTACCACATGAAACATAACAATAATATCTCACAACCATGCTTATTAATTGTAATTATAAATTAAAAGAAAATAATTATGTCACTTGGTTGCTGGTAGTTTCTGATGACCCAGCTTACACTGTAAAAGTTAGAGTATTTACTCATCTTTACTTCATACCAACTAAGCAAATAGGGATTAATCATTCAGCTAAAATATGATATAAGACCCGGCAGAGTTTTCTGAGGTGCCCGGGATCGAACCCCTGACCTTCCGAAGAGGAGTAGTACGTCTTAACCACCAGGTTATTACGGTTATAAGCAATTAAATATCGTTGTAAGCAATCAAATATCACTTGGTTTGACGGTGCATGAAAACATCGTGAGGAAACCTGCATGCATGAGAGTTCTTCATAATTTTCTCAATGGTGTGTGAAGTCTGCCAATCCACACTTCAATCAGCGTGGCAGACTAAGCCACTCACGCTTCTCATTCTGAGATGAGATCTATGCCCCTTTGTGGATCGGAGATGGGTTGATCATGATGATGATGAAGAGTTTTTGATTCTGTTCTTAAACAACCAATAGCTCACCTTTTTAATTATGCTAAAAAAGGCTTTACTTTACCACCCAAGATATGACTCTTAAAAATTCATTAGCATCCTGTAACTCCCTTTTTTTAACCCCCGACCTAAAAAGAGAGGTGTTATAAGTTTAACGTGTGTATCTGTGTATCTGTGTATCTGTGTATTATCTGTCTGTGGCATCGTAGCGCCTAAACGAATGAACCGATTTTAATTTACTTTTTTTTGTTTGAAAGGTGGCTTGATCGAGAGTGTTCTTAGCTATAATTCAAAAAAATTGGTTCAGTCGTTTAAGAGTTGTCAGCTCTTTTCTAGTTTTCTTGCAGAAAAGAAGGTTAGATAACCGTTAGGTTCATAATATTATGTCAATTGACAAATGTCAAGCTGTCAAGAGGGACGTTGGCTAGATACATAATTAAATGATGTTTTGGAAAACTCAGATACTTTTGATCGTAGGCGCGGAATAGTCCAAGAAAATCGGTTCAGCCGTTTGAAAGTTATCAGGTCTTTCCTAGTTACTGTAACCTTCACTTGTCGTGGGTGTTATAAATTTTTAATTTACACTTGTTTAATGAAAGTGTATGAATTTGTCAGTAATTCTCTCAAATTGTTGTAGTTTTAGGCTTATAACTTGTTAAATTTTAGTTTAGATTGTGCCGATGGGGCTGGCAGATATGGGACACCTATAAAATCCCATTAAAATATTAGAATTAATAAAAAAACTCCCAAATACTTATCAGTGAGTTTCCATAGCAAATTACCCAAATACGAGAGACAGCCATCTTCAGATGTAATGCAAAGGTGTTACCTGAAAGATAAAGCGAAGCAGAGCAGAAAGTTTTTAGTGCATAGGCCGTTGGGCAGCATCATCAATGGAGTCGGGCATACCTTTGGCATACCCGAAACACTGAGATATCCATGGGGACTTTTCACTTCTCCAAACAAACAAAAAATAGAGTCCCTTTAGCACCCAAAAAGGGCCTTTTGATATTATTATCACCTGACCTCACTTCACCTAGAAATAGGTAAGTAGACACTTATTGCTAGGACTCTGAATGGTTTTTTGAAAGCAACATCTGTTCAAAAACAACCAATAATTCGCCTTTTTGTTTATCCTGCAAAAAGGCAATAACTTTACCACACAAGATAGGGCTATTAAAAATCAATAAGCGTCCCATAACTCCGTTTATGGTTATCAATGGGTTTCCATAGCAAAGTGGCCAGCTACTTACAGACCGATATCGAATGCGAGAGCAAAAAGTAATCTGATTGTTTATTGTATTAAAACGTCCGTGTACGGTGGTGGTGACAAGTTCAGTGAGGGTGGCTCAGGGATTTCTCTATATACTCGTATATGAAACGAAAAGCTGACTGACTGACTGAATAACTAACTGATCTATCACCGTGGGACGGATCGGACTGAAATTTGGCATGCAGATAGATATAATGACGTAGGCATCTGTTAACAGGGCTCTCTCCGTCTCTCGCTTCATACAATCGTAGTTCCAATTTCATTTGAATATTAAGCAACCAAAGTCCATGAAATTTTGCAGACAATATATTCTAGAAAGTAATATCTGTATCTGTGGTCTTTTAGATTTTTCTAAAAATATTATGTACTTTTAAAATCACAGGGCTCAAAGATTTGTATGTAAATTTTTAAGACCGCGTAACTTTGAAACCGAATATTTTAACAGAAATCGGGAAAACCACAGACATAGATTATTAGTTTCTAGAATATGTCTGCAAAATTTCATGGACTTTGGTTGCTTAATATTCAAATGAAATTGGAACAACGTTTGTATGAAGCGAGTGAAGGAGAGACCCCTCTTAAGAAACTGAATGACTGATATATCAACTCACAGCTCAAACTACTGGTCGGGTGGGGCTGAAATTTGCCGTGCAGATAGCTATTATTACCTGGCATCTGCTAAGAAAGGATTTTTGAAAATTCAACCCCTAACGGGGTAAAATAGGAGTTTCAAATTTCGGGGTCGCGGGCATATCTTTTATTCCCTTTCCTTGTCAGATTTCAGCTTGACCTCAATCACACCTTAAGGTTGGTAGGTTATTAAATAATTTAATGTTGAAGATTTCATGGGAGGAGGTGCATACATACTAATGATAGGGTCATTCGGACTGATTAACATGGAAAGGATGCAAAGTATTTTTATTTTTTTATTCATTCAGATACAATTTAGCCCTTGTCTGCAATCTCACCTGGTGGTAAGTGATGATGCAGTCTAAGCTGGAAGCGAAAGTATCTGCTATGTAGCGACTCACTTAACCAATGATCAGAACTACTCAGATTCTTTTATAGATTCTATTTTATAAAAGTTTAACCATAAATAATTGAATAAAGGTCAAGCTTTAGGAAGTTCCATCTTCGGAATAAAGGCAAGGGTTAAGAGAACCAGGAACTCGAGGTTGTTTAAGGAACTGCTTAATATTAATGTCAAACTTGCAAGCCGGACTGTATGGTCAACGGTAGGCAAATGAGTTGTACAATGCCGATACCCGTGCAGGAGTTATTTTCATATTTGTCCTCATCGTATTGTTAATATATTCGTCACAGGGCTGCCTGAAAGCCATTCAAAAATTCCGAAAGATATCTTCCAAACTTAGTCTTTGATTGCTGAAAAAAGTGTAGATTATAGGCTTATTATAGGGAAAACTCTCAAACTTATGTAACGTCACAAAATGCCTAGTCTTGGCTTGAAAGTAGAATTGAAATTGAAAATTGAAATATGCTTTATTGTACGCCATCATAACAAGTGTAAATTAAAAATTTATAACACCCCCGACAAGTGAAGGTTACAGTAATAACTAGAAAAGAGCTGATAACTTTTAAACGGCTGAACCGATTTTCTTGAATTATAGCTAAGGACACTCTCGATCAAGCCACCTTTCAAACAAAAAAAACTAAATCAAATTCGGTTCATTAGTTTAGGAGCTACGATGCCACAGACAGATACGCAGATACACACGTCAAACTTATAACACCCCTCTTTTTGGGTCGGGGGTTAAAAATGCCTAGTCTTGGCTTAAAAGTAGAATTGAAATTGAAAATTGAAATATGCTTTATCGTACGCCATCATAAAAAGAAACACAAAAGTAAGTGAACAAAAATATGTAAGTACAATTTGGCGGCCTTATCGCTTTGAAGTGATCTCATACGATGTAATAAGGCTTTTAGCTCCTTATTAGATATAGTTTTATACCCACCAGTACAGGTCTCCTATCAGAATAAGAAAGGTACTATGTCTTTGCTCAGACATTACTTAGAGTTAAAACGAGACAGATTTATGTGAAAGTCATACATCTGTCTTATTTTAACTAAATCTTAAGTGAGAGCAAAGTCAAAGTCCGCTCTATAGATCTCAGCCTTAAATTGCATCATCACTTGCCAGCAGGTCTGATTGCAGCCAAGCGATAATCTACAAATTAAAAAAAAAAACATTAATAAGAGCAAGGGAAAATGAAAAGATCATAGAAATGTGGCAACCATGGTGGAATCGACGAGGCAATGTTTATTGCTCATATTTTTTGCTCGGCGGTTTGCAGCAAGATATTCAAATTAGGGTGGTCCATTGTGCGGTCCGTGTATACTGTTCGCTATGCGTTGTAATACAATCCGGTAAGGTTGGAGGCACAACGAGCTCATTATAGCGTTTGTTTGTTTACGTAATGATGCGGCCTAAGAAGTATTTCCAGCTAACCCAAAGCAGCTGTTCTCGAGCTATGCGAGAAGTCCAATTGCCTAAAACTTTAATATAGTCAATGCGATAATCATAATCCTTCCAAATGGCTGGCACTCTTCTACTATACTTAAAACACAGTTTTAATGAGAGTTTCTTGATGATTTTTCTCCGTAGGATTCCAAACCCATGGTAGATTTACTTGGTGATTTAAAAGCACTTGTAAAAGTTTATTTGAATAAAAAAATTCTTTTCTTGTTGCTATAGGTAGAGTCATGTGTAAGCTAATTACAAAAGTAGAGTGACTGCAATGTGTAGTGTCATAAAAAATCTAATAAATTGACTTGTTTTCATCTGTACTTACACTAATAGGAAAGTGAAAAAGACTTAGTAGTAGATATACAGGTAAAAAAGCGCTTTTTTCTTCGAAATCTCAACTAAAAGTTGAAAGTCATTGCAATTTTGTATTAGAAATGGACACAATATTTGACCTCAGTGTGACTACAGCTTAAAGTTTCGTTGAATAATTATCCGATTAGAAGTAGCATTGAAGGAGGATAACTCTATTCGTATAGGAATAGAAAAGATAATATTATTAACGAGATCGTGCCGTTTTGCTAAGGAAATTATATGAAGACATATTGAAGGAAATATTTCGTAAATTATCGTTGCCAAATTTTATTGCTGCAAAGCTTTAAAAGGAAGAAAACGAAAGTTCCGTTATATAAAAATTATTGTATTGTCAAATACAACAGCATCACCTCAATTTTTCGCCTAAAAATATAATACCTCAAGGTCCCTCAACCCTTTACCGCTCAGCATTCACAAACGAAACGAAACAATCCCAGAAGAAACTTATTTTTTAAATACCCACTTAAAACAAGACAACTCGGGCACCGTAAAAAAAAATAACGAACGGAGTTTCAAAAGCGCACAAAATTATTTGGGATATTCAGCAAATGCTAACCGCTAACGACGTTGTTTAATATTTGAAATATAAAATACAGAAAAAAACCTCTTTTGTCGGCCGACGCGGGTCCCGGTAACTTTTTTTTAAACTGCGGTCCGTTTGTAAGGGTAAAGGGAAAAATGCTGCCCCCGTCCCCCGTGGAAAACTTTTTTGCGGTAAGAAAAGGTTGCTTTGTGTGCTATGTCCGCTTTTTTACGTGTTTAGTAACAAAAGTTGCGATCGGTGTCGACGTGTACATTTTGCGTGTAATAAAGAAATATCTTAATTGTGGGGGCGTGTACACTCTCGGTTTTTGGTTGGGATGAAATTGAAAAGTAAAAGATGACCTCCATGACACCATGTTGGTGATTGTGTGCTGATAGAATGTTAAAAATCAATGCTGTCCTGCACAAGCAGTTGATTTTTGTCTATTTGCATTGCTCTCTTGATATATATACCTAGTTTACACATTTTCGCATTTAAAAATATTTTAAAATACCTAAAACAATAAATTATGTTGAGCAGTTTTTTATTGATTGAGGACACTTCATTTAATTTTTTTAACTGCATAAACGTGCTAAGTATTGAATTCTGACTAAGCTGATTTTTGTGGTATTTAAAATTTTGTTGTGTTATGTAAAACAAGTCTTTTTATATGCATAGAAAGATGAAAATATCATGGTAGATAGAGGTAAATAGAACCAACTCTAGATTTTTTAATTTGTTGGTTCATATTTTAGTCTGTAGCACCAAAAGCGATCCTTACTTTAACTTAACAAAAACAAAAAAAAAACACTAAAGATACTATTTTCCATTAATTCGATGAAATATAAAACGTCATCAAAAACTCAACATTAAACCCTTAATGAATGCCATTGTATGCAAAATGCAATTAAACTGAAACGTGGCGCGTTTCATCTTCTAAACTGCAGGATAATCGAACAATTTCCGTTCAACAGACAATCCTGTCGCCGCACCGTCCCTGAGAGATTGGATGTACCTGAAGGGTATGATTTAGACCCGTTTGGATTGGGATAGTTAGTTGATCAAGACACATTTATTTAGACCATAAGTACTATTAGATATAAACGGACGTTACTTTACGCATATCTATGATATTCTTACAAGGGAGATTGAGCTTGTTATGCTATAATCCAGTAAACCAGATAAGTCTGAACATTGTACAAGTAACAAACAAAACGTACCACCACGACGAAACCCTCCAAGATACATTCTACAAACATTTCAATCTGATGTTGGATCATCTTCAGGAGTGATTCTAGAGCGCTTAGTGTCCATACCTCACTAGCCTAATTAATTAATAACCTGATCGTAGACCTGGCTTAGGTACTTTCACCAGTGGATCAGTATGAGTAAAAGGTCACTGTTTAGGACAGTGGTGAACAAAATCAAACTTTGGTAGAAGATGGCACTAGAAGAAGAAGAAATTATTACCCAGTTCTTCGTTTTCATAAAACGTGAACAGAAGTTTGTAAGTTGATAACATACTAGAGGCGAGCTGCAAGAGCTGGAGTACCTAGTAAAAATTGCCTCGTTTCTGCAAACTTCTCTTACAAGAGTAAGAGAAGTTTGCAGAAGAGTCAAGGTGAGATTGTCCATCCACTTAGCGGAGATCTCTCAAAACTGTTCTTTGCTGAGCAGTATCACTATTCTAGCACCTTGAGATCCAATGTTATAAATTTTAGAGCTATGTGCCCCACCTATTTCCCCTTTCACAACGTTGAAGCTTTGAGCCAGCACTCAGTTACCCTTGGTCTTTCGCGGATCGCCTTTCCATCATCTACTGAGTTACTAGGAGCTTTGTTACTGAAACCGGATTATTGAATATGTTACTTGAAAGCAAACTTGTTCAAAATTCGTTTTTTTTTTAATTATTATTATTAACTAGCCGATGCCCGCGACTTCGCCCGCGTGGGGTTAGGTTTTTTTGAAATCCCGTGGGAACTCTTTGATTTTCCGGTATAAAAAGTAGCCTATGTGCTAATCCAGGATATTATCTATCTCCATTCCAAATTTCAGCCAAGATGCCCGCGACTTCGCCCGCGTGGGGTTAGGTTTTTTTGAAATCCCGTGGGAACTCTTTGATTTTCCGGGATAAAAAGTAGCCTATGTGCTAATCCAGGATATTATCTATCTCCATTCCAAATTTCAGCCAAATCCGTCCAGTAGTTTTTGCGTGAAGGAGTAACAAACATACACACACACACACACACACACACACACACACACACACACACACACACACATACAAACTTTCGCCTTTATAATATTAGTGTGATAGTGTGATGTGATTTTATAGGCTCATGCTTGATGACAATCACACCTGATATAAAGGGATGATGTGGCCAAGATGGGACTTGTTTGCCTAGAAGATGCCTGGTCACTTTTGTTTTAAAGATACCCAGGTCATAATTAATAGGAAATACAGTTTCAAGTAACTAAACGCCTGTAAAGAGAGCTCTCACCACCTGTAGTGCAGTTGTCAACAGATCGGGTGTGATATCTAAAACTGAATAGCTAAGCACGCCCACGGGATCGAGAATTGGCTGAAATTGTGCATAAGGATCTCAATATCAGTGCAGTTAATTAAATTAAATAGTTAATGATATATACTTATAATATCTATAATAAATGCTAAAGCGTGTTGATTTGTCTGCTACGTTTTGATAGGCCATCCCATAGAGATATAGTATATAAACAATTTTGACGTAATTTGGGACAGAGTTAGCTGTCATCCAATGAACAAACATAGACTTTTTGTGCCAGAAAATCAAAGAGTTCCCACGGGATGAGATGAAATGCACTAATACGATCACAACTAAGTGCAAATAACATAGATTCAAATAAAATGTTTGTAAAAAATTGAAAAAATCGATATTTAACGATAATAATTTATGAAAACTTTTAATTGCAGGTTCTGAAACAGGCAGCAGCGCTGGCTGGTTAAAATTAATAAATTTAATAGCCAGTTGATGATATTCCAACTCAAAACTTAACCAAAATTAATACTGACAAACTGCCTAAATCGTAATGGTAACAACATAAGAGCACATAAAAATAATGAACAAAGGGATAGCTGGATCGAACAAAACCAGTGGTTAATTCATTAATTTGAATCGGTCGTTTTTCAAATAACTACTCGCAATGCAGATGCCCGATCAAGAAGCCTTTTTGCTGTCAACCACAACCTTATCCCTGAGACATAAGGTTGAAAATAAAATAAACCAATTGCAAATAATAATGCCAATTATGTTAAGTGTTTCGCAAACTTTGTCATGTAGTTTTAATGGACTTTATTTTATAAGTAGAAAGGGTGATTTTGGAATGGTATAGCTCATCAATAGATTGGTTGTCGCAACCTAAAGACCTTTTAATAGCAGTCGTGTTGGAGTTTGTTCGACATGCCGCCGGTTCATACGATTCAGATGGGCCGCTTCAGGCGATCTCTTATTTATAATATAGAGTAGGCAACGGAAACAGAGGCATCGAATACGAAGGCCACAAAATGACCTACCTAAAGAATGAGAACGCCGCGTCGATTGAAAACTGGAAATAATTGATTTTCTTTCTAATATACCTACCTACTCTATTCGTTTTTGATTGGAAATCCTAATTTATCATTACTACCCATATTATTAATGTCCAAATATGAAGAATGACAAATAGGCTACGTTTAACCCCGGAAAATGCAAGAGTTCCTACGGAAAACCCTAACACGCTAACCCTAAATTATACGATTTGTTGATCATCCAGCTTAAATGTCTGTAAAATATTATAGATTATAATGTAAACCACTAAAGACATTAAGCCAAAGAAAAAAGGGTGAAACGACCACTCAAAACCCAGTCAAGGACCATGTTTTCAAAGATGTGTGAAGTCTGCCAATCCGCACTTGGCTATCGTGGCGGACTACAACCTAAACCCTTCTCATTTTTAAACCTGTGCTCAGTAGAGGACCAGAGATGGGTTAATTAAGATGATGATGAAATAAGAAAAGAATGAACTAAGGTTGAAATCTATATAGCGCACTTTGACTTTGCTTAGATTTCAGTTTAAACGAGACAGATTTATGCCAGCGGTATAACGCTGTCTCGATTTATGGCTCGTTCACACAGGCTGCGTAAGCGTAGATGTAGCGCGTACCGTTGCGTTGTAATGCATGGAATTGTATAAAACATGGCACACCGCTTGCGTAAAGCGTGGACGTATGCGTAACCCGGTATGTTAGGGGTTTACGCGCGTCACTACGCACGTGTCACGTGTACGCAATTGGTGTGTATCGGCCTTAGTCAAATAGATATCAGCATAAGAATGAAGTGTACCTCTGTTGAAATCTTCTCTATAACCGAACCAATGTGTAGACCTTTCAATCATTATTCGTTTACGGTGTATAATTATTTTGATGTTTTGAGAAACCTAGCTGATGAGCCCGGAGGCGTCACGGCAACAAAAAAATCATTTTAATTGCTCTGTGGTATTAATGCACGCGTCTCGCTTTATTTGGCAGACAGAATTTGGTTTATTGAGAATTTTCGGAATGTTGTATCGACATTTTAAACCAAGTGTGGTGAAGTAAGTTATGCTACTATAGATGGCTGGAAAATTTTATACACCTTCGACGCTAGAGATGGGTAATTTCACAGATAGCATGTGACAAATCATGGTAAAAGCCTATTCATATTATGTAGGTCACTTGCTGTCTTATATAAAGTCTACCCTACCTAATCTGTGAAAAATCACAAAACAAAATCATTCGCACATGAACGCCCAGCCCAAACTTCTGGACCTAAAAACTGCAAATAGGTCCCCTTTCTAACGCAGACCATAAGGTCGGAGTTTTTGGATTTCCCACGGGATAGGGAACAAAATGGATTTATATTTTCGCCGAGCAAAGCCGCGGGCAGGCGCTAGTAGATCTTAACTTTTTTATTTAAAACTATAATGTATCAAGCTTGACACTAAAACATATTAAAATAGTTAATTTCTGTGACAAAGGTAAAAGGTAGGTATACTCGTAAGTGGACAAATAGAAAAAGTATGTCCAGTAAGTAATATTGTACCTTTTTTTTTTTTTGTTGACGCTGGGGAATGCATTTACGCATCCCCCCGGAAGCTAGCCAGCCAGCCGTGAGGCAGCCAGCCAGCTGAGGGAGGGTATGTGGGACTCGCCGGCCGAGAGGCGACCGGAATACTCACTAAACCCCAGCGGCGCTACTGCGCGTCGCCTGGCGACTGGGTCACGGGAACGGCCGAAGCAAACAACCGCGACCCAGCCAGCGACGTCTGCCGAGGCAGACCCTCCACCGGGGACCTGCTCGGTCCCCACCACCACACCTCCGGGACGCACCAACGAAGTGCGTCCCCCGACCTTGGGACGCGCATGTCCACTGTGCCCTCTGCTAGTCAGAGGGACACGCGGAGAAACCTCCCCCCCTGCCAGGTCATTAGCCATTGCCAACAATATCTCCGAAGATAAATTATTAGCCATGTTACCGGGGCGCACCGGCCCGAACACTGCTCTTCCCCTCGGACGCATCCAAAAGGGACCAGCAGCATCCAGGCACACTGGGAGGTTACCTGGCTGGCGCCCCAACAGCGTGTTTTCTATGTTTAATGCATTTGTTACTCACTGTTGTTATTCTATAGGGCACACAATTTAAACTTCACTGCACTTTTAACTTACACCTTTATTGCTAATTAATACACTAATTCACTACTCTTGTATTGCCTCTTGTATTGTATTGTAATATTGTACCTACCTACTCAAATATACCTAATAGTCGAGGTTAAAGCTATATGAGACTACTAGCTTATGCCCGCGACTTCGTCCGCGTGGATTTAGGTTTTTCGAAATCCCGTGGGAACTCTTTGGTTTTCCGGGATAAAAAGTAGCCTATGTGCTAATCCAGGATATTATCTATCTCCATTCCGAATTTCAGCCAAATCCGTCCAGTGGTTTTTGCGTGAAGGAGTAACAAACATACACACACACACACACACACACACACATACAAACTTTCGCCTTTATAATATTAGTGTGATAGGTATAATCTATATTTTTAATATGAGATTATAATTAGATTTCTATAAAACAACCTGATTGGCCCCAGTTTCGATCGGGTGGCATTTCTAAAAATTCTTTTTTATTGAGTGTCTACATGATGTAAGGAAGAATCTAAATGCGAATCCAGAGTTTGTAGACCCATCGGTTTAAGCTGTGTATATTGCTAGGAAGACAGTCAAAAGGAAAATAGCGAGTAAAATCAAGTGTAATATACCTAGGTATTACAGATTTTTATGAAGTTTTCTTCCTTTTAATTTTTTTTTTCAAAAAATTGTAAAATGTAGGTATAAACGGTATGAAAAATTTTATAGGTACTCCCAAAATGCTATCAGTATCTGGTAAATCCGATAATGTGTGAGTACAAAGTTGCTGTAACCGCGAAAAACCCATTTTGCCGCTCGATATAACACCCGTATCAAGATGGCAGCAATTAAAGGTAGGGGTAGGATGTGTGGCTTAGGCGACAACTTTTTTATATGGATGTGGCATATTTTAAACACTCATTTTGCGTGCGCCCCTTAGTTTGCTCATCTATTGAAGTCCACTTCTGAACAGTACCTAAAGGTATTTTTTTTTGTTAAAAAGAATATTAGCGAAGTTTTAATTTAAGAATTAAGCGCAAAGCTTGTGCTAGGAGTAGGTATGACAATAGAGCAACGGGTGGGGTTTGAACCGACGACCTTTCGGATTTCAGTCCGCTCCTAATAAAATCGGATTACTCTAACTCTATATAAGTATATCAGGTCTCATAAAACGTAGTTCAGAATGAAAGATCAAACTGAATCTGCCTAAGAAGTCGGCTTGATTCTTATTAGTTCTACACCTAGAGAGTGGTGAAAAAAAAGACGAGGATATACGAGAAGAAAGCGAGAAGGTCCAGCAGAGAGAAGTGGCGACAGGCGAATGCTTGTGAGGCATTTATACATCGTTGTCATGAAGCAAATACCATCTTCTCTAAGAAGACGTCGCTTCATGACCACCGTGTATATTCTACCAAGATTCTTACAACATGCTATCAATTTTCTTCTTCTGTAATAAGATATATCTGGTTTTTCTTTAAAAAATAAAGTTTTTTTTTATTTAAATTAACAATTGAATCGATAAAAGAATCTACCACTGGTTCGGAATGCCCTTTTTACCTAGAAGAACCAGCAAAAAACTTGGCGGTTGCTCTATTCGAATATAAACGAACAAAAACAGAGGAAGAAGAAGGTATTTTACCTATAATACATCTTTAATACCCGTGGCAAAACTCTCAATGCCACCTTCGTACCTTTCCCACATCCGTATAAAAACAGAATTGCGCACAGTTTTTACGGCATTCGGCGGAACCGTATGACTAGACGCGGCGGATCATTAATCTCTAACTTCAGATGGGATGCGAGCTGGGCGATAAAAATTACTACCAGCATATTCCCGCCATATTTTGTCTGTAAAATCAAAACGCTCGAAACTAATTTTCGGCAATGGCGCGTGGCTAATAGCGTTAGATAAAAGGGAGCTTCAGAAAAAATTACAGACATGATTATTTGGGCCGAAGATCTTTCATGGCTAATCTGTAACAAAAATTGTGTTATGTAAAGTTGTCGAAATTAGTATGGACATCAAATTGTAAGCGAGGACAATTAGTTTTTTTCTAACACCCCAAAAATGATTAATACGCTCGTTCCCACTAAGTAGTTCAACTGATTAGTTCAACCGTTGAACTAGTGAGACTTTTTTCCCCAGTAATTCAACTCTTCAAAGGATTAAGATGCAGTTGAACTACTAGGACTAAATAGTTGAACTTAGCTGATTACACCTACCTATATAAAAATTCATCAACATCTTTTTATTTATTATTTTGTAAAACAAAGATTGATTTACATGAAAGTTTAGAGTGCCACCCAGGAAATAAGATGTACCTACGTAAGTATAACAGTGTAATTATTTCTGAAAGGGTCAGTTTCGGAAGTGGATCGGCTTTGTTATCGGGAAGTAAGTACTTATAATAGGTATAGCTTTAGAAACAGACACAAGGTAAGAACTGTTGGTCTGGATGAAGTCATTGCAACTATTTACCTAATTATTGCACCTACTTCTTTGCTGAGAGAATTCAGGCATCAATTTGATATTAAAGGTGCAGCAAACTACTTATAGGTTTCTTTTGTGTCCATGATTCTGTCTGTCAGTGACATCATCATCATAATAATAAGATAATAATATGGTCATAAGTTCACCTATCATAAGAAAAGAAGTACCTACCCACCTGGTCAGAAAAGAAGAAATACACTACTTAGTAGTATTTTTTCTTTTTCACTATGGTTTCTGTACATATAGATACTTAGGTAAAGTTCGTGAAAACGCCGATGGTAGACAAGAGCAATCAAGATCCATCATTACCATGTCAACGACTCTAACCCCATGAGGGATCACGTACAGTCGTGACTCAATGCTATAAAACATTTTTGAATATCCGTAGCTCCCACGTCCAATGCAATGGTGGCTTCCCATGATGCGTGTAAAAGTGAGCCGAGTCGCGTTTTATTGAAGGCCAGAGTAAAAGCAAGCACTACGAAGGCTCAGAACTTGATTAAAGTATGATCTGGTTGTATGTGAAAATCATTTTCAATCATTTGGTACTTACAGAGATAGCTTGCATCTCGGGGAAGAACATAAGCAAGTTTCGGTCCTGAAAATCAAAACATTCAAATGGAATTTATCAAAAACCTAATTCGCAGGCATTATTAATTGTTTGGTAAGTTCTTACAGGAATAGCTTGCATCACAGAAATGAATTCAGGCTACTGTTTTGTAAAACCTAAAACCAGCAAATGAAATCATCTTGTTTATTAAACTTTAGTAAAAATTATGTTTAACCTAGTGTGGGTTCAAAATGAGGAACTCCGATTTCGCCAACGTAAAATAAGTCCTATCCGAGAGTATTAAATTTGATATTTTAGCCGGTTTTCAATACAAAAACTGTCATCAAGCCCAATTTATTCCTCGATTAAATCATTAATTAGCCTAGATTAAACGTCATTCGACGTTGGCGAAATCGGCACTTAGAATAGATTAAATACCACTAATAGTTCCTACTAATACTGCCAGGCTGACAGGTCTATGAATATTAGTAGTTTCGAATTGAAAGGCGCTATCAAGGGCGCTCTTAAATTCAAAGGGTGGTGCATCCAGTGCTTTCATGACCTATGAGAAGACACCTTAAATAAAGATAATTTTAAATACAAAAGGCCCCTGCACGCGGTAATCGCGAAGTCAAACTCATGATGAGATAAAAATCATGCGCTTGAGTGGAGCAAGTTGTTTTCATTATCAGATCGATGGGGGCGTGGTCTGTCCCTGTACTACCCGTCTCCCTCTAACCAATATATTGGTCACTCAATATTGCCCCGTGGAAAGAGACGGGCAATTTCACGCTTGATCGATTGAAGGCTCTCTATATTATGTCCATATATTCCTGGAAGGATGACAACTAGTTTTGAAAGGCCATGATGGGCTGAGACTTGCTTGAGCAAAAATATAAAGTTTTATTATATGAATTTTGTACCTATGCGATATTAATAAAATTATTCTTAAAAGCTTCTGTTTACGGCATGCCTATCATTGCATGTGATCTTAAATGCTCATGATATTAACCTTAATCCACGATTTTCTTTATCATTATTATAAGCAATTTTATTAAAAAAATATTACAATACTAAGAATTTGTTACCCGCCTTCTTTTTCCTTTAATAAGCATAGGTAACATGATTATAAACAAATGATCAAACTTTATAATTACATACATAATAGGTACATAATATTATAATTAACTTAGGTATCAATACTAGACCAAATCACTCTTGGAAAGTATACCCATTAACTGTGGCTTTCTCTAGCATCCCTTTCTCTATCATACCTAATTAGGTATTTTCCAAAAGTCCCTATGACAATATTTTGGTTCTTAGCACAATAAATAAATAAATAAATAAATCTTTAATATCTTAGCAATGTCAGAATTTTACAGCAACTATCCAAATACCTAATATTTGCTGCATTGCAATTCAAAAAAACTCTGCACTAATTGTTTTTAGTAATATCTACTCCAGTTCTTTTTACGAACAAAATTAATGATTTAGTTAATATATTATAACTCGGATAAAATATGAGTTTATTTAAAATAAGTATATTATTATCTTTAAATTAAAACTGTTTGAAATTCCAATATCACCAAGCTCACGCTATTCAACGATAGATGTCGCTACTAACATCGCTAGTGCGTTGGTTTACTATGCGCAGGAGTGCATTGTTTGAAGTTTTGGTCTCAAAACAGCTACTTTGACCACCCGCTAAATTATCAAAAGTTCCAACAAGTTTTTATAGGTCTTTCCAACGAAATTCCATAACGCTGGAAAGTTAAAAATGTATTTATTCGGTACTTTACGGGATTTTAATGTTCATCAAATAATTGATTATTTTGATGTCTGTTAAAAATACCATCCGATAGAATAATTAATTAGAAAAAGGTGTTAAAAACATTAAAATAGCAACATAATAAACCATCACAATTAAGGGCAAACTATTAATAGAGTAGATACCATGCCTACTCAATATTATGGAATGCTATATTAAGTACGCAGTGAGGTAGGTACTTAAAAGCCTGGGTTAATGTGAGCAGTGCCGCCGGCAATCACCGGGCTATTTAGTGAAATAGTAAAATAACCCCTCATCAAATAGCTCCACAAATCGAAGCTAGACTATTTATAGTTGGAGAGGAAATCAAGATGCGGATCATTCTTTAGTTGTCGAGCCGAAAAGCGCAGACTAGAGACAGAAAAGTCTTAAAGATCAAGGTTTATATAATCGGGGTAACTTGGTGAAATGTGGACTGGGTTATGTTGAGAAAATAATATTCTAAATGGCTCGTTGGAATGCCTTGAGCACCGCAGATATGTAAAGCTCTCTTTGCGTGTTCTGTCGCCTCTATAATGGGGAGTGCTCTGAAGAGCTGTTTGACCTCATTCCACCCTACTGTTTCTACAACCGCACCACATGCCACTGCAAGAAATTTGACCCTCACAACATGGGTGGTGCACTTTGACCGCCCGTTGTACGAGATCCTTTTTTTCATGCACATGCAAACTGTGTGCGGCGATATCACTTAATATCAGATGACCTACCTGCTCTTTTGCTCGCTATTTATTGTTTAAAAAAAATTAAATTCACTTGTATTTTTACCGTTTCGAATTAAATTAAATTATTATTTATACAAATAATTCCCTTAAAATTGTAGAAGTACAAACTATAGGTACCTACACCAGATTTCACACAAGATAAAGGTTGGTACAGGAGGAAAGAAAGAGACTTGCTTTATTTCCCAAGACTGTCTTGCCCGATGTCTGCTCTCTTCCAAGTAATTCGATTTTAATAGTACGTAGGGCATGAAATATCGCGATCGGCAGGATATATGTACACAATTAGTTTTATAACGAATGATTGCTCAGCGATGGCCGATAATTGAGGGCTTGTGGATGAGGATCTGAGAGCCACGTCTAAAGAGATTTGTTTCATTGCGTAACTAGCAATGGATCGCGACAATGCTTATTGAGATCAATCTTACAAACTTTGGAATAGAAGTTTGGTATATTTTATTGTTATAACTCAGATCTGCTCGAGTTAAGCAGATAAGTACTACTTATCTACTGCATAAGTATACTACTGTATAAGTACTTATTTCTTTTTTATTGATAAATAATTCATATTCAGGAGGATTCATAATTATAAGGTATCGATAATTTTATTCCACGAATCGTTATCCGTTTCTGTATAAATGAATGTATTTGCTTAGCAAAGGTGACTTTTCTAAACAGAAAAATATGATGCTTAGTTATAAGTCTATGCTTCCCAAAAAACTCCTTAAAAAACGAATACCAAAATATGCCAAACTGGTTCAAACTTTTGCGTAAATGCGTACGCAATGTAACAATATGACTGTATATCATATTTGGAAAAAAATATAAAAACCAGAAGTAAGGATGTGAAGATAATTTCAGACTTTAGTAACTTTACTTCATGACGATGTTTGTACGCAATCAAAATTCGCGAAGTATTTTGCAAGTGCAACACTTCAAAACCACAAGGTTGATTGAATCCAATTTGCGAACAACCACAAGCCGCTTTTCTGGTTGCCCAATTTGACCGGTTTGTTTTAATTTCAGAATCAATAAAGTAAGGGCTTATTATTTTCGTACCAAAATCATAAATGCGAAAGTCTATCTGTCTATCTGCCTGTCTATAAATCGGTTAAATGGGTGGGCTTCGAAAAGGTAGCAGACAGACAGCTTTCCACGGCCTCATCCGATAAACCGATTTTGACGAAATTGAGTACACAGAGACAGCTTGAATCCCGGAAATGGACACAAGCTAATTTTGTCCCGGAAAACCAAAGAGTTCCCCTGGGGGTTTAGAAAACATAAATCCACGCGTATGAATTCGCGAGCGTCATATCTAAGTTACTATATCAATAATTTAGAAATAGGAAATCCTGTTCCTTGACTGTAACTTTTTACATTTTACGGAAAATAAAATAGAGGTAACTAAACATTATAAGTATAAAATAAAGGAAAATGGTAAAAAGATGGCCCACAAAGAGTTCCAAAGAAAGTTATACGTCGCAGAAATTAATAGATTAACATCAATCCCAATATTGAACTAAAAAAGTATGCTAATTGGACATTGATTACTTTTAATTGCTAGTAGTGTCTGAGTAACATCGAGTAGGTACGACTTTTGAAAGGCTTCTTGTTTTACCTTGAAAGGTTTCTGAAAGGAAAGGTATCGATGGTAGTTGTTACCGCAACTTGACAAAATTAAAAAAAAAATATTGAAGTCAAATAAATAACAAATGATTGATAAAACTGAAGATAAAAGTTAAATCCGAGTTGAGTCATCGCCTATCAAGACAATGGTGGCACAGCCCACCAAATTTACAAGCGTTAACATATGCAAATTATAACAATATATCTTAGCTGAGTAGAAATACTATTAAATTGTCGTAAGACAAAATTGTCTGATTATTTTACGAATACTTCAACTTTGTTAGAGGTTCCATTAATAAATCATTAGGGTTTACTTTGACGTAAGTTATAGAAGGTAGTTTATTTAAAATTTTCCCTTAAAAGTTCAGATAAATTCCACCTCAGCGAAGCCATTTGGATCAGTTAATTCTTTGTCAAATACCTTCAAATACACCTCTGCGTAGTTATCTTCCATTTATCGAGCTTTTTGTCTGTTTTTCCAGTCCGTATCACATTCAAATCAAGTCTCTTCTATACATTAATGAAACACTTTTAACCTTCAAATAAAGCACTCTCAAACTCTGGTAGGGTGTCTAGTCTTATATCTGCACTCATGTTTGGAGATTCAAAATGAGATGATCAGATCAATTCGACGTTTCATTGTATGGTAAATAAGAAGCAGTTAGTGTCACAAAGGGGTCCAAGAGAGAGGAAATTGGGTACCTTTCCTGTATTAGGCATAATAATTGTTCGTAAGCTGTTAAATCGTTTTTATTATGTAGCATAATGGTGGACAAATGATTTCGGTTATGATCCTCTATTTGAACTGAATAAATTTTAATGTTTTTAATATTGATTCTTTCTTTTTCGATCCAGAATGATGCCTGTTTCTTATGAATGAGGATGTCCTAATGTTTATCACACACGTTTAAGTAAGAATACATGATAAGAATAATATACCTAAGTAGCATATAATATAATCAGTGATAACCTAGTGGTTAGACGTCGGTTTCCGATTTGGGAGGTCTGAGGTACAAATCTCCGACTTTTTATTAATTAAAATATCATTAGCTCCAACGGTGAAGGAAAACATTGTGAGGAAACCTGCTTAAGAGTCCTCCATAATGTTCTCAAAGGTGTATAAAGTCTGCCAATACGCCCTTGGCCAGGGTGGTAAACTATGGCTAAGCACTTCGCATTCTGAGAAGAGATTTGTTCTCAGTAGTGGGCTGGCGAAAAGTTTATTGTGTTGATAATAATTATGAATTACTAGATGATGCTCGCGATTGTGTCCACATTTTTAAACTCTCGTGGGAACTCTTTGCTTTTCTGGGATAAAAAGTTTCCGAAGTCAATTTCCGAGGCGTCAGCTACCTCTGTACCTTTGATATAAATCGGTTAAACGGATAGACCCTTAAGAATCCCGTAGAAACTCTTTGATTTCGCGGGATAAAAAGTAGCCTATATCCGTCCCCGGGATGTAAGCTAACTCGGTGCCTTTCGTTAAAATCGATTCTGCGGTTGAGCCGTGAAAACGTAGCAGACAGACAGACACACTTTCGCATTTATAATATTAGTATGGAATGATGATCTTATTATTTTTAAAGATATCCAGATTGTAGAGTCAGACATAGGTACAGTTTGACTTGAGTTTCTTGCGGGTGAAGCCTTGAAAAAATAGATTGTTATGATATTATTATACATTCATGTAGGTAGACACCTTTTCGAAACATGCGAGGTGTCTTAATTAATACTACTTAAGTTGGCTTTATAAGATAAGTTAACACTAAACCGATTAGGTACCTAATTATTTGCAAAAGATAATAATAAGCCCTAAGTTTTATTAGGGTTCCGTACCCGAAGAGGACCTTACAACTAAGCCTCCGCTGTCCTTCCATCTATCTGTCTGTTAGCGGTCTGTATCTCAAGAACCGTAATAAGTAGAGAATTGAAATTTTCACATGGTGTGGTGTGTATTTCTGTGACCACTTTAGACGACCGCTCGGGCAATGCGGTATTTTAAAAGTTGTCGCAATTTACATAATTTTATGCTTATATTTCAATTTGCAATAATTTAAATTTCACATATCATAAATTAATCATCTCTCTTTTCAACCGTATAAAATTCTTTTAGTAAAACAATCGCTTGATAGGTTTTTTAAACTCAAAGTTAAAGTGGCCACTTTGAGCACACGTAATGTAAGTAGTATTCGATAGTAGGCGGAACCCTTCGTTTGCGAATCCAACTCGCATTTGCCCGGTTTTTATTTTACTTATTTTTTACAGAAGTAGGTACTTACTTACACTATAGGACGCAAATAAATGAAACAGAATTGGCGAGTGTCATGTTACATTGGAATAATTACAAATTACTGCACCATGAAAAACAACAAAGGTGTTTATGAACAAATTGAATGAATTAATCATAAGTGTTTTACGAAGAAATTTAATAGGTAGGTGCCTGGTGCATTCATTTATCAAGATTTTAATAAACACCTTTTGGAAGGAATCGAACTAATATGCATGTTAAATGACTAATAATAATATTTTTTTTTAAATAATTGTTGCTCAACAACTTTGTGCGCTTGAATTTAGATTATTTAAAACTCCCGTATAAATTCGTTTCTAAGTGAATTAGAGTGAGTGAACTCTCAATTTGAACCTGAATCGGCAATATGTAAAATATTAGACTGTAGGTGACGTTAAATCGAAGAAAAATTGTTGTTGTAGCCTACCTAGTTATGATTATGGAACCTATGTAGGTCTACCTAGCGTCAAATGTAGATAACATTTGACGCCTGCCAGTGACATCGAAGCTTCGATCTTTTGTTACAAGTTCCCTACGTTCTCTACGTTCCCTAACTATCGTGAACAGTGAAATTGTAAAAACTTAGTAGCAACTGTCTGATTTTAACCGTCCGAGCAAAGTCCAAAAGTATGTGCCTAGGTACATTTCAGCCTTAGACCAAAATTAACTACTTATAGTTATCTACCTAAAAATGAAATCTTAAACCTTCTTAAGTACTTAGGTATAGGTAAATCAACGCATCTACATATTATGTTACGTTATGTTGTACCCATTAATTTTAGGTAACTTCAGAGTAGGTAGGTACTATTATTATGTTATGTTATGTGGTAGACCTCCCCGGGGTCTAGAAACTTAAGATTATGCAGTTTGTTTTTGTAGTTTGTACTTATCTACCTAAGCTAATACTGTCTCATAAGCTCCCAGAAGGAATTTCATAGCAATTCTACCCGTGCAAAACCGGGATATTTCAGCTAGTTCATAACAAAGTCTTATTTAAAAGACCTTAAAGGACTTATTAAGGGCTCATTCAAAGACCCCATAAAACAATTTCCACTCGTCTCGGTAACGCCAATACGGTTAAAAATGCTGATGATCGACTTCCTCGCGTGGGCAGCACAGTGGGTACAGCTTCGGATTAAATTAACGAGATTAAATTGGTCCTAATGGCTGTGAGACGGGCCAGGCGTCGATGGTAATTAGTGACTCATATTGGTCACGTGATATTGTTACTAAACGTCATTTCCGCGTATTGTGGTCTATTCTTATGGAAGCGCCTTTACATTTAGAGTGAACGATACGATTACGACATTTTTTAATGTCGTATCGTTCGTTCGTTAACGCTGGACTACATTGGGATCTAAACTGAGGAGATGTCTCAATATTCTTAGTTTTGTCTCACTTACTACTTACTTACTTACTTGTGGTTTTCGTTAATCTCATTTAAGGATAAGTAACTAATGTAATAACTAACGTTATGATGGATGTACACAATAATATTAGGTACATAGGCTTTGACTTGCCGAATTACGTGGCAAATGCGTACATCCCTACAAAACATAGCAAAACTTCGTCGGGAATCGCCTCCACTCCTTCTAGACTACTCACTATTACTTTTTTCTGAAGCACATTAAAAATCATGCCTGAAAACAAAAGTCTTCAACCAGTGTGTCCTTCCCGTCCTCACCTATGGTGCTGAAACGTGGACACTGACAAATGGCCTTGTTCACAAATTCAAAGTTGCTCAGCGAGCTATGGAGAGGGCTATGTTAGGAGTTTCCCTGAGGGATAAGATCCGAAATGAGGAGATCCGCAGGAGAACCAAGGTCACTGACATAGCCCAAACTATTAGCAAGCTGAAGTGGCAGTGGGCAGGCCATGCCTGTCGTAGAGGCGATGGCCGTTGGAGCCGGAAAGTCCTTGAGTGGAGACCGCGTTTAAGCAAACGTAGTGTGGGACGCCCTCCAGCACGATGGACCGACGATATAAAGCGGCTGGCGGGAAGTGGCTGGATGAGGAAGGCTGAGGGCCGGGTGTGGTGGCGCTCTATAGGGAAGGCCTATGTCCAACAGTGGACGTCCACAGGCTGATGATGATGATGATGATGATGATTAAAAATCATAAGCGATTGAGTATGTATAGGAAAGGAACAAGATACGTCGGGATTAGCAAATTTAAAACAATTTGCCATATTTGCCTATTCACCATTTTAGGTAGGTATAGTACACGACAGGTCAAGATGGCAATCGCGGTGGGAACGGCCCGCACTCCCGCACAGCCCCCGCACTAACCCGGTGCGGGATAGTGCGGGTGACGTGCGGGTGTGCGGAGCATCTCTCCACCTCATACCCCGATCGCCATCTCAACCTATATAACATGGGTACTATACTTAACTTTATTTTTGCAAGTCACTCGGCGCGGTTAATAAAAATGTACGGGAGCTGTGTCTGTGTGCTCGACCGTAGCAATAGGGAAATTTCCCACCGAGCGAGTGTTGTGCTCGGTAGCGCCAGCTGGGCCGACGGTTGCACGTTGAAACTTCTATACAGTGCAATTTGGTAAACGCTCTGTCAATGCGATTGAAAGTTGCGTGTTTCTCCTTGAGTTTCCAATTCAGCTACCCGTGCTGCCATCTAGGCCGTGGGTCGTGAGTTATCAGGCTGGAGTTCGTGTATCGAGCGTTGTTGGTTGATTGTATTTTAGAAGCGACATCTGCTTGTGAATGTGGCAACCGCTACAAAAACAATCGTTTGTATATAGATAATCTAGTCGTTTGGTCTAAAAGCGATTATTGGATGAATGACAATGAACAACGAATGTGTCGTATTCGCGCTCTATTTATTAGTGTCATTTGTCTATTATCCTTGCTAATTCTCACTATGTGTTAGTTTATTACCCATCAGTGAGTGGAGCGTGGTCCAAATTGTTCTCATACACATGGCCGTAGTCAGAAATTGATTTCGGAAAAGGGTTTTATCAGTGCCAAATTTTTCCTATAAGCTGTTGTACCAAAAATAATAATTTTCAGGATTTAAATTAAGTAATTAATGTAGGATTTCTTTCGAATGTAGTTTTCCTTCTGATAAGCATTAACTTGTTGACCCTGACCTGAATAAAAACAAAAAAATTTAACCCCAAATTTAAATAATTGTTTTCTTTAATTTTGATGGATAAACACTCGAGAACAAGTGTAAATTAAAAATTTATAACACCCCTCACAAGTGAAGGTTACAGTAACTAGAAAAGAGCTGATAATTTTCAAACGGCTGAAACGATTTTCTTGGATTATAGCTAAGAACACTCTCGATCAAGCCAGCTTTCTAACAAAAAAACTAAATTAAAATCAGTTCATTAGTTTAGGAGCTACGATGCCACAGACAGATACACAGATACCTACACACGTCAAACTTAAAACACCCCTCTTTTTGGGTCAGGGGTTTAAAAGAAACAATTTAAATAACACGTCAACGTCTTTACCTCTACATCCTACGCACATTCAACTCATCACTCATCCATATTATTCTATCATTGTACTTAAACAATTAATCTTCTAATAAACAAACAAATGAAAGTTTTTAATATCGGACATTAATTATAATTAAAAACCACTACACAATCCATTATTGTTGAATTAATCGTGATATTATAAATTATAATAATATGTATGAGATACGATTTGTCATACGTTCATCTTAGTTCAAAGGATGAGAGATTGAATTAATAAAATTAACAAAAAGATTCGTTTACAAAGAATGAGGTCTGTATTGAGTGGCGTTGTGACGATTATTGTGACTTACAAACAAACAGTGAGGTGATTTGTATGGTAAGGCAGTATATGGAAAGTAAGAGAGTCACTAACTTTATCTCGTTTATTTAGTAAGTTGGTAGTGCGTATATTTTTGTTTTTATTTATTGAACTTCTTCATACATACAACAGCAAAATTGAGTTTGATACCCTCTGCACTAGGAAATACCTGTATTGCAGAATTGCTGCGGGCGCTGCATATCGCATGCTGCATGCTGCACGTTGCACCATGCAGATTGGTCTGTTTTATCAGATTACTAGAGGATGCCCGCGACTTCGTCCGCGTGGATTTAGGTTTTTAAAGATACCGTGGGAACTGTTTAATTTTCCAGGATAAAAGTTGCATATGTCAATTACATGGACCGCGGTACCAAATTTCATACAAATCGGTTACACGGGTGGGTCTTTAAGAATCCCGTGGGAACTCTTTGATTTTCCCGGATAAAAGGTAGCCTATAACCTTCCCCGGGATTTACCAAATTTCATCAAAATCGATTAAACTGTTGGCCCGTGAAAAGGGCCGCCAGACAGACAGACACACTTTCGTATTTATAATATTAGTATGAATTGCTGTAAGTAAGTAAATAGTTTTTATCATACACTTCCGTAAAGTCCGCCTGTTTCTATACAATCTAGAAAATGCAAGCCTGAAAGTTCTCCATAATGTTCTCAAAGGTGTGTGAAGTCCGCCAATCCGCACTTAGCTAGCTGGGAGGACTTGTCCAAACTTTTCTCATTCTGAGAGGAGACGACCCGTGCTCAGTAGTGGGTCAGCGATGAGATAATGATGGTGATGACTCATACCATGACTAGATAGATAGATAGATAGATAGAAGTCTTTATTGCACACAAAAACATGTAAATAAACAACACAGAAGGAAGAAAACAGAAAAAACAATTGTGTGCAAAGGCGGCCTTATTGCTTAGAGCAATCTCTACCTCCTTTGCTGAAAGGAGAAGCTAGTGTAAGATAGTACCAAGTCGCAAGTCGCATGAATAGCTACTCAATCCGACAATAACAAATTAGTTCCCCTGATTTTGTGTCATTTATCTATCGTGTCGTATTGCATGCATCTAATTATCCCACATATCCTGCTCATAAAGAGAGCTATAAGAAAACTCTTAAAGGATTAGAGGCGGTGACAGAATCAGTTTCCACAATAAAGGCTCAGCTTAAGGTCCATTGATTTATGATTTCTACGCGAATAAAGGACTTGCTTCACCGACTTTATTTGTGGTCTGAATGGGGCTGCTAAGTCATCGACTTGGTGTGGATTAAAGACTGGGCACAGTGAAGCGAATGTGTTTAACTGTTTACTATTTGCGTCATTGATGTAGGCGTATAGGCAAAATGAGATAATTTCAATCACAGATTTCAGTAATAATAAAAAATAGTACTTACTTTAATCTTCAGAGTTTTAAGCAATAGAAAATGGGTCCTTTAGGAACCTTGTGAATGTATTGATGTGATATATCTTTTTATTTGAAGTTATTTGAGTAGATTGGTGTTTATTAAATTTATCTGCTCGTACCTAATTATTATTTGTAGTCTAATTATTATTATTATCACAAACGAGTGTAAATTAAAAATTTATAACACTCCTACAAGTGAAGGTTACAGTAACTAGAGAAGAACTGATAAATTTCAAACGGCTGTACCGATTTTCTTGGATTATAGCTAAGAACACTCTCAATCAAGCCTCCTTTCAAACGAAAAAAACTAAATTAAAATTGGTTTATTATTTTAGGAGCTACGATGCCACAGACAGATACACAGATACACAGACACACAGGTACACACTTCAAACTTATAACCACCCCTCTTTTTGGGTCGGGGGTTAAAAACCAAAAGTAAGTTTATGATAGGGATAAAACGTGACACCCGAGTTATACGTTTATTTACAGACAAATTAAAAATTATAAATTCTGAAATTTCTCCTACCGGGTATCGAACCCGGGACCTCCCACTCATAGACCACAGCGCTTACCACTGCACCAGGGAGGTAGACTGAGGAAATTGCGATGTCAAATCAAGACACCCATTCATACGAAATGACAAATGTAAAGGGAGCTCTGCTCGGTTAGCCAATTTTTTTTAACTAGGTCTACACGTATTCATAGAATAGAATAGATTTTTGTTTTAACTTTTACAAGTGCTTTTGAATCGTCAAATAATTTACCTACATACAGTTTCACGTTCCAAATCCATACAGTTTCCATCCTTCAATACTGATATTATAAATGCAAAAGTCTGTCTGTCAGCTAGCTTTTCACGGTCCAAAAGTTTAACCGATTTTTATGAAATTTGGTACACAGTTAGCTTACATCCCGGGGACGGGCATAGACTACTTTTATCCCGGAAAATCAAGGAGTTCCCACGGGATTAAAAACCTAAATCCACGCGAACGAAGTCGCATCTAGTCAGTAAATAAAGTGTAGTACTTAAAAATAAAGGTATAGATTTTAGTATAATGTAATCATGTTAATGCATATTTACCTAAAGCCTGCCAGGGAAAATTAGAGACTCGCATAGCGCATTACCGTGGCAGCATTGTCAACCACCGCACAATGGGGTATTGAATCAAACTGTGTAGTTGCGAGTTAAAAATATCGCACGCACATAGATGATACATATCGCTTTATATCAGGGTTGCCACTAAACTATGCTACTTTAAAACATCTTCATCGATAGATAGATAGATGAAATCTTTATTGCACACCATAACATGAAAAGGAACACAACAAAAAAGGAAAAAAACATAAAAAACAATTGCGTGCAAAGGCGGCCTTATTGCTTAGAGCAATCTCTACCAGGCAACCTTTGCTGAAAGAAGCTAGTGTTGGATAGTACTAAGTCGCAGAGAACCATTCACTACATATTAATTATTCACCGTTATAATCATCATGATAATATACCCATTGCCGAACCGGCACACTACTGAACATCTCTCCTCTAGTCCTTATATCGTATCCTCTCAAAATTCAACCCTTTGGTAGTTGGATTTCTAAAATCAAACGAAATTATATAAAAACTAGCTGATGCCCCCGACTTCGTTCGCGTGGATGTAGGTTTTTAAAATTCCCGTGGAAACTCTTTGATTTTCCGGGATAAAAAGTAGCCTATGTGCTAATCTAGGGTATAATCTATCTCCATTCTAAATTTCAGCCTAATTCGTCCAGTAGTTTTTGCGTGAAGGAGTAACAAACATACATACACACACATACACACACACACACACGTACAAACTTTCTCCTTTATAATATTAGTGTAATGTAATTCAAATATTTTTTGTACTTAAATAAGTAAAAATATGTAGGTTAAATATAAATGAAATCAGTGGCAATCCTGATTGCGTAGGCGACGCGACAGGCCGCGCCTTGAATGGAGTCCTTGTGTCATGTGTGCTTGAACCCTTTGAGTTATAGAGCTGGAATTGTGAGTATCAGAGAGCAGGAGTCATGACTCAATAGCTTCGACAAAAATGACTCGTTTACTTCATTCAAACTTTTGATACTTAGTGATATTTTTTTTTAGTGATACTTTTTGAGTTTCCGGCATAAAAAGTCACTCTGAATCAGTCGGTGTGCTAAAAAGGCGTTATTGTAACCTACTGTTATTACCTATCTGTTCTACATATCTTCTAATCTACATTCATCTTCTAAGCAAAACAAATGTCCACAAAGAAAAAAAAATGTTTTAGATATTACCAAATTGACCAATATAAAAGTCACGAGATTGCATTTATTGTGTTTAAAACTTAAAAAGACCTATCTAAGTGTATCTGAGTTATGGAAGACTAACGCTTAAGAGCAAGGATTTGAATACAAGATTTAAAGTTGTATAGAATACTAGCTAACGAACGCGACTTCGTCCGCGTGGATTTAGGTTTTTCAAAATCCCGTGGGAACTCTTAGGTTTTCCGGGATAAAAAGTAGCCTATGTGCTAATCCAGGATATATTAGATCTCCATTCCAAATTTCAGCCAAATCCGTCCAGTGATTTTTGTGTAAAGGAGAACAAATAATCACACACACACACATACACACAAACTTTCGCCTTTATAATATTAGTGTGATAGTGTGATTTAAAAGCACTATCCAAATAAAATCGTATTAAAATATTGTAAAGGGCTAATGTTCATAATCAGGTTTTTTCACGATACCTCCATCATTCTTTGACAGATATTAATTAATCAATAGCTTCTGACGCACCTGCTGATAACTTAATCTTTATTGATTACGTCCTTCCTGCTCTAACACATCGTAATTGATGTACCTATCTCTCCTATTCTGGCGAAGCTGTCAAAACGTCAAATAAAATTAACCCGATGAAACATAGATTATGTGTTCCATAAAAAACAGAGCGGTCTAATATTTCAAATTATTTTTTAGAATTAATCCATTATAATAACATTATCATGAGGGGTAGGACCTTCACGATATTTTTTTAATTTTAAATTTTGATAATATAATTACATAATCACCTCATATTTATACCTACTAAAGTAAATAAAGCACTCGTTCTGAACCAAACTTTTATATATATTCAATGAAAGGGTAAGACTTCCCTTGCAGAGATATAAAATTCTAAGTTTAAAATAATACTTCACTTTTTTAAATTAATGTTAATATTTTGATGGTTGTTTCTACATTATTTTCATTAATCTATGATGCCGTCAATTTAAAATTGATTTGATCAAGTCGCAAGGATTAAATCGCTCACCAGCTTTAAGAAAACATTGATTAATTGAACGATTAATCTTCTACAGAATAAGATACCATTGAATTTAGAATTCTCTTAGGTATTAGTCCGGGATAAAAAGTCAATTTCTGGGGCGTAAGCTACCTCTGTACCAAACATAGGAAATCTTTGATTTTCTAAAAAAGAGTGGCCTATATCCGTCCCCGGGATGTAAGTTAATAAAATCGGTTCAACTTTTAAGCCGTGAACACGTAACAAACAGACAGACAGACAGACAAACACCCGTATTCGCAAACGTTACTATGAGGTCTCATAGTACGCTCGAACGCACAGTGTCCGTTCCACCAATCAGATGACTGTATCACGTCAATTTGCAATGATCTGACTGGTGGAACCTACACTATGCGTTCGAGCTTACTGTGAGACCTCATAGTAATGTTTGTGAATACGGCCAAAACTTTCGCATTTTTAAAAGGTACCTATTATAAATATAAATAAAATAATAAATAAGTAATTATGGAGTGTGGATCCTATATAAAATATATACCTACCTGTAGGTATTATAAGTTCAGAGTATTTTACGATGTATCTCAGACAGACATCATTCGATGCCAGCCAATCTAACTTTGTCGAGACGAACCAACCCATTTATGGCATTTATGAATGCTACCGACAGTTACGGAACTCTGGCAAAAAGTAAAATGCCCGGAAGTATCATTTTGTTTTGGTAAATTATTTGAGGATTCAAAAGCACTTGTAAAAGTCTATTTGAATAAAAATCTATTCTATTCTGTTCTGTTGTGTTCTATTCTCTTCTCTTCTGTTCTCTTCTGTTCTGCTCTGTTCTATTCTGTTCTGCTCAGTTCTCTTCTCATCTGTTCTCTTCTATCTTCTTTCTTCTCTTCTCTTCTCTCCTCTCTTCTATTCTTCCTTCTCTTCTCTCTTCTCTTCTCTCTTCTCTTCTCTTCTCTCTTCTCTTCTCTCTTCTCTCTGCCCTTCTCTCTTCTCTGCCCTCTTCTCTGCCCTCTTCTCTTCTCTCTTCCCTTCTCTCTTCCTTTCTCTCTTCTCTTCTCTTCTGTCTCCTCTTCTCTCGTCTCTTCTCTCTCCTCTTCTCTCTTCTCTTCTCTTCTCTCTTCTCTCTTCTCTCTTCTCTCTTCTCTTCTCTCCCCTTCTCTTACTTTCCATTCCATTCCATTCCATTCTATTCTATTCTATTCTATTTTAATAATAGAAATCCTAGCATGTAATGTTAGTAGATGTGAAATTGAAAGCCTTATTATCATCCCAAGGAAAACTTCCATATTTCACGATTAATGGAAGGATAAGTCTGGCCCACTTGCACTAAAAGTGCAAAAACTTCTTTAGTTGAAGGCTGTCAGTTTTTGGCAACCGCATTATGCTCTTGCCTGACAACATTACAAAATTGAACTCAATCAGTTTACCTGTCCTTGTGCAAATGGGCCTTAGTTCTTAACAATAAGAATTACCACGCAGATAGACTGCGAGTAAAATTTTTATAGATAAAATAGGTTCAAAGCACACAACCATCCTTTCAGTACTTTAATTAAATTAATGTGAAATATTAATATTTTCATACTTTCAGTTTTAAAACTACCTAACTCTTGCGTCACTTTTAATTCCAATTATTATTAATAACGAGTTACATTTTGGTATAAAATTATAAGAATCCAGTGAATTAATTCAATGAAACCTGGACGTTTATTAGAAATAAGAAATACTATTTTTTATCTGCAGCATAGTGCAGATACAGCTTATTTTAAGTTTTTAATGAAATATTCTTAGTTCAACTCAATCTGGAAGCTGAAAGAATAATTTAGAGCTTACTACAACATTAGAATTTAAAATAGAACTTTTGAAATAATAAAATGATATTTTGTTGAACAGTCAAATATATATTAATTAGAAAAGACGACCGAGGTAAAGTCAAAATGACCAGAAGGTCATTTTGACTTTACCTCGGTCGTCTTAGGAGGTCCTCGTACCTCGGTCGGTTAGGAGAACCTAACATTCAACCCGGTACCAACTTCTCTCATATTATTGATCATTTCGAAAACCCCTACTTTTTTATTTAGTCAAAACGTAAAATAAAAATATTAAAATACATATAAAGCATATTTTTCAAAAATAATATCACATACCAAAAAAATATTGATGATATCTTTTAAAATGAGGTAATGCTTGGTTATGTTGATTAAATTGTTACTTTTTGTAGAGTTGCAGACGACACTTCTTTAAATTATAATTTTTTGTAGTATTATTTTTGCGACAAATGAGTAGGTAAAGTATACACAAATCTATAGGTAACATAAATTCACCTCATTAACGAAAAACATTCATTTCAATAACATCAAACCGTGCCCTGTTTTTTGAATTTGTTTATTCCATTTTTTCTCAGAAACCTTCGGGATACAATCAAAAAGTTTATCCCAGTCGGTGCTTCAATCAAACTTTTTTAAATGCTCCCCATTTTGCCCCCAAACATCCCCCCCCCCCCCCCCATTCCGGTAATAATTTCGTTCTATGTTATCGCCTTCTCATTTTGCAATATAATACTTTTATTGGCTGTTGGATAATAGGAATTCTGATGAGGCACGGACGGCTGTTTATTTTATTCCCAAATCAGATATAAAACGTATGTAGGTAATAATTTGAAAAGTTTGCCAATTACTAGCTAGAAATCCATACTATAATATTATAAATGCAAAAGTGTGTCTGTCTGTCTGCTACCTTTTCACGGCCCAACAGTTTAACCGATTCTGACAAAATTTGGTACAGGAATAGCTTATATCCCGGAGACGAACATAGGCTACTTTTTATATCGGAAAACCAAAGAGTTCCCACGGGATTCCTAAACACCCATCCATTTAACCGATTTGTATGAAATTTGATACAGAGGTAGCTTGCGCGCATGTAATTGATATAGGCAACTTTTTATCCCGGAAAATCAAACACGGGAACTTTAAAAACCTAAATCCATGCAGACGAAGTCGCGGGCATCCTCTAGTATACCTACTATAATTCAAAAAGAGATCCTGTCGCCCAGTCATCACTATTTCGATGGAAGGTAAAGTCAACTCATTTTTAACTTCTTCTTCTCTATCGTTACGCTCTTGGCAGAGCGGTCGTGGTCGTCACTGGAGTGCTATCGCACACTTAACTATGCGTGTCAATTCCTCTCTGATAGCTGCCTTTTTTGTGCACTTTTATACTATTGACAACCAACGATTAATCGTAATCATAATGTTACTTTAACCGCCTGTTATGCAACTGAACCTAAGTAAAACTTACCCAAATTCCGCATCAATCGCGTTTGCGCGTATGAACGCGCGCGGAGGGCGCATATAAATGGCGCTTCACTACAAAACTTTGATGCGGAATCCCGCGCGCATTTTTTCGCTTGTGGAATTCCGCGATGACCTCTTTCTTGATATCAATAAAAGTAACAAGATAAAGTTGAAAACTAAAACCCAACTGCGATCGTCTTAATAAACGCTGAAATATTATACTTGGTAAAAATTTTTTTCTATCGCTTGGTATATTTTAATCTTGTAGTATATTTATGTTTATGAACTAAGAATTATTTTCTCTTCTTTCATTTGACATCCCACTCGATACAATAGCAAAAAAAAAATTTTGGAGACCCCACTTTTTTGATGTAACGTCCGTTAGGTCAATTGTTTTGTATAAAATGTCGCCCACGTCACCCGACGGTGCGACATTTTATTCATCAAAATCGGCTTAGTAGTTTAGGCGCTACGGTGTAACACACAGAATCTGGATACAAACATATACACATACATACATAGACTGCTAAAATCATAACCCTTTCTTGTGGCTTTGCCGCAGTCGGGTAAAAATAAACGTAGAAGCGCCAATATGGGGGCGAGCGTTTCGCGTACATTGACGTGTCCTAAAGAACAATAAACATAACTCTCCCGCGTATAAATTCGGTCAAGAAATGGCAAACAAATTGCCGAATGCAGGTATTGTGTCCGGGTAATAATCGTCAGTTACTTTACCTAAATGGTGTTTAAGTGTGTGACCTAAGATATAAGCATCTAGCGTTGGTTAAACACCTATTTTCGATAGAAATCTTAAATTTTTTATATTATACAGAAAAGACTTGGTAATTTTCATTTCTAAATGTAGTTTACCTATATGTTTTTGAAATAAAATGATATTTAATTATACTATCCAATTCAATCACGTAATTTCAATAGAAAAGTAACAGCCATTTTGTTTAATCTGTGTCCGGACTATTTTTAATAGCCAATGAAATATTTCGAACTGATTTGTCATAGTTCTTTTTAACTTCTATATCATCATGTAGAGATAAGATTTATATCAATATGTAGAGAAAGATTTTGGCTTACATATAGACCTAACTTTGAATTATTACTTGCTAATATCCGCGAGTCCAACCAGCAGGATTTACATTTCTGGGTAAAAAGTAGCCTATGTCACTCTCTCCAGGACTGAGAAAAAAGTGTGCTTACTCTTTTGCACTTGTAGTAATATGGGTATGGGTAGTGTTAACCGCTAAAAGGTTTTATCTTGTACTCATATCCTTAACAGAATGTCCACTTTGAATTATAATAATGGTTGTTTTAATGCATGTCTTCTTCAGTTAAAACCTTGGGTGTCCCCATTTATTGTGTGTCGATTCGGGACTCCGGGGCGACCCGCTGTGAGATCGAAAATACTCGTTTTTATCCAAAGGTGGTAACATTTGTCTCGTTTTTACAAATTTTAACATATTATAATAGTTATGTCTATCATTACAAAAATAAATCAAAACTTTTTTACTAGAAAGAAAGAAAATTAGTTTATTCATCTTGTGTGTACATCAACAAGTACAAACAAACTTAGGTTAGTAATGGGTTAGTAGTAGATTTTAATAAGTACTTAATAATAACTAATTCTAGCACCCACATGGCACAAGATGAAAAATTAATAACAAATTTTTTACTTATACTTAACTGTTTAACCAACTTTCGATTGGTAGGTATGGAAAGAAATCCGAAATCCACACGGACCACTCACTACTTTCACTAGCGAAAAAAAATACAATACTATGTAAAAATCCCATTCGAAATACTTATGTTAGTTTATTTAGGTTAGTCTTATTCTGATATTAATCCTAATACCTAATATAAAAAATGTGAAAGTTTGGATGTTTGGATGCTTGTTACTTACTCTTTCATGCCTACAGTGATTGAACCGATTCGGCTGATTTTACATACCTATTCAAAGAATTTTTTGGATATTAGGTACCTAATTGTATCCACGCGGACGAATTTGCGGGCATCATCTAGTTATTAATTAAACCTATTAATTTATATAGATATGACCTCCTGCGTATTAAATCATTGGACTTAACTATACCTATAAATTAGCTATTTCAAAAAAAAATCGTGTCCTATAAAACTGCCAAAATTAGTATGACACTGTAAGCGAAAACTAATTTATTCGGAATTATTCGTCTAGTGCTTAGCACTAAATACATACAAGTCTTTGGTATGAATATGATTCATGGCTTAAGTATTTTAATAGGATCGCAACACTTTAAGGTTATCAGTAGGTTTATTTTCAACAGATTATTATTTTTATAAATCATCGAATTGACATTTGAATTTGGAACTCGCGTCCGATGCGTTCCAAACACGGCCGGCTGACAGGCGCGTTCGAGTGGAAATCGAATGTTATAATCGAAAAATATTATCGACAGACTTGCATTCATCGATAAAAATGCATCTACAACTCTATTTCAAATACTATAAGGTAAAAATTAGCGTGGAATTATAAATTGTAGATGAAGATGTAACATTGTATTGTATGTGTTTAAATTATTCGATTAAGGTCCGGTAGCAAAGTGCAGTCAATCAGAAAGATCGGATCTTGACAAAAAATCGACAAAATAACGCTAACAATCAGTCGGGAGGCAATTTAAAAATTATAAGAAATGACAAGGGACTTCAAGGGATTGAAGTGTGTAGATAATCACGGAGGCAGCGCGTCAATGTTTTATTTTGCTACTACATTTTTGTGTAGTCTTAACAGGGCTCTCTTCGTCACTTACTCCATACAATCTTAGCCCCAATTTCATTTGAATATTAAGCAACCAAAGTCCATAAAATTTTGCAAACATATTCTAGAAACTAATACCTGTGCCTGTGGTGTTTACGATTTTTCTATTTCTATCAATGCACAGTTCACGTACTGGGCGGATCGGGCTGAAACTCGGCATGCAGATAGATCTATTATGATGTAGACATCCGCTATGAAAAAATTTTTGAAAACCTCTAAGGTTTACCCCTTAGAGGTTTTCAAAAATTTTTTCATAGCGGATAAGGGTTTGAAATTTGTGTAGTCCATGCGGACGAAGACGCGGGTGTAGGCTAGTTTTTATAACAAGGTTTAAAGGGTTTTCACTGGTGTTTTTCACTTTCAGTAGTTTAGTAGTATCAAGTGTAAACATAGGTACTTGGAGGACACATCGTTCGACACTCGAGTTGAGTACATTCAATCTTTGCCACATAGTAATGTTATGGGGCCGTATCATTTAAATGTCGCTTAGGGTCAATATTATAACAACTTTATATACGCAATACTTAAATAGGTAGGTACTAATTAATTAAATGAAAACTGGAAAAAACACAAATCTTAGTTTAAATTAACCGGTTTTTCTGCAAACCTTTAACCAAGATCATATATAATTTTGATTTCATCACGTTTTCTGATTCCCCGTAAGGCCATTAAGAAGTGAACGAACCCTGTGATCTGATGCTAGCTCGCGATATCACAATGCATCAGTCACGTACATGAAACCTTTATGCTGGTTACGTGGCAAAGGTTGTATGTCTGTACCTCTTTAGGTATATTTTTTAGATTTTTCTGTATAACTTGTTTTTTTTTTCAAGTTTGGGCTTGACCACGGTCATACAATATGATGCCACAGAATCTGATGATTGCCTGATGGGAAGTGTTGATACATAACAAAGATATTACAAAATTCCAGACAATTTTATTTTTAAAAGTAAATACAAATTCGTAGGTAGGTACGCCCGTGTGTGTGTGAAACCATATGTGCAACAACTCAGTCACAGACTAGGTAAATACACAGATATTGACGCAGAGTTTACTCTCTTTTGACATCTATAGGTAAGTGGTTCAAAAAATGGCGTCCCTTTACCAGGGTTGATACCTTTGTAAGAAGAAAACCTAAGTTTTACGGATAAAACTCCAAATTCAGGACTTGGAGAGCTTTTTTTCAATGCAGTGTATAACGTGCTCTATGGACCTGTAAACCCCGATTAAATCATGCACTGGCTTAGTTCGGAAATTCTTTTTTTTTCAAATATAGTGCTATTTTTCTCTGCTAAGCTTAGCTGATTCCTAGTTCCATGTTTAGATCTATCTATCATTTTAGTTTAGATATGTGTACAATAGAATTAGCTTTGCTGTGTCTCTATTGCCTTATATGCATTGTTGCAGAAAGAATACAAAAGATCCTTGTAATAACTATTCTATGACCATACATTCAGCTCATCGAATTAATATTAAAATATTGTATATCAATGATTTATCTGATGATTTTTAAACTTTTTAACTCTGAACGTCATGAAATTTGGTTTACTATTGTTACTATTGTTATTTGTTACATTTTAATATTATTATTTAGATCCTACAACATTATTTGGTAGACTAATTTTTTCAGTGTTTACTGATCTTGACTTTCGTAAGTGCTTTTATAAGTCTGAAACAAAGAAAAAATAAATACAAATACAAATGAAATATAGCCAAACAAATTGCCTATGAAGTTAAATTCAAACATATCAATAAACAATTAAGTTCCTTACTTAATATCTGCCATGTTTCTACACTATTTATAATGTGTTACATACTTTTGTTTCTGATAGTACCGACATGATCAATTTCTTGGTCGGTACAAAGGCAAGCCTTTATTATATGCATAAAGGATACGCGAAGGAATAGCACGCTGGGTGACCACCAGTTATTACTACGATGTTTACTCAATGGAAGCGGCTTTCAACATTTTATTGATCACAAGATAAAGTTAAACAACACTAAAACCCAACTACTATTCATGAACTGCCGATAGTAAACGATAGATATAGTAAAATTGTTCTTCTGTCGTTTGGTGTATTGTCTCTCGATACGATAGCAAAAAAAATTGGCTACAATGCATTGGTGCAACACGAATAGCATAAATTTAGCCAATAACAACAATCGCGATTGTAATAATGATTACAATCGCAACTGTGAGATGAGCTACACGTATTATGCATAATATGCGTTAATTGATACTAAAAACAGGGATTGATATGGAAAATACAACAAGATAAGTGTCTCTTCCAGAATTTTTTCTTGGTAATGTAAACAATATTTAAACCTTTCTAGATCCTGGACGTGGGTGTATATTCTAAGAATAAAGCAAACGAAGCAAATAATATTGTGTCGCGCACCAGATTCATCTTAAATTATAAATTGAACGCTAATTTTAACTAATATGCTGATTCTTGGATGACTGACAACTTTACCAAAAATAATTCACAGTAAATATTTTACATAATCATATTTTGATACGAATTATGATACACAGATTATAAGCGAAAAAGAAACAACTTCAATAAAATAAATAAGTTTATTAATGTATACAGAACCCTAGGAAGGTAACATCCGAGTTTGTATATTCTATTAACACTCAAGACGGTGGCCTGGACTGGGCGACCCGAGCATAGGTTTTTAATTTATTTCTCTTTTACGAACATCTTTAAAGTGATAATTTATATCTTCATTTTGCCGATCGAAAATACGCTCTCGGGTTTAGAAATTAGAGAAACAACAATAAACAAAACTATGCACCCAATGGTATCTGTAAAGACATTAACATCTTTGATATTTCCTCTCAAAATGTGATGCAGACGAATTTGAGCTGAATTATATTAGTTGTAAAGTCGATTTGATTTTTATAATCGTCGGGAAATAAATTGTTGGTATTGCTCAGGTATTCCTTACGCGTGGAGGGTCCGTAATAAATAAAATATCCACGCGCTTTGACAAATGAGCGAACAAGGTCGTTACGGAGGCGGTGTGTGTGAACTCTGGGGCCTGTAGGACCGGCTGTTGCTTGCGACTGTTGAAAAATTTCATTAGCAATGTTTAGTATTAAGAATCGATTTAAATAAGTATCTACAAATTACATGTAATATATTGTAAACGTCGGATAAATTGATTACTTGGTATGGGGAGCTAAGTATGTTTTCTTATAGGTGAATGTTAATGCGGTAATCGTTCACATTAGGCAGTTTTGTATATTCTGGCTACTTTTATTTTTAACTCGGGAAGAGGAGTACATATTTAATAGACAATTTAATGGAGAGGTTTTACTCTGGTATGTATGTATTACTCTTGACATACTTAATAGGTAAGTTAATATTCAGAGAATGTTCAGAGAGTTAATTTGTTTTAGAGCAAACCTTAAAAATTGTCTACGGAAAGAGACGGATTATTATTATAATATTTATTAAGAGATAGATCCATTATTTAATGATAACTTATTTTTCCTGAATTTTTTTACCAAGGATTGGCCAATATGCTTATGCGTTCATTTTGAATCTGATTTGATGAGCTATGAAAATAAGGCGATGCTGTTGGAAGGTACAACAAATGTATTGCTATACAATTACTGGTCTTTTTACCAGGTTTTTTGCTGAAAACGAGCAAAGTAGAATGGATTATTATATTTATTGATAGCTTATATTAGTAATAGATAACTTCATCGCGTAATCTTCTGGTGATTTGATTGGTTGATATCCACGTCTATGCTACCTTCATCTTAACTTCAGCCATCAAAGACGAAAAACAAATTCAAGAGTTGGTAACTGCCGGGTTTCTTGCTGACTCTTCACAGTAGAAGCATCTTTCCGAACAAGTTTTAGATTCTTGACATAATATCATAAGCGGGCGCTAGTTCTCTTACCTGAAATAAATTATACTTTATTTCAAAACGGGAACGTACTAAATCAATTATGTAAAAACAAGATGGCCGATACATACAGGCATAGTGCCGCGAAAACGATACCGCCTTTAGTAGCATCACAAAAATATCAGATTCGTTTCGGTACAAAGAAAAACACACACAGAATTCATATTAGCCGATTAATAAATTCTGAGAAGTTGGAATAAGACATAAATTTTAATAAAATATACCATAACGCATTTATCGGTTTGATCTTAAGTGCAGTCCGTGCCGTATTGTTTCAACGGAGATTTAAGGGTACCTATACACGATGTCTTGTCTAAATGTGGACTTTCGAGTCGAGCGTCTTATTCCCTAGACTCTGGAGAGCGTTTTTGGCGCGGCCGTAACATGGGTGTCAAATCTCTCTAGCAAGCATTACATACTATCATTGCCCACTGCCCAGTGTGAGTTTCTTGCCAAAATCGTGATGCCTGAGTGACGCCTTAGTTAAACATCAAACAAGACGTTAACCTACCAGTCTTATAAATCACCGATTTACTTCACATCACTGGTATATAAACTCACTACAACTTGAAAAGGCTATGCGATAAGCTATAGGCTGGCTTATAATAAGCAATTAAGACGTCTCGGTAGAAGCGCGCTTGTCTAGAAGATGCCTAGCCTGGTCTAGGCAGGAAACACGGTCGCTGGAAAGGCATACTACACCTTAGCGGTTGGTATCAGAAAAGTTGGGCGAAAACGTTTCTGATTTTGAGGCTTAACTTTTATTATATGCGCGTTATAAACACGTCATGTGTAGGTGCCCTAAGATACAAAGATTTTGTGATGGGGGAATAAAATTTCAAGATGATATTGAGTTAGTTCAGACAGGTGGGTCGTTGACATGACTGATGTCGGATCTTGAATGTCTCTTGTAGGTCAAAGTGGCGAAAGGAGGTAACATACAAACAGACAATATTATTTTTAACCCCCGACCCAAAAAGAGGGGTGTTATAAGTTTGACATGTGTATCTGTGTATCTGTGTATCTATGTATCTATGTATCTGTGTATCTGTCTGTGGCATCGTAGCACCTAAACTAATGAACCGATTTTAATTTTTTTTTATGTTTGAAAGGTGGCTTGATAAAGAGTGTTGTTCCAAGAAAATCAGTTCAGCTGTTTGAAAGTTATCAACTCTTTTCTAGTTACTGTAACCTTCACCTGTCGGGGGTGTTATAAATGTTTAATTTACACTTGTATTAGGTAGGTAGGTATTAGGTAGGTAGTCTAACAGCCGAATGCTGAAACATTGCTTAGTAACCAAGAACTTCATTAATATTAAGTGCTTGATTTTCGTCCGTACTTATAGTAGAAAAAATGTACCTAGACCAATCAAAAGTACCTACAGTCATTGCCATAGGTACCTATAGCACGCGTCAGGTGGAGATGGCGTTCGGGGGTAAACTGTAGAGTAATGGTTAAGGTGTGTATGTGTGACTAACTGTCTATTGCCATTACCGATTTTGACGAAATTTGACAGGTATAGCTTGCATACATACATACATAGACTGCTAAATTCATAATCCTTCCTTTTGGCTTAGCCCCTAGTCGGGTAAAAATACGATTCAAAGTAACCGCCCGCGTACTTTGAATCGTATTTTTACAAAAACGAATACGAATGAGTGCACGAACGCTCTTAAGCTACTTTTTTACCAGAATATCGAAGAGCTCCCACCAGATTTTTTAATACGTAAATCCAGGTGGACGCAGTCGGGGCCATCAGCTAGTTAGAGAGATATTGCAACAAACGTAAAAAACTAATCTCGCTGCACAAAACAAACAGTAGCCATGGGTTTATAGCATCTACTCACAAAACGATAAATCGAAAATAAAATGGAAAGAACGTAATTACAATAGCGAGCAAATCGAGGGAATCGATGGCGGTGTCTTTGACGGCGAACCATCAGATGAACAGAGCTTTGTAAAGGTGCTTGCACATTTTTACTAAAGCCACGAGTTCACGATACCAAAAACCGGCCAAGTGCGAGTCGAACTCGCACACCGAGGGTTCCGTACTCGGGTATTTTTCCAACATTTTGTACGATAAATCAAAAACTATTATGCATAAAAATAAATAAAAATCTGTCTTAGAATGTACAGGCAAAGAAGCCCTTTCATATCATATCTCACTTGACATAGTTATCTTACTTTGAAAATTTAAACACATTTTAATTTTTTTAATGATCTAACCTCAAACTTACGGTTTTCGGATTTATTCGTTTACTTGTGCTATAAGACCTACCCACCTGCCAAACATAATTCTAGGTCAACGGGAAGTACCCTATAGGTTTCTTGACAGACACGACGGACGGACGGACGGACAGACAGACAGACATCAAAGTGATCCTATAAGGGTTCCAATTTTTCCTTTTGTGGCACGGAACCCTAAAAAACCGGTCAAGTGCGAGCCAACTCGCACACGAAGGGTTCCATACCATCGTACAAGAGATACATAACACTTTTATGTGCACCACTGCAAGCTAAATTACGGATAGCTTCATCTATTATGTGGTTTAGTAAACTAAAACATTTTGTATGTGATGTAACCGCAAATTCACGGTTTTGGATTTTTTCTTTTACTGGTTGCTTTGTTAAAATTATTATTACATACTTATTTTACTAGACAGTGCTACCTGCCTTTTATGATTGTAGGTCAACGTGAAGTACCCTTTTTGATTCCTTTTGACAGACACGACAGACAGACGACGAAGTGATCCTTCCTTTTTTCCTTTTGATTTACGGAACCCTAACAATCTAACTTTCAAATACATTTTCCAAAATAATATTATAATTATTGCGAAAGTATGCCTGTTTGTCTATCTGCTATCTCTTGACGGCCCACTCGTTTAATCGATTTTTAAGAAATTTAGTACAGAGTTAACTTCCATCCCGGAGACGGACAAAACTGCTTTCAATCCCAGAAAATCAAATATTTTATGCGGATGAAATCGTGAGCATTATCTTGGATATAATTTTTACATGACCTTCCTGGTACTTAGAATGCACTAAAGCTAAAAAACTATTGTTGCAATTTATCTCATAATATCATTCAATGTCGACTCACCTTTATTCATCGACTCTAGATCGACTCAAAATTACTTTCATCAATTACTGCCATAACCGCAGATCTTGGTTCAACCGAATATCTAACTTTTTCTGATTCAGCAAAGTCCAATGTCGATTGTCAGACTATTGATGTATGATTTTCTGGATATACTAGTTGATTTGAGCTGAAATCAGACAAAGATAGACAGTAAAAAGTCGATAGGAGTGAAAGTGACGGCTATGACGCCAGGATTGTAGTAAGTCAAGACCGGTAGCTCTTCTCAATTACAGTGATTTCGGTCTAGAAGCAATTTCCCTGGACGTTTTCCACTAAGGCTCTAATTAGGCAGTAATCGAATTGTGGGGGTTTTGTCATTATTATGATTGCGAATGATTTGCTAATCGAGATTAAGATGCGGTAGAATAATTGTTTGGATGGAAAAAATGGGATAGATAAATTGTGCTGAGATTGGATTGTGCGTTTGCTGTTTGGTTTGTTTGTTATTGGGATAATATGGATATTTAGGGGGTATAATAAATACTCTTTCAGATTCGATCCAAGGTATGGTCCAAGATATAATCGCTAACTACTTATGAGCCTCTATCATAAAGCGAGCACTCCGCGAGCGCATAGCGTGAGAGCTAGGAGTTTCTCTAAAGATCAAATGAGAAATGAGGATATCCGTAGGAGAACTAGATTAACTGACATAGCTTAGGTAACTGTTTATGGAACTGAAGTGGAGGCGGGGTATATAGGTCGAAGAAGCGGTAGGTGTAGGTACTCAGACGTTGGGGTTTCAAGATGGTGGATTGGCCATCTTGCACAAGAAAGCGCAAAGTAGATAGACAGCTGGATCGCCGAGTGGAAATCCTTACAAAAGTCCTACGTCCAGCAGTGGACGATGCTTATGACGACAACAGCGACTCTTTCTGCAATTAGGTACAAACATTAATTATTGAGGACAACACATTCATACTTCATTTCATATATAGACATAAACTATATTAATAAATAATTAATCTACAGAATCAAGACTCCAAAGAACTTAAAGAACTGGGGATTCAGACTTAAACTCTTTGGATAAACAGATATCGATCATTCTGCCGTCTCTGTTTATAAAAAAAGAATTTAACAGAGTGAGGATACAGGGGTTTTTAGATTCCACTCAAAATTTAAGTATATTAACAGTATTTGCAAATACTTTTAGTACCGACTCTACGCACTAGCTGATGGGTCATCCCAAACAATTTTTTTTGCGAGCCGCCATTCGTGACCTTAAAGAAATGGAAACTCCGCGCTCAAAAGTAAATTTTCTATAATCAAAACAGATACTGAAAAAACAAAAAATGCTCTCACCGCAGCACAGTAGCCGTCGGTGGCCAAATGGTCATTGACACTAATAGATGGCGCTAGCGGGCGGTTCGATTTACAAATTAAAGACTGAGTCGGCGCCGACGCAGGTACCCTATTATGTGGTTGCATATTCGTTATACTCTCGACTGATTTTCTAAAAGATTTCTTACTCTTCCATAGTACATATTAGGTACCCAAGTGCGGATTGGCAGACTTCACACACCTTTAAGAACATTGTGGAGAACTCTTAGGCAAGCAGATATCCTCATGAGATTTTCTATTTTAATTGCTTAAAACGTATTAAATAAGTCAGATACAAGTGTAAATTAAAGATTTATAACACCCCCGACAAGTGAAGGTTACAGTAACTAGAAAAGAGCTCATAACTTTCAAACGGCTGAACCGATTTTCTTGGATTATAGCTTAGAACACTCTCTATTAAGCCACTTTTCAAACAAAAAAAACTAAATTAAAATCGGTTCATTAGGTTAGGAGCTACGATGCCACAGACAGATACACAGATACACACGTCAAACTTATAACACCCCTCTTTTTGGGTCGGGGGTTAAAAATGGAGATACGTGCGGGAGTGTAAGCTTTACCATACTTTAAATTTGCTATCGAATTTTATTATTATCGTACGATTTGAAAATAGGAGCTTTCGAACTGAACTTTATTACCCAAGAGCGTTATTACCGGGGACTGCTTATTGAGGCTTATTGTATTGATTTTATAACATTTTTTGTTCATTCTCGGAATGAAATGGACTCGATGGCTGGGCAATATAATCAATCGAATAGTAAAAACTGCCGATATCTATAGCTTTATAGAGAAGTAATCAAACCTGAATTAAGGGCCGGAAAGTGGTTTTATCTTTATACTTGAGTAGTATCACAAATTAAACTGCCAATGAGTGTGAATTATGAAACATGAATGAAGAACATATCTTAGGCTAAGATTTATGATCTTGAGAGAGAAACTTGCAGAAGTCAGCTCTGACAAGTCACTTGCACTAAAAGGCAATTTCTGCAAGTTTCAATCACTAAAAGTTGCAGAAATTGACTATAAAAGCTGACTTCTAGGTTCTACAAGTTTAATGCTAGAAGATAATATACTTACACCCGTATTCACAAACGTTAACGTGCGCTCGAACGCACAGTGTCCGTTCCACCAATCAGATGACTGTATCACGTTAATTTACAATGATCTGATTGGTGGAACCTACACTATGCGTTCGAGCGCATAGTGTAGGTTCCTACACCACCTCAACAAGCAAAGCAAACCTCCACTAGGTGGACAGAGGATATCCAACGAGTCGCAGGCAGCCGCTGGATTCAGTGGAAGAAGTAAAGAATATGGTGTGTGGAAGTCCTTAAAAGAGACCTAAGTACGTATGTTCAGCAAGTAGTCAATCAGTTGTAATCGATGTTCAGTAATAAATTAAACCTGATTTTTTTTATTTATCATGTACTAGCTGACGCCCGCAACTTCGCCCGCGTGGATTTAGGATTTTCAGAATCCCGTGGGGACTCTTTGGTTTTCCGGGATAAAAAGTAGCCTATGTGCTAATCCAGGATATTATCTATCTCCATTCCGAATTTCAGCCAAATCCGTCCAGTAGTTTTTGCGTGAAGGAGTAACAAACATACACACACACACACACAAACACACACACACAAACACACACACACACACACACATACAAACTTTCGCCTTTATAATATTAGTGTGATTAAAAACCTTTGTTGTTTTCTTTTTAAATAGGTAAGTAAATCAATATCACAGCCACGAAGTCGCATCTGCCAAGGTTGAGTTATTTCCTGATTCACACAAAGCCGTTCTATCGAAAAATTCTTAAAAAACTTTATACGAGCTGCATAAGAATCGATAACAATACAACATAAGTCACTTGTATCGATACCTGTTATTTATGTCTCCCACGATATCGGGGCTCTATCGTGGAACTCTTTGTCAGAATCGCTATTGTGACTAATTTTTATAAAAATCTCTACAAAAATTACCACTACTAATATTAAAAATGTGAAAGTATGTTTCTTTGTTGGTTTGTCCTTCAATCTCGCCGTATCGGAGCAATGGATGGATTTCTTGCATGGATTTTTAAGACCTGAAGAGTAACAGACACTTTTTACACGGAAAATTAAAGAGATTTCCATGGGGTTTTCAAAATTTGGGGGACTAAGCTTGTATGACGATGACAACGTCACGTACGGCATTTGGAGATGCCGCCTAAAAGCTGAATATACCTGATTAATAAACATAATTACCCAAGTTACCCTCTCGATTTTATTCAATACCAGAGGATTTCCGCGGCTTCACCCGCGTTGATTTCGGTTTTTTTGAATCCCATTGATTCGAAGAACTCATTGATGTTCCGGGATAAAAAGTAGCCTATGTCTTCCCCGGGATGTATCCCAAGTCTGTACCAAATTTCAGTAAAATCGATTCAGCGGTTGGGTCGTGAAAACGTAGCAGACAGACAGACAGACACACACTTTCGTATTTATAATATTAGTATGGATCTATCGATAGCGACGACTTTTCGTAACAGAGTCACTGTATCATCCTTTTTTATAATATGAATGGCGATGTCAACCTCCTTTGAGTCTTGAATAAAAATACGTTCATTGTAAGACTGTTTTGTGCTCGGGATTTAGTTTAAGAGGATTATTTTGAGATCCAACCATTGAGTGTTCTGATGCCGTTAAAGAAATACGTCATCTATTCTTGCGCACGATAACTTGACAAAATGCTATGATTTTTTTGCATTTTGTCAAGACTATCGAACGAATAATGATATCTATAATTAGGCATACTTACTTTCTTGAGCACAAAATACCTACTTACATTCAAATTACATGGTAGACCTTAGTGTCCGTTCACACAGACCGACTCGGACAGAATCGGACGGTGATCTTCTTTTCACACAGACCTCCGGCGCGCGTACGGTTGGAACTGGCCGGAGCGACCAAGCTTTGTTTCAAATAGACCGGCTGGAAGAGCACTGTATACGCAAACGGAGCTGTTCGGCTGCGCGAGAGCGGAAGAGCGCGTCATCAGAAATCATACGTAGCCGGTCGGCTCCTTTTATTTTTTCACACTAACCGGTAAGGTTTGCTCTCCGGCATTCTCAATAACAAAAGAGGTGATATGCAAAAATAAACCTTATTTCAACTATCCAACACTCTATTTTAATCGCTATCAAAATCTGCTTTCCGGTCCGAGCCGGTCTGTGTGAACGGACCTTTATTGTATCTACCTATAGTACGCGACAGTTTGAGATAGCAATCGGAGTGGGGAACGCCTCGCCTCATACCCCGATTGCCATCTCGCCTGTCGCATACTATACGTACTTAACTAGATTATGTGCATTGTTCATCATCATCATCACAACCCATCGCCGGCCGGTTCATTACTGAGCACGGGTATTCTCTAAAGTGGAGAAGGGTTTAGTGGGTTTAAGTCATAATCTACCACGTTCGTTGGCCAAGTGCGGATTAGCATACTTCATATTCCTTTGAACATATTATTATCGAGAACTCTCAAGCATGCTGGATTCCTCACTGAAGTTTTTCTTCGCCTTTAAAGCAGGTAATATTTGTATTTGGCATAGGTATTATTGTAAATTGAATACTTGAAAAGAGCAACCGCCGAGTTTCTTACTGGTTCTTCTCGATAGGAACGGCATTCCGAACCAGTGGTAGATTATTTTGACGATTCAAAAGCACTTGTATAAGTTTAATTGAATAAAAATATTTTGAATTTGAATTTAATTGTTTAATTTAAGTACCTACGAGAAACTCAGAAAAGTTTCTACCTATTAGAGCCTAGAGATTCGTGGCCGAGATCAAACCCAATCAAATCAAATCATCTATTCAAATAATTGGTTACTACTTCATGTACTACCATTGTATACTTTTGGATTGTTAATTATTGTGGAATTTTTAAGACAATGATATAATTGTGACAATTAATTATTTCCCAATCGAACGCTGGGCCCTAAAATGGAATGCCAAACCATAAACCACTAGGGATATTCTCTTCTTTTGATGGAAAAAAGTAAAAATTAAGTTTTTATAATTCCTAAGTATAAAGAAATATTCCTACTAACTATTGCCTCGTATATAAAAAAATATGGAAACAAAGATACAATGAAATCCATCCTTTAAACTACATCATTCAAAGTCACTCCGATGAAACCTCTCCAATACTAATAATCGCTCAATATACGGAACACAAGAACAATACCATTAGGGTTCCCTCGGCGTTATCTGCCTTGGAAAACAATCGGCAAATGATTCGCGCAGCAATTACGGGAAAATGACGATTGGTCAATGATTACGCAGGTGACAGAAGGAGCTAGTATAAAATGTCATATATTTCTACCTACTTTTAAAACCCTGTGATTTTTTTCCACTTTGTGCATCTATACTTTAATATTATAAAGAGGAAAGATTTATATGTTTCTAATCGATAAACTCTAAAACTACTGACCCAATTTTAATAATTCTTTCACCATTAGAAAGCTACGTTATTCGAAAGTAACACAGAATTACACAATATCATGTACCACGGATGAAGTCATGGGCAAAAGCTAGTATATTGATGCGTCAATTTTGATATTTTAAGTAAGTACAAGTTGTAATTATTATAAATATATTAAGTAGGTACATATCATCATGAAATCATTAAAATAAACAAATTCAATATTTGATGATAAAGTAAATTAACAAAGTTTAGTAAAATAATGATATATAAAATACAACAATAAGGTAACAGATAGGGCTGATTTGAGGTAAGATTAATATCGAAATATAATATCCAGGTACCTACTTAATCCGCCATCTCCACGGATGGGAGATTCACGAGAATAGTCTCGCCGTATAACAAAATTCGATACAAACTATCGCCGAAATAATATCGCCCTGTGGAGATTGGCCCATAGAATTTGTATCCGTCACTCGGCGAGACTATCGCTGCGATTCTCTCGTTCGTGGCGCCTAAGAGTTGACCATCTGCTATAAATACTTACTCTTTGATCCAAAGGCTGAATGGGGTAGCTGTCATTAATGTAAGTGACTCCCCGTTCGATGTACGAACGTTTTTGTCTGTCTACTTGATTGATAAAGAAATGGTATGGTTGCGACATTGCGGAACTTTTATCTCATCTTTCTTTACAAGTTTCAACCTTAAATCAATGTGCTAAGGCATCTTTTACACCAAAGCAAATATTATATCGAAGCTTACTTATTTCGTTCACAAAAGAAATGATATAGGTAAATGATCTTCATTCTTGTTTTGTATCTAAAAATAGACTATTCTTTGCCCTTTTGTTTTTGGATAGCAGGTAAAATGTATTTCAGAGAATGGATATATTCCAAGTTCGAACTCTCGAGCAATATTGAATCTTCTATAATATAAAAATGAATCGCAAAATGTGTTGGTAAGCGCATAACTCAACAACGCCTGGACCAATTTGGCCAAATCTTTTTTTTAAATGTTCGTTGAAGTTCAAGGATGGTTTTTACGGCGAGAAAAATTAGAATTATTGCTGGAAAAACCCTAAAAATAGCCCTTTTCTTTTTCCCATACAAATGATTTCTAACTAAAACGTAGTCAATTTGAGCTTTATTGCTATGGTATAAAGTTCATATTAAATTACAAGCACTCACTGTTGTCTAAGCAATGTAGGTGTGGAACCTAACGTCAACGGTTCTGTTCAGGAGAATTTTTTAAAATACGTAGGCACAAAAACTGCCACATTACAAATCTTTTTGACAGGACGAAGTCTGTTGGGTCAGCTAGTGGAATATAAAAACATTCGTAAATGTTGATTGATACAGCATGCGCTCACACTGGACTTGCATGGAGAGCACTCTTAAGCGCATCACATAAATATGTATCAGTTTATTATTCAATCTTCTAATCCAACCATCTCGGGATCGAACCCACTGCCATTGTTTCGTGAACGACAGATCTGAATGGCATGCTTTATTGGAACCAATCAGTATTGTCGGCTTAAGACCCATCAAAAATCTTTGTATCGAATAGGGTAAAGGTAACTATTATCGACACTTTAAAAATTTGTTAGAAATATGTAAACTTTAAATTTTTTACAGAACAGGTTATCTATGAGTTAAATTCTGCAGGTTAAATTTATTTTGTAATCTCTTCTTACTATTAAGATTTTATTAATAATTCAGAATTATAAGTAATAATTTTATTATAATATACATAGATAATTGCACGCAATTTAGGTACAAAAGCATGTTGGTTTATGTGGTGGAATAGGTAAATTATAAATTTTATATATCATAATATTATTATTAAGAGCTTATGCTTATCAAATGCGAAATACGAGTAGGTATGCATTGTTAGTCAGCCCTTATTCACAAATAGTAACAATAATTCATAAACACTGATTCTGACACAAATACCATACACATATATATAAATAAAAACAAGTGTAGAAAATTTTAAAATTGTTTTAAGGAAAAGTTTTGTACTTGTAGCATATAAGTATTTAGTACAAAATATTTTCGATTGGAATATTATGTTTCTTACTTTAAAGCTACCCAGTATGGAACGTAGTAGGTATGTTTACCCTATATCTTTGAAATTCTCCTCCTACTTATAACCAGTGAATACAATAGGATACGCGATATTTTATTGTCAATGTTAAATAAAGTCATTATTTTGATTGAAGACTCCATGTCACGTTTTTTGTCACTTCGAAACTGCTTCGGGACAAATCGATGCCCACACCTATAAACTATTCCATGGTAATAAGATCGAGAATTCCGTGGCAAATTGATATAGGTATATTCAAGTTTAAGGTGAATACAAACACTATACTTAGTGCATTAAACATTTTTCGAACTTACCAAGTAAGGTATGCCTTGGCGATTGCAAAAAACTATTGCATCAAGCGATGATAGCCTTGGTCAAGACGCCGGCCTCTTTTTCGGGGGATCGGGGGTTCGATCTCGGGCACGCACCTCCAACTACTCGGAGTTAAGTGGGTCGTTAAGTTTGTTTGCTTGTTTTAACCGTGAAGGAAAAACATCGAGAGGAAACCTGCATAACTCATGAGTTCTCCACAATGTTCTCAAAGATGTGTGAAGCCTGCCAATTTGCAATTGGCCAGGGTGGCAGACTATGGTCTAAACCCTTCTCGTTCAGAAAGTAGACCTGAGCTCATTAGTGGGCGTGGGGGTTGATGATGATGATTTTAGGGATATTTCTTTAATTCTGATATAAGTTCGCCTTTGACTGACATCTCACCTGGTGGTTAGTGATGATGGAAGCGGGCTAATTTCCTAGGGGTACGGCAGTTCTGACTAAACCCATACTCCTTTGGTTTCTACATGGCATTGTATCGGAACGCCAAATTGCTTGGCGGCACGGCTTTGTGCTTAGCCATGGCCGAATCCTCCCACCAGGCCAGACATTTAGAAATTATGAAATACCAAATCACTGCCGGGAATCTAACCCGGGACAACCCACTAATAAGACTACGCCATAGGCAACTTTTTGCAGCGATTCAGTAGCGATGCAGTCTCAAAAAATCGCGATACTTACCTACATTTGCGTCGTAGGTCCATTGCAAAGACTATTCTACAAAACGTATCGATACAGCCACGCGACAGCTACAAAGTCGCTGTGGGCAAAGCTCTTGGAAATCGAATTTTCAAAGGACAAAAGAGGTGAAACCTTCGCCTTAAATACATATTGAGTAATGACCGTTCAAATCGCATAGAATCCAAATTCTGTACAAATTACTTTTATTGTAACTTCATTACTGTGACCGATGGTTTGACATAAATAAAATATAATATGCAGAGATATCAATCTGGTTTAGAAAAAACACTAAGATGTCGGCGTTTTCCTTTGATGTGTCGATCATAATACCTACTTTGCCTTGAATTAAGGATGTTGCGTCTTCAATTTACGTCTAACGCTCTGGCTATACGCTCCGCCTTGCCTGCGCATTTAAAACTGCACAGGCAAGTCAACTGCGCAGTCCAATTTTTAGCAGCTTTTGGAAGTGCATGGGATACCATCTTGCCGTCCACACACATGCACTTAACTACGTAAACTGGCTTGTGCAGGTATGCTCTCAAATAAGTCAGAGCGTGTAGCCGCAGTTTAACTCGAATGTTTTTACTCATGAAAATGTTATGAAATGTTTTTCAAGAATTGTAAACTTCAATTCCAATATTTCCCAAATTTAAGTAATCTACTGAATCATTACTATTATCAGCAATCCTGACCAGTCCACTACTGAGTAGGTACAAGTCACGTCTCAGAATGACAATGACTTAGCAAAAGTCTACCACGCTGGCCAATTGCGGATTAGCAGACTTCACACACCTTTGAGAACATCATGGAGAACTCTCAGGCATGCAGATTTCCTCTTCCATGTTAAGTGATACTTTATTGCTTATAGCACACACACCTGTGTTTGTTCTGAAAAACATTAAAACAGTCATTAATAGCATTTGAAAGCATCTGACTTTCTCTACAACCTCTAAGGGTTTGTGAAGTTAAACTACTGATACTAATAACCCTAAAAAAATGAGCATCACTTAACTTTCGAATCTTTATAGCAACTTCAGCGGCCGCTAACGACATACCGTGGTAATAAATGGATGCGACGGTGCCGTCCGTCGAACGCTGTTCGATTACAAAGATTATCTATCATCGAGACATTATCGACTATTGGGATCTGCCCATCGGTGTGGTACATGCACAGGGTGTTCTTAATTTCTTCACGAGTCGTACCTAATCAATAAATTTTAAAAAATGTGAAAACCGAAGCAAAATATTTTTGGTAATTTTTCTACTTTTACAACTTCTTCTACTGCCAAGGGTCACTGGTACAGATCTGTCATAGGGATGAGTGCTTCCCTGTCCACGTTTTATATCTAAACTAGTTCGCGTGGATATAGGTTTTTAAAAATCCCCTGGGAACTCCGAGATAAAAAGTAGCCTCTGTGTTAATCTAGAGTATACTTAAACTATCTCCATTTCACAGCCAAATCCATCCTGTAGTTTTCGCGTGAAACGGTAATAAACATACACACATACACACGTACGTACATACAATCTTTCGCCTTTATAATATTAGTGTGAAGTGTGATAAATAAATTTAAAAAAAAACGTATAATTTTTCACATTTCAAAAAACAATATATTCAGTGTCAGAATGATGGAAGGATTTTAACGATACTCCCTATATATCCAATAGGTGTAAGGTATAATATCATCCCATATAACTCGACAGAGCCTCGATAGCTCAACGGTTGAGCGGACTGAATTCCGAAAGGTCGGCGGTTCAAACCCCACCCGTTGCCCTATTGTCGTACCCACTCCTGGCACAAGCTTTACGCTTAATTTGAGGGGAAAGGGGAGTATTAGTCATGATTACCATGATACAAGATACAAGATACAAGATTTTTATTTGCAGAAACATTTTTTGTTTACAGCTAGGTGTTATTAAATACATTGTAGAAATGTTTCACCTTACATAATCAGGCATGCAAAATTTGTACAAGGTCATTCATATTTAAGTTACAGAGTCATTCATATTAAAGACTAGCTGATACCCGCGACTTCGTTCGCGTGGATGTAGGTCTTTAAAATTCCCGTGGGAACTCTTTGATTTTCCGGGATAAAAAGTAGCCTATGTGCTAATCCAGGGTATAATCTATCTCCATTCTAAATTTCAGCCCAATCCGTCCAGTAGTTTTTGCGTGAAGGAGTAACAAACATACACACACACACACACACACACACACACACACACACATACAAACTTTCGCCTTTATAATATTAGTGTGATTCATTTATTTAAACTACTATTCTATGGCTAATATTCTTTAAAAAAAATTTAAAAAAACTTAAGTCACATCCTGTAGTTATCACCTCAAGTAGCACACACTTCGATGGGCCATATCTCCGATCAGCATCAGAATCTGATCGCGCTATCATTGGACCACGGAAGTACACTGATGGATCAATACCACCAGTATCTGTCTCCACACCCGGCTCCTTAAGTAATTCGGTAATTGGTCCCTGATGGTGCATGGTGAGAACTCCTATTAAAATAACACCTTTAATGTGCATTAAGTTATCTCAGTTAATAAAGAATTTTGAAGTTAGTTAGTTATTGTATGTTAACCAAATAGAAAGTGTTTGTAGTAATTAGTGTCATTAAGAATTTTCTCTGTAATTATATTTTCAATGTCAATACAAGTGTAAATTAAAAATTTTCAACACCCCCGACAAATCATTTTTAAATAAATAATTATGTATATCTAGGCAACGTCCATCTTGACAGCTTGACATTTGTCTATTGATACTTGAATATTATGAACCTAAGGGTTATCTAACCTTCTTTTCTACAAGAAAACTAGAAAATAGCTGATAATTTTTAAACAGCTGAACAAATTTTTTTGGATTATAGCTAAGAACACTCTCGATCAAGCCACCTTTCAAACAAAAAAAACTAAATTAAAATCGGTTCATTCGTTTAGGCGCTACGATGCCACAGACAGATACACAGATACACAGACACACAGATACACACGTCAAACTTATAACACCCCTCTTTTTGGGTCGGGGGTTAAAAATAGTAAGTTTGCGCTTCACAGCCATCAATCCCTTGTTTTAGGTTTTCTTTTAATTGTATCTACTTATGGGGATTGGTGTGCGAAATATTTGCAAAAACTAATATAAACAGATTTATCATGGTAGATAGATCACTCAGGTCTCTAATAAAATTTCATAGCTCTTAACTTATTTACTAATTTACTATAACTTAATTACTGAATATTTAAACACTTCCTACCTACTTGATACTTTTTTTAAATTAAAATATTACAATAAAACTTAAAGCTAACCTTATCTAATTACTATACAAATCATGTCCGCGTCGAATGGTGCCAAGAATACTGGCTGCATTTCCACGTTGGACAGCGAGGCTTGCAGCCAGGCTGATCCGTTGCGCAAAAAAAAAACACCTACTTTAGAACAAGTCTACATAAAGATGAAGGCAGATATTTTTTGTCAAAATAATCTAGCAATCGACTAATCATAATAATATCGATATTAAAGTTTGGATGCGATCAATATAATAAGACGTTTTGATAAATGGATCGAATTCTAAAACTGGCCTCAAAGATCTTGGACGCTCCGAAATAAAATAAAATTTGAAAAAAAGATGCTACTGGCAAGCGAAACTATTAATCAAACTCTTTGGACATTAACAAAGTTTACGTGCAGTTCAATACAATTTTATAGATTCGGACATAAGGTTCAGTTTTGAATGGACTGACTGTTATTTTGGTTTATCAAAGACAAATACTTCCGTTGGCCATTGATAAAGGTTTATGGAAGCATCGACGAATGTATGAATGAAAAATATTTTAAGATAAATCTTCTTTTGGATATTTTAACACATCGAAGGCTTGTGTGATGGGTCACTGGTCTTTCAAGTTTTTTACTAATTTTTTATACGTCATAATATAGGTGTAGCAAAGATATTTTCCCAATATTAAAAAAAATACTTGCTCGCTTTACCAATTGATCCCAAAAATTATTAATACGGTGACAGAATCCGGCCCTCTTTCATGTCGCCATGAATCTCGACATCCGCCAGGGCCGCACTCAATTAGTCATTTCTGTCAAAACAACGCCTCGCTTAAAATAATCGAATGTTAAATCGATTACGGCATAAATCGAATTGACGTCATCAGTTTTCCCGTCCAACATGGTTAGCGTTGCAATATTTGGGAACATGATTCAGCCAAATATTTATGTGGAACTAAATGATCTCTGAGAGTGCGCGTGGATTTAGGTTTTAAAATCCCCGTCGGAGCTATTTTTCCCGGGATAAAAAGTAGCATAAGTGTTAATTCATGCCTCGATAGCTCAACGGTTGAGGAGTGGACTGAATTCCGAAAGGTCGGCGGTTCAAACCCCACCCGTTGCACTACTGTCGTACCCACTCCTGGCACAAGCTTTACGCTTAATTGGAGGGGAAAGGGGAGTATTAGTCATGATTAGCATGGCTAATATTCTTTTAAAAAAAAAAGGAATTCAGGATATAAGCTATCTCTATTCTAAAGCTCAGCCAAATCAGTTCAGTAATTGTGGCGTGAAGGAGTAACAATCATCCAAACTTCTGATATTCTTTAAATAGTTTACGCTAAACGTAAAATCTGGCGTATTAAAAACCTTCTTTTTTGCACTGGAATATTCCTTCCAGCGAGTCACATTTAGATTTATATTAAAACAATATTGTCGCAAAATTTAATAAATTTTTATCCAAAATAATATCGATTATTTTTGCATTGAGACACTTGTCACAATAAAGCCCGCCCACTCGCAATGCAAATTGCTCACCCACAATAAATAAAATTAAAATAATGTTCGAATGCGGCTGCTAAAACGACGCTCCTTTGAAAATTAAACACATTTTATGCATTGACTTGTTCATAATTTACAGTTTTCAAATGAAACAAGACCTCACAATATGAAAAATCTAATAAAAATTAAAATATTACATACCTATTAAAATATACCTACCTACTAAACCCTTCTTGAAAATATGTAAATTATGGTACCTAGTGAAAATAATATAATCAAAATCGGTGTATTAGTCTTTGAGATAATCGTGGACATACATAAATACATAAATATAGTACATGTAGATCGAATACACAACCGCCTTTTCAAAGTCGTTTAAAAATCGGAAAGAACCGACTTTATTGGTTCAAACTCAATACAATCCATGGTCGCATTGTCACGGTGATTGTGCTAGGTTGGTAAAATATGTTGCAAGAAAATTGGAAAGCTTCGAGGCCAGGTTCTAGCGTCAGTACTGAATTAAATATTCTAAGTCGACCCCATAATGTGAATGGCCCACAATATGCCCGATATTGCAATAAATACACTTTAACTCCACTTTACGGAGTCTACACACAATATGGAAATGAATGAGTTATAGTGCGAAGTCAGAGGCCGAACTCTTCCTAAGGATTATGTCGGCTATCGGCAGCCGTTGAAAGGTTATATCGCACCTAATTATGATTTATCGTTGTTTCCGATACTGGCGAGTGAAAAAAGCATTTTATTTAAATTAATTAAAAAACATTTTGATAGAGAAAATAGGCGACGAAATCGGACAGACCAGATACTATTAAGAGGGCTCTCTCCGTCACTCGTTTCATACAATCGTAGTTCCAATTTCATTTGAATATTAAGCAACCTAAGTCCATGAAACTTTGCACACATATTCTAGAAACTAATATCTATGTCTGTGGTTTTCCAGATTTCTGTTAATATATTCGGTTTCAAAGTTACGCGGTCTTAAAAATTCACATACAAATCTTTGAGCCCCTGTAATTTTAAAACTACATATTTTTAGAAAAATCTAAAACACCACAGACACAGATATTAGTTTCTAGAATATGTGTGCAAAATTTCATGGACTTTGGTTGCTTAATATTCAAATGAAATTGGAACTACGATTGTATGAAACGAGTTACGGAGAGAGCCCTGTTAAAAATAACATAGTAAGCACAGGAAATAATACAGGGTGTAACTAGAACGCTACCAAAAACGAAGACAGGTGATAGTACTGATGATTACTCGTAAGATACCGCAATCCGCATCTGTTTAACCGATTTTGATGAAATTTAACACAGCTTGCATCCCAAAAAAGAACATAGGTTACTTTTTATCCCGGAAAATCAAAGATTTCCCATGAGTTATTTAAAATACCTAAATCCACGAACACGTGGGCATATTCTTTACATGTTATAATTTAAAACGGTAGCAGTAGTATTCGACTATTTGAATTTTATCTTGTTTTTTTTTTGTTTGCTTGGATTGAGTCTATCCAAGAGTCTATTTAACACATTATCAATGGTTTTAGAGGTATCGTAATGATGTGAACTGATGAGTCAAATAAATATTTTTTATGGTACTGTTTTCAACTAGGTATACTTCACGGAAATTTTATTATTTTTAAAATAGATTTGACACATATTTTAAAATAATATACAAAATAAATTAATCTGAATCAGTTTATCATGCGATTGTACATACATATTGTTGCCAAATCGCGTGGGTGTTTGTGTCGATGGGTCTCGATATATGTCCCATTGAATTACGAGTATTTGACACTAACAGATGCGCAGACAGACATACAGTCCCGACTCCTGCATACATTTATAGGCACACAAGAAATTGAGTACCAAAGGTTCAGTAACCGTCGATATTGTGGTATCATAATATTATCACCTCAGTTATTGCAATCAAGAAAACTTCGCACTAGTGTAAAGTGTGCTTAATTTAATTTTAGCCTGGGTTTCAAGAAAATGATTTTACATTAGCGAGGTTTATTCGTAGCGAGCTCCAAACAAACGTAGTTTGGATCTCATTTGAATATTAACCAATCAAACTCAATGAAATTTTGTAGATATCGTCGCTGGTTGTAGAAAGGTTCTACTTCTATTCGAATTCTATATTATAGAAAAATGGCTTATTCGTCCTTTCTACAGTCCAGCGATAAATATGTTCTAAGAACTAATCTAGGTATGTCTGTATTTTTTTTATTTTTGTTAAAATATTCAAAGTTCTCTTGAAAGTAAGTAAGTACTTAAATTCAAATCTGTAGAAAAATGTGATTTTAAACAAGTTATTTTTAGGGAATAGCCAGACCACAGACCTAGATATTAATTTATAGAACATGTTTATCCACCAAAAAGGTAGGTAGGTACCTATTCTATAATTTAATTATTAATTTTAAGGGTGCCCCGAATTCACGACGCTTGGATTAAAATATCACTTTTTAAAGGGCCAATTGTTTTACTCTTTAGAGGGTTTTTGTATCGGAGGTTTACAAATTTATTTTATTGCAAGCGAGTAAAGCCGCGGTTTTCGCAAGTGTATGCATGAAATATAATAATTGTTTTCCACATTGTACATAAATCAATCAGCCCACGCCGCAGCCACCGCTGTAAAGTTGATGATTTCGATTAAACGCTCAAATTAATCTGAATCACACTAATATTATAAAGGCGAAAGTTTGTATGTGTGTGTGTGTGTGTCTGAGTATGTTTGTTACTCCTTCACGCAAAAACTACTGGACGGATTTGGCTGAAATTCGGAATGGAGATAGATAATATCCTGGATTAGCACATAGGCTACTTTTTATCCCGGAAAACCAAAGAGTTCCCACGGGATTCAAAAAAAAAACCACGCGGACGAAGTCGCAGGCGTCAGCTAGTTCCAAATAAAGTTGATCTGTTTTTGTGGAAATATTCCAAATATTCCAATGATACAAGCGTGTATTTATAAAGTACCTAGATGATGCCCGTAACTTTGTCCACGTGGATTTAGGTTTTTGAAATCCCTTGGAACTCTTTTCCGGTACAAAATTAGTCTAGGTCACTCTCGTGGTCTTTAGCAAAAAACACGTCGATCTGTTGCTCCTTTGCAGCGTGATTGAAGGAAAAACCAACAAACAAACATAATTTGGCGCTTATAATAAATTAAATCTTTTTATTGGGTTACCTTTAGATGTCGAAAAATGAACTGATTAAAATACTTACAAAAATTGTTTTAACTATATTATGAATAGATTCCACATAAGTTTCAAAGCTAGAACGTTTTTATAAAACTTTTGCTGTTTGAATTGTGTGAAGTCAGTAGGCAGGTATTCTTCATTGAGCTAAAAATAGAAACAAGGAAAACAGGTAATTGTCCTGATTGTTAGAAATAATGATCTCAAGCGTTTTCGAATCCAATTAAGAAGATAAGAAAATGGCGACAATAGGAACAAAAAATTGGAAGATAAATTTTAATCTTAATTAAACGTACCTACTGGGTGGCTCACAGATCAAAGGACAAAAAGCATCAAATCACTACAATATGACTCGGACATTATGTCCATAAAGAACTAATATGACAACCTTACGATAATTCTGCAGCTAATGAAGGAGTTACCACGCTTTCTCGAACAGAATTATGTGGAATATCTCGAATAATAAAGGAAGATATTGCTTGATAATTTAGTGGAGTAAATAAAGCCGTAAAATAGCCAATCTTAGGAAGTCCTCAGAAACAGCTCCGATTTTGATGATTTTTTTTTTAAATTCTTGTTTTTTATACATTATTTAAAATCAGAAACGTTTTGAAGCGGGGAAATAATTTTTAGTATTTTTTTATCCATATGTGCGATATTTATCCACGAAGTCCAGAAAAACGCTACCTTTTCTTTGAGAAGTTGTAGAGGAGGTCAAATGCTACAGATGACCTCTAAACACTTATGGGCAAAAACCGCCCGTTTTTGAGTTATTGATCGTTTTCAGAAAAATACGTATTTGTTTCTTTTAAAATTCATTAAAAAAAAGTGAGGCATATTTCCGACTTTTTATTTAATTTCTAAGTACTAGACATCTCAATTAATAATTGTGAATACTAAAATAAAAATAATCTTTGTAGGTTCCCCGGTTAGGGATCCAAGACTGTACCAGTTTCATCATTTCTATTGGGTTACTTTGCCAAAAATGCTATTTTTTTTTAAGTTACAGAAATTTTTGGCTTGCAAATTATTTGCAAAGCTTCTACAGATTCTCAGCTATCTAATGATGTACAAAACATTAAAATAAGTTAAATATTAGCTAAAAAACGATAAAACAATACCACAGGGAAGAAATTTCTTAAAGCTTAAATTTTAAACAAATCGTTTTTTCTTTGTTTAGAGGTAGTCTCTACTTAGAAAGAGGTAACAGTTTACTGTGAATATGTGATCTGGTCAAGTCTGATCATAAAATTGGCCACGGGATAGCTCAATTGATCGATAGGAACGATTTATTTAAGATTTAAGCGTTAAGAAATTTCTCCCTTGTGCTATTATTTTATCATTTTTTTAGCTAATTTTCAACTTATTTTAAAGTTTTGTACATCATTAGATAGCTGAGAATGTGTAAAAGCTTTGCAAATAATTTGCAGGCCAAAAATTTCTGTAACTTTAAAAAAAAATAGTATTTTTGGCAAAGTAACCCAATAGAAATTATGAAACTGGTACAGTCTTGGATCCCTAACCGGGGAACCTACAAAGATTATTTTTATTTTAGTATTCACAATTATTAATTGAGATGTCTAGTACTCAGAAATTAAATAAAAAGTCGGCAATATGCCTAACTTTTTTTTTTAAAGAAACAAATACGTATTTTTCTGAAAACGATCAATAACTCAAAAACGGGTGGTTTTCGCCCATAAGTGTTAGGTCATTTGTAGCATTTGACCTCCTCTACAACTTCTCAAAGAGAAGGTAGCGTTTTTCTGGACTTCGTGCATAAATATCGCACATATGGATAAAAAAATACTAAAAATTATTTTCCCGCTTCAAAACGTTTCTGATTTTAAATAATGTATAAAAAACAAGAAATAAAAAAAAAAACATCAAAATCGGAGCTGTTTCTGAGGACTTCCGACGAAAATGCTTCGTTTACTCCACTAATTGAAATACTTACTGAGCTACATATTATTAGTACTTATCTTTACTCGGTTATCAATCATCAAATCAGTATAACTGCATTTTTAACTGACTTCAAAAAATAGGGTAAGTATGTAGGTATTCGACCCGTATGTATTTATATATCCCGTATGTATAATAACCCGTATGTATAATCGTGAATAGGTACCTATACCTATTCACGATTATCTCCAAGGCCAATGAGTCGATTTTGATAACTTTTTTACCATAGGTAATTTACATACTTTCGGGGAGATTATAAAATTTATGTATACACCTAGGTGTCATTTTTATGTACTTAGTAGTACTCTTATCTCATCAATAGTTTTGATATTTAAACCGATTTCTCCGAGATTTTTGAACCAATTTCGCAAAATAAAACCTGTAATGATTTACACCTACTTCTTTATAAGTACTTACTATCAACATTTAATATTTCAACTTTATATAACAATAATCAATATTCACACAGATACCTATAGTGTTCAATTTTTTAAATCGAGACCTTGGTACGGAAACAGGAATACCCACCTCAAAATACTCCAAACGATTTTCTTATTTCATATTTTACAAACGTTTATAAATTTAAGTGAATATGATTGAAATATTGCTCACTTATCATAAAATCAACAAATACATTGAACCATTTGGGCCAACTTATTGATACCTATCTACCTACTAATTTTTCGGTTGAGAATATAATTGGGAATTAGTTTAGCAAAAGTTAATTTTAGGTTCTGCAAAGTCCGTACTCCAGACGTACTAAAATTATAAATGCAAAAGCGTGTCTGTCTGTCTTAGAATGTACAGGTAAAACCTTTTCATATGATACCCCACTTGAGCTAGTTAGCTTACTTTGAAAATTGAAAATACTTATTATTTGTTTTTTTTTGTGATATAAGCCACAAATTCACAGCTATCAGATTATTTCCTTCTCCTACCTTTCAGCATTCTAGGTCAGCGAGAGTTCCCTATAGGTTTTCTTGACAAACACGACAGACAGACAAACGGACAGACAGACAGACAACAAAGTGAGCCTTAGATAAGGGTTCAAGGGTTCAACAAGGGTATATTCAATATTCAATAAAATAGTATCCAATGGCTGTACCTATCTCATAATAATAATTTCTACCCGATTGTAATGTCATGCGCACAATAAACGTAAGTCAGTGCGACATCATAAAGTTAGGGCCATTCCCTCCCGTGTCTTAATTTGTAAGGAGCGATGCGAAGCTGTATAAATAATGTAAAAACAATGAACACTGTGGGAGCGCGTGACACTGGCCTTAGAAAGTCTTGAACATGGAGGATAATAAACAAATTACATCATACTCTGATACTAGATGATCCTGCAACTTCGTCAGTTTTTGAGAATCCTGCGGGATAAAAAGTAACCTGTGTTAATTCAGGATATAAGTTATCTCAGTTCCAAATTTCATCCAAATCGGTTCAGTTACAATGGTTTGGAGGAGAAAGGACGGTTACGCACTCATCCGATCCAAATCCGTAGAAATACGTTTCCGAAGTAGTCAAAGAACTATTTATATGGGAGCTTACGCACTAGATCTGACTTCCTCCATATAGTTTTTCTCCATCATCCGTGATGTGGTATCTCGGATATGCCTGGAATTCAAATCGGACGTATGACGTAGATATGTCAAAGATGTCCACTGAATAGCTTTGATTTGGATCAGAAATCGGATTAGTGCGTAAGCATTAGCCGAGTTCGGTCCGAGTTATAATATTATTTTCACGGACTCGGATCGGATGAGTGCGTAACCCCTGTAACAAACCCATCTCTGGCCCACTACGGTCTCTTACAGAATGAGAAGAGCATAACCCACTGTCCACCGTGCTGGCAAAGCGTGGTGTAGAAAAGATTCGTTGGACGAGAAAAAGGAAGTCATGTTTGTTTCAACATAGCTAATGAAATTAGAATCAGCAAATCTCTATACATGGCTGTATAGTGACATTTATAGCACACTGTTAATAGAATTGTGTTCTATTAACAGTGTGCTATAAAAAATTCTTAAAAGTTCATCTACCTTAAACTAGTAGTAACCCAAACTAAAATCAGTCAAAGATATAACTTGAATTTATTTTTAAAATTGAAATATGTTTATATTTGTGTATCATAAATAAAATAAAATAAAATCATTAAACGTAAATGTTCGACTCTATAAATTTGCAAGACTGCGCCCGCGCATACAGCGGCGACTTTGACATTTACAGAAAAATCTAAAATCATAAAGCACAAGAAACCACGCCGTATCGGATTGCAATTGCTCCTTGAATGCTAATCATTTACTATCTCTCTCGCACACTCTACAAAAACACACCAAAGAATTTCAAACCTTAGGATTATTGAGGCAGACCTTATACTAAGTATGTTAAACAAGACATCAAAGAATTATCGGCAGCTTCATGACTTTTACAAACGACTGAGAAACTGCATATATTAGCGAAAACAAAATATTAATAAACAACCACACGGATTCGATTGTAAGTCTTAAGATTGGGATCTACAGATAATATTACTGGGGACTCCGAATAGTTTTAATTTATTAATCTTTACCTCTATCACTTAAAATACAAATCTAATGGGAACAGAAATCTCTTTGAAGACAGCTTAATTTTTGAAGACAAAAATAAAATTAGAGAACATTCATCGTCTCCAGTAACTAAGGATAGGGACAAATGCGAGCTGAAATTACTATTAATAATTATTTTTCTTATGTATTCTAATGTTTGGTGTCTCAAAATGCAAATCAAACGATGTGTAATATACTATTGTATAGGTACATCTAGATTAAATTCTAACTGAACATTCATTACAGCTCTGTGAATTTCTTCTTTCAGGATCTAAATTCACCAAACTGGCTAACTATTTTCTATCTTCTTCTTATAGTCTTGTCACCAGAAAATAAATACAACATTATCATATTATTCCAAATAGAATGCTTCTAAATGCTTCTACAAACCTAGCCCTAGCCCCGCCCGGAAGGCATTCCGAACCAGAGGTAGATGCATTTGAGGATTCAAAAGTATTTGTAAAAGTTTATTTGAATAAAAATATTCCTATTTTAATCTATTCTTTCAAACAGAGCCCTTACACATTTACCTTCCTTCCCGACGTTAATTCTTTCAGCTTACTTTTATTGGGGCTATAAAGAGGAGAGGACAACCAAAGAAAAGGTGGACGGATCACATGAAAGAGTATATGCGTATAAAAGGGTGGATGATATGTTGACGGATGATAAAAGAGAGTGGAAGAAGAGAAGTTGTGCCAATCCCGCGTAACGTGGGATAATGTCAGGAAAAAGGCTTTTATTGGGGCTATAAAGAGGAGAGGACAACCAGAGAAAAGGTGGACGGATTACAGGAAAGAGTATATGCGTATAAAAGGGTGGATGATATGTTGACGGATGATAAAAGAGAGTGGAAGAAGAGAAGTTGTGGCAATCCCGCGTAACGTGGGATAATGTCAGGAAAAAGGCTTTTATTGGGGCTATAAAGAGGAGAGGACAACCAGAGAAAAGGTGGACGGATTACAGGAAAGAGTATATGCGTATAAAAGGGTGGATGATATGTTGACGGATGATAAAAGAGAGTGGAAGAAGAGAAGTTGTGGCAATCCCGCGTAACGTGGGATAATGTCAGGAAAAAGGCTTTTATTGGGGCTATAAAGAGGAGAGGACAACCAGAGAAAAGGTGGACGGATTACATGAAAGAGTATATGCGTATAAAAGGGTGGATGATATGTTGACGGATGATAAAAGAGAGTGGAAGAAGAGAAGTTGTGCCAATCCCGCGTAACGTGGGATAATGTCAGGAAAAAGGCTTTTATTGGGGCTATAAAGAGGAGAGGACAACCAGAGAAAAGGTGGACGGATTACAGGAAAGAGTATATGCGTATAAAAGGGGTGGATGATATGTTGACGGATGATAAAAGAGAGTGGAAGAAGAGAAGTTGTGGCAATCCCGCGTAACGTGGGATAATGTCCGGAAAAAGGCTTTTATTGGGGCTATAATTATCGTGAAGGTACCTGTACCAGTAGGTACAGATTAGATACTCCGATAAGTTAGGAAGTATCCTAACTTATCAGAGTATCTAATTCCTGGTCATAGTTATCTTCTTTATTTAAATTAGCCATCTGTTCGCAGATAGAATGTAAATCTAAGATGTATACTCAAAATGATCTTGTTAGCAAGGAATGTATTCCAACTTATGCAGAAGGTTGTGCTTGTGTGTAAGTAAATATGCAACCCAACGCACGGGATGCGTGGACATTTAATATTTCACGAGATATGAGCGAGCCGGCAGATACAAAAGATAAACAGACGACAGATTTGTGCGAATCCGAACGCTTACATCTTCTGCTGCTAGCGTAAGTGGTTTATTTTTATCAGTTGCCTTCTACAAATCGAATGAGTCTATTTAAATATCAGATTCAAGTTCAACATCATTTTCTTTGTACATTTTTAGGGTTCCGTACCTCAAAAGGAAAAACGGTACCCTTATAGGATCACTTTGTTGTCTGTCTGTCTGTCTGTCCGTCCGTCCGTCGTGACGTGAAATATTTATCTCTTTGCACAAACAACATCTTCGATTTCACTGCCTATGAACTTAGTTCTTTTTCATTTATCATTTAAGTAGGTACGTATCAAAACTAATTTCAATAACAGAATAAAAGTATGTATAGGTAAGTCTATTGAGTTAAATTATATTTTTAACCCCCGACCCAAAAAGAGGGGTGTTATAAGTTTGACGTGTGTATCTGTGTGTCTGTGTATCTGTGTATCTGTCTGTGGCACCGTAGCGCCTAAACTAATGAACCGATTTTAATTTAGTTTTTTTTGTTTGAAAGGTGGCTTGATCGAGAGTGTTCTTAGCTATAATCCAAGAAAATCGGTTCAGCCGTTTGAAAGTTATCAGCTCTTTTCTAGTTACTGTAACCTTCACTTGTCGGGGGTGTTATAAATTTTTAATTTACATTTGTGAATACTTTATCAATACCTCGTTTTGACGCGTCGTCGTCAATCGTGTCAAGTAACATATTGTTATCAGCATCTCTATCACGTGTTATGATATCAAAGGTTTTTTAATTCAGATATTACGTTACTCTGACTTGAAAAAAATACTGACGTGGTGTGTTTCCCACTCGCAATAAAATAGTGCTAGAACTTTTATTTATTGTCAGAATAGGTATATTCAACTATAGACTTATAAAACTAAACTAAACTAACTATAGACTATATTCAACTATAGTTCAAATATAGACTACAAATTCGAATCAAACCCTGTTTTAACACTACAAATGTTTGTTGTATATATTTCTATTAATAAAGTTAAATTATTATTGCCCATTGATTACGAAAACCTAGAATAAAATAATTTGTAAAAATTATTATTATCTGCTATGAGAAGTTGGCATATTTTTTAAATCTTACTTTTTTGATAAAATAACTAAAACTGACCCTAAAAATTTCAAAACCTGTAACACTCAGCTGTTTGCAAGCAAACTAACTTTTATTTTTGACCTGTAAGTTCCCTAACATATTGATCAAATCCTAATCAATTCTTAGCCAATTGTTTTTATATTTCATGGAGATCTATTGTACTCATCTGCAGTATTCTGATTTTTATACTAATTATACAATAAAATTATTTCTAGCCTTTACATATATATTTCTTTTAAATATTATCAGAGCACGGGGAACACACTAGCGTCTGTCCGTCTCTGAGGTCATAACTTCTATATTTATGTCTTACTTTGGCCCAGCTCCCGATTCTGGATCGTATTACACTGGTTTATGTGTATGTCTGTTCGATTGTTACGTATGGGTTTTTAAGTGAAAATTAACAGGTATAAAAATATGTTTTATGACTGGTCACTTTTTGAAACTCGAGAAAATGAGTAGGTATTTTATAACATCAAATCTTGTTTTAATGTATAATACATATTATATGTTACGCTATCTCAATATTTTGTTTTATCTTGGTTTTATAATTCCACCTCAATTTTCTATTTAAAGATATTATTTGCTTTAGAATTAACTAATCAATTACCTATTATGTTCCAGGTATCGATGTGTTCCAGGCTTCAGTCTTATTTTGCCTTCACTAATTTCTTCCTAATATTTTCATGTCAAGCTGTGGTAGTAGTATAGTGGTTAAAACATCCGCCTCCTAATCAGAGGTCGGGGGTTCGATCCTGGGCATGCATGTCTAACTTTTCGGAGTTATGCGCGTTTAAAACATCGTAAGGAAACCTGCATGCCTGAGAGTTCTCCATTATGTTCTCAAAGGTGTGTGAAGTCTGCCAATGCGCACTTGGCCAGGCGTGGTAGATTATGGCCAAAATCCTTCTCACACTGAAAGGAGACCCATGTTTTTTAGTGAACCGGCGGTGATGGGTTGATCATGATGATTTTTATGCGGTTCTGTTTGTTTTCTTTCTAAGAAAAATGATATTCACACCAATTATGAAATTCCCATTAAACAGTACTAAACTTTCCCGGTCACGAACCCATAACTTAAACTAACTTAGAGATGGCGGCTACCTTAAAATATTATGTCACAAATGACCATACTTCTTTGAAAAGATAAACTCTTAGGCCAATTATGGGCCGGCAGCGGCGTTTCCAAAAATCGTATATACGTTTTTTATCTGTGATCAAACTGTTTGGCTGACGTGCCTGATGCAATCTTCTTAATTTACCATTTTTGTATGTGAAATCATCAAACTGTATTTTATATACCCCAACGACCTTATGTACCTTGAGATAAAGGTTATTACTGCTTGTGACTTTCTGGTCTAAAACAGTAAATACATGTTGGTTTTCGGTAAAATTGTTAGTCACGAAGGAGATGGGTTGTTCCGTTGACTGTTTACAAGGCGATATTAAAAGTTGACACGCCATTTTAGTTTCGATAGTTTTTTTTTAATACGCGCCACGAGCGTGCTGTACTGTGCTTTATATCTTTATTATTTTTAATAGTGGCTACCATGCATAGACCTATAAATACACTAAACTACCATGTTAGATATAAACTGTGAAGACATGACGTAGTAGAGTTTTGAATTGTGTTTTCAAGTAATGATGTTTTGACTTTTTCATGCATGAAAAAATGAAACCCGTTTTATTTTTCCATCACCTTTTTCACCACAGAGTAGATTCCTAATACATCAATTATTTTTACCACACGGTTTATAGTAATTTGCATATTAAAATATCTTGTAAAAATATGCCTGAAATTAGATACGAACTATGATTTAGGTATTTCATAATAGGTATTAGGATTTCAAAAAGTAGTTCCAAATTTTTTGCATATAGGTTATATTATGTACCTACTAGCGCTACCTAAAACTTGTAACAATTACTTACCTTATCTAATACTTTGTTAATTTGAGCCAAAATTTAATTATTCCGTTAAAAATACGGAATATTAAAAACGGATTTTTATAAATCTCTTTGTTTGCTCCGATCAAAGTGGAAATTACGGAAAGTATACAAAAAAATCAAAAAAGTCCAGCGAAACCTCTGGCATTCCTTCGTTCGTGAATTTTTCTTGGGGTGAATACAACCCTTTCTGTTAGGGAGAAGCGTCCAACAATGCGCATATACTTATTTAGATTTTTCAGGAAAAAAAATATAGTTGAAGAGCTGTTGACAAACATAATACAAATAAGTATTTGACTTGTTAAAAACCTAACTACCTTAATTTTTAAACAATAAAAAATGCATTTAAGCGTTATTAATGTCAACTCTATCTATAGACTATTAAAGTTTTATCCAAATTATAAAATACTTAATTATTTTTTGGTGGGTATAATAAACGACAAAATATTATACATAATATAAGTACTAACGATTCCCTTTCGCCTAACTTTAAAGTATGATTCTTATTTATAGCTTTTTACTTTATAATATAACTTACAAGCTTAAAACAATGCTTTATTCAAGTAAGAGCCAAATCTTACTGATTCTATTATTGGAACTGATTAAGAAATACTAAATGAAAGTTAGTAAAACTGTAGCTCGGATTCGAATGGTCTTATTTGGTATCTCGGTAGTGCACATACGTACGTAATATTGTAACTGTAAAAATATAATGATTAGTGACAAACGTGACCGGCTGAGTTTGTTGTAGGCTCTTCTTAGACTTGGGCGCGTTTGGAACCCTCGTAGATTTACTTTTAAGTTAACGTTATTAATTATCACCACTACATTATGGTTTTGCAATCAGAAAGTGGACAATAATACCCAATTTGAATAAATGACTTTGACTTTGACTTGAACTTTTTTAGATAGTGCACATTTTGTCTGCATCCCAAACTTTAAATTTCGTCTCCTGGCCTAACCAGCGGCCATGTCCGTGTGTTAATTGTTTGTCCTTCATTATTTTCATCTTCAATTGCCCTTTTGTTTCGCCCATTCTTTTCGCATCTCGCATTATTCAGTCTCTCTTCCAGTGAACGATTCCGTTCATTTTCAGTCTTTACAATGGCCCACCGAATTATTTCCTGCGTCATCATTAACTTGCTGAATTTGTTTTTTTTCGGCCGCCACCGTCGTCATTCTTTTGGAAGTGGAAATACGGATGTCGACTCAATGGTTATTATATTTGTCTATTTTCCAATTGTTACTGAGGCTAATAAGCAATTTGGGATCTCGTATTTTTTTAAGTGACAGATGTTTGGATACTGCAGTTTCTTTAAATTGAGGACGACTATGTTTGTATGACACTTCTTTTAATTTGAGAGGGGTAGTGTTCACGGGAAGACAATGGGATGTCGAAAACGAAGAAAAACTAATTAACTGCTCATGATAATTGTTTTTTTGCTGGCTTCTTACTTTTTAATTTTTGATAACTGGATTATTCTAAATGTTTATGATTAAAAAATCTTATATGTACTTATTAATACAATAAATAATTAACATTCTCATTAAACTTCAATGCAAGAGTACAAATATTCAAATATGCCAAATAAACATATTAAAAATATTATATTTTACTATCAGATCTTTGGTAGAGAGTAGGTAAGTAAAAAAAGAATTGAAGAATTAAGAGAAAGTAATATAATCTTCCTGCCATTTAAAAAAAATAAAGTTAATTTTCAGTAAAAATATTAAATTGAGGACGTTTTTTGGGGTTAAGCCACTTTTGCGTTGGGTTCCGAATATAGGCGTCACCTTTATTGTTTGAAAGCAGGCACGCTGAGTAGGTCCCACGGGACAGCGATTTCGGCATTTGGAAAAATTGCAAAAACAAAATGGAAGAGAAGCTAATCTAAATTGGTATGGTGTGCATAAAAACAGCAAAAATGTTAAATGGTTTTTTAACTAAAGTATTGCAATATGGGACCAGTTGGACGGTTAAATTTGTTTTTTTAAAGAGAAAGAAACAATATTTATAAATTAAAATGTTACATAATGTTATACAACTAACTGAAAATATATATCCTCTTTATCCCACATTTCGTGAGAATTTCTAGAAATATGGGCTTATATTATTTGTCTACATAATAAAAGCACCTCTGTGCATTTCAGCTTTTTTGAGGCAGTTTTTGAGGCAGTCTGTGAGTCAAAACTTTTGTTTTTTATTTATTTAGATAATATTATAATATTGTGATGATGCAGCTTAAGATGGAACGCGCTTGCCTAAAAGATGCCTATTCACTCTTGTTCTTAAAGTACCCATATTAAAAGTGGAGCTTCGTAAAAACGCTTCGTACGTGTGCGAGGAATTTCAACTACATACAACTTCATGATCATACCAATTTGATGATACTGAAAATCATTAAAAAACCTTTATCAAAATAAAATAAAAATTATAGATAGATAGATAGAAAGACTTTACTGCACACAAAAAACACATGTAAAGGAACACAATACAGAAAGAAGAAAAACAGAAAAAATAATTGCGTGCAAAGGCGGCCTTATTGCTTAGAGCAATCTCTACCAGGCAACCTTTGCTGAAAGGAGAAGCTAGTGTTGGATAGTACCAAGTCGCAAAGAATTTCGAAGTGACTCATATATTAACTATTATATTAATAAACATAATAAATATAATAATTATAAACCTTTTTCGCCAATAATTATTTATTTTTAAGGCTTTTTCTTCTACCGCTACCTACTATAATCACAACCAATAGGTACGGGCTATTATTTTTATTCGGTGTATACTTAATTAGTATTATTGTAAGAACTCCATTAAGATTTATGTTTTTTTTTTGTAAGGGCGGCATGCGACTTAGAAAGTGATTATAAAATCACAACACAAACAACAAAAAAATATTCCGTACAATCTGAGAAAATGTCTCAATACCTAGATACATCAATTTTCAACGTATTTTTATAATTTTGAAATTTGTACTATAGGTAATACAAATATTACCTAGCTAGATGCTGACACGAAATTATTAGTTGGTTTTCTCAATCTGAAAACTCAAAATTGTGGTAATCTTGTATGTATAAATACAACATATTATGTGTTGAACAGGTAAGTATATAATAATAAATTACATACGTATTGAATTTTATTTATTGTAAGTAGGTAGGTAGTTGAACCATTGGGACTTTTTGAAATCGCTTATCTTAATAGATACTAACCTAATTTTATTTAAGATCTAACTAATTGATAAAGTAGTCCTTGGAAAAGGTTGGTATAGCTGATATTTTTTACTTGAGGAAAACTCAGCTATTATTTAATTAATGAAAATTATTAAATTAAGACAAAAAATATGTCCATACTTAAATCGAAGAGTGGAAGCAATCCAATACAAAATTTATAACAATCTTCAACTGTCAAGGGGCAACAATCAAAACAGCACTCGAGCCGGGACGTCACCCGGAGGGTCACCGAGTACCCTCCAGCGCAAAGGGTTGTAACAAACGAAAATTTTACAACAGTTGATTTGTAGAAAATTCCAATTGGCACTCCAGATCACCTTGTTACGTGTACTGAAGGCAACTTTTTGATAACAATTTCAAATGTCAATTGCTACAAAAATTTTATTATGAATGAGACTAAATTACGGTATCCACACTAGGTAGGTTGGTCGGAATTTGTATTTGTTCATCATTATGTATGTTTATCTGTCTGTCTAAAATATCTGTCGTTTTATTAACAGTTCTTGATTTAACCCAGTTAGATGTAGAAATAATCCATCAGCTGGCAATGTGAGTCTTCTTTTATCTCGAGCCGGGGCATCACCCAGAGGATCACCGAAGGCAGTCCAACGCAAAGAGTTGTAACAAACGAAAATTTTACAACAGTTGATTTGTAGAAAATTCCAATTGGCACTCCAGATCACCTTGTTACGTGTACCGAAGTCAACTTTTTATAACATGAATTCCAAATATGAATTCCAAATATGGCTTACCTACCTACTTATCCCTAAGTACTAATTGGTATCCGTTTATCAAAATGGTTGTCTGCGAGATTTAAAATCTTGGTTTGCTTTATTACCAGTTCTTGTTCCTAATCAAGTTAAAATAGAAGAATCCACCAGTAGACAGTTCGAAAGCGTCTTATTATTTGCTGTACGCTGGACTGTGCTTGTTCAGTAGTTCTTGTTTAATACAAGTGTAAATTAAAAATTTATAACACCCCCGAAAAGTGAAGGTCACAATAACTAGAAAAGAGCTGATAACTTTCAAACGGCTGAACCGATTTTTTTGGATTATAGCTAAGAACACTCTCGATCAAGCCATCTTTCAAACAAAACAAAAACTAATTTAAAATCGGTTCATTAGTTTAGGAGCTACGATGCCACAGATACACACGTCTAACTTAGAACAGCCCTCTTTTTGGGTTGGGGGTTAATTATTGTTATATAAAATACTAAGCAAATGCATGACCTAAATTGTTCGGAGAGACCTGATGGACAGGTCACATAGAAATACTACGTGTGATGATAATAATTTGACACCATTTTTTCTGCGTCAGTATCTTATCTTTATTGAATGGTTCCTGCACAATCGACACGATATGTAATAAGAGACGGTGGTGACGTCAGCTTGTTTTTCACTTGTCATTTTCCAACAAATCACGCAGAGGGTCCTTGAGACGATTGCTTTCGTTCTCGATGACTCCTTTGAACCTGGATCGAATATATTGATTTCTTATTAGTGTTTCTCTCCTTTTATAATGTTTTGAAGTCTTTATTTATTTATAAAGTAATGATAAGTAAGTCTTATCCATATTATAATATTATAAATGCGAAAGTGTGTCTGTCTGTCCGTCTATCTTTCACGGCCCAACAGTTTAACTGATTCTGACGAAAGGGTACAGGGTTAGCTTATATCTCGGGGACGGACATAGGCTACTTTTTATCCCGGAAAATCAAATAGTTCCCACGAGATTCCCAAAAAACCCATCCGGTTAACCGATTTGTATGAAAGGTACCGAGGTAGCTTGCGTCCCTGTGATTGACATAGGCAACTTTTTATCCCGGAAAATCAAACAGTTCCCACGGAATCTTTAAAAACCTAAATCCACGCGGACGAAGTCGCGGGCATCCTCTAGTAGACTATAACTGCTTTGCATACGCACTATCAGTATTGAAATAAAATAATAGCTCTCTTGTGGGTCGTTTCGTGGTAAGTAGGTATACTATCAACTTCTGCTTAATCAACGCAATTATTAATTCCTGACGCAACTAGGTTCGCATAACCATCGTGGACTGTAAATAATTTCATGTAGCCTATTACCACGACAAAATGTTATAACTCGCAATTTTATACTCAAAGTTATGCTACACGTCTTCATTTCTTGTGCGCATAGCTAAACTTGCGTATTTGAAAGTGATTAACACCTTTCATACAGCGGCTTTGTGTATCAAAGGGAGCATTTTATTCCTAACATACGCCCCTCCCTTTCATTTCACATGGGAGTGAGGCGATGAGACATCGTAAGCGCTCCTTTGAAGTCACCGCGGTCAATGCATTGCATATTTTTTGCTTTTTTCATATCGAAAACTAAGAAAAAATGTTGTAATGGCCGTCATTTCGGGTAATCCAAGTCTTCTTTTAGTTATATCCTACTGATGTATATCAAAAGTAATATTACATTTGACAAAATGACATAGAGACTTTATACGTGATCAAATAAGGGTTATTTTTGCTTGATTTTCTGTTTTTTGTCAGCAGACTTCTGTTATAGGGCTTATTACAAGGACTTAATTGATTTTGGCAGGCGGATGCCGATCGGAACGACTCCAAATTGCCACCGATTCGGATTTTGTTTGTTTATTTATTTGGTGCTTATTATTAAAGGTTTCGGTTAATCTGCGGATTATATGAGTTAGCTTTATAAGGGTCTAATTCAGACACTTGCGAAAATCATTAGTAGGCAGTACAAATTCTACTATAATTAAAATCTATTAAGTAGTTATTGTTGCTTAAAATATAAGTAGGTATCTTGATTAAACTGTAAACTTTTCCATGTTAAGTATACAATCACACTGATGACATTATAGTCAGGGACATTCTTGAACTTTTTGTTTTTCTTCACCGTAGCTCCCTCGTAGCTTTAGATTTAAAACGTAATTAATTATATTATCACCACTACATCATTTTTCAAATCTAACAAATCTGACAAACAAAAGGTGTACAACAGTACCTATTTTGAATAAATGATTTGACTTTGACTTTGACCGTTAAAGCAAGTGATATTAAGTTTTAATTGTTTAAAGTCACATAGGTAAGTACCTATAGGTATCTCAGGAAAGTTGTGTTCCCGGGATAGAACCTCCATCTTTTTAAATAGGAGACAGATGTCTTAACTATTAGACTATCACGGCCTATGACCATCAAAAAGGTAGATAGACAAACCAATGGAAAGGATTTAATCATGAGGTGATCTCTGCGACTCGTCAATATCAAAGTAAGCAAATTCTTGTTCAGGACATAAAAAGGTTTTACAGGCGAAGTTTTAACCGGAGCCATTTAATTACTGGCAGCACACAAGCGCGCTAAAGTTCAAAGTCTAAGAAAGGCTGCACGCTTTCAAGCATTTTAGGTAGGTGCACTACGCGAAGCGAAAAAAGATTGGCGAATGTTTTAGAGTAGGTCTTTTTTAATCCTTTTTAGGGTTCCGTACCTCAAAAGGAAAAACGGAACCCTTATAGGATCACTTTGTTGTTTGTCTGTCTGTCTGTCTGTCTGTCCGTCCGTCGTGTCTGTCAAGAAAACCTATAGGGTACTTCCTGTTGACCTAGAATCATGAAATTTGGCAGGTAGGTTGGTCTTATAGCACAAGTACAGGAATAAATCTGGAAACCGCGAATTTGTGGTTACATCATTAAAAAAAATGTGTTTCAATTTTCAAAGTAAGCTAACTATACCAAGTGGGGAATCGTATGAAATGGCTTTACTTGTACATTCTAAAACAAATTTTTTATTTATTTTTATGCGTAATCGTTTTTGATTTATCGTGCAAAATGTTGGAAAAAATACCCGAGTATGGAACCCTCAGTGCGCGAGTCTGACTCGCACTTGGCCGGTTTTTTTATTAATGTGGTCCATTTTCCTTCTAATAGCATCGATAACTTAAATATTGGCTTAATAGTATTTAGTAATTAATAATGGCTAGATATTAGTTTCTAGAATATGTCTGCAAAATTTCATGGACTTTGGTTGCTTAATATTCAAATGAAATTGGAACTACGATTGTATGAAACGAGTGACGGAGAGACCCCTCTTAAATCTTTCTTTAAAATTTTAATATTTTGTACTCCTTCACAGTAATTGATGTGTAGATTTTTCTTCCTTTAGCACGGCCAACAATTCTTCAATGTTTTACCAATTATTCATACAATTTACAGGCAGGCATAATTTTCTTTTTTTATCCTAAAATAATAAAAATCACTTAGCTACATAAAAAGCAGTGTCAGATTAATATCTGCACAGTTTAGCAGGCGGCTTAAAGAAAAGTGTTTTCATACTAACCTGGGGGACATCGGAGCTTAAAAATGAACGCATAAATCACGATCTTCGGTCCTAATTAATTCCTCCAGGGTTAGGGAAGGGTTGAAATATTTAAAAAGTTCCCCTTAATGTTTTAATACCTTTTCTCTTCAGGTACGAATTTAAAACAAAGCGTTTAGTGTTGGTTTGGATAGAGATCAAGCTACCTTTGATGATGCCTGTGGCCAAAAATTGACCCTAGACCCCTGTGGATAGGATTTCCAAAATTGGATAAAAATAAGTAACATCTTTAAATGTATAAGATGATAATAAGTATTTAAAGGTAATTAAGGTAATGTAAAGTAATAAAGGTGACGAAAATTTCTGCACAAAATCATCATAGTAGGTATGAACCATGAAGCAAATTTTTTTGAGGTGCTCTACGGGAAATCATTAGAAATTTCTAGAACCACGGTATGATAGAAACCCCCTGCCAGACACTTACCTTAATGTAGCTAGGCAAGTATTCATGATTCTACTTGTGTTGAAGAAAACATCGCGAGGAAACCTGCATCCCTGAGAGGGTTTTCTTAGCAAGTCGTCCCATTCGCAACTCGTCAGTTCCCCATATTGTTCTCAAAGTTGTGTGAAGTCTGCCAATCCGCACTTGGCCATGGGCAAACTCTTCTCATTCCGTTCTCAGTAGTGAGCCGGCAGGTTGATGATGATAAAATCTGATTTTTATCAACCCCCGACCCAAAAAGAGGGGTGTTATAAGTTTGACGTGTATATCTGTGTATCTGTCTGTGGCATCGTAGCTCCTAAATGAATGAACCGATTTTAATTTAGTTTTTTTTGTTTGAAAGGTGGCTTGATTGAGAGTGTCCTTAGCTATAATCGAAGAAAATGGGTTCAACCGTTTGTAAGACATCAGCTCTTTTTTAGTTTTCTTATAGAGGTTTTTTCGTCGGGGGTTTTTTTATGAGTTATTAGGAATGGATTTCTATTTATAAAGTTTACCGCACGGCGGTCTAGAATTAGATCAATGAATAAGTAAGTGACAAATAGGTTTGTGTTTTCGAAGGTAGGTAGGTACTTCTATCTAAGTATGATTTTTGACACCTCATCATTATTTAATTATTAAATTGATCTAAATCCAACAAAAACTTAATTCATCTCACAGTTGAAGGAACACAATTACTGTACTAAACATCGATGGGAACCCGAAAGTACGATTCATCGATTTTTTTCTCTCCTAATTTTAATAGAGCCCACTCATTCATTGACAACATTAACTTTACTATCCATCAAATTGAAATTAAACACTATTGTATATGTACGAAAGATTATTTTGACACTATTTATCTGAAATATATCTTTGTATTTGGACTTATTTGATAAAATTCGTAGCTCTTATGCACCAGGTTATAAGGTTGCAATTAGATAAATTTAATCATCAATATTTTGATAAGGAGTGGACAATAGTGCGGTATCGATGAGCTTGGAGATCGAAATCAATCAGAGAAACGGTAGGTGGCCACCGAATTACGATTATGAAAAAAGGCTAACAGGTGTATGGTATATCGATTAAAAAATTTACCTCTTTTGGTATGAAGTAAAGGTGACGAAGATAATTTAGTGTTTATACTTAGATTAACTTGTATAACAATTGGGTTTTCCACCTTGACTGAAAAAGTAAAGTTCTAAATCTCAGATGAAAATATATTAACTTAAAAAGAGATTAACTTGGGTCAGTAAAAAATAGACGTATTTCATGTAGGTTGCAGCCAGTGAGTAGCTTTCCAAAAAATGTCAATCGAAAATTAAAGGAATCGTTAAAATAACCATTAAAGGAAATATAAAAAGTATAAACTCTTTGGTATTTCCTATCTGAGTAGTCGTTCGTGTGGATTACATACAGTACGGTGAAATTGCGATATTATGATTAATTAAAAGCGAAAGGAAATCGACAAGGGACTTGGAAGTTAAAGAATAGAGACAGATGCAAGTGATAATGGGCAGGCTACTATAATTTTGAATATGTACTTACAAGTATGGAAGAATAAAGCTGAACGCACACTAATTGTCAGCACGGATCGCGGATCCTGCAGCGCACGCACCGGATTTTAAATAAGTTATTTAACTATATCGAGAATAAAGCATACATTGAAGTATTTATACTTTAATGTATGCAACTGTATTCCAATCTTGGACACCAATCCACTGTAGGTACTAGCTAATCGAATCCCTAAGGACTTTGACGACCTAATCAGATTCGGTGAAAAGCAAGTTGCGTGGTGTGGATGGGCTAAGTTTTAAAAATATTGAAAATGATATGTGCGTAGTTGATGACAAAAATAAGTTATAAAATTTATAAAGGCAGCACGCCGCGGCCATTTGAAAAACATAATCATTATATTATTTTTCCCGGAAAAGGTTTAAAGTTCGTTCGTTGTACGTAAGATCGAGGCGTGGCACATCTTTCAACTTTCACAAGTGGCATAAACTGACGAAAAAAAATTTCTGTGAAAAAGTCCAGTCAAACTTTCATAAGTGGCATAAACTGACGAAAAAAAATTTCTGTGAAAAAGTCCAGTCAAATCATTCTAAATACCTTTTCCTTTTTTTGATTGTCAATTGTTGGTTTTGTAAGTTAATGATGTAATGGTAATTAATTACGTAAACTTAAAGATGGACGTATATTACTATGGGGTTATTCAAAGGGCAGACCAACAAATTCCCAAAAGGCCAGCAACGCATCGGCGGTACCTCTGGTGCTGCAAAAGCTCATGCGGCGGTAATCACTTAGCATCAAGTGACCCACCGGCTCGTTTGCTCGCTATTTTATGATTTAAAAAAATGTATTATTCAGTGAAAATCCTACCAAAACACGTAACCCAATAGAAAAACTCTATTGGTTACAACGCAGACGACGACGCAGACTACAAACTGCAGCAAAATTGAGTGCGGTGCGTTGGTTCGCAAAAAAAAATGTGCGATCACTTTTAAAATGTATAATTCCAGTCGATTACGAGCGATTAATTTGTGTTGTGAGGTCACACCGGTTGTTTCCCGGATGTGTTGCGATATTTTTTCGTGTGATCAATTAACCGACAATTAGCACCAATGATGGATTGAAAAGGGCACATTAGTTTGTTAATTTGGACTCATCATCATCATTATTTCAACTCATCGCCGGCCCTCTACCGAGTTCGGTATTAGGTATTACGCTGGGCACTGGAGTGCGGATCGACAGACTTCAAGACTTCACACACCTTTCACCATATTGTAGCGAACTCTCAGGTATGCTTGTTCCCTCACGATGTTTTCTTTCACCGATAATGCTAGTGATATTTTTTTTAAACGCACATAATTCACCGTTAATGCTAATTTTTTTGACGCACAATGACTCCGAAAATTGAACTCCCGACCCCCAGAAATAGGAGGTCGAAGTCTCATGGAGTACCTACTAAACAGTTAATTTTGTCCCTCGTGTCGCTAAAACTAAAAAAAGATAAATAGGTTGACTTATGACAGATATTCAAAAAAACCAAAGGATTACTTACAAGTATAGTAGTATAATATGTACCTATAGTAAACTAGATGATGCCCGCAACTTCGTATGCGAGGATTAAGGCTTTTTAAATCCCGTGGGAACTCTTTATTTTTAGCTAGAAAAGTAAAAAAATAGCCTATGTCACTCTCCAGGTCTGTAACTCCGATCTGTGGCTCCATTGCGGCGTGATTGACGGACAAACCAACAAACAAACACACGTTCACATCTATAACATGGGTAGTAACACCAAACAAACTCGTTTAAGTACCAAAAAAAAAAGCATTTGGCCACGAGTTAAACCTAAATCAATACTTTATCTTATAGCTGGTCTGATACATGTAAGTCCAATAAACATTAATGTGGGCGGTGGAATTTTATTGAAAATATATTACATTAAATTAATGAACACAGTTAATTACGTTAGACAAGTTCATTATTTAAAACCGAGTGGCGAATTAATCAGAAAACAGGATTCTGCATTCGAAGATTTCATTCTATTGATAGGTTAAGACTTGGCCACTTAAGATTGTTAGATAACCGTGGTCATGGATACTTACGATACTTGACCGTGTGAACAGTGATAACTGGGTAATTATAGAACGTCGATGTATAGCAACACGAGCCTTACCTGGGCGGTCAGTTCATTTATAAGTAAGACGTACTTATGTAGGTAGTACCAAAAAATAATGCTAATAAAAAAACAATCAATATGAAATACTAGAAATTTAGGAATGAAAGTAGGTACTTAAAAGAACCCGCGATTTCGCCCGTATGGATTCAGATTGTAAACGTTATATGACGTCACACAACTGTATGCAAAGGTGGCGTTATTGCTTATCTAAATCGATCTCCATTCTCAAAATATTTATTAGAGGAGAGACAAGTGTGTTGGGTAGTACGCGCAATAGACATATTCTTATGTAAGTATTAGAGTATGCCCGTGACTTCGTCCGCGTGGATTTAGGTTTTCAAAGATCCCCTGGGAACTGTTTGATTTTCCGGGATAAAATGCCTATGTCAATTACAGGAACGCAAGCTATCTCGATACCAAATTTCATACAAATCGGTTAAGCGGATGGGTTTTTAGGAATGCCGTGGGAACTCTTTGATTTTCCGGGATAAAAAGTAGCCTATGTCCGTCCCTGGGAGATAAGCTAACCCTGTACCAAATATCGTCAGAATCAGTTAAACTGTTGGGCCGTAAAAAGGTAGCAGACCGACTGACAGACAGATAGACATACCTTCGCATTTATAATATTAGTATGGATATAGATAAGAATTATGAATAGTTTATATTTTAATAAACTAAACTAGCTAGGTATACCGTAAAAGATTACATCAGTATCTAAAGTAGCCAGTTCAATATCAGTAAAGATTTCTTTACGATAGTGGCTAGGAATTTAATCAGGTAGTAAAACAATAAAAAGGTATAAAATTTTAACATTAGATATATCTAGAATTACTGTCATTTTGCATAATTTAGTCATAAAATACGAAGATGAGTACCAACGTATAAGAAAATCTTCGTAAGCGTTCATAAATAAAAATTCGATCGCTATCGAAACTAGTTCCAAATGCAATTAAATTATCTAATGGCTTATAAATAATTATTTAAATTTCAATGATGTCAACACAATGACACGTTAGACTATATCGCATCTTGGAAACTGGAATAATGATCATCTTAAAATCAATACTTGATGTAATTAACATAAACACGATAGTTTATTACACCTGTGCTCGTGCACGATCTAGGCAATGAGTAAGAATTTTTTTTCCATTTCATTCCATCAGCCTGTAAGCGTCCACTGCTGGACATAGGCCTTTCCAAGAGCGCGCCACCAAACACGGTTCTCCGCCTTCCTCATCCACCCGCTCCCCGCCACCTTCTTCGGGTCATCGATCCAGCGGGCTGGAGGTCGCCAATCTGCACTTGGCCAGCTTGGTGGACAGTGGTCAAACTCTTCTCATCTGTGAGGAGACGCGTGCTCTGTAGTGAGCCGGTGATGGGGTTAATGATGATGTGTTTTGACATTTTCCTCACAGCTGTTGCTCTCAGTTGGGCAAATATCTTTCTAAATACTCCTCACAGATTTCTCATACCAAGTTCTTTTCTCCAACTATGACTAATAATGATTTTTACTTATAGCGCAATCATCGTTCTACCTATTGATTTCCATACAGGTACTCTAAACTCTTAGTAAAGGGCACCAAATTCTCTGAACAAACGTAGGGTTCATAATAATTACAAGTACATCATTCCTCATACGCTTGGCCAAGATTTGGAATACTCTTCCGCGATCTGTGTTTCCTACCAATTACAATCCGGGAATCTTTAAAACAAGAGTGGATTAGGCACCTTCTAGGTAAACGCGTCCCATCTTAGGTCACATCATCACTTTCCATCAGGTGTGATTGCCTATATTGCATTTTTTTTTAAAGTAGTGTCAATTCTGTATTAATTACTCTCTATATCGTTTAGTCTTTGTCTCAAGCTTATCTGAGATCGGAGGGCCATTAAAACGGGTAGAGCAATATATCTGGATGGCTGTTATAATCAGTCACATTGACAGTGTTCGTTCGCGCGCTCGTAAAATAAACCAACTCGAGCCAGCGACCAGCAGTCACCATACTAATATCGATGAAATAAGATTTGATTTAGCCCAGCTACTTGCAAAGCGAGGGTACAAACGAAAAAAAAGGTATTATGATCCAATGTGCGTTTGATGTTCATAATAACTTCTGTGGCTTTTTAAAAATTTCAACTGTGTAACTTAAGCTCATTTTAAATTAGCGGTCAGTTATTTTGATTTAATTTCTTCTTTGCAATGCATTTTGTATCAACGAATAAATAGGTATTTCGCATTTTTGTTTTGTGATCTTAAACGAAAATAAAATAGTCTAGATGCAAAAGCGACAAGAATTAATCTCAAAAATGATATATGTAAAGATCTCTTCATTACATTACTTTGTATATTTTTGAAGTTGTAGGTAAGTCTGTCTGCTGTCTATTCTAGTGACCGCTAGCTCTTATTTGGTTATTTCTAATATTTTGATTTAACTAATAGTGCGATAAAAACTATTTAAAATTTTCTCATCATCATCATCAGCCTGTGGACGTCCACTGTTGGACATAGGCCTTCCCTAAAGAGCGCTACCACACCCGATCCTCAGCCTACCTCATTCAGCCACTTCCCGCCAGCCGCTTTATATCGTCGGTCCATCGTGCTGGAGGGCGTCCCACACTACCCTTGCCTAATTAATATTCTCTGAATAATCTGAAATTTTATATAAGTTTTGCAGTTATAAGTTAAGATTATATTACTTAAGCTGATCGCACATTTTTTATTAAGTACTTACTAGAAAATAGAAATGCTTGATGATCGTCATCCCTATAACTTTGGCGGGTTAATGTGTTAAGTATGAAAAATTAGCCGCGTGTGGCTCGAATCAGCTGTTGTAGGATCAGCATTAGCCAGCACTATCGTTTGATAATAATAAATGTACGTAGGTACGCAGTCGCAACCGTTGATTATATTTATTGCCACTAGAATTGTCCAAGCGTAGATAATGGACCAAACGGCGCTGATCCGGCGCGTTGGCGGCGGATGACACGTTTGTGAACAATCAATTTTATAGCTGCGGCTCATATCGCTTATCTGAACACTTTAGGCATCTGTGACTTTATTTGACCCATCTCATCATTGCCATTTTAGTCTATATCTGACCAGTGTCGATATTTTCTTTTTCTATCTTCAAGTTCATAAACTAAAGGAGACAGTTTTTGACAAATGATTTGAGAGTAGTACCAACCTAGTCTGCACATTCCGGGTTTGACCATTGTAGTGGACTATGGTATTCTGAGAGGAGACTTGTAAGCGCACTTTCCCCTCCAATTAAGAGTAAAGCTTGTGTCAGGAGTGGGTACGACAATGGTGCAACGGGTGAGGTTTGAACCGCCGACCTTTCGGAATTCACTCCGCTCCTCAATCGTTGAGCTATCGAGGCTTTAAGTACTTAATAGTCTTAATAAGTAGGTCGGCGATGAGATCATGATGAAAATAGTAGTTTGCTTACTTACTAATTTGCTTAAATTTACCTAAACTAATAACTAAGTATGATTCAATAAAAAAGTAAAAATCTTGATACAGATATTGGAACTGATTCTGTCGGTAACTAAATTTTAGAGTATTCGCATCCTCTTCTAACTAATGTAATGTGAAAAGACACACAAATTTTGACAGTTTTTAATTTCTAGAGCTATCAAACCTCGTGACTTTAGCTGCCAGTCGCGAGCATATTGTTTGGTAGCGTGCACTAAAAAGAGTCTTTAAATGTAAAATTCATGTTCCGTACTTATTTAGCAATATTGAAAGAAGGAGGATGCAGATACACTAAATTTAGTTTAGAGAAAAACAACAGAATCGGTGCCAATGTCAACTAGAGGAATCATACTAATATGAATGCCTCGTCTTGAAAAGATAAGGGATAAGGAATGTTACAAACTTAGAACCATAGTAAAGTCGCAAGAGTTTACTTGAAGTATATTATTCAGCCTACAATGACACAAACAATAAAGCATTGAACACAATTTTCTTATCAGTTGTTACAAATTCACAGGTACAACAGACAAATGTCGTGTAATCGGTCAAAGGGACGGCTTATCGCATGAAATATGGCTGGAATAGAGACCACAGGGCTCAGTCTTGTAATCATACTTAATGATTTATTTTGACTGCTGTAAAATTATAAAAAAAGTCTAGATTTGTGATCTTTCTTTCCTCGTGGATACCTGAAGAAGCTGTGATAGCCTAGTTGTTAGAACGTCCGGCTCCTAATCTGAAATCTTTTCAGTTATGTACGTTTTAAGTACTATCACTTGCTTTAACGGTGAAGGAAAACATCGTGAGGAAACCTGCATGCCTGAGTGTTCTCAATGTACTCAAAGGTGTGGGAAGTCTGCCAATCCGTATTGGGCTAGCGTGGAAGACTATGACCTAAACCCGTCTCACTCTGAGAAGAGACCCATGCTCAGTAGTGGGCCGGCAATGTTTTGATCAGGAATTTGTTATGAATACCTACCACGTGCTGGTATGTCCAACATCTCTACAGAATGTGCTGCCCTGTCTAAACAAACTGAAATCTTCTCGATTCGATGCTCATAATATCTTCCCGGAACTATCGTTTGGCGATAGGTTGAGGATGATGGTCCTCCATCATCATGATTGACATGATTTTGACCATAATATAGTCCATCATACTGGCCAAGTGCAGATTGGAAAAGTTCACACACCTTTGAGAACATATTTACCTGAGGAGAACTCTCAGGCATGGAGGTTTGCTCACAATGTTTTCCTTCCCCATTAAAACGAGTGATATTGTCTTTCATCACACTAATATTATAAAGGAGAAAGTTTGTATGTGTGTGTGTGTGTGTGTGTATGTTTGTTACTCCTTCACGCAAAAACTACTGGACGTATTGGGCTGAAAATTAGAATGGAGACAGGTTATACCCTGGATTAGCACATAGGCTACTTTTTATCCCGGAAAATCAAAGAGTTCCCACGGGAATTTTAAAAACCTACATCCACGCGACCGAAGTCGCGGGTATCAGCTAGTATCAACATAAGGACAATAAACATTTAAATTTACGGTTTAAATTTCATCTCTGAATTCTAGCCTTCAATCCAAAGCTATCTCTAATCGATCTAACCCGTACATTTGACACTGGACACCGCTCTGTAAATAGAACAGAACGCAGCCATAACTCAGGGTCGCTTAATTTATCAGCAGTACATAAATTTATGCGCAAGAGTTCGCGCAATCGGACAACATTTAGCTTTTTATCGACTGCTTGATTTAGTATCCGAGACTCAACTAATCCTTCAACTCGATACGTTACAACGTTCGCCAAGGGCTTATTCTGCTTGATAGACTTGAATAAAATTTCAAATATCAAGCAAAACTACATAAAATTTTCTTAGTCTTTTTTATCTCATGGCTTTTACTTCTTACCCAAAGTATAAAAAATTTTCAAAAGAAAAATAAAACCGACTTCAAAAACCAAAAACACTAAAAAGTAGAAAATAATTTTTGTTTAGCTACACATGTAATGTACCTAGGTATGAAGTCGAGCGAGCATATTAAAACAAAATTAGAAATCCAAGAGTGAAGCTCGCCCGACTTCATACCTAGGTACATTACATGTGTAGCTAAACAAAAATTATTTTCTACTTTTTAGTGTTTTTGGTTTTTGAAGTCGGTTTTATTTTTCTTTTGAAAATTTTTTATTTCACAATTTTTAGTGGCCCCACTGTAATATAATATGCTATGCCCAGTTAAAACCCTACTGTTTACTAAGCTATTACACTGATCGCGAGCAATTTGCTCTTATCCATTGAGGAGTTCTGTTCTCCATCTCCGAAGATATTCATCAGATCTTCACCAAATTTATATGGGACCACCTGCACAGTATACCCTTTCAAACAAAAAAAAAAAATTCCAAATCGGTCCAGGGGTTTTTGAGTAATCGGGGAACATACATAAAAAATAAAAAAAAATAAAAAAATAAAAAGATCCCGACGAATTGAGAACCTCCTCCTTTTTTGGAAGTCGGTTAAAAATACGTTTATTGCCAATGATTCAACATCATAATAATTTAAAAATTGTGTTTTGCTTTCGAGCAAAATTTAATTATTTAAAATTTAATAAATTTGTAATGTATTGTGGCGTGTTCTAGAGATTACATTCTTCAGAAACTTGAGAAGTTACCGTCTTATCACTTGACTAATTTTATCATTATTAATCATCATCATCATCGACCGATAGACGTCTACAGCAGCTGGAAGTTCTCTTGTAGGACTTTCATACGCCATGGTATAATTCTTATTATTAGGTTTTATTACCTTATTTTATTATTTTTATTAATATTATTATTATTTATTATACTAATAAAAAACGCTCCCGCATCGTCTTCTTCTTTGTTAGTCCTTATTTATACATTGTTGGACATAGGCCTCCTCACGTGCACGCCATTCTTCTCGGTGTTGGACGAGCCTCCTCCAATTTTTTTTCACAAGCTTGGCGATGTCGTCTGACCAACGGGATGGTTATCTGCCAACGTTTCACCTTCCGCATGGACCCAAATAATTCAGATCCCAATTCATCGACTAACCGGATTATTACCTACTACAAAAGAGATCACGTAAGTACAGAAATATCGGAAGCTTAAAATATTATCAAGGCTCGAAAGTAAACTATGTTGTTATACCGATGATATCTTATAGGAAACAGAGATAAGATTAACCGGTAAAAGAAAGACATGAATCTACAAGAGAACGTTCACATCCAACGATAATGAAGGTGATGATCTCATAACAATCTCATTACGTAAGGTGGAAGCGACGGGTCTGCCCGCGAAATTCAAATACTTGATTTTTCGCAATTTGTAAACTAATACGACAAAGTAGGCTTATGGCACTTTAATTGCGGCAATGGCAGTATCACAGGTTTATATAAAAATCTTTACTTGAAAGGGTCCAGCTTAAGAAATTATTTCTAGTATCGACTAATTTGTAGGTTATAATCGATACTAGAGCTAATTTCTGTGCCATAAGCCTACTTTGTCGTATTAGTTTTCAAATTGCGAAAAAGCAAGTAAAATTTGAATTTCGCGGGCAGACATTTATGCCAGAATAAGTCCGGTCCAATCTTCTACGTAGGTGTCGCAGAAAATGTTAAAGTTATTGCTCACATTGGTACTCCGTGTCGCACGCCGTTTCTTCGTTTGTTTGCATGCGCGGCCCGACGCCCGATCGGCGATCCATCTTGTATGCCGTGACTGTTCAAATGAGATATTGATATTGTTTTTATAAGGACAATACTTGGATGCTTTATGGCTTCGACTATTTCGAGTCGGGTTAACTTGTTTTTGTTAGCGATTCCTCGACATACCTACGATATAAAATATAGGGGCTCAATATTGAAATCGAGCCGGGCAGAACATGGAAACAATTTACTCCAAATGATTTTTTATTGAGCATTAGGTAACATGCACAGCTTTGTACGTAAACTAAGACTACTAAGGGGTTCAATTTCGAACTCAAACCGAATCGAAAAAGCGAACGTCATGACAGAATCAGCGCTCAGCGTCAGAATTTTGGTAAACAGAACCATCCACGACTCGTCTTGAGGGACCTGTATTGCTCAAACTTTTAATGACTTTATGAGATTCGCGTTTTTAAAACCACAAAAGATACCCGGGAAGGAGCTCCTTAACACAAGGCTACACTGTTGCTTCCAAAACTAGGGGGTAGACTTAACGCGGGTATACAATTATATAATAAGGGATGCACAAGGGATGTTATCGTGTAAAACCTTTTTTTTTAAATTCTAATATTTTAAAGGGGACTTTATAGATGACTTATAGGCCAGCCCCATCGGTACAATCTAAATTATAACTAAACTGGATGAAAACCCTCATTGCACAAAGACTTCATTCAACTAACTGCATAGGAATCGCGACATTGGCATTGTACCGGAAAGCCAATCCACGCTCATTTGATATTCGCATAAAAACAAACACTGAACTTGCAGTCCCGTATAGAGCTACCGATTTTATCGCGTGCGAAATTCCGATCCGGACCGATTTTATGCTTAACCCGAAAATAAAACCGAACGAGACAGTAGTCGTCCATTTTTTCGCACTTAAACGCGAATTAATTCCTGATCTCGAGATATGCTTAATGCTTGTCACTCCATTTCGGGCGTTAATGTTTTCCCGGATTTTTGCCCGAAGTTTAAGTAATTACGCGCGCTAAACCGTTTAATTATCGGCTTGAAACGGTCACTTGAAATATGGCAGTGCACACCAATAATGTGACTTGACGTAGGTTAGTATTGTACGGGTTCTGAACACCAAAAAATCGGTTTTTTATTCTAATTAGGTAACTGTAAAAATGTAGCGATAAAATATAAGAATTCCTTTGAATATTATTATCAAACTAGCTGATGCCTGCGACTTTGTAAGTACAGTCAGCAAGAGAGCTAGGTTTGCAACGGTCCCTATAGTCGCTTGTACTGACCAGAGCAAACCTAGTTTTGTTGCTGACTGTACCTCCACGAGTGTTACATTTGCGTGTGTGTGTGTGTGTTTCCTGGTTTGTCCAGCTAATTTACAATAATAGGTGTTTAATTTACTTTGTAGTTTCTATAAGAGAATTCAGCTACTGTTATTTTGGGTTGGTTACCTAAGTACAATTTTTGAAAAATAACAACGTTGCGAAATTGACATCTTTTTATAATTTTATTGTAGTTTTGAATAAATGACATGGTTAGAACAATGGGACGAAAATCTGTAAACAAACGAATTAAACAAGTTAGTAAAGTAAAAATATAATAAGTAGGTACCTATACTACATATTATTACAAACTAGCATACAAGTAAACGCGCATATTCTAATAAATTCTAAGTCTGAAGACAATTTCAACTAAGCACTACCAGTACTACCACTAACAATAATTACACGCCATTCAAACAAATACCATCATTTAGCTCCTTTTATGCAGCAATGACCCTTTACACGTCTTAAACAATGATTTAAGGAGCGTACACACGACGCATTGTGGCCTAACGCCCACAGTAGCGGCCCACGACCCGATCACTAGATCGGCCCGCCCGCTTCGCTGCCCAACGAGCAAACTAACTATGGAGCAAGACTTCGTTTCACCACAAAAAAGTTTGACTTAGGTATACGTAAATTGACATTTTGACAGTTTATGTAAGAGAAATCCGTGAGATTTAAAAAAAAACACGCGTCCGACGCTTATTATATAAGAATAGGCACCTTTTGTTGCCAAAAAGTCTGATTTGTCTATTGAAACCATCTCCGCTCCGACCCATTTAGATGAATTCCATTTAGTTGGTTTTAACGGTATTTCTTAAAATGAGGTTCATCGATGAAATGAAAATATTGACTCTACTTCGTACCTATGCCAATTTTAAAACTCGAAACGTTATGTCAAAGTTTTTGGCAACTTTTACATTCTCGTTTATCTAAAAAGAACATTAAAAATAACTTAATTCTTGCCGCATGCAGTTGTCTCGCACAATTATTTAGCCTCACAATTTAAAACCCTTAAAAGTAGCTAAAAGAGTCTTCTTCCACATGAACTTACCTCCATGCAACATTGACGTAGAATAAGTAAAAATCCAAATAACAAATAACGTTACCATTCAAGCATTGTAAAGGACATTTCAAATAACAATAATTGAACCAATCGAGACACCTATCGCCCGACGCATCGGTCAACTGATTAATATGCACTTTGATAGCCCATTGTTGCTGTTTTGAGTTATGACTAAGTTTAGTCGATTTGTTCGTAATTATTGATGTGTGATGTGGGTGTACTGTAATGTTCAATTTTATTTACTCTCAAATAAACCATACTTTTTAATTTCATCCCGAAGAAGCTGCTAACTTTCGTATTCGGTCATAATTACGTTGGCTACCAAAAAACATAAGAGCAAAAGGTCTTGAATAATAAAAATCATAGAGCTGATTTAACAGTCTGTAGAGGTTATGATAAAATAGACAGTTAATTAATCTATATCGATCTATGTACTTATAGGTATTTGTTAAACGCATCAACTGAATAGGTACGTCTGTCTTCATATTTTATTTTTGTTTCGAAAAACTTACGCACCAGACAAAAACGTTTAGTAAAAATCCTATAACAATTAGTCACGCGGCTTTTAATAACCAAAAAATACAAAAAAATCTTACATAACAGACAAATAGAGGAAGCCAGAGAACGAGATAAATCTCCCCGTATCGGGCATAATTTAATCGAAACCTCTCGATTTTGGACCCATAAATAACGGATTTTTAACATTTTAAAAGGTACAAAACAAAACGTTTAATATGGCGTATCAAATATAAATCACTTGTAAGTGGCATATTCGTCTTAGGTGGTATACGATGCACTTCTGGGTCATTCTAAAACCACCCTTATAATAACTGGAGTAAAAACTTAAATCGCTCACATTAATTTTATCTGACACTCCAGCCAACTTACAATAGAATTTCAACCCTATTACAGTAGAAACATAGTAAAAAATAAATTGTTAACTTTGTAATATTTCTCATATAAATCAATCTGCTTATTCGATAGGCAACTATTGATACAGCGAGGTGTTGTGGAGCGCACGTCACGCCGGGTTGCTGTATTAGTATTTTAGGGACCTGTAGACGTAAAATCCTTGAGGTTTTTTGGACACCTGTCATTGGTTTCTTGATAAAAAAAAAGGTTTTTGGATATAATCAAAGCGTGAGTGCCGGTGAATTTGCTATCGAACTTGAAAAACATTTCTTTATTGAAGTAAACAAGTGTAGATTAAAAATTTATAACACCCCCGACAAGTGAAGGTTACAGTAATTAGAAAAAAGCTGATAACTTTCAAACGGCTGAACCGATTTTCTTGGATGATAGCTAAGAACACTCTCGATCAAGCCACCTTTCAAACAAAAATAACTAAATTAATATCGGTTCATTCGTTTAGGCGCTACGATGCCACAGACAGATACACAGATACACAGATACACACGTCAAACTTATAACACCCCTCTTTTTGGGTCGGGGGTTAAAAATACCAAGGCATAGAATAGATGAACTATGCTAGGGCAAACAAAAATATCACCACCAAAAAAATATTACCGGAAGACCATATTAAAAATAAAAGCGAACAGACATAGGTAGGTACATAACGTTACAGAGTCAAACAAACAATGTGACTAATAAAATTTATTTGGAAGGGACATCGACACGAGCATCCTTATTAGACTCACCGTCCTGATGGCGTGTTGATTATTAATTAAAAATAATTACGATTACGACCATATTCAATGACTCTGGTGTTACATCTATTAACGGGATAAGGATGGGACGGCGCAATTGCTGTTGATAGTTGTCGATGAAACTACAGAATAGCAATATCAACGTGTTTCGTGACGCATTCTCAAAAAGCTTTATAACTCGTTCACAAAGGCTGTGTAAGCGTAGCGCGTACCATTGCGTTGTAATGTACGGAATTGTATGAAACATGGCACACCGCTTGCGTTGAGCATGGACGAACCTATGCATAACCCGGTGTGCTAGAGGTTTACGCGCGTCACTCGCGTCACGCTGCGTAGTGACACGTGTCACGCACGTGTCACTACGCAATTGGTGTCGGCCTTTATGTCCAACTGCGAACGCATGCAGGCTGATGGTATGAATGAATGGATGTGAAAAATAAAACAGTCAGTGAAACTGCATTCTGAACTGGTGGAGCGGTAGTCACAGTGGTAACATATAATACACTAGCTGTCCTGCATGACATAAATAAATATTTTGATTTGATCTGATTTTATTGCATGATATTTTTGAGAAAAATAATTCTCATTGTCTTACACTTATACAAATTATACTAAAACTACTAAACTGATCTGACCTAGAATGACCTGACCTGAATTTTTTTTTTAGGATAATTTTTGTGCCTTATAAATTTTATATAAGAGAACTCTCTTACAGTCTCACTTTACGGCTTATCATCATCACCGCACAGTTGCGTAGCTTGACAGAATGATACTATCGATATAACAAGCTCATCACTAGCAACAGTTCTAATTAAGGCATCGACCGTGCACCGAACGATGTTTTTAATCAAGCGCGTTGCCGGCATCGCTTGTTTTGTTGCGCGCGCGCATATGATAGCATTTAACGAAGCCACATACACACCAACCCTGGTCGGTAGTCAAACATTACGTTTCAATGAATAATAATTTAAACATTTCGAAGTTTAAAGGACTCTTTGTTTAAAAATGCTGGATTTTGCTAATTCTTGATCATTTTAAAGACAACCTGGTCTGGTTGGGGGTTTCGGCCGTGGCTAGTTACCGACCACCCTACTGGTAAAGCCGTGCCGCCAAGCAATTCAGCATTCCGGTACAATGCAGTGAAGAAACCGAAAGAATATGGGTTTAATGAAAACTGTCATACCCCTTCCAGGTTAGCCCGCTTCCATGTTAGACCGCATCATCACTTACCACCAGGTGAGATTGCAGTCAAAAACTAACTTGTTTTGAATTTTAAAAAAAACAAGTTGCAACAATATTGCAACAGCGTCTCGCGGCCTCCTAATATTAACATATTTAACAAGGAAGGTAAACCTATGACTTTAAAAATAAAAATATGTTATATCCGTTCATCTAAATCAATAGCCGTAGTTTGCCTTTCATTGAAGTTATAAAAATTTCGCAATTCTGGAGATCAAATCATATGAACAACAAACGAATGAAATTAGACACTTCATTAAGAAGTGAGCCTAGTGATTCTAACTCAAAGAATGTGACTAGGTCTGTAATGCACAATCTCTAAGCTGAACTAAAATGATAGGTCTGAAAGCATTGATAAAATGCCTTCCATAATTCTCCCTGAAAAGGAAGTGGAAAAGGATATAACTAGATTTAGACCTGTCTATGTAGTTTAACTTAGAGGTTATGTGATGTTGTATTTTTTGTTTGATTAATGTTAGATGTAGTAGAAAATAATATGATGTATAATGTTAGAGGTTAAACATAAGACTGAACGTTCATTTGCGGAATTTTGATAGTCCTTTTGATCCAACGGAATCAGCATGTATGCAGCGTTCTTAACTAATGTCCTATTTTTATCAAATTTCTACTAATCCCCATGACATATGCTATGGTATTATGGCTTCAGAGGCAATAAAATCTCCTTTCATCCCAAGGTTTATGATATTTCGTTTGATATGCACGAGTAGAGCACCTTTAATATTTTTCACTTCAAATGTTTTACGGGAGCGTTTGTATGGAAAGTTAACTTATTTAAGAAATCATTGACAGTTGTAGTGAAAATAGACGCAGTTTCAGTAACTAATCGATATTCACCCTTATTATGAAAGATCTAAGGAAATAAACAATCTATTTTATCTAGTCAGTTTCGTGGTCATACTCTCTACAACCCTACCGGCAAAGCCGCGCAGCGCCGCCAAGCGGTTTAGGATAATCAATGTGATGTGTGGCAACTTACAAAATAAACGTTTCCTTTCTTTTTCAACCCCCGACCCAAAAAGAAGGGTGTTATAAGTTTGACGTGTGTATCTGTGTATGTGTGTATCTGTCTATCAGTCTGTGGCATCGTAGCTCCTAAACTAAAGAACCGATTTTAATTGTTTTTTTTTGTTTGAAAGGTGGCTTGATCGAGAGTGTTCTTAGCTATAAACCAAGAAAATCTTAGGGGTAGGTATGATTTTAATTTAAACTGCCACACTCCTCCCAGCACGGCTAGCATGGGCAGTAGATACAAATTATATCCCCGATTATATCCACTGATTTCTATGACATGAGTGGATATAATCGGGGGATATAATAGTCGAACTAGTATCTGAACAAATAATTAAAAACAAAATAAAATGCAGCACCTAAACTCGAATATTTGTGAAAAAATATTCAAAAATTTTGTTATTGGATGAAGCTTACTGGGTCTGGCTAATTCAAAATTCACAATAGCTAAATAATTGTCTGCAAATAAGTATTCAATAACGCTATTAATTTATGTACAAGATTAAATTATAGTTGTACTAATAAATTCGATACCGGCAATAAAAATAATTATATTACATTACGAATAATAAAGACACAACGCCCCGCTACGCTATAAAGATATTTTAAATTCTAAATTACACTTGCAACATTGAGTATATCAACATAAGCTCTAATTTACCGATCTCAGGTAACTCTATAAATACGATTAATGTTTATATTTCTGTTCTTTATCGTTAATTCCGATATAACGACCGATAATAACGATAACGATAAATATAACGATGTGATGTCGTTGATATTGGTCACTGTAGCAATAACATGGATATGCATAAGATAACAGAAAACATTTTTCTACACAAAACTAAAGGCCTTTATTTCAACGATAACACTTTGCCCAGCCCTTATCATTGGACCTTGAAAGATGAAAAAGGGGTGAAATTTTTTGAAATTAGGTACTCGTACCTACTTCAAGGGAATACTGCCGTAAAGTTTTTTTTTTATATTTAAGTATTACAACATTAAATGTAGTGGAAATGAGGTAGGTACTTATGATCTAAGACCATAATTTAATATAGGTTATATTGTATAACCATCCTCAGCTAAGCAACATCGCTTAGATAGGTACTGTCAGCTTCAAGCTTCCAAAAAAGTTCATAATTTTGTGATGCCGTGACTATGCCGTCTTAGATGGTAACTTGAACCTTCAAAAGGAAGGGGGAGCATATTTATAGACCCTCAATATATGTGTCCATGTGGCATAGTACAAGAGTGATGAAAATTAGCGTATCCATACAAATCTATCGGACCCCCGATCTTAAGTTACACGGCCAATAACAATAAAACAAATCAATAGCACAAACAAAACAATCACAGGACCGCCGGTAAAACGAAACCGATAAATATGGTTAAAAAACTTCATTTTCGAAACGCACTTTACACATTTATATGTGCCATAAAACTTGTTAATGCTTTTTGGATACACCGACAGTTTTATTTTTGGATTGAAAATCTATACATACAATAATGGAAGGCTGATCTGATGATCTGTCGGTTTAGATACCTATTCTTTGAAAAAAATCTATATTTTTGGTTCTAATCTAGGGCTTATCTAGTGCCTCGAAAACTAGAGATGGTGCTAATCGAAATATTCAAAGCGAAAACAATTTTAGGTACCCTTAGGTATGTCTCTGTTAGGTTTACTCTGATAGGCGGCTTTGATAGTTTACTGATACAGTTTACAGTTTTGATACTGCAAAGTGCAATGTTATGTATAAAAATCATCATATACTTATCTAGTATGTAAAATTATATTTAAAATAAGTATAATGAGAATTTTAATAAAAAGTTTAAAAAACATAGTGTAAAACTTTATTCATATATTAAATTAAAGCCCTATGCCCCTGTTTCATAATCGCCAGATAAACTTTTTCTAACAACTAAAAGTGTTGTGATAGTTTTATATCGGGTATCCGTCAAAATGTCATATTTACCCGTTACATAAAGTTTATTTGGCGATTGTGAAACAGGGCCTTAATTTACTAAAAATGTATTTTCTAACGTGCGTCAAAAATTGTTTATTTCTTAACGTTTTAAATCCTTTCGCGCAGTCGAGGGCGGCTGCTAGTATCTTACAATAATTTTTAATGCGACGATTATTTCCACGGTGAAAATTATTTCGCGATAACTTATTGTACTGCGGTTTTTGAAATATGATGTAATATTCATTTATTTTATTGCTTTTTACTTAACGTGGCTTGATTTTATAGTGTTTACGATTCGATACTAAGGAAAATGGGGAAAACAATTACTTTGACTAAGGGATTTCTCGGTAGAGTATGCGTGTACCATAATAATAAGTAGGTATAGGTAGGTACGTCCGTGTATATGTAATGATACCTATCTCGCATTATGTGCGCAACGACGATTTCTACAAGCATAACTCAAAATTAAAAAACCCCCTACACAAAAACCTCTATAAGAAAACTAGAAAAGAGCTTATAACTTTCAAACGGCTGAACCGATTTTTTTTTTTTGATTATGGCTAAGAACACTCTCGATCAAGCCACCTTTCAAACAAAAAAACTAAATTAAAATTGGTTCATTCGTTTAGGAGCTACGATACACAGACAGATACACAGATACACACGTAAAACTTATAATACCTCTCTTTTTGGGTCGGGGCGGGGGTTAAAAATACATAGCAACAACTTGTAGTATTAGGGGGTATTTGTTAGTGTGCCCATAACTGTACAATCATTATCATCATGATCAATCCCCCATCATCCCATTACTGAGGAAGGGTCTCCTCCCAGAATAAGAAAGGTCATTAATAGTCCGCCACGCTGGCCCATAATGCAGATTGGCAGACGTCACACACCTTTAAGAACCTTTAAGAATGCACACGCTGTGCCCATAGTCCACTACGCTGGCTACAAGTGCAGGTTGACAGACTTTACACAACTTCATGATATATACCATATAGCTACCTATATTTATAAGAACAAGATACAATAAATTGCCTATATCTTAATTTTACCCCACAATATTTGCATCAGACGTTCGATTAAGACTCGTATCAAGGAACAAAAAGCACCCATTAAGGGGAAGCCAGACTGAAGATTTATGTGTGGAAGGGTGCGTCTTCGATTGTATTCTGGTATTTCGCTAATATACTAGAAACATGGAAAATGGAGACGTTTTTGCACTTATTTTGGGTAATAATCTAGCGATGTCTAGACGGAATTTTCATATATTACTAGTGACCGCCCGCGGTTTCGCTCGGGTAAAATTTAAAGCTTTATTTCCTATCCAATGAAAATTTCAAGAAATCTTGCTTTAGGAACGTGTTCCACTGCGAACGAGGAAGCGATTAGCTATTGACTATTTTCTAGCTCAAGAAACGCACAATCAATGTGTTTCAATGTGAATAACAGAGCTTTCTTGAACCACCCGGTCCGTATAATTGGATGGGTGACCACCTCTGGGTGTCCGAAAGTCTAATAATCCTACTAATATTATAAGCGCGAAAGTTTGTATGTATGGGTGTATGGATGTTTGTTACTCTTTCACACAAAAATTACTGGTTGGATTTGACTGAAATTTGGAATGGAGATAGATTATACCCTGGATTAGGATATAGACTACTCTTTATCCTGGATAATTAATGGGTTCCTACGGGATTTTTAAAAACCTATATCCACGGGAACGAAGTTCCGGGCACCGGCTAGTAACCTTTAAATCTCGTTCTCTTGGTCGAATCGTATGCGGAAAGGTCTGGGAACCCACCGCATTATTTATCCTAAGAACACTCCTATGGTAGGAGTCACTACACTCAGCAATGAGGATTACGAAGCAGCGAAAGAGACCCAATGACGAGCATATTCCATCAAACACCACGTCATCAATTACCAACATGTAATGTGATCATGGTTAAGTGCAAAACATTAAAGAATTAATAATAAAAACAACAACGTCCCAACAGTATGACAACTTGACATCGCTTTTTAACATTTATTAACTTTACGATTAATAAATTATAACATTGAATCGATTAAGGGTATCCGAATGACATTTTATTAATTCCAATATTCCGTTTGTCTTCGGGAAATAAGTTTATGAGCCATTAACGGTGTATATTTGTCCGTCCGTTGACGGCTTGACGGTCTAAAATTATAAAATTAATCCCATATCAAATTGTTTAATATCGAACTTTGATAGGGTTAAATTCTTTGTATTGGATTTTATGATCTTCCCATATTTTTTATTATAATTCGATAACTTCGAGATATCGCCGTCCGTTCGATCAAGTCTTTTTTTAATCGGTATAAAACAGTCTCTTTCTTATTATCTATTTAGAATTGAGATAAGTAATAGTTCCTGTTTAAATTGCATCGAATTTTTAGTAGTAAGTAGGTATTAAAGTTCTTTGAAAGAAGCCGGGTGCCTTTGAATGACTACTTCAAACAAAACAAAAAACTCACCGAGAACCTCCTCTGTTTTGTAAGTCGGTTAATCATGTTCATAGTGTCATCGTCATCATTTCGTGTCAATGGCAGGGCGCAAACTTTTTTATTTTAAATGATCCGTCTATTTCGTAGTAACTAGTGAAGTACACTTACTATACATACAGCTTGTATTTTTTTAATTGGAGCTGTGGACTTGGAATTCATCAATTTTATTTATTTTTACGGACAACTTACGCTTTATCAAAAAAAAATATTTTAGCAGAATTGTTTGCATAAAAAAGATCTCATGGTTCCTAGGATAGTTCCTCTGTATCTCCTATGGTTTTGAATTTCCCCATACTGTCTCAGTTAAAAAAAAACACGCTGTATAGACGTCGTTGTATACAATGGACATAGATCTTTCGGATTTCAATTCACTCCTTAAACTATTGGGCTATTAAGGCCCGAATTAGTGTAGATAGACATATAGAACGAACGAAATTGCTGTCCCACGGCCTAGCTAATGCACAATTATTAATAGATTTGACCCCAAGCATAGCGTCAATTAGACGAGTAGCTATAAAACGACACATCCCAAATATCGTGTTAATTGCTATACGGTTAAAATTTAGTGCTAGAAAGGGTTCAGATAATTACTCTAGGAATTCCATTTCGATTAGAAACAATGGGTTTTTGGCGGAGAATGGCGTCCATAGGAAATTTATTGCGTCCCGCTGAATTACGGACCACGTGCCAGGGTTGGGTTCACTTGCGAAATTATTTCACACTGGTATTAGGCTGTGGGGGTTATAAAAATTGTTATGTATTAAGTTGAGTTGTAGTTCCAACTGAAAAAATCTAGCTAGAGCCTAGAGCTTTCAAGCTTTGCAGAAAACAATCAAATCAATAAAATATGAATCAACCTATAATATCGCGGTCTTCAAACCCAGTGTTAGCGATAGAAAGCCTCGAACTTATCATAATATTGGGTAAACTACTTTTTCTGAAATACTTACCTATTTATTGAAGCAATTAATAACACCTGTGTACCTTTTTAATGTTATAATGTTTGTGTTAGAACTTTAAAAATTGAAATCTGCGCCGATGAAGTGGCGAGAGAAAAAAAATAGAAAATTTATTCACAGACTTTCTAAAATACACAAATCATGGGTTTAAAAGAGAAGTCGGGGATTATAAGTATAGTGTAGGGATGCTCTGCTCTACAAGAGGTCTATTTAGATCTAAAAGATCAGCTATTTTTTTCATAAGTAAGTAGATATAAAAAAAATTACTCCAGTCACATTGGCAAACTAGTGGCTTCAAAGCTATGGCTTCACAATTCACATAATTTCACAATTTTGATGTGACCGAAAACACCACACAACGTATACAAAATTTTCAAAAGACACAAGTAACTTCTTCTACATTGTCACAACACAGACGCTCCCCCAACTTTAGAGAAAGGGTTTTGATATTTATCGGGGTGTTTATTACTTGAATTATGCCTCTAATGACTTGCCGAAGCCCCGCTCCGGCGGCGCAAAATCCTATTGGCTATTAGCAGTCAAGAAGTGCTGAAATATTGCCGCACCAACTTTGCAGCAAACACCTTATGTTAATACGGTGTGTTTGTGTACCAACTTGGGAGAAAGATTGGTCTTGTATTTGATATTTTAAGGCTTTTTGAGCAGGTTTTTTAATAAATCACTTTGAATAGGTACAGTGATCTTTTCTTATGATCGGTGATTTTTTTAGGGTTCCGTAACACAAATGGAAAAACGGAACCAATAAAGGATCACTTCGTTGCCTGTCTGTCCGTCGTGCCTGTCAAGAAACCTATAGGATACTTCCCGTTGACCTAGAATCATGAAATATGACAGGTAGGTAGGTCTTATAGTACAAATACAGGAATAAATCTGAAAACCGCGAATTTGTGGTTACATCATTAAAAAAAAATTAAAACGTGTAAATTACTATTATTAAATTACTAATAAAATAAAAAAGTAAAATTTTCAAAGCAAGATAACTACACTAAGTGGGGTATCCTATGAAAGGTCTTTACCTGTACATTCTAAAACAGATTTTTATTTATTTTTATGTATAATAGTTTTTGATTTATCGTCCAAAATGTTATGTGATATAAGTCAGTGTGTCACTCAGATCAGAGGCTATTCTCTTCCTCCTTGCTCATCTTTACATGCGCGCTCTACCCGCACGAAAGTCGATTCACGCGTGAAAGAGCGTGTGTGTAAAAGCAGCTATCGGTCTCAATACAGTTTTGTTTAAACGGCAATCGCTATTACGCCCAGCCTTTATAATGCACTGTCTTCTCAAGTAAGAATTCCCAGGTTCCTGTAAATCTTAGGTATGGTTGTTTAGGTAGTAGTTAGTTGCCTCTATAGACTACACTACAGGTAAAGCTTTTGTTACATGCCTAAGTCTGAATAACTAGTTTGTTGGAATTTAGACATGTAAAAACCATAATCTCATTAGGGAGGTTGCATAAGTTAAGAAAATTGTGTAGATTGTAAAAGATCAGGAACCACTTGGACAGCCCGAAGAAAATTAACATTTTTAGAAAATTACTTCATCACTTGATTTTTGTTTTTAACCCCCGACCCAAAAAGAGGGGTGTTAGACGTGTGTATCTGTGTATCTGTCTGTGGCATCGTAGCTCCTAAACTAATGAACCGATTTTAATTTAGTTTTTTTTTGTTTGAAAGGTGGTTTGGCTTGATCGAGAGTGTTCTTAGCCATAATCCAAGAAAATCGGTTTAGCCGTTTGAAAGTTATCAGCTCTTTTCTAGTTACTGTCGGGGGTGTTATAAATTTTTAATTTTCACGTGTCGTTTATCAACTGTGACTTCCAAGTAGTTGAAATGTCACCCTTTAATTTCGTGTAAAGCAGTAAAAGCGCGTGAAGAAATGCTACCGCTCACTGGTGCGTTGAGAAAAAAATCAATTTTTATCGCGTTCGATCATATGAGTTTAGATAGAGACATAAAATTTTATTGTTCGTCGAATCGCTGGCGAGATTTTTAATGGTTCCTACCCAAAAAACTCGTTTCGATTTCGATAAAAATCGGTAAAGATCCGATGCACGTACGCTATACGTCTTCACGCGATATTCTCGGAAAAGTGGGTTCTGGCACAGAGTTGAATATAAAGGGACATTAATATATGTTGTTATTGCTTTCATAATTGTTTTTGATCGCCATCGCGTGAGTTGCGGTGGTAGGGTAATGAGATCGAGACCCTTAGTTGGGATATTCGATGTTTAAATTACGATTTTTATCGATTGAAAATCCGTTTCTTTTCTGTCGGCGGTGGTTCTGAGGATGTTGTAAGATACATTTCTGGTCGGATTAAAATTTTAAAAAGCGTTCTGTATTTTTATTATCAAGCTTAATATTATGGCTATCAGATACCTAATATAAGTATGTACGGAAATACCTAGACGTAGACGTCCACAATAGAACTTAGGCATGGTCTTTTGTAGAAATTACTAATAAGTACAATCCACGGTATTTGCCACCACCATATCCAACGGCCCAACGGCTCATAAATAGGTAATGACAATGAGTCGCATCGTTACTTTGATGTCATCTGATCTAGTAGGTATAGTATGTACCTACACACAGAAATCTAGTATATATGTAATTTGTATACGTATAATGCTTTTAGGTAAGCTCTTATAACAAGTTACTTGAGATCATTTTCTACCTCGTTCCTGTTCAAAGTTAGAGCTTTCATACAGTGGCATCATCTTCTCAACCCATAGCTGGCCCATAGATCTGAAACCCATTACTGAAGAGTTGGACCACCACAATTACCTACCAAGTGCGGAAAGACAAACGCATCAGAGTACGTACGTACCTTATCGTTAGAGGTCTCTAAATATCATAACTATCTTAACAACGCATCGACATTGTTTTAATGCTTACAAAAATACGGACTATAAACCCCGAATCGGATTAGAATCGATTTTATGTTTCGAGTATTTCCTTAAAATATTTAAACTATCGTAATAAAGTTGGAAAGGATTGGAGATAATAATATCGATAATAGTAGATAAGAAGTAGAGACGATAAGATATCCTTTTCGAGATGAAACTATAAAAAAATACCCGGATTCCCGATTTTACGACTTTCCAAGCATCGATAAAATCATTCGGAATTTCGGACCAAACATCGATAAACTAATTATAAAATGTGTACAAATATCTCAATGCTAACGAATAATCGTTAAAACTACTTTTTACGATATCACACCCGTTCGCTGACATAATTCTTTGAAAAACTGTTGAATTCGTAATTTGTATACACCTATTTACGTTATCTTAACAGCCTATCTATTATATACTGATGTTCATTAGTGTCTTTATTAGAGAATTTTTTCTTGTTACTGTATATCTATACATATAATAAAATTGTAGAAAAGTGGTGTCTGTACAATGGAAATATATAAAAAAAAGTAGCAGGGGTTGTTATTATATCGATGCCGAACCCGAAATTGTAATTAATTTTTTTTTGTCTGTTTGTCTGTTTGTCTGTGTGTTTGTGCACGCTAATATCAGAAACGGCTTATTCGATTTAGATACGGTTTTCACTAATATATTGTAGTAAGCTTCACTTAACATTTAGTGTTTATTTCATGTCAATCGGTTCATAAATAAAAAAGTTATGTCAATTTAAAGAATCACGGCGAACATTTTTAACGTACATGCTGCCCGAAAAGTCACTATTCCACGCGAACGAAGTCGCGGGCACAGCTAGTCATACATAAATGTCTATAGTTAGCAAGAAATAACCGTATCTAGTAGCGAAGTAATGTTATGAAAAATTAATAAGTCTTTTTACACCGCGATCACATGTTGCAGGTTTATCGAAATGTTTTTTCATAAACGGTTTCCAAAGACGAATGATATTTTCACACGATAGACTGTATGATTAGAACGAATACCCTTTATTACTTAACTGACACTTTACTAGCTGATGAACGCGACTACGTCCATGTGGATTTTAAAAATATCGTGGGAAGTTAGTCTTGTCCGTTTTCAGGATGCAAGCAATCTTTTAAGTAAGTACCTACCAAACGTCAAGATCGGTCCAGTGATTGAGCCTTGAAAAGTTAGTAAAAGACAAACAGACTCACTTTCGCATTTATTATATTATATTAATATGGATGTTTGTATGCAATACTAAACGTTAGACTGCAATGAAAACTGATATTTAATATATACTGATGTTGTAAAAGAATGCAACCCTATGTCTGTATTTTATTATCTGTGTATGAAATGTCAAAGTCAATGTCTATTATAGCATCTATGTTTCCGCCCCTCTTGGTTAAAAAAATTACGTGTCCAATTTTTTTGTCTCCGAAACAATCTTTGTACAAAATTAGTAAAATTAGTCTCAATAATATTCAGTTTGTGAAGTTAATGTGTTTTATTACTCCAACCACGACCACGTTAAAATCTTTCATGGTAGCAGAGCGTGGTTGGTTGAGTTGCGGAAAAGTAATAGACACATCGGAACTTTGAGGTTACATGTACTTACAACGTGGCCGGCACGACACCGAAAATGAATAGTTACAGCAATAATAATATGTTCAACATACAGAAATTGACGGGACGCGACAATTTTGCCACGTGGAAGTTTAGTGTCCGCACATACCTCGAGCACGAAGACTTATGGCATTGTATTGACGCGACGAAACCGTTCGATGCCGACAAAGATATCAAAGCCAGAGCAAAATTGATATTGCTACTAGATCCTCAGAACTATATACATGTGCAAGATTGTAAGACAGCGAGGGAAGTGTGGCTAAGCTTAGAAAAGGCCTTTGATGACAATGGTTTGACACGGAGAGTGGGCCTCTTAAGGGATTTAATTAATACAAATCTGGAATCAAGCAGTAGTGTAGAAGATTATGTAAGTAAAATAATGACTACAGCGCATAAGCTCAGAAACATTGGATTTGAAGTCAACGATGAATGGCTGGGTACCTTAATGTTAGCCGGCCTGCCTGAAATGTATAAACCAATGATTATGGGACTGGAAAATTCAGGTGCTATCATTAGTGCTGACCTTGTTAAAACCAAGCTTATGCAAGAGATAAAGTCATCCGAGCCCAACGGCAACACTAATGCTTTTTATTCAAATTCAAAGACTTACAAGCCTCCGTTGAAGACAAAGGGACCCAGGTGTTATAATTGTAATAAACAGGGTCATCTAGCCAGATTTTGTACAGCACCTAAGAAGCAGCATAAACAGCAGAAGAAAGAAGATAATTCAGGTTTTATTGCAGCCTTTTCAGCAACCATCGGTGAGAATAGCAGCAAGTGGTACATAGACTCTGGTGCATCCATGCATATGACGAACAGGAAGGATTGGTTGTACAACGTCACCGAACCACCTATGGACAACATAACAGCAGCCAACAAGAAGCCGATGGCAGTCAAAGCTATGGGAGATGTAAACATTAGTTTACCCGGTAATAAAAACATTCAGGTGAGAAATGTTCTGTATGTACCTGGTCTGGCAGCTAATTTACTCTCAGTGAGCACTATTGTTAACAATGGGTTTAAAATAACCTTTAATAAAAAAGGCTGTGAAATATATGACTGCAGCGGGAAGTATATATGTTCAGCGACACTTTCAAACAATTTATACAGTCTAAATGTAGAAGAACTCTCTGTCCACCTAACCTCCACAGATGAAGCCGCTAATAATAATTGTATTCTATGGCATACTCGAATGGGTCATCTTAATTTTCCAGATGTAAATAAGTTGCCCGATTGCACCGAAGGTGTGACTCTGGCTCAGAAGAAAAGCAATGTCACCACCATCTGCCCCAGTTGCCTGGAAGGAAAACAGACAAGACAGCCCTTTAACAATGTTGGTACTAGAGCATCGAAGCCATTAGAACTGATACATTCTGATCTGTGCGGCCCAATGGAGAATCTCTCTTATGGAGGTATGAAATACTTTATAACTTTTATTGATGACTTCACACGAAAGGTGTATGTATACTTCATGAAGGATAAGATGAGTGTGCTTGAGATTTTTAAAGATTTTAAAATGAAGGTGGAAAATGAGATAAACTATAAGATAAAAATAATTCGGACCGATAATGGCAAAGAATACTGTAACAGTTCATTACAAAAGTATTTGTCCAACTGTGGGATAACTCATCAAACAAGTACTCCTTACACTCCTCAGCAAAACGGCCTGGCTGAAAGGATGAACCGTACATTGGTAGAAAGAGCGAGAAGTATGCTCTTCTATGCAAATTTGGATAAACGGTATTGGGCCGAGAGTGTTGCCACAGCTGCATATATTGTGAACCGTTCACCAACACGGTCATTAGGTGATAAAACACCATATGAAATGTGGAGTGGTAAAAAGCCGAACCTGTCTCATGTAAGAATATTTGGTTGTGAGGCCATGGTCCATGTCCCTAAGGAAAGGCGCCTCAAGTGGGACAGTAAGTCACATAAAATGATATTTGTAGGCTATTGTGAGAATTCGAAGGGTTACCGCTTAATGGACCCTAACACACATAAAGTAATTAAAAGTAGAGATGTTGTATTTTTAGAAAAATTAAATGAATGTCACACTATGCCTCAGTGTGAAAGGGTTAGTTCTGGGAATAATGAGAAGAGCACATGTAGCACAGGTAATGTGTTACAGGATAATCTGTCAGAGAAATCCATAGAGAAACAGGTTCCTAATATTTCAGACTCACCAACTACATCAGTAGAAAAGGATGGTCCAGACTCGAGTGAGTATGAAACAGACACAGGTGACCACGATGAAACGTTTTACCCTTCATCTTCTGTTGGATCAGAGTCCTACAGAAATATCACTTTAAGGCCAAGAAATAGGCCTAACAATGAAAAAGATAAAACTAGCCTTTTGTGTCTTATGACAAACCTGACTGATCCGCAGACTGTCGAAGAGGCCTTATCTTCAGTGAATGCGTCCAAGTGGAAAAAGGCTATGGATGAAGAGTATGAATCGTTGATAGAGAATAATACATGGAGCTTGGCAGATCTTCCAGACAATAAGAAAGCCTTACCATGTAAGTGGGTGTTTAAATCAAAAACCGATCAACAAGGCAATATTATAAAATTTAAAGCTAGACTTGTAATTAAAGGCTATGCTCAAAAATCAGGAATAGATTATGGAGAAATATATTCTCCAGTTGTGAAATATTCTTCAGTACGTTACCTATTCGCTTTAGCAGTTAAACTCAATCTTCATATTGATCAAATGGATGCTGTCTCAGCATTTTTGCAGGGAGAAATTGATGCTGAGATCTACATGACACAGCCACAGCTGTATGAAGAGGGCTCACAGGTATGCCTCTTACATAAGTCGCTATATGGGCTCAAACAGGCCAGCAGGCTGTGGAACATTAAATTGGATAAATCTCTAAAGGATATAGGATTGCAACGTTCACAGACTGATCCCTGCATTTACTATGATTGTGTTAAAAGGATATACATTGCTGTTTATGTGGACGATTTGATTTTGTTCACATCTCAAAAAGAAGACAAAGACATGATAAAGGAAAAATTAAAATTACATTTCAAAATGAAAGATCTCGGTGAAGTGAGTCAATGTATTGGGCTTAACGTTACTAGAGCTGATGGCAAAATAATGTTAGACCAACAAAAATATATAAAAGAAACATTAAATAAGTTTGGGATGTTAGAGTGTAAACCTGTCCGAACACCTATAGAAGTGTCTGCAAAATTTGAAACAATTTCTGAAGGTGAAACCGAAGCAGATTTTCCCTATCAGCAAGCTATTGGCTGTCTTCTTTACATCGCTCAAGGAACTCGTCCAGATATATCATATGCAGTGAATACACTGAGTAGATTTAATAAAAATCCCAAATTAGAGCACTGGGTGGCAGTAAAAAGGGTGCTAAGATACTTACAAGGTACCAAGGATTTAAAGCTGACATATTCTAGAGATTGCGAAAACAGAATCTCCGGCTACTGTGATGCTGACTGGGCCAGCGACATCCATGACAGGAAGTCGTGCACTGGCTATGTTTTTATGTTACAGGGAGGTGCTATTTCATGGTGCTCACGGAAACAGCAAACTGTAGCCTTGTCCACCGCCGAGGCTGAATATATGGCCATGGCTTCGGCTGCACAGGAGGCCCTATGGCTGAGGCAGCTACAGAAAGAACTGGGCCAGGCGCAAGAAGGAGCTCTACCAATCTACAGTGATAACCAGAGTGCTATAAGACTAACTACCAGTGATTGTTATTTGCCTCGGACAAAACATATAGATATAAGATTTCATTTTTTGAAGAACCATGTTAATGATAATGCTATAACGTTTTGCTATGTTAAAGGAACCCTAATGATTGCTGATATACTAACAAAAGGGACTTTATGTAATAAACATTTGTTTTGTACTGAAGGTATGGGCTTGCATTCAGGGCGGGTGTTGTAAAAGAATGCAACCCTATGTCTGTATTTTATTATCTGTGTATGAAATGTCAAAGTCAATGTCTATTATAGCATCTATGTTTCCGCCCCTCTTGGTTAAAAAATTACGTGTCCAATTTTTTTGTCTCCGAAACAATCTTTGTACAAAATTAGTAAAATTAGTCTCAATAATATTCAGTTTGTGAAGTTAATGTGTTTTATTACTCCAACCACGACCACGTTAAAATCTTTCAACTGATTAGACTTAAGTATATCTAAATGCAGTATTTAGCTCAGTTACTCTGCGACTTCCAAGCAATTTCCATATTTTTCAGATTTAATAAAAATATAAATCTAATCTAGTAAAAATGCTTTGAAAATATTGAATTCATATCAAATTTCTAAATACAAGACTTTGCAACACAAAATCAAATGTAACTAAAGTAGGTATATGTCAAAAAGCTTCATAAAACTGGACAAATTCTTGGTATACGTAACATTCGCGAAAACACAATAAATATAATATTAATGAATTCACAGTGACAGACACACCGACAGAGAAATGTCACCAGCTGGCGCGGTGCTTCGAGTAAATCACAGGTGTATAATGTAGGTATATATTATTTGTATTACATGAAAAACAAGATATATAAAAATGGCGGTTTCTTAGAACACAGGCGGTGACTAAGGAGGTAACGTTGCGGAGAAATGTGCTAAAAATATGTATTTTCGAAGCCATACTAATATTATAAATGTGAAAGTATGTCTGTCTGTCTGCTAGCTTTTCACGGTCCAATAGTTTAACCGATTCTGACGAAATTTGGTACATCCCTGGGCTAGACATGGGCTACTTTTTTCCCGGAAAATCAAAGATGTCTCATGGGATTTTTAGAAAACCTAAATCGACGAGGACGAAGTCGTGGGCGTCATCTAGTTGGTTATAATTAAATTATTTTCCGTATACCAATTTCCACGGTATATATCAAAGAACATAAAGCTAAGTTTAGTTAGTTAACAAAAATACTCTACTCCACTTTACTTCGTCCGTTAGCGCTAGCCTTTAGACTTACTGACAGGAACAACAAATATAATATGCTTAGGAGTATGAATTAAGTAAATAAAAGAAAGAAATCTAAAATCGACCACCAAGGAAGTTACATGGTATGTTTCTGAATGTAGTAGTGATTTCTTCAACCACTAAACACACTATACACTTATTATGAGTACTTCCTTGTTTTAACTCAATAGTTCCATGAGAGGTTCCGAATAAAAAACAAGGTTAGATACAAGAATAATTTGCTATCTGTCTATTTGTCAATAGGTATTAAGAAAAAAGCTGTTTCGTTAATTTTGTTTATTTTCAATTAAAACTTTTCTCCACAGGTGTACATGGCACATCGACACGTTTACACGCTTTCAAGATGCCGAACCGTGATAACGGTGGTATATGCCGCGTTTATGGTTTATACTGTAAAATTGTCGCTGCCCACCGGTCAGACCGTTCCATAATCATCTAGCTCAGCTACCTAGTTTTTAGGGTACCGTTTAGTGATTAAAATAATAAAACTCTTCGCTGGTCTTAAGCTCAGCGCAGTCTTAAGCTCCGCTGAGACAGACGTGTTCTCGGCGAGCCTTTTAAACGGTGTCGGGGCCCCTTTTAGTCCCAGAGCTGGGCCTCCCTTGGCGGGCGCCGTTAGCTGGGTCGCAGTTGAAAACATTCGTATCCCTGTGCCCAGTAAACAATGATTGAGACGGTAAGCCGTGGGGTTTTAGTCGGTAAGAGTCCGACATAACCACCTCGCTTCTCCGAGCGCGGTGGTATCCATGAGGATTTCCCCACGTAAAAAAAAGACGTGTTCTGCAGTGGAGACCGCGTATCAGCAAGCGCAGTGTGGGACGACCTCCGACCCGCTGGACTGACGACCTTAAGAGGATGGCGGGAAATGGGTGGATGAGGAAGGCGGTGGATCGTGTGTGGTGGCGCGCTCTTGGGAAGGCCTATGTCCAGCAGTGGATGCAAATAGGCTGATTGATTGGCCACAAGTCACAAATAAAATGGTTTTAGTTAGTAGTACCATTTGGCAACAGCAACGGGGGTCTTCACCGTTTGACGTTTGAAGACGAGGGTACGAGCCTCGGAGCATACTCCGTGCCCGGGTATGGTGTGGGTACGAACGCTTTCCTGTAATGTTGTTTAAGCCACGTGTCAGATAAGGCTTGCCTTCTTGGCTTAAGGCCTCGAGATCTTTGTTGGGTATAGGATCCAGGGCCTCACTGATGATACTTTAGAATCGTCGTCATGTAAGGTAGATTTGTCTTATCGTCTCTGACAGTAAAATAACTCTCTCGTTTCTTTTTTTAACTTCCAAATAAAGGAGGTTTTCAATTTGGTGAGTTTTCTTATAACAAATTAGAAGTATAATTTTCAGGGCCTTTTGATCGGCTTTTACTTACTTCTGATTTTCAGAAAACTTAATTAGAATAAAGCAAGTTTTTCTTGTGACGAAGGCTTAAATATTAGATGGTAAAGGCCTCAGGCCTAGCCTGATTCATAGATATCATACCAGCTTGTTGAATATAGAACAAAAAACTTTTAATGCCATGTACGGAATCCTAAGTGATTATCACTGATCACGAATTTTACCCATTTCGTTATTATAAAAAGTGCGCCTGTCTCAATTTAACACCTGAGTTCGTGTAAAACTATTTAATCGCTTATTTGTCATACTTAACTACCTTTACCACTACCACATTCTTTTACATATGCTATTATTTTTGTTTTACTAAAAAATCTGTAGACGAGAGTGTATCAAAACATATTATGTATCTTTTCAGACCAGTGGAAACCACTTACTTACCAATTGATGGAAACACGAATTTTTGAAATGTTAAATGGTTTTCGTGACCTTCTATTTCGAACCCATAGTTGTTATATTTTGGTTTGGTGACGCGCTCTTGGAAAGGCCTATGTCCAGTAGCGGACGCATACAGGCTGATGGATGGATGGATGGATGGAGTTATTATATTGTTAAAATATTTGCTTCGATTTTTTTTTGAGTTTTTGACTAAACAGTGACTAAACAGTTGGCTTAAGAGTTCAATCATAAAATATTGGGTAGGTCCCTCTAAAATCCAGAGATATCTCAATCGTAATACGAAGTTTCAATGTAAAGTTTAATTTTTATGCATTTTTATATACGAAGATAATATAGATGATCAAAATCATATTTCTCGGTAGAGCGTGGGTACGGCAGCCGCGGTTTAGCAATCAGAGGTTCGCAATCACCGCGATACTATCACGGGGTGGCGGCCATTACGTAAAAATTACGATTACCGTAATGAAATAGTGGCGGCTGCTGATGTAGAGTCGCTGGAAGTGCTGCGTAATCCTATAGTTTTACTAGCTTAGCCCGTGACTTCGTTTGTGTGGACTAGGTACTTAAACACAACCCCTATTTTACCCCTAATTTATCCCCTTGAGTTGAATTTTTAAATTCTTTCTTAGCGAACGTCATAATGCTATCTGCGTGTCTTTTTGCCCGATCCTTGTTTGAGTTGTGCATTGATAGATCAGTTTTTTTATTAATTTATAGACTAGCGCTTGACTGCAATCAGACCTGCTGGCAATTATTATTAGTGAAAAAGATAGAGCGTGCTTGTACAGAAAATGCCTGTTGACTCTGGATTTGAAGGTACCTATAGTACAAATTCAGTCAGGTAGTCAGTCAGTAGCCTTTTCCTTTTATAATATGGATTTCCAAAGATTCCCGTTTTACTTGGAAGGTTTATTAGGAAAAAATAGGCAAACCTGCAAGTTTCCTAATTTTTTGGCGGGAAAATATTGTCACATAATATCTTCAACTAGTCCTAAAGCATCTTTTGAAAATCCGTTAACCAATCAATATGTTGCATTATTAGATTACATTAATTTATATTTAGGACTAGCTGACGCCCGCGACTTCATCCGCGTGGATTTAGGTTGTCGAAATCCCGTGGGAACTCTTTGATTTTCCGGGATAAAAAGTAGCCTATGTGCTAATCCAGGATAATATCTATCTCCATTCCGAATTTCAGCCAAATCCGTCCAGTGGTTTTAGCGTGAAGGGGTAACAAACATACACATTACACACACACACACACATACAAACTTTCGCCTTTATAATATTAGTGTGATTAAGTAAATAAAATAGAAAAATACTCCTTTTATGTCATGATATTTCAAATTCAATCATTTTCTATCCAAAATATTATTAACTTTCCTACTTTTTACAAAAATTAAAAATACGTTGTGGCAACTTAGTCATACCACCCCTCCATTCATATCTAGCAATTCTTTAAGTCTTTGTACCGAGTCAGTAGCTCGAAATAATTACGGAAGGCTTCTATCATTACAGGCGACGATTAGTTTCGAGATAGGTTCGCTCCTCTGAGCATTCTTTAATAAAAATTATATTAAATAATGCGTCCGATGTTTGCGTAATTCAGTTGAGTCCTATTGTCTTTGGATTGCGTTGAAGAATAAACTTTACTATGCTAACTTTAGGGTACTTTTTGTACAAGGATATTGTTATTTTATTTGTTTAAGTACTCGTACTGCGAAACAGAGTAATGATGAACTTATAACTCAATAATGAATGCATTTCCTTTTATTATAGGTATCACTACACCATAGAGTCAACCCACCACGCACCGCGCCATTACATCTGTCCGATTGTAAGAGTCAATCTCAAGAAGTAATGTGTCTCTCAGAAAAGAAGGGTCCTAAAGCATACGCCAAAGATTATAGCTATCAAAAAAGGGAGTGCACAGATCATGTATGTCGCTAAAACGTGTGAGTGGTGAATGAAGATCGTGCACCTGCAAGCAGCATGGATAGACCTCGTAAAGATTACAGGAAATGGGTGGATAAGTGGTGGATGGGGCAGACGTGTTCTGGAGTGGAGACCATGTACCGGTAAGCGCAGTGTGGGATGACCTGAAGAAGGTGGCGGGTGACGAGTGGATGAGGAAGGCGGAGGACCATGTTTAGTGGCGCGCTCTTGGCAAGGCATATGTCCAGCAGTGGACGCAAACAGGCTGATGGAATGGAATGGGTGGATAAGAAAGGTGGAGGACCCTGTATCGTGGAAAGTTTTTGTAAAGGTACATCCAGCTGTTGACTAAGGTTTGAGGGTGGATTAAATTCTCTTGGATAAAACTTGTGAGTACATAGATACCTAAATATTTTTTGAGTAAAAGTAGATTATGAAGCTAATTACAGGTAAAATGAACAAATTGAGTAGGTAATTTTTAAAGCTTTTAATTCGTCTTACTTAGATATCTTCGGTTTTGTCCGCGCGAGACTCGTCCGCGCGATTTGTCGGGATAAAAAGTAGTTTAAGTATCAGTCTCCAGAATGCAAGCTATCTTTCGCCAAAATCGGCTATAAACGGGTGAGCCGTAAAAACTAGTGGAAAGGTAACTTACAGACTGATGAGAAATTCTCATAGGTAGAATAGGTAGGTAGGTAGGTACCTACTAATAGAAAGTGATTAGACCGCCACAAACGGTCGTTTAGTTAAAAAAAAAGTATACCTATGGCCACCAGTAATTCCGTTAAAAATTGAACTTTATATAGACACTTCCTTTATAAATAGTAATATTAGTATGGATTATCTAATTATTTTTCAGTTGCCAGTGTATCCCCAACAGATGGCGTTAGTATCATGATAAAGACAGTATAATGACGAGCGTTTACGCATGGCTAGCGTCGTAGAAATCTACGTAATCTACAGGAGGGCAGATACGGATCTTAACAGCTCTATACTTATATTGGTGGCGTGTATTGGACCTTGAACAGGCAGGAATTTAAGGGGATCATTAAAACTGTGGACGGCTTCACTAACTAATTTTGTACCTACTCGAAAGAAAGCGTTGCTTTTCGTACTGAAATAACATACAAAAGGATACCTAACTATTACGTGCAAAGTGTAAGTATTTCTAGTAGTCCTCTTTTAACAATTTTTTATACTTATCTAGTGGTAATTGTGTGACCAAACGTCATACCCTCTAAAATGGAACAACAATTAATTTACCAGAAGATGTTTTTCCTTCTCACCATGAACATATCCAAGCAAAAAAGAAAAACCTGTAGATAAGGATAATCTACACCATAATAAAGGTCAATAAATACACAAATATTATAGACATGCATTCCTGATTATAAATATGGTGAAACACTACTACAATATGTAAAAACATATTATTGTAAAAAATGTTTCTGCAAATAAAGAATCTTGAATCTTGATAGGAAACAGGACAATGAATTATATCTACCTACTTATTACCTATAGACCCGTTTTTAATTGGAGTGCTTGCAAGTAGGTACATAGGTACCCAGACATGTTCTGGGGTGATAGCTGTTATTCGTTCACCATTTCTGGGCTCATATGAAAACTCAAATCACCTCACCCTATGGAGAATAATATCGACTGACAGTAGTCTTTAGACATGGCTAGTTTAATTGAATAATACTGATAATAGATAAGCTCCCAGTAGCTGACATGTCGCAAAGGCGAAGTATGACGGAACGATTTTAATAACACAAGCCATTGTCAAAGAAACAATCGCACAATCGTTGCGAAGCGTCGCGTCACGTCACGACAACCGCTATTGTACGATCATTTTGTAATCGTCATTATTATTTGAGAAAGACTGTATGGAGTATTAGCCGATTCCTTATAGTGTCTTTTTTCCTGTTTTCAAATCTTGTATACATACCTCATCATCATCAACCAACCAGTACGTTTTCAGTATTGGACCAACCTCTCACAATGAGAAGGGTTTAGGATATAGTCCAATGGCTAAGTTTTTTTTTAATTCATAGAGTAAGTAGCGCTTGGCTGCAATCAAACTTGCTGGCTAGTGATCATTTAGCCTAACATGGAGTGCGCTTGCCTAGGAGATGCCTATTCACTCTTGACTTCCTTAAGGTTATGAGGATGGGTAGTGGGTACCTTCAAGTCAAGAGTGTAAAGAAAGAAAGAAAAACTGATGCTGGAATGGCGTTCCAAAACGGTTCGAATTAGAAATGAGGAGGCAAATCGCTTCGTACGTATCTGTGGAACTTTGACTACGTATGGACGCAGACTTTGGCGATGCCTTTGCAGTACGATACTAGAAAGATAGGTAAGATACTTACTTAGTAGCGCGCTTGCCTAGAAGATGCCTATTCACTTTTGACTTACCTAAGTGCGGGTAGTTAGACTGCACACACCTTTGAGAACAATATGCATTATAGAAAACTAGCCTCAATAGCTCAACGGTTATAGGAGCGAACTGAAAACGGGTTGCAGGTTCAAACCCCACCCGTTGCACTATTGTCGTACCCACACCTACTTCCCCTAACATTCCCCTTTCTCCTCTAACTAAGCTTAACGCTTAGTTGGAGGAGAAAGGGGAATGTTAGTCATAATTAAAAAGTGACTAATATTCTTTAAAAAAAAAAACTCTCAGGAATGCAGGTTTCCTCACAATGCAATGCTTTCCTTCACCGCTATAGCAATGATACTTAAATGCCTAAAGTATGGAGAAGTACAGTACACGGATAGTTAGAAGCGCGCCGGAATCGAACCCGGGACTCCCCGACCGGGAGGCCGACGTCTATTACTGGACTGCTCTTTTGTTGGGCTAGAGTAGACTATGCTAAGTTATTACCTACGTACCTAATACTAAATGAGACTATAAATATGTACTCAATACCGGATGTACAAAACATCAATCAATTCATCGCCAACCTATCATCAAGACACAAAGGCATTGTGATGAATATGAATCTGTGAACCGAAACCATGTTTCTGATCATAGATTAGTAATAATCGGCAGACAGTCCTCTGTTTAAAAATATGATTTTTTAGATTTTACAAGCTCTTTACTCTTCCAGATAATATGACAGACAGTATTAGATGAAGTTATACCACCATCATTCAGTACAATTCCACCAGATTTTGATAAACCCTAGATTTCCAGAAATTCCAAGAGATTACGAACTGATCAACTAGTCAAAAACACTTCATACAAAAGGAGAAACTTACTGACTGACTTTTTTTTTATTCAGATATAAGTTAGCCCTTGACTGCAATCTTACCTGGTGGTAAGTGATGATGAAGTCTAAGATGGAAGCTAACCTGGAAGGGGTATCTCAGTTTTTATTAAACCCATACCCTTTTGGTTTTTTCTACACGGCATCGTACCGGATCGCGGCCAGTAGGGTGGTAACTATAGCCACGGCCGAAACCTCCCACAAGACCAATCATCAATCTGCTCAACTGCATGACAGGCTCAAACTGCTAGGTCTACAGCTAGCGTGATATTTTACGTAGGTATAAGTTCTATCTATAAAATATTTTCTGTTCAAATCTCAAACAAGAATGAAGACCTCCAAAAACCTAGACCCGTCTGCAATTGTTTTGTTTGGGACCTTATACAAATTCAATGGCGGTCGGTGGTTAGCCACGGTCCGGTGGGCCCCGATAATTGTCAAACTGATTGACAGAGGCCGATGTGTGCTTCATAATGTGAGAGACGCTGACACACGGACGTTGAGAACGGAAAATACATTGAGCAAGAAATTCGTGCTAGAATCAAGGATATAAATAACATCTGTGACTAGAATCCATATCTATCACACTCCGTGTGATAGACGTGTGTATGTTTGTTACTTTTTCACGCAAAATTTATTGAACGGGTTTAGCTGAAATTCGGAATGGAGATAGATTATATTTCTTTTAGGCTTTCATATGTATTTCTTTTGTACACGGGTGTAAGAGCAAAAAAAATATACAGATAAAAATAATGTAACTCTGTGTGTCCGTATGTGGCCACCTTGCGTTCCCTCGCCGGCCACTGGAGCGTGTCCCGGTGGATTGTTTAAAAATTCTGGTGGCTTGTTCCACGTTTTCAATTTTTTGTTTAAGCCCCATTTATATGCCGATTCCGACGCGATACCGATTTGGCCGTTGTTTACGACACTCGTAATGGTTAATGTAGTGATAGGTTTAATGTTTGACAATACAGCTTTGAGGTTCACCGCCTTAGGCTGGTCGCCCACTGGCTGGCACCGACTGAGCGATTTCCTTTTTTGTTTCAGACGTAGTAAGACGATCTCCCTGGTAGGCCTGGTGGTGAACGCTGTGGTTTCATCAAATATTGTATGTACTAGCTGATGCCCGCGACTATATCCGCTTGGATTTAGGTTTTTTGAAATTCTGCGGGAAGTCTTTGATTTTCGGGGTTAAAAAATAGTCTATGTGCTAATCGAAAAACCATCTATATCCATTCAAAATTTCAGCCAAATCCGTCCAGTAGTTTTTGCGTTAAGGAGTACGTAACAAATATACACACACATACATACAAACTTTCGCCTTTATAATATTAGTGTGATAGAGAGATATCTGTCTGTCTGTATGTGTGCCGTGCCTGTAAAAAACCCATCTAGGGAATTAAAACCTACAGGGTACTTTTCGTTGACTTAGAATCATGAATTTTGACAGGTAGCACTATCTTACAGCACAAGTAAAGGAAAACATGCAAATGACGTAAGTTCGTGGTTATATTACAAAAATAAGTGTATTTTTTCAATGATGGTATGGAACCCTTCGTGTGTGAGTCCAACTCGCACTTGACTGGCTTTTTTACTATATAAGAAATCATCGGCAGCTGGTAGAGGCTTAACCTTTTTCTTTAGACGCTAGAAAAGCTAGACGTTTGGGTTAGGTTATAACCAATGTACGCCTAGCCTTTCAAGTTGGTACCTACCTCTTGCACATACGCCTCTTCTTTTTATACTACACATACAATATCACTGATGTCACGTGCCTGATTTGAATTGGTAATTGAACATCACTTACAACAGGGATTTACAATGTTTGTAAGTAAGATTTTATTTAAAGAAAATATATTTAAGGTATTCTTTTCGCAAATAAATGGCTTCTTTGATGTTTAATTTTTCATTTAATATTACTTCCAAGGATAAAGATAAGATAAAGACAAAATTTATTTGGCTCAGCGACAAATGTAATAGAAACATAACAAAACATATTTACTTAATAATAATTAGTTATAATAACAAACATTACAGTGCATTGATCCCGAACTATAATTATATACCATAATTATATTTTTTTATAGTAAAAACTATTAAACCATAGACACGTTACGCTCATATTACACGGTATATAAAATTCGTACTCGCTGATAAGGAACGAGAAGAAGAAGTAAGAAGAGATAGCATTCTGCAATCCGTGCAACGGAGGGCTAAGTATGTGTAAGTACGGAAAAGAAGCCCAGAAAAAAAGAAAACGAAAGCATTCTGCATTATGTGACCTAAGTACTTATCGTAGCTTTAAGTTAGGTACTTATCACTTTAGATAACGTTTATGTGCTTATTTTTAGAGTTCCGGACCTCAAAAGGAAAAACGGAACCCTTATAGGATCACTTTGTTGTCTGTCTGTCTATCTGTCTGTATGTCTGTCTGCCTGTCTATCTGTCTGTCTGTCAAGAAACCTATAGGGTACTTCCCGTTGTCCTAGAATCATGAAATTTGGCAGGTAGGTAGGTCTTATAGCACATATTACAGGAATAAATCTGAAAACCGCGAATTTGTGGTTACATCGTTTAAAAAAAAAAAAAAATATGTTTCAATTTTCAAAGTAAGATAACTATACCAAGTAGGGTATCATAATATGAAAGGGCTTTACCTGTACCTACATTCTAAAACAGATTTTTATTTTTTATATGCATAATAGTTTTTGATTTATCGCGCAAGATGTTGGAAAACTAGTCACTAGTTACTTCATAAGCTACAACTTTAAAACTTGCCCCTACTGAAATAAATTCAACCTTGGTCATCACACTATCACACTAATATTATAAAGCCGAAAGTTTGTATGTGTGTGTATGTGTGTGTGTGTGTGTATGTTTGTTACTCCTTCACGCAAAAACTACCAGACGGATTTGGCTGAAATTTGGAATGGAGATAGATAATATCCTGGATTAGCACATAGGCTACTTTTTATCCCGGAAAATCAAACAGTTTCCACGGGATTTCGAAAAACCTAAATCCACGCGGGCGAAGCCGCGGGCATCGGCTAGTATTATATAACGAAGCAAATATTATAATAGCACTGATCAAAAACATTCTAATTAGCACCTAATTAGAGGTGCTTTTTCATACACGGGCTTTTGCTCAGTTAAAACTAGATGTAGCAGTAGCACAAACCATCCTCTTTGACAACGTGGTGTAAACAAATAGGTACGTCTATTTTTTAATACCTACATATTTCTACGTTTCTATTATGTCGCAATCGTAAAATGCAAACGACAGGAAGGTACTCGTCTAATTTGACATTTGACATAACTCGAGGCAGCTATTACGTTACCGAAGATATTCTTCTGTCATACTCTTTTACCCATTTTGACAAATAACAGTACGTTTTGGTAGCAATTGGTTTGGTCGGAGTTTCGTAACTTGTCTATTTTCGTAATACCTACTTATTGTGTGTGTGCTTGTTTATAACAATCCACAAAGAAAAGAAAAAAACCACACTATCCGAGTCCACCTTGGCCAGAATGAGTTAAATACTGACTGTTCTTTAAAATACTTATGATATTATTTATTACGACTGGCTTTAATTCGATTTTTATGATGCTCCGGTTAGTTTCGCAAATAAATTCAATGTACTAAATCTCCTAGTCATATTTTCATGTTCTAACCAAAAAAAACACTGCTTTTCACCATCGTCGTCCTGATATCTTTAGAATTTATTTCTTCTTTTTTCTGTCTCCCACAAGAGCAACGTCATCGGTCAATTCCATAGAAAAACAAATATATAGAATATAAACCATTAAATATTACAATTATTATGATCATCAATATAAGCTTTGACATAATTTCCTTTGAACTTGAAGCGTTATCACCATTCCAAATCTCGTATCATAAAAATTCTAAATAGTGTCACACATCAACATAATTTCAGCTGCACCTTCTTAAACTACGAAGTGATTAAAATGAGTCTTAATATTATTGGGATTAGGATCAGTTTCAAAGCTTAAGAGATTATTGCCAGTAATTTAGCCTGGTTCATATCTATAATCACATATTATTAAGTGCTAACATTAGCGGCTACATGAAATAGTGGAATCAACATAAATACTGTTCCTTGGTTCCCACGACGAATGGAGCAATTACATAGTTATTACCTACCAGTTCTATCGCCAATTCGATGGTATCTCTGCCTTGGAGCAGCGATTTAATGACTAATTAGTAGCTTAGTTACCAGAAATTATTATTTGACACTTGACAGAAAACAAGTTTAATAACACCACCGAGATTTTATTACCTTTAATAAATAAAAAAACCCCAGTTTATTGTAATTAGATTAATTTATCTTATAAGTATTGGTTTTTATTGTTATCTTCTACTAGCTGACGCCCGCGACTTCGTCCGCGTGGTTTTTCGAAATCCCGTGGGAACTCTTTGGTTTTCCGGGATAAAAAGTAGCCTATGTGCTAATCCAGGATATTATCTATCTCCATTCCGAATTTCAGCCAAATCCGTCCAGTAGTTTTTGCGTGAAGGAGTAACAAACATACACACACACACACACACACACACACACACACACACACACACACACACATACAAACTTTCGCCTTTATAATATTAGTGTGATCACTAAACTTTGCTATACAAAATGTGATTTACAAAACAATTGACAACAGCAACATAAAAAACGTTAATTATACAAAATCAATTTATTAGTTTATTATTGCAAAAATATTCAGTGTCAAAATATTGTATGAGGTCCGTGCAAATCACGAGAACCATGTAATTGCTTACAATAAAAATGAATTTGAGGTTCACAAGGTTACAATAATTATGACAGTTCCAAAAGAAAAAAAAAATTAAAAACCTTGAATTGCATAAACGATGAAAATGTAAATTTCATTGACACGTCGAAACAAGAGAACCTTCACAAACTTATGTAGTAAGCTGAATTCCTTGTTAACGGATATTAGGCTTTATTCCCTTGACTTAAAACTGTTAAAATTAGTAAACACAATAATGATAGGTAAAGTTAAGTTCGTTTGGCGTCTGACTCATGGATCCAGTTCAAATGGTATAAAATTGTCAGTTCCTTTGAATTGATGCCAATTTGCATTATGGAGTTGTTCACACACCGTGGCATAGTGACACATCATCTATTTGACCGAATTCCCAAATTGACTACGTGTTCCTTACTATGAGTAGTATCACATTACCATCACTATGAATACGAGGATATAGAAGAAAGGTTCTTTGTTTCAGGAATCCCTTAAGTTTCTGTGAAGACTCTTCAAATTGTCAACAAAAATAAAAGTCAATTTGCCGCATTACAAAAGATCATCACTTGAGAACGGGTTCGATTTGACTGATATTTTCTTTGTTGTGTTCGTAATAGGTATGACACTTCACACTAATAAATTAGTTATCACTAATAAATAGGCAAAGGTTTGTGTGTATGTGTGTAACATACACACATACACACAAAACTTCGCCTACCTTGTTACTCTTTCACGCAAAAACTACTGGACCGGTTTGGCTGTAGAGATAGATAATACCCCGAATTACTACTTTTTATCCCGGAAAATCAAAGAGTTCCTACGGGATTTCTAAAAAACTATATCCACGTGAACGAAGTCGCGGGCATCAGCTAGTAATTATTAATACAGGGTTTATAATTTTTTTTTGGAAAATTGACAGGAAAAGTCGCTAATTTGAATGGAATTTTTATAAAGAAGTATGGAAATCTGAATACACTTCTTCATTATTAAATAAATTGCACCATGCGAAGACGAGGGGGGTCGCTATTTATTAATATCCATAGGTAAGTACGAATTATTTTGTTCGAGTGGAAATAAAATAAGTTAAAGTGAAACAACGACATATCTAAGTATTTTTATGTCTGAAAAATTAGAATTGATTAAAAAAATCACAGGATTGCGTAGTTTAAATTACACCTAAATCAAGACCCGTGAGAAAAAAGCTTTGATTACGATTGTAATAACTTCTGAACTGGCATTAATTATCTGCAATAATATTTAAAAATTGTCCTACACATTATAAAAATTTGACAGTTTAAAAAATCAGAGTACATAATAATTTATTTAATTCTTAAACGATAAAATATTACCACGCTATAACTAAATAAATATTCCCAGGCATTAAGTATCTGTAATCTTAATTTAATGACACCTATAACTATTTTACCTAACTAAGAAGGTATTTGATTCTTATCTTATAAGGTATGTATCAACTGGTCAATACAAAAAAAAAGATTCCGACGAATTGAGAACCTCCTCCTTTTTTTAAGTCGGTTAAAAAGCAGGGAGATTACTGGTTGTATACAAGGTTGTATATAGGTACTTTAGTTTTCCTTAGCAGACTTAAAAGGTAAATATATTGCAGAAATCTTCTTGGAGAAACGTGTACCTAAGCCATGTGATTTTCACGGCGCTTTAGACCTTCTGGAGTTAGATTTTTTATTCGTATGACACAAAGCAGACAGTGATGCACTCCGATGGATCACAATATTATGTACTAGCTTTCACCCGCGATTTCGTCCATATGATATAAATTATGGCCTTATAACACTTGAGGATAGTGTTTTCCTAAATCTCTGGTGACTATCTATCAGTGAAAGAATTTTCAGAATCGGATCATAAGTTTCGGAGTTAGCCCCTACATCTAAACTTACAAACTTTACCTCTTCATAATTCATTCATATTATTGTAGATTCTTATTAGTGTAGATTTCAAACTCTTCTGGTGTTTCCATTCATAAAGCCCACGCAGTAAGTATTTACCTACATAAAAAACAACTCTTTGTAAAAGTCATCAAAACGAAGACTTGTAAATTATAATTCAATGTGACCACAAAAGCCAATTTTTTTTGTACATTAACATTGTTTTTTTTTTTGTATTTTAACTGATAGTTAAAATACAACCAGCCACAAAGCTAGGTTTCCACTTTGCACCCGCCACTGTAAGCGACTATGGTCGGTTGCAAACCTACATAATAGGTAAAGACTAAGGTCCAAGTCATTTTCGCTGAGTATGGACCTGATAAGAAAACTCAGAGTCACTCACTGGACGATGGAGTGGATGGAGACTATGCTTGGAGTTTCTCCACGTGATCAAATCAGGAATGAGGAGATCCATAGGAGACCCAGAGTAACTGACATAGCTCAACGGATGGATAAAGTGGCCTGACTAGGGCACTTAGTTCAAAAAACGACAGAAGTTGGGGTCCAAAGGTGCTAGAATGGCGGATTCAAGCGGTGCAAGACCATGGCGTGTGGAAGTCCCCACAAGAGACCTATGTCTGGTAGGTACATTATGACCTCTATCTGTTGATAATGATGATGATGATGATGAATACCTATTTTTTTGACAATATTTCCTCATATAATCGCAAAGGATGTCTAGAAGCGCAAGCGGTAAAACCACTTACCTAACTCATAGTGTAACCTGAGACATGTCTGGACGCAAATTGCGTTAATTCCATCATAGTCTCTATTCCGACGTATCTTTTCCCAAGCTATTATATTATAAACTAAGGTACCTTAAACATCCAATGCCAAAGAGGTTAGGTAAACTGGGATGTAAAATTTGAACATCCTGGTACAAAAATTTGAGGTTCTAAACCCTCTATGGTCTCTTGATACATAGCCGCAAAATATTTACTTATGCCAATTTTTGCAAGGCTAAATCCGCCCAGTAGCTTATTACACCATACACTTATACACAGACACACACACACTCATACACATGTGTATACACCCACACATACACACAAATACTTTACCGGCAAAGCCGTGCTGCTAAGTGATTCAGCGTTCCGGTACGATGCGGTGCAGAAATTGATAAGGGTAAGTTTGGGTGTAATAAAAACCATATTCCTTTTAAGTTAACCGGCTACCGTCAGGGATGATTTATGCTAGACCGTGCCGGGTCCGAGCCGTGCCACGTTCAAGGTACGCCCGACGTGCCAACTATCCACCGATTGCAATTTTGTATGAAAAAGCGTAACACGGACGAGGCTCGGAATACTCGGACATGGCACGGTCTGATGTGACCTCATACATTTTCCGATCTGTGTGTCTCAAACACTACCATAAATCATCCCTTAGACTGCATCATCACTTACCACCAAGTGAGATCGCACTCAAGGGCTAACTTCTAATAGAATTTTATAAAAGGAACTTAATTTTTTTTAAAGGTAGTGAATGACAAGGAAAACGTTATTATTGGATCATAGTCAAAGCCTTGACCTTGCGTGGAGGCTCGTTACTCAGCCCAACCGACCGACCACTGATTTGTGCTACACATCCTTAACAAAGGAAACGATTACTGATCTTGTGTCAGTAATGTACCGTGGAAAATTACATACCCATTCACTTTAAAGTTTCTTTAGTTGCTGTTGAGTAACTACGACTAATTATCAATACCTACCAGTATTTGGAAATTTTTATAGTACCCGTACCTATAGTGATTTCTAACTATGATAGCCTTGATGGTTAAAGACTTTCGCCTCCTATTACCTTCATAATGATCCCTGAGAAAAAGGATAGCTATAGATTTAGGCTGTTTTTAACCCCCGACCCAAAAAGAGGGCTGTTATAAGTTCGACGTGTGTATCTGTGTACTTATCTGGGTATATGTCTGTGGCATCGTAGCTCTTAAACTAATGAACCGATTTCAATTTAGTTTTTTTTTTGTTTGAAAGGTGGCTTGATCGAGAGTGTTATTAGCTATAATCCAAGAAAATCGGTTCAGCCGTTTGAAAGTTATCAGTTCTTTTCTTGTTACTTGTCGGGGGTGTTATAAACTTTTAATTTACACTTGTTCCACCAGAAATGTTCTATGCGGATCCGTAGCTTTCATCCGTAGCTTCCATACTATATAAAAATTTTCAAAAGAAAAATAAAACCGACTTCAAAAACGACAAACACTAAAAAGTAAAAAATAACTTTTGTTTAGCTACACGTGTAATGCACCTAGGTATGAAGTCGAGCGAGCATATTAAAACAAAATTAGAAATCCAAGAGTGAAGCTCGCCCGACTTCATACCTAGGTGCATTACACGTGTAGCTAAACAAAAGTTATTTTTTACTTTTTAGTGTTTGTCGTTTTTGAAGTCGGTTTTATTTTTCTTTTGAAAATTTTTTATTTCACAATTTTTAGTGGCCCCACTGTACTATAATATGCTGTGCCCAGTTAAAACCCTACTGTTTACTAAGCTATTACACTGATCGCGAGCAATTTGCTCCTATCCATTGAGGAGTTCTGTTCTCCATCTCCGAAGATATTCATCAGTTCTTCACCAAATTTATATGGGACCACCTGCACAGTATACCCTTTCAAACAAAAAAAAAATTTTCCAAATCGGTCCAGGGGTCTTTGAGTAATCGGGGAACATACATAAAAAATAAAAAAAAAAATAAAAAAAAAAGATCCCGACGAATTGAGAACCTCCTCCTTTTTTGGAAGTCGGTTAAAAAACCTAGCTTCGTTGAGCCCGTTTCCACCAATGCTAAGCTATGTGGACCAATGAAGATGATTAGTGGATATCACACACATCCATAGCAAGTTGTAGACCTCACATTAACAGAATTAGCCATTCTTAATGTGCTAGTAAAAAATGTAAAAAATCGTTTAAATTCAATCTATGGCTAATTTATGACCATGCAAAGGAATTTTCGAGGAGTAATCTTTTAAGCTCTCGCTCTTTTCAACAAACGTAGACATTTAGACGATTTCGCAAACAAAAACATCGAAACGCCATTACGCTAAGTATCTTTTCAAATATCTAAGATGGTATCTTGTAAAGAAGTACAGGAAGGAAGCAGATATTTGAACGGCGACAATCGCCATTATATCATCGCGCCGATGCCGCCGGCGCCGGCGGAGCATGTCGCCCTACACGACTGTATCGGACGAATTTGCGTGTTTATAGCCCAATAGCATGTGGGTCTGATCATATAGAATGTATTTTTGTTACAACTTCATTGTAGATTTTGTTGACGTTGTCAATGGGACCCCAAAAACGGATGCAAAAATTCGTCAAATCCTTTTGTTCCCCTTCGAACAGTACCTATACACTAGTCATTTTCCATTCTCCCCTGACTTCTGCGCTGCCTGGTATCCTCCTTAGTTGGTCGACCGGGTTCTCTCCGTCGTCGGATGAAAAACCTGAGGAAAATGGAAACTAGTCTAATTTCAATAAGAATAAGAGACATGCACAGTAGACGTGGGGCATCATCATACATTTGCGATTATCACAGGTTCCCTTTTGGAAGTTAGTCTAAGAGCCAGCACCGACAGAATGAAACCACTCCGTTGGTGCTGGCCGACCCCCACACCAATCACAACCCCTACAAACCAGAGTGGAATTGAGCAATTATACCACTGTTCTTTGGTAAAAAGTGAGCTAATTCCAATGTTATGTTTGAATTTTCTTCCTTCCTTATGCGCTTCTCCATACAAACGTATTACGTTGTAAAACGTACTACGTAGTAAAATTCATTCACCTGGCCTCTCTCGGGGTGAGATGCAGTTAGAAAGAAAAGGTTACAAATAACATTGTTCGTCACTGTGGAAACAGCACTATTTAAGGTTCGCTTAACGAGTTTTCGCTTCTATGAAGCGGGCTCTTAAAGAGTGTTTTTATCAATAAGATAAGCAATATACAACTTATTAACAAGTTTCGCCACCCCTTGTTTCCGTTAATACTAGCTTAATACCTTTCAACTTACATTACCTAGATACTTGCAAAGGTACAAACACGGCGGCATCCTTTACTAGTTTTTCACCCCATCACATCGCATAAGATCATTTTTTCCGCCAATTTCTAAGTCAATATGATCGATTGGATCAAAGCGCCGCTCCTTTAATTACACCCACCGCTCCACACTTCATTGTGTCCAATTAGGTCTTATAAAAAAAGTCGGCACGCTCGGTTGCTCTACTAAATGATAATCGTCAGTAATCAATCAAACCCTCACCTGTGGTGGCTAATGACACGTGACACCGCGGGTTTTGGTTAGTTTAACAACAGTATTACAATAGGTAGGTGACGGGTTAACGGTCCGGATCGATTGGAAAATTTTGTGATTGTCAATGTGAGATGTCAATTTGGTATTGCGCCATTGATGTAGGAGGAAGTGGTATTATGGAATGGTTGTTCCTGTATTTATTACGACGAACAGCGATATAAATGGTTCACTAGATGTGGTGCTTCATAGTACTTAACAACATGTTCCAATGAACTTCTGTGTCCAAACTCCTGTCAATCATATGGGTCTGTAAGCATATGGGTTCGCGCTTTTAGTATACCTATCTGTAAGTTACAGATAGGTATGCTAAAGCAAAATAGAATGGTCTAAAAATACAAAGTCTTTTACGACGCGATGCGGTGTGTGGAAGTCCCTACAAGAAACCAAGCTATATCTCTCAATGGACGTCTGTCAGTTGATGATGACGATGATAGCAACGACTTAAAGTTCAATCTCCCTTCACTCGATCAAAGCTGATAGGGGGATACGCACAATTCCGCGTCTCCGCGTAAGATGGCGTGAATATAATGACAGCTATAAAAATAACAGTAACCACGCCACGTTACATGACGCAATTAAACATCGGCACACGGATCGTGACAAACAAAAGACATTCGTAAAATTACTTACCATTACATATTATAATAAAATATGCGCACACTCGCGACAAGAAGACGTACACTGCGTGTCGAGAATTTGATTTCAAGGAAAGTTGAGGAGAAAAACCAGTCACATAAGTGTCACCAAATTCCTCACTTGATTAAAAAAAGTGGGTGGTGATTCGCTAATAACTCAGTGTTCAACATGGAAATATAGCCACAGAGCTCATTTGCCATTTGGTTCTACATTGCTATTTCAGTGAGTGATACCAAAATAAGTTTCTCGTTGAAAACCTTCAATGGATTCAAAATAAATGTCAAATGAGTTCAGTGTTGAACACTGAGTTAGCGAATCACCCCGCAGAAGTCTATAGTAAGTGCATGGTATATTTATTTTATTTGATACGTGTGATTCAGGCGGTGCAAGACCGTGTTGTGGAAGTCCCTACAATAGACATCATTCAGCCAGCAATGGCCGTCTATCGGTTGATAATCATGATGATGATTTGATGTGTAAATTAGGTAGTGTATACGTTTTGTTTTATTAACCCCCGACCCAAAAAGAGGGGTGTTATAAGTTTGACGTGTGTATCTGTGTATCTGTGGCATCGTAGCTCCTAAACTAATGAACTGATTTTAATTTAGTTTTTTTTTGTTTGGAAGGTGGCTTGATCGAGAGTGTTCTTAGCTATCATCCAAGAAAATCGGTTCAGCCGTTTGAAAGTTATCATTTAGTTACTGTAACCTTCACTTGTCGGGGGTGTTATAAATTATTTCCATGCCATACATTGCGCTATTTTGGTCGTCAATGTGTAGACCATCTTCACAACCATTACAGAAATCAACCGAGTGTGATATCAACGCGACTGATTCAAGGAGATAAGAATATTCAATGGTCTGATCTTGGTAGATACTTCGAACGGATATGTTGTAATTATATTATTATGTCATTAATTCATTGCATTTTTTTTTCCTATTGTTATCTAGAATGTACTGAGTTTTCTTAGATAGCTACTTAAATTATAAGCTTAGTTAATATAAAAGAGGAAAGATTTATCTGTTTTATGTACCTACGCCCAAAAGTTGCCTCAAATATTTCAACTCATAACTTTCAAAATAAATATAACTGTTAAAACCTGTGCTTGGGCATAAAATATGATAAAAAGATAAATCAATAATTGGCTTAATTTTAGATCTAGAACTACAAATAATATAATAATCGGTGCAGTAGGTACGTTTCTATGGAGAAGTGTATCTAGAAACTAATATCTGTGCCTGTGGTGTTTAAGATTTTTCTAAAAATATGTAGTTTTAAAATTACAGGGGCTCAAAGATTTGTATGTGAATTTTTAAAACCGCGTAACTTTGAAACCGAATATTTTAACAGAAATCTGGAAAACCACAGGCATGGATATTAGTTTCTAGAATATGCCTGCAAAATTTCATGGACTTTAGTAGCTTAATAAACAAATGAAATTGGAACTACGTTTATATGGAGCGAGTGTCGGAGAGACCCCTCAGCCGACATGGAAAAACTCATAGGAAAAGTCAACGCCGTTATGTAGGAAACAATTGGAAACCTACTGATGATGAACGACAATCTAATGCATCAGCAAATAAGTCATTACTCATTACGCATAAATAATAACGCATTATACAAAGTACGGTCGTGTGAAGAATAGATCGCCATCACAATCGGTGCACGTGAGAGCTCGGTACAACTTTCGAAAACAATTGTTGGCAATATGGCGGAAAATTTACTGATGACTTTGATTTGCAATTAGGTATTGTTATGCATCCTGTTGCATTTTCTCAAAATTCTTGTGAGTAGGGATAGTAATATATATAAACGTCATGGAAAGAACCGGGTTGATATTAAGAATACATACTCTCACACACTAATACTAAGTATAAAATGTGTCTGCCTGTCTGTCTGTTAGCGTTTCATGACCCATCCCTTTAAAATTTATCATATGGAATGTAGCTATGTCGCCCAGACCACATCAACGAATCGATTTGACGCCGCATCATCCATATTGTCTCAGTGGTTTAGACAATACTATGCAACATAATACATAACATACACATATCTGCTTAAATCATAACCCTTCTTTTTGGCTTTGCCGTCGTCGGGTAAAAAAGCTCAGTTTCAAAGTGTAGATAAACCTAAAAACTAAATGAAAGCTAACATTAGTTTACCTTATAATATTTGAAAAATTTGAACTACATTCTGACATTGAAGAAAGTAATAAGTACAAGTAAGTGTAAATAAAAAATTTATAACACCCCCGACAAGTGAAGGTTACAGTAACTAGAAAAGAGCTGGTAACTTTCAAACGGCTGAATCGATTTTCTTGGATTATAGCTAAGAACACTATCTATCAAGCCACCTTTCAAACAAAAAAACTAAATTAAAATCGGTTCATTAGTTTAGGAGCTACTATGCCATAGACAGAGAAACTTATAACACCCCTCTTTTTGGGTTGGGGGCTAAAAAATACACTAAAACATTACATTAAAGCGACAGTAAATAAGCTTATAAATCATTTTGAAGATACATAGTAGAGCCATAATTCACTCAATTTAGTTACTGTAAAAACACTGAACGCTAGTAAGTTTCTACTAAAACGTAGTGTCTAAACATCGTTTTGAAAGGCCATACTTTTTGAGGTACTTGGTTGAAAAACACCATACTTTGAACTCTATTACTAAAGAAATAGGGATTAAGCATAGGCCAGGAGATGTAGTCATTAGTTTGCGTGCACCTTGGACATGTTAATCGTTATACGACAAAGTGATATGTGATTAGGCTGGTTACAAACTTAAAGTGTTAGAAACTTAATATAATGAATGTAAGAATTAAAATGTTGGCTTAATAATACATTGGAATAGATCAAACCTCCTCTAAGATGTTTTCTAGTGTGTTTTATTTGTGTTTCAATCCTAATACCTAAATTAAATTCATGCGCGTTACACGATGATAGAGTTTGTGTTTTATGTTTTCTAATACCCGCACTTTGTCTACGTGGATTTAGGTTGTTTTAATCATGTGGAAATGCTTTGATTTTCAGGGATAAAAAGTATCCCATGTCTATTTCCAGGGGATAATTATTATTTTAGCGGCTGAGCCGTGAAAGAAAGCGGACAGTTTTTGGGATTATAATATAGTAGGTAGTTTAAATTCTCATGCTACAAATCAAAAATATTTTTTCATATTTTGAATGCAGTAGTTATTTAACCATTGCACTCAAACTATGAACAATAATCCATGTACGCAATTCGAAACTTTTAATACTCAGGTTAGTTTATAATTATAATAGGTTAATTTATAATTTATAAATATAAATATACTTAGGGGTTTTCATTTGCGTACAAGAAATCGGAAAGTGACAAAATGTCGGCTTTGTATAGCGAGCCTAACAACTGATCCTAATTAAATACACGGATGATACTATCCTGGGCGGAGCGGCGAATGATTTAGGGGTCCGCAAAAAGTGCAAATTATTGCCACTTTCCTGGTAGGTGAGGTGAATGAGGAATGTTCGGGTAAAATATGTGATTGCGCAAGCCAAGAGTTATGATTTGACGTCATAAAGTCCTTTGTGTACAAATTATGTCGGCGTTCAGGTTAAATTAAACTCAAGGAAATGTCTCAATGGAAAGTTTTGAAGCTTCGTTTGTGTTTTCTTTGTGCCAATCTGATCTGCCCCCCGATTGTGTAAGAAAAACGTAGGTATTCATGGTTATCGTTATCGTCAATAAATTCTGCCCTTTGATTGGCTGTGAAAAAAGGTAAACAGCGAATGAACCAATCAAAGGGCAGAATTTCTTGACGATAGCGATAACCATGAATGCGTTTTTCTTACATAATCGGGGGGCTTATTTTTAAGACCATTTTCGTACCTAATAGTTCATTAGGTTATATTGCGACCGTCGACGATAAGCTAAAAACGAAATAAAAATAAAAACTACAAACGAGTAGATAGTTTTGTCACTGGACTATACCATATGAGCGAGTGTGCGAGTGCGACGGACGAGTAATCACCCGTCATGCGGTAATTGGTCCCTCAGCAAACGGCGCTGTTTTGACCGCCAAGAGAGCGTCCCTTAGTTTTTTTTTATAGCTCTTGTCGCTGACAAACAACAACAAACGACAAACTAGTGAAAAGTTCTCGCTGGCAGTCACCGATCAATTATAAATTTGATTGAGATTTCAGTTTAAGTTATAGATTAGTTTCATACACTGTCATTGTACTAGATACTAGTAACTACTACATACAAACCTTAAAGCCTTACTGATTTTCAATTCACAAAATTAGTAGGTAGGTATATGTATGCACATCTGTCGCCGCAGTTCCTAATCAGTGTGTCGTGTAGACACCATAGGCCTCCCCTAACCTTTTCCACTCAACTACTACTAGTTATTACTACTACAAGTTAAATAATAATCAAGAAACAATTTAGCGATACCAAACGTAAATATCCCGAAGATGTGTGGAATAGTTCCCGTCCATTACGCCGGGGGCTACCGGCAGATGAATTTATAGGATAAAGTAAACAACCACTAACTCAACAAGACGGTTGGAGAACTCTTGACACTTGACATACTTATTGGCGGAGATTCTCGACAAAGTTTTATAGTTAACTAGCTTATGCCTGTGATTTTGTCTACGTGCATTTGAGTTTAAAACAGTATATGCCACTCTAGATAACGGGAACATACCACGATTAATTTGATATCATTAAACAAGGAAATAAGTTTAAAATCATTATTCTATAAAAGTAGGCTTAGTATTTTGTTAAAAGAAGAAACAAGAAAGGAAGAGATGAGATCCAAACGGACGGAAATAACTTTAAAAGGAAGAAATTAAGAAGAACAACTTAAATAGATATAATTGACCAAGAAAAGGACTGATTTTTTTATCACTACAAAATCATCTCTGCATTGCTTTAAATACATTTATATAATGAATCTCATTGTTCAACCTCTACGTAGTCGTAGGGGCAAGCTAAATCCAAGGTATACAGTAAGAAAAAACATACAGTTACCCAACGCCTTTGATGCTTACGGAGGAACCTGTAATAATGATTCAGGTCCCTCGACTAACTCAGTGATACACTATACTACTTACAACACTAGTTACTTAGTACTAGTGTACTACTATAGTGATAGTAGTACACTGATAGAAGGAGAACCAGTGCGTGCTAGACCTTCGATATTTTATAAAAGCTAAAAGTTTCTCTGCATATTGTCTCCAACACAAAGGAACGATCAGCGACTATGTACTTTGGATCGTGGTGGCTTTAGGAGATAACAGGTGATAAAAGTGGCAACCCCCTGCTAGACACCCTTAAAGTTTAAAAGTTTTATTTTATAAAAAAAACTTCAATAGTCTAAGTACTTTCTAGAAAAAGACTATCAAGTCTAGCCACAATCATCTTCAGAGTGGTTGATAGTTGTAGCATATAGAGTATTTTTTTCTTTTTGGATTGTATATGCTGGTCACTACAGCGTCACCGAGTGCGTGCGCGAAGCTCACCCTGGAAGTGAGCCCTAAGCTGTAAAATACTGAGCACTCAACCAAATGGTATAAGCCGTAGAAGCTCCAATGATATGGTTGGCCTCAGAATTCAAGTAGCAACTAGTGAAACTATTGTATCAAAAACCTGTCGTACTTTATTGTATCACTAGCTGACGCCCGCGACTTCGTCCGCGTGGATTTAGGTTTTTCGAAATCCCGTGGGAACTCTTTGGTTTTCCGGGACAAAAGTAGCCTATGTGCTAATCCAGGATATTATTTATCTCTATTCCGTATTTCAGCCAAATCCGTCGAGTGGTTTTTGCGTGAAGGAGTAACAAACTTACACACACATACACACACATACAAAGTTTCGCCTTTATAATATTAGTGTGATAAACACACCACGCACACCTAAAGCGTGTGCATAACTATGCCACGCGAATATGATCATTACGGTGCTAAACGACTTATGGCCTTTGACTGTCTTCGCAGTTAGAGCGGTCCCTCCTACCCACGTCTTGTTCCTTACCCCCCGCAAGATTGCACAGATGTCTCTGAGTCGACTGTATTGGTCTCTTTAAACTGTGTCCAAGGTATATAATTGCAAGCAAACAATGCAGGTAAATGTAGTCGCAGGCGTTGGAACAATGCTAGGAAACGCACGCGTCGCTGCCCACACATCGATCTATTGGCGATCCACCGTTGATCTATGTAACATTGTCTGCTTTATCAAAGCATCTTTACATTGAATAATTATTTACGGAAAATTGTTTGGTTTCATTACCGTGATTGGTTGACATCAAGTACAGAAACATCCTATTAACAGACGACACGAAATTTAGAATAAGTAGGTATTTAGGTATTTTCTATACTAAAAGTATATCCAATCATCATCTCCAATGTTCGTCAGAAGAGCCATTGCAAGAAATTATAAATGCATTAATCATTCAGCAGTTTTTAGTAAAGAAGAGCTAGCAAACAAAACCATATAGGTAATTACACTTCTGATCTTTTCCAAGCCAAACGGTCTGAAACTATGCTAAAACTGAGGCCAAAATTCGTGATTTCGATCAAAACGTTACAATTACAGAAAAGTTTTAACAGCTTTCATTCGGTTTTTGCTCTTCATGTAAAATTTCGTTTCGTGTCAACCGTTTTCTTCGACAGCTCCTCAGTTTGTGAGACTGAAACAGAATGAAATTCTAAACGCCGCAAAACACTATCATAATTAGCACTTATAGACAATAATTCAATATTCTTACCATCCCTTAAATACTATATATAGTAATATACCTATACCTAATAACAGGGAACAATATGGAATCATTTAAATTCCCATTACATCAGACTTTGATTTCACCATAGCTGCTTGAAAAGAGTGTTAAGCGTTTAAACAAAATATTGTCACCTCTTCGAAGACAATCGAGCAATTTTAATCATCACCACGCTATATTATATCGTCATCAAAATCAAAGTCATCGTCATTTTCACCTTTGGGACTATCGTTATAAAGTTCATGCGTGCTTTTTTGCTGTGAAACAGATTCGGTGTTAACATCAAACGTTCGTACGTAATTCTCCATTCTTTTGAAATAATAGATGACTAGTATTGGATGCTTGACTTTACATGTAACACTTTTAAATATTCTTCTATTAAAATTAAAACTGTTGGAAATTAAACTTTACTCGCATAGGAATACGGTAGAGAAACTGTTTTGTAGATAGCAAATAAAAATCGTTCAGAAGCTCTTGTTGGGATAATTACTTTACGGTATGTACTCCGAGTGGTATTAAAATGACATTACTATATTTCCGGAACTCTTTTGTTGATAGTTCACGCCTGTAAATGCAAATCGGTATTGAGATTTGAAACAGTTAAATCGGACGCACAAATTAGGTACTTTGTGCTCTCATTTCCCCTATCCATCAACACCATCATAATTTTTATCTGCTTCTTATGGCTTTCTTCACCAACTTTTGAAAATTGAACTGTTTAGCCTGTTACACATCTTGGAAACTATGAGTCTTAAAATGATGACTTTTAAGATAATAGTTTTCAAAATTTTAATCAAAAAAAAAGATAATATTATTACTAAATTGACTTTTCTTTATCTATACAGTATTACAAGTAGGTAAAATTTGTTACTTTGTGAGTTTGTATGTAGGGATAGGTAATTGCTGGAACTAATGATACGATTCTTAAAATTCTTTCACTCATAGACTTTGTAGTACTTAGTACTTACACTACTTACCTATCAGTGATAGCTACAGAAATCGTCTCCTCTTAGAATGAACAGTACATTTTAAGAACAGTGAGTATTTAAACTCTCAAGCATGCTAGGTTACCAGCACCGTTAGATATAACCTTTTATTTAAAGAATTCTGGAATTTCGAAGTGAAAACTCTTAGGCTGGCTAAAAACTTCAAGATTGCGTCACCGACATGCTAATGTTCTAGTACTTGGAGTGCCAATAGACGTAAAAACTAAAACATTATGTTAATGGCTTAATTATTTACAAAATCGGTCATTTTAATTTTTGATAGGCTGCAAATGATTTGACAATCAAAAAAATTAACCACTATTATTAATAAGCTTTCACAAATATGTCGGCGGTTCCCACTGATTGAATTTTTTTTAAATCTCTTGCTAAGAACTGAGCTGTTCTATAAGATGTCAGTCCAAAATGTATCGGAACATCAAGCATAACACATCCAGGTCGAAAATCTTCCGGCCCTATTTATAATAATCATAAAACTAAATATAGATGGAATCAATGGAGCATCAACTATGTGATGTAATGGAGTGCCAAGACAGCCGGTACATTATCATCAGTAACTGTCCGTCTGTCTATAATCGTGGAGGATGGAAATATAAGCGCTGTCAATATTTATACATCTGGAATAACTTACTGACTGACTGATCTATCAACACACAGCTCAAACTACAGGACCAATCAGGCTGAAAGACATGCAGATAGCTTTTATAACGTGGACATCCGCTAAGAAAGGATTTCTGAAAATTTGTCCCCTAAGGGGGTAAAAATAGGGCTTTAAAATTTGTGAAGTCCACGTGGAAAAACGAAGTCGCAGACATCATTTAGTACATTCAATAAAATCACACCGATCTAAATTTCTCCAAAAGCAATACCCAATAAATCATCTATTTACGCAGTTCCACATTAAGAGGGGTCTCTCCGTCACTCGCTTCACACAAACGTAGTTCCAATTTCATTTGAATATTAAGCAACCAAAGTCTATGAAATTTTGTAGACATATTCTACAAACTAATATCTATGTCTGTGGTTTTCCAGATTTCTGTTAAAATATTCGGTTTCAAAGTTACGCGATCTTAAAAATTTACACACAAATCTTTGAGCCCTGTAATTTTAAAACTACATATTTTTAGAAAAATCTAAAACACCACAGACACAGATATTAGTTACTAGAATATGTCTGCAAAATTTCATGGACTTTGGTTGCTTAATATTCAAATGAAATTGGAACTACGTTTGTATGAAGCGAGTGACGGAGAGAGCCCTGTTAAGAGTTTAGTCATACATTAGAAACAGTGACAGTTCAGAGTATATTAGAGCATATGCTATCGATGATGCATCGGCAGCGAGCGGGCGTGATTTGTGCGCTGGCAGGTGCGCGTCGGAAATATATACGCGCTTCGGTTTTATTCGCAATTGGCATTTTACTACGCTTTCCAAACTTGTTCACTACTCTTTTACTACTTCATCCTCGCTAATTAGACACAGGTTTCTTGTCGGGTCTTCCACGCGCGCCGCCTGAATTCAGCGGCTCCTTGCAACTCCTTTGATGTTGTCTGTTCCCTCTAATAGCTGCCTGCCAACGCTGCGCTTTCCAATCCGCTAAATTAGGGCATATGCTAGCGATGACGCATCAGTAGCAAGCCCACGTGATTTGTGCGCTGAACCTCAATCCAATTCATTAGCTTATATACGTCCACTGCTGGACAAAGGCCTGATCAAGAGCGCCCCACTAAACACGATGCTCTACCTTTCTCATCCACCCACTTCCTGCAAGCTTCCCGCAGGTCATCTGTCCAACGGGCTAGATTTCATCCTAGACAGCGCTTATCGGTACGTGGTCTCCAGTCCAGAACACGTGTGCCCCATCAGCCGTCAGACCTGCGACAGATATGATAAGATATGGCATTCCCATTGCCACTTCAGCTTGCTAATCCTTAGAGCTATAATATGATACTTATGTCAGTCGCTTTTGTTCTTCTGCAAATTTCCTCGTGTCGGATTTTATCCCTGAAAGAGACGGGTACTCAGTAGAGTTCATCAGTTTCATTTGTCAGTTTTATTCTAAAAAAAAAAAAACAAGATTAAATAAATTATGGGATATGGGTAAAGTTTGGGAAGCGCTAATCATAAGTTGCGTCGCGTCGATAAATCTATGAAAATGAACGCGTGTTTAATGTCGCTGGAATGCTTTCATGAAGTGACCGGTCCAGGGACGAATCGAGTTCAGATTATTAATATTTTCGGCTTTCCAGACGCTTGCACAATACAATGTATTATAACTGTTTCACAAAAATATATTCATTGATGATGTAGCGGTTGCCATATTCGCAAGAAGATGTCGCTTCTAAACTCAATCAATCAACAACGCTCGAAACACGAACCCCAGCCTGATAACTCACGACCTACGCCTAGATGGCAGCACGGGTAGCTTAATTGGAATACAAGGAGAAGCACGCAACTTTCAATCGCATGGACAGAGCGTTTACCAAATTGCACTATATATAGAAGTTTCAGCGCATAACCGTCGGCCCAGCTGGCGCTACCGAGCACAACACCGCTCGGTTGGGAAATTTCCCTATTGCTACGGTCGAGCACAGCACAGCTCCCGTACAATATTATGTTGGTATAACTAGCGACTAATCCGTGACTTCGTCCGCTTGGATTTGGGTTTTCGAAAATCCCTTGGGAACTCTCTGATTTTCTGGGATAAAAATTAGTCTATGTCACTCTTCAGCTATTTAATTATATGCATCCAAAAAATCTCGTTGCTCCGAGGTGAAAGGGCCAGTCAACAAACAAACACTCTTTCTCATTTATAATAGGTATGGGTACCTATAATAGGGTAACATAATATTATTATCTATCACTCATAGATAGGTTAGGTACTATTATGTTGTATGTGTATGTGTACCGTGCACGAGTGTACCAGAATGTCGACCAGCAGGGAGAAGTGGCGAATGCTCGTGAGGCGTGTAACATCTGCCCCCCAAAACGTCACTTCATGATGACCACGACCGCTCTGCCAAGAATGTAACGACAAAGAAGAAGACTATTATGTTACCCTACGGTACGGGTCACGTAGCTAGACAATGTTGATAATTACTGGCTTTGATGCGATAATATATGCGACATTTTACGTGGAGTAAGAGCAGATTTCTGAATAACGAAACCGTTAAATCGAAGAACTTATTTTGGGTATACTTATAGCTACGTAAAGAAAGTGGTAAGTAAGTAGGCGACTAAGGGTATAAGTTTACTTATGCGATGATGTCAATGATGATGATAATTTGATTGACAAGGGGTCAAAATTGTGTCAAAATTGGCTGAGTCCTACGTCAGAAAACTCCCTTCATTTTCTCTTCATTCAGCTACACCTCTTCGACTTATTTCACTGTAAATATGACTTCTTCTGTAAGTAAATAAAACACTTCATTTTCTTCAGTAAATTATTACTAAATCCGAGCATTCATAATTTTTTCTCAATCTCGAGTGCGTCCCCAAGTCATAAACTCATAACTAACAAATGTCTCGGATCGAAGTGCAGGATCTTTATTTGTACCGAGTTCTTGGAAAACATCAGCGAGATGTATTAATCGAACGGGCTAACATTGTTCATTATGTATATTATCTGTGGACATTAATTGTGCCTAATGGCTAATTTAATGGATTTAAAACTTTTAAGTAGGTATATTGTAAAAATATGAAGAGAGTTGTTAACACTTTGAAACTATCTTTTTTTACAAAAATCTGGTAAATCATGGACACAGATAATATAATTCATTTTAGACTGAACTACATTTGTATGAAGCGCGCTTGGAATCGCTCTATGCGAATTCCATGCGGACAAAGCTTAGGGCGAAAGCTCTAGTAGGACTTATAAACTCAAACTCAAAAAAAAATCCTCAAAGTAGGTACTTATTGTAGGTACTACTTTTGAGGGTCAGAATCGTTAGTTTTGTGTGATGATATGGTCACAGATATAGTGGTGATAATTTATAACTACAGCCACGAGGGTTCCAAATGTGCCCCGGTATGAGAAGAGCCCACAACATACTCGGCCGGGTACTGTTTTTACTGTCAATACTTCGCCAAATCAATTAACTTATTAGAACTATCAAGCTGTTAAGCAATTCATTCTCAAGCTTTCTTATTATTTAAATAATAATCCTTTATATTGCAGTAGGATTTTCAATAAGGTTACGTTTAAGTTCTTTAAACTTGTTGTGAGACGTCATTATCAAACAAAATAAATATACACTAGGTTTTGGTATCTATTATTATTAAAAAAATGTTAGGTCGTAGAAGTTATAAAATACGTACCTAATGGGTAGAGCATGCCGTTTATAAAGCTAGTCTATCAAAATACCTAGGAGATGGGTGTCCCCATTAACCCCACCCCACCCGCTGTCGCCTTCGGATAGATTTTTTTTCTTTTTTACGCTGCTCGGTACCGATATTGCATACTAGATTTGTGACGTCGTTTTCCCTGTATAATGCAAAAAATAACTTTACAGTCTAGAATATATTATAGAAAATGGAGCTAATTTTTCTGGTAAATTGGTTAATTTTACATCATCATCATCATCATCATCATCAGCCTGTGGACGTCCACTGTTGGACATAGGCCTTCCCTATAGAGCGCCACCACACCCGGTCCTCAGCCTTCCTCATCCAGCCACTTCCCGCCAGCCGCTTTATATCGTCGGTCCATCGTGCTGGAGGGCGTCCCACACTACGTTTGCTTAAACGCGGTCTCCACTCAAGGACTTTCCGGCTCCAACGGCTATCGCCTCTACGACAGGCATGGCCTGCCCACTGCCACTTCAGCTTGCTAATAGTTTGGGCTATGTCAGTGACCTTGGTTCTCCTGCGGATCTCCTCATTTCGGATCTTATCCCTCAGGGAAACTCCTAACATAGCCCTCTCCATAGCTCGCTGAGCAACTTTGAATTTGTGAACAAGGCCATTTGTCAGTGTCCACGTTTCAGCACCATAGGTGAGGACGGGAAGGACACACTGGTTGAAGACTTTTGTTTTCAGGCATTGAGGAATTGACGATGAGAAGACTTGACTTAACTTTCCAAAAGCTGCCCAGCCCAGCCGAATTCTTCTGTTGGCTTCCTCATCGAAATTGCTTCTGCCTAGTTGAATTATTTGGCCAAGGTAGTTGTATTGTGAAACAATTTCGATGCCAACATTTTCGACGCGAACCGGTGTCGGGACAACGTGCTGATTGAGCATTATCTTTGTTTTGTCCATGTTTATCCCGAGACCGACACGTCTGGAAGAGCGGCTTAGGCTACACAGCATCTCCTCGAGATCTTGCGGAGATTCTGCTAAGATAACCACGTCGTCAGCGAACCGTAGGTGTGAGATGTACTCGCCATTTATGTTTAGTCCTCGTCCTTTCCAGTCCAGCGTTTTGAAGAGGTCTTCCAGTGCACTGTTAAACAGTTTTGGAGATATTACGTCCCCCTGTCTAACACCCCTTCGCAAGCTGATAGGTTTTGTCTGCTGAGACTGTATTTGGACGGTCATTGACGCAGAATCGTAAATACATCGCAGCACCTCGATATACCGCCAATCGACCTGGCATCTTTGCAAAGATTCCAAAACAGCCCAAGTTTCGATAGAGTCGAAGGCTTTCTCGTAGTCCACAAAGGCAAGACAGAGTGGGAGATTATATTCTTCTGTCTTCTGTATAATCTGCCTTAAGGTGTGTATGTGGTCTACGGTACTATAGCCTTTTCGAAACCCAGCCTGTTCTGGAGGTTGGAACTCGTCAAGTCTTCGGGCGAGGCGATTTGTAAGAACCCTCGAAAACAACTTATAAACATGGCTCAGGAGGGAAATCGGCCGGTAGTTCTTCAACAGCTCCTTGTCTCCTTTTTTAAAGAAGAGGATTACTACACTCCTGCTCCATGCTTTCGGCGTTGTTCCATTCATGATGACGTCATTAAATAACTCCTTAAGCTCTGTGAGTACAGGGGTACCTCCTGCACGTAGGAGTTCTGATGTGATGCCGTCATCATTTTACATATTTGTTCTTAAAAATTGTGGATCCAACAAATAGTCTGTATGGAGGACTACAAAAATCGCAATAATCAAAATTTCGAAGTTGCTAAACAGGGCTGACTATGTTTTTGATGGGATTAAACCACAGAAATCCAAATAACATTAGTATTTTAAATCTATGGATTAAACTAAAGTCAAAGGTGTAATCACGTTAGACTGTGCCCGATAAAGGATCTGTAACATAGTTTTGTATAAAGTATTCTAAGCTAGATCGTACCTTCAACTTAGATGGCCCACAGTTATAGCTCTGCAAAAATTAATTCATGCTAGACCATGCCACGTCCTTGTCTCAACCGGGAACAAAACCCCAGGACCTAGTCCGTACATGCACGGTGCATCAAAATCAACCCATCGCCAGCCCACTACTGAACACAGGTCTCTCCTCAGAATCAAAAGCGTTTATGCCATAGTCCATCACGCTGGCCAAGTGTGGATTGGCAGACTTCACTCATCTTTGTGAATACTTAGTTTGGAAAATTCTCAGCCATGCAAGTTTCCTCGCGATGTTTTCTTTCACCGTTATAGCAACTAATTTTTTAACCCCCGACCCAAAAAGAGGGGTTTTATAAGTTTGACGAGTGTATCTGTGTGTCTGTGGCATCGTAGCTCCTAAACTAATGAACCGATTTTAATTTTTTTTTTTTTGTTTGAAAAGTGGCTTGATCGAAAGTGTTCTTAGCTATAATCCAAGAAAATCAGTTCAGCCGTTTGAAAGTTATCAGCTCTTTTCTAGTTACTGTAACCTTCACTTGTCGGGAGTGTTATACATTTTTGATTTACAATTGTAATTTCTTAAAACGAACACAGGATGGTGTTGAGGTCTAGTAGAGAGCAAAAGGAATCTAAATTAAGAGTATAGCATCACAGCCTCTTTAGCTCAGTGGCAGAGCACTGGTCTTGTAAACCAGGGGTCGTGAGTTCAATCCTCACAGGAGGCAAGTTTGTAAACAATATTTTTTCATAAATTAAAAAATATACTTATAGGCCAGTCCAGATTTCCTACCAAGTGAAGACCAGTGTAATGAAGTGAACAACGTTTTGTTATCATAAAACTGTTATTATGAATCTTTATTATTTTTTTCAGAGACGTGTGGCCTAGTTTTGACTGACTTAATTATTTCCTACTTAGTCGATTGCGATTTTTAAGCAACGTTAGCTAAATGGGCGACTGAATTTGGAGGTCCGAATTGGGGCTTTGGAAAAAACCCAAACTATGCCATTGGAACTTTATTAGAGTAGGTCGAAAACGTACAGATAGACAGAAAGAAAAATCCTTTCCGTACACATTACTAGCTGTGACGTCGCCACGATATTGCTTCGTAGTTGGATTTCTAGTTAACTTTCCCGTTAAAATTGAAATTCCATTAAGAAGATTGCTTTTTAGAGTGTCTACTGGGTGGGTGTGGAGTGGGAGGGGGGTATTCGCCAGTGTCGGATTACTCAGTACATGTACGCAGTAAATTTATTGTGCAACCAATAGTTTGCTTTAGTTTATTTTTCTATTTCGGATTTATCCATTTATCCTGTAGTAAATATTTATTTTTAATATTACGAAAAGAAAAACTGACGTGACTGAAAATGAATTCAAACTGATCTTTTTTAGGGATCCGTACCTCTAAAGGAAAAACGAAACCCTTACAAGATCACTTTATTGTCTGTCTGTCTGTCTGTCTGAGGTGTCTGTCAAGATAACCTACCTATAGGGTGCTTCCCGTTGACCTAGAATCATGAAATATGTCGGAAAAAAATAAAAAAATACCCGAGTATGGAACCCTCGGTGTGCGAGTTTGACTCACACTTGGCCGGTTTTTTTTTGTTATCAGGGGGAAATCTTCTTACGATAGGTACGGTACCTACCCGACGTCCTGGGAAAGATATCTGGTTATGTAGGATTTATATAGTAAGGTATAGGTAAACATATAGGTATGTGTTTAGATGCATAACTAATCGGGTATTAATTTCCACCGTTTGGCAAAGGTTCCATCATCATCATCATCATCAAGCCAGCACCGGCTCACTACTGAGCACTGGTTTCCTCTCTGATCTGAGAAGGGTCTTAGTCTAACCACGCTATAGCCAAGTGCGGATAGGCAGACTTCACGTATTATGTTGGAGAACTCTCAGGCATGCAGGTTTCTTTCACCGTTAAAGCAAGTGCTACATAATTGCTTAAAACGCGCATAACTTTGAAAAGTTAGAGGTCGAACCCGGAATCGAACCCCGGATCCCCAACTAGGAAGCCGATCTTATAATCTGCTATCACTGGTTTTTGGCAAGGGTTGTCAGACTTATTCCAGAGCTTTTCGAACCAATGTATTCGTGTTAAGTAGGTATGGGTATTCCCCTTTACCTCTGTAACCTATTGTAACTTTGTAAGCAAACATCACGTTTTTCCTCAAATGAGAATCAAACTTCCTTTTATAAATGTAAAAATCCGTGTCATGAACATGAAATGTTAACAAAAATACCTGTTAACAAACTGGTTAGGTTAGCAAGCACTATTTTACCAATCAATAAATAAATAATATTAAAATGTACCTACTTGAATACACTACATGAAGCAAAAACCATTCAGTACAAAATCTATGTAAAACCTTTTACCAATAGCCTCAGTCGTTTCCGTAAACGGACGCATATACGAGAAAAAAGCCCGTGGAAAATCTACGTGACGTACATCCGATAGCCAATGGCGGATCGAACCTTCATTTTCCAAACACCACCGTACTTTGACCCCTAAAAGAAAATAGAATAAACCATAGCTCTGTGCAATAAGACTTCGAGTAACCGTAGTCACAGGTCATGAGATTCTGGTACAGTTTCTATCGAGTACGAACGCTGGCCTCCGATTGGATGATTGATTCCGCGCGATTGGGCAACACGGCGCACACTCGAACCGATACACGTTCGACGTTTGAATATGAGCTGAAAACGCCTTCGATAGGTATTTTACGGTGTACCGATCGGTAGGTATCGGCCTGTATCAGTGACGTGTACGTGCGTGATCGGCTGATCATAAAGAGCTAACTGATTGGTGTATGAGTATTGGAATAATTTGAATTTCGAACGCGTGAGGAATCGAATTTTTTTATTTCATTTCATTTATTTGCATAGATTGAGGAGTACAATTTAGAATTGTAAACTACTTATATATTTTAGCTTGTTGCCAATGATGACAATGGATCTGAGACGTGGTCACTAAGTATTGGGCCTCATAAAAAAAATCAGTCACTCAGGGAGCGGTGAAGAGAAGTAGAGAACTATGCTTGTAGTTTCTCCATAGTCTATATGATCAAATCAGAAATGAAGAGATTCGTAGGAGAAGCAGAAAGGAGAGGAGAGAGGAGAGAGTTGCAAAGCTGAAGTAGCAATGGGCAGGGTACAAAGTTCGATAAACCGATATTAATGTTGTGGTCCCAAAGTGCAAGAATGGCAAACTCGCAACAGAAAGTGCAGCGTTTGAAGACTCTACTCTCACTAGATGGACAGACAATATCAAACGAATCGCAGGGAGCCGCTGGATTCAGGCGGCGCAAGATCGTGGCGGGTGGAAGTTCCTTTAAGAGACATATTATGTCCAGTAGTGGACGTCTATCGGTTGATGACGATGATGTCAAAGCACAACGCTAAAGTCAAAGCGTCGCTTTTGCTTTGCCGTAGTTAAAAGTAGGGTAAAATTGGGAGTTGTAGCTCACGTCTCTAGATAAAGCGCGGCGCGTCTAGCGGTGTAGCTGCACCGCGCCGCGCATCGTATAGACGTGAGCTACAACTTCCAATTTCACGATCGATGTTAAATATAATCAGTAACAAGAGAATGATCAGGTTGTCACAAACTCCTCGAAGATGATTCAATGGTGATATTATTCTTGGATAGCCTACTTATCGCTATTGACATCTCATTTTAGCATTATTTGGATTTATATAAGTAATCGTTTATTTTAAATCGTTCAACAAATTACTTTTAATGTGTCAATTTCAGATAAATCCTAATGACTCAGCTTTATAAGGTTATTTATGAAAATCAGACGGTTTTAGTTACACATTAATCAGCTGATGGTATCAAGTCAACATACTTATTATTTATTCTTAATACGCGTGCGGAAACTTTAAGACCTTGATAATAAATGTTGGATTTCTTTGAGATCGTTGATATCAGAATACCATCGTATTCCTTATAGTTTAATATATGTACATGATGCAGCCCACACAAATTCCATTTTACAATAACAACGTCAACTAAATCATTAACTTTTAATATCATTTTTATTTGTTTATAATTATGATGATTACTTTGAGTTTTTGAAAAGGAATGACTTTCTTAGACCATGTACATGAATAAACTAAAGTCGTATTAATCAACAACTAATAAAAATATTGACTATACTTTGCTAGTCATACTTATATTACTAATCAACCCTTAACAAAAGGAAAGTAAATAAAAACTACTAGATATATATATTTTTTTTTTTTAGAAAATTTTATTATCGAGACACCATTTTCTTAAAACAAGCACGTTTTTTAATGCACATATTGAAGGATGGTATAAACAACTAAACACATCACTATTCGTTTCGTATTGTTCATACAAACTTAATAAGCTAGGGCAAGATTTATCTTCCAAATTATAAACACTATCGCAACCAAACATTTTCGATATCCACTGCACTTTTTCTACACCTTTAGCATAAACACGTTTATTATTTAAATAATTATTCATGTTTACATTATCTTTGTAGTTTAAGTATGAAATAAAACCTTCTTTCCAATGTATTCCTCTGTTTTTTTCTATCCAACAAACTTGTTTTCTTTCCGTTTTCGTTAAATTATAAAATGGGTATGGTGGCTTGATTAAATAAGTCTGGATATGGTTATTACACAATATAGCTATTTCTTTTACTATAAACTCATTGGAATCCGTCTTGAATCCTTGTACATCAATGATGACACTCATGACAACTTGCGAACAATATTACTTAAGGGTTTATATTCAAAGAGGCGATCGTTTATTATAAGACAATATGCTGATGTTTTATCCGGGATATCTTGCGAACTTTCAATTTCCAAACGTACGTCTACAGGTCCTGTCTTTAAATTCTCGTTTTGTCTTGAACAGTCAATTACAAACAGTGGTGCCTTTTCTTTAAATGTGATCAGATCAAACAACGGGTCAACAGGAAGATTATAATAAGACTGACGAAATTGAGTGTACATTTCGTATAATATACTGTATTTATTTTCATCAAATTTCAAATTAAGTGAATCGTATGGGTAATACTGTGAATTTAAAAACAGTGTTACATTTGTTAATTTGCAATGATCAAATATAGAACTATCATTAGTCTTACTGTTTTTCCTATTAGTTTGTAGACCAAAAATAACATATCGAGGCTTTTCAAGTTGAGAAGTAGTTTTAATTGACCACGAATGTTTTGTAGTTTTAGGAAGTAAAGGATATTCATATAAATCCCAATTTCTGAATGCTATTTGAATAGGTTTGTCTTTTTCTAAATACTTAAGTAGTGAGAGTCTTTCACGATCCGAAACTTTTATATGCGGCACACGCCACTGAATTGTTCGTACTTCTATATCTATATTATCATCCTTGTGAATTGTTACACTATTTAAATTACTATTACTTCTATTCAGAATAAGTTCATGTTTACAGTTTATAATAATTTTATTATAATCCTCAGCAAATCCCATTATTTTATTCAATGGTATAACAGCATTAAAATATCCCTCTGTCATTTTAAAACCATCCATTTGCCAACCCCACAATGCTGCGACTTTGCTATCCCCCTCATTCATCGATATGTATGATTTTAATGTTGTGGTTATTCCAGGGTTTCTTACGCGATCTATTTCAATACCGTTCATTTCATACCTTATGTCTTGAAATAGAAACATAACAGGGTTATTAGTAAAATTTACAGGTTTCTTTATTTCTTTCCCCGATTGATCTTTTCCAGTCACTGTGGCAAAGCCTTCAACATAAATTGAACTATTACATGGTAATATGTATATGTCTTGCTGATGTATTGGAATGCGAATTTCATCATTTTCTTTAAAGCTGTTATTGTATGGATTGTACGTGTGGATCTCATAACTTTCGATAGAATTATCGAATACTGGGGTGTTATTAATATTTAGAATATTCATACTTTGAATCCGAGTGATCGGAGAAAATCTTTGTTTCTTTTTGTTACAATATTACGATTTGCTTTAATACGTGTACGCGCTTTAGTAGCAGGCAAATGATTGATTCTTTTCACCTCATATCCAAGTGTTTTATTAAACACTATCATTTTGCTCTACGTAAATGAAGTCTCAGTTGGATATTTTCTTCTCTAAAATCAATATTGTTACCGTTTTCGTCAATGATTTTAACAGTTATGGATGATATATTACTCTTATTAACAGGAAGATAAATAATATTTTTTGGAATTTCTATATATCGATATCCTGGAGGAACGTTAGGAATAAATTCATGAATAATATGTGATGCAAACCCATTATTAAATGATCCGAATATAAGATCACATTCGATCCTGATGACAGACAAGGGAAGAATGTTAACTGGATTAACAGACTCATGCCATTTATTTGCTTCAAGTTTTACATTTGGGAAACCAAGTAAGCGTCCTAAACTGTTTTCTACGTCAAAATGTACAGTTTTGGAACAAAAAAGCGAGCATGTTAAAGTATTATTATTTGGTTTTATTTCAATTTCACAGTTGTCTAACTTACTCGCAAGATATTCTCTTATGTCATATAAATCATAAGTACCATATGGAATTTTTAAATATTTACATTCATCACCATATGCAAATATGTTATTGCTATGATTTATGTTTGGTATTGAGTTCAGAGCAGAAAAATATAATAAACCGCATTCATATTCACCATCGAGAATAAGAGGAGGTTGAAAAAATGATTCCAACACAGATTTGTGCCCGGTAATAGTGATTGTTACAGACATGATCGTAAACTAAATATTTACTGATTTCACTGAACTATTTATACATTTTATTTTGTGTATTCCAAAAACTTCTTAAAAACTTTATACATAGATGACCGCAGTTATAAGGATGACTACCTTGAAAATTTTTGTAATTATAACTCATACCAGTTCCTAAATATTGAATTAACTCTTTAGGTGGTTTTAAATTTCCATAGCTGTCAAAGTATTGAATTTCATTATTTACTTTTGCATAGGCTACCCAATGAGAGCCAGGATTATTGGAGCTATCCAAATTAACTATACCACATTCTTTTCGAAAAGGATGTTTTGGCATCTCATCTCTCATAAACACCCCTCGAAAGTAAGGAATGTCTTGCGAATGGTTGATGATGTCGATATTGGTGAGCGCTCGTTTGGGTAGCCTTTCTCTTAGTTTTTTTCATTTGAAATGTAAATTCCTAAACTACCTCTATGCGGTTTGATATGTAAACCTTTGCCTATATGGAGGGTTTCCATTTTTTCATGATGCCTCTTTAATTCTGTAAAACGTTTTTTAGCGTCTTTCAAATCATTTATAACTTTAGCGATTCCTGCAGCACCACCAGCTAAGCTACCCGCAGCAGATAATCCGGCAAAAATAGGTATCAAAGGAAGTACTCCACCAGTTTTTGGAATTGGTATAATTCGAGGAAGTTTTATTGACGAGTCTTTAGTCAATTCTTTAGCCGCTGCTATGGCTAATTCTATAGCCATTTTCTTACATTTGGGTTTCATTTTTTGCACATGCTTTTTTGCATGAGCAACAACATGTTTAAAGTGTTTTTTCAAACCAGTGCCTGAAGCGGATTTTTTTGGCGACACTGTTTTAGAATTGTTGGCTTTACTAGTCAGTCCCGACCCGGTATACAATTTAGCTATCATAGCTTTATTAACTAAATTTGCTGCTATCTTTTCTCCCAAAGTTGCATCAGATGCTAAAGCACGTTGCTTAGCCCTTTTCATCAATATTTTATCAGCCTTATGACGATCACTTAATGAAGTTGACAAGTCGTATGCAATATCGTGTTGTTTACAATATTCATCCAATTTATTTACACCTTGATCTCCCCGTGCAAGCCTTTTATACAATTTTGTACCAGCACCACAGTAATTATATCCAGGTAGATGAAGTTCAAATGGTAAATGATTTATAAACCAATTGAGAATACTGCTCTCTTTCATTACTTTTATTACAATGAATGTAAAATAACTATACTATCACTTAAATAACAATAAATAAATTGGGAACTGGTTAGTTATAAAATATTCGTTCTATCTATCCAACTATTTTCACTCGATGGAAATCCTAACCACTTTACAAATATCTTGTTTCCTTTTCTTTTTAAAACTTTTTCAATAAGATAGACATTAGGATTTTCTGTTTTTTGAAGTTCTTCTGCATAAAATGAGCCCAAAATTGGCTGATGTTTAGCATCTTCTATAAGGTAAGTAACAGGATTCGTTTTCTGTACTTTTTTAATACGGAATATTTCGGTGGACCAATTAGGAGTGTAACCTTTTTCAAAAACACCTTTATACTTACTAATCCGCACAAAATCTCCAACTTTTAAATTTCTCTTCTTAAGGATTTTTAACTGTTTTCCTACATTAAATCTTTGAAGTATAAGTTTCTTATTATTTTCATTAACTGCGTTAGGGGATAAACCGATCGTTCTATGTTTAGAGGTGTTATAATTTTCAACTATTTCTTCTAGCACACCTTTAGTCCAAGTGTAGTTTCCTTGGAAACTGAATTGTTTATACATTTTATTTTTTAAAGTTCTTATAAGTCTTTCAACTATAGAAGCTTTTTTAGTGGAATATGTAGAATAATGATTGATGTTAAACTTTTTGACTATCTTTTTAAAATTTTCGTTGTAAAACTCAGTTCCAAAATCTGTTTGAAGGTTTTTTGGAATACGTCCTTTCTTTAATATAGATTCAAACGCTTTAGAGACCTGATCTTTATTTTTAAACTTTAGTGGAAATGCCCAAGCATATTTTGAGAATGTATCAATTACAACTAAAATATATTTATAACCTGAATTTTGTTTCGAAAGAGATTTCATATCAATCAAGTCAGCTTGCCATAAATCGTCTATATCTCTCATGACAACATGTCGACGAGGGAAGTTTACTCTTGCATTTTTATGTATTTCATTTACGACGCTGTTTTTGCTCATGTTTTACTTTACTAGCCTCGGTGATTTCGATCAAATTACTTACTTTAATATTTATTTCTGTAATAAACTGATTAATTGATGATATTTTTTTTGAAAGATTCTCTGCCAAAACATCAACGTATTCTTTTGTAACACAATCGTTAGAATCTACCGGCTGCGCAAGATTTTTTACTCTTTTATGCTGAGCATCCAAATTATTGTTTGTACACTTCAAAGCGCATTCTAATAACACTCCTTTCATTCTTCGCATCTTATTAACATGATGTCCAAACTTATCAACTTTCATGTTCAACCTGCTTATCAATACTGAACACGCTCCATAAATGTGCTTTCTTTTATTCTTTTATTATACCCGCTTCTTTTAACTCTTCAATAATCGAAAGAATTTCATTATCATGATTAGTGTTGCCGGCGTCTCTGGACGCAATAATCAATCTTAATCTTTCAATTAACTCATTAGGATCATCCCAATAGATGAGATCAGTATCAGTTTTGTATTTCTTTAAAACTGGTAGCCTACCACCGTACTTTAATTTGTTTGTTTCACACATATCCTTTTCATAAAATAATGGTTTGATGATTTGAGAATATTTTTTTCCTTTGTCACCTTTAATTTGATTAGCAGGATTGTAATCCCTTTTATGAGCACTAGTACTAATTAAGATATCTTTATATGTGATTTTATCACTTTCAGTTACTTTATTCAAGTTTGGTTTATTTCTTAATAAAAGTTCTATTAAACCAGCAGTTAGTTCATAACTTTTATCATCAATAGTAATAAAAGTTAATTTGTTTGAAGACATATCATCTACAGTTGAAAATTTGACGGGGGTATTTCCTATCATCAATTTTTTGTTAATGCGACGTATACCAAATGGTATAGATACATTGCTTTGCTCGCCAAACAGATCATTGTCTGCCAGTGTTTCGGAAATGTTGACTTCATCATTTAGAAATTCCAAAGGTTCAGACATTTCCTCTTGTTTTTTCGGATTTTCTTCAAAGTTATTATCGTTGTGAGTAATTTCAATATCACCATCTTGTTTTGAGTTTATATTTGGAATTTCAGGCGATTGATTATTTTCAACACTTGCGTTGTTACAATTAGTTTCGTGATAAGATTTGTTTGTAGCATATTTATTTAGTGTAACAATTGCTTTCAAAGGATCAGACAGTGGTTTAAATATTTTTTTCCGCCTCAGTTCTAACTCTTCATCTTCATCACGTAATCTTTTTACTTTACTTTTAATAGCCTTTACTGATTTAATTAACTCTTTTTTCAAACTTGTTTCCATTTCTTTTTTTAATTATTTTACACAACCATTGAACTATGTAGTAAAAATTAAAATGAAACTAATTTTAAATTACAATCTGTTTAAATAATTTCATTCAAAATTTTACAAAAACGTCGAAAGATTTTCTATATCTACCGTTATTTAATTCACAATCTTTGTTAATTATTAAACATGTGTATGGATCTTTCCATATATCTGAACATAATTTTTTGAAGTCTGACCAAGTCATGTCAGAATTGACATGTTCGTTATAGATGTGTTTCAAATTTATATCATCTTGTTTAAAAATTATTAAAAAATTTACGTTATCTCGAATTAATTGTTTTGGTATCTTAGAATATGTTTGAGTCAAATAAAAACAGTCGATGTTCTTATGTCTACCCATTGAAAAATAATCTCGGATATTTACTTGGTTCTCGCAAGTAACATCATCAAAAATAAATACAGAATTTTTCAAGGCTTCAGTAGGAGGAATAACCTCTTTATCATCTTTGAAGGTAAAGAGCTTAACAGCTGGAACCATGCTTAAAACTTTATTCAAAAAACAATATTTTGGTTGAAATGTTGTTTTAGAATATAAGTAAACATTTTGAAACTTGAGACCATTTTGATGTAGTAATAAGCTTAACATTGTGTTTGTTTTGCCACAATTTGACGGTCCACATATTATACAGCGAATCGTATCGGGCAATAGCAAACTATGCCTTTTTTGGATTGATGACGCTTCTATATTTAAATTGTTAATTTCCAATGTTACTGGTTGTTTGATCAACTTCATTGTGTTTTCTGTTAAAAAAGATAAAATCCTGTTATAAAGTCTTCACATTATATTCTATATAATTTTATAACTAAAATGTAACATAATGTTAATAACCAATTTAAAGAAATGACACCATACACGTGTAAACTCGGAATGCGTTGCTGTGTCACTAAAGATTTGTTTTCACTTTGCTCAAATTACCCATTTGAGAATACAAGATTATATAAGATTTTACTATCGATGCATGTTCATTCCTGTTACAGCTCTCGGGAAAAACTTGGAATGTGATGCTGTGTCACTAAAGCATTATGTTTTCGTTTTGCTCAAATTACATCGTTTTAAATCGCAAGACAGTATTAGATTAATTATTATTTATTAAAGCTTCATTCCTGCTACAGCTCCCGAAGAAAACAGTAGCCGCGCTCATAATTTTATCATAATAAATATCGAGTATTTTACTTGGTAAGTTATTATAATTATTTTATAACAATGTGCTGACTTTTAATAAAGCATGTATTTTTTTTACCGTTATTTATTAATTATTTTTCTTTTTGTTTCAGAATTATGTCGACTCCTATCTTACCCAACGAAAATCTAACAAATCCTTTTTACTACGCACAAGATGTAAACGGGTTCGCGGAAACTGAATTTCAGAGACTTTGCGAGGATTTAGCTCAAAAACAAGCAGCAGAACCAGTTCAAGCATCTAGTAAGGAGATGAAAAAAAAGAAAAAATGCAGTTTATCACTATTGAAGCCTGTTTCACCCCCGACTTCTACATCAACATCCTATGTTATTCGCAAAGCAACTGGAAGACGGCTTCATTTAATAAAAATAAATATTTATGGACTAAATGGAGGAGAACAAGATGAAAATATAAATGGTGATACTCCTAGTGTTAGTGCACAGTATGTAGTCAAGGATAATTACGATGAAGTTATGGATGCTACAGAAAATTTGATAGGTAAAATAATGTCAAAAATTACTCACTCCATATAAATGTGAACTATTGTTGAAATGTAATTTGCTTATTTTTAAATATCATCATATTTTTTGTTTATAAAAATAGTGTTTTTTAGAGTAAGGAGCTGTAGCATGAATTCATTATTTATGAAATAAACGTAGTTAAAAGAATAAAATTGTTTTTTTTAATTTTAAACTATTAATTGAAAACATTATGATTGTACTAAGTACCTAATAATATTAACGTATTCCATGTAAATATTAGGTAGTACAATCAAGTTTTTTCAAATATTTCAAGGGTTCGATTCCCTTCAATGTAAAGGTTTTTTTTAATTTTGCTTAATGTTTGCTTACTGCATTTTCATTTCTTGACCAAGGTGATAAGGATATAATGTTGAAATTGAAGGTCTATATAAACAAACGTAAAGGTCAGTAAGCAAACATTATCACCTGCTATGATATCACTATAACTCAAGTTATTGATCTCGATAAATATAAAAATAAAAAACTAAAAGGTAAAATAATAAAATGACAGTGATGATGAGTAGTAAATATTTATTTCAATATTTGCATGCATACATGAACAATCAAAATTGCACAGTAATGAATAACATAAAATCTTGTACAAATTAACAACTAAAAAATTGTACTGTAGTGCCCCCACGGCAACGTTTTAAATTGCTTCTTTAAAATTTGTCTTTTATCATCTTCACTATTTAAAACTAACTTATTAATTTTTTGGGTATATACATTATGATTTTTAGATCTAATAACACACATATTCTTTCTGACTGATTGATTGTAGTATAACACATTTTTGTATTTATCTATATCCAACCTTTTGGTAACAGATGTTGTCACTCCTTTTGCCTTTTTAATAGACATTTTTTGTGATTCAATACAATACAATTTTGCTCGTAAGCCAACAAATTCAACAATAACATCTCCACCCATCTCATCTTTAAAAAACCCCGGAATTTTCATATTTGCTTGAGGGATATTGTAAACATTTTTATCGCTAAAATTGCTGGTATCGAAAAACTTAATATTCTTTTTCATGTCTGAATAAAAATCATCAGTATATATGCGATATAGTAAGCTATCAGTATCAGTATAACAAAGTTCAATATTTTCTTTATATAATGGTTTCATTATAGAATAGTGAAAGTTATATAAATGTGTTTTAGCTAACTCTAAAACAGTAAACCCCACATAAATTGGTCTATCCAAAATTAATTTCGTTTGTTCTAATTGGATTGCAACCAAATTATCTGTAAATATCGACAAACATTTAAAGTTAGGCGCACTTACATACTTTTCTGCTCCAATAATCCTGTTTGTCTTATTATTCTTATCTGTCCATGTATTAACAAGTTTTACATTTACTTGTTTTCTTTTATTTTCTATGGTTTTACCAAAAATAGCATTATTTTGTTTTTTGAAAAAGTCTTTTTCAAATTCAGACTCTGCTTTTTGCCTCAAAGAGGTATTCAATTCAATATATGGTTTCAAAAATTCTTTTTGTTCAAATGATAGAATTCTATGAATTTTTAACAATTTTAGACCGTTTTTAAGACATTCTTTTAAATGGATGTAGTGAATAACATAGGAACATTTGTCGTATAAATTTGCAATAAGCTTGGCATTTCTATGACCAAAAGGTGTGAATTTTTCAGCAGCAAATGGTAAATCTGAGTGAGCGTCATGTATTTCAGATGGATAACTAAGATCTACTTCAAGTATATAACCAATGTTACTATCAACAGTAATAGAATCAATTTCAAAAGTCTCAATTTGGTCTTTGTTCAAAAATTTAAAATTACTTGTAGGAAGTTTCATCATCATTGCATAACCATACAGGTTCACACAGTCTAAATATACCAAAAAGCTACTTGATTTGTTGATATCATAGTCAGACATATATTTATTGTTAGCTTTAGCATACCTTAAAGAACACTGAGCTAGACCACCTCGTATACCTTTTTCAATCATTTGATACATCTCCACATCAGTTATAAGGTCTAATTTTACATTGGTATGCAAAAGCATTGCATCCCAACTTAAAGAAGGTGAAGAAACATAATAGCACGGATCTAAGCAATAGGTTGCTAAGCTAATTTTTCTGAATTTTTCAAAACTATCTGCTAGTAATAGTACATCACATTTTAAATATAAATCTGTATATTCGCCTAAATTTTTTATTTTAAAAGTTTTCCAAACTTTCAATGCATGTTTATAATCTTCTTCCGAAATAAGTTCTGAAGTAAGTTTATTAAAAAAATGTTTTCGTTTTGGTAACTCAGTTTCATCGTAACGTGTTAAAGAGTCTATATAATCATAGCAGTACACACCCTTTCTGCAAATCAAATCAAATAAATACTGATCACTGTAATACCTACGCAAGTTTACGAAGTCATCTTGATGTAAAGATCTAGCTAATTTATCTAAGCTACAACTGAGAAAATTAAAAGAATCGATGAATTTCAGCTGAGCAGCAGTTTTTGAATCAATTGATATAAATTTTGTGAAAGATATGTATTTTTCTTTATTTTTTGGAATAATATTTATACGACCATTAATACTCGCTAACTCTTTAATAAAAAGATGGCAATCGTAATTACTTAAATTATGAAATATAATAGGTATAAAAGGACATTTCTTTGCACTCAAGTTGCAAATGTTGTGAGCCGCGCCTCTATATTCCCCTGTAAAATGATCGTGATCTGCTACAATTTTATCTGTGGATGTAAATTTTTGTTTACATATACAGCAAACTTTTGCATTATGAAAACATTTCTTTTCAGTTTCAGTAAGTAGTTTCATGGGATTATTTTCTAACAAAATTGCATGTAATCGTTTGACATCATTTGAAATTGTTTCTACAAATTTTTGAGCACAGTTAGCTCCTATGTATGAAACCAGTTCATTAAGTTCAGGTTTAGATTCACAACAAATATAGTACGCGAAAGATGTGGCTTCATGAACCTGTATGGTTTCAGTATGCCCAGATTTACTTTTATCAGAATATTCTCTTAATAAACTTTCAAAATCACCATAAATCACAATTGGTATTCTTTGAGTTCTTTCATAATTATCAAAATATAATTTACTATTTTTCTCTGGAAGAACAGTTTTAATTCTAGCACAATTATGTTTGCATAATTTTTCTTCTGAATTGAAATAAATGAAGCACTCCTCACATAAAAAAATTTTAGACTTATTTTTAGTAAGTTGACTATGAACCAACCTTTCAAAGTTTCTTATCAAACAAAAATGTCTTTTATTGTTTTTAGTAATGTAAAGCAAATTAACATGAACAAGTTTACGCTTGCTGGTTTTGTACAGAGGTCCGTTAATATCACCATTTTTTTCTAAACTGTATATATTAACACTTATGTCAGAATTATTTTTTTCAAATAATGTGATATCCTCAAAAGATGGTGGAAACGACATACCATCTGTTTTTAAAACTTTTGAATAATGAGGATATGAAGATACTCTATTACAGTTTTTATCGGTGGGATACATATGTGCTAATATACTCCACAGAAAACACTTATCATCACTATTTTTAATATTTACACAAGATCTAGTTTTCAGAATTTTTATTGGTAGTGGAATATAGGAGCCTGTCCTTAAAGGATTATATTTATTAATGTTTACTTCTAAATTATTCAAAGAGTCAAAAGACCAGCCTGATTCTGAATGTTCAAACTCTGATAATTTGTTAAGCAGGCTTTTTACACACTCTAAATATATATTTTTTATGTTTGTGGATTGAAAAATTTGTACATATTTAGTATTAAACGACTTCAAAGATTTTTCATTATTTTTTGGCAAAGTAAAAGTCGCAAATAGTTCAAAATTTATTTTAAGAGCATTATGTTTCTCAAGACTTCTTTTTACTAAATTACATATCGTATTTACAACTTCAGATAAAAATTGCTCAGGTAACAAAAATTTTTTTGATGGACATACACGATAGCTTAGTATTCTGTTCTTAAAAGCAGTTCCAATTATTTGAACATTATCGAATTCTGTGCGAAGTAAACAATTAGACTTATGTATATAACTTTTCTTATGTGAAAAGTATTTTGGCACTGTTATATTACAAATATCACAAAAAGTCATTATGAGATTATACTAAGTAGTTATTATTTGAAGTTAGTAAAATGCAGTTAAAATTTTCATGCTGGGTATAGTGTAGGTTTAACCCCTTTAAAATCTTCCTTAGCAGCAGCGACCAAGCGATTCGTTGCCTGCCAAATTTCTGAGTTGGTATCCATACATGACTTATAAGTAAAAAGGGCGTGACGCCATCGATTACCCGGGCTTATCTTTGATGCTTCAGCAGCGTTATAGATGCGGAGTTCTAAGTAATAATCGCCTTCCGTTATTAATTTCTCTGGTTTTCGCTGGGTAGAATACCCTGATGCTATTTTTTTGGTGATAAAATTTTTAAGTGGTTCAAGCTTTTGCACCACTTCTTCTTCGTACTGAAAAGACAAAAATAATATTTTTAGTTATTAAAAAATATTAACTCAGTTAATAAAATGTTTATTAATAAATAGGTTTCCATCAATAAATTCAACAACCCAGAGTTGAGTTGCGAAACCTCCCCTAAAGCTAACAATTTATTTGATCCAGCTCAAGAATCGAACTTGAGACCTTAGGCTCCATATTCAAACGTGCTAAGCTAATATTAACTAATAATTAAATAATTAAATATAATGATGTAAAAAAACCATTAATATCTTCTTAAAGGGTTTAGTTGATGCTTATATTCAGTCAGAATTCTAATATTTCTTGAAAACAATTGTAATAATATTATATTTACAGTAAAAATAAAGTGTAATAACTCACCTCAGACTCCCATGAAGGACGTGCAGCCTTGACAGGCTTTTTTTGAAGCGCTTTCTTACGCTTTACAGGTGGTTCCGGTTCAGATTCTGAATCTGACTGCCGCTTTTTCGATTTCTTCAATTTATTGAGTGATTTACTCTTTGAAGTTGAATTTGAAGTTATAGGTAATTCGTCATCCGAATTAAAAGGATTATTACTAAAGTTCGAAGCCCTGTTATAGAAAAAACATTTTTTTTAATGTTGTTACATCATACTATTAACTAGTTCTGAAACAATTAAAGATTTTTTGGTGAAATGAAATTTAAACATGTATGTACTTAATGTAACTTTTTAAAATACTATTAGGTAAGAAGTTAATATTAAAAAAAATATTATTTCTCTGTAGATGCAACAACTCTTTCATTAAAATATGTAAAAAATAAAAAAATAAAAAAATACATACATACTGAAGCTAAACAACTGCTTTTTGAATTTAAAAAATGATTTTTTAAGTGAATTAAGTAAACGTTTGCTCGTTGAAGTGCTCACAAAAGAAATGCGTAGTGAAAACAGTGCTTACAGAATTTAGGTTCTTCTAATAGTCAATCAATAAAGTCAAAAGTTCATAGTATTTGCATAGAATAATGACTCTTAAACATAAAAGTAATTAGAATGACATTCAAAGATCTCATTATTACACACATACATAAGATGCCGCATGCATGTTTAGGATTCCCTATTAGGAAGCAAACTGCAAATATGCAATCCTGCAATACGAGTCATTAGACACCGAAAAAGAATCACTTTTAGTTAACACATGATGTATCCCGACTATACCTACTTTGATATTATTTTTTAACACTCATGGCGTCTGTTCTGTATTTCTACATTAGATAAGTATGCATATTATGCACTATGTAGGTAATTTTTACAGCAATTGAAATAGTGTAATGCCAAAATACAATATAATATTTCATTAGTTACTTACCAAAAGCGGATCGATTAATAATAATTTTATAAAAATTATCGCCCATTTAGAGAATAAAAAGTACTTATACTTACTTATATGAAATATGATTTTATCGGCAAAAATAGTTAGGTAGAAAAGTGTTAATGTAAGTATTTTATGGAATAGTAGGTCTATCAACCGAACTCGATCTACTCTATGAGTCATGATAGCATAGTGATTAAGACGTCCGCTGCCTCCGGTTATAAGTCGGGCAGGGGTTCGATCCCGGGCATGCACCTCTGACTCGGACACTTGCTTTAGTGGGATACCATAACACTAGAATGAATGAATGAATTGGATGAACCTTAATACTACAACACTTGAATTTTAACCTTCTATTATAAGAGTGTGGTTAGTAATTATTATTGATACTTATATACCGACATACTTACCTGTTCCGGCATAGCATGCTTTCCATCCTAAACTGACACACCACTTACCATGTTTTGAATACTTGAATAAATGAATGAATGAATGATTGAACGATCGTCTTTGAACCATTATACCGCAACACTTGAATTTTCGGTAAGGGAGTGTGGTTACTAATTATACTTATATTAATAAACTGACAAACGTACCTGTTCCGGTTTAGTATGCTTCCATCTTAAACTGACACACCACTTACCATGAGTTGAATACTTGAATAAATGAATGAATGAATGATTGAATGATTGATCGATTGTCTTTGAACCTTTATACCGCAACACTTGAATGTTCGGTAAGGGAGTGTGGTCACTAATTATACTTATATTAATAAACTGACAAACGTACCTGTTCTGGTTTAGTATGCTTCCATCTTAAACTGACACACCACTTACCATGAGTTGAATACTTGAATAAATGAATGATTGAATAATTGAACGATCGTGTTTGAACCTTTATACCGCAACACTTGAATTTTTACTTTACGATAAAGGAGTGTGGTTACTAATTACTTATATTAATAAACTGACATACCTGTTCCCCTTTAACTTGCTCCCATCATAAACTGAACCTCCGCTTAACATAAATTTGAGATGAGTGCTACATTAATTGCATTAGGTAGGTTCTTGAGGGTTCCAGTACAAAATATAAATTATTCTAAATAATCTAATTGATGCTTAAGAATAGAATTTGTATAAAATATTCCAACTCAGTATCGTAAGTAGTTGCATCAGTTGAGAATGTGCTAAATCAACCATTGAATCATCTTTCTACATGAGTTAGTAACAATAACCTGATCATTCTCTTGTAACTGATATCTATTGTGAAAATATTGTGTGTTCTAGCTTAAGTCTTATAGATCCGGCGCGCGCTGGCGCGCCGCGTCATCTAGAGACTTGAGCTAGAACACACAATATTACCCTACTGTTAAATAAAAACAGTAATGCATTTAGTAAAAAAATATATGCCATTCACAATATGGAAGGCTTCGGCTTAGAAAATATGAATAAACAAACGCAGCCAAAGCTAAAAACTATTCCATTGATAAAACTCCAATACCAGAGCGTTTTTAATAAATTAAATTCAAAGCAGACTACGCAAAAAATATAGAGAGAATACGGTTGAATGAATATTCTCACTCAACACTGGCTATTAATAAAAAAACCGGCCAAGTTCGAACCGAAATAGCCTGTGGAGGGTTCCGTAGAGAGTGTAAAAATATAATGTTTCATACACACGTGTCGGTTCCCGCCTGTCAGTAGGTACTCACTTGGTTAGTCGACGTAAGCTAATCTAGTTTCTAAATAGATTTTAGAGCAATATGATTTATGCTTACTGAATTTAAGGTATTTACTTAGGTACATTTTTTTACTAATCAATCACAGTCTACGCATTATAAAAGTGAACTTTTTATGCGTTTCACACGTATGTACGACTGCGATCTCACCTGGTGGTGAGTGATGGTACAGTCTAAAAAGGAAACGGGCTAATCTGGAAGCGCTATGGCGGTTTTTGTTATTAAACCCTTAGGTTTCTAGTGTCTACGTGGCATCGCAGTGAAGTGCTAAATCGCTTGTTGGCACGTCATTGGTGGTAGGATGGTAACCAGCCACGGCCAGAGCCTCTAACCAAAGCAGATCAGATTCAACTTAGAAATTATAAATTTTCAAATACAGAACACTCCCATTTCCACAAATGACAGTGATTACCGACACTGTACCAGAGGTCGTCAGAAATTACAAATTACAACACTGAAACTTTCAGGTAGACCAGCTACAATTTTCGTTACGGTACCCTAAAAATACGTTCACAGTTCTGTTCACTACCTAACTAATATTTAACCAACTCCAGATAAGGCAAATATATGCGCTTTTCCGTATACTTATTTGAAATGGAAAAATATTTTTCCAACGTCGCTTGTACGTAGCTACAGCTTCAGCGGGAATGGACGTATGTGAACTTTTTTTACATTTCACTTTAGGTGTTTTATTAAAAAAATTATTGGAAGTGTGTAATGATTTTCAGGTTTTAACCATTGTACTGGATTTTATATTAGACTGGGTGACTCGCCCCGATTTCGTTTGAGTGGAATTGCTCAAAATCCTTTGGGTATTTCTTAAAAAGAAAACCCATATTTAAAATTTCAAGTTTATCCGACGCTAGAGCGTAGGTAAGTACGTTAATATGTTAGTCAGTTTCTCATCCATACTAATATTATAAGCGAAAGTGTGTCTGCTGGTCTGTCTACTATCTTTTCATCACCCATCCGTTCAACTGATTTTGGCGAAATTTGGTACAGAGATAGCTTGCATCCCAGGGACGGATATAAGCTTTTTATCCCAAAAAAAACACAGAGTTTCCCCAAGATTTTTCAAAAACCTAAATACGGCTGAAGTCGTGGGCGTCATCTAGTTTTACATGATCTGACTATGCCTCGGAGAATAGCCAAAGGCTTTTGGATCTCTAATCTTAGTATGACATCCATCCATTTACCAATTTGGATCAACGTTGCTCATCCAGCACTATCGATATGCACCGATACAACTAAACCACATCACACTCAAATCCATCGAGAGTATAATTCCTTTTTTTCCAATTGGTTAAAAACTCAGTAGCAACCATTTCTTCAATCCGCAGCCATAGATATATTCGTTCGAGGCATCGCGTCGCAGTCGCCTAGATTCTATTGATCTACTCACACAGCTTTGTGATGGCTACCTTTTGCACTAACTAGTTTTACTACTTCTAATCATATTAGAAGTAAAACTATTATAATCTATATCATCGTCATCGCGCCGATAGCCGAGTAGTTAAGACCTCGACCTGTACGAGGGTCCGTGTTTGATCCTGGGCATACACATCCGAGCTACTCATACTTATAATATCACTTGGTTTAGCGGTGAAGGAAAACAACGTGAAGAAACCTACATGCCATTACTTCCCCATATATTTTTTAAAGGTCAGTGAAGTCGACCAATCCGCACTTGACCAGCGTGGTAGACTACGACCAAACCCTTCTTAGATCAGAGAGGAGACCAGTGCTCAGTAGTGAGCTGGCGATGGGTTGAGGTGATGATGATGGCAGCGTTGATCACCTTCATCATAAGTCTAAATCCAAAGACTAGCCAATTCATAATCTACATTTAACATGCAACAGTGCTAGCCACTTTCCCTATCGCCACTACCTGGTCTTAGTTAGGTATAAGTTAAAGGCCCAGTTTGATACCCAGCTGGAGAATTTAGTTTATAATTTCTAGAATTAATAAAATGAGTCTTGGATTATTAACATTAAATTCCATCACTCACAATAATCAGTTCAAATCATGCAAGTTCTAGAAAATACTCGAATTTGATCCTAATAAAAATCGATATTACGTAGAAAACATTTACTCAAAGACCACAATAGATCAAATTTCAAGTAGACGTTAAAAATAAATTTCTACTCCTACTTATATCCACGTTAAGCTCCATATGAAACCTTAGTAGGTATCTATTTCATATCTCGTACAGAACTGCTAGACTAAGATAAGTCTCTACCCGGTTTTCTGATACTACCACACGTGTTCAGTGTGAAACACACTCAAAATAATATTACGAATTAATTAATATTATAAATGCGAAAGTGTGTCTGTCTGTCTGTCTGCTACGTTTTCACGGCCCAACCGGTGAACCGATTTTAATGAAATACAGGCATGGGATACATCCCGCGGAAGGACATAGGCTATTTTTTATCCCGGAAAATCGAGGAGTTCCTACAGGATTAAAAAAACTGAAATCCACGCGGGCGAAGCCGCGGGCATCCTCTAGTTACGAATAGTATGATACTCGACGCGACCTTTGGAAGTTCCTACAAGAGGCCTATATCCAGCGTAGCCGTGCATCTATTGATGATGATGACTAAATTCTATGCCACTCCAGTGGGACAGAAAATGTTTACAGTACAAAACCATCCTAAGCGGTTTTGAGCTACTATCTTGACCTCGTTCTGCAACACCGTTATTACCTCACAAGGATGCCCGCGGCTTCGCTCGCGTGGATTTCGGTTTTTTTTAATTCCACAGGAACTCTTTGATTTTTCGGGATAAAAAGTAGCCTATGTCCTTCCCCGGGATGTATCCCAAGTTTGTAGCTTTCGCATTCATAATATTAGGTAACATAGTATAGGTAGGATACAGAAAATTAAAAAAATAAAATTAAAAAAATCTTTATTTAAAAAAATTATAACAGTTTCGTTTGCTTGTGGTCTCAACACTATGTAGTCTGTATGGTGGCGACCATGTACCACTAAATTACCCCTAAAACCGTATGTGGCCAAGTATGACGATTAGCCTCTCCTTCCCTCTCCAGTTAAAAGCTTGTCTCACTGTGTACTTTATTTCTTCTATCTAGGCAGATTTCCGGCTTAAAACTTGTCTACTGTGCGTGCAGTGCCCCTTTCCAGCGGAGTTATCATAGCCAAGCTCGCTCCAGAAGCCAAGTAGACCACCCAGGTTGCCTAGAGCTTCCTGGAGTGAGGCTGGGGATCTCAAGTAGCGCTTGCGTTAGTGTTTCATCTATTTTCATGCAGGCCATGCACATAAGACCCTCGTCAACACCTATAAAAAAAGATGCTTGTTTAATGGGTTATAGCCCGTTAAACTTAAGTCCCACCACTTTAACTTTGTACAGACGGTTTGTTAGTTTGGGATTGGCCCATGCTAGGGATTAGGGAAAGCCTTTCTGACTTGACTGCAGCTAGTAGCATTTGCCCACTGTTGGGATTGCTCTATGAGTTCATGCAACCAGGTGTCTATGTTCTGTCCCTTTTGCAATATGTGACCCTTTTGTGACTTTTGATTTGGCAATGCCTTACTTTTGTGACTTTTGATTTGGCAATGCCTTGCAAAGTAGCAAAAGACCGATGTTACTATTTACACGTCAGTAGTTTATAAAGATGCAGCGGTTCTGTAAAGATACCTACCTACTCGTGCCTTAATGCATTTTCACGAGATCGAGTTTCCGTAGTAGAAACGAAGTTCAGAGAGAACTCGTAAATACAGCTATTTTTATGGAGTCCATAAAGAACAGCTAGGAAACTTGCAGCGAACGTACACTTTGATTTTATTTAAAAGGTGAGAATAATTTCAAGTTAGCGCCGGCGAATATTGAAAAATTTTTAGAAGGTTAATCCTTGTTGGATTTTCATAATGTTATACTAGCTTATACCCGTGACTTTGTTTGCGTGGACTACACAAATTTCAAACCCCCATTTTACCCCCTTAAGGGTACCGTCATACTTTTTGGCTGTATTTTTAGTATTCTATACACAAAAGTAAAATATTGGAACACTAATTGTATCACTTGAGTATCTGTCCATCTGTCTGTCGATTAGTCTGTGACAGCAGTTCCATTCACAAACTTACAGCTATTTTAATTAAAAAGGAGAGAAAAACAGCTTCCTCTTAAATTTTCCTATCGCCATCGTATCTACTTGGGTACGTAGTACTAACTAAAAAAATGTTAATTTCGTCGCGCTACAAAATGTTAATTTCAGCGCTCGTTATCCAATACACGTTGAAAATACCTTTGCACCTCACAAAGGACAAGATCTACTAAATAACCCCTTTTGATAACGCCCGAGTTTCCCGCGCTTCACTTCCAGAGAATACGTTGCATTTTAACAAGTTTAAAATACTTTATGCATAGACATTACGAGGAGCTTTCTGTACCGTAGAAATTTCATCCGATGTAAAATACCACCCGGCGGCAGCCAATAGCGTCGGCCAATTTGAATATAGAACGCGCGCTCCGAATTCATAACGGACACACGGAACTTAAATGTTCCGTTCGAATTTTGAAATTTTCTGGAACGTTTCTCATTCTGGTGCATAATGTTCAATAAGAGTTCTGGAATATATGAGTATGTTTGGGTTATGAGTTATATTAAAGATGTTTGGTATGCGCGGAAGTTTTGGATGATTTATGGCATGAGCGAGTCGTGCTTTTCTGTAAGGGATGTATAGCTGAAAGTGATAAAGTTCTATGCAAACTACAAAATACCTAACAGATAAAATTCTATCACATAAGTTTGAAACAAACTTTTTAACAGAAATCTTTGTAAAGCTCACTAGTTTAATATTGAACTGAAATTCCAAAAGCGATCTTACTAAATTGAAAACAATCTATTAAGGTAACTATAGATACACCAATTTTGACTTCTCAGATAAAGGAAAAAGATTTATGTTTAACTAGAAAAGCATCTCGCTTTAGCTCGAGTGGAATTTCGGAAAATCAGTGATGGGATGAAATTTCAAAAAATCCTGAAACACTTAGGAGATAGGTACCTACTTTTTATTCTTGCCCAAAGCCCAATACCTACTAACCAATTTTCATAGAAACAACTTGAAAACTGACGTTAGGTAGGTACGTAGGTATAGAAGATGAAAGACTTTATTTCACCCTAAATAATCTTAGACTGAGACTTGACCTTGATTAACAACTGTTGCCTGTAGATATACCTAATATATTTTTGTACCGACTTTAGGAATGTACAACCGAAAGATCGTTTATTTTAGAATACTTACTTTAAACGCGAGAACATAAATTCATACAGACTAAACTAAAAACAGTACCTAGCAGGAAATCAAAAAGAAAATACTGAGTTTTAAAAATTGCATTTGAATGCGAAATAATTGCACTGCAAAACCTTCGTCGCCCTGTATACACCGTCCGTTACCACTACAAGCAACTAATAATCTGAGCAGCACAAGTATCGTAATATAGTGCACCTGGCCACCCCCTAGGGGGAGACGTACGTGTGAAACGATTTTTTAAAAATATAGCCAGACTTGAATATTCTGTTCATTCGCTGGATTTATAATTAAAGAATTTGATAAATGTATTGTAGTAAATCTAGTGCTAAATATTTAACCAAGTATATTAATTTATGTGCCCTAGATACTTTGAATTTAAATTTTTTGAAGTCTAATAAAATATCCTACTCTTTATTTACCTATGTTAAACTAATATCTACTTGGTAGATATTAGTTTAACATATCAAAAATCACAAAATGTAAAGTTGCGATCCCACAGCCTGTAACGAACATTGTAAAGATGCTGTCCTTCTGTATTCAATAGCATCTTAGATTAAAGTAAATTATTGCCCACGACGGTCAATTAAGCAACTAGCAAGCACAAAAGGGGTTTTCGTTTAAAAATGAACGCGAAATCTGAACTCAAAATTTTAGATCGATGGCTGTGGGATAACCTCAATTGTTGTGTGGCAACACCACGATTTCCTGCAATACCTGTTAAACCTTATAGACAATTTGAACGCCCTTCCGGCATCCATTTTCGCTATTACCTTCAAGTCAAGAGTGAATAGGCATCTATTAGGCAAACGCGTTCCATCTTATGCTGCATCATCAATTGCCAGGAGGTATGATTGCAGTCAAGTAATGGATGAAGTCATGATGGTAGTCTATAAATTAAAAAAAAGTAAAGTTATTGAACTGTGCAAGTGCACAAGTCAGAGAATATTATAAGGCATTGTCATTTTATTGACCCAAGAGCCCTAAGCAGTTTTGAAAGACGTGGGATAAAGTAGAAAGTTTGTACGGTAGTCCTTCTGCTTTACCTGTTTAGCGTAAACCAGATGATGCTTGCGACTTCATTGCGATTTAGGTTTTGAAAAAGCCTGTGGGAATTTTTTGATTTTTCGGGATACATAAATATGTCTGTAAATGGAAATAATGTCTGCTTAATTTATGTCCGTCCACGGGATGCAAGCTGTCTCTGCATACATTCATATGACTCTGTGTTACATAGCATCTTCATGCTCAATATATTACATATTATGTTTCGTCTTTACTTCAATCAATCAATCAGCCTGTTTGCGTCCACTACATAAATAGGCCTTCCCAAGAGCGCGCCACCACATACGATCTTCCACCTTCCTCATCCACCCACTTCCCTTTCTTAAGGTCATCAGTCCAGCGGGTTGGAGGTCGACCCACACTGCGCTTGCTGAGACGCGGTCTCCACTCCAGAACACACCTGCCCCAGAATTGATATTTTGCGGCAGACATGACCTGCCCATTGCCACTTCAGCTGGCTAATTCATTGAGCTATGTCGGTCTGGTTCTCCTACGGATTTCCTCCTTACGGATGTTATCCCTCAGAGAGATCCCCAACATAGCCCACTCCATAGCATACTGAGCGACTTTGAACTTGTGAACAAGGCCACCTGTCAGTGTCCACGTTTACTTATATTTGTCATCTTTTTTTTTTCTCTTGTCTGGCTTTACGCTGATTAACCAATGTCAAGTTTGTAGTTATTTACAAGTAAGGGAAACTATATGTATAAGTGAGGTATAAGTATGGACTTGGTCTGTGCCGGCGCCCGCCGACATACCCGCAGCGCCCCTTTAAAGCGCTTCCCAGTCAGTTCCACCAGCAGAACACAAAAACCGGCCAATTTTCACAAAAAAACACTCCAAAAAGTCACAACACGTGCGCCAGCAAACGCCACCACAGACGAAGTCCTTTGTCATCTTTACGTTTAGTGCCCATAATATTATGTCTCATAAAAAAGTATAGAAATATAGACTAGCTACTGTAACAAGTGCAAAAACAATATTTATACGAAGTCCGAATTAAATGTAACATACGAGAAAAAACTTAAAACCCAGCGGGCGGCGGATCGTAAGGCATTTTTCCGAACACACGTATCCCCCCTCCCACTTGGTGATCTGGGAGCGATTGTGTAGTGGGGGGGAAACGTAGACTACTGTGTGATAGAGGTAGCAAGTCTTCTTCCTTAAAATTTATTCAAAAACACAGCCACTGAAAATAAAAAGTAGAGCTTTTAGTCCTACTTGCTACCACATCGAAAAAAGATGAACACAGCCGTTCTGTTCTGTGAACGTCACTAACATTTGAAAAAAGATCTGAGTTACTCTCAAGCAACCTCTCTAATCGCGTCTAAAGAAATGCGAGCAAATAACACAGTGGAATTAAGATTTGAAAGGGAAATGATTTAATTGAAATCTACTTGCACATAAAATAATATAAAATTCATTGTGTTACTCATATTTCATTTTACTGATTGAGACCACCTTTTAAATCCAATATTTACTACATAATTGAAATACCTTTTGGCAATATAGCAAAGATTTTCATCGCAAAAAAGCCTTTCCAATATTAAACATTTGTGATTTCAATAGATAGTTATTTGTCGTAAGACTTGCAAGTACTTTGTGTTGCTAGTTGCGAGTTTAATTTGCATAAGATATCCAGGTGATTTATTCAAATCCGTCCATGAAGGTAAGACCATGGACGGTAAATTGAAAATTAATTATAACTATGATTAATTATGAAAACCAATAAATAAAAACCATCGATTAAATTAACCGCCTCTGTGTTGGGCTACTCTACACCCGCTCTTTGCTCCTTCGTCTCACCGATAGCCGGCGATGTGTGCGGCTTGAACACTGAAAGACTTGTGACGGAGCCTTCCTGAAAATGTATGCCCCTCCCCCCACCCCCTCCCACTCCCACGTGCAGCACACAGAGAGAAAAATCCACACTCCAAACTTAACTCGTGTGCGTAAAAGATTATTCCTATATATCCACAATACATATTCCTTCGGCGAAAGGTTTTGTGTATGTGTGCTTTCCAGCTGTGTGCGTGTTTCGTATTTTTCGTGTAAATGTGAGTGGTATTGACATTTTTATATGAAACTAGCGCCCGGCCCGGATTTGTCTGTAATGAATTCTCCCAAGTTTGTACTGATTTCTTAGAGCCCAGGGAGAATGTCTACGTCTCGCTTATTGTTGGAGCGATACTATTTTCTTGTCTTCGTTTTGAATGGGGAACTTAACATGAGCGTTCGTGCATGTCAGAATGCTTAACTTGAGTGCATGCCGGTACTGAAGTGGATGTTGTACCTACCTAGAGATAATGCGTCAGTTATCAGTGAATTTGTTTAACAATTATATAAAACATGTGAAAGATAAAATACTTAGCTATATAAGTAGTTTTTGTTTAAGTGTTAACTCACATATTAAAAATTTATTCAAACAATTATCTTTTAGATACCATAATATTATGTGCCATGTACTCGTACTTACCTGATTTAATCACAGAGTAACTCCGTAGTAATTTAGTGAGCCGCTGAATTCAGGCGGTGCAAGGCCGTGGCATGTGGAAGTCCCTACAGAGACCTACGTCCGACTTAGGTTTCTTGTAGTTGCGGTTGATGATGATGAGGAAGACTTACCCCAGAAACAGTCTGCGATCAGTTTGTCAATCAGTTATGTTCTTTGTTGTTCCGTTGGTAGGTTAAACCAAACATCAATAAAGTAGAGAAGCATTTATACAATCCTTGAACACAAGTATTTGCTCAGTGTGATGAGATAGTCACAATAGATTGCATTGAGGACTGAATTTTTTTCGTCATTGCATTTTTATTCTTTCGATACACTATAGTATAAACTTTATACAAATTTTAATAAACACTGTATGACATCTCCTGCACAATCAACTTGCAGGTGTTAAGCAATTATTTGGGTAACAAGAAGCGAAGAAAAATCAGAGGATTAGGTAGATATGTAGTAGGTACAGTACAGTATGGATAATTTTGATGATAATATTGTACAACAAATGTAGGTATTTGCGATGCCCTGACAGGGCCTCATGTACGTATATTTAGCTTTAAGCTTCCACCATCAATTAATGTAAATGAAAGCAAATAAATAAATGATATGAAATGAAAAAAAAAAATAGTATTGTCTCTTGAACTTGTCAATAGATTGATGGGAGATTGGTTGTTACTACAGTCACAGTATAAGGAGAGATACAGTACTCTGACGCCTTTAATCTCGTGGTAGACCACAACGACTCTGCCATGACTCTGCCATAAAGGTCCCGAAATTACTGGGGCCGTCTCGGGTCGCTCCCTTACATGATCGCGATACATAGCACAAGCAATACCTACTTCGTTAAAAAAACACATGAACCAAGCAAACTTGATGGGACCTATTAAGTAACTAATAACTTAATAGAAAAGAGGTTTTCTTTCCTTTTGACACAAACTAACAGAATCTTTCCCATATTATACCTATAACATTGGTCAGATCAACATAGCACAAGCAATAGTTTCAAGCACACACGAACCAAGCACACTTGATGTGGCCAATCTATATGACATACGTACATAATGACTTAGATAGTAAAATAATGAAAGACTTTTCTTTCCTTTTGACACAAACTAACAGAATCTTTCCCATATTGTACCTACAGTACAAAATTGGTCAGATCAACATAGCACAAGTAATAGTTTCAAGCACACACGAACCAAGCACACTTGATGTGGCCGATCTATATTATGACATACGTACATAATGACTTAGATAGTAAAATAATGAAAGAATTTTCTTTCCTTTTGACACAAACTAACAGAATCTTTCCCATATTGTACCTACAACATTGGTCAGATCAAGATAACACAAGTAATAGTTTCAAGCCCACACGAACCAAGCACACTTGATGTGGCCGATCTATACGATATACGTGACGTTACAAAATGCAAATATTCCGCTTTTTATGTGTGTGTGATGACTTGCGGAGCTTCCGATGCTGGTGGAATTCCGAATGGCCGTAATTAATGTGTTCAGACTTGCAGCGCTGGGTATGTATTTATTTTGCAGGATTTTTCAGTTGCTTCTTTATAACTAGCTGCATAGTGTATGTTTGGTTTAGTTCGGAATATAATTACTACAGGATACTCATGACTTCGTCCGTTTGGATTTAGGATTTAAAAAAATTGTGGGAATGCTTTGATTTTCAGGGAAAAGTATGTATGTCCGTCTGTCTATGTGCACGATGCAAGTTATCGTGTGCCTTCACGTTTGATGGGCCGTGAAAAGATAACAGACAGATCGACAAACCATATTACATTCACATTAGATAGGCTTATAACGATTAGGTACATTATAATTATCAGATGTGTCACCCTTGTGTAGTATAGTCGGAGGTCTGGAATTCGATTTCTGGCAGGGGCATTTTGTAAAATCTATGATTTCCTAATCGCCTCTGGTCTGGTCAAGTCTGGTGGAAAGTTTCATCTGAAAAGCTGCTAACATTGTTCATTTCCGAAATATGGGCAGTAGGGCCCGCAAATTCATCCGCGTGGATTTATGTTTATAACTCCCATGGGAACCTTTGATTTTCCGGGATAAAATGTACTTAAGTAGCCTATGTCTGTCCCCAGGATGTAAGCTATTATCGGTCAGATGAAATTGGATAAAAATTAGCCTATGGTTCTTTCCAGGTCTTTAATTAATTAATTTTTATATCCATGTAAAAAATCACGTCAATCTGGCTGTTCAGCGGTGAAATGCAGCCAATTACTGTGGTCACCATTCCACGTGAGCTAGACTAGTACAGTAAACTATATGATACTAGCTAGAAATTCAAGTTGTAACAGTTTGCTTAACTTAAGAAAGGCTAAACCCTTTCTGAAAAGGGGTCTATTGCTCGATATTATCATTTTACAAAAAAAAATAACAGGTTTTTCTCTAGTGGGCTATTGAAAAACGTTCTCACATGTGACGTATTGTGCAGTAAGTACTCGAGAGTGGAAGGGAAGGAATTTCTCAATTATCACGACGTACCGGATCGAGATGTATGCCCCCCTCCAGGGCAGGGGGGTGGCGACCCACTTCCAAGTAATATAGCGCGGACTGCAATCGGTATTTTATTAAAATCCACCATTTTATTTGAAGCGTTTGAAATGTGGCTCCTATCTAGTAGTTTTCCAGCAGACTCTAAAGCTCTTCTTATTAATTTGGGCAGAAAACTTACGGAAAAACATTGTGGACAACTCCACAATATTGGCAGATTGGTCGATTATCTTGTACTAGCCAATGCCCGCGACTTCGCCCGCGTGGATTTAGATTTTTCGAATTTCCGTGGGAACTCTTTGATTTTCCGGGATAAAAAGTAGCCTATGTGCTAATCCAGGATATTATCTATCTCCATTCCAAATTTCAGCCAAATCCGTCCAGTAGTTTTTGCGTGAAGGAGTAACAAACATACACACACACACATACACATACACACAAACTTTCGCCTTTATAATATTAGTGTGAAGTGTGATAGAAGCAAGCGTCTTTTTGCGGAAGTCCATGATATACAAATAATCAAAAGCTTAATTTGCTAAAATCCACCTAAAAAGGTAAATCTGTATGACTACAACATGCAGCATGCAACACGAGTTAGTTAGGTACCTGTGACATGATCAGGACAAAGTACAGACAGACAGACATACTGACAGACAGCAGAGTGACATAAATAGGGCTCTGTTTTTACCCTTTGGATATGGAACCCTAAAAACTGAAATGAATTGCAAATGAAATTAAATTAATTAATTAATTTATTTCATGTAGAAAAACTTATGCCACTTATGGTATATGAAGACTACCACCGGTTCGGAAAATGGATTCTACTAAGTAGAACCGGCAAGAAACTCAGCAGTTGCTCTATTCCTTCCCACAGAAATTCAAATAATACTATACTAAGGCTATGTTCTTTCCAGTGCAAAATCAGTCCGCAATTTCTTTTTCTTTTTTTCGCCGCGAGATAGGGACATCCCTATATAGTAGTCACTTAGAATAACAAGTGTAACGGATCGGTAAAGAAGCCGGCCAAGTGCGAGTCAGACTCGCGCACAGAGGGTTCCGTACTCGGGTATTTTTTCCGACATTTTGCACGATAAATCAAAAACTATTAGGTAGGTATGCATAAAAATTAATAAAAATCTGTTTTAGAATGTAAGTACAGGTAAAGTTCTTTCATATGATATCCCACCTGGTATAGTCAGTTAATTATCTTACTTTGAAAATTGAAAGACATTTTAATTGTTTCTTCTGTGATGTAACAACAAATTCACGGTTTTAGATTTATCCCTTTACTTGTGCTGTAAGATCTACCTACCTGCCGAATTTTTTGATTCTAGGTCAAAGGGAAGTAGGTACCCTATAGGTTTTCTTGATACACACGACGGACGGACGGACAGACAGACAGACAACAAAGTGATCCTATAAGGGTTCCGTTTTCCTTTTAAGGTACGGAACCCTAAAAATAATAAAAGCAATTGTCATCTGACGCTTTATCATAATCACATAACAAAACACCTAGCTACCATAGGCACTCGTACTAAACCTAGCCACGATTTGGTACTAGACAAAAAATAAAGCATTCCGATAAGATATTTTGTAGGTAAAAGTCATAAGATGCATAATTTTTTTTTTAAGAATATTAGCCATTTTAATCGTGAGTAACATTCCCTTCCCCCTCCAACTAAGCGTAAAGCTTGTGCTAGGAGTGGGTACGACAATAGTGCAACGGCTGGGGTTTGAACCGCCGACCTTTTGGAATTCAGTCCGCTCCTATAACGGTTAAGCTATTGAGGCTTATTATATATAATTCTATATAATTCTTAATCTATTTTCTCCCTCTTACTGGCAGTTGGCATTAATTCTTGGACTGTAGCATCACTTAGAATAGTTATGTAAGTATACCTAGGTATATTGTGAATTGTAGTCATATCAAGTGCAAAATCAGTCTGCAATTTCTTTTCTTTTTTGCAGTGAGATAGGGTACATCCCTATTTAGTAGTCACTTAGAATAACAAGTGCGACGGATCGGTAAAAAATAACAAAGGCAATTGTTATCTGACGCTTTATCATAACAAAACAAAACACCTAGCTACCTAGGCACTCGTAACAAAACCTAGCCGCGCCTCAAAGCGTGGAGCGCTCTATATCTAAGAGGCGTCGGGGGGGAGAGGGGAGGGGGGGACAAGTGCATCTCAAAGAAATGCAGATTTTACACGTCGCTACACTTCGGATGTGTCGTGTGTAGTGTTGAGTTGACGGTACGGTCAGAAAATTTATATAATTTATTGTAAATATTACCTAAATATATTATTTATATTATGTTTATATTATAATTGCGTAGTGTTAAAAATATGGTCCGAAGTCTGTCCAAACATTTACCTAAAGGCCGATTCACACCAATTGCATAATATGCAGCACGTACACGTGACACGTGCATAGTGACGCGCGTGAATCCGTAGACATAAATGCACGCATTACGTCTACATGAACGTTCACGTCACGCAAGCGGTGTGCCATGTTTCATGCAGTTCCATACATTACAACGCAATGGTACGCGCTACGTCTACGCTTGCGCCACGCTTACTCAGCCTGTGTAATCCTAATTTGGCTTTTATATTGTAGATAACTGGTACATACCACGATAAATTTTGTATTTTAACGGCCAATATTTCGACTCAGAGTCGTGATCCCGTCGTGACCAACGTGAAAATGTCGTGAAACCACGAAATAAGGTTGAAGTCATTAATTTGGGTTGGTGCCGATCAATATTACCTACTCTTCTTCAAAACGAAGCAATCTGTCACTTAATTTTTAAAGTTTCGACTTGCTAAGGGAGAGCAATACATTTAGACCTGTAATTTTACTTTACAGATTGTGTACCTATTACAAAATTTGCTAAAACGTGTAAGATAAAAATAGATATCATGAACTATCCGAGATAAGAGGCAGAAAAATATCAGCAAAAAGCTCACCGGTAGCGTGGCCGAGCGGTCTAAGGCGCTGGTTTAAGGCACCAGTCTCTTCGGAGGCGAGGGTTCGAATCCCACCGCTGCCAATTAGATTTTTAATTTTCACATCTTTTATAGGCGAAACTTACGTATTCAGGTACTTCTTAAATCTAAAACTCGAATAAGTTTTTGAAACTGACTATTGTACTGACTGTTGTGTATATTTATTTGGCGTTTAAATAATTGATAAACCCCAGTTTTCAAATTAGTCTGCTATGGGCGCTGGTTATACTTTCTAAAACAATGCAATGCTGAATAAATACAACATATTTTCAGCTGGCAATAGAGCCTACGCATTAAGTATAATTAATCTGAAACTATATTATAGTTAAGATGAAATACTACTTAAGTAGAAGTTTCGCTTCTTTATTTGCGTGTAGGCGTACACACATTTCACATTCGGATGTATTATCACAATATGACGGTAAGTATTGTATAGGTAAATCTAAAGTGGGCTCTACACTCGTGGCGCGAACGGCCGCGAAAGCCCGCGACAACAGCGAATCACGAGTGTAGATGTTGTTCACGCCTTCACGTATAATTTAAAAAAAAAAATTCATAAAAATAATGAACTTTTATTTTTTTGCAGACCGTCCGTTCCGAATATGACACTCATTACAGCGAGACGGAAGGATTTCTCTAAAATATTTCAAACGTAAGGCGTCGCCGTGATTCACGTCTTGCCCCTTTGTAATTACGTGCAAATACCATTAAGTTTCGTTTTAAAACACTTTGCACACACTTCACTTCTTACTTAGTAACTTTGTTTTCAATCGCTGTTATGACAGTCTATAATTGTAATAAACAATCATAATTTAATAATAATTATTATTATTTATACTAACTACAAAAAATATATTTTAAAATCATATTCAAATCAAGATTCTACGGATCCCTAGATAGGAAAGTCCAGTAAAATATTATCTAAGGCCGCGATTACACCTGTAAGTTATAGGTAGGTAACTCATTACTCACGTAAGTAGCTCACGTAATGATTTGACAACAAATTTCACTTATAAGAGCATTCATGAAAGCGTGAGTAAACTTACAGGTTTATCCACGTGCTTGTGTTAAATTACTAAATGGCCTATCTAGAAAGATAAAATTAAGACAACAAATAGTAGATAGATTGGGACTAATTATGGTTTAGAATTGTCATCTAGTAAGACTAAATATATTGTGTATTCACTAGAAAAAGAGGAATGCCAATGTTACGCTACGAGTTAATGATATTAGGATTGAATATGTAGATTGTCTCAAATATTTGGGAATATGTATCGGTAAGTCATTACGCTGGAGCAAGCATATCAATGAAACTAGAGAGAAAACGATGAAAAAAAACAAGTTCGCCACGTATAGGTACATACGAAAAACCTTATGTAAGTATTTCCTTCCAAGAAGAATATTTTATTGACAAAAAATTAGCAAGGTAGGTACTTACCTAATTACTTACTTATTCAAAATTTCTGCAAGTTTCGCATTATAATTCTGCGATTCTGTTCTTCAGGCACTATCTACTCATGTACCTACTTCAGGTTTTTTTACTTATATCCATGTAAAAAATCACGTCGTTCTGTTGATCCCTCGCAGCGCGATTAAAGAACCAACAAACCAGTTACACACTTTCATAAATAATCATAGGTTATTATGAATAGGTATGTAGGGAAGTAGAATTTCGATAGTCTACAATTAAATAAATAAATAATATATTTATTTATTATATATTTATCGTACACGGGCTATAACGGCGTTTTATTACGGGCTTAGCAACATTTAAGCCCGTAATAAAAAGTATACGATAGCTGTAACAAAAAAAGCCTAAAACGATCCGCCAAAAATGCTGAATTTAGGCCACATGCAATTAAAAACTGACACAGCCTCACTTGAAAAAATCTTTGAAAGAGAATTTTCATGAAGTACTTATGCAGCTCGTTTAGTTTCTGTTTTGTTTGATTCGTGGATATAATCTTTAGACTTTACAAATAATTATTACCTATTCTTTAATTAAAAGTTTTCCATTTTAAGTTTTCTTTACTGTCTTTGCTTGAATTATCACAGATTTTCTTGAACAGATTGCATTTCATTGACACATTGTACGTTAAGTAGGTAGGTGTACATGATATATTTATTATCTGTATTAAAATTATATTTTATAATATCATCTCACAAACTTTTAAAAAGCTTCCAAGACGATACATTCCTAATACCTATAATATAGTTACACGCTTACACTTGTCAAAGAACTGAGCTGCTAGATCTCTAATCTAGACATTAATCTAACAAAACTATGGAAATAACAGAATAAAAAGCTAGAAAAAGTAGGTAGCTTAAAAGATTTAAGGTAGGTAGGTAGGTACTTATTACTCGCGGACACAACACTGAAACGAAGAGGAAAGGTTGACATTGCAAGGTGCACTCACAATATACAGCCTAAATTATGCTTATTTCAAACTACGTGTTATATCCCTGATCAAGGTGGTCATAAAGTAACCGAAACGATATTTTTTACCCTCAAATAAAATAAAAAACGCCTGAATAGGTCAAAAGCTGAACAAGAAAAGTAGCTAATATTTTACAATCATAGATTCGCGCGGACTTAACATTGCGGGGCGGGCAATAATTACATCGAAGAGGACAGAGAGACATTGCAGCGGGGTGCACTCACAATTTACTGCCTTTACGCTATTTTCAATTAAAACCCTAATGGCTCACGGACCGCCGATGCGCCGATTGTCTAATTGTACATCTCTATCGAGCTGCAATACTGTGGTTCGTCTTATTTTAGTGTGTTTATGGTCGAGCTAAATGCCGATTCACACCAATAGCGTATGCAGCACGTACACGTGACACGTGCGTAGTGACGCGCGTGAACCCATAGACATAACTGCACGCATTACGTCTACGTGAACGTTCACGCCACGCAAGCGGTGTGCCATGTTTCATACAGTTCCATACATACAACGCAATGGTACGCGCTACGTCTACGCTTACGCAGCCTGTGTGACCGAGCTCTATACTTTCAAATCTAGAGATGTCGATATATACTGCATTTAAATTTTCGTTAAATGTCGAGTGCTTTGGGATATTAATTAAAGTAAATAAACTGCTTAGGAACATGTTATTTGGTTAGATAGGGTTACCCAGAACGCATAATGGATTTGTAGAGGTAATGAAAGGTAAGGCGGATTAGAAGTTAGGAAATGAGTACAACTGACAGAAATTGATGAAACAAACTTATTGAGCAGACTTGGTCCCACAGAGAGCTATAATATAACTAAATTGACGATGATAATAACATCAAGCTTCACAAACTGGTTATTCGGAAAAAGTGACCCTAGTTCGTAATAACTTCATATCATAGCTGACTGCTGATACCCGCGACTTAGTACAAGTGAATTTATATTATTATACTTTTTGATAGCTGGGCATATAATTATTTGATGTCTGTGTCCAGGACACTCTTTTGCCGTTTTAATATTGCATATTGTGGATTTGCTTAACATTTAACACAAAATTTGTGTCCAATATAATTCAACTTGTTCGTCTGTAAGCGTCCAATGCTGGACATTGAGCTTTTCAAGAGAGCGCCACCAAACACGCTCTTCTATATTCCTCGTTTACCTACCCTTTCCCCGCCACTTTCTTCCTTTTTGAAGAACGTTGTATCAACTCGATATAATTACAAAACTAAGTCACAATACGGCCACACCCTTTTCGAAAAACTTTCCTTTTAATCGTTTTACATTACGATGGTGTAATGTGCCAAGTTTAGCTGTTCATTGTTATTGAAATTTCCCAATATGCTGTACGGGTTGCAAGTTCCCCCATAATGGTAATTATCCATTTCCAACTTTGTTCTGAGATGAGGACGTTAATTGTAATTATGGCTTTCGTATTTCGTTATTGGTGCATAATAATAATATTTATAACTAGCCTAGATATCCGGCGTGTGCTACTACTCTAAAAAAAAGAATGTGCCTAATACTTTGTTTTAGTGCTCTGAAAGCCATCTTCGCATTATTGCTTTTCTAATGAAACCTGTTTGAGGCACATCGGTTGGATGGTTTAAAGTTTATAACGGACACAGTATAAACATTTTTATGTTTTCAGTATATTATTAAAATCATTAGTTTATATTATTTGAATATATTACCTAACTACCATAATTTTCTTCTTCTTATTTTGTTTCATGGCTTTTAGCAGTGCCACACCAGCACAATGCACTTCGCCAATGTCACTTAGAAATTACCATAATATTTGAATCACAGTTATATTATAGGTACAATTTATAAGTTAATATATTATCTAAAAGTCATCATTTCTATACAAATACATAGACCATAGAATTGTTTTTATTCAAAAACATCAATTCACTTTTTTTTATCGAACACGAATACTATAATTTTGCATCTTTTTCGTTGAATATTATAATTTGCTGTTAAGTTATTAGTATACCTACTTACATGAATAAATATTTTAAGAAACATGCTCATACATCGAAGAAAACACAACCAATAATTCTAAAAGACGGCTGAACATAAAACCTTACACTAAACAAATTCAAAGTAGGGTGGATTGGACAAGCTATTTAGCCAGGGGGGCGCAGGTCAATCGGCCCACGGTGATCGCTATCGCCCACCGATCGGAGTTCGATTCCCGCCTGAGGTAATTAGATTGTTAGTCGCATGCGATATTTACGTGTCATGCACTGGGGTTGAATGGATTTGATACTTTGAGATTTTTACTTGGTTTATTTTTTGTTTTATTCTCTTCTGTCTCTTTTCTATGAGCGATCAGTCCTTGGACTATAAAAAGGTCTGGGGTTTTTTAAATATTTTCATTTCATCAAACGTCCAGTGATGTCACATTCCTTCAAGATAAAGTAGAAAAATGAGACTATAATGCTGGGGAATCTATGATATTTAATAAAACAAAAAAGTATAATCATGCAATTAGATATTAACAGGATAAAACTAAACAGTAGATTTTTTTTATTTCATAAAGACTGCTGACAAAATTCCCTGTAGAATGGCTCTATTGTAGTATTTACAATTTCGTTTTATAATTTTTTGTATAAACAATTGGTATCATTTAAAAGTAATACAAGCCAAATTTTGTGCCTAATAAAAATTAATTGACAAAACTTCAATAAATTAAAGTTTACGTCACATAAACTTTAATTTATTGAAACTGTCATATGATCATATTGTCATAATTCATTACTGTAAATAAACAGCCGTAAATATTATATTCTCCATGCTATCTTCCAATAAAGCATCAAATACGTCTGAGCGGAGTACAACCACAATTTGATGTCGATAAGAAAGTCAGTTGAGAATTTAATGCACATAATTCTTTTTTAACGTACTCGTATATCGGCACCGATGTCGTGTTAAAGAACTAGTCTTTATTTTCGATAATAAAGCTTAGTTCCCAGCCGACTTTATGAATACTAATTTATTTAAGAGTAAATTAATTAAAAATTAGGTAAGTAATCCATTTTGGCGCCAGTACAGTGGTGATAAGTAGTGGCGTGCAGGTCATAGAGGCGGAAAAGCATTGCTTACCCGACTTGAAATATCTTAATGATTATTTTTCATCATGTCTTGCCAGTAATAGGTAATCTTCTTGTCTAATGCCTACCCTGGCGTCAAACCTGTGCACGCCACTGGATTAAAGGACATTCGGAGAGTTTAGGGTCCGATCCTTGGCACGGATAACCAACTCTACATTTCAAGCATAGAGCTTAGTATACCGTTGTTTGAATTATAAATGTTTGGTAGTAACTAATATAAATAAATAAAAAGTCTACCTGGTGTTAGAAAACAACCTTAAACGAAAAACAACTTGGGTCATAACTGAAAATATAGGTAAATAAATAAAAGAAAGACAAATAGGGTGAAAGAAATTATCAACTTCAGTTCTCTTCAGTCATTGAAAAAAATTAACATGCTGACATGGCTAACATCTAAACCTGGAAAAAAATAGGGTGACAAAGGCATGTAGGTAGGTACATATAACTTATTATGATCATTGCCAAGTACCTAAGTAATAACCTTTACTGCAGTTTAGTTCTAGAAAAAAAAAACTCCTAACCAGAACCATACCTATATTAATGTCGCAAAAAAAAAATTTTGTGTGTAGAATGTAGATGGTAAAAATAAAATACATAAGTGATTCCTGCTTATTATCAAAATGTTTGAATATGACAACACAATAAAATAACAGTTATTTAGTTTTTCTTAATTATCAATAGACGTTACAGTAAAAGAAAGACTTAGTTTACATAGAAAATCGGTTAAACCCACAGTTATTCTTTTTTTAAATAAATAAATAATAATTAATGGAAATTACAATAAATTATATCTTGTTACTTAGGTGTTTAATATTAAAACTTTTAGAAAGATGCAATACAATAAATGTATTTTTCAATAACAATTAATAGACCTTAGTATAAACTATAGGATCTATGAAGTGTAGAAACAACAAAAAAAAATTATAAATATTGTTATAGGCTCGCAATTAATGTCAAAGCCTATACAAGGTGTTATTACTCTACTATTTACCTACTTTTGCTTTTCTTACGGGAGCCACTAGATTACCCTGGGATTTTCACCAGGTACATATATATGTAAGGGAGAAATTAAAGACGTAATGCCGATTTAGAGGCTACTTTAATACTAATACTTATATGCGACGCACCGTCGCCACCGCTACAAAATGCTTACGTTGAACAAATCTAATCGAGAACGGATGGACGAGCCATAACTCCTCCATCCCTAAGAGGAAAATTATCGGAGGGATCGTTTTTAGATTCATTCCGATGATTTTTCTTAAATAATGAACATTTTGGCGATTTCAGCCAGATATAAAATAAGAACACAAAAATACTTAAAACTACAAAACCTGATGTCAGGTATCCTAAAATTACACTGAATTTACTGTCCTTTTGATCGTTTAAAACACTTTCAACAACAGAACTATGTTTCAATGAAAAGGCCATGTATTTCACTTCATCTAAACTAATTTCTTCCATATTAACTACACTTGCACCGGATAGAGTCGCGTTTGATTTTAACTGAGGGAGTGTAATAATTGGAATTCTCTTCATATTATCTGATTCTACAATAGTACGATGGTGGAGGCGAATTCCATAAATTTCTAGCTCACACGGTTCGTCGATTGTGATCAGGTAAGTGCCAAATACAAGTTGTTTGCTGACCTCATGGCCGCATCGCTTCGTCAGTGTCGTCCTCAGTCTACTATAGAGGAGCCAGCTATTTGGGTTGATTTGCTGAACCTTAATCTTTTCGATCTGGACCTGATGCTGCTTGCAGGAAATAAGGTCATCTTCGAATTTCATAAGCTGCTCTATACAGGTGAGTTCATAATACAACGCTCGGTTGTCTGCAGTACACAGGAACTGATTGCCGGTAGAAAATGACTGACATGGTTTAACAAGCGGTAAGTATTTGATTCCTTTCGCCAAAAGGTAAGGATATTTGGGAATGATAGCTAGGGTTTTATTTTCGGATTCGTGAAAAATGGGTAATGAATATACTTTAAAATAATTATATGTTGAGTTATCAGTTATTGGTATTTCCATTATAAATGTAATCTGATTATTTTTAATAAATGACTTTACACAAATGCTTTCCTCAATTTTAAATAAATTGGTTTCCGTTGGTGGGTACACCAAGCTTTCAGAGTTGGAAATTACATTTAAATGATACAATAATTCTGTAGAGTTCACAATTGACTGATGCAAAATAGAGATTTTACTTAACGCTAATGCTGTTTCAATTTCACTCAGTCTAACAAAGATAGTACGAAAACTACTTGTAAATACACTAAATAATCCTGTAAGATAAGTTATGAAAATCCAATTGTTTTGTTTGGCAGCTAAATCTTTGAGTAATGTTTCAACCTTTGTTAAACGGTTATGAAAATGAACAGAGTTCACATTCATTGTTTCAGTTACATTAATAAAACTATCCAACATTTTAGAGACAATTGTCAATTTCTTTGATATAATAATTTGGTTGCGATTTAATTTAGAAGTAAGTTCGTCGTACTTAACTGCGTCATCATGATCCAGGTTACCAGTTATCACTTTTATAATTGAACCCAAAGGATTTATCAAACCTCTCTTAGAACGTTTCTGTGGAACTAATTGTCTATATTTTTCTATAGTTATGTCGCGGGTAAAGTCTGTATGCATTTTAATACTCGCTAGTTCTTGGGAATATGATGCGTTCCAATCGATTATACTGCACATCCGTTGGTAGTTTGTAAGTACGCTATTTAAATCGTTGGACATTTGTTCCAAACTTATAAGCTTAACTATAGTCCAATGATCGGTTTGCATGTATGCTTGACCTTCCTTGACTGGGAAAATACCGGGGTTTTCTTCAAGTTTTCAAGTTTTTGAAGATGAAGGGCCTGCGACTGCATCGCTACTAGCAGGACACAGCAGAACCTGCGGAGGACGTTTAATGTTTTTAATTGGGGTTTTGGTGACCCTTTCTCCTACTTTTATGGGTAAAATATTTCCCTTAGAACGTCCTAGGACTTTTGCTTTGATATATCTTGGTTTATCTTTACTTTTACGCTTATTAACATCCTTGGCAAAAATAACGTTTCCTTTAGAAAACTCAATATTAGCTTCACCACCTTTCTTTTCCCTAACCCTTTTCTTTATGGCTACCATTTTATCCGTTAGATGTTTGTACAATACTCTAGTTCGTTTTGCATGATCTTTAACCATTTTTTGAAAATACTGTTTTTCTAATTCTATGCGGTATGGGCTACTTGTATCAGTGTGTCCAAAGACAACTTCAAACGGAGTAAGTTCAGTAACAGAATGAATGGAATGATTGTATGCCATAACTGAATAGGTCATCACCGATGCCGCGTCGGTAAATCGCTTTTCATATTTGGCTAATCGGTATATTTCAATTATAGTAGAGTGGAAGCGCTCTATTAAGCCCATTGAATTAGGGTTGTTAGGCGTGCCAATGTGAAGTTCAATTTTGTGTAAGCTTAAAAATTCTTTCATCAATTCATTGTTAAATTCAGTACCGGAATCAGAGCTAATTTTTTTAGGTATGCCATAAAATGAGAAGTACTTCATCAAAGCACGGACCACCTCAGGGGTAGATTTGTTTTGAACTTCAATAGCCTGACCTAGTTTGCTGAATGCGTCAATCAGAGTCAAATAAGTCTTTCCCTCAATGCTAAAAAGATCAATGAATAATTCCTGAAACGGGGCATCTTGGGTTTGTGTTAGCTGTAAAATAGGTTTAATGGGCTTTCTATCATATTTCATTTTCCGACATGCTTCACAACTATTTATAACTGCCGTAACTGATTCTTGCATTCTTTCCCAGTAATAATTTCTACGAAGCCTAACTAAGGTCTCCTTAATGCCACGATGGCATGTTTTTCCTTCATGGTATTTATTTATTATAGCTCTCTGTTCTCCTTCATCTTCAACATATACGACTCGTTCTGTGCATTCATAAAAATTTACCAGGCCTTCTTCAAAAAGCTGTATTATTAAATTACTAAATAGCCTACGATGTGCCTGTTCTTCGAAATAAATGAAATACTTTATTTTTGGTTTTATATGCTTTATCAAAAACTCCTTTACTAATTCAGGGTTGTCTGTTGGTAAGAAAACTTCTAAGACCTTCTGTTTATCACGTGAGAGATCGCTTACCTGCATTTCGTTTTTAAACCACGAAAAAACTAGAATTTGATTAGGTTTAGTATCTATGGCCTCATTCAAAATCGGTATCCCAGATGACTCTGGATTTATAGCTGAATGGATGGTATCTGTTTTACTAGATTCTGACCGCACCGGGTAATCATTTACATTTTTATCATTAAATTCTATAGAACTAGCGGTCGCTGTTCGACTCAAATCTGATATAGTTACTGTCGATGAATCACTGTGACTTAATTTTTCATCTACGTTTACTATTAATGACGGATTTTCTTTGTCTGAATCTAATACATTAATTTTTATTCTGGATAGAGCATCAGCATTGCTATTTTGTTTACCATTTTTAACCCCCGACCCAAAAAGAGGGGTGTTATAAGTTTGACGTGTGTATCTGTGTATCTGTGTATCTGTGTATCTGTGTATCTGTGTATCTGTGTATCTGTGTATCTGTGTATCTGTCTGTGGCCTCGTAGCGCCTAAACGAATGAACCGATTTTAATTTAGTTTTTTTTGTTTGAAAGGTGGCTTGATCGAGAGTGTTCTTAGCTATAATCCAAGAAAATTGGTTCAGCCGTTTGGAAGTTATCAGCTCTTTTCTGGTTTTCTTATTACTTTTATCCCAGGACCCCCAGAGGTTACGTATTTTCTGACACAGGAAATATGTACGATTGAGTAGTGTTAGTAAGTACTAAGAAAGCATGCCTAGCCTACGTGCTAGCTTGCTTAGACGGCCAATTTTCAGGTATCTGATAATCAAGGTACATAAAACCATTACTTACCTCACGTAGTACTGATACGTACTGATTTTTACGTATATTTTCCTTAAAAATATGTCGCCAATACTCCCAGACACTTCCCGCGTCGGCCGTATTGCTTTGCAGACGCTTTAAAGCTCCCAAAATAAGTAATTACTTAACTGCACGTAAATTCTGATGCTCCATTTTTATATATGTCCACCAGACAACTATTTTAAAACCTTTTACGAGAAGACAGACCGATCCAGAGGGCCAATCATCCCCTAAATTCAATTTTAATGCCTCTGTGGGTTTGAGCGCGAGGGCATCATTATCTACGCGCAAGAGACTGAGTAAGACATGTATTAGGATATATTGACTTCTCTCTCACTCTCTTATAGTTTACTTATGTCAATTAATTATTAATATTTAAAAAAAACAGCTAAAAATTAAAAAAATTGGAGAATTTACGTGAGGTAAGTAATGTATTTATGTACCTTGATTACCTGATACCTGAAAATTGGCCGTCTAAGCAAGCTAGCAGGTCTGTAGGCATGCGTTCTTAGTACATACTAACACTACTCAATCGTCCACATTTCGTTCGTCAGAAAATACGTGACGGCTGGTGGCCCTGGGATCTTTCACTATTGTAACAGAGGTTCATAATATTATGTCAATTGGCAAATGTCAAGCTGTCAAGATGGACGTTGCTTAGATACATAATTATTTATTTGAAAATGATGTTTTGGATACTTTGGATCGTAGGCGCGGAGTTTCTAATTTATAAAATATTATAATCACAGTTAAACGAGAAAACATCAATTCAATTATAATATCCAACAGTCAACCAAAGGCCACGAACAATCAACCCAAACCCAAACCATAGTCAAACTATTTTTAGGGTTCAGTAGGTATCTGTAGAGAAAAAAAATATGTTGTAGCCTCGACAGTTGTAGTCGCGTAGGTGTGCATGGCATCATTAAATATCGTGGGAGGCGATGACCCTCCGCGCGGCTGAGGTTCCCGCATCGTAGTCGCTTTGTCGCGCAGGTTTGGATGATGCATTAGGCGCACCTTCTTTATATTTTATCTGCTTGAACTCAGCTTATTTACTTTGACAAAATACGTTTAAAATTCATCATTATCAGGATCAACCCATCACCGGCTCACTACTGAGCACAAGTCTCCTCTCAGAATTAGAAGCTACCACACTGGCCAAGCACGTATTGGCACACCTCATGCACCTTTGAGGGAGCATTATGGCCAACTCTTAAGCATGCAGGTTTCCTGACGGTGTTTTCCTTCACCACTTCGTTGTCTGTCTGTGTGTCATCTTTCAAGAGAATCAAAACTTATAAATTGGGTACTTCCCGTTTACGTAGAATTATGAAAGGCAGGTAGCAATATCTTATAGCCCAAGTACTCTACTCCTGTGGCCCAAGTAAACAGAAAAATCCGACAACTGAATTGTCATTACATAAAAAAAAACTTGTACGGAACTCTTCATGTGTGAGGCAGACTCGCACTTGACCGGTTTTTGAAAGTTATGTCAAATAAAAATTTTACATGCAATAATAAACAAAATGAAATACAAGCCAATTTATTCCTTATTTCATCGGGTGAAAGTCGATTTCAATTTAATCATAGGTATATCTTGAAAAGCGAACTATTATACGACTACATAAAATGGGTACATTTTTAAAGCAACGACATGTTAGAAACAGATATTTCGTTTTGGTCATGTTAAACTATGTGAGTCATTCAGATAATTCTTGATTTAGTGATGTTCGGTCAAAAATATTTCATGGAACGTATAATTAACATAACATTGATGTTACTTTTGAAGAGATATTAGCTGCCTTATTCGATTTATACATCGATGGATTTATATTATTATAGAAATTGGGTTTTAGAATGGCACAAATAAACGGTAATTTATGAATAAAAGTTTAAAAAGCGTGAAATAAAAATTAAATTAAAAATTTAAAAAACCCCCGACACATAAACCTCTAAAAAGTAAAAAAATAATAGGTAAGTATGTATGGGCCCTTTAAGAATAGTATAAATAGTAAAGTTTTTATCCAAGTGCTCGTTGCGTCGGGGGACCGCTAAAGTTAACAAAAACTATTCTTTCTACAACAGATGACTTTCATAGTTTATGATAGGTAGCGGTCCCCTGGCGCAACGAGCGCTTGGATAAAAACTTTACTATTTATACTATTCTTAAAGGGCCCATACATACTTACCTATTATTTTTTTACTTTTTAGAGGTTTATGTGTCGGGGGTTTTTTAAATTTTTAATTTAATTTTTATTATATATTAATTCAAAGTCAAAGTCTTGTAAGCGTAACCTCCAGCGGGTTAATTTGCTGCTGGGGTCTTTCAGTGATTGGAGCCAAACTAGGGGACGATGATCAGTGTAGATGTAAAATTTGCGACCATACAAATACGGTCTAAAGTGCTTTACAGCCCAAACGATTGCAAGCAATTCCCTTTCGATCACGCTGTAACGCGATTCTGTGTCGCTTAGGGTACGGCTTGCATAAGCTATGGGTTTATCACTTCCAGGTTGTCCTTGTGACAGTACTGCGCCTATAGCTACGTTCGACGCATCGGTTGTAAGTATAAAGGGTTTGTCATAGTCGGGGTATTGTAAAAGGGGGGCGTGCGTCAAAAGTTCCTTACATTGGTTAAATGCGTTGATGTATTCCTGATTTATTATAACTCGATTACGTTTCTTTAAGCAATTCGTTAATGGTTTGGTGATTTTAGCAAAATCTTTAATAAATCGTCGGTAGTACCCTACCAGTCCCAAGAAACTCTTAATCTCAGTCGTTGTTTTAGGTAGTGGATAATTTAGTACGGCATGAATTTTATCGTTATTAGGTTTGAGTCCCTCTTTTGTAATTGTATGTCCAAGGTAGAGAACTTCTTTTCTTAAAAATTCTGATTTGTCAAGTTGAATTTTCATGTTGCTTGCTCTAAGTCTATCAAAAACAGTCCGTAAGTTATATATCATGTCGTCAAGACTATTTCCGTAAATTATAATGTCATCTAAATATACCATGCAGTGTAGTCCTTGTAATCCACGCAAGACGTTATCCATCGTTCTCTGAAATGTGGCTGGGGCGGTTTTAAGCCCAAATGGCATTCTCAGAAATTCGAAATGCCCATTTTGTGTAGAGAAAGCTGTCTTTTGTCTGTCCTTCTCGTCAACTTCTATTTGGTGGTATCCACTAGCTAAGTCAAGCGTAGTGAAATAAGTACTCTTTCCCAACTTATCAAAAAGATCATTTATGTTAGGCAGGGGATATTTATCATCCAAGGTTATGTCGTTAAGTTTTCTATAGTCTATTACCATTCTGTATTTGACCTCTCCTGATGCATCCATCTTTTTGGGCACGAGGTGTACGGGTGCACACCACGGAGAATGGGATTCTTGAATTACGTTTTCATTCAGTAACTTATCGACTTGTCTATTAATTTCATTTTGAACAAATGGGGATTGTCGGTATGGTTTGACATAAATTGGGTCCTCATTCTTAGTCCTGATTTTATGTTTTATCAAGTTAGTAAAGGTCAATGGTATTTTGTCACAGTAAAATATATCCTTATACTCATGGCATAATCTGTAAATTTTTTCTCGTTCTTCCTCATTGGTGTGATCAAGTCTAAGTTTGTTCAAATTTTCTGATAACAATTGGTCCATCTCCAATTCACTTATATCACTCACACAATTAACCTCACACTCTACATTTTCATACTTTACTACCTCAAATGGAGCTGTAATTTTAAGGGTCATATTTTTATCAAGTGTGTTTTGAATAACTGTTTTTGCATAACCATTCACACATCTTACTAACGCGGTTGGCATTCTTACACCCTTACAAAATTCAGTAAAATTAAGAATAGCATCACCCGAATATTGATTCGTTGGTAATGATACTTTACATTCAGAGCGCGCTGGTAAATCGAGAATGTACTCAGTATCGTTATAAACAATAGGAATTGTCACTGTTTTAGTCTTTAATTCTTTATGTTTCAAATCAATTACCGCTTCTAGCTGCGTTAAGAGATCATTGCCTATCAAACCATCGTACTTTGGGTCTACACTGTACACGTAGAATTTTTGAGATTTGTTGCAATTAAATGTTGGCATTAAGGGAATCTGAATTACTTCGTTATGTGAACTGGATGCATGTGTACTTGTCACAGTGAATGGTTCATGGTAAGTATATGCATAGAAATATGAGTTCGCGATACTGGGGCTCACAAAGGATCTTGTACTTCCCGTATCTATCATGAATTTACCATTAATTTCAGGGATATATATGTAGGGTAACTTTAGTTTCGTGTCACAATTTATCTCTATCCTTTCTCTATTTCCTTCGAGGCTGCTATGCAAAAATTTTCTTCATCATTTTTTTCAAGGTCAGTGGGCTTGCTGTTGGAAACTGGTTCGTCTGTCTGTTCGTTCGCATATTCACATTCTATATTATAGTCCGGGTAACACATTAACTGTGGGTCATAAACATTATCTTGATCGTCATAGTCATAACCATAATAATCGTCATAAGGTAAGTTGTCTTCCTCGTTAGTCATAGTTAATTCGTTTAACTTAAAACCTTGTTGCATTTTAGGCTGTGATGTCCTCATGGATACGTCGTTAGTTGGTTGTTGGGGTTGTGGTGGTTTATACCCAAATTGCTGCGGGGGTTTGTACCCAAATTGTTGTGGGGGTCGGTACCCAAACTGTTGTGGAGGCCTGTACCCGAATTGTTGTGGAGGCCTGTACCCGAATTGTTGTGGAGGCCTGTACCCGAATTGTTGTGGAGGCCTGTACCCAAATTGTTGTTGAGGCCTATACCCAAATTGTTGTGGGGACATGTACCCAAGTTTATGTGGGGGCCTAATCCCAAATTGTTGTGGCTGAAAACCTAATTGGGGTCTATAACCCATGACTGGTTTTGGTGGCTGACCTTGACCTTGCATTTGAGGCATCTTCATTTGAGTGTTATTAAAATTGAATTTGGAATGAGGTGGTAGTTGGGGTTTGTAACCAAACGGTTGGGCGATCGCTGGCCTTGAACCCGAACTCGTAAATTGGTTATTACCATGCATACGATTACGCGTCTTGTACTGTTCCGTGAAGTTCACTTCCTCGAGCACCATACTCAAGGCCGTTTCTAAGGAAGTGGGTGCCTTTAGTCTAATAACTCGAACCATATGTTCGGGAAGATTATACAGAAACACGTTAAGAGCTGTGTTATTATATATAATTGCCTTGGAACGTTTCATCTCCAAGTCGTCGCATGCATTTACTTTGGACATCAATAACGAACGCACAGTTTGGATTCTATTACAAAAGTCGAGGAAACTTTCACCCGGATAAATTTTTAATGACTCTAACTCAACACTTATGCAAGCTTCGCTGCGCGGGTCTCCAAAATGCTGTATTAACAAATCTTTTAATGCGGACCACGTAACAATGTCCTCCCGTTCGGAGAGAAGCGCAGCTGCATCATCTTTCAGGCGACTCGTTATAACATTAAAAACGTAAAGATTTTGTTCATCACTCCCCTTAAACCGATCAATCACATATTGACATTTTCGCAAATAAAGATTTAATTGTCTTTTATCACCACCAAACAAAGGGATTAATTGCACAATTTCTTTAGGTACCGATGAGACTGCCGCTGTTTCCATGATGATAGAGTAATGAAATGTTCAGAGGATGCAACTGGCTTTCGTATAAACACTTTTACTTACAAGTATAATCACACATTTAACACAATAGAACACACAATAAAACACAATGTAAAAGTAAAATAAAATTATAGAATTAGAAATTAAATTTGTATAAGTTATAAAATATAGAGTAAAAGTGTAGTGTGCTACAATAAGATAAGTTTAAAAGTTATGTATTTTTCTCAAATAATAAAACTTAATGAATAATATTCAATTCCTTTTACCTTACAATTATATATTTTCAACAATTTTTTAAAAATTTTATTTCATTTAAATTAAGTCTCTATGTGCGAAGTGCTCTGTGCACCTTCATATTCTTAGAAAAGAGATAAGACCGCATAAGTCCATCCGGTGATATCAGGCGTTACAATACAATGTTATAGTGAGCAAGGTTTGATCTCTACAATAACAACTACTTATAATAATAATTACTAATATGAAAAGTACGGGAAATTGGAACAAGGATTGGCGAAAAGTTTCACTCACCCCCTCACCGCTACTCCCATTGCTTTTCTTGGCTTGACCGACGCAAAAGAATTTTAAATTTTGAGGTTCGTTTTGGATTTTCCTAAACCACGTAAACTACGGATTTTTTTCCGGAAAATCCTCACCAGGCTGCGCCACTTTTGCTTTTCTTACGGGAGCCACTAGATTACCCTGGGATTTTCACCAGGTACATATATATGTAAGGGAGAAATTAAAGACGTAATGCCGATTTAGAGGCTACTTTAATACTAATACTTATATGCGACGCACCGTCGCCACCGCTACAAAATGCTTACGTTGAACAAATCTAATCGAGAACGGATGGACGAGCCATAACTACCTACTTAAAAATAAAGTAGGCAAACAAAAACATTTTATGCACAAACAATAAAAACCCTGTCTATCTCTGTAATCATAAAACAAGTGAAACGAGTAATTAATTTAATTTTTTTTTTGAAAGGGCACGCTGTAAGGTTCATGTCATAGGTATTGAAAATAAAATACCTAAGTTATAACAACTGATCTGACCCGGCTTAGCCCGGATTCTTTAGTTTTTCCTTTGATAATAATTAATATAGATTACACTGGCTTTAATTAGTGTAATCTTCATCAACAAATTCTAAATATAGTTGCAACGTCCAGCAAATACTTTTAAAAAAAAAGTGATTCTTGGAGTGTTCTATAAATGTTATTATCATTTATCAAGAAGGTTTACTTACACTCAAAATTTTAAAGAACCAGAATATCATACAGGCTCTCTATTTTTTAACCTCCGACCCAAAAAGAGGAGTGTTATAAGTTTGACGTGTGTATTTGTGTGTTTGTGTATCAGTCTGTGGCATCGTAGCTCCTAAACGAATGAACCGATTTTAATTTAGTTTTTTTTTGTTTGAAAGGTAAGCGATCTAGAGTGTTGTTAGCTATAATCCAAGAAATTCGGTTCAGCGCTTTGAAAGTTATAAGCTCTTTTCTAGTTTTCTTATTAAACCGGTTATTACTAGACTTGCAACGAATAGTATATTCGGCAGTACACCGAATACCGAATATTCGGCGAGGCCCCTGACCGAATAGCCGAATATTCGGCAAAAGTATTCGGCCGGATTTTAGCGCCAAAAACTTGTACAGACGTGATTGTTTCGCGCTCCTTTGTTTTGTTCTAATGTACTCATCGCTCTGAAGTTGGGATGGTCTACGAGAAAAAAAGAAGTAAACTACTTCCTAAAAATGCAGAAAAGTTAGTCTTTCTGCACCATACCTTCCCTTCTAAATTTTGATTATGAAAATAATTCAAATGCATAGAAAAATTCTTAACTTGTTTAATACAGAAAATGATTAAATTATGTACCTGTTTTATGTACCAATGACTACTTAATAAATGATTATAAAAGAAATGAGAACCTTACCCTTCTAAATTTTGATTACCACAATAATTCAAATACATAGAATCCTCCATTTTTCCAATTCAGAAGATAATTATGTACCTACCTGTGTTATGCACCAATGACTACTTAAATGAATATAACAGAAATGAAAATATGAATATATACGTAATCAATCGATTTTAATTTTTCATTTTACCAATTATTTCTCTACGACAAAATATATTATTTAAGTATTCGGTATTCAGCCGAATAATATGTAGATATTCGGTATTCGGCCGAATATAATAAAAGCAGCCGAATAGGCCGAATACCGAATAGTAACCGTATATTCGTTGCAAGTCTAGTTATTACTATCCGACCGATACAGATTAGTGTCCAGCCAAATTCTAATAAAAATGTGTCGAGGGTATTTTTAAATTTAAATTTAATTTTACCTTGTTATTTCAACTTATAATTCAACGTACAGACAGACCCTTCTAGACCTATAGACATTGACATTTGAAAAGAACACAAATATATCAAAGAGAAAGTGAATTGGCATCGACTTAGTTCAGTTTTGAAATGAATTGTAATGCATTAAATGCATATTTTATGCCGACAGTTACATTTGCCAGAGACACCGCTACTTCGTAACTCTAGTTTATTTTATTTACCAATAAATATTAATAATAATGCAAAAAAAAGATATATTTATTGCATTAACTATAAATACGGTTACTACGTTGGGGTTCAAAAGAAAGCGAAGGTCCATGTTAACGTAATAACGTAAAGAATACGACACGATTCAACAGGATATATTTCGAAGAGTGTGCCCATCAAGTACTTTTTGACCTGGTTCCTCCTTCACTTTTATACTTACCGTAAATTATCATCAAAATCTGCACACGGACGTTGTCGAAATTCTACGAAGACGTACGAAGCGATTTGCCTGCTCGTTTTTATTCGAACTGCTCTAGGATATAGAACACCCTTCCGGCATCAGTTTTCCCCTCCACTACGAATATGGGTAACCTTGAAGTCAACAGTGAATAGACAGCTAGGCAAATGCGCTCCTAGGCTGCATCATCACTTGCCAGCAGGTCTAATTGCAGCTAAGTGCTAGTCTAATAAAGAAAAAAAACACTTAGGTTATATTGACGGAGATGCCCGGAATAATTCCATTCCAAGGTACTAATCAAATCCTTCAATAAGAAAGCTACCTCTGAGGAATTACGAAAAATTTACGTGGATATGCATTCTAGTGCGGCCATTATGTGGATGGAACAGCCTCAGCCTCATATTCAACCTATAGCAAAAGGATCGCCGACTCTCCCCTTGCTAAATCTGTATCTAATCATACTGTAGTTTTAGTATTTATCGATTAGTTTGAGTACCTATACTTTTCCGACTTTCTTAAGCTTTTATAGTAGCTACTATAAAGCCACTATAGCTCCTTTAAAACATCTGCCAGGCTACTCATTAATTCGATCGCGGGCCGGTCTGATAAGAGTGACGCATCGCCGACTCCCCCCGATCGAAACTGTATCAATTAACAGCACTGTAATTTATTTCACTTAGATAACCGACAAGATTTCGTGGGTAGGTAATGAATACGAAAGTATGGGGTATTCGCTTATTGATTTCTATTTTGTATCTAATGAGAGGCTCTTTGAGTCTGGTGGGTGGCTTCGGCCGTGGTTAGTTACCACCCTACCGGCAAAGCCGTGCCACCAAGCAATTTAGCGTTACGGTACGATGCCGTGTAGAAACCAAAGGGTTTAATAAAAATTGTCATTCCTTCCAGATTAGTCCGCTTTATCATCACTTACCACCAGGTGAGATTGCAGTCAAGCACTAACTTGTATCTGAATAAAAAGAAGAGTGGTGATAGCCTAGTTTACGTCAGCCTTCATTTCTGGAGGTCGGGGGTTCGATCCCGGGCGCGCACCTCTAACTTTTCGGGGTAATGTGCGTTTTCGGCAATTAAATATCGAAATGAATGAATGCGAAGGAAAACATCGTGAAGGGTTTAGGCCGTAGTCCGCCACGCTGACCAAATGTGGATTGACAAACTTAAACACCTTTGAGAAGATTATGCAGAACTCTCAGGTATGCCGGTTTTCTTACAATGTTTCCCTTCGCCGTTAAAACAAATTATACTTACTTATCTACTTACTGAAAAACGCACACAACTCAGAAAAGTTAGAGATGTGTGCCCGGAGTCGAACTCACGACCTTCAGAATAGGAGGTGGACGTCTTAACCACTGGGCTATCACGGCTCCAATGGACTGTAGGTATGTACTTATGTCCAACTATTGCCGTCTCACTCACTTGGTAATTAGTTTCTCACGAAGTAGCTTTTGTTTGAAGTGACATGTGGCGTTGTTAATTATCGTGGCGGTTTGTGGTATCGATTCTATCGATCTTTTTGTTAAATCACCCTATTCCAAATTCAAATTACTTTTCATTCAAATTAGCTTTTACGGCTATTCTCATAATACATACAAGCTTTACTAAAGTCCAATGGTTGTTTTGAGGGTTTGTTATAATAATGAAGTTTGTCATAAACCTATTTATGTAGGCACGGTCGGCGTCAGAATTCGAGCACTAATTCTGCGAAACTATTGCATCAAAAACCTGTCGCACTTACGACCTTTTTCTATAAATACGCCACAGACACCTAACGCAAGTGCATAACCGTGCCACGCGAATATTATGATAACTAAGGTGCTAAACGACTTACGGCCTTTAACTGTACAAATTACAATGTAGGTATGTTCCTACATCTATTGCTGCATCATCTATAGATACAAGTGAGCTTTGCCAATCTAGAGTTTTATAATAAGCTCCAGACTAGACATTAGGGAGGTGCCTATTTACGGGCAGGTTACTGAGAAATGAATAAGCGTTGAGCTATCAGGGTAAGCAGTGCTTTTATATCTCTATGACCTGCACGCCATTGGTACATGCGTGAGGTCCGAACCTGTCTCTAGTACATCGAAACGGCCCATTAAATATAAACACCATTCACATCATAAAAGTAGAATATATTCTGTAATAAATAATGATTAGGATCATTTGTCATCGATCCTCAAGCAACAGCCGTTAGTACAATTTCTCATTACCTCCTTATGGTAATTTGCACGCGAACCTCTTTTTAATAGATATCTACATATTAGGAGTATTATAGGTCTATGAATACTATCTGATACCCACGACTTTGTCCGCGTGGATTTAGATATTCAAAAATCCCGTGGGAATTTTTTGATTTTTCGGGACAAAAAGTAGCCTATGTCACTCCACAAGTTTTCAACTATATCCATGATACAAACATACACACATACATACATACATAGACTGCTAAAATCATAACCCTTCCTTTCGGCTTTGCCGTAGTCGGGTAAAAAATCAGGTTAACCCGCTGCTTCGTTGCGGCGTGGTTGAAGGACAAACCAATAAACCAACAAACTAACACACTTTCGCATTTATATGTGTTTTGAACGCATAAGGTGTTTATTCCATATTAAAAAATCTGTGTAATGAGATTCAATTAGGTGTATCTCCCAGATGCCCTGATGTATCTTTTATTGTTTTAATTAGGTAAACCTTAATCCATGTTCCAAAGTCCGCATTATCAAAATATATTTTGATTATTTTTAACAATGTTAATGAATAAAATATTAAATACATTAAAAGTCAAATTAGTTACGGTTAACTAATTACCAAAACCTTCAAATTTTTATCTCATACTTGCTTCTATCATAAAGTCATCGATGCGTTACTTTTCCTTATACAATTATTGTTCATATTAATCCACTTAATTTTCGTGAACCACTCCAACATGTCGAAGTTTTTCTACAACATTCACAAAAGCATACACTTCTTCATTAGTATGAACTTCATTTTATAAAATCGTTGTATTATCATCGATGTATGTATAACATTAGATTATCATACAGTTATTCGTTTTTCACTGTCGGATTTTATTCCCAAAAAATACTTCAACCGCTAAACACATTCAGTAATTAACCGGACCGAATTCGCCCATCATGCTATTGACCTTACGTATAGGGAAATGTTATTGTTTCACCAAAATCGAATTACACACAAAATTGAACTTTAGAGCGCTCTCAATAAATCCTATCCATTGATCGGCCATGGTTTTACCATTCATTTATAATTGGTAAGGGAATTTGAACCTTATTGTTTGAGAGTGAGGGTAGATAAAGATTTTCGGCTACGGTTCACCGATGTCCGTTATGCTTGGTTTGCACCTGCTAAGGTGGTCACCGATACAAACGTAATTAGAGGTTTGTGTGTGTGTTCGGTTGAATAAGAAAGTCTGCGGTCTGTTCGGGAAGTACTAACAAAAGACATGGGGTTTCTATAAATGTCACTTGATAGTTATCGAGTTAGTAGTTAGAAATTTATAGCTAATGCAAAGTATTAGTTGAGCCATTTACTTACACACACCTTGCGTAATTGGATTTAAGACTTCTTCAATCATAAATATGAATTGGAAAGTAGCTACCTACTTTGAACAGGAAATAGAAAACGCTTATGTCCTACCTATTTCAAATAAGAATTTAAATTCTGTCTACCTTACATGAGAAATACTTTGTGAGAAAATAGAGCACCTAAAGGCTGTATTTTAGCTAGAAAAAAATATAATAAGTATTTAATAGAGGTAGTAGGTACCTACCTATGACGAAAATGTATTCGAAAATGCGATTTGAAAAGACGATATATGTACAGTAATTAGATAAGGCTAGCTTTAAGTTATAATTGTATTATTCTCATACCAAAAAAAAAAAAAAAACAGAAATTAAAATGTTTGGTTTCCTTGGCAATCGGACTAATGCCACTACATGATGGTTTTATTCCAATGGTTTATTAGAAACGTGTTTTTTGACCGTAGTAGAATTCCAGAATCAAAAAATCCTCTGTAGGATACCACGCCACCTTGTTTCTATCAATATAATTGATAGGTATAACAGACACATTAAATAAAGCTATACTAACAGCAGTAGCTACGTAATGGTGCCACTATCTTAAAAAGCTAGTATGTTCCTATTGTGGTCAAAAATTCAACTAAGGGCATATCAAGTGTTAGCAACACTGGCTAAAATACTGTTTATTATCAGCAACACTGACCAAATTACTATTTTTATATAACTTTTGTGTAATGAAACAAGTGTAGCCACGTCAATACACCTTATTAATTATGTTATTATACCTTTGTCAATATACGTTTCATGACAAGACGTATATTGACAAAGGCAATTATTATTGTCCGGAAGTAGTTGGAGTTTTCTTCGAGAGTCGGGCCAGCCCGCTCAGTCAGTGTATTTTTGTACTCCAATCGAGAAAGTGTGAAGTGAAATATCGTCAAGTGTTAAAGTGTTAAAGTGGCAAATTGTAAAGACAAGTGGTAAAGTATAAGAAATACAGCATTAATTATGAGTAAGTTATGTTTTATTTCACTACTATTAATAATAATAAAATTAAAATCCTGAGATCACAAAATGTAGGTATCTGTTGGCGCGATCTGAGTTAGCGCCAACATTTCAGAAGTGGGATGAATTAACGCAAAATCCACTAAGATATACAACATTTAAACTTTAAAAATTCTTTTTATCAAAATAAAATAAAATGAAACACACATTTTGTGATTATTTCATTTTGTGATACTAGTTACCAACAAATAAGAACCGTAAACTTGTCATTTATTTTTAAAATACCCATATTTTGTGAAATTGAAATTGATGTTAGTCACGTGACAAATAAAATACCGCATGCTATTCGTTTTTGTTTCAAGTTTTTCTTCAAGGCAAATCCTTGATATAATCGACTTCTTGTGGGTATTGATAAACATTAAAATTAATTCTCATTAGTTTCTCTGAGTGACTTACTCGTACGTCCTCACGGTGATAGTCAAGGAGAATATAGTCGCGTAATGATCAGAAAAATATCAATATCTGTATTTATAATTCATAATTGAATAAAACTAATATGTTCCACATGCATAGAACCTCATATTTTTTCGAACTTTTACTGCCTCCCGTATCTGGTATGGCTTACAGTGAACCCTCCCGAACAAGATGGTGTCTACGTCTCAGTCCACCGAGATGATGCGGCATCGCGGAAGGAGGCGAAACGCTGCAGGATCTCGGTGGCCACGCCAGCCGGCGCTCACGCAGCCGTTGCTCGGGCAGCCGCGCCAGCCGGCGCTCACGAAGCTGACGCTCGGGCAGCCGGTGCCCACACAGCCGGTGCTCGCAGCCAGCGTCCACACAGCCGGCGCTCGTAGCCGCGCCAGCCGGTGCTCACGCAGTCGACGCTCAGGCAGGCGCGCCAGCCGGCGCCCGTGCAGCCGGCGCCCACACAGGCGGTGCTTGCAGCCGCGCCAGCCGGCGCTGACGCAGCCGGCGCTCACGCAGCTGGCGCTCGGGCAGCCGCATCGCCGGCGCCCACGCAGCCGGCGCTCGCAGCCGGCGTCCGCACAGCCGGCGCTCGCAGCCGCGCCAGCCGGTGCTCACGCAGTCGACGCTCGGGCAGGCGCGCCAGTCGGCGCCCGTGCAGCCGGCGCCCACACAGGTGGTGCTTGCAGCCGCGCCAGCCGGCGCTCACGCAGCCGGCGCTCACGCAGCCGGCGCTCACGCAGCCGGCGCTCACGCGGCCGGCGCTCGGGCAGCCGCACCAGCCGGCGCCCTTGCAGCCGGCGCCAACACAGCCGGCGCTCGCAGCCGCCGCCGGCCGGCGCTCACGTAGTCGACGCTCGGGCAAGCCGTGCCAGCCGGCGCCCATGCAGCCGGTGCTCGCGCAGCAGCGACAGCCGGCGCCCACACAGCCAGCGCTCGGGTGGCCGCGGTGGCTGGCGCTCACGCAGCCACTGCTCGGGCGGCCGCGCCAGCCGGCACTAACGTAGCCGGCAGTTGGGCAGCCGTGCCAGACGGTGCCCGTGCAGCCGGCGATCGCAAAAATGAGTCTTTTCTTTTCGAGTATTTTTACGAAACGTTTAGATGCCTTGAAACCTAGGATACGCTCAGATTCTCATCTAGTGGGTGAGAATGGCAAGCTAAATTGTTAACTGCGTTACTTTCTGACGAAAATTACGATCGGATGCCATGATAACCGATGATAGCTAACCTTTCCCAATTTGGGGATTCGCTGGAGACATTCTACTAGGGTAAAATTGCTTTAATAAATATTTGTCATATGGATTATGACACAAACCGAAGTAAACCATTAAAAGCGCAGTCCTCAGTTAAAACTATAAATATGCAATCTAAACAGGGCCTGAAGAGCTCTCGTAGTTGTAACTATAAGCTCGAGGGTCACAAACAGACGGCTTGAGGGGCTTGACAGAGCCTTAGTCCAATTTAAAAAAAAAAAAAAACAAATATGTCACGAACTTTGTGTGAGTGTGTGGCAAGTGTGACGTTGCCACGGAACCAAGCAGTACTAGTTCAAGCTACTAGCTTATTTTTTATTATTTCTCTTGCATTCATGTTTTACGAGTAAATCATAATATATATATATATATAATGTTACAACATGAAGCCCCGTCGGGGCGTTCCACAGTATAACATTGGTAATTATAATATGTTACAAGTATTATTTATTATTTATTATTATTTATTATTCTATTAAGTGTTAACATTTATGAAAATCATAAAGTATGAATAACAATTAGTAAATAATCATAAAATATGACTGACAATTAGTAAGGAACAAGAAGTAAATAAATGAAAATAAAATATGACTTATAAATAAACGTTATAGGAGCGGTCATATCGTTAATCAATCTTAAAAGAACTTAAGTATAAAGAAAAGTGCATACATACAAAATCACTATCGTATTATACCCGGTCAGTCAAAGAAAAAAATAACGGTTATGATAGTTTCAATAATTAATAATCACTTATCGTTTTTTTTATATTAACATCATAAGGCTGTCAGAATAAATCAAATTTCGTTCAAGGCCTTCATTGATTTTGGCAGCGAATGTTGCATAATTAGATATTACGATTTAAATAAAATCCGTAGTAACTAATATACTGACAAAGATTTGAGAATACTGTGGTACACACAGTAAAATAGTTATATTTGCACCCGTCCAGTGTCGCGTAACACACACAAAAGCATACATATAGCACACGTAAATATTGAAGTTACAACTACTAAGGACGCCCACATATTATGTAAGCAAAACCAGTTTAGTCAATGCGCATCACGTTGCGTTGGTTAAGTTAGAAAGAATTCTTAATAATTAGAGCAATGAGGATAATATTAATCACTCTATGGATTTAAGGTATCGTCATTCGGGCTAACACGCTTTGCACTTGTGGTGTAACAGGTAGGCCCACGATTAGAGGTTATGAGTTCAAATCTCTCTTGTACATTGTCTTTGATGTTTTGTTATTTGTAGTTTAAAAAACAAAAATGCTAATATCAGCATCGATAAAATGTCTCAAAAAAAAAACCAATAGAACAGCTGTTAACAAATTAATAGAAAGGGAGTTAGCTTCCGTAATGGAATTGAGATCCCTGTTCTCTTCAGTAAAGCTAATAAAAGTGCCATATGATACAAGTTAATCGAACAGTTACAGTTATAGACATATTTCTTTCTTTTGTACTTTTTATTATTTGAATAATTACATAGGTCTAAAGACCTAAAAACAAAATCAATTCTTATACATATTAAACTTATTATAAACTAAAAGTAAGAAGATAAAAAAAAGGGGTGTCCGTACTCTTCGATAATATTTATAAATAATTGCTTATGCAGTTTTGCAATACATATGAGTTTTATTGAAATGGATGAGCTTTACATTTTATTAACAATATTAACTAAATGAGCCATTGGTGTTATGAATTAACATGATTAAATGAATGAATTAATGAATTAAATAAATAAAATCTCTGTTGTTTCTAATGTTACACCAAATGAAAGAGAAGAACTAGATTTTTATCAATGGAAAACAACCATTTTTAAATGGCAATCACTAACTTTAAATTCGCTTAATCTGGAGCTAAAATTTCAATCATCAAAATTAACTTTGCAGTAACGGATCGTAAATTTTGCTTTCCAGATAGCTTCATAAGAAAAAGTCAGTGAGGATTAAACCTGGACTCCTCGGTGGCCAATTAACGTCGTCTCGATTACGCTCTTACTGTAGAATTCGAATCAGTTGACAGGGTTATCGGGATTTATTTCCTGTACGGCAACAGCTTTATTAGAACGCAAGTGTAATGCCTTTAATAATCGGCAGAACTGTGATTTATTCAAAGTTAGAGTTTTTGGGACCAAACGCATTATAGTCTTATATTAGCTGAGACAGATGGACATATAGTAGACGGTTTTCCCCGTTCTTGAAGTTCTTATGCAACCCGGTTTTTTGGCCGGCATTGTGTTCCCAGTCCTCTCTTGTGGACCCAATTGAATTTGCACTTAGAACATTATTTTTACCAACATTAAATTAAAATATTTTATTGAGACGCCCAGTAAAGATATATATATTTAAATCCTGATTCTTGTAAAAAGAAAAAACCTGTAGACCTTTCCTCACCCTCTGTTACCTGCGTATGACAGACTACAGACAAAACAGAAACGAAAATATTTCTGAATCACCCTTTAAGGGACAGCCCTGGTCCTAGAATAAAATATGCTGGGACAACCCTGGTCCAATATTTATTTTAAGGACCACCATGGTCTGTGACTATGTTTATAGTTAAAATAGAATTTGTTAATTTGAAATTATTAGAGGCCTGGTGGCATACGAACAACGTTGGTCTTAGAATTTAACATTGGACAACCTGGTCCAATATTTATTTCAAGGACAACAATGGTCCATGATTACGTAAATACTTAAAATAGAATTTGTTTATTTAAATTATTAATTATATTTATAGAAAGTTAGAAATTATTAGTGATACAATAACGTAAATCTGCCATGTTTTGTTGCTTGTCGCTCGAGGTCGACGACCCAATTTGGATGGCCGACTGTTAGCAACACTGGCTAAAATACTGTTTATTATCAGCAACACTGACCAAATTACTATTTTTATATAACTTTTGTGTAATGAAACAAGTGTAGCCACGTCAATACACCTTATTAATTATGTTATTATACCTTTGTCAATATACGTTTCATGACAAGACGTATATTGACAAAGGCAATTATTATTGTCCGGAAGTAGTTGGAGTTTTCTTCGAGAGTCGGGCCAGCCCGCTCAGTCAGTGTATTTTTGTACTCCAATCGAGAAAGTGTGAAGTGGAATATCGTCAAGTGTTAAAGTGTTAAAGTGGCAAATTGTAAAGACAAGTGGTAAAGTATAAGAAATACAGCATTAATTATGAGTAAGTTATGTTTTATTTCACTACTATTAATAATAATAAAATTAAAATCCTGAGATCACAAAATGTAGGTATCTGTTGGCGCGATCTGAGTTAGCGCCAACACAAGTGATTAAAGTTAACGGTCACCGTTAAACTATGAACGTCAAACTTGAAAACTCTATAGGTAACCTGCATGTCATTGTTAGACAAGTGTAAATTAAAAATTTATAACACCCCCGACAAGTCAAGGTTACAGTAACTAGTCCAAAGTATCTGAGTTTTCCAGAACATCATTTTCAAATAAATAATCATGTATCTAGGCAACGTCGATCTTGACAGCTTGACATTTGTCAATTGACATAATATTATGAACCTAACGGTTATCTAACCTTCTTTTCTACGAGAAAACTAGAAAAGAGCTGATAACTTTTAAACGGCTGAACCAATTTTTTTGGATTATAGCTAAGAACACTCTCGATTAAGCCACCTTTCAAACAAAAAAAGTAAATAAAAATCGGTTCATTCGTTTAGGCGCTACGATGCCACAGACAGATACACAGATACACAGATACACACGTCAAACTTATAACACCCCTCTTTTTGGGTCGGGGGTTAAAAACGAGTCTTGTTTACTCAAATTTCACACGTTGTTTGAATGGCAGCCCAAAGGATAACAGGGCATACAGATTGATTTTCAGACTCAGACTGTTCCACGCGTGACGATGCGCCCTCTAAGTTCAAGTGCATTACCCATAACCAAAAATAAACTGTAAATCACAATCATGCAAATTAACCCTTCAAACGCCATCGAAATTCAAATGACGTCCATAAAATCGGTCTCCGCACAATATCTCAAATGTATTCAGGAACATTAACAAAGCAAACTAAAACCTATGCCACTTACGCCCGAATTGGCTTTACTATCCATTAATGAGCTATTGAAAAATGATAGCAAAAATAATTCGCTGCAAGAAATTATCATAAACCATTTTAGGGTTAACCTTTCCCATGCTGTCATGACTGCTGTGTTTCTAATATGAACTTACAAGCCGGGTAATAGAGTTCAAGATCACTTGTATTATTTCTTGTTTAAACATTGAAAAGATCATCTACGATTTTGCATCATCTTTTATCTGTAATCACTTACAACGCATTTTCAACTTTATTCACTACGAAATAAGATTCAAAAATCTTATTTAGATTCATGAAAAGTAATCATATGATAATTTTTTAACCCATAAATGGCGTATGCAAATTTTGACTCGGTTTGTATCGGATGCTTAGAAGGATTTATATGAGAGGGTGATTCCAATATGGCGATGACAGATGCGAAGACGGGTTCAAAACATCGTATCGAATTACGTGAAATGCATTATTTTGTGTAATGCTTTTTAAAGGCCCAAAGGGGATATTTGAAAATTGTTAGACAGTTGTTAGATATGTAGTTGATAGAATGCTAAATGAGACGTAAATAGGAGGATATCTACTCTTCGAAAGGTATGTTATACTTGGTCATCAGCATCGTTATCAACCGATAGACATTCGCTGCTGAACTCTTGTCTCTTGTAGGCACTTTCACACGCTACGGTCTCGCGCCGCCTGAATCCAGCGGCACCCTGCGACTCGTTTGATGACGTGTGACCACATAAGGAATCTTTCAAGGTTGCGCTTTCTGATGCAAGGTCGCCATTCTAGCACCTTGGGTACAGTGGCGTGAAGCTCATAGAAGTATAAAAGTACTGCCTACCCTAGTTGTGATAGATTAATGCTTATTTTCCACTATGACCTGCCAGAAAATAAGTTCATACCTTAATGCTTACCCTGGCTTTAAACCTACGCTTGGGTGGTTGGTTACTTAGTCTTTTGAATTAATTAATCTAGTCCAGATTTCAATTAATCTTCAATTATAAATATATAAATGCTTATCTACAATTATACTTCTTCTTCGTGTTCATTATTGTTCAAAGAATTAAGGAGTTGCCGAAGCAGTGTGCATAAAATAAATTTTTAGGTACATGAACAGCAAAAACTGAATAAAACTTTAATGAAATTGTACCATATTGATGAAATCAAATTTCGGACGCCATTTTAGCACTTTTTTTAGTTTTAAGCCATTTTGCTTGAAAATGAGTTTAGATTTATATTCAGTGATCGAAATGATGAACTTGGCACTCAACTTCAACTGCTTGAACTTATTTCCTGAGTTCAAATTTTATATTCAGTGAGTCAAAAACCATTAGTTACCACGAGATTTTAGAAAACCATAAATCCACCTGAATGAAGTCTGAATGTACATAATAAAAGTCCTATAAATGCTAATCACACTAATATTATAAAGGAGAAAGTTTGTATGTGTGTGTGTGTGTGTGTGTGTGTGTATGTTTGTTTCTCTTTCACGCAAAAACTACGGATTGGGCTGAAATTTAAGATGGCGATAGATTATACCCTGGATTAGCACATAGGCTACTTTTATCCCGGAAAATCAAAGAGTTCCCACGGGAATTTTAAAAACCCTACTTCCACGAGAACGAAGTCGCGGGCATCAGCTAGTATAATATATTATCAACCACAAAAATTTTCTAATAACTGTTTCACGGTCAATAAGTAATTGCTGTACAATTATTAAGGGAAAAACTACCGCGTGTCGATACCGAGACAAGTATGGAATAGGATTTTATAAAAATGTGGCTACTTCTGTAAACACAATCTCTAAACTTAAAAGTCTTCTAACGCTAACCTTTTCCGCGTTGAGCATTATGAAAGGGACAATATATTTAGATTTACATGTATTTTAGTTTAGTTAAGAGGTTTTTTTTAAATTGAAAGAATTTTTTTTGAATTTATACCTAGACTTTTTAATTACTAGCGCTTGGCTGCAATCAGACCTGCTGGCAAGTGATGATCCAGTGCACTCTTGACTTTAAAGGTACTCATATTAAAAGTGGAAGGGATATGATATGACAATTCATAACAAATTATGCCCCGCCAGTGCCCTGTTCGCATGAAAATGTAGTTATATTAGGTAGTACCTATTTGTAGCCTGCAAGATATAAAAACGAAAATTTAAAACTTTGTTTTTGTTAGTTGAATTTCATTTTTTGCAACGTACCGAAGTACATAGCCGCTTATATTGGTTTATATGTTCCATTTGAAATGAAATGATAGTTTCATTCATTAATTCATTCATAATAATAATTTTATTACGGTTTCCTATTCAAATGAAGCTATCTCCATGAAGATAAGCATCAAGATTGCCGACAGTAGACAAGTGCGGTCTTGCTTCATTGATCACTATGCACTACTTATACAATTATTATAATCATAGGTATATTAATTATGCATATATGAATTAATTGTTTTTTTAAGTACTTGTTTTTATTCCTCTCGGTAATCGTCTGAAACAAAACATATGTTTATTGATTCATTTATTCCAAAGATTATTTTAAGATTCCAGAAAGGTAAATTTGTATAAGTAGGTATGCCCACAACTTCTCCGCGTAGACGAAATTTCAATCCCCTATTTTACCCACACAACGGGGTTGAAACCCCTAATTTACCCCCTTGTGAGGGTGAAATAGGGGTTCCAGTTTGAGCTGTCAAAATATATTTCATTCGTTCATTCATACACTCGTGCATACATCTGTATTCTACTTTTTAAATGAAGTCGTCTCCTTATTTAAACAGAACGTAGAGATTGCGACAGATGACAGGTGCAGTTTTGCTTCATTGGACTCTACGTACCCGGTACCTACCTACTGTAGGCAGTCATGCATCGCGTCACACGACAACACATCTGTCTTTAAATACTCTTTTGGCTTTTAAGTTTTAATGATTGCTAGGCGCTGTTCGGTTTAAAGAATTTATTCTCAAAAAGAACATACTGTTCACTTACATTAAGATTACAATATACATTTCAGTACTTACACAGACGCATGCATTTACACTTTAAATTTTATATCACACTAATATTATAAAGGCGAAAGTTTGTATGTGTGTGTGTGTGTGTGTGTGTATGTTTGTTACTCCTTCACGCAAAAACTACTGGACGGATTTGGCTGAAATTTAGAATGGAGATAGATAATATCCTGGATTAGCACATAGGCTACTTTTTATCCCAGAAAATCAAAGAAATCCCACGGGATTTCAAAAACCTGATTCCACGCGGGCGAAGTCGCGGGCATCGGCTAGTTATACTATATTATTAAAACTATATCAACCTAAATACTTATTTACTACAATTTAGTCTGACTTATTAACTAATACAATTTTGAGTAATAATTTACAGATTCTATTTACACAATGTTTTCCGCTATATATATTTTTAACCTATTCCTAAACTGACTAATATTTTTAGACTGCTTGACTATATTATCAGGTATGTTATTAAACATATGTACACCCTCACACATAATATTTTTGCTCCCATAGGTTTTTGTCCGAGGTTGCCAAATGTGTATTTTGCTTTTATTTCTAAGATTATGGGTAATAGATCTTTGTTTAAATGTTATATTTGTATGTACTGTTCTTAAAAATATCCATAATTAATATTATGAATGCGAATGTGTGTCTGTTTGTCTGGCTGTCTGTCTATCTGCTAGGTTTTCACGGCCCAACAGATTAATAAAATGAAAGATAAAATTAATTAATTATGCTTTACCGGTTTATACGAAGTTTGGTAGGTACAGTGGTTTGGTGCGACCCAGAAATTGACAATTTTTATCGCGAAAAATTAAATAGTTCCCACGGGATTTAAAGATCTAAATCCACGCGGACGAAGTCGCGGGCATTATCTATTAGAAAAATAAAATTGAATTAGGTATTACTAGACTCCATCCGCGTGGATAGATACCTATAGGTAGGTTTTATAAATCTCGCGGGATATTTTGATAACAAAGATTTTGCTCACCGATAAGTTCCTAGGATGATTCATTGCCACCGAATTCCGGATTCCGTATCGAATTATAAAAACATTAATTTTGCACAAAACGACTGTTACAGTTACAAACGGGTTCGAAATTCAAATTAATGATGGCGATTTGAAGCCGGTTGACAAGCAATAATCGATTTTTGTATCGATCCAAATCCATGCAATCATCAATACGAATTTTACGGGCCGTTTGCAATGCTTTTTACATAGTTGCGAAATAAATGATGGATTAGAAATGAAATTAAATAGGTAGTAAAGGGTGAACAAAATATTATTCGAAATGAATTAGAGCGGATAGAAAAGTTGTTAATTAATACCTATATGCTATATATCCATTATAATATTACATACCACCTCCTAATTGATAAGCCCTAGGTTCTAGAAAGATGTGCTCAAAGGTTCCCTTTTTCGAAATTCACAAGGAAACAAAGCTGCAGGCGTCCACTAAGAGAGGATTTTAAGAAATTTCGATGGGATTAAAAAAAAATCACGCGGGCGAAGTTGCGGTAGAAAGCTACTACTCAATTTAATTGTTAAGTTATAAAACAACTTATTTTAAAAATTAAGTCATGATTTAAACAGTGTGGCTATGACTTTTAACATTTAAAATAAAATGTGGCACATAAAACAGTACCGGTTTTGGAATAATCTAAGCGATTGTATATCAATAGCTAGATTTTGTTTATCTACAAAAGCTGCGTTCAGACGGTAAAACTTAATCAAAAATTTTGCAAATTGCTCAAAAAAATCTCGAAGAGATCGGTGTACAATATACAATATGAAAAAGGACCAAATTAAGAATCTCCGCCTTTTTGGAAGTCTATTAAAAAGGCGTCCACTCTGATAATAATAAAATTCTCGCCAAAAACGACGCACAATGCAGTTTTTTTAGTAGCGAGGATGCCGCTCGAGATGATTTGGAAGTACCTACTTACTTATTTAATACCTATTTTGAATATACTATGATTTATTGAACGCATAAAAAAGCACCGGAACTAGCATTCGGTATTTGAAAGTGGAGCATTCTAAAAAAGAACCATCAATTAGAGTAACTCAATACGGTGTCACATTAAAATGACGAGTCGCACTAATGGATTTCCAAATTTGAATTTCAAATATCGTTCGAATGGTTCGGAATCGGCTGCTTCATCTGTCCATACTCGTCTCAAAAAACAAAATATAACAAATAAATATACAAACAAAAAACTCAAAATATATTGTGACATCACAATATATTTTGAGTTTTTATTTAATCGATTCATTTTGTCAGACTATGGATTAGGTGTAATAAATCGAATTAAATAATGGATTTTATGAGATTGGTCACTTTTACACCGTTCAACATTTACAAAATGATTTTTTAAGCAAAAAAATTATATATTTGTACAAGTAATCAAATAATGACCGCAGAAATCCCTATTTGGTTTTAAAAAAAAGAATAGACACCTATTTAAAGCCATCCGCCCACAGACAAGCAAACACACAAACCGATCTCATTACTAACAATGCGCCATATATTACTCCGTTTCCGGTGAGAATTCGTAGCCCTGTCCCTTTCCAGTGTATTAAAGTTGTATCTTTCGTCTCTTTCGCTGGATCATTTGACGTATCAAGATCATTAGGAGGCGATACAGTGATTTGTATAGTATTTTTAAGGTACTCTTTAACGCCAAGATTAATGCGTACTTTCATGTCAATTGTTAAATTAACTTTTAGCTCGGTTTACACTTTATTTTTTTATAATTTAAATGTAGATTTTTTAACCTTTATAAGAGAGTTCAAAGTATACTGCCGTGAGCCGTCCTATAATATAAAGTGCCGTTAACTAAATAGTTCAGGAATTTATTATGTATTGTCAAAAATATAGCAATTAAGAGAAACTAGTTTTTCTAAAAAAGTTTGCTAAACTAACTAAACTCAAAATCAAAACCTCGGTTCTACGTAGCATTATTTTTTTTGGTAGATGCATTTGACGGTTCAAAAGTAGGTAGGTAGGTAGGTAAGTATCTACTTGTAAAAAATTTTTTGAGTAAAAATCTTTCTATTTCTAATACACTCTATTTGATAGGATGAGTAACTAATAAACCTAATAAAATGATTAATTTAAATCAAACGAGGTTAGCCGTATTGAATAATAACAAGTTCTAATCATTGTAATACAATTTCATCATCACCATCATCAACCGATCAACGTCCACTACCAGACATACTAGGTCTCTTGTAGGTAGGGCCTTCCACGAAAACGTGAAAAAAATACTAAAGATTATAGGATCTTTTCTTATGTCGTCGATTTTTTTTTTAATTTCTGAACATTAGAAAGTGGTTTAAAAATTAGTGGTTTCAAAATTCAAACGCACTCGCTTATAAAAATACCACGAAAAATAAAACTCCAAATCGCAATTCAATATTATGATTTACCTCCAACCGTAAAACACAAAGTGACATCGGCTGCACCAAATAGCGCCATGTTTTAAAAAACATAAAAACGCCAAACAATAAGGCAGAATAGAATGCATTTCATATGCAAATTCGGTTTAAAATTTTTGACATAACCATAAAAGATGGATCACATTCGAAAATTGAATGAATGGAACGGATTCAAATATTTAAACAAAGGTATTCGATGTTCGATTTTTGAATATTGTCTAATGTCTATTTATCTACTGTATTGTTATATTATCTATAAATATAGATAAACAATAAAGATATTGCTCTATAGAGAGCAGTCTCTTTTTTGACCAAATTAATTCAAGTTTTATTAAGTTTTAAAATAAATTTCCTTTAGCAACTTACTATATTACCTAAGTACTTACTATAAAATCCATATTCAAGTAAATATTGAATCATAGCAGTTTTATTATTATGACTATATACATATTGTGTTTCATATTTTTTCATTACAGTGATTCCCAGCATAGCATTAGGAATACCCTATGTCCTATACCTTTTTAACTTTTCTGTGATTCACAAAGTCAGATTTTTTTTAAATGCAATGTGCTCCGTATTTTTTTTTTTCAATTATAAAATACGCTCTACTTAAACACTCTAATGACCTTTTTAAAAATCTATTTAAAATTATTGAAACATTTTTTTTACTAATAAAAAGGCGAACGATCCAAATCGTACGATTGAACTTCGAACCCTCACAATGACGCAAGTCATTAGAAGATTTGAATAATAAAAAACTAACTAGAGGGGAGACACTGCTTAGTGTTGCATAAGTAATTATAACAATTATTTTTTGATAGATAATAAATTATTTCTGACGGGCGTTGTTCTGTTGCCGAAAAATGGTCACAGATAAAAATAAGAGCGATTCGTTAAAATGTTTTGGCTAAAGTCATCATTAGGAAACCTGCAGGCCTGAGAGTTCTTTACAACTTTCTTAAAGGTGTGTGAAGTTTGCCAATCCGCACTTAACAAGCGTGGTTCAATTCCCTTTTTGAGAAAAGATCGTCTCATCAAAGATCCAAAAAGATGATCATATTAATAGTATAATAGTCTGAATACTATACGTAAGCTCAGTCATGAAAACTGAATGCCATCGAGTTCATTTGACATTGGTTTATTTTACATTACTGCTTCACTGAGTTATATTAAAATAACTTTTCCTAGTAAACCTTCAATAGTTTAAAAATAAATGTCAAATGAACTCTGTGGCTGTCTCACTAAATTAGCAAATCACCCCGCTGGACGGCGCCTACTAAATTGGTTCACGTATTAATACCAGATAAGACACTATCTGAAGACACAACTGGTTAAAATACGACACAAAACGAAATCAAATCACGGAACACGTGCGTTTTTTGTCACCCCCATCATTTCCTCCCATTGAACAGATGTCCCCGCATTCAAATCAAGATGTTATTATATTTAGATCTCGTTTGACAATGGCTTGAAAAAATCTTCGAGTAACGCTTGTTGGCGCAGCTGATTGGTGTTTTTTAAAACTTTGTTTCACTTTTGATGATAGAAAGTGTGATTGTGTTTTTGTGTGTTTTGCGGAGAGTTGCGTGGGTGAGTTTCACTGTCAATACGAAAGATTGGTTTATTTTAAACATGTACATATTTAATTATGTGAAAGTCTTTCCTATGATGATAAATTTGGAGCTTGAAATCGGGAAAAAATGTAGGCTCCCTCTTAATAAATAGATTGATAAAGATTTACTTTGAGCTCGCAACCGTGAATCAAACTAACTAATCTCAAATAGGTAGATGATGTCCACGACTTCATCCAAGTAGTTTTTAAAAATTCCGTGGGAACTTTTTGATTTTCCGAGACAAAAAGTAGCCTATGTCCATTCCTGGGATGCAATCTATATCTGTGGAGAATTTCATCAAAATCTGTTAAGCGGATGGACCATGATCAGCTAACAGACAGACACACTTTTACATTTATAATATTAGTCTGGAAGTATGGATAGTAAGAAAAATATAGCGATGCCGGATGCAGCCTCTATATAGGTAAAGGTACACAGGCACAGGTCCACAAAAACATAAAGAAAAGAGTAATAAGAAGAGTAATTTCAAAAACTCCATAGATAAGCAGCCATAGGAGACTGCAATTTCTGAAAACGAAAATATCATTTCTCTCATTTAATTTTGTGTGGTTCAAATATTACACAAATCGTTCTTAACCCCCGACCCAAAAAGAGTGGTGTTATAAGTTTGACATGTGTATCTGTGTATCTATCTGTCTGTGGCATCGTAGCTCCTAAACGAATGAACCGATTTTAATTTAGTTTTATTTGTTTGAAAGGTAGCTTGATCGAGAGTGTTCTTAGCTATAATCCAAGAAAAGTTTGAAAGTTACTGAAACCTTCATTTGTCGGGGGTGTTATAAATTTTTATTGTAGACTTGTTTAATTTCGTGTGGTTTAAATACCTATTACACAAATCGATTTTTGAAATTGTTAACACTTAAAAATTAACAAATTGTCAAGTATCGGATATTGAGTGCAAGATGCAGTGCCGTTGCACATTGCAACGTGGAACAGTATGCCCGCATCATCTACCCGTAATTGCTGGTACGATGTAGAGTTGGAACGACTAGAATAGCCACCCGATTAATTTGAAGTTCGTAACTACTCGTATTTTTTTGGGAACCTATGACAAGACAAAAGTGAGTTAGTTATAAGTTTGACGTGTGTATCTGTGTATCTGTCTGTGGCATCGTAGCGGCTAAATGAATAAACCGATTTTAATTTAGTTTTTTTTTGTTTGGAAGGTGGCTTGATCGACAGTGTTCTTAGCTATAATCGAAAAATTTGGTTCATCCGTTTAAAAGTTATCAGCTTTTTTCTAGTTTTCTTGTTTTTTGGATAGTGCTTATTCTCAAGCTTATTACTGACCACTGATATAGAACATCTTAGCTATTCTCACTAAAAATAAAAGCAGTGTAAAGTTTACATTCTTACTATGTAGAGAGATACGTTTAAAGAGTTTTGGCTATTTTATTATAGAGCCTAGCCTACCTACATGTCCGCCATTTGGAAAAAGCAAAATGAGGGTCTATTAATTAAGCCAATATATTTAAAGTGCGTCCTTAATGGAGTGAATTTTTGCGATAATATTGTGACGTCTTAGCTAGGATTATAGGTATTTTGTTAAATAAATATGTTTTTAATTTATTGTGTACTAGCTGATGCCCGCGACTTCGTTCGCGTGGATGTAGTTTATTAAAAATCCCGTGCGAACTCTTTGATTTTCCGGGATAAAAAGTAGCCTATGTGCTAATCCAGAGTATAATCTATCTCCATTCTAAATTTAAAACCCAATCCGTCCAGCAGTTTTTGCGTGAAGGAGTAACAAACATACACACACACACACATACAAACTTTCGCCTTTATAATATTAGTGTGAAGTGTGATTAACAAGACTTAAATAAAAAAAGTAATCTTTATAAGTAATAATATATGCAAAGTATCTTCCTTGCACACAAAACAGTAAGTATCTAATCCATAATGCTTCATAGATATGATATTTAATGCAGTCAGTCCTGTCTATACCTTTGTAACGTCTATCAATTCCACTCATTTGATATGTAATCGTCATTTCTGGGGTATATTTGAAGAATATAATAATGACGATTAATTAACATGGCTGATGGTGAAACAATGAATCGGCCGGCGATGACTTGCATGGGGGTTCCAAACGTACCGTCAAACAAAGATATGACTTATTAAAAAGCAATAAGAGATATTTTAGAATGACTATTTTTGAGAAAAAATTAAAAGTATTGCTTTGATATTTACATTGATTAATATGCATAGAGGCAATATAAAGATGTTTTAGTTTAGTAATGTTATTTAACTACTCATAATCATATTAAGTACTAGCTGATGCCCACAGCTTCGCCCGCGTGGATTGAGGTTTTTAGAAATCCCGTGGGAACTCTTTGATTTTCCGGGATAAAAAGTAGCCTATGTGCTAATCCAGGATATTATCTATCTCCATTCCAAATTTCAGCCAAATCCGTCCAGTACTTTTTGCGTGAAGAAGTAACAAACATACACACACACACACACACACACACACACACACACACACACACACACACACACACACACACACACACACGCACACACACACACACACGCGCACGCACGCACGCACGCACGCACGCACGCACGCACGCACGCACGCACGCACGCACGCACGCACGCACGCACGCACGCACGCACGCACGCACGCACGCACGCACGCACGCACGCACGCACGCACGCACGCACGCACGCACGCACGCACGCACGCACGCACGCACGCACGCACGCACGCACGCACGCACGCACGCACGCACGCACGCACGCACGCACGCACGCACGCACGCACGCACGCACGCACGCACGCACGCACGCACGCACGCACGCACGCACGCACGCACGCACGCACGCACGCACGCACGCACGCACGCACGCACGCACGCACGCACGCACGCACGCACGCACGCACGCACGCACGCACGCACGCACGCACGCACGCACGCACGCACGCACGCACGCACGCACGCACGCACGCACGCACGCACGCACGCACGCACGCACGCACGCACGCACGCACGCACGCACGCACGCACGCACGCACGCACGCACGCACGCACGCACGCACACACACACACACACACACACACACACACACACACACACACACACACACACACACACACACACACACACACACACACACACACACACACACACACACATACAAACTTTCGCCTTTATAATATTAGTGTGATTATACTTACCTATCCAGTACCTGACCACATATTATATACCTACATTGGGTGTCTATCTAGTCACAGTATCACAGTAATATTATAAAGGCGAAAGTAAGTGTGTATGTGTGTGTGTGTATGTTCGTTACTCCTTCACGAAATTTGTAATGGAGATAGATAATATCCTGGATTAGCACATAGGCTACTTTTAATCCCGGAAAATCAAGGAGTTCCCCGGGATTTCTAAAGCCTAAATCCACGCGGGCGAAGCTGCAGGCATCAGCTAGTAAGTCATAGTTTGCAAAAATCTAGGTACTCTTTTTGAAATGGAATCGGTTGAAAGTATTGCAAAGAACAAGTGCAATAATAATCCATGTCGGTAACATCTTGGAGGCTTTGATGGCCTCGATTTGTGTAGAGCAGTGAACGACACAGAGCTTCAATACATATCTAGTCTAAAATAAAGTCAGCCTGCAGCACCTCCGTTCAAAACTTCACCGCATAATGGATAATAAATAAAAAATAAATAATAAATAAGCCTTTTATTTTCTCTCTTCATTTCACATTTGGTTTTTACATTATTATTATGTACCATTATTATATATTAAACAAATGAATTAAACAATAAAAAAATGAATTAGAAATGAATTAATCCTATGGATACAAATGTTTAATTAAATAGTAGGCCGACACTATCACTACTCTCAAAGAAAATACCTAATAAAATTTCAGATCCATACAATGTTCAATATAGATGTAGCTAAATTAACTAATTTATCAGTGGATTTTGGAGTACCTCCTGTAGACCCTGACCTCAGAGTCGGTATAAACGTTAAGATTATGAAGATCCTCTTCTTTAATTAAAGCTTTTCTTTAACAAGTGTAAATTAAAAATTTATAACACCTCCGACAAGTGAAGGTTTCAGTAACTAGAAAAGAGCTGACAACTTTTAAACGGCTGAACCGATTTTCTTGGATTATAGCTAAGAACACTCTCGATCAAGCCACCTTCCAAACAAAAAATCTAAATTAAAATCAGCTCATTAGTTTAGGAGCTACGATGCCACAGACAGATACACAGATACACACGTCAAACTTATATCACCGGTCTTTTTGGGTCGGGGGTTAAAAACGTAGTTCTGATTTTTCCATATACTCTACATCATTACTCTGTGCTCTATTATCGAAATGCACATCGCGGTTCTAAGGGTTGAATATTTCTGTACTAAACCAGAACAAATTTGCGGTCCAATCTCCCTTAATATTGAGACCATAAGGTTCAATCTCCAATGACCATAACACAGTGGTAACATTGTCGTTTGATATTTACCGCGACACCCATCGTTGCTCGCATTACCGAAATTGTTCGTCTACAATGGACTGATGTTCTCTCATGCATTATTTTCCAACAGTCGATACTTTGTGGCGGTATTGGTAAGTACATGAAATGATGAATACCACAGACAAATAAACCTATATTCCTTGTGAAAAATAAGCCACCGATTTTACTACAAAAGTAATTAAACCTAGGAGTACCTAGGTACCTACCTACCTAGTAATAGGTAATAATATTGGCACACTCAAAGGTCTACAGTTTTCCAGCACAAACTATAGATCTTTGAGCCAGTAAAATAAGACCGGTCGCGGTGGGTTACAACAGGTAACAGGAAGATGTTGAGGATGGGGAACGTGGGAAGGGAATTGCCCTCCCGGTGAAGTCTAGCCCTCGGGAGGAGCTGTGGATGATTGTTGCGACCCGCTAATTTATATTGACAGTGCCCTTACGAGTACGGAGTGTGTCTATGGTATGGCCGAGCATCCTCCGCAGTCCGCACCCATACACTATCAAGTACACATATTGTTCAAGTAGCTTATGCCCGCAACTTGGTCCGCGTGGACTACTTACGGACTACAAAATAGATCAGTCAGTCAGTCAGTCACCTTTTCCTTTTATATACCTATTTAGATTTGATTGAGGCTAACAGGATTTCGTCCAATGTAGATCTTTTACTAGGTACTTTTTGTTCTCATGTTCCTAAACTGAAAACGCCACACGATCAAGTTTGCATGATCAACCTTTCAAGCGTCATGAAAATCGGCCGGGCCTGGTGATGAGTTAAATTATTAAATATAATTAGTAATAGTAGATGTTTAAATAGATTGGTATAGAATAGCGTCGGCTATTGACTACAAAAACAATACAACGCCGAACAACCTTTGGTACAAAGTTACAAGCCCACTACTGCGCGAAGTTCATTTGAATACGTGGTGCAAGGTACAAGCGACTGCAGATGCAATTACAGGAAAAATAACTCTGATCTTGAACCTGCGCAGTGGGCGATTAATCGAGCTGTTTGGTGGGATGAAGTGAGACGTGACGGTGGGCGTGTCTTTATGAAAGAACAGTGAGAAAGTCAGTATGAAAGAACAGCGGGTAGGCACCAATGTGCAGATGCACTTTCTCTACTGTCGTCGTGGAAATCGGTAACAATAAAGTAATTCTTAGCTACAACATGACGATTGTAGTCACCTTTGATTGGCTGATACTCTCGCCACTGTCTAAAATGCATCATTGCAGCAAAAATACCATAAATTCAGCCAATCACAACAATGATAACAATTATGATAGCAATGGTTGATGCAATCTGTCCCGTAATCGACTAACAGAGCTCTTTTTACATGAGAACATTTGCCGTATGATACGCTGCAATGCTTCTATCGTAGCCTATCGCTGTCATACAAGAGTTTATATCCTAACCAATTAGCTGCATATTATTATCAGATTTGTCCCTCAAAAATTCTCTTCAGAATGCACTAATCCTCATATTTGTTCCTCCTTGTACCTATATCCTCGTATGCATGTTTATTACTCTTTCACGCAAAAACTACTAGACGGATTTGTCTGAAATTTGGAATGGAGATAGATTATACCCTATATTAACGCATAGGCTACTTTTTATCCCGGAAAATCAATGAGTTCCCACGGGATTAAAAAAAACTATATCTACGGGAACGAAATCGCGGGCATCAGCTATGTACTTAGTTAATTTTATGATGCGACAATGACAATCCTAAAGCTTCCCAAATCCGCTTCATCTTGTATCTAACACCGAACAGAGCGATCAAAGAGCCGCGACCAGCTCCCGGTACAAAAATGTAGTTCAACATTAATAATTTATGAGGCTTAAAGACTTTATTACAGTCGTCATGTTAATTCAGTGTTTAAATTATTTTTATTGACGCGTCATCCTGGAACGTCAAACGTTAGCTCCGTTCGATATGGACCTTTTGTTTAGCTGTAACTTTTTTAAAAGGTCATCAGGTCAAATATACGTAAGGTGTTTTTTCTCGTGCCTGACGAAACGGGATGATTTCTTGACATAGATGTCTAGAAATCATGATGATTAAAAATATAATATGTGTGGATAGTAGCCGGGACCGACGGACTTCAAATTCTCTTCCAAATGTCCAAAGTCACCCATCCATTTACCGACTTAGGTTATCGTTGCTACAACAACACCCACTAAGAAAGGATTTTCAGAAATTCTATAGAGTGAAGCCGGGATGGGTCAGCTATATAATATAAATTTTTTATGCCGAGACAAATGAAATACAAAGAAAACAAAACGCAAACATTAGAAAGTATTAGGGGGGTATCTTTGCATGCACATTAAAACAGCTGTACCGATCCCTTCGATAAGATCGGAAGGGTTGAGTTGGAAATGTATGGATCAGGAAAAAAGTGAATCAATTTTTTTTAGTAAGTAGAGTAATAAAATAAATATTATCGCAAAAAGGTGGAAATCGTCAAAGATAGCTTTCTATACCATTGATGACCAATGGATTAATGGACATTCGGGGTTCTAGGGTCCGATCATGGACACGCACCTCTGACTTTTCAAAGTTAGGTACTTACTTAGGTAGGTAAGTGTGTGCTACTCGTACAAGCAGTTAAGATATATGTACTTGCTTTAACGATAAACGAAAACATCATCGTGAGGAAACCTGCACGCTTAAGAGTTCTCCATAATGATCTGAAAAAGATTCAAAGCTGTGTGAAGTCTGCCGATTCGTACTTTGATAGTGTAGTGGACTATGGCCTAACCCCTTCCCATTGGAGCGGAAATTGGTGCTCAGTAGTAGTGTACTACGTAGTGCGACGAAGAGTTGAAATGATGGCATCTGGTATCATCACTAGAGGCATATCCACACAATTCTTTCATAACTAATCTGGGGGCGAATTCAAAAAAGTTAAAAGAAAAAACTGGGCGTCCAGAATCCCTTCTTATGCAAATCTCTCTTTCGAATATTTGAAATAACGTTTGATTTCCGTCGCGCCGCGCTGGAGTGTTGCTATTAATTATTAATTTCGAAATGATTTATTAGCATTTTCCTTACGGACTTATGAAAAATTCTATAAAAGTTAATTAGGAGTATAAACGTGATATTCATTGAAAGGGTTCCTTTTCCGGTTTTTTTTCTTATTCCTCAATAGAAATTAATTAAGGCGCAACGCAATGGATTTTGCCGGTATATTAGGTATATACCGGCAAAATCCATTGCGTACTACTTAGGTAAGTATTTACTTAGTGCTTGATAGTAGGTAGGTATGATTGATAATATATATTTATCATCGTGATCAACCCATCGCCCATGCCGGCGAACTACTGACCACGGATCTGCATTCAAGAAGTGTTTACGCCATAATCCACCACGTTGCAGGCCCAGTGCAGGATTGGCAGGCTTCACACACCTTTGAACACAATTGGAGAACTCACATGCATGCAGGTTTCCTAACGATGTTTTCCTTCACATTAGATAGACAGATATATAAAGGGCGATTAATCTTAAAATATTCAAGGCCCTTACGTCACCTTTAAGTCACTTCTAGGTAAGGAAAATGCAATACTTACTTAAAAGATACCTGGCTCTTCCTAAAGTAGGTGCCTACCTACCTTTACACGATTCATAACTTCACTACGACAGTTTACACGATTTTCCATCTCGAGATTGTCAAAATGACGAAAGTTGTGCGCCGATTGGGAAACAAAGAAATTAAGTCGTGACGATTATCAAGAGCAACCTTAATCTCTTACTCAATAGGTAGATACCTACCGTCATCATCATTGTTTTGATATTAAAATTGCCCCATTATTGCGCTTGCGGCGCGGCGGTCATAGCTTAGTGGTTAAGACGTCTGTCTTCAATTTGGGAGGTCGGAAGTTCGATCAAGGCACGCACCTCTAACTTTTCAACGTACCTACTTAAGTTTTTTTTACTCAGATGAGTACAAGGTAAGTAGCCCTTGGCTGCAATCTCACCTAGTGGTCTTACCAGTGGTAAGTGATGATGCAGTCTAAGATGGAATCGGGATAACCTGGTAGGTAGGTACCTATGGCAATTTTTATTAAACCCCTTTGGTTTCTACACGGAACAATTAATCGCTTGGTGGCATGACTTTGCCGATAGGGTGGTTACAAGCCACGGCCGTAGCCTCTCACCAGACCAGACCAGAGAAATTATAAAATTCCAAAATCCTACCTGGAATCGAACCCGGGACCTCCGACTAACAAGACCACAGCGAGGTCGTCATAAATGTGAATTTAAGCAATAAAATAGGTGCCACTTGCTTTAATAGTGAAGGAAAATATCGTGAGGAAACCTGCATGCCTGAGAGTTCTCGGTAATGTTCTGAAAGGTGTGTGAAGTCTACCAATCCGCACTTGGCCCGCGTGGTGGACTGAGGCTTAGACTCTTCTCATTCTGAGAGGAGATCAGTGCTCAGTAGTGAGTCGGCGATATCTTGATAATGATGATAGTCACAGAATACTAAATAGCACCTTCTGAACTAGTGGCGTGTAGGTCATAGAGGCATAAAATCACAGCTTATCTTAGTTGAAATAGCTTAAAGCATCTTATTTCTTTTTGACCTGCCTGTAAATAAATAGCTAGGTACGTACCTAATGCCTTTCTCGGCTACAAATTCTGTACATGCATGCCACTGGGATAAACATACAAAACTTTAACCCTTTCTCTACCACTAAGTATGTAGATAGGTACCTACCTACTCATAAGTAGCCTACCTCAGCATGAAAGTTCGTCCTAAAAAATATGTCTACCCACCTAACTAGACCTAAAAAAGTCTCTTTATTCCGCTATCCTTAAAAACTAGACAATGTAAAAATTTATTGACGTAAACGAATAGTAGGCGCCTACTTACACTAACAAATAGGTAGATAATAGGTATGTACCTAAGTAAGTTGTATTGATAGGTGCGAGTAAGTAAAAAAAAAAACAACAACAAACACACATTAAAAAAATATTATCATCATAAAGTTACCTATCTATCTATGAGACATGAGACTAAGTTAGGTATTACGCATCCACGTAAAAAGTTGTTACCTATAAAGACAAGCTCAAAAAACTATCCTGCAATCCAAAACTTGATTCAACCTAAAACCTACAAAAAAGTGGATTTTGCATCGGAAAATGCGTGGAAAGTGTGAAAAGCGACGCGCAACGCCATCTAGTGGCGAGAGGCAGTCCGCGTAGTTTAGTAAAGCTTCCGCTGCTACAAGTAGTTACCTATGTAGAGATCGTTGGTTCCTACTGATAGATAAGTAGGACTTTCCTACCAAGTAGGTACCGTAAGAAATAATAACTATTAGAGTGAAGTAGGATGAGTAAAACTACATTTTTAATTTTGCATAGGTGCTATACCTACTTTACTTAATACTAATAATCTAGTTTTTATTAAGTTTTTAAGGAAACCTATAAAATCTTAACATGAAAGTAATAATAATAAATTTATCTCCGTCAGAGAAAAATAATACCTACCCGTGTAGGTATAGGTAGGTACGTACCTAGGTACTAAATATGGAAATCCAACTTTAATTGTTTAAAAGATATCTCATTAAAATTAATATACCTAAGTAGGTATTTGCACTTAAAAACAATTTCATTTTAGTTATAATACCAACCTTTTAAATTAGGTAGGAACCATAAAATATTTTATTGTTTAAATAAGCATTAAAAAGTAATCTGATATTTATCTATTAACTAAAAAATCTGCAAAGTTTTCAGAATAACACCATGATGTGACGTCGAAGAAAAACTAGGGTGAACGGATCACCTTATGGACCCTATCGAAAAGAGGAATTCCCGATCGCACGAAACCCAGTAACCGAATTTCGGGTGGCGGGAAACAAAAACTGACCTACATAGCGCCCTACCGAGTTCAGCCACCCCTGTCGACTCAGACGACCCTACGCGTCTTCTTGCCCTTTGCAATTGCTCTGCACTTTCAATATTCAAGGTGATCTTTCTGTTGCATTTATTATTTTAAAAAAGATTTTTTTTCTTATCTGTACTAACTTCATAAAAAAATACCGCAATTCCGAAGTAATTTGTTCGTGTCTATGAGCCGATAAATGCTTGGAATATATGTTTGGAATATTCAATTATGCAATTTAATGCATTAATGCATAAGACATCAATATCTAATTGATATGGTGTTAGATAAATGAAGCGTGACTGTTAATAAGTGTGTAATGTAAACAAGTAAGTGTAAGTGTCACCATTGAAGCTTGAAGTCCGAGCGCCGGGCAGTCGATTGCGCCGCAAAAAAAAGCGCATCCTATTATCGACTACAACAAAAGGACTTGTGCAGCGATACCTAAGTACACATCTCGATTCATCGTCTCGACTCGATCCGAACCGATCCTATTGGCGCGCCCCACTGTCGCCTCGAGGGAGCGGGACGGGGCGCGGAGTATCGGTACGGAGTGACAAGGAGGGAGACGGTCATCTTAGCTGCCGAGTAGCGTCCCACTGGGCGGGGCCGCGCCAAGGAGTGAGCCTCAGATGCGCGTAGTGCTGGTGGGGCCTCGTCCGAAGGATCGCACTGCAGTCGACTGTCGCGGCAACGACGCGCGCCCGCGACCACGTCGTTCCGCTCCCGCTCAAAGGATCACCTTACGTAATAACTAATCGGATCGAAATCGTTCATCCGATTATCGATTGTGAAAAGTGAACTTTCGATACTTGTGTACTATTTTTTGTTTATAATTTTTTTTTTCGCGCTACAGTGAACTTGAATAATTATTATTGTGCGCTCTGGTGTTATGTTATTGTTTTGTTTTCGCACGGACTCATAAGATTATTTTGGGCGTAGCTGTTTGCTTTACAATATTTTTGTTTTTGACTCTGTGAGTGAATTTGGTAAACCATACCTATCTCAAACGATTTTATGTTGTTGTGGTAATTGACTAATACAGTGCTATGTGGACATCACTGAGACATTATCATCTCATGTGAAAACTGAACTTCGAATAACAGTAAGTTTTATTGTTAATTCATACTTACTGGTATTTTATCTTAATTTCTTAGTCTCGAGTGACAAAATTCTCCAAGTAGGTAAAATATATTTTTTAAACAATGATAGGTATCGCTCATTATTACTGAAGTTAAATGAAATTATGATAGTTTACTAAAATAGTTAAAATATTAATGAAAAAGAGCAACAAAATATTTTGACCAAAATTCACTAATCTAAGCGGGAATAAAATCTATTTTAAATTTCCTCTAACCGATTATTTACTTGAGAGTATACCTAACTACAACACCACTGTCGAAGAAGACGGTACTGTACCAGACAAAATACACTGACAAAATAATTGTCAAAATTAATCGATTATAAAAAATTATGGATGATACGTTATTTCACCTTTATGAGAACAGGTGAATTCTAATTGGATTTGACATACCTAGATATAAATTTTTAATTCTTATAAGACTATGAATGAGCTTAGATTTTTTTTATTAATTTTATTGATAGAATCATCGAATCAGAATTAAAAGAAAGTTCAATTATATTGGTCCAGTTACTAAGAAATCGAATAAGAGTTCCCTAAATTGTAAAACACTTCTTCGTATGGGAAATTACATTCTGTTATCTCAATTTTTTGTATTTAAGATAAAAAATAAATGAAAATATCAGTATATTTCTAACAGTAACATTATAAGTCAGTGCTTATTGACATAAAAGTTAGAAATGCGGTGCAAAACTGTCATTCAGTAGATCAAATAGTTCATTGAATGTGAGTTAATTGGTGCAAGTGTAGCCGGTCTCTGCGTCGGCATGCCGATACGAACCGATTCGTTTTGTTGTCCGTGATTGATGAGTGTCAATTACTTAGTGCTTTACCCTATACTCCCCTGTACTTCATACGGGGTTTATTTTTATCCGGACAATGACGTTTTGTCCTTTGGATAGAAAGTTCATTAATCTTATTAGTTTAAATAGAAGGTTTTTGAGCATTCTACCTAGCTGTGTTAATGGGGATAATATTTTGCTTCTTATTGTAATTATGGACAAATATGTGTATCTAGGTACCTAGATTGTAATTAATACGTCGATCAAGCTCATTACTTAAACAAAAAAAAATGTAACTAAGCACTAAGTATAAACTTTACCTATTTATACATATACTGAATTATAACATTTTTAGTTTTCTGATACTGTTAAGGTGACAAAATTAAAATAAAATCAGCTTACTTATATTAACTAGTGTAGTTAGGCATTCTAAGTGTTCCAATTAGATAAATGAGGTTTTTTATTTCTATAAACTTAAGTGGTCTTATAGCAAAATATTCAAATAGGTAGATTCCAATCCAATCATCCAATTGTAGGAAGAAAGATAGGATTATTTTGTCGATTTTCGTACAGGTGTTTATCGTTTCTGATTAATTCACTTGTACCTAGGTAGTTACTAGTAGGTAATTAGGTACCTACCTAGATAAATAAGTAGATTATATTATAAGGAATATCTTTTCCTTTAAACTATGTACCTATATTTAGTCATATTATAAAACCCCTAACGTAAAATGTTACTCATTCATTTTTAATTATTTTACTTTAAACTTTATTTAAATATACTTAGTAGGTAGGTAGGTACATAATATTATGTTTTCATAAAATTACTTTTACGGTCGCAACAAAATGTTTTAGGTATTTTATTTTCATTTCTATATAAAATCCTTTAATTTTGTCTTATTTGGTTATTGTAGAATTAATAAGATATTTCGAGCTCCTATTTTGTTTAACTAATTCAATAAGTCTAGAAATAGAAGAAGGTAGGTAGGTAGTTAGGTAGACATAGATTTTTATAATTTCAATGTAATAAAAAAAATTAATATGTTTTTATTATGTAAGTAGTTATTTTATTTAATGTCATAGCAGAAATAAAAAAGTTGTTTGCGATATTATTGTATTATTTAGTAGGTATAGTATAAGTATATAGGTTTAATATCTATGTATATTATATCGAATTTCATTTACTTTGTGTTTTATTTTTACCAACAAAATGTCGACAGAAAATTGAATCCTACTAAAATATACCTATTAAAAAACTACTTACCTACCTTCTAATTATAGGAAAAATAATAATGCTTGCCAATATTTCTGTTAACAAATTAAGTTTTAACATTTGTTTTAAAAATTAAATACTAGACAGGATTGGTGTCAGAACAATTAATTATTCTTCGTCAATGTCATTCATTAGGAAGTTTGGTGAATTTGGTACAGATGGCGTCACGGGAGTTTCTTGACCCCTTTCTCTGGCGAGTGGGCCATTTTGTCTGATATTTTGTTTGATCTTCCTAAATCTTTTGAATGGCGCGTCTTCACTTATCATTTTTGATTTTTTTTAACCCCCGGCCCAAAAAAAGAGGGGTGCTATAAGTTTGACGAGTGTATCTGTGTATCTGTCTGTGGCATCGTAGCTCCTAAACTAATGAACCGATTTGAATTTAGTTTTTTTTTTGTCTGAAAGGTGGCTTGATCGAGAGTGTTCTTAGCTATAATCCAAGAAAATCGGTTCAGCCGTTTGAAAGTTATCAGCTCTTTTCTAGTTACTGTAACCTTCACTTGTCGGGGGTGTTATAAATTTTTAATTTACACTTGTATTATTTGATTTTTACACGCACATTACCCATGATGATTTGTCACCACTGAAATCGATTAAATGATTCAACTTTTCCGGTTCATAAGACTTAGGTAAGTAGGTACTGCGCCACGTTTTGTTCAAAATCGGTTTATTATAAACAAAAATATTATAGAGTTTGACGTGAATTTTATACCTATAAACAAAGCCGCGGGCACGAGCTACTCCAAGTCCTCCTCAGTAGTTATTTATAATGCAATGCCAGCCGAAATACATAAATAATCATTAATCAATTTTCCTATCTGTAATCTTTCCATAAGTTACCTACTTACTTACCTATAACTTATCAAAGATGTTTTCTAATAAAACAGACCATACTATAATAGGGTTTTCGACTGGAGTAATAAAATGATGTGATGTAAGTAGGTATCTATAGTGGTAGTACATGGGGCAAGAATTAATTATTAAAGAGAATAATTTAAAAAATCATGATTTTCATTTATTTTTAGCATAATTACTAATACACATGATAAAAAAACCCCGCAGAAATTACTCTATTTTTTTGAACTACATTCGATGTAATCGTAAAATCCCAGAGGAAAAAGAAAAACACCAAAATCTAGATTTTGGTTAAGTTAGATTAGAATATAAATATTTTTTTAACACTCTATTGGGTACTATTATTATCTTAATATTATCAGGTGTTCACTAGTCACTAAACTGTGCTCTACGATATCACTAGATTTGTTTAGTGAAATGGTCTAATTGAGTTGTTGTTTTAACATCTAACACCACTAACAACAACAAGGGATATGGCCAACTCCCGGCTTATGCCATTTCGCTATTATCACCTACTCACCTAAATTATTTTTTACGCAGGCAAAGTCGCGGGAAGAAGCTAGTAGACAATAAATCGCTTAGACATAACTTAGAGCAAAACCATAAACGATTTTCTATTGTTCAGCTAAGTAGACCTAGTTTTTATCACTAGAAAATGTATCGAGAGCAATTATTATTGGCACGTATAATCTACTTAGGTAGGTAGTAGGTAGGTACATAATTCTGTCTGTCTGTTGTAATGAATACCTATTTGCTGACTACAATATTATCTGCCAAAATAAATATAGTGCCATAGACCTAAAATATACCTACTGTATAGGGCTTACCTACCAAGTACCAGTATCAATCGATTTTAGTTTTGGACACAAAATTAAATTGAATATATAAACATCTAAAACGTTATTGCTATCTTTGGCATCAACTCACAATATTCTGTGTGTAAAAAAAAAACATATTAGTAGCTTTGTTTTCTATTAAAATATTGAGTTTGAATTTAATCCATAGGTAAAACTTTATCTAGCTAGGTAGATAAATAGGTACTAGGTATGGTCTGTTTTTGGGTTATGTACCTACTCAAAGGGTTACAACGGAGCCCTCTTAATGTCACTCTGTTGTATGTCTGTCTGTCCATCCGCGTTCAACAGGTCTCAACCTGAAATTTTGGTATTTGGTCAGTAGTAGGTTAATTATTTTTCATTCTCAACTCTCATTCATGCGGGTTTCCTCACGATGTTTTCCTTCACCGTTAACGCAAGTGATACTAACGCAAATAACTCTGAGAAGTTAGAGGTGCGTGCCCGGAATCAAACCCCCGACCTCCGATTAGGGGGCGGACGTATTAACTAACCACTGGGTTATCACAGTTTCCCTTCCTACATGGCTTAATCCTGCCCCGCTCACATGTAATGAAGACTTAAGAAATATGTAAGTAGGTATCTACTTATTTTGAATTTAAACACATTAATATTCTAGATGATCTTGCAAGTCAATTATCGATGATTAATACATTAAGTACACCATATGTATGGGTAATACGAACATTAACGAGCAAGACTATTATAACACATGGTGTAAGCGATCCGCCATATCTGAATACTAGTTCACTTCCGCTACAATTAGATACTAGAATTGTATAGTAACTATATACTATGCAATTGATAGCGGCTGCTTATATTGAATGGCTTGTGAATTTAAGCTATTAAAATAGCAAGTTGCTGTAAGTCTTGCTAACAATGAAAAGAGTCGAGAAAAAATTAAAAGGGTCCAGAAAAAAAGCTTCTCGAAGAAAGAAAAAAATTTACGTCCTGTCTGAAATTAATCAAAGTAGCAATTTCAAACTCAAACCATTTATTCAAAGTAGGTGTAGTACTATTGTACACCGTTGATGGACAGGATTGTTAGAGTTGTAAGATGATATAGTGATGATAATTAATTACGTGAACATAAAACTGTAGAACGCTACGACCGGGTTCCAAACGCGCCCAGGTATGAGAAGAGCCCACAACGAACTCTAAGAGACTCTATGAGACTGTAAAAATGGTCCACCTAATCTTTAAATAAGTAACTTTATTTCATGCATGGATCAATGTTTTATTATACCTAAGTACCTCTATGATTGCACATTATATGCTAAGTAGGTACGTCAAGACGTCTCTTATTGACATCTAAGTAGGTACCTTGAAATTCTCCAAAGTATGAGAGTCTGTGTTATCTATCCAACACACCTAGTCTCTCCTTTCATCAAAGTTTGCCTGGTGGAGATTGCTCTGAGCAATAAGGCCGCCTTTGCATACAATTGTTTTTAGTTTTTAATTTCTTTGTTTTTTCTTGGTTATTTCGTGTTTTGTGTCCAATAAAGTTTTCTATCTATCTAGTATCTATCTATTTATTCTTTACCTAAATACCTAATACTAAGTCCCTTGACTTCATGTGGGTATGTCGACTTGGGTTTATATGTCAGATGTCTCTTTTGCCTACCGATTCAGAAGGTAGATTCTACTGAGAAAAGCCGGCAAAAAACTCAGCAGTTACCTAGGTAGCAGGTAGGTACTTAGGTAATAGAATAGTTTATATATTAGGTATTGTTAGGTAGGTTACTTGACCAAGAATTCACTCATACAGGTAAGTACCTACTTACCTAGTATTTTAATTAATTTAACTACTCTCGTAAGTTCCAATAACAAAGAATTAATATCTGTAAAGACTAAGACCTAAAGCCATAAATATAATTCTGTTTTAAGACCTAATTAAGTAGGTATGTGCCTACTAATGGTGACACAATAAAAACTTGAATAAAGCTTCTGTAAAAATATCTTAGGTGTCAGTTAGCAAAAATATAAACAATCTGCATTACAAATCGTGGGATACATCCGGCGTTATAGGTCACATATTGGCCGATAATAATTGAGACACATTACACCTTCATATACAGAGTGCTCTGATTTTAATTAATTCTATGTAATGTGAAACAACACTAAAACCCGACTACTACCGGAGAACTACCGGTAGATATCGCTAGTTGTAGGTACCTTTATATAGTAAAATTTGTTTTCTGCCGCTCTGTGTATTGTTTCGGTGTAAAATTTCAAAAATTTTCACGCCCGCTGCGCTCGCCTTTTTCAGCGTTTGATTTCACCAAAGTTTTTTGTTTCAAATGTCCTTTGAAAATCCTTTTTTTCTAATCAATTCCTGGCTGATTCCTTGGATTATACCTACGAGTAGTACGTCACTATTATAAGTAAAGGTAACCTTACTAAAGAAACCTACAGAGGTCTTACCGTAAACCTAGATTCAACACAAGCTTTATACCTAGGTACATTTTAAATTCAAGTTAATTATTGCTACTTATAGACTCAATAAAGAATTAAACCAGTTCCTAACTAATTCACCCAATTATAAGCAGGTATAACTATTAAAGGTGTGCCCGGTCTAGACTAAGTAGGATATGAATAATAAATAAGCTAATATAATCGAAATTCAATACATACATAATTAATGACAGTATTCAATGTAAGTTTTGTCATTTCTACGAAGTGTCAAATTTTTAATCTCCGATAAAATTTATAACCTACGTTGAAATATTTAATGTCAATGTACCCATTTAGTGTAAACGCTTTACATAAATGTGACGGTTGGCATCACGATTGGATAGTAATTTTAATTTTTATGGCTTTCATAGCTATGCACGAGCCACGCTTGGACTAGTTATTTAGTTTTCCGCTGGCAAATTATTGTTAGTAATAAAAACGCATTATAATAGGTTCGTATCATGTTCGTATCTACTGACCAGAGGCATTGCCTTGAAAAGTATAACAACTCTAAGGATGAGGGTTAACAGGGCTCTCTCCGTCACTCGCTTCATACAATCGTAGTTCCAATTTCATTTAAATATTAAGCAACCAAAGTCCATGAAATTTTGCAGACATATTCTAGAAACTAATATATGTGTCTGTGGTGTCTTACATTTTTCTAAAAATATGTAGTTTTAAAATTACAGGGGGTCAAAGATTTGTATGTAAATTTTTAAGGCCGCGTAACTTTGAAACTGAATTTTAACCGAAATCTGGAAAACCACAGACATAGATATTAGTTTCTAGAATATGTCTGCAAAATTTCATGGACTTTGGTTGCTTAATATTCAAATGAAATTGGAACTACGATTGTATGAAGCGAGTGACGGAGAGAGCCCTCTTAAGAACCAATCAATTTGAGGATTACATCGATATTACAATAAACTAGATACGTCAAGCTGAACATAAAGTACATCGCACACTTTTGTAATAAATAATGATACAACTTCGACCATTGCTGTAGAGTGTTATAAAAACACTGTTCCTCCGGTCAATACTGCTCATTGTAGTAACCTAATGCTCAAATCTCCTGGTCAGTGATCAGTGATCACCTTTATGGAATTATAGTAGTTTAGTGTTATATCACCAGTCAATTTTGTCATTTTAAACTGGTTAGACCTGCTTTTTTGCTCTGCTTAATAACTCAGTAACACCCTGTATAAATTAATCTATCTATTGTTTAAAGCTGGCTGTGCCTACAACACAAAAAATGTTTATCATAAAACTATACCTACTTACATGTATTGATTGACTAGCTTTTTCTTGCGGCTTCATTCGCATGGATTTGCCTAGATTTTAGAAAATCATGTAATGGGCACCTACAACGGAATCCCTTTGACAGCCGGACAGATAGACAGACAACAAAGTATAAGGGTTCCGTTTTTCCTTTTGAGGTACGGAACTCTAAAAATAAATCTAAAGGTATCGCTCCTCGCATAGTCTTTTACTTGCATGTTGTGAAAGTCAAAATCGCAGACTAAGTAGTAGGTACTCGTACCTACTCGTACGTAAGTACCTACTCGTACCCTGACCACGAGTTTTTTAAAACCCCTTGAAAACTTTTTTTAGATGCATAATCCCGTCACTATTAACTAATCAGTAAATTCGTACTTTTACCTAATGGATAGGGACTGACGGCTGGTGCTCTCCGAGGCACGCGCACGGAGGGAACCCAAAGGTCCAATTCGGACATTATAGTCGGTCACCCATCCAATTATCGACTTGGCTCAACGTTGCTTAACCGATTGATATTATGTAAGTATCAAGTATGCGTTTTCAGAGTTGAGTCTACGCAAACAAAGTGACGGATATAAGATAAGTAGTCATGACATAAAACTTCGAATAGAATCCGAGAGGCTGCGAGCGGATCTGCTAAGAATATTTGTTATTATTAGTAAGCATACCTACCTGAGAAATAATTGTAATCATCGGATCAGGTCACGTGGGAAGCAATATGAAACTGAAAGGAAACTGAATGAAGCTTTTATTTTATCAACTGATGTCGACCTCTTTAGTGAGACTACGTATAGTACACGACAAGATGAGATGGCAATCGGAGTATGAGTCGGGGGTATGCCGCTCACACCCGCACGTCACCCGCGCTCACCCGCACAGTGCGAGGGATGTGCGGGTGTGCTTGGCGTCCCCTACCGGTTGCCATCTCAATCTGTCGTGCACTATACCTATAGAAGATGGCAGTAAGTGGCTGGATGAAAAAGGCGGAATACTTAGTGTGGTGGCGAGCGCTCGGGAAGGTCTATCTATCTTCTTCTTCGTCGTAACACTCTTGGCAGAGTGATCGTGGTCATCGCGAAGTGACGTTTTTGGGGGCAGATGTTGTGTTGTGGGACGCACAGCTCGAACTACTGGATGGATCGGGCTGTTTGGCATGCAGATAGCTGATGTCGCCATCATAACAGACAGAGACATCAGCTTAGAAAGGATTTTTGGAAATTCAACCCCTAAGAGGGTAAAATAGGGGTAACTTGTTTGTGTATAGTCATCACTCATCACATAAAACTGCGAGCAGAATCCGAGACGAATAATATTTTGTTATTATATTAGATACTAGCCGATGCCCGCGTGAATTTAGGTTTTTTGAAATCCCGTGGGAACTCTTTGATTTTCCTGGATAAAAAGTAGCCTATGTGCTAATCCAGGATATTATCTATCTCCATTCTAAATTTCAGCCAAATCCGTCTAGTAGTTTTTGCGTGAAGGAGTAACAATCATACACACACACACACACACACACACACACACACACACACACACACACACACACACACACATACAAACTTTCGCCTTTATAATATTAGTGTGATTAGTACCTAGGTATAGTACTGAGAATTTATTAATTGTAATCATTGGATCATGCCGCGTGGGAAGCAATATGAAACTGAATAGAGCTTTTATTTTATCAACTGATGTCCGACCTCTTAGGAGTGAATAAGATTGAATCAGATGAGACTAGGTAGGTACCTATAGAAGATGGCAGTAAGAGGGCGGATGAGAAAGGCGAAAGACCTTAGTGCGGTGGCGAGCTTTCAGTAAGGCGTTTTTTTTTTAATTTAGAATCCTTATTTCTGTAGGATTCCGTAGGTACCTCAAAATGAAAAAAGGACCCCTAATGGGACTTCACTTCGTTATCTGTCTGTCTGTAGTGTCTGTCAATTTCAGGGGAACACTAACTATTATATTTTCTACGTAATAAGTTCAAAGCAAGTCATATTTAGTTGCTTAAAACGCACATACCTATCTATTTATATATTACCTTTGATTTTGATTTTGACTCTGAAAAGTTGCATGCCATCGAACCCCGGACCCCTCGACTAAGAAGCCGACGACGTTCTATCGCCGCTTCCATGGTGTACAAAAACCAAGCTTACCTAACTGCACTAATTCCTACATGAACTTGTAACAATTGTTTGTGTAAGCAATAGGTACAACGACACTTTACACCGTGAGCCACAAGTCACAAGCTCTAACGGGAAGTCTAAATAATAAGAAACTCATAATTGATTAATTATCTTAATATAAGAAATTAATTCTTAACTTAACACGTATTAAAAAAAACGGCCAAGTGCGAGTCGGACTCGCATAACATCGTAAGTATAAGCAATACCAGTTTTTTTTAATCTTCATTTAGTAAGAAAAAATAGCACTAACTACCTAGGTACTTGATATGGTAGAAAGAGCTTCCTCAAAACTGATGATTTGTTTGGCGGTCATTTTTTGATGAAAGTGACATAAATGTTACTTCCGTCCGAAAAAGATCTGAGTTGCTCTCAAGTCATGCTAGAAATTTTACTTCAAAAAATCTAACTGAGACCCAAGACTGAGACTAAAAAATCTGACAGAGAGGCGGGCGGTAGACAAAAATGCAAATTCACCTAAGTAGACTGGCCCGCTAGTCGCTACACTCGGTCAGTAACTGCCAATGACTTAAACATAGTACAGTAAATAATGTAAACGGATTAACAGAATCACAAAACAATAATTACAAAAAGTATAAAATAAGCATATCCGCTTACGCTTATGCCTTTTAGCATATACCTAGTTCGACCTACTCATGCACAAACAATATTTTGAGTCTTTTGTTCCTAAACTTAAGGTTTACTATCGCTTGTTAAGCCCGTGAGAAAAAAATGCTCACGGCTCAGTTTGTAGCTGATAAGGAACGGCCAATCCTTGTAATACGAGCCACTGTTTTATTGTTATTAGCAATTTTTATAGATTTCTAAGAATAATCGAAATAAAAACGGTTCTAGAACGATTGGAGGTACCTTTTAGGTATCATAATGCAAATGGAATATTTTTTACTTTCTGGTGACGCGGAAAACTTTATACATACGCGATAAAAAACGTGTTAGTCCCACAGTTTGCCTTTGTTACAAACCGATGGTAATCGAATTACGTTATTTTTCTGGTGTCAAATTTTATTTGCTAAGAATTTCGTCTACTTATGCTATTTTCCGCCTTGTCCAACATTTTGTACCAAGCAATAAACATTCTAGAAAACTTAAAAACTTTTGTGGTGTTTTCTTAATTAATTACCTAAGTAGGTAACCTACTCGGTGTAGGTAGGTACCTATTCCTTATCATTTTTATTTTATGACTCGTGTCAAATATTTTTAGTTAGGTAAAGATCTACTCATTTATATGGTTTTTCTATAATTACTTGAGTATTTTATGCTTACCTACCTAATATTTAAAAAACCCCTCAAAAGGAATATAAGACGTAGGTATAGTCCTGTACCTCCCTATGTACCTAATTAGGTATTTTAAAATTAAATACCTAATTGATTTATTAAAAAGAGTTCTTCCAGTCTACTTCTGAGAAACAGGGATTCTCACTTTTATTTTCACAAATCCACAAAACCTAAAACCTCATCAAAAACGGCCCAAGCTTCTTAAATATAATAAGTATGTAGGTAATATGCTGAAGTTCTTTTTCATTTCTGGTTTAAAAAACGAAAACCAAACTCAATAAAAGGCTACCGATAGAATTTAATCGGATAAACAGTAACAAACTGAACCATGTGGCGAAATCGGTGCTCGAAAAAAAAGCAAAATATCACTGTGTCGTTCAGTCGTATAGCGGCGTCCCTCTCTTCCATCACATGTGTTGCACGCGTGAGATCAATGGTGTTTGTTTTTTTTTGGTTTTTATTTTTTAATAGTTTTATCAACGGGCAAAGGTTTATGACGTTATTGAGTCGACCCCGATCGCTTTTGTTTTCTGTTTAACTTTTGCTGTACAGTGGGGAACGATTGCCATGTACAGTCAGTGTCAAATCGAGCAGCTATTGAGAGGTAACACTATACAATATATCAAAACCGGCCAAGTGCGAGTCAGACTCGCTCACCGAGGGTTCCGTACTCGGGTATTTTTCTGTCATTTTGCACGATAAATCAAAAAGCAATCATGCATAAAAATAAAAATCTGTTTTAGAATGTACAAGTAAAGCCCTTTCATATGGTAGCCCACTTGATATAGTTATCTTACTTTGAATTTTAACACACATTTTTTTGTGATGTAACCACAAATTCACGGTTTTCCGATTTTTTTCCTTTCCCTATGCTATAAGACCTACCTTCCTACCAAATTTCATGATTCTAGGTCAATGGGAAGTACCCTATAGGTTTTCTGGACAAACACGACAGACGGATAGACACACAGAGAGACAGACAACAAAGTGATCCTATAAGGGTTCCGTTTTTCCTTTTGAGGTACGGGACCCTAATAATTTAATAGCCTTGTAATACTAGTGTTTGGAGATCAGCTCCATACAGGCTTCATAAAAGTTACCTACCTACAGAAGATTCTTCCTAAAATTACGAAGTCTGACCGCTAAGGTATTTATATTTTATGGGAATATAAATGTCGCAATCGGAAATTGATGATTGCTTGACATTTCGAAGCTGGCACCACGTCAAACGATCGACATCGAATGACATGTAAATTATTGCACCAATGCTCTTTAGTAGGTATGCACTTACCTTCTTACTTCACGTGCAAATGTTTTTTATATATTTTTACTTTTTAATAATAAAAACCGGCCAAGTGCGAGTTAGACTCGCGCACCGAGGGCTCCTTACTCGGATATTTTTTCCGACATTTTACACGATAAATCAAAAACTATTGTGCATACAAATAAATAAAAATCTGTTTAAGAATATACAGGTAAAGCGCTTTCATATGATACCCCACTTGGTATAGTTATCTTACTTTGAAAATTTTAACATATTTTAATTTCTTTCTTGTGATGTAACCACAAATTCACGGTTTTCGGATTTATTCCTTTACCTGTGCTGTGTGTTAAGACCTACCTACCTGCCAAATTTCATGATTCTAGTCTATAGGTTTTATTGACAGACACAACAAACAGATAGACAACAAAGTAATCCTATAAGGGTTCCGTTTTTCCTTTTGAGGTGCGGAATCCGAAAAATGCATTTTTGTATGAAATTTAATTAAGAGTTAAGATTCATTAGGTAAACTTATCATCAGCTATCATTATCATCATCGTCATCATTATCAACCGATAGATGTCCGCTGCTGACAAAGGTCTATTTCTCAAAGCGGTCTTTTGCCGCTTGAATCCCGCGGCTCCCTGCGACTTGTTTGATGTCGTCTTCCCACCTAGTGAGGGTCTTTCAACGCTGCGTTTTTCGGTGTAAGGTCGCCATTCTAGTACCTTGGGACCCCAACTTCTATCGGCTTTTCGAACTAGGTAGGCAGGTATGGGCCCAGTACGTTGTTACCACTTCAGCTTCGCAACTCACTGAGTTATGTCGGTTACTCTGCTTCTCCTACGTATCTTCTCATTTCTATGTGACGTATAACAATTTAAAAAATACCTTCCTACTAATAATTGCACTTGCCTATAGCAAATTTAAAAAAAAAAACCTGAACAATAAACAGTTTATTTTAAATCCACTTAGTAAATCATAGAATATAAAATTTATAGAATCGATAAATAGGCATTTATTAAATGTTAATGCTTGCTAAACTTTTTTTACTTGCTTCATAAATAAATGTCGTGTCTAAGTAGAGACGCGTGATGGAAATATTGAGAAATACTGACATTCATATCGTTTTTTAAAACAGACACTCAATAGCGTGGTAAGGAACATCGAAATGTCATAATTCTCTTGGATGTCTTTTTCTGTCTCCCCTCTAGACGTATGGAAATGTCATTATAGTGATGCCACGGCACGCAGGGCAGTGGGAACTCGAGTTTGCTTTATTACTTTGTTTGTTTTTAAAGATAGATAAATATATTATAGATTTAACGATCTTATTTAACAGATGTGACATTATGGATATATCGCAAAGAAACCTTGCTATTTTGGTACCTATTATTAATTTGTATCTACCTTTTCTACGTGAAGTTTGCTATCTAAAATATGTAAAAAATACTAAGATTAAGAATTTTGTAGGTACTTAAGTAAATAGGTATACCTACAACGAAAGTTACCAAATAACTATAATAGATTAGGTCGGTAGTTAATACATTCATATTATTATTTTTTATCTGATAAAATAAAATTAACGCAGTATGAACTTCCCTGTCCATTGTAAAGAATTTCCTGCTAACCCAAATAATATCAAATATGGTACTAATATGTGGGTCAACACTGTAAATTAAAAAATAGAACAATATAATAGTCGTCAACGATACCAATCTACGACAACCTCACAAGGTGCTACTGTAGCCATAAACAATGTGACTTTTTTTCATACCATAGACATTTACTTTTTTACCGCCATTATGTCATCTCACACTATATTATAATCCTAATGAATAATAAATCGTCTAATTATTCTCTGGGGAGTACATTGATACATTTATTATTTGTGTGTTAAAAATAACATCGATATTTTAGAGTATTAATGAGTATAATAAAGTTGGTACACATGTGTGGGAGAGGGATTCCTTTTTGCCGCCATTCCCGTTTTAAACTATGAAGAAATATTATGCGATGCCGAATCTAAACATTAGTTAAAAGCTATGAGTTAATATTATTAAAAAATGAGGTTTAGCCATATAAATGAAATTATTATTATTCCTAAGCTAGATATGTATTTGGATAAAAATATGAATGAAAATCAAAATTTAGTGCACAGTTCTAAATTTAAAAAAGTTTGTGTAAACTATATGTATTTTCTTATTATTAAAGACGCAGTGATGATGTTTGGCGCTGAAAGTTGGACACTGTCAGGTAGGTATAAATTCACGGATGGATCATAGGATGTTCACGTAACTTAGCTCAGTAAATTAGCAAGCTGAAGTGGCAGTAGGCAAGCTATGTCTGTCGCAGCACCCAGGGCGGCTGGGGACGACGTGTTGTGGAGTACAGACCGCGTATCAGCAAGAGCAGTGTGACCTCCTCCAACCCGCTGGACTGACGATCTTAAGAAACTAATGGGAAGTGAGTGGATGAGGAAGGCGGAGGACAGTGTGTGGTGGCTCACTTTCAGTAAGACTAATATCCTGCAGTGTAAATAGGCTGATTGATTAAAAGACGCAAAAGTTTATCAGGAAAAAGGTACTTGGACAAAATGGTGGACTGAATAATGATCTATTTATCTAAGTATATTTACCTACTTAAAAAATGTTTCAACCGCTATGACATGAAAGTATAATAATCTAATGTTATACGATATCTTATCAAACGGCCCTCATCTATCGTTATGTCTAATGAGTTAATAACTCAATGTACAAAAGGGAATTAATATGCACCTGCCGTGTTAAAATTTAAAATGGGTCAAGAGAGAATTTTGCCTAAAACTTACCTAAAACTTATTTTATGATTAAATTAAAATTTTATCTGATGATTGATAGCCATTGCTTTAATTTCGTGATACTTGGAATGCAAAGAAGTACTTACCTACCCAGTAGAATTGAAAATTTAAAAACTCTATTTAACCTAGTAGGTAGGTATCCTGAAATTCCTGTAAACTAGATGATATTTAATTTACTACTCCATGACTTTATGATATTATTGTGATCATTCAAGTGTACGCTTTAAAATCATAATAATTATAATATGTATCAAGTCAAGGAGCTAATGTCGAGAAGTTGCGTTTATTCATGAACCGTTATTTAAAAAAAAAAACGATTGTCGATTAATAAACTATGACACGCTAAGTTAAATCAATTATAGTGCATATAATCTGGCTTTTACCTTATCGCGATAAGCGGATATTTAACAAAAAAGCTTATAGAGACTATGCGATCAAATTGAAATTGTCATTATATTGAACGTTCCATTACTCCGATATCCGTTAACCGTCCTTTGAAGCGTGTTAATAAATAACTATAATTATAAATGATTATTATTGATTGATGGTCAGCCATTAGAAAGATATCTATAATTTTTTTTTTGTTAATTTAATAAATATCACGATTGTACAGTTACTTGGATGGGTGCTTCTATAGACGCTTGACTGAAATACAAGCTACAAAATTAAATTAATATAATATTATGTACAAGGTAGGTATCTACTAAAAATATTAGGCATAAATAAAGCCGCATCTGCACGTTCTGCTCCTCTTTCATACTCTTTGACTTGTTTATAAATCTTTCAAATAAGTCCAGTACCAATATCGAAAAATGTCAATAATAATCTGTGCGATACGAATGAGGAGCATTCCAAAATCAAAATCGGCATCTATGCCGCCGAAATTTGAATGCCGTGCGTTCGAAGCGTTCCTTTTTTGAATTCCTTCCCCACCGTTCTTTCCTTCTTTTGTTGCCATAGACGCGATATCGACACTGAACTTTGTGCCAGATATTAGTCATGTTTCCGAACTTTTTTTTTATTTCTGTTAATCTGTTGCGGTTCCTCGTTCGTGCTTTGAACTGCACTCGACGTTCGGAAATTCGATTATTTCATTGCAGTTCTTTGATTGATGGATTTCGAGTTGCCATTCTTTGTTTGGATACACGAGTGCTTTTTGAACGTGTGCTAAGTGCATATTGACGTAGGGATAAAATGGTGGATGCACGTTTACCGTTTGTATTCCTACGTGAAAAAGGTTTTGATATGATAACTTTTATTTAGCGATTCCGCTCTTTGATTCAATCGGTTTTTAGAAACCTTTGATGGAATATTTTTTTCCGACTTTTACGCTAACGTAACAGTGTTATTATCGTTTTAAAAGATGGAGAGCTTACACTTAGGTAGGTTTATATATTTCACTTTGAGTTTACTCAAAAAAATAAAATGATGAACTCTGCATTGCCTCAGGGACAATCTGGCTAGAGGGTTCGAATTTTTTTGTTAGAATTATTGTCAGCAATGTCACATAAAATGGACTACTTCCTGACTTTGTACAAGTTTCCCAGTACTTAGTGCTTTTTGTCATAATTTTTTAATTTTAAGATAGAGGTCTAGAGTGGGGCCCGTTTGCCGAAAATACCCTTTCAATCTTATCTTAAGTTACTGTAACACGTGGCAGAAAACTTGGACCCCTTATGGGCGTTTCACACCTTAGCGGTTCGTAGCTGAATCGCTTTGTGAGAGTTGATTTGATATCACATAAGAATGTTATCACTCACGGTTTCTGGTTGTGCTGTGATAAAACGGTTAAGGCCTAATAAGGCTGTGAAGTTCCTAAGCACACTAAGTAGGTATAACTTAGGTGCGGTCTCTGATATTAATATCAGTCAGTCCTTTTAGCGCTGAATCTCTTTTTACTCTGTCTGTCAATAATATTGCAACCTTTTGGATACCTACAATCTGGGTATTTTTGTAATCTTGATGCACTAAGATCTACCTTAATTGTTCTATAGTCTATGGATCGAACTAAAGTCCTAAACCATTTTCAAAAGGTTAGAGGTTAAAAAGTGCCACGTAATCGCATGAATATAAATAATTAGGACAGCAAATGGCCCCGTAAAAGAAACGTCGAACCAAAAGGCATCGATTGAAAACTTCGCTAACTTTCTGTCACGAAATGCACGATAGATTTTATACTGCCATTCTGTATTGACTACCTTAACATAGGTTACTTTGCCGTTAAAATGTAGAAATTATTGGAAAATAAACCATATCATTATAGAGTTAAGAGCTATAAAAGAAAGTTTGATGCTAAATATGAATATGCGATACTGGGTGTTTTTAAAGTTTACGCCAAAGACACAGAGAAGAAGATAGATGGAATCTTAAGAAATAAACTATTTCATAAAAATGAAGCAAATATGCTAGTCAATCTAATAGAGCTCTGATGTTACATATACCTACCTACTTCACGTCACTGTGAAATCAACCTAAGTATTTCACGGTCCATTAATTTAAGTATACTTAACATTCTTTTGAGCTGTAAAAGTTTCGTCTTGAATGGACCAGTATTTTATGTGTGACTTAATCTTTTAACAAATTGCACAATCTCAGCCTATCACAATTCCCTACAGCTGTTTTTTTCCTACTGCTTTACGGGTCATCATCATATCAGCCTGCAAACTGCTGAAACAGCCACTGTTGTAAATAGGCCTTCCCTCGTGAGTGCCACCACACCCTGACTTCAGCCTTCCTTATCCTGCTATTTCCCGCCACCCTCTTTTGTCATCAGTATATCGTGGCGAAGGGCGCCTTACGCTACCTACTAAGGAGGTATTTCGGCTCCAACGGCCATCGCTCCTACAACAACCAAGTAAGACCACTACCACTTCAGCGTCCTGATAGCTTGAAATGTGTCAGTGACCTTGCTTCTCCTGCAGATTTCCACTTCCGGATTCCGGATTTTATTCCTCAAGGGAACGACTAACATAGCCCTCTCCATAGCTTGCTGAGCGACTGAATTTGTGGTTCAGGCCACTTGTGCGTTGGATAAACGGCTTCTTTTAATAATATTATAGCTAGTTTCATTTCTGGGCAGATTTTGGCCTTCTATCTTGCTCGTATAGTCTATGGTTGAGGCGTGCGGTGATCTTCTGTTAGTAATATTTATGGGAGTGATAAAATTGTTTGCGGCGATGTTCGGATCGGTTCACATCAAGCACCTGTCTCGCTCTTATTTTTTATTGTCTATAAAGTTAACGGAAGTCGTCGAATAAATCACTGTTTAAGACTTAAGTGGTAGACTAAATAATAAGATTATTGAAAATATTCACAGCTATTTACGAAATCTTTATTTATCTAACTGAAAATATTTTAAAATGTCCCCTCTGTTTTCTCAAAGGTGTGTGAGGTCTGCCAATTCGCAGGCTAACATGGCCGGACTATGGCCTAAACCCTTCCCATTCTAAGAGGAGACCCGAGCTCAATATTGAAAGAATGAAAGAAAGACAAACTTTTATTTTTAAAAGCTAATTTTTAAAAGTATAGTAGGTATAATGGGCTGGTGATGGGTTGATCTTAATGATCATGATGATGACTTTACTATCATTTTGTTTTGTATTTGTTATCTATTTCTGTAGGGCCTCTTTGAAAACAGAATTGAATAAACGAATTGAAATAAAAACCGGTCAAGTGCAAGCTGGAATCGCACACGAAGGATTCCGTACCATACCATCGTACAAGAACACTTTTAATTTTATGTGCGATATGTAACCACAAATTCACGGTTTTCGGATATTTCCCTTTACTTGTGCTTTAAGACATTATCTAACTGCCATGATTCTAGGTTAACAGTATAGGATTTCCTTTTGTTGACAGACACGACAGACAGACAACGAAGTGATCCTATAAGGGTTCCTTTTTCCCTTTTTGAGGTACGGAACCCTAATAAAAATATCGCTGATTCACCTAAATAAACTAACACTAGGGTTTAGGGGAAAGTCTCTAGCAACTAGGTAAGTGCTATTGATATTTAAATTTTTACGTTAACCTATCAATTTTATTTAATGCCACCAAAAATGAGTCACACAGAAATAATTCCCACTTGAACCCGCTTGGGCGATATACAACAGTTTATTAGTTAATATTCATTAGCAGGGGAGGCCAGATGTGATAGATAAGGCGGCACACAACGCTTATTAACGTGCCACTTTCTGCTATACGCGGTACTAGACGATAACTAATATGTAAGTAACAACTGTTGAATGAAATGACGGTTTTATTCCCTAGACGGAATAAATTAACGGTAATGTAATAAATCAATAATCCATACCCACATTTTAAATGGGAAAGTGTGTCTGTCTGCCTGTCTGATAGCTTTTCACGTGCCATCCTTTCAACCAATCCTGACAAAAGTTGGTACCACAGTTAGCTTACATCCTTAGGGCAAGCATTTGACCCTAAAAACCAAGGGATCTTAAAAAACCTAAGTATGTTGCCGGCGTCATCTAGTGTGATAGATAAGGCGGCACACAACGCTTATTAAAACGTACCACTTTCTGCTATACGCGGTACAGGATGATAACTAATATGTAAGTAACAACTGTTGAATGAAATGACGGTTTTATTCCCTAGACGGAATAAATTAACGCTAATATAATAAATCAATAATCCATACCAACATTTTAAATGCGAAAGTGTGTCTGTCTGTCTGCTAGCTTTTCACGGGCTTCTGACGAAAGTTTGTACCACAGGTAGCTTACAACCCTAGGGAAAGCTTTTGTCCCTGATAAACAAAGAGTTTCCATTGGATCTTTAAAAATTTCTGTCATCTAGTGAGATAGATAAGGCGTCACACAACGTCCATTAACGTGCCACTTTCTGCTATACGCGGTACTAGACGATAACTAATATTATGTAAGTAAGTAACAACTGTTGAATGAAACGACGGCTTTATTCCGCAGACGGAATAAATGAACGCTAACATAGTAATAAATAAATAATCCACACTTATCTAAATATATAAAAGGAAAAACTGACTGACTTACTAACTGACTGACAACACGCAGTTCAACCTACTTGATGGATCGGGTTGTTTGTCATGCAGATAGCTATTAATATGACGTAGACATCCGTTAAGAAAGGATTTTTGAAAATTCAACGTCTAAACTACTACTACCTAATTTGCATCCCGGACATGGGCATAGCTGCTACTTTTTATCCCGGGAAGTCAGAATCCCACGGGATCTTCCAAGCGGACGAAGTCGCGGGCATCATCTAGTAAATAAAAAATCTGTTGTTCCAATTCCACAAATCAAACATGTCCGAGTGACCACAGTCAATAGTTTCGGATCGAAGGCGGTGGGTTCGTGCCGTGTGATCCTGTTTGCATATCGGCGCACGAAACTCGCACTTATCATGTTTATTGATTGACACGCTAGTAATTCACCGTTTGTGCCCCGGTCGCCACCCCGTGTGTGGTCCGAGTTACACAATATAGCGGGAAATGGATACTGCTCCCTTTTTACGTTTCTATTTTATTTTTATTTTGGAAAGCTTTATTGCACACAGAAATATACATACAGAAAACATTAGAAGAAACTACAGTAGATAGTACAAAGGCGGCCTTATAAAGTGCGCCTCTTAGGTACGCATTTCAGGGAGATATTTTTACATGTTTGTTTACCTTTTAAGTCAGTTAAGGATAAATTGATGCACGCTATAATCTCGTGCCTTGAGTCAAAGTTACAAATTTCCAAGTGACGGTTTTACAACTCTTTGTCGAGGCGGCGATAAGTTGGTGGCAGGCGCCACCCCCCGCTTGCTTAATTATTTAGATAATAATCGTACTTTATTTACAGTATTATGTCTTATAATGCGGCGACCGACTTCAATGTGTATTATTTACCAAGTGGCGAAAGTAAGTGTTATAAATACTTAAATAAAAAGTAAAAAAACCGTTTGTAAATAAAAAAAAATCTAAATACTTAATAGAAAATTCAGAATGTATTAGGAATTGTTTTCCACACAGACTAAAGAAATAGCTGGAAGGGGACTTCGCGAAAAAAAATTCATAAAAGTAAAGCTAGTGAGATAACTTAACTCCTGTAGATGAACCATTCTGGAAAATCAAAATGGGATGTTTAAAGACAAGTGTGGACGAAGTTGACTCTAGTGCAAATAAATAAATGAGAAGTATTAATATATATAAGGGATTGATTAATTTTATTCAGTTACCTATTTAAAGATCCAAACACAAACTTGTAATCAACAGATATTTGCTGACTATACACTTTTTTAATAAAACATTGAAACCCGACGATTTCCATAAACGTTGATATCGGAGACCCCGAAAAAGAATCAGACAGGCAAAAAAACGATTAAGGGCATCAACGTCTTGGCGTGAACGGACTACTTCTTTACGCCCCGACCTGTCAATTTTCCTCCTTTTTTCTTCGCGATATCGGCCCGAGCATCGAACATAACCAAATTAGTTTCGACACGAACACCCCACTGGCCGATTGTCTGCCAAACGAACCGAAGATACAAACTTTATGTAAGTGACAAATAGGACAAGTATCAAACGTCAAAAGAAATAGATAAATTGGCTCCTTTTCGTTCTGGTTTCATTAGTCAAAAACCGGCTAAGTGCGAGTCAGACTCGCGCACAGAGGGTTCCGTACTCGTGTATTCTTTCCGACATTTTGCACGATAAATCAAAAACTATTATGTATAAAAATAAATAAAAATCTGCTTAAGAATGTACAGGTATACACCCTTTCATATGATACCCCACTTGGTATAGTTATCTTACTTAGAACACATTTCAATTTTTTTTAAAGATGTAACCACAAATTCACGGTTTTTGGATTTATTCCTTTACTTGTGCTATAAGACCTATCTACCTGCCAAATTTCATGATTCTAGGTCAACGGGAAGTACCCTATAGGTTTGACAGACACGACGGGTGGACGGACGGACAGACAGACAGACATACAACAAAGTGGTTCCGTTTTTCCTTTTGAGGTACGGAACCCTAATAAGTCACATCAAAAGCTAGATTAACTGGAGTGACCAAATAAATTATTTAATTTATAATTATTATGAAACCCAATTTCGTGAAATGGACTTAATGGAAAACTGTAGTGTCTTCCCGGGTATTGCATAAAAATAAGTTTTTACACATGTTTTGATAGAAAATAACTCAATTTGATTTCGATGGTTAACGACAAGAAAAAAATAATTTTCCAACTCTATTTGCACTATCGACTATTAAGTCGAAGGAACGGAAATTTCCCTGATTAGTCGCTCTGACGTTCGAGTTAATGTCTTCGCCCCCAACTCGACAATAGAATCGATATAAAACTTCCCCTATTCAATATTTTTTCTTCTGTTTCAGGTTGTCAGGCAAAACACAATAAGAAACTAAACAAAGAAACGGCACGCGAACGAAAAAAAGACCAATCCAAGTACTCGTACAAACATCGACACTGATACAAAAAAAGTTTGTATGAAGGACCGAGTGTAGTGACTGGAGGGTAGATTGAAAAAAATGTTGCGTTCGAAGTTCGAAGTAGTCGTATGCACGGTGAGAGGGTGACGGGTCATTATGCGCCGGGAGTGAGCGCGGGGCGGACGTCCGGATGCACCCGACCGGCGCGGCCAGCCTGCCCGCCGCACCGGAGGCGGAGGTGCAAGCTATGCACTCGATGGACTGGCTCTTCAAGAAGGAAAGGATATATCTCCTAGCGCAGTTCTGGCAACAGGTAAATATAATGACCAAAACCCACAGTAACTTGGGAAACCACACATGGAAGAAAAATGTGTAAGCGTAATGCTTCCAGAATAAATCTACGAATTTGGTTGTTCGAATAGTTACTACATAATATTATGGTGTCATCGTAATTTTTTCAGGCCAAAATTAAATCTGAAGGTGAATCCTAAGTAAATGTATTGAAGAAGCCATAATATATTTTTGTGACTGGGCTACTACTACTACTGGGCTGGGTGTATACTAATTCTTTATTTTGTGTAAGTGGGCAACACCGTATAGCCTATAGAACTTTATCTTTTACTAGGAACTAGAGGATGCCCGCGACTTCGTCCGCGTGGATTTAGGTTTTTAAGATCCCGTGGGAACTGTTTGATTTTCCGGCATAAAAGTTGCAAGGACTCAAGCTATTTCGGTACCAAATTTCATACAAATCCGTTAAGCTGATGGGCTTTTGGGAATCCCGTGGGAACTCTTTAATTTTGCGGGATGAAAAGTAGCCTATGTCCGTCCCCGGGATACAAGCTAACCCTGTACCAAATTTCGTCAGAATCGGTAAAACTTTTGAGCCGTGAAAAGGTAGCAGACAGACAGACACACTTTCGCATTTATAATATTAGTATGGATTATTAAAACATAAGAAATACCTACTAAAAATCTGTTCAAAGCAAGAGTGAGTACCAACCTAGCTACCCTGTGATGTTCTTGTAAGTAGGTGAGTAGATACATCTCACCAAGGACCTAATCATTACTATCCATCGTAGATATACGCATCCAGAGTCCAGAGGTCACAGTCAAACAAAAACATAAACACATAACACCAAACAAGTCGTGTTCTAACTAAAAGGTACTTTACACTATCGATAGCAATTAGAAGTAATGGAATTACATGTAGGGAGTGATAAGGATAACAAAAAGCAGTATACCCACAAAATCAATTAATACCAACCGCAATTAACCTGTAGGTAACATCGGGGCCTTCGAACCGATCCGTGGTTCAAAACAATTATGTCTATTGTTGTAACAACCGTTATGCAAATATCTGATCGACTTTGAGCCATACACATACATATAGATATACTAGTTGATCCCGGGAACTTCGTTCGCGTAGATTTTTAAGGTTCCGTACGTCAAAAGAAAAAACGAAACCCTTATAGGATCACTTTGTTGTCTGTCTGTCTGTCTGTCCCGTGGGAACTCTTTGATTTTCTGGGATAAAAAGCAGCCTATATCCATCCCCGGGATGCAAACTATCTCTGTAAATTTCGGCAAAATTGATTTAACGGATGGGCCGTAAAAGCTAGGAGACAGACAGACAGACAGATACACTTTTGCATTAATAATTATTTATTAGTATGGAAGAATGGATAGTCTTTGTAATTTGATGGTCACAGATAAGTGTTTAAGTGCTTCCTTACTCTACGTTTTATAACATTTATTGTATAAATTATCTAAGAGTTATAATCTACGGTCTACTATTTATCTTCTAAGAGGGGAAATACCTATATATAATAAACAGAACAGACCTATAAATTTCATAACTAGCTTCATTCTTATAAGCAAGTAATTTTTCTAAAGCTATGTCTATTTATTTCATCTAGTCTGTGTATAACAAAAAGTATCGTATTGATTTGACTAACCATACCTATAGGAATAATAATATGCCAGTTAAAAATAGACAAAAAATAAAAACACTGTAGCACTTAGCAGCTACCTGTTAAAATACTTAAAAATATGAAAAACCGGCCAAGTGCGAGTCAGACTCGCGCACTGAGGGTTCCGTACTCGGGTATTTTTTCCAACATTTTGCACGATAAATCAAAAACTATTATGCATAAAAAATAGTAAAAATCTGTTTTAGAATGTACAGGTAAAGCCCTTTCATATGATACCCCACTTGGTATAGTTATCTTACTTTGAAAATTGAAACACATTTCAATAAATAAAAAAACGACGGGCAGACAGACAACAAAGTGATCCTATAAGGGTTCCGTTTTTCCTTTTGAGGTACGGAACCCTAAAAATGATAATAGATATAAAATCTGAATAAACATACAATAGTTTCACTAAAAACGAAATAATTAGAACAATGGATGGATATGTAAAGTACTACACATTCATATGCGGTAGAAATTTTACAATGAAGCTAACTAGTTACAATAAATAACAAAAGTGGAATAGGAAGTAGAAAAAGCAAACCGAATTGCTCATTGCCGTATTCTCCAAGGCAGAATTATTCTGGAACTAGTGATGGGAAAATGTAAGACGAGACGCGATGAGAACTGAATCTTGAGTCGTTTTTAGTGCGATATAATAAGTATATCTATCTATATGCGGCAATGAGAGCCAAATGTATTTTTTTTTAATGATTTTATGAATCAAAATTACCATTTAACGTCATCAAACAGATGTGATATCGTAGTGGTGAAGACGTTGCCTCTTATTCGGAAGTGAAGGGCTTTCTAACTTTTCGGAGTTATGCGATTTAGGTAATTAAATATCGCTTGCTAAACGGTGAAGGAAAACATCGTGAGAAAACTCTCATTTCTTTACCTAGTTGCTTTCTTCTCCTTATTACAGATTTGAGCACGTAGAGAAACTCCAAGCATTGCTCAAGCGATGTAGTTATCATCATCAACCGTCTTCGGCTCACTTCTGAACACGGCTCTCTTCTCAGAATGAGAAGGCTTGGCTTTGTCTACCACGTTGGCCAAGCGTGAATTTTATTTTATTTTATTTATTAGACACACATCACCGATGATAACAATAATACAAGCCATAAAAAAAAAACTAGTCACTATCCAGATTGGCAAATGGCGATGATTAGGAACATCGGATTTTAAAATTGATCTTGTCGATAGATCCAATCAGGAACATCACTACGTGGAAGGCAATAGACTTTTCCGTTGAACGTTGATAATGTATTCAGAGATATCTATCTGCTTATTGCAGCCTCGATAGAGATGGGATGTTGCGTAACAATGAATAAGAGGAACTAAGCGTTTGAATCGTTCCCAATGAATTTTTCAAGGTTCTATTAGCAGATAAGATTTACATTCACTTATATAAGAGGATACTGAAAATGATGTGTGTATGAAAATATGAATAAATCGAGCTACTCGTATTAGGTATTTGATGTTATACCAAGTGGATGGTGCTAGTAATTTTTCCATGTAATTTAGGTTTTCAAAAATCCAATACAAACTCTTTTATATTCTGGGACCAAAAGTAGCTTATTATCCTTCTCCGGAATACAAGCTATCTCTGTATCTACCAAATTTCATCAGATTGATTAAACGGATGGGCCGTAAAAAGCTAGCAGACAGACACAAGTTTTCGTATCACGCCTCATTGCTTCAGTTTTAATATGACAAAGAAAAATATACCGTGTATACCTAGATATAAGTAACTAAAATAGTAAAAAATAATACATTTAGTACCTTTGTTGGTACATAATAGTTCAGTTTATAGCACCTACCTGCTTGACTTATTCCCCTTTTATTTATTTTGCGTGCGAGCGTACGTAATTAGAACCACAGATCTAATCGCGCCTGATCTATGACTCGCCATTGATTTTAGACGGTGTCAATGGCTGCAATTATGTATCATTACCGTTGACACTGATAATTGCATTAAATTGCTATCTCGAAGCCTTTCGTATCACAATAACAACCGTGGCGTATGTTAATCGTTTATCTTTGAACAGTTTGAACTAGTTCATTAATTCACTGGCTCATTAGCTCATATTTAAATTCATTTTCAACAACAATTCTTGACTTTTCGTGTAAATCGAACTCTCGGCTAGAGCTTACACTTTATTATTGAAAAGTTCGAACTAGTTCATTTACTGAGAGCATTATGAAAAACATAGCTATAGATTTAGACCTGGCATTTTAGTTTAGTTTAGAGATTGTGTACAACAGAATTTGCTTCATTGGTTCATTAATATTTTAGTTCATTTTCAACAGTTCGTGTCTTTTTGTGTAAACGAAAGTGTAGGCTAAAGCTTAGACTAATTATTTATCTTTGAGCAGTTCGAATTGGTTTATTAATTCACTGGTTACATTGGCTAATTAATATTTTTGGTTCATTTTCAACAGTTCATGTCAATTTTTTGTAAACATAATTCTCCTGAAATAAACTAATCGTGGGCCGCATGTAGTGCCCCTCTTACGCATTTAAGCGAGAAGCTATTTGTTTACCTTTTAAGTAAACTAAGGAAAACTTAAGTGTAGATGCAGTGTCATGTGCATTTCGTGTATTTTATATGTTTTAGGCTTTGGTGTTTAATCTGACCTAACCTAACGGACCAATTTGTAAAACTTTTGTTCGTAATTAAAAACACTAAGCTCTGAGCCCGTGGTATAGTTTGCGACAGGTTGACATGGCAATCGGGGTGGGGACGCCCCGCTCACCCGCACAGCTTCCGCGTTAACCCAGTGCGGGATAGCGCGGGTGACGTGGGTGTGCGAGGTCTTGCCCGCTTCCTATTGCAATCTCAACCTGTCGTAAACTATAGCTGCCTTTTGGGGTTAATCTTATCTATTTTAAAGATGGGCTTATATTTAGTATTCTCGTAATTTCTTCGGTTTTAAATGATGTAGATCCAAATAATAGCCTTCAACAGATAACAAAACAAGATAAAACAATATTGGCAGTTTGGCCTGCGATCGTTGCCAATAGAATTGTTCTGGGCCGTTAATCTGCCGCGTATCTATAGATCGATTGGAGACCGACCATTAGCTCTTAATGGTGTCAATAACAGAGACTGATTAGTCGTTTAATTAAATTTTCTGTTGTAATAAAACAGCATTTTCAATTAAAAGTAAAAGTGAAATGAATCATAAAAAGAGATATTCATGTCACGAACATCACTAGCATGAGATTCTTTACTTAATATAATAGTCAATGTTCGATATTCGAATACCTATTTAAAAAAATAAAGAAGCAGCCATTAAATTAAAAAAAATAATAACATTTTAATTTTAAAAAGAAAATAAATTTATTGTAGCCGTGACTGGTAATGAAGCATTAATTTAAAAATTGTCAACATTCGATATTTGAATTAAAATGTCCACACTCTTATTCTGGACCGACGCGAACGCGCCGGCAACCGCAATAATATTCGCAATAGCGACAAATATGAACAATAGAGTCTCGTATTAAAATCGCGATGTGAAATAAATATTCATCCCCGTTCAAGGAACGGAGTTCGCCGATGCGTCCCAGTGATACACTGCACATTTGAATGCTGAGCCCCGATAGTATTGTTTTAATATTACTAGCAAAGCACCCACTAAGCCTTATATTGATTAAAAAGCATATTTACATTTAAATTTACATATGCCGTGCCTCGAATCGCACTTATCGATTACGAGTCGCAAGGACGTTTTGTTTTAATACCATGTATTACTTGATGTAAGACTGCTTGGAATTCCGTGATGGCTCTCGCTGGGAAAGCTTGCGAATGTCTAATGGTTCTCTGTAAGTGATTAATGTCTAATCGAAGACTCGATGACTCGGTAATAGAAAATTAAGTTTCCCTGAAGTGTCTGCGACACTCGAGTGAACTGCTCGTAATGTCGATTGGTACATTAACAGTAACGAGAGTTTGAGAGATGTGTAAGACTTTCTCTTTCTTACTTACATTAACAGATGTACGTATGAGATCTTCGATAAATGATTACACATGAGATGAATAAAAAAGTTATTGGTTTGAAGACGCTAAGCTGTAGGTACCTACATCGAATAGCTTGAGTTGAGTTGTAGTCAGAGTAAACTTTAACGAGGAAACTCTCGTTTTGATCTTGAATCGACAAATGTCAAATATTAGGTAAGTATTTGAGCACTAGGGGTGACGTGAAATCAAAGATTTAAAATGTTATGTGTAAATATCACAGGTGAAGCCTCTAGGTTTTGTTAGTTTTACAACTGCTGTAAACTGTGTTGTAGTGCTGCAGCCTGGATATATAGCTTAATAAAAATAAAGCCTTAATAGTTTGTGACTCAATACAGTAGCATTCATTTATCGATAACGGGAAACGTAAAAGTAATGATATTATATTGCTAATAAATTCCCGATACACGCCGTTATTTCCAGTGAATTATCAATTGTACTTATTATAAAACAACCATAAACGGAATGATCGCTTTCTGACAAAACCAATATCAATAAACCCGCTATTAGCCACCCATCTCGGGCTGGAGCGTTTAAAACCGCATCAAAAGCGACCGTCGAACAGCAGTAACCTGTTAAAGGTTTGCTCTCTACTCGTTTTTAAATTTTTACCTTTTCATGCTTTTTTTATAAATAATTACTTACCTTCTCTTCTATATGTACTAACGAATCGTCTGTGTATCTCCTCCGTACATCTATACTAATAAATAAAATTGGAGTGTCTTTCTGTAATTTCGAAATAACTACCGCATATTAAGGTCATATGGTTATTTGAACGATACTATAACTGAATTACACGTTTTTAAAATTTTTGTCTGTCTGTCTGTCTGTCTGTCTGTTTGAAAAGGCTAATCTTGGGAACGGCTGAACCGATTTTGACGGGATTTCCACAGACAAGTAGACCAGTAAATTGACCAGGAAGTAACATAGGCTACTTTTTTAACCGACTTTCAAAAAGGGAGTTGTGTTTTTCTACCTATGTACACCGAAATCTCCGAGATTTCTGAACCGATTTGCGTCATTTCTTTTTTAATCGATAGAGGAACTTTGCGACATTGTTTCATAAAAAATTTGGAGTCCAACTCTTCAATCCTGATGCTGCAGGGGATCTGACCAATCCACGCGGGCGAAGCTGCGGGCATCAGCTAGTCTGAAGAAATAATTCTTCAATATCAATTTATTTGGTTTTGGTTTTTGATTAATTTTGTATCTAACCGAAAACCAAACCTTTATGATTTATGGGTTTACGGAACCCTAAAAATGTTTGAAAATTTTAAAAATCGAACGGGAAAAAGTCTTCAGTGAATAAAACTAACAATTAACGTCTATAAAATCCCGATGTCGATCGTTAATTGATCAGAATACGGATGCCAATACGTTCGATCAATTTACGTGTTTACGACCAATTTGAGCAAGGATTGCCTTTGATTTTATGCTGCGCTTTAGTAGTGGTTTATAAATTAATAGTTCTTTGTAGGTATAAGAATTAATTTCATAATTATTATTAATCCTAATAATATTATGTGCACCAAAGTAAAGGGATGTTTGGCCTAGTTGTTGATGTAGGTACTTAGGTAGGTACATCTGTCGTCTACCTATATCAATTGATTGCGATTGTTAAGCAACGTTAGCCCAAATCTTCGGACTTCGGAGGTCCGAAATAGGCCTTTAGGCTTTAGGTATGTGGAACGATCTACGAAGTGATTCGCTAACTCAGTGATCAACACTGGATGATAGCCACAGAGCTCATTTGATATTCATTTTGTATCAATCGAAGGCTTTCTACTAAAAAATATTTCATTACCACTCAGTGAAGCAGCAATGTAGAACAAAATACTATCAACTTTGGTGGTTATCATTTAGTGAGTCACCGAGTCAGCGTATCACCCCGCCTGGGAACCCACCGTCTATTCAACTGCCAATGGTCTAAAGTAAAGTTTTGAATTCCTTGTTCAAAGATCAATCAAAAACGAGCCAAGTTTTGTTTTGTTTGTAAGAGAGCCAAGTGACCGCATAGAGTCAAAGTTTGATTAAGGTAGGAGTGTGAAGAAATAAAGGAGAATTAAAATAGGCACAATTCAAGAATAAACTGCCATTCCTTATCTAGGTTATCGATATTAGTCCGGGCATAAAACAAGAACATTAAAAAAATAGTGTTGAGAAACCAACCAAAATATTCGATTCCAATTAATCGTTCCGATACATTCGATTGTATCAAAGCGCATTACGAATTTCGCATTTCCCTACGGAATGTCATCGGTTCCATGGTGCCATGGCATTCCCACGGCCTTGGGGCGGAATGTGGATTGGGCAAAAAATGTCCAACTTTCCCATGCATGGTCAAAGTTAGGCTTAGACAGCTCGAAATCACTTTTTTGTGTTTAGTTCTGTCAACCTGTATCTTGAACTGAAAATTCCTTACCGGTCGATCGCAGGGCAAAATTTTTGGTCGTAGTAAAATACTAAAACATTAAAATTGTTTGTTTTTGCAGATATCTACAAGATATAGAAGTTAATTTGCCTATTAAGCTTTGAAAAGTTAAGAAAAGCAAGAAAAAAATTACGACTCAGACAAAGATCTGTGAACAAGAACCGAACTTGTGTGTTCAAGGGCAGTATTATTTCAAAAACCTTAATTATCCGAAAGAGGAAAAAATAATACAACTAACAACCAAATCTCGGAATCTTACGTCGCGAACTCGGCCTCCAACAAAAAAGCTTAACCTGTATTTAAAAATCGATTGCAACGAAAAAATTGTCACTGACAAATGATTCGAACGCCTTGCGGTTGAAATTACGAATTCAAATCTTCGAATTCCGAACAAAAACCGCCATTAACCGACGGTTGTTACCTTTTTTCGGCTGTCGATGATTTCGGAGCTAATCGTGTTTTTTGTCGATACGTTTCGACTAATCGATGCATCGACCTCACTAATTCGATTTGCGCTCCACCCACCGCATCTATAAGTGGGCGTGCCTTATCGATACTTTATTCGGATCATTACCCAACTACTCAACCCATTTAAAGCTCCAGCTATTGAACGTAGTCGGTGGTGGTAATAAATTTAATCGATCGGCAAACACTGTAGTGAAGTGCCTTGCCATCGAGTTTCCTATTTGCATAACACTGAATTTATGAGTCAGTTCTTAACTTGATTTCAATTTCCAGTGAAAATACTTTCATATAAACTTCATAAGACAAAAATGCTGCATTGTTTCCGCTTTGAGCGTCAAAGTAATTCATTATCTGTGCTCCTTTCAGATGTCATTTAGAGAATTCGGGAATCAATGTCGCGGATAATCGACCATGCGTTCATGGTAAGTTAGAACTATGTCGCCTGGAAATAGTATTGCCAGGTAACCGGGAAACAATTTTATTTTTACACAGGTCCGATCTTTACAAATGAAAGTGAGTCTTTGAAATAAGAGTGAATAGACAGACATCTTCTAGGTAAATGCGTCCCATGTTAGGCCACACTTTCAAAATCAGGTCTTATTATTGTGATAGGCCTGTGCCTATAATATAGTGAATAAAAAAATTGGCAGTCAATAGAAACTGTCGACAGAAGTGAAAATTTAAAACTATGAAACATTAGGGATTTTTGGAGGTTTGTAAACTGCCTGTAGTAAGTATCAAAAATTTAACTGAGCACTATTAACATTAGCATGTTGGTGACCCCAACTTGAAGTTTTTACCCACCCTAAAATTGTCCATAGCGTCTAAAGATTATCTGTGAGATTATCTGCTTCGAAGTGGGAGAACCTGTAACGAAGCACTGGGTGTACTGTTACACATGAACACCAAGTGGCCAAGACGTTATATGAATGAATTAAACTCATTTAAATTAATAATAACAACAACGCAATTTAATTACTAACATAGTTAATAATGTCTATTGTTACTAACACTTTATGGATGAAATATCTGAAAATAAATGTTTTATTATTGTATTATTGTTGTATTATTTTTAAAGAAATTTTCACTTTAGAAATCGATTAAAAAATATCAAATTTTTTAGGAAATTGATGCTTCAAGAGTGGGGATATTCCGACAAAACCTGTTAATCTGGCAACACTACTCACGAACTCGATAATTTAATAAAGCAAAAAAAATATAAAGAATCGATTGTGGTTGATGACGGACAGCGCGGTACAGCGGAATCATCAAGCGCTGATGGTTTTTTAATGATATTTTTCACAATCGGCCCGATCATTGATGGTTATTAGGTATAGAGCCTCGAGACACGAATGTTGGTACTAACATACAGATTTGGTCGAATAAAACTGTATTGTAATATTTATGATTGTTGCTTTGAGAACATCCGGTCAGTTGTTAGACTTATTTTTAAAGACATCTATGACATTATGTTCTGGATGTATAGACTACCTAAATAAATAAACGATACAATACTTCTACTTGTACTGTACACCACATAAATCCTACAAAAAAGAAACACAAAAAAGTCGAGGCTCGGATACCTAGGTACTCTTCAGTCAGTTAGTTTTAAATATAGATAAGGATCCACGTAACGTTAAACTAAACCGATACCAATTAGTGAGGTCAATTAATCGCGATAATACCTATACATATCGATTAATTGCGCATCGATACATCGTGAGCAGATATAAAGGACGAGTCCGAGTGATTTACGAGTGGCGTTAAAGTACGTTTTAACTGATGTCGTGAAACCCAAAGGTTAATTGGCGACGTCTTATTAAATATATTATATTAGTGTAAATTTATTGCGCATCGGTGAAAGTATTTATTTATTTGATCTTGAAGTAAAAAAGACTTATAACGAACTTTTTTATTAAGAGACATTCTGACAGTGTTTCCAAAGCATGCTCCAATTTTGTTACAAGCTTTTAACTTACAGTGACACCTTGATGTAGAACCTTGTAAGTGGGTACATTATTGCAAGCATTTAATTGTAATAATGTATAGCTACATACCATTTTTTTTTGGCATTTACCATTTTTTACCATTTATCCATGACTATAATTATTATGTATGTAAGTATATATTTTTTTGATTAAACTGTCATACTCCATCTTAAACTGTATTGTCATTTAACACATGGTAAGATCATATTCTAATATTTTGGTATTTATTAAAAATCTTATAATTCGATTTTGAAAATTTATTCAATACCTACTAGGGGATGCCCGCGGCTTCACCCGCGTGGATTTCGATTTTTTTAAATCCCTTAGGAACTCTTTGATTTTCCGGGATAAAAAGTAACCTATATCCTTCCCCGGGATGTCTCCCAAGTATATACCAAATTTGATTAAAATCGGTTCAGCGGTTAGGCTGTGAAAACGTAGCAGACAGACAGACACACTTTCGCATTTATAATATTAGCATGGATAAAACTGATGACAGGACATTAATTTAAAGGAAACATAAGCAATATCTCTTCAAAATACGACTTTGCATACTTTATACACGCTTACAATAAAAAAAATCAGAATGCCTGGCGTTTGCTAATGAGATTTCCAAGCGGCGATAATCAACACATTAACACCTAGAATTTAATAAGTAAAGAAATAGTAAATGACTAATAAAAATATTACAGCGCGTAGGCTAAGAGCTTCAAAGTTTTATCGACATTGATTTTTGGTGACATTTGATGACATCACTAAATTTTTGTAAGTCCAAAATTTAATTTATTTTTGGTTTCCTCCAATTAATTAAATCATAAGTTTCTAGGGTAAATTCCGAAAGTCACATAATATAAAAAAAAACTAAAAGTTCCTATTTATAATCACTTGGAATGTAAATGAAAAAACGAAATCTTTTTCCGATTCCATCGGCACGCAACAGCAGCCGTTCGAATATTGAAAACATTTCAAAATTAGAACGAACATTCGAACTCTTTCAAAAGATGCTCTAGAATCGAAAACAGCGATTAGTTTTAAGTGTCGCTGTTCGAACTTTTAAAAATATGTCGCTCGTTCGGATTTTAAATTTAAATATAAACCGGGAGAATGCGTTCTATTTCGCCTCCACTTTACGATGTTTGTCAGTTAATGATTATCGTTACGAAACTTTAGTGTTGTGATATGAATTTATAGCTCGAGCTCTCAATCGGGACGAAAGCACGAACATTTTTCCGCACTCAAACGATTTATATTTTTGTTTCACGGTAGCCAGTAGATACCATCCATATAACTCAAAATTTAAAAACCCCCGACACAAAAACCTCTTTAAGAAAACTAGAAAAGAGCTGATAACTTTCAAACGGCTGAACCGATTTTCTTCGATTATTTCAACTATCATTGCTTCACCATGAAGAGCAGTTGAGATCACCTCATTTTGAGAGCTTCACTAACAAGTGTAAATTAAAAATTTATAACACCCCCGACAAGTGAAGGTTACAGTAACTAGAAAAGAACTGATAACTTCCAAACGGCTGAACCGATTTTCTTGTATTATATCAAAGAACACTCTCGATCAAGCCACCTTTCAAACAAAAAAAATTAAATAAAAATCGGTTCATTCGTTTAGGAGCTACGATGCCACAGACAGATACACAGATACACACGTCAAACTTATAACACCCCTCTTTTTGGGTCGGGGGTTAAGAATTAGAAAAATATAGGCGATCAATTTCAGAAAGTCGTTAGTATGTCATTCAAGAACATAAAACTCATTTGCTTCTATTTTTTTTATCGCAAGCAGATCTTATAAAATCTTACTATAAAATATTTATATTATACTTATCGTTAAAAAAAAATTCTTACTCTATTACTTCACCCAATTTATGTCCAATTTTTATAAAGGTGACAATTTTCTCAGCTAATTATTGAGAAAACCTGTATGATAACAAGAGTAATAAATAACGTCTTAAGTACAAATTTAGGCCGATTTTTATCGGAACTGAACTGATACCTACGTCCGACCAATTTAATTAGCAAAAATTATTTATGTGTCCATTATTCTGAGTATTCCGTGTAATCAAGAGATTCTATCCGCCTCCAGGTGTCTCCAGAAGTGACGTTTTAATTCCGAGCTCGATGCCTTTGACACATCTTGAGCGTTGGATTTGTATCGGTGACACTTGTAATCAGTACCGTCCAGTTCATCGGTCTTGAGACTTGAGAAATGAACTGAATTTTGAATGAATGGAATTTGCGAAATCACCCCGTTCTGACCAATTAGTTAATTCCAGTATTGATCACAATTTATTTTTAACCAGCTCCAAATAAGAGGTTTCACAAATCAACGCTTTTTGCAGTGAAACTACAATTTAATAGCAACTTTTAGCAACATGAAATCTTGATACTAATATTATAAATGCGAAAGTGTTCATATCTGTCTGACTGCTAGTTTTTCACAGTCCATACGTTTTCTTTGAGAATCTTATGGAGGACTAGACGATGCCCGCGACTTCGTCCGCGTGGAAGTAGGTTTTTGAAGATCCTGTGGGAACTCTTTGATTTTTCGGGGTAAAAAGTAGCCTATGACCATCCCCGGGATGTAGGTAAGCTAACTCTGTACCAAATTTCGTCAGAATCGGCACACTTTCGCATTTTACTATTAGTATGGATTTTCAACCAAGCAGGTTTCCTCCACCGTTATAGCATAATACCTACTCGTATTTAAATGCTTAAACCACACATAACTCCGAAAAGTTAGAGGTATGTCCGGAATCGAACCCCCGAACCCCCGACTTCCTCAAGAGAATTAGTCGAGTTTTAGTTTTTAACCTTATCTTGTTGACAAAAAAACTACGCTGACGAATTTGTCAGCTACAGTATAAATGAGTATAGAACGCGACAGGTGAAGATGGCAATCGGTGCAGGATAGCGCGGGTGAAGTGCGGGTGTGCGGGGCGTCCCCCGCCTTATACCCCGATTGCCATCTCAACCTATCGCGTACTATAATAGGTATAACAGAAATCTTTACACCGAAATGTGTCGCAAGAACGTGACTGATTCATGGATGTTTTTTTCTGTTGAAAATTTCATTCTTTTCCAATAGTTGTAGCTGTCATTCATAATTTAGACGCATTCTTGTTAACAATGAAAAATAAAAGTCAGTCAAGTGCGAGTTGAAATCGCACACGAAAGGTTCCGCACCACCGTTCAGGAAACTTCAAACCAGTATACCTACCTAGCTAATAAAAATTTGCAAGCTAATAACGGATAATTTACTGTACTGAGGTGATTTAGTAAACCAATTATGTTAGTGAACACATTTTTTTAGTGATATAACCATAGACTTAGAATTTTTCGCTACGAAGCCTATGGATGTAACCACAAATTCACGATTTTCGGCTTTTTCGTTTTATTTACTTGTGCCTTAAGACCTCCCTACCTGTCAAATTTCATGATTCTAGGTCAACGGGAAGTAGGTACCCTATACTTAGGTTTCTTGACAGACACGACAGACACAGAGGCAACGAAATGATCTTATACTTAAGGGTTGCTTTTTTTTTGATTTACGGAACCCTAAAAACGATAGGTCATCGCACCATTAACACTCACCCACTTGGCACGTGGTTAAAACGTTTTGTATATTAGCTTTGGCTCTACCTATATCCATGCTAACATTATAAACTAGCTGACGTCCGCGACTTCGTCCACGTGGATTTAAGTTTTTCGAAATCCCGTGGGAACTTTTGGTTTTCCGGGATAAAAAGTAGTCTATGTGCTAATCCAGGATTCTATCTATCTCCATTCTAAATTTCAGCCAAATCCGTCCATTAGTTTTTGCGTGAAGGAGTAACAAACATACACACACACACACACACACACACACACACACACACACACACACACACACACATACAAACTTTCGCCTTTTAATAATAGTGTGAAGTGTGATAGTGTGATAGCGCTCGGAGAATGTAGCTATCTATTGTATCTATCAGTTAAAGAATAATATGCATCCAAACTTAGAAATTTTACCTCTACTCTATAAAATATTAGTGTAGACAAACTGACATACCTATCTAGCTCTAATACATTAAAATTCGAATTTTTAGTTTTACAAAAGGATTCACTTTTTTTATTTCGGTTTAGATCGAAACAGGAACTACACAGGTGCAACACTCGGCAGTGCGTTGCGTGTTCTAAATTTAAAAGTACATTCTGCCACGCAGTTCGATGGAGTTCGATTTTCGAAAGCCGAAATGCGTTCGGAAATAGCGCGCGACAGCTGAAAGACGACATCGGACCGATTTTTTATTACCTCCTTCGTGTTTATGACCACTTTATGAGTTTCTATAGATACTTTTTTTTACTAATGTCACTTTGAATTCTGATCGGATACGCTCTTCTATTTTCGATTTGAGCTTTTAAATTAAGAAACTTTACGATTGATACCGCCGAGGATTTTAACGGCTACATTTTCCGCATAGCATGTAATTAAAATATTTTATTTTATCACATTTTCGAATGCGATGTTTATGCAAATATTTAAATATAATAAAGGTCTATCTATACCTATCTATCTATAAGCACATCTATTTAACGGTATAGTGCGTTTCATCGAATAGTACCTATGGCGTTATGTTGGCTCCCCTGTCTGTCCAAGTCATTGGCACCATATTTGCATAAGAAGACGCAGATTTTGTTTATTTTCATTTGATTTTTCTGAATGAATGAAATAAAAATCAAATGAAAATAAACAAAATCTGCGTCTCCTCATGCCAATATGGTGCCAATGACCACCCAACAGACAGGGGAGCCAACATAACGCCATAGGTACTATTCGATGAAACGCACTATACAAAGTAATATAAAAAGACTGGTGACTGATTGATCAACACAACCTAAACCGCTGGGATTAAAAACTTGAAACTTCGATATTAGAGTTATTTTATGACCTAGGACCTTACTTGACCGATGGCTAAATATTTGACCATTAATTTCGCTAACCTATGGTGCAAAAAACGTATTTTATAGTAACTTTTTGTAGTAATTTTTAACCATTGCAATTGGTTGAGTTAATATGGATAAAAAAACTCCATAAAAATTCCACGAAGGGTTAACTAGCACATACAAATAATTTAAGATTTTTCCTTAAACAGATCTATTTAGCATCTTTGTAGTGCATAATAAAGTAATAGATATAATAGGTTTATCTCAAGAGTCAAGTATCAATAACAAAGCCATTAACTATTATCGTATCCCGAGTCCCATAAAACTTTAGGCCGGCATTGAGTTGGATCCATTTGATTAGATCATTGAATTCTCAATCGATAAATAAGCGATATCCTTTCCAAACGAGGTCACTTATCGAATGAATCTATAATCGAAATTCGAGACTACTATATTTGAATTAACGATCGAGTTCCTTGCCGTATTGAGTTTATTCAAATTAAAAAATAATAATAAAAGACGCTTCTATTCGAATTTTGAATTAAGAACGGAAATCAACCGTCGTGAGCGATTGTATGAAGTGTGAAAGGATCGATTCAAAATGGGGTAGTTTTTTAATCCGGCTTCTGTATATTGACATTTTTTTTTTAATTTGCTTTAAGCGCCATTGTTTTAAGGCCAGGACTTTGGCAGTTTACACGATACGCTATTCGCTGTACGCCATTGTTCTAAATAGGTATTGAGTATTATATTGCTTAATTTTTACGACCATATGGGGTAGTGTTAGGTAGGTAAGTAGGTTCTATCCGAGAATTACACTGTGTATAAATATTTACATAAATTCAACATAAATTAAAGATAAGTACATAAAAATTTTTTGTGCATGACTAATTCAGATCAATTTGGAATTTTCATTGATTTTATGTCTATTTTATGGTTTGTTTTTTGCACGTTTATCTTTATCTAAATATATTATAATAAAATCAAATGATTACCTACTTTTATTGTATCCAATATTTTAGCATTTATTTCAAACTAGCTTTTGCTCGCGACTTCGTCCGCTGGACTACATAAATTTTGAACCCCTAATTTTACTCCCTTAGGGTTTGAATTTTGAAAAACTCTTTCTTAACTGATGTCTACGTCATAATAACTATGTGCATGCCTTTCAGCCCGATCTGTCCACTAGTTTGAGCTGTGCGTTGATAGATCAGTCAGTCAGGCAGCTGTTTCTTGTAATAAATACTATAGTAGAGTCTGCCACGCCCTTGCAACTCAATTTTAGTTATGATTTACTTCTTTATCAATTTATTGATGAAAATAATTGCTGGAGTATTTTGCTGCTCAGATTGCGTCGAGTCTTAGATGGCGTGTTAAAGATAACATTATGTATCCAGCCTAATTCAATCTATCGCAGAAAAAAAGGAAACGAAATGCAGAAATATTTACACAAAAGCTAAAATATTATTAAATAGCTCGATCAAAACAAAATTGTGTAAGTTTAGAGTTAACGCGCGGACATTGGATTGGACGCCCACACGTTTGACGTTTGTAATTAGGTACGTCCAGAAACATTTCATAATTTCCTTTATTTATATTTAATTTCGGTCCCGTGGGCGAATCTGCGATAGCCTGATGATTGGAAAGTGATGGATGTTTATCGCAAGTATATAATAATTATTTTAGAGTTCGTATACTGTTATTTTTAGAGATGTAAGATAGGGACACTTAGAGTTTCTTCTAAAATGTAGATTTTAGAAGAAACTCTAACTCTAACGATTCTGTGTGGAATCAGTTCTTAAAATTCTGTGTTGCCTAGAACACTACTTGTATAGGTAACCTGCCTGTGAAAGTCTCTTTAAATTTTCCCTTCCCTTTCCCTTTTCAATCGGAAGCCTAAGTACCAATTTTTCATGGATCCTTCAACGGTTTTGAACAACTAAAAAAGCAGTGCATTTCTAAAATGTGGTTCATTGAAAGGTTGCTGTGATATTCTCTATGAGTAGAGATTTTGGACCGGTAAAACATAATTTTATTGTCTCCCAAGCACGTAATGAAGTCAAATTAGGCATTTTCGGCCCATCAGCGGCCCATAAAATGGTAATAAAAAGGTAAGTATTGATCGCGACCAAGTACCTACCAGAACTATTTTATGCTTTTTTTATTGTTATTTATTGGGAAATAAAATCTTTTTTATTAATGTCATCGGTTCATAAGAAGCTGCCTCGGTTCAGGGTGTATCTATGGTAATTAAAGCTTTTGTTTGATTTTTTAATCTGCTGTCTAAAATAGATAGTGACCATAACTAGGATATTTTATGACCATAACTAATCATAATTCTATTGTCTATAATTAAGCTCAACTAAATAATTTTATCCTACACTGACCTGTGCTAATGCAAGTTGGTACGCTGGACTTGCTATTACCGACATGTTGCTGAAGCAACTGGATTATCGCCATTTTGGCGCTGATATAGCATAGCAGTAACGTTATGTGAACGTATTCGAAACTAAAATGTTATTAATGAGAAATCTGTCGACATGTCATTTTGTATGGAACAACTTATCTCTAGCGTACCTAATTGTATGTCCATATCTGTGTTATCCAACCACAGAAAGACAGTGAAATGAAGCTAGTGTCATGTTTTTCAATGAAGCAATTACAAGGTTCAATTGAAACTTTATGATATGTTATAAAACAATTCAAAAAGCATTAAATAAAATGACTATTTGAGTTAAGCTTTAATTTTATAGCGATACCCGCATTATTCTGATCCTGAGACCTGAATCATATTATTACCTACTCTTTCGTATATATCTCTATCTTCCTTCTTCTTGGTAATTAAGTCTCAAGTTTATATTCCGCATAGGGTAGGTACTTAAAGTTTGACGAGCTTATTTTATCTAAGTAAGTATATAAGAGGAAAAATTGACTGACTCACTGATTGACTGACTGACTGATCTATCAACACCATCTCAAACTACTAGGGGGTAAAATAGGGGGTTTGAAATTTATGTAGTCCACGAACAAATTCTTGGGCAAAGGCTAGTTTTTTTTGATAAAATAATTGTTTATGAGCGATGGTAGCCTAGTTGTTAAGACATCAACCTCCTGTTCGAAAAGTCGGGGGTTCAGTTCCGTGCACGCACCTCTAACTCTTTGGAGTTTTGTGAGTTTTAAGCAATTTAACCTAAACATCACTTGCTTTAACGGCGAAGGAAAACATCGTGAGGAAACTTGCATGCTTAAGAGTTCTCCATGATGTTGAAAAGTCTACCCATCGCACTGGGCCAGTATGGTGGACTATGGTCTAAAGTCTAAATAGAGACCCGCTTGGTAGTGGGCCAGCGATTGGTTGATCGTGATACTGATGAATTGCTAGTTAAGATTATTATTGTTATTTGTTATCTAGTCAATCATCAATTTCTTCAAAAGTTTAAATGAAAATTAAAAATTCAAACCAGCAATAATTTCCAAAGCAAAAGCATCGAACGCCAAGCAGTGACCGAAAAAACGAAAGAACGAATGGAAAAGTAACAGAGACAATTTTTTAACTTCAGTACAGCTCCCTAGATGAATTTTGAATTTAGAACAAAACGAGATCGAATGCCCCCAACTTTGGCATGAGCTTCCCGCGTGAAAATTAATAATTAATTTGTTTCCATTGGCCTTGTCTCCGGGGGAGATGTGTTGTCTATGCCCTTTTATATACATTTTTTTTCAATTCATTTTTAACGCTTCAATAATGGCGGAGGTTATTTGTATCAATTATTGTCCTTTCAATGTATTGTTATTGTTATTGCTTCGGGCAGGTGAAATTTTGCAATTAATTCATATTTTTATGTTTCAACATTTTTATAGCTGCAATAATTTGTCGCCATATATTTGCATGAGATATTATTGGGAACTTTTCATATTTTGATATTTTAATAGATGAAAACCAGCGATATAAATTTTCCACTAGATGCGCCATTTCATAGTAACAACATGTTCCAACGAACATCGATGTCCGCATTACTGTCAATCGCAATCCACATTAGTCCTGTTGGAAAAAAAAGAGGTGTCATATTTTTTGTTTTCCGATAGAAATTGAGAGGAAGCGTGATCGAATGAGTGACTCAATTTATCCTCGGCGGGGTTGTTAAAACATCAAAGAACTATATGTATGGAGGGAAACCGACTTTATTTGTACAGTGTGTGATCCTTTTACTGATTCCGACGACAGGGTTCCGTATCTCAAAAGGAAAAATGGAACCCTTATAGGATCACTGTTGTCTGTTTGTCCGTCTATTTGTCAAGAAAACCTATAGGGTACCTACTCTACTTCCCGTTGAAATAGAACCATGTTAGGCAGGTTTTGGTAAATGAGTTATATAAATATTAATAGCGAGTCACCTGATGTTAAATGATTATTTCCTCCCATGAACTTCGCAGCACTAGAATAGGATCGCCAATGTGTTTGTTGATCCACCCCTTGAATGGGGTTACCTACCCATGTTGAAATCTTGTGGGAATATCACCGAAGTAAGTTACTTAGTTGGCTTTTTAAATTTTTTTTAAATGTTCTTGGATGTTTAAGCAACCTTGAAGAAACCTTGAGGATATTATAAGGTTAAACCTAAACCAGTTCCTTGAACATAATCGTGGACATAAACTAACATACATACTTTTTAAACATACCCAGTAATTATTTGAAAGTATTTAACACGATCCGAATATCACACCTTTATATGGGAAAGCATTTAAAAACAAGATGAATTTCCTGAAAGCTAAAAACTTGAAGAATTTTAATTCGGCCCTTAACGTCGTCTATAAAACGTTGTAATATCTTTTATCTTTTAACTCACGCCAACGTTCCTTTCAAATATATTCATTTAAAAAAACAAGTAGGCAACTATACCTACCTTACCTGCTTACTTGTCGGCAGAAAGCTTTTAGGTCTCTTATTAATTAATATCTTTTATCATCACTCCAGTCCAGAAATATCAGTTTAGTATAGACTATTATAGATTATTCAGTTTTAATTATGTATTTAAAATAGGTACTCAAACAACATTATGTTTTTAACATTATGTTTAGATATCTGGTATTGGTTCCTTAAAGTCAAGAGTTAATAGACATCTTCGAGGTAAGTGTGCTTCATCTTAGGCTTCCTCATCACTTGCCACCTTGTCTGATTGCAGCCAAACGGTAGTCTACATCTAATATTAAAAAACCGGCCAAGTGCGAGTCAGACTCGCGCACTGAGGGTTCCGTTCTCGGATATTTTTTTGTCATTTTGCACGGCGATAAATGAAAAACTAAAATAATAAATGCATAAAAATAAATAAGAATCTGTTTTGGAATGTACGTGGTACAGGTAAAGTTCTTTCGGTATGGAACTCTTAAATTCTTACTCTGAAAGTTTAAAACACTAATTATTATTATTATTTGTTCATGAACGCATTTTTAACCCCCGACCCAAAAAGAGGGATGTTATAAGTTTGACGTGTGTATCTGTGTATCTGTCTGTGGCATCGTAGCTCCTATACTAATAAACCGATTTTATTTTAGTTTTTTTTTGTTTGAAAGGTGGCTGGCTTGATCGAGAGTGTGCTTAGCTGTAATCCAAGAAAATCGGTTCAGCTGTTTGAAAGTTATCAGTTCTTTTCTAGTTACTGTAACATTCACTAGTCGGGGTGTTATAAATTTTTAATTTACACTTGTAATTATTTTGTTCATTTTGTAACCACATATTCACGGTTTTTGGATTTTTTCCTTTACTTGTGCTGTAAGACCTACCTACAAATTTCATGATTCTAGGTCAACGGGAAGTATAGGTTTTCTTGACAGACACGACAGACGGACAGACAACGAAATGATCCTATAAGGGTTCCGTTTTTTCCTTTTGAAGTACGGAATCCTAAAAAAAATTAGTCATCAGTTAAGCTTATTTTATTTTTTGTTGTAAACAGTTTAAGTCTATTAGCTCTCTAAAGGGCTAGAATCTTGAGCCCTAATAAAAAAATCGGTGTATTGACGTCATTCATCAATGATGTTCCAAAGTCGGTTGTCATCACGCGGCGCTCCCGTGCCCATCGGCCGCTCAATTGGGCGCCTATTATCAGATAACACAGATCAATCCGTTCTGATTGCAAACTCGATCGTTAGCCAATTGAACCCGATTCCGTCGACCGACTTACCGGCTACCGTTAAGTGGTTTCGTGTACTTATGCAAACTATTTTATAAATGTACCTAAATATCGATATTTGCTCCATCACTAGTACACAGTGACAGTGGACAGACAGACAGACAGACAACAAACTGATCCTATAAGCGAACCCGTAAAAAAGAAAGATCTATTCAAAATAAGAACATCTGTAATCAAACGGTAGAACATTTCTGAATTCGGCGGTTTACAAGAAACCCCTTTTAAAATTCGTAGTCAAAAGACAAGAATCAATAAGGCGAAGATGGTTCAGTGAAAATTTTGCGCGCGAATCGAGAGGGGCGGAAACAAAGATGGCTCACTTAGGCATCGAACGTGATCCGTTTGCGAAAAAAACACCTTAAGTACCTACTGCTTTGCCGTTGATATACAACACCCGAGATACGAGCATATTAGGTAAAATTGTAGATTTGGATACCCTGTTTACCATATGCACATGCATGACCTCAATCACACCTGATGGAAAGTAATGATGTGGTCTAAAATTAGACAGGTTGCCTTTTGCCCTTTGTTTTAAAGTAACCGTACTGTAAGTACCTAAGTGGTGAGAAACACAGATCGCGATAGAGTATTCCGAACCTTAGCCATGCGTAGGAAGATGACGCATCACGCAAAAGGTTTCAAAAACGGCTAAAACGTCAAAAGCACTTGTAAAAATTTATTTGAACCAAAATCTTTGTACTTATATTATACTTATTTATTTCATAGCATAAGATGGTACTATTCTCAGCCAAAATGATCATCATACTCTATAAGGGCACATCACAATAAAATTAAGGCATTACTTTGTTTTTGATATAATTTACTTTAAAATCAACGCCTTATAAGCATTAGAAATATATTTTTGTATCGCTGAGATGATTTTCCTTGATTTAAACGACAAGATGCCAATAATCCAACACCTAATAATAATAAGGAATCGATCTAACTTATTATTTACTAGGCACTTAAAATGTCTTCCAAAAGTCTATTAAAATAAAGGATTGGAGTAAATTTCACTCTCAGTTTCGATTTAAAGTAAGAAAATGTAGGCGACTTTGAGACATTTCTGTGTGTATGTGGAACTATCTATCTTTGTTTTGTCATATCAATGTGTTTTACCTGTGTCACGAAGGGGAGTTTTCTTTTCAACTTGTAAACATCACTTGAGGAATGTTCAAGGAATCGGTGCGGTTGTGAAACTTCGATCCCTCTGACTTTATTCCTTTATTTCACTTTTGTTTTGATGTTGGGATGTTCTCTATGGTTGTTTGTTGTTTATTGCTTGTATGGGTTGGTAGTTACATCGCTTCTTACATCGGTTGTGAAGTGGTAAACACGGAATGATCAAAAGTATTAGTTCTTAAAAAGTTTACTTCCCAATCCCGTAAACATTCGTTAGATTAGTAGTCGCAGTCGTTAGATTCTAATTATATTTAGAGCAAGTAGTGACAAGAAATAAGCTGTTTTTATAGGATCACCTGCCTCCATATAGTAGCTACATATAGTACATACGTACCTACTCAGGATACCTTAACCAGCCTAAGGATTTGCTAATTCAGTTTCTAACACTGAATGATGGCCACATTTGACATTTATTTTGAATTCATTGACGGTTTTCTACGAAAGTTTCGGTCTCTGCCTGAATCCAGTGGCCGGCCTGTGACTCGTTTGATGTCAATCTAGTGAGGTGTCATCCAACGCTGCACTTTTCAGTTCGAAGTCGCGATTCCAGCACCTTGGGATGCCAACCAACTATCGGTTTTTCGAACTAAGTATGTACCCTGCCCATTTTGCCTCTTCAGCTTCGCAACCCGCTAAGCTATACCGGTTATTCTGTTTCTCCTACGGATCTGCTCATTTCTGATTTGATAACGTAGAAAATAGCTAATTATTTCATAGTCCCAATAGATAGCGTCAATTCCTCTCACGACCTCCGAAGTCAATCCGTATTTACGACGAAAAAGATGTTTTTTATGTTTTCATTTCAAAAACTAATAATTATGTGCTTTTTTGTGTCGTAAACCCACATCAATTCGGAGTTTAAAATCGATCGTTTGACAACAGATAGAGTCAACTACCGATGGGGTCTTAAAATTTTATTGCCCATAAAAAGCTGACTTATTCGGACACCGCTGGCTCTTGGCACGTATCGAACCAAAATTTAAACATTAAAATTCGATATTACGACCGATAGTTCTAATTTTACGATGTTTTAAAGCTGAACGGTGAAACCTTTTTTCTATTTTCAATAAATTATTCGATGAAAACAGCTATAAAATTAAAATATATTGTTAATTGAAATGAAAATTTTAATTATTATAATCTCTACCCATACCGCGCCTATATTTTGTGGGTTATTATCATGCTTTAGAAATGCAGTAGGTAAGCTAAGAGCGCTTTCCATGGACGCTTCAAGTTGAGCGTGAGAGCATGCTATTCATTGCAATCAATGTTTACGGGTGGAAACATAAAAATGAGCGATGATGAAATGAATGTGATCAGAAATCAACGTTTACTTTACCTTAAAAGAGTGAACTTAAATCCGAAAGGTTATAGTGGCCCACCTGTTCCAGTATTGTGATAGGATTCTACTCCTTTTTTTCGTGAGGAATATCCGTCATGGATTCCACCGTGGTGTGGTTATGTCTTATTCTATTCCTAGCACAGGCTTTAGGTACCTACGCTTAATTGGAATGGGAATGGAAAAAGGGAATGTTAGTCATTTTAAACATATTCTATTAAAAATAATAAAGCATGAAAGGAATTCAGAAGTTAAATTATATTTTTCATCACCGAACACACAATTTCGCTGTCGAATTCGATGGACGTCAGCGCACAACATTGTGACGAGCGCAAACGCAAAGTTGAGGAACGAAATTAAAAATTAAACGCGGCATAAACAAGAGCGGGCAAAAACTCCAGCGGGCACAAATCACACCGGTTCCCGGTAAAAAGAGGTTCTGTATTTCAAATTCCTGCCAAGGACACGCGGTCTTGAGAAGACAATGTGCGCGATGCGTAGCGTTTTAATTGTCAAAATTGTCGCTTTGAACTCGCCGCCGCCGCCGACGCGCTGTCGTTCGAATGCCGATCCGCAAATTCGATTTTCGATCGAACGCCGTTTTTGCTCCGATCGTGAACGCTCTGTAAATTGTTTCATTAATGATCAGCCACTGTTCAAAGCGTTTAATCAACTCCGACACATTTCGCCCGCGCAAAAAAAAGCAGAAACTAACAAAAACCGTTTAATCGTTAAATTTATTGCTCCCGATCGGAATTAAAGTAGGAGAACGTACAATTGCGAACTTGAAATTAAAATTAAGTACCTTTATGTGCGTGGTAGGTTAACAAAAAGCGTTGCAAAAATAAAAATACAGTGGCTCATAAAGGTTTGCATGTAGACATTACTCAAGCTGTAAAAACAATGACAACTAACAATGAAATTCGTGTAAGATAGAACGAATTGCGATTGGATAAGAAAGGAAGTGGCGTGCACAATTCGAAGATCGTATCGAGCTTAGTAAAAAAAGCTATACAACAGTAGGTACAAGCTACGCCGCTGAAATTATTTTTATTTTCAATAGCAATGCCTCTAATAAATTACCTATGTTGTTTGTGTACAGAACATTTAGACGAGAGGTGGAAGTAATTTTTTTTTTACAATATTTCATTCATTTGAACTTATCATCGTCGCCTGATTAGACAGATAGTAAAAACTTAGGTGGCATCAAGCTGTGGTGGTTAATAACTTTCTGTTAAATATGACAATAACTCCACAGAAAGGAAATAAAAAAAAATCCCGACATTTAGCTCTATAAATTTATCTTACCTTGAAAATTGAAACACATTTTTTTTTTGTGATGGAACCACAAATTACTGGTTTTCGGATTTTTTCCTTTACTTATGCTATAAGACCTACCTATCTGCCAAATTACATGATTCTAGGTCAACGAAAATTACCGTATAGGTTTTCATGGCAGGCAACAAAGTGATCCTATAAGGGTTCTGTTTTACCTTTTGAGGTACGGAACCCTGAAAATAACCCTTTCTATCTCGTCCAAGCGTTCAAACTACAAGTATTGTAATACTAGTAGACGAACATCACGTCATATCATTCATAGAATGATATCGCATACGTGCAACAGACGCTAGCATGCGCGCATGTGGCCCTGACCTCGGCGCGCGCGCAGAGGAAGTGGGGGCCTGATCGATCGCCGTCTCGGATACAATCAGTTCTGCTGTTCGACTTTCAACTGTGCACGAATTTCCGTCGGTTATGTAACGACCCTTTTATGCTCGTTGCAAATAATATGAGTGTCTTTTATGCCAGGCCAGAGACTAGCGCACTTTGACCATGACTTTGGCTAGACTTAAAACACTGTTAAAACGAGACAGCGTTATACGGCTGGCATAAATCTGTCTCGTTTTAACTGTTTCAACCAAAGACCGTAGCATGAGGTTAACGTAAATCTGCGTATGGAGCTTAGATGACCAGAGTCCAGACGATTAGTCTGACTCAGCATGTCAGCTTTACCATTTCTACGGTTCCGGACCCAAAGGGTGCTAAAACGGACCCTATTAATAAGCCTCCGCTGTTCGTCCGTCTGTCCGTTCGTCTGTCCGTCCGTCTGTCCGTCTATCTATCTGCGGGCTGTATCTCATGAACCATAATAGGTGGATAGTTGAAAATTTCACAGAGTGTTTATTTGTATTGCCGTTATAATAATAATTACTGTATTTATCTAATTTCGGTACTCATCGAATAAAAAAGCCTCAAAACCGCCTCCACACAAAGAACAGACGAGAATTATCTACTGGTTTTCTTGTCTCTTCTTGGATGTTCTCGGCGAGAGTGCTAATGGTGATTTAAAAACGAAACATACCTACCTACACAGGCTACATAACCTAGTAACCTACCCATTGCAAAATGAAAATGAACTCGTAATAAAAGGCTTTTTATTTATTTTATTTTATTATTGGAACGTTGTTAAAGTCTACAATCTGGCACAGAGCGGCGACTTTTTGCACGAATGCCGATATTCTACGTGACGTTCCCACAGTGGCCGATGGCGATCGTTCCCGAGTAGAAGCGCAACGGAATTAAGACGAATTCCTTTTTCGAATTAGCGAATCACCTGTCCTAATTACGCGCGCTCCCGGCTTCGGGATTCGGAATTCGATTTTTAAACGTTCAATTTTGTTGTTTTAAAAATTAGAGATTGTAATCTGCGTTTTTTTTTTATTATTATTAACAGTATACAAAACAATTAAGATATTTTTGTCGAAGATCGTCAGATTTCCGAACGCAAGGATTTAAATTTAAAACTAGAATGTGCGCTAAAGTCAAAAACAAACATAAAACAGCACAGTAGAGTTCTATAGCATTTCTATCACGGCCACGTAAAATAAATATAGCAATAGAGCTGTGAAAGTCAATAAAGAATATAAAATAGAAAATATGACCACTTTACGCCGAATCAATGGGGCGAGGGCTGAAATAGAGGTATCTTTGTCGAAACTCATCCGATTTCCGAACGAACGGATGCGGCGCCCCCGCCGGATGTGCGTTGAGCGGGAAAATAGGCGGAAGTTTCCCCGGAAAAAAAATCGCCGAAGAAAGAAGGAATTTGCATGCGAAAGGGCACTTTTGTATGCCGATCGGTTGTAAATTTGTCAGATTGTCAATTCACCGCAAACGCTCCGGTTCGACACTTTGTTATGCTAATGTTTGTATCTTCGATGCGATTTTTCCTCTTTGTGTTATTTTTTTTTTTTGATTTTGATATCTTTAAAGTGGTTTAATGTTGAATTTTTCATGCCTTATTCAATTCAGTGGAGTACGTAGGGTTGTTGTTGTCACTAGAAAATGTTGCCACCGCATTTTTATTTGTCCTGTTTCAATGGGTGTGTTACTGTAGTTATAGTACCTATGTGGTTTCCATTTATATTAGAAGCTTTTTTGAATCAATATTTTTGCTAAATGATATACTTACCAAAAACCGTAACATTCATTGATTTTACTATAGGACCCACTGATCAGTATGGTCGATCTTGAATAGACTAATAAACAAAATATCATCATCATCTCAACCCATCGCCGGCTCATTACTGAGCACAGATATCCTCTCAGAATGAGTAGGGTATTGGCCAATTTGAGAATTCTTGTACGATGGTGCGGAACCCACCGTGCGCGAGTCCAACTCGCACTTAACCAGTTTTTTTGGTACCTAAATCAGAATGATAAATTGACATGTTTTAAAATTCAAAGACAAGACATTCAAACCAGACAATTCGTGACCAAAGACCAAAAATAGCCCAATAGAGCAGATGCGCCGTGTAACTGTCAGTGGGTTTGATTCCCGGCACCTGTTGTTTTGGAACGCTTCGATTACCGCCATTAGCGTCGAACCGATATTTAATACTATTGAACACTTTATATTTATAGTACCTATTTTATCTTCATTTAATTTTTTTAGGTACACTTAGAAAGTTAATCTTTAAAATTATCTCTCCTACAGTTTTACTTTTAATTGGTTTACTTAATAAAAATACCCAATGGAAGTAATTTATGTCTTCTTATTATAACTTTAGATTCTGTTATCAGTAGTAGGTAGAAGACATCTATATTCATACTATACAAATTGCTAAAGGGCTGATTTTTCATTCGCCAGATAAATTTTTAGCTGACCAATAGTAATGTTTTGACAGATTTCTATACAAAACCTTTATCCACGTGGACTAATTTACGGGTCATTTATCTAGTTAACAATAATTTTATGTTATCTTCCTAGTATCATAATATATAAAGTAGTACCAAGCAATTTTCACTATTGCTGTAATAATTTAATATTGAATAGAACTAGCATATCAGCCTCGAGGAGATAGATATTATAATATTTTGTAGGTATACCTACTCAAGTCTCATAGAAGACTTCAGTCGTAGCTAGTTCGTGGGTCAATCCCAACCATTTTAATTATAACCATTAGTCCCATATTAAATTCATACATTCGAAATTCGAATCTCACGTAACCCTAGTTCCTACCTTGTAGGGGGCGCCCCAGAGGGCGAAAGATCGAAGGCCGGACGTCCGGGCAGGCACCCTCAAACCGATACTATGAAGTATTTATTGAGTTGTGGCTAACCGAAAGTATTTTATTGTTGAGTTAGACCCTTTCTACACTTGGCTCTTGAAACTCGCTGAGGGAAATTAAACTTTGTGATTGTGTTTTAAGGCCGAGTTTTGAGTGACAACTAAAGGTGTCTACACTTATTAATTGGCATTGTTTTCGTTCGTAAGTAAGTGAAATGCGATAATTTGAGTCTGTTTGTGTTGGACGGCAGGACGGTTTGTTTTGCAATTCGAAAGGTTTTTTTAAAGCTTATAAATTGAATGCAATGAGTTGTAAGTCATTGTTGATGTTGATACCTAAGCTGAACGCTGACGGTTGGGAAGATGCGTTCTAAAATAATTGTTCTTTTTCTTTTCTTTTTTAATAATATTATTTTTTAATAAGGTTGCCTGGTGGAGATTATTCTGAGCAATAAGGCCGCCTTTGCATGCATTTGTTTTTAGTTTCTTAGTCTTGATTATTTCATGTTTTGTTTGCTTTGTATTTCAAGTTTTCTATCTATCTATCTTTCTTACAAATCACAAGCACAGAATACAACTTCAACGAGCCGTCAACTCTGCCCTTATTTATGGAAGGAGCAAGCCTTGGGTCATTATGAAAACAGTATAAGGGTAAAGATGTCCGACTAAGAGGTGTTTTATCGGAATGATCCCGGATTACTCGTGTATCCTGTCACGGGCCATCGCCTTAATTGGGGTCAATAGTTCCCGGTCAGACCGCCGTTAGTTAAACTTTATCAAAATCGCCAGAGGGCTTACTGACGCCTTTTGTTCATTTATTATTGCTAAAGTTTCCTTAGAATTAACATATCGACACTTAACTTGGTTCATCGTGATCAACCATCGCCGGCTCACTACAGAGGACGGGGTACAAGGGGTTTGGCCATAGTCAACACCTAGCGTCGAAATCAATCTCCATTTTAAAAAAACCCCTCATTTCTTAGGTATGAGAGCCCCTCTGAAATTCAGATTTTTATATTTTTTTATGCAATATGCAGCGGAAGACCATCAGTTACATATTAGATAAGTATGTTTTTAAATCTGAAGTTTTAATTACGTTCTGTAATTCAGAAGTTATAAGGCTCTGACAGACGGACGGACGGACGGACAAGTGTAATTTCACTCAAGTAGACTCAATAAGTACCTAAATAAAAGGAAGGAGATTGACTGATCTATCAACGCCAACTCAAACTAGTGGATGGATCATGCCGAAGTTCAGTTTGTAGATAGCTATTATATTATTATGACGTAGGCATCCGCTAAGAAAGAATTTTTGAAAATTCAAGCCCTAAGGGGGTAATGATATAGGGGTTTATTCAAAAAAATTCAAAATTAGAAATATTTTTATTCAATTAGACTTTTACAAGTTCTTTTGAATCGTCAAAAGCATCTACCACTGGTTCGGAATGCCTTTCCTACCGAGAAGAACCAGCAAGGAACTCGGCGGTTGCTCTTTTCAAAGATCATTTGTGAAGTCCACGCGGACGAAGTCGTGGGCATAAGCTAGTGTTACATACAGATAAAGACATAAAAACCAGATAGGAACAAAGATCGTTAGACAAATATTCTTTAAGTATAATTTTAGAAAATAAAATCACTTCGACTTGGTATTTAATGCTCTTTTAACTACCTACCACGATAGAGCTATAAAATACTGTTCTGGGGAAATCTTTGCATTCCTAGCAAGATACCTATATCTACCTATATTTAGCCGAAGAAGTGGATGGCGAAAGCCACCCGTGCGAAACGGACGTACCTACCTACTCAGATAGTTAAATATAAAATACTAGAGGATACCCGCGAATCCGTCCGCGTGGATTTAGATTTCTATTCCGTCCCGTGGGGACTGTTTGATTTTCCAGGATAAAAAGTTGCCTATTCCGATAACAGGGACGCAAGCTACTTCGGTACCAAATTTCATACAAATCGCAAAAGCGGATGGGTTTTTAGGAATCCCGTGGGAACTATTTGATTTTCCGGGATAAAAAGTAGCCTATGTCCGTCCCCGGGATATACCTAAGCTAACCCTGTACCAAATTTCGTCAGAATCGGTTACACTGTTGGGCCGTGAAAAGGTAGCAGACAGACAGACAGACGGACACACTTTCGCATTTATAATATTAGTATGGATATAGGTAGTCAGCGAGTTATAAGAAACATATGAATTTAATAATCAAGTTCGGCCCAATTTTCCCCGATGCTAATAAAATGTGTCATACTAATTGAGTCTTTGTTCTTCCGCGCGTGTTGTTCCCTCCTCAACATTAGGTATATTACGCCCTTTGCGACTCCTTCAGGTCTTCGCAACCACAGAATTTAGAATAGGCATAGAAATGTTAAAGGAGCTTGAAATGTGTTGTAAAAAGTATACACCATATACCTATTTCAACTCATTATCATCATCAACACATCGCTGACTAGTTTTCCACGCTGGCCAAATACGGATTGGTAGACTTCACACACGTTTGAGAATATTAAGGTGAACTCTCAGGCATAATATGCAAGGTTAAAGCAAGTGATCCTACTTCAATTGAAAAAAAATGCATAAAACACAGATAATTCCAAGAATGTAGGGGTTTTTAAAGTGATCCTACTTAATTGCATAAAACGAAGATAACTTCAAAATTTAGGGGTTCGGGATCGAATCCTGAAACCTCCAAATAGGAGACCGACGTTTTAACCACTAGGCTATCACGGCTCTTATCTTTTGTAATAGAATAGGATTAATAGGTAGGTAGGTACAACACAAAACATTCCCATTAGCATTTCATAGACAATCCATAAGACGGATTCAATTACTATTGACTATTGATACCCATTCATCGATCAAAGGGGGACAACTGAAAATCATAAAAAATCTAGCACTTGTTAATCGAATAAAGACTTTAAAGTATAGCCATTAGAATACATTTCCGTCTAAACAAACGGCGACACGTGCAATTTGTATGAAAGGTTAGCGGATATTGCTTATTAATGTAACGAGTGAATCGGACTATTGGCAGTAGAGATGATTTAGCTCACTCCGATATGAGTGTATTAGAATGTCAATCGATGTTTTTCAGATAACGACGCAACAAAGTAATATGTTGTGTATAATAATCTCTGCGGGTGGTGATAACCTAGTGGTTAAGATGTACGACTCTTGTTCGGAAAGTCGGGGGTTCGATCCCCGACTTTGATACAAATTTTGTGGTATACAATAAAATATATTCATTCATTCATTCATTCATGAACTTTAAAATTCGTGAGGAAACCTGCATGCCTGAGAGTTCTCCATAATGTTCTCAATGATGTGTTGAGTGTGCCAATCCAGACTTAACCACCGTGATGATCCCAACCCCCAAATAAGAAGGGGGTTCATGTTCAGTAGTGAGCAGCGATGGGTTGATGATGATGATGATAACATTCTCCATATTAATACTATAAATGCCCAAGTGTGTCTAATTTGCTGGTGCCTCATAGCATGTGATATCCATGGGAGATAATATTGTGACGACTTAAAGAATTTGTTTAAACCTCCCCTTCAAACAGCTGATCGCAGAAATGAACTCGTAAAGCACCTTTGGAAACTCGAAGGATCGTTGAACAAACGTTCAACGATCAAGTAGCAGAGACAACGAAAGAATCTATGGCACTAACTTACTATATGGTAGGTACTAGGTACATACCTCATTTTGTCATGTTATATGATTTGTCAAACACGCTGTATAAGAGCCATTCCAAATAATTGTATGTATAAAGTAATATTATTCCTCGCGTGTAATGGATTTCCGCAAAGTGGCGTCTATTTCTATCAATTATAATTTTTCTTGTGTTCTATTTAAAGCATCCATAAATCCGTTAACTATACGATACTATAATATTTGATTTAACGCATGAATAAAACGGACGTCATTATGTAGTCAATAATTTATATTATGAACTAAAGTAGCGTTTATTATTTAATTTAATGATTTGGTATACGACGCGCATTCAAAATGGTATTTAATGGAAATTAGTTACTCGAAGTCCGAGTGTATTTCTATTGGGGATTATAAAATGTACATTTAGTGTACCTAATAGTGTCATTAAAAATCATCGTCTTGGCATGCTCGTGTGTTAGTACATCTTCATCGATTAAATTACCAACGCGTGCTACATATCAGAAATATAGTGTCTCTATTGCTAGTTTATGTTTTATACGTCTATAAATAATTTATTGTCACGCTAATTTTATAATGGGCAAGTGGCAGGTGTCTGTCTGTAGTTTGCAGATTGTGATGGGTTGATTGCGTGATTATTGTGAACGTTGCGATATCATGTGTCGTCGTCATCGTCAAATGATAGATTTTCACTACTGGGCATAGGTCTCTTGTAGGAGTTTTACACACTACAGTTTTGCACCTGGATTCAGCAGCTCCCTGTGACTCATTTTGATGTCGTCTGAACACCAACAGTCTACCAACGCTTTGCTTTCCGGTACCAGCTAGGTGATTCGCTAACTCAGTGTCTAACACTGAATGATAGCCATCGAGGTTGGTTGGTTCTACATTGCTGCAACACTGGATGCTAACAAAATTTTTTTTCATAGAAAACCTTCAGTGGATTCAAAAATGAGCTCAGTGGCTATCATTCAGTGTTGGACACTGAGTTAGTGAATCACCCTGCTGATTGCCCTTCCAGTACCTTGGGTACCAACGTCTATCCCATCGGCTCTTCGAACTATGTATCTCAATTTCCGCCCATTGCCATTTCAGTTACGCAATCTGTTGGTCTATGTTGGATGTAGAATATTAGGATTGATTTAATCCTGTAGATTATGTTTTATCTTGTTGACCATCGGTGGAAAGTTGATGACAAATTGTCTGATTCCGACTTTTCTGTAATTCAATCAAGTCTAGCCTCTACAATTTCTTTTATTTCTTCTCGTCCCTTTTCTGTATTGAAGGTTGGCCATCATCTCCTCATAATATAATATGTCTTCCACTGTCACTTTCCACCAGATGTAAAGAAAAATTGTAGAGTAAAGCTTGTGCTAGGAATAGGCACCCTTGAATTTCATTCCACTCCATAATAGTTGAGCTATTGGGACTTCAAAATCAGGTCTCCAGTTTGATTTCTCTCTTTCTATAAATCTATAAACGTCACGATCGGCCATTACAGAAGACTTGTGAGTCCGTCGATATAATTAGACCCCACATTTACTTGGGGATTTATTTTACGATTGCCATAAAATACAGAAACTGTAACGCCGATCTCATATAAATGCGTGTCCAGAATCAAAAGGAAATGCTTTTTTATGTTAATACTTTGATACTAATGACATAGATACGTTCCCGACGACATATTAAAGGGAATTTCTATAATAACTTTTCTTATGATATGATATACGAGGATGATGGTACTTACTGTGTGAAAAAGTTGAGCTTCTATATTATTACCTATATTGAAACGTACCTATACCTACCTACTTGGTTATTTTTCTCACCATTATTCCTGAATTAAATCAGGTTAGGTTTTGTCGCGTCAAATTTGTCCTTCATATTTCTAAATTTGCTAAGATCTTGGTAATCTAGTGGGAGGTTATGATGATGTCTGGGCAAAGTCAATGTATGGTGTATAGATTTCAGCCATACCTAGAGATCTCATTCAGAACTTGAATTTCAGGTTGTTCATGTAAGGGATATTTGTATATCAACACTTTCTAAGAACTTCCGCATCAACTGACCGTAAGTAGGTAGCTAATCATACCTATAGCCTTTACATACATGCTTTTTTTGGAGCAACCTTGTTTAGATACCTTCTTTTACAATAGGTATAGGCTTGCACTTGACTAAAATTAAACCAAACAGGAGATGATACAGCCTAAGGTGGAGCGCGCCTGCCCAAAAGGTGCCTATTCGTTCTTCTTTTGAAGGTACCAATATTAGGCATAGCTATAGCAAGAAATATGGAAACAGGTAGGGCATTCCACATTCTAGCAGTTCGTATTAGAAACGAGGAAGCAAATCGCTTCGTACGAGTCCGTGGGCACGTTTTACTGCTATGTGGTTTAGTACCTTAGCAGAGTTTAAGATTTGGAATATCATTTTATATTCAAGAGCAGTTGCCGCGTAGCTCTTGGTAAATAAATCATAACATAAATAAATGTACCTAGTAGATACAAAAAAATCAAACAAGAGTAAGGATTGAGTTGCCACATGTATCATATTTGTGTTTTGGGAAGATATTTCTAGTCGTACACAAATAACACATCGGTTTTAAAACAACATTCGGAATAAGATAACATAATAAAATGCATCGGGACGAGCGACGCTCAGAAAATTGATGGTTTATTTGTTTTTATTATTTTCTTGAGTTACTGCGCTTCCTCGTTAGGGATTAGACGGTGTTGTACGACTAAATTATGATTCCTTTATTTATTGGGTTGACGATAGATTTTTAATATTTTTTACTTAGGTCACTTTGGCAGTCAAAGAAAAGAAAAAAAGACGTTTTGCTACCTACTCAAGCAGTTATGCCAGAGAAGTAGGTAGGTAGGTAACCCATTCCATTGATTTAAGAAACAACTGCTCTTAGTCAAATCTATTGAAAAATTAGCTTTAAAACGAGAGCCAATTTATCTAGATCTGTGCTATTCTAAGATGATTGTAGGCGTTTGATCATCTATAGTAGGTAGGTAGGTAATCTACCTATACCTACCTAGATATATCTACTTATCAGGAAAATCTCTAAATAGGTAGGTAGGTATGGACCTATGCCATAGGCTGCCTAATTTTCATGTCTAATTTTCCTTAACTTTCAAAGAAAAGAAAGCTTTGCTGTTCTGTAAGTAAATACAAAATATCAACCTAATAACAATATCTCAAGGCTTTACAATCTAGACTCATAAAGAACCTTATAGCTGTATGCAATTCAATTTCTTAGACGATACGACACAATAAGAACCTACTCGTAGCCTTCGAAAAATACCGTCTTGTCTATAGATCCATATTTCCCCGAACAAAACGACCTCTACTGAGAGCGACGGGAATAATATTGCTTACTTTTAAGAAAAGAATGCGCAGACATTACAAAGAAAATCCTGTCTTCATCTCGCGACGACAGGGACGCATACATATTGCCACCATACGAGTGAAAAGGACAACGGTATCCCCGATAACACGTCAATACATTCCTTTTTATTCGCTTACGGAAAAATCTACCTTACGTATAGCTACATAGAGTTTTTTTTCGCCTAAAAGCGTTAATGGAAAACCGATACCGCATCAATATATTTTACTGCGCGCCACAGCGTGCAATATACGACCTTACAACGATGATTTAAGATTGGAAATGACGTTTTTGGGTGTTTTTAAGAAGGCGTTCTCTCGATATCTTGTAAGATAGTGAGGGCGTTCGGAACCGATCGAAGGCCCGATACATGAAAATGAACTTTATTTTATGTGTGAAAGAGATTTTCACAAGGCGTGCCTGGGAGGGACACGCCCAGGTTCTACAATTCTTATAATATTATCCGAAGATTTTTTCAACAATAAAACCCTTATTGGCTCATTTTTATCGGAACAGTGAGAAGTCTAATAGTGTTCTTTGTTTTCTCAGGTACGTTCGCAAACCGAAGATGCTGTGTCTTTATAAGGTAATTTGAATATTAAATGGGTTTATCTTATTGTTTGACGTTTTAAGTTTAAACAACCTTCAAGGCAGGTAGGTTTTTACCTCGTAGCTACTTACCTATCTACCAAACGAGCTGAGTTTGATTCCTAAGATAGACTTAAAGTGAACAACCTCATTGCTAAATAATTGACAGTGGTGTTGACATTGACGTGACAGAGCCTTGATTTTTACGTCAACTGTCATCCTCCTGCACCCCTCGCCCTACTTACCTTACGAGCCGTCTTAGTGAAGCACCAGCAGTATTATGTTGGTAGGTACCAAATACCACCAGTATCAAACTCATAGCCTAAGCTGTTTCCTAGTTCCATGTAATTCTAACCTACAGAATATTTACCTAGTGGTGCCAACATTCAAAAATCAAAGCCATTAGTTTAATTTAAAATAAGAACTAGGTACAATAATAATAATTATAAACTTGACGTTCCATTTTATTTCAAATCGCCCTCCGTTAATTCGTATTGAATTTCACCGCAAACAATTCCCCTTAAAACAATAAAACAATAATAATATAAAATGAATAATCAAATAAAAACAATAAGCGATACCGAAATAATCGAATTCGCTTGTGCCGTTCGTTCTAGTTGGGAAGGCTCCTATTCCAATTTTAAAATTTTAACAATCTGGTCAAGTAAGAATCTGTTTATTGACATGGATTCTATTTTAACATAATATAATATACCTATGTATAGGTTAGCAGCTAATTTTGTCCTATAAGAATTTTGTACAAAATTGATTTTCATTTTTCAATCAGTACCTATCTACTTACGGTCAAACCCTGAAACGTTTCTTAGTTCTCACAAACTTTTAAGTAATTAAGAGTGGCTTCAAACTATTACTACATACCTACTACCTACCTTCTTTGATAGCTTACGAGCTACATGGGATAGCAGACCGTAGGTATGTAAGTACCTTGGTAACCTATTTTTTTTCCTGAAATTCATAATTAAAAGTAATTTTTTAATAGATACTAAATAATTAGGTACATTTTAACATTTTACCTTTATTAAAAACCACATATGGAACCCTAAAACGACGACTAAAAGCAAATAAAGTGAAAAGACCGATTAACGATTTAAAAAAAGAACTACATCGTTCATTATGAGTTCGAATTTTAAAACAATACCTAAGCCTTTCATTGGTTCGTTTGAATATGGAACGTGACGGACAGTTTTGGGCAGGCTTTTAACAGTTCATTTTTGACAGTATTTTTGTTTATTTGCGGGTTAAGGGTAGGTACATATTTTTAATATGGATTGGGATTTCATCTACTTAATAATTTAAAAGGGTGTCCATAACCAACGGTCAACCATTTTTAAAAATAAATTAAGTATAAACCGAGTTTGACTTGACACTGGATAATCGCGTCGATCGATTCTTCGATAGGTCCTACCTAATATTCAAGTAGATATCTAAGTAGGTATTAGGTAATTTTTCTGAGATTGTACTGTTAGGTTAAAATAAATAAGAGAGATCGGAGGTTCGATCCCGGCCACCTCACACACCTCTGTGCCTCTATGCCTGAGAGTTCTCCATAATGTTCTCCGCGGAGTGTGAAGTCTGCCAATTGGCACTTTACCAGTGTGGTAGACTATGACCAAACCCTTCTCATTCTGAGAAAGGTGATCAATAGTGTGCGTTGAGTTAATGATGATGTTGAATTTAAAATCGATTTTGTAAAATTTCATATCACTCGCGTGAAATAAGTTTGTAAAATCAACAATTTATCTGATCGTAACAGCGTCGAGAATTTGGTATTGCTAGTTTTCAGAAATTTACCAAGAAAAATTAAATTAAAAGTCTTTCTCGCTCTAGATCTACCATTTTGCCTACGCGACCAGCTAGGTGATTCGCTAACTCAGTGTCTGAAAATGAATGGTAGCCCCTGTGGTTGGTTGGTTCTACATTGCTGCTTCTCTGGGTGATAATAAAATATATTTTCATAGAAAACCTTCAATGGATTAAAAAATGAGCTCGGTGGCTATCTTTCAGTGTTAGAAACTGAGTTAGCGTATCACTCCGAACAGATAAGTTGGTGGCACTGTAAAAGAATATCACAAGGATTAAAGATACTTCGGGTAGATACAAAAAAAGGCAATCAGAGTTCGATCAAGGAACAAATTAGACGGATGGCGGTCGCCTTTGTCTTGGCCTAATGAGTTTTTAAGTCGATTATGGCAATTTTTCATAGAAAACCGCTCGTAGTGATGTATCGGGGGGATCAATCACTGGTGCCCCACAAATTGTTCCGCCGCATGTTCGATTCGAATAAATGACTCTTTTTTTTCAATGACGCCTTGAGGTACCTATTGTTTTTTTGTGTTGGTAAAGCTATCGTTTTGATTACGGTTGGCTAATCTGTGTATGGCGTGACCTAGATTCAATGTTTTGTTACGAAGTGATTAGGTACGTATTGCATTGGTACCTAAATAAATCAGGCCATGTATGACAGATGACTGTTATAATACAATAGGTAAACAATCTAATGGATGGGCATAGCAGATAGAACTGCATGTGTTTCAGTATCTTTCATAAATAAAAGTCAACCCTGGTAACGACGTTCGTTATAGGTGTCAAAAAGTGCCTAAGTAAACCCTGCGCCAATATCTAAGTAGGTACTTAGTCTGTGTAGCTTGTATGGTTTACCTACCAACGTAAGTACCTACCTACCTAAGTGTGTGTCACAAAGAAGCCCATGAAATTGTCTTCACTTTTTATATTTAAATACAATTTGTATGAGCTTGTCTGAGGTTTTATTAGGTATATTTTGGATAGGTACAAGTTTGGTGGTTTTGATAGTAATATTTTTAGTTCTAGATACTAGTTTTTAGCAACTTTTTGACTCCTACCTGCTTAGGTAATACAAGCGTTCAGGTGCATTTAAAAGAAACATCGCGAAAAAAATGTTATACCTACCCAAATTATAGGTAGGTACCTACCTTAGGTACCAAACTAAAGTTCAAAATTGAACTAAGTAGTTTACATAACTGCCTCTTTTAATTTATGGGTTCGTTTGATTTATGTGTATCAATGCAAAGATAAAATTATATGTATTCATAATTCTTCAAAAAAAAACAATAACATCAATTACATCACTGGCAACAATAACTGGCAGATTGCGTTGTAGACTTTGACAGCTCATGCGCTGTTAAAAAAAAAACAAAAGTAAGCATTGTAAAGACTCGCGCGCATTTGTCCTACATTATCGGCACCACATTCACAATCGTTGACAGCAGGAAACGGCAAAAACACGGGGAACACGAATCATAAACAATATTTATAATTCTTAAAAAAACGCGTTCCAAATTTGAATACGACGCGATTAAAGGTGTGCTCTTGCATAAAGGGAAAAAACCGAATCCGTCACAATGCCTTCGATAATTCAAATTGGTATAAAAAAAGTTTGTCGCCGTCACCATTCAAATTAAATGACGAGATAATTAGGGTTCTGCGATGCAAGGGCTCAATTTGTGCTTTGAAAGTTTGAAAGTAACTTTATGTTCTTACCACACTTTTACTATTTTGTTGGAAAGTTTATTTAAAACAATTCATTAAATACTACTGCCATACAATAAAAACGATATAAGTAGGTATTATACCTACCTAACGATACATTATTTTTTACATATCGATTTTTTTTTCGAAAAAATTGAAAAAATCCATATCACTCGGGATGATGTAAGGATTCTGACGATACCTCATATTACATGAAAATCTGTTCAAGCATTTAGAAGTTATGGTGGAATGAAGAAACTTACATAGGTACATACATACACGAACCCTGAAAACATTATACTTTTTTGGGCAATCTTGAAAAAATATGATTGTGATTTTAGTTCAGTTCAGAAATGCATAACTATATAGAAGAGTAGATACATTATACAAAGAAATTAAAGGTTACTCTACGAGTAAAAAAAGAAAACGTTACAAAACAAATAAATGTTGAGAGAGTTCGTTTATCCTAATTGATTTTATCCAAAAGCGATTCACGCTTGTCACATTCAGAATACGCGTCGCGCTGTATTTGAATAAGTGTTACATTAATATTCTTTTGTGATAATTTCGAATTCAGAACGCCCACGCTGCTATTGTCTCTACGAGTTATTGGCTCATTAGGAACATGTAGTTCTGTCTCGATTTGAATTTTTGATTTTCGAATCGAACGCAATTGATTTCTTGCACAGCGAAAGATAAGGAGTTTCAAATTGTATGCAATATTTTATTTATTAATACAGAGCACTATTAAAAGAGTGTATAAAGGATGGGGAATCAAATATGCAACTATACAGATTTGTTTCATGACAATAAATAAATTCAATTATTATTTTTACTATTAGGTATAATTATTAATATAATATACACTAAGAAACTAAGCTGGTTCACAGTAGTTTAGAATTTTGATTTTCAAATTCGATTCGCTCTCGCGTACTGGTAGAGTGAAAGAAATGGAGTGAAAATCGACACCTCCCACGTAAGTTGTTGTAAGCCACAAAATTGCCATTTTGCGTTTTTTACATAACAATGTCTATTTTTATGTATTTTATATGTTCAATTAAAAAAAAACCTAAAAATGTTGTTTTTTAAAGTACTTATGAGGCGTATAATGTTGTATGTTTCAAACGAGGACGACGTAAAATATCATATTGACCTTTACAACGTTTTATGTGGGGTGAAGTCGCACGTTTGCGCCTCGTATGTAACAGATACAACAGATTACGCCGGACTTCAGATGAAATGTTTGTAACTCAAGACACTGATATGTCACGGTTGTGTTTACATTTTTTTATTTCATTATCGTATTTTAGTAATTTAATAATGATGCCAAGCTAAACTATTGTATAGATTACATACAACAATTTACGTCGTTGAGGACACCCAAAAACAGTATTGTATGATGACATACAATCGTTTAGGTTGCAGAATTATAATAAATTTTGTGTTAAGTGATACATACAACATTTTACTTCGGCATTTATTTCTCAAAATTTTGTTGTATGATTACATGCTATATTTTACGTTGCTATGACATTGTTTTTTTTCTTACATACGACATTGTATACAATAAAACTATGTTAAAATTTAGTTTGATGGCGACGTAAACTCATGATAGTCAATAAAATAACTAATCGGCTCATCATACCACTAGGTTACCATATAATTAACAAAAAAATCACTACTACAATATATAATTTCAGAGCCTACCTTTCCAATAAATAGGTTGGTAGAACCTGCCAGGTGGTGGAGTCCAATTTCTCCATTAAATCCAAATTAAAATCGTCCAAAAATAACAAATATTTTTTATGATTTTAAAGCTCATGGCCAGAAAAAGGCCAGAAATGATACTGTAGCCTTCAGCAGATGCACCTTCCTACTGGCAGATCTCTATTGTACAAACACGTGACTTATGGATCTTTAATTTCGTTTTAAAGATACCATAGAGCGGAAGAGGAACTCAAAAGTATTCACGAAAGATCTGTCTGCTAAACAGGGCATGCTGATACGACAAAAAACTGACAACACCTCATTTCAGCTAAATTTGAGCTCTTGAAATAAGTGGAGAAGTTCTATGGACAGTTATACACAATACAATACAAAGACTTGTTGAAGATTTGGCTAAAGATCCCAGAGCTAAATTGACGGGACACTATACCCAAGATATCCCAGATGCCAGTTTATACGAGATAAGTATGGCTCTCAAACAACTCAAGGATAAAAATTCGCTCGGTGATATCAGAATCACAGTAGAATTCCTGAAAGCGGGTGGCAAACCAGTACTTAAGGTCTTTCAGCGATTTTCCAATCTTTTTCCAAGGGATTTTCAATCCCATCATGGCGATAATGCCGTAATAAATAATAAGTAATGGTTTATTTGTTGCAATGTGGGCACAAAAGGTTAGTGAATCTTATATTCAAATTAATCTAGTTCATTGCATAACGAAATTACAATGTTACAAACATTACTCAAGAAGAGTCATAGACTCATTTCGCTGTTAAGCCATGTCTATAAGCTGTTGTTATCGTAAGTCATTATGAATCGTCACAATAATAAGTTCGATGACTTTCAGCATCCCTAACAAGCTTGATTCTGAAAAAGCTTAAGCACTATAGGTCACATTCATAAGCTGCAACATGTTATGCATAATATAACTGAAGGCTATTATAATAATCTGCCACTTTGCTAAGCGTTTGTAAACTATGAGAAAGTTTTTGATTTGGTGGAAACTGGGGCTGTATTAAGGTCGCTATTGAGATGCGAAACAACTGCCTGTTCATACAAATGCTGAAATAGAATCCTGTACGAAAACACCATGTCAGTCGACATATAGGACCAGACTAGGCCAGTCCAATTGCAGTGACAGAGTGCACATTGAGACGTAATTCTCTGAAACTCTTTACCACTGCTTTGGAAGACGTCCTTATGTTTAAGCTTGGATTGGAATGAACTTGATATTAACATCAAAAGAAATTCACCTTCGATTTGTCGATGACATAGTCACTATCGCAGAAACTCTGGGAAACCTCATTAGGTTTCCCAGTTTCTACATTTACAGCTCAATGGCCTTTGCAAAGTTTCACAACAGATGGGCCTGAAAATGAACATGAGTAAGACGAAAATTGTGTCTAATTCTTATGTCTCGGCCCACCCAGTAATCGTTGAGGGCTCTGCACTCGAAATTATAGAAAAGTGTGAGCCTGGAACAGGTACCTGGACCAGGTAGGTAAGTGCAATTTCAAGAAACAGGTCAGCCAACGAATCCGACTCGGCGGCAGTGTACGGAAACTAAATTAGTCTTCGAACAGTGCGTTTTACCAGTGATGACATATTATGGATCCGAGATAATATGGTCACATATTATAATGGAATTCATAAGAAAGTTCAGAGTCACTAAGCGGGCAATTAGAGAGCTATATTTGAAGTTTCTCTACGTGATCGAATCTGGAATGTGGATATCGGTAGGAAAATCAGAGTAACCGGCATAAATGGGTTGCGAAGCTGAAGTGTAAATGGCCGGGGCACATAATTCGAAGGACCCATAGACGTTGAGGTCCCAAGGTGCTGGAACCTCGCACTGTAAGGCGCAGCGTTGATAGACTCCCACTAGGTGCACAGACGACATCAAACGAGTCACAAGGAGCCACTGGATTCAGGTGGTGCAAGACCGTGGCATATAGAAGTCCCTACAAGAGACCTATGTCCAGTAGTGGACATCCATTGGTTGAAAATGATGAATCGGACTACACATACTACATTTTTTTTAAATTTTAAACGACGTACACTGTTGTATTTAACACATACGATGACACTCAACCCGTTTTTTCCAGCGTAATTTGTTGTAAGTATCTTATACAACATTTTACAAAGATGAAACACGCCGTAAAATGTTGTATGAACAAAATCTCAGAAATGTGAAGTATTTCTATGAATTATCTTTCAGAATATGTTAAAGTACTGTAAACTATAACTAAATACCGAATTTCACAAAAATATATTGAAAAATGGAGCTTTAATTTCAATTTATATCTTTAAAACGCTCTACTGAAAAGTTGTAGTTTTGGGGATACAACAACTTACGTGGGAGGTGTCGAAATGATCTATATGCTTTGGGCCGATGCCAGATGTTCGTTCGTGGAGGTCACTCGGTCATTCAACGGAGTCCAATATACACGCATTGAGCTTGCATTATTAATAAGATTATGAAATGTCTTTTGTTTTCTTTTTCTTTTCAGATCTCTAAGTACTGTTGCACACTGAGCCACACTTTCTTGATATCATCACACTATCACACTAATATTATAAAGGCGAAAGTTTGTGAGTATGTATGTGCGTATGTTTGTTACTCCTTCAAGCAAAAACTACTTGACGGATTTGATTAAAAATTTAGAATGGAGATAGACAATATCCTGGATTAGCACATAGCCTACTTTTTATCCCGGAAAATCGAGGAGTTCCCACGGGATTTAAAAAAAACCTAAATCCACGTGGACGAAGTCGCGGGCATCAGCTAGTTATTAATATTACCAAAAAACAATCTTTAAAAATGTTTTGTACAATATGTCTCTATGATATTCAAAGATCATTATAATCGATCGAGCAAGGACCGGGGAGGTCTGACGGAAGGATCAGGCGCATTAGCATACGCGCATCTGCCCCACGTGGGCGACATTGTTCAAATATATCACTTCTTTTTGTACCTACCCTACCAGAGATACAAGATAGCGCGTAACGCGGAAGTAACCATTGATTTCTAGAAACTCTTTTATGCAGAAGAAATAAAAAGTTATGATTGATAGGTAATACTAAATAATGCCCGTGACTTCGTCCGCATGGATATAGGTTTTTAATCCTGCGCGAACTCTTTGAATTTCCGGGATAAAATAATTAGCCTATTGATACTAGGTAATTATTATTAGATAGATATGAAATCTTTCAAACGGCTTTGACGAGCTGAGCCCGGACTTCTTCCGCGTTTAGGTTTTAAAAATCCCATTGGGATTTCTCAAATTCTTATCGTAATGGAGGTCTACATTTATTAAGGCATTGAGAGAATTTCAAGTTCCTTGAATGATTTTTACCCAGTGTGTAAACTGAGGTAAGTATGTACGTGACATTATGTCGGACAGTCATTGCATAGCTTTTCCTCTTTAAATATTATAATAACTCACTAAAACAGCATTTTTGGTGTCTACACCCTATACAACACCTATTCACACGCCTACAAATACAATATCTTTTTCATATCTCTAAAGGAGGAAATCAAAAATAAAATTGCATTGGTCATTGCAATCACAGCGTAAGTTCTGCGTTAGATATGTGTTCATATCTGTATAATTGACCACGATGGTCAAATATTCAACTAAGTAGGTATTTATATATAATTAGTCTTTGATTAGTTTGAACTTTTTAGTACGTCACGTTGGTGTCTTAAATCAAAAAAGGTGGTTGGTAAGATACATAGAGTAAATACACTACAGAGGTTGTCATTTGCAAGTCTGTTTTCTTAACTGCTAAACAATGTATTCTTACGTCATTGCGTATATTATGTGTATGAATTTTCTATCGTTTTCTATTTCGGCTCAACAGATTCCGCTGTGAGAACCGCGTTAATTTCGCCCGTTAATTTATTTTTAAATCGTTCTTAAGTTATTTTGATGATAGAGATGAACGATCACATGATATTTGTTGTCTATGGCGTTATTTTTTTCCTAGTCTGTTCTTAGTTTAATTAATTTATTATTTATTGTAGGTATCTGATCTTTAATGATCTTCTCTCTATAAAGTAGTAGCTGTAACTAACTACTTACCACCTTATAATGTCGACACCGTTCGTGATGTGTCTGTATGGTAAACGTAATAACATCAAACGGCCTATTATTAGTCATTATCGTAAATTTCCGTTCAATATAATAGCGACATTGTAGCTCGTCACAAAATTTTATCAATAGCAACATTGCGATATTTCGTTCGAAATTAGAATCAGTACCGTATCCGTTTCCGTTCGATATTTGAACTGCGTGCCCGAATTAAGAACGCCCAACAAAATAGATAAGCGGGAATGGAATAATGAATTAAAACAATTTATTGGATTTCATAAACGCCTACGTTCGAAATTTGAGCAAGAATTTGGAACTTGTAATCTAAAAACATAAGATTTGAAATGAGAATTCGTTCAATCTAGAAATAGGATTTATCGAAATATTGTTGAACACCTGAACCGTACCTAGCGGTTATTTTTTCGTTCGGAAACGAGATAGCAAGGGAAGAGGCAATAACCATTAAAAGCTTGCGGAGGGCCGTTCAGAAAGTTTTCTTTTCAATAACGCGTCTAATATTCAAATTAGAGCTACTAAGGCGTGGAATTCGTGGCGATATATCATCGAGGCTAATCAGATTTTTCCTTGCACCGTACATTTTGAAAATTACGTAGAGATTAAATAGGGTAAATAATATTAAAGAGGTTGGATTTAGGCAGGTGCGCAATATCCAATTCTACATTAATTTTATATTAATATTAATAATTATGAAGCTACATTTAATTCCTAGCAGTCCGCTGACTGCATTTTTTCTTGAAAATTATGAAACCATGTTTCTGTTATCAATTATTATTACTAAGCGCAGAAATCTTTTACGTACTTACCAATTAATTAATTATCTTTAAACCACCTTTAAACAAATTAAAAATCTCTATCTCTAAGAAGTGTACAAAAATATTAAAAAAAAAACAATCGCCCATAAATCCTAGACTCACAACAAAAAAATAAAAATATCAAATTCGAATTTAGAATGATTCGTTTGAATTTAGAACCATCGTCAATCGGCAATTCAAAATTCAGGAACACAATATCGCGAAGCAATTCCGCGGTGGGTAATCCCGCGTTACTTGGCAAACTCTCAATACTCCGGAGCGCCATAAAAAATAATTTAAATTGCTCTTACACTGTCGCTATCGCAAGAACATTTGCATACTAAAATAATGCAAAAATCTATGCGCGGAACGCACCCGCCCCGTTTCCTTTGTCACCCGGCAAAATGCGTTCGTTTTTTAAACCCGTTGGCTGCCAGCGCGGTGCGGAATAATCGTTTTGGTTAATAAAGTCGCTTCGTTATCGTTTGTAGTTTTGTTGTACTATCATTGTTTTTTCATGATTTAGTTTGCAACATTAGTTAAAATTTTGTACTCTTGTACTGAAATAAAATGCTTATTGTTTCCTATTTGATTATCATCCTCATCTAGATTAATGAACTTAATAAAAATTGCGTAGGTATGCATAGTTTTGGTGAAATTTGGCGAATGATAAAATGCCAATATATTATCATTTATTCTGACTTGAACATTTTAAACAAAAAATATCATATCTCTATCATTGATCTCTAGAAACTTCTATAAACTGATAACTGGCTGCCAAGTTTTGAAGCATGAATGCTTGTAGGCGTCGTTTCAAAAGGTGGGTAAACACCACGCTAGTAGATATCTATATACCTAGTCTGTGCTACTAAGCACATGCGTGTACAAGTGCACAAAGTCATCATTTTTTAAAATACGAAGAATGAGCTTTGTCTATCTGAAGATTGGTAATAATATTCGTGTCTTTGATCTCTAGTATGAAGTAATACAATTAAAGAAACTTATGTACTAGTGCAGAAACATTTTAATTTCGCCTATTCGAAATTGGTCCTTTGGTAGGCACCTGAAAATTTTAAAAGATTGGAAGAAAAAAAGGCAATAATAGTCAGTATTTACGATTGAAATTATTTTATCGGCGCTGTCAGTCATAACGCAACAATGGAACTACGCGCCAGCATTAGACGCGTGGGGCAAAGAAATTTTATGTGTTATTTTTTTCTTGTTTTGAAATATGCGCGCCGTTAGGTTATTTATTGCCTCCATAGAGGTTATATTTCGGGAAGTAATGAGGTTTCGTTCGGAAAGGGCAATTTAAATGTGCGTAGATTGAGTCGTTAGGGCGCTCATCGGTTACACGGCACTTTAGGAGTTTTCCTCATTCCTGAACGTTGCGTCGATCATGCGATTTAAAATGTGGCAACGTTTAGCATTCTGAAATATTTCTTAATTTTTGTAAAGGGCTTGATGGAAATTTTGAATTTTGTCTAAACTAACATCATCATCATCAACTCGTCACCGGTCACTACTGAATATAAGTCTTCTCTGAATAAAAAGGATTTGGCCATAGTACACCACCCTGATACAACATTATTGAGAACTCCCAGGCACGCATTCCTCACGATATTTTCCTTCACCTTAAAATCTACGTCTTAGTGATATTAAATTACGTATAATACGTACAAAACAACGAAAAGTTAGAGGAACGTGCCCGGGATCGAACCCCTGACTTCCCGAACAGGAGGCGGACGTCTTAACCACGAAGCTATATCACGGCTAAAGTAAAATAATAATGATGATCAATTAATGCGATTCATTGATGTTTGCCTATGACTTCAGCTTTTACCATAGCTTTACTCATAAGTCTTATTAGAATACAATGCACTGATTTGTCCAGTAGGTACCTAGTTAGATATTTAATCCCAAAACTCAATTAGGAACTCGTATTCAAACACGTTATTTCACATAAAGTCATTACAAAGTTACATTCATGGATACGGTAGATAAAACATTGAATAAAAATCCACCAAACTCTACCACAGATCATAAGCCGATAACGAATAACGTTGTAAAAAATAACGTTAACCGTTATTTATTTTTATTAATTTAACAATTAAACGTTGCCAAGTGTACCGTGACCAGTTCAACGTACGCTTTCGATACCACAGGGTCGAAATTTCAAATTTCGAATTCACGATGCCAAGACTGAACACAGTTGAATGTTAGGGTTCTGCATTAATGAAACTTTTTTTTTGAAAACAGTAATTTAATTTGTTGTGAGCGTAAGATGCCTGACACGTGTTAACCTAATAGGGATATTAAAGCAAATTAAAACAATCAAATAATTCATCATTAGAAATCCATAAGTACCTACTTAGGTACTAATACATAATATTATAAATGCGGAAGTGTGTCTGTCTGATTGCTTGCTTCATTCACGGCTTATTCTTTTAATCTACTTATTTATTTTGACGAAATTTGGTAAATATAGAGATACCTAGTTACATCCCGGGGCAGGACACAGACCTATTTTGATCCCGAAAAATTTTTACGGGATTTTTAGAAATCTAAATTCAAGCGTACGAAATCGCGGACGCGCCTCGTCTAGTTACCCTTACCTACATCCTCGTACCCTAGCGTCATAGCGCCAATTAATTTTTAAATAGACATAACCAAAATTCTAATCAGGGGTCTTTTAATTTCTAAAAGAGCAGTCCTTCAATATTTTCACTCACGATAAAAAGTAACTTAATGCGAGAATAAAATTAAACCAAAGTATATAGGCATACAGTAAGGTCCTTACTACTAATCCCAATCCATCAGCCTGTATGCGTCCATTGCTGAACATAGGCCTTTCCAATTTATCCATAGTATGTATTTGTATAGGTTTAATTTTGTGAGGATACGTAACAAGCGGGTTTGCTATAATACGCGTGCGGTATTCTAATCATAATTTCGAACGCGTTAATTTAAATCTACATCGGCTCTAATTCCAAATTCAAAATTGTATTTAAAACGAACAATAACCGACGAGAGCATTGAATGGGTGAAACAATAATTTTTCTCATAAAAAGTACGTTCAAGTATATCAATCCGTTTCATATCTTATTGAAAAGGTGTTAAATACCAAAATCCCATGTAGCAAGTATCTGATTGCGATCATAATAAAGATTAATGATAATTAATTAAAAAAATATGTATTCACCAAAGCGGTTCATTTCCAAACTTTAAGCCAAGAATCGTTACGCTCCATATAGAAGTGGGACTCTTTTATTGTGAGAAATTTTATGTCGTTTTTATTACTTACTAGCCGATGCCCGCGACTTCGCCCGCGTGGATTTAGATTTTTCGAAATCCCGTGGGAACTCTTTGATTTTCCGGGATAAAAAGTAGCCTATGTGCTAATCCAGGATATTATCTATCTCCATTCCAAATTTCAGCCAAATCCGTCTAGTGGTTTTTACGTGAAGGAGTAACAAACATACACACACACACACACACACACACACACACACACACATACAAACTTTCGCCTTTATAATATTAGTGTGATAATCATTTTATATTCCTAATAAGAAGCAGGCACCTAATTTAGGAAGATACGTCATGTCACCTACGGGAAAAATTATTTACAATGGATGGAACGGGAACTGGAAATCAGAACTAAACTTTTTAATTAAATGTATTTTTAAGTTGATTTAATGCAAATAAGTAAATGACATGCCCAAAACCCCAAATCGATCCGAAATTTTCTCACAGGGCGCTACATTAAAAACCTTAATATGCAAATATTTAAAACTGATCTCAATCGACCCTTGCCTTACATGTAGGTCAATAAATTTAAAAATAAATAAAGAAAACCAGTCCGAGTATCCGAACGCGCTTGAACTTCCCCTTGCTCGATTGTTCTATGATTTATTCGTCTTGCATATGCTAATGCCCAAATAAAATATATTTTCTCAATAATTATTCGATATTATTTTCGGATCCGGTTCAGTTCAGCTATTTAATATGCGAATAATAATTAACGTTTCCTCGTTTTTCTCACGAAACGAAAGGGTTGAGATCTTTGAACTGTTTGTTGAAGAGCGGTTAAAGTTCGTCCGTTGGGGTCACAGTTATTACAGTAATTCGACAGTTATAATTACTTATTCAATTTTTAGTTATGTAATAATCACACTATTTTTGTATAACAAAAAATAATAAAAATAAAGCCGCGTCCACACCAATGAAAGTTTTCATGAAACTGCATGTAGGTAAATATAAAAATGCGTTGCCATGACAAATATAAAATATTAAGTTATTTTTGGTGATTACTGATACTGATATGAGTATAAAAGAAAACGTGACTGACTGACTAATCTATCAATGCACAGTTCTAATAAAAGCTTCCATATAAAATTAAGCGTTTTAATGTTTGGTAAAAAGTTGCTGATTTGACTAGCTAGCAACTTCCCTTTTCGAATCTTTTCTCAAGTAAATAGGTACGTCCTTAGGCATGTCAAACATGAAGTAATCAGTCTCCCTTATTTAAGGAAAAACTAGCTAGCTGATCTGCCCCGGCTTCGTTTGCATGAAATTTTAGGAAAAAATTCTTAGTGCTTTACGATAAAACTTACCGAGGTACGTGCAAAAAATCTAGCAATTCAACCTACTCGTACGTTGACAATCTTAAAATATATATGGATTTCATAAAAGTTTTTGCCAGAAGTAGGTGACAAGAGAAAGTAGATACTTAGGCTATACTTAGTTAAAAAAATAGAATACACTTTTAGTATGTATACAACTAAAAATACTTTCCAACTGTGTATCAACGCGAAGAAGGTTCCATTATTCATTCTTACACTAGATCAGTGAAAGGTGCAATGCACAAAATTTATTCCATGCGCGCATTATAAAAAACCCATTTCCGATATTCGTATTCTTCGCGACACTAAACATCAATACATTGACATCTGGCCTCGAGGGTGAATTAACCCTAATCCTATCTTAGGCGAGCACAAAGACGCATCATATATTTAAACCTGTTTTAGCGATTGATTCCGATATTAAATGTCGAGAATGGGGTCGGATAGATGCGTCGATTAGCATACGATTTCTTTGGCTATGCAAATATGTTTCGAAGGAGGCATGGGAGCTTGGGAGCGCGGTTATGTTAATTACTGAGATAAGACGCGATGCGTTTATCTGTTCGTCAGTTGCTCGCGCGCGTTTCACGCGATGAGGCCGTATTTTTGAATTTCGAACATAGAAATTGACAGATTTGACAGCGTGCACTTTTTGTTTTAAACTTTTTTCGATTTTCAGATACACGCACCTATTTTTTTTTTTCAATCGGATACACGTACAATATTTTTTTTAATGAACTTGAAAAAGTTTATTAAAAAAATATTGTACGTGTTGTACGATAATATAAATAGTACGATAATGCGAAAATAAAGTTAAGTTTCAAAAATTAAATGCATAATACGGTATTTTTACAACTTAACTTATCGTACTTATATTATCGTACTTTAAATAAAGAACGTTTTCATTCGGCTCTTTTTAAAATATAAGGACATTTTAAAAGTTCAAGTGATTTTTTTTTCAAGTTACAACAAAATGGACAATCGTGATTAATAATAACTACATAATTGGAGTTTGATTAAAATTACCTATTATGAAAATTCGGAATTATTACATGGAGGTGAGTGAGCTTATTCTACATTACCTTCTCTACTTTTAAAATTATAATTGACATCTAAGTAGTTGTATTGGCTCAGTTTCACAATGGTTGCTGAAAACCATAGTTAGTCTTAGCCGGCTTAGTTAGAAATTATATAGGTACTATATAGTGGTGATAACTTAGTGGTTAATACGTCAGGCTTCGGCTCGGGAGGTCGTGGGTTCGATTCCCAGCACGCACCTCTACCTTTTCGTAGTTACATTTATGTGCGTTTTAAACAATAAAATATGTTTTATCGGCGAAGGAAAATATTCTGAGGATACGTGCATGCCTAGGAGTTCTTCATAATGTTCTCAAAGGTGTGTGAACTGTGAAGTGTGCCAATCCGCATTTTTCAGTTTGGTGAACTACGGCCAAACGGTTTTCATTCTTAGAGGAGACCCGTGCTCAGTAGTGAGCCGGAGATGGGTTGATCATGATGATATTATGTAGGTTTGGACATCCTCCTTTTACGTATAATGTCAACTCCTTATGTTGAACTCTTGACGTGATCTGAAAGGGAAAGAGCGTAGCACGCCGAGTTAAACCAATTTGCTTCCAGGAAAAACTTCTAACGAAGGACGCCTGAGCCCTTTTCAATCAATTAATTGCTTAATTGACATGTATGGTTCTTCTATGGGTAACATGTAGGTTTCCGGTATTTTAAAGAGGCCTTGTAATTAACCCAGATTTTGCTAAGTACCTACTTAGTTACATACATTCATGTGCTAATTACCACACTTAAATGGGTTAATAACATTAGATTTCTGAGCATAGAATATTGGATTGAACTATAGCTTATGGATTTCATTTTTTTATTCAAATTTAAGTACATAGTATCCTTTTCGTATGACCGTTTCAAGAATACATGTCACCTCTGTATCAATCAAGATGAAAAGGTAACAGACATACAGACAGACAAACGACAAATAGATAGATAGACACACACTTTCGTATTTACCTAAAATATAAAATATGGATTGAAAAAAATAATTACCACAATCTTACACTAGCACTTGTAAAAGATATCTCTGAACATAAATTAATTAAGCTATTTAAAAAACTAGCAGTTTAAACATAAAGCTAAATACAGAAGGAAATGAAGGAAAGGGTCAAAGAAAAGAGTCCATGCAATTAGTAATTAGCTTCTAACCGGTAATGGACGTCGAACTAGGGAAGCTCGCACAAACGAACGCTAGAATGTTGCCAGGGAGTTCTAAAATTTCCCTAAAAGTTAATTAATAACTCATCTACGTTTAGCCTTTGAGAGGCGTCGATTTTTTTATCCTCCCGAATGGTATCGCTTCAGACATCGTCAACCTTTTTTTGCGCCCCGTACAAAGAGTATCGTCCGAGAGAGCGTACATAAAAACCCTTTAACTTATGATGAATTAGCGATCTCCTACGCTTTATGTCTCCCGCGTTATCTGAACCCCTTCCACCCCCGTCGGTCACCCTTTCACACCCCTCCCGGAGGCGAATTAACGTGCGTCAATATGAAGAATTAATATAAGCGGAAAAATTGGAGATTCACCTATACATACATATATTATAATTATTCGCTGACATTATTATAACGGATTAGTATGCAAATTAAATAACAATTACTAAAGTTGGTACTAAGAAGAGAGCGGAAATTTTCGGATTCAATTAAATGCTTATATTTTACGAATAAATTATTTTGATATTTTTTATAGCAATATCTTATGTGAATAAGTAGACATTGAATCAGATCTTCATGCACGCTTGAGTTAGAATTACAATTAGATTTATGATTAATTAAAATTTTGGTACGTTGTGTTAAAATGCAAATTAGAATTAAGTATACGAATAAATGTACTCCCTCGATAAAAATAATGTCTTAATCTAGTCTTAAGCAAATTTAGGTAGGTGAAAATGCTTCGATGTTACAGGTATGGCAATTTAATAGTACAAATTCAGTTTTTACGCGACCTGATACCTATCAGCACTTTTTAAAAAATCGCAGCTGTAGGTATACCTACCTATGTAGGTACGTGTCAGAATGTTAGCTAGTCAAATGAGGATAACACGTCAAATGTAACAGTTTGTACCAAAACCAAAATCCAAACACATTGCCATAGCGTGGTCGGGTAAAAACTTAAATTAGTAATAGTGACTTGTCCAAATTATGCTTCAATAAATTTTCCGAGCGATCAAAAACAAACTAGACGAGTCACCGAACACCCCACATCACGTTTTAAAAGGCATCCTTGTCGTTACGTAATCCTTTTCCCTAAAATCTGCCCCCCTCCCCCCTCTGATAGGAGATGTTTTGATATCCCTCGCCATTTATACGTGGCTTCTATAGAAAAACATTCACGTAAAAAGTGGGTTGACTGCCGTCCACTAACATCGAGAAGAACGCAGCTAAGTGCAAAACGTAACTTTTGAGATATTACGATCGAGCAGTGTGGATAGCGAAAATGTACCATCTCTAGTAACATCACTATTTAAAAAAAAATGCTAATAAAGCAAACAAGTATATAACTTATTTTATCTGCAAATATGTTTAAATATTAAAGTTGTGTGGTTCATATGAATTTTTTTTTCATTAAGTGCAGTAGATTATGATCTGCTATCAATACTTATGTATATATTATGTACGAAACTGGCTAACTGACTTTGAAGTACAGTCCAAAGCATTTGGTCTGGGAACTTCAGATTTTGGTAATTTTTCTTTAAAACATGAGACAGATATCATTCACAACATAAGACAGGATTTAAAAAAATTTTACCTAAGTTATTAGATAGATATTATATTATTAAATTAATAAATAGCAAAGCGCTGATAAAATTAGGTTTTAAGTAGGTACCCAAAACCAGGACTTTTGTAAAAAATAAAAAAATGATTCTTATACAGATCGATAGGGAAATTTCTTCCTTTTAAAGTAGGGCTAAAAACTCAAAATCGACCATATATGACTTAACTGCATTTTACTTACCGTGGCTTCTATAGAAAAACATTGACGTAAAAAGTGGGTTGAAATTTGGGGGGTGCAAGGAGGGTGGTAGGGGGTGTAAAATTTGGAAAAGGTTGGCAACCGCTGTCGAAGTGACCGCTGAGAAGGGTCCGTGTATTATGTGGATAACGTCGTTATGTGTTGATCAATTTTAATGCGTCTGTAGAGTACGTAGGACCGTCCACCAAGAAAGTGGGCCAATGGGGATTTTACGTAATTTTTTGTACGTAAAAATCAAAGTTTTGACTTTGACTGCAGTCTCACCTGGTGGTTAGTGATGATGCAGTCTAAGATGGAAGTGGGCTAACCTGGACGGGATATGACAGTTTTTATTGAACCCATGCCCCTTTGATTTCTACGCGGTATTTCATTGTTTAAGTACTTGATATTGTTTACGCCACTAGCACGACAACAGAACTTTGCCTTAAGTATGTTCTGAGTCTGACACGCATTTCTCTCTCCCTCTCTATCTCTTTGCGTCGTACTTCTCATTGATCAGGGACGTGACCCTTTTTCCATTAATCACATAATGGTAGGAGTTTTCTTTGGATAATACTGCGCTGGGTTCCCAGATTTTCCGCATACAACTCTACTAAGAGAACGAGATTTCAACTCTTAGGTTTATCGAGATTGACAGCGAAAAGGCCTAATTCGGACCTCCAATATCGGTCACCCATCCAGTTACTGACTTGGGTCAACTTAACAATCGCGTCGATTGATAAGCCTTGTCTTAAATAGGCTACACGTTCCTCATGACGCGCATTGAACCAGTTTTTTTAATAATTTTTAGTAGTAATTCACGAAAGCAATTAATTCGCGACATCGATCGCTTAATTACACATCAAAGCTCGGAAGGGCGGTGTCATCGCAAGCCATTTGGTGCGTGGTTCGAATCTAATTGGGTTCGGATTCTTGACTCGAGAACGCTCCCAGAATAGATGGTAGGTCTTTTTGTGCGTCTACAAGCAAAGTTTGTATTTTAAGCGCTGAAGGTATTTCATATATCTTAGATAGGGAATATCTGAATGGCCCTTGCCATGTGGGCGCCCATCCTCTTCTCATTTTTAACCCCCGAACCAAAAAGAGGGCTGTTATAAGTTTGACGTGTGTATCTGTGTATCTGTTTGTGGCATCGTAGCTAATAAACTAATGAAACGATTTTAATTTAGTTTTTCGTTTGAAAGGTGGCTTGTTCGAGAGTGTTCTTAGCTATAATCCAAAAAATCGGTTCAGTCGCTTGAAAGTTATCAGCTCTTTTTTAGTTACTGTAACCTTCACTTGTCGGGGATGTTATAAATTTTTAATTTACATTTGTTAGTGAAGCTCTCAAAATGAGATGATCTCATCTGCTCTTCCTGGTGAAGCAATGATAGTTTAGTGGTTAAGATATTGGTCCCCGGGATCGAACTCTGGACTCTAACTTTTCGGAATTATGTGCTTTTAAAGCAATTAAATATCACTTATTTAACGGTGAAGGAAAACATCGTAAGGAGGTGTGTGAAGTCTGTCAATCCAGACTGGGCCAGCGTGGCAGATTATGGCCTAACCCTTCTCATTCTAAGAGGAGACCCGTGCTCTGTAGTGAGCCGGTGATGGGTCGATCATTATGATGATGATACAATTATAAAAACAGGATTATTGTCGCCATCATCCTTTCCACTTTAACTTCTAAACGGTTTATAAGTAAGTCCCGAGCATCGGCGAGTATTTATCAAAATCCATCCTCAATTAATTCTATTTCGTTCAAATCCCAAACTTCACTTTTAATCCGATCGATCCCTATTAATTCTTGTTCCCTACCCTTTTCTCGTCTAAACGAAATACTTATAATTGCATCATAGTATATTGATCTAGTTACGCGAGAATTGTGTTCGGAGCAATTTGTTAGGGTGTAAAATGGTTAAGAAATTTTACGTCAATTATTGCTATTATTCGGTGGAAAATTTGCACTTTCCACATCTCTACCAACATATTGTTATTATAATTGCGACAGTGCGTTTGTTCGTTGGTTTGTATTTAATCACACCCCAACGGAGCAATAGATCGATGTGACTTTGGCATGAATATGTATAATACTTTTTATCTCGGGAAATTACCTAAATAGGTACTTACGTTGTTTCCATGAGATTTTCAAAAAACCTCAATCCAGTTAAAATTAAGAAATTGCAGGGTTTATTTAGGGGATAAAAGTGTATATGAAAATCCGTAATTTTTCACGTCATATCCATATAAATTGGTACTTGTCTTTCGGTCAAAAATGAAAAAGTTCGTGATTTTGCAAACTGGGAATTTTGAAAACAATTTTGAAAATTGGGAATTGAGGGTGGTCCCTTTCCCAATTTTCAAAATTTCCCCCTTATATTGTTTATATTTTGTAATTACTGTAAATAAACTCATCAACCACTTACCTGCTTACTTTTTTTAAGCAAGATGTCTTTATTTAAGTATATTTTATATCATGTTTGAGCGAAACGTTAATCGAAGTCCACCTGAAGGGGGAAATAATTAAAAGGCAGTAGAAATCGTGAGCAACTTAATTCCGATGCCTATTTGTATCTCATCGGCAAAGTTTCGCAAAGTTTGCTCCAAGTTCCCAACTCTGTCCTTCGGTAATATTTGCAGCGTCGACTTTTAGTTCGTTTCGTTAATTTATAATTACGCTTAATTGGTTATCTGTCTGTTTTGAGACTGCTTCAGGCTGTGGGGCAACCTAGCTGGAAATTACTAGGCCTACGCGACAGTTCGAGGCAATCGGCGTATGGCGAGGGGGAATTTTTATTATTACACACTGATATCGTTTAAGCTAGGTATTTAATGCTTGCCAAGCCTTGTCAAATACAGTACTTGCTATAATATAACAGGTTATAAGATTGGCAACCTAAGCCAAATTGAAAATGTATTACTTGACGAAATCATTCCTTTGTAGTAAAAAGACATACAAATCCTAATCGAAAGGGTGAGAAGCTAAAATAAATCTTGTTCAAACTTTCAAAGCTACAATTAGTCGGAGGTTTTAATTTATTTTCATCGTATCGGTGCAGCACGTCCGTTCGTCTCGGGTGATGTATCGTGAATGGGCGCCATTGATGCGCGCGTCGACAGCGCTTGGCCTGCTGCCATCTTTGTTTCAAATGTCAAATTCGTTGCGCTTGACTGTCGATGGTCGCCTTTTTATTGTCATTTGTTTATGTAGGTTAAATAAATATAGTTTCATACTTTTGTAATAGTCACAGATTTATCTACATTGTAAGTCACTGTGGCATTGTAAAGTGAATTATGGAGATGCAATTAATAACAGTCCTTGAATTTCAGCGTTCAAAACAATTATTTAATGAATTTTATTTAAGTATCATATAAGAACACTAAATGTTGAGTTTTTTTATATTGATTAACTCACCTTCTGGATGTAAGGCCGTGATTACACCTGTAAGTTTTACTCACGTAAGTAGCTTACGTAATTAATTGACAGCACTAAGGTAAATGACACCTATAAGAGTGTTTAAATTAGTAAATTTGTCGTAAGTTAATTATGTAAGCTACTAACGTAAGTAAAACTTACGGGTGTAATTGCGGCATAAAAAATGCTTTGCGTGACAGCTTACTCGCTGGTGTGTAAATACTTTGCCCATGGTTGGTACGACTATTGACGACTTTTGATCGCAGCTATCGGTATTACAAAAAGAGTTGTAAAGAGAGTGAGAGATATATTTTGCTTGCTGGCTCAGTGCGAATTATCAGACTTCACACACCTTTGAGAACATTATGGAGAACTCTCAGGCATGAAGGTTTCCTCACGATGTTTTCCTTCCCCGTTAAAGCAAGTAACACACATAACTCCGAAAAATTTGAGGTGCGTGCCCGGGATCGAACCCCCGACCTTCCAAATGAGAGGCAGACGTCTTAATCACTAAGCTGTCACGGCCTATAGTTTATACTCTATACTTTATAGATTCTACCCGCCTCTACAAAAGACAAAAGCCCGAAGTTTATCAACAACAAACGTTCACAAAGCTCATGATCACACACCAAGATCGCACTAAACAATATTTAAACCAGCTCGTTTAGATGCGTATCAGTGCACGCATTGTCTCAGGTACCGTTGGCCCCTTGGCTAGCTGGGCTCAGATCTGAATCTAGCTACTCAATGTTACGGGCCGTCTCTCTAAACTTTATCAGATCGTTCGCCCAACAGGTTGCTGGAAAAAAAATCGTAATTAAACTAAACTGTGGTGACTTAATGATCCTTATGTGATCGGATTTATTACTTACCTACTTAGAAACTAGAGAAACCTAAGATTGCCTAATACAATAAGGTGGCCCTTGCAACCTTTGTATAGTTTCTTAAGTATCTATGTATTGTTTATATAATAATGTGTAATGTGTGTGTTCAATAGCTTAAGATGCAGCATCTTAAGCTGCATCATCACTTACCAGCAGGTTTGATTGCAGCTAAGTGCTAGTCTATAATACAAATTATACTCATATTTTTATTAAGTAAAGTATTTTACATGGAATCACCTAAAGGTAATGTCTTATAAAATCACCTAAAAGTTAACTAAAACAAACTCAGACCGCCTAATAAAGCATCAAAGGCGCCGGCGCAATTTGCGGTTATTCCCGAAACTTCTAACAATCGAATGAATGTCCCGACAAAGTTATTGCCGATACGGTAACACCTATAGATTTCAGAACTTCGCCCGCCCAATATGTCATAGAGTAATACGCATGAGCAGACCTTACATTTCTTTACATACATTGTTTATTTTACCTACACCAAATATTAACAAATGGCTTTTAATATTTTAGTATTTAGACTATCATGAGTAACATCACTACCCATATCAATTTTAATATCTCTAACGATACTTTAAACGCTAAGAAATCATTGCGTTCTTGTCAGAGGCACTTCACACGTAGGCATTAAACAGCAATTCAATACCCTTCTCTTCATATATATCTGTGCCATGCGAATTGGGATGATGACTATATCAAAAATAAGTTATTTCCTAGGAATTATTAAATAGAGGGTCTTCCAAAATTCGTAAAACACGTCCGCTGTTAGTTTTGAGTTAGCTAACCATTTTTAATTATCGATTTAACTAAAAAAGTACGACAAATTATGTCAAATATTTATGACGTCACATCTGTGAATTTCATCAAGCTCCTCACTTAGCAAGCGTTTTGATGTTTGATAAAAAGTCACTAACTTGACCAGTAGTCATCACTCCTATTGTGAACAGGTGCGAAGTCGGCGTTCAGTTTTATTGACTCGCTTACTCAATATTGGCTATATGTTAATACAAGGTATAATCTCCATTCCGAATTCCAGCCAAACCCACCCAGTACTTTTTGAATGAAGAGTAACAAACATACACACACACATGCAAACTTTCGCCTTTATAATGTTAGTTTGATTCTATTCTCTATTCTCGTTAAAGATACGTTAAACTTATACGTTAAAGAAGAAATCAATGACTTCCTCTGAGAGACACTCAACACGTAGGCATAAAATAGTAATTCAACACCCTGGCACTTCGTATCCACACATCTGTGCCATGCGAACAGGTGCGAAGTCGGCGTTCAGTTTTATTGACTCGCTAACTCAATATTGGCTTGTTAATGCAGTGCACGCTAGACCCGAGATTTGTTCACATTTTGCCAATTTTCCTCTACCTGCATATTATATTTTAAAAGATAACTTTACTGATTTATAGATAAAATTAAAATGAGTTATACTTTAATTCCTAAATTAGACTCATTTGGTAAACCGAGCTTAAACTAAGCTGAAATCTGTGATGACAAGCATTGAGAAACACTTACCATTGCGTGAAAGGTCTTTCACAAACAAACAGTTTCGAGGCATTTCGAACCGAGTACGAGCTTGTTAGTCCCATTAATTTTCACTCATATTAAAACGTGATCAATTTGGTTACCATTCGATAATTCGATAATAATCAAATTACATCCCTTTCAATCCAAGTAATAACGTAAAACAAAACAATCCAGCAAATTGAACATCACATCAGAATGTGCCGAAACTTAACGAAAACACACGAAAATTCGAATGTGGAACGCCCGAATCGCCAATCGGATTATCGTTCTACATGTATAAAAGACGAAAATTCGCGCGAGTTCTTACCCCTTTCACCCCCTCCCACCCGCTCGTGAATGGGGGGAGCTAATGGCAGCACCACTCGGATTCATTAGTAAATTAGAAAGCGGATGAGTCCAAAGTTACGAAAATTCAATATCTAATAATGATTAGCTCCTCTCTCCTAATACCTGTCTATCGCCAATAGACCTGAGACATTTCACCTGAAAAGTAGGTTGTAGAGCGGCTATTGTGTATACTTGCTAGTCTAACGTCTGGCTATTGGTACCTATTATGTAAGTAAGTTATGTGATTGACTCTATAACTAACCAACACGACTAATGTAGATCTTTTTTTGGCGTATAGACTATCACATTTTGCATTATTTCAGTTTTGTGTTGTAACTTTGTGTATTTCCAAAATATTATAATAAGAAAAATAAGAAAAAAAGTAAAAATCGTTATTAACTTAAAGAACTTAAGTTTTCAGATATATTTTATGGGTTTAGGCAGTCAGAGATCGCTTCTGAATCTTACCTAAGTCTAATTTTTATTCAGTTATTTTCCTCACCACTTCCGTAATCTCTGGTGGACAGCATTTCCTTTATAGGTATTTATCTTAGGAAGATACTTTTAGGTACTAGTCTGTGGTTAGTGGTATCGAGCCGCTTATCCATAAAGCTTTGTCTCATCTGTCCCCAATATAAAGTTGCAATATCTTAGCAATAAACACAGTTACAAAAGCACCCCGTTTGAATTTGTCAATCCGAGTTTGAGTTCGTTCGGAAATTTGTGAATTGAATTATTTAGTTTCCGATTGGATTCTGTTTGGATACTCATTTTGGGTTTTGTGTTTGCCCTATACCTGACTGGCGGTTGGCAAATTCATGCTTCGCGGGGTCTGTTTGTGTGTACCCGAACGTTATCAATGGCCATCAAATCTATGCGGTTATGTAAATTTCGCTAAGTAACTTTTCACAAAATATAGAGAATTATTTTTATAACTAGTTACGATATAATTTCAATCTTCAAAAATGTTTTTCACATGGATAGTTTGTTTTAGAACGTCTACCACTGGTATTTTATGATGGTATTTCTTAATCAGGTAGGTACAATAAAAAAAGTCAGGGCTGCCTTTACAAAAAATTCTGAAGGTTTTTGCAATAACTAATCTGATTCGACTTCGAAAAATATGAGCTCTTGATCTCATATTTTATGGAAAGAAAATTAAAAAATACCTCTACTTTACTTTTCAAAGTCAAAGCTTTTTATTCAAAATGGGTACCACTGTATACTTTCGGATTTTTAATGGTGGACTTGTCGGGTCCAACCGGGTTAATCGGGCTCCAAACGCACCCTGATCTGAGAAGAACACTACGAAAAAGTCAGTTTTGATTGCGTAAATATATAAAAAAACATGTTGGTCTATTCCCCCAGTCAGTCGATACCTACCAACACACTCAAGGCGAACTCTTAATCTCTCAATGTCAGTTTTAATTTGCCGCCGGCATCGAATTACCTTCCAAGAGTTTTATTTTTGAAGCGTATTCCGTAGACAACGCAGAGGAAGCACGTTTCGGCGGCCGCGAAAGAATTTTTCTTACAAAATATACAAAAATATGATGCGAAATAGTTATAAATCATGTCTTGATGCTGCATAATAACTCTAAACATAGTTTTTGGTTTTTCAGTGATAGATTTTGTGCTTTGTCCCTTCTTCCGCGTTGATTTAGGTTCTTAAAAATATCGTGGGAACTCTTTGATTTATTTACTTTTTCTAGATATCCATGCAAGAAATAACGTTGATGCGTCGCTCCATTGCTGCATGATTAAATGACAAACAAACAAACTCTCTTTCGCATATACATAATATAGGTAGTAACAGCTGAATGACAGCAGGTAGGTCTGTGCAGTACGCGACAGGTCGAGATGGCAATCGGGGTTTGAGGCGGGGATGATACGAACTGCTGTACAATACAGGTAAAATTTAATAGTATCCTCATCATAACAAATTGATACAAATAAGTATAAAGGGACAGCCGAAGGGGATGCAGACAAAGGCCCGATATAGGTAAATAAACTCGAAAAATTCAATGCCTTACAAGGCAACAGACACGGCAGGAAAATGATTAATATAATTACAAGTTACTACACATTTTTAATATTAAGGAGTGACTGATATTATATACTTAATAAACCTTTTAATTAATAAGAACCAAGAAAGTGGTCCAAAGGAAAGAGGGTGTTAATGAAAACAACCTGTGAAGAAGACAGTAATGGTACAATCTGAATCTGTTTTCCAAACCAATAGGTAAACGGTTGGGTAGAGTCAAGCTTCACGACGGGTTTAACTTTATAACAAACAGCATAAAAGCTGCTAATGCCTACCCACAATTTTGAAAAATGAGCATATTTTGTATTGTTTCTAACTCGATTTGACGAAGCATAAGCGGCATAAGTTTTTCCACAAAAAATAAAGGAATTTGAATTTTGAATAAAAAATAAAGATGTTAAAAAGTAAGTTAAATAAAGCAAACAGTCGTCGTGACCATTAAAATCCAGTTCTATACATTCTAAAGTAGCGTTGTGTTCACTAGACCAAAACAGTACCCCGTAAGACTTAAATGTTTTGAGCTAATACTTGAATAAAAAAAGTTCCACAATGACAATCGAGTACTTATAAAATATTTGTCGAATTAATTCAGAAAGATGAAGAGCCAATTGCACTCAATTTTAACTTTTTTTTTGTTTGTGGCATCGTAGCTTTGAAATGAGCGGGCTGAATTTGTAGAGATTATTTTTTATCGAAAGAAAAGTGGATTATTAGATGCTTTAGAATTAAAATTGGTACTTTTTCAAGAATGTAAGATACCTAGGTATAATGAGATGACGAATATAATATATCTTTTGTTTTTAATTATTTATTTATTCATTTAAGTATATTTATTATGCATCAAGACCGGAAGATGCAGCCGAAATGGCTGAAACCGGTGAGCGGCGCAAGTATGCCTCTCTTACCGAGAGTTACATTTTTGTTCCGTTTGCCGTGGAGACCATGGAGCCATGGAGTCTTAGTGCAACAAATTTTTTACAAGACACTTCACAGCGGTTAATAGCCTCATCTGGTGGCAGAAGTTTCCATATCTTTCTTTTTCTATCTACTATCCTTTTCCACGGGAAGAATTATGAATGGGATAACAATACATTTACATTTAGTAGAGTAGTTTCACGCGAGAGAATCCGTAGGAATTCTGTATCCTATTATAAAATATTCTTAAACTCGTGCCCACAAAACCTCCTGACCTGGACCCGTCACGTCAATAGGTATATTGCTGCGTTGATTACAAGTGTAAATTAAAAATTTATAACACCCCCGACAAGTGAAGGTTACAGTAATAACTAGAAAAGTTCTGATAACTTTTAAACGGCTGAGCCGATTTTCTTGGATTGTACACTCTCGATCAAGCCACCTTTCAAACAAAAAAAAAAACTAAATAAAATCGGTAAACTAATGAAGTTTAGGAGCTACGATGCCACAGACAGATACACAGATACACACGTCAAACTTATAACATCCCTCTTTTTGGGTCGAGGGTTAAAAAGATAAACGAACAAACAAACATATTTTCGCATTATTTTGTGATATTAGGCAAGTATTGTAGTCGTGTTAGTAAAGTAGTTCAACGCAGGAGAATTCGCAGGTTCAGCCTATTGTCCATTATTCTTAAACACGTGACACGAGAACACAAACAAAGGCAATTCCGATAGCCCCACAAAAACCTCCTGACCTGACCCCGTCGTCTGCCGAAGAAAAATTAACGTGCAAGGGTCGGCCCGCATTACACGGGGAGCGGTCACTAATTAATGGAAAAGGATTAAATTCGTACGAATTGAAATAAAATAAATATGATATAGGACGGGTCTCCTTGGGCGAGGGTGGTTGAGACCGAAGGGCTCGGCTGTCAATACATGGGGGGCTTAATTAATTCGGGTTTTTCTTTGCGCTGATAAGGTGGCAATTAGGCAAAGGTACGTAATGTCCCATTGGGCAAAATACCCTTCTTTCATTGAAGGAATTGGTCACACTGGTCTAATGCGGTTTGAGGGTTCGCAACTTTTTTATTTAGCTGTACACACCTAATGTACAAGTTTGAATGTTTGTTACTCTTAAAAAAGCCTATAGACTCGCACTTGACCGGCTTTCTTACGTCTAACTTCCTAACGTTATTTCTACGTAATTTCTTTTAGAAATCATTTCACCACATGCTTTTATCTGTAGTTTAAGTCTTCAAAGAAAGTAGGTATATAAATTTTGAAATCGCAGATTAGCCTGATAAGACGTGGTAACCAAAGGTTTGTAAAGACCATTTAGATGTTCCACTGTACCTAATAGTAATTATTTGGGTATCTAATATCTATTCTTCCGAACTTCCAAACCTAACCTGTGAACTTCATCTTTTAAAAATCGCTATCAGTCTGAAGTTACTCCATACCTACTCGTATGCTCTTATCAGTTGGTTTCAGTCTTCAAGTAACACAAAGTATATTAATTTTTAAATTGCAGATTTCCCTGATAAGTGATACTGAGAACCAAAGATTTGTAAAGACACTCATTTAGATGCGATAACAATTCCTTGGGTGTCTCTTTCTCATACCTAACTTACAAACCTAAATAAAACTTTGAAACATCTTTTAGAAAAAATAAAGAGTCTAAAGTTTCAATATCAGTTATTTTCAGTCCGGTAACAAAAACAACTGCGACTGTTCAATACAACAATAAAATACAATTCTTTATTTGCATAATATGTGTTTGTGTGTACTTATGTCTAACCACATATCTACGTAGGTACCTATTTTCCTTCATTATCGTTCAAACGGCCGTATGTATCATGATTTAGGAGCGGATGTATTCATTGAAATTCACAGCTACACCGTTATCAGGTCTCATCTCTTCATGTATCATATTAATTGGGCACACCGCATCGGTCTTAATTAAATGTAATTTTTATTTCGGCTTTACGATTTTTAGATTACATTTCCACATTAGCGAAGGCTGTACAGTTATGTTTGAAAATGTTTCGTTCCCGTGATTTCTGTCGAATTAATTAACATAATGCTCGCACACACGACGAGGAGCCACGTAAAAGTTGTGTATATTTTTTCAATGTGTGCCTTCGGTAATGTTTTCCGATTTTCCACCAGCGATATTTATATTAAAGTAGCGTTCTCTATTTTATATGTAACTGCATAATATCTGTATATTATGTGTAATGTTCTCTTAATATGACCTAGTTTTGGTAACAATATAATAGGCAAGCAACATTGACGTAAATCGGTTATTAGATGGGTTTCTTGACATTATTCGTATCTCGAAGCAGCAATCTATCCGTTGATTTTTCCAAAGGTTCTGTAAACATAAATAAGCTACTGAGACATTCAATCATAAGTATCGTAGATCAGTCGAATGATAACAAAATTAATAATTATTGTTCGATGTTAAAATTTCTAACTTCTTAAACATTGATTCTTCAAGATTTAAGACCATAAGTAGATTCTCAATAATCACTAACAATGAGCTACATTGTTGAATTTGCATATAAATCAAACATTCATCTTTATCTAATTAAATATAGATATTAGACAATAGTCATAAAACTTCTCGTTGTCCGTAGAGTCATCTTGTTGAAAATACCAGATGAGTTCTTGTTAACACTGACTCACTGTATAACTGAACGGATGCCAATTTCACAATAAAACAACGAATTCCAATGTTACCTGTGTGATGTCAAATAAGGAAATCGTTTTAAATGTGTCAAGATAACATAAGGCAACGTACCTATATGACGAAAACCTAAAGACTTAATGTACTTAGCTCACGCTAGCTTTTGCCCACGATTTCGTCCGCATGATTTAATTTCAATGAGTCCGTAGTTTTCGATCCCCCTTAAGTCAATTTAAAAAAGGCGATATCATATACCGTACCCAAATACAAATTCAATAGATCTGCTGTTGAATAAAGAGAAAATATTTTGATTAGCCCAATCTAAAATTCACGTATTATTAACCTTAAGTTTATTAGTCATTCCAAATTGACCATCAAAAGCAAGTGGCTTATAAGCAGTAATTAAATCTTCACCGATTCGTTCACTAGCTACGAATTTAACAAAGAACTGTTATCTATATGAACCATCACAAAATTCAACTGTTTAAGCAATAGATTAAAGTGTTCAGAGTCTCACGGGAGGCGTCGTTACGATAGCGGTACAGTTGGTTAATGATTCAACTAGTTTAACGCGATTTACTTGTGAATCTACTATTTTATGCATACCTTCATTCAAAGTTTTAATTCCTTTCAATTCTAATTTAATTTTATCTAAATCGTTAAATATTTAATTGTATGTAAATACAATTTTAGTTATTGAATTAAATAAAAATCTTTGTTAAACGGTTACTAACTGATAGTTAAAATAAAAACAATAAACTGAGGTTGCTAAGTTAAGCAGGCGTAAGTAATTATTATTGTGGCTTCTTTAAACTGAATTTTCTTAGTTAACAGATTGTGTCCAACAGAATAACCCGATTACTGCTATTTATCTTAAAAAAGTTAAAAAAACTTTGAGACCTCGAAGTCACTATCCCAGCACCTTGGGTCCTCACCGTTTATCGGTCTTTTGAACGATATGCCCTCCTCATTGCTAAGATATTGCAATTGCATTGAAAGATATTCTTCTTCTTCGTCGTAACACTCTTCACTCTTGGCAGAGCGGTCGCGGTCATCACGAAGTGAGGTTTTTGGGGGCAGATGTTATACACCTCACGAGCATTCGCCACTTCTCCCTGCTGGGCGATAATATGGTACACTCATGCAAGGCACTGCCTATAGCGGACTCAATTTGGTCGGTCCATCGCGTAGGCGACCTTTATCACCCTCTGGTACTCCACTTTGCCTTGCACTACGAGACGCTCAATTGGAGTCTCTCTTACTCACTGGTAAGATATTAGGTACTTCTTATAAAATTAGGTAAAAAATATAACCATCTGGCATTTCTTATCAAGTTATTTTGTTGTTCGTCCCAGTTACGACGCCAGCAAAATATAATTCCCAAACTTTGATTAAGCTATTCCAAATTTATTAAATAGAGGTCCGATTGATGAATACCGATGAAAGGACAGAAATTAATACAGACGCGGTGGGATTGAAGGTTGTATTGTTCGAAACATCGCCATTGTCTGCCACTAATCGGGTTCGATTTGTTTGTTTCGTGATAAATGCCGAGGTAAAAGCTTAAGATTGCAGGCTTTTAGTGAGATACATTAAATTAAATCTTTTTCGTGAAACCATCAATGTGATTAAGGATTGGAAGGTCGAGAATTATAATGAATATTTTAAATAAACAAAAAAAGAAACAATACGAAAGTCACATTTGTATTTAATAAATGTACCTACTGATAATATTATACAATCCAATATATTGACCATACTCTACCACACAGGCGACGCTGGTCAAAATATGCGGATTGGTAGAATTCAGACCCTTTAAAATCATTGTGAAGAACTTTCAGACAGATAAAAATTTCGAAAAGTTGTTCGAAGTGCATGCCCGAGATTGAACTCTGGACTTCCCGACTGAAGGAGGCTGACGTCTAAAACCACCATACTATAACCGCTTTACTATTAACATTTATATTTCATTAAAATTCTCCTCGCTTCGGAATTATTAAAAATCGTTTTGCAAAAATAAAGGTAGAGAAGTTAGCTTTTGAACATTAAGAATAATTCCAACCTGTAGTCCAGTCTGATCGTTATCAATGGCATCACTATTGTTTGTGTAGAACGAAAATAAATCAATGTCTAATTATCATGTCCACAAAATTTCGTCATTGTGAGGTTTTCTCACATTAAAGTATTTGGGTGTTGTCGCAGCGCCGTTACAATCGTAATTATAAAAATTTCTTCTAATATTTGAAGTTTCGGTTATTTTTAATGATCCGAAATTATTTTTATTACATTTATGTTACCGTTCACACAATTAAACTCGCTTGAACCTCGTCGTGTGTAATTGAGTAGGCAAACATTCATGATTTTTAATGAATGACCGCAATGTTTGCATCGCTTTCGAACAATTTCTAACTTTCTAGTTGTAAACATAAGATTATTATTCGGTCGAAAATTGAAATGGTTTTATATAATTACAATTAGAACGTCCGCTAACAAATTATAAATTCGTGTAATCTTCCATATTGTTGACCATTGTTGCTGATTTCACTGGTTTTTTCTACGATTTAGTTCGTTAAGTTCATTAATACTTTCAAAAAAAAAAAAACATGTTTTATGTGGATTCGCATAACATTCGTTTTTGAAGTAGGTACTGATTCATCATCCAAAAATACTTTCATAGTAGTAATTTAAAAATTAAGCAAAAATGTAATAAGTGAACACACTTATCACAGTAAGTTTCAGTAAATTTTAACATATAAACTAGCTGAGATTACGCCACTTATGATTTTTAAGCGACTTCAAAAAATGAGGAAGTTCTCAATTTGTCGGACTATTTTTTTCACAAGCTTTCTCTATCTGAAGGTTGCGACTCTGCCCTTTTGCATTAATCACAAAATTAGTGCAGTTTTCTTGGAATACTGATGTTGTAGGCTCTCAAAATACTCCTGCATAAACATAAATTGATAAATGTCAGTAATAATAACAATGCCTATCCATACTAATATTATAAATGTGAAAGTGTGTCTGTCTGTCTGTCTGTCTGCTACGCTTTCACGGCTCAACCGCTGAACCGATTTTATTGAAATTTTGTACAGACTTACGATACATTCCGGAGAAGGACATAGGCTACTTTTTATCCCGGAAAAACAAACAGTTACCGCGGGATTCCTAAATACTCATCCGCTTGATGGATTCGTATGAAATTTGGTACCCAGGTAGCTTGCGTCCCTGTAATTGACATAGGCAACTTTTCACCCCGGAAAATCAAACAGTTCCCACGGGATCTTTAAAACCCTAAATCCACGCGGACGAAGTCGCGGGCATCATCTAGTTTACAATAATATCTAGATTAATACACTGTTGAATCTGTTTGTTCTTTCTGTTACCATCCCTCCCACTTAATCCTCGAACGTAGGCAGAAACTAAAGTATTGTCGCACACTTACGTAACATCTTCTGCGGCAATTGAGTGTGATTGATCACTGCTGTCGTTATTGTCTGAATCATGATGCTGATTATGAGTTGAACGTGTCACAAATGCTCTGTCACCTCTATAAGCGTTTCTGTTTATAGATTTCAAAATTCTCAATTTTATGAAAAAACTCAAAAAAGTGACACTTTCATAAAAAATCTTTGCAGTAAAATTTTATTGTGATACCGCTCTCAGTATTTTATCAATTTACAGTTAATAATATTGTTTTCGAGTATATCAATGATAATTATAATCATTATTATTGAAATAATGACGATTATTGCGATTCAATTCAGTTTAATTTTATTTGCTTGAACACACAGTACCACACAGGTGTAAATACATAATAAAACATGTTCACCCCTAGCCTGTAGATCTCAATAAATAGTCATGTAAGATTTTTGTAACACCCTTATTAGTTATCATTAACATCGAATTATGATTAGTGTGATCACTACTTCATCTAGTGGTACTAAAAAAAATTAACATAGTGTCACATGTCAAACTCCCATTTTTGTGGTAACAATCCTTCAATCTAAGATTTAAAAATAAAAAAGCCGTTAATCCTACTAAAGCTGTTTCTAATTACCTATTTAAAAACATAATAAATAACTCTCCAGTCATTGGCCGATGCTTTTAAAACTATGAAAGGAGGTAATCAAACAAATGAATTGAAAGACTGATAAGCACTAATTGTCGGTTGAATCTACGCTATTAATCCGGCAATCACTGATTTCATCGCATCATGTGAAATGTGCGTGGACGCAATATCTATAAGGCTTCATGCAATAATGCACAAGAAATAGAGGCAGCCAATTACGAGCAAAGTTGTCGAGTGTAATGACGAACGGGCGAGGTTTGAGATGTACATGATCTACAATTTTATCGTAATTAACTAAAGAATATTCTTTTAATTAGAAAGTTTTAACATTTACCTAATAGCTCGCAAAGCCACGTTGTTCTTAGATATTAATATAGTAATAATAATTGTAGTGATAAGGAAAAATTACGAAAAACCCAAACGTTAGTAGTTATCAATTTGGAATATCACATTTTGCGTATTTCATCATTTATCTACAATTTTTCAAAATCATGATGACCTCGATGAAGCCTCACACAAATCTTATATTTTCGCCTAACGGAAATAAAAACCAAAAGTAATGTTAACTCATCCAGTCTAGCAACACCCTAAGTCCAAGAGACGATGTTATCTGTCCACGCCACGCGCCCACGCTGCGTGCATTTCAATCATTTTTCCATCATTTGCTGTAATTACTCAAATCTTTGCTTGAAAGCGATCAATTTCATCAGTTTTATTGGCTTACTTTATGGTGACTATAAACCGATCACAAAATTTCTAAAACTGACAGCTTTTCATAATTCTGTAAACAATGAGTCATTTAAATTATCAACGTGCTTTAACAATATCTCGTATCACCTAATTTTTTGATGGTGGTGATTAACGCTAACATGACACATCATCGCGGCCTATTAAACTTTCTATATCACCAATATTGAACGCTATTGTACACAAAAACAATACAGATTGTAATGAAAATGCAGTTTTATCCATTAATGCAGACAAAACTAAAACGGTCGAGTAGTTAGCGAATAAAAAAGGGATTTTTGTACCGGCCAATAATCAACATCACGCATCCGTTTTAATGAGATCTAGAGATTACCAAATGAACAGGCAATGAATGGGGCAGGAAGTAGCACAAAGGATTCTACGTCACCGGTCACAAGAACAAATAGGCTATGGGAACTGATTAATAATTAGATTAAACACAACATGTGGAAAAGCGAATGCGAATCGATGTTTCCTCTATTGCACTACGCAAAGACTAAAGCACAATACGCACTCGGACAGCCCGTAATACAAAAGACATTGAGCTTAAAATCAAATACAAAATTATAATAAACTCAATAACAATATCTGCAGCAGTATCGTAAAATTGCGATAACGTAACGATGGTACAATGAATTGTAAATTGTACTGAAACTAATTTTTATATGAGATTATAATCTTTAAGATCATGCTGTAAAAAATATGACTTAATTAATCTTTGTACTCTTTTGTTACAGCGAGCTACCCTGGCGGAGAAGGAGGTAACGACGCTGAAAGAACAGCTAGCTACCACCAGCCCGACGCCGCTCCAAGCAACAGTACCCCCTAAAACCAATGGATCTCACATAGAACCCACGAGAGATCAGGCATCAGAAACAAGAATTCCCGATAGATTTAGTCCAGATATCAAAGAAGAGAAAAGAAGATCACCGGATATTGATGAGGATATAGAACAAAAAATAGAAATGGCCGCCACAGCGAGGAGCAATAGTAACTCCTCGAGAAGCAGCCCTGTAGTCAATCAGACCAGTAACTTGGAGAACGAGCTGGCTGCGAAAGAAAAAGAGGTAAGAATGTCATAAGACTTGTTAGTTTAATCGACAAGATGAAAAGCCATAACTTATATTTGATTGAAGTATAAATGATGATGCAACAATTACAACAATCAAAAAGAGATTATTTCTAGCCTGCAAATATATTGTGATCTTTTTATTGTTTTTCATCTTTCCGTAGGAAAAAAGGAACCCTTAAAGGATCAGTTTGTTGTCTGTCTGTCTATCGTGTCTATCAAGACAGGTCAAAGGTATTAAAACTTACAGGGTACTTCCTGTTAACCTAGTCATGTGGCAGGTAGTAACTGTCACATAGCACAAGTAAAGGGGAAAATCCGAAAACCATGAATACGTCATTACATCACGAAAAAAGTGGTATTTCTTAAACAATGGTACGGAACCCTTCGTGTGCAAGTCCGACTCGCACTTGATTGGTTTTGTAAATCATACATTTCATTATATTTAAGGCGTATTTAATTTAAAATTAAACAAAAATAATGTTTCTTTTATAGCCGTATTTATAATGTTTTTAGATGTTGATAGATGAATTATCCGATATTGATCATTATACTCAAAATTGACTAAAAAGATCTCGAATCCATCAATAAAGCTGACACTTAAAGATATCAAAATGGATATATCATTACATCCCGTATAGGAAAGGATGAGTTGTGTCTATGAGGTCACTCGGTTAACTGGCTAGAAAATTATAGTTAAAGGATGCAATAGCCTTGCGGTGCGCCCGCGCAGCCATCGCGTATCGAATGTAACGTACGATCAATAAATCAATTACATGCGCGGGGGCAACGTTGAATTGGATTTGACAGTTGGCTACATTTAGGGATGGTAAAGTATCGATAACTGATTTTCGATCTGCTTACTATTTAAAAAAAATTATAGCAATATTTATGGTGACCAATGACCCTTTCTTGTCCAACTAAGCGTAAACCTTGTGCTAGAAGTAGGCAGATACGATAATAGTACATCAGGTATGGGGTTTTTTTTGACTTATTATACGAAAAAACTCTGACATGATGTCAGAGACGTAACATCGTAGGGTTTGAACCGCCGACCTTTCCGAATTCAGTCCGCACGTTCCTTTGACCGTTAAGCTATTTAGGTACCCAATTAAGGGTAGGTTGCATTAAATTACTATTAAAAAACTCGTTGTAACAACTAATATCCATTTTTTGCTTATCCTTGCAGCTGATGACCACATTTTGAATTTAGTCTCGATGACAATAATTTGCAAGTAAACTTTAAGAACAGTAAGACGTCTCATGTATGCAGAAGCCAAACTTCAGTTCTGGTCGTTAAACTATCGTAGTTGCATTCAGTTTTCAACGTCTGCCTATCTTTTTAATTAACAAAATAACAATTACCCAGTACCGTTATACATATAAAATCTAGGAGTATATTATTATAATTATGCAAAATACGGCTGCTTAAAATAAAATAGGTAATAAATTTTAATGTCATCATTGTTTGTTATTTTGAACTTTTTAATAGCAATGGAAGATTTTTTTATTAGCCTTTCGATCTATAAAAGTGCCAGCCATATGAAAGTTCAAGTTCATTTAGTTAGAATTATTAGCATTGTAACAAATAATATGATTGTTTAAATGAAACTATATTTTTAATTCAAATATACAAATATTATAAATGACTTAAGTTAGAATTAAAGTTTGTCTGTCTGCTAGATTTTCACAGTCTGTTTAATCGATTTTTATGTGGTTCAAGATATCAGACGGAGGGAAGCAACTTTGTTTTATATTATTATGTAAAGATCAGCTACGAGAACAAGAACTAGCTATCGATATTCCCGATACTCGACCATCGACAGTCAATCAAGACAGCCCTATAGCGGGGGAACAGGATATGTTCAATGGAATGATTGATCGGTACCGAACGTCGGTAATCCTTGCACTAAATAAATATCACGTGGCATTACAAACAAGCACTGTATGGACCAATTAAACAAGAGGGTTTCGAAGAATGACCACTTGGTTAAAGACGTTCAAGCATAATGGTAGAAATTGCAGATGTGACATACGTAAAGAAGTGTAGAGAGTCGATACATTTTGTTATATTCCTTTTGCGCTAAAATATCTTTGGTAACTTGCAACTTGGACAAAATTGTATTAGGAGAAGATTTTGTCCAATTCAGAAGGAAGGAAATATAAAAATATGCTTCTTTCATTGATGATTAACCCTGAGTGCTATATATAGGCTATAAAATAGATATGAATTGCGGATATAGTCGCAGTTAAAAGCTAGTTTTTTTTCTCTCTCTCTCCTCTGGCTTTACAAAGATTAGCCAATGTCAAGTTTGTTTTGTAACAAGTTAGTTAAACTATCAAAGCTAGTTAGCTATAGAATAAAGGAATATTTTTCAGGGTTCCGTACCCGAAGGGTGCCAACGGAACCCTATTACGAAGCCTCCGCTGTCCGTGCGTCTGTCTGTCCGTGCCTGTCAGCGGGCTGTAGGTATCTCATGAACCATAATATTATGTAAAGAGTTGACATTTTCATATAGGTAGTGTGTATTTGTATTGCCCGTATATTAGCAAATAACAAAATAAGCTTTAAAACAATTAAGTATACTATGTATTTGTGAACAGATTCCTCACTAGAAACACTTGTGCAATACGTAATATTGTGGGTGTCGGTCATTAAATTATAGCTACATTGGTTTTAATGCAACATCACTGCCTGTTTGAACTGGAGCGTTAATATTGATTGATTGTAACACTATCGATCACCGGATATTTCGATACTTGCTTGAAGTTAAAATTTTGTACTTACTTACCTTCTGAATTAGGTAAAACGTAAAATACTGTTGACAAAACCACGAAAAAACGTGATTGTTATAATGTGCTCTATTCAGACTATGATCTATGCGTGCACTTAGATCGATTTTGAATATATTTTATTGTAAATTGTAAATAGCATATTATTGTAAATTGTACATTTAGAGAGCAACCGCCGAGTTTCTTGCTGGTTCTTCTCGGTAGGAACGGCATTCCGAACCAGTGGTAGATTATTTTGACGATTCAAAAGCACTTGTAAAAGTTTAATTGAATAAAAATAATATGAATTTGAATTTGAATAATTTTAATACGTAGCGTAGGTATGGAGGAATAGCGATAATTTATTGTATGAAACGCAAATATAAACTTATGTTAAACATAGGTACTTGCTATTGTTGATAACGGCGTTCTGAGTAGATTTTAGTTTTAGAATAATTTCTTCTTATCGTGTAAGAAACATTACATTTTTTAATGGTCTACATACCTACGTACTCGTAATCAATGGAGTGGATAGCATACGTACTAGGTAGCTATATTTTATGACTAGATAATGCAATTTTGTCTGCTTGGATTAAGGTTTTTAAAAAATGAGAACATTTTGATTTTCTGGGATAAAAAGTAACCTATGCTCGTTTCCAGGTGGCAAGCTATCTCTGTATATATTTTCATCAAAATTAACAGACAGACAGACACTTTCTAATTTATAATATTCGTATGGATACCTATGTTATGTTAGGTATTCTAAAGGTTGCACTCAACATTTATGAACATTAAGCACCAGTTTTCCTAACTAGCACATAAATGTTAAAAAGGCCCTGGAAAATAGGCAAAAACGAATTAATTCAAAAACCATGCACCGACTGAATAGCTACGGACGGTGCAACTGAATTCTTCCCATTCACGAGCCGTCATTAATGCATTGAATCGCCGAAATCTGTGTTGTAGTGAATTGGAGGCTTTATTTCTTTATCTTTCAATAGGCTATTTTTCAGTGCCGTAAATGGAATCTACACAAAATCAGTTTAGGCTTTGCAATATTCTTTACATGGAATCGCTGTAAATTCAATATGGTTGGAAAAGCGTTGAGTTAATTTTGAACTCGAAACTTGCATATGAAAATTTAAATATGAATAGCCAGTTGAAGATGTTAAATTAGGCTTTATGGAACAAGATCGCTATTTCTCTATTTTATCAGAGCCATGAATGTTAGGATTACTTGAGTAGATACACACATACAGCATACACTCACACAGTCATATTATGTCATTCTTGTTTCTTGTTCAGTAATATATTGTTTCTTGTTTGCCAACCCCTTCAATCGAAGCCAAGCTGGTTAGATTTGAAACATCATGTTTATAATCTGTAATAGTAAAATAATAAAAGGTAATTATCACTATAAAGTTAAGTAGTTTTAGCATATATTATAAAACCTAAGAAATCTCAAACCAACTTGACAATACAGCATTGTAAAGTCGAAATCTCCTGAGGATGCTCCGGTGTCGGGGCGAAACGTGCGTCGAGAGTAGTGGAAAAGTCTTGTGTGGTGTTGCATGTGAATGGTGGTGGCAGTGCTTGCTTGGGAACTTGGCTTTATTGCTTGGTTGGGGAGGTAAGCGGTGCTTAGCTTGTAACTGCATGTTTGACCATACAGATTTATCCTGTTGGCGGATTATAGCAAAATAATTTTTAACTGTTTCTTGCTAAACATGAACTTCCGCAAAGTAACGCCTGATTCTATCCAATATTCAAACCAACTTGTTTGTTATAAATTATAAGTGAAACATTTAACTAAGATACGGGTCTTTTGATGTCAGTATTGCGGTAGTGAAGGTTCGGTTCTGGTGTTCAGTTTCATATGTTTGAATATCTCATTAATTAAAAAAACGCACCGAATTGAGAATCTAATCCTTTTTGGAAGTCGGTTAAAAACTAACAATTTTTTCGTACTGTATAGACATACAAAAAATATAAAGATAGATATATTACCTATAATTATGCATGTCAGGGCTTATAATAAAATAATAATAAAGATTGTAATTGAATTGTTTCATTGTTACATTGTGTTACTAGTTTGTTCTGTTACTTACTGAGGTCACATCGAGACAATCAAACGAAAATTGAATTGAGCTTATGTTTTCGACTGTATTTAAAGATATAAGTATGCAAAATAGGTATACAGAATGGTAAACTAGGCAGTGTATGAGTGTTTACGCCAGACCCGGAACCCCAAAAAATCAACATTACAAATTTGATTTCTATGATTCTCATTTTCCCCATCGAAACGAGTTTTCATAATTTTTTTATAAACCCTATCGAACGAAGTGACAAACTTTTTCCCTCAGTTTTTGTTTTCGTTTCTTTTTCCGAGATCTCACTCGATTTTAATTAAGTGGCATAGAAGGGTTGAAATGTTATTTCTTTTTGATGACAACCGATAAACGATTCAGTTCTGAAAACAACTTTTTTGATTATGGCTTCAGTGAATTGGTTTTGATTGGATCGCAATTTCCATTTAACTTCGTTAAGACAACTGTCAAAAAAGCCCTATAAAAAAGCTAATTGTGAACGTAACTTTCTACTGCTTCTCGGTGTTGTGTTTGACTCAAAAATTTCGCAAACAAAAGGCAAACAAATTCTCCTTAACATAAACATTTGAAACGATGCTTTTCAATTAATGCTATGCGGCTTAACAATTCAACTCTCGTAGTGATTCGGTTCACCTATGTAACTAACGACTGAATGTATGTACAAACCTATTTTAGAGTATTGAACAATTTAAAGATGCAAAGAACTTGAAACCTGTCTTAGAAAGAATGAAAAATCTTAAACTAGACCTTTTGTCAGGCATGGCTCAGACTTTCAACTCAATCGCATAGATGGCGTAGCACTAAATCCTGAACTGTAAATTCTTAATGTCACTCCAGAGCGGGACATGAAAGAGTGATGACGCTATTTTTGTGCACACAAAAAGGAAAACACTCGAAATTAGTTTATGACGACTGTCTGTCGTTCGATTTATTTTAATTTTGTTATTTTTGGTCGGCGCACGCGTTTCTCTTATTAGGTTTTGACTGTCGTAAACTTACTGTTGGTTCGGCAGTGAATAATCTTTGAACGCAAAATGACTAATGACATATTGAATATGACTACCAACTTAGATTTTAATATTTTATGTACTTGTAAACAGCATATTATCATTTTTATCTAGTTGAATGATAAAGCTATTCAATACATATACTATTTAGCTTCGAAATGATCGAATAGCGTGAGATTAAATGACAAATACGCCTATTATTGCTCCATTATTGCTCTGAAACGCAAATGATTCATGCGAATTTGAAACCAATGTGCAGCCTCTGATTGCCTTTGACCTCGTAGACGTCAAACAAGACAAACGCGCCTTTAATAGCAGTCAATCAAAGAGAAAGCAACGGATTCGAAACGTCGACAAGAGATGCAATCAGACGCCCCATCAAACCAAACCTATCATCTCTGAAATCGCCACGCACGATAATTTAATAACAAAAAACTAGATAAAATTGACGAGCGAAACTCAACTCTAACAGGATAGCTATAAGGACAACTACCGGCACCGAAGTCCATAATTACACACGAAACATGCGAGCGTACATGAAAGCAAATGTCAAACTCACATATTTATTTCCAAGTATTGAATGTTGGGGTCGGCTTCTTGGAAGATACGAAGTAAACATCATCGTGTCGATGATGAAAGCGATGTGATTCTTTGTACTCAATGCTGATTAGTCTAATTTTAACGGTTCAAAAAAGAGCAATTTGCCCCTACCGTGACAACGTAGCGTGTGTAACGTCGATGGTAAATTGAGTTTTTCATATTAACTATCGGAATTTAGTAATCGTTCTCAAATTGGATGTATTGGCTTTTTTGTTGATGTTGAAAACATACCAACTGTGGGAGAATCTCTCAAGACGTACTTCAGCTTAGATTACAGAGTTCTACAAATTACATTTTATCTGTCTATAATTTTCGCGTTATTGGTATCAAAATTAAACGTTATCGGTGCTCTGTAAGCGAGCACCTTAATAAGCTCATAATTAACTTGAACGAATCCGAGACTCGCGTACAACTCACGCTAGTTTATTTATACACACTGAGCGTCGATATTCAGAAGCCGCCTCGATAGATTCATAGCTGCCGACATCAAAGGCTCGACATTAATCATAACTAGCATCAATCGCCGGTGAAACATTTCTGTTTTTATTGTAAATCAGTATTAAAAAGCGACAGCGAGCATGAATCAAAAAAGCGCCTCAAGACGTCAACGTATGCGATAAATTCGTGAAACGTAAACAAAAAATTCGTAGCCCGAATAGACCACCCCGCGGCACACCTGTTGGATCTATTAGCGGAACGCGACGCGCGCGCACGGGATGCTGATAATATCGAGAGTATCTTAATATCCACTTCGCTAAGAGGATTTTACGGCCCCGTATATCAATGTATCTCATGCGTTGAGAAAAATCATCGTGATCAGTTAAGTCGAACGCCGTTCAAAAGACGAGATTACAGATCAAACGAATGTGTTTCCATGCAAATTGTCCGTGGAGATTCTTTTTTATTTTTAATTTGCCGAACGTAAGTACGGCTCTACGACGCCAAACTAATAAAAGTTATACTTCCTACGAAGTGATATTTATGTATGTACTACGTCTGGCTTCCATCTTTTACGATCGTCAACAGTTACATATTTAATGTTCGATGTTTATCAACATTTCTTTCTTATGCAGGTTTTAGTGGAGCAATAAATTATTTATCTTCAAAGACTTGCTTATTTTCGAACTTTTGTTTCTTTTAAAACTGTAATTCTCGGTTTTACAGCATACGTCACTAACATTTTCAGCTATTAACACAAAGTCTATTAATTGATCTAATACGAAACCCTTTTTCGTGACAAAAGATTTTTTTTAATTCGCCACTTTTATAATATGCTGAGCTAATTACTGCAAGTAGTAAGAAGCATTCAAATTCAGTAATTAAAATTAATCAATTTCAAACTTCATGTGACTATTAACTATTTTGTTATCTTACTAGCTGTTATTAAATTAAGCTATTTCTACCATCACTATCCATTTTAGTACAACCCTGAGATATTTCAGGGTATTAAGAGAAGCCTATAAATTTACAGATAACATTAAAGATAAGCGATTCGTCGAAGATACTACGTCGATTTAGGCCTTCTAATGATATCATATTGTACGCTTTAGTCATTTTGTTAGTCAGTAGTTTACATAACTGAGTCAAGCTGAAAAAATTCAAATGGTGACACATTATGCCGAAAGAACGAAGATGTGATTCGGAATTCATATAAACTATTGGCATGTTTTATTCAAATCTAATAGTTTAAACTCTCAATTTTAAAAGTGAAACTTTATAGTTATTTTCCTTAGTTACTTTGTTTTCATTTTTAAGTGTTCGTCGATTAACAACATCATTAGTTACGACAGTGCTTTTAAAATATCATAATAACGTGAAAAAGCGTTGATATTCGATATATCGTTGAGATGTGGAAACTATTTCCATCAGGAACATCGCTCTGCTGGCTCTATATTTTTTAATTCGTATTTTAGCTTCTACTTGTATTCTTACTAAGCACGTTTATATTGATTTGTATCATAAAAATGTTAGTATTTAGGAACTCGAAGACTTCAAAATAAAACTAGAAGAAACAGCTTGAAAAGAAACCGCGGATGTAGCAGGCAGGCACTCGGCACTCTGGTCATTGCACCAGACGATCGTCGAATACATTTCTATTCTGATATACTACACAAATCAAATGACGGTACAAAAGTTCGAACGTTATTACATCTATCACTTTCAAAAAACGGCAAGCAGAACTTTCGTAAATAAGAAACTTACTGGAAATGACATTTGGCAACAACCCAATTGACACAAAAATATATAAATGTATAATACCAAACGATTGACTGAAGGAGAAAAATAGTGATTACTCTAATAGCATTCAAAGAAAATGTTGTATAAAGATAAGCTTATGATATTTATATTATGTTAGATTCTGCAATCAATATGTTCATTACATTTTAATTAAACGCATCAACGCCTCCGGGAACTGCGGAGGCCATTTATTGTAATAGCTAATTAATATTGATAACCTAATTCTAATACCAAGTCGAATTCATTATATCGCTATACATAAAACATGATGGATCCCAATAATCTTAACATGATAATATTAAGATAAATGTACCTACATCGTGTGAATCGTCATTAATTTTAACATAATAAACAAGAATATGTACCTGATATTTTTTTTTTTTCATTTATAAGAATTGCTATATTAATAGCAGGCCTATTTCATTGTTTTTTAAAGCTTTTTATTAGTTTGACTTGTTTGTATGTTGTCATTCATTTGAAATTGGTACCTGATTTCACGTCCATTTATTTCTATAACTGGGACGAATTTTAACTTTCTAGCCATAATAGTTTCTGAATAAAGCACACAACCTGACAAAGAGACGCACAGACCAAATAGATGAAAATATAAAAGTTCTGACTACAAAAAGAGAAGGACAAAGATATCATTTAACATGTCGAAGAAACAGTAGACGCATAAGCGCCGATCGAAATAACAATCACTTCACATATTATTACACCTCTTATTAGAATACGTACTCCAGACGATAATGACTCGTACAGTTCTCAATGAAATAATCGAAACACTTTCTTCGATATATACCAATAAGAACTAATTTCCGATAGCGTAATTGTATGTAATGTAATTATAGAGTTGAATGAAATTTAGCTGAATGCGCTTCTTGATAAGGTTTATTTTGGACTGGAGACTAATCATGCACGTTGTCATATGTCGGTGCGCGTTAGTTCGTAGCAAGTAACACGTGTTCAGAATATGTCAATTCATTATAAAGTTTGTGTAGCGTAGAAGATGATTTGTGACATATTATCGGTATAATGCCCTATCTGTTTCTATATTACCATTAAGGGGACTATTGTCTGATCCACCGAATTCTGAGGAATCGACAAATTCTGTGAGACTGTACTGTTACGAACTTATTGGTTTCTCGCTAACAGCGGCCCTTATCGTTTCTTCAAATGGTATTTTATCAGCATGCATTAATCCAATTGGAATATCTTGCAATTACCTATAGGTACCTAACCATGATAAAGAAAAGATAATTCTAATAATATTCAAGATTATCTGTTTCCCATAAAGCCAAGACAAATATTTTCCGATAATTCTTAAGATACTATTGTAATGATTAAGTATTATTTTTTATTATTGGATGAGAATAAAATATTGATAAACATGATTCAAATTATTTTCAATTTTAAAATATTTTGCTGTCGTAAAACATTTGAAACAAAAGAACTTCCCGAACGCAATTACGTCATGTCCAAAACAAGACTGTTCATTATTTTTTATTGAAATTAATGCAAAAATCAATCAAATCAAACTTTCTACCCCCCGTTTCTACTTTTGAATGGTGGAACATTTTTCTTCGCACCCTCGGATCCCTGAGACAATGGGGAAGGTTATTAATATTCTAATATAAAAAAACATCGGTGCTAAACAATAGGTGCTGTTAATTTGCTCATTAAGAATTCATGGGGAGTCTCCTGGCGAGGGAAGTACAGTTGCGAATTTCGAAATAATGAAATCCTTTGATACATTTTATAGGCCCGATATGGGTGATGTTTATTGAGAATAATATTATCCCTATATTCTACCTTTGTTGTGGTAGACGCTATTACAAAGAAGGGAGGGGTCAAGTCTACATAACAAACCGTATTATATTTACTAAATTAAAGGAGAATTTTATCTGCATACCTATTTTCACACAACTTAGAAAATAACCTACGTAATATAAGGAATTTGCTTTTCATTCTTTGTTCCAGACTTTTAAGATTTATACAGATTCATCTCTGAACTACACTTTGCAATAACCTTGATGTATTTTTAATAAAACTTCAGTTTTCAAAATTGGCTATTTGTGAAAATCTTTTGTATTCATAATAGAACTATAAGAGAGTGTACAGGTTCCAGAAAAGTCAAATTCTTGATAGATTTCCCCTGAGAGTATGAAGCCGTATCTTTGCTAAGTTGCCATGATTGATATTCCACTCACCGTGTATTGACTGTTCGTAGCTTTATTTACTGAAAACTTTAAAACTCTTGGAAACTAATAGGAATTCCGTGATTTGAAAAGATTTTTCCATGTTTTGGTATTAATCTTTTTGATTTTGCTCAGGTCTAGATTTTGCAGTTGTTATGGTTATACGATAACAAATAGGATCGCAACATTTTTAATCACATTTTTTTAAATTATTTAAATCTGGACTTCCGAAATGTGTATGTCCAGAACTGGATTTGTGAAATTAGTCATCGTTTATTTGGCTGCAGTCAGATCAGCTGCAAATAAAAATAAATCATCAATTTTGAGGACATTGGACACAATACATTGTGGGACAAAACAACCGATAATTTTAATACTTTGAATGACAAAAAGCTTCTGACCACGTGTCGTGGGGTTCCAAACCGGTTCTAACCGGTTCCTAATAAAATACCATTCAATCGAAATTTTAAGTATCGCCACAGTAGTTGTATGTTTATCATGAAAGCTTTATACGCAACTGTGGTTTCTGTTTCAATTGCAAAAGAAACAAAATTGCTCACAAGAATTTTCAGACTATAACGAAATTTGTGCGATGTTATTGGTCGTACGCCACCCATTTATAGCCGATGTAAATTCGAATGTCCAGCTGCTTTTAATCGGAGCTGATCTATTGATACGGGACTTTTAATAGCGAATACTGATTCATTTTTTTCTTTATTCAACTTTTATATAGGACAATATTAATACGTCTGTAGGTTTGCAAGCTTCTGTGTCAATTGACGGCAATTGTAAGGAACTGTAGCAAATGCCGCTGTTTTTTCAAAACTTCAAAGAAATGTTGATTTATTAACACTTAAAGTACTTACTAGGTTCGTAAATAATGGATACAAGTTTCGATACGCTTAGAGGAGGCGTCGCTGATCGACAGGCTGAAGTAATCGGTAATAACGTCGACTCAATCAAAGTTTTATAACTCCGAGCGAAAATAAAAGTGAAAAAAAAAACCGCTCCCGACAAACACGCCACTGAAATAATTCAATTAAATTGAATATCTGCAGCCCAAAAACAAAGGCGTCAAAAGAAATGTCTCGCATAAATTATTCCCTTTTTTTTCCACCACTTCATTGTTGAAGATATCGTTAATATTAATTTTTTGACACGGAAACAAACGGATTTTAATATTCGAGTTATTCATCCCTTTGTTATTGTAATGGTTTGTGCCGATACCTCAGCTGAGAGGTTGCACTTGGCTTTGGCAACTAGTACAATTTATGCCAGAAGGCAGAAGCACGGCTCGTTAACCCGTTATATGTATGCAGCGGTGGTAGGTTCGATCACCTCACCTGACAGATTGTATTGGTATACAACAGACAGTTATTTGTTCCGGTCTAGGCCACCTACATCTTGAGCGTGATCAGTGATCACTTTGTTATGTTGAGTTTACCTCGGACGACACGAAACGATAGATGGCATCGACAGTCGCTTAGTACAGCTGGCTGAATAAAATTTATAATATCGGACATGGGACCACCTGCAACCCTTACCCAACACCAATACCCTTTCAAACAAAAAAAATATTTCCAAATCGGTCCAGGCGTCTTAGAGTAATCGGGTAACATACATAAAAAAAAATGAACTGGTTCTTCTCAGTATAGGAAGGGCATTCCACTCGCAGATTCACGTAAAAGGTTGTTTAAATAAAAAATATCATTTTTATCTATACTAATATTATAAAGAGGAAACCTTTGTATTTTTGTATGTTTGTATTGAATAGGCTCAAAAACTACTGGACCGATTTCAAAATTTCTTTTACCATTACTTAGAGGGATTCTTCCGAATCCGTATAGGCTATATTTTATCCCGGAAAATAGATAGGATTTTTCGTGGTAGTGTCCACCCGTGCGAAGCCGAGGCGGGTCGCTAGTTATATGTAATTTTCTATTTATTCTTTTTTATTCTTCCCTTATACAAAGCAATTTCCTGTTATACAATTTTGTTTTGACATATTTCCGCATTGACGCAATACCTAAGGAAAAAATATTGTGATTTATTATCGATTTTACCAAATATCGTTACTAAAAAAAACAAGTGAAGTCAACGGCCCGCCTTATCGATACGGGGTCAAATTTAGCCGTTCACATTAATTACGATAATATCAATAGTTTTATAAAAATGCAAATGTTCCCAAAGTATTTTACTAAATCATATTTTTAAAACAATACCTTACTTTGGTATAAACTTCAAGTTAGAGCAAAAAGTTAAATTCTGTCTTTTATTTAAAATGTAACACTTATTATTATAGGAGGCACAGCTGTTGCCATAGGTAGAGCCATAATATACAATATCAACCGTTTAATATAAGTCTAAAAAATAGTAGAAGCGTTGTTGGTGTTAAAATATGTTTTTGAAAACTATAAAATCTCTATGTACATGTCAATCCAAGACTAAAGCTATAGGTTCCAAACGCGGCCGCGACCTGGTCTGAGAAGAAGGTCTATACTTTTCTCGTTTCTATCAGTAAAGCATTCGCAAGAACTAGAGAGTTTCATTGAAACACCTCCTTTATGTGTTTTTCAGCTAATCGCTAAGGTCAAAAATTCCCCAAAAACTTTTCGGAGTTTTACTTGTGCATTTACGGTGAAGGAAAACATCGCGAAGAAACCTGCATGCTTGATAGTTCGCGATAGTGTTCTCAAAGGTGACGTGTAAAGTCTGCCAATAACGTGATAAGTGTAGCTTCTCATTCTGAAAGGAGACCCGTTCTCCTTCCAGAGTGAATCTGGCGATGATAGTGACTAGTGATGATGTAGGTAAGTTTGAATATTTTTAATCCATATCCATGTTATAAATGCGCAAGTGTATCTGTCTGTCTGTCTGCTACCTTTTCTCGACCCAAGAGTTTAACCGATTCTGACGTTTGGTACAGAGTTAGCTTATATCCCGGGGACGGACCTAGGCTACTTTTTTCCCGGAAAATCAAACAGTTCCCACGGGATCTTTAAAAAACTTAATCTACGCGGATGAAGTCGTGGACATCCTCTAGTAATTAAATAATTCATATCGATAATATTATTGTGAAACTTTGGAGAGCATTTAAAAACAAATCGATCGATCCACGTGTAAGTGCCATCCGGTGGGCATTAGCAGATACCGACTATACAAACAATTTCTCGTCGTTATATAGTTGCGTCAATATTTTCGGCACACCCGAACCGGCGACCGCCCGATAGCGTATCCTGTTGTGATAGTTACCAGTAATAGGATGTCGATAAGTGCATCAATAGACCGTTTAGAATATATTAGGTAAGTTACAATAAAAATTTAGATACTTATTGAAAAATAATGAATCACTACCTACGCTTCCATAAAAACGAAGTTTCCATCCTTATGTCGTCGACAATCCATCTACATGCACGAAACGTTTTGCGTCATCATTCCTCATACGCATGGCTAAGGTTTGGAATACTCTTCCGTGAACTGTGTTCCCTACCAATTACAATCCGGGTATCTTTAAAACAAGAGTGAATAGGCATCTTCTAGGAAAACGCATCCCATCTGATGCCACATCGTCACTTTCCATCAGGTGTGATTGTGACAAAGCGCTTGTCTAATACTAATTAACGCTTTTAAAGCAAAAGTGTATTTTTACTTTTTGTTGGTTTATTGGTTTGCCCTTGAATCACATCGCACTGGAGCATCAAATCGACGTAAATGTTACGTGGGTATAATTATTATTAAAGACCTGCAGACTAGACTGTTTATCTCGGGAAATCAAAGAGTTCCCACGGGATTTTAAAAACCTAAATCTAATAATAAATTACATTATTTTACTGAGACTTGTAGATCACTGAGGGTTAAGGCTACGCCTTCGTGTTGATTTTTCAGTAAAATTGATTCGGCCATTTTGTACCTTAGCTGGATATAGACGGACCTATTAGTAGTATAAATGACTTCCCGCACTTGTGTTCATGACCTTGGATTTAGGATTTAAAAATACCGTGGGAACTTTATGATGTTTCAGGATGAAATGTAGTCTATTACACACCATTGTAAGATCTCTCTTACAGACTTAATTCATTATTCAAAACAAAATGAAGTTTTTTTTTTAATTCTGTTTGCTACACATCTCAATAAACAAACATCTATTTGAATTCTTCTCGTACAATACTCGGTACTTACCCCAAAACAAAACATTACTACACCATCCGTTTAGAGGGCATTAAGCAATTTACCTAATGTTCCACCGATTACTCACTATCGATAAGAAACCCTCTTCCTTGATTGATAAGATTGATATTCAATTGGAAAACGCTTCCTTCCAAAACTGTCCGGCGTAGAATGCTCTATATACAAATAATTTTATTGTAAATTGAACTTATAGAGCAGATAAATAGAGCTGCGTTTCTATTGTTGCCGTACTGTGGTTCACGTTAGTGTTATTGTGTATTGTATCTATAGGAATAGTTCCCAGAGGATACTAGTATCTATCTAATGGTTTGCCGTTAAATTAATGCCACAATTTATGACAGTCGGAATTAGCTGAACGCGATAGATCTACGGGTTTATTGATTGATGTCTTGTGATACACTTTGTTTGACGAGACCATTATAAGTTGAGACGCGAGTTCGGAATCTGTTCAAATATTTGTACAATTGACATCAATGAAAGTTACAGCTCTGTCATAACTCATAAATCATAAGTGTAGCAAACATCGATTTTAGAATCGGTAGCAAATGTATTTGAAGCTAGAACTTTATCTAATGTCAGTACCTACAGAGCCTTTTGATATTTTTCTCCTAGAACCAATATGAGCTCTGATATACATAATCGAAGACTATGACAAATTCCTACGCTTATTCTACAAATCCGACTGCTACTTACATCGTTTCGAAAAATTAAAAAAGCGCATGCATACCTTTGTGTCATATTGTGTGATAAAAAAAAAGTTCTAAACACAAGGGTTTAAATTCAATAAATAATAATAAATTACGACTATCGCTCAACCCTTGTGCTAAGATATTGACAGGACAGGAACAATTCAAGGTCAAGCCTCGAGCTGTCACTGTTCATTCTGCTTTTGGTGTAGGCTGTAGAGTGTAGAGGCTCTATTAATTTGTTATTCTTCTATGATGCCATAAGATTAAAAAAATTGATTTTAGCCCAGATACCTACCTACATTTTTATTGTTGACCACGGTTGATTTCATAGGATCAAAATAATCCATTTTGATATTATAATTGCAAAAGTGTTTCTGTCTGTCGGTCTGTCTGTTAACATTCACAACCCGTCGATTAAAATTGATTTTACCGCGGAACATTATCTAAATATCAGGACATGTCCTATAAACAGGTTGTTTTGTAAACCCGGTGAAGTAATATTCTTTTCGTTTCGTACAATATAAAAATCCACTCAATTCGCTTTAGCAATTTACATTAATGTTCGGGCTGAGTGCGCCCGCCGCAGAATGACATGCCGTGGATAATGGGTTCGATTCCGAGCAATCTTCTATGATGCGCCGATAAAAAGAAAAGACGCTTCCTTTCGATCAGGCTCTTTTATTATTAAGAAAAATGCGAACTCTACCTTTCACTCCTCTACGCTCTTTAGGTACCTATAGCTACTGGTTTTTGTTAATAACTAGACTAAATGATGCAGGCGTCCGCGTTGATTTAGGTTTTTTTTAAAATCCTGTGGTTTTTTTTTGATTTTTCGGAATAAAAATTAGCCTACGTAAGTAAGTTTCTAGGATACATTGAGAAGAATTCGCGGGCATTTAGTTAAAAAAAAAAAACAAATTACCTATGTACGAACCTTGTTGAAAAATACATTGATTACTTACCTATAATAATAACCATAGAAGCATAGATTCCTATTGAAATAATGTGAACCAACGTTGGCAAAAAAATGTCTCTGATCTCGAACACAAAGTTGTCGCTGTCTCCAATAAATACTGAAGCATTTAGACCGATAATGAAGGGGAGTTTAATACCTTCGATTATTTATTTAAGGTTTTCGCCACCTGAGGCTTGGGACAAAAAACGGTGGAGTGTTAATTAATTATTTCTACAAAACCCCTTAAATTTAATCAAAACCTTAACAACATCAGTATAAAGACGAAAATTGATTGGAAAGTTCAAAGTTGATCATCGGTAAAGGATTAAAAAGCTTGCGTTCTTTTGAGAGGATTTTAATTTGTCGTTTGTGAGCTTTCTACTTTTACTTTGGCTAATGTTGGTCATATATTGGCTTTTCAGATTTTCTCTTTAGTATTCGTATTTTATTTCGTGGCTTTTGTGCTAAAGCGGTGAGCAGTCCAGTAATATGGAATAACATGTGGGAATATAGGGTAGGAAAGTACCTATCGATATGGGGTCTGATGTTATGGAGTTTCGATATGCATGTGATAATCTAGAGCCTCAATAGCTCAACCGGTAAAGGAGTGGACTGAAAACCGAAAGGTCGACGTTCAAACCCCGCCCGTTGCACTATTGTCGTACCTACTCCTAGCACAAGCCTGACGCTTAGTTGGAGAGGAAAGGGGAATATAAGTCATTTAACATGGCTAATATTCTTATTTAAAAAAAAAAAATGATTTTCAGAGGCAAGGGTGAATAGGCATCTGCTAGGCTTGACATGATTGTCGTCAAGAGCAATCTTAAAAATGGATCTCACAATATGGATGTAATTTACAGCTAAGACACCTAAATCTTATGTTTGTCTGAAAGATTATAATAACCATTTAGTGACCCCACATAAAAAAATGTTCAAAAGACAACCATTAGTATACATAATTATATGCCACTATAGGTTACAATTTCTATCTCAGCGATTGTGCCTGCTTCCTCTTCACGTCCATCCACTTCCGATTTCGACGAAATGTACAGTGATAGTTTGCATCCCGGAAACAGGCATAAACTACTTTTAGTCCCGGAAAATCAAAAAAAAGTCAAGAGATTTTTAAAACCTAAATCCAAACCCAAACCTAAAAACTAAACCAACGACATAATCGCGTAACATACATAGTCAAATCCAAAACCTCCTTTTTTGAAAAGTATTAGAGCTTAAAGCTTGTATAGGTATCATCCAGCGAAACTCGAAACAAGGCATCCCACAATGAACCGATTAAGAAACATCCAATCACAAGAAAACAAAATGGTTTCCGCGGTACAACGCAGTATGTGCCCGGAGAGCGGAAAAGGGAACCGATACAATTAAAGGGAAAACAACGACTTTTAAGTACTAATGCTAAGACGAATGTTGCGGAAAATCAAAGACCCCCTACCACCCCGTCTGCAGGGACGACTGATTTACGGTACACCCCCCCGAACGGGGTGCGTTTTTTAATTTTAATACACGATACGAGATTTATATACAAAAGGAGCATTTGCTCTTTTATTTTTGATCAGATCTTCATTATATGACTACAGAGTACTGATACGCCCTGGCTTCGCACGGGCGAATACCTATTATACCTATAATATAATCCTCAAAAGACTGAACAGATTTTCATCACAAATAACTAAGGACTGTCTCTACTAAACATTCCTTTAAGCACTACGATGCCACAAACAGACATACAGACAAAACTGTCAAACTTTTCAGGGTCTTCTTAACTCTGTTTAAATCCATACTATCGAGAAGGTATCCAATTATCCATACTAGTATGGATGCGAACTAAATGCGAAAGTGTGTTTGTGTATCTGTCTGCCTGCTACCTTTCTGTCGTCTGGTATGGGGATAGCTTGCATCCCGGGTACAAACAGAAGCTACATTTTATCCCGGAAAACAAAGTTTCCCATAGAATTATCAAAAAAACTTTAAAGACGCGGGCATCTAGTAGGTAATACAATAAAGCGAGTTAAAAACATTTGTCAAAATAAAAAGAATTCGGAATAATCAAATTTTAAATTAGTTAATTTATGAATATGACCGATTTAGCCATATTTTTAATTGTGCCCTCCAAAAAAGGTTTTAATAGGCAATAAGTTTAAAAATCATATCAATAAAATTAATATTTGATTAGCGTGCTGATAAGTAGGCTTTGGTTATTTTCATATTTATGGGTCATTGTAAAGGTACCTAGTCAAACCGACACGACGCCCTTTTATTTACAGTACACCTGCACGCGTGTTGGTTTTAGGTTTTTATTGCAGCTCCAGTAGGTATTAACCACTGACCTCAATTAATACACGCTGGACCTGCAATTGCCATCGTTTTTGAAGAGACTTAAGTTCGCCATTTTGGCGCTGATATAAGCAGTGAGCGTCATGTGAAGGTACTCGGGGCTAAAATATGTAAGTATGTAGGTATAATAAATAATATAAAAGGCTTCATTCATATATAAGTGATGGAACATCTGTGAACCCGAAGACCATTTGAAGACAATTTTTATACCCGGTAAGCTCGGTGTGGTGCTTGTTTCCAATCGGCACAAAAATAACTGCCATAATATGTTTATGTAGCACACGTCTTTCAGCGTAGGCTTGTATAGATATGTTGCATTGCATCCATTGCAGTGACAATAATAGGAATGATAACTACTAGTCAAATCAGCGACTTTTTATCAAATGTCAAAACACTCGCTTAGTAAAGGAGGTATGAAATACACAGATGTGACGTCATAAACATTTGACGTAATTTGACGTACTTTTTTAGTTAAATCGATAATTTAAATAGTTAGCAAACTTAAAACTAACAACAGACGTGGATTTTAAAAAATTTGGAAGACCCTCTATTTAACAATTTTTAAGAAATAATTTAATTTTGACACAGGCATCATCCTAATTGTTCAAAAAGAATTGTTGAAAATTCTTTATAATGTTCTCAAAGGTCTGTGAGATCTTTCAATTTGCCTCAAATCCTTCCGAAAAAGCTAGTAAGTAATGCATTATATTTAGCGCTTAAAACAAATATTACAGATACATTTGTACTTTGTAGCGTAAGTACTAAGCCAACCCTCTCTTTCCCGTCGGTTTTCTTTGTCTAATTGATAATTCTTCCGATCCCTCATCTAGAATAATACAATTAATACCCTTATGCCGGCCTACTTATAAAATTCTTGGCGCAACCCTTATTAGCGACCCTTCACACGAGAGACGCTGACGTGCGCTTCGTAGCTGTCAAGAGAAACGACAGTCAATTACTTTTATTGCATTAAAATAATGTATATCTTAAATGGAATATACTGTAATTGATACAAATTTTGAATTATTTAGGTATTACGCATATATTTTGAATCCTATTTACCTTATTATTTTGACTAAAAAAATAAGTTTTTATTTTGACATATTGCTAGCGATACAAAAAGCTAAAAATGTTTCCTTAGGATTGGGATTGTGATGAAAGCTATTTATGAGTAATTAAGGATTTCAAATTCTTTAAAAGTATTTTTTTAAATGTTTTATACGTGGATATTTTGACGCGTTTTTTCTGTAAATGATGTATGTCTGTCTAAGTAATAACATTTAAACGAGCGTTTTCTGAATCAATGTGAACTCACCACGGTGTCATGTTCACCCCTGCCCTGCTACTAGAGACTTGAAATTGCTTTAACAATTCGAAACGCGTATATCTTTTGTCGCGTTGAGAACACAAAAACAAACAAAATGTTTTTCCCGTACAAACGTTTCTTTGTAAAACAGCTTGTTTGTTTATAATTTTGGGTGAAAGGATCGTTGATTTTTCCTATTTTACCAACATGTGTATTTTAATTTTTAATTCCGTTTATAAAGGCACTTGCCTTACTTTGAGCTTGGCCAGTAAGTATATTAAAGTATACCCCTTTGCCTCTGTGAATTAAGCTAGACCTCCAAATGACTTTTTGGATTTCAGTCCACCCACACATTCGAACCCCAAAAAATAACGCAAAAATTTGAAATTTCATAATTTCTGAATTTCTCGCCTAGTCTTGTGGGAGGCTTCGGCCATGGTTAGTTACCACCCTACCGGCAAAGCCGTACCGCCAAGCGATTTAGCGTTCTGGTACGATGTCGTGTAGAAACCAAATGGTTACGAGTTTAATGAAAACTGCCATACCCTCCTTCCAGGTTAACCCACTTCCATCTTAGACTGCATCATCACTTACCACCAGGTGAGATTACAGTCAAGGGCTAATTTTTATCTGAATAAATAAAAAACCTATTGCGTTGCACATCGTGTAAGTACAATATTTAGCAAAAATTCGTAAATATTCTTAAGCGAGTATGACAAAGTATACCTACGGCCCAGCAATGGGTTTTCTGGACAAAGTCGATTAATAGGCTGTTACTTAACTTTGCATTCAAAGATAGAGTAGACGATAATGTCGTCTACAGGCTATTGTGCGGGGGCTGTAATCGCGCGGCTCATTCGGTAATTCTGCCACCCCCTTTTACAGATGGTTGGCCGGTTTAAATATGGCCGGCCGATGCTGACGTGACGTCACTGATCCTGCAATACACTTAACCGATTTGATCTTAAAAATTATCAAAATCGATTACTTAGTTTTCGAGATAATCGCATACATACATGCCTATGCGGTTCGAATAGGTACATAACCTACTTTTTCGACGTCAGTTAAAAAAACCTCATTATCTCTAACCTCAACCCATTGCCAGTCCACTACTGAGAATGGGTCTCTTCTCAGAATAGGAAGGGTGTAGGCAATAGTTCTTGTCACGCTCTGACATACAGGTTTCCTCAAGATGTTTTCCTGCACTGTTCTAACAAGTGCTTATAAATTATTATTTAATTGTTTAAAACGTAGGTTCATAACTCTGTCAGAGGAAAAAGAGCGGGGACCTCAAAATACAAGTTTTGTACTTAAACTTAATTCAGGACCCCCGGCACAATTTGTAAGACTAGCTTTAAAAACAAATAAATCATTTAAATATGTGTCATTTAAATATGTAAAGGCTAATATAATAAAACAAATACTTACTTTATTTTCTTTTTTTTTACAGGTAAGGACTACCAGAACATCTTTCAGTACCCCTGCTATTTGTAAGTTTACCAAGTAGCCACAAATTCACGATTTTCGGATTCATAAGATCTAAGTACCTGCCAAACATGATTCTAGGTCAACGGGAAGTACCCTATAGGTTTTCTTGACAGACACGACAGACAGACAGACAACAAAGTGATCTTATCAGGGTTCCTTTTTCCTCTTGAGGTTTTTCCTTTTACCTCTACGGAACCCTATAAAATAATACATAATAAGTATACATTTAAATAATTATAAAAGGTTACATATTAGTCGCGATAGCTTCCGTATCGGAATTAAACGGGAAACAATCGACAAACACTTAGCGATCGACGCTACTTAATGGTTCATATTTGTCAATATCTCTGGATTGCCGCTTTTATATTTAACGACAACGTTACGATACTAAATTTTTGTAAAAATGTATTATGTTTGTGATCGAATTCTTTCCTAAAAGTAATGCATATTCTTTCTATACACATTTTTTTATTCTTATGCTCTTACATAAATTATTTTCCCGTTGCATCGTCTTTGAGTTTACACAAAATTGGTCTTTTAGTTGGCATTGATGTAACTTTTTTATTGTTGCACTGATTGTGGTATAAAAATTGCTGATGCCGGAGTTTCACTAAATAGCTGCTGCGACTGGCTTTTGAAACTATGAAGCCTGTGGAGTGCAACACGCATTCCGCAGTCCAACCAGTGCTTTATTGGCTAATGCCAAGTATTCTCTGTACATAAGCCCAATTCTGAAAATTTTATAATGAACCAGAGTTATCTGCTAAGGGTTAAGGGTTCGTTTGTTGACTGATAAGCGACTTTCACACAAAAACAGACACCCGTCCGCTGAACTTATTGACCTAACCAGCACAGTGTTAAAGTGAAAGTCGTGTCGTGGATCATAGTCGTCCAATGTAAAGAAAGCAAATTGTCTTAAGCACCGGCATTAATACAGTTAATCTCAAAATGTCAAACGATTACTCGGAATCGCGTGACTATTAAAAGGTTCCATTTTTAAACTGACCATTCCGTATCGACTGTCCGTCCACAGATAAATTAAACACTGAGGACTCGTAATCCTTTGAAATAGTGCACAATATCTTGAGTTTCGAATGACCCTTCGTAGAATGACCCATTAATTTTTTGAACTGCCTTAAAAGATTTGGTTTAATCGTCTTTATAGAACTATAGAACCATTTATAAGATTTAAATGTCTATTCAAACTAATCTATCAACTAGGACCTTTAAATAGAAAGCTACTTCAGGCTCAGTAGGTATACACTTAGTAGGTAGTAGGTAGGTACACTTCAGGTTAAATTCCATTAAGAATGCAATACGTAGAGCCGAATTTTTAAAAACTATAACCCGACTACGGAAAAATGAGACAACTTGAACCCGACTTGGTAGTAAAATAAACTAAAAAGAAAGAAATAAGATAGATGCTTAGTGCTATCATCGTCTTGAGTAAGATTCAATACAAATGCCGTGGTCGTGCGTTGTCGACAGCGTATTTCTTATCCTTGATTGACGGCATTCCCAATGATTTTATTTGTCTACCTAATTAGAATATTTTCTTTGTGCTGTCGACAACGCACGACCATGTCACCCGGGCCTTTACAACGAATCGATTGACACCTTATTCATCAAAATCGGCCCAGTAGTTTAGGCGCTACGGTGGAACACACAGAATCTGGATACAAACATACACACATACATACATAGACTGCTAAAATCATAACCGTTCCTTTCGGCTTTGCCTTAGTCGGGTAAAAAGTACAAAGTTATACCTAGGTAGGTACTTACTATATTATATTTTTCATATCAATGCTTATCAATTTCTTAATTTTCAAATAGGCAAAGATTAAAACCATAATATAGCCATTACAGTCGCAGACTTGTTTGTAAAATATTTCTAGTAGTCGCAGAACCAAGTTCAAATATCGAACAAAATAAACCCATTTCAGTTTCCGAACCATAAACTGTCGATAAAAGAAAACGACCAAGCATCTGCATATTCCAGCTATTAAAAAGGCAAAAAAAAAACGAAATGTAATTGAATTAATAACCCGTTGATTGCTTGAGTATTTTTATCGGCTTTTCAAAGAGAATGATGTTTACTATTGTTTTTCGGCGAAATTTTTATCTATGCAGTTTTACGATCTTGATAAAAATGGGTTAAGTCATTAAATGAGTACTTATCTACGTTTATTCTGGAAAAAATGCTTTCGTATAGAAACAAACATACACACAGTTACCCTTTTTATATCGGAAAAATTAAGTTTAGCGTTGATATAGGTAACGATTAAAGAATGTATAGGTTTGTATCTGTTGCATTAAAATAGCAATAAATATAATTGCCATCACATTTTATTGTAAAAAAATTCGAACAATTTCCACTAAAATATTAAATTAAGGCGGCACGTGAACACTGAGGAAAATTTGTATTTCACTTCACAGTAAATACACAGCGATTTTCGGCAAACTTGACGCACAACGCAACTTTTTATTGATATCGATGCGGCTTTAAATTGGTGGACGATGGCCAAACCTTTTCATCCTGCAAGGAGATCCGTGCTCAGTAGTGAGCCGGCGATAAGTAGATGACGATGTATTTATTTTATTCAGATACAAGTTAGCCCTTGATTGCAATCTCACCTGGTGGTAAGTGATGATGCTAAGTGATGAAGTCTAAGCTTGTAGCGAGCTAACCTGGAAGGGGTATGGCAGTTTTCAGTAAAGCCATTCTCCTTTGGTTTCTACACGAATCGTACCTACCGGAACGCTATATCACCTGGCAGTACAGCTTTGCCAGTAGGGTGCTAACTAGCCACGACCGAAGCCTCCCACCAGAACAGACCAGAAACTTTAGAAATTATAAAATTCCATATCCCTGCCGGGAATCAAACCCAGTACCTTCCTCTAATAAAACCACTGCACAACGGAGGCCGTGAAATTTAACTGTTATAATCTGAAAACTTTGTTTTGGTATAGGTACTTGAGGTGAAGTCCTACCTAGATACCTATAATTTCTATGTATAAAACCAGCTTTGCTTCGATAGGTATTCCTTTACAAAAGACTAAAGCGCAACCATCCATCCGAACGGGTGTAACGTACGAGAAATTATCGATTTCGCATTATTTTGTGCTGTCATTAATAATTTTAATTAATTACTCGGGGTGTGTTTATAGGAGCCATTGTTAATACATCGTCAAATGATTTATGCGACTTGAACGCGCCTCGAATTATCTTACGTCGGCTCATTGATTTTTGATGACGAGGAAATTTTGGATTTTATATATCCCTTCACCATCACTACATACCTACCTTCTTGCTTAAAAAGCCGTCAGTTTGGAAGCAAAAGATCAAAAAGTTTAAAAAACTTTCATCAAAAAACAGATAAGCAAAAAAAATTTTACGAGATGTTTCACCGCGGTTGCCGTTTACATACCTCATTGGTGACAGAAGGTAGGTATTGGTTCATTTTTGCGCAGAGAATCAGCCCAGTTGTTCAGCTTGGAGATACAGCCAGTGTTCCTGGCATCATTCCACGCGATCATTTTTGTACAACAATTAGATTAGGCTGACTTTTATTGTATTAATTTCAATAAAAAAAAAAATTATTTACACCACAAAGAGACAAATATTATATCTAGGTAATACACGAATTTTAAGGTGGCTGCTTTAAATTAGACTAGCCTGCAACTGCGTCTGGTTGGATTCAGGTTTTAAAAAAATATCCGCGGGAACTCTTTCATTAATCGCTATAAACAGTGTCCTATGCCCTGTATTTTTCCTCAATATCATTGAGCTGTGTAATATTACAATAATGATACATTTTTGCATTTATACTCAATAACTAGAGACAACATAGATACCGTTGATTATAAGAAATACCTCAACGAGTAAAATAATATCAATCTATAAAATCGCAATCGAGAGAGCGAAAATTTGGTATTGACGCAATAAGAAAAGTTTCACAAAGTCGTACGGTGTTTTTCCGTTCCGTTTGATTTTTTGCCCTCCGCCACTAATATTAGCGAACGCCACAGTCACTACCCATATTCGAATGATTAATTACACGCATTTATTACTAATATTTCGGCTCCAATTTTACATATCATGGGGGCTTAAAGGGTTAGTTTCAATACTTCAAATCTCTACATCTGTGTGTACCGTGTGTAAGCTCATGATAGTGTGCGTAAAGTTTTTGTTACTCCGATTTATTGCATTTTCAATCTTTTGACGAAACTGTTATGTCATTATACCGAGCAGCAAAAAATAATGAATTAATTTAAAATACAGCATAGGTTTTTAGTGTCATCATCATCTTCAAACACTCACTACTGAGGACGAGTGTCCTCTCAGAATGAGAAGGGTTTGGACATAGTCCACCGTCTAGTCAAGTGCAGATTGGCAGACTTCACACACCTTTGAGAACATTATGGAACTTTCAGGCATGCAGGTTATCTCCGTTTTCCTTAATCGTTAAAGAAAGTGATACTTAATACCTACTCAAGTGATAATTGCTTAAAATACAAGTTTGGTTTTAAACATAGGTAGAGAGTTCTAATTTAAAATTATTTTCTTAAAATTACAATCTTGTAGCTTTTTTAGACCGATGCATTTTTGCGAGTTTGCAGGCTATACATTCGAATGCATTGCTAACAAAATTAACCAGCTTTTGATTTTGTGCGACGTGGATGCTAACTGACTGCGTAACGAAAAACAACTCGTGTAGTTTAAGTAAATAAGTAGAAAATTACTAGTTTCACGCTGATTTTGGCTTCCTATACCTACCTACCTACAAGGTATAATATATTTCGAAATATCAAAGGCAATGCCTTCGACTCCGTGCAGTATAGGCGCAGAAGATAACAATCACTAATTGCACTGCCGAAAAGCGAGTAAACGAAAATTTGAGTGTGAAAACTACAGACAATTCCGTGTCAAAAACAACGCGCCTCGGTCACGCGAATCCCAAAAGCGTATTCCACCAACGCCTACGTGAAAACAAACTTTCTTAGGCTACGGAACACAGTGTCAATTGTGTTGTAGCTTCGAAAAATAGTGTTATCACGGCCCGCCATTTTGGATCCGCTAAATAATCGGGCCCATCGCCTGACACTGTATAATAAAAGTGAATTATAAACTGACTTGCGCCTCGTTTCGACTTTTTGTTTGTGTTCAAATTGATGGCAGTGAAGGGTTAAGACCCAGTTTCAAACTAGAACTATTTGTTCTTCAACTATTTTTCGAGTTCGGAGCATTTGGAATTGCATTCTAATGTTTTGCATTTTCTTTTAGCTTTAATTAAACAGCTTTTATTTTAAATTCATTCAAATGTATGCAGATAGAAAATGAGATAAATGATTTGCAAAACATTTACCTACCTGCCTACTTCGCGTTTTATAATATGTATCGGTTACTAACTGCCGACTTCTATTTCTGTTTTAATGGATATCTATGTTTTTATAGGCAGTTAGTTAGTGTAGCAGGCGGCCGTATTAGCTCTATCTATATGAAAAACGTGATAGAGACAGTCAGTCATGTTTCATGCCCAAAAAAGTATGAGTAGGCCCTCTTAATACCGAAAACCGGCTTTTAGCTTATAAAAATATTAGTTAAAATTCCGGTTTTCCCGATCAGTTAAGAAAATCGATGTCCAGCTCTAACTTATGTACGTTTGATGATATCAGCGGCACCCTTGCAATATTTTAAGCAACCCTTACATCGCACCCTTGGCGACGAGATCAATCGATGTCTGTCCACCCCCTATTATTTACTGATATTTCTGTTACATACTTTCTCGATTGAATCAGTTTAAATGAAGAGGATAGAGGCGATATATTTAAATTATAAACTACCTATTAGATTATGCTGGCGATTTCATCCGCGTGGATTTAGGTTTTTTTAAATGGGAAATTTCAAAACACTTTGTTTTTCCAGGGTAAAAAATAGCCCATGTCACTCTCCAAGTCATGCTAATTCATTCACAGACAAACAAACCGACAAAAAACAACCACACTTTCACATTTATAGCACCTATAGGTAGCAATATGGATAGTGAGTACTTAGTGACTAGCTGATGTCTGCATTAGTTCGTGTGGTTTTAGGTTTTTCAAAATTACCAAATTATTTTTTTTGTTTTAAATTTAAACCCTAAATTAAATTAAATTACCTACTAAAATTATTTGTAAAATGTACAAATATAGTGTGATTCATTAGTCATTAAAGCTCAAATCTGGTCATACGTGTACAAGTGTAGGTCCTGTATTCCGTATACTTATAATATGTGTCTAAAAAGTTGACCCCTTCGGGAAAGGGGTACAGCGTATTGACACAAAGATTTCATTCGATAGGGTTCGATCCATGATTTTTGAACGCCCCCATCTCAAATTTGGGTCCCCAGAGAGCAAACCCTTATAATACATACAACACTTGCACATTGCATCTGAATTATATATTAAGTTAAACTACCCCCGCGGGTGAGGCGGCTTTTGTGTATGCTAATTAAAAATATACATTATGTATTTCCAAAAAAAAATCTTTACCATGAAGTAGGTACAGTATTTCATAATCATCACCCAAATACTAAGGCTGAGATCTATTGAGCGCACTTTGACTTTGCTCAGACTTAAGACACTGTTGAAACGAGACAGCATCATACCGCTATCATAAATCTGTCTGGTTTTAACTGAAACTTAAGTCTAAGTCAAAGTCAAATTATGCTCTATATATTTCAACCTATGACCGGTCTTGTCTCGGAATGAGACGGGCCAGAGTAATTCTGGCCAAGTGCAGATTGGCTGACTACACAGTACACACACCTTTGAGAATAGTACGTAGAACTCTCAGTCAAGCAGGTTTCTTCACGATGGTTTCCGTTAGAGCCCTCGCCCACTACGATTTTTTACGGCGATACATTAGCGATACGGTAGCGATGCGTCACTGGACCGTACAAATAGAATAGAATAGTATAGATTTTACTCAAGTAAAGTTTTTCAAGTGCTTTTGAATCGTCAAAATAATTTACCACTGGTTTGGAATGCCTTTCCTACCTAAAAGAACCGGCAAGAAACTCGGCGGTTGCTCTTTTCAAGAGTTCATTTTACAATTAATATTATGCCAGTATACAAGCAATTGTAGCCCCGCGCATTACTGAAGCGAGTTGAATCCATGCATTTTTGTCATTTAGGTACATAATCTTCGATTGTATAACATGTTTTTTTCAGGAACATATTTTTAATAGATTTTTAACTTATTTAAAGGCAAGTCTAAATGCAAATGCAACTATCTACCTACTGACAAAATGTACTGTATGGCCACAATAAGTCACCATGGGCGATGACCCTCAAAACAAGTGATGTTTAGGTACTTAATTGCTAAAAAAATTTACCTAATAGGATTTTTCAATAAGTCTCACGTCTTCGCTCAGCTACAGTGGAGACGCACCTTTACAATATTATAGGAAACCAGAGCTGAAGTTGCAGCCGATGTACACCCAGCCTAAAAGCTAAACTAGACTGAACTAAACTTGCTGCAGGTCTTGAAAAGTTAATTTCAAAAGTCAAAGATTCGAACTTCGTCCGTTGAACTATAATCGTACCTTTCTCCTTAGTCTTTCTAAAGCTACACGATTAGGGGAAAAGAGCAAATTAAAGCGAGAGCATCTAAAATAGTTTTCTTTTATTTAAACTAGCGACCCGCCCCGGCTTTACACGGACGCTACTTACCTTTCAAAAGTCAGGAAGACAATGAGAAGTGTATTGACATTATAACACAAAAATTTCATCTAAATTATCGAATTTTCCGGTGGTAAGTACGGATAATTACGAACAGAAAAAAAGTCCGCCAAATCGGCCGAGCCGTTCTCTAGTCATTTTTTTCATATTATATGTGCCACTTGCCACTTTAACATATTATGTCATTTCCCGGGATGCAAGCTATCTATCTCTGTACCAAATTTCGTCAAAATCTGTCGGTTAATCGCTGGGCCGTAAAAAGCTAGCAGACAGACTTACATTTGCATATAAATAATATAAGTATGGAAGTATGGAATACATCATGAGTACGACTATTATATAAATCGTTAACAGAAGAGAAAAATTGTGTGGTATAGACAACGCCAAGCATCCAGTTGTAACCCGAAAATAAAAACAAAACAACAAAAGCATTTCTGGCACGCAATACCTCAAACGAATCGAATATATACAATCATAATCACGCAGTCCGCCTGTAATAACCCTTTCGTATAGAGTTAACCCTTTGGTACAAGGTGAACAACCCTGTTAAAAGGACCCTTCTTGAATGGGTTTCAAGTTGGAAGATATTAGCGATTTCTTTGATGACCGTGATAAACGTTTTTTTGAACATAATATTTGACACTAACAATAGATTAACCTACAATCAATTACTGTTCTCGTGAGTTCAACATATACCTAACTTGCTTCCGATGAATTTACTTTTATTTGTATACCTACTAGATGATACAATACCGCGACTTTATCCGCGTGGATGTAGGTTTTTCAAAAATCCCGCGGGAACTCTTTGATTTTCCGAAATAAAAAGTTGCCTGTGTGTCAGTTCAGGATAAAGCTATCTCCATTCCAAATTTTAGCAAAATCGGTTGAATAAATGTGGCGTGAAGGAGAAACAAACTTCCAAAAATGTAAACTTTCATCTTCATATTAATGTGATCAGGATTAGGACTAGCTAATTCCTGGGATTTCACCCGCATGGATTTAGGTTTTTCTCAGGATCCCGTTGCAATTTCTTATACTCTTTCCTAGTGTGGATCTACGTTATAAAGAGAACCAACCTACCTGTAAATTTTTTAGTTTCTAGATCAAGCCGTTTAGGCTGTGTATTTGTATCAGTCAGTACTTAAACAAATTTTACGAATTTTACATTACTTACGTTGTTAGAAAAACTATATTTCTTGGCACCAGTGTTAAGTTTAAGAACGTTATTACCATAAACTTATGTAACTACCTATTCTTGTATTATCTAAGAAGGTTAAGGTCTAGTTCCACAGTGTTTAGTCGAGACACACTTGCCCTAGATATTTGTGGAGTGGACAAACCACAGATCTATATCCATACTTCCATAGTCCATATATATTATAAATGCGAAAGTGTGTCTGTCTGTCTTTGATGGCCCATACGTTTAACAAATTTGGACGAAAGGTAGGTAAGATTCAGAGGAAGGATGTAAGTTCTTACCCGGAAGTATGCAAAGTTACTTTTTAATCCGGGAAATCAAATTAAGAATTTTCGGGATATCAAAGTCTTGTATTAATTTTATTTATAAGCAAAGTAATGGGTCAAATATTCATGCTTCACTGGTACCTACCTACAGAAAGGCCTCTTCTGTAGGAGGACCTATTAGATGGAGGCTTTACGTAATACGTACCTACGTAGGTAAGGTACGAGTACGTCGAAAATCGCTTTTTGTGCGATTCTTATCCAGTGGGCTGTATCCGCAGGGCGACACGACGCTTGCTATCGAATATTCATATTGCGCTACTTTTCATTTTTTATAAAAAAAAACGCGTTCATTAAAAATTTGGATCAAAGCCAAACTTCCTTGAAGCGAAATTTTATTAGTCCCAACGCGAGATTTGATTAAATTTTATTTTCACTCGTATATTTTAAATTTTACTATTGACTAATTTCACCGATTCGACACGGGATAAATCTCGAAATACCTCGACTCTTTACGTCTCGAGTATCATCCGAAATAAATGTCTCTTGAAATCCGGAGCGATATATTTTGTTTGCCCGCAATAAAAAATGAGTATTTTTAACAGACTCAAAAGACTATGACAAGTGCTTTTTATTATTACGTAAGACAGTCTTTGAAACCTGAACTAATAAATATTAAAAATCTTTGATAAGAACAAAACATAAGTTTTTATGCTTCAATTATATCACTGTAAAATTATAAGGATGTACAATGTACATACATAGTTATGTATATTTAATAATACCTGCTTACTGACATTCTTTTGATTTCATTTGTTATTATAGACGATTTTGGAATGGGTAGTAACTTCAAGGTCGCGTCAACGACATGCATGTTAATAATGCTTGGTATATTGATAGAAATAAGTAAAAACTAAACTTATGTTAGTTATTGTTAATTTTCAAATTATGAAATTTTAGTTTTTGATACCTAAATAGGTACAATTCATTTGAAAATCAAAAAAAAACTGTTAGTTTATATTTCAAGTTGTCACTTTTGTTGGCAATGCCCACTGATTGGCAATTTCTATCGCAATTGAAGTTTGCAAGTGCCTAAATAATAAAAATTAGTTACAAAAATTGCCAGTTCTTCACTACATTCCTTAAAATCTCTTATAACTGTGTCCTATTAATTAAAAGCCGCCGCTTTTTAAACGTAATTTATACGATCTCTCCATTCCACATCCACTCTACATCTCTCACGGCTAAGTTTAGGCGTAACCGTGAAAATGTCAACCAAAATTGCTATAATTCGGAATGTCATCTGTCGAGATCGTCGCATGTCTGATTGCTCTGAACTAGGGATGAGATTTATTAGTTTAAGAGAATATCGACATTTCCGGCATCAGTTTTCCCTTCCACTTTTAATATGGGTGCCTTCAAGTCAAGAATGAATAGGTAACTTCTAGGCAAGCACGCTCCATCTTAGGCTGCATCATCACTTGAGAGTAGGTCTGATTGCAGCCAAGCGCTAGTCTGTTAATTTAAAAAAAAATTACCAAGATATCAATTTTTTTTCTTTTTTTTGGGATTCAGCTACGTGACCATTTTAAATTCTTTATGTACCTGCCTAGCTTCTTCTTTACTTGTTGTAACCTAAGCCCCGTCATTCAGTATTATAAAAATAAGTAAGTACACTGTCTGTTCAAAAAGTACCCGGAATTTTCGTTTTTTCAAAAAAATATTTATTTATTCGTCTACATCAATGTGGTCCCCTGCAAAGTAGTCCCCCCCAGATATAATACACTTATGCCAGCGTTTTTTCCAATCTTCGAAGCACTCTTGGTATTCACTTTTTGGTATGTCCTTGAGCACTCTCAGCGATTCGACCTTTATTTCTTCAATCGAGGAAAAATGCCGTCCTTTCATGGGTCTCTTCAACTTTGGCAACAGGAAAAGTCACACGGAGCCATATCTGGTGAATATGGAGGTTGTTTTTTGGCCAAAAAATTACGAACATGCAAGGACGAGTGAGAACGATGAGTGAGTTTCGAATGAATTTTGCTGCCACTCGTTTCATGCCCAAAACATTAAAAACAATGTTATGACTTGAGCCAATTGATATGCCAACTTCATCAGCAACTTCTCTAATTGTGATTCGGCGATCATTCATAACCATTTTTTTCACTTTTTTCACATTTTCATCGATTTTATTGACGTGCTGGGTCGACCGGAGCGTTCGTCATCTTCAACGTCTTCGCGGCCATCTTGGAAACGCTTATACCACTCGTAAACACTTGTTTTTTTCATAGCAGACTCACCTTAGGCTTTTTGTAACAGTTCACACACTTTGTTACACTTTATTTCCTTTTTTACGCAAAATTTAATACAAATTCTTCGACTCTTCCATTGTTTAAACAAGCAAAAATCGCCGAGCTCATAAAAACACGTCGAACCTTAGCGACTACCACAGACAAAGTTAACAGTGAATGTAGCTGAAAATTTTATCATACTTTCGGGGCATGTATACCAACACAATAAAAAAAAAATGTTGACAATCGGACTCTCCAGACCCGCGAAATTTAAAAATTCCGGGTACTTTTTGAACAGCCCTCGTATATTAGGTATGTCTATGTATATCTTAATATCATCCCCTGTGACAAAACTGTTTGTGACATAATTGTGATTTTCTTATGATATTCAAAAATAAGGGACATGAATGATGAAACATAAAACAACATTCGTATGTTTGTATAATTATATCCTGACCCATATCTACTTAAGCATCATAAGTATTATAATGCTGTATATCTACCTACTATGTAATTGGTATATTATTTCCATTGAGACTAACAGAAGCAAATTGATATAAATCAAACTCAATATTTAAAAAAATATAAATATAGGTATTTGTTTCATTTTATGGGCTAACTCTCTTGACAGCACTCTACCTAAACGGGCTCTACTGAGAAGTGCCGGAATGAAACTCGACAAAAGTTTTATCGATACTTCTCCCTAATGAAAAGACAACATTTTGATTTTGACAACCTATTAATGATGGCTGACATCGCGCTTAAGACACGAGCGCCATCTATACTGCCCCGTTGTGCTTGCCAATTCGATTCCACTCCGCGTCAATCAAACGAAAATAGATTTTTGGACGCAATTTGTTCGCTTCTCATTTGTTAATTTCGTAAATAATGACATGACACCTGACATTTCAGTCATTGCTGAATGTTTGTTCAGCGTATTCAAAAAAATAAAATTGTCTATGGCTTTTTTATACGAAAAATGTTGACGTCATTTGATATTCTATCCGAAATAAACTGTACTAAATTCAAAATCGTAAAACGGATTTCGAACATTAAGTGTATTCAAAAATAGAGATATGTTATTATGAAATCATTTAATAGTTAAAATTATTTACGATTTAATATTCGGTTTCATTAGGTTTCATGAATTTTGCGTCAGTTTTGCAAAAATATTTCGCGGAAGCTACTGTGTGAAAAAAATGTAAAACACGACACTCTGTCTCACTCTAAAATCTGATGAAAACCTTACGTGATTGACGGTGATTCTTTGAGGCAAATAGAATATTAATAATAATTAGGTATCTACTAAGACAGCGATGTCAGACCAAGTGTCGACTGGCAAGTAAATTCCGCAATTTCTTGCAGAATCAGCTTTTTGTAATGTGTAAACAACTAAACACTCACAGCAACTCAAGTTCTACAAAAAGCAGCAATTGATATGACAATAACAACGGCATCTGCAAGAAAACTTGCTAGTGGACCTTGACCTATAATTTATAATATAAGACGCCAAAAACCATAGCAGATCTCCTCAAAAAGTCCCTGCTTGTGATAGGAGTACATAACCGAGAGTAAATTAATTCGGAAGTTGGCAAACAAAAAATAAATGGATCGCGCTGAAAACAATAAGACGCGAATTTTATGAAAGGAAACCTCACATCCTCGGAATATCGCTCATTAATTATTCTGTGCCATCAAGCGCGTAGAATCAGTCGTATTTATAATAAGTACGAATAATGGGACGTCTCCTGATGTAGAATATGCGAAATTAATTTCGTTGTTCCAAAAATTTTAATTATTATTTTTGTACTTAACACTAATTTGTTTTTGAAGAATAAGTTTTACGACTATTATCTAAGATTCGAAATACAGGGTTCATCTTTTATTTAAAAAAATTGTCTATGACCTTAGGTTTTAAGCAGCGCGGTACTTACGACACCCCGCACGCACACATCGAAAACAAAGGTGCACACTTTTAACAGGACTCATGCATATTAATAAACTAAATGTGTATATTATTTAATGCGGCTGTGTGCGCGGAGGGCCTTAATAACAGATATTCAATCAAAATCAACCCCTTTCCAGTCCGATATCTTTTGCCCGATGCGTCTCCCCCTGTGCGTTTTGTTTTGTAATGGCCGATGTTATATGTAGATAATATTTTTGAGGTTTCTTTAAATTGATCCGCATCCGCAAATCGACTAACCGACATTGAACAAAAAAATGCAAATAGAAATCGTAAGTTTGTGGCAAAACATAACTTAGTGTGACCTCAATATTATGCTAAACTCACAGGCTAAACTTAAGTAATTATAAACCCAATTTTTACGTTTGCTTAGAAATGTTGAAGTTCATCCCTCAAAATTTCTAACCCTTCATTAATCGATTTGAAACAAAAGCACGCCCAGACGTAAAAAAAAGTATTAAAATATTATGCATCTGTGAACTCGCATTTAGACAGTATCGCGTGAAACGGGCGTAAATCTTGTGCTGTGGTGTGGGGCCGTCTGGACTGGACCTAACTCCGCCATGTTTATGTATAGATATTTAAAATATTCCCTTTGATATGGATGATAATTTCGTTCGGAATTCTACGCCAGCGTCAGCAGAACTCGCGATTTTATTCCACGTAGACAGTCCCAAAAAAAAAGAGTAATGACCTCTTTCTTGAACGTTTAAAATTTTATCGTTTGAAAGTTGCTCCCATAGATATTTACAATTTAATTTAGGCTATTATATTAGCGTCTTTAATGTCCAATGCAACAATGAATAAACAGAACAACATCGTAGCGGACAAGGTAAACAAAATAAAGACAGAAAACAATTGAAAGCAAAAGTCCTTTTAAAAATTGAAACAACTGGAAACAGCTAATTTGAATTCCGAACGCATCAGTTCAAAAATTAATAACCGTTGACACGAGATTGAAACGTCGAACAATACGACATCGACAGTCAACGAAGAGTCGGCAAACTTTTTCCGGCTCGTTCGGAAAGTTGTCTTCTGTTCTCTTTGTTCGCAATCACACGCTATTTTGTAAGGATGCAACAGTCCTTTGCCGACCGTACTTTGATTTTCGAATCGCTTTGATTCCAACTTTTAAGCATCTCCTGTTTTGACGTGGAATATTGCATTTTCGTGTATATTCGGTACATTATTTGTTTTGTTAGTAGTTCGCTTCGAGTCGCGGTTCTCTGTATTGGATTTAGAATTTCGTAACGTATCGTCGGTCCTGAGTGCTTCGCTCGTATTGTGGAGTCCCCGGTCGACTATTTTCAAACATTGCCAAACAGTTTTACGTTTTGATCGCTTCAACCAACTTTTAAGTTTGTTGCAAAACTTGTTCAATTTACGTTATGGAGTATTTAACGCCAACGATTTTCTGTTAAATAAATTGTAGCCGAATTGCGACTGAAAGATTAATATTGCCTATCAAAATGCTTCCAAATAAATGTCGTGGAAGCATAAAAATGTAACTGCGACGCGATCAAGCCAATAACACTCAGTTTCTAGTTATACCCATTGTATCTCACCCCACATTGGCAACCCTCCGAGAAAAAATAATAAATTATTTTAGTTAGTATGCAAATAAGTACGGGCCGATATTTTAAGCTACACCCCATTGGGATCGCGTATTTTTTAAATATCTGCCGCTCTATGGATTATAAGAATGTAGATTTTATTCGTTTCAAAGCATACCTCCAGTTGATAAGAAATAATTGCGGAATGAAAATATGAATGATTAGAAACGGTCGTTCAAAATTTAAATTTGGTCTCGTTCAAAAATTTCATGTCGGATCACCCTTCGACGTTAATCTAGATCTTAGCTGTGTTCGTGTAGGTTTGTTTGTGTGAGACAGGGCAATGATATTTAATTCGAAGGGTAGAATTTCTCATCGATTTTAATTTTATGCGCGCAACTCGTCCCGATGTATTATTTGTTTTTTATGTAAATACATTCGGATCTCTTAGCGACGAGTGGAGGACGTTTTGTTGTCGTTTTTCCGAATTTTAGACGCGTTTAGAAATTCAATTATGATGTTTTAAAATTTTATTGTTTTTGCGAATTTTAAAATGTTTTTAAGTATGGTGCACGTCGCGTCGCTGCTATTTTTACTTTTCTAATATGAGCTTAGAAGAGACTTATAACGTTAAAATAGCAGCAAATATATTATTAAATCTATATATCTATACATATCTTATTAAAAATATCTAGGTTCCTTTATTGCGTGTAACCACCAAGGTCCACTTTTCTTAGTTTGTTAACTTAGTAAGTTTTACAGATTACCAGATTTAACATAGAAATATTAGACTTATAGAGGTTTACAAAACCACTGTATCTCTACGATTTATTATTTTTGAATTCTTCATAATGCCACGTCATTGATTCTCTAGTCTCTAAGTAGGTAGGTACTCGACACAAATACCTTTCGATATTCCAACACACCCTTTATAACATGGCTGCCGCAAAATTAATATAGCCGAGAGCAACGTCAAAAATCATTATATTTTATGAGCGGACAAAATAAATGGCGCTTATATGGTACTACGGAAAGTTTATATTCAAATTTCACTCAGTCCGTCGGTCCGGCATCTCCGAGGATCAATTTACATATTTTCACAGGTTTCCACGATTACATTCGTTTGATATATGCATAGCCGTTAACAATAAGACGAATTTCATGATCTGTAGTAAGAGCCACAGCTTGTAGAAGCTTGTGGCTCTAATCTTCTAAATGTCAAAGAATTCACTACGAATTTAATATTTAGAAATAAATGAATAAGTATTGCTCGTGACAGGTCGAGATGGCAATCGGTGTATGAGCTGAGTCGTGCAGGGGGGGACGCTCGGCACACCCGCGCTGTCATAGTTTCAGTGTTGCACGAATCCGCATCGATCACGTTTATTGATTTCATCGTTGCTTATAGTTTTGTTGTTGAAAAGTATGATTTCATTTGCCTGTTCACACATGTGAAGTTACCTGAAAAGTGTTAAAATATTGTGACATTTAACGAAAAAATTATTGTTATAAATACACCAGATAGGGCTATGTTTTACACATGCATATTGAAAAGAAGTCCAAGTCCAAAATAAAATCCGATTCAAAATCAGTAGGACCACAATATGAACAATTCAAATCATTTTCACAATTTAAATCAAGACGTGTTTGTAGCGATGTTAGTATAAGTTCATTTACCTATTTGATTTTGATTGTGAAAAATGTTACCTACTTTAAAAAAAGCTGATAATTATTTTTACTGTCATTTTGATGCATACCAAAAAAATATCGATATCGATTACCCAGTACGTCACCTCACTAGAAAATTTGCGATCTCGACCTGTCATGAACAATACCTACCTGTAATTCAATATTTAAAATAACAGATCAAGTGCGTACTAGAATTCAGAATACGCATAAGAATAATCAAAAACTTTATTAAAAGGTAAGTAGGTATTAGAACAATTTTTTTTTTGCTCACTATACTATTGTACTGTTTGGCTGTGACAGACAGACACACATACGAACTAGACGAACCTTACAAAGTACGAAAGTATTATTCCAAATTTAAATTTAGAACTCGCCGCTCGCTGCAGAACGTGCCTAGTGCCAACAAAATAAAGTGAAATATTTTCATTCGACAAGAGTCGGTATACCATCGACCATAGAGCAAAGGTAACAATTTTTAATTACAACGCCGCGCACCCACAGACAGTCGCAAGAATTATTTTCGAACTCTGTTTTCTAATTACACGTGTGTTCTTAACAATGAAAATTCCAATTAATTCTCTCCGTGAACGACAAACTAAACATAACAAAAGAAAAACTTGAATACATGGAACGTATTTATTTGAATTTAGCACATACTCGTACAGCCGCAAATTAATTTTCAGGAAGTGAAACGTAAATAAATTTGAACAAACAATACCTTCTCGATACGAACAGCGAAGTATATTCGTATCTGTAGACGAATGAAACAATAAAATCCAATTAATATTCAAAAACTTTTCCAAACGTAGATATTGTATAGAGTATACAATCTATACTAATGTTTTAAATGCGAAAGTATGTCAGTCTGTCTCTTTCTGCTTATCTTTTCGCAGCCCATCTGTTTAACCGATTTTTAAAAAACTCGGCACAGAGACATTTGCATCCCGGAGATAGACATAGATTATTTTTTGTCACGGAAAATCAAAGAGTTCCCACGAAATTTTTAAAAACCTAAATTCATATGGGCGAAGTTGCAGGCATCATCCACTTGTTACCTACAGAGCACAGATCGTGAATAGTGAAGACAGACATAGACAACTTTTATTCCGGAAAATAAGGAGTTCCCACGGGCTTTGTATAAACCTAAATTCACAGGGATTAAATTGTGGTCATCATAAACTTGGTGCAGAGTTAGCTTCTTAGACCCTGAAATGTAATACCTAGACTACTGTTTATCTCGGAAATCAAAGAGTTTCCAAAATATTTTTAAAAACCTAAATTCACGCAGACAATTTCGTGGGCAACACCTAGTAAGAAAATTAAATTCAGTCCAACACAGCAGTGGTTTATGAATAGATCTACAATTAGAAAATATGTACATATCGGGTAGACGTAACCGCGAATGAAACAACTAGAAAATGAATTCCCAGACGAATTGGAAGCATTAATATTACAAAATTTGATTATCCCATAAAAGATTCGGTCCATAAAACTCTCTAGTTGCTATAGTGTGCAACGGCGAACGTACGAATTAGGAACCCTTTTGATCGTCCCCCCCCTGCCTCCCCGCCCGCCATTCATTTTCATAATAAAATCGTAACAAACGGGCCAGGTAACAAAATATGGAGAGCGAACCGAAATTTATGAGAACGCGATATGATTTATCCGCTAGTGATTCTAGTTATAGATATCGGTTGTGATGTATAGGGAAACGCACAGTTAGAAAGATGTTGGCTGTTTGTCTTTTACTACCCTAACTTTGTCTTATGCCACCAGAATTTCACCCACTCGTGAACTTCTAACTTTAAAGGCGCTGTGTGTTTTTACTAAGTGCATTTTTTGAGTTAGTAGTTCACGAAAATATAGAGTTGTAGCTACAAAACATTAAAAAAGCATAAGTGCTAATTCGATTGTACACAATTCTTCAAACTAAGGCCCCCTTAAATAAATAAACTCATTTCATTTCATGAAGTAGCTAAACCTTCAACCGAATTAGCAACATTGTTCATTAGCACCATTGTTTTTTAAAACAAGCAAACCTTTCCTTTTTCTTGTTATCAAATAGTATGGAGTACTTAGTAGATAAGATTGTTTCAAAATACGAACAAGATTCCTCCTACAACAATGGTACAAAGCACAAACATAGACATAAAGAAGGATAACATGGACTTATTAGTTCACAACGCAGAAAAAAATATTCGATTTTTAAAATTATAATACATTACATGAAAACTATTTCAAAATATTATATTTTTAATATGTTTTTACTATCAAAATTTAATACTTTAAGCACCTTTAAGCCTCTTTCTTATCACAATAAGCGTTCTCCTCCACTGCATAGCATTAGGAAGAGCCCAATCAATCTGTCTGTATGAGATACAAGCCTCTAAAATCTAACTATTGTTCACGAATAGGAAATTTCCATTTGGATTTATTCATTTGTCTAACTATTGTCGGGTGCCTTTCAATTTTGGGATAAATAATACTACGGTTCCCGCCAAACTTCGCCCGTCATTTTAAGAAATGACTATCTGTACTAAAAGTTATTATTACAAAGAAGTAGGTATAAGTTAGTCTTTGAGTTTGTATGTAGGTGTAAATTGTAATCTCCGGAACTAACGATTCCATTCTGAAATGTCTCTGATAGATAGCTATATTATCCCTGAGTGCTACTTATAGTGTTTAAATTAAGTACTTAGATATGTACCTATATCATGCGGACCAAGTTGTGGGCAAAAGCTAGTAATTTATGTAGGTCAATAAAGCTTATTTAAAACTCGTAGATACAGCTGCATGTCGTCCGCGTAGATTTAGTTTTTAATAATCTCATGGGAGCTTGATTTTCAAGAAAAAACTATCATATCTTATGTCTGTCTTGAGGATGCACGCTACTTATCTCAGTGCTGATTCAATTCCCTTTCTTCAAATAAACATTGAAATTACATTAAAAAACTTGATTGATTTCGTGAAAAACGCGAATGAAATATTGAATATTAATTAGACGGAATAAATTTTATTGATTAGAAGCTAAATCGGCCCAAAATTTAATCGGATCCCAAAAATCATTCCGTTTCACGCTAAACTGCCTATAATAAATTTAACGGCGAATACCGATAAGAATCGGCTCGCACAGACGCCATTTTCATAGATATGGCTCAATTAACAATTGGTTTCAATCGTGAAGACGTTGGATATAATAAAGTGCCTCCACGGGGGTGGCTCCAGGCAATCTTATTTCTGTTTGGAATATTGTGGTGTCAATTTCGCGTATTGGAGTGAGCCGAATATGAAAACCGTCTCATATTGTATATTAATTTGCGCGATCGAATCCCGAATTGTCACCCCCTCCTTTGTAGTGAGGAAACTGGGGGATTTTATTGCCGTGTTATACCTTTTATTGAAAAATATTAGAGTAGAAACACGTGAAAACGAAAATTTATGTGACAGCTTAGACGTATAACGACAACGTATTTATTTAGGTATTTATTTAAAAAATGTATTGAGCGTGAATTTTGAAATATGATTTCCATAAAAGAAGAAAAGTACCTAACCTTTAAAGACTTGTCATAGAGAGCAAGGATGTGATATTACATACAGAGGTTCGCTTTCTAAACTGAGCACTCGTGCGGTAGGTGCGGGATGAAGGAGCGACCCGAGCTGGCCTACGTAGTTAGGACCCTAGGTCGATGTGATAGTCATTTACCACGAGATCAAAGGCGTTGGACTACTGAGTCTGTCTTTCTACGGTGCTTTGGTGATGTTTCTTCATGGGATGAACACAACGTAATCAACCATAGTGTCCACTAGAGGCGTATGACTGCGCGTTGATCAAAAACAAACTTCAGCTGGGATTAATCCGTTAGTCTATGACCTGCGCAAATCGTCATGTTGAAACTTCCTATTGGACTACTTGATTTGGGCACACTTTAATTATAATAACTTAGTGGCAATTTACACATCAATTATAGGTTCTTAACTAAGGTAATTATAAGTAGGTACTCACAACCCTAATTACTTCAACATTCTATTCAACATAACCAACTTGATTTACACAGCTCAAACATCCAAATATTTCAAAAAATTAATACACCAGAACGTTCTCAACAAACAACCCACTCGATCGCCTAAATCACCCTCGGCCAAATCAAACATTCAATAAACAAACCTGCACAAAAAAAATACCAATAACGAGACGGTCCACAAACAAGTTAACAAAAAAAAAACCTTACAATAGAATTACACAATATCCAATTGTGGTGACGTCAATACCTAGCATATTGAAAAAAACCGCCACCCCACGGCATTAATATCAATCTATCAATAATCCACAATATCGAGGCGTGATCAATTGATCAATAGTAAAAAAACCCTCGCGTTTCCCCTTGATAATCGTCTATCGATGATTACCGATCAGCCACGGTCGTATTTTGATTGCGTGATATAAAATAGAGTGAATTGAATTGTCCCTTTTAATTCAATTTTATTTATTTTGATTCTGTTTTGTCGATAGTGTCAAATTAGTTTAAATTGTTTGAGTGGGTTAACTTATTTATGGTAAACAACTGTGTTTACCCTCTCCATCGTAACATAGATTTTTAGAATTAAAATTAGTTGTGTTCAATAGACCAATCAGATTATTAATTGATATCGGTTATCATTTGTTCACGACATCTATCAATAATCTTATCGGTCTGCTTAACACATCTCCACCCATCTTCGCTTTAGTGGAAACCATTTGCAATCTCTACAAGCGTGAACGTCTATTGATATGGCCCTTGGATACGAAAACCTAGGAGTGCTTTATAATCATTCGTAAAACTATTTAAAGAGTAATGGGTGAGAAACAACAATCCAGACATTCTCTGCTCATGTACTTACCTATTTATTACTTACATAAGGTAATAAATAAGTAAGTACGCACATAAGCGTTTAAAGTCGTCAACATCCAATCCATACGTACTTAATTACTCTCAACAAATACAATGGAACATCGATACGTATAAACATACTGTGCTAAAGACGGAGGAGGCAGGGGGAGATAGGAATCGTATGTTTTCGGATTAATTCGTTCGTAAAATCGTCTCCACCGATAAGAATGGCAACTGCTGTGTACTAATTGAATCTACAATTGCGCCGGGATGTCTGATTTCATTAGACGGCGATGTGTGAGTGAGGAGAGTGGGGGTAAGTAGATATTGACAAATTACTACCTTTTCAACAAAGTTGAAAAACGAAAAATGGCTTCTGTAAAAATGTGTGACAAGAAGCTCTCCTCTTTTTCTGAAATAGTTAAAAGCAAGGGTAATTAATAATTATGCAGCTGTATCGTAGTACTAGAACGTATGCCAATCCGCATTTGTGCAGTATGGTATGGACAAAACACTTTTCATTCTGAGAGTAGTTAGCCGGCGATGGATTGATCATGATGATTGATGATCGTACTAACGATTGTATATTATGTAAAGAAACCAATAATATCAACAATATTTTACGTCATAAGAATTATTATTGAAAAAATCAATACGCACAAAATCGGAATATTCATGAGGCATTTGAAGTTTCTTCAAAACAACACGACGGGGGCGAAAATGTGTATTGTTTCAAAATAATGGTATTTATATGCTACATTGGTTTCAAGGGAAATCACTCTCTGAATCGTCCATAACGTCTGTATCAGGCTCTTGGGTGGCTCGGAACTGAAATGTCCTATGAACCAATAGCGGGAAAGGCTTTTGGGACGTTGTTCGTTCAAATGCGGTTCCTGAATTCGATATTACTTAAGCTCGTATTGAAATTTTGGAGGAAGGGGGGCGATGAAGATTTGGTAGAATATTAAACATTCACGTTTATTAGTTTGTCCTCGGTGAACGTATTTGGAAGTCTAAACGGGGTAGTTTTCGATGGGAAACTTGGAAAGTGTGTTAACGAGTCCGCCCTTAGCAAATGTAGTTTATTTTGCTAATGGGGATTACATTTAGTCGATTGTGCCGGTGTCGGCAACTTTGTTCGAGCAAAAACTTAGTAAGTCATGAGGTACAGTAATGACTGTTTGATATTTCAACTTTCTCTAGTCACAGATGCAGCTCGCAAACTTTATCTATGTGTATTGTGCCCTTAACACACACAAAATTTGTAACTACGGAACTCTAACTGTGAATTATATTAGAACGTTTATTGAAACAGACTTTTACGAGCTCACGAAATAAATAATGATCTTAAAATAAAAATCACTGAAAAAGTTATGACATCAAAAGGTCTCAATAAGTCATTGGACTATATCAAAGGCGTCAATACGTCGGAAAAAGATTTGAATGAGCGGCGCTTATGAAAAAGCTAGAAGAAAATTGGTATCGTGTGATCTACTTTTTATACAGATAAGTAAAGGGACCGCCCCACAAAGGCAGCTATCGGAAGGAAAACGAAAGGGTAATGCGGGCATAAGATGCGCATCGTCACACACGGCCTAATCACGACATCCCTCTTGCCCCCCCGCCACCCCAACTTTTGCATATTGCCCAAAGTGCCCACGCTACCCCAGCAAGGGTGTACATTTTTGCTAGCGGGATAATTCTTTACCATATTTGCTCGCGATTCGACGATTGCCATTCGATTTTGGTTTTTGTTGCATTATGATACGCCTGTTGTTGATTTTTGCGTGTTATGTTATGAGACAACATTTCTGCGGGATAATTCTTACGACGACTGCGCGCTGTAAAACAATTGATGTTCAATTTTCAACGCTACGTCACCGTGTTAGAGATGTTTAGTGTTTTTGTTGTATGTTGTTGGCGTGTTTTTAGAGTAAGGGTGCTATGACGTTTGAGGGATGCGTCTTAATTGTGAGCGTGTTCTGTTCTAGTATTGATTTTTTAATGTGTGTCTCGTCTGTTACTGTTGTTTAGTGCAGGATTCTCGCTCGACTGGGTAAACCGCGGTTTCATTACAAAATAATTAGCTATTATTGTTGTAGTATTTGTCTGATTCTAAAGACTCGTGGATCTAATTAGGGAAAATTGTGTCCATAATTTTGTGTATGTCTCATTATTAGTTTTACACACGACTTTGTAACTCAGTTACTTATATTATTGTCCACTTACCAAGCTTACGCTATCATCATCACCATGATCAACCCATCAGAGGCAACAACAGAGCACGCGTTTCCTTTCAGTAGAAGGGTTTGGCCATAGTCCATTACGCTACCCAAATGTGAATAGGGATGATGACTATTGGTCAAATCAGCGACTTTTTATCAAACGTCAAAACGCTTGCTTAGAAAGGGCGCTTGTATGAAATACGCAGATGTGACGTCATAAACGTTTGACGTAATTAGACGTACTTTTATAGTTAAATCGATAATTTAAAATGGTTAGTAAACTTAAAAATAACAGCGGACGTGGATTTTATGACTTTTGGAAGTCTATTTGTTTTTTTCTTAAGAAATAATTTATTTTTGACATACTTGACATAGTGATCATCCCAATTGACAGCACACGTCTTTGAAAACATTATGGAGAACTCTGTCATGCAAGTTTCCTCGCGATGTTTATTTGCTTGAAACGCACATAGCTCCGAGAAGTGAGAGGTGCGTGCGTGGAATCTAACTCCAGACCCCCCCGACTAGGAACTACTACGCTTACTTTATACAATGATACTGTCACTTGAATTGAAACTGTAAGGTTTATCAATTTTGAAAAGAGGCTTACCTTATTATCTACAAATAATTTAATAAGGTTAAACGCATTAATACAATTTGTAATTGTATTTCGAAACGATCTACGTACCACACAGGACATCGAGCGGAGTTGCAACATTGAAAAAACTTCTTGATTACACATTAAGGGAATTATTTCTAGAAATCCCTAACCTACTTCGAAGTCGGGGCAATTAATGTCAATTTTATTTATAATTACACTGAGCCGCAAGAGTGGAATTTGTGTGAAAAAATGATTTGCGCATAGGCGTCTTAAGATATGCGGGTGTCAACATGTAGATGGAATTCGCAGACTTACTCTGGAATGATAACAACTATGATGGCGGCTCTTTCTAGCCCGCAATTATATATCTTTTAAAACCAGGCTCATAATTTGAGTGCCATTTTGTTTGAAGTCGTTAGGAACTGTTTATACTCGGGCCTAATTGGTCAGGTAAGTACTTACCAATCAAGAGCTGAGGAATCTCGGAGAAAGAATAGTTACGTTAATATGCAGTCTATTTTCAGTGATGCTCTTGCTTGATGATGTATGAAAAAAATCTGTTCGCATTTTATCTGTTAATGAGTGTTTTTAATAATGAACAGTCTCATTAGTACGTCTAGGTAGACTTCGATAGTAACTTTTCATATGTAACGAAATATAATAAATGTTGAAGTATTTTTCCATTCCGCTTCCAACAAGCAGACAGCAAATCAAATTTGATAAATCCAGTATTTGCAATAAGAAACGTCTGACTGTATATTTAATTTGTTTCCCTGCATTTACACATTCGACGCATTACGACACGCACCGTTAATGTCGGTGTAGTTTTAAGTATTTATTCGTACCTACATACTACCCATTGAGCGGTGTTTGACACGAGCCCGGAGACGAATGTCTGAACTGTGAACGGTTAGCTCCCGGATCGCCACTCGGCGCGCCCTGTTTTGCGTTAGTGTGAATACACCTTTATGCGTCTTGAAATTGGCACTCACATTTAAGTAATTGAATAAATTTTATTGACGCTGTACGAACTGGCCCCGGTCTCCTCTCAATAATTTTATCAACATTTTTATTTTAAATATTATTTACTTATTTGAGAAGCTTTAACTTAATACATTGCTAGTATTCACTCTTTGAGTCTTTATAATTAATATTAAGTTTAGTGTTAGGGTGGATTCATTTACTTATTAAATATATATCTAAGTATTATTGTTGTATCTAAATATCGATTTTTTAGGGTTCCGTACCAAAAGGGTGTACGGGACCTTATTACTAAGCCTCTGTTGTCCGTCTGTCCGTCTGTCCGTCCTTACGACTGACTGTCAGCAGGCTGTATCTCTTGAACCGTAATAGGTAGAGAGTTGAAATTTTGCCAATAGATATAGCAACAAATAATAAAAATGTCACAATGGACGCCATGAAAAAAAAAGTGTTATTTTTTGACGATAACTTCCGGCGTCAGTTTTCCCTTCCACCTATAATATGGGTACCTTCAAGTCAAGTCAAGAGTGAATAGGCAACTTCTAGGCAAGCGCGCTCCATCTTAGGCTGCATCATCACTTGCTAGCAGGTCTGATTGCAGCCAAGCGCTAGTTATTAAAAAAAAAAAGTAACTCTTTAGGTGCGAGTCCGACTCACACTTGGCTGATTTTTTTATCTAAGATGGATAACCTATCTACCTATCATTCGGTGTTCTAATTATTGTATAATACAATACAATTTAAATGATTGACTTAGCATATCGTATGTTTACGTTGCACCAAAATTATACTTCCCCATAAATGTAGAGCCAGCCTTATCACCTAGACAAGAGTACTAAAATAGCTTATACTTAGTATTCACAGTAAATTGAATGTTCCAATGAGCATAATATCGTTTCCCATTCTCTTTATCTTGTCATATTATTTGCTTACGAAGCTTGCATAGGAGTGTTTACACAGAATCACGTATTCTGGAAGTGGCTCAAACGTAGTTAGATACAAGTGTAAATTAAAAATTTATAACACCCCCGACAAGTGAAGGTTACAGTAATTAGAAAAGAGCTGATAACTTTCAAACGGCTGAACCGATTTTCTTGGATTAGGTATAGCTAAAACACTCTCGATCAAGCCACCTTTCAAACAAAAAAAAAACTAAATTAAAATCGGCTCATTAGTTTAGGACCTACGATGCCACAGACAGATGCACAGATACACACGTCCAACTTATAACACCCCTCTTTTTGGGTCGAGGGTTAAAAATTCGATAAATGTTGAAAAGGAAAATGGTTTCATACTACTTCATAAGGTTAGCTATTAAACATAAAAAGATTTGTCCTCACTGACTGAATTATTTCATAAATAAGTAGGAACTAGGTACCCATATTATTATAAATGCGAAAGTGTGTTTTTTTGTTGGTGTTTCCTTAATCACGTCGCAATTAAGCAACAGATTGACGTAAATTTTTGCATGGGTATAGTTAAAGGCCTGGAGAGTGACATAGGCTTCTTTTCTCCCGAAAAAAAAAAAAAGTTCCAACGGGATTTTAAAAACCTGAATACATAAAAACGAAGTCGGCGGTATCATCTACTTTTTATAAATCTCTTACAGTGGTAAATATACGTCATATTAATATGTCAGTGTACTATTTATTTTGTTTAATATAGTCTGTATTTCATTTTCCTTTATCAAACATTAATAGAGCGATATCTTGATTATTTTACCTAAGATTTTAAGTTTTAACCGGACATCCATTTTTTTGTTTGATGTCGTATCCAGCACAGATGTAGATCAGCAAAGAATCCCCCTTCTTCCATAGTATTTGCACAACTGCTTAATGCTTTATTTCGTCTATTTGTTCAGTCTAATTAGAAAACTCCGACTAATTACTAATATCGAATTTCGAGCTTTTCCGTTCGTCTGCTTCCTTTATTATGAACTCTATCATTTGATGCAAAAAATGAAACTTTTTTACGTTTTTTTGAATTCAAACTTTATTTACACTTGTTGTGTACCAATACTTTGAATCCTACTTATATTGTCTTATTAGATAATTCTATGGAAAGTTGTATAATAAACTCGAAAATAAACTATACAAAAACTAATCTTGTAGACAGATGCTTATTTTAGGTAAATAAAATTGAAAATATTTTGTTTTTACTCGTATGATGTTGGCAAAAGGTATGCTGGCACGCTATTGTCAAGTTAAAAGTATAGACAGTTTTTATCAATGACTAAAATTAATGACTAAAGTAAGATACAAAAAAAAATCATCACATCGAAGGATCTAACTCGAATGCAAGATAACGCAGACATTTTGGTTTTATCTTCAAAATAAAATGATTGAATAAATTCCTGCTGTCTACCTTGTATCCCAAATCATTTTTTTAATTTTTGTATTTGGGTTCTAAAACAACGACACAGTATTTCTTATTTAAATTTATTTGTATAATTTTATAATTTTTTTTTTTTTTTTGATGACTTAAAATGATTTATTTAGTTCACAATGTCAGCAATTTACTCCTAGTAAGGCAAGTGCAACCTGTAAACACGAAATTAATTAATTTAATCCTCAATCAAATTTTATTGTTCAAGATCAATAATAATAAATTAATTCTGAACCTGTAGTAAATGTTACAGGCTCGCACGTTTCTTCACTCGTTCCTTCAGTATAACGCGGCGTTCCATCACGCGCGTCGTGATTCAATCTCCGTTCCACATCGGAACGGGACACTTAAGTCGGGACTCGGGACCTTTCGCAATCGGGATGTCGGAGATTGGTGTACGCTTATATCAGCACGTCGATTATGTAAATCATTCGTGCTATAAAAACAAATGTTCTTTTGATTTAATTATTATAATTTTTTTTATAGTTTATGATTCGAAAAACTTTTACGAGACATTTCACCATGGTTAACTGTCTCATCTAGTGACAGAAGTGGTAGCTCATTTTTGTACAAGGGCCAGTTTGGCTGTTCAACGCGGAAAAGCAGCCAGTATTCTTGGCACCATACCACATGCAAGGGTATGGATTTGTACGGTAATAGGTCTAAGCTAGTTTTTTAACCCCCGACCCAAAAAGAGGGGTGTTTTAAGTTTGACGTGTGTATCTGTGTATCTGTCTGTGGCACCGTAGCGCCTAAACGAATGACCCGATTTTGATTTAGTTTTGTTTTTGTTTGAAAAGTGGCTTGATCGAGTGTGTTCTTAGCTATAATCTAAGAAAATCTGTTCAGCCGTTTGAAGATTATTAGAGGTTTTTGTTTCGGGGGGTTTTTAAATTTTATAAGTTTTGTGTAACATATTTTTTAATAAGGGAAATGTATTTTTTTAATAAGAAGCACTTAATATGCGCATTTAATAGAAGGTCATAAATGTATAAAAAGTTCCTGAAATTTCGTGTAGGTACATGGAAAAATGTTAGTGTGATCAATAAATTTTGACCCATTTCAATCTATCCATAATAATGTTCTAAATTGAAAGGTCGGTCTGTTAGCTTTTCATGACCCATTCATTTAAGCAATTTTGATATTTGGTACAGACATCACTTGCATCTTCTTCTTACTCCGGAAAATCAAAGAGTTTCCATGACATTTTTAAAAGACGACGATGAACTAAGTCGCGGGCATCATCTATCTAGGTAGTTACTAGTATGAGTATAATCGACAAATATGCTTAAACTAAAAAGCTTGTCTACTGGTATTGTTTTGGAACAAATGTTTAATTCGTTTATGTTGTCCGTTTTTAACATTTTATTGGTTATACAAAGAAAGCTTTTATAATTTAGGTAAGCGTGCATAGTGCGCAATAAATATTTAAACATAAATCCAGTAATTAAATGCTCGTTTAAAAGGAAAAAACTAAAATAGTGAAAAGTGGAATGGAACTAATTTTAGATAGCAACGGAGCGATAAATAGGAACTGAAAATTATTATCTAGATTAGATTGCGTTCTCAAACGAAGGCGAAACTACGAAATCAGCTGTAGGTATTCCCTGCCCAATGTTACCTATTGGTTCGTTTTAGATTTATAAAGTTTTAATTTCGTTGAAGTTAGAAGTTTATTATATATTGTATGTTATAATGTTGTGTAACATATCTGTCTGTAAATGATTATAATTGTATTATCTTAGATATTTTTTTTTTAACTACATGTAATTATTTAACCACAGAACTTACTTAATCGTTCCACGTAGTGTCTTTAGAAGCTTCGACCTAGACTTATCAAGCACGCTACACCACAACAATTTTTAATTGCATCCACCAAAACGATATTTTATATTCTACCTTCATTCCACCTGCACTTTTTCAACCCCATTGCTTCGTCGTTACTCAAAATAATCTAGCCCAGATATCTCTGCGAAAACACCCCCACAATGATGCATGCCTTATAGCACGTAAAGAAATAAAACTTGGCGAATTTTACTTTTTTTGCTATTAGTACTCGTACCTACTACAAAGTTATGGGAGAGAAGAAAGTATTGCGATCATTCTATAATTATACTAAACTGAGCTATACCGAGCTCGGTCTATACCGAGCGAATGTGCACGCTATATTATAATGTAACAAATACCAAAATAATCAAAAAATAACTTTGATATACTAAAACTAATAAAAGAATATTCATTCATAGATACTAGTTCGCTAAGCAAAGAATTAAAATAGTTCGTCGTAAAAATTATTGAGATAAAGTTATTGGACCTTCTCTCAATACTAGACTTTTCACTACTACTATAAATTTTCTGTGCATACCTCATTTAGTCGTTATCGAACATTTTCAAGAACAAGTGTAAATTAAAAATTTATAACACCCGCGACAAGTGAAGGTTGTAACTATTATAGAAAAAGCTGATAACTTTCAAACGGCTGATCCGATTTTCTTGGATTATAGCTAAGAACACTCTCCATCAAGCGACCTTTCAAACAAAAAAAACTAACTTAAAATCGGTTCATTAGTTCAGGAGCTACGATGCCGCAGACAGATAGATACACAGACACACACGTCAAACTTATAACACTCCTCTTTTTGGGTCGGGAGTTAAAAATTGAATAAGTAAGTAGGTACTATAAGCAGATTCTTAAAATAAAAACTGAAAGAAAGCTTATGGCAAGAAAGTTTTGGAGCACCACTTTCCTTACTTTTTAATACCAATAGTTGCAGTGAAATAGCGTGTTACATTTGCGTGCATTGCTGACGCGGTAGAAGGTTGGGACTGACCAAATTGGATCCTTTTCGAGTTATTTATAACGGAGTTAATGATCACCTAGTGTCTACTGAGTAATGGATTTACGTAGATTTGCTAGAGCCGAATTTTGGGTAACGCTTAGGTAATAAACTGCAATTTATACGTATAATTGGGGAGAGTAATTACATACACCTAGTAAAGAAAGTTAATAGTGTAAGGTTATTTTTAAAAATTGATTTGAGTTGTCAAAAATAATATAAAATTATTAATTTACCTAATGCAGGTAGTTTGATAAAATCGATATTTGGCTCATTCGATGTCATACAATCTGTTGCTAGGAGGCCAACAAGATTGAACTTGCATAAATACGGGTGTTTCGAAGGTTTCAGTTCAGTCTCCTTCTGAGATTCGGAGTGATATCGCATATTTTCGGTATTTGGATTGTGAACTGAATAATTAGATGTTGTGATAGCAATCACGCTCTAATTAAATTATTTATTTTGGCATTAGTTTGTTTAGATTAAAACTCTCGGATAACCTTACACATTAAACTTGTGTTTTTTGTGTTGGTAAATGAGAGGACATTCCAATAATTCCATAAAAATAATTAAATAATACCTGCTTTTCTGAGTGACGCCAATAATTCAGAAGCGGGACGTGTCTCACGTTGTCTTAATTTCGCTTTGGTATCTTTTTGTAAACAACCCACATTTGATTAAAATTTTTATTGGGTTTGATTTGGTGATTAAAATTTTTAGTTTTTTTTTAATAATTTAGTCTTTTGTGAATTGGAAAGTAATTTGCAATTAATGGTTCAGATTTTGTATACATCGAATGAGAAGTTAGTCGTTTGGATTTATTGTTGACTTGATATTAAAACTGAGAGTTCGGCAGTTCAAGGGTAGGTTTTAATGATTTGACGGAGGGCAGGATAGCCCATGATTTGGATTTGACTTAGGGCAAGGAAGCCCGCGACTGACATGACAAGATTATTTAGAAACACGAGGACGTGTTAAATTCAGGACGGCCGAACTGTAAGGTTATTTTTAAAAATTGATTTGAGTTGTCAAAAATAATATAAAATTATTAATTTACCTAATGCAGGTAGTTTGATAAAATCGATATTTGGCTCATTCGATGTCATACAATCTGTTGCTAGGAGGCCAACAAGATTGAACTTGCATAAATACGGGTGTTTCGAAGGTTTCAGTTCAGTCTCCTTCTGAGATTCGGAGTGATATCGCATATTTTCGGTATTTGGATTGTGAACTGAATAATTAGATGTTGTGATAGCAATCACGCTCTAATTAAATTATTTATTTTGGCATTAGTTTGTTTAGATTAAAACTCTCGGATAACCTTACACATTAAACTTGTGTTTTTTGTGTTGGTAAATGAGAGGACATTCCAATAATTCCATAAAAATAATTAAATAATACCTGCTTTTCTGAGTGACGCCAATAATAGGTACCACACTCAACAGTATCGTTATTAAATTGAATTGATAAAAAAAGTTTTTGAGTGTTTTGGGTTGCTGTCCACTCTTTTAACTTAAAAATCAATAAATTGGGGGAAAATTACTTATTAGCGAGAACAGGAAAAGCTAGTTTAGAGCTACTTGTAAGATTGCTATTGATAATAATTTTACAGGTATGTATTCAAATAGTTCAAAATATCAAAATAGTTGGATAAAGAAGCTAAATATATTATGATCCCGATCGACACGACGTTTTTCAAAAGTTAAAAACGTATAAACGTAACAAGCAAAACTAAGTTTTCCGTTCAATTTTATAACTGCACGACAGACAGGCAATAAATGAGGTTCCACAACTTATAATTGCTTCATTTCGTTCTCCGCCTCAAAACTACAGACAATTGCATTCCAGTTGTCTATGAAAGCTTGATTTTCGTATCGGCTCATGTCGAAAACGGCAGGCGAACCAAAAAATCAAAATGCAGCTGTCAGCCGTGGAAACTAATCGCTGAACCATCGCTGAGCATCGCCTACTAATGGCTCTTGTCAATGCCTTTCAAACACGAAATCCAAGCGAGCATCGAAATAGCATAGACAAATTTCCCGCCAATTTCACTGTCAACGTCAAATATGACACCATATTCGCAAAAACAACAGTCGCCATTGAATTATCCACTTCGTATACCGCGGCGAATAACAGGCGTCGCGTCGGAGGTAGGTATCATACGAGAGATCCGTGTCGGCTAATTTTTATCACACGAGGTTTTCTGATCACGCATTCCTGATTGATAGTCGTGACGTCTGCTGTCAATCAACCCGCGTTTTATAAAAGCACCGCGACAATTGTTGTGAATATTTATGGAATGTAGCCGATGTCGTGACAATCCACTAAATGGCCGATAAAATTTTGCATTTTAATTCCAATAGATGCGCCGCTGTCAACCCGTCACAATCGGAATGAAATGTAAAACGGACAGGCTGAAATCTCTTTCGGAGATTCGAAACTCGTGTCCGGCTGTTCAATCATTCACGTCATTTATCATTTTTCCCCGAAATGAAACTCGCTGCAAACTATACAGTGCGATAGATGCTGAAAAAAGAAAACGGCGACTTCCGGCCGTAGAAGCTATCGCAACGTCTTTTTGCTTTTAGCAGCTCGGCAGATTTCGGCGCTCGAATTCGGGAAGAGGGTCGGCGTCCTCGGCCTCCTCGTGGCGTCTGAGCGCTGCTATTCGGTCGGCTAATAACGGTTGCCCGCCAATTCGCTCATGTTTGACCAGTTTGACAGATCGCCGACATGGATTCCACTTTGTGACGGCAAAATGGCGTATTATGCCTTTTTTATTCGCCCACTTGTCTTTCATCACTTCTTTTGTGATTGAGACCTGTGCAAATTTATGACGATGGATTGTCAGGGGTCGAATTGGTTGAGTTTTGTTACTTTATTAGATTCTCTGTCTATTGGCATTGGCGTTCTTTCACATTCCCCTGTTTTCGATCAAATTCTTTCTCTTTTAATGTGAGCGTGCATATGAGAATGTCAATCCATTATGATGAATTTTAATTCCGCGCGGGGTTTTGTTTGCCACTTGTTTTATGCTAGTTTCAAAACTTTTATGCAGGCTTAGTTCATGCCGGTTCATGCAGGGTTAGTTTAGTTCATACTGGACGAGATTTTACAGACAAATTAAACTGTCGAATCGAAACTCCTTTCTGAAATTATTCGTGGCTACCACAAATTTTTATCGTTGAAAATCGATGAGGGGGTAGAATTTCCAAAAATCCTGAAACACGTACTTTTTCATGCATAAACGTACCTTGAAAAAAGATGAACTTTCATACAAACTTCCAACGTCTCTTTAACTCCTTTAGGGGTAGAATTTCAAAAATCGTTAAAAACGTACCTATTTCTTCATTTATGATCGACAACGTAGTTAAGTAAATAGGTTCCTACCAATTTTCATCAATAAAATTTTAAAAATTACGGTTTTTCATACAGAGGCCTAATAGAACAAAATTATATTACAAAAATCCACTTTTAATGCCTACATTATAAAAGGAACTATCTTCAAACTAGTTTCTTACCTCATTATAAAATGTAGCTAATACCGGCTGGACTCACGTGGTTGGTCGAAGCAAGCCCGACTACTCGTAGTTTCGAACCCATCCGGGATTCTTTTTCAGTGTTTCTCAGAGGAACTGTAATCCCACTGACTGACTGATCTATCAACGCACTGTAGAACAAGGCTGTGCATTGATACTAGATAGTCAGTATTTTTAGAGTTTGCATGGTGGCACCTACCTATTAGACAAACTCAATCACTCTAGTCTGCTGTTTTGCCTAAAGCAAGAGCTTAGAAAGACTCGATCTTCAATAGCGAGGTATTAAATGGAATCGCAATAACTTCTGCAGCCGCACGCGATCGTAGTCTTGTTGTTTTTTCGACGGTTTCTGTCATTTGGCACGATATTCTCGTTGTATTTGAGATTATCAGCCGGATACCGTCGGTGGATTATTTCCTAATGAGAAAAGGTTGCTTGGAATGCGATACTTCATCAACCCCTTCATTACCGAAGGATGATATAGAAAATAAATATTCGAAACAGTAATGATTTTCTCTATATGTATGGAATTTACCTACTAGATAATGCGCGCGACTTCGTTCGCATGGAATATAGGTTTTTCAAAATCTCGTGGGAGCAAAAATAAAATAAAAAGTGGCCTGTGTCTCTCTGTGTGGTAAGTATGGTGTGGTATTTGACTATATCCATATCCATGCAAAAAATTTGCCGATTCATTGCTCCGTTGCAGCGTGATTGAAAGACAAACCAACACACTTTTGTATTTGTAGTTACTATAAGTCGTGATATTATATACCTACCCCTATTTTAACATATTTTAACTTTACATAGACACACTTTCGCATTTAGGTATAATATTAGTATTGATTATTCTTAACAATTTTTATCGAATACGAATGAATTGCATGCATAAAAGTATTATGTATGGGTAAACTAAAAAAATAATGGATGGACTTTTAAAAGTCCAAAGAAGCATGTTTCTTTTATTAAAAAAACTTTTCAATCGCTATTATTTGTCTAATATTGGACAATTAATTGGATACACCTACAAGGTAAATTCTTCTGACTCCTTAATTTGGCGTCGAACATAACAATTCAGATCCTACCCTCATTAGAGACTGCGCTGATGTAACTTCACACACCACGGACCGTTGATCACAGAAATCACCCAGAACGGGGTTCATGTAATCACACGCAGGCGTCCAAAAAGACAGCAATTAAACTAAAAAGCCGGCCCTATAAAAACCTGTAACTGTGATGGTCGGTGGTCGAAAACATAATTGACCATAGTAATGATTGTAGGTAATTGTCGAGGGCTACCCTTTAACCCTTAGCGAAGAAACCCCTTCCCTTCTCCAGAACACAAGCGCAAGCGGTAACCTTTGTCGCTCTCTAATTTCTTTTGAATCTTTCATAGTAAGCATATAGCCTTACAAATAGCCAAATTATAATAGTTAAGAGCCGTGATATCCTAGTGAGTAGTAGTTAAAACGTCCGTTTCCTATTTTGAAGCTCGGGAGTTGGATCCCGGTCGCCGCCGCGCACCTCTAACTTTTAACTTATATGTATTTATTTTAAGCTATAAGTAACGATCACTTGCTTGAAAGTTGAAAGAAAACATCGTAAAGAAACATGATAGTTCTCCATAATGTTCTTAAAGTTTTATGAAATCTGCCAATCCGCGCTTGGCCAGCGTGGTGGACAATTTCTATCCAGTGATTATTAAATAAAGAATTTTTTGAAAAATGTAAAATCTACGTCCTCTGTTAGTTTAAATATAACTATTTGAATTATCGCTTAAACAAAAAAATTGCGTTTTTACTTTTCACAATTCCATATTACAAAGTCACATACTAAGGTGCATTTTGATGTTATAAAAAAAGTTGCTGATTTGATTTCTTAGTTGGCAACAGCCCTATTACCGCTATCGCTTATGACTTTCGACTAGCGTAATGGCGGTCAGTGCAGAGCCGAATTAAGACAATAATTACTCGCGGTTCTGTCCCGGCGAATTTCGTTTCGGCTAATACTTTTTATGTTGTCCTATCAAAAGGACAAATATGTGTTTACACTGTTTTCATTGCTGTTAAAGGAACTACGCGTTCATTGTACCGTGAGCATTAGCAGAACCTACTAGAGTTGGACCCTTAGATTTTATTTTACACTATAATATGAGGGCCGCGACTTTTACACTGGTAGGTAAAGTTTCAGTTTTTTTAAGAAACTTCCGTGAGAACTCATTGATTTTCTGGGAGCAAGCTATGTCTGTACCACATAATATAACTAAGACAATCACGCTTCATCGGCGTGGATATAGGTTTTTAAAAATCCCTTAGGAATTCTTTGATTTTTTGCGGGACAAAAAGTAGCCATGTCCTTTCCCGGCATGTACCTAAGCTATATCCTTTCTTTATCTTTGCTTTGTACCTTTCGTTAAAATTGGTTGAACGGATGGGCCGTGAAAAGCTAACAGACAGATACTCGTATATAATATGGATATGGAAATATGAATTGTTGTCTTTGTTAAGAGATATAGTTATAAATATATGTACCTAAATGCATGACATATTCTACAATGAATATAGAAATCGTTCTAATGATAATAATTATAATTAAAATTTAATTTATTCAAAATACATAATAACTACAGTAGATAAATTTATAGGTAAGTACCTACACTAAGGACGTAAAAATATAAAATCCAAATTAAAATAACACGCATGATGGATTTTGGTGTTATTATGATCAACATAAATTATTTAAGTGGTAGGTAGGTAGCTTTTAATTTCAGTCAAAATATCATAATAATATTTGAAATAGGTTTATAAATCATCAATTCATCATACTAAGTAATTAAGAATATTCGAGTATGGATATTTTTTGCTTTTATACTTAAAGTAGGTATTATTTTGAATAAAAAAGATAAAAACCAGTTAAGCATGAATTACACATAATAATATTGCCATATTTTGTTATGAAGGAGGTGAGGCACCCACTAGAAAGTTAAAAACCATTATTAGATAGTAGTGGGCATTTACTCGTGCAATGGTACTCGTAAATTTATTACACAGGTTCAAAAAATCTATTAAAAATATGCTCCTGAGAAAAGCATATTATACTATCGAAGATTATGTAAATGATAAAAAAGCGTGGATTTGAACTTCGATTCGCTCCAGCAATGCGCAGGACTTCAATTATTGCTTTTATACATGGCATAATATTGTATATCAAATCTTTGAAAAGAGCAACCGCCGAGTTTCTTGCTGGTTCTTCTCGGTAGGAAAGGCATTCCGAACCAGTGGTAGATGCTTTTGACGATTCGAAAGAACTTGTAAAAGTCTAATTGAATAAAAACATTTTGAATTTGAATTTGAATTTGAATTTCAATAATTAAGAAATGAATTTTAAAGTTACTTTTCTCATTTCCATTCCAAAACGCGAGGCAAAATATCATTCGAGGATACTGTACCTAACTTTCTATGTTCGAAAGAATTTTCAGAATCGGATTACCTACATACAAACTTACTAATTTTACCTCATTATACTATAGTATAGAATGACTTTAATAGGTATTGCGTGGACTGTAGATTATATTATTATTAACCCCCGACCCAAAAAGAGGGGTGTTATAAGTTTGACGTGTGTATCTGTGTATCTGTGTGTCTGTGTATCTGTGTGTCTGTGTATCTGTGTGTCTGTGTATCTGTGTATCTGTGTATCTGTCTGTGGCATCGTAGCGCCTAAACGAATGAACCGATTTTAATTTAGTTTTTTTTGTTTGAAAGGTGGCTTTATCGAGAGTGTTCTTAGCTATAATCTAAAAAAATTGGTTCAGCCGTTTAAGAGTTATCAGCTCTTTTCTAGTTTTCTTGTAGAAAAGAAGGTTACATAACCGTTAGGTTCATAATATTATGTCAATAGACAAATGTCAAGCTGTCAAGATGGACGTTGCCTAAATACATAATTATTTATTTGAAAATGATGTTTTGGAAAACTCAGATACTTTGGATCGTCGGGGGTGTTATAAATTTTTAATTTACACTTGTTATCTACCTAAGTATTTTATCAGGCAGCCAAAAAATGCCATATTTTACATGTTAATTTAAATTAAATGCATGGGGCCTTAACTTATAAATATGTACAAATCGTCGCATAAATCTAACACCACGGAAGTCATTTTTAGCTGTTTTAACGTTTTGTTGCCATTTGCTAAACTCTTAGGGCCGGCACACATATCATTATGGCGGAGCGCAGCGCAGAGCATGCATGTGAAGTTTTCTAGTCGCGTGACGCATTACGCGAATTTGCACCAGAGAATGCGCGAGCACGCGCAGGACTGCGCGCGGATGCGCGAGTATCCGCACGGATGCACAATTGATTTCAGATATTATTTCAATGAGGACAATGTCGATACTATTTTGACTGTGAAGAATGCTCTGCGCTGCGCTCCGCCATATTATGTGCCCCGGCCCTTAGGGGAATAAAAAGTAACTGCTCAGTACTTATCCATCAAACAGCCCAAAACTCTGGAATCAGCAAGGTTTTCGCTTCTGCCTGACTTCCAGGCATGCCTGAGAGTTCTACATAATGTTCTCAAAGGTGTGTGAAGTTTGCCAATCTTCTTAGTAGACTATGGCCTAGCCCGTCTTACTCTTAGAGGAGATCCGTGCTCTGTAGTGAGCCGCCGATGGGTTGATGATATATAACATTAACATGAATTAGTAGGTATAGGTAGATTTGGTGCTCCTGAAATCACTTGATCGAAGCAACAAGCTCTGAGTAAATAATTAAATATACTTAAGTAGGTACTAAAAGATTTCCTTGGGTATGAAGTATAAAAACTCGCTCTATAGATAAACACAATAGCTGATAATATGTATTATGATACCACACAATGGCAATGATTCTGTTGGCAACTTAGAGTATTCGTATCCTCTTCTTACTAATTAATATGAAAAGGACAGACATATCAGAGTTTGACAGTTAAAATTTAATTTAGATCTCTTAGACTTTAGCTAGTTTTTTGTAGCGTGCACTAAAATTAAGTCTTTAAATGTTTAATTCATGTTCCATCCTTTTTTAGCAATATTAAAAGGAGGAGGATGCAGATATTCTTTTAGTTTAGAGAAAGACAACAGAATCGGCGCCACTATGGCCTTCGATTAGCGTAAAGGAAGCGTTGATTTCCGCCGCAGTCAAGATACTCATCTTCACGGTCGAACGGGAGCGACGCTCGTGCAAGCGATACCTACAGGTCATAAGATTTTTCAGGGTTCCGTATTAAAACAAGAAATCATATAATTGCCGCCAGTCCGTCCGTCTGCCTTTCTGTCTATTTTTCTGTCTGTCTGTCCGTTTATACAAAGAAATTAGAGCTTTAAAATGTAAGCTTAGCACATTTATTGAAACTTGTCACGATGTTTTTTTTTAATTCGGGTCCTATCTCCTCCACATAATAGGTATCGATCCACATAAACGAGGCATGCATATGTAATTGTATATGTGTGGTGTGCGTACATATTAAACTTATTCTAGACAAAAATAATATGGTTCTCTAAGTTATATCTTTACGAAAAATAGTCGTCCTATAAAACGAATAGGTATAGGTAAGTTAAATCATGGTTAGAAATATTTACAATTAGTACAAAATCGCTATTAATTTTACCATGTGAAATATGAATCCATTACAATACACCACTGTTGAACACCAGAGGTGGTTAATAGCCGACCTTCGGAAGATATCAATTGTGCAGGTATCGCCTTACTCATGCGTGAAGATGTATGATGTGATCTACATTCTACCCGATACAACTGTGATATTACGTCATTTCATTGCACCATTGAGCTAAATTAGTATAATAACCTACAACTAAGGACTATTTTTAACCCCCGACCCAAAAAGAGGGGTGTTATAAGTTTGACTTGTGTATCTGTGTATCTCTATATCTGTGTATCTGTCTGCGGCATCGTAGCTCGTAAACTAATGAACCGATTTTAATTTAGTTTGAAAGATGGCTTGATCGAGAGTGTTCTTAGCTATAATCCAAGAAAATCGGTTCAGCTGTTTGAAAGTTATCAGCTCTTTCCTAGTTACAGTAACCTTCACTTGTCGGGAGTGTTATAAATTTATAATTGAGGTGCACTTGTTTCATGGTTGCTATTATGTGTTCATAGTTTGCATTTTTTGATATGAAAATTGTTTCCTAAAATATATTGAATACCTTTTAGTGCTCTAAAATTAGGACTTTAAAACTGTTAAGATTTAGAGCTAGTTTTCGAAATAAACCCAGTCAGCTTTTTGTTGGTTTGTTCAATTACCTATGCGGCAACGGAGCAACAGGTCAACGTGATTTTTGGATGGATATAGTAAAAGACTTGGAGAGTTACATAATTAAATCATACTTACTACTTTTTATGCAGTAAATCGCGGGCATTATTCTAAGTATTTATATTCTTATTATTCTAAGTACTTAGTAGATACGAGTTCTATAAAATCGTACCTAGTTCGTAATTTTATACAAGTGTAAATTAAAAATTTATAATACCCCCGACGATCCAAAGTATCTGAGTTTTCCAAAACATCATTTTCAAATAAATAATTATGTATTTAGGCAACGTCCATCTTGACAGATTGACATTTGTCTATTGACATAATATTATGAACCTAACGGTTATCTAACCTTCTTTTCTACAAGAAAACTAGAAAAGAGCTGATAACTCTTAAACGGCTGAACCAATTTTTTTTTAGATTATAGCTAAGAACACTCGATCAAGCCACCTTTCAAACAAAAAAAAACTAAATTAAAATCGGTTCATCCGTTTAGGCGCTACGATACCACAGACAGATACACAGATACACAGATACACAGATACACAGACACACAGATACACAGATACACACGTCAAACTTATAACACCCCTCTTTTTGGGTCGGGGGTTAAAAATAAATAACTTGAAACTCTAAACAAAAAACTACTCTTATCAATAGGTAGGTAGGTACACAGAATATTTGGGGTTTAAAAATATAATTTATAATAAATCTGCTAATAACTGATAACATGGCATCCACAATATGGCGGCTTAGCACGCCAATCAGAAACTTCAGCTCGTCAAATAGACAACATAATATCAGCTAATTAATCAAATAATGCCTGAACAAACTTATCGTTTTTATCTCGATCTTGTGTGATGCGGGAATTAATTTGTCACTTTTTAATACAACAATAAGTACACACGTTAAGTTTGCATTAGTAATACAAAAACAAAAAAAAACGTTTTTAATATTCTAAACTGACCCTGAAAATGTTACCTACATTTCTTTTTTAGACAGTAGTGTAAAACTGCTAGAAATCTATCAAGTTTTTACAGAATAGAATAAGTTAACCTTCAAGTAATCATTACTATTACAATATTATAGCTTACTCGCGACGTTATACCTACTGCAATAAGCGTACCTAGTTACTACAGTAATTGCAAGGAGCGCTTTATAATTTTCATTGAAAATTATCTTAATCAATTTTTTGTTTGCAAGCCTCATAACCTAGAATTAACCAGTAACTTCTAAATACATTTCCACTACTTACGGTCTATACAAGCGTAAATTAAAATTTTATAACACCCCCGACAAGTGAAGGTTACATTAACTAGAAAAGAGCTGATAACTTTCAAACGGCTGAACCGATTTTCTTGGATTATAGCTAAGAACACTCTCGATCAAGCCACCTTTCAAACAAAAAAAACTAAATTAAAATCGGTTCATTAGTTTAGGAGCTACGATGCCACAGACAGATACACAGATACACAGACACACAGATACACACGTCAAACTTATAACACCCCTCTTTTTGGGTCGGGGGTTAAAAACATGTAAATATAAATAGAAATAGATAGGTATATTATGTAGGTAATAGTGTCGAAAACAGATAGCTAATCGAATAATACCATTCCAAATAAACCAATTCTTATCTTATTTTTTGAAGTCTTAAGGATTAATTTATCATTTTTATATAATAAACTCTTTACGATATAATTGCAGTATTTCACTTTAATACTCAAATATCGTCATTAAATTACCTAAAGAGATTTTAATGTTTTTATTACTACAGCGTTAACAAATAGGTGCCAACTCTTATTCATTATCGCTGATTGTTATATTGCCATATCAACACTAATAATAATAATTATTATAGCCAAAATAAAAATGACGTCACGATCCAAAGCTTGCCTACTTGTTGCCAAAAGATTGTGACGTCTATCTGTAAGATTTGGTTACGATTAACATATTTAATACGATAGTGGTACATTGTGATCCAGTGGGGGAAGTAGGTTATTGGAAACGAATCGACGTTTCCAAGCCTCAGCCGTAGGCGAGGATTTACCATCGTCACAAACTAACCTTAATTGCCTATCTACCACACGACGTTTTTCAATACATCTATGAGAAAATATGAACGCTACATTTATGTGTCAAGATTGTAGCTTTCTGTCTGTCTGTTGCTTTTCCGCCGATTAAGGAATTTGGTACAGAGATAACTAATTGTAACCCGGAGACAAACATAAGCTTTTGGCACAAGCTTTACGCCTAATTGGAGGGGAAAGGGGAGTAATAGTCATAATTAGCTTGGCTATTATTCTTTCTTAAAAAAAATAAAAAATAAGTTGATTTTTTACCCGGAAAATTGAAGAGAATTGAGGTTTTTAAAAATATGAATATATAATGCAGACAAATTTACAGCTAGTAAAAAATATGTTTTCTTTATTTCAGATTGCTCAACTAGTAGAAGACGTTCGACGACTCCAAGCGTCGCTTTCAGCGCTTCAAGAAGCGCACGCGCAGCAGCTGCAGCGGCTAGAAGAAAGGCTGGACGAGAAGAAACAGCACATCGCGAGGCTAGAAGCACGGCTAGACACACAGAGAGATTATGACGATATAAAGAGAGAAATCAGGTGAGTAGGTATCCAGTATTTGAATATCAAGAAAAACTTTCTTGATGATACAGATGCCGTCAGGTAAAAAAAAACTCTGAGCGACAGTGGAAGGGATGTTTCTACGCATGGGTTCTGTAAGTTCCTGCTGAAATAATAGCCCGGTGAAGCAGAAACTCCCGGTGCATATCTTCATTCCTTCTTTTTACCTGACGGCTATGTCAATTATGTTTTCCTTGAATAATATTCTAGAGGATATAATGAAAAATATTATATACTAACTTATGCCCGCGACTTCGTGCGTGTGCACTACAAGCAAATTCCTATTTTATCCTTTTAGGGGTTGAATTTTCAAAAGTCCTTTCTTCGCTGATGTCTACGTTATACCTAATAGCTATCTGCATGCCCAGTTTCAGCCCGATCCGTCCAGTAGTTTGAGCTGTGTCATAGACCCGTCAGTTAGTCAGTCAGCGTTTCCTTTTATATACCTAAGAATTTAGATTCATTTAAAAATTTTCGATCTAAGTACCCAACCATTACGAACTAATATTGATTATAGTATCATCGAAAATCCCGTTAACGTCAATCAATACGATTACTTTACTTCAGATGCAAAAATTTCTTGCTCACCCTACAATAGAAAGTAGAATGTGCCGAATGAAACTATTTATAGCTATGATTCCAGCACTTACGATTCAAGGAAACTGCATTGTCAGAAACATGATTCCAAGTTTATCCACATTAAAATATTTATTTATTTAAGAGGGGTCTCTCCGTCACTCGCTCCATACAAACGTAGTTCGTCTCTCATTGGAATACTAACCAATCATACTCAATGGAATTTTGTAGAAACGTTCCGGGAACTAATATCTACGCCTGTGGTTTTCCAGATTTCCGTTAAAATATTCGGTTTCAAAGTTACGCGGTCTTAAAAATTCATATACAAATCTTTGAGCCCCTGTAATTTTAAAACTACATATTTTTAGAAAAATCTAAAACACCACAGGCACAGATATTAGTTTCTAGAATATGCCTGCAAAATTTCATGGACTTTGGTTGCTTAATATTCAAATGAATTTGGGACTACGATTGTATGGAGTGAGTGACGGCAAGAGCCCTGTTAACACATTAGAGATGCAACACGCGAGTCGCCCATGGTGCCAGGGAATTCTTGCTCTTTGTCAAAGCGCCGCGATCGCCTTGGCTTTATCTCTCAGGATGTATTAGCGATGGATGATTTCATTTGTTTATACTTTTGTACTGTCGCGCCTATATGCAACCTTGGCTATTTTTATCCTTTGTACTAATAGGACTATTAATTTAGCTACTATTTACTTATCTTTGTTAATATAAGATTCTTTTCATGTTAACGTTAAAGCTATAGCAAGGAAAATTTGATTTTGATCAAGCTTTTGCTTCATACTCGTAATATTTAAGAAACACTAGGAAGATACTCTAAATTCCACGTGCCTTAGTTTGCTAACTTCAGTTTTCTTTTCCTCTCTCGTCTGGCTTTACAAAGATTATCCAATGTCAAGTTTGTAGTTATTTGTAACAAGTTAGTTAAACTATACAAGTGTGGACCCCGTCTGTGCCGGCGCTCGCCGACATACGCACGGCACCCCCTTAGAGCGCTTTCCAGTCAGTTTTAACAAAAAAAACACTCCAAAAAGGCAGAACACGACCGCCAGCTAACACCAACATAGTCGAAGTCCCACTTTAGTTTTACATACAAGATAATACCAATGACAGTTTTGCATTTGACTACGACCTCATTGTATGGGAAATAATTATTCAATAGTTATAAAAACAATAACCTGAAAGGGAAACGGGCCAATTGTTTTAGAAGCATGCCTCTAAGGCGTAGTCTGAATGCTCAAACATAAACCACACGGTGATAAAGTGGCAACTAGACGAAACCAAAGCCTCCTACTAGACATGGACGAATTGAAATCCATTATCATTCAAAGATCACCCAAATGCCTAAAAATCATCTCAATGATCCTTGAAACCCGGAAACTATTGTCCAAACAATTCAGGCGACGCTCCTAGACGAGACACGGGAGGCACGTGTTAATAAACTTGATAACGTTTATCAGAGACGTTGACCTCTGAGATTAGCTACGAGCCCCTATCTATGTTTACATGTTGAGCAACCGCCTAGGCCTTCGATGGAGGACTTGTGTCTTTGTGCGCACTGCATATAGAGCACCTAGCAGGCATTTAAAAGAATTTGAATGCGACATTAATATCGAATACGTTAATATCCGTTTAGTTTGACGTAGTTAGAGAATTTCTTGGTTCTTTTAATTTATTCACTGTAGTATTGAGACCTCTCTCTCTCTATCTCTTCTCCACATCATATATCGCATTGCTGAAGGTCGTAACCTCTTTCCAATAGTAGAGCTTTTCTTGAAATGATATTTGAAACTGTGTACAATCTACAGACATTTTGCCTTGTGTTTTGCCTGTGCTGCCCAACTCTACATACGTATTAACTTTACCTTGAATGCACAATACATATTTCCTCAAATATTAGATATTAAATTGGAAAAGTAACTAGAATTCAAATTGAAGATTCTAATTTTAAAGTCTCTTTTATATAGGTAAGTATATTCCGTGGTCTCTTCTCACGTTAAACTAAATCAAATAAGACGAACAATGATGAAACCTGTATACAAACAAAATAGTTGCGGAATGATTAACTCATGAGCACAAACAAAAGCACATGCAAATATTAAATCTAAACTTGTGCAAGCGGATAAAAGAAATACCTCGTATGAATAAGCAGTACAAATAGCGAATAACTAGCAGAATAGGGAATTAACTATACAACAATGCCAGTTGTCTTTACACAAAGCCACGCAAACTGTGCCTATTTGCCGACCCTACCTTTGACTGATAAGGTGTGCGCTTATTAATAAAACAATTGCATACGACGACGTATAAATAACTTCTATTAGTATACGTCTATTTATGTTGCAATGTTTGCGAATTTTGTCTTCTAGAAGTCTTCCCTTTGAAGCCGAGAAGTTATTCTTTTCTACACTATGGATAATGAATTATTGTTAAGCCATACAAATATTACAAATGCGTAAATGAGTATGTCTACATGTTTAGCTTTGCACGGCTTATCCATTCGACCCATTTTGACAAAATTTGGTGTAGCAAATTCCCTATCCCTGTAGGGATAGCTTGCATACCGCTGGCGGATGTAGGCTATGTTTTATCCCGGAAAATAAACGAATTTCCGAGGGATTTTTGAAAATCTATGAAGCCGCGGGCATAATCTAGTATAATGATATTTTTTGTTGGTTATAAACACAGTCTTCTCTATGATTACTGCCTAGGCAAAGGCGATCGTCTCGTTTGTCAAAATCAGTTGCCAGTAGGGTCAGTATCCAGACTATCCAGACTATAATAATATACTATCTAAACTGAAATGCATGACTAATGTGTCTGGTGTCATGAATATGCAACTGTCGAAGATATTCGCTACAATGTTCAAAAGCATCTACTTTAGAACCAAAGAAGCTTACTAAGCTATATTTAGTTATCTTTTAAAGCTATTAGAAACTATTTCATGGCTGAACAAGGTCATACAATTTGCAAATATTATTATGTTTGTTGTCAACGAACTTTTAAGGATATAAAATTTTCTGATATCTATTATGTGGTAGATATATTAGTAGATATAGATCACAGTTCACGAACAATGTAACATGTAACTACGCTCAAGTGGCCAGGTTTTTTTTAAATGAGAGCAAAAATATGTCTAACAACTAATTTGGATCAAACTATTATTTATGCTTTTATTCTTTGGGCCGCTTCTGAAGTGCTTATTATATAAATCCTGGGATACTCATATCACTGGATCTAGGTACCTAACCAAGTAAAGTGTGTCTTTTTCACCACGAAATTCTGGAAATTAAACTGATACAAAAAGAAAAGGACCTTAGATAAAGGCAGCAAACTAATCATAACATTTCAATTTCTTTATTAACGTTCGATAATTCTATTTATATTTCCCACTGATGGAGCAGGAAACTAAAAAAGTAACATTTCGAAGTTCTCAGGGAGCGATTTGTGTATCAATAAATTGTACAAACATAGGGGAGGCTGCTAAATTCCTTATCTCGAATCGTTTAGCGTGTAGATGCTAGGACTTTTGGGACCTGTCGCGACTTCAACCGATTTGGGGATAAAAAAAGAGGAATAAGAAAAAACATTATTCGAGACCCCCGATGTTGACGCTCCGAAGTTCGAAGTGGTTCGAACCTTTTAGTGTGTGGAAGAACATGTAGACTGAACGTTAGATGCTAGCAATACATAAAGATCCTTTTTGGTTATGAGACTTTTTACAATAAGTACCTACCAAGTTTTTTTCTAAGAATTATGTACTCCCGTTTTAAAACTAAGTACATACAAAGCAACTACTTAGATAAGAGTTATAAAGAAGAATAGAAATGAAAACCTGGATTTGATAATGTAAAGACAAATGTAATGTAATGTAAATACACTCCCTAAAGCAACAAGTTGACTATACAAACCGTTAAAAGTACCTACTTACCTACCATCATCCATTTCGTATGATGGGTTGAGGCTTTTCCAATCCTCAATAGCACAACGGTTGAAGGAGCGGTCTAAAATCCGAAAGATCGGTGGTTCTATTCCCACCCGTTGCACTATTGTCGTACCCTCTCCTTTTTTCCTCGTGAGGAAAATCTACTCCAAGCTCAAGCTTTATTCTTGGTTGGAGGGGGAAGGGGGAAATGAACAAGTCGTATGACATTATTAAAAAAAAAATCGAGCCTGGCTCGAATATAGGAACCTATTTATACTTCTCAATTCGAACTCAAGTTTTTAGCCTTATGCAAAAAGGAATGATATAAGTTACTTACCTACTTGATGTGTAGTTTGGATAGTTCATTGATGACTCATTGTTTTTCTGAGAATGGATATCAAAATGAGAAAAAAAAAACATAATTCAGATGGCTGAATAATGAATAATGACTATTCTGTTGCAATTTAAATAATATAATATTAGTTGGGTAACTCAAATATGACTGCAAAGTAGGTAGGTAGGTATATATTTATTAAATATGGTTAATAAATAATATACATTATGGAGCAATTACCAGCTTAATGTGAATAAATTTGATTATTATCAACATTAAATATTATCTTGATCGGATAATTAATTTTGCTTCTCGCGACGCGCAACGGTGAGTCCTACTTGAAAGTTACTTGATCATTATTAATTATAATTATTTTTTCTTATTAAAATTATATTAATTGTGAAACAGGTCAAGTTTTAAAATTGGTTTCTCTATTTATTTCGTTTTTTTTTTTCGTTTTCACTGTTCCTAAGTAGGTAGATAATATACCTACTATCGCTCTCTTAGTTACAATTACGTAACGATTACGAAAATAAAAGCAATAGGCTTTTTTTCTTTTGTTGCATTTTGTTGCACAACTCTGTTTTCATATCTGCAAGATAAAGGTTAATAGTTTTACAGTTTGAAAAGACTAAGTACGACCAATTAAAGATAATATTACCGGCTAAATGGTCAACGATTAATATGCTAAGATGATGTGATAACTAGAACCCGATCTAGTACTTACATGATCTGTGGCTCAGGAATAACATGTGTTTCTGTCTTTTAAATAGGTAAGGTAAATGATAAGATCTAATGAGCTATCTCGCTATGTTTACCTACACATTATCGCCACAAGAGTATAAAGCTTAGCGTATTTTCAAAATAGCTTAGTGCTTAATATTCTTAAAAACCACCTCATACCTACCTGAACCATAATGTTCTCAAAAGTGTGTGAAGTCTGCCAGTCCACAGTGGGCCAGCGTGGCAGACCTACCTATACCCTTCAAAATGCAAATTCAAAATCCATACTAATATTTAAATGCGAAAGTGTGTCTGTCTGTCTGCCTTCCTTCGACTTCGTCCGCGTGGATTTAGGTTTTTAAAGATCCCGCGAGAACTGATTAATTTTCCGGGATATAAAGTAGCCTATGACCGTCCCCGGGATATAAGCTAGCTCTGTACCAAACGTCAGAATCGGTTAAACTGTTGGGCTGTGAAAAGGTAGCAGACAGACAGACAGACAGACAGACAGACCGACAGACAGACACACTTTCGCATTTATAATATTAGTATGGATATGGACTTTAAAGGTGAACCGTACTTTTGACACAACAGCTGTTGACCTATAGAGTTGAAATGGCGCGTGGAAGTCATTTTGTACGGACTATACTTAAATTTACGTAGGTATACTTACCTACTATACTTATTTTACTTAAGTGTCTGTGCCTACAACAGTGTCAATATCAGTTCAGAGAGCTCTAGGACAAACAGACAGGCGGGCAAAATTTTCAAAACCGGGTTATTGGTTCATAGCGTGTAAAGAGCTATAGGTATCAGCTTAATGAAACGCATTTATATCCAAATCAAAGGAACTTTTTTTTTGATATTATGTAGTTGTAGGTATACCTAGTGTATATACCTACACGCACCTAAGACACAAACAAGTGTTCACAAAAGACACACACACAGTTCTAAGTTACAAGAAAACGTGTCCAAATGTCGGAAAACACGTAGACGTGGAAACAAACATCGCACTGAGTTATTTCGACAACCTAAACACATAAAATCATTAGAGGATGCGGTTAGGAAAGAATGATTGAGTGGGCTAAAACCTGAAACAAACAGAACGCGGGACTACAGCGCGACGTCAGGGCCGCGGCAGCGTAGCACCACAATCGGCAGATCCTTAGTCCTGCAAGCTGATACTCATCATAATCACCTTTATTGATTGAAAATCTACTACTACGCTACTGCTACGCTGGCCCAGTGATAGTTTGGCAGACTTCACACACCTTTGACAATATTATGGAGAACTCTCAAGTAGGTATGCAGGGTTCCTCACAATGTTTTCCTTCACCGTTAAAGCAAGTGATATTTACTTACCTAATTACTAAAGCGCACCTAACTCCAAAAAGTTAAGAGGTGCATGCCATGCTTACCTACTTTACACCACCCTTGTTTCTACTAAGTATAGGTAGGTATATAATTATGCATAGGTAACCTGCTTTAGTTTTTTTTTATGATGTTTGTGATGAAACCACCAATTCACAGGTGTACGGATTTTTCCCTTTACTTGTGCTATAAGAGCTACTTACCTACCTGTCAAATTTCATGATGCAACAGGAAGTACCTACCTACCTAGTTACCTACTATAAGAATTTCTCGACAGACACGACAGACAACGAAGTAATCTTATTTCCTTTTGAGGTACGGAACCCTAAAAAGCTTGCATAATCTGTTATAAATATGAGTATTCCCACAGAGAGCAGTGAAAGCGGATGGAATCCGTCAACATCCGATGATAGCGCGCAAACACCCATCAATTAGCCACCTAGCCACACAAAAGATCCTCGTTTTCCCGTCAATTAGCCGAAATTATCTCAAATGCACCGCTTTTCCATTCGAAATTCAAAAACAAATTACCTACCTAACTAGATTCTAAATTGAAAAAAAAAATGATCGAAATTCTAATTTGAATTGGGTCTACCAATAAATAGTCTGCCAAACCGCACTGGACAAGCGTGGCAGACTAGGGTCTAATAAACCCTTCTCATTCTGAGAGGAGACTCGTACTCAGTAGTGGGCCGGCACGGCGATGGGTTTATGATGATGAGGAAGGAAAACAATATTATTTTAAGAACATACTAGGGAAAATCATGCCTAAGTCACGGAGTAAAAAATAAAAGTCCTTTACGCAACCCAACCCTTTTTCTTAACCTTTCGATTTCGGCAAAAGTTTCCAAACCAGCCACCTAAGTATAAGTAGGTACGAGTAGGTACCGAAATACTCGTACATCGATATCTCAGGGGCACAGCATCCCTGCGCCCTCAATGGTCTCAGTCTAAATAATCTCAAGTACCTAATGGATACCTTACCTGAATAGGTACGTATAATGTATATAAGTACGTCGTTTTATATTTTAGTAATCTATATGAAACTGTTTGGTACATATTACTTAGTAAGTAGATTGGCTATGTTCTAAAAGCTTGCCAAATTAACAACGAAATAAATAAATAAACTGAGACGATGTAATTAAGATATGTGTCCGTGGTCTATAAGTTCATCAACCAAAACACGCTCGACCAATGTTATCCATAGTTTAATGTGTTATTTTTACCAATATGGCAAACGATGGGCGGCGTCTTTGACTCATCAAAGGGCTCGTGACATCAAACGGGCCGACGCTCGCGACATAAAATCACGCCTGTGCAAACATCATAAACAATCCGTAAAAGAATTACTATTTATAGTGATCGATCGATTCCTGAACGGAAGTGTTTGGTACACGCTGCGCATTCTAATCTATACATATAATAATCTCTAATATTTCTATGGTGTTTATAATCCACCTTCATCGCTGACTTATTACATCATTAATTTTCTACAATTGACAAGAATATAATACCCATGATTAAATTTATAAATAAGTAGGCTATTTTCATGTAGGTACAGATATTTTCGTGTTTAAGCGTTTCCGTTTTCATAATACATCAAAGTTATTGAAAGATAAAGTACTTTCCACCCTCCTTCTTCGTTCGGAAATCAGACAAACTATCGACTTACACGACAAGCTGATAGATAAATGAGAAACACAATAGAAAAAACTTCCCCGACTCAATTATTGCCTAGCACGCGAGAGCATTTGTCGATTTTCCCATGATCGGAACCGACATTCACTTTCATGAGCTCCGAAAAATAATAATCCAACGTAATCTGTGCTCTCTATTCAATCTGTGCCCAATAGAAACTGTTCGAAGCACCTGTAGCGGTTTATTGCTTATTTATACCGCTTCTCAAGTTGGGATTAAGTTATAGCCAGCCTTCGAAGATTAAAGCTTAATAGGGGGTGGAACGGATTGATTTCTAGATGATACTGCGCCAAATCTCGACTAATTCCGAGATCGGTGGCGTTCGCTTTCTGAATTTTGATTGAATTCAAAATTCGTTCCATATTTGAATATTGAGACGAGGTTGATAACTCGGCGCTGAGTTCAATTCCATACGGCGTCATCTACCTACCGATCTGCTGATGAAATCTTGCATTTTATTTTATTAAGGAGAGTCGAGCTCTTCATAGAGTCAACAAACAAAAATTGTGATATGGGTAAATCTTTAATACGGCCGAAACGTAGGGACACAATCAAACTTTTCAACTTACGATGTTGACACACTAAGTTGAAACTAAAAAAGGCAAATAAGGAATGAAGCACCGCTTATCTCTTGTTTAATTAAAAACTAAGCACACATGATTTACATATTACCCGGGAAAACAAATACACGAGTATGTAATGCGTTACTAGCATACGGAGCGATGTTTGCCTCCTATATATCAATATAGAGGGCCTATCGTGGACACCTGTCTCCATTTGCTTAGGCGATGTTTGACTTACGTTTAACGAAACTTTAGTCACACACAAATTATCAACTAATTTACGCTCCCCGACATTTTTTGGCTCATAAACAGACTAAGCTTTTTACTGCGTAGTGTTGACATAATTTTCTCGGCCAGACGTTTGTATGTAAGAACTAGGAAACGAGCCTTTGTCAACAAACAAGTTTTGGGGAAAAAAGAGAAACTTGAAGTTTGACAGCGCGGGTTCGGACGGCGATATTGGACTCTGTGTATCGGCGCGTTCGGAAAGGCGTACCGGATCTCGTATTGACCAATCGATCGGTCGCGATTGGTCAGTCCGTGGCTGGGCGGGGCGCCTGTTATCGTCGACCGATGATTTGGCTGATAAGCTCCGATTGTGACGTCAGCGTCATTGTTCCGATATCGCAAAAAGATGTCCTTCTCCGCTTTATCGATTACACTTCTGATTGGCGGTAGATAACTTATCTGTGATTGTTCCGAATCGGAATATCTCCTGACAAAGATAAAAATCTTACATTGTTTTCAATTTTACACTTTGTAAAATTTATTAAAATTTAGTGTTCCTTGACACAATAAAACTTTTAAAGGCCAGTTTTGTATTAAAAATACTGTTGAATATTCCAAATTAACGGATTGGTATTAACTGTCTCCATATTTTATCTTGATTAATAAATTATCGAGAGGCGCCACCCTCAACGGAATCTCAAAGACATACCCAGCTACTCCTAAAGGGGATTCTGATATTGATTTATAAGTATCAAATCGGTACTTCAAAGGGATTTGTACAAAAGGAGAATGGCAAAGGTATTTTGCATTCACCTTGAAATAGCTATTTTCTCGATACAATTTGTAGGTAGACAGGTATTTAGTCCACGTGTACCTACATATTTAGGTTATCAATCATAAGAACCCTTAATAATTAAGGTAACATAAAAATCAATTTCTAGCTTTTACAATTTTTCAATATTAATCATCATAACTTAAACATAAAAAAATTGTAATACCATACCAATTTTGTAATTTTTTGTATCCTCAGGCTTCCGCAAAGCCCTATGAAGCGTGAAGGTTCTTGATTTATGGTTCTTCTGTGTCAACTTTATCTCACAAACACCAAATGTGACCTTAAAAACTTCAATATTCACACTAGAAAACCGAGGTGGGGAGGTAATTAAATCAAAATGTCTCTCCAGCGCGGGGGTTAGATATAGATACTTGTACCTACTCGTAAAATATTCAGTGTGTCTCCTTAAACTGAAGGCTTTTATTACAAAGTTGCTTTTAAAGTTCCTTGCAAAACATTGAGGACACCGTCGGTAACTACATCTACCTTTAATTAATGGTAACTGCTTGGTATACCTGCCTACCAAGGGTTAAAACATAGGTACTAAGTACTTAGGTACAATTTAGTTTTTCTTCAGGTTAGCCATGGTTGAAACAGACTTAAATGCTAAATTATCTAGATTCCTTTATGTATACCCATATTATGTGTGTTTAAATCTCGATTAGAACTTAGAAATGTGCGTTGTCTACTTTTATAATTCAGCATACGTTTTCATTAGTGGAAAATTGGATTTTCATCATGACATGGCACCGAGCGCTACTCAATTCAATGACTTTACCACTAATATTAGTTACCCACTCATTTCAAAAAACTAAATTCTAAAGTCACAAAGAGCTCACCACCCAAATCAAAAAGTGGTTAAGTACCTACCTATAGGTATGGTGTCTAGTTAGATAAACAAAATAATCGAACCTATGTTGCGACGGCCTAATACTTAAGTAAATGTCTTTTGTAGGCACCAACGTACCTAAACTGGTAAAGCGAATGTCTGTCAGTAGGTCAATAAGATGAACTTACCTAAGTTATTCAATTGGTAAGAAATTCTAAAACTTCCTCCACACGGGCGGCCTGTCCTCGTAAAATATGCAGTGTTACACGCCTTAACTGAAGGCTTTCGAGACAAAGATGCTTTTAAGCTTCTCTTTGGAATAGAGAGAGGAATACAGTCACTATTTATAATCAAAAAATGGGAAATTTTGTGAGATATTCGTAGCCTATTAACGTGATTTTTATTTACTAGATAATGCCCGCGACTTTGTTCGCATAGCCTCCTAACTTATAGACTTACAGAGTTTACCTACTCTACCTCTAGAGTAGGTACATAAGTAGGTACTTTTGAAAAACGCAAAGCCAGAAGCTCGCAAAGAAGATCCTGTATGAAGTAGGTAAGCCTACGAGGTCGAGCGGAGTGAAGGGGAGAAAAATGGTGTATCATTTTTCTCTCCGCCCTATAGTCTCTCTCTTCATAATAAGAAAAGATCAACTGATGAGTTTCATGCTAGTTCTTCTCTGTAGAATCTACTTTCCGAACCAGTAGTAGAGTCTTGACATGATATCATAGGTGGCACAAGATGTCTTGTCTTACATGAAACAAATACCTACTTAAGTAAATTTATTTCATCTCATAGGTAGGTAATTCATTGCATTTCATTACATCGCTTTACTCTTTTATTTAATTTGTAACAGTCAGATCAAAGTTCATAAATATAGCTTATTCGCGGAACTTCGTTCGCGAGGACTTCATAAAATCAAGCCCCTATTACCCCCCTTTAGGGGTTGAATTTTCAAAAATCCTTTCGTAGCGGATGTCTACGTCTTAAAAGCTATATTTATCTGCATGCCGCTCGATCCGACCAGTAGGTAGCTTGAGCTGTGCGTTGATAGATCAGTCAGTCTGTCAGTCACCTTTTCCTTTTATAGGTAAGTTTATTAAGATATTATGGTTCATATTTAATATATTTTTTGCTACTCTACACATCCTCTAGTCTAAAAGGTTGTTAAAACTAAGCCAATATGGCGGCCACTCTGGCAACATACAACCGTGTCACAGGCACGCTCAAACTACAGAACCTATAGATAAAGTTTTAAAAGATTCACCCAAATGGATAAGTTAGCTGATCTTTTAACTAAATCCTATCTCGATGTTACATTTTAGTTAAAAACTAATTTTCACAGGCAATCTTGTTTAGTTTACTGATACCTAATATATTTTATGTTGTGTATAAACGTATGGTTGTACATTTTTAATATTAGGTAGGAAATAGTGATTAATGAGCAAGCGGGCTACCTAATGTTAAGTGATTACCGCCGTCCATTAACATTTGCAGCACCACAGGAATAGGTACAATAATTACCTACCTATAGTACATAGAGGCATACCCGCACAAAACCGGCGTCCTCACCCTGGTTGCCATCTCAACCTATCGCGCACTAGGTATAACTCGGAAAAGCTAGAGATGCGTGTCCAGAATCCAAACCTCCCGATTGGAAGCTGAAGTCTAACCTAACCACTAGGCTATCACCGCATCACTTACCTACTTAAGTTTTAGTATTGAATAATACTTGCGTAGATTTTCCTTATAATTGCAATAATAATTAAGTTTTTATATTTTAGTTCAATGGTCAAACTTTATAGTGCAGTAGGTACGTATTTAAATTTAAAATATTCAATTGCATCGTTTAAGTACCTAACGTAAAATTACATAGGTATATGAGCAAAATCCGTTCATAAGTGGCAACTATCAAATCTCGCCAATCTAACTGCGAAATTCCCTCCATAAGAAAACAACTACACTTAAGCTATGAATTGAAACAATTAGCTATTCACGTTCGAATCACCTGGGGACTCGATACAGAGCGTTTACTATTAGAGTGCCTCGAACACACGACCGAATCTGATCGTCACAACCCCCCATGCCTCTCCAATGTAGGTAGTAGAGTACTAAATTTAGCCCCATTGTCCCGATCAAAGGCTTAATTGGTGATATATTAAATTGTAATTAAGGTACAACCCTATTGTTGTAGGTGTGAAAATCTGGAGCTTGAGGCGAGCCGATTTGTTGCCAGATTTGTTGTTCAATCGGTTCGGCTACTGTACTCGGATAATGTACACACTTCAGACTCGTACTATTTATTACTGAACAATATTGTATCAATTTATGTACCTATTGAAGAATTTTATTGCGTTTCCTTTGACTTAGCTATATTGGGACAACAGGGACAGTTACTATTATATCGCCATTATCATCATAGATCTATAAACAGTATTTTGTAGGTAATTTGCCGACTTGTTGACGAATCAAATCTACAAGTGCCTAATCATTCGATTAAATTGCCTTAACAAGGCACCCATCTATTTATTTACTTAACTAAACGTAAGCCATGTTTAGCTCTGTTACTGAACACAATCGTTGGAAAAATACAAAATTAAGTCCGAAAAGTACGAAAACTTGGTAGAATAAGTTAGTACCTCTTGATAAGGGTAGGGTCATTCCAATACCTTAATAAATTGAGCAAGCATTGATTACCGCGCACCGTTCAAGGTGAATTAATTAAGTATTTTAATTAATAGGATATCCCGGTGTCCTTATTGGCAATCCTTTCATAAATTTATTGAGACGCAACCCTTTGAAGGCCCTATTGGGTTGGAAGCCAAATCTTCTGTTTACCTAGGACATGTCCTGGTTGTAGGTAACATTTCAAAAAGTCAACAAAATACATTTAAATTTTCTTGTTTTCAATTTTAAAATAAGTGTCTATTACTTCATACCTCTGTATAATATAGTAGTTGACCTGTTCCTGCTTTGCTTGCGTGAAATAACTAAAAAAATTCACAGGAGTGAAAGTTCAAAAAATCCTGAAACACGTACTTATTTCTTTATATTTAGCCCAAATACCAATTATCACGAACTATGGCAACCTATTTTCAAAATTTCAAGTGTCTAAACCCAGAAGTTTACATTATGTACCTATAGATATTATCAATAGGTATCAATGAAATATACCTTACTATGAAATATAATTGACCAGCGCTGTATTGTGCTTTATTCCAGCGAATATTTTATTATCAGTCGTAAGTAGGTATGTCCTGCTTTACGAAATTCAAAGATGGTTTCCCTATTTTATTAGCAGATAAGAGCACGCCTGATAAGTAATATAAATTCAACCTCGACATTTTGTGTTGAAGGATATTATCGTATTCAGAATTAAGTTATAAATCTCACTTGTGGGAAAATAATACACGAAAACCTTGCAATGCACTAGGTATGCCAACCCGCCTTGACCAGCAGCGTGGTGGACTATGGCCAAACCCTTCTCATTCTGTGAGGAGAACCGTGTTCAGTAGTGAGCCGGCAATGAGTTGTTGATGATGATGATGATGATAAATGTACTATGCAGTCCGTGAATTATTCCCAGTTTTTTGTTTCTTATTCTTATTCTCTTATATTCCTAGATATAATATTATAACACCCGTGTTCTCCTTGTTACAGCATGCTCCGATTTTCGGAGCTGGGCCCAATTGAGAGGCCTCACTCACATTCACTCCCTAAAGACATATTCGGATCACAGAATCAGTAAGACATTTTATTTAAATACCTTTCATCCGTATACTTATGATACAAAACTTCTGAGATGTACCATCGTAAAATCCCTATACAAGCACATACCTGCTCATATTGTACACTAAATTATTTAATCTAGGATTAATAAATATTTTATTTTGTTCCAGTTTACTTCGGTCTATGGAGTTGGGTCCAAATGAGCGAGTGGAGCGCAAAGAGGCGCTACGCTCACCCGCCGCTTCTGCACATCGCGACAGCTCAAATGAACGCGAACGGAGTGCGGAGAGACGGGATATCGGTAAGTACCACGAAAACGCACCTTCTTCACTAATCTTACCTAATTCTGCCGAAAAAATCGTCAAGTATTCCACGCTACATCTGTCCGACTCGAGCTTATTTCGCAATTTGTAAGCATACCTCGTTGTGATGGCCATAAATGAGGTCATAAGCTCCAGTCGGGCCGGGTGTCTGCAATCAAGCGCGCGCTCCACTTGCCGTAGCTAGTCCGCGTCATTCCGTGTCCGTTTGACCATTACGCCGCGGAGTACGAGGAATCCAAGTTCCCACCACCTCCACGCTCGATTCGGCTCACGAACGCGCGTATTCGCGACGTAGACCTCTGAATAAATATGCGAACTTGAAACACGCCGACTGCGAATTCGTACGTGAATGCCGCTTACGGGCGTGCGTGAACCCCACCCCCCGCGTCCCTCCAACCCTCCTCGTGTTCCCGCGTAACCGTGCTCTCATCGCAGGTGGCGAGGAGTGGCCCAGCACGCCACCTCCGCTGAATAACAACACGACGCACCACAACAACAACGGGCCCGTGCCGCTGCCGCTCCCTCCGCCGAGCCCCTTCCGCTTCGACGAGCACCGACCCTACAGGTTCGCGGAAGACATGGGCCCTCTGCCGCCCGGCGCGCTCGTCGGCCGCCTCGGCGACTCGCTCATCCCCAAGGGCGACCCGATGGAAGCGCGGTTGCAAGAGATGCTCAGATACAACATGGACAAATACGCCAATTCCAACCTCGACACCTTGCACATAAGCCGACGAGTCCGAGAGCTGTTGTCGGTCCACAACATCGGTCAGAGATTGTTCGCGAAGTACGTCCTGGGCCTGTCCCAGGGGACGGTGTCGGAGCTGCTATCGAAGCCGAAGCCGTGGGACAAGTTAACCGAGAAAGGGCGAGACTCGTACAGAAAGATGCACGCGTGGGCGTGCGACGAGGCGGCCATCATGCTACTGAAATCACTGATTCCTAAAAAAGGTATCTATACATAACACGTTTCTTTACACATGAGTTACTACCAATAAATAATCTTCTCCTAATCATTTCTGCCATATAAGTAAGTAATTTATACGTAGTCTTTCACTCATTAGATATTGTTATTGTTTTCAAGAAAATATCGTTGACTGATTAATCTAGTAAAAACGGCAGAACATGGTGCGCATCGGACGATTAAAAATCATTGCCATAATTGTTTTTGCGCCATAAATCAGTTAATCAGAGAAGTATTATTGGTGGCAGCTCATTCCGCATGTTTTGATACCGGAATGTTCCGTTTCATCAATTTCTCCCCCGAGTCAATCTTCCGAACGGTTTGCCGCGTTATCCGTTATCAGCGCTTGTCAAATAGCCCATCAATCATGAGAACAATCCAACGGTAGCTGTTCAACGTGACCCGGATCCTTTACCGCCGAAAACAAAAGATATCATACATTTTTGATCAAAACTTTGGTTTGGTACAATTGAATTAGAGTCCTTAAACTTTAGTTATCTTATATTTTAGTTGGACGATCATTTCGGGCTTACGAGGAATGATAGTCCAATTTAAACAATAAATCAAAATTTTGCCACCCTATTATCATTAGTACACGTATTCATGGAGTTGCCATTACAAACTCGAAAGGATTTACGTCAAATAGAAGTAGGTACAATATTTACTAAAGAATTCATAAAAAAAAATAGCGATTTGGCCATGTTACAATAAAACTCAAAGATAGCCTACTTACCTGTACAAACTCATGCCCGCATGAAATAGTGCCAAGAATCCTGGCTGCATTTCTGCGTTGGACAGCCAGGTAGATTCTTTACACAAAAAATGAGTCAGCCCTTCTGCCACCAGATGATTATTTGGCCTATATTCTTTCGAATTGCTTCTGTCAGTAGGTCTAATTCAACACATCGTCGTGATGGCAACTCCGCTTTCCGCACTTTTTTGTTTAACACATGTTATTTTTGTTTGTTCCTCTCCCCCGTCCTTGAAAATCCTGCCTCCTCACCTTCCTGTGCGGAAACTAGCTTCAGAAGACCAAGTCTCCCCTCCCTTGCTACAAAAAGGGGGGTGGGTGGTAAGGGGACATGGTCAACTCCCGGCCGTACCGCGACTTCGATTTATAGTTTTAATACGTGTCGCCTTTGTTAATGCCGCCCGCCATTTTGTTTTAGTTTTTAAGTTTTAAATGACGAAGAATAGTGTAGACATTTTTTTGAATATTATTTACTTATTTTGTATGCTAAATAACACTCTACCAATGCTTTATTAAAATACGAATATCGTTTTTCTTGAAATGGAAAAAGTTTACGCTAATTTTAAAAAAGATAGGAATGAACATGTATTACACACGTCATCTGATGCCCAAAAAAAGATACATAAAAGGCAAAAAAAAGTGGTTGATATCACAATGCAGATCGCTCGAACAAACGACTGGACAAACGGACAAAAGTGTGGGTAGTACAATGAAAAGGAACTGTCCACACCTCACAGAGGATTTGTTGCCATTACGTGTCGTCTAAGCATTTGTTTTGACAGAAATCACGTCTGCCGAATACGAACAAAACAAACCTATTTCAAAAAAAGAAAAGTGAAAAAAATTTGCTTTTAGGCGTGGGCATGTTTTGTTTTTGTTACGATTTTTGTTAGAATTTAACGAGAAGGAAAAAAAATATTATTGTTATAATTAATGATATCGCAATTCAACACGGTCAAGATATACGAAATGCAAAAGACAAATTGAAGAAAAAAATGCATGGGTAGATACGCACACTATACCTACTTAAATAATATTAAGTACTAAAGGCAGTTGTCCGATCTTCGACGATCAGCGAGAAACGAGTTAAGCTAAGTTGCCTAGCAACATAAAGTGTAGTTGGGATAGTTTTGTCGCGGGGCTATGAGCAGGCGAGCGAGTGCGATAGGCTAAATGCGTTTGACCGGCTAAGAGAGTGTCGCTGAGTGAGTTTTTCTTTGATATTTCTAGAGGAGGAGAGTTCTTGCCGCTAGTGTGCACAGTCAGCAATTAATTATTAACATATTAGTTATCTCTTTTACTGATTCGGAATCACAAATCGCTTGTACATTTCTTGAGTGAGAAAATAGTCAATAAACGCTTCCTTATCGGCTATTTTTTTCGACTTCCCAATCCCAATCCCTAACGAATCACAAGATTCGAAATTCAAAATTGCAACTTTTTTTAGCCATGAAAAATATATTAAAAAAGTCGGAGTATTCGGAAGGTTTAACGTCTGTGGTTTGAAGAGAGCCGTAATGCAGTGTACACACTGTGACAATGCGGCGATGTATGAAGACAATGGCGTGCATTATTACCCTTTGAATTTGCAGTCACGAGTAGATAGTCAGATAATTGGGAATGAACTTTTTCCTTTTGACTACCTTTGTTCTTTGGATTAACAGATTTTATTAATGATTTTTAGCCTTTGGACTTTAATTAGCGGGACTTATCCACACCTTGACTTATAAATTGACATTTAAAAAGACATGGATTTTATCAGTATGCATTTCAGATAACATGAAATTAGATTCACGTTACAATACGACGAAGGCTTGTCCTAAATTATGGCTTATATTTGTATTATACCTACCTCTAGCGCAATAATTTGTAATGCCATCTAGATTATTTTAATACATTCTATTTTTGAGGCGGCGAATAGAATTTAACCAAATAAAATATGTTCTATTAGATTATGAGTATACAGTATCCTTCTAAGGTAAGGCACCCTCGGTGTGCGAATCTGACTCATAAGGTTACTTACACACACTTACTTGGTAATTTATTATTTCTTTTAAGTGAGTAATCTTTTGCCTCATAAACCATAAACCATAAACTATTTTTTAAATGTTACGTTTTGTTCGTATCGTTTTGCAATTTGTGTCTACGGTAACGATTATGTATACTACCGATTACTGGACGAACCATAATAGCCACGTGGGAACGCACCGCAGTGGATGTCATAACATGTATTGTTTTGTTTGCCAGTTTATTCTTCCCAGTACTTTCCCTTTAATTCGGACCTAGTATTTTTATAGCAATTGTACGAAGTTGCAAAGAACGATGGCGACTTCATTTATGCGACTTCTACGAACGCCTAGCAATGTTTAATATGAATCGTCATCGCCATCATGAACATCTCATCGCTGGCTTACTACTGAGGACTGGTTTCCTCTCCGAATGTAGGCTTTAGCCATAGTCAAGCGCTAGCCAAGTGTGGATTGGCAGACTTCACACACCTTTGAGAACATTATGGAGAACTCTCAGGCATGCAGGTTTCCCCACGATGTTTTCCTTCAAATGCGAAAGTGTGTTTGTTTGATGGTTTGTCCTTCAATCACGCTGCAACGAATAATTTTTTTGCATGGTTAGGTATAGGTACCTAGTTGAAGACCGGAGAGTGATACACGCTACTTTTATTCCCGAAAAATCGAAGAATTCCCACGAGATTTTCAAAAACCCAAATCCCACTGGATGATGTTATGGGCATCACCTAGTTTACCTTTTACCTATTAGGATAAGGACAGATACTCTCTCCAACCAATCTGCTCATAGTCCACCGACTGATCGCATGATAAGGCAAAAAAAAAAGAATAAGGACAGAAAAAATCAAAATCTAGGTAGGTACCTACTAGGTAGGTATTCTGAGACCTATAAATATGAATAGAGAAACGGTTGAAGGGAAATACCTATCAATAGCGTCTCATTACGGCACGCTGCAGGCAGCATGTGATTTTCCGGCATTTTCACAAGTGGCCGGTTCCCACGTGTCCGGCTCTGTTGTACAACGCTATTGTTGTCCGCTCTCACGGCGTTTATGATGGCTGCGATGGTGCGTGAACCATATTTCAGGTACAGATGTACTTTTCTACACATTTTTTTTTGTATTTGTTCCAAGCTTTATATAGGGTAGGTTACAATTATTAGGATGATGACTAAGTCAAAAAGAAATGATTTCTTAGGAACTATTAAATAGAGGGTCTTCCAAAATTAGTAAAATCCACGTCTGCTGTTAATTTTAATTTGATAAGCATTTTAAATTATCGATCTAACTAATAAAATCAAATTACGTCAAACATTATTGTCGTCGTATCTGTGTACTTATTTAATACAAGCTTCCTTAGTAAGTACCTAAGCGACGTTTGATAAAAAGTTGCTGATTTGATTAGTAGTCATCATCCCTATTCCATAGGAGATTTTTAAAGGAGGAAATCGTATGTCGGTACTCGGCCTTAACATGTCAACTTCTTTGCCTTGCTTTGATCTATACGATTGGCATACCTTAGTAAAAACTCCAGATAGGCAAAGCTTATAGGTATACTATTGTATTTTAAAAACTGAAGACAATTTCGTACGCCTGTGTGTGTGATGTGACAAGTATTCGCGTGCGGCACAAATTACCTACATAGATGCCGCGGCGTTTACGCACCTTTGGGTAAAGCGACACCTATGAGAATGCTTCAAAAAAATCAAAACGTGTCAGCTCGTCACCAGTGTATAGAATTCGTTTACTTTGTCTTAGAAGTTAGAAGATAGTCTAGTTGTAAATTTTTCCAAAATTTTTTCATAGTCCAAAAGGCACTTGCTCACATTATATTCTTGAAATATTGTTTTAAAACCCCCTAAAACGTACGAGCATAGTTCTTCATTATTATATCTACTTACAACATTTCTAAAAATTGTGAAAATTGGACTAGATTTACTTACGGGGAGAAGAACGTTATCGCTTTTTGTATGAAAATTTAGGTACAGCTAGACAAGCCTCTTAACCTAAGTAGTAAAGCATTATTTTATTCGATTGAATGATTTCAAGAACACTTTACTACACACAATCAATAAACCCTGCATATTGATTAAGTATACGTAATTGATACCCACTCAATGATTCTATTAGGTACATTTACATTGCTTATACAAGAAACATTAGTCTTTAACAAAACGCGTACATAAATTACATATCAATCAAATACCTATTGAGCCGTGACAAACGGTTTAATTAATAATTATTGGAAAAAATCTATACCTGAGGCGTAAATTGCATGGGTATTTCATACGTAAATGACTGGCCGCCCATAAACATGTAATGGACATGATAAAAACCTTTATTAATTAGCGCAAAAGGGGGAAAGTAACGTGCAATATAAGGAGGCTATTAACTTTTTTAAACTAAAGGTTGTATAAAGAGTCAAGACGGTGAAAGTAGTAATTTTCAAATAATTCAAAAGGTGCACTTAAGGTATTCTTAATTCTATATTGTCCATGTATGCGATCTTAAAACGTGTCAACTAAAAATTACAAGGATACAGATTTCAATATAAAATAGTGAGCATGACATTTGCTTTTTTTTATTTATTTATGGATGTGTTCGTCATAGGTGTTCGTTCATTCGTTTGCAGTTCAGTATAAGTACCTACCTATGCCTAAAGTTCAAGTTAAAACTTTGTACAGTTGTTTTTAGCACTTATGTGAAGGTTTCTGACATAGTTGGTACCTAACATAGATTAAAATACGACTACTTTTGACGTAAAATACAATTTATGCAATTTGTTACTGTAGTTAGGTTTGAAATTAATGTTAAGTACCTAACTAAAATTAATTACCACCTAGGTACCTACTTCAGATTAATTGTCATAGAAATCATCTAGTTAAAAGATACAAGAGAAATAAGTATCTACCGAATCAAAAAGGACTAAGTTTACTGTAAACAATTTAGGAAAAAATTGCATATTTTGTTGAAGAAGAAATATTACGTCGGTTTTGTTATTGGTAATAGTGAAGGTAAGTAATTCTATCTTAGGTCACAGGGTGTCAACGCATTCGGCTGTGTCCTTGGCATTTACTAAAGTGACCATTTCTTGCTGTGCTGTCTTCATTATTATTTTGTAAAAAGTAGAAATATTGTACTGTTATACAGTTCTGTCTTTTGACATTTATAAAAATTACCATCGAACAATTCGCGTGCGAACGTGTCCGATTAATGTGTTGTCTTTGAAAAAGAAATTGCAATTCGAAATTCAAAAGTCAACTTCTTTCTAATTAATGGTCGATAGCAATGTAGCGAGCGCGCTTCCGTTGTTCATTTTAAATTTTAATCCGATATCTATCGTGTCTACGTTCAATATCCCGGAGTGGAGCGAATAAATCGGTTACCTATCAACGTATATCAAGCAATGAACACTGCCAGTTAGCAATATTGACTTTTTTTCACACCATATAAAAGTCGTATTTATTATTCAGTTAATCCTTCGGTCCAATTAAGACTAGTTATAGTTGTTATAATTGTTGTTCTTATTGCTTGCAGTACAAAAATTCAAAATTCAAAATTCAAATTATTTTTATTCAATTAAACTTTTACAAGTGCTTTTGAATCGTCAAAATAATCTACCACTGGTTCGGAATGCTGTTCCTACCGAGAAGAACCAGCAAGAAACTCGGCGGTTGCTCTTTTCAAATGTACAATTTACAATAATATGCCATACTGTATACAAGCAATTGCAGCGCCGTGTATTGCTGGAGCGCATCAAATCCAAGCTTTTTTGTCATTTACATAATCTTCGATTGTATAATAAGCTTTTTTCAGGAGCATACTTTTAATAGATTTTTTAAACTTGTGTAAAGGCAAGTCTAAAATTGATTGTGGAATTTTATTATAAAATATTACACTCATTCCCACAAACGATTTTCCAACTTTCCTGAGGCGGAGCGTAGGATATGCGAGCCTATCACGGTTTCTAGTTTGCCGGTCGTGGAAATCACCGATTTTTTTGTAACTATGAATGTTTTGTCGTACAAAAATTATATTAGCGTAAATATATTGAGAAGCTACTGTAAGAATACCTATTTCCTTAAATTTCTCTCGTAGGGAATCGCGCGGTTTTAAATTATAGATTGCGCGTATTGCCCTTTTTTGTAATACGAAAATTTTTCCAATATCTGCCGCTTTACCCCATAGTAAGATTCCGTAAGACATAATACTGTGAAAATAGGCAAAATATACAATTTTTGCAGTTTCCACATCAGTTATCTGTCGAATCTTTCTAACAGCGTAAGCAGCAGAGCTGAGTTTACCAGCAAGTGTTGATATATGGGCGTTCCATTGAAGCTTTGCATCTAAAGTTATCCCTAGGAACACGGTAGTTTCTTCTACTTTCAACATATCATTATTTACCATTAAATTAAAATCATTTGCCGTCTTAGTATTGGGCAATGCGAATTCGACACACTTAGTTTTCTTTGCATTTAAAAGCAAATTATTAACAGTAAACCAATGAGTAACCTGCGATATGGTTCTATTTACATCGTCAAAATTATTATAATTTCTATCGACTTTAAAAATCAAAGACGTATCATCAGCAAATAGTACAATATCGCAATTATTTTGGACGAAATATGGTAAATCGTTTATATATACCAAAAACATGAAGGGACCTAAGATAGAGCCTTGTGGAACACCCATTAGTGAGGCTGATCCGGATGACTTCACATCATTTACACATACAGTTTGTATACGATCACTGAGGTAGGACGCAATGAGACTAAGCGCAGAGTCTTTGATTCCATAGTGGTTCAATTTAGCCAAGAGAGTCTCATGCGAAACGCAATCGAATGCTTTAGACAAATCACAGAAAATTCCAATAGCATTCTGTGAGTTCTCCCATGCATCGAATATATGCTTTAAAAGCATTGCGCCCGCATCGATTGTTGATCGACCTTTAGTAAAACCATACTGCTCCGAATGAAGTAATTTATTCAGATTAAAGTGCTGGAGCAGTTGGTTGAGCATAATTTTTTCAAATATCTTGCTAAAAGTCGGTAAAATTGAAATTGGCCTGTAATTATTTGGGTCAGTTTTACTACCCGATTTAAAAAGAGGAATTAATTTACTGTATTTCATAAGATCTGGAAAGGATCCTGAATCTACGGACTCATTAAAGATTAGAGCAAGATATGGAGCAACAATATCAATAATATTGCTGATTACTTTTACTGAAATTCCCCATAGGTCTCCGGTTTTTTTGTACTGTAGCGATTTGAATACTTTAACAATATCATATGGGGTAACGTGTTCAAATTTAAATAATACACTGCACTCAGAAACATTGCTCCTTAGAAGAGTGTAGACTTCCGTTGGCGACGAGTTAAGGGAACTGGTAGTGGTAACTGGAATGTTTCGAAAAAAGTCCTCAAATACGTTTGCTATTTCTAAGTCGGAGTCAGTAATATGGTTGTTAATTTTAAGTTCCAATTTATTATTTTCCACTTTACGTTTCCCAGTTTCATCTGTGATGATATCCCAAGCTGCTTTGATTTTATTATCAGAATTAATAATTTTCTGTTTTATGTGAATTGACTTAGCTTGTATGCAAACATTTCTAAATAATTTTGAATAATTTCTTACATACTGAACAAATGTTGGAGTATAATTATATTGCTTTTCTGCATACAAGTCAAACAGCTTGTTCCTACTTTTATAAATGCCAGCAGTAGCCCACTCACTAAATTTAAGATTTTTAAACAATCTTTTTTCTATGACTTTAAAAATACAATTAAATTGGGAGTTTATACAGCTAAAAAAAGCTTTATAGAGTTCATCCGGACCACCCTGTGTAAGGTCAATTGTAGGTAAAGTAGATAAAATATTGAGTTTGAATTGCCTTACTTTTTTGGTGGTGACTGGCCTATACTTTATAACTTTTGTTATATTTTGTTGAGAGCTGGGAACAGATATCATTTGTCCACAGTGGTCGGAGCTTGAGTGATAGCGTTCTGACATGTTTATTTTTACTTTTTTCCTCTCCCTTTAATGGGTAAAAAATCAACCATATTGCACATTGCTGGAGTTCCGATTCAGCAATAAATCCAAACACTCGTTTATACACGTCACTGATAAATTACTAATTTAAGACGACGTTTCTAAATACAAATGCGTTCGGAATAAAAACTTCTTATACTTATATTTTTTAAAACTACCACGCGTGAAACGTCCGTGTTTGAAAATAGAGTGTTTGTTTTTGACGCCATAGTTCAAGTTCGATTTTTAAAATTCAAATGTTTGGAAATTGGTAGAGAATAACATAAATTATATTAGAAAATAAATTTAGATTTTGCTGTAATAAATAGGTAGGTAACGAAAAAAATATTATGAATCACTAAACGATGCCTGCGACTTCGTCCGCGTGGATTCAGATTTTTAAATACCGTACCAACTCTTTGACATTTTGGGATAACAAGTGTAAATTAAAAATTTATAACACCCCCGACATCCTTTCAAACAAAAAAAATTAAATTAAAATCGGTTCATTAGTTTAGGAGCTGCGATGCCACAGACAGATAGACAGATACACACGTCAAACTTACCTATAACACTCCTCTTTTTCGGTCGGGGGTTAAAAAGTACCTATAGCCTATATCACTCTCCAGGTCTTTTCTATTATAATTAGGTTATCCATGTAAAATCTCGCCAATCTTGTCAATGCTCGGTGCGGTGTTATTGAAGGACAAACCAATAAGCTAATAAACCAACGAACTCACATTCTTTCGTATTTATAATATGGGTAATATGGGTGAGTAATCTTTTGCCTCATAAACCATAAACCATAAACTATTTTTTAAATGTTACGTTTTGTTCGTATCGTTTTGCAATTTGTGTCTACGGTAACGATTATGTATACTACCGATTACTGGACGAACCATAATAGCCACGTGGGAACGCACCGCAGTGGATGTCATAACATGTATTGTTTTGTTTGCCAGTTTATTCTTCCCAGTACTTTCCCTTTAATTCGGACCTAGTATTTTTATAGCAATTGTACGAAGTTGCAAAGAACGATGGCGACTTCATTTATGCGACTTCTACGAACGCCTAGCAATGTTTAATATGAATCGTCATCGCCATCATGAACATCTCATCGCTGGCTTACTACTGAGGACTGGTTTCCTCTCCGAATGTAGGCTTTAGCCATAGTCAAGCGCTAGCCAAGTGTGGATTGGCAGACTTCACACACCTTTGAGAACATTATGGAGAACTCTCAGGCATGCAGGTTTCCCCACGATGTTTTCCTTCAAATGCGAAAGTGTGTTTGTTTGATGGTTTGTCCTTCAATCACGCTGCAACGAATAATTTTTTTGCATGGTTAGGTATAGGTACCTAGTTGAAGACCGGAGAGTGATACACGCTACTTTTATTCCCGAAAAATCGAAGAATTCCCACGAGATTTTCAAAAACCCAAATCCCACTGGATGATGTTATGGGCATCACCTAGTTTACCTTTTACCTATTAGGATAAGGACAGATACTCTCTCCAACCAATCTGCTCATAGTCCACCGACTGATCGCATGATAAGGCAAAAAAAAAAGAATAAGGACAGAAAAAATCAAAATCTAGGTAGGTACCTACTAGGTAGGTATTCTGAGACCTATAAATATGAATAGAGAAACGGTTGAAGGGAAATACCTATCAATAGCGTCTCATTACGGCACGCTGCAGGCAGCATGTGATTTTCCGGCATTTTCACAAGTGGCCGGTTCCCACGTGTCCGGCTCTGTTGTACAACGCTATTGTTGTCCGCTCTCACGGCGTTTATGATGGCTGCGATGGTGCGTGAACCATATTTCAGGTACAGATGTACTTTTCTACACATTTTTTTTTGTATTTGTTCCAAGCTTTATATAGGGTAGGTTACAATTATTAGGATGATGACTAAGTCAAAAAGAAATGATTTCTTAGGAACTATTAAATAGAGGGTCTTCCAAAATTAGTAAAATCCACGTCTGCTGTTAATTTTAATTTGATAAGCATTTTAAATTATCGATCTAACTAATAAAATCAAATTACGTCAAACATTATTGTCGTCGTATCTGTGTACTTATTTAATACAAGCTTCCTTAGTAAGTACCTAAGCGACGTTTGATAAAAAGTTGCTGATTTGATTAGTAGTCATCATCCCTATTCCATAGGAGATTTTTAAAGGAGGAAATCGTATGTCGGTACTCGGCCTTAACATGTCAACTTCTTTGCCTTGCTTTGATCTATACGATTGGCATACCTTAGTAAAAACTCCAGATAGGCAAAGCTTATAGGTATACTATTGTATTTTAAAAACTGAAGACAATTTCGTACGCCTGTGTGTGTGATGTGACAAGTATTCGCGTGCGGCACAAATTACCTACATAGATGCCGCGGCGTTTACGCACCTTTGGGTAAAGCGACACCTATGAGAATGCTTCAAAAAAATCAAAACGTGTCAGCTCGTCACCAGTGTATAGAATTCGTTTACTTTGTCTTAGAAGTTAGAAGATAGTCTAGTTGTAAATTTTTCCAAAATTTTTTCATAGTCCAAAAGGCACTTGCTCACATTATATTCTTGAAATATTGTTTTAAAACCCCCTAAAACGTACGAGCATAGTTCTTCATTATTATATCTACTTACAACATTTCTAAAAATTGTGAAAATTGGACTAGATTTACTTACGGGGAGAAGAACGTTATCGCTTTTTGTATGAAAATTTAGGTACAGCTAGACAAGCCTCTTAACCTAAGTAGTAAAGCATTATTTTATTCGATTGAATGATTTCAAGAACACTTTACTACACACAATCAATAAACCCTGCATATTGATTAAGTATACGTAATTGATACCCACTCAATGATTCTATTAGGTACATTTACATTGCTTATACAAGAAACATTAGTCTTTAACAAAACGCGTACATAAATTACATATCAATCAAATACCTATTGAGCCGTGACAAACGGTTTAATTAATAATTATTGGAAAAAATCTATACCTGAGGCGTAAATTGCATGGGTATTTCATACGTAAATGACTGGCCGCCCATAAACATGTAATGGACATGATAAAAACCTTTATTAATTAGCGCAAAAGGGGGAAAGTAACGTGCAATATAAGGAGGCTATTAACTTTTTTAAACTAAAGGTTGTATAAAGAGTCAAGACGGTGAAAGTAGTAATTTTCAAATAATTCAAAAGGTGCACTTAAGGTATTCTTAATTCTATATTGTCCATGTATGCGATCTTAAAACGTGTCAACTAAAAATTACAAGGATACAGATTTCAATATAAAATAGTGAGCATGACATTTGCTTTTTTTTATTTATTTATGGATGTGTTCGTCATAGGTGTTCGTTCATTCGTTTGCAGTTCAGTATAAGTACCTACCTATGCCTAAAGTTCAAGTTAAAACTTTGTACAGTTGTTTTTAGCACTTATGTGAAGGTTTCTGACATAGTTGGTACCTAACATAGATTAAAATACGACTACTTTTGACGTAAAATACAATTTATGCAATTTGTTACTGTAGTTAGGTTTGAAATTAATGTTAAGTACCTAACTAAAATTAATTACCACCTAGGTACCTACTTCAGATTAATTGTCATAGAAATCATCTAGTTAAAAGATACAAGAGAAATAAGTATCTACCGAATCAAAAAGGACTAAGTTTACTGTAAACAATTTAGGAAAAAATTGCATATTTTGTTGAAGAAGAAATATTACGTCGGTTTTGTTATTGGTAATAGTGAAGGTAAGTAATTCTATCTTAGGTCACAGGGTGTCAACGCATTCGGCTGTGTCCTTGGCATTTACTAAAGTGACCATTTCTTGCTGTGCTGTCTTCATTATTATTTTGTAAAAAGTAGAAATATTGTACTGTTATACAGTTCTGTCTTTTGACATTTATAAAAATTACCATCGAACAATTCGCGTGCGAACGTGTCCGATTAATGTGTTGTCTTTGAAAAAGAAATTGCAATTCGAAATTCAAAAGTCAACTTCTTTCTAATTAATGGTCGATAGCAATGTAGCGAGCGCGCTTCCGTTGTTCATTTTAAATTTTAATCCGATATCTATCGTGTCTACGTTCAATATCCCGGAGTGGAGCGAATAAATCGGTTACCTATCAACGTATATCAAGCAATGAACACTGCCAGTTAGCAATATTGACTTTTTTTCACACCATATAAAAGTCGTATTTATTATTCAGTTAATCCTTCGGTCCAATTAAGACTAGTTATAGTTGTTATAATTGTTGTTCTTATTGCTTGCAGTACGCTTGAGTGATAGCGTTCTGACATGTTTATTTTTACTTTTTTCCTCTCCCTTTAATGGGTAAAAAATCAACCATATTGCACATTGCTGGAGTTCCGATTCAGCAATAAATCCAAACACTCGTTTATACACGTCACTGATAAATTACTAATTTAAGACGACGTTTCTAAATACAAATGCGTTCGGAATAAAAACTTCTTATACTTATATTTTTTAAAACTACCACGCGTGAAACGTCCGTGTTTGAAAATAGAGTGTTTGTTTTTGACGCCATAGTTCAAGTTCGATTTTTAAAATTCAAATGTTTGGAAATTGGTAGAGAATAACATAAATTATATTAGAAAATAAATTTAGATTTTGCTGTAATAAATAGGTAGGTAACGAAAAAAATATTATGAATCACTAAACGATGCCTGCGACTTCGTCCGCGTGGATTCAGATTTTTAAATACCGTACCAACTCTTTGACATTTTGGGATAACAAGTGTAAATTAAAAATTTATAACACCCCCGACATCCTTTCAAACAAAAAAAATTAAATTAAAATCGGTTCATTAGTTTAGGAGCTGCGATGCCACAGACAGATAGACAGATACACACGTCAAACTTACCTATAACACTCCTCTTTTTCGGTCGGGGGTTAAAAAGTACCTATAGCCTATATCACTCTCCAGGTCTTTTCTATTATAATTAGGTTATCCATGTAAAATCTCGCCAATCTTGTCAATGCTCGGTGCGGTGTTATTGAAGGACAAACCAATAAGCTAATAAACCAACGAACTCACATTCTTTCGTATTTATAATATGGGTAGCAATTTATCTATTAAAATAATTAAGAAATCAATAATTGAACAACAAAGTTATGTACAAGTTTGTATGCAACCATACATAAAAAGGAAATGGGAACGTCCACCTTTCAGCCGTTGAAAAGGCTTCGAGCACAATATTTGGATAAAGTTCGGCACTCCAAAGCGGTTGGGGCGTAGCGTGAAAATCTATTTTCAATGGCCACTATCGGCCGGCGCAGGACACCGAAGCTTTACCCAAGTTAAGCGTAGTCGCTTGTAGTTAACCGTCCTTGCTCGCGTACTCTAAGTCTAAACTCCCCTAGTGCTCTTAGTTAAGCGCTAAGCAAATTTTAATATTCAATTGGGCTTTTGTCGTTTATGAAATTGCTGGAAAATTGCGTGTAACGAAACGTAAAGTTTCAGGACGCAGAAACTATCGGTAATGGGATCGGAATTCAATGAATGATTTGAAATAAAGGAAATTAAGCAAGTACTTACTTACGAACTTGGTAATATTTTGTTGAGATAATATTATTAAGTATTAATAGGTAGACGTAGAATTTCATGCTGAAAATAACTAGCTCATGGAACTAATTAATTCACAATTATATTATCATAATACCGTTAGCGTAATAAACCAAAAAAACCGGCCAAGTGCGAGTCGGGTCTCGCTCTTTTAGGGTTCCATAGATAATTATTATGAAAATCATGTTTCTGTAGAATCTGTAGTCTTTAAATGATGACAATACAAATTAAAAATAAAACGCTCCCGTTTCCAGTTCAAAGTTCGCGACAGCACTAACTGAAAGGCATTAAGCTCGATGCGTCCGTGTGTGTTCACTTCGCGATACATTTGCAAGTTGGCAAGTTTGCTGTAAACGCTTCTGACAGCTACGTGTTCCGATAATCCCGCCATTGCCATGCCCGGACAAAGGGCGCTGTCGTTGAACTCAATAAGTTACAATAGAAGGGTTCTTTAAAACAAAAATCGTGTTCTGTGAAACTATCAAAATTAGTACCTATAACATGTGACTAATTTTGTATACAATGATACTGATCCTGAGCTCTTCTTACTAATGTAAAATGAAAAGGACAGACACAGTTTGACAGTTTTAAATTTAATTTAGAGCTGACAAACCTCGTTACTTTAGCTCAGTAGCGAGTCTATCGTTTTTTGTAGCGTGCACTTAAAAGAGTTTTTAAATGTAAATTTCATGTTCCGTCCTTTTTTAGCAATAATTAATAAGAAAAATATGCAGGTACTTCTCTAAATTTAGTATAAAGAAAGACAACAGAATCGGCGCCATTCTCTAAACTAAAATAAATTGATTGGTCTAAATCAGGTGCTATCCTTTTCCGCAGGAATCATTATGAAAGAGATAGCAATAGGTATATTTAGATCTGTCATTTTAGTTTGTCATTATGGCTAATTCTGTTGTGCACAATCTCTAAACTAAAATAAAATTAAGTACAGGTCTGTATGTTTTGCTTTTCATAACGCCCGCTGTGGAAAACGATAGCGTTAAAAGATCAGTGTGCCGAGTGGGAGATCCACAAAATTATTCGAATGACTTCACTACTGCGTTAACCGAGCTAACTTCAAACGCATCGAGAATCGCGAGTCAGCGAGTGTGAGATACCACCGAAGCTAACCAGCCCATACGCGTGTACTCACCGTGAATGGCGTTTATTATTTTCGTAATGTTGGCGTCGTGATATAAACCAACCAAATTTAGAATGAAATTTCTATGAAGTGATTGCATGGAAGCAGCTGTCTATCAAAATTTAACTGGTTATATCTACTGTCTATGTTTATGTTTTGAAATCATCGTCTTAGTAGGTAGGTATAGTATGTACGTCATCATTATGTATTAAAAATGAGTCAAGTGTGAGTCGGACTCGCACTCTAAGGGTTTCGTAGCATCGTACAAGATATTTTAATAATTTTACGTGGAAGACTGTAAGTTAATGACAACAGCGCCATCTATATGTGATTTAGAAAACTGATTATGTTTATGAACACATATTCTTTTAGAGCCTAGAAAAGTAAATTAAAAATAGTTTTGACTAAAATACCGCCCTGCCATAATTTTTAAATCGTAGTCTTTTAAATTAAACTTGAAAAATGCAAATAAATGTCTTTAAAATTATCTCCTCCCTCCACTTTCACTGTAAAAATCTATGCGACAACTTAACTATCGCGTTAGCGTCGTGTTTACTCGATTTACTTCGCGAATTTTCAAAATTTGATACTCGCACTCTCATAGTTCTTGAATCAACCAATCACGTGCGCTCACGTTGTCACTTTCGCATGCGAGTCGGTAAACAGTAGTCGGTCCCGAGGACGTAAAAAACTCGCACTCACAAATTATGTTTCCCCTACTTGTCACTAGATGGCGGTGTTTCAATTCCATACAAAACGTAGTTAACTTTTACGCGATCGAATAGGTTAAAAAACTCCGACTAGGCACACTGTCAATTTAGTTTAGCTTAGCATTTGTGTACTACAGAATTAGCCATATTGAACATCAAACTAAAACATTGTTGTTCAGAATGACCTGTTTAGTGCGTAGAACTACATAGAGGTCGTTGGGCGCTTTGACTCTATCTACTTTTTAACCCCCGACCCAAAAAGATATTATAAGTTTGACGTGTGTATCTGTGTATCTGTCTGTGGCATCGTAGCTTTTAAACTAATGAACCGATTTTAATTTAGTTTTTTTTTGTTTGAAAGGTGGCTTGATCAAAAGTGTTATTAGCTATAATCCAAGAAAATCGGTTCAGTCGTTTGAAAGTTATCAGCTCTTTTCTAGTTACTGTAACCTTCACTTGTCGGGGGTGTCAAAAATTTTTAATTTACACTTGTGTCACATTAAATTTGCGAACGTACCTAGTTTCGGTATATTAACTCACAATATGAGGATCCGAATTTCGAGTCGAGTCCATGTTATGAGAATTATTAAACTTGATGATTTTTACAACTTTACTAACCTTCTTATTTCGCATATTTTAATAAATTGCACATTTTAACACACTTTTCTGAACTTATGCCGATGACAATACTTTTTGTTTACACTACGTTACATAGGCTACCCTTAGATACTTAATTTAAGATCAATCCGTCTTTGAAATAACTAACCTTGTTCTAGACTAAATCAAAACTCAAATAGAGGCTGAGGATACATCGGAGATCAGAAGTGCTAAACAATATATCGTAAATCACAAAGTTCCTAACAAACAACAAACTCACCCATGGATTCACTCACGCATTAGGTACTTGATCAATTAATTGTACCTACCTACTGGGAATTAAAGTCAAAATAATAACATTTAATTTTTATTATTTTTGTAAATTTACTAAGAATAAATAAAATCAATTAAAAGGTTTTTTATAGAGTATTTTCCACTGTATTATTAGAGAGCTTTTGCCTTTTAGTCGCTGTAGGAAAAACTTGCAAAGCTCAAAGTATTGAGGACGCCATCTATCGATCACTGGAGACATTACATTTTTAGTAACGTGTGTTTTAGGTCGTTTGCAGAGTAGTAAAATAATCATAAATGACCGCATTTTATAAAAAAGACAATTATTATTATGATATTACGATGACTGAGCCAGACGTTTAATTTACGACGCAATTATTACTGGCAGGGTAGCTACCTACCTACTTATAACAAAAGACATTTCTCGCAAAAACTCCCTCGGCACGGCAGCCACTTAGAAAGCGCCTTTGAAAAACTAAATAGCCGCTTAAAGAGCGTTTATGCTGAAATAACGCAAAAAGTCTAAAATAAAAAGCCGGGTATGCGCTGAACAATGTACGCGTAACGCCATCTGTTGTCGAGTGGCGGCAAGTGCGTAGGGTCAAGAAATTATTTAGCCAAGAATGCTCGCCGTCCCGCGGCCGCTTTGATGGCTTCCGACGAAGCAATCAGACCTCTTTACGGGCATATTTATGATTATAATACCGTGTCTCGGTATACACTTTATGATGTTATACTACCTAACCGACTGTCCGGGATAATAGCGGCAAAGTAATTGTTACGCGTAAATGATTGCAAGCGAGATAGCATTCGGCTGGGTATCGGCTGTTGTACTCGCTCCTAAGACGTATTATAATTTTGTAAACAAACTGTTTAACCTTTTCACTCCAACTGCATAATTTTATAATTTATCATCATAAAATAAAAAGACTGTGCTAAGCACGTTACACTACCTAATTAGGACCAACTTATGAAAATAATAATTTCATACAACGAGCAAAATTAACACCACTTTACGGTGAATCACCAGTGTCATCATGGCAACCCAGAAGCTATCTAGATAAAAGGACGACGGCTTATAAATAGATGCGTTTAACGAATATATTGCGCGCTAGTCGAGATGGCTTGATTGTGATAATTTAGTGCAATCTTATTTTAGCCCGACTAATTGTGCTGAGGACGCAATGATACGGAATTTTGGCATCGGATATGAATGAACCTATCTGTGTCATAGGCACAATAGGAGCAATTTGAACATAACATTCGAGAAAAAAGTGTTCCTTTAGTAAAGTAGAAAAAGTATCAAAACTAAACATAATAAAGTTAATAGGTAGGTAGGTACTTCATTTAAAACAAGATAGGTAATTTCTTCAGTGATCAAAATCTTACATGGGTTTTTTTAAGTACGTACCTAGATACAATATTAAAACAACTCTACATTTACGTGAAGAAACATTTGTACTTAGCTGCTTCATTAAATGTTTATTGCATATATTTTTGTAATTGTTTATGACCCGCTCTTAGATGTTTACTCAACTTTAAATGCGATTTCCAATAAAGCTCTTCAGCATATTAAGGGCACATTACTCGTCGTGCGTCGACCGGCAATTATTTTATAAGCGGTAACCGCACTATCGTAAACACATCCCCGCCCACGCGATGTTTCGATTCCACAAAAGCGATCATTTAAAACGAATCCCAAAATTCGGTGTGAACAAAACAGCTATTATTATTGCCGGATAAATCACTTGAAAAAGGTTGATTTATTTGTAGTTTTCGCAGTAAGAGTTATTGTTACCACATACACTTGGCAACACCTTTTACCCAAAATAATGGAACCGAAGTCCGTGTCGGAAAATAAATGCCAACACACGTCGATTGTCTTTGACAGAGTTGACAGATTGAAAACATTTGAATGGTTATAATAACGTCCTATTACTTTAATCTTTATGCATCATTGGAGCCAACACTTTATACAAATAAGTGTGACATGTTAGCGATAAATTAATGACACGCCTATCTTGAGAAGCGTATATTTCACAGATCTGTCGCAGAAGATGGGCTGTTTAACTTGTCAGTTTGGTGCGATTTGTGAGCCGCCATTTTACATCTTTACCCTGCCTCGCTTAATTAGTTGGAATTAATGTGTGGGCTATGAATGACTTGTTATTATAAAATTAGGGTCAATTGACGAAAAATCTATTCGAAATCTTTAAACGTTTTTATGGTAATATAGAAAATACATCAGCCGACTTTTTCATTCGATAGAAATGCGGAACTATCATAGAAGATAGGCAAAAGTCAACAAATCATTTTTAAATGTCAAGATGTAATCTATAATTTCCCGCCTCATTGTCTTGACATTCTATAAAAACTGTATTTACTATAATCTATGGTCATAAGCGGTGGTCTATGAACAATATATGTGACGAGGTTTAATTACGGATAAGAATAAAGAAAGGCAGTTGCACACGGTAGCACGTTAAGCCTTGCGTGCCAAACCGCAATCAATCGCCATAACAATCAATAAACCTCCGTGAAAATCAATACAAACAATAACCGCACGACAAACACAATAATTGTGTTCTACTACACAAATCGCTACTAATTTATATTTAGAATAAGCTGCTCCAAGGAAAGCCTGTAAATTTTTTTTATTTTTCAAGAATTCTAATCGGAATCTTGTTTTTACGCATTAGGTAGGTACCTTTACATTTTCATCGGCTAGGACCCGTGAAATTAGACAAAGAAAATGCTTTAGGAAAATTTCCTAAGCTACAGAGTTGATACCTAATACAATTTTTTCTAATAATTGATCACGAAAAGTATAACGGTAGTTTTTGGTGACCTTTGGGCCCATTTTAAATTTTTAACGGCAGTGATCGATGAGAAATTGTGATACTTTTTTGTTTTTACGTTGAAAACAAACGTTAAACGAATGAGTCATGAAAAGGTAGCATATAGACAGACACTTTCACATTTATAATATTAGTAATTTTTGGAAGCTTTAGTGTTAATAATGCCTAAAATCGTCTAAAATGATTACTCACATAAAGGATGGTGCAGACGATCAGGTGCGACTAACTGTATTACGTACGTCCGCCGTTGGCGGGAATCCGTTTATTTCGTTAAAAAACTTTGCTATCGTTAAAAGTTCTGCGGCCCCCGTGGACCGATACTAGGGTGGAAAATCACATCTTTTTTGGAAACATGTTTTAGCCGATCTTATTGTAAATTTAGATAAACTAAAATTTTTCTTAATAAAATCATCTAAACATGCTTCACTGAAGATAATCTATACCTTCTTATTACCTAATCAAATATAAGTATCTATTGTAAAACTCTAGATAGGCAAAGCTCATACAATTGTTTTTTTTTAAAGTGAAGACAAATCGTACGCTTGCATGTGTGACACGTAACTACGTGTAGCGACACAGATTTCATAGATATTGGCGCGGAGTTTAAGCACCTTTTGACCCCTACAAGCGAGCTTCAAAAAATAGTAGCCCGTTATCCAGGGTCATCTATTATAATTTACAATATTCCTAATAATAATAGTTTTATAAGGAAAAACTGACTGACTGACATACCAAGGCACAGCTCAACCGGTTTAACTTAGAAAATTGAGGTTTTACATAAGGGGTAATTTCTTTACAAATAGACCCCCATTTAAAAAGAATTATGAGAGAGTCGCGTGCATCAGCTAGTATCATTATTGTCATTCATGATCATTGTATCTTCTGTGCTGAAAAACTACACTTCCAAAAAAGGTAAGTAAGTATCTACCTATTTTTTATGAAAGCGCTAAATAGTCCAGGTTTCTTTGTTCGTAAACCCTAGCAAAGTGCAGACCGTTCTCCGCGTAGCGCACAAAATTGATTATCGAATCTAGTTAACAAACTACAAGCGTCCGCACGACGAATGCTCTTAACGTTTTTACTCACTCAGGGGAATTTTAACCTACCTATCCGCAACAAAACAAGGTTCTATAGACAATTATTTACACTTTTTTAAAGTTCCGTACTCAAAAGGAAAAACAGGAACCCTTATAGACTTTCTTGTCTATCCGTCTTGTCTGTCAAGAAAATCTGTAAGATACTTCCCGTTGACCTAGAATTATGTTTCACACGTAGATAGGTCTTATAGCAAAAGTAAAGTAATAAATCCGAAAATCGTGAAAAAACATTTAAAAAAAAAATGTGTTCACGAAAAAATTAATTTACTAAATCACATAAGATGGCACAATCTGTCATTAACTTGCAGTGTTCTACATAAAAGTGCTAGTTAGGTAGGTATATCTTGTACGATCGTACGGAACCCTTCGTGTGCGGGTCAAACTTGTACTTGACCGATTTTTATTTGATCATCTCACTTGCTGAAGTTAAATTTTACTATATGCATCACTAAATGCGAGACAATGATTTGTTTTCTTTTAGTCGCTATCTTACTTATCGCTTAACTTAACAACTGTTTTATTGATGTCTCCTACAAAAAAAAAATGTTGTTAAAGGTAACTGAATAATTTAGGATTTGTAAAGATGATACGAATGGATGTGCTGTTTTAATTGAAGCAACTTAGCATTGTCGGTTAGAGCCGTGGGGGCGATCGTTTGGCCTCTCTAGAATCAATCGTGGTCGCTGCCCCCGCTGATTGCCATCTAGCACGCGATACTGATCAGCCCCCGCTCCCTACGCACGCACTGCAAACCGAACACACTCCGGACAAAAGAAATTCTTGACGTAACCTACTCTAATAACTCATGGGAAAGGCCGCAGGAAAGAAATGCGATATTGACAGGAATCCAACGGTCTCTACAATTAATGAGCCTCGCTTGTCACTTATATGTAACTTTTATTAAACACGCAATAAAAGCCATTAAAGTAGAAAAACGTTTATCGGCTAACTTACCTTATTATTCTAAATATCATATTTGTACATTTTCTTTTACCCACTACGTAGGTTACGATTTTAACTATAGACTGCTTTTATGCAAAATTTTCTTGCATCGTATTAACAATTCAAATGCGGGCATTTTTTTCGTTACCCGCAACACTTTCGAGCGGCCCTGACGTCCGCCTTCACGGACGACTCAAATGCAAATGAGCATCGATTCGTTCTGTGACGTCTAGCGCGCACTCTCACCCCTTTCTTTCTCCAACTACCCACCTTGATTTACAATCCCGGATACGCATTCCCCATTCGCCACGGACGGATATATGCCACGAAGAAATTAGCAGTATATTTTTTCATTGTCACAGTGACACGATAATTTAAGGCGCCTTTACTTTCCAAAGCATTTGAATATTCATACAACATTAGCAATCAATAACCGCTACAGAGGTATAGTTTTAGCGTGCACGCACGCGATACGTTGTCGCATAAACAAATAATTTCTCTGCTTTTTTATTACGACACAATTAAGTTAAAGGTGTAAGGATATTAAAGAAAAACTTAGCGATCGTTGTCTTATTAAAAGCAACTTTTAGACGTATAATAGGTATTCCTATATTAAGTAGCTAATAGGATATTAATGAATGGTATACAAGATCAACAGTAGCTCTACAAAAAAGCAGTCTTTGTCTGAGCTCTAACAAAAACAAAGTACATTCTATATATACATTTAATCAAACACAATAAATGAGACTTCCGTGACCGGATGGTACTAATTGTAAGCTACTTTTTTACTCCCAATATCCATCAAAAATGCACATCGTAATGACCACAATAAAGAAGTGATATTATCGTTTTACAGTTTATAGCCCTGCGGCGAGATAAGAAATGAAAGTAAATCGATAGTAAGTTAACAATCGCGGCCATTTTGTTGACACGCACAGAATAGTGCGACAAAGTGGATACAAAACAGGCGCAATTTTTGACGATATTCTGAAGCACGTCTCGGTAATTGTCCTCGTGCCGTATTCGGAATAACAAAATGCCTAGTAGAAGATCAAAGGCAATAATAGACGTGTGTTGAAAGTTATCGACGGCCCCTGTATCGAGTGAATTTGAAATCAACTAATTGGATATCACCATATCACCGTTTGAGGTTCAGAGCACGACCCGAATTTAAATATACGATCATGGGATATTGACATAACTGTTAAGTTAAACGGCGACAAAATAATCGCGTGACTATGACTCAATTGGGAACTTGCTAGGACGATCTTGATTAACCTATTATTATTTGGAATTACAGCGCACAAGACACAAGACGGGGCCGCACATAAGGTGTGCGGGCCGTCCCCCAGTCTCATACCCCGATAGCCATCTCAACATGTCGCGGACTATACTTATAAGTTATAATAAAGTTGTCTATAAGGTACCTACCGGACGAATTCTGACCATATATGTATTTAGAAATTTTAATCAGGATAGCTTTGTTAAGAGGGGTCTCTCCGTCACTCACTTCATACAAACGTAGTTCCAATTTCATTATTATTATTAAGCAATATTAAGCAACCACAAACAAAACCACAGACATTAGTTTCTAGAATATGTCTGCAAAATTTCATGGACTTTGGAAATTGGAACAACGATTGTATGAAGCGAGTGACGGAGAGAGCCCTGTTAACAACTAAGTAAATGATGCCCGCAACATCTATTGATTGATTTTCCGGGCTAAAAAGCAGCTTTCGGGATCCAAACTGCTTATCGGATGATGGCATCCAGGACTTTTAAAGGTATTACACCTGAATAAACGTAAGAAATTAAGAATAAGTACCGAATAAATTCTTAGTACAGCTAGTTGCGACTTGCGTTCACGTAAATAATATTTAAAAATGGGACATATCTAGGTAGGTACTTGTAGGTAAATAGAGACATTGCAACAATAGTTAGTCAAAGAAACAAACCGCTAGCTATAAAATAAATATACAAATCACACACAAAACTCGGCAAATGCGAATAACATTGAGCCTTGTAATTTTAGAGCCCATTTGTGTCGAAATTTTCCATTGCAAAGTGCTCATAACGTGCGTGATTCTGTGACAATAGGGTAATATAGACAAATTGTTATTTAAAAAGAAAGTAGTCGAACAAGAAGTTACGAGAACCACATACTTTTATTACCAAAGTGTGTAATAACTGTTATGATATTTAACTATATTTTTAGGGACGTTGCTGAAATGACTTTTGAAAAAGAAACGACAAAATTTCTTCTAGATCCAAAAAATTAAATTTCTTATTATATGATATTACTCCGGACACTTGCGAATTGCGTAGCGTTTATACATTTAAAGGTGGCAGTTGGTAGAGAACGCTCAACTTCAGATTTAAGACATAATAACAAGTGTAAATTAAAAATTTATAACACCCCCGACAAGTGAAGGTAACTAGAAAAGAGCTGATAACTTTCAAACGGCTGAACCGATTTTCTTGGATTATAGCTAAGAACACTCTCGATCAAGCCATCTTTCAAACAAAAAAAACTAAATTAAAATCGGTTCACTCGTTTAGGCGCTACGATGCCACAGACAGATACACAGATACACAGATACACACGTCAAACTTATAACACCCCTCTTTTTGGGTCGGGGGTTAAAAGACATAATACGTGGTAGTTACAATTAAATATTGACGCAACATGACCCAATCTCTGATCTCCATAGCAGTAACGACACTTGAGACATTTAATTTCCTAAAAGTATTCGAAGTACAAAAATTGAATGCCCAATTAAGCGGTCATTAAGGAATAAACTAGGCAATTATAAATCCAGACCACGTATATAGGGTTATTGTCAAACAGTTATGAGTTGAAAACCGTGAACATTATGGTCATGTAGATGATAATCTTGACGACGTGCTCGCCATCTCAGTAAATATATTTGTATCACGTTCTTAGTCATAAGTCGTTAACTCTGTGAATGGTGATTTCACAAAAAAAGCAAAATATATAAAAATTTAAAGTCTATAGAAGGACATGATTATGTCGCTTGCATACTTAACGAATCGAAGTGGCACGTGAGAAAAAATGAGTACAGTATTGCGATTACAATATGTACAAAGGTTGCGTCAAACGTTGTAAGGAAAATCCGCACAGAGTTACGAATAAAATAACAGCTGCACCCATTTATATAGCACGTGAAAGTTATTATTTCTATAGAATTGTACTATGATCTCCTGAATGTTGAAATAAGTAGGTATTATTATCATCCCAACGAAATCTGTGATTTTTTTGTGTTTTAACTCTTGTAGAGTCAAGGACAAAGCAGTTATAAATAAATGTAACTAAGAATGAATTGGATGAAACACTACTTTTTAACCCCCGACCCAAAAAGAGGGGTGTTATAAGTTTGACGTGTGTATCTGTGTATCTGTCTGTGGCATCGTAGCGCCTAAACGAATGAACCGATTTTAATTTAGTTTTTTTTTTTGAAAGGTGGCTTGATCGAGAGTGTTCTTAGCTATAATCCAAGAAAATTGGTTCAGCCGTTTGAAAGTTCAGCTCTTTTCTAGTTACTGTAACCTTCACTGTTGGGGGTGTTATAAATTTTTAATTTATACTTGTTAATACGTTTGATTTAAGTAAAATTATACACTACTGACCACATCAAACGAGTCGCATGGAGCCGCTAGATTAAAGGCGCAAGACCGTGGCGTGTGGAGGTCCCTACAAGGAACCTATGTCCAGCTGTGGACGTTTATCAGTTGACGACGATGATAATGATTGTTAGCGGGCACTGACGAGTCAGCATTTTGAGGCTACGTCGTGTGAGGTGTAGCGCGACCCGCCAGTTGCCCTAAGACCACAGTATCTGATTGTAGCTTCCCAAATTATAATTGGAATTATATATTTACTAGAGGATGCCCGCGACTTCGTCCGCGTGAATTTAGGTTTTTAAAGATCCCGTGGGAACTGCTTGATTCTCCGGGATAAAAAGTTGCCTATGTCAATTACACAGACGCAAGCTACCTCGGTACATGTATGTAATTTCATACAAATCGGTTAAGCGGATGGGTCTTTAGGAATCCCGTGGGAACACTTTGATTTTCCGGGATAAAAAGTATAAAGCCTATGGCCGTCCCCGGGATATAAGCTAACCCTGTACCAAATTTCGTCAAAAGCGGTTAAACTGTTGGGCCGTGAAAAGGTAGCAGACAGACAGACAGACACAGTATTTTACATAATATTAAGTATGGATTAGTGTTCACTTTCTTTGAATTTTTTCCTACTCTGGCAGAGAACACGGCGCTATCTAGCCCCTAGTACGATTGGCAAACTTGACGTCTATAAGGACACCACCATCACCCCGTACAATGATGATAAAATAATAATTATATACCTACTATGTAATATTACTCAGTAAATGATAAAATAATGTAACCAAATATTTAAATGAAATTGTAGCTAGGTAGGTACTATTATTAAGTACCTAATGTAACTTCTTGAAATGTAATGAATAATAAAACATGTTTATTTTATTACAGTCAAGGACATTCTAATTTTGTATGTAAATGGGTCATCTGTGTTTCTACCAGGTAAACTGTGTAGTGATGTATGTAGTACTTTGTTAATACATTTAGCAAAACCGAATGTTAAGAAAAATGAAAAATAATGCGACTAAGTACGGGTTTTAGCGGAAACAATGAATGTTGAAATGACTTTTTCTTTCTTCAGGTAGGAATGAAGTGTTACCAGTGGAACCAAATTGACTGTGTGTTACATTTCGATAAATGAAGAGCCTTTTTACATCCCAATAAAAACAATCTGTTCTCAAAAACACAAAACATTGCATCGCATTGTGCCGTTTACAGCCAATTAATCAAGAAGCATTTTCCCTTGCATCGCCGTATCTAAAATAAACAAAATTACCCCGACGAATCGTGGAACATATTGTCGGTTTTAAAATAAAATTTAAGAATGCAATTAAGTCTTTGTGATCTGAAAATTAATACGATACATCTTGAAAGGCCCTCTTCTTGGAGTCGTTAACACACCGCAGCGTAAATAACACTACCAAAACACTGGCAAAGTATGCCGACAGATGTCGTGTGTCAAAGCTTGTTTTAGAAAAAAAGCGAAAAGAAATTACGGGCTCGGTGTTTCCACCATTACCGGCATTCTCACGAACCGTCGTCGGTGTCGACTGGCGTAGTTAGCCGTCCGTAATAAGCTTCAATCATTTGACTTTCAATGGTCTATTACACGAGGAATCAGGCGCATAATTTGCGTAGCGTTTCACGAAAGCCACGCATACTTTCACCTCGATCTAAGTTTTGACTTTTATTAAGTTTAAAGAAAACTGCATGAATAAAAATGTACTAATTTTAACCGTAAGTTGTATTTGTTATTGATAACGATGTTTAGATGTAGCAACAATGAAAATATTTTAATGAAAGTTCAGTCCCATACCTACATGTATTGTAATAGTTATTGCAGTTAAAAATTAATTGCACGTCTTAATTAGTCGAATGCGAGCATAAATCAACATCTAAATAGTGTTTCATTGTAAACCGGAGACAATATGGTGACAGGATGAATGACCACAATATGGCGGGCGGTTTTCGCGCGAATCTTCAGTTGTTTATGGATGCGCAGGCGCCATTTTAGGATTACTGGCTTAGGCGACGAGTGGCCGGCCCCATTCAACGATAACGTTTAATGTGCCATCCGTTGCACTTCAGTTTTAATGACCTACCTAATTTCAATTGTACCAAATATAACTCCTTTATTTATTACTTGGCAAGCGCTTGTGTGCGACACAATTTAACCGCAATTAAAATTGTGCGTGATGATGAAGTTAAAACATGCCTACCGAATGTAGGTACCTACCTACTATAATAACAAAGAGCTAGGAAACTAACGATGACTTGTGATTTTGCAACTTCGTGATATTTCTCATACGCTTGTTTCGATTACTTACTTTATACATATACCCACCTACTTAGCCAAATATTTTCTAACAGTCATGTCAACTCAAACAATTTCAATTGTAACATTACGAGATTTACTTACACCAGTGAATTTTTATGAATCAACGGTACAGTAGGTATTATATTAAAAGGATCAAACTCCCAATCGCTAAAGATATTTCTGTATCTATTCCAGTTGGAACGAAGGATGGTGGAACTGGCTTTGGAAGACCGGAGGGCGAGGGTGACGAACGGCTTGCGCATATGCTCGAGGCCTCCCACATAATGAAAACCCCCACTGGCCAGCCCAACAACGATGACTCTAGAAGCAACGGAGACTCCAGTTCACCGCGAACACAGTGTCCTTCGCCTTTCTCCAATAAGGTTAGTATTCTTACAATCCATGAATTCTCCCTCGGCTGCGTGCACTTTGGCTACTATCGCCTGAGCGTCTAGCCATTACTTCAGCCATAGTTCAAGCTTCTCTAAGGCCTATCTGCTAAAAACATACATTCAGCTGCTGAAAAGAAAGCGATCGCCCAAGCGATTAAATCAAAAAGGCCGAAGAGCGTCCAACCTCAACACAATAAAACATTAATTGGATAGTAGGATGGCGATCTCTGACAGTTTTGGGTGTTAAATTAGTGCTATTCTAACTTGCAAACATTGAAACTATATATTACTAAAGCATGATGCATTTATCCTACTTTTATGTTGATAAGTTGTACAAAATTCTAGGTATCAAAAATTTATTAAAAAATATAATTTGCAGGATTCAAGTCAAAATAGAAGATTGAAAAAATATGAAAACGATGACATTCCTCAAGAGAAAGTGGTGCGCATATATCAAGAGGAACTGGCCAAAATTATGACCAGGAGAGTCGATGATATGAGGCACAGTCGCGACGGTTTTCCTGGGTACGTATCTATTTGGAGAATTGCGAATAGATTTAATGTCTTAATTATATAGCCAAAAATCAGATAACCAATTATTATTTGCGACAATTTAAACGAGAACAGCAAGTCTAAAACTAACATGTAGCGTGTTTCCTCCTTTTTTCAGCGGCGGCATGCCCCCACACATGGAGAGACCGCCCGAAGACATCCGCATGGCGCTAGAAGCTTATCATCGGGAACTTGCCAAAATACAACCCGGTGGCAACATTCCAAACCTCCATAACTTGCCAGGAATGCCACCATTCCCTAATCTTCTTGCGCTCCAGCAACAAGCAATGCAAGCGCAAAATCAACACATAAACGGGTCCGGAGCGGTCCAGGACCTCTCCCTTCCTAAAGACAAGAATACCAAAATTAATGGAATGACTGATAGTGATAAGGATAGATCTATGGACGCCGAGGAAGCTATAAGGCACGCGGGTAGCGCTTTCTCCTTAGTTAGACCGAAACTGGAACCAGGGCAGCAGTCGACCGGATCGTCAGCGTCCAGCCCGCTCGGTAACGCAATTCTTCCCCCCGCGATAACGCCGAACGATGACTTCAGTAGTTCAGCCGCGGCGAGTCCCTTGCAACGAATGGCTTCAATAACGAATAGTTTAATTTCACAACCACCGAATCCACCGCACCACGCGCCTCCGCAGCGGTCAATGAAAGCGGTCCTGCCGCCGATCACGCAGCAACAGTTCGATCTCTTTAATAATTTAAACACAGAAGATATTGTCAAGAGGGTGAAGGAAGCTTTAAGCCAATACTCGATCAGCCAAAGATTGTTCGGTGAATCCGTTCTCGGGTTGTCACAAGGTTCCGTGAGCGATTTACTTGCCCGGCCGAAACCGTGGCATATGCTCACGCAAAAGGGAAGGGAGCCTTTCATCAGGATGAAGATGTTCCTGGAGGATGACAACGCCGTTCACAAACTGGTCGCATCGCAGTACAAAATCGCGCCCGAAAAACTAATGAGGACAGGAAACTACAGCGGAGCACCTCGTAAGTTGTTTTATAAATTGACAAGTTTTCTATAATATAATATATATATATAATATAATATAATATCATATGATATATGTATGAATATCTAAAGTATCTACAAGTAAACAGAACCCCTTCTATCTACAATCGATTATGGCAGAGATAAAAAATGTGACCTGTACCTGTCTAAAAGAGACCTATGATTTTTTTAAGTTTTAAATGGCATTTTAGCATTCATATTTATTTGTAAATTTAAATATAAGTAAACTTTATAGATTAAATTGAATCGTAACCTATAATATTATATTTTATTTTAAAATAAACGTTTCAAATTATTATCCTTTCCTCTTTGCAGCATGTCCGCCAAACATGACAAAGCCGATGCCACCGACACAAAAAATGATCTCAGATGCGACATCGTTGCTGAGTAAGATGCAGCAGGAGCAGCTGCTCGGGCCCGCGCACCTCGCCCACCTGGGGCAGCCGCCGCCGCTGCTGCTGACGCCGCCCGGCTTCCCGCCGCACCACGCCGTCACGCTGCCGCCGCAGCACCACGACAACACCAAGGAGCGGAAGCCGCCGCCGCCGCCGCCGCACCACCAGCCGGTGGCCATGCGCGGCCTGCACCAGCACATGTCACCCAGCGTCTACGAGATGGCGGCTCTGACGCAGGACCTCGACACGCAGACGATCACCACTAAAATAAAGGAGGCGTTACTGGCGAACAACATCGGCCAAAAAATTTTCGGTGAAGCCGTACTGGGCTTGTCGCAGGGGTCGGTCAGTGAACTCTTATCGAAGCCCAAACCGTGGCACATGCTCAGTATCAAAGGCCGAGAACCGTTCATTAGAATGCAGCTGTGGCTCAGCGACGCTCACAACATCGACCGTCTACAAGCGTTAAAGAACGAGAGGCGAGAAGCTAACAAGAGACGGAGATCGAGCGGCCCCGGCCAGGACAACTCCTCGGATACGTCGTCGAACGACACGTCGGAGTTCTACCACTCGAGCTCTCCGGGACCCACGTCCGGCGTCCCCTCTGCCAAAAAACAACGAGTGTTGTTCTCCGAGGAGCAGAAAGAAGCGCTGAGGCTGGCGTTCGCCCTCGATCCTTACCCGAATATGCCGACGATTGAGTTCCTTGCGGCAGAATTGGGTCTCTCTACCAGAACTATAACGAATTGGTTTCACAATCATAGAATGCGGCTAAAACAGCAGGCACCACACGGTCTGCCGGCCGAACCTCCCGCGCGCGAGCAATCGTCGGCTCCATTCGATCCCGTGCAGTTCCGACTTCTACTGAACCAGAGGCTCCTCGAGCTCCAGAAAGAGAGAATGGGACTCGCCGGAGTTCCGTTACCTTACCCCCCCTACTTCGCGGCGAACTCCAATTTCGCCGCCCTAATAGGCCGGGGTCTTCTTCCTCCCGACGAGCGGGTGAAGAACCCGACCGGCGGCCTCGACCTGTCGATGCCGCTGAAGCGAGAGCCCGACGGCGATGACTTCGAGGACGACGACGTCGAGAGCAACCTCGGCTCGGAGGACTCGCTCGACGACGAATCCAAGACTGAGCCGAAGACGGCATCGACGCCCGCGGGGCGCTCGAGTAGACGGAAGCCCGCGGCGCCGCAGTGGGTGAACCCCGACTGGCAGGACGAGAAGCCGCGCAACCCCGACGAGGTGATCATCAACGGCGTGTGCGTGATGCGCAGCGACGACTTCCGGCGCGAGGCGGAGCAGACGGTGCGCGTGGAGCCCTCGCCCGCGCCGCGCGAGCCCTCGCCCGCCTCGCCGCACTCGCCGGCCTCGCGCGCCTCGCCCGACGCCCTGCCGCCGCTGCCGCCGCGCGCCGCGCTCTCCCCCGACGTCCTCCCGGAGGACAAGATAAAGACTGAGGCGGACGACGACCGGTGGGAGTACTAGACTGTAGTGAATACGAAATGAACTCTCATAGGAGTGTTAGCGGTTAAAACGGGTCCGAGTGTTAGTTAATGTCGCATTGGACGGTTATTTATTTTAGATAGGTTTGCGATCCATCGAATGGAGAACGCGTCCGGCCGCCCGGTGGGCGAGGTTGAGTGCAAATATATCGAATAGTTAGATGTGTTCTGTAATGATTCGATTGTAAGGCCAAAGACTCTGTACATAGCGTTCGGCTCGCGTGCGGAGCTTGTTCGCTGCTGCCGCGACGCCGACGGATAAATTGTAAAACTTACGATACAAAAGTTGCATTTTGCTTTAATTTTTATACACGAGAGTACCTCGAAAGGTATATCTGAGTAATTTTAAGTTATGGCTTACTTATGTTTTATTCGATTATTGTAAATAAATATACCAAATATGTATCGAAGTAGCTCGTGAGCCACGGTCCTGTATATATGTACGTAGGCTAGCGGTACGTTGTATTCTGTAAGATAAAGTTTATCGTTGTCGATAATTAGGGGTAGTAAAGGTTCATTTAATTGTTAAAAATTTTAAAGTGCAATCAGATGTAAATTTAAGCTATGGTCTATAATAGTCTATACGAACCCCAGTTGAAAAGTATTATTATGTTTATATGAACCGGTAAGGTTTTAAATATTATAGATTGGTTTACTTGAGTTACATTTAAATTATGAGTTTTTATTTTTAATAATTTTACGTTTTATTTCTATATGTATTATTATTATGATGCGGTACGCCTACGTTTCATTTTGTATTATTTGCCAGTTTTTATCAACCTATATCTACCTATTCTTTTTCTTGCCCTGTCCGTAGAATTATATCAGAGTTGTACTATTGATATATTTTTATTATTTAGAGAACGTACAAATCTAGACAGAAATAAAGTACACTACAGTTAAGCAAAAATGATGTATTGCTTTTGGTTATAGTTTTATTTTATTTTAGCAATAAATTTGCTTTTAATCTATTTTCGCTTTTTGTTGTTTTATTTTATGTTTGCACCTTTGTTTCCTTGTTTATTAGGAGATAAAAAAATGTATATTAAAGGAACCGAACTCCTTGCATCACAATGTAAATATTTACTTATATAATTTCTTGTAAATAAGGAAGGCCACATTTAGATAGTAAGATAGGTAAGTAGGAAAATAGAAACCCGAAAGTAATTACAATACGTGAAAAGTCATGAATAATCAAAATTATAAACATTGTAAAGTGTGTCGATTGAAATAATATACCTATCATCTCAAATAATATAACTTTAGGCCCTAAATTTGGAAATTAAATGAACCGTCTTTTTGACAAATTTCAATATAGATACCTACATTAAAATGAATTTTCAACGATTATTCAGTTCTTAGTAATACCAAACTCCATACATATCGATGTTATATAAAAATTATATAAAATAATAGGTAAGTAATTAAATAAATAAGATTTAGCGATAATAGTCAATATAATGAGACCTTTTAGGCTGTTTAACAGTTATGACATTATTTTAAATTTTTGATCAGATATAATTATGTTTTTATTGAAGAGGTAATATTGTCTTCGAAATGTTGCGTTTACCTACCTAATATTCATTTTCGTCAACCAAATAGCTTTGCTTTATAAAGAATATTTATATGGATTTATAATATTGTTATTATATGAATAGGTACCGAGAATATTTTGTGAAGCATTTTCATATTTACACCTCAAAATATTACTTCCATTTAATTTATTAGAAGTACCTAGGTAACTACTACATACCTACTTATAGGAAAGAAAATCTATTAATACACATGTATGCTTTATGCAATGTTCAAAACTTCCATTTACATTTAAAACACGGTAGGTGTTTACTTAATTTTTTTTTTGGTGACGTGCCAAGCTTGTATAGAAAGAGAACTTGAGAAAACACGGGTTCGACTCATGTGAGTGTTTGAGCCATGCCTTCAAGCAATGCATTAAGTACCTACCTATATGAATTACGATACTTACCTTGTTGCTAGTATGGTAGCGAAGCAAAATAAACAAAGTATTTCGAAACCGTACATACCTGTTTTTCGAAAGAAAACCAGTTAAACTACCACTACTCATATTATAAATGCGAGTGTGTATGTCTGTTGGTATGTTTGGTTTGTCCTTCAATAATTTCGCAACGGAGCAACGGTTCGACGTGATTGTTTGATGGATAGTTAAAGACCTAGGTACTTATATCCCGGATAATCCAAGATTTTTACGAGGATTTTGAATAACCAAATCCACGCGGACGTAGTCGCGGGGATTGGTCCTTAATAAAAATTGCAACTTCATACCTTCTAGGTACAGAATGTTATGGCAATGCCAAAAAAAATATATCGTAAACCCACTAGCTGACTGGTCTAGGTTACTTTAATCAGGTAACACAGAAGATAAGGCAGTTCAGAGATGATTTGAACCATGTCATAATCAGGGCAAAAAAATCTCCATGACTCCCATCAACCTCTGTAGATTGATGAGTAACACAGAAGGTAAAGGCAGCCCAGACACAATTTGAACCACGTCATAATCGAAAAGAAAAAAATTACCCCGTGACCCCCATCAACCGAGGATTGATGAGAGATCACTGAAAATCTTTTTTAAAGTTACAGATTAAAGCCCCCGTGCACGGAAGGGCGGTTTCAGATTCCCAAAAAGGACAAAAAAACTTGATGATTTACGCAAATAATAATTTTCATTATCTACATCTTTTCTACATCGGTTTGGCGTTGAAAGTTGAAACATACAGGCTACGTGATAGCATTTGAATGCAAATCTGACGAACAAAGTATGAGTTTCCGCTAAATCTGTCGACTCCAATACTAAGTTTAGGTAATCCTGATAGTAGGTACATAAGTTGGTACCTAATATAAATATATTAGGATAATGTGGAGCCTTTTAGCAAAACTGACAATTTCAACATAAATACTAAATTTATTATTACCTTGCTGGTTAATTTTCTTTATAGTATGTTCGCAAGATAGGTATCAAATAGAAACAAACGAGCGAGAGATCATTCACTTAATCAAGGGGTAACCTTTTATCGTGTTAAGAATTGTCGAAATCTTAGTTTGCGAAGTCGCCAGTCAGACTTAGTGAAAGCCCACAATTTGTTGGCCAATTTTTCTTTAACCACCAATCTTTTTTTTTAATTCAGACACAAGTTAGCCCTTGACTGCAATCTCACCTGGTGGTAACTAAGTGATGATGCAGTCTGAGATAGAAACGGGCTAACCTAGAAGGAGTATGGCAGTTTTCATTAAACCCATACCCCTTTGGTTTCTACACGGCATCGTACCGAAGCGCTAAATCGCTCAGCGGCACGGCTTTGCCGGTAGGGTGGTAACTAGCCATGGCCGAAGCCTCTCGCCAGACCAGACCAGAAATTCAGAAACTTTAAATTAAAATTCCAAACCCCAGCCGGGAATCGTACCCGGGACCTCCCACTAATAAGACCATAGCGCATACCATAGTCATAAACCATAACATCAAGTTTTTTGTCCTTTTTGGGGATCTGAAGACGCCCTTCCGTGGACGGCGCGTTCCTATCTGAAACTTATAGACTTTCTGTGATCTCCGATCATTCCTCAGTGCATACAGCTATCACTTTTTCGCCATGATTCAAATCCCCTACCAAAAACCACCACCATAACAACTTTCAACTTCTATAAAAATATCTCATCTTACAGGCTACTAGTACTATAGCTATGAGCGTATTTATGATTTTAATCTACGTCTACAGAACTGATTTCTGCTTACTTAATATATATAACATTTTTTTTTGTTAATAGGTAGTTTTAAACCGAAAAATTAACAAACAAGCCTGAAATCTATACAATTTCAGGCATGATGCATTATATGAAATATTCGCAGTGACCAAAATTGTAATTTGGCGTCTTAACTTTAATTGTTCTGTTGGTATTGAGGTAGCAATTAACTGTACATAAGTAATGTAGCGAATAGACTATTATGTACTACGTTATCTCTATTACATTATGACATAGGGATAAAGTTATAGCGGTAATTATTATTGTTCATATCATAATATTAATGATAATGACGCTGAAAACATTGTCTTCTTTCCGAACAATTTCTAAAGTTATTAAATTAAAATAAAAAAAAATTGCTAATCAATGTTTGTTTCATTAAAAAACTTATCCATGATACCTACGTCTCGTAACTTTTGCTACCTGAGCACTTCATAATAGGTATGTACCTATTAAGAGCCATTACGTACTGTCGACTAGTCATCTGGGTCCGGCCGACTAGTCGACAGTGTGTAATAGTTCTAAAAGGTAAAAATCTGGTCTTGCTATCCTGACTTCTAGATACGTGAAAGAAGCAGAGTGAGAAAAATATGGACGCAAGTAGGTATGTGTAAGTATTTTCTTTATTAAAACAAAAACAATAATAGTACCTACTCATCGTCGTAATAATAGTAACATAGTATTAAAACAAAAGCAATAATATAAAAGTTAGGCACTGTCAATCAACTTCCTCGATAACTGGTCCGTCGCTGCCTTTACCAGTTTTCGAACCTATGCCATGTAGCTTTTTCATGATAGGAGCACAAACTGCCGACAACTCCTTTAATTTATCCTCATACTCGACTTGCTCTGCCAAAGAATTCTTTTCAAGCCAACTCAAAGCTTCATTACATAACCGACGCGCTGTAGAACTCTCAGAATCACCAACCTTACCACCAGCTTCATCGACGGCTTGCTTCACACCGAAAATATAAGTTTCCAGTTTATTACGAGCTGCAACGCGATCTCTTTGTCTATTATCTTCATCCTTGTATTTATCAGCATCCGAAATCATCTTGTCTATATCAGCTTGCGAGAGGCGTCCTTTATCATTCTTAATTACAATGTTCTTACTTTTACCAGTACTGTTTTCTTTAGCTGATACATTAAGTATTCCATTGGCGTCCAAATCAAAGGTTACGTCGATCTGAGGGATACCACGTGGTGCCGGCGGAATGCCAGTTAAATTGAAATTTCCCAGCAAATTATTGTCCTTGGTCATGGCCCTTTCACCTTCGTAGACTTGAATCGTAACAGCTGGTTGGTTATCAGAGTATGTTGTAAAAGTTTGAGAATGTTTACAAGGAATCTTTGCGTTACGTTCTATTATATTTGTCATAACCCCTCCAGCCGTTTCTATTCCTAGTGACAAAGGAGTGACATCGACAAGTAAGACGTCTTGAATTTTGGAATGACGGTCTCCGCTCAATATAGCAGCTTGTATTGCTGCTCCATAAGCGACAGCTTCGTCAGGATTGATAGACAAATTAAGCTTCTTGCCGTTGAAATAGTTTTGCAGCAAACTTTGTATTTTAGGTATACGAGTAGAACCTCCGACTAAAACGATATCATGTATAGAACTTTTATCGAGCTTAGCATCTTTCAGAGCCTTCTCTACCGGGTCTAATGTTGAAGAGAAGAGATCTCCATTAAGCTCTTCAAAACGTGCTCTAGATATTCTTGAGAAGAAATCTATACCCTCATATAAGGCATCAATTTCTATGTTAGCTTCAGTACTAGAGGACAGCGTCCTCTTAGCTCTTTCCGCTGCTGTTCTGAGACGTCGTAAAGATTTAGGATTGTTACACAGATCTTTTTTATGCTTTCTCTTAAATTCGTTAGCAAGAAAGTTTACAAGGCGACTATCAAAATCTTCTCCACCAAGATGTGTATCTCCCGCAGTCGCTTTGACTTCAAATAATGAACCCTCATCAATTGTGAGAATCGAAACATCAAACGTACCTCCCCCTAAATCAAAAATTAGTACATTCCTTTCTCCTTTTAAATTCTTGTCCAATCCGTACGCCAACGCAGCAGCAGTTGGTTCGTTAATAATCCGAAGAACATTTAAACCTGCGATGGCACCAGCATCTTTAGTAGCCTGCCGCTGCGAATCATTAAAATATGCAGGGACTGTAATAACAGCATTTTTTATAGAAGTTCCTAAATATGTTTCAGCTATCTCTTTCATTTTGGTCAAAACCATGCTACTTATCTCCTCAGGGGCAAAACGTTTGGTTTGGCCTTTGTATGTAACTTGAATTTTCGGCTTACCGCTGTCATTTATAACTTTGAAAGGCCAATGTTTGAGGTCTTGCTGTATTTTAGGGTCATCAAACTTTCTCCCTATTAAGCGCTTGGCGTCAAATATAGTGTTGCTTGGGTTAAGGGCGACCTGGTTTTTGGCAGCGTCGCCTATGAGGCGCTCTGTTTCTGTAAATGCTACGTATGATGGTGTTGTTCGGTTTCCCTGATCATTTGCAATAATGTCCACATTCCCATGTTGCCACACACCTACGCAGGAATAAGTTGTTCCCAAATCTATTCCAATGGCTGGCATTTTTTATTTATTTTCTACTTTTATATTTATATTGACTTTTAGTTGATAATAATTTTTTTTTATATTTTCCGACAATTTGAAATAACTATTATTCTGATTATGAAAAATTATAACTATATTCTTTTATTTTAAAAACAAATTCGAAGGCCAGTAATGTATCCAGGAGCCATGGAAGTAGGTAGAATTAATTACCATGGAACTAGAAAGTACCTACTTCGTACGTGCTTCCATAGGAAGTACTGATAAAAGGCCTTACGTCAGTAACTGAATTTCAAATTACTATTTCGGCGTGTCAGATCAAGTCAGGTCGTGTGTGTGGGCCTAAATTCAAAGAGACTAGAACTTGAAATTTAGGTCTATAATTACTCAGTCTATGGTCTAAAAATTTGACATTGGCAATGACAGTGACATTTAGTCTAAAAACAAATCGATTGTGGCGCAACATAACCTAAAACTCTTTAAACATTTACATAAACTAAAATTTCTAAAAATTTGACCCACTGTATATTATGTGTATTGTAAAATTATGTGTATTGTAAATTATGTGTATTGTAAAATTTAAAATTTTCACCGAGATTATGCAAATCAGTTAAACTTTATTAACCTCTTTTGTTTGTGTAATGTGAAACAACATAAACAATCCTAACCTAAACACGTTATTTTCCTTACAAGATTCTTTAGTAATTCGTATTCTCTTTATTTAAAAATGAGATACGCTCAACTAGTTGTCGGCCCAGCCGGGAGTGGGAAGGTAAGAAATCATTAAGTTTTGACTAAATGATGCCCATGACTGCACGGTCTCATGGATAGGTTTTTTAAAATCCCGTGGAAACTGATTTCCTGGGCCAAATTTAACCTAGGTGCTTACATAAAGAAACAGGTTTCCTGTACGGAAAGGTTGGTGCAGGTCGGTAGGTACCGCTCAGTACTTACGTTATCTTGTACCTGTTACCTGTCTCTTTATGTAAGAACTAAGAGCTCATAAGATAATATGAGGTTATTTTACCTTCATCTATTAGTGACTCGTAACGACCTATCGGTACCGTGAACCTGATTATTTATGTTAGCCCTTAGTCACTCTCCCCAAGGCTTTATAAAAAAATCATGTCAATCCACTGCAACATACTGAAGGATGGTTTGTCCTGACAGGCAAACACAACAATTATTGTGCATTTATTAGATTAGCAGGAGAGCAGGGATCATTTTTCGCTTTAAGTTAGATCTTTGTCATATTTCTTCTTCAGTCCACAAATCATACCAATTATTTTCTTAATAAGTAGGTAAAAATCCAAGAAACTGTTTAGTTAAATTTTTCCTTATAATCCTATTTTTTTTCAGTCCACATACTGCTCAACAATAGTAAAGCAAGCCACAGATACAAAACGTATAATAGAAGTGGTGAACCTGGATCCAGCAGCAGAGCATTTTGATTATGAGCCCCTTGTAGACATCAGAGAGCTAATTCACTTGGATGATGCCATGGAAGATGAAGAACTCCAGTTTGGGCCAAATGGAGGACTTGTCTTTTGCTTAGAGTAATTTTTATCTATTTACCTAACTAGCTGACCTGTCTGGCTTCACTCAGTGAAATTTAATCATACTAATATTAATTATAAATGTGAAATTGTGTTTGTTTGTTTGTCCTGCCTTCACACCCTGACATCAATCGAAAAGGATTATTAAAATAGGTTCAGTAGTTTCAAAGTAGTAGTAGTTTCAGATTAAAAACAAATCTTCACACTAATATTATAAAGGCGAAAGTTTGTATGTGTGTGTGTGTATGTTTGTTACTCCTTCACGCAATAACTACTGGACGGATTGCGCTGAAATTTAGAATAGAGATATATTATACCCTAGATTAGCACATAGGCTACTTTTTATCCGGGAAAATCAAAGAGTTCCCACGGGAATTTAAAAAACCTACATCCACGCGAACAAAGTCGCGGGTATCAGCTAGTTCAAAATAATAGTATAGTATATCTTTGTAGTAGTTTTTAATAATAGTATATCTGTCCATTAGCTACCTTTAAGCTGACAGCACACATACACATAACTGAACATAGAAAACAAAACTAAGTAGAGGCTTGACAATAGTCCTGTTGATACCCTTAGGGCATGGTACCCTAATAAATGAATTAAACTTTTTTAGAACTGGCATGCACTGTGTAACAGGTTAATTTATTCTTAACCTATATTAAAATAGTTAATACTGGAGACATGCTGAAATGAAGATTCAAAATGAAAGTAATGTGGTAAATAATCTACATTTCAGAACTTTATTAGAAAACTGTGACTGGCTTGAAGAGCAACTAGGCGATGTGGATGATGACTACATCCTGTTTGACTGTCCCGGTCAAATAGAACTATATACTCATTTACCAGTCATCAGGAAACTAGTGGACACTCTAGAGAAGTGGAACTTCAGGATATGTGTTGTCTTTATGATTGATTCACAGTTCATGGTTGATGGAGCTAAGTTTCTATCAGGTACACTATCTTTTACACGTAACATTTTTTTAAATCCAAATTTCTTGAAAAATAGGAAAGTATTCCATACTAATATTAGAAATGCGAAAGTGTGTATCTGTCTGTTGCATGTCCAATTTAACCATTTTGATATTTTGATTGTGGATTAAAGTCCCCGTGGGATTTTTTATGAAACCTGAATCCCTGAAAATAAGGCCATGTGCCTTGTACTCAGATTGGACTAAAAATCCATCAAATGAAATCATTTATTTGCTACATGCATGCTTTCATACTTACATGCTTAATATTATAACTAAGCAAGTGTCTGTCTGTCTGCTAGCTTTTCAAGGCTCAGCCGTCCAACCGATTTTGATGAAAGGTAGAGGAAGCTTACATCCTGAAGACGGACATAGGCTACTTTATATCCTGAAATATTAAAGAGTTCCTACAGGACTATTAAAGACCTAAATCGACGCGGACGATGTCGCGGACATCATCTAGTATTTTGTATACTTTTTCAGGAACAATGGCCGCCCTCAGCGTGATGGTAAACCTGGAGCTACCGCACGTCAATATATTAACTAAAATGGACCTTCTCAGTAAATCGGCAAGAAATCAACTTGATAAGTAAGTATCAATCAAAACACTATTATTTTCTTCTCCACCAAATAGGTCAATTAATTTGACGCTATCCTTTTCTGCAAGGAGCATTATGAAAGGAATAGCAATACTATAAGATATCTCTATCTCTAAAGAAATTGTGTATAATGCATAGGGCACATTGACAGAAGGATGTGTGAAAAAGCTTTAAATATAAGCCATATTTCATGACAACTTTATTAAGATTTAGCGTGGTATCAAATGGTTCATTCTGAGTTAATGTCTCATTTTATTTGTCACCTTTGATTCATTTTGTGTTTAGGATATTCCGTTTTGAGTGAAGAATGCCAAATGAATAACAGAAATAAAAAACAAAAAATGAAACATTAGATATCACCATAAGATTATGTGTCTACAACACTGAAGTATTATTACTTACTAGCCGATGCCCGCGACTTCGCCCGCGTGGATTTAGGTTTTTCGAAATTCCGTGGGAACTCTTTGATTTTCCGGGATAAAAAGTAGCCTATGTGCTAATCCAGGATATTATCTATCTCCATTCCAAATTTCAGCCAAATCCGTCCCGTAGTTTTTACGTGAAGGAGTAACAAACATACACACACACATACAAACTTTCGCCTTTATAATATTAGTGTGATCTCTTGCTTGTTCTAACTTTACAACAGTCTCTCCCTAGATTGTTTTTAATTTTCTTATTTTTATTTTTATTTTTCAGTTACCTCGATCCAGACCCGCACATTTTACTAGCAGATATGAGAAACGCAAAATCCAAATGGCATGAAAAATACGCTAAATTGACTGAAGCCATTGGAGAAGTTATAGAGAACTTCAGTTTAGTGAGGTTCTACCCACTCAACATCAAGGAGGAAGAAAGCATAGAAAACATACTGCTGACCATAGATAATATCATTCAATACGGTGAAGATGCTGATGTTAAAATAAGAGATTTCGATGAGCCAGAACCAGATGAAAATGATGAATAAATATTTTTTCAATATATTGTTTTGCTTATTCCCTCATTGATCTTTGTTATTGCACTGTTGGAATTACTGTTTAGGAAATAAGTTTTTACTTAGAATTCAAAAGCAAACTAAGTTAAACAAACTTTATTTTAGAGAAACATACTAATACAAGCATAGATTGCAATAAGCAAGACCTAAATTAATAACCAACTTAAGCCATAGATGATTATTCTAGACTATATGATTGTTTTATTACTTAACTATTTCTTATCAAAATTGCTGAATTTGTTTCAACATTGAATTTCATTTTTATAAATTGAAGACAAGGTGTTGGTAATACATTTTTAACTAAATAATTGCTAAAATTAATAATATAAGTATTATTTATTCAATACCTCTAGTATTCATACCAACTATAGTTCGCGACAAGTCGACATGGCAATCGCGGTGGGGGAGCCCCGCACAGCCCCCGCGCTAAAAAGTGCGGGATAGTGCGTAGCGGATTGGCATGTCGGCCTGTCGCGAACTATGGGTATTGAAGCTTACTTTAATATTATCTAATCAAACAGCAGCTAAAGTTTTTCATAGAAGCAAAATACGAACAAGTAATTTAATAATAATGCCAATTGGGATACAACTTTTAATTTTAGTTAATTCGAAATACAGCAATATGAATATTATTGTAATCAAATTTTTTTTTTTAATTTGGTCCTATAACTCTAATCATGTAATGATTCCATAAAGACGTAGATTGTATAACATGCTAAAGAATTGAAAAAGGGTGACAAGTGATGACACCAAATCAACTGCAATCTTGAAGAATTCTCCACGCTATTAAAAGTACAACACCATGGCGAGGCCCCTACCAGAGACATGTCCAGGCAGTCCAGCAGTGGACGTCTATCGGTTTACAATGATGATAATACGGTGTCGTGTGGTGCCAAAATGTCTATTCTGTATCATAATATTAATCAACATAACTGAAACACGGCGTGATTCAAAACTTAGACATGGCGCCGTGTGGCACAAATAAGTGAAACCACGGTGCGGTGCTGAAACGAATCCTTCGCCATTTATCTTATAATATTATGATAACTACAAAGCGCAGGGTCATCCACCTCAAGGTGGTGCAGGAAGGTTAGATGGTCAGTGATGTTGAACAATTATGAGCCGAACGGCATCCGACCTACAACACGGCGCCGTGTGGTAACAGAGCAAAGCCCTCCCAACCCTGGGCATCAGGGCTATTTGCATGCCAAATTGGGCTTCTTTCGGTATGGAAGTAAGCCACAACGTCCCATATCATAACATGGCGGCATGCATTGCACCGTGTTGTGTCAAAACGAAACCTCATTTACTCTATGCTATTAGAACTACGAAACCGAGTGACATAAATATTTGACTTCAACCATAACATGGCACAAAAAACCACGGTACAGAAGTAAGCCACGACGTCCCATATCATAACGAAACCTCATTTCCTCTATACTATTAGAACTACGAAACCGAGTGACAAAAATTCATAACATGACGCCATGTGGCACAAAAACACGGCGCCGTGTAGTGCCAAACAGAACCCCAGTTTCCTCTATAATATTAGAACAACAAAAACTTGCGATATAACACTGACATGGCACCGTGTGGTGCCATAGGGCTTCTTCGGCGTACTTTATTCACAGAGCAGGTTCATCCACCTCAGGTTGGTGCGGGAAGGTCTGATGGTCAGTGATGCTGAACACGTACATGCGGCATCCGAACTGCAACAGTGCACCATGTGGCACCAGCGCAGAGCCCTCCCAAGCCGCGCTCGCGGGCGGTGGTGCGCCAGGACAAGTGCATTCTGACTCTTCTTCTATTGGTACCGTGAGAGAGCCGTTCAGTCTGGAACAACAGGATTATTTGCTCTGATGATGCTGATTGTTTCATACTTTTGTGTAGCGCGAGTGGTGATGGCCTTATAATTTATTTTTAAAATGACTGACGCAGACAGATGGACAGACGAACTGGACGAAACTTTAGGGTTCCTTGTGAAACTAAGGAACCCATTCACGCGCGTGCTCCACTCAGAGTAATTGATCAGCTCGAAGTGACGCGTCACCTACACTAACCCTAGTTAGTGTTAAAATCGTACCGCGGAGGTTTGGTCCTCCTGTGGCGCACGACTTGCCGCAGCGCCTGCGCGCGCGACTCGGCGGCGGGCGGCGGCGGCGCGTCGGCCGCGCTGTCGTGCGACAGGTCGCAGGCGTAAAGCACGCCGTTCACGCGCGTGCCCCACTCCGAATAGTTGATCAGCTCGAAGTGATGCGTCACCTGCTCAAACAAAATCGTATCATTAGTACCTCAGTAACATTAGTTGATGTGCAAGTAAAGTTCGTCGCACCGACCTCGTCACAGAATATAATCGCGTGTCGCGGCGACACGCGGCGGCAGCGGCCGTCCAACACCACGTCGCAAGCGCCGTCGCTGCCGATGCTCAGAGACGACAGGCGCATCGGAATCGCGCGACCCAACGCCGCTTCGCCGCCATTTCTGTGGCAAAAAAACCCGCTTAGATGCAAGTTGGACTCGTACACGAAAGGTTCCGTACCATTGGTACAAGATTTTTTTTTAATTAGCGGCTATTTTGAAATTTTAATTATTTGTCGTTATAGCGGCAACAGAAATATACAATTGTGTGTACTTTGACTTTCAACTCTGTACACGAGATAATTCCGATATTGATATTTGAAGATATGGAATCTATTGACTCACTTGGCAGGCGGCTTCAGCTCGCATAACGCAGCCTTAACAAGCGCATCGGCAAGGTCCAGCGCGGGGTGCGGCGGCTTGGGCACCGGAGACGGCGCGGGCGGCGGCGCGGGGCCCCACACTGTCGCCGCGATCCGTTCTCGATCGGCACGCGGTAACAGCTCCGATGGTAGGGGCAAGCGCCGCACGCCGAGCTTAGCGAGCCGGGCACGCGTGGCGGCACGCAGCGCGGAGGCGGCGCGCGGGCCCCACGTGCCGGTGCCGCTGCGGCGCCAGCGCCCTGCGCCCGCCTCGCCTGCGGCTACCTGACAACAAAATTACAAAGTTAGGCCTCCAATACAACTGCTTAGCGATAGTACGAACTAATACGCAGCGCTCACTTTGCATTAGTTTTCGAGCAAAGTAGTGAGGTTTTTTTAGTACTGCAAAATTTCTTACTGCTCTAATACACCGCTTTGCGACGCCAATACGGCGCAATTTTTTTGCGATGCCTCGAGCGAGTTCAGTTTTCGATAGGGCGAAGTAGCGTCGCGGTTTAGATTACGCTACATAAGTGAAGAGTGAAGAATGTTGATCAAGTTTTAAGCTACACCCCTTTACGAATTGAATTTACAGAGAGTTATTGATTCAACATTGAATTATTTTAGTAAAATGTTTTATTTCAAATCACTTATTAAAAAATACTCAAAATCATAGTATCTATATACTTTCAAAAGTATGTGTTCCCCCCCCAGCCGTGCTCTGAGGGACCGCAGGTCGTAACAAAAAAACCACGGTTTGTTCTAAAAAGGCCGGGCCGGTTTATTGAACCCAAGGACGAACACACGTTGATCAATATTTTACATGAGTATATATTCCTTACATAATCGACCAAGACCGCGACATATTGGTCGTACAGCGCCATCTATTATCTGGCTTGGTAAACAGTATAATTGGTCTTGAACATACCGCCCGCCAAGGACATTTAGTGAGAAATGTCCTTAATTAAATGTGTTAATATCATGTACTCGTAAATATGACTATGTTCTTGGTGGGTGGTCTTACATGGTTTGAAACTTGTACTAAATGAACTATAAATGAACTAGGTTGAACTTTGAAATTACATAATGTTAAATGTAATGTCTTGAATTTTTGAACTAAATTAAACAATTATAAATGAACTAAATTGCGCTTTTAAACCATGCAATGGTTTGCTCTTACATGAAATAAATTTACAAATTTGATCTTATGAACTATAGATATTATCAAACTTGAGCTATACATAAACTTAAACTATAACAATTTCTTATTATCTAACTAACCTACACAGTGTTGATCTAGTAACAGTTTGACCTCAACGATGACTTATCGCATTTTGAATGAATTGCCACCTTTTCAGCATACTTACATTGGACTCAAAATAGTTAAGTATTATTAACCTTTGGTACAGCTATCAGTGGCCCTACGGATCTTACAAATACCGGTGTAAACGGCAGAGAGTCACTGAGATCTGAACTGTCTCCAGATATGGGCTGTTTTAATGTGTATTTTAAATTGTAAGCAACTTTTGTCCTCCTAAGTACTTGAAATATTGTTCTTAAATTCTTCGTTTCGTACTTTCTTTTTCAGTAAATACTTTAAAACTAAATGAGAGTTTGATCTCCTTCCGAATGAACTTTTAAATCTGTCGGCAACTGGATACCTAATGTGGAATTTAATACTAGCTTCTGTTATGTGCTTCACCATCGTAGGACTTGTACTGTAGTAAGTTGTTCTACTTCTTCAAGGTAAGTATTCTTTTATTTTCTTTAAAATTATGCTAAAATTGTCTTTTGCTATTTTGCTATACCGAATATGCTTTTTTTTTTTTTTGAATAAATATTTTTTGCTTTTATACTTAGTGCTATCCACTCTAGTGGCCTATATGATGTATACTAACTAATAATATTGATCTTTTTGTTTCAGGTCCAGACGTTGGCTTCAGTATTCACCGAGCATCTAGATTGATCTTCGCTTCGGATAAAGGTAAGTTCTAAATCCTATGGTACTCTTTTTCCATTTTTATTTTTCCCTTGATCTTTAGTTTGTCCTTAATAATTTTTGTCCTTTAATTTTTGTTGTTCTTTTGCTCTAGTTGTTCTTTTTGTTCTAGTTGTTCTTTTTGTTCTATAACTTTTGTTCTAGCGTTCTTTTAGTTCTAGTTGTCCTTTTTTTGTTCTAATATTCATTTTTGTTCTTCATGTCCTTTTTGATCTTGAGGCTAATTTTGCTCTGTTTGTTCTTTTCCATTGTGTTCTATTTGTGCTTACCCTTGCTTAAGGTGTCTTGCTGTTGCTTGTCGTTTTCTTGTGTGTGATTTTGTATGTTCTCTTGATCTTCTTTCTTGTATATGCTTGTTAATATATCTACTTTATTGTTATTCCATTTTTCAGCTTGCTCTTTTAAGGTTGTCTTATCGTTTCTTACGAATGCATGATGTGGTAAGTAGACAGTTTCATTATTTTCTCTGTCATTTATGTTTACAGATTTTATATGGCCTAATTGTAAATTTCTGTTGTGTTCTATTTGTTTCAGATCTAAATTCTTCGATAGCCTTTTGTCTGATGGTTGGGTTTTGGTTACGTTCAGGCGTCGTGTCCGATTGCGACCTTCATCTGTCCTATTTGGTGTTCTTGGTTTGAACTTTTGCTCTACTTCTATCCGTTTTGAATTTTTAGTTTCAGTGACCTGAGCATGCATAACCGATATTTTCGGAGTGTCCTCGTTGTTCTTGTTAAATTGTTCGTTAACTGTGCCAGACAGAATCCACCCTAATGTTGTTCTTTGTGCTATAAGTTTCCCATTACGGCTCTTCTTTATGCCTTCTTGTACTATTTGGCTATAAATATCAGCACCCAACAGCAAATCGATTGCCTTGGAAGTGTTGAAATGGGGATCTGCTAGTTGTAAGTTCTTAAATTCTGTCCAGTCCATGTTATGCACTTGACGTTCCGGTAAAAACGTAGTTATGTTCTTCAGCACGTAAGCTCTGACCTGTATGTTGTTGTCCTGGTTTGTCCTTGATCTTAATTTGATGGTAACTACATATTTTGATCGTATGGCTTTGTTTCCTCCTAGTCCAGTAATCGTTCCGCTTACAGGAGTCTTCTTAAGACGCAACAGCTGGACTGCAGCCTCAGTTATAAAACTGGCCTGCGATCCTTGATCTAACAAAACTCTGAGGATATGATCCTTACCAGCTTCAGACTCGGTGTTTACTAATGCCGTAGGAAGTAAAACCTGGCCGCAACTGGAAATCCTTTGAGTTGAAAGACATGAAACTATTGGTGGAGTATTAGTTAAAGTGCTAGTACTCTCAACAGGTTTTTCTGCCGTTGAACTGGAAGCTGTGCTCTCGATCTCTTGATGCAAAAGGGAATGGTGACGCAATTTACAAATCCTGCAGGATCCAGGATTTCTGCACTGAGAAGATATGTGATTGCTGCCTAAACAGTTCACGCAAATTGAATTCTTGGCCACAAAGTCACGCCTTGTTGCGATATCTTCACCAGCAAACCTTTTACAAAAACACAATTTGTGTTGCTCTGAACAATACTCACAGCGCATAACTGAGGTATTTGTAGCTATAAAAGACTTTGGTTTTGAACTAGAACCACTGTTGTACTGTACTGAAGGTTTTCTAGAATCTACAAATTCTAAAGCGCGAAAACGGTTTTCCATAAAAGTTTTAAATTGTTCTAAGGTTGGCAATTGATTCGAATCCACTGAACTAGAAATATGTAGCTCCCACTGTTTCCGTGTTTCGGAATCGAGTTTGAAAGTAACAATATGAATTATGATAATATCCCATGTGCTAACATCAATGTTTATATTTTTTAAGGCATTCAAGCAGTCTATGGTGGTGTCTATAAGATCTTTTAGACCGGATGCTGACTCAGTGTTCATCTGTTTAATGCTAAACAAGCGCTTAAAGATGCATTTTGCTAAGTATTTTCTATTGTTGTACCTTTGTTCTAATAGAGACCAGCATCGACTGTAATTTGCACTAGTAATTGGTGTATGCCTTATTAATTGCTCTGCCTCACCCGTTATGTGAGCTTTCAAATAATTTAACTTTTGTACATTGTCTAAATCAGTATTATTGTGAACAAGAGAAACGAATAAATCACGAAATGTTGTCCATTCTGAATAACTACCCGAAAAGATTGGAATAGTAATTTTTGGAAGCTTTACTAACGGGCTGACCTTATCACTATTTTTACTAGGACTTGACTGACTTTCTGTTGACCTAAGTTGATTTAAAGTTCTTATTAACAGAGATTTATAATTGAAATAGTGATCTTTAGTAATATCATAAATTTCTTTTACAACATACTGTGTACTTGCTAAAATATCTGGTTGTGAAATTTCAAACAATTTAGCATGATTTGCTCTAAAAGATAACCAATCAGTTTCTAAACTTTCCGATCTAATTTCTATGTACTCTTTGCTTATCCTTTCTTTTGCACTTTTCTTAAAATTGGATAAATCCTTTTTAATTGAATTGTGTAAATCTAACTGCACATTTATTAGTCCTTCCATTTTGTACTCAAATTAAGTTAATTATTGATCTGCTTAGCTAAAACTTCACCTCTTTACTGACCTATTAAATAATCATTGTCCTCATTTGAACTCAAACTAAAAGTGTTCTAAATTCATTTGTACTAATTTAAGTTAAGCAACTTGGAAAATAACCAAGTGAAAGCAAAGTTCTCGATTAAATTAACAAGTGTTCTATCAATCAAAATAATTCTATGTTCTATACCATCATGTAAATCACAAGTGTTTGATTGATCTAAAATTTCTATGTCCTAAATAATTTCAATGTTCTTTTATCTTGAAAAATTTACAAGTGTTTTACTGATTGAAAAAATTCTATGTCCTAAGATATTTCTTGAAAATTTTACAAGTGTTTGAAACTTAAACAGTTCTAGGGGAAATCGGACATAGGTTCCCCGTTCCCTCGTTTTTAGTGAAATTATTCTAAGTCCTTACTAGCATGCAATTTACTCTAAGTTAAAGTTAAGAGTTTACTAATATTTCTACAAGTTTCAAATTCTATATTCTTATTAGCTTGAATTTTCTAAGTTATTGAAACCAATGAAATAAAGTTCAATTTTGCTTGAAATATGAATCACTGACATAAAGTTTAATTTTGCTTGAAAAGTTGACATAAAGTTTGTACTCACGGTTTGACACTTCACTTGAACTATTGCACTCACACGTCACGATGACAGCTGTCAGCTTGACTTTGGCACCTGTCAGACTTGACTTTGACACCTGTCAGCTTGACTTTGACACCTGTCAAACTGGTCCTTGGTAGTCCATCCTTGGCGTACTAGGGTTGTCCTGCTCTGTACCGCTCGTCTCGCTCGCTCTCGCTGGTCCGCGCTGCTAGCGCCCTCTGCCGGCGCCTGCCGCCGCTGCTGGAATCACGTACTCTGGTGTCTGCAGCGATCCACTGCGAGTACGGTGAGTGGTCCACTCCAGTGGACCACTTGTTCTTCAAAAAAGGTCCGGTTCTGGAGGAACAAAATGTTTCCCCCCCCCAGCCGTGCTCTGAGGGACCGCGGGTATTAACAAATCAAAAACACACGGTTTGTTCTAAAAGGCCGGGCCGGTTTATTGAACCCAAGGACGAACACACGTTGATCAATATTTTACATGAGTATATATTCCTTACATAATCGACCAAGACCGCGACATATTGGTCGTACAGCGCCATCTATTATCTGGCTTGGTAAACAGTATAATTGGTCTTGAACAGTATGAAACTTTGCTTGTATCTGCAATTTTCCCGAAACACGATCTTAAAACTTCCTTGGCAATTTTGACCCAAAGTATCTGGGTTTTTTTTAAATGGCCTATGGGTGTAAAGTTAAATGTCGGAACAATTTCTCTCACCTGTTGCAGCCGTTGCCAAGCCAGCAGTTTGATGAGCCTCTCGTCCAGCTTCTGCAGCTGCTCCTCGACGGTGGCCAGCAGCTCCTCGACGCCTTCTTCCGCACAGAGCTCCAAGCGTTGAGGCTTCGAGCCGCGCTTGCCGGGACTCTTGTCTTCGCTTTGAGACACTTTGCGCTTCTTTACGGATGCTGTTAGGTGCTCGAAGTCGGAGTCTGAAAAGTCGCTCGAATCTGTGTTTCTCTCCAACTGTGGATAAAAATAATAATTATTTATTTGCTTATTCGGCGCATATTTTGCTTGGGGCCTTTTACCTTATATATCTAAGTGACAGAGACTGAGGCGCCTGTATGCTTTAGCTTTACATTTAACTAATGAGTTTCTTTTTTTGACTTGTTTGTTACTCTGAGCTATGTTGGTTATTGAAATTGAATTTGAAATATGCTTTATTGTACACCATCATAAAAAGAAACACAAAAATATAGCATAACACAACAAAAATAGTAAGTAGTACAATTTGGCGGCCTTATCGTTAGTTTATTAACAAATATATTATTTAATTTATTAAATTTTTGTATAAGATATATATTATATATTTTAAGATAGATTTACAATTATAGATTTTTCTTTCTTACCTTGGCATCAATCTGTTTTATGGGTTTCTTATCTTTCAGGTCCTCCTGAGTTCTTTTCTTAGTAGTTCTTTTCGGTTTGGGCGATTATAAAGGACATTATAAACCTTTATTCACTCCTTACCTTGGGTTCATTTTCTTCTATAGCTTTGAGGTCCTCATCGGCGTCCTTTTTAGTGGCCCCCTTCAGTTTCGGCGACTGCAGGGGGCATTTCCCTTCGCCAGTGTACTCCGGGCAAGACAGATTCATGCATATCTGCGTCACGTCATCTTCATCGGAGTCTTCGTAGGAACCACCGGCTTTGAGGTGTTTGAGTACTGAAAGTCACTTCTGGTTTCATACATATTCACGTTCAGTGCATTCTCGTCCTTCTGATTCAGTAAGAAAAAGGTCATAATCGCTTAATAAGTTAATGCCTGACGCGTTTCACAAAATTCTATATTTTTAGTACTGGGTTTAATAAAACTGCCAAACCCCTTCCAAGTTAGCCCCCTTTCATCTTAGATTGCATCATCACTCACCACCAGGTGAGATCGCAAACACGGGTTAACTTGTAATGGAGTAAATAAAAACAATACTACTACACTAGGTGTAGAGGTTAATTTATGGTTTCGGCTTCCTACCTTTCTCGCAGCGCACGTGCTCGCGGCGGGAGGGCAGCAGAGGCGGGGGGCGGCGGTAGTGCAGGCGCACCATGCGCGGCACCACCACGCGTCCGCGCATACCCACCGGAACTTTCACCCTGCACCGTACATTGGTGCTCATTAGGATGCCAACAACTGTGATAGTCTAGTGCGTAAGGCTCCTATTCGGAGGTCGGGGGTTCGATCCCGGGCACGCACCTCTATTTCTTTTTTTTTACAAAAAATAGCAAGAAAACGAGCAGGCGGGTCACCTGGTGTTAAGTGATTACCGCGGCCCATGAACAATTGCAGCACCAGAGGTACCGCCGATGTGTTGCCGGCCTTATTAACTTATTGGAGTTATGTGCGTTTTAAGTAATTAAATATCAATTTCTTTAACGGTGAAGGAAAACTGAAGAAACCTGCATACCTGAGAGTTCCCCATAATGTTCTCAAAGGTGTGTGAAGTCTGCCAATATACACTTTGTCAGCATGGATGTCCAAACCCCTTCTCATTCTGAGAGGATACCTGTACTCTGTAGTGACCCAGCGATGGGTTGATCATGATGAGGATGCCAAATAAATTTTGGAGTGAACACAATGATGTTTAACTTGTCGACTATCTTTTTTTTTTTACATACTCTTCGTAAAATTTAAAAAAAAATCATTCAACTCATGCACTCACCGGAAGGAGGGTCTAGGGTTACGCGCGCGACGTATGAAGTCGACCTTGACCGCGTGCTGGTCTACGGGCCCACTGAACCGCTCCCATAACGCTGCACGTTCTGTTGCGGAGATAGACCGCACCAATTTCCAGTCCTAGTAAGTAGTAATACAAATGATAGTTAGTTATATGTTAGTTAGTTAGTATGAAGTTAAATGAGGCAGCACTTTTTATATGTATTTGAAAAAAGTTTTAAACTTTTAAATCTTTTGAAGAAGTGAAAGAAAATGTAAGAAAACTAAACTGGTATGTGTAGTAATTAATACAAATGCAAAAGTTTTCTGTCTGTCTTGTTACCTTTTCACGGCATTTTACCGAATTGAAGTTTGGTACAGAGATAGCTTGCATCTCGGGGACAGATATAGGCTACTTTTGTCCTGAAAATTTTCACTGGATTTTTAAAGACCCATAAGTTTAACCGATTTTGACGAAATTCCGTGCAGAGATAATATGGATCAAAGCATCGCATTTTGCATTTTATGCAAAATGCGATGCTTTGATGTTATTTTGAAACATTACTGCACGATTGAAATAAATTATTACCTACTTTTACGATGTACAGAAGTGACCCAAAATAACAACTTTGAAATTAATACATACTTGTAGTTAACGATTTTTCTTTATTTATTTTTATTTCAAAGCGCTTAAAAGTTACGCTCTCACTTACGCCAAAAGGCTCGAAATATAGTAAAATGTACACTCACAATGTATTGTTCGACGTGATTGGGACACATCCATCTTCCTGTAGGAAGGGCAGTCAGTGGTGGATCCAAGCAGTCCTGTAACAATAACATAACACTGATCAAACCATTAAAGGAATGATGAATTTTGAGAGGGTCTTGGATAGATCTAAACCTATAAGTCCATTCTCGGTCACTTGGCATCAAGAAATCTTTCATTGAACAGGTTCACATTGTCACTGTCTTTGGTCATGTATGAAGAAGACATGGGATATATCGATTAAACAACTGATGGTTAAGTATGTGGCAAATCACGTATGAAATGGACAGACTATGTTAGGGCTGCCCTGGTTGCTGCCTGCTACGTTCTTTTGGGGATGTGCAAGTTTGTAAGCCCCATCATGTCGATCGTTTCCTATCTTGTGATTGCTGTCAATTTTTTTGTTGGCAAATGATTGTTTCCCTTACTAAACAAATATAAACAGAGGGCACCTGTTAGGGAGAAGTTGAGACACAGTCTCAGTGAGCATTTGAGTTGAGTCGAGGAGTCATGAGGTTACGAATTCGAATATGGGTGATTGCCCAGCATGCTTTAACGGTCAAGTGACGATCACCACTGCTCCGTCAAGTGCAAAAGGGAAGATAGCTAAGAAGATACAAGTTGTAGTGGTGATGATGGTCTTGGTACCTGGTGGAAGAGTAGCGGGCAATAGTCACACTGCAGCAGCGGGGCCAGCTTGCACGTGGCGCGACACACGAAGCAAGACTTCGCTGGCAGAGGCACGCAGCCCCAAGCGTCCACGGTCACCACGCCGTTACCGTTTTTCCCGTTTCCCTCTGAATAAAACCAAAATATAAACTATAAAGTGAATACAATCATAACTACAAGGCATATAGGTATGAACATTCAACTAATTTAGTTATAGTACATATATTATAATATTACCTATGAAAGCTACTTCAAACAAAATCGTGTAAAAAGTTATCAAAATTAATATGACACTGAATGTAACAAGTTGTTAGCAAAAACAAGTTCAAGTCCCCAAAATTGCTTGGAATGACCATGTGAAGTAAAATAGATGATTTAATCGATTTTATAGTTTGCTGCACCCACACTTTTATTCCAACAGTTGTTAATGTTACATTTTTAATGGGATTTTTCAAGATACTTTATGAAAACATTTTAATAACTCTGTGTTTTCCGATCTTACAATGATCCCTGTAATTATTTTAAAATAAAAATGTAATAATTAATAACCGATTTTGATGAAATCTGATACAGATATAGCTTGCATCCAGGGAAGGTCATAGCCTTGATAGCTCAATGGTTGAGGAGCGGACTGAATTCCAAAAGGTTGGCGGTTCAAACCCCACCCGTTGCACTATTGTCGTACCCACTCCTGGCACAAGCTTTAATTGGAGGGGAAAGGGGAGTATTAATCATGATTAGCATGGCTAATATTCTTTGAAAAAAAAATAGTCCCTTCTTGGTCCCTGAAAATGAAAGAGTTCCCATAGAATTATTTAAAAACCTAAATCCACAAGGACAATGTTACGGGCATCGCATTTACTTGGTTTTTATCCTGGAAAATCAAGATTTCTATGGGATTTTTAAAATCCTGAATCCACACAGCCTCATATCAAAGTTACCTTTTTCAGTGCCAGGGAATATACAAGGGATCTTCATTTCCCGCGGCAACTCAAACTGTTTAGGGTTCATAACTTTGGCCGCCTTCACCAAGATCTCCATTGGTGTTAGTTCATGTTCCGGTTCTGGCTCTTTCTTGATCTCTTCATCTTCCTTGTCATCTTTCTTCTTCTTGTTGAGAGAGTTAGCGCGACTGCTCCTTTGCGATCTAGGTAAAAAAAAACTATTTTTTACCTAGATCTAATATTCTAGATCTAGATAGTTTTAGGTAAATTTATTAATTTTCTTGGTTAATTTATTAATTTGGTCTTTTTATTCAGCTTTAAAAGGCGCGTGTGCATTGAGAAATCAGTTCTTTAGCCTCCAAGAGATAATCTTTTAGCCTTTTTAGATGTGATTTTCATCTAAATGAAAAAGCAATTTTTCTTTTTTAATTAAGTTTAATAGTCTTCTGAAAACTTGTGATTTTCCACATAGCGCAATTTTTGTGCGCAGCAACGATAATTAATAAAAATGAATCGCCCAAACGTATGTACGCGCATAACTTCCGAACGACTGCACCAAATTGGATAGTTCTTTTTTTGTGTTCGTTTAGATATTGTCAGGATTTGTATGAAAAAAAATAATTGAAAAATCCAAGGGAAAAGACACTTCCTGCGGTATTCTGATTGTAAATCTTTCATTTTCAGTTTTTTAAGTGTTTTAAGTCTAATGAGCCACAGAATGTTATATTTTTCAACACAGACTAAAATCCACAACAAAATACAGACCACTGGGTCACCTTGAGCCTTGAGGCAAAGGAGAAAATTTACATTTTAGGAAACCTAAATAAATTTTTTGTTTATAAAATTGTCTCCTATCTCCCTACTTCCTTTCTTCTTCCTCTCACCTGGTCTTCTTATCAGTGTCAGATTTGTTGTCAGCAGGCGACTGTGCCCGGCTGGAGCGGGTGCTAGCTGGCTTCTCGTCATTGGCACAGCACTCGCGACACAGCCAGAGACCTGACGGGATGTCATTTTCATCCAGAGGTGGATCACTGGAAATAGTACACCTTCGTAAAAAAAAAAATTCATGTGTATAAATTTATTTCATTTTGTACTACCTATTGGCCAATACTTTAGATAGTAAGTACATGATATTTCTCCAGCTACTGAGATGTAAGTGTAAGTTATTGTACATTTGAATGTCTACTATTCTCTAAAACTCTAGTATGCACTTCAAATTAGAAAAACATTACTCACATCTCCAGAATGATAAAGAGTGATAGCCTAGTGGTACGATTTCCACCTCCTATTCAGAGCATCTGGGAGCCTCTAAATATCAATTAAATATCACTAACTTTAATGGTGAAGGAAAACAACTATCATAAGGAAACATGCCTGAGAGTTCTCTGTGTAAAGTTCGCCAATCTCAACTTAGCCATCTGGTGGACTATGGCCTAAGCTTTCTCATACTGAGAGAAGACCCATAATATACCTAGTGGGGGTAGAATTGTGATGATAATGCAGTTACATTACTAAGATACTTATTTGAAACATATTTTTAGAACATATAAACTCACTAGCATCCAAGATGGAAGCTGGCAGGGCAACGGTCACAGCATATTAAATCACCTCCTTCACCACACGCATCACAAGAATCATGATTATGTCCTTTCCCTGGCCGCTTGTAGTAAGGGTGTTGAGTTTTCTTTGGCTTTTGAGTGCTTATCTCCTCATCTGGCGGTTTTATTAGCGCTCGAATCAGCTAAAAGAATATGCGACAATTAATTAAAACTAAAAAATACTAATTATCTGCTAATTCTAGTTATAAAATCTAGTTGACTTAAAAGGTAAACAAGTCGTTTCTTACAGAAAAGCGTTAAGAATGCGCTATGGACGTTATAACTGCGAACCAGCTATGAACGATAGGTACAAGTAACCAAAATTATGAACCTCTGAAGAGACGAACAAAGCGCGTCGCTTTCGCGTTTCTCCAAGTTTTGTAAGATTTGTTGTTTGTTGAAGAGATGTCAGCTAGGGAGCATAGCGATTATAGAAGAGATAGTGTCTCTCTTTAGGAAGCTGAACCAACGCAGTTAGTTATTGTAAATAATGATGTAGAAGTCTACAATTTCTTAATGATTACCGGCATAAGTCCGCCAGACGTGTCAAGATCATATCCCACGTTAGACATTTTGCCAATTTTGCGTTGAACTCCACAGCCGATGCGCCGAAGTCCGAACTATCAGACATCAGTGGAATGGGCACTAATTTTTCTTTGTAGCTTGTTACATCGGAAACTTCCGTCTTCCTCAATGAGATGAAAATTATAACATAATGTTGTTGGTCACCGATAAATCTTAAAAACACGATAGAAAATAAAAATTAATTTATTAATTTCTTAAATTTTAGATATACAGGTTATTGTTCTGAGGTTTACTGTTTGACTCAGTGTTGCCAACGGTTAAATTCAACCACCAGATTAAACTATCGACCATACAGCTAGGATTAAACATCTTGTAAAACCACCTGAAAACTGCTAATAATAACCTCCTTACTCTCATAGGGCGATGAAAGTAGGGCTGCTAAATTTTTCACTAAGTAAACAATTTTTTAGTTAGTTATTATAAAAATAATAGGATACACTAAAAATCTGAATCTATTAATATTATTTAGATAAATGACGTGTAAATGCTCTTCTTTATGTCGTCCATAATTTTTGTCTCAATTCACCTATTTTCATCGTGGAAAAATTGCCACTTTTAGTTTGCTCCACCATTGAAAGTAATCAAAAAGAGGTAAGTCAAAAAAATTGCAGTCAGCGCTCGTTAGGTATCCACCCGCTATATTGAAACGTGATGATCGCATTTTCAGTAATTGAAACTGAATTCCACTAAACACTTCAAATCTAGCTACTGGCATAGCAGCCACGCAATATTTTGCCACTAAAAGTTCAAAAAATCCACCAGTTTTAGTGGAAAATAGGAAAATCCACTAGGTTGGCAGCACTGGTGTCTGGCAATCGGCAATCAGCTCTGGGTTCTAGCTGAGGTACTGACACAGAGTAGGTACTTTTGAATAATATCAGATCATACTCAAAAAGGCTAGAACCCAGAGCCTGTGACACAAATAATCTATGCAAATAATATTTGAGCATAGACTATTTGAGTCCCAAAGATAAATAACTACAGACGAAAAAACTATGAAAAAATATCAATTATGTTTCTCCTACACGCTTATTAGTATTTAGTAGCAAGTACTGTTACACTGAACTACAGTTGCGATTAGTAATGATGCCGATTGCCATGCATGGGCCACAGCTTATGACTAAGGTGGTTGAAGGTCAGTCAGTTGACGAACAAAAATTAACATCAACCTACATCTTCGCGGTTGATTTTAATATCAACTCAACCAAAGTGACCTCTGTTGGTGGTTGTTCCATGTTGGCTCCAATCGTGTACAATCTCCTTTTAAAATATCCGCTAACTATTAATAATATAAAAACCACGTCGAGCTGTTACAGCTATTTCGTTGCAGCGCGAAAATGCTTAAACCAACGAGCAACACACCTCTGCATTATTTTGAAATATATGAAGTATGAATGAATAGGGATTTTGAAAGAAAATATTCTTTACATTTTAGAATAATAATATAATGATAATCGTCACGTTATCCTTCTATAGCTGAGCCTCTGACTCTTGACTCCTACATCCTCTTGACCTGACCCCTGCCTGCCTTTTTGATCACTATTACAGTGTAGAATCCATTTCTTATCTAGCGGATGTAGCAAAGACAGCAACAAGATAGCAACATTTTACTAGCGGAAACTGCCATTTTTATGACGTCATGGGCGGAGTTTAGTTGAAGATCGAATTCGGATTCGGTTGGCGGGCGCGGCCATCTTGGTGAATTAGTGACCTGGCGATTCGGTTTTAGTTAGTGAAAAATCATTTGTCATCCACAATGTCGGAAAGGGAAGATAATGTGTATAAAGCTAAGCTAGCCGAGCAGGCCGAGCGTTACGATGGTAAGTGCATATTTTTGAGCTATCTTATTTATTAGGACGTTAATTTCCTTACTATTTTTGCCGACAGTTGAAAGACGAAATTCTTGGAAGTAAAAAATTTTTGGCAAGCAAATAGCATTCTACATTCACAGTTCTCCTATTTTTTGGCTAAACATAAGTTAACTACATTCATTTTGGGCGTTTTTAAGTATAAGTCCTATAAATCAATGGCATTCGCTAGGCTTGGTCAGCGATCGATGCGTCATCCGCCGGTGGGATGCCCTTTACCTTTTAGGCTGATAAAAGCATTAAAACTATTAGAATTCTATCAACGGCAGGTCCCCGGCGAGTGAGCACTTGATTTCCTATCTTAAAAACATCATTTCTGTACAAATAATGACGTTTTGTGGAGAAAATGTACGAAAAAAGGTCCTTTTTTTCCTGGAGTCGTAATACTCGATCGATGTCATCGAATTCATTCATGCATAGCCTACCTTGGTGATATTTGTCGCTAAGAGATTCTAAATGTTCTAGATTGTGTGGCAAAAGGTCAACTCTGCTCTGTGGAGATTTTCACCTATTGTTTCCAAACACATTGGCTGTGAACGTTTCGGACTTTTATCACACATTCACATCTTTTGTGTCTCGACAAACTATTCACTGTTAAGGTTTATCTCCTTCACACTTTCACACATGATTCATACAGAAATCTTGTAGTATCAAATTCAATGTGTTTGACATCAGCCTGATATAAAATTCGCAATGAATATTCGTAAAAATTAATGAACTTTCCTCGAAATTAATTCAAGACTCCATTTCTGCCCTCCTCAAGCTAAAACGTCGTTAACCAACATTTGGTCAAATTTGACTTTTTAACACTATCTTACTCAGAATTTTTTTTTCTATCGACCAATCTAACCGGTATTTTCCTAGCTGCTGTAGTTTTTGATATAGCAATATGAAGAACGTCGTTAAGTAACTACCTGTTTATATAATAACAATACTTAAACGTATTTAACTGACATTGCCAGTCTAAAATGTCTCTAAGCGGCGTTAATTTTTATTGCTACAAGGTTTTTTTCTTAAATTCCATAGCTTAAATGTCTTTAAACGAAAATGCTAGACTAAAATGTCTTTAATCACACATAAACGCGTTACAGTTTAGTTATATTTTGCAAAAAAATATTGTTTCCTAGACTGAAATGACTCTATCCCGCAATACATAACTTAAATGTCTCTAACTATTCCCGAATCTCGCCAGGTTGTAACTTTATTGTGAATTAATTTAGTCATTAGTGCGCCTGAGTGCGCCTGCGAGAGCTTTCTGGAGTAGATGTGGCGCACGGGCTCAGTGTTCTCCCGCCAATTTCGTCACGATGGCGGACAAAATATCGAAGTAAATATTTGTTTTTATAAGAGCGCGAAACATGCATTTGAAATTATTTATAGTTGCAGCCATTTAGTGTTCCGTTTTGCTACAATCATTATTTATATTTATATTAATGGTTAATATTAAAATAAATCAATAATGAACTAGCTACTAGTGGCAGGAACAACAAAAAGACTCGCCGTAAGAGGCGTGTCTTTTTGTCGTTTCAAATATTTATTGTAATACTGCAAAAACATTTCATATTTTAAAATTGTTTTTTCTATGTGTATAAAATGAAGTAGCTTTTCAGCAAACAAACAAACTAAACTAACTAGCTAAACTACACTCGGCGTCACAAAAATCGCACCTATCTGAAAATGAGGCTTTAACCTGTAATATTACCAAGCCTGTACATCTAACCCAAACAGTATTGATATCAATGCAAAGAACGTTTAAAGACCTTTTATCAAACAATAGTTACATTTCATAAACGATATAAACCTTCTGAATACGGTACGTCAAAGAAAATGTTGCAAAAATCCTCATTATAGGGACCACGACTTGTTTGAACTTCATGGGCTATAAAATGGCCAGTATAAGTAAAAAATAAGGGCATTCACCATCCAAACGTTGAAGAGGACACACGTTAATTCTAACCACAAGAAAACTAACCCTCAAGATGGACACTACTGCTGAAGAAGCCGCTCAAGTGGTTGCACTACTCCGATCAGGGATGCGACAATGTGATGTGGCACGGCAACTTAATTTGAGTCGTTCTTCCGTGCAGCGGGTATTCCAACGGTTTCAAGAGACTGGGGGCTACATCCGGAGGCATGGATCAGGTCAACGATGCTGCACATCCGAAAGAGACGACCGCTTTATTGTGATATCTTCTTCGCGCAATCGACTCCTTAATGTCGTTGAGCTGCAACGGCAGTTCCGAGAAGTTCGCAGAGCTACAGTGAGCACGTCTACGATTAGAAGAAGGTTGCGAGAGAAGAAAATTGCGGTCCGCGTACCTGCTAGGGGTCGGAAATTAACTGCACAGCATCGCAGGGAAAGGTTGCAATTTGCCCGTGAGCATGTCAACTGAACCCTCGACCAATGGAGGGCTGGACTCTTCTCAGATGAAACAAGAGTATCTTTATTTTGTTATGACGGGCGAAAGAGAGGACAAGGCGAACGATTTGCTCAGGCTTGCATAGAAGAAAGAGTAGAATATGGCGGGGGATCGAGCATGTTCTGGAGTGGCATGTCAATCGACGGAAAAATCGAACTTGTGTGTGTTTCCCGGACTGGAGGAGCTCGTGAAAAGGAATCACTGACTGCTCATCGGTACATAACGGAGATTCTACACGAGCATGGGCACTTTCGGACTGATGCTCTTTCAATTGTTGTAGTTACCGTTACTTTCATTGGAAAACCTCAAATATTTATAAGCAATGCTAACCTAAAACGTCGCTACGGTGCGATCTTTTGTAATAAGCCACATTTTAGTTTAGCAAGTCTCCCCAAAAAACGCTACTGTAAACAAATCATTTCTATTCTTCTAGACTAAAATGTGTTTAAATTACAAGAGCCGCATTTAAGTGTTTTGTTATTGATAGTTTTTAGAAACATAACCTAACATATAATGTCGTTAAAGTCTTTTAGAGTCATTTTACTTTAGAAATTATATAATTTTTTTAAGTTCCGTAAAAGGATAAAAAAAGTAAATGCAATCCAAGCCATAAACGTCTTAAAGGGTAATCTAACGACATTTTAGTTATGTAAATATAAGCCGTTGTTAGAAAAAATGCTAGACTAAAAAGCCAAAACTCTCCTGCTATAATTATTATTTATTCTAGAAACTTAAAAATACAGCTATTCGAAAGTGCTCTGTTTGCTCTACATTTCTATAGTTTCAAGTTTTGTATACGTTTATTAGTTATCAAATGGCATCATTTCTTTATAAATTCGCGCTTTTTTGATCATATCTCGAAACTTGGTTTTGGTAGTTAACGACACTTTAGCTTTAGGACGGCAGATTTATCGTTGTTTCTAGGTCGATTTTGATAGAGCACGTTTTTGTGACTTGCAACTAAATTTGGACTTTGCAGTAGGTTTTGGTCATTTTATTAATGAAAATGGTCCTTTAAAGCAGATTTCACTATATCAACCTGGTAAAGTGGACAAAAAATCAATTGGAAAATTATCAATGCAAGTGAAAGTGCAGTGATGTGCAAGTGAAATAAAAAGTTTCAATACCAATGTCTCTGGCAAACTTTCTAATGCACTCAAACTTTAAAAAGTGATATTAGTATGTTGTGCTAAATACTTCTTAATTTTTATTGCACCTACTCTTCTATTTAGCATTTCAACACTAATTTGTATTAACTAACGATTTAGTATAATCTCAAAAGTTCTAATGAAACTTATTTTCTTTCTTATCAATATGCTAAAAAATTAGGTCACCGTGGTGAAAATCACTTACCCATGGCCACTTATTCTTGTCAAGTGTTGTACAAAATCAAAAGTAATGCCAGGTATGTGCGGTACTATTTTCTATACAATTCTTAATACTTGCCACAGGTTCTAGTTTAGCATCTATATTTCATCTAAGTTAACATGTTAGTTGCTTGTTACTAAAGGTGTGTCCACACTGCAGTTACTATTTGTTGAGCAATGTTTCCAAGTGTTACTGGCTAACAACCAATTACTGGAAGCTTAAGTTTTAAAAGTTTCTTAATATTATATTGTGTTTTAAACAGCAATGTTCCAAAAAGTGGATGTGGATTCCATGTAACAATTGTGATAATTTTTAATACAAGACAGGTTTTAAAGTAGTGTTCTTTTAACGCACGCATTCATTGTGCAGAACAAGATTGCATGGATTTTGGTGCTGTCAATAAATTGAGGATCTTTGTTAGCCACCACCACTATTTTTAATGTCTTTTTTCAACACAAGATATGCATTGATACTTGACGAGGGATGTGTGAAAACAGCCAATAGGATGACGTTTTCATAGTTTACCTCATAAGTCATATCTCAAAAGTTTTAGGCAAAGCATTGATGGTTTGGCTCGAGTTTGGTGATTTGGTGGAAATAGGTACAACAAAATCTAGTTTTATTCCTATTTTCACATAACTAACTATAGTTATGTGAAAATAGGAATAAAACTAGATTTTGTTGTAAATTGCTACTAAATTGGGCTGGGGTTTTCTCATCACCACCATCATCACTCATTTTCTTCACAAGTCTTAACAGACAGGTTCTGGCTGTTATATATTTCTATAATCAGAGTTATGTCTATTCTCACAAACGCTACATGCAGGTCATAGAGGCACAAAAGCGCTGCTTGCCTTAATGTAATTTTAATTTGAAATAGGTCAATGATCAGTTTTCATTACGACTGGCAGTTAGCAATAACTTATAGCAGAAGTAAAGGGACAAAAAAATGAAAAAATTTAGATTCTTGTACCATGGTACTGGACTCTTCGTGTGCGAGTCCAACTTGCACTAGACCGGTTTTTTGTATTGAAATGCTCCTGGTAACTCAATCAAGTAAAAAAAACAGGCTCTTTATTTTTATTCCATTTCACGATTTTGTAAACTTTTTGACCATTTGTGTCAACAATTCTAGCCTGTAGATAAATCTCTTAATGATCCACCAGTGAAGAGTAGTTTTAGTAACTTGTATACAGTAAAATTTTAAATGTGAAAATTGGTTTATTAGTTTTCGATATAATCACATGTATATTATATTGATAGAATACATAACCTTCTTTGTTTGTTAAAAACGTTGATGACATGCAGTCATGGGCTCTACTATATAGGAAACTATAATTCTATACAATAATGGCTTCTTTATTTACAGAAATGGTAGAGGCAATGAAGAATGTGGCCTCACGTAACATCTCAGACAATGAACTAACAGTGGAGGAGAGGAACCTACTCTCCGTTGCATACAAGAATGTGATTGGCGCCCGTCGAGCCTCCTGGAGGATTATTTCCTCAATTGAACAGAAAGAAGAAACAAAAGTATGTTCATTTTTTTATACTAAGACTAGCTTTAACTATTAGACTAAAAAAGAGTGAATAGGCATCTTCTAGGCCATGAGGTGTAATTGTGGTTAATCGTATGCCTACAGTGAATTTTAAAAAGGCACATGCACCTGCTTTTGTGATTTCTGAAAATCCATTTTTAGTTGGGATCTGCATTAACAGAAAACCAGGTGCTTTAAGCTGTATCTGGATACTTGATTTGTTAGTTGAAGCACAACACAACCGATGGAAAGTTTTAAGTTAGGAAAGAAGAAGAAGGTTTTAAGAAGGAAGAAAAAAAGATGTCTCATCATCCACAATATAGATTTTTTAACCCCCAACCCAAAAAGAGGGTGTAATAAGTTTGACATGTGTATCTGTCTGTGGCATCGTAGCTCCTAAATGAATGAACTGATTTTAATTTAGTTTTTTTTTTGTTTGAAAGGTGGCTTGATCAAGAGTGTTCTTAGCTATAATCCAAGAAAATCGGTTCAGTCGTTTGAAAGTTATCAGCTCTTTTCTAGTTACTGTAACCTTCACTTGTCGGGGGGGTGTTATAAATTTTTAATTTACACTTGTTTCTCAATAGCTAAACCATGAATGACATGACCCTTTGTTGCAACTACTTTATTATCCATATTTTCAGGATTTAATTTGGACGTCCCACTAGGTGGTGGTACTATTTAAGACTTTAAATTAAAAATCGTATTTTGCATATAAATTAAATAACCAATTTAATATATGATGCGAAATCTAATTTGTAACCAACATATCTAGAAATGTATTTATTAGCTTTTACTTTACAACAATGTTTACCTTACCTACTTAAATATTATCTGGTTCAGTCTGCCGTTATTTTTCATTTTGGATATTTTATATTTTTAAGTATATCTTAGGTATTTGTGCATATTGAGGTTATTCACCTGCTTATAATGTGGTTTACCTTGATAAAACTTCTTAATTGGTAAAGAAATTATTAGCGCATTGCCCTATCTGTTCATTACTATAACAATGCATAATATTTATGCATAATATACTTTTTATAAAGTATATTGGCCATTTAAAAATATGAGTTAGCTATTGAGTTTGATGCATAGCAAAACAACATAACCAGCTACTAGGTACCCTAAATGATTTTAAAAAAAATTGATGTATGTTCTAAGACCTAAGTAATTGAAATTACTTTATACACTACAATATTATACTATTAATAGCACTATTATTCACACAAAACTACTTAAGCAGAACATTATTATAAAACAGTACTATGATTGACTGGCAAAAAATGCATAATCACAGCCCTAAACAAAAGAATCCAGAAACTTGTTGCCTGTAGGTTCTCTATAAAGTAGTTATGCACTAAGAAAGGATTTCGAGAAATTCTAAAGGACCCTAAAACACCTATTCCGTCAAACATCCGCGCAGGCAAAGTCGCTAGAATCAGCTAGTTAATATAATTACTATGTGGGCTATTAAAAGACAAACTTTTGATTGATAAAAGAGTTCAACTTCTACTGTGTACCTGCTATTCTATATTCAGTGTTAACCCCTTAAAACGGTATAATTAATGTAAAATTATTTATTGTTATATGACACTACATGACTGCATTATCAACTACCGGTTGATGGTTCCAGTTCTAACATGGATTAACCATCAAAGCGCACTTAAAAGTTATAAGCAAGCTGAGTCGGATCTGTGGCTTTTTAGATAATGACTGAAACTCAGCTTTACTGACTTAAGCGTATGGTTGACATTGGATTGAAGGAGATCGTTTCTAGTTTCTACCCATGTTTTGTATCTAAAAGGTCGCTTTGACTACACCTAAGTGTGGCCTGGTCGAAAAATAGCACGTAACTTTCTTTTAGAGTTAGAACTATACACTAAACGATAAGGTTAGATTGAACTAGAGTGAGGGAACTCTGGTTTTATTCCCAAATCGACGATATGTCAAACATTAGACTATGGTCACTTAAAATCAAAGAAAAATAAGGGTACTTTACGGCTACGTGGTCAAGTGTACTAGCATTTGACGCCTGCCAGTGACGTCGAAGCCTCGACGTTTTATTAGAAGTTCCCTAACTTTCATGAACTTGTGATAAGGTCAAAATAGTTTTTCGTAATCTCTCTCAAGAACATTAATGTTATAGGTTATATGCGTAGTTGAAAAAACCTTTATTGTTGCAATATCCAAATCCATTTAATTCTGTCACAATCACATCAACAGGCGTTTGAAACCAATGTGAATGCGGGGTAAAATGTATCTTATTGGACAGAGTCGTATCGGTATTATCAATGTGATGGAATGTCGGTAAATCTCTGCAAATCCTTTACCAAACAGATCCATCCACATATGACGTATCTATTCGCTTATCCATTACCTAAATTATTATCTGCGGTTGGATGAAACATTTTTCCATATATCGATATTTTTCTTCTCGCAGAGATTTTATCTGCATCGTAGTTTGGTTCTGTTGTTATAGAATTTATTACATCTAAGCTTGTTGATGATCCAGCGCCTTCGTCCGCGTGGCCCGTGCCACTGGCCGCGTGGAAAGCTAGCCCACAGACATACAAACAGACACGCACTTTAACATAATTACAATATTACTTAGTGTAAATTTTGTGTAAATATGCTTAAAAAAATTAGGAAGTTTTTTTACCAAATATAAATTAATAGAAATTGTTGAGCCACAGGGGAGCTGCCCCTGCGTAGTCCACACATTACGCAATTGGGCGGGGACATTTCACGTAATGAGCGAACGACCTTTTGTTTATTTGTCGCCATTACTCTTCATTAGTCTACCATTTACATATTTTATTGTGAAAGTAGTCGGGCAGTAAGACAAGTTTAATGAAATTATCACAAAGGATTTTCACTATTAAAAACAGATTCCCTAACTCGAAATTAACCCCATTTGGAATAGGATAGATAGGAACATATTTCTCTTTTCTAACTCTGCAAGAAATTTTGAAATTTTCAAACAGTTCACTATTATCGATTTATATAAAGTCCTCCCAACCGTATTTTGGCCACGTTGCCAATCTCCCTAGTATGCACTTTCTATTCCCTCACTTTCATAGTTTGATGGGACAATTCGACACAACCGAAGTGAGATCAGGCGCAGTTTCAACAACTTTCAAGTGCTCTCCAAGGTCTTAGCCTAGAGAACTAGGTTTGTTTTGAACCTCACAATATTAAAACATAGATGCTTTATTAAAATTCTATATACCTAATAAAATAATACGATTAGATTTCTAGTATCTAACAAGGTTTTTGAAATTTTGTCATGTTATGACTAAGGTCGGTGAACTATAAATATACAGAAATATTTTTGGGCTGATTATTGACAATTCTCTCTCCTGGGGATCACAGATAAGAAAAGTATAGAACCGAAGGAAGTAGAAGGATCTTCTGGCTATCAATATTAAGATTGCGTTAGCCGATAGGCAATGATTTGTTTGATAAATTCAGAAAAAATATTATTATTGAATGTAACACCACAGTAAAGTGTAGTGTATAATATACTATACTTAAGTATATTTATTGTATTGTGTTATATCGTGTAGTATATTTTCAAATAATAAATAATAAATAATAATTAGGGTTTAAATTGCAGCACCAACCCATACTTTCTTTATTTCTCATGCCAAAGGTTGTCTGGAAAAGAACTTTCGCACGCTATAAATTATTAGGTTACTAATTTTTATTTTGTATGTTTTTTTTTCATGTTATTTACTCCAATAAAGTATGAAATAAATAAGTTTGTAAAAAATCTTCCATTTATTTTGCTTGGAAAATATTTTAAAAACTTGTTTAAACAACGTGGCAATCAAATTAAAGTGCCAAAAGTTGTTAAAATTCTGCAGCACAGCTGTTCACTAAGTGAAAAAGGCGTTCGGGGTCTGAAATGGGCCAAGGTCGCCATGAGTAGGTAATAGGTATGCTCTGAATATCGTATTGATCACGTTATTCCCACCTCACCTCTTTCTTATCTCATGTCTTATCAGATTATTTGAATTTATTTAGAATTTTAATTTTTGTTAATTTACGTCTAATAAGAAGAATTTTAGAATAATCGAAAACGATTAAGGAAATTTACTAATTAAAAAAAAGTATACTGTCTTGCCAAGCGTTGTATAGTATAGCTTTAATATTACTTAATTCATTCATATAAAATCTTAACATTTCATTTTTAACTAGTAAGCGTTTGGATCGTCAAACTATGAGTGTCCATGTTCGCAAAACAGTGCTTTTAAAAGTGGCTAACGTCTCATTTGTTGACCCGTCCTCATAAAAATAGGTCAGGGGTTACGATTGAACAACCACGGACCTTTCACGCCAGGCTGGTGTTATTCCCTTGTCCATTTTAGGTAACCAATTTAAAGTGGATTTTGCATTTTTTCTCCTATTATTCAATTTTAATATTTTTCTATTTGATAATACAATCAATAATAATTATTATTATTCCAGTGCAGTAAGTGGCGTTAGTCGAAAATACCTGCATACCTAGGGAATTGAAATATCGAATTGACAAGACAAGACAGAAACGCTGTCCGTTTTAACCGACTTTCAGAAAGCACTCAATTCGGCGCGTAGGTTTTTTTTTCTATGTTCTATGATATTTCTGGACCTATCTATTATAACTAGTAGAAATTACCAATAAAATATCTAATAATATTTCTTTCAAACCTATAAAAGGCTATTTAATATTTATTATACATATTTATGGAAAACAAAAACACAAACCGAACTTCATTACGTATTTTCTTCATGGTATCAATTTGCATTACACCGACAGAGGTAGAAAGGCTAAAGGAAATGAGAACGGAAAATTACATTTCGTAAAGAAAACACTGGGCCTGACGTCATCTACCCTTTGTCTTTAAAGCTATAAACGCGTGCGTTACTCGGTGTACACGTTAAGATGGCGAGATTTATATTCGCATCAGTGGATAAGATCCAGAAGGCATGACCATGACCTCCGCGAGAATACTGTGTCATGGATATGTTACAGATTCTATCGATTCGCGTGAAACATTTCTTGTCGGTCAATCTAAGAAGTTTTGTGTAAGATCAGTACTATTTAACCAGTTATTTTAACATACTTTTCAATTTACTATACTACCCAGATTATCACTACAAGATTATCTATCTCATCGTCAGACGAGATTGTAATCAAAATATCCATACTATAATACTATAAAATATGCGAGTGTATGTCTGTCGTTCTATATAGTCTTTTCACGGCTTATCCATTTAACCCATTCTGACGTAGAGATAGAGTGCATTACGGACAGGGACATAGCCTACTTTTTGTCCCGGAAAATCAGTTTCCACAGGATTTTGGACTAAGTCACGTGATATATTTTGTACAGTGATAGGTGGTCATAGTTTGCAATCCGGATACACCCGGATTGGAAGACATAGGCAATTTTTTACGGAAAATTGGAGATTCCCCCGAAATTATTAAAAAAACCCCGAAATACACGCGGACAAAGTCGCATGCATTATCCAGTTACCTACCTAGTAGGTATTAGTGATATCTAGCAAGATCTTGGTACCCGTGTACCTACTTTCCAAGATCAATTTACGAATAACAAACTACGTCATAATGTATACACGGTTGAGTACTACCAACGTCATAGATAATATGAGCATAATTTTTTTTTACGGAAAATCGAACAGTTCCCACGAAATTATTTAAACACCCCGAAATCCACGCCGACAAAGTCGCGGGTATTGTCTAGAGTAGTCGATTTACGGCCGAAATTAATTAATCTATCTGTAATCTGTCGATAAGTTACTTAGCAATGTTGTTTATTCGTCAAAAGTCTTTTTGACAAACAGCGTTGCTAAGTAACTTATCGACATGTTAAAGATAGATCGAGCATTAATTTTGGCCGTTAGTAAGATCTTGGAAAGTAGATACAGGGCAACGAATAACAAACTACGTCATAATGTGTACACGGTTGAATATTACCAATGTCATAGATAATAATGAGCATGAGATTAGTTCCTAAGTAACTCTATAGTTCGGGACAGGTCGACATGGCAACCGGGGTGGGGACGCCCGCCCACCCGCACAGCCCCCTCGCTAATCCGGTGCGGGATAGCGCGGGTGTGCGAGGCGTCCCCTCGCCTTGATTGCCATCTCGACCTGTCGCGTACTATAATATTATGGTTACCCAACTAGGGTATTCTACATACAGTTAAGTTACAACTTACAATGTCTTTCTTTCATCTTAAGACACATTAAGTGATCTAGGCACATCACAATAGTAATTTCTCCTAAAGTTAATAGATAATGCTTATAATATTATTTGTTATATAATAACGCAAACTGTTATCGCGTGACTATTCATATACTACGATGAATGCCATATTCCTACAAATAACTAATAGGTACGTAGGATACATAAATTATTATCAATTACATATTTTCAATACAAACTGAAAGCAATTAAGACGTTATCTAAGTAGCTATGTATTTATCTATTTAGATACAAGTTAGCAGTTAGTTACACCTGATGGTAAGTGATGATGCAGACTAAGATGGAAGATGGATGGATTATCACCACTATTATCACCACTATCATCTTACAAAAACAATTCTGACCATCAAAAAGAGTACAATAGTACCTAGTTTGAATAAATGATTTGACTTTTGACTTTGAACCGGCTAACTGGAAAGGGGTAGGGCATGGTTCATTAAACCCTTTATACCCCTGATCAGTATCTACACAGCATCGTACCGGAACGCTAAATCGCTTGGAGCACAGCTTTGACAGTAGGGTGGAAACTAGCCACGGCCGAATACTTCCACTAGGTATAGGAGGCAGGCAGGTATCTACAAAAATAACTAAATATATTGCCATCCTTTTCATTTTCCCAATGTTCCTCAAGGAAGAAGAATGTCATACTAAGTGTAATGGTATTTTTTGCAGGGTGCAGAGGACAAACTCAACATGATCCGGGCGTACCGCAGCCAGGTAGAAAAGGAGTTACGCGACATCTGCTCTGACATCCTCAACGTGCTCGACAAGCACCTCATCCCCAGCTCGCAGACGGGCGAATCCAAAGTCTTCTATTACAAAATGAAGGTAGGCAGAACATGACATTACTATGATCTTAGTTTAGCAAACATTCAAGATGGATATTGTACAGCACACACACGTTTTCTTCAGGTGGGATTCCAGCACCAGTATTGAAATAATTAAAACGATTTGCAGGGTACGCGATTACGCCTACCCTTGCATGCTGTATTCCATATTACTGATACCTATTATGTAGTAGCTATTGCGACGCGTACCGCTTGTCCAAAAGGCCCCCGGCACATCTCTGCACAAGTATATATGGCAAAATATTTTGTCTCAAAACTATTCCTTTCAAGCTCAAGTTCAAATAATAATTTGCCGGAAAATAAAAATAAAACGCCGGCCACTCATGCCGCGTAAGTGTAGACGTAGAGCGTACCATTGCGTTGTAATGTATGGAACTGTATGAGACATGGCATACCGCTTGCGTGGCGTGAACGTTCGCGTAGACGTAATGCGTGCAGTTATGTCTACGGATACGCGCGTGTCACGTGTACGTGTTTGGTGTGAATCGGCTTTTATTGATTGTCAACTTTTGACACAGGATCGATTTATATTCGCTTATTGTTATGCAGTGAAATCATGATTAATGTATTTCTATATGTTAAAAACTGTACATTACATTCAGGTATTAAATTATTTTATTTTTGCGGTACGTTGCTACGTCGTTCGGGCCTAATTGTTTTTATGTGCCCCATTTATTTTTCGAGGCGTAACATATTAATCACGTTATAAATATGCAAAGGATTGATAAAATATTTGATCAGTCTTCAAAGCTAAGCCAGAAGCAGAGTTAACTAGAGTGAGCCACTCTCGGTTTGATCCTGAATCGACGATCGCAGAAAAACAGAGTTACTTTAGGGCTACCTGCCTCATATGTACTAACATTTGACGCCTGCCAGTGACGTCGATGCCTCGACGTTTTGTTACAAGTTTGCTAACTGTCGTGACCAGTGCTAGAAGCATGAGTACGAAAAAGCGGAACGATTAGTCATGTCTGACAACAACTTTTTCCCCTGAAGCAAACTTTGGTTTATTATCAATGTCTAGACGTTCGTTGTATGATCACGCGAGACAAAGCAATTGAGCGTATAATAATTTATATTTATACCTAGTCTATGGAATTAAATGATTTCAAACTCATTCACCTCATTAAAATATTACACTGTAATTAGAAAGTGCTTCTATGTGTAGGCACCGTGAGCCAAATTGACTTAAATTATTAGTAAGTCATGAATAAAGTATGAGTTAGTCAGGATTTGTATGATTCATCTAGGCGTGAGCATTTATTGACATTGGCCTGAACGTTTTAATTAAAGCTTTTAATAATTATTGACTTTGCTTGATTTTTTTTTCCTACTCTCGGAATAATTTGTAAATGTCTATTAATTAATGTGGTGCATCTCAGATTTCGTGTAATTTTTGACACACATAAATAATTAAGGCGAAAGTATTTTCATTAAATTTAAATTGGCTAACAAACTACCAATGGACATTGTTATAAATAGCCCATAGTTAAAGTAGTAGTTAACAATAATTGTGAGTATTCGTCTTAAATAGCAATTTAGTTGCTAACACGTATCTATGTCGTGTATGTTGAACGCCGCTGGGATTCACTCAAGGCTCTATGTTAAGTCTATGATTCAGCTGGAGTCGACGTTTGTTCAAGGTTAATTTCATAAACGCAGCTTGAACATGAGTAACTTGACGACTTACTCCTAAAGTCATAATCTATTTTCGTTGAAGATAAAAGGTCGCATTTATAGTGGCTGCCAATACCCCCTCAAGTGCATGGAGATGAAATGGACAAGTTCAACAATATCTTTTCGGGCATGTATTGTCATTAAATATGTTATAAATAAACTTAAAATTTCCTTACATGATGCATACATTTGTATTATAATCCTTATACGAGTGAATAAGGCGAATAAAAATGGCATGTCGAAAAAGTTACCAATTGGCGTATGTTAATTTCCTGCATGAAAAGTAGGTACATACCGTACATCTAAAGGTGCCCACGCACTCGAACTGAACTGCAACTGAACTGCGCGTCGTGGCAGCGCCCGCACGATATAGAATATCGTGCGGGGCGTTATCAGTTCAAGTGCGTGGGCACCTTTACGCTTCCCCGCTCGGACCATTTTTCCTCTTACCTACGATTTTCGTCTTGATTTTTGAATGAATCTAATGTGAATCATACGTAAGCGTAAATATCCTTGGTCTTGTCATCTATACTAATAAATAAAATTGGAGTGTCTGTCTGTAATTTCGAAATAACTACCTCATATTAAGCTCATATGGGTATTTGAACGATACCAACACTGAATCACACGTTTTTAAAATTTTTGTCTGTCTGTCTGTCTGTTTGAAAAGGCTAATTTTTGGAACGGCTGAACCGATTTTGACGGCATTTTCCCAGACAAGTAGAGGATTGACCAGGATGTAACATAGGCTACTTTTTTAACCGACTTTCAAAAAGGGAGTTGTGTTTTTCTACCTATGTACACCGAAATCTCCGAGATTTCTGAACCGATTTGCGTCGTTTCTTTTTTAATCGATAGAGGAATTTTGCGACATTGTTTTTATAAAAAATTTGGATTCCATTCTGACCAATCCACGCGGGCGAAGCTGCGGGCATCAGCTAGTCTCATAATATTATCTCAGAAAGATCTTTCAAATGTCTAGTATTGCGATTTCTTTTTTCTTATCTATCATTCGGGGAAGTACAGATCACACAATGATCAGTATCATAGTGTCAATCATTCGGTGGATTTTTTGAATACTTTTACAACTTCCGATATATTTGGAGTGCCCAAGGGGTAAGGTTGAATGTATGAAATAATGACAAAAACTATATATTTTATCATTTTTATCATAATTCTTAATTTTTTGCGACAATTGCAGATTTCAGAGTTGCATAATAATACTCGTATTTACAATAGGTGTAGATAAATAATACCTACCTATCTAATCTTAAATTTTGCAAACGTTCACCTACTGAGAGTTTATCTACTAAATAAAATGTGCACTGTTTTGTACTATCTGTTGTAATCAGATTAGATTAAATTTTTGCTTACCCATTTTATGATTCTAAAATCTAGATAGGATTAAGTTACGTAAAAGTAGAATTATGCCAGCAATTTTTCAGAGCCAAAAAACTGGCAGTGAATGGGACAGAACTGAAAACTTAAAACTATGATATAACAGAGGTTTTTGTTTTGAGTTTAAAATTAATTGTAGAATAAAAAAAAAATTAAAAAATAAAAACCATAAACATTAGTTTAGTTTCACATCTATTGGCACTCGAAGCATTTTATCTTTGTACTTGTTTTATCTTTATTTTGTTTTTATTTTAGAATCTAAACATTAAATTTCTATATTTTGTATTCGACTTCTGTAATAATATGGGTACAGTTTGCCTAAAATAATAAATATATATTGGCATGTCGGTGACGCGACCTCGAAAGTTTTCTACCCATCCCAAAATCGCCCACTGTGCCTAAAGAAGTTTTCACTTCAAAAAGTCTAAACCTAATAAAAATTAGATGGCATTCTAGATATACATTAAAACTATGACGTATTGACCTATTTTGTCATACAATGCTATTCCTAACAAAAAGCTTACATATTCAATTCAATTTACATATTCAGTGGTCGATTTCAGTCGGCATAACACAATCATTTAACCATACAAGCCGCGGGAAAATCCAATATCACCTCGATATCTTTTTCACCTTGTGCCGTTACATACTTCGCTCAACGTTATTTAATATTTTACCCTTTTATGTTCGGATGACCTTCCACTCTAACCTGAGGCCGATATCCCTCTAAAACTTCTAAATAAAAAAGTATTGATCCATTCGGCTTCTTAATTTTAAGTGAGCAAAGGCGCGTTATTGGTATTTAATTTGGTTGGAATAAAAATTGTACGTGGTACGTTCTATTGTCTTTTGGAAAAAATTTGACGTACCTAAGTATATTTTTGTATGGAAGCAGTAATATATAAGTCTCACTCGGTTTAACTTGATTGTTAATTTAATAAATTTTAAATGAGCAAAGAAAAAGACGTTAATTTGGTTGGACTAAAAGTTAAAAATTTCATTTTGGTTTTTTTTTTGTAAAAATATAATGTATTAAATATGTTTTTGTGCGGAAGGAGTGATAGATAGGTCACACTCGGTACCTTGATTGTTAATTTAATAAGCGTTAATCAGGCTGACGACGTATTTCCTCATTAAGCGCACGTCAAGCCGCTTAATATATCTAGAGCATGACTACTTCACATTGAGACGTCTTAGCGGTGATACTTTACGTAAACAAAAGGCATAAAAGTTGAACGGATCCAAGTTCAGTTTACTCCATCACCCACTCGTGACATAAGCTTCACGGGTATACGGTGATTCTCAGATTTGGCGCAAATCGCATGTCAGGTCAAATAAAAAAATAATGAATGAAGTTACAGATGAGAATTGCATTACAAAAGAACTCTTGTATATTCAGCTACGGGTGCCCCAAAATTCAAAATTGTAACTACAAAGGTTACTTCAGAAATAATATTTTTGATATTAAAAACTCACCTCCTTCTGCGGGTAAAACAGGAGTCTCAGGAAAAATCGCTATGATTTTCAAAGAAGACGATTTTAAACGAGCTCGAGTTTTTCACATATTATTATATACATCCTGAGAAGCAATTAAAATGCATTTTTACACGTACGAATCATTTAAATACGTCATAAAAAAATAACAAATGTTTGGCACAGAAAAAAAGTCATTACCTGCAACTGAGATGGCACCTCCAAAATATCCTTCTAGTATACATATTGCCTTCCGTTCTCTCCTGCCCCGTACTAAGCCATAATCAGTCTATCTAGGCATGTTACGGAAAGTGGCCGTGCACTTGTAGAAAAAAAAATATTTACGCTTTTGGTGCCAAAACTGGTGTTTGGCACGACTTTTCACTCTTTACCTTCAACATCATTTTAGGACAAATAATTAGTTTTTCTTAATAATTTTATTTTATTTCATGTACTAATAACAACATAAGTATGTAGTTTGATGTTCATATATATTGCATTTTAAAATACGACGTTAGAAAATTAAAACTGCCAAAACCTCCCTACCGTTACTATCATTACCGTAATTTACCTTCCGTTTTAAAATTGAAGGTAATGATGTTGAATTGAAGGAGGTGATGATTTTTTCAGGAAATATTGTTATACCAAAATTGTGTAATTTTCTTCATATCCTTTGACATTAAATCACGTGACAAAATATTAATCTTCAGTAATTCTTTAACTAATCAGTTGAATTAGTAGCCCATATTGTTCCAAGCAATTTAGAAATAACTATTCAAAATTATTGCACCTCGTGGTATTTCAATATTAAAAATAACCATCATATATCGATTTTAGAAACTACCATAGTGAAAAGAAATAGTCAAAAACGCGCGAAAAAAATTTAGCGCAGGCTAAAAACACAAAAAACGAAGAACTAAAGAAAGATCTAGAAAAATATGCGAAACGTAAAGAAGAATGATGGAGTCCTATCATTCCTTCTTGGATATTAGGGCTGCAGCAGTTATTTTCTATGTCTCCCTACCTTTGGTTGCTGCTTTGACATGGTTCCACGAGAATTCCACTAGACCAACCAACTCCTAGGAGTTGGTTGGTCGACCAGGTCTTATTTGACCACCAGGTTGTCAGGCAGACAGGTTTCAATAAACGCCGCTTGAGCAGCGTTTTTTCCTCTCTTCGCAAAATATGCCCGGCCAATCGCAATCGCATTCAAAGCTATTTCTTTGAGTTGCTGGCATTTGTACCACAAGTCCTCATTTCTGATCGTGTTAGGCCAGAAAATGCGGGAAATAACACTGAAACACTTATTGTGGAAAACCTGAATTCTGTGGATTAGCGATATAGTTATTTCCACGTTTCACACCTGTATAAGAGGACTGAATTTACAAACGATTCAAACAGAGAGAGCTTTAGCTTTTATAATCCAGTTATCCTCCTCTAGAGGAGGCCCATTGAAGCAGACCTCTAGACCAACCAACTCCTAGGAGTTGGTTGGTCGATCAGGTCTTATTTGACCGCCAGGCTGTCAGGCAGACAGGTTTCAATAAACGCCGCTTGAGCAGCGTTTTTTTCCTCTCTTCGCAAAATATGCCCGGCCAATCGCAATCGCATTCAAAGCTATTTCTTTGAGTTGCTGGCATTTGTACCACAAGTCCTCATTTCTGATCGTGTTAGCCTAGAAAATGCGGGGAATAACACTGAAACACTTATTGTGGAAAACCTGAATTCTGTGGATTAGCGATATAGTTATTTCCACGTTTCACACCTGTATAAGAAGACTGAATTTACAAACGATTCAAACAGAGAGAGCTTTAGCTTTTATAATCCAGTTATCGACATCAGCCTCGGCACCGCCGCTAGGAGAAATGATGCTACTGAGGTTACAGAACTCCTCCACTCGGTTAATTGGTTTGTATTCTAAATAAAACGGTTCTGAAGCAGTAGAACTTATCCTCATCTCCACTGTTTTCTTTGTGGTAATCGGCAGACTACCCTGGACCCTTTCAAGTAAAGATTTTTATATAAACCTGTGAGGATGTTACTGCTATTGTCACAATTAAAATATCATAAGCCTACGTTGTCGTATTAGTTTACAAATTGCGGAAAAACCAAATTAAATTTGAATTTCGCGGGCAGACCCGTCTCATGCCCCTTAATGTATTCAAGTCAATCTGATATGAGAACCAGGTCATCCACATGTCAAGGTCTTCAAGTTGCTTCTGCTCCATGATATCCCTCTCGGACTATTGGTGACACGACGCATAACTTCGTCGATAAGCAAGATAAATAACAGTGGTGAGGAAGACATCCTTGCTTAACTCTACGGATTATTTTTGACTCCAAGACAACAAAGAGTACAGCGAAAAAAGTTACTTGAAAATTAAAAAAAACATATAGAAAAAATAAAAAGAAGTAAGCCGATTGAGAAATACTGTTTAAGATAACAAGGGATTTAGAAGAAAATCATCCACAGGAAAAAGAATGTGCTCCTTGTGAACTTACTACTCCTATAGTAATAAAAGATGTTATGTATTCGTCAAAACCTCAACAATTGACGTCAAGGGCTAGCTTTGTATAATATAAATTGTCGATGGTGTATGTCAATAATTATATTAGGCCTTTGTTTCGACGGTTTGACGTGTCTTCGAATAAAATGGCGTATCGAAATGACCATGGTTATTTACTTCTTGTATATTTCAGTGGCAACGAGGATGGGATTATATAAAGAACCCTTTCGTGCAAACGAGTTCAACATCCTGCAAACGACGAATAAGTACCACTTGTTGCACACGGTCAAAGACTTTCTCATAATCAATGAAGGAAATTCATACATCAGTTTGCATGTCTCTATATTTTTGGACTAGTACGTTTATAGCAAATAATGCTTCTCATGTTCCAACACCAAATCTAAATCCAAACTGACTCTCATTGAAGTAGTTGTCACATTTGTTTCTAATCCCTTAAGAGCTGATAAGTAGTGAGTAATCTTTGGAACATGACTCATGAGGCTGATAGTGCGGTATTCATTGCATTTCTTAACATTCCCAAGATGTTGCAATGATTCCTTGACATGTGTCTGCGAACATATTGTTTTGTATAACTATATAGTTTTACAAATTCTTTTTGACTTCAGTGTCCAAAATTGGTTTAACTTTATCATCAACTAAACTGTTTATATACGACACTCTTCGCAGGTCTGCCATTTCTATGCAAATTAAAATAATCATGTTTTCGCTCATACTGTTCTATCACCAAACATTTGTTTTCGTGATAATATGCTCTCGCAGCACGATTATTTTATACATTTCAAGTAAAATTTATAGGTGATGATATGTCTGGAATAATATTTTTGTTAAATTTGCAATATTTCCGTTATTAATTCTGTTTACTTGATTAATGAGATGAAGAAATACGTTCTTTTTTGAAAATGAAATATTGCTTCATTACCATCGCATAAACATCAACGCCTTCTCTACCAAAATCATTACCAGCACACTAGAACTCATTACCTTCAGTAACTGAAAACTTCAAATGCATATATCTCTGAAATTCATGGGTGCAATTTGATATAACTCGGTCATTCTTTTTGATTTCACCTATATTTTAGTTTAGTTCAGCAATTTTCACAATTTAAAAAATTCTCTTATTTTCTCCGATTTGCGCCAAATCAGAGAAGTACCCTATAGTCATATAGATAGAAAAAAAACGGTCAAGTGCAAATCGGACTGGCACATGAAGGGTTCCGTACCAAGTGTGTACAAGAAATAACACTTCAATTTTCATTGCGGCCATTTTGAAATTTTTATTGTTGTCGCGGCCATCGAAATACACATTCTGTGAAAATTTCGACTATCTATCGCGGTTCACGAGATACAGCCTGCTGACAGACATACAGACATACAGACGGACGAACGGCAGCTTAGTAAACTCTAAAAGCTTGTATAATTTGTTTATAATATCATTAGTAAAAATGACTAAATTTTGATAAAAAAATACGTGGTAACGGAATGATGCAATATTCATCCAGACGAATCATTTGATATGCCCCCTTATCATAAACTAAGCCACATCCGTCGCGTTGCTATATTTGCTTTTGTTATAATAAAAATTTTACTTAACGGAATTCCGCAAGGTTATCACAGATTTCAGAGCTCTAGATTTAGCTTAATGATCGTCAAGGCGTCACAAATACGTATTTTTGTGTAATCGGCGGTGTTCCCACTAGATTACAACATGGGGTTATTCAAGGGGCGGACCAACAAATTCCTGAAAGGCCAGCAACACATCGGCGGTACCTCTCATGCTGCAAATGTTCATGGGTGGCAGTAATCACTTAACATCAGGTGACCCGCTTGCTCGTTTGCTCGCTATTTTATTATATACTAGCTGATGCCCGCAGCTTCGCCCGCGTGGATTGATCAGATCCCCTGCAGCATCAGGATTGAGGAGTTGGACTCCAAATTTTTTATGAAACAATGTCGCAAAGATCCTCTATCGATTAAAAAAGAAATGACGCAAATCGGTTCAGAAATCTCGGAGATTTCGGTGTACATAGGTAGAAAAACACAACTCCCTTTTTGAAAGTCGGTTAAAAAAGTAGCCTATGTTACTCCCTGGTCAATTCTCTACTTGTCTGTGAAAATCCCGTCAAAATCGGTTCAGCCGTACCCAAGATTAGCCTTTTCAAACAAACAGACAGACAGACAGACAGACAAAAATTTTAAAAACGTGTGATTCAGTTATAGTATCGTTCAAATAACCATATGACCTTAATATGCGGTAGTTATTTCGAAATTACAGACAGACACTCCAATTTTATTTATTAGTATAGATAAAAAATCTTCCGACACGAAACAATAATGACGTAACTGATAATACTTTAGGCGCACAAGACTTGTGAAATCTGGATCGCGCGACGCCACACCCCTCGTTCACTGCAACCCCATTTACGACGATGTTAGTCGCGTCATTCGAATACGTCTGTGACGTCACAAATTTGGCAAACCGCGTGGTTGTACTAGCTTGCTACGCCGTAACTCAATATTTTGTAGGATAATCAATACTGTGAATAAGGTGAGGTCAGTAAATGAAACCTTTTATGCAGGGCTTGAAAGACTGAAACCTGTTACGAGAAGAAGAATGAATTGAAGAATAAATATTAATTTGTTTCGGATTTTTGAAATCGATTTTTCAGCTGATCCCTTTTGGCCTGTTAGTTCTAGTTTCTGTCTGTTACATCCTATTTCCGGAACGTCCATAGTTCTCCTGTCCAGTTCCTTGAATGTTCGTTCAGAAGACAAATTCTTCCACAAAAACATGATAAACCAAACTTACCATGAAATAATATGCTGTAACTTGACAATGAACATTCAACACGTTTGAGGACTTTTAGAATATATTTTTTACAGATACCCATTGAGGAATAATTATGTTATCACTTATCATAGGCTAATTCAATATTATCCTGCAATTAAATTAGTTAACACTTTGGCACGTGTTTTTAATTATGTAATCTCTGGAGTCTAGATCACGAATTTCGCAATGAAAAAAAAAAAATAGTTCGCCGACCCAATTCTGGCTCACCTCCAAGATTGTAGTGCTTAAGCATACGAAATGGCATAATTTACTTCAGTTTCTGCTTGGATACAGACATTCCAAAGTTCATGATTTCACAAAATTGCTTGTTATATTTATGGATTCAAAACAGGAATTCCTATAATATGACTTGCTTGATGTTACATTTTTATAGCACTTGGGTCAGTCAAGACATATTGGTAGGTTTCATTATATAATATAATACATTTTGTGTGAGTTATTGAATATGCACTTATAATTGACCTAGTCTAATGGCTGAAATTAATTCAATCTACATATTTGTAACCTGTCACTTTCATTTATTTTAATTTTGCTCTCGAAATTCGTGACACTTAGTAGTAAAAGTTTTAATTAACCACCATTTACTAAAAATAACCTTATCAGTGTCCTCTTCACTCCCACATGATGGCCCATATACCTTTCTTCTATTCCCATTATTATAATGTAGTACACTCCATACACGCAGACAAGATGAAAGGGCTCTATCCAGTACGCATTGCATATGCATCCTTTGATTTAGTGCTCTCTTTATGAAACTAGGGACTTGCGCATCGATTTAGTCTGCAGGGGATTACGTAATACCTCCTTACACACTAGAGTGGCACGTTTACGCGTGTCTGCTTGATATTTTTTTAACTAAAAGCATTTTAGTTTTTATTCATTAAATGATTCAAATGAGATAAGTATGAACTAAGCTTGCCTTGTAAGCTATACTGCGTAAAACAACTCTTTTTTAACAATTACAGTATATTTAAAATTAATATCCTAAATATTAGTAAGGAAGAATATAGTATTAATTTAGATCATAACGACTCTTAGATACCGGAATTCGGGCTGGACGAAACTGTTGGCTGTTAGGTACTTGGACAATGATATCTCTGTGATTCAAGGTAGATCCATAGAGCACACTTCGATTATTTTTCACACATAAGACAGTTTAAATGAGACTATAACTGTCTTCATTTTAAGCAAAGCAAAAGTACGCTGTATAGAATTCAGACGGACTAAGCTGCACATTGGCCTCAACAACTACTGGCCTACACAATTTAGCCTACACGTATTATAGACACGTGCCTTTAGATGTGTGTACTTAGCAGTTGATTTTTCCCCTATCTTTCATTCACAGGACATGAGAAAAGAATGCGTCAGTTCTTAGGAAATCAAATAGTTCCCAAAGGTTTGAGAAAAAGAAAACTTAAACGCACAAAGTGGCATCATCGTCATCTAGTTTATAATATAACCTTATTTATAAGTTAAGATAAAATGTAAATGTGTATGATCTATATTCCAGGGTGACTACCACCGGTACCTGGCGGAGTTCGCAACAGGCAACGACCGCAAGGAGGCGGCCGAGAACTCGCTGGTCGCGTACAAGGCCGCCTCCGACATCGCCATGACGGAACTGCCGCCCACACACCCCATCCGCCTCGGCCTCGCGCTCAACTTCTCGGTGAGTTTTTAATTTATACACTAGCGCTTGACTGCAATCAGATCTACTGGCTGATGCAGCCTAACTTGCTGTGTGCTTGCCTAGAAGATCCCTATTCTTTCACTCTTGGCTTGAAGGTGTCCATATTAAAATTGGAGGGGAAAACTGGTGCTGGAAGGGTGTTCCGTATCCTAGCAGTTCCAATTGAAAATGAGGAGGCAAATCATGTCATATGTATCCGTGGAATTTCGACTGTACGAATGCAGACCTTGATGATGCCTTGCGGTACGATAGTAGATAGGTCAAGGAGGAACCAGGTCAAAAAGCTCTTGAGCACATTTGGTTTATTGTAATAAGCAATCTGTAGTCACTTCACTGCAATTTTATTTGCACACATTGTTCTAATCGCCCAATGAAAACATAGCTTAACACGCCTTACAAAGCAGCAGTTAACGGAAGGTGTTAATCACTTACTAAAACCAGATGACGTGTTATGACCGTGATGTCACTGAGCAAAGAAAACCACACATTCCTTCTATCTTATACAAAATGTTAATTTTTCCAATATGTTTGATATTTTTTTTTACATATTACTATGTTCTTGCAATGATTCTATTTTTTACTTCATGTCATACTTTGTAGCCAATTTATACATAAATAGTAATCACATACATAATTATAAAGTATAGTTCGCGACAGATCGACATGGCAATCGGGGTAAGAGGCGGGGGGACGCCCCGCACACCCGCTAGTCAGCCGCGCTATCCCGCACCGGATTAGCGTGGGAGGTGTGCGAGGCGTCCCCATCCCGATTGCCATGTCGATCTGTAGCGAACTATACATACTTTTTGTGATTGTTTTGTATAGCTAAAAACATTATCTTTAATATGACCATTTAATCTAAAAAGTAGCCCGGTGGTTTGATGGAGTCGTAGAACTGCAGCTAATGGTCTGTTTGTCCACCAGGTGTTCTACTACGAAATCCTTAACAGCCCGGACCGCGCGTGCCGGCTGGCGAAGGCGGCCTTCGACGACGCGATCGCCGAGCTGGACACGCTGTCGGAGGAGAGCTACAAGGACTCGACGCTCATCATGCAGCTGCTGCGCGACAACCTCACGCTCTGGACCTCCGACATGCAGGGCGACGGCGAGTCCGGTGAGCACCACTACTAAGGTTGAAATCCATAGAGCGCACTTTGCTTACACTCAAGTTTCAGTTCAAATGAGACAGATTTATGCCAACGGTATAACGCTGTCTCGTTTTAACAGTGTCTTAAGTCTGAGCAAAGTCAAAGTGTGCTCTATATAGATCTCACTCAGCCTTTGTACGCCACCTGCGTATATGCACAAGACCAGACAAGTCAAAACTCAAAGTCAAAGACTTGTCTTGTTAAAACTACTTTTTACTTTTTTTTTTTACATTACTGTATGCTTGCTACAATCATATCAAATACCAGTGACTGTAGCCTAAGGTGGAGTGCTTAACTGATAAAAGTCATAACTTGACTGACTAACTACATTGATTTAAAATAGGTATACTGATTAAAAAATGTTGGTTAAAAGTTTAAAACATCTGAGATCCCGCTTCACTACTATAAAAGCACTAGAAGTATGAGTATGACTGAATGAAGAGGTACAATGGCTGGCTTAACCTGAGAGCTGCGTCAGGTGTGGCAGTGATTATATCTTGTTCATTAATGATTGAAGCATCATATTGAAAGATATAATCTATCATTGTGAATATTTTCACTTGAATTATCTAACTCGAACTTTACTATTATAATGTTTATTGGTTTTAGTACTAAGTGTTAATGATGATCTTTTCTCCCCTCAGGTGAAGCTGAACAGAAAGAACAAGCACAGGACGTGGAAGATCAGGATGTGTCGTAATACTTTTTAACATTCTATTTAAATAATAATAAAAAAATAACTATAGTATCATGTTAAGACCCAGCCCTCAATGACAACCGGTTGTAAAGGTTTCCAGCTCAACTCGCCTCCGGGACGTTCTAACTACTCGCGTACATACACTGAGTAAATTGGCCGTTACATTCTAACGTACATAGCAACTTTCGTTTATGTATCGTGTCAAATTATCTACTAGTAATAATATACATTTTAAATATGTACTTCTTTTGATATATTCAATGTTTCGTTTTCGATTACGAGAAAAAAAATATATAATGTTTAAGAAAAGTACTTTGGTATTGCATTTTATCTGTGTATGTTCTTAAGGATGTATTTTCTTAACGGTTCACTTTGAATTGATCTCTAATGTTAACTCCCAGCTTTGCCGCGGGAGAGCTCCATCTTCCCGCATCTCCACCCTATAAAGATGGAAATTGTAAATTTTCTAAGTATTTTATACCGTGTGTAAAATGAATGTATTTAATTCTGTCGTCAATCGCATAGTACAAGCACCACAGCGACAAGTTCAGCCAAGTGTAACGTTGTATTTAATTTGTATACACAGTAGCGAAGTGTATGTATCACGTGGATGTCATAGTTACTGTATGTGTCACTCAGTTGGATGCTCGGTCTGCACAAATAGTCGTTTTATACGTGACCGCCGCGAGTCTTCCGCGTGCCCTTCATTTGTATACATTCGATCGTTTATTATATACTTTAAACGGTAACATTTATTAGATGATATATGTAGTTACTCGCAATATTTAGCTAAGCGATGGGCGCACCGTCGCCGCGGCTGCGTACTGCTCGTATCGCACGTCGTGTCGTATCCGTGAATCGTGACTACTGTGTAGTGCTCGGTTGTGTGGGCGAGGGGCGTCGATGAGTCTGCGCTTCGTATTACAACTTTGGAGTATTCACACTTGAATCGCTTTAATTACTTACGAGTATTGTGATAGAGATTTTGTATATTTTAATTTATTTTTAATTTCGCATGTTTCTCGAAAATATCGCTGTAGCGCTACATCTCTACGATTATAACAGGACAAACGGTAGTTCTAAAGTTGTGCTAGGTTAAGGTTATGCACTTGGAAAAATTATTTATTTGCGATGTATCGCCCACTCGAAGACATTCCATCTTCATACCTATGTTAAACTGAATTTGGCCAATGTTTGTTGGAACTACTCCGAAGTAGTGGGGCATGGCAGTGTGCAGCAAGTGCGTGCCCGAGTAAGATATTAGCGTTATTTTTATTTGAATTTGTAATATTGCATATAATTTTGTTAATTTATCCACAAAAAATACTGATGCAATTAGCCTTAGTGTTATGCAATATTGATTTATGTCCTACCATCATGGAAATTTATTGTAAATGACAGTGTAAATCTAATAATAAAATTCAAAAGTCCAAATCCTGGTTTCCTTTATTTTTACTACACACCTATACCCCCTATACACTTAACCTGGTTCCTAATTGTATGGATAGAAAGTGGTAACTAGCTTCTAGTTAGACCTCTCGGTACGTGTCCTTACTATACAGGGTGGTCAAAAAGTCGTGGATCAAACGCAATAGGGAGATAGAAGAGGTCATTTCCAGCGAAAAAAAATTCAACAGCATGGCCATATTTAAATTGTCCTAAGAGTTATGAATATTTTTGGGTTTTTTAAGAAAATACCAGATTCTCTTACAATTAGACTAATTAAAAAAAAATGAGATAAAAAAACAATAAAACAGACGATGCTGTGTCATTACTAGATAATGTATCAGCACTACAAACCTTCTATTGAGGCTCTGGCTACCAAATTACAAGAGCAATTAATTTTTTTCCAAAACTTTTAAAGCGCTACCAAAAATTAAATGTCACTTTAAAAGCGCACTGTGAAAAAAAAATGTACTACGGAAAAGTGACCCTGTATCAGAAAAACTTGCTGATTTAATGCCAATTTAAATGAGGTATAACACATTACTCTTTGTTTCGTAGTTCTGCTATTATAATCGTTTTTCCCTATCAAGGTGCAAATTTCAGTGGATTAGTTTACTTCAAAATAATTTTGAAGATTATCATGCTGCTAGTTAAACTGCTAGTTTTTTGTACGTTGGAATGCTAGAAACATCACTGTGCTTGTCACACTTAAAATTTGTGAAAAGAACAGATACTCTTCACTACCACCACGTACCAGAACTACCCAGAACGCCCGTCTTGCAAGTAGTTCATCTTTTCTAGGAAACAAAAGGATAAAAAAACTATGCCTCTCGTTCACACTAATCATTCGTTCTATTTGCATTGTTGGAATAAGGAAGGATGTGAAAGAGAGGCATAGTTTTTTTATCCTTTTGTTTCCTAGAAAAGAGGGCGTTCTGGATAGTTCTGGCACGTGGTGGTAGTGAAGAGTATCTGTTCTTTTCACAAATTTTAAGTGTGACAAGCACAGTGATGTTTCTAGCATTCCAACGTACAAAAAACTAGCAGTTTAACTAGCAGCATGATAATCTTCAAAATTATTTTGAATTAAACTAATCTACTGAAATTTGCACCTTGATATGAAAAAACGATTATAATACCAGAATTACGAAACAAAGAGTAATGTGTTATACCTCATCTAAATTGGCATTAAATTAGCAAGTTTTTCTGATACAGGGTCACTTTACCGTAGTACATTTTTTTTTTCACAGTGCGCTTTTAAAGTGATATTTAATTTTTGGTAACGCTTTAAAAGTTTTGGAAAAAAATTAATTGCTCTTGTAATTTGGTAGCCAGAGCCTCAATAGAAGGTTTGTAGTGCTGATACATTATCTAGTAATGACACAGCATCGTTTGCTTTATTGTTTTTTATCTCATTTTTTTTTAATTAGTCTAATTGTAAGAGAATCTGGTATTTTGTTAAAAAACCCAAAAATATTCATAACTCTTAGGGCAATTTAAATATGGCCATGCTGTAGAATTTTTTTTTGCTAGAAATGACCTCCTCTATCTCCCTATTTCGTTTGATCCACGACTTTTTGACCACCCTGTATACACATAGGTTGAAATCTATAGAGCGCACTTTGACTTTGCTTAGACCGTTTCCTTTAATATTTACAAAGTAGACTAAGGGCCGGCGCACAATATGGCGGAGCGCAGCGCAGAGCATTTTTCCCAGTCAAAATATTATCGACATTATCCTCATTAAAATAATATCTAAAATCAATTGTGCATCCATGTGGATACTCGCCCATCCGCGCGCAATCCCGCGCGTGCTCGCGCATTCTCTGGTAGAAAATCGCGTGATGTGTTACACGATTAGAAAACTTCGCGGGCATGCTCTGCGCTGCGCTCCGCCTAATGTGCGCCGGGACTTGAGTTTCCGTTAAAACAAGACAGATTTATGCCAGCTGTATAACGCTTTCTCGTTCTAACACTGTCTTAAGTTTGAGCAAAGTCAAAGTGCGCTCTATAGACCTCAGCCTTAGTGGGGGGAACGAAGGTCATTCCAGATATTTCGCTATACCTAATTTAACTTGAATCACAAGAAAACTTAAGAGCCTGCGCCGACGAGGGACTTTTGTCTGCAAAGGACTAAAATCCCCGAAGCGTAGATAAAATGTACGCCGAGAACTTGCAACGCACTCGACGCATACGCAGTGGCGTAGCTACGTAACTAAGGGCCCTGGGGCAAATAAAAAAATGGGGCCCACGACTATCTAAACTGGTTAGGTTTTATCAAGTAAAAGCATTAAATATATAAATACTTTAAACATGCTAAGCTACTTTACGAGTATCATCAACCCACAGAAAGAATTTAGGGGAATTCCCTAGGTTTTTTTTTCTCTCGTCTGGCAATTCCCTAGGTATAACTTTCGGATATCTCTCAACTGAGTTGCCATGATTAAAGTCGGGTTGCAACCTGTAATATTTATTTTGAAAATGGGAGAAATTTTCAAAAGTTCAGTCCGATTGAGATTTTCTGGTAAGGGTGCGAGGGCAACCCTGAGCTTGAGGGCCCCGGGGCACTGCCCCATCTAGCCTCTAGGTAGCTACGCCACTGCGCATACGGTGTGCGGATCATGTTTGCCGGAAACAAACTCGAGCACTCAACGTGGATTAAAATACACTGCGTTGACACGGCTGGAAGTTGAAACAGCGCGCTGAAACCGAACATCGAATGAACACTGTCAATTAGGTAAAATTCTTATTTAAATTTCATGAGAGAAGAGCTACGCGAGCGCCCTTGTCAATGTTTATTATGTATTTAAGAAAATATCCCGCTGGCTGGAGGCTTAAATAAAATCTTAATTTAAGGTCGTTAAATTAAGATTTTATTTTTTCACTAAAGGCCGACATAGATTCAACGGCGTTGAGCGCTACAGGGTTCGTTCGCTTCCGGCGAACAAAATATAATCGCACACCGTGTGTGACAAGTTCTTAGCGAAAATTTTATCTAATCTAGATAAGCTTCAGGTATTTCTGTTCTCCGCGGACTAAAGTCCTGCGCAGGCCCAAAGTATTTTCCATAGAACAAATTCAGGTATATTGCATGGTACTTCGGTAGAACGAACCAGGATTACCATACCTACCAACTTACCATATTATTGGGTGCCCATACACTGCTTAACAAATAAAACAACGCTTTACAAAATAATAATATTTATTGCACAGGGTAATTAACTCATACTTACTATTTGAAATTGATAACAGTAAAATAATATAATCATTAATTAGATAGAATATTAAAGCGCTAATACTTTTGAACATGTATCTTATGAAAAATATGTGTTTAATGGATAATTAGGATACATGACAATTTTGTGCCAATACACTTCATTAATGATAGTTTAGAATATAAAATCTGTAAATTAGGAGATGGGATTCACTTTATACACTTTAAATAATAATATAATAGGCCTTACCCAGCATATTTGGCGGATGCTAGTTTTTGAGACAACTAACAATATACACGACGACGCACGAATGGTTCTTATTTTCGTAATATACATATGAATTACCTACTTATAATTTTTCGACTGGATCAACTGTCATTTTCTAGCAAATGTATATACTTAATTAAATATAAGTAAGTACATACTTTATGATAGAATAGTAGAATAGGTAGACTGTTAAACACAACCGTTCCTATCCTAAGTCCGGTAAAATCATAGGCTGAAACCTGTGGAGCGAATCAAAAAATAAACATTGCATTAACCGAATTATTCTAATTAATAATATTAAAATATCAGTTTTGAGTTCACTTAGGCTTAATTTAATGACTTCCATTATCTTTTCTTTAAATGTGATAAGTGAATATACACAACATTAAATGATAGAATTATATATTATGACATACAAACAACTAGGTACACTGATCATAATTTATTAGTAAAATAATTAACGATAACATAGTTTTTATATAACATATTATGTCTTATGGTTATTTGTTCAATGCTAGGTATGTTCAGCAGCTGTGCTAGTGATATTTTTGGAAAAGTTAATTTTCTTTTATTTATTTTTGCAATATTTTTATTCAGAAAGTAATAATACAGATTTTCACAAATGTTAAAAATACTTAAATATAAAAATTATAAAACAAAAATATCATCCAAATCACTGTAACGAGGCAGGGTTTTTTTGCAATTGGAACATTGTACAGAAATATGAAACTAAAGGAGATACAGAAGAACTAACGGAAACTATTATAAACTATAGGAAACAATTATTAAGTAAGTATTGAAAATATTTTATTTGTGATCAATTTGTGTCTCTGTTGTCTCAATTTTAATCTTTCGATAAGTACAATGAAAATATGATCATTGAACATTCAAAAAATATATTAAGTTAATTTTATTCATTTTATAGATAACTCACGCTTGATTACATTAATGTTGAGTGAGAGGTAAGTCCTTAAAAAACGGTTAAGAAATAGATGGCCCCTTATTTTAATTGTATTAAATAATGGTCAAAGCATTGCTGCTAACAAAGTATATGAGACATTAAAATTAATATAACTTCTTATATTATTACATAAATACATTGAAATAAGATTAATGTTGTACGCCCATATTCTTATGGATTTCATAATATTCTATTTAAAATCACATCAGTCTCCATAAATAACTAAACAATCAGACAAGTGTTATATTCATAAGGTTTTCAGTAGCTTTTAATTGAACATAAAAATAATAGTTTAAAAAAAAAACAACAAATAAAAATTCAAACGCATTGTTGTTTTACTAAAATTAGAGTTCTTCATAAGGATAATCTTTGAAAACTGGATTACTTTCTATCAACAAAACATATTTTCAAAACATCCAGACCTAACAAAGAAGGAATGATTTATTTAAGTAAGAATACAATTTTTTAGTCTTTTTAAACCCATACTAATATTATAAATGCGAAAGTGTGAATGTGTCTGTCTGTCTGCTAGTTTTTCATGGTCCATCCGTTTAAGCAATTTTTATGAAAGCTACAGACATAGCTTGCATCCCAGGGATTGATCTAGGCCTATATTTATCTCTGAAAACAAACAATCCCCATGGGATTTTTAAAAACCTTAATCCATGCGGACAAAGTCGCGGGTATCATCTAGTAAAAGCATTATTTTTTTATGTAAGGCAAGCAGCTAAAAATGCTATTTACAATTTGAAATTCAAAAATATACTATTATCTAGGCCATAATTAGTTAGGTACTAATATTTTTATGATTTTATAACCATATTTTTCTCTGACCAAAAAGTTTTTGTAAATTAAGTGAATAACTTCAATAATTTATTCCTATTTAGAATTAGTGTCAGGAAATTTCATAGTTTGTATCAAAGATATGAGATCTATTTGAGACGGAATGGATGACATTACATAAGACTTAGAAGTTCTTGGAAACAATTTATTCATAGAGAATATATTATTTTTATTATTAAGAAAAGTAATATCAGTATGAGTTTATACATATTATATTATAACTACATATATTTGCATATAATACACGCATAATGGGGATCCAGACTGTCAATTTACACTGACAGGTGGCGTATAAGCGAACCAGCCCAACCGGCCATAGTTAGTATACCATCTGTGCAACCGGCCATACTGAGCAGCCAAACGCCATAATTTTAATTGTACGAGGCACCATACATCTTTAAGTAATTCACGAAACAATTGTATATTGTATTGATATCAACAGTTCTTAGCAAAGCAAGCAAACAACAACAAAACAAACACTGATATTGACATTGGCTGGACCTCTTGTGGCCCACTCTGAGGTACGTTTTGCCTGTGGATCCCCATTATTCAAACACATTGGTATTGATAAATTATTTACAGTTTTGAGACATTTACATAAAGAAGGCATACTGTACAAGTACAAGTTGCCTAGTTGGTGGTGTCAGGGACATGGCACTATCTTTTATTATCCTGATTTTAGGCTGCAGTCTCGTAACGCGTATATTTTGCTGTAGTCTGACTGACTCTTGTTAGCATTTGGTTTGGAGGCTAATCTATTTATCACAAACTTGTGTCTTCAGATACGGATACCACGGATACTATCACGTCCTCTCGTGTTGGATAAACACGCAGTTTATCTTTTTCTCTCGAATGGAATGTAAGTGATGATTTCACACATTTTCTCAAGTTCCACGTTTCTGTATAGAATCGAATCACTTGTGTCGTTTGTGGTTGTTGTATACGCCTAGTATCTTAACGTTTTGTTTTGTAACAGAAGATTTTTCCCTAGGTCCCTATCACCAGGATCATGTTGGGCGCCTGTGGTGGGGATTGCCCCCTTGTATCGGGCAAGTACGCGTCGTATGGATGCTCTTTTTTTTTCGTAGGTTATTGTTATCCTTGCACTAATTTTACACAACAAATATTATTACACATTCCAGCACTAAGAGCATTACTATGAGCACATTTTCACTAGATCCGTATCATCAGGGTCGCGTAAGTCAGGCGGCTGCGGCGTAGGTTACGCCCTTGGTTCTGGCAAGTACGCGTCGTATCTTTCTCCACTTTCCCTCGTGAACAGAAAGTTATTGTTATCCTTGCACTAATTTTACACAACAAATATTTTTACATGTTCCCGCACTAAGAGATAACACACATTTTCCCTAGGTCCGCATCATCCGGGTCGAGTAGGTCGGGCGGCTGTGGCGGGGGTTGCCCCCTCGTATCGGGCAAGTACGCGTCGTACCGGAGTCCTTTTCTCTCGTAGAACAGAAGGTATGCGGCCGCGGGGTCGAGGGGCGGCTGGGGCCGCGCGGGCAGCTCTCGACACGAGCTGTCGTTGTAGCACAACCAGGCGCCTGAGGGATTGCGTGCGTATGCCACGTAGTGACCCCCACTTAGCTGCCCCGAGTGCGACTGGAATGAAAATGATACTGTTACCCTAAGGGCCTGTTTCACAACCGCCAGATAAATAAATTAAAAATAAAATAAACAGAAATATATACCAAAGGTAAACAGAGGTTCGTTTTCTGTCTGTAACCCATAATTCCGTATTTGACTTGTACCTATTATAGATATAGGCATAAATCATGTAATGAGTAGGCGGAATTTAGTCAGTCAAAAAAATATTCAGTCAAAATACCAATTGAATAATATTAATATATGATTTGAACTTGAGCTATATTATGTCATCAAATCACATATATCATCAAATAAAATTTGGCTAAAGGACCACAATCATTCACAGAAATCTGTATGTAAATATATCTGTTGAATTTCTGAAAATTCTTCCTCATTAGGGGCTTATGAGAGAAAATATATATCCAAAATCTTAAGTTTCTGGAATGTTGACATGTCAGTCAGTCAGACTCTTTTAATATGTATATAAATTCGAATTCAACTCACCACAACAGCATACAATCTATACTTCAAGTCGAAGGTATCCTGATCAGGCTTCAAATGATGCTGATGGTAATCCACCAGATTGTCATCCAGCACAGGAGTTGCCGTCAAACTCGTCGACTCCAACCTCTGTCTGCCTTTCACTTCCATTGACTCTCTTTTCTTTTTTTCGTACTTGCTTTTCCGTTTCGATGAGTCGTTGGACGGTGCATCGTTAGTTCTCAACGCATCGTCATCAGAATTCTCCGTATCGCTTTCTGATATATGATCATCGACATCAACAAACATTGAGGAGCGCCGTTTGTTCAAGTTTTTTAATTCTGTATGCCTGAGTATAGTTTCTTGAGGTACGGAGGCGAGGTACGGCGTCGGATCGAAGTCTTGGAATGGGAAATTGACTACTTTGTGTGATTTTATCCATTTGTTGTTCACGTATTGGAAACGTTTCAAATGGATTATCTGAAATAAAAGATTTTGAATAAATTCCAGTTTTGTGTCAAGTTTTCTAAATAACGTAAGAAGAAGTGACGTTAAGAAGCTCCTCCTCCTCGGAAAGCAGCCGCTTGGAGAAAAATTCCTTAAGACCAGATCAGTAGATTTGTGTGGCCGATGGCTCTACCCCTCGCATCTTGAGATGCGCGTCTACGCGTCGCCGATTTTACGACGCGCATCTAGGACTCTGGAGGTTGCGGACGGTTGCTTAAGCCGACGTGTACAGGCTTTTACGATGTTAAGAAACCGCTGAGCTCTAGATACGCAGCCCGATACAAACCGAAGATTTTTTTGCTTACAATGCTTGGCGGTTGCGTGCTAAGACAGGCACCTGTGATGGACACACACTCGTGGTGCAAGGCCAGCAACCTGAGCAGTTGTAGTCAGGTCGATGGCCTCTGGATCCAGCATTGATCCAGTGATTGAGTGAGTGTTGAGTGTGGTGAGTAATAATAACTTGTAACACTCACAATGATGGGTGGAAGCCTCCATATCTGTAGTTTCTTGGTGGCGGGTTGCGCACTTCGACACGCAGCACAGTGGTACCGTTGCTCCAGCCGTTCCTCAGAGGTGAAGGCGCGCAGACAGCTGCCCAGGTCGATGGGCCTGGACGTTGCCGCTTCGCACTCAGCCACCGACCCGTGTTCTATCCACGCCTGAGCATTACAAATACACGGTGACTTTTTAGTCTCAAGCAGACCAGTTAATGTAGGATACATTATCGGGTATAGATGATAGGTCCGTTATAGGAATACTGCTTGACTGAGACGGCTCATACTTAATAGGAACCTAACATAACTCATTCTTTTTTTTCTTTTTTCCTGTAAGGTATAAAGTCTATAAACGCTTGCCAATAAAGAAACTAACCGAAAGCGATGTTAATCATGTCTCACTCACACACACATACACACACGCACGCACGTACGCAGGCGCGCTCACACACACACACACATCCCCGCCCACACGCAAAATGGAAAGCGGCGTTTTACGAATAGGTCGCAGTGTTGTTGAATTGTACTTTATTACGTTATAACAAGAGTCACTATTTATTCAAACGTTTTTGCAGATTGAGCCATCTATACATGATGGATACCATTCATTAAGTATTCTGTGGTATAAGTGGATCCTAGAAGTGCACAGTACCTTTTCTCGAGTGGTCTGGTATCGCAGATGCAGCGCCGTGGGGTCCCAGTCGATAGCGAGCATGACCCGTCCGCGCACGTTGCGCAACGCCGTTATGTCTAACCTTCGTACTTCACCGCCGCCGACGCGATTGTCGTTCTACAAAACAATTGAATACTTTATGATACGACAATTAGGTAGACTGTTAGAGAAGACTATTCTTCAAGCACTGAGGAATTTTAAAAGAGAAAACATCTTCCTGAACGCAGCCCGGCCGAATTGGATTCGGCAGTTAACTTTTTTCTCGAAATTATTTGGTATTTACATGGCTATAATAAATTTTATATTTTTTAGTCAGTTTTAAAACGTGGTATTTTAGTTATGTTTTTATTTAAATAATTTAATCATTAACTTGAGCAATATTTCTAACCTTAAAGTCGTAAAACTTACCTCAGCGTCGGTGAGACGAGCACTAGTCTGCCTGTAGAGTTTAGCCTTTGCGATAGGAGAGTTGGTGTCGGGTATGTCGGGCCGAGCGCCGGCCGACCTCCGCCGCGCTCGCACTGTGCCTGAATGAAGGAGATTCATCATCATCTCAACCAATCGCCGGCCAACTACTGAGCACGGGTCTCTTTTCAGAATGAGAAGGGTTACTGTCATACTCCATAGTACATCACGCTGTGCGAATTGGCAGACTTTTGGAACATTATGATGAACGCTCAGGCACGCAGGTTTCCTCACAATTTTTTCCTTCAGCGTTAAAGCAAATGATATTAGATCGCTTAAAAAGCACATAACTCCGAAAAGTAACACTCGAACGAAGATTTGTCATTATGATACACCCATCGCCGGCTCACTATTGGCCGCTCGTCTCCTCTCAGAACGAGAGAAGAGAGTACGGATTGGCAGATTTCACATCCTTGAGAACATTACTGAAAACTCTCAGGCATGAGAATTTGTATGGTATCTAATTAAGAATAAGAATAGCGTTAGACTGAAGCCACAGCTGCGCTGGCGGTGCCGCTGCGTTGTCCTACATAGAAATCGCTGTACCATGCCACACAATGCGTTACAACATCGTGCGGCGACCGCACACGCAACTGACTTTGGACCAGAGAGACGGGGCGCGCTGCAACGCCATTCTCTCTGCCGGAGTGATGTTGCAGTGCCTGTGTGGCATCTAACACTCAAATTCTCAGCTGCAACGCATCGGAAATGCATCGTATGGCCTCAGTGTTACCATTGCAAGCGACGAGCGGCGCGTCGTCGGTGGGCAGCGCGCAACCGCGGCAGAGAGCCGGCCAGGCGCACAGCGCACACCACAGCCCGTCGCCGGCCACTACGCGCAACGTGAACGGAAACTCGTAGCCCAGGCTGTCATCACTGCCAACAGAGCACACCAAATACAAAACTTAAATCCATGCTTTTGGTCATTTACATAATCTTCGATTAGATACATCTTCGATAGAACTGTATAAAGAGTAGTACATACCAATCAGCGGCATGGTTAGCGCGGGTGGCGGGTCTCGCGGACAGCAGGCGCGCGACGTGCGTCCACACGCGCGCGTACAGCTCGCGGCCAGACGCGCCGGGCGCGGCGCGCACCACGAGCGGCACTCCGAACAGAGCGAGCCGCGCGCGCTGCCACGGCACCAGGTACGCTTCTCCTGCCACTTGTTTCCTATATAAAATACTTCATTTATAAAAAACTTAGGTTAAACAATAATTTACAGTTTTTAAGTTAAATACTATTGTTTCAAAGTGAACTAATCCTAATCCTGATTCTAATATAATCCTAATTCTTATAAATCTAATAATATTATAAATGTGAAAGTGTAGATGTTTGGAAGTTTGTTACTCAATCACGCAAAAACTACTGGACGGATTTGGCTGTTTGGAATGGAGATAGATTATACCCTGGATTATCACATACTTTTTATCCTGGAAATTCAAAGATATCCCGCGGAATTTTGAAAAATGTAAATCCATGCGGACGAAGTCGCGGGCATCATCTAGTAAATGAATACTTGTATCAATAATGGAATGTTATATTTGACGATCGTTCTGTTAGTTATGTTAGGTTCAAGATTGCAATTAACATGAATGGGCAAGTGATGATGCAGACTTGATGCTCGCGAAGCATAGCGTGTTGCGCACGTTGAGTGAGCGCACACTCGTTGTATTCGAGGTAGTGTCGACTCACCTATGCACTGCGATCAGGTAATGCGCGTTATCGTAGTACGACGAGTCGCTGAAGTGGTTCAACCTATACATGTGGGCGGGTGAGGACGCAAACTTGACGCTCGCGAAGCGCGGCGTGTTGCGCACCACGTTGAGTGAGCGCACACTCGGTGTGGGGGAGTGATTGGGCCGAGTTCCTCGAGGTAAAGTATGGCGCTCCCCATAGGCTGCGGTCGGTGGACTCTGGGACATAAGAATTTCCGAACGCGACTGCTGCAAAACAGTCGGTCTAATTGTTATTTCTTATTACAAGTTACATTACAAATGGTACTGTAAACAATGTTGCTAATGAGCAAAGATAAAAGACAGGGGTTTCTCTGCATAGTAACTCTCATTGCTGAGGGTCGTGACACCTTTTAATGGTTAAAATAGTGTTTGGGGTTTGCCCCTATCGCTTGCAGTTCAGACTACTTTTAGTAAAAGAAAAGTGTATTTCTAATCGAATTTAAATTATTCAAGACGTGAATGGTGAGACCCCCTGGCTCAGTTGTTTAGAATGTTGGTAAGTTCGGTATAATTTATTAGTTTTATTTAAATAAAACTTCGGACATAACTTTATTAGCAACATTATTGTACGCTTATTTTAACCATTAGCACTAAAATTCACATACCGCATAGCAATTTACAAACACAACTCAATGATACACCCACTAAGCTAAAAATAATAATTGAAAAAAGCTCCAAATATTCTAAACGTAAAAATGTGAAATAAGTGTGAAAAAGTAAGACAAAACATTTACAGTGAAAATACAATAATTAGCAAGATATAAAGTGTTCATCAAAAATCTAAGTTCCTAAATGACATATGCAAAACAATTTTTTTCCAATCTTAAGCCAAATCCTTTCTACCTTACAATGTTCTGCTGAATAACAAAAACTTAGTGTGATTATTTTAAACAATAGCAATTTGAATTTGCGAACACAAAGAATATAATGGATTGATTTTATATTATACCTGTGGCCGTCTTGTATGTCATCAATTTCTAAATTATATGTACAATTTTTAAATTGTCAAAGATATGTATACCTCATGATTCAAAACATAATTTTGTCCTCAATTGAGGAATGTTTAGTTATAAAGCAAACTTAGACCATTATTGTTAATTTTGTAAAAGAGATATAGATATTATCATTATTAGTCAGTTATCAGTATTATTCCCCAAATTGCTTACTTTTTACAATAACATCAAATATGCAGTTAAAATTATTACCAAATATTTACAGAATTTTTACTTCAAACTCATAGTTTCATAAGGTTATTTGTTCATTCGTAAATATTCATATTAGGTATTGTCTTATTAAATAGTATGTGTTGGTTGGTATTCAATGTGTTGGTAACTTGCGCCTTGTGTGAAGTATACCTACCTGTGTTCAGTGTGGTGTTCGGTTTGTGTTGCAGTGTGCCTAGGTCCTAATAACATTATGTGTGCGCTGTCAGAGTGAACTAGAGAGCGGGAACTCTCGGTTTGATCCTGAATCGACGATATGTCAAATATTAAGCTATGGTGACGTTAAATTAAAGTATCAGGGCTACCTGCGTCAAATGTACTAACGAAGCTTGAAGCTTGCCAGTGACGTCGAAGCTTCGACGTTTTGTTAGAAGTTCCCTAACTATTGTAAATAGTGACAGTGTGACGTATTTCTGTACAGTACCCGGCACACATCGCACTTAAGGCCGACCGCACTTCATACGTACCATACAAATTCGCATCTAAAGTGCGGTTAACCTTAGAAATAGATAATCGGCAGTTTCGATTTCAATCCTCATTCGATTGTGATCGAGAACGATCAAATGATAAGAACAATCGAATAATTCGATTGTTTTTCGAATGAATTGCCCATCGCTAGTGTAAATGCCGTGTGAACTTGTGAGTGTAAGCGGGGTGGTGCGGAGTGGGGTGGGGCTAACCTTAAAGCAGAAGAGTGCAGGCATGCAGAGCGAGGAGGAGGCGGCGCGCGCCACACTCACCTCGCCGCCGTCCGGCGAGCCGCTCGCCGCTCCGTCCGCCAAGCCCGAGCCCGAGCCCTCCGTCACGCCCGAGTCCGTCTCCTCCAGCTCGTTGGTGTAATCTGAAGTGTTCCTTAACATTATATCAACCAATCGCTGGTTCACTACTGGTACTGATTCTGAGCACAACTAAAATTTATTGAATTCGCATCTCTTTCTTATCAATGTAATAAGCAAAGGACAGAGAAACCTAATTTAACTTAGAACTGTCAAATATCGTAGCCTTAGTAGCCAGTCGAAAGTCTGTTATTTAAATTTGTAGATTGTACTCAAAAATGTCTTTTAGTCTAAAATTTATGTTCCATCCTTTTTTAGCAATATTAAAAAGAAAAAGATGCAGATACTCTAAATTTAGTTTAGAGAGAAACAAGAGAAAAATTGTATACAAAAGTCGAGCAGTTAGCCTCACCCAATGTTGGCAGTGAGTCTTCCCCATCACTGGAATCTGTATCGGGCGCAGGTAGCTCATACACAAAAAGTTCCTGCGCAGTATTAGGAGATACTTTTGCCCCGTCTTCTAGAACGCGTCCTATAGTTGCGCCCGATAGTAGTACAAGCAGCATTCTGTTGAAGAAACAAAAAAGCCATTGAAATATCTGTGTGATTGTGAAACCACTCAGAAAAATTGTTATACAATTTTGAGAGTTATTTAGTAGTTGTATTGTAAGTGCAAGACCAGTCAAACTTATTTTAGTTTGAATGCAAATATGCTATTATAATATTAGAGTTAGTAAAATGAAATACATAAGACTAGGAAAGTCATGCTGTCTGTTTCACTTTCCACTATTTATCAATGTCTAGTTCAGACCAAAACCAAATATAATATGGTTCAGTTTATCTCGGAAATATAAAATCACTTACAGCTCAGGTGATAAGCCGCACAATTCCGATAAATTCTTCTTCAAGTCCAAATATGTGCCTTCGGAGTTAATCCTCACACCATACTTCACCGGAACCGACCCGTCCAACAGTATCACTAAAAACGATATAGAAATTTAGGAATGCAGAAGTATGGAACATGCTTCTGAACGGATTTGCAGCCGTCATCTTTATCGCTGTTCGCGCTAGCAATCCATGTATTCTACACAACCTGCATAAGGTCATAAATTTTAACACGTTAGTCGATGAAAAGTTAAAAAAATTGCGATTTTTGTATGCTTACACAGGTTGCGGGTCTGATATTTTCATATAATTATACACCTTTTTTACCGATTACATACTCTGATGGTGGTGCACTGCGCACATAACTATAAAACTTCATAGGTAGCGGCAGTTTGCTAGAAAGTACAATGGGATGAAATAAAGAAGTAACTTAGATTCTTACCCCTGACTGTGGCGCGTACATAGGACTCCATAGGTAGCGGCAAACTGAGCATGTTGAACGTGTCAAACCGCACGGACTCGCGGCCGCACGAACAGCACCGTACTTTAGACTTGAGCTGCCCGTAGAACAGTTCCGTCATTATGGAGTCGTTGCGAGCCGCGTACGCTGCCCACGCTTCCGCTGCCACCACCTATGTAAGACATAGGGCTATTTTAAAATTATAAACAGGAAAATTAAAACATAGACCCCACGAAAATAAAGGGACAAAAAATTTACTAGCTAGCATTCTGCGCTTGTGTCTGAAAATGCACAGACACGATGCACCATATTATGTTATTATGTGTACGAGAGCGGTGTGCAGACTCGACTGTACCAAAGGAAGATCTCCCAACCGAGCGGTGTACGTCTTGGTAGCGCCAGCTGGGCCGAGGGTTGTATCTTTAAACTTCTATATTATAATATTATAGTGCAGATTCATATAAACACTACGTTACTGTGATTCAGATTTGCGTGTTCTACTTCAGCTTCAGCTTTATGGTACTCGTGCTGCCATCTAGTGAAAGCGTCGTTAGTGGCGTCCGGCTTGGGTTCGTGTGTCGTGTGTGTGTGCTTGCGAGTGTGTCAACCGCCACATATGTAACCTAACAAGCGCCTGTGTCAAGTTTCGTGACGCGTGCTCACCTGGTCAGGGCGGCTGTCGGAGTCGGAGGCAGCCGGGAGCGGCGAGCGAGGCGGAGGGGCGGCTCTGTTGAGGTCTTCGTGTAGCGCGTCCAGCAGCCACGCTAGCAACTCTTGCGCGTCGTGTTGCCCACCGCCAGCCAACGCACGTGCGTGTCTGGACACGCACCAGCGCACGCGTAACGGCGCTACCGATCGTGCGCTGCACGACCATACCTGTACGGGGACGGGATTATTATGTATTACGTTCTGCTGAATATTTGTTCTTGTCTCTAAAATCAAACAAAAAGGTCTGTAGTCACTGTTGTATATTCAGCTTTAGTCGGCGTTAGGTTGCGCTTTTTTGCGCATACGAATTTTGTAGACGAGATTTATAAAAACGGTAGTAGGTACTGTAATCAACTATTAATCAATAAAATATACTTGTATAACTAAAAAAATAACAGATGAAAAAACCTAATATCAAACTTAGTTCCCACAAGAGTATTCATTTTCTTGTCAAAAGGTCATATGTCTGTATCTTAAGTATTGAATATTACTGACCTCTTTACATAGCTCGCCATACCGAACCGCCAACACGCCTTTAGTTCCGAGAGGGTTGCTTGTGTTCACTTCATACATGTGCATACCGGAGTTAAAATACTGAGTGAGCGGACCCGTGTTCCATACCTATAAGAAAAGAATTACTATACTGATTTAAATTCAGCAACTTGGAGATTTTTTATTTATTGCATTATAGAATTAATGTTTGAGGAGACGTGTGGCCTAGTTGTGACAACGCATATCAATCGGTTGCGTTTATTAAGCAACGTTGACCCAAGTCAGTAACTGGATGGGCGACCGACTTTGGAGACCCGAATTTGGCCTTTTCGTTTCCTCCGTGCCTCGGAGAGCACGTTATGCCTTCGGTCCCGGTTATTATCACTAACATTGATGATAACAGTAAAAACCTGAGAAGCGAAATTTCGTTCTCTTAGTGAGTTGTATGCAGAAGGATCTGGGAACCCACCGCATTATTAATTACCCCAAGAGAACGTGATTAATGGAAAGAATTTACAGAAGGGCAATAGAAATAATAAATTGTATTCAGGTAGATGTTATGAAGTGGAAGGTGAGTTTGCTGAGCATACTTACGCTCTGCAGAGCAGCGTTCATGTAGCAAGTGTTGCCGAGGTTGTGGAGCCCCGTGGCGCCGGCCATCTGCGGCGCGGTCAGCGTCTCGCGCCGCTCGGCCCAGCGACTGCTGCCCACACCCGTACTCGCGCTGAGCACAAACGATATACGCTTACATATACGCTAACGGAAGACTGATTGGGAAACTGTAATGTCTTCTGGGATATCGGGTATGTCTTCTTAGTAATACTCTTAATACCTCAATAGATGAAATTTTTCCTGACAAATCATACGGAAACTAGCAAAGCCCACAAAGAGACATCTTCGCGCTCTAGACCGTCTACAATATTATGTCACTCACCCCAAAGCACCGATTTCTTCAGGCCATGTTAGATCCGGATTCCTCACTTCAAGCAGTAGCCTTGTCCGTTCGTCCAGACGCAGCGCTTGAAGCGTTGGCCGTTCATCGTCCAAAAGCAACGCAGCGCTTCCGCAGCCGCTCCCTGCGTTGTTCCCGAGCGCCCACAAACGGACATCTTCGCGTGCTAGTCCCAACGCACCACACAGGAACTCAGTCACCTGAACCGAAAGAAATCTTTCAAGTTATTGTAAATAAACCAAGAATCCCGCTGCAGTTTGCCCCTGCCCCAGATTTAGTGGATTTAATGCTTAAAAGTAATATTTCAAATTCGATAGCAACCAGCAGCAGAAATCAACGTGTGTCTCTGCAGTCGGTATGAATGTGAACAGACTATTTATCAGTTCTCTTCTGACTAGGAAAAACTTTTTGGCATTAAAATAAGTCGTTGGAACGAGCGCAAGAACTCAAAGCGCGAGTATTTGACCAATGCGAAGCCTACAATGGCTTCTAGGGAGCAACACAGAAGTCCTCACTGACCTGCTAGGATTCTTGGAGTGACCCGGCGAGGAGCTGCAGCAGGGGTCTCACATACAACGGACGAACATCTGAGTGTCGAAGAGGATCCAGGAATAAAGAAGTCTGCAGTTTGCGGTTTGCAGCCTGCGTTTTCTCACAAAACGGCTCACCTGTCTTACAGTGGCGAGTCTGGAGAAGGCGGCCGTGTAGGCGAGTTGTCTCTCCGGCGGTGAAGGTGCGCACAGAGTGCCCACGCTGCCCACGCCCGCGCCACCCATAGCGCCTATCGCGCTGAGAGACGTTGTTCCTACAACCAGCCCGATGTATGAATAAATCTTAGGGATTCATAGTGATACACTCATTTCACTCAACGTAACAGGGTACAAAGCAGAGCAGATTTTTGTTTTTAATGAACAGGCAGCAAAATAACTGAAATCGAATACTTGCTTTGTGGACTAGGGGCATGTCGCAAAATCTTCAACTGTAGCGGGTACAGTTCCAATTCGACATCCGAGTTTGGAGGTCTTATAACCTATGGACAAAAGGAATAAATTAGTAAGTACATAATTTTGAATCCAATCCAATAGATTTAGTGTCCACCAAACCCCCTGTGCGCAACACAGCGGCGCTGCGCGGCGCGTCGCTTCGTGTCAAAATATTATCTACAGACCGTTCACTATAACTTGTCCCCTGACGTTATGTTACGATTGCAAATCACACAATAATAAACCCTAAATTCTAAGGAATAAAGCAAACAAGGCAATGATGCCAACATGACGGGGTCACGCTATAGTGAACGGTTTGTATCATGTATGTCACTACGAGCAGCGAAGCGCTGTGCAGCGCCGCTGTAATGCGGTCCAGTCTTAAAAAGGAACATACCTGTCTGGGAAGCGGGTCGGGGGCACCATACCATAGGGCTAAAGCGCGCCACAATGCATCGGGAACTAGCTCGAAGTCTCTATGCTGAGCTAGCGTGATGTCTTTTCGTAAATGGCCGCCTTCCCCGGTCAACGTCCTCGCGGGCGCCGCGCCGGGGGCCAGCAGCCGGGAATTGTCCACGGCGCCTGGGTGCGGGGGGCCCCGGCCTATGCCGCTGCTCACTCCGCTGCTGCCGCCCGCACTGCCTAGTGAACTGCTCTCCGCTCGCCATAGTAACGAGCCCATTGATTCTGTAATAGACCCATTTTTGAAGCGCAGTTCATTTCAGAAAATGTAAAATCATATATTAAAGCTACTGGGCGCCATAGGATGGGTAAGGTACTATTAAGTATTCTTTAGTATAAGGCTAAGGTTTGCAAACATGATTATTATAAGGATTGTTCAACTTACCCGTAGAATTGGTAGTAAAGCTGTCATCACACACAACAGCGTCATCTAGATGGGGCCGCGTGGCTCGGCAGCAGGAGTGGGGGGGTGCAGACGAGTATATAAGCCACGCACTCCACCACTCCGCCGACACTAGGTACCAGAACTGCCCCACGGCTAGACCACGGCAGGTCTCGCGTCGTACCCAACCCAACACTGGAAGAAAGGGTCGAATAAGGAGCCTGCGTTGTTTAAGCAAGTCTTAGCGACTAAAAGCAGCAAGGAATCTGAATCTAATATGGCATCTTTGTCAAAGTTTTCTTAATTAAAATCGCATCTTCCATCTATTAATCTCATTTCATTCCATGGTGATTTAACAAAATGGCCTTTGTTTTATCAGCAGTTTAAGAGTTAATATTATGCTGTAAAAGTTTGGTCTATTTTTTGGAAAAGATCAATTTTCATGCAGTAGTAGTCAACATGTAGTTTGATAAATGATAACAAACTCTTAACTTGGGATTGACTAGGTAGGGGACACAAAAACATATCAACTCCTGAGGGAGTGAACTATGGGTATGAAATATTTTGTGTAGTCCACGCGGACGAAATCGCGGGCATAAACTAGTTATTGATAAGTTATTATTTGAAGACTGATGGGCGTCAATCAAATAATAAAGTGCATAATACAAAATCTTATCTTCATCATTTTATTATTTCACATGTAAGTACATAATATTACATTATTACTCCATCTGATAATAAAGAAAATAATTACTAACAAATTTTGATTAACAACTTTGTCGTAATGTGATAAAAATAATTATTAGTAACTTGGCTGAAGTCACTAAAGTGCAAAACCTGCTACCGGTATGGAGATAAGTCGATTTTTTTATAAGTCAATAACTGTATGCAAAGTAACATCAGTGAAAGATAATCCAGTAGGTAAATTATATTAAGTGAATATATTACATACCATAATATGAAGTCGTTATCGGTGACACAATGCGACAGTACACTTGACATGGATTGGTTACGTTTATTTAGGAAAATTGTATGGTTATACGCATAAGACATGGAGAGGATAGAGAGTTAAGTGCGAGTCGGACTCACACACGAAGGGATCAGGGCCATCGTACAAGATATCTCAAAACCGTACAATAAAAATGTGCTTTCGGGAACAAATTGTTATTTTTTTAGGGTTCCGTACCTCAAAAAGAAAAACGGAACCCTTATAAGATCACTTTGTTGTCTATCTGTCTGTCAAGAAACCTATAGGGTACTTCCCGCAGACCTAGAATCATGAAAGGCAGGTAGGTAGGTCTAATAGCACAAGTACAGGAATAAATCTGAAAACCCAGAATTGTGCCATAATACATTGCTATCTGCCAAATTTCAGGATTCTAGGTCAACGGGAAGTATCCTATAGGTTTCTTGACAAACAGACAACAAAGGGATCCTGTTAGCGTTCCTTTTATTGCTTTTGAGGTGCGGAACCCTAATAAAATGTCCTAAGTTGGTTACTAGACACACCCCTCATCTTATCAATAACCTGCTGAATTCTTTACTTCATTCTACTAGTAGAACTACTGGATGAACTATTCATAGAGTTTTGACTCATGAGTCATGACAGAACTGATGGCCGTTGGAGCAGACATTTTCTGGAGTGTAGACAGCGTATAGGTAACCAAAACATGGAATAATTACCAGCGTAATAAACCAACAGCCTTGAAGGTGGCGAAAAATAACTCGACAGGAAGGCCTGTATGTTGTGACGCGCTATTAAAAAAGATTCATGTTGACTGCTTGTTTGATTGCAAGAAAGACCTAAATATATAAAAAAAGTCTTGGCGCTGACTGACTCATCAAACACCCAGTCCAAACCTTTGGACTTAGAAAGCTGGAATTTTGTACAAAGATTTATCGAAATAGGCTATTTCAAATAGCCTACGCGGTAGCTGGTAATAAAGAGGTTTTATAATTTCGTCGAGAAAAGGCGCGGGCGTTCATTAGTCTGCAATTAAGTCTACTCACCAATATCTCGTTCGCGATGCCTGCATTGTGGTCTCAGGCCTAGTACTACATGACACACATCAAATAGCAGCTCCAGGAAAGGGGAAACTAATGCTTCCGCTACTTCTACGCTCCATATCAGGAACTCCTCTAGACGCAGCGCCATCTCAGCCCCGATAATACCTTCATCTTCTTTTACTTCTTCTGGTGTCTGCTAATGAATAGAAATTTATATTTTAACTAACGTAATATCCGAATTTTTGTATGTATGCCCAAATCAAAATATTTAAAGCTAGTTTAGTAACTACTATGAAATCGAAATGGGAATTTCGATTAAGATACAACCACCAGGGATTTTTAAATTTAATTTTGGAGGCAAATTTTTATTTTATATTTAACCTTTAAAAAAATAAATTTAAAAAGCCTGTTGACTAAAAATTACACATTCGAAAAGTTGTTATACGATTAAAAATTCGCTACAGATAGTGGGGTGAAATGTTGAAAGATGTTGAAAGAATGTAACGAACCTTCAATAAAATATATATACGAATATGTATAAATATACGGATACGAATAAATGAATATTATGAGGTCTGAAGCTATCGCATTTAAAGGACATACTTTCTTTACCTCATTGAGCATGACGATATCATCAGTCGTTGATCCTAGACGGAACATAGGTTTCCTTCCTTCGCTTGGGATTGTGATAAGTTTATCCCTCAAGTTCAGCAGTATGACTTCAGGGTCAAAGCACTTGTCGCTCTCAGATTCCCCATCAGAAGGCGTGGAGCTCCGGGAACCCTGGTTCTTGAGAGCTTCGTTGGCAACGGTGCAGAGGATTCCGACCATGTCGATGAGCTCTTTCTTATTGAGGATACCATCTCGATCGAGATCGAAGATTTTAAAGCAAACTGAAAAGAAAGAAAGTACACAAATTATAGTTTTTATTCGCATAAAATATGACTGCGCCTTGCAATTGAACTTTCTGAAAATCACACTTCACACTAATATTATAAAGGCGAAAGTTTTTGTCTATGTGTGTGTGTGTATGTGTATGTGTGTGTGTGTGTGTGTGTGTGTGTGTGTGTGTGTGTGTATGTATGTGTGTATGTGTGTGTGTATGTTTGTTACTCCTTCACGCAAAAACTACTGGACAAATTTGGCTGGGGAATGGAGATAGATAATATCCTGGATTAGCAAATAGGCTAATTTTTATCCCGGAAAATCAAGGAGTTCCCACGGGATTTCGAAAAACCTAAATCCACTTTGACGAAATCACTGATGAGATCTAGGTTGTAGCTCGATTGCCTAGAAGATTCACTCCTCCAGATAAATGTAGGTTAAAGGAAGATTTTCTATATGAAACTCAATATTTATTTTATTTTATTACGTGATAGGCTTGCACTTGACGAGTCATGCTTGATAAAAAGTAATACATAATGATATCTAGGTGGAACCCGATTGCCTAGAAGACTCACTCTTCCAGATAAATGTAGGTTAAAATAAGATTTTCTACATATATATGGATATAATAAGCAAACCAAAGTAAAATAATATCCTGATAGGCTTGATTAGCATGACTAATATTCTTATTAAAAAAGAAGAAAAAAAAAACAGCTTATTTCGATTATTCTATTAATTAAATCGATTCAAATTGAAGACTGAAGTATTCTGATAGACTAGCCGACAAATTCAGATATAGTTCATTATAAAGTCTTATTCTTGCTGCAGCTGTATATTTTAGCCAATAGGGTATCAGCCATTCAACGATGATTGTGACTGTCTAAAGTTTTGTGTTAGATCTACAGAACTCTAATAGGGGTGATATGCATCATGATCACTTTGTTAGCAAATCCTATTCAAGGATCCTATCTAATCAAGGTTTAAAAAAATTATCAAAGATAAAGCCCTTTAGTTTTACCGAAGTAAATAAATTACATCAGATAATATCTGTTTAACATATGTTTTTGTGCTTTACCGATAAGTTTATTCCAGTACACAATACCATCAATGTATCAATAGGAGCCGTGACCTTGTAATATGTATTATCTTGTGTGCTCTATCTAATTGCAGTTATGTTAGATACATCCTAACAAACAGTTATCACAATGAAAATGCAATAAACCATTTCTCGGTAAGCGACGCACTCACACACTGCAAATATCTGCCTTGGCCTATTTAATTACTTGATTAATAGCGTGAGTCTTTAGTTGTTTGTATCTCACTGCTTTTGTGTTCATTGTTCTAAATAGGTATTTCCTTCTTATGTGAGGTTTATTAATGTTTAATAATAAATAATCAATTATGTAATCAAAATTATCGCATTCCTCCGGCAATTCCAATTCGTTTTCACAAGAGTTGTAAAATTAATTAATATCACTGAAATAAGCATATACAAATAGGTACGCTAGAAGATGTAAGTATGCGACAGTTATTTTTTGTGCCGATTCGAAGCGCCCAACGAGCCTACCGGGAATTCATATTGACACTTTGTGTTAAATGGTCTTCGTATTGACACTATTAGACTACAGGCCCATGTTTAAAAATGGGTGGGTCATATGAACCACCAGGTGACGTATACAGGACGATATAAGAGCATAAAATAATAAGTTTCAGCACTATGCCGTCACTTGTAAGCTGTCCAACAGAGTGCTGGTGAAAATTGAAAAGTGCAGGTAGAGTGAGTACATTTTGGTCATATATTTTTGTACGGCATTTTTACCATCGATAGATCCATGAAAAATAATAAGAAAGCGCGCAGTGCCGTAAAAAAATGGTGCGCCACAAAGTCAGTAAATGTTTTGATTTTCTGACAATTTCCGGGGTAAATTTGGTCATTTAATTCTGTACGGCACTAGTTTCATACTGTTTCAATACAGCCTCTAATCCATTATTCCGCAACGCCGTACAAAAATCATGCGACAAGGGGAAAAAATTGAGGGTAGCAACCCCCTCTCTTTCCGTGGTCCGGGGGGTGATTTGAAACAACATAAAATTAATTTATTTTGAAAGTGTTTTATGCATAGATAATATTTTTTTACATGCCGTACATTTTCGTTGGTCCAAAGGTTTGTAGGGGATGTGGATATTATATACACACCCGTTCACTTCAGTTAGACGGCATAGTGATTTTATCATATTATCAATTGTTCTCTTCAAAAATATGTTAATGCCGTACAGTATCAGATGGGCATAAAGTACTACCCTTAAAATGGTAGCGTCATTTTCATCAGCCTAAAAGATATGGTCTGCATTAAAATGTACGGCATAATTTTTTCCTAATTTATTTATCTTAATACTATTTAAAACAAGGGAAAAGCGTAGAAAATTGCTATATTTTATTAATCTATGAATATTTAAACTTTTGCAATAATTTGAAAAATTTCAGTTTTTGTATTTATCTATAATTTTTTTTAGAACAGTTTCTTTTGAACGGCAATACTATATAACAATAGTATTTTACACTATCATGTTAAAAAAAAAGTTGCCGTACAGAGTCAAATGATTTTACAGCTTTAAAAATTAAGTATACCATGAAATTAAGATAATTATTGATACACATTCAGATGAACACTAATTTTTTTACGGCATTATTTTTAATAGTACTTTTGAGTGCTAGATAATGTTTTGGAACCAAAGCCGTACTTTCTCAAATCACCCCCCGGACCACGGAAAGAGAGGGGGTTGCTACCCTCAATTTTTTCCCCTTGTCGCATGATTTTTGTACGGCGTTGCGGAATAATGGATTAGAGGCTGTATTGAAACAGTATGAAACTAGTGCCGTACAGAATTAAATGACCAAATTTACCCCGGAAATTGTCAGAAAATCAAAACATTTACTGACTTTGTGGCGCACCATTTTTTTACGGCACTGCGCGCTTTCTTATTATTTTTCATGGATCTATCGATGGTAAAAATGCCGTACAAAAATATATGACCAAAATGTACTCACTCTACCTGCACTTTTCAATTCTCACCAGCACTCTGTTGGACAGCTTACAAGTGACGGCATAGTGCTGAAACTTATTATTTTATGCTCTTATATCGTCCTGTATACGTCACCTGGTGGTTCATATGACCCACCCATTTTTAAACATGGGCCTGTAGTATATATGTTGTTAGATGCATCATCACATTTAGTTCAGAGTAAGCTCATACAACGCTTATTAGGTAAGTACTAAAATAGCGAAAATCAAGTTGTTGCAAAAACAGGTCGGCAATAGCTAGGATATTATGTTAGGGTTATAAAATCGAGTAGGATCATTTGCTGTAATGGGATTCGTTACGATAGGTTGCGTGTAAATTATGTAAAGACACACTTAGCATGTAAGCCAAGTAAATTTTATTATTATTAAAATCTGTCTTAAGTAGATATAAACTGAAGACTTAAGGGGAGGAGAATGAAATAAAATGAAAAACTGCATTTACGCTTGGCGAACCGAGCACGAATGGAGCGAACTATATGTAAAAGTGGGTACTGACCGACCATACAGTGCGTAATGTAACGTGTTACACAGCGAATGTTCGTGCAGTTAGTATGGGAAAACAAGTATAATAGCGTTGTTTTCCCGTGCTGACTGCACGAACGCTCGCTGTGTAACACGTTACATTACGCTCTGTAACGTCGGTCAGTACCCACCTTACGTATAAGAGCTGCGTACAAAAGTACCAAGAAACTCCTACTCAATCCAATCAATGTGGAGACGGACCAGAAGAGAAGAAATCTCCATTTTAGCTTCGGTGTGCGTCAAGTCGAGGCTACTCCTCTAAAAGTTAGATACTCAAAAGCTTGAAGCTTTATGGTAGTGGAAACTATGCTCAGTATTTTTTATTTATATCACTAGATTTGTTTAGTGAAATGGTCAAATTGAGTCAATATCCCTTAGGGATATGACCAAATCCCGGTTTATACCATTTCGCTGCGACTCATGTATTGAATTTAATTTGGAACGTGCTAAGTGGCCGGAAATCCGTTTCTGACAACTAATCTATAACGGTTTGGTATAAGACGGAATGCTAATTAATTATTTGTCGATGGGAAACCGTCAATCAATTTATACGTCAGGAAACATATAATTATAAAATCTATGCATGAAATTATTCCTTATAAATGAAATAAACGGGACCCTTATCGGACCACTTTGTTATCCGCCTGAAAATCGACTTAATTACGTAATAATCATGTAATAATGATAACATTATGAGTTTCAAAAGTACGTTTATATGCTAACTTACTAAGAGTTACGTAATAAAATAAATCGGTCAAGTGCGAGTCGGACTCGCACACGAAGGGTTCCGTACCATCGTTCAAGAAATAACTTTTTTTCATGGCGGAAATTTTGAAATTTTTATTAAGTAACTATTTGTTCTTAGAGCGGGAATAGAAATACATAATAAGTGAAAATTTCAACTCTCTACCTATCACGGTTCACGAGATACAGCCCGCTGACAGACAGACGGATGGACGGACAGCCGGACAGCTTAGATTTAGTAGGTCCCGTTAGCGCCCTTTGGGTACGAAACTCTACAATATAAAAAATAGGTAGGTAACATTACAAATTACTGAAACAACTTTTTGCATGTTTTTTCAAATATTTTTTTAAAAAAGAGGTCAAAGAACCAGAAAATATATCGCAGTTGTTTCTGTGGGTTTTGTTCTCACTTCTATCGAACACCAAAACAGACCTCTTTCATGTATACCTACACGATTTATTGTAATATAGGTAGGTATATCATGTTATACAGTTCAATTCGATTCCGATTGTTTTAATGCTAATACATATTTCTTTGTTAATCTATTTTACTGGTTTATGATCCATAACTAATTTTGAAGACTGAATTTGCCTGATACATAATAATACAATATACTTAACAGGTTGGGCCAGGTATCTTTGTGATGTAAGCAACGAATTTCGTAGTAGTAATGAAAATTCGCCAAAAAATGCAGTGAGCTTAAGTATGAGACTTTACATCTCATCCAACGTTTTTTTATTTCATACAAGCTCCCATACTAAGCAAGCGTTTTGACGTTTGATAAAAAGTCGCTGATTTGACTAGTAGCCATCATCTCTATTAAAGCATAATTAAATAACTAAATAAAAGTTTATTTAACTCAACAAAATATAACACAATAAAAAACAAAAATACTATTGATGTTAAAATTATAAAATCACAACTAAACAAGAAACTAGAAAATACAAAGAACAACAATGATGAAATTTTGTGTGTGAGCTAAAAGGGACCTCAGCATAATGCTGCAGTATTTGACTACTGCAGCGCTGATTTTCAGGCAGAGCCCTGGTTTTTGACAAAAACTTGATTTAACCTGACGATTTTTTTATCTGTACTGTAGACTTTATGGAACTAGGGGGCAGCTTAGCATATGGTAAACTGGTATAGGTAGTAGGTATTAGTATAGTGCACTGTGCAGTGCCTGAAGATTTGGAATGAACCTTAAACTGAGCGCTTTTTGTTTTTCTAAAACATATTTTAGATTTTTTAAAAAGAAATTGCGGATTTTGACATAAGGGTTGGGGGGCGGGAGATAATTAAATACATCAGTCAATGGGCGCTAATGCAAATTCACTATCGGCTGATTAGTAATAACAACTGACATGATGACACCGTATTGAATTTGGAACGCCGATATAGTAGATAGCTTATCGATCGCGTGTATATTATTTTCATCTGTACATACGAGTATGATTAAATGATACTTGATACTGTTTAAGCACGCCCTTGTGTACTTAGGTAGGTACTCTCGGTTTTTTTTTTTTTAAAGAATATTAGCCATGTTAAATGACTAATATTCCCCTTTCCTCTCCAACTAAGCGTCAGGCTTGTGCTAGGAGTAGGTACGACAATAGTGCAACGGGCGGGGTTTGAACCGTTGACCTTTCGGTTTTCAGTCCACTCCTTTACCGGTTGAGCTATTGAGGCTCATTTTTATTTATTATTAAGTAAGAGGTATTTTGGAGTTATGTGCGTTTTAAATAATTAATTAATATCACTTGCTTTAAATTATTCTGTGCTTTAACAGTGAAGGAAAACACCGTGAGGAAACCTGCATGCCTGAGAGTTCTCTATGTTCTCAAAGATGTGTGAATTCTGCCAATCCGCACTTGGTCAGCGTGGTAGACTATGGCCAAACCCCTTCTCACTCTGAGAGGAGACCCGTGCTCTGTAGTGAGCCGGCAATGGGTTTATCATGATGGTGTTGAGTCCTAAAGTTATCCTAACCATCCCTATCTTATTCGCGACGTAAAAAATACGCAACTAATTAGGTATGCGTTGTTCAAGCATGGATATAAATAGCACGACCTTGAAGGTCGTTACATCTTCCAAGTAACAATGAGATAGCACTATTTGGGATACTGTCTAGCAGTATACTTTTAATTATTGTACTACTGTAAGCATTTTAGAGATTTCAGAGTACTTTAGGGTTCCGTACCTCAAAAGGAAAAACGGAACCCTTATAGGATCACTTTGTTGTCTGTCTGTCTGTCCGTCCGTCGTGTCTGTCAAGAAAACCTATAGGGTACTTCCCGTTGACCTAATCATGAAATTCGGCAGGTAGGTAGGTCTTATAGCACAAGTAAAGGAATAAATCTGAAAACCGTGAATTTGTGGTTAAATCACAGAAAATAAAATAAAAAGTGGTTTAATTTTCAAAGTAAGATAACTATACCACGTGGGGTATCATATGAAAGAGCTTTACCTGTACATTCTAAAACAGATTTCTATTTATTTTTAAGCATAATAGTTTTTGATTTATTGTGCAAAATGTCGGAAAAATATCCGAGTACGGAACCCTCGGTACGCGAGTCTGACTCGGACTTACATCATCATTATCAACCGATAGACGTCCATTGCTGAACATGTCTCTTGTACGGAAGTACAAGAGACCTATGTTCATGTATGGACCTCTAATATTACAGAACAAATTTTCTTTCTTTCTTTCTTTCTCTGAATACATCCAACTCGTTAAGAATCCATTCCGAGAAATCAAGAACATTAAGTATATTAAAAAACAAGAATATTGCTTGTTTAAAGTATAGGATTTTAAGTATTAAGTCAAGGAGATCTTGGTATTGAGTCCGTACATAAGTAGCTGCCATATACAGCCATCTATCACTTTTCACGTCTCATATTTAGATTGCAATATTAGGTACCTCTACTTACCATTAGCAATAGGTAGTGCAAAACTGAAACCTTTACAAGTAAATATGTACTTAATTGTTAGTAATGAAATTATACAGCAAATGTCAAGTTCTGTATTATGATTTATGACGTAAGGTATTTATAGCATCTTGTAGTGGCAAACAATAGGTTTCAAATTTAAAAGACAATAGATTGAGCCAAGTAGGGAGGTACATATTATTGCATACAGTATTAGAAAATGCACTCAATCCTTTTTGTTATAAATATTTTATTCATAAAATGAACTCATGTGTAAGACAAATAGTGTCTCTAGATGGACTTAGGTAGGTATAATGCATGTGCGATATACTAATTCATAAACCCTTTCTGTTATGAATGACTGTGTTTTATTACATGTGGATTACTCATGTTGTCACATTGTGAGACAGATAGTGCCTCTGAGATACATCACGCGGTTGCTCGACATGACAATGTGCAAAACAATAGCGTTACCTAAGATACTAAATTAACTCCTAATACCGGCTTACCACGGTGCGTGATATTGCGGACGGACACGGACCAGCCCGCAATGAGGCACCATGGAAAGAGTATAGTATGTGGTAGCACAGACACGTCGTCATCTGAACCTTGCACGCGGTGTGCGGCTGTCCGTGGTTGTCGGCCGTGCGTTATAATCCGCAGAATCAGGCAGCGTGGGGAGCCAGTATTAGATTGTTTTGCCTTCTGCAAAACAATCTAATACTGGCTCCCCACGCTGTATATGCATGATTATTTATTTTTACCCGATTACGAGAAACCCGAGTCGGTATAGTGTTTGACAGTTGTGTTCATTTGTTGCCTTAAAATTGACAGATAATGGATAAATAGGAGTGGAGAATAGTTTTAGTCCTGGCAAGTGAAATAGGTATCATATAGGTACTTGTTTCACTTTAGTCTGCTGATTAGTCTTAACCTATATACTAATCTACTCTATTGAAAACTTTCAGTCGAGTAGAAACATAGTCTTTGTTCTCGTCAAAGGCGAGGTGTCATACCCTCGAAGGCGGTTCGAATTAGAGATGGTAGCAGTCGATTTCACAAAGAACTGAAAATCCACTTACATTTGAGCCTTTCAGTGGTAGGTCCTCTGCAAGCGGCGCTTAGTCCACAGCATAGCTCCTTGAAATCGATGTGGCCGTCCCTGTTCTCGTCAAAGGCGAGGAACGTGCCTTCGAAGGCGGCTCGAGGCAGGGGTGGCGACAGGAGACCACGCATGCTGGTCGCATCCAGCTCCCCGGTTGGCGCCGCATTCCGAAGGGACCAGAAGCATTTCTCTAACTCTATTATATCCTGCAAAGAGATAGGTACCCTATTACCAAAGTGAACGAGAGGGAACTCTCGGTTTGATCCTGAATCGACGATATGTACCTATGTATGTGACGATATAAAGAGTACGGGTTTAATGAACACTGGCATATATTCGTAGGATTGTTAATTCTTCTGCAATTGTCGCAAAGACTGTAATGAAGCTGGATGGATATTAGTCCAGTCAAAATAGACATTTGACTTAGCCAAAATTCGCATAGAGCTGAAAATTGCCAGAGATGTTAAATACATTATTATAAATGAAATATCAAAAATCCCCTTCGATCCTACTTCTGCAAAAAATTTTATTCAAGGTCAAAAGTATAAAATTAAGGTTTTTTCCATTTTTCTCGAAAACAGTAAGTATTATCGTGAAAATAGGTTGGACAAAAGTTGTAGATCATACAATTCTCTACAAAAATGGTCTAGTCACTTTTTCTCTTACGACTCACCATTCGTAAGATATCGCGGTTTTAATTATTAGAAAATTCATATTTTGCATATTATATGCACTAAAATGCAGCTTGTATACGTCACCGGAAAGAGGTAAAACATCAGTATTTAAATTGTTTGAAAAACGTAATGATTTAATTCATTGCGCAGAAGTATTCACAAAGATTGACTCTTCTCCACACGACATCGTTACAAATGGAATTCGTTTTCTTCTTGCAATGTATGGTGCTCCAAAAAAAAATTGATTCTATAGACAAATATAGATATTTGAAGTTTGTAAAATCTGCATGGAACAATAAAACAGTACAGTTGTCTTGTCTGCCTCCAACATCTGCTTCTGCCTTTCAACACTTGTATCGTGTGTATTATAAGTTCAAGTGTGGCTAGGCAATGAGCTGGACCCAGAAGAATGGGGTTGGAAATTAACAGACAATTATTTGGAGCCAATTCAAACTTTACTCCCGCCTGCTCCAGAAAAACTACTTAATACTATTTTTTGTAAATGCAAGACGGATTGTAGTAAGAATTGTGGCTGTCAAAAAGTAGGATTATTTTGTTCGCCAGTATGCATCAATTGTCAGGGTCAGACTTGCTCCAATATTGAAACAAATACAACAGATGAAGATATTTATGATATTAATGAAGAGACAATTGATGCATCCCTTTTCTTAGAACAGCAAACAGAAATTCTGCAAGAAGAAGAGAATGAAGACGAAGAAATAATTGTTGAAGTAGAATTAGACAATTATCTTATATAATGATGACATGTAGAAAAAAACAACCTATTCCACTTTAATCATTAGCAATATTACTATTCTTTCAATTAATAGGATACGATCTGATCAAACTTTCTTTATTACAATAGATCGTGGAGTATACCTACTGGGGAAACCACGTTAAAAAAAATGCGCCAAGTACATTACCTCATAGGTGGTGCGGAAATGTGTGCTATTATGTAAAATATGAATTTTCTAATGATTAAAACCGCGATATCTTACGAATGGTGAGTCGTAAGAGAAAAAGTGACTAGACCATTTTTGTAGAGAATTGTATGATCTACAACTTTTGTCCGACCTATTTTCACGATAATACTTACTGTTTTCGAGAAAAATGGAAAAAACCTTAATTTTATACTTTTGACCTTGAATAAAATTTTTTGCAGAAGTAGGATCGAAGGGGATTTTTGATATTTCATTTATAATGATGTATTTAACGTCTCTGGCAATTTTCAGCTCTATGCGAATTTTGGCTAAGTTATGACTTATTTTTGTCTATTTTGACTGGATTATATGCCGCTTTTAACACTACGAGGTGGTCGAGAAAAAAGGTGTCAAAAAATAAGAAAAGATAAGGGAGGGATTATTTTACAACTAATCTTATGATTAAATTAAAAGAGTCTTCAATAAGGATTCCGAATATACCTACTCGTACTTTATCTTGTTTAAATGATCTGCTGCTGTGCAATGGTAGTCACATAACACTTATATAATGACTAGCTGATGCCCGCAGCTTCGCCCGCGTGGATTGGTCAGATCCCCTGCAGCATCAGGATTGAGGAGTTGGACTCCAAAATTTTTATGAAACAATGTCGCAAAGTTCCTCTATCGATTAAAAAAGAAATGACGCAAATCGGTTCAGAAATCTCGGAGATTTCGGTGTACATAGGTAGAAAAACACAACTCCCTTTTTGAAAGTCGGTTAAAAAAGTAGCCTATGTTACTCCCTAGTCAATTCTCTACTTGTCTGTGAAAATCCCGTCAAAATCGGTTCAGCCGTTCCCAAGATTAGCCTTTTCAAACAGACAGACAGACAAAAATTTTAAAAACGTGTGATTCAGTTATTGTATCGTTCAAATAACCATATGACCTTAATATGCGGTAGTTATTTCGAAATTACAGACAGACACTCCAATTTTATTTATTAGTATAGATAACTTATTAAGTTTCAGATGTCATATTCGTAAAAAGTTTCGAGCAATCTGGGTCTCAGTTTAGTATTATCTATTATAACCACTGAAACGGGCATATACAAGTTTGCTGGAAGACGGATGCCCATTGCCCACTGAGCGTACCGGGAATTAAATTAACACTTTGTGTCAAATGGTCTTCGTATTGACACTATATTCAGCACAAACATTGCTCCGAGTATGCTTTACTTCTGCTATCAGCACCAAAATGGCGAAAATTAAGTTGCTTGCAAAACAGGTCGACAATCGCAGGTCCAGCGTATATGTATTAGTAGAGGTCAGTGACTATAACAAATAATAGTGACATGTACGATCTGATGAAAAGACGCAAACCTTGAATCCGTAGAGTTCGTCAAGGTTTCACCTTTCTTTTAGTTTTGTTTTGATAGCCCAACATTTCATTTCCCTACACATTTTACTTACGTAGTTTGAGTGTCACATAAAATTTTGCTTATATTTTAATTTTATTTACTTACTGTAATAAGCTGTAATATTAAAAAAGAATGATCTTAAATTCTTCAAATGCATTCTAACTCATATAAATCATTTATTTACAAGTTACTCCCACTCCCACGTTTGCTCATTCCAACAAATACATGCGTGATTGTTGATATACCAAATAAAAGATATGCAGTACGGACTAAAATATGCTAAAATTATTTCAGTAGAAGTCATTTCTAAATTATATAAGTATATATTAAATTCAAGATTACATTCAGAAATCTTAAAAGGAATCCCTATTTCCCTTGGACATGCCATAACTTGGGAGCGACTGGACCAAATTGGATAATTCTTTTTTTTTGTTGTGTTTGTAATTGCTAGGACAAGTTTTATATGTAAGAAAGATTTTTTTTAAAGATCCACGGGAAACACAGTTCCCGCGCGACGCGGACAAAGTCGCAGGCAAATGCTAGTTGTAAAATATATCCTAAAAAATAAATAAAAGAGCCTTTTCTTATTTTCGATAAGGTCAGTGTAATTTCTTAAAACACGGATATTATAATGAGTGAAAGGTACTAGGGTAGGTACATCTCACGGACACACTTAAATGTACTTATTGCATAAAGATATGTTTATGGAACTACGGTATTGATTTTTTTTATATCAATGTTCATGGGTATTAAAGGGTTATGTTGCATTTTCCACAGGTATAAATAAGCTTGGTTATCTAACCTTGGAGTAACTGGTTTTTCGTTTACAGATCAATGGCCGACTAACATTTGCAACTTAAGGGCGACCACCACCTACCTACGTAAGATTATCTAATAAAATATTTTAAAAAGTAAGGAGAAAATTTTAAGAATGAGGGACGATTTTTCAATTTTCAAATAACTTTTATCTGAGGAATAAATTTAAGGGTTTGACAGTTTTCTATAGGAAATCTGTCAATGCGTAAAATTTATTCCTTAGATAAATAAAAAGTTATTTGTCGATTGAAAAATCGGCCCTAAGTACAGTATTTTCCTTTTACATGACTAAATGAATGACTATGTTGAAGGAAAACGTAAATAAAAAAAATTGGTAAAATATTAAATATGTACAATAATCATAAATTAAAATATGTGATTATGGGCACTATTGGCCTTTAATCTAATTAAAGACCAATTTAAGATATTTGTTATTAATACCAGCAATGCGCAGGACTTCAATTGCTTTTATACATGGCATAATTTTGTATATTATCAAATCTTTGAAAAGAGCAACCGCCGAGTTTCTTGCTGATTCTTCTCGGTAGGAAAGGCATTCCGAACCAGTGGTAGATGCTTTTGACGATTCAAAAGAAATTGTAAAAGTCTAATTGAATAAAAATATTTTGAATTTTGAATTTTAAAAGTTGTTATATTTTCAAATTATGGTCTTCCAAGTCGCAAAATTTTCAATATGGGGCCTTAAATGCAATGCTCATTTAAATTTTAAACGTCGTCGCGTCGTAGTTACTAGGCATAGACTAGTTATAAAAACACGTATAAGTACTAAGTAGCATACGCTTTTTCCTTCTAAAACCGCGTTTGCTTGCCGTAAAAACCAACGCGATTTAGTATGCAATGTGTACTCGTAAAAATTAGGAAATAACCTGTGGCTAGTTTATATTTCCTCAATAAAACCACTTAACACAGATAAAACGGGAAAATAATCGAATATGAAATAACTAGTCATGATTGCACTAACTATTTGACTATTGACACTTGTCACACCATGAGTACTCCTTTTTAACCCTTGATCCAAAAAGAGGGGTGGTTATAAGTTTGACGTGTGTATCTGTGTATCTGTTTGTGGCACCGTAGCTCCTAAACTAATGAACCGATTTAATTTAGTTTTTTTTTGTTTGAAAGGTGGCTTGATCGAGAGTGTTCTTAGCCAAGGAAATCGGTTCAGCAGTTTGAAAGTTATCAGCTCTTTTCTGTTACTGTAACCTTCACTTGTCGGGGGTGTTATAAATTTTTGATTAACACTTGTTTATTAACTTTTTAGTATGGAGATATTCGTTGGATGGCTCTGCCAAGTATCAGCTTGATGCATTGGATTCGGTGGATCGTCACGCTAGAAGATTCATTGGCGATAAAGCGCTGGTCAGTTCTAAGCTTCAAAGTTTGGAACATCGTCGGCGCAAGGTTGTCTGTCTGTCGGTGTTTTACAAGATATATTTCGGAGAGTGTGCTTGAGAACTATTCCACCTAGTTCCCCCCTCGCCCTTTTACGAGGCATCGCCAAGGTCTGCATTAATCCTACATAGTCGAAATCCCACGGACCCGTACCAAGCGTTTTGCTTCCCCGTTTCTGATACGCACTGCTAGAGTATACAATGATCTTCCCACTTCCGTTTTCACCTGGCTATAGTATTGGTACCTTCTAAAGAAGAGTGAAAATAGCCACTTTTTGGGCACGTGCGCTTTACCTTAGGCTGCATTTTCTCCTGCTTGGAGTGATTACAGTCAAGTGCAAACCCATTTATTTATATAAATAAATAAATCTAATCGTAAAAAAACTGCACCAGTTTTTTAATTTTTTATTTGCATGGTGGCTATTTTGAAATTCGTCAGCTTGGTTTTTAATTATTTGTTGTCATAGCGGTAATAAAAAGAAACACTGAAAATTAAATACTCTACCTATTATGGTTCATGAGATACAGCCCACTGACAGAGACAGACAGACAGTGGAAGCTTAGTAATAAGGTCCCGTTGGGCACCTTTTGGGTAAGGAACCCTAATGACATAATAAATCAAGAGTCAGCAAGAGACAATTATAATTAACTACTTACTGTTTACTTTGAAATAATGAATATAAAAATAATAATGTTATAGGAAAAATATTTTACTTGGGGTTATTGTCATAAATAAACATACATAAAGATAACAGAAAATAAATGTTGCAGATATAGTGTTAAGTAACAGAATAAAAGTACCTATCCATACTATAATATTAAAAATGCGAAAGTGTTTCTGTCTGTCTGTTAGCTTTTGATTTAACCTATTTCGATGAAATTTTGCACAGAGATAGCTTGCATGCTGGAGAAGGATATGGGCTATTTTTAATCCCCGAAAATCAAAGAGTTCCCAAAGGATTTAAAAAAAACCTATATCCACACGGACAAAGTCGCAGGCATCATCTACTTGTCTATATTTTTGATTTAATTCTGGTGTTGGTACAATTAAAATTCAGTTCCAAGGTCTAGGCTGCTATACTATACTTAAAGAAAGGTATTATAAAAGTAATGTAAAATTTCCAATCGTGCCCGTAGATGGTCAGTTTGACCTCCCTGACTAGACAGTTAAATGCCAATCATCTACTTTCTTTATATATCTATTTCATGTGTAGTCTTGTTTCTTGGATATAGTCACAGTTTGCGACAGTTAGGGAACTTCTAACAAACAATAAAACTAATTTGACAGATGTCAAATGTTAGTAAATTTAATGCAGGTAGCCCTCTTTTTCTATGATTTCACATCAACATAGCCTATTATTTGACATATTGTAGATTCAGGATCAAACCGAGAGTTCCCTCACTCTAGTTCACTCTGATATAGTTTTAACAACAGATGACAGCTGGCAGCTACCTTGCACAAAGAATTAGTTTAGCCATCCAACGGGGCAACGCTGCTAGTACCCTGGGTATTGAAGTTTTATTCAAATTAAATTAATTTTAGTTTTATTAAATTATTTTAGTAGTTTTAATTTAGATTTAGAGCTTATTTTACAAATGATTAACAGAAATAAATATATTTGTAATAGTGGAAATAAGTGAATTACCAGAAACTAGTTTTAAATAGTGTAATAGTAGTTTTTAGATTTAATCAATCAACCTTAAATGCTAATTATGTATTGAATTTTCTATCAATATGAAAATCTTATTTATTATTATTATATTTTAATGTCATTTAGATAACTTTGAACTCTATTTTAATAAGTATTCAAAGGTGTCTGCTCTTATCACTGACATGTATAGGTGTTTCATAATTATTATTCTGTAACATTCACTGTTGCTGATAAGTGATAACTAAAAATAGTTCAATAATAGTATTGACTTATATTATTACTTAATTACTAGGTAATGCACAGCATGTTGATGAACAATAACTGTACAAAGTTTTAACTCAATTTGATGAACAAGACACAAATACATAACAAACAGATAATTACTCTACAATAACTCCTACAGATTTAGAATAATTAGATGATAGAGCTTTAAATTTTATAGCAACATTTTTAATTTAAAAAAAAAAACAAAGTATAAATTTTCATATAACTTATCCTGCATATTTTCAGAATATATACCCAGTGACTAAATTATGCTAGATTTAAGTTTTTTTTATATCATTATTATATTACATTATTATTTTATTATATATTTTGATCAGTGAACATACACTTACCCTTTCCTCTAAATGTGTGACTCCAGCAAGGCTCTGGTAAAACGTAGGCGTCTCCAAGTCCTGAGCCACATTGCCTTTATCACAGAGCAGCCACTTAGAAAGCACTGTAGCATCCTTGTGTATGAGTAGCCATGATCGGAACTGATCAAATGTGACTCGTTCTCCACTTCCAAACAAACTTGTTAATATTTCTATGGTACGGTGAGCTTCTGTTACATGTAGGGATGTATTCTCCAAGTGTAAAGCTCGTGCAAAATCTCTCTTGTATATGTATGTGCCATTATCACTTTGATTGTTGACATATAATGTCCAGAGGAACCTGTTGTTTGGATTAAAAAAATCTGAATTTTACAGTCAATCTTTAAAATTTATGTCTACTTTTATCAAGCAAAAATTTAATTTATCTGAAATAAGTAAACTAGAAAAAAATTCGATTGAAAGACAATGTTTACATTCCTTCTTCACTTACTTTATTTTCTCCTCAATATTGCCTTTCGTGAGAACAACGACACCGCAGAGCAAGTCCTTGAACGTGATGCCCCGCTTGGTTCCACCACAAGCCTGATACAACCACTCGGAAACTTCGTGCGGGACTCCATCACACAACACTTCATGGACGAAAGCATCCAAACTCAAGGCCGAACCATTCGCCCCAGCACATCTCTTAAACGCCTCACGTATACGCCTTAACTCACTATCAGACACTGCAAATTAAACAGTAAATTGGCGAGATTTCTATGGAAAATACAACGCACTTCATTTAGAACACTAAATACCTCGCTTTGCTGCATCGTCGTACGAAATAAAACTTGGTTTAGAATCTTTCACACCCATGTTCACTTTTTTATAACAATCACAACATTTTTAGGCGTAATAAATACAAAGAAATAAAAAATACTACAGCTGACAGCGCACGTCCTATGATCAACGGCCATATTGAATATTTTTATTTTTTTCCATTATCAAAATGCCAAAATGCAAGTTGACGGTCACCCGTCACAGCGAGAGATAAAAATAGATGAGGTAGATAATCTTTGCAATTCTATTTAACCTATGGTCACAAAGTCTGGAATGTTATTGGTCTGTGGTCTGGACTATTGGACTTAGACCTTGGACTATTGGCTCAGTCAAAGAATCAAGGTAGTCCACCTAGTGCCACACGCGTAAAATGTATACCCGAAAAGGACAAAACGACAAAACAAATAATACTTATGAATGAAAAGTTATATTTCATAATTTACACTCGTTACGAATGTTACAGCCGATCATCAATGCATCATAATTATTGGCTTAAATTTAAAACAGAAAACTAATTAAAAACTTGAAATATTCTCAATGAATTATAAAAAAAATGTGTTGTGTCCATGTTGTGTCTTTATCACCTTTCAGGGCTTTTTCATGCACTCAGCTTGGTAGGTATTCAAGGTATTTTGATGACAAGTTTCGCCTTGATTCTTTGTGTGAGATTATTCGCAACTGGCAAACCAATATTGGTAACATTGGTTTTGTTACCACAGACTGCATTGGGCTCTGGGTTCTATGTAGACCTTAGACAGATGATAGAAGTACTATCATAGACATATATCTACAGAATTTATTTTGTCTATAATTACCTCTCTTGTTCAACTCAGGGTGATTGTGGTGTGATTTCTTTACAATAATTTTTTGGGTTTACTAATTCTAAAACAATGTCCGCTATAAGCCTATTAAATCCTAAAGCTGAGTTTGCGAGAGCAGCTCAAGCTTTAGCTGTGAATATGTCAGCCGCAAAGGGCATTCAAGATGTAATGAAAACTAACCTCGGTCCTAAGGGTACAATGAAAATGTGAGTTAATTTTTCTATTTATGGATTTATTAGCTTTGTGCATGTTTTAGAACCTATTTTCCAACAGTAGTTTTATGATACGCATACCATTATTGCGGTGCAACATAAATTAATGTCAATATAAAGACTTCAGATATCATGTGGTTCCAGTTACCGGTACAAAAATCACGCCCAAGCTTTCTTTAATGTTATTAATTTTAGTTTCTCTATTTTTCACGCTGCTAGGCCAGAACAAAAGTACCCAAAAACAGATTCCTTTTAAATGTTTAAAGGTGTCTAAACTTTTTTGAAAGGTTGGTGTCTGGTGCTGGAGATATAAAGATAACAAAAGATGGAAACGTGTTGCTTCACGAGATGCAGATCCAACATCCAACTGCTTCGCTCATCGCTCGCGCTTCCACTGCTCAAGATGACGCTACCGGCGACGGCACCACCTCCACTGTTCTGCTGATTGGAGAGTTGTTAAAGCAGGCTGACATTTACATCAGTGAAGGTATTTCCTACATATATTTCCATCTATAATAATAATATATTTTTGATAACTTATTTAGAAGCTAAAAAAAATGGTTTTCCTATTCCAAATGGCTATATACCTCTAAATGTCACACTTTGCACAAGGTTTAGGACATTCTTACAGTAAATAAACTTAACTTTATTACTTCCTAATAGGTAATAGTGTACAAATAAACTGTAGGACATCTTTGTTTATGTTTTAAGTAAGCTGAGGAAATAGTAGAATAATATGCAAAGTTGTCTTATGTTCTACACAACCTACATAGATGTAGGATGAAATAATTTCAAAATAGGTTGGATGAATCTTTTTAGTATCTGTGCAAAACTATTTCAATTTGTAGGAATTCTATTTTGCTGAAATATTTTTGCTAGAAAAGAGGAAATAGACCTTTATTGATTTGTCTACCTTTGAGATAGAGAGAACAATCCAGGAATGTATAAATAAAGTGATAATTTTTCTAAAGGTCTGCACCCAAGAATCCTCACTGAAGGTTTTGATGTTGCCCGCACTAAGGCTCTCGAAATATTGGAGTCTATGAAAATTCCCATTGAGATTAAGAGAGAAAATCTGCTTGATGTTGCTCGAACTTCATTGAAAACTAAGGTAATGTTTAAGTAATAGTAATGTCCTTACTGAATTTTGGCCACAGCTGTCAATATCCACAGAGATTATCCATCTGCAGGAGTAACATTATAGTGCACAAACACAGGTGCACTCTCTATTCTTTTACTCTCATAGTCTGATGCAACAGGAGAGAGATCAGGCGCAGGATGAACAGCTTTACATGCTCTCTGAAGCAAGGGGATAAAACACTGCCAATTGAATAAAACACTGCCAACTTGGTAACTCCAGGCTACTACTGAGAATTTCTTGATAAAACATTTCAGGCAGGGAATTAAACTTAGAGCTTCATTAAACATGCTAACCACTAGGACTAGACCAACAATAAAATTTAATAGCACTTGTTTAATAGTGAAGGAAATCATAGTGAGGAAACCTATGAGAGTTCTCCATTATTTCATCAAAAGTGTGTGAAGTCTGTCAATTTTCACATGGCCAGCATAAAGGAGACTCATAGAGGAAATGATGAATATTAATAATGTAGGTAATTACTAATTACAAATTGTTACTTTGTTTCCTACAGGTGCATCCAAGTCTAGCCGATGTGCTAACTGCTGCCTGTGTGGATGGTGTGTTAGCCATACGCACGCCTGGCAAGCCTGTTGACCTGCACATGGTGGAACTCATGGAGATGCAACACAAGACTGCTACAGAGACCACACTTATCAAAGGTATCTTGTGCAGTGTGTTTTAACTGGAACAGTACACCAAATCCAGGTGCAGGGCATCTGTCTTCCAAACCAGTATCAAGTCTTTTTTTGTGAAATCAATTTTGGCATAGTTAATTTTTTGGTCAAGGGAGTTGTCCATAAGAATAAATAAAATTGACTTAAGTTTCTTTTTATGCCGATCGACTCAGTTTCATTTCATTGTATAGGAAGAAAAACATTGACAGCAGAAGTTGGTCTCTATCCAGTTCCACAGATCCCTGTTACTTTTTTAAATAACAATAGGTTCAAAGTGGGTTAAATTTTCAAAAAAGTCCATTTTGAAACAAAATTGGATCAGTCCAATAAGATCTTAAAAATGCCTCAGTTTTTTAACTGTCCTGTTAATTTTATGGACTAGTCCGGGTTTGTTCCCAATGAATTAGCTAAATAAGGACAAGAAGAAGTATGGATTTAATAAACTGCTGTGGCAGGCTAAGATGGAGCTGGCAAGCGGCCAGTTCCACCTTAGCCTGCCACAGCTCCGTCAAATAAGATTGCAGTTTCAAGAATGATAATGTTTCAGGTTTGGTGATGGACCATGGAGCTCGTCACCCAGACATGCCAAAACGTGTTGAAAACGCCTACATCTTAACATGCAACGTTTCCCTTGAATATGAGAAGACAGAAGTTAACTCGGGCTTCTTCTATAAATCAGCAGAGGATCGGGAGAAACTTGTTGCAGCTGAGAGAGATTTTATTGACCAGAGGGTTCAAAAGGTAAATACTGTATTAATGTAAGTTGTAATGTCCACTAAAGTTGAACTAATGTAACAGATCACATTTCACATCTGTCAGTTACATATATTAAATACTAGCTTATGCCCGCGACTTCGTTCGCGTGGATGTAGGTTTTTAAAATTCCCGTGGGAACTCTTTGATTTTCCGGGATAAAAAGTAGCCTATGTGCTAATCCAGGGTATAATCTATCTCCATTCTAAATTTCAGCCCAATCCGTCCAGTAATTTTTGCGTGAAGGAGTAACAAACATACACACACACATACAAACTTTCTCCTTTATAATGATAGTGTGATCTATGTGGGTAATCCACATGGATATTATTTTCTTTTGAAGGAACTGAATTTGGGGACCAAAAGTAGCCTAAGTTTGCAAGCTAACTCTGTAGTATGTACCAAATTTCATCAAAATCGATTGAAAGGATGGGCTGAAAATCCTAAGTGCTATAATGTTAAAATTTGGTTTCAGATCATTGCTTTGAAGAAAAAATTGTGTGACGGTACCAACAAGTCATTTGTGGTTATAAACCAGAAGGGCGTCGATCCCCTTTCACTAGATGCTTTTGCAAAGGAGGGTATAATTGCTCTCCGTAGAGCCAAGAGACGCAACATGGAACGCCTAGCTTTAGCCTGCGGAGGTACAGCCATGAACTCCGTGGAAGAACTGTCAGAAGAACACCTTGGTTATGCTGGATTGGTTTATGAACACATTCTAGGAGAGGACAAGTATACATTCGTTGAGGAATGCAAGAACCCTCAGTCCGTCACAATTCTTATTAAAGGTCCCAACAAACACACTCTCATTCAGATTAAAGATGCTGTGCGTGATGGCCTTAGAGCAATCAACAATGCAATTGAAGATAAGTGTGTGATGCCCGGTGCTGGCGCTTTCGAAATCAAAGCTAACATGGAACTGCAGAAGTTTAAGGACACAGTTAAAGGCAAGGCTCGTCTTGGCATCCAAGCATATGCTGAAGCTCTATTAGTTATTCCGAAGACCTTAGCTGTGAATTCAGGGTTTGATGCTCAGGATACGATTGTAAAACTTCAAGAGGAATCGCGTCTTAGCCCTGACCCTATTGGTTTGGATTTAAGCACCGGTGAACCGATGAAGCCAGCCGATTTAGGAGTATATGATAATTACATTGTGAAAAAACAGATTATTAACTCCTGTTCAGTTATCGCCAGCAACCTCCTTCTCGTAGATGAAATCATGAGAGCTGGAATGTCTAGCCTTAAAGGATAACTTTTTAGTATCACTGATTTGCTTATCCATTAAAATGTTTAATTTACTTCTAACATGTAATCTTTTAGTTAACAATGCATTTGTTGCAACTGTAAGCTGTCTTGACTGGGTTAATGGTGCCTAGTGCTTAAAATTTCAGCATTATTTTAATGAAATATAATTGCTTAATATTAATAAATTAATTATTACTAAAGCTAATAAAAACCTTAAAAAATAATGCTGCTTTTTTCTTTTACCTTTATTACCTTTTACTCAAAAACTGTTTTCACTTGAAAAAAACTTTTTGTCAGGTGAAAACTTCTGTTGATAACTAAACTAAAATATTTAGGGTTCCCTGTTATATGAATTAATGCAACATGATGGATATTGCACAAGAATCACGCTTGTCCAAAAAAATATTGATTTCATTTAGGAAGGGAAAAAATGGGAAATGTTTTATTTTATACATCTGCAATAAAAATGTTTTACAGGTTTATTTTTTATGTTAGGTGAAACATAAAAATAAACCCACTTTCTGTTGAAGTAAATAGGGCTTCTAAATAACTCCACTGATTTTGACAATATTATGTATTTATTTCTGTAGGTGCTTATTAAAATATGGAATTAACAATCAACACAAGTTTCAGTTATCTCAAAATACCTACCAAATAACACATTGAGAACAATAATTTATGTTGACTAGTAATGATTTAATAATATTAAATAGGAAGTATTTCTACAACAAAACAATCTGCATAAATAGCGTCAATATCACAGAATAATAAATTAATATTAAATGATACATTTTTAAAAAATATACTTATTTTACTTTGATCAAATTAAATAACAGTATACTTATTGGCCCAGTTAAAAATAATAAATAAATACATATTTGGATCTACACATCAACTCTATAAATGCATGAATAATAAAAATAATTTTCCAAATCCAACTACATAAACACTATTCTTAAATCTAAAACATCAAGAGAATAAAATATTATTATTCATTTTATTAAAGAACTTATACCTAGTCCAAAATAATACTATAATCAACTTTTTCTTGATGTTTCATAAATGTAATATCACTTGAAGCTACAGCTGTAAAAATATTTTTGGCATTTTATAAAATTCTTTTTGGAAATAAATTACAAAACAGAAGGTACAACCAAATGGAAAAGAAAAGCTTTGCAGTTGTATTCAATTGTTTTGCTTCTGTGCGATGGCTGCTCGTTCATTGACATCTATAATAGACAGGTTGATAGAAGCTACAATACCATGTAGCACGGAAATGCCAGCCTTCACAACTGCAACTGGCATAGATATCAAAGCTATCAGTTTGAATAACCCAATTCCCATTACTGAAAAGGAAAAACAATTTTGAAATGAAAAAGAAATAAGAATCAGTCTTTTTACTTATTAATTGCTTTATTTTCTGCTTAGTGGTGCAGAATGGGTCTATTATATAATTTTAACTGGGTGTCAATTATTATTACTTTGTATCACTTAAAAGTTTAGATGAAACTTTGGCAGTACCTAGCAGTAAATGATAAGAGACTTGCAAAATACAGTACAGTATTAAGTTTGACCAAAGTCTAGACAATCTATGTACTTATGAAATAATTTTCATATTAAATGGTTTTATTTTTGAGTAATACAATATATACTTTTTTTTAGTATATTATTAAGAAAATTAATTTTGATAATATTTCAGTATATTGTGCCATTATATTCTAAGTTGTGTTATAGAACCATTCCTGTTTATTATAATTAATTTAAGGCTTTAAAGACTCACCTGTAGGTCCTGTATAGAAGTACATGACATATAAAGCAGCGTAGAATGCTTCATTTCCAGCGCACATAAAGAACAGGACATTCTTATTTGTATAGTATAGATGCATTATAGGATTTTCTCCCATATCAATAAACTTATGAGATGTCTTTCCTTGCAATGTGGAAGTGTGCAAGTAAATCCAGTGGCAGGTTATATCAATGACCATAGACATTTGGAACCAAAATGTATATTTAGGATAGAATGTTGCGAGAGTCATCATAAGGCCAGCAGTGCCAGCACGGTCTGTCAATTGATCCAACATTGCTCCGAATTTGGTGCCTAAAATTTTTAAGAGATCATTAATAAGTTCAAAAGTGGAAAATTGTGAGTTATGTCTAGAAGTGATTTATGTGTATTCTCAGAGTTTCTTCAGATATACATATTCAGTAGGTGCCAAGTAATTGTAAAAATGCCTCCTGAAAATTCAGACATTTAAACCTGCGAACTTGGTAAAAATCATACTCAATATGATAAAAATTCAGAAATTTGAATCTACGCCTAAAAATTTACACCTGCTGATTACAGCCAGAGTATATTGAATAGAAATCATTTAGTTTTCCTACTCATAATCAATATCAAAAGACTTAAGAACCTACTACTTAATACTACTTAATATTGGGCACTTTTCATTTAGTCATAATTAGATTAGGGCTTAGTAATCACTTTATATAGGTAGGTACTCACTTTGATTGAACATTCGAGCGGCGTGTCCATCAAATGCATCAAGCAAGGCCGAAGTAATATAACATGTGCATGCCAATACACAGTGCGTCGGCATAAAATAGAACGATATAATCGCCAGAACAACTCTGGCAAATCCTGGAATGACAAATCTTTTGAAATAACAACAATGTTATTTGAACGATATCAAAGTATTTAATTTTACAATCCATGTTAAAAGTAAGTAGGTATATAACTACTGTAATAACTTACCAATTATGTTTGGAACAAACAAAAAAATATTTTCCTTTGACTCAGCCATGATGTTGGATGAGACCTAACTCTTGAACTCCCAAGTTTTTATCATAAACTGAATGCCGATATTGACTGAACAATCGTTAGGTAATGATTGTATATATTACTTGTATCTATCAATATTTTAATTCAATTAGCTGGAAAGGCGCAAAATGATTTACGAATCCAAAACCCAAATAATTCTTTTCTTTTTATTCTGGTCGGTGCCTTCAAATTTAGAGATGCACGATCCAAACAAAGAGTATGACGTATGTAAACACTATGGATCCAAATTCCAATCCGATACGTTTTAGTACCTATCGATATTCGTTACATGGTACGATACTACAAGATACAAATATATCGTTCTAGGAATGAATGGATCGTAAATGACCTATCATTATCTAGTTAGAATGTTTTGGCGCGTATTGACAATGATGACAACTCATCAATCGAGTAGGTAACTGTTATGAGTAACATGGTTGATGTACATACATCAACACCATCTCCAAACCATCACAAGCCGACAATGTCGACTGCTGAGCATGGGTCTTTTCTTAGAATGAGAAAAGTTTATTCATATATTATCATAAGCCACACAGCTTTCAGAAGAAGGATTCTTAAGCATGTAGGTAAGTTTCCTCACGATGTTTTCTTTCACCGTTAAAGCAAGATTTAATACATTATAATAGCTGCTTATTACTGAGTTATGTTAATTATTATACGCTTTCCATCCCGATCCTTTTGCTAATTATTTGTTTTGCTTTTGATATCCGGAGATCGTTATTAACTGTACCTACACTTTTTCATTGATAATAATTAAATAACAAGAAATTGTGTATGTGTACTTATAAGAATGGCTCCATCAAGAAAAAACGTTAAGTAGTTGGTAGGTATCTTAATATAGTTCATTTATTCGTGAAAATTGAAAAACTATTACAATACTTATACGATTCAATATAACCTTAATATCGTATCGCATAGTTGCGATTAGGGTTGATCCAAACTTTGAATGCTTTTTTGTACCTACATACTTGTAGGTATCAATACTTTGGATTCCAAAGTATCGGTGCAAGTACAAGGATCGTGCATCCAGTGGCATCCATCATGCACATCCCTTTTTCATTGAGTTTGACATTGACATTTAACATTTTTAATTTTATAGTCTAAGCTTTGGATACTAGCTTTTTGAGCCGATATTCATTCACACACAAGATCAAATGAATAAATAAATACTTAACTAATTATTTATAGCAAATCAGAGTTGGTAAAATTTGAGCGATGCTAAAGTTAGCTAAGCGTTGGTGATGCTTTTTATTCTTGACTTCAACAAGATAAAGTTCAAAACTAAATTCCGACCACTCCCCCTAATAAACGCTTACTTTGGTAAAAGGTGAAGACATCAGCGAAGGAAAGGAAGACAAGAAAATAACAACACAAATACTTATACCATAAAATAATTTATTTTCCGACGATTATAATTTAATACAATATTTACAATTATGTACTTACAACTGTTTACATAATACATGTAATTGTAAAAACAGACAACTAATTTAAGTATAGATATTTTTTTGTTAAAATATTTCATAACAAAGAAATTTCATTGCAAACCTTCACGCCACGTTAATACCATAGTTAGTCGTTGTACAAAATCCCGAATTTCAACTACTGTGTAAAACATGGAGCTATGATTAATACAGCAAAGCAAATAAATGTTAAGAAAGTCAATATTTTGTTAACATTCTATACAATTATTACCCATTGACTAAAAATTACACTGAATATGTTTGAGAGTACCTGGCCACAGAAGTGGAGATATCAGATATGTTACCTACCAATAAGATTTTATTGATAGACTTCCCCCACCCCTGCTTTGCCCGGGTTGCTTTCTGAAAATCCCTAAAGACATCCACACCTGCCTACCATACATTTAAGGTAGTTTCAGACAATCATTTTTTTGCGCGTTATTACGCACGTTTTGGCACACACGCTTACACACACGCTTCGTTAAACCGAATACGGGTACTCTGTTCCGCTTGACTGAGACGGTCATGATCAAAGTCAAAGTCAAATAATTGATTCAAATTGGGTACCATTGTTCACTTTTTGATTGTTAATTATTGTTGAATTTGCAAGATACAATGGTGATAATTAATGATGATTTCTGTCACCTTTTCAGCTCTCTCTGCCTATAATCTCACAACTTCCGTAGTGCCTTACGAAGTAACTAAGAAAAGGAGTAAGAACGAGTACTATACATTACAAACTAATTCATATAAAAGTGAAATCTTAAGTTTTGGTATATAAAGCTTAATGGAATGCATACAGCAAGAGCAGGAATGTGCAGACTGCAACCACGATGCCAAGGATGAGTGAGTCGCGACGTTTGCGCGCGTTTATCCGGTAGATTAGACTGTTTAGCATCGGGAACCTGTGGAGTATTATATCATCTATACTAATATTAAAAGTGCAAATTAAAAATTTATAACATCCCCAAAAAGTGAAGGTTACAGTTACTAGAAAAGTGCTGATAATTTTCAAATGGCTGAACTGATTTTCTTGGATTATTGCTAAGAACACTCTAGATCAAGTCGCCTTTCAAACAAAAAACTAAACTAAAATCGGTTCATTAGTTTAGGAGCTACGATGCCAGACACACACAGATACACACATCAAACTCAGAACACCCCTCTTTTTGGGTTGCGGGTTAATAAAGAGGAAAGTTTTTAAGCTGGTTTGTAGGAAGTAATTCTCTGGAACTACTGAACCGATTTTTACAATTCTTGCACCAGTAGAAAGCTAAATTTTTATTATTATCAAAATAGGGAATGTTTAGCAAGTCTGCTCTGGATATAGCTAAAAACAAATAAGGTTTATATGATGTGTGTCATTCCGTCCACTTATCAATGGGGTATGGGTTTTCATAAATAAAATACATTATTCCTGAATGACATAAGGTTATATTTTTTTTTAAATTAGAGATCCCTACGAAAATTGTATTAAGTTCCCTGTGCGACTCGGGGGTGGGTCACTTGTTTTATACTAAAGGAATATTTTACTACTAAAGGAACACGGGAGATATTATAAGTGCATGAGTGTGTGGGCAAACACAGGAGTAATCTATATTCCCTCACTCTCTTAGCCCAATTAGACGGCAATCCAACACGATGGGAGAGATTTGCGCGCTCTCCGAGGTATGGAGGTAAAACAATTTTTGGCACAACCCGGGAATCGAACCCAGGACCTCGTTACCTGCGGTCAAACATGCTAACCATTAGACCAACGTGGCCGTTATAAGTAAGACAAGTACAAGTAGTAAGTGGTGTACAAGCATGTATAAGTGGTACAGAAAACTTGGCCTGTGTAGCCTCGGCAGCGTCCGCATGTTAACTTCAGCTCACCTGTTGGTGATGTCGTTGAACCTGGTCTGCATGCGCTTGAAGGTGTGTCGCTGTGACGTGAGGTGCTCGCGCGCCTCCATTGCTATGTTGATCTGCTCGTCCACGAGGATGTGTGAACTGAAACAGTTGAGATAATATGAATATAACAATCTGACTTAGTTTTATTTTGATGGGGCGGGTCTTTTTTTACAAAACCAAGCAGTGTTTAAAATAAACAAAAATTTATTTAATATGTTTAAACAATGTTGAACTTTGAACAAAAACAAGTTTAATTAGTTGATTGCATGAAAATAGATCACATGAGTTATGTATTTCATAAATCCTAGTCATATCTATGTTTCAAACATATTATGACAAAGTTTATTTTGAGTCGCCACACCTCTGTTCCACTTTGACCCAGCAAAGAATATAACTGTAATGAAATTAGGCTGGTTGACACCCAACTCTCTTTATTTTATGAATACCTGTACTGTACTGTAGGTAAGTAAGGTAGGTATTCATAAAATAAAGGGAGTTGTGGGTCAACCAGCCTCCTTTCATTACAATAACCCAATAACTACTGTATATAGCATACCTGTGCAAGTGGTTGGCCTCCTTAGCGTACTGGTCGCGTCGGCTGAGGCCGGGTGCGGCGGGCGGCGGGCTGCCTCCGCGTAGTAGCTCCTCCCTTTCTCGACGCGCGCTCACACGAGCTGAGGTCTTTTGAAATTCTTGTTGATAATCCTGTAATCAGTTTTCATTCATCATCCAGCACCATACATCTAGAATTTAGCAGACAGTACTTACTTTAACTCTGAAGACAATCGTGACTTTTGCAAGGAATAAAACTTTGCTTCAAAAATATGATTTATCACAATCCTTGATTTTGGTGATAATGATAATTTAAGTTAGCATATTTAGAAAAATCCAATTATAAGAACATTTTTCCCTTGGTTGTTTTTATTTTCAAAAAAATCTATAAAAATACGACAATTAGGTGAAAAATAAAAAAATAGCAGAACAAGAAATCCCAATTATTGACTTTTCAATATGCCAATTTAATTAAACCAAGTGCAAAAGAATTTACCATGAGAATCTCCCTATGTCGCTTGATGGTATGCAATGTAGCTGTGCCACTTGGTGCTAAGTCTGCCATTCTGTCGTTTAATGCTGAGAGCTGTAAAATATAAAGTAAGTACATATATAAAAACGAACATTATGAACTATTAGCTAGTAGCTAAAAAGAAAACAGGTGTACTATGAGATTGAATCTAAAAGTTATAAATATAACCGATAGGCAGGTCAATTCCTGACAGGGGCAATCCCGGAATTTCTATTTTCTAACTTCATACACTTTAGAAAGCATAGTGGAAAAATCTCAGGTATGAGGCCCAGTTTTTCCATGTCAGTCACAGATGTGTCATCTTGTATTTAGGTGGAAACCTGGCCTCTCGGTTTCCTCACAATGTTATCCTTCACTGTTAAAGCAAGTGATGTTTAATTGCTTAAACTTCCTTCCTTATTATCCCTGAAAAGTTAAAGGTGCGTGTTTTTGGGATCGAACCAGGACTCCCATGAATAAGAGGCTGAAATCTTAACCACTAGGCTATCGGAATCATCACTCTTAGACCTTATTTAATAACTGTTGTAGCTCCATAGACAAGGTGTCAAACATGTCCTCGCTATTTATCAAAGGGACACTCTCTGAACTGAGCCCTGACGAACTAGAGCTGACCCCCAGTTTACTGAAGGCCACTAGCTTCACATCTATGTCATTTTCCAGTGTGCGGGCTTGCTTTCTTACTTCTGCAACAAATTGTAAAATACAGTATTTTTATAGTAGTAGTTAAAGTCAATTTGTGTAGATCATAGTTAAAGTCTATAAAACTTTAATACAGTACAAAGCTCTTTCTATTAAGAGAGTAGTATGAGTTATTATAATAATGTTCCATTGTAGATTGTCATAATCTGCAGTCTTTGCTTTTAAAACTGGCTATAATTCCAAAATGCAGTCAAGTTATCACCAAAAAACAATACTAATAACTCTAATGAAGAATGTTACATAGAACAAAGTTTAGTTAGTTTTAGTTTAGTCACACTTAGCAAACTTATTTAGAAACATTATTTTTTCTAAATTCTTTTTAGCATAAGGGTAATAGAAATATTATGGAAATCCCAGAGTAACACCTGAGGTTTATATATAAAAATGTTTTTTATAGAAAACTATAACTGATAAAGTAATAAGTCGTTATTAATGAATATGTGTGCGGCGTGCACAGTAAAATATGTTTGAGAGAGCAATAAATTGCAGTGCAAATGCAAGTAATATCATCAGTCTAAACTCTAAGGTCTCTCACAGTCAATAAGAAATAGTAGACACTTTCTTATGGTGTCATTAGAAGAAAAAACTTTGCAAGTAGGATGTAATGGATGGTTTAGCAGCTTGACGCTTCTGATATGGTTTTATGAGAAACATCGTAGCATTAAACTTCTCAGGGATAAAGATGCTACGTCACAAAGATTTACAGTTTGTCGCCGGTCTATGTTGAAAACTGTGATTATAAATTTCACGCACCTTCCCAACTCGAGCCTGCCATTGTAGACATGTTGTCCAATACTATTTCAGTTACCTAGCGATTTATGCGGAACGTTAAGAGAACTGTTTACCCATATAATTATTATTTTGTTAGCTTTTGTTTCCAATATACAAAGAAACGAACAGTGCGAAGCACAGTGCGAACAACTTTTTGACATTTGAGTTTTGACACATTTGACAACTTGACTAATTTTGACATCTGCCAATTCCATTTTTTTTTTCTTCTCGTCTGGCTTTACATAGTGCCAATTCCATTGAATTTTGAAGTCTATGCTTTGTGCTCTATGTTTACCACGTTTACATCGAAGGTTTACATCATGTAGGTTCACACATAAAAAATACCGGCCAAATGCGAGTTAGACTCGCGCACTGAGGGTTCCGTACTCGGGTATTTTTCCAACATTTTGCACGATAAATCAAAAACTGTCATACCTAAATAAAAATCTGTTTTAGGATGTACAGGTAAAGCCCTTTCATATTATGATACCCCACTTGGAATAGTTATCTTATTTTGAAAATTGAAACACATTTTTTTTATATGATGTAGGTAACCACAAATTCACGGTTTTCATATTTATTCCTGTACTTGTACTATAAGACCTACCTAGTTACCTACCAACGGGAAGTTCCTTAGAGGTTTCTTGACAGACACGACGGACAGACAGACGGACGGACGGACGGACGGACAGACAGATAGACAGACAGACAGAAAACAAAGTGAAGTACCTTACAAGGTCGTAATAAGAAATTGAAAACTTCGGTATTGCGGAAGATCATCAGAAGACCCTGTAAATTATTAGGTACCCGCATTACGCTGATAATAAGAAGGTGATAATACCTATTACACAGAGGTTGTGTAACGATTTTTCAGTTCTTGCTGCAATGTTTTTTTAAACCACACTTTCTCTCGTTATCGGATACCTAGCAAATTCTTTATGGGACATTACGTCTTATAGCAAATCATTATTACAATCAAATTCATAGAAGGCCACTGCTGGACGTAGGTCTTTTGTACGGGCTTTCACAGTCCTTAGTCCACATTGCATCCAGTATCCAGTGGCTTCCTCTTACTCGTTTGAGGTCTTACCTATGTAATGATAATAAAATTAATAGTCTGTCTATCCATCTACTTAGTGTGGGGGCAGTCTGACACCGTTGTGTTTTCAAGTGCGAGATTGCTATTCCAGCACCTTGGGAGTTGGGACCCAAAACTCTATGTATGTGTCCTGCTAATGAACACTTCAGCTTCAGCAACTACTTAATTGAATATTGATCTAACCTCATTAGTCATATTAGTTACTTGTTTGTTGACATTTTACAAAATATGTCCGTCAGTCATCACCATAGCATAAAAGTGACGGATGTAAAACTCACTCTGTAATTTGTCATCTCTTAGAGAGTAGTAATATTCCTTCTTATTATTCGTTATTAAAATCCCAGATCGTTTTGTAGCCGTAATACCTATATGTTTCCTTTCCATTTAAGTAAATAATAGTAATATTATTATGTTAAAGGCCAAGGGGTGATTCGGGTAACCCAACGATGGAAGTAGCTGGTCTTTATGGACCTTATATCTTCTAATCAAGTTCTCTAATAAAATATAATCGGCCAATTTTGTCATATTTTGTGTCTTGGAACTCGTAGGCATCGATGTAAACGCCTATGCTACTAGGTAAGTATATCTACCATAGGTACATATTACACTATGCTAAACGAGGTGTCTTCTGTACGTAACACGATCGTTAAAAAGTAGGTACATATTCTATTTTCCCAATAGATTAATTATTATCTAGCTTACCCGTGCGAAACCAGAGTGAGCTAGGTGCAATAGGTTGTTCTATGATAACAACTAATGAGGACCGTAAATAATACGTCCATGGTAAGTACCTACATAAGTGTAAGTTGAGTCTGAAGTGTTTGAAACTAGTAACCAAGGTGATTGAGTCCCGAGTTCCCGCTAGTAATCGATCGTTACCTTCTAGAGTGTGCTAATGAAAATATTATGATCAATGAATTGTTCGTTAGTATCTACTTATTTATATTAATTACCATACTTTCTTACCTACCTAAGACTGCCTTCAAATAGAAGCGCGTTGTATATGCGTATGACGTACTTCAATAATATGAAGGCAGCCACAGAATTTATTTAACCGTCATCATCATCGTCGTCGTCGTCAATCGACGTAGGTATTTTGTAGGGACTTCCACACGCCACTCTGTGGTGAGTTATCGTGTGCGAGTCTGACTCGCACTTGGCCGGTTTTTTTAGGGTTCCGTAACTCAAAAGGAAAAATGGGACCCTTATAGGATCACTTCGTTGTCTGTCTGTCTGTCCGTCTGTCCGTCGTGTCTGTCAAGAAACCTATAGGGTACTTCCCGTTGACCTAGAATCATGAAATTTGGCAGGTAGGTAGGTCTTATACTTGTGCTTTAAGGAACAGTACAGTAAGCTTGTGTACAGGAATAAATCTGAAAATTCTACGAATTTGTGGTCACATCATTTAAAAAAAAATGTAAATATGTTTTATTTTTCAAAGTAAGATAACTATACCAAGTGAGGTATCATATGAAAGTGCTTTACCTGTACATTGTAATTTTTATTTTAATTTTTAATTTAATTAATTTTTTATTTATTTTTATGCATAATAATAGTTTTTGATTTATCGCGCAAAATGTCGGAAAAATTACCCGAGTACGGAACCCTCGGTGCGCGAGTCTGACTCCCACTTGGCTGGTTTTTTTAAATTATGGTCAGGGTGTTTGTGATCGCAAATCACCGAACACTGTTATCGCTACAATAACAGCTACGTGTGGCTACGACAGTCTACGACTGAAAGGCGGCACGGCATGAAAACAGTGGCGTTTCGCGCGCGGAGCTCAATGCCCGCCCAACCGATAGTTGAATGGTAGAGTCTATCTAAATTACATGTGAAAGTTGAACTCGAGGTACCTAAATACGTTTTACTGTGTTTTATACTAAAACTCTTTTGAAAACGTTATATATTATGTTAGATCAAATTAATTAACTTAGTTATTATAGCTGGATTTGGATAGTAAGTATTCATCCGATCAGACGATGTCTGCGAATTAATATACCTAACTGCTCACACCATGACGGAATAAAATTAATACAAAACTTTGAGACTTAGAAAATACTTACTAGTACTTAAATGATAAGTAGGTTTAATTTAAACGAAAAAATTGTTGAGGTTTAGACTAGTACTCTGTTAAAATGATAATTTTAACGAAAAAATTTAGTCTACCGACTTACACTTTATATTTGATCCAGTATTACTTTTTCAAAAGGTACTTTGATATCTTTAGTGATATTCGCAAGTTTCAGACACATCTATTGGTGCAAGAATTATTAAAATCGGCCCACGCGTTGAGTCTCTAGAGCGTCATCAGAATGGAACAAACAAACATATTAAGTTTTTATTTTTATTCCATTACAAGTTAGCCCTTGACTGCGATCTCACCTGGCGCGTGATTCACTAACTCAGTGTCTAACACTGAATGATAGCCACCTAGCTTATTTTTTAATCCATTGAAGTTTTTCTACGAAAACATATTTTTATGTCACTATGTGAAGCAGCAATGTCGAACCAACCAACTACGGTGGCTATCATTCAGTGTTAGACACTGAGTTAGCGAATCACCTAACTGGTGGTAAGTTATGATGCAGACTTAGGTGATAGCGGGCTTAATTTGGTAGAAGCATGATTTTTTTTTTATTAAAACCATTCCCCTTATCGGTACCTGTGAACTCTAAATCGCTAGGCGGCACGGCTTGGCCAGTATGGCAACTCTAGTCACGGCCGTAGCTTCCCACCAGACAAATTAGGCTGATGAACAGTTAACTCTTCCCTTGCGTTGCGCAGTCGGAAAAATAAACGAAAAAGGAACTCTGTAGATTCGTTACCTTCTATCGAGGTTAATGATGGTATAGGTCTGTGATTTAACTATCTAGCATTAGTGAAAGTGGGTCAAATACCGCCCATGTCACCTCACCTAATCACTCGTAGTAAATCAAGCCTGCAGGTCGAAGGCATGGGTTCTGCCGGTCATTACCGTTCAGCTAGTACAAAGAACTATCTATTTCTATGTACTATTTTATAGTCACCAAGACCAAGACCTGTCTCATTTAGAACCTAACAGGTTAACAGCGTTGTGGTTTATATTTTTTCGTCGTTTCGTCGGAAAGTTTTTTTTTTGTATATCCACAACTTAGTATTATATAGCCCTTTCGTTGGTACAACACTGTTATTATTACGAGTAGGTAAGAAACAAGAATTTTTAAGACTTCTTATGTTCGACTTTCGACTGTCTACAATTTCTGTCGTAAGTATAGCGAATCTGTCTAATACCTACTAAATCGGCCTAAGCCACTAAGCGAATTGGCAAATCCAGAGCTGTCCAATAGAGTGTAAGAAGGTTTTAGTCACGATCATTCAAACACTAACCTATGAAAAGTCATCGTCAAAGTTTTTTATTAAGTATATTTTAATTCATGTTAAGTTAGCTCTTAACTGCGATCTCACTTGGTGGCAGGTATTATTTAAATGATGATGCAGTTTAAGATAGTAATATGCTAGGTTTTGTTGCAGTGTAAGAGATGAACGACCGGGGTGCTAGGCGAAGCTTCGGCGCGCCGTTCTATGCAGCCCCGCGCCGCAAGACCTCCGCGGAGATCATCAGCGAAGCCCGAGCTGCTATCAGTGCTGGTCAGTATAATCACAATCATATAATCGTCCTCTTATTTTCCCCTCGAGGAACCTCCTGAAAAATCAGTGATATAATATTATAAAGGCGAAAGTTTGTATGTGTGTGTGTGTGTGTGTGTGTGTATGTTTGTTACTCCTTCACGCAAAAACTACTGGACGGATTTGGCTGAAATTTAGAATGGAGATAGATAATATCCTGGATTAGCACATAGGCTACTTTTTATCCCGGAAAACCAAAGAGTTCCCACGGGATTTCGAAAAATCTAAATCCACGCGGACGAAGTCGCGGGCATCAGCTAGTCAGTGATATAATCTGATACATTATTTTATAGTCCTTGAATATAGGTACTTAGGATATTAAGTCGTGGCCATATTCGTATCATAAAGAAGTTGACCGTTACGGAAATGGTGGCATTTCATAAAATATAAGACTGTACATCATGATTTACTTTACATATTATTACATTATGATGGTTTATATATATAATTATGATCCATAATATCATGATTTGCCTTGGCCCGATCAATGACAAGAAATGAAGAATATGTTTGTCGCCCATGCCGACGATATGGCCAGTAAACTAATTCATGATAACAGGTAAAAAGTATGGCCCCTCCATAATAATATATCCAAGCGTAAAATAGAGAAGCTATTTGCTTACGCACTAATCCGATCTCTGATCCAAATCCAAGCTATTTAGTGACAATCATTTCGTCATTTATGTCCGATTTGAATCCGAGATATTCTCATGGATGACGGACAGAACTCGAATGATGGAAGTCGGAACTAGTGCGTTTAAGCTACCATACTTAAATACTCGTAGTTCTATGACTACTTCGGAACGTATTTTCACGGATTTGGATCGGATGCAGTGCGTATTCGCCCTAATAGTTTATCAACTTCATTTCGCATACGATTTTAGGTACAAAGGTAGGTATATGATATAGAGCTTGTAAGGTTTGCTGAATAAAACATTATTAAGTAGGAAAGTAGATACATTTATGATTTTCGTAGCTTCGAGCTGTGATTGAGCATTGTTCCACACCACATTTCACGATATTGTCGCAATATCACCGAGTCACGCGAATGTCACAGTAGGTAGTATTATTTTTACTTTTTAGGTTCTGTAGTCTACCTGAAGGGTGCTAACTGCCAATGCGACGGGGCCCTATCACTAAACCGCTATTCGTCCATCTGTCTGTCAGTGAGGGGGCTGTATCTCATGAACCATAATAATAAGTACATAGGTCTCTAGACTTAGAGAGTTGAAATTTTCAACTCTCTAGAGTTGAAATTCGATTGCCGCTATACTTAACAATAACAACAAATAATGAAAAACTAAATATGGCCGTCATATAAATTAAAAAGAGGTAAGTGCTATACGATGGTACGGAACCCTACGAGTCGGAGTCGCTCACGAAGGTGCATGGTTTTTCTGACGTCAATAAGCTCGTTACGTCGTCATTGGTAAACTAGTGAATTGAATAATAACATGATAAAATTTTAACACGAAATAAATGTATAGCCGTCACTGACAGTATCTTCTAGAAACAGTCGACAACTTACTAGTAAAGTAATTAAATAAGATAAAATTATTAGGTGTACATTGCTACACCCAGAACCAATTTTATCTGTTTTATTTAGTTTTCGTGCGTTGTGTATTTACCTATATAGTACCTACTTTCTGATATTCTATCTAGAAAATTATTATTATTGAATAGGTACCTACTTACTTACCTGAAAGAAAATTTCTGACTCACTGACCGACACATCAACGCCCAGCCCAAATACATGATCTAGGAACCTGAAATTTTGCACAGAGGTTCCCTTTATAATTTAGAGAAGGAACCAGGCTGGATTTGCCAAAATTTTCACGGGAGCGAAATGGCGGGAGGTCTCTAGCAATAATATTAAATTAAGCATAGCTAGGTAGTCACTAGGTAGGTAGATTATATGCAAATAAATCATTGTACCTACCTAGGCACCTACGTAACTCAAAAGGTCAATTATACCCTGTTACAGTTCGTGAAATATTTTCACATCAATCCCAGTGTTTGTGCGGTTATGTGGGGGCGATCTTCGATTAGAAATAAATATATACCAGCTTATGTGATGAGATCTAAAACATTGATAGCACGCTACGGAAACGTCTACGTCTACTTTAAAAGTTTTATTTGTAATCCTTAGGAATCCATACTAATATTATAAATGCGAAAGTGTGTCTGTCTATCTGCTACCTTTTCACGGCCCAACAGTTTAACCACAAAGTTAGCTTATATTATGCCGGGGACGGACATAGGCTATTTTTTATCCCGGAAAATCAAAGAGTTCCCACGGGATGCCTAAAGACCCATCCGCTCAACCGATTTGTATGTTTGGTACCGGGGTAGCTTGCGTCCATGTTATTGGCATAGACAACTTTTTATCCCGGAAAACCAAACAGTTCCCACGGGTTCTTCACAAACCTACATCCACGCGGACGAAGTCGCGGGCATCTAGTAAGAAAAAAAGTCCATTGCATGATATTATGTGAATAGGTCCTGTTAGTATTAAGTTAGACGGTAGGTAGTTGAACTCTACAAAGGTCGGTAAAGTTGTGAAGTGTTACTAAGGGGTTGCTAAGGTTTCCGTTGTTATGTAGGTATTTAAATAGCACGTAGAGCTAGCTAACGGGATTGATGCAGATGGAAGTTTCCTTTGTGATAAATTCAAGCATAAAAATGTTAGTACATATAAAAATAATATAGTGTAGAACAAAATAATAAATACTTAGGTAACCTAATTATTGTAGATATTGTACCTATTGCGTTAGGTATATTTGACTTAACCACAATATGAGTTGCTTTTTGAAAATACCTAAGCTAATATACCTATCTAAATAGAAGCGTCTATCTGAATTCGGACTAATTCCAATGTGAACCTCAATAGCTCAACCGGTAAAGGAGTGGACTGGAAACCGAAAGGTCGACGGTTCAAACCCCGCCCGTTGCACTATTGTCGTACCTCCTCCTAGCACAAGCCTGACGCTTAGTTGGAGAGGAAAGGGGAATATTAGTCATTTAACATGGCTAATATTCTTTTTTTTTTTTAAAATGTAGGTACTATAAATAACTAACTATTTACAATCTAAATTCTTAGGACTTTAGGGTTTGGGACACGAGACCTTATATAATTTTTTAATGTATATAATTATGTACCTACTTATTATGTTACTTAGATTTGTATGTAACTAATTATAATTTATGTAAGTGAATTTGCACTACATTATAATTGATATTTTAATTACGTGCACTTAAATTTTTTTAAATTATAATAGGAAGTAGGTACCTACATTTTCCTACATTATTACCGATATGTGGCATTTAGTTAATAATAATAATAATTAAATGCCACATATCGGTAATGATTAACAGCACGAAAAAATAGATTACTACCTATCTACCATTTACCTTCCTAATTATCAGAAAATATCACTTCTATAGGTAAGTAAATATCATCTTCGTATTATTTTTGGTGTTTCAGAGATGAGCAGCATGGCGAACGTGGGAGGCGCCCTGCGTCCGTTGCGCACGCGCCGACCGTTCACGCCGCGCGAACCGCAACGCACGCTGTTCACTGAAAACGCGCGGAACAAGGACGCCCGCCCGCCCAGCGCGTTTGAGTAACTTTTAATTTATATTTTATGTAAAAAACTCGCGACTGCGACAGACTTTGAACGATGAAAATTTATCTACCACTGGTTCGGAATGCCTTGCCTACCAAACCAGCAAGAAACTCGGCGGTTGCTCTTTTCAAAGATTTGACGTACAATATTATGCCATGTATAAATATAATTGCTGGAGCTGCAGGTCCAGCTCTTTTACCATTTACATAATCTTCAATTGTATAATATTATGCTTTTATCAGGAGCTTATTTTTAAAGCGCCCTAACCTACTGATAGCGCCACTTATGTGTATACTTGTACACAGGCTTTATATAGTTTGAAAAGAGCTTATAAATTAATTTTCGAAATAAGCGTATGAAAACCTATTTAGTGATGGTATGGTTTATAAGTGAGTTTTGAACTATTTTTAGCCTGAAACATCTGACATTAACGGAGAGCAGCGAAGACGATTTTGTTGTTGCCCAGCCTGGTAATCGGGATGAAGACTCCATCAGACGAGAGATGCCAGCGGAAAATTATTCCAAGAAAATACCAGCTGCAAGTATAAAAATATCATGCAATGTTTTTTGCTAAGATTATTGAGCAATCTATTTACCGCGAGCTACCATTTTTAGATTTTGGATAGTATTATATAAATGGTAGTACAAAATAACTTTTAAGTATTTATTATAACTCAAGAACTATAATTTATGACGTTACAATCACTTGCGAGGTTTGATCTTATAAAGCGCAGTCATCGTTCCTTCCACATCATAGATGCGCCACCGTTCCTGGTGATATTCGATTCCTTGCAGAGATGATATAATTTTACCAACTGCACCAGTAACCATCGACTTGAATTGCACCTACAACATAACTTGATAAGGTTGAAGTTATTTACATTAGAACTTAAAAGAAGTGTAAAATTAAAAATTTATAACATCCCCGACAAGTGAAGGTTACAGTAACTAGAAAGGAGCTGATAACTTTCAAACGGCTGAACCGATTTTCTTGGATTATAGCTAAGGTGGTGTAATCGGTTCATTAGTTTGGGAGCTACGATGCCACAGACAGATACACAGATATACACGTCAAACTTATAACACATCTCTTTTTGGGTCGGGGGTTAAAATTCCTAAATCGTTGTTTTTCAACATTACAAAGTATGTATGTATTGACAAAAGTAGATAGGTATGTTACAAAATACATTGACAAAAGTAGAACCATGTCTATTACTAAATGGCTAAAAATTGTTTAGGTTCGACCATTGCGGGATGCACAAGAACGATCAAACGAAGGTTGGGGCCGTTTCACCAAATTGCCCCATCTCAGTGGCAGAAGCAAGCCTTTGCATCGGAGAAATACTACTGAACAAACTGGTATCTTTTGTTAATTCCATCTTTAAAGTTGTCTTCTCTAATGCTGTTAATCAAATAAGTATATCATTTATAGGAACATCTGCTAGCTGAAATCATAATATTTCCACAAATTAAGGGTGAATTAACTTATTTAAGTACTAGAGGATGCCCGCGGCTTCGCCCGCGTGGATTTCGGTTTTTTAAATCCTGTAGGAACTCTTTGATTTTCCGGGATAAAAAGTAGTCTAAGTCCTTCCCCGGGATGTACCCCAAGTCTGTACCAAATATCATTAAAATCGGTTCAGTGGTTCATCCATCCATCCATCAGCCTGTATGCGTCCACTGCTGGACATAGGCCTTTCCAAGAGCGCGCCACCAAACACGGTCCTCCGCCTTTCCTCAGTGGTTGGGCCATGAAAATGTAACAGACAGACAGAAACACTTTCGCATTTGTAATATTAGTATGGATTTTCTTCTTTGAATAAAGTATTTTGCCAAAGCTCCCTGAAAAGCATTCCTTTATTAAATTATAGACTTTAAGATACAAGTGATTTGCAGTTTCCAGTACAAGTCCGGATTTAACCCAATCGATTTCTGTAACAAGACCTTTCAGTAATGAAAATAGGTCCGTGTTGAGTGAAAATCCTATAAATAAAAATGACCTTAGTAAATGTGAGAAAGTTCCTCTTACAGTCGGTAAGATGTAATTACAATTTAATTATTTATCAACCAAATACCTAGATGTTCCTATTATTTTTCATTTACAACCTCTCTCACTGGTAGAGTGCTTAGAAGTGCTTCCCTGTCCATTTCTTTCTCTTCTTATTTTTACTGACACTAATTTTTGGTACAAAATGGAAACTATTAGAATACACGGATTTAGGGTATAAAATTAGGTATTAATATATTGACTAGCCCAATTGCCTTTCCTTCTTCTATGCTATTCCCATCTTCATCTTGAGTCTGTCACTGATTAAAATCTATTCTCTTTTAGCTAAGCAACAATTAGCAGTTGGTATGAAGTTCTCGTAATTTCCTTTACAGATCTCCGATTTTTATTTTTTCTTGGTGTCATATTAATATTTTTTTTAGGTGTTAGTCCTGATACATCTAGTAAAAGAAAACAATTTGCGTCGAAATCAATTTCATGCGAGGCGGGCACTACGATTGGGGAAGTGTTTGTCAAGCAACTTGAAGTTCAGTTGCCCAATACATTTAGAGGCAACGATGATTATAACAAGTTAGTCTTTATTGATATTTTATATCTTTTTTCTTCTGCGTTAAATTTCTTCATTGAAGAAATTAACGCAGAAGAAAAAGAAAAGACTTGATAAAAAGGAAAAGCCTTCTTATCAAGTCTTTTTTATTAATTAGGTTTATCTTAAAACTAGCGTCGTATCTCATGTTAATTTATAATTGACTGATCTGTGTATGGATATTTCTTTGATTTACTTTGAGACTCGAACTTAGCTCGAGTTTAAGAAGTGCTGTACGATGTCTTAAAATTTTCTCTTATAGGTTATTCTAATAGACACAATTTAAACTGGTAGTTTATTTTTAATTGGTATTAGTAGTCTTATTGTTTTGGTTTGCAGTATGAGTGTCCTGGAGTTAGCCGAAGCACTTTCTCAGAAAACTCGTGACGTAGACCGAATCATTCAGTTGCTTGCCGCTCTCCAGAACATTATCGTGAAAACATCACCAGCGAACAGTCTTCGTGAGTTGGTGCTCCGTTCACTATACACGCATATTGACTGCGAAGATGAGCGAGTTCTAGTGGCTATAGCGAGGGCTATGCTTACGGTATGATTCAACATATGATTCACTGTTTAAGCTTTCACCACTCCACCGTCAACCTTTCGCTGGCTCACAACGAATACGGCTGAATACGGTTCTGCTCTCAGAATGAGAAGGGGTTGGCCCATAGTCTATCACTGCGCCAAATGCGGATTGGCAGACTTCACACACCTTTGAGAACATTATGAAGAATTCTCAAGCATACAGTTTCCTCACGATGTTTTTCTTCACCGTTAAAGTAATTCATATTTAATTGCTTGACACGCACATAACTTCCAAAAAGTTAGAGATAGGAATTAGGATCGAATCGCAGACTGATTATTTATTAGCATGCAGACATCTTAACTTCTAGCATTTAACCATATTTGAGCATTACCAATTTAATTTGTGTTCATCTCACTTGGATTTTAAAACACTGCTTTTGTAACTACTTATGCCGAATTTCAGACCACTCTATGTGCAGTATTGCTTGTGGAGTCAATTATTATCATTGTGTCTAAGTAATTTATATCGATTCACCTTTCAAAAATTCTTTATGGTAATCGTTCTATTTCGCTTTCGTCCTAATGATTGTTTTTTCTCAGGCAACTTTTTCCATAATGATGTAATCTATTGTCAGCTATTTAACTTTTCGTGACTAGCAAACATAATAAATTATCACCAGCTTGCAAATTTTTTACCTTCGAGTTTTGTCATATTACTGAAACTCACCAAAGTAAGTTGCACGCTGAAAACTTGTTTTAAACTACGCTTAAACTTTTCTCGAATTTTAATATCAAGACCTCAGTATATTTTTCCCCTTTTAGATGGATGTAACTGGTGCACACCTGGCAGCTGCTTGCAAACTAGTGTTCAAAATCGCGAGAAATGACAAAAACGATCTCTTTTTCAAGAACAGTAATCTTCTTGGTAAGAGAACACTAAAGTTATTGTTTCAGTTCACGCAAATGCAATTATCAGTTAATTAAGTAAATCCTGTAATTTTAACTTCAGTTAATTAAATAATTTTGACTTAAAAACAGATGTGGGGTAGGTAGGTAAGGGTCAATTATGATAATACAGTGTGACCAGAACGATGATTGCTAGAATCAGACAAGATAGTACTGATGATTACTATTAAGATACCATACAAAAACTGCGAAAATAATTTATAAAAACTCCTCCTCTATTTTCAAATTTCACAATATTTGCAAATAAAACATCTGACGCTAGAGGTCAATGAACGTTCCGTAAATAGGTCATTCAAAGTCAATGCCGCGTCGCGGTGACCCGAGTTTGCACGCTATACAATACGGATTCGAAAAATACTAAATCACTAAAGCTACAAGATAATGCAAATGGTTGACATTAGATTGTGTATAATAATAACGTTAAGGAACCAACGACGTTAACGTTAACGTTAACGATTGGAAGGGAGTATAATATATTAATAACGTTAAGTTTTCGCTAGCGTTCTGGTTTACACCCTGTATTTACACGACGTTTTAAAACGTTTTTATATAGAAGTGCTGCTAGCTTGTTAGAAAATTTTAATCAATACTTCTTTTTAACCGACTTCCAAAAAAGGAGGAGGTTCTCAATTCGTCGGGATCTTTTTATTTTTTTTTATTTTTTTTTATTTTTTTTTATATTTTTTATGTATGTTCCCCGATTACTCAAAGACCCCTGGACCGATTTGGAAAATTTTTTTTTTGTTTGAAAGGGTATACTGTGCAGGTGGTCCCATATAAATTTGGTGAAGATCCGATGAATATCTTCGGAGATGGAGAACAGAACTCCTCAATGGATAAGAGCAAATTGCTCGCGATCACTGTAATAGCTTAGTAAACAGTAGGGTTTTAACTGGGCATAGCATATTATAGTACAGTGGGGCCACTAAAAATTGTGAAATAAAAAATTTTCAAAAGAAAAATAAAACCGACTTCAAAAACCAAAAACACTAAAAAGTAGAAAATAATTTTTGTTTAGCTACACATGTAATGTACCTAGGTATGAAGTCGGGCGAGCTTCACTCTTGGATTTCTAATTTTGTTTTAATATGCTCGCTCGACTTCATACCTAGGTACATTACATGTGTAGCTAAACAAAAATTATTTTCTACTTTTTAGTGTTTTTGGTTTTTGAAGTCGGTTTTATTTTGCTTATGAGTGATAAGCAAAAGAAGTATTGATTAAAATTTTTAAATCATCAGAGTTGCTAGTCGAAGGATGCGGTCGTGTGGATCCGCTGTCAGAAAGCGAATGCTGCGTTTACGCGGCGGGCGCGTTGCGGTTTCTTGCGTTGGAGCCGCAGCTGTGTGCGTTGGCGCATCACGCTGGTGCATTGCCTCTCGCCGCACTACACCTCAAAATACTCAACAATGCGGTAGGCCTTTTCTAACTTTTGGTTCTTGATTTGATATCTGTTGGATAATAATTTTATTATCTTGGTACTGCAGGTACTGTTTTATTGTTTCTTTGTGAATTTTTAGCTATCTAACGGATTCAGTAAAAATTAAGCTTTCATAATAAATAATAATATGATAGGTAATGTATGTAATGTATGTGTAATCATAATCTAAGGGTCACCTGATGTTAAGTGATTACACGTACCCAATATTATGTGTAATCACTTAACATCAGGTGACTTGCCTGTTTGTTTGCTCGCTATTTTTGTAATAAGTGGTATTAAAAACATTTTGCTTTATTTGCTTTTAAAGGCGTAATAAAAAATTTCAGAAAGCGGAAAGACCTCGTCATGTTTCGGATCAAGCAACTCACGCTCTGTACCAAGTGACGGGTGCGCTTCGGAACCTGGCGAGTAATGAGGGGAGCGGACGAGCATTTGCAGCCAGTGGAGTGCTCGCCGAGCTGCTCGCCGCGCTTACCTTGCACACTGATCGAGACGTGCTCACCAATGTGGCGAGATGTCTTAGGTAGAATAATAGATTAGCTACCTTTTCTTTAATTGAAACTCTCACCTCTCACTATTGGCTAAAATCATAGACGTGAATCAAATAGACTGGTCCATTCCAATGCCCCTAAAATAATACTAACAAAAAATAAGCACGATACGACGCGACTTACTTACCTGGTAATTGGTACAAAAAATATCTCTATGACGTGCACACGTGCGTCACTACGACTCGAAGACTTCGGAATCGATCTTCTGTGAAACATGTTACCTATTACTATGAAACGACAAATCAAGTACCGTAGGCAGATCCTAACAGCGCTACCAAACAGTTTTCTATTTTCCTTACCCAACCGCGAACGCCTTTGCACTTCTATAGTAGACTACAATATGACGACAACATTGCACAATATGCAATCGTGTATCATTCAACAAATAAATTTGTTACAGCGTTTTATCAGCAGACGACAGCTGTTGTGCGTGGTTGTGTGCGTCACCAATAAGCGCAAGTGCGTTGCTCACAGCTTTAGCGGCGTGCGCCTCTAGAGCGCCTCTTACTGTCCGCTTGGCGTACACTCTGGGCAACATGGCCGCAGCGGATGAACAGGCTCGTATTAACGTACGTACTTCAACCATAGTTGTCATCAACCGACGTCCATGACTGCTGGAGAAGGTCTGTTCTAAGGACTTCTTAACACCTCGACCTTGCGCTGCCTGAGTGCAGCAGGTTCCTGCGACTCGTTTGATGTTATCGTCTTTCCAGATTACTTAAGAGGAGGGGGGGGGGTCCTTGGACCATTATTCTCCGCCCATTGCAGACAATAATATCAGTTTGTTTATATAACGAGCACCAGAAGTACTGCTAATGCGGTGCGGACGTTAGAGGGTTTTATTTACCCTTTTGAATACAAGCCTCGTATCGGTCTGAAGGAAGGAACTAGTGGAAGCAGATTCAACCATTTATATCTTCTTCTTTTGTCTGAACAAAGTCACTAAATAGATTATAATTTTGCCAGGCGTAAGCGCATATTTAGATAGGTAGGTACGAAAAGACGAAAGTACCGAGTGCCAAGGAAAATAAAAAATATTTTCAGGAATGCTCAATATTTTTTTTATATATTTACCTACTGAGGATTTTATTAGTTTTATTTATGTTCGACTATAGATATACAACGAGGAAGGTGGCATTGATGTACTACTGACAGTACTAGAATCTTACTCTCATCGCAATGAGAGCGATGCGAAAGATCTTGATTCCGATCCAGACTTGCATTTAGTTGGTAAGCGGAATTTTGATACTGGTTTTTACTGTTTAACTGGTTTACCACCAGCTGAACATGAATTTTTTAACGAGCATTTTAGTACTTAGGAGATTTTTAAAGAATTGTACGCGAAGTGCAAAAAATGTGTTCCATTCCTATTTGGTACGCTGACTTGGCGTGCACACATCCAGATTTTCAATTTTAGATCAGTGTTCTGTAGTTCTCACAAAACTACATTGAAGTATTCTTTAGTTACCTACTTAGTAACCTAGGGTACACACAGAACTACTTACTTACCTATAGACCATTTCACAAAATAGCAACACTACAACACTACCTACAAGGCAAAATACCTACTAAGTACATGGAAATTCTCTACTTTTCAAGGATCGGACCTTGGTGGATCTGACGGATCTAATGAAGACGTACTCATAAAGGTAAGACTTGACCATCTAGTGACTATACTTAAATGTGTTTGGTTATTCCACTATGAAAAATCGGCCAACTTCTCGTAAATAAAGCAGTAGTTAAGTATATCTAACGATCAATGCTCTAGCGGCTAGCGAAACCGAAAAATCATTCTCCATTGTCAATTTTCTGGATAAATCTATCTTCATATTAAAATAACTTTTAACATAATAACTTTTCATAGACAGTACGCGTGATAGCTAACCTCTGCCTGGCCGAGCTCGCCGGTAGGGGGCTGGCGGCGACGCATGCTGAGCGAACTGTTCGGGCGCTACTCTCTTGCTTGCAGCTGGCCGAAAAACCTGTCCATAAGGTCAATAACAATTAATTTACTTCATCACTTTCTTTTTTTTAGCTTTATACTATCGTGTGTGATATCCGTTACAAATAATTGTCGGTCAGCTGAATTCAAGCGCTAGGAAGAGTTTATCTAGATCATATTCCGACGGTTCTTGCAGCCTCGTCACTTACACCATCACCCTAGTCCAGGAATGTGGATGGGCTCGAAACTAATATTATGTCAGTGATAACAACAATCGATAATAATACGTGAGTACCTAATTTATAAAAAGGTGAAGTTTGTAAGTTTGTCTGTAGGAAGTAATCTCTGGAATCACTGATTTTGAAAATTCTTTCACCAGAAGAAAGCTATATTATTATTGAGTGACATAGGCTATTATTGTACTAAGCTACCAGCCAGGTTGGGTCGCTCATCATATAAAAAGAAAAGCTGACTGACTGACTGACTGATCTATCAACGCACAGCTCAAACTATTGGATGGAATGGGCTGAAATTTGACGTGCAGATAGCTATTAAGACGGAGACATACACTAAGAAAGGATTTTTGAAAATTCAATCCCTAAATGGGTAAAACAGGGGTTTCAAATTTGTGTAGTCCACGCGGATGAAGTTGCGGGCTCTAAGCTAGTATTAAATAATTTAATACTTCGATACAGGCATCAGATATATCTGAGGCAGACTACAACTCATGGGTAGAGCGTCACGAGGAGTTGGCGATGGCGGCACTCGCGACCCTCAACAACATCACCTTCTTCTTCGAGCCTTCGGAGTCCTCACATCATAATATCTTGGAGCAGCTTTGTAAAGGTTTGACCATTGTACCTACCTGTCTAACTACTTGTTATTAAAAGAAGTTACTTCACCGAAGTATTGTGCAGGCATGGTGCAGGCTAAGCGTTCATACGATTCACTCTTGCGATCCCCATTCGTTGTGTATAGATATTAGATACCAATACCTTTTTCTTTATGAGTATTTTTCTGCAGTTAAATTCAGGTTACATGCATCTCAGTGCTTCGTTATGAGTTAACCCAGATTAAAGTTCACGTTCACTTTCAGGGCCAATCTAGCAGACACATTAGGTACCGACTACCGATGCAATTTAGCCGTAATAGTAGTCTTTATTTTTTTTATTCAGATACACGTAAGCCCTTGACTGCAATTTCACCTGGTGGTAAGCGATGATGAAGTCTAAGATGGAAGCGGGCTAACCTGGAAGGGGTACGGTAGTTTTTATTAAACCTATACCCCGTTGGTTTCTACACGGCATCGTACCGTAACGCTAAATTGCTTGGCGGCACGGCTTTGCCGATAGGCCACTAAGCACGTCCGAAGCCTCTCACCAGACAAAAAAAAAAGAAAATAAGAGTTGTAATGATAGCCCATTTATGCAGCTACATGTCGATGGGTGCGCGGCACCGGCGCAGCGGCGTGTGAAGCGGTGCGAGCGCTGGGCAACCTGTCCCGCTCTGCGCGTGCCTCGCAGCTCATCGTGCTGGAGGGTGCTCTTGACGCGTTGCCTCCACTGCAACACCACGGTATGACTTGCTAGCTTTAACCGATTTCTTGAAGCCGTATTTTAGTCAGAAGTTGCGATACAATTGTGTCAACTGCGCAAAAACCGCATCCACATAAGTTTCCATGGCAGTCGCCGTGAAGTCCATATAATAAATAATATTCTGTCGTCTGTGTAGAATCTTATCGTTCGTTTTCCATTCCAGGGGATCTGAAAATCGAATATAATCGGACTGAACCGGAATAGTTGACCTATTGAACATATCAATACCTACTATTTTATTCGGTGTTGATATTATAATGTGTGTGGTATCTATGTTTGACGAATCATTTTGTGATTTTGTTGTTCTTATATAGAAGATCCCAGTGTCCGCTGCGCGGCGGCAGGGTTGCTAGTGAACGTGTGCGGGGCGGGCGGCGCGGGCGACGCCGCTGCTGCCGCAACGCGTGCCCTCAGCGACGCGGCGCACACGCGCGACGTGTCCGCCGCTGCGCTGCTAGCGCGCGCGCTCTGGAACGCGCAGGCACATCGTCCTCTCGACCCCACACAAGCGCAGCAAGCCACTGCTGCACTCGCTGTCTTTATTGGTGAGTAGTACAGACGCCCGATGTGACATACGCGCGCTGTGTCTGCTGCGCTACTAGCACGCGCGTTGTAGAACGCGCAAGCACATCGTCCTCTAGGCCCAACCTACAACCAGTCCAACCAGCAAGTCAGGACCAAATCAGTACCAGGTCAAGATTCTCAACCCATCGTCGGCTTCTAACTTTACTGATCCGCGACTTTTCTTAGAATGAAAAGAGTTTTATTGCAAAGTTAAACATATTTTTATTTATTTTCATGCATAATAGTTTTTGATTTATCGTGCAAAATGTCGGAAAAAATACCCGAGTGCGGAACCCTCGGTGCGCTAGCCTGACTCGCACTTGGCCGGGTTTTTTTAATTAAAATTTGTTTTGGCTCAACCTATGTCTGTCTACCTATCTACTCGTTTTTCAACACAAATTGTTTGCTTAGATGACGATTCAATGTTCACCGCCTGCGAAGTACCGAAAATTGGAGATCGACGTGCCAGCGATCCTCAGTTGTCTAGACTTCATCACGTAAGTACTCGTACCTATATAAGTTCATAATAGGAAATGGACATAAAGGTATATAAGTACGCTGGAAGAGTGTGCCATAAAAAATGAAAGTTATTTGTGCCGATTTCAAAAACCCCACCGAGAGAGTAACAGGAATTAAACTGGCCATGTCAAATGGACTTCGCACTATGTTGACAGATATTTCAAATAATATATTTAGTTTCCTACGCTCACATGTCGGTCACTGCTGCTATCACCGCGTACCTACTTAGGTGTAGTCTACGACAGGTTGAGATGGCAATCGCGGTACGAGGCGGGGGGACGCCTCGCACACCTGTACGTCACCAGCATCGGTTTAGCGCTGGGGTTGTGCGGGTGTACGCGTTCCCTCTCCGATTGCCATTTCAATCCTACTCGTATTAGTAAAGCTGAAACTTCTCTGCCATTTACTGTCATCCAGGAGGTATTTTTACGTGACATCAACTGCATCTTTTAAAATATTTTTAACCCCCGACCCAAAAAGAGGGGTGTTATAAGTTTGACGTGTGTATCTGTGTATCTGTGTGTCTTTGTATCTGTGTATCTGTCTGTGGCATTGTAGTGCCTAAACGAGTGAACCGATTTTAATTTACTTTTTTTTGTTTGAAAGGTGGCTTGATCGAGAGTGTTCTTAGCTATAATCCAAAAAAATTGGTTCAGCCGTTTAAAAGTTATCAGCTATTTTCTAGTTTTCTTGTAGAAAAGAAGGTTAGATAACCCTTAGGTTCATAATATTCAAGTGTCAATTGACAAATGTCAAGCTGTCAAGATGGACGTTGCCTAGATATACATAAATATTTATTTGAAAATGATTTGTCGGGGGTGTTGAAAATTTTTAATTTACACTTGTATCTTAACTGGTTTAGTTATGTACTTTAATAATTTTTATTATTTTTAACCGACTTCAAAAAGGAGGAGGTTCTCAATTCGTTGGAATCTTTTCTTGCAGGTAAAATTCGATATCGATAACAACAACTACCAGCACAAAGTGAAGGATTTTTGCCGTGAGCCCAACCTGGCGGTCAAGGCGTACAGTGTGGAGGAGGACTTGCATTTAGAGCAAGATGATGATGAAGGCGAACGGTAGGTACCACCTATCTACCTGTAGTCAAAGTTCAGGTGGGTAGGAATAAATATAAAATCGGTCAAGTGTGTGTCGGGCTTGCACAGGAAGGGTTCCGTACTATCGTATAAGAAATAGCACTTTTTAATTTTTTTGATTTTTGTGGCAATTTTGAAGTTTTTAGTAACTAGTATTTCTATTACCTCTACATTACAATAACAACACGCATACACAATAGAAATACATATTCTATGACAATTTCAACTATCTACCTATTATACTTTACGAGATACAGCCCGCTGACAGACAGACGAACGGACGGACGGACAGCGGAGTCCCGTTGGACTCCGCTGTCCGTCCCGTAGCAGACGGTAGGGTCCCGTTAGCACCATTTGGGTAAGGATCCCTAAAATGGTAGAAAACATAGGTATAGGAGGTAAATAGAATGCTAGCAAAACGAAGACACGTGATAATACTGTACAAGTCCGAGTTGCTTGCCTGGGATCGAACCCCGACCTCCCGAATAGAAGCCCACGTCTTCAGGGCTTCACACTACTGCGCTAGAAAAGTTGTCCAAATAGAAAAAACCTAAGGAGCCCTAACAGTTGCTAACAAATCGTTTTCTTCCCACAGTTACTCGGGCGAAGACTTGGGGTTTGAAGAAGGTGAGATAGAAGAATGTGAATGCGCTCCGTGTAAGAGATTAGCGGCATGGGAGGAGTTGATAGGAGTCGCTATACCATTGCTAGAGCAACTCCGTCCTCCGAGAGCTGACGCCTCAGTAGGCACAGACTGACGAGAAAAACATCTATACTAATAAGTAAAATTGGAGTGTCTGTCTGTAATTTCGAACTACATACTCCTCAATCCTGATGCTGCAGGGGACCTGACCACCAAAGCTGACGGGATTCAGTTATAAATTGATATTGAAGGGACCAAGTAAAGATTTTGTCGTTGGACCTCGGCCCTGATGCTGTAAGGAATTACATTCCCAAATCCTGGTGATCCCTCGGGATTTTTAAAGGATCACCCGTTTACCCGGGGACGAGCTATTACGGCGAGGCTACTTTTGCCCTAGAAAACCAAAAGTTCCCACGGGATTTTAAAAGCCTAAATCCACGCGGGCGAAGCTGCGGGCATCGGCTGTTAATTAATGAAGGGTTCCATATCATCGTAGAAGATTATGTAGGTACTTTTTATAGTTTACATAACGGCCAATTTGAAATTATTATTATTGGCTGTTTTATGTAAAAAAAGGGTTTTATGTACTTTCTTAGTTACTTACTTATGAATCCAAGGTTGTTCTGTATGTATTTGTACTTATATTATTAAAAACTTATTCGATATATACCTATTTATTGTTTGATATTCTATGTTTACCTACCTACCTACAAATATTTTGATTTTAGTTCAATGATTATGTATATTTTAATCATCATCATTGAATTTACTAGACCCTCCACTTACCCAACTTGGATAACCTAGTTGGATAAGTTTAATTAAAACATGGACGTATTATTAAAATTAAAATATACTAATTAACCCTATCATAGGTCAAGGGCAACGAAGCCCCCTCAAGTCGGGGGCCTCAAACATTTTTCCAGTTGTAGGTAAATAAGTTGTTTAAATGAGCTTTTGATGTTAATATAAATTATGCACAAATAGTTATCAGTTTTTATGACTTTCGAAATTATTGAACTTACATATTGTTACCCTCTGATATAATAAGTAAGGTAGGTAGGTTACAAATTTTACTATTTTATTTAGGTAACTTTGTACCATGCACTGATTATAAGTTATATCTATTTACCAATCCATACAATCAATTTTAATGCACCTACTAGGTATCTACGTGAATCACAAAAAGCATTATGACCTGTAATAGAGTACATTTAATTGTATAAAACTCAACATTAAATTTACATCAGATAAAGCACACATTACCACAAATATACTTAGCTATTCATCCAAAACCACGGGCTTAGTATATTTACTTTTGAATAACGACTATTGACTCATTTAACGGAGCTACTGTACATACACAGATCATCATTATGATGTTCAAAATCCACATATTATTATTAATAATAAATGAAGTCTGAAATTGGTACTATCATTTTTATCAGAGGTTTAGTAACTCTCATTCTTCATTTATTATTTCAACTTGCAACAAATAAAATAGTACTTATAGTCCTATTTTCCCATTTCTTTGTTTTGAATTTTCTTTTGCTTTTTAACCGAGTTCAAAAACGGAGGAGGTTCTCAATTCATCGGAATCTTTTTTTATTATTATATTATGTGCTAATAAGTTGACAGGGGTAATTATTCGAATGGATAAGAAAAAGGTAGAATGTGTACTCGATGGCAGCTGGGTGTTGTTATTACGGGCTTCGCGCTTTGCTGGCGTAGCGCCTGTCCAACTTAAGAAATTTCACACCGGCTACAGTGCTTCTGTGTCACATAAATATACCATCTACAGCAAATTTTTTATGACTTTGATAAGTATGTATTTTCGAATATATCTACTCGTCGAGTCGTACTCATATGTAATTTGTGATTTGAGCTTTAAAATGAAACTGAGTATACTGTAAAAACAACTGTCCGTTTTATCCAGTTTACGGAAATTTCACGCTTGGCCAAAAATTTTATATTTATTTAGTTTTTATTTTATATATTATTTATTTATTTTATTTTGTTAAAAATAGTAACTTTCTATAAAGTTCTCACATGAAAATAACAAGTCTGCTAACTAAAGATTTCAGTATCTCCTTTGGTTATAGATTTTCCCAGACTGATGGTGATTCGTATGTAGGTACCCTACCCTAAACCTAAATTGTAGATTTTTTAATTTCAGTTTTTCTATCTGTTTGTTAAGTACATTCCATTTTTGGCTTCAACATAATTTATATTCCTTTAAAGTTTAAAGTCTCTTTAAACTAACGTTTGCGTTGAAAAGTACTAGATAGATTAAAATAATAATTAAATACACTACAGTAAAATTCTTATGCTTCACTACTCTTTGAACGCTTGCTTTATAATGATAAATAATATTATAACTAATATTTTGCAGACTTAGCTGGAATTATTGGAATCATTATTAATTTTCTCAATAATGAAATCCAAATTGATTTTCGGGGTCCTTTATTTTGGGCGTCACATAATATGGCGTTAACTTCATTGATGGCTTCGATTGGAACCTATAAGAGCGCTCGTATGATGAAAAATCTATTTGAAAATATGAATATTTTAGAAGAGGTAAACACACAGAACACATATAGTATGTATAATACGTATGACCGGCTTAAACTCACGGTGACAGAGAGATCTGCAGGAACCGTAGAGAGATGATTTCAGCCCCCTCATGCTTTGGATATCACAGCCCACGTGGCTCTCGGTGTGTTGAGCACCGCGTCGCATGAAGAGGCCTTTTTGAAAGCATCATTTGGGAACCCTTGCATTATGGAAATTTTCGCATAATAGTTGACTCATGTTTTCTCTTATTTCTAGGTCAAAACAAGTATAACTTTGGCCAGTGTCATCCCAACAAAATCTATTAAAACACGCAAAAGGATAATACTACCTTATTTGGTCATATTTGGTTTAATAATAATGCATTCACTCATCGGAAATATTATCATAATAATCGATACAGTATATCGTATGTACCGCCTATTCTAGAAATGGCTGAAAATACTAACACTATCTAATACCTAAGTATTAACTCATTTTTTTTTCGATTTCAGCCATAGATTCTGCATATAGAATTTCAAATTACGTTTTAAGTACACATCTACCTTATTATTATTTCAAAAATATTCTTAGTAGAATACATAATCATTTCAATTTACAGCATCTGGAAAAATATTCTTTTTCATACACGAGTTTGTATATGTTACGAAATTATTTTTGGAGATACAAATTGTGTATTTTGCGCAGAACATATTTGTAATGTTTAAGTTACAAAATCAGGATTTAGAAGGAATGTTGCGTATGATCGGTAGGTACCTAGTACTTACATGTAAATAAATCTACACTAATATTTTAAGAGGTAAAGTTTGTAAGTTTGTTTACAGGAAGTAATCGCTGGAACTATTGAACTGATTTTGAAAATTCTTTCACCAATAGAAAGCTACATTATTCCTGAGTGCCAAAGGCTGCATTTTATATTCAAAAAATTAGAGATCTCTACAAAAATTGTAATAAGCTACCCGTGCGAAGACGGGCTGCTAGTGTTATAACATTATACCTATTATAGCAGGTACCTATGAAATAATAATATAAGTACTCACTATAAGAGGTACCCATTATGTTAAATTTATAAATTTTCAAGCTTTTGCCTAAATGATTTCTTCAAAGGTGGTTTCTAATACCTAGATTATTACTTTAGACATTATACCTACTGCCTTTGCAGTTTGCACCCTTTTGTACAGTCTACATTGTTCCCTTGACCTATTATGTTTTTCTCTTAAAATGTGTGCAATAATGCAATATTACATTTTAGGATCAGTGAAAACAAAGGAAATTTCTATATACATACGGGCGCTAACAAAATCCTATGTATCTTTATGTGACGTAGCTTTAAGAACGAATAAAAATGATGGCTTCATTATGTTTCTGATCGTTTTCGATACTATTTATTCCTTATTATTATTTGGCTACTTATTCTTTCTTAATGTATCGGTCTCACCTGGTAAGTTATAGTAAAATTCAAGAAACTTATTACTCAACTTTTACATGTCTACTAAGATAAGCTAAGGGCCAAGGCTAAAGCCCCCGGCTGTTGAGGGCCTTGATAAAAATTAAAAGCTCAAATCAAATTAAACGCAACTGCCACTGGACAAAAAACCGATCGTATTCTTGATATGACGTTATTCAAATAAAATCACAAAACAATATCTCAATGTCTTTTAGAGAACTTACTTTATATCTTTCTAGTCTAACACATCTCACATCGGACTAAACTATTAAATATTTTTGAATTTACAGGCCCCTTTTTTTAAAATTTCTGGGGGCCCCAAATAATGATACCTACGTATTGTATGCCCGCACGAATTCTAAGGTTAATTTTTTTTCAGGTCAATTTAATTGGTTTCAGTATGTAACATTAATTATTTGCATCTTTTACACTGCTAAGATAGTGCTTTACATTGAGAATTACCATCGGATTTTTAAAGAGGTAAGTACGCATTATACTATTGTTTATTACTTAGTAGCTAGGGGCGCCTTGCTGCGTCCCCCTCAATAACTCCCAATGAAATGTGCATTAGTTTTATTTCTCGCTTGCACAATGAAGAGCTGGCCAACAAAACTTCGTGATTACACTTCTGATCAAAATACTTTTTTCTTTATTTCGATCCTTTGTGGCCTACTGAATACAAATTTGAACTCCCTAAATAATTTTTAAATAAATAAATAAAACTAGCCATAATAAAAACTCCCGGCTTGGTCGGTTTCTATATTGGTTCTGACTGGGCTCTGGGTCTGGTAGTGTAGGGAATGATCAGTTATGTTTCATGGTCCCTGGTCTGGACGCAAGAAGGAAACTTTAGTCAGCTGCGGTTCTTTGTACTTATCATTGCTTGAGCAATTTTCACACTATATAAATTGAGCACCAATGGGCTCAATATTAGATTGAAGCAATACCTATCGGTAGGTACTCAATATTTATACTTAGGCTGAGATCTATAGAGCGCACTTTGACTTTGCTCAGACTTAAGACACTGTTAAAACGAGACAGCGTTATATCGCTGGCATAAATCTGTCTCGTTTTAACTGAAACTTAAGTCTAAGCAAAGTCAAAGTGCGTTCTATAGATTTCAACATGCGGAAATATACCTAACAATGCACTGGGTAGCTCTCATGCGTGTTTCATAATCTTCAGGCAAACGATACGCGGGTAATATTGAGCAAGTTGATTTACCACTTGACTGGAGTTGGCCAACGTATCTCAATTGATTTGGAGCTGATGTTCAAGCAGTTGATCCTGAACGAACCGCACTATTCGCCCATGGGGGCATTCAGTCTGCGGCGGTCGAATATTATAACAGTAATATTTTGAATTTTAATTGTAATCATCGCACACTGTAATGGCCGATTCACACCAATTGCGTATGCAGCACGTACACGTGACACATGCGTAGTGACGCGCGTGAACCCATAGACGTAACTGCACGCATTACGTCTACGTGAACGTTCACGCCACGCAAGCAGTATGCCATATGTCTCATACATTACAACGCAATGGTACGCGCTACGTCTACGCTTACGCAGCCTATGTGAACGAGAACAAAACTGATTCTATCCGAAAATCTCGATTTTTCAGTATGATCATTTAACACATTGACTTGTTTAGTAATCGATCTTAAAAGTGCCGTGGGAACTCATTTGAATTAAGATTTGTTTAGCAAACGATTTTCAAATCCCGTGGGAACTCCTGATTTTTCAGAATAAAAAGGAGCCATGTTCGTCTCCAGCATACAAGCGATCTCTACGAAATAGATGATGCCCGCGATTTCATTCATACGCAATTAGGATTTTTTTAAATCCCGTGGGAACTCTCGATTTTCCTGAATAAAAGGTAGCGTATGCCCTTCCTAGGTTGCAAGCTATCTTTGTAGTCTGTACCTTTCGTCAAAATCAGTTGAACGGATGGACCGTGAAAAGCTAGAAGGCAGTTTCGGTTTTGTAATAACTATGGATTTTCATTTTCAGGTAATCAGCATCATTTCTACTTGCGCAATCTACCTTGTGCAAATAAATCTATCTTCTCTATAGTCTTATATTCATTGCTGATGGTTGTAACTCCTTTCCATTGATCACATAATGGCTGGAGTCCTTTTGGGATAGTATAATACTGTAACGAACTAATATTCTATATAATACGAGGTATTTTTAGTTTGTATAAGTGAATGAAATAAAAAATAAAACAAGTCAAGTTTTTTTGCACTGTATATTTCACAGAAACATACTTTTATAGTCAATTTACGCTTACACCAAAAATGGAATAATAAACCGCGTGCATCGCAACCTGTAACAAAATAATAAATCTATTATTATTTAGCAAAAACGACTTGAGCTCGCTGGTTTTAGGCAGCGAAGGCGCCCTATTTGGGGTCAAAAAATATTAAAGCATTGTTTTGTTAACAAAATGTCGGCCAAAATGTATTTAATTTTTATATAAAAACCGGTAAAATCAGAGTTGACTCCCACACGAAGGATTTCGAATCATCGAAGGGTTTCGAACCGTCCGCGTCATACAGAAAATCTCAAACCAGTATAATAATGCAAGATAATGACGTACATCGCCATCTTGATGTGATTTAGTAAACTAATTATTTCAGAAACAATTTTTGTTCTGTGATGTGACCACAAATTCAGTTTTCGGATTACCCCTTATTTGTGCTACAAGACTATTACCTGCAAGATATTTTTTTAATAAAGATTGCGATTCTTATCCCAGAATCTAAGCTTCAAGCGTACGTAAACAGTTACTTAGCACTGATATTGAAATTAACTGCTTTAAAAAAAATAACTAACAGAGCAGGCAGGCCACCTGATGTTAAGTGATTGCCACCCATGAACATTTACAGTCCTAGAGGAATAACCCTTGAATAACCCCATGTTGAAATCTAGCTTTTAAATAGAATATGATTTTACATACCTTGCTATGCTTAGTCAAAGAGACCGAAGCCCATGTCTTCATCGTCAGACTCAGAGTCTTCCTTCTTGGTCTCCTTCTCTTCTGCAATGAGATGAAACAAAATGAGTAAATTTACAATGACTTAGTACTAATTAAGGTTTACTTATACCAAATAAGGTTGTCAGTATTTTAAAGATACAGCACTGATTCTCAGTCGAAAGATGGTTAATTACATTCATCATAAATAATAAATAAAAAATTGAACTATAAACTTGAATTGGGATAGAACACTAAAGTTTGACAGTTCCGAGACATAATCCACCACAAAAGTTCAATGCTATGATGCTATTGCCTGCAAACTCATAATTTCAACTAAAGGTTCAACTAAGCTTTTGAAATACACAAGAATTTTTTCCTTACAATGATACATGTGTAATGGAAAATGTTCTGGACCTAGATTCTAGAAGAACTCTGTCTTCTCAGAGGAGACCCGTGCTCAGTAGTGAGCCATTGATGGGTCGATGATGATGGCCCTTTAGGTGAAACATTTACCTTTCTTCTCCTCAACAGCTGCAGCGGCAGGCGCGGCAGCTGCAGCAGCCGGGGCTGCGCCTCCCGCTGGCATCGAGGACAGCTTCTCACGACCTATAAAGTTATATTATCATTATAAACAAATGCAAATAGAATATGTGGCATATCAGAAGTGGGATCAACATCAGTGAGAAATGTAACAGCATTTTTTTTCAGACGAAAGATGGTGTATTTAGTTATATCATCATGATAAATTAAAATCTATGGTATAGAAGATCACATGGCTAAAAAGTAGCCTCAGAAGTCCGACTGAACCATACCCATGCAAAAATCATAACATTGCTCTGCACTTTTGCTGTGTGATTGAAGGAGACGTCAACAAACATACATACACAACATTTCACATTCATATTAGTAGGATATTAACTAGCTAACATGTGCAGGCTTTGCATATTGATATACACGTCAGAATCTTCTACCAGTAACATTACCAATATTATTTCAAACTCAATTATGTTTAGCATTTCTTGAGTGAGTACTTTTAAAAACCCAAATAGACACAACTTGACTTTATTCTCATCAACAAAACACTATAAAACTCGCTTACCTTGCACAATCAAGTCCTCAACAGACTTTCCTTTGAGCTCATCAATGACTCTCTTTAGTTTGTCAGAGTCAGCTTCAATACCGACTGAGCTGAGGATCTTTTCCAGGTCCGCTGCAGCTGGGGATGGCTTGCCGCCCAGCACGGCTAACAAATACGCGGCCACGTAACGCATTCTGCAATAAAACACATATTATAGGTTACAACTCCACAATCCACATACATGGAATATATCGTTATTAGTTGCTGAGACTGGCTAAGTGTGACATTTCTGAAATGGTACTGAACGATAGATGAGGACGATCAAAGGATTAAAGGGAGACAGAAGGTGCGAATTCTTTAACTTTTGATATGTATTTAAAAAATTATGTAGAACTAGATTATGCCCATGGCTTTGTCCGCATGGATTTAAGTTTTTCAAAGTCCCATGGGAAATCTTTGATTTTCCACTTTGATTCTAGGCTTTGAAGCCGGCAAAATTACACGTGTAATATTATCGAGATAACCAAAACATGTTTGATCACTGAAATTCACTTGGGCGCGCACTTCACTTAAATCCAAGTTAATCTTGTATAACTTTTATTAATTCTTGGTAATTCTGCATGGAACCGTTTAACAAATTCTTCCTTTCTGAAATTTAATTAGTATTTTATTAAAAATAGCTTACTTTTAAGTCGTAAAGACACGAAACGTGTTGCGCCGTAAACAGACGTTTGCGAAAAGAGAAGAGGTTACAGAAATGTCAAATCTTTACATGTCATCGATGGAAACGTCCATGGTCCATGTCAAACCATTTCAGTGTTGCAATGACTTAATTTCATTTTACCTCACTACAGCTTGCTCTGTATCTGTAATGCTATACGGTACAATTTGTCGCTTCAATTAATCTCAAGAGAATTATTGACGATCCATCGCTTCAAAAATGCCGCTCACACACGAAACAATTGGTCGTTATGATCGATCATTTGCTTGTTAACGTTATAGACATTATAATAAATAAATACGTGCCTTAAAAGAATGGTAAACGAACATCTTTTACTTTCCTATGTGCCGGTCTTTAAATCGGCTACAGAAGAAAAGAAGAAAACCTAGAAAAGTATTGGTTGAGAAATGGCTATTATAGCGAAATCAGTTTTCGCATGTAAATATTTTAAAGGAATTAAGGCTCCATCTAAAAGATTGGCACAGCTATTGAGAGTGACGGAACCTCAAGCGTGGGTGTCTCAAGCATTAGATAATTATTCATGCGGCGCGTGCGGTGGCCGGTGTGACGGCGTCTTACTGAGATAAAAATCGAATCGTTGATCGCATTGAGCCAATACACTGTTGAATCATCGTTACGATATTCATGATTGCATGGGTTTTTATCGCGATTTCCGATATCATCATAAGTAAATCACTAGCGATCTTGACATACACTGTCGATTCGTCGTTTCGATCGGTCTGAAACGACGGATAGTACAGATCTATCGTTTTGTATATAGGGCCCTGTAGACTTAATTTACCATTTTAATGTTGTTGGAAAAATAACCTAAAATTTATGTATTTTATAAAATTTTTTACACTAAAAATTACTACACTCGTTCAGTTTTGTCTTAAATCTAGGGTAAAAAGCATAATTGATGGCATCACTAAGACCACAGACTTAGTATAATAGACCTATTGTCTATTATATCCATGACATAGATTCTCTTTGGTCTATATTCTTTTTTATTTTACACTGATTACAGTGGGTAACTTTAGAAACGTTGTGCGACACGTTAATATTATAAGTAGAATGAATAATAATTAATTATAGTAAAGGGTTCAATAGAATAGTAATAAAATATCAATTCGGTACTTACCAACTATTCGTAGATTATGATAATAAAGATTTAAGTAGATATTTATTGATGATATTAAATTGAAGGAAGCGACGGGCCTGCCCGCGAATGGTTTTTAGCAATTTGTGAACTAATACGACAACGTAGGCTTACGGCATTCTAATTCCGACAATGGTAGTATCATCCTTACAGGTTTATAAAAAAATCTTTACTTGAAAAGGTCCAGTTTAAGAAATTAGTTCTAGTATCGACTATTCTCACAAATTAGTCGATACTAGAGCTAATTTCAAACAAATTGCGAAAAACCAAATTAAATTTTAATTTCGCGGGCACGCTGGTCTCATGCCCCTTAAGTTGCCGAATAGGAATATTTTTTATAATTTCGTTCCAGATACAGAGTTACAGATACAAATTATTGTTAAAATCGAATTTATTACACCTATTTTGTTTAGGGCTGCCAAGAAATTTACAAAAATATTTTGTTTAAAACTAAGTATAGTTCCCGACAGGTCGACATGGCAATCGGGGTGGAGACGCCCCGCACAGCCCCTGCGCTGACCGGCGGGAAAGCGCGGGTGTACGCGGCGTCCCTCCGCCTCATACCCCGAATGCCATCTCGTCCTGTCGCGTATTAAACATCATCAGCAACATTCGTTTTTCATTAGAATCAAAATAAAAAAAATACTTAGCAGTCTTGATCTAAAAAGTGATCTTAGATAATATTTATTTTATACTTATACGTGCGTGGACACTTTGCCCCGAGTCGGCGTGTTTGGCGAAACGCCGTACCTTCCGTCTGGCAATTTCTTCAGTTAAAACTCGTTACGCGTTCTATGTATTTTGCATAGCAAGCGACACATCAATACGCATTACGCGACCGAAAGTTCGGCACACGTTGTTATCGGTACATCGCGCTGCGATGTCCCGTCGTATAGCACGTTGAAAAAGACGCTATATGTACCTAAGCTTCAGTCGTATACATAGAAAGCCCCCTTTTCGGTACGTTTTTCACAAAAGGTGTATCATGCCAACCAAATATTACAGACGGAAAATTTAGCCGCTCAATTTTCGGCGATGTAATTATATTATGCTTGTGTGTCGCGACACTAATAGCCTTACCTGTTGACAGAACGGCTGGTTCATTTTTGCGCAAAGGATCAGCCCGGCTTTACAAAAAAAAAAAAATGTAATTATTATGAAGAATTATATTAGGAAGAGTTGTCAGCCCTACAAGAAACAATAAATTCGGGTAGTACATTAATAACTCAGATATAATCCCGGATACCGGATTACAAAATAAGCCAACAACTTATATATCGACGTGGAATATTAATCGACCGATTTTGTTTCCATAAAATAATTACAAAAGTAGATCTGTTACCTAGGTAATGTTACCTACTTGACTAGAAATAGGTTACGTTTAGAAGGTAATATTTTTACTCTATCTATATACCTAAGTCCTACATAGATGTTTCAGGTATTCAGGCAAAGATAAAGTGCGAAGTAAATCCTCAGAGACATCGGGCAGCTTTACAATAAAATCAGCGGTGGTGAACATTACAGAGAAGAACAACTATTGGGTCGTCCAATAAGGAGTCCTGTTTGAGAATAATTGATATACTATGTACATAGGTATCACTTGATGGAAAAGAATAGGATCTCAATTTCCAATGTCAGTTCTTCAATCTGACAGTGATCAGATATACAAATCTGGGTTACATGGGGTTACAATAAGTACAGGTTAGAAATCAAAATACTGGTTCGGAATTCAAAATTGTAAAAATCAGTCTTTTCAAATATCAGGGTTTAACCAGAAGAGTAGGTAATGGCCGATAATCTAGTTATCCTGCACCAGTCGGCGAGTTTCACAGAGTTCTCCAGAAATACTCGACATGCACAATAAAAACTAAAACTGATACGAGAACGCCCAGCGTCGCACGCGCACTATTATTAGATGCTTTTGTCATAGAGTATGGAAAATAAGTCAGATATGCCTCAAGGCTCATATAATATTATAAATTGTGAAAAAAGCGGCGGTCGGGATGTCTGGGGTTCGATACCGGGTTCGCACCTTTAACTTTTCGGATTTACTTAATAATATGCGCGTTTTAAGCTTTACCTAAGTATCACTTGCTTTAACGGCGAAGGAACACAGTTTTCCACAATGTTATCAAAGTAGAAGTCTGCCGATCCGCACTTGGTTAGTGTGGTAGACTAAGGCCAAATCTTTCTCATTCAGAGAGGAGACCCGTGCCCAGTAGTGAGCCAGTGAGAGAGTAGATGGGTTGATGATGAAGGTGATTATGAATTGTAATTTGTTCTTGTCTATCCTTATGCCAGTGTTGAGACAAAATTGTCGGATCACTTGATACTTTGGTTGCCTGGAAGAGATCGCTAGGTAGCGATAAGGCCGCCAAATTGTACCTATATTTTGTTGAGCTTTGTATGTGTTTTTCTGTACTAATTTTGTGGTGTACAGTAAAAGTATATTCATTCATTCATTCATTCATTCATTCATACAACCAAAGTTCAGCTTTTAAGATCTTTATTAGAGATAGCTTTCATTAAAAAATCTATATACCTGGGTGTAGAAGAAATAATATTATCCTTTAATAGGAAATAATAGGTTCCTTTTTCATAGGAACTCTAGCTGCGCGTCGCGGTTGAGACCCTATGAAAAAGAACCCCGGAGGGTTTCGAAACTAGTCGGGCGTACATCGATTAAATACGTGAGTAGGTATAGCCGTAACAACTTATATTTGTAAGCATTTTTTGAATATAATTACTTAAATTGTAATGAGTAAAATAAATGAGAGAAAATAATATGCTACTGCAGACTGCCACTTCTACTATCGTGTAATCATTGAATCAAATCATAGTCAATGCTAGTCGGCGCGCGCGCAGCTTTTAGGCTACTTGTTCAGTGTAACAGACAGTACTGAATTGCGAAAATCATCGTATAATTTATTCGTCAACCTATGAACATATTTACGAGTACTGTGCAACATTAAGTACCTATAGCATTATAACGTAGTGCCTACCTAGTTCATATGAAAAGGCGATTATAGTCATTTTCATGACTGATTGTGTGCAATCCTAATAACACCTAGTGAATATCGATACGTGAATATTTGTGATACTTTATTTTTATTTTATTATTAATTACTAATATACATAGATACCTACCTACCGTTTAAAAAGTGTCCTATCTGTGAATTATTTATTAATGTGATAAATAATATTATTAGAATAATCGTAATAACTTTTTGGCCAATGATGAAACTTTCACAGATAAGGGTGTTCAAAATTGAATTTTCCGTTAAAATTATTTAATGGATTTGTTTGGGAATATGGTAAGTTTATTATACTTTTGAAGCTCTGCATGGCTTTACTAGACTGAAATTACACAATAACAGTAATTTTCTGGTTTGCCGTTAATTTGTTTAGACAGTTCATCATCATCATGATCAACCCATCGCCGTCTTACTACTGAGGACGGGTCTCGGAGAATAAGAAGGAGCTTGGCCGTAGTACACCTCGCTAGCCAAGTGCGGATTGGCAGACTTTACCTTTGAGTACAGTAGGTATGGAGGACTCTCAGTCACTGTTAAACCAAGAGATTAAATCCTACATGACTCCGAAAAGTTAAAAGTGCATGCCCGAGATCGAACTCCCGGCCTCCCGAATAGGAAGCGGATATCTTAACTACTAGGCTACCACGGAATTTAGACAGTTCCGTAATGGTTCCGTTCAACGAACAGCTGAAGTTATGCATGCATGTGTATGTAATTTATACTCAATTAATCTAAACGATGAAGACTGATTGTAAGTAGCTAGTAGTAGGCTGTACTATAACTTGTCTCAGTCGCATACGACACCCGGGATCCTGAGACGCCTCTAACCTGACGTGGACGGCACCGCTGGGTTTTTTAGTGGGTATGCTATATGAATGCAACATCTTATGCATTGCCAGTGAGCCCCACATACCCGCTTTTGAGCGGCATGCGTAATTGCATTTTTACCAGCGGAAAAAAAAAGGCTGTACTATAACTTACCTAGTAACATGATTCTGCAAGGGTACTTACTATTCTGTACAGTATAGGACTACCTACTTACCAATTTCTTGTCAGTATTTCTGTTCAATCTCATTTAACTAATAAAGATAAGTGGGAATTAGCTAGATTGAACAAGGCATATCTATTCATGGCACTGTTTATTGTATGCCAGGTATTTTGAGACTAGATCAATATTAAATCGTCAAACGTTTAGTGATATTTAACAGATGTATGTGTTGTTTATTGTTTAGAATACCTACATATTATAAATCTTATTAATTGGCTCACGAGATGTGGCAGCCTTAGGTAAAAGCATGCCGTGACTTCTTATGATTTACCTACCTACTCATAAATTATTTTGATTAGGTAAGTAGGTATGTACCTATATCAAATCAAAATATAACAAAGTAAAAAAACCGTAATAAAGTACAATACAATAAAGTACAATATATTATACCTACCACTATGTACTTTAAAATTTTATTATTTGCTTGTCGGCCATTTTGAAACTCGCCATCTTGGTTTTTTATTATTTTTTTGTTATAGCGACAATAGAAATACATACCCAAAATCTCAACTGTCTACCTAAATTACGGTCTATACTATACCTAATACAGCTTGCTGACAGACATACGGGCGGACAGACGAATGTACAGAAGAACGGACAGCGAAGACTTAAGTAATAGGGTCCCGTTGGCACCCGTCGGATACGGAACACTAAAGATACCCACTTGAACCCATTTTTTTTTTGAAGTCTGTTAAAGCAAATCTTTCGGTATCTGGCTAAAATTGATGTGCTAAAAATATCCAGTTTGTCTAATAAGGAACAAAAATCTCAGAACAAACTATTTAACACAAAAAAACTTAGCTTTATTTGGATTTTCCCAGTTACACGTTCATAATGCACAGCAGACACTGTAGAGTTGCTGAACAGTCCGACTATAAATAGTCTTTTATACAAAAAGGAAGTAAATACAGAAACACAGTGTCCAGAAAGAGTAAAGTTCGGTGACAACACTGTGGCTTTCTAATTAATGCTGCAGAAATTTCACCGCGGTTTTTGTTCGTTCTTTTGTAAACTGGCTTTTACGTAAAAAAAATGTCCGAAAACTCCAAAGTAATTAACGCACATGATATTTTATGCTGGTCCAAAAATTAAAAGTTTTTGGGCCGACAGCTAGAGTAAAATGCTGAATTTTCGTATTTTTTGTTAAACTTCCCGACTGTCCTGAGGCGTCAGTGATGGAGGAAATATTGCTGTATTTTTTTTTAATAAAAATATAAGGTACAACTAAACTATTAGGTATAGAATATAAACAAAACTAATCTATACTTCCACTTCCACAGGTAGGTTATTTTAATACGATAGTGGGTCTGCCTGCCTGTCCGTCTGCTAGCTTTTCATGGCCCATTCATTCAACCAATTTTTGCCTATAATACAGAGATAGATAGAGATATCATACCGAGAGAGAGGAACGGACGTAGGTTATCTTTTGTTCCAGAAGCTCAAATACGAGTAGTTCCCACAGGATTTTTATAAAACCTAAATCCACGCGGACGTCAACGGAAGTCAAGGGCATAATTACAGTTTTACGATTAAAACTGTGGCATAATGTAGTAAGAAATAACTCATCTTTATGTGGTTGACATCCAATCTATTTGCACGAAACATTTTTGTTAGATTATAACCGCTGTGTGTTAACGCCCCTTCCGGCGTCCGTGTTTCCTGCCACTTATAACTTGAGTGAATAGACTTCTCCTCTTTCCATCTATCAGACAAGTTTACCATCTATCAGAAAACTTAAATTGTAGGGGAAAAAACCGGCCAAGTGCGAGTCGGACTCGCGCACCGAGGGTTCCGTACTCGGGTATTTTTTTCGACATTTTGCACGATAAATCAAAAACTATTATCCATAAAAATAAATAAAAATCTGTTTTAGAATGTACAGGTAAAACCCTTTCATATGATACCCCACTTGAAATAGTTATCTTACTTTGAAAATTGAAACACATTTTAATTTTTTTTTAATGATGTTACCACAAATTCACGGTTTTCAGATTTATTCCTTTACTTGTACTATAAGACTTACACTTACCAAATTCCATGATTCTAGGTCAACGGGAAGTACCCTATAGGTTTTCTTGACAGACACGACGGACGGACGGACGGATAGACAGACAGACATCAAAGTGATCCTATAAGAGTTCCGTTTTTCCTTTTGAGGCATAGAATCTTAAATATTTTGTAAACTGCATACATTGATTTTAAGTTTATCACGTTAAAAGCTGGAACTACAAAATCGTACTTATTTGAATTAAACCAAGGCTAACAAGGCACTCGAATTTAATTATTCTGTAAATTGTAAGGATTTTAAGTAATAAACCTAGAATCAAACCTTGGTTCCGTGACATGGGGCTAATTATGACGCGCGTCGCGTCGCCAGTCGTCACTGTTGCTACGGATGATTTACATATGAACCGAGTTATAAGAAGAAGCGATTACTAAATCTTGTGAATTTCATGTTGGCTCCCATGACTCAAGAGTTGCTGGGAGCTGCTGGACATAAAGATTTCCTGGACGACGACAACCGAATAATATGATAATTCATCATCATGGTCAACCAATCGTCGGCTCACTACAGAGCACGTGTCTCCTTTCAGAATGAGAAGGGGATGGCCGTAGTTTAGCACGCTGGCGAAGTGCGGATTGTGAAATGAAAATGAATGAAAATGAATGTTCTCAAAGGTGTGTGATGAAAGTGCGGCAAACTTCACACACCTTTGAGAACATTATGGAGAACTTTTAGGTGTGCAGGTGTCGTCACGATGTTTTCTTTCACCGTTAAAGCAAGCCATATATTTTAATTATTTAAAACGTACATAACTCCGAAAAGTTAGAACTGCGTGCCCGGGACCGGACCCTCTAAGATTAGGACGCGGATCACTTCTTTTTTGCTAAAAACATAAATTAACAATAGTTGCTAACGTGCTACGCGTTCTTAGTAGATATTGGTCGCCTGTTTAGTGGCCCACGGGACAATAAATTTAAAACAAGCGTGGGTGGGATGTGACGTAGCGCAACGCTAATAACTTATATTGTCAGTTAGTGACGGCGCTGCAGACGGATCTCATTGATCTCAGCGATGGATCTCCACAGTTTTTGTAGTTTTAATGATGTTTCCAAAGATAATAGAAAAAGTTTTGTTTCATTTATCCGTTTACAATGAGTTAGGTTTTAATAGATACGTTTTTAAGAGCGAGTTTGAAGCATAATCGTCACCATCTTTGTCAACTGATAGACGTCTACTTTTGGACTTAGGTATCTTGTAGGGTCTTCCACAGTCCACGCCATGCCACGGTCTTGCGCCGCCTGAATCCAGCGGCTACTGGGGACTCGTTTGCTCGCGTCTGCCCATCTAGGGCAGGTTTACTGCGCTTTTCAGTTTTCGGTGCGATGTCGCCATTCTCTAAGCACTGGGACTCCAACGCCTATTGGTTTTTCAAGTGCCTTGCCTTATTACATTAAAGTTATTATGTTGTACTTACTAGGTTATCTTATATATACGACTTTTCGTAGATGCCTACCAAATTACTAATTACTCGTACCTTATTGATTTAAAAACATTTTTAAGGATATTCATCAAACAGTTGGAAAACGGTATCCAAACAATTTCTTAATAATATTATTCAACTCAATGTTTATCTTTAATCTAAATTGGTTCAGTAGCAACCTAGGTAGGTATGTACAATATTATAATAAATCTAATATCAAGAACGATCACCTAATATTATTATTGGCAGATGCGTTACAATTTACGCAAAATAATTACTTACATTTATTTATAAACGACTACTTACGTATTGACCTAGTTATAATAATAATAATTATTATCATCAAAATCACACTATCACACTAATATTATAAAGGCGAAAGTTTTGTATGTGTGTGTGTGTGTGTGTGTGTGTATGTTTGTTACTCCTTCACGCACGGACGAAGTCGCGGACGTCAGCTAGTAAATAATAAAGTCTAGTTCATAACTGCAATACATAATACATAATAATAAATAATTAAGCTAAACAAAGAATTCTACTAAATATATCTTAGGGAGTAGTTTATAGCACAATTTACCCAATCTGTAAATATATATTTAGATTAGAGTTTTTCCTTTATACATATAAAGAAAAACTGACTGACTGACTGATCTATCAATGCCCAGTTCAAAATACTGGACGGATCGGGCTTTGGCATAGATAATGAATAGGTAATGTAATAATATGTATTAGGTACGACGTAAAAATATAAGCTTTTGTTCGCAACATCGCGTGGCAGAGGTTTAAAGTTTCTGTGACGGTTATGGCCAATAATTAATTGAATTGAAAATAATGATAAGTAGGTACGTACTATAGATACCTACTACTATAGATACTATAGATACCTACTCGTATTATAATTTCGGAGGCATCTTACTAGTCTGCTTAATGAAATAGGTTGAATTGTATGAAAACTAATGCTAAAATAGGTACCTACAAGTAGCAGATAACTAATGACTAGATTACATAAACAGTTAGTCAGTTCAGAGTCTAGACATATTAATAAGGAAGTTCGACAGATCATCTGCAACTGATTAATGAGTATAATCTTGATATGAGTCTAATCTAAATACGGTATTTTAAAATCAACGTTTTTCTCTTTATGATTGTGGTATTATAATTTTCATTGGCCAGGCAGGTATTTTATTTACCGACCTAATGAAGTTTTTATTTTTTTTCGTTGTTTGTTTCATTCACGTTTGCACTCGTTTCAAAAGGGTTTTATTTTTCAACGAATGTCGTATCATATGCATTAATTGTTTCCGAACGGCGTATATTTTAAACAAGTGTAAATTAAAAATTTATAACACCCGCGACAAAGTATCTGAGTTTTCCAAAACAACATTTTCAAATAAATAATTATGTATCAAGGCAACGTCCATCTTGACAGCTTGACATATTTTGTCAATTGACATAATATTATGAACCTAACGGTTATGTAACCTTCTTTTCTACAAGAAAACTAGAAAAGAGCTGATAACTCTTAAACGGCTGCACCAATTTTTTCGGATTATAGCTAAGAACACTCTCGATCAAGCCACCTTTCAAACAAAAAAAAGTAAATTAAAATCGGTTCATTCGTTTAGGCGCTACGATGCCACAGACAGATACACAGATACACAGATACACAGATACACAGATACACAGACACACAGATACACAGATACACACGTCAAACTTTTAACACCCCTCTTTTTGGGTCGGGGGTTAAAAAGCGAATGCAAATGGCCGAAAAAACAACATTTATAAAAGTCGTGCAGCTTTAATTAGAATACTTCACAATATATACCTAATTGTTACCGGACGCTTCTCTGTATTTTTTAAATCAAAACATTTTTACTTTATACTTACTTAGGCGTTTATTATTATTTTCAAACTCTATCATCGGTTCAGAAAGCAGATTCTGGCAAAAACTGAAATCTGATGTCGTAAGTTCAAACTACTTACGTACTCTTAGTTAGAAGAAAAAGACAAATATTAATCGTTATTAATCAGCCTAAGACTTCTTTATCTATTAAAAACACACACACAAAGGCTCTAGCAATTTTTCTGTCTTTTATACAATGTTTTGTGGAATATGTATCTAGATAAACGTTTTCTAAGAACTATAAAAAAGTCCCAAACAATTTTGATGTAAAAAATAAAGCCCCATGCTGTGGTCATTCACGTAAGCTCTATCTATAACTTATTAGCTTCCCGCGACTTCACCTAAAAGTACTCCCGTAAAAGAATTTTCAGAATAGAAGCATTAGTCCTGGAGTTTACCCATTACATCCAAAGTTACAAAGCTCTTTATAAGTGTAGATATAAAACAGGGCTGATTTTTGCATAGAGCCTATGAATCTGCTTAGCTTGGTGTTTCTATCGCTATACAGACTTAAATTGATGATTTTTTATGTTTGATTTACTATAAAAACATCAAAATTTGAAAATTGCCCCACTGTCAAAAGGGTCTTAGGACTACTTTGTTCTGTATTCTTAAGTATTCTTATACTAAAACCTCTCAGAATACGAACACTTCGTCCTCATTTTAATCTTCTACTCGTATATAGAGCACTGTTGAGATGGCTTTTGTTTAGTTAAGCCCTGGTAGCGCTCAAATCCACTTAATTCTGTTAATAGCTCTACCTATTACAGAAAATATATTATAACTCTAGCGATAGTTTTATCAATCAATAAGTAAATCAATATAAAAGTGAATTTATCATCTCTAATACTTATAATAAATCTGTTGGCTGGGGTTCCAAAGGTGTTGGAATGGCGTATAGGTAGGTAGAGAGTGTAGATGAAAAGACGACATAAAACGAGTCGTAGAGAGCCAAGCTTGTAGCCAAACAAGACAATAGGCTGAAATCTATAGAGCGATCTTTGACTTAGACTTAAGTTTCAGTTAAAACGAGATAGATTTATGCCTGCGATATAATGCTGTCTCCTTTTAACGGTATCTTACGTCATGAGCAAAGTCAAAGTGCGGTCTATAGATCTCAGCTTTAGTAGAATGTGAAAATTCCAATAGGAGACCGGTATCTAGCTGAACAAGTACTATCAATGACTATTAAAATGTATAACTAAATGTAAAAGATCGTAATTCTTGAATAGAACTAAACCTGTCATCGTTAAAAATGAAATAGCACAAAATCCACATACTTCATTTAAATAGCGTTTTAATAAAAAGGGTTTTAGGTTAATTCTAGCATAAAAATTGTTTAAATGTTGGTAATATTTTATGATACAGAACTTCCGACTCACATTATTCATCTTAAAAATGCGTAACACTGTTGATATAATGATGTAAATATTATACTTTTCTCATTTTTCTCACATAATTTTCTAATTTCATTTTTTTATCGAATCGTATGATATTTGTGTTGTATACCTAGTTAGTTATGATGATTTATTAGAAGTTTTTATAATATTTCGGGACGTAGAAATAACCTATACGTTCGTGCTACGGTATTACCTACATAAGTTTAATATAGCGGAAATATTATTAAAATTTCTTTAACCAATAATTTCCTCATCAAAGTTTTGAAAAGCGTGAGCATTACATTGGAAACAACAAACCGATTGGAAAAATTTGTTCAGTTTTTCAACTATATCTAGCAACTATATTTCTATATGCTTCTATATGTACCTATTGTTAAGTAAAATTAGCTCAACTTTAAACTAATTTTTATAAAAAAATATTCTTATTCCAGATGTTTTTGCCTGCGCTATGAGTTAGTCGACCAGATGGCGCAAGCGTGGCCAGGATGACGTAGAACATGCCACGTCGCAAGCGCAGGCTAGCTTCGCGCATTCGCAACTACGTGAGAAGCCTACTCGCTTTCCTTTTCTCCAACGTGGGAATTATTGTACTGGTCGTCGCTTATACTATCGCTGGTAAGTAATTTTGATTACCCTAGTCTTAAAGTCTTATCACCACGAGGCAATGTGCTAAAATATTTGGGCCAGTATGCAGCCGCGAGTTAGTTTTTCATCGATTACAAGTTACAATGGAAACGGGCTAACTTGGAAGTGATATATGGCAGATTTACCCTCGGTTTCTACATGGCATCGTACCGGACCGAAGTCGCTTGGCGGCACGACTTTGCAGGTAGGGTGGTAACTAACCACGGCCGTAGCCTCTCACCAAACCAGACCATAGACTGATTAGAGATGATAAATTCCAAAATTGTCTCTGTCTCTCATTTATGACTACTGTGACCACCCAATGCAATGCACCGCTGGTCGTCAGGTTTTTAGTATGCAACATCATTTGCCGATATCTATCGCAATATTATCTATTCATCTGAACACTAATCATTCATCGACAAAAACGGAGGCTTTGGAGAAATTTCCTCATATTAGGTATATTTTTAACAGGAAAATTACAATTTATAAGAGCTCATTATATTATAGAATAAATGATTCCCATCGAGATTCAAAATTCAATGGAGCGTAAATAATTTATGCTGTTACATTAACAAAGACCTTCGGAAATCGATTTTTGTGCCCAATAAATCTATTGTATTCGGGCGTTTAATTTTCGTTAATATTAAAAGGGTTATTAGGCGTAAACTTTTGTTCACTTTTGAATGAGCTAATTTACGGGTGACAAGCATTGACCTATTGGTCAACAACGCTATTAAAATTAATATTTAATAATAGATACGAGTAGATACGCAGGGGCCTATCTAAGTTCTTGTTATTTATTGTTAAAAGTACAACTTTTATGAACATTGTTCCTCCCAAAATTGAAAATGAAACTAAAGAAAGACTCTGTATCGACTTGGAACGAATGAAAAACGATTTCTTGTTGCATATGATCGTCAATCGCCATTTTGGGGGTAGCACTCTGGGCTCACTTGGCCGCCTGACCCGAGTTATACCCATGGCAACGCGAGCCGGCTCCTAATTCCCTTCGATCTCATAACAGAGAGAATACATAAGAGATAAAAGAGTTTTCGCGCTAGAAAGAGAAGTATTTGTCAAACTTTAGACTGCAGTGCTGTGCGAGATGAATTACACTTATTGTGTCGTAACAAGAGGCTCTATTTATTTTAAAAAACCACGGCCAAGTGCGATTCAGACTCGCGCACCGAGGGTCCCCCACTCGGGTAATTTTTCCTACACTTTGCACGATAAATCAAAAACTTTTATGCATAAAAATAAATAAAAATCTGTTTTAAATATACAGATAAAGCTAGTTATATGATCTCCCATTTGGTATAGTTATCTTACTTTGAAAATTGAAACATATTTTAATTTTTTTTTAATGATGTAACCACAAATTCGCGGTTTCCGGATTTTTTCCTTTACTTGTGCTATAAGACCTACCTATCGCCGATGATTCTAGGTCAACGGGAAGTACCCTATAGGTTTTTTTGACAGACTCGACGGACGGACGGATGGACGGACAGACAGACAACAAAGTGATCCTATAAGGGTCCCGTTTCTCCTTTTGAAGTACGGAACCCTAAAAACGTGTTTTTGAAGTGAGCCTTCTGTAACTACCTGTAAGGTACTATTAAGTATTTCGTGGTAGTATTCAAAAAATCATTTATGCTTTTTTCAGGTGCTTTCATGTTTCAAGCAATAGAAGATGCAAGCGAGATCGAGCGAGTGAACAATATGTCGCGGGAAAGAGACAGCACGGCCCAATATCTGTGGCAAAACGTTACGTTAACCCTCAATTTGTTTAACGAGACTGCTCTAAAGGAAAGGTAAAGCTGTGACTAATTATTTCTGGTGAAACTTATCTATCGCCAGAGTGCTATTGCGATGAAGACTTTATATTGTAGCTTATGAGAGTACCCACCGAGGCATAAATTCAGTCAGGCGAACATGATGATTAAAAGGGACTACATTCTTTTTTACGATTCCGTAACTCATAAAGGAATCATAAAATCACGTCGTTGTCTGTCTGTCTATCTGTCTGTCTGTGTCAAGGGAATCAAAACTTACAGGGTACATACTTTCCGTTTATCTAGAATCATAAAAGGCACGAAGCAATGTCTTATACCACAACTCACAAGTCAATGGTAAAATCGGAAAACTATTAAAATTTGCGTATGCAAACTTATATTAGCAGTTGGGAATAATTTAAGCAACAATATTATATTTACACGTATCCTTCCAAGGTACGGAACCCTCGGTGGGCAAGTCCGATTTGCACTTGCCCGGTTTTTAAGCTACTTATCTCTTGTTTTAGCATAAGCATCGAACTGAAGAGCTATCAAGGAAAAATCGTAAAGGCAGTGCGTCGTGGTTGGGACGGTGGACGCTCGGCGAGGCAGTGGAGTTTCTCCTCCGCCTTCTTGTACTCTCTTACTGTGATTACTACTATAGGTAACAAACTATACTTTATCATCTATTGCTAAAAATAACAGTACCTACCATCTAGTTTTAGAAGAGGTCGCTAGTTATGGACCTATTATTATATTATCCTTAGCATAATCTGGGTTACAAGAAAAACATTCGGAATGCGGGCGGTTCTAAACCTTTGAATCCTTAATCTCAACTCAAATACATAATGTTCTACATGTGCAGATATATTTTGATAGAGAACGCAGCTGGAGTGCAGGAGATTTCTAAAAGTGATATTTCAATCGACTGGTGAATTAATCCTTCTATATCCTACTTCTATCTTATATATTTGGCTGTTCTTTTATTGTTATTTTGCTTCTTATAAATACTTAACTACCTTTGTGAATGAATACATCACCTGTGAGGAGTTTGTCATATTCAGTACCTTTGCTTTTTTGAGTATTGTGTTTCTTTTGGGCATTTTCTTACGTATGACACTTCTAATATTTCATTAAATGGTGATATTATAGATCCTGCGTTATATTGTTCGGGTTATTATAGATCCTTCGGTTTATTATTTTTAACCCCCGACCCAAAAAGAGGGGTGTTATAAGTTTGACGTGTGTATCTGTGTATCTCTCTGTGGCATGGTAGCTCCTAAACTAATGAACCGATTTTTAATTTAGTTTTTTTTTGTTTTAAAGGTGGCTTGACCGAGAGTGTTCCTAGCTATAATCCAAGAAAATCAGTTCAGCCGTTTGAAAGTTATCATCTCTTTTTTAGTTACTGTAACCTTCACTTGGCGGGGGTTTAAATTTTTAATTTACACTTGTTACTAAATTAGTACATAAATGTATACATAAAGTACATATATAGTACATAAATGTGTATATATAAATGTACTAAAGATATGTGGACATAAATATCAATAAGTAGTTAATTTTTTTTAGTTTATGGGTCTCACTTAGTAGATCCACTAATATGTACCAAAAACCATAAAACCTTTCGCTGTAAGAGGGTACTATAAACAGAATATTGTAATCACATTGATGCGCTATATTTTATGGGGCTCTAAGAGACCTTCACATAAAAACGAACATAAAACCTTATCTAATATTATAACCACTTATTTTTCGTGTTTGTAGTCAAATAGAATGGGACTATTGAGATTTGTAATCCTAACCACAACATAAAAGTTCTGCATTTTGAGGACCTCCTTGGCACATTGGATGAACTGTTATCTTGTGAAGTTGCCGGGCTCTATTCGAATCAGGGATCTTAAAAAAGTCCATACTCCTTATTCAGAATACAAGCCATTAAATATATTACTTCCTTCAGTAAAACCTTTTTTCTGGAGAGATGGAACAAGTTTTTTGTCCTTTCTGTGAAGTGGCGTATTTACAACTGAAAGTTTCATCCCGTTGCCAGCCTGCTACTTAGCATGGGTCTCCTCTTAGAATGAGAAGTGTTGAGCCATAGCAAGTGCGGACACACCTTTGAGATTACTCTTCCTTATGGAGAACTTGCAGACATGCAGGTTTCCTTACGATGTTTTCCTTCACACTTACAGCCAGTTATTTTTTAATTGCTTAAAATGCACCTAACTCTGAAAAATTTGAGGTGTGTGCTCGGAATCGAATACCCGATTCCCCGAATTAGGAGGTTGCCGCCTTAACCACTATGCCATCACCGTTTACAGGTTTCAGCAGGCATGAATGAAGTTACGCCTATGTGAGGCCCTCATACTGTCCATGACAGTATTTTATATGAAAGTCTTGTTATATTTTAGGTTATGGTCACCTCAGCCCTCGAACCAGCTGGGGAAAAATTATGACCGTCTTCTACGCTCTTCTGGGAATGCCCCTCTTTTTGTTGTACCTCAGCAATGTTGGTAAGATTTCCCCAAATATTACTTAAGGAATGCGTATAATGAAAATGCGTGTAAAATTCAGCCACGTTTAAATTAAGTGCATCGAAGAAATGCTAATGGCATCAATATAGGTGACTTCTGCTTATATTATAAGTGTTTATGCTTTATTTATGTGAAATTACTAATTATGTGTAATTTGTGTTTAGTCATAATATGTATTTTGGGTTTTCAGGTGAGCTCTTGGCAAGTTGGTTCAAATGCATATATGCTCTAGTATGCTTGTGCAGAGGCTGCCCTGGCTTTACAAGAAGACGTGTCGTCCATATTCGAACTCAGGTATGCAGATATCTCGGTACTATTAAGTTATGGGCTATACAGTCTTTAATATATTCTACTAGGTTAGTTAACGAAGATTCGTATTCTATCGACTGCGTTAAATACTGTAATAAGAACTCTAGCGTAAGCGAACACTAGTGATAGTACCTGTCCACAGAGTACTGGCTGGAGAAATGGTTAGATACTGATACTGCAAAAAACATGAGAAAAACCTGTATTTATTAAAAGTCCGCAACGTACTGCAAATAAAATATTTGACAGACGCTAGAGGTTATGAACATTGTGTATAGGTCGTCGTGGGATCAATGCCGCATCGTAGGTGAGGCGTTGACCCCTAGTTTTGCATCATATACATGGCGGATTTAAAAAAGTACTAAATCACTAAAACTACAAATATTAGGCAAATGGTAATTGGTATTGGATTACACTTTTTAATAAAAACATTGCTGCTAGGTATAAACACAAGTAAATAAATGCCCTCATAATGCCTCAGTATATAATGACCCAGAAGAATAACCTATATTAAAATATCGGGCCAAAAACTTATTCGGATTTAAATAACATTTTTACGTTGCTCTCATTACCTTTATACGGGTAGGCACATAATACGCGTCTGAAGTTCGAATAATGATGCAAGTAATTACATTTACACCGTAAACACGTCGCGCTTCATATATTGTAATATGTTGTTGGGCTTTTTCGTTTTTATACGTGCGCATTTGTTTTTGTTGCTTTGAGTTCCTTTCGTACCTACCTACTTTTGTTACCAGAGGATAGCAAAGTTAAGTACTTTATTCTAGTGCTATACCTAATAATATATTTTTAACCCCCGACCCAAAAAGAGGGGTGTTATAAGTTTGACGTGTGTTTCTGTGTATCTGTGTATCTGTCTGTGGCATCGTAGCGCCTAAACGAATGAACCGATTTTAATTTAGTTTTTTTTTGTTTGAAAGGTGGCTTGATCGAGAGTGTTCTTAGCTATAATCCAAAAAAATTGGTTCAGCCGTTTAAGAGTTATCAGCTCTTTTCTAGGTTCTTATGACCTTCACTTGTCGGGGGTGTTATAAATTTTTGATTTACACTTGTAGTGACGTTCAATCATAATAATAGCGCCACAACAATAGTAGTAATTTTTTAATAAAGCGACTTTATTGACTGTATAAATTTTTCCATTAGACCACACGTGCAAAAATAAAAACATAAATTTCGTGTTACTACTTTACCTTAATATATCAATTATTACCTAATAAGTAAGCACCTACTGCATAATAGGTATTCAAATACTACAGTCGATTCCACATAGGACGAATTTTTTCAGTTAAAATGGCGCGTTTATGTAATCGGATGGGTACCTAATTACTTACTTTTAAGTTTTATTATGGTGTTTTAGTGGAATTTTTAAGAGGACGAAAAATAAATTATGGTGATTTCATAGAAATACTTATTCCATTACTTTTATTCCTTTAGCTAAGTAAGCTGAATCTTAGGTGTGGCAAAGGTAGAAACAGAGAACAAATTTTATTAGTAAAGCAAAGATTTGTTTTAGTATGAAACTAGCGAGGCGGAGAGTATAGAGAGACCGAGAGAGTGGAGAGAAGACTGCACAGAGTCTGATGTCACCCCCAATTACAGAATACCACCCCGCCCTCCAGACCCGAGGTACTAGAATTCAAAATACAATGTTTAAAACCAATTGGTCTAGTATGATCCTTCTACCAAGAATGTGCAAGGATGTTATGAGGATGTTAAGCTATGGAAATGAAGCGATTCTATTAGTGGGCTTGCCACAATAGCCACCGATACGTATCCTTGCACATACCTAGTGGAAAGGTGGTCTAAAGCTAGCCAAATGTAGTGAAATTCCAATACAGTGTCTGAAGTATTATACTTAGAGAAAGAGAGAGCCTGCTATTTTATACGTAAAACCTGAAAGTTTCTATGCCTATTATCCCCAACACACGCCAGACACCCTTAAAGTTTAAAAGTTTAAAGTTGACAGAAAGTTGTATAATATATGGTACCTACTTAAGTACATAATATAGGAGTTGCTTACCTAAATCGTGACTAAGTTTTATTTTCTTCTAGTGTCTTTTAATATAAATATTATAAATACTGGGGGTATAATGAAAAATCCTTAATATTTTTTCTGTAATTTGTATTTTAAGTATCTACGTTTTACTATTATGTTGACATAAAAAATCACCATAAATATATAATATTCAGATGTGTTCGGAATAGTGAAAAAAAGATTCCAGCGAATTGAGCACCTCCTCCTTTTTTGAAGTTGGTTATTTTAACGAAATAGATATTTTTGGATTTGCTCTCTCCGTCACTCGTTTCCACTCGTTTCATACAATCGTAGTTCCAATTTCATTTGAATATTAAGCAACCTAAGTCCATGAAATTTTGCAGACATATTCTAGAAACTAATATCTATGTCTGTGGTTTTCCAGATTTCTGTTAAAATATTCGGTTTCAAAGTTACGCGGTCTTAAAAAATTTCATACAAATCTTGGAGCCCCTGTAATTTTATAACTACATATTTTTAGAAAAATCTAAAACACCACAGACACAGATATTAGTTTCTAGAATATGTCTGCAAAATTTCATGGACTTTGGTTGCTTAATATTCAAATGAAATTGGAACTACGATTGTATGAAACGAGTGGAAACGAGTGACGGAGAGAGCCCTGTTAACTAAGTAAATACCTAAGTAATATTTTATTAGGGGTTTCTTTTATTTTATTTGTAGAAGAGGCTACATGAGAAGTATATCCATGCCCCAGCCGTATTCCCCTCGCACGCGTCCGGAAGTCCGCGGCTGGTCAGCTCCCGTCCATCAGGACAGCCCTGCCCTGAGTGACTTCAGCTACGTCACCTTTGACGCTCAAACCATCACCGTACCTATTAGCGTGTGCGTTGCTATTATGGTTGGGTAAGTCTTTTTTTATTCAGATACAAGTAAGCTCTTGACTGCAATATCACCTGATGGTAAGTGATGATGCAGTCTAAGATGGAAGTGGGCTAACCTGAAAGGGGTATGGCAGTTTTCATTAAACCCATACTCCTTTGGGTCTTGGATTTGGTCTTTTCTAAATTGTAGGAGATGAAATGGAATCTTCTTTTTATGAATTCTTTTCTGATCAAGAAATGTGATTTCTCAGGTACATCATGTTCGGGTCTATGATCTTTGGCCTTTGGGAGAAGTGGGATAAATTGGATGGCGCCTATTTTTGCTTTATATCACTAAGCAGGTAAGTGAGATAAGCAGGTAATTGAGTTAGCGGATATTTTTTATATAAATTAATTTGTCGTACAAAATATTACCTCAGTGGTAAGAGTCGACATAATTTTAAAATTTAATTTCCCTCAAGGATAGTATTTTTTTTTGTCCTCTTGATCCTTTACCTTAAGGTTCTCATAATCTAATGTATAGTTGAAGTTTTACGACTACGTTTCCGTTTCCGTTTTTCCTTAAACCATGAAACTATCAAGTTTAATTTTTGCTTAAATTGCTCAAAAAAAAAAAAAAACAATTTTTTTTTGTTTCTTTAACATTTTTTTTAATGTTCCTTTGTTATTTCTATCCAGTATCGGTTTCGGCGACTTCGTGCCGGGTGAACGAGTGTACACGCCGCGAATAGAGACCTCATTCATAGTGTGCTCACTCTACCTCATGCTGGGTATGGCACTGGTCGCCATGTGTTTCAATCTCATGCAGGTAAAGTGCATTTGTTCCTTCAGTACCTACCGGTCGACTTCGTACTGCATGAGGGTACACTCCACGCACCGCTTTATCTCTTGATGGTACTGGTCACCATATGCTTCAATCTCATTTAGGTAAACCTGTACATTCTAAAAGAGAATTTTATTTATTTTATGCATAGTTTTTGATTTACCGTGCAAAATATCGGAAAAAATACCCGAGTACAGAACCCTCGTTGCGCGAGTCTGACTTGCACTTGGCCAGCTTTTTCCCTGGAGATACTTAACCCTAAAAACGAAATAAACTCGGTACTAGTAGACCAATCTTTTAGAATCTTACCTAATTATTTTATTTTCAGGAGCAAGTTATACACTACTACGCTGGTCTCAAGAGGGCTTTGAGACGCATTTGCCGCTGTAAAAGATGACGATGTTGACTCTCTACAAATTGTATATAACTAGCAATTACTTAGCTTATAGTTAGAGCACTTTGAGACTTTGTACTGCCGACTGAACATCTCGGACATGCAGTTTCTGTGAACAATTTCATAAGTCGGATACTTACTGACTTCTAAGGCAGTAGGTATAAATGTTTATTAAAGGTGTAATAATTATTATTACTGTTGTTTAATTAGGAAAATAAAACTTAATATACTTACTAAGATTCGTAAAATAAACAGTTTTATTATTATTTAGCGCACAAACTTATTGATGTAGTAATAAACACTAATTCTGCCCTTTGCCAATGCGTTATTTGTCCACTGAACAAACCCATATCATAATCTAAAAACGCCATGGAGATACGAAAGCTTAGCTTATTGAGAACACCGCAGATAGAAGCTGGTTCCACGTTTATTATGACAGTTAGTTTCGCCCGCGACTTCATCCGCGTCTAAGACTACACGAATTTGAAACCTAGTATTTTAATTCTTACCCCAGTATGGGAAGAATGTTCAAAAATCTGTTCTTAGCGAATGTTTACGTCATAACTATCTATTTGCATCCCAATTTTAGCCCGATCCGTCCAGTAGTTTGAGCTCTTGTGTTTGAGAGATCAGTCAGTCAGTCAGGTTTTCCTTTTATATTATTTAGATTTCTTATTTATGCGTTTAAGGATGCGTTTACGGTACGCTTAACCTTTGACCGTCAGACCGTAAAAACAAAATGGGATGCACAAAAATATGGAGTTGTTAACTTTGGACATGAATAACTTTAACCCATAGATGTATAATACTCCTATAACCTTAATCTGGGAGCTTTCTTTGTAGGTACCTACCTACCTATTTCGTCAATTGTAACCGTGGAGAATTCGTGATAGGTACCTTTTCCTTTTATCATCATCATCATCTTCAGCCTGTGGACATCCACTGCAGACATAGGCCTTCCCTAAAGGCCTATTCTTTTATACCGTACCCTTTTCTTTTTATTGGTGGTTACTGTCGCGTAACTCACATGTCAGGCCCCTTATAAGCAATCTGAATCAAACACAGTTTTACGGTAAGAAACAAACTTTGTCTTACATCAAACCTTGCGCGTTGCATACTTTCAAATGTAAAATATAGGTACAATACAAGTAACGCAACGTACTTCAAGTAGGCTCTTACTCTATTTAAACGTAGAAATATGTATAGTATGGATGCTTATAATGACTAAACCGACGTGAACGGTTCGGAAAACTGTAATAAGTACAAGTAAAGAAAGAAAGAAAGAAACAAAAAGTATTTATTTGATGTTGGTGTCACAGATAAAAACAAAGTATACAAATATAAATATACATTTTCATCTATGACACCACCCCAAATGGGTGTACAGCTCAGCATTATGTCCTGCATCATATGCAGGACGCTGATTTTCAGCTGTGACCCGGTATAAATATAGGTATAGTGAATTTGATAAGGTACCTACTTTTATGAAGAGAGTTCCTTTTATATTCCAGTAGTCTGTGAAAAGAACTTGAGATTGCATTTTAAAATTCATTAAGGAAAGCTAACGCCGATTCCACTTGTTTAACCTAAAAAAATACAGGTTGTACGTGCCGGGGCGTTAATCTATCGGAGGGGCAGGGATTAGCGCGGAAAATTCAGGGTTTTTGCAGTGGCCACTTACCGACATTAGGTGCTTGAGAATGCGGAATGTGCCCGCTTTGTAGCCAGCTTAGAGATCCGTAACACTTCCTCTGATTGAGAATTTATTTCTAAATTGTCTCTGGTTTAGTCTGGTGGTGGTAGCTGTAGTTACCACCTTACCGGAAAGGCCGTGCCAGCGTTCCGGTACGATGCCGTGTAGAAACTAATTAGGGGTAGGTACAGGTTTAATGAAACTACCTTACCCCGTTCCAAGTAAGCCCGCTTCCGTCTTAGACTGCATCATTACTTACTATCAGGTGAGATCGTAGTCAAAAGCTAGCTTGTAATGAAATAAAAATAAAAATAAACTATGGATTATTTGTAATACGGAACCCTTTACTGGAACGGATGTAGAGGTAAAGAGTAGAGTAGGTACGTTCTTGATTGCATTGCTTGCTTTTAGTTTCCAAGATCCAAAGGGTATTAAGTACTTGATAATGCCGCGACTTCATTGACGTGGACTTAGTTTTTTTGAAATCCCGTGGAAACGCTGATTTTTCTGGACAAAAGCTAGCCTATAGAGTGAGGGCTATCTCTGTGCCAGATTTCGTCAAAATGGTTAAGCGGATGGACCGTAACAGACAGACATATTATTTCGCATTTAAAATATAAGCATGAATTCCTTGCGATACGGGACCCTGTAGAGGTAAAGAGTACGTTCTTGATTGCATCGCTTGCTTTTTGTTCGCAAGGTGCACTCGGGAGCATTAGTGGCAGCTAGCTAAGGAAAGGAGGAATTACGTGCATTTATTATAGAAACGAGTTTGAGAATTGTAATGGACGTCGTTTGTTCAAACTTGGCTATTCATAGGGGAGGTTCCTTTTAATAAACCCTCATTTTTTCGAGAAATCGTGAGGTTTACGAAAAGATGAATCAATGTATTATGAACTTTTAATTGTTACCCATGTGAACTCATCAATTAATATTACTTTTACCCAGACACACTTTTTTACCTTTTAATATTTTGGGAACCCTAAATCCGAAGTGAAATAAACAAAATTGGTTTTAAGCCTGAATTCGCCATAACATTCGGTCAACATCATCAGCATCCTACTAGATATAGGCTAGATTACCTACTTATGAAGATGGCATGATTGTATTTTTGTAAATCGAATTTTTGAAAAGAACAACCCCTGATTTTATCGCTAGCTAAGAAAGGCATTGGATGATTCAAAAATAGGTACTTGTAAAATTTGGATAAAAATCTTTCTATTTCTATTCCACAAGAGTATAATTGAAGAATAGGAATAATAAAGGGAACTGATAAAATATTATTTGTAATTTATCCACGCTGATCGTAGATATATTTGAATTGCGGTCGTAATGGCCTTCATACTGCCTCAGGAAATTTATTGCTTGTAAGATAGTTGGAATTATCTATATTGATATTATATAAATCTATAGGTACATATGATATTCATATTGTAAAGAGAAACCGGGTCAGGTCGAGTGTTGTCGTACAAAGTGCAATACCTCGGAGATTAAAGGATCAATTGAAAATGGCATTGCATTGGACATGAATATTGACCTAAGAACTAAGAAAAGAGACCCAAGCCTATTTATGTTAATTATAAACTTCGAAGCTAAAGCAATAAGTGATGTGCAAGTGTAGATGCCTAAAATAATATTAATAAAACCAGCCAAGTGCGAGATGGGGGCGCCCTCGAAGAGTTTACAAGATATTTTATAACACTATGTACTTTTAAATTTTTTTTAATTTGCATGGCGGGAGCTTTCTTTATAGGTAAAGTATACAACCTCTTGCTTGGGAGTTTAAATAAGAAATTATTAGGATTTCTGGTTGTATAAATCTTCTTATCTCTTTTAACATCGCAGGAAGTAATAAGTTGGATACCTACCCGACAAAGTACTACTGAAATTAACTTAATTTTTGTAAACCAATTCTAATGTGTACCACCTACTAGCACTTGCTATCCAAAGTCAAACCGCATGTCCTCCTAAAACTGAGGGCAATATATTTAAAATTAAGACAGACACTTGTTTTACGATCTATCCCGTTTCCCCATGGAAAGTTATGACAGCAATCTCTTTAAGGTGCTAACAAATGTGTCATCCGGATACGGGATAAGGGTCAGCTATTTGGAGGTACATTTATTCCATTTCGTTCGCTCCACTTTTTTGTCAGGTGGAAAGAGAATTCCATGATTTACGAGTATATGGATTGCCTTTGGAATTAAATGGCCCCTCTGAGTCTTTACTCATGAATTGTCACTTTTGTTATTAAAGTCTGATCCGTTATTATCTTTGGTAGGTACGTAGGCACCTACCTACACTTTATTGTCAAGCTATTAGGGACATGGGACAAATAAATATCTTCACATCTGCCACGAAAGACGTCATATAACATGATGACCACTGCTATTAAAAAGTGTTACGAAGAAGGCTTCTAGGTTAGCACACTTTCATTTAAAACTGTTGATATCATAACATAGTGAGTGAAATATTTATATTGGCCATTTTTTTATTCTATGAAGTATTTAGTTATGATATTCTCTATAGGATATTAGGTCAATTACTGTTTGTCATATACAGACCTATTATACTGTAGAGGATATCATAGTAGGTACATATCATGTAGCACGTGTTTGTTTGTGATACGGCCGTCATGGCATACGTAAGTATATACTTTTTTTGCTTCTTTCTTTCTTTCTTCGTTCTCCTCCAACTAAGCATGAAGCGTGGGTATAAGTAACGAGAATTGAATCAGTTTGGGTTGGTAGAGCCAAAAATAAATTACACCTACTTGTTTATCCTTATGTCTGGTTGATCTATTGAGATTTCAAATAGTCTTCATCTTAGTATGTTCCCAGAATTAACCAGAATAAGCTTGTCTGTATAACTGCTCTAAAATCGATACATTTTGTTTCATCTACGTTTTATTATTAATTACAGTGAATACAGTGTACTTAGTCAGGTTTATTACTGGCTAGTTGCCACTTGCTAACCCAATATTAAAAAGAGATAAATGTGGTATGTACAAATAAAATCTAGATCGAGATAATTCCAATAATTCAGTCAAAAAGACGTTTGGGACTTTGTATGAATAGATTGTCTGACGAAAGTTAGCTAATTTCGCTACTCGAACATGAATCTCAGCCAAAGATTTGGATAAAGATTGTAGAGCCATTCTTTGATATTTTGTAAATAAAGTTATGTTATTAGGTACGATAAAGCAAACAGGAGCTGACTTGTAATCGTTTGTTCACACACAAAAAGTTCACTTTAGACCTTAACAGGGCTCTCTCCGTCACTCGTTTCCACTCGTTTCATACAATCGTAGTTCCAATTTCATTTGAATATTAAGCAAGCAAAGTACATGAAATTTTGCAGACATATTCTAGAAACTAATATCTGTGTCTGTGGTGTTTTAGATTTTTCTAAAAATATGTAGTTTTAAAATTACAGGGGCTCCAAGATTTGTATGAAAATTTTAAGACCGCGTAACTTTAAAACCGAATAATTTAACAGAAATCTGGAAAACCACAGACATAGATATTAGTTTGTAGAATATGACTGCAAAATTTCATGAACTTAGGTTGCTTGATATTCAAATGAAATTGGAACTACGATTGTATGAAACGAGTGGAAACGAGTGACGGAGGAGCCCTCTTAAGCTTCAGACCTTTTCCATGAAAATCACGATTTAACCACGATTTTAAAAATCTTGTATTCCTTGGTATGACAAGTTATGACAAGTAACCAAAGGGTCTCTTGTTTGAACCTGTGAATAAGCTATGATTTTTCGGATTTTTTGGTCCCCTTGAAATCATTTAGGGTCAAATAAATGACAAATATATGCAAGTGAAGTTACATCTACACAAAGGGCCGAACCAGAGCGGCTGTAAATTCCACAGCAAGTTTCCGGTTTCACCCTTCGAATATTACGGAATAGAACTCATGGACAGCACGTAGGTAGGTACATACACCGCAGTGAGATAGAGCCCAAACATTTCAATTAACCGATGCACGCTCCAAACGCCATACGGGTTTTCACCGTTATTGCGTTCCATGGTTATGGGTTTGGACTAGACCACTTTACACTTTATTTTTATTCATATATTCTACTTTGAAAAAAAAACCATGAAATAAACCTTTTAAGTCGTTATAGTCCTGTAGATTGTGCAATGTACACTATAATAAAATAGTTAATTTAGTTGTAAATTGTACTCTGAACTTAATAATTAGACTCTAAATTGAACATTTATTATTTACCTGAATCATATGATTATATTCAACAAAATTATTGATTTTAGAATTGAGTAGAAAACATTGTGAAAATGATGCCACTAGCTTTAGTTTAGCTTGTAAGTATAAATAAGCGTACCTACATTACATAAATCACAAGTGATTATGGTGGACTAAACCCCGTTTAGTATTAATATTTTTAATAGTTCAATAGAGGCTTTGACAAAATTCATGATTGATAGAAATCGATGATGAAGTATGGGTTCTACTTAGTGCGTTTTTTACGAAGAGAAGATGCCTATGCTCAGTTGATTCCTGCTTTGAAATTGTTTTACGTGATGAAAAACTGATGCTGGTAAGAAAATGTGTTAAGATTTTAGTACCATTTTTTTTCACCGATAGGATAAGTCTCTATTTTTGCAATGAAATACTAGAAATACTATATAAAGCTTAAAACGCTTAATAGACATCCCTTATCTAAAAACACTGTACATTTAATTCAGTTAGCTCAATCATAGTGATTAAGTAAGATTTTTTTACAGACAAAGGCCAATCAACCGAATACGCTATTCAAATATCGAGTGGCTTTTGACCGTTATTTTGTATTCCGTGGTAATAGTTTTTTGCTATAACAGTTAACACTAAAATTTTATTCAACGGAAGTTATATATTATTGGGTGCAATTTAAAGAAAGTTTGCATGGTGGGAGACTCTCCAGTATAGGGTTATTTACTTATTAGATATAAATATTATTTTGTTTCTTTCTTTTTAGAAAGAAAGATAATGCATTTATTTGTTGTTGGATTCACAGATAAAAACAAAGCATAAATACACCATTAACCACCACTACCATTAACAATTTCAACGGTGACACCACTATTATTCCTTTTTCTCTCGAAGGAAATCGCGTGGTTTTGTCTTTCTTTTATCTCTTGTTAGATACTATGAACCAGAAACTGAGAAGCTCTGATCGAAGTTTGCTGTACGCTCGTATTACAGAGGTTCGACGAAGCCACCTAGACAGAGCAATAAATATAAATAAATAATAATAGATAGATAGAATAAATGCGGATGAGGGAGCGATCTGAATTGGCCTACGTAGTTAGGGACCTATGTCAAAGTGAATTCTCAGAAACTCTAGGTTTTGATCCTGAATCCACATCTGTAAAATTATTAGGCTAGGGGTGACATGAAATCAAATATACCTAGACGTTTCATAGCCTACCTAATGCTACCTAGCATCAAATATATGTAACATTTTCCCTATCGTGAACTGTGCCCATTACCACGAGATCAAAGACGACGGACTACTGTGTTTATTTATACTGTGGCTTTAGTGAAATTCCTGCGGTCTAGAATGTTGCCATGATGAGGGTCCTAGACATAACAGAGACGTCTGTAATTCCGTTGTGGGCTACCCCAATAATCTTATTGATTTACAAATAAACTATTTGCTGTTTGATAATAATTGAATTGTGTTTCTATTCAGTGAAAGCCTAGTGGCTAAGACGTTGGTCGCCTATTCCGAGGGTCGGGGATTCAATCCCGGGCACTCACTTCTAACTTTTGTGCGTTTTAAGAAATTCAGAACATAGGACCCTAAAATATCACTTACTTTAACGGTGAAGGAAAACATCTTGAGAAAAGCTGAATACTTGAGAGTTCTTCATAATGTAAAGTCCAGAGTACTTATATTAGTAGAGGTCAGTGGTAATGGGCAACTTCGGTTGATGGTTGACTAGCATTCGTAGGCGTAATAGGTACCAGAAGACGTATCACTCTAATACGAATCTTAAAACCTGCGTAATAAGGTGCTTTTATTGTGGCATTAGTTTAAGAAAGTCCGTCCTATTGTAAGATCCCTCTTGTCTATTGTGTAGAATTAAAAGGATAATGCCTCTCGCCCTCCGTTTAACCCTTTTCAATACAATGGCGCTGTAAATAGGTTTTCACTATGTACCATGTACTTGTCTTTTTCCATTCAGTATGCGGCTAAATAATTGAAACACTACTCTTGAGAAACATATTTGTATACCTTAGTTTTTTATCTACGAGGGGGCTACTGGCGAAACCATTTCTTAGGAGTTGTCTACGCCACTTGTGTTATGTTCAACAACTCTATAAAATATATTCGTCCTATTATTTGGCTCAAGAACGAATTTACATTGTAGATAACTAAGGCACGGCATACGTTGTAAAGTTGACAGTAAGTATTATCTCTAAAATCTTCACGGATTTATCAATAACGACTATAAAACATTTGAACTCGATCGCATGCGCGACCACATCGATAACGGACAGACAGATAGCCAGACAGACAAAGAAACGTCATTTTTTATACCAATATAAAATGTAGCCAAAAATAGAAGCCTGACTCAGATAACATAGCTTTTATAACTTTTTTTAAGGTAATTTTCGGTTTTGGCATCTATTTACATGGATAATATATTTTGTGAATTTGAAGTAATTATGCTTACTAATTCAGAAGTTATAAGGACTAACAGACGAATGGACAGACATACAGTTATAGAGATAAAGTAAATTGACCAAATAAACTTATTGTAATAATTGATCTACATGGATAGGATAGGATTAAAAAGCAATTTCTAAATATAGCTTTTCTATCAACTTTTCTACTCTGTGGTCCAATCCCATAAACAAATTAAATTAATTAAACAAAGACACATCGTAAAAAGCACGTAATAAAGAAGGTTCGGTGTTGTTCGACATCACGACGTATTTCGGGATTTACGACGCAGACGGAGTTCATTGCGGCATATACTTGTGCCCTACGTGAATGTAATTAAGTTGGCAGTCTATGACACCGTAATGTGATTTTTTTCATAAAAAGTTAAAAGACTAATACCAAAATGTCTGGTTGGTAAAACTAATAAGTGCATAACCATGTCAATAGTGCGAGCGAAAGAAGTGCGAGAGAAAGAAGTTTCGCTTTTTTAGGGTTCCGTACTCAAAAAGAAAAACGAAACCCTTATAGGATCTCTTTGTTGTCTGTCTGTCTGTCTGTCTGTCTGAAAACTCCGAATTTGTGGTTACATCATTAAAAAAAAATTAAAATGTGTATTAATTTTCAAAGTAAGATAACTATACCAAGTGGGGTATCATATGAAAGGGCTTTACCTGTACATTCTAAAACAGATTTTTATTTATTTTTATGTATAAAAGTTTTTGATTTATCGTGCAAAATTTTGGCAAAAATACCCCAGTACGGAACCCTCAGTGCGCGAGTTTGACGCGCACTTGGCCAGTTTTTTTTTAATCATAGACTAGCGCTTGGCTGCAATCAGACCTGCTAGCAAGTGACTATGATAGCTTAAAAATAGACCGATAACTATTATAATAACTAATATCACCTAAAGATAATTATTAGATTACTTATCTATACTTTAGCTTAGTAATTTAATTATGAAAGTGGAATGATCGCAGTTTTTTCCTTAATTCCTGATACACTTTTACTTACACAATTATTTATTTATATTATTACTATCTTTTTAGCAAGATTATAACAAATTAAGATAACAACTACAATCGGGTTGTACTAGTGAAAAGTTTGGTTCTGGGAGAGCTGAAGTTGATTAAAAGAAATGTTTCGGTAGAACTCTAAGGTTGCCCGAGTATTTAATTAATTGGTACGCGGTGTGACTGTGGTTCAACTACGTTCCGGTAAATTGTTCTCATTTGTTTCCATTTTTAGGGTTCGGGCGAACCGTTTGTATAAACACAGATTTACTTTTCGTAGAGTGTTGGCTTTGCTATGATGCCACTAATGCCCACTAAATTGCATGGCTAGAGAAGTCTTCCTGTGGTGCAAGGCGGGGTTGTAAGGTAATTTGTAATATTAAGGCTCGCAGTTAACTTAGTACTTTGTGAACTGCATCTAATTTTGTTGGGTGAAGTTTGCAATTAGCCGTGCTCTAGAATATGATGTGTTTAATTAACTTTTGATGAAACGTTCACTTTGTGAAGCTTTCATGTTTTCTGCACGTTAGACGTAGGGAGCCTATTACCTCTCTATTACCTAAACGTCAACTACATATCCCCCCATACTTATTTTCGTCCCAATTTTCAATTCATCATCATCATCATCAACTCATTACCGGCTCCCTACTGGGTACGGGGTGCCTCTCAAAATGAGAAAGAAGGGTTTGGCTATAGACTTGGCAGGGTTCAGATACCTTTGAGAACATTATAAAGAATCCTCAGGCTTGCAGGTTTTTTCTCCTTTGCTTGTTAAAGCAAGCGATTAACTGCTTAAAATGCACACAACACGAATAGCTGTTAGGTAGAGATGCGTGCCCAAGATCGTACCCCAACGACCAGGAGGATCACCGCTTTCAATTTCCAATTTGATAAATAAGAAATGGAGAGATTCATAGAAGAACCAAAGTAAGTACATACCAAAGATGGGTTTAGGGTCCTAAGATGCTAAAGTAGTAGTCTCCCGTCCTAAAATCAATTGGTACCTACATAATTTCCTAGTAGAAAAATGACTGACGAGTAATTGACGACATCAAACAAGTTGCCCGAAGGAGGCGGCACGTCTTTTAAATTTTTTATCAATATAAATGATATCACATTACAGTTATTACTGCTGTAGGTAGTGAAGTAAATTGAATTTTAACTTTAATCAAAAAGTTCTCTGTTTTTCTGTTTGTCTGAGTTCTTTCCAAAGGTGCACCAAATCTTTCATATATAAAAATATATGAAATGTATCCTAGCGAGTTCCAAACAGTAGAGTCATAACTTCAAATAAGAGCTTGGTTACAAACATTTGCTGAAAGGCAATAAAAACTAACTCTATTTCTCTATATTTATGATCAATACTGTATTAATGTCTGATTTTTATCGGTAGGTTGGTGAGATCTAACTAAAACTTCAGAGATCAACGTCCTAAGTGCGCGTTCACACTTAGCGTATTGTCAGTAACCGACTGTGAGCGAGCGTTATGCAGTAGGTATACTTTACCTACTGCTTTTTCATACGGAAAGTGATTTTGCAATTTTCACACTGCTACATTAATTTAAATAGGAATTATGAAAGACATATAGCGCTGATATTTCACATATGGGTTTTCATTTACGATTGTAATTGCGAAAGTTGGCTTATCGTGAAACATATAAATTTTTTGTTTGCTTTGTGTGACAACTAAATGTTTTTCCCAGTCTAAAACACGCAGCGATGCGAGTGTTCTTGCGGTTTTTAGCGCCTTAGCTGGACTGATGACTGAGCTCGTGTGAAATTTTGAAGTAACAATTATCACATGGGACCTGTGAAACGGTTCATCCATCCCTAGGCCACAGTGAGCATGCTCACAGTCCGCGGCTGACATTATACGTTAGGTGTGAACGCTCTCTAAAAGGAAAGAGATAAAATAAAACTCTTTTTACTACGCTCGGTTGGCACTTACTAGGAAGAATAATGAATTGCTGCTGCCAACTTTACGGCTAAGTTTGACTGTAATTCGTTTTAGTTTAGTTTACTTCGCGGTTTGTGTAATTTATGCAAGTCGGTAAGGCGGGGAGTTTTATCGATTTTTTTCAGACTGAGCAAGTTATTCCTATATATCTATAATAGTACATCGTCTGTATGGCGGGGTTTTTATGAAACCTCTTTCTTTGAAACCGGTGGTTAAGAAAGATGCCGCTGGGCGGGTTCGAGACCGAGTCGATCTTGCTTGGGAACGTAGACACCGGGATGGCGATGACCACCACCCCTATCCATCCATCCTATAGTCCCAGGGCTTCAGCCGAAATCCCTACAAGAGACCCTATGTACAACAATGGGCGTTTAATTTGAAATTGATAATAATGATAATGGTGATGAATAAAATTATTTAAACCGCATTTTAAGTTAAAGGTAACTAACTGGTGTCTTTGATAACAGATCAGTATTGATAACCTCATTGTTCGAATTCGACCCCATTTTCCGAACTAAGTTAGTAAACGTATTTCACAACTGGGTATATTCAAGAACTAAATTACTAGGTATGGTCAAGAACTAAATCGCTACTGATGAGGGTCTAACAGACCCGTGGTTTCACCAAAATCCGTGTAATCCACCGTTTCACCTATTGTTATCAAAGGTTGACCTCAATAAAGCATTAATAATAACAAATCAATCAAAGGCTCGCTTAGGATTAAACTTATTTAAAGCATTATACCTAAGTATAACTGGTGCATTTAAAACATTGTTGATTAGCCTCATCGTCCGAATTCGACCACATTTTCCGAACTAAGTTAGTAAATGAGTTTCACATCTATATCTATTCGGTTAGAGCTAAATCGGCCACTGATGAGGGTCTAACGGACCCGTGGTTTCACCAAAATCCGCGTAGACCACCGTTTCACCTGTAATCAAAGCTCGACCGCCATAAAAGACTTTAAATAATCACAAAAGACAACAATTCAATCAAAGATTTGCTTACTTCTAGATTAAACTTATTTAAAGCACATTAAACCTAAGTTATAACTCGTGCATTTAAGATTACAGTAAGTATTGATTAGTATCATCGTCCGAATTCGACCACATTTTCCGAACTAAGTTATTAAACGAGTTTCACAACTATATCTATTCGGTTAGAACTAAATCGGTCACTGATGAGGGTCTAACGGACCCGTGGTTTCGCCAAAATCCGCGTAATCCACCGTTTCACTTCTAATCGAAGGTTGACCCTAACAATAAATGAGTTTAACCTGTTATGACCCGAGGTTATGACATTATTATAGGTGTTGGGGACATTCGGTCTGATTTTGTCAATATTGATTAGAAACTAATTGAACCACCCTTGTTATCGCCCGGCTGGGCTTACCAATTCGATAGGTACTTATTTAAATATGAATGTGTTATATTATGATACTTTATTTAATCTTCCTCGTGATATGTTGTGAATGATAAGGAAACTCATACTGCATTGCACAAATAAAGGCACCATTTTTTAAAACCTAAATCGAACCTGTTCTGTTATAAGATCTACCTACTCTCTGTTTTACGAAATAATGTTGGAGTATTTACAAGTATACTAAATTGCGTTTAAATCCATTTGATAGTTTCAGGATACAGACAAACAAACAAAAATTACGAAAATGCTGTTTTGGTCTCTGCATCAATAAATACTGCCTCTAGTGAAAAATTTTCAAGAATACAAAATTTTACTGTACAGAAATCGTCTAGTAACAGTTTTATCATGGTGGTTAGCGAGCAAATAAGCACGTTAATCGCCTGATGTTAAGTACCTAATTGCCTTAATTACCTACTGAACCTGCGAAAGCGTTGGCGACACAACGGTCCTATAATAAAACAAATCATCCGTCATTTTGGGGCAACGAACTGGGTAGGAAACTAATTTCAACGGTTGGGAACTAAGATGCCATCGACAGAGAGACGTCAAGGTAAAATGAAAACTTTACTTATTCATGTCACAGGCCACTGGTCAGATTATACCCCGGGTAATTCTTCAGGCGGGTTAATTGGTGACAGCGTCCCAGTAATTGATCTACAAAATGGACCTGACAACGAGTTGCCGGGAAACTCCGAGAAATTGTACGCAGAGTGACAATATCTTTAAAGTTTAATAAATTGTAGGAAAGAAAAACCTAACGCTGATCGCACATTATGAGACGCGTTGTACAAAATATCTTATATCTTCCTCTTATAATATCACAGGATAAAAAGAAAAATATAAAGTACAGTTAACCTTATTTCATTGCACTGGTCAGATTATACCGTAGGTAGGGGGTTCATGTGGGTTAATTGGCGACATCGTCTCAGTAATTGCTCTACAAGTCACGGAAAATTCCGAGAAACTCTACGCTGCTTGACAATATTTTTAAAATTTAATAAATTGTAGGAAAGTAAAATATGATACTGATCACGCATATTACAGAACTGAAAAACAAATCACGTTGATGCTATTGATGTGGGTTTGTATTTGTGTCAGGGCTCTCTCCGTCACTAACTCCATACAATCGTAGTCCCAATATCATTTGAATATTAAGCAACCAAAGTCCATGAAATTTTGCAGACATATTCTAGAAACTAATATCTGTGCCTGTGTTATTTTAGATTTTGATTTGATATGAATAATTTACCACCACGCGGAAGTACCAATTTCTTCTCGCTGTCATGAGACGGCCATACTTTCCTATGATGCGAGCGGGATAGTGCTATTCCCACGGGGAGGAAAATTATTCATTCGTGCTAGATCTGCTGGTGATATGTGACGGTGCAGTCTAAGATGGAAGCGAGTCAACCTGGAGAGTGTGTGGCAGTTTAATTAATACTCCCTACCCTAATTGATTTCATCAAATGCGTGCGTGCAGTGCGTATTGTAATGTGCGATCAAATTGTAAAAAGTTTGACGAGTGTCAGCGGTTTTCTTTTTCATTAATTAAAAAAAAATAGCGATAACGGTGTGCAAGTTTTATTTTAAAACATTGCTGCTAGCACGTGCTGTTTGACTGGAGAAACTAAAACACTTCTAAGAAAGCACAGGTTAGGTTATAAGCACAGAAATCCAAATAAATACAAGTTATAACAAAGCGTTCTTCAGGTTAATTGGGGGCAAGTGCATTTCTCTAATTGGGCTGCAAATTGAACCTTGAGAAGTCGGGAAAAATGAGTTCTTGTATGATGTGGCAAAGAACTGATAGGAAATTAAGCGAAAGCTCAGCTGTTTTGAAATATTTTGGAACGGTAGGATTGTTGTGAATGGAGTTTCTAGACCTGTTCTAGATATATTCATGATTTAAAAGGAAAATTTTCGAGGTCGGTTTATATTTTTCATTATTTTGTATAATATCGTAGGATAGAATTTTTATTACACATTTGCTTGAAGTTCACAGCATTTGTAATAATACTAGATGACTTCATCTGCGTGGATATAGGGGTTTGTTAATCCCGCGGGAAATCTTTGATTATCCGGAATAAAAGGAAGCCTATGTATCAAGTCCGGGAATAAGCTAAGCATTTCCATTCCAAATAGCCAAACCCCTGCAGTAGTTGTTATGCGAAAGAGTAACACACACACACACACACAAACTTTCACCTTTATATAATTTTAGTGTGAAGTGTGATCATGGATCATATGAAAAAGATTCATTAGTAACACGAGCAGAGCTTAACCAAAGTAAAACCACGGCTTATCTCTCCGAGTTAGCGGCACATTTGTATTAGCGCGCAATTTCTCCCTCTGTCAGATGAAATTAATCTCCCGCCTTGCGTAACATCCGCCTTATATAAGGGAATCATTTTGCGAGACGTACTGTTACAATTAATTTTGAGTTCCACTAAACTGCCATGTTATTCTGTAGGCCTAACATATAGGTATAGTATATCTACTTACCTATTATTATGAAACCGTTCTTTGTCTAAAGTTACGCTTTTGAATAGCGGTAAGTAGGTACAGCCACGACGTGGCTACTAAGGGTGGTTTCGTTCTATTATTTTTTAACCCCCGATCCAAAAAGAGGGATGTTATAAGTTTGACGTGTGTATCTGTGTATCTGTGTATCTGTGTATCTGTCTGTGGCATCGTAGCTCCTAAACTAATGAACCGATTTTAATCTAGTGTTTTTTGTTTGAAAGGTGGCTTGATCGAGAGTGTTCTTACCTATAATCCAAGAAAATCGGTTCAGCCGTTTGAAAGTTATCAGCTCTTTTCTAGTTACTGTAACCTTCACTTGTCGGGGGTGTTATAAATTTTTAATTTACACTTGTTCTGCGTGTTTTATGCTCGTTTTGGCATAGGCGTTTAACAGCATTTCGCGCTTCAGTTATAGAGCGTACTTTGACTTTGTTTAGACAGACTTATGCCAGCGTCATATGGCTCTCGATTTAACAGAACCTTATCTAAGCCTGAACAAAGTACCCTTTATATATCTCAGCCTAAGGGCCGATTTCACCGACAAAACTAAACGCGATTAGTTCACGCTAAACTCAGTTTACACACATAACTGAGTTTAGGGCCATAGTTTGCATTTCACCGACGTCAATTAAACGCAGTTAAAGCTAAACTCGGTTTAAATTCTAAACCACCAATTTTCGACGTTTAGCTCAGTTAAACCGAGTTTAGAGAGCTTTCAAGTGTATATTTTCATACTAATGTAAACTAATCTTTGCTGATTATCAATATGAAAAGAGCATTGGCATTAGCTTTTGATGATAGTGATGCTGATGTAATAATATGTTCTTCGTCGTCCAAGATGGATGGCAAGAGAAGAAGCACTTCGACTCTTCACGCTTTTCAGCCAATGAAGCCGCGTTGGTTTTTTTATTTTCGACAATGTTGAAGTGTCTTTCGACGACTTCAGCAAGAGCCAATTTTTCGCTGGCGGCAAAAGTGGCGTCTCTTTTTCTTTTTGACATAACTAGTAGCAAAGTAAAAACAACAACAACTAACAATACAAAATAACGACAAAATTAATAAAAAAAAATACTATAACAAAAAAACTTATATTGATATCAATTTCAAATACTTAAATAATAAAAACTTTGAAAAGAAACACAATGACAAACACCATACAACACCGACCAGAAAAGAAAAAGGACAAAGAGCAGGTATAGCACAATGACAATGCGCTTTGTTCTTGCAACTAAAACTTAGTTTTACTAAACGCGATTAGTATAGAGCTGGTGAAATCGGTTTGACTTAAACTGAGTTCAAATTGTTTGTTTAAACTCAGTTAAGCTAAACTTAGTTTTATTAAACTAGGTTTCTGTAGCGAATGGTGAAATCCGCCCTTAGGCTCTTACCAAGTGAGACCGCAGTCAAGGGCTAACAAGGGTAAGTTAACGACGATGAGTCAGAGACTCGACAAGACAGGTTATGTTAGAGACATAAATCGGTCTCGTTTCCTGTGTCAAGTCTTTATCCTCAGATTCACATACTGCGCTAAAATAAGATCGATAAAAATTCACAGCCTGCGGTAACAACAAGAAAAGCTTGTAATTATAAAAGTATTATGATAGCGAAAGTAATAAAATATAATTTTATTACTCTTCTTTTCGAGGTAGGTGGCTAATTAAAAAAGTTAGTCCATTAAGTAATTAGGGTTTCATTGTTCAGTAATGATGCGGTTATTATTTTATTCATAAAAACTTTATCCTTTTATTTTTATATGCACACTTGTCGTAAAACGTTAAGTACTTAGTACTTAAAAGTTGAAGTATCGACAGAAAAGATATTTAGAGACACCCGTCTCTAAATATCTTTTTTAGGTAAAATCTGCTTTAAAAATTATCTTTGAATAATAATATCGACCATTAACAGTGCCTATTAATAACCTTACTTTCAATGTCGACGCTGTGAAAATAAAAATAAAAATGTGGATCAGGTTGGTTTCGTTAGGATTTGTGTCCTACCTTAATTAGCAATATCAGCCTAATTATAATGATAATAAATGGATGATAATATGTTTTTTAAGATGCGTAAGTTTCATATCCTATATATATAGTCCTTAGGTTAGCTATTATATTATTTTTTATATTTTACTGTACGACTTATGTTTATGTTAATGCATGCTGTGACTGCCCGTAAGTGGAGTTGCATAAGAGCCCTAGAATTTAAGGAACAACATGTATTTAATCTAAATGTGTAACTCTGTGGGCGGTACTATAGTAAATAAATAAATAAATAAATCTGTATATCTATAAATTATTTCCATTTTCCATACTGAATATCAAGCCAATAACACTGCATTAACAAAAAGCAAAGTAACAAAAATCTTTTCTTCTTGTTTCATTAATGATAATATTCCCTCGTACGTACTACCGTTAATGACATCTCGTTAACCTAATTAAAGGCTGGATTGAAAGAACACGCAAGTAGTTGCATTCAGCCCGTCTCATTTGCATATCAACTAATTCTGTAAGTGACTGCACCATACTGCAGAAGACAAGGTACTTTATACTTCATCATGATCAACCCATTTCCGCCCCACTACTGAGTACGGGTCTCCTCTCAGAATGAGAAGGGTTTAGGCCATAGTCTGCCACGCTGGCCCAATGCGGATTGGCAGACTTCACACACCTTTGAGAACATGGAGAACTCTCAGGCATGCAGGTTTCCTCACGATGTTTTCCTTCACCGCTAAAGCAAGTGATATTTAATTGCTTAAAACGCACATAACTGAAAAGTTAGTGGTGCGTGCCCGGGATCGAACCCCCGACCTCCGATTAATAGGCGGACGTTCTAACCACTAGGCTATCACAGCTTTATACTTACTAAGTAGATACTGATGTTTTGATCTAGTAAAATTTTACCAAATCTTGCAGGATTCATCTTCTTTTGCATTTATACATGTAAAAAAACTTGTTCTGACTGACTGACTATAAAGCCTAAACCGCTGCGGCTAGTAACTTGAAATGTTGATAGTAGACAGGTTCCTTTTATGACGTAGGCGCTTATATTTAGAAAAATTAAAAGAAATTTGGTATAATAACGTATTTTGACCTCTTAAATCACGAATACCTATCATAACAAAAAATTGGCGAACAAAAAAAAAACAAAACAAAACACACCTCTAAAATACTTAGTCTAAATCGTTGCGCTATCAAGAACACCGAACGAAAATAGGTTGTCCTTCGTTTTTCACATATTTAAAATGGCGTTTTTCGTTATGATATTCGTGATTAGGAGGTCAAAATACGCTATTATATTGAATTTCAGATTCATCGTAGACATAAGGTTTTCGGAAGTTTATCCTAAATGTCACTGAATAATATAGAGTATGTACGTCCAAATATTCCTTGGCGATATCACTCAATTTACATGTTCTTGTCCAACCTTACATAGAAGGAGAGAAAACAAATCCGATACTACGGACAAGAATCTGAATATTCGATCCAGGAAACCTTAAGGCGTGTTCATGAATTATTTAACGCCCCAAGATTTAGTACCGTAAAAGTCCGAGACTTCGGTGATGCCTGCCTTCTACGCGAGCCCTATTTACATTGGAAATGTCTATTTCACTACCAAAATTATTTATTTATTAACCAGTCAATCCGAACCGAACCACTGAATTCCGTTCTCATTTAAGGATAAAGCCTTAGTACGGTCTATTGATTAGTATAGAAATTAATATTTTACTTACCTACTAAGCCTTATGGACAATGAGCCAGTGCGTGCCAGAACTTAGTTATTTTATAAAACCTGAAAGTTTCTCTGCGTATTGTTCCTAACACAAAAAGGAACGATCAGCGACTATGAAGTTACACAAAGTATAAAGTCAATTTTATACAAAGTATAAAGTCTACTTAATTTTTGATATTTTCTTCGGAATAGTATTAGAAATCACGTCATACAGACACCCTTGAACTTTTAAATTTTAAGAGCGTCTAGCAGGGGGTTACCACGACACTAAGTATCTGGCAATGAAATGCTTGGGCGTGCCTCGCGCCGCTGCCCTTATGTTAAAGTAAATAAAGCTTAATTGGAGTTGACCTCAGCTCCACACATGTCTGGCGGTGTGCATTGGGCCTAAGTAATGATTTTATCACGCCAATTCACCGCTGTAAAGAAATTCTCACGTCTAAAGTGCAATTGCTGTACCAATTAGTAGAGTGCGCTCGAGCCAATTACTGGAAAAATTAAGAGTGCGACCTGACGCTTTCTTAAAATTTACAACAGGAAATTTTCTCCTCGAACTGCTGGTATTTCCTAATACCTGGGCAATATAGAAATTTCGATTGAAAAAGCAGATTATTTACTGCGTTAAATATGGATAACTTTTGAAAGACATCTGCAATTTTTTGTTTGTGGCATTCTCACGAATGATTTCTCACGGCATTTAAAAAAAACCAAATCCACACGGATTAAGTCGTGGGCATCATCTAATCGCACATCACACTGTCACATTAATATTATAAAGGCGAAAGTTTGTGTGTATGTATGTGTGTGTATATGTTTGTTACTGTTTCACGCAAAAACTACGGATTTGAAATGGAGATAGATAATATTCTGGATTAGCACATAGGCTACTTTTTATCCCAAAATCAAAGAGTTCCCGCGGGTTTTGAAAAATCTTAATCCACGCGTACGAAGTCGCGGGCATCCTCTAGTATTAAATAATTCAGGATCTTGATATTCTTCGATTTCAAACGAAATTTTCGAGATGTTCAGAACTTTTAAGTTAGTTTTTTAGTTACCGGCTAAAGCAAGTAGAAACAGTTACCTACTTCTGTTTGGCAGGCAGTTGTATTTTTTCGTTGCTAACTATTGCATAGGTAGAGGCTGGATGTTACATTGTGTGCCACCTATGTAGGTATATTTTAAACCTATGTTATAAAAGTAAGCATTTGAACCTCGTTCAAGATATTAAGCCGGCAAGCTTGCACGTAGCATGTCCAGGATTAGTGTGACACTTTATAATGGTGCGCGCGGCGGATTATATAGAATACTGTGTTCACTTTAATAAGCATAAGCGGATTGAATACAACATTTTCATGAAAGCTAAATAAACATGATTCAATGCTTCATACAGGGTGTAACATGAACGCTAGCAAAAATGAAGACAGGTGATAGGACTGATGATTACTGATGATTACAGATAAGATAGGTACGATAAAAAAACTACAAAAAAAAATCACAAATATTATATTACAAGTTCGCAATATATTATTGCAAACGAAAAATCTGAGTGACGCTAGAGGTCAACGAACGTTCCGTAAATAGGTCACTCGAAGTCAATGCTACGTCGCGTCGTAGGTGGGGCATTAACCCAAGTTTTGCACGCTATATAAAGCGGGTTTGAAAAATACTAAGTGAATCACTAAAACTACAAGATAAGGCAAATGGTTATTGGCATTGGATTGTGTTGAGATGGCATAATAAAATAGCGCTAAGTTTTTGCTTGATGTGTTTGCTTCTATTTACAGCCTGTATAATTTATTTTATTAAACTACCTCAACACAATCCAATGCCAATAACCATTTGCCTTATCTTGTAGTTTTAGTGATTTAAGTAGTTACCTTGGCAACTTTTATCCTAACATCGCCTCCGCTCACCCTTTATCTGAGGCCTAATCAGCTCGTTTACCAACGAAGACTGATATGGGTCGGACCTTAGTTTTTACATTGAACAATGGACATTTTCAACTATTTTGTTTTTGTAGGATATATTATATTATTTGAAAATATTATATATCCTAGCCTTGACAATACAGTACAATACCATATAGGGTATTCTAATTTCTTACATTCAGGCTCAAAATGTTGAATTTGCAAAATGTTGAGTTTCGGAATCGCAAAACGTTGAATCCCAAAATGTTGGATTTGCAACATTTGAACATTTCCCTCGCATAAAATATACAACGGAACACTTTACTTTATGTGAAATTGCAACGCATGTTGGGTTGATATAGGATATGTAAGACCAGAGCCACATGGTCGCATTAGTGACCCAGCTTCTAAATGATAATAAAAAAAAAGATATGTATGGTTTATACGGTTTTATTTTCAAAGAAGATCAATGTTGGTAACAGTTTAATAATTTCTTAACGTTTTATATACTTAATATTTATTTCAATATTTTCAGCTCCGCACCCTCCCACTATAATATATGGTGGAGAGTCGAGCACTGGCTGCAATTCCCCGCCAGGTCTCCGTGTTAATTTGCTCGATGTACTGAGGAGGCACCTCAAATGAATATCTGTATCCGGGGAGCTCCAGGGTGTATGACATCGGCACGCCGGAGACCTGAAAAGTATTGTATTGTTTTAAAGTTAGGTACACTTCATACAAACGTATTACGCCTATTATTCTATTTTCGATCGTTCTAGATCTAAAACGAAACCAATTATCAATTATTCATCTGAAACAAAACTTGCTTAGCTTAGCGATTTTTTCGCAGACAGTTTAGTGAACTGGATTTATAGTCTCTATGAAACTATTATTCTCAAAATTAAGCTTGATGCACGTGTTGTATACCTACCTTAAGTTAGATAAAGGATCATTAATATTGTACTCTAAACAAGTTCACTGTAATTTTTCAGCAAAATACCTTGACGCCGTCGCAACCATCAAAACTAAGTTTTAAATGGGTTGTTAACATAAAAATATATTAATCAATCAGCCTGATTGCGTCCACAGCTGGATAAAAGGCGAGAGCTCGCCACCACACACGGTCCTCCACCTTCCTTATCCCCCCTCTTCCCGCGACCTTACTAAGGTCGTCAATCTAGCGGGTTTGAGGTAATCCCAGCGGCCATTGGATCTGTGACAGACATAGCCTATACCCACTGCCACTTCAGCTTGCTAATTCGTCAGGCTACGTCGGTCACTTTGGCTCTCCTACGGATTCCTCAATACGGATTTTGGCCTACAGAAAGACGTCTAAATATAAATAGAGAAAAATATTATATTTACAACAGCGTAATCAGAACCGGCTCCAGAAGTGCCATACAACATCAAGTTACTGTTTCCGACGAGATAAAAGTCTGCAACCGGCAACTTGGCAGTGTCAATGTGAGCACCCATCGCAGCTGCGACAAGATGTTGGTCTACTACATTAGATGGCAACGTGGCATTATCAAGACCATAGAGAACATAATTGCCCCAACTGTGAATGTCCATATAGATTTGGATACGGTCAATATTTTCTAAGAGGATATCCCGAACGTATCTCGTTTCGACCTCGGAAAACGGCTCATGACCGGGATATATTTGAGAACAAGGGTCACTAGAGACGCCAAGAGTATTGAAATTGACGTCGAAGTTGCGGTTGGGATCTACGCCAATACAGTTAGTGTTAGTTATTTGATTGGTTGTTTCATTGACTGACCGGGTGCCACGCCAAAGACGGTCCTGGAAAAGATAAAAACTTCTTACATTTTGTAAAAACTATTGAAATATTTTAGGTACGGGAACATTTATATACATTTATAGGTGTACTGACATAAATAGAAACTAATATTCTTACATCTGTATGACTAAATTCATATCCATCAGGATTGACGACCGGCAGTATGATCCAATCAACGTTTTCCAGCAGATCTCTGTCCCCTTCTCTTAAATCCTCCACCAATCGGTGGATTGCATAGAGGGCCACTGGTGGCGTCACCCATTCTCTCGCATGCATTGTCGCATCCATAAAGTAGATTGGTTTACTTGAGTTGTTGAAATCGCTTGTCGAAATCTGCAAAAAATTTAAATCATATCACATCATATCAACAAGCAATCATAGAAATAAAATCTCAAGATTCATTGCCGCTTCAAAACTGGAACGTGTAAAGTAATAAATAGGTAGGTAAGTTCAATAATACAAATCTTCGTATCACCTTTAAGTATTTTATGTCTCGTCCCTCGAAGCTTTTGCCTATGTTCACCAATTTTGCTATGTCTGGATACTGTCTTGCAATTCGTTCCATATAGGCAACAATCTAAAATTTAATAAAAAACAATGATAAATAAATAAAATTCAGTCGCGCTGATATGTTACGTGAATGCCACAAACTATGAAACAGAGAAAACGGATTTATTTAATTTATAACTTGACTTTTTTCTTACTTCACCATATCTTGCATATGTCTGAAAAGGCTCCAAGTTCTGTCTTCTCTGCTGCCAACGAGATAAATCACCTTCGTGTTCCCTGAGAGTTCTGAAAATCACAACTATTATGACAGTTTCGTTTTTGTGTACCTAGAGGCAGATAGTGAAACCAAAGGTAAATAATCGAAAAAACTTCTGTATGAACTCACTAAAGTCGAACCATAAATCCTCGTCTTTGAATATCCAGAAGACATTAAATAAATTAAATCATAAATATATTAACTACTAGCCGATGCCCGCGACTTCGCCCGCGTGAATTTAGGTTTTTTGAAATTCCGTGGGAACTCTTTGATTTTCCGTGATAAAAAGTAGCCTATGTGCTAATCCAGAATATTATCTATCTCCATTCTGAATTTCAGCCAAATCCATCCAGTGGTTTTTGCGTGAAGGAGTAACAAACACACACACACACACACACACACACACACACACACACACATACAAACTTTCGCCTTTATAATATTAGTGTGATGAGACAGTGGATTCTGAAGTTATCAAGCAAGCAGAACAGTAATTCTGGACGCGTAGATGTAAAAATCAGACTTACTTAGCCACATCAGCAACATGTAGATAATGTTTCATATCATTTGCATCTAAAATATTAAGAACCTCCACCCTGTTTTTCGGTGAGAGCATGATGAAGGCATCGCGGCTCCCTGGTGCGCCATGCTCCCAGAGATCTACGTTCAAATCTGCCTGTACTTCGAAGATAACTTTTTGATCCGATCGGTGACGTAGCTGGACCCCGTGCACAGAGTATCTAAGGGTTTCACGATTAGATTTTTTTAATTTGGACAAAAAAATAATGAAGGCTGGACATGATGATGGTAAGAAACTCGATGGATTGACGCTAGTACCCTGGGTACGAGAACGGGCAAATGTGTGTAGTCACATCAGCTCCCTATCATATCAGGGAACCAGCATTCAAGTTGTGAGCAGAAGCACAATGCAGAAAAGAAATTACTGAAACCGATTACAATTCTGGCAAAATAAATGATTTAATATGACTTGGTTTTATAAGCTTCAAATTCAATTTCAAAATATTTTTATTCAATTAAACAAATGAATTTACCACTGGTTCGGAATGCCGTTCATACCGAAAAGAACCAGCAAGAAACTCGGCAATTGCTCTTTATGGCAATAGAATGTAATTTAGTTATTTTTTTGTGCATTCGGACATAATTGTTATTTTCTAAAATTCCGTTTGAGATGATGATTGTACCAATTTCCCTCGTGCTTCTAAAGATAAACAGGCGTCATTTTAAAAAGTCTAATTTATTATATTATTTTATCTTTAAGACTATATTAATAGAAAAAAGTCATGCTTACCCAGAATAAATATCACTGTTTGCGGCTATTACTGAATTAATTGCTATACCCACAAACAAAACTATACTAATGGCACTCATTTTTCGCTTAATTGTGGGGCACAATTTGCTATACGACCAATATTTACCTGATTATGATTAAAACTAAGATTATTATTGGAATAGTAATCTCCCTAATTTTCGTGTAGTAATAATATTAATTAATTGATAACAAGGAATATCTAGTTTTCAAATCAATGAGGTCAACCACAAAAACAGTGGGTGACGTGATCAGTTAGTTAGCAGCATTTACGTCGAAATACACGTAACTTACATTTTTACAAACAATCCTAGTATATTGTAATTCGGATGGTACTTATTCCTCATTTTTTAGGGTTCCGTACGTCAAAAGAAAAAACGGAACCCTTAAAGGATCACACATTTTCGTCTGTTTGTCTGTCTGCCTGTCGTGTCTGTCAAGAAAACCTCTTTATGGTACTTCCCGTTGACCTAGAATCATGAAATTTGGCATGTAGGTAGGTTTTATAGCACAAATAAAGGAAAGATACATAACTTTACCAAATGGGGTATCATATGAAAGGCCTTCATATGTACATTCTAAAACAGATTTTTATTTATTTTTATGCATATAAATTATTGATTTATCGTGCGAATTGTCCAAAAAATACTCGAGTATGGAACCCTCGGTGCGCGAGTTCGACTCGCACTTGGTCTATTTTTTTCATACTTCAGACTCGAAGTACCTGTAAGTTCTGATTAATTAATTGTGAGCAACAGGTAAATAAAAACTTGGGCAATTAAAATATTTGCCTGGAGCTCTATCTTTACATACTTTTTCTACTTGTTTATTTTCTTTTTATAATTAAATATAGTACTGTCGTATAAAGTAAGTTAAAAGTGAGTTGTGGTTTTTGTAAAAAAAAAAAAAATAGCCAGGCAATAGCCTGATAGATAGAAATTTGATTGTTGCGAAGGTGAAGTAGTAAAAAAAATTCTATTTTATTCACTTTTCACTTTTCAGTTTTCTATTAAGTATTTAATATCAGCTCTGGTTTCTCGCACTGTAATACGTATTGGAGAGTCGGGCGGTGACGGCGATACCACACCAGGTCTCTGTGTTTATCTGTTCGATGTATTTAGGAGGCACCAGGAACCCGTATCGGTAACCAGGGAGTTCCAAGGTGTAGGAAAATGGCACGCCGACAGCCTGAAAAGAATAGGGCTAAAAACTACATCTCCTTGGTGTTCCCTTCCTTCGCATGCATTAATTTTTTTAATAATATATATAATTTCCGGGATAAAACGTAGCTTGTCTGTCTGCGGGATGCAAGTCATCTCATATTCTTTATTTGCTAAGGACAGGTACAGGTCTCTGTAGCAAACGTTGTCAAAATTGGTTAAACGGATGAACCGTGAAAAGATAACAGATAGACAGACAAACAAACATACCCATTTTCACATTTATAATATTAGTATACAAAAATATTGTGCCTAATTTTTTCCTAACGAAACTTTCTTTTTGAAACAAAAAACAGAAACGAACTTTTAAAATCACGTCAAGTTCAGTAATTTGTAATCGACTCGCAAAATTACGTGACATGTTTAAATTACCTATATTTCCACCTTTATTGATGTTTAATTGGAAATATTGATATCGTTTATGATAAATAGATTTTATATCTTTTGGCAATGTGCTTATCATATTCCTGGATTAGAAGAATGTGGCATTACGTAGATAGCAAAATAATTACTGTTCATAAAGATTAGATGACTCAATTAGATTAAAAGAATTGATAAGTATTATCACCTTATTTAATGTTTTGATGGTCGACTGTCGGTAAAAAACAATAATTTAAAAAAAAACAATTGAAATAATTCTTAAATATTATTGTGATTAATTACTGATAAAATAATCAAAAATCGGTAAGTAGTTGACGTACCTACACTATGTTAAATTTTTTAATTCTTGACAGCAAAATTATCACTAAGTACATACTACTATGTATGTCCAGCAGTGGACGCTTACAGGCTGATGGAATGGAAAAAAAACATACTAATATTATAAATGCAAAAGTATAGTTTGTTAGTTTGTCCTCCAATCACGTCGCAACGGAATAACAGAAAGAAGTAATTTTTGCTTGGGTACAGTTAAAGACCCGGTGAGTGACATAAGCTAATTTTTATCCCGGAAAATGAAACAGTTGCCACGGGATTTTCAAAAATCTAAATCCACGTAAAGTCGTGTTCATCGGCTAGTAAAATAATAATTTTCACTTGGATCATACCTGACCGTAATCCTGAGCGCTACCAGAACTGCCGTACAATATCAGGTTACTATTTCCAATCGTATAATAACTAGCTTGTGGTATTTTTACAGCATCTATGTGAGCACCCATCGCAGCTGCAACGTAGTGCACATGAACTTTATTAGATGGCAAAGTTGCGTTGCCATAACCATAGAGAACGTAGTTGCCCCAACTGTGGATATTCATGTAAATTTGGATTCGGTCGATATTCTCCAAGAGGATATCCCGCACATATCTGGTTTCAGGCTCGGAGAAGGGCGCATGGCCCGGGTAGTTGAGAGCACAAGGATTAGTAGAGACGCCAAGGGTGTTAAAGTTGACGTCGAAATTGCGGTTGGCGTCGACGCCGTAGCAAGTGGTGCTGACGTCTGGGTTGTATGATCGGGTACCGCGCCAGAGACGATCCTGGGGAACATTATACGTACAAAATTAATCACAGTAATACACACACAATATTATAAAGGCGAAAGTTTGTATGTGTGTGTGTGTGTGTGTATGTTTGTTACTCCTTCACGCAAAAACCACTGGACGGATTTGGCTGAAATTCGGAATGGAGATAGATAATATCCTGGATTAGCACATGGGCTACTTTTTATCCAGGAAAACCAAAGAGTTCCCACGGGATTTCGTAAAACCTAAATCCATGCGGACGAAGTCGCGGGCGTCAGCTAGTAATTAATAATATTATTAAGTAGCTTAACCTGTATGTAATTTGGATGTAATATAATTAAGTTAACTTTTATTAAAGTTAGATTTTCTTTTAATTTGATAGGTTTGGGACTGTAAATATTTTGTCTTAATCAGCCTTTTTGTTTTCGTGTGTATTCAACATAGTAATGAATACTTACATCTGTACGAGTGAATTCGTATCCATCAGGATTGACGATTGGCAAAATGATCCAATCAACATCTTCCAGTAGATCTCTGTCTTCGTCTCTCAAATCTTCCACCAATCGATGAATTGTATAAAGGGTCACGGGAGTCGTCACCCATTCTCTTGCATGCATTGTTGCGTCCATAAAATAGATGGGCTTGCTCTGATTTGCGAAATTACTTGTTGATATCTACAAATGTGAAAAAACGATTAAAGGGTTTCTGTTCTTTGTGTGGTTAATCCCATAAGCAAAAAAATACGACACTTTGTAACCTTTAAGTATTTGATAGCTCTTCCTTCAAAACTGTTGCCCGCATTCACCAGGGTTACTAAATCCGGATACTGTTCTGCAATATGTTCCATATAAGCGTCTACCTAAAATTCGACGAAAACAATATTTAAAAAAATCAGATCTTACTAAATGGTAGCATTAAAAGATGTACTTGACTGTATAGCTGGCCACTTATGCTTAGGTATTATTACAAGAGCACGTTTCTTATTGAACGATGAGATATTAAATTGACGACTCTCCAGTCTGAATTCGAAGATTATTTTTAGTTCAAAAAGGTTTTCCATTTTATTGATCATCACACATTTGCGTAATTTTAAGTATATTTCCATCGGATTTCCATTAGTTTGGTAATAACTAAACTCAAACAATACAAACCACTCCATACCTCAGTGTAAGTTGGGTAGGTCTGAAAAGGCATCAGAGTCTTTCTCGTTTGCTGCCAATGCGATAAATCATTCTGATGTTCTTCCAGCGCCCTAAAAAATCAATTATAGAATTGAATATTTTAAACCAAAATTGTTTGAATCATTTGCTTATGTATTATATATAATGACGAACGACAATGCCCTGTAATTTGGAAACCCTGTAAGTTACAAGTTATTAGGACTAAGAATCCATATCAAATCACAGCATATTTGGCGATACTTTTTTGATCAGCCCGCGATATCACTCCCGTAAGAATTCCAAGGCATTACAGTGGGTGAAAGTAGTACCACTTGTCTCCTAAATGAAATTAAGTCCAGACGACTGCAAACTCTCCTTGAAAATCAGCGAAGGAGTTTAACAGGGTACTTACTTGGAAACATCAGTAAGGTGAAGGTAATGTTTAATATCATTTGTATCTAAAACATCGAGAACTTTCACCCTGTCTTCTGGAGAGAGCATGATGTAGGCATCGTGAGTGCCTGGAGCGCCATGCTCCCAGAGGTCTATGTTCAGATCTATCCGTAGGTCATAGAGAACTTTTTGGTCTGACCGGTGACGTAACTCGATACCATGGACGGAGTATCTGGACAGAAAAACTCATTGAAACTTTATAGGAGTGGAGTCAAAAGATTTAGAATTAAATAGAAAGCTTAGTTATTTTCACGAAGATAACTATCCATATTCATATTATATAAATGCGAAAACGGTTAGTTGGTTTGTCCTTCAATCACACTGCAGTAGAGCAACGCATTGACCTAGTTTTTTACTTGGATATAGTTGACGACCTGAAGAGTGGCATAGGCTTTTTTATCTCGGAAAATCAAAGAGTTCCTACAGGATTTTTGAAAATCTAAATTCACGCGGCCGGGCATCGCGGCTAGTGTTTCATGAGGGAAATGGAACACATGTACCTACAGAGATACCGAATCCAAAACATTAAAAAATCTATAAAAAATTTATTTGAGTAACTGGAATTTAGTGAGAAAGTATTAACTTAATTAACTGTTGTATAGCTGCTTACCCAGAATATTTATCATTTTTCGCAGCAATTGCTGTATAATTAACTAATAACGTGCCTAGACCCAAAATCCAAAGGACGTTCATTCTTCACCAATTAATTTAATACAAATGTCATGTCATGTCTGTCGATAATACATTAATTGCATGATTATCTGGTTTAAATAATAATGACCATAATAAATAGATTTTATCTTTTTAGATTGTCTCGAAATGCCGACTTTGTAAATCATGTAGGCAGATATCGTAGAATCTTTGGGTCTGTGCAGTGCGATAACATTTTCGTGCTGCAAAAGTCAGCTATGACTTCTTAAAATAATGATTTGGTACGTTTAAATAAACCTTTTCTTTTTTTATGTTATCGCTCACCAACGTGATAATGACGACAGATTTTTTTTGCCATTCCTTCAGTTTATTAAACAATAAAAAAAAACGGCAAAGTGCGAGTCAGACTCGCGCACTGAGGGTTCCGTACGCGGGTATTTTTGCCAACATTTTGCACGATAAATCAAAAACTATTATGCATAAAAATAAATAAAAATCTGTTTTAGAATGTACAGGTAAAGCCCTTTTATATGATATCCCACTTGATATCTTATTATTTTCAAAATCAAAACACATTTTAATTTTTTTTTACAAATTCGCGGTTTTCAGATTTATTCCTTTACTTGTGCTATAAGACCTACCTACCTACCATTCTAGGTCAACGGGAAGTGCCCTATAGGTTTCTTGACAGACGGACAGACAGACAGACAACAAAGTGATCCTATAATTTGCTGAAAATCCTGCTGATTTAAAATTTTCTTATTTTCAGGGTGTCAAACATAACCACCATAACTTTTAAGAACCTAAATAGTGAGCATCCTTCATCAGTTTTGACTTTAAGAGGTAAAAGTACGGCCGGAAAGTCGTAAAAACTAACTTGTAAAGTTTGCACATTTTGCCCTAAGCTTTGTCTCATCGTTGGAAGGCTTTGAACAATTCCGGGAATGAAGCAGACATTTTCACAATTTTAAGGTTTAACTATAAAAGCCTGGACAGACATTATACAGTGGCAACATGTTTATTTGAACATATTATGTTTTGGGAACTGTGTGGGGCACGCGTACCTATATGATAATATTATGTAAGTAGGTAGGCTTGGAATGATATAATATATTTGACCGTTTTTCTGCCGTCAAGCCTAGCTGCCGTCACATACCTATTGAGTAGAATATACTGCTGCGCAATGTGTCTATATATTTCCTGTGATAAATGTCCTCTTTATTCAGTATCCCGTGAAAATCACGAAAAATGAGGCTTATTTTGTGCAACAGCTTTCTAAATCCAAGGGTTTGGGCTGGGCGTTGATGAGTCACATTAGTGAGTCAGAAATTGTTGATTCATGGCTTTTTGTTCTTTTGTTATAATCGGTTGTTAATCTGGAAATATTATGTGAATGTGAATAATTTCGGGTCAATAGCATACCTATTGGTCCGAAATTATTCACATTACCAGTGTGCAATATTTTGACTTAGGTAGGTACCTACAGCTTACATTTACTCTGTAACGGAAAAAATGTAGGAAATTTTGATGTACTCGTAGCTGTACCAAAAGCCTTGAGGTGATTTCCTTTACACGATTTTAACCTTCATCAAAAATTCAAAGAGAGCTAAAAATATGCCTTGAATCTTTGAATCTTTTGAATCCTTTGTTCAATTCAGCTGCAAAAGTTAAAATGGAACTTTTTGGAATCCCTTTTTCGTACTTATCTTATTTGTAAAAGTTCTGACATTTGATAAGCAACTGACGACGTGATAATTGTAAAGGCCAGATTATGTAGGTATTTTTTTTTCAAACGGGATAATCCTATAACCAACTTAGGTAGATACCAACTCGTGTACTAATTAAATGCTTAAGAATCAATTAAAAAAAATTGGTCAAGTACGAGTCAGACTCGCAGGAAGTTATGATGATATATATACATACGTATACGATAATATATCACTATTATGTACATTTAATATTTTTTCATTTGAAATTCGCCATCTTGGTGGTTTTATTATATTTTGTTGTTATAGCGGCAATAGAAATACACACTGTGAAATTTACAACCACAGCCTTGAAATATAAACTGTGTTAGAACTGTCTACCTATTCATAAGATACAGCTCGCTGGCAGACAGACGGACAGACGTACGGACAGTGGAGGCTCAGTAATTACTAATTAGTAATAGTAAGTAACCCGTTAGCACCTTCGTGTAGGTACGGAAAATTAAAAACTATGAAATGACCTCAGAATAACCAGGGGGGCGATTCTAAAATCGATAGAAATAGCTCGAGACAGTTTTTCAGCATTAGGCACACGCGGCCGAAAATTTTTAGGGTTCCGTACCTCAAAAGGAAAAACGGAACCCTTATAGAATCACTTTGTTATCTGTCTGTCTGTCTGTCAAGAAAACTATTAGGGTACTTCCCGTTGACCTAGAATCATGAAATTTGGCAGATAGGTAGGTCTTATACAACATATAAAGGAATAAATCTGAAAACCGCGAATTTGTGGTTACATCATTCATTAAAAAAAAATTAATATGTGTTTCAATTTTCAAAGTAAGATATCTATACCAAGTGGGGTATCATATGAAAGATTCCTAAAATAAGTCATCCTAAAATAGATTTCTATTTATTTTTATATATAATAGTTTTTGATTTATCGTGCAAAATGTTGGAAAAAATACCCGAGTACCTACGGAACCCTCAGTGCGCGAGTCTGACTTGCACTTGGTCGGTTTTTTATTGTATAGTTACATTTTAAATGAAAAATACCACGGTTCCGTCCCTGGTATTTTGTATGTCATGGTCTGTTAAGCCCCCGGGCCACCCCCAGCTCAGCCTGTTTGTATTTTATGCTTGAACTCTTGAAATAATCTCTGTAATCTAAAACGTGTTTTCGACAGTTAATTATTATTTTACCTAATAACATTGTCTAATAGCAACAAAGAGAACATTATGATGTACGTTAATTATTATTATACTAACTCCAAACATAATAATGGTATATTAGTAACAACAAGAACAAAATTGCTTTCCGTATTTTTCCTGGAATTAACAGATCCCTTGTAACTTACTTATAATGTGATCAAAATGAGGGAATTTTGACTTCAGACATTTCGTGACTATTTTAGATGAAAACTTGTATTTTGGAGGTGGAGGTACCTTTAGTAAGTACTCTTGGTAACTGAAATTTCAGAATTCTACCTTTATTCACAATGATAATGAGGAGGGTAAAGGCCATAGCTCATTAGAACCACCCAGCACCCGACCTGCACCGCCTCAACTGGCGCGGTTAGTAGGTATTCTTTATACGGACTTATATGGCCTAACGCTCATTATATAAACTTCGAGCGAGTGTTACGGAGTTGATATAATGAGCGTATGTCCATATAAAGAATACTAAGCGCTCCAGTCGAGGCAGTACGGCTCAGGTGCCAGGTGTCTCTAATGAGTAATGAACTTTTTAAAAAAAGATTCCAACGAATTGAAAACCTCCTCCTTTTTTGAAGTCGGTTAAAAGTGCCGTGAGTTGCTTTTAGAAAAGTATAGCACTGTCACTGCCGTGCCTATTTTGTTTGCCTGTCTTTTGCTCGAAACTTCGGGAGTTACCATGCTCTCTGATCCTACAACTTTTGTTGGCCCGAACAGAACCTCATGATCCTCAGCCAAATGAGCTAGTCAGGCGGTCAAAATTCATAATTCAAAATATTTTTATTTAATTAGACTTTTACAAGTACTTTTGAATCGTCAAAAGCATCTACCACTGGTTCGGAATGCCTTTCATACCGAGAAGAACCAGCAAGAAACTCGGCACTTGCTCTTTTCAAAGATTTGATATACCATGCCATGTATAAAAGTAATTTGAAGTCCCGCGCATTGCTGGAAAACTGAAAGTCTGCAGTAAACTTGCCTAAATATATGATATACATTATACACAGCGTATTGTATTTACTTTACCTAGAGCAAGGTTTTATATTTGATCAAGTCTCCAAAGAGAAAACGAAGAAATTCTCTAATAAATTAAACAAATAATTTCTTTGCTAGAGTTCGCAGTGAATTCTTAACTTGACAAACTTTTCGCTCCGCGCAATTTGCTTTTAGCTCTTTATTGGCTTCCCGGGGGCTCATATTTTTTCCTTGACTTTTGACCAACTTTATCAAAAATGATCGTTATAATAATTATTACCAGTAAATTATTACACTATACTCGTCTATATTTTGAAATTCATAGTTGACTCGCCAAAGCTCAAACTAAAGTTATACGGGCTCAAAGATTTAATTACATACAAATAAATCATTAAACCTGTGTAAAGATACCTACTACACATTTTTACACAAATCTGACAAACCATAAACTCAGATATTTGTTTCTAGAACACGTCTACAAAATTTTATTGAGTTTAATCGGTTAGTATTCAAATGAGAACCAAACTACGTTTGTATGGAAAGTGCTATGAAGGGCGCTAAGGTTACTTCTCTAGTGGGTAAGTAGGAAGGTACGTACTGTGTTACAGTTTTACTGCAGGTAGTAGTAGAACATAGTAGGAAGGCAAAGTTACAGTGCCTTCTGGGCTTTATGAAGTAGAGGTAAACCAAGACGTTGATATGCCTGCGGTGTTATTTGTCGTGACTAATTTGACCCGTAATTATTACCCTTAATTTATTATAGGGATTTATTAGAACAGGGAATATACTTGAATAATATTGTTCCTCGAACCCTTATATTGGACTAGCTGTAACAAATTTCGAGAATCGAGAACGCTACAATAACTAATTATTAAGAATTACCCAGAAATATATAATTATTATATTATTATTTATGTATGTATTAATAAAGTAAGTATTAATTAGAGTAAAAAAAAAACTACGAATACCTATTGAAAAAAAGTACTTATAACGAAACTTCTTGCTTTTTGAAAAAGAAAAAAATAAAAGTCATCCCAATTCCAAATAGAATAGGGCAAAGGCAAGAGAAAAAAAAATAAGAAAATGAGTAAAAAGTCTGAAAAATAAAACTTTATTGGTAATTGTTTTAGATATAAAGCTATTATTATTAAATCTTTTTCTTATAACAAAATTATAATTGCGTCTTTTTTTTTAAATTGTTTTGTTACTTTAAAAATAAACATAAATTTAGTAGCTATAAGAATTTATCGATTAGTTTATAACTTACTTAGTTTTGGCTGTCGGTGAAAAATAAATAATATGTGCAACATTTTATTTTGCCAATACCTACTTTGCGAAGAATTTTCTAGTAAAAATTTTAGTAGTAGTTGCGATCAATCAATCTACAATAGATTTCCAAGTTTTGCCCATTTTTCACGTCACACATACCTACATTAAAATTCAGCGCGAGCAGTTTTCCATTAATAAACGTAGGTACTTCAAGGATTATTAATTCTTCTAAATTTTCGCTAAGCCTTTCTAAAGCTTAGATTTAGGATCTAAATACCTATTGGTGGTTTTAGACACCTGATTTTATTTTAAATACCATTCAACCTGTATCTCTGATTTTATGGGATCAATTTTTATTGAAGCAGTATTATACAATCAATTTCCGAAATATTATTAAAATTAATGGTTATATGTTAGGTAACTAAAAATCCATTTATATCTAGGTAAAACCTTTCTTTATCTGAGAAATAGAAGTAAGCTATCGATGGGTTGTGATTATGATGAAAGACAGATCAAACAAAATGGTACATAACATAAAATTTAAAAAACCCCCGACACAAAAATCTCTATAAGAAAACCTTAAGAAAACTAGAAAAGAGCTGATATCTTTCAAACGGCTGAACCGATTTTCTAAATATAAAAGAAAACCACCTTGAGGACTCCTGCATGTCTGAAAGTTGGTCTGAGAGTCCACCGGCCTGAGCCATCTATCCAATCTGGCAAATTTGAAATTATTATTCCGCCAGAATAATCCTCTGTCGGTTGCCAGAGCCTCGTTAGAGGCAGAGAAGTGGGTGGTTACATGAAGTTGACTATTGGAGACGTATATTATTTTCCGAATAAATAATTTTGTTTATTATTACGAAATAGAGTTGAAACCACAAAAATACTTCGTCAACATATTCGTAAAAGTTTCCTGCAACTCTTAGAATAACAACATTTCTCAGCAAGTTTACAAACATAGGTCTTGAAAGTTAAATAGATTTCGATGGAATTTCTCTCGTTCAGCAGACATCCCATAAATATCTCGTGAGATGCCTTTTACTACGCACGACACGACCGTGTAAAATAAGTACACATTTAACTGTCCCGAGCTGATTCGCACGAGTGTGATATACAAATTATAAATGTTCTTAATGCAATGTTCTGAACGATAGTAAAAACAGAAATGAAATGAAAGGAGTTTATAGTAGGCACCTAGTTATAAGTAAATGCATAACAACTTACTTTCATTCAACAAAGAGATAACTTCTAGGTATGAGGTAAAGTCATTCACGTCTGATTGAAAACAATAATCGAATTTTATTCAATTAATTTTTACCAAGAGATAAAATATTCAGTTTATTCGTGCGAAATTCTAATTAAACAATTGGTACTTGATCATCATCGTCTCAGCTAAGTTGTAAGTATCATCAGCATAATCAACGCATTGCCGGCCCACTAGTAACGTTAACTTCGAAAAGTAAGCGGTGAGTGCCCGGGATCGGACGGATCCGACGGATCGGAAAAGTCGGACGTCTTAACCACTAGGCTATCACGGCACTAAGTTGTAAGCACAGGATAATTACGGGAGAAATTTCGCATCGCGGTCGAATCTTGTAAAAGCGTCTAACTCCGCAAAACCAAGTTGGAAGTGATAAGAATACATTAGTCGTCAACCGCGACAGATAATAATGTCTTTTTCAATTTTATGTTCGGGTAACTTCGCCCAAGTTATCAGACCCATTTCCGTCATGTTGTATTTTTCGTAGAACCTAAAAAGATCTTGAAAAAAGTCGATTTTATTATTATAGTTATTATAAAAAGTAGGACTAGGTACGTCTTTCGTTTGGTGACGGGCGAGGGTGGAAGGCGAGCATCCCTCGCCGGAGATATCGAGGATGGGGAAGGTGGACCAGGAATTGATCTCCGCGTACCCTGGCCTCCAAGAAGACCTGAGACACGAAGCGGCCTGTTTAGTTAGCTACCGTCCTGATAGTATGGTCGTTGAGTTGGTAGGTGTTGTGTTTCCAGGTGTTTGAGGGCACATAGCACTCTAGTTGTGGGTCTGCTTCAGCGTCTTACTGGCGGAGTAACGAGGAGTTTTCAGTCCCTTGTGCTCCGTCGTCAGCGCTGAGATGAAACTTCGTGAGGTTTTTAGTCAATAGGAGTCCAACATAACCACTGTGCTCCTCCATGGCCGGTGGTATCCATGATAGATTTTCCTTAAATAAAAAGGTAGGTACGTCTTTCTTTCGTTTTATTAGTTAAGAAAAATATGGACGAGTAAGCAAAACGTATTAAAAAATAGCTTTATTTTCCTTTTTTAAACTTACTTAACTGTTATCTTATTTTAATAATTAATAATAATTAATATCTACAAAAAGTTCTTAAGTACTAAATATTGGTGAAAGGATTGCTTTTAGTGGTGAAGCCTTCTCCAAGTTTTTCCATGTCTCTCTATCTTATGCGGCTCTAGCTCTAACCATTATGGTCCTAACGTCAAACGTAAAATGAAAAAGTTGTAAGATGTAGACAATTCAAGCATTCAGATGTCTCATACAAAAACGTGCGCCTGCGCATCGATTTTAAATCAAGATCATATTATGACGCATATTTGCGACGTTGCCGCTCTGCGCGCACGCGTTTTATCCAATAGGTGTACATACTATGCCCACCTGTGTGTCATTATCATACTATTTGACACTGAAACTAGACGTTGCCACACCGCACAGGTTAATGTCAACATTGTCAACCTGTTTTCCAACTACATGTGTGCGCTCACACTGTGAACAAAACAAGTATGAATTTAAGCTAATTTCTTTGAGTTCTGGATCACTGTGTCTCTTGTGTTTTCAAATAAAGCCTTTGCAGCCAGTGACTGCCATTTGGTTCTTACCTTCTCTGTGGTCATAAGCCTTGTTAACAGTGGTGTTATTGTTTATATTTTTTCATAAATAAATTAACATTGTTATAATGTTTTTGTCATACGAAATTGTGACAACATTTGGAGTGTCAGCGGTAAGAGAAAGACTTGTTTAGAGATAACTTTGTTCGTAAAACTAGGTCAGTGTTAAAATAGAACGCCAAAGACATATTAATGTGACATGTTAATTATCTTGTTGTAATAACTGTAAGTAGTACCTACTACAGGTTTTCAAGGACGATTAATAAATCTCATAGAACATGTATAATAAAAGTAGGTAGGTATGGAGGGGTAAAGCTAATATAAAACTCTTTCCATATTCTTCATTTTTCCCCCAATTTTTTATTGGCATTCCACATTTGTTTTTGTTTTACATTAAAACTGCCTTTTCAAAGAGCTAATTGAGGCTTTGAATAGGTAACGTTAATTTTGTAATAGCTGAGAGCATTATTATAGTCGATTAATGATTATATTATTATTGTAGTTGATTAACTTCGATAAATACGTTTTCATGAGTTTCAAATGTTTTCTTCTTTTTGGCACAGTGATATTATTTCTAAATTTGAATATTTTTTTGAGTAAATAAGTATTTTAGGCCATACGTTTGTTATTACTTGTTATTACTAGCTATCTTTGGGTTGGTCTTAAGAGGGCTCTCTCCGTCACTCGTTTCCAATCGTAGTTCCAATTTCATTTGAATATTAAGCAACCAAAGTCCATGAAATTTTGCAGACATATTCTAGAAACTAATAACGTCTGTGGTTTTCCAGATTTCTGTTAAAATATTCGGTTTCAAAGTTACGCGGTCTTAAAAATTTACATACAAATCTTTGAGTCCCTGTAATTTTAAAACTACATATTTTTAGAAAAATCTAAAACACCACAGACACAGATATTAGTTTCTAGAATATGTCTGCAAAATTTCATGGACTTTGGTTGCTTAATATTCAAATGAAATTGGAACTACGATTGTATGAAACGATTGACGGAGAGAGCCCTGTTAATAGTTTTATCTTTTCCATTTTCAGTTGCTTTCGTTCTTCGTGTCAGTTACGGTTCTACTCACGGTGGTATCACGACGTGGACTCCTCCGACCGGCTGCCATTAAACAGCCATTGGTTCCGCATACGAAGGAGAGGCCTCTACCATCTGCTCCTGAGCTGACTCCTTTAGCTGACTCTGCATAAAACAATTTTATGGAGATAATTAGTTAGCGGGGTTTCCGATATAGGTGGATATTTGTATATTATTTTGATATCAAGCATAGGGTCACATTACAACATGTCGCTTTTGTCTATTTTGTATGGATTGTCAAACTTTCATAAAAATAGCTGTTTCGTATGCTAGAATAAAAGAATTAGTGGGTTCAGTAAGATAGTTAAGAGGGCTCTCTCCGTCACTCGTTTCATACAATCGTAGTTCCAATTTCATTTGAATATCAAGCAACCAAAGTCCATGAAATTTTGCAGACATATTCTAGAAACTAATATCTATGTCTGTGGTTTTCCAGATTTCTGTTAAAATATTCGGTTTCAAAGTTACGCGTTATAAGTTTCTAGAATATGTCTGCAAAATTTCATGGACTTTGGTTGCTTAATATATTCAAATGAAATTGTAACTACGATTGTATGAAACAAGTGACGGAAAGAGCCCTGTTAATACGATTTCTGAAAATGAAATTCATTGTCGGGTACCTTTATGCATTTTCAATACGGTTAGTAGAGTTTGCATATCTTGAAAAAGTAAATAGATTTAGAGTTTAAGAATAATGAATGGAATTAAAAAATTTGCAATGCACATTAAGTATTAGTTTTCAGTTTAGATAATTAACATATTTTTTAATAAGTACCTTCTTGGAATTTATCTCATTATGAACGTGATTAATATTAATATGTGCAAACGTTTACCTACTACGCTTAGCGGACCCGTAAATAATACTTTGTGATAGAAAAAGTAAAACATAATTTTAAAGACTTTCAAACCAGGAGCATTTTTATTAAACTTGTTATATCGGTTACAAAATTATTGAAGTTTACGAAAATCATGAAAGCTTTCGAGATGTGCAAACTTGTTCAAGGAGTAAGCCTATCATTTCCTGTATTCAGTATTTAATTTAAGATGTATTGTTTCTGATAATTATCATTCTGTCAAGTGTGAGCATCGCATCCAACTAGACGATAATATGACAAACATTTCTGAAATGAATTCGTTAATGTGACCTTAGGCTGCCATCTGGGTGCCATCTGCATTTGTGATTTACCTATCTCGATTATCATATTGATCTAATCAACTACTAATTACTATCAGTAGTATATTTGATTAAGTATTATAATATGTAGTTCGTAGTATATTATAAGTAGCTAGAAGCTCTACAGACTTAAAATTTTCGGAAATAAATATAGACCTACTTCTAATTTATTTTACATGTATAGATTGTTACCTACGCAATTTTTTACCCCAATAAGTATGGTAAGGCATGAAAAACAAACCAAGTTTTGTTTATTTTATAATAAATTAAAAATCTAAGTAAATTTTATTATTTTATTTGTTTTAATAGTCAACAGTTTCTCTATACTTTTGGAGTATCTATGTATTTTTCTTTTTGATATTTCTAAGAAAGAACGGAAAATAAATTTTAAATTTAAAGATTCTAAATTTGAGTGCTCTCTATATTTTTATTAATACAGTATGTGCAAGTGTAAATTAAAAATTTATAACACCCCCGACAAGTGAAGGTTACAGTAACTAGAAAAGAGCTGATAACTTTCAAACGGCTGAACCGATTTTCTTGGATTATAACTAAGACCACTCTCGATCAAGCCACCTTTCAAATAAAAAAAAACTTCATTAGTTTAGGAGCTACGATGCCACAGACAGATACACAGATACGCACGTCAAACTTATAATATGCCTCTTTTTGGGTCGGGGGTTAAGACAATAGGCTCATGACTGGCACCTAAAGTGAAAGTTCTAAATTAAAATAGGTAACATACATTGGTAAGAAAAAGATGCGAATAGTCTAAAATTTTGTTGCGCTCAGAATCAGCGTAAGTGTATTTTGATTATATCAATAGTACCTGATATCCAATTGAAATAGTTGTTTGGTTTACCCTTAAGATGCGAAGTGAAACATTTTAAGATTAACTCTCTACAATTACTAGGTATTCGTTGAGGCAATTTCTAATGAGTCCCATAATTAGAACCAATTTTTATTGAGGCCGGCTAAAGTAAACTGAGTTATAAGCTTTAGTATTTTTATGATACGGCGAGTAATCAGCCCCTGTATATACTTGTAACACTTGTATCCATCAGTCTTCAAAGCCGTAAACCATTCAAGCTTGGGCAAATAAAGAAATAAAAATGGAGACGGGCAACGAAAGCAACATTTTCCAACGCAAAGTGACTTAGGAGTAGCGGTAATAAAATCAATCGGACCGGAAAACGATCGAGAATCGAATTCTGAACCGTCGCTTTTAGAGGAAATTAGGCGAGAAACGTCAAATGGAGACTTGCGGCAGGGTAATGGAAGTAGACTGATTCCTAAATGCAATCAATATCCGATAAAGGGACGGCCATTTTGTTTTTAAAAGGCTTTCAAAGTCTGAAAGAAAAGATAGTGGAAACGAAATTGTTAGATGAATTGAGTTTTTAAAGTACATTGCTACCTACATTACATTATTATAGGGTAAACTTACATGTAATGCACAATATAATAACATGATATAGTAACTTTTATGTTATTATATCATGTATAATAACATAAAAGTAAAAACATTATATTAATTACCTATGCTTGGTTAGGTACTTCTTTGGTTCAGTGATCAAAAAAGGTTCAGATGTTGAATAGAATCAGGCGTTATCTACTTTGCATGATATACAAGGAACTACAAGTCTAATTCGCTATAATGCGCTAATAGACTTTGTATACAACGGGAAGTATACGATATTCACCGCCCACCACTACTAAAGGATCAGGAAGAGCAGCAATACACATTACCAACACACAAAACCACAGAAATCTTCTAGAGCACACTCAACGTATGTTCTACTCTGACACCCTAGCATTCTCATGAGATGTAGACTCCACAATGCAGGATTCCAAACTTTGCGATTGTGCATTGTGGAGTCACTCTGCAGTCTACACCATTGTTGAACCACAGCCACACATAGGTACACTGTTCTATATTATGTACACCGTTGTTATGTACCTACGTGAACAAATTGCTCTAGTGAAATCGGTTCCGAATCTCTGTAGGTGTGACATGTAACATATAAACATACACATTACATACATACACATTTTCACAATTAATTTCCACGAATATGTACGAAGCGATTTACTTACCTCCTCATTTTTAATTCGAACCGCTAGGATATGGAACGCTTCCAGCATCAGTTTTCCTATCCAAATTATATGCGTACTTTGAAGTCAAGAGTGAAAAGGCATTTTCTAGGCAAGCGCAAACCATCTTAGTCTGCATCATCACTTGCCAGCAGGTATGTTTGCATACAAGCGCTAGTCTATATATAAAAAATATATATTTAGACTCAGCACCAAAAATGCAGGCCGCCTTTGTCCCCTTATGTATAGTTTCTCTTTTGTGTTCTATGTATATATGTTTGTATGTGCAATAAAGAATTCTAAATGGAAAATAAGTAAAAAAAGGCAGCAGCACTCAGCAGGGATTTTGATTACTAAAATACTTTATTTATCTCGCTTTTGCCGGTTTTACGGTGGCGGTCTTAAATCCCCGTGCCTTATAAACATGCTTTCATCGACATGCTCGTTGGACTATTATCTTGCGACACTTACCTAGCAACTATTTCGGCAAGCTACAGACAAATAGGTAAAAGCTAGTGAGATATAAGTAAAACCGGAAACCTGTAGCGCACGTACCTACGTTAAAGCACAACTTTCCTGCCATCGTTACCAACAGATGTCTATTAGAAAGTCAATTGCTCTTCACTTTACATACAGTATAATTTGACACAGCTCATACGGTATCAGAGACGGATCTTTATTATCCTTGTGTATTAAGTGTTAGGGGTGAAAACAGTATGTAAGAACTCTGATTTACAAATTGAATACCTATTCGGTTAAAAAGTTGCGAATAACTTTACGTACACAAAGCAAAACAAATCGGTAAGCAGGCAACACAACGAAGCATTATGTGTGTGCATAACTCGTTTACTTATTATTTTACACCTATCTCTCTTTAATGAATTGTCGGTCTCTTTTCACCATACCTACTTGCAATAATTACAAATTACATATTTCGCTGATTTCCCCACAGCAGGCACTAGGTAGTATTGCCGCTTACCCACGCTGATAGAATCCGATCGTCGAAGCACAATTATGTCAGAGTAAAATGGCCTTAAACCACCTTGAGATAACGTCTAAAATTCACGACTTTAATTAGCAGTTTTCACTTGCAGTGCTGGCTGTAGATATGTGGACGAATTTAAGCTTTAAAACAAGACAGTTAAGGTCTATTCATCACTGAAATGTTTCGAACCCACAAAACGATAAATTATGCGGTGTAGGTATACCTATAGATTACAGAATGGCAATATCAAGTTGATGTCCCATTTTTTAAATCTACCCTACCTATTTTATAAATTATTGTCAAATAGAACTTGAGCACGCGGATTAATAAATCCTAGTAGTGAATTCATTTATGGTGTATTGTGTTATTTTTCACACTGAATAACTACTGAACTTCTCACCACCATGGAACATTTATTTATCTTTGTTTAAAAAGCAGAGATTGTTATTTGAGCGGAATATTTCGATAACCGAAATCGATGATATCGGTAAGTAAACAAATATAACCTACTCGTATTGAAATTATGTTTATGGTTTTACTTATGTGCATTTAGTATTTTCTAAAGGTTAGCGTAATGTTTTTAGTCCATTTAATACTTTTAATCAGACGCATTATAATATAACAATGTAACCAATATACTAAATACTAGTTGATGCCCGCGACTTCATTCCCGTGTATATAGGTTATTAAAAATCCCGTGGAACTCATTAATTTTCCGGGATAAAAAGTAACCTATGTATTAATCCAGGATATAATCATTTACAGATGAATACCGTGCGTTTGTGGGTCTGTCACTACGGAGAAACGGGGCATGTAGACAATTGTTGACCTGGGCCCAAACCATCAGCTTATAAGATGGAGTCACATCACCACCAAGAAATCGTTGCAATGCATAGCGTGGATTCCTTTTTAAAAATTTGGTTGACAGCGACCAAGCACAATGTAGTTCTACAAACTGTGCGGAAGCATTTGCGTGCGGCCGGAATACATTACGAAGAAAATATTACGAATGGTTTGCACCAGGACCATAGACTTTCATTTTGCAATGAAATATATAAACTTTGACTGATGTAATTACGTTGTTATTTTTAATAATGAAAAATCTTTTGAGTCGGACAAGGATGGACGTAAAATACTATAATAATAGAACAACAGGTAAACGATATATTATACTTTAAATAAAGTATAATATACCTTCAACCTGGGAGTCTCTGTGGGGCAGCATAGACTTGCTGGAATATGGTTACTAACATGACGAGTCGATTACAAAAAGTAATAGCTTACGAGGGTGGCCTACCTTTATACATTATTAAATAAAGTATAGGTAATTAATTTAATTCTATTTGTGAGTGATGTTATTGTTATTGCAGTTAGAAGTTATAATTGATTTTGATTTCTAACTAAGTAATTAACATGTTGATTCATCTCACAAACCTAAAAGTAACCCAAAACGTAAATAAAACATTACGTTCATACTTGACCGACTTTTAGCATACTTCACATCGATATTGGTTTTAAATTACTATAGGAGTAATAGGAGTAGATAAAGTATGTCAATTTTTTTTCCTCTTTTGTATACCTTCTGTTAACTTGATGTGTTAATTTTTTGACAAGCGTCTTATTTATTTCTTGCTTATTATAATAATTTATGAACTGCACAAAAGACAAATAAATAACTTCTAAAATAGAAAAGTGTTATTATTTTTGTTTTTTCTTGCTTATAATTATATTGTTTGAAAGTATGATAATTTTGACTGTATAAAGAAGACAAAATAAATAATTGCAAAAATAAAAAAGCAATCCCCCACTAGGATTAGAACTAACGCCATATTTAAGAACTTCAACACTATTACCACTCGGCCATCAGAACTATGTTGACGAATGTGAAATTTGCAACCCTATACGACTGGTAAGGTTATCTAGAAGTGTGAGTGAGTGTAGTAAGTGTGAGTGTATCTATTATCGGATAGCATCGGGTCGTATCTTTGTGTGTTATACATACGCGCGCATTAGTATGCTCTGCCAAGCGAATTATTTTTCCGAGTGTACGAATGGCTTTTAAAGGATTAACATAAGGAAATCAAAATGGGAGCGAACAAAATGTAAGTGACATGGTCTAATAACAAGTGTAAATTAAAAATTTATAACACCCCCGACAAGTGAAGGTTACAGTAACTAGAAAAGAGCTGATAACTTTCAAACGACTGAACCAATTTTCTTAGATTATACCTAAGAGCACTCTCGATCAAGCCAGAATTCAAACAAAAAAAAAAAACTAAATTAAAATCTGTTCATTAGTTTAGAGCTACGATGCCACAGACAGATACACAGATATATAGATACACAATTCAAACTTATAACACCTCTCTTGAGTCGGGGGTTAATAAGACTCAGAATCATAATAATATATTAATCTACTAGATCATACCCGCGACTTTGTCTGCATAAATTTAGATTTTAAAAAGTTCCATGGTTGTCTATGATTTTCTGGCATAAAAATTGGTCTATGTCTGTTCCCTGGATGCTAGGTATCTCAGTACCAAACAGATGATACCCGCAACTTAATTCACGTGGATTTATGTTTTTCAACAATCCCGTGGGAACTCATTGATTTTCGGGGACCAAAAGCAACCTATTTTTCCTCGGGATACTATCTTGTGCTTTTCGTCAAAATCAGTTAAACGGGTGGGCCGTGAAACAGACATACACTTCGCATTTAATAGTAGGTATAAAGCTTTGATGAAGGTTTCTTCAAAAAGTTCAAGACATAATATATTCATCAACTAAGAATGACTCATTACAACCCCTACTGGGCCATTCATTAAAAATTTCTGATCACCGAACTGAACGAACTCACTAATCCGTATAATTTTGAAGGGCTATTTGAAATGGGACTTGTTTACGTATTATTTTCTTTCATCTTTTCCCATTATTTTGATATTGCCACTGTTTTCCGAAAAATTAGACTGGTCTGCAGTTAAAGTTACTGAAAAATCGCTTTCCGGGTACATTAAAACGGTAAATTCAAAACTATCAACAGGTGAACGGTTACAATGGGTGCTTTAGATTACAAAAAGCAAACTGTAATGTAAATATTTATGAACACTATTAAAATTTATCGAGCACCCGGGGGTGAATTCAGCGGATAATTGGAGTTGGTAGGGGAATTGTATTTCGATTCGGATATCCAGTTTAGCTTTTATTTTGACGATATATATAGTGGGTATTTAATAGTAATAATATGGTTCAGTGTTTTATAGTGTGCTTTTATTTTGATACTCACTTTTCCCGCGACTGCGTGATATAATTAGTAGCACTCGAAAATAATGTAGCTATAGGTATAATCCAGTGAAATTTTTTTCAGACTAGAATCAACAGTTCCGGAGATTAATACTTCACCTCTTCAAAGTATTAGAATAGACTAATGGTAACAGAATGGTGAACTAATGACTGGTGAACTTGTAGGTAGGCAGGAAATATTGCTACTCTAATAAATAAGTAATATGAATTAATATTGGCCGAAAAGCTTTCATAGTTTAAGCCTCAATAGCTCAACCGGTAAAGGAGTGGACTGAAAACCGAAAGGTCGACGGTTCAAACCCGGCCCGTTGCACTATTGTCGTACCTGCTCCTAGCACAAGCCTGACGCTTAGTTGGAAAGAAAAAGGGGAATATTAGTCATTTAACATGGCTAATATTCTTCAAAAATAATAGTCTCAGATAATGGTTAAGACTTCGACCCTTCGGAGGTCGATCCCGAGAACCCTCTTACTTGTTGGAGCTATGGGCGTTTTAAGCAATTAAACTAGATACCTTTGAAAGGTGATGCTACCGAAAACAGCACTACTTTTCCAATAAGCGAAAGATAGAACATTTAAAAAAGATTCCGACGAATTGAGAACCTCCTCCTTTTTTGGAAGTCGGTTAATAAAAACGAGATGATAGCTAAACCTATAGTGGAGAGTCCCAAAAAGAAGAAGAGGCAATTAAAGCTCACTTGTTTGTTTTAACGCCTGAGTGTTCCCCATAATGTTTTCAAAGATGTGTGAACTCTGCCAATCCGCACGGCTAATGTGGTGTATTATGACCTAAACTCTTCTCATTCTAAGAGGAAACCCATTCTCAGTAGTAGGCCGGTAAAAAGTGATGAATAACAAGTAAGAACATGACTAGGTACAATGTACATACTTTACAACTTTCACTGTGATATTAAAATTTGCAGATTAAGATTCTGGTTGTCTGAAACGCTGTCGCACATATTAATTTTCCCGGATAATCCGTTTTCCAATTCCAAATTCTACAGATTCAACATTCCAACCACTCCTCTAATCCGATTACCACGATAACAAACATAAAATTTTTCGCTTTAATCATTGTATTGTAAGAATACAGGAGAGTTTATTACGCCGCGGCATTCTGATACCTTAGCCTGAAGTGAACATTAAAAAATTAAAAAAAATGTAATTAAGATGGACTCGCCAATTATTTTATAGACTAACTAGAGGATGCCCGCGACTTCATCCGCGTGGATTTAGGTTTTTAAAGATCCCGTGGGAACTGTTTAATTTTCCGGGATAAAACGCCTATGTCAATTACACGGACGCAAGCTACCTCGGTACCAAATTTTATACAAATCGGTTAAGCGGATGGGTTTTTAGGAATCCCGTGGAAACTCTTTGATTTTCCGGGATAAAAAGTAGCCTATGTCCGTCCCCGGGATATAAGCTAACCCTGTACCAGTTTCGGTTAAACTGTCGGGCCGTGAAAAGGTAGGAGACAGACAGACAGACAGAAAGACAGACAGACAGATAGACAGACGGACAAACATGCTTTCGCATCTATACTAATAAATAAAATTGGAGTGTCTGTCTGTAATTTCGAAATAACTACCTCATATTAAGCTCATATGGTTATTTGAACGATACCATAACTGAATCACACGTTTTTAAAATTTTTGTCTGTCTGTCTGTCTGTCTGTCTGTCTGTCTGTCTGTCTGTCTGTCTGTCTGTTTGAAAAGGCTAATCTTTGGAACGGCTGAATCGATTTTGACGGGACTTTCACAGGCAAGTAGAGGATTGACCAGGGCGTAAAATAGGCTACTTTTTTAACCGACTTTCAAAAAGGGAGTTGTGTTTTTCTACCTATGTACACCGAAATCTCCGAGATTTCTGAACCGATTTGGGTCATTTCTTTATTAATCGATAGAGGAACTTTGCGACATTGTTTCATAAAAAATTTGGAGTCCAACTCCTCAATCCTGATGCTGCAGGGGATCTGACCAATCCACGCGGGCGAAGCTGCGGGCATCAGCTAGTTTATAATATTAGTATTTAATGTTAGTGATAATAGAAGAGTTGCAACTGATCCTTTTTGTTCAAGACATAACGAGGGTCAGTAACAACGCCATGAAAGTCGATCCCTCTCCATTTAGATTTAATCAGCAAAGTTTCAATTAATTGCTTGAAACGATCTTTTCATAAACATCGTTTACAGACTCGGGTTGTTTTTTTTTATAAGATAGTCATTGCATTATATCACACTAATATTATAAAGGCGAAAGTTTGTACGTTTGGATGTGTGTGTGTGTGTGTGTGCGTGTGTGTGTGTTTGTGTATATTTTTGTTATTCTTTCATGCAACTAACTATTGGACAAATCTGGCTATTATAGGGTGGATATGGATATTATAGTGTACTTTTTATCTCGTAAAAATACATGGTGTTTCAATTTTCAAAGTAAGATAACTATACCAAATGGGGTATTATATGAAAGGGCTTTACCTATGTATTCTAAAACAGATTTTTATTTATTTTTATGCATAATACTTTTTAATTTATCGTGCAAAATGTCGAAAAAATTATCCGAGCACGGAAAAGGTTCCGTGCTCGGATAATTTTCGCTTTTTTTATCCATCCATCACCAAACAATTTAATGAAAAAAAACCACGTCGAATCAATTGATTTGAATTAAATTACAAAAGTGACGAAATTAAAAGTGTAGAATATACTTGTAAAATATAGGTAAGTAATGATTATTATTATTAATATTCACACAATATATACTTATGATGACGCTACTCGGAGTATGGATCGGGATAACACAACTTGGGTCTCGGAGACAGACGTCGCGACACCATAGGCGCCAACTCTCGCTACGGGTCAAAGATTATAAAAGCAGAAGGTAAGCTCGTTTTTTGAAGGATTGATACCTTTATTTACCAGAAAGGTAACGAACATGAATTGGTAGGTATGTATACTGTATAGTCCGCAATAAGTTGCCATGACAATAAGGGTATGCCATGGGTATAAGGTGAGCCGTTTTTTTCTCGTTGTCACCCTGATTGCCATGTTAACCTGTCGCGAACTATACCTACTAGGTAGATACGAAAATGATAGCTGCCAAGTATGAAGCAAATTTTTACACCCTCATATAACTTCTGATTACTTTTACAGGGTAAGTATAGTAATAATAAATATCTAGATAATATGTTTATTACCCTTAACCCGGCAGCGTAACGCTAGTGATATCAAAAGGTGCGTATACCCCAGGTCAATATTTATGTAAACTGTGAAGCTACGTGTGTGTCTCACACACACAGGCGTACGAATATGTCTTCACTTTTAAAATACAATTGTATGAGTTTTGCCTATCTGGAGTCTTATACACTACATAGCAGCTTTATGCATGGTGGTTCTATAATACTACGTAGCTTTTAGCATGGTAGCATGTCTGTTATGTTTATAATCTTTGGAAAAGCGCGGTTGCGTCTTTATCAAAACTGTAGCAGAATCTGATTGGTCTGTTTACATTTGCTTGAGGATTTCGGCCAATAGTAAACCTGTAAAAAATACTTTCAACCAATAAGAAAACCATGGAAGTTCCTTATTTTCAGTTTCTTGTGTCCGTTGAAGTTAGAGCATAGAATTTTTATTTTTTCCATGTTTACGTGTATTTAGGACAATAGTGAAATGAGTAAAAAGTGTAGTGTTTAAATATGATAATTATTTACATAGATATCTTATTGTTATCAATTTTGGTAAGTTCAACCTGATTTTATTTCAACTGTGCAAGACTTTGTAAGGCACTTATGTAAAAACTCATACCTCTTTGTTATGCCTTATACATCCTTTGAAATAGATAGGAGGGAAATTAATTAATACACCCTGAAAAAAAAAACAACCACCTATTATTGTTAAAAAATGCATTAAATAGTAGTCGTAAAATAAGTTAAACTTTTGAAGTGATCTGATTCGGTGGTCTATGTTTAATACATATTATTTAGTCTGCGAGTATAATGTTTGCATTTTGTAAACCATTAACGTTTTCTATTTAACCAGTCCTTGCATTTTCTTTCAGCTACTCCTAATTATATTTACATGCGGATATTCAGCGTACCGTGTATATAGACTACAGCAGAATGGACAGGTATGTTTAAAAAAAACACTTTTTTAAATCTCTACCTTCATAGTATAGAACGAAGTCGCTTCACGAATCACGCTTCATGCTTCAATTATTCAATTATCTTGTGGTAACTTTTAAACACACATTTAAAATAACTTATCGCTATCGTAATCACATCATCCAAATCTTCCATTGAACTCAGCAATGGCAGTATGGTGCGATAAAGGCTTGATATCACACTGAATCCTCGCTTAAGCGTGTACGATTTGTTAGACTGGAATGTATTAAAAAAGCACGTCTCACTGCAATGACTACGATGGCAGTAGCATGATTCTGACGTGCGCCTCGTAGAGTTTCTTGTATGACAACTAGATACTATAGCAGCCACGTTGGACACGTTTCCGTCGCGCATTCTGTAGGTATATTGTTTTAGACCTTTAAGGAATCATGGTCCACGAATTCTTTATATTGCTTTAGTCCTTTAAGGAATCATGGTCCAAAGGTCAAACTTTATAGATTTCAAAGTCAAATATATAAGGGTGGGTGAGTGTTCCTTTATTACCCTTCAGTAAAGGCGGTTGCTAGTGATATACCTACTCAGAGTTCGTTTGAAAGGAAAATCCTTCATCCGGGGGAGATGTTTTGCCCGGGAGCCACCTGATCCTGTTTTATTGACGAAATTTTTGTTGTACCCTATATTTGAGCGTTCGAGTGTTCAAGCTTGAATACTTCGTTAGGGCCTTGATTTTCTGTACAGCTCTCTCATAAATCTCTACATAGTGACTTGTTAATTTTTTGATTTTTTAGTCGATGTCCGCGACTTCGCCCACGTGTATTTAGGTTTTTAAAATTCTCGTGGGAGCTCTATGATTTTCCGGAATAAAAAGTAGCCTAAGTCATGTAGATATTCCTTACTTAGTCGTGGAGTGATTGAAGGGCAAATCAACAAACTAACACACTTTTGCATTTATAAATTAAGTACCTATAGGTATGGGTACAAAATAAGGGTAGGTACAACATCATTGAGTTTCATTCCAGTGCGATGCTGCGTAGACGACGTAAAAATCGCCTTGCAAGCTAGATGGCATAGTTTTTCACGTGGTGGTAGGCAATTAGGTGGAATGGTAATTAAGGGCTTATTTGCCTTTTGCCTTCGAATAAAGTAAAGGAAACTAGAAGGTTATCTATTAATATACAGTTTTACAGTATAATTTAATAACTGAATTTTTCAGGTTGCTATACTGCTAAGGCCTACGAAAGTGCTATTTTCTCATAAAAAAGAAGGAGCAACTAACGAACAGTTAAGGTATGTAATTTTTTTTAAATTTTTTCTGTATGGGTACAGAATGCTTACTTAGAAGTACCTTAGTCAGGGTAGGTATACATATTATAATCGGCACGAGTACGTTTTTAAATATAGGTTGATTGAGCTTTATTTGCTACGAAGACTGATCGCACATATTTTAAAACAATAAACTTTTCCAATCTTCGCCCTCAAAATTTTTATGGTTATAAAAAAGAAGTGGTGTATTAAAATAATCATGTAAAAACCAACAATGGCATTGCTTTTACTCAAATTATTCATGTATTTTATTAGCTAGTGACCTCTAAATTCTATTTTTGGTATAAAGTTTTCGCCAATTGCGTTTGTAATTTCTTTAACAGGGCTCTCTCCGTCACTCGTTTCATACAATCGTAGTTCCAATTTCATTTGAATATTAAGCAACCAAAGTCCATGAAATTTTGCAGACATATTCTAGAAAGTAATATCTGTGTCTGTGGTGTTTTAGATTTTTCTAAAAATATGTAGTTTTAAAATTACAGGGGCTCAATGATTTGCATGTAAATTTTTAAGACCGCGTAACTTTGAAACCGAATATTTTAACAGAAATCTGGAAAACCACAGACATAGATATTAGTTTCTAGAATATGTCTGCAAAATTTCATGGACTTTGGTTGCTTAATCACACTAAAATTATAAAGGCGAAAGTTTGTATGTGTGTGAGTGTGTGTGTGTGTGTGTGTGTGTGTGTGTGTGTGTGTGTGTGTGTGTGTGTGTGTGTGTGTGTGTGTGTGTGTGTGTGTGTGTGTGTGTGTGTGTGTGTGTGTATGTTTGTTACTCCTTCACGCAAAAACTATTTTTATCCCGGAAAACCAAAGAGTTCTCACGGGATTTCGAAAAACCTAAATCCACGCGGACGAAGTCGCGGGCGTCAGCTAGTATTCAAATGAAATTGGAACTACGATTGTATGAAACGAGTGACGGAGAGAGCCCTCTTAATAACGCTTCTGAATTTTCACTCTCAAAATACGATATAAATACAGCCTAATGAATTAGTAGTCGTCTAGACATATTTTGTTTAAAAATACTGCTATAACCTTAAAAATGATTAAATGAAAGAATGGCTTCGCATCAATTATCATATTTATTGGTATTTAGTAAACGAAAGCATTCCCAGCAATAGCCCCCAACACTTTTCAATATTCCAGCCTTTCAATCTATACTGATATTATAAAGAAGTAAAGTTTGTAAGTTCATTATTCTTCAAAAGCTTCATTATTTTTGAGTGATATAGGCTATATTTTACTAATAAAGAAATTTGAGATCCTTATGAAAATTGTAATAAGCTACCCGTGCGAAGCCGAGACGGGTCGCTATTATCGCATAAGTAAAATTAATAGTTACTTGCTCATAATAATATAACTTGCCGAAATACGCTAGGTATCCAATTCCATGCTAATATTATAACTACGAAAGTGTGTCTGTTTGTTTATCTATCTGTACATTTCAGAGCCTGACCGCAGAATCCTTTATAATATTTGATAATCCTTTTCCAGAACTGTGGTAGCGTACCAAAATCCTTTTACCGGGGATTACTGTGTACATAAGAGCCGAGAACCTAAAGGTTACATCAACTCAATGGAACCGGATTCACCTGACAGCGGACTGTCTGATGATCAGTATGAACCCCTGAATCTGGTGCCACCATGTCCACCTCCGAGGGATACTCCGGGTCTACCAGTACATGAGCCTTATCAGGTAATCTATACCTTCTTCTTCTTCTCCTAGTGCCATCTCCTATCGGAGGTTGGCAATCATTAAGGCTAACTGGATTTTGTTCAACGCTGCTTTAAACAGTGACCTTGTACCGAAGGTTCTTAAGCCAGGATGTTCGTCTACGGCCAGGTTTACGTTTGCCTTTTATCTTGCCTTGTATTATAAGCTGTAACAGGTCATATTTTGAGTTGCGCATTATATGTCCCAGATATTCGAGCTTTCTCCTTTGTACACATTTGAGTAACTCAGTGGACTTCCCCATTCTCTGCAACACGGTGGTTGCACTTAATCTATACCATTATACTTTAATATACGATCTATACTTTAAACTAAGTACTTTATTAGTTTTATGATTTTTATATTTAAGTATTTTTAACATTTGTGAAAATCTGTATTATTAATTTCAAAATTAAATAAAAATTATAATATTGTAATAATATTATATTATACTATATTGTATTCAACACAATAGAAAGGTGACCCTTGTGAAGAGAAGGCGAGACAGCTTAATCTAAGACTTTGTAAATACTAATTCAGGGAACGATATAACTACCTAATCCCTTTTTTTATTAACCGACTTCCAAAAAAGGAGGAGGTTCTCAATTCGTCGGGATCTTTTTTTTTATTTTTTTTATTTTTTTTATTTTTTATGTATGTTCCCCGATTACTCAAAGACCCCTGGACCGATTTGGAAATTTTTTTTTTTTGTTTGAAAGGGTATACTGTGCAGGTGGTCCCATATAAATTTGGTGAAGATTTGATGAATATCTTCGGAGATGGAGAATAGAACTCCTCAATGGATAGGAGCAAATTGCTCGCGTTCAGTGTAATAGCTTAGTAAACAGTAGGGTTTTAACTGGGCACAGCATATTATAGTACAGTAGGGCCACTAAAAATTGTGAAATAAAAAAATTTCAAAAGAAAAATAAAACCGACTTCAAAAACGACAAACACTAAAAAGTAAAAAATAACTTTTGTTTAGCTACACGTGTAATGCACCTAGGTATGACGTCGGGCGAGCTTCACTCTTGGATTTCTAATTTTGTTTTAATATGCTCGCTCGACTTCATACCTAGGTGCATTACACGTGTAGCTAAACAAAAGTTATTTTTTACTTTTTAGTGTTTGTCGTTTTTGAAGTCGGTTTTATTTTTCTTTTGAAAATTTTGAGGTTTCAGCTTTCTTTCATATTTTTCATCTTTACAAGTAAATAACATAACTTTATTAGTATTATAAGCTTAGATTTTTACGGCTATACTCACGTATTTTTAACCGACTTCCAAAAAAGGAGGAGGTTCTCAATTCGTCGGGATCTTTTTTTTTATTTTTTTTATTTTTTATGTATGTTCTCCGATTACTCAAAGACCCCTGGACCGATTTGGAAATTTTTTTTTTGTTTGAAAGGGTATACTGTGCAGGTGGTCCCATATAAATTTGGTGAAGATCTGATGAATATCTTCGGAGATGGAGAACAGAACTCCTCAATGGATAGGAGCAAATTGCTCGCGATCAGTGTAATAGCTTAGTAAACAGTAGGGTTTTAACTGGGCACAGCATATTATAGTACAGTAGGGCCACTAAAAATTGTGAAATAAAAAATTTTCAAAAGAAAAATAAAACCGACTTCAAAAACGACAAACACTAAAAAGTAAAAAATAACTTTTGTTTAGCTACACGTGTAATGCACCTAGATATGAAGTCGGGCGAGCTTCACTCTTGGATTTCTAATTTTGTTTTAATATGCTTGCTCGACTTCATACCTAGGTGCATTACACGTGTAGCTAAACAAAAGTTATTTTTTACTTTTAAGTGTTTGTCGTTTTTGAAGTCGGTTTTATTTTTCTTTTGAATTTTTTTTATAGTCGACGTAAGACGGGCTAATTTTGAACAAATTCATTCAAAAATTTGTATCACGTGCCCACTAAAAATATATCTATTCTATAACACATCATCATCATCTTCATTATGATCAAGCCATCACCGACTCACTACAGAGTACGGGTCGCCCGTCAGAGTGAGAAGGGTTTTGGCCATAGACTACAGAATGCAGGTTTCCTCACGATATTTTCCTTCACCGTTAAAGCATGATATTTAATTAGAAATAATTAACGCATATAATTCCGAAAAGTTAGAAAAGTTAGGTGCGTGCCCGGGATCGAACCCTCGACCTCCGATCAGGAGGCGGACGTCCTAACCACTACGCTAGTACAGCTTACTAGGCTATATATCACATACGAGTATAATACCTACTAAGGTAGATTTTTAGTATACCTATGGAGTGGAATTTACATAATCTTTTGACAAATAACATTGTTTCAGTATCGGGAGCCGTTTAAACCATCCATGACGCCGGTTTACGACAACAGCGTCAATAAAACATGGAAATGGGACTACACCGAGTATCAAATCTAAATTTATTCGCTGATGGAGAAGTTATGGATGTACCAGGAAGGCACAAAAATACCTAACGCATTAACTCGAGTCCTTAATAAAACGAAGACAAAAGAACACTTAAACCTAACTAAAACTTAAATAGTAACACTAAAATAGTGTACACTATTTAAGTAGGTAGTTCAACATTATACTATCTCTAACTAAGACTTAGAGGGCTGAGATCTTTAAAGTGTACTTTAATTTAGCTCCACTAATATCTTCAACATACAAGAATATTGGACCTGCGATTGCCATTCTGTTTTTGAAGTAACTCTATTTTCACCATTTTGGCGCATTATGGTCCAAATGCACTTACGCTGCGCCGTGCAACGCAACGCGACGCGACGCGGCACGTCAAATATAGTTTATAATATAATATGAGTTTGTATGGCTCAAAAAGCAATTGAGCGACGTTGCGCGACGCGGCACAACAAATATAGTTTATGTGAGTTTGTAGCACGGCGCTGCCGCGTCGCGTCACGTCGCGCAGCGCATTTTAAGTGGGTTTGGACCAAGCACCAGTGAGCGTCAGTGAGCGTACTCGGACCCAAATCTTAGTGATGACACATCTGTCACAAAAAGTGCCAATTTTAATTTGTGGTACGTTCAACAGAACAGCCCGTAGGTAGCTCATAGGTTTTCGTTGTTTTTCCTGTTTCCTAGTAATTATAATATTTAGATAGGCAGTTTTTAGGCCATATTTACTTAAATTGGTGACAAAAATCTCACCCTTTTTACAAAAGTTTTATTCTTAGTTTAAATAGTTTAAGAACGAATGTATGAGCTCTATTCATACTTTCAAAGGGACACCTAAAAGAAGAGCACCATTCAGGTTTTTACTAACGCCATCTAGTTCAGCTATGAAATAAGTTTCATCTGTCACACGTTACTTATTATTTTCTCTTTGGATGAATTTCGATAAAGAACCAGTTTTATAGGAAAATATAATAAATAAGAAAGAGATCTAATACTAAAGATTTCAATCTATAAAAGCTGTTGATATTCTAAATTCTATTAAAATTATAAGTAAGTTGGTAGTAAGTACTTAGTACTTATTAATTATAAGTTTGAGTATAATTATTATGTTTTAGATATTATAAACTGGAGTTAATTATTTATTATAATTATTATGATCAATTCCTCCATGTGAAATATAATTTATATAATAAATATCTACTTATTAAAAATACTAGCACTCAGCACTTTGATTTTTGCTTTAGCAAACAATTGAAACTTTATTGTAGTATTGGCTTATGAATGACTCATTTAACAAAGACTTGCTCCTTGAAGTATCAGTCGCTTATTTGGGATGCAACATGTGCAGACACTTTAGCTACAGTTCAGGGAACTTCTAACAATACACCAAGGCTTCGACGTCACTGTTCATCAAATTGTTAGTCCATTTTACGCTAGTAGCCCTAAAGTAGCCCTACTTTTTATGATTTCACGTCACATCATAGCCTAATATTTGACATATCGTAAACAATCCGAGAGTTCCCTCACTCTAGATCTCTCTGCTTTAGCTGTATCCCACATTCAGGCGACGTCCTCTGTGGTGGGTGCAGCGGCCACCAGCGCCATATACGGGCCAAGAGGCGCAAGTATGGAAATTTCGATGGGAGTTTCATATTTTTGCTTTTTAGGTGACGACTGGTGTCGTGGGACCGGGGGCCCTTAAGAAATTTCAGGAAAGGTTATCTTGTCAACCAGGGATCCAAGAACTGGCAGATACCTAGGACCAATAATATTAATTAGTTCGGCCATCCAAAGGCGCAATGCTGCCAGCATCTTGGGTAGGTACACCGTACAAAGCCACGGTGCGGTGGATTCGACAATGTTTTAGATTTTATTCAAATTATTAACTGACTTCATAAGAGGTTATGTTTTAGTTTAATTATTTAAGTTTTATTTAGATTTAATTTTATTATATTATTTATTGTAAACTATTTGAAAAAGTAGAGAAGAGTGCATATATTTTTAACCCCCGACCCAAAAAGAGGGGTGTTATAAGTTTGACGTGTGTATCTGTGTATCTGTGTATCTGTGTATCTGTCTGTGGCCTCGTAGCGCCTAAACGAATGGACCGATTTTAATTTAGTTTTTTTTGTTTGAAAGGTGGCTTGATCGAGAGTGTTCTTAGCTATAATCCAAAAAAATTGGTTCAGCCGTTTGGAAGTTATCAGCTCTTTTCTGGTTTTCTTATTACTTTTATCCCAGGACCACCAGAGGTTACGTATTTTCTGACACAGGAAATATGTACGATTGATTAGTGTTAGTAAGTACTAAGAAAGCATGCCTACGTGCTAGCTTGCTTAGACGGCCAATTTTCAGGTATCTGATAATCAAGGTATATAAAACCATTATTTACCTCACATAAATTCTCCAAACTGATTTTTACGTGTATTTTAGGCAATATCCTTAAAAATATGTCGCCAATACTCCCAGACACTTCCCGCGTCGGCCGTATTGCTTTGCAGACGCTTTAAAGCTCCCAAAATAAGTAATTACTTAACTGCACGTAAATTCTGATGCTCCATTTTTATATATGTCCACCAGACAACTATTTTAAAACCTTTTACAAGAAGACAGACCGATCCAGAGGGCCAATCATCCCCTAAATTCAATTTTAATGCCTCTGTGGGTTTGAGCGCGAGGGCATCATTATCTACGCGCATGAGACTGAGTAAGACATGTATTAGGATATATTGACTTCTCTCTCACTCTCTTATAGTTTACTTATGTCAATTAATTATTAATATTTAAAAAAATCTGCTAAAAATTAAAAAAATGGAGAATTTACGTGAGGTAAGTAATGTTTTTATGTACCTTGATTACCTGATACCTGAAAATTGGCCGTCTAAGCAAGCTAGCAGGTCTGTAGGCATGCGTTCTTAGTACATACTAACACTACTCAATCGTCCACATTTCGTTCGTCAGAAAATACGTGACGGCTGGTGGCCCTGGGATCTTTCACTATTGTAACAGAGGTTCATAATATTATGTCAATTGGCAAATGTCAAGTTGTCAAGATGGACGTTGCCTAGATACATAATTATTTATTTGAAAATAATGTTTTGGAAAACTTCGATAATTTGGATAGTAGGCGCGGAGTTTCTAATTTATAAAATATTATAATCACAGTTAAACGAGAAAACGTCAATTCAATTATAATATCCAACAGTCAACCAAAGGCCACGAACAATCAACCCAAACCCAAACCATAGTCAAACTATTTTTAGGGTTCAGTAGGTATCTGTAGAAAAAAAAAGATATTGTAGGTAGCTTCGACTGTTGTAGTCGCGTAGGTGTGCATGGCACCATTAAATATCGTAGGAGGCGATGACCCTCCGCGCGGATGAGGTTCCCGCATCGTAGTCGCTTTGTCGCGCAGGTTTGGATGATGCATTAGGCGCACCTTCTTTTTATTTTATCTGCTTGAACTCAGCTTATTTCATCCATCCATCCATCCATCAGCCTGTAAGCGTCCACTGCTGGACATAGGCCTTTCCAAGAGCGCGCCACCAAACACGGTCCTCCGCCTTCCTTATCCACCCGCTCCCCACCACCTTCTTCAGGGCATCGGTCCAGCGGGCTGGAGGTCGTCCCACACTGCGCTTACCGGTACGCGGTCTCCACTCCAGAACACGTCTGCCCCAACGGCCGTCGGTTCTGCGACAGACATGGCCTGCCCATTGCCACTTCAGCTTGCTAATCCTTTGAGCTATGTCGGTCGCTTTTGTTCTCCTGCGAATTTCCTCGTTCCGGATTTTATCCCTGAGAGCCAACATAGCTCGCTCCATAGCACGCTGAGCGACTTTTAGTTTGTGGACGAGGCCAACTGTCAGTGTCCACGTTTCTGCTCCGTACGTCATCAGCTTATTTACTTTGACAAAATACGTTTAAAATTCATCATCATCAGGATCAACCCATCGCCGGCTCACTACTGAGCACAAGTCTCCTCTCAGAATGAGAAGCTACCACACTGGCCAAGCACGTATTGGCAGACCTCACGCACCTTTGAGGGAGCATTATGGCCAACTCTTAAGCATGCAGGTTTCCTGACGATGTTTTCCTTCACCACTTCGTTGTCTGTCTGTGTGTCATCTTTCAAGAGAATCAAAACTTATAAATTGGGTACTTCCCGTTTACGTAAAATAAAATCATGAAAGGCAGGTAGCAATATCTTATAGCCCAAGCACTCTACTCCTGTGGCCCAAGTAAAGAGAAAAATCCGACAACTGAATTGTCATTACATAAAAAAAACTTGTACGGAACTCTTCATGTGTGAGGCAGACTCGCACTTGACCGGTTTTTGAAAGTTATGTCAAATGACATGCAATAACAAACAAAATGAAATACAAGCCACTTTATTCCTTATTTCATCGGGTGAAAGTCGATTTCAATTTAATCGTAGGTATATCTTGAAAAGCGAACTATTATACGACTACGTAAAATGGGTACATTTTTAAAGCAACGACATGTTAGAAACAGATATTTCGTTTTGGTCGTGTTAAACTATGTGAGTCATTCAGATAATTCTTGATTTAGTGATGTTCGGTCAAAAATATTTCATGGAACGTATAATTAACATAACATTGATGTTACTTTTGAAGAGATATTAGCTACCTTATTGGATTTATATTATTATAGAAATTGGGTTTTAGAATGGCACAAATAAACGGTAATTTATGAATAAAGTTTAAAAAGCGTGAAATAAAAATTAAATTAAAAATTTAAAAAACCCCCGACACATAAACCTCTAAAAAGTAAAAAAATAATAGGTAAATATGTATGGGCCCTTTAAGAATAGTATAAATAGTAAAGTTTTTATCCAAGCGTTCGTTGCGTCGGGGGACCGCTAAAGACTATTCTTTCTACAACAGATGACTTTCATAGTTTATCATAGGTAGCGGTCCCCTGGCGCAACGAACGCTTGGATAAAAACTTTACTATTTATACTATTCTTAAAGGGCCCATACATATTTACCTATTATTTTTTTACTTTTTAGAGGTTTATGTGTCGGGGGTTTTTTAAATTTTTAATTTAATTTTTATTAAAAGCTACACATAAAAACCGAAAAAAGTAATTATTATTTTCTGGGTTTATTAAAAAAAGAACAGTAGGTATCACTACATTCATTACAAAATAGTGCGATATAAGTTTTGTTTTGTAAAACAAAAGTTTTTGCCGTTTGCAAGATTGCGAAGAAAATAAGAATATGGAAGAAACGCATCTCAGTATTATTTTTCAAGATTTCTTTCACGAGTTTGCAGTGCATATTCTTTCCCTTTAGGCTATAGGTGAATACGGTATACACACAGAAACTTAGGTATACAACGGAGGAAATGTATCTGAAAAAATGACAAATGTACATAAAAATGTCAAATGTTAGTTGTATCCTGATCGCAAAGGCTTTGAATCTCTCTGCGTATTTATCATTACTGAAGGTCATGGCCTCTTCTATTCATCATAATTTTCTTAGTAGTATCAATGCTATATAACATGTTTTATAACCTCATACGTTTAGTATACTCTTAGGTTAACGATTTATGATTAGGTTATAATTCGAACAGAAGTCGGTCACCCGTCCAGCTATCAAAACGAGTCAAGAATTACCGATTTGAAACAAACAGGCTACACCACTTTCTCACTTCTCACTCTCACACTAATGAGGCTATATTTTAAAATAATAGTTATAATATTAGATGATTGGTTCGACGTAGATTTAGATTTTTTTAAATCCCTTGGAACTCTTTTTCCGGGACAAAAGTAGCCTATTCCCATCCTCGGGATGTAAGCTATCTCTGTACCAAACTTCAACAAAATCGAGAAAAACTAGCAGACACACTTTCTTATTTTATAATATTAGTATGGGTAGTATATATGGATTACACTTGGACGTGGATTATGTAAGAGACTGTACGCGCAGACTGGTATAGTAAGAAATCGACTGAAAAATGAAAATATGGATAAAAATGAGTTCCCAGCAAAGTACGATGCCGATGTATTGTACCGCGTTGCAACATAAATTCTCACCAACTTACAACAAAATTCTTTGTTTTTATTTGTTCCGTATAGTTTCGAGTTTCATCCGTAACAAGTCTGGCAGTCTCATCAGTACAAGTTTTCCCTAGTTTATCTTTTGCGAGAAGATATAGAACTTTTGAAAATTGTGCTATAAAAATTTGTAATTACCGTTTATTTATTAAATAGATAATTATTTCGTGTTCCATTTTAATAGTTATGCTTTTATAATTATTTTTTGCATAATTTTTATTCTTTGCGAACTAAATTGCCCCGTCTTCAATATTATTGCATCCGAAAATGTTGAACGAAAGTTTAAGAGGGCTCTCTCCGTCACTCGTTTCCACTCGTTTCATACAATCGTAGTTCCAATTTCATTTGAATATTAAGCAACCTAAGTCCATGAAATTTTGCAGACATATTCTAGAAACTAATATCTATGTCTGTGGTTTTCCAGATTTCTGTTAAAATATTCGGTTTCAAAGTTACGCGGTCTTAAAATTTTCATACAAATCTTGGAGCCCTGTAATTTTAAAACTGCATATTTTTAGAAAAATCTAAAACACCACAGACACAGATATTAGTTTCTAGAATATGTCTGCAAAATTTCATGGACTTTGCTTGCTTAATATTCAAATGAAATTGGAACTACGATTGTATGAAAGGAGTGGAAACGAGTGACGGAGAGAGCCCTGTTAATTTAAATTGATTACACCAGTTCTGAATTTTGCTACCTTATTAATACTACCTAGGAATGTTGTTCACAAAAATTCTCTCTCTGCTCTCTACTTGGCATATTGCCAAGTTGATGAGGCCATGGATAAAAGCAATTTCATTTCATACTACACGCCACATCGTTATTTTCCCTTACTATCCCTACTATTCCTGACGTGGGTCCAGTGAATTTTCACTTATTAAAAGCTCAGAATTTCAGTTCACTCGTTCAAATAAAGTAGTCTATGTTCTGAGTACCCAAGGGGATGCATTCAAATGGCTTGTATTTTAGAAAAATTACTAGGCTGGGTAAGTACTTGCTTAGAGGAGTGGTATGTACCTAATGCATCAAAATAATGTATCAATTTAGCGTTGGCGCGAAATGTTAATATTAAGTGATTTTTTATACTCAGGCTTATTTGGTTTCGAAACTTTTTAGCTAATCTACATGATTTTTCTCAGAAGACCATGTAACGATATTATCTTCAATCTTCAGGTGGGTAGAAAATTGTAGTTTTTATACAAACAGTAATTTTTTTTAAGTGTTTTCCTCAACCTAGAACGTTTTCAGTAAGTAATAACAGGAACACAAACCGAGGCGGTTCAACTAGTAAATAATAGCATGGTTTATTAAAGATTCTTTAAATAAAACAAAAAATGCAACTCTTTTATGTGTATGCAAAGTGAATCGGGAATCGTTCAGGTTTGTGGCGGATGCGGAATTGAGTTTTGACCGCCAATATCCGTATAATTTAGAAACTCACCTCACAACGATTTTGATCTCGTAAGTAGCAGTGTGAATAACGTAAAATCCTGTAATGAATATGAAAAAAACTAGGTACTTAAGTAAATATTTTAGGTAGGTAGGCTTTATACTATAGTTAAGTCTCTCTATATTTTCTTTTCTTTCAGTGATATTCAGTTAATATTATTTATTCAGGTGTCTATTTAGACACCTGAATAAATAATATTACATTAAACAAGTAGGTATGGTAACTAAAAATTTGAAAAATATGACTGCTCTACCAGGGTAAATTTTTTCAAAAAAATATCTCTAGATCCTCGGGATGATGTAAAAATTCTAATTCTAACGATACCCCATAGGTACTTCCAGATCTGTTCAGGCATTTAGAAATTATGGTCGAACAATGAAACTCACATTACATACATACAAGAAGACTGAAATCTTTTCACTCCTAAAATTAAGCAGGTATCTTAAAAAAATTAGGGTTTAGTTTAAGAGGGCTCTCTCCGTCACTCGTTTCATACAATCGTAGTTCCAATTTCATTTGAATATTAAGCAACCAAAGTCCATAAAATTTTGCAGACATATTTTAGAAAGTAATATCTATGTCTGTGGTTTTCCAGATTTCTGTTAAAATATTCGGTTTCAAAGTTACGCGGTCTTAAAAAATTTCATACAAATCTTTGAGCCCCTGTAATTTTAAAACTACATATTTTTAGAAAAATCTAAAACACCACAGACACAGATATTAGTTTCTAGAATATGTCTGCAAAATTTCATGGACTTTGGTTGCTTAATATTCAAATGAAATTGGAACTACGATTGTATGAAACGAGTGACGGAGAGAGCCCTGTTAAATAAATAAATAAATAAACGTTTATTTCAGACGTTTCCATCCATAGATTGTTAGTATTTTTCCTTAATTGCTAAGTTAGTATTCTTAGTTTATAAACAACTAGCTGATACCCGCGACTTCGTACGCGTGGATGTAGGTTTTTTAAAATTCCCGTGGGAACTCTTTGATTTTCCGGGATAAAAAGTAGCCTATGTGCTAATCCAGGGTATAATCTATTTCCATTCTAAATTTCAGCCCAATACGTCCAGTAGTTTTTGCGTGAAGGAGTAACAAACATACACACACACACACACACACACACACACACACACACATACAAACTTTCTCCTTTATAATATTAGTGTGATACTAAAATTAAGAATTAAATTAATACTGAATAAATATAAAATGTATAAACATACATAAAAATATTATTATAACAAACTTAGGTATATCGAAGAGAAATTGATTTTAGCTCAGAGGACCTACTGCAAACCAAATATTAATATCTTCAAGAGCAAAGTTCTGCACTACGTCTCGCATAATATGAAAAATTACATCCTTTAAGACCCAAAATCCACTAAAAAGATGAAGTCGATGGGCAAAAGATTGTAGAAAATATTATATTGTCGATATGAAAAGCAAATATCGCATTGCATTTATGTTTCTGTCGTAGTTCGCTTTGCGAGCATTGTCTTTTGCAGCCTTTCAAAGGATCAGTCTCATTTTATTGCAAGAGTTTGTCTGTGATGTGTTCAGTCTGCATGTATATTGTATTGATAACTTTGACGCTGTAACCTAACCAAATATTGACTTCACAGTCTATGATAGAAGAATGTCAATCTGCAGGTGGTATGGGTGTTTAATTGCTTTTTAACCAACTTCAAAAAAAGGATGTGATGGTACGGTGTGATCGTCTATACTAGTGGTTAAGATTAGGCATTATGAGGGGATAAAAATAAGAAATAAACTCAGCTGAATTATAGAAACACCTAGGTATTTAAGTCATGAGTTATTTACAAGTAATTAATTGGTACAGTACGTTGGGTGAACACGTAGACTTCTCGACCAGCTAACAGGTTTACACGGATTGAATTATAAAAAAATTTAATGTAATATTTCAATTCCTCAAAATAGATATAATGAGTGGAGAGATCTGCTAATTTAGAACGTCCTGTTAGTGTGGAAAATCAGTTGATACGTGTATTTGCCTTATTTAGGCCATCGGTTTGAGACCAACCGGCATTCCTTAAGCACGGGGGAAATACCTACGCTGAAACCTCAGCCTTGATCCATGTTATGCGGGGCACAGCAATTTGGACCCTCCTATTTTCGCTGCGAAGCGTTTTCAATTGCCTAGGTACGGAAACCTAGGTTCTTTTCAATGAGCTCTGGGCTCGTCCCAAAACCATGGTATTTTTGTATATTTATATATTTGTTTGATTGATTGTCAATAAATTGGCCAATTTATTAGTTCGGAGAGTCCAGCTGTATAAAGACATGACGTGTTTGCTTTGTGCCGGAATCTCGCTATTGGTACGTCACCAATCAACCATGTACCATAAAATATCAAGCAAAGAAATTACAAAGTACAGCAAAACTAGTAATTTTATCTTATCAAAACTCGGTGATTCACAAATTCAGCTGGCGTCGGTTTTAACAGATAATGTTACCTAAAATGCTGTTTGGGAAAGATCGGTACACAATAAAAAAAAGGTACCTACCTGCCTCGCCATCTGTCCTTCGGAGGCAGCGTGTACTCCATTGTCTCGTTCAGGGTATTTTTAGTAGGTAGATGAAATTTAGCTGTTACTCGAAAGTAAAAGGTCCCTTTGTCTTTAGCCTGAGATTCGAACTCAGCCGACTCTATTATCTTTAGTAGTGGAGAGCATTCTTGGTAAATTAGGTACTGATCGTTTTGTGATAGTAAAAGTATACGGAAAAACCATCGTGAGAATTTCACATAATGGTATAAAATACCATATGATGAAGGAAAACTTGATCGAGAGTTCTCTATGAAGTCCGCGCTCAGTAGTGAGCCGGTGAAAGCTGTTCATGTTGATGAAGACGATGTTTATACCGTGGTAGCTAGTAGTTTATAGCACACCACCTTATTTTAGCTATTGAGTGATTTTTCTACCAAATCAATAATCGTAACGACAAAAGTCATTCCATCGGACTGCATTAGACTGCTAATTCAATTATAATCCCTATTTAATGCTGAATAAGAGCTAGTATTATAATTAGATGAATTGCTGAAAAAAAACTAGGCTAAATTTTACTTAATAGTAAAGGAATTGTGATTGGTATGTAGGTCATATGAGAAAATCTTAATATTGGAGTTCAAGTTAGTTCGATACATGGTTTCTTTGTATCAATGGCTTTGTTAATATTATAATATGGTAGTCTAGCCTCCAAACAAATTGAATCTCCATTATTAAATGTCTAGGAAATGTATCTAAATATAGCAAATAAAAGATGACAGTTATACCCAAGTGCATTTATTTCTGGTAAATAAGTGTTTATTTACTCATACAGTTGAGTATTTAGAAAAAGAAAGAAGAGAAACTGAATTTATTATTTAGACTGGAAATTAAGTAACTTTATTATATTAATTAATTCCCGGCCGAATACTTGCTTCCTAAGCCATACTAGTTATTGAAAGGGAAAAGCAAATATTCAGAACGAAAAACCCTTTCGGCTTTAGATATTATGTATAACCTTATGTCCTAAATAGGTACACACATGCCATAAATTTTAATTATTCTATGAATCTAACCCTACACATGACAAAGAAAAGTCTAAGAACACACATTATGTATAAATTATAATATATTCATTATTTGTTCTAGATATATTTGAATCTTAGTTCCACAAAGAGAAATGTCCCATTTCTCTAATTTCGGATTCAAAATCTAATAGCTATACACAATATTGTAACACCTCCTAATATCTCAAATACCATCTCTAGTTTAGTTTGTGAGGTAATTCTATACTCAAGATTTTTGGAACTGATTTTCAAATAACCTAGTTTAAAATATAATGTAAATTAGTACATCACCCTATATCAGCTTCTGCTGGCCCGGATACACACTATTTTATTCTATTTATAATTTTTCTATTATTAACTATACAATTGCAATATATTTCTACACTTAATTAATATTCACTGTTAGGCTCTACTGCACGTTGAGCCAGACCTCAATCGAATGTTCCTCTCGGTCCCCCAGTGTAGACTTAAAACGTCCACACGGATATCTTTGTCCACGCCCATGATCTGAAATGCAAAAAAAAAACCAGCGAAATTTCGGTTTCTGATTGGTTCACTCTTGCGCACAGAATTTCTCTGGCTGATGGCTAATTGGCTGAAAATAAAATGTATTTCAAACTTCCCTTAATGGGCCGTACCTTTTACTTTCTCACGCCCTTGCCTTGCCTAGACCACTCGCATAACACGTGATTACAATTTTGTACACTTGTAGAGATTTCTAAGTTAAAATTTACGACTTTTATCTAATTTATGACCGACCCTAACGCAATTTAGCTTTAGAGCAATTTATTTTGCCCTTTTGTTTTTTATACTTCCTTTCCTACAATTACTCAGAATCTTAACTAATTTATTTCTTTTCGTGCGAGATTTTTGTTTTTAAGAGCAAGGCTTCAAATTTCCGACAGTCATAAAACCGTATGACGGATGGCAAGGCCATCTCACGCTCCCCCAAAATAGATTTTTAATACACGTAGCCCCTTTTGTCCCTGCAGCTGTGCTAGTCGTTTCAAAATCTATTTTTCCCCTTATCTGTATTAGAACGCTAGTATCAGACCTCCTACGCCTATCTATTATACCCTCGGGCATGACCATAGCTATTTAACTCAGGTATCTCTTTGTTTAGTGTACCCCAAACTACCTGTTTTCTGTCCCTTTTAATACTCTAGCTTTACCTATCTTTCTATTTATCTACATAGTACCTAAACAAATGAATGGCATTGTAGTTACCCTTAACTTTACCAGTATGAACGTCTATTAATGTATATACATTATTATATGGAACTGCCCCTATTATGTACGGTCCTTCATATAAGCGCATGAATTTTTTTGTCAACTTTTTATCCGCATCTGACTTCGTAAAAGTCTTAAGTTTCACTAAATCTCCGATTTCGAATTGTATTAACTTATGATTTTTGTTATAATGTAATTGTCTACTTTCGGCCGCCTTATCTATGTTTTGTCGTGCCTGCTGTCGAATCTGTTCTAACGGTTCACCCTGTAAGTCTGTCCTCACCGATGAGTCAGTGTTGAAATCAGTCGATAGCAGAGTACGTTTTCCATATATAATCTCGTTTGGCGAATATCCCGTTGTAGTATGTATTACCTGATTATAACAATCTTCTATATCCGATAATAGATCTACCCATGAACGATGCGATTTGTCGCAATACGTCCTGAATAATCTACCTAACTCTTTATTAACCCTCTCTGTCGAATTTGGCCGCGGATTTCTAACAGATGTGTGCGTTAATTCGATACCTAGTTGGCGAATACCTAACTCGAAAACTTTTGAAGTAAAGTTCGCGCCTCTGTCTGAACATAATGTCTTAATTGTGACCTGCTTATGAAACTTTTTTACACAAGTTAAAGTAGCCTTCCCACTAGCCTGGCGTAGTGGGTATAGTCTGATTAACTTACTATAAGCATCTTGCATTACGAATATGTATTTAAACCCAAATCGTCCTGCTGGTAAAGGTCCAAAAATATCGCAAAAAACTCTCTCTCCTATTTCCTTCGCTATTACAGTTTTAATCGGCCCCGTGTGCGTTTCCAAAGCATGCTTTGACTTTTGACATGCCTCGCAAGCTCTTACAACACGACCTATTATACGAGACATATTTGGGAAATAATATTGACGTTTCATAAGAGCATAAACCTTGTATCGCCCGAAATGACCTACTTCTTCATGTATGCTAACTATCAAATCCCTTAGTATGTTCTCGGGAACATATAACCTTAAGATATCCCCTTTTATGTCTCTTCTATAAAGAATCCCTCCTTTAAGCACGTAGTACTTTGATTCAGAAGTGTCTGCTGTTTGCACGCGTCTAATTATCTCACTAGCAGTCTTGTCGCGACTTTGATAACTACCTATCTCTCTCCATCGCTCCCGCACTAATCGTCCTAATGATGTTTTAAATAGATTCATTTCAGGCCCCGTGACCTTGTTAGTTAATACATCGGTGGTCCCCTTTAAATGTCGAGACAATACGTCTGCTACAATGTTTAGTTTACCTTTCACATGTTCGACTGTGTAATTAAATCGCCCTATATAATGTACCCAACGTATCATCCTAGCGCTCAATAATTTGCACGTCTGCAAGAATATCAGGCTTTTATGATCAGTCCTAATGACTAAATTCGCTCCTCTCAAATATGTTTCAAACTTTGACAAACTGAAAATGATGGCCCATAGTTCTTTTTCAGTAACTGTCCATTTGCGTTCTGTCTCTGTCAATGCTTTACTACAGAACCCTAATATTTGTTCTTCACCTGCTTCATTCAATTGATAGACATAACCCGAAACCCCCAAATTACTGCTATCGGTTTGTAAATAATAAGTTCCCTTAGGATTTGGGTGTACAAGAAGTATCGTGTCTATAAACAATTTCTTGACCCTTTCAAAACAATCATTAATTTCCTCTGTCCATGACCATTTCGTATTTTGTTTTAATAGGTCGCACAGTGGTTTAACCTCTTCGCTATATTTTGAGATAAATCTTCTGAAATAATTTATTAATCCCAGAAATCCTCGTAATTGTTTTATAGTCCGAGGTACAGGGAAGTCTAATATGGCTTTAACCCGTTCAGGATCCATACGTACCCCGTTAGTATTTACTATGTGTCCTAACAACTTTACCTCTACACATAAGAACCGACACTTCTCTAACCTTCCAGTTAAACCTGCGGTTTCTAATTTATCTAACACTCGATCTAAATGTTCTAAGTGTAACTTTATGTCCCCCGTAGTGAATATGACTATGTCGTCTAAATAGTTTACGCAAAACTCTCGTACTCCTACTAGGATATAATCCATTGCTCTCGAAAACCCTGCTACAGAAGTCTTTAATCCTTGAGGTAAAACATTATAAGTATACGTCTTCCCCATGAACGAGAACCCAGTATACTTCCTAGAATCTTTATGCAAAGGTATTTGAAAATAGGCATTATTCAAATCAATTAAACTGATATAATTTACTCCATGAAAGGATTGTAAAATCTCAGATGTGAGTGGAGGCGCGCCCGCGTCACCTACCATTTTCTTATTCAACTCTCGTGCGTCCAATAAGAGTCTTATTGACCCATCTCGTTTCTTTGTGAAAGTGAGAGGACTACAGTAAGGAGTCGCTTCCTGTCTGATCACGCCTAGTTTTTCTAACTCTTCTAATTCGGTTTTTACCTGTTCTCTATACGCCAAAGGTACCGGATAACTGTGTTTTACAAAAGGTGTTTCGTCTAATAGCTCAATAACGTGTTCGTACTTGTTTGTCAAACCTAAACCTTCCGTAAATACCTTACAGTGTTTGTTTAACACAGGTAGTAATAATTCCTTTTGTTCATTACTTAAGTTCGCGTCATCTAATTTTAATCCCTTAAATTTCTCATTATCTAAATTCATGTCTGATACACTTTGTTCCACTGGCCTAGAGTTTTGATTTAATATTAAATTAATCGTGGCTGCGTTCGTCTCTCCCCCTAACCTTTCGATTTTGCAGTCCGAATTCAGCCTAACACAAGACCTAACGCCCATATGTTCAATAGTCAAAGTGTGTTCACCATTACAGTTCACTATTCCTTTTACCCGCTCTAACCAATCGTATCCTAGTATCAATGACCTAGGAAGACGTCGCATAACTAGTACAGGTGCTTCAACTAAAGTACTACCTAACTGAAACTCTATTAGCACTAACCGATTTGTGCTTTCACTTCGCGATCCAAACGCGCCTTGTATTTGAATTGCTGGAATAGCGATCTCTGGCAATGTCCCATGTTCTCTTAGAATAGAGTCGTACAATTCCCTAGTTATTCCACTAATCTGACTTCCCGTATCTATGAGTGCACTCATACTTCTTCCATACAATCTAACACATACTTCAGGTAACCTAGGTAAAGAATAATCAACACTCACATCGGTTTGTTCATCTAATTCATGATACATTGTGTACACATTCAAACCTCTCCTCATACAAGTTTCACAAGTCACGCCTAACTCATTACACTCTGTTACATTTTCAAACTGGTTTTCCAATAAGATTCCTATACTCCTAATTTCAAATTGACTACTATACTCGTTATAATCAACGCCGCCTCTTAATAACCGCTTAAGTCCCTTATCTCCGGTCCCCAAACTCTGTCCTGGCTTCCATCCACTATTAATTAAGATTCTATAGACTACACCTGTCCCTTCGTGATCTGAGGTCTTTCTGACGCCCGTGCCACACAAGACTAACTGACTTGACCTCGTTTGTGTTGGGCATTCTAGTTTTTTGATGAACCCTCCCCCACATTCTTAGACACAGTAAGATTCTCGCCCTCTTTCACGAACGTGATAGCCGGCCTAATTTGTTTAGATTCGGATACCGTAGGCCTGTTAAAGTTAACCCTAGAACCTAATCGACCACGATAGCCGCGTCCCCTCGTCGAATTTCCCCTAGCTCTCCAACTTCTTGTTGACATTGTTGCTACAATAGGTCGTCTCGATGATGACTCATTGTATCGTCTACCTCTGTAATTATTACTAACAGTACCTCTCGTAATTTGCCTAGGTTTTTCAACAATATTTTGCTCTATGTTTCGAAGAAATTTCGCTCCGTTCATGATGTTAACTTCTTCTGTTCTAGTAAACCATAATCGCTGTATATCTATAGCATAATGTCGCATAATAGAATTGACCAAATCTCTCTCACTAAACGCAATAGTTAATGACTGCATTGATTCTGCTTGCTCAGCAAAATGTTCGGACATCGACATTCCCGAATCGCTTGAATATACCGCATTAATCAATTTATATCTTATAGATTCCTGAATTTGTTCGGTCCAATAATTTCGTCTAAAATCAATCTCGAAGTCAGCGAACGTAGTCCAGCCCTTCGAATACAAGTCCATAACCTTCCGAGCATGCCCCGAGATGCAACCTAACGCTATATCTATTTCGCGATCTAATCCATTTACCGCCCTTATATATTTCTTTAATCGTTTAAGAAAAACGATGGGGTTAGTGAATGGTTTTCCGTCGAAATTTGGTTTAGTTACTGACGGCTGTACAACATATAAATTCCGGGTCTCAGATAATGTACTTGTGCTCGCGGTTTCAAGATTCGACCCCTGCCTATCAGATTTTTCATTTTCATTAATCCCGTTCGACTCGTGTGAAGAAATGCTCGCGATTTCATTTGAACCGGTATTTGAATTTAACTGTTGTAATTTTGCTTCGAATTCGGTGATTTTTTTCAAAATCAACTCTAATGTAGCATTCCCTAAGGTCGTTGTTTGCTCGCTCGATTCTACGGTACTAACATCGCTTTGCCCCGCACCTACTTGCTTTGTTCTACGTCCCTTCCTACCTGAAGACATCTTTTTTTTTCAATTTGACCCTATTTCTTTTACCTACCCAAGTGCCAACTTAAATTTTATTTGAATAACTTTCATAAGTCGCGAAGCCGTATTTTTAATACTAATATATTACTGATACTAATTGCAATCACATGTTTGGGTCTGCTTCGATTATATGTATTCTCAGAGTTTGAAAAAAATTAAGTCTGAGAAATAAGCAAGGAATAATAGCTCGATCTCTGTAGTATCTTCTGAAAACCTGTAAATTTTACATTTATGAGACACATAGCTTATTTCTGCTCCTGCTCCCCCTATACATAAATAAATGTAAATGTACAACATATATATATATAAAACAACATGCAGTGTGTCCTTAAAACTTATAATTTATAAATAGTAATGTAAGTTTATAAATTTTTCTCTCTCAAATACCCAATCACAATTTCTACGTTGTGTTATTTTTTATGTTAATGTAAATCTAGTCATATCGTTATTTCGAATACGTACATAGATCCCTGGTCACTCGGCATCATATTTCTGTGATGGTACGGTGTGATCGTCTATACTAGTGGTTAAGATTAGGCATTATGAGGGGATAAAAATAAGAAATAAACTCAGCTGAATTATAGAAACACCTAGGTATTTAAGTCATGAGTTATTTACAAGTAATTAATTGGTACAGTACGTTGGGTGAACACGTAGACTTCTCGACCAGCTAACAGGTTTACACGGATTGAATTATAAAAAAATTTAATGTAATATTTCAATTCCTCAAAATAGATATAATGAGTGGAGAGATCTGCTAATTTAGAACGTCCTGTTAGTGTGGAAAATCAGTTGATACGTGTATTTGCCTTATTTAGGCCATCGGTTTGAGACCAACCGGCATTCCTTAAGCACGGGGGAAATACCTACGCTGAAACCTCAGCCTTGATCCATGTTATGCGGGGCACAGCAATTTGGACCCTCCTATTTTCGCTGCGAAGCGTTTTCAATTGCCTAGGTACGGAAACCTAGGTTCTTTTCAATGAGCTCTGGGCTCGCCCCAAAACCATGGTATTTTTGTATATTTATATATTTGTTTGATTGATTGTCAATAAATTGGCCAATTTATTAGTTCGGAGAGTCCAGCTGTATAAAGACATGACGTGTTTGCTTTGTGCCGGAATCTCGCTATTGGTACGTCACCAATCAACCATGTACCATAAAATATCAAGCAAAGAAATTACAAAGTACAGCAAAACTAGTAATTTTATCTTATCAAAACTCGGTGATTCACAAATTCAGCTGGCGTCGGTTTTAACAGATAATGTTACCTAAAATGCTGTTTGGGAAAGATCGGTACACAATAAAAAAAAGGTACCTACCTGCCTCGCCATCTGTCCTTCGGAGGCAGCGTGTACTCCATTGTCTCGTTCAGGGTATTTTTAGTAGGTAGATGAAATTTAGCTGTTACTCGAAAGTAAAAGGTCCCTTTGTCTTTAGCCTGAGATTCGAACTCAGCCGACTCTATTATCTTTAGTAGTGGAGAGCATTCTTGGTAAATTAGGTACTGATCGTTTTGTGATAGTAAAAGTATACGGAAAAACCATCGTGAGAATTTCACATAATGGTATAAAATACCATATGATGAAGGAAAACTTGATCGAGAGTTCTCTATGAAGTCCGCGCTCAGTAGTGAGCCGGTGAAAGCTGTTCATGTTGATGAAGACGATGTTTATACCGTGGTAGCTAGTAGTTTATAGCACACCACCTTATTTTAGCTATTGAGTGATTTTTCTACCAAATCAATAATCGTAACGACAAAAGTCATTCCATCGGACTGCATTAGACTGCTAATTCAATTATAATCCCTATTTAATGCTGAATAAGAGCTAGTATTATAATTAGATGAATTGCTGAAAAAAAACTAGGCTAAATTTTACTTAATAGTAAAGGAATTGTGATTGGTATGTAGGTCATATGAGAAAATCTTAATATTGGAGTTCAAGTTAGTTCGATACATGGTTTCTTTGTATCAATGGCTTTGTTAATATTATAATATGGTAGTCTAGCCTCCAAACAAATTGAATCTCCATTATTAAATGTCTAGGAAATGTATCTAAATATAGCAAATAAAAGATGACAGTTATACCCAAGTGCATTTATTTCTGGTAAATAAGTGTTTATTTACTCATACAGTTGAGTATTTAGAAAAAGAAAGAAGAGAAACTGAATTTATTATTTAGACTGGAAATTAAGTAACTTTATTATATTAATTAATTCCCGGCCGAATACTTGCTTCCTAAGCCATACTAGTTATTGAAAGGGAAAAGCAAATATTCAGAACGAAAAACCCTTTCGGCTTTAGATATTATGTATAACCTTATGTCCTAAATAGGTACACACATGCCATAAATTTTAATTATTCTATGAATCTAACCCTACACATGACAAAGAAAAGTCTAAGAACACACATTATGTATAAATTATAATATATTCATTATTTGTTCTAGATATATTTGAATCTTAGTTCCACAAAGAGAAATGTCCCATTTCTCTAATTTCGGATTCAAAATCTAATAGCTATACACAATATTGTAACACCTCCTAATATCTCAAATACCATCTCTAGTTTAGTTTGTGAGGTAATTCTATACTCAAGATTTTTGGAACTGATTTTCAAATAACCTAGTTTAAAATATAATGTAAATTAGTACATCACCCTATATCAGCTTCTGCTGGCCCGGATACACACTATTTTATTCTATTTATAATTTTTCTATTATTAACTATACAATTGCAATATATTTCTACACTTAATTAATATTCACTGTTAGGCTCTACTGCACGTTGAGCCAGACCTCAATCGAATGTTCCTCTCGGTCCCCCAGTGTAGACTTAAAACGTCCACACGGATATCTTTGTCCACGCCCATGATCTGAAATGCAAAAAAAAAACCAGCGAAATTTCGGTTTCTGATTGGTTCACTCTTGCGCACAGAATTTCTCTGGCTGATGGCTAATTGGCTGAAAATAAAATGTATTTCAAACTTCCCTTAATGGGCCGTACCTTTTACTTTCTCACGCCCTTGCCTTGCCTAGACCACTCGCATAACACGTGATTACAATTTTGTACACTTGTAGAGATTTCTAAGTTAAAATTTACGACTTTTATCTAATTTATGACCGACCCTAACGCAATTTAGCTTTAGAGCAATTTATTTTGCCCTTTTGTTTTTTATACTTCCTTTCCTACAATTACTCAGAATCTTAACTAATTTATTTCTTTTCGTGCGAGATTTTTGTTTTTAAGAGCAAGGCTTCAAATTTCCGACAGTCATAAAACCGTATGACGGATGGCAAGGCCATCTCAAGGAGGAGGTTCTCAATTCGTCGCAATCTTTTTAATAAATTGTATCGCTTTGACAACCTCTCTGGCGAGAGAATAGCTGACTATCCTACCAGGCAATACATGACGCTAGTAGGTGTGATGGGCGTAGAGACTGTTATGCCCATTACACTTATCATAAGCACCAGATGAGATTTCAGTCAAGGACTTACTTGTTATCAAATAAAAAAATGTTGTTTTCTTCGTGGCATCATACCTGAAAGCTTAACTATAGTGGTAGGTACAGTTTGACACAGGTAATAGGTACCTATGACATTTTTACTGGTTAAATTTTTCTTTTTCTTTTTAATTTACAAATTAAAAGGTATTTAAATGGATCTTTTAAGTTATGTCCGGTATTTGATGTATGAACGGATCTGGGATACCTGCCATTCATAATTTTCCAAGTTAGCCCGCTTCCAATATATACTGTATCATCATTTTAACACCATGGTTCAACATCGCAGTCAAGGTCTAACTTGTAAAAAAACCATTTTATTTACTCGTAGGTTGAACCGAAACTGACGTTACTGTGTTTCATTAATTCTTCTAACATGTTTCAAAGTGTTTCAGATTTGCTTGAATAACTACCTACCTCTTATAAATAAGTAAATCATCGGATTTGATGTATAGGATAATAACGACACGGGTTATGGTTTCATAAGAAAATTACATTTCTTTATCAGTGACCTCATCAAATTGGCCGTGGTCCAAATACAAAGTATTGTTGTTTACCATTCCGATGATAATAATTATCTGATAGTACAAGTTTACCCAGAATGGATACGTAGGTCTTAATAAATAGCTGATGGTTAGCCTCTTCCAAAAACTAGAACAGCTCAGCGCGCTATGGAGAGAGCTATGTGAGAGTATCTCGCTCAGTAACTCTATTATCTATATCCATGCAAAAAAAAAAGTAAATCCGTTGCTCCGTTGCGGCGTGATTGCAGGAATACCAACCAAAACACACTTTCGCATTGATTAATAACAATAACTGTAATGACATTCACGCTACAAAGATACTTCAAAGTTAGCCGAAAGGCAAGTCAAAATTATTATATACGCGTTGTATCTATCTATATTTGTTTCACTAGTTCTACCTCATCAAAGTTCCAGCCTTAGGTAACCATAAGCAGAAGGCGTACCACAGGCTTCTGTCATAAAGGACGGGTGTTAATCTAACACACTCGTTAAGGGCCCCAAAGTTTGCCAATTTAGCTCCATTAATTATACATTCTCAGTTAATGGTGGTTAACATTAGGCATCATAATATTACCGGCATGATTATATTTTCTGTTCTTCTTTACAATTACAAAATTGCACTCGCCTATTTGTTTATTTGTAGGCACAAAGGAACAAAAATTTATCTCTATTATATCTATAGTAATATATATTATATCTAAAAAATACAATATTTTTTAAACCCCGACCCAAAAAGAGGGGTGTTATAAGTTTGACGTGTGTATCTGTGTATCTGTGTGTCTGTGTATCTGTGTATCTGTCTGTGGCATCGTAGCTCCTAAACTAAACCGGCTCTAAAATAAACTATTAAGTACATTAATTTATTCAAATCTTATCGCTTCAATGTAACTACTAGCCTCTCAAACTGCACTAGCCGTGGCTGTAACTTGTAAGTTGAAACGCTGTACGAATAGAATCGGCGTTTCCATCGTATATCACGGGATTATCCGTTGAGAGCGAGCGACAAAACGTGCTGTGAATTGAACGAATGAATTGATTTCTAATATTTCTCTTACAGTCTTTAGTTGAAATAGCATAATTTTATCATGGTAATAACTTATATATGAAGCGGTGATTATGTCAGGCTCCCATTTGAGGGGTTCAGGGTTCGATTCCAGGCACGTACGTCTAACTTTTCGGAGTTATGTGCAAAGAACTCTCAGGTATGCAGGTTTTTCACGATGTTTTCCTTGCAACGTGGTGGACTATGGCTAAATCCTTTTCATTCTGAAAGGAGACCCATATGGCATAGTAGCGATGGGTTGATGATGGTAATGCTTTTTAACTAACATAAGAATATATTCTGATATCACATACCAGCCGATTATGGTGGTTAGGCTACGTTGAACCAAGTTGGTAAATGGTGGGTAGCCCACGTTAGATTATCTCGCTTTCTATTCTTGGAAAACCATAAAGGACACATTTAATGAATTAAGCAAATCCAAACTCTTTGGTATACTGTTAGCTTTTGAGGAGTCCCTTTACATTCTCCCACCTCCATCATCATTCCTCAATGGTACCATATTGTATTGCCATTAAAGTTACATACCGAAGTTATACTAAGTTTCTTATTTGGTTACAAAGTTACAGGTGAGGTAAATAAATTTAAAGCGCCTTATAAGATGGATAGAAAAAGGCGTTACTTTACGAAAGTCCATCATATACCTCCAATAAAATTAAAAGCATAACTTGCTATAATTCCAATGAACAAGACAAATCTGTTTATTATAACAAGCAACATGTAATATGCACCGCTGCCCTCTCACTACTACAGAAGCAGGAAAAACAAGCAACACACCACCAACACAACACCACACAATCTTCTAGAATATAATATGCATACCATACCGATTTGTCTGTTTGGCGAATTATAGCGAAATAAGCTTGTCTAAAAAGCGCACCTTGCGCTAACTTAAACTACTAAAACTTAACTTAAAGAACTAGTCTTTTTGTCTTGTTAAATTTTATCGTTCTGATAATAATAGGATTCTCCAATAATCTCTTAACATACACGCATAAAACTGGTCCGTGCACATCTCAAACGATTCGAAACCCGTTTTCCATTTCGGTAAGTACTATAATGCTATCATAAAGATCGTTATGAATTTTTATCGCTCGTATGCATACGGTTTCTGGATAATTTCAGCTATAAGCATGTATTGATCCGATATTGAATGTCTCTGAAATTGACAATTCATGTCATATGCTTTCACTCTTATTTAATAATCACACTAATATTATAAAGCCGAAAGTTTGTATGTGTGTGTGTGTGGTGTGTGTGTGTGTGTGTGTGTGTATGTTTGTTACTCCTTCATGCAAAAACTTCCTCACGGATTTAGCTGAAATTTGGAATTGAGATAGATAATATCCTGGATTAGCACATAGGCTACTTTTTATCCCGGAAAATCAAAGAGTTTCCACGGGATTTCGAAAAACCTAAATCCACGCGGGCGAAGCCGCGGGCATCGGCTAGTTAATTATAAAACCATATTCCTCTGTGGCTTCTGCCCTCTCCTAGGTCAATGTTTCTGGGGTACCAGGCACTGCTCTTCTCTCAGGTCGTATCTATCGGTTGCGAACTTATAAAACGTAGGTACCTACTTTGATGATATAAGTAGGTACCTATAAATTGTTACGGCTATACTACGTTTAAATACGTAAATTGACTTTGCTCAGACTTAAGTTTCACTTAGTACGAGACAGGTTTACATCAACGACAAATTCCGTCACGTGTTGTGTGTGTCCAAGTCCTTACTCAGCTTGTGGGTTCTTTAAATGCAAATTTTTACTCCTCATCTCACAAGGAATACGACAAAAGGTAGTCTTAGTGCTTATACAAATTCTATTATTATCTCTCAGAAAACCTTTGAAGCAAGAAAAGATACTTGTCTTCTAGCTTATATATTATAGCTAAAGCTGGTAGGTAAAGAAAGATCATCCCGTTCTCTTAAATTGCGAAATATTACGTTACTACTACTTGGAGAAAATATTAAATATTATATAGTTACATTGAATCCGTTGTGGGAACCTACTTGAAATGCACTTTTCTGACTAAACCCCGAGGCATTTTCATTATAATGTTGTTTATCCTTTCATGCCTTATTCCATTCTGAAATTCAATTTCATATCTTTTGTCATAGGGAGAGAGATACTCGCATTCTGCACAACTTTATATTATGTCAAGAGTTTGTATGCAGACTTAGAACAAAAGCTTTAGTTACAATGATCATCACCATCATCATCATTATCAGCAACCCAACGCTGGCCCAGTACTGAGCACGAGTCTCCTCTCAGAATGTGAAAGGCTTGGGCAAGGTCTGCCACGCTGACCGAGTGTGGATTGGCAGACTTTATACACCTTTGGGAACATTATGGAGAAAAGCAGGTTTCCTCACGATGCTTTCGGAAATGTCGGAAAAAATACCCCAGTACGGAACCCTCAGTGCGCGAGTCTGACTCACACTTGACCAGCTTTTTTTTAAATAATGTTTTGCTGACGTAGATTTATTTAAACTTATGCCTTTATTAAATACAATATGTAAATCCGCAAGTACTTAGTACTGGCATCATGCCAGCTGTGTGCTATTACGGTACACTCACATTATACTCGTTATAGTCGTATTAAATAATTCAATTCTCGAAAATTAAATAAAGATTTTCATAATTCATATGACGCTGAACAATAAATGTTTTTATTTAAGACAATAAGCTTTTAAGCTCTTCCTGTAAAGAGCTGATAATAATATCTTCAATTACTTTACCCTTTGTAGTAGATACTAGATAACTTTAAAAATTAAGACAATAAAATTATGTTATTAACTTCACTGGCTTATCGGTGAGAAGTTTAACCCATAAAAGTGCCTAATTTTAAAAGTGATTTAATTTATTTTCTCGTAATAATTAAATTTCATAGTATTTTCTCATCACTACCCATTAAGTGAAAGTATGTTTGTTTGTTGTTTTGTTCCTCAATTACGCCGCAACGGAGCAACGAAACGAAAAGTTTTTTTTACAGGGACATAGTTAAAGACTTGGAGAGTGAAATAGGCTACTTTTTATTCCAGAAAATCAAACAGTTTCCTCGCGAGTTTAAAAAATGTTATCCACATGAATGAAGTCGCGTGTATAATTTAGTAGGTAGCATATGAAAATATTACAATATAAGAATTGCAGCAAGAGAAATATTTATTGGACATTCCACTGTGTCATGCTCTATCATGAGCCAATGCAATGGAATGTCCACTGGCCATTTCAGAGTCCATGAAATAAATTAAATACCATTAGCATACATATTTCTTGAAACGTTGAATATATGCGTAATTATAGAGGTAGCTTTACATAATATTAGGTTTAAAATGTTTGTGCTTTTCAATCCCTATTTCCCCATAACTATATTTTATTTGTATAAAGCAAACTCAAAACTCAATTTTTTCATATAAACCTGCTTAGATTATATTATGGCTCTGCCGCCGATTTCAAAACTGCCAAGAAATTCGGCAAAAACTCAGTTACTTATGAATGAATGATTTAATTAATAAAATGTAGGTATAATATGTTGAAATTATGTCTGATGAGCCTTATACTCTAAAGTAATTTAATAAGTAGCTACTGAGATATCAACTAATATGATTAACCCGTGTCAATGAATAATAATTACCAAGTTTGGTCACGCACCGCCGATTCTATCAAAGGGATACGTGAGACCAATATTCTCTTCCTTAGTATTATACAAGTACCACAAAATACTTCGTAGGATCAATCAGGTACTTGGATTAATTCGCAAAGACGTAACAAGTGTAAATTAAAAATTTATAACACCCCCGACAAGTGAAGGTCACAGTAACCAGAGAAGAGCTGATAACTTTCAAACGGCTGCACCGATTTTTTTGGATTATAGCTAAGAACACTCTCGATCAAGCCACCTTTCAAACAAAAAAACTAAATTAAAATCGGTTCATTAGTTTAGGAGCTACGATGCCACTGACAAATACATAGATACACAGATACACAGATACACACGTCAAACTTATAACACCCCTCTTTTGGGCCGAGGGGTTAAAAATAAATAGCGACTCTTGTTATGTTATAAAGTGCGATCCAGCTCTCATAACGCTGCAGCCTAAAATTTTACGAAAAATATTACATTTGTGTAAATGTTTGGTCTGTGACACTATAAATGAAGAATTTTCTTTCTTTTATTCATTCGTACATCACATTTTTAGAGCACTTAATATACATATTATTTTGTAATCAAAACATTTACGCACGAGACCCTACTAACATAACGGAGTGATAACGGAAAAGCCGGGTTTTTTCCATGAAACGCTCATAATTAAGAGCATAATAAACGTCTACTGGTATGAAACCGTTGAAAACGTTGTTTTTTGTTTACTACGACATAAAATGCTCTCTGTTTGTTCTCTACATAATTTAATTAACTGTGAACACTGCGTTAACTTTGAAATAAAAATGTCCTCTCCAGAGCAGAGGCCAGTCCTTACTACATCAGTAATAAAGGGTTAAGGGATATAGCTTACACAATGGTGTAATTCTTGTGTATATCCAGCTAAGTTTGTTATGGTCTTCTCATACCGGGGCGCGTTTGGAACCCTCATAGCTTTGGTTTTAAGTTTTTTCATCATTACGTCAATAATCTTACAAATTCAGGAATATTTTCAATCAAAGATTGTACCATAGACACAGGTTATCATAAGATTTCTGTAAGATGCTCTTTGCTAAAATTTAAAGACAGCGAATACTCAATGTTTTGTTGTGGTTTTGTTATAATATGGTCAGGTTTATTAGCTCATTTACAATAGGTAATATTATTAGGTATTTGTTTCATAGGTACACATTAATTATGCGTAGAATAATAATTGTGGGTAATTGATTTAGTTTGTTTTATAATAGGATAATTTAATAACTTACGTGTAACTATACCTTATTGCGTAAACAATATTGTGTGTAATCATTCCACTGTTATTTACTTTTAAAATACTTGTGTGCAAAATGACTGAAATTATAATAAAAATTAAATTAAAAATTTAAAAAACCCCCGACACATAAACCTTATAAAAAGTAAAAAAATAATAGGTAAATATGTATGGGCCCTTTAAGAATAGTATAAATAGTAAAGTTTTATCCAAGCGCTCGTTGCGCCAGGGGACCGCTACCTATTATGATAAACTATGAAAGTCATCTGTTGTAGAAAGAATAGTCTTTAGCGGTCCCCCGACGCAACGAACGCTTGGATAAAAACTTTACTATTTATACTATTCTTAAAGGGCCCATACATATTTACCTATTATTTTTTTACTTTTTATAAGGTTTATGTGTCGGGGGTTTTTTAAATTTTTAATTTAATTTTTATTTCACGCTTTTTAAACTTTATTCATAAATTACCGTTTATTTGTGCCATTCTAAAACCCAATTTCTGTAATAATATAAATCCAATAAGGCGAGTATTTATTCATCCAAGTAAGGCAGCTAATATCTCTTCAAAAGTAACATCAATGTTATGTTAATTATACGTTCCATGAAATATTTTTGACCGAACATCACTAAATCAAGAATTATCTGAATGACTCACATAGTTTAACACGACCAAAACGAAATATCTGTTTCTAACATGTCGTTGCTTTAAAAATGTACCCATTTTACGTAGTCGTATAATAGATCGCTTTTCAAGATATACCTACGATTAAATTGAAATCGACTTTCACCCGATGGAATAAGGAATAAAGTGGCTTGTATTTCATTTTGTTTGTTATTGCATGTCAAATTTTTTTATTTGACTAAACTTTAAAAACCGGTCAAGTGCGAGTCTGCCTCACACATGAAGAGTTCCGTACAAGTTTTTTTTTTATGTAATGACAATTCAGTTGTCGGATTTTTCTCTTTACTTGGGCCACAGGAGTAGAGTGCTTGGGCTATAAGATATTGCTACCTGCCTTTCATGATTCTACGTAAACGGGAAGTACCCAATTTATAAGTTTTGATTCTCTTGAAAGATGACACACAGACAGACAACGAAGTGGTGAAGGAAAACACCGTCAGGAAACCTGCATGCTTGAGAGTTGACCATAATGCTCCCTCAAAGGTGCGTGAGGTGTGCCAATACGTGCTTGGCCAGTGTGGTAGCTTCTCATTCTGAGAGGAGACTTGTGCTCAGTAGTAAGCCGGCGATGGGTTGATCCTGATGATGATGAATTTTAAACGTATTTTGTCAAAGTAAATAAGCTGAGTTCAAGCAGATAAAATAAAAAGAAGGTGCGCCTAATGCATCATCCAAACCTGCGCGACAAAGCGACTACGATGCGGGAACCTCAGCCGCGCGGAGGGTCATCACCTCCTACGATATTTAATGGTGCCATGCGCACCTACGCGACTACAACAGTCGAGGCTACATCTTTTTTTTTCTACAGATATCTACTGAACCCTAAAAATAGTTTGACTATGGTTTGGGTTTGGGTTGATTGTTCGTGGCCTTTGGTTGACTGTTGGATATTATAATTGAATTGATGTTTTCTCGTTTAACTGTGATTATAATATTTTATAAATTAGTAACTCCGCGCCTATGATCCAAAGTATCGGAGTTTTCCAAAACATTATTTTCAAATAAATAATTATGTATCTAGGCAACGTCCATCTTGACAACTTGACATTTGCCAATTGACATAATATTATGAACCTCTGTTACAATAGTGAAAGATCCCAGGGCCACCAGCCGTCACGTATTTTCTGACGAACGAAATGTGGACGATTGAGTAGTGTTACTATGTACTAAGAACGCATGCCTACAGACCTACTAGCTTACTTAGACGGCCAATTTTCAGGTATCAGGTAATCAAGGTACATAAAAACATTACTTACCTCACGTAAATTCTCCAATTTTTTTAATTTTTAGTAGTTTTTTTTTAATATTAATAATTAATTGACATAAGTAAACTATAAGAGAGTGAGAGAGAAGTCAATATATCCTAATACATGTCTTACTCAGTCTCATGCGCGTAGATAATGATGCCCTCGCGCTCAAACCCACAGAGGCATTAAAATTGAATTTAGGGGATGATTGGCCCTCTGGATCGGTCTGTCTTCTTGTAAAAGGTTTTAAAGTAGTTGTCTGGTGGACATATATAAAAATGGAGCATCAGAATTTACGTGCAGTTAAGTAATTACTTATTTTGGGAGCTTTAAAGCGTCTGCAAAGCAATACGGCCGACGCGGGAAGTGTCTGGGAGTATTGGCGACATATTTTTAAGGATATTGCCTAAAATATACGTAAAAATCAGTTTGGAGAATTTACGTGAGGTAAGTAATGTTTTTATGTAAGTACCTTGATTATCAGATACCTGAAAATTGGCCGTCTAAGCAAGCTAGCACGTAGGCTAGGCATGCTTTCTTAGTACTTACTAACACTACTCAATCGTACATATTTCCTGTGTCAGAAAATACGTAACCTCTGGTGGTCCTGGGATAAAAGTAATAAGAAAACCAGAAAAGAGCTGATAACTTCCAAACGGCTGAACCAATTTTTTTGGATTATAGCTAAGAACACTCTCGATCAAGCCACCTTTCAAACAAAAAAAACTAAATTAAAATCGGTTCATTCGTTTAGGCGCTACGAAGCCACAGACAGATACACAGATACACAGATACACAGATACACAGATACACACGTCAAACTTATAACACCCCTCTTTTTGGGTCGGGGGTTAAAAAGAATATGAATCATGGAATCCGGGATTTTTCATTTAATTTTCATAATCAAGAGCGTAATAAACGTCTACAACTGTGATAGCGTTGAAAAGGTTTACGACCACGGTTAATGCTCATTTGGATGTTTTCAACAAAATTTAATTAAACCTTAGCGAAGCTAGACATAGTTGAAATAATAATATGAATCGAGTTTTTCGGAGAAGTTCTCGTTAAATTAAATGAAGAATATGGATTTCATTCTTATTTTTATTTTTAGCTTATATTATAAGGTTTGGTTTAAGCTTAAAAACAAATATTTGATAACGTATACAATTCCTACACACTTTGTACTCTCGCTTAAACTAATAAAAAGACTAACAAAATATACTAACAATTAAAAAGTTGCAAACTAAGACCCGCCCACTAGATATGAAATGTATATAACTTTAAAACAGAAATATGTTAATAAGTTATTAAGAAGGTTATAAATGAAGGTTTTGAAATTGAAATCTGAAAAGATGGAAATGCCTACTGACATTCCCATTTGACCGGATCGTGTATGTACGACGTGTTTACTTAAAGCTGAGAGAGTAGAAGCCCGGATTTTTCGTTGAGCTGCCATAATTAAAAATGTAATAACTCAAAATTTAAAAAACCCCCGACACAAAAACCTTTATAAGAAAACTAGAAAAGATCTGATAACTTTCAAACGGCTGAACCGATTTTCTTCAATTATAGCTAAGAACACTTTCGATCAAGCCACCATTCAAACAAAAAAAAAAAAAAAACAAAATTAGAATTGGTTCATTCGTTTAGGAGCTACGATTCCACAGTCAGATACACAGGTACCTACACACGTCAAACTTATAACACCCCTCTTTTTGGGTCGGAGTTAATAAACTATCTCTTGCTTGAAATAGTGTTGTAACAGTAGTTATCATTTAGAAACTCTTATTTTCCGGTTCCAAGATCTTATAGGATCGCAAAATCCAAAAAGGCGTTGAGCCGCAATAAACGCATTTTCAAATACTAATAGTGATATTCTACTCTCTACAGGATATTTCGGAGAGTGTGCTAAGGAAGTATTCAGCCTAGTCTCTCCCTCGCTATTTTACCATCGGATCACCAAGAATCGTAAAAGTCTAGACACCTACATAGTCTAAATTCAACACATTTGTACGAAGTGATTCGTTTCCTCGTTTCTAATACACATTCAATTACATACAAACCGGTTAAGCGGGTGGGTTTTTAGGAATCCCGTGGGAACTCTTTGATTTTCCGGGATAAAAAGTAGCCTATGTCCGTCCCCGGGATATAAGCTAACCCTGTACCAAATTTCGTCAGAATCAGTTAAACTTTTAGGCCGTGAAAACCTTTTGACAGTTGCTACCTAGCAGACAGACAGACACACAGACAGACAGACACACTTTCGCATTTCACATTTCGCAAGAACTAAGCGGCTAAAATAGAGGTTTGAAAATTGTGTAGTCCACGCGGCCGAACTCGCGAGCATAAGCTACTAACAATATAAAGACCAAGAAGAGGTAATTTTACCATAAGAGTAATTTAGTTGTGTTTCGAATAATAATACGCAACATAATATGGTCATAGAGATCATACACACACGTTTTGGACAGGTAATTACAATTGATACTGTTAATTGTACCAGGAAATCCACAATCAACGGCGGTGGCATAACACATACACACAAAGCATCTCTGAGGCTTTAACCAAGCAGGTGAAACACCGGTGTGCACTGTAAACATGATGGATACATCTCTTCATGCAAATTTGGTATTGTTTCTCAGTATCAACGGTTCTGAACCTCACCCAGTATCGAACTTTCATTGAGTGAGACAAAATGGAGCGACATACCTTATGGGTCGGACATCAGATAAACACTTCCCCCTAATGATTACAAAACCTTAAACTGATATATTGTGTGTTTTATAATTAGTATATCTATTACTCGAGTAACCCGAGAACTCCCGAAGTAAAAGTTGGTATAACTCTATTTTTTTTGATTGATTATAGGCAAGTGCTTGACAACAATAACATCTGATGGAAAGTGATGATGTGTCCTAAGATTTTAGCTAGAAGACATTTCCGTAAGAGTTCGTGTTGCGATAAATAGATACAATAATTCATATCGATATTATTAAAGTCGGAGCTCGTTCACACAGGCTGTGTACGTGCTGCATACGCAATTGGTGTGAATCGGCCATTATGGAGTCGAGTCGCTGGGGATAAGTCAACCGTGCGTAATGGGACTTAGGTTGAAATCTATAGACCGCGCTTTGACTTTGCTCAAACTTACGATTGATTTAAAACGAGACAGCGCGGGACTATAATTACTTGTATACATGGCATAATATTGTAATCAAAGCTTTGAAAAGAGCAACCGCCGAGTTTCTTGCTGGTTTTTCTCGGTAGGAAAGGCATTCCGAACCAGTGGTAGATGCTCTTGACGATTCAAAAGTACTTGTAGTCTAATTGAATAAAAATATTTTGAATTTTGAATTTTTTTTTTGAGAGATATACGTCTGTCTTGTTTTAACTCTTTATTAAGTCTAAGCAAAGTCAGCGTGCGCCCTATTGATCTGACCCTTAGTGACAATGCACTTTATGCAGTATAGGTACATTTTGAACTTACCCGCCGGCGTCACTAACGTAATTGAATCCTGTACAAGCACGTTGAGGCCAACATTTTAACATTCATTTATTCTAATTGAAATGGCACTACGGGATAAAACAGCTTGTGGAGGAACGCGCTTTTAACTGTGAAACATTGTTTGTTAGGGACATAAAAATGCTAATTCGGAAAATACACTGCGAGGATGAGATGAGAAGTCAGATTGTATTTATATGTATTACTACTAGTTTCTTTTGACGACTTCGTCCGCTTGAATACAGGCTTTGAATACTCGTTTGGGATTACTTGAAATCCCAACCAGGTATCTTTAAAACAAGAGTGAATAGGCACCATTTAGGTAAACGCGTCCCATCTTAGACCACATCATCACTTTCCATCAGGTGTGATTAGTGGCCAAGCGCTTGCCTATAGTGAATAAAAAAAAACTATCATCAGTGCTATTCTTTGCTCTAGAATGTTAAAGGATTAATTGACTGATTAACATATCTATACTTATGGTCTAAGATACCGTTATACAACGTCCTTCACAAACATATTTTATATTCAATTTAACATGTTAATAAATATATTAGATATGGGTTGCCTTTACTAAAATTATTATTAATTAGTCATATCCTGGACTGAATTTTTTTAGGCAACCCATCTTCCTCGCTCTGGGCTGGTTTCCGCACTTAAACGTTTCCGTCTGTTGTGCGTTAGGCAATCCATATGCGATATATTCATTGACATGTTAAATTGATTATAAAACATGTTTCATCCATTAACCAGCTCAGTGAAGGTGGTTGTATAGCGGGATCCTATACTATTATGTACCTACAACTCAGATTTTTATAAACTTCAGATTCTCGCGACTTCGTTCACGTGGATTTTGGTTTTTTAAAAGCTAAGGGATTTTTAAACTCTTTGATTATTCGGGATAGAAAGTAGCCTAAGTTTGTTTCCGCAATGCAATGTAAATTGTAAGTCCATTGTAATCTAAATTACCTACGTCAACATCAGTTTGGCTGTGAAAAGGTAATAGACAGATACACACTTTCGCATTCATAATATTAGTTAGGTTAGTATCGATAGCTACATAAAATTTAATGTGAGGACTGGTCATAAAAAAGCTTATTTCAAATGTACTCGCATAATAATATAACCTAAGGACTTTCCCAAGATTACCTACTTACTCCTTTCCTTTTAAAACAGCTTTTTCCTTTGAGTCGAGGCCTAAAGACGTACTTAAGACACTATTAGCATTCTAAGAAGCAGGCTAGTGTTCTGTGTCGCGACCTCTTTATCTAGATCAACGGGCATGCATAATACAAAATCATTTTGCATTTTAAGTAAGCTCTGACGGCCTTGCGTTGTAAAGATTGCCTTAAACACCATTTAAAAGAATTTTGCTTTGCTTCAAAATTGAAACTTTTTATATATGAAAACCTGCGATCAGAAACATACATATTTTGTTGTTGACAATAAAAAACAATATAAGTATAAATTATAAAAAATTATAACAACCCCGACAAATGAAGGTTTACAGTAACTAGAAAAAAGCTGATAACTTTCAAACGGCAGAACCGATTTTCTTGGATGATGAAACCCATACCCATACATGTCGCACGGAGCGACAGACAGCTTACGGATCGGTGACGATTTAGACCGGCCCGTCACCACCTACCGGCTTACCGCGTAGCAAGGACTTAAGGATAGCTAAGAACACTCTCGATCAAGCCACCTTTCAAACAAAAAAAAACTAAATTAAAATCGGTTCATTAGTTTAGGCGCTACGATGCCACAGACAGATACACAGATACACACGTCAAACTTATAACACCCCTCTTTTTGGGTCGGGGGTTAAAAATAACGTATCTTTACAAGTCACGGAACCCATGGTGCATGACTTGCACTTGGCTGGCTGGCTTTAGAACATTTCATTTAACAAAATTTGAATGCATTATGCCACGCTCACATAAAATAGGTAAGCCCACAAATGAGCAGCCATGGTGAGTTAGTTAGATGTCCACATGATTCAGTATCTCATTAATTAAATCAGATATAATCCAGACTCAGACTCAGAGAATTTTACGAGCTGTGAGCACAGTAGAGGCTGAAACCAATCATGCGAATTTCTAGAGATTTCGTTTCGTTTGACGTCCAACGCAGCGGAGCGAATGCGCGATGGTCGCCTGCATCTCAAGCAAAGAGATCGAATCCCAGTTGGGTTCTGTTGTTTTGGTTCAAAGGATTTTTGTAGAGAGATGATTCAACTTCGGCTAGTTTCAATCTTATTTAGGAACGGCATCATTTCTTAGATTGCCTTGGATTCTTTGTTGATTTGACATAAATACGTTCAGTTTGACGCAGTTTACTTCTCTAATTATATAAAAATGTGATACTTTTTAACCCCCGACCCAAAAAGAGGGGTGTTATAAGTTTGAGGTGTGTATCTGTGTATCTGTGTGTCTGTGTATCTGTGTATCTGTGTATCTGTGTATCTGTCTGTGGCATCGTAGCGCCTAAACGAATGAACCGATTTTAATTTAGTTTTTTTTGTTTGAAAGGTGGCTTGATCGAGAGTGTTCTTAGATATAATCCAAAAAAATTGGTTCAGCCGTTTAAAAGTTATCAGCTATTTTCTAGTTTTCTTGTAGAAAAGAAGGTTAGATAACCCTGAGGTTCATAATATTCAAGTGTCAATTGACAAATGTCAAGCTGTCAAGATGGACGTTGCCTAGATATACATAATTATTTATTTGAAAATGATTTGTCGGGGGTGTTGAAAATTTTTAATTTACACTTGTTAGCCTCATTATTTGCTGAATCAAAATCGGTTTTTGAGATGGACTCTTTCAGGCAAACTGTTAGTCAAGTGTTAGTGTAGTATTGTAATATTATTTATTTATTTTTGCACGCATCCCTTAGAAACGGTAGCTGCATTTCCGCTGCGATTCGCTAAGCTTACTGCTTCAGCAAAGCTTTGAAACTTTGCTGATAAAAACTTTTCCTCAATCTCTAAAACACCTCTATTGGACGGTTTGAATTTTCCTTTATACAGCAAAAAAATTATTTTATCCAAGTAATTAAAACGATCTATTTAATTAACCTTAATTAAAATTGAGAGATAATCTCGTTAATGTTTTAAAAAATTATACTTTTTCGCAAATGCTAATTTTTAAGTCAATTAAAATCACATTAAAGGGAGGGGAATCTTTACATTGCATAATTTGGATGCCCATTAAGAACAGAGAGATGTTTTATTGCAGGAGTATACAGATGGAGCAAACCTCCTCCATTACTCCTCTTGTACTCTTCCTCCTGTGACACTCCTGATAAGCATCAGCAAGGAGGAGTATCAGGCGTGAAAAATTTGAAGACATAAACTGGAAATTAATAAACATATTTAAAGAAAAAACCGGCCAAGTGCGAGTCAGACTCGCGCACTGTGGGTTTCGTACTCGGGTATTTTTTTCCAACATTTTGTAGGATAAATCAAAAACATTATACATAAAAATAAATAAAAATCTGTTTTAAGATTTTAGATGGGATATCCCATATTATGATACCCCACTTGGTATAGTTATCTTATTTTGAAAATTGAAACACATTTTAATTTTTTTTTTAATGATGTAACCACAAATTCGCGGTTTTCAGATTTATTCCTGTACTTGTGCTATAACACTTACCTACCTACCTTTCATGATTCTCGGTCAACGGGACGTACCCTATAGGTTTCTTGACAGACACGTCAGACAGACAGACAGACAGACAACAAAGTGATCCTATAAGGGTTCCGGTTTTCCTTTTGAGGTACGGAACGGAATTCTTTAACACCCTACCGGCAAAGCCGTGCTGCCAAACCATTTACCATTCCAGTAGGTACGATGTCGCACGATATTATGGGTATGGGCACAGTTCACGACAGTTGAGGAATTTGTAACAAACCGTCGAGCATTCGACGTCACTGGCAGGCGTCAAATGTTTCCTACATTTGACGCTAGGTAGCCTATAAAAAACCTATTTTTCTTTGATTTCACGTCACCCTTAGCCTAATATTTGACATATCGTTGATACAGGATTAAACCGCGACTTCCCTCACTTTAGTCCTTTATAGTTCACTTTGGTATGTAAAACTGCCTTATTCCTTCCAAGCTAGCCCACTTCTATTTTAAACTGCATCATCACTTACCACCAGGTGAGAAAAATAGTGAAGGGCTAACTTGTAAAGTAATAAAAGAATAAAAAAAAAATTAAGTCATCATAATATTATTATTTTGTTAAATAAATAGTTATTAATTAGCTAAACAAGCGCGTCCAACCCTTTCCTGTAACCAACTATTATGCTAATCAGGTGTTTACTCTGAGGGTTGAGCGAATAATTGCTTAAATACCTAATTTGTACTCTGGTCGCTTTGATGAAGGATTTCATCTAATTGTTGTTTAATTGTGGCGCTTCAGTACAATTTACACTTTCAATAAATCACCCTGATAATCCTGTTTAGGGCTTTAGGAATTAATTACTGATATTTAAGCATTTGCGGAATTTATATTTACACTGCTTTTTAATAACTAAACAACTCTTTTAAAATTCTATGTGAAAATGGTGTCTTGCTTGATGGCTTACTTTTCTTGCATTCTTAGTGCATCAACATGCGGGTAGTGCTTATCACATGCTGCATGTTGCACCACACAGATTTGTCAGTTTTGGATGTTGTTCCCTTAAATTAAGGATTGGTCTCTATATTGGAGCGCAGCGGAGACCAATCCTTAATCTAATGTTGTTCCTTATATTCCATATCATCGATTCCGTAAGGTAGCACCTGCTTCTATCGAACTTGTCAGTTAACGTTGGCTCTTAATTTTTGATTTTAATCACGTAAAGATATTCTAAGCCTTCTCTGAATCTCAAGCTCAGGTCATAGCAACTAGGCCAGCCTTGCAATACGAGTAGGTATTGTGCAAAGTGCATAGTCGGTGAAATAATCAAATCACTTAACTATCCACGCACCAGTAACCCACCGTCAATAATTGTTCTAATGCAGTTTGTACATTGTTTATGACGGATTTCTGCAGCGAATCGGTGCCACGTTGATTGTGTTGATTCCGTTGACTGATTTTGATGTGTTCGGAATAATCCTCCTATTGAAATTGTGCGATCAGTTGCGGCACATTATTTGTTGCATTGCATAAATAAGTAGGTAAGTACATTATTATGTTTTCCATTATTGTTAAAATGTTATGTGCTTAACAAAATATATGTATCATCAAAGAGTCAAGCTGAATGTTAATGTATGGAGGGAACTAGTTTACTATTATTAATCTATTTGTCTGTTTTAGCCACTGCCCTCAGTAGTGTAGTCCACGCGGACGAAGTTGCGGGCATACGCTAGTCTAAATATAAAACAGGACCATGACCGACTAACAGGCAAGTCCACACCCCAGTGAAATCGCGGGCAATCGTCTATTTAGTACGAAGATAGGTTGCATCCCAGAGATGGAAATAGATAGATTTTTGAAAAACCAAAACCTCGCGGACGGAGTGGTAGCATCATCTTGTACAGTATGTGGCGGTCGCCACAGTTGCAAGAGGAGGGCGTGTAGTTGTACGAAGACATCGATCATCAGACTCGATACGAACCTAAGCAAGACGCCACTTACGACGCTCTCACTAGATGGCAGCACGAGCACGGCAGCAGTTGGTTAAAGCTGAAGTGCAAGAACAACACGCGAATTCTGAATCGCACTAACGGAGTGTTTAAGGATGTCAGCCCAGCTGGCGCTACCAAGCAATGCAACCGGTACGGTAGAGTCTACACATCGCTCCCGTATACTTACCTGCTTTATAAATGTATATTTGTGCATTCATTTATTTTATACCCGCGTTATAGCTCATAGCATAAACATTGTGACGTAAAATATGACTTAATCCTCAGAATAATATATAATAGAAATGTTCAAATGAATGTAGCCACTTAAAATTCGAGCGCACCAGCTGAGTATCGTCTAATTCCCTAATGCAGATTATTGTTTGTGATGGATCGCTGTTGCGATTCAGTTATTATCACGTTTTGTTGTTACATTTAGGATTTTGCTCCGGGCTTCGGGTATACCTATCTACATAAACAATCGGTGTTTGATCAAAATTGTTGATTTCATCATTAAAGAAAAATACTTATAAGTAAGACTTTTTTTTTGTTTTCTCAAGTTTTAAAAAATTGTGCCAGATGTAATAGTGATAATAATAACTTTTTCTCTTCTTTTCCAAGTATCCGAAGAACCTGAAGTTGGTAATAATGTAAGTTCGTTAAAGTCAGACTTTATTGCAAAAAGTACAATCAACTGATATAAATGAGACATGCCCATGACTTCGTCTGTATGGATTTAGTTTTACTGAAAATTATGAGGGAACTCTTTAATTTTCCGACATAAAAAGTAGCTTTTGTGATACCTCTTTAAATATTTTTATGGAAAATATCACTTCCATCTATTGCTCCATTGCGGAGTAATTGAAGGATAAATGAACAAGCATACACACTTTAAAGGATGTCAAAAATGCTATGGCCGTTAAAAGGGCTCTCTCCGTCACTCACTCCATACAATCGTAGTCCCAATTTTATTTGAATATTAAGCAACCAAAGTCCATGAAATTTTGCAGACATATTCTAGAAACTAATATCTATGCCTGGGGTGTTTTATATATTTCTAAAAATATGTAGTTTTAAAATTACAGGGGCTCAAAGATTTGTATGTGAATTTTTAAGACCGCGTAACTTTGAAACCCAATATTTTAACCGAAATCTGGAAAACCACAGGCATAGATATTAGCTCCCGGAACGTTTCCACAAAATTCCATTGAGTATGATTGGTTAGTTTTCAAATGAGAGACGAACTACGTTTGTATGGAACGAGTGACGGAGAGACCCCTCCAGGCGGAAAAAGTAGGAGTGCTACGTATAATATGTAGCTTTCCTATTTTTCCGTTGAACTGTAATTTATTTAATGTATTTTCATAACACAGAACCATTGTTATTCTGATTGTTATTACTGAGGAATATAGAACTTGATAGCGGATTCTTATAAAAATAATCAGATAATAGATATTCATAGCTAGCGAATAAATCCCTATTTCTTTTGTATAATGATATTAGTATGAGCTGGAATAATGGTTTTTATTCTTATAGGACAGGGGTAATCGGTATTCGTATTAAATGGTACAACCCCTTATGGTAACTGAGAGCCCAATAAAGTAAGGTCTAATGTGTTATTATAATGTGATAGCCCAGTGGTTAAGATATTATAATGTGATAGCCCAGTGGTTAAGATGCCCATTTTCCTATTCGAGAGGTCAGGGGTTTCATCCCGGGGAACTCTAACTTTTCGAAGTAATGCAATTTTTGCGTTTTTAACCCCCGACCCAAAAAGATGGATATTATAAGTTTGATGTGTGTATCTGTGTATCTGTTTGTTGCATCGTAGCTCCTAAACTAATGAACCGATTTTAATTAAGATTTGTTGTTTGAAAGGTGGCTTGATCGAGTGTTCTTAGCTATAATCCAATAAAATCGGTTCAGCCGTTTGAAAGTTATCAGGTCTTTTCTAGTTACTGTAACCTTCACTTGTCGGGGAAGTTATAAATTTTTGAATTACACTTGTAAGCAATTAAATATCACTTACTTTAACAGTGAAGGATAAACATCGAAAGGAAACCTGCATTTTGCTATTATATCGAGTGGGACATCAAATGAAGAGGAAAAAATTCTGAGTTCACAAATATAAAAATATAGTACAATGTTAAAATATACCGAGCGAACAAAACAATTTTACGATATTTATCACTATCTACCGTCTGTTCCCGGGTAGCAGTCGGGTTTAAGTTAACCTACTCGTATTTAAGCTACTCGTAGCTTAAACGAGTTTCATATCGAATTTAACATCGTCGCAAGTAGTAAAGTTCAATTTTCAAAAGTAATCAATAGAATTGATTTAATTTTAAGTTCTAAGCTGAATACTTTTCAAGGAACGATATCAGATTCAATATGGTTTTATTTTTCACGGACGAAGTTTTCTGTCGAGTAGCGAGCTTTTAATACCGATGTTATCGACTTGTACGTTAGAAGGTAGGAAAAATGTATTGAACTAGCTCATGCCCGCTACTATCTCTAACAACTAATAGTACCTTATCGCTAAACCTTAAAATCGAAATCGTAACCACTATTAGTTTAGTCGTATGCGGGAAGGTATGGGAGCCTAGGTAATATAAAACTAGTTCCAAGAAAACCCGTAGGTACTTATAGATGATAAATGGCTAGCTTTCAATACAAAATGATATATTCTTTGTCATCACGTAGGTATCTAATACAGACACTTACTTAGGTATACCTAATCGATAAAGCTAATGACGAAGTAAAATTAATATCGAAGTAACTATGGATAAAAGCTGTGATAGCCTATTGGTTAGAACGTTCGGCTCCTAATCGGAAGTCTGGGGTTCAATCCTGGGAACACACCTCTGAATTTTCAGTTATGTGCGTTTTAAGCAATTAAATAACACTTGATTTAACGGTGAAGGAAAACATCGTGAGGAAACCTGCATGCCTGAGAGTTCTCCATGTACTCAAAGGTGTGTGAAGCCAATCCGCATTGGGCCAGCGTGGCAGACTATGGCCTAAACCCTTCTCACGCTGAGAACAGATCCGTGCTCAGGATGGGCCGGCAATGGCTTGATTATGATGAATTAGGGAATTATGAGGGAACTGATAAATCAAAAAACAAACAACCAAATAAACACTCTACTGAACTACTTAACACTTTTGCCTCTCGTAATCGGATAAAATAATAAAGGGCTTCACTCGCTCTGCAATGTTACAGTGTTAAAAGTACTTACAATTTAGTTTTACATCGGGCTAGTCTAAAATCCAAATTCCTGGCAGCTAAACACTTTTGACCTACTGGTTAAAAGTATTTAGCTAACAGAGATTTGGAGTTTAGGGTCTAGTATAATAAATCTTTTTAGAGTATAATTCAAAATCATCTTGACATACTGCTTCATCACTTACCACCATAATTGATATGATATTGCAGTCAAGAACTAACTTGTATCTGAATATAAATAATAAATGAAAACTACCCATATTATAAATGCGAAAGTGTGTTTGTTTGTTGGTTTGTCCTTCAATCACGTAGCAATGGAGTAACGGATCGACGTGATTTTTTTGCATGGGTATACATATAGTGGACCTTAAAAGTGACATAGGCTACTTTTTATCCTGGAAAATTATGGGTTCCCACGGGATTTTTAAAAACCCAAGTCCACGCGGACGAAGTTATAGTTTGGCGCTAGTTTATAATAAATCTTTGCCAGCAGTAGGATATTAATACGCTGTTACGTTGCATGTCTCGTACCACAACATACTGCGGCCGCAATAATATGGGCTGCAATTATATCGCGATTTGATGCATGCCTCCCGACGTGTGTGACGTCTGACTCGCGTTACTGTCACCAGTTTGATTTGTTGTCCTTTACCTAGGCACAGAAACTATACCTAGGTATGATGCAAGGGCAAAGGGTGTGAGTAGCTTCCTATTAAAGCAATAACATAATCTTTGTGAGGAAACTTTTATAAAAAACAGAATTTATGTCACAATTCATTTTCGTTCCCATCCGATACATCCCTTATTGCTAATGCATATATATATACATGCAGATTATTTCGTATCTAAGTATAAATAGTACGAATAGTTTCGATTTATGATAAATCTCTTTATAGCTCTTTGCTAGTACGAACCGCATACTGCATAGCATAAAGTATTCTTTCATTACCGTCTGCAAGATTCAAAATGGTTTATTCCATGCAGGTATTGAAACTTCACCTCAACTAGGATAAACAGCATACTACTTTATTCCACTATTTAACATTAAAGTGATCTTTATTGCAAAGGAAATAGAGGTTAGTAGGACCGCAAACTTATGTTGGTATATCTTGTACCCTCAAGTGCATAACGCGATAGTGGTGATTAGTGCAGCAATTTGGAGTGTCCCCTGCGATGGGTCTGTTATCCAGCTCAAACAAGACGCAATTCGATGTCTAACAAAGGAGGATTGGAAACTTAATTTCAAGTTGTTCCAGGCGCATTGCAAGTGCCTTCCCACTTTGGTAACAAACTAACCAGTAACTCGAACACTGCTAAGGCCGCTACTTGATTTGTCGATGTGGTATTTTATGGTTTACCGGGAGTTTACCGATACATACCATCATTTTTAGGGTTCCGTACCTCAAAAGGAAAAACGGAACCCTTATAGGATCACTTTGTTGTCTGTCTGTCTGTCTGTCCGTCGTGTCTGTCAAGAAACCTATAGAGTACTTCCCGTTGTACTAGAATCATGAAATTTGGCAGGTAGGTAGGTCTTATAGCACAAATACAGGAATCATTAAAAAAAATTAAAATATATTTCAATTTTCAAAGTAAGATAACTATATCAAGTGTGGTATTATATGAAAAGGCTTTACCTGTGCATTCTAAAACAGATTTTTATTTATTTTTATGCATAATAGTTTTTGATTTATCGTGCAAAATGTTGGAAAAATACCCGAGTACGGAACCCTCAGTGCGCGAGTCTGACTCGCACTTGGCCGGTTTTTTAATTTATCGATGTCATGCTGCCTCTGAAAAACGGACGAATTTTTTCCATCCATACTAAATCTAAAAGGAAAATGCCCAGTCGATAAGGGGTTTTGATCAAAGTACATATTAATACCTTCATCAAAGAAAGAAATAGTTGTAAAAAGTGCACTTTGAAACTTTTCTATGAATTCCAATTTCCTTTTTCTAGACTAGACTGTGCTTTGTACATGAAAAGCAAATGGAGCTGTTTTCCTTTCATCGTGGTTAGGGAAACGGGGGTACGAAGTAAATGTAAGAAAATACCCTGAAGGCGTCATAGAAACTAACGCGAGCACTGGATAAAAGAAAAAAACCGTCACCAGGGTTCTAGGATGGATGGACATTTAAATCAAACAAGTGTAAATTAAAAATTTATAAGACCCCCGACAAGTGAAGGTTACAGTAACTAGAAAAGAGCTGATAACTTTCAAACGGCTGAACCGATTTTCATGGATTATAGCTAAGAACACTCCCGATCAAGCCACCTTTTAAACAAAAAAAAAAAACAAAAAAAAAATCGGTTCATTAGTTTAGGAGCTACGATGCCACAGCCAGACACACAGATACACTTGTCAAACTTATAACACCCCTCTTTTTGGCTCGGGGGTTAAACAGTGTGTAAGATCTTTTGCTCAATATCATACCCTATGCATATCCTAGTCGTACGAGATACTCATACAAGATGATGCCTTCGAATTCATCCGCGTGGATTTCGGTATTCTAAATATTCCATTTAGCTTTAAACAGGAACTTAAAAGTAATTACAAAACTAATTCAAATTACTTCAAAAAAATTACATTTTGTTAATTTTCGAACTTAATTCAAGAAATATATTCAAGTTTCGACACAAAATGTAAACGTATTTTATAAAGGGTGCAGTGTATTTTGGCAACTCTGTTCTCCAAAGATATATTCGTTCAATTTTCAGAGAAGCTTCAAGCTTTACTTTTGCCTTTTTTGAAACTCCCATTCAAAACGGAACAAATAGCTTACTGACCGGGTCACCGGGAATTGGGACGTATAGCCAACGTCTTTCGTGATTCTAGTATTTTGACAAATGTTTATGGACTATTTTTAACCCCCAACCCAAAAAGAGGGGTTTTATAAGTTTGACGTGTGTATCTGTGTATCTCTGTATCCGTCTTTGGCATCGTAGCTCCTCAACTAATGAACCGATTTTAATTTAGTTTGTTTGAAAGGTGGCTTGATCGATAGTGTTCTTCTTAGCTATAATAATAATCCAAGAAAATCGGTTCAGCTGTTTGAAAGTTATCAACTCTTATTAAGTTATAACTGTAACCTTCACTTGTCGGGGGTGTTATAAATTTTTAATTTACACTTGACAAAAATAACAGTGAAGTAAAAATCTTGTATAAAAGTAGGCACATATAAAAAGAAGGAACCGATGGAGCAGCAATCCAATCCATCAGCATACAGGCTGATGGATTGGATTGGATATAAGAAGGACAGCTGAAATATGATATAGGTATATCATAGTATAGTTCAGACCGCGGTGGGCATACTGACCTCTACTAATAACACAAGTACGCTGGACTTCTGGTTGCCGACCTGTTTTGAAGTGGTTGTCATTTAATAGCTTAAAACTCCGAAAAGACTTAGGTTGAAATCTATAGAGTGCACTTTAACTTTGCTTAGACTTCAGTTTCAATTAAAACGAGACAGATTTATGCCAGCGGTATAACGCTGTCTCGTTTTAACAGTGTCTTAAGTCTGAGCAAAGTTAACGTGCGCTCTATAGATCTCTGTCTTAGACTTAAGACTAGGTGCGTGCTCGGGATTGAACCTTCGACCACTCAAATAGGAGGCGGACGTATTAAACAGATAGCAATGTTTAACTGTTAGTTTGAATTCAAGGGTGGTGTAACTTTACGAACAAATTAACACTTCTTTTCTTTACTTAGCGCCTCTTTGATGCGACTTGAAGATCAATTTGCCTTTTAAGAGCCTTTTCTTTGCTCTTAAAGCTAAGGATTACCGGGACGCCATATCCTTCAAGACAAAGAGAGCACTAACTCCTTAAGTGCATTGTTAATCCCAGACAGGATGACCTAGATTTACTTTTTAACTTTATTCAACGTTCATTCTTTATACCACAACTTTGCTTTTGCCCGTTGCTTTTACTAAAGAAAATAATTGTAATTTTCTGAATTAATTCTTTACATAGGCATTTTATACTAGCGAATCAGCCTTTCTAGTTTTTTTGGTGTTCCAATTCATATTACCTTAATCGCACGCTCGCTTACGCTCACTGTTGGTGAGAACTCTCCATTAGTTTATCACAGCGACAAGAGCTATCAAAGAAAAAACTCGCTCAGCAACGCTCTTTTGACGGTCAAAACACTCACGCATTTGTAAGATAAGTTGTGTATAAGCTTGCGCAGGAATTAATAGTACCTACCTAATAACCAATGTATGTCTGGGCCACCTATCCGTGCAACCTGTGCCATTGCAATCGCACACTCGCTCATAGCCCAGCGACAAAACCATACACACACTTCGCGTAGTTTGCCAACATGTTTCTAGTTTTTAGCTCAACTTATTTCTCGCTAATCGTCAGTGGTCGGACAAGACAAGCCTTATGTAAAAATAAAAATAATCTAATCCAATAACAGTTTTAAAGAGAGCTCCCTCAGTACACTCTACCACCGCACAAACCTTTTAATCTATCCCGCGCACCGCAACTTAACCCGTCTCCTGCAGTTATAGGGCTACCGTCAAGTACAGGTCTATTTATCGTTCAACTCGTTTTATCGGAAAGGGGATGTGAGTCTTTATAAAATACCCTTTCAGGTTTGTGTTCATTGTCATTCCTTATCAAAGTAAGTTTGCGGTAATAAATTGTTATAACTAGTCAACGCTACCTACTAAGTTTTCACTTGGTTAGAGATACCTAGTAAGTAATAGGTATATCTTTTGGGGAAGACAAATCAGCCGTGTAAAGCTGTGGCAAGGAAGTTAGAATATAACTTGCTGAACTTAATTAACTACTAACTGCCCGTATGGATTTTTGTTTCTGCATGTGAAAATCTCATGCGAATTTTTGGTTTTCCCGGATAAGAAGTATTCTACACGTATTGCGTTACTTTAGCGTCCAATTAAGTTTACATTGGTTGAGTTTTCCAAAGTTATCATAATCTTATGCTTACGACTTTGCCTGCGTGACCTACACGAGGCTAAACACTTGGGGATATGTACCAATGTAGCTATTTATCAGTGATAAAAATTAAAGGATTGGATCATAAGTTCCGAAAACTACCCCTTACATACAAATTTGCAAAACCCGTTTTTATCGGTTTAACGCATAATGTAAATCTATCTTTCAATAATTAATAATTAATTAGTAAATAATTTATAAATTTAGTGATGCCTACGGCAACCCTATTATGCAGCTTTGTCTTTCATTAGGGCATTATCATGGCATTAATGTCGCTCCACTGAAAGCGGTCCGGAAAGAAAATTTTAACTCCAGAAAATCTAAAGCACTGGGAAACTCCCGTCGCTTACGCATTCGTCTGAGGAGGTGTCTGCGATTTGTTTATTTTTCAAGTGAACTAAGTAAAACTAAAGTGGATACCTATATTATTGGAAGTATTGACTTTAGAATTTATAAATATGATACGGCAGTCAACCCTATTCCTTTGCCTTTCACCGCGGCATTATTATGGCATTACTGTCGCTCCGCTGAAAGCGGGTCGCAGTTTTAAAACTATGCGCATTGGCTAACTTTTATAGAGGAAAATGGCGGTGTAAAAAGTTGAGGATTTATACCGGCCACGCGACTTGACTTGCCTTAGCTTTGTAATGTATAAAAGTAATTATATTATTTAAATATAACGCGCCATGAAGAATAACATAAAATGCTTTAAGTGATTCTTAATGATTTTTTTTTCTCTTTTTCTCTGTCTTTGTTTGAATGCATCTTACAAAATTAATAAAGGTTTGGCTAACATTATCAATATGACAGTCAACAGATAGACGTTATAGTTGGACTTAGGTTTCTATTTCTAATAAGTACACCCACATGCCACGGTCTCCTGCTGCCTGAATCCAGAGGTCCCCTGCGATTCGCTAGATGTCGATCCATCTTTGGGGAGGCTCATCTGACTCGTGCTTTCCGGTGCGAGGTCGCCATTTTATAGCACCTTGGGGCCCCAACATGTATTGGGTTTTTTAACCCCCGAACCAAAAAGAGGGGTGTTATAAGTTTGACGTGTGTATCTGTCTGTGCCATCGTAGCTCCTAAACTAATGAACCGATTTTAATTTAGTTTCTTTTGTTTGAAAGGTGGCTTGATCGAGAGTGTTCTTAGCTATAATCCAAGAACATCGGTTCAGCCGTTTGAAAGTTATCAGCTCTTTTCTAGTTACTGTAACCTTTACTTGTCGGGGGTGTTATAAATTTTTAATTTACACTTGTGAACTATATGCCCTGCCCATGTGCATTTCAGCTTTACAAACTGTTGAGCTATGCCGGCTACTCTGATTCTACTACGGATCTTTTCATTTCTGATTTAATCACGTAAAGAAACTCCAAGCATAGCTCTCTACATCGCCCGCTGAGTGACTCTGAGCTTTCTTATGTGGTCCCTATTTAGCGACCATGTCTCATGGCCAACGGACTTTTCAAAAAGCAATATTTACCAGAATATAACAACGTGAAAATTTCTTTATTCTATTTGTAGGCGACTGAATGAAATTTGTATGGCATCCATATGTATATAGCTATCCATATATACATATATCTACTTGTCGACAGCTATAGGTCATGACACCGTCGACATGTGTGATGATGCAGTCGCTTTATAATCGACTTCAAAAAGAGGAGGTTCTAAATTAGTCTCTTTTTAAAAGTCTTACATTTTTGTCACTATTCATTTCATTTCACACAGTGATTCCCACGGAAGTTCCGGACATTAAAATGATTGAAAAAGCAATAAAGTTCTATAAACGCTGCTATTTGTTCAATTTATTGAGGCAATTCATTCGTACTTCCTTTCAATTATTTTTGCGAAATTGTGTGGATTACTCAGTTATGTTTTATTTTCAAAACAATCAATCTATTATGATATTATTTTGGCAACAGAGTGGAATATTGCTGTTTTATTGTGACAACGTTTTGCTCGGCTACCAATTGAATTAAGTACCTTAAGTACGTAAGAACCTAGGTTTGTAAAAGGGCAACCGCCAAAATGGTATCGAAAAATATTTCACTTTAAAATAAATATTGTTTGTAGGGATTTTGTTAAATGATTAATAAGAAGCTTAAAAAGCTTTATCTACGTCGATGTCAATCAGCTATTCCTTTTTAAATAAATCATCATTATCGTCAAAACATTGCCAACTGAAAACGGGTCTCGTCTCAAAAAGAGAAGGGTTTGGCTATAGGCTACCAAGTAAGTAGGCCGACTTGTTAGTCACTAGGCTATCACTACTTTTTTAAATTTAATACAATAACGACGTGATTTCTGTGAACGCCAAGATGTCAAATGTCAAAAAGCAGAACCTGGTATAGCAAAGCAAGGATTATTCCTTAGAAAGTAAAGTAAAAAGTTTTCAGTTCAGAAAATTCCCTCGACCAACAATTTTCTACAAAGTTCAAGTAACTTGGACCCAGCAATTATGCGAAAAGTTAAGCAATCACTCTGTCCCTAACTACTGTCACTCCACTGTCTTATTTGCTCGGTAATTATCCTTCAAATTTTAAAAAAAGTAACCGTAAACCAGGACCAGGATTGCAAGAAACGCAACTTTATTTTTTTCTTTGAAGTTGCTACAGGGGAAATACTTTTGAAACTGAATCATGTATTGAAAAACCATATCCAATCCGAGTCCTATTAACAGATAACTCTCCGTCACTCACTCCATACAAACGTAGTTTGGTTAACCAATTAAACTGGTATTAAACCAATTAACCAATGGTTTTAAAGTTACACGGGTTTAAAGATTTGTATGTTAATTCTTGGAACCATGGAATGAATAACTGAATATTTAAATGGAAATCTGGAAAACCACAGACATAGATATAAAGTTTTTAAAATGTGTCTACAAAATTTCATTGACTTTGATTGGTTAGTATTCAAATGAGAGCCAAACTATGTTTGTTTGGAGCCCGCTACGGAGAAACTCCGTATTAGACCTTTGGTCGCTCCTGGGGACAATCACGACGCCATCAGGACTGTGGCTCTCCTGTCCAATTTCATGGTAATTACTCTTTAGACGTTTTTGAAAGTAAGTAATAGTAATTTATTACTTTTCAGAAGTAAGTAGGTAGGTAAAATTTAGGAGTAGTGCACGCATTTTGTATCTTAGAACAAAAGCTTTAAAAAATAAAAATCCAACTTTATATGAGCGATTTATAATATTTAAAAAAAAATTATGTAAGTAAAATTTTCCAAAATCTATAAATTACTCAACTAACTATGAAGTTAACTAATCTGTGATTAATTATATTACCTACCGTGATTGTAATCTTTATTAGTTTTATTTTCTAGATTTATATCTGGCATAATTATTATAGGTAGATAAGTAGGTACTATCGGAATCATGCTGACATCTAATGAGTAGTTTAGCAATTATGAGGAAATCAATACACCAATAAACTAACAAACCTTAAGTAAATATTTGCCAGTAAACCAGCAAAAGTGTACGTATGCACCTGTATTGCTCGGAAACAAACAGGCAAGATGTGCATGCAAAGTTATTGCAGATGCGTCTAAATTGCCTATTTCTGGGCAGCCTCTATGCGATAGAGGCTGTAGTTTGAAAAGGAATTCCTACATAGATTCCTGTTCCTGCACTAATTGCAAGTGCGGGGTTATGCAGTTGAGGATACAAGCAATTTACAAACTTAAGCTTACAGTTCTTACCACCTTTATTCTCACAACGATAAGGTTGAAAATATTCCTAGTCGTTGTATTTGTGTTGTCGTGTAGTTTACAAAGGTTGAGTAGTTTTCAGTTTGGATCTAAGGCCTGGCGCGCATTGGTATTCAGGCTAGAGGGAACTTTTGTTTGTGTCGTGCTGTGATTGTCTACGTCCGCTCTTCGTGACGACACAGAATAGAGCTTAATATTCTGTAGTCCGTCTAATAAAGTCCATTTTCTGAGATAGATACCCCCTAATAACACTGCCATTGCTAAGCTTTTGTTTATTAACATAGCTCCTAACTATATAAGAGGGTCTTTAGCAGAGATAACTACAGTGAATCGGCTCTTGGCTTGATCTTGAATCGACTTCCTATAAACTCCTAGCACTAGGGTTGAGCCATAGCTGTGGTTGCTGTTGAAAACTTCTAATTATTAAGAACTAGAGAATGCCCGCGGCTTCGCCCGCGTGGATATCGGTTTTTTATCCCGTAGGAACTCTTTGATTTTCCGGGATAAAAAGTAGCCTATTTCCTTCCCCGGGATGTATCCCAAGTCTGTACCAAATTTCATTAAAATCGGTTCAGCGGTTGGGCCGTGAAAACGTAGCAGACAGACAGACAGACACACTTTCGCATTTATAATATTAGTATATGGATTTGATAGTTTATAGAATAGTTAAGATAGTTTCGCAGAATGTGCAGATTACCTCCTACATCCAAACTTATAAACTTTAAGTACATCTATAGTACCCGGCCGAAAATATTGACTGTTGAACTTTAGTAAACTAGTATATAATATGACAATATTTGTGTAGATGACACAAAGTTGTAGACGCTATTCCTAAAATTTTAAAAAATAGCAATAAGGCATACGCCAATCAGGTTAGTAAAATGGTAGGGCCTTATAATTTACCTTTTGGTTCTAGGAGAACGGTTGTCAAATCCTTTATTCCAAGGTGGATCACAGTCGTGAACTGTGTCTTTAGTGTGTGTTTGGCTTAAGAGTAAAAGGAAGCGCTGGCGAGTTAAAGTTTAAGTCATTAATGTTTCCTTTATTTGTTTGTGGAACTACAGTTAAGTTAGACCACAGCAGATATTTATGTTAATTAGAACCTAAATCAAAATAAGCCCTGTGTAAAAAGGAATTATACGCGCAAATAAATTCGCACATAAGTCCTCAACACACATCTCACACATAATACTTATACAATAAAGCTAACACGAAATGTAACAAACATCGTAAAAACTTGAAGTAATGTATTTTGTGGACATTAAAAACCCTATTCGGGGATGTACTACGTAACATAAAGTATTTTATTTGCCTTTTTATGTCTAACATTCCCTTGTTTGTGCTAACATGACGGTTTCTGTTCTCGTACGGAAGAGTGAGAATTATTCCATTGCTAAGTTAGCGAGTTTGTTTAACGGTCTATTTTATTGTGGCTGTGTTGAAGTAAATGTATGTCAGTTAAACTCACATTTTGTATTGTATGCCCGACTAGTTTCGAACCCGTCCGAGGTAGTTTTTCAATTGGCTGAGGTTGTGAGGAAGTGGCTCCTAGATCATCTTTCGATGGTTTTTTCAGTTCCTCTGATGCTGCAAATGTTCATGGGCGGCCGTAATCACTTGACATCAGGTGACTCACCTGCTAGTTTGCTCGCTTCTTTTATTTAAAAAATAAAGGCATACGGGACTTGGTGACTTGGGAAAAAGTGCAGACATACTTATCTTTGCCCATAATAATGTGTTGCCGTTTTGTTAATAATTAATTAGAGTCACTTATTTATTCAAAACATTATCCTACTATTATTATTAGGTTTCATCCTACTATTTTTTTTGTTTCAAAAATTATCTGCACTGGTCTAGAAGGCCATTAATCGGTTTAGAAGCATAAATTTATTGGAAAAATCAATTCATTTTTTCTTACGTAGCCCTTAAGCGCTCTCAAGGGTAATACCGTAGAAAATATGTAAGAATTTAAAGTCATTAATTCTAAAGTTTTCTAAAAACTTGGAACATATTATGTGTGGATTTTATATGTGGATGATTTTTGATAAGTGGATGATGATACTTAACTATTAAAAAAATATCTACTTACTTGATAGGATGTGAATAGAAAATTTAACAAATGGTCTATTTTTAAAATTAAAATTAAAATTATTTTTTATAATAATATATTTATCGGTCAAAACCACAGGTCAAAACCGTAATGTTTCAGTAATGATTAACATAAGCTCCTTTTGTACTATTAAGGGTTTTGGTTGATTATTTCAATAAATAATGAGCTAGGATAAGCACCACATCGTTTGTAATTATTATTCACATTGAGCGCAATAGGTGGTTTAATTTGAATTTAAGTGGTAAATTAAATTGCAATCAGTAATACATCCTGGTACTTAAACGTAATAAGAGTAAATTAAAAATTTATAACTCCCCAGACAAGTGAAGGTTACAGTAATTAGAAAAGAGCTGATAACTTTCAAACGGCTGAACCGATTTTCTTGGATTGTAAATAAGAACACTCTCGATCAAGCCACCTTTCAAACAAAAAGAAACTAAATCAAAATCGGTTCATTAGTTTAGGAGCTACGATGCCACAGACAGATACACAGATACACACACACAGAGACCCTTAAAGAGGGGTGTTATAAGTTTGACGTGTGTATCTGTGTATCTGTCTGTGGCATCGTAGCTCCTAAACTAATGAACCGATTTTAATTTAGTTTTTTTTTTGAAAGGTAGCTTGAGCGGGTTCTTAACCCAAGAAAATCGGTCCAGTCGTTTGAAAGTTATCAGCTCTAGTTACTGTAACCTTCACTTGTCGGGGGTGTTATAATTATACTTGTAAACGAATACTTCTGGTCAGTTGTGACGCACCTTTACGTGCACGGTATAACTCGTAAGAATTTTTCCATTAACTAAAAATGAAACCAAAATAAATTACGTAGGCACAAAACATAATCTTTTTTAATGAGTCAAACGAAGTTTATTTCGTTTGCGTCGCATGTTTACTGTTCGCTCGACAAAGAGTCGGCAAAAGTTAAAATTAAGTTTACCTTAAGAGGCTTATGGGCTTTAATTTTGTCCATTTTAATGCCTTCGTGACTTGAGGTCATTCCAAAGTAATTTAGCTCGACTACTCGCTGCTGCTATAATAGAAAAAAAACCTGTATTGTATTTTTTCTAAATATTGTTATATGTACTTAAATATTTTCATTACCATCGACGAATCGCCAGCTCACTACTGAGTATGGGTTTCCTCTGAAAATAAGAAATGTTTGGCCATAGTCTACCACGCTGGCCAAAATCGGATTGGCAGACTTTACACACCTTTGAGAACATTATTTTATCAAAGCAAACTCTTTGTTGCTACATTGACTTTTTAAACACCCACTGTTTGAAAAAAAAAAAGCAATCAGATAATAAAGTCATAGTAAAAAAGCTAATGTGCGGTAAATTCTAGGTACGACAGTCCCAATTAGTCGTTAAAGCGCGGTAGTCGAATCATTGTACGGAACGATTTTATCTAAAGCATCAGTTTAGTACATAAAAGTAAAATATCTAACCCACGGGATTCGCACAAAACTTTACCCCGAAGCTTCTGAAATACATAACAATAATATGTCCAATATCGGCACTTCCAAATAGGGTTGTCAAACTTTTTCATAGGATAAAATATAGAATATAACTTGTTTGAGAATTTCACCTTCACAAAATATTATGAATTTCACTTTTAACGAAACTGTCAGCCACTATAAATTACTTGCTGCAATTTTTTTTCTGTGTGCTTTGTAGTATGTAGATGAAAATTCTCCAACAACAAAGTTTATTTAATGTTTTGTGTAAATTAAGTGGTCTATTTATGATGGTAGATATATATGGTATTTTATTTATAACTCCAATTTTAAATTGAAAGTGTTACATTAAAATTTAAAGCTACTTATTTAATTCCTATACAAATCATACTCGCGTGGAATGGTGCCTAGAATATTAACTATGTTATTTTTTCTGCGTTGAAAAGCCAGGCTAATTATTTCTTCCAAAAATGGGCCCGCCACTTTGTCACAAGATGAGGCAAACTTTTTTACTTGAACTTGGAATATTTTAACGCTATTGTAAATGTACATATTAAATCTCATATTGGCAACCCTAAATACAACCCTGAAGCGTTTCCGATCTATTACTGCGGATTTTTTATCCTTATAGCTCTTTCTAGAGGGGAAACTAAGGGAAGTTTTAGTTTTAATAATTCAATGAATAGGTCCTCTAAATGCTTGTGCAAAGCGCTGACAAGAACCAAGCGGCTAAAATAGTCCTTTTCAATAAAATAATTGGTATAGGTACTAGTCTTTTAGAACTCTTGGAACGAAGATAAAACGTTTTAGACTTGAAGAAAGTGTTTTTCGTAAGATTTCTTATTACAATATAATTTAGAGTAGATGCACCGGAAACGTAAACCAACGAAATTTCTTTAAGAACTATTTGTACTTAAAGGCTGGTATAGAGCAAATAGATAAAATAAAGAATAAAGAATGAAGGAACGTAACAAATGTATTTTAGTATCGGCACTCGGAAACCACGGCATCCGATCTCGATCGTAATTTATGCTTTCCGCCTTTGAGAATCTGTGGCCATTAAACATGTGGAGAGGACGTTAGAACGGCATACGTGTATATATTTCTTTTAAACAACTAGCGCAAGAGAAGCAAACAAATAGTTTAAAATCTATACTAATAAATAAAATTGGAGTGTCTGTCTGTAATTTCGAAATAACTACCTCATATTAAGCTCATATGGTTATTTGAACGATACCAACACTGCATCACACGTTTTTAAAATTTTTGTCTGTCTGTCTGTCTGTCTGTCTGTCTGTTTGAAAAGGCTAATCTTGGGAACGGCTGAACCGATTTTGACGGGATTTTCACAGACAAGTAGAGAATTGACCAGGGCGTAACATAGGCTACTTTTTTAACCGACTTTCCAAAAGGGAGTTGTGTTTTTCTACCTATGTACACCGAAATCTCCGAGATTTCTGAACCGATTTGCGTCATTTCTTTTTTAATCGATAGAGGAACTTTGCGACATTGTTTCATAAAAAATTTGGAGTCCAACTCCTCAATCCTGATGCTGCAGGGGATCTGACCAATCCACGCGGGCGAAGCTGCGGGCATCAGCTAGTACTTAATAAAAAACAGCTTGCATTAGGTACTTACTTTTTTGATAAATAAAAATTTCTCTTTGAATATTAGTTTTTAGTTAAATAAATTGACTGATTAATTCACATAATAGTATCAAATAATATTACGTTCAGTATTCAATGCTAAGTACTCATATTAAATTTATTAAAACATAGTCTTTTCTTCTCTGTTACTGGATCATTGCCAACTTGATGAGGCTGCAAGTAAAAAGCATATTAAACTATACGCCTTATTGGGTTTCTACCAATATTGGTTTTACGAAGTACGTGCAAATTGAAAAAGAAAGGAAGCCTCCTTCTTCTTTAGTTATATTGAAACTAGAGGATACCCGCGACTTCGTCCGCGTGGATTTAGATTTTTTAAAGATCCCGTGGGAACTGTTTGATTTCCCGGGATAAAAACAAAAAAACTAAATTAAAATCGGTTCATTAGTTTAGGAGCTACGATGCCACAAACAGATACACACCTCAAACTTATAACACCCCTCTTTTTGGGTCGGGGGTTAAAAATAAGCGTAGGCGTGAAGCTACATGTCAAGTGGTAGCGACTAGCGAGATCATATCAAAAATCTTTACGAAAATCTATAAAAAGGCCTGAAGATTGATAGATTGATATTTCTGTAATTTGTCAAAAGCGTCATATGTTTTGGAAGGTTGATTTTATGTTATAGCAATTTTCGTGTGTGATTAAGGAGAAACCTGTAAAGTGTTTTGTATCTTAGATTGAAACTCTTTTCATTCCATGATTGCCATATTATGTTTATGATTAGAAAATAACAAGCCTGTAAAATTTTTATGGATGACTTGCTTATGCCCGCAACTTCGTCCGCGTGGACTACACAAATTTCAAAACCCTTTTTTTTTTTTTCTCGTGAGGAAAATCCGTCATGGATACCACCGACCACGGGGGAGCACGGTGGTTACGTCGGACTCCTACCGACTAAAAACCTCACGAAGTTCCATCCCACCGCTAATGACGGAGCACAAGGGACCGGAAACACTTCGTTACTCCGCCAGCGGATGTCCGCCGTAGCAGACCCACCACTGGGACACTACGTGCCCCCAAACACCTAGTTAGAGGCATGCCGGAACCACAGCACGCCAACCAACCCGAGGACCACACTGTGAGCGCCGGACCACCCCGTGTCCATCACCCACAGGTCCTCTCGAGGGCTAGGGTTCGCGGGAAGGGCGATCCCCTTTCCACGTTCCCTATCCTCAACATCTCCCTCGCCCGTCACCAAACCGAACAGGCGAGAGACCGGTGGGGCAGCTCGTGACTGGATGAGTGATGAAGCCCCATCACCAACCACCCAACACAGCCACACCCTCCGCTCCTGATGGACCTCCGTCCTCAATGGACAGGGTGCATGATACAAAACGAACAGACAACGTCAAACGACTCGCAAGGACATCAATATTTTATATTTTGTATTTGCGATGCCCTGACAGGGCCTCATGTATATGTACATGATAGCAAGTAAAATAAATGAAATGAACATCAAACGGTGCAGTGCAAGTAAGTTAAACAGTGCTCCAATTGATCCTGTCGAGAATGGAATCGGGACTTTTATTAAAAGACCACAGCACTTACCACTATGCCAGAGGGATTTATCCCTGATATACAGGGTGTTACTAGAATGCTAGCAAAAGGTAGTATAATGATAACTATAGCGTTATCTTTATATACCTTAACACAATCCAATACCAATAACCATTTGCCTTATCTTGTTGTTTTACTGGTTTAGTATTTTTCAAAACAGAGTGCAAAACTCGGGTCAATGCCCCACCTACGACGTGGCATTGACGTTGAGTGACCTATTTATGGAACGTTCGTTGACCCCTAGCGTCAGTCAGATATTTTATTTGCAATATTTTGTGAACTTTACAAAAAAGATTTTGTAAATCTTTTTTTCGTCGTTTTTTATGGTATCTTATCAGTAATCATTAGTACTATCGACGGTCTTCGTTTTTGCTAGCGTTTTGGTTACACCCTGCAGTATATTCAAGTGAGTAGAATGTCTTATAACATTGTAATATGGTTAACCAAGAACTGGTCTAACAGGGCCTCTAGACTCTAGAGGGACATTAACGAACATCCCTCTTCTAATAGTATAAAATTACAAAGTTAGACTTGAGGAACATGTTGGCACACTCTCGGAACGTAAATTGCCTTCAAGTAAACAACTAAGTAGTCTTGAGTTAATACATGCAACTTGCTAATGTGGCACTTTACATACGCTTTGTACAAGTCTACTTGTTGCTTTATGTAATCTTATAAGATTGGTCTTCCTTAGAGCTTTCGTAGATTTTATTATCTGGTAACATTATCGCAGGATACCTATTTATTTACTACTGTAGTATCAAGTGCACACTTGTTTTGATTTATTTACATAATACAAATTTTAGAAAATTTAAGTTATAATTTAAGAATAGGTATAATATAAGTGTGTTAAATAAAACAAGATAAATGAATGACCTAATAATGTTGCCCGAAGAACGCTTATAGGCTTTTCCATCATGGTTCCATGGCGAAAAAGCTTACGAGCTTTATAATTGAGTGCCCTTTTGTTCTAAGTGAGAGTTCTTTTGTTTTAGTCAAAAAGGTTCTTGCCTCCATTAATATTCCTGCTTTTATTGAGTCATTGAGAATCATGCTACCAGGATTGATGTTCCCTGCCCCACTGAAGTACCTCGTGAGCTTAGATTAAGCTCTCGATGGGCTTGATATTTTTGTACAGTTTCTTGAGGTTTATCGCTGCCCATTATTATTTGTTGGCCTTGGATGAAGATTTTCTTTCTTCCTAGTTTATCAAAATACTTTTTAGTGCGAGTCTCCGTTATGGAATGCAACGATAAATAGCTATTCATAGTCTGTCAGTCAGCCACCGTACTGTTTTATTGATTGTACTGATTTCGTCGATAAAATTTCAGCTAAGCGTAAACCTATAACTAATAATTGCCTTCTGAAAAGTTTTTACTTTGGTCATGTTTCACTTAAGCGTATTGTATTTTGAAATTCTGATATTTCAAAGTTACAAAGTTAATGTTAAAGGCTGGTCAAAGTTTAAGGACGCCATTGTTTCTTTTCTTTGTAGCGACGAAACTTTGCTTTTATAAAAGTTTTCGTCGAATCTCTCTGTGCGAAATAAGCGTAATTTTCCCATAGGTCAATTTCGACCATTTTGTCGTTAAACTTGTTAATTAAAACTATGGAGAATACTATTAACTTCTTCTGAATTTACTTAGAGTTAAGACGAGATAGATTAATTAGTCGTACGCATAATCTCTCCTTTGGAATATGAGTAAAATCAAAGTGTGATAGATCTCAGCTTTATTCTTTCTCGTGATAGAATCGAAAGAAAAGCTTATTCGGTTTATCCATCGTAAAACAACGACCCAAGGAAACGTGTGTCCGTCTATCCTGACCTAATTTATTTTACGCCAGGCTCATATTCAGACAGGGTAAAGCTAAAATAATTATAATAATATGATAGAATGACATAACATTTGTGTAAACCATAGCTGCTTGGGCGTATTGCCAGGCCAGGGCACGGCCTTGCCCGTGGATACTTGGCGTCCCATCTTAGGCCACATCATCATTTCCCATATTCAGGTGTCGTCATTGGATCAATCGTGTGCCGATATCACACTAATATTATAAAAGCGAAAGTTTGTATGTGTGTGTGTGTGTGTGTGTGTGTGTGTGTGTGTGTGTGTGTGTGTGTGTGTGTGTGTGTATGTTTGTTACTCCTTCACGCAAAAACTACTGGGCGGATTGGGCTGAAATTTAGAATGGAGATAGATTATACCCTGGATTAGCACATAGGCTACTTTTTATCCCGGAAAATCAAAGAGTTCCCACGGGAATTCTAAAAAAACTACATCCACGCGAACGAAGTCGCGGGTATCAGCTAGTAGTAAATAAAAAAACCGGCCAAGTGTGAGTCAGACTCGTGCACCGAGGGTTCTATACGCGGGTATTTATTCCGTCATTTTGCACGATAAATCAAAATCACTATGCATAAAAAAAAGAAATCGGTTTAAAAATGAATAGGTTAAGCTTTTTCATACGATACCCTACTTGCTATAGTTTTCTTACTTTGAAAATTGAAACACTTTTTAATTATTTTTTTGGTGATGTAACCTCAAATTCACGGTTTTCGGATGTTTTCCTTTACTTGTGCTATAACACCTACCTACCTGCCACAAAGACAGACAGACAGACAGACGGATGGACGGACGGAAATTTCAAACATGCAGCCTTTTAGTTTTTTAACCTTATGTTTGAACGTATTATTTAATCAAGGTAGTTTTAGTTCTCCTCATCAATTTAAAACGCGCCTAACATGACCCATAACCGTAAAAGCTTCGTAAAAGGAGCTAAAAGACAAAATGTAGAGCATCCTGGATTAACGACGCACTCAAAGACTTAGTGCTTCCTTTGTGGAGAAACTAGATTATGGTACGCTTTCATCGTCCTATTTTTGATTGCAAAATGAAGGATATATCCGGTTTGTGGAAAGGTAAATTAAAATTGCTAACATCTAATTAAAAACAAAGACCGCTACTAATAATAATACAAAATGTAAAATTATAAGTGTTTTCGTATGATAAATGATACGAAAACACTTATACTTTATGATATGAACTGAAATAAAGTAGTGTTTTTGGCTTATGAATAATAATACCTAGGTAATATTAGGCGCAACGCCCACTAATATTGCGAAGTGACGCCGAGGCGCGGCTTCTCATTTTTATCAATTTAAACTGAGATATTAAACAAGTGTAAATCAAAAATTTTCAACACCCCCGACAAATCATTTTCAAATAAATAATTATGTATATCTAGGCAACGTCCATCTTGACAGCGTGACATTTGTCAATTGACACTTGAATATTATGAACCTAAGGGTTATCTAACCTTCTTTTCTACAAGAAAACTAGAAAATAGCTGATAACTTTTAAACGGCTGAACCAATTTTTTTGGATTATAGCTAAGAACACTCTCGATCGAGCCACCTTTCAAACAAAAAAAACTAAATTAAAATCGGTTCATTCGTTTAGGCGCTACGATGCCACAGACAGATACACAGATACACAGATACACATGTCAAACTTATAACACCCCTCTTTTTGGGTCGGGGGTTAAAAATATCACTCAGTGCCACTCGCTGAGCTGTGACTCTACTCTTCTCACCACTCGCGTCACTCCCCGGATCTCGACTCCATTCACCGTCACTCGATGCGATTATTCTGCGCTGGCCTTAATATATTTTTTCTTCTTGTCCTTTTTATAAAAAAAAACTTTTTATTACCTAAATAAAGTAGAACTCGTAATTTTATAAGGTAGGAATAATAAAAATCTTACTTATTGATACAACGCAATTTTAGACTTCTCAGTACTTGAACCAATACTGAATATAATATCGTTCATAAAATAAACCAAGAGGATAGGACCGAAGATTGTGCGCCTTTATACGACTTGAATTGACTTCGAGATACTCGAAACTTTGCTTATAAGAAAATAATGACTTGAAAAATACTTTTTCGAAGTTTTTTTCAAAAATAAATATGATGAGACTTTATCTTCAATTTACTTGTGGATTGCTTATCCGAGTTTAGTTTTCTCGCTTTAATGATATTCGAGAAGAACTTAGGAGACATCAAACTGTTAGAGCCAGGTATTGATTGCATTAAATATCTAGGCAGATGAAATCGTAGGAATCATCTGTATTAAAATAACTTGAGGAAATTTGCACCATTTAAGAACCAAAACCTGGTTTTAAATGTTTAATTTTCCTACGTTAGGGAAAAATGCACCTATGCGCCAGTTTCCAAGGTCTGGCAAGCAGTGCATGTGAGGCAGCATCCGTGTAAACATCGCACCCATTAGCTGCGGAATTTAGCGTACCAACGTGGTGTACATACGGTAACACAAGTTTCAATAGTCTCTTGAGATGCTATAAAACTAACGCGCCGGCCACACAGACCGCGTATGCGTTGCGTAAGCGTGGACGTAGCGCGTACCATTGCGTTGTAATGTATAGAACTGTATGAGACATGGCACACCACTTGCGTGGCGTAGACGTTTGCGTAGACGTAATGCGTGCAGTTATGTCTACGGATTCACGCGCGTCACTACGCACGTGTCACGTGTACGTGCTTGGTGTGAATCGGCTTTTAATTGAAGAATATTATCAACGTATGGCTTATCTAGAGTCCGCAACTTTTTACTTCAGGAAGTGCCTGCTATGATTTTGGGGTGAGCTTGGATAGGTAGCGTGACTTTAGTAGAAAAATGATAACCTCTCTGGCATAGTGGTGAGCGCTGTGGTCTTATTACTGGGAGGTCCCGGGTTAAATCCCCGGCAGCGATTTGGAACTTTACAATTTCTAAATTTCTGGTCTGGTCTGGCTTCGGCCGTGGCTAGTTACCACCCTACAGGAAAAGCCATGCCACCAAGCGATTTAGCGTTTCGGTACGATACCGTGTAGAAACCAAAGGGGTATGGTTTTAATAAAAACTGCCATAGCCCTTTCAGGTTAGCCCGCTTCCATCTTAGACTACATCATCACTTACCACCAGGTGAGATTGCAGTCAAGGGCTTACTTGTATCTGAATAAATAAATAATAAAAAGGATAACTGAAGTACAATAAATATGCAATCGTCTATCTGTATTGACTTATCTATCTGTATCATACTAAGAATCCTTTGTTCAGGCGAAGTTTATAAAAATCACTTTTATACACAGACAGACAGACATTAATAGGGCTCCGTTTTACCCTTTGGGTACGACACCCCAATATATGATGGTTAAAAGCCTATTCACACCAATGGCGTACACGTGACACATGCGTAGTGACCCCTAACACACCGGGTTACGCATACGTCCACGCTTTACGCAAGCAGTGTGCCATGTTTCATACAGTTCCATACATTACAACGCAATAGTACTCACTACGTCTACTCTTACGCAACGATTACGCAGCCTATGTGAACGAGCTATAATTCCACTTCGACATCAGCGCATAGTATTATTTTACTGTTATTCCTTCTTGTACAACGTATTGTTACTATTTCTGTTACATATGGCATTCTTAATCTTCTTTAGCCAAACGTACGTTGCACATTGTATGCACCATGGTAATCGGGGCACGTTCCTGAGACGTTTTACTCACATTTTGCTGTGGACAAATTTACATCCTCCAGCAAATTTAAATTTTTGTATAAAATTTTAATAAGTACATAAAAGGACAAAAGGTATTCTTTGGAAAATAATTAATCATGAATTTTCCTTAAGAGGGGTCTCTCCGTCACTCACTCCATACAAACGTAGTTCCAATTTCATTTGAATATTAAAATGGGCGTGATGATGCATCATCACTTACCATCAGGTGAGATCGCTGTCAAGGGCTAACTTGTAATGGTTAGTCCATTATAAGTTAGCGCATGACAGCGAAAAAGGTTTAAGGACAAATATTCATATAGAAATAAATAGAAAACTAGATTCTCCAGCAACACTGCTGAATAAATCTTGGAATTGCAGAACACGAACAGTATTTGAAACTCAACAAATGTTATTTCTTCGCGGCACATAGATTGCTATCCGTGGAGAAATGGCGCGCCCCTGGGATCACAGCAGCGTAGCGCTCTACGGCGTAGCGTTCTACGTCGTAGCATGTTGTCACGTAAATTTAGCTTTTGGTTGCATTTGGTTTTAATGTATAGAACACACTAGCAACTTTTCGTTTTGCCTTTGTTGCAACGACACGACATCAGATAATGTCATTGTTGGATCCGTGAACCATGCAAAGTTTTCCCTTTATTATCGCAAGGGTCTATTTACACGATCGCCCAGCTGCGGTGCGGGTACCAGATTGAAGACGTCGATCATCATCATGATCAACCATTAAAAGAGAATGAAATGGACCTTAATTAACGAGTTATATGGACATCAAAAAGATGCTCGGTACATTAGAGCATCGTAAGAAACTGCGCAAATCTATTGTAATGTTTCCCCGTTCTCGCTGTGTTGCGCTCGTGTTTATGTGAGCGAATCTATACAAGTCAAAAGGTATGCACGGTTTTCTAGTTTGTTGTTAAAAAATGTAGCATTGTTTTGTAGTGCGACATTTCGTTAGTGTGATTTTCGTTTTCAGCTAAATATGGGTACATACACGTAGATTGAATTTATTTTGAGATCACATCGTGTTAAACTTTCTTTACAAAGTGCATATTATTAGCCTTGTTAAAATAATGTTACTTGAAAAATATTTTCGTTCGTAGTGTTTGTATGTAATGCATAAAAGGGGAGTTTGACTAACATATTATCAGCGTACAGCTGACACCTCTGTGTCTAGAAATTTGAAATTTTGCATGTAGGTTCTGTTTATTAGATATATAGACCTCCACTAAGAAACTATGAAAGTATTTACAGAGAATGAACTCTTCAAGGCGGGTTAGATAGTCATTATACCTGTGGTCGACATCCAATCTATTTTGATTTTGCTGGTTACGTTCCTTTGAGCAAAGAGAGAGAGAGATATATTATTTATTAACGGATGAGTAAATCGCAATTAAACAGATAAGTATGAATCTCATTAGTGTAATCCAATATAACAAGGCTTATTAAAATAAAATAAGTAGATAATTAACTTATTTTAATTATTATGAACGTAGTTTTATGATGAAATGAAATATTTTGTTTTCCAGTACCTATTAATAATAATAATTACATTGAATCAACTACAGATGGATAAACTTTTAATAGGATTCATGAAAATTCGTTTTATTAACCCCCGACCCAAAAAGAGGGGTGTTATAAGTTTGACGTGTGTATCTGTGTGTCTGTGTATCTGTGTATCTATCTGTGGCATCGTAGCGCCTAAACGAATGAACCGATTTTAATTTAGTTTTTTTTGTAACATTGCGCCTACGTGATTGATAAATTTAAAATGAAAAACTAAAACTCGTGTTCCTAAACTAAGAACTATTGCGAATCTAAGAAAACTCTAAAGTAGCCCAATTCTAAATTAAAATAATATAGCCTTTTCTTAGTGAGGAACTACGTGTACGTATAGATCGTATGTGCAGACTCTAAAGCTATCTACATAGAACGAACTTTGACTTTGCTCAGATTTAAGACAAAACGGGATAGTTTTATATCGCTGACATAAATCGGTCTCTTTTTAACTGAAACTTAAGTCTGAGCAAAGACGAACTACGCTCTATATACGAGTAGATCTTATCGATCTAGTAGTCTAAATCCAAGATTACTGGCCATATTAGATTATATTCTATGAAACCATTCATTCTATTGCGCATATGTTGGATTAGTAAAGTTGGGCGCTAACGTTTAAGCTTGCGTCCAATGGCCTTAGACTTGAACTACTAGTGCGTAGGCAGTGGTTTGTCAGTAAGTCAGTTAATCACACTAATATTATAAAGGCGAAAGTTTGTATGTGTGTGTGTGTGTGTGTGTGTGTGTGTGTGTGTGTGTTTGTGTGTATGTTTGTTACTCCTTCACGCAAAAACTACTGGACGGATTTGGCTGAAATTCGGAATGGAGATAGATAATATCCTGGATTAGCACATAGGCTACTTTTTATCCCGGAAAACCAAAGAGTTCCCACGGGATTTCGAAAAATCTAAATCCACGCGGACGAAGTCGCGGGCGTCAGCTAGTCCTTTTATATAAGACATCATGACGTACAGACGGATGCTACGGTTAACCTTTTAATTTTAGCTAGCTTAGTAAAGTGTTTGATCATAATTAAATCTAAAACTATACCTTTGCTATTATGTGTGCTGAAAAAAATATAAGAGGAAAGATTTCATTTTTCCATAACCAAGGAACTATTTTTTTCACAACACTGCTCAAAGACTGCACGCGTCTTCAAACTTTAATTAAAACTTCCAAACATTATTAAACTCGGCTTCTGTCTTGTACACAATTTTCGTTACAACGCGAGCGTCTATTGCAAAATAAAATAATATTAAAATAGCAGATAATTTCTTTTTAACCGACTTCCAAAAAGGAGGTGGTTCTAATTATTATTTTTAAGGTTTCTGGACCGATTTACAATTTTTTTTTTAACCAACCAACTCAACTCTTCAATCTTGATGCTGCATGGTACTGAACTCCTAAGACTACTGAGAAGGGATATAAAGTAACCTATGTCCATCCCCGGGATGTAAGCTAACTCTGTATCCGTCAAAATTGGTTAAACTGTTGGGTCGTGAAGAGCTAGCAGATAGACAGACAGACAGACACCCTTTCGCATTTATAATATTGGTTGGATTGCGAGACGCACTTAAAACGAGAGAGATTAGAGATATTGACACGACATAAGATCTTAATTTTGTACGAAATCGTTAGACGAGATAAAGTGAGATGATTCCTTCCTTGGAAGATTTACCTATCCATTCTGCAGGTCTTTCGTTCTCACATAATTAATGACGAAATTTGGTTCTAATTAAGTTAACAAATAAGCACGCTGTTTTGTTTAAACATAATGACGTAACTCGTTGTAAAATGTTAATTTAACGCCACCGTGTTTGGGGTTTAGCGAGCAGCGACCGGCAAATGAGACCGTTTGATAATGAGGCGGTGAATTAGATACAAACGTATACAGTAACGAGATATAGACGCACGTCATAATTCTATGCGAAGTAATTTATCGCATCTTTGATAACTTGGCACATAGATGCACTCAGTAGTATAAGCGGTATTAGACCGCGATTGTACGTGTAAGTAGCGATTAATTGACAACTTTACTAATGTAAATGTACTTATAAGAATGTTTACATTAGTCCTTTAAGAGGGCTCTCTCCGTCACTCGTTTCATACAATCGTAGTTCCAATTTCATTTGAATATTAAGCAACCAATGTCCATGAAATTTTGCAGACATATTCTAGAAACTAATATCTGTGTCTGTGGTTTTCCAGATTTCTGTTAAAATATTCGGTTTCAAAGTTACGCGGTCTTAAAAGTTTTTATACAAATCTTTGAGCCCCTGTAATTTTAAAACTACTTACATATTTTTAGAAAAATCTAAAACACCACAGACACAGATATTAGTGTCTAGAGTATTTCTGCACAATTTCATTGACTTTGGTTGCTTAATATTCATATTTGAAATTGGAACTACGATTGTATGAAACGAGTGACGGAGAGAGCCCTGTTAAGTTAAACTTACACTTGTATCTGCGGCTTTTTCAACCAAGGTTGAATATTTTAATATTATTTGATATATTGGTGTTTTTTTTTTTAAATTGCCTTTATTACTGGGATAACAAAGGACAACTTCTAATGAAGCCTTTTTTTTCTACAAATGCCAACCAATACTTTATTACTGAATAAATCGATTATATTGGTTAGTGATTTATTCATTTTCACAAACTAAACAATCCATAGTAGTTAGGTTACTGAATATTCAGTATCACAACTCCTACACAGTGGAGACGAGTACAAAGGCTAGTCTAATAGAAAATTGACCGGAACCCTAGTGCGAACTTTCAAAATGCTGAATAATGGAAAGATGTGGTCGACTTTTAACAGGGCTCTCTCCGTCACTCGTTTCCACTCGTTTCATACAATCGTAGTTCCAATTTCATTTGAATACTAAGCAACCAAAGTCCATGAAATTTTGCAGACATATTCTAGAAACTAATATCTGTGTCTGTGGTGTTTTAGATTTTTCTAAAAATATGTAGTTTTAAAATTACAGGGGCTCAAAGATTTGTATGTAAATTTTAAAGACCGCATAACTTTGAAACCGAATATTTTAACAGAAATCTGGAAAACCACAGACATAGATATTAGTTTCTAGAATATGTCTGCAAAATTTCATGGACTTAGGTTGCATAATATTCAAATGAAATTGGAACTACGATTGTATGAAACGAGTGACGGAGAGAGCCCTCTTAAGTTTGTTTGTACACCGGACCGGGTCCTCGCCAAATTAAATAACTTGCTTCATAAATATTTATACTATGTACATTGTATACCCTCGGATATAGAAGGGTTAGGAGTATGAACCTCTTTGGAGAGTTTAGTTTTTTTAAAAAAAATATTTTATGCACATGCTTTTAAAATAAAATAAATTATTAAAGTATATAATTATTAAAATAATAAATAATTATTCTTCGTTCTTCAATCATATTTTACATAAATTGACACTATCGACAATTCTATATCGATGTTATAAATCGTGAATCCATAGTTAGTATATACTACTAGATTGCTGAGATTTTTTTTATTCAAATTCAAAATTCAAATTCAAATTCTCTATAACGCAAACAGCAAGACGATTTTCAACCCGTGAAATAAGTGTTTGTTTGATTGTCCTTCAATCACTCTTCAATAGAGCAGCATTTCAACGCATTTTTTTTGCATTTTTTGACGTACTTGTTGTCTTATTCCTGAAAATTAATATTAACATGGATTTAAAAAAAAACCTAAATTCACGCAGTTGTATGTCGCGGGCATCATTACTAACTGAATGGAAGCCCTGAAAAATCTCAAATTGTCTTTCTGTCAATTGGGTAAGATATCAAACTTGGGTAATAACCTAATTTATCATTGTCAGAGTCAAAGAGCCTATCATCATTAAAGAATACTTTCTGAGCAGGTCTTGATTTTTTGAAAACTTTTACGTAGACTTTTTTATGTTAATGCTCTCTCGTGAGCGTACCCGGCTTTTTTAGCTTTTTAGTTTTTTTTTAAAATGCGTACTTATTGAGTACTAGAGAGATTAGGATGCCCGCGACTTCGTCCGCGTGGATTTTGGTTTTTAAAGATCCCGTGGGAACTGTTTGATTTTCCGGGATAAAAAGTAGCCTATGTCAATGACTGGGGCGCAAGCTACCTCGGTACCAAATTTCATACAAATCGGTTAAGCGGATGGGTTTTACGGAATCCCGTGGGAACTCTTTGATTTTCCGGGGTAAAAAGTAGCCTATATCCGTCCCCGGGATATGAGATAACCCTGTACCAAATTTTGTCAGAATCTGTTGGGCCGTGAAAAGGTAGCAGACAGACAGACAGATACACTTTCGCATTATTAGTAGTTACTTGGATAATATAACATAACTTTATTTGCATACATCGATGTTTTCAGTAGATTGTTATTTCAAGTCTAAGATCTCAGAAATTGTAGATATTAATTAATGCTGAGCAAAATTCATACCTTCGCAGTTCCATCAGAATTCAACTAAATTTTGGCTACACTGCAACTGTGGTGACTGTGGTTTATAGAATGCGTTGATGTATAAACTATAGTGCATACAAGACCTAACTCAAGATGGCTTCACAGGTTGTTTGATAAGTCATGATAGTACCGAGTAGCAATTAGTAGCAATAGAATTATTGATATCGTCAAATAAATAGGTTACGTATTGTTCAGTGTAGGTACCTACGTAAATGCGTTGTCCCAAGTCAAAACTAGACGGCCTTCCGAGGAAGAACGTCTAATCATTGGCTTAGTTGTGACAACGCATATAAATCGATTGCGATAGGTAAGTAAATTGATACAAGTCAGTAATTTGAGCGACTTGACTCCATTATGATCAAACCGGCCCACTGCTGAGAACGAATCTTCCCGCAAAATGAAAAAGGTTTAGGCCATAGTCCGACACGCTGGCACACCTTTGAGAACATTACGATAAACTCTCAGGTATGCGGGTTTCCCCACGAGGTTTTCCTACAGCGTTAAAGCAAGTGATTTCAAATTGCTTAAAATGCACATAGCCTTGAAAAGTTAGAGGTGCGTGCCCAGGAGCGAATCCCAGATCTTTCGAATAGAAAGTCGACATCTTAATCACTAGGTTATCATCGCTCGATTTAAAATAACATTCATTACAACAAGTGTAAATTAAAAATTTGTAACACCCCCGAAAAGTGAAGGTTACAGTAACTAGAAAAGAGCTGATAAATTTCAAACGGCTGAACCGATTTTCTTGGATTATAGCTAAGAACACTCGATCAAGGTAACTACCTTTCAAACAAAAAAAACTAAATTAAAATCGGTTCATTAGTTTAGGAGCTACGATGCCACAGACAGATACACAGACACACCCGTCAAACTTATAATACCCCTCTTTTTGGGTCGGGGGTTAAAAATAACATTCATTACAGTAATATATGGACTGGTTAAGCTAAGTTAAACAATGGAAATGTTCGAAGAAGTTTCCAAAGGAGTAAGCGATTTTCAATCTCAGATACTTGCAAAACTTGAACTGAAATAACGTAAATAAGTTAAACCGAACCAATATAACTGTCATCGGCTAAGCCTTCTCCTTCTAGATTTACAATGCTCCTAAAGAATACAATATATATAAACTTTGTAACGATTTCCATAGGGTTCAAAATAGAATACAGTTATTATACCAATTTGTTTCAGACGAAGCTATAAGATCGCATCTGCGGCTTAACATTTTTGAATAAAGACATTTTTATGAGGTACTTTACATACTTTCAGTATTCTGTAGTGGTCGTAGCGGGCATGGTCTATGTCTGCGTCAATATTGTTGTTAGAATTTACTCAACCGATTTCTGAACAAAAATGAGCCGAATTGAGAACCACCTCCTTTTTGGAAGTCGGTTAGTAAATAAGTCCATGGATACGAGTCAATTAATTCAATAAAGTAGAAGATACATTTCTAAGTAGGTACCTAATTCAAGGTGCCTACTAAATCTAACTTAAGTTGTTGCAGTCAGTAAATCAAGCTTTATAGCTTAAAGGTTATCTTCTAGTTAAGTTGTTGAGGTTCACTAATATGTTCGGGGTAATTCAGAGCTTTAGCTTGTCGACAAGTCACTAGCATAATACAAACTATGCACGGTTGGTACGTTTAGAATATAGTTCGCACAAAACAAGTAGTCCTATATGAAGTTACAATGACTATGGAATTAATAAGCTGATATCTGCCACAGACAGATACACAGATACAAACGTCAAACTTATAACACCCCTCTTTTTGGGTGGGGAGTTAAAAAGAATGGACCAAATTTTTTTTGAAATTCATGATCCTTTGCAATCTTTTACTTGTCTATTATGTAACTACAATAAACAGTCTTTCGATACATAGTAAAATTCTAAAGAAGTATTTCTTGTGTCGTTCTCCAATTTCATAGTAAATGTCTGATTAAGTCGAACCTAACCTAAGTAATGTGGTATTTTCTGTAAAGAATACAAGAATGAAGAACTTTCTTCAAAATATATTAATTTAAATTCATTTATTATCACACTAATATTACAAAGGCGAAAGTTTGTATGTGTGTGTGTGTGTATGTGTATGTTTGTTACTTTTCACGCAAAAGCTACTTGACGGATTCGGCTGAAAGGAATGGAAATAGATTATACCTAGGATTATCACATAGGTTACTTTTATCCCGGAAAATCAAAGAGTTCCCACGGGATTTAATAAATATAAATCCACGTGGATGAGTTCACTGGCATCAGCTAGTTTCAATTAAAAGTGAAACTTTTAGGCTAAATTTGAATTCCTTATGGATCGAATGCTTAAACTGTACTCCTAATTTAGTTCAACGTGTATTTATAAGTACTAAAAGAAAAACCATTAACTCGTAATTATGCCAAAAAGCAAATTTTGCTTACTTAATCCTAAAAAATCTCACAAATTTTGTTTTTAATGGAACAAACAACCTCTAATACCTCACTTCATATTTCATTTTGAAAAACTACGGCTTAAATGGAACACCGCCGAAATACGGAATGATTAATTATGTAGAATTAAGGTGAGACCCGTGTTTGGAAAATATTGCAAAATACTTGTTTTCGCCACTCACCGCTTGGGCGCCATGGTTCTGGTTAATTACCTACCCTGTATTATTAACATTATTTTTATATAGGTATCGCAGCTGTATAGAACCACAATCTCTTATAGACTTAGGCTGAGATTTATAGACCACGCTTTGACTTGGCTCAGAACTAAAACTTTTTTTAAATTTAAAGGCTAGCGATTGGCTGCAATCTGACCTGCAGTGGCAAGTGTTGATGCAGCCTAAGATGGAGCGCGCTTGCTTAGAGGCTGCCCATTCTCTCTTGACTTGAACGTACCCATATTAGTCTGGAGAATGCCATAGGCAAATTTTTATGCCGAAAAATCAATGAGTTCCCACGGGATTTTTAAAAACCTAAATCCAAGCGGATGAAGTCATGGGCATAAGCTTGAAACGCAGGACAAATCAATGCTCTGCGGTGCATGGTTAAATTGCGGCTACCATCATATCGATAGCTGAAGTAAAACCCAAAAAGCGCTGCAATTGCTTGTATGCAGTATGGCATATTATTGTAAATTGAATATGTACTTGAAAAGAGCAACCGCCGAGTTTCTTGCTGGTTCTTCTCGGTAGGAACGGCATTTCGAACCAGTGGTAGATTTTTTTGACGATTCAAAAGCCCTTGTAAAAGTTTAATTGAATAAAAACATTTTGAATTTTGAAATTTTTTTTTGAAAAAAGCACAAGCACTATCCATATTAATTCATTTTTCTCACAACTTACCAGATTTTAATCATTTTCAAGGGTTTTATTTGTGTGTAGGTAGGTACATAATAGGTATAAAATACGATTGATCGATGTTTCCCGTCGAGTGTTATGGATTAGTCGTTAAGTTCCAACCGATCCGCATACACACATCAGCGATATCGTTGGCTACCGACTGTCGATAACGTATCCCACCACTAGCTTCGGATAGCCAGTAAGCTCGGCTTTGAGCTAGATAATCCATTGATAAGCCTTTGTAAGCGTTTAACGTATGTCGATGAATCGGCTTCACTTCCGACGCATAAAGATGGGAACATTTATATTGTATTTTTATTTGTTTGTCTATGTCATCTTACCTACTGTACCTACTAAAATCACCTATATGAAGTCACTAGATGATGCCCGCGACCTAATCCGCGTGGATTTAGGCTTTTTAAAAATTCCATGGGAACTCTTTGATTTTCCGGGATAAAAAGTACCTAGGCCATGTCCGTTCCCGGGATGCAAGTTACCTCCATGACAAATGGATGATGCCTACGAATTCAGCCATATGAATTTAAATATAGCTGAATTTAGGTATTTAAAAAATCCTGTACAATCACTTTGATTTTCCGGGACAAAGAATAGCCAATGTCCGTTCCTGGAATCCGAGCCACCAAATGGGCCTTGAAAAGTTAGCAGACTGACAGACTGACACAGTTTCGAATTTATAATATTTGTATAGATATCGTAGGTCAAACCCCATTCTCAATTATTCCTTTATAGTTTGTATAAAAATAGTCGCATATAAGCTTAACAGCTTAATTGGTAGCTCGGCGTGCGCCAACAAAAGCTATTATAATAAAATACATCACTGTCATGTTGTACGCATGTCGCGGATGATGTATGCAGCCGCATGGCTCTATGACATGTGTCAAAGCTGTAACATGTACAGAAACCCTGAAATGAAGAATGATTATATTAAGCAAATTCGACTTATATTCGGCTACGTTACATAATTATGTGTCAGGAGGGCGAAGAAAAATATTACGCTCAATGTTATACTTGTTTGTACTTATACTTGTTTGTGTTGCAAACAAGGACACTGATTTAGTTAATTTTTAACCCCGACCCAAAATGAGGGGTGTTGTAAGTTTGACGTGTGTATCTATCTGTGTATCTGTCTGTGGTATCGTAGCTCCTAAATTAATGAACCGATTTTAATTTAGTATTTTTTTTGTTTGAAAGGTGGCTTGATCGAGAGTGTTCTTAGCTATAATCCAAGAAAATCGGCTCAGCCGTTTGAAAGTTATCAGCTCTTTTCTAGTTACTGTAACCTTCACTTGTCGGGGGTGTTATAAATTTTTAATTTACACTTGTTCTTAATGCTGTAAAGTTTAGGCAATCATATTTTGCTCTTGCAAAAAAGTGTCAGCAATACAAAAAGCTAAATCCATGCCAAATCAGTTCAACATCCTCGTAAAGTGAGTCTTAGTATGGCATTTAAAGTTACGATCAATTAAGAATGCTATTTTCTGTGGTATTTAGTGAATCAGGTCAGAACAGAGTTCTACGTATTCTAGTTCAATATGCGTTTCTAGTTTTTTTCATCTTTTTGTAACACTAGCCGACAATGGAAGAATCCTGTGCAAAACGATAACAATATGACACGTTTTTCTACTTTTGTAAGCATTGAGTTAGACCATGGAGCAGCAAACTTCATAGGCGTCAAAAGAGACTCTCCATAATCATTATTGACCGAGTGAAACGAGATCTCCGAATCTACTTGAGTGAATTTGCACTGGTCTTTTCGTCTGTCAAAGCCTTATAACTTCTGAATTAGTGAACAAAATCAATTCAAATTCTTTTCAAAGTTAAAAATAACGTGAATATTACAGAAAAAATAAAAAACTTTACTTGAGGTAAAGAAGCAAATGGGGGATCAAAAATTTTTTACACGCCAGCTTGTGGAATATCATTGAAATGGATTTTCAGAGTTGAGCATATTTAATTATTTTTAATTAATTCTAAAATAGACTATTTAGAGTTCTGTTAAATTTTCTGTTTCAAACCTATTTTGTACCGAGTTTTTTTTCCAAAAATGGCTATACATTATATGAAACTATCGCCTAATTATAATTTCAGTCATATTCTATAGTTCAACGACAAAATAATTATATATCAATCAATACTCATATAGAAAAAAATCCCTTTTGCCATATTGAATAAACTCGCAAGGTGTTTTGTACACCATTCTGGTTGAAAGAGCATTTTGGAGGACATTGCCGCTCTAGCAAGAGGATAGCTCTCTGTATGTACGTATATAACGTGTATGCAGCAAACTTTTTCACACCAACTTCGTACGAACGTGGCCAAACTCAGCTGCGATAAAACCATCCACCGTGTGGACTGAATTTAAAGTAGGGAGTGCACCCATATCTAAAATGTGTTCGCGTTGCAACATTTGCATCTACCGACACCGAGTGCCACGCCTAATTCTGGTGCCGGAAAAATGTTTGCTTTGAAATATAAGACTCGCCGAATATGACCGGTAGCTTTTAAAAAAGCTTTTTATTGGTCGACTAGCGACCGCCTGTGGATTCGCTCAGCGAAAATATATGTAAATCTTCTTTGAGTATTCCTTTTTCTGTCAGAGTTTTGAAAAATCTGACCTTATTCCTTGTCCACAATACAAAGGGAACCTTTGTGCAAAGCTTTCTAGGCTGAAGGGATTTGGGTTGGACGTTGATGAGTCAGTCAGTCTGACAGGACTTTTCTTTAGTCGATTTAGTAAAATAGCTGAACAATAAATTGTTAAAATTTCCTAATCGCTAGAAGGAATACTCATAGAAGCTAGAAGAAGGAAGGGAGGAATATGAGTTGATTAAATTAGTATCAAATTCATTGCTTTTTGTTGATCATTTATATAATAATTTATACAATATGATTTTATTAGTTTCTTTACCGCAATCAAAACTGATCTCTTGTTTATGAAAAGTCACACTATACAGACCTACTTATTTGATGATGGGGAAACAAATAAAATGTCCCGATAAAATGACTATATATGTCTGTCTATCCGTACTTAATATAATATTATAAATGCGAAAGTGTGTCTGTCTGTCTGTCCGTCTGTTTGTCTGCTACCTTTTCACTGCCCAATAGTTTAACCGATTCTGACGTTTGGTAGAGTTAGCTTACATCCCGGGGACGGACATAGGCTACTTTATATCCCGGAAAATCATCATCAAATCGCTGACCCACTACTGAGCACAGGTCTCTTCTCAACATGAGAAAGGTTTAGACCATAGTCCAATACACTGGCTAATTGTAGATTTCACACACTTTTGATACATTATGGAGAACTTTCAGACATGCAAGTTTCCTCAGGGTTATTACCTGATACCTATTCAGTTGCTTAGATCTCACTTAACAGCGAAAAGTCAGAGGTGCGTGTCAGGAATTGAACCATGGACTCCCCGAATTATCGGGGCGGTCTTAATGACTAGGCTATCACCGCTTCAAATAATATATGGTACTTGATGACAGATTTAATCATTGCCAAGTACTTTACTTACAATCCATGCAATTAAATGAAAGAAGACCCTTATCTGGCGAATCAATGTCTTGTACAGACGAAATTAACAAAATTAATTAATTAATTTTATTACTCGGAATAAGAACGACGAGACGACTCTCAATTATCGTTTTAATTAGTAATGTTAATTTAGTGGAAAATAAGAGCCAGAGATTTTTCTTACTTTTAATTTCAACACAATTTCAATAGAAAAACATTTTGAGAAAGCGTTTCTATTTACACAGGTGGAGTGTTAAAATCGTTTGAAGAAAATTGTTGAAATAAACTCAAATTAATTTAGCAAAAAAACCAGTGAAGTGCGAGTCGGACTCGGTTACGAAGGGTTCCGTGCCATCGTACAAGATATACCAAACACTTTTACGTAGTCATCTGCAAGTTAACAACGGTCTGCGCCATCTATATGTGATTTAGTGAATTTTTTTTTTGAACACATTTCAATTTTTTTTGTGTGATATCACACTAATATTATAAAGGAGAAAGTTTGTATGTGTGTGTGTGTGTGTGTGTGTATGTTTGTTACTCCTTCACGCAAAAACTACTGGACGGATTGGGCTGAAATTTAGATTGGAGATAGATTATACCCTGGATTAGCACATATGCTACTTTTTATCCCGGACAATCAAAGAGTTCCCACGGGAATTTTAAAAACCTACATCCACGCGAACGAAGTCACGGGTATCATCTAGTAACTGATATAACTACAAATTCACGGTTTGCGCATTTTTTTTCCTTTACTTGTGCTATAAGACCAATCTACCTGCCTTTCATGATTCTAGCTCAATCTAAAGTACTCTATAGGTTTTCTGGACAGACACAACAGACGGATAGACAGACAGACATACATACAGACAGACAACAAAGTGATCCTATAAGGGTTCCGTTTTTCATTTTGAGATACGGAACCATAAACATGAAATAGTTATTTATAAAAATACTAGGAATCGTATTTCAGAGATCAGCCGTCATGATAGAAAGACGAAACAGGCCATTTTACAGGTAGCATAAGAAAAATCATGTGAAAAGTCTTTTCATATTGTAACACTTGCTACCTTACCTAAGACTTAATCTGTGAAAAATCACGAAGGAACCCCTTACAAAGTTTTAAAATTATTACATTTAACCCCACTTTATTGTTTAAGTATCTCACGTGTACGGTCATTGATCTGAGTCAATAGCGCGCGAGCGAGTACATTCCCATCGCTGCGTGTTAGAAATATTTTGTTAAATTAATGTAGCAAACAAATTTTCGACTTGCGAAATACGTGCGAAAATTTAGGTAGGTACTTATTGTCAAAAACCACCTGTGAAATATTTGCATTATTGACCTTGATCATTAGTTAAATTTTTGCAGTAAATGATTGTATCTAAGTGTTTCAGTGAAAAATAGCGGTGAAATCACTTTGAGGAGATGAGGATTTCACGAAATGAAAATGTGTTCAAAGTAGCAGCAATGTCCATCTCAGTTAGAGGCCGTTAAGAGGGCTCTCTCCGTCACTCGTTTCCACTCTTTTCATACAATCGTAGTTCCAATTTCATTTGAATATTAAGCAACCTAAGTCCATGAAATTTTGCAGACATATTCTAGAAACTAATATCTATGTCTGTGGTTTTCCAGATTTCTGTTAAAATATTCGGTTTTAAAGTTACGCGGTATTAAAATTTTCATACAAATCTTGGAGCCCCTGTAATTTTAAAACTACATATTTTTAGAAAAATCTAAAACACCACAGACACAGATATTAGTTTCTAGAATATGTCTGCAAAATTTTATGGACTTTGCTTGCTTAATATTCAAATGAAATTGGAACTACGATTGTATGAAACGAGTGGAAACGAGTGACGGAGAGAGCCCTGTTAACATCGTCTCTAAAATAAAAAAGTTGTCTGAATAAAATATTATCATTCAAGTAAAACAACGTAGTTCAACCCCTTGGAATCTTTTTTTTAGCTACTCATGTATAATTATTTTTTTCAAATTAGGCGTGTAGACGTAAAATTAAGTGAAATTTTCATTTAACTATGGGGAGGCGCGTATACACCTGTAAGTTTTACTTACGTAAGCTTACATGATTAACTTACGACAAATTTACTAATGTAAACATACATCTACCTTAGTAAAATTGTCAATTATTGTGAATTGATTACGTAAGCTACTTACATAAGTAAAACTAACAGGTGTAATCGCGGCCTAGTTAGATGAAATGTGCACGCCGCACTCTCTGCATCATACTAGTTACTCCTATAACTCGATTGAAATTTCCGGGTAGGTACTGAAAGCGTCGCTGGCCTGCTGTTAACTGTTTCAAGTTTACTAACTGTGTTAGAGTTACTATGGTACTCGATATAAGCATATTAAGAGCGTTGTACGCATTGGCCCAATGCACTCGGCTAATGCGCTCAGTGAACGTGGTACACTTTACAGGTTCCCGCGAGTTTGCCGATTTTTGTGGGTCTTTGACTCGGCGAAGCAAGATACTTACAGTCTACTTGGGTGAATTCGCACTTTGTTCAGCTGTTTGTCTGTTTATCAATCATCAACTTCTGAATGTACGTACCTAAGTATTTCACAATTTTTTTTTTTTTTACAATTAAAAAATTTTAAAAAACTTTAATTAAAAGGGCGCCCACAAAAGCAAACTTTTTTTTTGCTTTATATCGGCTTGTGGAATACTTTGAACTGACCTGACCACGAAAGCATTTAAAGATGATGATTTGGGGTGCTATCGAATTCGCTGTTTTTGACCAACATTGCCAGTTGCCACAGGTCATAAACATCTAAATGGTCTTGGCATAATTTCCTGAACATAATATTTACTTATTGACGGCACTTTTTCTCACTCACTAAACACTTGCTTTTTACTAAACATGATTGTTATTTGTTATCAACCGAAAGCCTGTCGCGCAATAAAATAAAAAACTTGCCGAACGCATCAGGCCAATGTGTGCTGGAGTTTATACAGGTAATGGTGAAGTTTGAGTGCATTCCGTACTCAGAAGGCGACATGAAGCTCGCAAAGTCCTCTCAAATTGCAATGCAAATAGTTTATGAGTGCGAGCAGAGCAGCCGGATCCGATTCCCTTTTGAGTCATTAGGAAACTCTCTCTTTGTTATATTCCTCACTAGCTGATGCCCGCGACAACATTCGCGTGGATTAAGTTCTTTAATAATCCCGAAGGAACTCTTTGATTTTCCGGAATAAAAAGTAGCCTACGTCACTCCCCAGGTCTTTAACTATAATCATGCAAAAAATCATATCGATCCGTTGCTCCGTTGCGAATTGATTGAAGGACAAACCAACAAAGAAACAGTTTGGGATTTATAATAATACTTATGGGTATAGATATCATTATCATTATCATCAGCCTGTGGATGTCCACTGTTGGACATAGTTCCCTATATGGGTAGTGATAGCTGAGAGACTGCTGCACCTTTTCCCCTTATCTTTCCCAAAAATCCTTAGTGGCCAAGGGTTTTTTGGGATAAAAATGCAGCGGGCTCCCAGATTAATTCGACTTGTAGGTGTAAACCTTTACTAATTAAAACTTCATCATCCTCAGGATGTTTTGGCCGGAAATTATTTCTCACAAAGACCTGTGGATGCATGCCAGGAACGACCCATAGACCTACAAACCGACACCGAAAATAAAGCTAAACCAAGCTACTTATATGGAATATGGCACAAAGGTAGGGGTGCAATTAGGATAGGACAGGCTTTTAGTACCTGGTTTTTAAATACGTACCTACTGCAGTTATGTTCACGCGAACGAATTGTGTTAGTAAATTGATACACTATTATTTTCTTCTATAGAATAGTTCAAAAACAACTTTAGATCGTTTGTAGCAAACGATCGCGATAGTAGTTGTTTGAAACTAACTTCAGTGAGTACGATATTGTTATTGTTGAGAGTTTCCCTGCAATCATTATTATCGCAATTTAGTCTTACTTTGTTTTAAAACAACTTTATTACTGAACTTTACAAACAGTTTTGGTTCATCTATCTAACAATTTTATGACTGATTCAGGATAAGATTCTTATGTTCATCTTCTTCTGTTTCTACATCAATAAAATCATTATTATAAAATAAATCTTCTCTTCATAATTATTTTTCAATAGTTTTATCCTGTCTGTATGCCCGTCTGTCTATCTTTGTAAGAGTTGTAATGATTTTTCTCACAGTTACTAGAAACTTGTTACCTACCGATACACAGCAGCATATTTAGCGTAGGTTGATAATAAATTTGATTTACCGCCTCGATTAATAGCTCATTTAATAATTATTTTAAAACCATAACGAGGTTTCTAAGACAGTTTTAGACAAAAAACTACCGTTGAGACATAATTATTTAGCAATTATAGGAACTTGAGTTATATCTGAAGTAGGTACTTTCTAGCAGTAATCTGACTAATAACTTTGTAACACGGACAAACAAGCTTTAATATGAGTAGTTCTTTATAAAGCGATCACAATATAAGATCAAAAGTACGATATTCCCAATGTTATTGTATAAGTGTGTTGCTGTTGTTGGTACTACTAGCTTTTGAAAGCACTTTAGATATAAATCTGATATAATAATAATTTTCCTACAAATGCAGTTAGACTTACCTAATGGTTTTTTGAATAGAGGGAAAATTACTTAATTACAGAATGGATCCTAATGTATACTATCATTTTGTAACAGTGAGTCAAAGTGGTTAGGTAACATAATGGGGCATTACTCAAATAAACGAGATATTGAGAATCACGAGGTATTGATTAAATACTAGATGAAGTCCGCTAATTCCTTCGCGTGGATTTAGATTTATAAAAATTATCTTTCATACTCCGGGATAAAAAGTAGTTCTTCTCTTAAATGAAAACTATCCCTGTAGGTAAATGATGTCTGGAACTCTGTCCGTATGTTTTTTTTAATCCACTGGATACTTTTTGATCTTCTGCGATCATAGCCTGTTCCTTCAGCGGGATGCAAACTATCCAAATTTTGTCGCATGCTCTAAGGTGTCAAAAGGTAGCCAATATCTATGTAGTCTGTACATTTGTCACCTTCTTCCTAACTTTATATTACCTGTACCTTTTGTCTTTATCTTAACTTTTCAAAATGCAATTTTATGACCTTTGTCTATCTGGAATTTCATCATAACTCTGAGTAGGTACGACGGAACAAACTTGTCTGTACTTTCTTGAAACTTATTTAAAAATTAGAATATTCCAACAAATTCTAGAGTAATAACATTACATAAAAAAACATCGTTTAATGTACAAACATTACTTTCGATATGTGACGTAATTAGAAATTTCATAAAACATAATATCTTGTTTGTTTCCTCAAGGAGATATCCCAACTCTCTTAACTTTTATACTTTAAACAAACATTTTCAACGCAAACATGGCAATAAATTTTATATCATATTCGCTTACGAACTCTGAAATCTCATTCGTATTATTGTTGTAAGACCGAAGTTTGAACATGATGTGTGAGACTTCGTAAATACTTGACTTATTAATTAATCAAAAACCGGCCAAGTGCGAGTCGGGCCTCGCTCTTTTGAGAAATATATTTCATATATCGATGATTTCAGTGTTTAAATACAGTATAATATGGTTCATAAATATACCGAAATTTCACATTCCTAATTAGTTTAGTTTTTGAGAAAGCCTCCGTTTTACGAAAATGTCTAAAACTGACAACTTTGATGGCCTCCATTTCCTTATTTTTTAAGATAAAAAAAATTAAAAAATGTATTCGTACCTCCGTAAGCTCTAAGAATTGACATCCCACATGCTAGGGTAGGAAAGAAAGCTTTCGGCTCCTTTTTCATGTAGGGCCCCCCTGAAAAATAATTTAGCTGAATTTTTAATTCTTTATTTGGGTTTAAGTCAACGTTCAACACCAAATACCAAAATTTCAGATTTATAACTCATTTCGTCTACGAGCTATGCCGCGTCTACGACTTGTGACCGGCGGACAGACAGACGGACAGACAGACAGCAGAGTGACATTGATAGGGCTCTGTTTTTACCCTTTGGGTACGAAACCGTAAAAACCCATTATATAATACGAGTATTTTGGTCCGATACATTATGCTTGTTTCAAATTCGAATGGTCGTGACTCTTAACTGCCAAGTGTAGGGGTTGTACATGAATGTCCGAAAAAAGGAATGTAATATCGTCAGGATTTATTCATGCAAGTTTACCTTTGTTCTCTATAATACCTTTCATGCAAGTTTACCTTTGTTCTCTACCATAACTACTAAATGCCAAAACAGTTTGGATGTATGGCGTATCGTTAAAATCCTTGCATTATCCCAAGTAACATAGGCTGTGAATTTTTGCAAAAAAAAATGGTGGCAAATTTTTTCGTTTTCCGGCAGAGCAGTCGTATTTTTTTATTATGACTTGTTTTGGTATATCTAATAACGTACAGAACTCTCAGATCCACATAATTTATGACTCGGCTCTTAAGTTGAACGATTTTAATCTTCTGTTAGTGACAATAACCCGAGGCTTGCTTGGAAAAGCATTAAAAAAGTTAATTGCAAGCACAGAAAATCCATTGAAAACCATAATACCACTTTTTTTTTTTGTTGACGCTGGGGAATGCATTTACGCATCCCCCCCGGAAGCTAGCCAGCCAGCCGTGAGGCAGCCAGCCAGCTGAGGGAGGGTATGTGGGACTCGCCGGCCGAGAGGCGACCGGAATACCCACTAAACCCCAGCGGCGCTACTGCGCGTCGCCTGGCGACTGGGTCACGGGAACGGCCGAAGCAAACAACCGCGACCCAGCCAGCGACGTCTGCCGAGGCAGACCCTCCACTGGGGACCTGCTCGGTCCCCACTACTGCACCTCCGGGACGCACCAACGAAGTGCGTCCCCCGACCCTGGGACGCGCACGTCGCCCGCGTCCCATCCTCCGCATCGTCCACTGTGCCCTCTGCTAGTCAGAGGGACACGCGGAGAAACCTCCCCCCCTGCCAGGTCATTAGCCATAGCCAACAATATCTCCGAAGAAAAATTATTAGCCATAATACCACTGTCCATAGTTATCAAAAAAATAATATTTTTCTATTAAGTAAATCTACGGTATATTTCGCATGTTGCGAGCAAAGTGAATAAAATGTAAGAATGGCTTTTTAAATCGAAATAAAGGTATTTACAGTACATGTTATTAATTAACTTTTTAATTAGTAACGTTAGGTATGTAATAAAGAAGTATTAAAAGTTCAAATTGGATCGGAAGCCCACAAACAGAACCAAACAAACTTCCCAACTTGGTTTATTAATTTACCCTAATAGATATCAAATTCCAGTCAATTTGCCTATTTCACAGTAATTTGTGGAGAGCTTGCATTGCTTACGAGATCTTACATCTATCATCATCATCTTAGACTAGTACCAATTTAAATCTCAAATAATAATATAAAATGTATTGTCATGCTCATATATCATATATTAGTACGCCCATATATTACATATACTAGCTGATGCCTGCGGCTTCGTCCGCGCGGATTAAGGTTTTTAAAATCCCGTGGGAGCTTTTTGATTTTCTGGTACAAAATTCTGTTCATGTTATCCTCCAGATTTTTAACTATATCGATGCAAAAATCACGCTAATCCGTTGCTCTGCTGCAACATAGTTGAAGTACACCAAATACACTTTTGCATTTACAATAATATGGGTAGTGAAATTTGCAATATGCGAAATAAATTACATTAAATGAGCAGCTAAGTGGTTAATATTTAACATTATAAATTCCATATTTTACGAAGCTAACTTCAAAATTAGTGGGAACAAGAAAGTTGGGAACAAGCTCTTTGTCCGATGGGAACGGCGATAAATTCATTTACTAGCGCGGACAGCGAAGGACTCGGTCACAGAATGAAACTCAGTCATTTTGCATAATACCATCAGATGCCAATGCAACTGTCCAGCATGACTATAATTCACTCAATGTACCTACAGCTACGCTTTCAACGCTGACGCAACGCTGAAATGCAATGTATTTCACACTAAGACGTCGTCTAAGTTCTAATTTGGATTCAATTAATAATATCTCCACGCCCGATAGAATAAATAACACGTCATTATCTTATAGTGAAAGCATGTTTCAAATGTATGCGTTGATCTCTTATGATAAAAATGATTTACTGATAGATATTAAAGATCAACTTTAGATAGTATAATTCTCTACTCGGTGTACTTCTTCATAGCGTTTATCCTGGCTCATAACAGCGTCCGCTTCTTGTTAAGTTCTTTCTACTTTTCACAGTCTACTGTATCCTCTCTTCTTAGTCCGTTGGCATGTATGTCTGATGTCAATCCATCATTTATTCGACTGGCCCCGTGACCGATTACTTGGAGCTGGCATGTAAAGGCACTTGTAAATACAAATTCACATTTGAAGTACCTTAAAAAATTTTTTTGATTCGGAATGCGATGGTTATCCTGCAGAGTGGAGAATCTATGTCACCATGATCATCATCATGAACTCCCATTGCCAGACCACTTCTAAGCATAGGTCTCCTCTCGGAAAGGGAAGGATTTAGGCCACAGTCCGCCACGCTGGGCGAGTCCGAATTGGCAGACTTCCCACATCTTTGAGAACATTATGGAGAACTCTCTGACATGCAAGTTTCTTGAAGATGTTTTCCTTAGCCGTTAAAGCAAGTGATATTTAATGATTAAAACGCTCATAACTTGGAAAAGTTAGATGTTGAGGCCTTGAAGGATTGAATCTCCAACCTCTCGAATAAGACGCGGACGTTTTAACCACTAGGTCATCACGCCTCAGGGATCTACTACAAAGTGTTATTTTGATTTTGTAATTAAAAAAAATCTAAACAGAATAGATAAAATCAAGAATCCATCAATGTAACTTTATGAGGCGCTCGGACCACATATCCCCTCAAACGGCCAATCTTACTTTATTACATCTTCAGAACTTTTACGTCGCCATTTAGTACATAGAACCCTTATAACGCCGTTTGATTGCCACCATATGTTTTTATTCCCTTTTGGGTGAAATCCTTTTCGAAATTATATTTCGCCTTTTACATAAAAAGCTACATTTTTTATATATCTCTAAAAATTATGCTATGAATAACTTAATAAAACCAAAACCATAACTACATATAAACATATTTTGAATCATACTTGGTGCAAGGTTTTCTCATATAGACAAATTATTTACAAGCTATTAAATAAAATTGGACTAACCATTTCCTAGTTGAAATATTTGGCTCGAGAAATTTCACATACGAGTATTGTGCGAACAATTTCAAACTTATGAGGAATTAGAACTAAGTTGGAACTTGGGAGTAGCTTTTTGTCCAACGAGAGAGACGATAAATCTATTAGCCACAGCGGAGTGGGATGGACGTGGACGGAATAGCACTATGGCATCTAATTGTCACTTATGAGACTCCTGGAAATTCTACTTGAACTAAAGGTATAAGAACAAAAGATAGTGTAAACGTATATGATCACAAAAACTTAACAACACGTGCTCGCTAATGAATTAGAGATACAAATATACGGTATATTTACAATAGTGTAAGTTTGTATGCTGCAAAAACTCTTTGAAAACTGAAACTGAAAAAAAATCACTAATTTTTACTTAAAGTTATTTAAACAAAACTTAAAGGTTTTATTTGTAAAAAGTAAACTTCAAATTTCTTTTACAGTTTCTTACTCTACCGCAGAAATTCCTTGGTTGTTTCATTCTTTGCTTCTTTACTTAGTTGTATTCCACAAGTTTTAAAAGTTTATTCAGAGTTACAATTTTAAACCCCGTTTACATCCCGTTTGTTATGACTTGAAATAGAAAGCTATACTTATCCAGACTTATATACAAACTCATTTTCGAATTTATAATATGGGTAATGATCATTAGCTTTTAAAAAACCAAAACATAGGAGTATAAAGTAACATTAAAAAAGATTTAACGGTGTATGGAAAATATTTTAACCTCCGTTTATTATTACGTAAAACGGAACGCAATATCCGGATTTCTTCCCGACCACAAACGGAACGATGTGGCCGCCATTACCGTTCTATTAAAAGACCCGTGCATTATCTTCATCTTTTATTATTGTGATGTTTTGTATGGCAAAGTTCTGGCCTTGGACCTTCTATGTTAAGGCTTTTATACGGTAATAGCAATATAAATGATCTAGTATTGTTTGTCACATAATTGACCAGTAACATCTCCTCGTAATTACTTACTAAGTATTTTTTTCAAGATTTTTTTGTGACAGTCATTCTTCAACCGTTGCATTTTATTACGTTTTTTATCATAGTTTCTTTCGTGTCGAAAAGCTTTTATTTCTTTTGGAAATACAAAGACAATTTCTTCGTCGGAATTCATATTGCTACTAACTGACCCGCCTCTGTTTTTAACCCCCGACCCAAAAAGAGGGGTTTTATAAGTTTGACGTGTGTATCTTTGTATCTGTCTGTGGCATCGTAGCTCCTAAACTAATGAACAGATTTTTTTTTTTTTGTTTGAAAGGTGGCTTGATCGAGAGTGTTCTTAGCTATAATCTAAGAAAATCGGTTCAGCCGTTTGAAAGTTATCAGCTCTTTTCTAGTTACTGTAACCTTCACTTGTCGGGGGTGTTATAAATTTTTAATTTACACTTGTTGCTAATTGAGTTTTATATTGCTGTCCGCATCGCTGCTGTCATTAATTACATCAGCGTCGTTCCAGCAATTATCGCATCATGTTAATTATTGACGCATTCGCCACTCAGCCGAATGGCGATTTGTTATTTATTGGAAGCACATAATTAAATCTATTCATCAGAACACGCTTTTATTTTGGCACACCTTAGACTCTATATTTTGGCCCATCCGTCACTGGCTTATAGCTAAGAACACTGTCGATTAAGCCACCTTTCAAACAAAAATAACTAATTTAATATCGTTTCATTCGTTTAGGAGCTACGATGCCACAGACAGATACCTACTCAGATACACACGTCAAACTTATAACACAGACAGAAGACAGACAGACAGACAGACAGACAGCCAGACAAACAGACAGACAACAAAGTGATCCTATAAGGGTTCCGTTTTTCTTTTTGAGGTACGGAACCCTAAAAATGATCTATGTCGTCAGCAAACCTTCGTTAGAAATTCTTTTAACTGTCGTAGGTTTGGGACTATTTAGTTCATGATGCACTAAAAAAAATGAAGTGCGTCGTACCTATCTTTATTCAAAAGTTACATCTTATCTATCTTAGAAGTCTTATTTGAAACAATAGATTTTCCAATCCAAATAATTATATCTTTACTATCAAAGCACGTATTACATTGGAGATAAGGAACTTCAGCGCTGAAAAAAAACTGCGAAACTAGTTTTCTCAACTTCACTCCGTAACTTTACGGAATTGCAACTGGTACAGTGCTACTGCACCAGGTAAAATTTTTCACGTGATAGCCAATGGGTACCGTAACATGAATTTATTTATTTTCATTAGATCTATGCACAGAGTGGAGAATTTTTTTTAGGGTTCCTTCTCGAAGGGCACCAACGGAGCTATATCTCCGTTGTCCGTCCGTCTGTCTGTCAGCGGCCTGTAAAGTAATAGGTAACAAATCCCTAGAGCGCACAACAGACGGAAACGTTTAAGTGCGGAAACCAGCCCAGAGAGAAGAAGAAATCCCTAGAGGTACTTTAGTTTTTTGATAGTTTTTTATTGTTTTTTGAAAAAATATTAGCCAAGTTCATCATGATAACTAATATTTAACTTTCCCCTCCAACTAAGCGTGAAGCTTACGCTAGGAGTAGGTACTCCCACCACAAGGGTAGGAGAAGGTAGGTAGGCACATAACCCTCCTCTCCCCCCCCCCCCGTGTCCGATGGTATCCATGATTTTCTTCCCGCAAGAAAAGAAAAGGAGGTACATACGACAATAGTGCAACGCGTGGGGTTCGAACCGGTAAACCTTTCGGATTTTAGTCCGCGCCTTTAACCGTTGAGCTATAATTGAGGTTCCAACATTGAAGAACATCAAACCGTGTCATTTAACGTCATCTGCAGATACTTTTAATTAAAACTGGGAAGCCGTGTAATCTGAAACTTAGTTCGAAAGTTTCTGTAGAGGTCCCTTGGCGAGAGATTACAGGCAAGCCTTGCTTGATAGTGTAGATACAGGCAATCGATAAAAGTAATAAGCTTTTAACTTCGGATAGGTACATTATGCTCTCTGAGTCATGTACCTAGTTAAGACGTTCACCTCCTAACTTAAAACTAGCTGTGTTAATAGAGACGGACTGTTTAAAGTGGATTTTTGTTTGAATCACACCTGATGGAAAGTGATGGTGTGGCCTAAGATGGAACGCGTTTACCTAGAAGAAACCTATTTACTCTTGTTTTAAAGATACCCGGATTGTGATTGGTAGGAAACACAGATCGCGGAAAAGCATTCAAACTTTAGGCATACGAATGATGAATGATGACGCAAAACGTTTCGTGCGTGTAGATTACGAATGAGGAGTGTGGAAACCGATGTTAGTTCGAATATATTATGTTGTTACTATAAAGCGCCACATCTAGTGGAACATTTATATATCGTTGATCAAACGTTATTGATTGATTCAATATCCACACTATCAACAAAGGATGCCCTAATCCGTACCCTCGCTCGAACCTACCAATCTAAGAGGAACTTTCGAACTAAGTTCACGAATACATCGTTTTCCACTTTTAATTAAAAGTAACTGAAGAAGACGCAACCTATCATGGTTTAAAGTTTATTGAACAAACTGACGTGCTTACAAGTTCTAAGAAAGTTATAATAATGGTAGGTATAACTTTATGTAAAACACTGTCTACATAAAGTTATACTATTAAAGTACAGTGGTACAGAGTGTATAGAGTGAACTAACTAGACTTGGTTCTATGTTGTTGAACGTTCATTAATTATCTTAAACTTTGCTTTTTCTCTGTTGATCTGTCAGACAAACAAATCTTATATTCATTACTTTTTAATTCCTTACCCAAAAAGAGGGGTGTTATAAGTTTGACATGTGTATCTGCCTGTGGCATCGTAGCTCTTAAACGAATAAACCAATTTTAATTTAGTTTTTTTTTAAAGGTGGCTTGATCGAGAGTGTTCTTAGCTATATCCAAGAAAATCGGTTGAGTCGTTTGAAAAGTACCAGCTCGTTTCTAGTTACTGTAACCTTCACTTGTCGGGGGTGTTATAAATTTTTAATTAACACTTATTATTCAAAACCATACTAGCGCAATGAACTATCGATAGCTTAATGTTTTGACATTTACTTCATCTGGATGCAGCGAAAAGATTGCAAAGAAATCTAACGCGGGTTAAAATATGTCAATTACACACCATCACATTTACTGAAACAGCTGCTTAGTTGGGTGGGGATATATCCTTTGATACGAGATACTTAGTAAGAAAAATACTATTTTCCAATCCTTTGTAGCATTCTGTGAGTGAGGTCTTGCAATATGAACGCGCAATGCGAATTAGCACAGTTTACACAGCCTGTGTAATGAATTCGTCCTTTTTCGGCCAGTTCTGTTCAACAGCGAACATATTACATTATTCATTCCCATACTAACCTGCCCTGCACCCATTGTTTCCATTGTACAAAGAATGTTGCGCTAGGTTAACAGGCCTCGTTTTGTCTTTGCATTTCGAGAGTAGGTATAATATTTCATGAGCAAGTTTTAATTTTAATTTTTCCCTTTAATTTGGTTTTTTTTTTAATATCAGCACACAAGATGAACCGATTTTCTTGGATTATATAGCAAAAAAAGTAAATTAAAATCGGTTCATTAGTTTAGGAGCTACAATGCCACAGACAGATACACACGTCAAACTTATAACACCCCTCTTTTTGGGTCGGGGGTTAAATACCACGAAGGTTACAATGCCATTCCGTCATTTATCATGCGTGTCGAAGTTGTGGGTATTATAAAGTTATTGTTCTATAAATAATAATTCATAATAAACAGAAACATTATAAGCATGTTTAAGTAACATACATAAATTACATATACCTTTTATATGTAGGCATAACTTATGAATAAATAGTTGTTACATTAATTCTATTAATCTACTTAAATTAATATCAGTTCACGTAAAACGAAAGTGGATGTAGATAGGAAAGAAAGAGGAATTAATATTGCCTCTCTTTTTTCCACTTTCCTCGATTTAATACCTGATACAGTATTATCGATACAAGCAGTTTGTTTATTTCCCGCGGGCGTTTGCCGGCTTTTTGCCTTATTCTTCTTTGAATAAAATACAGCCTTTAAGATACTTCGCAAATTTACAAATTGCATTCATATTTAAAAAGTTTGATCTTATTTGTAAAAGGCTTGACACTCCTCAAACTACAAAAACAGAATATTCAATCCAATCAAAGCTAACACTTATTATTATAGAGAAAGAGTCTGTAAGGATCAGACCTTCATTATTTTATAAAAGCTTAAAGTTTATTATGCTGCCTTTATTACCTGTTATCTGCCAAAGCCACGATAATCCAAAATCATAGTCGCTGATCGTTCCTACCGCGACCTATGTTGGGAGCGATGCACATAAAGACTTTCAGCTTTTATAAATTAAGGAAAGTTTTGGCCCTCACTGGCTCTTAGCCCATTACGTAACTGCTGTTACAGTTAAAATAAATTAATTGTAGAGTTGTGAAAACATTGAATATAATAATATATTCCAATTATTCAGGAGTGTATTCAAAGTTGTGGTTTCACGCATCTGAACGTAATGTGACAGTTATGAAGTGTTTGCGTACTCGTGACTATGTATAGAGGGTGTGTAAACTGAACAAAACCGCGGAATAACTTGATTAAAAGGCTTTCGAGTCGCGAGCGTAAACGTTCTCTACGTACGCTTAATCTACTAAGTAAAGTTAAATAACGGCCTGAAATCTATGAATACATTTATAGGAAAACTAGCTGAACCCCGTTCGATCGCGTGAATTTGTCTTGTTAAAAATTTCGTGGAGACTCTTGTATTTTCTAGTCATCTAATAAATAACCATGCAAAAATATTACGTCGATTTATCAGCTTGCACCAGCGGCTGGAACCGACCTGATTGAACGAAAACCAACAAGCTGACTGCTGTTCCTACCTATAATGTTTCTCAGCGCATTCATTGTCAAAATCTTTGTCAGACACTGAGAGGGGAGCGTTCGAATTTTTGAATGGGTACTTTGTTACAACAATATTAATACATAGGCATAGTATAATGATTCTAAACAGATTATTTGATAAGTGTAAATTAAAAATTTATGACACCCCCGACAAGTGAAGGTTACAGTAACTAGAAAAGAGCTGATAACTTTCAAACGGCTGAACCAATTTTCTTGAATTATAGCTAAGAACACTCTCGATCAAGCCACCTTTCAAAGAAAAAAAAAACTAAATTAAAATCGGTTCATTAGTTTAGGAGCTACGATGCCACAGACAGATACACAGATACACACGTCAAACTTATAACACCCCTCTTTTTGGGTCGGGGGTTAAAAAGTGCTACCACTGAGTTACTTGCTGGTTAGACTTGGTAAGAAAGACATTTTTTAAACTCTTTATTTTTACCGCCACAAGAAGTTTTATAATAAAAGAACAAAAAAACACAGACAAGGAGTATACAAAAGGCGGCCATATTGCTAATTAGCGATCTCTAACAGGCAACCTTAAGAATTATTAGGAAAATATGAGGAAAAACAGACTGTAGGTGGTGTCTAATAAATTAATAATAATATTTCAATCTATTGGTAGATTAATGCGACGTGTTTAAAGCATTTGAAAGTTTATTTGAATACATATTTATTTTGTATAAAACATGCAACACAGCGGGAAAAAGAGGTACTTATTTTAATATTAGGTATAATATGAGCGCCATAGAAAATGATAATAATATGTTCCCAATCATAGAAGCCATTGTATGTTCCGGATGCACTCGGACGCCTAAACCTGGTTTGAATCCGTTTAGAACAATTTTATTAACCCCCGACCCAAAAAGAGGGGTGTTATAAGTTTGACGTGTGTATCTGTGTATCTGTCTGTGGCATCGTAGCTCCTAAACTAATGAACCGATTTTAATTTAGTTTTTTTTTTTTGAAAGGTGGCTTGATCGAGAGTGTTCTTAGCTATAATTCAAGAAAATCGGTTCAGCCGTTTGAAAGTTATCAGCTCTTTTCTAGTTACTGTAACCTTCACTTGTCGGGGGTGTTATTTGATTTACACTTGTAATTGTCAAGTAGTATATTTTGAGCCTTATGTATAATGAATGTAAATAAGGACTATCATTTACGTTCAAATATAATACGTAAACATTCATGTAATTATGCAAATGTAATGAAGGCAAATAAACCTCATTTTGTATGACTGCACCCATGTGGGTCTGGCCGCTACATGTTCATGATTGCTTATAATAAATCAAGTGATAATTTATGAAACGGCTAGACATAAGTACCAACGAGTAATTTCCGACTGCGATACCACAACATTTTTCGTTGATTTTAAATTTGCGCTGTTTTTACCCGACTATGGCAAAGCAAAAAGGATGATTTTAGAAGTCTGATGTACCTATATTAATTGTATTAAATGCTCAACCGTTGTGCCTAAACTACCGAGTCAATTTTAATGAATGAGTTCTCGAACAATTTGTTTATTATAATATTGTATACGAACAAAATCGGTATGGCGCATGTTATCGAAAATTTCTGGCAAAATACAAACACAAATACATATTAATTTCTAAAATGTGTCTACTTATTGAGTTTGATGGGTTAATATTCAAATGAAAGCCGAACTACGTTTGTTTGAAGTGCACTATGAATAAACTTCTCTCATTATGGCCACAAAATTAATGTTCTATTAGTAGTATGATGAACTATCGCATGTTGTTGCTCCATGATAAAAGGAACTTCATTTAACGCGTCCGAAGTAACAATTAAATGTCAAGTGTCATTTAACATATGTAAATTAAAAATTTATAACACCCCAGACAAGTGAAGGTTACAGTAACTAGAAAGTGCTGATAACTTTCAAACGGCTGAACCGATTTTTTTAGATTATAGCTCAGAACACTCTCGACTGCAAGCCACCTTTCAAACAAAAAAAAACTAAATTAAAATCAGTTCATTAGTTTAGGAGCTACGACGCCACTGACAGATACACAGATACACACGTCAAACTTATAACACCCCTCTTTTTGGGTCGGGAGTTAAAAAGGACTAGTATCTTGCTAAAAGCATGCTAAAAGCTTGATAATTTCCTTGATATTTCGTGAGGTCACACGTATTATAGTTAGCCGTCAGTTAGCGTAAATAAGTGCTTTACATTTGCTCTACTAATAAAGTACGCTGGACTTGCATTGCCAACCTGTACGCGTACAAAGTAACAATTGATTATAGACTCGCTAAGTTATAGTCAAAGTCAAAATCATTCATTCAAAGTAGGTACAATTGTACTTCTTTTGATGGTCGAAATTGTTAAATCTGTACGATATATTGGTGATAATTCATTACGTAACTTAAAACTAAAGCTACGAGGGTTCCAAACGCGCCCAAGTCTGAGAGCTATTTATGTCAAGTGTCATTTAAAAAGCACTAGTATCTTGCTAAAAGCATGCTAAAAGCTTGCTAATTTGCTTGATATTTCATGAGGTCATACGTATAGTCAGCCGTCAGTTAGCCGAAACAAGTGCTTTACAGTGCTCTACTAAAGTACAAAGTAAGTAAAAGTAAAGTAAGTAAAAGTATTTGCATTGCAAACCTGTTTTTGAAGCAACTTGATTATCGCCATTTTGGAGCTGATAGCAGCTGCAGTGAGCGTCATGTGAACGTACTCGGAACTAAATGTTGGTGATGAGACATCTATCAATACGGTCATTTGACACAAAGTGTGCATTTTTAACCCCCGACATAAAAAGAGGGGTGTTACAGGTTTTACGTGTGTATCTGTGTATCTGTCTGAGGCATCGTAGCTTCTAAACTAATGAACCGATTTTAATTTAGTTTTTTTGTTTGAAAGGTGGCTTGACCGAGAGTGTGCTTAGCTATAATCCAAGAAAATCAATTCAGCCGTTTGAAAGTTATCAGCTCTTTTCTAGTTACTGTAACATTCACTTGTATTATAAACTAGCTGATGCCCGCAGCTTCGCCCGCGTGGATTGGTCAGATCCCCTGCAGCATCAGGATTGAGGAGTTGGACTCCAAATTTTTTATGAAACAATGTCGCAAAGTTCCTCTATCGATTAAAAAAGAAATGACGCAAATCGGTTCAGAAATCGCGGAGATTTCGGTGTACATAGGTAGAAAAACACAACTCCCTTTTTGAAAGTCGGTTAAAAAAGTAACCTATTTTACGCCCTGGTCAATCCTCTACTTGCCTGTGAAAGTCCCGTCAAAATCGGTTCAGCCGTTCCAAAGATTAGCCTTTTCAAACAGACAGACAGACAGACAGACAGACAAAAATTTTAAAAACGTGTGATTCAGTTATGGTATCGTTCAAATAACCATATGAGCTTAATATGAGGTAGTTATTTCGAAATTACAGACAGACACTCCAATTTTATTTATTAGTATAGATTTTTAATTTACACTTGTAATTCCAGATACGCTCGTGGGATGCTTCGAATAATAAGTGTCATTTTGTATGGCATATTAATATATGCCATACAAAACTAGCTAGTCTAGTCTAGCGTACTTGTAAACGTCCATATCAGTGGTTCTGTGGTGTTGTCTTTTTATGCATTGTTTCCAGTAGGTAAAGTCTGTGGTATAGTGCAGCAAAACGTGAAACAAAATAAATTGGCTGCAAGAGAAATGTTAAATATCTCTCGAATGCAGAGAGCGCTATCTTTGCGCTCTCCCGCTTTGCAACTAAACACGTGTTTTGATATGAAACGTTTTTAACATTTAACTCAAAGAGAAAATTCCTCTTTGTATTCATGTATTCCCCTTGTACGTTTTACGTTCTATTATTTCTTCACGGTCTGTTATAGTTGCGGTGGCAGCCTGTTCCGGTATCCGCATTAAAACTAAAGTACCCCAAGATACCTGGGCAAGGTTCCCATTAGAAATTAATTCTAGCGCTGCTTTTTGCACTGTTTCATTTTGTTTCACTTTCAAAATATTACGCTTCTTCGTCGTTTCCAATTACTGTCCAGCACTTTAAACTTTTTCATTTTGTTTCACTTTCAAAATATTATAACTTCTTCGTCGTTTCCAATTACTGTCTAGCACTTTAAACTTTTTCATTTTGTTTCACTTTCAAAATATTATAATTCTTCGTCGTTTCCAATTACTATCTAGCACTTTAAAGTGTTTCATTTTGTTTCACTTTCGTAATATTATACTGCTTCGTCGTTTTCAATTAATATGTAGCACTTTAAACTGTTAAATTTTGTTTCACTTTCGTAATACTTCTACGTCACTTTTAATTAGTATTTGTCACTTGAATTCATTCAAGCGCAGCTTTTTAAACTGTCTTATTTTGTTTCACTTTCGTAATGTTCTTTGCAGTCGTTTAACTGATAGATGGTTAGAGCATCTGTTAGTTAAATTAATTCAAACGCTGCTTTTTAAAATTGTTTATTTTTATTTTGTTTAACTTTTGCAATCTTCACCGTCGTTTCAACTGATTAGGGCATGTATCAGTTGAAATAATCTTAATGCTGCTTTTTAAACTCTTTTGATGCTTTACAATAATTAAGATGCTCAAGCTAACTATTGCATTTTTCCTGTTTCTTTAGTAGCGAGAAGATGGGTGGTGCATATCGCATAGGAACTGCACGTTGTACTTACCATGCAGATTTGTCTGTTTGGCGGATTTGTTCAATTACTACTACCTACTAATTTTTAACCCCCGACCCAAAAAAAGGGGTGCTATAAGTTTAACGTGTGTCTATCTGTGCATCTGTGTATCTGTCTGTGGCATCGTAACTCCTAAACTAATGAACCGACTTTAATTTAGTTTTTTTTTTGTTTGAAAGGTGGCTTGATCGAGAGTGTTCTTAGCTATAATCCAAGAAAATCGGCTCAGCCGTTTGAAAGTTATCAGCTCTTTTCTAGTTACTGTAACTTTCACTCGTCGGAGGTGTTAAAATTTTTTAATTTACACTTGTATTCCTTTTATTTGTCGTCTATTCCTCTCTTATTTAGTTATGTAATTTATTATTTTACATACATACATTATGTGTATTTTCTTTATTTAATTAGTACACCCTCTCCGCTTTCTTTAATTTTTATTGTACCTTATACCCTAAGGTTGCCTGGAAGAGATCGCTATTTTAGCGATTTTTTTTACTTATTGTACAAAAATCAAATTTGTTATTCTATGTAAATTTGGTGCACAATAAAGAATATTTTACTTTTACTTTACTTTTACTTCTGTTTGGTAACTAACAGATTCAATGATGAGAAATTTCATTGCCAGTTCGCAGTTAATACGTAGCGTGCAAGTGATAACGTGGCAAAAGTTAGAGCTCTCATAGTCGTTCGCGGCATACAGAGAGCTCTTCCAAAAAGTGAGCCGTACCGCTTCATGCCACGGATACGAAATTTGCATTCCAAAAGCATGTTAGGAAATTTGCATTTCTGAATTGATAATTGTGTTTCTGGTGTTCTTTGTAAAGATGCTCGTTCATTAGCGTAATTAAAAGAATCTCTGCTGAAGTGGGAAAGAGAATTTGGGGCTTGTTTTGAAAAATAGGCTTCAGTCATATACTTAGCTTTATTTTACTGTGTAAAACTACTTGTGGTTTCCATAATAGGTCACGACTATTATATCCGTTAAGGAAGCAGGTTCTAATATGACGATCCGGCAAAAGGATTAACCTGGATAAACCAGTTACGTTTTTGTAGCATATACTTCGGTAGAGGAATGTTATGAGTTTGTTATAAATATCTTGAGGTGAATGGAAAGTGAAAAGTGATAAAGAAGCCTATGCGTCCATCTTTACTAAGCACATGGTTTGAGTGGATGGCTAGACTCATAGCTGCCTTTAGTGGTTAACCATGATAAGACAAATATATAGGGATTTGAACACTGTTTAGTGTTAGGTGTACTATGTGTGATGTGTATTATGTATGTATATGTGTTACTGTTAAGTTTTGAATATTTACGGGTCGTAGATACCTGCGAATATCAATCTCCATGGAAATAGAACGCAAGAGGTCGTCAGCAATCTCGAAATCCTTGACATTAGACCGAAAAAAATCCTATTTCATTAACCCCCGACCCAAAAAGAAGGGTGTTATGGGTTTGAAGTGTGTATCTGTGTGGCATCGTAGCTCCTAAACTAATGAACCGATTTTAATTTAGTTTGTTTTTGTTTGAAAGGTGGCTTGATCGACAGTGTTCTTAGCTATAATCCAAGAAAATCGGTTTAGCCGTTTGAAAGATATCAGCTCTTTTCTAGTTACTTTAACCTTCACTTGTCGGGGGTGTTATGAATTTTTAATTTAAAGCGTGGTTTAAATTGGACTTAGGTTCTCGTATAATATAATCAAACTGTTGGGTGAAGAATTAATAATTAAAATAACAAGAGAAAATTACGAAAATTGAAAGTTTTCAGAGAAACGAGTGCAACATTAATTAGTTCGCTACCGACAAACAATTGCAAAATTAAATGTAAACTCGTTGAAAGTTTCCTTCCTGTAGAAGGAAGTACATTCAACTAAACGTTATTGTGCATAAATTATTATTATTAGGTGTATTGTGTATGTTAGGAGTATTTACATAATATATTTATGTGTTTATTTATTTTAATACTAGAGGATGCCCGCGGCTTCACCCGCGTGGATTTCGGTTTTTTAAAATCCCGCAGAAACTCTTTGATTTTCCGGGATAAAAAGTAGCCTATGTCCTTCCCCGGGATGTAGCCCATGTCTGTACCAAATTTCATCAAAATCGGTTTAGCGGTTGGGCCGTGAAAACGTAGCAGACAGACAGACAGACACACTTTCGCATTTATAAGATTAATATGGATTATCAATAAATGTATATGTCTACTTACACCTTTTATCTTTGATATCTATAGCTATGTCCTTTGCACCATTTTGGTTGCGTGGCCGCCAAATTATATCTGCTTATATTTTTGATTTGCTTTGTATGTGTTTTTCTAATAGTACTTATTTTGTGGTGTATAATAAAAATATATTCATTTATTCATTCATTCATAAATGTTGTAAATAGGTTGTTATTTTCCAAGTCTAAATTGAATATTGCTGGTTGAACGAAATCGCCTAAAAATACATGTTGAATGGTTGTGATGTTTGTGTTACCTTTGCATGCGTGTAGAACTATATTATGTACTTTTTAAAAAACCAACACAGCGTCATTTATTTTTTCTGAAAACAAAATGTTGGCAACAAGGTTTCAGCTCAATTCCCTCCAAAGAGTTCATTGAAATTAGCACTTCAAAGGAATTCTACGCTGGATTGCACTTACCTATCCTACCACTTTTATTTATATGTATTGAATTGCATCGACACTATTTCAAGGGTATAAAATAGTGCTCGTAAGTATTCTGCTAACAATAGGAAGGGTACTTACTAGTCAATTCAGCAATTTTTTATCAAAAATCAAAACGCTCGCTTAACAGGGCTCTCTCCGTCACTCGTTTCATACAATCGTAGTTCCAATTTCATTTGAATATTAAGCAACCAAAGTCCATGAAATTTTGCAGACATATTCTAGAAACAAATATCTGTGTCTGTGATGTTTTATATTTTTCTAAAAATATGTAGTTTTTAAATTACAAGGGCTCAAAGATTTGTATGAAAATTTTTAAGACCGCGTAACTTTGAAACCGAATATTTTAACAGAAATCTGGAAAACCACAGGCATAAATATTAGTTTCTAAAATATGTCTGCAAAATTTCATGGACTTTGGTTGCTTAATATTCAAATGAAATTGGAACTACGATTGTATGAAACGAGTGACGGAGAGAGCCCTCTTAATATGAAAGTTTGTAAATGAAATACATAGATGTGGCGTCATAAACATTTGACGTAGGCAATTTTTTAGCTAAATCGATATTATTTAGCATGGTAAGCAAACTTTAATCTAACAGAGGACGCGAATTTTACGAATTTTGGGAAGAATATTTTATTCTTGCTAATTTAATAATAAGCACCAAGAAATAATTAATTTTTGCCATAAATATCATCCCAATTATGTCAATTTTACCATAAATATCATCCCAAATTATGCGACGGATTTTTAAATAATTAAATGCTACAACTAAACTGCATCCATGGAATTTCACACATAAAACTACATATTATAAGCATCAGTGTCTTGCAAGGATAAAAAAAGAACTTAGTTACTGTATTTTTCATTACAAAAAAACTCAATTCAATTAGCTGTGCAATTTTTTGCTTATTCGATTTTTCCTTATAGAATTTCATTCCATATTAATTATTATCGATTTCATTCGACAACATTCATTTGTATTTGCGCGTATCTGCACTTTTTTACGCGCATGAATTTATTTTCCAAGAACATATCATTGTGCTGGTAGAAGGTACCATAGAAATGTCAGTTTAAACCACTTTTAACTCAGGTTTCATGCCTATTTCATGTTTATTACCAGGCACGTACTTCTCGTATACCGAACGAAACATAATATACCTAGTTCAAAGAGTTTAGACGAAAATAAAATGTTAAGGCTCCATTTTCAATAGTGGCTGCACTAGCACAGAATTCAATCCCGCAAAATGTTTGAAACAAGAACGCCTACATTTAATATGAGCATTTTACATAAAGGATTTTCGGCAGCGCGGTATGTGTTCTATAGCATGGGCAAAGAGCCATAGAAATATTATGTGCACATGTTATTCAAAACGTTTATGTGGTCAAGAGCATGCAGGTTTTTGGTTAGCCTACGTACCTACCTAACTAAAAGAAAAGGAAATCAATTTTAGCCGTACTTAATTTAATTATTAATTTATATTATACTGGATGATGCCCGCATCTGCGTAGATTTAGGTTTTTAAGAATCCTGTGGGAACTTTTAATCCCGGAAAATCAAAGAGTTCCCATGGGATTTTTAAAAACCTAAAACCTAGCGGATGAAGTTACGGGCATCATCTAGTAGATCATACTTCACACTAATATTATAAAGCCGAAAGTTTGTGTGTGTGTGTGTGTGTGTGTGTGTGTGTATGTTTGTTACTCCTTCACGCAAAAACTACTGGGCGGATTGGGCTGAAATTTGGAATGGAGATAGATAATATCCTGGATTAGCACATAGGCTACTTTTTATCCTGGAAATCAAAGAGTTCCCACAGGATTTTGGAAAACCTAAATCCACGCGGGCGAAGTCGCGGGCATCGGCTAGTATGCTTATAAATCAAACAAAAACTACATGACTAAACTAATCAACTATTGGATACGCCATGTAGAATGTACCGTTTATTTTCTGAAGGACACTTTACCAGCTATCCATGAAATTGGACTAAAATCTGTTTTGTCAAAGCGGGCTAACATTACTTTGAGGTAAGCAGATACCTACAGTTAATAGCCACTCTGATGCCCTTAAACAAGCTTTAGCGAATTTAACTTTAAACACATGAACATAGTGGTGCGCTACTCCTAACATCATTAGTCGTTTAGGGCGGCTTTCGGAGGCTAATCTACATACATTTTGCTCGTGGCAGAGATTGAATGGATAACTATTGGATGGCTTGATTATATTAGCTAGATTGATGACTTTAGGCATTATTAGTTCATGATATCCTATTCATGTAATAAAACACCGGCCAAGTGTGAGTCAGACTCGCGCACCGAGAGTTCCGTATTCGAGCATTTTTTTCTACATTTTGCACGATAAATCCAAAATGATTATGCATAAAAGTCTGTTTTAGAATGTACAGGTAAAGCCATGTCATATGATAACGCACTTGGTATACTCTGAAAATTGAAAATATTTATTTGTTTATGAACAATTTTTTTTTTTTATGTTGTATATTTTTTTTGTGATGTAAGTAACCACAAGCTCAGGGTTTTCGGATTTTTTCCTTACTTGTACTTTATGACCTACCTACTCAGTAGTTATATACGAAGTATGCCATTTTTTAACCACCGACCAAAAAAGAGGGGTGTTATAAGTTTGACGTGTGTATCTTTGTATCTGTCTGTGGCATCGTAGCTCCTTAACTAATGAACCGATTTTAATTTTTTTTTTTTTTATGTATGTTCCCCGATTACTCAAAGACCCCTGGACCGATTTGGAAAATTTATTTTTTGTTTGAAAGGGTATACTGTGCAGGTGGTCCCATATAAATTTGGTGAAGATCTGATGAATATCTTCGGAGATGGAGAACAGAACTCCTCAATGGATAAGAGCAAATTGCTCGCGATCACTGTAATAGCTTAGTAAACAGTAGGGTTTTAACTGGGCATAGCATATTATAGCACAGTGGGGCCACTAAAAATTGTGAAATAAAAAATTTTCAAAAGAAAAATAAAACCGACTTCAAAAACCAAAAACACTAAAAAGTAGAAAATAATTTTTGTTTAGCTACACATGTAATGTACCTAGGTATGAAGTCGGGCGAGCTTCACTCTTGGATTTCTAATTTTGTTTTAATATGCTCGCTCGACTTCATACGTAGGTACATTACATGTGTAGCTAAACAAAAATTATTTTCTACTTTTTAGTGTTTTTGGTTTTTGAAGTCGGTTTTATTTTTCTTTTGAAAATTTTTTATTTCACAATTTTTTTGTTTGAAAGGTGGCTTGATCGAGAGTGTTCTAAGCTATAATCCACGGTTCAGCCGTTTGAAAGTTATCAGCTCTTTTCTATTTACTGTAACCTTCACTTGTCGGGGGTGTTATAAATTTTTAATTTACACTTGTATCAAAATGGTGTAATACAATGTATATTATAGTATAAGCAGTATACTAGTAGTAGTAGTAGTATAGTAGGTACTTTGAAATCTGCGAAGGGATATGCATGACTATCACTAAATGCGATACTCAACCCTTCCATGGTCGATATAAGGTCAGTTCGAAGCCAAACCTTCTGTAACAGCTTTCGTTCTGTAGGTTAGTAAAATAAAAATAAGATATATGGGCCACAATCATTTGCTATTCTGGTCATGTTGGTAACACAGCTGGGTCACGACTGACAGCTACAACGTTAAATTTACCACGAAACAAGTCACGTAAGAGACGAAAAGGGAAAGGACAGTACTTTTGTGCTTCCTATCCAGTGGCAAACAAGGTTAGCAATAAAAACCGGCAGTTCTTTTAAAAATAACTGAATTCTATCTCTGTATCGTATTGCTCAGATTTAAACGGATTACGGTTAAAAGGATGGGCCGTGAAAAACTAGCAGACAGGCAGACAGACATACTTTCGCATTTATAATATTAGTATGGATATAGTAAGTAGGTATATTTGTCCTTATAATTTTTCCAAGTTAGGATCTTTTTAGTCAATACTGCGTTAAGAAGTCATTTGAACATTATTTTTTATCCTTTCCTTTACCCGAAATCAAGTATGTATATGCTGGAAGCGTTCGACCTTTCAAATTAACGTCTGACCTCAGACCGTTATTAGATGTGGTTATTAGAGTTTTTATAAGGCAATAAACCATTTAGCCGAAACAATATTAACAAAGCCCCTTATTTATGCCAAATAGTTTGCCCTCGGCTTTGCCCGTATAAAATTTAAATTAAATTTTGCCTCACTTTTGCAAGAGCTGGATGTGGTCAGAACTATTAGACTTTCCAGAATGTGTCATCATCGCATTTTCAATCCAAGAACAATATATCTATACCTACATTATACCTATAAGTTATATAAGTCTTGTATAACAAACTGGAACTTCGATTACTGAGACTGTATGGGAGACTTAATAGAGGTCGGTAGATTTATGGAGTTCAGAGGGTCATGGTAGTTCGGAGTTGGAAGAAAGTATGTTCGGACTGGTCTACTAGGGGTGAGGTCAAATCAAAGATTTAAAAATCTTTATCATGCTACTACGACGGCTCATGTCACATACCTACCTAGTCGTTTCATAGCCTACATTTGATGCCCGCCTGTGTAGGTAAAGCCTCGAGGTTTTCTTACAAGTTTCATAACTGGCGTGACCTGTGGTAGGATGTAGTACTTTGAAATAAGTTGAAGCAGTCTGCTTTTAAAATGCGAACGTTAACTATAAATAAAATACTTGTAGAAATAATCGTAGACTTAGGTATAAGTAGTTAGATGAATAGTGAATACCCACTTCACCTCTTAGAGAGGGACAAGTTTAATGGTAAACCCGATATAATTTATATTATTGAGTTAAGCGATCTGCCAATCCTTCAACTTGACCTATTACTTAGTTGTCCCAAAGCACTTCACTGCTCCCTTTGCCAACCCTCACAAAAAGGGCTTTACCCCAAGGGAAAGGTGGGTCGATAAACAAGCAATATTATAACCTAAAAATAATATTGAAAAGAGAAGATCCTTGAATTATAAGTATGATAAGGCACAAGCTTTTCCTCTGACTTTTCATTGACGTGGATTAAGGTTTTAATAATCCTTCAGCTTGGCGGGAATTACTCTTTAATTGTATCTATTGTTGGCATCGGCCAAAAGCTCAAACAACTCCAACAATATTTACAACTCATTTATTACTTTATCATTCTATTTTACAATCTTACTTCTCTTATCATTTATTAATATTAAATTAAATTAACATTTCGTCGAACATTTGCACTATAAAAACATATTCTGTTCCATCTTGTCTTCTTACTCCAATGTCAACCCCGAATCGAACTTCGAATACATTTTATGACATTATAGTTTTTATAATCGTTTATGCAATCCATTTCAAAGAGGTTTTACTAATGACATTAATTTTATATTATTAACTAAGGTAAGTTATACAGACATACAATTCATACATCATGCGCCTCATAAGCTCTTAATTAATATTATTATACATAGAATTATATCACATATTAGTAATTAATCTCAATAATAAGCATACGACCCTAACAGCTCGGCCTTCCTGTTAAGCGCGAGTCCCTTCGCGTTTTAATCTTTTTAAACTAAAAAAAATACCATGAAAGTATAGAATTATATCACATATTAATAATTAATCTCAATAATAAGCATACGACCTTAACAGCTCGGCCTTCCTGTTAAGCGCGAGTCCCTTCGCGATTCAATCTTTTAACTGCAAATTACTTCTTTTGATCTTTCTTAATTCATTTAAAAAAAAAAAAAACCCCGCATAAAATTGTACACATTGCCAAAACATAATACACAGTAATTGAAACAAAATTTCAATAATTAATTTTGGTATTTTCACACAAGTATTCACATGATACTCAATTACAGAAATGCCAACATCTTCTTTAATATTTTGAACCTTTAAGCCCTATCAGCAATTATCAAGCCCTATCAGCAACTATCAAGCCCTAAATTTCCTTACATTGCCAAGTCTATGTCGGTAATTAAGTCTTGAATTGAGTAGTTTGACATCACTTATCCTGATCAGTGAAAGCCGGCTATTCAAATTCACATTCATTATGTACTTATCAATCGCTTTATCGTTAACACTAACTGCTGATACTTGTTTACATTTTTATGTGAAAGAGAAAAATTTCATTGTTGATTTCATTACTGTAACAATTCGACATCAACTCATTCCATCACAGAATTAGTACATCTAATCAAAAGCTTATTCCAACCAATTTTACTCAAATTGTCGATTTTCAGTTCTAAACTACTTTAAAACTGATTCAGTCTTAGAAAATCGTATTACAGTATTACAGTGCGTCATTTATTTTGCATTTATTGTTTGAAAAAAAAATTTTTTTTTTTTTCTTAATATGAGTATGAGCTAATAAGCTACTCAATTGTACTGCCACCTAGCCTAATATTATGACTAATAAGTAGTTTACTTTTATTCTAAACTTATTAATTATCTTATATACTATGAAATTGTCCATCTTAGTCTTTCTTGAAATACACTTTGTTCACTTGTTCTTTCATCACAAAATATTAATTTCAGCATAATAATATTGTTTCAAAGATTCACCGTAACAGACTCGTTTACGATTTCTATAAGAAGCTTAGCATCGTCTTCGTCACTAAGAAAGGATTCTGAAAGTTTTGTTTTTTTCCTCAACCTTTTTTTTTTGAGTACTTTCCCTCATTAACTTTTTGCTTATGTTCATTAAATAAGATGCTGTCCTTGGTTTCCTTTGATATCATTCTTCAAGTTGCAGTTTAGCTTTCAGGTTGTACACATACATCACAACGTAATGTCCAAAGAATTTCCAAAGTCATTGACGCCCTTGTCCTCATGCACCAGGTTTTAACTTCAATCTTCATCCATCCATTAAGTCTTGACCTCGACTTTTCACCCCTTAGTTCTTGAATTCAACCATCATCAATCCTTCCTTCGGTCTTAGCCTCGACCTTCATAAATCCTTTGGTCTTATCCTTGACCATCATCAATCTCTAGGTCACGTCCTCGACCTTTATCCATCCTTTGGTCTTGTCCTCGACCATCATCAATTCCTAGGTCTCGTCCTCGACCTTTATCCATCCTTTGGTCTTGTCCTCGACCATCATCAATCCCTAGGTCTCGTCCTCGACCTTTATCCATCCTTTGGTCTTGTCCTCGACCATCATCAATCCCTAGGTCTCGTCCTCGACCTTTATCCATCCTTTGGTCTTGTCCTCGACCATCATCAATCCCTAGGTCTCGTCCTCGACCTTTATCCATCCTTTGGTCTTATCCTCGACCATCATCAATCCCTAGGTCTCGTCCTCGACCTTTATCCATCCTTTGGTCTTGTCCTCGACCATCATCAATCCCTAGGTCTTGTCCTCGACCATCATCAATCCTTAGGTCTTATCCTCGACCTTTATATAAATAAATAAATAAAATAAATAAATAAATAAATCCTTCCTTCGGCCTTAACCTCGACCATCATCATTCCTTAGGTCTTGTCCTCGACCTTTATATAAATAAAATAAATAAATAAATCCTTCTTTCGGCCTTAACCTCGACCATCATCATTCCTTAGGTCTTGTCCTCGACCTTTATACAAATAAATAAAATAAATAAATAAATAATGTAAATAAATAAATAAATCCTTCCTTCGGCCTTAACCTCGACCATCATCATTCCCTAGGTCTTGTCCTCGACCTTTATATAAATAAATAAAATGAATAAATAAATAATGTAAATAAATAAATAAATCCTTCCTTCGGCCTTAACCTCGACCATCATCATTCCCTAGGTCTTGTCCTCGACCTTTATATAAATAAATAAAATAAATAAATAAATCTTTCCTTCGACCTTAACCTCGGCCTTCATCAATCCCTAGGTCTTGTCCTTGACCTTTATCCATCCTTAACCCTTGTCCTTGGGTATAATTTTATTTTCATCCATGTCACTAGAACTCAGAAAAAATACTTGCTTAGAAAAATATTTACTAACTATATTTTAATTCAATTAGCTTTGCTATCGTCTTTCCAATTAGGTAGATGATCATCACCACCATCATCATCATATTCGTCATCATCATCATGATCGCCATATTCTACATCATCATCATGATCGTCCTATTCGTCATCATGATCATGATCGCGATATTTGCATCATCATCATCATCACCATCGTAATATTCTTCATCATCATCATCACCATCGTAACATTCGTCATCATCATGATCGTCATATTCGTCATCATGATCATGATCACCATATTTGTCATCATCATACCATTCATCATTATCGTCATACTCATCATCATGATCATCATACTCGTCATCATTATCATCATCATTGTCATATTCATCATCATCATCGTCATATTCGTTACTATCATTATCATGATCATCACCATCATGATCGTCATATTCGTTATCATCACCATCATCATCGCCATATTCGTTACTATCATCATTAGGATCATCATCATCATCATACTCGCTATCATTATCATCATCATCATAATGATCATTATGCTCATCATCATCATCATCATTATCATCATCATCATCATCATGATCATCATACTTATCATCTTTATCATAATCATCATACTCATCATCATTATCATCATTCAACTACATCATCATAATCATCACATTTGTCTTCATCATCATCGTCATATTCGTCAACATCATCATAATTATCATCATTCAACATCATCATCATAGTCATATTCATCATCATCATCATCATCATCATAATCGACAAATTCGTCATCATCATCATCATGATTGCCATATTCATCTCCTCATTCATATTCATCAACATCATCATCATTCATCATCATCATCATCGTCATCATCATCATCATCATCATCATCGATAATCCCGTCATAATCATTAGAAACCCATCGCTGATCCACTACTAAGCACAGATCTCCTTTCAAAGCCAGGATTGAGGCCCTAGTCCACCATGCTGGCCAAGTGCAAATTGGCAGATTAGGTAGGCACCACATAGTGTATCTACCAAAGATCATCTAGTAGAAAGTATATGTATATTCTTATCATATTATACATAACCTCCGTTACTTCTGCATAAAATAGCTTTTCAATAGTGGAAGAATTATTAAAACCGGTTCATTCAGTCGGAGTTTATCAATTAATACAAACAAACACATCTTTCCCCTTTATAATATTGATAAAATAAGTAAAAATTAACAAAATTAATATTCTTGCATGCGTCCTTCGTAATATGCATATTAAATATAAAGTGAGTAATATCATTGCTAATTCATTTACTTCGACCTTGTAATTATTTCACCAAAATCAGAACCAATATAAACAACCCTTTTCTAGCAATTTGTATACCACCGAACTGAATCGAAATTAGATCATGCCTCTTAAATCGTACCACATATCTATGATCATACCTACTACATTGTAAAAATAATTTTAGTCATTTCCATAGATCGATGTTCTCTTGTTTTTTCCCCCCAGTCTTTTTATGCGCAGTTCAATCAGCCACTTTTTTCAAACATATTGATCTTTTCACTCATTCATATTTTTATGTTCTAACTTTATAATTTCTCTAATTCTTGTACAAGAAAAAAAATTGTTTTATACTCACAAATTTGTAGGCATACATCGATGCTAGGCACTTTGTAGGCGTGAAAGGAAGTTTTTTATATCCTTGTAAGATCCCCTTCTGAACTGTTGGCATCGGCCAAAAGCTCAAACAACTCCAACAATATTTACAACTCATTTATTACTTTATCATTCTATTTTACAATCTTACTTCTCTTATCATTTATTAATATTAAATTAAATTAACATTTCGTCGAACATTTGCACTATAAAAACATATTCTGTTCCATCTTGTCTTCTTACTCCAATGTCAACCCCGAATCGAACTTCGAATACATTTTATGACATTATAGTTTTTATAATCGTTTATGCAATCCATTTCAAAGAGGTTTTACTAATGACATTAATTTTATATTATTAACTAAGGTAAGTTATACAGACATACAATTCATACATCATGCGCCTCATAAGCTCTTAATTAATATTATTATACATAGAATTATATCACATATTAGTAATTAATCTCAATAATAAGCATACGACCCTAACACTATGCATCTACTTACCCAATTTGGAAGCACTGTGTATTCATATTTTAATATGGAGTAGGTACCCCTAAATTTTGAGGTCATTTTGGGATTCCTAGAGGTCAATTATTTGAATAAAAATATGCGCAGAAGAAACAATAGGTACGCTGAGTCCACCCTAACACAATACCCCACGTCCTAAGTGAACCGCTTACAGCAAATGCATACGGAAAGTTTCTTAAGCTATTCCGTGCAAATATGGCTCTCTGTTTATTATGCGGGGAAGTTAATTATTATCATTATGTGATGCATAGTTCGATATCTGGCACTCGGCCTATATCAGTTTTTATGAGCAGATTTCGGCTAGTCCAAGGCTAGAGCATCCAAATATAGAAAGTACCTTGTTTTTTAACCCCCGACCCAAAAAGAAGGGTGTTATAAGTTTGACGTGTGTATCTGTATATCTGTGTATCTGTGTATCTGTGTATCTGTCTGTGGCATCGTAGCTCCTAAACTAATGAACTGATTTTAATTTAGTTTTTTTTTGTTTGAAAACTGGCTTGATCGAGAGTGTTGTTAGCTATAATCCAAGGTAATCGGTTCAGCCGTTTGAAAGTTATCAGCTCTTTTCTAGTTACTGTAACCTTCACTTGTCGGGGATGTTATAAATTTTTAATTTACACTTGTATGTGAAGGGAGAGACGCTTGAACTGTAAACGTTAACTTGAAAATTTTACTCTATAATTTATAGAAAGGAAATCCGTTCGACTGTGGAGAAGGAGTGTAATCCATCACGATGAGCGATGTTCGCGGCTATACGAGTAGGTTTGCGGAGAAGTAGGATTTAAAATTGATTGGCTTAAAAGCATTTACTATTTATACAACTTGTATGTGAGTATGTGAATGTGCGGCTGGTGAAGCCTGGTTGCAACAGGGCATTTACCCATCAATTGTGCTGATCAGTGAACTTTGAACTTCGAAGGTCCTAATCAACCAAGGCAACGCCATGTTCTGAAGCATGCTCAGTGCGTAAACACCGCGTCAGTATCTATGTAGTCTGCCACACACACAAGCGAATGAATTTGTCTTCACTTTTTGAATACGTATGTATGTATAGGTAAGCTTTGCCAATCTGGATTTTCACAATATAATATTATTATTATCCAAATTTCTGTCAAATCCAAATCCAAAAAAAAATTAAATCAAAAAGTTCTTAACTTGATACATAATAAATTTTGTTTCACTACCTAATTGTTCAACGCCTGAAAACGCCCAATTTTCAGCTCCAAATTGCCTGAAATAACTGTATAAAATAAAAAAGATCTTCACGAAACTTTCAAAAACAATCTCGCTTCTATTTGAAGGCCAGTATTACGAAGCATGGAAAATTTATGGAAATATTATTGAATTTTCATTCTCCAACATTTACCAAATAAGGTACCTATTATCTACATACTTATCTACTAATTATTATGACCTACCAATATTATAAGACTGCAACCAAAAATTGCTGTCTAATATGTCTAATAGGAAACCTTACAACACTATCATAAAATTTATAATTCGATACTAATCAGGCCACCAAGATTTGCTGAGATTTTTTTACCCACTTTTTGTAGGACGCGACGTACGTATGTAAGCGTTTAAATATTGCTATCTGTATGTTCCATATTTGCAGACAAAAAAATCGGTCACCGATTATTATTATCGGACGTGGTTGGAGGACCTTATAAACAGGTGATTTCCACTATAAGTATAGATTGTAACCGCAAGTCGCTATCTGCAAGAGTGTTGTTGTTGCAGCCTCAACTGCTAAACTGAGTCTCTATGAATAAGGAACCCTTACATCGACTAAATACTTGAGCATAGCCGCACCAATCTATACTTGTTTCATTAATATTGCTAAAAACCGGCCAAGTGCGAGTCAAACTCGCGCACTGAGGGTTCCGTACTCGGGTATTTTTTCCAACATTTTGCACGATAAATCAAAAACTATTATGCATAAAAATAAATAAAAATCTGTTTTAGAACGTACAGGTAAAGCCCTTTCATATGATACCCTACTTGATATAGTTTTATCTTAGTTTGAAAATTGAAACGCATTTTTTTTACATCATATAACCACAAATTCGCGCTTTTCAGATTTATTCCTGTATTTGTACTATAAGACCTACCTATCTGCCTCATGATACTCGAACAACGGGAAGTACCCTGTAGATTTTTTGACAGACAGACAGATAACAAAGTGATCCTATAAGGGATCCGTTTTTCCTTTAGAGTTTCGGAACCCTAAAAATAATATTAACCAAGCTTTAAATTGTGTTTACTCATTTACTTACTGCTTAATTTCATGTTATTATACAGGCAACAATTTAATATTGACTTATAATTCGAACCCATACCTCCATAATTAATTATGATATTCACTTAGTCACACCTAGCATCAATCAATCTTACTTTAATATGACGTACCTATATGATGTTACAAATGCTGAAATCTGAAGATTTATAATATACACTCTATTCCTACTAAAATAAAGTTAAAATTTAATGTCAACGAAATCCGGGTTACTTACAACCTTAAAATCATTGTGATATAAATTCTATTACACAGCTTTAAAGTAGAAAATTGTTTGTATTCCAGATGATAAAGTTTCTTGAGCTACAGTATTGTAAATACACAAGCTAATTAAACTTTGAATGGTATTATCTCTGAAATAAAGCAAGTTAAGGGTCTGCAAGTTGGATAAGAAAAATAAGTACTTGGCTAGGTGAGCGAACTAGTTAATTATGTAAAGTACAAAAGCTATCTAGGAGAACACAAAGTTTGTATACAAGTGGGTAGCTGTTCATTTTTATAAAGTTTTTACCCGACTGCAAAGCCAAAAGGAAGGGTTACGATTTTAGCAGTCTATTGAGATAGTCATACCTATTCATCATAGATTTTTTTATGGCCGTTACTTTAAGTTTTGCTTTTAGAAAGCAAACGGCTTGAGAGATAAATCACTCTAAATGTTAAAAGAATGGTAGAACAAAAAAATAAAGAAATGAAATAAATTAAATACTGAGAAATACGTCTTAAAACAAAATTTCTTTGAGCCTATCCATAAACAAACAATAAATTAGCTTAAGTTTTTAAAATTGCGTTAGGGTCGGTCATAAATTTGATAAAGTCGTCAATTTTAACTTAGAAATCTTTGTAAGTGTAATAAACAATGCCATATATTGCAACCAGATTGCGCGAAAGTAAAAAAACACCATGGGAACATGAGAAATAATTGTGAAGCCAAAATCGGACCATTCAGGAACACCGAGGTGTGTCAAAAGGCGGAACTTTGAAACACCATTTCTTCTGTCCACCAATAAAAATTCAGGGGTGCGCAGGAGACAATCAAAAGACGAATCAGATGCTCTCGTGTGTTTTTCTGTTACAGGAAGAGGGAGAAAGTCGAAAGGTAGAGAAGGGAGACGATATTAGCAAAAGGACAGTCGTCGAGAAGGATTCATTCGGGCCCTCAGCCTTCGAGACTCATCACTCTATTCGAGATTATTTCGACATTAATTTCGATATTTCAAAATTAAAGTTTTGAGAAAAGAAAAATTGTAAAATTGAAACAATAATTTTAGTATTGTTAAAATTAGTAACTAGTAAAATTTGATAGTGTAAAATCTTAATTAATCAGTGTGTGTTTTGAGCCGACAGAAGCTGATATTGGGTGACGTATTATATTTTGTATTATTTTGACTAGATTATTTTGAAATCAGCTCCACAACCCTAGTTAATTAAATTAATTGATTGATTTAATTAGAAATGAATCCAGATAATGTATTACACACTTTGTATTTTATATGACGTAAATCGGGGATCCACAACTTGGTTTTAGCAGAGGTGGGTTCTAGAAATTTTGTTTGTAATGATTTACATAATCCTTAAATTATGAACACGAGGCTATAAAAATCGTATCTATACTCTAGACCGCACAATGAGTTAACTCCACGTTTGAACATAAAATTAAACTTCTTAAACCAAAGTGTTTAAATGAGACGAAATAACTAACTGCGGAGCTGGGATCTGAATATATCTAGATTGATTGTATAAAACTGTGTAATGTGTGTCCTTAAAATTTACTTTATTATAGAAGTAAGAATTGTAGATAATATCTCTATTGATTATGTGGGCATGTGTGTATTTTAGATAAAATGATGTACATAATATTATATAAAGCCGAAAGGGTTTTTTTGTTTGAATATTTGCTTTTCCCTTTCAATAATTAGTATGGCTTAGGAAGCAAATGTTCGGCCGGGAATTAATTAATGTAATAAAGTTACTTAATTTCCAGTCTAAATAATAAATTCAGTTTCTCTTCTTTTTTTTCTAAATACTCAACTGTATGAGTAAATAAACAATTATTTACCAGAAATAAATGCACTTGGGTATAACTATCATCTTTTATTTGCTATATTTAGATACATTTTCCTAGACATTTAATAATGGAGATTCAATTTGTTTGGAGGCTAGACTATCGTATTGTAATATTAACAAAGCCAAAGATACAAAGAAACCATGTATCGAACTAACTTGAGCTCCAATATTAAGATTTTCTCATATGACCTATTTACCAATCACAATTTCCTATTATTAAGTAAAAATTAGGTTAGGTTTTTTTTTCAGCAGTGCACCTATTTATAATACTAGCTCTTATTCAGCATTAAATAGGGATTAGAATTGAATTAGCAGTCTAATGCAGTCTGATGGAATGACTCTTGTCGTTACAATTATTGATTTGGTAGAAAAATCACTCAATAGCTAAAATAAGGTGGTGTACTAATAAACTACTAGCTACCGCGGTATCAACATAGTCTTCATCAACATGGACAGCTTTCACCGGCTCACTACTGAGCGCGGACTTCATAGAGAACTCTCAGACTTGTAGTTTTCCTCACGATGTTATTCTCTGCACTAAACAAGTGATGTTTTAAATTAATTGTAATGTATACAACTACGAAAGATTTAGGAATAGTTGCCAAAGTTTCGAACCCTGACCTTCTAGTAGATAGAGAAATGACTTAACCACGGTGCCATCGCGGTTAATAATCATTTCAAGAAATGTACGAGAGGCAGCGAGCATCGATGGCTGCGAGCGGACAAAAAAAAAGGGCAGGTATAAACCTTTTTTTTTGTGTGTCATTGTTACGCCGAGGTTTTGGGAGATCGAGCGACGACACTGTATTCTGGTAAAACCTAGGGACATTCGAAAGCATAATTCGGGAGAATTATTAATTTGATATCCATGACTTATAAAGTCGGATTTAATTAAAAAAAAGGCACACGGTCGATTAGGTGGCTCCTGGCGGCAGAGTTCCGGCACACCAATACACGCCATGTCTTATAAGCAGCGACTTCCCGACCTCTAAATTGGCCAATTTAGACATAATATAACAAATGAATATATATACCAAAATATACCATGGTAAGGGGCGAGCCCAGAGCTCATTGAAAAGAACCTAGGTTTCCGTACCTAGGCAATTGAAAACGCTTCGCAGCGAAACAAGGGAAGTTGACTGCAGCCCCAATAAAAATGTTTAAATGCCGAATACCGGCGCAGGGATCCCCCCGTGCTAGAAGGAGCTCTGGTCAGTAGAAGATGGCCGAATCGGCATATACATGTATCAACCGACCTTTCATTCAAGCCAGAACGTATAAATTAAACTGTTTTTTTTTCCCTCCTCAGGTTTTTCTCTTGAGAGAGTAGAATGAGTCAAAATAATAATTCTATAAGATAAAGTTCTTCTTTTAAACCGCGAAAGTCTGGTAGTTTGATTGGGGACGTCTACATTGTCCACCCGACGTATTGTGCCTGCCATATACTTGGCATTACGTGTATTAACATATAACTCCAAATGCTAAAGGTGTCCCTGAGTTTAGCCGTTTTATTTATAATAATTTCCTCATTATAGCCAATCACCAAATATTAAACAGAGACGATTCACGTACCATCACAGAAATATGATGCCGAGTGACCAGGGATCTATGTACGTATTCGAAATAACGATATGACTAGATTTACATTAACATAAAAATAACACAACGTAGAAATTGTGATTGGGTATTTGAGGGAGAAAAATTTATAAACTTACATTACTATTTATAAATTATAAGTTTTAAGGACGCACTGCATGTTGTTTTATATATATATGTTGTACATTTACATTTATTTATGTATAGGGGGAGCAGGAGCAGAAATAAGCTATGTGTCTTATAAATGTACAATTTACAGGTTTTCAGAGAGGATATTACAAAGACCGAGTTATTTATCCCGTGCTTATTTCTTAGACTTAACAAATTTTGCTTAAAGTCTGGGAATTCATATAATCAAAACACTTCGCGCATGTGGTTGCAAATTATAGCAGTATTGCACTATTATTCTAATTACAACTTTGCATATTACTAAATTTTACACGGAAAGTAAAAAATTAAAAATATTTAAGATAGTACCAAAGTTGGTAAAAGAAATAGGGTCAAATTGAAAAAAAAAAGATGTCTTCAGGTAGGAAGGGACGTAGAGCAAAGCAAGTAGGTGCGGGGCAAAGCGATGTTAGTACCGTAGAATCGAGCGAGCAAACAACGACCTTAGGGAATGCTACATTAGAGTTGATTTTGAAAAAAATCACCGAGTTCGAAGCAAAATTACAACAGTTAAATTCAAATACCGGTTCAAATGAAATCGCGAGCGTTTCTTCACACGAGTCGAACGGGATTAATGAAAATGAAAAATCTGATAGGCAGGGGTCAAATCTTGAAACCGCGAGCACAAGTACATTATCTGAGACCCGGAATTTATATGTTGTACAGCCGTCAGTAACTAAACCAAATTTCGACGGAAAACCATTCACTAACCCCATCGTTTTTCTAAAACGATTAAAGAAATATATAAGGGCGGTAAATGGATTAGATCGCGAAATAGATATAGCGTTAGGTTGCATCTCGGGGCATGCTCGGAAGGTTATGGACTTGTATTCGAAGGGCTGGACTACGTTCGCTGACTTCGAGATTGATTTTAGACGAAATTATTGGACCGAACAAATTCAGGAATCTATAAGATATAAATTGATTAATGCGGTATATTCAAGCGATTCGGGAATGTCGATGTCCGAACATTTTGCTGAGCAAGCAGAATCAATGCAGTCATTAACTATTGCGTTTAGTGAGAGAGATTTGGTCAATTCTATTATGCGACATTATGCTATAGATATACAACGATTATGGTTTACTAGAACAGAGGAAGTTAACATCATGAACGGAGCGAAATTTCTTCGAAACATAGAGCAAAATATTGTTGAAAAACCCAGGCAATTTACGAGAGGTACTGTTAGTAATAATTACAGAGGTAGACGATACAATGAGTCACCATCGAGACGACCTATTGTAGCAACAATGTCAACAAGAAGTTGGAGAGCTAGGGGAAATTCGACGAGGGGACGCGGCTATCGTGGTCGATTAGGTTCTAGGGTTAACTTTAACAGGCCTACGGTATCCGAATCTAAACAAATTAGGCCGGCTATCACGTTCGTGAAAGAGGGCGAGAATCTTACTGTGTCTAAGAATGTGGGGGAGGGTTCATCAAAAAACTAGAATGCCCAACACAAACGAGGTCAAGTCAGTTAGTCTTGTGTGGCACGGGCGTCAGAAAGACCTCAGATCACGAAGGGACAGGTGTAGTCTATAGAATCTTAATTAATAGTGGATGGAAGCCAGGACAGAGTTTGGGGACCGGAGATAAGGGACTTAAACGGTTGTTAAGAGGCGGCGTTGATTATAACGAGTATAGTAGTCAATTTGAAATTAGGAGTATAGGAATCTTATTGGAAAACCAGTTTGAAAATGTAACAGAGTGTAATGAGTTAGGCGTGACTTGTGAAACTTGTATGAGGAGAGGTTTGAATGTGTACACAATGTATCATGAATTAGATGAACAAACCGATGTGAGTGTTGATTATTCTTTACCTAGGTTACCTGAAGTATGTGTTAGATTGTATGGAAGAAGTATGAGTGCACTCATAGATACGGGAAGTCAGATTAGTGGAATAACTAGGGAATTGTACGACTCTATTCTAAGAGAACATGGGACATTGCCAGAGATCGCTATTCCAGCAATTCAAATACAAGGCGCGTTTGGATCGCGAAGTGAAAGCACAAATCGGTTAGTGCTAATAGAGTTTCAGTTAGGTAGTACTTTAGTTGAAGCACCTGTACTAGTTATGCGACGTCTTCCTAGGTCATTGATACTAGGATACGATTGGTTAGAGCGGGTAAAAGGAATAGTGAACTGTAATGGTGAACACACTTTGACTATTGAACATATGGGCGTTAGGTCTTGTGTTAGGCTGAATTCGGACTGCAAAATCGAAAGGTTAGGGGGAGAGACAAACGCAGCCACGATTAATTTAATATTAAATCAAAACTCTAGGCCAGTGGAACAAAGTGTATTAGACATGAATTTAGATAATGAGAAATTTAAGGGATTTAAATTAGATGACGCGAACTTAAGTAATGAACAAAAGGAATTATTACTACCTGTGTTAAACAAACACTGTAAGGTATTTACGGAAGGTTTAGGTTTGACAAACAAGTACGTACACGTTATTGAGCTGTTAGACGAAACACCTTTTGTAAAACACAGTTATCCGGTACCTTTGGCATATAGAGAACAGGTAAAAACCGAATTAGAAGAGTTAGAAAAACTAGGCGTGATCAGACAGGAAGCGACTCCTTACTGTAGTCCTCTCACTTTCACTAAGAAGCGAGATGGGTCAATAAGACTCTTATTGGACGCACGAGAGTTGAATAAGAAAATGGTAGGTGACGCGGGCGCGCCTCCACTCACATCTGAGATTTTACAATCCTTTCATGGAGTAAATTATATCAGTTTAATTGATTTGAATAATGCCTATTTTCAAATACCTTTGCATAAAGATTCTAGGAAGTATACTGGGTTCTCGTTCATGGGGAAGACGTATACTTATAATGTTTTACCTCAAGGTTTAAAGACTTCTGTAGCAGGGTTCTCGAGAGCAATGGATTATATCCTAGTAGGAGTACGAGAGTTTTGCGTAAACTATTTAGACGACATAGTCATATTCACTACCGGGGACATAAGGTTACACTTAGAACATTTAGATCGAGTGTTAGATAAATTAGAAACCGCAGGTTTAACTGGAAGGTTAGAGAAGTGTCGGTTCTTATGTGTAGAGGTAAAGTTGTTAGGACACATAGTAAATACTAACGGGGTACGTATGGATCCTGAACGGGTTAAAGCCATATTAGACTTCCCTATACCTCGGACTATAAAACAATTACGAGGATTTCTGGGATTAATAAATTATTTCAGAAGATTTATTTCAAAATATAGCGAAGAGGTTAAACCACTGTGTGACCTATTAAAACAAAATACGAAATGGTCATGGACAGAGGAAATTAACGATTGTTTTGAAAGGGTCAAGAAATTGTTTATAGACACGATACTTCTTGTACACCCAGATCCTAAGGGAACTTATTATTTACAAACCGATAGCAGTAATTTGGGGGTTTCGGGTTATGTCTATCAATTGAATGAAGCTGGTGAAGAACAAATATTAGGGTTCTGTAGTAAAGCATTGACAGAGACAGAACGCAAATGGACAGTTACTGAACAAGAACTATGGGCCATCATTTTCAGTTTGTCAAAGTTTGAAACATATTTGAGAGGAGCGAATTTAGTCATTAGGACTGATCATAAAAGTCTGATTTTCTTGCAGACGTGCAAACTATTGAGTGCTAGGATGATACGTTGGGTACATTATATAGGGCGATTTAATTACACAGTCGAACATGTGAAAGGTAAACTAAACATTGTAGCAGACGTATTGTCTCGACACTTAAAGGGGACCACTGATGTATTAACTAACAAGGCCACGGGGCCTGAAATGAACCTATTTAAAACATCATTAGGACGATTAGTGCGGGAGCGATGGAGAGAGATAGGTAGTTATCAAAGTCGCGACAAGACTGTTAGTGAGATAATTAGACGCGTGCAAACAGCAGACACTTCTGAATCAAAGTACTACGTGCTTAAAGAAGGGATTCTTTATAGAAGAGACATAAAAGGGGATATCTTAAGGTTATATGTTCCCGAGAACATACTAAGGGATTTGATAGTTAGCATACATGAAGAAGTAGGTCATTTCGGGCGATACAAGGTTTATGCTCTGATGAAACGTCAATATTATTTCCCAAATATGTCTCGTATAATAGGTCGTGTTGTAAGAGCTTGCGAGGCATGTCAGAAGTCAAAACATGCTTTGGAAACGCACACGGGGCCGATAAAAACTGTAATAGCGAAGGAAATAGGAGAGAGAGTTTTTTGCGATATTTTTGGACCTTTACCGGCAGGACGATTTGGTTTTAAATACATATTCGTAATGCAAGATGCTTATAGTAAGTTAATCAGACTATACCCACTACGCCAGGCTAGTGGGAAGGCTACTTTAACTTGTGTAAAAAAGTTTCATAAGCAGGTCACAATTAAGACATTATGTTCAGACAGAGGCGCGAACTTTACTTCAAAAGTTTTCGAGTTAGGTATTCGCCAACTAGGTATCGAATTAACGCACACATCTGTTAGAAATCCGCGGCCAAATTCGACAGAGAGGGTTAATAAAGAGTTAGGTAGATTATTCAGGACGTATTGCGACAAATCACATCGATCATGGGTAGATCTATTATCGGATATAGAAGATTGTTACAATCAGGTAATACATACTACAACTGGATATTCGCCAAACGAGATTATATATGGAAAACGTACTCTGCTATCGACTGATTTCAACACTGACTCATCGGTGAGGGCAGACTTACAAGGTGAACCGTTAGAACAGATTCGACAACAGGCACGACAAAACATAGATAAGGCGGCCGAAAGTAGGCAATTACATTATAACAAAAATCATAAGTTAATACAATTCGAAATTGGAGATTTAGTGAAACTTAAGACTTTTACGAAGTCAGATGCGGATAAAAAGTTGACAAAAAAATTCATGCGCTTATATGAAGGACCGTACATAATAGGGGCAGTTCCATATAATAATGTATATACATTAATAGACGTTCATACTGATAAAGTTAAGGGTAACTACAATGCCATTCATTTGTTTAGGTACTATGTAGATAACTAGAAAGATAGGTAAAACCAGAGTATTGAAAGGAACAGAAAACAGGTAGTTTGGGGTACACTAAACAAAGAGATACCTGAGTTAAGTAGTTATGGTCATGCCCGAGGGGATAATAGATAGGCGTGGGAGGTTTAATACTAACGTTCTAATACAGATAAGGAGAAAAATAGATTTTGAAACAACTAGCACAGCTGCAGGGACAAAAGGGGGATTACTACGTGTATTAAAAATCTATTTTGGGGGAGTGTGAGATAGTCATACCTATTCATCATAGATTTTTTTATGGCCGTTACTTTAAGTTTTGCTTTTAGAAAGCAAACGGCTTGAGAGATAAATCACTCTAAATGTTAAAAGAATGGTAGAACAAAAAAATAAAGAAATGAAATAAATTAAATACTGAGAAATACGTCTTAAAACAAAATTTCTTTGAGCCTATCCATAAACAAACAATAAATTAGCTTAAGTTTTTAAAATTGCGTTAGGGTCGGTCATAAATTTGATAAAGTCGTCAATTTTAACTTAGAAATCTTTGTAAGTGTAATAAACAATGCCATATATTGCAACCAGATTGCGCGAAAGTAAAAAAACACCATGGGAACATGAGAAATAATTGTGAAGCCAAAATCGGACCATTCAGGAACACCGAGGTGTGTCAAAAGGCGGAACTTTGAAACACCATTTCTTCTGTCCACCAATAAAAATTCAGGGGTGCGCAGGAGACAATCAAAAGACGAATCAGATGCTCTCGTGTGTTTTTCTGTTACAGGAAGAGGGAGAAAGTCGAAAGGTAGAGAAGGGAGACGATATTAGCAAAAGGACAGTCGTCGAGAAGGATTCATTCGGGCCCTCAGCCTTCGAGACTCATCACTCTATTCGAGATTATTTCGACATTAATTTCGATATTTCAAAATTAAAGTTTTGAGAAAAGAAAAATTGTAAAATTGAAACAATAATTTTAGTATTGTTAAAATTAGTAACTAGTAAAATTTGATAGTGTAAAATCTTAATTAATCAGTGTGTGTTTTGAGCCGACAGAAGCTGATATTGGGTGACGTATTATATTTTGTATTATTTTGACTAGATTATTTTGAAATCAGCTCCACAACCCTAGTTAATTAAATTAATTGATTGATTTAATTAGAAATGAATCCAGATAATGTATTACACACTTTGTATTTTATATGACGTAAATCGGGGATCCACAACTTGGTTTTAGCAGAGGTGGGTTCTAGAAATTTTGTTTGTAATGATTTACATAATCCTTAAATTATGAACACGAGGCTATAAAAATCGTATCTATACTCTAGACCGCACAATGAGTTAACTCCACGTTTGAACATAAAATTAAACTTCTTAAACCAAAGTGTTTAAATGAGACGAAATAACTAACTGCGGAGCTGGGATCTGAATATATCTAGATTGATTGTATAAAACTGTGTAATGTGTGTCCTTAAAATTTACTTTATTATAGAAGTAAGAATTGTAGATAATATCTCTATTGATTATGTGGGCATGTGTGTATTTTAGATAAAATGATGTACATAATATTATATAAAGCCGAAAGGGTTTTTTTGTTTGAATATTTGCTTTTCCCTTTCAATAATTAGTATGGCTTAGGAAGCAAATGTTCGGCCGGGAATTAATTAATGTAATAAAGTTACTTAATTTCCAGTCTAAATAATAAATTCAGTTTCTCTTCTTTTTTTTCTAAATACTCAACTGTATGAGTAAATAAACAATTATTTACCAGAAATAAATGCACTTGGGTATAACTATCATCTTTTATTTGCTATATTTAGATACATTTTCCTAGACATTTAATAATGGAGATTCAATTTGTTTGGAGGCTAGACTATCGTATTGTAATATTAACAAAGCCAAAGATACAAAGAAACCATGTATCGAACTAACTTGAGCTCCAATATTAAGATTTTCTCATATGACCTATTTACCAATCACAATTTCCTATTATTAAGTAAAAATTAGGTTAGGTTTTTTTTTCAGCAGTGCACCTATTTATAATACTAGCTCTTATTCAGCATTAAATAGGGATTAGAATTGAATTAGCAGTCTAATGCAGTCTGATGGAATGACTCTTGTCGTTACAATTATTGATTTGGTAGAAAAATCACTCAATAGCTAAAATAAGGTGGTGTACTAATAAACTACTAGCTACCGCGGTATCAACATAGTCTTCATCAACATGGACAGCTTTCACCGGCTCACTACTGAGCGCGGACTTCATAGAGAACTCTCAGACTTGTAGTTTTCCTCACGATGTTATTCTCTGCACTAAACAAGTGATGTTTTAAATTAATTGTAATGTATACAACTACGAAAGATTTAGGAATAGTTGCCAAAGTTTCGAACCCTGACCTTCTAGTAGATAGAGAAATGACTTAACCACGGTGCCATCGCGGTTAATAATCATTTCAAGAAATGTACGAGAGGCAGCGAGCATCGATGGCTGCGAGCGGACAAAAAAAAAGGGCAGGTATAAACCTTTTTTTTTGTGTGTCATTGTTACGCCGAGGTTTTGGGAGATCGAGCGACGACACTGTATTCTGGTAAAACCTAGGGACATTCGAAAGCATAATTCGGGAGAATTATTAATTTGATATCCATGACTTATAAAGTCGGATTTAATTAAAAAAAAGGCACACGGTCGATTAGGTGGCTCCTGGCGGCAGAGTTCCGGCACACCAATACACGCCATGTCTTATAAGCAGCGACTTCCCGACCTCTAAATTGGCCAATTTAGACATAATATAACAAATGAATATATATACCAAAATATACCATGGTAAGGGGCGAGCCCAGAGCTCATTGAAAAGAACCTAGGTTTCCGTACCTAGGCAATTGAAAACGCTTCGCAGCGAAACAAGGGAAGTTGACTGCAGCCCCAATAAAAATGTTTAAATGCCGAATACCGGCGCAGGGATCCCCCCGTGCTAGAAGGAGCTCTGGTCAGTAGAAGATGGCCGAATCGGCATATACATGTATCAACCGACCTTTCATTCAAGCCAGAACGTATAAATTAAACTGTTTTTTTTTCCCTCCTCAGGTTTTTCTCTTGAGAGAGTAGAATGAGTCAAAATAATAATTCTATAAGATAAAGTTCTTCTTTTAAACCGCGAAAGTCTGGTAGTTTGATTGGGGACGTCTACATTGTCCACCCGACGTATTGTGCCTGCCATATACTTGGCATTACGTGTATTAACATATAACTCCAAATGCTAAAGGTGTCCCTGAGTTTAGCCGTTTTATTTATAATAATTTCCTCATTATAGCCAATCACCAAATATTAAACAGAGACGATTCACGTACCATCACACTATGTCCTATGTTTGTATCCAGATTCTGTGTGTTCCACCGTAGCGCCTAAACTACTGGGCCGATTTTGATGAATGAGGTGTCAATCGATTCGTCGTAAAGGTCCAGGTGACATAGGCTACATTTTATACGAAAAAATTGACCTAACGGGTGTTATGTGAAAAAGGTGGGGTCTACATTAGCTTACCCTCGGATTTGAATTTTCAAAAACCTTTTCTTAGCAGAGGTCAATATCATAATAGCTATTGGACTAAAAGCCCGCGAGGACCAGACCTTTGTTATTTTATAAGTAGATATAGAGCTGACGGGTTATCTACGTGTTGTTCATAACATAAGGAGGAACGATTGGTGACTATGAAGTTTGGGACATGGTGACTTTGGCAGATAACATATAAAAAGACGTACACAATCTTACGTCTGAGTGTAGTTTGTTACATTTTCTAGTGTCAGTTTAGTTGCAATTAAGTGTGACCTATATTACTTATTTATCTAGATAAGTAGCCGTAAACTCAAGTAAACTACTGTCTAAAGTTAAGTAGGTAGCCTCACTTTGTTGAATAGATTCTATTATTTCAAACAACGTTTCAGTTAAACCGTCTTTTGTTTTGGGAAACTGAAGATTCCCCCAAAACTTTGCTCAAGATGATTCGCTAAGTATAACTTAAAATAAGTTCAAACTTTGAGTGCCACAACATTCGTGCGCTGCTATTGTTATCATTGTGAAAGATATTAATTTAATTAAGACTGGGGAAAGTTTTAACCTAGTGATTATGACGTTGGCCGTCTATTTGAAGAATTTGGGGTTCGATCAACTTTTTACTAACTTTTCGGTTGCTTTAATGGTGCAGGAAATTAATGTTGAAAATACTGCATGCTTAAGAGTTCTCATAAATATTCTCAAGTTACGTAGTGATCCATCAAAATGCAGTTCCACTATCTGATGATACGTTAGTAAATATTATAACGCAGGACCAATCCAAACTAGATACCTACCTAGTGAATTGAGTTATCCATACTCTTTTCATACATAATATTATATGGTACGTCCACACTTCACAATATAACTGCACTTTTTTATTGTGTACTAAAAAACCGGCCAACTGCGAGACAGACTCGCGCACCGAGGGTTCCGTACTCGTGTATTTTTTCCGATATTTTGCACGATAAATCAAAAACTATTGTGCAAAAAAATAAATAAAAATCTGTTTTAGAAAGTACAAGTAAAGCCCTTTCATATGATACCCCATTTGATATAGTTATCTTACTTCGAAAATTTAAACACATTTTTTTTTTTTTAAATGATGTCACCAAAAATTCACGGGTTTCGGATTTATTCCTTTACTTGTGTTATAAGACCTAACTACCTACCTGTCAAATTTCATAATTCCAGGTCAACGGGAAGTACCCTACAGGTTTTCTTGACAGACACGACGGACGGATAGACAGACAGACAGACAGACAACGAAGTGACCCTATAAGGGTTCCGTTTTTCCTTTTGAGGTACGGAACCCTAAAAATATACAAACATTGCAATAATAATGTGCTTTTTTCAGTTTTTAGTAATTTTACTGCGCGGATTAATATCGCGAAGCGGTTAGTAGGTATGCTGTTAACTTACACAAAAAATTCGCGCATAAATAAATCGCACTGCATCGTATCTAATTTGCATACAAACTAAAAAATATATACATAGTGAAATTTGAATAGTGTAACAGATTGTAAATCACGGATACAAGTGCGTTCGTATAAAATTTTTATACGCAACAGGATGAACGTAAAATTACCGCTAGATATTTTTCAATGTACAGACAAACTTTTTTATTTTGTAAAAGAGTAGATGTTAGGTATGTAGTGCAGAATGCTTGTCAATTAAACCGATGCTACACAGAATAGCTTCAACTTTTGCGTATTATTTTGAACAACTCGATTAATTAATATATTATCCGCTATCCGACAATCACTCTACAGTTCCTACTTTCAGGGGGTTTTTCATTTTTTCCTCCTAAATTTTATGGAAAAATTATAGTAAACAAATTTTTTAAGAAATAAGTTATGACTGATAATAAATAATAAAAGTTCTTGTTGGTTAAATTCCAAAACGAATCGTTTTAGGATGCAATCTTATTGTTTAATATCCGTATCTATCTGTAATTAATATCTGTACCAAAAATAATGAATGTCAGCTTATATTTACCCATTACATGAACCCTTAAAAATAGTTTACATTTTCTAGAGTTGTTAGAGTTTTAAAACCCTGATTGAGTTAGCAGAGTGAACTAAGTGTGTGACTCTAATTTTCTATTCCCATGTGATTAAGATAATAATTTCGAGCGGTAAAAAGCCGTGAAAATGTAACAGAACTATCAGAAGGAAATAGATACGTCACTTTCAAATTTTAGAATCCTCGTAGCGAACCACAAAATCGATTTTTTTATTTGGGTCAAAAACTGAATATTCTCAACTAAATGATTGCAGCGACTTCATTCCCTTGGATTAAATTTTTTTAAATTCCGTTTGAGCTTTAATTTTTCAGAATAAAAAGTAGCCTATGCCCATCTCCAGTATACAAGCTATCTCTGTACCAAATATAATAATATGATACTCGGGACTTCGTTCACGTGGGTTTAGGCTTTTCAAGAATCCCGTGAGGACTCTTCGATTTTCCGGGTCCACAGTAGCTTAAAGCCTTCCTGAGGTCTCTGTAGCAAATTTCGTGTATTAAGACATATACATACTTTTGCATTTGTACCTACCTACAATTAGTTTAGTATTTGTTACATAAGGATTTCTAGGATATAAGTACTTATGAAAGTTATGTATCAAAATTTCTACAGCATTTGTGGATATGTAGATTTAATAATGCTTCACATAAATTCACCTGGTGCCGAAATGTTCGACAAAATAAATGTGTACTTAATATTTTTAAGGCTGAAATTTTCAATGTTATGGCAGCGTAGTCTGTTAACTTGGATAAAACAAATTGAATTTGCATTGTATGTGACCCGATAGCGGTCGCTTTTCTTTATAAAAGCTTTTTAAATATAATATGCAAAATAGATTCCAGCGGCTTCGACTGCCGCCTTCGTAATGCGAAGAATTTTTTATTAAAATAGTATCGACGGAAAGTAAACTCTAAATTTTTAAAATTCTCACTGGTTTAAAAATGAGAATAGCAGTCTTTAAGATAAAACACTCGTTACTGAATTGGTACGTTAAATAAACGAATTTAGGACCTTCTCCTTTTGGATGTCGGTTAAAGTTCTTTGCACATTAAATAGACTCAATGACGACTCCACGCTGACTCGACCCACATTAAAAGCATAGAAAAGTTGCTTTGTATCGCATTCCTTATGGTGGAATTTCGAGTATTTTGAATTTCGAAAGAAGACTTGCATCAAAAGAAGACTTCTTTCAATTTATCATCATCATTATGAACTGATAGACATCCACTGATGAATACAGATCTCTAGTAGGGATTTTCATACACCACGGTCTTGAGATTGGATCCAGTGGCGGCTCCAAGCTGAAAAACACAATACAAAGCTCACATTTCTGATTCTGATGAGGTCAGAGTGGGGTTAACGTCGTCTTTGTAGTGTGCGAATATCCTAAAAATGTAATGCCCTAAAACAAAGTCGGAAATGTCGCTTTAGGTAGGTCCATTCTTAGTAACTTTGCCAGCTTGATAATTTAATTTTTTTTGAACTGAGATGAATTCAGATAAAGCTTCATTCTCCCTTTGTTCAAAGAAAGAGCAGAGTGTAGCATTTTATCTTTTTGACAGAAATCCTCGAGATTTCCATTCAAATCCCAAGATGCACGTTAGGAAAAATGCTCCGCGGAAATTCCGATGAGTTGTGAAATTGAAACTCCTCAGGGACGTAATTTATCAATGGATGTCGCCTGACAAAGTAGGATTAGACACGGATATAATAGCAAGTTATGGTTTTATGCTGCATGAGCGACGAAAATATAATATGAGTTTGCAAAATGCGGCTGGCATTATTTGGCAAAAAATAGATATTATGTAAGTAGGTACTTAGTTTTGTGCTGGAACATACTTATTTGAATTCGAAATATACCACCATAGTCTATCCAATCACTGTAATGATGGCGAAAACAATAAAATAATTGCCTTCAATATCGAGTTTTCTTCTCCGGACTGCTTGATCGAATAGGCGTCATAATATTACCTACATAGGTAATATTAGGACAGATCAATATATTAATAGGGAATATTAGGTAGATCAGATGGAATATTACCTACTTAGGTAATTTTCCATCAATAGAGAATGCCGTTGTATTGGGCACACCACAGTGCGTAAGCGTTGCAAAAAAATCCTCAAATTCCAAGTGGTTTGGTGCGACGTTAGTTGTATCAATGAGGTAATGGAAAATTTACATATAGATGCTATTCCCTGAGATAATAGAAGCAATTGAAAGCGCTTGTTTACGCTGATACAGAAGCGATGCCTATCAGTTAATTAATACCTAAACAGTGATCGAATTATTTGAAAGTTACTTTAGGTGAAAGCGTTATTGAAGTAGCAGTCTCTCTGTGTCTCACTAATGAAAATTTACAAACTGTTTATATAATATAATAATATGGCTCTGACTGACTGAAAGCCAGTCTTCGAACAGGTGTAAGGTATGTTGCCATTGATAAAATACAGATCCGAAATAACATAGACTTCATAAGAAAGCTAGCGGACAATGGAGAGAACTATACTCTGCGTTTCTCTACGTGATCAAATTAGAAGTGAGATCTGTCTAGTCACGACGCGGCTCCAAGGACTCGGCGAGCACAAGTCTATTGAAAAGAGATGATTTTCGGAATTCTACTGGAACTAAACCAAGGTGGATAAGCTAGTAAAGCTATTAGAAAAAGGGCGGTTCATGAAAAATGAATCATATTTAAAATATTGAACATTAAAGGCCGATTCACACCAATTGCGTACACGTGACACGTGCTTAGTGACGCGCGTAAACCCTTCACACATCGGGTTACGCATACGTCCACGCTTTACGCAAGCGGTGTGCCATGTTCCATTACATTACAACGCAATGGTACGCGCTACGTCTACGTTTACGCTTACGCAGCCTGTGTGAACGAGCTATTAATCATAATTCATAATGAATTGATGACAAATGACAGTGGATATGTTCACAATATAGGTTTGATATGTTCACAATATAGGTTTTGACCAAAAGTGAAGCATACATAAAAACTGGTCGTAGAAAAGTGCAAGTTGTAGGCACTCGCTAACGAAAGGTTCCGAAGCATTGTACAAGATATCGCCATCTATATGTGATTTAGTAAATTATTTTTTACGTCAATTTTTTTGTAAAAATCCCTATAACTTTTTTGGCAGACCTGATGGACAGACGGACAGACAGACAGAGGACAAAGTGATCCTATAAGGGTTCTATTTTTTCTTTTTTTGAGGTACAGAACTCCAAAATCTGTTCATAAATATAATAACGCTCCGAATCAGACAAATTAATTTAGCGAAACGACTGGACACATAATCTCGATGTCAAATATTCAATGAGTACGCACATAGCGAGCTGAATTTCACAAATACAGCGCCCGAAGCGCTCGTTAGCTTATACAGATTTATTACACTGATAAAACGAGTCGTTTGGTGCTCGTAACATTCGTTTCGATTAGGATTTTACGCGCTGTTACGCTTGCTGGGCACTTGGTGACACCAATTGAAAATACGTTTATTTGACTAATTGGACTAAAATCAAAGTTAAAACTTCTAAAAGTCAAAGTTTTTTTTATGTACTAAAAAGGAATACTCATGAAAAAATATGATTAGTCTAAGCACGAGCATCCTGCCATATGCCAGTACCCAACTCCCATTTTTTTCTAAAGAATATTAGTCAAGTTTATCTCGATGACTAATAATCCCCTTTCCCCTCCAACTATGCGTAAAGCTTCTGCTAGGAGTAGGTACGACAATAGAGCAACGGGTGGGATTTGAACCGGACTTCAGTGCGTTCCTTTAACCGTTGGTCTACCCCATCATCATCATCATATACTAACCCATCGCCAGCCAACTTTCCACAGCCACGGCACGGGTCTCCACTCAGTCCAACTAGAAGGATTTAGGCTATAAATAAACTATCATGCTGGCTAAATGCAAATTGGCAGACTTTACACACCTTCGAGAACATTATGGAATACAACCTTTATGATGACTCAATTTACAAGTGTAAATTACAAATTTATAACACCCCCGGCAAGTGAAGGTTACGGTAACTAGAAAAGAGCTGATAACTTTCAAACGGCTGAACCGATTTTCTTGGATTATAGCTAAGAACACTCTCGATCAAGCCACCTTTCAAACAAAAACAAACTAAATTAAAATCGGTTCATTAGTTTAGGAGCTACGATGCCACAGATAGATACACAGATACACACGTCAAACTTATAACACCCCTCTTTTTGGGTCGGGGGTTAAAAAGTAGATTCTTGTAAGTATACCTTAGATAATAATAATTAATTGCTTTCTAACCTCAAAAATAAAGATCAAATTTTTTTATTTCTATAAACATAATATTGTGTCTGTTATAATCATCTCACCATTCCCTTCGAATGGCCGGACCATGTGTGGACATCTCTCGAATACAAATTAGGGGTCCCAAAGAGATCGGAGCTAATTGAAACGATATTTTGACGTCATTTTCGGTTTATGTTCCTGATATAATCCCCGTAGTTAGTTATTACAATTTCACGTTTGTTGATCTTTATAATACTGTACTCACTACCTCTTGATGGTTTAGGGAAATTAGTTTACTAGGTATATTTATGATTATAATTTGTTTGGTAAAGATTTATTAATCAGATGAGGCCGTGGTTAATTCACCCAAGGATGATGCCCGTGACTTCATTAGTGATTTTTTCTAAATTTCGTGGAATCGATTTTTTGGGTTAAAAATTGTCAATATTGTTCTCATGTAATAATCGCATGGATCAGTTCATAATATGCTGCTGAGTGATTGGAAGACAAAGGATGATAAATAATGACATGACTTTTTATGCGTAGCGACGCTATATCACTTTCCAAGTCAAACTATATCACGTCAAAATCACGTCGATAGTTGCTTTGGTGCGACCTGATAAGAGGACAAACAAACATATTTGTACATTTATAATTTAAAATAGAGATAACAGATTTAAGGAAATGACATAATATTGCGGTAAGTGATGATGCAATATTTTCCAATAGGCAGGTGCAAAGGAAAATTCAACATACATTTTTGTTCGACAGTTCCATATTTTTGGATAGATGTAAAGTTATGAGTTTTGAATCAAACAGTCATATACCGTTCGCACTCTTTTATTCTCATCGTATGACTTGACAGGTAGCCATCGGGTAGCATTGTATACATCGATGTTGCAAATATTAAATCCGCCTTGCATTCACGGACTTTTACTCTCTACATTTACTTATTCCATGTTGATATTGAATTCACTAGACATCGAGAAATGAATATATTAATTTATTATATATTATGTAATTATTTTCATTAATAAAAAGGTGCAAGACAGGCGAAAACAATGGTAACAAGAGTCCTATATCCTAATAATCTTTAAATGTAAAAGGTTGGATATTTGTTGATTTGCCTAGGAAAAGACGTCTGATACCCTGACTGAAAACATAGGTTACTTTTATGCCGGATCTCGCAGGATTTCCAAAAAACACCTAAGTATATCCACCCGGAAGATGTCATGCGCATCATATAGTAATAAGTACATATTATTTTCTTTAGAGGAAGAGACGGCTATGGATTTTTACATTTTAGAGCGCTAGTCACTCAGTGATCGAAGTTGCATGATTACTGTCAAAGACATCTTGATTGTGCACCAAAAAAGTAGATCAAAAATTAAATTTACGATCTCAGTCAGTCAGCAGTGTTAACTTTATAAAGCGAACTCTTCCCATCCAGTAATGCAAGCTTTTTGACTGTTAGAAACTTAAGTCGCTTTTCGTTCACGATTTGTAATGTATTTTGAGACTCCTGTAGCGGCTTTTACAAGAGAACCATTAAAGTTCAAATTTTTTATTGAGAATGTCTGTTGCAGACATCGATGTATATGGATTAGCTTTTCCCATATAATTCCGTCCGCAAAAATACGCTTGAATCTTACGTCATCGTCATTGACAAAGTCAAGAGACTTTTGCAAATTCTCTTGACTTTTTGAGCGCGTTTTTTATCTTCGAAGGGCCCATCCACATACATCGATGGGTGCAGAATCGAGGCCGATGGGGCAGGCGTGTTCTGCACTGGAAACCGCGTACCAGTAGGCGTGAGACGGCCTCCAACCTGCTGGACCGATGACCTGAAGAAGGTATAGGGGAGCGGGTGGATGAGGAAGGCGGAAGACTGTGTTTGGTAGTGTGCTCTTGGAAAGCGCGCCAGGGCACGTAGTGCACGCATACAGGCTGATGCTCATGGAATGGAATTGATTTACAATCGTACTACTGACAGCTTGCCTTATCTAAATAATTACCCCCGACAAGTGAAGGTTACAGTAACTAGAAAAGAGCTGATAACTTTTAAACGGCTGAACCGATTTTCTTGAATTATAGCTAAGAACACTTTCGATCAAGCCACCTTGATCAACAAAAGCAAAAAAAAAACAAAATTAAAATCGGTTCATTAGTTTAGGAGCTACGATGCGTCAGACAGATACACAGATACACACGTCAAACTTATAACACCCCTCTTTTTCGGTCGGGGGTTAAAAATAACCCTACCCTTATGTCACCAGTAGAGGCAATTAGGTATACAGTACGAGATAAAAGTCTGTCAAGTCGACTGTTCTATATGCAACATATTATTTTTACATTAAACTTAAAATATGGGCATCATAAAACACTCTACTCGGGGTTTCTGCTGGTATAAAGTCCGTAACAAAATTTTCCACACTAGCTGAACTTCAAACAACGCCCGTCGTAACTTTGCCAGCATGTGTCTACAAGAAAGTCTTCGAGCCCGACCTAGATAGCAACTTGTCGAAACCGGAACTTAAGTCCGATAGCGATTGAGTTGTATAACTACATGAGTTATATTAAATTGAGGTCAGTAATAAATACCGTATTACTATGTAACTACCAAGATGGTTAATAGTTAGATAAAGTCAATTTAGATACAAGTGTAAATTTTTAAAACTGAATCACGTCCGAAAAGTCTAGGTAATCAACCACAAATTAATTGTAGTTGAGTTAAGATTGTAAGACTGCAAGTAATATCAAGGGGATGGCGGAGATCCCTACAACGACTTGCAAAACAGCTGATGAATATTCCTTAGACGGTTGAACAGATTTTCATCAAACATAGCTAATCTTGATTTAAAAGGCTTTCGAATAAAAGAAACCGCTATCAATTCAGACCATCCGTTTGAGCGCTACGATGCCACAGACAGACACACAGATACACGCCTCGTTAACATAATATACCTAACATCGCTCTGTTTGCGTCGGGGGAAATGAACTTGTACTTGTTCACTTGTGCTCTTACTAGTACGGTTTTATCCTTCGCTCCGTCAAACTTATATTGGACTTAGAATTAAAAAAATGTTTAGAGATTGTGTAGGTACATCAGAATAAGTCACATTGTTTCTTCCTTTTGTATCTTCCCTCTGTCTGTGTTTTGTATTCTTTAATGTAATCCTTCTTGTGGTTGTGCAAATAAAGTGTATTTATTATTATTATTATTGTTTCTTCCTACAACAATACGGTAACTTTCCATCAGTAAGCTTGGCTGCTCAACTGTGAATAGTAAAATGCTAATAATATAGCCAGCAACAAAGCTATTGACCGTATCCGAATGCAATTTCAGTGTAATAAACAATGCAATATCCCATATGCATGGATAAATTCTGGATTGAGGGAGAGCTCCCTAGGGATGTAAAGTAGCTTTGTATGTACGGACAGCTGTTTGTATTAGTTGGGATTAGAGATGGACCATTTCACGGGTAGCATAATATTGTGACAAATCACATGAAAAGCCTTTTCATAAGTAATTACGCTTGCTATCTTACTTAACCTTAAGTACCTAACTTGTGAAAAATCACGAAGTAAAGTCTAACATAGTTTGAAAATTTTTGTTTACATTTCGCACGCTCACGGTCATCGACACAAGCTAAGACGCAAAAAACATGCGAGTTAAAAAGAAAGAGTGACGAACTTAGAAAGGGAAAGATATATAGATAAATAAATGGGCAAACAATCGTTACAACGTAACGTTAATTTTACAGAAAGTGGGTTTTTGCACTTACAATTCATAAGTCCTTAATTAACATTAACTTAAAATTAACTTTCCGGGGAAAACCTTAGGTGGAAATATCAGTGCTATTCTTCTTGATTTAAATCATTCTTAGTTAAATTAGAATGATTATCTGATTGAAGTATGAAAACTGAAAAATCGCTTTCTGTGAAAAATCGCCTGTAAAATCACTGTGAAGTAAAATAATAATTTCACCAAATGAAAATCATTTAAAAGTAGCAATAACGCCTATCTTTAGTTGGGATGGTGCTACAAAACTTGACACCAAACTTATGTTTAGTTTGACTTACTTGGAGTTATCAGACATCTAATAGATACCCAGATGCCAATTCCTGGGATGCAACCTTGCAGAGTCTTGTAGGAATTTATTGATTTTCAAAGATATAATAAAATAATAATAAATAAAATAAATAAGCCCAGAACGCTGGCTGCTTTACCTCGGTGAATGGCCAGACTAATATGCTGACCAAGGTAACTGCCAGACCTCCGGTCACCCGTGGACTCCACAAGACGGGATGACAGGTTCTTAAAAAAGGATCTTGTAGGATGGATTTCAACGACTTTCCTAACGCAATGGTGAGCCCCTTGATCTTGTAAGATCTTACATACATCTTGTAATACAGGTCCTAAGGCGGGTAAAATAGGGGATTGAAATTTGTGTAGTTCAATAAAGTTATATTATTTACTTAATCGTATTTTTTATTATTCTCTAGTTAGCCAAATAGTCTTACTTTCGAAATGCCATCAGAAATATTTGCTAACTAGGAAAATTCCTAGTACCTACTCCTAGTTAGCAAGTATTTCGATTGGTAATATACGTACGAAGCGAATAAAGCGCATAACAGAGCAATTGATGGCATTCGTATACATGAGGGAGTGATAAACAATGCAATATGCATGTCTCAAGGGGATGCAACGAGCTCCCTTTATAGCAGTTCGCTTTGCATAGCTTAGGGAAATATCTGACCGATTACTAGTCCGAGAGCCATCACAAAACTAGTTCACAGGGAAGATCAAAGGAAAGAGGTTCAGCGGACGTAGTTTGACACCGTAGCCATAGCCGTAGCGGACGTAACCAGACCAGGGGCCTTACTACCACCGCTTAGAGTAATAATGTTTTAGTATTGTTTTGACATTTTCATACAATTTTTGTATGAAAATGTCAAAACAATATTGAAAAATTATTACTTTAAGCGATGGTAGTAAGGCCCCTGGTGAAGGAAGCACTTGACTCTGGCTTCTACTATGTTTATTAACGCCGGACAGCACAGCACAAATTATACAGTACGCGACAGGCTGAGACGGCAATCAGGGTATGAGGCGGGGAGACGCCCCGCACACCCGCACGTAAGATTTTTCACACCCATTTACCTGTTATCTGCTAAAGCCACCATTATCCAAGCTTCATAGCCGCTGATCGTTGCTCCCTGTGTTGGGGACAATAGGGATGATGACTACTAGTCAAATCAGTGACTTTTTATCACACGTCAAAACGCTCGCTTGGTAAGGGAGCTTGTTAGAAATTCACAGATGTGACGTCATTTTTAGTTAAATCGATAATTTAAAGTAGTTAGTAAACTTAAAACTAACATCGGACGTGGATTTTACGAATTTCTCTATTTAATAGTCTCTCTATTTAATGACTCCTAATAAGTAATTTATTTTAGACCTAGGCATCATCCCAATTATACGCAGAGATACTATCAGCTTTTATGAAATAACCAAGCTCTGACCTTTGCGGGCTCTTAGTCCATATGATGGTATATTGTTTGGTATAGTGTCATTGGATGGTATTATCAGAAAGGAGCCATAATCCTTTTTATTTAAATTGCTTTATAGGTAAGTATCATACGGTTCACTCGGAACAAAAATTTTTGCGGATTACTACTCATCTTCCAGTCTCATACTAATGTTTAACAGCTTAATAGAATACGATTTTTGTTTGAAACAGCCCTTATATAAGTACTAATTTAGTTTAATTATATACATATATACCTAAGTTACTTTCCGTCTAAACAGTACGAAAAAAAATGTAGGTAAGTAATACAATATTTTTTAACTCTCATTTATTTATTTTGCACATTTTACCAAGATTTTACCCTATTTTTAAATAATGTTCAAAAATGACAGAAATAACAAAAAATTAAATAACAGAAACAACAAACAATAAAATAAGAAAAACAACAGAAAAAATAACAGAAACACAGAAAGAACAAAAAACAAAATAACAGCAACAACAAAATCAATAAATAACAGAAACAAAAGAGAAATAAAATAACAGAAACAACAGAAAACTAAAGTAACGGAAGAAAAAAAATTATATAATAATAATACAATATTATTATTATCTTTTGCCCTCGTTTCGCTTTATTTAACGTGACGTAGAAATTGACATACTGTAATAATATCTCTTTCAACGAAACGAACCTTTATTTTGTTTGAGGGATTTACTTTTTCGTTTCTTGAAATCTGTAACAAATGAAAATTAATGATAATTTTATGCCACAGGCGCTTTAGTAACATTAGTAGGTTCTTAGTTCTTATGCGTGACTTTATTTATTTTTTATATTTAGGTATCCATTCAATGTTTTTATATTTTTGATATAATTCTTCTGTTAAACCTTTTTTAACTCAAACTATTGAAACTAAACTATTATTGACTGACTGACTGACTGACTGATCTATCAACGCGCATATCAAACTACTGAACGGATCGGGTTGTTTAACATGCAGATAGCTATTGTGTTGGAGACATCCGCTGAGAAAGGATTTTTGAAAATTCAACCCCTAAGGAAAATTTATTTATTTATTCATCTAAGGGGGTCAAATAGGGGTTTGAAATTTGTGTAGTCACGTAGACAAAGTCGCGGGCGTAAGCTAATCCTAAATGAAATAAAATGTGATAAAGAGTAAGTAAGAGGGTGGTAAAATAAAAGGTGATAAAGAGTAAAATAAAAGGTTTCTCAATATAAAAACTTTCAGAATATCGAAGATCTAGACTACGCGCAATATACTACATTCCGATTTAAACTTTAAAGAACAACAAACTAAAAAGAAAACTGAGAACACCGAGGACAGTTTTTGAGTTCGCGATACGAGTCGCTTAAACTAAGACCCGATTTAAGAAAGAACTACTAAGTAGACAGAGTTTTACAAAGGAGTTTGCCCACTGACTATTAAAATTTATTCCTGAACTTGTCCCTATAGAATTACCCACTACGTTTAAGCCAGTCATCAGGGTAAGAAATGTTTAGGTATAAAGGAGTGAAATACCGTCCTTAGCCCTAATACACACGAGCGTTAAAAAAGCGTTGCGTTAAAGCCCGGCATTGCGCTGGAAATACAACAGTGCGCGATAAAAAAGCGTTGACGTGAGATAATTGGGAATGCATTTGCTCTATTTGAACGCTTTTTTAACGGACTTTAAAAAAGCTCTCGTATGAATGAGACCTTACTCTGTACGCTAAAATCAATCTATCCCGAATATTTATAAAGCAGATTCTAAAACTTTTTTTGATTACATTTTTAACCCCCGACCCAAAAAGAGGGGTGTTACAAGTTTGACGTGTGTATCTGTGTATCTGTCTGTGGCATCGTAGCTCCCAAACTAATAAACCGATTTTAATTTTTTTTGTTTGAAAGGTGGCTTGATCGAGAGTGTTCTTATTAGCTAATCCAAGAAAATCGGTTCAGCCGTTTGAAAGTTATCAGCTGTTTTCTAGTTACTGTAACCTTCACTTGTCGGGGGTGTTATGAATTCTTAATTTACATTTGTGAATAAACTAGTAAACGAGATTAACAATTTACATAAACGTAAATTTATTCTAGTACCTAACCGTTTGTTAATGAAAGATAGTAGGTGTTTTAAATACCAAATTTCTTCATAATAATTGAAATAGAGCATAAAAAAATATTTGGTAGACTCTACAAGCGGTCTTCCGGTTCGTAAAACCGTATTAAATTGATACAGAAGTAAATTGGACTTTTTCGCTTCGGAACATTGGGGCTTGCTTTAATAAAAACCCATAAGATTCTTATAGCTGGTTTATTCGAGATTTTTATAACATTCGTAAATGACGTTGTGAAAACTGGTTGTTTTATGTTCGGTTGGGTTTATCTCAATAAGCTCTTGGGTTTTTATCTGATTAGTGTAAGCACCAGTTCAGGATGTATCTGTGAGTTTTGTCGGAAAGTTTATTTGTGAGGAACTGGAAAACGAAATGTTTCGTAGAAGCTCGTGTTTTACATTCCAACTACGTTGTAAGTACTAGTGGTTTGTTTTGTCAAAATATTAATATATAATATATACATTATACGTAATTGCTAGGTGATGTCCGCAACTCGGTTCGTGTGGATTTAGGTGTCTGTGTCTTTTTCCACGTGGATTTAGGTTTTTAAGAATCTTTGGAACTGTTTGGTTTTTCGGGACAAAAAGTAAGATAATGGCCTAGGCCCCGGGTCTTCCGCTGTACTATGTCAAAATCGGCTAAACAGATGAGCCGTGAAAAGCTAGCAGACAGACACATACATTTATGTTATTAGTATGGATTACAGTAAGCATAGACGTGGTAAGGTACGCGACCGACATCAGCGTAGAAGGAATCCTACGCTGATTTCGTCGCGTGCCTACGTCGCTATACTTATTCGTTAGGTTTCTTACTGAAAAGATGTCAAGTCACAATAGGTATCTTTTAAAGTTCACCGCATTTCAACATATAATCAAGTCACGAGTAGGTCACTTATCCTAACATTTTATTACCCAAAAGGTCTGACCACGGTGGGTGCCGACCCTTATCTTCAAGGAATTGTCATTAAAATACTGAAAGGCAAAAGCCTTAACTAAAATGTTAAAACTTTTTACATTCCGTTTTGAATTCGAGCCAACTCTTTCATTTTGTAGGGGCAGAAGAAATTCTGATTTCGTGCAGGAGCTTAATCCGAAGTCAAAAGCTAAGCTAACGAGACAAAAGCGGTCTAACTGAATATTACATTTACTATGAATGCACTCACAAAAGCATTTAAAAGTTTCTGAATTTTATATTCATATTTTTCTTTTTATAAATTTAAACTGTTTCGACTCAGTATCTAGTTAAAACTTTAATTGAATGGTCCCTGAATATGACATATCTTATTAAGGTCTTCTAACATTAAGATCCACGTACAAAGTCGAGTCGGATTGTAACCAGCGTCGAATCTGTCTAATGTGCGAAAACGTTTAACTTTAGATATAGGGAACCAAAATAAATTCACTCCATAACACCTATACCTCAAGGTCAATATCATTTGGACTACTTTCGTATGTTACTTGACACAAACTTCAACGGCGGTATTTGTTACGTTATTCTAAAAATAAAAACGAACAGAAACAAAACAATCTGAGCACGTGATAAAATATAACTAAGTAGTTTTTTTAAAGCAAAAATAAGTATAAAAGCAATCTGTACAAGTTAATCTTTATCAAATTGCTTTTAATATAATCCGAAACACAATCATTCCTTCGTCAAAGTTGATCGCTTATGACAAAGTGTTTTCTTTTACGGGAACTTCGTATTAGCTAAAAGTAGCATATTCTGGCAATCTTCCTGCAAACTTAGCGCCCGCACAAGGGAATTTTGTATAGGAATTTGCGTCATCACGACTTGCTTTTAGGGGAGTAGAGACTTTCACACAGAAAATCTTGTACGTAGTCCATTTCTTCATTTTAACTTTTTTTTGTATCCTTTGAAAGTCTTATATTTTCCCCAAACACAAAGAGTCAAACTACAAAATAACACATTTTCGCATTTGTATAATTAGAATTAATAGAATTGTGAGTTTTAGTGACCCAACTCCTTACTTAATTAATAATTGGGATGTAGTAGAAATCAAAAATCACATAGGGCAAAAGATCGACGGGTCGCTCACTAACCAAACGGGCAGATCAGATGAGGGACTCCAAGTTGCAAGATTAGCCTTTGATAGAAGCCGATGGAAGCAATTAATCCGGACGAGGTTACAATAACACCAGGACCACTACCTTCAGAAATGAAGGATCTACAAGAGAGAGAGGGAGAAATAAAAAAGTTGAAAATTATACTTAATTGTAATATGGATAGAGATGTATCCACTAAGACGCTAAAAAGTAGCGTCTCAAATTAATACTTGTGAAGAGCCTTTATTCGTAACATCGTGACTCTTCACAATTTCAATATTAAAACATTCTTTGGGAAAAAATAATTTTAATTTTGAAAGCCCGTAGGAAATGTTTGCCCCGGTCATCACATGGCTTTTGTAGCAAAATATTTCCATAATAATTAAGGCTTTGTTTTTTACCGTTTGACGGGGTTGTGACATCCTATAATTTTAAAATTACATTTTATTCAAGCCTTTTTTACCCCACTGCGACAAAGCCAAAAGGAAAGGTTATGATATTTTAGCAGTCTTATGTAGGTTTGTATTTATGTGTGTTCCACCGTAGCGCATAAACAACTGAGCCGATTTTGATGATTGAGGTGTCAGTCGATTTGTTATTATGGTGCAGGTGACATAGGCCACATTTTATACGAAAAAAATCGACCTGACGGATGTTACATCCAAAAAAGTGGGGGTCTCGAAAATTTTTATTTGTATTGTATCGAGTGAGATATCAAATGAAAGAGGAAAAAATTATGAGCTCATAAATATAAATATAGCGATGAATTTTACTATATTATCTACCGCAATCTATCGGCAGTTTGCAGGTATTAAGTAGTCGGGTTTTAGTTACTTTACCGTAACTAAATGAACATATGGTTAATTTTTTCCTTTAGCTTTGACGGGTTAACAGGGGAAAGGGTTTGAACCCTTAACTCTTCCGTTTGTATAATCCCTATACATAGGTGTTTCTTAAATCTGCAAATCATAATATACTTGATACATTATAATTTATAAAAAAAATACTAGGAAAAGTGTTGAGGACCAAGAATCTATTATGTAATTATAGGTATATTTTATAAAATTATCTTATCTCCCTACCACAAACTTCGTACTTTTCAATTGATCTTGGAGTCACCTAGAGAATTAAAAAATAGCATTAATTTACTCACGAAAATTGTTTTAATATTCAAATTTTGACGAGACATCATTATGCGGGTAAGAGCACTTCACACGAAACAAATCGAACGCTGCGTTTTGCTCTTCATAAATAAATTGTCTAATTTGAAATTATAAGTATTGACTACGAGCAAGATAGTTATCTACTAATTTGAAAAGGCTAAAATGCAATTAAAATTTTAGAAGTGGAAACTCAGAATGTTGACATAATAATCAACTCTTTTCTGCGGTGTTTCCAATAACAACATGAGATTATTCAAGAGGTGGACCAACAAATTCTTGAAAGGCCGGCAACGCATTGGCTTTTCCTCGGTTTTGAACTCAAAAGCAACTTTATCTAGAAGTAACATAGGTTTTGTATATAGGCATTTAATATTTCAAACAAGCGAAAACAGGTGGATTAGCTACTGAATAATATTACGAGTAAGTATCATCATCATCATCAGCCTGTGGATGTCCACTGTTGGACATAGGCCTTCCCTAAAGAGCGCCACCACAGCCTTCCTCATCCAGACACTTCCCGCCAGCCGCTTTATATCGTCGGTCCATCGTGCTGGAGGGCGTCCCACACTACGCTTGCTTAAACGCGGTCTCCACTCAAGGACTTTCACACAAGGAGTAAGTATGTGTCTCCACAATATCTCCATCGGTAGCCATTACTGTATATTCCTTTCCTTTTCCTTGCGTTTGTTGCGTAAAATCCACATTGTAAATCGCTCTAAGTATGAAACTAAAAGCGCTTCATGATACAGCAAATTCCGAAACCAAAGTCCTTTGTGTAGCGACTAAGTTTCTCGGAAAATCTTCCGTATAGGCCGGTTTTGGGTTCTGTAAACATACTTGCAAAATCTAATAACGGCAAACTTTAATACGAATTCAACAAAATTAAATTGTACCTGAAGTACCTGAGTAAGCAAAGCAATGTTACCATAAATTTCATTATTAAGTACAAGTTCAATTTTACGAGTTAATAAGTTTTACCATTTTATCTTAGGGTAGTTTAGACAGTACTTAGGTATACATGCCTCCCCTTATACACGCACATTTTCATGACGTAAGTAAATAATAAGGGATTTTCTAAACTTATTATGTACTAGCTGATGCCCGCAGCTTCGCCCGCGTGGATTGGTCAGATCCCCTGCAGCATCAGGATTGAGGAGTTGGACTCCAAATTTTTTATGAAACAATGTCGCAAAGTTCCTCTATCGATTAAAAAAGAAATGACGCAAATCGGTTCAGAAATCTCGGAGATTTCGGTGTACATAGGTAGAAAAACACAACTCCCTTTTTGAAAGTCGGTTAAAAAGTAGCCTATTTTACGCCCTGGTCAATCCTCTAGTTGCCTGTGAAAGTCCCGTCAAAATCGGTTCAGCCGTTCCAAAGATTAGCCTTTTCAAACAGACAGACAGACAGACAGACAGACAGACAGACAGACAGACAGACAGACAAAAATTTTAAAAACGTGTGATTCAGTTATGGTATCGTTCAAATAACCATATGAGCTTAATATGAGGTAGTTATTTCGAAATTACAGACAGACACTCCAATTTTATTTATTAGTATAGATACCTAATGGGAAACTGATTGACTGACTGATCAAACCACAACTCTAACCACTCGATGGATCGGGCTCAAATTTGGTATATAGAGATAGCAATTATGCGAAGGCATTCCACTCTATGATTTGCAGTGTAAGAAGATTTTTGAAACTCCAACCCCTAAGGAGGTAAAATAGGGGCTCAAAATGTGTGTGAGAGTCTGTCAATTTTGAAATTATATCCATGAAAAACGAATATTTTAGACTATCGGTTGAAAATCAAGCAATACCTGTTACACAATTTTCAGAAATTCCAACGGAAAGGAAAGAAACAAAGAGACTTTCACAGTCAGGTAGACAGTTATACAAGAAGCAACACGGGATTAGGAACCTTATTCCACGCGGACGAAGTCACGGGTAAAATTTCAGTTCAGGGAGGTAATGATCTTTATCAGATACTAAATGACTGTGACTTTGGCCGCGTGGATTTAGGTCCTTTAAAATTCCGTGGGAACTCTTTGCTTTTCCGGGATAAAAGTTACCTATGTCAATTTCGGGGACGCAAGCTACCCCTGGACCTTTCATATAAATCGGTAAAGCGGATGGGACTTTGAGAATCCCGTGGGAACTATTTGATTTTACGGGATTAAAAGTAGGCTCAGGATGTAAGCTAACTCTGTACCCATCAAAATCGGTTAACTGTTGGGCCGTGGAAAGCTAGCAGACAGACAGACAGACACACTTTCAAGACGCATTCATAATATTGTATGGAACTATGGATTAGGTAGTAGTACTTAAATATATATTAATAACCGGGACCAACGTTAATGCATAATCAGGACAATCAATTGATATGCACTGTCGCAACTAGTCCACGCTCACACTTTGTTGTTACAGGCATTTGCAATAATCGAATCTCCATGCAGATGCTACATTATGTTCATTATGTACCGAGACGTGTAGCAATGTCATAAATCATTCATTTGACCCAGACTACACCTGGAGGAATTACAGCTCCGACCTATCTACAGAATTGCGATGATTATGTAAGCCATTGTCATATACAAGAAGCGAACGCGCCGTGATGCAAAATTAGTGTATGCCAAGTGTATGCAGATGAACCTGAGTCGTGTCATTCGTAACTATGACTATATACCAACCATAGTAGGTAAGACCAACTTACATACTCATATTCGTTCTACACATCAAAATTGTAGCAGTCTACGAATAACACTGGTGACTGGAAAGCTTCATTGGTTCAGTGGTTTGTCTAGTGGGAGGCTTCGGCCGTAGCTAGCTGTTACCACCCTACCGACAAAGCCGTGCCGCCAACCAAAGGGGTATGGGTTTAACGAAAACTGCCATACTCTTTCCAGGTTAGTCCGCTTCCATCTTAGACTGCATCATCACTAACCACCAGGTGAGATTACAGTCAAGGGCTAACGTATATCTTAATAAAAATAAATCCGTACCTCAAAAGAAACAACGGAACCCTTATAGGACACTTTGTTCTCTGTCTGTCCGTCCGTCTGATTTCCCGTTGACCTAGAATGATGAAATTTGATAGGTAGGTAGAGATCTTATAGCACAAGTACAGGAATAAATCTGAAAACCGCGAATTTGTGGTTACATCATTTAAAAAAATTAATTAAAACTATACCAAGTGGGGAGGGCTTTACCTGTACATTCTAAAACAGATATTTATTTATTTTTATTTATATTAGTTTTTGATTTATTGTGCAAAATGTTGGAAAAAATACCCGAGTACGGAACCCTCAGCGCGCGAGTCTGACTCGCACTTAGCCGGTATTTTATGGTGTTGTAAATATGCACATGGCACGGGCGAGCTACGGTGAACGCTTGCGTCCATGCCTTGTCTGGGTAATGTATATTATTATATTACCCGGCTGCGGCATGTTTCTGCAAGTGCACAGCGAAATTTAAATCCGATTGTGCTATGTCAACATCTTTTAGCTGACCCAGAAAGTTAACAAGGCACTCTCCGTCACTCGCTTCATACAATCGTAGTTCCAATTTCATTTGAATATGAAGCAACCAAAGTCCATGAAATTTTGCAGACATATTCTAGAAACTAATATCTGTGTCTGTAGTGTTTTAGATTTTTCTAAAAATATGTAGTTTTAAAATTACAGGGGTTCAAAGATTTGTATGTAAATTTTTAAGACCGCATAACTTTGAAACCGAATATTTTAACAGAAATCTGGAAAACCACAGACATAGATACTAGTTTCTAGAATATGTCTGCAAAATTTCATGGACTTTGGTTGCTTAATATTCAAATGAAATTGGAACTACGTTTGTATGAAGCGAGTAACGGAGAGACCCCTCTTAAAAGTATTCAAAAGTGAAAATAAAAGCAAAGTTGGAATCAAAGTCGTACATGTCTCAGAGACCAACTACCGTTAAGTAAATTGCATTTGCATTTATAATGCTAATTGAAAAGCAAAAAGCAACTAACCAGTGGGAAAGAGGTTCCTTTGAAGTTTTCTATTTCTTTGCGATCGCCGATTATAGCGGCTTAGAAGCGATTAAAACATAGGTATACAAAGGGATCGACTGGCGTTATTCTGAAGAGCTGGAGTCTAACAAGTAATAATATTTAAAAAAATAAAAACATGACAGCTCTTCCATACCTATAGAATTTTTTTCAAATAAACTATGCCAGTGTCACACGGAATGATGTAAGAATTCCAACGATACCTACTATATAAATCCAAATCCGTTCAGGCATTTAGTATTATGATGGAATAAACAAACTCGCATATATGAACCATGAAAATATTATATCATAGTACATTTTTTGGACAGTTATGTATAAAGAGGATAAAATAGTAGAGATCTCTTTGATTTGATGTAAAAATTCAAATTTTATCTCTCTCCTCCATCTGCTATTTCGAGTTATACTATACTATACTATACCTGTAGAGATATAGAGTTATTCTCTTTTCGGATAACTCTAGCCCACATTGTCCGATCCTCATCTTCCGGTCTGAACGGCATTTCATTTTTCGAATTTAATAACTCCGATATACGTTTACTATCTCTGTTAAGCAAATTCTTCATAAAAAGTTCTTATCTGTGTTAATGGAAAACCTTATTTGAAAAAATTCTAAGTGCTTCATAGTTCTAATATCAATATTAATTAACACTAAATTAATTTTTCTTTCTTCTTCTGCTTATCACCATGTTATTAAAAGGATGTTTAGAAGTTAATTTTTTTTCTGGCAGCAGTCTTTTATAACATGACTTTCAATAAAGTATTAAACGTCGACTTTGAATACAAATATTGTTTCCAATTGAACACCTTCGAAAGGCTTGAATACGACGATCTCTAATGCTTGAGTAACAATAGAATGACGCATGAGGCAAATTTTACTTAACGCTGAAAAGCTTTTCAAGAGCTGAAAGGAAATACGTGTCACTGCGTACATAAAGAGTCATCATTACATTAAAACGTTGCAGCTATTTTCATTTAAGTACTCAGGCGTAACAAAGCGTTTACAATAGGCATGGACTATATTTTCACAGGTGGCTTGTGAAAAATCACCTGAAAAGCCTTTAAATTATTACACTTGCTATCTTACTTAAAGTAGCCTGTGAAAAATGACGAAGCCAAACCTCACAAAGTTTGAAAATTTTCACCCGTTGTTAAATTTTGCACGCGCACGGTCGTCGACCCGAGATAAGAGCTCGCAAGCTAGAACACTCGCATCGCTGCGTGTCATAAGGCCTCTATTTAAATTGATTTAGTAAAACAATCGTTTGCTACGTTTCAAGAAAAACAAATTTTCGCACTTAACAGAGCTCTCTCCGTCACTTACTCCATACAATCGTAGTTCCCATTTCATTTGAATATTAAGCAACCAAAGTCCATGAAATTTTGCAGACATAGTCTAAAAACTAATATCTGTGTCTGTGGTGTTTTAGATTTTTCTAAAAATATGTAGTTTTAAAATTACAGGGGCTCAAAGATGGCGTGGCGGTATTGTGGCGGAAAAGTGTGTTTACCTCAGTGTCTATAGTGCCGTGTCATAGTGATCGCATTACGGCGATAAAGGGCGTAACTGCCAATCGCGAGTTGTTGTTTGTTAATGTGTACATGCCTACGGATTCAGCTGAAAATATTATTGAATTTAATGATTGTTTAAGTGAAATTGTAGCTATAATTGATACCTGTGGCATTGAGTCGGTATATATGTTGGGCGATTTTAATGCGCATCTTGGCGAACTCTTCGGTAAGGAACTTTTAAATTTTTGTACCGACCAGAAATGGATATGCGCCGATATTGCTAAGCTCGGGCGAGACAGTGACACATACACATTTATAAGTGACGCACATGGATGTCGTCGCTGGCTCGACCACTGTGTGGCCACGGAGGCAGCGTGGCTCTCGATCAGTGAGGCCAAGGTGCGCTACGATGTATATTGGTCTGATCATTTTCCCCTAGAGATCAATTGTAATCTTTATGCTACAAGAATTAAATCAAGGAATTATGATGTACGAACACAAAACAAAGACAAAATAAGATGGGGAGACAGAACTCAGACCAATATATATCAACAAGTATGTAACAGCTTTTTGAGAAACATTGACTTCCCTCCGGAACTAAGTGCATGTTGTGACGATATATGTACGGATGGAAGTCATAGGCTTGTGATTGATGAGTTGTACCGAAAAGTTGTCCGCGCGCTGCAGGAGGCAGCGATCGCGAGCAACCAGCCGGGACGAGTTGGGAGGCGTAGACGTGTGGTTGGATGGAATAAGTACGTCAAGGACGCACACAGGGAGGCTCGTGAAAAATTTGAGACGTGGAAAATACATGGCATGCTCTTGTATGGTAAAGAATTTCAAGACATGAAATCTAGCAAGAAGAATTTTAAAAATAAACTTAAATTTTGTCAGAGAAATAAAGAGCAATTGCAGATGGATGTATTAGCAGAGCAGCATAGACAGAAAAAATTCCATAAATTTTGGAAGGAAACAAACAAATTAAACCCTAGAGCGAGCCTCCCTGTTAGCGTCGATGGGGAAACGGATGCAAGACGTGTAGCTAACATATTTAAGGAGCATTTTAGAGTCCAATCACCATTAACTCGGAATCAGTATGCGCAGAGAGTTGATTTGCCTGCGTCGGGCTCTTCTCTATCATTTAGCGCTAAAGAGGTAGAGAGTATTATAAAGAGCTTGGCGAGGGGAAAGGCTCCGGGACATGATGAACTGAGTGTAGAGCACCTGTTGAATGCGGGTTCTCATGTTTACCGGATCCTTGCTATGTTTTATACGTTTTGCATCCGACACTCATACCTTCCTGCAGACCTAATGGAGAGTGTAGTTGTGCCTGTAGTTAAAAATAAAACGGGTGATATTGCCGACAAATGTAACTACAGGCCAATTACATTAGCTACAATATTGGGAAAGGTGTTTGATGGTCTGCTTGACCGCCAGCTCAGTGGATATATAAAATTAAATGATGCACAGTTCGGCTTTAGAAGCAACGTATCCACGGAAAGTGCTATACTGGCGCTCAAGCAGACTGTTAAATACTATACTGACAGGAAGACACCTGTCTATGCCGCTTTTCTCGATCTTTCTAAGGCATTTGACCTTGTTTGTTACGAACAGCTGTGGACAAAGCTGAGGGACCTTAAAGTGCCACCAGAATTGGTTAATATATTAAGGTTTTGGTATAGCTCACAAACGAACAGGGTCAAATGGGCTGGTGCTTTTTCGGATCCATATCACCTTGAATGCGGAGTTCGACAGGGTGGACTAACATCTCCCTCCCTGTTTAACGTCTACATTGATCAGCTGATTGATGGACTCCGCCGAACCGGGATTGGCTGCTCTATTGATGGCACTATGGTTAATAACTTGAGTTATGCAGACGATATGGTTCTGCTGAGTCCATCAATTAGCGCACTGAGAAAGTTACTCAAGATGTGCGAGTCGTATGCTGAGTCACATGGACTCATGTATAATGTAAAAAAGAGTGAGCTATTAGTTTTTAAGAGCAAAGGTAACTCGCCGGATGATATCCCTCCTGTGACTCTTAACGGAGTTCCTCTTAAAAAAGTCGCAGAGTTTAAATATCTAGGGCATATTGTTACGGAAGACATGTCTGATATAAAAGATATAGAAAGGGAGCGCAGGGCATTGGCAGTCCGATGCAATATGGTAGCTCGCAGGTTTGCACGTTGCAACAAACAAGTAAAAATAACTCTCTTTAAGGCATATTGCCAAACTTTCTACACGTGCAGCCTGTGGGTGTCATATACGCAGAGGACCTACAATGACCTGCGCGTCCAATATAATAATGGATTCAGGGTGCTGATGGGGCTGCCGAGATTCTGCAGTGCGTCACTGATGTTTGCTGAGGCTCGTACCGATGATTTTTATGCAATTATGAGAAAAAGAGCAGCATCGGTGATGAGCAGAATCCGCGGTAGTTCCAACGACATTCTGAAGACATTGTCTGAAAAACTAGATAATCCATTTATGAGACACTGGATTGGTTTGCACATGCACTCTTAGTGTCTCATGGGTGGATATCTAGTCAAATAAAATTATATTATAATAAATAAACAAACTTACTTACTAACATAGGCATAAGCAGTTATTTGTATTACTAACAAAATGGATGTAATATCTGGAATAAAGATGATTATTATTATTATTATTATTATTAAAGATTTGTATTTTTCTTTAAAAAAAGGCCCAACTTTGTGCTCGTTTTTCTAGACAACGAAGCAATTTAATGAAATTTGGAAAAACCACAGACCTAGAAAATTTAATGAATATTATGTAGTAAAAAAATTATCGTTATATATTTTATATTGTTATAATTATGTGGGAACTACGAAAACCAGAAATTACACCCAGAAATCTTGAAAATTTCGTGCTGTCTCGATTTGTGCAAGCGGGGTGGTGAAGTGCGGGGGACGACACGTGAAACTGACAGAAACTGACAGTCTAAACACACGGGCCACATTTAGACTGCACCCAACTCCAAACTTGTCGATAGGTCTAACTAAATACACTGGTACATTTCAACTTGCGTTAGACGTATGCGTTACCTACTCAGACGTTGCCTGTAGATAAAAATATGTCTCATGTTTGCTGGCAATAGCGCATGCATCAAACCCTGCAAGTTGCAACTCTCTTGCAACCTATTCCTCACGCAATACGCACAGCTTTAATATTATAATTTTTGACAATGTATACTATATGTAATGCCATATCACAGGTCACTCTCTGATTTATTGCTAACAATTTACTTCCAAATGCAAAGAAATCTAAGTGTGTTGAATTCACACTGCCCAATACCAGGACCTTAAATGACATAAATTCATTGATAAATAATCATATGTTGAAAATAAAGGAGAACCCCGTGTTTCTCGGTATAATGTTAGATGCAAAGCTTCTATGGAACACCCACATATCAACACTTGATGGTAAACTCAGCTCTGCTGCTTACACTGTTAGAAAAATTCGACAGGTACTGACGTGGAAACTGCAAAAATTGTATATTTTGCTTATTTTCACTGTATTATGTCTTACGGACTCTTGCTATGAGATAAAGCGGTAGATATTGAGAAAAAAATGTATTACAGAAAAGGACAGGACGTGCAATTTATAATTTAAAACCGCGCGCTGCCATACAATAAAAATATAAGGAAATAAGTACCTTATCTATTATCTTATAGTAGCTTCTAAATATATATACAACTAGCTAATGCCCGCAGCTTCGCTCGCGTGGATTTAGGTTTTTAAAAATCCCGATCCTTTCATTTCCCAGAACAAAAGTTGCCTCTCCGTAATAGCCCGTCCCCGGGATGCAACTTGTTTCTGTATCACGTAAGAATATTTAAACGGATGATCCTTTTCAAATCCCGAGAGATCACCAGGATTTAGGAATGCAATTTCTTACAGCATCAGGGTTGAGGTCAACGACAAAGTGTTTACTTGGTATAGATACCTTCAATATCAATTAATAATCGACACTTTTTAAATCCCATTAGCTTTAGTAGTCAGGTCCCCTGCAACATCAGGGTTGAGGAGTTGGAATCCAAATTTTTTATTGAACAATGTCGCAAACTTTTTTTATCGATTAAAAAAACTACCCAAAATTACGCAGTTAGGTTACCTGCCAAATTTCATGGTTTTGAGTCAACGGGAAGTACCCTAGAGGTTTTCTTGACACACACGACAGACAGAGAGATAGACAACAAAGTGATCCTATAAGAGTTCCGTTTTTCATTTTGAGGTACGAAACCCTAGAAAACGTAGGATCGGCATTCCGAACCAGTGGTAAATTTTTCTGACCATCCAAAAACACTTTGAAGTTTACCTAAAAGTTTACAGGAATAAAAATTTATCATTGTATTCCATTCCATTTCATTCTATTCCATTCTGTTCAAAGATAAATAGATAATAAAAATATTTGTCACCGAAACAATAATTTACGATACATCGACCAATATCAATTTTACTGATGACAATCTGACTATTACCAAAGTGAACGACTACTATAATATCTATTATATACGACTAACATAATATGTATTATAAATTGTGTGCCGTTTGCATTCTCACTAGGTTCTCATTAAGTTTGTTTTATTTGGTTAAACTTTCTGGCATTTATATTGTTATGACGTTTAATTGGCAAATAGTCTGTTTATTGGCTGAAACTCAAAAATTCAGCCAATCACAACAAAGAAAATATTGTAATAATGATTGATGCAGCTTTCTGTAATTGAAAACAAAATATTTGACATTAACTTGAATGTGACAGTGTTTTCCGAATAGGGTTGCCAGAAGCCCCGTATTTTACTGGTTACCCCGTATTTCAGGATACAGAAACCTGTAATTATGAAAATAAAATACGGGGCAAATAAAACTAAATATTTTTAGGGTTCCGTAACTCAAAAGCAAAAAAGAACTCTTATAGGATCACTTCGTTGCCTGTCAGTCTGTCAGTCTTTCCGTCTGTCCGTCTGTCCATTTGTCCTTCTATCCGTCTGTCATGTGTTCATGAACAAATATTAGTATTTTCAATTTTTAAAGTAAGATAACTACATATATCAAGTGGGTTATCATATGAAAGGGCTTTACCTGTTCATTCTAAAACAGATTTTTATTTATTTTTATGCATATTTTTTTAATGCATAACAGTTTTTGATTTCTCGAGTAAAATGTCGGAAAAAATACCCGAATACGGAACCCTCGGTGCGTGGGTCTGACTCGCACTTGGCTGGTGAAACCGAACACTGACGTTATGTCCAGTAGAAAGAATATTTTCCTTTTGCGGCAATGCGTAGCCGAAACCCACTCGATATTGATCATGGTCGTAGCCAAGGCGGCGGGGCTTAGTTTGAGGATGTTAGCCTTTTTTTATACAAGTAAGCCCGTGACTTTAATCTTTTCTAGTGGTAAGTGATGATGCAGTCTAATTTCTTGGCCGTTAGGGCCCTACTAACCATATAACTAACCATGACCGAAGCCTCCCACCAGACCAGAAATTTAGAAATGGCGACTGCGCCTGGGAAACCGTCAAAAACCTAAGCCTAAAATAATACTTACACTATTTCTTGCATTTGCTTACCAATTTTTTTTTGGAAATATATCAAACATTTCGCGCTCACTTCACTCGCGCTTTGAATTTGTATTACTTGGTGTAAGCCCCGCAATTTCGTTTGCATGAATTTAGAGTTTTAAAAATTCCGTGGGGGATTTTCCGGGCTAAAAAGTTTATGTCTGGGATGCAAGTTACCTCTGAATAGTAAGTACCAAAATTTTGGTAAAGAAGATGGGCCGTGAAAGGGTAACAAATAGATAGGCAAATAGATATACTGTCGTATTTGTAATATTAGTATGGATAGGGAGCTTTAAAAATAAAATCTTGCTATGGCTACACTCGTTTCCCTTTCACTTTAATTCTTTCTGTATTGAACCAAAAACACTTACGCTCACTGCGCTCGCGCTTTTTTATTGTTGTATTTTATCTCACTGTCAAATTGAAAGGCGAAATTCCACTAACCAGGTAATTAGCCCATAAAGTTGAGCGAATGTTTTTTTCCTCATGACAGGATTCAGTTCCGGCCCTGATAAAACCTCTCCCGAAATCGATTCCTGGCTACGGCCATAGTATTGATACTGTGAAGGTGGAATTACAAGTTAAATGTAAATTTAAGTTAAAATGCAAAGATTGTATGCATGAAATGTATAACATTTTGCTTTACAAAACTAGAGTTTTTAAAAGCTATTTAAATAAATAAATCTTTTATTTAAAATCACATTGCAAACACAGTTCACCAATCAAGACACGGCAACATACAGAGAAAAAATACAAAACTTACAAATAAACTGAAATATCTAAATAGGCTTTCCATGCATTTCAGAGAGAACCACCGCCTATTTCTTCAAATACTTCAAATTTTTAAATTTCTTCAAATCTAAACCCCGTATTTTTGATGGTGGTAGCCTGTAAATCAAAAAGAGGCAGGTGGCAACCCTACTTGCCACATGACATTACAGAATGAAAAATTGTTTTCATTACTCGGTAAGCCTACTGCCATAGTTTGACAGAAAGTGTGACGGTAGTTGTGACCTCTGATTGGCCGACTCTCTTTCACTATTTGCTAAAATTGATGATTGCAACAACAATTTTTTCTTTTTTGTTATCAAAAACAGAACACGGACGTCATACAGGTTGACTAATTGCAATCATTTCTGACCGGCTAACATTGTTCCGCTAGTGGCTCAAACTCACTGTCGCAGCAAGAACATGGTAAATTTAGCCAATCACAGCAATTAGAATTGGATATCACAAAAGCACCGATCTAGGAACCGAGAATGCACGAACCAGGGCAGATAGAGATGAGAACAATAATATCATACGTAGGAAATCGACGGGGGATCGTTGACAACGATCCTCTTAAAATCAAGTACAAGTGGTAAATTTCATTTATCGTGAAAAAACACGTACACAATATGAGCGCTATATTGACCTTGATCATTAGTTAAATTAATATGACAAACGTTACTGAGTTTCATTCAATTTGTTATTTCCAAAGGGGTTAAAGATTGCACTTTGGGACCCCAAGATGGTATAATGGCGAACTTGCACCGATAAGTGCAGCATTTAAGCACATCCTCTAGAATCTAGATGGACAGACAGACAACATCAAAAGATTCACTAGTACAGATAGTATATACTTAGTATATAGAAACCACGAAACGCGAACTATGAAAAGACCGTGATTGGAAAAAATAAATCATACGCGTTTCCCTGAAATGGCGTTATGTTATAATGACATACATTTTCTTTGAACTACCGGAGTTTCGGAAAGTAATACAATTTGTTACATGCATCATTAGGTCTCTTGAAAGCGAAAAGATGATTTAGGAGGTGTTTCGAGTCGGAAGCAATTTCGGTATTTTTATTTACCTCGTAAACCTTTTTTTCCTTCACAAATATTGATAAAGAAAATTGTGGTCGATATTATTATATTTTATGTCCTTTGATCACCGGTTCACTGTGGATTCCGTTCTTTGAAGGCTAGCGATAATACTTGTAGGTCGTTTTCGTTTTTTCTATGGTTTTAAATCTTTTAATATTGCGCGTTTTACACCCCCGACCAAAAAAAGAGGGGTGTTATAAGTTAGACGTGTGTATTTGTGTATCTGTCTGTGGCATCGCAGCTCCTAAACGAATGAACCAATTTTAATTCAGTTTTTTGTTTTTGTTTTAAAGGTGGCTTGATGAGAGTGTTCTTAGCTATAATAGAAGAAAAACGGTTCAGCCGTTTGAAAGTTATTAGCTCTTTTCTAGTTTCTTATAGACGTTTTTGGGTCGGGGGTTTTTTAAATTTTGAGTTACTGGGGAACGATTTAATAAACTCCGAGTACGTATGAAAATTAAAATGGTAAGTTGCATAAGTAACTCCTGCTACGCTTCCTCAAGTATTTCTAGTAGAAAGGCATCATTTAAAAGCAATACAAGTTTCAAAATCATCAGAAATTTCCAATAAACATTTTGTACAAAAGCTTGGGCATAATGAACGAAAATGAGATCGGCGTAATGGATAAATAGACCCTTAACCATTCGGCCTTTATCTAATACGTCTCTGGAGAAATACCTAAATGTAACCTTGGATGGAGACTTCGTTTAGGTTGACGTGTTGACCTTACAATAATTTTTGTAGATCGATCTATATTATAACAAGTGTAAATTAAAAATTTAAAACACCCCCGACAAGTGAAGGTTACAGTAACTAGAAAAGAGCTGATAACTTCAAACGGCTGAACCGATTTTCTTGGATTATAGCTAAGAACACTCACGATCAAGCCACCTTTCAAACAAAAAAAAAACTAAATTATAATCGGTTCATTAGTTTAGGAGCTACGATGCCACAGACAAATACACAGATACACACGTCAAACTTATAACACCCCTCTTTTTGGGTCAATCTATCAACTCACCGTCCAAACTTCTGGACGGATCTGGCTGTTTGGCACGCAAATAGTTATTATATCGTAGACAACCGCTAAGAAATGGTTTTTGAAAATTCAACCCCTAGGAAGTAAAATAGGGGGTTTAAAATTTGTGTAGTCCACGCGGATGAAGTCGTGCTTTTTTAGTTTAATCGATTGATAATGATTTAAAATGGTTATTACACTTAAAACTCACAAAGGACGTAGATTTTACGTATTTTGGAAGACCTTCTTTGATATAGGCAAATACTGCATTGTAGCTACTTGGCGGAATCTGAAAGCCACTAGAAGAGTCAGATCAAGCAACAAATGTCAAACAAACTTCCTCAATTTAGGTAGCGGTTTTTGCCCGTGTTTCTGGAAACTGTCGACATTACGCCAAACTGCCACAACTTTGTTATATTGTACACTTCTTGTTAGCTACGTGTCATGTGTAACTGTCAGAGATACACACATTACAACGTCTTTTTTTAACCCCCGACCCAAAAAGAGGGGTGTTATAAGTTTGACGTGTGTATCTGTGTGTCTGTGTATCTGTGTATCTGTGTATCTGTGTATCTGTGTATCTGTCTGTGGCATCGTAGCGCCTAAACGAATGAACCGATTTTAATTTAGTTTTTTTTGTTTGAAAGGTGGCTTGATCGAGAGTGTTCTTAGCTATAATCTAAAAAAATTGGTTCAGCCGTTTAAGAGTTATCAGCTCTTTTCTAGTTTTCTTGTAGAAAAGAAGGTCAGATAACCGTTAGCTTCATAATATTATGTCAATAGACAAATGTCAAGCTGTCAAGATGGACGTTGCCTAAATACATAATTATTTATTTGAAAATGATGTTTTGGAAAACTCAGATACTTTGGATCGTCGGGGGTGTTATAAATTTTTAATTTACACTTGTTTGGCTTTTAATAACAAAAATAAACTAAAATCTATCTACAAAGGGAGGGAAATACCGTTTTCTTAGAAAACTAGCTGATGTTCGCGACTTCATCCGCGTCCGTTAGTTTTTTAAATCCTGTGGGAATTCTTTGATTTTCTGGGATAAAAGTAGTCTATGTCACTCTCCAGGTTTTTAACTATATCCTTGCAAAATATCACGTCGATTCGTTGCTCCGTTGCGGTGTGATTGAACAAAACCATAAACTCCGCTGTCCGTCTATCCGTCTGTCTGACTGTCATCGGGATCTATCTCTTGAACCATAATAAATAGGTAGAGAGCTAAAAATTTTACACAGAATGTTCACAGAATTCTATTGCCACTGTAACAACAAATACAAAAAAAAATTCTTTATTTAAAATTGTCCTGTGCAAGCCCTACTCGCCTTGACAAAGACAGAGTTAAGTTGGATAGCTATCACACCTCGATTTTACACCACACTAAACTTATTATAAAATGTGAAAGCTTTGTATTGCATGTAAATATTATTTTCAATAGCTCTCTAAAATTCTGATGAAACTAATTATTTATTAATAACGTTAGCCGTTACATATTAATGCAGACATTTCCATAATAATTATATTGCAAACATTATCGAACAACAGCCGATGTAAACTCATTTTAATTGCTAACAATTCTAATAATACTCGCGTTTCTATCAGAATACATATTATTTTGTTATAGCAAAAGCGATAAACGTTCAGTGTATCGATGCGATCGTAATATTTGAGCATTTTATTAAAATATTCACTTTTATTATTGGTTCAACCCATCATCATGAGTAATCCCTCGCCGGCTCACTGTAGAACACGAATCTCTTCTCACAGTTAGAAGAACTTGGTCATAGTCTACCACGCTTGCCAAGCGTGGATTGTCAGACTTCACACGCCGTTGAAAACATGCTGAAGAACTCTAAGTCTAAAACAGACATAACTCCGAAAAGTCAGAGGTGCGTGCCCGGGATAGAACCTCGGATCCTTCGACTAGGACGCCGCTGTTTTTAACCCCCGACCCAAAAAGAGGGGTGTTATAAATTTGACGTGTGTATCTGTGTATCTGTCTGTGGCATCGTAGCTCCTAAACTAATGAACCGATTTTAATTTAGTTTTTTTTTTGTTTGAAAGGTGGCTTGATCGAGAGTGTTCTTAGCCATAATTCAAGAAAATCTGTTCAGCCGTTTGAAAGTTATCAGCTCTTTTCTAGTTATTACTGTAACCTTCACTTGTCGGGGGTGTTATTATTAAATGTTTAATTTACTCTTGTTATTGGATAATATGGATGAATTATTCAGACATAGACTGTAAAATGGAACAGGTTTATCTAGAAGAGCATAGTTTCTACGTGGCATGGAACCGGAATGCTTAATACTAGCCGGCACGTCTTTACCGGAAAGGGTGGCTACTACCTGCGGTTAAAGCCTCCTACTAGAAATCGAATCCTGACGGAGATCGAACCTTCTGCTTATAAGACCACAGCGCCGGGTGGTCGTTCAACTTATAATAAGAAAAAGAACCTTTGTTCTTTTGTCAAACAACAAAAGTATAATTCTTTTGATAGCTAATTAATTATTTAAAAGACATCAAACAAGTTAGCAAAACACTCAAAGAATGGTACTTTGCTATCGAACATTAGAATAGAGATTTTTCCGAAATAATGTTTATTGATGTTATTATTAGAAATCAAATACCAAAAGGCCGCTCTTTTTGGTATTTAATTTTTAATAATACAGTCCAAATAAGTGGTAAATTCACTTGTCGATTCAAAAAAACTTGTGAAAGTTTCATGATCAACCCATTTCCACCCCACTACTGAGTACGGGTCTCCTCTCAGAATGAGAAGGGTTTAATATAGTCTGCCACGCTGGCCCAATGCGGATTGGCAGACATCACACACCTTTGAGAACATGGAGAACTCTCAGGCATGCAGGTTTCCTCACGATGTTTTCCTTCACCGTTGTGAAAGTTTATTTGGATAAAAATCTTATTATTACTTAAGGGTTCACCTTAGGTTGTATACATGTTTATAAACTACACAACGAGTACGAAGAAGGGTGTAGAGACTCTTCAGCTACGGTGTGCGAAAAAAAATTTATGAGCCGCACGATTAACGTGGCTTTTGATATTTTTTGCGCAATAAATTTTAGGAAAGAATGGCTTACGAGCTTGAAAAATTTGATAAGAGTTAGTGGCTGAGCCAGATTTATACAGGGAAGTTTCATAAAAGGTGGGTAAAATTAATGAGGAATTCACGCTGTTTCATAATTCAGCAGCAGTTCATTTTTTAAGTTGTTTATTTTTAATATTTTTTACCTTTTTATTTTAAATTAATTTCTATTATTGATCATGTACAGATCCCTTATCCTGTATTTATTGCCTCTACCTTTAAAAAATGACCCGTAGTATGAAACCATTTCCTACTTAGAATAAAAATAAATCTTGAAACTTAACTATATTTTTCTAGGGGACTATTTTACATCGTAAAATAGTTACTTCTGGAAGAAAAAGCCCAGTAATTAGCAACTAATTAAGTTCCCCTCAAGCGACATGAGTTTCGTCTTTAATGAGTTCTCAGAAATTTTAGTAAGATTTCAATTTAAAATGTGTGAAAAGGTAACAATTGAGAAATATTCATAGAATGAAATAGTTGAAATGTATCTAATTGTGTTTTAAGACTTTAATGTTATATCAAAGAATAGGTATAAAGTGGAGAAAGAATTAGGTAAATAATTTGATAAAATCAAATTATACGCCTCTTTGGCGAAGTGAAATGTGCTGTGAGGCACAACAAAAAATTATTAGCATTATTCTGTTATATCTGCTGTCGTACCGTAATATAAGAGGCATGGAGAAAACGAAAAAGCCAAATTCAGGCTGGTCATCCACCCAGTTACCGACTTTAGTCAACGTTGCTTACCAGTCACAATCGATTGATATGCTCTGTCAGAACTAAATAACCACTGATCCCTTGATTGACTTGACTTATGTTGGTACGACGATGGCTCTACAAACTAATATAAAAACCGAAAAAAACTGAATATATTCTAATGTCATTAAAACTTTCCCAGACAAGGTTTTTTATGAAAAGCGTCGGTGATTGCAAATGCGCGTACTTCATGTTACCCTAATTGAACGTCTCCGCACTTAGTACTTTGACCAACTTTAAATTGGTTTTGACAGTTAAGAGTTTGTAAAAGTTAAATCATCTACATATTACTAGCTTTTGCCTCTGACTTGGTCTATAGCCTTAGCACACGAGGAACGTAGCTATGTATCAATGAAAAAAATTCAGATTCGTACCGTTTCCGGGCATAGCTCACGCGCACACACACACACAGACAGAGAGAGAGAGATAAATGAATAACTTGCTAACACATACAGCTATGCATGTTAATACTGATAATTCTAAGATGTAGTATAGTATGATAGTAATAATTGTTATGGAAGAGCGGAGTCTTCTGACACAGGAGTTTACTTTGTGTTACTGTAATACTATGTTTTATGAAATAAACTACTTTGATTATTTTATTTTACACTCCCTACAACCATACCCTTTAAGAACGTAATGGAATGCAAGGTTCCTCGCGATGTTTTCCTTTACAGTTAAACCTAAATATGCAACAAATAAAACGGTTATTATTACTTTCATCTTCTGGCACTCTAATTGCACACCTCCGTGTTCACTGCTGTGAATAATTTTAGATTAGTTTTGGCGCTTGTTACCAGAAAGTTTGTGGCGGAGAATTTAGAACAAAGTACAGTTAAATGCGTTAGTTCGTCTTTTAGTTTTTAATAATTTATTGTGACTAAAACAGATTTTTATTTATTTTTATGCATAATAGTTTTTGATTTATCTTGCAAAATGTCGAAAAAAATACACGAGTACGGAACCCTTGGTGCGCGTGTCTGACTCGCACTTGGCCGGTTTTCATACCTTAACTAACATTACAACGTAGATCAGTCCCAAATAGTAGAAGTCACGTGTGACGACGAGGTGATATCTTGGTGACGGTGCGCTGGACTCATGACCTAGTGGCAATAGCCTTCGAGACTGATTTGGTGCGCAAGTGATTTCAAGTCTTCGTTGGAATACGTAACATGTTCTACGCAGCGCACGCCTCGGAAGCTCTCAGATATTGGAACGATTTTTCCGACTTAATTCATAATAATTATCGTCATACTAGTAGCTTATTTTCGCAAAATATTCATAAATTATAGCTCATAACTTTCTTAGATAATAATTCCTCTCTCTATTGGTGAAAACGGTATGAAAATGATTCTGAGATTAGCCTGAACAAAAACATTGCCACGGCGGGGGACTTTTACAATAATATGATAGTGATAGAAGTTTGAATTTAATTACATAAGGTTTATATACTTAGGTAACTTTAAGTGAATTAATTTACAAAATTGAGCGTAGATTCTGTTTAACCTTTAATATTCTGTAAATTGAGGGTTAAAATGATACCCTTTGTTTGAAAGCGCAGCTAATTCGGGTTCTACGGAGATTGGGCACCTTACCCGAAATTCTTAAACGGTACAACGATTAAGTACAAGTTAATCTCGTCTCGCTAGTCCGTGCAAATCTCTATCGAGGGCATTCAATAGAGGCGACCTACGTCATATTGTGCGAATTTAGCAAAAGCCCCCGATTTCGCCGGGTACCATTTTCAATTTGGATTTTGTTGTGACATTTTCGACCTTATCTTTTTAGTTATTAGACTTAATATGTAAAACTATTATGTGTGGCTGACAAGCTTTAGGTGATATGAGCGTTGCAGCTAATTAAGTTAACCCCTGCCGTTTCATGTTCCTCTTTATTCCAGGGCTCGTGAAACCGCAAGCTTTCTAACACTATCATGTCGCGTTCTATATCACTTTGATGAACTTTCGGTACATTGTCCGAGTAATATGAACAGCAGAATCGCTTGATGATAGTGCAATGTCATTCGAGTAAAATGGCGTAACGGACTTATCTTTCAGTGGAGAGCCTAACGTGTGGATGTTGTTGAAGACATTGAAAGGCACGGTTGATTTAGGCAGATACAGCTTGCTTATGATGTTTTGCACTATCAGAAAGGTCGGCCAGAAATTGTAGGTCAGTCGGTAGAAATGTAAGAGTTTTTAGACCGTGTATCACTGGAAAAAGAAACGTTGGAACACAACCGTTGGTCCGACGACCTCACCAAATTTGCTGGAAAAAGTTGCAGAATGTTCGTTCAACATCGGGAAGAATAGTATATGCATAAGGAGGCCTATATCAAACAATAGATAAGCTAATAATGAAAAAGATATCACGGAGCATCTAAGGAAAGTCACGCATACCTATACATAGATTGTTGACATACCTGAAGATTTTCTCCAATATAGAGAGAAAAAGGCATGAACTCTTAATTGGATCTGCAGACTGCTCGGTAGTGTGGCTATAATATTAAACAAAACATTTTTTTTTAATTTTGGGAAGCCTGTGAAAAATAATTTATATTACAGCCAAACTCTTTTCATTCTGAAAGAAAACCCGTGCTTAATAACTAATGAGCTGGCGATGGGTTAAAAACGATGATGAACGAAGCTCCAAAAAACTACTTCAATAAAAACTAACAACAAATAGAGGAACAAACTTGGTTATTCAAATTAGTTTGGATTAGAAGTTTTAGGACAAAAGACGTTTAGTAGTGGACCACTTAAGCGTGCAGCTGCTACGCTGATTAGCATTCCGAGCGCGCCGACCATATTTGCCGGTTAGCCCTCCTTTGCCGGGATCTTGTTTAATATTCGCCGCGCATATCCCACGATTATCGACAAGCGTTCTTCTATCGCTGTATCTTTTTACTTCACTTCCCAAATGGGTAAAGTAAACAGATGCGCATTATGAGTTTTGCCAGGAATAAATAAATTGGTTTTATCCTCTATCTTGTACCTTGTTCTCTTTGCATTCCATGATAGCCTGGTAGGTATATAGGTATAACTTGTATTGTATACTAGCTGACACACCCTAGCTTTTAGGGTGAAATTTCTGAAAACCCTTTCTTAGTGGGTTTCTTTGTTATAGAGAAAACCTCCATGCAGAATCTCAAATTCCTGTTTCAGAGTAGTACATTGTTAAATCACATAGATTATCATTTTCCGTAAGTAGATATATGGATTAAATTAAGCTTAGTATTTTTGTTGTTTTTATTACTTATAACGGATCCCTTGGAGTCACCTTGGTTAGTCTCCATCCCTCCATTATTTTATTAGGAGCTATAAAAGCTATAGACTATTTGTACCACTTAATAAGTGATTAGGTAATAATAATAAATAAATCATTAATACTCGGAAAGCACGAAAATTATCTTGGATTCGATTCCAAATATTTACAGTTTCCTGAGCATCTTAGCTAAATGTAGGTAATTATTCCCTCTAGTGAGAGAAACAAGTTTTCCGCAGAACAAATAACGATTATTTTGGTTAACTTTACTAGGGGTCTATGGAACATAGATTGTTCAAAAAAAATTGGTCTATGCGATTTTACCATTTCGATTCTGAAATCCAATGAAACGGGTAAATGTAAAGTCGGGCGACTTGTTTAAAGCGTGTAATTTCGGTTGACTTTTACGCTGAACTTTAAAGCGGTCACTGTACTCTTTCCGGGGATCGCAAACAACCGTCTGCGGCTAAATTCCGCAACACGCAGGGAAATGTTTGCGGTCACTTCAAAGAGTATTAACGGGCGACGCAATGCCTGATAGCGGACTTTTAAAATGCGACTTTTTGCGGTTGAGCTTAAAGCCGACTATAGACTTACTTTTGTAATGTTCAGTTGCCAGTTCGTTTAGTCGCTGGATACAGGAAGTTAATTCCATCGGTGGACGGGACCGGAAGGCGGTGTAGTATAAATAGAAATAGTGGAAAGATTTTTTATTCAAATAACCTTTTTTTTATAAGAAGAAAAGATGAATTCAGAAGATAGCTACTTACCTTAACGTTAATGTTGGTAAATTAGTATTGTCTTTAAAAACAACAAGAAACGTTACATTTTATATCTGTTGTCGCCAGTTTTCCAGGGCAGTTTTCACAAAATTGTTTTAGTTACTGACTAAACAAACAACTTTGATGTCACTCACGGCTGACTATATCTTCTTAGTACCCAATTAACTCTAATACTCATTAGAAAGCTCAGTGGGGTGAAAATGTACCGAACATGACCCTTCTTATCTAACGGTAAATTGTGTTCGTCGTAATATCACGCTGGGCTGGGCTGGAAGTTTAGCGTAAAATCACGCTTAGAGCTTTTTGTTTTAAAACTTTTTGTCTTGTTGTCTATAAGTACTGTGTTCAAATTGAAGGCATGTAGGCACAGACTTGGCGTCCCAAAAAGAGGTATTTACTAAAAGAAGACCTATCTTTAAAAATTACTCTTCCGAAGCATATAACGTATATTTCAACTTTATGTCGTTCGACCCACGTGGCAGACATAGAAATAGAGTTTTTTAAATTCAGGTTATACTTTATTAGAAGTGCATTTGAATTGTTAAGAATCTGCCACTATTTTGGATTAGAATTTTTAGATTTGCGTTTATTTTACGCTCATTTTGCCCTACGCACTCACACGCGCGCTACTCCGCGCTTCAATAAAGCGAGTACGCATCGTTTCAACTAACTATTCGCTTAAATCAGTGGGTAAATCAAAAGTGATATATGGATTCTGACAAAAAAAAAATCTCAGATGTAAATATATATGAGCTTATAAGAGCGTCTACGCTCGTACGAGATGTTTGGCATGGACGCGAGTACAAAAACGAGCTTATACGCGCAAAAAACGCTAATACGTAACTGTTCTAAGACAATGTCAATAACAAGGCAAGGCAAAATCTAAATGTGCTAAGACCTCGTATCCTAACATCAGAATGAGTCGGAAATTAACTAACGGCCGTATTCACAATCATTACTATGAGGTCTCACAGTGCGCTCGAACGCATAGGGTAGGTTTCACCAATCAGATCTTTGTAAATTGACGTGACACAGTCATCTGATTGGTGGAACCTACACTGTGCGTTCGAGCGGACTATGAGACCTCATAGTAACGTTTGTGAATACGGGTTTAAGATAATAATAATAATAATAGTTTCTCGGGCAAAGCATGTGCCCATCTTTATTAAACCTAGAATAAACCAGATACCTACTTACTACGAGCAAATAGATTAGTGAGGTACAAGACTATAATTGGTATATAGACTGAAAATAAACACATTGCCACATTTCAATTCCAATTTCGGGTTTCGGCCGTAGTACTTACCTAAGCCTACTTACTACGGGTTTACAGTTAGTTCTGTTAGTCACTTTATATAACAAACTAGCTGATGCCCGCAGCTTCGCCCGCGTGGATTGGTCAGATCCCCTGCAGCATCAGGATTGAGAAGTTGGACTCCAAATTTTTTATGAAACAATGTCGCAAAGTTCCTCTATCGATTAAAAAAAAAAATGACGCAAATCGGTTCAGAAATCTCGGAGATTTCGGTGTACATAGGTAGAAAAACACAACTCCCTTTTTAAAAGTCGGTTAAAAAAGTAGCCTATTTTACGCCCTGGTCAATCCTCTACTTGCCTGTGAAAGTCCCGTCAAAATCGGTTCAGCTGTTCCAAAGATTAGCCTTTTCAAACAGACAGACAGACAGACAGACAGACAGACAGACAGACAGACAGACAGACAAAAATTTTAAAAACATGTGATTCAGTTATGGTATCGTTCAAATAACCATATGAGCTTAATATGAGGTAGTTATTTCGAAATTACAGACAGACACTCCAATTTTATTTATTAGTATAGATGTGGATTGGCAGACTTCATGCATTTTTGAGGATATTATGGGGAACTCTCAGGCATGTAAATTTCCTCACCGTTACAGCATGTGATTTAAATTAATTGCTTAAAACTCAATAGCTCTAACAAATTAGAGGTGTGTACCCAGGATAGGACCTCGGATTTTCCAGATAGGAGGTCGAAGTCTTAACCAATAGACTACTATATTCAAAACTTTAGTTCCAACGTACGATGACAAAACTGAATAGCAAAATTTTATGTATCCCGCTAAAAGGACGCTATTATGAACGTTAGTATTAAAACAAGTCCAGCACTAATAATCCTGCAAAAAATCGTTCCTGCAAAGAACCATTGCCGTAGGACCGAGCCACAAGACGACCGAAATGTTCCAGTATTACTTTATTACGAGGCTGTATAACAGATATTACAACCTTATAATAATACAACAGCCGCTACAGTTTGCGCGAATGACTCATAAAATCGCAAATTGTGCTCATAAAATTTAATGAATTGGCACATTTCCTTTAAGCACCTTCGTGAGAGACTGAATAATTATTGTGATTTAATACAGCCAGAGGGATTTTTGCAACGTGAAACTTATGTTCAGGTATATTTTTCCATACTAAGTAGGTATGTCATTAAACTTTTAAAATTTTCTTTTAAAATTTAATAATTCCTTTGGCAGCACAGGAAAATAACTAACGAACCTAGCTACCTACCTTCGAAAAACTAAAACAAAACCTTCAACATGACTCCTAGAACATTCATCATCCTCATCCATCCATCACCCATCGCTGATTCACTACTGAGTATGGATCTCCTCTCAGAAAGAGAAGGGGTTTGCCATTGAAAGATAGGAAGACTACACACATCTTGAAAGTGAAAATTAAAAATTTATAACACCCCGACAAGTGTAGGTTATAGTAACTAGAAAAGAGCTGATAACTTTCAAACGGCTAAACCGATTTTTATTGGATTATGGCTAAAAAAACTCTCGATCAAGCCACCTTTCAAACAAAAACAGACTAAATTAAAATCGGTTCATTAGTTTAGGAGCTACAGAAACAGATACACAAATACACACATCAAACTTATAACACCCCTGTTTTGGGTCGGGGGTTAAAAACATTATTTTGAGAACTCTCAAGCTGTTGACAGTATTTTACTTCACTGTTGAAGCAAGTGATAGTTTGATCGCTCAAAACTCCAAAAAGTTAGAGTTAAGGACCCCGGACCCCCCGAATAGAAGGCTTTGGCTTTGTATTCGGGAGGTCCAGTGGGTCTTAACAACTAAGCTATCACTGCTTGGCGGAACAATATTATTATGTTCAAAACTTTAGTTCACTGTTTGGTGTTCATTAAGTCCTGAACAAACAAAACAATTATCGCCAAAACTAAGTGGAATGATAATAATTAGTTCAGTTTAAAACTACTCTCAGTTTTCTCACCTCTTAAATATTTACCTACCTCTAGGAAATTGTCGTCTACGTGGAATTTGTTTAAGAAATAAGAAAACATTAAAAAGTTTGGTTGAAAAGAAAACATTTCAATGTTTTGTGTTCCATAGAACTAGGAAAAGAGAAAATATGAATAGCTAAGATTTTTTTTGGTACAATAAGTAGCACACTAAGTGCGTCTCCGAGATGCAAACTATGAGAAAGATACATTCAACTGAAAGTATGTAGGTGACATATCTCCGGAAAATTCGAGATACTGGATTCAAATCTGTGACCCCATGAAGTATTCAACCAGTAGACTATCCTAGTACCTTTAATATCCGATTACTGAACTTACGGAACTTGCTAGTCCTCAGCTTTTAATTAAAACGTAATTATAAGCACAAAAGTTTCTAAAAACGCAAACAGGAGTCCACTTTAACCTGTAACTCCAGTTACAGGAATCCTAAACTGAGGTGATGTCAAACTCCACTTTAAATAATAGTTTAATGTTTAATCCAATTATATAATTAATTTGGATTTAACATTTTGATATTTGGTAAATTACTACGGACGAAAGTATTAAAAACAAATGCCAAATTCAATTACTTGACACCAAATGAATTAAATGTATTAACAGGGCTCTCTCAGTCACTCGCTTATACAATCGTAGTTCCAATTTCATTTGAATATTAAGCAACCAAAGTCCATGAAATTTTGCAGACATATTCTAGAAACTAATATCTGTGTCTGTGGTATTTTAGATTTTTCTAAAAATATGTAGTTTTAAAATTATAGGGGCTCAAAGATTTGTATGTACCTAAATTTTTAAGAGCGCGTATCTCTTTGAAACCGAATATTTTAACAGAAATCTGGAAAACCACAGACATAGATATTAGTTTCTAGAATATTTCTACAAAATTTCATGGACTTCGGTTGCTTAATATTCAAATGAAATTAGAACTACGTTTGTATGAAGCGAGTGACGGAGAGACCCCTCTTAAGAGCCCGTGAAGACCAAACCTTCGTTATTTTATAAAAGCTGATTGTCCACAACACAGGCAGCGACGAGGTTGCCATGATACTGTCTGGCATAAAGTACAAAAAAATTACACTTTATACTTTGACGAAAAATTTTATGCATCTTTGTTACATATTATCTGTCGATGATCATCTAAAATCTAAACCCAAACTTCATAGTCGCCGATTCTTTCTCCCTGTTTTGGGGCAATGCGTATAAAAACTTTCCGCTTCTATAAAATAACGAAGGCCTGACCCTTACAGTAAGTTAAGGCCTTCACAGTAATATAAGGAAGTAATTCGTGAACCAAAGTCTTTTGAACTTGATAATGTTTTAAAATATCACTGACTAACTTTCAAGAAATGAGCTAATTTCAAGAACCTTTTGCTTCTTCTCCTTTTCAAAAATTTATGCGTTGGTAGGCACTTAGCAAGTGAAACTCAAAAACAAAGCAAAGTTATTCACTAATTGAATAAGAACAAAAACAACAAAACGTCACAGTAAGCTGTTTTGTTCTAAGCAGTTTATCTTTCGGTAACTTTGTACTGAAATCTGCTAAAGTCAATAATTCTAAATTAAGCAAACTTTCCTGAAACGCGGGGTTGTTGACTGTAGAGTGAGGCACGGACTTTGAGCTGTAGGTTATACGCCTACTTATATGTTTTCTTAACTTGATAATGATAAATAAGCGAGAACTTTATTCACTAATGAATGACATCGATTTTAGAAGTGACCACAATAATAATTGCAAACTGAAAATTCGTACGCCTAACCTTTGAGAAGAAGCTCAAATGCAAACAAGTGTTTTATTCAAAGCGCTCTCTGTACAAACGGAGCTTGATTTTTATGGACAGTCAAAGTGAAACAGTCAAACTCGGTTTGTATGAAGTGGTTCAAGCTGGGACACGCCGTGCTATGGATCAATTTTTGTCGAGCCATAATACTTTGTCACAGTTAAAGAAGTTTCAATCTGATTACTATGTACTATGTTTAGGACCAACGGGAACGTGCGTATTTATTTGAGCAGCCTCTAAGCCCATTTCCACAGCCGTCCAGTTTTGCAGGAACAGATATTTACTGGCTCCCGTAAAATTGAGTAGTGTTCGAATACGGTATTTCTATCCAGTTTATTAAGGGATAAAGCTCTGAAAATTGTATGCGGGTCGATCGTGTGAATACTTTAACTTGAAATATTAGTATGATTAGCAATGGGTCCTGCTTTTTGTTAGACGACAGGATCCAGCAACCAATAAAAAAATTTGATTAGATCTACTTTTTAAGGGATCCTGAAAACAGGCTGCTCTATTAGAATCAGTGCAAATATTGAAAAACGTCCACTACTGAAATAGATACTGCAAACATCCGTTATAAAGCGCTACTTACGGAAATGTTGCCAAGAATTTATTTATATTAATAATGTAAGCAAGTAAATTTATAGCATGTAGATATAAATACCCACTTGTACTTAGAAATTCACATAAATCAGCTGTCTAAAGGCCGTAATAGCAAACCTTTTAGATCAAAGATAACCCGCCGTATTTGGCTTTGGGCCAGGAAAAAATTCAATTGATTTAACGTACATATATTTCAATAAAAGAAATTTATATTTATTTTCCAGCTGTTATACCTACTTTACTTTACCTATTGCTTATTTTGTTTTAATGCTTGGGAATTCGTAAAAGAAGTTCAAGTATGGCATATTTATTTGAAGACGAATAATATAATATTTTGGAAAATCTTGTAGATTCTAGCCAATTTTTTATGTTACTTAGGTATCTTTTACTTATAAGTCTCTTTTTTATAAATATTTTTAGTATGTATGAGTAGGTAATGACAAAAAATATAATTCTATGCTAAACTTTTTCACCTTAATCTTTTCATACCTAGGTACTGAAGGTACTTTTTCACGTCGACATTAAGTAGGCAGCGGGATTTAAATTAGCATTTCTACCTTTTATGGAGGTTCGTATATTCAGGCTCGTACACTAAACTAACCCAACCCATTTGTTATTATGATTTGTTGCGGAAAATATATCACAAGCCACATTAGCAGCATGGCCCGTAATTTTGACTAAAAACCCCTGTAAAATTATGTTTACATAATGACGTTCTTCCCACTGGAATAATACCGCTTTCTCTGTGTTCTCATTATGAAGGGTTATGACTTTTTCATATCAGCTCCTAAAAACCGGCCAAGTGCGAATCAGACTCGCACACTGAGGGTTCTGTACTCGGGTATTATTCCGACATTTTTCACGATAAAAAATTATTTTTGAAAGTATTGAAGTTGTTGCCACAACTCTAAGGTTGGAATCTATAGAGCGCACTTTGACTTTGCTTAGACTTAAGAGGGCTCTCTCCGTCGGTCGTTTCATACAATCGTAGTTCCAATTTCATTTGAATATTAAGCAACCAAAGTCCATGAAATTTTGCAGACATATTCTAGAAACTAATATCTATGTCTGTGGTTTTCCAGATTTCTGTTAGAATATTCGGTTTCGAAGTTACGCGGTCTTAAAAATTTTCATACAAATCTTTGAGCCCCTGTAATTTTAAAACTACATATTTTTAGAAAAATCTAAAACACCACAGACACAGATATTAGTTTCTAGAATATGTCTGCAAAATTTGATGGACTTTGAATATTCAAATGAAATTGGAAGTACGATTGTATGAAACGAGCAGAAACGAGTGACGGAGAAAGCCCTGTTAAGTTTCAATCAAAGCGAGACAGATTTATGCCAGCGGTATAGCGCTGTCACGTTTTAACAGTGTCGCTCTTTACATCTCAGCATGTGTCTGCCAACAACTTCAAAACTTTCAGCTTTTATAAAATAGCGAAAGTCTGGCACCCTCTTGCTCTCTCTATGACTACTAAGAAAGGTTTTTGAAAATTCAACCCTTAAGGGGGTAAAACAGCCAACGTTATTCAGCGTGGCAATGTTATCAACTTGATGTGCAACTTTGGCCCAGGGACAAACAGGGGTTGACTTTTCGATTGATGACGTTGTTTTGAAATAATATTTTTTTTAAATATTGGCATTTACATTTAATTTATATGCTACGGAATGTTACACTTAAGTTATAATTTTATTCGTGAGTATCAATGTATTCACTGCGCTAATTTTAAGGCCTCGATTTTAACTCGTATGCCTGACCTTGACTTCTTGCATCAAGAAGTGAATAATAAATAGGTCACGTAGGTATATGGCTATATGAATTTTTGAGTAGCTATACATTTTAATTATACCTACTATTCCATCTTCCAGCTGAAAACATAGCTCATTGCATCAATTCTGTTTAATTTGTTTTTAACCCCCGACCCAAAAAGTGGGGTGTTATTAGTTTGACGTGTGTATCTGTGTATCTGTCTGTGGCATCGTAGTTCCTAAACTAATGAACCGATTATAATTTAGTGTTTTTTTGTTTGAAAGGTGGCAATTGATCGAGAGTGTTCTTAGTTATAATCCAAGAAAATCGGTTCAGCCGTTTGAAAGTTATCAGCTCTTTTCTAGTTACTGTAACCTTCACTTGTCGGGGATGTTTTAAATTTTTAATTTACACTTGTTGTTTTTTTAAAGGCCGATATTGAATAGAAGTACTTATTGTCAATTTTGCATATTTTCTGTGCTTTATCTGGGATGTTTGTCTCGGTCAGTAGCAGAATAGCAGGTCATTATCGTGTTACATTAGCTCAGGTCTCTTCTCAGAATGAAAAGGATCATACTCCACCACGCTGGCCAAGTATGGAATGGCAGATTTCACACACAATTGAGAACATTATGGAGAGTTCTCAAGCTGCGGGTTTCCTCACGGTGTTTCTTTCACTGTCAAACCAAGTTATATTCAATAACTTATACCGCACATAAATAACTCAGAATAGTTCTTAGTGCGTGCTTGGAATCGTATCCTGGTACACAAAATCGGAGGCCGAAGCCTTAACCTAGTGGTTAAGTGGATACCATTCACCAGTAGGCTATTGGTATGGCTAATTTATAAGTTTCTCCAGTTGTTGGCTTAATCTATAACTCTAAATAAAGGTTTTTCTCAAGGCGATAAAGGATGTAAATTCGTTCCCCTAATTCGGTTTAATCTCTCTGACTATTCAAGGCTCGGTTTTGAGCGAACATTGTCCGTAAATTAACAATTTTCGTTGGGTCGCCGATTTTCCATCTACTACGTTACGGGTCATTTGAGAGAGAGCGTCGACATTTCATTTATTTTAAAATATTTCGCTGAATATGGATGGATTTCAGAATTTTTACAAAATATTTTTCATTACACTTATAATAATGCCGAAAGCTGTAGGGTTAAGACCGTTGAGGAGGTCGGGTGTTCGACTCCGGGCACGCACACTTAACTTTTCTTAGTTATGTGCGATTTAAACCATTAAAATAAATATTCACTTGCTTTAACGGTGAAAGAAAATATCGTGAGAAAATCTGCATGTTTGAGAGTTCTCCATAATCATCCGGAAGGTGTGTGATGTCTGCCAATCGGTACTTGGCCAGCGTGATGGACTTTGGCCAAACCCTTCTCATTCTGAGAGGATACCCGTGTTTAGTAGTGAGCCAGCAATGGGTTGATCATGATAGTGACGCTGAATGTCCAAAGTACGAGAAACGTTGCAAAAATGAGTTATAAACATGATACACAGCCTCTCGTTAATAATTTTGATATTACTTTTTATCTTAAAATCGAATCTAAGTTAACTCCCTATCGAGATAAATTCCAGTAGAAAAAATTGTAAGGAGTAATATAAAAATGATAAAATGAACCATCTACTCTTATAATAACGAAGTAACTCAATTCAGAGATGTCAATTTAAAATGATTTTTTCCCCGCCTATAATTGCTATCATTTATTGCTAAAGTGATGAATCACTTTCTTCCGCCCAAAGATTAATTAAATCAATTACATTTAGAAAAATATAATGAATTACCTGCTTTGTGATCTACACCGCTCTGACTAGCGACGAGGCCGAGTAACCTTGCTAACATTTTTGAGCAATGTAAAGTACCAACTATACTTACCTATAGATCTTGAAATATTATGGGACCATTCGCTAATCCTTACATGAGTTAATATTTTAAATTTTTTGTCTGCAGTCATTGTAACATCGACCATAGAATCGATTTACCGCCCTAAGGCCTGGTTTTCACTTAAATGAGCGGAGAGGAGATACTTTGTTCATTAGACCAATCAGATTCTTAATAAATGACGTGAAAAAATTATCACGTCGTTCGTCTTTAGAGAAAAATTCGGTTTTGGGTCAATGTTCTACCAAATACCAAAATTTCACGTTTGGAACTCATTTTGCCTACGAACTAGGGACCCGTGACATGCGGGCAGACAGAAATACAGCGTTTTACACTTTTACTACGGAACTCTAACAAGTCGCAACTGCTGTGTGGTTGCAGGATCTCACTCATGGAAAAACGTAGGAAAATCGTGTCGTATGCGGTGTGTCGTGTGTCGTGACTGCAAAGTGTGCTGTGCGGTGTCTCATGCGAAAACAGCCTGTGAAACTTCAATTATTCACACCAATTGCGTAGTGACGCGCGTAAACCCCTAACACACCGGGTTGCGCATACGTCCACGCTTTACGCAAGCGGTGTGCCATGTTTCATACAGTTCCATTCATTACAACGCAACGGTACGCGCTACGTCTACGCTTACGCAGCCTGTGTGAACGAGCTATTACTAGAAGTTGTTGTCAAAAATAGGTAAGCAATTTTATGGCCGGCTATACGTACAATACTGTATTGCTTCACAGCTTTTAGGCGTCGAGTGGTGATTGACATGATAACGCATTTTTGAACGCCGTTTTAAAAAATTGTAAAAGTGAAAAATGAAATTCCTATTTTATATTGAAATAAAAATAAGCCCAGAGGACTGAGTAAAGGGCAAACAGATTTTTCAGTCTCTTGAGTAAAAAGGCTCTCTAAAGAAATCCCGACATTTGATTATGAAAAGGGTTTCTATGAATATTTATATTTTATTTTAAGACGGCAGTCTGCTGTAAAAAGGCCATTTGACGCTGTATAGAGTCCCAGAGTACCAGAGACCAGCGACCTTATTACAAAATCTCGGTTTTTCACTAAAAGAATATGACTGTAGTCTGTAATATTTAAACTTTAATAACTGACCCGCCCCAGCTTTATTAGGTTGGAATTACCCAAAATCCTTTCTTAATAAGATATATGTTATTAAATCCAGTTATTTGGACTGTACGTCGCGTTGATATGTCAGTCAGTTTATTCTTTTACATTTAAACTAGGTATTTCAACTAAATGATGCCCACGATGAAAGTAGCCTGTGTCGTTCTTCGAAATGCAAGCTATCACAATACCAAATTCCATCCAAATTGTGAAATCGTGAATACGTAGATGATAGACAGACAGACGGACACACTTTCACAGCCATACTACACTATATTACTTTACCATAATATTATGAATGCGAAAGTGTGTCTGTCTGTTTGCTAGGCTTGGTTTCACAGCCCCACCTATTTTGATGTTTGATACAGAGTTAGTTTACATCCCGGGGAAGGACATAGGTTACTTTTTATCCCGGAAAATCAAAGAGTTCTCACGGGATTCTTAAAGGCGCAGTCGTTAAACCGATTCATATAAAATTTGGTACAGAGGTAGCTTGCATCCCGTGAACTGACATAGACAACTTTTTATCCCGGAAAATCAAGGATTTTCTACAAGAGGACAAAGTCGCGGGCATCATTTAGTTTATAATAATTGGATAGAAATATGTATCTATTATTACAGTAAAATAAAAAAGTTTTCTAGAAAGGCATACAAACGTGGGATGTGTGTAGGGAATAAAAAGCAAACTAGAAACGGATAAGGGGCACTTACAGCCAGCCACAGCAGCCCAACAAAATAGTTGCGTCGTGTTTGGCATAACAATCACTCCTATACGTTAGCACATAATACAGCTATGAGCTACCCTTTTATATTACATTAGTACGTATAAAAAATATAATTGGGATACTTACTTTACAATTTTTTAAGGTCCGTACCTCAAAATTAAAATGGAACCCTTAAGGGATCACTTTGTTGTCTGTCTGTCTGTTTGTGTGTCTGTCTGTATGTCTGTCTGTCTGTCTGTCTGTCCATCTGTCCGTCTATCCATCGTCTCTGTAAAGAAAAGCTATAGAGTACTTCCGTTTACCTTGAATCATGACATTTGGCAGATAGGTAGGTCTTATAGCACAAGTAAATGAAAACATCCGAAAAACGTGAAGTTGCGGTTACATCAAAAAAAAAAATAAGTATTTTCAAAGGAAGATAACTATACCAAATGGGGTGTCATATCAAAGGACTTACCTGTACATTCTAAAACAGATTTTATTTATTTTTATGCATACTTAATAGTTTTTGACTTACCTATCGTGCAAAATGTCGGCAAAAATACCCGAGTACGGAAGCTTCGGTGCGCGAGTCTGACTCGCACTTGGCCGGTTTTTTTATATATTAGCCTATTGTTACCTATTACAAGTATTTGTTTATTTGACTGATATCCAAATATTGAACGAGTCAAATTCGACTAACAATCAATTAGGCCGAAATAGCCAGAATAACAATCTGTATCGTTACAGAATAAACAGTGAAATTATTTATTAATCGATTAATTCAGTTCTCTGTTTGAACTGAATACCCAATAGGATAACATAATAGAATTACCTACTTTCATTTTTGATTAAGTAAACTTGTACAAAGACCATTATTTTTTGTTGAAATACATAGAGAATAAAATATTGTCATTTAAATACAAGAAAGTTGAAAACTAAAGCTTATATATATTACATGGCTTATACTATATTTTGTACTCGGTGTTGAGTAGGACAGAATATACAAAAAGAACGAGAGTAGAAGAGATAGCGCTCTACAAATGTGACCGTCGTAATTTTACGTCTTCACTTAGATACGTATGTAACATTACTTCATACATGGTACCTACTTAGTATAATAATACTAATACCTATTGGCTGCACTTGTTTTCGTTTTGAGTTCAAGTTTTAAAACAATATTTACCTACTTTCACATTATAAGGCAATCTTCACTGACCAGGAAAAATTTAGTCGTGACTTCGTGAGGGACCCCACAAAGATTCGTTGTGCAGTGCCCCATTTCTGTGTCAAAGGTTTTGCTGGTTCGCCAAGGTAGACGACAAAATGTGTTTTTAGTTGTTTTTTGTCTTGAACCCTAACCTAACTCAATTCCTAACTACGGCCCTGTCTATAAGTAAATAAATAAATAGATAAAAATATTTTTTATCCAATTAAACTTGTACAAGTAAGTACAATGTTCATCTACCACTGGTTCGCAATGACTTCCCTACCGACAATATAATAATGAAGTCTACTCGTATTTAATGCAGAGGATGTTTAACTAAGCTATTGGTTTAATTAAAATGCACTAGATTTGTTAGGGTAACTTACACACTGCTGCTAATTAATTATTTATTCTGTACTACTACTAGCTTGTGGGAACTGGGAAGATGTTGGAAGGTATATACTATATACATACAACTCTCTAAGTCTGCGGTTTCTTAACCCGTCAGGAAGTGCGGTTTTATCTAGAACATAAATAGGCGCTGCTAGGTAAATAGTACCCACAGCACATAAATTAATGTTAATGTCATAGATTGGTATGATAGAAGTCCCCAGTAGGACTATAAAGAAATCCCCGCAACATCTTCCGCGTGGATTTAGGTCTCTAACTCTTCGATTTTCCGGGATAGAAAAAAACGCTTATATTAGTAGCTTATATTAATTGATTTGTATATTATCATCATATTATTATCTCAAGCTATCTCTGCACAAGATAGATGATGATTGCAACTTCGTTCACGTGGCTTTAAGGTTTTTTTTAATTTAATTTTTTTTTGTTTTATAAATTTCATAGGAATTCTTTAAATGTTTGCCCTCGGGATGCAATAGATCTTGCACCCATTAAAATCGACTAAACGGATGGACCGTGAAAAGGTGGTGACTAACAGAAACACTTTCACATTCATAATATTAGTGTGGATTTTTGTAAAGGTTTTCAGTAGATACACGAACAAAAATAATTTTGAAGAGTATTAGTTGAAATTAATTTAGAACCTTAAAAATATAAAGTTTTAATAAGTTGAAAATTAGTCCTGAAAGTTAAAATTTTTACTCATTATCAGGTAAAAAAATTAGGGATTTGGAAGCTTATAACTTCTGCAATTGCATGCTGTAGGTACCTGGTTTTGGGAAGATAGCGTTATGACTATAGGTACTTCTAAAAATTTATAGGAACACTCAAAAAAACAATGTTCAAGAATTAAGAGTGTTGAACCGGTATGAGCTATTCTTAAGCTATTTTGCCCCCCTATATTTTATTAAACACTGCATTTATGTAAAATATTTATATACTACTTTGTAGAATATTTCCTGTTTTATTAAATTGACAGACAACATTTTGCAATTTATTCATAGTTTATCTTTTATTGCCTAAAATACCAAAAGACTATTACTGAATTTTGGATTTCGTGTCATCTTTGACGTTCACTACATCAAAAGTTACTTGGTAGATTCTCACAAAGAATTATATTTACCAAAGAAAAGGTCCTGAACTAATAAGATGACAGAACCAAATCTTTCGTTTGGCATTTTTTACATTATAAAAATTCAAACAAAAAAGTCATAATTTCGTAAAACTACAGACACATAAAACTGTCATTTAGGTGGGTTATTTATCTTCATTTATAAATAAAACTAAGTACTCATTAAAGAAGAACATATTGGCAATATATACAGAAAAAAAAATCTAAATTTAATTAATATTTTTTTCCAAAAAATAATCTTGAAACACACTACAAAACCGTGCAACGAGCAATAGTAAATTGAACTAGGAAATCAGTACCGGCCGAGGCCTCTCCGAGAACGGACGTAACGCTTGTTTGCTTAGCAATTGTTATCGGATTATTTACGATTTACCTGAAATTGTAGTGCGACTATCACTTCTCAATACTAGGTATTTTTAATACTCGCTATTTTTTCTTAAAGATAGATAAAAACTTTTTGTATGTTTTTAAATTGTGTATATGATGCTGTAAGGAATTGCATTCCTAAATCCTGGTGATCCCTCGGGATTTTTAAAGGATCATCCGTTTAGATGTTTTTACGTGGTACAGAAATGCGTTGCATCCCGGGGACGTGCTATTACGGATAGGCTACTTTTGTCCTGGAAAATAAAAGTTCCCACGGGATTTTTAGAAACCTAAATCCACGCGGGCGAAGCTGCGGGCATCAGCTAGTTAATAAATAAGTATTGCCTCGAGCAAATAGCTGCATCTATTGTTCCCTTTCATTGAAAGGGAACAATTTAACAGTAAAACGCGATTTCGGTAGAGAATAGATTAATGCCTATCAGAGCAGTGGCATTGATCTATATTTTTAATAATTTCTAAAAATTAAATTTTTAACTGTTTAAATTTTACATGGGTGTCACATTTATTTCAAAAGCTTTTATAAATTTGTAAAACTCAATACTCAAGGTTTCATTATACTGTTTGTGATAAGGAAAACCATGTTTTTTAAATAAACAGAAAGTTGAATTTTGTATAATTAGTTATTGACTAGAATTATAACTTTTCAGAATTAAATATTCTTAAAGGCTTATAGTTTTACAGTTATTACCGGCTGACAATGCTATATGCCAATACCCTTGCTATTTGTCCTAGCCGCTAAATAAAATTTTGATGATTCATCGTCCTTTTATGGCATTAGCGCGGTTTCTTGTATTCCATTATGATTTCTTTTTTTGCATTTGCATAATAGCATTAGTTTATTGTCTTTTACAGCATTAGTACGGTATTTTGTATTTAGATTTTGGTTGTATACATTGTACACTCTAGCATAACACCTGAAACAATAGGATAATTACTATCATTTGCACGTGGTCATCCCTCGTGGATCTTTATGATGGTTTTATTTTTGAATAAAACAATTCTTTATCCAACTAAGGGAGGACTGAGTTTTCGGCAGCTATGTATAGTACGTGACAGGTCGAGATGGCACTCGAGGTATGAGGCGGGGGACGTTCTGCACACCCGCACGTCACCCGCGCTATCCCGCACCGGATTAGCCCAGGGATTGTGTGGGTGTGCGGGGCGTCCCTACCTTGATTGCCATCACAACCTGTCACGTGTTGTGTTGCGTGTTTGTTTGTTTATCAACTCATCAATTCACTTATTACTGCCAAACTGCACATTAAATTTTGATAAATGAGATCTCTCTTTGGCTTAGCTTTACCATTCCGTATGTTAGAGGCTATATTGTCATATGTCATAAAATTTTCTGATATGTCATAAAAGAACTTATCATAATCAAAACGAGATATATAACCTACAAGATATAACCTACAAAACCCAAAAAGTATATCGAAATTGGTATTACCTACACAAGACATGAAAAAGAAATGTATATCAAGAAAAAATAAACTTGAAATAGATGGATCGAGTTCGATATCAAATCATAGCAGTTACTATGAAAATTTCGAATACATGTATATAATGATTTATACATATTCAAATAAAAATCAATCATCTGCGGTGAAGTCTTTAAAAGTAGTTGGTGGGTTTTTGTACTTTCAGTTTTGAACTTTATCTTATTTTGTTTTTGTATCCCTAGCTGACTCGCGTAGCAGTGCACTTATTTTTGATGAATAAATACCTACTCAAGTGTAACATCTGCATTTTTGTACCTGTTAATCCCTTTCATTGTACTGTCCATTGTTTTGCGCTTACGGTAAGTACGATTTAGTACTAACAATAAAATTTGAAAAGATTGTAAAGGACCATAAATAAGAAAAATTGCTCAATGTCTTTATGAGTATTAGTAGCATTGCATTATATTTTCGATATAATATTTAAGACTTTTTAAATTTTAGACGGATTTCACATTTATTTTACCAGCCTTTATAAATATATATGTGAAAATTAATATAGTAGGTGTAATTATTTATACTGTGCATGATAAAGGAACCATATTTTCGTAAATATGTATAAGGAAAGTTGAATTTTGTATAATTTCTTGACTCTCTTATACTTACACAAGTATATAAAAGATTAGTATTAAGTACTGACTACAATTATAAGTTTTATTCACTCGTACTTAATCTATAAAGACAATACACTGTTTTAAAAAACATCACTGTTTTAAAAAAAACGACAAACTAACACCACATACTTAAAAATATTGAAAAAATAATCCGTTTGAAAATCGTCTAGGATCAAAACGGTTTGTTATAAACTAAACTGAACTCGGTACGTCCGTTCACGGAAACAAACAAAGAACCTCGGGTAAATACCTAAACTTGCCAAGCAGGCTCATGCGTTAACGCTCTTAAGGGGAAAAAGTTATAGTTAATGAGATTTAACACCTCTGTGGTACTTTTTACCCAGTAAAGCCTCCTGCCGCTTTAAGCGCGCGTGACACCTTGGATTAGGCGCGGTGTAAAATCGGCAGGGGTGACAAATTAAGGTAGGGTGTTAATCCACATAACTTAATATTTTATGGTAGGTGTCATATCTCTTTATGAGAACATTGTACCTTAAATAAAATATTATGAGTAGGTTTATGAAATAGAAATAGAAGGATTTTTAATCAAAAAAAATTAAGTAGATACTTTCGAATTGTCAATGGACCACCACTGGTTCGAATGACTTTTTTACCGAGAAAAGCCAGCAGAAACTCGATGGTTGCTCTTTTATTCAATTATGCCATATAGGTATAAAAGTAATCGCAATCTAGCGCATTGCTGGATCGAGTTGGGAGTTGATAATATTATGCTTATTTTAACCCCCGATCCAAAAAGAGGGGTGTTATAACTTTGACGTGTGTATCTGTGTGTATCTATCTGTGGCATCGTAGCTCCTAAACTAATGAACCGATTTTAATTTAGTTTTTTTTTTTGTTTGAACTCTCTCTCTCTCTACTCTCGATCAAGCCACCTTGGCTTGATCGAGAGTGTTTTTAGCTATAATCCAAGAAAATTGATTCAGCCGTTTGAAAGTTATCAGCTCTTTTCTAGTTACTGTAACCTTCACTTGTGTTCTTCGGGGGTGTTATAAATTTTTAATTTACACTTGTTGTCGGGAACCCCCCTAACTTCCACTTCATCTGCTTCGCCTTTTATTTCTCTTTTATATGAACCATACTATTCGTCAGGAGTGAGAGGGGTTACCGAATTCGTACATATTATAGGAGTCACGCTCACCTTTATCTGTTTCTTTGTAGGTCGGTCGTTCACTGTCGACCCCCGTACGTCCTTTCTATTCCTTGCATCGTTCAGACTGTTCCAGCTCGTCTCTCAGTGACCTGTAGGGTTACACAAACTATGATTTCACCGTAGGTGAAATCTCTAAGACCTAGACCATGGGGCAATTCTCTATCTTGGTATCTATAGGTTAGGAATGTGTGCATCTCTCTTCCACCCAGCGATTGGGACCCTCCAATATATATTCTATTCACTGATTTAAAGGTTACTTCGGCTGGCTATGGTTCCTCGGAACCATAGCTGGTGACAGAATGCCCGGCTGACCTCGCGCTACTGAGCGAGTCTAACGCCCTCTCTGTCTACCTTGCTTGTACCGTCCTTCTCATAGCGTATGCTGTATATTCAAGGATGTCGGTACCATCCGTCTCATAGCGTATGCTGTATATTCAATGATGTCGGTACCATCCGTCTCATAGCGTATGCTGTATACTCCAGGATGTCTGTACCGTCCCCCTCATAGCGTACGCTGTATATTCAAGGATGTCGGTACCATCCGTCTCATAGCGTATGCTGTATATTCAATGATGTCGGTACCATCCGTCTCATAGCGTATGCTGTATACTCCAGGATGTCTGTACCGTCCCCCTCATAGCGTACGCTGTATATTCAAGGATGTCGGTACCATCCGTCTCATAGCGTATGCTGTATACTCCAGGATGTCTGTACCGTCCCCCTCATAGCGTACGCTGTATATTCAAGGATGTCGGTACCATCCGTCTCATAGCGTATGCTGTATACTCCAGGATGTCTGTACCACTCTTCTCTTAGCGTATGCTGTATAATCGGTCCCAATGGCTTGTGATGAGAGGTACACACATATATCCACTAACAAACTAACAATGGGTGCGCAACCATTACACGTGGGACTTTTATATCTACAAGTTAACCGGGAATATCTAACACATAGAAAATGGTCTAAATATGAAATAGCCTAGGTACTTAGCTTTGACTTCACCATCCACACGAACACTGGAACGGGTTTAATCCACGTGCTCGGTGCCTCGCCATTTCGCACCGTCGCCGCCATTTTGAGTAACTAAATGAAGTTGAAATGTAATTTTACAACTGTATCCTTCCGGTATACCATAGACAAATTAACTTCTCTGCCATAGACGAATGTTGCCATAATATTTACCTTTGTTCTGATTACTTCGCGAATGGGTAACTTCGCGACACTTGTAGAAGAATACCTTTAATAGATTTTTGAAACTTATCTAAAGGCAAGTCTAAAATTTATTACGGAATTATGTTACTAAAAGTACGCTCATCGGTATAAAAGATTACGCTTATTTCAACAAACTCTATACATTTGCTCCAGTTATACAATTTGTTGCATAATATCCATAACAATCCGGCTGAGTTTAGGACCGATTTGTAGATGTGCATACCTACCTACAAAGAAATAATGAGCTTCATAGCGTGATACCCAGGGGAGATAATTATGAGGTCATAAAGATTTTTTTAAATTCCAATGTAACAACCCTGTAAACAGCTGATTGCGGAAATGAACTCGTAAAACCTTCGTGAACTCGAAGAACCGTTTGAACGTTTGTCAAGTACTTAGCTGAGACAACGAATGAATCTCCGATACCCTATGATGGTACCTAACACTCTGTATGCATACTCTTAACCTGTGTGACCTCTGCGAAATTCTTGCAATGTTATTTCTTAAGATGAGAGATTTGAGAGTACGAATAAGTGATGGTATAGCCTAAATTGAGAATTTCTTAACCTTAAAGCAGTTACGCCGATCGCATGTTCCATTTGTGCTAGGTTAACAGGGCTCTCTCCGTCACTCGTTTTATACCATTTCATACAATCGTAGTTCCAATTTCATTTGAATAATAAGCAACCAAAGTCCATGAAATTTTGCAGACATATTCTAGAAACTAATATCTGTGTCTGTGGTGTTTTAGATTTTTCTAAAAATACAGTATAAACTCTATATAACGACACCGAAGGGACTGTGCATTTTATGGCGTTATAGAGAGTTGTCGTTAAATGGAGAGAAGAAACATCAGAATTAGAAAAAGAAAAAGTATATTTATGTGCATAAAAAAGAATGTTATTTGAACGCTAGAAAGTTTGTGAGCAACTAAGAATATGATAAGGTATAGATAATCCATGACTCCTACTCATGAGTCATGGTCAACAACAGTGTACACGTACAAGCAATCCCAATTTGTAAACAAAAGAACGAATTTCTTAGAATGTTCCGTATGCATGATGCCGACAGTCGAGTTTATTGCGGGCTAGGATAATAAAGCGACAATAGATCGTACACAGCTGCGCAGTTTTTACTAATTTTAGCAACTTAAAAGGTACTTTTTATTACTCAATTGTTGTCGTTATTGAGAGTGGGTGTAATGCTATGTAGAGTGAAACATGGTATGAAAGACAAGCTAAACCAACCGAAGCCAATTGATTTCGACGCTTAAGGGAGTTTGTCGTTAAATAGAGTGACGTTACATGGAGTTTACACTGTATGTAGTTTTAAAATTACAGGGGCTCAAAGATTTGTATGAAAATTTTAAGACCGCGTAACTTTGAAACCGAATATTTTAACAGAAATCTGGAAAACCACAGACATAGATATTAGTTTCTAGAATATGTCTGCAAAATTTCATGGACTTTGGTTGCTTAATATTCAAATGAAATTGGAACTACGATTGTATGAAATGGTATAAAACGAGTGACGGAGAGAGCCCTCTTAATTATTTCCGACAAAGACGTTCACATATTATACTACCTAAAGTACCTAATATATATTTTTTGACGTTGACTTTATAATAAACATGCTTTTTAATACTTTCGCCCACAATTTTTTTTGCCCAAATGTTATTGGAATCATTTTATTAGGGCGGTCAAACTTGGTGAAGTATATTATAACTATGACTATATATATACGGGTTTGAATTGCAAAATCTCCTGTTCAATTAATCCAGTGATTAAAATAATATTTAATTAATCTATTCATCATCATGATTATCAAACGATAGACTTCTGCTGGACATACAGGTCTCTCGTAGGAATTTCCACACACCACGGACTTGTGCCTCCTGAATCCAGGAGTTCATCCTGAGACGCCTCTAACCTGACGTAGACGGCACCGCTGGGTTTTTTAGTGGGTATGCTATATGAATGCAGCATCAAATGCATTGCTAGTGAGCCCCACATACCCGCTTTTGAGCGGCATGCGTTATTGCATTTTTACCAGCGGAAAAAAAACAAAAAAAAAGGAGTTCCCTGCAACTTGTTTGATATTGTCTTCTGTTCACCTACTGAATGGGTAATCTTCTAACGCTGCACTTTCCGGTGCAAGGTCACCTTGGGACCCCAACGTTCATCGGTGTTTCGGACTATGTACCTTGCCCATTGCCACTTTAGCTTTGCACCTAATACTGTTTTGTAATCTACTATACAGTGAAATGTCATGTATGTGCTTACCTTCTCCACTGGAAAACTGTTAATATTAAATTAGTAGCTTGAAGTGAGATTACCCACACAGATGACACTCAAAGACCGCGGGCTCTCAAACGCTTGTGGTATTAACAGTTTAACGCTCCTAACTCGAACACGTTGTGTTTAAATAATATAACAGGTAACTGTAAATTCTGTGGTCGTAAGGAAAAGGGGCATAAGTCTGATACGCGGCTACAGCTCGTTTCGCCAGTACGGACCAAAGAAAGAAATTAGTCAAGACACCGTTTCTTAAAATCAAGATACACTTTGAAATATACATTATATTGTGATTTAATTTATAGTTTTCTTTTGTAAATGAGCTCATATAATATATAATCCAATTTTTTTAATTTTATTATTATATATTTTAAATTAATGTGACTTGTGCCTCTTTTCTAAACCCAACTTCGGCTGCCAACCTTACGTTATACTAACTTAGGCCATTTTTTTAGTAAGTAGTTATTAATAAAAACGAACAAATTAAGATAATTTGTTTGTTATACTATTCATTTATTCGATAAAAATACTTATAATCTTAGATCACCGATGTGGCTGGTTCAAATCTCAATAATTGGAAGTATTTGTGTTATGGACACAGATTTTTAGATGATTCTATGTTTATGTAAATGTGATTTTGATATTATATTAAATATTATATTATATTAGATTTAGATTTATATTATATTTAATTTTTGTATGTCTGTAAATTATTTTTAAAAGTGATGTTAACAAGAATTGCTGCAAACCAAATCTTTCATTGCTGAAGGTTTCTTTGTTTCTTCAATTTTCTAGATTAGCAAAATCTGCTTTTATTTGATGACTGTCAAGTTGGTGTCTCTTTTTAAATGGGCTCTACTAATTTAATTATCATATGTTGCGCGTCATAGGTATTACACGTGTCTAGAACTGACTTTTGAATTTAAGACCAGTGCTCTTAAATATTTTGCCAAAGTGTAATCTGGAAACTGGATATGTCTTCTTTATACATTACGTACCCACATAAATTGTTAAGTGCAAGCCTAATAGAAGATAGGTTTTACCTGTGTGTCGTCGTGAATAATGAGATCTATAAGTTAGGTAAGTCATAAATCAAGTAGCTTATGTGGTCAAGAATTAGTTATTCTTTTCTTCCGAAATTTTAGAAGGTGGAGTTGTAAGATCTAGTTTTGTCATTACTTGTAATAATGCCGGATATTCCAAAGAAGGATTTTTAATAACTGTTCGCATAAATTTGTCTGTCTCACAAAATGTCTGTTTGAAAGATTCTTATTTCAACTAAGACTTCTAAACTCCAGACAATCTAATCCCGAAATACATGGTCAATTGGTTAATGTAATTGACATTTCTTCCAAAAATAAATTTTGTCCACTGATCGTTAAACGGACCTACAATCTTTTTAGGACCATGCTAGTTGTGCCTAATATAAAACTCTCTTATTGAAATCACTATGGTTTCAGTATTCTTGAAATATCTGACTTTGCTGCTCAAAGGTAAATTTTATAAGCAGATTTCTTCCTGCAGTCTGATTAATGTTTTACTCATAGATATGTGTTTTACTTTACTTGCACTAACTATTCTTCCTTTTTGGTTTATATAATGTATCCTCTGTTTCTTTTAAGTTTTATAATGGACCTTATATTGTTGTCTTCCTCTTTCTTTCGTTGTGAGTAAGATGAATCTAGAATAAGAAATATATTTCTGAATTTACCGGTAATATACAAATTATACAACAAAATTATAGGAGTAGGGCGTAGGACTACGGACACGTTTTGACAACAAAAAATAACAAATAAGTTATAACTAAACCGTTAAGTAAGTAATAATAAATTAGAAAACTTATTACCTACTTAGGTACTTCCGAAGTGGTACAAAAGAATCCATAACTGACTTAAATGAAACAATGGTGGTGGAATCTTGCGCAAAGGTCCAGGTGCCTAACAAACAGTGTTGTCCTATAATGGGATCGGTTACCTAACGGTTCGATAGTAATAATTGGCCCAAAAAAACACCAAAACAATTAAACAGTGCAACTTCGGTAATTTATCATGAGCTTTTTTTGTTCTGAAACGCAACGATTTGAGAACTAAGTAGACATGATGCCATATTATTCCAAACCAAAAATTTTGCGAAACCTTGTTTCAAGTAGGCATGATTTAAGTTGTGCCCCTATTCTTTGTTAAGAAGTGGTTAAGACAGACGATAATCGACTTGTGCCCAATTTTTGTTTAGTTTTTATTCTGGAATAAACAAAGTTTTCGTAAAATATGTATTTTTCCCTTGAAGCTTGAAATAATATATTTCATTAGTGAGTTTTTGTAATTTTAGTGAAAAATGCGACTTGTGCCCCTTTTCCTTCCGACCACAGAATTACAGTGTAAATTGCACCCGTTTTGATACTTGTAACTCGTATGTATACAACTTCAAAGTTACATCGTTATATCTGACTGAAAATCTGCTGACAATCTTCCCCTTCAGTTTCAATCTGATTTCCCTTTCAGTTTTCACACGCGGTATTTTAATATTAATACTTAATATCAAATATATTATAATACACCAACATATATCATTGAATGATATATCTAATATTCACACATTACTCACGCAATTGGCCCAGAAAATTTTGCATACTATAACTAATTAGGTACCTATATAACTACTAATAAACTTACCTACTTCGACTTTGCAAAAGTATGTGTAAATAAATAAATAGGTACTATAAACTTTCCTCAAAAAGGTCTAACTTAAATTGTGGTGAAAACCGCATTGATATCCCTGTAAATATACAATCAATATCAATATACAGGGATATACTGTATATTAAACCAAACAGATATACGTGGATGAGGCAGGTACAACCACGTATTTTTACAAGCCCAATATTTTTACCGTTCAATTACATCAGGAAATCTTGATTTTAATGTGAGGATGGAGTGTTCGCTTAAGATAATATAGATTGTACATTATTTCTTGAGTTACTAAATTATAAAAACTCAAAAATGCTAAAAAATATAGATAGGTACCTAGTAGTTACATATTGTAACTAGGTACAGTCAGCAACAAAACAGTGTTTGCACCCGTCCATAGTCGCTTGTACTGGATGGCGGGTGGAAACCTAGCTTTGTTACTGACTGTACCTACGAGTATCGCATCATAGGTAATAATATGGAACGAAATCCCATCCTAGACTTTACCAATAGTCACTTATGAAGGTCGGATCGATCAAAACTCAATTTATCGTCGTCTAGCGAATTAATTACAGTTTAATCTTTGTCGGGCGATGGCGGTGACCGAAAAATTGCGAGTGACAACGACAAGCGCCGATAATTGCCGATAACAAATTGTTGAAAGTTTTTTTTGCTTCATTTGTGGTTGCAAAATAATATGTGGGAATTTATGATAACAAACAAATATAAATTAAAAATTTATAACACCCCCGACAAGTGAAGGTTACAGTAACTAGAAAAGAGCTGATAACTTTAAAACGGCTGAACCGACTTGGATTATAGCTATGAACACTCTCGATCAAGCCAAGCCACCTTTCAAACAACTAAACTAAAATCGGTGCATTAGTTTAGTAGCTACGATGCCACAGACAGATACACAGATACACACGTCAAACTCTTTTTTGGTCGGGGGTTAATAAAGTACTAAAAACTTTTACGAGACTTTTCACCTCGATTGGTGACAAAAGGGCTGAATCGGCCTGGCTGTCTAACGCGGAAATGCAGCCAGTATTCTTGGCACCATTTTACGTGGGCATGATTTGTAAAGTAATTAGATAAGAGTAGCGAAAAGTTTTATTGTAATATTTTCAATAAAAAAAGTACAAAAAACTTAAAAATAAAATCCATTAAGGTATCTACTCCTTTAAAAACTATGTTTTTGGATATTATAGTGCATTATATCCGCAATATTAGGGTTGTTATGGCGTATTTGTAACGCGGAGTAAATCGAGAACATTGCTTTTATCAATGTCGAGTAGCTATCGACCGATTTTTCGGGGTGATAATCCAACCATAGGCTTGAATATCCACAAATACAAACATATACGACTTCATAATCTGTTAAACACATTACCCATCTTAAGTTTTCCGTAGCTAGTTAAAAACATAGATGACACATTGTAATTTTTCTTGATCAAGTTTTCCTGGATAGGATGGGCATAAAAACTCCTAATAATCGAGAAGAGAAATACTCGTATTACATTGAGAAAAAAAAAAAACAGAAAGCACTTATATTTTCCTGCACAAAGTTATCAACTAGCGTGTCGAACTGTCGTGAACATGTCTATAAAAAATATACTTTTAGGTAGTAAATATACGAGCATTTCCATTTTGGTTGTAAAAGCGATTTATTTGATATTTGAGTTGTTAACGAAGGTTCGCTTTGACGTACCGCAAACGTTTACCTATTGCGTGTTGAGTACTTGGTGGAGCCACAGTCATATTAACATAATATTATGTTTGCGTCTCCAATGGAAGAGTCAATCAGTATAACATATTATCTTACCTATATCTTTAAAAGAACCTCACACATTTTTAACCCTCGACCCAAAAAGAGGGGTGTTATAAGTTTGACGTGTGTATCTGTGTAACTGTCTGTGGCATCGTAGCTTCTCAACGAATGAACCAATTTTAATTTAGTTTTTTTTGTTTAAAAGGTTGCTTGATCGAGAGTGTTCTTAGCTATAATCGAAGAAAATCCGTTCAGCTGTTTGAAAGTTATCAGCTCTTTTCTAGTTTTCATATAGAGGTTTTTGTCGGGTTTTTTTAAATTTTGAGTTATAAACGGAGATATTGATCATCATTTACCCACGATGCTATTTAGTTAAGAATGTACCAAACAATAAAATAATGAGAAAAAGAGTCGAAAATAATATAGAGCACATAAAAGATAGCAAGTTACTGTCAGAAACGTAGCTTTTAAGATAAGTACATATACGGACCCGTAAAAAGATTTGTTTCGTAAGATTAAAAGGTTCAATAGGTATAAAACTGAGTTGAATGAAGACGAGCTTATCCCTAAAAGTATGGATTATTTAAGGCAAAAAGTGCTCATAAAGCTTTTTATTTTAAGAGAGATATGCGTAAACATACTTCTATTCAAATATACTTCGAATAAAGCTCAAAAGTCTAGAGGTTTTCTTTTGAATAAAGCTTCTTAATATTACATTTTATAAAATTTGCTTTTATTATTATTAGTACTCGTATATGAAATCTAAAATTTACTGAGTGAATACTGGCTTAAGTCCAAAACTAATGATTATTACAAAACAGTTCAGAATTTTACCGTTAAGACGCAGTACACCTTAGGCTTTACTGAAAAATTTCAGGATTGATTGTATTCAAGCTTTTACGGTACCTATCAAGTAATTTTAAAAGTAAAAATACCCCGATTTAGGTTTGCACTGCTGACTCATGTCTGTCATGGTGTTTATAAATGAAAAAAAATTGAGCTATTTTTTCACATTTTGGAAATGGAACCATAGATACGTATAAATCGCTAGGTGCTATATTTTTCTGCAGGGTGCAATTTATTAGGAACTACTCGTAGATGATGCCTGCGACTTCGTCGGCGTGGATTTAGGTTTTTTTAAAATCCCGTGGGAACTCTTTGATTTTTCGAGATAGGAAGTTGCCTATACAGTTTACGGGATGCAAGCTACTTCTGTACCATATTTCATTTAAATTGGCTAAAAAGGTGGGTCTTGTAGAATCCCGTGAGAACTATTTGATTTTCCGGGATAAAAGTAACCTATATTCTTCCCCTGGATGTAAGCTAACTACCATTTCATCAAAATTGGTGAAGCTGTTAGGCCGGTAAAAGCTAGCAGACAAACAGACAGACACACTTTCGCATTTATTATATTTTAGTATGAATAACAATACATTTAGAACTATCATTATAATTTACTAAGGGATTGTGTATTAGCCACACTATCTACCGCTCTTAGTAGCCCAAGGCTCATCATCAGTCTAAATCAGAGTTCAGTTCTGCTATAGTTCAACATCATCTGGACCTAAATCATGGCAGGCTACCGTTGCACTGAGCATAATTTATAGGGCACTACTAGGGATTGCAATCCAGCGGCATTTTCAATCCAGCTGGATTTTTGCTGGATCGAAGCAAATCCAGCTGGATCCAGCGCGGATCCAGCATTTTTAGATTTTTCAAAGAAATGCAATATATTTTTATGTTTTTACTGTAGAAACTTTAATAACTAACTACTTTATATTTATTTGTAGTTATAATATGAGCTTTTTACCTATTAAAAAGCGTTTTATATGAACTTTTAAAAACTTTTTTGAATGAAATTAGGTATGTATTTAATCAATTGAAGTATCGTAACATTCATTATTATCTTTACACTTTTGCCATTTTATAGGTAGGGATTCCATTGCTGAAAAAATTGTGAGAGCGAGAATCAATAAAATCTTTGAAGACAATAGAATCTTTGGATTGAATCGAAATAGAATTTTTGTCCTTGCAAGAAATTGTCTAAATTGCGGAAAAAGTGTTGTTTGAAGCAAGGTTCGAGGAGTATGGTGGGTGTTTCCAACCACAGCTCCTTAATTTAACGACCGTCTGTCGTGAAATATGAGGTCTTACGTTATGCTGAAGCAGCAGTGGGCTACAGCAATTGACCAGTCTCAGTTGTTTAACGTTAACGTTATTGTGACGGTTTTGAGTAGAGGTGGCGCTCCAAAATCGATGGTTTTGAGTAATGTAAACGCAGCATGTAACCCATAGCGTGTTTGTTGGTTTATTATGCTTTACTCAACTCATGCGGTACCTACCCGTTTTTCGAGCTTTTTCACTTTACCAATTTGTTTTTAGTGAATTAAACTCGTTTTATCATTTACAAGTGGTTAATGTACCACTAACTCTGACGTGGTTTGGGATGAATCCGCTTCGACCATAAACTTTAATTCTTCACTGTCAACTAGGATCTCCGGCTGTCCACGGAGTTTGTTTTGTAGGTCAAAATAATTTCCAGAAGGAAAACGTTGGACCCAAAAACGTACCGTGCTTTCTTTTAAAGTTATAGCTTGCTTCATACACAACATTTATCTGAAGTAGCTATTCATTTAAGTACCTATTTTGCTAACTTTGTAGGCCATTCAGTTTCTCAGTCTCGATTCTAATTTTCGATATAAAATTGCATACCCAACCCCAATTCCCACTTTTATCCTAATCCCCACTAAAATTTTAATAGAAGTTGAAGTTATAATATAATTCCAGATTTGAGACGCCAATCCTGTTACAGTTTTTTTTACTTTTCTGAAATACATTCGATGGTTTTTACGCGAAAATAAAGTTAGTTACTTGTTTTTAGCTGATTGCGGATCCGCACCGCTGGATCCAGCGTCAGATGCTGGATCCAGAAAGCCCTTAAAACGTGCTGGATCCAGCTGGATTGCTGGATTGCGGATCCAGCATTGCAATCCCTAGGCACTACTGTATCAAGTAAGCGACACAAACATATTGGTACAAATTAGACCGCTCATTGGATCCAAAGTAATTTAAACTTGATCATTATTCACTAAATGTCTACTTGTCATCATCATTATCAACCGATCGATGTCCACAGCTGGACATAGGGCTCTTGTTGGGACTTCCATACGCCATAGTCTTGCGCCGCCTGAATCCTGCGGCTCCCTGCGAATTACGACTGGTTTGCTGTTTTCTGTCCACTTCTTTCACCCAATCTATCAGTTGGATTTTTCTATGGATAAGGATAAAGCAAACAAGTGTTAATTAAAAATTTATAACACCTGACAAGTGAAGGTTACAGTAACTAGAAAAGAGCTGTTAACTTACAAACGGATGAACCGATTTTCTTGGATTATAGCTGCTAAGAACACTCGATCAAGCCACCTTTCAAACAAAAAAAACTAAATTAAAATCGGTTCATTAGTTTAGGAGCTACGATGCCACAGACAGATACACAGATACACACGCCAAACTTATAACACCCCTCTTTTTGGGTCGGGGGTTGAAAAAGGAAGGGTCACTCTTCGGTTAATACTGTGTAACTTTTATCGAGAAAAAATGCTCAGTATGCGCACAGACGATATGTCACGGGTAAAATCGAATAGAATCATATTGTATTGAGTGTAATTATTCTCAATTCCCTCTTTCTACTTCCTGACTTAATAATGAGGTACAGGGTAGTAACATAAATACAATTTTCGAATCCCAGCTTACTGCCTATATTATTTTGCCCGTTAGTTAGTTCGGCAAATCCGACGTTTATCGCTGCTTCTTTCCGGCGTCGATGTTCCACCCTCTTTAACCGTATCCTGAAAATAAAAACAATACGACAGATAGGATTTTATTGGTATTATTTTATCCCATGTATCGTTCACAGCGTTCACTTTTTTTTTCAATATGGAAGATATTTGTTTTATGTTGACTTAAGTGATATAGGAAGATTGGTTTATTTTGCCGACGTAGGATTTATTTGAGAATTTTTCCCTTTACGTGGATTAATTTGGGATAAAAGCGTGTTCAATTCAAAAATACAATTTCCTTGTTTTTCGCATTTGAGGATAAGAATACTATATATATCAATTCTATAGGTTATCACATAATATAATATGTGGTTGTATACTTTCAAAGTAAGTAGGTACTCAAACTATGTTAAAGTCTACTGAATAATCGAAATAACTGTAATAAGTATTGCTGAGAATGTTCCATGGACTGCAATCTAAGTTGTCTCTGACAGAAGCGATCACTGAGATAAGACTTTCGAAACAGCTTTACCTAATGTCCTAAGTACCTTTATTCGAGCGTATTGGAGTTTCCGAAGTTATTAAAGTTAATTTAAACTCACGTTGCTGTAACTACCTGGGAGGTGATTAAGAACTCCTTTTAATTTTCCTTTAATTACTCCTTCAACTACCTTCGAAAACACATTTTAGAGTAACGGGTTGCTATCAATTTGAAATTGTCTATACTTAGAACTCAGAGTTGCCTCATAATATTTCCACAGCTGGGCAATACCCTTTAAGAAAGAGGAATATACATATATTTAATCACTACCCATATTATAAATGTGAAAGTATGTTTGTTTGTTGTAGTTTTGGTTTGTCCTTCAATCACGTCGCAACGGAGAAACCGATTGACGTGTTTTTGTATAGGTATAGTTGAAGACCTGAAGACTTTTCGTCAGAATCGGTTAAACGGATGGGTCCTGAAAAGCTAGTAGACAAAATAAAAAATATTAAGTACTAGCTGTGCCCGCGACTTCGTTCGCGTGGAATAGTGACTTTTCGCGCTTTATATAGCCACGGACGCTCAGGCGCGAGGCGCCGTGATTCTTTAAATTGACATAACTTTTTTATTTATGAACCGATTGACATGAAATAAACACTAAATCCTAAGTGAAGCTTACTACAATATATTAGTGAAAACCGTATCTAAATCGAATAAGCCGTTTCTGAGATTAGCGTGCACAAACACACAGACAAACAGACAAACAGACAAACAGACAAACAGACAAAAAAAAAATTACAATTTCGGGTTCGGCATCGATATAATAACAACCCCTGCTACTTTTTTTTATATATTTCCATTGTACAGACACCACTTTTCTACAATTTTATTATATGTATAGATTAAGACGACATTACTCAAATAATTTTGTGCGCAATACATTTCATTTTAAGTATTTATACATACTTTTATTAAGTACTAGCTGATGCCCGCGACTTCGTCCACGTGGATTTAGGTTTTTCGAAATCCCGTGGGAACTCTTTGGTTTTCCGAGATAAAAAGTAGCTTATGTGCTAATCCAGGATATTATCTATCTCCATTCCGTATTTCAGGCAAATCCGTCCAGTAGTTTTTGCGTGAAGGAGTAACGAACATACACACACACACACACACAGTGTGGTAATAAGATTTTTTAAATACTGCAAGCACTAAACCCTCGTCTGACTGTGTAGGCTACTTTATAGGTAGAGCACGCAGAATACTGCCTAGTACGGCGAAATATACAAAGAGTTTTCATATTATTATTTATGCGCGCCACATGGTAGGACATGGCTCACACATCCCTCTCGTTTATAACGTTAAAATCAGCTTACATTGTCGTCCGCTGTCTAACATGCACGAAAACTTGTCACACTGCCCGGACGTCGGATCAAACTATTTTTTATTGTGGAGGTATTTCGTTGAAAGGATTTTCGTATCCCTTTTGCGTACAACGTTGCTGGCATCTATTAATACGATACGTCATATCCTTTTAATGGTTTATGCTGCAATATTTTGAGGATGACTTTTTTAAGTATTAGTCATGTGAGTCATCTACGGATTTTTTCTTTTCTGTTATCACTTAGAGGAACTCTGAGTACAGGTTATCTCCATAGCCTGAGTCTGAGTTTAGACTAAAATAAACAAATAAATAATACTGAGTGAATAATAATTAAACAAAACTTTCCTCACAGGGCCATAATTTTAAAAATGACTTATGAAAACATAGGTACTTTGGTTCTGAAATTAGCGTTCCATTAAAAAGTTTTTCTCAAAAAATATATTTAGGTATATGAAAAATGTCATCAAAAAGTTAGATAGGACGCTTTGTATTCACAAGTGCTCGCAAATTGGTTTGGATTCGTCCCTAAAAAAGTTCTAAGCCTAATACAATCAAATTTCTTTGATAATTTTCGTAATGAACGCCATGTTTCACTAATTGTGGTAATCAATATGTAGATTTGTTATTACAGAGCGGCACCGACGAAGCTCAATTTTGGTATTGATATTTCCCGTTTAAAGGATACTAGACTTTAGTGAATACAGTAAAGGAATAAAATACTAAATAAAAGTTTTTCATACTGTGCATAATTTTATCTTTCTTGATACCCTCTTTTTACCTTTTCCTCTTTTTACCCTCGTACAAGATGGAACACTATGTACTTTTTATTTATTTTTGAATTTGTATGTTTGCAGTTTCGATTTTTTTATTATTTGTTTCTTAAAGCGGTAATAGGAGTACACTCTATGAAAATTCAAACTATTTTCTTAAATCAGTAAACCCCCAGTAATATTTATGTTTCAAGGTCCTTGAGTGTCGAAGAATTAAACTATTTACTAAATTTTCTTTTAACCTTTCATAGTTCATTTATTTATTACTTTATACAATCATAGTATCTATTTGTTTGTTCTCGCCACTGCTGTCATGACACCGACGCAAAAGTCGGCGAATTTTGATCCTGAACGTTCATCACATAAAAGGGAAACTTCAGTTCGAGGTTGTGGTTTCTATTCTCTCTTACGGATCATAGGATACAGGCTTTCTGACAGACAGATTTACGGACGGACAACGGAAGCTTAGTAAGAGGGTCCCATTAGCATCCTTTCGTTACGGAATCCTAAAAAGATAGACTTATGGTATCAAATAGGGATTTTCTAAAATCTTGTCTTATACATTTCTACACTTAATTAAGTACATTTTCATTCTAAATTAAACTTATTAAAACTAGAAGAATGTAGTTTGCCAATCATAAAAATTCTCGTATGCATTCAGTAGACGATAAAAATAGTATTCAAAAACTTTGATAGGGTGCTTTGCATTCATGCACAGCTTGCAAATTGGTTTTGTCCCATTCCGGCTTGTTTTGAAAAGTCTCGATAGTTTTGAGACTTTTTGAATATAAGCTACTGCATTTCATCAAAATCTTTTATAACCTCATTTAGGTATTCTTTACTAAAAAGTATCGCACAAATTTTCAATCCGAGTTTTTCTGTATATTGGGACATAGGAATTTAAAAAACCTGATGTTTCTAAAAAAACAGCAGCTTTTATTTAGTGCTATGTACTTAGTTTTCTATATAGCACTAAATAAAAACCTGGTAGGGAGTAGATTTTCATCAACATCAGCTCAGCTTTTTTCAACATTTTTGGCGATAACTCAAAAACTATTTTTTGGAGTTAGCAGCTTGTGGCAAGGTCAAGGAGATGGACTTTTGGTCTTATTTTTAAATTACCAAGGGATAAATAAAATCTAAATACTCGGGGACGAAGTCACGGGCATCATCCAGTGAAAAAAAAAATTATATCGTACACTACAGTAAATAAAGTAATTGTACAAAAAGTAAGTAAGTTGTAAATAGGCAGCCTTTTCGCTAAAAGACCATTTCAGGCAACCTTAAGGCAGAGGATACAAAAGCCTGTTGTTTCATGTCAAAATACTAGCTGAATCACGCGCAGCAATTCACGCAGAAAAACGCGCTGTGATCCATTGTTTCATTTTGGCGTTGAAGTACAGACGAATAAACCAACAATCAAACCAACACACTTTCGCATTTATAATATTCATAGTGATTTTACACTCCTATTTTATACTGAGGTCATTACAAAACTAGCAATACCTCCTACTCTAGAAACCAATTTCGTTTTTTTAATCTTCATAATATTATTACCTTAATTACAAACTATTTTCCCCGTGAAAACAATTCGACTGTCTATATTACTCGGAATCAATCGTAATCACAAAATTCTCATTTATTTTTTTCTACTTATCATCCTTTCATTTTCCAATAAAGAAATCTAATATCTTTTGAATATCGAGATATTTGCCTTTTAAATTGACGTAGTCAAATAGATTGAATAATAAAGTATCGGCTGCTACTTAATTCTGTCCAAACAAAGTACTCGAAAAAATATATTCTTGAAAGAAAAATCTTTCACAGTAAACTATTAGTACATGGAACAACTATTCAGCTGCTTTGTACTTGTATATTGTTCTTTTTCTGGAATGTATCCATAATAGACTTAACAGATTTATGTTCAGCTTAACTGCACATTACGAGAGGAGCCGCAAAGTATATTTTAGTATAGAAAAGATATCATACTGTGTTAGCTCAATCAGTGACTGCACTGATTGAGCTAACCAGAGCAAAAACTGGCGAGAGCTACTGAGCTCCCTCCAGTTTTTATAATGCTTTATCGGCGAAAAGCCACAAGAAAGCGCTGTCCCTGTTTCCAACACATTTCCTAGAGTTTCTAGGAAATGTGTTGGAAACGTTGCAGTTACAAACTATGTATATTTCAGGCTTGTGGACTTTAAAATGAAAATTGGCACAAATTTTATAGACAACAGTAAAAAAATTAATTTCAGTAAACCATCGGGTGAAAATGGGAACATAATTGAATCTGGCGGAGGGGGAGTGAAAAAAGAGCGGAAAAGCCGATGGCGAGCGAGGACATTTTTATTGCTTTATAAAACCAAAGCGAGCTAAAACTCTCCCCATTGGCCAATTTTAAGAACGCTGAGATAAGTTTAAGACACTTTATATCAAGCTAGTGATGGCGAAGTCAAAAAGATTGTATCATTATATCTTGTCATGTAGATATTGATATACCTACACACTAAGTTAATGTAGCGTCAGGAGCATCTTTTTAACAGATAAAACTACGGTCGGCCTCAGAATTCGAGTAGCAATTCCGAAACTATTGGATCAAAAACCTGTCGCACTTATGAATTTTTTCTATAAACACGCCACACACACCTAACGCATGTGTATAATCGTTCCACGCGAATATGATCACTAAGGTGCAAAACAACTTACGGCCTTTAACTATACAGACATGAGTACCACATAGAGAAGAAGTTTGTCTATTTGTCGTACATATTTACCTAAGACGGAATGGAGATACTAAAATAGGTTTGGGGTTAGAGCAACGATGTTAGAGATTGTGTGAGTTTGTACTTTGTGTATTTACTTGTTAGCAATTTCCTGGACAAGTTGTTTGAAAAGACAAGGAATATTAGCTTATTCCTTGTCACACTATAATATTATAAAGGCGAAAGTTTGTTTGTATGTGTGTGTGTGTGTGTATGTGTGTGTGTGTGTGTGTGTGTGTGTGTGTGTGTGTGTGTGTGTGTGTGTGTGTGTGTGTGTGTGTGTGTGTGTGTGTGTGTGTATGTTTGTTACTCTTTCACGCAAAAACCACTGTACGGATTTGGCTGAAATTCAGAATGGAGATAGATAATATCCTGGATTAGCACATAGGTTACTTTTTATCCCGGAAAATCAAAGAGTTCCCACGGGATTTCGAAAAACCTAAATCCACGCGGACGAAGTCGCGGGCGTCAGCTAGTCTACAATAATGTGTACTTAATAGAAAATCCTGTGCAAAAAGGGTTTGAACATTGTTATATGGGACCTGGCATACCTACTTACTTTGAAAAACCTCGTTTTGGCTGTCAATGATAAATCATGTGTCGATAGACTAATTTACCACAATTAATTTTAAAAAATTAATTAATTTAAAAAAAAAAGTTAAAAAGTGACGTAAGTGACATACCTACTTTCTGAGATAGCTAAGTTTAACCTAAGGTTTAACCGTAGAAAAATAAAGCATCAACAACTTTGTACTTAAATGTATCAGAAAGTATATTATGTATGTATATAGCACTTACAACATTTCAGCAATGAACACTTTTTGATTGTAATTACTTAACTTATCGATTGACATATTATGTTTTAGCATTTTGGCTGCCGAAGGTTTTCAAAGTGGCGGTCTTGTAGGTACGTATGCCAACTAGGTTCAATGCCCTTTCAGCTTTCTAGGTCCAAGAGTTTACACAGAATCAGTGAGTAAGGATTTTTATTCATAGGATTTTTGCCTTTGTTTAGTAAACGACAGATTTGTGAACAATTGTCTATTAGATGAAATTACCTATTTAACCCAGCTATAGAATGTCTTGCTTATTCATTGTTGACCTTTTCTATTAAGCACCTACCTAAATAAAGTACCTATACCTACATAGTTACCTAACTAACACAAGTGTAAATTAAAAATTTATAACACCCCCGACAAGTGAAGGTTACAGTAACTAGAAAAGAGCTGATAACTTTCAAACGGCTGAACCGATTTTCTTGAATTATAGCTAAGAATACTCTCGATCAAACCACCTTTCAAACAAAAAAAACTAAATTAAAATCGGTTCATTAGTTTAGGAGCTACGATTCCACAGACAGATACACAGATACACACGTCAAACTTATAACACCCCTCTTTTTGGGTCGGGGGTTAAAAATAAACGCTAATTAACACTAACAAATTCGGAAATTGGCTATACACAGAAAATATCTGAATATCCAACGATCAATCGTTAACTTACGTTAACCGAAGTTGAAATGTATTTTTTTCATTATATGGTTGCCCGCACGCGTCACAAACGGGAACAAATTGGCATAAAATGAGTTATTGTGTATCGTGTCGAAGAAACGTGGGTAAATCAATTTTCTCCGTGGTTGGTTCATAGACCTTTAAGACTTAAGTATGTTTTTCGAAGACTACTCTTTTAAGCACAACAATAATCTATACTAGATATAATATTAAAAAAGCGTAAGCGAGTCTGCCTGTCTGCCTGCTAACTTCTCACGGCCCATCCCGAATATTGGAACTAAGATGCTTGCATCCCATAAGACGGACCTATCCCTACTACTTTTTACTGTGAAAAATCAAAAGTTCGCACGGGATTTTAATAAACTTTAAATCCACGCAGATGAAGTACGGTCATCATCCAGTATGTAATATGATTCGAAATTTTCACACAGTAAAAAAAATCCGAACTCTGAGTGAGTATGAAGATTGACTGACTCTTCCACACCTAGCCCTAACTCTGGCACCTAGAAAGCTGAAATTTTGCACAGAAATTTCGCTTATTATGTAGTCCAGGAATAAGGCCAGTTTTTCTCCCACGGGAGCATAGTTGCGGGCGATCGCTAGTAAACTCATATATCCAACTTAGATTGAATTTAGCTCATGCAAAAAATACTTGACAAAACATTCTTTTTATTAACCCCCGACCCAAAAAGAGGGGTGTTATAAGTTTGACGTGTGTATCTGTGTATCTGTGTATCTGTGTATCTGTGTATCTGTGTATCTGTGTATCTGTGTATCTGTGTATCTGTCTGTGGCCTCGTAGCGCCTAAACGAATGGACCGATTTTAATTTAGTTTTTTTTGTTTGAAAGGTGGCTTGATCGAGAGTGTTCTTAGCTATAATCCAAAAAAATTGGTTCAGCCGTTTGGAAGTTATCAGCTCTTTTCTGGTTTTCTTATTACTTTTATCCCAGGACCACCAGAGGTTACGTATTTTCTGACACAGGAAATATGTACGATTGAGTAGTGTTAGTAAGTACTAAGAGAGCATGCCTAGCCTACGTGCTAGCTTGCTTAGACGGCCAATTTTCAGGTATCTGATAATCAAGGTACATAAAACCATTACTTACCTCACGTAAATTCTCCAAACTGATTTTTACGTATATTTTAGGCAATATCCTTAAAAATATGTCGCCAATACTCCCAGACACTTCCCGCGTCGGCCGTATTACTTTGCAGACGCTTTAAAGCTCCCAAAATAAGTAATTACTTAACTGCACGTAAATTCTGATGCTCCATTTTTATATATGTCCACCAGACAACTATTTTAAAACCTTTTACAAGAAGACAGACCGATCCAGAGGGCCAATCATCCCCTAAATTCAATTTTAATGCCTGTGGGTTTGAGCGCGAGGGCATCATTATCTACGCGCATGAGACTGAGTAAGACATGTATTAGGATATATTGACTTCTCTCTCACTCTCTTATAGTTTACTTATGTCAATTAATTATTAATATTAAAAAAAACAGCTAAAAATTAAAAAAATTGGAGAATTCACGTGAGGTAAGTAATGTTTTTATGTACCTTGATTACCTGATACCTGAAAATTGGCCGTCTAAGCAAGCTAGCAGGTCTGTAGGCATGCGTTCTTAGTACATACTAACACTACTCAATCGTCCACATTTCGTTCGTCAGAAAATACGTGACGGCTGGTGGCCCTGGGATCTTTCACTATTGTAACAGAGGTTCATAATATTATGTCAATTGGCAAATGTCAAGCTGTCAAGATGGACGTTGCTTAGACACATAATTATTTATTTGAAAATAATGTTTTGGAAAACTCCGATACTTTGGATCGTAGGCGCGAAGTTTCTAATTTATAAAATATTATAATCACAGTTAAACGAGAAAACATCAATTCAATTATAATATCCAACAGTCAACCAAAGGCCACGAACAATCAACCCAAACCCAAACCATAGTCAAACTATTTTTAGGGTTAAGTAGGTATCTGTAGAAAAAAATTACCGTGGCTGAGGTTCCCGCATCGTAGTCGCTTTGTCGCGCAGGTTTGGATGATGCATTAGGCGCACCTTCTTTATATTTTATCTGCTTGAACTCAGCTTATTTATTTTGACAAAATACGTTAAAAATTCATCATCATCAGGATCAACCCATCGCCGGCTCACTACTGAGCACAAGTCTCCTCTCAGAATGAGAAGCTACCACACTGGCCAAGCACGTATTGGCACACCTCACGCACCTTTGAGGGAGCATTATGGCCAACTCTTAAGCATGCAGGTTTCCTGACGGTGTTTTCCTTCACCACTTCGTTGTCTGTCTGTGTGTCATCTTTCAAGAGAATCAAAACTTATAAATTGGGTACTTCTCGTTTACGTAGAATCATGAAAGGCAGGTAGCAATATCTTATAGCCCAAGCACTCTACTCCTGTGGCCTAAGTAAACAGAAAAATCCGACAACTGAATTGTCATTACATAAAAAAAAAACTTGTACGGAACTCTTCATGTGTGACGCAGACTCGCACTTGACCGGTTTTTGAAAGTTATGTCAAATAAAAATTTTACATGCAATAACAAACAAAATGAAATACAAGCCACTTTATTCCTTATTTCATCGGGTGAAAGTCGATTTCAATTTAATCGTAGGTATATCTTGAAAAGCGAACTATTATACGACTACGTAAAATGGGTACATTTTTAAAGCAACGACATGTTAGAAAGAGATATTTCGTTTTGGTCATGTTAAACTATGTGAGTCATTCAGATAATTCTTGATTTAGTGATGTTCGGTCAAAAATATTTCATGGAACGTATAATTAACATAACATTGATGTTACTTTTGAAGAGATATTAGCTGCCTTATTGGATTTATATTATTATAGAAATTGGGTTTTAGAATGGCACAAATAAACGGTAATTTATGAATAAAAGTTTAAAAAGCGTGAAATAAAAATTAAATTAAAAATTTAAAAAACCCCCGACACATAAACCTCTAAAAAGTAAAAAAATAATAGGTAAGTATGTATGGGCCCTTTAAGAATAGTATAAATAGTAAAGTTTTTATCCAAGCGTTCGTTGCGTCGGGGGACCGCTAAAGACTATTCTTTCTACAACAGATGACTTTCATAGTTTATGATAGGTAGCGGTCCCCTGGCGCAACGAGCGCTTGGATAAAAACTTTACTATTTATACTATTCTTAAAGGGCCCATACATACTTACCTATTATTTTTTTACTTTTTAGAGGTTTATGTGTCGGGGGTTTTTTAAATTTTTAATTTAATTTTTATTATAGACATCTTATTTATTCTGGCATCGTCTATTTACTTCAAGTGTTGTGCCTTTATGCGCAGTCACGTTGTCTACGTGATATTGGGTTGTCCAATTTTCGGTAATTGGATACAGACTCTTGCATTATTCCCAGAATTTTTATTATTCTCTGAGACTTTACGATAAAAATAAACATCGAATTAATTAATAACCTCCCTACTTTGAAGTTGCCTTGAGAATGTCTATTTATAATTTTTTTTTAAATGTATTCCAATATTTGTTAACAAATTTTTAGAATGCCTCGAGCGGAGAGACTATTTGCGTGGGTAAGGATTTTTTGAGATACCTGCTTAGATCACAATACAAATTAAATGTAAACGCAAACTTTGAATAATGTGTAAAAATAACTTCTTACGCTATTTTAACTTAATATCATGTCAAAAGTACGATTTTAATCCTTATTAAATCCCGACCCAAAGAAGGGGTGTTATAAGTTTGACGTGTGTTTCTGTGTATCTGTCTGTGGCATCGTAGCTCCTAAACTAATGAACCGATTCTAATTTAGTTTTTATTTGTTTGAAAGGTGGCTGGATCGAGAGTGTTCTTAGCTATAATCCAAGAAAATCGGTTCAGCCGTTTCAAATTTTTAATTCACACTTGTTTTAAAGGTGAACCATACTTACTTTTGACATAACAGTTGACCCATAGAGTTAAAATGACGCGTGAAAAGTCTGTTTGTACGAACTATCCCAACTCACTCTTTAAAGGCACAGAATTACAGGAAACATTAGAAAGAAACCGACTTTCTTTATCACCAATAAATTAAGCGTTTCATAGATTTCTATCTGGAGTCTATTCGGAAACATTTGGTACTCTCTCTACTGAAAAATAAAGAGGGCTATAAGAAAATAATAATTTAAGAGTAAACAGCGCTGATAACATTGTTGCGGCCAGACAGGCATTATTCTTGCTGTGCTGATAAGGATTATTTACGCGGTGCTCAGTGTTGGTTTCTTCTTCTCGCAATTTTTAGCGCTAGGTTAAAGTATTGCAAAAAGTTAATAGATACTGAGTTGAGTTTAACTTAAAGAATGTACATTATTACATTCAGTGCTACGAAATCCACAGTTGGTTTTACCGAGCAATGCGTTTTATTATAGTTATGTAATAAAACTATATAAACTAGTATAGTGATAAGTTGGAGAGACTTTTGCAATGATCTCCCGTATCCTTCCAAATACTATTCTTCTAAGAGTACAAACTGTAAATCTCATAAAATTACCAGAGACAAGCAATTGCGTAATGTACAGTGATGATGATCAACCCATCATCAGCAAGAGTCTCCTCTCAGTATGAGCACTGAGCAGGGTTAGACCATATTCCACCACGTTAGGTAAGTGCGGTTCACACACCTTTGAGAACCTTATGGGAGAACTCTCAGGTATGCAGGTTGCCTCACGATGTTTTCCTTTACTGTTAAAGAGAGAAATCAAAAACTATTATGCATAAAAATAAATAAAAATCTGTTTTAGAATGTACAGGTAAAGCCCTTTCATATGATAGATACCCCATTTTATATAGTTTTCTTACTTTGGAAATTGAAATACATTTTAATTTTTTTTGTGATGTAACTACAAATTCACGGTTTTCGGATTTTCCCTTGTGATATGCCTATAACATCTACCTACCTGCCAAATTTCACGATTCTAGGTCAACGGGGAAAACATATAGGTCTCATGGCAGACACGACAGTCGGACAGACAGACAGACAGACAGACAACAAAGTAAACCTATAAGGGTTCCGTTTTTCTTTTTGAGGTAGGGAACCCTAATAAGCAAACTCAGAAGCAATAGAATAATAATGAGCTCTAATTTTTTTAGTGCACAATAAAGTCATATTTCATTCCCAATTGTTCTCAGTTTTTGCAGTGTGCTCGTAATAGGTTTATTCATCACTTAAATTGCGTAAGCCGCGTAAAATCTCTCATATAAATAAAATATTGCCACATAAATAAAATTCAGGCCTAGGCTTACTTACTTCGAAAATTACTTAGGCGATTTAGCGTTTATTCGGCTTATTCTGGGAATTTATACAGCCATCCACCACGTGTAAGGGAAATGGACGCGTCGAACCAAACCGGAGAATAAAATAAGCCTAATTGAGAAGTTCTGTTTTTATTGAAACGTTTACAAGCCTTATCTAGTTACTGTATTAAAGTCATATCGGCTATCATAAGTAGTTTACTAAGAAGGCGTATACGCTGCCTTGCTTCCTAAACCTATACCATTATTACCTATTTTCCGAATGACATCATCACTTTAGTCCCTTTACCCGTCTATTTATTAAAATTAGTATGTATGTAGTATCTATCTTTTTAATTTGCAACAACTTAATTGCAAGTACAGACTCAATTTGCTACTTTGTGCCTTGTACCTACTTGTAGCTTGATGTTTCGAGGAAAATATTATGTCAGTCACATTTTTGGGAGGCATAGCAATTTTGTGTCCTAATTTGATAACCGCATCGGGGAACCACGTGTGTTATTCCCCGACTCTGTAGGTCGGTGGTATATTTTTAAAACTCAATATTCCTAAATTGACAGATACGTCCTTCTTTCCTTGCACGGCAGTATTGGCCAGTGCAATAAATCTGTAAATATAAAAGGTATAATATTGATCAGATTATGTAACTTAGGTAAATTTGTATTAACTACTCAAGAGTGATTTGCTTAGAGCATTCAGCAATCCTTGATATACTAAGCTATACATTGATATACTTAGCCATAAAGCTGCCCGTTACACTCATATACATAACTTTATTACATAACGTATCTTTTTATGGTGTACAATAAAGTATATTTTACTTTTACTTTACTTAATTTTTGTAACATTTTGCGTTTTGAAAACTTTGAAAAAGAGTAACTTTTGAGTTTCTTGCCAACCTTTTCTACTAGAATCTGCTTTCCAAACACGCGGTAGAATCTTGACGTGGCATAAGTGTATGACTGACACAATTTTTCTTACATGAATTCTTCATGAATTGAGGTCTTTTGAATTTGAATTTAAGAAAATAATAATAAGCTGGACAATTTCTTCTTCGGGATAGACTAAATATAGAGTTTTCTCTGTATCTTTTGACAAAATAAGTCAATGGTTAAAATCATTCATACCACCGAAGGAAGTGGGACAGTGAATATCCCTCGCTGAATGCTGCTGAAACCTCATACCTATATTTCCTACGGTGTTACTAAACGTCAATTCTACATAATCAATGCTTGATACCAGTTCTCAACATGTCTTAACTAATTACTTTAAAGTTGGAGACGATCAATAGACATTCAACTTTATTCCTGCAAAACAAGACTCAGTTTGTATATAGCTTGTTATCTTCCGAAGGCACATCAAGCATGTCATGACAAAATTAATCTTATCAGTAACGCAACAAGGTCACAATTGGCGTGGACGTGAAGATTTATTACCAGAATATGATTCGATTTTGCCTGAAGGCTTTGGATGCAGTACAAACAGCGGTCGTCTACAGATTGCCAGTCAAGTGCGAGTCAGACTTGCACATGAAGGGTTCCGTACCATCGCATAAGATATACCTAACACTTTTATGTAAAACACTGCCAGTTAATGATGGACTGCGCCACCTATATGTGATTTAATAATTTAATTTTTTCGTGAACTTATTTTTTTCACGTGTGCCTATAAAAGTGCCTATATTCGTCCCTTGGATGTAACAAGCATTACAATCGATTATAGGCCGTGAAAAGCTAACAGAATTGACAGACACAATTTTGCATTTATAATATTAAGTAGTATGGATTATGTATAGTATGGATATCTCCGTGATCCACATGTTATCCAACGCAACATAGCTAGTACTCTTCAGTTCGTGATGATTCTGACCATCTCGCACATTTGGTCGGTAACATAAATTATTGTGATAAGTTGTGCAACTTTGTCTGAAGTTAGTGTCTCTAAGTGTAGAGCACCAGCTAAGTTACTGTCAGGCATGCTTCCTAAGCTTGTGGGATAAAATTTATATACTTACTTGGAAACTTGTCTGTGCTAAGAAAAATCTGACCAAAGAAAGAATAGAAAATAAAGTCTCAAGGTGTCGTAGGATACCCCACAGAAGGAAGCTGGAGTCTTCTCGCTTAATCCATAATGGACCCAGTCAATGAGGTGCGTTTCTTTGCTGCGTTCTTTCGTTCGTTTAATTTTTGTCAACAATCGCTTGGTTCGCTTGGTAGGTACTATGCTGAAGCTCCTTGTTATTCCAACAGCATTAAATTTAAACAGTTTCATTTAGCGTCTCTTTTTCAATCATATAGTTTTCTAATCTTGTTAAGAAAATAGTTCCTTTAATTATGAACCAATTTCATTTGTTTTCGAACTTCTTGTTCCAACTCTTCAGTCATGATTCATGACGCTACAGCGTACCCAGCCTACTGGTCACTCTGTTGGGGGAATCTATTGATTAATTTGAAGAAATCGATACATTGAACTTTGATACGTAGTTTATTGTTAGACAATCTTCATAGATTATATTAATTGCTCTGCTAATTCTAACGGAATAGCGAAGCGATGACTATCATCTTCATTAATGATAAGTTTAAAGTTTTTACTAGGCAGGTACTAATGAAATGAGTCACTGTTGCACGAAATAAAAGTTAAAGTATTTATTCATTTCATTAGGCCAATGCCACTGGCGGCAGTAAAACTGACGTAGTTTTGTGTATATTTTAGCTAGCAGAAAAGGAATCGGGGAGAAAATAATATTTACATCTTCTTCTACAAATAGGTAACAGCCTCGTGTAAACAAATTGTGAGACGTGAAAGTGTTGAACGAGATAGAGATATTTATAATCCATTAGAGTCTGTGATTCGATGCCTTTGCCGCCCCTGATTTGATTCGGTAAAGCATATTTGCTTTTATCGAATCGAACAGCACTGTAACTGCAGGTGTAAGTGATTTTATTTTAAACGATTAAAGAGGCTAACGATTCTTTTATCCCATTGTTTTGTGTGTTATCCTGAAGTCATCCGAAATCAAAATTATAACATATTTTCTGACCTGACAAAAAATAATTATAGTTATTTCTCATAAGTTGACTTATCTGCCATCTAACCTTAAAGTACGGGTAAGAGGTGGCGTGCTGACCAGACATGTATGGCAGTTTTCATAATTAATCAACCATTGATTTTCCGAAATTCATACCCTTGATATTGAAAGCTAAAGTTTCACACAGAGGTTCCCTTTAATGTGGTCAGATTTGGAAAGAGTTTAATTGTAGGTATGTATTTTTGACTAAAGCTAGAACTAACCAACTACCGAGCGAAGCCAAAAATATCTAAATTGACCTCCTACTTATAATAGGGCTACTTCTTTCTTCTATCTGGGCAGGCTACGTACACGTTTCAGTCTATTGTGCGAGCAGTGCCCCTCCCATTCGGAGTCGTCGCTCTGGACATCCAAGCTCACTCCAGAAGTCAAATAAACTGCCCAGATTGCGGAAGGCTTCCCGGAGTAAAGCTATATTATAAGACCACATGGTGTACTACTCGGTATATACTTATGAATGTCAACCATAAAATGAATACCTTAATCAAACATATAATTAATTGAAACACGTTGCAGCAATGTTCTTGAGGGATCGATGAGATACACACACGATATGTATCACACATGACGTGAAGCGTTAACATGCAATGAATTCTGAAACAGAGAATGCTCTCTGGACGCATCCGTCATTCAAGTCGACACCAGCAGTTCGAGTACAATCAGTAGACCTCATCTCTCTCGTGGCTTAGATAACTATTAGTATTCGTAGTTTGCGGCGCTTTGTGTATGAAAAAGCCTCAAAAAAAGCGCTGTCCTCAAACGGGGCATACTTTAGCTAAGCAGCGGGGGTCTTCTCAAGTTTTCTCGAGCTTCGAGGCGATGTCTCTTTATGTTTCCAGTTGTGCCTGCAGGCAAGGACTTGTAAAATCGTCGAAAGCCTGCCATCATAGCTTAGAGGCTTAAAATTGGGTGTCAAATCCAGATTCTCCATGCTGTACGTATAAGCTCGCCAGCTAGCGGGGGGGTGGCATCTAGTCCAGCAATGCTCGCGCTCTTCTTCGTCGCTATCTTTACCTGCGAATCGCCATGTATGGTGAGGATGATCGTAGGACTTTAAGAGGTAGTGGACGCTCGTTATGTTCTGGTAAGTAGTGGTATGATGAGAGGCTTCGGCCGTGGCTAGCTACCACCCTACCGGCAAAGCCGTACCGCCAAGCGATTTAGCGTACCGGTACGATGCCGTGTAGAAACCAAAGGGGTATGGGATTATTAAAAACTGCCATACTTGTAAACATAGTTGAGGTGCTTTTTGACGCCTAATGTAAAGTCATCATGCATTTTCTGTGGTAAGCATCAGATATTCAATGAATATTATTAAATTGTGACAAACACGATATTCTGACAGTTAAAACGTGTTCAAATTCACCGCAGCCCAATGTTAAATTATAATAGAAATATTATAAACCCAGAGGCAGTTTATTTCAATAATTAATTACATAAGACCGGCCTCTACGGTCCTATTATGACGCCTACACCCACTAATTATATGGAAAATTTATTTTGTGAAATTAAGCCTACAGAATTTGCGCTTCTTTGCGCCGAAATAATATGTATAATTCATTCGAGATTCTGTTCTGTTTTGCACTTTTTGTGTTACATTTGCGGGAAATCTGATGTGTACCGTTTAATTTAAATTTACATTTTCTTGCCGTTTAAATAGGAATGTTTTATTAAAGCCTTGCTTGCAGCTGTACGATGTAAAAACTACCGAAAATATTTTGATATACAAACTCTGTTTAGATGTAAGCATTTCCAATGCAAAATTTATTATTACTTTATAACAAAAATTTTGGTAAGTACCTATATGAAAAATAAAAATAAATAAAATAATGCTCTAACGGTTCTTACGTTTTTTTAGTAACTCGTCAATTTCTCGTTAGGGTTGCCCTCAAAGCACATAAATAGATTTAAATTATGATTTTGTCAAAAACAAAAATCGATTCGTATGCAATCAATATGTAATCAACATTCATGCGCTTGGAAAATAGAACTGCTGCGCCGCACGGTAAAACATTGACCGCTGTTATAATCTTTTTATCATCCTGTGGATACAACTTCTACTAAGTATATTTTTATTATATTACATACAAGTATTGGTAGATGATAGCACATCCTAGCCTCCCTCCGGTTGTTGAAACAATAACGAGCACACTCTATTCCTTGTTAAGTACACGGGATCGCTTAGCTGGAATCTTTTCTGCCCACTCGAGGGGCATTGTATTGTGTACAATTTACCGCAATGCGCACGTGCTCTAGTGGTCAAGTAGTGGAGTGGAAAGGTTAATCTCCGGATTGCCTCACGTTTCGTGTTAGCGTATACTGGGAGTATCGGAACATATTGGTCACATTAAAAATATTAAAAGCGACGATTTGTTAAAACGTTCTTTATATTTTGCTTATGGTCAAAACTAGTTATTTGCTTCAGTAGCTAACTTATTCGCTTTAAAGTAAGTATGAGGGACTGAGTTCAAGTCCTTGGTCGGGCAAAAAATATTGGGTTTTTGTTGAGGAATTCTGAGTACGTAATAGCCCTGAGTTGCGGAGTTGGCAGTGTTGCAACTTACAACCCCGTGCCCCGAAGAGTGAGTAAAGACGTTGACCTTATGCCTGGTCTCTCCTCAGTCGCATAGAATTGCCGTCCCGTCAAGAAAATAGAGTGCACCTATGTATATATGTACCTACACACTTTTTTTTTTTGTTGACGCTGGGGAGTGCATTTACGCATCCCCCCCGGAAGCTAGCCAGCCAGCCAGCTGAGGGAGGGTATGTGGGACTCGCCAGCCGAGAGGCGACCGGAACACCCACTAAACCCCAGCGGCGCTACTGCGCGTCGCCTGGCGACTGGGTCACGGGAACGCCGAAGCAAACAACCGCGACCCATCCAGCGACGTCTGCCGAGGCAGACCCTCCACCGGGGACCTACTCGGTCCCCACCACCGCACCTCCGGGACGCACCAACGAAGTGCGTCCCCTGACCCCGGGACGCGCACATCGCCCGCATCCCATCCTTCCGCTTCGTCCACTGTGCCCTCTGCTAGTCAGAGGGACACGCGGAGAAACCCCCCCCCCCCCCCCCTGCCAGGTCATTAGCCATAGCCAACAATTTCTTCGAAGAGAAATTATTAGCCATGTTACCGGGGCGCACCGGCCCGAACACTGCTCTTCCCCTCGGACGCATCCAATAGGGACCAGCAGCATCCAGGCACACTGGGAGGTTACCTGGCTGGCGCCCCATGTTTACACACTTGCGTGTCCTGTATAATTGGCTCATTTGTCGCCACGCCGCGCGTCGGGGCGTTATTCTAATATGTTATAGACGGGTGTTTTTTAATAGGTGCGATAGCTTATCTTCGTTTTCCTTGTGTTAATATTATCCACACTACTTTGCAGTATCGTGCCAATAACCGTTCACTCAGCTCGAGCACCGATGTAATCTGCTTTCAGTACGGAAACGTGACTCGCCTACTGTGCCGTGAATCTTAGGCGATTGCTTCAGTCGCTCGGTTCAGTGTTAACAATAACATCCTATTATTTTAATAAAGATGTGAAGTTTCAGAATCCAGATGCTTGTGACTTCAGAGATTTTACAAAACAATTTCGCTTGACTGTTGGACCTAGGGCAAAGTACAGAAGGCGGTACGTTTGAGACGGCATACATTGTGATAAGGTTCTCTGAAACCCTAGCCACGGGCGGTTTGGGCCTTACCCCGCTGCTAGGTCAACAGTCCAGGGGGGGGGGGGGGGTTCAGGCCCTGCATGGCAATGGGGGGGGGGGGGGGGGGGGGTTGTAAATCAAAACAAAGTCAAAATAATTTATCCAAAGGAGGTACTATTGTACGCCTTTTAATCGTCTGAATTGTTAGATGATAGGATGATGTAAGATGATATAGTTGTGATAATTAATTACGTTAACTTAAAACTACGAGGGTTCCAAACGCGCCCAACTCATTAAATACGTTTTCATGAAGTCACATGAACATACTCATACCTATATTTTGACCCCCCTTAGATAAGCTGATTCTCCTTATCAGTACCACTGAAGCCAGTACAAATTCTAAAACATTTAAACATTTTAAAAATAATTAAGGTAAGTACTTTTAATATAAAGTTTAAATTTCCCGAAATAATAAATGCAAAAAAAAAAAACATCCCCAATGAAGCTATTTGATCTCAACTCTTTATCAATTCCCGTTGGAGCTGCAGTGTAACGATGGTTATTAAAGTTAAATATTCAACGATTGAAATCCATTCAACCAGCTTTATTGGAATGTAAATTTTGCTGCGTTTTTATAATTAAAAGTGAGCTGGCTAGGATTGTTTCAGGAGTTACTTTACAACGCTTTAATATCACAATGCGAGCACTTTATTGGTGTCAGAGAGGATATTGAATTTGTACGGGTTAATGCCTTTGAATATTTATCTGCTATACTTTTGCACTTTTAATAATTACAATTAAGAGGAGTTTATTCGTAGCGCGCTCCATACTCTCTCATCACATCAAACCAGTCGCAGGGAGCTGCTGTATTCAGGCGGCACAAGATCGTGGTATGGGTTCGAACCGCCGACCTTTTAGAATTCAGTCGGCTCCTCAGCCTGTTGAGCGATTGAGGCTTAAGGCTTATTTAGTAAATCAATGCGAGCACTTTATTGGTGTCAGAGAGGATATTGCATTTGTACGGGTTAATGCCTTTGAATATTTATCTGCTATACTTTTGCACTTTGCTTTGCAATTCTAATAATTACAATTAAGAGGAGTTTATTCGTAGCGCGCTCCATACTCTCTCATCACATCAACCAGTCGCAGGGAGCTGCTGTATTCAGGCGGCACAAGATCGTGGTATGTGAGAGACCTACAAGAGACCTATGTCCAGCGGTGGACACCTATCAGTTGATAATGATGATGATGACGAAGCCGAGGTGAGCAGCTAGTAATAAAAAAAAATTTGTCACACCTTACAACATCACGTTCGTGCCTTTCACCCCAACCCGCTTCAATAGTGGTAAAAAAATCTTTTCAAAATATAAAACCATTTCCACTCACGAATAGATTGGAATAGCAGTTTTATTTCTGAAGCCTTCTACCACAAAGCGCTAAAAATAAAACTACATTCATTTGAAATAGATTCTATTGAACTGAAGAGTTAGTACAAGATTTTGCATCTTACCAACTTTGATAGAATTCGAGTGTCGAAACACTTTAACGTAACGAGTTAAAATGGATCAATAAATCCTTTTTTTTAAAATAAAGTTGATTAAGGATTTGTTAGGTTGCGAAGCACCAATCCTAAGAATCTAAGATTATTATATTATTAATATGCTATACATTGAATTATTATATGCTAATCTATAAGACCGACGATTTTTGTGTCGCAAGGTGTTTACTTGGGTCGTTGGCTGCAAATTTATAGATGAACTTTAAAACGAGATATTTAGGTCCATTTTACTTTGACACAAAAGTATTTCGACGCTCGAATTCTATCAAAGTTGGCGACATGTAGAATCACATACTAACCCTACTATTCAAGATTTATGGAGCGATAATAAAGGCTTGCGCACACAAAGCTCAATGTGAAAGTGAGTGTACAGATTTACTATATTTTACAATAAACTGTATGAAGTAGGCACTCACACTATAAGAGCACGATGGGTGTGCAATGACAGCATAGTGGCTCCTGCGCGTTTTGCAGTGAGAACACTTACTAAGATTTCTTACTGTTCTTCGTTCTATGCATGTCGAATGTAAAGATCACCAGCCCATTTAAAATGAAACTTTTTTTTTGTATAAAATACAAACCAAGTGAAAAAAAATTGTTGCAACTACAAGAGTTACGGAGGTCAATGGTCTTTATGGTTTAAAGACTGAGTTGCGCTGCGTGAAACGGCGCGGCGCGACGCGATATGGCAAACACCTATAGTTTATACGAAATCGTATAAAGCAAAGCGCATTTGAGCGATGCGGCGCGACAAAATGTGGTGGTATATGAGTTTGTATAAAGAGAGATGCTACCTGCCGCATCGCATATCGTCGCGCAGCGCAACGCAAATGCGTTTTGGACTTTTAGACGCGTAAGATCACGTTTTCTAGGGGTCACTTAGTAAAGTTTACGTTGCGCGTAATTCTGCATTCGCGCACAGTATGTATTCAAAACGCAAGTGCCATACATCTTGTTATAATCCATTGAAACAGATTGCAACGAGAGCAATCGATTGATTTGCTACGAATAGCCATATCTGGTGATTAGTTATTGCTATATGCAGCTGTTTATTGGTGTATCCATTACCAACAGAGCTTTATTTGATCATGAAATATATGCAAGTACTTAATTGTAACGCATTGACTGGTCAAAATTTATGTACTTCTTGATTTTTGAAATTTCCCCCTCAACCTAGTTATCTGGTAGAGATCGCTTCAAAGCGCTAAGGCCGCTAATTTGTAGTTCTATTTTTTGCTAAGCACTTTAATGATTTTTTTAATATAATGGTATACAGTGAAGAATATTGCGTTAATTCAAATTTTGTAAATACAAGTTTCAAGGTCTGCAGGATATTTGTAGTTTTAATGTAACACAGGCTCAAAAATTTACATGTAGGGATAAATATTTAAGATCATGTGACTAAACTACATTTTTACAGAAATCTTGTACGCAGATATTGATATCAATTTCTAAAATGTATCTACAAAATTTCAATAAAGATTGAATAGTTTAGTCAAACTACTTTTGTATGAAGTGCGCTAGGGAAACTTATCCAATAAGTCCAGAGTTTTAGAACCGACTAGGCTCATGTCATTTCATCTGTCACAGACCTTGTTACTTAACCTAATTGGAGCATACAGCCTCTACATGTATACACCAATATAGGTTAGTAGGTTATAAGGTTAATGTTACGCCTCGGCCGAAAATATTTGAGCGATAAAACGTTTACGATCAAAACTTCTCTATATTACCTATATACTTATGTGAGAAGAGAGCTCTGAGAATAAGCCTAGCTATGCCAACTTCACATTTCATCGGGTTGGCTGGAACAGGACTTCGAGTTGGTCCAGAATTCACTGCGTTAAAGGGACTCGGTGCGGAACGGACGTGCGTTGATTTATTATTATTTGAAATTAAAATAATATGTATTGGTGCTACCTAGTGATTTTTATTTCTTTGTTTCACCCCTGATCTGATCAGGTTTTTCTTAAATATAGTCTACAGAAGCAAATGTTTACCTACTACACGAAAGGTACCCTAGGTATTACAACTATAAAATAAAAATTTGCTACGATCACATTTTGATGACTCTACGTGCTTGATTTCAAAAATAACCCTTCACAACGAGATAAATTAATCTCAATAGAGATTGTGATTCCCAATCTTAACACGTTAATTTATAGTGGGTGGTTAATTTATACATACCCACAATAATCTTAAAACTAGTAGTTTTAATTAAATCCAGCTTCAGGATAATGTGTTTACCTAGGCTTAAGCAAAATTACTGTTTATGTTTTAAATGAAGGCAACTTGAGGGTACTTTAGGCTTAAGGTTAATCCAAAAGAAAATTAGCTAATCATTTTGTCTTCAGTATAATATGGAAGAGGCATTAGGTATGTGATAGTACGATGTGTGTATGATGGTATGTAGGTAACAGAGTGAATGAATGAATTATATAATGTACAATACCTACCTACTAAACTTACGTAAACTTTTTCTCTATGTTATAAATTCCAAAATCTTTATCAAACAAAAGCACTTCGACTTATTTTTCCCAGTTTCCTGGGATATTAAGTATGATAGAAGGTACAAAGCAGCGTGTTAATTATTCATTAGTTTAGCACATTCATTTCATGTTTTTATTGTACTAAATATAAAGCTACAATTGTTTCAATAAATATAATAATATTATTTTAAAGGAACCGGAATAAAAAAAACCATTCGTATCGACTAATCTGCTGGCTAAGCAAAGTTTAACCTTTTATTCAAGTTGGGTATCATTGTAGGTACCCTTTTTGACGGTTAATCAAAATCAACTGTGATGAATAATTACAAAAACTTAAAAATAAGCTGCGAGGGTTCCAAACACGCCGCGGCGGATTACTAAAAAACTGCACAATTACAACCTCAATCTCAACCTGTAACAATCTCAACTGTTGTGATTGGCTGAATTTATGTCAATTTTGCTGCAGCAATGCATTTTAGCCAATAGCGAGAAGATATCGGCCAAGCAGAGGTAATTGCGTCATTACAGCTGTCATTTTACCGTAATTTAGCCTCAAAGTCCTCATCGTCTACTGATTTTCGGGCTAACACTTATAATATCACAGTTTCTATCTTAAGTTTTCGTCTGGTCATGACTTATAAGAAATGAGAGAGAATATTACATAGGCACATTACGGCAACAAGGCATACGCTGTTACACAAATGCAGAGTCTCATTCCCTAACACGTAAAGCCGCTTACGAGAGATTTGGCTGTGAGTGTTCCTTATAACACCATTGTTCCCTTAGGCAAAACCAAATAAATGTACACATGAAAATATTATTCACTAAATATGTAAGTACATAAGCCTGAAAAACAGCGTGAGGCAGACCCGGTCCATCAGAAACTGCACTGCATGCGTAAGTATAACTCGGTCGCTCTAAGTTTGCATCTCGCTGGAATGCGGCGCCTCTCCCACTTCCCCGCTCACCTCCCCGCGGTCGTCTTGTCGCGTCAGTACGGTTCGCATACCGTACAGCGTCAGTGTGACGTAATCGACGCGAGGTGCAAACTAGCTTGACCGAGTTTTACATGTTTACATTTTGTAAAACAAGTGTAAATTAAAAATTTATAACACCCCCCGACAAGGTGAAAGTTACAGTAACTAGAAAAGAGCTGATAACTTTTAAACGGCTGAACCGATTTTCTTGGATTATAGCTAAGAACAGTCTCGATAAAGCCACCTTTCAAACAAAAAGAAAACTAAATTAAAATTGGTTCATTAGTCAAAGGAGCTACAATGCCACAGACAGATACACAAATACACACGTCAAACTTCTAACACCCCTCTTTTTGGGTCGGGGGTTAACAAGGAACTATAAAAGAGTGGGTGGCGAAGCAATGGCAATGGGCAGGGCACATAGTTCGAAAAACCGGAACACGTTGGGGTCCCAACGTGCTGGAATAGCGACCTCGCACCAAAAAGTGCATCGTTGGAAGACCCTCCACTAGGTGAATGGACGACATCAGGCGAGTCGCAGGGAGACGCTGAATTCAGGCGGCGCAAGACCGTGGCGTGCGAACTAGGTATGTCCGCAGTGGAAGTCTATTGGTTGATAATGATGATGATAATAGAGCATTTCGTTTTGTGGGGCGTGTCGCGATCGGTACCTGACTGCAGAAGTGCAGCTAACGCAAAAAATCACGTTGATGCGTAACTGATCTGTGAACTGCAAATTATTTGAATCAAAAGGAACAATGCAACCTCATCACAAAAAAGCGATCTCTTTCGAGTAACCGGCTTTTAATTTTATGCACAGGAAAGATTAAATTGAATCGGTCATTTCAAAAATCACATAAGTCAAATTTTTCTGAAACATGCTTTGAATGCTTCATCAAAGATAGATGTAAAAACCTGAATAAAAACCATGTAAGTCAGTATATTCCTTATAAAGTTCGAACACTATATTCAGCCCAAAAGTCCTTCGAAATTCGTTTACTTTTGAACGAAACCGTTTTTATTGAGTAATTAAAAAAATATAATGCGGTTTTTAAATTACCGATTTTTATAGAACGATTATATTATTTGAATTTATAAATTATAATCGAATGTGAAAAGGAACTATTTTTACCATTTTGGTACGGAGCCCTGAAAACGACTAATATAACAAATAGAACAAAATATAAATAGTTTTTTTTTTAATAACTTCTTTTGGATCGTCAAAAATTAATCTATATAAGTTTATGGTGATACCAACGAACTAAGTGATAGGTAAACGACCTGATAAATTGCTGTAAGTATAGATTTAAGTAAGTATAGATTTTAAGTACTTGAGTCATACAAAATAAGGAATAACTAATGCAGTATTATTAGATAAGAGATAAAAGATTTTTTATTTCTATCGAAATTTGCTGATTGGTAATTTTGAACAACGCTAGAGAGCCAAATGAAAACAATGAACGCAAGCTGCTTGAGCAAATATCTTTGGAAAAAGCTGATTCAACATTTGAGATCGAACGCCCAAGCCCACAGACTCAGTCGACTGTAAACCACTTTTGCGACTGATTTTATATAGCTTACTTGTCACTCTTAATACCTTCTACGTCAGTGTACTTTATCACTTGTTACTTTCGAACTCTTTTTAAAAATTTGCTTAGTTGTAAACTTTCTAGAGCTTTATCTGCTAGTTGACACGCCTCAGCTTCAATGGGGTGGAATTTCCTACTTATTACGGCTCGCTGACAGAAAGACGGACGGATGAACAGCGGAGGCTTAGTGATAGGGTTTCGTTGGCACCATTCAGGTACGGAACACTGAAAATTCATTGCCCCTTTACCCATTCCATTCAGCAGAAGTGGATGCTCACTGCGGTATTGCCTTAATAAATTCCCCAGCATGAAATTGTGATTAATGTGAGGAAACTTTATAGTAATAAGAAATTAGACACTAAATATCTTGAGGTTTTAAAATTTTAGTCTTCATAAATAACTAAAATTACAAGGATGAGGGATATTCGTTATAAAGCACGTTCCACTCTTAAAGCAGTTAAAGCATGAAAAGCAATGGAAATAAAGACTACGTTCAACGGATTTAAAGCTGATTAAAACCGGCAGCGACCAGTTTATTGTTTTTCATTTCTCATTTAGAGTCCCATTTCGTTTCTAATTTTCTTTGCGTTTATAATTTAACCAAGATCTACCGAGTGGGACTTGCAAAAACGAATGACCTAAACTAAGCTAAGGTACCTATTAAGTTTCACTCGACACCGCCTTTGGTCACTTGCGTTAAGTATTTTATAATAATCTTAAAAATAATGATATTATACTCGTTGAATTGTATATTTTAGTCGCATTATATGTACAAGAACAATGATATAAGACGACTCTGACATCTTAGTCAAAATTTGCGTAAGCGGCTTTACGTGTAAGAGAGTGGTGGCATTACGTAATGCTATTGTCTCCATGTTATGACTCAGAGGCCTTTAATGCTGACTCAGAAAATAGACATAAGTATATGGAAACTCCTTTTTCTAACCCCTAATATAACTAACTAGGTAGCTTTTACAACTTTCGAAGGGATCTCTGATTTTTTGAAAATAAAACATTATAGCCTATGTTAAAATAATAAATAATAAAGCTTTCTACTGGTGAAAGAAATTCAGTAGTTCCGGAGATTACTCCCTACAAACAAACTTCCAAACTTTATCTCTTTATAATATTAGCATAGATTTCGTGCAAGTGCAACCTTTCTTCGCACAAATAAAGATTAAATATATTATACTAGCTGATACCCGCGTCCTCATCCAGGTCGATTTAAGTTTCAAAAATTTGTAGGAACTCTTTGATTTTCCGGGATAAAAAGTAGTCTTTGTCACTCTCCAGATTTTCAACTATACCCATGCATTTAATCACACCGATCCGTTGTTCGACGTGATTGAAGGACATACCAACAACCCTATAGACCAATAATTTAATTAATCATTCATGCACAACATTACTCTGCAAAGTGCAGATCTATAATTTTGTCGCGACAATCCATTGCTACTATGAACCGAATGCTTGATTTGCTATAATCCGCCAAACCAAAGAAATCTGTATAGTGCAATCTTGAGTGCAACATGCAGCATGCGACATGCACCGCCCGCCCTCCCACTGATAAACACGCAGGAAAAGCCAGCCAGCAAGCATGCACCACCACCACGCAGCACCACAAAAATCCCAACACCATTCGACGCACGTTTCGCCCAGACTGATGTACTAGTGATGGGTAGTGATGTACAAAACTTTAATGTTAATGGCCGTGAATTGTGAACTATAATGTACAAGTAAATTGAAAAGCGAAGCATTCTGTTTGTTCATTTTCTTTGGCTTCACAATTTTTTTTTACAGAAAACAGAGAACCGTATATTTCAATGAAGCCGGTTGAATAAATTCCAATCGCTCAGCACTTAGCTTTGAAAGCGGTCAATATGCGTATATTGCGGTACTACGCTGCAATTAGTAAATAGTTTCTATTTATGTCACATGTCATTTTATTGATTATATGCTTAGGTTAAGCGTAGATTAAAGCTATGATTAACTTCAGTATAATAGTACGGTTGAAGTGGCTCGTTGATTATACCTTTTGTTCGTAACAACCGGACTGTTAAACAGTGATCCAGGCTAGTAATATCTATGTTACTAGATCGCTCATAAGTATCGAGATAAGTACCTACGGTTATAATGAACTATTCTGGGATAAAAAATAGCCCCACGAGCTATCTCTGTACTTCATTTCATCAAAATTGGTTAAACGGATGAATCGTGAAAAGTTAGCTGACAAAGAGACAGCCAGACATAATTTTTGATTTATAATATTAGTACAAATATTATAATTATTTATTACATCTAAATTTTCGAAAAACCATTGAAAGAAAACGTGTAGGTACACATGTTATTCAGCATTAAAAATTTAAATAAATTCCGTGTAGGTTATAAAATTTTCTGCGAAATGAACAGACGTTTTGTCAGAAATATTCCCAAGATTGATGAAAATTTAAAAGTATTTCGAAGTAAAATCTTAAAATTCCAACACCGTAAATCGTAACTAAATATTAATATTTAAATAATTTATCACTTAAATGAAATTAGGCTGATGCTCTTTCACCTCGGTAACGAATTACAAAATGATTCGGAATATTTTACGCTAAAATTTAATAATAAACAACACTTCAATAAACAAAGTCATAAATCAGACGTGGCTTACGAAGTTACAAAGGTTCGGACTTTGGTCCCATCTAAATTGTTGCTGAGAGAATTTTCAAAATTGGTGACTGCGTAAACTTAGTTTGCATTTATGTAATAAGCCCTTATTATTTATTACGAAGCGAGCCTAGTGGTAAAGCCTATTCCGTTGTCCCGTACTAAGTACATTTTTATCTCGAAAAAATCAAAGAGTTTCCATAGGACACTCAAACCGCCACGTGGGCTGCTGACCGCCCATGTAAATTCGAGTGCTGCGAGTCAATATTGATTTTTTAGGGTTCCGTACCTCATAAGGAAAACGAAACCCTTATAGGATCATTTTGTTGCCTGTCTGTCTGTCCGTCCGTCGTGTCTGTCAATAAAACTTATAGGGTACTTCCGTTGACTAGGTCTAATCATGAAATTAGGCAGATAAGTAGGTCTTATAGCACAAGTAAAGGAGTAAATCCAAAAACTGTGAATTTGTGATTAGGTACATAACAGAAAAAAAAATTAAAATATGTTTCAATTTTCAAAGCAAGATAAACCAAATCTCTTTCATATGATACGTACCCTACGTATCATATGAAAGAGTTTTATACTCTATCTGTATATTCTAAAACAGATTTTTATTTATTTTTATGCATAATAGTTTTCATTTATCGTGCAAAATGACGGAAAAATACCCGAGTACGGAACACTCAGTGCGGTAGTCTGACTCGCACTTGGCCGGTTTTTAAATTTTAACTGCCGTGCCGCCCACATGGCGTGTTGCACTAGAAAAATCTTAAATAAGTATGGCGGTGAGAGTGTTAAAAACCTAAATCCACGGCAAAGTTATCGTGGGCAAAAGTTAGTAGAAAAAAAAAATTACTTAAGAAAATTCTGAAAATCTACGTTACATATTTCTAGACCAGTGATTACTCTAATTGGAGACATCGGTTCATGTCTCATTAATTGTAAAGTTATCAGCAAAGTACTGTCAAGGTAAGTACCTTCCGGCATAACATCTTGTCCAATTAGATATACCTATTACCTATCTATTAAAGGCATTGTTTGCCAACATACTTTACCTAGGTACGTCTATTTTCAGCTCAACACATTCTATTGTAGCTTTCAAGCTACATGGCGGCTATGATTTAACCATCATGATATCTAGTGGTTAAGATATCTGTCTCCTATTCAGATGGTCGGAGGTCCGATCCCGGACCTCTAAATATTCGGAGTTAGATATCTACGTTTAAGAGCTCGTTGACACAGGCCACGTAAGCGTTGCGTAAGCAGACGTGGCGCATACCATTGCGTTGCTATGTATGGAACTGTATAAAACATGGCATACCGCTTGCGTGGCGTGAACGTTCACGTAGACGTAATGCGTGCAGTTACGTCTGTGGGTTCACGCGCGTCACTACGCACGTGTCACGTGTACGGGCTGCATACGCAATTGGTGTGAATCGGCTATTAAGGTATTAGAAATACATACTTATCGGTGAAGGAAACCTGCATACCTGAGAGTTCTTCTTAATGTTCTTAAAAGTGTGTGAAGTCTGCCAATCTGCATTTGACCAGCGTGGTGGACTGTGGCCAAGCTCTTCTCTGGCTGGTGCTCAGTAGTGAGCCGGCGAATGGGTTATTGATGATGATGACTTAACGATCCAAACCACAAGTGTTCTCTTCATGGCAACTGACAAAATATTGGCGGTTTTTCCTTAAGGGGCAAGCGACGGGTCTGCCCGTGTTTTGTGAGTTATAGTCGATACTAGAGCTAATTGGTTGCATTGGGAATAAAACTAAAAAAAATTTAAAGTAAGTCCAGATAAAATATATTCCTTTTCACGCGATCGAAAACAAATATTACCGAAAACGCCGCGTCACCGGGATTGTTTACAGTCGAGAGAGCCCCGGGATTGGGCTTTGGGTCCCGGAGTTTCGTGACGATATTTACGCTGGCTGTTTGCGTTACTTTGTTATCGCTTGACGTTCCACTTGTCTCTTGGCATAGAAAACGCTGCATCACTGGTGTTATTTACAACTGAAAAACGGAATTAGGTTTTAGGATCGCCTTGAAGAATGCTTTTGTGTGGACACTGTCCCGATTACAGAATTTAGAATAGCTATAGAAGTGGTAAAGGAGCGTAAGAGGAAATCTATAAATGTCGCGTCTCACTGCGTATCCATAATTTCATACTTTTTATTTTAATATTATAAATGCGAAAGTGTGTCTGTCTGTCCGTCTGCTACGTTTTCACGGCCTAACTGCAGAACCGATTTTAATTAAATTTGGTACAGGGGTAGCTTACGCCTTGGAAATTGACTTCGGCATTTTTTTATCCCGGAAAAGCAAAGAGTTCCCACGGGATATTTTAAAAACCCAAATTTCACGCGGACAAAGTCACGGACATCATCTAGTAATAAATAAATTATTTGCTATCTTTTCACGGCCCATCTTTTTAACCATTTTTGAGTAAAGGTACCTACAGAAATTTTATGTTTTATAATGGAAACCTTAGCGTGAAAACAGAATATAATAATATTATGTAGGTAAATATTTTGCAAATTGTGAAATCGACTCCCTTCTGCGGTGTCAATATGGGATTATTCAAGGGGTGGACTAACAAAATCCTTAAAGGCCAGCAACGCATTGGCGGTTCCTCTGGTGCTGCAACTGTTCATAGAAGCGTTAATCACTTAACATCAGGTGACCCACCTGCTCGTTTGCTCGCTATTTATGTTTAAAAAAATATATAACTATAGATACCTTCAAACTATTGCAATCTCTTAAAGCGAGGAAGGAAGCAGGAAACAAATTGGAGCGCCACAGCGATGTCCGAGTAGAGTGCAAACAAGAAGCAGCTACGGCAGAAATACGAGAAATATTATTGGAATTTCAGTTCAAACAACATCAAAGAGAAAATATATCTGCAAAATTCGGTATTTTTGGCAAAAATATTTATTAATCTGACGTAAAATTCAAACCGCAGGGTAACCTGGTGTATACCCCCCTCAGTAAAAAGTATCTTAAGCAATTCCACCCAGGCTGGCTTCCAGCGAACTAGGTCCATTAGTTCGATGTTACAGTTAAAGAGACAAAGTTTAAGGACATATTATATACATATGTAACTTTATGTGTGTCGTTCCGCTTTCGCTGTAACGCATCCAACGTATCTAACAAGCGGAACGCAAATCTGAACTTACTCGTATACCTATAGACCAATGGCCGTTAGATCGATGCTCATTACTATATCCATTTGTCTCTAGGCGAAAGAATAAAAATATGTCTTCAGAGTTTTTTACCCGGTGTAACAAACTCTTTGAAGACATTTTATTCCTCCAGATCCAAATAGATCCAGATCTTACCACCTGATGGGACGAAAATCTGACACTCCCGGAAAGAGGGTAGGGCCGACGGCTTTACGTACTCTCCGAGGCACGGAAGTGCAACATCGCCAACTTCCTAATTAGTATTTTCTGTTAAGAAGTTATCTGTTCCTACTAGCCTCGTAGGTGCAGATAATTTCTTAACTGAAAATCCAATGACTGAATATTTTTTTTTAACCCGACTGAGGCGACCCGGAAATCGAAACCATGACCTCGTAATCTCCAGTCGAACATTCTAACCACTAGACTTACGAGAAAGTTATATAAGTATCAGTACCTAAAAGGAAGAAGGGATAATAAAGCAACGCTCTACTTAACTATCCTCAAGAATTCCCATCCCAAGGATTTAACGCCGGGATACAATGTCGGTTCCCACGGGACTATTCACTGCAAATAGCCACACAGATTGTTTCCATCGCGGCTTGTTCCTATCTATAATATTATTTTCCCTTGGTGTTATCGATTTCCAATACTAATAGACTGTGTGCATAGTATGAGATTTTACATCTCACCAACTTTGATAGAATTCGAGCTTCGAAATACAATAACGTCAGAGTTTTGACGACCGCCCATAAAAGTAAAAAGGCTAATGTTTGCTTTAACCACATCAAGATGTAACAAGGTACTTCAGTGTAAAAACTTGACTTTTAGGTGTTATTTTTTTTAAAAAATACCCGGACAGCAAAGAATAATTAAAATATAAGCTTCCACGTAAAAACTTGGCCAGCGTAGCCTTTTACAGCTGTACTTTTTTCATATGTAAAAAGTGTTACAGTTTTATTGCGATTGTCCGCTGCAGTTCACAAGGGTCGGTTTGCACTACTTATGAAAACTGTTTGTTTGCGTTAGCGAGTCAACATGAACTAGCAGTTAGCAAATAAACGAACGCTGTTGATTTGTGCGCTACCGCTGCACGCTGGCGCACTCTAAACTGTTGCAAGTTGCGTCGACTATGAACACTATGCAATAAATCGCACCCACTAACTCAACTTGTCTAGTTCTCTACAAACAGAGAGCCTCAATAGCTCAACGGTTATAGGAGCGGACTGAAATACGAAAGGTCGGCAGTGCGAACGCCACCCGTTGCACTATCACTGTCGTAGCTATCTACTCCTAACACAATTTGTACGCTAAGTTGCAGGGGATAGGGGAATAATAAACATGGCTAATATTTTTTTTTAATTATATGATCGGCAGCTCCCGTGTTAATGGCGGTATCTTCGTCAGATGCTCCATACAAACGTAGTTTTTATGTGAGAACTCTTGGATTTTCTGGAAAGAAAATGTATTTATAATTCAAAGTAAATATAAGTATAGTGCGCGACAGGTTGAGATGGCCACCGGGGTGGGGACGCTCCGCACACCCAAACAGACCCTGGCATGTTCCTAGCATCTTTGAATTGGTACCTACCCACAAAACAATTTTTTTGAACCAGAAGATTCAGACTATTTAGGGGCGACTGCAGGGGGTGCGAAAGGAAACAGCATTTATTTATATTTATTTATGGCGGAGGCTTCCAAAGCTAATTGTGATGCGTGTCCGTGCCCAGCGTGTAAATAGAAAAGAAAAAAAAATCGCTTACTAAATTCACAGATGTGACGTCATATAGATATTTGACATACTTTTTTAGTTAAATCGATTATTTAAAATGGTTAGAAAACTTAAAACTAACAGTGAACCTGAACGTGGATTTCACGAATTTCGGAAGACCCTCTATTTAATAGGTCCTAAGAAATAATTTATTTTTGACATAGACATCATCCCAATTCAGCTGCGTCCGGTGTCATTTTCCGCGGCGACTGCGGGAACGCTAAGCAGGCACACCTAGCATTGCGGCCTGACTATGCCTGCATAACACCTGTAATAATATTATTAAGTATTATAATGAAGCAATAATAAACCATACCATTCTGTTTACGATCCGCTCCAAATTAAACAGCTTATCCATTTAGATTAGGGTACTAAAATTTGATTACTTTGAATTGTTATTTGTTTTCATTCCCGTATTCCTAAACCAATTTCAACATTCTATTGGGCATTTTTATATAAGTCGCGCCACAGGCAATAAAAAAATTATCTAAGGGGTTCTAAGCGAATCTCAAGTAAAAATTACGTATCTACCTACTACTAGCTAGCTAGCTATTCGTACCTACGTAACTTTTACTTGAAATTCGCTTGATGACGTTTTAGCCCTTGTATTTCCATGTGGAACTTAGGGCTACAGCAATTGTTTTCCATATCCCTCTGTCTTTGGCTACTTGAGATGGTTCCACGAGAATCCCACTCTCTTAAAATCTGCCTCTCTTCCTTATCCAGATGTTAATGGGTTGACTAGGTATCCTTCCTCTCTTCGCAAAATATGGCCGACCCATCGCCATCGCCTCAAATAATATATTTTCTTAGATTTCGCTAGGTAACTAAATTTATAAAATTCGTTTCGCCCAGTGGAAACATTTTTATAGGTAGGTAAGTAACCTCGCTTTGACTTACCAGATTAAAGAAAAAGCGAAGGAATTATTCATTTTACTTGTTTTCATATTTTTATTTAATTTTCATTAGGTTGCCGTCTACTCCATTAACCTTGAGTCAATTGAAAAGCTTTGTAGCAAGAAATAAATTAGTAATCTTGATTTCACTCGAAGCAACTTTGAGGATTCTTACCTTCTTGTAATAATTTATAATCTTTTTAATTTGCCTAAAAAGTTAATAGGGTTTTAGACGCAAGCTAGGTGTTTACGTTCGGTTTTTAACCCCCGACCCAAAAAGAGGGGTGTTATAAGTTTGACGTGTGTATCTGTGTATCTGTCTGTGGCATCGTAGCTCCTAAACTAATGAACCGATTTTAATTTAGTTTTTTTTGTTTGAAAGGTTGCTTGATCGAGTGTTCTTAAATCGGTTCAGCCGTTTGAAAGTTATTATCAGCTCTTTTCTAATTACTGTAACCTTCACTTGTCGGGGGTGTTATAATTTTTTAATTTACACTTGTTTATCAGTAGTGCAGAAGAAACTGATAATTTTAACTTTTTATATTTACTATAGTTAAATCTCATGAAAGTGCCTAATATTATAGGAAACAGATCGCCTTAAATAAAGAAAAAATATTCGGCGGTAGATAAAGAAGGTCATAAAACCTGCAGACTTCATACACAAGTTTCGAGATTCTAAAATACCTAAGACAAATAGTGTTTTAGTGCCTTATGTTTACAATGGTTTACAATGTCCATTGTGCTTTTCCTAAGAGAGATAATACCACTTACCTTGCTAGGGCACTGCACCTTTAACTTTCAAGCTGAGGTTAGAAATAATAATAAATGGTAAACTAGCCTGACCCTCTTCGGTTCGTTCGGGGTGAAAGCTTTCTTAGTAAGGGGTCAACGGTTAACATAATGCTATAAAGAAAACCTCGTCTCAAAATCAAACTCTATCAAACCCAAACTCTAATAGGTCGATATGTCAGTCAGTCAGTTTATCCTTTGAAACTAGGTATTTTTATTAGTATAGGTAAGTCACTAACGAAGCTTTTACACCATGGTAAGCGCATTATTACCTACTACATATAATTATTCTGTACCAACTGATGCTCGCGACTTCCAAGTTAAAGTCAAAGTCATTTATTCAACACTTTTTGATTGTAAATGTTGAAAAATATGTAAGACTAGCCGATGCCCGCGACTTCGCCCGCGTGGATTTAGGTTTTTTGAAATCCCGTGGGAACTCTTTGATTTTCCGGGATAAAAAGTAGCCTATGTGCTAATCCAGGATATTATCTATCTCCATTCCAAATTTCAACCAAATCCGTCCAGTAGTTTTTGCGTGAAGGAGTAACAAACATACACACACACACACACACACACACACACACACACACACACACACACATTTTAGGTAGGTAATGGTGATAATTAATTACGTAAACTAAAACTAAAGCTACTAGGGTTCCAAATGTGCCTCGTTCGCGTGGTTATAAGTAGGTTTACTAAAATATCTGGGAGCATTTATTTTCCGGTATAAAAGGTAGCCTTTTTGCTCTCTTGGTGTCTATACTTATTTGTGTGCCAAACATCAAGAAACGAACAAACGAACATAGGTACTCGCGCATTTACAATATGAATAGTTATATCAAACGAATTGATTTTGTTTTGCAACATTACGATAATTGAAAATATAGGTACGTCATAATTTTCTTTCGTTCTTACTTTTTCAATAGCGCAGCTTTCAGAGCTTTTCTCAGTTGTTTTGCTAAAACTTATTTTAACTTAACTGCAATAAGCTTATTTATGGCTCACATTAAACTTTAAGTAAATTAGCTTTTACTTGGCTCTTTTACTTTTTCAATTCATTTCTAACTAACTGGCTCATTACGGCGAGGTTTATCTACATTCTACAGAAAGGCATTAAAATTCTCAAAATGCACGCTAACCACTAAATTTTTCCTCTTGGTAACTTTTTGCTAATCACTAATGCAGCAGTACAAATGTTTACAAACACGTAGAGGATCTTAATTTGCTTTTGGCATTTAAAAACAAGGTACTAAGTTTATTTTATAATTGAGTAGATCCGATTTATTGAGCACTTTCAATCACAATCAGAACAGCCCAAATAGTCAAGGGCTTGAAACCTGAAAGGTCTACAGTTCAAACCCATATTGTTATATTTACTCCTAGCGGAAGCTTTTAGCATTATATTACTATCATCGGACATTAATTATATGTACATTGTATATAGGTATAACATGACCAATTTTTTTTAAAATCCTATTATTCTATCAATAGTTTTATGTTAGGCCTGTCATTTTAGTTTCGTTTAGAGATGGTATACAACATAATTAGCAACAGTAGGTAAGTGGCTGGCTTACCATTTTAGTAAAGTGAGCCTGATTGAAGACATCAGATTTTAAATACTTACTGTTTCTAACAACACTCATCAGTCGTACAGTCCTGTCCCAAAACAATACAACAAATACAACCTTAGTGTGTTTCCGGTGTGTCATAAACGAGACTTGTTAATAATAATTATTTATTTATGATGATAGTAAAAAATAAAAGAAACCGGCTAAGTAAAACTCAAAACGTATGATATCGAAAATGGTACAAATAGCATTGAATTCTTATTTACAAATCCAGTTCAAAGGTAAGCAAGTGTTCACTCGTGCAGTTCTCCCACTGAGTAAGTACTGCAACATTGTCACGTAGAATATTGCACTTACAATAACAACATTCTGAGGGTATATTCCGTTGCTAGAGTGTAGTTCAAACTGACGGACCGAGAGATCTATTAGAAGCATATTTTGAATCTAAATATATTCGTATAATATCGGGGCATACTTTAACATAAATAGAAATAAAAAATATACTAAGACATACCTATGTACAAGAAGTTTATGAACATAGAAAAAATATTTAACAAAAAATACAAGTGTAAATTAAAAATTTATAACACCCCCGACAAGTGAAGGTTACAGTAAGAACTAGAAAAGAGCTGATAACTTTCAAACGGCTGAACCGATTTTCTTGGATTATAGGTAAGAACACTCTCGATCAAGCCACCTTTCCAACAAAAAAAACTAAATTAAAATCGGTTCATTAGTTTAGGAGCTACCATGCCACAGACAGATACACAGATACACACGTCAAACTTATAACACCCCTCTTTTTGGGTTGGGGGTTAAAAATAGGTACCAACTAAACAACCTGTAAAAATTAAAAATATCAAAATAGGAAAAGTAGGTTACACACAAGCATGCATAGATTGCTAAAATCATAATCCACCCGCATACTCGGATAAAAGCTGCACGAAATAATAATAGGTACTTACTCGTGTTACTGAATTAAATGACTGTATGGATCGGCTATTCTGACCAAAATCGTGTTTCACGATACTGTCAAAATTAGTATGACACTGAACAATGGACATCAATCCATACTCAATACTTAATAATTAAGTCTTATTAATGTTAAAGTGTCTATTTGTCTGCTCGCTTTTAACGGCCCAACAGTTCAGAGTTTAATATTGTGTTTATCTTTTACACAGAAGTAACAAGTGTAAATTAAAAATGTATTACAGCCCCGACAAGTGAAGGTTACAGTAACTAGAAAACAGCTAATAACTTTCAAACGGCTGAACCGATTTTCTTGGATTATAGGTAAGAACACTCTCGATCAAGCCACCTTTCAAACAAAAAAACTAAATTAAAATCGGTTTAGTAGTTAAGGAGCTACGATGCCACAGACAGATACACAGATACACACGTCAAACTTATAACACCCCTCTTTTTGGATGAGTTAAGAGGAGCGCCTTATTATAACTGATTTTGATAAAATTTGGTACAGAGTTAGCCTACATCCCGGCGCCACAGGCTACTTTTTATCCCGGAAAATCAAAGAGTTTCCACAGGATTTTTAAGTAACCTAAATCCATGTGGACGAAGTCGTGGGCATCATCTAGTTTGTAATAAACGAATTGCAGTTTACAAAATTTTTTGCTTGGAATGGCCCGTCTAGTGCACAGTACTTACTACATAAAAGTCGTTGACTCGTATTGAGGACTTGACAACTTGTCTCGCTTGCATGGAGCCACTCTGACGTTCCGCCACTTGGTTCAGGAAACTCTCTCACCCTTGGGAATAAGAAATTGAGACAAAAATGATGCTAGATAAATTCTGTTTTTAGGCTTCCGTACCTTAAAAGGAAAAACGGAACCCTCATAGGATCACTTTGTTGACTGTTTACCCGTCTGTCCGTCTATCGTGTCTGTCAAGAAAACGTATAGGGTATTTCTCGTTGACCTACAATCATGTTTGGCATGAAATTAGGTCTTATAACACAAGTAAAGGAAAAAATACCTAATTTAGAATTCAGAGTCTGCTTTTTAATCCAACATGGTGTGAGAAGCGACGCGATAATGGTTTGTTTGGCTTTCGGTGTAAGTGAAGAATTACAGCATTTTAAAATAAAAATCCACTTACGGTTAAAAATGGTAAACGGATGAACCTCCAAATGAAAATGGTTGTGTATTTTTTTAGGTAAGCGCCTAACAAAAGATAGCTAATGATAGTACCTATGCATCCTAACCTTAATTATCATCATCATCAACGCATTACCGGCTCATTACTGAGTACAGGTCTACTCTCAGAATGCGAAGGATCTGGTCAATAGCCCACCACGCTGGCCAAGTGCGGTTTGGCTGACTTTATACACTATTGAGAACATAATGGAGAACTCTCAAGCATGCAGGTTTCCTCACGATGTTTTCCTTCACCGTTAAAGTAACACAAATATAATATTTAACTAGCTGATGCCCGCGACTTCGCCCGCGTGGATTAAGGTTTTTCGAAATCCCGTGGGAACTCTTTGATTTTCTGGGATAAAAAGTAGCCTATGTGCTAATCCAGGATATTATCTATCTTTATTCCAAAAAGTCCAGTAGTTTTTGCGTGAAGGAGTAACAAACATACACACACACACACACATACAAACTTTCGCCTTTATAATATTAGTGTGATTGCTCAAAACGCACATAGCTCCGAAAAGTAAGAGGTGTGTGCCCGTAATTTAAGAGCCCCCGAATAGGAGGAGGTCGTACAAGTTTATACAAAAGTGTTAGGTGCTTTATTGGGGATACACAGACATACGACTCTACCATACCTACGCCAGTTTTGTATAAGTGCGCCTAATGCATCCAAAAATGACTTTAAATTTTAAACCTATTTCTTTACAAATACAAATAAAATTAAATTGCTACAACTTACTAGACCATTATATTATTTATTTCCCACTTCCAGCTAAAACTACTCTCACTCAAATTGGAGAGAGCTAAAAACATTTTTCATTCCCGCTCATATCACATGTCTGCACTTTAATTAGAAAGTCATGCTGACCCAATTTACTTTTTTGATGTCTGTGAATTAGTGCTTTTTTGTTTCATAATTTTCACTTTACTCTAAGCATCACATTTCTTCGCTACTCTGTGATTTAAAGAGGATATTAACCTACGATACTACATGCTGTTTCTCTGGAATTTATAAAAGTGATAGTAAAGTAAACTTACTGTACTGTCGCAGGTCGATGCCGCGACTCTTCCTGTATGACCAAGTCTTTACATGCTTAATAGCATTGATATGATAGGTCGAATCTATAAAAGGTTTTACTTTACCTTCTTGCGTTTCTTTGAAAACGATAATATTTAGAGTACATTTGCTTAAAGCCTTACTAATTGTTTTACTTCGGTTAAAGGATATTTAAGATGGCAAGGGAAGACAGACGCCGGAAAATTCCACGCCTTTTCAGTGCGTATAAATTAGAAACGAGAAAACGAAGAGCTTCGTGCGCCCGTTTGTGGAATGTCAATTAGGTAGGTAAGAGTACATTTTTTTAAGCTAAAGAACCCTTACGTCTTTCTTTATATATTTTCCTTATCTTATTAAAATTTTCAGGAAACACGTATTTCCGCATTGAAATACAAGCTCGTGAATATAGAAGGCAAGGCTTAGTTACCGACCCACCAAACCCAAAACCAATGTTGAAAAAAACAGCTTTAGATAGAGAAGCTTTTCGGATGATGATCGCCAAATTTTGTTTCAAAGAAAGCACAAGGAGAAATATAGAACGTGAACAGTGCACTAATTATTGTAAAAGTGGCGCTTCTATAAAAATACCTGCATTTGCAAAGTTGCAGTTGACTTATAAGTAGGTAACTACGGTAAATGAAAAACACAAAACATAACTTTTTATGGTTCTAATTAAGCTAAGATTATCTACATTAATCAATTAAATAATTAAAGAGCTTTCTAAGATTGGATGTCTAAGATGGGGTGAGTAATCTTTGGAGCTAATGATTCGATTCCAAAAATTCTTTCACTAATAAAGAGCTAACTTAAAAGCTAGTTTATAATAATTTCTTATCTAAGTGTCTTATTTCTAGAATTATTAAAATTTTCCGTGAATAATCATCATCATCATCAGCCTGTGAACATCCATTGTTGGACAGGCCTTCCCTAAAAAGCGCCACCACACCCGGTCCTCAGCCTTCTTCATCCAGCCAGTCCCGCCAGCCCACACTACGCTTGCTTATACGCAGTCTCCACTCAAGGACTTTCCGGCTCCAATGGCTATCGCCTCTACGATAGGCATGGCCTGCCCACTGCCACTTCAGCTTGCTAATAGTTTAGGCTATACTTATTAGCGAACTTGGTTTTCCTGCGGATGTCCTCATCGTTGGATCTTATCCCTCAGGGAAACTCCTAACATAGTCCTCTCCATAGCTTGCTGAGCAACTTTGAATTTGAAAAAAAAAACAATAATATATACGAACGCAAATACAAACACCCCGATATCACGAGAGGCTGTTTGCACAATTTATGAAAACAGAATGAAGTGTTTGTGAGTCAATATTCGAATACGGCGCAAACAAATAGTTGAACATTGCCGATTCATGTGGCGAAGTCGGCGGTGTTTCACCGAAATCTTGCATCATGAAATATTTATTCGGACGACCTCTTTACCTGTAAAAATAGAAGGGAACATAATAAATACTATTTACATACATTAAGGCTACATTTCCACTGAATCAGATCGAAGCAAAGACGTATGTTGAGAGACGTGCTAATATTTATTATCACGCAATCTAATAAATACATATACCTACTATTCTATTGAAAATGATAATTTTATTACTACTCTATAATCTTTGTTGGTCGAAAACACATGTCTCCACTCCACTCCGCTCCGCTTCAGTGAAAACGCACCTTAAAATTGATGTGTCAGAGTGGGAGGTGAGAACGTTGATCCAAGTTGGTAACTAGATAACCCATCTAGTTACCATCTTGGGGTCAACTTTGCTTAACCAACGAATATATGACGAGGTCCGAATTGAAACTTAAGTGAGTCATCTGATATGCCTGTGTCTTCTCATAAATTAATATTAAATTTGTAATATAAAAGCTCTGAAAACTACATACTAAAAATGGCTGAAACTTGTCAAAACCACATTACGAGCATTACGAGTCTGTTATTTCTAAAAAACAAACTGCGAGAGCTTGCTCTAATGTCACGCTTTTATTCATATTTCATGTTCACTGGAAATAAAGGAAACCTTATCTTTTCTATTATTTTTTATTCAGTTGGTAGGTACCTGCGTAGATAAAATTTCAAATTCTATTATTTCCAGACTCATTTTTAACGAAAGTCGGACATTTTATACTGACTACTGACCATAATTTTATCAAAGTCGGGTGAGTAGGTACTCCTGAGTAAAAGTAGAGGTAACGTTGGCAGAATTAAAAGTTCTGCACTCTCTCACTCTGCATCGTTTAATTCCATGCCGGGGTTCCCAAAAGTTTAAAAACGTGGCTTATGGAAATCCCTTCAAGAGAACAAGTACTTTCACTGTTTTCTTGTAGGGACTATTGGCTGACGATGATGATAAGGGTAATAATTACGTTAAAAGTTAAAAAAAATATAGGCTCTACCTACAATCAGTAAGGCAAAGTTTGTACGGTTCCATTTCAAATCGTACCAACAACGTTTAAAAGTTTTCCTATTTTATTTCATTCTTAAAAAAATATTTTCAAACTAGATGATGCGTTGACTTCATCCGCGTGGATTAAGATTTTTGAAAATTCCCGTGGGAACTCTTTGATTTTCCGGGATAAAAAGTTGCATAATCAATATCCGTTATACCGAATTTCATCAAAACCCATTGAACTGTTAGGCCGTGAAAAGCTAGCAGACAGACAGGCACACTTTCACATTTGTAATAATATCAGTATGTATATGGATAAATTCGCTTTATATTACCAGTTTTCAGTACTAACAACTGACGCTATATCTATATTATCTCCACCCAGGTGTCATAAAAAGTCCATGATTTTTAAAAAACCGGCCAAGTGCGAGTTAGACTCGCGCACTGAGGGTTCCGTACTCGGGTATTTTTCCAACATTTTGCACGATAAATCAAAAACTATTATACTTAGAAACGAAAATGAAATCTTTTTTAGAATGTACAGGTAAAGCCCTTTCATATGACGATACCCCACTTGGTATAGTTATCTTACTTTGAAAATTAATTAATTTACATGTTTTAATTTTTTTTATAATGATGTAATCACAAATTCGCGGTTTTCAGATTTATTCCTGTACTTGTGCTATAAGACCTACCTACCTGCCTTTCATAATTCTAGGCCAACGGGAAGACGTACCCCATAGGTTTCTTGACAGACACGACGGACAGACGGACAGACAGACAGACAGACAACGAAGTGATCCTATAAGGGTTCCGTTTTTCCTTTTGAGGTACGGAACCCTAAAAACTAACACAAACTACACGGTGACTTTGGTTTAAATGACGTGCCATGGGCGTGCCACATTACAATTTGCGTGTTCATTACGCCAGTAAATTGACACCATGACACAAAGCGATAACACTTGACGTTGCAACTAATTGAAACTGCCGACATTGCATCGTGAAAATTGCTGTATGGCGTATGCTCAAACATTCATCAGCGGCATGCTGATTGCAATTGGTACCGTGTTAGATTATTGCTAGAGGGGCATGTGGCCTAGTTGTGGCAACGCAATATTAATCGATTGCGATTGTTAAGCAACGTTGACTCATGTCGGTGACTGGATGGGTGACCGACTTTGGATATCCGTATTTGGCCTTTTGTTTTCCTTGGAGAGCCTGATATGCCATCAGCACAGGTTTACTTTACTAACAATAAACAACTAATACTGCTAATGACTTATAAACTTTTTAGTGGATTTCAATGATAGGTATTTATACCTACCATTTGTGTAGGATATTTTACAAGGATGGTTTCTATGAATAACACATTCATGTTTAGTCTACAGAATAGGTAAGCCCACCCTTAGAAACTAGTGCACTATAAATAAAATTCGCGTAGGAGTCTATGATCTAGGATTTCCTTAGCCAAGATAAAGGTTGGTATTGAAACATAGTTTCCAGCTAGATACAGAAAGCAAGCAAATTATATAAAGTATGTGTAATCAAAGACCAGCGGATTATGTTGACAACAAGCTTGTTCATTATTCTTAGCAAATTGTACCGATTTTATAGTCAGTTTTCTTTTCAAGTTAGCTTAGTATATGTTTATTGTTTATGCCTACCATCTTATCTGGATATAAGTTACAATGCTATCTTAAATGAAAACGGGCTCTGTACCATTAAAGCCCACCCTTACAAAGTGTACTCTAGTGTACTGTAAAAAAAAAATCGCATAGGAGTCGATTCGTACAACCTACGGCTATGTACTTAGTCACAGGTTATAATAATTTTAATAATAATAATAATTTATTGATACTTATACATACATGGGTTACATAGCAAGATTGAGATTCCTAACTTCTGCACTAGGAAATACCTGTATTACAGAAGGTAGGAGTACAAAGTTTAAAGTTTTCTTAATAAATTTCTAATATTCAAACTAGGCTAAAATTATAGATGACTGTGTATATTGTGTGTTTGAGTGTGTGTGCACTTGTGTTTGTTTGTGTGGGTGTGTGCGTATAGGTTAGTATTCAAACAGATACAGAAAGCAAGCAAATCATATTATTATGTGTAATTAAAGACCAGCGGATTGCAGCGAGCGTGTTCATTACTGCAGCAAATTGCTCCGATTTATGTCGGAACGAGCGTGACACCGATTAAATTGAAACTGCCGAGATCGTGAAAGCTGCGCGTTGCGTGGTGGTCGAAAGTGTCACGCTGAAAAAATGCTTTTTAATAGGGCCATTGTCGTAACACGTAACTATATAATATTTTCTCTGTATTGTTGTAGCCCGATGAAGGTTTCTGACGATTTTTTATATATATTTTTTAACCCCCAACCCAAAAAGAGGGGTGTTATAAGTTTGACGTGTGTATCTGTCTGTGGCATGGTAGCTCCTAAACGAATGGACCGATTTTAATTTAGTTTTTTTTTTTTTTTGTTTGAAAGGTGGCTTGATCGAGAGTGTTCTTAGCTATAACCGAAGAAAATCGGTTTAGCCGTTTGAAAGTTATCAGCTCTTTTCTAGTTTTCTTATAGAGGTTTTTTTGTCAGGGGTTTTTTAAATTTTAAGTTATTTCGATGACAAGTTAGCTCAGAACATGCTTGGTTGGCGTGCTGTGGTTCCGGCATGCCTCCAACGGTATTTAGGGGCACGTAGTGTCCCAGTGGTGGGTCTGCTGCGGCAGACATCTGCTTTCGGAGTAACGAGGTGTTGCAAGTCCCTTGTGCTCCGTCGTCAGTAGTGGGATGGTACTTTGTGGGGTTTTTAGTCGTTAGGAGTCCGACATAACCCCTGTGTTCAACGTGGCCAGAAGTATCCATGACGGATTTTCCTCACGAAAAAAAAGGACATGCTCATGACTGCCAGTTTAGCAATCTCGTGAATAGGTACCATAAGGAACATAAGGAAATAGTTAATCGGGCCTACACGTTGCACGATGCACGATGTTTTCCTTCACCGATAAAGCAAGTTATATTTCAATTACTTAAAACGCATACTTCGAAAAGTTTGAGGTAACGACCGACCAGAGTTTTATAATATCTTTGTTAAATAAGAAAAGAATCCCGCAGAATTCTAGAGGCGTCTTGTTAGTCGTTAGGCATAATTTACGGGACGATTTGGCTCCCGTCTGGTTATAGCCGGAGCTGGCATCACCTGGCCTAAATTAATACTACGCTGATTGCTGACTCATTAAATAGACCGATTGCTATTCCAATAAAATGTTTTATGTTATGGCAGTTTAGTAATAAGATCAAAGTGTAATAAAACAATAAGTAATTTTGTTTTATTTTGTAAGTGCCACTTTTTGGTAAAAGAATAAGAATACTAAGCTATATGTGGCTATATTATATGAAATACAATGTCAAACTTGTGCTTTCTCGAGATTTCATTATAACTTTACTTGTTTATTCTCAATTCGTATAATATTTTAATGATTTTATTTAAAAATTACAATAGTATTTAAATAATATTATTTTTGTTGCTGGAGTAGGTGTAAGTTTAATAAATGTAGAAGTGGATTTAACGTTTATTTCAACAATCAAATAATATCATGGCCTACACTATGACACCCAGGTAAAGTAAGGAAACTATAAGTGCATAAAATATACAACTAGATACATACAGAAATACAAAATGATTGTTCTGATATCTCTCTTGAAGTAGGTACGGGATGAATAATTGTAAATAGGGTTTTTGTTGGTGTCATCTTCTCGTTCTACACAATAAGGGATAAGTGGAACCACACAAGCAGAGAAGTGCCATATACTTACTAAAAATAGTGCTGCCCCTCCAAAACGGCTCCAACTTGTCAGGTGAACCTATAAACCGGGAGTGATTTTTGTCATCGTATAGGAACCTACCAACTCATAACACATAAGTTTAATATTTTAGTTTATATATAATAATAATAATGTCGACGACTAGGATACTCGTATATACCTAAGATCTGCATTTCTTTGGGCAAGTATAGCTGTTTTACTTTACAGTCCACTCGACGCGATCGGCAGATCCGTTAAGGGATGTGATTTAATATGCTAGACTGTGCCGGGCCCGAGCCATACCTCATCCGAGGCACGTCCAACACGCAGACGATCCATGGATCGCAATTGAAGAAACGTAACATGGACAAGTCTCCGAAGAGTCGGACATGGCACGGTTTGATGTAACCTCATACAAATTGCCAAGCTAGTGACTAGGATGAGACACGACTTGTGCCCGGCACGGGTGAGTATAAATCATCCCTAATTCCAGATTCATTCAGCTTTTAACGTTTACATCTTCGTCGGATTGGTCCTTGCCCGGTTGCGCTGTTTAAAACCGAATTGAGTACCTATATTGTGCACATGTAGTCAGGCGAAGCGGCTTTCCTGTCGCATATTCATCTAGACATACCCAATTCTGCATCCAGCTATGCCACTAGGTATATGTATAGCAAGTAGAAACCCTAATTCACTATATGCAAGGGAATCCATAGGAGTAAACGAAATATAACGATCCTCCCAGCTCTTTCTGACATAGGTCAAATCTAGAGCAATATTTTCAATTTTAATTCCTATCAAAAAGAACCCAGTAAATCCAGAACGTTCAAAGATTAACCTACTTTTGTATCGATTTGTTGGTTCAGACAGCTTTAGGTTTAAGAATTTCGCAAGACGAAAATAAAAATGCTACCGATAGAGAAAATATTGTCTAAGCTCTATCTTAGCTATTGAATTATTGAATGTAGCTAAGGAATAAAAGTTTTGTTCCACGAAATCATATTGTAAAGAGAGTAAATATTTTTGAAATCCAGTTAAGAGAAAATGCAAGGAGGTATCAGATCGTGGTACAACTTTCAATAAGAACCTTTTATCATCAGTTTCGTATCGTAAGTACCCGCCGAAAGGAGTACATAAATCTTTACATGAACTAAATATTTTGCCGTATCCAGCAACTATTAGTACTGAAATAGTATACAATTTATTATAAAATAAATGAATATGCCAAGACTCTTTTATTTGCTAACCACATTAATAATACCATAGTGCACAGAAGATTCAAAACAGAAACTCGTATCGAAGAAATAAAACAGACGACTTTCAACCAAGATAACCTTCCACCTTGGTAGTTCTAATAGGTAAAACGTGTCAAACTTGTACCATCAGCGGCAAAAAAGATCAAAACTTTTGTATGAAACAATAACTTTTAACAAACTAAGACAATGTTACGTTCATATTACGTTCACATGGCGTGTGAAATTCATTCTCGCTCCTTGATATCGATTCGCGATAATAAAATACTTACCAATGATATACCTAATCAATATAATAATATAATAAGGTATTAACTCTTTACCTGGTTATCTTAATTTTCCTCCATAATAGACAGTTCCTTCAGAAGAGTTAGTTTTCTTTCATAAAATTAGTTAATTGAGGAGGTTTTTATTCAAAAATCTCCTCAATCTTTATAGTATAAATATTTTATAGGTAATCCCTCTAACTGATACTTATAAGGTTTTTAGTGCACCTCATTAATATCTTCTACAGATATTTCCAGCCTACATAAATTGTATGTATGTGTGTGTGTAGGCAGATGACGAGTTTGTCATCGCAAACGACCGACGGGCAAAGCAAATCATCGCACTTAATCCTCCAATTAAACTGCCTCTAGCCATAAGCTCTGATGAATATAACTCCAGTAAATCATGTAGCTACACTGTTTATATGCGGGCTAGTAACGATGTTGAATCTCTGGTCCCTGGTAATGCAATATTGGCATACTATCAACGTGTAGCTCATGCATAAAATATTAGTTTGGATCTAAACTTTTTGTGCCGTAAGTATATAGGGGGTTTACCGAATAGTACCTATGGCGTTATGTTGGTTCCCCTGTCTGTCCAAGTCATTGGCACGATATTTGCATAAGAAGACGCAGATTTTGTTTATTTTCATTTGATTTTCCTGAATGAATGAAATGAAAATCAAATGAAAATAAACAAAATCTGCGTCTTCTCATGCCAATATGTGCCAATGACCACCTAACAGACAGGGGAGCCAACATAACGCCATAGGTACTATCCGATGAAACGCACTATACCTGCCGCTATTTTAAGTGAATAGTTGCAATTGCTATCGATGTTGCTCAGTTGACTCTTGCATTGACCTGGTACATAATCCCAACTTGACTTGAATAAAATAGTGTATACTTACTTGGAAGCCTAGACCAATGCGATTTTGTTTCTAAAGCTATTAAGCATAAGGGCTACGCTTGGGCAATTGGGCAGACAAAACTCATTTTAAGTTAATTGTAAAACTTTATTAATATATAACAAATCGTGTCCAAACCAACAACTTTTTATTTAGTTACAAAGGTGACGTGTCTATTACATGAACACGTCATCCGCGAGCACACGATTCTCGGAGGCAGCACTTTCGTCCTCAAATGTCACCATTTTGTCGCGCCGAGCCCGCGCCCGTTCACTAAACGAACTAACGCCAACCGACATCAACTCGCTCGCACCTACACCAGCACCACTTAGATTAAATTCACTTAAACTGCGCGGTACAAAGTACTCAACACAGCGCTCGGCATGCCCCGCTGATCGACGTGCCGGAGTATTCCTTTGGAAACTCTCTTCTCCATAAGCCGATGACTTCCGTCGGGGCAAACTGTTGAACTTTGTCGGATTCGAACTATCGATCTTAAAAGTCACTTGTGCCCTTTTCTCCTGGCAACTCACAGGCGGCCCTTCAGCCGCCTCCCTATGTCAAGATACGACGGCCATTGAAATCTTATCATCACATTGCTCCACATTGTGAACTGCGCGAGTTTTAGAACTGCCTGTACAGAGTGCTGTAAAGCCGCGCAACACTGAACTCATGTCCTCCTGAATTAGATTAAAACACATAGCTACTACTACTATTCCCACTAAAATATATATACAGCACACTCCAACAGCGATATCTTCCGCTTTCGCTGACACAGTGCTGGCATACAATCCAGGCTTCAAGTTTCCAAAGCCTATTGTTGCAAGACTTGAAAATGAAAAGTAACATCCATCTATAAAAGTCCACCTTTCCGTTGTATGGAATACGAACGTACCTAAAGCGATATAAAGGACGATGAGAAGTAAACTTAGAACAATTGGCACTCGCGTATGGTCCCGACATGTCCAATGATAGCCTCCGCTAAAACTGTCAAGGTTTAAAGCAGCTTGGAACGGCGTTCGTTTTTGACGTTCGTATATTTTGTCTTTCCTATCACAGTCTACAAATTGCCTGCACTCAACACCGGGTAGCGAGTATCGACTAAGACAATCGGCTTTTGTATGAAAGTCTCCCCTTTTTAATCTCGCTGGGCAAAGTTTGGAGTAGAGGGCTCGAAAGTTTCTCGCAAGGGCTTCGCCAATCGTTGACAAGTACAGCATTATGAGCGGGATCCCGATACAGGCGTACGCTACTGCCACCAGCTTTCCCGTAGATGATTTAGGTGTAACGCTCCCGTGACCTGTGGACAAGGAAATTCCTTGTCATCTATGTTATGTACCTTTATGTATGGTATGTGTCTATTAGGTGATAAACTTGTTTTTTAATTCTAAAATTTTATAGAGGGCTTATTCACAAATTGAACATGTCACACTCATTGGAATCATTAGCTATAGCCTACGATTAACATATCATAACACTACATAGCTCGTACAGCGCTCTAGTCACCTTAGACAAAGGGTGAGCCAGAACACAATTACAAGTAGCTCCCTCCTGCAAAATAATATAAGACTTATTTCTAAAATGAAACCTTTATATTGTATTTATGAGTAAGATATCATTGAGACCTTATTCTAGATTAATAAATTCAACAGATTAGAGAGCCTTTTTGTATCAAACTAAGTATGGAATAGATTTAATAAATTAAACTTACCAATAGTAGTGATAAGAGTGAGTGCATATAGAAAACTGCCAGCAAACGTCCAACGATAATCTATTGAGTCGTAGTGCGTCGAAATATTAGGTATCTCTCCAGTTTGCATTGACTTTATCAGAATTTTCTGGAAATCCATCAACTCTTTTGCTGCTAGCTTGGTCCAGTTCTCCTTGTAAAGTATGTTTAAATCCTCAGTTATTGACCAAAGACGTTCTACTGTTTTAGATCTAAGATCACCACTTTGGGATTGGCTCAAGTTTGGTTTAGATGCAGCGACTGATGTTTCTTCTGGGATTGAGTTGCCTTCTAGAGCGAGGAATAAAAACCCGCCAATGAGGTTGTACGTTAGAACGAGGAAGCATATTGCTAGGCAAGTCAGAGGCGATGCGCGGCGTTTATGAGCACATCGGCAGCAGAACAGTCTTGTATCGTCTCTACGAGATATGAAACAGCAGTTGCCTTCTTCTATCAACGGTGGATCAGTTCGTGTAGTGCGCTTCGACGTTACACGTCCACCGTCTTCTATCATGATGATCAGTGGCTCATACTTTAACGAACCTTATACTTTTTGTGGTGTATTCTCTTCTTAGTTCTTAACATTCTCAATTATATTTGCGGTATCAGAAGTGGGATGTAAGTCGATGGTATTCTGTAACAAAGAAAAAGAAAAATTAATATTCAATAAAAAATAATTTAACTTTTAATGTAACAAAAAATGGGTATTTATGTAAAATTCTTTGTAAATGAAGTAAGGCAATATCCAACAATCGCCGTACCAAAAATAATCGCGCTACATCAGTAAATACCAGTTTTGGTTTTTCTAAAGCTGGTCTTTGAAAACCAAACCAAAACTAAACAGACGATTGATGATGATTGATGATGTGATTTTAAATTTCACCAATGTTAACGGAATTTGAGTGTCAAAAGACAATAACGTCAGAGTCAAATGGATCTAAAATCCTTGATTTAAAATTAAAAATCATTCTACTGATTTTAGTTTTGTAACGTTTCCGCTTAGCTGTACCACGGACCAACTTGAGATTTAAGAGAAGCCAATAAGGTTTATTTTACTTTAACGCTAAAGTGTTTCGACGCTCACGTTAGAGTGATGTAAAATCTCATACTAAGCGCACAGAATTTCCAACATAAGCGAGTATTTGTGTCGGACCGGCTAGCTCCCCAGGCACTATACATTAACGCCTGAAAGGAAGATTTCCTTTTGAAGTGGTCGAGCATATTACGAGCTTTCATCTACCTAGTTGTAAAGCGTTTAGGATTTATCAATACAAAGCTTTACATCAATTGATGGAAACATATTATGTTATGCGTAAATAATAATATAACGCGACTTCGTCCACGTGGATTTAGGTTAGGGGAACCTTCGATTTTCTGCTACAAGAGCTGTTTTTCAGTTTAGCCCGTTTATTCACCCTAACACACCCGTCCTATATTCGGAAATGCGGTCCGTTTATCCACCCCGGACTAAAGTGTAAATTAAAAATTTATAACACCCCCGAACAGTGAAGGTTACAGTAACTAGAAAAGAGCTGATAACTTTCAAACGGCTGAACCGATTTTCTTGGATTATAGCTAAGAACACTCTCGATCAAGGTACCTTTCAAACAAAAAAAAAAAATTAAAATCGGTTCATTAGTTTAGGAGCTACGATGCCACAGACAGATACACAGATACACACGTCAAACTTATAACACCCCTCTTTTTGGGTCGAGGGTTAAAGATAGTATACAAATTCGCCGTTTGGAGTGGACACACGTTTCCAAGTATACATGTGGAGTGGCTATTTTTAACCCCCGACCCAAAAAGAGGGGTGTTATTAACCCCCGACCCAAAAAGAGGGGTGTTATAAGTTTGACGTGTGTATCTGTGTATCTGTGTGTCTGTGTATCTGTGTATCTGTGTATCTGTCTGTGGCATCGTAGCGCCTAAACGAATGAACCGATTTTAATTTAGTTTTTTTTTGTTTGAAAGGTGGCTTGATCGAGAGTGTTCTTAGCTATAATCCAAAAAAATTGGTGCAGCCGTTTAAGAGTTATCAGCTCTTTTCTAGTTTTCTTGTAGAAAAGAAGGTTACATAACCGTTAGGTTCATAATATTATGTCAATTGACAAAATGTCAAGCTGTCAAGATGGACGTTGCCTTGATACATAATTATTTATTTGAAAATGATGTTTTGGAAAACTCTGATACTTTGGATCGTCGGGGGTGTTATAAATTTTTAATTTACACTTGTAGGTTGGATAACCTAAATAAGCCTTTTAACATTTAATTTAATTAAAAAACATTAAGTATAGCTTAAGTAAACAAGAAAATTGGATTAGGCTAAAATTATAAGTAGGTATAGATTGTTAGGCTAAACTCACATATTTAGTTAATTTCATGCTAAGCTAAACTTATCCTAGTTCCATGATATCAATGAAGATTTAAAGCTAAACTTTTGGACTTAAAAACATGAAATCAATTTGAAAATCTCCCAAAATATATTAGCCATAAAATACAACAAACTCAAATTGGAACCAGTTGATGGAAAAAGTTATATCTCTAGAGATCTCGGGCGCTTTCGACTACTTCAAACCCGATACACGTACACGGGAGTAAATCGAAACTTGCATTATAAATCGTTATTGTTCTGCATGAATACAGCCCATTGTAAGCAGCTGGAGCAAACTTTTTAATAATTCGTTTCATGCGGGACATCTGCGCGGAAAATATATTCCGAGTTATATAGCAAAGACCTCACAATATCATGCGCCGAGAGCCAGTGGACAGTTTTTTTAGCCATTACTGAACGAGACGGCATACTCTTTTAGGTATGTGTTTACTAGTTATAAGCGTATTATTTTTATTTATCACTTTTTTAAAGATTGGACCGATGTTTTTTTATTCAATACGACATAATATGGATACCTCAAAACAGATTCTTAGATTTCTTGCTATGTATTTTTGCTGATGCAGTCATGGGTTCTCTAAAATGTATAATTTATAAAACTTGTTTTTTTTTTGCATTTTTTCAGCTAGATATCAATATTTTATAGCAATAGTTATTTAAGTAAATGGTACATTATGTTTATGTACGAATGAATTTATTATACGAGTTCCTACAAATATTAAAATACGAGTTATAAAAAATAGAGTCTTTATCTAACACGTACCTTTATTGGGCTCGCATTGCTACAGGCCAATTTAAAAATATGTGTAATAGGACTAGACTATGTATGACTTTGAATATGAAGAGTGCTAAACCAGATTTTTGATTAAATATCCGGATTTTTTATTATATAGAAGTTATGTTTGAATATGTGTTTATGTGTTATGAGCGTTTTTTGTTCACCACTTTTTCAAAAACAGTCCCTACAAGAGACAGTGGACAGCCAGCAGTGGACGTCTATTGGTTGATAATGATGATGATGATGATGTTTGGATTGGTGTAAAACTGTTTCAAACAACAGTGCACTTGCTCTTAGACAATTTATGAATCGTTTCATTTTATAGTAGGATATATTTTATGAGTTATTTTACGAAAATGGTACAGGAAAAAGAAATATGTACTTTTTTATTGAATAGATAAATCTGTATCTCCGTTGTTGTAACCGAGATTTTATGCGCATTTAATGATATAAAAGGAAATAACATAATAGAAAGGGATTCCTTCTCATACAATAACGTAATCTGGATTCAAAATATATACCTACCATCTTGATCAGACAGTCGTTATATTAAACAGTGAATTTTATCGAGATAAGTATAACAAGAAATAAAATAAACTGAATCCATGCCTCCATCGATAGTACTCGTAAATACGAAAATGTGTCTATCTGTCTGTCTGTTTGCTACGTTGTCACGGCTCAACCACTGAACCGATTTTAATGAATTTTGGCACAGAGGTAGCTTACTCCCCGGAAATTGAATTTGGCAACTTTTTATCCCGGAGAAGCAAAGAGTTCCCACGGGATTTTTAAAAAACCTAAATCTAGTCGTCGATGTAATTTTAATGGCAATGTACCTACGCTGACAAATTTCATGTTAGTGCATACTCAATTTACATAATAATAATTAACAGCAATAGGGCAGCTAGTAACAAACAAGTGTAAATTAAAAATTTATAGCACCCCCGACAAGTGAAGGTTACAGTAACTAGAAAAGAGCTGATAACTTTCAAACGCCTGAACCGATTTTCTGGGATAGCTAAGAAACTAAAACCACTCTCGATCAAGCCACCTTTCAACAAGCCTTTCAAACAAAAAAAAAATTAAATTAAAATCGGTTTATTAGTTTAGGAGCTACGATGCCACAGACAGATACACAGATACACACGTCAAACTTATAACACCCCTCTTTTTGGGTCGGGGGTTAAAAATAAATGGATGAAGGACACTATCAGTATAACGAGAAGTGAAATCAACCAGTTTTAAATCAAAATTTAATATTGATGAAACTTTCATGGCAATGTGTGTTGATGTAAAGAATGTTAATGCGCACTGAATTTTGAAAACAGCAGCCATCAACATGTTTCAGCTTTTAGCTACACTTTTATTCAGTGGTGAACATTTGAAAGGCTGCGCCTTCGGGCAAATAATCAAAGATGAAAAGGTTTCCTTGGGAGGCATGTCACGCGCTCTCTGACTCTGATTTTTTATCCACTACCTGAATACCAATAAGTGAAACTCTTTTGTCTTTGAAAGAACTGAGAACAGAAATATTGTGTATGCAATAATTGATCGACGGTAGCGAGATCTTCGAGTCTACCTGTGCATTGCACTTCGTTTGTTTGATGTCAAGTCAAGAGTAAAAAGGCAACTTCTAGGCAAGCGCGCTCCATCTTAGGCTGCATCATTTTGCCTCCTGAAACACAATTTTCACTTCATCAGGAGGCTGGGCCTCACACTAAAGTTTGTACCTAAACACTGTTTTGTTAAGATAATAAAGATTTATTTATTATTTATTTATCATGACTTGCTAGCAGGTCTGATTGCAGCAAAGCGCTAGTCTAAAAATTAAAAAAAAAGTCGTCGGGCACTTTTATCAAGTTTTGACGTAGCTTTTTATTCGGTAGACTTCCGTGGGTCATTGACGAAGCGACTGACAATCGTTACGGATGGTTACAAAACTTATACTTTAAAAGTGTATAAATAAATATATACACTTATTGAGTCGAGACTACAATACAATTGATGAATTCTTTAATGATAAAATTTCTTGGAAGCAACCAGCTGTGCTTTTAGCCTACATTATGGTGTAGTAAATTGCTAGATTGATAATATTGCAACTTTTTATGATTTGAAATGAGGTACTGCTGGCTTCTCTCAGTAGAACCTGCTTTCCGAACCGGTGCTAGACTCACAGATATAAGCATAAGCGAAACTAATTGTACTAAATTATATTAATTTCGATTTTACGCACGTGCCGCGGCATAAAAATGTATGAAACCGCTCACTGAAACGTCACTCGCTCCATACAAACGTAGGTCGTTTCTCATTGGAAAACTAACCAATCATGTAGAAACGTTCTGGGAACTAATATCTATGCCTGTGGTTTTCCAGATTTCCGTTAAAATATTCGGTTTCAAAGTTACGCGGTCTTAAAAATTCCACTGTAATTTTAAAACTACATATTTTTAGAAAAATCTAAAACACCACAGGCACAGATATTAGTTTCTAGAATATGTCTGCAAAATTTCATGGACTTTGGTTGCTTAATATTCAAATGAAATTGGGTCTACGATTGTATGGAGTATGTGACGGAGAGAGCCCTGTTAAACCCGAGACCTACCACTTCAAAGCCACAACGCACATCGCTGCACCAGAGAGATCATCAAAATAAGGAAAACTTATATTTTATAAAATTTGGAAGTTTGCCAAATCGTTCTTGCTATTATTATAATGATAAACAGACTCTTAAAAGATAGCGCGCATTCAGCTCGATAAAATGTAGAAAGATTGCCAGTAAAGAAGCAAGTAGTAAAGCAGCAATCGAGAAAAATCTATACTTTTACTAGCTGATGCCCGCGACTTCGTTCGCGTGGATCCTATAGGTTTTTTTTAAAATCCCGTAGAAACTCTTTAACTTTCCAGGGTAAAAAGTAGCCTATGCGTTAATCCAGGGTATAATCTATCCCTATTCTAAATTTCAGCCGAATCCGTCCAATAGTTTTTGCGTGAAAGAGTAACAATCATACATACATACACACACAGTTTGTATGTGCGTGTGTATGTTTTTTACTTCTTCACGCCCTAACTAAGCAACGAATCGACTTGATTTTTAGCATACAGATAGTTGAAAGGACAGAGAGTAACATAGCCTACTTTGATCAATGAATTTCCTCGGGATTTAAAAAAAATAAATCACGCGAACGAAGTCGCGGGCATCAACTAGTAAGGCAAATAAATAAGCTGCAATAATTCACAAGACAATTCAAACAAAAGTTATCCTTATTCTAACTTAGGTATTGCTTTGTTTCGAGATCTGCGATACTCTGAGATCCTAGTTCCTAGTTTAATATACCTAAGCTCTGAAATCTGACCTATTATACAGAGGTATTCGTGCGTCGTCGTGGCTTCTATTTATTATTTTACTTGAAGAATCTATTATATCCTACAAATCTGCTCATATTGGTGATATTTTTTGCCTTTTTCACCATCATCATTATCAAACTAGACATAGATCTCTTATAGGGACTTCCACGCACCATAGTCTTGCGCCGCTTGCACCCAGCGGCTCCCCATACCTAACTCGTTTGATATCGTCTGTCCACCTAATCTATCCTTCGCGTTTTTACTCGAGTACAATTTCCACCTAGTCTGTCCTTCGCCTTAGAGCCGATACATACAGACAGACTGGAGTAGAGCTGAGTTTTTTGATTGCAACTTAAACTTGGCTTCATGAACTTTAAGATACGGTTGAAATTGGTATACGGAAAAGTAAACACGAAGGAGATCATTTACTAGTAGGTACGTAGGTACGCATCGAGTCCAGGCCTGAATAAAAGATCGAGACGGATCCCCAAATTCGGTCAACCATCCAGTTTTGAATAAACGTTGATAAGTAACGGTATGCATCTATTAAATAGTCTATGAAAACCTACTGAATTTTAGACCACACAATATCAAGAAAAATATGTGCAAAAGAAAATATGAGGATCAAACAGCTCTAATATTTAAATTTATTTTTTATCCAAGCATAATATTACTTTGAGCTTTATCACAATAAAAACATATCAATTTCACGAAAATTTCATATCAAATAATACCTTCCTGTAATATGTAAACCAATTTTCTACCGTCGCAAACAAAAAACAAATCAGGATTTGTACGAAACAAGGCACATATTTTAGATACACGCGAATTTGTGCGCGGCAATTCCATGAGATCAGCTCAAGTCCCTTATAGCGAAGTTGCTAGTTTATTGCTGTCTGAGAGCACTTATGAAATTCTACTGTATAAACCATGTCACGTTTATACTTTACAGTGTTGTAACATTCTTTGATATATTATTTCGTGGAGTCAAGAGACAAAATATTAATAAAACACGAGACAAAGGCAATACTTTTATTTGATTCATAAAAGACAGCGATTCTCGTTACCTTCCTGCTTCTTCCACTGTTAGTAGGTACTTTAAGTTTTTAACCCCCGACCCAAAAAGACGGGTGTTATAAGTTTGACGTGAGTATCTGTGTATCTGCCTGTGGCTTCGTAGCTCCTAAACTAATGAACCAATTTTAATTTAGTTTTTTTTTGTTTGAAAGGTACCTTGATCGAGAGTGTTCTTAGCTATAATTCAAGAAAATCGGTTCAGCCGTTTGAAAGTTATCATCTCCTTTCTAGTTACTGTAACCTTCACTTGTCGGGGGTGTTATAAATTTTTAATTTACACTTGTTATAATATTAGAAGATTATAAGTACTAATTTCAAAATGTGTGAAAAATATTTAAATCAAGTTTTCAACAAGGTTTTCAATGGGTTTTTACCAATAGATATTCGTACGTACTGCCAGAAGCACTGAACGTGAGCGCAACTTAGGGCGACTGGGGTATACCTATGTTCTACATTACAGCTGTTACTTGTATTATAACTTCTAGAAGCCTCATGCATTGTGTAGGTTTGTCCATAAGGCAACCGTAAGAATCACTCAGTTATTTTAATCATACCAAGTTAATCCAATCTCTTTCCTAAATGCCTTTACCCCTAATTCAGACGAGCGTTAAAAAAGCGTTGCGTTAAAACCCGGCGTTGCGCTGAAAATACAACAGTGCACGATAAAAAAACGTTGACGTGTGAATGCATTTGTTCTATTTTTAACGTCCGTTAAAAAAGCTCTCGTATGAATGAAGCCTTAATTAATATATTAGATAGTGACCTAGGCAATTAATAAGCTTTTAGGGCCGATTTTTAAATCATATTTTGACGTTTTGACCGATTATCAATACAAGAGCTGTCAAAACATCAATTTTTTCCTGAATCAAACATTACACTTTAGACCCTTATTCAATAAAGTAAAAACCGTAACTTGTTCCGCCCCAATAATGAAACCTATGTAAACCAAAAACAATTTTACAATCCCCGATAATCCCCAAACGGCTCTTATTGTTATCCCTTTCGTAACTTTTAAAACAAAGTGTATTCCAAAAGGTTTTTATGGGCCGCTTTTAGTGACCCGTGAAAATAATAGACCAAAGGTCGACGTTAACTTAATCCCTATACAGGAATAGGGACTGTAAGCAAAGCTTTCGCCTGGCTTAGCTCGAGTGGAATTTGAGGGATTGCTAAAATCTAACGTTGGATGAAATAGCGAAAAAAACTAGTCCTAAAATCTAACAATAGCAACGGAACCAAAATTTCAATTTTACAACTTTAAAGCAACGCTTTTAATCCTAACCCAGAGGAATTTTGAAAAGTCCTGGAAATATAAATATTAGTGTGATTGTAAATTAAGTCATACCTACTTTTTATGAATTTGAAGTCTTTAATTTAGGAAATAAGGTACCTAAACTAATATGAATCCTCTTTATTTCCTGTCTCGTGGGAATTTCAAAATTCTGGCCTTATTCCCTGTTTGCATTATCAGGGAAAGGAAAGTTTTGGGCTGGGCGTTGATGAGTGAGTCAGGACTTTTCTTTTTATGTATGTATTTAGGATTGTGTTTATAAATATATTAGAAACTAGCGACCCGGTCAGGCTTCGCACGGGCAGCTTATTACAATTTTGGCAGGGATCTCTTTTGAAAATAAAAGATAGCCCATATCACTTAGGAATAATGTAGCTTTCTACTGGTAAAAGAATTACCAAAATCGATTCAGTAGTTCCAGAAATTACTTCCTATAAACTTTACAAACTTTACTACTATTTGTAATAATATTATACTAGAGGATTCCCGCGACTTCGTCCGCGTGGATTTAGGTTTTGAAGATCCCGTGGGAACTGTTTGGTTTTCCAGGATAAAAAGTTGTCTATATCAATAACATGGACGCAAGCTACCTCAGTACCAAATTTCATGTAAATCTGTTGAGCGGATGGGTCTTTAGGAATTCCGTGGGAATTCTTTGATTTTCCGGGATAAAAAGTAGCCTATGTCCATCCCCGGGATATAAGCTAACTCTGTACCTTTCGTCAGAATCGATTAAACTGTTTGGCCGTGAAAAGGTAGCAGACAGACAGACAGACACACTTTCGCATTTATAATATTAGTATGGATTAATAACCATTTGAGTAGGTACACAAATTTTACTAGCTGACATAACTACAGTTTTAAACAGATGAAGTCGTTGGTGGTAGTGCGATAAATCTACACAATTGATCAGATTAATCAGAAAGGCTGCGCGAAGATGTAACCCTCGGGGAGTCACGTGCCTATTTGCTACAGCGGCGATTTTGCTCCTTTGTAGGTGGGGGGAAAAGTGGGAGGGCGAAGAGATTAGGCGGCAGGTGAACTCAGTCCGACAGTAATTCCGAACATTTGTTACACCTAACTTTTGTCCGGTCGTATTGAATTCTAATAAGTTTTAAAGGGTGCCGCACCTACCTTTTCCACATAAATGATATCGTTTGCTAAATGCTTTCACGATTATAGTCCTTTATAATACCTACATCCAAAATAAATGCGAAAGTGTCTGTGTGCTACCTTTTCATGACCCAACAGTGTAACCGATTCAGACGAAATTTGGTACAGAATTAGCTTATAGATGCTTACAACCCTGGTAAAACGGCGCCACCAATTTTTGAAGCACGCTCGAAGATGTCGAAAGGTGCGTAAACCCCACGCCAATCTATATACCTAATCTGTATCGCTCAGCGTCGTGCGTAGAGGCCTACGAATTTGTCTTCATTTTTAAAAACACAATTGTAAGAGCTAATATCACACTAATATTATAAAGGAGAAAGTTTGTATGTGTGTGTGTGTGTGTGTGTGTGTGTGTGTTTGTTACTCCTTCACGCAAAAACTACTGGACGGATTGGGCTGAAATTTAGAATGGAGATAGATTATACCCTGGATTAGCACATAGGCTACTTTTCATCCCGGAAAATCAAAGAGTTCCCACGGGAATTTAAAAAACCTACATCCACGCGAACGAAGTCGCGGGCATCAGCTAGTCTTTAGATAAACTGTACACGTACATTGATATAAATAAACTGAGCTAAACAGCTTTTCAGTAGACATAATGATAGTATTCCGTAAGAACTACGGGTAATATATTATGTTGTTTGTAAGTTTAAATGCTAAATTGCTAAGTATATACACAGACCAACGCACGAAGGCGCGGAACTGATAAAATCCATCTTTTTTGCATCGGGAGCTTATATTGAAAAATAATTAATATTACATCGTCCCAATAACTATGTTAATGAAGAGACGTTTCAAAAACCCAAAACTGAAAAATCAAACATTTATTTATTGCGTATTTCAGAGAAATTGTATAGTCGCCGCTAACGAACAAATAATTACTTCGATACAAAACGTACAATGTCGGAAATTCAGACTGCAAATACAATTTTAACAAAAATGAACACATTTTATGAAAATAATATAAAACATACCTTACAGAATATTTTTTACCTGTTTTAATTTTTACTCATTTATTTAAAAAAAAGTAAGTATATTTATGCGGCTCGTTTATTTCTACACATTGTACCTACTATTTTTTCTTTTTTTAATGATTAGCAAGTTATCTACTAACTGTTTGTAGTTTTTATTTTAGTCTAACTTCCAATATTCCCAATCATAAACATCATTAACGCATTTGAAATCTGTACCCTAAAACAAGGCATTCTCTCCGGAATTGATGCATTCGGGAATATGGCGTTGGCGCAAGATCTTAGCATCCCATGAACTGCACTTAGCACAAAATATGTAGATCCTGTATATAAAATATGATGATGATGCTGAAGAAGCAACCCCGTCTCTCCATTTTTCCCGAGACACAGTTGTTACTAGTTCGGGATACAGGATGTTTGTTATTAGATATAATTAATTTAAGGCAATGTATTGTTATGTTTATGTTATATTTGTTATTGTGCCAAAATAAATTATCTTATCTTATCTTTCTACTGCACTGAACCCTAACATATCTCTGCTATTCTAAGCAACTCTCATTTTTCGGCTGTATTGTGTCACGCAGTATACCTTGAATGATTATAATGATAACGAAAGGAAGGATGATGCTAGGAAAGGCATTCCGAACCAGTGATGGATGCTTTTGATTATTCAAAAGTACTAGTAAAAGTTTAATTGAAGAAACAAGTGTAAATTAAAAATTTATAACATCGCCGACAAGTGAAGGTTACAGTAACTAGATAAGAGCTGATAACTTTCAAACGGCTGAACCGATTTTCTTGGATTATAGCTAAGAACACTCTCGATCAAGCCACTGTTAAAACAAATAAAACTAAATGAAAATCGGTTCATTAGTTTACGAGTCACAGACAGACACACAGATACACAAATACACAGATACACACGTCAAACTTATAACACCCCTCTTTTTGGGTCGGGGGTTAAAAGTATTCTGATTTTGATTTAACCAGCATGTAGATGTACAGGAAAGAAGAGAAAAACTACCAACAGTAAGGTGCCAAGAGGAAGAAGGTTTTTAAACTATAGTTAGAGAGTTTTGAACTATAGTTAGAGGTTTTTAAACTATAGTTAGAGTCACCTGCACTGACGTACAAGACTTTGTTCAAAAGCACAGGAGAATACCTCCTGAGAAGCGTTTATAAGGTAATTTCAACAAGATGCTAAGTAAATGGATCAGGTAAATGTTGTAGTAGTTATAAAAACCCAAGTATTAAAAGTTTTTTATGCAAGCGTCGTGGTCTAGTTAGCAAGATAGGTAAAAACTTCATTCACTGGCGTAAAATGCTTGTTAGGCCATATTTAGGGTACCATTTTGTGTATTATACTGTATTCATAAACCGCGTCTGAACAAAATAATGATTTTATATTAAAATGTAGGCTTGAAATTTTGCGTTAACAAAATAACGGGGTTAAAATTTAATTGGGTACCATTTATCATCCCTCGTCAGAACGTAACCTGTAATTTACTGGCTCTTTTTTTAACGTAAACAGAAAAGGGGCGCGGTGTTTTGAAAAAGGTATGGCAGTTGCCCCTTGGCCTGCGTTTTCAATACGGTAAGTGTGATCAGAGTGAACGGTAATGTAAAATGCTAAAGCCCGAAACACAAAGAACGTGGGATGGTAGCGCGTCGTGGTAGCCTACTGATTGGCTAACTCTGTGTCTAACACTGAATGATAGCCACCAAACTTTGACATTTACTTCGAATCTATTGAAAGTATTCTACGAATGAATTGAAAGCTAATACCCAGCTGCGATATTTTTGCTATATTTTGATGTTGTTGTATACATTAATACTCATGAACTCAGAATTTTCTCCTCTTTTATTTGATATCCTACTCAAGCAAAAAAAGTTTTTGGAGACCCCCAGTTTTTTTGACGTAAAATCCGTTAGGTCATTTTTTCATATAAAATATAGCCTATGTCACCCGAACCTTTACAACGAATCAATTGACACCTCATTCATCAAAATCGGCCAAGTAGTTTAGGCGCTACGGTGGAACAATTGGAACACACAGAATCTGGTAACATATATGTATACATAATTACGTACATAGATACATACAACATACATACATACATACATGGCATGGCTTTGCTGCAGTCGGGTAAAAAATAAAAAGTAGTCTAGGAAGTAGGAGTGTTTGCAAAAAGTCAACCGACCAACAAAAGCCGGCCGATATTACAGTCCAGTGAAGCTTTGTGACAATCTCGAATTAAGAAGTCGCTCGCGGCGGCGCTTTTGTTTATTATCGGGCAAAAATCGGGATTTTACGATGGAGCTGCTCTTTAGAAATGTGAAAATTCATGGAAATTGTCTGGAATCCCTCTCTGCAAAGATTGACAAAGGCAACTGAATATTGTATCTCTCGGAAGTGTGGTTGCCTCTTTTGGGATTACTTTAAGTGTCAGATCAATGATGACCTCAGACAGGTATGAAAACTTATAGATATGCCATGCCCTTATTTTAATTAGTATCCGTTAGTATTAATTTTCCACCCGTAATTTAATTCACTTGTTAACAAACAATTCTCGATGCCAGATATACTTAAAAAGATAGTTACAATTATATTACTATCGGATTTCTATGTGTTTGTTTTTAATTGCTGGACATTATTCGCCAACTTATTAATTTTTGGAACCACTTGTTCTAAAATTACAGTTAATTTGTCGCTGGTTTGAATATAAGCCTTATTTGTTTACTTTTTAAGTTATTCTTGAGTAGTCCAATAATTAATAATGCAAGTTTTTCGCACTAATATTAATATACACTAGGTACTTATTTCAAACATTTCCCGCTTCCATCTTAGACTGCATCATCATTTACCATCAGGTGAGATCACGATCAAGGGCTGACTTGTATCAGAATAAAAATAAAATGTGTATACTTAAACATTTAACACCCGCAAGTAGCTTATACGAAACTTTATTATACGTCAATGTTAATCCCCAGACTATTATGTAGACTACCTTGTATTGGTTGTTTATACACTTATTTGACACATAAATGATTTGATTTGATATTACTAGATTAGATTAACTTTGCTAAAGTAATGCAATCCATTCATACACTCTGTCGAATTTCGAAACTATGTCACAGTAACCTCTATTACCTATAGAGATTAATAGCTCGTTAATCAATCTCAAGTTGATTAAAATGAAGAAGACCAGAGGGAGGTCACCCTCTCGGTATTGCCCTCCCCCCTCCAAATTGCGGTTTTATACCCCGAGGGGGAGTCTGGCGACAAATGGGGCAGCTAGTAATAGTCATTTTTTACGAGTAACTTTTGCCGCGTTTATTGAAAAGTAATTAGTTTAAAGAAGTGGGTGACGTTTTATATTTTTCATTTCAGCTGCAGACTAGAAGTGATAAATAGTAGACTACAATAGTTAAGCGGGGTTTATTCGTAGTACGATGCTTACAAACGTAGTTTGAATCTCATTTGTGTATTGATTAAAATTATACTTATACTTACTACTTACTTAGATTACTTACTACTTACTTAGACATTTTTACGGAAATCTGGCTACACAAAACCACAGACAATACACAGCTATATTAGTTTTTTAAAACATATCTACAAAATTTTATTGAGTTTTGTTAATTTTCTAATGAGAAGGAAACTACGTTTGTATAAAGCGAGTGACAGAAAGACTGCCGCTAACTAACGTACATATAGAAATACATGGATAGGCATTGAGTTTTTCGCCGGATTTAGTGTTCAATACAAATAAAGGATAAATAAAAGCCACAAAATCCAAATGCACTTCAAATGTCAATAGCACTTCAACGGCAAAATATGATGGAGCTTTTGAAACTACGTTTGCGTACCAATGCATAAAATAAAGTTCAATTTGCAATTGAAATTATAACAGCTAGAGAAAATAAATAAAACAATAGCTTTTTAAAATTTCAATAGCAAAGCGCAAAATGCGAAGACAACGAAGACGTAACGAGCTAGAAATACGTTGCAAACGTCCACTTTGCAATTGAAATCATGTTATCCCGGTTACATACTGTCGCGAGCACGCCGTCCAGAGGACTTGTGCGTTATACTGTCTTTAGTTTTTAACCCCGACCCAAAAAGAGGGATTTAATAAGTTTTTATCTGTGTGTCTGTGCATCTGTCTGTGGCATCGTAGCTCCTAAACGAAAGAACCGATTTTAATTTAGTTATTTTTTTGTTTGAAAGGTGGCTTGATCGAGAGTGTTCTTAGCTATAATCAAAGAAAATCGGTTGAGCCAATTGAAAGTTATCAGCTCTTTTCTAATTTTCTTATACAAGGTTTTTGTGTCGGGGGTCTTTTTAAATTTTGAGTTATCTTTAGTTTGCTTAAAAGATAAAGATATAGATATTTATTGAAATAAAATTAGATTTAGATAAAATCGCAGACTAAACCTTTTCGGAGAAACGCGTAAGACATATCTCATTCAGATCATTTATAATAACATCTAGAATCTAGATGCTTCTATATAAATCTGTTGTGTGATAGGTAAATAATAATTTGCTTGGATTGTTTTGTTAAGGTCTAAAGTTAAATAACAGTATTTGCTCGGATATACCTAATACTTGAAGCACAAAGATTACCGAGCCGTGTGATTAATTTCGTACTACTCTATTACTGTCGTAACCATACCTATGAGAAATCGAAATTGAAGGATAAAATATTATGTAAGAATAATATTATATTACTAAGTAGTTGACGCTCGCAAATTCTTCCGCTTGGATTTAGGTCTTTAAAAATTCTATGGTAGCTCTTTGATTTTCTGGAAAAAACTAGCTATGTAAATTTTCAGGGTACAAGATCTATTTCTCTATGTCTATTTTTAACCCCCAACCCAAAAAGAGGGGTGTTATAAGTTTGACGTGTGTATCTGTCTGTGGTATCGTAGCTCTTAAACTAATGAACCGATTTTAATTTAGTTTTTTTTTTTTTTTTGTATGAAAGGTGGCTTGATCGAGAGTGAGAGAGCTATAATCCAAGAAAATCAGTTCAGCCGTTTGAAAGTTATCAGCTTTTTTCTAGTTACTGTAACCTTAACTTGTTGGGGGTGTTATAAATTTTTAATTTACACTTGTTCGTCAAGATGCTATAATTTGATTTTTAATCCCGTGACGGCTAGGGTTGTTTTATTGCCATCTTTTTTGTTACACTTCACTTGAATAAATCTATACTTTCTTTATTGTGTGAATCTGGCCCCTTAAGGAAGCGCAATAAAGCTTTTTAGAGATGACGACAGGCGGAAATAACGTAATGAAAAAAGAAAGGAATATAGCGGAATTTCATGATATAGGATGACGTTGGAGAAACAATTGACCCAGTTCAGAAATAATCGTTTCCTTAGCAACAAAGAATCTGAGTATCATATATAAAATGGTTGAAGTCCTCATAGGCTTCCTTTTGCCTTGAGACTATAGGATTTGATATTAGATCTCTAATCAAAGAAGCTATATCCAGCCCCATCCAACATTTTACTAAGAAACTACTGAGGAACACTTGGGGCAGTTGGAGGCACCATGACAGGAGACTTTTCGTTAATGAAAATATAACTTTCCATTTCAGGTATAACCGACAGCCCTCTCTGTAGAGCATGCATGGAGAGTGTGTCAACGACAAAGCTAGGCTTGAACACTGGCGAGTGTAAATCTATCTATTTCGCTGTTTGTACTAACTGCTTAAATGCAGCCTAACGAAAAGTCTACATAGGTTTCCCAGCAACTCCCAGCTCCCAGCTGAAGTTCTCACCGACCGGACCTAAGTGGCCTACTTGGATTCTGGAGTGAGCTCGGTTGGCTGGAGTGATCTGGCGGGGAGCCGCAGGCGCACCAGCAGCGATCTCACGAATGAATATAATGGACAACTACCTCTGAGTACGGAAAACAAACACAAGATAAAGAAGAAAAGACTTCATCTATACAAATAGTACATACGTGTACTTTTAAAAAAATTCCATAAGCTTTCATCACGTGATAAGGTTTTTGTCACATTTTTATATTCCATCTCCTGAAAGACTCAACAGACAAGTGTAAATTAAAAAATTATAACAACCCCGACAAGTGAAGGTTACAGTAACTAAAAAAGAGCTGATAACTTTCAAACGGCTGAACCGATTTTCTTGGATTATAGCTAAGAACACTCGATCAAGCCACCGTTCAAACAAAAAAAACTAAATTAAAATCGGTTTAGTAGTTAAGGAGCTACGATGCCACAGACAGATACACAGATACACACGTCAAACTTGTAACACCCCTCTTTTTGGGTCGGGGGTTAAAAATAACTGAATAAACTTTTATACACAACACCCTACTCGTATACACGCGCAATTCGTTTTCTTACAGGAATTTCCACACAGCGTTTCAAGACATGAACAAGCAATTTATGTAGACAGAATGTCAGTGAAGAGTGAAAAATGCTTATAGTAATATGCTACTTTTGAGATCAGCTGAAGGATTCCACACGTTAGTTGAGTTTAAACTATGTTCCTACTGCTGCGGGCAAAGGGTAAATTCTACAGAACGAATTTCATAAAGCTAGCAAAAATGTTGCTTTCACAAGCACAGCATGCTTGCACAAAATCATCATAAAGTTAGATACCTGCTCAAGCATGCAAGCACAAAATGATTTATCGTACAGGCTTGTCAAGCTCGAAGTGCATCTTTAGGTATCAAACTCCATATAAATTTTTTTTAATTTTATAAATTCAAAATTATGTTTGTCTGTCTGTAAACTTTTCGCGGCTCAACCGTGATGAAATTTTATACAAAGTTAGCTTGAAATATCCCGAGAGCGTAGGCTACTTTTTGCCCCAAAAACTTGCCACGGGTTTTTATAAAACCTACGTACAAGCTGACGGCGTTGCGGTGTACCTACTTATACTAACTATTTTGGTATCTACATGCCTACTATAAATCCTGAAACAGTTTCACGCTTAGCTTGGCAATATTAGTTACAACAGATAACAATCCTGTTATTCTTTCGTGGAAAATATAAATAATGGGTTTTATATTTGCGCAACAATAAATTATTTTCTGTTATCGTATGGACTCATCGTTGTTAACTTCCGATTCACATTTAGCGGGCTTTATGGGAAGGAAAGGACTATGGTTGGGCAGGTATTCGCTCCAATGATTACACATGGATATTTATAACACCTTTTTAATACGTACTAGCGACCGCTCGCGGCTTCACTCGAGAAAAATATAAACCTTCCTTATCCCTATCCCGTGCTAAGCAAAACTTCAACTTTAAAGGTGCAAGGGTTTGAACTGGACGTTGATGAGTCAATCAATAAGTCAGGACTTTTATAGGTAGGTAAATTATTTAGATTTGCGTAGAACTTTTTGGATTTATTCATAGTGCGCTCCAATAAACGCAGTTGGGCCTCATTTGAATACTAACAAATCAAACTCAATAAAATTTTGTTCATACGTTCTTGGAATATCAGTCTCTCTGTGGTTTGCCAGAATTCCGTTAAAATATTCAGTTTCAAAGTTAGGTACATGGTCTGAATAATTTAGATTTTTTAAGCCCGTGTAATTTTATACCAGTTATTTTTAGTGGCAAACCACAGACAGATCTCACTTTCTAGAACGGAGTCTACAAATAATTTAACTTACATAACGTATTGATAATATTTTGATTAATAAAATATGCCGCAGAGGAATGAGGCTATTTTGCGAACTTCCTAGGCATATCACAAGATTCCGGAAGACACCGAGTCGCTTAGTTGATAACTTCATTGCTATAAACAAATCTTGTGATAACTGACTATATAATAGTTTAGTAAAAACGTTTTTACATAAATATAATTTAATTATTTTGACATCTTAGAGATGTGAAAATAATCATATAAGCAGAAGCTTAGAAAGCACAAAAGTTTTAACGTTTCTGTATTATCATTCCCTGCAGGCTTATTATCATATAATATTTAGTGATGTCTTCGAGTAAGAACAAAGTAATTTTGCCTACGTTACAGTAATGACGTTCCCATTATTATATAGCTGGAGCAAATTCCGTCAAAGATTTCGACGTTTAAATGCTCTTTGAATCCGTGCTTTGAATAATCCAATCTTGTCAATTACCTTGTCGAGAATGTTAGACTAAATGAAAAGTGAATTATTCTTAGCTTTGCAGGCAAAAGGAATTAAATTTTGACAACACAAATTGGGGATGATCTCCCTAGGATACTGGCTGTGTGGATAGCTGTGTGTTCGTGTGTGTGTGTGTGTGTGTGTGTGTGTGTGTGTGTGTGTGTGTGTGTGTGTGTGTGTGTGTGTGTGTGTGGTGTGTGCGTGGTGTGTGTCTTAAAACACTGAAGTCTCGGGGTTTTATAGAGATGTTTTTATGAATTCTATGTCTAGTTTATAAGTATAGCTACGACTATGAGGATAATTAAGATATTGGACTCTTTTTGGAGGATTCGGTGATTGGAATTTAGAGCTATGTGTGTTTTAAATAAATATCACTCGCTTTAACGGTGAAGGAAAACATCAGAAAACCTGCTTGCCTAAGAATTTTCCATAATGTTCTCAAGCGTGTGTGAAGTCTGCCAATCCGCACTTGGCCAGCGTTGTGGACCGCGCTGGCAAAACCTGCTCATTCCGAGAAGAGACCGGTGCTTAGTTGTTGCTGATTTTTCCATATTGTGCGGTTGATTTTATTAATGAGCTGGTGTCCCGCACTCAAAAAGCAAGATGTCATCACGATGCCTGTTGTTGAGTCAAATTGAATAGTAGGATTTCTATGACGGGTGTGTTTCTGGTCGTATGCTTCCATATTATACACAGATTCTACATAGTATAAATACTATACTTAAGTATATTTTCTTAGCTTGCAAAACTTGTTTGTCTTTGAAGTAAGCTGCAGAGATCTTCTCGGCATAGAAAAATATACTTAAGACATAATATTTTTTTAAGAAGTGTACAGAGTAAACAAGATCTTATACGCTTTATATACAAAGTGAATCCTTTTTCGTCCCAAAAGTATCCCGTCACAGCAGTTTCCTTCAGCAGTCATCTCCATAAGACATGCTAACGCCTCGTAAACCGAGGGTGTAAGTTTATGATGTGTATGTGTGCGTGATACTAACCGACGTACGCAATTTCCCGATGACGTTGGAATGGGCCGTTTAGCAAATAGCGCCTACACAAGAAAAAGAAATATCAAGTACCTTTCTACTGCACGACGGCGATACGACTATCTACTATCGTAATCGACGTAATCGGGGTGGGAATGCCCTGTACACCCGCCCAGTCCCCGCGCTAACCCGGTGCGCCCGCGCCTCATATGCCGATTGCCATGTTGACCTGTCGCGAACTATACTTTAACCTTACATAACAACAAGTCAATAACTTCTCACGGGACATAAATCAAAAATCTTGAGCCCACTCATCTCTCAGTTTTGTCTGAGAAGTCGAAACTCGCCCAACACCGAAAAAAAAGACGAGCATAATATGAGGATGCCCATCTGATGCCCATTAATGTTGGAAGAATATAACTTTTTAAATCGGTATAAAAATAGAGTTTCTCCAGGTATTTTAAGGCAATAACTAATTCTTCAAATTCAAAACCATCTCACTCAATAAAATTTTACTATCATGGTCAGATTACATTTCTTCTTAACTGCAATGCAGTATCAGACTTTGTATAGATGACACAATTTGTTGGTGCCTCGTGTCATGTCATCCAGTAAAAAAGCAGACTAGGCGCCGCGCCGCTCTCCTACAATGTCCTTTGTTGACATAGTACTTGCGAGGCAAGTTCTCAGCGAAAAGACAGATGAATATAAGAAAAATAAGGGAAATGTGAAACACTTTCTACATGGAATGCTACAGCGAAACGAATGAGACATTTTCTATGATAAAGAACGTTAGGTAATGTTCTGAGTAGAAATGTAGCTCGTTGTGTATAAAAGCCGGTCAAGTGCGAGCTGGACTCACACACGTAGGGTTCCGTACCATCGTACATAATTATGTACATAGGTACTTTTTGATTTGTTTAGACATGGCGGCCATTTTGATTTTTTTGTTATTTGTTGTTAAAGCAGCAAAAGAGTTTTAAACACTGCAGTTGAAAATTTCAACTCTCTACCTATTACTGATGAGATCCATCCCGCTGACAGCCAGACGAACGGACAGCGGAGGCGTTGTAATTGAGTCCCGTTTGCACCAATCAGATACGAAACCCTAAAAATGAAGATATTCTTTTTGCCTGATACAATTTCATTTTTATTCAACAATGTCTGTTATTTGAGGCAGTTTTATTTTCATTTAGTTTCTATACCATATTTAAAGTTTTTTTGAACTCGTACATAGCAGAGATAAAAATTCAATTTACATCTTAAATTATTGAAAAAGAATGACGCATCGCTTCTGGGTTCTGCTATAATGTATCTTGAGCCTAATCATATCATAGAGTAATATTATCTATACTAATAAATACTTGTTACAAAATCGGCTTTTATTTTCATTTTATTTCCATCAGAACTGCTGGCAAGTGATGATGCAGCCTAAGATGAAGCACGCTTGCCTAGAAGATGCCTTTTCGCTCTTGTCTTGAAGATACCTATATTAAAAAGTGGAGGAGAAAACTGATGCCGGAACTGATATATACACCTTACTCCGTAATTGCGGGTTTAATATTCCTGAAAATTAATATTAAATAGAGTCGACAATTTTACGAAGCAAAGTAGCAATTTGGGCGTAACAATACGTCCCTGGCACATGCACGCTAGCCTTGCAGCTGACCGCAAGCCCACTTAATGAATGTCATTACAGCGCCGGCTTTGAACTTTGACGCAAATGACCGTCTCTTGCGTCACATTAAAATATAAAGTACCTAATATTTCTGTTGAAACTGGCTTTCCTGTAAAACTCACTTAGAAATATTCAAATAGGAAATAAATAATGCCTATTTTATACGGAACTATGACTTCGGAATTGTGTGCATTAATAACAATTAAAGGTCTTGCTTTAACGGTGAAGGAAAACATTAGAATGAAATCTGCATGCCTTAAGGTACTCCATAATGTTTTCAATGGCCAGTCAGTCTATGCCTATGCCCGACGATGGGTTGCTGGTGATTATAATAACAAATTATGCCGAAGGCTCAAGCTCAATATTATAGCTCAATATTATACTAAAAACTCGTACCATTCCGTAATTAATAGACTAGTAGAGGGTTACGACCCTCAGCAATGAGGAATACTACAAGCAGAGGAAGAAACATTTAAAAGAGATGACTACCACCCTAAGGTATTCCTTCGTGGAGGTGAGATTAACGTAAGTATTAGTAGACGGGGCGCCAGCCAGGTAACCTCCCAGTGTGCCTGGATGCTGCTGGTCCCTTTTGGATGCGTCCGAGGGGAAGAGCAGTGTTCGGGCTGGTGCGCCCCGGTAACATGGCTAATAATTTATCTTCGGAGATATTGTTGGCTATGGCTAATGACCTGGCAGGGGGGGAGGTTTCTCCGCGTGTCCCTCTGACTAGCAGAGGGCACAGTGGACGAAGCGTAGGACGGGACACGGACGACGTGCGCGTCCCAGGGTCGGGGGACGCACTTCGTTGGTGCGTCCCGGAGGTGCGGTGGTGGGGACCGAGCAGGTCCCCAGTGGAGGGTCTGCCTCGGCAGACGTCGCTGGCTGGGTTGCGGTTGTTTGCTTCGGCCGTTCCCGTGACCCAGTCGCCAGGCGACGCGCAGTAGCGCCGCTGGGGTTTAGTGGGTATTCCGGTCGCCTCTCGGCCGGCGAGTCCCACATACCCTCCCTCCGGGGGGGATGCGTAAGTGCATTCCCCAGCGTCAACAAAAAAAAAAAAGTATTAGTAGACAAGGACAGAAATTTTCGATAAATTATTCACTCTGAGCTGTGGATAACAAGTCGACAATAACTATTTTTGTTTTTTTTACTAAGGGCCTGTTTCACTGCTTAACTGGCGAATAAAACGTTTTACTGTTTTTAATAGTTTTTATTGGGAATATGTCAAAGAAACAGAACCCTAACAAGGGCCCAATCCAACTCGCGTTGGTAAGTATTTAGATAAATTTAGGTAAAAAACATGATGGTTTTTCTTCAATGCTTTCAATGCATGCTATGTTTTTTCCATAGACATACAATTTTCGCTTCGGTTTTTTCTATGAAAATAGAGTACTTTTTGATGGACACCCCAATTAAAACTAGAGTTTCCGCTATAAATACAATCGAATTACCATCTCTAGTTCGTACGCTGTAATTCAATCAGGCAATTTTCGATGTTTACTTCACTCGTTAGTTGAATAACAAAAATAAAAAGCAGCCGGTGAAAAAATATACCTACAATTTAAAACAGTTGTGATTTTTATTAGTTTTTAGTTCACAATTACTATAAAACTATCAGACTTAAGTCTGGCTTCGCTCGGGTGGCAATTTGAAAATCTGGGGGTCATGGTTACTATAACCTCTTAAAAAACTCACCGTGTTACATATAGGTATAAATTATAAAACCTAGGTTTTTGGCCGTCCTTTATTTCCATTAAAATTTAGGTAGTTGATAAATCAATGCCTATCAGTCTGGGCTTAAATAGTGTTTTATAATATACTCGCATATAACAATAGCTACAATCACACCCATCAACACAATGCATCACGAGAAACGTGTAGCTGAAACCATTGAACCAAACAGAAACGTTGCTTACATTTCTCTGTTTCAGTATCCAAATAAACTAACCGACATACAAGTAGATTGCGCGATGTAACGAAATGGGGTCGATCCTGATTGCTAAGCATTGGATTGGATTGAGTGGCAGTTCACTCGAAGGTAAGATACGAAAAAGGCTCGAATCAAACGCGCGCCTATTTACAAGCAATTCAAGCGTTTGCAGTTTTGGGGAATAAGTTAGAGATTTGTGGATTGTAAACTAATGAAAAGTGTGTAATGCATGTGAAATGTGTCTGTTATTGTCAAACAAAGAGACATAAAAAACTGAAAATTTAACAATTGGAATTTTAAACTTAATGTAAGTAGCTAATTCTGTTACAGCAGTGATTGCAAAGTGACGTCACTTTGTCACTTTGCAATATTGCATTGTAAGGTCTACATCTCTTGAGGATGCTACGGTGTCGGAGCGAAACGTGCATCGAGTGTGTTCTGGTGGATTTGTGTGGTGGTGCTTGGTGGCTGGCTTTTCCAACATGCTTAGCAGTGGGAGGGCGGGTGGTGCATGTCGCATGCTGCATGTTGTACCATACAGATTAGCCTTTTTTTAGCGGATTATAGCAAATTAAGCTTTTGATTCTTTGTATATCATGGACTTCCGCAAAGAAACGCCTGCTTCTATATACAATAAGTAGAGATTGTTACGGCTATACTCACTATACTTATAATAGAAATCATTCACGATAGTTTAAATGTTCTAGATTGCTTTGAAACCGCATAATAACCAACTATTTTGATAGCTAATTAATGAGAATGTTCCAAAACTTTAATGAGTCTATTTCACTCGTATGTTAATTAACAAATTATGTGTTGACGCTTGTAATTACTAAACTACTAAACACTGCTCATTTAGTTTCCTAATAATTATGCGAACATAGTATAATTATTACCTATGTATTTCATCAGCGTGCATTTAGGTTTTTAAAAATCTCATGGGAAGTCTTTGATTTTCGGAAAAAGTACCCTAATCAGTTCTCCACGTGTACAACAAATCACGTCGATCCGTTGCTACGTTGTGACGTGATTAAAGGACAAATCAACGACAAACACACTTTCACATATTTTATACTAGCCGATGCCCGCGACTTTGCCCGCGTAGATTTAGGTTTTTCAAAATCCCGTTGGAACTCTTTGATTTTCCAGGATAAAAAGTAGCATATGTGCTAATCCAGGATATTATCTATCTCCATTCAAAATTTTAGTCAAATCTGTCAAGTTGTTTTTCTGTGAAGGAGAAACAAACACACACACACACACACACACACATACACACAAACTTTCGCCTTTATGATAATAGTGTGAATTACGGGTAGTGATAGCTTGAAGAACCAATATAAGTTGGGTTACCAATAAAATGCTGTTGTGGGAACCCCGTAACGGAAAATAAGGGGTCGGGGTTGGCCCATTAGGTGGACGGATGATCTCAAGAGAGCTATCGGAGGTAGCGGTAAAACCTTGTTCTTTGAAAATCTTTGCGACTGTGATATAATAAGTATTTTATTACAGAATAACATAATAATTCCTTCCAGGTTCAGAAGGATCACGCCACGAAAACGATTAAATAAATAGCGGCTCTTGTGACGACCAATATGGTGCAATTCAGCTCCCACAGCGATGCGGCTTAGTGAACATCTCTCTTTTTATCGAGTAAACTTTCATCTCTCGAGCTACGTGAGTGACCAAGGGAGCCTAGCATGTTAATATATCTATAGCAGAGGACCTGTATCGGTTTCAATGATGATGACTACCATGAATAATAAATTAGAAGCTTCAGCTCAACGTTTTTTTTTTAATTATATACACTAGTGCTTGGCTGCAATCAGACCTGCTAGCAAGTGATGATGCAGCCTAAGATGGAGCGCGCTTGCCTAGAAGTTGCCTATTCACTCTTGACTTGAAGGTACCCATATTATAGGCGGAAGGGAAAACTGACGCCGCCAGAAGGGCGTTCCATATCCTAGTGGTTCTAAATCAAACGTTCACACCAACTCCTTGCCCAAGACACAAATGCTACTATCTTGGAGTAAAAAGTATTCTGATCATGTATTATATCATGGCCTACATTCTCAGGGAGTTCATAAAGATTTCTTCCTGATTGGAACTTAATAAAGCCAGGAACAAAAGTTGTTTATATAAGGTTTATTAAAAACGTCAACTCTCAACAGCTGCAACGTACAGGAAAATTACTAGAACCATTCTTAATTAAATTAATGCTTCAATTTAGTACAACTGCCCTGAATAACGGCACAAAAATCGTGAAAATGAACTAAATTTGAAATAAAAGTCTCATTTGAGGCACGTACGCAAAGATGTAGCTAACAATAAAGGCGGACTTAACGCTCGTTAACGTAATGAAGCGGCGATAAAGGGAAAACCTCATTTTAGGAAAAAGTAGAGTATTTTACTTTTAATGCGATATAGTCTCGAGTTTGCAAAGAAAAAAAGACCTTTTTGCGAGAGATTCGATAACACATCATACCATAGACAGTTAGACATGTACCTAAACGTTCTTCGCGCTCAGTAATGAGTAAGTCAGAAGATACAAAACGCGCGAGAGCAGAAAAGATAGCGCTCGACAATTCTGCCGTCCTTTAACTAAAAAACCGTTATCTGAAAAAAAAGAGTTTTTGGAGTTATTGGTAAAAAATAAGGTTATTTTCAAAAAACGGTATTTAAAAAGTATGCTATATAGGAAAAAGGTTTTAGTTAGTTTTCAGTTTTTAATTTTTATAGAAACATTAGTTTTTCTGAAATCCCATTGGATAGATGAGTGAATAAATATGAAAATACCGCATGGAAATACTTGAAAAGCACTGTTAGAATTATTCCAATCTAGTCCAGCTATTCTAACTAGTCCCAGTCCGCCACTGGGATGCATGGTGTGAAAACTTTTTTATTCCAATACAGACACACAACGTTCAGCAAATAAAACGATCTATAAATGCCTGGACTAATTTTGCGGATGCTATCCATTCCAGTCAGATTCCTGGAATACTGAATTAGGATAATGTTCAGTAAAGCAAAATGGTACTGATTCTGATGGCAATATATTTTAGAATATTTGTATCTATCTTTTTCTTATCAATGTTTCAAGAAAAGGACAGGACACAAAGAAAAAATATTCAGATACTCTTAATTTCGTTTAGAGAAAGACACCGGAATCGACGCCAATTATACAATAAGATGTTTGCTTTATAGTTTAATTAATTTAATGAAGATGGCGATTTCATTATAGAGTAGACAACGGATATACTTAACAAAACTTATATTAGTATAATGTTTCACATTAGGATTTATATCGTTCGTGATAAGGTTGAAATTAGAATGAGAGAAACAAAGGCTTATAAATTATACTCGTACAGCTATCATGTACTTAAACTTGTAACAGATGCCCCAGATGTCAGAGGGACGTCTTCTGTAACGATAATTCAAAGTAGAAATATACGCCAGACCCTTGTATTTGAAACTGATATTCCAATTCAGATTCAAAACTATGGCTTAGTAAGTACTACATATTTGTAGAAATTGCGTCCATTTGTTTTTCTGTGGAACTATGAAACTTTCCAACTCACCACTTTTGATAACTAAAATTATAACCCTTCCTTTTGATTTTGCTGTAGTCGGGTAAAAAGAAAGACTACTTTCCGTCCGCAAGAGGAGTCTTCATTACTTATTATTTTTAGCACAAGAATATCATGACTCCCCAATTTCTAAAAACATAAGAGGGCCTTTTGAAAACAAAAGAGTAGGTTATTTACATTATTATTAGTGTAAATTCGAACAAAAGCAGTAATCCTATTCCTAATCCTGATATAATATTACAAATAAATGTGAAATATTGGATATTTGGATGTTTTTGCCTTCTTGCCACAATGACTGAACCGATTTGGCTGGGAACAGATGAATTATAATCTATTTTTAACTTAGGCTACGTTTTGTCTCGGAAAATCAAAAAGTTTCCGCCTGATATAAAACTATAATATTCACGTGGACAAAGGCGCACCTCTAGTTTTTACGAAAAGATGGTTGCTAGTTTCAATCCCCTTTAGGGGTATTTAAGAGGGCTCCCTCCGTCACTCGTTTCCACTCGTTTCATACAATCGTAGTTCCAATTTCATTTGAATATTAAGCAACCAAAGTCCATGAAATTTTGCACATATATTCTAGAAACTAATATCTATGTCTGTGGTTTTCCAGATTTCTGTTAAAATATTCGGTTTCAAAGTTACGCGGTCTTAAAATTTTCATACAAATCTTTGAGCCCCTGTAACTTTAAAACTACATATTTTTAGAAAAATCTAAAACACCACAGACACAGATATTAGTTTCTAGAATATGTCTGCAAAATTTCATGGACTTTGGTTGCTTAACATTCAAATGAAATTGGAACTACGATTGTATGAAACGAGTGGAAACGAGTGACGGAGAGAGCCCTGTTAAGAGTGCGTTCATTGCTTGGCAAATATGTTACAAATATGAGAGTATTTCGTTATGTTTTATGGCTAAAATTTACAAAATATAATGGGACTACAGATTTCGAAACATGGCTCGGTCCTTTATCTCCAAGCGAATGAAAAGGTTTTGATGAAAATCATTATTTTCGATACTATAACAACGATTTTTCGTTGTCTCTTTACACAAAATTAACAATTAAGGGTCAAGTTTAGAGGCTTTTTTTCTCCGTTTACTACCGATTTTATTCTTCTAATAAATCTCTTTCGTTAGCAGATATATGCAAATACACCCTTAAAGTTTAACAAGAGATCGACAACATACTTGTGGGTAAATCATTAAAGATTAAAGTGTGATAACTACTTGTTTTTGTATGGAACTAGCGAATAGGTTTTAAATTTTAATTATCACACTAAAGTAGCGTTCGCATTCATCAATTAATAATATAGCCGCTGCAAATGCAAATAGTTCAACTACATTCCGAAATAATTCCTCAATTTCGATTGCAATTAATGAGAGCATATTCAAACTATGCTGTATCAAAATAATCTTTTATCATCGTTTTGTTTCCTCATAATGAATTACTGAATGTTTATTAAATATAATCACATCACACTAATATTATAAAGGCGAAAGTTTGTATGTGTGTGTGTGTGTGTGTGTGTGTATGTTTGTTACTCCTTCACGCAAAAACTACTGGACGGATTTGGCTGAAATTTGGAATGGAGATAGATAATATCCTGGATTAGCACATAGGCTACTTTTTATCCCGGAAAATCAAAGAGTTCCCACGGGATTTCAAAAAACCTAAATCCACGCGGGCGAAGTCGCGGGCATCGGCTAGTTAATTATAAGTAGGTAGAATGAAAATATAAACAAGTTCTTTATAGAAAAAAAGTCGGTCATTACTCATTACGTATAATAATAATAAATATTTATTTGCAAACAACATAATATTTATTTTACAAAAAAGTTTTTATTTACAAAAAAGTTTTTATTTACAAAAAAGTGTTTATTTACAAAAAAGTAAAAACTATGTCATGGGAGTTAGTGCCTTCCCTGTTCAATTTGCTCTTATTTGAGTTAAAATAAGGTAAGATTAAGTAAAAATAAAGAAATTATGATTAAGTTGATATAAATAAATAAAAGTGTTTGTGTGTTGTGTGTGTGTGTGTGTCTAGAAAGTGCCTACGAATTGTTGCGATACTGTGCCAAAATTCCAATTGTATGTCAAGAGTGACAGCAAACTTATATAAGGCAGACTGTTTACAAAGGTCGTTGATAAAACATTCTGAGTAGGTACACTAGGTGAAAATATATCATACATCTGTTTTTTAACAAACAGAAGCTTATATCCTTTAGAATACGGTTGAAAATAGAGTAAAGTAACAGGCTCTTAGGGGTAACATAAACTTATCACTAATGCCAGAAAGTTTTGATACCTTATACTTACACAATACTTACCTGTAGAAAACTTTATATGGACATATTATTAAGTCAAATTTATGCTGCTTACTCACGCATCAACCCGAAATCACTTGTAAACCTTTGATATACTACTTAATATACCGAGTAGGAACTGCACGTAAGATGAATTTTGCATGACGACTTTCTTGGTGTAGTGATGAGCACTTTGGTTTTAAAAGACAGAGGTACCGACTAGAATTCACTTCGGAAGTTCACCCATGAAACCAGACCTAAGCTAATTTAAGTTTAAGTCTGGTTTAATAGATTATAGGTGACTTCAGCTTTGGCTAGTTACCACTATAACGACAAAACCTACGCGATTTGGCGGTCCGCTTCCAAAGGGTAGAAAATGAGGGGATGAGATTTCTTAAAATAAACTGCAATATCCCTTTGGAGATTTTCCACCATTCCCGCTTCCATCTTAGGTGCAAAGCACACCAACAGAATGGAAAGAAACAACGGCGTAACATCTTTCTTGATAACAACTGAATTAAGCTTTATTGACTTTAGCAAAAAGTTCTGATAGCGTTGCGCGTTTCCGTGTTTTGATTGTAGTATACCAAGTTCAACATTATGCAAAAAACATAAAGCTATTATCACTAGATTTGGTTGGACTCCATCCATCTATATATATGCGTTCTACCTGGACATCATCACAGTTATAGACAAGTGATATAAATTATATCCGAGTTGTAAGATTATATCATATAAAATCTTAGAACTCGGTGAGATCGTTAAGCAAAGCTAGTATAAGAAAACTAACTTCAAAATACTGCATCTTTTACTCAAATGTGCTTTTAATATTTTAGGAGACGATGCAATACTTCGCACTCAATATGCAAAAATAAAATTCGACACGGGAAGAAAATTTTACAGTTGAAAACTTTTCACAATAGTTATTGATGCAGCTACATTCAATGGCCTGAACTTTGAAGCGGGGTCGGTTTTCAATGGCGTTATTTTAAGCTCTATAATTGAAGTATGCCGTACTCGAGAAAGGCTTAAAACACTGATTGTATTGAAACACAGCAAGCTGGAAACATGCTGGTATGTAAGGTAGGTACTTTTTAAGGGAAAATCTATATCCATGCTTAATATTAAAAATGCGAAAGTGTCTGTATATCTGTCAATCCCGGTCCAATGGTTTAACCGATTTTGATGAAATTTTGTACAGAGTAACCTTACATCCCAAGGAAGGACATAGGCTTTTTATCCCGGAAAATCAAAGAGTTCCTACGGGATTATTAAAATCCCATCTATTTAACCGAGTTATGTGTTTGGTACAGAGATAGCTTGCATTCCGGAAATTGACATTAGCAAACTTTTTATCCTAGAAAATTAAAGAGTTCCCACAGGATTAAAAAAAAACTAAATCCACGCAGATGAAGTCGCGGGCATCATCTTGTTCTTTATAATATTGACTTCGAATTATTACCTAGAAGAATGTAGACACTATGTTGCAAAAAGGCAATGTGGCAATGGCCTGAGGAGAATGAGAAAATTCATGAACTCATGAATGGAGAAAGACGAAGGATGGAAGGAAGGATGGAAGCTGAAAGAGAACTGCACTCCAAAAAGGCTTGAACAAAATGTGCTGAAGAACTTTTTGTGGACAAGGGGAAATAAAACTTAACATATCCTATCTCTTTGTGGAGAGGTCGGCCCGGGCTATGGGCTCCTGAAAGGAGAAAGGCGGAGGATCTAAAAAGGAACAAAACTAATCCCGATCACCGGCCCACTAAACTGAGCATGGGTCGACTCTCAGGATGAGAAGCGTTTTGGCCATAGTCAACCACGCTGGCCAAGTTGGCTTGGCTGCGGATTCGTAGATTTCAGACACCTTTGAGAATATTATGGATATGGGTTTCCTTACGATGCTTTCCTTCACAGTTATAGCTGTAATATTTAAATGCTTAAAACGCACATAATTCCAAAAAAATAGAGGTGCATGCCCGGAATTAAAGCCCTGACCCACGAAAAGGTCTATGCATTAGGTATATGCGCTATGGTTGTTGCATTAAACACGAACCTTTATCAGTTGCTACGCGGTAGGTACCATGCCGGAATGCTTAGCAAACAACAATACTCTCCTAGCCCCCGTTTACTAAATAATTGCATTAATCGTTGTCGCACAAGACTTCTAGACTAATGAATGTCAAGAGAGATAACCAAGTTATACGAAGTGAGTTGTTTACAAAAGCTTTAAGTAAACATTAAGGTCTGACGAAAATAATATTCGTATTCCATCTTAAACATTATTTTGATGAATTTCAGCTTTATTTTCTTCATACGCCTCAGAAATATTATATCTTTATTGTTTTATGTTTAACACGAAGTTGATTGCGTAGATGTGATAATATAAATGGCAAAAGCTTATGAAAATATCTGAACTTTTTCTCTTTTAAGAATTTCTAGATAAATCCTAAAGTAAGTTCAAAGTAAGCTGTATGAATATAAAAGCATACTTTGAATTTACTCAGACTTTAGGATTTACCTCAAATATAAATATGTCTTGTGCAAGTCAAAGTACGGTCTATAGATGTCAGCCTAAATAAAGATATGGTTTCCTGGGAGAGATTAAGTGAAAATTACCACATCATCTTCATTATCGTCAACCAATAGAGTCCACTGCTGGACAGAGGTCTCTTGTAGAAACTTCCATACGTCTTGCGCCGCCTGAATCCAGCGGCTCCGGGAACTTGTTTGATGTTGACTATCCACTTAGTGGAGGGTATTGAACGCTGCTTTTTTCACACCTGGTGTCTATCGGTTTTTCGAACTATGTGCCTTGCCAATTACCAGTTCAACTTCGCGAACAGTCTATGTCGGTTCCAGAGTAAACGACATAGCTCAACGGCTCTCCTAGGGACCTCCTCATTTCTGACTCTAAGCTTTTGATGAGGCCTATTAAGCTAGCGACCGTGTCTCGGATCCATATGGCATCATTGGCAACACACTGTTCGAAGACATTGATTTTCAAGCAATGGGGAGTTAGGTAAATGATCCCATCACCCACGCCCAATTGGTAATTTCCTAGAATTTGTTCTACAATATTTATTTTTGTTATAACACATTATGGTAAGTTTATTTTGGCAACAACATCATTTCCAAGCCCGCCGCTCAGTGAAGTTAGGTATCATAAAATTATCATTAACTAAATAGTGTTTGTTATCAACGCCCTTAGGCCTTATTTCGTTAGCAGCGCCAAATAGGCTTAAACGTGATATATTACTGTAATATAGTGGCTGGGACGAACCCACTATTGGCTCATTACTCCGTGTAAATTAACTAGTCTGTATTTTGAAACCGCCTTAATGATTAAACTCGTAAATTCTAATGAAATATTAGTAATTTATCCTCATAAAATATTATTGTTTTCATTTTAGGACATCAAATCTCTAAATGGTATTTGAATAATAATAAAGTCACAATCATTGAACTAAATTAATAACTAGAGATTAGACAAATATCGTGTTTTTAGAAGTTGTCAAAATTAATCTGAAGATCAAACAGGTTATAGCATAAACAAGTTTCAGCCACAAAAATTTTTGTTCGTGATGACTAGTGCGTCATGCTTACGTACTAAATACAGAGTTGGTTGCAATCCCTTTCTAACGTAAAAAGGAAAAGGATTGCAAAGGACGTTCAAAAATACTTATGTTTTTGGATACTACTAAAACAACTACTGCATATTCTACAAAGTGAAAACAGAACAAGTTATAAAGCTTATTATACATTTGTGTACCTTTGCTCTTACATCGTGTACACTTATTCTGTACAAAATAGAAAAAAAGAAAAGGCAAAAGGAAATCTCAATACATTCGTATTTGTTCATTCAAATTGATTTTCTGTTGATAGTAGCGAGGCTGTACCTACTTCAACTGATAGGGAAAACTATAACAATTATATTCAGAAGACATGTTTATTACGTTCCAGTAATAGAACATTGTTTCTCGCTGTATTAGCTCTTCGTAAATGGATTTTCCCCTTGATTTACTACATTTAATATCGCAAAATTATGTGATAAATAAGTCAAAAGGTGTTTAGTCTGTAGTGGATATCAATAAATTAATTATAATGGTACCTAGTATGCCTCATCATACTAGGTGTATGTAATGTAGGTAATGTTAGATCAAAAGTAATACCTATTAATTATTATTAATATTGAGTGTAATGCGTAAAAAATGTGTTCTCACGCGTAAAGTTTCAAAGCTACAGTTATACGAGTAGCTTGTGAAACTAAAATTGTTAAAAAAAAACTATAAATATTCATCACTATTAAAAACGCAAATGCGTGCTTGTTTGTCCTTCAATCACGCCACAATGGAGCAACTGATCGACATGAATGATTGTTTGAACGAATACTTAGTTAAAGATCAGAAGAGTGACATATAAGCTAAGTAGTAAGGTCTCTCCGTCACTCGCTCCATACAACCAATTTCATTTGAATATTAAGCAACCAAAGTCCATGAAATTTTACAGACATATTCTAGAAACTAATATATATTCAAATGAAATTGGAACTACGATTGTATGGAGTGACGGAGAGAGCCCTGTTAAAGAGTCCCCATAAACATTTTGAACTGACGAAGTCGCTACGAGTAGCATCATCTAACGTCTTATAATCAGGCACGAGTAAATAAGTAAACAATTTAATCATAGTAATGTAATATCCTGTCTATGCACATTGCCATTTATCGCCGATAATAATAATCTGCGAACAAAGCGGAGGTCGGATCACAAAGGGATCCATGGATCCATTACTGTGCCTTGTCTGACTTAGGTGACGTCATAGATACGTTTAATCAACCTAAACTGCATATAAGTAGTTATTATAAATATGTAGATATTTTACCTCTCTGGTTCTCAGTAAAGTATAGGATAACCGAAACGAAACATCTTTTATATTTATTTTGGTGAAACATGTAAATCCTTTGAAACTCATTTTTTTACGGATGTCTAGCAAACCACTTACAGATGTATCTTTTAATTTTCATTGAGTTTGATTGGTTAATATTCAAATAACGGCCAAACTACATAAACACTGTAAATAAAACTGAAAAGTGTAATAATATATTAGGTACAATAGGTTGCAATATGCCCAAGTTAGCAAGACAAAAAGTGAATGAAAGTGAAAGTGAATGAAATTACTTAGAAGACCTGCAGACTTTTCAACGTTTAAATAATGAATTAAGAATTTTGACAATGATCTGCGTGTCGCTGGCAGACTTTTCCCAAGAACATCTTTGTCAAACAAAATCAGATTAAAGTGATATTTCCTGAACAGATTTCGTAGAGAATGAGGTAAGTTGGTGGCTGAGAACGCGGCATTTCCGGGCGTGCGAGTGACGGCTCATTAAAGCCGAGACTACATAAAGCCAGCTTCATAATGGTTGGGCTCGAGCTTGGTTATGCTTGAACCGCAGTTTCATTCAATTTCAGGTCGTTTGGATTTGCCACAACGATATGCACCTCCTGATTTAGTTACAACCAGTTGTTTGTCCTTCAATCACACCGCAACGGAGCACGGATTACCGTAATTTTTACAAGGATATAGTTGAAGATCTGAAGAGTGACATAGGTTACTTTTAGCCCTGAAAATCCAAGAGTTCCCATGGGTTTTGAAAATCCTGTGGGAGTTTTATAATCTCTTTGATTGTGACACGAGAGCATGAGTATTCTATGCCCTCAGCACAGAATGCCTTACCGGTACAGAAGGCTCACTCCGCAAAAACGTTTAAATAGATAGCGATTCTTGTTACGTCGCAGTAAAGTGCAATTCAACTTACACAGTACTGTGGTTTCAAGTTTAATAAATACCTTTCTTTGTATCGCGTAAACTCTTTTCTCTTATGTCTCGCTCTGTCTTATGAGATCGAAAAAGATCGAGATCACTGTATGGCAAACATTATAAACGGGGACTGCTGCGGACAGGTAATGCTGAATGACGAAGTCACCTCCGCTCGCTAAAACGAACACGAAGCCTTTCGGGAAAAGTACAGGCGGGAGTAGGTATAGATCCGGGGTCAAAAGAGGCCGAACCACTTATCGTATGAATATATAAAATTTGTGCACGCACAAGGAAAATACTTTATAAGTTACTCAAATTTGCGCTATAAACCATTTTATGTACGCGTAATAAAATGTGCTCTCAACCTTACGTCTTATGTTACCGTATATAAAATTTCACTTCCTTGATAATAATATCTCTGTAATTTTATGTTTTTATTATGTTGGGAAAAGAGAAAAAACTTATTGTTTAGTTCCCATTCTTTCGATTAATGAAAACAAGATTAACAACAAGATTATTTTCGAGATCTCACTCGCGATTGTAGGTCTATGTGTCGACTGTCATCTCATAAGTATGATTTTAGTCATTAATTATATATATTCATTAATTATATAGGTGAACCGCACTTTTGACATGATAGTTGGCACATAGACTAAAATGGCGTGTGACACCTCAAAATATGTACGCATTATTAAATCTTTTAGGTAAATTCACTTGCGAAAAAATTGTTACCAACGTGGATGGAACCGTTTTGAAGATGTAGAAAAAAGCTCTAACGTCCAAAAGTCTATAAATCCAACATTTTAACCAAATCAAAAAAGGTCTCACCGCAATATATATGAAAACAAAGCACAAAGAAAGTTTGGCTTTATCCGAGCAACCTTATGAAACAATGGAGCTAGCAATCAGGAATAAGTGTATTTTGTTTGAGGGACAACAGAGTGAAATCCTAGGGGCTCTTTTCAGCGTGCCCTTACAAAGAACACAATTAGGTACAATTATATTAGCCAAGAATAGAAAGATGGATTTCAAAGAAGTCAATAAATAAATCTGGTCAAATTGCCAAATAAGGTTAATTAATTAATTAAATCGCAGTAATTATAATATTATTACTGAAGCACAAATACGGGTGGTTATTCTAAACAGCAATAGCACACAGTATCAAGACGTAAAAAACGCATAGAAAAAACGTCAAAGACGTAAGCGTAAACGTCAAATTCAAATTGAAATTCAAAATATTTTTATTCAATTAGACTTTTATAAGTACTTTTGAATCGTCAAGAGCATTTACCACTGGTTCGGAATGCCTTTCCTACCGAGAAGAACCAGCAAGAAACTCGGCGGTTGCGCTTTTCAAAGATTTGATATACAATACTAATAATTCCGTTGTTAAGAATCTCCAAACTATGTTGCATAAATCTATTGTATATCCATTTTCCGTTGGGAACATTACGAGAATTTTAGCAATTTAGGTAATTCATTTGTAGTTTAGCGATGTGATACAACAGAGTCAGCCACTGTTTCCTTTTTCATTTAAAAAATAAAAATAGAAAAAAACGTAATTTTTTAAAAATAAGTATACATATATAGTAATTTAAGAATTTACTGGTTAATACTTAGTATAAAGTCTGCATGCAGCGCTATGCTGATCTGTTATCCCACTAATATTATGAAGGCGAAAGTTTGTATGTGTGTGTGTGTGTGTGTGTGTGTGTATGTTTGTTACTCCTTCACGCAAAAACTACTAGACGGATTTGGCTGAAATTGAGAATGGAGATAGATAATATCCTGGATTAGCACATAGGCTACTTTTTATCCCGGAAAATCAAAGAGTTCCCGCGGGATTTCAAAAAACCTAAATCCACGCGGGCGAAGTCGCGGGCATCGGCTAGTTACGTATAAAAGCAATATCAAAAGTGATGAAAGAATTCTGTACATTGTCTAACTGCTTCGAGTGGTAGCAAATAGACAATGTAAGTCAAGTAGTATATAAATAATTGAAATAAATAACATTACACCAGCTACTTAAATTACCTACTTGTATGTACCTACTTGTTACACTAGAACACAAGTGTTCCCCTGAACAACTAAACCAAGGAACATCTGTATAAACTATACTCCTAATCCCTCCTTATGGCCTCGTCGTAGCATGGCAAACTCCTAAAGATAGACTAGACTTAATACTTCCGATTAAGATGTTAGTGGTATTAAGGCGAAGTTTCGACGCTGGAATTGATTACTGGCTGCTTAAGGGCGGTTATAGACTAGCGTTTTTTAACGCTCATTTTGGCATACGCACTTAGGGCCGGCGCACATAATGGCGGAGCGCAGCGCAGAGCATTTTTCGCAGTCAAAATATTATGGATATTGTCCTCATTGAAATAATATTGAATCAATTGTGCATCCGTGTGGATACTCGCGCATCCGCGCTCAGTCCCGCGCGTGCTCACGCATTCTCTGCTAGAAATTTGCGTAAAGTGTCACGCGATTAGAAAATGTATGTGCGCCGGCCCATAATCGAACGTGAGTACATGCGCTCATTCCGGCATGTTCGCTTGAACCAGCAATGAGTCAGTTACTGGTAATACATATGGATTCCGATAAAGAAAGGACTCGCACGTATACTCGTACTCGACATAGCTAATCTGCGTCCGCAAAGTAGTAGAGGCATAGTAGCTATCATCGGCAACAACGTATAGTGTAATAGCGTATTGTCGATTTGGCGTAAACAAAAAGTCAAACATAGGTATATGGAAAGGATCGCTCACAATCGGTGGCTACCAATAAATTAACAGCTCGTTCACACAGGCTGCGTAAGCGTTGCGTAAGCGTAGACGTAGCGTGTACCATTGCGTTGTAATGTATGGAACCGTATGAGACATGGCATACCGCTTGCGTGGCGTGAACGTTCGCGTAGACGTAATGCGTGCAGTTATGTCTACGGATTCACGCGCGTCGCTACGCACGTGCCACGTGTACGTGCTTGGTGCATAGATATGTAGCTTGGTGTGAATTGGCCTTTAGTATGTACGCACACTAAACATTTGCACAATGGACCAGTGTTGGCATCCCGTAAACATGCGTTAGTCGCATCGCTTATCACGACGATCGCGTGATCACATTCTTAGAAAGACGCCGATGTGCTGTCAGACGCACGTCCGCGGGTAATAAGTAATAACGAACTGTCAGATACCAGAGACTTATCTTTCACTGCTACGACAAAATGTAGGTCAGGTTTTCTTTTCACAATTGACTCTCGATATTTGCGGGGGTTACGTTTCCTGATCGCAATTATTGAGCGGAAATTTGTTCGGTACAATTCGATTTAGTTACTAACTTAGTAGAATGTTTAAGTTTTTATCTAGTCCAATGACGATAAACAAAACTTACATGACGCTACATCATGATTTTTTTTAACTGACGAGCTGAATATTGAACATAAGGCTGCCTGCCCACTAAAATGAAGTGGAGCGGAGCGAAGACGTGGTTAGTGGATTGAATAGATGACTAATAGATTCCGTGATAATTTGATCATGTCAGCTCTCAATAATCTGATTGCTCGAAGCACGCATGTTTCCAATCACTTGCGCTCTACTTCGCTCCACTACGCTTCTATGAACAGGTACTCTAAACCCAGGTACATAATATTCTTCCAAAAATACATACGGGTCATACGTTACATTGAACCAAAACAATTTATATAAGTAAAAACTTAAATGATATCTTCATTGAAATTCCAGACCGTCGGGTTCAATGTAATCTGAGCAAGGAGAACAAAACAACATTAAACGGAAGCTAGTCGGATTGTTAGGACTTTTGTGTGGGGACCCATGTATAATTATCTGACCGTTTCGCGGCGACTAATGGACTCTTGTGAACTGTAAAGGGCCCTTTACATGACTATTTGAATACTTACTAGGTACTTAATTAATTTATATTACCAAATTGTGAAAACACTGGCCTTGCTTTCAAATTTGGCTACGCAAAAGGCTTAAGGTACTTAGTGTTTATGCATTCCTGCAATTTTGTTTCACTTTTCTCTTACAATAGTAATTTATATGTTGAGAAGAAAATAGCATAAAAAAATTGTTTGTAATCAGAACGAACCAATTTTTAAGTAAAACCTAGAGCCTCTACCTTATATTTAGAGCTTAATATGAGGTAGTTGTTTCGAAATTACAGACAGACACTTCAACTTTATTTATTACTAGCCGATGCCCGCGACTTCGCCCGGGTGGATTTAGGTTTTTCAAAATCCCGTGGGAACTCTTGGATTTTCTGGCATAAAAAGTAGCCTATGTGCTAATCCAGGATATTATCCATCTCTATTTTTCAGCCAAATCCGTCCAGTAGTTTTTGCGTGAATCTGTAACAAACACACACACACACACACACACACACACACACACACACACACACACACACACACACACACACACACACACACACACGCACACACACACACACACACACACACACACACAAGCAGTACATACACACAAACTTTCACCTTTATAATATTAGTGTGAAATAGTGTAGATTGTACTGAAATTAATATTAATAGCTTTTTTGACGATTGAAAAATCAGCCTTTAGTTGGAAAAATGTTTCCCAACATTGTACAAGGTACTTTATAGGGCCCCTCTCAATCTCCTTCTCTTACCTTTCCGACACGGCTGACGTTAGCAACCTATTTTAAATTCATTCCTATTCAATTCGCGATCATGATTACATTTTAATTGTCTGTTTGAATCGTTTCCAGAAAAGAGCCATTGTGATTCATCATCATCATCATCATCACATACATACCCACATACACACAAGTTTGTGTGTATGTGGGTATGTATGTGTGTGTGCATGTTTGTTACTCTTTCACGCAAAAACTACCGAACGGATTTGGCTGAAATTTGAAATGGAGATAGATAATAGCAAATGCCTGGATTAGCACATAGGCTACTTTTTATCCCGGAAAATCAAAGAGTTCTCACAGGATTTTGGAAAACCTAAATCCACGCGGACGAAGTCGCAGGCATCAGCTAGTTGAGTAATATTCAATGAAATGATAAAATCTAAGCTTAATAACCATCAAAATTTAATAACCCCGACACAAAAACCTCTATAAGAAAACTAGAAAAGAGCTGATAACTTTCAAATGGCTGAACCGATTTTCTTCGATTATAGCTAAGAACACTCTCGATCAAGCCACCTTTGTTTGAAAGGTGAAAAAAGGTGAAAAAACTAAATTAAAATCAGTTCATTCGTTAAGGAGCTACGATCCCACAGACAGATACACAGATACACACGTCAAACTTATAACACCCCTCTTTTTGGGTCGGGGATAAATAAATGGCAGGTGTTACAAAAATAGACAGATACCTTTAACTCGTACCATGCTCCTACCAATAAAATAACGAAGCGCCACCACGCACTCATTCATTCGAAGGCATTCACTACCTTTTTTTATTCTTTATTTTTTTCTGTAATTGCACAAGTTATATACGTATTAGATTAATTAGATTTTATTTGAATTCCAAAGTAAGTTTTAAATTCACTCCCATGGAATTCAGGTTGAGCTATATCTCAAGTTCTATTCCACGAATTTTGATCAAACTAATACAGGATCAGCTAGAATGCTTTCGAAACTGTGGAAGTCCCGTCTTAATTGATTAGGCGAGATGCTCGCAAATATTAATAAACCGATAGCTCTTTCAAGTTTTGTTATGGTAGAGAACAATTAGTTTGACGTCTTACTAATAAAAGAGTAATAAAGCCTCCATAACTCAACTAAAGCCTCGGTAATTCAAAGGTTAAGGAGCGGAATGAATTCGGAATGGTTGGCTGTTCAAACCCCACCATTCTTACAACATGTAACCACCTCTTCCGATTGTCGTACCTACTCCTTTAAAAAAAAACATATTTAGTTAATAAAAAATGTTTGCGCATAAAATATTTGTGAAATGGGTTCATTCGTTAGCTGGGCTCTCAAGATGACATTCGCTTTTGGGTATGTCTTAAAAATGGAGCTAAAATGAACTGGAAGCAAGCGCGGCGAGAGCTCTTTCGTATTATTAACAGACGTTTTCTGTTCAAGTTCCCAGAATACTGTTTACTTGGTTACTTTTATATACCTTGTATTATTTTATATTATATTTTATATAGTTTGTACTAGTAAAAATACATAAAAGCTATGTGTTGGCCAGAGCCAACAGTCTTAGAGGCATGATAGCAATCATCATCATCATCTCAACCGGCCAACTATCTATTGAGCGCAGGAGTCTCCCAAAATAAGAAGGACTTAAGCCAATGTCCATCACGCTGGGTTAGTGCAGATTGGCTGATCTCACACACCTTTGAGGACATCACGGTTTTCCTTACGATGTTTTTCTTTGCCGTTAAATCAAAGTGTAACGCACATAGCTCTGAAAAGTTAGACGATCGAACCCCAGCCCGTCGACTAAAAGACTGAAAGTCTTAACCATTAGGCTTTCATAGCTAACAAAGATCAAATTATTGAAAAGGTGACGTCATAAATGATCGTCATTACTCAAAAATTTGATTGGTAGACTGTACACATCTCCGCTACGTTCCGCTTCAATTGACAGGCACCCTATATAAATAGGAGTTTATTGCTTGTTTATTGGGTAGGAAAGGCATTCCGAACCAGTGGTAGGTGCCTTCGGCCATCCAAAAATACTTACTTGTAAAAGTTAATTGAATAAAAATATTTTGATTTTGATTATGACTTTACTCTACCCGAATGAACTCACGGCGGACTATTTAGTTATAAGTAAAGTTACTTAAAATAAACGTTCATTTATTTTGACCTGAAGTAACACAAACAAGCATTATAGAAATTGGGATGTTGCCCCAACAATAAACTTATTTGATATTAAAAACGTTTATTTATTCGGAAGTTACGGGCTCCATTTGAAATACGCTTCAAGAAAAGTATCAAAAGTAACAAAAGCGAGCTCGGGGCAAACCGCAACGGTTGTACTTTCGTATATTTTTAAGCTGACATTGTTTGTTGAAATTTTATGTACTATTTTGAAACTACCTAAATCTATATTTTCGAAGTGAAACTTCTTATTGGACTTTAGGATTGGGACCTAAATCGAAAAAAGTGAAACGATTTGTTAATCTGTTTGTTCGTTCTGTTGAACGAGGTACTCAACTGCAAGTCAAACGGCGATGTAATTATTTTCGTTAATATTAATAAATTAACAACTATAGATGTATTCGTCCGCGTGGATATAGTTTTTTTTAATTCCATAGCTGAGCTCTTTAATTTAACGGGATGAAAATAGTCTATGTCTGTCTCCAGGATAATAATATAAACTACTTAATATATCTATATCTTTTTTGAAGGATCCTGAGAACTCTTTGTCTTTCCGTACTAACAAGTTAGTCCGGGATAAAGTATCCTTTCCTGGAATACAAGCGCTCTCTATGTATCGAATTTCACCAAAACCCGTCAAACGGATGGGCTTTCAAAAGCTAGCAGATAGACAGACAGACACTTTCATATTTATAATAATACTAGAAGGTGCCCGCGACTTTGTCCGCTTGGATTTAGGTTTATAATGATCCCGTGGAAACTGTTTGATTTTTCGGGATAAAAAGTAGCCTATGCGTTAATCTAGGGTATAATCTATCTGCATTCCAAATTTGAGCCAAATCCGTCCAGTACTTTTTGTGTGATTGAGTAACAAACATCCACACTTTCACATTTATAATATTATATTAGTAATAGTATTAGTATAGCTGGTATTGTAGTCAGGATAAAGACGTGCAGATGATATCTTGATACAAACATTAAAGATAATAATTATTATAGTATCAAGATATACATGTATCTACTCATATACCCTCTTCATTCGTTAGCTGTGCTCTCAACTTGACTTTCGCTTAAAGAAAAGTCTCATAAATGGCACAAAAGCGAACTCAGGGCAAACCGCAACGGGAGCTTTTTCATATTCTTCCGCGGGCGTTTTTATTAAAGTTTTATTATTGGAGTTTACTACACTTTAATTTTCTTTGAGGAACCTTTGTACCATACTCAAAAGTAATAAAGTTGAGTACTTAAATGGAATATCCTCGGTTTTGACGTCTGTCTGTCTGTCACAGACATTTAATTTACTACTGTTATAGATATACTAGTGACCACCCGTGACTTTGCTTGGCGAAAATATGAATTTTATAAAGAAAACATCTGTGCTCAACAGCTTTTACAATATAAGTATATTCATTAATTCATACAGACATACACTGTAGGATATAATATCTGGTATGTTTGTGTCAGATTTCCGTTAAAATATTTAGTTACAAAGTTACACGGGCTCAAAGATTTACATACAAATCGAAAAGTGAAAAGAGCTGATATTAGTATGGATTTCGTTTTATTAACCCCCGACCCAAAAAGAGGGGTGTTATAAGTTTGACGTGTGTATCTGTGTATCTGTCTGTGGCATCGTAGCTCCTAGACTATTGAACCGATTTTAATTTAGTTTTTTTTGTTTGAAAAGTGGCTTGATCGAGAGTGTTCTTAGCTATAATCCAAGAAAATCGGTTCAGCCGTTTAAAATTTATCAGCTCTTTTCTAGTTACTGTAATCTTCACTTGTCGGGGGTGTTATAAATTTTTAATTTATACTTGTTATTTATTTATTATATATTGAATTATCGCGATCGTCGAGTTGACTCAGCGGATCAGGTTTAGGTGTCAATCAAGCATGCATTTCCTATTTATTTACTCACTCATCAGTCTATGCTCGCTCGGTTGGTACTGCTGGAAATTCAGCTCAAACAAGCAAATAACACGATATGTACGAGTACACACGTGTATAATAATATGATAGTTAAGGTAATATTATTAGGGTTCCGTACCTCAAAAGGAAAAACGGAACCCTTATAGGATCACTTTGTTGTCTGTCTGTCCGTCCGTCCGTCCGTCGTGCCTGTCAAGAAAACCTATAGGGTACTTTACCTTATTTAACCTATAGGGTTAAGTAGGTTTATAGCACAAGTAAAGGAATAAATCCGAAAACCGTGAATTTATGGTTACATTAATATATTAATAAATTAAATTGTGTTTTAATTTTCAAAGTAAGATAACTATACCAAGTAGTGGAGTATCATAAGGGATTTACCTGTACATTCTGAAACAGATTTTTATTTATTTTTATGCATAATAGTATTTGATTTATCATGCAAAATGTCAGAAAAAATACCCGAATACGGAACCCTCGGTGCGCGAGTCTGACTGGCACTTGGCCGGTTTTTTCTTAATAAAAATACTTGGTAATTAAAGAGTTTTTTTAACAACCTAATCCTCGCGGGTGAAGTCGTAGGCATCTGTTTCATAATTTCTAATTATTATTACTCAGTATAAAGGAGGAAGCGTATTTCAAGTGCAGCAGGAATGTATCCGAGATCGATTCTCTCTGGTATTACTTATGTACTCTACCCTAGATGAAGTCAAATGGCAATACATCAAAGAGACCTAGCCAATGATTTCGTATTAAGGAAGCTACCCAACTAATAAAGTCCGCAGAAGTCCGCAGACAGTCCGCCGCTCACCGCCGCCCGGGGCGCATGTGCCGACGTACGAGTACAAACACGAGTGTTTTTACAGACACCCGCATTCTGAACAAGTGCATAGTATCATAGCTAATGCTGTTTTGGTGTCATTTTTTTGCTGGAAAGTGCCACTATTTTTGATGTGTGGTTCCTGGCGCGTCCTTCCGTAGAGGGAAAAATAAAAAATAGTACTTCGAAGGGTGAGTCGACAAAGCGAGACACACGCACACTACTACGCACGCGGCCACTAGAATCGACACAATCTTGAACTAACAACTGTTGCTGTGTAAAGACTTTTTCATCTTGCTCAAAAATGGTCTTGAAATGTGCCGCTTGTGGGAAATTTGTGCCGCTTGTATAGGATGCCAGAGCTCATATCACCTAGCATGCGTTGGTATACAAGATAAGAATAAGATCGTAGCAGGTTGGGCATGCCCCGAGTGTAAAGCTAAAGTTCCAAGGAAAAATAACGATGACACACCGATTAAAATCAGCTCGGAGCGTGATTTGGCTTGTGCGGCCGACCAAAGTCCATGCATGTCGCCTAATGACACCGCGCATGACATTACGGCTGATTTCTCGGTGGCCGAAGAATTAAAGTTGTTCCGTGATGTACTTAGGGAGGAATTGAGTAGCTTGCGTAATGAGATGCAGGGGATCAAGCGGGAACTATCTAATGTCTCATCCTCATTGCTGCAATCTAATAAGCGAATTGACGACTTAGAATCCAGCGTTACTCGTGTGGAAAAGCAATTTAGCAAGCGAATTGATGACCTGGAGTCCAGAATTGTCTCGGTAGAAAGCCAACCAAAAGAGCGAAACGGCACCGATTCTACGGCTGTGGAGGTAATGATTGGACAATTAAAAGCTGAGCTCAACGACCGCGACCAGGAACTTCTGCTGAACGATGTTGATATCACGGGTATCCCAGAGGAGAAGGGGGAGAACGTGCTCCATGTCACAACGCTGGTCGCGGCCAAAATAGGTATCACACTAAAGGAAAGTGACATAGTACGAGCTGAGCGGGTGGGCCCCGTGCGTGCAGGCCGCGACGCGCGCCCGATCGTCGTGCGACTGGCGAGGCGCGCGCTGCGTGATGACTTGCTGCGAGCGGCCCGAGTGCGCAGAGAGGCCACCACAGCTGACTTGAGCCTCCCCGGTCCTGTGCGACGTTTTTACATCAATGAACGCCTGACGAAAAATAATAGACAACTGTTTAATAAAGCGCGAGCTGCAGCTAAGAGTTGTAAATGGAAATTTATATGGAGTCGAGACGGACGTATCTACGCGAGAAAAAACGAAGGACAATCTGGAGTGCGGATTAGGTCAGATCAGGACATTTTGCGTATTTTTGGTTCAGAAAATATTGGTCCAAATGTTTAATCAGTGTATTTGTGATAGTGTCATGCCACAAAAAAACTACAGCAAACGATTAAGTGTATATCAAGAAAAATGCGCTAATAGAATAAGTAAGGAAATGGTTACGTGTATATATGCTAAAGGTTATAATAATATAATGAAAGTAATTGTAATTTTATATGTTTCCCTTCCAGCTTGCAGTAATTATATTAAGTCCATTGTTGTGAGTTTTAGTAGGAATTCTAATTACTCAATCCGTCCAGAGCGAGGCTGCCATAGTTCAATAGGTGCCAATAAAATTACACCTCATACGGTCTATAACTGTATAGTACTAATACAGGTATCGCAGGCTCATACTAAATGGTTATTCTTTTTAGTATCAGGTTCTCAATACATATTGTTTTTTATTTTTGGTTGTTTTTCTTTAACCACTCATGGGTACTGAGAAATATCTAAAGCTAGGTTTGTTGAATGTACGATCACTTAACACGGGGAGGGCTGAATTATTAGAATCTATGCAGAAATATGAGCCTGATATCTTAGCACTAAATGAAACTTGGTTACGATGCGGAGAAAATACGGATGCATTCCATATCCCGGGGTACACATTTAAGCATGTTCCTAGAACGACTGGGAAAAGAGGAGGCGGAGTTGGTTTTTACATAAGAAAAGGAATTAAGGTACGGGTGATTCAGCAGCCACAGACAGAACTTGAACAGTTGTGGATAGAAGTAAGAATAAAAGGAAGTCATATAGCTGTTGGAACCGCCTATAGACCTGAATATCAGTTTGTAAATAAATCCATAGAAGAGCTTAGCAAGACACTGAGTGCCTTATCTGCCTACAGTTTTCAGTGTCTGCTGATGGATTTCAATGTAAACCTGAAAGATAAAGACAGCAAAAATGCCCAAGAGTTCTTGAGTTTCCTGGAACAACAAAATTACTCTCAACTAGTCCAAGAGCCAACAAGAGTTACTGAAACGACTTCATCGCTTATAGATCTAATTATAACAGATGCTCCAACACGCTGTAAAAATGTAAAGGTTATTCATAATACTTGCCTGAGTGATCATGCCCTCGTGACTGCAGAATTTAATATAAAAAAACCAAAGGTACAGGCACAGTACGTGAGGAGGAGGTGCTTAAATAAAATTAACGTGGAACTTTTTGAGAAAGACCTTAACGCCATACCGTGGGATGATATAATGTGTTTGGATGATGTAAATGCAATGGTCGAACAGTTTAACAATCACATATTAGAGCTTTTTGACAAACATGCACCTGTAGTGTGCATTAAAACTAAGGAGAAGCCTCACCCTTGGATAACAGACGTTATTAAAATTATGATGAATTTGAGAGATGACGCATTAAAAAAAGCGCACAAATACAATGAGGAATCGAACTGGTCATATTATAGAAACCTTAGAAATTACACAAACGCGAGCATTAAAAGGGAGCAAACTGCCTATTTCACATTTTATGTCAATAATAATTTAAAAAAGCCGAATAAAATGTGGTATCACTTTAAAAAGATCTCCCCGTTTGGTCATAAAACCCCATCTCATATACCAGAACACTTAAAAATTCCTAATAGAATAAATGATCACTTTTTAACATTACCTGGTGGCACTACAGTCCCACCAGAGATAGTAAAGAAATTTACAGAAAATAGGTGTACGGACAATGTGTTCTCTTTACAGGTATGCTCGCAAAAGGAAGTTCTTAAGATAATTAAAGGCATAACAACTAATTCGGCAGGTCATGATGACATCTCGGTTAGCATGCTCAAATTAACTTTACCGCGGACTCTGCCAATAATCACTTACATACTAAATACCTCTATTTCCAAAAATGTTTTTCCTGATCGGTGGAAACTAGCCAAGGTTGTACCGCTCCCAAAATCTGCAACTGTTTCAGACTACAAAGATCTAAGACCAATTAGTATACTACCAGTTATGTCAAAGATCATTGAAAAACTGGTATGTAGCCAACTCTCTAGGTATCTAGAAACAAACAACTTGCTTCCAGCGGTACAATCAGGGTTTAGAAAGGGCCACGGGACGGCAACGGCTTTAACATCAGTCACAGACGACATACTATCTGCATCTGACAGAGGGGAGGGTACCATACTAATACTGCTAGATTTCTCTAGAGCATTTGATTGTATAGATGTTGAACTTATGTTAGCCAAGTTGCGATATTATGGTGTCGATTCGAATGCATGTACTTGGTTTAGCTCGTTCCTCCGTGGCAGGAAACAGTATGTGGTAGTTGACGAAGACGTGAAAGTACCGTTGTTATCTCAGGTAAACACTGTTCCACGGGGTACTCCACAAGGGTCGAGCCTTAGCCCTTTACTATTTATAATTTATACTGCCGATATTATCCAGAATATACGACACTGCCATGCCCACCTATATGCTGATGACACTCAAATTTACTACCATTTTAACCCGGAACGCACAGCAGAAGCGGCAGAATTAATAAATAAGGACTTGGATTATATTTCTAAATGGTCGGAGGAAAATAGACTAGTTCTTAACGCCAAAAAGACGAATTTTATGGTGTTGGGAAGTAAGCATCAGAGAGCTATCATAAAAGGGAGAAAACCAAATATAGCTATAAAAGGCGAGCCTATTGATAATGTGGCTATCGCAAGAAACTTAGGGCTATATATGGATGAAGACCTAAGATTCATTGAACATCTTAACACTAAGATAAGGAACGCTTTCTACAAGCTAAAAGTACTATACGGTGTAAGGCGTTTTTTGACGGTCGGAGTCCGGCGGATACTCGTGGAATCTCTTATTTTGTCAGCTTTTAATTATTGTGATACTATATACGGACCTAGACTGCTCAAAAAGACTGAAAAGGCCGTTCAACGCATACAGAATGCATGCATTAGATTCTGCTTTGATGTTCCAAGGAGAGGCCATATTACACCTGTTATCAATAGCCATAAAATCCTTAGTATGAAGTCACGTAGGAACTTACACATTGCAATGTTGATTCACAGAGTAATATTTAACAAGCGACCGCCGTACTTATATGACAGACTACACTGGCGAGTTGACAGAGGCACGACTCGATTTCAGCAAAAAAAGAAGCTGGCTATACCCACTCATAAAAAGGCAGGATTCAGGGGCTGTTTCCGTTTTGCTGCAGCTAAGGTTTGGAACGATCTCCCGCCTCCGCTTCGGGAATGGAATTATCCTACTAGCGAGATCACAATAAAAAAGAAATTAAGGAATTTTTATTTAAATGACCAGATCGAGGCAGCTAAATTTATTTACACCTAACTTACTTATTTACACGTCTTAATAATGAAATTAAGGCTAGATATGCTAAATATTCTATCCTAGCCTTATTTATATACATATATCTGACTAGTGCATAATGTAAATAATTTTAGTTATATAATACATAGATACTTGATTAATTGGAACCATACTATTATTATTGTTGTCTATAATACTACTATTTAAGTTATTAATAATATTATTCGTTAGGCCTAGCTGGGAAGGGACATCTTGTTTAGATCTTATCTTGTTTAGTTTTTATTTTCATTTTTTTTTGCTTGTTATGTGTATGTGTGTGCTTTTTTCTCCTTTTCATTTTTCTTTCTACTGTACGGTTTTTAAGGTTCTTTTTGGGTTGTACTGTATTCATTTTAATATTGATCAATAAGCAGGGAACGCAACGGGCGCGGTGCGTTTTTATTTTATTAATCAATATTTTTTGGAGCAAACTGAAAACCAGCGCTGAGCATTGTCATCAATGCTCGGCCATGCTGAGTTTGCGGCCTATTGCTATTGTTAGTTTTTTTTTTATAGATTTAATTTACTTATAACATATGTATGTTTGTCACTAGCAATAAGTAAGCAATAAAGCCTATTATTATTATTATTATAGATATAACTTACTCTCACGCCCGGTTACAAAATAGATATATATAAAAGCCAAAGATAATATAATATACTTACATATATAAAAATAAATAAACCTACATACACATTTACATAAATACATATTTGTACCGGGCGGAGGATTACGCCCCGGCAGGGGAGACCAAACGGCCGGGGGTCAGGGCGACAGGTTGAGAAAGCGGCGGACCATCCTAGCCGAGTCTAGCAAGACCGCTTTTTGCATCCTGGCTGCGAGCGAACTGCCACGGAACCCCAGTCGCCTCAGATGGTGAGCGAGGCTGACTGGGATCAACCCGTTTGCAGATATGACGATTGGGATGATTTCGGTGGACTCCACATGCCACATGTCGGAAACCTCGTGAGCCAGATCAAGATACTTGCGTTTTTTCTCCGTCTCAGCTCTCACGAGGTTCTCGTCATATGGAATGGTGATGTCCACCAAAAACACCCTCGACTGTGCCCGGTCCACCACCACAATGTCAGGCTTATTCGCTAGAATAGTCCTGTCTGTGATGATGGACCGGTCCCAATAGAGCCGGACTCCGTCGCGCTCGAGTACCGGCACCGGTGTGTACCTGTAATACGGCAACCTCTCATCCAGGAGACCGTACTTCAGAGCAAGCTCTTGGTGAAGGATTTTGGCTGCTTGGTTGTGTCTGTGCAGATACTCAGTGTTGGCAAGCGCCGAACATCCCGAAAGCACATGTCTGAGTGACTCGCCGGGATGGCGACAAGCTCGACAGATGTCGTGAGTGCCATCCTTCAGAATGTACTTTCGGTAGTTCCGCGTCTTAACCACCTGATCTTGTATCGCACAGACAAACCCTTCGGTTTCCCCGAAGAGGTCACCAAAGCGCAGCCATTGCACGGACGCTTTTTTATCTACGTGCGGCTCATTAAGAGCTTTAAAAAAGCGTCCGTGCAACTCCTTCTCCTTCCATACGGTCTCCCGGTGAGAGGTGCTAAGTACCACCGGTTTCTGCCACTCGGTTTTGGCTAAGGATAGTGGAGTGAGTCCTTTATCACATTCCATGACCTCTCTATGCATGGGGGACCCCCTCATCGTCTCAAAGTAGGTTCTGAGATTGGATATCTCCCGGTTATGCATGGTCTTGACGCTTAATCCGCCTCGACCTCCACACTTCCGGGGGATATACAATCTCATCACAGACGATTTTGGATGGTGCATGCGATAGAGAGTCATATTCGTGCGGACTTTTCTGTCCAGGGCGTCAAGTTCGGTCTGAGTCCAACTGAGCACGCCAAAGGTGTACATGAGGACGGGCATAACCCAGCCGTTATAAGCTCGGACCTTATTGGCGCCTGACAAATAACTTTTACAGATTTTTGTCAGACGGCCAAAAAAGGCCTCGCAAACAGACTGTTTCATGTCCGCCTCTTTTACACCCAGAGATTGTGACATGCCCAGATACCGGTATGACTCAGCTTCGGAGAGGGTCTTAATGTTGGATGGCTCGAGACTAATCTCGGCCGAATGAGTAACCTGTCCCCTCTCCACATGTATGACCGCACACTTGTCCAGTCCAAGCTCCATCCTGATGGAATTGCTGAACTCAGTGGTGATGTTCAGCAGCTCCCTCAGGCGGGTGGCATTGGGTGCCAGCAGTTTGAGGTCATCCATGTACAGAAGGTGAGGTACTTTTGTACCTCCTCTCCGAAACTGAAAGCCTGTCCCCGAGCCCTCCAGCAGGGTGCTAAGTGGGTTCAGAGACAGGCAAAACCATAGCGGGCTCAGACAATCACCCTGGAAGATACCCCGTCCTATCCTTATCCGGTCATCGGCAGCCGCCAACCGCTCACCATGGAGACACAGGATCGTGCTCCATTGCCCCATGCATGCCTCAAGGAAGTCTCGAACTGCACTGTCAACTTTGTACAGCTCAAGGACCCTTAAGAGCCATGAATGGGGCACCGAGTCGAATGCCTTTTTGTAGTCGATCCAGGCGGCGGAGAAATTCCGACGGTTGCGTTTGACCAGTTGGCCCGCAACGGAGTCGATGAGAAGGAGCTCCTTAGTACCACGACCACCGCCCCGACATCCGTTCTGAGCCCCAGACATGATGTTATTCCCGTCTATGTGACGGGAGATCTTGAGGCTCAGAACGGATGTCAGTGTCTTATAGATGGTAGTAAGACACGTAATGGGACGATACTTAGCCGGGTCGGCGGCATCGGTGGACTTTGGAGTTAGGTGAGTGATCCCGGTAGTGAAAAGGCTCGGGAGTGCCCTCTGCTCGAGAGCCTCTTGGAATTGTCGAGCCAAGGTCGCATGGCAAACCGAAAAACCTTTCAGCCAGTAGTGATGCAGTCCGTCGGGTCCCGGGCTTTTCCAGTTCGGAGCCCGCCTTACTGCACCAGCTACATCCTCCGCAGAGATGGCGACCGGGTTCATCGGTTCTATTCTGGCACATGCTTCCTCTACCGCCGCAATCCAAGGCCCCTCCTCATGCTCCACCTCTCTCGACCACACCCCCCGCCAGAAAGCGACTAGGTCAGCCGGGTCCGGTCGTTGAGAGGTAGAGCAGACTGCTGGGCACTCCAGTCTTTTGTAGAACCTTTTCTGATCACTCGAGAAGAGACGATTTTGCTGAAATCGCTCGACTCTTGCCGAGTATCGTCGGATGCGGTTCCCCCATGCAGCGATTTTCTGCTTCAGGTCGTCGATGCGCTCTGTTAGCTTTTGCGCAATGTCAGGCTGGTCCAACCTGACCCCACACCCGTTAAACGCAACTCTAACAGAGCGCACAATCCTTGGCCTAGTGTTGCCCGACCTGAAGCTTTGCAGTCTGCCAATGAGGACTCTGGCCAGAGTGATACGGTGTTTTATTCTCTTCTTCCAGGCCGGTTCCGCGCTGCGCCTTGTGGCAGCAGCACGCCCCGGTCCCGGAGTCTTGGCACCGATGAATCGGTGCACGGCTAGCGCCGCACCGAAGATAATAGAAGCCGTATCACCCAGGCCAGTGCTGCTCTCCAGATGTTGTGGCAGCATTTTGTTTATGGCCTCAATGACATCCCTCGTCGCTACATTTAGTGTAAGTCGGGAGAGCCGCGGACGATTCTCTAGAGGAGCGCTCCGGATTTCAGAAATCGCCTCTTCTAGAATCCCTCTCATCCGCTCTATATCAAGGGAGACTGTTCCCTCAGTGTCTTCCTCCACAGGCAAATCTTGTGACGTGGTAATTGTCTCCTCGCGGACAGGCGCCGCCTGGGAGACGATTTGCTCTGCGGTAGGTGCTGAGACTTCCGGAACAGCCTCACGTCGTAATCGTTCGAGCTCGGTAGCGTTGAAGATGTTAGAACGCTGAATATACCGAGCCCGGTCTGCCAGGTTTTGTTCCGTGACAGTTAAGTTCGGCTCGAGCAGCAGGAACTCGCGGTACATTGCCGCTCGGTAGCCAGTCCGTCCGGTTTCCCCTCCTGTCGCCCTGTAGTACGCACGCATGACATTCTCGTTCATGAGAGAAGTCCAGCGCATGCGGCGTACACCACCAGCGGCGGGCGCCGAAGATTGGGCCCTGGTGGACCCTGTCGGAGCCAAGCCATCTGGTGGGGATGATGGATATGTCGACCGGCTAGGTGGCAGCGCCGGTCGACTGGTGGCACTGGCGGCCCGCATGCTGCTACGCCCAGCGCCAGCTCCAGGCGCGCCCTGGCGACCCCCAGGCAGCGGCCCTATTCGCTCATTCCTTATTTTGTTATCCATCATATAAAAGGGGGGGGGGGGGGGGGGGTGAGTGGTGGTTACATCACTCGGGGTCCACTCAGGTCCCCGAGGAGGCTGTTTGCGGCCAGCGCGCCGAGCTTTGGGGAACTTAGATGTTAATCAGTTCCCCAGTTCCCTTAGTCGCCTCTTACGACACCCACGGGATGAGAGGGGGTGGCAACATTCTACTCTGCCGGTGCCACACGGCCATTATTATTATTATTATTCATATAACTTACTCTCACGCCCGGTTACAAAATAGATATATATAAAAGCCAAAGGGAATATAATATACTTACATACATAAAAATAAATAAACCTACATACACATTTACATAAATACATATTTGTACCGGGCGGAGGATTACGCCCCGGCAGGGGAGACCAAACGGCCGGGGGTCAGGGCGACAGGCTGAGAAAGCGGCGGACTATCCTAGCCGAGTCTAGCAAGACCGCTTTTTGCATCCTGGCTGCGAGCGAGCTGCCACGGAACCCCAGTCGCCTCAGATGGTGAGCGAGGCTGACTGGGATCAACCCGTTTGCAGATATGACGATTGGGATGATTTCGGTGGACTCCACATGCCACATGTCGGAAACCTCGTGAGCCAGATCAAGATACTTGCGTTTTTTCTCCGTCTCAGCTCTCACGAGGTTCTCGTCATATGGAATGGTGATGTCCACCAAAAACACCCTCGACTGTGCCCGGTCCATCACCACGATGTCAGGCTTATTCGCTAGAATAGTCCTGTCCGTGATGATGGACCGGTCCCAATAGAGCCGGACTCCGTCGCGCTCGAGTACCGGCACCGGTGTGTACTTGTAATACGGCAACCTCTCATCCAGGAGACCGTACTTCAGAGCAAGCTCTTGGTGAAGGATTTTGGCTGCTTGGTTGTGTCTATGCAGATACTCAGTGTTGGCAAGCGCCGAACATCCCGAAAGCACATGTCTGAGTGACTCGCCGGGATGGCGACAAGCTCGACAGATGTCGTGAGTGCCATCCTTCAGAATGTACCTTCGGTAGTTCCGCGTCTTAACCACCTGATCTTGTATCGCACAGACAAACCCTTCGGTTTCCCCGAAGAGGTCACCAAAGCGCAGCCATTGCACGGACGCTTTTTTATCTACGTGTGGCTCATTAAGAGCTTTAAAAAAGCGTCCGTGCAACTCCCTCTCCTTCCATACGGTCTCCCGGTCAGAGGTGCTAAGTACCACCGGTTTCTGCCACTCGGTTTTGGCTAAGGATAGTGGAGTGAGTCCTTTATCACATTCTATGACCTCTCTATGCATGGGGGACCCCCTCATCGTCTCAAAGTAGGTTCTGAGGTTGGATATCTCCCGGTTATGCATGGTCTTGACGCTTAATACGCCTCGACCTCCACACTTCCGGGGGATATACAATCTCATCACAGACGATTTTGGATGGTGCATGCGATAGAGAGTCATAGTCGTGCGGACTTTTCTGTCCAGGGCGTCAAGTTCGGTCTGAGTCCAACTGAGCACGCCAAAGGTGTACATGAGGACGGGCATAACCCAGCCGTTATAAGCTCGGACCTTATTGGCGCCTGACAAATAACTTTTACAGACTTTTGTCAGACGGCCAAAAAAGGCCTCGCAAACAGACTGTTTCATGTCCGCCTCTTTTACACCTAGGGATTGTGACATGCCCAGATACCGGTATGACTCAGCTTCAGAGAGGGTCTTAATGTTGGATGGCTTAATGTTGTTATTATTATTATTATTATTATTATTATTAAAGTTAATTAATGGAGTTAAATCGATCAGCCTGAGTATCAAGTAGCGTTGGTGCTATGTTGTCAGCTATTTTCATTCTCTATCATTTTCAACTACCCTCGTTTATAAGAAGAAGCGTAAGTAAATCAAGGGCGTATATTTCAATGACAGAGAGTTACCCTACAATGCAAATCAAAGCAAACCGATCAACAGTGGGTGTCAGGTGGTGTTAACACCATGTTTGTTATTAATTTAATTATTTCATCATCCATAATATCCAATTATTATTACTCAGTTTAGAGGAGGAAGTGTATTTCAAGCGCGGTAGCAATGCATCAAAGATCGGTTCTCTCTGGCTATACTACTTGCGCTGAAATCAATTGGCAATACATCAAAGATACCTATAGCCACTGATTTCGTCTAAAGAAAGCTACCCGGCCAATAGAGATAGAGTCATTCCGCAATGCAAATCGTTCAGCCTTGAGTATCAGGTAGTTTCGGTACCATGGTAGCTATAAATTTAATTTCATCATCCATAATTTCCAATTATTACACAGTATAAAGGAGGAAGCGCATTTCAAGCGCAGCATCGATGCATCAGGACTGGTTCTCTCTAACTACATTACTTACGCTAGACGATATCAAATGGCAATTGGCAATACATAAAAGATACTTAGCCACTGATTTCATCTAATGCAAGTTACCTGGCCAAAAAATTTGTCATTCCACAATGCAAATCTGTCAGCTTTGGGCGTCAGGTAGTATCGGTGCTACTGGTACCTATTAATTTAATTTCATCATCCATAATTTCCAATTATTACTCTGTATAAAGGAGCAAACGTATTTCAAGTGCAGCAGCAATGCATCAAAGATCGGTTCTCGCTGACTATATTACTTACCCTAGACGAAATCAAATGGCAATTGGCAATACATCAAAGATTCCTAGCCACTGATTTCATCTAAAGGAAGTTACCCGGCCAAAAGAGATAGAGTCATTCCACAATGCAAATCGATCAGCCTTGGGTGTCAGGTAGCGTTGGAGTCATGAATTATGTATTTTATCGCTCGTCAGTCTCCGCTCGCTCGGTTGGCACGGATGTGAAAATTATTCGCGGAACATGAGAACGGCATGTAAAATCAATTAGGCATGTTCTCATTTTCAGTGATGTATTTATTTAGTAAACTTAAATTGTGGATTTTCGAGGAATTTAATCACAAAAATTTTCCAAATCGGTCCTGGCATTTTGAGTAATCGGGGAACATATATAAAAAAAAGATTCAGACGAATTCAGAACATCCGCCTTTTTTAAAGTCGGTTAAAAAGGAAAGGCGGTTGTAGAAAAAATTAGAAAGAGAGAAAGAAAGGTAGAAAACTTATTTATTCATCTTATGCAATAAATGAGTACAATAAAACAAAACAAAATAGCAAAACTTTGAATGAGTTAACAACAACGAGTTTAAACAAACTTAGGTTAGTAATGGGTAAGTAGTAGTTTTTAATGAGTACTTAATAATTACTTCTTGCACCCATATGGCACAAGATGAAAAGGCCCCGGCACAGCATTAATGCTGCAGGTTTTAAAAATAAAACCTGAGCGCTGGTATTCTGTTATACTGACGGCATGAGGCGTAATGCCCAAGCGTTCCTATCAAGATTCCGTTTTTATCAGTTACGTTTCACCTTCGTATTGGGAATAATTCAAATTTCTGAAAATGCCAAAAATACAACCCCTAAATAACCAACCAATTATTCACGTTCCGAACATTCCTATGAACGATCTGTTAATTCAAGCAATCATAAAGTGCGGTACCTAGTGATTAAAGCAAAGCCGTTAATTATGCCGGCAAAACGGATTCATATGCATAATTGAACTTACTTAGTCATTGATCTATTATGCCTACTGGTTTATTAAGAATCTAGATAATGCCCGCGAGTTCGCCCTAGTGAATTTATGTTTTTGAAAATCTCTTGCAAACATCGATTTTCCGGATTAAAAGTAATGTATATTATAACACACGGAAAAATATACTGATATATAAAAATATTTCAGTTTCACATAATATTATGCAATATTTTAGGTATTTTTAATACTTACCTGAAATTTATAATTTAGGTTAGGTTAGGTTCAATGTTATAAATAATGTTTTATTGTATTGGCAAAACACCTAACAAATAAACCACAAAAATGACTACACGAAGACCCACCAGTTTCCGTATTGAAGCGTTAACGTAGCGTGTTGTGTATTCAAGCCTGAAGGCGCAGCGCACACCGGTAAATTGGAGTGGAGCCGAGACGAGGCGACTTTCGTTATAAAAACTCAAACTAACTTTAGTTACTTTGCGGAGGCCGCGATACACGCCTACCATATTGCAATATTGGTCCAATATCGGACAGGATTTATTATATTATATTACATAACTTGCATCCTCCGAATTGGGCATAACCTAACTTTTTGTCCGGAAAATTCAAAGATTTTCCTATAGGATTTTTAAAAATCCAAATCCACTCGGAAGTAGTCGCAAGCATCATCTGGTGGTAAATAAAGATGACTTTAATTTTTATATCATCAAAAAGATGAGAACAAGAACACAAGAACAATAGAAACTCACCGATTTTTAGGTATAAGTACGTTTATAAGTTTAGGTTAATGTAATATTACTTATTAGCTTCACTCATAGGCTAGATTGTAATCTTAGTACAGTACTGCTGCTAGGACTTTGCGATTAAGAAAAAAGAACGAATCGCTTTTACTCCACACTGTCTGTATGTGTTCACCCTAAGACGTGACTAATGTTTATGTTGCAAACTGGAATCTCATCAAAGCGTAATTATTACTACCGTCCTTACTCATCACTTTGTTGTACAATAGTATGTAAAATAAGATAGAATTGGCAACGTAGAGCCATTATGTAAATGTGCCCAAACTAAATTATAACTACTGCCATTTCAATGGCGCAGTAGCTTACTTTGTTGGCGCTCGTCACTCTGACGTGGTATTTTTGCGTAGCTTTAACTATGTTTGGATGGTTTGTGTCATTGAATTGTTCGGCCTAGTGGGAGGCTTTGGCCGTGGCTTGTTACCTCCCTAGTGACCGCCAAGTGATTGCGTTCCGGTAAGATTCCGCGTAGAAACCAATAAGGGATTTGAGCTTCCATCTTAGATTGAATCATCACTTACCTCCAAGTGAGATTGCAATCAAGGGCTTACTTGTATCGGAATAAACAAAATAAAATAAAAAAAATGTGCGTGTTGTCAGTAAGGACAATATGATACGAAACATAGTCGCAAACTATGGGCGATATAAGAAAGCTCAGAGTCACCCAGTCGGCGATGAAGAGAGCTATGCTTGGAGACTCTCTACGTGAATCATAAATGAGGAGTTCCCTATGAAGACCTTAGTAACTGACATAACTAAATGGATTGCAAAGCGTAATGGACACGAAAAATAGTTCAAAAAACTATAGACGATGAATAGATGACGACCTTGCATCGGAAAGTGGGTAAAATTGTAGCCGCCTACTTATAAAATATAAATAAGTCCTTATTAGATGCATCCCATTTTATGTTAGTATCCTATTTAACACCTAAAAGTTAGAATATAACACTCGGTGGGTCCTTCTAGTAATGACGTGTGCACCATCCCATCACCTTCAGAGAGGCCTGTCCAGCTTACTACCCAACTTATGCCTAAAATATTAATATCCTTATTTCTGTAACAGTAAAAAAATGTATTAAATGTTATCAATTGAGGCTATCCCCAAAAATTCAAATTAACAAATTCGAAACAAAGACAGCAGTGAAAATCCAAATTTCCAAAAGAGCTCCATTAGCTAAATCGGTTTTTGAACAAAGGCACGATATAGCTCGATAGAGGTACAGAAAGACGCATGAAAAGACTAGTGATGTCGCTCCGCGCATTGTTCGGCACCATTAATTATCCCCCGCCCCACAATCAGATGGGAGCGTCGAAGCCCCGACAATACCTAATTGGTACATCTCAGCCCTCCGAAGATCAATCATCCCGTGTCTTTGAAGTTCCTAGTATATTGAAGCGATTCCTTACGAGGGATTTCACATTTTAGATGGAAGATTTACGAAAACATTTTTATTAGACTTAACTTCTTGTACAAAACACGCCTTAGAATATTTAGTAAAATTATTATTAGCAAACTTTCCAGGTGGAAAGACCTTTATTAATTTTTTTGAAAACTTGAAGAGTTCTAGCAATAATTTAGAGTAGCAAAAATTATAAATTTCAATTTTGTCTTTAGAACGGCTCGAAAACAACACCTATATTTAAATGGATACTTAAGCATTTTTATTTCAGTACTACCCGCGTAGATATAGGCTTTAAAAAATCCCGTGGGAACTCTTTGACTTTCCGAAATAAAAAATCTATGTCACTCTCCAGGTAACTATATCAGTATCAGTGTGATTGAAGGACAAACTAGCAGTCTAACAAACAAACACATTTTCGCTTTACAATAATATGGGTAGTGATGTGAATAAACAAACAAAGGGATCCAATCGAATTGGAAGCTCAACGTTGCCTTTTACATCAATTTAGTAAATACTTTATTTATTTCAACAATATTTTTAATGTACCCGCCAAAATAAAGGTACTTTCAACATTATAAAATACAACATACGACTACAGTTTTTTTTAAATGCTATCTGAAATTTATTTTGTTTATTAAAACCTTTAAAATAACAGAAAGGCAAAATGTAGGTTTCATATTGTGCTCATATAAAATAACACACGTTATTTACGCAGCACTTTTGTATGAATAACACGTTCAACTTTAAAATAAGGTCAAGTATGCACTATAGAGTTACAAAGTCTGCGCTTGCTAAGCAATATTACTATAGTAAATAGTATAGTAACATATATTTCCAAGCCTTGATAGCCTAGTGGTTAAACGTCCACATCCTATTCATATAGGGTTCGATCCGGGCACGCACCTCTAATTTTCGTTTATTAAAAAACTAGATGATGTCCGCGACTTCGATTGCGTGGATTTAGTTTTTTTTTAATCCTGTGGGAACTCTTTGATTTTCCTTTGCTACTGTCAATTGCCGGAATGCAAGCTATTTCTGTACCAAATTTCACATAAATCGGTTAAAAAGATGGGCTTTTAAGAATCCCGTGGGAACTCTTTGATTTTCCGGAATAAAAAGTAGCCTATGTCCTTCCCCGGGATGTAAGCTAACTCTGTACCAAACATCACAATCGGTTAACTGTTGGACCGTGAAAAGATAGCAGACAGACAGACAGACACCCTTTCGTATTTATAATATTAGTATGGATTAAAAATGTACCTATATACGAGAGTATGGCCGTAACAACCTATACTTATATAATATAAAACGCACCATGAACTTGATATGCAAAGTGCAATATGCTTTGACCGTAACCCGAAAGAGAGAGAGTTGGCTGTGTAGAGTAATTATGCTAATAAGATACAAGCATCTCTCAAGCTGAAATACTTCCACCGCCATCTAAATTTCAAATTACTTACGCTAATTTTATTAACGTCTATCACCCTGACATTTCCACGGCATTACAAAAAGCCCCGTAGACTGACGCCATTGTGTTTGTACTTACAGTCCAAGATCCGAGGGTCTCAGACGTTATTTTTTAGGGATCCGTAGCCGAAAGGTGCCAACAGGACCCTTTACTGCGGTATCCATCCTGACTGCCTGTCTGTCACTGGGTTTTATCTCATGAACCGTAATATTATGTAGAGATTTGAAATTTTCACATTATATATTGCTATTGCCGCCATAACAACAAATAATAAATAACTCAGATGTAAAATTTCAAAATTACCACCATGCAAATTAAAAAAGTACATAGTGATATGTATTGTACGATGTTAAGGAACCCTTCGCGTGCAAGTCAAACTCACACTTGACCGGTTTTTTCTGAGTAACAAAATGTGTGGAATAGAGTAGACTGGTGTTAGTATGTACTTTGAACGTACGCTGCGACGGCAGATTTATGAGTGTCAGGTGCTAAAGGTAGGTAGAAGGTACTCCCTTTTCTTAAAGTCTGAGTGCCGATTTTTAACCCCCAACCCAGAAAGAGGGGTGTTATAAGTTTGTCGTGTGTATCGGTGTATCTGTCTGTGGCAACGTAGCTCCTAAACTAATTTACTGATTTTAATTTAGTTTTTTTTTGTTTGAAAGGTGGCTTGATCGAGAGTGTTCTTAGATCCAAGAAAATCGGTTCAGCCGTTTGAAAGTTATCAGCTCTTTTCTAGTTACTGTAACCTTCACTTGTCGGGGGTGTTATAAATTTTTAATTTACTCTTGTAAATTATTATTGTTAACGCATTATAATCTACATGCCAGACATTTCCCGTCAACGGTTATTTCCGCAAAACGCTTTAAAACTCGCAAAAAATAATATATTTACAAACTTAGTCATATCTCACTCGTATTTTTAACCCCCGACCCAAAAAGAGGGGTGTTATAAGATTGACGTGTCTTTCTAGTTACTGTAACCTTCACTTGTCGAGGGTGATATAAATTTTTAATTTACACTTGTTATATAAATGATACTCAGAGAACTGTTTAAATTTTTTATAAGGCCCTATACAAATTTGTAGCGGCCAAACATCCCCCACATACAATTAATTATTCCGTATTCACAATCATTACTATGAGGTGTACTGAAAAGCATAATATAGGTTCCACCAATCAGCTGATCGTTGTAAATTAACGCGACACAGTAATTTGAATGGTGGAACCTTCACTATGCATTTAAGAGCACTATGAGCATATCAATGATTTGTGAATACGGGTATGAGTGAGTTTCGTACTAATGTTTTGCTGGCAATTCCACGTAGTTAATCATCAAACTGCAAAAAGATAGTATAACATTTTAATTCGAAAATTTCGTTTGCATTATATTCATTTTAATTACTTGATGGCACTAATTATTCACACAACGTTCGTAGTCTCATTGTAATATCCACGATGAATTTATAGCACCATTAATTTTAAATTGATATTTGACTTTATCAATGAACAAAGTTTAATTTCATAATAATAAAATTAATGTTTTTATTTTTGATGTAACCACATTCTCATAGATCTTATGCTTACTTTATCATAAGCCTACGATGATGTGAGTATAATGCAACTACAGACCATTCATTTAGTTTTCTTCGAACAGTTTATTCGTATGATCAATTCGCATTGCATGTTCGTGCGAGCAATTACGAATTAGGAGAGCTCCTCATATTTTTTTTTATACTCTAAGTAGGTATATTAGCCATGTTAAATGACTAATATTCCCCTTTAACAAGGCTCTCTCCGTCACTCGTTTCATACAATCGTAGTTCCAATTTCATTTGAATATTAAGCAACCAAAGTCCATGAAATTTTGGAGACATATTCTAGAAACTAATATCTGTGTCTGTGGTGTTTTAGATTTTTATAAAAATATGTAGTTTTAAAATTACAGGGGCTCAAAGATTTGTATGAAAATTTTTAAAACCGCGTAACTTTGAAACCGAATATTTTAACAGAAATATGGAAAACCACAGACATAGATATTAGTTTCTAGAATATGTCTGCAAAATTTCATGGACTTTGGTTGTTTAATATTCAAATGAAGTTGGAACTACGTTTGTATGAAACGAGTGAAGGAGAGAGCCCTCTTAACACTCCCCCTAAGCGTCAGGCTTGTGCTAGGAGTAGGTATAACAATAGTGCAACGGGCGGGGTTTGAACCGTCGACCTTTCGGTTTTCAGTCCACTCCTTTTACCGGTTGAGATATTATAGGTACCTTTGATATAATTTTTGCAGATAATACCTATAAACTTGCACCTCAACTTATTATCATGCAAGTCTAAACTCATTATCAAGCAGGTTACAAAGGCAAAAGTTTGTGTGTGTATGTTTGTTACTCCTTCACGCAAAAACTACTGAACGGATTTGGCTGAAATTTGAAATGGAGATAGATAATATCCTGGATTAGCATATAGGCTACTTTATATCCAGGAAAATCAAAGAGATCCCACGGGATTTCGAAAAACCTAAATCCACGCGGACGAAGTCACAGGCATCGGCTAGTCTTCCATATTTCCAAGTTACGGTTATACACAATTTTGAAATCATAAATCTGTACTTACGAAATCAAGCTCGCGGACAGACCTTCCAAAATAAAGCTTCACTTCAGAAATTATAATATTTTTAATTAAATTCTAATTCAGAAAACGCCAGTCTTAAATAACATCAAGTCGTTTTACCCTGGGGGCTTAAAACGCCTGAATTTTAAGAGAATTGAATTAGAAACAGTTTGCAAGTAAAGCTTTATTAACGTAAACAAAGTAGGTGTTGATAGATAAACAGAGGACGTACCTACCTAATTCACTTTACATTGTTTAAGAGCCGGAAACCACATGTAACACTTGTTAGCGATAAATTAACCGACATGCTCAATTCATGAACTTTTAAGCTTGAACTAATAATTATCTCTTCTCGACCAAATTTTAACCATGGCGGCCAATCTTCACATAGATTAGCCTTTTGCACGGGAGATATTATAGTGCACACGGTGTGGTATATTCACGGTTTATATTGCGTGAGTAAGACAGAAGATACATAATCCAAGTGTAAATTAAAAATTTATAACACCCCCGACAAGTGAAGGTTACAGTAACTTGAAAAGAGCTAATAACTTTCAAACGGCGAAACCGATTTTCTTGGATTATAGCTAAGAACACGCTCGATCAAGCCACCTTTCAAACAACAAAAAACTAAATTAAAATCGGTTCATTAGTTAAGAGCTACGATGCCACAGACAGATACACAGATACACACGTCAAATCTATAACACCCCTCTTTTTGGGTCGGGGGTTAAAAACGCACAAGATTAAAATAGACATCGCTCTACAAACATGATCTAAGTGTCGTAGTTTTAAGGCACTTTATAAATCATGAATCATTGCCTGCTTTATCAAGAAATATTCTCAGTGAAAATTGCCACTTTGCATTTCTAACCACCTCAATGTCGGTCGGAAACTTTATAATATCAATTCATAGTTAATAATATAAGTTTGAACTTAAATTAGTTAAGACAAGGTAAGTTTAGTTATTGTTATGTTCAAACTCAAACTGTTAGGTACTAAACACGGGTTGATTAATTAGGTAAAACAATAATTGACGCTATTCAAACTAGTTTGTATGAGTAGAATTATAATGAAGCCAAATAGCAAAGGTTTACTAAAAATATATATTTACACAAAGATATTATAAGGACTTCGTCTGTGATGGCGCTTGCTGGCGCGCGTGCTGTGCTTGTTTGGAGTGTTTTTTTTTGTTAAGAGTGGCTGGTTTTTGTGTTTTTTGGTGGTGGAACTGACTGGGAAGCGCTCTAAAGGGGCGCCGCGCGTATGTCGGCAGGCGCCGGCGCAGACGGAGTCCATACTTGTATAAATTCAATAACTTGAAAATATCACAAACTTGACATTGGCTAATCAGAGTAAAGCCAGATTTAAAGAAAAAAAAAAAAAAAAAAAAAGATATTATAAAACTCCAGATAGCAAAAAAACATTAAGTTAAAAAATCATAACCCTTCCTTTCGGCTTTGCCGTAGTCGGGTAAAAAGTGTTTACAATGTATGTACGCTTATTGAGTGACACGAATATACGTAGCAGCTACGCGCGCGTCTGTATCTACGAGTATGTCTGACCGCTACGGCGTAGCAACACAGACTACAATATAATACATTGATGCGCTGTTTACAAACCTTTGGGTATAACGACACCTACGAGCATGCTTCAAAACATGGCGGCCCATTAACTAGGATGATACCTAAACTATAAAATACCAGTAAATAGTTTGACGTGAACATCTTGTGATTTTGCGTAGCGATGATCAGCTAATGCTTAGTTATGACAACCAACAATAATAATACCTACTATAAAGAAAACAGTATGTTTTAAAGGAATCCTTCAACTAATTGAACAGAGAAATTGTACAAACGCAAACTGTTTTACTCATCGATGTATATGGATTAGCCTTTCCCATACAATTCCGTCCGCAAAAATACGCTTGAATCTTACGTCATCGGCATTGACAAAGTCAAGAGACTTTTGCAAATTCTATTGACTTTTTGAGCGCGTTTTTTATCTTCGAAGGGCCCATCCATATACATCGATGATTTTACTACGGGAATGGTAAAGTTATCAATAACTGACAAATGAAATACATCAAAGACTTCAAAGGCCTTACTCAACTCTTGAACACTCTTTGGTAGCACCCCGTTACCTTTAGACAGATACTAGACGTAGGATAATTAACAATACCATTTAACTGTAACTTATATTTTCCTAGCTGATGCCCGTGACTTTATCCGTGTGGAAAAATCTCGTGGGAACTCTTTGATTTTCCGGGATAAAAACTAGCCTATGTCACTCTCTTTGACTATACCCAATCACGTCGATCCATTGCTTCGTTGCGACGTGATTGAAGAACAAACCAATTGACGGTTTATTAGATGAAGAATAAATTAAAGCTACGATTAGGTACTGAAAAAATCCTTGATAATATGATAGATTTTTACCATCAGACACACATTAAAACCTTAAAAACCTCAACATAAGAACACCAGCAATAGATCATAAAATTTTTATTTCTTTTTTAAGAGACATTTTCTACTCAACAGTCGCCACATCCATTGAAAATGATTTACATTTACGTAATTTAAGTCAAATAAAAATCGACGGGAAAAGACCCCGAGTTCCTTTGAGCCGAAGTCATTTATGGAACGATTTTTATCGGCGACTAAAGCAACCATTGCCCTGTTTGCTGAATAAATGAATTCGATTTATTCCTTCTCTCGTAATCTCACGACCGTCCTCTTGAATTAAAATAGGGTAATAAAACGTGACCAAATGACGGGGCAGATAAAGAAATATTATGAGCATTAGCGACATGAATCAGAAATCAATTTTCTCTTATTGGATGTTGAAACCTAAGTGGGTAGAAGTATCGACTCATTTGTAAGTAGAGAGCCTATTCTAAATATTGTCTGGTTCTAACTTTTATTTGTATAACAGGTTTTGCTTGCAAGTGTATTCAAAAATACTTTTTAAAAGTCTATTTGAATAATAACATCTTTCTATTGTTATTTAAATGACTTTTTCACTTTTTCGAACAATGGGGTTTCATTCTTCCAAACTAGAAATCTGTAAGCATTCTTCCAGGAATTAATTATATTCTTAGAAGATTGAGTTTGTTGTGGGCTTCTCTTCGACCAGGACGCGTTTGGAACCCGCTTTGAATAAATGCTTTGAGATTGATTTTGTGATTGAGATAAAACTTCCCATTCACTTCGCTTGCAATTGATTGTACATGGACTTCCACTTTTGTGAAAAGCCAGGGGGGGCAAAATATTTTTCCCTAAATATGTTAGCATATTATTCTGAGGCTACTTTCTCTAACAACTCCTCTACAATGATACAGAAGTTATAAATAGTGGGAACTGACAAAGGAAGGATGGGAAGTATGATGGTCGAGAGGTTACAAAGAACGATCCCTTGACGGAAGCACTTGGACGGTAATGACGTCAACATAATAGCGAGTCCCGCGAATGTGCGCAGCTTAAAGCGATTAGGGGTAGGTATTGTGGACAACTATCATGTGTATTTCCACTGAAAAGCTTTTATGCGTCTCGTCTATGAAAATATACCTGCGCAATCTTTCCTTGGCAATTTTTGACGCTAAGATATATGGGGAAAACTAAGTCAATTTCTTTACCTAAAAAAATCCTTGACACTTAATATTTAACCCATCATCGGCTCACTACTGAGCACGGGTCTCCTCTCAAAAGGAGAAGAGTTTAGCCTAGTCTACCACGCTGCCACAGTGTGGATTGGCAGACCTCACACACCTTTGAAAATTTCATGGAGAACTCTCAGAAATTTTGAAAAGTTTATTTTAAAAAAATTTGCTCACAAGTTCTTTATATTAAGCATTACGAGTTATCGTTTGTTCCTCCTAAAAAAAGATTTACATAATATTAAATGTATTTGATTTACATAGTCTCGTTTCAGTCAAATAAAATCCGAAGTGAAAAGGCTTCCTTCGTGAATTTTAGGAAACGCATTTTATTGGCGAGTAAGGAAACCACTGGCTCTCCGTTGAATAAATGAATACGATTTCCTCTCTCTTGTTTATACTGAGATCGGCACTCTTGAATTAAAATCTAAACAAAATTATAATAAAAGAGAAGAGAGATAAATCTAAGATAAACAATTTTTTATTTTTGTTAGGATGCATTAAGGGGTGAACAGGGTTTTCTTTCATAGGATTTAATAGTTATTCTTTTACTATGCGGGAGCTGTGTCGTGTAAGTAAGCTATGACCTTATTACCCACTACCCAACCTAAGCCCTCGAACCGAAAATGCTGAAATTTTCCACAAACGGTCCTTTTATAGTGTAAACAAGGAATAAGGCCGATTTTGAAATTCCCTCGGGAGCGAAGCCGCGAACAGTCGCTAGTAATAAACACAGAGAGTAATAGTAATCCAGTAAATTCAATTACGTTACTTCGCCTGACAGTATTTATACACCTAGCTGTTTGCCAGCGGACGTAACATGTTGGTTTTTGATAAGATATGACTTGTATTCTATTATTTATATTACGTGAACATGGGCGAACTACGTTAATTTTATTAACGTCCGTCATTCTGACGTGGGGATTTATGGAACAAACAAAGAATGGATTTTGTTTTGTTGGCGCGCTGGGCAGCTTATGTAATCACAAATGATCCAGCCAAATTATATTAACTAGAGGACCCGCCTCTGCTTCGCATGGGTGGCTTTTGGTGTCCCTTTTGTCTAGACATTTCATCATTGCTGTAGATCAAGGTCTTGGTAAGATCCTAGCCAAGAATAATTTAACTGTGTTAAATAGCTATCTCTATTTGCCCATTTTTGCGATAATGTAGAATTTGTCCCTGCCAATAATATAATTGGACTCACTCATTTGATTCATCATTTTATTAATGACGCCTCTCGCTCTTTTGCTGAGATATAAGTAGGTACACCTCTCGCACTTTCGCCCATCACAGTCAAACGTCTGAGATATTTAATTTAAATCTAGCTTAAGTATGAGGAAAATATAGGTAACGCAAAGTAGGTGTCTGAAATTGGTAGTTAAGTGTATGAGAGAATTCCTTTTGGAGACATTCTATCCACTGGTTAAAATAGTTTAAAAAACTACGAGTAGGTAAATTTTAACACTAGCCGGTCCTATAGACGCGGAATAGCTTGAGGTTGAGAATTATTATTGCAAAAAGTTTGTCTGATAATGCGGACCTTAGGTACTGTAGGTAAGTAAGTAAATTAATATTTTTTAGCAAATCTTTTAGAAATTTATAAAATGTTTGGCCAAAATTGTTTAATCCCAGATAGCAACATGATGGCACATTCAAGAAAGGCCATTTATATGCAATTTCTTTAGGCTTGAGTGTCAATTTTCCTCTCGCATAAAATAAAACCGATACTTTTTCCTCACAGTCACGAAGTATTGAATTCCAATAGATCGACACGACAGCAATTCCTTCAGTTTCAAGTTCGAGTTCGATTACGGTGAAATTAATTTAAAAAATGGGGATAGGACGTCCACAAAGAATCTTCCCGCAACGGAAACGTTTAGGCGGTAATGACGTCAACATTATATATACTCGTACAGCATTCAGCCTGAGTGTCAGAATCCATTAAGATCATTGCATTTCAAGTATCTGACCTCCTATCACACTAATCACACTAATATTATAAAGGCGAAAGTTTGTATGTGTGTGTGTGTGTGTGTGTGTGTGTGTGTGTGTGTGTGTGTGTGTGTGTGTGTGTGTGTGTGTGTGTGTGTGTGTGTGTGTGTGTGTGTGTGTTTGTTACTCCTTCACGCAAAAACTACTGGACAGATTTGGCTGAAATTTGGAATGAAGATAGATAATATCCTGGATTAGCACATAGGCTACTTTTTATCCCGGAAAATCAAAGAGTTCCCACGGGATTTCAAAAAACCTAAATCCACGCGGGCGAAGTCGCGGGCATCGGCTAGTTATTATTTAAAAAAATGTGTCAGTGTTTAGTGAACGTGTGAACCAACTCCTACTCCGATTTTTTTAAATCCCCGAATCTAAGATTCAAGCATGTTGGTTTCATCGGTATTGTAGGCCCTCAGTTGACTAGAGTTAAGCGACAATTTTCAACACACACAAAACCTCCTCGCAGTCACGCACTGTTAAATCCCACTAAATCGATACGACAGCAATCATTCAGTAACAATTTCGAATTCGAGTAGGGAGAAATTAATTTAAGAAATGAGGAAGGATGTCCACAAAGTAGCTACCTACCCACAACGGAAACATTTAGGCGGTAATGACGTGAACATTATAGTAGAGCATTCTGCCCGAGGGTCAGAAGCCATTAAGATCATTGTGCCTCAAGTATTCGACCTCTTATTACTCAAAAGAAATGTTTCAGTTTTAATAAAGGATTGGAAACTAATTCCTACCCATCCTGACTATATTATTTTATTGGACCCAGCACAAACCATTTGGTCTAAGAACTTAAACGTAAATATCACTCACAAACAATATATATCGTGGAGGAACAGAAGGTCTTTAAATAGCTTATTAGGATTAATTTTTCAGAATGGGTCATCTTAGACTGCGGCCACACGATGCGTTTCTGCGCTGTGCATTCGAGTATTGGGTGGCACATGGGCAATGCGTTGCCGATCCGGCAAAATGTATGGCGTTGCAACGCACCACCCCTCCCCGCCTCGTCTCTCTGGTCCCAAGCCCGTTGCGCGCGCGGTGCGGTCCGCACGACGTCGTAACGCATCGTGTGGCATGGTACAGCGATTTCTATGTAAGATGACGTAGCGGTATCGCTTAGGTGCCGCACCGCTAACGCAACATGTGGATTTACTCTTACAAATTGATCTTTTCTAAATACGAGCAGATTATAGCCGCAGTCTTGCGCTTTCTAGAATGAAGAGACACATCATTCCATTGAACAAGTAGGTTTAGTATGTACTTATACCTACAAGTGGATGTTTATACAGGACCATACGCAATAAAGGACCGCACGCTCCATTGCTCATGCTCACTGATTTCATTGTATACCCAATACAGTATATAATCTTCTGATCTATATTACTTAGTGACTGCGCCAGCCAAGCAATATTTTCGTAGAGCCAACTGCCTCTCTGGTCTAGCGGTGTTTGACTGCAGATGACGAAATTCTGGGTTCATTTCCGTGTGAGTTGGTGTAGCAATTGCGTTTGACCAACCAACCACAAACATGTTAAAAAACATTTGAAATTTAATTTGAAAACATAGTTTCGTTTGTGATTGGTTGATGTCTCAAAATGCTTAGCACCCACTGATATTTTTGTCTCTGTCATTTGTATGGGATTACGTAACAGAGAGAGCGCTATACTAACATCTTTCCGTGTACAGTATATAGGCTAGCGCGTACCATCATATACCAAAAATGATTGGCATTAAACGCAAGCCTAACTTGCATTTAAAAAATCTTTTTAGTCAGGAACACAATGGAGAACTCTCAAGCTTGCAGGTTTCCTCACGATGTTTTCCTTCACCGTTAAGTCAAGTGATATTTAATTGCTTTAAGCAATAACTGAAAAGTAAGAGGTGTGTGTCCGGGATCGAACCCCCCGACTTCCGATTAGGAGCCGGACGTTCTTACCACTAGGCTATCACAGCTTCAATATTTTGTTATGTGATATTAGGTACAAACTATTGTTACAAATTGTTATAACCATAATAACAGCAACCGTAGATATTCGGGGTCCATGGCGCATACCTTTATCCATGTAGCGATAAATTCGAATGAGTAATGTAGGGGCACGCATTCCTTATCATTCATGCTTATCTCCCATATAATAATGTTGGCAATCATTTATTTATAAATGGCTTTTTAGGGATCCGTATCTCCATAGAAAAAGGATCCCTTATGGGATTATTGTCTGTCTGTCTGTCATGTCAGTCAAGACCCGTTGAGGAAATAAAAACCTATAAGGTACAATGTCATTATAGCACAAGAGTTAAAGGACAAATCCGAAAACTGTGAATTTGTGGTTACATCACAAAAAAAGCAAAAATGTTCACCCCCGACAAGTGAAGGTTACAGTATCTACAAAAGAGCTGATAACTTTCAAACGGCTGAGCCGATTTTCTTGAATTATAGCTAAGAACTCTCTTGATCAAGCCACCTTTCAGACAAAAAAAAACTAAGTTAAAATCGGTTCATTAGTTTAGGAGCTACGATGCCACAGACAGATACACAGATATACACGTCAAACTTATAACAGCCCTCTTTTTGGGTCGGGGGTTAAAAAGAATATATTTTTAATATGGATGGTAAAGCAATGCGTGCTTTTAATTTACCAAGCGGATTAATTATTATTATACTATGAGCATTGCTCATATTTCATTAACGGTGATTGGATTACTATCCAATAATTCATTATAAATTTTAAAATTGAATCCATATAGAATATTTAATTAGTAATAACAGCAGGAGGGATTGATATTTTATAATATAATTTTACAGTTAAAAAAGGTTAGTCGACATCACAGGAGACCGAAGAGCTGGCAGCTGCCTCGGATAAAGAATTAGTCTAGCCATTCAAAGGGGGAACGCTGCCAGTATCTTCGGAACCTTGCCTAAAGGGACTTCTTTTAATAATTTATTTTAGTTATTATATTATATATTTTAAGGTTTTTAGTTTTAGGTTCATTGTTTTAATAAATTTTAAGGATAATATTTAACAGTTCTGGTATAGATACAGTTCCAATTTTTAAACGTGAACCAAAAGCTTAGTGATAGATAGATTGAGACTGAAACTAGAAAGTAACATACCTAATCCCTATTCCCAGCAGCTATAATCTATTTTTTATTCGAAAAGTTAAATTTTTTATCTCCGACCCAAAAAGAGGGGTGTTATAAGTTTGACGTGTGTATCTGTGTATCTATCTGTGGCATCGTAGCTCCTAAACTATTGAACCTTTTCACATTTTTTACGGCCCCACTGTATAAAAATATGTTATGCCTAGTTAAAAACCTACTGTTTACTAAGTTATTACACTGATTTCGAGCAATTTACTCTTATCCATTGAGGAGTTCTGTTCTCCATCTCCGAAGATACTCATCAGATCTTCACCAAATTTTTATAGGACTACCTGCGAAGTATGACACCCTTTCAAACAAAAAAATCCAAATCGGTCCAGGCGTCTTTGAGTAATCGAGGAACATACATAAAGAAATTTAAAAAAAACCCTTCTCCTTTTTTGAAGTCGTTTAAAAACAGCGCAAATTGAAACCAGATTAAATACCCAACGTAGGTACTTAAATATCGTTGAACAACACGGCTTTATACAACATCGCATTCCACACTTCCGCTACAATATGAAACAAATTGTTTCCAACTTCGCATAAAGAAAAGATTTCCTTAAAATTACTTCCAACATCCAACAATTTTTCGTTCTCCCCACATACAATTCCTAAACTTGAAACCGCCTGGCGTAAAACAATAACTTTGTACTCAGCCTCGCACGCAAGTTATTCTTTAGATTATGTCGTATGTTATTGCTTTCGTGATGCATACGACTTGCTTTGCATAATATTCCTTCAACAGAGCCTCGATAGCTCAACGGTTGAGGAGCGGACTGAATTCCGAAAGGTTGGCGGTTCAAACCCCACCCGTTGCACTATTGTCGTACCCACTCCTGGCACAAGCTTTACGCTTAATTGGAGGAGAAAGGGGAGTATTAGTCATGATTAGCAAGGCTAATATTCTTTTAAAAAAAACACGTTTACTTTGAATGAAGACTCTTGCGATACGTGCATGCAAATTGTAGAACCATCTGACTCCCTTCAACGGTGTTCCCACTAGATTTTTACATGAGGTTATCAAAGGATCAATAAAAACCTAAGCTGTCAATGTATTTGTAGTTCCTCTGGTGCACCAAATATTCGTGAGCGGCATTACTTAAAACATGCATTTCATTACAAATGACACCCAAAGTTTAAATCAATATGTAAAATAACTCCGAGAATCGCAAAGGAGTTTTGTTCCCATTGGAACAAATATTTGAGAAGTTTCAAAAGAATCGGTTACTTAGTAGAAGTAGCCAATGGATTTTTAGCTAAGCAGGTACTTCAAGGTAGGTCATACACAAGAGCCGTGATAGTGTAGTGGTTAAAACGTCCGCCTTCGATTCGGGAGCTCGGGGGTTCGACCCCGGGCACACACCTCTAGCTTTTCGGAATTATGTGCGCTTTAAGAAATTAAATTAATACACGCTTTAGCGACGAAGGGAAACATCGTGAGAAACATGCATGCTTGAGAGTTCTTCATAATGTTCTCAAAGTAGTGTGAAGTCTGGTCAAACCCTTTTCATACTGAGAGGAGACCAGTGCTCTGCAATGAGCCGGCAATGGGTACCTACATGACAATGGGTACATGATGATAAGGTACTTCTACTTTTAGTAACTGCTACTAAAAACGTATGTTACTAAAGCGAAGTTAAATAAAACTGTAAATGACTTAAGTAAACCCATAATCAGATCACGTAAAAAGTCATGAATATCTGCTTTGATGTAAGTAGGTACAAAAATAAAAACATTATAGCCATTTATTGTTCACTGAATTTATCCGCGGTTTGGCCTGCATAGTTTCACTAATCCAATTAATAATAGCAAAACCACATTCAGAATTTAATAACAAGCAATTCATAGTGTGATACTTTAGGTGTCGTCATTTCAGGGAAACAATATTTCATGAATTTCCAATTAAACAAAACTTTATTGTGTTTGATTTTGAATTCAATTCCACAAAATTTTCATTTACATTTGAATGTGGTAAATAATAATAATACTTTAGTCATTCTTTCAGTTTCAATTAATTCATGAACATTTTATTGTTTTTGGAGCAAATAAGGCAAAGTTATATTTTCATACTAACCGCGTCGACACCAATATCGAAATTTGCACATCCGTCGTTTTAGGCGAAAATATGGAGTATAGACATTTTTACATAAACTGAATTTCATTAACATTATGATTAACCCATCACCGGCCCACTACTGAACACGAGTCTCCTTTCAGAATGAGAAGGGTTTTAGGTCAGTCCGCCACGCTGGCGCAGTGCAAATTGGCAAACTTCAACGTCTCAGACACATTAATTTCCTCGCGGTCTTTGCCTTCACCGTTAAAGCAAGTCATATTAAATTGCTTAAAAGGCATAATATAACTCCGAAAAGTTACAGGTGCGTGCTCGGGATCGAACGCCTGACCTTCCGTGTAAAACATCTTAAGTACTAGGCTTAACTGAATATGCGGCGAAAATAAATAGCTATGCTGCAACTCACCGCACTTTTATTGGTGTGGAAGTATCACGAGTAATACCCACTGTAGAGGTAAAATTCCCCAAAGCCGCTCGATATTTGAAGACGTCTCAATAGCAAGCAGTTGGACAGCCAATAAATAAGTTATCAAACCATAATGGAGTGCGACAGGTAGCGCTATCGGCCCCGGTCCCTCGGGAATTGCCACGCTTTTATTCGGGGCCACACTCAAACCAGGTCGGTTTGTTCGATTAACGTCTTACAATTCTTAAGGTATTCCTCTTCCCTTAACGGTCGATTTTTTCAGTTTTATCTACAAAGTCTCAACTCCGTTTTTGAATTCCTTCTCCGGCCATCCTATCTTCAAGGTCCTTGTTGGCCTTGTTTCTTTCTCCATACAACGTTTTTCCCGTAACTACCACGCTGGGCGTATTTTTTTTTTATATAGACTAGCGCTTGGCTGCAATCAGACCTGCTAGCAAGTGATGATGCAGCCTAAGATGGAGCGCGCTTGCCTAGAAGTTGCCTATTCACTCTTGACTTGAAGGTACAAAGCTATTAATCACCACCTACAAGGCACATAAGACCTATAAGGCAAGCAAGCCTACGCTGATCGCACCACGTCATCGCCGTTATCCGACATGGGCGTTACGTAGTTGAGCCAATTCGAAATAGTTATACTACCATTTGTCGGTCGTTTCATCCGAAATTCCTCAGTGCCTGAAGACCATAAATTCCTCGGACAGTAGGTGTTGCCAGTTGTGGTATACGAATCCGAGATTTGTTTGCTGGTTATTATTTTTATCTATGCTATTTAAACTAAGTGTAAATACGTTATACATGTAAACTTTACTCGTGAATTGTTCTATATTGTGACGTAAGCTGTATTTTACTCTCAGAAGTTTAAAAAATATAAGTTAAGTATGTAGCCGGCTTCCATCAAGACGCCCGATGTTGGCTCAATTAGTGTCCAAATAGAATTGACCATTTTATACCTAATGAACCTTTAGCTTTTAATTTAGCTGTTAGCGGACGAGAGACCAAGAGATGACACACGTACTCGTATAGTAGCCACTGTGTTTCACTACCTTAGTTTATTTAATATGTGCTTACATGCTTAACTTACGTATACTACAAGTAATCATAAAAAAGTGTTAATTTAAAAACATTAAACTTACACGACCATCAATCGCCACGGCAGCTAAATACTTCACTCCTCTAAAACACACTAAACTAAACTAATATTCTCACAACATAGTATAGTCATCCAATATTAGGAGCATTAAAAACTACAGTATTACAGTCTCTTACACAAATAAAATTAATATTTTTTTAATATTTTACACACACGTTACTATTAAGAAAAATAAACATCACTTTTTACGAAGTTCTCTGCTGTTTTGTAAGTTTGAGTTCATTAAAAGTTGAGTCTGAAATTCGGATTCATAGCATGAACGCGACTTATAGTTGGAAATGGTGTATCTGAGACAGCGAACGTTCGCTGCAGGGGACGACCGCGTGAGCTTTGGCAGTACTGTATCTATAGAAGTATGCGCGCGCATATCCTACTGCCCTGGTATACGAATAATTCTTTATATACTATCATCAGAGTGTAAGAAAAATGACAAGTAATATTTTTTTTTAAATAACTTTTCTATCCCGACACAAGATAGCCCTTGACTGCGATCTTACCCGGTGGTTAGTGATGATGCAGTCTAAGATGGAAGCGGGCTAACTTGGAAGGGGTGTATGACATTTCATTAAATCCGTGCCTCTGATCGGTTTCTACACGGCATCTTACTGGAACGTTAATTCGCTTGGCCCCACGTCTTTGCCGGTAGGGTGGTAACTAGCCACGGCCAAAGACTCTACTAGACAAGAGAACTCGCGTTAAGTACGAACATACTAAAGTTATAAATGTCAAAGTCTTACCGTAAATTAAAAAGCAGAATAAAGCAAAGTTATTTTTGTTGTGAACTTTTCTCTTACAGTACCTACCTACTCACTGAATATTCGAAATTTTAACCACACCGACTGCATTATCTTTTATCTAGTTAGATAATGATCAGAATTGTCGTGATATTTTTATTTATAACTCCATTCATACTAAGACCATTACTAATTTTTAGAATTTTCCAGATTTTTCAATAAAGTAGTTTAGTTATTAAAATTGGCCTAAAATTGTGCTATAATAGAGTCCAACCTTCGTGATTTTGCTCAAAACAGTACAATTACTTGCTCCTTAGTCTTGCTCCTGGTGTAAATTTTATTCGTGCAAATATTAATAGGTACATGACTTGTTCACCATCTCCTTACAGTTCTGTGTGAGTAGATCTGTTGTTACCTAAGTATAACAATCGTATATGATTTACCCATCGTGTGATGCCTACTACCTACTTCGGTGTATTTCGGCAAGTAACTGTTATCATAGATCCTTTGGAAACACTAAGATACAACTAAGCTTTGCTCAAGTCTAGCCGCTTAAAGATTCAAGTGGTAAATTGCACCACTGCAAACTACGCTCCGTTGTTTATTTGTGGACTCGTTATATTTATTCAGAGCTTAACGTTGCACGAGCTTAACTATTCGCATAATAACTACAAATGCTGTATGAATTTATAATTATTACTAGACTAGCTGATACTCGCGACTTCATTTGCGTGGATTTAAGTTTCTTTCATTGCATTGCAACAAATCCACAAACCAACAACTTTCAGACTTATAATTATCCCGTGGAACTCTTCATTTTAGGGGCAAAAGTAGAGTAGACTATGTCATTCTCCAGGTCTTAAACTATATTCATGCAAAAAAATCATATCGAAACGTTGCCTCGTAGTGGCGTGATTGAAGGACAAACCAATAAACAAACACAAGTTCGCATTTGTAATATGGGTAGTAATGACCGTCCCGTCTTAGAAGCTGAAATTCAATTCTTATTTAGTATCTTCGGTATCAAATGTACTATACAAAATACGGTTTGTATACCTACATAAGTTTCAAGACCCAGCAATATCAGCAGCTGCACATTTATATTATGTCAGTCAGTCAAGTACTCCTTTTATTATAACTCAAAATTTAAAAAAAACCACCGACACGAAAACCTCTATAAGAAAACTAGAGAAGAGCTGATAACTTTCAAACGGCTGAACCGATTTTCTTCGATTATAGCTAAGAACACTCTCTTAGGAGCTACGATGCCACAGACAGACACACAGATACACACGTCAAACTTACCCCTCTTTATGGGTCGGGGGTTAAAAAGAATATCTAATGTTTATATGTTCTCGCTCACATGCATAATTGCATAAGTACCTACATCATCAACTGAGAACTTAGGTAACGACAATAGATAATGTCTTTTCAATGCATCGTGTTACATGACACCAGCTGTAGAACTTGCTCTCAGCTCACGGTGAAACTTGGTATCAGTTGTTTCCACACCACGTCTCTTTTGACGGTAACTGTTCAACCTTACCTACTGCCTTCATATTTTGTATATTTTCTAGAACACAAGAAATAACACGCTAAACGAGACAAATCTGTGACGCCATAACATGCATTTATGTGCTGCCACTAATACACATTCAAGAAAAGCAAGCACGTAAATACCACCATCACGATATACCTACTGTACCGATAGTCACACCTGCACATATCCTCCGAGATACACAACTATTTACTAAATAACTTTCATTCAATACCAATTCCTCATGGAAATTCACTTTACAACGCATAATAATGCGGGAAACCCCCTAATATTTTGTAAATAATTAATTATTATAAAACACCCATATTTTATAATCCTTATCGTTGCCTCCGGCAAGATCCAAGAGCTCATAATAAAAATGGAAAGGTGGTTCTGTGAAAATGGAAATGGGGCTATAGCTGATTCACACAGGCTGCGTAAGCGTAGACGTAGCGTGCGTTGTAATGTATGGAACTGTATGAAACATGGCACACCGCTTGCATAAACTGTGGACATATGCGTAACCCGGTGTATTGGGGGTTTACGCGCGTCACTACGCACGTGTCGCCCGGTGCAAATCGGCCTTCTAGTGGAGATTGAAATCAACCCTGTATTGTGTCAAAAACGGCCACATATTAGAAACGGAAACTTGTGTATAATTTCAATTATATCCCGTACTTGAACAATAATTATACTAAATTAAATAAATATTATTGTAAAAAGAAACGAAATTATTTCATTTTTGATGAATTTTTAACATAACTTCAGTCAATGGATGGTGCTTTTAACATTATTGTGAAGCATTATTACAAAATTCAACCATCTCCAATCTCTCTTCATCATCTCTCTTTTTGCATCTTACGTTAAAAGTTAACTATTAGTACAATATCTTATGACAATTATGGAATACTAGGGGATGCCCGCGTGGATTTCGGTTTTTTTAAATCCCGTAGGAACTCTTTGATTTTCCGGGATAAAAAGTAGCCTATGTCCTTCTCCGGGATGTATCCAAAGTCTGAACCCATTAAAATCGATTAAGCGGTTGGGTTATGAAAACGTAGCAGACAGACAGACAGATAGACAGAGAGACAGACAGACAGACACACCTTCGCATTTATAATATTAGTATGGATCGCGAAATCTCGGTTCAGGGTGAACCAATAGTATATACCTGTGTATAATGTTACTGCAAATAAATAAATAATTTACATTCAATCAAACACCTCCTCATTTACTTCGGACTCTCGGGCCACGATGTTATGCCTGCGGGGTTTTCACAAACAAACAAACGCAAAGCAATTATCAAAGATAAATAAGGGTCATTTTGTTCGGCCTGCAAAATTTTCGCCGATGCTTTCGATTTAACGGGTTTTTTTTCACAAACTCAGCCGAAGTTAAAACGCGGTTTTTACATGTGAAACGTACAGACAGCGGTTTATTTCAGCGGATATATATATTTTATATTTGTACCTATGTACTATGTGGTAATTTCTTTTTATGCTCTCTCACAGAGTTTTTTTAAATTTTGACATAAAAAATTATAATATCGCCATTCGTTATTATATTTTATCGTTGAAAAAAATGCAAGAAAGTATAGTTGCACTGAATATGAAGTTAACTTTCTCGGCGTCATATTTTCATTGCTGAATGTTTCAACCCTTAATTTTAAAAACCCTTTTATCAAGCACGTAATTTTCAGGGTATATTACCAGCGGAAAAAAAAAAAAAAAAAAAAAAAAAAAGGGTATATTGTTAGAATAATAATGTACGCTCCCAATAATAAATACCTAAAGAATTCCGTGACAGAAACCTTAGCTTTTTGGCTTAATCTATGACCTGCAACTGAATAAGCTTGCCACTAGACGTATGAAGCAGTTACAATAGCAGTAAAAATGGTAAGCGCAAACACCAACGCTACCTGTTTATCTTACACTTACAAACTTGCCGGCGAAATGCAATAAACTGCGCTCCACTGCGCCTCTCCGTTCCGTTTCCTCGTTCCGGGGCAGAACGCGAACAAAAAAAGCAATCCTCAGTTTGTTTCACGGGAATCCAAGCCATCCGTCGAAGCCAATACTGTAAGCCTCCCCCTCCACCCACCACCTCACCGCCCCTTTTGCACAAACCTCTCGTCCATCTGCCGCCGCTCGTCGCTTCCTCTTATCGAAATGAAAAATTGACTTCTCAGTATTGAGTATGGATTTTCGAAATATTAATACGTCAAATTCAATAATTATTTAGAGTAGGTAATATTTACGTGTCGGCAAATGGGAATACTTTTACCTATAAATAAAGGCAGACGCAATAATGAAGTCTACGCTATATACTTCAAACTATACGAGCTAAGCTTCGAAAGTTCGACTGGTCGTTTGTACGAAAGATAATTTGCACAAAAGTGAAATAAAACGAGTTAACAATAATTGGCTCAGAACAAAGACATGCCGTTGCTAGCAATAAAAGCTTTTAGCAAATGTAGTCCAGAAGCCGAGCGTAACTTATACCACAGGAAAATTACATGCTAGTAATTTTAGAAACCTATCGAAAATCACCATGGTCATGGCAATACCCAGAGTAGGTAAACGCAGGTTCGAATCCTGCCAGTTCCGCTATTGTTTATATGTATTTAAAATTATTCAGGTATTTGTAGGTAAAAGCACTATCAAAAAATAAATAAGTACGTGCTAGTGCAAAATTGAATGTGTAAAATGCACATTGAAGAATGCAGTATGGTTATGCTGTGAAGGTTACTATGGGTATCCCTAGGAAAGTTTACCTCGACATCATGTAAGGCCAAACCAAAGCCGCATCGTGCGTTTAAGTTATTAGAATTCTATTAGTCCTAATTTAAATTTTAAAATCCTAAAATGATGCATCCTTACATACATAGGCTACTTTTTATCCCAGAAAAATAATTCCAATAAGATTTTATAAAAATGAGCGTCATTTAGTACGTAATCCTTTTTGCTATACGGAAATCATACAACCGTCTCCCATACTACAACAGCAAAGCGAGTGGCGGGCGTAGAGATGCGACGTGCGATAAAAATACAACGAGCATTCCTTTTGCAGGTGCTTTATTTTATTTGCTCACCGGCATTGCTTGCTCGCATCGCTGCCATTCCTTAAGGTAGGCTTCCGAGGAACGCGCCGTGGCTGAGGCGGCAATACTGATCACTATGACACATTAGACGTGGCCGACGCCATGCTTTTTTCATCATATTATGTTGAGTACAGTGCCCGGCACTGAATACTTGAATCTTGGAGACACACGATTGGCTGGCGAATGGCGGGTGCACGCGATTAGTTGATCAGTCGGCGCGAGTGCTCGCGATTGGTTGATTTCTCCGACTAAGCTGCTTCAGGTCCAAGTGGTTTGCCGGGCAATATTCTATTCGGAGTCCACGCAGCTAAGGCCCGAATTCTAAAGAATTTCTGTAATGTTAATTGCTTTATTTGCGATGCATAGACTATGCTACGTACAAATAAATAGTATATTATACTCTACCATTTGAAGTTAATTTTTTGAAAAACAGCACCAAAACTATGCTTGAAGTTTTGTATGGTACATTAATTCAATGCGCTTATAATAGATACAGATCCGGGCTACATTGTGTTTTAATGTTTGAACAGGAGTGTTATTCTGTAGTTAGCGGTCAAACAGCGGTTGTTATAATGTTAGTTTAACGGCCACGAGCAGTTTGTTCACACATAGCTCGTGCTATAGCACGTTACTACTTGGCCTTGCGCCATGCTTTAGGTACTTTGAGCACTGAGCTTTATACCAAAGTGGCAAGTGATGGACACAATAAGGTATATCCTTCATAGACGTAGACGTGGCCCGCACAACGTTCTCTGTATTTAGTTAACGCCTTACAAATGTATGGAGCAAACTAGTTTAGTCTAACTTATTAAGTACATTTCCGCCACTTCTGTATAAAACACTCCAAGCTTTGTATGCTGTTTATCACTTTAATGGTTCCGTACCCAAAGGGTGCCAATGGGAGCTTATTGGTAAGCCTCCGCTGTCCATCCGTCTGTCTATCTGTCTGTCTATCTGTTCATCTATCTGTTTATCTATCTATTCATCTATCTGTCTGTCTAAGGGGCCGTAATAGGTCGAGAGTTGAAATTTTCCCAGAGTGTGTACTTCTATTGCTACTATAGCAACAAGTAATACAAGTGTAAATTAAAAAATTATAACACGCCCGACAAGTAAAGGTTACAGTAACTGGAAAAGAGCTGATAATATTCAAACGGCTGAACCTATTTTCCTGGATTATAGCTAAGAACACTCTCGATCAAGCCACCTTTCAAACAAAAAACACTAAATTAAAATCGGTTCATTAATTTAGGAGCTACGATGCCACAGACAGATACACACGTCAAACTTATAACACCCCTCTTTTTGGGTCAGGGGTTAAAAATCGCGATGCGTTGCGAGCTGAATCCCTGTGAAAAAGGACTCCGGAGGGATTCGAAGCTAGTCGGGCTCACGTCGACTAATCAAGTGACAAAAATTTCTAAATGTCCGCCATGTAAGTTTAAAAAAGTACTTACATAATCTTATAAGATGGTAAGAGAATCACTTCCTGTGTGAGTTTAGATTGGAGTGCCTGTGCCTAGCCTAATCACCACTAATCACTCTTACTTTGAAGGTATACCTACCTTCTTATGTTATTCGAACTCAGGTTCGAAAGGAATAAAGCAGTGTTAAAGATTTCTTATTGATATAAACGCTGATTGGATGAAACTGTAAAGTAAAATGTAGCCACTGATTCTAGTAAAGATATCAGGCGAAGTGCCAAGTGTTGTCAGAGCAACGCTTGGCTTCTACGTTGGCTTGGCACTTTTCTGTTACCCAATTTATGACAACAGCTGCCGATCGAAAGCACGCGAGGAAACTTTGGCCTCTTTAAATTATTAACGAAGTTTTGTACAGCTTTTTTAAGTTAAAAAAAGATTAGACCTATAAAATTGGCTGTCATTCAGCAGTGGAAACTGCCGACTGCCCGGCGAGATGTGAAAACTATGAAAATATAACAATAATATATTTTAAGGTTTTTTATGTGAACACCACGGAAACTTCTACAGTCGATTAAAAAAAAAAAATTTTGCAAATCGGTCCGGAAACCTCGAAAAAATCGGTGTACATACATTTTTTTAAAAAACGGGTTGAATTGAGAACCACCTCCTTTTGGAAGTCGGTTAAAAATCTTGTTATTTACAGAAAATATTTTTTCAACCTCAGTTTTCAATAAAAAGTAGAGACGAGAAAAGCAATAAAGAATAAAAATATAAGTACAAAAAAACATAGCGTAAGTAACAGACGAAAGCACTACAGTGAAAAGCTCTTGCCGAGGATTCGAGTGACCCCCGCCCCGCTCGTCTCGGATATCCGGCGACCTGACGTAATATTATTATTGTCGCTGCATTACGCGGTCTCCCGCAATAAGTTCAGAACTTTTCTTTTATTCCATTGAGTACAGGTCGGCCGATACAAAAAGTTTGACACTTTTAATGATTTTCTGGGAAAACTTTTAAAAGTTTTTCTTTGAAAGTTCGCTTAAACTTAATACGACTTTATTCAACCGGTAATTAATGGTAAATCACGCGAAACCAATTCATACTGTGTAAGTTTTTGAAGGTTTAGTTGCTGGTCTTGCCCGGAATTTATAAAACCACTTACCCAATAGTACCTACGCGATACAGCCTTTTTGCAACCTACTCTTGTCTAACTAACGTATATGTGTTTAAGTTTTTTTAGTTTGTTTCCTTCTTACAATGCATGCATGTGATTTGTGCAAACAAAGCATGGTTTGTGGTTTGAAACTTTATACAATCACGGGTATCGTTTCTCAAACGAGTGGTTAGATGCGACCTAACCCCACAGAACCACCAGTCACTTAGTACATAATAATTCAATGTTAGTAGTAGGTATATATTATAGGACACAAAAGTACTTTCAGGTTTCAGCCCAATGCAGAGCAACTTCAGCTTCTGCCTAATGAATTGTCAAGCCAATCAGAAGTGCCTTAGTTCCCAGTCCAAAACCAAAACTCTAAGCTAGTTTTGGTCTAGACTCTAGAGCCTTGATCAAAGCCGAATTGCCAAGCAATACTGAATTATGTACTTGAGTTAGACTCAATATTTTTGAGAGTTTTTTAATTATATAGTTAGTGGCACGGTGTCACTCGGTAGGTACATATTTGTGCAGAAATGTTGCATCTACTCATACAAGACACAAGACAATACGAGACCTAAGTACTAGTCGAAACGTAATATGACGCTAGATAAAATAACAAGACGAGGCCAAACAAATGTTATATTTTGCGCGAAGCTAACAAGGCAGGTAAAATTTATGGCAAAAATAAAACAATCAGGAAGAAATGCGAAACGATGTTTGGGCAGCTCTATTATTGTACTTTCAAAAAGCCGTTCTCCATTGTTGTCACGACGACTCTTGGTTTTTTCCCCACAAACGGCTGTCATGTTTAGGTTAACAGTACAAAAGAACAAAAAACACGCTGTGCATCGCTTCATAAAACCCCTCTACCTTACTTTTACATTACTTATGCTTGCTTTAGACTACGACTTCATTTGTGAAATGAAATGATCAGGTCAGAGCTAGGTGTCGAGATAAATTCTGTTTTACTATAATTACTTAATAATTTTATAATCTAAACTTGATTTGTACCAATTCACACTGTCATGAGACTGTCTCTATATACATATTAATATTATAAATGCGAAAGTGTGTCTGTCTCTCTGCTAGTTTTTCACCACTTACCCATTCAACTTATGTTGACGTTTGAGATAGTTAGCATCCCGGGGACGGCCATAGACGGAAAAGAAAACCCTTAGACGGCAAAGAGATCCCTTGGGATTTTAAAAAACCTCTATCCACGCGAACGTAAATAGCAAATAGCAAATCTCTTTATTTGCAAAGAATACTAGATTCTCATTATTTCATTATTACTTACCTACCTATTTACAGTTTTCCAAAATAAATAAGCTATGCTCGTAATATAAAGGGATATAAGTTTTGCGCAATTAACATTATTTTAGAGTGAACTAATTAGAGCTTTGGAATGACTTACACTTACTTCCAATTTATAGTTTTCCGTCGAAATACTAAATTATTTCGCTAGTGTGGGTTTTCAGTCTCTTTGGCCTTACAACGACTTCGGATGGCGAGGGATTGAGCGGGTGCATATAAAATGCATGCGGTGGAGCGGCGCGGAGAGGGAGGGGGGGCTTGCTGTGTTCGCTGAATACCTCTGACCCACTGACACTCGGTTCTTTCAACCCAGTTGCCGACAACCTTTATGTGTGAAAGTAAGTCACCCATTGACGCAGAACTACTTTTTTTATTGCAAGATAGGCTTGCGCTTGACGACAATCATGCTTCAAAAAGCAATGGCGAGGTCTAGGTTGGAGCGTGGTTGCCTGGAAGATGCCTATTCACTCTTACCTTGAAGTTATTTGTGGGATTCCATTAAGGGTATTTATTAAACACCTTAGCGGTTCGTATCAGAAACGTTGAAGAAAAACGATCCATGTGAGTAGATTGGATGTCGATCATATGAGGATGCAATCGTTCACGGTTTGTCGCTATTCTGTAGTAGAATGGTGAACAAGATAAAGCTAAACAGCACTAAAGCCAGACTACTACCCGCGAACTGCCGATAGATAGAGATAGATATAGTAAAATTGTTTTTCTGTCGCTCGGTGTATTTTAACATTGACTTAATTGTAGTATATTTATGTATATCTATGAAGTCAGAGTTTATCACCTCTGATTGGTTGACGCTCGCTCAAGATACATAATATATTGGCTACAATGCATTGTTGCAACAATAATACCATAAATTCAGCCAATAACAGCAATTGAGATTGTAATAATGATGATTGATGCAGTTTTTCCACAATCGACCAGCAATTCTATGCAATTCTATGCACCTCCAAGACTTCCAAGACAAAAAAATCCAACTCTCATAATTTCGGACATCTAACGACATCTATGAAACCAATGGTAAACTAATTCTACGTCTGTGCGGTCTGTGCTACGACTCGGTCAGCTACGTCGGCTAGAGCGCTACGCTAAGTCTGAAACCGTTTTTTGATGCTTCACCATAGTTCTGCATGCTTACAGCAGATGTCTATTCAAACTGTGATGAATTTTCGTTTTTTCACACCTCGTGAATGGATTTCTTCGTCCATTATTTAACAAATAAGATTTTTAACTAATGCCTACTACTAAATCATAACACTAGATTTGTTTAATGAAATGTCCAATCCACTACATTTGTTTAGTGAAATGACCAAACTGAGATGTTATTTTAACATCTGCCGAGGTTCGATCATCGTATTCCTAAGAGATTTGCTGAAAATATATTAAACTAGCTGATGCTCGCGACTTCGTTCGCGTGGATATAGGTTTTTAAAATTCCCGTGGGAACTCTTTGATTTTCCGGGATAAAAAGTAGCCTATGTGCTAATCCAGGGTATAATCTATCTCCATTCTAAATTTCAGCCTAATCTGTCCAGTAGTTTTTGCGTGAAGGAGTAACAAACATACACACACACATACAAACTTTCTCCTTAATAGTATTAATGTGATAATTTAGAAATCTTATCAAATATGAATGGGTTTCAAATCATTGAGATCGCATTAAAATCCACGTAGCAGTTTATAGAAGTTATAACTTATAAGCAAATAGGTAAACAGACAAACACTAATCGTTTATTTATTTTACACCATTATCTTATTGTCTCTTATCAATGCAAGCCGTAAAAAACCGAGTAAGTACTTCGTGATTATGTAAAAGATGATTTGAAGTATACGTACTTACCATATATATTATTAGAGTCCATTTTACCACATAGGTTCCATACGAGTTTTGGGAACTTGAAATGATAACAAGTCTTACTTACACACTTGACATTACAATGATATATTTGAATTAGTATCTAATAGAAGTTCAGAGTGAAAGCACGATGAGTTTTACTAATAAAGTAGTTATTGTGACTGGAGCCAGCTCTGGTATAGGCGCAGCGGTTGCTGTCGCATTTAGTGCTGCTGGTGCGAAAGTGGTCATTGTAGGCAGAAATGAAAGCAAGCTAGCTTCCGTCGCTGCACGATGCTCCAACCCTCTTGTGATTCGTGGAGATATAACGAAGGATGAAGACGTTCGAGCTGTTATAGACGAAACCGTCAAAAAGTTCGAAAAACTGGACATCTTAATAAATAACGCCGGACTTTCAAAAATCGCAAGCATCCTCAAAGGTGACATGATGACAGCTTACGACAGCATCATGGATACTAACGTGCGAGCTTTAGTGCAGTTGACAACACTAGCGGCCCCTTATTTACTGAAGACAAAGGGCAATATCGTTAATATATCGAGCATTGCTGCAGTACTGACACCAGTTTATCCAGGAGCGATAAATTACTGCGTATCAAAAGCTGCTGTGACTCATTTTGGTGCATGCGCTGCTGTGGAGTTGGCTCCCCATGGCGTGAGAGTCAACACGGTGAGCCCCGGACCTGTCAATACCGATTTCATAGAAAACACAAAAGCTCCAATCACTTTGGACGATCATAAGAAATACACCTGTCTGAAAAGAGTATCAGAACCTGAAGAGATAGCAGACTTAGTTCTATTCTTAGCGAGTGATAAAGCAAAGGGTATCACAGGGTCGAATTTCGTTTCAGATAACGGTTCAATTATTAAACGTTAAACAAGTCAAAGTCAAGTCAAATAAGTAGGCAATATGTAATTGCCTACTTATAACACAGAAAGTAATAAATCGTAGCTACGTAAAATTATCTGATTTAGGTAATGATGTTTTCTCGCATTTTTATCTAAAATTTTTGGAATAATAAATAATAATTGTTTTTTTTTTTCAAATAAAATACATATTAAAATGTAAGTAGCCATCATTTACTCTTTTTATTTCATCAAACCAAAATCATCATCACAAACCATCGCCAGGTATCTACTGAACACAGATCTACAATACTTCTCATAATTAACAGAGTTTAATAGCTCGTTCACACATGCTGCGTAAGCGTAGACGTAGCGCGTACCCTTGCCTTGTGATGTATGGAACTGTATGAAACATGGCACACAGCTTGTGTAAAGCGTGGACGTATGCGTAACCCGGTGTGTTAGGGGTTTACGCGCGTCACTACGCACGTGTCACGTGTACGCAATTGGTGTGAATCGGCCTTAAGCCATAGTTCACCTCGCTGGCAAAATGTGGATTAGCAGACTTCACTCACCTTTGAGAATATAGGGGAGAACTCTCAAGCATGCAAGTTTCTCACGATGCTTAGCAAGTGATATACCTAAGTACATGTAGTTGATTAAAACATAATATATAAGCTTCGAAAAGTTAGAGGTACGTGCTCAGGATCAAACCCAGGACCCCCTAAAAAGGAGACCTAAGTCTTTGACTACCATGAACGCGTTTTAGGGTTCCATACCTCAAAAGGAAAAACGGAACCTTTATAGGATCACTTTGTTGTCTGTCTGTCTGTCTGTCTGCCTGTCTTTCTGTCTATCTGTCTGTCCGTCCGACCGTCGTGTCTGTCAAGAAAACCTATATTAGGGTAATTCCCGTTGACCTAGAATCATGAAATTTGGCAGGTAGGTAGGTCTTAAAGCACAAGTACAGGAAGAAATCTGAAAACCACAAATTTGTGGTTACATCATTTAAAAAAAAATTAACATGTGTCTCAATTTTCAAAATAAAATAACTATGGGTACCAAGTAGGATATCATATGAAAGGGCTTTACCTGTACAATCAAAAATAGATTGTTATTTATTTTTATGCATGATGGTTTTTGATTTACCGTGAATAATGTCAGAAAATTACCCAAATACGGAACTCTCAGTGCGCGAGTCTCACTCGCACTTGGCTGGTTTTTTTTGTCATGTGCCAATAAAAAGCTCTGTCTAATTTATGTCAGAGTAGTAGATACCACTTATGCGCTTGTTATCTACGAACACAGACCACCGAGGAGGTTTTCTATGTCTACGAACAATCAATCACAACTTTTCAGCGAAACTAATAAAACTAATAACTGCAGCTCTACAAATAATAAGCATGACTGTAGCGAAAACTTTTTCAGACGCGATGGATATGCGCATCCAGTATGAATGAAGCTTACACATTAAGCTGCCGTTAGTGCTTTCAGCACACGCTCGGCATCTCCACGTGGGCTCTGATACCCTGGTACCTTAAGTTTTAATTAAAAGGGGTAATGTGAATAAATGAATAATTAATTAGTGAATGATAGCTACGTAGCAGCTCAAAAAATCGACTTTATGGGTATGTTTCTTCAAAAGTAAAAAATTCGTGTTATATGTAGTGTTTCTACTCTAGTAATGATTTGCGAATCAAATCATAATACGCCTAAGGTAATAATTATATTCTTAGCTCAATATTTTCAGTAAATAATTTGCTATGTAGATAAATACCAAACATTTTTTTGACAAACTTGCTTACATAGAGGATGTTTTGTTTATTTGTTCATTTTTTTAAATAGTTTTAATTTTTTATTTAACAAAGCTTTACGTTATAAAGCAAAAAAATCCTGGTTTTTTTTAAAATTAACATCTGCATAGTTATCATAAAATTAATCAATATTATCGAAGCATGCCGCAATGTATTAAATTCCTTGCTTTATTTCATTTCTGAAGAACAAATAAACAATTGTATGCAAATTTAATATTTACGATACGCTTTCCAGCTAAAATAATTATGACGACACATACGTAAGGCGTATGTTTACAATATACCTACCGTACGTTACAAATAGCAATAATATTTGTAATAATGGAATTCAGGAATAGTACAATGGTATTATAATAATAATAATTTACGCTGGGTTTATTAAGGAATTAGCACTTTTTGAAAAATTTCAAAAGCAAAAAGAAACCTTCATAGGATCACTTGGTTGTCTGTCTGTCTGTCCGTCCGTCCGTCATTGTCATAAGAATGCCAGCCGCGTGCAAAGTTTTATCAGAATCGGTTCATTAAAAGTTGATGAGTCTAACGCAAGATTTAATCAAATAGATAATGAAGTCAATACTGATTATGAATGGCGTGTAAAGGGGTTGTATACTGACATACCAGTAATTAGTATGTCACCTTATTTATGGAGATCATGAAAATTTGAACACGCGATTAAAACTATCATCGATTATAAGAATCATTGATTTTGTAGACAATAGAGTTGATCAAACAAGTTGACGTGACAACAGTTTTTATGGAATACTAGATGACGCCCGCGATTTCGTCTGCATTAATTTAGGTTTTTGAAAAATCCGAGGAAGAGAACTCTTCGATTGTCCAAAATAAAAAGTGAGTAGCTTATATACATTTCCGGAATACAAACTATCTTCAAATGGGCCGTAAAAAGGTAACATACAGAAAGATTTTCTTTACCATCAAAAACCTATACTTACCTATAACTGTGAGCTCTCGTACGTTACATGTAGAAAATAAATTGATAATTGATAGATCTATACCTATCTATAAAATCAGAGCATGATTTGAATGAAATTTAAAAAAATCCTAGATAGTTACAATATAACTTTCAGTATCCATACGCGATATTACTTAGTTTAAGAACTATAGAAGCTAACCTTCTTTGTGTGTGTACCTACGTACGCCCTACTTTAGTTTTTTTTCACTAATTTTAATTTTTTTAAGAATATTGATAATATCCTACACAGATTGTATTTCATTGTATGGAATCATTCCATCGTTCGCTTAACACGTGTAAAATAAGTGGTCCGAGAGTCAGTAAGAAATTTTGAAGAGGTCCTTTTTAAAAATGGAACTTTGTAAGGTGGTTTTTTCGTTCTATATTCGTGTATGATTAACTTCGCAAGTTTTTTTTGCCCAAAAAGGGCAGTAACCAGCCCTGTTTCATTTCATGTATGAGGTCTTATGATTACAAATGGCATTTTATAATTAACTAGATAATTATCATTAAATAGAACCGCGTATGTTTCGGTTTTCAAATACCCCGTGGAAACACCTTGATTTTCTGGAATGAATATGCCTATGTGCTTCCCCAGAACACGAGCTATCTTTGTACCAAATTAGGTCAAAATTGGATGGACCGTGAAAAGCTAGCAAACAGACAGACATGTTTTTGTATTAATAATACTAGTATGGATTATATATCAAGGCGACCCAAAATACCGAGCAGTTCCATCTGAAATTCAAAAATCGTAAACGGCTATCTGGTGGGTTCAGCTTACCACAATTATAAAGCAACGCAAAAAAACACTAATCCAACATTCAGCTTTTATTAAAACCTCCTCAAAATTTGTTACAAGCTCCTGGGAATCTAATAATCATTTTGGTTGGAGGAGGAGTCATAAAGTATTTAATAGTCATTTTTCAATGAAACACGACAACTTCGACACCAGTGAAATACTGTTATAATTCTGAAGCAGTAGAGACGTTTGCAGAATAAAAATTTATTTTACAAATTCTAAATTTATAAAAGCCTGCAAGTGACTCTAGCATAAGTTTTTTAATAGGAAAATAATAATTAATTTATATAAATACAAATTCTTAATAAGGAATTATTAATATGTATTACTTAAGAGTTTACAGACAAAATGTACCATTACTATTTTTAAATAGTGCTCTCAATGTTCGAGGTATGTGAATGTGTTAAAATGTACCTATATATTTAATTACCGATTAAGTTACTTGATAATAATTCTGCAATTATGTCATCGCAGACTTTAAACAAAGCGCGATATCAATAAATCAAATCAAATCTCTTTTTCATATTTAAATATGCAAAATAGATATCGTTTCCCTAACTTGTAAATAACTACAAACTTGACATTGGATAATCTGTGTAAAGCCAGACGAGAGAGAAAAAAAACTTGAACGATAACATTTTAGTAAGGTCAAAATAAATGCGCTTTTTCGTGCATACGAGGGCGGCACTGAAAATTTCGGGAATCAAGGAAGTGACACAACATTACTATTTAAAAATGTATTTATTGCTTTTCGAAGTATTCTCCGCGAAATTTGACACATTTTTCCATACGATGGAACCAATCATTGAAGCAACCATTCCATTCGGAAGTTGGGGTCTCCAAAATGGCCGTTTTGTAGACGTCCACAGCTTCTTCAGGTGATGAAAATCTCTGACCACGCAATGTATTCTTTATTTTAGGGAAAGTACAGAAATAATTAGGGCTTAGGTCAGGGCTGTACGGCGGACGGTCTAATAATTCTATGTTTTCTTGCTCTAAAAACTCTTTTGTTCTGTGCGCGGTGTGAGAACTCGCATTGTCGTGATGGAGGATGATGCGGCGGTTGCAGTTCTCTTTACGGAGTTCAGAAACGACCTGTGGCGAACAAATGCTAGCATACCATTCAGCATTAACTGTTCTTTGTCCCTCAAGAGGAATAGTCGCAACATGGCCGGTTTTGGAGACAAACGAAGCCACCATATTTTTTGGAACACTTCGTGAACGAACAATTTTTGTTGGCTTAAACTCATTTTCGAACACCCAAACTCGTGACTGGTTTTTTGTTTCGGGTTCGTACGCGTATATCCAGGATTCGTCACCTAATACGATGTTGTATACAGCATTTGAGGATCCTGCGTGGAATCTTTCGAGAGTTCTGACGCACCAAGTAACGCGAGCCGCTTTTTGCTCTTCACAGAGCAAATGCGGTATCCATCGGGAAAACAACTTTTTTACACCTAATTGTTCATGCAAGATTATTTGTATTTGACTCATGCCAATGTCTAAAGTTGCCTGAATTTCGCGGTATGTCACATGTCGATGTTCCTCAATCAGCTTACGCACAGCATCAACGTTTTCTTGGGTGACTGCAGTTTTTGGACGACCTTGACGGGGATCATCACTGAGCTTGACACGTCCACGTTGAAATTCAGCAAACCAGCGATAAATTGTGGTTTTAGATGGGGCTTCATCACCAAATGCAGAAATCATCCGGTCGACACACTCTTTTTGTGTTAAACCACTTCGAAAGTCATAATAAATCATCGCTCTAAAATTTTCTCGCGTCAATTCCATTTTCTCAACGACTAAACAAGTTTGACAAGACCTTGTGACAAGACCGAGAATCTTTTTCTAAATAAATAAATGGTATTCGATTTTTAAAACCTAGGAGTTTTCAATTAAAAAGATTTCATTATAACAGGGACAGTGGAAATATTCCATTCCCGATACTTTTAGTGCAGCCTATGTAGGTACATTCACAGCCAGCGCACTAAGTGAAATATAAGTCGGTAGAACTTTAAGTCTTTTACTAGTTTAATTTTAATTTAGATTGTACCGATCGAGCTGGCATATAGGTCATCTATAAAATCCCCTTAAAAATATAAGAATTAAAATAAAATAAAACTTTAGATCGATTCCGCAAACCCTGCATCAATGATTATTACAATCGCAATTGTTGTGATTGGTTAAATTGATGGTATTTTTGTTGCAACAATGCATTGTAGTCAAAAGTGTTAACCAATCAGAGGTGATTGCGATCGTTACACTGCAGCTGTCATGTTACCGTAATCGAGTCCCTGAATTGGAGCTTTAAATCCATTTCATGCTGAAGTTTTAGTCCTTCAAAACTGGAAGTCAAATGTTGTAATGAGCCGCGTTGGAAACCTTTTCGTCTCACGGTGTCTGTGTTGCCTTAAAGTAGGCTATAGATTATATTTTCTTCTTCTATTCTTAGTTTCAGTAAAACAAAACATGACACGACGATGGTATGTTATTACAAAGTCAAGGCGTGGTGGCCATCAAAAAATAATTAGACGTACCCACAGTTTAAGGTTTTGGACAGACCATCGATCATAGTACCATGCGCTGATAATATATTCTAATTAACTTAAATCACTTTTAAATTGTTACAAAATAACGATTTTAAATCATATTTAATTTTTTAAATTTATAAACCTACTACTTGGCTGCAATCATATCAGCTGGCAAGTGATGATGCAGCGTGGCGATAAGATGGAGCGCGCTTGCCTAAAAGATGCCTATTCATTCTTGACTTCAAGGTACCTGGGAAAACTAGACGTTAGACGAGCGTTCCATATACTTGCTATTTGAATTAGAAACGAGAGGGCAACTGATTCGCACGTGTCCATGGAATTTCAACTACGTACGCGTGCAGACCTTGTCGTTGATAACCGTGTGGTTACTGCTAATCTTAAAATTTCCACCACAGATAAACGGTTCCTATATTCATGTATAAAATAAATATATTACATTATTTTCGAAATCTTTCATTTGGTTATTTTTTCTTTAAGTTTTACGTATTATGATTCTGCCATACTCAATTTGTCATAGGTAACGTTATGGATTTGATTTGTGGAACGCTACTGAATCTAAGTTCGGCAACTATGCGAAAAGCGATGAACCAACAAACTACTAGCACAGACTGTTAAACTCATAACGCCCGATAAACAGTTACAGTAGGTAAACAGTACAACTACATCATTCTGATAGTTCCCAGAGACGCAATTAAAAACTTTTCATTAGTTGCAGAACTAATAGATAAGCGCCTATATTATGATACATATACTTTTCCCCGGCAGTTTATGAAAGTTATCAACACAGTAATGAAGGATATGGCAAAGGAAAAACATCGGAAGCCTTTGATGTTTGAAGTGTTTTTGTGTTTAAATGTATTTCATATAAGTACAACACTCGGTGTTAGTTTTTAACTGTTAGTGTAGAGTGAAATACTTTGGAGCGATCAAAAGTCTGAATAAATTGTTAAGTGCTTTTGTTATGAAGTGCTGCAATGGTAGGTTTTTGTGATCATCAATTTAAACGTTGTATTTAGAAGCTTACTTTGGCTTTAAGTGCGGAAACCCACCCAGATAGAAGAAGATGTTACTTTGCGAAGTCCATGATATACAAAGAACTAAAAGCTTAATTTGTTATAATCCGCTGAAAGAGACAAATCTCTATGGTGCAACATGCAGCATACGGTATGCACCGCCCGCCCCACTACTGACTGGGTGTGTTTTGGGGGGTCTGTGTAGTGCATCGATGGTGTAGTGTGAGGGTTTTTGGGGGGTGGTGTATGTGGTATGTGTGGTTCCTTTTATCGATTACATACCGAATCGGAAAACTGGAAAATTCTTACTAAAATCGGGAAAGGAAAATTCTCCCTTTTGACAGGAAACGCTGTTGCAAAGAGAAAATCAGGACGTCAGGAAATTTCTCTCAGTGACCTTGTATAGTGTGTGCCTAGCCCTATAATTAATATCTAGCTTATAACTATATAAAATAAATGTATCTGAATACTAATAAATCAATCCAAAACCAACTCTCGGGTCGTTCACTCATTTAGGTACACCACCTAGTCCCAACATTAGAGTCCAGAGCTGTTTTTGTCTCGATATCGTGTATTGTCAACTTTTTTTGGTTGACGGGGGGAAAATCTTCTCAAGATACCCGATCACTTTGGTTGGGGATCGGGTTATATGGGATTTCTACCCACTAAAACCCCCTCCTCAGCGCATGTTAAGAGGCTCCGGGCACTCTTACGAACGTGCGTGTGTGTATATCTACTTACCAAGACTAAAATTGTGTTGTTTTAGGTGCAGAGTCGGCTAAGGTGGACGGCGACCCTGCCCCGGTGCCGTCCGAGTCCGATCCGGGCACCGATAGCCGACCCATGCACTGTGTCGTTGGAGGGGCCCATGCTTTCATACTCAGGGTAAGTTAGATAGCTATTAAGCCTTTTCTCATAAATTCATGCTCGGTGATGAGGAAGACAGAAGATACATATCGCAAGACAGGGAAATATATAGCGCTACATATATATACAAAATATGACCCGATTGTCGTAGTTTTAATTGTTCACTTTTTTTTTATTGAAAATATTATAATAAAATGTAAATCTGGCCTTATCTAATTACTATACAAATCATGCCCGCGTGGAATGGTGCCAAGAATACTGGCTGCATTTCCGCACTGGACGTCCAAGCTGATCATCTAGATTCTAGGTGATGTAATCAGCTTTTACTATAGATTCGTAACGTATTTACTTATATTTTACATTTATTATGAAATATTATTATTAGATTTTAATTAATTTTTATTTTAAACCTGTGTAATAGGTATTATTGTATATTAATGTAATAAAAATAAAACAACCCCTAATTACTTGATACATGATCTTTTAAGTAGGTACCTGGTACATACTTATAATTATTGTTATTCTTTAATTATATTTCCATTATAAATTATTATTATTATCCAATATTTATCTTGATCTAACCGGCGAACTGTCAAGTGAAGAAAATATTATGCCGCTTTCCATGTAGCTGCATGTGTTATTCAAGCCGCCTATGAATATTATTGTAGGTTAGGCACGAGGCCCTAAAATGTTGTTTCAGACAACTTTATTTATTCAAGGATAAATAAAATCAGCGAGTAAACGACTTCTAAAAACATTTTTAGCTGGTTCCCACTTCCGTGGTCATTTCAATTAAGAACAATTTGACTTTGATTTTTTTTTAATCTTTAAGGCCGGGGCACATAATATGGCGGAGTGCAGCGCATAGCATTTTTCACAGACAAAATATTATCGAAATTGACCTCATTGAAATAATATCTAAAATCAATTGTGCATCCTTGCGGATACTCGAACATCCGCGCGCAGTCCCGCGCGTGCTCGCGCATTCTCTGGTAGAAATTCGCGTAATGTGTCACGCAATTAGAAAACTTCACGGGCATGCTCTGCGCTGCGCTCCGTCATATTATGTGCCCCGGCCCTAAGGCTACATAAATCATACAGACGAAATGGACTTAAATCGAATCTTTTAAAGATTACTTTAAGAGTTTTACTTTTGCTTCTTGTTTTTATGTCTTACTACTTACTACTTTTCATAACAACTTATACTCAGCTTTTAATGCTTTAACATGATATTATGAGTGAAATTGGAATACTTTAACGAAACCCGAACAAGCGTGGCAATAATTATTTTGGTTCGGTAGTGGATCACTCGTTTGGGTGTACGTAGGTACAACGGGCTTGTCCGCAAAGGTCAAAGGCGTCGTCTCACTGTATGAATTTAAACTGTGACCGTAATAAATAATCTTTTAGGTAGTTCTTTTATCTATGTATTCTTATTCTATAATGAATTGGCCTTATTTGTTTTCAGATATCCAGTTTCTTTGGGCTTGCACCTCTTCGTTTCGAGTCTCGAAGCAATGGATTTACAGTTGGAATCTCTAATGCCATGTGCATATACAGTTACATACTGGTTACTGTTCTAGGTAAGTTTTTTAGAATAGAATTAAAATAATTTTAATTGAAATGTATTTTCACAAGTACTTTTGAATCGTCAAATTCTGGTTCGGAATGCGCATAGATTTATTAGTATTTGGAGTTCTGTGGGAAGCCTAACGAGAAGAACCAGCAGGAAACTGGGCAGTTGTTCTTTTCAAAGTTTAGATAGATAAATCAGACTTAAATAGGATTTTTTCGAAGCAGCCTTCGCTAGTGTAACGACACACCGCCTGAGCCCACCCGAGCCAAGCCGATCACCGCCGGCCAATCCCAGCGTAGCGAGCCATTGACCGCCGACCGCCAACCAATCATAGCTAGCCGGCCATCAAATGCCAAATGCTAGCCAATGACAGTCAACGCCACCACCGCAACGGACCGCCACCACTGCCGAACGAATGCCTTCGGTGGGGGAAAAGCCTTAAAAAGCCATGAGAGCTCATTTTGTAGTGCAGTTTTTATACGAAACACAGTGTAAGCAGAAACTATGTCGGTCTCTGCCCAGAATATTAATTAATCCAGTAAAATCAGTGTCAATAAGTGCATAAAGTGATTATGAATCAGTGTATAATAATAAAGCGATAAATAGTAACGAATCAATAAGTGTATTTCCTAGCGTGCTGTAAATTATTGTATTTCCAAAAATATATCGGTGATTATTAGTGTAATTTGTGAACAGTTAATAAACCAGTGTGATTGTACTGCTTACTCTTTTCATTTTATACCCGTTGCTTCATCTCAGAAGCGGGATATAAATTAAAGGAAGCAATGAAGCGTAATCGTGATAATTCGGCTAAAACTGGCCGCTATGTTCGGACGCGAGATTCATCCGAAATAAACGACAGTGAAGACGAAGTCACTCCTCCGGCCCGGAAAATCCTCAGAAAACTTTTAGTGACCGAGGTACAGAAGGCCATGCATGAATTAGATGAAGAACTACCCTCCGCTACCTCGAGAAAACAACACCGCGCGGCCTCATTGATCCCGGAATTCGACCCTGACGGCGAAGAATGTACTACTGCGTCAGCATGGCTCAAAAAGATTGATCAACTCGGCGAAATTCACGGCTGGAATGAAACCACAAAGTCGTTTTACCTACAAGACAGATTAAGAGGTCAGGCAAGAAGATGGTACAACCGGCTTGATGAATACGATTATACTTGGAAAGACTGGAAGCAGATGCTTATACGTGCTTTTCCCAGACATCGAGATTTTGGGAATATGTTAGAGGAGATGATGAACAGAAAAAAACTACCCGCAGAATCGATGACAAAATACTACCAGGACAAAGTGGCCATGTGTTTCCGGTGTAAGCTCTCTGACAGCGCAACTATTTCCTGTATTATTCGTGGTCTACCATCAGCACTACAAGCGAATGCGAGAGCATATCAATGCGAGCGACCCGAGGAATTATATGAAGGCTTCCTCTGTGCACTGGATGACTACCAACCGCCGTCAACATCAATTGGAATACGTGCATCAGGTAAAGATACCAACAATCGACAGATGAATGATAAGAAAAATACGCCTATCAACCTGGACATTCACCCTTGCCCACGGTGTAAGAAAATTGGTCACATTTTACGTAATTGTCCATATCCTGATTCGCGAACCTGCTACAAATGTGGTGCTCAAGGTCACATTGCCATACGCTGTGTAAATGCTCCGAAATCTGCGCCACAGAACAATGATAAAGTTAAAGAAATCAAGCTTTTGCAAAACCTTAACAAGATTTATGAAAAAACGGTGAAAATCAATGGTATACACGTAAAATCTTATATTGATACTGGCAGTCAAGTTAATGTACTTTCCTCTCACGTGTCAAAACTACTAGGTCTCGAGATAAGTCCGACTAGCACCACACTCAAGGGATTTTCGGGAGAACAGTTACCCAGCCGCGGGATGGTAACGTTCGAATTAGAAATCGATGATATACGGATCCCCTGTAATGCTCATTTAACGGACGTGGATATGGGGAACATCGATCTGTTGGTTGGACAGCCTATTATCAACAGCGATGGAATGTCTATGGTGGTCAGCGAAGGGAAAACCACCCTAAAACAAGACATCGACTTTACAAGACACATGGATATCATTGAAGAGCGCACTCGTTTCAAGGTCGTCACTACAGAAAAAGAGTGCCTATTGCCTGGACTTTCCATCATCAAAGTCAACGTGGTGAATAATGATGAAGATAACGATGTTATCACAACGCCACAACATTATGAACTTCGAGCTGTATCCTATTCAATTCCTGCCACCTTGCTTCGAGGCGCCGTCGGTTACATCAAGGTCATCAACAATGGTGCGGAAAACATCGTCTGGGAGCAAGGCGAAGTGCTGACCAGAGCCGACAGCTGCATCGCTTCACCGCCACCGAATGTTGAGGTTAGTCCACAAAATTACAATTTGCTATCGACTTTTGTAGCCAAAGCCAATGCTGACGATAGCCATCCTGTAGCGTCTTTGTTACACACTAGCCTAGCTAATGTTAGCACTATTGGGGGGATAAACGTAGATGAAATCAAGACAGGACCATTGAATAAAAACGATTACGGTAGTTTAATAACTTTATTGACGAATTACAGTGACTGTTTTGCAAATAAAACCCAAGACTTAGGATGTACAGATTTATTACAAATGAAAATAAAACTAACAAGTGAACAGCCAATATTCCGCCAACCTTACCGTTTGTCCCATAGTGAGCAGGAGATAGTTAGGTCCAAAGTCTCGGAATTGTTAGACGCAGGTATAATCCGAGAGTCTGAATCATGTTATGCTTCCCCAGTTATTCTTGTAAAAAAAAAGAACGGCGACAGTAGGCTCTGCGTTGACTATCGAGCGCTTAACGCTATTACAATAAAAGATAGGTATCCGTTGCCCAACATAGATGATCAGGTCTCGAAGTTGGCCGGCAAAAATCTCTTCACAAGTCTCGATTTAGCACAAGGTTACCATCAGGTTAAAATTGATCCTGAAGATGCACACAAAACAGCCTTTATAACACCACAAGGGCACTTTGAATATACGCGTGTTCCATTCGGTCTAGCTAACGCACCCTCTGTTTTTATGCGACTTATAAACAAGATCGTAGATTCTATACCAAATTCCGAATATGAAGTGTTAGCGTTTTTAGATGACTTATTGTTACCCTCAGTCGATGTGAAGTCAGGCTTAGATATTTTAGAGAAAGTTCTTAGTAAATTAAGATCAGAGAATTTAAAACTAAATATGAGTAAGTGTTCATTTTTACAAAATAAGATCACGTATCTAGGACATGAAATTTCATCGAATGGCATTCAACCGGGCGAATCGAAAGTGGCAGCAGTATCGCAATTTCCCATCCCTAGTAACGTTCACGAGATACGTCAATTTATAGGGTTATGTAGTTACTTCCGTAAATTTATTAAAAATTTTGCAATAATCGCTCGCCCATTAACAGATTTAACAAAGAAAAATGCTGTATGGAAATGGGGCTGTGAACAATCAAACAGTTTTGATCAATTGAAACAGTGTTTATGTACCAAACCAATACTAGCTTTATACGACCCTGCATTGCCAATCGAGATTCACACGGATGCATGCAAATCAGGTATTGCCGGCATTTTATTACAAAAACAAACCGACAATTCATTACGTCCCGTTATGTATTTCAGTAGGGTAACGAGTAGGGAGGAAAGCATGTATCATAGCTATGAGCTTGAAACGCTAGCCGTAGTCGAATCCTTGCGTAAATTTAGAGTATACATCGTAGGCAAACAGGTAAAGGTCGTGACTGACTGTACGGCTGTTCGAGACACCTTGACGAAACGTGACATTATCCCGCGTATTGCCCGATGGTGGCTATCAATCCAAGATTTCGATCTGAGTGTAGAGTACAGACCTGGGGATAGAATGAAACATGTAGATGCGTTAAGCAGGAACCCAGTTGATAGTACGAACGTCAATCGCCTCGAAGTGTCAGACTGGTTCTATACTGTTCAGTACCAGGATGACAAGTTGAAGCGAATTATTGACCAGCTTAGGGAGGGCTCAGCTGCCGCGGAAATAACCAACAATTATGTGTTCTTGGACGATAGGTTGTATAGAAAGACTTTGCATGGTAATCGTCTTGTAGTGCCAGCATTAGCTCGATGGAGGCTAGTCCAGATGCACCATGATGATATAGGCCATGTGGGTTTTCAAAAATGCATAGATTTGATAAAAAAAGACTACTGGTTTCCAAAAATGACTAGATTTATTCGAAAGTATGTCACTGCATGTCTTTATTGTGCTTATGGCAAAGGTGATTATGGAAAGAAAGAAGGAAAATTATTCCCTATTCCCAAACCTACAGAGCCCATGCTCATGGTTCATGTTGACCACTTAGGACCCTTTTGTAAGACAGCAAAAGGATATCAGTATATGCTGGTGATTACCGATGCTTTTTCAAAATTTGTTATTGCTGAGCCAACCCGAACAGTCAATTCTGTAGAAACTATTCGAATACTTAAAAAAATATTCAGTCTTTTTGGATACCCTGATAAATTGGTAAGTGACCATGGGAAAGCTTATACTAGTAGACATTTTAAACAGTTCTCCACTGACAAACAGTTTAGGCACATTTTGACCTCTATCGCATGCCCACGAGCCAATGGCCAAGTGGAACGCACCAACCGGACCATTTTAAATGCTTTGCGTGCCACAGATCCAAGCGAGGCTGCGAGTAATTGGGCTAACTGCTTACCTGACGTTCTATGGGGCATTAACAATACTACTAATGAAAGTACGACCTACAGACCCTATGATTTAATGTTTGCCAAAAGTTCTAGGTCACGATGTGATGTAGCTACTGACAAAAGTGTTAGTGAGCCAGTAGAAGTTAGGCGTAACAATGCTAGTGCTAGGTTAAAGATAGCAAGCAATAGAATGAAGCATAACTTTGACAAGAAACGCAAAACGAGCCGTATCTATAGAAAAGGGGATTTAGTTCTTTGGCAACAAGCTCCCACAAGCAGTGTTACAAAAGTGAGCACTAAACTTGACGACATTTACTCAGGTCCATATATCATAACCGAGGTGTTGGGCAATGACAGATATAGGATCCGAAGTATCAAGGGGCTTCGAGGCTACAAAGCCTTTACAGGCCTGGTTGCTGCAGACTCCTTAAGGCCCTATCACAGTTCGGTTCCTATATCTGACAGTGCCAGCAGCTCCGATGAACAGCTTGAAACCGAAGACCTCATTGACCTACTAGAGAGTTAACCAAGCTTTCTCCCATTGCGGGAGCAATCATTGTTTCAGGACGGCCGAAATGTAACGACACACCGCCTGAGCCCACCCGAGCCAAGCCGATCACCGCCGGCCAATCCCAGCGTAGCGAGCCATTGACCGCCGACCGCCAACCAATCATAGCTAGCCGGCCATCAAATGCCAAATGCTAGCCAATGACAGTCAACGCCACCACCGCAACGGACCGCCACCACTGCCGAACGAATGCCTTCGGTGGGGGAAAAGCCTTAAAAAGCCATGAGAGCTCATTTTGTAGTGCAGTTTTTATACGAAACACAGTGTAAGCAGAAACTATGTCGGTCTCTGCCCAGAATATTAATTAATCCAGTAAAATCAGTGTCAATAAGTGCATAAAGTGATTATGAATCAGTGTATAATAATAAAGCGATAAATAGTAACGAATCAATAAGTGTATTTCCTAGCGTGCTGTAAATTATTGTATTTCCAAAAATATATCGGTGATTATTAGTGTAATTTGTGAACAGTTAATAAACCAGTGTGATTGTACTGCTTACTCTTTTCATTTTATACCCGTTGCTTCACTAGTATAACATGAGGATGTTATACTAGACGAAAGCTGCGACTTCTTTATCTGCATGGATTTAGATTGTTTGGAGATCCTGTGGAACCTTTTCATTTTCCGGGACAAAAACTCTCTACCAAATTTTGCCAAAAACAGAAGATTCACTCTTGTTTTAACCCGAATTGTAATTGGTAGGAAACACAAATCGCGGAAGAGTATTCTAAACCCTAGCCACATGGGTAGATGTGCTTTAGCCATGCCTATGAGGAATAATGACGCAAAACATTTCGTGAGTGTAAATGGAATGTCGATGCCATAAGGATGACTCGTCCGTCGTCTTGCGGTTCAGTGGTAAAATGGTGAAGGGTGGATAAGATCTAAAAGTTCCTGTCAAAGATCAGGCACAGAATCACGATAAACGTTTTCTCCAAGACAAGTCCATAATAAAATACCGTATCCTTCACAGCTACGTACCTACTAGTGCTGTTACTGCAAATTTCTTGACAGCAAATCAATAACTTTTGATCGAATCCCAGAAAGTTAAAGAGTTGTAACGTGATGGAGCAGTCAACGGTTAATTGTCTACTCCACCACGGACATTATTAGGAATTATCGGGGAATAGAAATAGGAAAAATTATAAGGGAAAGTATCGTGAATAAAACACCAAGTTGTTACACTAACCAATCTATGTGTTTATTATATTTCCTTATTCTAAAAAAAAAACGTTACATCTATTTATGTATCTTATACGGATGCAAATATTTCAACACTAGGGAGATATTCCTAAGGACGGAACCTATTACGTTCAACACCGTCAAGGATCTCTAAAGCCTGGTGTCGTCACTTTCTGCGATTCGATTCGACTCAGCTCGGCGAGCCTAGTGGATGCGGGCTTAACGAGCCACGGGACTCCAAACATCGGAATACCGAGGGTGTGTCGCAGACAAGAGGGGAGGGGGTCGGCGGAATTAGTCTCCCGCATATTCCAGCACCTCCAGCGTCCAGGGATTTTAAAAACCTAAATCCACGCAGGCATTATCTGATCTATACTAATAAATAAAATTGGAGTGTCTGTCTGTAATTTCGAAATAACTACCTCATATTAAGCTCATATGGTTATTTGAACGATACCAACACTGAATCACACGTTTTTAAAATTTTTGTCTGTCTGTCTGTCTGTCTGTCTATCTGTCTGTCTGTCTGTCTGTCTGTCTGTTTGAAAAGGCTAATCTTGGGAACGGCTGAACCGATTTTGACGGGATTTTCACAGACAAGTAGAGAATTGACCAGGGAGTAACATAGGCTACTTTTTAACCGACTTTCAAAAAGGGAGTTGTGTTTTTCTACCCGTGTACACCGAAATCTCCGAGATTTCTGAACCGATTTGCGTCATTTCTTTTTTAATCGATAAAGGAACTTTGCGACATTGTTTCATAAAAAATTTGGAGTCCAACTCCTCAATCCTGATGCTGCAGGGGATCTGACCAATCCACGCGGGCGAAGCTGCGGGCATCAGCTAGTTGTAAATAAAATGTGATATTTTCCACTTGTCGGTTATTGTTTCAGTGATCTGCACAATATTTGGGCTGGTGGCGGAAATCAACGTTGGCGTAGATCTGTCTGTGCGAATGTCGTCACGAATGTCGCAGTTTGTGTCTACCTGCGACGTCTTGGTCGTCGTTATAACAGCCGGAGCTGGCGTGTATGGCGCTCCGAAGCGGATGAGAAATATGTTGAAGTTCATGGAAAGTATCGCTTCTGTGAGTACCTATAAGAGGTCTAACAAAAAAAGAACGTTTTTACCTTGCTGAGTATGTCGTGGGCTCTTTTCAGACCTAGGCGCGTTTGGAACCCTCCTAGCTATAGTTTTAAGTTTATGGAAATAAATATCACCATTATATTATCTTCCTAATCTAACAATTCTGACCATCAAAAGGAGTACAATAGTATAAATTATTATTTTTAAAGAATTACTTTGAATAAATTATTTTGAGTTTTGAGACATTTTACCGCAATTTATAGCCTCATTTTATGCGCAAAGGATCAATTTGGCTGTCCAGCGCGAAACTGTAAGCAGTATTCCTGGCACCATTCCACGCGGATATGATTTGTTCCGTCAGATGAGTTAGTTTTATTGTAATTTCAATAAATAATAATAAAAAGAACGCTTATGATGTGACTTTATCTATCTGTCTGTCACAACTATTTAAATAGATTACTCAAGATGGTTTATCAGAAAAGGCCCGATCAAGAGACCTGTTATCGATAGCAAATATCTGTCGGAAAATGCGTTTGAGTGCAACTATCAGATATATTTTTTCACTTAGTCATCTACTCGTTTTATGAATATCTAGAGTGGTTCACCTGCAAAAGTGATGAAGCAAATAAGAACAGAAACTTATAGAGAGATAGATAGGAAGAGGAAGTTTATATTGTCGCACGCACGCCACATACTCGCAACACACGCGTTACAACCGCGCAACACACACACCACACACGTAAAACACACGTGCAAGCACGTGCCACAAACGTGAAAGTAGTAAGGGATTCGCCGGTTCTGCCCCAGGCCCTGGCCCCCTCCCATGCCTCGCTGCCTCAGCCCCCTCCGTGCCTCGGTCAAGATCGAAACCTAAAAAAAAAAAAAAAAAAAAAAAAGGTTTTGGGGTACGCTGAATCGATTGCGCTCACTCCCGACGTTGTATCTCTAACGGTTGCAAAGTTAGCTTTTCGAAAAATTAATCCCTAGTTCGTTATCTAATTGCTTAATCACCTACTAATGACGCTCTATTGTTCGCTGGCTCGTTGCTTCATTATGGGTTTTAAAGGAAACGCATGAATCATAACTACTCTTTATTAGCCTTCAAATATTGATTTAAATACCTCACATAAAAATATATCATTCTCTACTGTATTTCCATTGAATAAATCTAAAAAATCTGAACTTGTATAGTAACCCGTAAACATGAAATACAAATACATTATACAATATTCTCCACAAACTGATGTGTAATCATTCTGTATCCGCCTTGTATTGAATTGCCATATTCTTGTGTTTCTTTCCAAGAACTGCTTATGATATTTTGGTGGTGCTCGTCCAAATGAATCAAAATATTGTCCAACACCATTTGTATCTATATATATGGCTATCCAATGCGATCCTGGTTTATAATCGGGGTCTAGATTGCTTATTAAATAGGCGGGTGTTTCAACATAAATCGGTAACCGGTTTGCGGCATACACATTGTCTTGCAGACTTGGGTGGATTCTTCTTAAATATGTCTTTATCCCTATTGTATTCATATTACTTCAATACTACTGATCTTATCGCTGCCGAGGATCATACATGAATGGGACGTAAGACCATGTTATTTCAGATATATTATAAATCATCATCATCATCATGATCAACCCATCGCCGGCTCACTACAGAGCATGGGTCTCCTCGTGAGAAGGGTTTTTTGGCCATAGTCTACCACGCTGGCTGAGTGTGGATTGGCAGACTTCGCACACCTTCAAGAACACCATGGAGAACTCTCAAGCATGCAGGTTCCCTCATGATGTTTTCCTTCACCATTAAAACAGTGTTATTTAATTAAGTACTTGAAACGCACAAGACTTCGAAAAGTTAGAGGTGCGTGCCTGGAATTGAACCCCGACCTCCGATTAGAAGGTGGACGTCTTAACCACTAGGCTATCACAGCATAGTCTTATTAAAAATAATGGTCCATAACTTAAATAAAAACAAAAAATATTTCTTGTATCAGTGTTTTATTACAAACCTTAATAATAATGTAGGTACAAATTATAACTTAATCTATTTACAGAAATTAGGTTTCTTAGCTGCTATAGTCCACGCTTACATTACGATTTTTATCAATTTCAATAACATTGTCAAACTCTGCATATACGATGCAGTTTATCGTTTCAGGAATAGCTGAATCAAAGCGAACTTCTAGCCTCACACTACCGTGCTTTATAAGATTCCAATGACTAGAGTGAGCTGATAAATCAGGAGTTAAATCGAATGCTAAGAGACAATAGCCTTTTGCATATTGTTCCCTAGATATTCCGTTCCCTTCATTTAAAAAATGGATTCCCGTGCCTGAGAATAACGTATGATAGGCTGAACTGAAAGTATTATCATCGAATGATGGTTGCAAAGCTTTTGAAGGTATTTGTTGGCCATCAATATATAAACTAAATGTATTCATATGATAATTTTCAAAGTTGAATGGATTTTTCGTAAGAGTTCCATTAAATGCTGCGTTGTTAACAAATCCGACAATACATCTTTTAGGAACTTGACCAAGAAAAATATTATCGAGTGTTTTACCCTGAACCCCTGAAGGAATTGTTAAAACTTTAACTTCCGCTCGAGTTATTGGATATTTTGCAGTAGTAGATGCTAAAACTTTTTGATGTGCAAGTAATACAGTCAGAGCAAGTAGTACAGGCGCGTGTCGATTAGTCATTATTCATTCCAGGTATTTGAAATTTTGTAGGTGCGTCATTAGAAAATTCCAACAATACATCTTTATCTAGGTAGTTAGCTTATCACGTTACTTTTGGCTTTGTTTAATAATTGTTACAATCACTAACCACCTTTTTGAAATATTGATTACAAAACCTTTTTCGATAATATGCTGTTTAACTAGTTGTTATCGGTGCAAATACATTCTTCACTAACGATAATGGCATTGGTTTTACTATATAAGCTCAAAATAAATAATTTCTGTCACATTTACTACCTCGTTTCTACTGAAGAGTACTGAGAGAGTACAGTTTGACTTTAAATCTATATTGTGTTCATACAAGTGTTTATTAGCAGTGTGTGATTAAGAAGTGTCGTGTGATAAACAATGGAGGTGAGTGTGTAATTTATTTTCTTTTAGTTCCCTTTAAATTAATGTAAATATTTATGATATCAGTATGATAGTTTATTTTTATTGTTACAGAATATATCGTACTCCCCTTGCAACAGTCAAGAAAACAATACATATAAGCAATATTACTTTCCTGCGAATTTGGTAGAAGAAGAAACACAAAATTTGCTCATAGATCATGAAATGCCATCAAAGAAAATGAAAAGGAAATCTGAAAATATAGACATTTTTTTCGAGTCATCCCCAAAAAATAAAAACAAAACTAGTTCAACAGTAGCTCGAGCTAACAAAGATGGCAGTATATCATATATATCTACGAACTCCAACGATGGTGCGACAGCCACACATCTCATTAAATTAGAGGTGTATGACCTAAAAAAACTAGCCAAAATACCTCAGTCTCAACACTGGAAACATGCTAATGTAAAAATCAAATATTATACAGAAAAGGCTAATGGAAATTTTGCGAACACGAATGAGATAATTTATAATATTACAAAAGAAATCGCAGAAACAGAGGGTTGTAAAAAATACTCATTTAATAATTAATAACTTAATCTGTCATTAGTAAACTACCTCACATAAATACTTACCATAATTTAATTTGTGAGATTAATTCGACGTAACACTTATACAAGCAGTATAAAAACACATTGTAAATCCTATAGTAATGTCAGTAAGCCACCTGGTGCTGTTAATGTATAAGTCTCCCTCTGTGGTCTTATAAACTGTTAGCAATGGAAGATACAATTGAGAGCTGTGTTAGCTCATTTTTCAACACTTCAATTAATGATGAGGAACTCATTGAGGCTTTGGATTATTGTGATTTACTGGATCCAGCATATGATAATGAATTGTATAATATGTGTGAAGCAATTGATTCAATCATGTAAGTATTTAAGCATTATTCTTTTTAAAATTATATGATGTGTATTATTTATTGTTTTTATATGCTTCTATTTTTTATTTCTAGCCCAACTAAACAGAAACTTCAAATTGGTGGAGCTTTAAAGCGGTCCAATGATTCCACAGTGAACAACTCTGCGAAAAGAGTGAAATATAATGAGGGAGCCTCAACTTCATCTGTTCAATACTCAGAAAATAACTCCACTACACCATCTGCATATTCAGAAGGTAATAAAGTGAAGTGTGATATTTGCAATATTTTTATAACCAAAAGGTATTTTTCTAATCATTTAAAAAGTAATTTACATAAAAATAATCATTTAAAGTCGCACCCATCATTATCGAATGTTTCTGTAATTGATTCAGCTTTTGGACAAAGAATAATAACGTACATGATAAATAGTAAAAATGATGATTTATCGATTTTTAAGACCCCTGAATCATTTTTGAATTCAATAAAAAATGATATTTTATTCCTAGTTCAAGAGTCGATCAAAGAACATACAGTTTTTAAGGTAAACTTCATTTTACACGCAGACTTTATACAACAAACCAAACAATTGACAAATTCATTTGACTTTCAAACATCAAACTATATAGTTTTCCGTGGAGACGATCTAAATATTTTCCTGTCATCATTATGTGACACTTTTAAAAATAAAATTAGTTCTTTTGAAAGAAAAGACAGTGGCTGGAGTTTAACAAACATAAAATGCTTACATATGAATGTAAATAAATTTAACCCGCTTCGTGGTACATCTTATATTGATTTACCTCAAGATATTAGAGCAAAAAAAGCGGTGATAAATGTTAAAAATGCTGATTATATGTGTTTCAAATGGACATTACTTTCTGCTTTATATCCTCCTGCTAATAACAAAACCGATAGAGTCTCGTCATACAGCATGCATTCAGATAAACTTAAATTTGATGGTATATCATTTCCAGTCAAATTAACAGATATACCTAAAGTTGAAAAGCAAAACAATATAAGTGTGAATGTTTTTGGCTTAGAATATAATAAAGAAAAGAAAAATCATAGTATTGTAGGTCCCCTCTATTTTACAAAATCTCGAAATAGTACTCATGTTAATTTATTATTAATCTCAAATCAAACAAACTCGCATTATTGCTATATTAAAAACATGTCACGACTAGTTAGCAAGCAAATTTCAAACCAAGAACATGCCATTTATTTATGTGATGGGTGTCTTTTACATTTTCCTACACAGGAGAGATTAGAAACCCACCAACAAAATGATTGCGTTCATATCATTACAGAATTACCAAACAGTGAACTATCTAAAAAAAATTGGTTTGGACAACCATCATCAAACAATAAAATAAAGTTTGATAAGTTTAATAAAAAGTTAAGAATACCATTTGTAATATATGCTGATTTCGAAGCGTTTTTAAAACCAATAAATTCATGTTCAAACGATCCCTCTAAACCTTTTACTGAGAATATTCAGAAACACGAAGTGTATAGTTTTGGATATTATATTAAATGTTCATACGATGATAGCCTTTCAAAATATGAAACATACAGCGGTCCAGATTGCACTAAAGTATTCATGGAACGACTCTATGAGGACATAAAACTAATATGCAGAAAAAATAGTTTTCAAAAACGCCCAAACCCACTAACAAAAGATGATGAAATAACGATTGCAAATTCTCATAACTGTCACATATGCGAATCAAGACTGAATGGAGAATCCATTCTGGACTTTGACTGGCATACTGGAAATCTAAGAGGTGTAGCACATGAATCATGTGTGGAAAAATATCGCGCTCCCCGTCATATTCCTGTAATTTTACATAATCTTAGTAATTATGACGCACATTTCATTGTTCATTCATTAAATTTTACGGAAGGTGAAATCGAAGTAATACCTCAAAATAAAGAAAGATATATTTCGTTTTCAAAAATATTAAATGTTAATAACCAACAGATAAGTTTGAGATTCATAGATTCTTTCAAATTTTTGCCGTGCAGTCTTGATCAATTAGCAAAAAATCTCAATGACGATCAATTTAGTTCGTTAAAAAGAAACTTTCCTCATAATGATGACTTTAGTCTTTTAAGAAGAAAAGGTATTTATCCGTATGAATACATGACTTCCATTGAATGTTTAAAATCATCATCACTCCCATCTCAACCTCAATTTTACAATTCGCTGTCTAATTCCCATGTTTCCGATGATGACTATAATCATGCAAAAGATATTTGGAGTCATTTTTCTTGTCAAAACATGTTAGATTATTCGAATCTGTATTTGCAAACGGATGTTTTGTTATTAACGGATATATATGAAAATTTTCGTGATATTTGCATCAAAACATACGGATTAGATCCAGCTCATTATTACACAGCTCCAGGTTTAAGTTGGGATGCCATGCTTAAATATACTCAAATTGAGCTAGAGTTATTGACCGACTATGATAAAATAGCTTTTATTAAAACTGGGATCAGAGGAGGCATATCTCAATGTAGCAATCGTTATGCAAAAGCAAATAATCAGTTTATGGAAGATTATGATAAGGAAAAACCCAAATCGTATCTAACATATTTAGACGCTAATAATCTTTATGGTTGGGCCATGTCCCAGTATCTTCCAACAGGTGGGTTTGAATGGGTAAACACTGAAACAAACTTTAAAGTATCAGACACATCGGATATTGGCTTTATTCTTGAAGTCGATTTGGAGTATCCTAATGAACTTCATGATTTGCATTCCGACTTACCTTTATGCCCTGAAAATCTTCGTATCGGGAATTCTAAAGATATCAAGTTAGTACCCAATCTTAATAATAAAACGAAATATAAAATTCATTATAGAAATCTAAAACAATGTCTTAGTATGGGTATAAAGTTAACTAAAATTCATAGAATATTAAAATTTAACCAAAGTCCTTGGTTACAAACATATATAGATTTAAATACGAATATGCGAACTTTGGCTACTTCAGATTTTGAGAAAGATTTTTACAAATTAATGAACAATTCCGTTTTCGGCAAGACTATGGAAAATATCGAAAAGAGAGTCAATGTTAAAATGTTAACGCATTGGGAAAATCGTGGTAAAGTCTTAGGGGCACAAGACTTAATTGCTAAACCTGAATTCCATAGCTTAGCCGTTTTCAACGATAACTTGGTAGCAATACAGTTGCGCAGAACCAAATTAACTTATAACAAACCAATTTATTTGGGTTTTTGTATTTTAGACATTTCTAAAACTTTAATGTATGAATTCCATTATAATTATATGATAAAAAAATTTAACAAGAATATTAAGTTATTTTATACAGATACAGATAGTTTAATTTATCAAATTTTTACAGACAATTTTTATGAAGATATAAAATGTGATCTAATTAATTATTTCGATACATCCGATTATCCACAAGATAATATTTACGGCTATCCAAAAATAAATAAAAAAAAGTTAGGATTCTTTAAAGATGAAAATAATGGGAAAATTTTAAGAGAATTCGTAGGATTAAGATCAAAAATGTATGCACTGGATGTGGACCATAAAACTTTTGCAAAAGCAAAAGGAGTAAATAAAAGTGTCACAAAAAATATGACCATGGAAAATTACAGATCGTGTCTACTTGATAAAAAAATTCAGTATTGTAATATGCTAAGATTTCGATCCATCAAACATGCGATTTTCACACAAAACATTAATAAAACTTGTCTGTCGTATAATGACACCAAGCGATATATTTTACAAAATGATATTGACACATTAGCTTGGGGTCATTATAAAATTAGTAATAATGAGGTATTTTAAGAAATGTAGTGTAAGGAATTTTTAATGTAATTTGATGTGTCTTTAATTTATTTATTTTTTACTTGTAAATATTTTAAGGAATTTTTATTGTAATTTGATGTGTCTTTTATTTTATTTTTTTACTTGTAAATACTATATAGTTTTAAGAAATTGATTTTAACTTTCGTCTTTATATGTATTTTATTACAACTTTCCTCTAGTTCATTTTTGTAAATAGATTTAAAAAAAAAATAATGTTTAATGTGATTTATTTCTTTTTGATTTTTATTTTGTTTCATAGAACTTTTATTCCATTGTATATAATGTATATTAAGTAAAATAAAATGTTATACTGTCACTGAAATGTCTCAGTCTTTTTTTAAACCTTTCAAGTAACACACGTTACAATGTTGTGTTTTATTCATCCATTTACTGCAATCGTAGCTGGTCCAAGTGGTTGTGGAAAATCAAATTTTGTTACAAATTTCATAAAATATGTGAAAGAAATTTGCAGTAGAGACTTTGCTGAAATTACTTGGTGTTATGATGAAATGCAACCACTATATAATTTATCAAATGTTAACTATCATCAAGGAATTCCTGATCTTACAATGTTTGATGGCAAAGATGCTCACCTTGTTATAATTGATGATCTTATGAGAGAATCTGATGGTCGTATTGTAGATATTTTCACTAAAGGTAGTCATCACAGAAACTTAAGTGTTTTTTATATTACTCAAAATTTATTTCATCAGGGAAAAGGACAAAGAGATATATCTTTGAATTCAAGTTACATTATTTATTTTAAAAATCCTCGTGATAAAACACAAATACGATACCTATCAAGACAAGTGTCACCAGAAAATTCAAAATTCATTGAGGATGCCTATAAGGATGCGACAAAAGAAGCACATGGATATTTGATGATTGATCTGAAACAAGATACAAATGACATGTGTCGAATTAAGTCAAAAATATTTCCCTCTGATGAATGTTGCGTCGTATATATCCCACCAAAAGATTATAAATATTTAAAGAATCATCAAATTCCTATCATTTACAAATAATGCATCGAAGCCTAAAGACACATAAAAGCTGCTACAAGCGTTGCATACACTTAAACCTAAATATCAAAAAGCATTATTAAAATCCTGTGAAGAAGAAGAGATAAATTGCATTTGTGAGTGCATTCACAACGTATTACAAGGTAAAGTTCCACTAGAAGATAGACGAAAGAAAAAGTTAAAAAAATTTAAAAGTATACTTCGCACTTTGGTTCGCAAGGGAAAAAATAAACTAAGAAAAAAGATATTGATTCAAAAAGGAGGAGCATTTTTACCTTTAATTTTGGGTTCTATTTTGAGTGGATTAGTATCATCTATAGTTTAAAATGGAAAATGCTAAAAAAATGTTGCTTGTTGAGCCTAGTTTTATAGAAAAACTAAAGCAGCATACCAATACTGAAAATCCTATGTCCCGATTAGATGCAGAAATGCAAAAGATTTTAAATAGTAATATCGAAGATCGGAAAAAATGTATTTTATATCTACAAATTCTACAAAGATACCTACATTTTACCGAAGGAGAACGACAACCTATCGAGTTGCCAATCATTACTGACAATATAAATGAAACTAAGAGTTATAAAAATAACAACATGGAAAATAAAGACTTAGTATCGTTCGAGTCACCAACAGCTGAAGTGAAGGAAAATAAAAATTCGAATGAACATAGTCAACCACGTTACTCAACAACTCAAATACTAAGTCTTATACCAAAATCATATTTGAAAAAAGGTGAGCTGTTATTAAACTTGATTTCTTTGAGTAAAAATACAATTTATTGGGATGATGATGATGGTACAGTGATAATTAATAATGAAAAAGTCCCTGGAAGTAATATTGTTGATCTAATTAATGATTCGTTGAGACCACTAAAAAAAAGTGATCCAATAGGTTGGGAAAAGTTTGCCAAGGCATTACATGCAATCAAAGTACCATTGACTTACATCGGAAATTCTAAGAGGTCGGATTTTATTCATCAACTTCAGATGAAATCACTCGAAGGGAACTCTACATCTGATGAAAGAACTTTAAATACTCCACAAGGTAGTGGTGATAAATATATTAAAAAAATTAGGAAGAAAATTGATTGGGAAAAATGGACCCCTTATTAGAAATTAATAATATATATTGTAATCCAAAACACCCAGCTGGGTTTAGTAGCATTGATAAATTATCAAAGACCATGAAAGGTAAAATGAGTAAAACGGATGTAAAGAAATGGTTACAATCACAAGAAACCTATACTCTTCATAAACCTGTTCACAGAAAGTTTTCTCGAAACAAATACATATTATCAAATCTCAATGAATTATGGCAGGCTGATCTTAGTGATATGAGAACTTATTCGAAATATAATGATGGTTTTAACTATATATTGTGTGTTATTGATGTCTTTAGTAAATATGCTTATGCTAGGTCGATGAAAAAGAAAAACTCTAAAACAATAATCGAATGTTTTGAAAGTATATTTAATGAATCTAATGCGACTCCTACACACATACAATCGGATAAAGGAACTGAGTTTGTTTCTAAAGATGTTAAAAAGTATTTTAAAAGCAAAAATATAAATTATTACACTACAAATAATCCTGATATAAAAGCAAGTATTGTAGAAAGATTTAAAAAAACTCTGAAATCTAAAATGTGGCGCTATTTTACATACAAAAATACATATAAATACATAGATATTTTACAAGACTTGGTATATTCGTATAACCATAGTTTTCATTCTAGTATTAAGATGTGTCCTTGTGATGTTAGTTCTAACAATATAATGACTGTTTGGAGAAATTTATATGATAGGAAAGCAACTAACAAACCATCATCACAAAATTCACTACCTACATTTCATGTTGGTGATAATGTTAGAATTTCAAAATATAAACACATTTTTCAAAAAGGTTATGAATCTAACTGGAGTGATGAAATATTTGTTATATCTTCAATAATAGATAGATCCCCACATGTAGTTTACACATTGAAAGATTTACAAAACGAACCTATAGTTGGAACTTTTTATGAAAAAGAATTACAAAAAGTATTTTATGACCCCTCCTCAAATTATAAAATAGATAAAATCATTAGTTCTCGATACTCCGGCAACAGAAAAGAAGTGTTAGTGAAGTGGAAAGGTTATCCTGATAAATTTAACAGTTGGGTTTTAGAGTCTAATTTAAATCAAATATGATAAAGGAAAACTTTTATTTGACTTTACTTAGTAATAGTTCAATGGAATACTTCCCGGAAAACAAAACAACTATGTTTTCAACGAAGTTACCAAAATCCCTTATATTAGAAGGTGAATGGTTTGTTGGAGTTGTAGAAATTCAATATCCTTGTACGGTATTTACTGTTCAAGAACATGAAAATGTTATTAACACATCTAAATGGGTTTTGATGCCTGATGATGACACACATTCATTAGTGCACTATAAAGGACGGATTCCGGCCATGAACTATGACAGCATTCAACATGTTATAGAAACTTTAAATAGATATACTTTTGAAGAAATAGTATTTCATTATGATGAAATAACCAAACACGTATCAGTATCAATTTTGGATAACTCAATTGACACACTTAAGTTGTCAACCAAATTATGTTTACAACTTGGATTTTAACCAAACAAAAATCTTGCAGTAAATAAAATTGGGAGCTATCCTTCTAATTTAAAATTAGGGTTGCCATCTCAATTGTTTGTTTATTGTGATATAATAGAACCGCAAATTGTGGGGGATGTAATGGCTCCTCTTCTCAGAATTGTACCTTTAGATACGGCAACATATGTATATGGAGCAAATAAAATGCATATTTTCTCACCACCTCACTATTTACCTGTTATGCGGCGGGAGTTTGATACTATTGAAATAGATATAAGGTCAAGCACAGGCAATAAAATCCCATTCCAGTTTGGAACTGTGTGTATTAAACTTCACTTTAGAAAATTATAATGGATCCTTATCAAAAGATAACTTGTCCTTACGAGCAATATTATTCACATCAGGCTGGGTCAGGTATTGGAGTAATTTATAAAGGTGTACCATATCAACGTGGTCATGGTATTGGGAGTTTTCTTGGAGGATTGTTTAGGTCTATTTTACCACTACTCTCTAGTGGTGCTCGAGCTGTAGGAAAAGAAGCATTAAATGCAGGTGTTGGTCTTCTATCGGATATGGTTAGCGCACGACCTTTGGAAGATTCTATCAAAACTCGTCTTAAGGAAGCTAGTTCAAACTTAAAAAGGAAAGTTCATGACAAGATAGACAGAATTAATATGTCTGGCTCAGGATATATAACTAAAAGAAAACGACAATCTTCATTCATTCAACCGCTGACAGCTAAAGTGAAAGCTATTAAAAAATCAAGGCTCAGTCAAAATAAAATAAAAGATATATTTTCTAATTAATTATGTCTTTTTTACATAATCATTCATGTGAGTGTATTAAATCAGAGTTAGATTTGTTTGCTTTGCCATCAACGCAAACAAGTATAGAAAATGGATTATGGATTCATTACAAACCCATTTCATCCCTTGCTGATGATGGACCGATAGAATTTCAAATACCTGGAACGAGCGAAGACTACATAGATTTGTCTCATACGTTGATCCATTTAAAAGCTAAGATAGTGAATCAAGACTTATCAAAACTTAGTTCATCTGCAGTTGTAGCTCCAATTAACAATTGGTTACATTCAGTCTTCAGTCAGCTGGATGTATACTTGAATCAAAAACTCATTTCACCTCCAAACAATACATACGCTTACCGTGCTTACATTGAGACATTATTAAACTATGCGCCAGCAGCAAAAGAATCTCACCTGACTTGCGGTCTTTGGTATGAAGATACTGCGGGGAATATGGATTCAGTAGATGAAAAAAATACAGGTTTTACTAAAAGACAGAGTCTTGCAGCCGAAAGTAAAGAAATAGAAATGATTGGACACTTACATGGTGATATATTCAACCAGGAAAAATTTTTGATTAATGGTGTTGAGATGTGTGTTAAATTAATTCGCTCAAGGGAAACTTTCAGTCTTATGGCTTCTTCAAATGATTTAAAACTTAAAGTGTGTATCACGGATGCAACCCTCATAGTTCGACGCGCGCGGATCAATCCGACTGTATTACTTGCACATCAAAAAGTTTTAGCATCTACTACTGCAAAATATCCAATAACTCGAGCGGAAGTTAAAGTTTTAACAATTCCTTCAGGGGTTCAGGGTAAAACACTCGATAATATTTTTCTTGGTCAAGTTCCTAAAAGATGTATTGTCGGATTTGTTAACAACGCAGCATTTAATGGAACTCTTACGAAAAATCCATTCAACTTTGAAAATTATCATATGAATACATTTAGTTTATATATTGATGGCCAACAAATACCTTCAAAAGCTTTGCAACCATCATTCGATGATAATACTTTCAGTTCAGCCTATCATACGTTATTCTCAGGCACGGGAATCCATTTTTTAAATGAAGGGAACGGAATATCTAGGGAACAATATGCAAAAGGCTATTGTCTCTTAGCATTCGATTTAACTCCTGATTTATCAGCTCACTCTAGTCATTGGAATCTTATAAAGCACGGTAGTGTGAGGCTAGAAGTTCGCTTTGATTCAGCTATTCCTGAAACGATAAACTGCATCGTATATGCAGAGTTTGACAATGTTATTGAAATTGATAAAAATCGTAATGTAAGCGTGGACTATAGCAGCTAAGAAACCTAATTTCTGTAAATAGATTAAGTTATAATTTGTACCTACATTATTATTAAGGTTTGTAATAAAACACTGATACAAGAAATATTTTTTGTTTTTATTTAAGTTATGGACCATTATTTTTAATAAGACTATGCTGTGATAGCCTAGTGGTTAAGACGTCCACCTTCTAATCGGAGGTCGGGGTTCAATTCCAGGCACGCACCTCTAACTTTTCGAAGTCTTGTGCGTTTCAAGTACTTAATTAAATAACACTGTTTTAATGGTGAAGGAAAACATCATGAGGGAACCTGCATGCTTGAGAGTTCTCCATGGTGTTCTTGAAGGTGTGCGAAGTCTGCCAATCCACACTCAGCCAGCGTGGTAGACTATGGCCAAAAAACCCTTCTCACGAGGAGACCCGTGCTCTGTAGTGAGCCGGCGATGGGTTGATCATGATGATGATGATGATGATTTATAATATATCTGAAATAACATGGTCTTACGTCCCATTCATGTATGATCCTCGGCAGCGATAAGATCAGTAGTATTGAAGTAATATGAATACAATAGGGATAAAGACATATTTAAGAAGAATCCACCCAAGTCTGCAAGACAACGTGTATGCCGCAAACCGGTTACCGATTTATGTTGAAACACCCGCCTATTTAATAAGCAATCTAGACCCCGATTATAAACCAGGATCGCATTGGATAGCCATATATATAGATACAAATGGTGTTGGACAATATTTTGATTCATTTGGACGAGCACCACCAAAATATCATAAGCAGTTCTTGGAAAGAAACACAAGAATATGGCAATTCAATACAAGGCGGATACAGAATGATTACACATCAGTTTGTGGAGAATATTGTATAATGTATTTGTATTTCATGTTTACGGGTTACTATACAAGTTCAGATTTTTTAGATTTATTCAATGGAAATACAGTAGAGAATGATATATTTTTATGTGAGTTATTTAAATCAATATTTGAAGGCTAATAAAGAGTAGTTATGATTCATGCGTTTCCTTTAAAACCCATAGAATGAAGCAACGAGCCAGCGAACAATAGAGCGTCATTAGTAGGTGATTAAGCAATTAGATAACGAACTAGGGATTAGTTTTTCGAAAAGCTAACTTTGCAACCGTTAGAGATACGACGTCGGGAGTGAGCGCAATCGATTCAGCGTACCCCAAAACCTTTTTTTTTTTTTTTTTTTTAGGTTTCGATCTTGACCGAGGCACGGAGGGGGCTGAGGCAGCGAGGCATGGGAGGGGGCCAGGGCCTGGGGCAGAACCGGCGAATCCCTTACTACTCGTGAAACACATGCGCCACACACTCGCGCAACTAACGTGTCACAAATACGCATCACAAGCGCAACACATGAGCTACATACGCGCTACACCCACTTTAAATTTAGGTTTTTATGAAAACCCCGTAGAAACTCATTGATTTTCGGGGACAAAATGTAGTGTTTTATATATACACACAGACAGACATTTTCGCATTGACAATATTATTAGTATGGATGATATGATGGTATGATAGTATTTTTTCAGGTCGATACCAGTATTGGCGCCCACTACTCGCTGGCGACTGAGCGAAAGCTTTGCGCCATTTTAGTTGCAATCCTGCTTTTCTTCTCCGTGTTGATCACTGATGACTTCTGTTTCTACGCACTGCAGGCCAAAAAAATTGACAGACAGTGTGAGTGATGTTTTATTTATTCAATAATAGCTTGTGTACGACCCCAACCAAGTGAATCTACTTAGGTGTTTATTTTATCCAGTGTGAATTTCCCAGGGTAATGCCTTACGTCTGTCTCATATCTGCAATCATAACTGTGTCAACTGTGTCTGTCAATATCGGTTTAGCAGTAAGGATTTGAAAAGGTAGACATACAAACGCTTTTTTGCATTTAAAATCGAATGCGCATTTTTAGAGCTAAAAATGCTAGCGTTGTCACTCAGCCATGACCATACTTTAAAACCGAAACTCACGAGGACATTTTGAGAAAACAACATTCTGAGGAATGACAATAATGACATTATGAGAAGGGGCTTTTTTTGAAAAGTCTATTATGCACATTGACGCTAATCTAGCTGGTTGTTTTCCAGGGGATATAGTGACAAACTACATAGGCTTCTACCTGCTGTGGTATGTCGTGATGATCCTGGAACTGCAGTTCGCGTTCACCGCCCTGTCAGTCCGCGCGCGATTCCAGGCAGTCAACGATGCACTGGCGCTCACCGCTAGACACATATCCGTTCCATGTAGGTCTATTTAGAATAACAGAGACAGCGCTATATATACCAACTTCTTTCCGTAGAAAGATAGATGAACACTAAACAGGAAAAACCAAGAAATTAAAAATCAACATAACGTACAAAGGCGGTTTTATTGCTTGTAGCAATCTCCACCTGCAAGCAACCTTTGATAAGAAAAGAGAGAGAGGTGTAGATAGGCATCACGTCTCACATTTTGCGTCCTGTCTGATGTGAAACTTCATTTGTAGCTAGTTACGACTACATTTAAAATAAAGTAAATAACGCGTAGTACATAAAATCTTGTAGTGTTTGGTGGCATTACTCCTACGTAGATTTTAAGATACGATTATGACAATATGATGATGGTTTCAGTGGAAAAAGCCAAAGAACCAACGCCATTGAATATTTTTGCCATACGAGTAGCAGCAGAGTCTCGAAGGTGTGCTAACAACGTCAGTTTATTAGTGGACTCCATGCCTGGGAAGGAGCATGCTGTTATTATTCGGAATGCAGGTAAGATACGTCAATCATATACTTTTTAAATACTAATAATAATTACTATAAATGTGAAAGTGTGTCTTTCTGTCGGTTTGTCTATCAAATATCTAATTATTTATGTATGTTTTGTCAGCTTTCATGGCCCATCCTCTTTACCAATTTTGACGAAATTAGGTACACAGATAGCTTGCATCCCAAGAAAGGACATAGGCTACTTTTATCCCGGAAAATCGAAATGTTCACACGGGATTTTTACAAAGTTGAAACTTACACGGACTAAGTCGCAGGCATCAATTCAATGTAGCGCAAACACTTAGAGCAAAGATTTAATGAAAACGATCAATTTTTTTGGGAATTTTCCAAAAACAGAAAGTGGCAGTTGTATGGCCAGATCTCGCCAGTAAAATTTAATTGTGCTTAATTATTTCTTATAGCCAATTCAGCTAAGCAAACAATAACTCCTATAAGATATTTTTAGTAAGCGGTGAACCAAAGCTGATTGTACCACCGTGTGAAGCCATCAGGCGCCTGGCGTGCCTGCATGGTGCTTTATGCAACGTGGTGCACCGTATCGGCAACAGCTACGGCCTACCACTCATAGTCATTCTCATATCTACGTTGCTGCACTTGATTGTGACGCCGTACTTCTTGATCATGGAGATTAGTAAGTTGATAATGTGATAATGGTGATAATAATCTAAATGTATAAAAGAAAAACCTGATTCACTGACTCATAAACGCCCAGCTCAAACCCTTGGATCTAAAAAGTTGTGCTCAGAGATTCACTTTATAAGCCTAATAACTCTAATAAGGAATAAGGCTGGATTCTTTTAAATGCCACGGAAGTACGTAGTAATTTATAGAAATAAATAATGTTCAGGTGCGTATGCATAGACGTACCAAATTTTAATTCAGTCGTTTATATAAACGATCTGCGGACGTTTACGAAATGATTTGTTTATTTATTTATTTTTTTATTTATTTCATTGCTGTCATATACTAATAACTATATAACTTAAAGCTAGATAAGTATAGTTACATGACGCCCTGTCAGGGCATGTGCATGGGCGTGGGCATGGGCAATGAACTGTTTATTAGCCAAAATGAAACATTTATGAAATGAAGTATGTATTAGCTTGTAGTGCAGCAGTTTTACAGGGTATATTATGGTGGTTGTAGGAACAAAAAGCCCTAAAAAATTCTCCTCTCATTACAGTGGTATCTTCACATCGTATTCACTTCTTAGTGCTCCAGTTCCTTTGGTGCGTCACACACGTGTTGCGAATGTTTGTGGTAGTGGAACCCTGCCATTATACCATCAATGCAGTGAGTATAAAATCCGATCTTCACTTTGTTACGAGATACTGACTAAAGTCAACAACAACACATATATCGCGAATGGGTTGGGTTGCCTAATGAAATCAGGGAAAAGCTACAAGGATCAAGGGTTTGAAAACTTTAAAGCGTAAAACCTTGACCCTTGACCGATTTTCAAGTGGCACTTTCTTTTAATTTTTCCTAATGCTTCGATTGGTATTTAATTCGTTAGGTTACTAAATCATTGGTCATTTTAAAACACCTGTTTACAATATAAATAAAGCTTTGCCTGAAAATCAACTCTGTCGTCGGTAGTCAAATACTAAGGTAGGACAGAATATAATTCCCTTGTATTTTCTAACCGTTTTTTTTAAAGTTTAGTTTTAATTTTATACTTTCTATTCCTCTGTTTTTGTGTTGATGCTAAATAAATATTTATTCGAAGATCCCTGTCTCTCCTAATGCTGTTTTTTTTTATATTTGGAAACAGTCCACTTTCCAGCGCCACCTAGTCTTAGCAAAAGATATTCCATAGGGAAGCTAATAATAAACTCTACTATGTGGTATGTTATAATTTCACATCACATATTAACGACAATGTCCGCTAGAGTACGCTGACATAGCACAAATTCTATCACTACCTTTTTCATTCATTTAACTAAATCAGTAACTATAGAAGTAGTAATAACGTAGACCTAGAGGTCGTTGTTTAATCCAAGCATTTTCCTAATTTGCATTTTAGGACCGATTTTTCAAACACATTATGAGGTTTCGACAGTTTTTGTATAGGAAATCTTTCAATACGTCAAATTTATTTCTCAGAAAAAGTTATTTGACGATTGAAAAGTCCCAACAGGTGGAGATGGCAATTGGGGTGGGGACACCCTGCACACCCGCACAGCCCCCGCGCTAACCCGGTGCGGTATAGCGTGGGTGAAGCGCAGGTGTGCGGAGCGCCGCCCGCCTCATACCCCGATTGCAATTTCAACTTGTCGTGTACTTCAAATTGTATTGTATTGTAACACCAGGGCAAAAGAACCGAGGCGCTTGTGTGTCGGTTGATGACATCAACGCCCTCTACCGGGATGCTGCCCTCTCGACTGGAACTGTTCTCGAGGCAACTGATGCTGCAGTCTGTCAGCTATACTCCACTGGGGATGTGCACCTTGGACCGACCACTAGTCGCCTCTGTTAGTAAAAAGTGCTTAGTAAGATTTAGCCAAGTACCTACCTAATTTAGGAAACCATGTTTTATTCTAATTTTATTATCTTTTCAGCTTGCTTAGCATCGATCTACGATCCTAAGGCTGTAATAGCAGAGTAAAAAAAAAATTGGCCGGGAGTCGAATTCACGACTTTTTAGCATTGCATTCTACATCACAAATTCATGGCTAAGATTTTTTAATCCATACTTAATTATAAAATATTGATTAATAAATAAGTGCGAAAGTGTGTCTGTCTGCTATTCAAGTTTAAAATTGGATTACAATTTTTTTTCAGGTACTGGGTGCCGTAACCACGTATTTAGTAATATTGATACAGTTTCAAAGATATGGCGAATAATAAAATAAGGATACTTTATTTCTAATTAAATTTAAATATTAACAATTGTTAAGTTACTTATATGATTATTAAATATAAGTTGTTGTTGTACATACCATTATTTAAGAAGAAGATAAAACAAAAATACCCATGATAACTACCCACTTAGTTTTTCAAAATCCTGCGAAAGATAATTTTCATGAATTTTCCGGACAAAAATCAATCCTTTAGTAAAAGTTAAAATAAAGCATTTAAAAGCCGCATAACTCTGAAAACCCCGCCTGGACGTCCCCAAACGTGTTCGAAATTCCTTGCATTCTCCAAAACTCTGTTTTCGTAGTTTTGCATAATTTCTCCACCATGTTTAATCTTTACTGTGGTAAAGTTTGTCCCATCTAATATGCTAATAAAATATAAATATTTCACATAAATTTTAAACAAAGAAATAAGTAATCTTTTACTTCAGACATAGTCCATTAAGTTACCACAAACCAAAAAGACAACTTAGTAAAATTTAACGCGAGAGTTACTAACAACTTAATTTTTAGTACAATTTGTATAAGTACAGTAAAATTATTGCCATCGTTACTATGACGGTATGACATATCATAGTTAGGTAACATTAAAAAAGCTAGGTAACATATTGTATCTACAGTTACGCACACAAGGCAGTCAGATGGCTGGTAACTTTGTGTAAAGTTCCATGCATAGGAAATTTTCGCCAGTCCGCCGGACATATATTATAACTTAGCCCGCTTATATCTAACTTCGTTATTAGATTTTCACTGTCGGACTTTTCTTTCTAATACGTAGGAAAAAGTGAAATAAAATAAAATGAAGTATGTATATTTATTTTGAACAAAATATGGACCATTTCATAGGTGTCATGTAAAAATTACCTGAAAAATATATTCATATACACTTTACTTAACGCCTTATACCTATCCTAGCACCTTACATAAACTAACCTATGTAAAATCGCGAAGCAAAATCTCACAAAGTATATAACATTCAATCGCGTTTCATTGTTTACACGCGTGCACGTCCATCGACCCGAGCTAAAGAGCGCGCTAGCGAATTTCCAAACGTAAGAGTGAAAATTCACGAAATGGTAACATCATAACTGAGAAAATTCACAATTTCCTATGAGATAAGTACCAATGCTGTTGACCTTGATCATGATTCCTAGTTATATTAATGACGCAAACGATTGTAGGTTTGAAAAATTGAATTGAAAAATTTAAAAATCACTTTCCGTGAAAAATCACTGTGAAATCACTTTGAAGAAACGTAATAATATTACCAAATGAAAATGATTTAAAAGTAGCAATATTACCCATCTCTATTTCGAACAGATAATTTCGATTTTAAATCCTCATCGAAAGACGATTGGTAATGCTATCAAAATCCGTTTAGGAGAGAGGAAAAACGGTTGATAAAATTTAATTAAAATCGTGGGTTATCTGAGCAAGTTATTCCGTAAAGTAGAATGCTTTTCTGTCCTTTAAAAACAATGCTATATTTTCGGCAATCCGGAATTCAAGATGAAGAAATTGGATCAGCGCAATTTGAGACGGTTTACCTACTCGAGATGTTTTGATTTTAATTTGATTTTGTTTAAATTGGTTCTTACTTTCGTTTTCCACCAATAAAATGGAACGGCTATTTTTAAGGTTTTCTATTATCTTGTAATTAAAGTGATTTAGCTTTAGAAATGAACATATCCATAGGAGAACCAGAGTAATCGACTAATTTGTGAGTAACTCATGTCAAGCTTATTATTTTGCCATAAGCCTACTTTGTCGTATTATTTTACAAATTGCGAAAAACCAAATTACATTTGAATTTCGCGGGCAGACCCGTGTCATGCACCTTAAAATCCTTAAGACCTTAAGAGATACCTTAAGTATCTCTTTCGATTTGAGACCAGTGTTCTATATTATTGACTATAGTATATTTACTAAACAATCTCCTGATGTTAAAATTACTTTCTCATCAGTAGCCAAACTTTATTGACTGAACTATCTGAGATGGAGTGCCTTATAAATTACAATGCGACACTAACTGCCGATCCTTGTGAGTTGAACAGCTTTACCGCGATGCAAGTTTGAATAGCACGTGTGAGGACATAGATACAGTCAGGCATAAGCAACATATTATACCAGAGGTTCCCATACTTTTTTTTCATAGACCACTTTCAAAATTTAGCTGGTTCCGGTGGCAGGTAGAACCTGCAGCTACAACTCTACCATAATATTCTCAAAACTCGACAAAAATGTGAAGATCACACTTAATATTATAAAAGAGAAAGTTTGTATGTATGTGTGTGTGTGTGTGTGTGTGTGTGTGTATGTTTGTTACTCCTTCACGCGAAAACTACGGGACGGATTTGGCTGAAATTTGGAATGGAGATAGATAATATCCTGGATTAGCACATAGGCTACTTTTTATCCCGGAAAATCAAAGAGTTCCCACGGGATTTCGAAAAACCTAAATCCACGCGGGCGAAGTCGCGGGCATCGGCTAGTTAGATCTAATTATGGAAATTTGCGTTGTGGCTGTGCTCCAACCACGAATTAATAGTTTTCGAAAAAAAGAGTGAGAATTGATTGGTTAATTAATTATTTAATTGTGCTGTGAGTGGATGTCAAGCTTTGAAAGCTTCAAACATACCTAGTGGTAGTACAAAATTGTTATTTTAAGTTTAAACAAGAATAACATAGTTCCCGTATGATTAATATTACTAAATGTTACACAATCTTTTGGGCAGTGTGTATTACAGCTATAGTTCGCTCATTTGCGGTAGTATTTCAAGTGGCAATAGACGGGGGTAGCTCTAAGTTCCAAACTGCATCTAAAATGTCTTTATCAGGATTAAAAGCACAGTTGAGAAAGATGCCCGCTTTGTGTGGCTGTATAAAATATTACAAAGAGTATGCCTCCCTGAAGAATTATATAGGTAAGTATATCATTTTGAGTTGTGTAATTTTTTTTAAATGCCTGATGATTCGTATCTGCAAAGAGTACAAAAAACATTTTTCGCACATATAGCATATCCGTCCGTATTTCTCGACGCCCACAAAATACTGGACGCAAGATGATACGTCACAACCATTTGACACTTCGTAAGAAACGACACTAATAAACACACAAAGAAAATGAAACTATATTTGTAACCCAATTCGGTTTGAATTCAATCGAGGACTGAACATACATACTAATTGATAAAACGATTTAAATTGAGCCGAAGAAGGTCAAAACTGGACGGGAGTTATAGGAACGAGTATGAATAAAAGATAAGTGCAGTCGGCATTCGTACTGCACAAGGGGTGGTAACAGCCCTGTGAATTTCACATTTACAGAGAGCTTTCAGTATCTGTTAAACCATAGACCCGGGCGGACGCGTCGCGTTCACCAAATGATAATCCCCGAAGTTGCTTTGATATAACTCAGTGTATTGGAATCTCAAGAGACGATAGAGCCTGGTAAGTGGAAAATTATTAATCAATAGAGTTCACGCGAAATTTTTTAATTGTAATTAACACATTTTTAACTTGACCCTTATTACGTGGGGTATTAGGTCGTAGTTCTGATGAGTTTTAGCTTTAATTGCGGTTTTATTCACTTTTATGTCTCGTTTTAAACGCTTTGACGAGCTCGCGGTGGAGGATTGACCGCTGAATAATATTAATTTAACTATAATTTAAATGTGGAATTGTATATTGTGGAATTTTCTCAGATATTACTCGTAAGTCTGAGTTTTGATTTAATTTAACATCGATTAAATCATTACTTTGCTTATAATTTTATAAAGAAAAAAGATTTGTTTGTTTGTTTCTAATCGATAAACTCTGAAACTACAGAACCAATTTTAATAACTCGTTTACCAATAGAAAGCTTCCTTATCCAGGAGTAACATAGGCTAGACAGGTGTATACAGTAAGTACCTAATATAGGTTAGGTAATAGGTATATCTTTCACCCGAATGAAGCCGGGCTGATCAGCTAGTAAAAGATAAATCGATCAGCCTGGCAGATCAGTGCCTGCAATAAAGGTGAGTATAGATAAATTTAACACAATATACATACCGGCGGAAGCTGTGATAGCCTATAGTGGCTTGGTATGCCTAGTGGCTAGTGGTAATCGGAGGTCGGGGGTTCGATCCCGGGCAGGCAGCTCTAACTTTTCAGTTATGTGCGTTTTAAGCAATCAAATATCACTTTCTTTAACGGTGAAGGAAAACATCGTGAGCAAACGACGTGCATGCCTTAAAAGTCTCCATGTTCTCAAATAATATGTGTGAAGTCTGCCAATCCGCATTGGGCCAGCGTGGCAAACTATGGCCTACAGCCTTCCCACTCTGAGAAGAGACCCGTGCTCAGTAGTGGGCCAGCAATGGGTTTATCACACTAGCTGCCATGTTTTAAGTTACACCGTTTTGTAGGTACCTATCTATAACTGTATTCAAGCTATTATTTTGAGAGCATCCGAAAACCACAGTTGATTTAAATGATTGAAACAGAAACCTTGATTAGGATGAAGTCCGCATATGAGACACTGCAAATACAGTTTTCTAGTTTAATTTGTGTCTAAATTCTTTATAGCTATTTTCACCTTTGCGAGCACAGGATAATGTAAAGACAAGCGAAAAAAATTTGCACTTAAATATAAACCGTGAGTGTATCAGCTTCCAAAGCAAGATCGGAACTTCCTCCATAAGTGTAAAGGAGCTATATTAAATAACACAAAGTACAGAAGTGAATGGCTCTACTTATACATCACAAAAGCGTTATAATGTATAGAGAGCCACTTGAGCTTCTGAGGAAATTCAGATAACTGGGTGGTCATACAAATTCAGGTGGGATATAAGCCGAATAACAATGTTCCGAGTCGTTCAAGCTTATTGAGTTAGTCCTCGGGCTAATTGAGATAGCTTGCGTCCGCATAATCAAGAATAGAGAGATGAAGTGTTCTGAATACAATTTCCGTCATCTATCTATAAAGAGGTAAAGTTATAAAGAGGTAAATATTATAAAGAGGTAAAGTTTGTAAGTTTGTTCGTAGGAAATAATCTCTGGAACTACTGAAACGATTTTAAAAAATCTTTCACAAGTACAAAGCTACATTATTCCTGAGTGACATAGAGCTATACTTATTTATGGTTAATCACAAAGTGATAAAGCCCCGGCGAAAAATAAAGATTAAAAAAATACATGTGTTTTCGAAAAATTAGAGATCCCTGCGAAAATAATTGTAAAAAGCTTCCCGTGCGAAGCCGGGACGGGTTGCTAGTAATCTATGCTTTCATATACTTACTTTTTGTAAGTCTCTCATTTATTTATTTTTCTCATTTTACCCTATTTTTAAAAAATGTTACTTACTTATTATTATAAATGTCTGTCTGCTCGCTTTTCGCGGCCTATCTGCTTAACCGCAATTTTGACGGGTACAGAGATAGCTTGCATCCCAGGGAAGGACATGGGATTCCTTTTGTCTATATATTTTTGTTTTTTGTAATTTGAGGTCTAGAAACTTGAGTTTTTGTATGTAGGTTTTTCTCTAAAGTAGACCTCCAATAAGAAAGGAATTTTCGGAAATTCCACCCGAACAACGGTGAGACGAGTCAGCTAGTTGGGTTACACAATTTTGTATTATTTCAAAATTCACGTCGGGAATTTCGCTGGTTTATGAACTCAGATTGCAGCTTTTCTTTGTTTTACGAGTAAAGTTACACAGTTATACTGCAGTCCAAAGGGATAGAGTATTAAAAAAGTTTCAAAATTCGCCCGGATGTTTAAAATGGCGTAGCCTTGTTTGCAGACCCGTTACCACTTTGAATATTTTTCGGACAGAAAAAGCTTGAATTTTACTGTGTTTTTATGAATATAGAACTTTGTTTTAAAATGTTGACTCAGGAACTCTGTTATTAGGTCAATATTACATTTATATTTGCATGCCTTGCATATTTTTACTGCCTTTTGCCAGCAAATTATCCTGTGAAGGTAAAGGTTTTTAGAAGTTCCATATGAAGCCTTTGCTCTTCCGGAGTATAATTATGATCTAGATCACTTGCAAAGTAGATCTATCGAAATCGATTGAGTTATGTTGCGACAGACAGACAAAAAAAACATTCTTTTTATTTTTCTTCGTCTGTCTGATTTTCCATCCAGGCTGATGTCCGGAACGAGTGAACTGATTTTTCGATTCTGGTTTCTATTTCTTCTCTCTTTGTGAAATTAAGCAAAGCAAGACAGACAGAAATAATATCTCCAAGAATCAATCCAAATAGAATAAAATAGAATACAATAGAATATATTATATTTCATCAAGTGCTTTTGAATCGTCAAAATAATTTACCACTATACAAATATAAGCACATAATATACATGGCTTAAATAAATTTACCAAACTCAAACCTACCTGCATATATTTGGCATCGCACCTGTGACATATCGATTGCTTGAGCGTATTTCCGAGTAGATACGGTTAGTTAATGTTCGCAATTCCATTGGTAAACAAATGTTGGAACTGTAATTAATTTCTCGCTTGTTAATAGATTTTCGCACGACTTCGTATTCGTGTATGAAGGTTTGTGATTTAACGGCCTCTCAGGTGCAGTGATAAGAGGTCCCAGGTTCGATTCCCAGCAGGGGTTTGGAATTTTATCATTTCTAAACTGGTCTGGTCTGGTGGGAGGGTTCGGCCATGGGTAGTTACCAACTTTCCGGCAAAGCAGTACCGCCAAGCGATATAGCGTTCCGGTACGTTGACGTGTGAAAGAAAACTGCCATACCCCTTCCAGGTTAGCCCGCTTCCATCTTAGATTGGATCATCACTTACCTACCACCAGGTGAGATTGCAGTCAAGCGCTAACTTCTGAATAAAAAAACCAGTCATCATCATCATTATCAACCGACAGCCGTCTACAGCTGGACATTGGTCTCTTGTATGGACTTTGACACGCCACGGTCTTGCACCGCCTGAATCTAGCGGCCCTCTGCGACTCGTTTGATAGCGTCTGTCCACCTAATGGGATGTCTTCCAATGCTGCGCTTTCCAGCCATTCCAGCACCTTGGGACCTCAACGTCTATCATTTTTTAGGGTTCCGTACTTCAAAAGGAAAACGGAACCCTTATGGGATCACTTTGTTGTCTGTCTGTCTGTCCGTTCGTCCGTCCGTCCGTCTGTCCGCCCGTCCGTCGTGTCTGTCAAAAAACCTATAGGGTATATTTTCCAGTTAAGTGGTAAATAGCCACAACAATGAGATAATGATGCAATAGGATGCGTTGAATTACGTATTCTTACAATTGTCACTTTAAACGAAACGTGCACTGAATGTCTCACCTTTTCACTGGAATAGCAATGCTTTAACTTTAAACGAACAGCGACGTTTTCAACGCTGACGCAGCGATGAAGTTAGGCATTTGAATGCTAAAATTAGACCTACATTTAATATGTACTCAGCGTACGTCAGCACTTTAAGTTTCGAGACAAACTCAACAGCGACAATACTGTTTTTAGGGTTCCTTACCAGTTGGATGTCCGCGTGAACGGGACCCTCTTATTAAGCCTCCGCTGTCCATTGGTCAGTCCATCCGTCCGTCTGTCAGCGAGCTTTATCTCATGAACCGTAATAGGCAGAAAGTTGGTATTTTCACAGAGTGTATTGTCTATTGCCACTATATTATCAAATGATAACAATTGTAAAGTGGCTGCCATGAAAATTTTAAAAAAGTACTGTAAGTGTTATATCTTGTACGATGATAAGATACTATTCGTGTGCGAATCCGACTCGCACTTGACCGGTTTTTTCTTAGACTTGAGAACACACAAACAACAACGTGTTCATTGCGGTACTTATCATAATGCAAGAATTTATAACATAAAGGCTTTAAATGTGTTCATACTACGGAGTGCATCTAGGAACCGCGCTGTTGCAGTATTGCACCGTTACTGATGGCCGACCTCTGCCGTACAAGAACATGAGTAAAGAGTTGTATAAGTGCATCATACATTAGGTATCTTATATTACTATTAGCTTAACTCAAAAAACATGTATTATTGAAATATCTTATCGAATAATTGCAATGTCCTCCCAATACCCTCCTCGGGTATGTTTTGGGAGGACCAGGTTACAACACGTAGAGGATTTTTGAGAATCTAAAAAAGTAATCGCAAATAAATTATGTAATTAGAGAGCGATTGCTATCACATCTAAGTATCCAGTTCACGTCTAAACACCGAGGACATTTAAAAATTGTGTCGAGTCTCCGAGAGAGACTAAATTAAAAACCGTCATAAGATCCGTATTTATAATATAATATAACTACGGGGGTTATGACGGTTTTTAATTTTGAAGGAGATTTCCATAGAGTTTGTATAATATAAATTTAAAAAAATAAAAATGGAACCTGATAGTAAATTCTTTTTGCGACCATAATTAAATTCTGTACGCGTAGCCGAAAGAATACCTGATATTTAATTCTGAAAATTCAATTTAACTTTAGCTATTTCACTTAAGAGGAACATTTTCTCAACTTTCCCTGGCGTACCCTTAAGTAACTCAATACTTTGTCGTAAACAACATAATTTAATTTAAAAAAAGTGATTTTCCTTTTTTAAATCAGTGTAATCCTTACCTTTCTCCCTGGCGTAGTGGTGAGCGCTGTGATCTTATTAGTAGAAGGTCCCATGTTCGATTACCGACAGGGGCATTTTGCAATTTTATTATTTCCAAGTTTTCTAAGCATGTTAAAACGGGTGACCGATCACAAGTGATTCACAAAAAACAAATAACAAAGTTTCATTTCACAAACAACGTTCGGCAAAATTATGAATTATTTAATCGTCGTTATAAAATTTCTGGTTCTACAAATAATTCACTTGACAAAACAAATTACCAAACAAATCGTCATTTAAAAAAATATCATTTGACAAACAATTGAATAATAGGCCAATATAAGTCTTCGCAGAGTGATCCTTTTGCAGGCTTAATATAAGGCTTACATCTCACTAGCGTGGATAGTATTCGAATATCAAAACTCAGTATTAAAATAATAACGGATCTTAACCATCACCTTGTTTTAAAGCTCAAGTTCGTCCATACATCTATAACGAGTACCCCAACTGAAAGTAAGGTTTAAGTTAGTGGTACTCATTTTTTGACTTTAAATCAAAGATCTTTAGGTCCATTTTAATCTGTCGTTAATGTGTTTCTACGCTGTAATTATATGATTATAATAAGCACACAGTACTTGGAAGGTACCTACTATTAAGTATTTTGTGGTCTAACGTGTTCATAGAAGCTACAACGACAGGAAATCCGCTAGATCCCAAAATCGAGAGGGATCCAGACCGGGTCGTTGTTGTGAATAGGGTCCGGATCCGTAGTGAATGCTTAAGGGTATACTTGCAATTTAGAAGGTAAAGTCAAGCGAATTATTGACAAGTATAATACTCATGATATGGGCAGAGGCCCCGTAATAAAAGCTTACCTTAGTAAGAAAAAACGTATCTATTTCGTAAAATCAAAAAAAAAAAATAGCGTCGATATCTCGATCGCTTAATCGATTTATATGCAGAAGAATCTGGGAATTCATCACTTTATTATGACAAGAACACTTCTCCCATTATGTTTTAATAAAAAGCGGTACGACTTTCATAAATGACGAATACACCGCAGAGAGAGAGAGAGAGGGAGAGAGAGAGAGAGGAGTATAATCAAAAGGAGAAATCCCGATATTTATTGAACGTGCTACCTTTGTTCATCCAGACTCCGTGTCCCTGTGGCATGGTGCTTTATTTCCTTCGCATCCTACAGTAATTAGTATCTTCCTATTTGTTGTTCGTAATACTACATATCTACATATAGTATGGAAATAAAAATATACATGCGGTATAAATAAAATCAAATGAAAATATACTTTTGGTGTACGAGGCGAGAGATCGCTTAGTGATAACTAATGCCCGGTTCCTATAATCAACTAATCGTTATTGTACAAAAGCTACTATTCGTTTTTGAGTTACGAGTAACGAACCGTAAATACCGTTCCTATAAATTTTTGGGTCAGCTACCTGAGACGGCCAGATGTTGGTTATCCCCGTTACCGAAGCACTCCCTCGACACTCATCACGTTTCGTTCTACCAATGAAGCATATTTTGAATTACAATAAAAAATAATTTCTTTATTATTATTTTAAGCATGTGGATGTTATGGTGTGAAAAAATGCTTTTTTTAGTTTAATCTATGATTTCGGTGTTGCAGAAATCTTTTTATTTTATTGGAAAGAAAAAAAATTTGTCATTCGGGGCGCGTGAACGGAACGCAATCTTGACCACTGTGGTTCGTTGGAACATAGCGTAGCATACCAACTCGCGTTTTGAATTTTTGTTGTTACAAGGATACTTTAATAAAATCACATTAATATTATAAAGGCGAAAGTTTGTGTGTATGTGTGTGTGTGTGTGTGTGTGTATGTTTGTTATCCCTTCACGCGAAAACTTCTAGACGGATTTGGCTGAAATTTCGAATGGAGATAATATCCTGGATTAGCACATAGGCTACTGAAATATTTTTTATCTATAACTACTTTTTATCCCGGAAAATCAAAGAGTTCGGGAAGTCGCGGGCATCGGCTAATAATTTTAATTTATAATATTCCCCTAATTAATAACACATTGTGCCGTATACTTACCCGAAAATTTATATAGGTACTTAAATATTAGTGGTATTGGTAAGTAAATTAATTTTGTTAAAAATTATAGCCTCTATACCTATTAGTATTCTTCGAATCTAAATGATTCACATGAACAGAATAAAATTGATATTTATTTGTTTTATTTGTAGAAAATGAAGAAGCCAATGACGAAAGACGAGGTTGCATTACTAGTAGATCTCATACAAAGTAACCCTATACTAACGAGCAAGGAGAGTAGTTCCTTCTACTAAAAATAACATCACTTTCATCGTCAGAATTAAAGCTATTCCAGTCGGACAACATTACCAAATCGCTCAAATCACGATCTGAACGAGACATTTTCAGTAGAAACGCAAAATATGCGAAACAAATCTCAAAAATAGAACACAACCACATCACAACCGGCCGATATCGGGCAGTAAACAAATTTCAAACGAATCGTAACTTTGACAGCTCGTTGACATTTCTTTTATTTTATAGGAACACCACAAGCCGTCTTCTACATACATTTGTCTTACTATCCGTTAGTCGTTACCCTCCCATCCGTACGTAGGCAGCTATCGGTAATTTAGCTTACGAAACGTTTTTTATAGGAACGGTTTTGACTTACGCCTCGTAGTAAATAGTACTGTCCGTAAGAAAAACGAATCGTTTTTTGGTTATAGGAACCGGGCATAAGCGATCTCTTCCAGGAAACCTAGAAAAAAAAAATAAGAATATTGCATATAATCCATGATAAACATATAAACTTTTTTTTATTCTGTAAATCTTATTTCATTAAGATGTAATAAACTTAACAATTAATTAAATATGATTTAAGAAAAATAGTTGAATACATATTAATAGCATTCTCTCATATATTTATTATCTCAATATTAAATTAGAGAATTCTAATAAATTGGATAGTGCTATATCATATCATAAAAACAAGATTATGTTAAATTCAGTTTTCTAAAACAGATTTGTTAAAATTCATACAAGTACGTAGGAATTGGGACGTGCATTTTCAAACTTGTGTTCGAGATTGCTACACGCTGTAGCAATGTCTCGTAGCAACTCAATTAACGTAGTAATAATCGTAGCACACTCTACGTATTCCTGATTTTTTAAAATTCCCTATATACACAGATTGAAAGAATTTTTATGTTTTGTAATAAATGGCGAAAGTGCAACTTTATACAGTGGGATGATTTCGATAAGAGAGGTAGTTTGCAACGACAAACAACGACACTTTTATGCCGTAAAATCAAAGACTTACTCAGTATTTTTAAAAGCCAAAATCATCTAATTTCCTATACCTATTCAGAAAAACTTGAACTAAGAATTTGGAAGCTTACTTATCCCACGAAAATTTTACTACTATAAGATAAATGATAATAATAGTTATGATCTGGCAGTGAGGAATGTGATGCACACCGACAAAAAAATAATTTTAGGTATATTTCGTGCTTTGAAGAATAATTTATAATGTCAATATCGAGTAAACACCACGATGATTTACAATGATTTTAAATTATCGAAATTTCAATTCAACCCCGTTGCATGAGTCGTTATCACGACGAAAGTGGTGCTACGAGAGATGAAGTTCGAGCTGTCATGGAAAATAGCGATAGTTCAAAATTAATAATAATTGTGGTACGTACTTAAATTATGAAAAAAAAAAAACATTTTTATTTTTTAACAAAATAACGAAGAAGGTATCACAATTTCATTTCATATTAATTAAGAAATAAGTATTCTTCATGAAATATTAATACAAATCTTCCGGAATCCTCAAAGCGGGACCACTATTTAATTATTATTAATGTAAACTACGATGAGAGCGTTTTAATTTCAATAATTTAGAGACAGCTGGACGCTGAGAACTTCCAGAAATACGGCGAATTAAAATACCTGCACCTAGTTTAATTATGAGACACGAGGAGATTCGACTACCTCACTGATTCATTGAGCAAATCAAGACCAGCTCAAACTTCAGACAGATTTTCCAAATAATACGTGAAATACGTGTTCCGATATACCTTTACACAGGACTCGCAGTTGAAATCCGTATGCATAATATGCAGACCGCATTCCGACATCTGATATGTATTGTAGTGATCCCAGACTACGATTTGACAGATGTTGCCAATGAGTACATTATTATGGAGCCCAGCTGCCTCCCCCACCGCAGGTTCGCCATGCTGGTTCCTAAGATTTCCAAAAATTTACTTGTGCTAGGTCTTAAACAGTGATAATAATACAATGCATCGGAGGTAAAAATTATATGTTTTGACATATCAACTATTATTTATGTCGGATTTTATCCACCGTTGTTCGTTGTTTGGAAATTGGTAAGTAAAAATTTTTAGATTTTGAAATTTATGCCTTTCAAAAGTCCATATTCAACGCAGAAAGTAGATTTGGACAAAATCTAGCAGAGGTAGAGGTAGAGTGAGTTGAAGGCAGAGCGGGGGTGACAGAAAGTTACATGGTTTTATAAAGCCCAAAATATCAACGTTGAAATATTTTGATGATTTTTATAAAAGTCATTGTTTAGACCTATAATGTCGTTGCAAGATTTGAGACACATCTAAATTCTGAAAGCTGTATTTGGTATAATTTCAGATATCAAATACTGACCCACTTACTAACATTAATCAATTGTCACAGAAAAAAATAAGCAAAAAACAAAGCGAGAACTAGTTTTGTGGTGAAACTACTAGTTTGATTCGTGTTTGCAAGGAATACCCACAATACAATTTAATAAGAGAGTCATTATACAAGAAAATGAGATTTTAATCCCTAGACTTCGCGAGGCTCGGAGTATAAGTTCTTTATTCTTAAACTCAATTCAACTTACGGAATCTGTTTGTCTGATCGAGTTGGAGCGGGTTCACAATTGAATCTTTTATACTCTCTAATTTGTTTATGTAAAAATTGTTTTGCTGGCTCTGTTCTTTAACTTATGACATGAAAAAAAATATAAGATTTCAGAGTATTTAAGTCTGTTTAACATTCTAAAGAGTACGAAATCAATATGCTGCAAATTTTGTGGCGTTTGTTTGTTGGTATCAAGTATCAAGACTAATCGTTGAATTTTGTTAAATTGTCAGTTTGTCAGAAGTCCGGACTCAGTGTCCATATTTGCAAAGGTAAAAAAGTGGCATGGTCTATTATAAGTATATAATATTATAAGTGTAAAACTTTCAAAGTCACGGCAGGATAGCACCATAAAAGATTTTATGTATTTTTTAACTCTCATTTATTTATTTTGCACATTCTACCCTATTTTTAAACAATGTTCATAAATAACAGCAATAACAAAAACAACAAACAATAAAATAACAAAAACAACAAAATCAATAAATAACAGAAACAAAACATTACGTATTATTATTACGCATTCCAACTTTATGACTATCACTTGCAAGGCTACTCATAATAGTTACGAAACAGTAGTGATAATGTTAATTATACGTCTATCAATGATAATATCATTGATGCAAATGCCGTTTGTATAGCGTGATTAGCGAAAATTGCTCTTGATAGACAAAGGGGACTCTACGAAGACGCTGGTGTCCGTACTCCGAAGGCAATCTAGTCAATTATCTACACTTAGCATTCAATTCAATTATAAAGCATGCATAATTCCACATATTGTATTTTCCGAAATGGTGGAATTAACAGCAACATAAAGCGAATCAGAGCAACAAACATCTATAAAGAGTTGCAAAAGCCGCGGGCAAAAAAAATGTCGCACCGTTGCTTGAACTGCTGAAATAGAGACATAACAGCTATACAAAAAATGTATGGCAGGACGTCATACTAAACGCGCGCGTACATACACCGTATGTATGTAGAATTTATGTAATGCATAATACACAAGTGTAAATTAAAAATTTATAACACCCCCGACAAGTGAAGGTTACAGTAACTAAAAAAAAGCTGATAACTTTCAAACGGCTGAATCGATTTTCTTGGATGATAGCTAAGAACACTCTCGATCAAGCCAGCTTTCAAACAAAAATAAACTAAATTAAAATCGGTTCATTCGTTTAGGCGCTACGATGCCACAGACAGATACACAGATACACACGTCAAACTTATAACACTCCTCTTTTTGGGTCGGGGGTTAAAAAGAAAGAACTGTGCTACCGCAGTGCTACGCGCGCTTTGAAGTATGAATCCTATCACAATAATTCTTATTACAATTTAGAATCCGTGTTGAACATTTTTCCATTGTGTCTGGCTGTCGTCACGCGTAATGTGTATTCAGGTTTTACTCAAAATAAAATTTTGTGTCTTATAGCTGGTCCACGTTATTGAAATTGTCCATTCCTGTCCAGCGATTCAGTCTACCTAGATTTGAATAAATGGAAACCAGCCATTATTTTTAAATAATAAACCGGTTAATTCAAGAAGAATGTCTTCTTGAGTATGGTTGGCCCAACCTTTGAACCAACCATTCTTGAATTGGTAAATGTGTTTGTAAATGTGTTGCTAGACATCGACATCGAAATAGAATCTGCGATACAACTGCAAACAGACATAAAGCCGTCTCAAAGGAAAACGGATATTGCTTTCAGCTATACTTGGAAGTTGCACGCTTTACACTAGCGTAAACAAAGTTTATGCATTTATCGCCTTTACACTTTCATAAATAAAAATCATTTTCGCATGCATATTTACATAACAAACATTATTATAGTACTAACAACAGTACGTATATCATAACTTTTTATATTCCAAACTATAATTACCTTTAAAACTGTACGGTGAAAGACTAAAATCGTTTGCTTTATCTTATCGAATGAGCATACCGTTTCTGTTTTGATGCCAGTGAATTTTATTCTTTATTTTTATAGGCATAAAAGCTATGGAGGTAAACAGGGTTTTCACCCCATTGTATAATCTCGACCTCTTTCCGGTGTCATGACCCGTTTTCCTCGGCACAAACTAAATTCATACACATAATAAATGTTAGGTGTTAGATTTTTTTTCTCAATGAGCTCTTAGGCCCAATTTACACGTCCATTAGCTACCGAGTTAAGTTACCGATAAGCCTAGCATGAAAAGTAATTATTTTTCTTCTGGGTTGAGCATTAAATACGATCCTACACAAGTGATTGAGATACTATTTTATCTGTGGTACTTCGATCAAAATTATTGTTCAATCAGTATTTGCTCCTCCGGTAAAATTTAATTTCGTGTTATTATACCGTACCACTCGCGCATCCGTAGCTCCCATCCGTAACTCCCATCAATAGCTTCCATCCATAGCTCTCATTCAGTCCATATCACGTATCCCTCCACACAAACACACACTGTACAAAAAACATAATATACGTTTCCACCAATCCTAAGTTATGCGGAGCAACATAAATGATTGATGGATATCCACTGCATTTGTAGTACATCTCTGGTGGAAAAACAGCCTAAGGGCTGTATGCATATGAGTCATTTAAAGGCATTATCAAATTAGAGCATCAGGATCAGCATAGTTCTGAGCGGCGGCGGTGCGTTATCCGAATTTCGTTCAGAGTAGTAAAACCTTTAGAAATTCGATGCTAAATAAAACTACACAAGGATAAACGAGCGAAAAATATGAGCAATGAATTTCAAAATGGCAGCTTGCAATCCGCCCATTGTCTAACCGCTTGAGACTCGCACACATTTACACGTATCTCTAGTACCTACGTGTATAACGCCAGTGTGGAGAGTAGCGTTAACATATTCATATTTTTAGATCAACGCTTGCTTTTTAAAAACTTTTTAACCTCCGACCCAAAAAGAGGGATGTTATAAGTTTGACATGTGTATCTGTGTATCTGTCTGTGGCATCGTAGCTCCTAAACGAATGAACCGATTTCAATTTAGTTTTTTTTTGTCGAAAAGGTGGCTTGATTGAGAGTGTTCTTAGCTGTATCGAAGAAAATCGGTTCTGCCGTTTGAAAGTTATCAGCTCTTTTCTAGTTACTGTAACCTTCACTTGTCGGAGGTGTTATAAATTTTTAATTTACACTTTTTAATGGAAAAATAAAAAAATTGTTTTCTTATTTATCGTTTTTTAAATTTTGAGTTATTATTTATTTGACTTGTTCGTATGTTTCCATTATCGTCGTCAACTGATAGACCTGCACTTCCACGTAACACGTAGGGACTACCTAACCTAACCACACGTCACGGTCTTACGTCGCCTGAACCCAGAGGATCCCTGTAACTCGTTTGATGTCGTATGTCCACCTAATGGGAGGTCTGCCAACGCTACGCTTTATGTTGTCATTCCGTCAAAATCGATAACAGATTTTTCGACTCCTTCCAATTATCCGATTTAGTTGAAATTTTTCAATGCACGTGTGGTTTACATAATCTCTTATAATATCACTGACCGTTTCTGATGTTGGAGGTGGTAGACCGACATAAATAAACTCTCTACTTGTATATGGCAAGTCAATCAAATTCGGACTCATTAGTTTTCCATGAACTACTTTTTAAAAAATACAGTGAAAACTGTTTTTAACCGACTTCAAAAAAGGAGGAGGTTCTCAATTCGTCGGAATCTTTTTTTTTAATGTATGTTACTCCCGATTACTCAAAGACGCCTGGACCGATTTGGTTTTTTTTTTATCAACGGTCGCTTTATATTACTAGCCTTATCAAGTTATCATAAGCCAGTACATAGATACAAACCCCTGAGTGTAAAACTTGAGATTTTTTTTGTACTCGAGATTTTCTCTATAATGTAGACTCCTGCTAAGAAAAGATTTTCAAAAAGTCGAGTGAAGCCTGGGCTGGTCAGCTATTACATTATGCTTAATTAACAATGTATTTGAAACACACTAAATTAACCGACCTCTCGAAAGTTTGAAGCGAAAAGGGTCTGAACCTCGCAACCGGATGTCATGAATCATGAAAAATGCAAATTGCCCTGCCGACCGTACAAGGTAAGTCACCCCATGAATGCATGAAGCATGCCAGACTCGTTAATGGCGATACGGCACCGACACGATTCATGCTGACTGAATATTGTACTTTTTGCTTTTACATAAAATAAATGTACCTACCTACAGCTAGTCTCTTGTGAATACCACACGCTATATTAAAAGTACCTATGTATTTCATCTACATAATATTATAACGAGCAATTTTTGTGGGGTAATTGGTTCCTCGGCTCTAACGATTTGAATGTGGCAGCGTTACGTTAGTCACTAAAGTACCACACAACACGGCCTTATAGACACTGACTAATTCTGTTTGTACACAACTCCATGCTCTTCTGGAAGAAGCATTATGAACTGAACTAGCCGATGCCCGCGACTTCGCCCGCGTGGATTTAGGTTTTTCGAAATACCGTGGGAACTCTTTGATTTTCCGGGATAAAAAGTAGGTAGCCTATATGCTAATCTAGGATATTATCTATCTCCATTCTAAACAGCCAAATCCGTCCAGTAGCTTTTGCGTGAAGGAGTAACAAACATACACAAACTATACTATATACACACAAACTTTCGCCTTTATAATATTAGTGTGAAGTGTGATAAGAAGAGTTCACGCCATTTAAATTAAGTTTAAAGATCGTTTACAAATGAAATAGCTTCAATGCCTTTTTAAATAATAGCCTAAATTCACACGGACTAAGTAAGTACTAAGTATGTCCATAGTCTACTAGCTGATGGCCGCGACTTTGTCCGCGCTGATGTTTTTCAAATCCCGTGGGGACATTTTGATTTTCCGGGATAAAAAGTAGCCTATGTCACGTCGATCCGTTGCTCCGATTCGCCGTGATTGAAGGACAAACCAACAAACTGATAAACCAACATAATTATGTGATATAAAATTTACTTTACGTGGATAGAGTTAATAGCGTCTAGACATCTTTAAGACGCTTTCAGCTTTTTTCACATTCAAATTGGCTATTCAGGTCCTGTAAGACTGTCGTGTATCGTAAAAGTTTTCTGGCTATGTGCCACGGTTCCGTATCTCAGATTCGCTAATAGATAATCGCAGTGCATTCAACCCGAAGTGTTCGTGCTGTCCAATCTAGCGGCTGTGGTGAATTCGTTTACCTTTCTTGTTGAACGAAGACTCAATACAATCTGAATATTCAATTACTAGAGGATGCCCGCGATTTCGTCCGCGTGGATTTAGGTTTTTAAAGATCCCGTGGGAACTCTTTGATCTTCCGGGATAAAAAGTAGCTTATGTCCGTCCCCGGGATATAAGCTAACCCTGTACCAAATTTCGTCAGAATCGGTTAAGCTGTTGGGCCGTGAAAAGGTAGCAGACAGACAGACAGACAGACACACTTTCGCATTTATAGTATTATATCCATACTAATATTATAAATGCTAGCTGATGCCTGCAACTTCGTTCACATAGACATTATCTTACTAATATTATGAATGTGATGTTTCTTATAGTGTTAACGCACTTGAGCTGCGCTGCGCAACGTGGCGCGACAATTATAGTTTACTAGATGATGCTCGCGGCTCCGTCCGCGTGGTATTAGGCTCTTTAAAAATCCCGTGGGAACTTTGCTTTTCCGGACTAAAAAGTTGCTGAAGTCAATTTCCGGGGCGTGAGCTACCTCAGTACCTTTCATATAAATCGGTTAAACGGATAGACCCTTGAGAATCCCGTAAAAACTCTGCTTTTCCGGGATAAAAAGCAGCCTATGTCCGTCCCCGGCATATAAGCTAACTCTATACCAAACATTAATATCGATTCAGCGGTTGAGTTGTCAAAACATAGCCGACAGACAGACTGACGTATTGATGAGATGATTGATTGAGATGGATACTATATGAGTTTGTATAGAGCAAGGTGCTGCCGGGTCGGATCACATCGCTTCACGCCAAGCCACAAAGGCAACCGATTTGGCTGGGTATGGGTATAGCTTGTACCCTGAATTAACACAGGATTTTTAAAGGCACAGCCGTCCAACCGAATTTGGCACAGATATAGCTTGCGTCCCGGAAATAGACCTAAGAACTCTCGGATCGGTCCACTACCTAAATCGTTGAGCTACTAAGGCTCCCTGTTTTATCGTTAGACAAATCTAAAAGTAATGTCTCTATTTTTTCAGATAGTCGGCAAAGTTATTAAGCTGTTGGAAAAAAGGTTCAGTAAGTACCCTTACCCAACTTTTAGGCCTTCTACACACTACACGCATCAATACTGTATGAGCATATTTTGCATTATAACGACCGCCTACGACTTCACCCGGGAAAAATGTTTATCCTATGTCATTCCCTATCACGTGAGAATTTCGAAAACTTCAGCCTTATTCCTTGTCTCCTTCCTTCTTTCTGGGTCCAAGGATTTGGACTGGGCATTGATGAGTAAGTCAGTACTTTTTTTTATGATCTTTGGTAATTTATCATAAATCCTATTTATGATAAATTACCAATGATTATTGAGTACTGAAAATGTGTGATTGATACCGAATACCGAAATATTGAATACCGAATTGTCCTTAACATAAGACAATTTTGAATACCGTGTACAAGAGCCCTTAAAGCTTACATTATAATGGTCTTCTTATCTCCCCCACAAAGTCCACGCAACAAAGGCGCTGAGATACCTGAGATATTAATTTTTAAAGTATTATTTATGTTAAAGAGTATTATGAGGGGAAGCTTTTACACAGAATTAAAGTTTCATGAAAAATTGCCCCGTATTTTACAAAAGTATTTTATTCGACGAAGAGACTTTTTCTCTGACCTTCGGTATAAGAACAAAAAACGGCCCAAAAATCTTTATTAGCATTAATTTTGTTCAGTTTCTTTAGTGCTGACACTGACCTCTACTAATACAAGTAGGAACGCTGGACCTGCGATTGGCGATCTATTCTTGAAACAACTTAATTTTCACCATTTGGGCGCTGATAGCTGCAGCGTCATGCAAGCGTACTCGCAACCAAATGTTAGTGATGAGATATCTGGCAACATAGTGTCAACACGAAGATCATATTTGGATAAATTTAATTCCCGATTCGGCGCTTCGAATCGGCACAAAAAATATTCATTTTGTATGGCACACCTCTTCCAGCGCACTCGTATATTATGTCCATTTCAGTGGATGCTGACATTATTGCTTACATTCTGAAACGTTCTTTTTAATCGTGTTACTTTATAACTCTAGAGCAATGAAATCAACGAATGTAATCGTTTTTATTGAATTTTACAGCGATAAAATTTCGGGAGGGAAATGGGAATGGAAAAACAGAAATTCAACGTGGAATAAAAACGTGGGCAGTACGTGAATTAGAGATTGCATGCCTTCCTACGTTTAGTCCGTAGATTCTGCATTCAGCGCAAAGCTGTGTATAAACCGCTTTTATCTGACGTTAACGAACGTAACGAAGATAGGCAGCTTAACGTGCCCTTCTGAGCTATAAAGGGCGTGCAATTCATATTAATACTCGTGACACAGCCACCCCTTTTATACGTAGCAATATCTATAGTACGTAATAGGTTTATTATACTTACTGAGATTGTCATAGTTAATGGAATTGAGATAATAAAAGCTTTCCGTGTTATGGGCCACAAACTCTAGTAACCTAACATATTTATTATATCATATTAGTTTATGTGTACATAAATATCTTATTTGACGAGGAATTTAAACAATCAAATAATCACTGCTTTTAACGATGAAGGAAAACATCGTGAGGAAACCTGCACGCCTGAGAGTTCTCAATTCTGCCAATCTATTCTTAACCAGCGTCTTGCATTTTACCTAAGAGGAGACTCATTCTCAGTAGTGTCCCAGCTATAGGTTGAGATGATGATGATGAATGAATGAGATAAATGTATTTTGAACATTTTGTACAAATGTAGTTGTTAGTTGACAAGCGGAAGTTTGCGAATTCGCATTTAACAATGAGGAGATACGTAGGACTGAGAAACACAGTAACTGACATTACCCGATATACCCGTTGAGTTCAACGGGTTGCAAAGATGAAGTGGCAGTGCACAGGGTGGGCATGTAGTTGGAAAACCCGATAGACGAATCCCAAGGTGCGGGAATGGAGACTTCGTACTGGAAGGCGCAGTGTTGGAAGACGCCCTACTAGGTGGACAAACGGCATCAAATGAGTTGCTGGGAGCCACTAAATTCAGGCAGCACAAGACATAATATGTCTATTAGTGGACCTCTATCGGTTGACGCTGATGATAATGATGAAGGCCTGAAACGTTAATTAGGACCACATAGTGAGGATAGCTAGAAACACACTATAAGGAGAAAACAGTAGTCCGACGTTTTTGATCTCGTAGTAAATGACGACCATGACGATCCTTCAATATAGGGTGTAACACAGCTATAACAAAGACAGTTGATAGTACAGATGAAAAGTTAACGACATTTGCAAATAAAACATTTGACTGACGCTAGAGATCAACGAGCGTTGCGTAAGCGCACTCGGAGTCAATGCTGCGTCGTAGGTGGTAAGTAGGTTTACATTGCGGGTTTGAAAAATACTTACGTAGGTAATACTTATAACATACTATCCTTACTCTGTGCTAGTTGTGCAAAAACAGGGCGAAAACACCAAGACACCTTAATAAAGTAGATACTTAAAATCACAGCGTGATATACACACATAAGTGCTGTCAGCGAAACGATGATAAATACATCTCGTAAAGAGAAAATTATCTACGTTGGAAATGCACTCACAAGATGGCGGGCAAATTTATGCTTTGTGCATACTTTATAACTGCTATTACGGTATTATGGTCGTCAGGATACTTTAAGCTTTATTTTAAACCATCGTTTGTAAACAATTAAAGTCTCAGATAGTAAAATCAACCCGTATAATGCAATGTGAATCGGTTGGAGCGCAAACAGCAACTGAAGCTTGTCGTTCCACGCCACGTCCTCGCCCTAGCGCCATCTTTTTCGTCTCGATGGAGGGGGCTCTGACGTCACGACCACAGCATAACTACCAACACCAAGCAACACCGAACGTGAGAACGAGTTGTTGCCAACACGGCCATGCTGCATGGTGCCCGCCCCGGGCACCCCACGAGTCGGGATAAAATTACTGCAAAATAAACAACCGTTAACACCTGATTCACATTACCTACTTGTAAGGATCCTTCCTAACTTCCTAAGGAATATTGCCCATTCATGGTCACTTATCACTTAACAATCATACGACAGCTCGCAACTTAACAAGATACCTCCACTATGTACTCGTAAGATCCAGGAATATTGTCCATTCGTTATCACTCATCACAACAACAGCTTTCAATTTAAAGAACAAAACAACCGCATCTAAAGGGACTTTGCCACACTTAGGGGACCAGATTTGTCGTAGTTGAAAACCAACTGCACTTAAAGAGCGTTTCGCTCACTTAAATGCAGCAAGTTGGTCAAGACCACTTGCACTTAAAGAATATTTCGCTCACTTAAGCGTACCAAGTTGGTGAAGACCTCTTGAAGACCACTTGCACTTAAAGAACATTTCGCTCACTTAAGTGTACCAAGTTCACCTTCAAGTTCCAAACATCATAGAAGACCACTTGAAGACCACTTGCACTTAAAGAGCATTTCGCTCACTTAAGCGTACCAAGTTCACCTTCAAGTTCCAAGCATTATAAAAGACCACTTGAAGACCACTTGCACTTAAAGAGCATTTCACTCACTTAAGCGTACCAAGTTCGCCATCAAGGTCAAGCATCGTAGAAGATCGCTTGAAGACCACTTGCACTTAAAGAGCATTTCACTCACTTAAGCGTACCAAGTTCGCCTTCAAGTTTAAGCATCGTAGAAGATCGCTTGAAGACCACTTGCACTTAAAGAGCATTTCACTCACTTAAGCGTACCAAGTTCGCCTTCAAGTTTAAGCATCGTATTCCAATGTGATATTTTATATTCATGGTACAATATTCCCAATTATCTTTCGAATATTTTATCAAAGTTCAAGCTTCGTATCCCAGTGTGATATCTTATATCCATGGTGCAATATTCCAACTAATTAATCTTCCAAAATTTTATCACGGCTCGCTGTATCAATTATGTTGCTATACATACTTAATTTTAAATAGATTACTCAACATAATACACAGGGTAGCCTTGCCAACACGGTTTTTAATACTCCATGAATATTCTTTAAAGAAGCAATGCATTAGCACTCACGATTAAAATCAGATCATACCTCTTTACTAAATCTCAAAATTCTTTACTAAATTCTGAACACATACTCAATGCCATAGCATCGTGCACCCACACAGTGCTTCGACACTATTCATCCACGTATGCAATCACCACACTATCTTTATCTACCGCGCATCCACGCAAGGGATCACCGGTGCCTAGTTCACCATAATACAAGTGATTTGATCTCATAAGAATCATATTTGATCTCATCCATTTTATTTTAACTATCAATGCTTTATTATTATAAACGGATCATTTGATTGTAAAGCTGGTGCTATCAAAGTTAACTTTAAATAATTATTATCATACTAAAACTATCACTTTTTAAACTAATCAATATCTTAACTGCAGTTATATTAATGATTTCACTAGTTCACTGCATTATTAATTACAAGGGTTGGTCACCAAATATAATCTTATAACCCACAAACTATTTTAATTCATGAATTACTCTAGTATCAAACAATAATAATAATTGGTATTTCATATTCCATATATGCAAATATTAAATTACGCTATCTCAAATAATTATTAGGCTAATTAAAAATGATAAACAGAGAGTCATGGATTATGAGCGACACCGATGCATGCCACTGCCAAAACCAAGACTTTCTTTTTAACTCATTCATCTGTCCATTCGCGCAGGGAATTCATCTACTGCCACTGTATGCTATTTAATATTTCTATTCGCACAATATACTCTTACTGTCACTCTTTATTATTTTCGGCCCGTCCTGATTATAGCACAGAATTGCAGCTGAGAGCATAAAAATGTTGCATTTGTCTACCCTCTTATTGTAATCTTTTTAATGAAAATTTCTCAAGTTAATAACACCCACTTAGCTATCCGGACAAGAATATTTCTTTGTTCAACGCAAATGTGAAGCTTTTACCCAAATTTGTAATATTAGGTATTAACTACCAACATAAATCATAGTTATTTTTTTTAAATATTATTCTAATTTGCATTATTAATGATATACTATAACTTTACAAACTAAATAAAGCTTCGTTATCATATTATACACACCACAATCCGTAATTATTATTTGTTTTTGAAGCAGGTACCCAACAAATGCAACAAAACTTTTGAATTGAACAGACTAACTACAGGCACTAGTTCTAACTCTGAAGAGAAATATTACTTTCATCGTTACTAGTCTGTCTGTGTCTATTTTATTAAAATATAATGTACAATCCTTTTACCTTCGTTCTAGTTCAATCTAATTGACTTGTACATGTATACAAAACGGTTCTCTGTTTGGATGTACAAAAAATAGCTAAAATGCTTTCAGAGGTCAATGTGTATACGAGTCTACTACTATTACATTACTTTTCTCGGGGATAAACCAAATCGGATCACTCTGTTACATTCCGTCCAAGCAAGTTATTACTCCCTAGTACCCAATAGGTACATACCTATAACCTAAAAATAAATTCGCTTAACGCAATTGAATCAAAAGGAATGTTAACACATTTTTTTTTATTACCTTTTTGTAATTTTGCTAAAAGCCCTTGTATCAACAAAAAAAATTCAGCTTTATCTTTAAATAGAAACCTTACGTAAAATTATTCATCTTGTATGCCAAAAGTACGCCCTAATACTATAACGCTCTAGTCAAACATCATATTGTAATGCATGGTAAATTATTTTGACGATTCAAAAGCATTTGTAAAAGTTTACTTGAATTATTATATTATATTCTATTCTTTTATATTATATCATATTCTATTCTAGTCTAGTCTATTCTATTCTATTGTATATTGAATATTATATCGAAAAGGGGATGCTTATGTCGATGATCACGCAGAATATAAAAAATAAAACTAAAACTTCATATGTAAATAATCTTTACTGTAATAATTTAAAGTTATTATCTATCTAATTAATTATTTACTTAGGTAGCACTAAGGTAAACCTGTACAGTACTTATTTAAAACTGCAACAAAGGCTCTTTTTTAAATATTTACTGATTTAAATAACCTGTATAGCAATAATAATAGATGAAACAAAAGAAACAATATTTAAACAAAACTAAAAAAATGGCTAATCCAAAAATGTTACTACAGTGTGCATGAACTATTGAATGAATATACCTCAATTATACGATAATACGATATAAAAAGATTGTAATAACTTTGTTAACCACTTTTTATTTGTAAATACTTTTTTTTTAAGTCTGATTAATTATAATAGGACATAATTTGAAAACTCCCATAGTCTTTATTTATATGTGACCTTTTTATTTTATTTTTATTTAATGACCATATAATTAATTCATAATTTTTGCTATTCATATTTCATATTTCATAAGAATTGTAATATTACCTTTGATTATTTACATATGTTTTACTTTGCAACGCCCCAACGGGGTTTCATGTTGTAATATTATGATATTTTTTTATTTATGATGTAAGACATGAATGCAAATAAAGAAAGAATAAAGAATTACCTCTATAAAGATACGAAAATTCTAAATATAAGTCACTCGTACGCGCTTCAAACTTGTATTCCTATCAGGAAAATAATAACAGGATATATACACTCCCAATTATGCTTTAAAAGAAGAACAATTACGAAACTTCCCTAAAAACTAGTATTGTAAACGTATGGATGTTATTACTTACCCACACAATTATTCAATGTAGATAATATGAAGTACTAAAATGGATACTTGATATCATGTGCGTAAGTACCTACCATTGTAAATGTAAATAGCTGTAATTCCTGATATTTAAAAGGACTGTTATGCTCTTTATTGATAAATAAATGTTTTTAAACTGAAATCCCTTTACTGACGATTTTGATATGCGCGGACAACTACTTCCGGTATCTCTAAACGCCTCGTGACATGTATCAAAAATATACACTTTTTAACCCCATATATTATGTAACATTTACTTACAATTAATATAATAACTTATTATTATAATATTAATATTGACATTTAATTAAGAGACATGTTACCATAGAAATTAATTCACTTTTTGGTCTCATCAGGATTATTTGTACGGATTCTTCCTGATGAGTATTAAATATTTGCATGCTTATGAAGTAGAATATGAAGGTCGCTGCTTAGTTATAATTTTGAACTCAACAACTGATATTCAGCAAATAAATAAATTTCATTTCATTTCAGTATACGAGTTCGGGATTGGTTATCATGATTTATATCTGAGCTAACATTTCACTTGTGAAGTTTGACTAACCTAAGACATTCTTCGATTACTTTTACCACTACCACTATAGCATTTTAACTTGTTCGTCACGTATACTACCCACATGTTTAATATTTTTATTATAAAAAACTTCTATGTAAATAACAAGCTCAATAGTCACACGTTTTTAAATTATTATCTTCTAAGGACGTATATTACTGATTCTACTATAATAATTGACCCACTATAATTTAAATAATATTTTGTTCGAAAAAAAAGTTGAGACAAACGTGAATTTAACATTTAGTTCCAAAATAAAATTCGAACAAACTAAAAATTAACCATTTTAAAACATATTCCTTTGAATTTGGAACTAAAAGACAATTTCGTTTACCGATCACTATTCCCACGAGGACCACTTATAGACTGTACGCAATATTAAATCGTGCCAGACTTTTAGCTGATACCTTCAACTTAGTTTAGTAACGAATTATCTCACCTGACTATACAAAAGTTTGAGAATACGATTTAGTAATTTAAACCATATTCACTTAATCTTTAATAATTATTCAAAGTACTCACAGTTTCGGTATCTTTACGAGATACCTTATTACGTTTCCATCGCGGCCGACGGTGTCCTGGCACTTGAAGACCTCTAGGTGGAAAAGTACGTTTGCGTTTCGACCGATTTTTCCTCAAAGCGTAAGTTACTACACACTTCTGATGTAAACAATTAAAGTCTCAGATAGTAAAATCAACCCGTATAATGCAATGTGAATCGGTTGGAGCGCAAACAGCAACTGAAGCTTGTCGTTCCACGCCACGTCCTCGCCCTAGCGCCATCTTTTTCGTCTCGATGGAGGGGGCTCTGACGTCACGACCACAGCATAACTACCAACACCAAGCAACACCGAACGTGAGAACGAGTTGTTGCCAACACGTTATACCGTATTTTAAACTAGCAGATGCACTAAAATTTGTAAAATAAAAATGTTCGCTTTATATAACGATCTCTACGACTTAATTTTTTTTTTCAACAGCGTGTTTTCTATGCAGTGCTGATTTTAATTAAACATGTTTAGTAAAAACCCTTAATATAATAAGTACCTATCTTATATTTATATTTATCATTATACCTTTACGACGAGAAAGATTTTAAGATAGCCAAACCTTTTTTCCAATTTTTTTTATCAGATTGTTTGGTATACAGTTCATTGTTATCAGCATTTTTATGCACCCAAGTAGGTATTTTTAACCTCCAACCCAAAAAGAGAGGTGTTATAAGATTGCCGTGTGTTCTGTGTATCTGTCTGTGGCATCGTAGCTCCTAAACTGATGAACCGATTTTAATTATTATTTTTTTTGTTTGAAAGGTAGCTTGATCAAGAGTGTTCTTAGCTATAATCCAAGAAAATCGGTTCAGCCGTTTGAAAGCTATCAGCTCTTTTCTAGTTATTGTAACCTTCACTTGTCGGGGGTGTTATAAATTTTTAATTTACACTTGTAGATTGTTGTTATTACAGTAAATATAAGTTATTTTAAAGGTAAACCGTATTTTGACATGATACCTTACCCATAGAGTTACACCAAAGTACTGGCCTTTGGCGATAACACTAACGCAATTAAAAATTAATTTAATAAATGACCATTAATATCATATCCCATATCAAATAACCATATTATGATGAATGGAACATCGAAATATCTAAATGGTATTAGCAATCACTCACGTAGGTACGAAAGCAAACACAAAACGCAAATAGAGGGTAGGTAAATTAAAATATGACGTAATCCATTATTGGCCCGGATGGACGTGGTAATCAGCGAACGGCCTAATTAAATAGCTTTGCTGCCTTTGTTTGTACTTTTGCGTTGTATTTTTTTACGGATGCCATAAAAAATAGCATGCATTTTGGACTCGGACTTTGTGTGATTGTCAGTTCTGTAATAAAATGAATGAAAGAATAAATGAATAAAAGAATGAATCATATAATTTTATTCTACACCACAAAATTATCACAGAAAACACATACAAAGCAAAACGAAATATACCTATGTTTAGGTACAATTTGGTATCTAAATTTTTTTAAATTTATAAACGAATTCAAAAAGGAAGACGTTCTCAACAAATGAGGACCTGCTTCTTTTCAGGGTTCCGTACGATGAATGTATACGTTTGTATGCATATTGAGAGACTTAGTTATTTAAGTCCATGGCCTTCTTATAAGTTTTCCTGCAATCTATAACTTTTCGCGCAAGTTCCAATCGCACTTGTCTGGTTTTTGAATTCGTTTTGCATCCAAATGCATATTTTTTATGGTACCGACAGAAGGTTTCCATACGACACCACATCGGAATTCAGATGTGAATCAAAACTTAAAACGGATGGTAAATAGCCAAAACGCGATCTGAGATATTTTTAACCCCCGACCCAAAAAGAGGGGTGTTATAAGTTTGACGTGTGTATCTGTGTATCTGTCTGTGGCATCGTAGCGCCTAAACGAATGAACCGATTTTAATTTAGTTTTTTTTGTTTGAAAGGTGGCTTGATCGAGAGTGTTCTTAGCTATACTCTAAAAAAATTGGTTCAGCCGTTTAAGAGTTATCAGCTCTTTTCTAGTTTTCTTGTAGAAAAGAAGGTTAGATAACCGTTAGGTTCATAATATTATGTCAATAGACAAATGTCAAGCTGTCAAGATGGACGTTGCCTAAATACATAATTATTTATTTGAAAATGGTGTTTTGGAAAACTCAAATACATTGGATCGTCGGGGGTGTTATAAATTTTTAATTTACACTTGTATAAAATGTACAGTTTCCCAAAAAACAACCCGAGACTGAACCCGTAACCATACAAGGCACACACTGTGGCCTACCGCAGACCTTCAAGTAAAAAAAGTTAAGGTTGAGATCTACACATCTATAGAGCGCACTTTTCTCAGACTTAAGACATTGTTAAAACGAGATAGCATTATACCGCTGGCATAAATCTGTCTCGTTTTAACTGAAAATTAAGTCTAAGCAAAGTCAAACTGCGCTCTATAGATTTCAACTTAAGAATTACTCGCTGTTTCTGCAAAACACGTTTAACTTTTCATCTTTTTTCAAAGCCTTTGTTCTGATCGTAATTACCGGTACAAAATTTTTAATGAGACAAAAATAATATGTTTGAAGGTCAAACGAGTTTGTTCATAGCTCGCAACTTTATTTTTAAGATAGAATTTTTATTGAGGAACGTAAAATTACACAACAAAAAGTTAAACAGCTCTAAAACCCGACTACTACCCGCGAACTGCCAATACATATAGTATAAAATGTTTTTCTGTCGCTCGCTGTATTCTAACATTTACTATATTTATAAACTCAGAATTTTTTCCTCTTTCATTTGATATCCCACTCGACATAACAGCAAAAAAAAATATTCTAGACCCGCACGTTTTTGGATATAACATCCGTCAGGTCAATTTTTTTCGTATAAAATGTAGCCTATTGCACCCGGACCATAATAACAAATCGATTGGCACCTCATTCATCAAAATCGGCTTAGTAGTTTAGGCGCTGCGGTGGAACACACATAAATACAAACCTACAAACATATACATACCTAGACTGCTAAAATCGTAACCCTTCCTTTTTACCGTATTTCTTTTGGCGTTCCCGTAGTTGGGTAAAAAAATCTCACAGGCAAAAAGGAAAGGGATATTCAGATCTTTATTTCATACCTTTTCAAGCGATAAATAAATGAAATCAACTTAATAACTTCATTTATTTTGAATCATTTGCCTGTAATAATAAGAAATCAAAACGTACCCCTAGTGAATTTACGAGACGCGAGGATCTAAGCAATTTTCCTTTTGCTTGGTGAATGCTGCCAGACGTCGCTGCCAGATGTTTCGCTATTTACTTTTCACGCCGTCCTTTATTGTAAAGTGATTTTCCTTTTCTGATGCATATCGACTATTAAGGCCCACTTCCGCCAAACTGCTTAATCGGTTTTAGTCAATTATATTTACTAGCTAGCAAATCTTAGGGTTTACACTACCATAACAATCCAATGCCAATAACCATTTGCTTTTGTAATTTGTGTTTTAGTTTTTCAAACATGCAATGTCTAGCGTGCAAAACTTGGGTCAATACCCCAACAACGACGTGGCATTGACCCCGATTGGCCTATTTACGTAACGTTCCCCACGAACCCTAGCCCTCGGGAGGACCTGTGGATGATGGACACGGAGCGTTCCGTCGTTCACAGTGTGGTCCTCGGGTTGGTTGGCGTGCTGTGGTTCTGGCATGCCTCTAACGTTGTGTAGGGGCACGTAGTGTCCCAGTGGTAGGTCTGCTACGGCGGACATCCGCTGGCGGAGTAACGAGGCGTTTTCGGTCCCTTGTGCTCCATCGCCAGCGGTGGGATGGAACTTCGTGAGGTTTCTAGTTGGTAGGAGTCCGACATAACTACTGTGCTCCCCCGTGGCCGGTGGTATCCATGACGGATTTTCCTCACGAAAATAAAAGGATTTCTCTGTCTAGACGACTTCATCGAACCTCTAGTGGGTAATAAACATTCTTCATCTGTGACCATATTAACCAACCTGGGCACATTTTTTAAACACTTTTCTACATACTCGTTTCTCCATAATTACTCGAAACATTGGAAGACTTCTATATACTCGTACCCTAATTACACTGCTCCGTTTTGACATAGATTGATGTTACTGTAAGCCTTCGAAAGACACTCGAGATTAATGAATAAGTGTATTCAAATCCTTTCAGCGGTTTTAGAGATTAACGCCAGGAACAGTTAGTAAGTATAACATTATGTGGAACCCGTACATTACTATGAGAATAGTGTGGCCTAATTGCAACATCGCATTCAGTCAACTAGCAACGATTTTGTTCGCGAAGCTTTCATGGTTTTAGGGTTCCGTACCCAAAAAGTTTCAACGGGGACCTATTACGCCACTGCTGTCCGTCCGTCTGTTTGTCAGCTGACTGTATCTCATGAACCCTAATAAGTAGAGAGTTGAAATTTTGACAGATAGTGTATTTTTATTGCCATTATAACAACAAAATTGGTAAAAATTAAAAAATATGACGGATGGACAGCGGAGGCTTAGTAATAGGCTCCTGTCGGCATCTTTAGACCCATTTACGCACGGTCGACTAGTCGCCCAGCAACTTAGTCGATAGCGACCGTTAGAATCTGTAATTTCTATGGAAGACGGCGAAGGAGAGTTGCCGGGTGACTAAGTCGACCGTGCGTAATGGGTCTTCAAGGTACGGAGCTCTAAAAGCTTGTAGCAATTAGTCATTGCAGCGATTACCTTTTAAACTTGGCACGAAAATACGTCATAACTCATTGTGCGGCACATGGTGTCCTGCAATCGATAGTAGCCCGTTATACGTAAAAGCAACGATAAAGTAGGTGATTATAGGCATGGATCGAAGCGACATGCTTGGAGTTAATAATATAATCGCCTGTTCACATTAAGTTCACTAGCAACGCGCCCCAGCTTCGCACGGGTAGCTTTCTACTGGTGAAAGAATTTTCAAAATCGGTTCAGTAGTTTCAGAGATTACTTCCTACAAACAAACTTACAAACTTTACCTCCTATAATATTAGTATGGATAACCTCAATATCCTGAAAGATACCGAGATAATATTATACTCACTAAACAAAATAACATCTGGTCAAAATAATGTTCAGTGAAATGAAACTAATGCAATGATTGATGAACTGAGTTTGTCGGCGTATGATTGACTTGCTGAAAATAGCCACAAAATGTTATTGGAAAATTTTATGTCTAAAAACAAAATGATATTCTATGCATGTGTACGGCCTCATTTATTTTACACCGGGTTCCGGCTTTTTTCGGACGAAAATATTGCCAGATCTGATTTTTAAAAATACGTGCCTACGCTGTAAAATCCGTAGAATTTTCTATATATAGTTTAGATACTATCTAAACTAAGCGTAATTTGACTTACTTATTTTACCTTGCCCCTAAACTTAGTTTTTAAACCTAGTTCCTAATTGGTATAAGGAAATTGAAAACTAGACAAATAAATCTAGGCGAAAAAAAAGCGTCAAGTGAGAGTCTGATTCGCATAATCCGTACCATCGTACAAAAAATAACACTTTTTAATTGTTTTTTTGCGATATGTCCACGAATTCACGGTTTTTGTATATTGTCTTTTCCTTGCTGTAAGACAGCACAAGAGAAGGTAAAACACTCTACAGAAGGGAAAAGTTTGCTACGTGCAAAAATTCAAGATTCTATGTCAACGGGCAGTACCTATCTACCCTATCTACAGTTTTTGATTCCCTTGACAGGTATTGACAGACACGACAGACAGACACGACAGGCAGACAAACGGACAACGAAGTGATCCTACAAGGGTTCCATTTTTTCTAGATAAGCGAATAAGATAAGGAACCGTAAAAACAACAGCACTAAATCTAAATCTTTCCTAAATCTAACCCAATCTAAATCCATCTTAAATCTTATCTGGAACCTAAAGTCTTTTGTTAAATTTTATTTTTGTTTTTGGGTGGATGGGAACACGAAAGTTACTTATTACAAATTGATTTTATTATACCATGCCAGGGGTTTCCGCAATGTAGCACCTGTTTATTTAGCTACGGTTTTCCCATTAATCAAAATATAAAGTGGGGCATTAATCTACGCTGTGGTCACTATATCATTGGCACATGTTGCAAGGTTGCGGCCACTAATTTTGTGTACATTTTCGTAATGGCCAATAACTTTTATCGGTAAAAAATGTGCTGCACTTGATTTCACCTGGCTGAATGTACTGAATCCAGTCTAACGAAGAGATTGCATCGTTGTTGTTAAGCTTCATTTACGCCAAAGCAAAGCAATGATATACTAACTGTAAGGTTATTTTTAAAAAGTTGATTTGAGTTGTCAAAAATAATATAAAATTATTAATTTAGCTGATGAAGGTAGTTTGGTAAAATCGATATTTGGCTCATTCGATGTCATACAATCTGTTACCAGGAGGCCAACAAGATTGAACTTGCATAAATACGGGTGTTTTGAAGGTTTTAGTGCAGTCTCCTTCTGAGATTCGGAGCGATATCGCATATTTTCGGTATTTGGGTTGTGAACTGGATAATTAGATGTTGTGATAGCAATCACGCTCTAATTAAATTATTTATTTTGGCATTAGTTTGTTTAGATTAAAACTCTCGGATAACCTTGCACATTAAACTTGTGTTTTTTTGTGTTGGTTTTGGAGAGGACATTCCAATAATTCGATAAAAATATTTAAATAATACCTGCTTTTCTGAGTGACGCCAATATTTCCTAACAACTGGTCGCACATTGTAGCAATAGCAGTGTGGCATGGCAGCACCTTGCATCATGTGGCAGGCTATCGCAATGTAACCCAACATACCTACTCTAATTCCAAGTTACATACATACTGTGTAAGTTACTTTGAAGCACGATGCTACTACTAAAAATTGGCTGCTGCAGCTGCAAATTGATCCGGCGTAAAATAGTCTTTAGTGTCCTTACATCCGAGCGATTACTTGTATACAAAAACTGAGCTTTAGTTGTATTAGCAGCTTTTATTGTGGCGTTTGGGAGTGGTAAGGACGTCCATATGAAAGCACTTTGCACCACTTTGTAGCCGGAGGGAAATCAGCTTTTTGTTTCGACGCTATGATACCTAAAAAGGTTCAGGTGATACTTGACATAGCCAAGGTTCTCCCAACCTTAGTTCATGTATAACCCAGCCGTAAGAACAACGAAATGTATTATGAAATCGAAAGATAACAGTATTGTTTCGCTAAACTAAATTAAAATTCAGAAATATTTATTCAATGATGGCCAACTTATTTATGCACCGGAAAAAGCTCTTCGCGAGGCCTTATTTTGCCCGTAACGCATGTTTTCGTACCAAACATAACATGACAAAGAAAAACATGAAACCGAATTCTAAAGTGCCGAAGTAATAACATAACCCAAAATCTCAGCACTAAAATACGTGCTCCAAACATTTCCAACATCATCAGTGAAAAATAAAAGAATAAAGTACAACAAAAATGCAGTGTGCTCCATGCAAAATGCTCTTCGCTTTAATATATTTTATTTATTCACTATTCTGGCCCCATGGCTGCTTTTATAGCGACCCAGAAAACTTTCATTATGTCCCAGTTATTAACATAAGTACACACGACGAGTTGTGCGAGTGTCCGACCATTTAAAATATTTCCTTTTTAAACTAGAACACTGGGGAGTAAATTTAAAAACGATTTTTTTCACCTAACTTAAAAGTAAAATGAGGTTGAATAATGTAATAAATTAAGTCATTTTAGCATGAAATTAGGAGTAGATGCGTGCCATCGTTTCATGCGTTTTGGTTTCTAAATATATAGAAGGAAAATGCGACTGACTGACTGACTGATCTATCAGCGCACAGCTCATACAACAGGACGCATCGGGCTGAGGCAGTCAAATAGCAATATAACGTAGTATAGCCTGTTCTTCAAATTTTGTCAAAATCGTTCAAAAGGATGAGCAATAACTTAAAATTTAAAAAACCCCCGACACAAAAACCAATATAAGAAAACTAGAAAAGAGCTGATAACTTTCAAACGGATGAACCGATTTTCTTCGATTATAACTAAGAGCACTCTCGATCAAGCCACCTTTCAAACAAAAAAAACCGAATTAAAATCGGTCCATTCGTTTAGGAGCTACGATGCCACAGACAGATACACAGATACACACACGTCAAACTTATAACACCCCTCTTTTTGGGTCGGGGGTTAACAGGGCTCCTCCGTCACTCGTTTCATACAATCGTAATTCCAATTTCATTTGAATATTAAGCAACCAAAGTCCATGAAATTTTGCAGACATATTCTAGAAACTAATATCTGTGTCAAAGGACACTTACTCGTAAATCGTCATTGACATTCAGATATTTAATAATCCCCTGAAGACATAAACAAATTAATCTTTACTTGCTAAATAGTTATACCTAATAATATAGTAGGTAGGTAAGTGTAACCTCACTTAATCAAACCCCTACCTCACTTTAACCTGCCGCTATAAAAATAGCTCAGAGGCATCACAATTTGCACGCATGGCTGCTGATCAAACGTATTTAACCAGCGAGGCGTACGTGCTCACGCGAGCAAGTCGCTTTTTGATGTGCGCGCACCTTTACCGCTTGTTTTCACAATTTATTACACGTTAAATAAATTTAGTGTTCACTGCCTTACACTCTTTTAGTTTTTAGCGATTATTAAGCGTAAAATATTAGAAAATAAAATATTAGAACAGTTTTCCTTTTTACACGACTACGCCTGCCCAAAAAAAGAAAATAAGGGTTCATGTATGTATGTAAGTCAATTTCTTTATTCCACCATAATTTCTAAATGCCTGAACAGATTTAGTCCGTTTTTTGGCAGAACAGTCGGCATGTTTCCAATATTTTTTATTATTACTAACCCTACCTTTGATAGCTTATTATTATGTAATAATAGTCCCTAGCCGATATGCCGGTACATAGATAGCGATTGGCCTAGGCATTCAGCAGCACTTGGTCTAAAAACTAAAACTAGTTTTGGTTCTTGACTATTTTCTTCGTAACGAATTTTCAGGCAACCTCTAAAACTTCCCTTGTCTAAATTTCTAGTCCAAAGGTAAATTGGTATAATGAAGCTTTGGCTTTGGACTAAGCAATCAAGAGTTATGTGAGTGAGTTTGCTCAGACTATGAATAAAGTGATAAGTAAGTAGGTATATGAGACTGCAAATTTGATTTTACGTAATTCATAAATTATACGTTATTCATCTATTGTGGGCTGCGCGTAAGAACCGTAAATCGAGAATTTATTCTAGAAAGCAATTGTATTCTTTTAAGAAGTACGAGTAACTACTCATAAAATATTTACAAGTATAAAAACAGTCCCCAATATCATTTGGTTCATTACATCAGTAAGGTGCTCGAGGATACTATAAAATGTAAATGAATTTCTCTCAAATTACGTATGTACAAAATACACAGGTACAAAAATAACTCAGCGGTAGGTATCGCAATTTGCACACATGGATGATCAAATATTTACCTGCACAATGCCCACGCGTATGCTTACGAGAGCAAGCGGGTTTTTATGTACCTAGATTTATCGCTTATATGCCTGCCTACACATTTATTTGTCACGGTTTCAGTGTAAATTTTTTTTTTAAATTCCATGTAGAAAAACAGCTAGTGTCTCCAATAATGACTTTACCACTGCACCGATTCTACTGAGAAGAGTCGAAAAGAAACTCAGTTTCTCTTGTATATGTATACAAGAGTTGTATAGATATAATAGGTATCTGTAGTCTGCGTAAATATGACGTAGGTATAAAAATCAAAACTAATTATTTATTGTTTTTAAACAACTAAAAAGAATTGTTCTGTTCGGTACGCTTGAATGGATTTTGCATTTTTTTTAGTTTAGACCGGTTTAAAAAACTATACCTACGTCAGAAAAAAAACAACATAAACAAAGTTTTGCAATATATTTTGCTTCTAACACAAAAATGGAAAAGGGATACATCTTCAACATACATATAAATGGTTAGGAACATATTCGTAACAATCGGCAATATTTCACCACGAAATGAAATGTTCTTTCAGATAAATGCAAAAACCATTATTTAAACAACAATATATTCAATTGATCACGTTTATCCGCGTTTCCGAACCGATGGTTTTGCGAACGATAGCAGACTCTTTATTGTAATATTTCAATTTTACATTTTTTGTACTCATAATTTCTATAGCAATATTCTGCAAAACCACATTGACTGTTGTAAGGTTATTTTTAAAAAGTTGATTTGAGTTGTCAAAAATAATATAAAATTATTAATTTAGCTGATGAAGGTAGTTTGGTAAAATCGATATTTGGCTCATTCGATGTCATACAATCTGTTACTAGGAGGCCAACAAGATTGAACTTGCATAAATACGGGTGTTTCGAAGGTTTTAGTTCAGTCTCCTTCTGAGATTCGGAGCGATATCGCATATTTTCGGTATTTGGGTTGTGAACTGGATAATTAGATGTTGTGATAGCAATCACGCTCTAATTAAATTATTTATTTTGGCATTAGTTTGTTTAGATTAAAACTCTCGGATAACCTTACACATTGGACCTGGTGTTTTTTGTGTTGGTTTTGGAGAGGACATTCCAATAATTCGATAAAAATATTTAAATAATACCTGCTTTTCTGAGTGACGCCAATACTGTGAAGTTCGCATCAACACTAGGACCACTTTTATTTATCCGATTTACATATTACGATGGCGGAGTTCTCCCATAGTGATATTCAATTTTGAAAATAACTATTTTTATTGTTTGGCCTAAAATAATAAAGATACGTTTGCATCTAGCACAATTATCTTTTCTCTAGTTCTTATGAATAAGTGTGTATGCCTCAGTGTTTTGTTGCAATAAAGCTTTGTACCTACTACTCCTACTACTCTTTCAAATCACGCATAAAGAAATCTCTAATATTATTTAAACTTGTAAAATGCTTACATAAATACAAACATTTTGCTTAGCTACCTAAGCAAAATGTTAGTACGATACCTAGTTAATATTTTCTGAACGAAAGCAACTGCGCGCATCATATTCGTTAGTAAATAAATCAACAAACAAGAAGAAACACTAACAAACTATTGATAGACGAAAGTTACTCGAAAAGCAAAAGTTACTACATCTAAGTTTTCCCGGTAATTAATTCCTAGGGAACTTTCGTTTCATAACTTATTTTGATATTTCTGCTTTAGCGCCGGTGCTATACAAATCACATAAATGTACTCGTACCTAATAATGTAAGAAACTGTAACACTTATTATTCATTAAGTGGCTTTGACTATCGTTGAGTTACATGTATGAATATGTTTACCCAAACTGAATGACAATAAACCCTATATACATAGGTATATATTTTTATCGTAAACTTCGGAGTTGACTGCATCTTTCTTGCTTTTGCAATCATACAGCCTTCTACATTCCGGCTACAACTAGCTACTCGCCCTTGGCTGGAGGGGTATCTATTTGTCGTATAGTTTCGATCAAGTTTGAAGGCCCAATCTGAGCAGTTAATAATGGTTGTAAGTATTTTTATTTGAACTGCTCATGACTTCGTTCGTGTGGATTTAGTTTATAAAAATCCCGTAGAAACTGTTTGATTTTACGGGATAAAAGTAAATAACCTTGGTCGCTCTCCAGGTGTACACGGATAAACATTTCAACTATAGGTAATCATACAAAAAATCACGTCGGTCCGTTCCCATGTGCGACGTGATTGAACAAACCAACAAACAAACACAATTTCGTATTAGTGTATAAATAGTGATTCCTATAAATATGCATGTAATAGTATTGTTATTCAAAATATGTTCATCATTAATTTCATTGTTGTTGTGAGAGCTCGTCCTTTCTCTGTGGAACAGATTTAAGCATTTAGATTTGTTACGAACAAAAGCGTGAGCCTTTCGGACCTCACATAAGAATTATTGTTCATCTTATTGTTCCATTTATCATTGCAGCTTTCACTTTGTTCGGGTGACGTGGAATAATGCGGTTGAAGTCGAAGGAAAATTGCATTTTTATTACAAAACTGAATACCCGTTTGAATACTAACTGAAAAGATTCGTGCCGATTTCGTAATTTATTGAAAGAATCAACACAGGAAACGATTCAAAAGATTTGTTCTGGAAAAATCAAAACCTTGCTTTGCACTTTTAAACTTTTTGTATTGGTACAACGTGTAGCACGTGCACTGTAATTTGCACTCCACAAACGCACCAAAACATTTCACTTAGGTATATCTTGCAAAAAAACAAAAAAGTCATTCATACTACTTTCGTTGGCACGACACATAATACATACATAATACACTCTTTAAGTTAAGTTAGTTTTTAAGTTTTATATTTTAAATTTTATATTCTAGGTTTTATATTTTTTATTTGTATTTTTTATTTGTATTTTTTATTTTTAGTTTTGTATATAAGCGTCATTATTTGTAATACTATGTTTATGTGTCGGTTTCAACGAATAAATTCTATTCTATTCTATTCTATTCTATTCTATTCTAATATTATAAATGTGAAAGTGTGTCTGTCTGTCTGCTACCTTTTTACCGCCCAACAGTATAACCGATTCTAACAAAATTTGATACAGGGTTAGCTTATATCCCGGGGACAGACATAGACTACTTTTTATCCCGGAAAATCAAAAATTTCCCGCGGGATTCCTAAAGACCCATCTACTTAACCGATTTGTATGAAATTTGGTACCAAAGTAGCTTGCGTGATGCGTCCCTGTAATCGAAATAGACACTTTTTATCCCGTAAAATCAAACAGTTCCCACGGAATCTGTAAAAATCTAAATCCACGAGGACGAAGTCGCGGGCATCCTCTAGTTTAAAATAAGCTAAAAGAAAATCGTTCATGATAATAATTAGGTAAGTGGAAGATAAGCATTGACCTGGAAGGGTATTGAAATTTAAAAAGAGAGCAAAAATATGGCTAAAAAATACACGGCCTCCAGGCTACACCAACTAATCATTCTGATGGAAATAGAATAGAACCGCGGTGACTCTGAATAATTTTACAACCATTATTTTATTTTAATCTACATTATACTCTCACGGGCCTTGCCTAAATTTGTTATTCAATATCTAAGTCGAATTATAGAACTATTCTGGAATAAGTAATGACAACTCGGGGGACTAAGTTTAGATTACCAAAGCGGCTATCTATTATTAATTTACAGTAGTTGAACTATTGCAAATTATAGTTCTTTAGTTACATTATAATTAGGTGATATATGCCTAATGCATCTTGTTGTTTGTTTGTACTCCGAGGTCGTCTAAAATTTTTCTCTGAAACTGAAATAAGTACCTACCATCTCCACTGTTGAAATTACTAGTTTTTTCAATGCTCCTTATTAAAATTTATAAATCTCAAAAATATATCCACCGCTATATCATAATTCTCTCTCTGAATTTATTGCAAAAATCAAATAATTACGAAAATATAAATTCAACTGATAAATAACTTGCTTTTATTTTGTTACACATTGGCTTGATAGTTACAATTTCACAACAAGAGTAAATTAAAAATTTATTACACCCCCCCGAAAAGTGAAGATTACAGTAACTAGAAAAGAGCTGATAACTTTCAAATGGCTTAACCGATTCTTTTGGATTATAGCTAAGAACAGTCTCGATCAAGCCACCTTTCAAACAAAAAAAAAGTAAATTAAAATCGGTTCATTAGTTTAGGAGCTACGATGCCACAGACAGACACATACACACATATACACACGTCAAACTTATAACACCCCTCTTTTTGGGTCGGGGGTTAAAAAGATTTGGATTTTGGCGTGCGGCAAAGGGTCGTTGAGCCCATATTATTATTCAAAGTGTATGAACATCATAGAAGCATCAGAACTAGTGATGTGTTTTTCCTCACTGGCATAACTCCTGAGTTACAAAGGCAGTATGAAACGGATCTATATAATAAAGCGGCACGAAAGCGTGGAACAAAGCCGGCGACTCTTTGCCCGGCCATTCGTGTAGTATCGCGGGTTGAAAACGTAAACCGAAGTGGATGCCCACTCGACATAGATTCAAAAGAGATACTACTGGAACTCGACAAAATGTCGATTCTATTTTTTTTTTTTACCTAGGTACAACGAAACGGAGTTAGGTTTAAGAATAGGGTACATGTTTGTACGTTTTTTGTTAATTTTTTTCCATAAAACTATTGGGCCAATTTTAATACGAATTTTTGCTTTATGTAGGTAAGTATCATTTCTGTGCAAGTTCTAAGATATGTTTTTAGGTTACAGGTCACCAGAAGCACCAGAGGCAGCAGTTTGTCGATTTTTTTTTCTAATTTGAATTCAATTAATTCAATTAAAAATAGGTACACTTGATTCAGGTGAGTTCCAGGATTTTGACCATACCCTGAGCACGGCTCGAATAAATCTATGGTATTTAATCACTAATATTATGTGGCTTGAATCCTTTTAAACATTTAATTTGTTATCTGACTGTCTGTCTATGTGTTTGGCTGCTAACTTTTCACGGACAATCCGTTAAATTGATTTTAATGAAATCTCAGGGATAGACATACTATGCTATTTTCATCCCGGAAAGTCTAAGAACTCCCACAAAATTTTTCAAACCTAAATCCATTAGTATGAAGTCGGGGCATCATGTAGTTCAGAATAATTATTCCAATTACATTTGAATATCTATTATAGTGAGAGTTTTTCATTCGTCTTTCGAACTAATGGTTCGGAATTCTGGTCGTTATATACGCTACAGCTAGATGAGGCCGCACAAGTACATAACAGCGGCGCTCATAAATTATGTAATCCTTTGTTTTGTATCGTTCACACTTCACGCTCAGGATCTAGACGCAAAGTACTGATACACTAGCATTAGATATGAGGTTTTCTGAATACCTACCTTTGCTTTTACTAAAGGTTACCTACGCAGGGTAGCTTTTACGACGTTGTATTGTATCTCTATTTTAAACCACGATTACATAGTTAACAACAAAACAAGTCTTAGTGATATTAGTTTCCCAAAAATAATTAAAAATTATAAGGGTAAGCTCGCATAGCGAAACATTACGCGATTTTTTCCGCAGAATTCTGTGGCATGGAAATTGTATGAAGCCGTCCGCACGTATTTTTTCGCGAGTGCATGAAGCACCCGCGAAAAGCCTCCCTGCAGGACGCACTCGCTCCCACCTGGGCCGCAGACCTAAATGTTTCGTACAAAAATATCAACGCAAACGTAGCTTTCAGGGTTTTTAGAATATCGAGCGGTTCCCCAACTGCGCCTACTGCCGTGGGATTCATTTAGGGTCCACCCTCGGCGAGAGTGCGGCCATCGAGATGTTTTAATTAAATTTTGACTCCACTTGTTGCTTTTAATTTTACACGTTGGCGGGCCGGAAATAAGTAATGCAAAAAAAATATAATTATTAATTAACTGATTCAGTTTTACACGTGTGGACTAACCTATAGACTAAAATAATAAATGAGCAAATACCATTCCATACCTTAACATAAAGGTGGAAGCGACGGGCCTGCCCACGAAATTCAAATTTAATTTGGTTTTTCGAAATTTGTAAACTAATACGACAACGTACGTATATGGTATTTTATATGCGACAGTAACAGTGTCATCCTCACAGGTTCATATAAAAATCTTTACTTGAAATGGACCAGTTTAAGAAATTAATTCTATTATCGACTAATTTGTGAGAATAGTCGATAAGAATTAATTTCTTAAACTGGACACTTTCAAGTAAAGATTTTTATATGAACCTGTGAGAATGACACTGCCATTGTCGCATATAAAATACCATAAGCGTACGTTCTCGTATTAGTTTACAAATTGCGAAAAACCAAATTAAATTTGAACTTCGCGGGCAGGCCCGTCTCATGCCCCTTAAGACCGTCTGTTCCTTACTTTTTAGGAAGGTCAACCCTCTTCAAGGATGTGGTTAGTAGGGGTACCTACTGTAATTAAAGGTTCTGCCTTGTCACTGTAAAGGTTGAACATTTTACATGTTTGCGGCTAACAGTATTGACATTACACCTTTGCCTTCCTAAATCAATACAAGTTGACTATAATTTTTATAGGACCATTTGAAGTGCCTTCATTTGTTTAGATTATTATTTTTATAAGACAAGTGTAAATTAAAAATTTATAACACCCCCGACGATCCAAAGTATTTGAGTTTTCCAAAACATCATTTTCAAATAAATAATTATGTAGTTAGGCAACGTCCATCTTGACAGCTTGACATTTGTCTATTGACATAATATTAAGAACCTAACGGTTATATAACCTTCTTTTCTACAAGAAAACTAGAAAAGAGCTGATAACTCTTAAACGGCTGAACCAATTTTTTTAGATTATAGTTAAGAACACTCTCGATCAAGCCACCTTTCAAACAAAAAAAAGTAAATTAAAATCGGTTCATTCGTTTAGGCGCTACGATGCCACAGACAGATACACAGATACACAGATACACAGACACACAGATACACAGATACACAGATACACAGATACACAGATACACAGATACACAGATACACACGTCAAACTTATAACACCCCTCTTTTTGGGTCGGGGGTTAAAAATAAAGTTGAAAAAAACTAACGACTCTTTAACAGGGCTCTCTCCGTCACTCGTTTCATACAATCGTAGTTCCAATTTCATTTGAATATTAAGCAACCAAAGTCCATGAAATTTTGCAGACATATTCTAGAAACTAATATCTGTGTCTGTGGTGTTTTAGATTTTTTTTTAAATATGCAGTTTTAAAATTACAGGGGCTCAAAGATTTGTATGAAAATTTTTAAGACCGCGTAACTTTGAAACCGAATATTTTAACAGAAATCTGGAAAACCACAGACATAGATATTAGTTTCTAGAATATGTCTGCAAAATTTCATGGACTTTGGTTGCTTAATATTCAAATGAAATTGGAACTACGATTGTATGAAACGAGTGACGGAGAGAGCCCTCTTAAAATATCACTGTGCACGAATGGATCTTTAATCGTGAATCCATTATAATATAACGTGAATATAACTAATAACCAGCTGGACTGACGTGATTAGTCGAAGTAAGCCCGACTAGTTTTTAACCCCCGACCCAAAAAGAGGGGTGTTATAAGTTTAACGTGTCTATCTGTGTATCTGTCTGTGACATCGTAACTCCTAAACTGATGAACCGATTTTAATTTAGTTTTTTGTTTGAAAGGTGGCTTAACCAAGACCAAGGCTTGTTCTGAGCGATTATCCAAGAAAATCGGTCCAGCCAAAATGAAAATCAAATGAAAATATAAAGATTTATTCTGTGGTTGCTAACAAATTATAGAGAAATCGTCTTTTATTCTAAGTTGTTTTATATCATTTTAGAAATTAATTGATGTCATTAATATGAAAAGGTGTCCTTATTATACTCAACACATTTTGTTTCTACTATGACACTGATTGATGTGAAGGCATTGCGAAGGTTAGTAAGTATTGAATTAATTTTGTTAAATCGATCATCTCTAGGTTTTTCTTTGTGGATTGGACGTAATCGCCCGAAGTCCTATTCAGAATTGTATAATAGCATCGGAATTCTGTTCCTTTAATATGCTAAGCATTTTGTCGTGAAAAGATTTGATGCTATTAAAATGTTTAAGATACTTAGGGCTCTGAATTTATATGAAACGGAATTCAATGAAACCTTTTAATTTATTTATTGCTGGATTTTCTTATTACACTTTTCATTAGGTATCTAAAATTATTTAATTGAAATAAGAGAAGCTCTAATGTCCTATTGTAAGAAAAGTATAGGTAGGTAGGCAGGAAAAGCAGCACCTATTCTACCTATCACAGACTATGTCATAAAGTACAACTAATACTACATTTTAGCATAATTATAAAAATATCAGTGTGCGTCAAAAGTGCTTCTCTTAATCTACTACTAAAAGCACTTTTAAAAGTTTATTTGAATAAAAATATTTCTATTCGTCCCACCACACAGGTGGAGTCTACCAAAACTATGTTTTCTATCAGCATAGAATTCAAATCCAGCACCTTGTCCAACACCTACCACAAATCAGACTCCAACGTTTATCGGTTCTTCGAGCTATATGCCCCATCCATTGCAACTTCAGCTTTCTAAATCTTTGCTTAGCTATGCCGGTTGCTTTGGTTATTATCTTATAGGTATGGATTTGTTCGATTCTGATTTCATAAATAGGTAAGTAGGTACGTAAAATTCTCCATCGCATATTGAGTGTCATCGAGCTTTCTTTATCAAACCCTAAATGCTAGTCTAGTGACCCTGTTTCTAAGCCATAATATTATGTCATCACTGCTGACACGTACCTTCTGTAAAATACCACGTGCACAATATTATGATTTTTCGTGAAATGGTTACAGTGAGTACCCGGTGTAACAAAAGCCACGACACCCGGGAAGCTCTCAGCTTATCTAAATTTGTTTTCCCTTTTCTTTCCCTTTTACTTAACAAAATATTGCCAGCAAGATTGCCAGTTGTTTCGGCAAATAACGAAACCGACTATTACGGCTAATATTATTGTAATTTACACATTCTGAAGAAACACGTTCGTGTAACAAGTATATTTTGGGTAAAAAAATATAACGGTTTTGAACCGAGGTACTAGTGGAAAATTATCAGTTGTGAATTCATCAAAAAGATATTTTTAAATTATACTTAAAAATACATTGAAAATTATTACAGTTTCATTAGAATGCCGCTATTTTACTGGATGCTATTTTCTCGGAGTTGGTACATAAGTAGCTGTTGTCCATCGAATACTATTGGCCACAAACTAAAGATGTAAGCGCCTTTTATTGCTCTATCAGTGCTGAAAACGAGATTGTACATGTAAAGAAAAGCATTATATCCAGTTGTGCCTCTATCTAATGGATATTAACCTTTAATATGTCTAACCCGAAGTACTCATAACAAGTATTATTGACTTGCAATACCTTCAAAGTTTACTACTCCATTATTCAAGAAGCTATACTTCCCATTGTCCACTATAGAGAGACTATTAGTTTCCTAGATAGATACAAGTAACAAGATGCAAAAGTTATTACACCTTACAGCCGTCCCACATGGGGCAACCGGTGGCAAATAATGCAGTTATGATCAAAATACAATGAAACTAAGGATGATTGTTTTAAAACAATTTAATCAATACTAAAGATTTTTATCTTACTTTCACTATAAGCTCTGGCTATGTACGTACGAACTCGAACCTTAAAACAAGAGTGTTTAAGTCGATTTTACTCTGATAATATTTTGATACTCGATACTATCAACGTTGTCGAGCAGTGCCCAAACTTCTCAAAAAATCTCGCCCAAAACTTGTGACAGCCACTACTAGTAGGTGTAATAGTCGTCGTAATCGCCCAGTGTGCGATAACTCTTATCGACCTGTGCAATTTAGGAGATAAATGACAAGGCGTCTCGGTGATAGTGTTTGTGTTAGTACATAGAGATTGTTGGTTCGTGTTGTGTCAACAGTGAATGCACAATCTGTCTGGCTTCTGATAAGCCAACTCGAGACTATATCACGGAATACCAGCTACGAGTATATCATAGTACTTGACGATAGACAATACATTCACCGCGTCAATCATACCTATTATCGTTATGTTATATCATAACAATATCAAGTATCTGTTTGCTTCGATTATACTGATATGTAATTAATATTAATTCATTAAGTGCTTGTGTTTAATATTGATTTGTGGTAATTACTGTAAGTAGTAGTCACAAAGTATTTCTGCACTTTGATGATGCTGTAAAAGCTTATGACGATTTCTGGTATGACGATTGTGTTTGTCACCTATCCTTGTTAACCCCCGACCGAAAAAGAGGGGTGTTATAAGTTTGACGTGTGTATCTGTGTGTCTGTGTATCTGTGTATCTGTCTGAGGCATCGTAGCTCCTAAACTAATGAACCGATTTTCATTTAGTTTTTTTTCGTTTGAAAGGTGGCTTGATCGAGAGTGTTCTTAGCTATAATCCAAGAAAATCAGTTCAGCCGTTTTAAAGTTATCAGCTCTCTTCTAGTTACTGTAACCTTCACTTGTTCACTTGTCGGGGGTGTTATAAATTTTTAATTTACACTTGTATTATATTCTTGGTTTATTACTCATACATTGCTATGGTTTGAAATGTTAGTAACGTAATAAAAACTGCTTCTTATAGCTGTGTAAAACTTGCGCGCCGCAACCCCTTGGGAAATGATAAATAATAAACGAAAAGTGAACATCATGAACATGTCTCGCGCGTGCGAAAAGTCTATCAGTTGTTATACTACTTTTATACGACCTTTTGTTTATGTTATGTTCGAAGGCATACTATATTTTCAATAACCCTATATGCTGTTATTTGATGTTATGTCAAAGAAAACCATAATAATGTGCCAACTGCTAAGGCATTTTGTCCCGGTTATCTATTTCTAGATTTAGCTTAATCGATTAAATTCCACGATAATTGGTGATGCTGCTTTCTAAAATATAGTAAGTACTCTCTAAATAATAATTCTCTAGCTGAGGAGACCCTAAGCTTTACAAATAGATAACAGCAAGATTCGATGGCATCGATGGCGTCAAAATACTACTGTTACCGTGTCATGACTTTATATAAATAAAAAAATAGAGAGAGTTGTAATTAAACCGAGGCCGAAACCATCCAACTTGATGCCCAACAGAGAGACCTACCCGAATGCTACCAATGCTACGTGATAATTTTTGATCCTAAGTAAGTAAATCTGATGAAAAGGACCAAGGACCCCAAAAATTAGAGCCCTTTATGGGATTATAGGTAAACGTGAATCACTGAGAAATCATATACATTATATATATATCATATTGATCATATTATAAATATATTGAAAAATCTATCGAATTGCGTTTGCATTGTCATCTAGTTTGTTGAAGAGGAACTGTTTGATGTTTTAACAAATCGTGCAATCTGTCAAAGAAATTACTCTGCACTGAAGGTAAATGAAACAAAAAAAGCTATGAGAATCGTCATATGCGACGAGATCTGTCAAACAAATGTGTTTTGGTGTAAACTCACGTTTAGAACACCAAAATTTTTACATAGCTTTTGTTCGACAATGTGATACCAGAGTCCAACGCAGGGAACGTATTTTCCTTTGGTGGTGGACGCATAGATTAGTAATTAACTACGGTCAAAGCCGTCGGACCCGAAACCTAAGAATTATATTGCCCCAACCCGGATCCTACCTAACCGACTCCTGGGGATCCTACCCGACTTTTGCGAACACAAACTTTGGACCTACGTAAATGTCGTCAAAGGACCGACGACCCCAAAAAAATCATCAAAGCCCTTTACGAAAACGTCCCATATAGGTACGGCCGATATAGGTACACAAACATCGCTCGTTTAATGTAATGGACGTATAAGATTGAGAACGACGAGGACGACAGCATCCCCTCACAATTTATTCACAGCAATTTTCGGGAAACTCAATTTATGTCAGCGCTTGTATGACATTGTAATAAACTAGAATATTCTCGTGGCATCATCTGGTCTGACTCTGAGTGACTTCCGTACGGTAGGTATGTATTAAACAATGCACGACGGAAAATGTTCATCCTGGTCACACTACGAGTACGAGGATTCGATTTAAAATACAAGGGAGTGTTCATGACATACTTATCAAGACACGGCCAGTGTATCCAAGACAAGTTCTAATCTATACATATAATAAAATTGTAGAAAAGTGGTGTCTGTACAATGGAGATATATAAAAAAAAAGTAGCAGGGGTTGTTATTATATCGATGCCAAACCCGAAATTGTAATTAATTTTTTTTTTGTCTGTTTGTCTGTTTGTCTGTGTGTTTGTGCACGCTAATCTCAGAAACGGCTTATTCGATTTAGATACGGTTTTCACTAATATATTATAGTAATCTTCACTTAGCATTTAGTGTTTATTTCATGTCAATCGGTTCATAAATAAAAAAGTTATGTTTTAAAGAATCACGCGCGCCTGAGCGTCCGTGGCTATAATATAAAGCGCGGTCACTATTCCACGCGAACGAAGTCGCGGGCACAGCTAGTAAGAAAATAAATCTAACATTATTACCTACAGGGTGCAACAACGATGGAGTGTGACTACAACAGCGCGGTTCCTACTGGCGCATCAATCTTTCCTCTATCTAACTGACTACCTGATCAATCAAACGCACAGCTCAAACTACTGGACACATCGCACTGAAACTTGACATGCAGATTGTTATTATAATGTATACATCCGCTAAGAAATAATTATTGAAAATTCAATACCTAAAGAGGCAAAATAGGGGTTTGGTGTAGTGCGGACGATGTCGAGGGCAAAAAAAGAACATTATAAATAGTCTTGGCACACGCTTTAACGGTGAAAGAAAATATCGTGAGGAATCCTGCTTGCCTGAGAGTTCTCCACAATGTTCTCAAAAGTGTGTGAAATCTGCCCGTCCGCACTTGGCCAGCGTAGTGGACTATAGACTAACGATTAGGCCATGAGAAAGGTTAGGCCCTAACCCTTTTCTTTTTGACAGGAGACCCATGCTCAGTAGTGAGCCGGCGATGGACTGTTAATGATGATGATGAAGCAGGATAGTGGTAAATTACGGGATATCATAAATATGAAACGTAGACTCATACATTTCAACTATCGGGAGGGGATTCGAAAATTAAGTTACATTTGATAAGAAAGGGGTGGCTCATATTTCACATCATATCGCATAATAAATATCTAGGTACTGCAGACTAAACTTAGAGATTCGAAACGTGTCTGAAAAAAGAAATATGGCGGACCGATTGTATGGAAAGGTCATCCGTCGAACGCGATATCAGCTAGCCTAGCCGTATACATTTCCCAGAGGGTTCGTGATATTTCCTGCGAAATATCAAATCTACTACCACTGGCACGAATCTCGCCGTTAAACTTTATGACCCCTTACAGGAAGACGGAAACCACTATAAACCAGATAACCCTTATCTGGTTATAGCGGTTAAATTCCGTCTTCATATAATGCATATATATGGACTTTGGAATACCTCAAATAAATATATCCTTTCGATATAATCGACCAACGTATTGTGGCCAATGCGCTGCCGCATTATATGCCGCTTCTCCCCTCAAGTCTTTCTAGCATACTTGACTCGAGAAATATAAAGAGTATATTTCTCGATTCTTCTTTGACTCTTTCGACCGGGCGAGAAAGCTACGAGTTCCACAAGTAAATCGCATTTGATAAAAATGCAAATTGTCCTTTCATTTCAAAGCTGGGCGCGTGATGCTCTAATGCATATTTTACATAATATACGTGTCGATAAACACATTTGCATATGTTACGAGTGAAATGGGAATTTCCCCAAGCGGTGGAACAAAATTGTTGGCAATTTCTTTCAATTTTCGTCAATTACGAAATTGAACGGACGATATTAACGTCTGTTTCTTGAGTTTACCTACTTTAGATCATCTTTAACTCAGAAAGCTCTACTATCTTATTGGCTAGGCCCTTTACTTAACCGTTCAAATACTGAGCGTCTGATTTTCAGAAGCTAAGGCTTCCATCGAGTCGCTGGAGATTGGGTCGAGAGTCCGTACGGAAGCAAATGAGCTATTTATTACTTCTCAACTAAAGAAAGGACCTGATGAAAAGACATCATTTGTAACATGTTAAATCACGATCCTCAGTTGGAGAAAGCGTAGAGAAGTTTGAGCATTTTCTTTGACGCTATTGGCTACTAAAACGCAACAAGATAGCGTTACATCTGCATTTTAACAGGACTTATCACTGGAATAACAGCTTATTCCGAACTGGTGGTAGAGTCACAGACATAGCCATCAAAGACACTAGTAGGTGATAAATTTACCTGACCTGAAATAAATTTTTAATTTTGTTTTTTTTTTGTAGCACCATTTTAGGTATATTTTATCAATTCAGAACCAAAGATTTTTGGTTTATTAATCTCGTTTGGCTCCTGATTCTGGTAAGCGATAGCGATTCGTAGCAAAATTGAGTTTCGCAGGTGTAAAGTGGTGAATGTCGCTGTATCGTGCTCATCGCCATCAAAATCACGTTCACCTCGTAACCAAGCATTTCACGGGTCGTTGCGGCTGGCGGGCTTTTCAATTAGTGCGCTAGACGGGAAATCGTCACCAGCAAGCTACGCAAATTATCAAGCCCTTCGTTTTAATAAGCTTAAGCTCATTTGCGGTTTGGTTCGCTTGCGTCGCAACATTTTGTCAGCTCACTTTATCATATTAAAGTACTTAGGTAACACACACACACACACAGTATCTATAACACTTAGGTATACCATTCATTATGTACATGTAGCAGTCATATTTTTAGCAGAAAACTTTTACCTACTGTATTCTTTCTTTTTAGCATTATTAACCAATACTTTTCTGTTAAAGTTATTTTTAAGAACAAAATTATCTAAAGACTAGTTAGGTAGTGAAGTGAGGTTAGAGAAGTGAAGTGACGTAGAAACAAAAGGGCATGTATGGGCTCAGTAAAAGGTTAGACTGCATAATCACTTACCAGTTGAGATGACAGTCAAGGGCTAACTTGTATCTAAATATTAAAAGTCTATTTTTTAGTTTAGAAGTAGTTATGAGTTATGACCGGATGAGAAATTTTTTCTTCTAATATCATTGCTTACTCATACATTCCTTGAACTTACATTTTCATACACCTATTCGTACTTAATCGCACATTTTCTACCTGCGCAACTTGTGGGGGATATGAACAGTATGGAATAGGCTTTATGTTAAGTAGGTAGTAAAATATAAGTGATATAGGTACCTACCTGTAGACATCCTTTTCTCATCCGTGTCAAATTAATCCACTGAATTAATTGCGTTTCCATTTAGTATCTACTCATAGCCTATCTCTAGAATACACTAAGCTATAGTTTTCATCAAAATTATATTATACTTATTTCATCTTGTGATTATTTTGCTTCATTAATATAAAAATTGTAGCTACAAAATCTAAAAACACAATTAAAATACAGCCACGGTTGAAATCAGGTCGTCAAATTATTTTTTGCTCCCGCATCGCAACCCTCTTGCGCTGTTGAGGTGCCTTGTTAATTTGAACGAGTTATAAATTTTAATTTCCGCATACAAGCTGAGCAACAAAAACAGAGTGCTAACTAAGTATAACACGCTAACAAAGTAACGATGTTTCAGTTTCCCGGCCAGACGTGTCGATTAACTCGGCAGACGGAAAATTAGCTTTGCTCCCATCTGGGGCGACTTTCAATTTTCATAATTTAGAAAATTAACTAAAAAACCACTTCTAAAAAAGGGCATTTCATTTAATCTGGTACTATATACGCGGTGTAGTCTTGATACGATGAAGGGCAGATAAGGGCTGATTTTTTAAACGTTAAAATAATGTTTAAATGGAATAACTGGACGCAATTTGGGACGATGTCGACATCAATGGTTATTTTATTGGAAATCTGTATAAATAGCCTTAAATCAAGTGTTTATGGTTGGATTTAATTTCATTATTTCAAGGTAAGCGAGGCGAAACACATCACATCTACTTCATAATCTTTTTGACTTTTGAATGTACCTACTCAAAATATTTATTTCCTCTGCGGTACGCCTAGCTAAGTGTACCTATCTATTTTCTGCGCCTGGCGGGATATTCAATTAGTGCGCCAGACGGGAAATTGTCATCTAGGATTTGCTTAAATTATCTCGCTGCTAATGAGCTTTGGACTTTTTGTCATTGACAGTCGAAATCACGTTGCGTTTCACTACAACCGCACCTATATAGAGACAAGAATTGCAAACAAGGGAAATGCCTAAACAAGAAACGGGTTTTCCAACATCATAAAGAGTATTCTCAGTTTAATTGTTATCTTCAAAGCAAATAAAAAATGTATTTAGGTTGTAGGTATCTCAATTTAAAAGATAGAGTACCAGGACAACAGCACCGTGGAAGAAGTTCATCAATCAAGCGTCACACAACACGGATCGTTGCGCGAAGAGATAAATGGTATTTCACTTCTTTGTAGGCAACCCATGAAGACAGAGTTATTGTTCTAAAAATTAGATCATGTCGTGTTCATTTTAGATAAGTACATAAAAATATCCTACCTATTGTACAAATCCTAGGGTTAGATATTTTTTATTGTTTATTTTTACCTTACTTTCGATTTTCGCTCACGAAATTCATCAATCAAGAGTCAGTCATATTTAGACCGCGAACATTTTTTTCAATGCATATTTATCTCCCCATGTGCGAGATCCTACCTACCTGCCAAACATGATTCTAGGTCAACGGGTAGTACCCTATAGGTTTTCTTGACAGACACGACGGACGGACGGACGGACGGACAGACAGACAGACATCAAGGTGATCTTATAAGGGTTCCGTTTTTCCTTTTGAGGTACGGAACCCTAAAAATGTTAAAAAGGTTAAAAATATTTTTTTTTCTTTGCTACTATTCCCTAAAAGACAAATTCCAGGCTACATTAGAATGAATGGATAGACTTATTTATAGCTACGCTCTTTTAAATCGTAATGAAATTAAATAGCGTCCACAAATAAACCTACATGCCTTTTTCTCAACTATTAAGCGATTAGCATCATATAAACATTTACCTCAGGCCCTTAAAACTAATGACGTTACAGTTATACCCCTAACTGTAACTAGAAATGAAAATATACTTACTCGTAGGTAGGTAGGTACTTGAACTGCAGCTGGAACAGAATCCCCTTTTAATGAGGGAAGTAGCGTGGGTACAAAACTACGGAGGAAAACTAGTCTACTATTTTATAATTAAAGATACTTACATATTACCTAAATTTAACCTAATGCTTGATTATTTATTATTTTAGTTAGAGTTACTTATAGTATTTTCCTTACCACCCCAGACATGCGATGTAGCAAAGCGATGAGCGAGGCGACGAAACTATAAGTTACATTTAAATACATTTTTTTAACATCTAAAATTGTCAGCTATTCAGAGTTATTAGACCTCACAAGTTGAATTCACGAATAACATTAAAGATAGTCTAGAGACCTACGCTTTGAGTAGATAATACCTAAGTATACTTATAAGGTGACGACTGACGAACGTAGTGAATACGTAAGTAAACGCCGATTTCACAGCCCCACTTGAAACAAGAATAAACGATAGTCGTGCTCATACATATTCACGCGGTATAAATATTAAATGGGCGACACGTCTCACCTTCCCATATCCCCAATGTTTCACGTGGATCTACTTTCAGCGGTAGATCTATCTACAAGTACCTTTGAAAAACACCGATTCATTTCTTTGAAAGCTTTCGTGATCGATAAATCAGTCAGGTATTATGTATTATTTACTGTAGCTACAGATTACAATCCTACTAGATACAGTTGACAACTGGTAAAAAAGGTGCCTTAGACTTAGAATTCTAGACGACAGTGGAGAGGATTCCTACTACACGGGAAACTAAAGGTTGCCTAAATAATTTTAAATACATATCAAAAATTGCGAAACCTGCAGAAATCGAACCTGCGTCTTCTGGGTTCGCGCCAACCAATTGGCATAGGCTACTTTTATCCCAAAAAAGAATTCTCAAAGAAAAAAAAGAAGAAAAAAAGAATTCCCACGGGATATTAATAAGAAAAACCTAAAACCACACGGACGAAGTCGGGCATCAACTAGTAACTATTCCTACTATCGTACCTACGTCTGAGTTTTAGAACTCGTACTCATTCTCTATATCTTCATTTCTTAATAATTTTTTTCTTTTGTTACAGACACGATGTTGAAAAATTGCAAGTCTTCAATTTACACCTTGGTCATGGTCTTTGGGATGGTCTACGGGCAAACCGGTCAGTATGAAAGTCAGTCAAAAGGCAGAAGTCCTGGGGGCTACCACCATTTACCTAAGGGATTCTTTAACCAAAAAAATAACATAAGACAAACAAAATTCACAGTTTCAAGCAATTAGCACTTGAGTTAACCGTGAAGGAAACATCGTGAGGAACTCGCATGCCTTAGTTCTCCATTAATGTTCTCAAAGATGTGTGAAATCTGCCAATCTGCATTTGGTCAGACTTTTAGACTATAGCCAAATCCTTTTCATTTTGAGAGCACACTCCTTCTCAGTATGTGGACCGGCGGCGGCGATAGGGTGAGATGATAATGATTTTTGTCTCTGTTGCTTTAATACTAATTTTTAGGCTTCCGTACCTCAAAAGGAACAACGGAACCCTTACAGGATCAATTTGTTATTTGTCTGTCTGTCCGTCTGTCCGTTTGTCATGTCTGTCAAAAAAACCTATAAGGTTTAGGTTTTGAATTTGTGGTTACATCACAGAAAAAAAATTAAAATGTGTTTCGATTTTCAAAATAAGATACCAAGTGGGGTATCATATGAAATGGTTATACCTGCACATTCTAAAACAGATTTTTTGTGTGCATAATAAATTTTGAATTATCGAAAAAAATGTGGGGAAAATACCCGAGTACGGAACCCTCGGTGCGCGAATCTGACTCGCACTTGGCCGGGTTTTTTTCAGAAACGGAACCCCCGACCACTCTGACCACTAGACCACCGACCACTACAGTCGCGCCCACCACGGTAGCCTGGGAGACCGAGACGTTGAACGAAGGCCAAGCTATCCAGAAAGCCTTGCAGTACCTCCTGCAGAACCGCCAGCCGGACTGGGGGTGGGGTAACGATACACACCATGTTATGCTAACTTTACAGGTAAAAACCTTACATAGAATTGTTAACTTTTTCTATTTATATCTATCTTTTTATATACATATTCCCTAATGGCGCTTTTCCACGGAATGTTGCACGACATTATTTGCGGTCACGACACTCGTTACCATCACATGTTGTGCCTGTCCGATTGTTTATCAATTAGGCATTTAAGTATACTATTTTTAACGCCCGACCCAAAAAGAGGGGTGTTATAAGTTTGACGTGTGTATCTGTGCACCTGTCTGTGGCATTGTAGCTCCTAAACTAATGAACCGATATTAATTTAGTTTTTTGAAAGTTATCAGCTATTTTCTACTTACTGTAACCTTCACTGGTCTTGGGTCTTATAAATTTTTAATTTACACTAATTGTTATCGTTAGCATTAAATTTTTAGCAACTAGGCAGCTCGGCTATGAAACCCTATCTTATATTACTACAACGCAATTTGTCCAGTTTTTATTTAGCATAATTAACTTTTTCTTTAAAGATGGCAGAGACTCTGCCGGACAAGTATCAAAATAAAGACTACGGTTACTTATACTTTGTTTCAGTTAGCAAATAACACTGGCAAGGAAATAGAACAGCAAGGATTGGAGATGCAACTGTCAGCTAAGCAAATGGATATCGAGATATTGCTCATGATGTCAAAGTAAGACTCTTTCTCAATTGACCATTTGACCAGAGCAGACTGCAGAGGCCCTAGTCAAGCTCAGTGACAGCCGCCTCTTGGTGGGCCATACTAAATGATTTACACACAGCTAACGTTCGCTTATATAGTTGTGCTATAAAGGGTTCTAATTATAGGGTTTATATAAGTTTTTATAATTTATACTAGAGTTTTAGATCTTCCGTCTGCTAATGTGGAACCTTCGCGTGATAGCTTGATCTGAATTTCACCCAGACAAAGCTACGAGCCACCTAGCTTAGTAGGTACCTTAACAGATCTTGTTTGTGAATCTTTAATGTTTCAGCAGTTTGTTTTTATTTAGAGCCATCACAAATTTTATTGAACCTTGTTTTAAAAAGAATTGATTCATAAAATTCGAGGAATTTAGGGAGTTTCAATTTCTCAATCGTTTATTTTATTAAGGAAAGATAAGTATAAACTTATCGTCACAATCTAAAATACATTCATATTCGAATCATGAATCCATTGATTCTAGTTTTAGTCATTATGGTGCTTTTCTTTTCAGGCACCACGAATCTCCACCGCCTCTTGGTCGTCTCGCCGCCTATACTCTTGCATTGGGCGCTTTATGCAAAGACCCGCGCTCGTTTCACGGTCGGGACCTGGTGGCTACCTTACTCCATCGTGAACCACCTCATGATCTGGAGTTTGCTTACGCCACCCTCGCCGCCTGCTCCTCGGCGGCTCATGTTCGGCGACGTCATATTAGACGACTATTGGACATTGCCAATGCGGCTGCTGATCATAGTCTTGGTGAGAATTTTCTTTATTGTGAGAGATTAGACTTACGCTTGACGACAATATTATGCTTCAAAATGCAATGATTGAGGCCTAGGTCGGAACGCGTTTGCTTAAAAGATGCCTATTCACTCTTACCTTGAAGGTATATAATGTACCAGCTGTACTCACATATTTAGTCGATGTAAGCCCAACTAGTTTCGAACCCATCCGGGGTCCTTTTTAAACCCCGATCCAAAAAGAGGGGTGTTATAAGTTTGACGTGTGTATCTGTCCGTCTGTGGCATCGTAGCTCCTAAACTAATGAACCGATTTTAATTTAGTTTTTTTTCTTTGAAAGGTGGCTTGATCGAGAATGTTCTTAGCTAGAATCCAAGAAAATCGGTTCAGCCGTTTGAAAGTTATCAGCTCTTTTCTAGTTACTGTAACCTTCACTTGTCGGGGGTGTTATAAATTTTTAATTTACTAAAACGCTCCTAAAAAGATTTCCTCACGATGTTTCCTCAACCGTTAAATCAAGTGATATTTAAAGCGCACATAACTTCGAAAAGTTAGAGGTGTGAGTAGAGGATCGAACCTCGGACTCTCCGACTAGAAGGCCGACGTCTATATCCATGCTATCTTTTTCACAGTAGTTATAAATAGTCACGCTTTATTAGTAGTGATCCATAGTAATCCTAGCTTATTTCCAATGTTTTGTTCCAGATGCCATATCGATGGTAATCCTGGCGCTCCGCTGCGTGGTGCAAGACCACCGCCACCGCAGTCTCATACACTTCGTGCGACGCCCCATGGCTGGCTTAGCAAGACAACAACACCCTGATGGAAGCTTTGGATCTTTGACCACCACCGCTTTGGCTATACAGGTGACGGCTTCATATATTAATAGTTCTTTTTTCATTTGGGGAGGAGAAAAATCATCTTGCATGCCCGACTCCATTGGAGATATTGCTCAGTGACCTACGGACTAAAAACCCCCTCCCCTCCTGCGCTCTATATTTTCTGGATAATCAAAGGCAAAATTAGCAGCAAATTGGTATGTACACATCATAGTCGTTGAACCTGATGGATTTAACTTATCTCTGATGTACCTATACGATTATATCAAATGATGATTAAAGGCTCAATGACTGATTCCTGTAGGTCAGGGCGTAGAATGAAATCCAAAAAATCGACTAGCACAAGGTTTACGCTTGTTGGATTTAAATAATATGTATGAGCATTGGGACTTGGGAGTTATCAGCTTTAAGCTAAGGCTACACTTACGCGTCATGAACGCGGGATGCGGGAGCGTGCACGATGCGACTGTTGCGCGATGTTCCCGCTTCGCAATCGGTTTCGTCGCGCAGGTTTGAATGATGCTGTTATTTACCAAAAAGAATCGGTAAAATGATTGATATATGAAAGTAGGTATTTAATACCTTGCGTAATTCAATCTTCCAGGCTCTTGAAGACTCCGACAACGGTCCAGGCGCTCATCAGCACTGGAGTCTCCCTGCAGCTAGGAAGTGGCTGCTGGAAAGACAAGAGCCAGATGGCGGGTGGGGAGACGTGGCGAAGACCGCTGCAGCAGTTGCAGCTCTGACTCCAGCGTCTTTGGCCGCTGTTAGACCACCGCATTGTAGTGACAAACTGCTGGATAATCGGCATGAACCACTAGGTAAATATAAATATAAAAGATCCTCGTATGTAGGATACTTCTCACTTCTGAAGAGGCAGGAACCAGGCGGTGGGTAGTTTCGGTAAAACCAACACTTTATATGTAGATAAATTTTAAATAGAGAATATTTTTTCAGACAGCAACGGCGGTGACGGCAGCCTAAAGATGGCGTACCAAACTGGCCACTCTAGCAATGATTCTGATGCGCGCAATGTCTCCTTCACTTACACGCTGTGGCTAGGCACCAATGTCACTGAAAACTACACGCTTTACATGGTGGCTCCCAGGTACGAATGTCTTACTTAATATTATAAATGTGAAAGTTTGGATGTTTGTTTCTTTGTCCAGTAAGTAATTAATATGCTATGATTAAGATCAGGTGAATTAAATCTTAGTTACTCACCCTGCATTAATTACCTTCAGTCCATCAAAACAATGCTGCAATTTTACATCTCCTATCAGAGATTGGTATTTGGCAACCTACTTTGCTTCGTTTTAGTTTTCAGATTTTTTTTCAACTCTTTTAGCGTCAAAGTTAATCAACCAGCATAGAATTCTAATTGAACTACCTATGCTAATGGTACGAGAATTAAGTCACCTCACCAAACCTTTATAAATCAATTTCAAAAGGAATATTGAAAAAAAAAACCTATGTAGATACTTGTATACCATTTCAGAAACATCTCCTTCTACCACGTAATGCAAATGGCAGCAGAACAGGAACCGAAATTTAAGTTTGAAGCCAGCGAGTGGCCCAATGGACACTATGTGCACACTCTAGCTGGCCACAAGGAGGAACCAATGGGCTACCACTACTGGCTACTCTACCGGCTGCCTGAGATTCCCGATCCCGCTAGTCCTCCCGGCAACCAGCTAGTCGCGCCTGTTGGTAAGTTCTTATGTATAGTAAGACGTAAGACAAGAAATATTGCCATTTTGAATACATCTTCCGCCACATAATGGTCGTAGAACGAGAGCCAGCTAATTGCTTGTTGGCACTCGGTATGTACCAAACTAGTTAGTACAATTAGAAGTAGGGAGGTTGGTACTTGATATTTTCTTTATGTTTACAAGAATTTTACTTAATACTTCATTTACGCCTCAACAGTCAACCTCGCACAGGCGAGAGTTAGGTAATCTTCCAACTTTTCTAATCTCAGTCCATTCCCAAAACTGTAGAGCAACATTTATATCGAGGCTTCGATCTCGTAGAGGGATATGAGGGATATTATCTATTTTATCACACAACTAGCGGCATAAAGGTACCGCCCTTATCACAACATATTATGGAATAGCTGGCGAAGAAAACGATAGGTATAGTGAGTTATATCTCAATTAATTAAAACTCTTACTCCTCTTGTAAATTTTAATTATAATATGCAATAGGTAATTAAAGTTTGCAAGAGGAATTAGAGAATTTGAAGTGCAGAAAACCTAAGGCTAAGCAAAATTTTGCTTTATTGAAAAATTTCTTGTTTCTTTTCAGGTGTGGATGATTTGCTAGTCGAAGATGGTGAACATTATCTTTTCTGGTATAAGAAATTGTAATTTTTTTCTTTTTCCGAAAAATGAGCTATTAATGTGCTATATGAAAAAACTCAACATATTTAAAGACTCATACAAAAAAATCCCGATTTTATACATATCTTGAATCAAGTAAATGGGTTTTTAATTGCTTTTAATTTATAAAAAAAAATATAATATGTAGATGTTCTATTTTTCGAGGACCGATTGGTTGTAGTAGAATACCGACAAGCGTTTAGGCATTTGTCTGCGTAAGTAAACCGCGTCGCAGTTGAAACTGATCGCCACGCACACTATAACAATGTATACGTGTGCACTCACACAAACATAGCCAAACAGTCTTCGTAAAATAGAACATCTGTACTTCTATACAATTTAATTAGGTTTTGGAATGATTAATTTCTAATTTTACCTACCTATGTATTATGAGCCTAGTCTTACCTAAATTAAGCACTCTTACTTACCTATTACGTAGGTACCTACTAGGTATATTTATTAATCTTTTTATACCAAAAATTAATCGGTTAATATTTAAATGCGTCAACGGCATTGATAATAAACTTAAATAACTACAATTTATGTTTTTACGAATTCAAATAATCATAAAGTATGATCTACCTGCGCGAAAAAAAACGAAGCGAGCACTAATACCTGCACGTATAGATTCGTGTCGCGGACGCGTCCCGCATCCCGCATCCCGCGTTCATGACGCGCAGGTGTGGTCACTGCTTTAAATGTTCATTCAGTTACTTTTGTAGATTATTTATACATTTAGAAAGTAGCAAGTAGGTATTTTATTACTATAACGCAGACATCATACAAGTTTAATAATAATTATGTTTTAAGAAACGTAACAATTTTAATAGAATTATGGATGTAACAACATGGATAGTAGTATTACGTCAAAACTCTCAACTAGTCAAACTTTAAACTAATAAAAACCAGTCAAAACTAGTTTTGTCAAAAGTCGTTTTGACCGGATACGAATTTTGACAGGTAACAGATACCAAAGTGTTGCAATTGATACGATTGGTAAAATAGACAGCAAGTGAAAAGAATTTGTAATTCATTATAGTCTAGTAAGCCGTGATAGCCAAATGGTTAAGACTTCCGCCTCCTATGCAGGAGGTCGGGGTTCAATTCTGGGCACACATCTCTAACTTTCCGTAGTTATGTGCGTTTTAAAAGCAATTAAATATCACTAGATTTAACGGAAAGAAAAAAATCGTGAGGAAACCTTCATACCTGAGAGTTCTCCACAGTGTTCTCAAAGGTGTGTGAAGTCTGCCAATGCGCACTGGGCAAGCGTGGCAGACTATGGCCCAAACACTTCTCATTCTGAGAGGAGATTCGTACTCAGTAGTGAGCCGGTGATGGGAGGATCATGATGATGATGATGATGATGATTATAGTCTGAGAGTGGGTAGGGAGTGTTCCGAAGTGCAACAAGTTTTACTTAAGAGATGATAATAATTCGTAAGTGTTTAAGTATAAATTATGATCTAGGTACTGTATTATCTAAGTGATAGGCTGTAAAACCATTTATCTCTTTATTGCATACCTTAGAATGAATACACTATGTTACTCAAATAAAATATTAAGTAGGTATATACATTCCACTTTCAATATTAATTCCCAACTGGTAAAATTAGTGATTTCGCTAGTAAGTACCTAATACTCAACTTACTAGGTATGTAGGTATCTAGGTACTGAAAATTATTAATTTATCCTTACATTATATTAATAAGTAGTAGGTTCTAATATTATTGAATATTAAATTTCGCTCTCTTAATACATAATTATAAATTGTTGCACACGTACCTAACTGACCTGAACAAAAGATATCATAAACTACAACTATAATATGATTAATGTAATTTTTCTATCCTAACGTAAGATTTGTTAGTAGATACTAATTCAATATTGCAAACCAAACAATAGCTTTTACTTTTAAAATGCGTTTATGGACCTAGGAACTGCTAGGAACATACATTTCGGCTTCATAAATTTATACTTACTTACCCTAATTTTGATAAAGGAAAATGTGTATGTCTGTCTGCTAGCTTTTTACGGCCCATCCTTCTAAACCGAAATCGACGAAATTTGGTACAAAGATAACTTGCATCCCGGGGACGGTCTTGGGAATATGAGTTACCTTAATCTACGCGGAAGAAGTCAAAGGAGGTAGTTATAAATATCTATGTATTTTTTGTAATGTAGTTATCTTACCCATACGTCTAGCTTTGTATAAATAGCATCTATAGTCTATAATCCATTAACTTAGATAATTATTATTGTTTGTAATCTGTTAGAGACTGAACACACGAACGTAAGATTTTTATTGTACTAATATTATGGTTCTCAATAAATATTTAAAAAAATACAGGTTTTTTTATTATTCTTCAAATTGATGACATGTATTTACGCTTTACCAGCTTCATACATTTAGGCTTCCCCGGCTGCCGTGCCCGAGTTGAAAGACGCCCATACGCAATAAAACGAGCCGGTAAAGACGTGCCGCTATGCGATTAAGCGTTTCGGTACGTTGCCGGTTACTGTATCGTTCAGTGCGTTGTAGTACGATATGATCACTTACCATCAGGTAAGATCCCAGTCAAGGGCTAGTTTTGAAATCGAAAAAAGGAGGTGCGGAAGTGATAAAGACTATTTCGCATCTGACATTTGCATATGTGCACGCAGTATATGTAATAGCATATTCGCCAGCGCGAAAAAATCGTGCAAAGCCACTTAGATCGGATAAAGGCCTTGACAGGGCTCTCTCCGTCACTTTCTCCATACAATCGTAGCCCCAATTTCATTTGAATATTAAGCAACCAAAGTCCATGAAATTTTGCAGACATATTCTAGAAACTAATATCTGTGCTTGTGGTGTTTTAGATTTTTCTAAAAATATGTAGTTTTAAAATTACAGGGTCTCAAAAATTTGTATGTGAATTTTTAAGACTGTGTAACTTTGAAACCGAATATTTTAACGGAAATCTGAAAAACCACAGGCATAGATATTAGTTATGTAGATGTTAGAGTATAATTGGTTAGTATTCCAATGAGAGACGAACTACGTTTGTATGGAGCGAGTGACAGAGAGACCCCTCTTAAATAAATAAATAAAACAATGATTTAAAATATAACATTTATTAAATTTTGTACAATTTACATAAACACCAATTCACTAGGTACTTTTACAATAGATAAACAGTGCAATGAAAGCTAAAGCCCGCTCTTCACTTGTGCGCAAATCGTGGGGCAAAAGCTCGCGAATGGCGCGAGATACTAGTGTCAGTGTGGATTGTTTCGCGATGGGCATGATTGCTAATTTCAAATCATTTTCATTTGATTAAATTATTATTTTTCTCCATAGGCGATCTCTCAAGGAAAGTGATTTTTCAAATTCTCGTAATAAATCGTTCGCTACATTAAATTACGAATTATGATCAAGATCAATATCGCTGATTTTCGCAGGTTAGTTTTCACACCTAGTGAATTTTTTGCACTTATAACTATTTTAAGTGCAAAAATTGTTTGCTTCTTGAATTGAACAAGATATTTTTCCCTTTCTAACACGCAGGGACGGAAGTGTTCTCGCTCGCGCTCTTTAGCTCAGGTCGATTACAACGCGCGCGCTAAATTTAAACAATAAAGCGGGATGACTTGAATGGCATAATTTTCAAATTTTGTGAGATTTTGCTTCTTAAATATTCGCAGGCTACGTAAAGATAGCGAGTGTTACATATTTCACGTGATTTTTCTAATGCTAATATCTGAAATGCTCCATCGGATTAATCTCTATAATTCTCGCCGTTTACGGGCTCCCGCGCCGTAGCTCGCACGCGAGTGAAGAGAGGGCATAATGAAGATACTTTAGCTGTAATGGTAGCTACACACGTCATGTGTATAATATGCCATTACGTGTACGAAATGTGTAATGTAACTATTTAAACAACATATGTATTTATCCATTTAAATTAAACGATAAAGTTGTCAACCCCTTATACAATTTTTAAATTAAAATATTCGAGTACAGAATATAAGTTCACTCATTTGTTAGGGGCGCAAAGACTCATCTGTGCGTGTTCGTTCAAGCAAAAATTGTTCATAAAAACGTGAACGTAAATATATTTATACGAATATAGAAAAAAATAAACAAGTTCGAGTTTGAACTGACGCACATAAATTCTACTGCCATTGAGTGAATGTTAATTCTGTAACACCTGTTTTATTAACCCATTCAACTAAACCATCTAAAAGATAAAATTAAGTATACCCACCCGAGTAGAAATATTAAAATTTTCACTACCTATCACAAAATACACAATAAGATCTATAAGATTAATTATATTAAATTATGTTATATAAATACTATTTCACAATGAATCAATATTATACATACAGTTTTCATATTTTATAAAATTCATAGAAAATCACGTGGTCACCATAAAATTAACACAGCACATGGTAATATTTATTATTTGCTTAAGCAGCAATAAATAAATAAAAATATAATATTATTGATGAAGTAATAGTCAAAAAAATACATTTAATATACCTACTCCCCTACCTATTATACAGACAACCATTTATTTTTATCATTGTAAGAAATTACATAATATTTTTATGTCAAGTTATGTGTAAATTATTATAAGGTCATAAAAAATTGTGCGAACTTTTGTCACGTACGTAAAATAAGTTTGAGGAATGCAGTTTATTTTTGCGAGTTTGCACTTTTAAGTAAAAAAATGAATTGCTTAGAAAAAATGTCTTCAAAAGAACTTCAGTACAAAAGAGTCGATATTATTACAAAATTCAGTGTAAAAATTTGAAAAACCTTAATCGTTATTATAAAATCTTTAATCACGTTGCTGTCCGAAAAATACATTATTTTTCTATAATTAATTATCATTTCAGTTCAATGTATTTTTGAAAAAGGATTGTAACAAAATCTACGCAGTAGAAAAATAAAATCAGCATAAAATCGTCATTTTGTAGAATACATAGATAAATTACATCTAATATACGTATTGAATTGTACTATTATAATAATAATAAATTAAGTTAAAGTCAAACACGGAACGTTTGAAACGAACAAACATTTATTAATCTCTGTGAAGTCCATTCTAGAACTAACGGCGGTCTCTCCGTCACTTGCTCCATACAAATGTAGTTTGGTTCACATTTGAATATTAACCAATCAAACTCAATGTAAAATGTAGACATGTTCTAGAAATTATTATCTATGTCTGTAGTTTGCCTTATTTCTGTAAAAATAAATAGTTTTAAAGCTACACGTGTTTAAATATTTGTATCTAAATCCTTGAGACTGTGTAACTTTTAAACTGAATATTTTAACGGAAATCTGGAAAACGACAGACATATTATGTAGATATTAGTTCCTAGAACGTAGACAAATATTTCATTGAGTTTACTGGATTACTATTCAAATGAGATCCAAACTACGTTTGTTTGGAGAGCACTACGAATAAACCTCTTTTAAATACGAATGAAATAAATACAAACAATCATAAATAATTCGAAAAGCACTAAGTGTTTCAATTAAGGAGACCATCGGTGAGGCAGGTACCTACTTCACATATCAAACTTGTACAACCAAGCGTTTAACAAGTAACAATCAAGCGTTTTTTGTTACTGGTTGTTTACTGAGTCTAGTAATTTTTACAGAGCGTTACAACGCTCTGTAAAACTTACCAGAACAATAAGGCCGCCCGCACTTCGGATGTTTTCGTACGAATTTAACTCGTGCGATTATGCACGAACAATCCCGACTTTCCAAGTACTGTGGGAGCGCCTAAGTCCGAGTTAGTCGTGCGTGTAGTTCCGACATCTGGTAACCATCCGAACTTGTTGGGATTTATAAATAGATCAACTTTTGTGCGTTGGACTTGAATTGATTTTACTAACAAACATGTTTGTGCAATCAGATGGGATAAAATAAGAGAATTATCTCGAATATAGATTATTATTCATCACGAAAGCGATATCACTGGGACACTGCCTATTTGATAGAGAAAATCGCATTCTGTATAAGAGTACTCGCACTCAATTCATACGACCAGTATTCACACATTCACGCACGATACAAATTCGTATCCAAAGTGCGATTAACCTTACACCCGAATTTAAGTACAATTATTTTGACATTAAATTTCATGTATGATGCGTAAATAAGAAAGGATTCGCCATATTTTTTGGTCTATGTGTCAACAGTCATGTCTAAAGTACGGTTTATCGTACTACCGACCAATCTCTTATGTGCCTCCCTCAAGCTACTCGACACTGGCGAAGTGCGTTGTGCTGGTTTAGCACTACAAACAGCCACCAAACAAAAAAAAAAAGTAACTTGTACTTTGGACATGACAGTTAACAGTTGACACAGAGCAAATATGGCGAGTCCTTTCTCAAAATTTACCATATTTCGCGATGGTCGTCTTAATTGAAACGCATATGTAAATACTTGTGGGAACGCTGCTAGGCAGCCGACGCGACGGTCATGCGGTTCATCACGGTGGTGTAGGCGAGGCCCAGGGCCCACGACACCTCGTGACCGTTCACCTTTTTGAAGAGCTGAAAAGAGAGACTCACTATACTCTGTTCATCAAGACAAGCTAATAGGAAAGTAAAGGGCTTCCGTGACTTTCAAGCACGTAAATTTTTGCTTGAGCCAAGCATGTTCACTGTTTACAATGTTTGTTTGATGCTTGAGTCCAGCATTTACGTGTTTGGCGACGATTGATACGATTTTATATTTTTCCTTGACGCGACGTTCGGACAGTGTTCGAGAAATAAGAAAAGTGCCATTTGCTGGCTAAAGCTGCTTAACGGGCACATCAAGCTGCTTAAGCAAGCAAAATAAAACTACGTGCATGACATCAAGCCGCTTGACCGTCTCGGAAGCTTTTAAGAAACTACACGGTAGTGGGGTTGAATCGCCTTTCCTTTCGGAAACCTTTCGGACCTTTCGGAATTCAATCCGCTCTTTAACTATTTAACTAAACGTTGAACTACTAAGGCTTAGAACCTGCTTGAAGGTACACTTAAAAAGTGACCTTTCAATTTCAACTCACCGATATGCGCTCGTTGTCACGAATCTTGTACGCATCTTGCAGTAGGGTGACTACGTAGACCAGGTCGACGCAGGCCCACGGTTGGTCTACGTTCGACGCAGAGCACGCTTTGATGGCGCTTGCTCGGTACTGGGCCACGGAGACTGTGCCGCCTTTCATTACGTCTAAATTAGTAAATTAAAGGTTAAAAACTATTTAAAGTTTATTTTAAGTAATAAAATAAGTACTAAAACTTATAACAAAATCTACATCCATACTTGCATACTGAAAGGTATTAGCATTAAAACGGCGGTTCCGTGACTGATTTCTATATTTGCATGACAGATGTAGGTACTTTGGAACAATCCATTTGTTACGCACTGTAGGTAAGCATGTACATAAACACTACACATACTAACATCGATAATGCGAAACTTGGTGTCTGTCTGTCTGCTAGCTTTTTACGGCTCACTAACTTAACCGATATTGACCAAATTTAGTGCCGAGATAGCTTACATCCCGGAAAGAAGATATAGGCTACTTTTTATCCCAGAAAATCAAAGAGTTCCCAGAGAAATTCAAAAACCTAAATCCACGTAGATGAAATCATAAGCATCATTCATTTGGTGCAGGGATAACACACATCCCATTATTATTTAACATATATTATTATATTATATTATAACATTAAAATCAGCTTAAAGTGTCGTCTGCTGTCCAACATGCATGATAACTTGTCACAATGCCCGGACGTCGGATCACGTATTGAACTCTTTGATTTTTGGAAATAAAAAGTAGCCACTCTCCAGTTCATCCATGCAGGATAAAGTTAGCAAACTGGAGAGCGACTTAGGCTACTTTTTATTTCCGAAAATCGAGGAGTTCCCACGGGACTTTTAAAAACCTAAATCAGTAGTTAACCTTACCAATAATCCCAGCATCGGCAGCCACGTCGTAGAAGTAGCTCATAGCGGCGACAGCTCCCCGCGGGGCGGTTTTGGGTTCCCAGTCCAAGGTCTTCATTACGTAGCGCTTGACCAGGTCGTGACAGCGCGCGTACACTGCGTCCCTTTTCATACTATCCGGACGCGGAGCTCCACTGGAATACAATAATAATACAGGGTGTAACCAGAACACTAGCGAAACGAAGACAGGTGATAGTACTGATAATAACTGATAAGATTCCACGAAAAAGAAAAATAAAAAATCTTCTATTTTTAAAATTTCACAATCTTTTGCAAATAAAACATCTGGCTAACGCTAGAGGTCAACGAACGTTGCGTAGATAGGCCACCCGGGGTCAATGCTGCGTCGTAGGTGGGGCATTGACTCGAGTTTGTGCGTGAAAAAATGAGTGGCTGTGAAAAATCTAAGTTTTAAAATTTAAATTCCGTAATAGTTTGTAAGCTTACCTAATAGCGTACTGCTTGTTGCCATAGATCCATTTCTCCTTTTGTACAATAGGGTCCACACACACAGACTTAAAATCGCTCGTGGAGTTGTCACTCGTCTCGAGTCTGAACGTACCGTACCGAGCGGCTAGCAGACCTAATTTTAGATAACTGAAAAGATATGAAAGTGAATTATGAATGACAAGCTGATGCCCGCGGCATGGATATAGGCTTTTTAAAAATCCCGTGTGTACACATTGATTTTCTGGGATAAAAAGTAGCCTATGGAATGTATCTTGGAATGTGAATCTCATAATGTAAGCGCCTATTACGCCATTAATAATAATAATAATAATCTCACCTGTGTGTATAAATGGTAATATTTTCTCCGGCCGGCACAATATACTGATCTTTGGCGGGAAACAGTTGCGTATCCTCCTCGTTCAATTGATACGTGATTTGAGTCGAACCGCCACCCAAGTCTAAAGCTGCCATTGTCTCTACGCCCATTAAATCTGTAACCAACATCCAAGTTTTGACCTTAAAAAACCCGGTCAAGTGCGAGTTGGACTCACACACGAAGGGTTCCCGCACCATCGTGCAAGATATCTCAAACCAGTATAGTAAAAATTTGCAAGTTAATGACAGACTGCGCAAGTTTGATGTGATTTAGCAAACAAATTATTTCGGAAACACAAATCTTTAACTTTTCGTCATGAAACATAATGGACCCTATAGGTTTCTTGACAGACAAGACAGACAAACAATGAAGTGATGAGTTCTGACCCATCGTCTATATGTATATGCGGAGCAATTTCTCTTACTTACATCGATCGAAAAAAAACAATGAAAATGGCCTAAACAATCTCGGAAAACTCGTTGTAGATAAAGTGATTAGGCATCTAAAATATTATTGTTAATGTTACTTGATCTTCTTAGCTTTAAGAACTTTTCAGTTTTTGGCGATATACATACTATTATATTATATTCTCTTGGCAATATAGACAGTTTAAGTGACACTCACTGTGCAACAAGTTGACGGTGTACCAAATAAAGATGCCTTCATCGGACCCCTTCATTATCTCCACGCTATTTTCGCCGACATCGTAGCCCAGCCTGGAAATAAACACCCAATCTCTTCAAACGCTATGCAGGACGCAGCGTCCAATCGCGGTTTGGCAACAGTCGCTAACATTGATGCAGCACCCACAAGCGTCATACACCACAGAATGCCCTGTAGATTATAGAGTAGGCATTCGATCCTGCTCTAACTTCGTAGTTTGATTATGGAAAGACCGAGACGCAAAACAAACATGTCTCTCCGCACTCCATAGAGGAGTGTAGACAATCAATAATTTTTGGATCGCCCTAAAATTGCTATTTCGAGTTTTGGATATGTGATTTTTTTTTAATTGTTTATGATAAAAGCATGTGTAGTGGTGAATACAAAACAAAAGCTATTTTATTATATTTCAATAAATAAGACATCATTTTCGATAAAAGCTCCCAGTGGGCTTGCTTTCTTCCGACCTCTTGAACAATTATCGTCATATTCCAGCAAATTAATACAAAACATTACTAAAGTATGCGTATAAACCTTTCACTTAAATCACTCTATCTATTGATCAAAACCATATAAAAATCTGTTGCCTAGTTTAAAAGAAATAAGCGTACATGGGAAGAGATTTTACTTATAAGAGGTTCTAAAGTCTAAACTAAGAACTTACTGTGCGATCGCCTTGGCCACTGCGTCTATAAGCATGTCGGCCTTGTCTTCGGGCAGAAGCCGAAGGCCAGCTGTGGCTCGTACGATCAGTGGTGTCGACCATTTCTTCTTTACATCGATAGGAATGCGTTCCTCCGATCTTTTCACTAAATGCACTATCGTTTCCGCACCCTGAAAATGTCATTATTATTATTATTATTATTATTATTATTATAAAAATAGCGAGTAAACGAGCAGGTGGGTCATCTGATGTTAAGTGATTACTGCCCATGAACATTTGCAGCACCAGAGGAACCGTCAATGCGTTGTTGGCCTTTCAGGAATTTGTAGGTCCGCCCCTTAAATGATCCCATGTGGTAGTCTAATGAACAAAAAATATGTAGAGAAATTGAGATCACCACTTGCAGGTTGTATAAATCTCGAACTATTTTCGTCTCTACCGCCAATTTGTATTTTTCGCCTGCCATTTTATAACAACAAAAGCTTGTATCTATTACACGGTTTAGACGAATCGATAGACACCTCTTCGATTAGGTGAAGATTATTCACCCGTTGAAAATACTTAGGTACTTACCTTTTCCGGGTCATCGACGTAAGACGATAAACCCGGTTTAGTTTCTTCGAAATATTCATCCACTAAATCTAGACTTGCTTGACCAAATACTGAAAAGAGAACACATTCATATGTTTACATAACAGTTGCAGTCTAATATGCATAAACAAATATGTACATATATTTTATCATTATGTAATTATTAAGAGAGAGGAACGCTGTGACAAGATAAGATTCTTCATAATACATATATAAGTTATAACTTATGACTAATTATATGATTATTTAATTATGATTCATAATCTATGTCATGTATATTTTCTGAGAAAATAGAAACTCCTATAGGTAACTTCTGGTATCAGTAAGTAAAACTAAAAAACGCATAAATCAATGAATAGAGTAGGTAGGTGGTACTTATTTATTAACCTTCGCTTAATAGACCATAAACAGAAGAAACACAAAAGATTAATAGAACAATACAGTGACCTTATTCGCTACCTAACCTTAAAAAGTTGCTTCGAAAGAAAGAAATCATAACTCTACGCCGTTCTATAAGCCGGTCTTGTAGAGATTAGAGATATAGCTGAATATGCGTACCGGATATGTAAAATGATGTACGGAACCAACCTGTAAACGGCACTCTAAACTTATACGCCAAGACTCTCGTCCCAGAGGATCCAGCGTCGATAATAACTGCATGGTGGTATACGCTCTCGTACCCCAGACTCTTGGCCAGCCCATCGAACCACTGTGTCTGGCCCGCGAAAAGCCCTGGAAAAACAAATTCTCAATAAACACCCATGATTTTTTCATGATTATATATAATGCTTGTGCAATGCAATGGATTTTTACACCACATTGTGGTAAGTACCTACTGTAAAAAAATTTACTAACACATAACTCACTGTATATTCCGTACAAAATGACTTCTCACGCGCCATTTTAATTCTATGGCTCCACTGTCATGTCAAAAGTACGGTTCACCTTTAAAATAAGGACTTAAATCGTACTTTTGACCTTTTTGACACATAAAGTTAAAATGGCGCGTCCGTTCATCCGTCTGTCTATCAATGGGCTGTATCTTGTAAATAATACGTACAGAGTCAAAATTTTCACAGACTGTGTATTTCTATTGCCGCTGTATAACAACAAATAATAAAAATGGCTGCCATGAAAATTTAAAAAAAATGCATTAGTGTTATTCTTTGTACGACGACGGTACGGAACCCTTCGTGTGCAAATCCGACTCGCACTTGGCCGATTTTTTAACATCCTGTGATCACAACACAATAGAGCAGTAGACCTCCAAACAGCCTTATGGAAAAACTACACGGCTGACGTAAAGTATTTTTACAATAAATGTCTAAGTTTATAACAATGGCATAGTGGATATTAATTGAGTATCGTATAGGTTTGTTATCTAAACACGTACAGACTAAATCATAAATGTGAAACAAATACATTCTATTATGTTGTACTTCTCGTGGCTGAATGATATGTGACATCGAAAACATTTGCATGAGTTGATATAAGCTAAAGTGTTTGAACTTATTGTTTAGTTATCCAGTTGAATCATCATTCGCTACTTTAGGGCCATAGCAGACAGTATGCTTTTTGCATCAGCGTTCAGTGAATTTGCAACTGCATCGATTCTACATCGTATTTTGACGACTGTCTACGTTGGATCGCTGTATTGAAAGCGCGCTTTTTAGCCGTTGTTCCAATGCTGCATCGCGCTTTGAGATCTTTCTGCCTCTTGATGGCTGTATTGACATAATCCCCGATCAATATTATCCCGACCCATATTATAAATGCGTAAGGAAATGTTGGTTGATTTGTCCTACAATCACGTTGCAAGTTGCAACGGATTGAGGTGAGTTTTCGCATGGGTACAGAAAAGACCTGGAGAGTGACATGGGCTACTTTTTATCCCGGAAAATTAAAGAGTTCTCTTAAACCTCAAGCCACGCGGACGAAGTCACGGGCATTAGCTAATAAATAATAAAATCAATTTAATCGCTGCGGCTGGGGATTGTAGTAGATGATGTGGCAAAGTGAAGCGTTCAATCGCAGCATCAAGCTTCCGAAAACCACCTAAATCGCCGATCGCTGATGCTAAAAGCATTGTGTCTGCTATGGCCCTTAACGATTACTTTACACGTGTTCAAATATTAATTTCGAATAAATACTAAAGCCGCATGACCAATGGGAGACCAGCCTGGTCTCCCATTGGCTACTATCGTCTGAGCGATCGCTTCTTTTCAGGAGCTGAAAGTTTGGACTCTTAGTAGCTTACCATCCACATACAAAATCGAGTCGTGACTCGTAGTGGACCGAAGTCGAGTCTGTATAATCTGCGAAGATATTTAAATGACTGTGACACACAGATACAAAATCAGACAGACGAGTCAACATAAAGTGTTTTACTAAGGAACCCTAAAAATGTTAATGATACTAAGCTTACCCACGCCATCATTGAACGTAGTTTTATTTAAATAATAAATCATATTTAAATAAATTAATTAAAAAAATCTGACAGTATTAATTATATTGTCTATTTAAGGTCATTCAAATAAACTCTTACCTAAGTACCAGTTTTTACACGGATCGCAAAATTACCTAATCTTGACCGTCACGGTTATTGAGTCTGTGAACTAGTTAGTAGGTATGAACCTTAAGCGGAACGCACATCCGCAGAGTGGAGTGGAGCTAAATGTTGCACTATCTTTCGCGATAGAATAGAACAGAAATATTTTTAATTCAAATAAACTTTTACAAGTACTTTTGAATCGTCAAATGCATCACTACCACTGGTTCGGAATGATTTTCCTACAGAGAAGAACCAGCAAGAAACTCGACGGCCAACAACAACTCAAACTGTCGCGGTCGCCTGCTTATGGATTTTTATCAAATATACTTTAGAGAGTGCGCTCAGAAACTGCACATGCAAAAATCCACTTTACAATCAGCCCAGTAGTTTTTTAGTAAAATGTTAGTAGCAAAACGCACGCGCACACTTGTAGGTAAACAAGTGTGAATTAAAAATGTATAACACCCCCGACAAGTAAAGGTTACAGTAACTAGAAAAGAGCTGATAACTTTCAAATGGCTGAACCGATTTTCTTAAATTATAGCTAAGAACACTCTCGATCAAGCCAAGCCACCTTTCAAACAAAAAAAAAACTAAATTAAAATCGGTTCATTAGTTTAGGAGCTACGATGCCACAGACAGATACACAGATACAGATGTCAAACTTATAACACCCCTCTTTGTGGGTCGGGGGTTAAAAAGCTATTAAAGAAAACGAATAAACTATTCAATTTAAACCAAAAAACAATTTCCATTTACGATAACAGCAATAACTACTAGGTACAGTATGAACTAAAGTCTAACTCTACCTGTAAGTAATACCGGTAATGTACGCACAATAGTTCCGTTTGTCATTTTTCACTCGCGAATAGGAACGAAGACAAGCGAGTATAATATAATATGTATAATCGCAACTGGAACGAATAAGACACACTACACCACTGATGAATTTTGTAACATTTTCGTAGTAACATGACGTTGAAGCTTTGAACTAGTCTTAGATCAAGGATGGTGAACCTTTGGCGTGCGATAAAATAATTGGCACGCGGCACTAAAGTTGTTGGATATATAAAACCTTGTTCATGCGTCTTCGTCGACATTATAATTTCGGGACGGCTCTGCCCGCGAAATTCAAATTTAATTTGGTTTTTCGCAATTTGTAAACTAAGTAATACGACAACGAAGGCTTATAAGATTTTAATTGTACCAATGGCAGTATCATCCTCACAGGTTTATATAAAAATCTTTACTTGAAAGGATCCAGTTTAAGAAATTAGCTCTAGTATCGACTAATATGTGAGTTATAGTAAACGTGCGTAACAACGTACTACTTTTATTTCAAGAAGTTCAGGTTTTAAAAAATGTTTACTACGCCTGGCTTTTTACTATGACTGTCAGCTGCTTATAAATGGTACAACTCATGTGCGCTGAACTCTAAACACGTGCCCATAGAGCTGATATGGTTATATGTATAATGAATAATGATGCTGATTTTTTTTAAATGGGTTACGCCAGAAGACTCGCTCTGTCGTCCCTTCATTCGGCTTCACCCACTCGACTTTCGTTTGTTTTTGCATAGCACATTTACAATATTATGATGGTCTAAACATGACTTATGACTATTTTTAATATTTACCGTTTCTGATGTAAAACCTTGGATTTACTGAGTCCTAAAAGCAAAATTTATCAAAGAATAGTTCGGCTTTTACCAATAGGTATGACTTGGTAAATTTTAAGTTTTACCGGAAAATCTAAGGATTTATCGTAGTTCAAGCTTTTACAGTAACCTAGACACGTTCAGAGCTGACCTTTATTAGAGAGTAGGTTTGTTTACATAAAATAGATTCGTAAGTACGTATGTAGCTCATGTATGTACATGTCTTTGTCAGATTAATAAATAATAATGAAATGGATAACAACATAAATTAAAAAAAAACTAGATGATGCCCGCGACATTGTCCCTGTGGATTTAGGTTTTTTAAATCTGTGGAAACTGATTTACCAGGAGAAAAAGCAGCCTAAAATCACTATCCAGGATGTAGGTACCTTTTGTTAAATTTGGATAAACAGAAGGACCATGAAAAGGTAACACAGACAGACAAACAGAAACAGAGACACTTTCGCATTTGTAATACTAATATGGATTAGATTGATACAAGTACATAGTTTGCTTTTAATTTAAGCATAAGCCAGTGATTAATTAATATGTACTTAAGTCTTAAAATCCTAGTCCTCATAAGACTAAGTAATAAATATTCTCTGAGAATTTATTTCACCAGAAAAACTACATATTATTCATGTATATATTTTATTATAGTCGCTTAATTTTATTAACTTCATAAACCAGTTCAAATAAAATAATATATTAAACAAGTTTTTTAATTTTTAAAGATTCAAATTTTTAAAGTAGGTATCTTGTTAGATTTATCGTAATTTTATTTGGAAATCTAGGAACTTTATTTATAGTGAATGCGTAGATGCGATGAGTGATTCAAGCAATCAACACGCAGAGCGTCGCATTTCGCAACAATATCTCTATTACTAAATTACTAAATATATTCACTTTACACACACAATGAAAATTTATTTTTTAAACTAAGTCCTTTTACATTTGTGTTGGGAACCCTGAAGTAAGTTTGAATAAAACCTGTGTCTCAGGGTCTCCGCTTGTATATGTATAATTGAAATTTTCAAATAAATGTAGCTACTTATAATTCGAGCGCACCAGCTGGGTATCTTCTAAATCCCTAATGCAGATTATTGTTGTTAAAATCCTTAATTTTATCAGCGTCTAACCAAAGCCAAAATAATAGTTAAAACATTTTGTTATATTATTCTTAAATAAACTTCAATGAAACTTAAAAATCATCTCCATCTCAACTCATCGCCGTCCCACTACTGAGCATCTCGTCTCAAAATGAGAAGCATTCAGAATTCAAAACCATAGTCCACTAGGCCAATTCAGATTGACATACAATATGCCTCATCGTTCGCTCGAGAGTTCTCCTAATCGTTCTCAATACACCTTTGAGAATGATTAGAACTCTCAGCCATGCAGAGTCAACCAAATTGTAAAATACTTTTTAAAAACTCTTACCCAAAAAATATGTAACACATAGCGCTAGTACAATCAGCAAAATAAATATTTTCTTAAGTCTTCGCGGTTGCTTCAGGGACCTGCCCCTTACGCTGATATGTGACGTTGAGGTATCATCTTTTAACTGAAAAGATAAAACACATCTCTGAAGTTTTTATTTTATTTTAGGGTTCCCTACCTCAAAAGGAAAAAGAAACCCTTATAGGATCGCTTTGTTACCAGTCTGTCTGTCCCTATGTCCGTTGTGTCTGTCCAAAACCTATAGGGTACTTCCTGTTGACCTAGAATCATGAAATCTGGCTGGTAGGTAGGTCTTATAGCATAAGCAAAGGGAAAATCCGAACACTGTGAATTTTTGGTTACATCATCAAATAAATTAAAATGTGTTCATGTACATCATCAAAAAAATGTGTGAATATAATGATTAGTATTTTCAATCTTCAAAGTAAGATACTATATACTTAACCTATATACTATATCAAGTGGGGTATCATAACATGAAAGGGCTTTACTTGTACATTCTAAAACAGATTTTTATTTATTTTAATAGACTTCCAAAAAGGAGGTGGTTCTCAATTCGGTCTGTTTTTATTCAATGTACACAAATTTTTTCAAGATCCCAACTTTTCAATCCTGATGCTGCAAAGTACTGAACTCCTAAGCAGTGGGGTTTTCTGAATTTCTTATGGTGAATTGATATTTAAGGCATCAAGCAACAGCTTCATGAGTACACTCCAAGTTAGGAGGAGAGTTACTTCTACACTGAGGAGTTCGACCTCAAACCTAATGAAGCAGGGTACAGAATTTACACATGACTTCTTACACTAAAAAGCTTAATATAAATAAAAATATTTTAAAAATCAACTTCTGAAACCACTACAAAGTAAAAAAATGTAGTTTGTAGTGGTTTTGAAAGTTGGTTTATTAAATGTTTCATGCTTAATAGTTTTTGATTAATCCTGCAAAATGTCAAAAAAAAAATACAAGATAAATCAACAGAATATGTAATGGTGCATACACATGGTTAAAACTGTATTTTTCATAGACCTATGATTTTTCGCTTCATTTTTGCTGTAAAAACAATGGGTGAAGGATTCTATATTCAATGAAATACGAGTTTGGTATTTATCTTGCAAATAAGCGTGCGGTATTAACGCCGTGTGAGTGTTTTGGCCAATTTTATTTTTAAAAAAAAATACCCAAAAAACCGGCGAAGGCCTGGACTTAAATCTATAGTAAGATTTTTCACAATAGAGTTACCGTAATCACTACAATTTAGGTCTGTTGTACCTTTTCAATAATACCTATGTTTAGGGTTTATTAAAATAAATATGACTTCTGAGCTAGGTTCCTAGGTATTACTAATAAAACTAGGTAGGTATACAAATTCAGTCTCACCTCTAAATATCTGTAGGTGCTGAATTTTCCCATATCGGGCTAAAATGTACATCACAACCTTAACAATTATAAATTATATTTGTGCTCTTCAAAATAGCAGTGCTCATATTTTCACTTTAGTCTCCAAAACCACTTGTCTGTGTCCAAAACTTGAAAAACTGAGCGAAAAACAACAGTCAACACAGAGAAAGAAAAACAATTATGTGCGAAGCGAACGACAATTTGTCATCTTTGTCATCGCAATTCGCAGGCTACATAAAGTTTGTCATTTTTTGCACAGACTACCACAAACCTTGGCAGTACTACATGCTTGCGACAAACAACATAATATGTATTATCTAGAGCAAACATTGGCAATCGGATCGAATGGCAAGCTTACCAAGGGTCGGCAAGCATAACATACAAATATCTCTTACAAGCTTGCCAGAGCTAATTGTTTGCTGTTTGTCGCAAGATGTCACAAGTAGACAAACCTGAGCTTTCTCAACCCTTGCTCAAATATGGCTCAAAACAATCACAGACTATGACCGCTCTATATCACTTTCTATGAATCGTCCTTGAATCGTCCTACTTCACAGTTCACGCTGTCAGTGTGACTTGGTGTAGCCCAGAGACGTGCTAAGTAGCATGTCTCTGGAGTCTGGTGTAGCCAGATTTAACAGGACCCTGCGATTTTAGCAGAAAATCTCTAAATCGGGCTTCACCTTGAATTCAATCTGACTCGAGTTGTTAAATTACCTCAAAGTTGTTGAATCGAGTAAAAAATTGATGGTTACAAACATGTTTTTCTTTTACCTTTCTTTGGCGTAATTCGCTCATCTTGTTGCTGTCATCGATGTTAGTCTCTATTTAGTCCACAAGACGTGGTCCGCAACAGTCACTTCACAAACAGATTATTTTTTTATCAAGGTTAGCTTTCGATCAGTAATCACACTCACAGTCGTTTTTTGTTGTGATTGCACAAGTCAAAGTTTTCTAACTTTTTGGCTAGGTACCTAGTCACACTGTTCTCCTATTCTTATTTAACTAATATTCAATTGTATTAAGAAGTCATTTGTAATGAAATACGTAAAAAACGTGTTCTGTTGAATGCGATAAATTACAAAGTGACAAAAGAAGGCGCGTGTGATGATAATGAATGACAATACAGTATAGGATAAGTATTGTAAACATATTTTTTTACAATAAGTATGACTAGTGATGTATCTATGTACCCAAATATAGGTATCGACTTGGTGATATTTTTATAACGGATAGGTAAGTAGCTGTGCATCTTCCACGTTTTCTTTTTAACCGACCTCCAAAAAGGAGGTGGTTCTCAATTCGGGCCGGGGTTTTTTTTCGTACCTACACCGATTTATCCAAGGTTTCTGGTACTGCCGCCTAAGTTATCAAGATTCAGGAAGAGCTCATGGTAAATTAATATTGTAGGCACCAACCAACGACTTAAAGCTTATACTCCAAGACCCAAATCCTCAACCCTGATGATGCAGGGGATTCGCAGCCTAAACTATAGTGATTTAAGAACGGGATGGTGCAATATTATTTTATGTACCAAGCAAAGACTAGATCATTGAACTTCAGATCCCAACTCCTGAATCCGTATGGTGCAGCCTGCAAGGTACTGAACTCCTATGCTGTGGGGATTTGTGAATTTTTGATGTTGAATTGACATTTGAGGTTTCAAACAACGGCTTCATGGTAACACTCCAAGTCTGAACTCCTCAAACCTGATGATGCAGGGTACAGCACTCCTAAACCATAGAGATTCAGATTGTATATGTATAAAGTCTGGCGAGCATAATAAGTGAAACTAGAAATCTAAACGTGTAGCTCACCCGTCTGCATAGTTACATACATACATACACATATAGAAACAAAAATTATTATTTTCTTTTGAAGTGATTTTGGAAGTCGGTGTAGTTAGTTATAAGAAATAACACTTACGTATTTTTTTATTTTCATGGTGGCCATTTTGAATTTTTTATTATTTTTTAAAGCGGCGATAAAAATACACATTCTGTGAAGCTTTCAACACTAGGTACCTATTACGGTTCATGAGATACAGCCCTCATAGGTATATCGATGCTAGAACCTGACATCACTAGGTAACGTTTATTAGCCTTGAACATCTTATAATTATTATCAGATTCAGAAACTAGTCAGTCCAGTCTTATCTACCTTGTCTTATCTACATAACTAAACTATTACTAAGCTATCACACTGATCGCGAGCGACTTACTCTTATTCGTTGAGGAGTTCCGTTCTCTATCTTCGAAGAAATTCATCTGATCTTCACCAAAACATGGAACTGCGGGGACCACCTACTAAACTAACTAATTCGCGGAGTAATCGCGTAACAAAGGCAACAAAAAACATTAAAACAGTCGAATTGAGTACCTCCTTTGTTTGAAGTCGGTTAAAAATTATACCTACTACGTCTGGCAACGAAAGTAGACTGGAAAAGCGCGATAAAAAATATCAGTAGGTATGGCAGCACCAAAATTAGTACGATAATATTAAAGAACAGAAATAAAAATAAGGAATTCTTAAAGTATCAAATTAGGTTAATCCAGGTCTGTCACACTAATATTGGGGCTGCCATATTGATATATTTTGCCGCGCTTTTCCAGTCTACTTTCGTTAGCCAGACTAGGGGCTCATTAGTAGGGACTATAATACCTACCTATTATTCTTAGTAGGTATAGTCAATAGTGTCTGATAGGTAGGTACCTAGATACTGTACTATAAGCTTACGATCTGCCTTTAAAAACTTACGCAGGTAACCAACTTTAGGTAACGGCCATTTAGGCCTAAGTATAGCGTACCTACCTACAACTTTTTAGGGCTGTATTAAGACGTGGACTATTTACGTAAACATCATTGAGGTCTGAGGATTATAGAATATAGATCGTTGACTTCGTTCAAGTCCAAACAATCGATAAAATAGAATTAGAAGCAATTAGTTCTAGTTTTCTTTGACAACAGTAGGTAGGTACAGTAGGTATCTCGCCTTTTAAGCTATAGTAGGTTAATCAGATCTTTATAGGGCTCGGGTAAGATTTCAATTTGGTTCATTTTAATAACAGGTGCCCAATTTTTAAAATTTAAAATTAGTAACCTACCTAAGTAATTATTATTTGATAATAAATAACAGACTGATTACATTGCCAATTTCAGATAATGGAAAGTATAGATACGCTTAGCATACTCAGCCAGTATGGCGTCGGCCGTCGAAAACTCGATGATGATTTATTCCTTGGCGATCAACCACCATCCAGGCTTGGTGTCTATGATGAAGACGAAGAAGAACAATGTCCCACCATGTGAGTATATATACCTACACAGTGCGCCAAACATGAACCTACCTACCTAGTATCTACCTATACCTTTTTCCCATGAGGAAAATCCATCATGGATGCCACCGGCTACGAGGAAGCACGTCAGTGGGCTCCTACCGACTAAAAACGTCACAAAGTTCTATCTCACCGCTGACGATGGAGCACAAGGCACCGAGAACTCCTCGTTACTCCGCCAGCGGCTGTCCGCTGAAGCAGGGACTGCAGCACCACTGGGACTCTACGTCCCCGCAAACTTCTTTAGAGGCATGCGCACGCCAAACAACTCGCGGATCATACTGTGAGCGACGGACCGCCGTGTTCATCATCCACCGGTCCTCTTGGAGGTCAGGGCTCGCGGGGAGGACGATTAGCTGCTGCTGTCCCTTAACTAAAAAGCCATTAAGTGCCAAAAATATTGATTTAGTCCGGTAACAAACCCGACCGCTCCGACGAGCCAAAAGCAGAGCGATTTGCCTCCCGCTCCTCCGCTAGTCTCGAATTTCGACTAGGTTATATTCAAGTGCAAAACCGGAGATGCGTTGCGCTCCAATAGTAAGGCGAGGCAGGAATCAGGTCAAAAGGCAGGTTGGGGCACATTCTCCGAAACATATCCTGAATCAAGTTTGTTTGTATTGTAAACAGTAAAAACAGTTAATTTCATTTGGTTCCTTCCAGTACTCCAATGCGATGTCCGGTCGCAGGTTGCAAGTTCACCACAGATTCGATACGTCACGTCGAGAACCATTACAACTCTTCGCATAGATATTCCTGCAGCCAGTGCAAGAAAGTGTTGCCTTCCCCGCATCTCCTAGACTTGCATATACAGGAGCAACATGATTCCTTCTTCGCAGTTATGGCTTCTAAGAAACCTTCTGTAAGCATTTCTTTTTTGGTCTTTATCTAGTAATTAGTAGGAAGTCTTTGAATCTAGGAAACTCTTTAATTTTCCGTGTCAAAATTTCGTCCAACGGATAGGCCCCGGGACATGCTTTCGCATTTATAATATTAGTGTCCCTAGAGCTCTAGGTCGATTCCTGGTTGGGTTAGTTTGCTAGTTAAGTTACCTAGTGTCAATAGAAAGTTTAATAAAACTTAGAAACCTCAAAAAATTGTTTACGTTAAAAATAAGAGGAACAAAACAGACTATAAACAGGCCATCATTTTGTTTGTTACAGTACTCCTGTTACATAGAAGAGTGTAAAGAGAAATTTATGAACACTGAAGAGAGACTAAATCATTGTGTTAAGGTTCACAAATTGCCTAAAGACTTCAGATTTGATTCTAAACCAAAGCAAACACAAGCAAACCAAAGTAGATCCAAGAATAAAAAGCCTCAACAATCAATGGAGACTGAGCAAGCTAGGAATAAGGAACCAAAATTCAATTTTACCAACAATAAACAAAGAGGTTTTATTTATAAAGGGAAGAAATTTACTAAAGAGCAAAAATCATCTACATCTGAGGGTGTGGATATGGATGCCATAATGTCAGATCTAAAGGAAAATTTGCCATAATCTTGATTAATAATATCAGTCAAGGGTTCTGTACCATCTTAGAAGAAATAACACTTAATTTTCACAGCGGCTATTTTGTTATTTGGTAGAGCGGCAATAATAAATACACATTCTGTGAAAATTTCATCTCTCTACCTATTACAGTTCTCGAGATGCAGCTCGCTGACAGACAGTCAGACGGACAGCGGAGCCTTAGTAATACGATCCTGTTGGCATTCGTAACAGTTTGTTCAATTTTGGCGCTTGCTAGAAATCTTCGGCTTTGGCCAAATATATTTTATACCTAAGCCTCAAAGTGGTTGAGGCATAAACATTGATTTAGGTTTGTCATATAAAAGAAATCAAATCCAAAAGATTCTATAAATTATAATACATTTATTACACAGTCATACAATATTTTTGCTTACAAACACAGTTATTAGGTATTCAAATAATCTCAGGCTCAACATTTAGTAAAAAACAATAATAATTAAATAAAGCATAACATTTAGTGGTAACAATTCTTCAATGTATAATATATATTTCTTTTTATAATATATATTTCTTTTTATATTTTGAGTAATTTTTATTGTACATTTTTAACATCTAAAGGCCAGCGCAAACAGACAGGATCAAGTGAAGTTGGGTGGCGCTTTATGTTTTACCCTTTATAAATAGCTGTCAAAAGAGCTAGTATGTGATTGGTACTTGCCCAAATGCCTATGATTTTCAATATAAACTTGTCTAAACTTTTTCCAAAATGTATTATGTACTTACCTAATTTTCTTCTACTAAAATATAAATTTAAATAACTGAGTTTTTATTCCACTTTCCTAAACAAATAAATAACACTTATATGCAGTAACCCCATCTCTGCAGTCGAATTTTTAACTAAACAAAGCATATTACTTAAATAATATGTGTGTAACCTACAGTGTACATATTTTAATAGGGCATCATCATTTTACCATTTTGCCTTAGCTAGTGTCAAAATGCTTTGTTTAATTAAAAATTAGTAATCTCTTCTAATTTTATTTGGGTAAAGTTTACTTAGCTTTGCCCTGGGCGGCCACTGCTTCCATAGCTTTCTTGACAGTCTCCTCGTCTCCCAGAAACACCATGGAGTCAACTGGTTTCATGTCTTCATCGAGTTCATACACAAATGGAATGCCAGTTGGCAGGTTCAGTTCCATTATAGCAGCATCAGATAAACCTGAAAAATAAATTTAGTTTTATAGTTCGAACTACCCCCAAATCTGTTTATAGTTCAAGAACTAATGGCAGATATGACTTCAAAAATGGCAGACTAAAAAATGTACATCCATTGAAATATAGACTGAATTTTAAAATGTTTTGCACTTGTTTTTTACTTTTTATGAGTAAATTAATTTAAAATTACCATCTAAATGCTTAACAATGCCTCTGAGACTATTGCCGTGAGCAGCAATGATTATTTTCTTGCCCTCCTTGATCTAAAAGGAAACAATAATAATAATTATCATGATTATCACATCTAAATATCTAAACATCTAAAGATTTGTCTTAGTATTAAGTGCTCATCTTCTTGCTAAAACTAAAGTAAGCAAAAGTTAAAAAAGAGGCTACTGTAAGAATACCTATTTCCTTCTCTTGAAGGGAATCACGTGGTTTTTAAGTTTATAGCCCTTTTTTGTAATAAAAAATTCTCCCAATATCTGCCGCTTTACTCCATATTAAGATTCTATAAGACATAATACTATGAAAATAAGCAAAATATACTATCTTTGCGGTTTCCATGTCAGTTAACTGTCGAATCTTCAGCAGCTGATCTTAGTTTGTAGCTAGAGCTTAGCATACTCTTAATCTTATCTATTTATACACAAACTTTGTATGAAGAAAGCACCGGCTTGTGTCACCTTAAAAGTAGGGGTAGGGGTCAATTGTAATAATAATTGAGAAAATTACCTGAGGCACAATAACATTGTTCCAGTAAGGCAATGTACGTTCAATAGTGAGCTTTAAGCTCTCGAACATGGGGAACTCTTCAGGTTTCGGGTCGCCAGCGTAGCGTGGGTCCTTTACAATGGTGTCGTAATACGGGTGATCCTTCTCCATGGGAGGGGGTGGGATGTCAAAACTGCGGCGCCAGATTTGCACCTACAACATAATGTAAATGTTTTCTTAAATGTTTCATTGTGAGTAAATCACAATAATGAAAATTTAATATCTAACACTTTGTAGATATTAATTTTATACTTACCTACAAGTTGCTAGATATTTATTTTTTTTTGTTTCATGGTTTTCGGATTTTTTCCATAAGACCTTTGCTATAAGACTTACCTACAGCCTACCTGCAAAATTTCATGATTCTAAGGCAACGGGAAGTACTCTATAGATTTTCTTGACAGACACGATGAGACAGACTGACAGACATCAAAGTGATCCTATATACTATATTTGCCGCATCGCGCAGCACAGCGTAATTGCATTTGGACCTTTTTACTGTAAAGGTAATACTGGTTCTGGATAAATAAGTTACCTGAGCTTCACCATATTTAGCAGCAGTCTCAGCCTTGTTGAGTCCTGTGAGACCACCATAGTGTCTCTCATTCAACCTCCAGGTTTTATTGATGGGAATATCAGTCTGACCCAACTCTTGGAGGATGGAGTTCAAAGTAATTTGTGCTCTTTTCAGAACTGATGTATGAGCTACATCAAATTTGTACCCTTCAGCCTTCAAAGCCTTGCCTGCTGATAGTGCTTCTTCACGCCCTAGATATACAACTTGGTTTTATTTCAAACCACTAATAGAACAAATAATCACTATAGGTCTACACTGCTAAAACACTACATTGCTTCTTATTATTATTTTAGATTCATATTAATAATTCATTAATGTGAAAAACCATGCCTTTTCACAATAATTAATTACTTCCAGGACTATGACCTGTGATAATTCTAATAATATAGTTTATTACAATGTACAGTCTAAATCTAGTGCTATCATTTTATAGCAATTTTAGACCTGTCTAGTTACCAATCTAAAATATTGTTATAATAATTATTATATACTTTCTACATTACTAGCTTTTCAACTTTTAGATACAAAATACATACAGAAATGGTATGAGGTGTACAAGACTATCAGTAAGTATTATTTATTAAAGGTCTATAATGGTATTATTTAAACTCACAATAAAACTACCACAAAAAGTAATAAAGGTGCAAGAATAGTTTGTTTCGGAGAAGTGGGTGCGATAAATAATTATTACCCTTGTCGCTTAGGTCGGCATCGTACCATCCACAGAAGAGGTTCTTCTGATTCCACTCGCTCTCACCATGCCGGATCATAACAATCTTGTACTTCGCAGCCATTATATTAAGTTAAGAAAATATACCTCACAATCTTTTCTACAAAGAAAGATGCCGGCGAAATGTATTTTTAAAATTTTAAATCTCAGTTTGACCTTCGTTGACCTCTGCTTACTGCTATGAAGAGTATAAATGTTCCTTGTGCTATGATATGATCCAGGATTAGGTACCCTGGAGAAATTTAAAAAAAAAATTGAGTACCGCCGCGCCGAGAACCTCCTTTTTGAAAGTCGTTTAAAAAGTACTCTATGGTGTTTGCCGAAGCTTGCTGTTTGCTGTTTATCACAGATAACAGCTATTATACCAGTCTAGTGTTTATCGCGAATCGCGAACATGTGGCACCGCCTTATACTAGTTCTATCAGGTGTCTATATCTACTCTGTGATCTCTATGGAAATGTCGAAAACATGGTCGAAGTTACCGAAGTCGAAAACCTTTCAAAAGAAAACAATTTGTGATATTGGAACTGCAAATTGCAAAACATAGCTCTCAATATTTCGCTGACGATGTTCTCGCGTTACTGTTGTTATTGTTAAGTATAGTTGTGATATTGTATTCGTATTTCAAAGAGATTTTTTACGAGGACAAAATTTTAATCTTGAGGAATGTGCTGCAACCGTTTATTTTTTCTTCGGGTACTATAATTTCTCATGATGCCGCCCAGAAAAGTTAATAGATCACCGGTAAAAGCTGCTGAGAAGAAGCCCCGAGGCCGTCAGAAGACAGTTAAGCCTGTTTTAAAAACGCCATCAGTAGTAAAAGTAAAACTGAAGTTACCAAGTAAGCAAGTACACTATTATTGTTAGACCTGTACCGAAATATAGCAATGAATATGAGTTAATGTTTCAATTTTTTGTCTTCTAGCTGCCACCACAGTCGATGAGAATGTCGAAAACGAAATTTTGCTATTTGAAGGTAATTAAGCAATAAAATTGTATGTTTATCAAAGGCCATAATATCTTGTTTGCTCACTTAATTAATATGTGCATTTAGCTAGGTACACATCTTTGTTGAAGCACTAACAAGGGTCAGAGAGAATAATGCTTAACTATAAATATATAATAATACTGAACTATAATATAACATATAAATATGCAATATACTTATTTTTCAGAATCATTTAATAAAAATTCACTTTTACTGTGTTTGTTGTTTAGTAATAGGTAGTATAATCATGTTAACATTTCATTAATAACAATTGTTCATTCTCAGATGTTGAAGTTAAGAATCCTGTCACAAAAAACTATACAATTACTAAAAAGAAGGAAGTGAAGCAAGCTATAACTAAGGATGCCCCGGTAAAAAAAAAGGGTCAAGCTAAAGGTGCAGCTAAAAATGATACAACTGTTGGGACAAGTATGTTGCTGTATATCAATCCATACATATTATTTAAGGGAAAGGTTTCTTTTTGATAGATAATCTGAAAATGCTATATTATGAAATAACATATATATTAGGACTAGGATCTGCTAGTTGTTCATAAAATACAAAACCTAGCACTAAATTATTATGATTACATAATGTTTCTCTTCTTGGACCAATTTATTATCAGAGCTAAGCAAGGTCTCCAGTCTACTATTAATTTGTGTTGCGATGTCACTTGGTCCTTGTTAGTGGCCAGAGACTTAGTTCATTAAGGAGGTATACCTAGATGTTCTATTTCACGAAGACTGATTGGCTATGTTTGGTACTGTGTGTGGCACTCAATCTCAACTGCAACATGGTTTAGGTTATACACAAATAACTTTTTTTGTGTAATATGCTTTTACACATTTTAAAGTGTGAATATAATAAATCCAACCTAATTATTTGTTATTATATGACAATATGGTTACAAGCATCCAACCAGACAACCATTCTCGTAGGGTTAAGAATGAGGGAACAAAAGCAATTTTAATTGAATTAATTAACTTGTTTGTTAAAACATGAACTATTTTTAGGTGGTGTTCAAGAACATAATCCTGCTTGTGATATATCACAAATAGATGCAATTTTAAAGACAAATGATGGTAAGATTATTTTTTTCTGTCTACACATTATTTTCTTTTCTTTAGAAGAAGATTTATGATTTGGTTTTTAAAAGTTGTGCTATGCCAGTAATCACAATCCTGTTGTCGCTATCTGAGCCACTAGAGTGTTCAATAATATATCCACCTAAGGGAAAGAACCATAGCCAAACAAGTTGAGATGAGTTCATATTGTGTTCACCTGAAGTATGAAATTTCAAATCAGTGTGATTAAAATACTTTTAGATTATAAGCAAGAGAAGTGCATCAATGTCTGAGCCTACTAAAAATTATTCAATATAGATTCTCTCATTTCACCCTTATAGGGGGTTTGTCTTAAGATAGTTTCTTAGCTGAGACCTACGTCTTAGAAGAAACCTATCTTATAAATTTCAAGTTTATATCTCCTGCGATTTTGTGATTAGTTACTCAGTAAGCGAGTGAATGGTATTTCGCTTTTAAGTTTAAGGGAAAGGGTGTGTACAAGACCCTATTACCTAAGCCTCCGAAGTCTATCTGTCCATCCATCCATCCATCTGTCTATTTGTCTGTCTGTCAGCGGGCTGTATCTCGTGATATGTAGACAGTTGAAACTTTCAAAGAATGTGTATTTTTATTGCGCAAACAATAAAAATTTTGAAATGCCCACCATGAAAATTTAAAAAAATTACTGCCCTTACAAAATCTAAACTAATTGTTGAAACATACATAAATATACAAAAATACTTACTATTCTTAATCAGGACCCATATTAAAATAACAATAACAATTTTGCTCTTTCTCAGATGTTAAAGGAGTTAAGACACCGGTCACGAATAACAATACAATTGTTAAAAGGAAATATGTGAAGAAAGCTACTACTAAGGATGCACCTGTACAGAAAAAGGATCAAACTGGTGGTGCAGCTGAAAGTGATACAAGTGGTGAGCCAAGTATGTCGCTTTATCTAGATATCAACCTATTATATTATCTAGGGGAAAGGTTCGTTTTTAGGGTTTCGTACCTCAAAAGGAAAAACGGAACCCTTATAGGATCACTATGTTGTCTGTCTGTCCGTCCGTCCGTCCCTAGTGTCTGTCAAGAAAACATATCGGGTATTTCCCGTTGACCTAGAATCACGGAATTTGGTAGGTAGGTGGGTCTTATAGAACAAGTAAAGGAATAAATCCGAAAACAGAGAATTTGTGGTCACATCACAAAAAAAAATGTTAAAATGAGTTAATGAAAAAATTAATTTACTAAATTACATATAGATAGTCATTAACTTGCTGTGTTGCACATAAAAATATTAAAATATCTTGTACGATGGTACGGAACCCTTCGTATGCGAGTCCGACTCGCACTTGTGGTATGCCAGTACATCAACGCCATGGTGTTGTTGTTATGCTCTAACTCTAAAAGTGTTAATCATACTGATATTTGAAATTCCGTATGTGGCACTTGAAGTTACATAGCTACACCCGTGAACTCATAACTCTAACGTAACTTGTTCAACTGTGGTTTTTTCCCTTGGGTAGATATATTACTGAACGCTCCTCGTAATCACACTATCACACTAATATTATAAAGGCGAAAGTTTGTATGTGTGTGTGTGTGTGTGTGTGTGTGTGTGTGTGTGTGTGTGTGTGTGTGTGTATGTGTATGTATGTATGTTTGTTACTCCTTCACGCAAAAACCACTGGACGGATTTGGCTGAAATTCGGAATGGAGATAGATAAATAATATCCAGGATTAGCACATAGGCTACTTTTTATCCCGGAAAATCAAAGAGTTCCCACGGGATTTCGAAAAAACTAAATCCACGCGGACGAAGTCGCGGGCGTCAGCTAGTACTTGATATACGTAATACTTGACGCCCTCCGGCCTCCCTCCGTCAGGGAATTATGCGTAATTCAAATTCAAAATATTTTTATTCAATTAAACTTTTACAAGTGCTTTTGAATCCTCAAAATAATCTACCACTGGTTCGGAATGCCGTTCCTACCGAGAAGAACCAGCAAGAAACTCGGCGGTTGCTTTTTTCAAGTGTTCTTCAGGCATCAGGTTTATGTGTGTGTTTTGACTATACCTACTTTCCAAACTTCAAGTTTGTAGGCTCCTGAGACTTCGTGATCAGTCAATTTATAGAAGATAAAGAAGCAAGCTCTATATAATACTTAACTAATTGTTGAAACATAATATAAATATACTAAAATACTTATTTTTTATAACGGGTAATCATTCAATAAAGATTCACTTTCACTGCGTTTGTTATTAAGTATAGGTTGTACACCCATATTAACATTTTTCATTAATAATAATTGTTCATTCTCAGATATTAAAGAGGTTAAGAAACCTGTTACGAAAAACAATACAACTGTTAAAAGGAAGAATGTAAAGAAAGCTACTACTAAGGATGCACCTGTAAAGAAAAAGGCTCAAGCTAAAGTCGCGGCCAAAAATGATAATGTTGAGACAAGTATGTTGCTTTATCTGTATCAATCTATATGTATCACACTTCACACTAATATTATAAAGGCGAAAGTTTGTATGTGTGTGTGTGTGTGTGTGTGTGTGTGTGTGTGTGTGTGTGTGTGTGTGTGTGTGTGTGTGTGTGTGTGTGTGATTAGCACATAGGCTACTTTTTATCCCGGAAAATCAAAGAATTCCCACGGGATTTCAAAAAACCTAAATCCACGCGGACGAAGTCGCGGGCATCATCTAGTTAAATCATATAGGTGAAAGATTTGTTTCTAATTGATAGTCTGAAACTACTGAACCAACTGTAATATTTCTTTTACCCTTAATAACCTACTTTTCCCAGAAGTAACAAAGACTTCTTCAAGAGAAATAAGAGTACTAAATCCATTTTCACGATTTATACTGACCCTAATTTTAAAATAAAATGATTGAATCGAGAAATTTTTGTTTGGAAAAATTCGCAAACCTGTAGTTATATCCTGCCGGGGTAGCAGTTAGGACAATAAAAAATTAAATTTAAAAAGTTGTTTAAGATGTGATAACTATTTCTCATAGGATTAATAGGGTACAGAAGTTATTAACCGATTTCAAAAAAAAGAGGAGGTTTTCAATTCGTCAGAATCTTTTACCATTTTAATTACATTAATTAACTTGTTTGTTGAAACTTTTTTTAGGTGTCATCAGAGAGAATACTCCTATATGTGATAAATCGCAAATAACTCCAAACTATTATAAAGTTTTGCTGGCAAATGATGGTAAGATTCTATTTTTCAGTGTTATATACCTATTATTTGCTTTTTTTGAAGAAGATTTATTATGACTTGATTTTTTAAAGTTGTGGTATGCCAGTCCATCAGGGCCATGGTGTTGTCGCTATCTGAGCCACCAGAGCATTCAATAATATATCTAACTAAGAGAACCACCACACCTAAACAAATTGAGATGAGTTTCATGCGTGTGTCCAAGTCTCTTTAGTGACACGTATGACGTACATAATTTCAAATCAGTGTGATTAATGCTTTTAAAGTCAGGGCATGACAAGTGTATTGATGTCTGAGTCTTCTAAAAATTGTTTGATTTAGAGCAGCGCGATGACAAAGAGCGAAAGAAATCTAAAGAGCTGTTTGAATACATAAAGCACAATAAAGAAATGTTAAGGCGCACCGGGAAGGCAACAACTCCAGAAATGTGTAAAAAAGTTGAAGAAATTATTTATATCTCGGTCAAGTTTGCACCTCGCTAGAATGCGGCGCCTCTCCCACTTCCCCGCTCACCTCCCCGCGGTCGTCTTGTCGCGTTAATACGGTTTGCATACCGTACAGCGTCAGTGTGACGTAATCGACGCGAGGTGCAAACTTAGCTTAACAGAGTTGACATCACAGTGATTGTTATTCAGACGGCTGAAACAACTCAGTGGGCCACATCTATACTTACAAAAAACTATAACAGGATGTACATGAATATTATTTTCAAAATTTTAACTGTAGGAAGCATTATTGTCGATATCAAGCCCAAAATAGGTTTTTTTTTAATTTTTGTCCGTCTGTCTATCGAAGCACACTTCATGCTGAAACTATTGAACCCATTAGAACACAACTTATACTCTGGATTTACATATAGGATAATTTTCATATATAACTTTAAAAACATTGGAATTTCATATAACCTTCCAACCCCTATTTTATTAGTATTTGGTATTTCGCTTTTCCTTTTATATATTTATAATATATGAGTATAGATAAGAAGCAAGTTCATACTCACATAACTCTACAGTTGTTCCTGTTTAGAATTGATCTATCACAACCACCATTTTACTGTAAAACTTGAGCATATCAGGCAACAAAAATATATGAAATTCACAAACGTTATTTTCGAGTTATTTCAACATAATATTTTTGTTTCAGTTGTTAAGTGGCAATTTCCAAACAATTCCAAGTATGAAAACGAACAAAGAAACGAAAAATTTTGGCAGGTTGTAGAAGATAAAAAGCAATCTACAAGTAAACAAAGTAAACCCAAGAAACCACCAACCAAGGAGAGGGCGAACAAACATAATGTTACATCAAAAGATAAATCAGACTGTACGTTTAATGGTTTTATACTTATTTCGTGGTTCATTGATATATTACAATGTAAGTAACGGGTACATACCGCGATTAATATCGATATTTTGACCTATAGTCCATATATCAATTAATCCCGGAGACCAAAATGACGTTTCGTGTGTTGCCTGGTTTTTACGGCTCTTTGATAGTGTTGTGGTGCAATCGATACTTACCGATAAATATCAACCGATACCGATAATATATGTACAAAACAACAAAATGTGTTGAAAATAATTCTGATTCAAATGGAATAAGTAATTTATGAGTTTTACATACCATTGAAAAATTCCGTAAGTGAATTATTATTTGTTACTTAATTTACTCTTTAAATCTTTCAAATAATATGTGATTAGTGACTTATACTTTAGTATTAGTGACTTATGTGATTAGACTATTTTCTTTTAATTACACATTTCGTAGGTTTATTTTACTCATTATAAACGAAATATTATTTTATTAACGATTTTTATCTGAACCGGAACCACGAGGATAGCACTATTTTTGTTAAGCTGGTATCATTATTTTTAAGTTTGACATTTCTAGTTGTCATTTTGGTCTCTGAGATTAATAAATCGACTATAGTTGTAAGAGTCGTGATCACGACGGGGTCCAGTGCTGCGAGAGATGTTCGAGCTGTAGCAATAACTTTCTTGTTATTTTTGTTGAAACTTCACGAGCTGTCCGGTGACGTAAGTAATTCAAAATCATCATATTAATCGTGATATGTACTCGTTATTTACATTATAAGATGTATGTTTAATGTTTATTTATGTTTAAATTAAATCTATTTTTATTAGAGATTTTTAAGTTTCGTTCTATTGAAATTTTATTTACAGATGATTCTACAAAACGAAAGCAACCACCTAAGAACGTAACCAAAACGTATTCACCCGAAAAAAGTGATTGTAAAGCTATTCTGACATCAAAAGACGAATCTATGGGTATGTTTATTTTTTTACACTAAACTAGTATTCCTTTCTTATTTCGTATCAAAGATTCTTAAGTTTCATTTATGTTTGAAATTCCAATTTTATTTACAGATGATGCTGATAATAAAACGATGATTAACACAAAAAATACTGAACAGTCTATTAAAAGAAAGCACAAATTGTCACTTAATCGCAAAACTGCAAAGGCTGGACCTCTTAAAAAAGTTGTAGACAGCGTTAAAAAAGAGAAAGTAGTATGTAAAAAAGGAAAACCGGTTAAAAGTACAACAAAAAATCAGGGGATAGTCATTGGTAAATCTATTGAAAATTGTAACTTTGATGAATGTGCTGATAAAATGGAACAAGCATCTATAAGCTCTGTTAAGTCATGGACAAAAGATATATCTAGCTCTAGCAACTCATCTTTCATTACAGTGGATTCAAATAACTGGCATTATTTTGGTAATAAAATACCAGTAGTGCAACTAAACGACATTGCAGAAAACTTAATTGGTAATCGTAATGTGGTCGTTGCTGATAGTGTAATTAGAGGAAATCAAAAAACTACGAATGCAACTGATCAACAATATTGTGGCTCTTTAAATCTTAATAATCGCTGGTTTTCGAGTTTCTCAAGTTCGAATTCGAACCAAAAAGAGTTTAATTTTTGTTCAGAACAAAACAGAATCAATAATTATTGTAGCACGGAGATTGAAGAAAATGTTGCTGATGTTACACGCTCTTCATTACGTCTTAGTACTTCATCCACTTCTAGCTCTGATTCTAGTTCAAGTAGCAGCTCGTCAGATGGAGCGAGCGTTAGTGAGACTTCGCAAAAAAATTTAGGCCAGACATCAAAAATACATGAGAATAAGTTAAGTGAAGGTGAAATGTCTGTAAACAGTAAATATAAAATGATATTACAAAATCTCAACTCCAAGATAAAATTGACCCAGCTTTCATTTAAGAATAAAAGTAATAGAACAATAACAAAACACGAGCAAGAGAGAATATCTAGAATTAATGATACTTTAAAACAAGAAACTATTGTGCACAAGATGTGTCAGAGCATTGCCCAAATAGAAATTGATGATGTTGACAAATATTTAATTCGCGGTGAATGTCTACAAACTACTAATATTCCTTGTCCTAAAACACAGGAAACCCATTATTCCAAAGATAACCAAATTATAAATGAACATGATAATAGAAGTGAGGAATGTATTAAACAACATGACAATCTTCAGCAATATTGTCCTGCTCAAGAAGCAGATGCTGTAGCAGCCGATGAAATAGCAGAAAAAAATGACAGCAATTATCACTTGAGCCATAACAAGTCTAACTTGAATGCCCTTGGGGATAATGACGATGATGATGCTTTATCTCTTTTTGCGGAAAGTTTAACAGGATTAGAACCTTGTAGAAGAAATAGTACATTCAATTCCGAAATGTCCAACTTTGAGGAATACGTTCCGCAACCAGTTATACATACAGAACAGCAGCGCCAAAAAATTATCTATCAGCCAACGAAAATATCAAATAATATCGAAGCTGAAATTTTACAATGTAAAAAGCATGAGGCGGATTCTACATCTGTATTGATTGACTTTAACAAACCTAATACTCAGGAAAATAATATTTATGAGGATAAAGTGGGAAATCGTTCACAAAATCTACCCACATCACAGGATATTGTTACTAAAAACACTCCAGCAGCAAACAAACCGCGTTTAATGGCATTATATCACGGGCCAGTGCCATGGACAAGAAGTGTAGTTTTGAAGGGCTACTGTTTCTTTAACACTATGTCAAAGTGTAAAAAACTTCACTGCAAATATCCTCATGAACACCCTAATGTTAAGGATGTAAAAAATACACTGCAAAGGATAAGTGAAAACTCGTTCATCCAAGAGTACATGCTTATGCGGAACTCGCCGCAACTCAGACGCAAATACGGCCTGTGTTTTGTTGAAGAGTGCATCCGACGCGAACTTACCAGGATCTTGGTGGAAATCGCGATAGACTTTATTATAAGAACGAGCCAACAATCTACGGAAGACAACGTTTTAAAATCGGAGGTAGTCGATACCGTTCTGATGTACCTGAACCAAGTTGATTTATCCACTTGTGACGATCTGCTTAATTTCAACTTACAAAATGATAGTGCAGACCTGCTGCTTTGCGATTATTTCATGAGTGTGATTGCAATGTCACAAAACTTCTCGCGATTCAAATCTATTTTCATTAAACTAACGGATTTAATGTATAGAAACGAAAGAAAGTTTAGTGTCGACGTTGCTGAGTCTATACTCGAGCGTTTTTGTATCTTGCCTTACGACGATTTATTGGCTCGGGCTTTGCTGATTATTTTGAAAAACACCGATGTCACTATATTCTCTAATGCTAAGATCGGCGATTTAGAAAAACAGCTTAAAGCCTCAAATGGAGATTTGTACCATGAGCTTGAATCGATTAAAGAACAAGCTTTAGGCGGTCAGCCGGTCCTGGACAACCACCATGAGCGTACATGTAAGCCACCTCAGAGCTTGGAAGTCGATAAAATGAATACTAATAATGTTGGACATATGGACAAAAATATCATAAGATACTCACCAGACACGACAGATTTGGGGCATGCGGTAAGAATACTCACATACAATATAGTATACATCGAATATTCGTCATGATCAACTCATTGCCGGCCCACTACGGAGCACGAGGCTGATTGAGAAACATTTAGAAACGTTTATAAGACCTACCTACCTGCCAAATTTCATGATTCTAGTTCAACGGGAAATACAAACCTATAGGTTTTCTTGACAGACACGACGGACGGACGGACAGACAGACATACAACAACGTGATCCTATAAGGGTCCCGTTTTTCTTTTTGAGGTACGGGACCCTGTAAAATATTAATTCGTTGTAACTTGTAGCCCTTTAGTCTCACTTCAGGAGTAATTACAATAAAGCGGTATACCTATAAGTTTAATGTTCGTCCTAAAGACGTCCAGCATTAGAGTCTGACGTACCTTATCGGCAATAGATATTATGGTCTTCAAATATATTATCTTTATGTAGCTAATAAGTACTCGTTTGTCTAGTTGTACAAAATGAAAAGCTTTTTCCGTATTTTTCAGAACAAGCCGCCCATCAAGATCCAGAGAAATATCACGACGACCTTTAATAGGACAGTAAATATCGATAAATTGCAAAATTTAGGAGCTCCCAAAACCATTCAAAACAAATTCGGCACACAGGTTGTAAATAATACATCCTTCAAATGGGCGAACCCAAGTACTTTGAAAATTGGCGAAAAAGCCAAAACGAATTTAAACAACACTACAGAGGACGGTCGAAAAATGTGGCAATGGAATAATCGCAGTATTTTCGACACTTACTCCAATAGAAATCGCAATAACCCTCCTATGTGGCCGCAAAAGGCGCCTTTTAAAAGACATTCAAATTGGAATTTTGATGGAAGCCCTAAGGTAAACAAGTAAACATTATATTACAGTAGAACGCCGATTATCCGAATTAATTGGGACCGGGGTCGATTCGGATAATCGGACATAGACTGATAATAAAGAAAAACGAACTGTCACACATAGAATAAACTTTATTAAATTTAACAAACTCAATTCTACAACATGTAAGTAGTGCACTAGAGTTTCAACTTGTGACAACAAAACGAAAACAAAACAAAAATTACATTACTTACTTACAGTGCTTGGTTTTAATTTTTTATATTACGCTTAGGACCGATTCGGATAATTGGCGATTCGGTTAATCGGCGTTCGGATAATCGGCGTTCTACTGTACTTAGGTTCGAGCTTGTCTAATTTGAAATGACGCGCTCCACTACCGCAATTTATTAATACAAAACTAGAAACCGTAATAGGCTCGCTAATATCCTACGCTCCGACGGGACGTTTACACAAGTTTAAAAAATCTAATAAAAGTATGTTCCTGGAAAAACATATTATACAATCGAAAATTATATAAATGATGAAAAAAAACATGTATACTTTGTTGTCTGTCTGTCTGTCTGTCCGTTTGTTGTGTCTGTTAAGAAAACCTGTAGGGTACTTCCCGTTGGTATAGAATCATGAATTTTGGCAGATAGGTAGGTCTTACAGCACAAGTAAAGGAAAAAATCCGAAACCGACGAATCCGAATCCGAATGTGAATTTGTAGTCATATCACAAAAAAAAAACTAAAATGTGTTTCAATTTTAAAACGTAAGAATAACTATACTACGTGGGATATCATATGAATGGGCTGCCTGTATATTCTAAAACAGATTTTTATTTATTTTTATGCATAATAGTTTTGATTTATCGTGCAAAATGACTGAAAAATACCCGATTACGGAACCCTCAGTGCGCGAGTCTGACTCGCACTTAGCTGGTTTTTTAGTATATCACTTTCTTGGTGAAGGAAAACATCGTGAAACCTGCATGCTTGAGAATAATCCATAACTTTCTCAAAGGTGTGTGAACTCTGCCAATCCACACTTGCCATTATGGTTAACTATGAAATCCATCTCATTGTGAGAGGAGACCCGTTTTTAGTTAAAATATTTCTTAATTAAGTTTTTTTTTCCCAGAAAATGAAACGGTATAGCGGTCCCAGTCAGTACCAGAGCGACATGTCATGATTAGGTTAAGTAACTGTAGGATAAACTTAAGTTTAATGTCAATAGAAGATGTTTGAAAGGTAAACTATGAACTTTCGAGTGTAATTTAGTAGTAGGTACATAATATTTTATAAATTGGATAAGCCGTTTAGAATAGGACAAAAAATCCTTTTTAGTGTTCCGTACCTCATAATGGAAAAACGGAGCAAAACGTGTTAAGAGGGATCTCTCCGTCACTCGCTTTATACAAACGTAGCTCCAATTTCTTTTGAATATCAAGCAACCAAAGTCCATTAAATTTTGCAGACATATTCTAGAAACTAATATCTATGTCTGTGGTTTTCCAGATTTCTGTTAAAATATTCGGTTTCAAAGTTACGCGGTCTTAAAAATTTACATACAAATACTTTTAGCCCCTGTAATTTTAAAACTACATAGGTATTTTTAGAAAATCTAAAACACCACAGACACAGATATTAGTTTCTAGAATATGTCTCCAAAATTTCATGAACTTTGGTTGCTTAATATTCAAATGAAATTGGAACTACGATTGTATGAAGCGAGTGACGGAGAGAGCCCTGTTTAAGGTACTTTAATTTGTCTGAAAGGGGAATCAAGTACATAATATAATATGTTCTTTGGTTTCTATACTATAGTAGCTATAACCAACACCACAAAATTTTTAATTACCATAAAAAATCTGCTTAATGCAGTTTAAAAAATCGAGTGTCCTAAAATATCGTTGTCGCACACACAGTAATGCGCTACCATGCGTGTATTAGAAATTGATTCTTGTTGGTTTGCATTTAAGGAACAAATTATAAAATTTAAAAAAAATTGTGGTGCATAATTGGGGTTCCGTACCTCAAAAGGAAAGACGGAACCTTTATCACTTTGTTGCTTGTCTGTCTGTCCGTCTGTCCATCGTGTCTGTCAAGAAAAACTATAGGGTACTTCCCGTTGACCTAGAATCATGTAATTGTAATTTTGTCTTAAAGCACAAGTAAAGGAATAAATCCGAAAGCCGTGAATCTGTGATTATTTATTTTTATACATAAAAGTTTTTGATTTATCGTGCAAAATGTCGGAAAAATTAACCTAGTATGGAACCCTCGGTGCGCGAGTCTGACTCGCACTTGGCCGGTTTTTTTTAATATCAAACGACTGCTTGTGGTCATCTAGACTTCTACAATAAAAAGGTAAATACCACTACACTTTCAAATCGCTTTTTCATGATTGCAGTCTATTTTCTTAGTGATTATTTTTAAGACATCTTATTTCCAGGTCGTTACATCAGGTTTTTGTTTACCTTTTGTTCACCTTCTAGTCGACCACAGATTACTATATACTATTATGTTTAGTTACTTTTAAGAAATACCTAACGTAGTACCTAAAAGTAGGTACGTAACGTAACTCGATACTAGTATTTTTTTATAAATATCACTTACTTTAATTATTATTAGTTATAAGCATTGTTACTTTTTGTGATCGAAATTTTTAAGTGCTTTACTTAAGGTCTAACGCATTCGCGCTGCGCTGCGCGACGCGACGCAACAACGCCTTGCTCCATACAAACTCACATAACCTATATTTGCTGCGCCACGTCGCTCAAGTGCCCTTTGCGCCATACTAACTCATACAAAGTACTTACTATATTTACCGCACCGTGTCGCGGCCCGTCGCGCAGCGCAGCGTAAGTGTGTTTAGAGCATTATTTGTTTGATATCTTACAAATCAATGCGCGACAATGGCAAATTATATTTTGTTCTACGTATTGTGACGTCTCGATTTCATTTTTAGGGTTCCGTACCCAAGGGTAAAAACGGAGCCCTATTATTGTCACTGTGCTGTCTGTCTGTCCGCCTGTCAGAGGTCTCAAGCTCGTAGACGAGTTGAGTTACAAACCTGAAATTTTGGTGTTTGGTGTAAAAAGTTGGCCCAAAACCAAACATGGAATTGAATTTTTAATTCAACGTTATTTTTGAAATATATTTTTTACTAGCTTATTCCCGCAACTTCGTCCGCGTGGACTACACAAATTTCGAACCCCTATTTTACCCCTTTAGGAATTTAATTTTCAAAAATCGTTTCTTAGCGGATGTCTACGTCAAAATAGATATCTGCAGCCCGATTCGTCCAGTAGTTTGAGCTGCGCGTTGATAGATCAGTCAGCTTTTCCTATTATATATTTTGTGGCGGGAGCTATCTTAAAAACTAAACCTTATTAGAAAATATGAACATCGAAAATATGATAATCATGTACGGAACCCTAAAAAAAATCGAAACCCGACTCGAACTTGACCGGTTTGTTACTTCTGGTCAAAATAGGATAGGAAATACTTTTTTATTTTGTCTACAACTGCTGAAAATAAAGACTTATTGTTTGATGTCTGTTAACAAAACAATGCGCGACGATGGCAAATTATATTTTGTCCTACATAGTGTGACATCTCGATTTCATTTTTTATTGTTGGTTAAAGTAGGATAGGAAATACTTTTTTATTTTGTCTAATGCTTCCGAAAATAAAGGCTTATCTACTAAAATATTTAGAATATGCAAAAGAGTTTAATATTTGTGTTAAGTATATTGCTAGATGATGCCAACGGAGTCTTAGTAATAGGGTCCCTATTACTAAGACTCCGTTGACCGTCCGTCCGTCTGTCTGTCTGTCTAGGGGCTGCATCTCCTGAATCGTAATAGGTAAGGAGTTGAAATTTTCACAGAATGTGTATTTCTATTGCCGCTATACCAACAAATTCTAAAAATTTCAAAATGGCGGCCATGAGAATTTAAAAAAATTAAGAAGTGTTATTTCTTATACTAATGCTTCGTATGCGAGTACGACTGCCACTTGACCGATTTTTTTTTAATCCCGTGTAAACTCTTTGATTCTCAAGTAGCTTAGGTACATCTCTGGGATGCAAGCCATAGCAAAATATAATAATAGTTCATCCACGTAGAAAACGGTTATAGTTATTCCTGCGGGAACTTTGAATTTCGGGAATTCCTGCGGGAACCGGGATAAAACGTAGAATATGTATTTATGCAGGGTATAAACCATCTCCCAATTTCAGCCAAATCGGTTCATAATTTTATCAATCAATAGACATTAAACTTTCACTTCATAAAATTATTATGACTTTTGGTTAAAATATTTTAGATTTAGATTTACTACTCGTAAATCTTTTTTTCATTTTGTGTAAAGTTGCTGGAAATAAAGGCTTATTAATAAAACATTTAGGATGTGCAAAAGAGTAATGTTTGTATTATATATATATTATAACATGAAATGTTACGTTTCGTTAAATTTATCATTAACATAAACTAGGACTTGACTAAGGTCAGAAAAGTATTTGTTTCAAGTTAAATACTTGACATCGAAGTTACATAAAACTAAAATATAGATTTATCAAATCACTACCTACTACTTGTAATACACAAGAGAGCTACTCTTTCATTCAATACCTATTAAGATAGCTACTTTAGTATTTAAGTACTTTGCATTTAATTTTTCTTTTATTAAATCTCTTCATAATGTTTGTAAGTAAAACAATAAACTGTACATAAATATGATACCGACGATTTATTATGTACATATTTCGCTTAGAATAAATCAATTCAATAAGAATCTAAGAGTAAGTAGGTAGGTATGTCAAAGTATTTAGGTAGGTATATGAAGCCGATTTTTTTTTTCGTACAAGGTGATCTGTGATTAATGTGCATGCAGTCTGAAATGGTAGCGGTCTACTTGATGGATGTATCGCAACTTATATTAACCCTGTCGGTTTCTACGCGGTACCATACTGGTACACTAAAGGTGCCCACGCGCGTACGTCACTGCCGCGCGTCGCGGCTGGAGAGAATATCGTGCGGGGCGCTGACGCGACGTGCAGTTCAGTTCGAGTGCGTGGGCACCTTTAATCGCTTGGCGGATAGGGTTGTAAGATAGTCGCGGCCTAAGCCTACCAAGTATCAGCAGACCAGATTTGAGACTTGAGAAAGAAATGATGAAAGTCATTGCCTCAACCGGGGCTTTACTTAGGTGTAACTAGAATGCTAGCAAAAACTTAGCCTTATATACTACCTTAACACCTTAGCCTTATTATTATACTACCTAAACATAATCCAATGCCAGTAACCTTGAAAAATAAATTGCCTTATTTTGTAGTTTTAGTGATTTATACCCGTATTCACAAACGTTACTATGAGGTCTCATAGTGCCCTCGAACGCACAGTGTAGGTTCCACCAATCAGATGACTGTATCACGTCAATTTACAATGATCTGATTGGTGGAACCTACACTATGCGTTCGAGCGCACTGTGAGACCTCATAGTAATGATTGTGAATACGGCCGTTAGTATTATTCAAACCCGCAATGTATAGCGTGCAAAATTCGAGTCAATGCCCTACCTAAATCAGTTAGATGTAAGTATTATTTGCAATATATTGTAAACTTTAAAAAATACAGGATTTTCTATCTAATATTTCGCCTTTTTTGTGGTATTTTTATCAGTAATCAGTATTATCACCTGTCTTCGTTTTTGCTGGTGTTCTGGTTACACTCTGTAACATGCGTCGGCCCTATAAGCCATTATCTATAGATCAGGCTCATGAGTAGACATCGGAATATAATTATTATGCATACCTAATTGCATATTTAGATAATGAGACACATGTCGTCTGAATCGTCTTCTCAAAAAGCCCATATCTTTACTATGGATTCTGGTGTTACGCCACCCCGCAAGGAAAATACGGTCTGCTCCCATCGCTTGCTGAAGATACCTGTTACTACTAGAAGATGCTAATGCGACTTTTCACCATCTCGGAGCATTCTAAAAGTTTGGCGTCTCCTATACTTTAGTTCGCCATACTTACATTAAGAAGAGTTAAGTCATTATTTTTGTAAGAACTATGTTGATTTATAAAAAACTTAAGTACATCTTTAATACTGTTTTATTTCCATTATCTAATAATAATATTATATACCTAAGCAATTAAGATAAGCTATTCGCGAAGTCGGAGGTTCGATCCCGGGCACGCACATTTAACTTTCGGAATTATGTGCGTTTTAAAAAGCAATTAAATATCGCTTGCTCTAACGGTGAAGGAAAACATCATGAGGAAACCTGCATCTATGAGAGTTCTCCATGTTCCCAAAGATGTGTGAAGTCTGTCAGTTCGTACTTGGTCAAGTACGGACCTTTCTCACTCTGAGAGGAGACCTGTGTTCAGTAGTAGGGCGGCGATGGGTTGACCATGATGATGATGAATTGCCATGCTTTGTTCACCCTAGCATCCACGCCTCCCGCCTAGTAAGTCTGCTCAAGTGAAAATAAATTAAAACAAGCTATGAAAATGTGTGCCACCGGGTTCGATCCCGACAGGTAATCAAAAGGTAGAGATTTGCTCAATGGTCTAGGTCAGCGGTATCCAAACTGCGGCCCAAATTAACCTGGCCTGCCATAGTTTTTTATTCCTACATTGTACTTATAATGTAAAGAAGTCATACCACCGAGTACTTTGTAAATATATGAAGTCATGCATAACAATAAGCTATCAACAAAATATGTAGATCCTTTGGATTAGTATAGGAATTAGTGTCGCCCGTAGGCTTAAAAGTTTGGAGACTCCTGCTCTATATAAAACGTTGGCATAAAGGCATCGAATCGACACTAGGGAGATTAAAATAAAAGATAAATAATATTCATCGTAAAAATTTTAATAAATACAATTAGCATTATAATACAAGAAACATCGAGCATAGCCTGAAAAAATACGGATCCATCATCCAACATTGATACCTAAAAACCCACGCATAAAATCTTTCACTATCAAAGTGACATTCAATTGTTTTTAACTGGATTGTAAGTTGTAACAAGTTTAAGGCCAACATAGGTTTTAGGTAGGTAATTTGGTAAATACCTACCTACTTACATATTAATTACGGACATACAATTATAGTTTTAAACCCAGATTCTCAGACTGAGTATCTATCTAATCAGCAACGTATAGGCGGTTCAAACCCCACCTTTTGCCCTATTGTCGTTACTACTCTTAGTACAAGCTTTACGATTAGTTGGAGGGGAAAGGGGAAAATTAGTCATGATAAAAATGGCTAATATTCTTTAAATGCTTCCTGCAGAAAAGGATAGCACTAGATTTAAATTTCACAAGTTAGTTTAGAGATTGTTGTGGCCAATTTTGTTGTATTGTGGACTTAAATTACTTAGTGCTATCTTTTTCCACAGTGAGTATTTTGAACGGGATAGCAATAGGTAAAATTAGATCTGCCAATTAGTATAGAGTACATGTTTCTTTTAAACTTACATAGGCTGCACTAAAAGTATCGGGAATGGAATATTTCCACTGTCCCTGTTATATTAAAATCTTTTTAATTGAAAACTCCTAGGTTTTAAAAATCGAATACCATTTATTTATTTAGAAAAAGATTCTCGGTCTTGTCACAAGGTCTTGTCAAACTTGTTTAGTCGTTGAGAAAATGGAATTGACTCGAGAAAATTCTAGAGCGATGATTTATTATGACTTTCGAAGTGGTTTAACACAAAAAGAGTGTGTCGACCGGATGATTTCTGCATTTGGTGATGAAGCCCCATCTAAAACCACAATTTATCGCTGGTTTGCTGAATTTCAACGTGGACGTGTCAAGCTCAGTGATGATCCCCGTCAAGGTCGTCCAAAAACTGCAGTCACCCAAGAAAACGTTGATGCTGTGCGTAAGCTGATTGAGGAAGATCGACATGTGACATACCGCGAAATTCAGGCAACTTTAGACATTGGCATGAGTCAAATATAAATAATCTTGCATGAACAATTAGGTGTAAAAAAGTTGTTTTCCCGATGGATACCGCATTTGCTCTCTGAAGAGCAAAAAGCGGCTCGCGTTACTTGGTGCGTCAGAACTCTCGAAAGATTCCACGCCCGATCCTCAAATGCTGTATACAACATCGTATTAGGTGACGAATCCTGGATATACGCGTACGAACCCGAAACAAAAAACCAGTCACGAGTTTGGGTGTTCGAAAATGAGTTAAAGCCAACAAAAATTGTTCGTTCACGAAGTGTTGCAAAAAAAATGGTGGCCACGTTTGTCTCCAAAACCGGCCATGTTGCGACTATTCCTCTTGAGGGACAAAGAACGGTTAATGCAGAATGGTATGCTAGCATTTGTTTGCCACAGGTCGTTTCTGAACTCCGTAAAGAGAACTGCAACCCCCGCATCATCCTCCATCATGACAATGCGAGTTCCACACCGCGCACAGAACAAAAGAGTTTTTAGAGCAAGAAAACATAGAATTATTAGACCATCCGCCGTACAGCCCCAACCTAAGCCCTAATGATTTCTGTACTTTCCCTATAATAAAGAATGCATTGCGTGGTCAGAGATTTTCATCACCTGAAGAAGCTGTGGACGCCTACAAAACGGCCATTTTGGAGACCCCAACTTCCGAATGGAATGGTTGCTTCAATGATTGATTCCATCGTTTGGAAAAATGTGTCAATTTCGCGGAGAATACTTCGAAAAGCAATAAATACATTTTTAAATAGTAATGTTGTGTCACTTCCTTGATTCCCGAAATTTTCAGTGCCGCCCTCGTATTCATAAAAAAATCCAGTTAAAAACCATTAGATTTTATTGTTGGTGATGAAATAAAAAAAAACTTAATGCTAGCGAGACATTCAGTCTTATAGTTTATACTACTTAATTATATTGAAAATAAAATATTTAATGTTTATATTTGTAATATAATAGGAGTACCTACTTATTACTATTATTCATATAAAAATGTGAATAACTAATATACCTACATATGAAATTCAGGAACTTATCGCAAGTTTAGATCTTACAAATTAATATACTTAAATTAAACTTAAAATACATTACGTAATCAAACGTAATCAAGTGATAGTAAAGTAAAAGTTAATTAATTACCATAAAAATTCTACTTAATCAGCATTCAATACTTACATAGTTAACATGTTTGTGCAATTAAAAAAAAATTAAACCATATATCCATAAAAATAGCTGGTCAAAATATTGATTTATAATTAGATAGTATATGAATGAATTTTTTTATAGTAGGTTCTTAATCAAAAAGTAGTTGTGTATAGGTTTATTGTTGTTACAAATTACGTAGGTGTAGGAATGTATATAAAATATTACAGGAAATTTCTACGTAAATTATTGTGTGTATAATGTTTTAGCTGCAACTTCTTAAATAAGTAATAAATTAAATTAAAGAAAGAGTAGTCCTTAACCTACAATTTGTTCGCAGACTATAAATATTGTCACAAAAAGCGTATTAAAACTATCTACTAAAATTGTTATACAATAAGTAGGTATGTAAATACATTATGTAAAGCAAATACAATACAATTTTGGCGTACTTAATACTGAAGAATATGATATTGTGATTACTTTGTAATACTTTCAACTTTGATCTAGCAAAAAATTTATAGATATCGTTCCACAAATTAAAAAAAAAACAGATCTTCATAAGTCTTATAACAAGACCAGACTAAAAAATATTCATCCAAAAAATTAATTTTAACAAACTTCCTTAATAATATAGGTAAATACAATACAATACAATAATTATTATTAATGATATCAATATTAAAAAGTGACATTTCCGAATATTATATCCTTTTACATTCCTGTTCCTGTATTATGAAATGATGATCCACTCATTGAATTATTTATGAACAGTTTGCTATAGCAAACTTAAATCGTGTTTTAAATTGTGTTCCACAAACCTTTATTACCCAACATAATACTAGCCATCAAGTTATAAGCAAAGACAAAACTCGCATTTTTTTATATATATTTATAAGAAGTTTAGAATGGCCATTCTATTGCAAAGTACATAGAGATTCATTCAAAGTGGCTAATTCTCTTGTACATAATCTCTAAACTAAATTGGCAGGTCTTAGATTGAAATCTATAGAACGCACCTAGACTTAAGTTCCAGTTAAAATGAGAAAGATTTATGCCAGCGGTATAGCGCTGTCTCGTTTTAACAGTGTCTTAAATGTATTGATCCCTTACATAATGCTCCCTGTGGAAAAGGTAGCACTAGATTTAGACATATCAATTTAGTTTTGCTTAGAGATTGTGTACTGTTGTACTTGTTGACTTAGCCACAGCATTTGACAGTACATCAGATTATTTGGTTTGTTTCATAACATATTATGTTATTATTGATCATTACAAAATCAATCACAAGTTTCATAATACAGGCACTGATCAAGCGTTACAAGTATCATAGCACCAGTCATATAAAATAATAAATACTATTGTATAAAAGCTATATTAACTTACAATCAAGCGGTGGGTTTGTGCATTTGTTTGTATTAAGGTATTTGATTAGTGGAACAGAGCCCTGGGACGCTTCTTGGCTAGAATGTGCCATGAATGAGTGATCCCTTTACGCCTCTTTGGTGACACTCTGTGAAAAAACAAATTTATTTTATCATTTTAGTATACTTTTCAGGGTTCCGTACCTCAAAATGAAAAACGGAACCCTTATAGGATCACTTTGTTGTCTGTCTGTCTATCTGTCTGTCTGTCCGTCGTGTATGTCAAGAAACCTATAGGGTACTTCCCATTGACCTGGAATCATGAAATTTGGCAGGTAGGTAGGTTTTATAGCACAAGTACAGGAATAAATCTGAAAACCGCGAATTTGTGATACATCATTTAATCATGATACATCATTTAAAAAAAATTAAAACTTGTCACAGTAAGATAACTATACCAAGTGAGGTATCATATGAAAGGGCTTTACCTGTACATTCTAAAACAGATTTTTATTTACTTTTAGGCATAATAGTTTTTGATTTATCATGCAAATTGTCGAAAAAAAAATCCCCAGTACGAAACCCTCGGTGCGCGAGTCCGACTCGCGCTTGGCCGGGTTTTTTATCAATTTCATAATTTGCAACTCACCCATGTTCTGGTGTATCAGGCATGTAAGGAGTCATCCTGAAGTCGCGGTTATGTGGAGTTTCAATTCCAAAAGGACTGTACAGCTTGGTGGGACTCCTGCCCAATATCTGAAATAGAACAGGATATTCTTGTAATTTAAATGGCTTTATGCAACTTCTATGACAGCTAAAGTCACCAATATCATAGAGTTACTGCTGTGCTGAGGTCATGTTTGTTCAGGGTAATCTCTGAAAATACTGTACGGATTTTCATACAGTAATAAATATGTTATAAAAACGAAGATTATGTAAATGATAAAAGAGTGTGGGTTTGACCTGCAGCTCGCTCCAGCAATGCGCGGGACTTCAATATTTATACATATGACAATAATATTGTACATCAAAACTTTGAAAAGAGCAACCACCGAGTTTCTTGCTGGTTCTTCTTTGTAGGAAAGGGACTCCGAACCAGTAGTAGATGCATTTGACAATTCAAAAGTACTTGTAAAAGTTAAATTAGATATTTGTAATACACATATTTAATGAACATTTTGCCAAAATAAGCTACAAGTATGATGATAATGATTGTGAATTAAGCTGTTTTTTTTTTGGCAAAAATGACTTGAAAACATTTTTGGAGAAAATGTAGTCATTTTCTCCAAAAATGTGTTATTGATTCTTATAAGTCTTTGTACCTGTTTCTTTTTGGACACCGGGGTAGTGGGCATCCGACAGGGAGAGCCAGCTTCTGTCAGGCGATGCCTGCGCCTACCACTAAGCCGAAAGTGCTGAAAATTAATATTAAGTATACTTAATTCTATTTGTTTTTGTTGTCCAGGCTGCCAAATGCCAGTACTAAAGTAAGTACAGTAAGTAACTTAAGTACTTATTTTCAATATTATGTTACCGGTAGTGTATGTAACTCAGTTTACATATTCTAAAGGATTTTCTATAGGATACCTAGCTATTATAAAATACTGGGATTGTTTTGCCAAAGTATAAAATATGGAATCTATCGTTTACCATTTCATACATTTTCTAGGCATTGTATAGAATTCCCAGGCATTCCATACAATTCTAAAAATGCTCCTAAGAAATGTATGAAATGTCACATTATACCATAAAATTAGTGAATAAATAAAACATAAAACACAGTTATACTAAGAATTATGATGATGATCGTGGTGTTGAAATGAAATGAAATTCATTCACTGAATATTAGTTGAGTTCAAAATATTATTATAACTAAGCATCCCTTAGGTCAATTTTTAGGGTTCCGTATCTCAAAAGGAAAAACGGAACCCTTATGGATCACTTTGTTGTGTCTGTCTGTCTTGTAAGTCCGTCCGTCCATTGTGTCTGTCAAGAAACCTATAGGATACTTCTAGTTGATTATGCGACCTTCATATTCTACTTAATAAGCATGCAAATATTTAATACTCATCAGGAATAATCTGTACAAAATATAATCCTGATGAAATTAAAATAGGTAAGTGAATTAAGTGTTCATTATGATAAAGCTCACCATAACTAAAATCAAGAACACGAAACAGATTGCAAAGTTGCGGAATCTGTACAGAATAAATAATTGAAAAATCTAGAGCCAGCTGTAATTAGTTTGAGCTGTATGTTGATATTTCAACAAATTCTTTTTTTATAAATAGATTAAGTAGTTCTTACCTGCGACAAATTTCCGAATGTGTTTCTTACACACTTAAAAGTTTTGGATATCTTCTCCGCCCCCGACTGCAAGGCACGCCGTGAATTGGCAAATGATTTTCCTTTGAATACATTTCTATTGTAACATCCCTCGATATTTCTGAGACTATCTCTTGTTGGTGAATCGATACCGGAGTCAGTCACAAAGGGATCCTTCATTTTGTATATTCTGCACGACGCGCTATCAAAATAATCACTGCAATTTCCACCTAGTACAAGTTGTTTTTAGTTAGTAATGAAAAAATTATTTCATTAATACATCTTTTACAAGAAAAGTAAACTCAATCGAAACCACTCGAAACTTGCCCCAAAACAGTCGCTGGTTTTCCCTTCCAGCCGTTTTCGGTCGTTATTTTTTTGTTATGAACATAGACTATAGTAAATTGGCGTTATGGCGGCGCCACATGCTTGGGAGGGTGTCCACGCGCTAGCTGTTTGTCGCAAGTATGTAGATCTCGCATAAAATCTATTTTGAATGTTTGCTGCAAGCACATGGCGCCGCCATCAGGAAATAGATTTTTTTAAACAGATTTACGGTTCTGGGTTCTAGATCAGAAAATAGAAGCCATAGAACAAATGTTTTTTTTTTACCTAATTTTTCTGCTCGGGATACTAGCTCTTTTGACCCCTAAGAGCACATATATTTTAAACTGGTTTTACGGCTCTGGGCCCTTATGAAACACCAGAAAAGCTACGAGACCACCTCAGAACCATTGAGTTGATATGCTCAGAATCTGCAGAGCATTGATACCTGGCTGTAATTTACGACATAGATTTAATAGATCTCTTTGATCATTAATCATAGTGATTATATATTATTTGATAGATTAATAATTTCTCAGTGAATACATACTCTGTAATGTCTGAAAGCGCGCAATATTTTGAATTTTTAAAAATCTAAAATATTTGATTATAATATTATTTTATGTGAATCCATTTTATTCCGTTCACTGCTGGGTCATAGGTCTTCCCAAGAACGCGCCACCACACACAGTCCTCCGCCTTCCTCATTCGCCCACAAGTGGAACTAGTTACATAACTAATGTTTAACTATCTATCGCCTTACATATATTACTTTGTTCCTGTGGATATAGGTTTTTAAAAATCCCATGGGAACTCATTGATTTTCCGGGATAAAAAGTAGCCTATGCAGAAATTAAGTAAATAACATAATATATAAAATTTCTATAATATATTTAATATCTAATTAATTACACTAAACCTTTAAAATACAAATCTATCAACGTTGATGCATATAATAGTCGATCACAGTTGAAAATGCAGCAAATCCTGCAGCTCCAAACAAACCTGCCTTTAATCCACCTAAAAATAGAAATTCGGTTAAACAATTCAATAACTTCAGTGGAAGAGAGCCAAAATAAAAATTAAATACCATCATCCTTTATACATTGTTTAGATAAAAGCTTGAAATTCAAAGCATGATGCGTCTGCTAGTTTTCGTGGGGCACCCAATTAACCGATTTTGACAAATTTTGGTACCTACAGAGATAGCTTTCATCCTGGGGAATAACATTGCCTGTTTTCTATCCTAAAGTCAGAGTTCTCACGAGATTTGTAAGAAAATTAAATTCACATCAATGAAGAAATGTTAATTCAGGGTATAAGCTATCTGCATTTCGAAATTTAGCTTTTGTTCAATTATATTGTGGAGTGAAGGATTAACAAAGATCAAAACTTTTACATTTATAATAAGTAAGATTAAATCTACCTCGTAATCCTATTAGACCCCCAGTCACGCCTCCTGCGTATGTCCCATTTTTCCAATCTGACTTTCCTCTTGCAGTTTCAATGCAACATTCTACGCCGGAAAACACGGCACCAAGTAGTGCAAAATTCTTGGCATAGCTTAACATTGAGTTTTTCATTTCTCTAAGGATTTCTCTTGCAGTTTGATTTTGTTGTGCCATAGGATCTGTTGTGTTGGGCATAAGTGAAGATGTGAATAGACCAACCGCTGCACCAAGACCATAACCTGTAATAAGATAATCTTAGCATAGTCTATATAACTGCTAACTGGTAAGAAAGGCTTTTGTAATGAAGTTGTATTAGATCTTTTAGGAGTATTGTGGTATCATTGAGCAGGGTAAGGCTGCCTTTCCAGTTTCCACCAGGCTTGTGTGAGGATTTATAACAAGGCATATACAACAAGTAGGATCACTTCATATTTGCAGCATAGCATAGTGGTGGAATCTTGTATGCATAGTATAATAAGACAAAAGCATTTTAAAGTACCTACCTATCTTATTTTCCCTGCTGACATAGCTATTAAAGTAAACTATAAAACAACTGCAAAATTTTGTTCGAGAATTAAGCTGTTATTATTTACCTATAACGCAACTGGTCAAGGATTTGAATGGGCAGCTTTCGATTGTGGCCTCAATCATCTTCTCTTCATTTGTCTTTATGATCACTGGACCTAACACTCTTGGAATAATTATATTTTCCCGATATCTATAGACTGTGCACAAGTATTTTGCAAGAGAGTCATAGTCGTTATTTTCAGAGAATTTCACCAGGTCCGGGTTAACAGATGGTTTTTTATATTCAGTCATATTATTTTTTTAATCTATTTTGCTGTTTCGTTCTTTTAGATTTTAACAATAAAATTAATAAATAACAAGTTGGTTTGTAACCCCTTTCCTATAATTTACAAAGTATCTACTCCAATCTACTCTCTACTCTAAGTTCTAACGTAGTGAATAGTGATTTATATACTCTTTGACCTACTCTGCGAGTGATGTGCTCTGTGATAACCCGGAAACCATAAAGTATAGATTATTTTACTCTATGATTCAGCTCGACAAACTAATAGCATTGTTCAGCTCTGTGGTTGTTTCAACTAGTCTATGGTTTCCACAGATTACACCTCACAGTGAAAGCTGAGAAATGGCGGCAAATTTAAAAAACTTGGTCGTGTTCGAGACGGTCTACCTTTATAAAATGATCTTAAAAACCAGTAGATATATTTTTCAATATATATGTATTTTGATTGTAATTACATATGGTATGATGGTTACTTTATAGATTTTTTACTTAGATTGTTTATTCGAAAATGATACCTTTAGCCTAACAGACTGATGTAACTGTAACTTGATGGTCACGGTTTACATATTACGTTTAAATTCGAAGTAATTTAGAAGTTATAAGAATGTGACAGACGGTCAAGTGCAATTTCACTCAAGTAGACTCGGAAACCTCGCTTTGCTCGGTCAATTATGAGGTCGAACAAGTCGGCTAATTCCTGATTTTAAAAAATAAGGACGTGTTGGACGTAATTGACAAGTATGTGTGTAGATTGAAGGGCTTAGGTCATGTCTGGTACATCACAAAAAAAGTGTTATTTCTTGTACAATAGTACGGAAGTGAGTCGGAACGCGAGCGACGCGCACTTGGCTGGCATTTTTTTGTAATTCAATACTCATCTTTGCTGTTCGAAAATAAAAATGCGTTCATTTACGACATTCTTATTTATTTATATGAATAAAATTATGGGTTATTAATACATTGAACTTCAAATAAATATACAGATCGATGAAAGAAAATGAATAAGACTTCATTCAAATTTCGCCTAAATGGTGGGTATGTCTTTTAAAATTTAAAATATCGTTAAGTTATTCTGAGAGAACTGAAATCATCTTAAAATTTCACATCAGCCGAGGCATAGTATATTAATAGAAAGTCTTAAGCATAGATTGAAAAATTCGTCTTACTGAGTAGGTAATAAATCTATGGGTCTAACTTTTAGCCTTATATATTTTAAAAATAAATACAAAATTAAATAATATGTGATGAATTGTTTGTAAGTATCTAACTAATAATCAACTAAATACAATAAAATTGCAAAAATTTAAAATTGTAAATATGTAAAAACATTGTAAAAGCAATAAAAAATTACAGAACTTTTTTCGCTAACATAGTAGTTTTAAGTAATAGAGATTTGTTTCATGTTTGATGCTCATCAGAGTCCCAGAAATAAAGAAACCATACACTATAAGATATAGCCATAATATGACATATGTACTTAACAAAATGATATTCATCAATATTATTTATTATGTACGTAGGGACTTAACAAAACGAGTAAAGTACGTAGACGAAATGCAATAAGGCCATTACGCACTGGCGACTATCCCCGGCGACAACGTCGACGGAAGCCAACATTGGCAACTAGGCTGGGAGGTAGGCTGGGATTGAATTTAGCTAGTTAAAAATTTTTTTTCAGGGACATCCTTTTATCATCATCTAGTAGTCCTTCCCCTGGAAATAACTACACTATTTCCCTCCGCTGCTCTTTCTTATATCTCGGTTGCAACATTCGTCATTCGTTTCATCCTAAAAGGACTTTCGGTATTAAATTTTTTCTTATATAATTATTTCTGCATTAGAAGGCTAGATTTCTTCTACGCGACGTCTGGTCGCCTCAAGTTACTCGTCGTGTGAACGCTCCCATATACATCCGTGCTTCTGTTTGTCGGTGCGATTAGCTAGTCTCTTGCGTGTCGCCACTGCGCAGCGAGTAATTGCGGAGTCGCTCGTGCGACCAGCAACTACGTGCGACGGCGCATGCACACCACGTCACCTATGTAAACTACAGATTGTGGTGATCGCCATCCACTGAGTCGCTGGCAACTAGTTGTCAGTGTGCAGAGGTATCTGAAGGTAGATCTATTAATTTGGTATGCAGACTTATTTGAATTTCGTTCCTAATTTTGGGGACAGTCTAACTGAGCTTTGAAACACTTTCGGTAAATATTTTACTTACTTAGTTATAAGTAGGACGTAAATATTAGGCACATAGTGGAAATAAAAACAAATTATTAGTTACATTATACTCTAAGTCAGTCTTACATTCGGCACCCACTAATTAACAACAGTAAAGCAATCAAAATATTGACGATTTTATACATAATTTTAAAATATACCTATTATGTAGGTACCTACCAACAGTAGGTACAATAATTTATCATAATTTTGTAAGTATAGCAATATTTTCAACATACTTAAAAATAATACCTAAGTAGGTAAGTATATCAAAGAATAACTGAACCTGAATCACTTTCAGTTTCGGCATAACATAAATAGTTACACTCAAAAATATTTCTTAAGTAATAATAAATATAGATTATCCCGGCTATACTCACGAGCCACGAGGGTTAGTCGACGTGAGCCCACTGAACAATAATGAGTGAGCTAACTCAGTGTCTAACACTGAATGATAGGCACCGCGCTCATTTTAAATGGGTTGGTTCTACATTGCTGCTTCACTGGGTGATACTAAAATAATTTTTCGTAGAAAACCTTTTATAAATTAAAAATAAATGTCAAATGATAGTGGCTATTATTGAGTGTTACACACTGAGTTAGCGGAATCATTATTCATTTGTGTTGCGTGTAAAATGACAAATTTTTTTGAACAGTCGCCGCGTAAACAAGACGTTTTCCGCTCTAGTGCGAGGTAATTGTAACTTTTTGCGATATACTTACGTAAGTATATCGCAAATTATATTTAATGTTATGCTTGGCCATACCAAATGGCTGTGCGTTTACTTGGCCATATCATGAAATTGCCGTGCGTTTAGTGGCCATATCGTCAGACTATCTCCATTCCTTCATCCATTGGGTCAAGTCATACCATGATATGGTTAATAAACAATGTACCTAATAATTCATATGGTCTAATAAAATTTATGATTAACGATCAATGTTATGGGAAATCGTGCCCACACCCCTATACACTTGTGACGTAACACTTTCACGCGGTCGGCATTTATTTAATTTGATATCATTTAAAATTGTAAAAAAATGTGTAGTAGTGTTCGGCTTTGCCCTCGTGGTACTAGAGGTACGAGTACCTACTCTACAAAATCTTGGTCAGGGTCAAAATTTTGTAAATACATATCTCCTTTGTAGAAACACTTTATCGATCATGATTCATGAATCATGAGCGAGTTCATGCTTCGACTCGCACTTGGCCGATTTTCGGGCGGCTGTACAGTGTGCCTACAACCTTTTTTGAGGGCTGGATCTGCACCTGGTATAGACTCGTTGGCAAAGTTAAATGGGCCGGCGACGCATCGCTTTCACTGTATCGCGACCTTTTTGCGGCTGTATTCCTGCAAAAAGTCGCGGTAGGCGATCTCCTTAGATCTGTCCTCGACATAAATCTGAGATACAATAGTATCAAATGTACATCAATAAACTAAAATAAATCGTAGCAATATAGCATATTATTGTTATCACATAACAATGAGTGTAGACTTTCATCTAGCACAATAAGGTCTAGTCTCTAGATATACAGTTCAATGTCATTCAAAGTACTTTCCGTGCAAGGTTGATTGTCAAGTAATAAATATAATAAAGTCAAGACAATATGCAAATAACAATTCAAGTACCTATATAATATTATATAGATATTATAGATATTGGAGTTATTATGTGTTTACATTGCAAAAGCACAATAAAGTCACTTAATAAAAATATTACAATGTAGTAAAATGTTTCCTACTTCAAATTAAACTTTAATATTAATATCTAAATTTATTTCTTTCTAGAATTTTTATTATATTTAAGTAGTATATTAAAATATTCTGAGCAGATAAAAAAATTGTGCTTACTTATAAAGATAGGTAGATGTAATAACATATAAATTGTGGGGATATTTAGGATTTGAACCATTTAAATAGTTTTTAATAATTAATTAAAATCAAAGATACTAGTTACAATTAAAATCACAATTTTTTTTAAATTGGTTTTTTGTGCTATGATAAAGTTACTACTTACGCTGTTTGTGGTCATATTATGTTGTGAATGGAACATTTTATAGGTTTTTATCCTATTACTTACCTACTTTTCACAATATTACCCACAGTGGTTAGGATACAATGAGATTGTGTTTTAAGGAAAAAGAGATAAATGTTCAAAACTAAGTAAACAAAATAAATTCTTAAATAACTGATCACTTGCATATCAGATCATAATAATATAAATAATGCATAAGGCAGGGTTCTGTACTCATTCATAGCTGTATTTGTAGCTTGGTAGAAGTATTAAACTTCTTTAAATTATGAAGTTTAAGCTAGAATTATGATAAATATTATATACCAATAGAATAAGGAATTGTATTGCATTATTAAGTACATACTTACTGAATTTTTTGACACTAAAAAAATACATTTTATGGTAAGTAATATTAAGTATTATTTACTAATAGCATTTAGTGTGGTTTTACAGTGACGCTTTCGCCAGCGCGGTTGGTAAGCGTTGCGGGCCACGAGCTTTGCGTCTCTTGGATCGTCACATAGTCGCGCGGATGGCCGCGCTGACGGCAATTCGGCCACCGCACTTACCACCCGCGCGGTCGGTAAGCGTCACAGTAAAACCAGTCTTATAACTAATAATATTATAAATGTGAAAGTGAGCTTTTTTATCATTCAAATACAATACAATTTTTTTTTATTCAAACACAAGTCAGCCCTTGGATCACCTCCTTTATCACCTTATCCCCTGGTGGTAATGGTGGTGGTTTATCACCTGGTGGTAAGTGATGATGTAGTCTAAGATGGAAGTGGGCTTATCTATGAAGGAGTATGATAGATTTTATTAAACCCATGTTCCTCAAAAAAAAAAAAAAAGTTATTTTTAAAAAATCTGGAGATTAAGATAGGCTACTTTTTATCTCAGAAAATTAAAAAGCTCTCAGAGGATTTTTCAAAACCTAAATAAATGCATATCAAGTCACAGTCATCAACTAGTTACTAGTTCCTATTATAATAATATACAATATGAGAAAACGTCATGAGATTTAAGGTACCTAACAGAATAATATTCTAAACTATTCTTACACTTATTTTGTTGTCTAGCTAAGTTCAAAGCGCTAACACTGTTACCATTATTTAGTTACGAAAAATGCAAAAATTCAAGTAAGTAGGTATGTACATAATGTATGTAAATAGTTTTTACTGAGAAAGTGATGAGATTATAATAACATATTTGTAATTTTGTAATATTCATAATACCTAGTTCCTTGTGGTTCCATAAACTATAAGCTTTGGCAACTTTATAGCTATTAATAGAAAACTGAATAGTATATATTTCATATCAAAATTCAATCATATCAATCTTGCTTAATCACTAAGCTTTTTTGTTGGAATCTTATGTATTAATTTTTAACTCTGATTCTGATGTTTTTCTCTAAACTAAATTTAGAGAACCTGCATCTTTTTCTTATTGATAGTGCTAAAAAAGGATGAAACATGAATTTTAAAAAGGCTAAATTTTAGTGTGTTCTGTGGCACCGTAAGTTACGAGGTTTGAGAGGTCTAAACCAAGATAGGTTTTTTTTGTTTTTCTTATTACATTGGTAAGAATAAGATGCAAATACCCCAAAATTTAGATGCACTCAGAATCATTACCAATATTACTTAGTACATGTTAAAAAGGCATCATTGTATCACTGGAATGCAATTACAGAAATGACGTAAAATATATAAAAATTGTAGTAAAGATAAGTAGATACTTACAATAAAAATAACCATACCTGTCTTCAAGTGTGCGACATTTACTTACAAATTTTAATGGATGTATTTTTCACGACCCAAAATCCAATAGAGTATGGTGGCATAGATATATGGTTGCCATACTTCATGCGATGAGGTTGTAAGTCTGGGTATGACGAGTCATAATAGAGTGGCCACCCATTTAGTAGCACAGTTTTCGTTCTTCTATTATTAGATGGTGCACTTATTATATATTCGTCAATATTTAAGTTGTCACCATGAAATGCTGTCCCATTAAGAAGAAACTTCGCTTTCTCAAACTGCAAATTTATAGCATAAATTGTTATAGCTGTTGTATCATTTGTATACTTTCTATTGGCACAATGAGCATAAATCCTTTGAAACGGTGAACATTTACAACTGAGATGTAAGACTTTGTTGCCCACCAATCTCTTGAAAAGTACACTGACCCACCAATCCGGTAACGGCTCCAACTGATCATCAATCATACTATAGTTACCTCCGATAAAACTTTGTCGTATCACAGTTGTAATATTGTACTTTGCTGATAAACCCAATTTGTCTATCCAGAGTGGTGAGCCTGCATAAGAGTTTGACAGCCCCGGAGCACCACCACCATAGGAACTACTAGTTTCAGTCAGCCACATGGGAATGTGGCGGTATTTCTTGGTGTGATTTTGCATTGTTTCGATTTGTTCCTTGAGCAAGTCAAAAGTATCTGGGTTCCAAAAATCTTCTAACTTGGCAGTTCTGCTGTTTAGATAATACTGGTGCCAGGATCTTATATTGATATGATGAGAAACATTGCCCAAGAACTCTACCATATAATTAAGACAGTTTGGCCTATTTTCCTGTGGTCTTGTAGTATCAGGGCCAACCAGCCAAGATTTCTTGTATCCATGATGGTTAAGAAGTTTCCGAAGCTTTTTGTAGTCATGAGATAGTGTGCGAGGGCTGATGCTGATATTGAAAACATGGGGGAAAGAATTAGGCTCATTGCCAAGTTGCCAATCAATACTAAAATTTTTGTATTTAGAATATTCTAAAAGTTCAATGGCATTTTGGTCATTCCACTCTTCATTGTTACGGATGAGAACATTCAAAGGGAACAATAGTTTTAAGTTGGTTGCCTTACAGAATTCATTTATTTTTGTCCATTTGTTTCCAGTCATAATAAAGAAAGGTAGGAATTTTTGCCTGCATAATTCTTGAACAGCCACACAAACATCTTCAGTTTCTGGTGTCGCTGGACACTTTTTACACGATAAAGAGGGAATGTCGTCCTTGCTGAATATTAATCGGTCTGACATGGTGCCTCCGAGTCGCAACCTAGCGGGAGCCAAAGCAGCGGCCAACTCTCGAAGTTTACTCTTCATAAAGTCTACTTTATCATGATTTTGGATTTCGGATGCATCAATGCCAATGCTCAGAAAGTCTTCTGGTAATATTGATGTAACTTCTTGCTTTTCATTGATTGTAACGTAACATTTTTCACCTATGTTATACTTCACAAATACTGCGAGCAGTGCTATGTTACAGCAAAAAATTAACGCACAGGTTGCAACCAAGCGTTTATTAGAATACATTTTAAAAGAAGATGTAATGCGTATGGTATTTTTAAGGCATTACGAGAAAGCTACAATAGTGGCACCCAAATAGAAATTAAGTTGTGAAAAAAACATGGTAGAAAATTAGAGTAAATTATCACTGAAAGTTTACTGTAAGCACCTTTATATATTATTTACTTTAAACTTTTCTTTTCTACAAATTCTTTAGCCTTTACACTCTTTAGAATACACATTAGAAGCAACACTCAGCCTCAGACAGGCAATTGCAGTGATTTGTACCGATTTGTACTCTGGGCAATTCTTTTAGAATTCCTGCCACATTCCTGCCATGCCTGCCCTGTTCCTGCCGCACTGACACTGTCAGGTGTCATTTTATCATAGGCATAGGGATGTACGAGGGACTTCGTCTGTGTTGGCGTTTGCTTGCGCGCGTGCGGTGCCTTTTTGGAATGTTTTTTTTTTTTTTTGTTAAAACTGGCCGGTTTTTGTGTTGCATTTGGTGTTTTTTTGTGGTGGAACCGTGGAACTGACTGGGAAGCGCTCTAAAGGGGCGCCGAGCGTGTGGCATTTGCATTTTAAAATGTAGTAATTACAATAATATACTCTTTGGTACATTTTGACAAGATAATAAAATTGTTATGGTGAATAACTTGAAAATATCTACAAACTTGACATTGGCTAATCAGAGTAAAGCCAGATTTAAAGAAAAAAAAAAATTGTTATGGTGAGGTTGTACTTTTTTCTGTGTCTCTGTCCTGTCACCTGTGGGCTGTGATTTAAACCGTAAAATCACATATTTTGTAAAAAGTATGTAGGTAATCACTATGTATTTTGTTTGTTGTAAATCGCTTCATTAAATTATTGCTACCGCTCTTAAATCGTATTGAATTTATGCAACTTATGATAAGAATTACAAGGAATATACTACTCTAATGAGAGATGCAATATGTCTGATTCATCAGAAGATGAGGATCTTTCTCGTTTCATAGAGGCGGTGGATCCAACATTCGTGAAATTAATTGATGAATCAAGAGGCAAAACATTGCAATGCGTTACAACTGGTAATTTTTTCTAAATTAGTACCTATTTACCTGATCTACAAGATGTTCAGTTTAAAAGACATTCCACAATTTACAAAATGTGCTAATATTTTTGTATCTAATCTATTTTGGATTTTATATGTTTATTTAATGAACTATCACTGTAGGTACATCCTTAGACAAATAGTTTATTGTTCCATATAGATGTGTGCAATTTTGTTATGAAGTGCATATAATATGGTATATGGTTTTAAAGGATTGTTATCATTTTAGTAAGTAGGTATATGATTTTATTATAATATGGGTTTAATCTAGGCCAACCTCGTTCAGAGAGGTATTTAGAAGAATCTTCTCACTACAATGACGTCAAAGTTCCAAAAGAAATGCAGAAATGTATTGGTAACAAAATATCAGCAATTATCAACAATCTAGTAGAATATGTTGATGTTGAACAAAAAAGTGTAAAGTAAGTATAAACACTATTAGTATTAAAATGTATAGTGCCCATAGCAAGAAGTCCAAACTATACAAGACATAATATGACTATGCATTGTAGAAAAACAACAGCTGTTCTTGTGAGCCCTTAAAATGTATAACCTGCTGCCTATGATACTGCCATGATTAGACTTCAAATTACTACTTGTTTTGCAATCAATGTATTAGGAACATGCTTAAGTGGGGCTGTATCTATTATTGAATATATACTTAAAAAAACTGATTCACCACTTCCAATGGATAAATGCAGGAGGCTGTTAGTTTTAATGACCACTCTTTCAGCAACTTTCAACTATTTCAGACAATATGAAACCAAAGGTGGTGTAAAGTTGTTTAAAAATTCTGAAGGGTATTTATCATGCAAAGAAGTAAAAGATACTTACACCAAGTCTCATAATAAAATATCAAGGAAAAGTAAATGGAAGCAAAAAAAGCGACTTATTGATCAAGATGTCAGTGAACACAATGAACTTGGTATGCTTCCAATTGTCTATCTTAAACTAGCTTGCGCTATTGCGCTGCATAATAGAATGATTTTTTTTGAATAAAATATAAACTTTTAAACTAATTAGCATATTTTGTAGGATGTATAGCAAAATGGAATGACATTTTTAGAATAACATTATAGTAAATAAAAAGTTCAAATACTGGCACTTTTAATAGTTCATGAGTCTACCATCTAGTTGGCATAAAAAAAGAGATATTTTATAATTCAGATTTTTTTAATATGCTTCATTGTTGTAGATAAAATAAAGGCAGCTGTTGTCACTGGTGAGTATGTTCTGTCTAAAGAAGATACGAAGCATTGGGGTTCACGAAGAAAAGAAAAACTTTTTACATACAAAGCACATGGTAAAAATAAAAACATCTTGTTAGAGGTATAGAAAAATACCTTTTTTGTAAAAAAAAACAACTTTTGCATGAGTTTGTTACCTACTGTTCTGCATAAGAAGTGAAACTTTTCCTTTATATTCGTAAGTCATGCTAATGACTTGACGGTCGTTTTTTTTTAAATTTTGACGACAGTTTCCTTTTTATGATCACTATAGTTATATATTATTATCTTCCCGACATCGATTTTAAAAGAATTTGGTCCAGTCAAAAAAAAATTAAAATTTTGACAAGTTTCCTTTCTTATGATTACAAGGAAGTACCTACATTATGTCCATTTGCTAATTATATAATTTTTAAGATTGGTGAGATTCTTGTACTTACCTAATAATTTTATTGTAATTGTAAATAGGTATTTTGAAATATAGGCATATTTATAAATAAATAGAATTCCTAACCACTGCTTATTGATTATTATTTTACAAATACTTAATACTTACAAATAAAACCAATAGAAACATTAAGGAAACTTTATTTACAAAACATCATCATAAATATTATTTACAAAATATATCAATATCACAATTAACTGCTTTTTAAAATAATTGTCATAAAATTGCACAATTTTTGTACAATAAAATCTATTGTTCAAGGCATTTATCTGGGCTTTTTTAGCACTTTTATTTTATAAATAATTACTGCTACAGGATGGCTACAGGAAACTAACAGTAACCTTGAAAGAAATTGTTAGGTACTTTTAATGTTTTGCTTGGAGTGTATCTTTGCCTTTTATTTCATTTACCTTATTCAATTTGGTAGTAACAATAACAATGTTAAAACGAGACAGCCATAAATCGCGGGCATAAATAAAAATTGATCTTGTTTCAGCTGAAACTTGAACCTGAGCAAAGGTAAAGCACGCTCGATAGATTTCAGCCCGTCAGTTAGTTAAATAATGCAAAAAAAAAATCGTCAAGTAGGTACCTACCTATGTAAAGCATTTTCATTGCAAATATGATTTTAAGTGATAGGTAGTTACTTAGTTTATCAATTTTCCTGTTATTACTTTGAACACATTAAGTATTCTGAATCAACACTATCAATCTGATTTTTCCAATCTGACTGAATAATATAAAAGATTTTGAACAGATCAGAAGTTAATAGTAAGTACTAGCAAACTAAAAATTTAATAAAAGAAAATTAGATAGCACCTCATCACTAAAAATATGCTAGAAATAAATATAAAACTTAATTAAATCAAATTAATTTAAAACAACTTTAAAATAACTTAAGGAACGGGGAGCAATAACAGCTTGAAAAAAAACCGGCCAAGTGCGAGTCATACTCGCGCTCCGAGGGATCCGTACTCGGGTATTTTTTCCGTCATTTTGCACGATAAATCAAAAACCATTATGAATAAAAATAAATAAAAATCTGTTTTAGAATGTATAGGCCCTTCCATATTATGATACCCCACTTAGTAAAGTTATCTTACTTTTAAAATTGAAAATATACTTACTAATAATTATTTGTTCATGAGCACATTTTTTTTTGTGATGTAACCACAAATTCACGGTTTTCGGATTTTTTTCTTTACTGGTGCTACCTACCTGCCATGATTGTAGGTCAACGGAAAGTGCCCTATAGCTTTTCTCGACAGGCAGACGGACAGACAGACGGACAATAAAATGTTCCTATAAGGGTTCCGTTTTTCCTTTTGAGGTATGGAGCCCAAAAAATATTAAAAAGTATTTAAGTACAGAAATAAAATTAGTGGCAAGAAAAAATATTTGTTAGTAAGTGACAAATATACATGTTAGAAAATTAGAGGTTGGTATAGGACTATAGGGGATCGAATTTAATTTAATTGTATTTATAGGAGTATTTATGAGAAATTTGAAAATTGGTTCGTGAATAAACTGAAAGTAGGTATATTTAGTATTAAAATAATAAAACCGCTTTTATATTTAATCTACATTCAACTCAACAAAAAAAAAACTTAAACAAATCAGGAACTACTTCGTATATAATTTTTTTATTTCCCTACTTTATCTGTCAGTAAGACTAAGACAAGAGCACAGAATATATAATAATAGTAGGGTAGGTACATAAGAGCAAGCCCGCACTGCGAATTTTCACCGCGCGGTTTTCCTGCAGCATTCTGTTTGTTTGGCTGCGAATGATTTGAGTGTGATTTAAAGCTTTTATACATAATATTAAGTACAACTTATCGTTATTCATACATTATATCATTGATTTTGTGTATAGGAATTCGCAATCAACTATATGGTCATAAAAGTGCTCATTAAAAATTAAAATTCAAGTAGGAAGTATAAAAGGCTTCTATTACATAGAGCCGCACCGAAAATTATGAATGAAAAAGTACGAAAAGAAGGTCTGCCCGCGGCGTCGTCGCGTCGCATCTGTGCGGTACTTACCGACATGTTTCGTGTCTGTTTGTTTGTTCGGCTGTTCGATACGAATTTGACAATCGATTTTACCAAACTTCCTGATGAGCAAGAGGCTTGTAAACAGGTTGGAACTAGGACAATGTAAAACTAACTTGTTTTTTTGTCTGTCTGTTTGTTAGTTTTGCTGTCAGTTTGTAGAATACACTATTGTGGTCCGGTTATGGTGCGGTTGTGGCACCGGATCGTCTACTTGAAGTCTTATTCTAATTATGTATCTAATTAATATTTTGTCACGAATAAGAACACGGGAGATTCAACTTAATTTTAAAGTACGAATATTATAATGGCGTATTACACTTTTTGTACTATTATAAAGGGCATACATTTTACATACTCGTCAAGATTTTACGCAAGTCTACCCTATAAAAGCCATTTCAAATATCCGAAATTGTTCCACGTCTCCTTTGACATGAAAGCTCGAAGCTTTTTTCATTTTGGTCCATCTACACTTCGTTAATATTTAACTACAGTCTGCTGTCATCATTGACCCTTCCGCTCCGTACGGGGATCTCGTCTTGTGTGAACGCGCGGTTGTCTAGACCGCTGGGCTTGTCGGTTGTTTCTGGTTGCTTCTCTACTTGACCGTCCATAAGGAACATTGTGAGGAAGAATATGATGCTACCTGTAAAAGATTAGAAAAAAAATGTGTTTGTTAAAAAATACGAACAACTCTTCCACTGTCAACACTCTATCGTCTTGGTATTTTCGCTTACAGTCGAAAATCTAGCCAAGATACCTACTTCTGCGCGAGAGTTGTAGGTGCAAACTTGCAAAGTGCAAACCCACCCTCTGGTCCGACACTACCAGTGCCGAGTGCATGGACCGGTTAACCACGACAACCGGTGATAGTAAGGATCTATTCACTCTTGTCTTGAAAATATTTACGTTATATGTGGCAGATGGTGGCAGTAAACATGGATGGTTCGTATCATAAATGTCAGAAACATTTGTCGTATGAGTAGTTTGGATGTCGACCACATAAGGATGCCAACGTTCACAATTTCTCGTTGTTATGTGGTAGATCGGAAAAGGAGGAACAAGGTTGTGAAGTTCCTGAGCACATTCTCCAAAGTATAGCCGATAAAGACTGATAAGCTTGCGACATTACATCGGTGCACTTGTACGTTGTCGCATGAAAATATAGATGGAATTAGAAAAGCCTTACTGATTCCATAAAAGCCAGCGTAGAAGATCATGATGGATTCTCTGTAGCCGATAGCCTTGGAGACCGGGTCCACCAGGATGGGCAGGTTTCCGCCGATGTTGTTCATGACGAAGAGGAACACCCCCACGGTGGTGGAACGGACAGCCAGTGGCACTATTTCTACCAGGATAGCGAATACTATTCCGAACCACATCTCCGCTGGAATAAATAGTTAGCACAATTTTAGAAATGTACCTAAATACCCGGTATATACCACGATTTCTAGTTGTAGGATTATTCAAACCAGGACAGTGTCGTACGACGTCCAAAGTTAATTAGATAAATGGTCAAGGAACATACTACTCTTGATAGTGATAATGACATTGGTATTTTGCTGGACAGTTCATGAAGTTCCAGCGAAAAGAACAAGAAAGCGGGTAGGTACCAAAAGTGTGAAGTGCCTATGAACAATTTTTTTCGGTTTACTGTAGTTGAAAGAATATATTTAGCTTTCTTTAAATATTCAATTAAATAATTTTGAGGACTTGATTGTATTCACTTATGTACCTATGCCCAAATGCATACTGCCGGATCATCTTATCTTTAAAATGGCTTTATATTTAGATTTATTAGTTAGGTTTAAATTCAATAAAATGAAAAATATAAATGAATTTATACTTAACCTATTTTTTGTTATTTAAGTACCTATATCAAGGCTTTGTTATTATTAAAGTACGTACAGGATATATGTTTTATTTAGAGGACAATGTTAAAGTGGTTTTATTAAAAATGTTTTTCTCACCGAAGAAGTATGAAAAAGCGAGTGTTATCATGGCCCACAGCGGTCCAAAGGCGACTGAACCAAAGGCCGGTAGAGTGGCAATCAGCTGTGATAACGCCAGAACCAGCACTCTTGACCTGACACCCATCTTGGACACGATTCTGAAATAAGTAAAATTCATGTCATACTCATCTTCGGCCCACTACTGAGCACGGGTCTCCTCGTAGTATGAGAGGGGTTTAGGCCATAGACCGTGCACTATGGTGCACTAGCTAAGTGCAGATTGACAGACTTCACATATGATTGAGAACATTCTCAGGCATGCAGGTTTACTTTTTAATTTACATAATATATTACCTATGTTTTCGAATGCAAAGGCACTTGTGTGTGGGCCAAACTCGGTTAATTTTGATGAGTTGAAGTGAAGCTTTGCTTATTTTTGCTAACAAGGGGGAGGAGGGGGTTAAAATACTAAAATCGGGGAAATCTCGTCTTGTCTACATCTAATAATAATGCACTTTTGTCAGAGTAGGTAAATTGTGTGTGCATGTCGTACGTTGAATGTATTCTAGATTTGTGTGCTGTTGTGTAAAACAGCACACAAATCAAACAGGTGCGTCCTTGCTTTTTTTCCTACTTTGATGGTGGCGGTGTTTATAGCATCCTGTACGTTGCACCTTATTTAAGCTCGAATGTCCTTTTTTTTGCGTAAGCTTGTGCTAGGAGTACGTACGACAATAGTGCAACGGGTGGGGTTTGAACCGGTGACCTTTCGGTTTTCAGTACGATCCTATAATCGTTGAGCTATCGAGGCTATAATTTTGAGAACTAGCTGTAATGAGAATGACTTACTTGTCTGAGATAACACCTCCGACCACCACGCCTACGGAGCCGATGCCGACGGTGACAGCGAACAGCCACCAGCCGAGGTCGACGTCGGGGAAGTAGTCGCGGTAGTACAAGTCGGCGTTGTACGCGAAGCACATGCCACCTACATATTCAATTGGATTTTAGGAACATTTCAGTAGCTGACGCCCGCGACTTCGTCCGCGTGGATTTAGGTTTTTCAAAATCCCGTAGGAATTCTTTGATTATCCGCAATATAAAGTAGCCTATGTGTTAATCCAGGGTATAATCTAACTCCATTCCGAATTTCAGCCAAATCCGTTCTGTAGGTTTTGCGTGAAAGAGTAACAGACATACACACATACACACAAACTTTCGTCTTTATAATACAAGTATGATAGAGTCGGTTATTATTTGGGTTGGTTATAATTTTAGGGAGATAAAATTGTATGTATCTAACGGTATCTAACATACAATTTTATAAGAAAGTAAAGAAATTATCTAATTTTACTACGCACCCATATTAGGAAGTGCGAAAGATGTGTGCGAATGTTTGTTCATTTGTCCATCAAACACGCCACAACGGAGCAATAATAGATCGACTTCTTAAAGACCCAGAGAGTTACAGGTTATCTCGGAAAATCAAAGAGTTCCCACGGGATTTTTGAAAACCTAAATCCATACGATCCACACATTGTGATCAAACACCGAATCTTACCACAATGTCTAATTGATGCAGCAATGCATAACAGAAGAATCCTGGGCTGAGCGATGACATGCCAGATGGTCACCTGAGGCATCTTCTTGCCAGATTCTACGGTTGAATCTCCTCCTTTGGTGTTACCAGCATCTGCGAAACAAAAAATATATTTAAGTGCAATACTTAAATACCTAATTTGTCCTAACTCAGGACTTTTAAGGCTGCTTGCCCACCAGAGAAGTACTACGTTTCTATAAGCTATGACGTGTGTCAAACCCACCAATAGAATCAAATTACTTGCTGTAGACATAATGATGGGGAACGTGAAATACTTAGTAGGTACCTAATTGTTAGACCGAAAATTATTTCACAAATTAAAAAGTTACCTTCTTCTCCAATAGTAGTTCTGGCTGGTTCGCGAAGAGTCAGGAATGTCAGTATGGCGATAAGGATCCCGACTACACCGGTTGCATAGTAGCACAGACGCCAGCTCTAAAAATATGATTTTCGTAAAGTATTTTTTAATTCAGGATAGGCAAGCCTAGAAGTAGATAGACAAACTTGATAAAAATCATGCCCAATATATTTTCTTTTTATTCTGTTACAAGTTAGCCCTTGACTGCAATATCTTACAAGTGGTATGCATTCTACGATGGAAGCGGACTAGATTGGAAGGGATATTTATCAGCTTATACGTAGAATCGTGCCGGCACGCTAAATCGCTTGACGGCATGGCTTTGCTGAGGTGGTAACTAGCCACGCCCGAAGCCTGGTTACCAGAACCGCCCAGAGACTAAATTATAAGTTCCTAATTGCCCCTGCCAAGAATTGGAACCCGGATCTCCTGCCTATGAGATCACTGTGCACTGTACCAGGGAGGTTGTCAAAATTGAGCCTTGAATGAGGTCTATGTTGGAGCGTGCTTGTCTAGAAAGTGTCTTTATGCAAGTTTGTGATGGAAAACAAACAAACTACGTAGGTACAGTCAGCAACAAAATTAGATTTGCACTCACCAGTACAAGCGACTATGGACGGGTGAAAATCTAGCTTTGTTGCTGACTGTACATATGGACACAAACTGCGATAGCTACCTACACAATAAAACCTCACACTGAACGAGTGTAGGTACGGTTTACTAGACACTGTTAAAAGTGAAATTATAAAGACGACACGCAAAGTTGTTACTTGGAGAACTTTAATTTCTACGAGCCGCGTAGGACTTACCTACTGCCGTTTATGTAAATTGTGTTTATCCAAGCTTTCTGTCAACCCGTCAGTTATTTCAAAGCAAGTTACCGCGATCTTTTAAACTAAACAGATGTAGCTTACCAGTCCCCAAGCATTCAACTCTGGGATATACCGCCCCACTGGAAAAGCGATACCATATCCTCCATAAATGCCCCAGTTGAAGATAGACAGCACCAACGCTCTCTGGTGTTCCGGGAACAGGTCTGTAAGGATTCCAGTCGCTAGCGGATTGCACCCGGACTCGCCTGCAGCCATCACCATTCGGAGTAGCACTAGATGCCAGTACTCTGTCACAGTCCCCATCAAAAGGATCGCCACTACGAAAACCGCTGTGCATATGCTGAGAATTCGAGCTCTGTTGTATCTGAAAAAAAAGTAGGTAAGTACTTATTGTTTTATGCAGTTTGGAATATTCGTGCGATAGGTAGATAATAGATATACATCATCATCATCATTAATAACCCATTGCTCCAGCTCACTGCGGAACATGGGTATCCGCTCAGAATAACTCCTTGGCCATAGTTCACAACGCTGGCCAAGTGCGGATTGGCAGACTTCACACATCTTTGCGAACGATATGGAGAACTCTCAGGCATTCCGATTCCCTCTCGATGTTTTCCTTCACCGTTAAAGCAAGTGATCTCAACTACTTTAAACGCACATACCTAACTCCAAAAAGTTAGAAGTGCCTGCCCGGGATCAAATCCCGGACCCCTTGAAAGAAGAGGTCAACATCTCTACATTCGATAGGCCTACCTACATAGATAGGTTTAAACTTAAAAAGCTCGTAGGTTTTATAGTAGAAAATTTGGAATTTTGGATGGAAAAAAGTCAGGTATTTTATGTCGCTTCAATCATGTACCATACCGTTTTTCTTAGAAATAGGTATAGAAATCAGTTGAGACTTGAGTTATAGTATACGAACAAGTGAACATTTCCGGTTTTACGTTTCTGTTACCTTCCGAAATATACTTTCCCTATTAATATTGGTAAGAACACTTACTTATCAGCAGCTACGCCCAAAATAACCCCGACGACGGTAAACACTGCCATGTATGCGGGCCCGGCGAGAACTTGGTAGTCGATCCCGAGGCCATTGTAGCCCCACTCGCAATATCTTGTACCATTGAGCGTGAGAGATTCGCATCTGAAAGGAAGTGCAAGTTTTTTTCAATAAGTAGATACCTAGGTGTAAAAATGTTTATGACGAAAGTCACGGTCTAAGATGAAAGTGTTTTAATTGGGTAATTAGCTACCTTTATTGAACGTTGAATAAGTAGATATTTATCTATGGAATAAGTAAGCTCCCCGGGGCCCGGGCTAAGCCAGGACAAGTCAACTAGTCATCAATAAGCGCAAGCAAAGTTTTTAATTTTCCTGAAACTAGCCTATTTACATTAAAAGTATAATTTTTCACTTTTTATTTTTTACGAGGGCCCCAACTCCAGCACAAACAAGCTGGCTCTGGGTACTTTGGGTACTGAGTATAAATGCACGGGGCAAATTAGAAATTAAGTTTAATATACACCGTAAATAACCGTAGGTAGGTACGTACCTAATAGATACGTGGTAAATACCTACCTACTAGATTAACATAATATACTTACCTACTTATTGTGTGTATGCCTGAAACCTATTTGCCAATAATTGTCAATACAGTGTGAGTGATATAATTACCAATCTAAAAATCCTATACAAATAAAAAAACAAGCAAAAAGTACAAAAAGTGGATTGCTACTTTTTGCAGATGTCTGTCATTTCGTACTAGATGTACCTACCTAGTTCTATATTCAGCCAGGCATAGGTACCTACCTACCTGTTGTTGAAGTTTTTGTTCATGAACGTGACATATTGATTAGAAGGGTTACAATAGCCTGACAGGGTTGTCGTTTCGTTATTTTTTGAGTATTTTATTGATACAGAAAGAATGTCCTAACGATTTTTGAGAATCAAATCATCAACAATTAACTTATTTTGACTACTTATCTACTTAGTGACTGTGTGCAAGTTAACTATAATAATTTCGATGAGGTGGAATAGGCTTTGTTTAGGTGCTCGTGAGCATGTTAATTATTTTTTATTGATAATTAATAGAATAAGTAGTTACCTAGGTATGTTTTACAAAATTTTTACAATTGGGTATTTTACTACTTTTGAATTTGATAAATATTATTACTTTATTATAAACAAGGATAAAAATAATGACGTACGCTGAAAAAAATATTAAAATCCAACAAATATTTACAAAGTTACAGGCATTTTAATCATTTTAATTTTGGAGTGGGAGGGTCGGTCTTCTATCCCTTTCTCGCAAAACGAAAATTTGTATGAAATCGCACGAAGCTACTATGGCATTAGTGACGGAGTGACGTCAAAATGCTATTATCGCTATCTCTGTCTAATCTGAAATATTTAAATACTTATAATTTTTTTGTTATTTGATCGATGTTTTTTCAGTTTACGTCATTATTTTTATCCTAGTTTATAATAAAGTAATAAAAAAATTGGAGTAAAATACCCTATTAGTGCTTTAGAATCGTCAAAATAATTTACCACTGGTTGGGAATACCGTAATAAGTTCCATAGAGGTCTAGCTTTACTTATATCTCATACTTAGAGCTTTTTATTATTATGTTTGCTAAAGGGCAGCGTTGGCAACCCTTACGAATTATCAAGTGTGACTTTTAATTTAGACACGAAATAATGAGCAAAAACTTATCAAAGCCTTGACTTTTAATTAAAATATTAAATGCATGACAGTCTATTTTTAAATCACCGGAATTACTGAGGTTGGTACATTATTTACCAACGCCCAAACCCTACATAATTTAGAGAATTTGATACCTACCTTCAAATAAATGTTGGAAAAGCTCTCATCAAAGCTATTTTTAACATTAATAATTTTGTCTTTCCGTTTGTTGGACGTTTGTTTGTGTGTTGTTCAACAACCGACAACCTATTTAACTGAGTTCATTGACTGCTAGCCTTGTGAAGTTAAATCTCAATCATATTATTTCTATTACGTAGATAACGATCATGTAAACTGTTCACAAAGGTTTTCAAATGGTCTAAGTGATTATTTGACGTTATTTATCATGTTACTAGACAATTTGATTACCACGAGATACCTGCGGTCTAAATCGTTCATACTATTGTATAATTACAGTAATAGTTAAATTATAGAGAATTTATATTTCAAGTTTCAAATGGTGATGTCGGCAAGTTGATTCGAGTTGCTTTAGATTTTTTAAATCCCAACTCAACTGTTCTATTTTCGGGGTTAAAAACTAGCCTAAATCAACTAAACTTCGAGTGATAATAATTTTAAACAGTTTAGTTAATTGTAACAGTAGGTTAATGGTAGGTACCTACCTACGAATAACATAGGTACTCTACTGTAACTGACTGACTAACAAGTGTACAGCCTCAACCGATGACCCAGAAACTTGAATTGAAAGCATTTTGAGAAATTCCTGCGGGGTCCTTATAAAACCTAAATTCACGCGAATGAAGTCGCGGAAATCATCTACTTAGTTATTAATGAGATGAGAAGTGACCGATTTACGACAAAAATAAATCAGTTCAAAATTCAAATAAAGCACGAAAAACCCTTTTATATAAATAGAACCATAGAACCAAATTTTTACATCCTTGATATACCTACCCGGAGGGTCGACGTTTGACGACAATATTGAAGTTGGTAGAAGGTATCATACGTAGCCCAAGGTCCATTTATACGTCTGTAATCTGTATAACACTTAAACTAATTAAGTAAATGAGTTTATTGAAAAGCTTAGTCATACTCCACCTGCATTGAACTTGACCATGAGATTATTCCAAGGTCAAAAAAATCCGTACCAATAGTCATTACCTACTGTTAAGTATGACTAAAGTGTACCTCTAAACGCCTATTTGTTGACTTTGTATATGGGGAAAGTTCATATAGTTATATGGAAAGAAATAGAAATATAGAAGATTCGCTTCAGTAGGAAAGATTCTACTATACATATATACCTACTTTGCCAATATTTTAGAGAGAGTTGTTTGTGAAGAGTAGAGCTGAAAGTAGAGTCTACAGCACTGACCTCTACCAATACAAGTAGGTACGCTGGATCTACGGTTGCCGACTTGTTTTTAAAGTATAACTGGATTTTGCCATTTTTGCGCTGATAGCAGCAGTGAGCGTACTCGAACTAAATATTAGTGATGCCTGATGAGACATCTGTTAACACTGTAAACACGAAGACATTATTCCAGAATGCGTCTATCATTATTACAATCGCAATTTTTGTGATTGGCTGAATTTATGGTGCTCTTGTTGCGACAATGCGTTGTAGCCAATAGTGAGCGAGTGTCGATCAATCAGAGGTGATTGCGATCGTGACATTGTAATTTGTAGCTGTCATCCTACCGTAATCGAGCTACACTAGTAATGTAAGATTTTTAGTTCGATTTCTTCAAGTGTATGGGATGGATATTATGGGTTTATCTATATCGTGGGTATGTAGGGGGTAATCTTCGGAACTGCAGAACCGATTCTGAAAATTCTTTCACTGATAGATAGCTAGCTACATTACCTACCCCCGAGTGCTATACCTACCTATTATAATTTATGTCAACGGACGAAGTCGTGGGCAAAAGCTAGTGCCTATTAATAAACTTGAGAAACCTGGCGACATCATAAGTTCGAAACTAAGTACTTAGTAGCTTAAAATGGCAAGTGATGGCCTAGCTCTGGGTTCATATTAATAGGTAGATTCTGTAATGCCATTAATTTCTAGGTACCTACTTAATGGAGAATTAATCCCGTTCCTAGTCTCTAATTTATCAAAGTCGGCAGCCCTTTTAAGCGTCTTTTAACTGTCTCAAATACCTATATCATCAGGGCAATTTGTTTGGTAATCAAGACGTTTTAACGAGGATGAATGGTGACCATTCATTGTGTTTAATTTATTTACATCTTGATAAGAAGGACCACTAAAGTATCTATTAATGTCTGCCAGCGAAACTAAAGAATCCGAGAATCCCTGGAATCTTTGTGGCATGTTAACTTTGACAATGGTAATTCAACCCTGAATATTTTAGACCGTTGCGATTTTGTTCTAAAATATAGGAAATAAGATTTTATTCTGATGGAATAAATTAGAACAAATCTTATAATTAAAACTTATAATTTGGTGAATATTGAAATTGGTTTTGTGTTTTGTATGGTAGGCTTAGTAGGTAGGCTTATCCAATCGAAGTTTTTTTGAAAATTGTACATGGAAAGAAGTCAACCTTCTATTTTACTGTCCCTTCCTCATACATATCGTAAAAATCAATCAAATCGGTCAAGTGCTAGTTGGACTCGCAAACGAAGGGTTCCGTGCCATCACTGCCATCGTTCCAGTATAACACTTTTTATTTGTTTTTAATTTCATGCGGCTATTTTGAATGTTTTTACTGGCAATAGAAATACACATTCTGTGAAAATTTCAATTCTCTACCTATTACGGTTCACGAGATACCTACAGCCCGCTGACAGACAGACGAACGGACAGACGGACAACGGAACCACGGACAGCGGAGTCTTAGTGATAGGGTCCTGTTGGCACCCTTCGCGTCCGGAACCCTAAAAAATTTGCCTTAATTTGCTCGTACAAGCGTGAGGTGTTTATTCATTGGCGTGTGTAATTGTATAGTGTATGTACTTATTTTAATGTTAATTGCTTGAATATATAAATAAATATTATATAAAAATATTCCTTTGTTATTAAAAGCAAATAATAATACGTATTATCCTATTCCTATTTTATCAACGACTTAACCGACCAGTTTATTAATAGTATTACATAATCAGGAAATATAACCCGTTTTGCATAGTAGGAATATAAATAGGTGTACCTACATATTAACTGCGTACTTAATACCAGGTAATTAGATTTGGTAACTGTAATTCTTTTGTTTTGTAACTAAATCGCTTGACAAAGTGGTTTGATGTAACACCTAACACTATTCATTCATATCTCTTGGCTCTAGTTTTCACATTTTTCAATTGTCAAATAACTTTTATTTGAGAGATCTTATATACCTACTTAAGTTTGAAGGTCCTAGTCAATTAATTAGCCATATTTTGCCGATAAAATGTAATACTTACATATCACTGGAGTTAACTTTCTCGCAAACGACGGGTAGCTGGTTGAGATGCAGGTGTGTAGCATTCAGCATACACGACTTGTCCCCGTAGTGCAGATCCTCCGCTGTTACCTTTGATGTGGTACCTGAAAGCAACCGATATCATTGTAGCTTGCTGCACTAGATTACAACATGGGGTTATTCAAGGGACAGACCAACTTTCTGAAAGGCCGGCAACGCATTGGCGGCTCCTCCTGGTGCTTCCATGGGCGGTGGTAATCACTTAACATCAAGTGACTACTTTCTTTTTTATTAAAAAAAAATTTGTCAAATTCTTGAAAAGCCGGCAACGCATTCCAATCCAATCCAATCAAGCCAGATGGCAAAGTCAATCCAGAGTTGTAGACTATGGTCAATACCCTTCTCATCCTAAGAGTGTGCTCACTAGTGAGCCGGGCGCGGCGATGGGTTGATCATGACGAGTCGTGATTATAGTGGTAAGCATTATTGCGATGGTGAGGTACTGAGTCCGATTCCCAGCTCGGGCCAAAAATTATTAGGTGTTTGGGTTTTCTGTCTTTTCTCAGTTCCATAGTCCGAAGCTTAAATAACCTACCTACTTGCTACCTACAAGACTTTCTAAGCATTTACACAGACGCAATAAAAATTATTATTTATCTACCTATGAAACAACTGTGTCCCTACTACTTACTACAACTAATAATTATATTGCAGTCACTAGACTGTAGCTACATAATTGATTTCATATTGCAGTTCATGGCTTAAGGTAATTGCTATTTGACAAATCGCAAAAATGCTGTACTTTGAAGTAAATTGTTTATTTTTCTAAAGCATTAACAGCTATTAAATACATGCAATTAAAAACTTCAGTTTGTGAAGATTATAAGGGCCTTTTTAATTTAGTATACATTATCCCAATAATAAAAAAAAACCAAGTTGAAAACATTGCTGTTCGCAACTTGTTCTGTAAAAGTTTTCTTTAACATCTTGATACTTTGAAGCCAACCTCCAGAAAATGATATGTTTAGGTTTAGCAATCAATTTTAACTGTTAGTTTTATACTAAATGTTTTTCGTTTCTTAAATAATCTAAAACTAACCAAAAAACTTCCTGTGCTATTTATTTTCTTGCAGGCGCTCTATGGAATTCAGTGTCCACTGGACTGTCATGGCGGAAGGACTGTGCGCGTCATTTCGTCGCAAAATATTATTTAAAATGAATATAAGCTTATTATTTTTGAATGAAAGTTGTGTTTATAATCGTTGAAAAATAAAATAGGGATTTTTTCATTTCTAAATGAAGCCTGCTTATATACTAAATTTTATTCTAAAGTTACGGTTTTACCAGGTAAATACTCGGAGATTGTCATAGATTATGATGACAGATAGTAAGTGTTCTAAATAGGTATTATACCTATGTTAGGAGATAGCGCGCCTCGTTCCGGGTGCCGTGTTCCGAAATGGATTTCGTAGTAGTGCAAGTTTGGTGCAAGCCCCACATGACGGAGGGGTATGCGTCAGGCATTTCCTGTGTACAAAAAAAAGACCTATATTTCGGATCCATATTTCATCACTGACAATATGCACTATTCAAAGACTGTTCTTCAAGCATTGAGGAATTTTGGACAGAGACATCTCGAAGGTTCCCGAAGGCTGCCTGAGTTAAATTTGTCGGCTAGCTAGCTTTTTTCGAAATTGGACTTACTTAGCTGGATTGTGTGTTAGAGATTTCTTATGAGATATTATATGTACATAATATAACCATCATAAGGAAGCTCAGATTCATGCTGCGGGCAATGGGGAGAGCCTAAAGGTTGGAACGCCATTTCGGCGGCCGTGTTTCCTGCCATATATACCATAGATACCTGCAAGCCAAGAGTGAATAGGCATCTTCCAGGTAAGCGTGCTCCAACTTGGACCTCATCATTGCTTTCTTTAAAGCATGATTGTCGTCAAGCGCAAGCGCAAAGATTCAGGCGGCGCAAACCCGTAGCATGTGGAAGACCCTATTAAAGACCTATGTTCACTGTGGACGTCTGTCGGTTGATGTTGATGATTATGTCTTTAGTGCAAGTAGTTCAGTAGTTTCAGAGTTTATCGATAACAAACAAACAAACCTTTCCTCTTCATAATATATGTACTTAGTAGCGCAAACTTGGAAAAAATCTCGTGGAAACTCTTTGATTTTCCGAGATAAATGTCATTTTACCTGGCAGCCCTAATCAATTTTATCACTGATAATAATAACTAATTCATAACCGTTAAAACTAAGAGTCAAAATCTCGTTTTTCTAGTCGAGTTCCGTAGGCTCTTTGAACCCACCGCATTATTATCCCAAGAAAACCTACCATTAGATGTAGGAATAATGGAAAGAGGTCACAACCCTCAGCAATAAAGAATACGATGCGGAGAGAGATGTCACTCTCAAGGTCTTTAAATGTATCCATGCAAAAAACCACGTCGACTGGTTGCTCCGTTGCAGCGTGATTGAATATTAAACCAACAAACACACTTTCGCATTTGAAATATGGCCAGTGATTATAAGAAACAGTTTAAATCTCTCTCTGCTCTCCGAGAGACGTTAGGCAAAGTGAACACGAATTATGACACTTCTGTGTTCTTATACAAGCTTAGGTCTCTCAATTTTGTCAATTAATGTCAAATTTCTTTCTCAGATCAAAACCTAGTAAGTGGTTTAAATTCAAGAGAAGTTTAGGCCGTAGTCTTCAACAAGAAACTCGGCGGTTGCTCTTTTCAAAGATTTGATATACAATATTAAATTGCTTAAAACGCACATAACTGAAAAGTTAGTAGTGCGTGATTCCAGGATCGAACCCCCGACCTTCGATTAGGAGGCGGACGTTCTAACCACTAGGCTATGACAGTTTTTAAATTAAAGGGGTTTAAATATTTTAGTGTGAAGACTGGCCTACACATTTATTCATTAGATGTGCATCACTTTCTTTTTTAGGGTTCCGTACCTCAAAATGAAAAACGGAGCTCTTAAAGGATCACTTCGTTGTCTGTCCATTTGTCCGTCCGTCCGTCAAGAAAACCTATACAGTACTTCCCGTTGATCTAGAATCACGAAATTTGTTCTCGGATTTATTCCTTTACTTGGGCTATGAGAGTTGAGACCTATCTACCTGCCCATAATTCTAGGTTAACGGGAAATACCCTATCGGTTTTCTTGACAGACACGACAGACGGACAGACGGACAGAAAGACAGACAACAAAGTGATCCTATAAGGGTCCCGTGTTTCCTTTTGAGATATGGAACCTTAAAAACATTATGTAAGTATGCAAAGTATTTCCCTTGCAAGCCATATTTAACAGTTGACATGTAGAGGTCATTGACTTTTCCTATCTTACTTTTAAGTTTTAATGCATCATTAAGTATTTACTGTTTTGACATGGTATTTAGATAATGGGTGATATTTATTTTATTTTATCTAATTCCTTTGAAAAACTTAGTAAGGCGCATTAATCTATAAAAAACCTAGCCAGTTCATAGACTTACTATGTTTTAAAATGGTCAAAGCGACTTACTAGCTTTTAATTTTACTTTAATGTGGGTGTCCTTACAATACAACGGGACATACTATGAAAGTTAGGCTTATGACATAAAACGATTTTCGGAAAAATGACATTTACTTTGTTTTGATATGGGGCGGTCGATATAATTAGGTACTAGGGTAAAGGCTCAAGTAAATGAACAGATTGGACGTTTTTACATGTATTAAGAGCTGGAATAAAAAACCGGCTGATATACCTTTTTTAAATATTTTCTTACAAATTCTTACACTTTTTTCAATTTCAATTTCAAAACCGTGTTCCGTTCAAACCGTTCAAAAGTGCGTGTGCGTGCGTCCATGTGTGTGTGTGAGTGTGTGTGAGTATATACTTGTCTGTATGTTTGTACGAGTGTTTGTTAGTGTGGTATTGCGTTGTATAACCACATGAGTAGCGAACAGAGTCAAAGCTTCATACAAGCGCGCTACGATAGGTACACTACTACAAGCTTGAGGCGCGTGTGTGCGTGAGCACAGGCGCTACGTCGCGTACGGAGAGAAATCGGTTTATATCGGCTCGGCCTGTGCTCAAGCTCAGGGGCTGCAGTACACGTCGCGCGTCGTGTTTTCATTTAATTTAATGTTAATGATAATAATTTAAATAGTGTTTAAAATCTATTTTCTTGAACTGTCATAGATTTTGTTCAAAATCAATATCTGAGGATCCCTAGGATCACAAAACAGGATATTGTTACCAAATTTAAAAAAGTCGACGCCATTTTGAAATTCTTTGTTAATTGACCGATTTCGTTCAAAATCGATATTTAGAGCTCCCTGGGATCACGAAATAAGAAACTGTTACCAAAATTTAAAAAAGTCGACGCCATTTTGAAATTCTTTGTAAATTGACCGATTTCGTTCAAAATCGATATTTAGAGCTCCCTGGGATCACGAAATAAGAAACTGTTACCAAAATTTAAAAAAGTCGATGCCATTTTGAAATTCTTTGTTAATTGACCGATTTCGTTCAAAATCGATATTTAGAGCTCCCTGGGATCACGAAATAAGAAACTGTTACCAAAATTTAAAAAAGTCGACGCCATTTTGAAATTCTTTGTTAATTGACCGATTTCGTTCAAAATCGATATTTAGAGCTCCCTGGGATCACGAAATAAGAAACTGTTACCAAAATTTAAAAAAGTCGACGCCATTTTGAAATTCTTTGTTAATTGACCGATTTCGTTCAAAATCGATATTTAGAGCTCCCTGCGATCACAAAATAAGAAACTGTTACCAAAATTTAAAAAAGTCGACGCCATTTTGAAATTCTTTGTTAATTGACCGATTTCGTTCAAAATCGATATTTAGAGCTCCCTGGGATCACAAAATAAGAAACTGTTATCAAAATTTAAAAAAGTCGACGCCATTTTGAAATTCTTTGTTAATTGACCGATTTCGTTCAAAATCGATATTTAGAGCTCCCTGCGATCACAAAATAAGAAACTGTTACCAAAATTTAAAAAAGTCGACGCCATTTTGAAATTCTTTGTTAATTGACCGATTTCGTTCAAAATCGATATTTAGAGCTCCCTGGGATCACAAAATAAGAAACTGTTACCAAAATTTAAAAAAGTCGACGCCATTTTGAAATTCTTTGTTAATTGACCGATTTTGTTCAAAATCGATATTTAGAGCTCCCTGGGATCACAAAATAGGAACCTGTAACCAAAATTTAAAAAAGTTGGCACCATTTATAATTCTTTCTAAATTGACTGATTTCGTTCAAAATCGATATTTAGATCTATCGATCGATATTTAAAGATCGATATTTAAACTAGGCAATCACAACAAAAACAAACTTTACCATCTTGTTGAACAAATAACTATTGTTAATTAAATTGTATCCTCCAGTGCCAGCCCTACCAAAATAGTTATAAATTTTGCTCGCTTCTTAGAAGCTTTGCCTCTGTTTGCTACTCTATGGTATAACACCATGTTAGTAAATCTTAGTATATTTTTAACCGACTTTAAAAAAAGGAAGAGGTTCTGAATTCGTTGGTATCTTTTTTTTTTATGTATGTTCCCCGATTACTCAAAGACGCCTGGACCGATTTGGATTTTTTTTTTGTTTGATAGGGTATACTTTGCAAGTGGTCCCATATAAATTTGGTAAAGATCTGATGAATATCTTTGAAGATGGAGAACAGAACTCCTCAATGGATAAGAGCAAATTCAATTTTTTTTTTAATGTATGTTCACCGATTGCTCAAAGACGCCTGGACCGATCTGGATTTTTTTTTTTTGAAAAGCTAGGTATACTTTGCAGGTGGTCCCATATAAATTTGATGAAGTTCTGATGAATATCTTCTGAGATGGAGAACAGAACTCCTCAATGGATAAGAGCAAATTGCTCGCGATCAGTGTAATTGCTTAGTAAACAGTAGGGTTTTAGCTGGGCATGGCATATTATTATAGTACAGTGGGGCCACTAAAAATTTTGAAATAAAAAATTTTCAAAATAAAAATAAAACCGACTTCAAAAACCACAATAACTTAAATTATTTTTTACTTTTTAGTGTTTGTGATTTTGAAGTCGGTTTTATTTTTCTTTTGAATTTTTTTTATATTTATTCTGGTATTCTGCTTTCTTGGATATGGATCCCTCTTGGGTATCCCAATTTCTCTCTGTCTTTGGTACTATCAAGCTAATTTTCTCTCGCGATTTGCACAATAGCATTAGACCAACGCGTCTTCGGTCTACCTACCTGTCTTTCTTTCATCTGTAAAAATCGATACAATATGACCATTTGCATTTCAGTTTTAGGGCATGTCTCAAGGTGTCTGTAGGCTTTGTCTTTTTTCTTATGTCTTCAATTCTCACTTTGAATATTTTTTGCTTAATTTATGCACCTTGCCATCGCCCTTTAGCAAGTCACTATTTCTTTTTATATTCTTTGTCTGGACCCATGTTTGGCTGGCATAGGTAAGGCATGGCAGGATGCATGTATCTATAACGGATCTTTTAAGATGTACTGGGTAAGCTCCTTTCATTCTTTCCTTTTGTGCCCAGTAAAACAAGCATACTCGGGCTACTTTGAGAACCCATTAGCAGCTAACAGCAAGGCCTGGACTCAAATTTTTATATGTGGAAGCTGTATTTCCTCGTTGCGTTTATGAGCAAATAAGAATAGTTAACTACTTTTACTAAAAAAAATTTTTATAATTTGGCGCAAACCATCTAAACACCATGATGATTATTATTTCTGCATTGTGAATATTACCAGAAGAAACAGCAAAAAAAATTGTTCCAAGCGGCTCTATTGTAACTTGCAGTCTTCTAAAACAGGTTTTATTTATTATTATTATGTAAAATAGTTTTTGATTTATCGCGCAAAATGTAGAAAAAAATATACAATAAGTCAAAAACTGAAAATCTGACATTTTTTTTAAAATTCCAAGGCGAAAATATACTTAAGAATTTATTAATAGGAATCGAGAGTTTATGCACTAGATAGAGTTCGTTCATTCACTGAAATTCCCAGTTCATTTACTGGCAATTTATCCTTTTGTTAAATAAAATAATTTATAATAATTAATACCACGCATTTTTTTGCGTTTTTGATATTTAAATAATTTAAGAGTGTATACCTACTGTGTATAGACACAGATAAAAAAAAATATAAAAATTATATATAGAACGATTCTCATATATCTTAATTTTAGGTCAAAGTCAGGGTAGTCCTTATTCGTTCATGTACTGGATCTTTTACCCTCCTACGTCAAAATACTAAAAGTCCGCGTAAATTTCGCAGATTGAAATGTCTGCTTGATTAATTGTCAATAGAGGGTCATGACATGTCAAAATTGCTAGTTTGAAGGTGAAATCGTCAATGTCATTCGCATAGGTTTTCCTCTTAATTATTTATTTATTGGAATATTAAATCTTAATAATTATTATCAAAGAGATTAAAATAAGTACTAATTATACCTAATAGTTTGATCTTTGTTAATAACGAATGTGGTTTTATGGTTAATAATAATAATTTAATGACTTTAATGGTCAAGGCCATCGATGGTCGGGGCACATAGTTCGAAAAACCGGTCAAGTGTGAGTCAGACTAGTACATGAAGGGTTCCACTACCATGCAATCGTAAAAGAAACAACAGTGTTTTTGTGATAAAACCACACGGATTTTCCCTTTACTTGCACTTTAAGATATTGCTACCCGCCAAATTCATGATTCTTTGTATATCAACGGGAAGTACCAACCCTATAGGTATTGATTCCCTTGACGGGTCTTGACAGACAGACAACGAAGTGATCCTATAAGGGTTCCTATTTCTCTGGCAATACGGAACCCTAAAAACCGATAGACATTGGGCTCCTAAGTATCTACCTTAGGAGCCCAATGTCAGCAGGAGCTGCAATGGCTACCTCGTACTGGAATGCGCAGCATAGACAGATCTGCCACTAGACAAACGACATCAAAGAGTCGAAGGAACCGCTGGTTCAGGCGCGCCGCGGCGCGTAGGTTTACGAGTACATCGATGGGCGCGGCGCCGCAAGTCCGTGTCGTGTGAAAGTCCTTACAAGAGACTATCCAGCAATTAAAGGGGTCTATCGGTTGGCGATAATGATGACGATGATTAACGAAGGTCCTTACCTCTTAAAATATAATTATGCTTTGGCTATGCTGATTTAATTCTTTACATGTGCTGATTCATTTAAAAGTAGATACCTATTTTATACATTATCCGAATTACATCGCGGGTCACGAAACAAATGCGGTGGAATTCGCCCCTCACTCGGTTTAGTAAGTCGAGGTCGCTATGACAAAATAATACAAATTTTTGTATTCACTTTAAACCACGAAGAAATTAGAATAGAGATGTTTCAATTGAAAGCTAAGTTATTCGAAATAATCACTCGTAGTTAATAGGAAGTTATGTGCACACTAATACTCGTAAATAAATAATACTTGCAAGTTTGGTAAATATCTGGTATATAGAGATCTGGTAATAAATTTTGACTTGCTTTAGTCTGATCGGGATTCGGGTAGGTGGGCGCTATTGAATTGCAAGTGGTTCAGAAAGGTTAGATCGTTTGCATTGTAGGCTCTACTTATGAAACTGAAAGGGAAAATATTGAAACCTAAAAGAAGAATTTTTTTATTTCTTCTGTGGAAATCTTAGATTAAGGATTTATAGGTGCCTATTACTTAGCTGTCTGTACTGGCTCAGTGACCAAGTAGTACATACACGTATCTTGGAATCTAACACTAGAATTTGCCTCTCGTGCCTTTGCCAGCCACGTGCCACTTCACAGGGCTCTCAATATGTGAAGAGCTGTGTTAGGATCAGAAGGATTTACTCACCGATGAGATAATGCCCAAGCTCTCCTAGAATGTAGCCGACGGACACCAAACCCAGCACATACCACTTGTAGAAGTTCTTCAACTTGCTTAAAATGCCTCCGTGGAACATTTTTGTTTATTCTGAAACAAGTACATAAATAATTTAAATCCCGTGTTCTGTTTACGAGCGTGTTTAAAAAAAAAGAATATCAGCCATGCTTATCATGACTAATACTCCCCTTTCCCCTCCAATTAAGCGTAAAGCTTGTGCCAGGAGTGGGTACGACCTGCCGGAGAGGGAACGGTTTGAACCGCCGACCTTTCGGAATTAAGTCCACTCCTCAACCGTTGAGCTATCGAGGCTCTACGAGGTGTTGTCAGGTTATGTTTCATTTCTCTAGATTTTGTTTGATTTTTTTGTTACGGAGGTTAGGTTGTAGTAGGTGCGCAGAATATTCAATTATTTTGTTGTTCAAGATCTAAAATAAGTCACTTATCGGTTTTAAAGCTGTCCATTATATCTTATACTCAACAACAATAAATAAAGCAAAATTACATTTACTTATTTCTTATTTATTCATTTATGAATGTAAGTAATTATTTTACACGGTATTGAAGCATAAACTCAACCCTTTTTCCTAAAATGGGTCTGCGAAATTGTTTTTCGGATATTTATGTTAATTAATAGGTATATTTTTCAAAAGATAAAACTGGTACATATAGAAAGAATTAATCAACACACATAGGTACATTAGTTTTTGCTTTAATGTTTTTAAGTTAAGGGGCATAGTAAAAATCATGGATTTCGCCGATTCTTGCTTTAGGAGCCTTAAACATCTCAATTTTAGTGCAAACTTTGTGGCAATTGAGTCTGCATTTTTAATTAAATATGACGCCAATATATGTAGGTTAATATAGTCTATATGATGCCGACAAGTTTATCAATTTGTGGTTGCACAATAGAGGTATGGACTTCCATTTTACTATTCCGCTACATTGACGTACCTAAGTGTTTTTCCATAATTTATACCTACTATTCTAAGTAATAAAAATTACTTATACTTAGGTACAGAATCTCCTTATTAATAAGAGAAAACGATTTAGCTACATAGATTTCGACGAGGTACCTAGATTTCATCCAGGGTAGGATTTAGGCGAACGAATTCTGCGGAATCCTATTTTAAATTTAATATCAGTCTATCATTTGCGAATCTAATTAGATCATAAAGATCTGGTTTTTAGTGTTCCGTACCTCAAAAGGAAAAACGGAACCCTTATTGGATCACTTTGTTGTCTATCTATCTGTCTGTCCGTTCGTCCGTCCGTTGTGTCTGTCAAGAAAACCTATAGGGTACTTCCCGTTGACCTAGAATAATGAAATTTGACAGGTAGGTAAGTCTAAAGGTGCCCACGCACTCGAACTGAACTGCAGCGGTACTGCGCGTCGCGTCAGCGCCCCGCACGCTATTCTCTCCAGTCACGACGCGCGTACGTCACTGCCGCGCGGCGCGGCTGGAGAGAATATCGTGCGGGGCGCTGACGCGACGCGCAGTTCCGCTGCAGTTCAGTTCGAGTGCGTGGGCACCTTTATAGCACACGTAAAGGAAAAAATCCGAAAACTGTGAATTTGTGGTTACATTATAATTTAATTATATTACAAACAAAAAAATGTGTTTCAATTTCAAAGTAACATAACTATACCAAGTGGGGTATCATATGAAAGGGATTTACCTATACCTGTACATTCTACGAGTAAAACAGTTTTTTATTTATTTTTATGCATAATAGTTTTTGATTTATCGCGCAAAATGTCAGAAAAAATAGCCGGTTTTTTAGAAATTTTAGATTTTCCAAAAAGCAGTGTGTAATGATGTGACAAAATCGGGTGGAAGCGACCGGCTGAACTTTCAGTTGACCACTAGAACGCGGTGTATCCAATTATTATTATTCTTACTTTGATAAAAATAATAATAAATGAAGAAAATCAGCGCTGCAGTAGTCAATACTGCAGCATTCTGCTGAGGCCGAGCCCTTTTAGCTCATACACAAAATCAATATTTTCTTTGTATTTTCTAGTATTAAGTTTAGTTGTTATTTGGTCTTAACATCAATTGTATTTTTATTTTTTTGTTGAGCTCAAATAAACTTCTATTTATTTATTTATAATATTGCAACTTTTATTGATTTGAAAATAGTAGCAGCAGAGATTCTTGCCAGCTCTTTTCAATAGAATTTGCTTGCTGAACCGTTGGTAGAGTCACAGACAATGGATAGCATACATTATAAAATTTGATTTTTTTTCTAGGCGTATTTCACGGAGGCACTTCTCAGCTGTAAATAGGTCTCGTACGTTCAAACGGCGCGGGCGTCCAACCGTAAACAATAAGTTAGTTTTTGACATACGTAACTGCAGCACTGACCTACTTGAGAATAATGATAGAATTACGTGGAATTATAAAGTCGCGACTAGTGCCTGTCATGCTATCATCTCGTAAGACTATACCTACCAGAAACTATAATATATCTACATTTACGAATGTACATACCTAGGTATGTATAGTAAAATACGACTGTGGGATCTTTGCTGATAATATATAATACTACAGTCTTTGGTAAGGAATCCGCGCAGTCTACAATCAATTTTAAAACATCCGAATATCACTTGAAACGTCGCTCGTGAGGAAACTTGCATGCCTGAGAGTTCTCCATACTTTATATTTACTCCATACTTTATTTTGGTAGACTTTGGCCAAACCCACTTGTCATTCTGAGAGGACACCAGTTCTCAGTAGTGAGTCGGCGATGAGTTTATCATTTCTCATAGGTATGTATGTATGTACCAATAAGGACGTTTCGAATGAATTTATTGTTAATGTAGGTACTAAAAAGACTACTTAGTACTAAATCGACTTTTAATAAGTAGGTATCTCTTCCTTTACTACACGTTGATGTCATTATATTGCAATATTATTAATTAATGACTCAACTCCAATAATTTATAGGTACCTAAACATTACACACGTTATGATAATAAAGATACCTATCTGTCGGGGCTACATCGTAGTACTAGCTATCTAGTTCCCTAGGTAGGTACATGAAGCGCCTGGCTATTGCATGAAATTGTATACATTCATTATTTTTGACCTGTTGGCCATAATGATAATGATGACATGATGAATTATTGACCATATTCATACTAATGTTATAAATGCGAAAGTGTTCTTCCTATTTATCTGTCTGCCGCGGGCGGCCGTCCGCCCGCCCACCACATACTAGGCGGAAAGACGTCATCAAACAAGTCGAAGAAATACAAGGCACGAGATCAAAGGCGTCGGACTACTGTGTATGGATCTCTTTACACTGGAACCGGGGTATGGGGTTGTCATTTTCGCTTCAAGATATTTAAAGTCCATCAGTCGCGAAGACGACGATGACAAAAGAACTATTTACTACAGGTAAAGTTTAATATTATGTCATGACTAAGCATCTATTTAAATTGCACAGACAGAAAAAAAAACTTGTAAGTTATTGTGAGTAAATAGATTCATTTGCAAGTCATTAAACTAGCCGGTAGCCGCGGGTAAAAAAAATGAAAATAACTTGGCGCTTGATTGATTCCCTCGCAAAATGGCGGGTAAATGTGACCATGAACTTACTTACTTGAAGTAGTAAAATTAGTCTTTTACTATAATTTGTAGTGAATGTTTGAGTTCGGTTCTCTTTTAATTTAGGTACCCGTCGCGGATCATCGGCCATAAAGGACAGTATTGGCAATTTTGGTTTTAAAAATAAACCTAGTCGTCTTACTTCCTTATTTTTGTTTTTTATCGAACAATCGGTCTAGAATAATGAATAGGTATCATAAAATCAAAATCACTATTATAGCAATAAAAGAATTAATAGATAGATAATATAGGGAGGTAATTAATATCTTTGTGATAGGTACCTATACAATTATTGCGCAGGCACTTAGCAATTTAAATAGAATAATCAACTATCCATCTATTTATCTAATAAACTAATACTAATATTTAACGATAGATTTAAGTTATAGCTTTAATATATAATATGTAATTGTTTATTGTCCCAAATAAATAAAAATAAAATAAATAAAATGCTTTAGTTCATATATATTTGCAGAAGAATAATGATAATGTTTTTAAATGGAAAAATAAAAGGAAAAACTGACTGACTGATCTATCAATGCACAGCTCAAACCATTGGACGAACCGGGCCTGAATTTGGCAAGCAGATAGCTATTATGACGTGGACATTTGCTAAGAAAGGATTCTTGAAAATCAACCCCTAACAAATAAAATACGGGTTTGAAATTTGTGAACTCCACCCGAGCGAAATCGCGGGTCTAGGTAAATTACATAATAAAAAATACATTGACTATGTGACTTAAGTACGAAGGCAACAAATCGTAATCAAGAAAAATAAAAAACGCACGACAGCCCTGCCAAAAAAAAACGAACTACAAATTAAAAATATATAACATCCCCGACAAGTGAAGGTTACAGTAACTAGAAAAGAGCTGATAACTTTCAAACGGTTGAACCGATTTTCTTGGATTATATAGCTAAGAACACTCAATTAAGCCACCTTTCAAACAAAAAAAAAACTAAATTAAAATCGGTTCATTAGTTTAGGAGCTACGATGCCACAGACAGATACACAGATATACAGATACACACGTCAAACTTATAACATCCCTCTTTTTGGGTCGGGTGTTAATACCTAAAAAAACTCAAATACCTACCTACATACATACATGAACCCTGAAATCATTACAATCTTTTTTTTAGGCAATCGTCTAAAAATAGTGAAAACTTGTTCAGCCTTTGTGTAGATGTGTACAAAAACAAAGTACAAAGGAATAGACTTCGCTAATAAAACGTATAAAAAGCCTTGTAAAGTGTAAACCTAGCTGGGCAAAACGAAACGAGCGTGTGTATTGTAAAGGTTAACATACTCGCCTTGACATTGTATACACTTCCATTGCAATGTCAAGTTTTATTGAAATTTGAAATACCGTATATATGTCTCGAAGTTGTAGGTCTGAAATTTTTTCCTCAGGTTTGGACGTTTCCCTTGTTCAAAGTTCAAACTCACGACCAAAACTCTCTAAAGAGAGAAAGTTAACAGGAGAGTGACATAGCTTCCTTTTGTCCCGAAAAATCGAAGAGCTTCCACGTGGACGAAGTCCCGCATCAACTAGATGTCTATGATTTTTTTCATTTTATTGTATTGCTAGAGGATTCCCGCGACTTCGTCCGTGTGGCTTTAGTTTTTTAAAGATCCCGTGTTTGCCTAAATAAATTGCCTATGTCAATTACAGGGACGCAAGTGTCCCCGGGATATAAACTAACTCTGTACCAAATTTCGTCCAAATCGGTTTAACTGTTGGGCCGTGAAAAGATAGCAGACAGATAGGCAGACAGACAAACAGACAGATACACTATCGCATTTATAATAATAGTATGGATATGGATGCGGATTTATATGGCCGTTATCTGCCCTGGATTTGCTACTAAAAATCTACGTATTCTATAAGGAACTGTAAAAGTTAAGGGTCACTAAATAACTTCGCTTCCAATCTTGACTTCGACGACGGGCTCAAGTAGATATTTTCGAAATGCTTTGGTAGTAGAATCCGCGAGATCCTGTACTAAGTATATAGTTATTCCATACACCATAGGTATTTGTTTGTATTATATCTAAATAAGAATGTTTTTTTGAATTCCATTACTTCTAATATCCGTCTCTGTATCCGGAATTGCACTGACAACAGTGACATGAATATTAACACCATGAACCATTATCTTAGATTTATTTGATAGACTTATTTCAGCACTTAATTATTTACGCGTAAGTATATAAATGTTTAGTTATATAACTTAAGCTAAGTTGATTTATGCTACTACTTTTCTCTAGCATCTTCAATAATGAAAGGAAAGTACTATAGATAAAAAGCTTCAGCTAGCCTTTTCCATTTGGGACGTTGTCCGTCGTGGCACAGCACGAACTCGAGGCATTTTACAACAGAACTGCCTGGGCTTGTGTATTTAATGAATGAATGAATGAATATACTTTTATTGTACACCACAAAATTAATACAGAACAAGTGTAAATTAAAAATTTATAACACCTCCGACAAGCGAAGGTTACAGTAACTAGAAAAGAGCTGATAACTTTTAAACGGCTGAACCGATTGTCTTGGATTATAGCTAAGAACACTCTCGATCAAGCCACCTTTCAAACAAAAACAAACTAAATTAAAATCGGTCCAATAGTTTAGAAGCTACGATGCGTCAGACAGATACACAGATACACACGTCAAACTTATAACACCCCTCTTTTTGGGTCGGGGGTTAAAAACATAATAATTAATCTGTGGTCTATTCTATAATTCTTCTATGACCTGCACAAACGGCCATGTTGCAACTTTGGACTACCTACATGTTTTGCGATCACTGTAGAGATCGTTGGTACGTACTCGTATCTACATCAGACAAGTGTTTCGCCGTTTTGTGAAGGTTTATTTAGATTCGCCTACGTTTAATGTTATGCAGCCGGTTTCTCTGATGCATGACTTTAATGGTTAATTTTTTTATTTGTTTTATTAACTTAATAGAGTTATGTACTCACAAGTAAAACTAAAATAATGATGGAATCACCTCGGTGTCCGTTCATTCGTCTGTCACAACCGTTTTATTCATAAATTATTATAGCTAAGAACTTATGTGGAAATTGACTCTACTTGGGATCGAACTTGAACTTTCTGACCACCATACATTCCGCCTTCTATACTCAGACAGAATACTATCCTATAATTAACCTATTTCTGAGAGATTCGTGTATAAAAAATACTCGGTGGTTTCTCGGAAATGGATCTATCGATTTGGATGTATGTTTATATAAGTTTCTATAATATAATTTAGTATCCAGGTTTAATGTAGGTACCTATATCTTTTATTTAGATTATAATTTCTTATTTTCTAAGTTTATTTAAATATCTCACAGCCATCCATGAGTTCCCGTGGGAATTCAGCGATAACCTATAAAGTCGAAAGACCCCGAGCGAGGCACCGAGCTCGCGGTCGCGCCTAGATACTAATTTTATGATACCTAATAATATTATGACATATTTATAAACAAATGCGGAAATTGTTGATTGATTTTACCTTGAGCATAGTTATTAGACTTGCTATTGCTGTGCGCAGTTAGTTTGCATATTATTAAATCCGTTTTTGAAGGCAATTTCCAAGCTAACACATAATAATTGATAGCATTGTTAGGCAGAAATTCAGAATGCGTTTGTGAATTTACCTAACTATCAGTGACTAGGTACTTATCTCTTAAGCTGGGTAGATTATCAAGACTTCAGCATAAAAGTGCTAAAAAACCTTTATTTATTTATTTACTAAGGAACTGCTTAGGTTTTGCACATTCTTCCTCTTGTTGGGCAAACAATTATTATAAAGCAAAAAGTAGAACAATTGTTTAACCTTAGGCATTTTTAATACTATTTCCTGAAATAAAATAATACGTTAGTACGTAATGGTACGGAGGTTATAGGGTCGTAAGATACCAATAAATGTGCTCACAGATTTGTCACTGGTTTTTTTATAGTTGAGTTCCGTTTTCCTGTTCCAATGAAAAAGATACGTACGTAATTAAAATACGTCAACTTATTTTAAAGATCTGCAGCCTGCAGTTTAACGTGGAAAAATAGGCCACTGCAATGGGGCATTTCTGTGAACTTCACACAGAAATACTCCATTGCGGTGGCCAAAGTAGGTTTCAGCCTGTTGTAATGCAATCATGTCATTAATTATTATTTATTTATTGGCCGTGGCCATTCATATATGTGGCACGAGATAACATGGCCCAGGAAACAATAATCTATTCCGCGATTATACTTTAACATTAGATACCTAGGTAGGTACCTACTTTTATATAAGTACCTAAATAGGTAATTGTAATATGTCGAAACATAGGTAACCTTGCATGTTCTAACGTTGCGAACTTGGAAAACTTTACCGAATAATAAGTGATCTAAAATGTAAATTTACATAGTAAATGTAAATAGGTGCCTACATTAGGTAAAAAGATTGTTTTCTTTTACCTGTTATTTAATTCTTTAAATCGCGTCATAGGTGTTTAACGAAAAAAATAGAGATGCCTGGAGATCTTATTCAATTGTCATATTTTGACTTCATTACGTATGTAGTAAGTACCCCTTTTAACAAAAGAATTGACAAGTGTAAATTAAAAATTTATAACACCCCCGACAAGTGAAGGTTACAGTAATTAGAAAAGAGCTGATAACTTTCAAACGGCTGAACCGATTTTCTTGGATTATGGCTAAGAATACTCTCGATCAAGATACCTTTCAAACAAAAAAAAAAACTAAATTAAAATCGGTTCATTAGTTTAGTAGCTACGATGCCACAGACAGATACACACGTCAAACTTATAAGACCCCTCTTTTTGGGTCTGGGGTTAGAAAAGGGAGATGGTGGTCTATATTTTATAGTTTTAATTTTACAAGATGAAGCCTGCGACTTCGTTCGCGTGTAAAGATTGTTAAAATTTCCGCGAAAACTAACACATAGTAGGTATAATAATAACGCTAAGTGTTTGCTGGAGTTGTGGTTACACCTGTATAATATGGCGCCTGTAGATATAGTGACATTTTCAATGTGAAAAATTTTACATGTTTTTTAATCTTTTTAATTATGACTTCTATAATGTAACCACATTTATGATACAACTTCACGAACAGTTGTCCTGTTTGTTGTGTTTGTATTCAACACAGCGTATCGGCAGAACTGACAAGCCTTTCATCGCAAATAGGCATAAATAGGTCATTCGCTAAGTTGCGCACGTCAACCAGTCAGATGTAAAGCGTGCATGCGAGCTTCCCCACGTAAAGGCAAGTTCTCACGACCGATTGCTAAAAGCTCTGTATTAGCACAAAAGCTACAGTCGCATTGTTGTTGTGATTGGCTGCATTTATGTGTAAATTTTCTTGCTGCAACTGTGCATTTTAACCAATAATAATAGAGCTTTAGTGTGTCAGCCAATGAAATAAAATTAAATTTTATGCTGCTGTCTAACTACGGCGATAGGCCTAGGTCAAATATAACTCGCAACGCTAACGCGCATAAAGACGCTGTCCTACTACAGCGCACGGTCACGCTACGCACGTTGACTTAGCTATGCTTTTGTATGAAAGTATATGTGATAACATCCGTTGTAACCCACGGACACGCTAGAAACGAATAGATGATTGATGGCGGCATTGTTATACGCATGGCCTGCTCGGATATGACGTCACCACATAGCTAAAACACAGGCTAAACGCTCAAAGCTCATCGTGCAAACTATGCACGCGGTAAGTATACGGAAGTGAAGTATATCACGACGTGTGCTTTCCACAAGGCCTATGAATTTCAACTGTGCTGCGTGTGGTCATGGTTCAATATTCGTATATAGTGTGTGCTGCTGTTGAAACGTAGACCCACGCTGCCAGACAGACGGACCCGCGAGCTAAAATGTGCCATATAGCATGTGCAGCAAGGGGACAGCGCCTTAATAAGCCTATCAATTAATTCATTCATAGCTATAATATTAGTATGCATCATTATAATATCATGAATGCCGGGCATGTCTGTCGGTCAGCAGACAATGACAGTAATATTAGATACTCATGCAGATAACCGCACGTGTCAGAAAAGTGGGCCATGGTCGCAGAGGCGTCTGAAAACCTTAGCAATCGATAAAGGAGTAGGTCCTTGCATTTACTTTGTTGTACATTTATTTTGTCACAAGTTTATGTTTTACGAGTAAAACCTTCAAACTAATGACTACCTGGGTCATTTACATTACTAGTACTTAATTTAACAGGGCTCTCTCCGTCACTCGCTTCATACAATCGTAGTTCCAATTTCATTTGAATATTAAGCAACCAAAGTCCATGAAATTTTGCAGACATATTCTAGAAACTAATATGTGTGTCTGTGGTGTTTTAGATTTTTCTAAAAATATGTAGTTTTAAAATTACAGGGGCTCAAAGATTTTTATGTAAATTTTTAAGACCGCGTAACTTTGAAACCGAATATTTTAACAGAAATCTGGAAAACCACAGACATAGATATTAGTTTCTCGAATATTTCTGCAAAATTTCATGGACTTTGGTTGCTTAATATTCAAATGAAATTGGAACTGCGTTTGTATGAAGCGAGTGACGGAGAGACCCCTCTTAAACATTACAAATACAGTTATCTACCGACTTTTATCTCCGATTTGGGCACATGAACGCAAGCGCAGGTTTTAGTGCCCTTAGTATTTAAATAAGTTATGAAAATAATTTAACACACAAGAAGTGTTCCAAAAAGACTGATTTATACTAATATTAATAAAGAGGATAGATTTGTTTGATTGTTTGTAGTTGATAAACTCTGAAACTACTGAACCGATTTTAATAATTATTTCACTATTAGAAAGCTACTTTATCCAGAAGTAACATAGGCTACAAATTACACATGTACCATAGACGAAGTCACAGGAAAAAGCTGGTATGCTTTTTACTGAGCTTATTATACTGACTGCGATTGATTTACTGATTACCTGTTGAGTAGTTTAACTCTCCATCTCAAAAGCGTGCACAGACAGACTGATAAAATTTAATATACTTAATACTGTTTTGATCTATTAAAATTTTCAAAATAAGTAGGTACATTTAATGTACAGAATATTTTCAGCTTAATTTTGAACCCCCGACCCAAAAAGAGGGCTGTAATAAGTTTGACGTGTGTATCTGTCTGTGGCATCGTAGCTCCTAAACTAATGAACCGATTTTAATTTCGTTTTTTTTTTGTATGAAAGGTGGCTTGATCGAGAGTGTTCTTAGCTATAATCCAAGAAAATCGGTTCAGCCGTTTGAAAGCTCTTTTCTAGTTACTGTAACCTTCACTTGTCGAGGGTGTTATAAATTTTTAATTTACACTTGTATTATTAGTAAACATAGATAAATTTTTTAAATATTGTAATCAGAAAGACTGGATATCCTTTTAACGTGTAGGTACCTATAGCTATAAAACATTGTTAATGTGACGTTGCTTAATTTTAATATCCGTGAGTTAGCGTAGCGATCATGTCACGCTTATTACAAGGGTGTCTACTTATTTCGATCTTATTTATGTTTGGTTCGACCATGGGGGCTAGTGGCTACAAGGTAGTGGCAACGAGGTAGTTACATACGTATTACGTAACTGCAAGCCTCACAAACTAATATTTGTTTATCCTTCGACTACGCAATTTTCGACGTGAGCATTTCTGTCCTATTCGGGATGTAATGCAGTCTTTGCAATTGAACGACGTTCTACGATGTCTGCCGTGAAAAGAAGTTCTTTCGTTTCGAAAGAAAGTAGTGAAAAGCGGAACTACAGCACTTTCTTCTAAGTTATTCTAAATTAAATTATATAAAGGGCAATTTTGGTCTAACTAAATAAATCCTCTTTGGTCCAAATGTCTAAATTAAATACTTGAGATGACCAACTATTTTATTTCAGAGTATCGACTAATTTGTGAGTAACTCACGTCAATTATTTTGACTAATTTCTTAAACTGAACACTTTCAAGGAAATATTTTTATATAAACCTGTGGAGATGATACTGCTATTGGCGCTATTAGAATGCCATAAGCTTTTTTTGTCGTATTAGTTTACAAATTGCGAAAAACCAAATTTAATTTGAATTTCGCGGTTAGACCCGTTATGTGTTTAGTGCACCTTAAAATTAATTTTAAGTTTCATGTATGACACTGCCCGCTGCAACACTTCCGCGTCATAGCGAGGTCAACAATCAACAATCTTGACCGTTTGATAGGCATCTGCGAAATTGTTACACACGTGCGAAGGTTTTATACGCTTTGTTTGAACGCGCGGATCAATGGCTGCTATTATATGCCTTAATTAATAAATAATTATTATTGATGAATCATGATTTTTTACATGAGTTTCTGGTGATTTGACTGATCTATCATATCTAACCAGTTACCTCGATTTAATCTTTTAAATCGATTTCTTGTAAGTCCTGATTTTAGACATCGATAGCATTCAATGCACCTCTGTGCTCTCAATAACATGAAGGTGACATTTCATAAAGGCACCAAAAAATTTTGCTTCCGTACCGAAAATGTCTATATTTGGATCTGATAGTTTTATCATCATCATCACCATGATCAAATCATCGTCGGCTCACTACTAAGCACGGGTCGCCTCTCAGAATGAGAATCGTTTAGGCCATAGTCCGCCATACTAGCTAACCCAGTGCTTATTGGCAGCCTTCACAAACCTTTGAGAACTTTATGAAGAACTTTCAGATATGCAGGCTTCCTCACGGTGTTTTCGCTTATTTGCTTAAAAAGCACATAACTCCGAATAGTTAAAGGTCTATGTTTGCATGTATTTTTTTTATAAAACTTTAATTTTCATAGTGCTAATTGCTCAACTAAGTATATTTGAGCAATTTGCACTGATAAAAATAAAGTTTTATAAATATGTACTAAGTACTTAATATACAAAGGGGCGAAACAACTACTCTGGTATGCCTTGTAAAGTTAAGACAAAGATTTAATGTTCCAAGCAATGTGGGCGTTAATGAACCGGATTGTGGTCTATATAGATAAGGCAGGCTTCCGTATAGTTACCGTTTCTGATATTCCGTTGTTTTTTATCTGTAACCCAAGTGTGGGGTTTTAATTACTTTTTGTTAAATGACCGGATAAGGTCGACGGCTCTAGAGTCCTTTTTTGTCCTTTGATTTTGGCTAAACTCGATATCATTTGCTGATAAGTGACGATGCAATCTAATTCCTTTATAACACGACCGTGCCAGGTTGCACAAGGCATTAAGAGGAAGCATCAAACCTAAGGCCTACAGGCAATTGTAGAGATTTAGTTATATTTTTGATAATGTCTCTAACCGTAATCTCTAGCATTAGCAGTAGAAGCGAATGATCTTGGAAATAAAGTAATATCTCTCTTCGTAACCCTTTATTAGATCTAGGTATACCCTAGATATTTCATGAAAGGGGTAAGATAGGGAAAATATTACCGTGGGATTGGAATGATATTTATACTAAAACAGAATGTCAAAACTAAACATGAAGTTACTAAATCGATTACACCAGGAACTTAGAGCTTGGCTGACTTAGCTCTTATTGTGGGTTCTGAATGTAGGGTATTCATATTACTATTTTGTAAGATACCTCCTAGACAATAATTATGAATGTAGGTAAGAGCGGATGGAGTGAAAACTTCCGCAAATATGGATGTCGACAATTGGAAATGAACTGTCGAGGAAATATTTTAGATATTATTATGTCTAACAGATGCTCATAAAGAGGTAATGTACAAACATTACCTCTTTATGAGCATCTGTTTTGGTAACCTCCGGAACTAATGAACTGATTCTAAAAATTCTTGCACTGTATATGCTATATTATTTCCCAATTGCCTGTAAATTATGTCAAACGGACGAAATCACAGGAAAAAGCTATAGTTGGCTGATATAGAAGCCTTTTTATGAGTAATTATTATATTTGTCATGTGGTAAATTTTAAAATATCACCGGACATAGATTTTAATTAAAAGTATTATGAATGCGGAATTCCGCTTAGGATTTTGTAAATGATTAAATCGAACAAAAGATAATAAGTTTATTTCAGCTCGCCAGACGCAGGCTGTCAATAAACTCAATGTACCTACGTACAAAGTGTGGGTACGTGGTGGTAGGTGGGTACGTTTTTCACTGCATATAAAAGTGTATGCGACCCTGAACTTCAACGACTGGTCCAATAAGTGAAAGGTGTGGACCGCAGCATGCAATCGCGAACATTTAATTAGTTTACATAGCCCAAAATAATACCTACTCATCCGATTAATTAGGAATACAGACTAGCTAATTAAAAAAACTGAGTTTATAGTACTTTACCTACGTTGAGCAAAAAATATATTAAGGCAAATTCCTTGTAAAAGGACCGCAATTTTTTATCTAGTTAGCAAGAAGTCATTTCATCCCAACTATCAAAAGCTATTAGTAAAATGGTTAATTTAAGTGGTTATAGTTAACGGTTAAGAGTCTCTTCTAGTCGAAGGATCCTGGGTTTGATCCCGAGCACCTCTAACTTTTCGGAGTTACGTGCGTTTTGGAAAATATCTTGTGAAGACCTGCATGCCCGAGACTTCTCCAGACATAAAATGTTCTGAAACGTATGTGAAGTATGATTATATTTATTTTTAAGTATGAAGTATGATTATATTTATTTTTTAATAAATTTAATAAAAGAAAACCATGACATGACATGGAAAATATCTTGTGAAGACCTGCATGCCCGAGACTTCTCCAGACATAAAATGTTCTGAAACGTATGTGAAGTATGATTATATTTATTTTTAAGTATGAAGTATGATTATATTTATTTTTTAATAAATTTAATAAAAGAAAACCATGACACGGTTATTCAGTCGCTAATGAACTACGCTTTGTTTTTGTGGCTTGTATATTTACATCGAAATACGCTGATAACTATAATTAACTAATAATGAATTAGTGAACGATTTTGTACTGAGTTTATAGACATGGCGTGCCGTTCATTAATTCCATAGATCTTGACCTGCGGGGCTAGCAACATCATCATGATATCATCATCTTTATATTTATACTGGTTAGATCACGTTGGATGCTAAGGTAAAATCTGTACAAATAAACCTACCTTACTAACCTACCACTATGAGTTGTGTAGGTGTCTATAAGTTGGATAGATTTCTGTATAGATTTTGATATCTATCTACCAATGCATTAAAATTAAAATGGAATGTCTGTCTGTGATTTTGAAATAACTGCCTTTATTATATAAGCTTATATTGATAATCGGATATTTAGTGTAAAAACCAAAAAAAAATTTACAACATTCTTAAAGAACTTTCGTACGTAGGTGGGGGGATTTGTAAGGCGTCATGTTAATTTATTATTCGGAGAAACAGGGTTTTTAAAAAATTACTCAAAAATCCATACGCACAAAGTCAGGCCAATAAAAACTAATATTAAATAATAAATGTATCAATATAATTATGTTATAATTAATAAGTTGTATTGAAGTATTCAATCCAATATATTAAAATATCCAAAACTCCTAACTCAAAAAAGAAATAGAGTTGTTTAGCACTAAAACATTGCTACGAGTGCTACGAGAGTGCTACGCAGTAAGGACAGTATTACGAAATAATATATTATGAGTATAATATAATATACTAGATGATGCCCGCGACTTCATCCGTGCGTATAGGTTTTTAAAAATCCCATGGGAACTCTTTGATTTTCCGGGATGAAAAGTTGCCTATGTCCATTTCCGGGATGCAAGCTACTTCTGTACGAAATTTTATACAAATCAGTTAAACGGATAGGCCTTTAAGACTCCCGTGGGAACTCTCTGATTTTCCGTGATAAAAAGTAGCCTATGTCCTTTTCCCGGGATGTAAGCTACCTCTGTATCTATCAAAATCGGTTAAACTGTCGGGCCGTGAAAAGCTAGCAGGCAGACAGACAAACACACTTTCGCATTTATAATATTAATATGGATAATATGGATATATTATGTAGTAAATATAAAAATATAGTGACTTTTAAATATATTTTTACTGTCTCCGTACTGCATACCATCATTTAGTACGAATACAGTATTGTTACGGATATTGACCCTAGCGAAGTAGTGGAGCGGCGAACAAAACACCTCTCACCCCGTCAATGCCAATCTAGACTAGATATTTAGATTATCTATAAATAAAGTTGGGAAAGGTCCTTTGTTTTTGAAATGCGTGTTTTATCAAAAGCTTTATGGAACTACTAGCTGATGCCCGCGACTTTGTCCGCGTTGATTTATGTCCTAAAACTCCTGTGGGAACTCTTTGATTTTCCGGTACAAAAAGTAGCTTATATCACTCTCTTGATTATACCCACGCAAAAAACACGTTGATTCGTTGCTCCGTTGCGGCGTGATTGAAGGACAAACCAAGAAAAAAAACACTTTCGCATTTATGATTATAAATATAAAGATCGTCATCATAGACATCCACTGAAGTCAGAAAGAAAACTGGCTATGTTGTAAAATTGATATTATGTCAATAAAGAATTTGAAAAAACTTGCAGAGACTGGCCAGGAGAGCGATTATTTTGAAAGCTAGTTAATTATATCAATAATAATCACAGTAGATTTTTCAATATAATTATAATTCGATATCTGCTTATTGGTTTTTAAAAGGCTTTTTATTTACGTCGTAGACAGGATCATTTTAATCCTGCTTGTAACATGTTAGTCCGGTTTGTAGTGGTCGAGCCCAACACGGGATTCCCGCGAAGGGTTTTAGTCATGTTACAAAAAATGCTCAAGAGTGAAGGGCAAAAATGTAGACCTCTTGTGCACTCCATATTATAATATTCATACCTTATAATATTAATACTCCTGGTTACATTTCATACGCGCTTTTCCATATACGAACGTACACTGAACATACTATTACGCCAATCGTTATATTATATTTTATTGTTCTAGATCTAAAATTCTCTATTTTAAGCCTTTTGAGGCAACTTCGTGCATTGATAATGCATGTAAAAACAATAAAATTGCAAAACAAATCTGTTAGCGTTGTTTAAAAATATTGATTAGTTTTCAAAATAATAACGTAATACCAAACGTTGATTTACGTTGCTAAAACATCGTCGACATCCCACTTTTGAGTTGACCCGCCCCGTAAATGTTGATTGGAAAGCATGCACTCACGTTAGCCTTGGAGCAGCCATTGAAAGCACTCTTAAAATAATAAAAAAATTGCTAAAATAGGTTTACAGTTTGAATAAATTGCTACTGTGAACATTTTTACAAAAAAACTGGTTTCAATAGTCTTGGAATAGAACCGTTTTGCATGATATGTACTCGTAGCAGAGTCATGCCCGGCAATCAAAAAGAATAAAAAAATCTCATCCAGAATCCAGTGGGAAAAAACCAACTCTATTATTTTTTCCCGCCAAGGTCTTTGTACACATGACTACGCTGACTGGTTTTTTCCCTCCGCCGCGCCGCCGCACTGGAGCAAAGGGTGCGCGTCATTCAGCTAGAAGTAATTTATTTCTTGTTTATGCTTTTAAAAAACTTAAGGCTTCAATCAGCGCGTCACAAAAAATACATTAATTGGGAGCCAAGAGATAGTAAGTAATGATTTACTATATAGATTTTTATCGACCGTTTTGGTCTGATTACTGAAAAATTATGCGTAATAGTATATTTCATTACAAGTGCGGAAAGGCTGTCATTGCAAAGAGTTCCGACAAATGTCTACCCGAGCCGAGGCGTAGCTGAAGGCGAGGGTTGACAGTCGGAACGAGTTGCAATGACGGTTCCGCACGTGTACTGAACGACTATTTTTAATACAGTTGCGAAAAATGAAGCAATTTAATAAAATAATAAAAACACAATAAACTCAACTAACTTAATTTAATTTAATTTAAAACAACTTTATTGTTAATAGATATAAAAAACTAGGGTTGAAATTACTCATTTTAGGCAACCAACAACTAAACTCGCAAAGAAAATTTCTGAAAAATCGCGCCAACCGTAGAATATAAGCAGAGTTTTTTTTTTCTTCACCCATTCTGGTACGCAAAGGGAACTATGGCCATACAGCCAAGTCTTCAGTAGAAGTTTTTTATTGATATGAAATGAAAATGAAATTTAATGAGATGAAATGAAATGAAACCTAACCAAACTCATTCAATCAAATCATTAAATCTGATATTGAAACAAATTAGTAGCTTCTTATTAGAAATACGTATTTGCATGAATCATAAAAACTTCTATGAATTTTTTTAGTAAAAACTTCATGGTTGGTTTTTCTTTTTAATATTTTGACAGTTGGGAAAGAAAAAGCACGAGTGCGGGAAAGGTAAAGAAAAAGCACGAGTATGTAATAGCCCACATCCCGAACGCTATACGTCCCTGCAATACGCCACTTTTTGAGCAACTGTATTAAAAAAAATTTATCAGTAATACATTGAATGGGAGCATCTTAGATATACTAAGTAGATACATAGATTTTTTTTACAATTAGTTTTACAAAAAGATTTCAAGATATTTGAGTCAATTTTTTCATTGATTAGAACCATTGAATAGATAAACAAGGTACCTTATTTAAATTGACCCTAATACCTTGGTAGATAAATGAGGTACTTTATTTATCCATCCAGTAATTAGGATTAGGACTAATGAAGGTAAAGCCACCGGTTGAAGGACTGAATAGCGTGGTTGGAATGACGAGTTGACGAACGTAATCACTTCGGCATGATTATGAAAAAGGTTGATTACAACATTACAACTCAATTATATGGGACAGCTTCAGATTCTATATACAGAGTATAAAGATTTTTGCTTAGTTATATTTTATCACTTTTTGTTTATTTAAAGCTATTTAAGGCAGTTTAACAGGTCTTTAATTTTGGCCAAATAATATCCTGTTTCCGTTTAAGTACAAGTATATATACACACATATATACATATACATCTATTATCTACGTAAGTTATAAGTTAATGTATTTGGTAATAAAACACGGTTTTGATTTAAACGTGTATTTTAATGCTTTAAAGTACGTAACTTCATGGACATTAGACCCTTTTAGGTTGTCCTGTTTCCGTAAACATTATTTTGAATAGGCTAGTTTAATTTGTTTTATTTTTATTTTTATTACTAGTTGGAATTATAATTTAAACCATTTATAAAAGCAATTTATTACTTATAATCAACAATTTAACGGATGCCATGTTTTGAAGCATATTCGTAGGTGTCATTTTACCCAAAAGTGCGTAACACCGCAACAGTATATCTATGCAGTCTGTGAACACAAGAGTAATATTTACCTACTCGTGTGCTGTGAAATGTGAATCTACGCGCATGCGTATCACACACAAGTGTACGAATTTGTCTTCATTTTTTTAAATAGGCGATAGTGTGTGTATGTGTGTGTACTCCTTCACGCAAAAATTACTAGACGGATTTGGCTGAAATGTAGAAAGGAGATAGATAATATCCTGGATTAGCATATAGGCTACTTTTATCCCGGAAAATCAAAGAGTTCGCACGGGATTACGAAAAACCTAAATCCACGCGGTCGAAGTCGCGGGTATCAGATAGTAACTAATAAAGAATCTATTTTTAGGGGGAATTGTTTGGGCATTTTTAAATTTGACTTCTAACTAAAAGTTAATTAGTAATGATTCCGTCATTGTTGTTGTGCGACATCCATGCGACACCAAATGATCTTTTCTATACGCACAAGTCATTGTTGTACCCACTTCCTACTATTGTCATTTGTTCCGGTGCTTAGAATAGCTACTGATAATACCTACTTTGTTACTTTATATTACGTAATTTTTATTTTTATTGAAATCTAGCTTTTATTATTAACCAGTTTATCATGACTAATATTCCCCCTTTTCCCTCTAACTAAACGAAAAGCTTTTTCCCTCCAACTTAACGAAAAGCTTGTGCTAGGAGTGGGTACGACAATATTGCAACGGGTGGAGTTTGGACCACCGACCTTTGAGTTAGTGAAGCTTTGGTCCACGACTACTTTGCGTGGATTTAAAAATCCTGTGTCGTTTGGTAACTCTTTGTTTTCTTGGGATTAAAGTTACCTATTACGTCCGTCTTCAGATTGCAAGCTAAACGTTGAAATTGGGCGAGTAGATAGTAGAATTATTGAAGTTAAGTAATAAACAAGTACTAGTACCTAAGTATAATGCCATAAACCTACTTTGTCGTATTAGTTTACAAATTGCAAAAAACCAAGTAAAATTTGAATATCGCGGATAGACGCTACCTGATAATCTTAATCTTAGTAACATTATAAATGTGGATGTTTGTTACACAATCACGAAAAAACGGTTCCCGCGGGATTTTGAAAAACGTAAATCCACGCGGACGAAGTCGCGAGCATCAGCTAGTATCTAATAATAATAATTTTTATTTTACCTATTATGCTGAAAAGTCGTTACATCAGAACTGTTAAATGTTATACTACTTATGTTTCAAGATCTTTTATATGAATAAAAAATAAATATAAGTACTTAAATAAAACAACTGCATCATGCAAGTGTTAAATTTTGTATTATTGTGACGATTCAAAAGTATGTATTTGTAAAAGTTTAATTGAATAAAAATCTATTCAGTTTTATTCATAAGTTAATACGTATTTATAAACCTATATCATAAAATAATTATTTTAATAAACTTACCCTCAGACTGCCGGTCACAATAAAATCACCACCTCTAGCAACACAACTAAATACCGCCAAAATAGCGCGCGGAATTTAAAAATGTCGATCTCGACTTCAATAAATTCGAACTTCGATTAACAAAAGCTGACAACTAAGTTAATAAATTGTCCTTTTATTGCAATACAACCTCTAAAATACTTTAAATAGTATTTACTAGGTTGATTGCGCGTGCTTTAAGGTCTGCCGCACGTCCACAACTAACTCAGGAGTCGGTTTTGCAAACCTTGAAGGTTTCAATTTGCGTTCATCGAATGTAATTAGATCTAGTGAAGAAATTTATTCAACCCTCATGCACTTTTTCCGAGAATTTAAATTGAGCGATGTGAAGTTTTCCTTGCTACGTCTTGCCTTGAATTTTTCATTGTATTCAAGAAGAGCTTTTATGTTGTTTCTGTGAACGCTGCGTATATTGTTGACAGTTGGCCTGCCTAGTACTTCAGCAGCAGAGGTTGTGCGTTAACAGAAAAACTTTTTGGCTTTTTTTTATAATTTTATTGTCAAAATATTCAAAAAATATAGTTAAATACAATAACAATTCTTAAAAACCACTTCAAATCCTAAATTTTGATTTTTTCTCTACATAATTTATATTAAGTACTAGCTGATACCCGCGACTTCGTTCGCGTGGATGTAGGTTTTTTAAAATTCCCGTGGGAACTCTTTAATTTTCCGGGATAAAAAGTAGCCTATGTGCTAATCCAGGGTAATCTATCTCCATTCTAAATTTCAGCCCAATCCGTCCAGTAGTTTTTGCGCGAAGGAGTAACAAACATACACACGCACACACACACACACACACACACACACACACACACACACACACACACACACACAAACTTTCTCCTTTATAATATTAGTGTGATCCTCTACTGTGACCCTAACCAAAACCTCATTATCGTCATCACAACACTTCACCAGCACACTACTGAGTACGTTTCTCCACTCAGAATGAGGGGTTTGGTCATAGTAGCTATAACACGCTGGCCAAGTGTATTATGAGGACTACGTTTTTTAAATTTGGCAAATATAGAAATCGTAGGCCGTACAATGTATACCCATGCCTTCTCTTTATTTTGCTCTAGGTATCGTAAAGTATGAAAAAAGATACCTAAAAGATTTACGAATTTCATCAGAAAAGTACCTAGGTATGCTTGTCTCGATATAAAAAAATAATATAAAGAGTTTCTATTTGAAAATGCATAATTATATTACGAGTGCTAAAGTGTATGATTATGTCTACCTATCTGTTTGTCTGTCTGCTAGTTTATCTTTTTAACCGATTTTGACGAAAGTTAGAGAGAGTTACTTGCATCCCGGAGGACCTGGGTTACTTTTTATCCTGGAAAAATCAAATTCCGGACTTTAAAAAAAAGAAACTCATGCGGACGAAGTTACGGCAGATGGTGATAGTTCTGAAATTTTTGTTTAATAAGTGGTATTACTACAAGCTTTATTTCAAGGAGCAAACAGCAACTTGCCTCCAAGTGATTAACGACCAGTATAAATAATTATTTTACAACTTAGAATAAGTTTTATAGTTAGTATGTATTAATACACCACGCAAATCATTATAGTCAAGATTTAATGTTAATTTACTTCTTCGATACTTCGATAAAAAGCTACCAATGTCGTGAAACGTGTAGGTGATTTTTATTGGCAACAGGATTGTGATAGTCTAAACTAAGATTTTGTCTAAGTACATGTAAAAATCTAATAAGTTTTTTTTCGCAGTTTATAAGCGGTTTCTTTGAAGCTTCTTGGAAATCAAAGTGATTCCATAGGATTTAAAAAAAACTCAATCTACGCGGACGAATTTGCGAGCATCATCTTAGTAGAAAATTGTTGGATCTGCGAAATCTAGTTTTAGGGCATCTACGCAGATTTCATTATGGTTGATTATTAAAATAAATAATAAGAAATAAATACATAAAAAATCCTAGGATTTACCAAATGAATTCTGGTACAAAGCCGAAATTAATGATTGTAATCTTTAATTTCGGTATCAAAGAACAGTCCAGACTTTTATTGGAAAATTCTAGTATTAACCGTAATCCGAGCTTTGCCTCTATCATATAAAAATATGCATAAAGATAAAATTAGATTATCGCCGGATACATGGGAGGAACCCCATGTATCTCAAATACCAATATTATGACTTATGTAAGATACCCACGTTTCAAACACGCAAGTCATAACGTATCTACTAAACAATTTTTATTGTAACTAATAATAAATAAATTGGCCATTTATCGCAGCGTACATTGTTCAATAACTACAACTATTCCATCAATTAAACAATTAACGTTACTTTATAACAGAACTTGTAAAGTCCTCGGTGAATATTAATGAGACCTAGATGGTGAAAAAATGCGCAATTGATTATTATGCTCAACGCAAATTAGCTGCATAATAATTATTATTATTATGAAGGTAGCTTATTGAAATTATAAGGATAAGTAACACGTAATTAAGCAAACGATACAATGGCGACAATCCGTCTCAAGTTTTCACTGCTAAAGTTTTTCTTCTCTAGGTAGGAGGAAATTCTCATGAATTTCATATCTTATTGATAATACCCGATTTCACTGAGGCGTGCTCGGTAGTGTCGGTGACATACGGACTAAAACCTACCTTTCAGGCCGTCCTGGGATGTGCAAGACGCCATAATATAGGAGCTTACAAGTATTAAAAGATAAAAAAAAAAAGTATTGCAAAGAGCTCGGTACCCGTGATAATTATACACACAAGTTTGCATTATTTGGTTACCTATCCAATCGAGGATCTTCAATGCACGCTGCACCTATCTCTAAGTTTCTATTTCTAACAGCATTTTCTAAGTCAAGAAAATGGCTAATTCGGGCGACCATTCAGATGATATGTGTTATATTCAACCTTTATGCAATATGGCACCATGTCGTCTGAATGGCCTCCTAAAGAAGCCCCTATCTTGACTATGAATTCCAGTGTTAAAGTTACTTCGATATATTGTACTTCTGATCTTCGAACTCTACCTACATTTTTCAAAGGGAAAAACGGAACCCTTATAGGATCACTTGTCTGTCTGTCTGTCTGTCCGTCCGTCCGTCGTGTCTGTCAAGAAAACCTATAGGGTACTTCCCGTTGACTTAGAATCATGAAATTTGGCAGGTAGGTAGGTCTTACAGCACAAGTAAAGGAATAAATCTGAAAACCGTGAATTTGTGGTTACATCATTTAAAAAAAATTAAAATGTGTTTCAATTTCCAGAGTATGATAACTATACCAAGTGGGGTATCATATGAAAGGGCTTTACTTGTATATTCTAAAACAAATTTTTATTTATGCATAATAGTTTTTTTTGAGTTATCGCGCAAAATGGCGGAAAAATTACCCGAGTACGGAACCCTCGGTGCGCGAGTCTGAATCCCACTTGGCTGATTTTTTCGTAACATAAAAATACTGGTAGGTACTCGGTTGATATAATACAGTCGTTTTTTTAAAAGGAAGACTTCTCATTCCTCTTTATTGTCATTTAATTTTACAATATCAATGGAGATACGTGACAGTCAACTACCGCGACGTTTAGTTCAATTATTTTTTTTAATTTGATTTCACAAAAAGTTTCGTGCCATTTGATCGAAAATTGTTAAACAGGTATTTACTGAAAATATTTTTTTTCTGAAGGTTGTCTTATTTTTAATCTAGGTTGCATTGCAATAAAATAATAGGAGGTACTTTACTATAGGTACTTTTTGCATATGCACCACCTCAAAATGTTCTAAATATTATCAGATTGTGATCTAAGTAGATAGCCCGCCCCGGCTTCTTTCAAGTGGAATTTTGAAAGCTTTTAAATAAAAACCATCTTTACTATCCCGTGGGATTTTTAAAAATCACCCCGGGTAATAACCGGGTGATAAAAAACCCGGTAAAATAACAAAATTAAAGCGATTGTTCGTTAGTGTCTATTTGAACTATAATAACATCTATCGAAAACGATACGAGCAACTGGCAGACATCCCCAGCATTCACGCCAGCCGACAACTCAACTGTCCCGCGTCTTGTTGTCTTATCGTATGAAATAATATAAAATACAAGACGAGTAATGAGACTATCACCTGAGTCGTTTGAGCCGCCCCTCGTCAGCCTACCGCCCCGGGGTCATAGACGACCCCTATTGCTCATAGAGTAGGTAATTACACCCCCTGTACGTACAGCAAAAAACATGGGAATTTTGAAAAACCGACCCTACTTTGGCAATAATTCAAGAATTACTTTTTACACTTCCGCTTTTTAGAAATAGCAATCACCTCCGGTCAGCCGAAACTCTTTCAGATAGTAAGAAGATAAGGTTATAATGCTGAGTTGCCGCAAAAACACCGCGCTGGTAAAGGTCTCATAACCTTACTTGGTATCTATAGGGTAATGAAAGTCTCTAAAGGTTCAAGTGATGGTATTTTGCTTTTTCTAAGAGGACATACCATAGATATCTATACCAAAGAAAGGTTTAAGGTGGGTCCCCTTAAAGCAGGGGTTCCCAACCTTTTTTTGTCTACTGCCCACTTTAAGAATAAATTATTTTTTAACGCCCCCCTTTTTAAACATACTTAAAAACCGCTAAGTACTTATAACTGATTATTGAAACGCAAATTTATAGTATTCGGACAGAGTATTTTTTATTGAAAATAAAACAAACATAATCAATTCTTATATAAAAACTAATGTGAAGGTTGAATCTGATGCTGTTCAATAAGTTTGTTGATATCAGGTTCCAATTTACTGAAAAACAGCTGCAAGTCGCCACGTTCGGTAACACGCAAACGATTTCTCTTTTTAGTAAGCAGCGTTGCCACAGCACTAAATCCACGTTCACACAAATATGACGATGGGAATGCTATCAAAAATCGTTGAACAATTGACCACAATCCAGGGTACAATTGCGGGATCGGTTTTTGTAGCCAAAATTCTTGATATCCATTTTTGAACTTGATTTTTATTTCTTCGTTGGTTGTCAAGTTCTTCTTCCGGCTGAGGCTCAGTCGGTGTCTAAGAGTCTTCCTAGCTAGGTAGATGAAATTATAAATCGACCCCAAAGCCCTACACAATGCTCCCTTTTTTTCTGGGTCTCTTACCGCCCCTCTTTAGGCCTGCAGCGCCCACAAGGGGGCGTTATCGCCCACGTTGGGAAAGACTGCCTTAAAGGAACGTAGAATGTCGTAAAGAACACACTCAGACGTAAGGTTACTCCATGGTTATTTGTAAGATCATTTTATTAAACTGGTCTGTTTGCTAGGCATAATATATTATTTGCCATACTACACCAGAAACTTTAAATTAGGTAGGCAGCAGGTAGATACATTACAGTTTACGAGGCATAACAAATATTATAGTTTAAGGGGATAATGCATTTATAGTCTACATAATTGCGGGTTTCCATATAACTACTTAAACCAGAAAATAATATCAAAAAAGTAGCAGACAAAAATTCAATAAGAATGACTGAAGGGAACAATTTTTTAAAGCCTACGACAAACTTTGCCTTTTCCTTATAAAAATTGTGTTGATTGGGAAAACCTAGTACACCTACACAATTTAAATCTATCCATTTCAGTACTGGTTTATGAAAAAGTACTTAGTTGTATATGCTATCACTATCTTATGCCCGCGACTTTGTCCGCGTGGACGACATAAATTTCAAATCCCTATTTTACCCCTTTAGGGATAAAATTTTCAAAAATCCTTTCTTAGAGGATGTCTACGTCTTAATAGCTATCTGCTTGCCAAACAGCCCGATCCTTCCAGTAGTTTGAGCTGTGCGTTGATAGATCAGTCAGTCAGCTTTTCCTTTATAACCCCCGACCCAAAAAGAGGGGTGTTATAAGTTTGAAGTCTGTATATCTGTGTATCTGTCTGTGGCATCGTAGCACCTAAACTAATGAACCGATTTTAATTTTTTTTTTTTGTTTGAAAGGTGGCTTGATCGAGAGTGTTCTTATAATTCAAGAAAATCGGTTCAGCCGTTTGAAAGTTATCAGCTCTTTTCTAGTTACTGTAATCTTCACTTGTCGAGGATGTTATAAATTTTTAATTTACACTTGTATACATATAAACCTTATCTCCAGAAAATAAGGAAGCCTTATAGGATCACTTCTTTGTCTGTCTGTCTGTCAAGATAAAACAACTTCCCGTTGAGCTAGAACATGTGTACATGTAGCAATGTCATATTATAGCATAAGTCCTTAAGTGGGAATTCATGAATTTGTGATCACATAACAAATAAACATTAAAAAGTGTTACTTCTTGTATATGGTTACGGAATCCTTCGTGTCGTCCGACTCGCACTTTGATCAGTTTTTTTAAGTTAAACACCACAGAAAAATATATAAAATATAGGTCTCTACCTACTTATATTTTCATAGAAAAAAAGCGTTGTTTATTGTTAAAAAAATAATTTTATTCAACACTGCATATTTACTGAAATAATATTGATTGTTTAGGTAGGGCGAGACTTTTTTCCGGCTGTGTGTATCGCTGCAAAGTCGCGGTCGGCGATCTCAACTAACTCTTAGATATTGTATTCTGTCATCAACAGACAAGAGCAAAGCAATTATTGTAAAATTAAATTTAATTGCTCTAAACATGACCACAGTAAAACATATAGGGCGCAGTAGAACCTTTAAAGGTAGGTACTAACTATAGGAAACTAGAACTTCCGATTGCTATAACAATACGGCCTTTCGAACAATTACATTTTATTGTTATCTATATCGTCACAAGCAATTAAGATCTGTCATACCCTATATTAAATGTATTTTGTTTCTATATTGGATGCAAGTTCCAGTAGCGGAAATAACTCATCTACTGTAAGCTGGTGTGTCTGTCTGTCTGTCCATCCCTTTACCTATTTTCACGAAAGCTAGTAGAGGAGTAGCTTGCATTTCGGAGACGGACATAGGCTATTATATAGGCTATTATTTTATTTCTAAAAATCAAAGAGTTCCCACGGTTTTCTTAAAATACCTAAATCCACGTGTAGGAATTCGCGGACATCATCTAGGTACATATTTGGTACAGAGACAGCTTGCATCCTGGAGATGGACATAATATGTATTATACGTCTTATCCCCAAAAAAATAAAAAAAAAACGTCCAACGGGATTTTTAAAACTTAAACCCACGCGGACGAATACCCTATATACATCCTACTCTATGCGGACGAAATCGCGGGCATCATCTAGTGTAGGTACCTAATAAAATCCTCAAAGGTTACCTGGGTACATCAGAATATTTCTATATGTATCGCCTCAAATGGCTGTAAAATTGCTCAACTTTTTACTAGATCGGATTTTTATAATTAAAACACTATGAAAGGCAACCAATTAATTTTATAGCAATTTTACTAAACGGCAAACACTTATGGTTTGATGTCCTGCAAATACCAGCCTACTCACTTATTGCTTATTTATTTATTATTATAAGTTCAGGTGTGGTTGACTTATTTATTTATTGTTTTTAATTCAGATGTTGTTAAATCGATACGAACTTTTCCCTCAAAGTACTTACCTACATAATTAATTCTTTAGAAAGGCGAAGAAAATTAGCGATTTTTCTTTTAGATTTTAACAGCTAATTAACTCAATAAAGTAACAAAAAAGTTGGCAGGTTCAGGTTTATCCTACTAATTAAAATTGAATAAAAAATATAACGAAAAATTATTTATTTGGCAAAATCAAAGGGGCGAAGGTATTTTGTCAATCAAATCTCCGCGGTTCGAAGGTCAGGGTCACTTAAATCACTTTCACGTATCACCTTCCGCATGTTTTTACCATTTTATAAGTTCAACTGTCTACCCAACCTAGTATGCTGCACTATCTATTCTATTTTTTACAAGACTGCCCAAAAAAGGAGTGTAATATTTTCAGGGTTGGGTTGGTTGAGTTCCTTTAAACCACTATCTTTCTGAACAGATTTGGATCGCGGTATGGGGTATCGTTAAAATCCTTACATCATCCCAAGTGACACTGGCACCTTTTTTAACATGATTTTTTGACTTTCTAGTTCGTTTTTTGACAGGGCAGTCCTGTTTTTAAATTCTCTTATTTACGACTAGGTTTTCTCTCTGGACGAGGAAACATTCCTTCGGACTTCTGCCTGCTGGCAGGGCGAGTCCGACTTACACGGACTACAATAACCTTCCTCGTTTCTGAACTGCACAGAACTGCATAGTACTTCGCGCTGACCCCGTAGTCTTTATGTCTTTTTCTTTTTCTCTTTTTCCCGTTCTTCTCTTCTCATCATTATAGCTTTAAGCATCTTGTTCCAAGCTAATTCGCTTTGATTTTGGGTGTCAACACCCTCGTTCCCTGTGCCTCATTTGTCAGGTCCGCAAAGCTGAAACATTTAAATATTGCGTTCTATTTTGGGAGAGTTATAGCATAGATGTATTTATTTAATATATTAGGGAAAGCGCCGCAGCTAGATCTCGCTCCATTGACCATTCTAAAAGAGGCCTCGGAGGCTCGGGCTCTCGGGCCGACACCGACACAAGTTTTCCAAGTTTACTTAAAAGGCGGGCTATTGGTTACGTATCCAGTAAATAGGAGCTGGATCAGCTTTTGCAAAAACAAATATATAAGTAATACGTATACTTAACACAACATAATTTATACATAATTATAATGTTAATGTATATTAATGTGTACCTATTGGTAATTATTAATGATATGTATTAATCAAGACATTGTTTTACACATTACGTGTATCTTAATATACCTAAGTAGGTATTTCTGTTTCTGTGACGGATATCCTGATATAGAAATTAGCATGAACGCAATATATTGTGTCTCCTACTGAAACAATATTGTGATAGCAGACAATTAAGTTGATATATCAAGGCGATACAGAGGCCATAATTATCTGAGTCGTGATCGCTGCTATGTTTAAAAGGAAACGGAAGAAGTAGGTAAGTACTTTATTGATAACGCCCTAGGTCTTAAAACTGGACTTTTAAGTAGTACATACCTTTTTCTATATCTAATGCCTAGTCTAGATATACTTAGACATAATACAAAATATTCTAAGAATTATTCACACATGACAGCATATTATGATGAGCCATGGCCGTTAAACTCTATCGGCCTCACAAGAAAGCTCATCTCAGCGGGTGATAGGGAGAGCTATGTTTGGATTTTCTCTATGTGATTAAATCAGAAATGATGAGATCAATAGGAGAACCAGAGTAACCGACATAGCTCAACGGGTTGCAAAGCTGAAGAAGCAATGGGCAGGGGCCATTGCATATAGTTCGAAAAACCGATAGACGTTGGCAGGGGCGCCGGGTTTTTAAAATTCCCGTGGGTGCTCCAGCCATTTTATTGACATACCTACCTAGCTACTTATATTTTTGTTATTTATATCAGCCTACTAGCTGACCTGGGTGAACTTCGTACCGCTGCGCCGTACCTAGTAGAATTATTTTAGATAGTCGTGGGTGCTCGGCACCCACTATTTACCTCTCGTGGGTGCTGGAGCACCCGAGTACCCACGGAGTCGGCGCCCCTGGACGTTGGGGTCCCAAGGTGCACAAATGGCGACCTCGCACCGGAAAGCGCTGCGTTGGAAGACCCCCTCAGTCCCCACTAGGTGGGCAGACGACATGAAACTAGCCGCAACGAGTCGCTGGATTCAGGCGGCGCAAGACCGCGGTGTCTTTTGATAATGATGATGATGATTCTTCAATCTTTATATCTACGTGTTGGAAACAACAATATATATATGTACGTAGGGGATTATTTTCTCAACAAATGAGATACCCAAAACTAGGTGTGATAATTATTATTATTAGGTAATATTATAATATATTTACGTAGGTAGTAGTACTACGTGGGGTGAGCCAAAGTTTTAGTCAATGAATAAAAAATTAAAATTTAACTTGTTCGATTGAATTTTTAACTTTTTTTCACATTATTTTTCCTGTTTTGATAAGTTAAAGCTGATAAAGAACAAGATCTTTGGTTCTCAAGTTTTAGGTGGGCCGTTCCCCTGCAGCATCAGGATTGAGTAGCTTGGATGGAGTTTATTATTACAAAGGAAGCTAAAATACCTGTTTAATATTAGTTTGGAATTTATTGCTCTCATTTTGCAGCAGGAGTACATTTCAACAAGATTTCAACTTTATGGTTTTTCTAAAACTAACAAGACTAGATTATATTGCTTCTTTAAGTATTTTCTATTGAACTTAAATGTGATTGTTATTGCAAAACTTTTTGAACGTTATGTTTAAGAAATAGCTGTAACATAATCATAAATTTAAAAAAAAACAAAGCACTGTTGATTTTTTTAAACGCCTTATTAAAATAAAAAAGCAAAATGTAATCTAAACTATCATTAGTATGTACCTACTTATTTACCTACTATGTCTACCACGTACTCCGGTATATTATGTACCACGATAAAATGTTCCACGCAATACCTAGGTATAATATGTATAAGAAATAACAATATTTTTCTATTAAATTATTTCTATTAAGTAATCTATATCAATACTAATAAATAAAATTGAAGTGACTGTCTGTTTGAACGGGCTAATCTTCGGAACGGCTGAACCTACTACTACCTACCTACTTCCCAATAACTTGATATTTGACAGGAAGCAATGTTCTATAGCAGAAGTAATGGGGAAAATACGAAAAACCATACATTTGTACTTAGTAGGTGACTACAAACTTATATTTGCAGTTTGACATAATTTAAGCAACAAAATACCTACACGTAGTACCTAGGTACCTACGTACCCTTCCAAAAACCCGTTAGTGCGCCAAAAGCTTTGGTAAAGGTGGTGATAACGAGATACACCCAAAAAACCATTTATTTTTAAAATCTTCTGATTTTCATATTCAGACTGCAAACTTTTCAATCCACTAAATAACATTGAGTACCCTATATAGGTATTATGTAACGCAATAAATAGATTGCGCACTTCTAGTATTGCTTAGTAATCTTAAAAACTGACAAGTTATCTCTAATTATAACCTCGCAGATAATATATGCATTATTATGATAATTGTAAGTAAGTACGAGTATATTCCACGTGTCATCATTACTTTCTTAAATAATGTACCTACCTCACAAACTGTAAAATAATAAGACGTTATGTTATCTGTAAACAATATTATCTATCTCTACTTATCTCTCTCGGAAGCGTATTCCTCATTGTTGAGGGTCGTGACCCTTTCCATTTACCATAGAATGGTATTCTTACTTGAGCGTTTTCTTAGTTTCTTTCATCTGTTTGTTTCAGCTGATCTTCGAAACGGCTAAACCGAATTTACCTACAGTATGCGACAGATCGAGATGGCAATCCAGGTATGAGGCGGGGAGAAGCCCCGCCGCCCGCATATCACCCGCGCTATCCCGCACCGGGTTAGCGCGCGGGCTGTGCGGGTGTGCGGGGCGTCCCCACCCCGCTTGCCATGCCGACCTGTCGCGTAGGTGGCCTAAGCGTTGGTGGTTTGATTTACTTACTTATGGCTATCTATCAAACATTAATTTGATTTGTAATTAGAGTGAGATGAGAGAGTATAGTTAGAGAGGTTAGGTATAGTAGGTATATAGGTATAGTTTATTATGCAGGTATAGTTAATTATATTCCCGCCTTGATAATATAAACAAAGGAAAGTAGGTATTATTGCCTAACCGTTTGTTTATTTATTCTTTATTCCGTATTTTATTATTTCACAGTAGCTATTAGGTACCTACTTACTAGTAACTGGTAGGTACATTATCTTTTTACCTAATACCAATCCAGTCCTAGATTTGTACTTTAATTAGATAAAGCTAGCCTTACGTTTTATTGTAACATTTGAATAAAAACTTGACGAAATTAAACATAATAAATATTGGAAATATAAAAAGAATACATGATACGTAGTCGTATAGGTATACGACTACGTATCATGTATTCTTTTGTCCATGTGGATGGGGCCTTCCTCTTCCTGATGGCATGCCTAACGATATTCAGTAGGTAGGTAGGTGCTTCCTTTATTGGATAGGAATTGCTTGATGCTCCTTCGCATTGTATGCCTCTACCAGCATACCGGTTCAATCTAAGTTTACCTCGATTACGCGATTAATTAGTTATTATAATATAATATAATAATATTTTTTTTTTAAATCTATATACACACACGAACGAAGTGCGGGTATCATATTAGTTATATTAGTAGTATTAAATATGATTAAGTTCCTATCAGATTTACTTATGTTTATTTGAAAACTCCAGTTTAAAAATAATTTCAGAACTTTATGGCATGTGATGGGAAACTGCTTCCTTTGGCAGCCGCGCACGGACGGTTAAATGATCCGGCTGGTCAAATTTAGCCACCTCGATTTATCATTCAAAGTAATTTAAAATTGCAGCGCGAGGATACCCTCGGTCATCTTGACCACCCGTGTGCGCCAAGCCTTTTCAATAATTTTCAAGTACATAATATACCTACTTACTAACATTGAAGTTTGAACAAAAGGAAATCGTCTTTTCGCAGTCGTGTTTTCTCTCAAAATAAGTTTCTCAGCAGATAAATCACTGCTGTTTGCTGTTATAACTTCATAGATCAATTACTGTTATCTAAACATGTGCTTACTTAATTGCAATCGGTAAGTATAACTCAGTTACGTCAACTATAACTCGGTTGACCACACATCGAAAGAAATTATCAAAGATTCTTCATGTTGTAAAAGCCAAAATTGTTGTTGTTGTGCTTAATGGAAAGTTACAGAATTATTGTGGATGGCCAAATCTTTGGGACGGCCGATGACGTGCCATTTAGCCTGATCAAAGTCAAAACTTTTCTCAGTATTAAGACACTGTTAAAACGAGACAGCCTTATGTATCTGGCATAAACTCTCGTTTTAACTGAAAACTCTGAGAAAAAAATCCAAATACCTACCCACCTACGCTCTATACAGGGTGGTCAAAAAGTCGTGGATCAAACGAAATAGGGAGATAGAGGAGGTCATTTCCAGCAAAAAATATTTCAACAGCATGGCCTTATTTAAATTGCCCTAAGAGTTATGAATATTTTTGAGATTTTTAACAAAATACCAGATTCTCTTACAATTAGACTAATTTAAAAAAAATGAGATAAAAGATAATAAAACAAACGATGCTGTGTCATTACTAGATAATGTATCAGCACTACAAACCTTCTATTGAGGCTCTGGGTGCCAAATTACAAGAGCAATTAATTTTTTTCCAAAACTTTTAAAGCGTTACCAAAAATTTAATGTCACTTTAAAAGCGCACTGTGAAAAAAAAATGTACTACGGAAAAGTGACCCTGTATCAGAAAAACTTGCTGATTTAATGCCAATTTAAATGAGGTATAATACATTACTCTTTGTTTCGTAATTCTGGTATTATAATTGTTTTTTCATATCAAGGTGCAAATTTCAGTAGATTAGTTTAATTCAAAATAATTTTGAAGATTATCATGCTGCTAGTTAAACTGCTAGTTTTTTGTATGTTGGAATGCTAGAAACATCACTGTGCTTGTCACACTTAAAATTTGTGAAAAGAATAGAAACTCTTCACTACCACCTCGTGCCAGAACCACCCAGAACTACCCAGAACGCCCGTCTTGCAAGTAGTTCATCTTTTCTAGGAAACAAAAGGATAAAGAAACTATGCCTCTCGTTCACACTAATCATCATTTCTATTTGCATTGTTGGAATAAGGAAGGATGTGAAAGAGAGGCATAGTTTTTTTATCCTTTTGTTTCCTAGAAAAGAGGGCGTTCTGGGTAGTTCTGGCACGTGGTGGTAGTGAACAGTTTCTGTTCTTTTCACAAATTTTAAGTGTGACAAGCACAGTGATGTTTCTAGCATTCCAACGTACAAAAATCTAGCAGTTTAACTAGCAGCATGATAATCTTCAAAATTATTTTGAATTAAACTAATCTACTGAAATTTGCACCTTGATATGAAAAAACAATTATAATACCAGAATTACGAAACAAAGAGTAATGTGTTATACCTCATTTAAATTGGCATTAAATCAGCAAGTTTTTCTGATACAGGGTCACTTTTCCGTAGTACATTTTTTTTTCACAGTGCGCTTTTAAAGTGACATTAAATTTTTGGTAACGCTTTAAAAGTTTTGGAAAAAAATTAATTGCTCTTGTAATTTGGCACCCAGAGCCTCAATAGAAGGTTTGTAGTGCTGATACATTATCTAGTAATGACACAGCATCGTTTGTTTTATTATTTTTTATCTCATTTTTTTTAAATTAGTCTAATTGTAAGAGAATCTGGTATTTTGTTAAAAATCTCAAAAATATTCATAACTCTTAGGGCAATTTAAATAAGGCCATGCTGTAGAAATATTTTTTGCTGGAAATGTCCTCCTCTATCTCCCTATTGCGTTTGATCCACGACTTTTTGACCACCCTGTATATTTCAGCGTAAAAATCGACTACTTTGACAGTTTCATAATCCTTGTGTACACTAGTAATCCATACTTACATATTACTACCTATATCAAAGCCGAGGGAAACTTAAGACAGTTGTATAGGCATCATATCAGGACAGGAAAATACCTCTCCATTCTATGTAGGTATCATCGACAGCCCTCTATGCAAAGCATACGAGACTGACGAGACACCGGAGCATATCCTGCGTATTATATGCAACATCATATAATACGCAGGATATGAACGAACGAGAAGCCTACATTGGCTTCACTGCAACACTTCCTCAGGTCGGCAAGGAAGTGCCTTGCCGACCTGGGTGCTTAGTTTCTGGAGTGAATGTGGTTGGCTGCACTGGAGTGATCAGGCGGGGAGCCGCACTAGCAGCGGTCTCACGTACAACGGATAACTCGACTAAGTGCGAAAAATAAACCCAGGTTAAAGAAAGAAAGAAAGAAAGAAACGACTTACATTCTGATCCATTTATTTACTTAAACATATTTATTGCTTAATACTACACAAAGAATATAGATAAGAATAGGAATAAAGAAATAAGAATAAAAATACAGAATAGACTTCAAAACAAAGGGAGACCTTATATCACTAAAGTGATATCTTCCAGACAACCCAACTATTGTAATATTATAAAAGCTAAGTAACGTGTGTTTGTGTGTGTGTTTAGTTTTTAACGGTCCACCCGTTTAACCAACTTTGATGGGTACAGACTACAGAGATAGCTTACGTCTTAAGGATGGAATAAAAAAAAACTTAGGCTACCTTTATCCCTGAAATTAAAAGAGTATTTTTAAAACATCTGAATTCGTGCCGTTGAAGTAGCGAGCACCTTGATGTGGTGACGGAAACGTCAGCGTAGAATTTAAACTATTACGTTTTAATAAGATAATTTGCCTCAAAATTAAATACCTGTATTTTTCTGTTTTTTCCAGATCCATTGTATCCATCTAATTTTTGCTAGGTAAATCAAAGACATTATTGTTTTCTAGACTCTCCTAATAGTATAGTATTAACTCCTACAAAGTATAATGTTGCAGGTACCTACTTAATATTACTCTGTCTTAAACGGCGACAGTGCAAAAAAAATGCCAAGTGCGAGTAATACGCGCGCATCGAGGGTTCCGTACTTGGGTATTTTTTCCTACCTAATCTGAATTTCTTTTCAAAATAAAATTTTAATATGCGTAAGTTTTTATAACTGTACTTTATAAACAACTATATTACAGCTCTCATAATTTATTTTAAAATGGTTTTGATACACGCACATACGGACAGACAGACGACAAACTTTAAGGGCTCCTTGTCTTACTACGGAACCCAAAATATTTACCTATTGTTATAGGTACAGGGTGTTTTTGGAAGTGATAACTTTTTTAGGCGCATTGGACGATTTTCAGATGAGTATTAACCTCAAGGTTGCGTCACCGACACGCCAATATTAATCATAGGGCTCGATAGATGTAAAAACTAAACTAATGTCAATGGTTTTAATTCACGAATTATGAATTTTTGTCACTACCACACTTACTTAATTTGTACTCTTGAAATTACAATTATTTTTAAAATCCAAAAATACCACAAGGCCGTTCCCACTGACTGCCAGTTTTTGTAACTTGGACTGTATAGAGAAATCGAATTCACGGGAGATACAGGGAAACTGTGTTAGGGATTATTATTGAAGTCTATCTTGCGAAAATAATTTTGGTATATTATTGCCAACTTTTAGTCAAGCATGATGAAAAAATCTGGATAACTAAGTATTTCTTTTAATGCTGACCGACTCCAGTTTATGTCCGCGACTTTGTCCGCGTGGACTACACAAATTTCAAACTCCTTTTTTACCCCCTTAGGGATAAAATTTTCAAATATTGTTATCGGATGTGACCTACATCATAATATAGTTATCTGCGTGCCCTACCCGATCCGCCCATTAAATTAAGCTAAAGCTATGCATCAGTTAGTCAGTCACTCACCTTTTCCTTTTATATATATGTAAGGGTCGTTTCACTGTATTGCAGAGAAAATGTTTTCACAAAAAATATCTAACGGTTTCTAAGACTTCCCTGTACCTTTTATGGTTTTGGGTTTCCCCATACTGCCCAGTTAAAAACACGCTGTATATTTAAATGCATGTTGAATGGATATTTATAAACTACCTGTGTTATTTAAAAGCACAGTGCTTACACTTTTAGTTTTTAACGGATGGATTCCACTAATTTAGGGAAGTTTCCCTAGCACGCTCTCTTGCGCTTTTTACACAAACGTAATTTCGTTCTCAATTCTCATGTGGAAATAAATAAACCGATCAAAGTCGATGGAATTTTGTAGAAAGGTTCTAGAAACGAATATCTGTGTCTGCGATTTTCAGTTTTCCAGAAATATGTATATTTTCATAATTACACGGTAGTTACTTAAATATTTGTGTGTTTTAAATGTTTGAGCCCGTCTAACTTTAAAACGAAAACATTTCATTAGTTTTAAACTCGAGTGTTTTTGATAGAAGTCGTTATTTAAAGGATTTTCATAGGAACATCAAACTTTCTCTGTAACTACACCCGCGGCAGTCTTTTCGCCATATTTTACACGCTTACGCTGAATGGCGATGTCGACAATTTTAGGCAAGTAAGCCCCAGAGCGCAGATCGCAGGATTCGCGCGACAATTCTTCGATCTTCAAGCGTTGTATCCTAATTCCTTCAGTTTTGAATAATCGTCTGGTTATCCTACAATATTTCACACAGAGTGACAATAATATAAATAGTAGGTAATTTACAATGTCACCGTATAATATTATAGTATTGCACTTGAACTTGTGAACAACATGGACGCATTTTATCTTGTTTCGACGATTGCTATCTTTTTCATGTACATCCTTTACTATTTTATTACCAAAAAATACGATTATTGGAAGAAAAGAAACGTACCCCATATAAAACCATCAATATTGTTCGGAAATTATGGGGAATATATTACGTTAAGAAAATATTGGCCAAAGATTACGCAAGAAATCTGCCAAAAGTTCCCGGATTCTCCCTATGTCGGGGTATACTATGGCATAGAACCTGCTCTCGTCCTTCAGGATCCCGACATAATCAAACTGGTTCTGGCCAAGGATTTCTACTATTTCAATAACAGAGAGATCGCAAATTACACACACCGGGAATTACTCACTCAGAATATGTTCTTCACTGGAGGCGATAGGTGGAAAGTTCTACGACAAAATTTAACAGCCCTGTTCTCATCAGCAAAATTAAAAAATATGTTTTATTTAATAGAAAACTGTGCCACCACGTTGGAAAAAGTAATCGATGACGAATTGAAGTCGAGTACAGGAAATGTAATTGAGGTTAAGTCTCTTTTAGCGAGGTACACCATGGACTGTATAGGATCTTGTGCATTTGGAGTGAATACAGGCACTTTAGCTGGGAAGGATAATTATAAAAATCCATTTACAATTATGGGTCAGAAATTATTTGACACTTCAAACTTCGCTGCTTTGAAAATGATCAGTCGAGCAATGTGGCCTGCTGCATTTTATGGATTAGGTCTAAAATGGTTCAGCACCGACATAACAACTTTTTTTAGCAAATTGCTAAATAATGTGTTTGCAGATCGATCGTACAAGCAATCATCGAGAAACGACTTTGTTGATCATGTTTTAGGGTGGAAGCAAAAGAACTACTTAACAGGAGATAGTGTAACGAATTTCAAAACTGGCGAGAAGGCCACAATACAACTTGAAGTAAATGATGATTTGCTAGTAGGGCAATGTGTTATGTTCTTTGCTGCTGGTTTTGAAACAACTGCTACTACGACGGGTTTTGTATTTTATGAACTTGCGAAAGATCAAAATGCTCAAGCTCGGGTAATTAAAGAGGTTGCCGATTATTTTCATCGCCATAATGGCAAGATAGAGTACGAATGCATCAATGAAATGCCTTTCGTTCAAGCTTGTATCGACGAAACTCTTCGTCTTTATCCAGTTTTGGGAGTTCTAACACGGGAAGTCGTAGAAACGTACACTCTACCAACAGGCCTGCGCTTGGAGAAGGGCGACCGCGTTCATATACCAGTATATCACATTCATCACGATCCTCGTAACTTTCCGGAGCCAGATGAATTTCGTCCTGAAAGGTTTTATGGCGAAGAAAAGAAAAATATCAAACAATTTACCTATATACCTTTTGGTGAAGGCCCCAGGATTTGCATTGGTGAATTATTTTTCGTTTTCTTAATTCTACATATTTTTTAATCAGAAATCATTATCGTCATCATCATAATAAAACCATCGCTGGCTCAATACTAACTTCTGAGCATGGGCCTCTTGTCAGAATAAGAAGGGTTTGGCATAGTCTGGCAGACTTCACAAACCTTCGAAAGCATTATGGAAAACTCTGGTTTATAGGTTTTCTTACGATGTTTTCTTTGTGGATATTTAATTGCTTAAAACGTACATAACTCCGAAAAGTTACAGGCGCGTGTCCGGGATCGAAGTTAGCCTATTAGGCCGAGTGCATATCATCACCACTTCAGAAATCTATCAGAAACAAGTTTCCGTAAATAAGTATCAGTTTTTTATTCAACCATTCCATTCTTATCGTTACTTCATATTATTGTTATTATCATTTTCTTTAATTCCTTTTATTTTTTCCCCAGGTCTTCGTTTTGCAAGGATGCCAATAGTGGCAGGCTTACTTACGGTTTTCAAGAAGTACCGAGTAGAACTAGCTGATGATATGCCAAGAAATATAAAATTTCAACCGAGAGCATTCGTCACTCAAGCCATGGGTGGTGTTCGCCTAAAATTTATTGCTCATTAAGCACTGATATCGAATTAACAGCTTGGTTCTCTATTTATACGGTGCAGACTGCAGGTGTATTTAAAGAGGTGATACAAGTTCTGGTACAAGTCAATATAAATTATTAACCATGCTCAATTGGTGTTGTGTGTAGATATTATAGCTTAGGTACTTGCGCCTGAGCTCGCCATTTCTATCAACGTTGCTATTACAGTTGTTTAGTAAATTTTAGGCGTTGTCGTTGTTTTTAAATTTAAAGTAACGCAAATATCGTTTTCCTCTGATAATATAGTATCGATCATTACGACTATTCTATTTATTAATTATTAGTCGATTGTTTTCAAGACAAAAATATTCACTCAAGTGTGTTTGTTCATTTCTGAAGTAAATTTTTTTATTCACGTTATCACACTAATATTATAAAGGCGAAAGTTTGTATGTGTGTGTTTGTGTGTGTGTGTGTGTATGTTTGTTACTCCTTCACGCAAAAACTACTGGACGGATTTGGCTGAAATTCGAAATGGAGATAGATAATATCCTGGATTAGCACATAGGCCACTTTTTATCCCGGAAAACCAAAGAGTTCCCACGGGATTTCGAAAAACCTAAATCCACGCGGACGAAGTCGCGGGCGTCAGCTAGTAAAGTATATAATTATTTTGGTGTGTAGGTATGTGTGTATATTGTATGTATGTAATTGTATAGACAGTACCGGGATGGTTCAATTATTTTAAGCTTGCGAACGTGTTGTGATCAAGATGTAGACGGGTACATTTACGCGACGTGGTTAGGTTAGGCCACGGCAGTAGTGGACTCCGTACCTAAATGTCCTATTTGAAAATCTTTGCTATTGGAATTAATTATTTTATAAATCGATATCTGGGCTTTCGTGATCATAAGAAAGGAAACTGATGTCAACATTTTGGAAAGTGGACACCGTTTTGAATTCTTTGGTACCTATTGGACAGAATCCTTTCTACTTATCTTCCGAACGTTCGCGACGGATTCACGAAACCATTTTTTTAACTAAACTGTACTTTGGACTTCATAATTTACAATATTTTATTTCAGATCGGCAGATTATTTTCATAATTTTTTTTTTATTCGTAAGGTTCTCCAACTCTTTAGTATGAAATACCTACCTAATAAACAACTACCATGTTTTAATATAGGTTATTCTTACAGTGTATTTTTTTTATTGATTACGGAACCTGACCCTGTGCTTGTACCGACGATATTTGACCAGTTATAAGTCTACGTTGTAAAAGTGTAAACTGCACTAATCGCAGAGTGGAAAAAATATATAGATAATTATTATGACGTTTGTTTTCTTTAGAGCATGTACAGCATAAGCGTTTTACGCGCGAATTTATAGCACTTTTATCACCAGCACCAGGTAGGTACATACCTAGTAAGCATGCAACGGCAAACATAGCGGCAGATGTTCACCAGGGTTAGAGAAACACACTTTAAAAAAACACGTTTTGCTTACAACATGCTTAAAACTGTTTTTTTTTTTTTATAAAAAAATATGCTTAAAACACTTTTATATAAATAATGTTGATCCAAGCGTTGTCGATTCGGGGACCTCTAATTTGTGTTCAAAAGGGAAGGATAATTCGGGAGTAATTTTGACAAGTGGATTATAAATGCAAAATATTCTCTTAGTGAGTAAAAGTGTGCACTCCTTGCAAATGCTTGCAATAAAAACAAAAAATTGTTATCACCCTAATTTGCGCTATCTAAAGCAAATAATAATTTTTATACGGTAGGTAATAGTATAAATTACGTTGCACATTTTATACTAAACATACATGCAGTTAGTTCATAATTGCAATGTATTTACTTTTGTTGTTCGTTATTGGAGTACTGTATTATTCACATTATATTTTATTAAAGAATCGAAAGTATTGGAAAAACAGAAATATTCCCTATGTAAAGCCATTACCTATATTCGGAAACTATAAAGACTGTCTTCTGGTGAAAAAACATATAAACCTAGTGGTGCAAAATTTGTGTCAACAGTTTCCAGATGAGCCTTACTTTGGATCCTTTTATGGAACGAGCCCCGCACTCATTATTCAAGACCCGAATTTGATAAAACTAGTTCTCTCAAAAGAATTTTACTTCTGTAATGGCAGAGAAACATCCGATTATAATGACAAAGAAATGTTTTCAAAAATGATGTTTTTTGCCAATGGTGACGAATGGAAAGTATTACGCATGAATTCATCTCAACTTTTTTCTTCCGCAAAATTGAAGAAAATGTTCTATTTAATAAATGATTCTTCAGATACATTAGAGAGATTACTTGCTGATGAAATAAAAACAGGTCCGGATATCGAAGTCAAGAATTTGCTCTCAAGGTACACTATGGATTGCATTACGACTTGTGCATTTGGATTCAATTCTGAGACAATGAAACAGGATGTGCACAAAAACCCCTTTACTACGATGGCTGAAAAAATATTTGATAGAACAGTTTCTGGAGCTCTTAAAAATTACTGCCGATCAATGTGGCCGCGATTATTTTATGCGTTAGGATTTAAATTATTAGAAGATGATGCTGGTACGTTTTTTAACAATGTGATTACGGAGGTGTTAAGACAACGCGGGGAAGCAAAATCTTCTAGAAATGATTTCGTGGATCTCATTTTAACTTGGAAAACAGACAAGTACATATCTGGAGATAGGTTGAATAATGCAGCAACCGGTGGTAAAAAGAAAGTGAGATTTGAGGTTAATGATGATTTGATTGTTGCACAATGCGTACTTTTTTTTGCGGCTGGATTTGAAACAACGTCGACGACTTTGAGTTTCCTTCTGTATGAATTAGCAAAAAATAAGATGGTTCAGGAAAAAATGATAGCAGAGGTTGACGAATATTTTTCCAAGCATCAGTCGATTGAATACGAGTGCATCAATACGATGCCATATACTGAATCGTGTATAGAAGAATGTCTACGCCTGTATCCGGCGTTGGGTCTCTTGACCCGAGAAGTGATGCACGATTACTCCCTACCAACGGGTGTTCGTTTAAAGAGAGGAGATCGTATTCATATACCTGTGTATCATATTCAACGTAATCCTGACCATTTTCCAGAGCCGGAAGTATACCGTCCTGAACGATTCTTTGGAGACGAGAAAAAAAATATCAAACCATATACTCATATGCCTTTTGGCGAAGGACCTAGGATATGCATAGGTGATAAACATTTTTAACTAATTTTATTTCTTAAGGTAAAATCGACCAGCTCCGATTACGCACGAGGAGCCTACCTATTTCATAGACTAGTATGAATGTGCTATATTATAATGTTATACTTATAAACCTTCCTCGTGAAATGTTCTGATTGGTACTGAAAGCCGTATTACTACTAAGTTTAGTAATAACTAAACTTTGTTAAGAAGAAAATATCAAAATTGTTCAATATTCGACTTGAGCTATGAAGTAAATCTATAAAAAAAAAAAAACCAATCCCAAACCAACAGTCTAGTTATTCGGAAAAAACTATTATCTATACCAATTGCAGGATGAATTAATGTAGGAGAAGCCATTTTGTCGAAAGTAAATTTTTGTCATTTTTAACCAATTTTAACGCTATCTTCTTGAGTAGGTAAGATAGCGACAGAACAGCGGTACCCATTAAAAGCACAAAATATTTCTTATTTTGTGGTGAAAGGTTCAATAATAGTAAAACTTGAAATTTTAAACATTTGTTTAAAAAAAGTGTCTTAGAAAAAAAAATTGTTTATAAAAATAAAACTGGTTTTTTCCAACTGGCTGACACGAAAGAACTTTCAGAAATTCAACCCGAGCTAGTCAAATAACATTGTTAAGTAATATGTTATTGTAATATGTTGTTAATAAGTAATTGTTAATTAATATGTTTCTTATTATTTTCAGGTAAAAGGTTTGCAAAGATGCCTATGCATGCGGCACTCTTAAAGATATTCAAGAATTACAGAGTAGAACTCGCAGAGAGCATGCAACATGAAATATCTTTAAATGCTAAATCTCTTATCATGCAGTCTGTTGGCGGGATCCATATAAAATTTATTCAAAGACAAGTTTGAAATTGTAATTAGGTAGGGTGAAGGGTCCTATAATATGCAGTAATATGCAATTCGATAAAAGTTATCTGAATCTGTAAAAGGAAAAGGTGTCAGCCAGACTGCTCAACGCACAACATCTGCTAAGAAAGGATTTTTGAAATTTCAACCCCTTTCAAACCCCTAAAGCGCAATTTAAACTACGAAGTTAGTAGTAATAACAGAGCCTTCCCTTCTACGTCCCTCGGAACATCTTGCCACTGTTGCTAATCAAACACAGTACTTCGGTTTATATATATTGTATATTCAAGACATTAAGCTCATCATCATTACTTAGATATTCACAACTGCGTACCTACTTATTCTAAGATTCACAATGATATCATTCTATATGCATTTTACACAATATAGCTTTTCCCCAATCGCTTTTCTAATGATTCACTCGACTATCCTAACCGTCATCGCTGTTGACAGCTGACAACTCTAATGTTACCATCGCGAAGTGTTGCCACGTTTCTAACACTACAAATTGTATACATTATTTTATAATACTTGCGTTTATTTATGAATATCTAACAGTCGGCCGTCCTCACTACATTAAGTTTGTCCTCAAACTTATTAAATTTTTATATTTTATACGCAACAGTTTCTACCTATTGTCATTATAATACCTAAACATCAAGATTTTCAGCAATAGATTATAATTTTCAAGTAATTCATATTAATAGAACTATCCTCAACTCATAAGAACTGACTTTATTCCTCAGCTATACAATGCATGATAAACTTTAACTTTAACTCTAAACTACTAACTACTTGAAAACATATTCATAAATTCCAATCTTTTCTGCTTCAAATCAATAACCAGCCGCTTTCCTTGCCGCCAAATCAAGAGCTCATTTGCCACAAGACTTCACTGTACATCTGCACCGCACCCCTCACCGCCAAGTCAAGAGCTCATCTGCCACAAGACTTCACGGCCGTCTACGACTTCCAGACATACCTAACGACTCCACTACACATCTGCACCGCACCCCTCACCGCCAAGTCAAGAGCTCATCTGCCACAAGACTTCACGGCCGTCTACGACTTCCAGACATACCTAACGACTCCACTACACATCTGCACCGCACCCCTCACCGCCAAGTCAAGAGCTCATCTGCCACAAGACTTCACGGCCGTCTACGACTTCCAGACATACCTAACGACTCCACTACACATCTGCACCGCACCCCTCACCGCCAAGTCAAGAGCTCATCTGCCACAAGACTTCACGGCCGTCTACGACTTCCAGACATACCTAACGACTCCACTACACATCTGCACCGCACCCCTCACCGCCAAGTCAAGAGCTCATCTGCCACAAGACTTCACGGCCGTCTACGACTTCCAGACATACCTAACGACTCCACTACACATCTGCACCGCACCCCTCACCGCCAAGTCAAGAGCTCATCTGCCACAAGACTTCACGGCCGTCTACGACTTCCAGACATACCTAACGACTCCACTACACATCTGCACCGCACCCCTCACCGCCAAGTCAAGAGCTCATCTGCCACAAGACTTCACGGCCGTCTACGACTTCCAGACATACCTAACGACTCCACTACACATCTGCACCGCACCCCTCACCGCCAAGTCAAGAGCTCATCTGCCACAAGACTTCACGGCCGTCTACGACTTCCAGACATACCTAACGACTCCACTACACATCTGCACCGCACCCCTCACCGCCAAGTCAAGAGCTCATCTGCCACAAGACTTCACGGCCGTCTACGACTTCCAGACATACCTAACGACTCCACTACACATCTGCACCGCACCCCTCACCGCCAAGTCAAGAGCCCAATTGCCACAAGACTTCACGGCCGTCTACGACTTCCAGACGTACCTAACGACTCCACTACACATCTGCACCGCACCCCTCACCGCCAAGTCAAGAGCCCAATTGCCACAAGACTTCACGGCCGTCTACGACTTCCAGACGTACCTAACGACTCCACTACACATCTGCACCGCACCCCTCACCGCCAAGTCAAGAGCTCATCTGCCACAAGACTTCACGGCCGTCTACGACTTCCAGACGTACCTAACGACTCCACTACACATCTGCACCGCACCCCTCACCGCCAAGTCAAGAGCCCACAAGATAAGATAAGATAAGATAATTTATTTGCAAGAAAGTTGGTACAGTAAGATTGAAATTTATGATTAGAGGCCTTAACTTTCTACTAAATTATTAGTGTGCAAATATTTAAGATAACAAAATAAATTAAATTAAATTAATGTCAACAAAATTGGGAATCAATTGCATTACTTCAAATTCCATAAAAATCAGGAAATAGATATTACAATAGAAAGAGACAAAACAAAGTGACAAAATATTATACTATGCTATTGATATCATCCTTAAAAAAAAACTCATTTACCGAGTAATAGCACCTACTCAACAAGGTTTTGAAAAGTTTAGATTTAAAATGGCATAAATTGAGTTTTTTTTTAAAGCGTTCCGGTAGCTTATTGTACACTCGTATGGCCATGCGCCCACAGACACAATAGACTCCAAGATAATTTCACTGTGAACATCACATAAAAAAAATAATAGCATCACACATTTATCATAAGTATACATCCAATACCCTACGCTTTATCAAAACATCATGATATAGTATCATAATTGTATTACTGAAACCATAGTAGGTAATCGTTAATCATTTCATCAAATATCAAATCGTCTAGAAACATCTAAGCACCCTAATATACCATCACAATCGTAGTACTGAAATCAAAGTAATAGTGTTATCATTTTATGAAATATTAAATCATCTTTCTTACAAATATCTAAGCATCATAATATAGTATCACAATCCTAGTACTGAAATCAAAGTAATCGTTATTCATCAAAAAAAGGCACAAAATATCAAAACATTTCATTCATAATATAGTATCAAAATATCAAAATCAAAGTAATCGTTTAGTCACATAACGTCCACTATCATCACACAGAAATATCTAAACATCAAATATAGTATCGTAATCGTAGTTAATACTGAAATCAAATTTAATCACTTAAATCATGGTCTGAATAAATTACTACTATTACTTACAAATAAATGGACTCTTTTATCGAGCCGGTCTCATCTTTTCAGAATCACTTTGATTACTCGAGATTGTGTTCCATGTGATGCTACAAGATCAACATAGGTAGGGGAGCCCGGGTAGACTTTGGACACGGGGAGACAACGGACACCTTTAAATTTACCGCTATATTAATGTGAGAACAAAGTTGTCTGTGGTCAATATGTTGGCATTACTGCTTTTATTGTTTTGAACTAGTCGTTTGACAGTTCGCTACGCAAAATAAGTTGGGAGAGTTAATAATTGTTTCTTTGGTGTTCTGATGTAAAATTTTTGATTGTTAGTGAAGTGCTTATGTGCCAGTTACTACTATAAATTGATATTTTGCTAATTTCCTTCGAAGTGATTGATTATCAGGGGGCATTTGGAAACTTGGTAATTATTATTAAACGACATACTTTCTAACATATTTTTTAATATTTTTAAATCTGTGCCTTTGGGTAGACTTCGGACAGGATGTCCGATGTCTCCCCATTGTGCCATATTTTAAAGATATTACGTTCATTATGTCTGAAAGATTATTTTTTGTTGCAGATAAAAATAAAAAGATGCCCAGATGCTACAAAAGAAAAACTGACCGTATATTTTCACCCGAAGCATTGAGAGAAGCTATAAAAGATGTGCGAATAAATAATTTGAGTATAAGAAAGAGTGCTGCTAAACATGGTATTAGCAAATCAAGACTTTTTGATTATTTTAAAAAGACTAAACATCAGAATATTATTGAAACTGTTGATTTAACAACGAATTTCAGGAAAAGCCAAGTTTTCCCTCCATCCATGGAAGCTTCTTTAGCTGAATATTTAATTAAATGCTCATCAATGTTTCATGGCCTCACACCTAAAGCTACAAGACGCTTAGCTTATGAATATGCAGAAAGAAATGGTATTAAATATCCACAAAAATGGAAAGAATCTAAATGTGCTGGTCCTGATTGGTTCTCATCATTTTTAAAACGTAACCCTAATCTTTCAATACGGACACCTGAAGCTACAAGTCTTGCACGAATGACAAGTTTTAATCGAGCAACTGTAGCAGAATTTCAAAATAAACTTCAAGATGTTATAACAAGATATAATTTCACACCCTCCCAGATTTATAACCTTGATGAAACTGGGATCACAACAGTGCAGCGTGTTCCAAAAGTCGTTGCTCAGAAAGGGCAGCACCAAGTAGGACAAGTGACCTCTAGAGAAAGAGGAGAGTTGGTAACGCAGGTAGGAATCATAAGTGCAGCTGGTCATGCGTTACCACCGGTTTGGGTATTTCCTCGCCACCGGTTTGATAAAAAAAAAATGATGCAGGGAATCCCAGAGACATCAGGATTTGGCTTGGCATACCCTTCTGGCTGGATGACCAGCCAGAACTTTTTGAAGGTACTAGAATATTTTGTTCAGAATGTACATTGTTCCATTGAGAATAAAGTCTTGTTAATCATGGACAACCATGACTCTCATTTGTCCATCGATGGATTGGATTTTTGCAAGACAAATGGGATTGTTATCCTTACGCTACCACCACACACATCCAACAAGCTTCAACCATTGGACAGAACTGTGTTTGGGCCATTTAAGACTTTTTACAATAGTGGTCTTGATTCATGGATGTTAGCACACCCAGGACAAACTGTTAGTATTTATGACATCCCACAAATTTGTCTTCAGGCTTGGGATAGAGCTGCTAATCCTACAAATATAAAATCTGGATTTAGATGTACTGGTATTTGGCCCTTTGATAAAAATATATTTACGGAACAAGATTTTTTATCATCTTATGTGTCAGATCGACCAGAGAGTCATCAGTCTTATATGCCAGAAACATCTGAAAATAATGATGAATGTGTCTCACCTTCACTAATTGGACAACTTATTGCATTAGATCGACCCAATGACGATGACAATAATGTACAAACACCAGCAATTCCTACAGGTGTTAGGACCCCATCAAGGACTCCATCAATTTCCTCAACTCATAGTGCTGATCTGAATATTGATTTGCCATCAACTAGTTCTCATGTTCCAGGAACATCTAAAACTCTTAATAAAGTAGGAGAAGTAGGAATTGGAAAAAAAATCGCAACTTCAAGTTGTCAAAAGTCCACTGATTCATACGTTTCCCTGCAGCAAATCAGTCCTTTTCCTAAAGCAGCTCCACGGAAATCAAATATTAATAATCGAGGACGACGTAAGGGTAGGTGCATGATAGCCACTGATACCCCTGAAAAGGAGGCAATTGAAGCTGCAAAAAAAGCAAGCACGTTGAAAAAGTCTTCAAAAAAGATGATTAAGAAGAAGGTACTACAAGAAAAGGTTATAAAAACGGTTCCGCAAGAAACATCATCAGATGAGTCAATTGACCAACAAATCTCTTCTAGTGAGAGTGAATACAACATTGATGACGATGAACTCGAAGACTGCAGTGCTGATACTTTAAGGAATGTGCCTGAAGGAAGGTTTATAATAGTTAAGGTCTATGGATGTGGAAAACAATCAGGTCGTAACTATGCAGCAAAGGTTGTTAAAAAAGCTGCTGGAGGTTATAATGTTGAGTTTTATAAAAGGAAAATGCCTTCTAATCGGTTTGTGCAAACAAATGAAGAAGAAGCTTTTGTAACCTATGAGGACATAGTGCTTGTATTGCCAGTTCCATCAGAGGATAAGAGGCCTCGGTTTCAGGGTATGATGTACTTTAATTGCAATTTGGATGAGTTTCAACTGCAATAATTTTTTTTTGTAATTTAAATAAAATATTATTCAATTATACAAGTTTTTATTTATGTCCTAAATCTCCCCTGAATATGTCCTAAGTCACCCCAGGTACAGGGAGACTTCGGACACTTGTCACGATTTTTAAAAACAATTTTATACCTAAAAAATTAATATGTATAAAGTCTTTATGTTAAAATATACTTCAATAGTTGTGGTTTCATAATAGATAATGTTAACCTTAGAAAACCTAATTGTTATTTAATAAGACTAATTTAAATAAAAATCGTCCGAAGTCTACCCGGTCTCCCCTACCGAATGTTTGAATATTATTATTTTCATTGCAAGTTATAAGTATGTATTGGGTAAATATATAGTATGGTTATTTTCTCATTCATTCAATAGATCACATAGATGTGGTGGCCTCTATTAGGTACTTGTATAGATAAAGTTCTGTGTAAGTTTCATTCAGCTCTGATAACCTCTACTTATAGTAAGCGGTATCACCTATTAAGTTGATATACCAATAATAGTTATAGCAACTATGACGTACACCCCTGGTAGTTCAGTGAGCATATTTTACTAAGTCGTAAATACCTAAAGACTGTGATATAATAAATTTCTCTTTTTGTACTTATATCAATTTTATTTCCCTTTTTTTTTTTTTTTAAATTCTGATAATCACAAATGCACATAATTTATTAGTGTAAGAGGGTTTCAATTCCTTGATTTTTACTGTGATTTGCTAGAGATAATTCAGAGTTTAAACGAATATTTTCAAACACATCCAATCAACATCATAATAACTTTTGTTTACTAATAATTTAAATAAATAACATCTAAAAGGTGAAAAGTTCATTGCATAACTGTGTGACGGTAGATGGTTATGGGTATAGATCACAAGATATGATATTCCATACCTACTCACTTAAACAGGAAATCTCTTAATACAAATTATTTATTATATTATGGCAGCCAACATTCTCACTGCCTAAATAGGGTAGAACATGTGTGAGTGCCACCGTTATGTCTACGCTGATAAGTAAATAACTAATTCAATTCTATTTGGTTATTTTGACTTTCATAATGCACTTCAAAGTTGGTCGTAGCAAATTTAATTTATAATATACACAAAGATTACTTACAAGATAAGATACAATAATTCTCATACCTATGTACTTCTGCGAACATGTGTGTTTTATGTCTTTTTGTTTCTGGTATGTACATACTTAGTCAGATATGAAACCTGAAATGTTTTCATCCCCTAGGTATTCGAAGTAAACTAATAATTCTCTAAGTAAACTAATTTGGTAGGTACTTCCAGATTCAGAATGGGTTCACTGTTGCCCCAACATACTCTTGATTTGCAAAGTGGACCTATTTATTAGTAGTGTGGTATCATCTGGCGATCCACCCAAGGTGAAATCTCTTCCCCTCTCCTTTGTGTTCAGTATTAGTCCAGTAGAGAATCTGTAAGCCCATGTTCACCACAGAGTCGAACTCAAAATTTGATGTAAGGTGGGGGGTAATGAAACACCCACACACCCACACCCAACACATATCTCATCACATAAAGTTTCTGCAATCCTTTCTTTATATTGAGAGCTGAAAACTTAAAAAGAAGTGGTCACCTTCAAATGTAATATTGTATGATTATGTATATCTACTGTATTTTATAGCTAACATAGAGGACCATATCCAATTTTTCCTACTCTGAGATGGAACCTGTGCTTAGACCTGAGCCCTTGATAGGTTGATGAGGCTGATTGAATTTCCCAAAGATACATCACGCTCCAGGCAAGCCAAACTCATACATTCTGTATTTTCCCTTTCGTTTACAGGTATATCTATACTTACTAATAAATAAAATTGGAGTGTCTGTCTGTTTGAAAAGGCTAATCTTCGGAACGGCTGGACCGATTTCGACGGGGTTTTCACAGACAAGTAGAGGATTGATCAGGGAGTAACATAGGCTACTTTTTTAACCGACTTTCAAAAAGGGAGTTGTGTTTTTCTTCCTATGCACACCGAAATCTCCGAGATTTCTGAACTGATTTGCGTAATTTTTTTTAATCGATAGAGGAACTTTGTGACAACTTTCCCACGGGATTTCAGACCCTAAATTCACGCGGGCGAAGCTGCGGGCATCAGCTAGTTATTATATAAAACAACCCTAGCAAGACTGTATATCCTTATACTTTATAGATACTCTTGCAGTGTCCGTGCAGGACCGACTACACCTTAGCAACCTGTCAGCCATCTATATGTCACCAGTATTCCCATATTAACTGTATGTTATAATGTGACTGTAGTCAACACATCCTTAGAGTTTCATAAAATTTGAGAGCTTGGTACAGCTTAAACAATCGGTATTACCAACAACCTAATCTCTACTTGAACTATCTGTTTCAATCAGTTACCACTTGTAGTCAATGCACACTTGCAGCTACCCAAATCTTAGACTTTATATCTTTCTATTTCTATTTCTGCACTGTTCTCCTCAAAATAAGAGTAGAGAAATTAGTAAAACTTACTAAAATAACTGAAAATATGTCTACACTTCATCACACATACAAATTACAACTTGTTTTGCCAACATTCCTCCTATTTGAAATGCAACATTTGAGTAGGTAGGCACTTGCCCCTCTTAGCAGGTAGGTGCCTACTTGCAGGAATCTGAGTAATACTGATTATAATATCGATAATAATTAGGTGGGTCCATGGCAAAATTTGTCACTGCCTGTAGGACGTTAGAAATTAATCTCTATTCTGTAACTTCCTTCACTGATAAGAAGGTATATTTAAAACTACATTATCCCAGTGCTATCAATTACAAACTATAACTTTTATGTACCTAGTCATATTCACAGGCAAAGCTAGTGGCTAGTCAATAAGTTGACCTAGGTAACTTCTGCCATTCATTTGGTGTTACTCTAGATACCTACCTAAGCACAATACAACCACCCAAAATAACTATTTCTCGGCCATATTAAACTAACTTATAACATTATATACCAGCTGTCCCTTGACCTCACCAGAGTGCTGTTCTAATCAACCATAAAGCACACTTAGTATAATTAGTATTATTCATCACTTACTCTATCAACTTACCCACATAATCCAAGTGTTTATCTTTACCTACCAGTGTATATGACTTTTACCAAACATCGTACTATTTTGAGGACCATGTGTACTGAATTCTCCACCACAGATGCAACCCGGAAACATTTGTTCATCTCATGATAGCAGACCGCTCCGTCATTAGGTTGTACCATCACATCAAATACATGGAAGTTGTCCGACATGAAAAATAGTAAACATAAAATACACTCAGACTTATTGTGTTTAAGTAACACCCGTTAATAACCACATTTACATACTTAATGAATAATTATAGAACCCTCTACATAAATTAAAATAATCTTTTACCACCTCCTCTTTCAACAGTCTGTCAGTATTAGGCTTATTTAACCCATCAACAAACCTACTCAACAGCAAAGTACCAGAATCTACCTTTACCATACTATTATGGCAGAATAACTGATTATGGTTATGCCAGGCCTCTTTATATGTAAGTTGATATGTTACACAAATTCACACTAAAAAAGATTGATTGATTGATTGGAAACTTCAAGGATACGTGCCTCCTGTGGATTTGTGGTGTAACAATTAAGTATTTAGGTACATAACTTCCTACTTGCTTTCTTGATTCTACTTTATATAGGTACCTACTTAATACTTTAAAGGCACTACCCTTTCAACTAGATTTCATTCATGTGATATGTTCATTTTCTTCTTTTATTGTTATTTGCTGATGTAGGTACCTGATTATTGTGCATGCAATCCAGTCTTAGAATTAATACCTACTACATAACTAGATATAACCTTCTAGACTCAGTCTCAGGGCTAGATATGTCACTCTCACTACATACTACAGTCCATTGTGGCAATCAGAACATAATTCCTTATTTTGGACTTTCAATTAACTCATAATAATTATCCAGTTACTATTAATTATGACTTCTACTTATTCCATTCTAGAGGTAGGTACCAATCCAATATCAATCTTGCTGTTCACTCTGATACAATCATCGTTTCTTGAGAAGTTGAGTTGGTGACCCAACTCTATATAGGTGCTTTCAACATCTTAGTGTATACACGTTTTTCAGGATAAATCCGTTGCTCTTGGCGTGGAATAACATCCCGGCTTCTGATAATAACAGAGCCTTCCCTTCTACGTCCCTCGGAACATCTTGCCACTGTTGCTAATCAAACACAGTACTTCGGTTTATATATATTGTATATTCAAGACATTAAGCTCATCATCATTACTTAGATATTCACAACTGCGTACTTATTCTAAGATTCACAATGATATCATTCTATATGCATTTTACACAATATAGCTTTTCCCCAATCGCTTTTCTAATGATTCACTCGACTATCCTAACCGTCATCGCTGTTGACAGCTGACAACTCTAATGTTACCATCGCGAAGTGTTGCCACGTTTCTAACACTACAAATTGTATACATTATTTTATAATACTTGCGTTTATTTATGAATATCTAACAGTAGTTAGCTCGCAATTATTATAGTGTCACGATTAGTTTCACTATCAATTGCATTTAAACGTCTGATTTCGCAATGCATGCATCGCATGTCGTGACACTAATTTCGTGTCACTAAGGTTGTTATGTAAAATAGGGGTTTGAAATTTGTATAATCCGAAGTCCAAGTCGCGAAGACGAAGACGAAATGCGAAGTGTAGAGGTAATATAAAGTTGGAAAGTTAATGAGTAGATTTCGTTATCTTGTACCTCTTAGAAAAGTTTTAAGGGGGGTATTTCTAATTTGCATATTGTCCTTTCCACATTTTGACAGATTTCCAACTTCCGACACAAAACCACACAAAACCTGAAAAAACGTCTTTGTTCCTATTAAACTACATATTTGGCAGTCGAAAAATCGGCCTAATCTATAAATGCGGAAATATGTTTGTTTGGTTTGGTGGTTTATTGGTTTGTCCTTCAAGTCCAATGTGCCGCAACGGAGCAACGGATTGGCGTGAATTTTTGCAAGTATATACTACTTATATAGTGCTACTTTTATACCGGATAATCAGAGTTCTTTCGGAATTTAAAATCCCACATCTACGCAAATAAAGTCGTGAGCATCAGTTAGTACTTAGTAGGTTGATTAATAATACACATTATGATTATAACGAATGATTAATTATAATATTATACGACGCGACATAAGCCGAAATATCTACTAGTTTGCACTTTGCCCTTGATTTTATATTGGTATTTAACCTTGAAATATCAAATAAACGTATGTAGGTACCTAGATAAGTATGCATTAAAATTAAACTTGCGTCAGTACCTACTATAATATTATTCTGTGCTGGCGTTGTGCGAATTTTTCGTAAAAATATTATGTAGAACCAGTTTTTGGCCGAGACGCCGGGCAAAACAACAAACAACCTGGAATACTTTGATAGCCCTCCCTTGAAAAATTCTCCCTGAAAAATTGACGATTTTTCAAGTCGCCAAGCCAAGTGGCTTACTCGCCACTTGGCTTTTCATGTCAGTGGCATCTCACACAGACAGCCATATATTCAGCGACTGGCCGAGTTTAAAATGACATCTCTTCGAAACAGGCGGGAAATACTTGACTTGTGCTTTCTACACAAATTATTACAAAATAAAATTAAATGTAGTAATCTCCTCAATCGGATATCCTTGTCTATTCCGCGTAGGAACACCCGTAGCTGTATATCCTCTAAAATCTTCTATATACCTTTCGTTAAATCACATCTCGGGAACCAAGCCCCAATTATACGTATGTGTGCAAAATATAATGAGCTATATAAAACGATACCCGTATTCCATGACTCGGCTATTGCCTTCAAAAAAAACTCACCGATCATTTAACCAAAAGGTAACTAACTGTATTTTGTTTGCACTTAACCTTTGTTTTACGTAACTATAGTCATTTTTTATTTTTTTTATAATGTAATTATGTTTTATAAACCTTTTACTTAAGTACTTGTATCTATTATATCTATTAAATCTATTATAATATAATGTTTACCTGGCGCTTTACAAAAATGTAGTGGACACTAGTCATTGATATGCATATCAGTCTATGTACTAGTTCGTAAGTAAGTATATAGTATAATGTTAAATATGTATATTGTTAGTGTTCCTTAATAAATAAAATAAAATAAAAAGTCAAATTAAAAAATATATATATTTGTGCTCTGTTTGAAAAGAACTTTTCAACGATAACTTGCCACAAGAAATATTTTCACGAATTATATTCAGAAGTAATAAGGTTATAGACGGACGGTCAAGTGCAAATTCACCCAAGTAGACTCGGAGACTCGCTTCGCGCGGCCAATTAAATATGGTCACCATGATCATTTATTAGTGTAAAGTAAAGCATAGTTACAATGTATTGTAAAGCGCTGAGCTCACGAAGTAGATCTGGTGAAGTGAGATGAGCCTGCGAAGTTGTGTGGATGGAAAGTGAAAAGGTGGCGAGCGAAGCATGCCACCGGTATCTGTTGCGTAATCTTTGTCTATTAATAATAATTTTTGATCACTATAGGTAATAGTAAGTGAATATCATTCAATTAATCATTATTATTATCATGCAAAACACAGTAGAAATATGATAAGCCGAGTCCTTCATTGTAAAAATCTCAAATCAGAATATTTTTGCTCCGCGGGAGCTCGAACGTGTCTCAACTCTCACAATGGTGCTATTTTATATTTTTGCATTTTTTATAACGATAATAATATGTGCCCTACAATATTTGTTAACGAAAAATCATGATTACTGGAAGAAAAGGAACGTACCACACTTGAAGCCTTCACTATTGTTCGGAAACTATAAGGAAACTATTTTACTTAAAAAACATCAAATATTGGTTACGCATGAAATCTGCAATCAGTTTCCGAACGAGCCCTACATAGGAACATTCTTCGGCACATCCCCAGCGCTCATCATAAAGGATCCCAATTTAATTAAACAAATTTTTGTGACAGACTTTTACTATTTTAGTGGCAGAGAAGTAAATGATTTTACGGATATGGAACCGATGACTAAGATATTATTTTTCAGTGGTGGTGACAAATGGAAAATCCAGCGTCAGAATCTGACACCCTTATTTTCTTCTGCTAAATTAAAGGGTATGTTTCATTTAATAAAAGATTGTGTCAATCAATTTGAATGCTTCCTCGAAGAAGAAACGAGAAATTCGCAAATCATTGACGCAAAAACATTGCTAGCGATGTTTACTATAGACGTTATCACCAGCTGCGCATTTGGAATAAATTGCAATACGATGAACAAAAATGCTGATGCAAGTACGAATCCTTTTATGGTTCTTGGTGGAAAAATATTTGACTCATCGAAGATTAACGGCATAAAACTTTATTGTAGACAAATGTGGCCTTCATTATTTTATGGTTTAGGGTTTACATCGTTCGATAAGAGTATAAATACCATGTTTGGGACTATTTTGAGCGGAGTTTTTGAATCAAGAGAGAGTACCCAATCGACTAAGAATGATTTTGTTGATCTAATATTGACCTGGAAGAAGAGAAAAGTGATAACTGGGGACAGTTTAAGTAATATAAAGACTGGCGGCAAAAAGACTATAAGCCTGGAAGTGACCAATGATTTGTTGGTGAGCCAATGTGTAGCAATGTTTGGCGCAGGATTTGAAACTACATCCAGCACTTTAAGTTTCGTTTTATATGAAATTGCCAAAAACCAAGAAGTACAATCAAAAGTGATAAGCGAAGTTGATTCTTATTTTGAGAAAAATGACACAATTGAATACGAGTGTGTCAATGAGTTGCCATACATTGTAGCCTGTATTGAAGAAACGTTACGTCTTCATCCAGTCTTTGGAATCCTTACGCGGGAGGTTATGGATGACTACACCTTACCAACGGGCCTGAGTTTACAAAAAGGAGATCGCATTCACATATCTGTATACAATTTGCACCATAATCCAGACTACTTTCCAGAACCAGAGGTATTCCGACCAGAGCGTTTTTACGGCGATGCAAGAAAGGATATTAAACCTTTCACGTACATTTCTTTTGGAGAAGGCCCCAGGGTATGTTTAGGTAAGTGCAAAATATTTTTTCATTTCTTATATCAGTATAGTAATTAATATCTTTATTGATATGTAATAAGTATGCATAAATGTGACAAATTATGGGCCTCATAAGTAAACTAATGTACCTAAGTGGACAATGGACAGAGCTATGCTTGAAAGTTTTCTACGTGATGAAATCAGAAATGACGAGATAATAAGCGGTAAGGTAGTCAAGAATACGTGGTAGAAAGCGTAGAGAGTAGAGACCGAGAGCAATGTGACTAATGCCCGTATTCACAATCATTACTATGAGGTCTCACAGTGCGCTCGAACGCATAGTGTAAGTTCCACCAATCAGATCATTCTAAATTGACGTGACACAGTCATCTGATTGGTGGAACCTACACTGTGCATTCGAGCGCCCTGTCAGACCTCATAGTAATGATTGTGAATACGGGCATTAGAACATTCCTATGCAATAAAATTGAGTGGTCCCATTGCTGGATTTCACACACATCCCTCGCTATAGCAACCCGGATGAAAATAAATTCTAGACTATACTAATATAGATTGTAAAACTATGTGGATTTATATTTACTATCTTAGACTACATAATCAATAATGATTTATGATAATAATTATAACTATCATTTTTAATTAATTATTAATATCCGATGATATCGCAGCTTATCTTGTACCTACTAATCATAATTATTACATTTTATTATGTTGTCTTGAACGTCTTGGTTGGTTATCATTACTATCACTAGCAGGCTACTTTGTAGCACACGGGAAAGTTCGAGTTCATTATTATCTTTACTCTTGTTACAAAAGTAAACATCATAATCTTAGGTATTATTATGTTTAGTGTAATATCAAGACATTTTAAAACCTAAGTATTTTATTTCGTTCTGCGTAATTACTAATTTAAATGTACATAAACACACCTAATACCTAGGTATAAAAAACACAAAGAGATAAAATGACATAGGAATTATCTGATGCAGGCAAAGATATTTTAAAACTCCAAAAAGGCCAAGCTCATACTTAGGTACAACCTATCTAATAATATATAAAAGACTAACTTATCTTGACTAATAGACTGATATTCTATCAACAAACAGTGTAAAGCATGGGGGGTTAGGTAAAATAATAATAATAATTAGGGGATAGAAGTTTGTATGAAACTCCGTCCTTTTTAAAGTTACATCGATGAAAGTATTTGAGGTTTGGGTTAAAAATGAAGAAATACGTGTTTTAGTGTTTTTAGAAATTCTCCCCCCAACGGGGTTAAATAGGGAATGAAAATTTTTAAGCCCGTAGTTTTTCAAGTTTCATCTATGAAAATTGCTATTTGCACTTCCGAGCAAAAAAAACTAAAGAAGCATGAGTTTCAGGATTTTTTGAAATTCGAACCTCTAACCGTTTTCAAAAATTCTACTCGAGTGAAGCCGGGTCGGGTTCGCTAGTTGTATTTTAAAAAGTGAACACAAATTAATGCGCTTGTGTGTGTGATGAATGATATATAATGATACCTACCCGCACCACCACACTACATAATATTATACAGTGTGGTTTTTCTAACTGGGATAGTATGGGGAAATCCAAAAATATTAAGATACTGGTTTGAAATTTCTTGTACGATGGTACGGAACCCTTTGTGTGCGAGTCCGACTCGCACTTGACCGGTTTATTTATTCATTTATAGAGTAGAGCTTAGCTGCAATCAGCGATAATGCAGCCGAAAGTGCATTTAGCGTTCCCAGACGTCCGGATAAAGCCGGACACAGTCAGGCGTTTTGGTTGCGTGTGCGGCCAAATAAGATAATGTGTATAGATTGTACTTTATGTACAGGTACTCGCACAGATGTGGCCAAATTTGTTTATTCTTCCAGGTCTTCGCTTTTCCAAGATGCCGATGCACGCTGCTCTTCTCACGATATTCAAGAACTATCGGATAGAACTTGCGAAGGACATGCCTCTCACTATTCCGTTGACAACATTCTCAATCGTCACCACTTCAGCAATCCCTATTAATCTTAGATTCATACCACGCAAGGCTTAAGAAGCCATAATGAAACAAAAATGTGAAAAGGATATTTACTGTAGTGTACCTATCTACTGTGTATAAATATCTAAATAAATAAATTAAATTAAAGCGCTATAAAACATGGTAATTCATTTCTAATGGTGCCTCTCAACATTCGTACCAATTTTTGGCTCTTCCGAATTAATATAACCTTGAATGTCTATTTTGCCTGGCCGCGATATGACGCGCAGCATCTGCCTATTATTCGCTAATCTGAGCAAAGAGCGCTATAAAAAAAATTCGTATCAGAATATTTTGGCTCCGTTAGAGCTCGAACGTTTCACAACGTTCGCAATGGTGCTATATTACATTGTTGCGTTTTTTGTTACAATAATAATATGTGCCTTACAATATTTGTTAACGAAAAATCATGATCACTGGAAGAAAAGGAAAGTACCGCACTTGAAGCCATCACTACTATTTGGGAACTATAAGGAAACTATTTTATTAAACAAACATCAATCATTAGTTGCGCATGAAATCTGCAAACAGTTTCCAAACGAGCCCTACATAGGAACATTCTTCGGCACGTCCCCAGCGCTTATGATTCAGGATCCCGATTTAATTAAACTAGTTTTTGTGACAGATTTTTACTACTTTAGTGGCAGAGAAGTAAACGATTACAGTCATAAGGAACCGATAACTAATAATATATTTTTCACCGGTGGAGACAAATGGAAAATCCAGCGTCAGAACCTCACACCATTATATTCTGCAGCTAAAGTAAAAGGTATGTTTTATTTAGTAAAAGATTGTGCCAATCAGTTCGAGCGCCTCCTCGAAGAGGTAACAAAAAACTCGCCATACCTTGACGCAAAGTCTTTGCTAGCGATGTTTACTATAGACGTTATAACCAGCTGCGCATTTGGAATAAATTGCAATATGATGGACCTAAATGCTGATGCAAGTAAGAATCCTTTTATGGTTCTTCGTGAAAAGATACTTGACTCATCGAAGATTGCCGGCATAAAACTTTATTGCAGACAAATGTGGCCTTCATTATTTTATGGTTTGGGATTTACATTATTTGATAAGAATATTAACAACTTTTTTGGGACTATTTTGGGCGGAGTTTTCGCATCAAGAGAAAATGCACAATCTTCCACATGTGATTTTGTTGATCTAATATTAACCTGGAAGAAGAATAAAGTTTTAACTGGGGACAGTATAAGTAATGAAAAGACTGGCGGCAAAAAGACAATAAGCCTGGAAGTGACCGACGACTTGTTAGTTAGCCAGTGCGTAGCACTGTTTGCAGCTGGATTTGAAACTACAGCCAGCACATTAAGCTACGCTTTGTATGAAATTGCCAAGAATCAAGAAGTACAAACAAAAGTGATAAGCGAAGTTGATTCTTATTTTGAGAAAAATGACACAATTGAATACGAGTGTGTCAATGAATTGCCATACATTGCAGCCTGTATTGAAGAGACGCTACGTATTTACCCAGTCATAGGACTCATGACGCGGGAGGTTATGGATGACTACACCTTACCAACGGGCCTGAGTTTACAAAAAGGAGATCGCATTCACGTATCTATATATAGTTTGCACCATAATCCAGACTATTTTCCAGAACCAGAGGTATACCGACCAGAGCGTTTTTATGGTGATGCAAGAAAGGATATTAAACCTTTTACCTTCTTTCCTTTTGGAGAAGGTGCCAGGATATGTTTAGGTAAGAATAAAATGCTTTTCAGGGTTTAACTGAAGAGTGCCAACGGCCACCCATTACTAAGCCTCCGCTGTCCACCCGTCGGTACTTCCATCAGTCTGTCTGTCAGCGGCCTTGTAGGTACCTCGTGAACCGTAACAGGTTAACAAGTTGAAATTTTCACAAATTGTATACTATTGTCGTTATAACAACAAATAACAAAAGTTTCAAAATGGCCGCCATGAAAATTAATAAAATTGAAAGTGTTATTTCTTATACGATGGAATGGAATTTTGACTAGTTTTCAAGTTATTAGATATCGTAAAATCTGTTTATTCTTCCAGGCCTTCGCTTTTCCAAGATGCCGCTGCACGCTGGTCTCCTCACGATATTCAAGAACTATCGAATAGAACTTGCGGAGGACATGCCTCTGACTATTCCGTTCACACCGTTTTCACTCGTCACGACTTCAGCAATCCCAATTAAACTCAAATTTATACCACGCACACGCACAGCTTAATAGGGGTGTGTTTGCAGCGCTCCAAACCACCTCCAAACAACGTACCTAGTTTAGCTCTCATTTGAATACTTACCAATAAACTCATTGATAGAAAATAAGTAACGTCTGGCGACACTGGGATCTTGAACCATTTGGTTTGACCGCAAAGTGTACAAGTACTTTGTGCTCACATAGAATTAGGAAGTACCTACTTCGTAAGAATTCCTACTTCCTACGTCCAAATTTAGTCGCCAGAAAAGATAAAACAATATGCCAATTACCTACTCAGCAAATACTTACATGTTTGCTCAGCTTGATTTATGTACCTATCTATGTGAATTGATGTGTTTGTAAAATAAATATTCATTAATCACTATTGACTACCAAAGCCATAGCCAGGGGGAGGTTTTCATTTGAATTTCCCTACGGTTGTAATAAGGTAAGGTTGCTATCGTTGGACCGACGCTTTGATTGGACCATCGATGTTTCTCGAAATTGGATAGACCTGTGCGTGAAAGAAAGAGACAAAACATATTCTTTAGAACTCTCTTGCTTACACCACAACCGCCAGTGCACCAGCAACGTCCGTTTGGAAGTGACTTTTTTTGTGTTGTTTTGAGGTAAAAAGTGAGCACTTTATTCTTTGATATGTGTCAATTTTACGACAGCTATAGTGGGTTTCATATGAAACTGGCCTGCTTTTGGTACACGATTAGTAAGTTTTAGGATAACGTTTAAGTGGTGAATGACATTTCACTAATGAAGTACCCAGTTGCTATCATTGGACCAGTCTTAGTTGCCATTATTGAACTAGACCAGTGATGGATCTGTACGGAAAATTAAATATTTTATAATTTTTTAGGATAGCTGAAAATGATGAAAATGAGCCCAGTAAAATCAAAAAGCGAAGGCTATACTGTGCCTGGAATGAAACAAGTATGGCTCTTGCACTTGAAGCACTTAAATCCAAAAAAAAAATGGTCTCAATGCGGCAGCTAGATCCACGAAAGCCACTTTTCATCGAAGGCTGATGGCTGCTAGTAAGAAAGCAAAAGATGCTATTCAAATACTTACCTAAGTATAAACAATTATAAAAATTAAGCTTTGTTATGCCGCAATATTGTGATCTCAAGTAAAGTTGTTTGATTATTTGAAATAAATTAAAATTTTAAAATTAAGTATACAAAAAATTTCATTTTATAAAAAAAAACAGTTATTTTCGAGTTTCCATTATTGGACCAGTTGTACAAGGAGCTTGTGTTCCAATCGTGGAGTCTTTACGGGTCCAATCAAGGCGCTGGTGGTCCAATCAAAGCAACTTATTACCTGAGCTTTATTCGAGGTTTTCTCTACTATGAGTTGTTTTTATGACATTTGAATAGTTCCGTGTTACATATTTGCTAAATAATGACAAAATATAGTTCTACAATTAAATATTTCGATTGTCGAAGTGTAAATAAATGTGGTCCAATAGTGGCAACCTTATCCTACTCCCGCCTCACCTTGCAACGCGAATTTTAGTTAAAATAATCCCGATAACCCCGATAACCCAATTTTGTAGAGATTACTTGATACTTTCAACTATCATATCGACATTTTGGGGTCATACGGGCATACTTACATAATAATTGACGAAAATTATGTCGATATCATAGACTTCTAGGCTGAAGTATGCTTAGGCGCAGGCGGCGTGGGTGGTTCAGAGCAGAGCAGGGCATGCAAAAAATGCGAAAACCGTGAATTTTTGGTTATATCATAAAAAAAAATTAAAATGTGTTTCAATTTTCAAAGTAATATAATTATGCCCAGTGGGGCATCATATGTAAGGGCTTCACCTGTTCATTCTAAAACAGATTTTTATTTATTTTTATTTATCGTGCAAAATGTCGAAAAAAATACCCGAAAACGGAACCCTCGGAGCGCGAGTCTGACTCGCACTTGGTCGGTTTTTTTTAAACATTCGAAGATTCTGATTAATTAATTTTGTATGATATCTTGGTGCAGGGGTACCTTCTTGTTTTTATTTTGCTAAACCGTTTAAGCAGCTGCTTATCAACCCTGCTCTGGCCTCGGCCCTGTACAAGTAGAGGCCGTCATCAGAAACGTGTACAGCCTACAAATGCCTATCTATACCTAACTTATCTACCAAATTCACTTAAAATCGGTAAGTATATGACCAAATTACTGCGCAGTGTAATTGAAGTGTTCGTCAAGATGGTGCTTTATTTAGTCATTGTATTAATTTTTACAATATTATTCTATGTTCTGAAAAAATTCATAATGAAAAATCAAGATTACTGGAAAAAGAAGAATGTGGCACATTTGAAACCTTTACCATTATTTGGTAATCACTTAGAAACGATTTTATTACAAAAACATGTTACTCAAGTGACTCACGAAATTTGTCAGCAGTTTCCCAAAGAGCCATACATCGGGACTTTGTTTGGCACGAGACCTGCTCTTATTATAAAAGATCCCGAGTTGCTGAAGCTTGTTTTATCCAGAGATTTTTATTACTTCAGTGGCAGAGATGTATCAGACTACTCGCACAGGGAACAGGTCACGAAGAGTCTGTTTTTCAGTGGAGGTGATGAATGGAAAGTCCAGCGTCAGAATTTGTCCCCCCTGTTTTCGTCTGCTAAAATCAAAGGCATGTTTTATTTGATAAAGGATTGTGCTAATCAGTTGGAACGCTTATTGGAAGAGGAAACCAATAGTCTACCATACATCGATGCAAAATTTTTATTCGCAAGGTATACGATAGATTGTATAACAACATGTGCATTTGGTTTAAATCCGAACACTATGAATTCTGTAAGGGATGCTACAAACCCTTTTATGAGTATAGGCGAGAAGATATTCGACACATCAAAGGCGAGAGGCTTGAAAATGCATTTTCGTATGATATGGCCCTCATTGTTTTACGCATTAAGATTACGCATGTTCGAAGAGAGAGTATTTTCTTTCTTCCATAGCCTTTTAACGAACATTTTTACCAATCGCCAGACTGTAAAATCGTCTAGAAATGACTTCGTTGACCTAATTTTGGGTTGGAAACAGAACAACCATATAACTGGAGCTAGATTAGGCAATAAAATTAGTAGCAATGAAACGGTGAGTCTTGAGGTTAACAATGAATTACTCGTGGGTCAATGTGTAGTGTTTTTTGGCGCTGGATCCGAAACAACTGCCACATCTTTAAGTTTTGTCTTATATGAACTAGCGAAACACCAAGAAATTCAACAAAAATTGATAGCAGAAATTGATGCTTATTTCAAGAAAAGCAACGGTGCTATTGAGTATGCGTGTATAAATGAACTGCCCTATCTCGAAGCATGCATTGACGAAAGCCTTCGCCTCTACCCAGCACTGGGAGTGCTTACCAGAGATGTTATGGATGACTACACTTTTCCCACAGGTCTCCGTGTACAGAAAGGAGATCTCATTCAGATACCAGTAACATATATTCATCAAAATCCCGATTATTACTCGGAACCCGAACAGTTTCGCCCTGAACGTTTTTATGGAGAAGAAAGGAAAAATATAAAACCATTTACATTCTTGGGGTTTGGAGAGGGTCCTAGGACGTGCATTGGTATTTATTGATTTTTATCCTACTTTATTATTAAATTTTTAATGTACGGAAGCTTTAGTCATCGGAATTCGAACCGAACTTCTTTGGCCGCGTACGAAATTACGAAATTACGCGTACGAGTTAGGAAAAAAGCCTAAAATTGAGATTATTTGATCTTTGACCTGACCATGACCTTGATTGAATCTCGGACATGGGGCACAAATTTTTATCCAGCCATTGAATGATGATACTATATCGTAAGAACTACCTACCGCAGATGAATGTTGCTTCCACAGTTATAAATAGCTACATAAGTAGCTTTTGCCAGCTTAAATTGCTTCAGCTGAATAAAGTACCTAAGTAAGTAGGCTTCTAATGGTAAAAGGATTATGATTAAAATTGGTCCAACAATAGTTTCCACGTATAAGTACTTACATATATTTTATATACGTGAATTAAATAAATATATCTACCTACTTGTTTCCACGTTTATCGATATTATAATTATAATATCCTGCTAATCCGCCCTGCTTCACTTGGATGAAATTTGATATGTACCTATACTCAATAGTAACTAATATTTTATAGCCTATGTTACTTCTGGATAAAGTAAATTTCTAATATTTTCTCCGATTTTACTAATGACCATGAGTTTTTCATTAGAATATCGTTTAGGTACCTACTTACCTACTTAATCTGTTTTATTTCTGCAGGTCAACGGTTTTCCAAGATGCCTATGTACGCCGGACTTTTGACTATTTTTAAGAACTATCGGATTGAACTAGCAGAAAATATGCCAAGCCATGTTAAACTGGAAACGACTTCTATAGTTATTACGCCGGCATCAGAAATTAACCTTAAGTTTATACCTCGAAATAAATAAATCAAAATGTTTGTCAGCTACAAATCGTCTTACTTCCACTTATTTATTCAGCTACGCACCTACTCAAAACCCATTGCGTAATTTAGCCGCCTATAGAACACAAACATACAAACATTGATTTTTATATATATAAATATTAGGTAAGTAGGTACCTAAACATTAAACTGTGACAAAAACAAACGAACATTTTTTGTGGATTTTTCACAGTTTGTGGCGATGTCTAGCCTCAGAATACAGAGCTCGAAAATGTCATATTTCATACTCTAGCGTCCGCCCCGGTTTCGCACGGATGCAACGTAGATACTAGATCTAATGTGGTATCATTTAGATGAATATGTATAATTATGTAGGTTTTATAACACGTGTCAATACTAAACTGGTTTGTTACTAATTCATATTTATGAATCATTCTCACGGTTTGACCTTGTTTAACGCCAAAAAAAGATGATGAATGATATGAAATAGGTGAGAAATGGGAAACAAATATTTTTAAAGAACAGTTATGAGTTACTTACTCATAATAAATTTTAATAGATAGATAAAGTAAAAGGTAGAACACTTCAGTCAAGAAAGCTTCTAAAATTGCAAATAACGTACCTACCTACCAAAAGGTATCTGCTAAGTAGGTACAATCTACATTAGTAACCATTTCAAACAATAATAATATTTACATGTACGATACCTACGTACCACGATATATACCTACCTTATTTAATAGTATTCCGTGATTATAGATAAACTAGAGGATGCCCGCAACTTCGTCCGCGTGGATTTAGGTTTTTAAAGATCCCGTGGGAACTGTTTGATTTTCCGGGATAAAAAGTTGCTTATGTCAATAACAGGGACGTAAGCTACCTAGGTACCAAATTTCATACAAATCGGTTAAGCGGATGGGTTTTTAGGAATCCCGTGGGAACTCTTTGATTTTCCGGGATAAAAAGTAGCCTATGTCCGTCCCCGGGATATAAGCTGACCCTGTACCAAATTTCGTCAGAATCGGTTAAACTGTCGGGCCGTGAAAAGTAGCAGACAGACCGACAGACAGATAGACAGGCAGACAGACAGGCACACTTTCACATTCATAATTTTAGTATGGATGTTAAAATTTTCAACCTTGAGATTTGCTCGTCGTACCTACCTAATGTGTTTGTCTACATCAGTGCCTCCTAAATATTATGTACCTACTACACGATCGATGAAGCATTTAAACTTGAGACTTTAGACTGATTAAGTCTCAACACGTAAATATTATACCTACCTACTTACGGAGAGAATCCTGAGCCAGACTTTAAATTGATGCTTAAGATCTAAGAACATCAATCATCGTGACATCTAAGTAAGGTTTCCATATTATTTTAAAAAAAAAAACAAGATGATGAACTTTGTCAACTTGGAAGAGGTGTGGCAGTTTTTTATTAAACCCAATACCCCTTATCGGTTTCTACACGGCATCGATTGTACCGGAACGTTAAATCGCTTGGCGGTACGGCTTTGCCGGTAGAGTGGTAGAGCCACGGACGAAGCCTCCCACCTAACCAATTACCAAATTGCTTAAAAATTATAAATTACCAAATTGCTCCTGCCGGAAATCGAACCCGGGACAGGGAGGTCGTCGAATAGGTATGTCGGTGTCATTGGTCAACAGGACACCACAATGTCGTTTCGTAAAATATCTATGTTTCGTAGTCTACAATCTACTTTAATGCAATAACCACCTTGCGGCTTGCAGCCTCTCAGTACCGTTCATCAGGGGATACCACCTTTAGAGCGCATGCGTGAGGGACACTCCCCACTCAATGTACGCCTAGGAATAGGGTAGCCAAAAGTTGTGTATGTTTCTAGCAGAATTATCTAAATAATATATAAAAGAAAAGGGCGACTGACTGACTGATCTATCAACACACAGCTCAAACTGCTGGGCGGATCGGGCTGTTTGGCATGCAGATAGAGCTATAATGACGTACAGATCGGCTAAGTAAGGATTATTGAAAATTCAACTCCTTGGGGGTAATAAAATGAGGGTTTGTAATTTGGGTACGCCATGTGTACGAAATCGCAAGTATTATTTATTTCAATATAGTGGTTGAATGCCGAATGCCGAAACACCATGCAGCATTGACATCACACTATCACACTTCACACTATATATATATATATCACACTAATAATATTATAAAGGCGAAAGTTTGTATGTGTGTGTGTGTGTGTATGTGTGTATGTTTGTTACTCCTTCTCGCTAAAACTACTGGACGGATTGGGCTGAAATTTAGAATGGACATAGATTATACTCTAGATTAGCACATAGGCTACTTTTTATCCCGGAAAATCAAAGAGTTCCCACGGGATTTTTAAAAAACTACATCCACGCGAACGAAGTCGCGGGTATCAGCTAGTAATCGCTAAAACGTGGGATTTCAATGCAGCGATCGAACGCAGAAAGTCATCAAAACGGGATGCAACATAAAGGGTAATGTCGTGAGGTCCTCAGGATGAGTCGCTAATTTATTATTGGCAATCTCAAAATTTTCCTAAACTGATGGTCACTCTATTACATCTCATTCGTGTTTAGGTCCCAGTATTTTCACCTCCCTTAAGGACCAGTTGCTTATCTATATAGCTATTATAGTTTATAACATAAAATTAATTGACAAAAAGAAACAAATTGTATATAATTTAGTATAAATTAACAGTGCATATCTCTATATATTCAATACGTGAACGTCATATCGGATCATATTAAAATATTCAGTTTTTCAGTACAAACTGGTGTCCATGTTAATGTCTGAGATAGTCTCATTGTGGTGTAGTGATATTTGGCAATTTGGTGATAAAGAATACCTGAATTTTTAAATGATTACATAGTAAGTATTTCTTTTATATTGAAAGGCTTGAGACTTAACTATTCTGTTCAGTACTTTCCTAAGTGTTCTTGTGTGAAAATGACGTCGCCCTTTATTTAGCCTAAGAATATTTAGACGTACAATATTTAGTTTAGGAAAAATAATATTTATATATACCAACTCTTGTTGGCCTGTCTGTCTGCCAGCTTTTCACGGCCCATCCCTTTAAAATACCATTTTACTCATTTCACACATTTTAATCATTGGCGTTTTGGTTTATAAATAGCTTGCATTCTGGGGTGGACATATGAGTAGGCATGCTACTTTTGTACATAGGAAAATCAAAGAGTTCCCACAGAATTTTGAAAAAGTTAAATTCACGTGGAAGAAGTCGATCATCAGCTATTTGGTACAGAGACAGTTTGCAACCCAGCCGGACAAGATCTGGTTTTATCTTGGAAAATCAAAGAGTTCTCATGGGATTTTTGGAAAATCTAAAATCAAACGGATGAAAACGATGTCTTATCTGATATAGGTAATTGCCAACTTAAAAAAAGTTGAACTTTGTTTAATGGTAACTCGGTAGGAATAATGTAAAAAGTATATAGGCTCGCTATGTCACGACGGCGACGTCAGCGACTGGGCACTCCATTGGCAAATTACAATTGGGACAGAGACTTATTATAATTTATATTAGCTGACTTAAAAAGGCACCTACATAAACAAATCGCAGAAACCATCTGGAGTTTTTCCCTCGTAGGTATATTACATGATTTCATTGTCAGTTCGCGGTAACAAGGTGGTATGCGTTTCAACGACACATTTAGCTTATATTATGTCGGAGGAAAAATAGAGATTTCAACGGCAGATAATAAAAATCGAGCAATTCTACCTATCCCGAAAAGGGATATTCAACTCTCGAGAACATTAACCTTGGATATATAGGTAGCTAGTACCTAAGCGTTACAGCCCCTAGTAATAAGTAAAGACCTCGCCTCGTCTCAACGCGCGTTATAAAGCTTGTCAAACACATAAGTAACAATGATGTATTTATAAACTTAAATTTAATAAAATATTTCTCCTTATTTGTGTTTTAATGAAGTGAAGAAAATGTTTTTTGCATGAGGGCTACTATTTCTATTTGTAGAGACTAGGGAGTACTATTTGTAGAGAGTGCATGCACGCTAGATCCGAAAGACTAATAACCGGATTCAATCCGAATTTTCTCGGATTTGGATCGGATGCATTGCGAAAAAAGTCTAGTTATCGGTATTCGACGCGATATACCTACAAGCATGCATTTTTAGGGTTCCGTACCTCAAAAGGAAATACGGAACCCTTATGGGATCACTTTGTTGTCTGTCTGTCTGTCCGTCCGTCGCATCGTGTCTGTCAAGATAACCTATAAGGTCCTTCCAGTTGACCTAGAATCGTGAATTTTGGCAGGTAGGTAAGTCTTACAGCACAATTAAAGGAATAAATCTGAAAACCGTGAATTTGTGGTTATATCATTAAAAAAAATTAAAATGTGTTTCAATTTTCAAAGTAAGATCTATACCAAGTGGGGTATCATATGAAAGGGTTTTATCTGTGCATTTTAAAACAGATTTTTATTTATTTTTATGCATAATAAATAGTTTTTGATTTATTAGCTTGATAGTAATTAGCTTGATTCTATAAAACCGCAACTGAATAGTTGCGGTATATAAAAATTCAGAATTACAGGTTACAGAATTAGAGGTTTTACAGAATTTTTATATACAGGGCATTTATATGAAATGTACATTCGTACATTCGTACTCGTAACAAAAATACCCTGTATATTTTAATAGCCTTTCACCGCGTTTAATAGCCTCATCGGGTGACAGAAGGGCTGGCTCATTTTTTGCGCAACGGATCAGCCTGGCTGTCCAACGCGGAAATGCAGCCAGTATTCTTGGCACCATTCCACGCGGGCATGATTTGTATAGTAATTAGATAAGGCTAGCTTTAAGTTTTATTGTAATATTTTCAATACTTTAATAAATATAAATAAATATTATAAAATAATTGTTTCTATCAATTGGCTAAAATGCTGTTCTTGTTGCAACAATGCAAAGCGAGTATCAACCAATTAGAGGTGAATGCGATCGTAACATTGTAGCTATCATTCTACCGCAATTGCGGTACCAGGTTACCCATGAAGTAGGGTCCCAGCCCAGTTCATTCTGGTAAGGTTTCAATTGTACTTTTTACAAACAGAGCAAAAGTAGCGAGTCCTTTCTCAAAATGTTACTAAGCATTATGTCTTTGGATGATTATTGGAGCCGTAGGATTAATATAGTATGGATGTGCTGTCTTAAAGAGCGTTGGATCGAATGGTAGCAGCCGGATGGCCGTATGGGCAGCCTACCGGACCTGACGGAGCGATCGCGGCCGCATAGCATCCGGACCGCTGCCGCGCGAACCGTGTCGGATCCGCATCGCAACCGGACAGTCATCACTCAGGTGCTTTTTGAAATCTCATAATCATTTTATAGTAACTATTCAACAAACAACAAAGGATTATAAGTGCTGACGCAGTATGTAGCGGATAGTGTCTATCGCGTTTGTAGCTTCCAATAAAATACCATACAGGCAAACGGACGAGAAAACGTACCTACAAATAGACATAATAAAATTATAACTAAATTCTATGTTGATTCCATGCTACTAAAGTTTGGAGAGTTTGAATATCAATTTTACAAAAGTCACTTTCTTTTAAAGTCACTTTCACGGTATTCACTGTTCGTGTATTTACATAACATAGATAGACTGTATTTTAATACTTAATTAAGTACTTACCTAGGCATATCCTGGCATGATCGCTGAAAAGGGCAAGGGGCTTTAGATACGTGTTGATTTTTGTACTTAATCTTAAAATCCTACAGAAGACGTTTCCATGAAGTAAGTTGAAGTGCCTATATTATGTTTTAATATTGCAGATACCAGTGAACACAATATACAAAAAAGAATGGCCGTGGAAGAAATCAAGAGAACCGCTCAAAATACCTGCTGTCGCCAATCGCCGCAGAGACTCCGCTGCTTCGTCAGTAGGAGCTGCCTCCGTAAGGCGTCTTATAGCCAGGCAACCGCCAAAAATACCCAAGCTGCTAGTAACACGATTCACCCTCCTTTGTATAGCCAGTGGGCTCTGCTCCACAGCGCTATTGCCGTTCACGGCATTCGCTGGTGCAGAAGCCGGAGCATTGCCCCTTGCTGTAATGCACGCAGTCGCTGCCATAGTAGCTCCCTTCTCTCCTCTAATCCTACAAAAAACTGGTACAAGAATAGTCATAACTGTTGCTCACGTGCTGGTCTGTATTCTTTTGACTGCACACACAGTAGCAACTCCGTTATCCATTCTACTCCCGTTGTACGCCCTTTGCGGCGTAACCCTGTCTCCGATGTCACTAGCTCTGGCCGCGTCGGCGACGTCTCTGGCGCAGGCGGCGGGCGACGAGGGCAGAAGGCGGATTGCACTACGGAGAGCCTTACGAGGTCTTCGAGCATCCCAAGATTTGGGACTCGTATGTGGCTCGCTGCTCCTCGGAGCAGCCCTTATGATTTGGCCTGAAAATCTCTTATCACTTCTGGAACTAAGTACGCCGCCAGCAAATTCATCATTTTCAAAATGGCCTTCACTAGAGGATTATTTTTTGGATGACGATTATGAGGTAGGTCCAGTTTAAGTACCTATGACGATATTGAGGTTGGGTGAATTCGAATTCGTGTTTACACGTTTATCAATTTCAGGAGAAAACATGCGGCGCAGCAGGCTGCCCGGGCGTCCAGTTTCTCTTTGGCTCGTCCCTTAACGCAGAAGGGCGCAAGGTGCTCGTGGCGGTTTGGGCAGCGCTGGCCTTCACTGCGGCGTGTCTGGGGCTGTATGGAGGAGCCTCCGCACCTGCGCCGCCGCCCGACGCTCGCTCCGTCGTCAAGGACCCCCGGGCACTACTTGGAGCCCCAATGGGCTTATTTATTGGCCTGCAGCAGGGGTTTATTTATACTTCTTATATTAAGGTTAGAAGTAGTGTTATGCCTTATTACGTTACTAGCTGAAACTTTCGTATTTTTAATATTAGGTACTTACCTATAACCTACCTAATATGGATTTTATGAGAAATCTCATTAATAGATAATTTTTGCAGATAAAATTATCTACATCTGACTGCACCGAAATGCAGTTGATACGTAGACAATCTTATTTATTAGTTTTATTAATTATTATTATTGTTTCAGTGGTACGGAGTCTGCGTGGGCGGCTGGAGCGGAGCGTGGCGAGCGCTGTGCGGAGCGGGCGCCCTACAAACGCTCGCCGCAGCGACGCTCAGCATGGCGGCGGCTCGCGGACGCAGAGGCGCGCTCGCTGCGGGCGGCGCGGCCGCGCACGCTTCGCTCTTACTTGCGCTGCTACGCTGGCGGGCGGCTAGATCCGATCTAGCACTGCCGTCCGTCGCAGCGGCAGCGTGGGGCGCGTGCGCTGCCTTGTGGGATGTTCTACAAGTAAGCTAGAAGAACTGTGTCATTGCTAACTGTATGCCCTAAAAATTGGTGGATATTTTTGCAGGAATGTTTGAGATTATTTGTTTTGATGACAGGCGGGTATATGCGTCGGCGGCGGCGGCTGGCGCGGTCCGTGGTCGGCGACGCTGTCGGCGCGTCACGCCGGCCTGGCACTCGCTTGCGCCGCGCGTTCTTTCCTCTGCGTGCAAACACAACTGGCTGTGCTGGCACTTGCGCTCGCTTCGGCGCTCGCTTCGCACGCTGCGCTCGAACTGCGCCTGCGCCGCGCCGAGCGACATCGCTCCTAACGACGACAAACCGCGACCTTCCTCGCTCAGCATGGCGAGGAGGTCGCGTCCTATGTTATCAGTTAATATGGATACCACCTTATAAGTTTTAATTCGTTACCCAAAATTAATCTGTACCCGCCTTCAAGGATTTTATACCTTGGAATGGAAAGTATCTGTTTATTAATTTCTACAAAAATTGTAACTAAGCTAGTCAATTTATAAAAAAAGAGAAGCATATCCATGACGTCTTTTTCACAATGAAAGCAAACTCTTGTATTTTAAAAGGGGTTTATTCGTAGTGCGCTCCAAACAAACGTAGATGGCTGTTATTTGAATACTCTCAATGAAAGTACTCACTTAAGTACCTACGTTCTAGGAATTCTAAATCTATTTATTCATATTTGTGGTTTCCCAGATTTCCGTTAAAATATTTAATTTTAAAGTTCAAGGTCTCAAGAATTTTGATACAAATCTTTAAACCCATGTAATTTAAAACTAGTTATTTTTTTAACGAAAAACTGGCAAACAACAGACATGGATGGATTAGTTTCTAGAACATGTCTATAAAATTACATCGAGTTTGATTGGTTAGTATTCAAATGAGAACCAAACTACGTTTGTATGGAGCGAGTGACGGAGAGTCCTCTGTAAAGCACTGCACATGCGATCTTTGTTGCTACGTAGAAGATACATACTTACTAACTTGAGTTACCCTGTCTATTGCCATCTCATTAGATTTTTCGTCTACGATCTCCACACATCACAATTACTCACAACCGATTAGAATAAAATATGTAGCCTGCTTTGCGCTAAATATATTAAGTACTCACCTAGATTAGATAAGAATATATTCTTGCTAAATGTTGAAGGCGGGAAAAATTTGTTATGGCCCGAGAGCTTGTAGAAAATTTTGACGAGGTGCTTGCGAAAAGTTTATAACATGACTGCTCTGGCTCTACCTTTTATGGAAACATTACCCACCAGTTAAAATATTTTTTTTATAACTCATTTATTTAAGGCTCTTTTGCTTTGAGGGATATTTTGTCCTAGAGGTCAAACTAACTGCGCCCGAAGAAGAGCATAAGATACATTTACCTACCCTTGAAAAAAGGATAAAAAAATATAAAGACGCTTTTAAGGTTCAGCTGGTAGGTCTGATATGCCACACTCGGATAACGAAAAAGAACCATTTTACAAACTACATCTTTTATGGTTTAATCAAGCACCTCCTCCAAATTATCTACGGGGTCTTAGACTATTAGATACTCAAATAAATGACTGTTCAATATTTCAATAGAACTATCAATATCCCTTATAATGCAGGGTGTATTCTATCGAGCTGTGAAAATTTACTATTTTAATATCGTCTTCGTTAAGTGGTAGTTAAGGTCACCTTAATGTTTCTGATACCTATTATGTATTAATTTAGTGTTATATAATTTTTGTACTAACTGTAGGTAAATGTATTTTTTCTGAACAATTTTATGTGTCTACAGGCAGGTATAAAAATAAATGTTAGTATTTAAAAAAATGTTAATAATATTAAAATAAGTTTATTGAGTATATCAACCCTTCCCAATGGATGGTGACTGTCAATTTTATGTATGATTGAAATAAAAATTGTTTGAACAAACAAACGCGACTTTCTATTTATTTCTTAATAGATCCCGGATTGGATTCCATAACATTAGTAGTAACAAAAATTAAGTACAACGATTCTGCTCTGTATGCTTGATGTACGCAGCACGAGTGCTCTTCGATGTACAGTAATATTTAAAGATTACCTATATTATATTACCATAAGTAAGTGTAGGTTTATGCTTATCGTAACTAGTAGAGATTTGCGCCTATTTTAACTTTTAAGAAGGAATGAATGCTTACAACTGACCTAAAACAAGATAGGTACTTGCAAAGGCTATAAAGTCCTAACATAAACATATTGCAAAGAATATTTAACACATATTCGGTATATATAGGAACAAAGCTCTCTATATGCATCTTTTAAACCAAAAAAAATAAAACTCAGTTTTCAACATTGTAACACTGTAATTATATTCTTTTAAAGCCCTTATAATATGCAATATGTACCTATTATAATTTACGGTATCAAATCCTGCTATAAGTACCTCAAACTTAAGGCAATAATAATTACGTACGTAGATACAAGAGGGATTCTAGGAATTATAAATATGTTTTATTTGTTATCGATAGCGTACCATGCGAATTGGCTCAATGTACGATATTTTTATTAAAATCCATATGTTAGGTAAGTAGAGGCATATACAAGAATAGTTTTTGCCTAAATTTTCAGATTTTAAACCTTATCGACGACTTCTCTTGGCGGAATTAGTGGACAAAGGGGTCTCAGTAACAGTATAATCAATGTATGTTGTTGCTCAATATGGTTTAATATGGACCAATACATAGTAAATATTATTAACAAACATTATTGTCATTCTACAACAGTGGCGTAGCAAGAGATAATTAGGACTGCTGAAGTAACATTCGGGACTTGGCTCTAACTGCCAGACCCTATTCAGTTTTTAATTAATATTGATGCATATCATAAAAATAAATATGAGACTGATGATTTAACAAGGTTTTCTAGTTTGTTACACCACTGTCCTACAAAACATATACTATTTATACGATTTATATAGAAGAAGAAATATGTAGAGGTCTTCCACATAAGTTCTGAAATTACAAGCAATATTGTTTTTTCATAAAACAAACAAGTACCTAAGGAGAAACAACTAAGTACGCAATCTACCTAAATCATCACTTCCATTTTAAATATCATGTTAAGTATACCTTATTTGGATATCATTTTTATAGGACTGTATACCTATTATACGTTTTTAATTGACACTTACAATCATTAAAATTGATTCTTAAATATAAAATATGGTTATAAGTTTTATTATACACATACTAATCGTACCATGAGATAAATAACTACTTGAGTTATTCCTGGATTAAATGAACTGAACAGGAAGTACTAACATAATACTAATTGAACGCTCAGATTATTAGATAGAGATATTTTCTTGCCATCTTTGCTGTTTGGTAATTATTTTTAGACAGACATATTTATTTTATCATTTATAATTATTGTCCTGTTTATGACTTATAAATTACCCATAAGGTTAGTGATGAAAACAAAAAGAAACAAAGAAAATTCATTCGTGTCTTTATTAAAATGTCTATTTTTAAAATAATCTAAATTAGCATCACAATTAATAGCGCTGATTCTAAAAAAAATAGGTAACTTAAAATAAAAATTAATATACTTAAATTGATAAAAATGATCTCCATGACAGTTAAAATAATTATAATAATAGATTAACTCATAACTATTGATTCGTGGCTTAGTAAAATTTTAACAAAGATGTTTAAAAAAAATCTTTTAATTTATATAGGAACTAAACCTATATTGACGACATGTGAGCCCAACTGGGCCTGAGAACCCTTAGGAAATTTGATCTGGGAGATCTACTTCATCTACCACACAAAGGAAACGCATGGGAACTACAAACTCAGTTTTTATCAAGCACTTCCAGAAAAATTCCTACAGGCTCTCAGACTAAAAATTCCCCAACAAAAGGACTTGGAACAACATTAAAATGCCTTCTTTATTTCCACGTACCTACCTTAAGTTATTACTTATTAGCTTTGGAGCAATTGTGATTGAGTTTTAACTAAATAGGTACACATTTTTATATATCTAGATAATAATTACCCCCGTCCGGTTTGAATATTCAATCTAGGTGTCTAGACTGTAACACGTGATCTGTCGATGACTTACTAGCAATGTTGTTATTTTGCCAAAATCTCGATTAATAACTTATGGATATAATATTAAGTAGTAGGTACAGATAGATTGAATATTGAACCGCGACAGTAGATAAGTGAAGATTTGTTGTGTCGGTATTTAAAACACAGATGAACAGCTTGAATATGAAATTGAAATCGATACTTACGCTAATTGTGATAAAAAGTTGACCTACCGTCTCCATATAAAGAGGAACAAAATACATAAAGAAAATTAAGACTGGGTGATGTAAGGCTTCGTCTAATAGCCTGCCTATTAGGCGAAAGCTTGCGCGGAATACGATTATATTAAAGCAATTACTGTCAAGTTTTTTATTTATTTAACATTGGTACATGAGTACATAGTGGCAGGGTTTTATAATAACCTACTTTAATTTCACATGTTAATCTGTTTTTCTTTGGCTGTAGTTCGATTTCATAACAGTTTTTGATAAAACAATCGCTCGCAGAGTAACTATACATTGATTTTATTAAGTAGGTACCTGAGTATATTCTTACTTTCGCTATCGCCCAATGATGTTCTTTTTCAGATCAATGAAATGAGAAAAAAATAGGAACTTGATGTAACAAGCGTCAATACAAAATGTATAGATACAACTAACGCTCAAAGTGCGTTTTACAGTAGGTACGCCTGCCAATTATATCAAGTTTCTAAAACAAAAAAAAAAAACAAGTAACATATAAAATCTAGTTAATTTAATAATATGTGCAATATCATTAAACACAGAACTACACAATATAACTACAAAAACGAAATAACTTCCACAATCTTTAATCTATTTCATTAAAAAGCGTGAAGGTAATAAATAAATAATAGATAAGTAATATAATAGGTAAACATGATTAATACAATAAAATAAAAATTAAAAAAAATGCAACATTCATTTTCACCTTCGAGATCTACTACATAATAATATGGGTGCATTATTTTTACCTACCTACTAAATAATATGCACTATTAAAAAAAATTAAACTGTAAACGATGAATATAATGTAGGTAGGTATATATATTATTTAAAGAATATTCGCCAGCAATATTCCCCTCCAAATAAGCGTTTATGCTTGTGTTAGGAGTAGGTACGGTTTGAACCGGCGACCTTTCGGTTTTCAGTGCGTTTCTTTAACTGTTGAGCTATTTAGGCTCTGCCTATTATTGTATCTGCTTTTCATTTCGTGGTACTTATTTGTTTTTACGTAGGTACCTATTTCTTTCTGAAAAAGATTTTAAGTTAATACTCGGTAACGCATAGTTTGGTGGCAGGGCTAGTAAAATTTCGTAGTAATTAACTACTCGAGCCGGGCCCTGAAGCTCCAAGGCTTGAGATATTCAGTTATGCGTTGCTCGGTGAGAATACTTCATTTCAGTCTCAGTCGAGCTTGGCCAATTCTAGCCATATACAAGGCGCTGTGATGAAACGAATGCCATTACTAAACCATTACTAAACCTTTATAGGCCAATATACGTACCTATTCAATAGGTAGTTAAATAGATGCTTATTGTATTTTACTTTTTATTACAAAATGTTGCTACACTCATATTATTACCTACCAACATAACTAACACGCTCAAGTAAATAAAGCCATTATAATATCATTAGTCTTATATGTTTATCCGTTATCGCACCTAAATAAATCTCACACAAAAATTTCAAAATGAAAATAGGTTATACCAAAGTTTTTAAATAACATGATTATAAGACGTGATCGCAATCAACTACGATGTATAATCGGGCCAGAAAATCTTTATATATATATTATCTCCTCATAGTAGGTATAGTAAACATTGCTAAACACATTTAACTAGGTACTTATATCATAAGCACAATTTTAAGATCTGATTCTGCAGTGACTTTTTCCAATGACTAAGCTAAACCTTTTTTACAGAGTAGGTAATTAATCGAAAATACTGATTATATAAAAAAATTACAGCGCACTTAAACAAATAATATTCATTAATAGTTAAATAGTTTAAAATAAGTAGGTTTCCCGCTTATTCACAACTAATATTTATTAAGTAAGTAGATAAAAATTAAATAATTTCACATAATGTTTCAATCCGTTAAACTACAACTTAAAATAAATTGCATTCTAAGAATTGCACTATTTTATAAATTAATACATAGTGGGTAAAAACTATACATAGATATTAAAGGTTTATATTACATACATTCAAATTACGGAGTTTTAAATTTCAAGGGATTACTAAAAGGTAGGTGCCTACCTCTTACAAAAATTTTGGATAGAAAAATGCTCAACAACAATTATTATTTTTCCTATGACTAAATAGTTTGAACATGATCTAAACATCGATATAACGATAAGGTTAAGTATATAAAACTTACTGTCCTAGAAGTCATAGAAAAAAAAAGTTTACTGATAAATTTCATAATCCCGAATGAACAAACCCCAAAGTTATTATTTTAATCGAAACGACTAGGTATACAAACCATAAATATAATTTGTATTTGTAAAGTCGTATTATAACTTTAACAATACTGAAAGGACGCAATCGATGTACTGGGTCTGCACACACTTATCAGCTTTGATACGGTTCGATATATTGCATTATTTTTATTTACATATTTAATTCAAACTAAGAAATTTGATTAAAATGAGGAAAACGACAAAATCACTGGAAAGCAACCCAGTTTTGAGTGGCTATAGAAAGGTGATTTTAATAACGTTGCTTTGTAAGCATTATGCGTGCAATTCAATATAATAAATTGCATGCAGTGCACTGAACTCGTGATCCTTGTTGATAAATACCTATCTATTTTATGATTAAGTAGGTATTAATAATATGTTAACTTTCAAATTAAATTGATTAAATATATAAATAGATTATATATATATATTTAAATATTTATCCGCAAACATCAGATAAATGTATATAGACCCCTATAAGTTAATACACAATAATGCTTCTTTTATATTGATTCGGTCGTTAAGAGTCATTCTTTTTCTCACAGAAATTGTTTTTTAATAAAATGTTTCAATAGCCCAATTAGTTAAATTGTGATTCACATAATATCTTAATAACACTATTAGGCTATTGAATAACATTAAAGTTTAAATTAAACTCAATCTACGCAAACTGCACGCTTGCCACACTACCTAACTTCGATATTTCGACAATATATTTATACCTACGCATAACAAGAGAATCGCGTGTTCATCTCAATCTTACAACATTATATTTATTCCTAAAACATAAACACAATAAGTTAACTAACCAACATTTAAACCAACCAACTGCTACCAACAGATGGCCATACTTCGTTGGAATTTTACATAGGCTCACCAACTATGACAATTTCTACTTCACATTAGTGGATGCGAGCGTTTTCTCAATCAAACTAATTTCGACTAGTTTTTACTCAAATGCATGCGTAGATTTGATCGCCTTCAGGGTTGTCTACTTCAAGCAAACAACTTATTCTTTTCTGATTCCCATAAGCGGCTGGTTTTAATGGGATTTCATTTCATATTCAGACTAGACCAAAATCTTAATTGAATATTTGACAAATAGTCAAATACTTTAACATTTCGTATTTGACAAATAAATGCTGATCGTGATCTGGCAATTCCAAATACTGGCAATACCTACAGTATTTTATACAGAAAATAGCAAATCGATATAACATGCTAATCAACTCAGACTAAAGGAACAAGATAGGCAACTCTCTAAGCAGGCATTTAAATGCCAAATACCATAATTTACCATCACGAACGCCAAATAAAATACTTTTTTTTAACATCACGTTCTAAAGCTTTGAGGGTTAGTAACTAACTAACCCTCAAAGCCTGTTTATTTTATACCCGTAAAGTTGGTAAGCCTAACTGTACAGGGGATATTTACACGGGCGTGTAATTTCCAACTGGTTTGTAAAAGATCTGGCCCGTAAAGATACGGCGGGCGATTTCTTTTAATAAAAGACCTTTTTCTTTTTTAATTTTAACGAGGAAACCTCGGTTTTCGTTAGCACGCCGCGATAGGTATGGGAGGACTTCGACCACAGGTCCGTAGGGAACGTATTTGTATGCTGAATATCCGGCTTGGCCTGAAAACAAAAAAAAATTTTTTTTAATAATTCTATTAAACGTCTTTAATGTCTTCTATGATATAAAAATGAAAACATAGAAAGGGGTACCTACGAACAGAAAACGAGATAAAACCTTAGAAAAAACGAACTTTGTAAAAGAAGAAAAGTTGACGTATTTTTAAAATACAACAGAATGTCTTTACTGGAATTTCTCATACTTTTTCTATAACTTCAAAAACTATCACTCAAAAGTAACATTCAGCATTCATCGAAACACTTTTTCAGTTCTCCTGAAAATTTTACAGATATACCCATAGGTAGGACTAGTACAAGGTACCTATTGACGAGGGCACGACATTGACGAATGACGATGACAACGACGACAATTATGATGGCGACGACGACAACTATGATAACAACGACGATGAAGACGACGACGACGATGTCGACGACGACATGTATGATAACGATGACGACAACTATTATGACAATGATGGCCATGGCGACAATGACGACAACGATGACGACGACATTAAAATGAACCGTGTATTGCGTTTAGATGACATACCTAGCGGGAAGGTGATGTGGTCGCACATGCCGAGCAGTTGGCCGAAGCAGACCACCTTGGCGTCGGGCTTGATGTCGTGCTCCTTCATCAGCTGGATGGCGTAGCGGACTGTGTCCTCGTTGTGCGACGCAACCATTATGCCGAGACGGTCCTTTTGCTCATTCTAGAACAAACATAATATAGGTGTAGTCTAAGTAGCTGATACAAAGGTGGTGGTGGCGGTTAAAAGGTGAAAAAATAGCGAGCAAACGAGCAGGCGGGTCACCTGATGTTAAGTGATTACCGCCTATGAACATTTGCAGCACCAGAGGAACCGCCACCAGCTCAGAGCGTATAAACCGAATTTGGTAGAAAAACTTGCTGTTATTATGAAGTTAGTATCTAACTTGAACATAGGATTCATTAAATTCAGATGGTGAGGAAGCGTTTCTATTAAAAACTAATTGACAAATACCTTGACTCGGCTGAGAATTTCCTTGAGGCATTTGTGGAAGGACGTTGTGGTAGCCTCTACACTCTCACACGTAGGGTCTTCGTAGCCCATCGCTGCCGCTCGGGCGCGCTCCTAAGTAAAATATAAGTACATATTTAGAAATAATTGAATTAAACTTTTACAAGCAGGCATACTTTTGAATCGTCAAATGCATCTACCAAAGTCTATCTACATCTTATCTAGTAAACGAAATCCACACTTCCATTACAAATATTATAAATGCGAAAGTGTGCTGCAGCTGTAACCTGTTCACGGCCCTTCCTTTTGAGCGATTTTGGCGAAAGGGGCAACTTGTATTCCAGAAAATCTGAGTTTCCACGGGGGTTTTAAAATCCTGAATCCACGCGGATGAAGTCGTAAGCGTCATCACTTTGTTAAGTACAGAGATAGCTGTGTATAGGCTTCTTTTTATCCCGGAAAATCAAAGAGTTCCCAAAATTGTGTCCAAAGTGAAGAGCAAATTAAACAACTGTACTGTATATTAAATACATACTTGCTCAATGTAAGCGCCACGGACGAGCTTGGCTCCCCAGTAGAAGTTCTGTCGCTCAGCCTGCTCCAAATCTGTTACGATTTCGTTGTAGGTGTTCTTCAGGTAGGTCTGGTATGTATTGAATACTAGGAACTTATCCTGTAAAATTGTCAACATTAAATAGATAAACTAAGGTCAAGTGGGGTAAGAGAAACATACTTTACTGGTTTGTGAACATTTTGGCCTTCAGCTATCAAAATTATACATTTATTTCGATATTAATTGAAACAAATCTTCGCTTTTGAAATATACTAACATTTTTTTGATACAGAACTAGATTGTTCGTATAATTACGGCACAATTTAGCAACAAAGCTAGGTCATAAAAATGTTCCTCTTACCCGAGATTTGGGGTAAGAGGAACACTCGATACTTTTAAGTAATAACTCGTGTTTTTAAGTGTTTATATAGCATGTATTAAATTTTTTTTTGAGTTAAGGGAATGAAAACCTTACCTCGTTTAAAATAAGGTCTTATTTAGGCTGACAGCATACAAAAACGAAATTTGGGGTAACAGGAACATATAGGTAAGGTCAGAGGTGCTAAACTTTTTCTGGTATTAAATGAACGTATTAAAAACTAGCTTTCCGCCCGCGACTTCGTCCGCGTTTTGGTTATATCGCGCTTGGCACAATTTTTCAAAACATGAACCCCCTTTAGTGTCCCGTGATCGGTTAAAATGAAGCCTATGCCCCTAGCCCCGGGTGTCAAGCTACCTACCTTCCAAATTTCTTAAGATTGGTTCAGTGGTTTAGGCGTGGAAACGCAACAGACAGAAAGACAGACATACAGACAGACAGACAGACAGACAAACAGACAGAAAGACAGACTTTCGCATTTATAATATTGGTCGGAATAGTTGGGATAGAAATGTATTCTAAAAACAGATATGGTTTTATTAAATTTCTTTACTTAATTACAATTTAAAAAATTAACTCGTAAGAAACAAAACAAACTTCTAACAATTTTGAACTTTTCTCACTTTGGCCTATACGCGTAATTGTAAACAACAATGTATCACAACAAAAATACTGTCACAAACAATAACATTCGTAGTGAAATATAAACTATAACATAATGTTTTGAAATATAACTATAACATAATGTTTTGAGGCTGCATAACCTGACAAAGCGCCACTTTTAACGGCCCTAACTGCTTCTAATAGTTTTTCTTTCGGGTAAGAACTTCTATCGGTCTTTTTTTCGTAAGCTCGAGGCATTTTGCTTTTTCTGTAACAAATAATCAGCTAAACAAATCATGGCTATTTACGGAACGTGTTATACCGGCTGACTTTTTAAGTCCTGGCCAAAATTTGTAGGAAAATAAACCTTAACCTTTTGTATGGGACCAACTTTCGTACTCGAAAAAAAAAAATCTACTAAGTATTTTATACATTTTGGTCACAGCTGATCGATACTTTTGTATGGAACAGCTGACTTTTTATTTAGAAAAAGTTGTTCATATTCATAGGTAGGTTTATCCTACAAATCTTGGCCAGTACTTAAAAGTCAGCCGGTATTTAAGTGGATTTTAAAAATGTTTGTTACCCCCTGAAACCGGGAAAGAGGAACATATGTTTCTCTTAACCTAGTACAGCCGTTCCTCATTCCCAGCTTGCCATTTTGAAGATTATGTTTTTATTGACATCGAAAAAGCACTAAAAACACACACTACAAACAAAACAATACATAGAAAATAAAGATTAAACGTAATAATTACACTTACCATAGCAATCAACCGCAAAACTGATGTTTTTAATATTTTAATAACACAAACAAGGAACGCCGCTAGGTCTTGGTTTTTTTAGTTTGACAACTGATTTTTTTTTCTCTCTTTTACTCGCTTATCTGCCGTGTTGTAGCGCTATCTATCCAAGAATATATGAACTACGCCTAATACTGTTATATCAACGTAGTGACCATAGAGCTAGCCGTTATAGTTTTCTTTTTACTAGTTACAGTTTCTCTTCCCCCCGCGTCCCTCTTACCCCACCTGACCTTATAAAAATCTACTTCATCAAATGACCCAAGTCGGTAACTTTATAGGGTTTAACCAGAACGCTTTTAAGTTTTTGCTAGCGTTCTGGTTTTTTTTTTTTAAAACCAGAAATTTAGGAAGGTGCAATTATAGAAAACAAAAAAAAATGTAATGAAAGCAAAAATCGTCTCTTACTTTATTGTATCTCCTCATCATTTCCAAACAGATCCTTGAAATTGCCGGCTGGAAGTAAGTTTGCTCAGCATCGATCATAATCCTGACATCGTGATCATTGGCGACCTTGATAATAGCATTCAGTCTACGCAACATGTTTCTGAACATTTCCTCTTCTTTTGGAGAGATTTGGGAGATCAATCGGCGCATTTGACCTGTCTTCGGGTCTGGAACTCGGAACGAGTCCGACAAACCCATATCTTTGTCTAGAATGTTGGACCATGGGAACAAATGGACGATTCTGCAGAGACACAAAAAAAAGTTCAATTTTCTTTAGATCGAAGGTTCCAAGGAACACATTTCAATGAGGCGATATTTTGTTTGGGGGGGTAAGTTTTGTACTGTGTCAATTTAAACAAGTGTAAATTAAATTTTATAAAACCCCCGAAAAGTGAAGGTTACAGTAACTAGAAAAGAGCTGATAACTTTCAAACGGCTGAACCGATTTTCTTGGATAAGAACACTCTCGATCAAGCCACCTTTCAAACAAAAAAACTAAATTAAAATCGGTTCATTAGTTTAGGAGCTACGATGCCACAGACAGGTACACAGATACACTGATACACAGATACATACGTCAAACTTATAACACCCCTCTTTTTGGGTCGAGGGTTAAAAATAACAGTCCAGAAGGAAAGGTTATTATACGCAGTTATCTTAGAGGAGAACTTATCTTAATGGAATCTTGTTCGTAAAATTAGGTTAATTTGATAGCATTTTTATCTAAAAAGCTTACGAAATCCAAAGGTACGGTAAGATGAAACTCCTAAAAACCCATAATCTGATTCTACTGTAAAATAGCGACATTCTGAACGATTCTACTCTCTACTTTGTGAGCATAAAATATGACTTAATTTATGATTGCTGCTAGCGGAGCTATATTACTTATCAACCCTTACTATTAATAAACTCTGAACTGACCGATCCCATGGGAATAAGTGCAGCACGCTGAAATAATTGTCAACATATGAGTCTTGTACAATACTTACTTGTTACCATTTAGTCAGCTTTCAAATAGGAATCCCATCTTACCATTTTATGCAGAAATACTCACACAAACGTGCAAATAAAAAGGTAAAGAAGAAATTAGAAGGAATGAACGTAATTTCTACGAAGATAGAACTTGAAGGTAGAAGGTAGACTTGGTAATGTAACAAAATTATAAACAAGTTATTATTAAAGGTTTCACTGACCCTTCTTTATCCGATGTGACCTTTTTCATGAACTCCTGTACTTCAGGTTTGGAGCTCAAGTCGCCAAGATACCTCTGCAGGTCCTCGATGGTCTTGTGGTGTGTGAGCACATTGCCCGTGCCGCCAGCAATCTGCTGCATGTAACTACGCGCCCTCATTATCACTTCTGATAATTGTAGCTGAAAGTTATTAAAATCCTCTTCAAATATTAACAAGCACAGTTTGACACCTCCTGCTAACTTTACTAACCATTCCTTTTGGCGACATCGATGTCATCATCAACCGATAGACGTTCCTTGCTAGACTCTCCAAGTCTCTTGTATAAGGTTTTCCAAACGTCACGCTCTTGCGCTGGCTAAATCCAGCGGCTTCCTGACTGCGACGTAATATATTTCCTGTCATTTGTCCACCTAGCTAGGAGTCCACCACCTCTGCGATTTTTGGCCCAAGGTCACCATTCCAGCACTTTGACACCCCAACGTTAATCGGTTCTTCGAACTATGTGCCCCGCCCATTGCTATTTCAGCTTCGTAACCTGTTGAACTATTTCAGTTACTCTATTACTTCTAATGGATCTCCTTATTTCTAACTTGATTTCGTAGAGAAACTCCAAGCACAGCTCTCTCCATCGCCCACTGAGCGACTCTGAGCTATCATTTTTTACAAACAGGTGGTGGAAGTTAGCGGGACCTGTCAGGCTGTATCTTTTGGTATTTAAATAAGGGAATCTATCAGTATCTTAAAATCGTTCCTGATGCAAAACGCTTAGGTATGGAACGGTGTTCCGGAACCTGTAAATTATACTTTCAAAAAGTGAATAAGCATCTTCTAGGCAAGCGTGTGATCTAGAACTCATCATTTTTCCAGTAGATATGATTGTCGTCGCACATAAAATCTTTTTAGTCCATAACTTCCTAAATTACTCATTCGAAACCATCGATGTATATGGATTAGCCTTTCCCATACAATTCCGTCCACAAAAATACGCTTGAATCTTACGTCATCGTCATTGACAAAGTCAAGAGACTTTTGCAAATTCTCTTGACTTTTTGAGCGCGTTTTTTATATTCGAAGGGCCCATCCATATACATCGATGTTCGAAACCGATTGTGTTAATTATTTTGACTTACGAGCAGTTGTGGTCTTCCGAGAGCTGTCAGTTTGATTGCCATTAATCCGGTGCTCTTGGTTGTTTCTGTAAGGTAAAGACAAGAAATATCAGAGAAATATTGTTTTTCTGTCATAAAGAGAGTGCAGATGGGGTCTCTTCGTCACTTACCTACTCCATACAAATACAATCGTAGTTTGATTCTCATTTGAGTATTAAGGAACCAAAGACTATTTAAATTTGTGTTAAAGTGTCATTCATAATTATTTTTTGGTAACTAAACCACTGCCTACTATCTAGAGAGATATCTACTTTAGACAAAACTAATTTCTGCGTTTTAATTTGTATCTATAGACAACTTTAAATTATAACATTGCAAATGCTGACATTGCGCCGAATTCACCAGGGATTCACGAATCCGATGAATAATAATTCATCTTGTAGCTAATTTTTTTTTATTATTTTAATTTTTGTAATAAAGGGATATAATATTATTGTTTTGGCCTTTAGGAATCCCTGATGCATGGGTGGAGGTGGTTCGAGGGTAGGTTTTAAAGAGGCCAGGGCGGAATATAAAAATACCTAATCGGGCGTAAATACGCTTGTTGTAGTGGCCTCAGCCAGGTCTTATCACTTGTAATGCGATTGTCTCGATTAACCACCGTTAAACTAGTCGAGGTTACCAGCATGTTGATCTTTGTTACACCAATACGTTTCCATGAAAAATTGATTCATGTGGTATTTTTTTTAAATGGTGATAATCATCACACTTCACACTATCACACTAATCACACTATCACATTAATATTATAAAGGCGAAAGTTTGTGTGTGTGTGTATGTTTGTTACTCCTTCACGCAAAAACTACTGGATGGATTTGGAATAGAGATAGAGTATACCCTGGATTAGCACTTAGGTATCTTTTTATCCCGGAAAATTAAAGAGTTCCTACGGGATTTTAGAAAAACCTGTATCCACGCGAACGAAGTCGCGGGCATCAGCTAGTATTGAATAAATCGGATATGGTAGGCAGGCACGTTCCACCTTGGGCTGCATCGTCACTTACCACCACGATATAATGCATCCGATAAACTGCAAAGACAAAAATGTCCTGCCCTGTTTTAGGCAGGTAAGTACACCTAGATTCAAGAAAAAGGACAATTGTTTCTAGTGCAATTTTTTTTTTATAGATCAATGGTTTATGATTGAATAAAATTACAGCTTATTTATGGTAATCGATGGTACTGTCGTACTGTTTAAGTTGGCTAATCAATTACTATTAAGATTTTTTATTGATTATTATTTTTACCCTTGACTGCGATCTCACCTGCTGGTTAATTAGGTACGCCATAGTCTAAGATGAAAGCGGGCAACTTGATAGATTCAATTCAATTAAATACATAGTAAGGTATTAGGTACCTCTAATCAATTTTTACCCGACTGCGGCAAGCCAAAAGGAAGGGTTATGATTTTAGCAGTCTATGTATATATGTATGTATGTATGTGGGTATGTATGTTTGTATCCAGATTCTATGTGTTCCACCGTAGCGCCTAAACTACTAGGCCGATTTTGATGAATGAGGTGTCAATCGATTCGTCCTAAAGGTCTGGGTGACATAGGCTACACTTTATACGAAAAAAATGACCTAACGGATGTTACATCAAAAAAAGTGGGGGTCTCCAAAATTTTTTTTTTTGCTATTGTATCGAGTGGGATGTCAAATGAAAGAGGAAAAAATTCTGAGTTCATAAATATAAGTGTACTACAACATTAAAATATACCAAGCGACAGAAAAACAATTTACTAATAATAATATTTCAGCGTTTATTAAGACGACCGCAGTCGGGTTTTAGTTTTCAACTTTATCTTGTTACGTGTAGTAATATTATCGAATCGCTAAATTACTATCCACGGCCGAAGACTATCACCAGACCAAGGACAATTTTGGCGACATTTGTAGCAAGGGCTGTGTATGAAACCCACCAAAAGGCTTCGTTCATTTTCGTCTTTGTAATTATAATAATAAATTAAATGAGGCCCGCGTCCTCATCCGCGTGGATTTAGGTATTTTTAATATCCCGTAGGAAGTCTTTGATTTTTCGGGATAAAAGTTGCTTATGTCAATTTTCGGGATTACCTCCGTGCCAATATCATGGAAATCGGTTGAACGGGTAGGACTTTAAGAATCCCGTGGGAATTCCTTGATTTTCCGGGATAAACGTAGCCCATGTCCTTCCCCGGGTCGTAAGCTAACTCTGTACCTTTCATCAAAATATTGGGCCGTGAAAAGCTAGCGGACAGACAGACAGACATGCTTTTACATTTATAGTAATACTATATTATAAATGTTAAAGTTTGGATGTTTGAATATTTCTTACTCCTTCACGCCACAATGACTGAAACGATTTGGCTGAAATTTTGAAAAAATAGAATAAAATACCTGCGACGGCATCAATGCTCCTCATGAAGGCTTCCATGTTCTTCTCACAAGAAGCCTCGTTAAGGTAGAAGTAAGTCCTGGCGCTGGTGACCTTGTACCGCCTGTCCGCGAACCTCTGCTCCACGTGGTACTGCTTCAGCTGCCCTTCCTCCGCCTGGTCGCCGAATGTTGAGATTGAAGCGCTGGTGGGTAAGAGGATAAATCAGTTTAAACACGAAGTTGTGGTTAGAGAATTTATTACCGTTGGTGATGTTCCAAACCATTAAGGCCGATTTACATCAATTGCGTACACGTGATACGTGTGTAGCGACGCGCGTAAACCCCTAACACACCGGGTTACGCATACACCACGCTTTACGCAAGCGGTGTGCCATGTTTCATACAGTTCCATACATTACAACGCAATGGTACGCGCTACGTCTACGCTTACGCAGCCTAGCCTGTGTGAACGAGCTATTATAGTCTATCGTGTAAGTTTTCAATTTAACGTAAAGACACTTGTCCGACACGATTGTCGGGCAAGTGTCTTAACGTTAACAACACATGGTTGATTAGCGAAAACCGAGTTGAGATAAAAAGTAGCCTACCTAGATATATTATGTTAATTCAGGTCATAAGCTATTCCAAATATTAGCCTGATAAAAAAACGGCGTGAAACACCTACACTAGAGTTAACCACCTAGCTGTCGTCAAAATGGTAAGCTTTCGCAAAATAACATTTTTTTAAGAAGAAAAACTTTCCGTTGACCTCTTTTACATTTTCAGTTTTCTATTTCCAACGCAGCGGCATAAAAAAAATATAGCATTTCTTTTTATTATTTTGGAGAAATTTAAGCTTTATGTCTATTATACTAAAGTTCGTTTTCGTATGCTAAGTATATTTATTAGGTACCATTATCACTCATTCAGCGTACACAATAATAGTACTTAGGTCATTCAGTAGAGTAGGCGATTTATGTCTGCTCAAAAAAGATGAATAATAATTAATTTTTTTAAACATTTTTCACAGAAAAACTAATGGGTAATACAGCTGAAAGGACTGCTTTGCCTTGCCTATTCAAATTTAAAACGGTCTTGTTAATATGCCGAGGTTATTTTTAGCTATCTTTAAGGAAAAATATTGCTCGCCGTCACGGCGATGCTTCTAAATTATTTAATAAGCCCAAAAAGTATACCAAACCGATAAGTGAATACATACAATATTTTATCATAATAATATTTGCATTTTCCATGTACCCACAACATATTATAACTCATGGGTACAGTAGGCACAACCCGTCTAAGACCCGTGTCCTGTTGTGGTTGTGCGCTGCCGCGCCGGCGCGCGATGGGTTGTTGTTGATGATGATGATGATTCTATTATAATTAAATAATATGTATTTGATGAACACTATCGATTCCGGGCCAATTATTTTATTAAGGTAAGTATTTGTTTCAATAAACTCATATTCAAAACTTTTAGGTCTTCTACTATAGGTACCTGACCTAGGTTCTAATAGTCTGACCTAGGTACCTACGTACCTAGGTCAGCTTGTGCACTTCTTGACCTTAACATCACTTTGGGGAGAGGATTCTTTTCTTTTTCGATTCTACTGAGAAGAACCGGCAAGAAACTCATAAGTTATTCTATTTCAAAACAAAATATTCTACCGTCGTTTTGCTAAAAAACCGGCCAAGTGCGAGTCAGACTCGCGCACTGAGGGTTCCATACTCGGGTATTTTTCCGACATTTTGCACGATAAATCAAAAACTATTATGCTTAAAAATTAATAAAAATCTGTTTTAGAATGTACAAGTAAATCCCTTTCATACGATATCCCATTTGGTATAGTAATTTTACTTTGCAAATTAAAACACATTTTGTTTTTTTTTTTCTGTGATGTTACCACATTCACGGTTTTCAGATTTATTCTTGAAAAAATTTAGCTTATAAATTGATCGAAAGGCTCATAGATAGTGTGGGTACCTACGTTCGTAACTGCACACTTAGTAGGTACCTCTGCTATCAAACCCCAAAGGATGGTGCGTTAACGTGTTACATTTTAGTCAGCGTCTTCACTTACTAGGTATCAGGTGAGCAGCTGTATAAATAAACCAGCATATACAATACATATTGAGCACATAGTTAAATTAAAAAAGTCATTATTTAAATACCTGCCAAAAACTACCTGCTTAAAATATACAACGTAACACTACTACTACTAGGTAGTAAAAGAAGGTGATAATAAAAAAAAAAGATTCCGACAAATTGAGAATCTCCTCCTTTTTTTGAAGTCGGTTAAAAAAAGAATACCCAGCTGAGTTTGTTGTGGGCTCTTATCAGACTTGGGCGCGTTTGGAACCCTCGTAGCTTTAGTTTTAAGATACGTAATTAATTAACACCACTATATCGTACAAATTAAACAATTTCGACCATCAAGAGGAATACAATTGTACCTACTATGAGTAAATGGTTTTGACTTAGACTTTGATTTCGACTTATTACCTACGCATACCTACGTTGATACGAAAATATATCTATCTAACTGCACTCTAAAAGAAAAACATTACGGTACTTTTTAAAAAATCCCTGTACTATAGGTACTTCCTTCAGTAGTTAGGCTATTTAGAAACTAAACATTTTTATTACAGGTAGGCTGCAGGTAACCTACTGACTGAAATACTAAAGAGTAACTAATTAAAAACCCAGTTATGACCAGATCTTGCAAGTTTCTTGGTCCACTTTTTATCAATTCGGCTAAGCGTACAATTGTTACACTGGTTCTGCAATTTTTTATTTCATCTACCTGCTAGGAATATCCACTAGTTTTAATATCTATTTCAAGGAGTTTTGTTCCGCAAAACGGTCTAAAATAAGGTGTTGACCGATCATGCTTTTTGTCTTAGGTACTATAAAATATTTGACGTGTGTATCTGTGTATCTGTCTGTGGCATCGAAGCTCCTAAACTAATAAACCAATTGTAATTTAGTTTTTTTTTTTTTTTTGATTGAAAGGTGGTGATCGAGAGTGTTCCTAGGCTATAATCCAAGAAAATCGGTTCAGCCGTTTGAAAGTTATCAGCTCTTTTCTAGTTACTGTAATCTTAACTTGTCGGTGGTGTTATAAATTTTTAATTTACACTTGTTACTGTGTCTATCAATTTTATTAATTAAAATAATTAGAATTACAGACCCATACAGATTCATCCAAGTAAAGACCACATTCAAATGCCAATTACACGTGATTTCAGTGACAGTTGGAAGGAAACCAACTATTTTCATTGTCATAAAATACCATCGCCGCGTCACGCGAGTCGTTTATCACGACTTCGCTTTTCATGACACATTTTACAAGATTGTAATACATATTACTTGCTTCTTAAGATCGAGGTGCCTACATTCTTTCAATAGGTAGGTACATTCCGTGGTTATATAACCACACGCAATGAGAAAATAAAAATAAGGACGTATGAATAGCTCCATCCTTATCCATCTTGTTGTGATATTGCTTTCTATCTCTCATCGTGACAGTGAATTTTCGTTTCTTGGAAAATTTACTTCGATTAATTATAAAAATTCATTACTATGTTACTAACTGATGAATTTCGTTATCTATACCTACTAAAGTAGATATACCTATTTACCTGCATCATAATATCTACATAGTCCATGAGATCTTTTGATTGATTCGCTGCTTTTAATTTGAATCGCTTTAAGGTCTTCGCACATTACACAGAGTCGACACCGACTTCAATCCAACTCGACTCACAGTAAAAATAGATAGATAATTTCTTTATTGCCACACAAAACATTTACACAAAACAAAACAAACAAAAAATAAAGTGCGCAAACGCGGTCTTATCACTTAAACTGATATCCTCCAGGCAACCCTTTTTAACTTTTTATGGACTTATAATAAAGCAGACAACGTAAGCTGCAAATAAAATTGTGTTCCTTTCTTTAATTCACAGCACATTTAAAAGGAAGTTTCAAAATTCAAAATCTTGTAATTTCATCATAAAGAAAAAGAACTACATACTTGTTCTGTGGTAATGAACAGTATACGGTATTTCTTACATTTCCATGCTTTACTGAGAGTTGAGTCGGAACTCGGAGTGGAGTCGGCGTCGAGCTTGTGTCATGTGCGAAGACCTTTATGGCGAATGAATCCATATGAATCTGTTCCAGCGAATTTATAACCTTGACCCTTGGTCTAACTCTATCAGACGAATCGAAGGTCAAGTTTCTATGCTCATTCTATCCTATCCATACTAATACTCAATAAATTCGACTAGTTGATGATGCCCGCGATTCATCCGCGTGGATTTAGGGCGTTTAAAAATCCCGTGGGAACTCTTTAATTTTCTGGAATAAAAGAATCTGGAATAAAAGTGTGAGTCTCCAGGATGCAAGCAATCCCCGTTCCTCATAAAAATCTAATCAACGGGCCTCTAAGAATCCTGTGGGAACTCTTTGATTTTCCGGGATAAATTGTAGACTATGTCGGTCCCCGGGATGAAAGCTGTGCTTACCCATCAAAATCAGTCAAGCGTGAAAAGCAGACAGACAGACACACTTTCGCTTTTATAATAATTTAATATTATGGATTTTAAATTAATTTTAATATTTATGAATTTAGATTAATTTTAATATTATGAATTTAGATTAGTATTAATATTATGAATTTTTAATATTATATTTTAATATATTTTTTTTTTAATATTATGGATTATAATTTATATCCGATACAAAGGAATGTATTCTGTGTACCTACCTATTATGTAAAACAGATGAGATGCTGATTGAATATCTGTGTCTATTGTTAAGAGGCAGTAACCGCGCCTAGATAGGTATCTACTAATACCCAGGTCTTACTTGCGATGGGATTCAACCATGCGTGAATAACTCTAGAACAAGCTCAATAGACAGCAAGGTTTTACTATTTCCACCAGGGATGTGCGAGGACCAGTAGCGAGGAATATAATATGTGAAATCCAGCAACAAGATCACTGTATTTCATAAAGCCTGCTTCTATATCTATACTAATATTATAAAGAGGAAACCTTTGTATTTTTGTATGTTTGTATTGAATAGGCTCAAAAACTACTGGACCGATTTCAAAATTTCTTTTACCATTACTTAGAGGGATTCTTCCGAATCCGTATAGGCTATATTTTATCCCGGAAAATAGATCCCGTGCGAAGCCGGGGCGGGTCGCTAGTACATAATACAACATGTATATAAAGCTGTATTAATTACCTGACTTCGCGTTTCTCAGCCTCTTCTTGACTAATATCTTCCTCTACAGAATAATCGAGGATCGACTTCACACCGAACGAGCGCAACCTGAAAACAATACAACACAAAATCTAGATCACAAGAAATCACAATAATATGGTCATATGCACTATTTATTATACCTACCGAATAACCAAACAATTCACACACCAGTAACAAAAATATTTGAAACCTCTACTCTAGTACCTACACAAGAATTCCGTAATCTACATCCACAGCTCCGCATTGATTTTTCCAATTTAATGAGTAGGTGTGACGTAACGATACGATTTTGCCAATTGATAAGTTCAAATTCAAATTCAAAATATTTTTATTCAATTAGACTTTTACAAGTTCTTTTGAATCGTCAAACGCATCTACCACTGGTTCGGAATGCCTTTCCTACCGAGAAGAACCAGCAAGAAACTCGGCGGTTGCTCTTTTCAAAGATTTGATATACAATATTATGCCATGTATAAGTTTTAGTTTTCTAGAGCGGTGCCGATCACAGATGACAGTGATGATGATGATGAGTAGAGGTATAATTATAATAGATTTATCATGGATTGACGTCACTGAAACGTTGTCTATCAGAAGATGACGTGGTTTCCTAGAAAGTTTCCGACGTTACAGTATCAAAAACTATCGAAAAACTCTCCATTGCCAACGCTATACCTACTCGTACCTACTAGGAAACCAGAGCTAAGGGTAAAAGCTAAGACACACGTGGCCCCAGCCCTATTTAACTGAAGAGCCTAGGTACCAAATCAAAGCAATTAATGCTACACGTCTGCCCACATGAGTCAAGCCTAGAATTGACGCTGACACCTTGGGACCCCAGTCGTTGGGGTCCCAAGGTGCTGAAATGGCGATCTTGCACCGAAAAGCGCAGCGTTAAATGATCCCTCACTAGGTGGGCAGACGACATCAAGCGAGCCACAGGGAGCCGCTCACAGAACAAATATTTTAAATCTGTGGAGCCGCTGGATTCAGGCGGCGCAGGATTGTACCTCGTGGAAGCCTTTACAAGAGACCAATATCCAGCAGTGGACGTCTTGACAATGATATGATGATAATGGTTTGTTGAATTAGGTTCCTGTTTGAAATAATACCTGTCAATAGTAGGCTTGATTTTAATCTGGTCTTCGCCGGCGACGAACTGCCCGTAGAACGTTGCCTTCATGATAACTTCAAAGAGCCTCTGACCCACCACTTGCCGCAGTCTCTTCATCAACTGTGTACAATAGAAACATAATATTCAAATTCAAAATATTTTTATTCAATTGGACTTTTACAAGTACTTTTGAATCGTCAAAAGCATCTACCACTGGCTCGGAATGCCTTTCCTACCGAGAAGAACCAGCGAGAAACTCGGCGGTTGCTATAATAGGTGGTTAATAGATAAAGTTGAGATCCCAAGGGTCTGGAGCAACCCTGCGTCAATAACGCTTAGCTTTGGCAGACTCCCACTTGAGAAACTAATCAAGTGAAACGCTGAAAGCCGTCGACAAACGACTCAAGGCCGTGTAACGTGGAAATCTTTGAAAAAACTTATGTCTAGCATTTATAACTATTGGAAAAAACGGTCGTACTTTCTATACTTATGCAAGTAGATAGATAAATTAATGAATTGTTTTTACATCAACACAAAACAAGTGTAAATTAAAAATTTATAACACCCCCGACAAGTGAAGGTGAAGGGAAGTGAAGGTAAGGTAAGAACTAGAAAAGAGCTGATAACTTTCAAACGGCTGAACCGATTTTCTTGGATTATAGCTAAGAACACTCTCGATCAAGCCACCTTTCAAACAAAAAAAACTAAATTAAAATCGGTTCATTAGTTTAGGAGCTACGATGCCACAGACAGATACACAGATACACACGTCAAACTTATAACACCCCTCTTTTTGGGTCGGGGGTTAAAAATATATAAAAGTAAAACAAAATGACAAGAATAGAAGTACAATTTGGTTGCCTTAAATCGCCTTGAAGCGATCTCTGGCAAGTGGCAGGCTTCAGTGAACAATATTCTATATCTATCGATGCTGCCAGACAACCACGTTGCAGGGGTTGTAAATTGTAATGACTAGTGGGAAAGGATATCGATTGTGCAAGTGATAGGTAGACCGCTAGAAATGAATTATTCAAATGTCCTAGAGGTATTTTTCCATAAACTCTGGTCCCTAAAAAACGATTTCTCTAATAATTAAGTAATTTTTTGGACATTTATGGCACTTTAGAATAATGATTGGTGATACGAGTACATTTCCTAAGAAAATCGATAATTATTCGTAGTGTCGAGAATGATCGATTTTCAAGAATCGATGGAAGTTCCATCAAGTAAGTTATAGACTAAGCACATATTCTGTTCCATCATGGAACATACTTATTTGCAAGGAATTTCAAAGACAATCGTAGGTACGTATTATTATTTTATATGCTTAGTTTTATGCTTTAGTAGACCGTACATCCGTGTGGTATCGCGACCGACCTAGCTAAGTGACTATAGTATTAAAGATAAGTATTTGTTTAATTTTATGTAGAAGCTTGTAGAAGTTGGTTCCTCCTAATTATCCCTAACTTACAAGAAGATGAAAAATAAGTACGTCAATCATTTCAGTACAACTACATGCAGATAGGGGGAAGTAATTTCCAACGACGTCAAATTATTATCGTGGAAAATCTCATACAAAGTGTTTCTATTCTATTAATAGAAGACTCTCGCTGATCGGAACTAATGTAGGCAAAATGTGACGCAAACATTTCAGTTATTCCTGACTGAGATCAATGTACTTGATAAAGTTCAGCACGAGCTTATTGTATTTGCCAAATCATTTAGTTACAGCCACAGAACTCCAAATATATATCTAAATCATAATATTTTATCTACCCTACATTCTACTGTCTACAATCATAATGAAAACAATAAGTGTCAAAAAAATATCTGTGTAAAGCACTGCCTCCCGCAAAAATAACTTAAAGCTAAACCCCGTATTTGAGATGCGGGTAACCCGTAAATCAAGTAGTGGCAGGTGGCACCCCTAGCTAGAAGTTAGAACATCGCAATAAACCGTGTATCTATCTATCTGTGGCATCGTAGCTCCTAAACGAATGAAACGATTTTGACTTAGTCTTTTTTGTTTGAAAGATGGCGTGATTGACTGTTTTTAGCAGTAAGTAAATATGTTATAAGGTATTTATAGCCCTTTAATATAATATAAATAGTAGGTCAGGTTTTTATCCAAGCGTTCGTTGCGTTCAGTGAAATACTTAATATGTATTTTTAAGCTGATCAGCTAGTATTTAAATAAAAGCTGCTTCTGGAACTTTGATAACAGTAGATATATGCAAAAATAAACTTTTTATCCTATGACAAATGGAGATCATAGATTCTCTTATCCACGTGGTTTACTGGAAAATACCAAAAAATCTATTTTTGCGGCGCTAAAGAAAATACTTTTTATCTTTCTAATCAATCAAAATATCAAAATTTGAGACATTGCCGCTGCGTGAATTCAATGTAGTACTAAGAATAAGTAACATTATTATTTAAGAACAGAAATAGCTTGCATCCCAGGAATAGATATATGCTACTTTTTAATCCCGGAAAAACAAAATGTTCCCAATCCAGTCGTTGCTTACGCCAATTTTAGCCAAAATTCAGACCTTATCAACTCGTATTTCGGCTATAGGTACTTACATATATTTTTTACTACTGCATTAGAAACTGGTTATCACCAGTTCGGAGACACGTGTAGTTTTTTTTTGCAATTCAGATCACGTTCTAGACACCTGACAAAGCGTAAGAAAAAATTGTCTCGAACACACGGACCGGAAAGTTTCGTGCGCTTATTTAATTAACTTGACGCTAATATGCAGATAATATCTATCGAATCACGATTTTGAATTTGTCTTGAATATTAAGATGATGAACATAGCAAACTAACCTTAGTATTTATAGCCAAATTGGTTGAGGAATACCCATCGACAAGGTACCTACTTTAAGGTGCTGTCGAGTAGGTAAATTACAATTTACCTACAATCGATGCCCAATAATATAATTACCTACCTATAACACATAATATAGCCCGACCTATCAATTTAATTTCAACGATGTATAACTACAGCTCGAATCTTTGATGCAAATATATTATGTCAAATTGTCATTATTATAACGCGATAATCTTGCTATACCTCTATACCTATTCGATTCCTATTTAATAGGTACAAGTGTAAATTAAAAATTTATAACACCCCCGACAAGTGAAGGTTACAGTAACTAGAAAAGAGCTGATAACTTTCAAACGGTTGAACCGATTTTCTTGGATTATAGCTAAGAACACTCTCGATCAAGCCACCTTTCAAACAAAAGAAAAACTGTAGAGGCGTTGGACCAGCCGCACGTTGGATCGCCAATTTGTAGAGGCGTTGGACCAGCCGCACGTTGGATCGCCAATTTGTAGAGGAGGTTAGGCAGGCGATGAAGAAAACACGAGGTCGAACTAGACGGAAACTATATATTGGTTCACCACTTAGTTTAGGTACAATCTTATAGTTTGACACTCCGTAGGCTTCCAAAACGCCCTGTTCCAGCAGATGTGGATGCAGGAGTTCGTGCCACCTATGAAGGTTGGTAGGTTTCCGGAACGCCCCGTCCCAGCAGATGTGGATGCAGGGGTTCGTGCCACCTATGTCGTTGGTACTACTGAAACTAGCGTTTAACTCTGTCCCAACAGATGTGGATGCAGAGTTCGTAACTCGTTTGAGTACCGAGCGAAGGAATTCAGAACTGACTCGGAATTCATTACGAATTGATTAGAATTGCTTTTGAATTGTTTGGATTGATTTTACAAACATATGCTAGCCGATATATACAACTGACCCGCGGCTCACGGTAACGCGAAGTACCGGGTAACTAGCGCCATCTAGTTATCGGGTCGAGTACTGAAATCGGTGTTACAGTCTCCCCCTCTGTCTGCGAAGTCGTCCCGACGAGAGAGACAGGAAGTTGATTGTACGTAGTCGTTCTTTGGAGATCTTTCTCGATGGCATCGAGGAATTGTCGTTGTTAGCCTTGGTAAGAAATTATTCGCGTCCATCCAATCTCTTAAATCTTCGTTCACTCTTTGTGTTATCAAAGTGCTTATCCACCCTTCCCCTGCACTGAAACTGCTCCAAGGACAAAGTAGCTTGCTTCCCATTAGGATTGAACACGTTTTCGTTCTTGGTAAGAAAAAATTTGGGTGCGTCGCTATAATTTTCCAGCTTTCCATAGCATCTTCATATAGAGCATCTAGTACAGGATAATAATCATCAAAAAGTTCAAAGTGTTTCCTCTTCAGTGGGCTGAGTGTCAAAGAGATGAGCGGACTATAAGGTTAGTCTGACAGCGTATTGGTCTGACTGTCTTCATGAAGCGAAGGCGAAGATACTGGTTCCATTCTAACAGAACGCATAGTGACAACACTGACATTAAAGTAGTTCAGAAACTCTCTTCACAGAGTTCAAAGATGTTGTGTGGATCCACGTCCACGGAGATCCACGTTTCGTCAAAGACCTGCTCGTCGTCCTTCATAAGTCGCCTGTAGTCGCGTCGGCCGTTGCGTCGGATCGGCCACCAGTTGGAGCGCCAATTTGTAGAGGCGTTGGACCAGCCGCACGTTGGATCGCCAATTTGTAGAGGCGTTGGACCAGCCGCACGTTGGATCGCCAATTTGTAGAGGAGGTTAGGCAGGCGATGAAGAAAACACGAGGTCGAACTAGACGGAAACTATATATTGGTTCACCACTTAGTTTAGGTACAATCTTATAGTTTGACACTCCGTAGGCTTCCAAAACGCCCTGTTCCAGCAGATGTGGATGCAGGAGTTCGTGCCACCTATGAAGGTTGGTAGGTTTCCGGAACGCCCCGTCCCAGCAGATGTGGATGCAGGGGTTCGTGCCACCTATGTCGTTGGTACTACTGAAACTAGCGTTTAACTCTGTCCCAACAGATGTGGATGCAGAGTTCGTAACTCGTTTGAGTACCGAGCGAAGGAATTCAGAACTGACTCGGAATTCATTACGAATTGATTAGAATTGCTTTTGAATTGTTTGGATTGATTTTACAAACATATGCTAGCCGATATATACAACTGACTCGCGGCTCACGGTAACGCGAAGTACCGGGTAACTAGCGCCATCTAGTTATCGGGTCGAGTACTGAAATCGGTGTTACAAAACTAAATTAAAATCGGTTCATTAGTTTAGCAGCTACGATGCCACAGACAGATACACAGATACACACGTCAAACTTATAACACTCCTCTTTTTGGGTCGGGGGGTTAAAAACAGCTAGGTGTGATTCAAATTAGTCTAATCAGAAACGAAGCCATGGACCACTCTCCACTATCCAGCTGGAGAATTATGTAAATGTATGTATATTATTAGAGATGCAGTTTACAAAAAAATTCAGCCTAGACGACTTTTTTATCAGGCTTCAGCTTAATAAGTACCATAATCTAATTGCTATTTATAACTCACTGCTATGCTGCTATGTTATCATTTTATCACTTATCATTCACAATTTGTCACGGCAACAAACAATGGGGAAGATTGAGGTAGTTTGAAGCAGAAACATCTAAAGCCTCGTTCAGGGAGACGCAGGGCGTTGCTCGGCGCGTCGCGGCAAATGAAACTTAAAAGCTAACTCAAGGAACCAAAAGCTTAATTTCCTGTAATCCGCTGAAACAAACAAATCTGTATGGTGCAACATGCAGCCTGCGATATGCACCACCCACCCTCCCACTGCTAAACATGCAGGAAAAGCCAGCATATCATGGACTTCCGCAAAATAACGCCTGCTTCTATACAAAATTAATTATTAAGCGAAATCTTTGCCAAATCAAATATAATATCATGCTTGGGAGTCGGGATGAGTTAACGGTGTGGATTTAGGTTCTTTAAAATCCCGTGGGAACTCATTGATTTTCTGGAACCAAAAAGTAGCCTATCCCTTCCCCGGGAATCAAGCTATCTTTGTACGAAATTTCATCAAAATCGGTTTACCGTGAAATGTTACCAGATAGACATACTTTTGTAGGTATAATGTATTATGTGAATTTTTTTTTTTAAATATTACAATAAAACTCAAAGCTAGCCTTATCTAATTACTATACAAATCATGCCCGCGTGGAATGGTGCCAAGAATACTGGCTGCATTTCCGCGCTGGACAGCCAGGCTGATCCGTCTATTTGGCGATGTGTATTTGTATTAGTATAATATAGTATGGATTGCTGAAAAGTGGTAGAGCACGTGGCGGATACCACCGCGGGCGCTGCAGATGAAGGTGCAGGGTGGATAATTGGGGTGCAGACTTGCTCGTGTGCCACTGCAGGCACCGCAGCTGGTATCGCTGCGAGTGCCGCCACCCGCTTCCCCATGAGTGGAATAACCGCAAGACGCGCCGCGTCGCGATTTACAACACCGCGCAACGGCCCGGGTCTCCCTGAACAAGGCCTAAAGTTTGGTTTACTGGGGTGTTCGCCAGATTTATTTGAGTGTTTTATAATAACTGATAAGATAAATGTTTCAATGAATGAACTGAGGGCCATGTGTATGTAAGTAAGTATTACCTATTATTTACTAGATACTGAATTTATGATACACTTGTTTCCTGCTGGTTCTTCTCGGTAGGAAAAGCATTCGGTAGGTCAGTGCTAAGTAGATATTATGCTTTTGACGATTCAAAAGTACCTACGTAAAAGTTTAATTGAATAAAATATTTTGATTTTCGAATTTTGAATATTGACTTGTTTGTTTTATTGATGACCAATTTATTGGTTGCGAACTGCGAAACAACGTCTAGTGTCTAGAATCTGGATGGTAACTCACTAATATTACCGTGAAAGGACCACAGACCACAGTATTTACTCTATGCCCTTAATCAGTTTCTAGGCGGCAACGCACTTGACTAACTAGGTACTAAATCATTTGGCATTACGACTTTGTTGTACATTCGTTTGGAAGAAGCTAAATAAGTTTCGGGGAATGGTCAAGGGCAGTATCGGAGTGAACTAGACTGAGGGAACTCTCGTTTTGATCCTGAATCGACGATATCACACTAATATTATAAAGGCGAAAGTTTGTATGTGTGTGTGTGTGTATGTGTGTGTGTATGTTTGTTACTCCTTCACGCAAAAACTACTGGACGGATTTGGCTGAAATTCAGAATGGAGATAGATAATATCCTGGATTAGCACATAGGCTACTTTTTATCCCGGAAAACCAAAGAGTTCCCACGGGATTTCGAAAAACCTAAATCCACGCGGACGAAGTCGCGGGCTTCAGCTAGTGTCAAATATTAGTCTATTTTGACGTAAAATCAAAGAAAAATAGAGCTACTTTAGGGCTACCTGCGTCAAATGTGCTAACATTTGACGCCTGCCAGTGACGTCGATGCCTCGACGTTATGTTAGAAGTTCCCTGTCGTGAACTGTGTTTGTAAATTAAAGGGTTTGACTTTAAAATTACGTTTTAATAAGATTAATTACAAACTGAATGTTAATATCAAAAGCGCACGAGCTAAATAATCAAAGATTTGTTAGTTAATCTTACAAGCTATAGTCACAGTTTTACGATAAAACTGTGCTATAGTCGTCTCTTGCAGAGAGACGAGCTGTTCGCAGAATCGATAGCGGTTTAGCTGATTCAACGTTCACCGCCACCCGTACTGTCTCTAAGCCGAGAACTGGCGTCGTTTCGTTAGGCAAGGAGCTGCTTATAGCATAGCTAGCTGTACAACGGACACCTACGTCAAGTGCGGAAAAGAAACCCAGGAAGACAAGAAAATATAACTAGCTAAAGCTATTCACCAACTCGATCAGAGCCTAGTTCAATAAATAATAAGCCTGTATTATAAGGTAAACCAAATCATACATAATATGACCGTTACAATTATAAACTATACCAAGTGGGGAATCATATGAAAAGGGCTTCACCTGTACATTCTAAAACGGGGTTTTATGCGTAATAGCTTTTGATTTATCGTGCAAGATGTCGGAAAAATTACCCGAGTACGGAACCCTCAGTGTGCTAGTCTGACTCGCACTTGGCCGGTTTTTATGACTTTCAAACATGTTTGAGTTCCACCCGTTTGAAAAGAAAGATAACAGTAAGTAGGTAGGTATATACTTTTACAAATAAAAGGCGAATGAACTGCCGACTTCAGCTCAAGGCAAAAAATTAGTTCATTATTGACATAATATATTCTTAACCTGACCCAGTACCTGACTAGACTCATAATAATTTATTATCAACGAATAAATATATAGTTAACGGTAGTTTTTTTTTTAAATTTGAAACGTAGTCTAACATAGTATAATGAGTTGACTAATGAGATTTTCCAGAGGACTGTCCGTCACTCGCTTCATACCAACGTAGTATAGTTCTCATTAGAATATGAACCAATCAAATTCGATGTAACTTTGTAGACAACTTCTAGAATTAAGTGTAATCTAGTCTGTGGTTAGTCAGTTTCCATAAAAATAAATACTAGTTATAATATAATATATAATATAATATATAATATAATTATATGGGCTAAAAAGATTGAAGTACTTAGTAAATTCTTGAAACCGTGTAACTTTCAAACTGAATATTTTAACGACAATCTTAATAGGTATAGATATTAACTCAGTTCGTATCCACCACATTTCATTGAGTTTGATTGATTGATATTCAAACGAGAGCTACGTTGCTTGAAGCGCACGAAGCGCATTACAAATTCTGGACAAATGAGATAAAAGATGCACTGTGCTCAAGATAATGGTGATTTTATTAAAAATAAGAACGTCTTACCAGTTTTATCACTGGTTTGTTCCTAACCGGCTGCTTATATTATCGGATAGCAGTTAAGATGGCTTTATGTAAAAACTGGTAGTCTGTCTCATATGGGTTCGAGCAAAACCTTGTCAAACACTCGTTATAGGTAAGTTGAATAGGTACGGAGGTAGATCATGGCATGGCCGGCATATTACAAGTATATCGAATGATTGACCTTGCGCTTGGGCACTGTTTACACGTACATCTTGATGACAAAAATTAATAACTTGAGTTACTACCTACCTATCTGTATGTAGGTATAGACATACAGGTACTTAAGTTAATTAATTAAACAGCGGCTGCGCCCTCCTACATATTGGACCTCCATCTTCATGTATATTATAAGTACCTCCGTATTCTTGCTTTATCTATGATATTGGTGTAGAAAAAATTAGGTAGTAAGTATTGATTCTTTCTAGACTTCGTCTGTGTTGGTGTTAGCTGGCGGGCGTGCTCTGCCCTTTTGGAGTGTTTTTTTTTTGTTAAAACTGACTGGAAAGCGCTCTAAGGGGGTGCCGTGCGTATGTCAGCGAGCGCCGGCACAGACGGGGTCCATACTTGTATAGTTTAACTAACTTATTACAAATAACTACCAACTTGACATTGGCTAATCTTTGTAAAGCCAGACGAGAGAGAGATTCTTTCTAATAACAACATTCCTGACTTTAAAAACGATGCAGGTAAGTACCTACTTAGTAGGCACTGAGATGTATAGTCATACCCTGTACTAATAAAAAGTAAATATGCTAATGAATTTAGAAAAACAGTTATAAGGCTGTTAAGTCAATAAGTAGGTATCTTGTTAAATACGTAAGTTATTGATATATACCTCGTATTGTCGTGTGCATAATTATAGGTACCTATCTGTCTGTAGTAACGTGATAAGAGGCAATTGAGTTACTGAATGAATCAGATTCACTACTACGTTGACATAACAGTACCTATTTAATTAATAAGATAAGAAGGACTTACGTACAGACCTACCTTAGTACTCGTATACCTAGATATTAATTCATCAATCTTATATTTAGCAGGTAGGTAGGCCTACTATTTCCTGAAAGACGATCTTTCCTACCTTTTCAGATCTAGTTTCCTAAAAACGATTTTGACAAAAAGCTCAGAGTCATCCAATTAGTCTCGTAGTTAATAACTGAGCAACAATATTTTTATGGGTGTATAAATATTTAAAAAAAAAACTAAAATACCTACCCTAAGAATTGCGTTAGATACAAGTCGGCTATTTTCCCCAATATGCTACCTGATAGGTTCCTACCTGCCTACTTTACATAAGGGAAATCCATACATTTTCCTACTCCTGAAGTGGTTAGGTATCGGTAATTTCAGTAGTTGAGTGACAAATCAAAGTAACAAAATATTTAAAGTACCTACTTTACCTAGGTACCTATACTTACCATCCATTAAGTATAAGTATAAATCTAACCGTGGTACTTATGATTGTTTTTTATAGCTACTAATTAATATATACGTCCATGATACTAATTTATACAAGTGTAAATTAAAAATTTATAACACCCCCGACAAGTGAAGGTTACAGTAACAGAAAAGAACTGATAACTTTCAAACGGCTGAACCGATTTTCTTGGATTATAGCTAAGAACACTCTCGATCAAGCCACCTTTCAAACAAAAAAAAACTAAATTAAAATCGGTTCATTCGTTTAGGCGCTACGATGCCACAGACAGATACACAGATACACACGGCAAACTTATAACACCCCTCTTTTTGGGTCGGGGGTTAAAAAAGGTTCAAGTAAATATACCGATCTACCCATAGACTTACAATTTTTTCGCTACGGATCTACCAATCTAAACCGTTAGTAAAACTGACTTTGTAAAGTCCACCTCAACGCAACTTTGCAGCTTCCAGCGTAATTAATAAAGTAAAACTGGCAGGTTGACTTTGACTAGATACACTATGCGTTTCGGATTTTTTAGGATCAGTCCCCGAACTCAAGACTTGTACAAAAAGTATAGGTAGCGTAGGTAGGTAGGTAGTATAGGTAGAGATTAGCTTGTAAATCGGCATCGTAACCATATCAGTAGTTTTTTAGCTAAGCTTATTAACTGTTTACTTTATAGTTATACTACCTATTACTTATACAAATACTTGTAGGCGAGTATTTGTAAAAAGGGGTTAGTAATTATTCAAAAAAAATGGTTTAGTAAAATATAGACCCTCCGTAATCACTTACTTGAAAGTAATCGTAGGTTATTAAAGTTTTGCTATACTTAAACCATACGTATAATTGAGTAGATTATAATAATAATCCGTTTTACTCTTAAGTTTTTTTGAAAGCATCTCTAAATTATTTTTTAAAGTAGGTATAAAGAACCGATTAATTTTTATTTATTATTACATAAGTGTACAGACTAGTAGACTATTGGTTAGTTTTAAGTCTAACTGTGTTAACTGAAGCACAGAGAACCAACAGCGCATGCGCGCTCTTCTCCCTAACAAGTCGAAAATCCATTTTTTCATTCATGCCATTTTAAGCACTAGATAAGAACACCGGTTTCCTTAAGAGCGATGCAATCGGATTTAGAGCTCAATTTAGTCTGTGCAGTTTGAAATCAACTCTTTACGAAACTAGTGAACCGACGACCATTAACAAGCCGATCTGCTTGTGACGTAACCGGTCTTTTGAAGTGATGTATTTCGAAGAATGGCATGCTCTAAAACAAAATTTACAGCTGAGATTACATAAAACAATTCAAGTTTAACGTGACGAAGCACGTGCATTATGTCTGGGAACCTTGAGACATCAGTCAACGTTGTCTGACGTTGCCGAATAATATTCAAGGTCTACCGTCTCAGTTAATTTTAGTCATCCCTGGTCGTTACTACACAGAAGTCGGATCCTTAGCCCACGTTACATAAGACTTCAGCTGTTTATCGATTTACTCACCATGTCATTGTTCTCGACAATCCAGTTGAATGAGCATATTTGGTAGACGAGGTACGCCCGGATTAGTTCGCTCGTTTTTTTGCTCTTAAACGCGTCTTTGGGGCTGTTGAAGGTTAGGTCGAGTTCGTCACGGGTCGGTGGCGGCGTGGACAGCATCCGGACGCCTCGGGGCGCGTTCACAGCCAGCCGACGAAGCAGAGCCATGGTTGAAGCTCCGCACACTGTTTACTTGAATCACACGCGCTCGTCCGCCGCCGCTAGCAACTGACAACTGTCTGACACTCTGACACTAAAGTACTGAACACAGACGCACCGGCGTTCGATACCACGACTGAGTGCGCGCGCATACGTTCCAATTATAAATCCCACGGAGGTGTGTCTCAGATTTGAACCGCGATTGGCCGGATTTTTGCCGGCCAGCATGCATTGCAAGTTTTCTGTATTAAACGTCATTTCATGCACCAAGATACGGAGATGGAGTTGAACTCGGTCGTTGACTGTTCGTTAACTCATCCCCAATACGATACATCGCCCGTTCCTTTACTAAATTGTATAATGTGAAACTTCGTGGCAGCTGAATTCTGTGAGCAATGTACTGTTATAAACGCATTAAACCGTTGCAAGCTGCCTGAAACATTACGTAACCAAGAAAATATCGCATTATTACGTCGATAAACGTACCGTGCCCCTGACTAAGACACTGATTTTATATTTATCCAGAGAAGGTCAGGGAAGACTGGTAAATTATTTGATGAAAGTCATTTTGAGAGTTATCTTTTCAGATCGATATCTAATCTTAATTCTCAGTTAGATACCTACAAAATTTCCAATCTAATATCCAATCACCAATCACCCAAATATGCCCAACCATGCCCAACAATTCAATTCAAAATTTTACGCTAATTTATCTAACAAGCGCACTTATCAATAAAACTTTGCCTAAAATAATTACCATAACTTTTGTCGGTAAATAATTAGGTACAGACTGCAAAAAATGGGCAGAGTTGGTAGGCACTACTAGTGCTGGTATTCTATATACTAGGAAATTGAATAGGCATACTACTACATACTTAAAAGAATAATAAGGATAAAAATATTCCTGTATTATCTTGGGATGTCCGGTCACATGTTATTTTACCTTGAGGTGATAATACTTACATCATAATATTCTATAAGAAATCTTTATCTTACCATAATACATAATATTATGACGTAGGATTACCTATAAGTAAGTAGGCAGTTACAGTCATGCAATACAAACAAAGATATAAATATTCACAAAGTACAAATTTCCCTTTTTATTTATCGGAATTCCGATTGCCTGGCCACCCTAGCAAAATATGCCAATATGCGTTTTTAACCCCCGACCCAAAAATAGGGGTGTTATAAGTTTGACGTGTGTATCCCTGTATCTGTGTATCTGTGTATCTGTCTGTGGCATCGTAGCTCCTAAACTAATAAACCGATTTTATTGTAGTTTTTTTTGTTGAAAGGTGGCTTTATCGAGAGTGTTCTTAACTATAATCCAAGAAAATCGGTTCAGCTGTATGAAAATTATCAGCTCTTTTCTAGTTACTGTAACCTTCACTTTTCGAGTGAATTCCCACGCAAATACCTTAAAATTTTTACAGGTCCTTCCAAATACCTAGGTACCTACCAAGCCTCATCACCACCCGGTTATAAGGTATGCCTAATGACGCAATTCCTAATTATAGGTCAGATAAAACTATTGTTTTATGGTAAATCATTAGGGAAAAAACATTAACTTTCCTGTGAAATTGTTTTCTGTAAAATTGTAAATTAGACAATTAGTCATCCAAGTCCCAAACTATACATACCTACCCTGAAAGAATTTTTTTTTTCAAAATCTGGATTTTCTGCGATGTGCCACGCTTTATAGTCGTTTTTGGCTCGAAGCTTATTTTTCGAAGTTACGCGTTGACACCTGGACAGATGAACAGACAGACATACGGATGGACTAGACGAATAGATCTACAAAGATTCTTTATTTTACTGCGGAATTCTAAAACAAATCTTATTTTACAGTTTTATAAATTGGCGCGACACCCAACAGTTAATTAAAATACTTTTAAATAGCTTTTCGCAGCGATGTATTTTTATACTGGGTGTATCATTAAATTTAAATTAATTACTGTGTGTAGATCATTAAAATTGCATCAAAACCAATAGGGCATTTCTCGTTGTTACGGTGAACTACACGGTCATGGTTGGACACGAAGAGAGGGTCAAGTGGCGCAAGTAAACCCCCAAAATTATTTTTTCAAAAGCCGCGTGGTAATGTTTCGCGACAAACTTACACATTTATATCAGTTTATACTGGTATGTGTATGTAGTTAATTTTTTTTGAATAGTTTAAGTTGAAAAATCTAAAATTCTAAAAATTAATCTCAGTAGGTACACAATTATTATAATAGGAAGCCATTAATTTTATGACTACTTATAACCAACGATTTTACGGTAACGTTGGAACCATTGATTTTAAAAGAGCCACCACTAATAATAATCAAAACCGTTTGATTCAAAACGGCAGGCGGCTCAGTTTTTATAGAAATCAGCAACCCTTTACAAACTTAGTTAAACAGAATAAAATAAAATAGTTCTACAAAACAAATTATTTATATAGTCTACCTAATATTTTATTTTTTTCCAAGCTACGGAACCATCGGTAGGCGAGTCTGACTCGCACCTGCAGTTTCGATAATATGTATCGAAGTGATAATTACACTGGCCCTTAATTTTAATTATGAATAAGGTCAATAGGCACATCCGATGCTTATTGGCACGGCAATGCAATTATACGAGATTTTATTTATACTGAAACGCAGTATTGTGGGATCAGTAATATAGTGATTGACTCCAAGATACCTGGCTGTGGGCAAGATGAAGTTGTTCATTTTGGTAAGTAATTGGGTAATGGGACTCAATAATTGCTAGTAATAATCCATCGAGCTTGAGTTCGTTTGATTTGTCTCTGAGTTCTTTAGTAATATAGATAGATAGATAGATAGAAACACTTTATTGCACACAAAAACACATGTAAAGGATCACAACACAGAAAGAAGAAAACAGAAAAAACAATTGTGTGCAAAGGCGGCCTTATAGGTAGGTTTTTGGTGATTTGTATGAGATTCGTATCTATTGAATTGCACTGCGAAATAATATTTTTTACCGGAACCATATCTGCTACTAATAGGAAATAAATGAAAATGTAGCTATATAATATTAAGCATATTATTATATGTGATTACAACAAGTGAACTTTTTACTAAACTATATTTCACTGATCGCGATTTATTTGCAGTTACCCGTAGGGGAGTTCCGAACCCATCTATTTCATAGTTAATTCATAAGAGATTAGATTTTAACTTACCAAATAATAATTTAACACTTAGATTTGACGGAGAGCCAATCGACAAATTTTTTTCATTCTCTATCCCGAAAGACTCTTAATCTTCTTAGGGATAAAAATAAAACTAAAATCCATTAATAGAGAGTTAGGCAGTCTCAGCGTAAAGCGTGCGCAGACTGAGTGAGATACAGACAGACATACAAAAATGAAAAAATACTATTTTAGGTTCCCTCTGATTATTATTATCATTATCAAGTTTTATTTTAACTAACTAGGCACCAACAAACTAAGTAAAGTAAAAATAAAAGTAAAATATTCTTTACTCTACACCAAAACTGAAATGTACCTACCTATCTTTAACAAAATAATAGATTTTTGTACAATAGGCGGCCTTATCGCTAAAATAGCGATCTCTTCCAGGCAACCTAAGATAGAGGATATAATAAAAATTAAAGCAAGTGGAAGTGGTGCACTAATTAAATCAAGTATATGCACATAATGTATGTATATAATAATTATAATAATTTAAAAAAAAGTTAATAAAATACAAAGATAAATAAGAAAGGAATAGACGACAGATGCGAGGAATAAAAAGTAAAAATAAATAAATAAACAAGATAGGGTATAACTAGGTAAGTCTTTTAAAAGTCCTTTTAATATACCTATACCTACCAATTCAGAATCAATGTGTGATAGCATGCGTGCATAAAACCGGTTTGACAGACGGTAGTTAACAATAACAATGTGATGATTAGCTGCCTAATAGGTGTGTTGTGTCTACCTATGTGTATTCTAGTCGAGAGGCAGTAGCCAGCCACGGTGTTTGATTCCGAGAGTACACCTCTAACTTTTCGGAATTAATGTGCGTTTTAAGCAATTAAGTATCACTTGCTTACGGTAAAGGAAAACTTCGTGAGGAAACTTGCTTGAGAGTTCTCCATAATGTTTTCAAAGGTGTGTGAAGTCTGTCAATGTGCACTTGGTCAACGCCAACTTAAAATAATCCATACTAATCCATACTAATATTATAAATGCGAAAGTCTGTCTGTCTGTCTGCTACGCTTTCACGGCCCAACCACTGAACCGATTTTAATGAAATTTGGTACAGACTTGGGATACATCCTGGGGAAGGACATAGGCTACTTTTTATCCCGGAAAATTGAAGAGTTCCTACGGGATTTTAAAAAACCGAACTCCACGCGGGCGAAGCCGCGGGCATCCTCTAGTAAATAAAATAAAATAAAATAAAATAAAACTTGGTAGACTAAACCCCTTCTCATTCTGAGGAGGAGACCCGTGCTAAGTACTGAGTCAGGAGCCAGCGATGATGATGATGAGATGATGACGTTGTGTTAATCTGTACCTACTATTTATTGGCTTGTAAGTTGTATCAGCGGTTTTAAGTAGATTACCGTAAAATATGTGTTTCTGTTTGACCACGGTTTGTTTAGGTTAAATTCCGATTCGTATTTCTACCATAAATAAATTATTATTAGAATCTTACGTAAGCCACCCAGTTACTGACTTACATGAATGAAATAGCAGTCTGCACTCTGCAGTCGAATGAAAATCTATACATATAATAAAATTGCCGAAAAGTGGTGTCTGTACAATGGAAATATATAAAAAAAAGTAGCAGGGGTTGTTATTATATCGATGCCGAACCCGAAATTGTAATTAATTTTTTTTGTCTGTCTGTTTGTCTGTGTGTTTGTGCACGCTAATATCAGAAACGGCTTATTCGGTTTAGATACGGTTTTCACTAATATATTGTAGTAAGCTTCACTTAACATTTAGTGTTTATTTCATGTCAATCGGTTCATAAATAAAAAAGTTATGTCAATTTAAAGAATCACGCTGCCCGAAAAGTCACTATTCCACGCGAACGAAGTCGCGGGCACAGCTAGTACTTAATAATTATAAAGTTAAGCCCTACACTTTTAACCTTGTAATAATAAAGTATTTTCATTACGGATTAAATTTCATATACGGAGACGCAGGCCGCGCAGGCGATGCAGTTCAGCACAGCGCCGAGTCTTGTATATAAAGAATGCGTTATCAATATCATAGAAGAGAGATTAAAGCCCTGTGCTGTGCTCGGAGTGCTTAGTATCGCTGATGTGGAAGCGAAGGCATACCACTATCAAATCAAAGTTAACTGTTAACAGTTTAAAGTAAATAAATCATTTATGTAAGAAACCTTCAAGGCTTCATTTTATGGGATCTTTTCCAATAAATAAGTATATTATATATATATATATATATATATATATTTGTTTCACAGGCTCTTTTCTCCTTGATCCTAGCTGTCAGTTCCGAGAGTGAAAATTCGAAGACAAAGACCATCAAAGATGAGAAGACCAAGACCGTCAAAGATCAGAAGAGTGACGATTCAGGTTTCCTCGAAAAATTCTTAACACCCCTAAATCATGACATAAACCAAAGGTATGGCTTAAAAGGGGAAGAATATAGTAACGAGGGACTGATGAGAAATTATTACAATGGATACTATGATTACAATGATGAAAACGAAGATTACGTGAAATACGGAGGTGTATCGGGCCTTTACAAGCCTAATATTTGGGAATATTCTAAAAATGTCGGTAAACTGGGCCTCGTGGGTTACAAGGATGGTGGCGAACAAAATGTTTGGGGTAATTTGAGAAACTCTGAAGGTAAATTGAAAAACATAGGCATCTATGACAGGCGTAACGATTACTCTAATAACGGAAATAAGGGTTATGGTGAATTAAGAAAAGGATATCGTGATATGAGATACGGAAATATAGGCTATAACGGTGAATTAAGAAAAGGGTATGGTGATATGAGATACGGAAATATGGGTTATGGTGAACTAAGAAAAGGATATGGTGATATGAGATACGGAAATATGGGCTACAACGGTGAATTAAGGAAAGGGTATGGTAATATGAGATACGGAAATATGGGTTATGGTGAATTAAGAAAAGGATATGGCGATATGAGATACGGAAATAAGGGTTATGGTAACATGGGGCTTGGAAATATCTTCTACAACTTGAATATACCGTTCGAGCCTGAATATTTAGGTTATGAAGGTGGTGTATACCCAAAAGGATATGGTATCAAAGAGAGGTATTACTATAGATTGATCGGCAGGAGAGGATTAGGATTCGACAAAAGGACAGCTACTTCTTACGGACTGACTGCACCGATAACGCCGGAGCTTTTGAGCGTGGTTGGAAAAAAGTACTACGACGATCGCGATTACTATGATTATAACCAAGAGGGAACTTACAAAGTATAATGGTTCGATATTTCCACTTTTCTATACCTATACCTACTTATGTATAATGAAACTGTAACTGGACCAATGAAATTATAATTGAATTTATTATTGAAAGAAGCATTTTTAATTGTTGATATAGAGCCCAATTCATGTATTTTTAATAGGTACGTACACATATAATGATTCATACAAAATTTACATAGTATAAATAATTATAATAAATAACTACAGCATATAATATAGGTACATACATAATATACCGAACGTTATATCGAAGGTCTCCCGTCCTACTATGTCTAAAATATACCTATACCTAGCTAACTAGCTATGCTTTTCCTGCTTCTTTAGTATGGCCAAACCACAGAACAAGTCTTTTTCCTAAATCTGTGGGCCAAACCCTTCTAATATTGAGATCCGTGCTCTGTAGTGAACCGGCGATGGGTTGATCATGAAGATGATGATTATGAGTTTAGGCATATTTTAACCAAAACTGGTTGGTTTTTCGCCTAGACTTCTAAAGCAGGTTAGACCAACTCCTGGGTTCGATTCCTGGGTTGAGTCAGGAGTCAGTTACTGAAGTTTTCTGTCAAGATATTCTTAGCAAGTAGGTAGATGCTAGTGGAGTTAAGGATATTGGTGGCGTTCGCGACTCGGAGAGCACGTAAAGCTATCGATTCTGCGTCTGAGCTCTCTCCGGTCGTGTCGGTTTTCTGTCCAATTTGACTATGAGAGTAAGGGAATATGTTTGCGCCCACACTTGTGCACTTATCAAACCCGCTAGCAAGCGATGATGCAGGCTAAGGCCCGGTTTCCACCTAAGCGGAGAGGCAAGAAGATCTGTTCAGTCGACTAAACAGATTCAAAATAGATAAGGTGAAAAAAATATGATCACATCATCTTTTAAAAATCATATTGGTTGACTGTACACATCTCTCCGCTCCGCTTAGGTGGACACCATGCCTTAGATGGAGATGGAGTGCGCTTTCCTAGAAGATGCCTATTATTCACTTACTATTACTATCTAGTGGAGGGAAAAACTGATGCCGGAAGGGAATCGGAAAATACTGCTCTTAATGATTTACAGTTGAATTGAATCACTCAATAACGATAAGATAAAAATCTAGTAGAGGTTCCGATAAAACGGGCACCACTGATTTGACACAAACTAAATGATAGGTAAGTAGTAAGTACCTATCAAGTAAGTGGGGAAATCTGGATTCAATATTCCCTTGAACACTTATTTTAACTTTCCCTATTCCTTTCTGATAAAGAGCCGTGACATAGCAAGTGATTCAATCCGGAAAGTTGTGTGCGTGCCCGGGATCGAATTCCTGACCCCCCAAATAGGAAGCCGATATCTTAACCACTAGGCTGTCACCGTCTAACAACCGAAATTAGGTACCTACTTAATAAATAATCAATCTATCTTTAATCTATCGATAAGTTTACTTAGCAGTTAACTGTCAAAAAACCGGCAGTGCGAGTCAGACTCGCGCATCGAGGGTTCCGGACTCGGGTAATTCTTTCGTAACTTTGCACATTAAATTTACTAAACTAGGTACTTATATGTACAGGTTAAAGCTTATTCATATACCCTGCTTGGTAGGTATATCTTACTTTGAAAATTGTAAATACTAATTATTATTTGTTCTAATCACATTTTAATTTTTCTTTTGTGATGTAACCACACGGTTCACGGTTTTCGGATTCTTTCCTTTGTGCTATAAGACCTACCCACCTGTCAAATTTCATGGTTCTAGGTCAACGGAAAGTACCCTATACGTTTATTTAATAGACACGACAGACGGACAGATAGACAACAAAGTGATCCTATAAGGATTCCTTTTTTTCTTTTGAGGTATGGAACCCTAAAAATCTGTACAAATTCAACGTTGCTAAGTTATCGACAGAATCCAGATAGATTTTATTAATTTTGGCCATAAAAGGTTATAAAATAAAAAAACATATTATCGGTGAATAGCATCTTTTCTTATTCAATAGTATATTTAATTTTAAAATAATATTATAGTTGACTAATACAAACCGACCACTTTAAAAAGGCACCAGGTTGTTATTAAAAACATCGAGATAAAAGGCCAAGTTAGAGTGGTCGCAACTATGTGTGGTAAAACAAACACATCTAAATATCTTACATTATAATATATAGGATCTACTTAATCATAATTATCATTATTATGTTATACCAAAATTATCTATTTAATATGTACAATTTTTATTATAGTAATATTATTATATTTTATGATATATTGTGATGTCGTCCTTTCACACTACTCATACAATTTATATTCATACACGCTTCCTTCAAAATATAGACATGAAATTAAAACAAAAAGTTCTACTTTAAAGATCATTTTATACAAAATAATATGGTAATATTTTCACTATGTGTACAAGAAATACACAAACTGTCTGAATTTCAATAATATTTGTGTAAGAAAAAGTTATATCAATTAGCATAATAGATACTCGTACAAATCCATTTGTATGGATAGTGCAAACCTGATGGAAAATGCTCAAGTATTTTTCTTTACAAGTACATATACATGTTATAGTGAAAAGTTAGGGTGGAGAGTTAGATTAAAACCGCCTGGTGACCTTATCAAGCGATACAAAATGGAATCACAATTATTATACACTAGAAAAATACTCGAGATTATCTGCGTGGTGTATTCTGACCCTAAGGTGATACGCTGGCTATACAGTATACACAATCAAGTTTACCGGTCAAGATTGCAGCGGACTTGAAGCGGAGTCCAGTAAACTTGACTGTATACAGGGTGTAACCAGAACGCTAGGAGACAGGTGATAGTACTGATGATTAATTGATTACTGATAAGGTACCATAAAAGAAACTACGAAAAAAATGCTGTATTTCTTAAAAGTTCACGATATATTGCAAATAAAACATCTGACTGACGTTAGAGGTCAATGAACGTTTCGCAAATAAGTCACTCGAAGTTAATGCCGCGTCGAAGGTGGGGCATTGACCCGAGTTTTGCACGCTACACAATGCGGCTTTGAAAAGTACTAAATCACTAAAACTACATGATAAGGCAAATAGTTATTGGCATTGAATTTTGTTAAGGTAGTATAATAATAAGACTAAGTTATTGCTAGCGTTCTGGTTGAACCCTGTATATGCCTATCACTGTGCATAATGTCATGCATACTGACGAATGACGCTGTATGGCTATCGTTGACTGGACACCGCTTCAACCGCGCTGCAAACTTAACGGTAAACAAACTTGATCGTGTATAGCCAGCGTTATATGAGTACTTTGTAAGTTGTATTAGCAACTTTGCCCTTAGTCAAAAATAAAATAATATAATTTTGACCTATTTGAGATTCATCGTTCTGTACCTTCTTCCTTTTCTTGAGTAAAAATAATGATACGTATTAACAGTAGATTTGAATGTTAACCGACGCGGTCGTTCTAAAGAACGCGACCGAAGTTACCGCAACAACCGCTTTTTTTTTGTTAAAATATTTAGTTTTCACTGTTAAAAAATTCTAGTCAATGTCTAGTCAAGTCTAGGCCGTGATAACCTGTAAGTTTTACTCGCGTAATTGACAACACTAATCTATATTATACTAATAAATAAAATTGAAGTGTCTGTCTGTAATTTCGAAATAACTACCTCATATTAAGCTCATATGGTTATTTGAACTGTACCATAACTGAATCAGTTTTGAATTTTTTTCTGTCTGTCTGTTTGAACGGGCTAATCTTCGAAACGGCTGAACTTATTTAGATGACTGTCTGTCTGTGAAAGACAAGTAGAGGATTAACCAAGGATTAACATAGGTTCCTTTTTAAACCATCTTTCAAAAAAGAAAGTTTTGTGTTTTTCTACCTATGTACACCAATATCTCCGAGATTTCTGAACCTGATTTTTTTTTATCGATTGAGAAATCTTGCGACATTGTTCCATGAAAATTTGGATTCCAACTCCTCAATCCTGATGCTGCAGGGGATCTGACCAATCCACGCGGGCGAAGCTGCGGGCATCATCTAGTGTAAAATAAGAGTGTTCACACTAGTACATTTGCCGTAAGTTGCGTGACTAAAACTTACAGGTGTAAACGCGGCCTTAAAATACGCAAAAGTAAAAAAATGATTACCCAACCCTGAATGACTGACTCCAGAGCCGAGTGATATCAAGGATCTCATTTCTGACACATAATTTTGACGATTTTTGCTCAAAATCAATTTTAGATACCTTATTTTATGCCACTTGAACTTTTCATTCTTTCACACACTTATTTACAAAAAACCGCGATATCGATTCTCTTTCACTTTTAATTCTGTACAAAAATAAAGGACACACGTTACTTAGCAATTTAGGGTGGAAACATACCTACTTATGCCTAACACGCAACCTTAAGGCTCTTTACGCACTGCATCGGATCCGAATATAAAAATCGTAGTACTTTTGTGTAAGGTAAGATCCGAATTTCGTTTTACGGCTTCGGAAAACGAAATTCGGACGTAGCTACTATTGGTTCTGGGTGGATGGAGAATTCTCGAAATCGGATTGGATGCAATGCGTAAAAGGCATAACCGATCATACGCGATACGTGTTGAGTCAAAATAAATCGTATTCAGCGGTTGAATCGAATGCAGTGTGGTTGAAATCAACCTCTGATTGGTTGATGATCGCTCACTATTGGCTACAATGCATTGCTGCAACAAATATAACATAAATTCAGCCAATCACAAATATTGTTTTAATGACTGATGCAGGTTTTACGGAATCGACCTACTTACCGACCGACTACTACACCAAAGTTCGACAACTATAATGTGACAGCTACGATTGCAATCACTTCTTTTGGCTCCATAATGCACAGTTGCAGCAAGCATACCATCAATTTAACAATACGATAGCAATCATTGCAATGTTATAATAACAAGTTTTGTGCTAGCCAATTCCACTCACACAACACAGTACAAACGCCCAACCGAATACTATTTGTATCTGACTCAACACGCCGCATGACTCGAGTTGATTTGCGTGTTGTAGGTATGCGTCCGTCTTAACGTTCTATATTATTTATGTACAATCGCTAAACATCATTACATTTAACGTCTTGGTGTTACCGTTTTATTGATACACTAATAATAATAGTCCTCCGTTAAAATCTAAAGTATAAAATTTGTTTCCACTCAAAATACAACATATATTCTGCTATCAAATGATAAAAAAAAAATACGAATCACACTTACGCGTTACATTTATTCTCATAATTATTGTATTATAGGCACGAATGAACATTTAGAGTGCCAAGCTTCATCTACTACCACTACATACAAAATGAGCGAGGGGTTTAGTCCTACAGTTTAATCGGCCTTCATTCCATACCGCTATACATTTTAATCAAATTAATATCACGGTCCTTTCAAATCTCACTAAAATACCTAACACAATCCCCTTTCAAGTATTTTCTGATGGGTAAAAAGTATATATAAAACAGCTGATATTTTTCACATGATTAATGGCCGCATACTGAAAGATTTGTCAAAAATTCAGAGTATTACTTAAAATAATATATAGGTCGGTTAACAAGAGTTAGCATGGTCACAGGAAACAGTTATTATCTGATGTTAATGATAATAACCGGGACCGACGGCTTAACGTGCTCTTCGAGGCACGGAGGAAAAGAAAAGGATAAATACGGATCTCCAAAGTCGGTCACCCATCCAGTTATCGACTTGTATCAACGTTCACTTATATTTTACTAAAATTAAACATTGAAAATATCAGAATTTGTATTCTATAAATAAATGCCCATTAAATAAAATTCGAATTTCTTCTAAATAAATAAAAGACTATAGCTCCGGCTACACGCTCCGTCTTACCTGAGAGCTTAGGTAGCACAAGCCAGTTTGCACAGTTAAGTGCGTGCGTGTGGACGACAAGACGGTATCCCGCACAGTTCCAAAAGCTGCTAAAGATTGGACTGCACAGTTCTCGGTCTTGCCTGTGCAGTAGGGTATTTACTCCAATTTTTTTATTACTTTATTATAAACCAGGATAAAAATAATGACGTAAACTGAAAAAACTAATTAAATCGATCAAATAACAAAAAAATTATAAGCATTTAAATAAATATTTCAGATTAGACAGAGATATAGATATAGCATTTTGACGTCACTCCGTCACTAATGCCATTAGTAGCTTCGTGCGGTTTGATACAAATTTTCGTTTTGCGAGAAAGGGATAGAAGACTCTCCTACTCCAAAATTAAAATTCCTGTAACTTTGTAAATCTTTGTTGGATTTTATTATTTTTTTCAGCGTACGTCATTATTTTTATCCTAGTTTATAATAAAGTAATAATATTTATCAAATTCAAAAGTAGGAAAACACCCAATTTTAACGGAGCGTGTAGCCGGAGACTAAAGGTTTTTCACCAAAACATTTTTCATTGAGAATACATAAAATTAATAATTACGAAAGTAATTACGAAAATACACGTTAAATAAATACCCAAATATTCCCTTTGGATAATGTTTTTGTGTAACGCCTATAAAAATCACAAACATTGACTTCACTTAATTTTATTGAAATGCGCCTTCGATCTATGTCGTGCATTTATGGACTATACATACGAGTATGTGTGCATTACTAAAGCCAAACATAAGTCCTTAAATCAACTTAAATTAACAGATCTAAAAATAATGCTATCCTTTTCATATTATTCCCTGCGGAAAAGAATAGCATTATTTTTAGACTTGGCATTTTCGTTAATAGATAATATTTATCTGAATAATTACCATCGACTATGTGTGCGTATCAAGACGTATCTGAACACCATTGGGTTAGCAAAAACTAAGCGTGAAACTCGAGCATAATGCGTACTTTTCTGATAATAATAATTAAATATCGTTCTTATTTAATTGAAATAGTTGCAAAAGATGGAAATAAAATAAAGATAAAATATATTACGTAAACATATAAAAAGTCCTGACACACTATCTCAGCAATGCCCAGCCCCAAACCCTCTGATACCCCAGTCCAAACCCATGGACTTAGAAAGCCCAACACCTTGGACCTAGAAAACCCAATCCCTTGGTGGTAGAAATTTGAAATTTTACACTGAGCTTCCCTTTATAATGTAAACAAGGAATAAGACCGGATTTTTTCGATATCTCCACAGGATAGGGAATAAAGAGGGATAGGGAAAGATATTTTCGGCGAGAGTTTTATTTGTATATTTTGTACTTTATATGTACGAATTTATTATTTATTTTGTTGCTTGAGCAGTTTTACGCTCGGTTTGTGCTAACCCTTATGCGTCAATTGCCATAAAAATAAAGTTCATAGATATTATATAGAAGCTCACGCATAAAGTCTTGCGCAAACATCTTGCAATACAATGTACAAAAACACATACAGACCTATTTAGGTGATGCAGTCCGACTAAATGTGCGCGAGCCTCTAAGGAGCTGCCATACAAAATTACATACATTTTGTACGCTGATTTTAGCTTCATAATTAAACATAATTGAATAAATAATAAGTAAATAAATAGTTAAATAATTATTCCAAATTGAAATTCAGCGTGAAATATGGCTGTTCTCCAGCAGCGAAATGATTTTGTCAAATTTACAACTGTAAAAACTAAAACTCGAAAGCGACCTCGAACCAATAGTTAACACCTCCCGACTGTTTCTCACACTTTCGAGATTTCCAGACCATTTTTATGGTTCCATAGTAAGGACAAAAAACCCTTACAACTTAGTCCAGTCTATGCATGTTAGTCTGTGGCACAGCCATTTTAAAATAAACTAAAGTTGCAATTGAGATAAAGAAACCTGCTAAACCAAATTTTGAAAAGAAAATGACAGGATAGGTAAGCGAGAGCCAAAAATGTTGGTTTACTCGCTCCAATGATAAGTGGAGGGATAAGTGATAACGAGCGTCAAAGGTTTTAGCAACTAGCATGACTACGGAACACTACTTCATGCGTGTTTTGACACGCACTTGACCAGTTATTGTTTAGTGAATAAACTTACACAATTTCAGGCAATGCAATAAATAAAGATGATAAATTATAGAAAGGTAAAAATTTCATTAACTCTGGAATTCATTGTCAAGATAGGGGCTTCTTTAGGGAACCATTCAGACGGCATGTGTTCAACCTTGTCTATGTCCTGAGTGCCTTGCGGAGCGTATTTACACGCTGAATTTAGTATGCGACGTGACATGTGCGCGTCCGCTCGTACTCTGGACCGGTTCAAACCTGTCGAACATTTGTATACCCCGTTTATTCCACCTGCATGGTGCGCCATCAATCAGGACACACACTAAAACATTGCATAAACGTTGAAGACACATGTCATCTGAGCGGTTCCCTAAAGAAGCTGCTATCTTGACTGTTTTCTAGTGTTCAAATAACTTATCGTATCTATCTGACCTTCTTTTCCACACCCATCATACAACACAACGCGGATTTTCAAAATTTCGACACTTCGACCTAAAATTAGTAGGAATTGAAGCGATCACGCTCCGTGCAAGCGACCCCCGTCGAAGCACTTTCTAGAGGTCCCGCACACAGTCCTTTCACTGCCCGCGAACGGCATCGGCAAATTATTGTCCAATTGACACCCTCACCAAGCAGAGAAGTCAAGGATTACCACCTGCGTGAAAGAAACATTTTTCATAATACTAAAATTGCCAAAGTGTAGTCACAATTCTCTATCTAATCCAAAATTTAACGGCTTGAGCCCATTGAAAACTCAATTGAATTCAATTTTTTTTACAAATTCATAGAACACTAAAAACTACATAGTTCAGTGATTGGTTGCCCGCTGGACCAATCTTTGCAAGATTAGTTCAGTGGTTGACCTCTGGATCAATTTTGGCCACATTAGTTCAGTGGTTGAATGCTGGACCAATTTTGGTGAGAATAGTTCAGTGGTTGACCGCTGGGACACTCTTAGCGAGATTAGTTCAGTGGTTGACAGCTGAACTACTAATCTTGCGAATTTCAGTAGTTGACCGTTGAACCAATTTTGGTAAGATTACTTCAGTGGTAAACCGTCGCACGAGTGTACCAGACTATCGGCCAGCAGGGAGAAGTTCCGAATGCTCGGAGGCGTATAGCAATCCCCTAAAAACGTCACTTCGTGATGACCGCGACCGCTCTGCCAAGAGTGGTACGACGAAGAAGAAACCGCCGAGCAACGGAAACTCACCTAGTCGGAATCCGACTCGTCGTTGACACTGGACCGCAGCTTGGAGAGCGTGCGGCGCGCGGCGGGCGTGCCGTCCTCCTCGTCCGACGAGATGACGATGCGCTGCCGCGGTTTCACGCCCGTCGCGCCGCGCGTCATCCGCCGCGCGCACCCTTCCTCACCACCTTCAACGCAAATAAATAAATATGTAGAGCTCGTTCACACAGGCTGCGTAAGTGTTGTGTAAGCGTAGACGTAGTGCGTACCATTGCGTTGTAATGTATGGAACTGTATGAAACATGGCAGTGGCATACCACTTGCGTGGCGTTAACGTTCACGTAGACGTAATGCGGGCAGTTACGTCTATGGGTTCACGCGCGTCAATACGTGTCACGTGTACGTGCTGCATACACAATTGGTGTGAATCGGCTTTAAAGATATGACGTCAATAGTACTCACCCGGTGGCTTTAACTGTCAGTTTCGCTTCAAAACTCCTTGAATTTGTCTAAATGTATTTTTTTAGGTTTTCCTTTCTTTGATGAAATCAATATGGGTACATAATGGGTATATCATACTGTTATACTCTAAAATTTAGTTGCCAACAGAATCAGTACCATGCTCGCTAACTATACCAACCTTCCGTCTCTTTGTGCTTGGTCGCCTTGGCTTCCTTCTTGGCCTGTTTCTCTTGCTCCTTCTTGTCCATCTTGGCTTTCTTCAGCGCTCTACACTTCTCCAGCGTGGGCTTGCCCTCCAGCCCCGCCGTTACCAGTAGATCGTTCATCTTTGCCACCCGGTCCTTGTTCTTTGTGCAACCTGAGCGAAACTTTAGGTTATCTACTTTGTTTTGATTGCTTGAATTTATGAAATTTTAGTGGAACTGTGCATTTTGGTCAATAGGGGAGAGATTGTCAACTAATTAGAGGTGTTTGCGAAGGTCTCACTGTAAGCGTTCAAATTATGGCAATGAACAAATAAATTACATTGATATAATATGAATGCGTGATACCTACGTATCTTTTTAGTTTAGTAATACATTTAGCGCATGTCTACCATCTATAACAAACAGTGCATGCATTCAGTGTGACCACAACCGAAAGTGATGCTTTATACAGTAAGCTTCTTGTAGTCGGACCAGTCACTCGGGGCCACGCATTAGGTGCATGTCCTACACTTTATTCTCTTACCGCCCGTTTCTTGTAGTCAAACCAGTCACCCGGGATCATGCGTTAGGGGCATGTCCTACACGTTGCTTACCTATCATCAGCTTCTAGTCGAACCAGTCTTCCGGGGCCGCGTTTTAGGGTCATGTCTTACACTTTACTCACCTTCCATATTATGATTCTTGTAGTTGAACCACCCGGCCGGAACTGTGAGTTAGGAGTATATCCTACTTTACTCACCTTTCGCTCGCTTCTCGTAGTCGAACCAGTCGCCTGTGGTCTCGCTTTATGCGCATGTCATACACTTAGCTCACCTTCTGTCAACTTCTTGCAGGAATTTCTTCATGTCGATGATGCCGGGCTGGCGCAGATACCACTTTGGGGGACTTCGGCGCCTTGGGCCATCCGGAGCCGCGCCTTAGGGGCATGTCAAACGTTTAGCTCACCTTCCGTCAACTTCTTGTAGTCGAAGCGTATGCCGGCCGCCTTGAGGAACTTCTTCATGTCGGTGATGCCGGGCTGGCGCAGCTCGGGCGGCACGGGCGGACGGCCGCGCCGGCCCGGCGTGCCGGACGCTTTGGGGGACTTCGGCGCCTTGGGCCGTCCGGGGCCGCGCTTTAGGGGCATGTCCTACAATTTGTAGAAATAAAACCACATCCCGGATTATAGTACTACCCTACTTGAGATAAAATCGGCCAAGTTCTTGTCTGTCTGAATGCTTGTCCTGACGCCTGCATATAATGAGATCAAAATAAGAACAGAAAAGTCAATGAAGTACAGTTTGTTTGATAAATTCTTTGCATATATAATGATTTCTTTTTCTAAGTATTACAAAATTTAATATTGCAAATACCTAGGTAGTTCCAAAAAATGTTAGCTACAGAATAAATACAATATCTTTTTTCTAGAAACTATTTTGAATTGACGGCAAATCTCAATACAAATCCCTTTAGGGAACTTCTGATAAAACAGGGCTTCGACGTCACTGGCGGGCGTCAAATGTAAATAAAGTAGCCAATTTTTTTTTACGTCATCACAGATTATTTGACATATCGTCGATTCAGGATCAAATTGAGAGTTCTCTCACTCTAGTTCACTTGGGCTATACTAACTACTTTACGGATAGAATACAGTTGCATCACAACTCACAAATAACGAAGCCATCTTTAAGCTCAAACAGTTTCAAAACTAATGAAAATGAAATAAAAACTATTTAAAGACAAAGTTCTTTTATACTTACGAAAATTTCCACAATATCTGCTCCGATATCGGTAGGAGATGTCGATTCGATAGGAGATATAGAATTATTTGTGTATCCAACATCGAATCAGAATCCCTAGTGTACTTAATCTCTCATAGGGTATGGACGGAAAAGTTTTCTATGACTTTCCAGTCCATACTAAATGACAGATTTACGTACAGTTAATATTAAAGCCTGACCAGAAAAATAAAATACCTTATCTAAAATACTACATTATTGCGGAAAACGCGTGGAACTAATTTATAGAATACCATATAATAGCAGCGCCCCCAGAACAAGATTTTTACATTACATGTTACATACATACATTATACTAACACTTGAAAAAATTATACTAGGGCCTTAGTACCGATATAGGAGCAAATACATATTATTGAAAGGCTGTTCGAATGCTAAAAGTACATTTGATTAACATATTAACTTTACAAATGATATGTTAAATGAAATCTTTAAAAAATGATGCTTACGTCATCGCTCTCTTCAGACCCACTCTCGGAAGATCCGGACGAGTCATCGGACGATGATGAGTCGACTGTCGTCACCTTAAACGGAAGAAAATGTAACAATTTAAAGTTCTGCCTGACCGGTTGTGGAAAAACTGCATCAATCATTATTATAATCTCAATTGTTGTGATTGGCTGGATTTATGGTATTTTATTATGTAGTATACTTCGTTGGGATATTAACTCATTGGATATGACGCCTCTAGCCTGCAGCTTGGCAGCCGCGAGCTTTGCAGCGGCGGCTTTTTTGCGAGGCTTGCGTTGCCAGTTTCTTTCTCTCGACGTTTGCATCATAGTAACTATACAGCACTGCAAGAGGCACGGGAACGTCACCCAAGTATACTTAGTTTGGATGTTACCTCATTGGACATGACGCCTCTGGCCTGCAGCTTGGCAGCCGCGAGCTTTGCAGCGGCGGCTTTCTGTGCGGCGATCTGCGCAGCTTGCGTCGCCAGCTTCTCCCTCTCGGCATTCGCGTCGTAGTAATTATACAGCACTGTGAGCGGCACGGGAACGTCACCGAAGTACACTTCGTTCGGGATGTGTGATGAGTCCAGACAGTCATCGCTCCATCGCCTGGTTTAACAAACAAAAATATTTGCTTATAAAATAAAACAGGTGTGATATTTTGGGAAAGATTTCAGCATGAGCCGAGGGTTTACATTTGAGTCCAGAGTAGAGCTCGTACTTATCGCCACTTTGTGTGTTGTACTTTCATACGCGGATGGTATGCAGAGAACGAGGAGATTCGTCACAAATAAATGCAGCAAATGGCTTAACATGCTCACCAAGTATGTCTATGCTTTTAAAGTATACCGGATAAGAACAAAATAGATCCATCTTCAAAACTAAATGAGCGTGCCAGACGTCTTTCGGCACGTGATTCGTCCTACCATCGGAACTATATCCCTGACAAAGTCCTTCCTAAACCTAGTAATCAGAGAGGACGCGTAATGATGGCGGGGACACGGTGGGTCACTAGCGCCCAGTGCGCCTAGGTAGGCGTGCCTGGTGACTTAAAATAAAAAAAAGATATTTTTAATTCAATAAAACTTTTACAAGTACTTTTGAGTCGTCATAAGCATCTACCATTGGTTCGGAATGCCTTTCCTACCGCGAAGAACCAGCAAAAAACTCGGCGGCTGCTCTTGCTCTTAGCTTGTAACTTGTCCTACCTTCTGAACTGTATCCCGGAGAAGTCCTTTCTGAACGGTCGTATGGCGTACTGATATCCGGAGGGGGCGCGCGGCCGGCCCGCGGGCATGGGGCGCGCGGCGGGCGGCGGGCCGCGAGGGGCCGCAGCACTCGGCGTCGGGGGGGTCAACTTGGTGGGCGTGCCTGGTGGCTTCGGCTTGTTTGTAGACCCCTTGGGACGACCTCGTTTTTTCGGCTGGATAGAAATAGAAATAAAAAAATTATGGGGCCACACTTGCTTTTGGATGTTATGTGAAGTAAAATGAAAAAAAAACCTCATCATCACCATCACCGCCACCGGGGAGAAACATATTTTCTCATGTAACCTTCAACTAACTATGCTGATCATTGCGCATGGTCTAGCCGTACATCGATAAATCGCCCACTGCACAGGTATAAGGTCATAGATCTTTTAACTCAACAAATATAGTAAAACACCCACTGCGCAAGTTCAAGGTCGTTTTAACTTGACACCAACGGTAAGTTACACGAATGAAGGAACTGAAATTCATTAGCAACTTTTTAGAAAGGGAAAGTGGAAATGCAACAGAGCGGCACTAAAGAATTATTGAATTATAATAAACACTTTTAAAAATCTTAAAAATATAAAATGTCACCTCCAAACCAGGTGTCATTTTGCCAGGTGCGAAGCCCATTTTTGCACCTTCCGGACTACTGAACGGTTTTCTGTCTTCTTCGCTGATAAATAAAATATAAAAGGTAAGTAATGGCGTCGATTCTGATGTTTTTCTCTTATCTATCTGCATCTTTTTCTTTTTAGTACATACTGCTAAAAAAAGGATGGAAAATAAATTTAAAACTCTAAAATTTAGCGCCACCCTACTTTAGACACTATAATATGCTCAATACTGGCACCTTGGCAGTTTGACAGTTTTAAATAAAATCAAACTGTGTCTGTCCTTTTCATATTGCATTAGTAAGAAAAAGATGCAAATACTCTAAAATTTAGTTGTGATCAGAATGAATACCAAAGTGCTATTTTTGGAGGATTTGTGTCTGGAATAAATAAATGCTAATACCAACTAGACTCAGACTAGTCTTATTAATGCTAGGATAGATTAGACAGTAGATTATATCCAAAATGCTAACCTTTTATCTGAAGGCGTCCCCGTGGGCTCCTTGGGATGTGCAGCATCCTTGCCAGCTTCTGGTAAGCCTTCAGGTTTGCTCGATTCTAGAACAAAATGCAATGCGGATATCCACTGCTGAACAGACGATTCTGACGATATGCGTCATATTTGATCTTTTGTTTTTTTTTTTAAATCATAGACTAGCGCTTGGCTGCAATCAAACCTGCTAGCAATTAATGATGCAGCCTAAGATTTAGAATGGAGATAGATAATATCCTGGATTAGCACATAGGCTACTTTTTATCCCGGAAAATTAAAGAGTTCCCACGGGATTTCGAAAAACCTAAATCCACGCGGGCGAAGTCGCGGGCATCGGCTAGTATTAAATATGCATGTGGAAGGAAAAAAGGAGAGATATATGTGTGAAAGTGGTGAATAATATGACATGACAGAAGTGAGTGGAAGATTATGTTTTGCAATCATACTTACCAACTGGTTTCTCAAGTTCTACCCTTGTTGTTTGTCCATCATCTAAAAGAAGAAAAATCATTGAATACCACCCACAGTAATTCAAATACTATATTAATATTATAAAATATTAAAAAGTGTCTGTCTGTCTACAATCTTTTCATGGCCCATAACCGGTTTCGTCCAGCAGAGGTAGCTCACATCAATGTTAAAGTTAGTTTTAAAATCCAAATTAACAATAAAAAAATGGAAGAGCTTCTTTAATTGTTAAGTTGTAGCACCATCAAGATTATTTTGTTTTTGTTATTTTTTAACAATAACTAGATGTAACCTTCCAAGGTGAAGAACCGTCAATGCATAGTTTGAATCGCACTTGGCCAGTTTATATGATATATAGCTATATAGATGTTTTACCTTTAGATGGGTCAGCTATCTTGGTGACTTCTGCTGGTATTATAGCGGCAACATCTGGAGAGAGGGCAAATAATAATATGTAGTGTAAATTGTAGTATAATGTTAGTTGTAGTTAAATGTCAAGTTAAATATTTAAAAAAGCTTTATTTGACAAAACTAACTAAGTACAACACCTTAATAACAAGCAAAGTACCTAGCCCCCAAAGTAGGTTTTCCTGCGCTATGGGAAGCCAGTCTTACGCCTTTGGTTTAAAAGTTCATTTTTACAAGAAATTAACAATTAAAAAAGGGTTTTTAATTGTTAATTTCTTGCCCTTGTTATTTCAGTGCAATGCTATTATACCCCTTATAACATTGAGCTTCAATATTCAACTATCTATAATCTGAAGATAAATTACTTAGCAACATTGTTACAAAAAAGACAAAAAGCAATGTTGCTAACTTACTAAGTAACTTATCGACAGATTACAGATAGATTAAATATTTAAATGTAATGTAAAACGTGTGTCCATACACCTTCAAAACTTACCACGTGGTTTCTCAACATCAGGTCTAAGTGCCAGCTCATCTGGTTTAAAGATATCTGTCTTGATCTTGATTTTAGGATGCTCCATCTCAGCAGTCTGAAACAAAGTATTATCACGGACGCCTTAGATCTCGAGGTAAATGATGATCACAACAACACTTTAACATAGGACTCTAACTGCGTAGACCAGTTCTCGTCCTTCACTTACCACACGATTGCTCTGTCTAAACGGCTTCGTTGAACTGCTGTATGTACCTAATATCATTTCCTTACTCTGTGGTAATGTTAGTAGTTTATTTTTTATTTTTTGAAGAAATATGGGTGGATTTTATAAAATCTAATCTAAATCCACAGGGACGAAATTGTGGGCATCATGAACTTTGTATACAGATAGCTTGCATCTTGCAGACTACTTTTTATTCTGGAAAATAAATGAGCTCTCAATGGGATCTTAAAACCCTTAAATCAGCCCTAACTGGACAAAGTTGCAGGCATTAGCTAGTGAGAAATATAATAACAGAAAACTCATACCATCATTTCATTTTCTGGATGTGGCCTCTTGTGTGTATCAGTGGGTTCAAGTTTGATTTCTGGTTTGAGCTGCTTGATGTCAAGTGGTTTTTGTGTGTCCAGAGGTGGCAGTAGATGTGGCTGCGGCGGCCATGCTGCTTTGTGCACACCCACATCTCCATAGCCTTGGACTGAAACAACCTTTGATCTGCATTTAAATTGTCTGTATACTAATCAGACTCATACTAATCAGAGTGACACGCAGCTTGCTCTAGAATGGGCGGGACAGCAATTACTTATACATGGCATACTATTGTACATTGAAGATTTAAAAAGAGCAACCATCGAGTTTCTTGCTGGTTCTTCTTGTAGGAAGGGCATTCTGAACCAGTGATAAATTCAATGACATTTCAAAAGCATTGTAAAAGTTTGTTTGAATAAAAAACTTTCTCCAAATAAAAAACTTTCTGTTTCTATTAAAAAAAACTGATGTTGCACACCAGGATGGATGTATTGATGTATGGATTATAGAAGCATTGGACGGACAAAACTTTGTTGGTTGGACAGGGTTAATCGGAATGCAAAATGGATTGTTGTAAGAGAATGTATGCAATGATATTGATAGACAAATATTTTGTAGTGCAATGATGATGATATTAATCAAAACTCTTCCAAAAGAAAGCCTTTAACAAAGGGTACATAGATTATTTTGAAAATACTAATGAAAATGAAACCATAGCATTGATTAAACTTTGTGGCTGATTCTGTTATGCACAACCTCTAAACCTAACTAAAATGACAGGTCTAATATATATCTATCCTTTTTATAATGCTCCCAGCGGAAAAAGGTAGTAATCGATTTAAGCCTGTCAATTACACAGTGTAGTTTAAAGATTGTGTACAGCATAATAAGACAAATTATTATTGTTAATCAATAGGAATTCTAAAATAAAATTAATATTTTACCTTTGAATTTGGTATCTTATTTATTCTGGTTTTATTCTGGTACTTTTTAGTCTCAGTAAGCTATTTTTAGCTATATATTGCCATACTATTATAAATTTAAGTGTCTAACAATGAAAAAGATTGTTTTTGGTCTAATTTGCTATAAAAATAATACAGAATTATGAATTAAAAAACATCCAATTGATAGGCAAAAAATACAAAAATAAAAACATATCAAGGAAATAACATAAATCCACAATACTGTTAAAGACAAAATACTATCTTAAAAATGAATTGATTTCAAAAAAGTAAAAAGTATACATCTACTAAAGTTTTATTTCAGATCAAGTCTTGTTTATATACATAATATTACATACCCATATGTGATTGTGCCATATGAAGCTGCGCCTGGGTAGGCTGTTGCGGCGGGAAACTCTGATGATGTGCGTAGTTCTGGTGCGCGGGAGGAGCGTACGACAGGTTCTGCGGAGCGTAGCCGCCGGGAGGCGGAGGCCCGTACGCTGCGAAGGCATCCGGCGGCGGATAATGCGTGTTATACGCACTCGCGTACGGTTGATACGGTATTTGATGGCCATTATCTACAACAAATATGCAGCCACTGAGTTATACTTCCCAGGAAGATTTCCCTCGGACGAGTACGTGTAACACAGCATACCTATATAATTAAGCGGCAATCCGTTTCCCTGGACAACGCCGTGTCCCGGCTCACCCTCCATACGCAGCCGCTTCTGATTCATGGCTCTTTCCGCCTCATAATTCATCTTGATCACTGAAATGATAAATCACTTACAATTCCACTGATGGTAATCACACAAAACCACTTCCCCGCATCTTCGTAATAACAAATTATGAAATGTTTCGTGTTAACTATGACAGACGCCAACCGGACGCTAGCACTAAACACAGGTTATATGTTCGGTTAAAGCAAACATAAGCGTACCTTTGTTGCAGACTGATTGTTATTGATTTTAGTTACTAGAATCACTTGGGACCTTTTTTCTGATAAATTGGATCATAATAAAGCACAATATCGAGTCAAAATAGCTGTTGCATACGAAATATGCACCTAATTTATCAGCTCTGCTGACAGTAAAATTAGAAAAAAACACAAAGTGAAGTGAAGCCGAGTTCAGGAGTTTATTTTTTTTACTATTTTTTATTTGTGGTATACCTATATAGATGTAAAAATCTTATAGGTTATAGTTGGTTATGGTAATTTATGGTCAGCATACCAACTGAGGTGAACCCTAGTCGAACAAAGAGTCGTGCCCAGTCGTACTTGCACGAATCACTATCCATGTTATAATATAAATTGCGAATGTGTGTTTGTACAGGTTTGCCGGGTTTGTCCTTCACTCACATCACAACGCAGGAACGGATCGACGAGATTCATTTTTGCTTGAGCACTCTCTCATGGGCTACTTTCATCCCGTCCCGCAAACTATGCAGACGAAGTTGCGGGCATCAGCTAGTGTATAAATGGATCGAGTATCGGGCGCTTTAGTAGGTATCTCTTGTCCTCGCTCTGCAGTCAAAGTGGGACAGCGATAAGTAGATAGTTATTAATTGTTTTAATTAGGTATGGGAGCGCTGGATCCACTCTTATCTTTATACTCATGGTCGTGAACTCGTGAGATGGGTACCTAACGAACTCGGCACTCTATCACCGGTGCCGACCAGCCAACTTCCGCCGACGACGTCCCCAATCCATCCAGTCCAACCTTCTTCCAACAATGGTCGGTCTAAGGTCTGTCGGATGCCATCATGAAGCCATTGCAAGTTGGATGCCTTTTGGATTCGTCTCGTCGGTCTCGTCCTGTCAATGTCTCAGTCCACACAGATTATATATTGTAGTTTGTAGTGTCTAGGACCACAGACCAATAACATATATTATAGGATATGTCTAGGACTACGTGTCTACTGTCTATGAAATAAAAAATTAAAAAAAATGTATCCGGCGTCCGAGTTCAGTAAACTTTATTTTTTGAATATTGTGTTTTAAATACAATTAATTAAATATAAATTAAATAACCGTCTGTAATTTATGTTAAAAGTTAAATCTTAAGGACGGCAATCTTTAGTATTTCAGTGCCATACTGTGCGACTTTTTCCTAAAATTGGTAAGTTAAAAATAATAATAACAAAGGGCCATGTTGTTTTTTAGTTTTTCATTTTATCAGAAAAAGTTGTTAAAATTATGTGTATACCTACTAAAATTAGTTAATTTGTTTTTGCGCGAATAACTTAAAAACGAATGGACCGATTGAGACGAAAGTTTCGCATACTTGGGTCCTCCCAACTTCGATCAAGTAGGTATATTATATCGCGTGTGATCCAGTAGGTAAAAGTAAAACTCGAGATTGTTTACAACCTGCCCTTCTGTAAGGGCAACCCTTTAACTCAATTATTTTTAGAGGTGGGCGTTATAACATACAACACATTATATATTACAATATATTTTTATAACGTTATAACACATTATAAAATTTGCCACTAGACTGTTGTAATATAAATTATTACCTATATTAATTAGTGTTTAATTCGTTTGAAAATCTATAACAGCGCCATCTATGTACACGAACGCTCATCCTGACCGGAAAGATTTCGTTCGTACTAGTATTCAAAGTAATGTGAACACTCCGGCCGTAATAATAAAAGCTATTTTTTATTGGCGACGAACAGAAATAAAATTATAACACTGTTGTTTTAGATTGCAAAGTATTGTAAGCACTCTTCGTATATACATAAGAGCTATTTTTAATTGCGAGGAGACGAAGATAAACAACAGTTTAGATAAAACAACACTTTCATTCAATATAATATTTCCAACGTGAACCATTTACAGCATTTACACAGTTGCGAGTTTTTAAATGCGTCAAACTGTTATATTGTGTTTTGAAAATTATTATCATCGTTTTGAAGTATTATGTACTTAATTGTTTTTGGAAAAAACATAGTGTGAATAGTAAATTAGATGACTATGTGTAACATATTGTTTAATACGTTTTGAGTTATTTTTAGATTTTAATGTAATTATACAATTAGTGTAAAAATCAAAGTTAAATTATTTTGTGTTTTGTCCTGATTGTACCTAATTGATGACAAATTGATAGTTAGATTATAGACGCTTTCTAAAAAGCAAACCAAAAAAACGTACCATGTTCCTGGTACTGAGTGTTAAAGTAATAATTCCTCTTTATATAATATGTTATAACATCTAAACAACAGCAAACTGCAACAACAACAACCAACAGCGTAAATAATTTCAATTAAAATTTATAACATTTAATATATATTATAACAGTTTAAAACAACAGTTATAAAAATATATTACAACAGTTTATTTCGTTGAAAAATTGTAACAGTTTAGCCCACCTTTAATTATTTTAAAGAGCTATTATGCACTGTCGATTTGTCGCCCGGCCGAATAGTCGATAGTGCATAATGGCTCATGATTTGTGATGGGTAGATCTTTTACCGAGTTCAGTCTATCAGTTTACCCTGCCAATAACCAAAATAGAGAATTAATTTATTGTAGGATGTAAACAATGTAGTGCCTATGCCTACCCCAAATATGATTTATTCATTGATCATCAGAAAATGTTTGTAATGTGCAATAGTCTTGTTAAAACTGAATTTTGGAAAGTTACCGTTTTTAAAATTTCATTATAATGATTGTTGTAATTGGCTGGATTGATGGCACTCTTGCTGCAACTTTGCATTTTAGCCAGTGAAGAGTGTTAGACAATCAGAGGTTATTGCAATCTAGCTGTCAAACTTTAATACTAGTCCACCTGTATCCTCTTTAACCCAACACAGCCCTTTTAAAAGTTGGCACCAAAAAATTTGAATTTTCATTACTGTAAATGTTGTTTCCATTTCTATTTTTTCAGTTTTTCGAGGCAAAGAAGTCATAATCATGTATAAAATTGAGGATTTGACAATGCCACCTTCCAACAGCCAGGATCTGGACCTTTTGTAAGTTCATAGCTTAATTTGTAGAATAAAAGTTAGGATTGTGGCTAATTTTATCGTACACAATCTCTAAACTAAAATTGCAGGTCTAAATTTAATATGTATTGCTATCCCTTTTATAATGCCATAGTGTTATCATTATTAAGTGGTCACCTTCTAGACCTTCTGTTAGAAATCTCTTCAGAAGTAAATAAATAAATAAGGCCTTTATTGCTGAATTTATACTAATTAATTTAAAACTTGCACTTTAGTCCCTTTGCGATCAGCATGTCTTTTGACGCATAGGCCTCCTCCAGGTGTTTCCAGATGAGTCTGTTTTGTGCTTCTCTTGCCCATAGTGACCCAGCCATCTAATGTTGTCTACCTAACGCTTTCTTTGTATACCAAACTTAAAGATACTTACTTCAGAAGTAAGATGTCCCACATGAGCACATCATTTTAATGCTTATTTATTTTTAAGTGTTTGGTATAAATTTAATGAATAAATAAATAACTTTCCAGGAACTTGGAAGGCGATGTGTTTCTACCAGTTGCTGAGAATGATTTCAACATATCCTCATATCTAGCAGGAGATGTTAGTTCTGAAGAAACTTTAGATGTAGCTATTGTTGACATGAAATACAGTCCACAAATTCAGTTCACTCCAGTTAGTATCTCATTTTTTCACGTACATTAGTGAGGTTTAGATATCTTTAGGAGCTTTTTGTTCTATATCATGCATAAGTTGAGTAGATAAAAAAACATGCAGCTTTTTAAGAACCTCCACCTTTTTAGGGTTCCGTCCCTCAAAACGAAATAAGGGACCCTTATAGGATCACTTTGTGGTCTGTTTATCTGTCTGTGTATCTGTCTGTTTGACATGTCTGTCAAGAAAACCTCAAGAGTACTTCCCGTTGACCTAGAATCATGAAATTTGGCAGGTAGGTAAATCATATCGTAGATCATACATTCTAAATAGATTTTTAATTATTTTTATCCAATGAACTTTAGGTTTTTAAAGATCTCGTGGGAACTGTTCGATTTTCCGGGATAAAAAGTTGTCTATGTCAATTAAAGATTATCAGTAATTATCGGTTAAGTGGGTGAGTCGTTAGGAATCCTTTGATTTTCCGGAATAAAAAGTAGCAAAAGATAAAAGTAATAGCAAAAGATGTCCGTCCCCGGGATATAAGCTGACCCTGTAGCAAATTTCGTCAGAATCGGTTAAATTGTTGGGCCGTTAAAAGGTAGCAGACAGACAGACACACTTTCGCATTTATAATATTAATTTAATATGGATTTTGATTTATCATTCAAAATATCGGAAAAAATCACGGGTACAGAACCCTCAGTTCGCGAGTCTGACTCACACTTGGCCGCTTTTCTATTTAAAATGTGCAGCATCCATTTGGTTCCACTTCTATTTGATAAAGATGTTTGGAGTTAGAGGACTAATTAATTATATCATGATGATTACTTAAAGTCAGTATTTTTTAAAATCAAATCAGATAATTTCTTTATTGTCTTGTTATACATGTTCTTTTTATAGCTTTCACCACGTGGTCCACCAGAGAGGAAAATTGTGTCTGAAAAAGCAGCGTTTGAAATAGAAATAGATGGGTCACTTACGCAAAAGAAAAAGTTTTTGGTAAATATAACTAAATTTACCTAATATCCAACTAATTTTCTAACTTGATTAACTAGGCACTTGCCTAGTTGACAAAAGTCCAATGATTCAGTGGGTAAGGTAGAGAGATTAAACTATAAAAATAATAGTAGAGTATGAAACTGAATCATAATAGGAGTTACCATAGTTAATATTGAGGGTAGTTAGTTAATGTTCTCGTAGTGCGAGAGTATCATTAGTGCACCCACTATTAGTAGTTATTTTTCAATGTTAATCATAATTATTTTTCTGAGGTGTCTCCTTCAAATATATTATTTTGACCAACTTTGATGTGCTATTATGAATAATATTCGGATAAAGTGATTAATTTAACACATTGTCTAGATAATTTAGTCATTATATATAATGACCACTGTAACAAATATTTATTATTCTACAGTATTCCCACTTACTGAACCGGATATATGTGGAAATGGAATGCAACTTCTCGCTGAACTTCAACTGGGATGTGAACAAGGTGCCGCAGCGAGCGATGTACATCCGCGCCACAGTAGTGTTCGCGGACGCCGAGCAGGCTGAGAAGCGCGTGGAGCGCTGCTTGCAACATGCGCATGTCACTTCCAACACAAGTGAGTTGATGCTGTTAGTCTGCAGTATTCCTACATCTAAACCGGATATACGTCAAGATAGAATGCAACTTCTCGCTGAACTTCAACTGGGATGTGAACAAGGTGCCGCAGTGGGCGATGTACATCCGCGCCACAGTAGTGTTCGCGGACGCCGAGCAGGCTGAGAAGCGCGTGGAACGCTGCTTGCAACATGCGCATGTCACTTCCAACACAAGTGAGTTGATGCTGTTAGTCTGCAGTATTCCTACATCTAAACCGGATATACGTCAAGATAGAATGCAACTTCTCGCTGAACTTCAACTGGGATGTGAACAAGGTGCCGCAGCGAGCGATGTACATCCGCGCCACAGTAGTGTTCGCGGACGCCGAGCAGGCTGAGAAGCGCGTGGAGCGCTGCTTGCAACATGCGCATGTCACTTCCAACACAAGTGAGTTGATGCTGTTAGTCTGCAGTATTCCTACATCTAAACCGGATATACGTCAAGATAGAATGCAACTTCTCGCAGAACTTCAACTGGGATGTGAACAAGGTGCCGCAGCGCGCGATGTACGTCCGCGCCACAGTAGTGTTCGCGGACGCCGAGCAGGCTGAGAAGCGCGTGGAACGCTGCTTGCAACATGCGCATGTCACTTCCAACACAAGTGAGTTGATGTTGTTAGTCTGCAGTATTCCCACATCTAAACCAAATATACGTCAAGATAGAATGCAACTTCTCGCTGAACTTCAACTGGGATGTGAACAAGGTGCCGCAGCGCGCGATGTACGTCCGCGCCACAGTAGTGTTCGCGGACGCCGAGCAGGCTGAGAAGCGCGTGGAACGCTGCTTGCAACATGCGCATGTCACTTCCAACACAAGTGAGTTGATGCTGTTAGTCTGCAGTATTCCTACATCTAAACCGGATATACGTCAAGATAGAATGCAACTTCTCGCTGAACTTCAACTGGGATGTGAACAAGGTGCCGCAGTGGGCGATGTACATCCGCGCCACAGTAGTGTTCGCGGACGCCGAGCAGGCTGAGAAGCGCGTGGAACGCTGCTTGCAACATGCGCATGTCACTTCCAACACAAGTGAGTTGATGCTGTTAGTCTGCAGTATTCCTACATCTAAACCGGATATACGTCAAGATAGAATGCAACTTCTCGCTGAACTTCAACTGGGATGTGAACAAGGTGCCGCAGTGGGCGATGTACATCCGCGCCACAGTAGTGTTCGCGGACGCCGAGCAGGCTGAGAAGCGCGTAGAACGCTGCTTGCAACATGCGCATGTCACTTCCAACACAAGTGAGTTGATGTTGTTAGTCTGCAGTATTCCCACATCTAAACCGGATATACGTCAAGATAGAATGCAACTTCTCGCTGAACTTCAACTGGGATGTGAACAAGGTGCCGCAGCGCGCGATGTACATCCGCGCCACAGTAGTGTTCGCGGACGCCGAGCAGGCCGAGAAGCGTGTGGAGCGCTGCTTGCAACATGCGCATGTCACTTCCAACACAAGTGAGTTGATGTTGTTAGTCTGCAGTATTCCCACATCTAAACCGGATATACGTCAAGATAGAATGCAACTTCTCGCTGAACTTCAACTGGGATGTGAACAAGGTGCCGCAGCGCGCGATGTACATCCGCGCCACAGTAGTGTTCGCGGACGCCGAGCAGGCCGAGAAGCGTGTGGAACGCTGCTTGCAACATGCGCATGTCACTTCCAACACAAGTGAGTTGATGCTGTTAGTCTGCAGTATTCCCACATCTAAACCGGATATACGTCAAGATAGAATACAACTTGTTGCTGAACTTGAACTGGGAAATGAGGAAGATGGCGCAGCAAGCGATGTAGAAGCGCGTGGAGTGCTGCTTGCAACATGCGCATGTCACTTCCAACACAAGTGAGTTGATGTTATTATTCTACAGTATTCCCAACTACGAAACCGGATATACGCCCAGATGGAATGGATGGAACTTGAACTGCATCTTGCGCCGCCTGAATCCGAGGTCGCCATTCCAGCACCTTGGGACCCCAACTTCAACTTTGTTTCGAACTATGTGCCCTGCAAACTTCCATTTCAGCTTTGTCACTAGCTTTAGACTATTTCTATTGTGTGTATGAAATTATGTTTGAGAATTTTGTTGTTTTGAAATTTTATTGAGTTCTGTTGGGCCAACAGACCTTTGAAATTTTCCCTCTTTTCTGTAGAGACAACGGATGCAGTAATAGTCAACAACGTACTGAGATCGGCGCGAGAGATGGGAGACCCGAACGTGTTTTACTGCGGCAATCCTCAAGAAACTGACTGCTGGTACTCGGTGGTGGTGCAGCTGAACGGCCCGGGAGGCCACGCCTACAACTTCGTTTGCAAGAACAGCTGCAGCTCGGGCATTAACCGGCGAGCCATTGACATCATCTTTACACTTGAAGATTCTATGTTAGTATATTTCTTACTTTTGACAAATCGCCTTGGCGTAGTGGTGAGCGCTTTGGTCTTAAAAGTGAAAGATGACTGGTTTGATTCCCGGCAGGGGCAATCTGGGAATTTTTAGAGTTCCGTACCTCAAAAGGAAAAGCGGAACCCTTATCAAAAAGCCTTATTAAAAAGTGCTTTCTTTCTGTCTTTCGTGTGTGTGTCAAGAAAACATAATGTAGTATACCCGTTGACCTAGAATCATGAAATATGGCAGGTAGGTAGGTCTTATAGCACAAAGGGAAAAAATCTAAAACCGTAAAGTGGTTTCATCACAAAATGAATTAAAAGGTAACTATACCAAGTGGGCTATCATATAAAAGGGATTTATCTGTACATTCTAAAACAGATTTTTATTTATTTTTATGCATAATTGTTTATCGTGCAAAATGTCGGTGCGCGAGTCTCAACCATTTTGTACTAAATCCCGCAGACATGCCAACTCAGACATGTCAGAATTTCGCCGGATCGGACGTTCGCTGCTTGTATTAGCCGAGCGAGTATGACAGATCTGTTAATTTGTGATAATCTGCGGCGGGTGGTAGTGGCACAGTGTACGGGCGGCAGAGCGTGGGCGCGCGCGTGTGCTCGTGCCCGCGCCGCGACAAGAACACGCAGGAGCAGGAGTTCCGCGCGAGCGGCGGCAAGCGCGCGCTGCCGCGCAAGCAGCCGCCCGCGCCCGCCAAGAAGATCAAGCTGGAGGCCGTGCCCAACCAGGACTTGACCGTGGTCACCATACCCAAGGTATCTAACTAAAGAGGGGTGTTATAAGTTTGACGTGTGTATCTGTCTGTGACATCGTAGCTCCTAAACTAATGAATCGATTTTAATTTAGTTTTCTTTGTTTGAAAGGTGGCTTGATCGAGCGTGTTCTTAGCTATAATCCAAGAAAATCGGTTCAGCCGTTTGAAAGTTATCAGCTCTTTTCTAGTTACTGTAACCTTCACTTGTCGGGGGTGTTATAAATTTTTAATTTACACTTGTTACAATTAGTGTTGGTGTTAAAAGTTTGGAAGTTAGTTTTTCTCATATTATTCTTTATCTACATACTGTTCACCATAACTTGTTCGCTTGTTCAAAGTCACCATTACAATCACACACACACAATAATGAACCCTAATAAAAAGTTCTAAGGTATAAAGCAAACAAAGCAATGGTGCCAACATGACGGCAGGAGACAAGTTATAATGACTGGTTACCTATCATGGTAAACTATAGTGACTACGGAAAAGTCAAAAAGGTTATGACTTATAATTTTAGCAGTCTATGTATGTATGTTTGTATCAAATTCTGTGTGTTCCACCATAGCGACTAAATTACTGGGCCGATTATAATGAATTAGGTGCCAATCAATTCGTCATTATGGGCCGGGTGACATAGGCTACATTTTATACGACAACATACTTGTATATGTCCATTTCTGTGGTTGTATGGGATAATCGGGATATGTCTGTTTAAACCACACCTCAGTTTTTGTGGTAAGACAATTAATATTATAACTGTTTGATAAATGTTTGAACTTGTTTACAGATGGATATAGTAGGGCCCCGAGCGGCTATAACTTCGCTCAAAGTAGCGCACAATATGATGGACCAGATGCGCGCGACCAATCGGTCGCACCAGCAGCCCGTCGACGACCTGGATAGGTGCATAACTAACATTAAGAATATTATAGACAAGCTGGAGGCTGAATATAACACAAACATCCTGTGAGCAGTTCCCAAAATGTTTGTCTTATAAGTTATACAGGGTGTTATTAGAACGCTAGCGAACACATAGCGCTATTATTATATTACCTAAACACAATCCAATACCAATAACCATTTGCTTTATACTTGTAGTTTTAGTGATTTAGAATTTTAAAAAACACGCCAATGTATCGCGTACAAAATCGGGGACTCGTGCACGCCTAGTCTTAGCCACGTCTTATGGCCGAGTCACACCAAGCACGTACACGTGACACGTGCGTAGTGACGCGCGTGAATCCGTAGACATAACTGTACGCATTACGTCTACGCCAACGTTCACGCCACGCAAGCGGTATGCCATGTCTCATACAGTTCCATACAACGCAATGGTACGCGCTACGTTTATGCCACGCTTACGCAGCCTGTGTGAACGAGCTGTTATTCACATACATTGCGAACTTTTAAAAAATACAGGTTTTTTATTTACTCAGTAATCAACAATTCGATCACTGTCTCCGTTTTAGTAGCGTTCTAATGACACTCACGTATTTAATGAGAGATGTTACTCGTGCAAAACAACAATTTGTCGTTTAATGTAATGGCGGAGTTACACTTTGTCGTTATTCCGTATCCGGGTATTTGAATGCGGGCGCAGGCAGCCTAAAATTCGGATATCTATGGTTGAAATCTAGAGAGCGCACTTTGGCTTTGCTCAGATTTAAGACACTGTTAAAATGAGACAGCTTTATAACGCTGGCATGAATCTGTCTCGTTCTAACTGAAAATTAAGTCTAAGCAAAGTCAAAGTGCTCGCTATAGATTTTAATCTAAGAACCTTCTCTGAAGACGGTATGTAAGCGGGATCCAGCGTTGCTAGTAGGGTACGAAATTCGTAATTTTTTCGTCACATTCCACTGTCGTACCTTTTAATTTTCGTACCTTTTTCGAAAAGACCTATACATATGAATATAGATTGTTCTGGATATACTCGCGTGTTTAGTCAACGTAAGCTCGATTAGTTTCGAGCCCATCCGGGGTCCTTTTTCACAGAGACCCAGCTCGCAACGCGTCACGGTTGAGAGCCCTGTGAAAAAGGACCCCAGATGGATTAGAAACTAGTCGGGCTCATGACGTGTCATTCCGGCTAAACACCGTATAGCCGGAATGATGTATATTTATATATTTCAGTGGTATATTTGACGATTCAAAAGCACTTGTAAAAGTTTATTTGAATAAAAATCTATTCTATTCTATAATGGAAATCACTCACGATAGTATAAACGCTAAAAAACCTATATAGTTGGACTATTTTTTGTTATTTTTATGACTTTAATAATAATCGACAGGGCAAATCCATCTTCATATTCTCAGTTCAAAATTCCGTATTTAACTGATTTTTTACGATATTTTTACGTAAGTTAGCAGCATAGTAGCGTGTCGTATCTTTTTAAAGCTTTTCGACCTTTTATCTAGCAATGCTGGCGATGTCTTCGTTCATTAACCCGAATTTTATAGGTATCCAATTGCAAGTGAAACCTTGGAAGATTAAGACGGTAATTTACTAGTTCCTCTATAATGTGAATTTAATAGTTATTATAAGAGGAACCTAGTTTAAATATTAATATTCTTAAGACCAGTGAGAGCAAGAATATTGAATAATCCTCTGGCTGGTTATAAAAATTTTTGGTTATTGCTCTTGGGCTTAAATCTTAGGGGGGAATTTTTCGCCTATGTGAAGTGTACAATTTTAACATAATTATGAAGCAATTTGTTGTTATTGCATGTAGTTTTATAAAACGTATTATTAAGTGTAGTTTTTAGAGTACACCAGTTATGTTTCACTATAATATTAGGTTTTTTTTTTAACTTAATTAAGGTTATTTGAATTTTTTAATGTTGAATTATGATTCTTATGAACATTTCTTAGCAGAGATTCAGTTTATTTAACAACTTTACAATTATCTTGTCGATTTGTTTTGAACCATCATCATAAAATGGTACTTAGACCAGTTATATTCCACTATAAACATTAGGTATTATTATTTTTTGCTTAATTGAGGTTATTTGCTTTTTTTTTTAATTTTGAATTATGATTCTTATGAATATATATTTGCTAAGACTCAGTTTGTTTAAGAACTTGATTTCTTTCTTGTGGTTCTGTGTTGAACCATCATCATAAAATGGTGATCAGACAGAAGCTTTCATTCCGCCTAAAATATCAAAAGCATTACCCACCGGTATTTTTACTTAATGCGTTTTTTACTCTAAGAAACCTTCTGGTTGTATGCCTACTTTCTATACAAATGTGTTTGTGAACAAATGCTAAACAGAAAGCAATGCAAGTGCATTTGTAGAAATTTTCAATATACAAGCCATGTATAGTTCACACTAAACAAGTAATCCAATCTGAAATGAGGCATATGATTGCTAATTGTACTTGACAAATACAGATCTCAGGCAAATCGCCTACATGTTGTAACTTCAGATTGAACTACTTTCATTTTTGGCATTTTGTTCTACTACTGGTAAATTATTTTGACGATTCAAAAGCATTTGTAGTTTATTTCATTAAAATGTATTCTAGTTCTACTCATAAAACATACAAGTTGGTTACTATAACTTTCAAATCATAGTGTTGATAATAATAATGATCAAAGAAAATTACCAAAAAGATTTAATGTGTATGTTTCTATAAGAACATGTTTATGGCCCCAGCCATGGAACTAACATGGAAATTGTGATTATCATATTGCAATAATAGTAATTGGCTCAAATTGTAACAGTCTTGTCGCAACTGTGAATTATGTATAGCCATATAATATGACAGAGGTTCAACCAATTGTGATTGTAATAATCGTACTAGCTTTCAAACTAGGCCTTTCGAATTATAGGATTACAATTTAATTAAAACTTTTATAAAGCTGTCTGTTACATACATCTATATACTTACATATAATAAAATTGTAGAGAAGTGGTGTCTGTACAATGGAAATTTATAAAAAAAAAGTAGCTGAGGTTGTTATTATATCAATGCCGAACCGGAAATTGTAATTAATTTTTTTTGTCTGTTTGTCTGTTTATCTGTGTGTTTGTGCACGCTAATATCAGAAACGGCTTATTCGATTTAGATACGGTTTTCACTAATATATTGTAGTAAGCTTCACTTAGGATTTAGTGTTTATTTCATGTCAATCGGTTCATAAATAAAAAAGTTATGTCAATTTAAAGAATCACGGCGCCTCGCGCCTGAGCGTCCGTGGCTATATAAAGCGCGAAAAGTCACTATTCCACGCGAACGAAGTCGCGGGCACAGCTAGTAATTACATATGTTGTATTTTGTTGTATGTATGTCCAGCCGTGGACGTCTATCAATTTATGATGATATATGTATGATGTGTGTTCATCAGTTCCCTGATACTAAACTTGTCATTAGATTTCAATAAATAATGCTGTCATTGTAATTATCTTAACATTCCACCATCATAGGCTATAATATTATGAGAAATCTCACATGGCGAGCGCGCATGACAAATACACACGAAATAAGCATTTTATTTTAGTTTTTAAAATTAATCAGGGTATGCTGCATTCCGTTTCACGAATTTATTTGATAACATATTATTTGAAAATTATGTAACCCATGAATCTATTAAATACCTATGGATGGAGCACTCCTAATGCAGCTAATTATCGCTATCCCACTTAGACTGATGAGGGAGACCCCTGTGGTGTCCAACCTCTCTCTCTAATTTGTTAGTCAAAGTATGGTAGAGTATTTGTTTCAAGAGGTATTAGGAGTGCCTGATCAACTTATGATTATGTATATTCATGGTGCAACCCAGTAAAGTGTCTTCCTCGGGTTAGGGGTAATCCTTCGACCTTGCTCACATGGCAATAACATTGCATGTTTTTTTGCAGGATAAATCTTACAGAATACCTACATATATACCCAGAACAGATCCCAAGATTTAATCTTTACATTATTTACAGTACAAATATGTAAATGGTTCTATTTTCAATGTATAATTTACCACTAGTTGTTTAATAAGATTTATTTAGCAAAAATGTGGTGCAAATTCCGTGTGAAGTGTGAACAAGGTTTTATTATAAGTATACTTTAGGTAGGAATAAACATTTTGAGATTTTCTACCTACTTTAAAAAAAAAGGTATAAATATAATTGTGAATGTGAATATTTTTATAGAATTTTTTAGTGTTCTAAAATATTCAATATTTTATAAGATTTTGTCAGATTTTAAATTTACTGTCCGTAATATTATTTTGGTGATTTTATCATAAAAATTTTATGTTGTTTAAGTAAAACTAGGAAGATAGACTTTAATGTTTGGTTTTTTAACATGTCTTTATTACCTCAGCCAGTGAGGCAGTGAATTAAGTGTTTAAGTAATTACTATTTTAATTATATTTCAATAGTGATTTTATTTTCTTTCAATGTGCCTTAAAATGTTTGAAATTTCCGTTTGTGTCAAATAAATTTATTTCAATAATTACATATCTTTATTTTATAATTATCCCCGATCTATTGAATTAAAAACATCTTAACTAATGGAAATCCAATTTTCAATGCCTTTTACAAAACTTGTCTTTGATTTTGTAGGACAAGTTTTATCCCACAAAATCCATGTTTGAAAAAAATCACATTGAATGATGAATGATACAAAATCCATGGAATCCATCTATGGCAACACAATTTCCCTTTCTTAGTTAGGACATGTTATAACTACATTCAAATATAATAAGAGGATTTAGTATAGATTTTGAATATTAACAAATAAAAGCCTTTAATATACTTAAATGAATACTATATTTTTATAATAATTTTAAATGCCCTGTAACTTTATCAATAACATCTTTAGGTGCAGGCCCAACACCAAGCACTGTGATAGAGTTAGGAGCAATTTGAGTCCTTCCTGCATCTCTTATTAGTGAAGTTACAAGTCCCATTTTCTTAGCATTGTCTGCAATTTGCTTGATTTCATCTACAGAATCTGTTTTAAGTGCTATTTTTGCTTGACCTGTCATTTGCCAACTCCGCAAACCTTCTGGGTCTCTTTTTAAAGCTTTCTCATAAGCCCCCACTGCTGCGTGACTACACTGTGCTGCGATTTTCCCTTTACCCATGTTTAGGTCTGTCCGTACCACTAAAACTAATTTGTACTCCGAATCTGAGACAATCTGAAAAATTTTAGAATTCTTAGAACTTAGGAAGTGTCTAGCAGACCGATCTCAGGAAGACGAATTTAAATTTATTAACCTGATCGGTCGGAGCGTAAGGCAATTCTAGAATTTAGGTACTTAAATTACTTTTAAAAGTTTCAAAATTATGTTGAAGCTCATAAAACCAATATGAAACAGGTTTGATAAATAATATGAGAAGGTTTACAATCGATAAATTACCTTTTTCACAGCTTTTGAGGTCTCGGTGAATAATCCAAGATATTTTTTCAGTGCAAAAATTGATATCCCGATACAAATACCGCAACCCAATCCAGAAATGAAAGATAAGTTGAACTCCATTTTTCGTTGGGCCGAAATGATTGCGTTAATGAAGCTAGTAAACAAATTTTAATAATTTCGGTTATTATCGTTTATATTTTAAATAAAAAATATACTTTTATATTATTATTATAACCTGCAAATGTGAGTCGATGGAGTCGACTCGAACGAATCAAAACAACAAATGACAGTTGAATGAGAGTTGAGTATTATAATTTATAGTAGATAATCTATGGAGTTGATCGTCATCATGTCAATTCAACTTTTTTTTTATTGAATATATTAAGCTGGCGCTAGACGCTTACAAGCGTCTAGCGCCAGCAATTTGCCTCGGCAAACACCACAGAGTACCTACCTACTTTTTATTTTGGTGCAGAGATCCTGTTTTGCGTTTATTTTATGATTTTTTCCTTTGATTTTTTCTTTTTCGATGGGTGCAGAACTACGTAGTGATTACAGGTGATTACCTATGGTGATAACCATGCCATGTGATTACATACTCTTTGGATGGGTGTTATTCTGTAATTTCTTAGCAACGGCTTCCTGTTTATTTTCATTTTAAAATAAAATAAAATTGTCTTAAAAAGCTAAAATTGAATTTTTTGCAACTGATGCAAAATGAAGAAGGTTTCGAAAGACCTGGCGCCAATAGCCATTCCTCATGGGCCTCCTGTGGAATCCACATCAGAGTATTACAAATCGTTGATGGAAAGCTCGCGTATGGTAAAGTAAGTCCAACGGTGATTTAAATAATTAACATATAATAAATAGCACTTAAAATATTTCCTCCTTCTTTGAACCCAATATGGTATCCTAATTCAAAGAATAAGAATGTGGCAGTTTGCTAATTTTCTATCGTTACTTAGCTATTTTGGCAAGTGGCAACACAGATGAAACCCCTTGGCATTCGCCTTTGCGCGCGCTTTTTACTTTTTCTGTTACATACAAAAAACGAACAACCACGGACCAGCCATCCAGTTACTAATTTGGGCCAACGTTGTATAACCAGTGTCGATATTCACTGTGGCCACTTCAGGTCTTACCACCCTCGTACTTACCTCACCAGTCACAACCTACTAGTTACCACATATAATATTATTTTAATAGAAAATATCCAGTATGGGACGTAGCGCGGCCGACACCGCAAGTGCTGATGGAGCAGGCGCGCAGAGACCTGATGGAGGCCGACGAGAAGCTCGCCCTGAAACGGGAAGAGGAGAGCGCCAACAGGGCTTTGATGGATAGCAAGTGGCAGGACTTGCGCAACAAGGAGATGCTGCTAAAGGAGTCATTTATTAGCTTCAACAAGGTCTGATCATAGGCAGTACACAACACAATATAATACTTATATCTATTTAAAATTACCTAGTTAAAGTAAGTTTATTTGGCGGTTGTGAAATAGAAGTAGAAACTAAATAGCTTGCTTATCACCTCCATTTTTTTTACATAGTACTTTTTAAATGTTTTGTAAAGGCAATTTTAGTCTTTTAAATTAAAATGTCTTAGATATACATAAACGTTCTAGCCCCTAGCACACCCGATACTTTTAGCAATGGCAATCCGCGATGCTGCATGGTATTTTCACGACTTGCTGCGATTTATCGCTATATCGAATTAGCGTTTTGACGTGGCATCGAGCTGCCGAAAAGACACCAAATCTATCGTGTCTACTATCATACGAGTACCTACTACATGGCTCGATGAATTAAACGTAGGTACATATTAGTAGAAAAGTATTCGTCAAGCTGTAAAATGAAATTAATATTAGTTTATCAGAGAAAACCAAGAGAAGCGCGATCGGGCGCAGCGTAAGATGGAAGCCGACACGGAGGTGCTGGAGCGCAAGACTCGCGAGACGGAGGCCATGCGCCAGAGGGTCGCGGAGATGAAGGAGGTCAAGCAGCTCATGGAGAAACAAGTCCGCGATTACACCATCTATGAGGTTTATTACCTAAAACATATTGTAACGTTATTATACACTACTTATTTAGGTAATCAATCAGCCTGTTTGCGTCCACCGCTGGGCAAAGACCTTCAATCGCCACCACACACGATCCTCCGCCTTCCTTATTCACCCACTTCCCGCTATTTTCTTAAGGTCGTCAGTCCAGCGGGTTGGAGTTCGTTCCACACTGCGCTTGCTGATACGCGGTCTCCACTCCAGAACACGTCTGCCCCAGCGGCCATAGGTTCTGCGGCAGACGTGGCCTGCCCACTGCCACTTCAGCTAGCTAATTCGTTGAGCTATGTCGATCACTCTGGTTTACCTACGGATTTCCTCGTTACGGATTGTCTTTATTTAGGCATAGTCCGAGCCAGTCAAATAGTTATTGTATTTGGAAAATTTTTGCAGGATTACCTAATGTCGGTGGTGCTTAACTATCCAGAATTCAAGCAACCGTTGGATGTACTCAACCGATACGAAGCCTTAGGTATTTTTAATACAACTTAGTTACCTACGTATCTCGTATATTTTAAAACAAAGTCACAATTTCACGTTTACTTGAGGATCGCAAGTTTAGTTTTAAAGTCCTAAGCTGTAGGTACATATCTATTTATAACTTTTTTTTAATTATAACATATTGTAAATGTGTCGAGTAGGCTATACTAAATATAAAGTAGTTTTAATATGAATGTATTGATTTTTATTGCCATAGCTGCCGCGAAAGCCACACTAGCAGAGCGGCAAGAGCGGGACTTGGAAATGTTGGAAAACGCACGCCAAGAGATCGCAGCGCTCACTGAGGAGAAGAAACTGTTTATCATGGGCCTGAACAATACACTCGCAAATCTCAGAGTAATAAACATTAGATCTACTTATTTTAGTACCTACCTATCTTTTTACCCCTCTAAGTCTAAGGCAATGCTAAAAGGAAGGGTTACGATTTCAGTCTATGTACGTATGTGTGTTCCACCGTAGCGCCTAAGCTACTGAGCCGATTTTAATGAATGAGATGTCAATTGATTCGATTATGGTCCGGATGACATAGGCTACAATTTATACTTACGAACAAAATCAGTATGACCGATGTTACACCAAAAAAGTGGGGGGTCTCAGAAATAACTACTTCTTTTTTTAGTCAGGTTAATATCTTAGTCCTGATAAAATTGTTGAGGGATAGGCGATGTACCCAGATACAAATTTTGTTCCAGTGGCGCTACGACAAGGTACGCAATCGCGTGATCAAATGGGAATTAGCCTTAAATCGGCTCAAAGAGACTGCAGCGAAGAGGCACGTTGAGCTCTGCCACGTCAGAGCAGCTATATGGAGCTTGTATGTGAAGATCTGCAAACAGAAGGGCCTGGCGGTAGAGGTGAAGACGTCCGACTTCGAGCAACAGCTGGTGGTTATTATGAGGGCGTTGTTGGAACTGAAGCGCATTTATAGAATCGCACAACGGCGGTCCAAGGAGAAGTGAGTAGGTTTTCAGTTAAAAGAATGGTTCAAAATTTGGAAATCCGGCGTAAAGTCTTTCTATCAGTATTCTACAGGATATATTTCGGAGTGTGCCGAGTACTTTTTGACCTGGTGCCTCCTTCACCTTTCTAATTACTTTCGTACTGAAAGGCATCGCCATTCCATGGATACGTACGAAGCGATTTGCCTCCTCATTTTTAATTCAAAACGCTAGGATATGGAGGAACACCCTTTCGGCATCAGTTTCCCCTCCAATTTTAATATGGTTTGGGTACATTCAAGCCAAGAGTGAATAGGAAACGTTTGCGAAACATTTTGCGTCTTCATTCCTCATACGCATGGCTAAGGTTTGGAATACTCTTCCGCGATCAGTGTTTCCTACCAATTACAGTCCGGGTATCTTTAAAACAAGAGTGAATAGGCACCTTCTAGGTAAACGCGTCCCATCTTAGACCACATCATCACTTTCCATCAGGTGTGATTGTGGTCAAGCGCTTACCTATAGTGAACAAAAAAGGAATTTTCTGGGTAAGCGCGCTCCATCTTAGGCTGCATCATGACTTCCAGCAGGTCTGATTGCAGCCAAGCGCTAGTCTATAAATAATAATAAAAAAACAATTTGGTGGGTAAGAGTGGGAAACATACGATGTTAAATAACTACTTATGATCAAAAATATATAAAATGTCCACTCGGTAGTGTAGATATATAATTTTCCCACTTATCCCTACCAGTAGGAATAGCTGGAAAAAAAATTCCACAAGAGATAATATAGGTAGGGGCAAGTGAAAGAAGCCACTTCAGTGGTCAGGGATTTGAGTTTCTCTGCACAAAATTATTAAAACAGTAAATTGTTTCAGAGATGCAGAATCTTTGCACACTGCTTGAAAAAAGAAGACAGCAGACTTTTAACTAATGGATTGCTTTTATTGGTGTAATTTTTATTTCAATTGTATAACGCTATTAAATTTTTTTAAACAGAAATGTTTGTTTTGTTGAATAAATAATTAACCTACCAACGAGAGTTTATAACCGGCAAACAATTACTTAGGTAGCAAAGTTCAAGTAGATAGGCAGGTCTATTAATTGCAACGATTAACTTAAGTTAAAGTTTATAATTACTGTCTTATTAGTAAAGTTTAAAGGACAAGTTAACAAGAACGATTAAAGTTTAATAAGAACCTTTACAATTTATAATTTCCATAGTGAAGAATTTTACGTGATATTTTACAAAACCGAATGCCCACTTAGTGAACTTGGTCTTAAATTACACTTTTGGTTCAACGTCATTATTCCGATTTCAATAAAAGGAATAAGTACCTAGCCATAAATTGTTTTTCATCTTTTCACCTCTAAAATTAAGAAAAGTCTGGATTCGAATCGGAATCATTTCTTTCTAAAAAAAACAAAATATACCTTTTGACCTGTTCATGAATTTTTAATCTTGTACTCAGATTACGGAATTATGTTTCTTAAAAATAATATATAGTCTACCTCTTGACCTGTTCTTGAATTTTTAATCTTGTACTGAGATTATGAGTGAGTTTTAGAAACTTTTTACACCAGTGGAAGTTTTTGGTTTCAACGTTCCACATCGAGGGGTATCTTCCCAGAGGTATCTAGAACGATAACCAGAAATAAAAGTAGGTATCTGTGGTTTTACGCCCAAAATTTATAAAACCACTCCTATCTGTACCTACCTAATCTTTCGATAAGTTACTTATCAACATTTTTAAATATCCATTTGTTAAAAATTGTATGATCTTTTTGACAAATAACAACGTTGCTACGTAACTTATCGACAGATTGCAGATAGATTGATTAATAATTAGTTCGTGTTAGCATAGATTTTTAATAGTTAACTTAAATTTTTAGATGTTTAAACATTTCGAACTAACTACTGATAAAGCAGAATCCGTTACGGATAAAGTATCAAACTACACGCACTATATGGAAGCGCCTCTCAAGTGTGTTGGCTGTTGGGACTGGTACAAGAAACCGCTAAATGAATTCCAGATTGGCGTCAATAACATCTATCTGAGCTTCACTTTGTTCATGTTGGCTTACTCATTGCTTTCTTTAATCGTACACTTGTATTGCGAGTGGAGCGATATTATGGCAAGTTTGGATATAATGGCCGACGGATTGCCTCTCGTTGCGACACTGTTTATAGTATTTTACTTCGCCAGTTGTAAAAGCGAGCTGTATGAATTGGTGAATTACATGAATGGTAACTTCAAGTGGCATTCAGCTAGAGGTTTGACTAACATGACAATGACGCAAGCCTATAAAACAGCGAGGAATTTTGGCTATTTCTATACATCTTGCACACTGTTTAGTGTTGGAATGTACACGTTCATGCCCGTTGTGGTTCATTGTAAGTAACTATTTACAAGTAATTAAATACCTAACTAATTAAGCAGCAATATTATTTCATTCTAATAGTTAGCAAGCAGATTTAACTCACAACTCTCTATTTTTAACCCCCGACCCAAAAAGAGAGGTGTTATAAGTTTGCCGTGTGTATCTGTCTGTGGTATCGTAGCGCCTAAACTAATGAACCGATTTTAATTTAGTTTTTTTTTTGTTTAAAAGATTGTTCTTAGCTATAATCCGAGAAAATCGGTTTAGCCGTTCGAAAGTTACCAGCTCTTTTCTAGTTATTACTGTAACCTTCACTTGTCGGGGGTGTTATAAATTTTTAATTTACACTTGTTACCTTTTATTTTAGAGTTTAAAGGTACGACAGTCAACGGTTGAGATCTATAAAACGCACGCTAAAATCTATAAAGTATACTTTGAATTAGCTCAGACTCTAGACATAGTTAGTTAAAACATATAACTTTAGGCAGAGATGTAGGTATATAGCATACTTTGACTTTGAGATTTAAGCCAGCGATATAACAATATCCTTTTAACAGAATCTTAAGTCTCAGCAAAGTCAAAGTGCACTCTATTCTACGCACAGGGCCGAACTTAATAATACATCTATCTGTCGATAAGTTTACTCAGCAACGTTATAAGTAGGTACCTACTAGGTACGTCAAAACTTATATAGGTAGTCTTATTTGACAAACAGCAACATTGCTAAGCTCTTATCGACGGATTACAGATAGATTATTATTAAGTTCTATACAAACTACTAATTGATGTACGTACCTACCTACTCTTGATAGTGTGGACAAAGCAACCGCTCCAACATTGGATCTACGAGGATGTGACTCAAGGGCTGATCGTAGTACTGATATTCCTACGGCAGTTCTTTGCGCAGGGCTTTGTCGGGCTCGCTATTGGGCAACTCGGTGAGATTTAAGTCAATTTTAAGTGTTAACCTTTTTTTAAAATCTTTGAATATCTTTATATTAACCATGATATTGATGTATCAGAATTCAGAATAAAAGCGCCATTAAACTATGAAGCATATTCACACAAATGTACAACTATTGCATCTCTCAGTGGACATGTAATTTAATTTTCACATCCGAGACCAACAGTGACGTCATTAGCACGATGATATTTCAATGGTAGACACCGATAAGAATGGCACGGACACCACAACGCTATAATATGAAGACTGCTTTGTGTACAATTGAATTATTCGTCCACTGTTAGGCCCTAAGGCCTCATTCGCACGACAGCTTTTTTTAGCGTCTGTAAAAAAGCGTTTCAAATAGAACAAATGCCAAGTATCTGTTCACACATTAGGGCTAATTCGCACGAGCCTTATAAAAGCGTTGCGTTAAAACCCGGCGTTGGCGGGTAATAACGTTGTAGGTACGCGTTAAAAAAGCGTTGTCGTGTGAACATATATTTTGGAATGCATGTGTTCTATTTGAACGCTTTTTTAACGTCCGTTAAAAAGCTCTCGTGCGAATTAGCCCTTAGGCAAATGGGCCTGGAGGTCTTTTCTTGAAACATGCTTTTAGGCGTACTCGTCGCTTGCAACGCCATACTTCTCTGCGGTCAGCTGGATCTCCTTTGCTGTAGCCTTCGAAATGTTCGATACACCGCGTTGTTACAACATGGCGTGAGCCACAGCGCACTGGCAAGCCAGTTTAGTGACATCGAGCTGGATGAAGAGCACCACTACTTGTATAATCGAGCAGAGATGAGCGACTCCTGTTATAATTATGACAAGAGATGGGTTGGTTTTTAGGTTTTACAGTTTTACCGCAGTTGAATAATACTACGCGTAAACGCATTCCCTCCACAGCCGTCCAGAACTCTTTATACGAGTCAGAATTATTATTTATTTATTATGGGAATTTAAAGGAATCGGTATGTATTAGGTGCCACATTGGGCACCAAGTAGCGTTATGGCGTCCGATATTTTGGTTTTGCTGGAAACCAAACATACCTTGTATTCTGCGACCCATTTTTTTCAGGTTTTATATGTTAGGTACATACTATAGGTAAATTATATTCTTACACAAACGTAGTTATGCTTTATCTTTGGCTGAGATCTATAGAACGCACTCTGACTTTGCTCAGAATTAAGAAACTGTTAAAACGAGACAGCGTTATACCGTTGGCATGAATCTGTCTCTTTTTAACTGAAACTTAAGTCTAAGCAAAGTCAATGTGCACTCTTTGAATTCAACCTAAGAGTGACTATAAATATATCTGTTGTTTTAATTTGGTACCTCTGTAATACAATTTTTTATTTTTTTATGCAGACAAACAAGGGAAACAAGATGCATTTCGGTAAAATTTTCATAACTCAATAAATATACCTACTTCCCTGTTATTATTATTCTATTTTTTTTAATAAAATTAATTTTTTGTTTGGCAGATATCTTCAGTTCGGTATATGATAACGCTACAACCGCAGCGCTGAAAGATTGTGCTCGAATGTCGCAAGTTGTGAATGAATTTAAAGACCGTTTCGAGAAGCTTGTGTCCCCGTTGCTTGCTTTGCGCGTTATACAGGTCACACTGTATCTCTGCACGTTGCTGTATGCTGCTTCTTTAGTGAGTAGACCCGACAGAATTCAGAATAGATAGACTAAGGGCCGGGGCACATATGACGGAGCGCAGCGCAGAGCATTTTTCACAGTCAAAATATTATCGACATTGTCCTCATTGAAATAATATTTAAAATCAGTTGTGCATCCGCGTGCAGTGCCGCGCGTGCTCGCGCATTATCTGGTACAAATTCACGCGATTAGAAACTTCGCGGGCATGCTCTGCGCTGCGTTCCGCCATATGTGCGCCGGCCCTAAGAAGTGGTAAGTACTCGTAAGGTAGATATTTGGTAGAGACGAAAGTTAGAAACGAGTGAAATAATTGTGTTACTTACTCTACATATTTGCATATAATGTTACAGCTCCATTTACGTCGCTTTATTAGGTCTTAGACACTATCATTCATTCAATCAATTCATATTAGTGGTAGATACCTACTTTACCTAACTACACAAATAACTGGGAATATTTTAAATTATTTCAGAAATTGGATATGTTAACTGTGGAGTACCTGGCCGCTGTTGCGTTAGATATGTTTGTTTATTGCTATTTTGGAAACCAAATTATCCTACAGGTAAATATTTCATACTACATATTGAATAATAATAATTAGGTACCTACTAAGAAAGTTTTGTAAACGCCTCACGAGCATTCGCCACTTCTCCCTGCTGGCCGACAGCCTAAGTAGGGATTAGAAAAATCTTTTTATTTCTTCTGGCTTTACACAGATTAGCTAGAAAATTCTTACCTACCCATCTTTTTGTTGTGTTCCAGGCCGATAGAGTATCATTGGCAGGATACCAGAGCGCATGGTCTTCAATGGGTGTGAAACCACGGCGGTTGTTGCTTAACATCTTGCTGGCCAACCGCAAGCCCATGCTGGTGAGAGCTGGCGGCTTCTTGGCGATGAATCTGCAGACTTTTGTCCTGGTAACGTAGCCTAAACATCTTAAGCTGGACAATGTGGCTAATTCCGTTGTAGTATATAATCTCTAAGCTGGCTGGTCTAAATCTATTGCTATTCCTTTCATAATGCTACCTGCGGAAAATAATGGCACTAGGTTTCTGCCAATTTAATTTAGTGAAGAGCGTACCTATACAACAGAATGCCACATCGGCATTGGTCAGATACTTCAATTATACACTAATATCTGAAAAGTAATGCTATGCTTGTTAGGGGTCCATACTCAAAGAGTAAGCAACCTTCCTATAATATTACTAAGCCTTCCCTGTCTGTCTGTCAGTCCGTTCCATCACAAGGGTTTACAGCCATAATAGAAAATTTTACAGAATAATGGCCCTATGACCTCGATTACGCCAAATAAAATTTAATTGAAACCCATGGGGGAACTCCATACAAACACCCTCGAAAATTTGCATATTTTCATCGTTATTGCGTCTTAGGCTTTCATACTCTGTAATCTGTAGTGTAATCGAACGTTTTAATTTCTGATAAATACGAACGTTTAAATTCTGTTTCAGATTATAAAAACCTCATTCTCCTACTATACTTTGCTGGCCAACGTCAACGAGTAGTGTATTTATGGCTTATTCCATTATAATTATAATCCCACTCCCTTGCTTCCAGTGGGAACGAGTGGTAGTGAAACATAAAGAACTCTAAGGCCTAGGCCCACACAGCGATTTTTATACACGCGTTTTTTTTCCGCGTACGGAATATATCGCAAGTGTTACAGAATTTTTATTCGCTGTGCGGGCTTTTAAGCTTTTTATGCTCCCAGTACTGGAAGCAAGTGGGGTTGTAGGCCTATTTTATTTTACGTGGGTGTAAACATGATTTATGTATTTCTTTTTCGCAATTAATAAAAATTGTCTACGCACAGAATTTAATTAATAGAACAGCTTAAGAATAGAAAATAAAAATAAAACAAAAGTATTCAGAAAGTATTTTTATTTATGAAATTAATATACAATTCTCTTGTTCATACATCAATAAAGTGATTCAAGTTGGCCGAAGCCACTGGATGCAGTTCAGTCTGGTTCATAGCGAATTACAGGAAATAAATAATTGAATTAAAATACTGTTCCCCGCGTTAATATTTTTGACATGGCATACTATAGACGAGGACACACGGACCATCTTTGTCGAGCAACTTAAAATTATAAAACAGAATATTAGGCGTAAATTACGATGTAACTTAACAAAATTAAGCAGCATTTAAACTTCAGTTTTCATTTACTAGGTTCCCGCATTGTTACCTAAAAAGTAAAGAAAATTGATATAATTTACAAGCGTGAACTAAAATCTAATGATGGCGTGACCATGTGATTAACATAATACACGGTGACTTATTATGGCCTAAATTAATAATAATCAATTTATAGTAATGTTTCAATATTGTTTTGACATATTTTATAAATTTTGTATAAAAATGTCAAAACAATATTAAAAAAGTTAATCTACCCAATGCCAACTATCATTTAGTTAAAAATTAAATGCATGCTCATTGCATTTAATTTAAAAAAATAAGTAGCTTCGCTTCAAAATGTTTTGACAGAAGTACTTAGAATGCGTAAAAATGACTTCTCACGCGCCATTTTCACTTTATATGTCAAACATCATGTCAAAGGTACGATTTTAGTAGTTAGTGAGAGATTAATGGCGCTTGAGAAGTCGTTTTGTGCGGACTATATTAATTATTATGACCATTAGTCACCGTGAATATATGTATTCAAACTTGTTCTTTTTCAATCATGCAGAATCAAATCAAGGATGATTTACATTATGACCAAGAGGTCGCATTAGCAAGTCGCTTCTAAAATGCTCAGCTGCAATAAATGTCAAATATTTCCTAATACCGAATTCGTTATGAAACTAACTCATATTTTAAAATTAAACAAGCCTCTAATTTGCACTTATATCAATTTAAAAGTCAGAATAAGAGTTTCACAGCATCAGAGTTGATATAAGAAAATATTTCCCGTACAAAGATAAAACAAGTAAAGACAGAAAAGTAAAACAGATGATCCGTGTTGTAAGCAGCTTCGTTTGAATCAATCAAATTAAAATCTAACGAAAGCGGGTAACGTCAGCACGCTAAATCGTGAACGCACAAAGCATCACTACCACGCGTCCAGCGGCCCTTCCAATTATAACGTCATAACATTAAATAACGACCCTCTTTGATGTATGCAAAAAAATACCCCTACCCTTTAAAAGCCTCTCTCTATAAAGAGGCTTTTGGGTCCGTCCTTTTTCCCAAAAAAAAAAAAAATAGGGTTCTTAATAACTGAAGTTTCTAAAAAGTTCGCTAAATAGAACCAAGGTTTATAGTTTGGTCCTATATAGCAAGCTTATTTAGAAACCCATTTTTTTAATTCCCCTTTTCTATCGATAACTCACAAACTCCTTTTTCAGGATTTGAACTGTAACGGCCGTATGCTGAATGTATCTTATTCAGAAGAGTGTTTTATGCAGTTTCAGATTTATATTTTGTTTATACAAAAAACAGTAATTTATCGTTAAAGACATTCCTAATTATTTATTATTGACATACGTGTCATTTTATGGTTGTTAAACCAAATAAATAATCATTTAGCATGGTTATTAATTTAATTTGTATGTGCGCTGTGCACACAATGTCTTAGGATGTTCAACATTAGGGTTTCACCACAAAAACTTAAACAAGATTTAAATAAACACGTGCGTTTGTGTGGCTAAACGCGTCCGAAGTTCGTTAAACCGGATATAAGTTTTTGTGGTAAGCTAGATAGTTTGAAATTAAATATGACGTTATAAATGAATGGTACCATTTTTAGGGACGGCCTTAAAAAGGACCTTAGCTTATTACGCTTACTACTTATCATTTATAATCAAATTATTAATTACTTTCAATATTTTATCATTAAAATTTTTCCTCAAAGTCATTAAATTCTGCGGGATTTCGGTATAACACGCCACAAACAAACAAACTACGCCATAGGTTTACAGTAAACTTTTGACGCGGATATCTCAAGTCGCAGTTTTGCCGGTTTTTTTTTGAATTGGCAAAGAAATAAGTAGATATTACAATATTTCGTTTGTGTATATTCACCGATTAAGTATTTTTTTTAAAGTAGACGTTCCGTACAAAATTAACTCCAGTTGTATGTCTGTTACCGAAGTTCTCAATTAAATTACATTTTCACGCGCAATTTTCTACGTAATAAAAAATTACTAATAAGTAGGAATGATCATTATGTAGTTTGAATTTCAGGTGAATATATACCTACATATTTTTGTCCAGTTTGAATTATTTAATGTGAACATAGACGTTAAATGTGAACACATAGCTAACAGCGATACAAAGTTTATACGCGTCGATTTTGTGGCGTTTACTACAAATGTAGTCCTAGCGCGACAAATCTAGCAGTGTGTCCTATAGAACTGTTATCTGCACGAACAACGTCCGCGCGCGTTTTTTTACGCGCTTTCGCGACATTGCCTGGTTGACGTTGAAATTGGCAACTTTAACTTAGGGCACAATCGAACCGAGGCAAAATATTCGCTAGATTTATCACGTGAATTGCCGCGCGCCGAAATTTACCACATGCCCCTATTTAGGACATAAAAATGATTCCATGTGATACCGAAACCTCGCAGCGCCTTAAAATATTGGATATTGATTACGACACAAGCGTAGAAACAGACATACGACCAAGCATACAACGGATACATACTAGACAATCATACCGTTATACATTAACGCTTCTTTCACTCCCCATAATTATTATTATGAATAGAAAATAAAAAAATATTGTTTTTACATGCAACACTGGCAGCTTATAAAAAATTAAGAAATTAAAACTACCCTCCATTTAAGTAATTCTGAGATGAACAATTTTGATGCAATTATGGTTCAACTTTGCATTTAGGCTAAGCGCGCACCAGCTTTATTATTATGAGTATCCTAATACTGAGATACTAACATTAGCGTAAAGAATAGGTAGTATATTGATTTTTAGCAGAAAAACTGTACAGCTTTGGTCAGGCGACGTATATAATCGCTAACAGTTGTCTATTATGCTGTAAGCAAGTTCTTAATTTGTAAAGTACTATTTTGTATGGACAATAAATATGAAGAATCAGAATAGGGAACTTGGAAAAAAAAAATCATGGTGCGCTCTCAGCCTGATACGTGATTTCTTGCTTGAAACGCATTTGCCACAGCAATAAGTCAATAGTATGGTAAGTTTTTAGTCTCCAAAATTCACGTCGACAGAACACAGTTGTTCAGCAAATTTTGATCGTGCGAGCAAATAATATCCTCGCACCTTAAGCCTCACATTTAATCATTTGCTCGAGCCGATCACCGTATCCGTATGCGTACAATGATCGCATGTGGACGGGTGGTGTTTCGCAATACATCGCTTTGATACGATACGATGCCTAGATCCGCCTTTCAAATCACACGCGCGCCTATGTGATTAGTTCCGTCTTGTAGTAGTGCCGCGAAAACAATAAAAAATCGGCGATATGCTACGGAAAAGACCCAAGCGTCCGCAACTAGATACGACCGACGATATAGTGAATAGCGATACGGATACTATGATCGAGTTCGCCAAATGATCATGTTGGCCTAATGGGAGGGTATTTTGATCTTTTCGGCGATCACATCCCTGTTGCCTAGCCGTAACGCGATCGTAATCGGTAATTGGGCTGACTTATTAGCATGAACTGACGATCGGACTAGTGATACGGTGTAGTTAAAATGAGCGTCCAAACTTAAGATATGCTTATGCTTGATACAATGACTGGGATCGTGATCACCAAAAAGATCAGGTGTGGACCCACCTTTAAAACGAGCTACAACGCAAAGTTGTTATAAATCCGCCTGTTGAAAATTTTATCTTTTCTTTATGATATCAATCTTTTAAAAACCGGATTCTGATACAATAGTTCGTTCGTGTTAGTAATTTAGTGAGTCCTTGTCTTGTCCTAGCCCCGCCCCTTGACCGCAAAGGTAAGTGACACAGAGATCAATTCTGTGAATTTATTAGGAAAATATTTTTTGTTTGTGCGCTTAAATTCATTTTGAGTTGAAAATTTAAACCACCGATTGCCCTTCAAGCTAAAATTAAATGTTACAGCGATAAATTAAAATAAATAAAAATGTAATAATACAAAAGAAAATGCTTGTATTTATATAGACGGCCGAAAAAATTGACGCGAAAAAACAAAAATGATCAAGCCATAGAAAATGTATGAAAAATTTTACAGGCGGATTTGCATTTGCGATGCAGTCCTCCTAATATTGACTTAATAATTTAGTGACATGAAATTTTAAATTCCTGTGACATTTCAGAGAGCAAGAATATGGTTTCCTAATTCATGATTTCATTATACAATTATTTAAATCCATTAATACAAACTACAAAAAAATTGACAGCCTTTGAAATTCTATAAAAAAATATTAACCATCTAATTTATAGGTGTGACAAATATATTCATAAGTATAATATAAGTACAAAAAATTACAATAATAATATAAATCAATCCCAGCTACAGACTACGTTTTTCATATTCAATATTACTAATGTCCAAACTGCACAAGTTGTTAAGGTGTAACTTCAGTTTTAAATAACCCTATTTAAATCGGCAAATATATTATTCTTTCTTTGACGAATCGTGAAACGTTCTGTGTGACGAATTTATCGTAGCCATGGAATTCCATACAACCAACAAAACCTATGCTATATACAAGTGTAACATGTAACGGCGCCCTCAGAAAACTTTACTTTCATAGTAAGTTTTATGCCGATACATAATATAAGGACATCCCATTCCCAAGTACTTAACATAAAAAGTGATGAAGCGGTACACAATTTTCCCGCGTATGAAAATCAATTGTGTTAAATACAAAGGCTGTCAATACAATTCAAGTGAATAGAAGGGTTTATAACAGTTAACGTGGGAATCCATGCAAGTCGTCGACTTCCGAAGCGATGGCGGCGGTCTGGGGCGTTTAACTGCGGGACGGACAGACAGACACGTTAGAATGGATTCTATTTCATCATACATAAGGTTCATTTGAAATTAAAATATGCTTCTACATAACATGCACCTTCGTTCTAAAATTTTCCTGGTAAATGGGTCTGCTCATTATATTATTTTGTTAACCCATTTTTGACAGGCAACAGCGTATTTTCAATGAAGATTAACTTATTACAACTTATTACTCTCAAGGTTTTACGCTAGATATTATGTAGCGCAATACAGCAATTAAATTAGGCCACATAAGGCCAGTCAGCTAAATTATTTTGTACATCAATGTAAATAACTCGTATGTACGTATTTTACTTGTAATTAAGTACTTTACTGTGTAAAATTTGAAAACAAAAAATATTATAGTTTTAATATTAATAAAATCGGTTTCAATCCATGCTAACAGGAATAGGTTATTTCCATAACATGCAATCATAAAAACATCAACAAAATTGTATTGTTTTGGAAGGGTGGGGTTTTCTGCATAGTACCTATTGTGTTCTCGGACAAAAAATTTCATTAAGTAAATTGTATAAGAAAATATTATAATGGTGTTGAACATTATTTAAACGACATATTTATGATCTCATCTCAGATACAGATTTCGGTACATTTTACGTGCGTCAATCGAATATGTATGATTCTATAAAAACCAATTAACTATTGTAATAAAATATACTTTAGTTTGCCTTAGTTTACTCAGGGCCGATTTTTCCTATACAAAAACTGTCAGACTCCCACATTTATTCCTCAGATAAAGTTATTTGACGATTGAAAAGTCGGCCCTTAAAAAAAGGTAAACAAATAACTTTTAAATAAGTTAGGATGACGGTAAGTAACACTTGTGCAAATAAAACTCAGTGAAATGTAGTTATTTTGTCATTTCAAAAAAAAAACAATGCCTAGTTTGACGCACTTGGTAGTGAAAAATGAACTCAATCATTTTTAGTAAATTAGTTTTTCACGTGTTTCGATTAGTAAAACTGTTACCAGCTCACTCCTTCCTAAACTGTACCTTAATATTTGCTGCTCTCATATTATATCTCTGCATTGAAAAGAAGAGTAATCAAACAAAATGTCTTAGTTATTTAGCGTATTTTATCTACCTGAGACAGTCTTGGAAAATCATCATGACAAACCCGCGGTTCAGATGTTTTGGTACCGAACACATCAACCAACATAGTCAAAACCCGCTAAAACTAAATTTTTTATTTTTGTATTACATGCACTTCGTACCATATCTAATACACGGTGACACTTTAGTCCTCTTACAAAGACGAACACTTTAATTTACTCAATGTCAATTAGTATTAGAAAAATAAATATTTAATGAACATTTAATCAATAAAATGTTAATTTTGTTTATTATAATAGTCACATTCCGAACATTCTATATGTTACAAGTGAACTGATTTAATTGCTTATTACTACTACCCGCACACCGGCCTGTCTGTATACACGATTTGTGTATGGTGAGCTGAACTCTGAACGAAAGCGGGACAAGGACATAACATTATAACGTAACCAACATCAGTCTTTCTCGCTCGCGTGACGACAAGGTGAGAACCTAGACCAGTAGCCGTGCCAGTAAATTATGGGCGACAATAAGTTGGCGGGGGCGGAGTGAGTGTCGCTTTTTACGTAGGTAGTAATAGTTACTACGTAAAGTTACGTAGTTAGTATTCTGTCTTTGATGTCGTCATTCCCTCTAGAAAAATTCTCCAAATTCGAATAGTTCGAATTCAATAAAGAATTCATTTAATATTTTTTTTAAATTACTTATTTTAATTTAACTTTTTGTTACTAATGTAGGATAGTAAGCATTGGGTACATTAACTGGTTTGCTTTTGAAAGACGACTAAAAAGTCACCATGTAGAAATATCGACTGAACTGGCAACTGGTATTATCTCATTTTAACAACTTTACGAGATGGAGGAATAAGCTAGTATATGCTGTCAATGTAGGTAAAGCCTCCTTAGTGTGTGCTTTTTCAAATTTCTTGAACTGTGACACTGCACAGCACGAAAAAGTGTAAAATAAAATCGTCAATTTGAGATAATACATGTTGCCAGTTCACAGACAAGGTACATTTTTTAAAAATAATAATACGTTCTTACAAAGAATGTGTGAGGAGTAAAAGCACGTATAATAAATAATCTATGAATGATCGCTTTTACATGGTTTATTAATCTCTTGCCATCTATGATCCACATAAAAACTTTCGCCATCGAGGAAAAGATTTGGGTTGATGTTAATCATTGATGGCCAATGTTTTCTTGCACAATCTTTAGCACAGTTTAGGTTTTATGCAGTTCAGAAACAAACTTTCAACTTGCAACAGCAAGGAGTTTGCAGGATACGTCCCCACAAAGTATAGTTAGATCATCCAAGTAAACAAACTCGAACGTATTTAAGAAAAAACGATAAGCGTCTGCAGATCCTTTTTCTTATGGAGAAGATATGATCTAAAAGCTTGATACTGTTATTGAAACTAGGTCAACTCGGAATAAAATGGCATTAAATAAAATTAACGCAATGGGGATCCACAGGCAAAATTGATCTCAGAGGGCGCCACAAGAGCGCCGTCATTTTTCATAGTTTACATGACAATATTTTTTTTTTTAATTATGGCGTTTGACTGCGCAGTATAGGGCGGTTCCACAGATAATGGCTACCTCTATGGTCTGTTCGCATGTGCGCCACCTGTCAGGATAAATTGACAGTGTGGATCCCCATTAGTCGTTGACTTGATTTACTCACTAACGGAACGATACGCTTTGTGGACGATTAAACTCTTGCAGCTGTATAGAGGCTAAACTGTGCGAGTGGTGGTGTGGTGTGGTGGTGGTGTTGTGAACTCACTTCTTCTTGTTCTTGGGCTGCGCACGCGGCGGCGTGTTGGGGCGGCCCATGTTGAGGCCGGAGTACAGCTTGCGCTTGTCGGCCGGCTTCAGGATCTGGAACGAGCACATCAGCGTCTCGTCCACTGACATCAGCGCGCCTGGAAATTATACGCACTCATCACTTTCTGCCCCGCGCAAAGTTACTATACACCACCATAATATTACTATAGCTTCGACAGGAACTTTCCCACCACCTGCCACTCACTCTCTACTACACACGGCGGTTGCGCGTTCAATTAGTGAATCGGGGCAATACCTGCGTTATCGAACTCGCCGCAGTAGTTGGGCGCGGAGAACAGCGTGACGAGCTGGCGCTTGGCGAAGAACTCGTAGCCGTCCTCCACCACCTGGTGCGCGCGGCAGATCAGGTCGAACTCGTGCTTCGACAGGAACTTGCCCACCACCTGCCCACAAAATGAAAATTAGGACCGGTTCACAATTCACTGTCAGATAATGGCGCGCACGTGATACCTATAAAAGAATCGAACCAGGCTGGGCTTACTTGATCACGTGACCCAAGAAACATGCCTACTGCTAGTTCAACGACCATCGCGTAGCTCCATCTTATGAAAGAGAGTGATAAACTGATAAGACATAAAAGTTTACGCGATTAACGAGAGGCGTTTATTAAATTTTTGTCTGCAGCACTATGCGAGCTGGATTGCACTTTATTGCGCCGTAACAAGTCGTTATATATTTTAACATCCTTGCGGAGCGATACTTCTGTACGGGGAAGGTACTATTAAGTATTCTGTGATCGAACCTCGGCGCCGAATGTGAAGCTGACCCCGCGGTCGTTCTCGCCCCAGCCGGCCGTGTCCTTGTCAGGGTCCGACCACAGCAGGTCGCACAGCAGGCCCTGGTCGGGCACGTCGGTGGGCCGCATGATCCGTCGGATCTGCTCCATCGCCTGCAGGTCCGGTGACAGACCGCCGTGGCAACAGAAGATTTTCTCGTCAACTGTAAAGGAAACACTGTCGTTAAAACTATTTACTAAGCGAGCATTGGATTATTACCAATTATTACCAAACTACGCGACAGCAAAGACAGGGTTATGTTTCTCACGGCTATCTGGGGCTATCAAGAATGTGGTATTTTTTATACCGTCGAAGAATCCCAACAGTTGGATAGATTTTAATGAATAAAGGGTCTCAAAATTGTGCGATGGCAGAGGCATCACTGAATAGGCATTTCAAAATTAAGATAATTTTTTCTGGATTAATTTAAAGCCATAGGTTCCGTTTAAGAATTACACAACCTAAAAGTTTTGTAAGGAAAGGACTGTCACGGGATTTTTAAAAACTCATCTGTTTGACTGATTTTGAAGAAATTCGGTACAGTGATAGTTTGTATGATGACGAGATGGACATAGGCTATTTTTTATCCGAGAAAATTAAAGAGTGGCCACGGCATTTTCCAAAAAACCCCAATTTACGTGGCTGAAGGCGTTGCAAGCATCTAGTGATAAATAAACCTGTATTTTTTTTGACAATTTGGATGTTTATACTTTTTTACTTTAGAAATGAGCTTTTGATTTAAAGATGAATGATGGTGAATCTGGAACAGTCAATCATTCGTACAGTGAATGATCATTGGCAAGGGGCAACCGATAACCTATCGGCGATGCGTGAACTTTCTCCCTCGAGAAATTGTTCTACACGATACTAATTTATCAATCATCACGTGCGTGACGTAAAACTAAAGTTAGTTTTGAAAAGTCGTGGAATAAGCAAACATAATATTATGCACTGGCTCACTACTGAGCAAGGATCTCCTCTCAGAATGAGAAAGGTTTCTTCCATAGTCCAACATACCGGTCAAGTGCGAATCGGCAGACTTCACACACCTTTCAGAACATTATGGTGAACTCAGGCATGCAGGTTTCTTCACGATATTCTTCTTCATTGTTAAGTGGTATTTTTTAAACGCACATAGTTCTGAAAAGTTAGAGGTCTGGAAACGAACTACGAAATAATTAAAGGTTAATAGATTTTAGCAGATTCTCCCGAGGGTTGTCGTGAATGCTGGCGTCGCATTTTCTGATGTTAAGCCAATGAAAATGAATGGTAATTCATGGTAACTTGGAAGTAGTTAATGTATCAGTAGAGAGCTGTATTTCTAATCATCGATATCATAGGATAGCATACACGAGCAGTCACTGAGCTTCGAGTTCCGCAACGCCTGCGGAAGCTCTGGTCTAAAAATAGACAAAAGCACCATCATACTGACGTCATTGCGTTTGTTGATCTAACACAGTTGGTAATCTCGAGCGGCTATCAACGGGGCGATGGACAGGTCGATATTTTTATTTTTGGTCGTTGCTGTTTTTAAAAAGTTACGTAATAAAACAAGCAGGTAACCCTTACAGTTTTGTCAGTCTGTTTATCACAGCTATTTAAAAAAAAAAACTAATAATTGTAAAATTAAAAATTTTACACAGAAACGTGCTACTGCTATATAGACAGAGGATTTTTTTAGAAAAAGGAAATTTGTGGTGCCTCCGAACATGATTAGCGAGATATTGCATCATTCACCCAATTGATTTGAAATTTTGTACATCTGTTGTTGACACTTTCGTGAAGACTACTTCTGGCAGTGGCACGCAGTGGCATTTCAAATTGCAATCATAGGTACCGGGTATTTGCCAGTAGTGTATACGTTTTAATAAGCTGTTGACATAGCTAAAAGTTATTAAAAGGGGGCAATTGAATAGGTAGAGTATCAAGAATGATGGAAGATACTTTGCGCAATTCTACAAATAAACAACAATTGCGCTACTATGATTTCCGACATCTAATATCGAGCGAATGTTGTCAAGATAAGACAAATACAAAGAGCTATTAATGGTGGAAGAACATCTAAATCTGGTGTTTTCAGGCTCCATTTACGTTTTACGGGTAATAAGATTTTACGCCTACAAGTATTTCGGTCAAGGTCTTCGAAAGGCACGAGCGGAGTTTGGTTACCCGTGAGATATTTTGTAAAACAGAGTTTTCTGTACCAGACAACTTATCTAATGACTCAGATCAGCCAAAGATCCAATATACAAAGAAGCAATGATTATACCATAGACATGTCTCGTTCATGACTTATGCAATTCGAGCTCGGTGATGACTGATGAGGGACTTAAACCTCACGAGAGGATAATAATCAGCGCTCTACAAAATGTGACCCAAGTGTCGTAGTTTTAAGTTCTTACTTTAGATACCTTTAAAACGTATGTATTTCTTTTTTATTGTCATTGCAAAGAAGTTCACTGAATTCGTCATAGAAAATATCTCAACGTTTCTTAAATGTTTACGTAATGTTAACGTCCGGTCTTTATAATATAAATCAGTAAACATGTAGTGTCATCGCGGCACGAAGTAGGTCAAAACAGAAATCGTATACACATAACCACAAAGCCTTAGGTTGATTAAAATATTATATTCGCCTATCTCACAATAATTGGGCTAAGGCCTTCTAGGGATCAAAGTGTTTGTGATGTAGACGCTCATTGTAGTCAATTATTCGTGTCATGGTATTTTAGAACTTACCTACTGTGAATAGTCTGTCGCTTTATAGTTGTTGTTAACTTGATGAAATCTCTTTGATTATAATAAATAAATAATTATTATTATCTATATTTTATCGCACAAGCATCCCAATGGAATACGACAAACTTACCCTTAATATTGGCTGAGCATGTAAAATCAGGCAATAATATAACTTTTAAAAGGTTAAGGTTCCAATTTCGTAATAGGTATACATGATTCAAGGTGAAACGTCGCGTTGTTACGAGCACGAATCTACCCTTAGCATTGAAACCCTATAGTTATTAGTATTATTATACTATTATCAACACTGCAGATATGCTGAAATGGCAATTTTAGGACATACTCTGTCGCATCGACACGAAACCGATCGTACGTGTTCAGAATAGTAATGTTTATTCTTCTCTACTATATTTTTATCCATATTAATAATATTAGAAATGCGAAAGTCTGTCTGTGTCTGTTTGTTACCTTTTCACGGTCTATTCGCTTGATCGATTTTGTCGTTTGGTACAGAAATAGCTTGCGGAGAGTACATACATACAAAAAAGTACAGGGTACTTTTTATCCCGCAAAAAACTTTATTCCACTGGATGAAGTTGCGGACACCATCTATTTCTATTTGGTACAAAAATAGCTTGTATCCTGGAGATGGAATAATAATTGCCGATTTTCATATCTCTAACTTCAAAAATGTAGGACCATCACTTCAGCCCCGGGAGGATTTTCTCAAAACCATTTCTCAGCTGACCCTACGCCCTAAAAGGAACCTACCTTCCAAATTGCAAGTTTTTAGGCTTTATAGTTCCGAGATTTCGTGGTTGGTGAGTAAGTGAGTGATATTTCGCTTTTATATAATATGTAATATAAGATAATACATGGATATTGATTAGTTAGCCGATCCGTCTGAAGCAAGGGCTAATCAGCTATTAAATATGCCATGAACGAATAAATATAGATTAAGTATAGAGAATGCGAATCTCAGCGAATTTTATGCGAATATTTCAGAAATGTCTCGTTTTATAGATTAGCGATAGACTTGTGCACGTCTTTAGTCGTTGTTTCCAATAGGTGCAAAGGAAATAGTCTTTGTAAGTGGATGTGAGCGGAAGCTACACAACCCACAATAGCTTTCCTCCTTTGAGACAATGGCTCTCATCTGTCGACGAGTCAATAGTTACTGATGTAGGACCGTATAGATTTCTAAGAAAAATGTCTTGTACGTGTATTGTATACTAGAAATCTCTGCTTCCATGAAGTGTTGTTTATGTACTACATCAATAAAGGCTGTAGCACAGTTCATGACAGTTAGGGAACTTGTAATAAAACGGCGAGCCTTCGACGTCACTGGCAGGCGTCAAATGTTCTTTTATTTGACGCTAACCTATGAATAGCCTATGTTTCTTTGATTTTATGTCACCCATAGCGTAGTATTTAACATATCGCCTTTTCAGGATCAAACCGAGAGTTATCACTCTAGTTAACTCTGACTGTAGGTTAAGATTGTATAATCTAAATCTAAGTTTAAAAGAGATCATAGTGATTCAGGCTAAGGCCTATACCACGATTCAGGTATGTTATATTATGTCTACCTATAATAGACAGTTAAAAAATTCTCGAAAGTATTTTATAAATTCAAGGCCTTGTATTTACGTATGGTTAAATCACGAGGATGTCTGTGTTGATGAAATCTAGATAAAAACACGAAACCTTAATGTCTCACCGGATGGTGTCAAGCAAGGCAACTTTACTTTTTGACGTAATTTTATAAGGATTCGTAAACAAAACGAAATCACAAAGATGCTTTACCATGAGAAAATTAGCAAAATTATTAGTTAGATAGCTCAAAGTCAGAGTACCTAGCCCAAAAGATTGACAACGATTTCTGCTTTTTATTTTGTAGAAATAAAGTAGATTTTTCGGTTGTAATTTTAACTCGTAGGAGATTTCACAAGATTCCATTATTTAAGTAGGTTACACTTGTTTTCACTAGCGAGCTTAATTTGCAAACCCCGGGACTCGGGGTCATTGAACTTTGTGCTAGATTGAAATATTCTCAAGAGCATATTTTATTAGGTACGGTAAAATAAGGAGAATAGTGAAATTATTTTAATATTAACTTAGGTACTTAATGATGCCTGCGACTATGTCCAGGTGGATTTAGGTTTTTTTTTAAATCCCGTGGAAACTCTTTGATTTGGAAGTAGGTACCCTAAGTCTGTCCCTGGGATGCAAGCTATCTCTGCACTAAACGTCAAATCATTTAAACGGATGGGCCGTGAAAACAGACAGACACACATTCGTATTTATAATATTAGGCGTGGATAGTATGGATGAACATATGTTTAGGATTGAAAGCTTCGTAGCTTGTAACAAAAAGCTTACCGACACCTCCTATGATTAGGTGGTAGCAAGAGCAAGAAAAAAAAATTTTCAAAAGAAAAATAAAACCGACTTCAAAAACGACAAACACTAAAAAGTAAAAAATAACTTTTGTTTAGCCACACGTGTAATGCACCTAGGTATGAAGTCGAGCGAGCATATTAAAACAAAATTAGAAATCCAAGAGTGAAGCTCGCCCGACTTCATACCTAGGTGCATTACACGTGTAGCTAAACAAAAGTTATTTTTTACTTTTTAGTGTTTGTCGTTTTTGAAGTCGGTTTTATTTTTCTTTTGAAAATTTTTTATTTCACAATTTTTAGTGGCCCTACTGTACTATAATATGCTGTGCCCAGTTAAAACCCTACTGTTTACTAAGCTATTACACTGATCGCGAGCAATTTGCTCCTATCCATTGAGGAGTTCTGTTCTCCATCTCCGAAGATATTCATCAGATCTTCACCAAATTTATATGGGACCACCTGCACAGTATCCCCTTTCAAACAAAAAAAAAAATTTCCAAATCGGTCCAGGGGTCTTTGAGTAATCGGGGAACATACATAAAAAAAAAAAAAAAGATCCCGACGAATTGAGAACCTCCTCCTTTTTTGGAAGTCGGTTAATAAATGATCACGGCTTTTAGGAAAGAATAAGAATATCAGTTATATTGTAATTCTATCAGGAAGAACTACGACAGGTAAAACAAAATTTATGTACGAACATAAAGACACAATCCAATCTCGAAAGTGATTAGGTAACAGTAAACACGTCACTACTGACGAACATAAAACGTCGCCTTGAACTGATATATGAGCAATTTCTTACAATACTATTCTACCTGAAAATGGCATGAAAATGAATTAATTACCAATTTTTATATAATCATTAGCTGATGGCCGCGATTGCGTCCGCGTGGATTTAGGTTTTTATAAATCCCGTGGGAACTTTTTAATTTTCCAGGTATTTAACTATTGTAACACTTTCAAGTCAAATCACAGTATTGTTATAATGATGAATAATCTATTTTAACGCTATATACTGTCATCAATCAGCAAAATAATAGCCAAATACCAATATATTTGTTTCTCAAATGATACCGCATGTGTTTCCTATCGATCAATGAAAATGAGCCTTAAAGAAATGAAAGTCATTATTTGTTCAAATATCACCTCAGTAAACAGTAAGAGGCAAAGAACCTAAAATAGAAAAATAAAACAATGCCCGCAGAATCCATTCTGACGCTGCAGCGGTGTTCGTTTTTAATTAGTACGTGGAATCAGAGCTAGCGATCTAGTTTCAAAGTGGTTTGATTAACATCCAGTCAAAGTGAACACGCTGCGGGATATTGTGATTTGTGCATTATACAGCAACCACGGGAGCTATTTCATTAAAATGCAGAGTAAAGTTAGCTTCCCGTGGTTGCTATCATTATAATTTAACTCTGATTTGTGCTTCAATTCCGTGACGAAATGCAAGCATTAACAGATAACCAGATGAAACTTCGGGAAATATCATCATTCATCAACACAGCAGGATAATTTAATTATCTAAATATATAAAAGGAAAAGGTGACTGACAGACTGATCTATCAGCGCCAGCTCAAACTACTGGACGGATCGGGCTGAAATTTGGCGTGCCGATAGCTATTATGACGTAGACATCCGGTAAGAAAGGACTTTTTGAAAATGTAACCCCTAATGGTCCAAACCGCACTTACGCTGCGCTGCGCGATGCGGTACGACCTATTAGTTCACTAGCGACGTGCTTCGTCTTCGCTCGGGTTGCTTATTACAATTATTTTCGTTAGCATCTATAATAATTGTTTTGAAAATAAATAATATATAGCCTATATCACTCAGGAATAATGTAGCTTTCTACTGGAGTAATTCCTCAGTCAATTTTGGACTTGCCTTTACACAGGTTCAAAAAATCTATTAAAAATATGCTCTTGAGAAAAGCATATTATACTATCGAAGATTATGTAAATGATAAAAAAGCGTGGATTTGAACTTCGATTCGCTCCAGCAATGCGCAGGACTTCAATTGCTTTTATACATGGCATAATATTGTATATCAAATCTTTGAAAAGAGCAACCGCCGAGTTTCTTGCTGGTTCTTCTCGGTAGGAAAGGCATTCCGAACCAGTGGTAGATGCTTTTGACGATTCGAAAGAACTTGTAAAAGTCTAAATTGAATAAAAACATTTTGAATTTGAATTTGAATTTGAATTTGAGTAAGAATTTTCGAAATCGGTTCGGTAGTTCCTGAGATTACTTCCTATAAACTTACAAACTTCACATGCCACTTCCCTCTCATTTTGAGAGGAGACCCGTGCTCAGTAGTGAGCTGATGGATTGATGATGATGATGATTACTCACAACTTAATAAGACAAAAGCAATCTTGCATCATACGTGTTACGAATACACCAAATCTTACAACTAAGTATGCAAGAGCACGAATGCGATACGTAATCATAGGAAGATAAAAGCAAGGTTTGGCAAACACTTCCTCGTGATAACGTGAGGCTTGAGAGCTTAGGAAATATTATCATTTAACTTAATCCTACTTGAGTTCCTCTTTCCTTTTGAGATCTATGAAGAATTTTAGGCTGTTGTTTATGAACAATTAAAAGAGGCATATATTTTGTGTCGCTTACCGGATTTTTACCCGACTACGGCAAAGCCAAAAGGAGGGTTATGATTTTAGCAGTCTATATGTAGGTATGTATGTAAGTTTGTATTTATGTGTGTTCCACCGTGGCGCCTAAACTACTGAGCCGATTTTGATGAATGAGGTGTCGAACGATGCGTAATTATGGTCCGAGTGACATAGGCTACATTTTATACGGAAAAAAATAGACCTCACGGATGTTACATTCAAAAAAGTGCGGCTTTCCAAAAAAAAGTGTGCTATTGTGTCGAGTGGGATATCAAATGAAAGACAAAAAATCTGAGTTCATAAAAATAAATATAGTAGAATGTTTAAATATACCGAGCGACAGAAAAACAATTTTATTCTATATCTATCGCTATCTATCGGCAGTTCGCGGGTAGTAGTCGGGTTTTAGTGCTGTTTAACTTCATCTTGTCCAAATAAGCACAAGTCACGCGATTTATCATTTTTTGTACAACGTACAACAGCCCTAGCCAGTTTCAATAGTGGAAGCTTGCTTTGGCATTTGATAGACGTTTTCACCTGGCGGAAATTGCATCTACATGCAAACTTGGCATGGGGTGATGTATTATGCCTTAGCTGTAAAATGTTTCTGTGATAAATTACGGCACACATTTTGTTTTATACTAGATTTGGATTTTTAAGGTTGCGTACCGTAAAAGGAAAAAGGAGCCCTTATAGGACTCCGTCGTCTGTCTGTATGTCTGTCGTGTCTGTCAAGAAATCTATACCTTCCCGTTGATGTAGAATTATAAAATTTGGTAGGTAGGTCGGTCTTATAGCACACATAAGGGGAAAAATTCGAAAACAGTGAATTTGTGGTTACATCACAAAAAAAAGTGGTCATGAACAAATATAAGTATTTTCATATTTCGAAGTACCTAAGAAGATAAAAAGTACTTACCCAGTGTATGATAGGGCTCTACCTGTACAATCTAAAACAGATTTTCATTTACTTTTATGCATAATTTTTTTTTTGATTTACCGTGCTAAATGTCGGTAAAAATACCCGAACCCAAAAAATATCGAACCCTCAGTCCGACTCGCACTTGGCTGGTCTTTTTGTAAGTTAAATTAACACTTTTCCTAAACAACATGTAGTTTGTAAACAGGCCAAATATTTCGTTAGCACTAAAATATAGAAGCCATAGGCGAATAATAAAGATTCACGCTTAGCTAAGCGGCAAATTGGCCACTCAATAGCGGAAGTAATGATGCGAATGTAAGTAGTGTTTGGATAATATAATAATGAGTAGGTCATTTGCTAGACCTTGTACAAAATAATACGATTATGTTGATCGAACAAGAGTAACCCTAACCTGGGTTCAGCAGATCTACTATAATACCTTTAGTAAATGGCAATTATTAATGACAAAAATATTCTCTACTAGATGACGCCCGCAGCTTCGCCCGCGTCCATTGGTCAGATCCCCTGCAGCATCAGGATTGAGGAGTTGGAATCCAAATTACTTATGGAACAATGTTGCTCATGTCTAAAAAATTACTCAAATCGGTTCAGAAATCTCGGAGATATCAGTGCATAGGTAGAAAAACACAACTCCTCCATTTTTTAAAGTTGGTTAAAAAAGTAGCCTATGTTACTCCTTGGTTAATCCTCTACTTGTCTGTGAAAGTCCTGTCAAAATGGGTTCAGCCATTCCGAAGATTAGTCCGTTCAAACAGATAGACACTTCAATTTTATTTATTAGTGTAGATGTAGATTTCCTGAGGATGCTCAGGTGTAGGGGCTAAACGTGCGTCGAGTTTTGTATACCACCCGTGCGTTGAGTAACCCGTCAAAATATCACTCTCGGATACGACTATTTAACATTACGAAATCGGCCTACGATTTACGATAGGACTGTCATATAGGTTTTTTTGTAAGTCTTGTAAAAAAAATTGTATTAAAGAGAAAAAAACTCCCTATACCATTACGTGTAAAATGGAATGTGGTCACGATCTTCAGCAATGAGAAATACGATGCAGAGAGAGACAATAACTATTCGACCGTTCTGTTGCTGGTAGTTCGCTGTAGAAGCAATAGCAAACAGCACTCACCTATCGCAGCAACTGGTAAGCAGTTAAAGCAGTCCGTGAAAGTTTTCCATAACTTGATGTTGTACCTCCTTTTGCATTCATCGTAGAACCTGTGGACAATACATTACAGAATTTAATTTATGGATTCGTTACTTCCCTAAATCTTTGTGCGGACTTATACTATACTATATATTTATACTAATACTAGCTGATGCCCGCAGCTTCGCCTGCGTGGATTTAGGGTCTGAAATCCCGTGGGAACTTATGATTTCCCAGGAAAAAGTAGCCTATCCGTAATAGCCCGTCTTCGGTGTGCCTAGTGGGAGATTTTTAACCTATTCGATCGCGTAAAAGTTAACTGTGTTTTGTATGGAATTGAAACAGCGTCATCTTCTTGTCACTAGATGGCGCTGTTTCAATTCCATACAAAACGCAGTTAACTTTTACGCGCTCGAATAGGTTAAAAATCTCCCACTAGGCACACGGGATGCAACGTGTTTCTGTACCACGTAAAAACATTTAAACGGATGATCCTTTAAAAATTATTAGTCATGTTAAATTTAAATTTAGAGCCTCAATAGCTCAACCGGTAAAGGAGTGGACTGAAAACCGAAAGGTCGACGGTTCAAACCCCGCCCGTTGCACTATTGTCGTACTTTAAAGAATATTAGTCATGTTAAATTTAAATTTAGAGCCTCAATAGCTCAACCGGTAAAGGAGTGGACTGAAAACCGAAAGGTCGACGGTTCAAACCCCGCCCGTTGCACTATTGTCGTACCTACTCCTAGCACAAGCCTGACGCTTAGTTGGAGGAAAGGGGAATATTAGTCATTTAACATGACTAATATTCTTTAAAAAAAAAAAAAAATTATGAGGGAGCACCAGGATTTAGGAATGCAATTCCTTACAGCATCAGGGTTGAGGAGTTGGGTCCTCGAGGTCAACGACAAAGTCTTTACTTGGTACAGACACCTTCAATATCAATCAATTTATAACCGTCAGTTTCTAAATCCCATCAGTAGGTATTGATGGTGAGGTCCCCTGCAGCATCAGGATTGAGTTGGAATCCAATTTTTTTATGAAACAATGTTACAAAGTTCCTCTATCGATTTAAAAAAATTACACAATTCGGTTCAGAAATCCCAGAGATTTCGGTGTACATAGGTAGAAAAACACAACTCCCTTTTGTGAAAGTCGGTTAAAAAAGTAGCCTATGTTACTCCCTGGTCAATCCTCTACTTGTCTGTGAAAATCCCGTTAAAATCGGTTCAGCCGTTCCGAAGATTAGCCTGTTCAAACAGACAGACAGACAGACAGACAAAAATTTTAAAAACGTCTGATTCAGTGTTGGTATCGTTCAAATAACCATATGAGCTTAATAAATGAGGTAGTTATTTCGAAATTACAGACAGACACTCCAATTTTATTTATTAAAAAATAAATAAAAAATTATAGTATTAGTATAGATTATAAAGAGCTAGTAAGTTTGTTTATAGGCGGTAATCTCTGGAACTACAGAACCGATTTTGAAAATTCTATCACCAGTAGAAGCTACATTATTTCTGAGTAACATAGGTTATATTTTACTTTTTTTTTAAAACCCGGCCAAGTGCGAGTCAGACTTGCGCACCGAGGGTTCCGTACTCGGGTATTTTTTCTGACATTTTGCACGATAAATCAGAATTTATTATGCATAAATATAATAAAAATCTGTATTAGAATGTCCAGGTAAAGCCCTTTCATATGATACCCCACTTGGTATAGTTACCTTACTTTGAAAATTGAAAATACTAATTATTTATTTGTTCATGAACACATTTTTTTTTTGGGATTTTACCACAAATTCGCGATTTCCGGTTTTTTCCTTTACTTGTGCTATATTACCTACCCACCTGCCTTTCATGATTCTAGGTCAACGGAATGTACCTTAATAGGTTTTCTTAACACAGACAACGACAGACAGACAGACGGACTGGCGGACGGATGGACAGACAGACAGAAAATGTTTGTTACATTGGTTGGTGTGTCAAAATGCATCCACAGAGATTTTTGTCTCTATCATTTGTATGGGATTACCTACTTGATAGAGAGAGCGCTATGCTAACTTCTTTCCGTGGATAGGGTACAGTAGAATAACTACACACAAATATTTACAGCTTGAGATGTTATCATTGATTTATGGTCCTTGATACTGGCTTACGCGTCAAGATCAAGTAGAAAGTTAACGTAAATAAATGATAAATCAAGACTGTCACAGGTATATTTGGAATACATACCTATCTACTTTTTGCGTATCACACCAGATCATCGGCCTATCTACAAAGGAATTTAATATGACGGAGTTTCACCTTTTATATTTTCTTTATATTAAAACTTTAATATGTATATATTTTTTTATCAATGATAGGTTTTTCAAGCTTTTCTTACCACGAGGCGCTGGAGGTTGCCACCAAACCAATACCAAAATATATTTATTTCATGTGGATAACTAATGTCTCACGCTACGCCGGTCTGTCTACTGTATCACCGGTTCGGAAAGCAGATTCTACTGAGAAGACGGGATAAGAAACTCAGCAGTTGCTGTTTTCAAATCATAAATAGTAACGATAATATTATTTTATCAATGTAATGGGAATTTTATTAGGGATCAATATTCATGCGTTTGCCAATCTGCACTGGGTCGTGGCAGACTATGGTCTAAAGTCTAAACTCTAAACCCTTCTAAATCTGGGAGGAGATCCATGCCGTGGCCTGATGTAGTAAGCCATCAATGATTGGATCATGATGATAATGATGATTCATGCGTTAAATAAAACAATATGACGCATTATTTTGTTCAATACAAAGAGACGAAATTCAAACTACGTCGGACGGTTTATAGCGTAAAAGTGCTTCACTTTTATTCTGGCGTTTTGCCAGATAAAAACCCCGGGGCTTATGGAATAAAGAATGTTCAATATTGGACTGGTATCAACAACTTGAGGTTTAAAAGGCCAATAACAAAAATTAACCTTCCCCAAAGTCTGACTTTTCAGGGTTCCGTACCAAGGGTATCAACGAGACCCTATTACTAAGCCTCCGCTGTCCGTCCGTCTGTCCGTCTGTCTGTCTGTCAGCGGGCTGTATCTCGTGAATCATAATAGATAAAGAGTTGAAATTTTCACAGAATGTGCGTTTCTAATGCCGCTATAACAACAAATAATAAAAATGTTAAAATAGTCACCATGGAAATTGAAATACTCCATGGTGAACTTCTATTATATTCCGTCCAAAAGCAATAAGAACTGAATCACACTTATACTATAAATGCGAAAGTTTGTGTGTATGTGTGTGTGTGTTTGTTACTCCTTCACACAAAAACGACTGGACGGATTTGGCTGAAATTTGGAATGGAGATAGATAATATCCAGGATTAGCACATAGGCTACTTTTTATCCCGGAAAATCAAAGAGTTCTCATGGGATTTAGAAAAACCTAAATCCACGCGGACGAAGTCGCGGGCATCATCTAGTTTAGCATAAAGTTGGTAGAGAACTAACTAGTAGAAAAACACCCAGGCGTAATAAACTTTAATTTCTAATTACATTACGCCCGTGTTTGTAAGGCTATCTAAGGTCACGTCGCACTCAAAGGTGAAAATCATAAAAGTTAAGAACCACATTTTATTATCTTCAATAACGCCGTAACTTTATTATTATTCTCATCGAAAAGCTTTTCTCCGTCTGGTTTAGGATCTGGTGCTAGACATAATATCTACCCTCATCTGATATTTAATGATGATAGAGAATGGTGTTTGCAAGTAAAAGATTGAAGATATCAGCCGTTTGATTCTTTGATGCTGATATGGAATAAAGTCGCAGTGAGAATGTTCTCTTTTTAACCCCCGACCCAAAAAGAGGGGTGTTATAAGTTTGACGTGTGTATCTGTGTATCTGTGTGTCTGTGTATCTGTGTATCTGTGTATCCGTGTATCTGTGTATCTGTGTATCTGTGTATCTGTCTGTGGCATCGTAGCGCCTAAACGAATGAACCGATTTTAATTTAGTTTTTTTTGTTTGAAAGGTGGCTTGATCGAGAGTGTTCTTAGCTATAATCCAAAAAAATTGGTTCAGCCATTTAAGAGTTATCAGCTCTTTTCTAGTTTTCTTGTAGAAAAGAAGGTTAGATAACCGTTAGGTTCTTAATATTATGTCAATTGACAAATATCAAGCTGTCAAGATGGACGTTGCCTAAATACATAATTATTTATTTGAAAATGATGTTTTGGAAAACTCAAATACTTTGGATCGTCGGGGGTGTTATAAATTTTTAATTTACACTTGTCAAAACTCAGCTCTACTCATTTCCGATTCAGTCGAAACGGACCCTCTATAGGACAGCTGCTCTGTCTAACATTTTAACTACTCAATGTGTATTTTTTTATTTTTTTTTATTCATTATAGCCAAGCGCTTGACCACAATCACACCTGATGGGAAGTGATGTTGTGGCCTAAGATGGGACGCGTTTATCTAGAAGATGCTTATTCACTCTTGTTTTAAAGATACCCGGATTGTATTGGTAGGAAACACAGATTGGAACGGAAGTGCACATGTCTATGATTTTACGATAGATCAATGATGGATGAACACGCGAAGACAAGCGTGTAATGTGTCCTCTAATCGGCCAACGCTATGGTTTGATGGCCAAAGCCAATTTCGTGATAATTGGATAATGTTCGCTAAATGATTAGCTATTAAAAATCAACACTGTACAAATCCATGACAAGTTGTGTTTTTTTAGCAGTATTGATGTAAGTGTAATGTGTAGAACTAAATGTGATTTTTGTTCATGTGTTTCGTCCGATTTAAATTGTCAGTGGCTTTGAAATCGAATTTCAGCACTATAAGACGCATACTAATCCATATATGTACTACTATAATATTGTAAATGATTGTGTGTCTGTCATCTATCAGCTTTTCACGGTCCATATGTTTAACACAGCGTACACAACTTATCTGATAATGATAACATTGATAACACAGCAATGTTAGTGAAACCAGTTAGCTCTCAACTTGACATCGAAATTGCAACATTTTACGAATTAGTAACTGAATGTTCTTACTATGCAAATGTTAAAAGGTTAACAAGGTTAACATATAAAAGTAAATTAAAAAGGTGTTAGCTCTCCTCAAGCATTGGACATCATCGACTTTCGTGATCGTATGGGCAGATAGTCTGCTAGCTATACCTTTTTTTTTTGGGCGAAATCTTCTAAAGATAACCGGTCTCTTTAGGGACAGATCGTTTTATGTAGGGTTTCTTGGCCTACCCACTAAGACCTTCGGTGATCATCCTGAGTGCATAATAAGGCTCCGGAAACTTTACTGTCAGCTAGTTTTCACGGCTCACGTGATTGTTACGAAAGATACAAAGATAGTTTGCATACCGAGGAAGGGCATAGGCTACTTTTGGTCCCGGATGATCAATTAGTTCCCACCGGATTTTAAAAACCTAAATCCACATGGACAAAGTTGCCGACATCATACTAGTTTTTAGTCTGGAAAAATCGAAGTTTCCGCAGGATTTTTGAAAACCTAAATCCATGCGGATGAAGTCGCGAGCATTATTTACCTAGTTAGTAGGTACATATTATAAAGTGGAAAGGGATTATTTAAATGGCAGTTACCTACTTTGTCTGACTATATGTTATTGAAAAACGTGCGAAATTTAACAAAGATAAAAGATAACTTGAAATTGAATTTCACCATAAGCTACCTGTTTATAATAGACAGGAAAAACAATTTAATCTTCACGATATTATAATCTTATCGAATTTGACGGTGATGTCATATTTAATACAGATGACTGCGTGAAAAATTAATCAAAACACAAGTGTAAATTAAAAATTTTCAACACCCCCGACAAATCATTTTCAAATACCTAAATAATTATGTATATCTAGGCAACGTCCATCTTGACAGCTTGACATTTGTCAATTGACACTTGAATATTATGAACCTAAGGGTTATCTAACCTTCTTTTCTACAAGAAAACTAGAAAATAGCTGATAACTTTTAAACGGCTGAACCAATTTTTTTGGATTATAGCTAAGAACACTCTCGATCAAGCCAACTTTCAAACAAAAAAAAGTAAATTAAAATCGGTTCAGTCGTTTAGGCGCCACGATGCCACACACAGATACACAGATACACAGATACACAGATACACAGATACACACGTCAAACTTATAACACCCCTCTTTTTGTGATCGTGGTCGGGGGTTAAAAATAAGCGCAGGCATACTAATATTACAGACTAGCCGATGCCCGCGACTTCGCACGCATGGATTTTTGAAATCCCGTGGGAACTCTTTGATTTTCCGGGATAAAAAGTAGCATATGTGCTAATCCAGGATATATCTATCTCCATTCCAAATTTCAGCCAAATCCGTCAAGTAGTTTTTGCGTAAAGGAGTAACAAACATACACACACACGCAAATTTTCGCCTTTATAATATTAGTGTGATTTTTTTCGAGCTTCTCTATTTAGGAGTAAAATTAAGTAGTTGTACTAAAATGTAAAGACAAACTGACAGGCTTAAAACTCTATTGCTGTAAGGTGGACGAAACTGTAGACACATGGGTAATATTATGTTTTTGGGTTCACCATAAGACCCTTTAAATTACGCAATGTTAAAGAAAATCGCAATTAGAGTACACGTAATCAACGAACTTGACCACCTATCGACCTTCGCAATGAATCAGTACAGTGACTCACATGTAAGTTGGTTACTTATTAGTGAATGGGATCACGCTGATTCTATTTCATCAAATGAAATCAACCCCCCATAAGAGCTCTTATGGGGTTGATTTCGTTTGATGAAATAGAATCTGCTGATATCGTTTCCACAATGTTCTCTGCAGAAAATTATACCACTCTTAGACCTACCAATATATTTTAGAGATGCCTGTACAATGGAATGGGTATCATTGTTGATACAATTTTATGCTCAGAAAATACAAGGAGATAACTTCTTTACATTGTACAACCTGTACACTCTTTATAAATAAAACATAACCTACTATTCATATTAATATTATAAATACGAAAGTGTCTTCTGTATGTTTTCACAGCCCATCTGTTTTAACTGATTTTGATGAAATTTGGTACACAGACAGCTTGCACTTTGTGGACAAACGAGCTAATTTTTGTGTGGTGGTTTTAAATATGTCATGGGTTCCCATGACATTTTTAAAACCTTGATTGAATTCACGTGAAAGAAGTTCAATCGTAAATTTATTATTTTCAATGGTGAATATATTTATTTACTAAGTTAGAACTAGTGACTTACTTAGTACTTTTTGCGTGAAAGATTAACAAACATACATACGAAAAAAAAACATGACAAAACTTACCCATAAATCCTATTAATGCTAGCACACTCATGATTCCCTCGTAGTAAGAAGAAGTTCTCTGGATACTTAATCTTGTATGCCAGTAGCAAACATATAGTCTCTAACGACTGTTTCCCACGATCAACATAGTCTCCGAGGAACAAATAATTAGACTCTGGTGGGAAGCCGCCATATTCAAACAGCCTTAACAGGTCATAGTATTGACCATGGATGTCACCTGTGGACAAAGAATTACTAGATTAATCTTTTTGTGGATTAAATCAAGTAAGTATTGAGTGACATGTGACCTAGTTGTAAAATATCTTGGCCAAGACGCTGTTGCTGTTCCTGACTGCAATCAGTATTGGACAAAAACTGTAAAATGGGCTCGGCAACGGTCAACATGATACAGGGTCTGGAAGAGACCTTCACAGCCACTAATCACTAAGAAGAAGAACTAGTTGTGACAGTATATTTATTATTTAATCATGCTGAGTAAGCAACATTGACCTAAGTCTGTAACTAGATGGATAATTGTCTGGAGACCAGAACTTGGTCTTTTCGTTTACTCCGTACCTCATGGGGCATGATAAGCTGTTGAATCACATCTGATAATTGTTACTATCATTCAAGTGTGTTCGAAGTCATACTCTCAGATCTTACCAGTAAATATGCTTATGCTTAGCTTTCTAGTATGATGCCATATAGAAAATGAATTTTGTTTTGAGCTTACTTAATTTGCCATACCTCATCCAAGTTAGCTTATTTTCATCTTAGATCATAATGTGACTTAGGTTAGATCATTGCTAAGGGCCTAACATTCAGTCATTTATGGCATTCAATCTAAATCAAAAGATTTACTGATGGTAATTTTGGCAATAATTCTTGCCCCAGAAGCAGAAGCCAATCAGATGTTTCATGCGCTGGGGTTTAATATGGTCACAATTGTGCTTGGAGCTTATGAACAGGTATCATCAAGCACTTTCTATAATAATAAATCTTAGACATAACTTTCCATCTGTGATCTTGGTAAAATATTGTAACGCAAAGCTATAAATATAGCACTCATCTGAATATTATTAACCTAATTTTAGATATACATACATAAATATGATTTAAAGACTAACAAATTCTATTTGCAGAGTATGCAATCAATCAAATAAACAATGTTTTTGTTTGGTTACCAAGTTCATAGGAGATAATTAAGATTAATATTTAAGATTTATGGTTTCCATTTAAACAAAAACTAAGAGCAAGAGTGTTCATATAATATAATTTATTAGAAAAGGTCCAAGTAAGCTTTCGACGATTCAGAATTCGAAAGTTGAGTCTATTGCAAGGAACTTACCGCATATTTTTAACGGTGCTTCCAATTCAAGTAATATCGGCTGTGAAAGGAATATTTCTCGTGATTTCAAGCATAGCCCTTTAATCTCGATTTCCGTTAACTGTACATTCATACCAGGCTTCTCGCCTCGTACTGAAAACCAAATATAAACACTTTATAAACATAATCACTAACACTGTAAAACTCACAACAAAATAATCATTTCTTTGTCACATCGATGGTTAACCAAACGAAATATCACAAAAACGCCACATATTCACTGTAAATATCACTGTAAACACTTTGTAGGTAACAATTTTTGCCCTTTACCTTTTAATAATTTTTTTATTACATTATCGATGTTTAACTCATCTGTGTCTCTGTCTGCCATTGGATATATTGTTTGTGCACGAAATATGGCTAAATACTTTGGGTAATGAATAGGGGATGATTTAGATTTTCGCCGATTTAGAATTCAACCCTATTTCAATTCTTGGCTAAGAAATTCCAATGGCGGACAGTTCGAACATCACTCACAGTCTCACGACTCACACACACAAACAGTGTTGCCAACTGCTTTCCAAGAAAACGCACTTTTTTACTAAACCGACCTCGGAAATCGAAAATGTATTCTAATAGCTTTTGTTAAAAACACTAAATCGTTGAAATGAAAATAATTTGGAAGAGCAATAGCTGTCACGTAATTTCTTTTCTATGTGAAAAGCGAAATTTCTTCTCCATTGAAATCACATTAACTATCGACTGTCCTGCTGTTCGATTACAAAAAAGCAGCATAATTATTAGGTAATCATTGCCATCAATCTCAATACTATCTCAAAATATAATATGTAATATCCTTCATTGTCAGAAAAATATATTTTGAAAAAGTAGTTATGTGTAGAACTACAATTAATATTTTGTAGAATGTAATTTTTCAAATTTGCAGCTTTCAGTAAGATGTGTTTTAAGTACTACCTCTGGGTAAAAGCTCCTTCTATTCATCCAGATTTTTTAAATAATGTTTTTGGCGTACGAAACATTCTTACCTCAATTTCTTTATTCTTATTTCAATGTGGGAAGTGGTCTGGATGTGGCAACTCACACAAAACTATTTAGTGTTGTAAGTTAATTTAGTTTTATTTTCTACCTTTTTGGTAACAAAATAAATTAAATTCTTACCAAAAATGAATAAAATGAATTAAACATATAAAATTAAATAAAAGGAATTTGTTTAAGACAAAAATAAATAAAATCATTAACGGTGAACTTATAGCTTGCTTCAATCTTTTTTGGATCCTCTGTACGGGTGACGCTTTCTACAAAAAAAAGGAAAAAATTAGAGACTAAAATTACCTATGTAGGTATTGCATTGTATTCTATTATATTCTATTCATTGTGTCTTATTTAAATTGATTATTAATGATTAATTAAAACTTACGCAGGGATAGTGAGCGTGTAAATTCCAAATTTTGTGTTAACGTCTTCCAAATGGAATATACCTTCTATGTATTCCTTATCAGCTGGAATAGCTGGTGTCTCAAAAACTAAGTTCATTATGTAATCCTCGACGCAACTGTAAATAAACATTTGTATTTAAATTTAAAGTATATGTACCTAACTACCTACTAACCATTCTACCATTCTTTCATTATCCAATATTTTGTCATTATGCTAACGTAGAACTTCGACTCTATTTTGTACTCGTTAGGTAGGTATAGGTGCAATGCAACTTTTTATTTATTCAAATCTGTTTTTAACCCCCGACCCAAAAAGAGGGGTGTTATAAGTTTGACGTGTGTATCTGTGTATCTGTCTGTGGCATCGTAGCTCCTAAACTAATGAACCGATTTTAATTTAGTTTGTTTTTGTTTGAAAGGTGGCTTGATCGAGAGTGTTCTTAGCTATAATCCAAGAAAATCGGTTCAGCCGTTTGAAAGTTATCAGCTCTTTTCTAGTTACTGTAACCTTCACTTGTCGGGGGCGTTATAAATTTTTAATTTACACTTGTAGTTCTTGTAGGTTTTAAGTTATAATATTATACCTACTATAATATTTATTAGTAGCTATAAAGTAGAGATGGATAATGTACCAGGTAAAAAGAACTCTCTTGAACCTGTGTGGGTAATTAATTTATGGACGCGCGACGTTGGAGGTGTCCGTCGGTAGATACCACCATTGGTTCGTCAGTCTTTCGCTTCCTTCGTTTAGAAAAGTAAGTACCTACCCACCTACAAAACCGTGTTCCCTCGAATGTTGTCGAGAATTATTTTTACCTGACGCCATCCTTAACTTACTAAGCACACGGTTGGTACGGCACCAGTTTCTCAATCCTGTTGGGTCTCAAGGATTCAACATATGGATCAGCGACAAGTTTCGCAGGAGGTGGCGCCGCAGGGCCTTTTGCTCTAGCTTTCGGAGTGGGAGCCGGAGGCTGTTAGGTATCACAAAATATAAAATATTTTGGCATTTCCCCCCTATTTTAAATTAAACTTAACTAAAAATATTTTTCATTTTTTTTTGATTCCAATGATGTTTGGCCTATATTTTACCTACTACTATTTACTATTACAAATTTCATACCGTTAGCTTTGATAGTTACTAAAACAATCGACTGTGGCAGACAGACTGACGGTCGGACCGAGAAAGTTGCACCAAAAGGGTTCCATTTTCATAATTTAAAACGGAGCCCTAAAAACAATGAAAAAGACCCATTAATAAAGACGAAAAGTTTCTTTGTTTATTGAAAAATTACCTTTACTGCTCCGTAGGCCACCTCAATTAGACTCTTGACGTCGGATTCAAGGATCCTGAGGAATTTGCGGACATTCCACTTCGTCACTTCCTTGTGGTTGCCCAGGAGCGACAGCAGTGGTGCGACGTCACATTTTGCCAATCTACATAAAGGCTTAGGTTTAAATCGGTATATCAATATCTTTAGGGGAAAACGACTAATAATAATTACTTATAGGGATTCCGCAGGGATGCACATTAGGACCTTTTCTGTTCTCCATTTACATTAATGACTTTCCTTATTTTCGCTACTTACGACTACCTACCACACGACGAAATTGATTTTAACAAAAGACGTGGAGTTCAGAGTTTTTGTACTTTACCTAACCTCACGTGACGCCTTTTGACATCTTTCTAACTACCCCCTTATTTTGACTTTACTTAGCAGGGAGCATGTAAGTTAACTTTTACTTCTTTGGTTTTTTTTAATATTTACTATTAGGTTTTGCCCATGTTCGCACATCAGGTGAAACCATGTTGTAAGGTTATATTAGAGGTCTGATTTTGAAGACTAAAGTTAAATTTCGTTTTAACTCTCTATGGATCCGTTCCGTTGATTAAAGCGCGACCCAACAAACAGACTAATCAATAAATAGGGACATGTAATAACGAGAGAAATTAACAAATTACCTATATAGGTTATATTTTATTTTATACTTACTTAATTAATGTGGAAAATAGCAAACAATTATAAAACCTGACAAGATCATCAATTCCTTTGAGCACTTTTTGAATCGTTGCGTCAGCACTGTGGTTCAACTCCATCATATGCTGTGTTCTTTGCCTCTTCGTCTCCAGTTCCACCTTAAGTTCAGCGAGACGTTTGTCCTGCTTCTCCTCGCGAGCCTCGTTTATGTCGCGTTGGTCCACTGAATTTAAAAGCAGTATGGGTTTCACAGTTACATTTCACCTAAATCGATCGGCGTGCAAAGTCAAAGTCAAAGTGAAATTATTCATAAATAACTCAAATTTAAAAACCCCCGACACAAAAACCTCTATAAGAAAACTAGAAAAGAGCTGATAACTTTCAAACGGCTGAACTGATCTTCTTCGATTATAGCTAAGAACACTCTCGATCAAGCCACCTTTCAAACAAAAAAACTTAATTAAAATCGGTTCATTCGTTTAGGAGCTACGATGCCACAGACAGATACATAGATACACACGTCAAACTTATAACACTCCTCTTTTTGGGTCGGGGGTTAAAAATAGGTAACATTGTAAACTTTTTGATTATTACTTGTTGAATTTGTAAGATAATGATGTACACCTAAGGGTGAAAATTAATTAAGTACGTAAACATAAAACTAAAGCTACGGGTGCTACGTGCTGCACCCGCAACAAACTCAGCCGGGTTTTCTTTATCCGCTTAGTAGCTTTGACTGAACGACGGATAAGGTATTTGTCCATTGATTTTAGAAGCGCATAGTTTAGTTTATCCTGAGGTACCTATTGTCGATCGAGCAGTCAGAATACTCTCGAGAGCGATCAATAGCCGATCGATGACGAATCCATAAATACATCGAGCAATCGATCGATTTGATGCAGGAGTAAATTCTGTCTGAAAGAGAACTCTTACTTATCCGCTGCCGCAGAATCTCAAGATCTCGTCTCATGATGATAGACTCTTGTAGTACTTGACAAAGGAGTTCGAAAATCGAGAAATTATGAATCTCGCTGGCGCTGAAGTTTTTTATTATCGTTGTTATTCTGTCCGAGCCTGCGTAACCCTGAAATACTTGCATCATTATTTTATATCACATTTACTTGCACTTCTAAAACGGTGCATAGTTTTCATTGAAATTCGTCCAGTGATTTTGTGTCTTAATATTTTACTACAATAAGTATGCGTAGAAAAGTCACAAAATCTAGACGCGGCGATAACCAGGTCAGGAGGTAGCGCGCCGTGTTCCGGGTGCGCTTCTGAGACGGAGCTGGTAGCAACCAGCCCAGTGATGGGACCCGTCCGCTTGGCGGCGGGTCAAGACCTGGCGGGAGTGCGGTGAATACTACCTTAGTGATACCCGCGCAACCGCCAGTCCGTTGGGGAACAAACACAGGTTTTAGTGGGTGCAAGCCCCACATAACCTCTCCGTTTCCCCTGACGGAAGGGTATGCGTTAGGCATTTCCTGTGTATAAAAAAAAAGGGGTACTTACCTACCAAGGTAGTTAGCTGCTATTAACAAGAATACTAGAAAGTTGTGATCATCAAACTGCATCACGTAATTTGTATTTTTTTTGTATTGAGCAAATGCTCAATACAAAAAAATACAAATACTGCATAGTTTAAATAAACTATGTAGTTATGTAAATATAAGTATGTAGGTATGCTTTCTGCAGCAGCTGGTGGGGCTAGGGCAGAAGTTTTCATAAATTCACAACGTTTCTAAGTACTTTTAAAAGGACCATAAAATTGTATTTTTTACGTACAAATATATCTTCTAACAGCGCGTCATGACGAGCGATCTCCTGCTCACATCTCTGTATCTCCTCTTGGCGTTTTATCTCTTCCTTCTCATCCGCCTCGCAGATCCGTCTGGACCCTTTGACTCGTAGGAATTCTTCCAGTTTAGCTAGATGGTTTAACTCTCCTTCGTACGATTGCATCTCCTATTCAAGTTTATTATTGAAAAAAGATTTATTAAAAATCAATTTTTTTTAATGGGATTTTTTTGGGTCTAGGTCTATCGGGGTTACGAGAAAACAGAATCATTCCAAGTTATATCACATAGACAGACTGATAGTAGATTTATCTAGGATAAACGACTAGGGTTTAAAATCGTAGTCGTTTACTTTACACTTAAATAAACAAATGACAATCCTCATTTTGAAGGTGATGCACAAACAATTTAAATAAAATACGGAATCCGAAAAAATGATATCGAAGAAGCTGAACTCAAAGATGTTTTCCTTCATCGTTAAAGCAAGAAATTAATTGCATAAACCGCACATAGTTACTTATATTTCCGAAAAGTTAGAAAAACGTGCCCGGGATCAAACTATCACCGCTACAAAATAAGTAAGTACCTACTTGGGGATATAATTGAAGGTCAATGTGATGAATAATGGTTCTAAAAAGTCACGAATGATGGCCAGACCGATATATCCCTATTGAGCTGAAACAATCCCTTCCACTTCAAAGCTTCCAGCATCCTGCAGCACTCGTCCCGGTCCCCGAATGAGTTGGCTGCGATCTCAAATATGTCCATAAGGTATTCCTTGCCCTTCACCAGCTTGCCAATAGTTCTGTTCCATTGGATATTGAAATCATTCCTGGAATTTTATATGGTATAATAGTAAAACAAAAAACAACGGCATGAAAATTGGAATCGCACAGACTCGCACACTAGCATTTCCGGCCATCGTACAAAATATAACACTATGTACCGAACCATTTCAAATTTTTCAATTTTCACGGCTGTAACAGACATACTGGACATAGGAATTGGACCTTCCGGGGTGTAAAATATCCATATTGACGACCTCTCAGATAGCGCAGTGGTGAACGCTGTGGTCACAGAATCATGTTGTGGTCGTTTACGTGAAAGGTCTCGAGTTCGAGTCGTAACTGAGCAACGGATTGGCTTGATTTTTTGCATGTGTATAGTTAAAAATCTGGAGAGTAACATAGGCTACTTTTTATCCCAGAAAATCTAAGAGTTCCCATGGGATTTTTAAGAACCTAAATACTCGCGGATGAAGTCGCGGGGGCATCAGCTAGTTTTTAAATATGTAATAATGAGCAAACCTCTCAACAAGTAGACGATCAATCTCTTCTCGAACACGTTTGTTGTCTGTGTTGATACCACAGAAACGTTTCGTAGCTAAATCAAGACGATTCTCCATGCGTCGAAGTCGGTTGCTCGCATTTTCAATCATCGCTAACTCCTATCAAGAGGAAGTCCAATGAATTAAATTGTAGGTAGGAAGATCGTTTTCTAATCAGTTGTGGAAAGCAAGACCTCAAGGAATCAAGGCAATATTCATCCAGAATGGGGAAATCAAAGTTCAGGAAATCTACAACAGGGACGAAGCGAAGCTCAAAAAGCTGTGCACATATAAGTTCATTTACAAGGAATCATAATCAATGAATCAAACAGACAAATCTTATTGGACATGTCATAAACTCGTGGCAGACATTTCGATAACTATAAGGATTGTTGGCCTAGAAGACCACAAAAAAATAGTTTAGGTCGGTTTCCGTACTTTCTCAACCACAAGTTGGTAGCTGATGGCAATTAAATTTAGTCTGTCAATAATCTGATTAATCTATTTCTGCATGAGTAGTTTCCACTTAACTCTTTTCCGCTTCAGTGGGAACGCTAAAGCTACTTTTCATCCGCTCTCGAAAAAAAATCTATGATGAAAGAAAACAACTTAGGCAAGGTAAAGTGAATTCACATCGGCTTCAGTGGGCACTTTTTTCATGAACTCTGTCATCTGTTTCTGAGCCAGGTAGTTGAGGCAGTCCAGCTCAGCCTGCTGGGCCCTCTCGTCCCGCAACTCGGCTTCCAAATGCTCGTACTCCACGATGGACTTGCGTGTACCATGCTTCGTCAGGTTGTCGCGAAGCGCATGCTGTCCTTTTCTGGCGAGCTAATTTTTTTTTAAATTTGTATCAGTAGGTTGTGATAATGAAGAGAAAAAGAAAGAAAAGTGGACAGGGAAGCACTTATCTTCTTATAAGAGATCTCTACCAGTGACCCTTGGCAGTGCGAGAGGTTGTAATTATACAAGGCTAATTTTATTTACCTACTTAATTTTTCACCATATTTTTTTTGAGTTGAATGCATATATGACTAAAAACCAAGCAACATGATCAACAATTGATTAGAATGATGTACAGAACTTTACCCATCCAACGACTAGGCCCACTTATGAGTAGGTACCTACCTACTACCTACCTATATATCACCAAGCGTCTATCTTTTCTAGCAGCCTTTCAGCGTCTGAGGGAGACATCAGCGATGAATGTCTATTCGAATGTTTCTATTTTGGCCATCCAGGCGGCTTGACGTTTTGTACTGTTTATGAACTAGGTATACCTACTTACCTGTTCAGATAGAGTTTGCAGCAAGAGTATTCTGGATTAGGTACATAGGTACCTACTCTAGATATTTGGTAGTCATAGGTTTTTTAATTTATAGGCTAGTGCTTGGCTGAATACGACCTGCTGGCAATTGATGATGCAGCCTAAGATGGAGCACGCTTGCTTAGAAGACGCCTATTCATTCTTAACTTAAAGATACCCAAATAAAAAGTAATAAATTATTCCTTTTTTGTTATTTGTAATCTCGTTTTAAAATTCTTTTGGTGGAACTCAATGAAGTAAATTAACTAGGGATAGAGATAAATTTTCTCTACTAACATTAATACAAAGAAGGGTCTCCTTCAACTCGGTGGCAAGGATACCTAACTGCTTCTCTTGTGGGGCGAGCTGTGGTATGTCGCCTGCTCGCTTCTCCACGCTGCACATCGGTGCCAGCTTTTGAAACTAAAATAATTAAAAATGTTTGACAGTGTTTTTCAAATCGAGGGCGGAAATTTGAAATCAGGTTTAGGTATGTCTATGACAAGAGTAGCACTAAAGAATCACCACCAACTAAACACCAGCTCACTATTGAGCATAGATCTCCTCTCAGAATGAGAAGGATTTCGGTCATAGTCTACCAGCTACTAGCTACTGGCCATGTGCGAATTGGCAGACTTCATACACCTTTGAGAAGATTATGAAGAACTTTCAGGCATACAGGTTTTCTCACGATGTTTTCCTTCACCGTTAAAGCAAGCGATACCTTCTTACTTAAATGCTTAAAAGGCACATGTTTAGCATTTTCTGCATCTACTGCCGTAGGTACCACGATGATGAAACAAACAAATCTGTATGGTGCAACATGCATGCAGTGTTTCAGCGGATTATAGCAAATTAAGCTTTTGATTCCTTGTATAATATGCTTGTATATCATGGACTTTCCTGCCTGCCGGCTTCATACGATTTTTTCACTAATTTTTCCTTACCATTCGCTGAACATTGCTAAGTTCTGCTTCAGGGTCCACAGTTTTCTGTTCTACTTGCGTCGGCATGGTGGCGATTTATAATATTAAATAAAAACAATCAATAATAACGAAATGATTGCTTTAGCAAAACTTGATTAACTATGGTATGTCACTTGACCTTCACAGAGATTATATTATTTCTATTTTCTTTTCTAGTTCTGCCTTAGAACATGAATCAGGGGGCACGGCAGTGCCCCCGCCAAGACGAGCCAAACGGCGGCCGGGGCGCTACGTACCTTTTTCTCGAAGTGTTTCGCCGTATTTTCGACCCGTCATAACTTCGGTCTGGATGACGCTAGAAAGCTGAAATTTTCAGTATAAGGTGTCCTCAGCAAATTTACTAAATATACTAAATATCAAATATCTAGCTTTTATGGTTACAGATTTATTGATACCTAAAATACGCCGATTTCGTCCCTCACTGATGATCATCAAAACCTCTACTCAAAACCTCTAAGGTACTTCCCGAAGTCCTAGAAGACTGAAATTTGGTATGTAGACTAGAAATTGACTACAAACTACAGGAAAATTAAGAAATTGGAAATGCCCCCCCTCTACGCCTCTTACGGGTGAAGCAAATCTGTAAAATCTGTCGCTAGAAAGCTGATATTTTCAGGATAAGATGTCCTGGGCAGATTTATTAAACGCATTGAGTATCAATTGTCTAGCTTTTATAGTTTCAGATTTATTGACAGTCAAAACTTCTAGTCTGTAATTCTAGGGTACTTCCCGAAGTCCTAGAAGACTGAAATTTGGTGTGTACACTAGAAATTGCATACAAACTACAGGAAAATTAAGAAATTTAAAAATTTCCCCCTCCACTCCCACGTATGGAGGAAGCAAATTATTTGTAAAGTCTATCGCTAGAATGCTGATATTTTCAGGATAATATGTCCTTGACAGACTTATCAAACGTGCCAAGTATCAATTGTCTACCTGTTATGGTTTCAGATTTATTGCCATTCAAAACCCCTCTAGTCAAAAGTTCTAAAATACTTCCCTAAGCCCTAGAAGACTGAAATTTGGTATGTAGGCTAGGGATTTCATTAAAACAACAGGAAAATAAACTTTTCCCAGTCTGTACATTTAAAAAATGTGTTTCCTGAAGTCCTAAAAGACTGAAATTTGATATATCTGCTTTAAAATTGAGTTGCAAGATTCCACCCAAACAAACATAGTTACATACATTGCAAGAATAAAAGCTTTTAAAAAAAGAGGTAACGATAGAGAGCGGGCCATGAAAATGATGTAGGTACCTACAAAAAATAGATCCAAAAAAAAAATCTAGGGCACCTGCCAAAAAGAAATGAAATCCCACCAAAAACATTTCATGTAAAATGTTGCCAAGACTCACAAGTTCATAATGCTTTCACTGTTAAAAAGTGATGAGATCTCTAGTAGAGCCAAGCCCCTAGCTGAGCTTAGAATTGCGCTGCCCATGGGACCTATCCCAAGTCCAAAGTATATAGCTCTTAAATGCTCTTGAGTATATCACATTTATAACAATAAAGAACAAATAACTCTACTTACAAGCTCTGATTTTACAAACCCTAAATCTTGATTAAAAAAGTACGGCTTGGCCGTTTAATGTTCGTGAAAGCATTACATGGCATAACATATTATATTAAGGTCATAAGGAATAGTTTGTTCGACAATTACTAATTTTTATTATACTTCATGATTGTCGCACAAGCTATTCCGGGCTTAAATGTCATATCAGATAAAAGTACCACGAACATTAAACGGCCAAGCCGTCCTTTTTTAACCAAGATTTAGGGTTTGTAAAATCAGAGCTTGTAAGTAGAGTTATTTGTTCTTTATTGTTATAAATGTGATATACTCAAGAGCATTTAAGAGCTATATACTTTGGACTTGGGATAGGTCCCATGGGCAGCGCAATTCTAAGCTCAGCTAGGGGCTTGGCTCTACTAGAGATCTCATCACTTTTTAACAGTGAAAGCATTATGAACTTGTGAGTCTTGGCAACATTTTACATGAAATGTTTTTGGTGGGATCCTCTTTTCTGCTTTTGTAGCGGAGGAATTTTTGGACCTGTTTTGGACTGACCTTAAAAATTTTACGTCCACTGCCCTATTTGCTCGAAAATTAACTGAATATTTGTGAAATTGCATAGATTCATCACAGATCTATCTAACTATACTTACTAAGTATAGCAAAAAGGTCACCATTTTTTCGAATTTTTTTTTCTCCACTGTTACTTACGGCTCAATAGTTCAAAGATGGATTGCTGGATACGTAGATCGACAAGACGACCTAAAGGTTGAGCCGCCAACATACATGATCCAAGCCTACCTTTTTCAGAGTACCACCTACCTATTGTATCCACTTGATACTCGTGCCTCGGCGCCGGTAATAATCACTAATCTGATCATCGTTGAGTTGAAATCTCGTACCTACTCATTAATCGAGTCTTGTGCGGAGGGATTATCTCAAGAAAGGCTTAAGGGAAGGAATGGGCATGGATACCTACTAAATGTGATTAATGGACGGGAATCACGAATCGCGTCACTCAGAAAATATTTAAGGGATAGGTACTTACGGGTTACGATACAGACTTGACATTCTCTACATTGTAAGCAACATTGTCTACGAGTTCTACGACTCTACGTACACACTTAATCCTACCTCCAGCAAAATAATTAGCTACTAGCCAATACCCGCGAGTTCGACCGCGTAGATTTAGATTTTTAAAATCCTGTGGGGAACTCTTTGATTTTCTGAGATAAAAACTACGTCTAGGTATATATCCCTCTCAACTACATCCATGCAAAAATCATGCCATTGCTCCGTTACGGCGTGATTGAAGTACCTACAAACATACTGTTCACTGGAATTAGGTATGTGAACCGGCCCTAAAGGTAAAAGAAACACCAAAAATAGAATTCTTTCTTTAATCATTTATTTCATTAATAATTTTAATTTCCAGTTAATCATAAAATTAACTGATATTCAAACTACGAATTAGTCATCATTATTTAAAAGTAAAATAAAATTATTAGGTACACTGGAATCAAGTATGTGAACCGACCATAAAGGTAAAAAAAAACACTAAAAATAGAATTCTTGCTTTATTTATTTCATTAATAAAATTTCCACGTAATTATTTACTGATACTCAAACTACAAACTAACTAGTCATCATTAGTTAAAAGTAAAATAAAATTATTACAATATTTAAGTACACTTATGAGATGCTTACACAACTGTTAATTATTTTATTTATTTAGCGAATTTCATGATTTATTTTATCAATATCAGAGGATTTTGTAATTTTATTATATTGCTATAATTTATTGGAGGTAAAGATGTCTTGTAATCCGGCTTAAGTTCGATGGCAGTCTAGTTAATCATTTTCCCGACTTGATATATGAAGTTTTGAATGGAACACCTATTTTTTTTAATATTCATAATCCTATACCTGCTCGCAGGTTTACAAGTTTATAACGGTTTAAGTGCCGTAGTCACATCGATAAAAATAAAAACATTAAGTGGTTTAGGCAACCTTCCAACATCATAATATGAATAAGTTGCACAATAATTATGCATAGGTACCTAAATAGATAATATTAATAAAATAAACCAAGAATATATGTGTGGATTGATGGACGTATTAATATTAATATTCCATAGAAAACAATATTTGAGCTTATTCAGAATTACTCACTATTTCAATTGTGGTCAATCTGTAAAATTAGATTACTTACAGAAATCAAAGAATAAACTAATGGAAACTTAAATAAGTATAGTTATTTAGTGAAATGTAGGTTCATGAACCTATCTCCAAAAACCTGAAAAAAGGGAATATTGGTACTTTCAAATTTGCAGTCGAAGACTACAATGCAAAGGTAATCTCATTCAGTCTTAAATTAAAAAAATCCTCTAAAACTTATGCATCAAATTAAAATACTTTTAAAACTAAGCAAGCCATTTATTACTCCTTGTTTTGCTCTAGTTTTGTTTTTAAATTTCGATACCTAGGTACTTTTTTAAACTCACTATAGGTATTCTTACCTCCCCATTACAAAATAAATTATAGGTAGATATTCCGACATACTCAGCTTCCTACACTTTTTAGGTTAGCACCTAACAAGGTACGCTTTAAGACAAAAATATAAGCCAACTTATTTTAACCACGTATCAAAAATCAATGTATCGCACACTTACATTTTTGCATTGCACAGAAACAGAGCGAAACAATAGATTTTTACCATTTTACGGTGTTTTTGACAAATTCGAAGGCTTAGTTATCTGGTTCTTAAGGTGCCTAGATAAGTATTGAGTGTTTTACCTAATAATTACATGGTCTCAAGCTACGAAACGGCAATAGAAAAATATACCTTTCTGTAAGTACATTATTCGGATAGCTTTGCTTTCCTAGAATAATTAAGAATAATAAATCTTTAGATAGTAGTGCTGTTTGCTAAGAGACCCATAGAAAACCACGCCATCTATTTTCAATAGAAAATATTTCAGTGACGTCATTCGACGGGAAATAATTATTGTGCACTAGGTAGTTAATGTGTCTGGTTTTTTCATATTGCACTTCCTTATTATGATAATGTTTGAAGGTACCTAAGTATTACAATAAATATTTATATCAATAAAAAAATTGACTGAATAAAATTATTCATTGTTTCAAGGCACTTTAAAAGGCATTTATCTATTTCAACTGTTTAAGTTCACATTGATAGTTTTTTTGGATAAAATTGTAAAAGTTTCAATTGTTGTAATATGTTATTAAGTTGTAGACAGTTAATATTATTCCTATTGTATATGTCTAGAATTGCAGCAGATCGTTACATACTAAGTTAATTTACTGTGAATAATATGGCTAATTTAATGTTACCTACCTATACCTTGTTCAGGGAGTCGAGCTAACATAGGGCGCTCTCTCTATGCACAATAGGGTATTTTACTCCAATTTTTTTATTACTTTATTATAAACTAGGATGAAAATAATGACGTAAACTGAAAAAAACTAATTAAATCGATCAAATAACAAAAAGTCATAAGCATTTAAATATTTCAGATTAGACAGAGATAGCGATAATAGCATTTTGACGTCACTCCGTGCTAATTCCATAGTAGCTTCGTGCGGTTTCATACAAATTTTCGTTTTGCAAGAAAGGGATAAAAGACCCTCCCACTCCAAAATTAAAATGCCTGTAACTTTGTAAATCTTTGTTGGATTTTAATATTTTTTTCAGCGTACGTCATTATTTTTATCCTAGTTTATAATAAAGTAATAATATTTATCAAATTCAAAAGTCGAAAAATACCCAATTGCATAGTCAATCAAAAGGATGCAATATGATCGTGATTGGTTAGTGGGTGTGACCATTTCCTAGAAATGTAAGGGTGCATTTAGATATATTGCTTACTTACAGAAAACACTTTAAAGGTTGCTAGCTTTTGCCAAGGCCTTCGACCATATTACGGTATCGAGATAAAATTAATAATGAGATATTTTAATTGTAAAATTATTGTATGTAATGAAAAATACTTAAACCATCGAAAGCTATGAAACAATCCAGTGAACAAGCTAGGTTAACATAACAAACGACTGGGAATGAGTTGCCAACCAGCTTTGATAGTTGTGATTTTGTCAAGTGGTGATAGTAAAAAAAGAATACCCGGCTGAGTTTGCTGTGGGCTCTTCTCAGACTTGGGCGCGTTTGGAACCCTCGTAGCTTTAGTTTTAAGTTAACGTACTTAATTAAATCACCACTACTTTTCCTATCAGCTCGTTTCGACGAACAGGGTATAGGTATTCATGCTTAGGTACAGCTTATCTAAGTTAACACTAATAAGTGCACCGATGAATTTCACTTCTAGTGAAACATTAGGCAATAAAGTAGATCGTTGTAGAACGGCAAAAAGTGTTATTTACAAGTAGGAAAACATTCATATTTTTATGCCAAAGATTTTTATTAATAATAATTATAATTTTAAATATTCATAATTAAGTCATTTTTAAAAATATAGGTAAGAATATGTTTAAATTTTAAAATATTTAGCGGAATTCATTCAGTAGTAAAATATAAAATATTCATGGTTCACAAATATATGTAAAATATCCCTAGAATTAACTCAGTAAAATATAAAAAAATATCCTCCCGATTCACTTAATAATCTGTAAAATATATCCATATTTTTTTTATATCAAAAAATAGCCTGAGGCAAAATGTTAAATATTATATTCTAAAGAAACCTGATAATAACTCTGATAATAATGTTTGAAGAAAGAAGAGTGGACAATATAAGAATGGGACCAAGATAAACAAAATGATGACGTAATTTTGGAGTAGAAAAGTTACATTTCAAAATTGGATGAATATGGGCTTGTTTCAAATATGAATTTGTTAATCTTTGTTGTTATGCTTTTATTCTCCCATTCTCGGTGTAAGTACTTATTTAGTTACAATATAAAATCTATACAAATAAGATAAGGTTAGCATTGTTAGGTAGGTATGGCTGATATTAGATGATGAAACGGCGAGCGAGTATGATCTATTAAATATTTCGATTATCGTGTTTTAATTCGTTCACTAAATTCGACACTCTAACCTAGTTTATGGTAAAACTCCTGGATTTTTATTTAATCTGTTGTACCTACCATATCCGCTCTGACATAATATTCTACTAAAAAGTAAGGAATGATATTTTTCTTATACTATTTTTGTACGGAATGCCCAAAGATTTAATTCAGCCAAGTGCAGTTATAGATAACCTACAATCTCGTAATTCACCTTAAACTCAGTAAAACGTTATAATTAAACGTACGCTTACTATAAACAATCTAATTAAGACACTAACTATCACTGCAAATGTATAAACATCACAAGGTTTGAAAAATAAAATTACACTATAACTTACGAACATGACGAATGCGAACGCGTTCGTCGACAAAATGGCGGCCACGAGGGCCACAGATGATAAATTATCTTTGTACAATGGCGTAAAGACGCTCAACGCAGCGGGGAAAATGTTTTCGTCGTGATGTTTAATAATAAATAGATATAAAATGGTGGCGGTGTTTTTGTTTATGGCCGGAGAGAGATGCACCAAGAGTTGGGTACAGCAGATCACCGTTGAAAAAATCCTAGGATCCTGGCGGTCCTTGTCGGGGCAGGCGGTTCGGGCAACTTCCTCCTCTTCTCTTGGGTGGTCAGTTTGCGCTTCATTTGCTCATCGATCAATTCCTGCATGTCCATCTAGAATAGAAAATTAAATTCGATTGATAATTTTAGAAACTATTTATAGGTTGTATACGGATACAATTTTTCACGGAAGGTTCTATTGGCTACCGTTAAAATTTATAGGTAGGCATATATTTCAATTAACTAGTCGGGATTTTCGTCTACAGCTTCAATGCTGGCAGAAGTCATGTCTAAGAAACTAAAAGCGTTCGAAACGGAAGAAAGAGGCCTGTTTGCAGAAGGATATTTTGTGGCTCAGAAACTTGACCAATAGTTTTGGAAAGAGCACAAGAAATTTTTTTAGAACAGCGTTCTCCAAAGCTGAAATTACCCTAAAAATTTCTAATATTCGGTAGAGTAAGGCATGGTAAGAGGTCTAAATTATCCTACAACTAATTTAAATTGTTTACTCCTCTACATACCTGCCACTGCTCCAGTTGTTGACCAAGGTCGATCTTCTGTCGTACTGCTTCGTACAGCTGGCTGTTAGCTTGCATCAGCTCCACCCTTGTTTTCGCCAGGGCCACCTGGAAAATACCAAGCAAAAAATTCAAATTTTTGTTATGAAAAAGAAAATGATGTCCATTATGAGGATCGGTGTGAAGATTAGGCACTCATAGGTAGCAAATTGTTTATGCGTAAATAACAATAATTGGATAAGACTCTTGGGATAAGAAAAAATGAGTAGACATCATCTAACAGCAACTTTGTTCCACAGTTTTGATGTCGAGGTATGATAATATTATGATTGATCCGTAAAGAGTATAACAAGGTACTAGGAGTATTAATAAGTGGACAACATCCAGTCAAGAAAATTGCGACGCAAGCTTAAAACCCGGGCTACGAAAGTTTTCCAAGTTCAGGTAGGTAAACGCCATGTCAGGTAAGGAACCATGTCCTGACTATCTTCTGCTGCTTGTTTCCAAACTGTAAAGTACACGATGAAAGAGACAGCGACATCTCACCTCTACTGTCTTCTTTCTCTCGATTGCTTCGTCCCTCTCTTGCCTGGCCTTAGTGACAGCATCATCGTTCTGCAGGCTGCTGTAATTAGCGTCGTTCAGCAGTTTGTCTCTTTCTTCTGCAGCCGCGCGGAGTTCTACTTCTGCCACCGATAACTGGAAGTAGAACAAACGGGTGTGATAAAAAAAATTTGCAAATACGATGTTTTGATTTTAGAGGGTGAAGATTTTTCCCAAAATGAAACAAGAATTTTCTTGAAATCTTAGTTTCTATCTTGATTGTAGTTAGGTGATACCCGCGACTTCGTCCGCATGGATTTAGGTTTTTAAAAATCTTTTGGAAACTACTTAATTTTCCGGGATAAAAAATAATCCATCTAGAATGCAAGCCAGATGACACTCGCAACTTTGTATACGTAAATTAAGGTCTTTAAAAATCCCGTGGGAACTCTTTGAAATTCTGGGATAAAAAGTCCTATTCTATGTCCTACCCCGGGATGCAAGTTGTTTCTTGTACCAAATTTCATGGCCGTCAAAAGCTAGCAGACAGACATGCTGACATACCTACTTTAGCATTTAAAATATTAGCAAGGTTTAGTCCATCTTGGATGCTAAATCTAACACTGTGTACCTAGGTACCTATTAAATTCTCATCTACCTGCTCAGTCGATGCTAGTAGTGGAATTCATCTACTCAGTCTAACTCAGTAGGTATACCTCCGTACTACTAAAAACTATTCAACGTTATCTAATAAATCAATCTAAAATTCAATGCATTCCATAAAACTTCAACAAGAGTTTCTTTAGGAGGAAATGGTCCGTGAAAGTTCTTCTAAAAACGCATTCCTCAGAAATTCAAACGATTTCCCCGACGTGGGAGACGTCGCGATGTATGCATTTCCTCTGATTAAACACACACTACGCTGATGGCAAAAACAGGCACTCGATTATGCGGCAGAAATAGTTCCATGTCTAAGCAAATCAAATTATCTTGATAAGTAGGTATGAGGAGATATTAAATGAACACTTTATGGGTTTAGAACACATTAAGAAAATGGTAATCTTCTTTACTGATAGATAATAAATAAAAAGACAAAGTTTAAATGTTTATAAATAATGTACCAACTAAGAAGGTACTTAGGTATGTAGCCTTGATACTTACTAAGTAGATTTTTTTAAATAAATATAAAAATATAAAAACATGTTTTTGCCGACATACAGGTAGGTATTGTTAATTGTATAAACTATCACTCAAGACCTTGATATTAAATTGTATCATTTTAAATACAATAAAAAAGTCGTATCTAATAATAAAAACCTTATCGTATACCTACTAGGTACTAATGTACCCACTTGCAAATTTTATTGCAAAAATGCATTCAAGTTTCAAATTAAGATTCATAAAACTGTTGCAATCTCAAATAGTAATCTTCATAAAGCCAAAACCATTCTCCAGACTTAATTTGGTTGCTTTTTCAAAACGAGGGACCTAGTGCATAATATGAACATAATATTAAGTAGGTAGGTATCTACTACTAGATGATGCCCGCGACTTTGTCAGTTAAAATTCCTATGGAAATTCTTTGCTTTTGCGGGACCAAATTATTATCTCTATGTACGTTGTCTGTATAATACCGTCTATGTACCTACGTCCCCGGAATGCAAGTTATCTAAGTACCTGTCCTATACCTTTCGTCAAAATCCGTTTAAAACGGATCAGCCGTGAAAAGGTTGCAGACAGACAGACACACTTTCACATTTATAGTATTGGAAGTATAAATTCTGTGGTAAGTATAAACTTAAATATACAGCGATACATGATGTTTATTTTCACCGGTGCAAGGCTATTTTATATTGCTGGGTCATTTCCGCTAAACCTCATGGTGTGAATAGCTGGTCGTTGCACCCGGCCGATCCGGCCAGTCCGTGACCTGGTCCACAGTCGACACGCAAACCCTTTGTCTCACAATGGCGAAAACGATTTACTATGCTAGCCAAAAATAAACTACATTTTAGATTACATTTTTAAATAAACTAGCCATGACTAAAATCTTGTATGTAACCGACTTCAAATAAAGGAGGAAGTTCTCAATTTGTCTGTATATTTTTTCTATCCTAAACAAAAGGTTAGTATTATAAATTGTGGTATTAGACGTTTGCCACGCGAACTATAAATATTATTATCCGGATATTCTACGTCGTCAGTCGTGATCGCCTAATTTCCTCGACTTCACACAACCTTACGCTCCTCAAGACTCTTGTCTTTGAATCAAGTTTTAATATTCATAGTTGTCATTTTTCTTCTCAACTGGGCGTGTATCAAAATATGTAAAATTGGTTCTGATTGGTGATTATTTGTACGTTATAAAATATAGTCATATCTACCTACAAACATTATACAAATGGAGCCAGTCACAAAGTTATCAGAACATTATATTCCCACACAAAAGCCATATAAAATCAGAATGAACTGCATGGTTGTATTGTGCTCGTTCCATGGGTAAGGTCAATTAGAAACGCGTATGGATCTAGATAACCGGATTTGTGAATTTTTAACGATCGTAGGCGGGTAAGTTGGGTGATATTAGTCATTGTTTGCAAAAATAGTGCTAATGCTACCTAGGTCATAGTACCACTTAATTCCAAAAACATTGATTTGATTCTAACGATAAACAAAGTAATGAAATTGTTATTTTCTCTATCAAAACTGTAACGATAACAATAAAGTAACGGGTGTTACCAGGGGTGTCAACATCCGACCATGTTTGAAAAATTGAAAAATCTTTATTTATAACTCTTTACAATGCCTTAACAGTAAAGTACGGACTGCGTTAGTTACAAAACTGTGTTGCAGTTGTTAATAAGTTGTTTGCTTATCTCAATCGCCCCCTGGCCGATTAACTATTGAGATTTATGGGTACCATAAACAACTCACAATATTAATAAGTGTTACTGACTTATTTTCAGGAATAAAACAAAGCTCTCATACTTGGCCATATGTCTGAATTAACTGCGCGACGCGCAACGCGCCACGCGTCCAGGAAAGTGCCCTAACAGATAGTGACGCGGAAGTTTACCAAGTTACCCTTAAATGATATCTGAACGGTTCGCATCGGAACATTAAATTGCTTGACGGTACCTCTTACTTAATAAGATGGTACTTGGTGGCATACCACCAGGCTTAGCTTTGGCCAATTAAAAATTTTGAAAAAGCATATTGACCTGCCGTAAGTCGTGACTAAAACCCGGGAGCATTCACTTCAGGACCAATCACTTCACTTAAAGTGTAAATTAAAAATTTATAACACCCCCGACTTAGTGAAGGTTACAGTAACTAGAAAAGAGCTGATAACTTTCAAACGGCTGAACTGATTTTCTTAGATTATAGCTAAGAACATTCTCGATCAAGCCAGCTTTCAAACAAAAAAACTAAATTAAAATCGGTTCATTAGTTTAGGAGCTACGATGCCACAAACAGATACACAGATACACACGTCAAACTTATAACACCCCTCTTTTTGGGTCGGGGGTTAAAAAAATATAACCATAGAGAGGATTTTAAAAGTGGTAACCCTATTTAATATCGACTATTGGGACACACTATTGTTCACAGCAATACCATGGCACATTATTAAATACCGTTTGCGACTCGATCGAGAGAAATTGATTTTTGATCAATCGGATCAAACTGGTAACGTTAGATCCTCGGGTTAGATAGAATTAATAGTTTTCATATTATTTCTTTGAAAGTAGAATGTTAAGATTGTGCACTGTAACTCCAAGATAGGCACCGCAATCTACCTCGGTAGTTTCAGTTTTTTTTTACCTACGATATTCCAGAAACTATGAATTAGGTATAGATAGATCTCTTTCTTTCAACTATTCTGTACAGGTTCATGTCTTTGCTTTCAATTTTTATCAGCACTTACTTAAAGACCTTATAAAATTCCAAATCGACAACCCTCATACGTTTGTATCGTAAATTAAAAAATAACACCCCCGACAAGTGAAGGTTACAGTAACCAGAAAAGAGCTGATAACTTTCAAACGGCTGAAGCGATTTTCTTGGATTATAGCTAAGTACACTCTCGATCAAGCCACCTTTCAAACAAAAAAAAACTAAATAAAATCGGTTCATTAGTTTAGGAGCTACGATGCCACAGACAGGTACACAGATACACACGTCAAACTTATAACACCACTCTTTTTGGGTCGGGGGTTAAAAAGTGAAGACAAAGTCGTATGCTTGTGTGACACGCATTCACGTACAGACGCAACTTTGAGTAAAATGTCGCCTACGAGTGAGCTTCAAAACACGATTCTAGTCTGTAGAAGTCGTTGCACCTACCTTAGAAGATAGATCAGCAATAATCTCATTCTTCTCATCAATCTGTCTCTCCCTCTCCATCGCACGTCGCGCATGCGCAGCAATGGAGTCTCGAACTCTGGAACCTTCGAGTTGGGCGTAGGCAGCTACGGCATCTGCACACGCGGCCGCTAGGGCTCCACGACGAAGAGTCTCACCCTCGTCACCGTCCAAAGAAGTTAGCGATAAATCTGAATGGAGACCTGCGAAAAAGAGAAATGTGTAAGTATATAAATGTCTGTGAAAGCATGTAGATCCCGTTCGTAAGGTATTTCAATCTATATCTATTCTAATATTGTAGAGAGGTATTTGTAAGTTTATAATTAAGAAGGAAATCTCCAGAACTAATCATCAGATTCTGAAAATTCTTTGACTGATACATTGCTACATTATCTTCAAGTGTTGCTATAAATTATGGCGAAAAAATTCACGAAGTCTTAACTCACAGGAAAAGGGTAGTTCTAGTTTATTATGTACATGTATAGGTACATATTATAAAACGAGGAACTGACAGCAATGTAGGCAGGTATACAGTTCCGACCGCTAGATCTAGAAACATGAGATTTTGTAAGTAGGCTCTCTCTACAGCCTACATAATATGTCTCTACGTTAGGGAAGAGTAGGGCATAACAGCTCGTTCACACAGGCTGCGTAAGCGTAGACGTAGCGCGTACCATTACGTTGTAATGTATGGAACTGTATGAGACATGGCATACCGCTTGCGTGGCTTGAACGTCCGCGTAGACGTAATGCGCGCAGATGTCTACGGATTCAAACGCGTCACTACGCACCCGTTACGTGTAGGTACGTGCCTGGTGTGAATCGGCCTCAATAAATGATTTTTCAGCACCCAAAGCCGGGTTTAGTCAGGTAATACTGTATAATGTATATAGTAAGATAGAGATAAACCCCGGACAAAATTTCTTGCAAGTCGCACGAATAATTTAATGACGCAAGGCTTATATTTAGGTATATGAAGAAAAAAGTGTTCATAAAGAAAAATGTGGGTTAACTGTTCATAGCAGATTAACTATTTAACGCCGTTTCTTTGTAGATAATCTTTTTATAATAAGATTAGATCTACCTTGTAATACAGGCTATGTTTATGTCCCATTTTGCGGCTTCGTCGCCTTAGAGAAGCATGACTCATTTACTTAGATAAGTTTTAATGAAAAACATCTACCTACTGTGGTATCTAAGTATAAATAAATAACTTATATTTATGTTATAGTCTTATAGGGGAAAAGTAGTAGAGTTCTATTGAAAAAGGCTAGTTTCAAATCAATTATTTTATAGATAAAAAATTCAAATTCCCCTATAATACCTATAGCTTTACCTTTAAAAAGAGTGTTAAGATGTTTAAAATACATCGACGAACTAACGAAATCACTTCTGCTAGTAAAATGATACATTTACTACGTGTTCGAAGGTAACTTTCTACTCTAGTGTCAAGTGTTGGATATCATACTAAGATGGTATACCGCAAGGCCCTTATCATGTAGCGATATTTTGTTTCAGAGGACAGCTGTTGTGGCTAAGATTTGAATTTGATAGTCGAGAGCTTGGTATACTATGTAGTTATTGGTTAAAGATACGTCTTCGTCAAATGATAGATGTTCTGGATATAGATCTCTTGTAAGGACTTTCACACGCCACGCTCTTGCACCGCCTGGACCCAGTTGGCTGAAGGTGACTCGTTTGATGTCGTCGGTCCATTTATGAGGGGTAACTGGCAAGGCTAGGCTTTCCTTCGCTATTCCAGCAGCTTGATACCGCAACACCGATTGATTCTTAGAACTCCGTGTCTTACCCATTGCTACTTCAGTTTCATAACCCTTTGAGCTATGTCGGTTACTCCTGGTTGGTCTACGTCTACGCATCTCTTCATTTCATTGGATCATACTTAGCGACCATATCTCGGATCCATATGTGATCACCGGCTTTACACGCACTGACGAAGACTTTAGTTATCAAGTACCTACTGAGGAATTCTGGACGAGAAGGATATCTCAAAGCTTCCCAAACGCTGCCCAACCGAGTTTGGTTGGGCGCATGACCGTTGCGTGCAGAAGTCCCTACAAATTACAACAGACCTATGCCCAGCAATGGACGTCGGTTGATGATTATGATGATTGTCATTAGGAGGTACTATGATTTCGAAAAAGATGATTTTTGTAATGATTAATGAGCAAGGAAAAACAAAGTAAGTGGGTCATCCAATTCTCATTTTCGTAAGCAATCGTGCTTGGAACAAATACATTAGGTATGCGTTTCTGCACATAGGTACTTACATACCTACTCGTAATATCTACAAACGTGCTTACTTGAAGTATTTGAAATATTTCACAATATTGGCCACATGTTTGGTGTAACAGTGAGTATAAGTGATTACCAAAGGGATATGCAAATTTATTTTATATTCAGCTTAACAAATATTACCTACTCTTTACTTGTAATAGCGTTACAAGCTAAATAAACATTATTCCATTTTAATTACTATTTCATTACAAAATCATGCTGATGAATGATGATAATATGCTAGGTAGATGAAATTATTTAGAAACTTGTATTATGCAAGCGTCTTTTTGTCCAGTGCATTTTATAGTTACTTATTCAAGAAATCAGAAATTCTGCAATTGAATAAAATTATTAAAACGATTTTTTATATTAACAGGAGGAAGAGGGAAAGTTTCTCCAGATCCAAGATCCAATAAGAGATAGGTAGTTTGGTCTTTCCTCTAAATTTTACAGAAAAGCCGACATATTCGTACGTAAGTAAGTTTACGACATAGGTAAATAAGCATATTTGCAGTAGTAATAAATGTATAGTTATAACGGAAAATAATAAGTTATGAAATTACAAAAGAAATTCTGTTTATTTCTGCATCAAGAATAACTTGTATTTCCTTTACGTATTTATTAACATCATATAAAAATAAAAAATAAACAATTTCAACGTAACATATAACACTAATAGGTACCTAGTTAGCATGATTTACCCATTTATTCTATTGATTTAATAATACTGGGTACATAATATCTTAGCCTGATTTCCTAAGACTGATTTATTTTACGCATCAAAGCATACCACGGCTAAGGGATTTAGGGAAAATGCATAATCAGACTGACAATGAGAGCGAAAATAAACAAATTAGTTTGCCAACGATATACATATTATAATTTGAAATAATGAAGTAAGACATCATAGAATTTCTGTAACGAAACAAGTAAATGGTCTTATAACTCTGATTTAATTGTACTTAAAAGTAGGTAATTCATTGCATTGTTAGAATGTTAGAATTACCGGTCTACAGCGTAACGCAAATGTCGTGTAGAAGTTTTTATGAGTTGCAGTTGAGTAAATCTTATTATGTTACAGATGCGAGCGGATTACGAAAGATTGTTTACAAAGTAGCTTTTACCTGCGGTTTTGTCTACGTGATTCATCTGTTATGTTGTAATAATAAATCGAGCTACTTTTAAACCCCTGACGCGACGTGGTACAAAGATTAGGTACTTAGGTATATTTTATTTGCCGCTTATGTCTGTGTGTGGCAGTATAGCGCCCTATATATAGTATTTTTTATTCAGCAGCGTAAAAGATTTTTGTACATTTGGTGTATTACTTATTAACTTTTTATATACTTAGGTAACTTTCATAGATTCTGGTCCATAAGGGCCAAGGGAATAGTCCAACTTACTTGATAGACTTCGTGAAATAGGTAGTACTAGCATATCTGTATCATAATGATAAGCAAGACGCTAGATTGAAAATCTCTTCTGCAGATCATCATCATCATCACCATTATCATCATGATCATCATCAACCCGTCGCCGGCTCACTACAGAGCACGGGTCTCCTTTCAGAGAAGGATTTTGGCCATAGTCTACCACTCTGGCTAAGTGGATTGGCAAACTTCACACACCTTCGAGAACATTACTGAGAACTCTCAGGAATGCAGGTTTCCTCCCGATATTTTCTTTCGCCTTTAAAAGAAGTGATATTTTATTACTTAAAACGCACATAACTCCAAAAGTTAGAGGTGCGCGTACCCGGGATTGAACCAACGACCTCCGATTAGGAGGTTGACGTGCTAACTATTAGGTCACAGCTTCTTTTTCCTGCACAGTTCATTGTTCACTTTATCTTTAGCGATACAAAATCACTTGGTTTTCCGTAACAGGGCGTGCTAAGCTCCGAGTAGCACAAAGAATGCTTGAAATGAGCATTTTAGTGAAAAAAACCAAAGGTTTTTATCGTGGCAATAATTACCGCCCAACTCTACATCCTGTATCTACCTGTTAGCGTGAATTTTACCAGTATTTAACCAAGTGTACACCTCCATAATTATACCAACTTTTTATTAAAACACATGGCGATGACCTAGAATCTAAATTCTAAACGTTCAATCGTGGTTTTAGCAATTTTCTATAATACTAATTAATTCAATACATTCTATAGATTTTATACATTTTATATTCTGAACGACGATGCAGCCTTTCATAAATGAATAGGAAATTAATTGTTTGTCCGTCTGTCTATCTGTTCGACACCTATAGTCATAATCACACTAAATAACACGATAGGTATAAATGTGAAAGTTCACACGCGACAATGACTGAACCGATTTGGCTGATGGAACGAAGATAGCTCATACCTACCTATTCTGACCTAACACAAGCATATTTATCCCGCGAAAGAGTTCCGCGGGATTTTTGAACAACCTATAATGCGCGCGAAAGAAGTCGCATCACTAGTAATATTTTTGAAACGTTTGTACTTACAATACTTCGTGAGGACACGTTCACGTATTCGTGACGCACCGTGCCAACCTCCAGATCAGCACGACATGTCATTGCGAATGCTTTATTTGTTTCGTAAAAATCGATACCGATACTTTCCTATACCTATATAAGAAACAATAAAATCATCCTACTTATTTAGAAAGGACGTACGGATTTAGACGTATAATAAGACGTGTTCTTATTTATTTGCTGAAATATGAAATAATGTGTGCTTCTTTTGTAAGGCCTAAATAGAAAAAAAAATACTCAAATCTTATACAACTGGCTGCCTTCTTTTGAATCTTCAAATTCATCTAGGTACAACTTGCACTGGTTCGTAGCCTTTTCCAGTTCCTACCGAGAAGAACCAGCAAGAAACTCGGCGGTTGCTACATTGTCATCATCATCTTATTCAACCCATTGCATCGCCGGCCCACTATGAGCTCGGGTCTCCTCTCAGCATTAGAAGAATTTAGGCCATGGTCCGCTGGCCCAATGCGAATTGGGAGACACTTATTTTGTTGGCATTTTTGCAGCTACCTACAACTTCCGAATTTCACTTATTCGGTGCGACCTGTCTGTCTGTTTGTTACTTTTTCATGGCAACAATACTTTTATCCCGGAATATCCAAGAATTTCCATGGGCATTTTTAAAACCCAAAACCCAGGTAGGTACTTACTTATGTGTTAAACTATGAAGTCACGGGTATAGACTAGTTATATTCCAGCTGCTCAAATGACGTCACACAATCTTTGTAGCTTCACAGTAAAAAACTGATTTCGAAACGCGTTTATAATAAAAATCGTGAGTAAAATTCGTGATGTGGCGAACCACGCTCCGGAACGACATGTCATCGCTATTCAATGTTTTGTATTGTTGTATAACTGAATGAAATTTCATTTTTTCTATTATCTTGTCAGTTGTTATACATTCAAATTAGCAAAACTAAAAATACCGAAACATTTTAGAGCAACAGGATAAATTTTTCAAATTAGAAATACGGTCTACTTTGGCGTCGATAAAGCCATCACGCGAGTACCTACAGTCTGGAGTAAACTGGAATAAACCGTAGCTAATTATTTTCTAAGACAGGTTTTATTCTAAACATAAAATAGTTAAGTTACATCACTACTCATATTATAAATGTGAAAGTGTGTTTGTTTGTTAGCTTGTCCTTCAATCACGCCGCAACGGATCAACGGAATCGGTGTGATTTTTGCATGGATACCTATAGTTAAAGACCCGATTAAGCCTAAGTGAGTAATTAATATAATTAAGACGAGAAGATCATCGTGCTATTTTTTTTATATAAACACGACAGACGACAGCATAAATCTAAAAGCGGTAAAACCGACGCAGACTAGAAACTAGTTCAGTCTATGCGTGTTAAGCCCGAGTATCGATTCAATCGCGTGATGTTGCTACAACGTGCAACTATAGAGTACCTACTACAGACTCCTATAATAAACTAGCTCGTGCCCGCGACTTCGTCCGCGTCGATTACACAAATTTCAAACCCCTATTTTACCCCCTTACAGGAGACTTTTTTTAAATCCTTTCTTGGTGGATATAAGGTCATAAGGTACCTTAAAACATGCAACATTCTTTCGATGAAATTACTAGCTACTTTCAATCTCATACTTAAATCTTTATAATACAATACAAGGTATTTATACTTGCAGAATATGTTCATGATTTGCATCTGCATCTTACATGAAAGTGAGGTACCAATAAACGTGATCTTCTACTATTCCTGTTATTGCATACGTACTATAAAGCTAGGTTTCTATGTCCTATCCAAGGTCCTATCCAAATATTTCTCGACTATAATATTTTCTGCATCTTTTTTGGTTGGAGGATGTTAAGTTTATCCGCTTGACTCTCAACGTAAAACATGAAGTTCTAAACGAATAAAATTGCTGAAATTCTTGTCAGAAGTCAAAACGGAATAAGGTAACGGTTTTTTTTTGTTTTTTAACTTTATTTAGTTTATTTTTAGTAGGTAACGGAGTACGGAATCCTAATAATAATAAAAACCGGTCAAGTGCGAGTTGGATTTGCAAAGAAGGGCCCCGTACCGTGCACAAGAAATATGCAAATTAATGACGAACAGCAGGAACTATCTATGATGTGTTTAGTTAATACAAGGAATTAGTATTATTGGGTTGTGACAATTTTTTTTCTGATGTAACCACGAATTCACGGTTTTCGGTTTTGTCCTTTAGGTACTTGTGCTATAAGGCATTGCTGCCTTTGGTTTTATTTAACGAGAAGTACCCTACAGGTTTTGATTTCCTTTTCTTGACAGACAGACGGAGTACGACATGATCCTATAAGGGTTCCTTTTTCCTTTTGAGGTACGGAATCCTAGAAATAACCTGATTTTTTTTACATATACCTACATTTACAATTTTCAGAAACAAAGTCCTGATTAACTTTTTGTAGTAAGTTTTTGTAATGAAAAGCTCATACCTGAATCGTCATCGTGTCCCGTATTCAGTTGTAAAGCAAGTGTTCTGAGCTGCTTGAAGACTTGGATGGCCTCACTCCGCAACCAGTTGTTGTCTTCTTCCTCCGGTTCTGTTTCCATTTCAGCGTGTAAGGACCGCGCCGTGTCAGTAGCATCGGTAGCGTCTGGAGCCCCAACGCGTTCGGCGAGAGTGTCATGGGATCTTTGGAGACGTTCCAGCTCTTTGAGGGTGTTTTGATATAAGTGTTCCTGAAGGAAAAATCCCTGTTATCACTATCACAATTATATATTATAAATACGAAAATATGTATGTTTGTTGGTTTATTGGCTTGTCTTACAATCACGCCGCAGCGGAGCAACGGATCAGCATGATTTTTAAGACTTGGAGAGATTAAAAAAAAAAGCGAGCAAACGAGCAGGTGGGTCACCTGATGTCAAGTGATACCGCCGCCCATGAACACCGCAGAAGGGTTTCACGGATTGCATGTGCGTGGAAAAAGGAAACGGTTACATAGGCAGTAGGCTACTTTTTATCTCGGAAAATCAGAGTTCCCACGGGATTTCAAAAACCTAAATCCACGCAGACGAAGTCGCGGGCATCAGCTAGTGTAATATGTTTCTTTATGCGGTCAGCTGTTGTAAATCCTACCTATAATATCTTATCATCTGTTATCTTATCTACAAAAGATTAAATACGGCAATTTAGGTTTCGCTCATTCGTAAATTGTATGTACTTATACTCTTTACCAGTTTACTGTATTATTTTTTTAATAATTTATTTCTTTAACAATCGTAAATATTATTTCAGTAAAACTAAAGTTTTGTAATGAAACTTTCTCTTTTCATAATACTTAAATTAATATCATTATTTGTATTTTTATAAACTACATAACATGTACCTGTACTATCATTTAATTTGTATATACCACGAGCTACATAAACAGTAAATATTAATTGATTTAAAATATTTCATTGTTATGTCTTTAGCTTTTGCTAAAGTTGAACAGACGAGTGATATTAGCTATGGGTTTTTCATTTTCGAATGATTTACAGTTACGGTCAACGAACTGTAAAAAAACAATGATAGCCAGAGTTCACAATGCAAAATTCTATAGACCTATACAATTCGCCTTCCGTTCTGTTTTTTAGATTGGTTAGGTTGTTGTACTTGACCATAAATTAACGGCCACATTGCATCCAATATATATGCACTTTTTATTCATTTTGTACATTATATAGAGAATCAACACGTTAAGTGAGTTAGCAATAAATATAACGGATTGTAACAGATTATACTAAATAAAAGTCTAGAATGTTGCGATTTTAATAGTGCGAGGCATTACGGTGCATTTACAGTTTTCCAAAACGCGGTATAAAAACGGCAAGATCGTAATCAAAGACCGTAGCAGTTTGGCCAATTCTTTTGAGGTATCGTTTTCTTAATGTGCATGTATCAGCAGATGTCAGCCATGGTTCTACAAGTATAGTGAATGTAGGTTTCGTCCGATTCGATTAGATTTTTCGATTAGGGCGCGTGCCGCGAGGTCTCCTTGCCTTGATAAAGCACAGGCAGAATATTTCGCCGGGCATCCTATATCGGCTAAGGCCTACCTCCACGACTTGTCTAGTCATAGTCTTATCTTTATCTAGAACTAGCTGACGCTCGCGACTTCGTCCGGGTGGATTTAGGTTTTTCAAAATCCCGTGGAAACTCTTTGATATTCCGGGATAAAAAGTAGCCTATGTGCTAATCCAGGATACTATCTATCTCCATTCCGAATTTCAGCCAAATCCGTCCAGTGGTTTTTGCGTGAAGGAGTAACAAACATACACACACACACATACAAACTTTCGCCTTTATAATATTAGTGTGAAGTGTGATGTCTGTCGTGTCCTAGTCCATGTCAGGGACTAGGTACAGGGATATATCAGTGTCCAGGAGATGTCCTGGACACCGGTATGCCCCTCTACTCCACCGCACGAGGACTATGGATTCGGTAATACCTACTCACGTCATCACGTCAGGTTTGCCATATTGGTTAAGTGTTCTGACAACGAATGTACCTATTTGTGTTTTTAAACCTAGGTACGGCGCTATCAAATAATAAGTAATCAGACTTACCTGTTCTTTCAGTTGTCTTTCGAGCGCAGAAATTCTGTCGTTAGCTTCATCAAGCTGTTGCATTATGCTATCTTTGTCGCGGAGGGAAGTGCTCAGTCTTCGCTCCAAGTCGGTCCTCTTATCACTCATGAGCGCCAGTTCCGCTTTCAGGGACTCCAGACTTTGTACATGATCCTGCAGGTTAAAAACAGTTTATTACAAAATACTAGTAGCTACATAAGTATGAATATTAGTAGGTAATACGAGGTGAAAAGTTTGCGCTAAGCTTGACTTTTCAGCAAGAAAATGCAACTAGTGTGCTTAACACCAAGACACGGGAATATCTGGTTGCAATTTAGATCATAATAATATGTATTATTTTTACTTTGTTTCCCCTCATTTCTGATTTGATCACGCAGAGAAACTCAAAGCATAGCTCTCTCCATCGCCCGCTGGGTGACTGATCTTTCTTATGAAGCCCATATATAATATAGTTTGCGACGATGCCCGATGTCTTGAATCCATTTATCGAATAAACGAGTTGCAGGGAGCCGTTGGATTCAAGCGGCGCCAGACCGACGAGTGAAGAAGTCCCTACAAGAGACCTTTGTCCAGCAGTGGACGTCTATTGGTTGGTAATGATGATAGGCATTATTTTTAGTTATATGTAGGTATAGGTAAACTATAGCTCTTGTTGTACCTGCAAGCTGGTCTTCCTGATCGAGCACTGGTCCTTTAGTCCCTCAAGCTGTGCCAGGAGTTGTGCCTCCGTAGCTGATGACTCCTTCAACTGCACAGTGAGACGCGAGTTCTGTGCAGTTAGTTCTGCTATCAAGCCGGCTTTCTCTTCATCTCTCTGTAACAAGAATATTATTATCACTATCCACATTATAAGGTAGAGGGTCGTGTGTTGTGGCACTCTCTTGGGAAGGCCTATGTCCAGCAGTGGACGCAAACAGGCTGATTGATTTGATTTGACATTATAAATGCGAAAGTGTGTTTGTTTGTTGGTTTATTGGTTTGTTGATTTGACCTTCAATGACGCTGCAATGACTTTGAACTTTGGGAATCCGTGGTCTAGATCTTGTTATATCCTTTAATAAGGGAGAGAATTTGCAATTTAGAACTATCATTGGCCACTTGTGTACCTACTTAGAGACTATTTTATTCGATTAAAAATTAGCGCTTGGCTCTGGTAAACTGTGATGATTCAGTCTAAAAAGGAAGCAGACTAATACAGGAAGACTAGGTATTTCTGTTTTTAAACCCTACCACTATGGTTATGGGTACGTTTTCGGCATGTCCCTTCTTCAAAGATCCTTTCAATGACATAGCGAGTATTTATAGGTCCACGGACATAATTAAGTATTATTTGTATTTTTTGTAAAATTTTTGGTAATCTAAAGTAATTTTGCATAAAGAGACTTTTTTATTTTATGTTCAACAGTGGATAAAAGCAGAGTGGATTGATCAGAGCTGTGCTTATAAACCTGAATCCATATCAGAGTCACCGTGTCTTCAAAATATTCAAAAGAAATATAATTATGTACTGCCTGGTTATACATTTTAAAATAATGTTCTATTACAATTTATTAAAATTTAAAGTAGATCACACTAATATTATAAAGCCGAAAGTTTGTATGTGTGTGTGTGTGTGTGTGTGTGTGTGTGTGTGTGTATGTTTGTTACTCCTTCACGCAAAAACTACTGGACGGATTTGGCTGAAATTTGGAATGGAGATAGATAATATCCAGGATTAGCACATAGGCTACTTTTTATCCCGGAAAATCAAAGAGTTCCCACGGGATTTCAAAAAACTTAAATCCACGCGGACGAAGTCGCGGGCATCATCTAGTTTTAGATAAAGTGATTGTTTCAATGAAATAATAAATAGAGAAACTGTCGATCCAAAGTGTTTCTTTAACAATAAATAAATCAGAGATGAGAAATTCAATGAAACATCAATAAAAATTATTGCTTTTTTAATCTTTATTACCGAATTTTAATAATAAATACATTAAAACATTGTTAAGTTTATTTATTAGGAAAGTTTCTTTATACGGGTAGATATAAATGAAATAAAGAAATATATCTATATTTTTATGTAATGAAACATACTCAGTTACTCAAGCACAGACCATAAAATCTTATAATGAAACTAGCTGATGCCCGCGACTTCGTTCGCGTGGATGTAGTTTTTTAAAAATCCCGTGGGAACTCTTTAATTTTCCGGGATAAAAAGTAGCCTATGTGCTAATCCAGAGTATAATCTATCTTCATTCTAAATTTCAGCCCAATCCGTCCAGTAGTTTTTGCGTGAAGGAGTAACAAACATACACACACACACATACACACACACACACACACACACACACACACATACAAACTTTCGCCTTTATAATATTAGTGTGATAAATGCATAGAGCAAACCAATCACGCAAGTTTTAAATTAAAACGGTCTGCCGTCGAATTTGTTTCACTCATTGAAATGTTAGAGATCACTGATTCACTAGAACACAAACCTGTAGAGTTTAATTAAACACCTATGGTGCTACCGGGAAACAAAAACAAAATTAGGTTTATAAATCTTTTCCAAATAAAGGACGCAATAAAAGCCAAACATATTTGGTTCCCGCCGACTTATTTGGTTTGAACCAATCAACAAGTGGACATGCCAAATATGGATTGGTCTTTAGATGTAAACATTGTGAAGACCGAAATATTGTATGTATTTCGTGTGTATGATGGATTTTAGATTCCCAGGTTTTTAGGTTTTCTTGACAGACACGACGGACGGACGGACAGATAGACAGACAACAAAGTGATCCTATAAGGGTTCCGTTTCCTTTTGAGGTACGGAACCCTAAGCTGAACAAGGGCAGTGGAACCACGAGCTTGTTCGGAAATCGTGCTAGTTGCTGAACAATCCTTGTCGTGAAGAATTAGAGTTTAAGTGTAGGTACTTGGAATTTACGAAACAGCAGTCTGTCTGCGTAATTTGGAAGGTTACGGAAACAGTGGTAAATGTTGCAACTTAACAATCAATTACGTATATTGTATTATATCTTCCAGGTACTTAACCAGTTTCCGTTTCGCTTCGACAGACCTGTTTTTATGGAGCAGAAGGTAATTGAGGGGTGATGACCTATTAAAAGTGGCTGCAGAGTGGGAATGAGAGCTGGACGCTGGCGTTCACCTACTCTGCAGCTTACCGTCTGGGTGCAATCGTGTATCGGTGCAACGTCGGTATGTCTTAGTTGCATCCGACACATAGGATCCTGAGACGCATCATTCATGACGTGGACTGTACCGTTGGGTTTTAGTGGGTATTAGGCCAGAGCTAGTGAGTCCCAGATATACTTTATGCAGAGGCCTAAATAAACTAATAAGGTAGGTAAAGTTAGAGATACAACCATTTTTAAAGAATTTTAAAGGTAATTTAGAGGATTAGAACCCCCAAGATCAAAATTATGTAAACCTGTTGCCATTTGTTGGCCCAAAAGATAAGGTACTTATTTACTCTTTACAGAGGAGATTTGGCAGATTTTTCTACAGAGACAATATGGACAGTTTCTAAAATTTGTCCCCCATAGGTACTGTGAAATAAAATTAAGTCGATTTAAATAGCCGTGGTTGGCCGTGGTCACATCCGAGGGTGCTTCCTGCTTATCAAAAAAATCTAATTGGCAGAGATTTCCGCTTACTGTTATAAAGCAAATGGTGGACAATGGTAGGTAATTACTGGATGTAGTTACGCAGGGTAATAGCTGTGTGGAAATGGTGACGGGAAAGGAGCAAGGACACATAGAAGATACGTACGAGAAACGTATGTTTTTATGTACACAAACAGCTTTGGTATGTAGGGTGCAGCTTATTTCTGATAGCTTATTGTGACAGCTTATTTCTGACTGTTCCGTCGTGTTAAAATAGTAAGGTCTTTTTCTTACTTAATTGACTTATATAGGTATGTATCCATTTGCCTAAACCACTAATTAATAAAAAGCTTGGAAAGACAAAACGCGCTGCGTAAACGATGTGCGAGGAAGCAGCACGGCAGAGCATAACACTGAACTTTTGTACAATTTAAAAATAAGATGGTGAGGTTTCGCCATAACGTGTCCGTCAACGGCAACACTTTGGTTTGTATTGGTTGAAGATAGCTTCTGGGGTGTGCGTAGTTATGATTGGCATAGTCAAACTTGGTCTTAACAGAGCTCTCTCCGTCACTTACTCCATACAATCGTAGTTCCCATTTCATTTGAATATTAAGCAACCAAAGTCCATGAAATTTTGCAGACATAGTCTAGAAACTAATATCTGTGTCTGTGGTGTTTTAGATTTTTCTAAAAATATGTAGTTTTAAAATTACAGGGGCTCAAAGATTTGTATTTTTCTTTAAAAAAAGGCCCAACTTTGTGCTCGTTTTTCTAGACAACGAAGCAATTTAATGAAATTTGGAAAAACTACAGACCTAGAAAATTTAATGAATATTATGTAGTAAAAAAATTATCGTTATATATTTTATATTGTTATAATTATGTGGGAACTACGAAAACCAGAAATTACACCCAGAAATCTTGAAAATTTCGTGCTGTCTCGATTTGTGCAAGCGGGGTGGTGAAGTGCGGGGGACGACACGTGAAACTGACAGAAACGGACAGTCTAAACACACGGGCCACATTTAGACTGCACCCGACTCCAAACTTGTCGATAGGTCTAACTAAATACATTTCAACTTGCGTTAGACGTATGCGTTACCTACTCAGACGTTGCCTGTAGATAAAAATATGTCTCATGTTTGCTGGCAATAGCGTATGCATCAAACCCTGCAAGTTGCAACTCTCTTGCAACCTATTCCTCACGCAATACGCACAGCTTTAATATTATAATTTTTGACAATGTATACTATATGTAATGCCATATCACAGGTCACTCTCTGATTTATTGCTAACAATTTACTTCCAAATGCAAAGAAATCTAAGTGTGTTGAATTCACACTGCCCAATACCAGGACCTTAAATGACATAAATTCATTGATAAATAATCATATGTTGAAAATAAAGGAGAACCCCGTGTTTCTCGGTATAATGTTAGATGCAAAGCTTCTATGGAACACCCACATATCAACACTTGATGGTAAACTCAGCTCTGCTGCTTACACTGTTAGAAAAATTCGACAGGTACTGACGTGGAAACTGCAAAAATTGTATATTTTGCCTATTTTCACTGTATTATGTCTTACGGACTCTTGCTATGAGATAAAGCGGTAGATATTGAGAAAAAAATGTATTACAGAAAAGGACAGGACGTGCAATTTATAATTTAAAACCGCGCGCTGCCATACAATAAAAATATAAGGAAATAAGTACCTTATCTATTATCTTATAGTAGCTTCTAAATATATTTACAACTAGCTAATGCCCGCAGCTTCGCTCGCGTGGATTTAGGTTTTTAAAAATCCCGATCCTTTCATTTCCCAGAACAAAAGTTGCCTCTCCGTAATAGCCCGTCCCCGGGATGCAACTTGTTTCTGTATCACGTAAGAATATTTAAACGGATTATCCTTTTCAAATCCCGAGGGATCACCAGGATTTAGGAATGCAATTTCTTACAGCATCAGGGTTGAGGTCAACGACAAAGTGTTTACTTGGTATAGATACCTTCAATATCAATTAATAATCGACACTTTTTAAATCCCATTAGCTTTAGTAGTCAGGTCCCTGCAACATCAGGATTGAGGAGTTGGAATCCAAATTTTTTATTGAACAATGTCGCAAACTTTCTTTATCGATTAAAAAAACTACCCAAAATTACGCAGTTAGGTTACCTGCCAAATTTCATGGTTTTGAGTCAACGGGAAGTACCCTAGAGGTTTTCTTGACACACACGACAGACAGAGAGATAGACAACAAAGTGATCCTATAAGAGTTCCGTTTTTCATTTTGAGGTACGAAACCCTAGAAAACGTAGGAACGGCATTCCGAACCAGTGGTAAATTTTTCTGACCATCCAAAAACACTTTGAAGTTTACCTAAAAGTTTACAGGAATAAAAATTTATCATTGTATTCCATTCCATTTCATTCTATTCCATTCTGTTCAAAGATAAATAGATAATAAAAATATTTGTCACCGAAACAATAATTTACGATACATCGACCAATATCAATTTTACTGATGACAATCTGACTATTACCAAAGTGAACGACTACTATAATATCTATTATATACGACTAACATAATATGTATTATAAATTGTGTGCCGTTTGCATTCTCACTAGGTTCTCATTAAGTTTGTTTTATTTGGTTAAACTTTCTGGCATTTATATTGTTATGACGTTTAATTGGCAAACAGTCTGTTTATTGGCTGAAACTCAAAAATTCAGCCAATCACAACAAAGAAAATATTGTAATAATGATTGATGCAGCTTTCTGTAATTGAAAACAAAATATTTGACATTAACTTGAATGTGACAGTGTTTTCCGAATAGGGTTGCCAGAGGCCCCGTATTTTACTGGTTACCAAGTATGTCAGGATAGAGAAACCGGTAATTATGAAAATAAAATACGGGGCAAATAAAACTAAATATTTTTAGGGTTCCGTAACTCAAAAGCAAAAAGAACTCTTATAGGATCACTTCGTTGTCTATCAGTCTGTCTGTCTTTCCGTCTGTCCGTCTGTCCATGTGTCCTTCTATCCGTCTGTCATGTGTTCATGAACAAATATTAGTATTTTCAATTTTCAAAGTAAGATAACTACATATATCAAGTGGGTTATCATATGAAAGGGCTTTACCTGTTCATTCTAAAACAGATTTTTATTTATTTTTATGCATATTTTTTTTAATGCATAACAGTTTTTGATTTCTCGTGTAAAATGTCGAAAAAAATACCCGAATCGGAACCCTCAGTGCGTGAGTCTGACTCGCACTTGGCTGGCGAAACCGAACACTGACGTTATGTCCAGTAGAAAGAATATTTTCCTTTTGCGGCAATGCGTAGCCGAAACCCACTCGATATTGATCATGGTCGTAGCCAAGGCGGCGGGGCTTGGTTTGAGGATGTTAGCCTTTTTTTATACAAGTTAGCCCGTGACTTTAATCTTTTCTAGTGGTAAGTGATGATGCAGTCTAATTTCTTGGCCGTTAGGGCCATACTAACCATATAACTAGCCATGACCGAAGCCTCCCACCAGACCAGAAATTTAGAAATGGCGACTGCGCCTGGGAAGCCGTCAAAAACCTAAGCCTAAAATAATACTTACACTATTTCTTGCATTTGCTTACCAATTTTTTTTTGGAAATATATCAAACATTTCGCGCTCACTTCACTCGCGCTTTGAATTTGTATTACTTGGTGTAAGCCCCGCAATTTCGTTTGCATGAATTTAGAGTTTTAAAAATTCCGTGGGGGATTTTCCGGGCTAAAAAGTTTATGTCTGGGATGCAAGTTACCTCTGAATAGTAAGTACCAAAATTTTGGTAAAGAAGATGGGCCGTGAAAGGGTAACAAATAGATAGGCAAATAGATATACTGTCGTATTTGTAATATTAGTATGGATAGGGAGCTTTAAAAATAAAATCTTGCTATGGCTAAACTCGTTTCCCTTTCACTTTAATTCTTTCTGTAATTGAACCAAAAACACTTACGCTCACTGCGCTCGCGCTTTTTTATTGTTGTATTTTATCTCACTGTCAAATTGAAAGGCGAAATTCCACTAACCAGGTAATTAGCCCATAAAGTTGAGCGAATGTTATTTTCCTCATGACAGGATTCAGTTCCGGCCCTGATAAAACCTCTCCCGAAATCGATTCCTGGCTACGGCCATAGTATTGATACTGTGAAGGTGGAATTACAAGTTAAATGTAAATTTAAGTTAAAATGCAAAGATTGTATGCATGAAATGTATAACATTTTGCTTTACAAAACTAGAGTTTTTAAAAGCTATTTAAATAAATAAATCTTTTATTTAAAATCACATTGCAAACACAGTTCACCAATCAAGACACGGCAACATACAGAGAAAAAATACAAAACTTACAAATAAACTGAAATATCTAAATAGGCTTTCCATGCATTTCAGAGAGAACCACCGCCTATTTCTTCAAATACTTCAAATTTTTAAATTTCTTCAAATCTAAACCCCGTATTTTTGATGGTGGTAGCCTGTAAATCAAAAAGAGGCAGGTGGCAACCCTACTTGCCACATGACATTACAGAATGAAAAATTGTTTTCATTACTCGGTAAGCCTACTGCCATAGTGTGACAGAAAGTGTGACGGTAGTTGTGACCTCTGATTGGTCGACTCTCTTTCACTATTTGCTAAAATTGATGATTGCAACAACAATTTTTTCTTTTTTGTAATCAAAAACAGAACACGGACGTCATACAGGTTGACTAATTGCAATCATTTCTGACCGGCTAACATTGTTCCGCTAGTGGCTCAAACTCACTGTCGCAGCAAGAACATGGTAAATTCAGCCAATCACAGCAATTAGAATTGGTTATCACAAATGCACCGATCTAGGAACCGAGAATACACGAACCAGGGCAGATAGAGATGAGAACAATAATATCATACGTAGGAAATCGACGGGGGATCGTTGACAATGATCCTCTTAAAAGTTCAGTTGCATGAACCGCCATTTTTACCACTACATCGCGATCTGTTTCCAGCTGTACGACGATGTAAGATTCCTTTTCACTCAGTATTGACATACTAGGCTTATGTTTACCAAGGTAGGATATACGGGATAAAACCCGACGCGACGGGCGAAGTTCCAAACAAACAACTTCTAGAAGGCGCTGGATAAGTCACGCGTTTTGTCTGCCCAAACCTTTAGCTACGGGGCGGGCGGTGACCTTCAGGCTTTCAGGGTTAGCGAGCACTTCAATAGGTACCTACACTTCAGGGAAACTGGTGTTTGTTGTGGCTCTGACGTCATGGCGACCAATGTATTATGAATAAACGCCCACGGGCCGTGCCCTTAAAATGATATTGGACGTTAATTTTTATATTTTTATGGTGAAACTAGTCGTATAAGAATATTATCATAATGCTTTTAATGTATATTTATGGAGCTATTTTGTGTGGCAAAATTAACCACATAATCTATAATTTGTGTCCAAACTAAAGATCATGACCGATAGGATTTGCGACGAGCAGAGAGGACGTCGAAGGCAGGCGTGGAACAACCTTTAGAAGTCTAGAGGTTCGTAGAATATATGGTAACCATTAAGGGTCTACGCCGTAGACTGCTGCGATTTTCGGTCTAGAATCCAGAAATAGTTATAAGCTAGACGCCATATTATCACACTAATATTATAAAGCCGAAAGTTTGTATGTGTGTGTGTGTGTGTGTGTGTGTGTGTGTGTGTGTATGTGTGTATGTTTGTTACTCCTTCACGCAAAAACTACTAGATGGATTTAGCTGAAATTTGGAATGGAGATAGATAATATCCTGGATTAGCACATAGGCTTCTTTTTATCCCGGAAAATCAAAGAGTTCCCACGGGATTTAGACACACCAAAATCCACGCGGGCGAAGTCGCGAGCATCGGCTAGTTATGGTATATCAATGATATTACGATACGATATGTAATACGATAGTACCACTAGATTTTTTTCGATAAAAGGTAGCCATTGACTGCGATCACGCCTGGTGCTAATTAATGTAGGCAGTTTAATATGGTAGTGACCTAACTTAAATTTCAACATGGGGTTATTCAAGGGGCGGATCAACAAATTCCTGAAAAGCCGGCAACGCATTAGCGGTTCCTCTGGTGCTGTAAATGTTCGTAAGGTTTAACATAAGGTCGCCTGCTGGTTTGCTCGCTATTTATATAAAAATATCATAGCTATGTAATGCAAGTAGGTAGTTAGTAGACTACAGAGAAACATTTATAAGGCTTGGTAGGTGCTAGGTAGACATTAAAACCGTCGCGTCCGTCGCAAAGGTCTGATGCGAAATCGAGAAGCCAATTAATTTCCATTATGTACTTTTTAGGAAGCCAATTAGACGATAAGCGTCATTTTACTGCGTAGTTTGAACATAGATATAGGTAGGTACGGGCTACTATTTTCTTTATAAAACTAGTAAGGCAAACTTAGTACCTATTTAAATCCAAAATTGCTGAACGAATTTCAATCTACTCTTAATGCTTTAAATACTCCTTACTCTTATACTTTAATGACTCCAATATCATAAAAAATAACCCTAAGGTCCCATAACCCTTAGCTACCTATGTATACAAATTTTCGAAAAATGCGATTAAAGTATAAAATAATTAGTGGAAATCCTGCTTAAGAGGATTAGCAAGGATTTAAGAAGTGTTTAAGTTTTAAGGTTTCGGTTAAGACCGATTCAACATGACGGTAGGCTTTTAGTGAACGTAAAATTAGGCGACGAGATTGCTACAAAGTGCTTTTAATTAGATTATTGTTTCTTCATTGAAAATATTATTGTTTCTTCATTAAAAATGTGTTGATGCCCACGAATTTGGTCTCTTAGATTAGTTTTTAAAAATCCCATGGCAACTAATTCTTTGATTTTCTGCGATAAACAGTTGCATTATGACTTCCTCTTTTCTAATCCGAACCGCTAGGATATGGAACGCAATTCGGGCATCAATTTTCCCTTCCACCTATATTATGGGTACCTTCAAGTCAAGAGTGAATAGGCAACTTCTAGGCAAGCGCGCTCCATCTTAGGCTGCATCATCACTTGCTAGCAGGTCTGATTGCAGTCAAGCGCTAGTCTATAAAATTTAAAAAAAAACTCTCCAGGTTGTTTACGTCTCAACAACGCACCGTTGCAACGTGATTTATAGACAACAAACCAATAAACAAACACACTCGCATGTGGGTAGGTACCTAATGATTAAAAGACCGTGAGGCAAGCACCCCTTGCTGATTGTAAAACATATCTTAGGATTCATGATCGCAATCGTTCGTTCTTTTGGCACTTGGCCAGCGTGATAAACTATGGCCAAACCCTTCTCATTCTGAGCACAGACCCATACTTTAGTACTTATTGAGTCGGTGCGATGATGAGAGCAGCTATATGGTGACTGCTGCACATTGTACCTACCATACAGATTTATCTCATTGTCCTATTAATTCTGAGAGGAGGCCCGTTCTCAGTAGTGAGCCGGCGATGAGTTGAGCATGACGATGACGATGAACGTAATATTATGTTTTCATGTCTATGATACAGGTAATGTCTCAATGTCCTAAAGTCAACTAAGGAATTAGTCTAACTATAATTTTTATTATGTAAACATTAAGTTATTTCTAAACACACATTAAGAATAATTAAATTAAATTAAAAACTAAAATTTAAATTACTAAAACAAGGAATTAGTTAAATACTGGGAAAATACTACATCGATAGAAATGTTTACATCGACAACAGTCGCGGGAATCATTCAACTAAATCGAATTACCCGCTGTCAGTGCTACTACGTACAACCCTGACTTAGTTCGCAATGTCCAATGCTACACCGCCACCGAATCAACGCGAATCCACCAACAATACCGTGGTAAGGTCAACTATAAAGGCTCAGACAGACATAGAGCGTGGCCGCAGCAAGAATGACAGAACGCATGTAAAGGTGTACCACATTTTTTATTCCATTATAATTTAGCCATTGACTATGATTTCACATGATAGTCTGAATATGTTGCAGCAACAACCCTCAATAAAAATCGGTACCCTAGGCTCCTAAATGAATCTGAAAGGCCGTTATAGCAAGGCCGGTCCTAGAGGAAAGGATTCTTATACAGCTTTATCTGGGTACAAGTCCATAGCAGACTGCATCAGGCGACGCGGACGCCGACATTTTGCCGCAACTCTACTGGTTTCTATGTACTTCTATGAAATACCTTCTGTGGCTAGGGACACGCTTGGAAGGTGTTTTAAGGAAATACATAGAAATAATAAAAAAGTGGTGTTGCTGCTGCTGCTGCCCTCATTCAGCTACGGATACAAGATAGTAGGTATACCTTTACGTGGTCTTGAATAAAGTCGGTATTATGAATCAATACTAATATTATGAATGCGAAAGAGTGTCTGTCTGCCTGTCTGTCTGCTAGGTTTTCACGGCCCAGTTTAACCGATTTTGCTAAAGGTACAGCGTTAGCTTACGTCTTGGGGAAGGCACAGGCTACTTTTTATCTCGCAAAATCAAAGAGATCCCACAGGATTCTTAGGTTCCCATCCGTTTAACCGATTTATATGAAAATTGGTACAGAGGTAGCTTGCATACCGGAAACTGAGGTAGGCAACTTTTTATCCCGAAAAATCAAAGAGTTCCCACAGGATTTTTAAAAACCTAAATCCATGTGGATGAAGTCTTGGGCAATCATCTAGTATCTCATAATAGTATGTGCCTACGAGGAATGTGAGGTAAAGTTTTATATTGTTTTAAGCTTACCTGCTTAACCGAGTTATCCCTTGTGCCGATCTTAGCTGTAAGCTCCTTGATGTCATTTTGAAGCTCCAGCATTCGGGCCTCATACTCTCCTTGAGTCGTGTCCAATCGCCGCCGCAGCAGATGCTTCTCCTGCTCCAACTCCTGATGAAAGAAAGGGACAGAGTTAATTTTAATTCTATTGTTTGTTCTTTTTATGTTGGTGTGACTTTTTAGTTAGATTAGCTATTCTTGGTGCAAATTCATAAAAAACAGGTAGGTAGATATTACTCAATCGCTATAAAAGTAATATGAGTCATGTAAACATTAATAGCTTCTAGTCATAAACCAAATAATGTACAATAGGTACCTACTTAATAAACTTTAAGCACAGACTGCACAGAGTAAGCACAGTGTCCCTTAGGTCATCGACGTAGGAAATAATAATTTTTAATTTCAGATAATAATCATTTTATAAAACGTAGGGTCTGTTTCTAATATTTTTAATTAATTTTACTCTAAAAATGTGATAAATAAAAGACCTAGATAAATCGATTTCGAAATCGATGATTACGAAGGTACCTATGTAGGTATTCGATACTTAATCATACTTTCGGAAATGATCGACAGTATGATTAAGTATCCACAAATACCACAAAATAACCAATAGATAAATATGCAGTTCAATCAATCAATCAATCAATTTATTTATTTGCTGATACAGGTTTTACAGGTGTAATTATAGAATTAGTCCAGCTGTATCCCTATCGTGAAATACTACTACTCTACTAATACTTATCGTACTGTCCTAATCGTGAAATACCCTATAGGTTTTTTTAAAACACATGGCAGACGGAGAGACGGCTAGACAGATAGACAGCAAAGTGATTCTATAAGGGTTCCTTTTTTCCTTGTAAGGTACGGAACCCTAAAACACTGAACACAAAGAGCACAATTAAGCGTAGAAGAAAACTATTCCGTGAGTACATTTATTATTTGTTCAACCTGTGTAAATTGCAACCAGACAATGCAAACTTTGCTGAAAGAACAATAATTTTGTATGTTATTGTGCGTCACAAAGTTTGAACACTTACGTACCTACGATGCAGTTAATTGTAATTCAGTAGATTTTTTTAGACTACCGCTTGACTGCAATCAGACCTGGCAAGTGATAATGCAGCCTAGAAGATGCCTATTTACTCTTGATTTGGAAGTAGTACTCATATTAAAATTGGAGGAGAAAACTGATGCTAAAAGAGGACATATCCTAGTGGTTCGAATTAAAAACGAGGAGGCAAGGCGCTTCGTATGTACGTGTCCGTAGAATTTCGATTATAATAAAACTAGAACTGATTGCTGTACATTAAACATAATATTTTATTTTTAGTTGGAGGAAGCATTGTTATCGATAGTACAGAACTCCAAAACAGTATTTTATTATACTAAAAAACTTCTTCCTTCTTCTTTCGAGACAAGGAATGAAAGTTTCTGTCAACGTTACTCTATTTATTATGAAAAATCCTTTAGATCTGAATCATTTTTAACCCCCGACCCAAAAAGAGGGGTGTTATAAGTTTGACGTGTGTATCTGTGTATCTGTGTGTCTGTGTATCTGTGTATCTGTCTGTGGCACTGTAGCACCTAAACTAATGAACCGATTTTAATTTTTTTTTTTTTTTTGTTTGAAAGGTGGCTTGGCTTGATCGAGAGTGTTCTTAGCTATAATCCAAGAAAATCGGTTCAGCCGTTTGAAAGTTATCAGCTCTTTTCTAGTTACTGTAACCTTCACTTGTTGGGGGTGTTATAAATTTTTAATTTACACTTGTTAATAGTCCTTTTTTTAGCGTATTTGCGATTGTAACTCGAAAATAAAAGAAGCAAACAGTACCTATCAGTTTATTAGTCGTGTATTTTTTGGTTAGGTACATAACTAATTTGTTTTAACGCTGTTCACCAATTATGTTAGACTAAAAGACCAGTAGTAATTATAACTTGATGATCTTTATGAAAGATAATCTCTAGAAAAATTCACTTTTATCAAAAAAACTAATTTATGGCCGACGAAAACATCTAGTAATCAACGCAATTTCTTTGTGTGACTTATCACTGTCAAGATCTCCCCATGAAGAAAGTTTTCGACTTGACATTAAAAACCATTGTGATGGTGGAAATAAGGACGTGATTGTTGAAGACACCACAATTTTAGACAACTCCAACCTTTATTACAGAGTAATAAGAGCTACAGAGAATTAGCTTGATGTACTTTACTCTACCGACCTAGATGCTCATGCAGATGAAGGTATGTGAACACTTGAACCATAAAGTCATCTGATAAGTGGAACATTTTCACAATTCTTGTGATCGAACAATGCTAGAGTCAAGCTTCCGATGTTAAACGCAATTCTTTTGTTTAATGTAAGATATCGCTTAATTCAATTGTAGCTCATTTTATGAACTGATAATAATGGTAAGGTAAGTGGATAGTGAGATCCCAAAACACGAGAATTGGAGAGGTGAAAGTTTCATCAGCAAGAATCATTATGAAGCTTTAAAATAATCGAAAGAAAGAATAAATTGAATAATTATTTATGAGCTATAAGAAAACAATGTGTAAGTCAACGATCTGTTATGTAGCCATAGATTTACGAATGTACGCGAAAATTCGTCAAGTCTATGGATGTAGCATTTATTCTTTCAAATCAGATTTTTCGAAGAAGACGATATTCTATGGTGTGAACTGTGAAGTAAGAGAAGCAAACTCTACGTACTAAATACGGTGATAGTTCTTATAAATATGTACACTATATGAATACAGTATGTAAGTATACATACTGGTTTAATGGTGGTAAGTGATTTCATAAAGTGGTGATAATAAAAAAAAGAATACCCGGCTGAGTTTGTTGTGGGCTCTTGTCAGACTTGGGCGCGTTTGGAACTTAGCTAGCTTTAGTTTTAAGTTTACTTTATTAATTATCACCACTATAATATCATATTTCAAACTTGCTTTCAAATCTAACAAACAAAAGGTGTATGTACACCTTTGTCCGATTTGTTAGATTTTTGAGTAAATGATTTTGACTTTTGACTTTTTGACTTTTGGTTTATTTTGATTGATTTTGATTTTAGTGTGTTAAGGCATAGTTTCTGGAGACAACCATGTGACTTGTGTACAAATACAATATCGCAAGGACAAGTAGAAGTCTGAGTCATGACTCACGAGATATCCAGGTCATCGTTGCAAAATGTAAAATCGCTACAAATTCACAGGTGCAACTTCCTGACAAGCCCTTAAGTGTTGATTCATTAATAGTAGAATAGGGCATTTGAAAAGTGTATTGAGTGGTACGAAGCCTTGGCACACTTCAATCGGCAACAAGTGTTTATCTGATGTGGAAAACATTGGCAGTTTGTATGGTGACGATTTTTAATTAACCTTATGATGAAATAATATTTGGAAGTTCAATCGTACCTCTTGATCATAGAAAAGACGTTAATATGGATGACGATAATTCAAAATTTTTGTGAGTAGTTTTATTTACACGAGTAACTACTTAGCTCTAACAAGAGCGTCTCGTATACTTATCACTTACTACATATCTATCTCATGAGAGATATCGATTCCTATTGATATACGACATAAGAGAAAAATCTCAAATAATAATATTGAAGGAAGTATATCACTGAAGTTTTAAAACACCGACGATATTTATAAAACATTCCCACTGAAACTCGTATAAGTAACTGAAAAACAGAAGACTGGCCGAATCGTAACTTAGGATGCTATAATACATAGTATCAGTCGGTGTGTACGTACATAGACAGAATCAATTTAACCAATTATCGTGATGTATAATTTTATTATTGGCTAATTTATTTGTAATCTTTTGCGAACCGGAAAAAATCAATCATTAACATACAAAACTGGTAGAGGCCTATTTAAACCTCGTTTATGTAAAAGAGTAGGTTCTAGACTAGATGAAGTTCGTTTTCATTCCATTCCAGGGGCCGTCTTTGGAAGAAAGTTGTATCTGACGAAACGCTTCGAGAAAAAGTACGTTGTGCCCGTCCGCCGTTTGGATCGTCTTGGTGGGGGCACTGCCGTGCCCCCTGATAAAAACATAATGAAAATCCACGTTTGTTTGTGTATTCACTTTAAATCCTAACCAGATGATGCCTGCTTATTTATTTTGTCAGATTGGATTTAGGTTTTTAAAAATCTCGTGGGATTCTTTGATTTTTCGGGACCAAAAGTAGTCCTTACTCGGGGTTGCGAGTTGCGACCTTTCTCAAAAGTTGAAGGGATCGGCCATTGAAAGCTAGCAGACAGACATATAGATAGACTATAATATATTAATATGGGGTTTACTTAAATACTTCATACCATCGCTTTTTAGTTTTAGAATTTATTCTAGAGTAAATAAATCCAGATAAAGACACTGGTTCTAATAGACATTATTAATCGTAAATAGGTAAATGATATTGTGTTGAAAGGTTGGAAAAAATCCATAATTTATATCCAATCATGTATACCGGCTAAATGTTTACATTTCCTTTTGTTACCAATTTAGGCTTTAGGTAAGTAGTTACACAGTTTACAGTACTCTGTGGTAATTGTATAGTTATTATAATATTCACAAATATGTTTGAAATGTCCGTTAAAATAGATAAAGTTAATGCAATGAAAGGATTAATGTTAAGGACATCAAGGTTACCTAGTATAACATAGTAGAAGAGACGATCGTAAATCCGAATAGCACAAGTTGTATTTAAATTTTGATTCTATTGACCCGCCCGCCCTAGCTTCGTTGGGGTGAAATATCTGAAAATCCGTGCTTAGGCGGTGTGCTAGGTATATTATAAAGAAAACATACATGCACAAGTTTCTAGATCTAGTACCTTGAGTTGTACCTATATATCTACTCGTATGTGTGTTTGTATGTCTCTTTAAAAAAACATTTATTATTTCAATGAATACATCCAAAAATTAGGTTGAGTCACTGATGCCTAAAATAAGTTATATACCTGTGTTATATCCGTCCCTTTACCTGTTAGCTTTTTATGGCCCATGTGTTTAACCGATTTTAATGAAAGATAATATAGACATAGCTTGTGTCCCGGAGACGAATATAGGCTACTTTTTATACCGAAAAATCAAAGATTTTCCATGGACGAATTCAATGTGATGATCATCAGATTTTGATACGTTATCTCTTGACCTACAAAATACAATCACATAGGTATAGGCACTGAAATTGTCGTACGTTCACTCATTACTAGTTGCTCACACTGGAGGCATGTGACCTAGTTGCATCAACGAAAATATTTAACAAGAACATTCTCTTGACTTCTATCGTATTCATTAATATTAATTTTAACCTTATATTTGACAAGATTTCACAACAACTTTGACCCTTTGGACTAAAAGCCTGTGAGGGTCAAACCTTTGTTATTTCATAAAAGCTGAAAGTTTCTATATGCCATGCCCCTCAATCATTCTCAAAAGTGTATGAAGTCTGCCAATCCGCATTTGGCCACCGTGGTAGACTATGGCCAAACCCTTTTCGTTCTGAAGGGAGACCTGTGCTTAGTAGTGCGCTGGCAATGGGTTGATGATGACTGGTTCCGTACTAGGTGGTCGGAAAGAGGTAAGCTATATGCATTTCATTGATGAAATGCAATTATAGGTATGTTGCGCGTCGCGTCGTGACGAATATTAATTCATAGATTAAAATGCACACGCACGCGCAGCAGCGGTTGCGTATGCGTCTACTGACACAGGCATGGATTGCCATTGCTGTAATTCCTGTGGGTAAGCCCCACAGGAATTCATGCACCCACTATCATAATGATTCCAGTATTCATAATCGACCACATCGCACAAAGTATTAATTTTTGTCACCTTATCTATTAAATGGGTATTGACTATTGAGTACTTAGATACCCTAAGTTGGAGAGCTAAGGACTGTACAGTATACTAAAGTGATATACTGTAGAAGACAAACTGCTGTATTCACAATCATTACTATGAGGTCTCACAGTGCGCGCAAACGCATAGTGTAAGTTCCACCAATAAGATTATTGTAAATTGACATGATACAGTAATCTGATTTGTGGAACCGACACTGTGCGTTCGAGCACACTATGAGACCTCATAGTAACGTTTGTGAATACGGGTGTAAAAGGTCATCAGCGTATTTACTGTATTATTACACTATACAGCTTCCTTTTCTTCTCATTTTGCACGGCCATAATATTATTGGTGCGTACCGCTTATTAATTGAAACCCATATCATTGCTTCTAAGATTTTAGATGAGGGGCTGGCGATTAATGGTTGGTTAATTGGACGAAATTAATTTTTACATGAGGAGCAAAAAACCGAATGAAAGCTGTTGAGACTTTACTGTTACCACTTTACTTTGTAATTTGTACCGTTTTGATCAAAATTGACAATTTTGGACATAATTTAAGCACAGTTATATGTCGTTTTGCTTGGAAATGAGTTCATCTTTGTATTTAGTGATCGAAATCATGAACATTTGGGTCAATTGTAGCACAGTTCAAAGCTGTGTTGCTTCTAAAAGAGTCCAAATTTGTACCTATTCAGTGAGCCAAAAAAATCTGGATTAAAAAAAACAAAAGTATTTTGATCAGAAGTGTACCTAATCACGCCGTTATGTTTCCAACGCCTCATTATATATGCAATGCGACATTTACGATTATCATTTGGTGATAAGAGTATCAGGTCTTCTTGACTGATAAATAATTTAAGCTATGTACTTAATGCACTAGAAAATAATGTAACTTCAGCTATTCGAGTCCAACTCTGTGCGTATCACGCATCGCATATAAATTCGGTCTGTTTGAACAGTGATTCGCTTTCACTCACTTCGCTATGCACGTGTGTTATAATATAGCTATTCACATTGCAAATAAAACAGGAGGATAATATTATTATGGAAGAGTGTATATTTCCTGGCGGGACTTTGAATACAAGAGATATCCCAAGTGACAGCAGTATTGGGCATTGCATGAACTGTGCAAAACGCTAACGTGAATCGAAATTCAGAGTTATCAAAAAATACTTTATTGATGGACGGGACATGACGGTCTTAGAAGTTCGGAGTACGAATGGATCTCTGACCGTTTCCGAAGGCTTCATTGTACTTTGTCTTAATCAAGCATCTTCATCAGAAGGCTGTAAAGATTTAATATTGATGATCAATAAACGAATGATTTCTTTGGTTCTGTATTATTCCACAACAAGCGTTACTTTTATGAACAGATAGAGTGCACTGTCTCACCAGTCCAAAGATACTCTATGAAATACGACAATATTCTTTCGTGTGATGTACTGATGTTATTTAGTAGGTAACTTTTATATTTAGCAGTTGCCTTTGGCTATTCATTGCGGACGTATGTTAATGTAACCTTTTCGACAATAATATCCATGATGCACGCTATGACATCATTTTGAATTGGCCTTGGGCGTTAATATAAAAGAATATTCAATTTAATTCACGATTTTGAATCTTTTTGTATCGAGATTAAGCGCAGGTTCGACTTGGCGATTGCTGAAGGCGTCGTGGCCGTCGTGTGGATACAAAAAAATCATCAATACTTTCTAAGTGGCCATGAACCTCTTGAATAATAAGCACTATATTTGGTCTATCAGGAAGGAGATACATGTCGAAGCCACGTCTTCACTACTCGCCACTTCTTTAAGTAGACCTCGCCTATCAATACGGTAAGTCGTGGTATAACCTACAATCCATATTAATATTAAGTAGGTATAAATGCGAAAGTGTGTCTGTTACCTTTTCAATGCATCCGCTCACCCAATTTTGTCGAAATCTGGTACATAGCTATCTCTGTATTTAACTGTACTTCTTAGATTCTGGAGACGGGCATAGGGTAAAAGGCATAAAATTTAAAAAAGTAAGTATTTTTTCCCGGAAAATCAAAATTCACTAGATTTTCAGAAAACCTAATTCCACGCGGACGATGTCGCGGATATTATATTCTAGTTACAAAATATAGAAAGGCTTATAACGGAAAAAAGTGCCGAACTAATTTCATTTAGGAACCTTAGTACTACCACAGCTTCCAAATTTTCAAGCTTGATGATGGAACCTATTGTATTATAACGCTTTCATTTAGTCGAGAGTTCGCGTCCTAAATCTGTCGTATTAATTGCAGTCGTAGCTTAAATTAAGGTTAAATCTGATTACCATCTCGTAATGCAATTATACTCGTAAACGCCCGAAGCACGTCATAAGCAGATAGCAGATTTTAATTTAATTAGCACCTTTGAATACCTACTAATCTTTTTACCAATTGTTTTTACGAAGTATGCCAAATTTAAATTCATTTGCTGTAATTGAATGATAGAACATAACACTATTTCGTCTTTATAAGTAGCTACCTTTTAAAATACCGAAAATCAAAGCTACTACTGAAATCATTTTATGTTCCTAGTAACGGTAGATTACAAATAGGATTGATTAATTACATTTATTACTTTCGGCCATTAGTTTATCAGTTTACGCACTTTTCTGCGACTTACACCACAAGACAAAGGTCACACGAACTCTTGGGCAATGATTTCCGTAAAAACTGTCCATTGTGTTTGAACACGATCATTCACTTAGCTCTGCTGTGGGAATTAAGATTGACTATAACGTCTAATTTGGGTTCGTTTTCTCTTTCATTATAATTTGTTTAGTCGTTGTAATTTTAGTAGGTAATTCCTGGTCATTTATTAGCTTTGTAATGTGTAATTATTAATCTAATTATGTTATTACTCGATTACAAGATAGACTTTCGCATTTATTTTGTTTTGGTCGTTCAATGCGTTAAATATTTTTAGCACGTGTTACTTCATAACTTTGAAGAGATTTTGATAAATATAATAATATAACTTATTTAATGCTGAATACCTGATGAAGACCTTCGGAGACGAAAGAAGAAACTCCTCAATGGACTACACTTGTCAAATATCTATATAGTACGATTTATTTTTACAAAGGACAGCTGAAATCAACCAAACAAATTAATAATTCGTGTCAAATAAAAGGATCCGGCGACTTTCACTGTTGGACATAGTCTCTAAGAATAATAGTAGTATTTTCCACGCTCCAAATATTTAAAATACACCACGATAATCGATCCTTCCGTTAACTCAACAAATATTTTGGGAAAATTATCAGTTATTATTCACAACAATCTTTTATAAACTGATAAAAATATTATTGTGGTAATATGCATTTTTAACGTTTAGCCATTTTACAATTCTTATTCCTTGAAAAATGCTTATCTTAGCTGCTGATTTGGTAACCACCTACAGGCGAGCCTTCGACATTGTAATAAGAAAATTCAAACTAACACCAGATCCGGATTAATTTTGCGATCAATTCTTTATCAAAAATAAACAAAACTGAAACTCTTGTTGGGAAACCAAATACCTAATATTCGCTTCACCGCGGCACTGAGGTCATCGTAATCTAATCTAATTTATCCGTCGGTATCTTCGATCGATGTTGTTTACTCAACGTATGTAATCATTTGATACCAAGTTAGTGTTGCAATTCGCGACTCCCCCTTTTACGACGCTATTGCTCAAAATATGATTAGTTAACAGTTTCAGCCAAAAAATGTAAATATAACTGAAACAATCGAATGGGAAAATGATCAGACATAAAAGCGAAAGTTCGAGAAGCCGGGTCACGTATGGTTAGCAAAAAAAATACACACAATGTATGCAGTTGCGGTAGACTCCCGCATATAACTCAACATGCATATAATTTCCTTATTTTTCTAACGCAACCAATGAGTTCGATTAATGTGATTAGTCAAGAGAAATGTATGGGAAATTATGTCTATGTGGTGTAACTGTAAGCCAATTTAAAGCGCAATGTGAATAAAATTGCTGCAAGAATGGGGTTTTTACTTTTTAGAGCCCACATTATTTTATGAGGTTTGTACAATATTGATAAATCAGTGGTCCGCAAAGGAGGCGGCGGAATGTGAGAGGGAAATTTCGATGGTGGATCCCTCTCGCAGGAGACGCAGGGCGCTGAAAGGCAAATGACGACCTCCGGCCTCCATAACCTGCGGTTGACGGGGGTAAGGTGCGTTCGTAGACCGATACAGGTCCGAAGGTAGCCCCACATAAAAAAAGTGGTCAGGTACCTTTTCTCTACATTTTCGTATGGTTTACAATTATTTAGTTACATATTTAAAAGCTTGGGGGTCAACAGGTGGTCTGGCGTGATTGAAAGGCCAACAATCAAACAAACACACTTTCGCATTTATAATATGGGTTAGTGATGTAAAAAGTCCCGCACGCTGCAATAGAGCAACGGATCATACCTACTTACGAGTACCTACTGATTTTGCATGGGTAGTGGGTACAGATTTTACGCCGGAAAATCAAAAAGTTCCCACTTCCTTCGGAATTTTTGGAAACCAAATTTTTAAATTCGCACGGACAAGATCGCGGCCATCAGCTAGTAATCCTTACTAATATTATAAATGCGAAAGTGTGTCTGTCTATCTGTCTGTCTGTCTGCTACGTTTTCACGGCCCATTCGCTGAACCGATTTTGATGAAATTTGGTACAGAGTTGGGATACATCCCGGGGAAGAACATAGGCTACTTTTTATCCCGGAAAATCAAAGAGTTCCTACGGAATTTAAAAAAATCGAAATCCACGCGGGCGAAGCCGCGGGCATCCCCTAGTTATTAATAAATGTTATTCTTTCCATTTCATTTCTTATTAGGCAGTAATTACACATTTTCACAATGATTCAGTCACATAATGTTACTTATTGCGCAGCGGGTTGTGTAACGAATTAGGTAGCTACTAAGAAAGCTTGCATAATGCACATATTTTGGCAACACTAAACAAACAAAAATTTTAATCCATACTTTGTAATGTCACGTAGCGGTCACGATGTATTGATGCAAAAAAAATATTGATGATTGATAAATTATATTTTTGCTCTCTCTATCTTAATATCATTGAGGAGCATGCGAGCAAAACTGTCGATATAAAAACTTAGAGGAAGAGCAAAAAACTGTTAAAACTTTACTGTTACAATGTTGTATTACCGTTTTGATCGAAATTACGAACTTTGGACTCAACTTTAGAATAGTTTTAAAGGTTTCGCTTGGAATTGGGTTCAGATCTGATTCAGTGGTCATAAACGTCCGGGTTAAAAAAAAGGTTTTTGATCACAAGTGTACCTAATTACACCGTTATGCTCGCCTGCCCCTCAATTTTATTATCATAACTAGCTGATGCCCGCAGCTTCGCCCGCATGGATTGGTCAGATCCCCTGCAGCATCAGGATTGAGGAGTTGGACTCCAAATTTTTTATGAAACAATGTCGCAAAGTTCCTCTATCGATTAAAAAAGAAATGACGCAAATCGGTTCAGAAATCTCGGAGATTTCGGTGTACATAGGTAGAAAAACACAACTCCCTTTTTGAAAGTCGGTTAAAAAAGTAGCCTATGTTACTCCCTGATAAATTCTCTACTTGTCTGTGAAAATCCCGTCAAAATCGGTTCAGCCGTTCCCAAGATTAGCCTTTTCAAACAGACAGACAGACAGACAGACAGACAGACAGACAGACAGACAGACAGACAGACAGACAAAAATTTTAAAAACGTGTGATTCGGTGTTGGTATCGTTCAAATAACCATATGAGCTTAATATGAGGTAGTTATTTCGAAATTACAGACAGACACTCCAATTTTATTTATTAGTATAGATAATGAAATGCTTCGGTTTTGAGGGACGCAACGGTCAACAAAGATCCGTATAGGCAGGACATCTCATACACACATCATTCGTGAACCTGTCTAAGAACATTGTTATTTCCATTGATGTCGGAGGAATCTAGTTATTTCACAACATTTTTTTATTGTTATAGTCTGTGAAAGTATAACTATCATGCATTATTGTATTCTTATTTCGTAGCTATTCATGGGGAAACTGTGGGTAGATGTTACGCACTGAGTGCCATAACTTTATTTGAGCGTTTAATAAATTAACAGGTTTTATAACAATTCATATAATTCCGTACGGGAAAACATGACCTGATGTAAGAATGGTAGGTGTAACGATGGTTTATAGAGTTAGTCAAGTTGCGTCATAGAATCAACCCAAATAACGAAATCCATTCCATTACAAGTTAGCCCTTGACTGCGTGGTAAGTGATGATGCAGTCTAAGATACTAGCTGGCTAACTTGGAAGGCGTATTTTTTGCATGGATATAGTTGAAGACCTAACCAGTTTTTACTAAGCCCCGACTCGCTTATCGGTTTCTACGCGGCATCGTACCGGAAAGGTCAAATGCTTGAAGGCACGGCTTTGCCGGTAGAGTTGTAACTAGCCACGGCCGTAGCCTCCCATCAGATTAGACCACGGATAACTTAGAAATTAAAAGTAATTGGTCCTGTTTCTGACAGGAGTCGAGCCCGGAACCTCCCACTTATAAGATCACAGCGCTCACCACTATGCCAGGGAGGTCGTTAGAATTATCAAACAAGATCTTGGCGCAAACAGCGTTCATATTTTTGCCAGCACTCCTCAAACATGTTGGCCCAATGTGGTACTACTTACCTACTGCTAGAGCAATTAACTAATATGTAGGTCCCTTTATATTTCGATGGTCGAAATAGGGTCATATCAAGATGGCATTCCACTTAAGCAGTTATTACCTTAATTCTAGATTTATGATGGTAGTTCATTTTAGTGTTAACTGCGACGTGCAGCGAGCTGAGTCCCTATGAAAAAGGGTCCTGGTGCTAGAGGTTCGAAACTAGTCGGGCTTACGTTGACTAAATACGGGAGTATAGCCGTAACAATCTTATACCTAGTGGAAACTTATTATGGAAATCACTCACAATAGTGTAAATGTTAAATTAGTTTATTTTTATGGAAGAGACCTAGAGGAACGCATGTTACCTACCTGTTATATTCTTATTCAAAGACATAAACCACAGACAAACTACAACGGCTACTGGTTAGTATCGGTTGATCTTCCCGTTAAGTTTCCTTTCTAATTCTACAACCAGTTTCAAATAATTTATTGTTTCCTTTTAGGTACGACCGCGACGGTACGAATACTTAACTTACAAATATTAAAAACTTCTTAACGCTGATAAAAATAGTAAAGCTTTTGACGCTTTTAATCTGGAGAAAATATTACCATTGAGAGAAATGCATTTTAGAATAATAGAACATTTTGAAAAGTATAAAGTTTAAATGAGGTAATCTTCATAACTTTTAAAATATGCCGTATTTTACTTAATTAGACCTAATTTGAATATCTTGAGAGAAAAGCATTTTAGAATAATAGAACATTTTGAAAAGTAATAAGTTTAAATGAGGTAATCTTCATAACTTTTAAAATATCCCGTATTTTACTTAATTAGACCTAATTTGTATATTTTCTAACAGATATGGCGCGGGGTGCATTGTATCTATCCTTCACCTAGTTAGCTTGCACTCACATCTCAATAAAAACCTTGTTCTAACTCTGTACCTACTATTAGCTAGTACTTCAAATAATTATTATAGTATTGAACTAAGTACCTACTGAAATAATTACGAAGCGCTTCGCTTCCTCGTTTCAATCACGCATTGCTAAGACGTAGCGTAGGTATCCTTCCGGCATAGTGTGCCCCGTAACCTGTAATTGTGGCTAATTCTGTTTAAAACAATGTCTAAACCAAACAAAATTAACAGGCATAAAACTAGTGCTATCTATGCTATTTTCCGTGGAAATCATTATGAAAGGGAAAGCAACATATTTAAAAAGATTTAGAGCTGTCATTTTAGTTTAGAGATGATAATACAACAAGTGTAAATTAAAAATTTATAACACCCCCGACAAGTGAAGGTTACAGTAACTAGAAAAAAGCTGATAACTTTCAAACCGCTGAACCGATTTTCTAGGATGATAGCTAAGAACACTCTCGATCAAGCCACTTTTCAAACAAAAAAAAACTAAATTAAAATCGGTTCATTCGTTTAGGCGCCACGATGCCACAGACAGATACACAGATACACAGATATACAGATACACACGTCAAACTTATAACACCCCTCTTTTTGGGTCGAGGGTTAAAAAGAATTAGCCACATTGCCTATTTCTAAAGCAATGTAAGTGAATAAATCATATCGTTTCCACGAGGGATGTACAAGTATGTAAAATCCATCAATGTTTAAAGAAACCGCTAAAGCTTGGTGGCAGGCTTTTCCTGCATACTTAGCAGTGGGAAGGCGGGTGGTATATAGCAAATTAAGCTTTTGGTTTCTTGTATATCATGGATTGTGGCAGCGCAAGATCATGGCATGTCGAAGTCCCTAAAAGAGACCTATATGTTCAGCAGTGAGACGGTTGACGACGACGATTGAGAAAGATAGGTGGCGTAAAGACAGTAGGTGGGGATTTTCTGGAAAAACTGTTTCGAAATATTTATTAATGCTACCTATCCTTTTGGTGTCTAAACGAATTAAAGATTGATTTATGTCATACAATAATAATAATTAGATAAAAAGTCAGACATTTATCATTATTTTTAGTATATTTCTTCGTATCTAAAAGTACCTATTCCTACATAGTACCAAATATAATATAATCTAATCTATAACATGTCTCTACTATCAACCTGCAAGGCTCATCAGTGGAAATAGAAATTCTATCTCCAACTTAGGGCACTAGTTCTATCCCAGGTTCTGACTCACCGGATGTACATTATAAACTGGACTTAAGACTTTCCATATCGGTAGAGTTGTTTACCTGAAAAAGGAGAAAATGCTTGTTAGATAATTTGCAACATGTTGCATTTTAGGTTAATAAGATTGTAGAAATAAGTTATAAAATAAATTATCTCTAGGACAACAGTATCCGAATAGTCCTGAATCCGATTTTAAAAGTGGAGCATGCAATTTGTGGTTTTAGAGTGATGCTTCTCTAAGGACTTGGGGATGGAGTAACCGCAATAAATGAGATGAACGAACGCAGCGATAAAAAAAACCTTCTTGGCTGGGCAGCTCGTATAGTTACCTACTGAGGGTCACTGAGGGATATAAAGATTTTATAAAAAAAAAAAAAGATCCCGACGAATTGAGAACCTCTTCCTTTTTTGGAAGTCGGTTAAAAGTGCGTTCGTTTCTGTTAGGTGCCCCACAGCTTTTTATTCTGAGTTTTCGATCTGACGTGTTCCAACTTCCAACTAAATCTTTATCTTTATTCATCATTTATCATAACTCATAAGGTAACGCAGGGGCAATCTTGTCTACTTTTCTGTGGAACGTCTAGTCACTCAAAGAAGAATAGAGACCAACAGCAGATCGTCGATGGGCCATGAGATGAATATACTGACTGACTATAACTTATATAAGTAATTTGTTATAATTATAGTATGTTATGATTGTGGTGAAGGCTGCGATGGACGTCCCCTTACCTGAGTGTACAAGGAAAGCTGTTTTGTGTGAAGGAAAGAAATGGAGACGGATAGTGGGGCATGCCCACAATCCTGCAGGGACAGTTATTACGACCACTCTACCATGAGCATGAGCAAAAAGAAAAAAATGTCTATGGTAGTCATAAAAGCGAATTACGCAAAATAACAAATTGCTCTTTTATATTACCACTAGATACCTACCTACTAGATTAAGTACTATGTACCTACATTACCAATTTGTCATTATGTTGGTTTCTATAATTTTATTTTTATTGTACTTATAGCTATAATTAATAAACTCAGTGCCCGGTTATTACCAACTGTGGTTTTTGTGGCGCTGAATGTAACAAAAACTTTTTATATATTTCTAATGTCAATAATAATAAATAAAATAAAATAAATAAAATATCCGGGGTTAATTACCCGAAGGCCAGCCAGTTCATTCATTCAATAAACCTTATCTCAACAAATCCCATTAAGGCTCACAATCAGCGCACAATCAGACCAAAAAAGCCAAATTAGAGAACAATAAGTGCCCTTGTGGTACAGCGAACCTTAAAACAAAGAGTTGCGATATAATCTAACACAACAATGCCTATCATAAGTAGGTACTTAGGTACTTAAGGCTTGGGAAAACAGAACGCGTGACGACAACGAGCACGCGGGTCACCTGATGTTAAGTGATTCCCGCCCATGATTATTTGCAACAGCAGAGGAACCGCCGATGCGTTGCCGGCCTTTGTTGGTCCGCCCCTTGAATAACCCCATGTTATAATCTGGTGGGAATGGGAACACCGCCGATGGGAGCTGATTCCACAGTTTGCGTGTGCATGGAAAAAAGGATCTGCCACAGCGGGCGGTCAAAAATATACACCAGGCACTCAGGCGGTGAGGGTTAAATTGCTCACATCAGCGGGGTGATTCGTTAACTCAGTGTCTAACACTGGATGATAGGCACTGAACTCGTTTTATTTTACTGAAGTGCTAAATGTCTATTATGTATAATAAAGGTTCTATTACAACGTTTAGGAGTTGCGTTGGGCACCTTGCCGTTACGAGTTGTGTTTGCCCAAGTCTTAACGCATTACAAACAATGGTGTATATGACATGTCTGTATATTTCAACACGTCTTAATGCAGAACGCATTAAACATTACTTAACGTAGGTAATTTTAATGTCATGCAAAACCGAAGGTAATCGACGAATTTCGTAGTAGAGTTAGATATGATTTGTGTTGAATATATTGAGCTATTGGTACATAATAATGCCATCTTCAATGGAACATCTAACGGACAGTTACTCAATAATATGCCATTCTATCTATTACTTTACATCGTAAAATATTATATACTTATAATAATATTCGATATAATAATGCTATCGGTTTTGAGAGCAGTGTTACATGAGTACGTCTACCTATTCGCTCAGCTCTGAGTGCGTATTTAGTCGTATGAACAAAATGAATGGATTGTACTCGTAACTCTGAGAATCTGCATAAATAAATGAATTAATGAATGTTCAGTGCTTCCCATATAGTTGAAATAACTCAATGTCAATTATTCGTCACGATTTGCCAGTAAATATGCAGGTACCTACCCGTTGACTGACTAGGTACCTAACGAATGTCTCCCCTGTCTTTAAATTCTGTACTCGCCACTGTTTGTCCTGTAACTATCTCTCAAACAGACTGTTGCATCAGCTTGCCGGTTATGTGTAGTGGAATTGCTTTGTCGAAGGATGGAAGTGACAGTGATGATATGATATGCCTACACTCTGCCTACACTGGACAGCTAACTAAACTAAACTGAAAAGATGGATGCACCATATTCCATACGTGCATTTATTTAATTAGAACCTATTTTATCACTTGTCAGTTCACACGGCAAGCTCAGTAGGTACCTAGCTTAAATTCAGTCACGTTCCAAAGATAACCGCAGCGACCCTTCCAATATTTTCAATAGAGAAACGTGATGATGGAGGACTGATGCTTCGACATCACGCCGTCGGTTTTTGCCGTTATTTGTTAACTGTGATAGTTAACCTTGTTGATATTCGGCTATGAAAATGTGTGGCTAGTGATTCTCTCAAATTGTCTTAGTATTAGCTTCTGCGTGAACCCCTATTTTAACCTCTTATGGGTTGAACTTTCAAAAATCCTTTCATAGCGAATGTCTACGTCATGATAATTATTTGCATATCAAATTTCAGCTTGTAATAGGTAGAGGGATGAAATTTTCACAGAATGTGTATTTCTATTGCCACTATAACAAAAAATAATATAAATGGCGGGTATGAAAATTAAAAAAAGTGTTATTTCTTGTATTTTAACATAATGAACCAATTTCCGAGCAAGTGAGAGATATATATAAAGCATTATCAACTTTTAAGACCGTTACATTATATTCACGATATTATTACATAGTAAGTATTATGATTATAGCCCCATCGATAACGTTCCAAACCCCACTTAACTGTAGTGGAAAAATATGAGGCTCATTAAAAGCTTTCGATCCGGCGGAAACCATAATACTTAGCCACAGATATAATTACTTACTAGAAACTTAGTGGCATTGACATTGAGTCATTTGAGCGGAATAGCTTACACAACTATGGATTTTCACTTGAAGATAAATCAGTCAGGTAAAGATATGGAGTAGAAACATAGAAAGCCATACAATTAGGTACAGAACACAATAGTATGATAGTTATGAGTGACAAAGGTCCTCAAAAAAATTTTACTCTACGATTAATTGGCATTCCATTATTGCAGATGAATACAGTATTATTTCCTAGTTTCTAATGAATGCCAGTAAGGCGGGGATTTGAGCATTGCCTTGAGATTTCATATTCGTTGTTCTAAGCACTTCGATGTTTTGGTGTCATTGCAATCTAAATCTGTTGTGTTATTTTTATTAACAATAGCTAAGTATCTACATAAGTATTACTAATTATGATAATTAGTTATAATATCAAGATTATCTAAAAAAAAAAAACAATAAAAATTACAATAAAAACGATTAGGGATGATCGTAATATAGCCTTTTTATGGGCTAGAGTCTACATCATTCGATATGTTCACCTATTTCTGTCCTTCGCACAAATTAGGATCCAGTTTTTTTATCCGATAGCTTTTGTATGTCTGTCTAATCTATAATAATTAAATTGGTTCTAGATCAAGGTGAAATTTTATTCAATTGAATTTCTAATTTGCGATGAGCGATTTTTCTCTGAATGAATACTTTCTCTTGTTCAACGGTTCTTATTATTATTATTTGTGCTGTTTTACAAGAAAATATTCTGGCTACATTTTAAAAAGTTTACAGGCCAATTTTCATCCGTGCGTTTATCTTTTATTGGCATTAAAGTTTTTATGAACGTGTAAAAGTTTTTACACTTGCCTCAGCGCGAGGTTACATAATATTAAAAAAAAATTGACTGTGAACAATGTTGATATTAATAATTGGTTTTTTGACTGATATTATATTTGACTCTGCTATTTTTCTAAGCTCGCACTCGAGCATGATAATCAAGAGAAGTTCAATTTGTAATTTGTAACAGTCGATGTAACTCACTTTCACGGTCATTTGTTTAACGATCTCCATAATTACGATTCATGAGCGAAGTTAAATTGCTATTAAGTATCTACCTACTCTATTTTAAATGCGTTTCGATGTGAGATAGGTACTTACTTACCTTTCTAAATAATACAGATAATTTCTGGGATTTAAAAAATCATAAATTTAGCTTTTCCTGTGCAACATAATATAAATTCAAAATTCAAAATATTTTTATTCAATTAGACTTTTACAAGTTCTTTTGAATCGTCAAAAGCATGATCTACCACTGGTTCGGAATGCCTTTCCTACCGAGAAGAACCAGCAAGAAACACGGCGGTTGCTCTTTTCAAAGATTTAATATACAATATTATGCCATGTATAAAAGCAATTGAAGTCCCGCGCATTGCTGGAGCGAATTGCAGGTCAAATGGTATAGGTACTCTATCGATTACCATAATAAAATCACTTACGATTTTTTATGTGGGATTTGCGTTACAGTGTGCGATTCTTTATTTAAAAATAAATTTATAACTATAAACTTGCGATTGACTGCAATCAACCAAACAGGAGATGATGTAGCCTAAAGTGGAGCACGTCTTCTCCTAAACTCTTTGAATAATGACGTTGAATAATGACGTAATGCTACGTTACACCAAAATTTTCTATGTTTAATAAAAATCTAAATTTTTAGTTTCACTGACCACTCCCAAAAAAACATCCTGGATATGTGCATTTTTTTCCAACGGGCACACGCTTGATTACAAACTTGTGCACGCTCTTTACTACTTGCTCTGCATTGATATTGACAGAAAATAATAGTTTATCGCACTCAACTTAGATCGTCATCGTCTTGACCGATGGTTTTCTTGTCCAGGCTTCCACATTCCACGGTCTTTTACCTTCCTACTGTTTATGACCAAACAGTAGGTCTCTTATAGTTCACTCTGCCAATGACTTTTGCGACTCGTTTGATATTGTAATTCTAGATATTTTTTGTTACAATTGGTTTATTTTCTTATCAATCGATAAAGTCTTGAATGCGAATTTAATTCAGTTTTGTAAATAAATGCTTAATATTTTTTTACGAATGAATTTAGTTATCGTCATTAACGAGAGTAAAAGTCATAGGATAGGTACCTTAGGTAGGTAGGTACCTATCTAGATTATCTCAATCTCGATAAATGACATCGATACAGTTTCCCTCTGCAATCTAACACTAGTTCCGTATGAGAATATTGTTTTATAATACGTTTATTCATCATTACGTAAAACACGCAGATACCTACCATGACTTCTCTGTCTAGTATACCTACCGTAATTTATTAGAGTTAAAAGGGAAATATACAAAGGTTCTTTGAAAATGCACCTCTATTACAATCTTTGTAGGTATCGTAGTATTTCTGAAAGTTTTGCTATTTTTGTTTCTTTACTTTACTACCGAGGAAGTAGAATGGTTTGAATCAGTTTTAGTTAATTAATGGTAAAATTCAGAGATAATTGGGGGCGCTACTTTTTTCATGTCGATAGCTTTAATACTTACAGAAATAATCGACTGTGACAGACAGACGGACGGAGAGATGGAAAAAACCGCACCATAACGAACCCATTTTTAACCCCCGACCCAAAAAGAGGGGTGTTATAAGTTTGACGTGTGTATCTGTGTATCTGTGTATCTGTGTATCTGTCTGTGGCATCGTAGCGCCTAAATGAATGAACCGATTTTAATTTAGTTTTTTTTGTTTGAAAGGTGGGTTGATCGAGAGTGTTCTTAGCTATAATCTAAAAAAATTGGTTCAGCCGTTTAAGAGTTATCAGCTCTTTTCTAGTTTTCTTGTAGAAAAGAAGGTTAGATATCCGTTAGGTTCATAATATTATGTCAATAGACAAATGTCAAGCTGTCAAGATGGACGTTGCCTAATAAATACATAATTATTTATTTGAAAAAGATGTTTTGGAAAACTCAAATACTTTGGATCGTCGGGGGTGTTATAAATTTTTAATTTACACTTGTTACCATTGTGGTACAGAACTCTAAAAACATAGACTACGTACCACACCACTGTCCCTGTTCCAGCACTTCAATCAGTGACAGTAGGCTAAGTTCCAATTAATTACGCTAAATTTCGTAACAAAATGAGCGAAAGCAACAACTTTATTATTATTCATTAGCATGCTAATATCACACGCAGGTATCCAGGTCACCTAGAGTCTGTATAACCAGTAGCCTTACCGTTTGGATAGCAGCTTGCACGGTGCGGGTTTGATTAAATCAGGGTCGAAAGTAGACTGCAGTACACTTTTGTAACAGTACGCGATACGCTTTCAGATATTATTATCGCAATAAGTAGTAAGATGCCCGTGACCCTTCTCGAACAATCGCAGGACATACCTACCGTACTGTACGTACCGTACCATACCGTACCGTACCGTAGGACTTAGTTATATAGTATATGTATAATAAACCTGTCTTTACTCGTATGTTCCGCTTACTCTCAGTAGGCAGGAAAGAGCTCAATTTATTTCAGGCTTCGAATTTCAGGCAGAAAAAACAATAATAAGTAAGATATAATATAATTTTGTAGGCAGGTATTTTATTTACTTACTAGAGAAAAAGAAAATAACTAATTTAGATTTAGAAGTTCGTAAACATGGAGTATGGGTTTAATGAAAACTGCCATACACCTTCCAGGTTAGCCCGCTTCCAACTTAGACTGCATCATCACTTATCACCAAATGAGATTGCAGTCAAGAGCTAACCTGTATCTGAATTTAAAAAACATATTACCTGTCGAATATATACGAGTAAATACTCAACATTAAAAAGTGCAGTCGATTTTGAAAAAACCGTTTCCAGACATGAAATCTCAAATCACTTTCGCTTGACCCTGTTTGGTTTCGTTCAATATTGTATCTAGGTTAGAATTGCAAGAATGAACCTTATATTCTTAAGTTACGAGCTACTGGCAAAATAATTAAAACGCTCACATCGGCATTGCGCCAAAATTAACTTCTTTTATCGTTTTTGAAGACAAGGACAGGCAGTAAGTATATACCTAGGTATATTATACCTACGGGTGGTTTTTCTAAGTATCTAAGTACCTGCCTACTAACTGTTATAATTAATTGTCTGTCAGTCTCATTCACATCCTTTCGTCTGTGATTGAATAGAATCCTTTTATAGTTAACTAGATGGTGCGCGCGACTTCGTCCTCGCGGATTTAGTTTTTATAATCTGGAAACTCTTTGATTTTCTGGGATACAAAGTGTTATATCCGTCTTTTGGATGCAAGCTATATCTGTACCGAGTAGAAGATGCCAGCAACTTCATCCATGTAAAGTTTTTAAAATCCCGAGGGAACTTCTTGATTTTCCAGGACTAACAGTAGCTAATGCTTTCCCTGGGAATCCAATTATGGGTTTAACGGATGAGCTGTGAAAATCTAGAAGACAGATAGACACACTTTCACATTTATAATTTTATAGTATGGATAGTAGAATCTATATCCTAAGTAGGTAGGTACTAGGGATTACCTCGAATGCCTAGCCTAAGTAGTCTATTCGGCTACGGATCCAGGGGCGAGGGTAAACAAATTAATGAGGTTTTCTGTCAAGAAATTCTCAGTAACAGCTTGGAGATGGAAAGTTGTCGGCGACGAAACCACCGTGCTTTGGAGAGCACAATAAGCAGTTGATTCTACGCCTAAGGCAAGAGAGAAGTCTTACTTCGATTAGGCGATATTGATAGACTGTACAGTAATAAGAGTGCCAGTTTCTCGAAACCCTTAAAATATTACCTATGTAGGCATATACTTAGGTACTTAAAACACGATGAGTACAGAATTACAATTCAGTCTAGTTTTTACACTGAAACCTGATCGGAATTGAACTTGCATCATTTCATTACAAGCGCGGACTTGGCAAAAAATTGGTGCACTGACGGGTATTGCTTACCTGAATATAACAAGCAGTCGAACAACGCTAACAAAAACTGGTCAAATTACTAGTACTGTTGGTTTCAGGTTAAAAGATCTCTGGACATCATTGGAGGGTAGGTGTTCTCGCAGTACAGCTCTTTCATACTGCGGGCGAAATGAATGATTGACTCATGGCGAATCAATTTCGATATAGGTACCTCTACCAAGGAATTTAATTGAAACTATCGTGATAATGGTTGAGGTTCTCAATCTTTTCGCAGTTATGGGCGTTTTAAGTACACAAATACCTGTCACTTGCTTATAAGGTGAAGGAATTCGTGAGGAAACTTGCATAGCTGAGAATTCTTCATGTTTTCAAAGATGTGTGCAGTTTGCCAATACACATTTGGCCAGCGTGATGGACTATAGCTAAAACACTTTTTATTCTGATAGGAAACCGGTGCTCATTAGCAGTCCGGCGATGGGTTTATGAGATGTAATGTTATATAATGTGTGTATATAATGTTATTGGGCTTTAGATGCGCAGGTGCATAATAATATGCAGTGACTGCTGTTAGGTAGTTCAATGGCCAAGACGGCGTAAGCTCAAAGTAAGCACACATAAGAATTCTTTGTCTTTAACATTCCTTAACAACAAGTTTCCAGTAAAGGCGTTAATTGCTACAGCATTTACCGGTGCTACACTTGTTTATCTATACTTAAATGTCAACTCATTTACTATGGAATAACATACCTGTGTAACAACTGTGATATTTATATAAAGGCTAAGGGAAATGACACATGTTTTACATAAAGTGGTAACTATGTGCATATCTAAGTTGAGGCATTTGTCTGACTGATGACGATAAGCGAGAAACGAGTTGAGCTAAAAACTAGAAACGAGTTGGAACAGTTTTGTCGCTGGGCTATGAGTGACTATGCGAATGCGTCGGACGAATAAGTCGCGCTGCGCAAACTGCGTGAGTGTTTTGATCGCCAGGTGACTGAAGAATATCACTGAGCGTGTTTCTTCTTTAATTTTAATTAAACATCGAAATATCTTTTGTTTTCTTCATTTTCACTGCAATGGACAAGTAGGTGGGAACTCTGGAAGAAGTGTGCCATACAAAATTAACTAAATTATTTTTAGTGCCGATTCAAAGCGCACCACTGAGCGTACCGGGTATTAAAATTGATCTATTTCATCAAACGGTCTTCGTGTTGACACTAGCAGATGTCTCATCACTAACTTTTAGTTCCGAGTACGCTCACATGGCGCTAACTCCTGCTATCAGCCCCAAAATGGGAAATATCAAGTAGCTTCAAAACAGGTTGGCAATCGCAATTCCAGCGTACTTGTATCAGTTGAGGTCAGTGAACTGATTAAATCTTAATTTTCACACCTTTTGTTTTGCACAAACAACTAATAAAATCGTTTTACAGTCTACACACTGATGCTAGAATCGCTTTATTTTGCTAGTGATTCAAGCAAAAGTAGGCCAGTGTTACAGTTATTAAATCTACGTTTTCACACAGTTTAATATGTGCAATTGTGTACTCATATCTCATAGTGAGAATGTCATCTTTGTTTACAGCAAAGAAATATTTAACCGTTGCACTACTGTATTTTGAACGGCACTATAATCGTTGCTTCTGGCTTCTAATACCTTTTGTCTTTAGCTAATTCTTGAGCTATATAGGGCGTCAATTTCCATATAAGAAGTGGCTCAATAGAAGGCTTGACAGAAACGTGTCTCTGTCTATGCGGCTTGTGAATTGTATGAAGGCATTCAGGTTTGATATGTTGTGTAATTGTGTAAGTAGGTCCTTATATAGCTCATATTATTTGAGAGTGTAGAGAGTTCCGGGCGGAGATACAACAACCTGGTGCTAAAGATGTTACACAGCGTAGAGGAATGGAACAAGGGTGCAAATATATTATAATAAATCATGGGGGCAAGAGCCAAGGATTAATGGGCCAGGCTAAAAAGGGTCAAGTGGCTTCTGGCTTCTAGCACCTTTTTACTCGCACTTTTCATAAAAAGTAGCTCAAAAGAGCTAACGTTAAACCCTGAAATGAGGAACGAAGAAACGTCTAATGCGGCTCCTAGGAATTATGTCTAATATAATATGAAATTGCATGCAGGCATTCACGGTAGGTACTACACTATTAAAGACGCGCGCTAGTGTCAATGACATCAGTCTTATAAACAAGAACTATTTTACCGGGCTTCGCAAACTTAGTTTCCCACAAACAATTATGGTTTCTCGAAAATAATAAAACCGTAATGTAACCAAAATAGAGCATGGCGCTTTCCATCGCTTTTCCTTTTTAGCAAAGCACCACCAAAAATGGCGTAATTTAAAATCAAACGGGGATTCAAAGGTAATAAAAGTAGGCCAGTCCTAACTGCGGCTGGTGTGTTAACTTTACGTTTTCACACCGTACATGTTCCGTCGATATCTACGTCACGATTATCGAATAGAATTTGATTAGCATTTGCATTCAGTCACCGCGAACTGCAGACTACAAGTCGCGTCAATATTTTATTTTTTTAGGGTTCCGTATCTCCAGAGAAAAAAGGAACCCAAAAGGGTTCCTTTTTTCTCTTTGTTTTTGTTTTTTTTTTTTAGACAACAAAGCTAAAAATCTTTGTTGTCTATCGTGTCAAGCCCCGTCAAGGGAATCTATAAGGTACTTTCCGTTGACCTATAATCGTGTTTGGCAGGTAGCAATGTCGCAAGTAAAGGGAAAAATCCGAAAACCGTAATTTGTGGTTACATGACCATGACCGGTTTTTTTTTATATTTCGTTACAATTGAGTCCTTGACTACGATCTCAAATGATGGTAAGTGATGACGCAGTGTAAGATGGAAGCGGGTTAACTTGGAATTGCCAATAATAATAGGGATAAGGACAAACTAGATGGTTGACGATTTCGACCGTTCTGCGATCGTTATCCTTTCCCATTGTGATTGAGGCCTGTATAATCGATTGCAGCCTAGAAACGAGGAGCCCAGTTGCTTGATGACTCGAGACAGACTGACCTACATTGATTTTAATCAATGATTTACTAACTACCTAGGTATTAGGACTACAATAAACGCCTTGACGTTGAAATTCAATGAAAAATACTATTATAGTGCCTATTAAACCTACCTACGTCATCTGAAAGTGCAGTGGTGAGCGCTGTGGTCTTAAAAGTGACAGGTCTCCGGTTTGATTCCTGGCAGGGACAGTTTGAGAATTTATAATTTCTAAATTGTCTCTGGTCTGGTCTAGTGGCAGATAGTCTTCGACCATGGCTAGTTGACCACCCTACCGGCAAAACCGTGCCGCCAAGCAATTTAGCGTTCCGACTTCCGGTACAATGCTTCGTAGAAACCGATAAAGGGATGTGTTTAATAAAACTGCCATATTTCTTCCAAGTTAGCCCGCTTCCATTTCAGAGTAGATCATCACTTATCACTAGGTGAGATCGCAGTCAAGGGCTAATGTAATGTCATAAAAATAATCCATTTAATTAGAAAGAAATTCCAACGTAGATGGGTCGGACGAGACGAATGGAAAGATGATATTCGTGAAGGCACCACGTATATAATATATTCGTAAGTTACACAAGAGGAAGCGAAGGTCAGAGGCGAACGAGATTCGCGTCCCTTACGATCGTCCCACGCAGTGGAAGCGAAAGTCGGAAGCACGAACTCATTGACCTCCTGCAGAGTCCCGCAAGTGTCTCCACTATCGAAAAGCGCTCGCTGACGGCTGAAGCACTGCAGAATCCTAAGATTGTGAAACCTTGGCTGTGGCTGCTTATATCCTACTGTAGGATAGTAGGATCTGACAATTTCCCGCATATTTTCTTTGTAGTATTACAATAGTATTTGAATAGGTATTTTTTTTAATCCCCGACCCAAAAAGAGGGGTGTTATAAGTTTGATGTGTGTATCTGTGTATCTATCTGTGGCATCATAGCTCCTAAACTAATGAACCAATTTTAATTTAGTTTTTATTGTTTGCAAGATGGCTTGATCGAGAGTGTTCTTAGCTATAATCCAAGAAAATCCTTCCGGTTCAGCCGTTTGAAAGTTATCAGCTCTTTTCCAGTTACTGTAACCTTCACTTGTCGGGGGTGTTATAAATAAATTTACACTTGTGCCTGTAAAATTTCACTTTCCTGCAGTTTAAATCGCTATCACATGCAAAAGTGTGTTTGTTTGTTTGTGTGTCGTTCAATCACACCGCAACGGAGTTAAAGACCTGGAGAGCGCTATAGGCTACTTTATATCCCGAAAAATCAGAGTTCCCAAGGGATTATTGAAAACAACTTCACGCGGACGAAGTCCCGGGCATCAGCTAGTAATTTTAAACATATTTAATTCGCTATGTTTTGTCGTGTACCGCCATCTACTAAATAACATGATACTGGCACATTCCGTAAGAATTTATGACTAAACAAGTGATGTAAACTCAATTTTATCCGTTTCGCTCCGATAGTTGTATAATATCATCTATAATTCACCGACAGAAATAAAAGCCGTCTATTTATTATAACCCAGGTACCTACTTCGTGGGGGAACTGACATGCAATGTGCATAATGCTTATCGATTTTCTTCGTGACATGTTTGGCCTGCTTGTTTGTTAGTTAATAAATACCTGTTATTATATATACTGCAAAAACAAAACAAGTGTAAATTAAAAATTTATAACACCCCCGACAAGTGAGGGTTACAGTAACTAGAAAAGAGCTGATAACTTTCAAACGGCTGAACCGTTTTTCTTGAATTATAGCTAAGAACACTCTCGATCAAGCCACCTTTCAAACAAAAAAAAGCTAAAATCGGTTCATTAGTTTAGGAGCTACGATGCCACAGACAGATACACAGATACATACGTCAAACTGATAATACCCCTCTTTTTGGGTCGGGGGTTAAAAACATTGCTTTCTTGGTACGAGTAAGTATTGACCATCTCGGCTGGAAGGCTAATGACAACCTCTTTGCAATGATATAACAGCGATAATATGTAGAGGTATATATAGTTACGATAATTCCTAATTATTTTTGCAAACAATTTGCATAGTAAGTCAACATAATATTATAATGTAAACTGATGCAAGACGAATACGATACTTACCAAAGTAGGCAAAACATGTAAAATAGACCGCTTGACATAAAACTAACGTAACATTTATGTAACATGAAGAAGATATTTTGCAAAACCAACATACGAGTATGCAAAGCGGGTGACCGCTCTAGAAACAAAATTAATGACCTAGGTACCACAGGTCGTGGGGTCAATGTATGCGACGGTGGATTTAAATATGTAACTTCCACGCTGTTACAATTCCGCACGAAATGGTTTCTTTTTGTTTTATCTTCCGCTGAACCCATACCCCACTCATACCACAGCCTAAGGAAATACTTGTAACACAGTCGGTCGACGCAGACGTCTAGTCTAGACATTTAATCCACAGTTCACGACCGTAAGGGAACTTGCATAAACGATGAGGCTTCCACGTCACTGGCAGGCGTCAAATGTACCTAATTTAGATAGACATACTAAGGTTGAAATCTATAGAGCGCACTTTGACTTTGGTGACTTAAGTTTCAGTTAAAACGAGACAGATTTATGTCAGCGGTATGATGCTGTCTCGTTGTGACAGAACTGCACAGAATAAACTTTAAAGTTTAATGAATTTGCTAGTGGATCAGTCACGATCAGTCGTTTATGTATGTGATCCTAAAGTCGGCTCATCCGCAAACATCAAAGGTGTCGTCTCACTGTATGTTTTTACGCTGTGATTATAGTAGATATATCTATTAACTTTTCAACGAAAAAGGCTTATTAGAAATCTATCTATACCTTGAACTTAGCCAAATAAAAAACATTTCGCAAATTGACCTACTGACCATTGGACATTCTAGAATTAAAACTGCTCTTATATGAAGACATTGTGCTAAAAATGACCTCACATAACCTCACATCTCTCAAATGTAACCGATTAAGGTTGTATTTTATTAGTATTTTCCCCATATCCGTAAACGCAGAGTCCGGTTTGTGTCGGCGGATTGACTCACTGATGACTTCATCATTACTCACTGAGCTAAGGCTTTCGAGGAGTCAAGTAACGAAATATTTGCGGTCTAGATGCTAGGTAACGACACTTGAGACGACGGCGTTGTCCTCATGTAACGAGAAACTAACAATGAGTTAGCGAAAACCACTCTACTTCTGGTGACAAAGAAATTGCGTAACAAAACTTTTAATAAAGATATGTTTTAAATAAACTGGTGCAACCTGAGGTTGCGACCACTCTGTATTAAATTTTCCTTAGCCAAGATCTTTGCAATAATATTTAAGAAGCTCTCTATATCACACTATAATATTATAAAGGCGAAAGTTTGTATGTGTGTGTGTGTGTGTGTGTGTGTGTGTGTGTGTGTGTGTGTGTATGTTTGTTACTCCTTCACGCAAAAACTACTGGACGGATTTGGCTGAAATTCAGAATGGAGATAGATAATATCCTGGATTAGCACATAGGCTACTTTTTATCCCGGAAAACCAAAGAGTTCCCACGGGATTTCGAAAAACTTAAATCTACGCGGGCGAAGTCGCGGGCATCGGCTAGTATGAAATACATACCTAAGTTTACCGTATTATGATAGGTACTTGGTAGCTTAACAGTAGTTACGGAGGATCTTATACTTACTTAACCTATCTAGTTTATTCAACACTAAACTCTGATTCTTTATAATATGCAATACCGTCTGTGCCTCTACGGAGTTATCGAATCTGGGCCTTGATCTACTGAACTATTTAGTAAATAAAGAAAAAGAAGAAAAAATATATTTTACATTGACCAAGTATGATTCGAAAGTTTTGCAACTAATACCTTAGCTACGGTAAGGCAACTAATAGGTGCTTAAACCATAACTATATTAAGTATCTAAGTACTGGGTAAGTACCCACTTAATTACGTTAAAAATTACTGCAACGTGTGTGTCTCTACTGCTACATACAAAAAGCTTTAAAAAATACCTTAATTACGCCCGTTTTAGAAACCGGAAGCCAGTCGGGCGCTTTAAACACGTGGTGGGACTTCTAACGTGAATTACTGTGAAGTTCATTGTGTTGGGAGGATGGGAGGAAGTGCGGTTAGAGTGCCCCTTATGATAACGCATCAGATTTTTTTGGTACAGCTGTTTTAATGAAGAAAACCATATGGGCCCTTACTTCCTTCGCTGATAAGGGATAATAAACATACTGCATTGTGTAAACCATGGAGAAGCAAATCTTATATACGTTGCTACTTATAATAAAAATCAGTATTTTAACAGGGTCTACGGTTTCAGTAAAAAAAACTTTCAGGATTGTCAAAATGTGGACCAGCTAAATTGACCTAAGATCTATGGATCTAGATTCTAGTAGATCCACGGAATTGACAAGCAAATAATGGCAACAGTGAACAAAGCTTCAAGCCTTTTCATCGTATTTGAAAGTTTCCTAAAATAGCCCCTAGCCAGCTTTAAAAATAAAAAATATTTAACTTTTCTATAATTACATAGTTAAATTGGCAATAAACCTCCTATTGACAGACGTAGACACTCCGGATCTAAAATAATAATTATAGGTCCCGCCATGGTCCCGCCACTCATATCTAATCTGTCTGAAGGTTAAGAAAGTTAATCCAATAACATTCATTGTGAGCACATGTCTCGTCTCTGTCAGCGACGGATGTTCGTGGCAGTAAAAATAGTAATAAATCGCACGCAAAGTATAAAATAAATAGCTTCTCGTCGTATCACCAGCCCTAAAAGGGTTCATTTAAGGCCTGGGCAGAAACAAAGCGATCGCGACACGGCCGAGAGGCGTCCCTGTACTAACGTCTATTGGTATTATATAGTAGGTATAAGTACGATTTGTAAAGTTGGTTTATAACCATATTTTAGATCATTCGTATAGTCAGTGGAGAGAGGGCGCCCAACGCCCACTGCGTAATATTTTTAACAACTCCCTTCGACGTTGTTACCATTTCAAAGAGCGGAAACAAATTCCTGAAAAACCAGCAATACATTGGCGGTTCCTCTGGTGTTAGAAATGTTCATGAGCGGTGGTTCATTTACGTTACAAAACCATTTAAGGTCAGTTGCACCCTAAATAGATATAAACAGTATGAAGCGATGGCAACATTAGCACGTAGTTCCTACGCGCACTTGTGAACCTAAGTAAACGATCAAATAGAGTAACTATGCAAATCACCCACTATGCAGGTCAAGTCAGACTTTTGTTTACCTAACACCATATACATTACAACTTAGCACCACCGTTGGGATCGTTGAGTCGCTCGTTGCTATTGTCGCGCTTTGTCCAGACCTTTAAACTACTTTAAATACGAGTCTAATTTCACTCACACTCCTGTTTTTTCCTATCATCAGCTGTGTGAAGGTGCTCGACTGACATTTGGATCATACATCTGCCACTTTTTTGATGCGTCACATTCGCACCGAGCAGTAGAATTAACGGGAAAAGTATTTTAAAGGGCAACATTCCTTTTTTGTTGTTTTTGTTTACTTCAAAAGTTTATAAAACTAAAACTACAATGTCACATTTTAAAACTAGTGTAGACTAGGTACCATAACTTTGCTTGGACACCTACTAGCTTATGACGGGTTTACTAGCTTTTGGAGCTAGGTACGGAACCCTAAAAATAATTTGACAAAGGATTTCGAATTCATGAACTCGCCCTAATCGAATAACTACTATGCGATGTGATCGAAGTCGACCCGTAACGTAAAACCTTTTGTAAAAAATATATTAATTACTAATTAATAATCTTTCTATGTAATTTTGAACATAGACATGGCAAGGGCAGACTGATTAATTGTATGCAAATTTATGTTGAAGTGGGAATACTAATTAAATTAGTATCGTCCAAACGGGCAGTTGACCTCCGTCGTGCATTGATACATCAAAGAGATAATAAGATCGTCAATAAACTCATATGTTTAGTGAACCTTATGTCTACACATTATTACACTTGTACACGTAGACTTATTATTATAAGTCTACGTGTACAAGTAAGTCTAAGTGTTTGTACGACTAAGTATTCTTAGTCGTAAAAAAACTACCTAACAAAGGCACCTACTACCAGCTTTCTGCATTGAGGCTTTGAGAATACGTCGTTTTAGTTTATTACTGGATATAAACGAAACTATTATACCTTATATGTACACCTATGTATTTGTATATTAGTCATAAATAAATACGATTAAATATGTATAGAAAACTTATAAAATAAATTTCCTACCACATTCGTAGCTCGTAGCGATTCTACAACTATCTACAACTATCTATGATATTTCTAATATTATAAACAGGTTAAGTTTGTAAGTTTGTTTGTGGGAAGTAGCTTCTGGAATTACTTAACCGATTTCTTACAGTTACTTACAGTACTTTGCAACTAAAGCATGTAGCAACTATTGTAAGCAACTAAATTATATCTACATGTAACTTGACCTGTTATTTATTTTATATTATTTTATAAATACGTACGTACATACTATTACTTAGATATAATAGTGAATAGTAGCATAAAAGATACAATGAAATGGTGCTTGTTGCGACACAAACATAATACATGACACATGACATGGTAATAATAATATCAATGTAGCATTGAAAATTGAAACCTATGTTGCAAGTAAAACTACATTCACTCAGCAAAACATTTTATCTATTTTATCATTATTTATCATAATTTAATTTACATAAACCATATAAGCAAATGAAGAAGAATATATTCTAAAGTCATTATTTTATTGCCATATTTTCTGGTAATGTAATGTGGTTAATACCTACCTACAATGCAAACGTACCTACTCCTCAATCTTACGAAGCCTAAATACCTGATTAATTAGGGTTCCACATCCAAGATTACTTTTTGCATACCTACTTAATAATACTTTGACTCCATAGACATTCCAATCCATTCCATTCCATCAGCCTGTATGCGTCCACTGCTGGACATAGGCCGTATCAAGAGCGCGCTACCAAACACGGTCCTCCGCCTTCCTCATCCACCCGCCACCTTCTTCAAGTCAACGGTCCAGCGGACTGGAGATTGTCCCACACTGCGCTTACCAGTACGCGGTCTCCACTCCAGAACACGTCTGCCCCATCACCCATCCAGAGACATACTTCTCCATAATATACTTCACACACCTTTTTTTTAAGGATCAAAAATTTAGGATCGAACCTCAGACCCATCGAATAAAAGGCTGCACCACTATAATAGGATATCACTGTTTTCAGCACACGAGTAAATATATGGAACACGAGTAGATACTCGTGTGGTTTTCAGTACATAATATTTAGATAGGTATATAGCTCGCTGATAAATGCATATTGAAAGTGCGGAACCCTTCGCATCGCCTTGATCAGTATCCAATCTTATCGTACTACAATTTTCTATCAATACCCCTAAGTGCAAGTTTCGCAAGAAACCTTGAGGTTTAGTTGATCCGGTTACCTAATAAGATTTTATCTTCTGTACAGAACAATACGATATCTATTTCGAAGGTAATAAAGACCAGGAGTGTTAAGTTATTGGATTATGTTACTGTGACCAAAATGTGTTGGACACGCGTATTGAATTATGGTTTTCGGTAGCAAAAAATCCAAGTTATTGTATTATGAAACATTTTATAAAGGAGGTTGGCGAATTTGGACCCAGCATTTTTAAAAACCGTTCAGATTCAGAAATCACTAAATTTTAATAATATTATTCAGAGTATTTTTCTTTGTAAGCCTGATAATTTTAGAAGGTGGGGATCAAAAATATAATTATTCACAAGCACACATTATAAATAACCGTTACAAGGCAATACAAGTGAATATCTTTTTTCTCCCAACTTTATTTGATAGACTTTGATGAAATTATTTGTTAGACTGGTTTACTAGAACAAGCATGAGAAGTTTGATTCGTGAACGTGGGCTTGAGGCTCACGGTTCTGTTACTTTAGGTCTGAAACTCTATGGAATTCGCCAATCTCCTTTCAAAATACCCAATCCATAACTTAGAACGCGGATCGGCATCCATATAAAATTATTGGGTTACCATCCCTTTCTCTGGATTCTAGATTTAGTATTACATATAGAAGAGATCTGTATAACATTGAGTAGGTATATTCTCGTATGTTATATTATTACGTGAACCACGTAATAATAACACTGCTAAAATGACAAAGTGTTTTCTACGCACATTAAACATACATTTAAAAACCATAGGTACCACTAAAACTTTGGTTACAAGTGCATTACGTGATATTATTATATCATTATTAGAGAAAGTTATAATAATTACTTATTTAAATATACGTATTAACTACTTACCTATGTATATACTTATTTAACTTAGTTAATATTACTACATGTTGCAATAACATTTGATATTCATGCAATGCAATAGTAGAAAAAATTTACGAACTGTAACATAATAAATAAAATGGAACAAGTGTTTGGACTGACAAGCATCATTAATCGGCATATATTATTATAATCGATAATAATAATTAGTAATTAGCATCGATTTAACATTACCAGTAATAACTTGATGAAATTGAAAATTGATTACTATTAAGCAGGTACCTATAACAACTAACTACTTACTTGAAAATTAACGTAGCTATATCTCCTGCTACTTATCTTTTTCGGAAGTTACTTCGGCCAAAAATGGCCGCCAAACAGAACAGCCGTTTCGAGGTCGCCGCCTCAACTAAAAGTACGACCAAGTACCTAGTTACAATAACAGCTATTCCTGAACAACTACTTCAATGAGGAATGAGAACTTAGTTCATTAGCAGTTGACTCATTTACCCCATTATTGAGAAAATACTAAGAAATTAGATTGCTCAACTCTTGGCGCCCGCCGTCAAGTTTGTAAACTTTATTCCGTTATAGATAGAGTCGATAATAAAGCATCGCGCGTGTTAACACGAGGCTGAATGGATGAGGAAGTATACCTATTATATTTCTTTTCTCACGACCTGACACCAGTCTGGCTACGAAATACGCGTTTTTCACAAACTTGTAAATAGGTATATTATGTCAATTATTGTAAGCTCCTATCCTATATATGAGTTTAACGCTCAAATCTATTTCGTCCATGCTGTAGATTTTGTAATCTATAAATTAAAAGAAATATTAAATTTATTATCTTAAAAAATTACAAAGGGTTCGAAAAATATCTTTCCATACATTTACTTTACAAAATAGGGCATTAACACATGAGATGCATTGATAACAATGCAATTATTAGGTATAATTTCCCTATAACTTCATATTGAAATAATCTCTGAATAATATCTAAAACCAAAAAATATGCAAATGAAACAATGCTATGATTAATAATGCTTAGATATCATGTACCTTACTTACCCGAAGCCTAGAAACACGAAAAGCCAAACTCAAAACACAACGCTGTTTTCATAGCCCAAACTTCGCTAGAAAAACAATGACAACAATTCGTTAGGAGTTTCTTTGTCTTCAGTAAATTTCTTAACGAGGAAGTTTTTTAATTAATTACTAGGCTTAATAGCGTAATTTAATTAGTTTAACGGAACTTGAATACTTAATAACATAATACAGTACGCGAACACAACTAGGTAAGTATAATATTATATTATTTTAGTCATAACTCATAAATATATCTGTTATTCGAACGGCCCCTCGGTTGAAATGCAAATATATATAGGTACTTACAAATTTTTTATACCTTTTTATACCTAATATAAATTAGTTATAATCAGTTATGATATAATAAATTAAAAAAAAAACTTAGACTGTGCTGACCTTTCCTTCGGGCTTTTCCGAAGTGCACACGCTTTTATAATTTCGAGTACGAAGTTCATATTCGTCAAAAAGAAGCCTCGATAGCTCAACGGTTGAGGAGCGGACTGAATTCCGAAAGGTCGGCGGTTTAAACCCCACCCGTTACACTATTGTCGTACCCACTCCTGGCACAAGCTTTACGCTTAATTGGAGGGGAAAGGGGAGTATTAGTCATGAGTAGCATGGCTAATATTCTTTAAAAAAATATTAAAAAAATGTGGCGTTATTAGAGGGCCCATTGTAACATTCCAAGTTAACTATGTGATCATTATTAAGTAAAAGAAAAAAAGCTGTGAAGATTAAAATGTCTCTATAGAACGAAACGGGCGCTTGTTGTATATCGTTCCATTAACGCCGCCATAATAATTACATTTTGCCTTCATAGCACACTATACATCGATGCACACTGCACAGCATCCCATCTGCGCGCCCGGGGGGTTTGCTATATCAATTATCTTAATATCTGGATTGTCAGTCAGCGTAAGTCAGCGTAACGTTTTCATTTGATCAGTTATTTATCAGGCGGTTTAATTTACGTTGTCCACCAAAACAGCAAAGTGGACAGTCCAAAGAAAACCTGACTCGTGCAATTTATTTTTAACCCCCGACCCAAAAAGAGGGGTGTTATAAGTTTGACGTGTGTATCTGTGTATCTGTGTGTCTGTGTATCTGTGTGTCTGCGTATCTGTGTATCTGTGTATCTGTGTATCTGTCTGTGGCATCGTAGCGCCTAAACGAATGAACCGATTTTAATTTAGTTTTTTTTGTTTGAAAGGTGGCTTGATCGAGAGTGTTCTTAGCTATAATCCGAAAAAATTGGTTCAGCCGTTTAAAAGTTATCAGCTATTTTCTAGTTTTCTTGTAGAAAAGAAGGTTAGATAACCCTTAGGTTCATAATATTCAAGTGTCAATTGACAAATGTCAAGCTGTCAAGATGGACGTTGCTTAGATATACATAATTATTTATTTGAAAATGATTTGTCGGGGGTGTTGAAAATTTTTAATTTACACTTGTATGCAACTGATCCTAACTTAAAAACTTACACTCGAATTTACGTATCTACTCGAATACTATAGGTAGTTAGATAGTTGCTGAAAGATGCATTGCTTGAGGCTAATCTTGTAATGCGCGATTAGTTGAATTCTCTCTTTTAAACTAGCTATACTAAGCAACTTAAGAAACCATTAATAACAGATAAATTCTGTAGATTGGATAAATAATGATCGGAGCCTTGAAATTATCGATTAGTGCCGCTGCCAGACACTTGACTGTGATTATTTTAATTCCACAGGGTTTGGTAATAAGCGCTGCTACTGTGATGCAATTTTGTTGTCGATCGAGCAGATTATTACCTTGTTCGTCTATGCAGATGGTCCATATTTAGATTTTAGACTGTACGCTAGCTGTAAAATTATAGTTTATTTGCGGTTGCAGTTATATCTAGCTGAGTTTAAATTTTGAACTAGTAATAGTCCTAAGTCATAACAGTAGTGAGATGGTGAAATAAGATGATGAGATAAGATGAGGTTCAATAAATTTTCCACGCCATGCTTGGCAAGATATGTGAATGATTACCTAATCTTAAGATCCTACCCATAGATATAAAATATTTGGATTTCTGTGATCCTACCCTTAATCATATTATGCGTATACCGTATTCTGGCGAAATAAATGATTATTTAATTAACAAGTGTAAATTAAAAATTTATAACACCCCCGACAAGTGAAGGTTACAGTAACTAGAAAAGAGCTGATAACTTTCAAACAGCTGAACCGATTTTCTTGGATTATAGCTAAGAACACTTTCGATTAAGCCATCTTTCAAACAAAAAAAAACTGAATTAAAATCGGTTCATTAGTTTAGGCGCTACGGTGCCACAGACAGATACACAGATACACAGACACACAGATACACACGTCAAACTTATAACACCCGTCTTTTTGGGTCGGGGGTTAAAAACATGCATATACTTCCCAAAAAAATCGTAGGTAGCATTCAATTTCCAAATTGCTCAAAGCATAGAGCTCACTAAAACCAAAAGGGCCACTCGTGTTTAGGAGAGCATATGACGGAAGCAGATGTTTTTAACGGTGCAGCGGTGCAGCAGACCGTGTCATCTGCTTGTGGTTTATGCTGCCCTAGTACTCAGCACAACTAAACAATTTGGACTTTCGTTTTTGATCCCCTTTTTAACTTAAGGGCAACAACGATGTTGAAACCTATAAGCAACGCAATGAAAGCGGCGATATCTAGTGCTGTTTATGTGGGACTAGCCGATACCCGCCACTTCGCCCGCGCGGATTTAGGTTTTTCGGAATCCCGTGGGAACTCTTTGATTTTCCGGGATAAAAAGTAGCCTATGTGCTAATCCAGGATATTATCTATCTTCATTCCAAATTTCAGCCAAATCCGTCTAGTGGTTTTTGCGTGAAAGAGGAACAAACATACACACACACACATACACACAAACTGTCGCCTTTATAATATTATAAGTGTGAAGTGTGATTAGTGTGATAGTTGAGTGCTATCCTATAGAAATAAATAATTGCATTGGAAGTTACTAAAATTTTAAAGAAAATCTAGGCTATTTTCATACGCATCAGTTGATCGACGCAAGGTGACCCGGTCAGAAGACTTTCCTTTTACAAAGTTTACTAAGGGTGAGGCCAAACGGACGTAATTTTTTGAGTTGTAAGTCGCGTAATTTCGGTTGCGTAATTTCTGCTGCATTCAGTTTCATACAAAAGTTCAACTCATTTTGCGTCGCCGTGTGGCACGAACTGGACTTTTGTATGAAACCGAATGCAGCAGAAATTACGCGACCGAAATTACGCGACTGACAACTCACAAAATTACGCTCGTTTGGCCTCACCCTTAGGGTGCCTTAAGGGACAAAGTAGGTACTTAAGTATCTTATCTTTATACGATGCTCAAGGTCCTTTAGCTTAGTTAAGATTTGTGTTTAACAGAATTGGTAGGCGAGTACTAGATACCATTGTCTGATCATCAACCTCTGGAACGTTTCTTAATGATAAACTGACTCACGGTACAAGACAGAAGGGTCCCGGTTGTACAAAATACATTTTGAACCATATGACCTGGTGAATAGGTGCAATTTGCTATAAAAATGAACGTAAGTCAACACCTGACGCCGAGCGAAGCGAAGCGAATCGCAAAGTACTATAAGAAGTTGAACAAAAACTGTTAAAGATCACTTGATATAGCTCGTATTTGATGATGTAAAATCAATAATATTAGAAATTTTCCTTTTTTCACCGTTTATCGGGTTCGGTTGGTCGGGTATATGTTTTTCTTTCCTACTACTTGGGTTGGGCGTACTCGAAACATCTCTAATACATAAAATTGTTAGTTTGACTGTTTATTAGTTTGTGGGTATCTTGCAAAACCACAGGATCGAAGCTTTTTTTAGGGTTCCGTACCTCAAAAAGAAAACGGAGCCCTTATAGCATCACTTTGTTGACTGTCTGTCTGTCTGTCTGTCCGTCTGTCATGTCATGTCAAGAAAACCTATAGGGTACTTTCCGTTGACGTAGAATACCGATACTTTGTAAGTCTTACTAATTACGCTATTAGAGTCTATAATAGTTTAATATTTTTGCCTCTAACTATTGGTTTTTTTGCACATCATCTTATTAAAACCTAACAATTAGTTCTAAATTGAATAACTAAGGAAGTAGGTTTATATATAATAGGTATAGACGCATATTCGTGTTGCTAATTACGTTTTTATGCGTGTACCAAATGTTAATAATCTGAAACGCTAAAAACACAGAGCCGAGGCTTAGGTAATTGCAGTTTTAAACCTACGCAAGTGTAACATAATATAGTAAATAACGCTTATTTCAAAATAATATATAAATGTTAATCGAGTTTATTTACTCAACCAATTTTTATTTTTTCATTTTCAGTGGTTTTACGAGCCTTTTCATTCAGTATGGTTTAATGGATTATTGAAATATTCTGCATATACCTAGGCACTAGTAATAATATCTCTAAGCTTGTATATCTGTGTGTATTACATTGTTTAAGCTACGATACCTATTACGTGTCTATGTCAGACAAAAGACCCATAAAAATTTCAATGATTTGTATTTTATATTTTTTTTAATTAAAATGTGCCAAAATGATACCGATTAAAAATTAAGTATTTTTTTTAAACATGCGTAAAAAACTTTTTATTTATAAGAACTTGGAACCTTTTTCACTAGTCCCCACATACCATCAAGTATATCGTCCTATATCTATATTGTCAAACTACGTGATGACTTCAGTCTTGATGCTTGGTTCCAATCAGCAGATCGTCGAAGCTTATCTCACAAACTAATCCCCTCACAATCAGTTTGCATGTTTAAGCCTCATGCAAATTTAATCACATCACACTTCACACTAATCACATTATCACACTAATCAAACTAATCACACTAATATTATAAAGGCGAAAGTTTGTATGTGTGTGTGTGTGTGTGTGTGTGTATGTTTGTTACTCCTTCACGCAAAAACTACTGAACGGATTTGGCTGAAATTTGGAATGGAGATAGATAATATCCTGGATTAGCACATAGGCTACTTTTTATCCCGGAAAATCAAAGAGTTCCCACGGGATTTCAAAAAACCTAAATCCACGCGGACGAATTCGCGGGCGTCAGCTAGTGGGACAATATATATATTTGACGGTGTGAAGGCTGCATTACTCCTAGCGATGACGTCCGGCGAGCTCTTATCGATTTTTCCATTCACTTTCGATTCATTATTGGCGGAGTATGGACTACGCCATAACGTAAAACAAATGTCTCACCTATAAATAGGTATTTGTGAGATTTCATAACTTAGACTTCAACGGGATCTATTTACCTACATACATAACAGAAATTAGACCTTTATCCATCGCAAATGACTTTAATTTTTAACCCCCGACCCAAAAAGGGGGGTGTCATAAGTTTGACGTGTGTATCTGTGTATCTGTCTGTGGCATCGTAGCTCCTAAACTAATGAACCGATTTTAATTTACTTTTTTTGTTTGAAAGGTGGCTTGATCGAGAGTGTTCTTAGATTCTTAGTTCTAATCCATCCAAGAAAATCGGTTCAGCCGTTTGAAAGTTATCAGCTCTTTTCTAGTTACTGTAACCTTCACTTGTCGGGCGGGTGTTATAAATTTTTAATTTACACTTGTGAACAATTGATACCTACCTACTATAAATTACACCTGTCTATATTATGATAATACTATGATTATGATAAGACTGCGATACTGTAGATACTTAGGTAGGTATCTACTAGAACTAAGTTCTAAAACTTACCAAGGACGCGGTAGAATGGAAAATGGTATTGATTTTGTTACCACTGGTAGAGTATTTATGGATTTTATTAATGACCAAGACCATAGTAGGTAGTTTCTTATCGATTTTATTAATGGTCAAGGTTAATGTTTAGGTAGGCGTAAGTACATGTTTTAGCCCGCAGTATGGTTCGATGAATCTAATGCGAATTGTAATTCAGAAGTGAGATATACCTACAACTAGGCACGTAGGATTTTAATCAATCAGCCCGTATTCGTCCTTTGCTGGACATAGGCCTTCCCGAGAGCACGCCGTCACACTCGGTCCTATCCGCCTTCCTCGTCACTTCCCACTACCTTTATATGATCGTCAGTTCATCGGTTTGGAGAACGTCCCACATTATGCTTGCTGGTACACGGTTTATGGAGACCGTGTATCAGCAAGCATAGCGATGACTGCTGGAGCAGACTTCTTCTGGAGTGGCTCAGAACACGTCTGCCCCAGCAGCCACCGGTTCTGCAACAGACATGGGCCTGCCCACTGCCACTTTAGCTTACCAATAAATAGGTATTTAAATAGGGACATACATAGTTTGAAAAAGAAAGGAAAGTTGGTAACATTAGTTTGTCTTCAATGACGGTATCGAATTTCTAAAGCAGGAAGCTTTTTAAAGTCAAAAATACGCACGAATTTATTAGAGTGTAAAAAAACTGACACAACAATACCAAGTTTACAAAAACAATTAAAGGCATACGAAAGTAGATTAGGTATTCAAATGATTTTACATAACTTGGAATGCAAGCGTTTAACAGCACATAAAGGTATCTGTGATTAATTGAATGTTTATACAATTAGATAAGTAATTGAATTCATGAGCATATTATTAACGAAAATTATTATGAGTGTAACCAAGGAATGTGCATTTCTGAACTCTATTACGCTACTTACAAGTTACAGCTGTTTTTATAAAATCGTTGCGGCCATCTTGAAAATAAAATAAAAACTCTTCTGGTTTTCCAATTTTCGTAAACTTTTTTCTATTTATGAATACATATAATAAATATAGAGATATATAGGTATATATAAAAATATAGTAAACGAAACCGATCACTAAACTTTTGTTGCTTGTACTAAGTATATCTAATGGTAGGTAGCGGGAAACCTACTTTATCATTTAATTTATTTAATTTTAATTTCCTAAATAATAAATTATTTAGTTTAATAAATTAACTAATTTATTTATTTAAGTACCTCACTCAGATATTCGTATTCGACGCTAGAATTCTGTTAACGTTGGTGAGATATAAAACCTGTACTAAGCACACGGCTAATAAGTCTTATCACGATTCGTTAACCCAGCGATACCTCTAAGGGTGTCCAATAGATAGGATGTTTTTCTATTCACAAGTTTTTTCTCACAGCATACAACACTAATAAATACGGCACTCTTGAAAAGTTATCACAACTTAGTCGTACGATGTCCGCCTCCTAGTCTGAGATTCCTGAGTCCGATCCCGGGAACTTTTTTTAACAACCTCCATACAATTATGACTATAAAATATACAAATTCACTGATGTATGGTTGTCCATTACACTTATGAAAGAAAATAAGCTATCATGCACTTAATGTAACACAATTTCGTAACTTAAAGTAACTTTTCGGAGTTAAATGTGCGTTTTAAACAATTACCTAAATAGGTATCACTTGCTCTAATGGTGTAAGAAAACGTGACGAAACCGGCATGACAGTTCATGTTCTCAAAGGTGTGGTCAGTCTGCCTATCTAAACTTGGCATGCATGGTAGACTACGGCCAAACCTTCTCATTTTGAGAGGAGAGACGTCCTCAGTAGTGAGCCGGCAATGGGTCAATGATAACTCTTGAGATAAAATGTCAAGTCCAATGACTAGGCTTAAAGATATGTCTACCCACCTAATAGATTTTGTTTTAATAACATTATATCGTTGGTTGTATTTACGAGTAAGGCCGAGAGGTTACCTCGAGGAAAGGTTGTGACATTTACGTTGCCTGCGTTCAGTCAAGCCTAATGTTTTATAAACATATAGGTACCTACTACTTAATCTATACTAATAAATAAAATTGAAATGACTGTCTGTTTGAACGGGCTAATCTTCGGAATGGCTGAACGTATTTTGACGGGACTTTCACTGAAAAGTAGAGGATTAACCAAAGAGTAACATAGGCTACTTTTTTAATTGACTTTAAAATGGAGGAGTTGTGTTTTTCTACCTATGCACCGATATCTCCGAGATTTCTGAACCGATTTGCGTATTTTTTTAATCGATAAAGGAACTTTGCGACATTGTTCCATAAAAATTTGGATTCCGACTCCTCAATCCTGATGCTGCAGGGGATCTGACCAATCCACGCGGTTGAAGCTGCGGGCATCATCTAGTAGACAATATTTTTTGAAAAATTCTTAAAAGAAATTTTATCCAGTAACGATACCAAATGGTTCCGAATTCCCCAAAAAATAATAATTACCAAAACAATTAGAAATACTTATTTAAAACATGAAAATGGTTTTAAAGGAAATCATTAATATCTTGTTCACCAATGTTTGAAGTACATTTCCTTAAATACCTTGTAGATTGTCGTAGATAGGCCTGATAGTAATCAAGCAGATAATTAAGCAGGCAAAATTGTAGTAGGTAGGTAAGTAGATAGTTTCGTTCTAATATAAGGAATGTAACCACTGAAGTTGTAGCGATTAGCTTTTAGTAAGTCAAAATAGGTATATTGAGATCGATGAAGAATGGTGGAACATTTAACCAGAGAGTCGTACTTGGATCTCTTTTCTTTATCTCAGATCTTAAAAAATCCACGTTCACCTTGAAAAAGCTAAAAATGTCCAAAACTTAGGAAACTTTGGATTTTCTGGAGAACTCTACAAAAATCTTCTAAACATTAAACTACACACAATAGCTACGGGTCTATTAATAAAAATCAATTATAACAACGTTTTAAAAAAGTGTGAAGTCGACCTCCTTTAAAAATGAATCTTTGAATTTTTCTTTACCCTGCATGGCTGGTTTGCGACCTTTATACCCCATAAAGGTCGCAAACCAGCTTTATACCCGGTATAAGGTCGCAATTAGTCCATAAAAAACTCATGGTTTGACACCGCCTAATGTCGCTGCAAATCGAACTTTTGTTGTGAACTAGATAATGCCCGCGACTTCGTCTACGTGGCTTTGGTTTTTTAAAAATCCCGTGAGAATTCATTGATTTTCCGGGATAAAAAGCAGGTTAAATGTCCTTCCCCGGGATGCAAGCTATCTCTGTACCAAATTTTGTTAAAATTGGTTAAGCGTGAAAAACTACCAGACAGATACACTTTCACAATATTTATAATATTACTGATATATTATAGATATAGAGATGAGTAATGTCTAGTAAGACCCCCCCAATAGCAAATAGCTAAGTAGCCATGATCAAATATCAGGTAATTCAATCAAAATCCAGTTCAAAACGTCTCTACAAACGTCGGACGGATAGTTTGGCAGCGCGCAAGGCCGTGGCCTTAATGGCTGCACTCTCACTTCGTGAGTGACGTGAAGCAACAGCGGTTCTTGTATTGTGGATCACTAGGAAAACATACAATGGAGATTGGTTAAACCCTTTTAAAACCACAATAATTATTGTCAAAATGATAATTAGTAATAGTATAAAAAAACATCTTGGACACACCTCTCATAATATTAAAAATAACCTATATAAACTCTGAAAATAGAGAGTGTTCTATTTCTAAACAAGTGTTAATTAAAAATTTATAACACCCCCGACAAGTCAAGGTTACAGTAACTAGAAAAGAGCTGATAACTTTCAAACGGCGGAACCGATTTTCTTGGATTATAGCTAAGAATACTCTCGATCAAGCCACCTTTCAAACAAAGCCAAAGGAAGTAAAATTTAAAATTAATATTTTTATTGTAATCTTTTTGCTTGATCATCAAAATCTCTGTGCAGATTACTGATCTTTAATGAAGTTAGACTTTTGAAAATCACAGTTTTATTATTTAAAAAGTCAAACAAATGACGTTTAAGGTAAACCATTAGGATGTCGGGTCCGAACTCCGAAGACAGCTGGAGGTCGCGGCCTTAATTTGAGTTAGCCTGACTTGAAATATCACCTAATGAGTCACGAATCATTAAGGTTGTTATGTCCAAAATTATGTTAAGTACATAAATTGATTTCTAGAGAAAATTAAGTAAGTACATATATCCTTTACTGTAACACGCAATTATTTTTTACATCTAAGTAGGCACTTAATTTAGTAGTATATTGATGATCCAATACGAGTTACTCGTAGAATGATTGATTTCGATTTAAAGAGACCCGCATTACAAGACACTACTTCAAGAAACCTAGATGTCATGGACTTCTATAGGTTGGTGATGCTGTTAGTGATGAAACATCAAGAACATACTGTTATATTATGTACAGATCTACACTACTGAGTTTACAGTTAATGATTTCTTTTGTTGCTATTACAAAAGGTAGTTACACTCATTCTAAGACAGAACATCATTACATACTGTAAATGACTGTAAGGTAATATTGAGCTAATACTAGATGTATTGCGCGAAACTTCAAAACAACAGTTACGTTACTTTACAGACCGGTCTGTAGGTGAATCATCAGTTGCTTTATATTCTGTAGATACACAATAAAGCCTGTCACTCGTTGCATGACTGTAACAATGATTTCAAAACCAATCTCCTTGAGGTTTTCCCTGCTGCCCCTATACGAAAGAAAAGAATAAACTATGAAGGACATTTTCATGTACCCATCATCGTGAGGAAGGATTCTAACAATGAGATGCCTCAAATAAATGTAATCATTTAACAATTAGGTACTAGATAGGTAAAAGAACCAATTTACGAGTAGGTACTGTATTTACTCATACCTAATAAGGATTATGACGCAAAGAGAGCCGCAAAACTCAGATTTAGGCTTCAAGATCGTTTCTCTCTTATAAATTGTGATCTAAAATAAATTATTGCTCAGATATGTGATTTAGAGTTAGATTTCAATGAATACAAGAATATAAAATTGATGAGCGTTAGATTTACAAAAGATAAGTAGTAAATAATTCAATAAAGACTATGAAGGTAGCTTGTACTAAGTTATCAAAAATTGTGAAACCTTAAAATATAATAATGACCGCAAAATTGTAACGAGGTCATGGCACCCGGGGCATGAAAATCAAGAATTTTGTAGGTCGGGGCACTTCCACCGCCTCAATCTAAACATTTAAAAACTCCGCATTTTAATCAGTGTAGAGTGAGGAGTAGGTACTTACAGTTCATAATATATTTATAGCTTAAGGGTCACTTTTCTATTCAAGAGATTTGTGATAATGGACAATTAGACAATGAATTAAGAATAAGTTTAAAAAAAATTAAGTTATACAGAAAATAGGAAAACTTATTAACTTTAAAAAATTCTAGAAGACCCGAATGAACGTTTTGGAAGGGGCAACCAAGGAAACCAAACAAGGAATACGCTCCACTATCACAAATATTCTAAAAGACACCGTACGTTTCACCCGACACCAGACTACCTATCCTCAGGAGATGTAGGAGAAGAAAGAAGTGAACGCTCACTTTGCAACTGTACAATATGATTGATAACCTTGCAGCAAGTCTAGAAAACCCGAATTATTATTATACAAGGAACAAGAAACTTGATTCGCTATAATCCACCAAAACAGATAAATCTCTATGATACAACATACAGCATACGATATGCTCCGCCAGTCTTTCCACATGGCAAGAACCAAGCAAGCAATGTGCATCACAATCACACAACACCACTCAAATTTCCTAAAACACACCCAACAACGTATTTTAGGTACCTAAGTTTCATTTCGACACATTTAGAATGCACATTTTGCAAAGTGCTTACAATAATATCTCCTCCTCCTGAGGATGATCCGGTGTCGGAGTGAAACTTACGTTGAGTGTGTTTTAGAAGATTCGTTTATTAAAATGTTTCCAATCCATCACACTAATATTATAAAGGCGAAAGTTTGTATGTGTGTGTGTGTGTGTGTGTATGTTCGTTACTCCTTCACGCAAAAACTACTGGACGGATTTGGCTGAAATTTGGAATGGAGATAGATAATATCCTGGATTAGCACATAGGTTACTTTTTATCCCGGAAAATCAAAGAGTTCTCACGGGATTTCAAAAAACCTAAATCCACGCGGGCGAAGTCGCGGGCATCGGCAAGTCAACAATATTACTATTCCAGTCACAAAATCCTTCTCCAAATATCATCAGACGGTCAATGACACACGGAAACATAATTGCATGCTTCTAAACCGGTTTTCAAGAGGTCGCCGTCTGACACCATTAAAAACCTCATGCACTTCTGTTGTAAGGTTTGTTGATCTTGAATTTCAGCCATGACTTTAATCATTAATGCATATTGCCGAAACTGATGGTACGATAAAAGTAATTGCCAGAGTTATTAGTGTTACATACTACAAGTAAATTAGAATTACATCAATTAAAGCTGATGGTTATTTACCAATTAATGTAACCTCAATTATTAACTAACACTGTTGGTGTGGTCCCTATCGCTGAATGCTTGTCAACATCATCAAACCGATAGAGGTGCCTACTGCTGGAAATAGGTACCCTTGTAGGAACTTCCACACGCCAAGGTCTTGTGCTGCCTGAATCCAGTGGATCCCTTCGACTATTTTCATGTCGTTAGAATAGAATGCTTGTCCCATCTTCGGCCATATCATCACTTTCTATCAAGTGTGATCATGGTCAGGCGCTTGCCTATAATTAATTTTTAAAAAATCACCATTGTGAAACTTGTTCGCAAAAATGTTAAATTATTTCTAACTAGTTAAGTACAAACGGAAGACATTTATGCCTGGCACTTATTATGTTTCTAAGCTTTTAATGTATTAGAAAACTTGTTCTGCAAATGGCATAAATAAAACCAGATTCCTAACCTTGGTACCAGTCAACGTAAGGATCTCCCACCTTCACCTTATATTATTGGCAAACCGCCAATTCACACGAAGCTTTTCGCTTCCTTTTCTGATTCATACTACCCAGTGTTTGAACAATTTACCGGTTTCGATTTGGTTTTGGGCTTTCAAACCTAGATTTCACCAGAGCGTGGAATGTTCCACAACATTGCTTAAACCTACAAGGACCCAAAAACTTATTTATTAGTATACTTGTGATGCCGTATCTCGTAGGAACTCTTTGATTTTCCGGAATAAAAAGTAGCCTATGGTTACTCTGCAGATTTTTAAATACTCATGAAAAAAACCCCATCGATCCGTTGTTCCGTTGCGACGTGATTGAAGGACAAACCAACAAAGCCACAAACAAACACCCTTTCGCATTTATTATGGTAGTGATAATAAAAAAGACAAGTTTTATATGATATGGTACGAATAACCTCAAAGTCCAAAAACCTGTCTGTTGAAATCGTTTCTTGCCGGGCTACTGAGACTTCTGTGAGTCAAATCATTGTAACGGGACTGCCTTGAAACTTGTCGTCTTACCAATAATTTTGCAAGATTATTGCCATCATTTATTGTTAGGTGCTTATTCTAATTACACTAGCAAATTACACATTCTCCTTTTGAAAATAATGTAGGTAGGCTAGGTATTTACTGCATTCATCACATACGCAATATATATAACTGTGATAACAGTGATAAGAAATCGAGATAAGTAAGTGCGACAGACATCGGAATTTTCTCAATATCTGTAATACCTAATCGGAATTATTATCACAATATTATATACTTCATGTGTGAATAAAGAGATATATTTCACTTACTTTTCAGATGATTAAGAATAGTTATTGAGATCCATTCGAAAGAGATTATTCGAGAGATTTACAATCACGCCATCACTCGATTTACCAGAATCTGTACAGATTCTTGAATTTTTTTTTTTTTTTTTTTAAAGAATATTAGCCATTTTAATCATGACTAACATTCCCCTTTCCCCTCCAACTAAGCGTAAAGTGTGCTAGGAGTGGGTACGACAATAGTGCAACGGGTGGGGTTTGAACCGGCGACCTTTCGGATTTCAGTCCGCTCCTATAACCGTTGAGCTATTGAGGCTTAATTATGAGACATGTTGGCGATTTTAAGGCGCAACGCATATTGGCAGACGAAGTGGAGCCAAGGCCCGACGCGACATCTTGCTTGATAACACCTCAAACTAACCTTTATTTTACTTTTCATAAAGGCGGCTGCGCTCGGCGCTATTGAGCGAGCCGTCGCTGCCGTTAAATATCTCTGAATCCTGGTCTTCTAGGTGTTTGGTTTTCAGTAAAGAATTTCAACCGTATCTTAACGATAACGTACTGATGTGTCCATATGTGTCTAATTTATTGTGGTTATCAAAAGAACTCCACTGGATTCTTCGGTCTTCCAACAAATGTACTGTAAGTAAAACTGTACTTTGGAGGCTTGGACGACATAATGTTCGACAGCAACGAATCATTTACAACTCCCTAAAAGTTGTAATAGAGGGAACTGTATGGGTTACGCGGGTAGAGCCGTCGCGCTCCCTCCTATTATGTGTACTTGATACTGCATGCTCCTTGTAAGTATTAAATTATATTATTTGTGCACGCTTTCAGAGTGTCCTTCTGCAGTCATCGCGCTGCTGTTGCCCTGTGATTTTTGATGGTCCAGGCTTTTGGATCTCTGATTCTTGAATCAAGAGCACATATATAATAGTACATACATCAATGCGTATCAAGAGCTACGTTAGTCTACTTATTCGTATCCTCTGTACCACAGGCCACAGCCATCATTATAAAATAAAGTCCATATTGTTTAGGTTTACGTGTTTATCAGTGTTGTTGTACGTGGTCTATTTGTGAAATAAAACTCTTATCAGCTTATCGGGAAAAGCATTATGGTTACAGTTTATGTGGAAAACGTTATTTCAAGTGCATGATTCATTCTTCTATCTTGAACATTAAAAAGTGTTGTTATATTTTGTGGTCTGTTCTTTTATCTTCAATTGAAATTAGATCGTCATTTCAATTATCATCAAGAATACTAAATTGGTATAGTTCTCGGCGATGAATCTATTTAAGTAAATGTTTCTCATAATATCATAAAGACTTGAATATGTGCTGTTGAAGGAATTTGATCTATAAAGATTTGTAACGCAGCTCATTGATTATATTATTAAAAACTGAAATATGGAAGTTAGGCAAAATGCAGCAAGAGAATGAAGTATTCTAGAAAATGCAATAATTTCAATGCGGGCAAGATTTCCATTCAAATTGCTTCTATCTGTCCCTTGGGAAGTGTTAACGAAACTAAGTCAATCGGTGCCCTTTTGATCCTTTCAATTAGTTTACGTAGCGATGAAAAACCTCCAGGCCACCGGATTTGGTAGTTTTTGTTAGATCAGTTATTTAGAAGACTACTCTTCTTTAACAAAGAATCTTTGAAATCTTTGAAAAGAGCAACCGCCGAGTTTCTTCTTTTCGGTAGGAAAGGCATTCTGAACCAGTGGTAGATGCTTTTGACGATTCAAAAGAACATGTAAAAGTCTAATTGCATAAAAATATTTTTTTTTGATTTTTTTTTTTTTTGAATTCTCGCATACAGGTCCACTTTAAAAAAATAAACTCGGGGCTGGGAAAATAATCGAAGAAATAGTCTTATGCTTGGTAACTAAACGATGCATGTGGTGTTAGCGACCCTGGTGACATTCCAAGATATCCGTAAAGTCATAATTTGTAAAGCTATTAGCTGGTGAAAGGCTGAGACTAAAATTAGTAGTCATTTACAAAAATATACCCAGTTTGTTGAGTTTCCGTTCTTATTTATACCTAACCATATAGCACAATTTGTTTGGAAAATAACTAAATGACTATCCAATTGGATACACTGAAAGATAATTTGCATGTAGTTGTGAGAAGCCTTTCTGTTCCAGTTGAAAAAACAGGATGAAAAGAGTTTCACAACTTTAAACAAGCAACTCTTAAACTCACGGAAACGGCTGTATCGTTTTGGATACAATTTTGTTTATAGATACTTAATGTTTTACTTTCCTTTACCTGGGTAAGTGTCATCTTTTAGTTCTAGCGAGAAGAATTCGAAAAGCCCCCGTCGCCCCCAAATACTATTAAAATAAAGAAAATAACAACCAGGTTCCAGAAAAAAAAACCAACGTAACCGGAATTGTTCTGATGATGTCTATTGCTGTAAAGTTAAACCACAGTGTTAGCCTTAGCACATCCCTTTGGGCTACGCCTATACCCATCTTCTTTAGATTTAACTGTGTTACAACTTACAATAGGTACAATAGCTCCTCCTCCTTATCAATGGTGCTAGAAGAAAATCTAAACATCCTAATGAGATAGATCCTATTACAGATAAAATCTATGTAGATGTTTCAAAATCAGCAAGGAAGACTGAAGTAAAACTAATCAGTAAGGAAGTAACAAAACTTTACCGGCATCAAAATTGCAGTTCTCCGCAAATCTCCTTATTACCGAGACTTTGTTTCCTTGTAGTTATTTCGTGAGATGTTTTGAAAACACCATGAAACAATAACTCCATAAACGCTAATTTGTTTATAACTACAGAAGAAAACTCACCTCTAATTTCTTGGAGTATTCCTCGGCCAAACGCTCCTGCTCTTTCTTCAACTCCTCGTTTTTCTCGAGCAAAGCTTTCCCCAACTCAGCCGCCAGCAGCAAATCAGATTCCTTCTGTTGGAGTTGTGTCCACACATCATCTGCTCTTGCATCCATCGCTGTATCTCTTGCCACAGCCATGCCTATATAATCTTCTAAATCCTCGTAAAAATGTTCATCCGATAAACTCAAAAGTGGCGGCGGTTTTCTATTACCACTCCTACTACGGGTTCTTCTGTGCTTTACTGCCTTGGTACTACCGTTCCCGACAAATTCAGTATGTTCAGTTATAAAATTAGGCGATCGATCCGGAGGTTCTGTATCAGTGTGATTGGGGTTTTTTCTACTACTTCTACAAATATTTGCACTAAATTCACCAGCCATTTAATTTCAACTATAACACCGAACAAAGTAAGTTAACTCTGCGCTATTTTCGTATAGTTGTTCTTTTTGAACAGCTTCTCGAATGCCTGTTGTATTTTCACGGGCTTAGGCAGCTTGATTTGCTTAAAAATGTTCGATGGAATGTCGAAATCCTTTTTTAATGCCATTGTCATATTTTTATGAGATCACAAGCGTAACATTTCCGTGTCACTGGCACTGCACAAGCACGAAACACGTTATTGTTAGGTCGGTTCACTCGCGGGCGAAGCACTGATGTTGCCTCGACGACGGCTCGGACACAACAAAGCGATACAAAGCCTCCAAGGTGGATGGCTGGAGATTCGAGCCTAAAATGTCATAGATTATTATTTTGATAAAGGTGCACTTTTATCTGTGAATTTAGAATCATGCAATTAATAAGTCATCGCGCCAACTGTTGCGTTTGCCAAATTCTTAGTAGGTATGATTTACCTAGTATACCTAGGTATAGTTACAAGGTAGTATGTCACATGTAGTTTTGTCACAATATTAATAAAGGCTTGATTTTTAATTTTTAGGTACTTACCTACCTATATCAATCTTTTATTTTTCACTACACTAGCTAACCAAAAATATTAAAATACTGTGGCTTATTAATTTGCCACACATTTTATGACTTACATAATCATGTAACTTTATTTTCTAAAAGTGCTTTACTCTGAGAGTTAATTTTAACATAGGCATTTAAGGCAAATTAAAAAAACGAGTTATCTTTGATAGCAAACAACACGTGTGTCAAACTGAAACAGCAACAACAGGTAAGCGTTAATCTTTAACGTTGGACAGAGACAGAGATAACATCAAGGTAATAAAGAGAGTGGCCGATCAGTCCATATTGGTCACTATTGGTGCAAGTTTTTTTTTCAATTTTATTGGGTTTTATAGGAAGTGATCTCATACCAATTCTATAAAAATAAATTTAAAATAATCTATGGCAAAAAGCGGACCTTGACTTACCTACTTTTGAATTTACTTAACCGCTATTGGAAACAAAGGTCCGTAATTAGCAATTTCGTAACTTTTCAGTAATTTTCTATTTTTTGTATTCCACTTAGTTAACAAAAACTACACTTTAGCCTTTAGTGACAAAGGTAATTAAAAAATATATACTTACGCGAGCTACTAGGTAAAGTAGGCAAACCAAAAACCTTATTTTCAGGTAGGTATAGGTACAAAGTTACTACAGACAGACACTTGTTCGATCACCGGCGATTAGCGAGAAACGAGACGACAATGAGAAGAGAGTAGGTACGTGTAGTTCGGGGTAGTTTTGTCGCTTTGCTATGAGCGAGTGCGTCGGGCGATCACTCGCGCCAGCCGAGACATGCGGTCTACATAATTCTTTCAATTCAAGCGCAAATTGTGCGAGTTGTTTTGATAATTCGCTCTCTGGTTTTCCGCCAAGAGAGCGTCGATAAACGAGTTTTTGTCTCTGATAGCTCGTATCGATGCGACTATCTAGTGAAGAGAGAGTTCTCAGTTATTTCTTTTATTGACACAGAACAAACCGATTGCACGTTTCTTGAGCGACAAAGTAGTCCATAGCTAGTCGCTTCAAACACAACCCTCAGCCTTAAGGAATCATTGAATCCAAGCCATTCCCATTCTACAACCATTCTATGAGGGGTTTCAAGTACAACTAAGTTGCCAAGTTACTTTATCGATCTATCAAATATTACAAGTACCTAGACAGTAACCTCTATCAATCTAATTCTAAACCTAAAGATCTTTGTATTTTGAACCAAATTTCAAAGTTATAGGAACTTTTAGTGCTTATATCGTACTTACACAAAACTCTTATACACTCCTCTACATGTTTAATTAACGCATAATATAGGGGTTGACATTACAGTAATAAAATCAACTCTGCAACTTATTTATATTTAAACCTTCTAAGTATATCCTACCATGACCAGATGAACCTTATTCTCTGAGTCAAGCTAACATAGTAGCTGTAACTCTTGCAGAATGGGGTACCTACTTATAGAAGTGATCCTAATTTTTCTCTGAACAAAACTAATGGATGGAACTGGATAATAAACCAAACTTTCTCTTAAAAAACCTTTTTTTTTCATTGGTCTGCTATCTGCAGTATAATGTTAGATCAATGTGTATCTCGAGATTACATAAGTAAAATAGCGTTACTAAGGTATTTGTTATTTTGTCGTATACTCCGGACTCTGATGCCGTTTATCGATTGAAAGTAGTTTTCAGGTGTAACTGTAACTGTAGTTGTAAAAAAATCAAAAATGACTACTCCCAACGATGATATGGAAATGGAGAAAATTGCAGAGGATGAACTGTCTAAGTTACAACGACAGGTAAGACTAATACATTACATAAACTATTAAACTAAGAAGCATTCTTTGAAACGTAACTACAAATATACTGCGATGTGCATGGACAGAAAGATGTCCCAAAAATACCCCTATTTTCTTATCAGGTATATATTTATTTATTTACAGTTTCGTGTAATGGAAATTGACCGTGCTAACGTAACCAGCAGCGTGCAGCCAACCCTCAGAGTTCAGGCCAACATCATCCGCTCCTTGTCCGCTGAGCTGGACAACATCATGACTGAATTGAGGGTAAGCATTACTCTTGATGATCAGCGATTGGATTGAACAGCGACGGTTACCGTTAATATATTTTTAGGGTTCCGTAAGGGTGCGAATGGGACCCTATTAGTAAGCCTCCACTGTCCGTCCGTCCATCCATTTGTCAGCGGGCTGTATCTCGTACACCATAATAGGTAAAGAGTTAAAATTGTCACTGAATGTGTATTTCTATAGTAACAAATAATAAAAATTTCAAAATAGCCGCATGATAACGTTAAATCATACTGATAACGTTAAATCATACTGATTTAACGTTATATTTTTTCTGATTATAGTACCTACCTATATTCGCTGAGAGTAGACCGATGAATACTCTCTTTTTATTCAAATGAATCATAATAAGTTAGAAGTGTTGTTAAACCTAAATCTGGTTGATTGATTTTTACTCGCAAAGTATCCACAAAATGCAAATTCTAGCTACGTATTGAAAGCGTGCAAAATTACTCGAGGTTTCTATCCGGTAAGCAATCAGTAGACGTCGATTCGATATGCAGATGATACTGGCATATTTAATATTGAAACTTGAAAAATATTTTGGAAGAAAAATCTTTCATAGAAAATCCAGTGCATCTTCAGATGTTATCAAGTTACGTGCGAAGGATTCGTTTTTTCTCGACTCTGTCCATCCATGTTCCGTGTTTCTTCGTGAGGAGTTCAGATGACTCTCTTAGCATTGATTGGCTTTGCGTTATTCGCACACAAAACATTATAAAGTAAGTAGGTAACAGAAAAGATCAAATGCCTTGGTGAGTATAATTTCATTAACAAGAAGTCCTAAAATAACATGAATCTATTTGAAATTTATATTTTTTTTAGCTAACGAAAAGCACGTCGAATCTTCTCGAAAACGCAAAAACGCGTCAAAAACTGATTGCACTGCTAAAGGAGCACGAGACCTGCTCCGCTGAGGTGAAGGAGCATCGCGCGACGATCAACGAACTGAACTTCCTCTTGAAGCAAGTGCAGAAAGAGATCAAGGGTCTGAAAGCTAAAGGAGTTGGCTTTGAAAAGGTAATCCCACCAAAAACATTTCATGTTTTGGTTGCCAAGACACACAAGTACATAATGCTTTCACTGTTAAAAAAAGTTATGAGATCTCTAGTAGAGCCATCCCATAGCTGCTTCAATTTGTGTTGCCCATGAGACCTATCCCGAGTCCAAAGTATTTTGACTGTATCACATTTAAGTATAACAATAAATAACAATTAACTCTACTTACAAGCCCTGATTCTACAAACCCTATATCTTGGTAAACCCCTGACTTGGGAAACCAGAAGATAGGAATAATGTCCACGAAACTTGGACGTGATTCGTCGTCGCGTCCGTCGTGTCAACCAATCGACTTCCATTGCTGAATGGCAGCTCTCAAGAAGAAGTATCCACGCTTGATGATTTTGCACCGCGTGTGTGTACTTGCGAGGTTTTAATATCATCTGTCTAACTAATAAACCCCACAGGTTTTCCAACACTCCATTATCCGATGCTGGATTATATCTTAGGACCTAACGTCTATTGATGATCCGAGATATTTATGTGTCTCGTCTACTCCACTTCAACAAGACAGGAAATTGGAGGACCATTTTAGCATAACGAGTCATAGTAAATTATCTCGAACAAGTAATAAACTGACAGGTATTGGTGCAGCCCTCTAGTTCTCACCCTCGTTCTAGGTGTGGCAATGATATCAGAAAAACGGTGGCTGTTAGTATTAATTAGTGTTAAGTGTTTGCTGTGTCAAGGAACTCGGCCAGTTTTTCTTTCGTTTTTCGTAGAGATAGACTCGGGTCGTAAAAGACTCGTCACCTGGTTATCGCGTAAAAACATGGTGTATTGTACTTAAATTAAGGAAAAAGTTAATAAAAAGTTTTTATTTAAGACAGACGAACAGATGGAGAGATGGACAGACGGATAGATAGACAGACAGACAGACAACAAAGTGATCCTGTAAGGGTTCCGTACCTCAAAAGGAAAAACGGGAAAAATACTGATGATAGAAAACTGGCGTCACCAATAAACGTTTTTGTTCGTCTTTGGGTTGATTGCATGCTGATCAAGGATGGCGATGAATATCTAATTAGAAAGATATGACGATATTAATTTGGTGCAAATTCGAGACATGTTTTTTTGCAGGACTATGCTTGCACTTTGACTAATCAAACCATCATCAGCCAGTTGGAAAACCGCCTCAATACGGCAATGAAAAAGTTCAACGCGGTAAATAGCGACAACTACGCTATGAGACTTGAAATCGATCGACTGTTGCGTGACCGGTGAGAACAAACTCAAATGTTCTACCTACCCACACGTATCATAGCGTCAGGATTCGAAGTCACACGTTTTTGTGCCTAATGCTCAGTTTAGGGTTCAGACGGTGACGATGGATGATGAATACTGGGGTAGTTTAGTCTAAGGTACAGAGTATAGGTCCTTAAGTTGGAAGGCAACCCCTGGTTCCCGGCGAGCCTTAAACTGTGCGTTGCGGATCCCCAGGGATTTAGTCCCAGAGCGAGGCCTGCCTTGGCGAGTGCCGTTAGCTGGGTTGCAGTTGAATACGTTCGTGTCCCTGTGCCCAGCAACAAGAACGAGACGGAAAACCGTTGGGTTTTAGTCGGTAAGAGTCCGACATAGGTAACCACCGCGCCTCCCCGAACGCAGTGCTATCCATGTTGATTTCCCGACGTTAAAAAAAGGTACAAATAATATTTTAGAGGTCAACTACATTTTATTCTAGGTGTCGATATACCTAGGATTTTAAGCCTTGAGCCTCAACTAATGCGATAATCGCATTGCCCGCTACGATTACCCGATATGGTTTCCGTGTACCCATTAACCACAGAAATCCAAATAAAAACAAAAAAATATTCGCTATTTTTTTTCTTAAGCTGCTACGTTACGTGCTTTCCGTCTTCAAGCTCATTAAAATTATGACCAGTCACTCTTGGCAATGTAATGCAGACTGATGCTTTGTTCTGTGAGGACGATAACCTTTACCTGTCGAGACGTTCGTACTTCGTGACTAAGATTTAGGCATAGGTAGAACAATTGTCTCCAAATACCTATCTACAAGTACACTACATGTCAACTACATGTTTACTTAATATGTTCAATGAAAAAATGAACCCACTAAATTTTTTTAATACTTAGTCCTCAAGGAACAACAAGCTTTTGCTTTCACTAAAACAGACAAATCTGTATAGTGTATATACAAGTATAATGCAACGTGCAGCAAGCGATGTGCACCCCTGCCCCTCCCACTACTAAATATGCAGAAATAACAAGTACCAAGCAAGCATTACGCACAACTATTCTAAGTCAATTTGATTTGTAGAGTATGTACCTACATCTTCTGAGGATGCTCCGCTGTCGGAGTGAAACGTACGTAATACGTTGAGTGTGTATGAAAAGATTTGTGTGGTATTGTGATGGTGGTGCAAACGCGCAGGTTTGTCACCTGATGTTAAGTAATTACCGCCGCCCACGAACATTTGCAGCGCCAGAGGAACCGCCGATGCGTTGCCGGCCTTTCAGGAATTTGTTGCTTGCTTGCTTTTCTTGCATGTTTAGTAGCTGGAGGGTGGGCGGCGCATATCTATCATAATATTATGTTGCGCATTGCACCATACAGATATTTTGTCTGTTTTGGGTAATTATAGCCAATTATAAGCTTGTGATCCTTCCGCAAAGTAAGGCCTGTTTCTATTCAACTTTTTCATAATATTCATTTTTATAACCTTCCAGTCAATTCTTCAACACGATGTGGAAGGGTCAAATCAAGCGTTTGATGGAAGGTAAGGGTCAGATCCTGGAACTGGTGGAGCAAGCCATTACCACGTACGACCAGCGTGAAGAGTGGTGCTCCAAACTCGATGCTTTGAAAGAGAAAGCTTCCATGGACTATAGGAAACACTGCTTGGTAAGGAAAATGATTTCGATGTCATTTATAAAGATTCGTCCCAATTTCGTAATCTAATTATTGTTATTAATAGTAATTATTAGTAAGTAGGTAATTAGTAATTTTTGCAACGGCAAAAACAAGTTTCAAAGATCTTGCTTGAAGCAATAAATAGGTACATGCCTTGTCCATGGACTGGTCCAACACACATTATTCTCTAACGATCTATCTTCCTAATCATCACTCGTCATAACTTTTTTACGACTTTGTAATTTGTTTATCTTTCATGACGTACTACCTACTAAGTATACATAGTTCAGGACAGGTCGACATGGCAATCGGGGTATGAGGTGCTACGTCGTGAAGGGGAGGGACGCCCCGCACACCCTCTTAGCGCCCGCGCTATCCCGCACTGGGCTAGCGCGGGGCGCTATGTGGGTGTGCGGGGCGTCCTCACTCCTCACCCAATTGCCATGTCGACCTGTCGCGAACTATACTTGTTAGGTTAGGATTTATAGAGCAAACTTTGACTTTGCTCACAGACTTTGAGACACTGTTAAAAGAAATATCGCAGGCATTCGTTTTAACTGAAACTTACCTTAGTCTGAGCAAAATCAAAGTACGCTCTATCTCAGCCTTAGAAAACTGGGCTTAGCTATTATTATTATTTTCATCGTCTCAACCAAACGACCTACACTGCTAGATACAGGTCTCTTTTAGATAATTCACAATCACTCCACTTCTCTGTCTAGTAGATTCCATTCAAAAAATCCTATAAATTGCAGGAAGTGCGGGAGCTCCAACGCCAGCTGGACCACAGCATGAAGCTGGAAGAATTCCTCCGCACCAAGGGCACGGTGCGCCTCACCGCCGCCGACGCCAAGGCGGAGGCCAAGAAACTGGAGCAGCAGGAACAAGACATACGCGCTTACAACAACTACATCAATATACTGGATGCCATCAGGGTATAGCAGCTTTCATCATATCAGCCTGTGGTTGTTGCTCCCTTATGGGCCTTCAGTGTTCAATTTGTACATATTTCAGGAGTATACAGGGGAAGACGATGTGGACAAGCTGATCCAGGAGTTCACGCGGCGTGAAGAGGAGAACTACGCGCTCTTTAACTACATCAACGAGGTCAACACTGAGCTCAAGCACTTGAGCGATAATGTGAAGATGCTGCAGAGTAGTATTCGTAAGACCTCCTAGATAAATCCCCATCTCTCGTATTCATCCATCAATAAAACACAAAATATGGTTATGGAGTATGGATGATAAAATAAAAGCCAAAATACCGGCGCATCGCGATTGATATAGGAAATTCTAAGAAATGCCAAGGAATCAGGAATCCGGCTTCAGCATAACGAATTCTTGGTCAATCCTATATCCTATCTTTGTGCTACGCTAAAAGACTCGTTCGTTCAGTTTCAAGTTTCAACTACGACCTCTTATTCTCACCTCGAATACGAATCGCTACGAATATCAGCGGTCCGCTTTACACCTTCTTCGCGAGTTTCTTCATTATTATTATAAGATCGACTTGTATTTTCAGAGGACGAGCACGCAAAACATCAAGCAAAGTTATACAAACAGCAAGACAGCATCGAAACGCTCAAAGCCACGTTGGAAGAACGTTGTACGGCAAATGATAATCTCCGGGAAGCCTACGACAAGACCAACCAAGTGTTGACCAGACTTTTGCAAGAAGTGCAGACTTTAGCGCTGTTAGTATTTTTTATCATCATCATCACCACCAAAAGACGTCCACGCTGGACATCTCTTGTAGCGGCTTTCTAAGTGCCAACTATTCTCGATGTGCGTGCTGGTGTCATTCCTCAACGACAGAACCTTTTATGTCTTAATAACGGGCGTAGACTCCCAATCTTCAGAGCTGGAGCCTCTCATGGCAACTGTTTGTTGCCGCGTCTATACACAGCCTACACTGATGACATTTGAACTCTTCGTGACCAACTGTGTGAGGATCAAGAGGACGTACCATCGTCAGATCGTCGTCACCAATAAAATGCAATGCCTGCTGCCACAAACTCAAGTTTCCCTAATTTTCAGGTCATCCGAATGCGACTCTCTGCCCTTACTGAAATTATTGGGAAAAACATTGGACATTAATGCGACCAACGCGCGACTGTACATCAAAGGCTTGGAAAAGAAGGTCACGGAAATGGTTGATCTTATTAAGTTTGATGAGGTGAGGCTTTTACGTGTTTATAACGAATCTAAATTATGCTCGCAACTTCGTCCGCTCTAGATTTTACTAAATCCCAAGGGAATTCTTTGATTTCTCGGGATTAAAAATAGCTCAGCATCTATCAAGCAACAAGCAATGCAAGCTATCTCTGTATTGTACCTACCCTTCAAAATAGGTTGAACGGATGGGCTTCTAAAATTCTCGATCTCGATTCCCTTGATCTTCCGGAAAAAAAAATTGCTTGTATGCCAAACATCACGACACGGCCTGTTGAGCGGTCTGGTCAGGAAAAGGTGACAAACGCACTTTGGCTTTCATATGGATCATCATCATTCATCATTATCAACCGATAGACGTACACCGCTGGACATAGGTATCTTGTAAGAACTTCCAGACATCGTGGCGCGTTACGGTCTTACACCACGGCCGCCTCAGACTCCTTTGATGTCATCTGTCCACGTAGTACGTGGGACCCAACGTTGCGCGTTGGGTCACACTTCCCGGTGCGAGGTCACCATTTTTCGAATCTCGTGTTTCCGAATTAAGTGTCCTGCCCATTGCAACTTCAGCTTCGCAATCCGTTGAGATATGGCGTTTTCCATTCCATCAGCCTGTATGCGTCCAATGCTGGACGTAGGCCTTCTCAAGAGCACGCCACCAAACAATTTCTTCATCCACCCGCTCCCCGTCACCTTCTTTAGGTCATCGGTCCAGCGGGTTGGCGGTCGTCCCACACTACGCTTACTGGTACGCGGTCTCTATTCCAGAACACGTCTGCCCCATCGCCGTCGGTACTGCGACAGACATGACCTATCCATTGTCACTTCAGCTCTCTAATCCTTTGAGCTATGTTGAGTTAATCCTTTGAGCTTGTGTTCTTGTGCAAATTTCCTCGTTCCAGATTTTATCCCTATCGCGTTTATATGTATGGATTTTATGATTTTTTTAGGCGGTCCAACGTCAGGCGGAGCTCAAGGAGCGCACGCCGCCCGCCACGCGCCGTCGCCGCCGCGCGCCGCCCTCCCCGCGCCCGCCGCCCCAACACCAAACCGCCATCATGGCACGCTCTTAATTTCATATTAAAATATTATGTTTAACGGGCACCTACATACCACGATTAATATAATGATTTTGACTTATCGATATATCGATCCGGTTGCATCCGTCGTGACTACGGTGGGCTCATAGCAACTGGGTCGAAATATTGTGGTATGCATCTGTTATCTACATTAATGTCGTTAAACCACAAAATAATCTTAATATCAATAGTTTAATATCCTTCTTTTTAGAACTACCTAGGTACAATCACATTTGCATTTAATATGAGGGCTCACAATTTCTCATGCACAACTTCTTTAGACACAAGGAGAAAATAAAACAAAATAGAAATAGATTTACTGTTTATTGTAACTTAATTTTAATAAACAGTTCAAATAAATTTGCAATGTTTTTTTATTTACACTTTTTGTAGAATCAGTCTCATATAGTTTACCTGAAAAAGAAACAAGCACATTGTTAATAATGATGATGATTAATGACTCATAAACACAGTTAATAGAAACGATTATTGTTATTAAAAAGGCATTAAAAAAACTCAATACTCAACTGTCATGAATTTGAAAAACAATTTAATTAAAAGTTGGATATGAAAAAGATAATATTAAAAACAGAATCAATTAATTATTCAAAAGGAACAGAGCAACACAAATGTATTCACTTATGATATTTTTTTAAATTCTACTTTTTTCGAACTTTTGTCAGTTTTGCTGCAAGGAAAAGCGTTTTACCGCCCGCCCTCTCACTGCTAAACATGCAGGAAAAGCCAGCCACCAAGCAAGCACTACGCACCACCACCACGCAGCACCACATAACTCCTAAAACCACTCGACGCACGTTTCGCCATTGGAGCATTTTCAGGAGATGCCTTACAATGCCCAATTGTTGGGCATTGGGCACTGAGGAGTTGTGTGGTGCTGCGTGGTAGTGATGCGTATTACTTGCTTGATGATTGGCTTTTCCTGCATGTTTAGCAGTGGGAGGGCGGGCGGTGCATATCGCATGCTGCATGTTGCACCATACAGATTTGTCTGGTTCAGCGGATTATAACAAATTAAGCTTTGGTCCCTTGTATATCATGGACTTCCGCAAAGTAACACCTGCTTCTATACAAAGAAGAGCTTACTAGTCACGTATCCTGATGGGAAGGCCGCGCGCCACCAGGCTGCTGGCGATCATCGTGAAGTTGGTAGCGGCGCGCGCGCGGCTCACGGCCAGCAGCAGGTCGCGCTCCGAGCTGAACTGACCCTTCTGTTCCACATTCGTGTCTGAAATTATACAAAATCACTGAAATTATACATAATCTCTGAAATTATACCATATGACTGAAATCATACAATCATTGAAATTATACAAAATCACTAGAATTATACAAAATCACTAAAATTATACAAAATTACTGTAAATACACAATATCATTGAAATTATAAAAAAATCATTGAAACTATATAAAATTATTGAAATTATGTAACATCACTACCAGACACTTGAGACTGTTAAAAAATATAACATTTAGAAAATTCCGGTCTTAGTCTGTTTAGGGTCTACTCCAAGACACCAGTCAATTCCGCAATTTTAATACACTTTAAAAATTTATTTCAAAATAAAACCGTAATACATGAAAAATATTTACCAATTAGTCCCTGACTCCATTTCGCCTTCCCAACATTCTTCCAATCCACGGATGCATCAGATGGCACGTAGAGGGACAGCAGTGTGCTCACTACCTTATCCACTTCCAAGTCAGTCACTTCCCAGAGCATGCCAATTACTATTGGACTGAAAATTAACATTATTAGTATTGTACTACAAATACTGGGGGCGGAAGAGCAAAATTTTTGCTTTTCTGAGCTTTTTTCTAATATCTTTTGTTTTAGGACAGATATGACTATAATTATAAAAAGTTACAACATTTAAATAAGGCCACGTTTGAGTTAGACAACGATCCAAACTCTGCGAAAATAGTTGTACAATTTCACAGTTGCGCGATAAAAAATGCCCCTTTCTGCCTTTATTCATATTACAAGTGATGTTAAAAACAGTCAAGGCGTAAATCTAAACCCAAGCCGCAGGCAAGGGTTTTAGTGCGTGTTCACGACAAAAGCGCAAAGGCATGCACCGTAGTGGACACATCAATTTTTGTATAAAACCGGTCAAGAGTTGTAATGTAACCTTTTATATCTACTTTAGGTGTATGTGCGATGATAGTACGACGTTACGAAGCTTGTGATTTCACGCACGCACTGAAAAACGCTGAGCGTAAAATACTAAGCTCGTCCTGCAACATCTATATACTCACCAAGAGGCGATGTGCAAGTGGTGGTGCGTCCCCGAGGGCGGCGCCCTGCCTGGCGCGCGGCCGAGGCGCACGGAGCCACAGCCTGACAGCAGGGCTGCGGTGCGCGACCCTGAAGCACCCTCCACCCCGGCGCCGTTCGCCGCACTCTTCGCGAAGTGACATCCGTCCCCGTGGCCACAGTATCTGAAACAAGTATCGTGCTTACTACCGGCACCGGCCGAGTTCGTAGTCTTAGTAGATTATGATCAAATAAAAAGAAAATATTTTGTCATTTTCCTTCCACATCTAAATAGTGCCCGTAGGGTACCAACGGTACTCTATTACTAAGCCTCCGCTGTCCGTCCATCTGTTTGTCAGCGGGCTGTATCTCGTGAACTTTAGTAGGAAGAGAGTTGAAATTTTCACAGAATGTGTATTTCTATTGCCGTTATAGCAACAAATAATATGAAAATTCGAAATAGACCCTATAAAAATTTAGAACTTTAAAAAACTTAAAAAGAGTTTTTTCTTGCACGCGCACACGGCCGATTTTTTATGTTCAATGTAAAGGAATTAAAAGAAAAACTAACAGGAATATATCGGAAGAAGAGAGATAATCCAGGAACTCCTCGGGCGTGGGCGGCTCGCCAATGTGACCGCTCCACGACTCGCACCAGTACTTCAAGAACGAGCTCATCCGCAGCTCCATACGCTCCAGGTCCTTTTCTAGAACATGAAGCATTCGGCTGGTTAAGGCTGAGATCTATAGAGCGCACTTTGACTTTGCTCGCTTCGCTTCGTACGTATCCGTGGAATTTCGACTACGTACGGGTGCAGACCTCGGCGACGCCTTGCGATACACTTACCCGGATTTATAACATATCGGCCGACATTGCACTCGGCAGCAAAGTATCCGTCGACGATTCTGTCCTGATGCTCCTTGTACAGGCTGTACAAGAAGTGGACGTTCTCTATACGCGACACGGGCTGCTGTGTCAATATGGGCAGAGTTTCCCACGGAAATGTATCTAACATCTGAAAATGAAATAGTATCCTTGAAATCTTAAAATTTTAGGTAATTTTACAAGGTGCAAACGTTACAGAATCGAAGATTAGGTATATGATAAAAAAGCGTTTCATTTTCGTCATATTGAAAATCGAATCTTTGAAAAGAGCAACCACCGAGTTTCTTGCCGGTTCTTCTCGGTAGAAAGATCATTCCGAATCAGTATGATTTATGAATCGTCAAATACATTTAGCATTTGACGAGGCAAAAGTATTATAAAATTGGTGGTCATTGTTTATTGCTTCAAATAATCGATAATTCTCATTAAATTTTATACAAGATTTACGATTTTTTCCTTTGTTAATTAAAAAAAGTTAAGAAATTCATCAAAAACAATTTCGCAGTCGGTAGGATTCGAACCTACGCTCCCAGAGGGAATCTGATTTCTAGTCAGACGCCTTAACCGCTCGGCCACGACTGCTGTTGGCGTGAAAGTCGAAATTAGCGAATGGACTACATCCAAGGAACCTCAATTTATGAAATGCAAAAGGAAAGTTTTCGCAAAATATGAGGACGCGGTTTACCTTCTGTTAGGTATTCTGAAGGTCACAAAGATATTATATAGATTTGAAGTTACGATAAGTGACGTGTTACTTATAATTCTTTTATGACGTCATATTTTCAAAAGTAGCTTATAAGATTTCATTTAAATTGCATCTTGCATCAATACTTATACTCCTAGATGATGCCTGTGACTTCGTCAGCGTGGATATAGGTTTTAAAATTTCAAGGAAACTTTGATTTTTTGGAATGAAAAGTATGCTTTTCAAGCAGTAACAACTAGTATAATGCCAAACGCAACTTCATCCACGTGGATGAGTGAGTTAGTGGTGGAGGTTTTTAAAAATCCCATGGAAACTATTTGTTTCAAAAACAGTCTAAGTCCATCCCCGGAAAGTAAGTCATCCCTGTACCAAATTCCATCAAAATTGGTAATTCAGATGGACCGTGAAAAGCAATCTGAAGGACAGTCAGACACACTTTCAGTTTAATTTTAATATTAGTATGGATTAAGATTAAGAAAATTTACCTCATCCACAATAAGAATAACAGGATGTCGTTTCGCCTTCTTCAACGCCGCCCATTCGTCGCCATCCTTTATCTGGTTTGCCGCTTCAGAGAATGCTCTTATTCCATCCAATATAGAGAAGTGGTGGATTTTCTCGAAGCAATCAGACAAACAATTGAAACACAATTCGTTCAAATGTCTAAACTCTCTACTGCAGCTTTCGCAGGTGGTCAAAACTTGTCTAACTTCATCAGGGTTACCTTGTTGCGTTAGAATCATCCTAATGCATGATTTGATTTGTTGTGAAGACAGGGATATACTGTTTTCTAGCAGGTTATAGAGGAGTATTTTTTGTTTTGATGTTAGCCTTATGATCCTGAAAAAAGTTTTTATTGTAAACTGAATGATACCCGCTACTTTATCCGCGTAAGTTTCCGTTTTTAGAGTTCCTTACCTAAATGGTAAAAACGGAGCCCTATTAATGTCATTCTGCTGCTTTTCTATCTGTCCGTCCGTCTGTTCGCGTGTCACAGGTTTGAAAAAACATTTACTAAACTTGACCAACTTCTGCTATCCTGATTTTTTCTTTCGATGCAACAAAATGATCTTTAGTTACATGAAACTGAAGCGACCGTCATTAAAAAAAATCGTCAATTTCATTTCACGAGGCAGTTATGAGATGCAGAGTATAATAAGTACCTAATAGACTATGAAATGCTCACCCCCAATCCGATATGACAGTATCAACATGTTTTATCACTTTATCTCTTAGTACTGCGTCTGCTAACTTTCCCGTTAAAAGGCTTGACCATCCACCAAGCCATTCCTTGTACATCACGTTTATTACACTCTGAAAAAATAAAATACAGGGTATAACCAGAACGCTAGCAAAAACGAAGATAGGTGATAGTTCTGATGGTTACCGATAAGATACCATAAAAAACTATGAAATAAAAACTAAAAAAATCCAGTATTTTTAAAAGTTCACAATATATTGCAAATAAAAGATCTGAATGACGCTAGAGGCCAACGAACGTTCCGTAAATAGGTCACTCGAAGTCAATGCAGCGCCGTAAGTACGGCATTGACCCTAGTTTTGCACGCTATACAATGCGGATTTGAAAAATACTAAATCACTGAAACTATGAAATGAGACAAAAGTTTATTGACTATGGATTGTGTTAGTTTTTGTTAGCGTTCTGGTTACACCCATAAAGGTAACAAATAAAACAAGTAGTTAATTTAAAAAGTTTTCAAAAACCCCAACTGCGGTTTGCTCTGCAACTTTTTAAGCTCATACATTAAAGCGCATACAATCCGCCATTTTTTTTGAATTGTGTATCCAGCGACGCTCGCGCCATCATGACGTATCATTTATCAAAATCGGTTGAGCCGTTGAGTAGTTACTAGCGGACATAGGAACGGACATACATACAGGTCAAGCATGTGCCTATAACTTTTGAGCAAATGAAAGACAAGAGGCTATTTCACCTCTCTTTCTCTTTTACTCAGTAGTCAATTCTAACTTTTCGGAGTGATGTGCTTTTATGAGTTATAAGCACACATTCGTCTCTGTTACGTCGTAGTTATAAAGGTAACTGGTGAATGTAAGACGCCATCTTCACAGACGAGAGAATCCACAGGATGACACTATCGCGTCGATAGCTTGTATTGAATTTTGTCACACGGCGAGACTGTTGCCGCGATTCTCTCGCCCGTGGAGATGGCGCCTAAGGGCCGGCGCACATATGGCGGAGTGCAGCGCAAAGCATGCCCGCGAAGTTTTCTAATCGCGTGACACATTACGCGAATTTGTACCAGAGAATGCGCGAGCACGCGCGGGACTGCGCGTGGATGCACAAGTATCCGCACGGATGCACAACTGATTTTAGATATTATTTCAATAAAGACAATGTCGATATTTTGACTGAAAAAAGCTCTGTGCTGCGCTCCGCCATATGTGCCCCGGCCCTAAGTGTGTATCCCTACTTTCATCCTTAGGTCGATGTCCTCGCGTCTACTCCAGTAGTTCTTTATCAGTGATTTCTTGTTCAAGAACTCTGCCTTCTCAATCGTGTTATAGTTTTCAGTCAGCAATGAATACAGCTCTTCAAACAGTGGCTTTTCCCCTACTGCAATTTAAAAGATATTCACATGTCGGCTGAAATCTATAGAGTTGAACATTGAATCTGCTATCAGTTAAAACGAGACAGATTTATGGCAACTATATAACGCTATCTCGTTTTAGCAGTGTCTTAAGCCTTAGCAAAGTCAAAGTGCGCTCTATAGATCTCAACCTTAGAATCACACCCAATAGTCAAGAACAAACTTGTCTGAATATACAAAGATCTATAGGCTTACTTATAAGGTTATAGCAGACCAGACACATTAGCCTGTCTGTCGCCTACACCTGTGTAATCAAAATTGAATCTCATTAGATTCCGTTAATGATCCATGATAGGCATCCTCAGGATAGGTTAGGACGTCCGCATCTTCGCCGGAAGGTCGGTGGTTTGATTCCAGGCAAGCACCTCTTAACTTTTCGGAATTACGTGCATTTTGAGCAATTAACGGTGCGCTTTAACGGTGAAGGAAAAAGTCGTGAGGAACCGGCATGTCTGAGTTCTCCATAATGTCTCAAAGATGTGTGAGTCTGTCAATCCGCACTTCGCTAGCATGGTGGACTATGGCCAAACCCTTCTCATACGTAAAGGAGACCCATGCTCTGTAGTGAGCCGGTGATGATGATGAGCCGGTTGATCATGATAGTGATGATGAGATAATGTTAAGGAACTTTTAAGAGCTTATAAATTGCAGGAGTATAAACGTCTTTTTGGAGTGGTATATTTGTATCTAGAAGGTACTATTAAGTATTCTGTGCGTAAGACACAGGCACTTTTTTGTTATTCATTATAGGCAAGCGCTTGACCACAATCACACCTGATGGAAAGTGATAATGTGGCTTAAGATGGGATGCGTTTACCCACAAGATGCCACCTTGTCATTTTTCCAAAAATCATGTCTTGAATCTGCAATATATTAAAAATACTTACCCTTTGTAACATTGGCCTGTACTTCCACAGTAATTGGACCAAAATTCATATAATCCAAATAGTTATTAGTCAATAGAGTGAGATAAATAGAACCTATCTCTGTTCTGAAGTCAGTAAAAGGCTTTAGGTTTTCATTTGGATTGTAGGGTGCAGTCAATTGTACTATTGTCCATTCTGAAATTAATATGATTGTTCCTTTTAATTATGTTTTATAAACTAAAAGCCTGTGAGGGCCAGGCCTTCATTATTTTATAATTGTACCTTTGGGGAACTCTCCTAAAACCTTAAGAAAATTATCCACATTATTCTCAGACCCAAATCTCATATACCTCTTATGAAAAGGTAGTTCATCAGAAATTTCATACTTGTCTAGATTTTTTGTAATTTCTTCGAAATCATTTGGTAATAATTTCAGCAGGCTCTCTTCATCTTTAGTTCTAAAATCAGATTAACAATTATTGAATCAAATACTTTGGTTTAAAAGATTAAATAATTATGAAAAATATACAAAATGATCTGGGAGATCTTAACTTAAAAGTTATTTCAGTATTCAGAGAAAAAAGTGTAAAAAATCAGCCAGATTGTAACATATTATTACACTCACATAGTCTTCGATGCAATTACATTTTTCACAGGTTCTATATATTTAGTGATTTTGCTCAATTTATTCCCTGAAAAACACAATTGTAAATATAAATTGCATTAAGTAAAAAACTAGTTTCACCTATCAGGCTTCACCAGGGAGGGCCTTGTTTATTCCATAGATAAATATGAATAATATTGATGTTAGATAGCAAGGATCCAGGTAAACCTTCTTTCTGAAATGTTAGTACCTACGGAAGTCAAACCTATCTTTAGATCTACTTTATACTAAGCTATTATACTTCAGGAATTCCATCCTCCAACTCAGAAACTATTCTCACTTGTTTTTTTTTAATTTATAGACTAGCGCTTGGTTGCAATCAAACCTGCTAGCAAGTGATGATGCAGGCTAAGATGGAGCATGCTTGCCTAGAAGTTGCTTCCGGAAAACAAGCATCAATCATTATTACAATCGCAATTATGGCATTTTATGAACAGAGGAATATCATATTCGAGTCTTGGCATGAAAATAGTTATGTATTCAACAACAACATTTAATAGTATTTGGTGCAGTTTAAATGTTAAAATATTATTAATTCGGTACCTCTATTTTTTATCTGCTCTTCTCTATAAACAGCCAGAGTTCTTACTGACGAAGATACAGATTCACTAAAGTGGAAGGCACACTCCTTTTCTAAACCGTCAGCTAAGCATTCTTCAGCAAAGAGTTTTTTGCCACCTAAAATTAAATGTCATGAGAAATAAGTTTGTTATCTCATAAGTCATATGAATCCTGTGATTTACTGTACTCTATTTGTTACTAACATCTTTACAAATAGGCAGCTACTACCTAGGTGCCTATTTTGAATGGAGCTATAAATTCAAACAGTTGCAATATTACTGATTTATTGTGGTTAAATAAAATGAAACGATACCTATACAAAACAGTTGTTAATGTATCTGGTAAACTACTCTGTTAATTCGTACGTATCATATATTGTATACATCATATTTGCTTAGAATCTGACAAAAAGTAACTTACACTCATAATTAATTCCGTTAGGGGTGTAAGGAATCTCTTTAATATACTTATTTAGTATTTGCTTGTATGCTGGTCCAGAGTATTGTATTTCATTTGTGAAAACATCGAAATCTTCCATATTTCCTATGTAATGTAATAATTATTGTTTAAAATATTGAAATCATAACTCAAAAATAAACTTTTAAATTTTTTAACCGTAAAATATGACCTTATGACATTTACACAATGTTGCCACTTATCAGTTTCTATTTTTTTTTCTCTCTCGTCTGGCTTTACACAGATTAGCCAATGTCAAGTTTGTAGTTATTTACAAGTTACGGAAAGACTTCGTCTGTATTGGTGTTAGCTGACTGGAAAACGCTCTAAGAGGGTGCGGTGCGTATGTCGGCGAGCGCCAGCACAGACGGGGTCCATAGGTACTTATACAGTTTAACTAACTTGTTACAAATAACTACCAACTTGACATTAGCTAATCTTTGTAAACAGACGAGAGAGAAAAAAAAAGTTACGCTGGAAAGGACTAATTCGTCTGTGTTGGCGTTTGCTGGTGCGCGTGCGGTGCCTTTTTGGAGTGTTAATATCGCTGGCCCACTACTGACAAATGGGTACAGGGCTCCTCCATCTAGAATGAGTAAGGTTTAGGTCACCGTAAAACTGTGGTTCAGGCGAAAGTCCACCAGCTGGCCAACAACCGGTGACCCCGCCGTACAAACGAAGGAAGCACAACTATCGACCCACTATCGACCAAATCTCTGTAATTACACGTCACGCACACAAACTCAACATAAATTCTACGAAACTGGTCACTTAACACCTTCCGATACGCATTTGACACAACGTAGTGATTATATTTTTTTGTTTGACACTTCAATGAAATAATTTAATTTTAAATCGTATCGTAATCGTGCTGTGCAAATTACACAACTTCAAATTGAAGTCTAGGGTTGTCAGAAAATAAATGGGGTAATTTTGCCTAAAAATGAGCAATTTTTTTTTCATTATATTTAGACAAATTTATATTTTATTTTTGATGACAATCATAATATAACTAAGCGAAAAAGGCTGTTTTGTTAATTAAAAGATTTTAAATTGATATTGAAATTTAACTAAAACAAAACTTATTACTAAATTGTAGTACATTTAATATACCAGTCTCCGTCATAATAGCTGCATGCCAAATTTATCATGAAGTACCTAGGTACCTACGTAATTGGTGTACGTACGTTGGACAGATAAAAACATACGTTTTTATCTGTCCAACGTACTTACCATGTTGTCTTCTATGTTTTTTGTAAATGTATATGTTTGTGTGTGCAATAAAAAAATAAATAAATAGGTAATCAAAATCTTACTACATTAATAATATTATTTAGTTATAGTTAGTCCATGATAGGTTGTTTTGGTAGGCACCCACCAAAACAACCTTAGCGACGAACGGAGGACTCGTCACGCGTGATGTGGTCAAAGATGGGACGCTATACGGATAGCTAGAATATTTATCTTTATTTAGGTATTTTTTAAGGTCATAAATGTCAGAAAACACAAGACAAATAAAATATGAACCCATTTTGAATAAATAACTTTGAATTTGGCTTAGAGAAAAAAAAAACCGCTACCCAAGAGCCGCTTTGTGTAATTTGGTAAGAGATCTACGATATAGGGATGTAAACTTGCCCGGTGTATAACACCAAAAGTAGTGAATAGTCTACTAACCCTGCGAGATACGCTAAATAAAATCGCTAACTGGTACATACTTGGATTATTATTAAATATTTTTAGTGAATATATTGCGTTTTTATATTTGACTTTTTAACTTTTTTATTTTTAACTGTCAGGATACGATTATATAGTAAACATGGTGATGGGCACCCTGTTAAGCAGAAATTTTCAATAAGGCCAGAGGCCCTATACTGTAATTAATCAAAATTATGTAAAAACAGAGTAGGTAAATTTTAATACGTTGCAATCGATAAATTATTATTTTCTAGCATCGAACATCCATCGATTTGTAACTATCATAATAAAGACTAATCTAATGAAATCTCATTTTTTAATAATCATCGTGAAAGGGAAAAATAGGGAAAAATAGGAAAATAGGCAAATTTTCATATGTGAATGGTATCATTCCACAACGCACACATACTCATCAACTGACAGTTCCCCTGCTTCATTTGACTTTTCGGAGCATACCATCCTGAGTATTTATTCATCCAAGCTGGCCAAGTGCAGATTGGCACTTGGCAGGCTTCACAGTTCACACTTTTGAGAACATTATGGCGAACTCTCAGGCATACAGGTTTCCTCACGATGTTTTCCTTACCGTAAAAGCAACTGATATTAATTAATTTATTGCTTAAATTGATAATGGACAGAGTATTGTGTTCTTTGATGTAGGTAGATAAGTAATTTGTAAGTTGTAGGTTCGATTTTCTTTTTTGGTTATAATTTATTATTGGGTAGTTAGTTATATAAGAATTACTACGAGACGCCGCGCCGCTAATGAATGGAAGATGTATACCTACCTAATAATAATAATATTGATTGAAATTCCTCAAGCCTTATGTAAGCCGCATGCTAATTTATTGTATACTGTGTGCCAACAACACTATAGGTAGATACCTAGGCTATAATATACTACTAGCATGAGCAAAAGGATGCAGTCAATGTGAAAGTATTAGTTGCAGTTTTAACATTGTCTGTAGCCGTTTATGACACATAAGTACCTACCTAAATCTCCAATTTATGCTCTATATTGTAATTTGTAGATAAGTTCCGAGGGAATTTTTCGAACTACCTCCAAATAAGCCAAAAGTTATCTTCCAGCAATTTCGAATAACTAGGTAATTAAAATTAGTAAATTAGTTAATTACTTATTCTTATTTTCACTGCTTTTTGCAGGACTTGAAAACTCGAACGTATTTTGTCAATCGTTTTTTAACCCCCGACCCAAAAAGAGGGGTGTTTTATGTTTGACGTGTGTATCTGTGTATTTGTGTATCTGTCTATGGCATCGTAGCTTCTAAACTAATAAGCCGATTTTAATTTAGTTTTTTTTTATAGGTGGCTTGATTGAGAGTGTTATTAGCTATAATCCAAGAAAATCGGTTCAGCCGTTTGAAAGTTATCAGCTAGTTATTACTGAAACCTTCACTTGTCGGGGGATGTTATAAATTTTTAATTTACACTTGTCTATGATCATCACTACATTTGGACAACGTATTTATTACAATTTATTTGGTAAGTTGGTAGGTGGGTAGGTATACCTACCTATAGCGGAAAATAGAATTTATTTACGTAGGTTTATAACAACTACCTTTTATGCAGACCCATATTTGGTATGGAATCAAGTTGACCTCATAATAGTAATATTTCTATTACTTAAGTAGGTAGATAAGTATCAGTTCACTACATAGTATAAAACAAAGTCGCTTCCCGCTGTCTTTCCCGCATCAAAATTTTTGTGCGGTTTTTAGGGTTCCGTACCTCAAAAGGAAAAACGGAACCCTTATGTTGTCTGTCTGTCTGTCCGTCCATCCGTCCGTCCGTTGACCTAGAAACATGAAATGTGGCAGGTAGGTAGGTCTTATAGCACAAGTAAAGGAATGAATCCGAGAACCGTGAATTTGTGGTTACATCACAGAAAAAAAATGTGTTTAAATTTATAAAGAAACTATAGTTAACAAGTGGTATCATATGAAAGAGTACCTGTACATTCCAAAATAGATTTTTATTTATTTTTATGCATAAGTTTTTGATTTATCGTGCAAAATGTCGGAAAAAATACCCGAGTACGGAACCCTCGGTGTGCGAGTCTGACTCACACTAGGCCGGTTTTTTAATAGATAGTGATTCAACAGCAAGGTTTATATGTAATACATGCATAACATACTAGAGAAACACTGATAATAATTTTAAAGATTTCTAATGTGATGCCGGAGTGTTGTAGGTATATGTCGCAGGTATATTATATTGCCAAAGCCGTGATATTACAATCTCACTACTTCTCACTAGTGATATTATAATTAAACGGTATATTATGAGTGAAGTTGGCAGTGGGAACGTCAAGCGTTCTGATTGGTCAATTCTTTTTCAACCATCGTTTTCAACATCGGAAACAGACCAATCAGAAGGGGCCTCATAATTTAACCAGTGAAATTGTCAAAATATCATTGCCTTACTACTTCTCACTAGTGATATTATAATTAAACGGTATATTATGAGTGAAGTTGGCAGTGGGAACGTCAAACGTTCTGATTGGTCAATTCTTTTTCAACCATCGTTTTCAACATCGGAAACAGACCAATCAGAAGGGGCCTCATAATTTAACCAGTGAAATTGTCAAAATATCATTGCCTTACTTATCCCCGTGATATTATAATGACTCTAAAACCATACAGTTGAATTGTAAGAAATGAAGTCGGTTGACAATCTACCGTTTGGATTGGATAGAATCAGGCGTTACTTTGCGGAAGTTCATGTTTAGCAAGAAACAGTTAAAAATTATTTTGCTATAATCCGCCAACAGATAAAATCTGTATGGTCAAACATGCAGTTACAAGCTAAGCACCGCTTACCTCCCCAACCAAGCAATAAAGCCAAGTTCCCAAGCAAGCACTGCCACCACCACTCACATGCACAATCTACCGTTTAATTATACTATCACTAGTGAGATTGTAATATCACGGCTTTGACAATATACCTGCGACATATTATACAAAGACATTCTGTAGTATATTAATTAGTATCAGCATTGCGCCCGTGCGAAGTCGGGGCGGGCCGCTGGTACACTTAACTATGTATATGTAATATACTATTGCCACAGCTATTTCCTAGCAATAGTTAAGTGAGTAGGTAGGTAGTACCTTATCTTTGTATTAATAAAGGTAAACCTCTCATTAAAATATACCTAATCCATAAATGACCTAATCGGATTAGTGGTGATTGAAGCCTGTTTAAGTGTATTAGGACTAGTGGGGTAGGTAACTTTCAGGTTACTCTAATTACATAAACGGTATTTACCTACCTGCATAATTCTTTTTAGGGTTTCGTACCTCAAAAGGAAAAACGAAACCCTTTTAGGATCACTTCGTTGTCTGTCTGTCTGTTGGTCCGTCCGTCGTTACTGTCAAGAAACCCTATAGGGTACTTCCCGTTGACCGGTTTCGCAATTTTTTGATAATAATATGTAGGTAGGTACTATTATTATTACCTATTTGAATTTCGAAATACATAATTTAGTAATTTTCTTGAAGTGTAGGCAAAACACTATCATAAAAATTATAAAAATAGATTTTACCAAAAAAGAAAACAAAATATTTGCTTAAAAACTTTTTTATTAGGTTGATTTAAACTTAAACAATGTGCAAATTAATAAACGGATAATTTGCTACAAAAATCAGTTGCCGAAAATCTAGACTTTTCACAAAAATGTTCTTATCTAACTTTTGTAAACATTCGATCAATAAGTAATAACAGATGATTATTCAGCTTATTTTGACTACAAATGCATCTTAAAAATTAAAAGTTTAAGTGGCACTGAAACAATCTTTTGCAAAATACAAGGGCAAAATCTTTCTTCAAAATTGTGCAATATTTAGGCACAAATACATTAACAATAAGAAAAAGTTGATTTTCTAAAAAGGATGCCAAAATTCATTTGAACTTCATTGAAAAAGGACGTTCTTAAGTAATATATTACATAAGTGTTTATGTACAAAAAATGGAAATAAAACTTGGTTCAAGGCAATACTGATGAGTAATACATAAAACGCTACTGAAGCTAATAAATATAAGCAACTAGTAAATGAAGCGTAATATAACCATATCACTTGATTTGTAACGTATTTACCTACTATTCATTATGTATATGTAAAACAAAAATAAACTATTCGAAAGTATTCAACATGCTTAGAATCCCCAACTCATGTGTAAAGCTATTGCTATTTTACATAGCCTTATATTTCATTTTTTTTTGTAAAATACTACCTACACAACAAATATTTTCATAAATAAATTTCATCTAAAGAATGTGTAGATATTATTCTAAATACGTATAAAAGCTACACGTCCAAATAATTAGTAAGTATATTATTTTACGAAGGCATCCGTTGGATATGACTCGAAGGCACGAAATTATTTTAAACGTTTTGCTATTGTACAAAAACATTAAATATTAGTTAGTTCATTTAACTCGATAAAGCTAGAATAAGTTATTTTCCAAGCACCACCTCGCGTTATATTATCTCTTTGACACTATACCTACGTAATAATAAACATTAATGAACCTACATCTAAACAATAGTTAAATATTTGAACAATAAAAACTTTTATTGTATAACTATTATTGCCATTTTCGATATAGTTTTCGAGATATTAGCTAAAACTACCGCCCACTTAACAGCGTGATAAAGATACTCGATCATTCAATTTGATTTCATTTAAAAAAAAAAATGTTGCATGTTAATTTGATTTTAGTAACAATGCAAAAAGATCGAGACAAAAAATCAAGGCCATAAATCTATCACATACAAGTTCGGATTGTTTCGGCAATAGCCAAATAAATAACTAACTATAAGTATATAAAGTAAATATTAACAGCAGATACTGACAATTCCAGATAATGGAATTAAGGGGCATGAGGCGGGTCTACCTGCGAAATTCAAAATTTGGTTTTTCGCAATTAATAAACTAATACGACATACGGCTTATGGCATTCTAATTCCGACAATGGCAGTATCATCTTCACAGGATTACATAAAACTCTTTACTTGACAGTGTTCAGTTTAAGAAATTAGTTAAAATAATGTGTTTGACATGAGTTACTCACAAATTAGTCGATACAATAGCCAATTCCTTAACTGGACTCTTTCAAGTAAAGATTTTTATATAAACCTGTGAGGATGATCCTGCCATTGGCGCAATTAAAATGCCATAACCAACTTAAAACCAAAAAACCAAAAACCAAATTAAATTTGAATTTCGCGGCCAGACCCGTCTCATGACTGTTAAGCAGCTATATTATGCGGTTTACCGTTGCATTTATTCGAATGTAAGCAGTACACGCGAGCTCCGCTTAAATGAGCAAACGGCGCGGTGTAGGCGTTTTACAATACACTCGATTAATGCATGTCCTCACTACATAATTAATTCAATCTTGAACAAATACACCGCTATCTGATACCTAGTAAACTAGACCATAAGCCCACTTTAGGATTGTATACTTTTAAACATGATTATAACTTAAAAACTATGTAAAAAAAAAATTGATCACATACAGGAGTAGTTTCGAAATTAAACTGTGGCACTCAGAAAAATGGAAGTAAAATTTTCGTTGTCTGAGCGTCATCAAGACATATTGTTGTTGATGCCTGCCCTCTTGCTCAGAGGAGAAGCATCAAGAATTCTTTCGTTGAGTTTATCTTCTTCCCTGAAGTGTATTCTCGTAATAACAATGTCTCCCGTGCTTAGGGTTTGGGATCCGACCTCCACTTTCTTGGTTTCATTGAGATCATTATATTTGACGTCGTCGAAAGTAGAATTATGGCATTTGCAACAACAATTTTTCCTGCCCGTATCTGCTATGTTCAAAATTTGGCTTAAATTTGACCAATCTTTGTTCTTAAGCAGAGGTAGGGTCTGTTCCATTGTCTGTGAGAATTTATCTTCGAGTTCCCCACTAAGAGGCGCCACAGCCGAAAGAATAGCTTCCAGACGGTTGATCTTCTCCACTTTGTCCATATTTGTGTCTGACAGTATCTCATCCATCATCTGCATAGATTCTGTGAGGCTGGGAGGCTGTGTGGAGTGTGGTGAGGATATGGAATCTGAAGGGTTTGATTCTAAGCTGGCCATCTCATTTTCTTTTTCATCCTCATCAGAGTCGCTGTCTTTATCTTGACCCATAGCTTCGAGCTTTTCAAGTTTCTTTGAAATTTTGTGACATCCTTTTAGCTTTTCTTTCTCATCTTCAGTTAATTCCAAATACCTCAGCAATCTTATTTCCCTGTTACTCAAAACAATATTCTTGGTGGACTCTGCCAGCTTTGATTTTAATTCACCCACTTCAGTGTTTATTTTTCTTTGTCTTTTTCGTAACTTTACTTCTGTAGGTTGAATATGCATAAAAACTTGTTCATTCGACAATTCTTCAAAAAGTTGTTGATTATCAGGTTTTATGTTACTTGACATGTAAGCGAAGATTGCTGGATTTACAAGAGAGAGTACATCAGAAGCTGCATAAATTATCATATCCTTTGACAATGGTCTCCGTGCCCAGTAACGCTGGTCTCTACGGTATACGTTTTTTAACTGTTCTTTCATAGGATTCATGGGAGCATTGTACAACTCACAAAGTGCATTAAGACTAAGATTCTTCACTTTGTAAACTGGTACACCTTGTTGTTGCAATTGTAAAACCGCATGAGCTGCCTGAGTGTCAAAAATATTTTTCAAAGTAATCTCAAATTGATTGTATAAATTGACCGAGTCATTCCTACAGTCGTGAATAATTTTAATAACATGTTCACACTCAAGGAGCTCCTTTATTTTCCCCTCCACTACCATGCCCGGGCAGGCCATGATGTCCAGAATATAAACTTCTCCATTCATGGTAGCAATTTGACACAGTGTCAGCACTCCTTTTAATCCCAAATTTATGCCTTCACAGTCAAAAGAAACAATACTTTTTGTGGTGCGTCTGTTATTCATGATGCTATCGATGACTGCACAACACTCTCTTATATTTGCTATGACAGTGGTGCTCTGTAACACCTTCTGCCTCCAGGCCTCACCCATCATATTGTTTCTTATACTTGCCATTCCATTAGTATCTTCCGAAGCACGAGCATTTAAGTGGTTGTTAACTCTATCCCGTACCATGTTTTCAGCTAAATTCTTTATAACAATAGAATTTATTCTTTGTTTAAGGGTTTGGTTAGCTATATTAGCTTGTTGAACACGCGGTGATTCTACAGGACTGAGAATCCTATGTGCAGGGCTCCTAACACCATCGGATGGAGTCGGACTCACCACTACGGGAGGAGCAGGGGAGACAGGTTTTTCTTCAACCACTTGCTTTGGTGGGTCAGTCTTAACTTTAGTTTTTGCATTTAAATACATTACAGGTATTTTTGGTTTGCTAATTAGTGTGACAAGATTGGACTGAACGTGGAAACTATCTGAAAATATTTTCAGAAAGGCGCTCAAGTCTGCCGGTGTCTTAAACATTTGATACCAGTATTCTTGAGGGAAGCGAGAAACGATCAAGTGGAACAGTTGGTCCACCATAACGGGACCTTTTGCTTCAATGCACTGTGCAACATAGTCTAGCAACTGTTGGGCAGTGTCTGTGTTTATATTAGCTACAGGCAAATTGTGAAAATGCTCTGAGTTACCATGAGCATTATCTCTTCTATAAGTCTCACTGACTAGAACAACATTATCTTCAATTATCTGAAAAGTTTCCGGGTGCTTCAGAAGGAAATCTTTAAACTCTTTGATACGCTGCCCGGAAATGTGTCGTACCTGTGGGGATGCTTGACTGCGGTGTCCTAAGAGGCTCTTGATAGGTACTTCGGTCCCCTCGCCGTACTGGATCATCTTGTTCGCGAAGTACTCCTTGGCCTCTTCTATGTAGTCGTTATTGGAGGAGGCGCCAGCGCCGCTCAGGTGCCTTTGATACGTGTTGATACCGACATAGTCCCCGTCTATGTCGAACAACGCGGGATACTGGGCCAGGAACTTCTTGAGGCCCGACTGCGACCCGCCTGCGATCTGACGCATCTCCTTGGTGAAACCCTTGGCACCAAACTGGCAGGAAAGATCGTGCAACGTTCTCGGCTCGCCTTTATCGAGCAGGCGCTCCACGAAGAACAACAGAGTGAGATTTCTAGCGAGCTCATATTCCATTGTATCCATTTTCCCGCAGTTGGTGCCAATGTGGTCTTAAACTAAAAATTAATACGTATATGTGTCACCCACAACACCATGAAATTCTTTAATTCTGATGCGAGAAGAGACAATAGAGTAAAGTGACGTGCTTAATCAAGTGTTACAACTTATTACTGTATAGTTAAAAATTCCAACGGTAAAGTAGGTACATTTTTTTGTGGAAATTAAGTAATTTCATAAGAAAACCATTAATTATTATTCTTTATTCACATAAATTCAAATTTTGTTTTCAATGACACAGTGCCTATATTTTAGCTTTTATTATATAAATTTTCACAATAATTATTATGTACGTAAGTAGGTACCTACGAGTACCTACTCTAGAATAATAATTTTAAAGGAAATCCAGTGTCTTTGTGTCTTTCTATCCTATCTTTTACATTACACAGCAGTTCAATTACGAAAAAGCTTCATCATTCATCAATCATTGTTACAATCTCAATCGGCAGAAAAATTTATAGTATTTTGCTTTGCAGCAATGCCATCCAACAAAGGTGACTGCGATCGTCACACAGAGCTGTGAAGTTCCGTGATCGAGAGGCGCGTATACCATAATTTTTATGGTTTTGTATTTTCCCTTGATTGATGGTACAGCGTTTTGTATGGCAATATTTTTATTATTTGTTGGTTATGCTTGGTTTTACTACAGAGAATAATAGTACGTCCATGGAGAATATAGACCACGCCAGACTATTGTGTGAAGAATTTGACGTTGATTTGATGGTATTTCATTACCTATATGATATGTCTGTAGTTATATTATGGTCTGTGGTTTGTAATATAAGACCAAAGACTAAAACACTAAAAGTGGGAGTAAATAATATTGTAGTCTTTGATCTGAAATCAGAGTAAATAATATTTAAATAAGTACATAATTTTATTACTTTATAAGAAAAAGAAAAACTTTTAAATAAAAAATATCATATACTAAACAAGTTAAAGGAATCATTTATTTGCAATCTACATTAACATAAAAGATCGACATAATGGTGAGTTTAAATAATAAAATTGAGTGTACATTTCAATCACAACTACTTAGCCAGCGACTTCCTTCGCATGGATTAAAAAATCGCTTGAGAATTCTTCTTTTGTGGAATAGTCTCCAGGATGTGTGATGTGATGAGATCTGATGTGATGTGATGTGATACCGGGCAGGGGCTTGGAATTTTATAATTTCTAAATCTTCTGTCTGATGTGGTGGGAGGCTTCAGCCTAGTGATTGCTAGTTACCACCTTACTGGCAAAGCTGTGCTGCCAAGCAATTTAGCGTTCCGATATGATACGCAAAACCCTAAGGGCTTAAGAAGAAGAAACTGCCATAACTCTTCCAGGTTAGCCAGCTTCCATCTTAGGCTGAGAACTATAGAGCGCACTTAGACTTTGCTCAGACTTAAGACACTATTAAAACAAGACAGCCTTATAGCGCTGGCATAAATCTGTCTTGTTTTAACTGAAACTTAAGTCTAAGCAAAGTCAAAGTGCGCTCTATAGATTTCAACCTTAGACTGCATCACTTACCACCAGATAAGATTGCAACCAATGGTTAATTTGTATCTGGATAAATTTAAAAAAACCGGCCAAGTGCGAGTCAGACTTGCGCACCGAGGGTTCCATACTGGGGTATTTTATTCGACATTTTGCACGAAAAATCAAAAACTATCATGCATAAAAATAAATAAAAATCTGTTTTAGAATGTAAAGCCCTTTCATATGATACCCCACAGTTATCTTACTTTGAAAATTGAAACACATTTAAATTTTTTTTAAATGATGTTACCACAAATTCACAGTTTTCAGATTTATTCCTTTACTTGTGGTACAAAACCTACCTACCTGCCAAATTTCATGATTCTAGGTCAACAGGAAGTACCCTATAGGTTTTCTTGACAGACCTGACGGACAGACGGACGGACGGACGGACGGACGGACGGACGGACGGACAGACGGACGGACGGACGGATGGATGGATAGATGGACAGACAGACAGACAGACAACAAAGTGATCGTATAAGGGTTCCGTTTTTCCTTTTGAGGTACGGAACCCTAAAAATTAAATTATTAATTTTTTACATTGTGTCATTTCCAGCTGGTACTAGTACTTGGTGACCTGCACATCCCACACCGCTGTAGCAGCCTGCCGCCCAAATTCAAGAAGCTACTTTTGCCGGGGCGGATCCAGCATATACTGTGCACTGGTAACCTTTGCACCAAGGAGTCATATGACTATTTGAAGACATTGGCTAGTGATGTCCATGTAGTGAGAGGAGATTTTGATGAGGTTTGTAATTTTTTTATGTACTTAAGTCAAAATCATAATATGGCATCCTTTACAAGCCCTTGATTATATCAAGATGTTTAATCACTAATTTGAAAAGCAGAATTGATAAAGAATACACAAGCAAGAAACTGTAGAATACAGTTCTAAGAATGGTGATAATTAAAGGAAGGGGATCACAACTCCAATAGATTTAACTACCTTCAAGGCGACAATGAGTAGGCATTTCCTAGACAAGCATGCTTCAATCTAGACTTGATTGTTTTCTCATTTATAATATTAATAAGAAAGCTCTTCTGTAGATACTAATACATTTACTCTACTTTACAGAACTCAACATATCCGGAACAAAAAGTCATAACAGTGGGTCAATTCCGCATTGGTTTGATCCATGGTCACCAAGTGGTACCCTGGGGTGATGAGGAATCTCTCGCGCTGGTGCAGAGGCAGTTAGATGTGGACATCCTTATATCTGGTCACACACACAGGTTTGAGGCGTATGAGCATGAGAACAAGTTCTATATCAACCCAGGCTCTGCTACGGGTGCATACAGTCCCTTGTACAGGTTAGTAACATTTATCATCATCATCTATCCATCGCTTGGTTCACTACAGAGCACGGGCTTCCTCTCAGAATGGAAGATTTCACACACCTTTCAGAAGATTATGGAGAACTCTCAGGCACGCAGGTTTCCTCACGATGTTTTCCTTCACAGTTAAAGCAAGTTATATTTAATTGCTTATAACGATGTTAAAGGTGCATGCCAAGGTTGAACCTCTGACTTACCGATTAGGAGGCCAAAGTAAAAAGTAGCCTATGTCACTCTCCATATCCTTGCAAAAAATCACATCCATCTAATAAAGATGTGTTGCGGCGTGATTGAAAGATTTCACATGGATAACATTAGAAGTGATACAGATACATGAGTTAGATAGATAGATAGATAGAAGTCTTTATTGCACACAAAAACATATGTAAAGGAACACAACACAGAAAGAAGAAAACAGAAAAAACAATTGTGTGCTAAGGCGGCCTTATTGCTTAGAACAAACTCTACCAGGCAACCATTGCTGAAAGGAGAAGCTAAAGTTATTAAAATTTGACAGAAAAATAGCTTACGTAAACTATTTTGAATCCTTTTGAAGAAAATATGAAAACCTTTGAGACTCTTTGAAATCCTTTTCATGAAGTCTGTAAATAAATTGAAGATATTTTAAGTGTAATTATTTTCTTTTCCAGGAACGCAACACCTTCATTTGTATTGATGGACATCCAGAGCTCAACAGTGGTGACGTATGTGTACAAACTGTTAGGGGATGAAGTCAAAGTGGAAAGGATCGAGTATAAGAAAGCGTAGCCAAATCTTTTATAAATATGGACTGTATCCTGAGGGTAGATACATACAGTGGAGTGCAGTTGTTTTTTAAAATAACTACTCAAAGGTAGCTTTATGTAAGATGGTTATGAACATAATATGATTGAAATTGGTACACTGAAAATAATACATGGACGTGGTCCAGAGGTGGTGTGACACCACTCTTATGCCAAAATAAATAAAGCGTTTGTCATCTAGATAACGTTGCATGATGTCTCAACCCATGGGTTGTTACCGGTTACATTGTTTTTAACAAAAACATTTGAAATTATTATGAAGAAAAGTGTGTAATGAAGGTGTTACTTCAATTTTTTTTCTTATATAGTTTACTAGTGGCACGGGTAGCTTATTACAATATTCGTTGGGATCTCTAATTTTTTTTTGACGTGACAACGTCTTATAATTCGATAGAGCCGGCTGCACGCACGAAAAAACATGACTCATGCGGCGTTACCTCGCTCTGAGGCGTTCCATGTAAGGCTTGAAGTGCAAGCGAGAGCGCGGAACGAGCGACAAAGAAGCACGGCCTTTGTTGTCACGTTCAACTATCGTCAGTAAACCGACTTTACAGACAACCAATTTTTTTTTTTAAATATAGCCTGTCACTTAGGAATAATACAACTTTCTACTGATGAAAGAATTTTTAAAATAGGAGAAATTACCCCCTATAAACAAACTTACAAACTTTACCGTTTTATAATATTAGTATAGCTTTAATAATGTCTTAAAATTTGCCGTAATAGCTCTGTCCTATAGATATTTTACAAAAGGCATAACTTTGAAAGATAATAAAGAGCTAAATCAATATCTGCCGTCTTAAAATTTGCCGTAATAGCTCTGTCCTATAGATATTTTACAAAAGGCATAACTTTGAAAGATAATAAAGAGCTAAATCAATATCTGGCTTAGTTTAAGTCTAGAACAACAGAAAAATTGATTTCGCAATGTATAGAAAAACGCGTAAGAAGGGCAACTTTAACACATTTTCAAACAGCTACAGTGACGTCTACTGCGACATTTTTGCCTCCTTGGTCCGTCTAAATATACTTTTAAGGAACATTATGATACGAGCCGTAAGTGAAGAATTTTTCAGTACTGGTACATTTGGCTTTAGATGATCTCAGCAGAGGAAGGGACGTGTATACCGTACATTCCTCTAGAGCGGGATTCGAAAAGTTGATTGACAAACTAATTGCACGCCGGCATACATACATCCCCGTCGTCGCGCTGCACTTCGTCCGACCAAATAAATCGATAAATCACCAATTATGGCGGGTCAAGCTTCTTGCGGTGTGTGATGACTAATAACTAGTAACTTTTTAAGTTAACGTTAACCATACGAAATTGTATAAAGATGTCAACTCACGATGTATTCCCGTCGCTTTTCCACCATACTAAATGAGAAACTCTGGCTCAAAGTTCCGAGTCCCCAGTGTAAATTTTTAAGATAACGTTAACTGTACGTAAATCTACTAAAATTATATGAAGACGTCAAATCACAATGTCCTTTTCCACCTACACCAAACATCAGATTTACGGAATGCTAACGTTAACTTGAAAATTACACTATGAAACTTGAACAACTTTTGATGCGTTTGTATCGCGATGTCAAATTAATTCCGTAAGTTAATTTAAAGACATTTACCTACAGTTAAGGGCCTGAGACCGGCCTGCCCGCGAAATTCAAATTTAATTTGGTTTTTTGCAATTTGTAAACTAATACGACAACGTAGGCTTATGGTTATTTTATTTGCAACGATAACAATATCATCCTCACAGGTTTATATAAAAATCTTTACTTGAAAGGGTCCAGGTTAAGAAATTAGCTGTAGTATCGACTAATTCTGACACATTAGTCGATACTACAGCTAATTTCTTAAACTGGACCCTTTCAAGTAAAGATTTTTATATAAACCTGTGAGGATGATACTGCCATTGTCGCAATAGAAAATGCCATAAGCCTACGTTGTCGTATTAGTTTAAAAAATGCGAAAAACCAAATTAAATTTGAATTTCGCGGGCAGGCCCGTCCCTTCCACCTTAACATTAACTTTATAAGCTACACAAAAACCTCCGAGCATAGTAAATTGTTTGGCGCTACTGTTATTTTATTAATATTATGAACATTCACATTATTATCCTTGTGATCTGGTAATTTTAATTTTATATGTAGGTATATATTTCAGAGCATTTTCTGAATGGTTTAGATTAATATTGCTTTCAAAGTACTTCGTGTATCTAAAATTATACTGGCTTACCACAAAAACTAAACGCTGTTTAAATAAACTTAAATTCGTTTAACCCATACCAATATAACTTGGATGAATGGAAACAAACAACTTGTTAAAAATAACGTTAGTTTAAACCATGTTTAAGTTTTGTGGTGAGACCAATTATATTATGCTTATTTTTAATCAATTAAATGTTTATTTCATGAATCATGTTATTATGTACCTAAGATTAACTACTATGGAGTACAAGTAAGTGTTTATATTAATAAAATACTTCTTTGGTTAGACGAAATGTTTTATTTTTGCTCCTATGACGATATCTTGGTGCTTTTGACATCAACTATCTCAATGCTTTATTCTAATTGCCATTTCGTTTCCTCCGTGCCTCAGAGAACACGTCGCCCTCGGTTATTATTACTAACTTCGGCTAACAATAATTCAGTTCCTTTCTGTCTAGAGTAGGTACGGAATTTTGACCAGCTTGAACGATTGTAATCGTTAAAGCCTAAGGCTGCCTTTCCACCTAAGTGGAGCGGAGAGGAGATTGTGTTCAGTCAACCAATCAGATTCCGTGAAAAAAAAAAACTTGCACTTGGCAAGTCGGACTCGCACACGAAAAACTAAAGTTTGTATGTGTGTGTGTGTGTCACACTTTCACGCAAAAACTACTGGACGGATTTGGCTGAAATTTGGAATGGAGATAGATTATAACCCTGGATTGACACAGACTAATTTTTATCCCGGAAAAACAAGAGTTCCCACGGGAGTTTAAAATAATCTCCACGCGAACGAGGTTGCAGGCATCAGCTAGTATTGAATAAGTTTTGGTAAAACTGCTATAGCTATCTAGCGTTTCACCTACGTACGCTCCGTCGGTCACATCTACAACTACTTATTTAAAATTATACAATCAATTAGGCATATCGATTAGTAAGTATGTATAGTATTGTTTTTCACGGCCAGATAACTTAATTCGTTACTGCTGGGGCATAAAATCAATGTAAAGTACCTACTTATAGAAAAATTCTGTAGGAATTAATTCAATATTAGCTACATATGCCTAACTGCTTATTACAGACAGATAGAGTGGTGCCCCTTACGATAGCGCATTTAGAACACGAGATAAGTAAACAAAACTGTATGTCCATTAAATAGTAGGTTTAATGGTCGCCGACCCGTGCACCCACCGGATTCACCCACCAATGGGTGCATGGGTAATTACTAATTCGTATACTTACCTACTTAATATTACAGTATGTCGATACCTAGGTACCTAATGGTTTAAAAATATGTACCTACTTAAGTATATAAGATTATCCTAGGGTTCCGTTTTTTCATTCGGATCTAAGAAGTATAAAACCAGTGATCCATCAAACATGGAAAACTAATTGCTGGTGGTAGGTAGTTATATACCTATAGGTACAAGTTTCATAAATGGGTTACGAATATAAATTGTTCATGGTCTTCTCAATTGAAATGGATCTTACACCAATTTAAATGTAAGTTAGCAGTTTGTTTATCATAATATTATTATTATTACCTTGCAGTTAAATTCTAAAAATATCATGCCATTCATCATCATCATCAGCCTGTGGACGTCCCATGTTGGACATAGGCCTTCCCTATAGAGCGCCACCACACCCGGTCCTCAGCCTTCCTCATCCAGCCACTTCCCGCCAGCCGCTTTATATCGTCGGTCCATCGTGCTGGAGGGCGTCCCACACTACGTTTGCTTAAACGCGGTCTCCACTCAAGGACTTTCCGGCTCCAACGGCCATCGCCTCTACGACAGGCATGGCCTGTCCACTGCCATTTCTGCTTGCTAATAGTTTGGGCTATGTCAGTGACCTTGGTTCTCCTGCGGATCTCCTCATTTCGGATCTTATCCCTCAGGGAAACTCCTAACATATATCATGCCTTTATTAAATTTTATCTTTCAGATAAATGAGGAAAATCATCCCCTATAAATAAGCTATCCTATCTATACTTACGTTATCTAGTCTGAATATGAGGCAGTTAACCTAAATTGCAATAAATTAATGCATCCAAGAGGTCGGACTCTTGGAGGCGTACGTGTACTTGTATGCGTAGCAACTCACGTGCCGTACACTGCTGCTCAAGAATAAAACGTAGCAACTGTCTTTTTATCAAAATAAGCAAATTGCGGAAATTAGGTAACTACTTAGGTAGAGATATATGTAAAAATAAATTGTCTCTTAGTGATTATTAAATAAGGGTTCGGCCAAAATAGTGAAATCCACGTCCTCAGTTTTAAATTTCCCTAATCAAATTCAATAATTTCAATTATCAATAAAACTACATCGAATATTTATGAAGTCATATATTTTACTACTATTTCATACAAACTACCATACCAAGCGCGTAGGTATCACTGAATTACAACTACGTCTACCTCAGTGATACTGATTTGATTAGAACTTGACCACGTTCCTATTGGTACTTAGCTATTTTTCTGGTGTAGGTATATTAATTCTTTTAATTGCTGTAATTAGCTGTAAGTTTTCTTTATAAATAAATAATCAATTAAGATATTTGTGGCTTAAGTAGGCCATTAATACATGGAGTGAGCTAAACGCCGTGCATTAATAGACTTTCTTAAGTCACGATTATCTCATACATAGTATTTTATAGCGTGTTTAAGCCCGCGTAACGTTTATCCGTGACTTAATAAGGGTTAATTTTCCAAGGAGAAAAAATTAACTTAAGTAGTTACTTAGGACACGGGTAAGTGTTATTTAAGTACGGATTTTGGTCACTATCTAAAAGTAATGAAAATGCACTTGCTAGATTTTAATCTGAATGAGTAGCAATGTACTTACTACTTACCCAATCTTCCTATTGAATAATCATACTCAAATACAAACCCGAAAAGTGTCCTCGAATTTTTATCACTAGATAAAAAACTCAATTTACAAAACCTTCCCAAGTCCTATAGTTTTATGGTCGAATGTCGATTAACTGGTCGTAAATATACGCATATCCGTCGCCGGGTAAACAAAAACAATTCCACATGTACGCAGCGTAAAAAGCTGTCAAGTTTAGAGTTGTATAAATAACTATGCACCCTAATATAGATCTTATAGCTTCACTATACGAACTTCTGTTCCTTAATTTTTTTTCTGTTTACGAGTTTATCGTAAGTTTTGTTGTGCCGGCTGGAACTAACTCGCCCCACCATCCGTATGCATCCAATAAAACCGAACGCATATTCGAAATTCAAATCAGATTGTTGTTATTTAGTTGCGCGTGAGGTGCTACCGGAAGTTGCGTTCGATTACAATCAAAAATTAATTTGACTTTTTATTTTATTTTTTAATTATTAGATTGGAATGTTGTTATATATGAATTATTAAATAAACATTGTGTTAAGTACTTAATTGAGGTACAATAAGTGTTATTATAAAAGTGACAAAATGGCGATCTCTCTAATGAGATATGGACTGCGTTCAGCCGTATTCAATTTGGAGAAGACTGCGGCTATTCTTTCAAATCCCAGTGCACATAATCAGATAAAGGTATATGTGATAGTAAAAATCACATTTAATTTAAAATAATAAAACAGTATGTAGTATATTGTAATGTTAGATTGGTATAATAAATATATAAGTAACGTAAAATTTACATGGTCAAACATGACTTTTTATACCATCAATATAAATGAAGCTAAACTTGACTTCAGGTAACTCTACATCTTTAGCATAGTTCTTATGTAATTAGTTAATTACTAATAATAACAATTAGTAACATCGTCAGAAACGACCAGTCTCTCAAATAGACACTGCGTTGGTCTTTCTTCGGTCGGAGGGGTTGGATATACTAGTTTACAGAAAATGATTCTATTTCATTCTAACTTCTAAGGAATAAAAGAAACAAAGAATTAAGTATGGATTCTGCCTACCCTAAACGGCCACTTTTTTATGATGTTACCTTTTTAACATTCCGATGGAGATAAGCTTTTGGGTCCAATATCCGATGGTTCTTCATCAAAAGTAGGTATCTATTGGTTGGTTATGTATGTCTGCAGTAAAAAAGGCACAGTCTTCGATTTATTACTAGCTGATTATCATTTATTTTTGCGACTTTGTTCGCGTGGATATAGGTTTTTTAAATCCTGTGAGAACTCTTTTATTTTCCGGGATAAAAAGAAGTGTATGTGTTAATCCAGAGTATCAGGTAGGGTATCTTCATTTTTTATTTCAGCTAAATCCGTCCAGTACTTTTTGCGTGAACGAGTAACAAACATACACACACACTATCTAATACAAACTTTCGCCTTTATAGTCAGAGAATATTAGTGTGAAGTGTGATTAATTGATTCAAAAAAAGAATCAACTTCTGTGAAACGACTTTCTGTTAGACTCCATGATTAGACTAATTCCATTAGTCTTCTAGGTAACTAGGTAATTAGGAATACATTTTTTTTTTTTCATATTATTGTATATCAGCTTTTATACTGACACTTTCGATGAATTATAAAGAAAGGCGTTAGATTCGTTGCCTTATTGTACCTACCGAACTTTCTCATTAGACCTTTTTATTATTGTAACCTGATAAAAATTAAAAACAAAGCGAAATAGGTATATCTCATATAGATTTCACTATAAAAAAAATGCGGGAACCTTTGATAACCTTATATCGGCGAGCTATCACACGAAGTTAACGAATCTTTAAATAGATATTAAACCTATTAAAGTTATGTCATAAAAGGCATTTTTACCTTAAATTGGCTGTTATATGGTAATAATAATAAAAAGAAAGAAATCTTCATTAAGTTTTGTAGTCAGACTAAACATTAAAGTGTATCTAACGATACACTTTAATGAGGGATCTTACAGGTTTTAGGTCACTCATTCTCCTGTAGATTTATAATATTTCATGGTGAACTTTTTAAAGCTAGTGTTGATTGCAGAAAATTACAGTCGAATAGTGGAAAAAGTTTGTATGCATTCATTATATTCTGAATATTTTGAGACAAAAAAATATTCCAAGAAAATATGCTATGAAAATATGCCATGCAAAGAAAATTCCTAATAATTTTACTATTTACTTCTTACTTTATTACTATCTTGATTACTAGGCGTAATCAAGATAAGAGAGAAAAGCAAGTAAATAATTCTGGAAAATATAGCTATAATAAAGCATAATTAATATGTTAAGATTAAGCAAAACACCTATTGAAAAGACGTTTTCTTACGGAGCCACACATATGATACCAGAGAATTATTTTACGTTATGCTTGAAAGCGACTACCTTGAAATGAGTCCCCAAAATCGTTAATAAATAATAACAAACAACATTTGTAAACAAAAACATGTGCCTACGTGCTGATTACCATGTTATATAATAATATACTTGAACGCAATATTAACACGTTATTAACACCCGTAAAATTGTACTTAAGAGCTAGTTCGAACTTACCACAAAGTGGTTTTCAGATTTGATCATGTACCTACTTGGAAAACTTTGAATTATCTATCTACTACTTATCAGTTAAAACTAATTAATCATGAATCAATGCTCAAAAGTCGTATTAGTCCATTTCCCCGTACCTACCTAACTAGGTAGTAGTTAGTTGAGATTGTAAAATAGAAAGGGTGTTTTATACATAGGTCTATAATAATTCTAGATTGTTGCGCGTATTCATTGTTCTGCGTGTAAATAATAATTAGTATCTAGTTTGTTAGATTCGACAAAGTACTAGGTATCATGTCACATAAGCTTGTATCATGACAAATTACGCCTCGGTATCATGACAAATTAAATCTAGGTAGGTATCATGACATAAACCCTAATCCTAAAACATACCGATAGGTACCCAACCTATAGGTAAAAAGTCGTAAATACAAAGTAAAAAATCGAGGCGTAGATAGAAGCTAGGTGCTTGTATTGGAGAACTTAATATGAATACTTACATAAAAGCCAATCCAACTAGAAACGAAAACTTGAAACTTGTAGGCAAATAAGTAAATTAGTATTTGACAAGATTTGTACATAGCTGCGTCTGGCATGATGAGTTCAATGACCGCGTTAAAGCCAAGTTCATACTTGCGTCACTTGCGAGTTGGATGGTTGCCGCAACCATGGTTTCATAGTAGATACGCATATGATATGCGAACGAAAGTATGTGGGTGTCTCATGGTCTATCTGAAGCCTTCACAAAATGTAAACAAACGACAACTACCTAGCTACTAACTTATTAAGTTTAGAAACCAAGAGAAGAAAAATCGAAATAGTTAAGTATATACATATATATCTAGTTACCGTAATAACTGATAACAGAACAAAAAGTAGATAGGTAGGTACATTATTTTAGTAATAACCCGTTAGATTATAGTGTCATTGCATTCTTTTTGCAAACCTTTCTACCTATGTATAGGTAGGTATTTAGGTAGGTATGTGGGTCTGTACCTACAGGCCCGGCCGGTACATGCCTACTATTTGTTTAAACAGCTTTTTTAAAGTTCAACATTTCAATTGAATAACAAACGGATACGGAATTTTATCTGGCTTTATAAATGTGGTTTAAATTGTATCAATTGCAACGATGACTCGTTTGTAGGGTTCCGCAATAAACAAGGAATATCCGTCCGGACATAAAAGTGAAATAAAATCTTGAGAAACATATTTTTTTAGCTTTCCTCACGTACACCTCCCCTACACGTAAAATGGGGTCGATTTTTTCGATCGAAACTTAGGTATCTACTTAGATGAAGTTGTTATGATTGTGACGGCTACCTAACTACGGAATCCTGCACTGCACGTTGCCCGACACGGACTTGACCGGTTTTTATCAATGGTCCCAATATCGTTTGAGGTCAAACGGAGACCGGAGGTCATATATCAATAATTCGGTCTCGTTTATTTTAAGGGACAGTGCATAGTGGCAGGTGACAGGCTTGGGTACTTTTCCCATCATCAATTTCAACCGATAGATGCCCACGGCTGGATTTATGTCTTTTGTAGGGAGTTCCACACACCACGGTCTTGTGCCGCCTGAATACAGCGGCTCCGTGAGACTTGTTAATGTCATTTGCCCACTTAGCGCGAGGTCTTCCAACGCTGCGGTTTTCCGGTGCGAGGTCGCCATTCAAGCATCTTGGAACCCCTAAATAATGTCCGTCGGCTTTACGAAATATGTACCAACAGCAAAGTGAGATATGCCCTGTATTATAAGTAATTCAAAGTATAAAGTTGTTAGTTACCGAAATTGTTTTCCCTTTCAATTGTTTCTATCATGCATCTTACAGTTCTACTATTTTATTGATTAGATTTTTTTTACTATTCGTGGGATGGATGCAAGCTGAGTTTGTTTCTCGATCCGTTTACGTAAGAAAAACCTGTGTTGACTGATAGTAGGTGTGTGACCGAGTTATTTTGTATGCAAATGTAAGTTTACATTCACTTCCATAGAAATTCCATGGTGACATTTACACAAATGTTTAGAACCATAATCACGTAACCTAGAAGATAACATTTGGTTCCTAGCTTGTACTTTTACTTAGTAAAGTTTTGTAATTTACTCAGTTTTCGTCTTTATCATTTGCAGAGAAAAAGTGACTTCTCGGAATTCGAAGCTGCGATCTGTTGAAAAGTCTTTAAACACCTGTAGCTGTGTTCTGCCTACAACTAACCCATCGATGGGAAAAAATTTCACACCCCTATGTTGCCCCCCGAGGGATTGAATTTTCAAAAATCGTTTCTTAGCGGCTGACTGCGTCATAATAGCTATCCAGGTATCCAATAAGTAGATTGAGATGTGCGTTGGTAGATCAGTGAGTCAGTCGAACTTGAATTTAACGAAAACTCTTTAAAACGTAGAAATTGCTAAGCTTCGTTTGGTTTGCATTGATTATCCTTATATTGAAACATTCTACACGTACCTATAGCGTAACAACCACTCTCAATAGCGAAACAATACGTTATTATTTAGACCCCAATAAACATTAATATCATTGACCTTAAACGCCATACTGATTTTATGTAGAGTCGTAAATATTTCGTACGCATAGGTAATGTAATTCTTAGAAATGTGTTGTTTTCTTTTACTCTCTGTTTAACGAAAACTCTTTATAACGCATTAAAATACTCGGTTCCTTCAATATCGCCTATTTATATGAAGCTTTCCACATTTTTTTTAAAAGAATAATGCTAATCATGACTAATACTCCCCTTTCCCCTCCAACTAAGCTTTAAGCTTGTGCTAGGAGTGGGTTATGGGTGGGATTTGAACCGCCGACCTTTCGGAATTCAGTCCGCTCCTCAACCGTTGAGCTATCGAGGCTCTAAACATCATTGCAACTATTGCGGCGCGCTGGGTTACAATTTGCAAACGCCCGAAGCGTGTTACGGTGCAAGTTACAACACACCACCACATGAGTAAAGATCTGACACCACACCACAGTAATCTGTCTGCAGCTTTCCGTTTTAATTTAATTCATTAATTAAAACTATTAACTTTATAATGAGGCTGATGTAGTTAATGCGGTGAACGACGTTATAGTTTCATCTACCTTGTTATTTTGTGCTTCAAGGTAGGAAAGGAAGGGCACTCGAAGGGCATTGGCCCTTTGGTTCTATTGTTTGTATAGTGTATACTACATATTACTTGTACGAACATAGGTACCTACGTGATACGAACAATTATTAACAAACTAGCTGATGCCCGCGACTTCGTTCACGTGGATGTAGGTTTTTAAAAATCCCGTGGGAACTCTTCGATTTTCCGGGATAAAAAGTAGCCTATGTGCTAATCCAGGATATAATTTATGTCTATTCTAAATTTCAGCCCAATCCGTTCAGTAGTTTTTGCGTGAAGGAGTAACAAACATACACACACACACACATACAAACTTTCGCCTTTATAATATTAGTGTGATAGTGTAACTAACACATTAAGGGTAACTTTTCACTGATAGAGCTATTTCAAAAGAAAACGGCAGCATTAAACTAACCGATTAGAATGTAGATTATAATATCTAAATGGAGTTAAGCAGAGTTGTGATTTCGACCAACCAGATACCTAGCTGAGAGTGATACAGTTATCACGTCAGCTAGAAACGACCTGATTGGTCTATTGAATACGTCTCCGCTTCAGTAGAAACACTTTGGTTAGGTACTTGGTTGGCGCAGCGTGCTATCCTTTCCAAAGGCTGGAAAGTTTCGAGATGGAAACCTGTTCTCTCTGAACTGATTTTTTTTTTGTTATCAGTTCATTCACACAAAAGTGGCCTGCAATGGCAAGGTCTGCTACATCCAGTACCAAGAGAACCGCGAGCTTGGCTTAGTGGAACGAGCGATGGCGCTTCGGAGGAAATACAGCAAACATCACGGCAGACCCGAGGAGAACCGCAGGAAAAAGGAATCCGACAGCGAAAGCGACTCCGATTGCGATACCGAGTGCAAAGGATTCGATCGGGTTAGTTTCTACATCTACCTACCTCTCAATTTTTTTTTTTTATTTCGTTACAAATTAGCTCTTGATCGCGATCTCATCTGGTATTAAGAGGTGATATAGTTTAAGATGGAAGCTGGCTAACTTGGAAAGCATATGACAGTTTTATTAAGGCCATTCATCTTATCATGTGTTATAACTTACAACAGAATTTACTAATTTTTTAAGGAATAATTTAATAATAGAGATACCTACTCTTGCTTGTTATAGTCGGAATTCTGGCGTCGGAAAATGCGTACAGTGCACAACATCCTTGACGTGGACAAGGATGGTCTGATCTCATTCAACGATTTCCTGCTCTTGTCCGAAAGGTTTAAGGCGCTGGGGCATCTGGACGATGAGCAGGCGAAAGAATTTACTGACATTATTAAGGTAATCATTATTAATATTGCTGGTCGAATATCAGCCACATGCATACCAAAGTCAAAGTCAATTCAAAGTAGGTATTACACTTTCTGATTGTCAAACAATGATGTAGTGGTAATAAATAATTAACAGTTAACAGTCTAGGTAGATATCTCCAAAAAAGTAAAAGAGAAATCTTATATAGAGTTTATTAAAGCCACGACAGTTAATATCTGATATCTGAAGTTGTGTGTATAGTTATATTTCAATCCTGGCATTTCGGGCAGGATACCTACCTTTTTTACGTTGACATTTAAACAAAAGGACGTCGATTTCACTCATTTCACTTTCAGGTTACAATAATAAGTTTTTCGCAAAGTCCTCCTACAAGGTTGTAACCAGGGGCCCAAACTATTGAACATGTAGGTATAACATTGACAATTGGTTTGCTACAGAAAACCTGGGAGGAGCAATGGGGTGCCATAGACCCCTACAACTTCGTCACAGTGGAACAGTATTTGGAAGATATGCATCACATGCTCAATGATAAGACATTGAAAAAGAGGGCCCATAGGTGGTTGCCGTATATTTTTAAGGTAAGCTACTTTTTGAATGATAAAGTATTAGAAAAGTAGGCTTCCTGCGTTTGTGAATGACTTTCCTTCATGAATGAATGAAATGAAAATAAACAAAATATGCGTTTTCTCATGCTAATATGGTGCCAATGACTTAGACAGACAGGGGAGCCAACATAACGCCATAGGAACTATTCGTTGAAACGATCTATACCTATTCCATAATAATTTAAGTTGACAGTTGACATATAGAGCAAATATGGCCAGTGAGTTCTCAACACGTATGCACTATATGATTACTTTTTATTTTTGTGCAGGCTGTAGACAAGGATAAGTCGGGCTTCATTTCCGTGAACGAGTTCAAGCTGTTCTTCCAGTGCCTCGGCCTCAGCAACGAGCACGCCGCCGTCGCTTTTGCTGCCATCGACACTAATGGGGTAAGTACTGCCACAGAAGAAAAGTCTGTTCGCTAACATAGTGTCGCTACACTCGCAAACGCACTCATTATTTTGCTTTTACTTCATTAATTTTCACTTTATTTCTTGAATAAATGTTTTCTAATCAAAACATACATACATACATAGACTGCTAAAATCATAACCCTTCCTTTCGGCTTTGCCGTAGTCGGGTAAAAAATAAAATAGAATACTATATTATTATTGTAATAAAATGCAAATATAAATAATAAACACAAGTTAGGTAGCGACACTATGTTAGTGAACAGACTTTACTTAGGCTGAGATCTATAGAGCGAACTTTGACTTTGTTTAGATTTAAGATACAGTTAAAACGAGACAGCGTTATGTCGCTGGCATAAATCCGTCTCGTTTTAAATGAAACTTAACTCTGAGCAAAGTCAAAGTACGCTCTGAACTTAGAACTTAAAACTCATACGCATTTCTCCATACAACGTATTACCCCGATTATTCTTATTCTTCTTATTATTATTTTGTTGAATGTAAAACTAAGCCAATCAATGATTTATCTCTCAATTATACCCGACAATAATAATCAGTTATGACCTCTGATATATGTCTATTTTAGGCCACATTTCGAGGCAAGATCTGGGTGGAATTTCTAAACTCTGAAAATATTAATATACTTCTTTATTTTTAACCGAATGCCGAAATACGAAGTCTCATGTAAAGTATATCTACCTACTTAGGTATAAATTGACCATTGATTGATTTCAGCACCAATTGAACCCCCTTATAGGTAGGATTTCTGGAAACCCTTTCTTAGTGAACGCCTACATTGTAAAATGAACCTATTTACTACCAAAATTTCGAATTTCTAACCCTAGCGATTTAAGCTGTGCGTTGATAGCTCAGTCAGTCAAGACTTTTTATAACTAGATCCTACTAATATTATAAACGCGAAAGTTTGTATGTATGTATGGATGGATGTTTGTTATTCTTTCACGCAAAAAACTACTGGGCGGATTTGCCTGTTTGCAATGAAACATAGGCTACTTTTTATTCTGGAAAATAAATGAGTTCCCACGGGATTTAAAAAAACCTATATCCACGGGAACGAAGTCGCGGGCATCAGCTAGTAAAATATATGTAAAAGGAAAAGGTGACTGACTGATCTGTTAAAGCACAGCTTAAACTACTGGACGGATCGAGGTGAAAGGGATCCGCTAAGGATTTTCGAAAATTCAACACCTAAGGAGATAAATTAGGGATTTGGTATAGTTCATGCGTATGAAGTCGCGTGCACAAGCTAGTGCATAAACGAATATACATACAAAAATTATTTTTAATTAGAAAAGTGTATTAGATAATATAAGTATGCATAACACAGCTTATTTTTAATTGCAGGATGGAAAAGTATCACTCAAAGAATTCGTAAAGCTCGGCAAAGACTTCTTCACTACAGAAGATGAGAAGAGAGTGTCCAAAATGTTTTGGGGGCCGCTCATCGAAGTATGAATAAGATATTCATTTATGAGACGTCCAAGTCAAGTTTTCATAACTTTGTATGGTCTTTAGAGACGCTAAATGTATTCCTATTTTATTATAGGTTTTATTAATTAGGTAATAAGTTTTCCATGTATATGTTGTTAAGACAGATTCAAATTATTGATTGTTTTGTATTTTAAATATCTGATACTTATTTGGTACGTAGGTTCTTGGCCACTTTTCAATAATGATAGCTAGTTTTTAATTGTATACTTTAGTTTACCTTAGTTTGCTTAAAAGATAAACGAATCACAGAAATCTTCCACGAGGAACGCGTAAACGACGCGATTTCCTCGGCGCTTTAGATCTTCTGGAGTAAGATTTTTCACTTGTATGAAGAATTAATTCTCAGTTCGTGGCAATAAAGTCGTATGGGTCGCGTATGAAAAGTAAGGATAAGTAAAGTATACAATTAAAAATTAATTGTATTTTTGGCCCTAATATCGTAATACTCGTGAAAATATATACGGCAGTCGATCCTTGTGTTCATTTAGAAAGTATTAGAATATGTAAAAAATATATATAAAAAGACTTACGAGATGAATCTCAATAAAATAATGACTAAATAGATCAATTCTTTTATTTACTTCCTGTTTTAACCAAATATGTAATTCACAATTTTTTATTTCATTGGCACTTATACCCTCGAGCCTTATGTATAGTCGATCATAAAATTGCTTTACTTGCTTTTATTGGGTGGTAAGGCAATTTTATGGATACAGCGACGTCAGACGAAATGCGCACATTCTCATGTACGATTTATAACACAAAGAACTATATGAAGAACGACAAAAATCTAAGCGCGGCGTTTTCGGCGCGCTACTGCAGCAGCACGGGTAAGGGTGCGTTTCCACTGAAGCGGAGTGGAGTGGAGACGTGATAAATATACTCATCTGGTCATTGCTAGACGACGTGATAATTTTATCACTCAATAATCTCTGAACTCTCGCGCCGCTTCAGTGGAAACGTACGTTATTACAAGTACAACTCACAGTGTTAATGACTTCATACAGTTGCTTGTATTACAAAACTTCTAGAACCCGCGTTGTACACATTTCCGTCGAGCATTGCATGTTTAAGGCTAACGGGTTCACATTGAAAATAATAATTTTTTACGCTTTGATGAAAATCGCCATAAATTTTAATCAATACTCACATGCGTGTAATCAACATTAAGTTTAATAATAAGTAATTTGACTAGGATTGCCAATGCCCTCCCATATTTTAGGGGTTACCCCATTTTTTGGCTGCGTGCATGCCCCGCCTGCCGCTGCGCCGCCCGCTTGCCGTAGTGAAGTATAGCTTATATAAGTATAAATTTGAAAATAAAATTATTATTCTCATTAAACTCGGCTTTTTTTATTGTCTCCCGTAAAAAATTAAAAAACCCGTATTTTTGGTGCTGGTAAGTAACCCTTAAATCAAGAAGTGGCAGGTGGCAACCCTAAATTTAACAATTTTATTTTTTATACTACCCCTAGTTGATCCTTTAGTAATTTGGTTTCTTCGATAAGAGATGATATCTGGCTGGTTCTGAAAAGATAAGAAAGATAAATAAGAAACTAAACTTCCTTACTTTTCAAAAGAATTCATGTACTCTGATTCTCTCAGGGTGAGTTATGCTTAGTCTTCTTTTGTAAATAGGTAATAATCAGTAGTCCGAGAGAACCTTCAGCTTTTTGCCCATTTTGGTAGAGTGGAAGTTAACTAAGACTATGAAATCAATTTTTTATATTTTTATATAAATCAATAAATTTATTTCAATTTGAAGCAACAAATAATAAAAAACCAAGATGGCGAATTTCAAAATGGCCGCTTACAAATTTAAAAAATACACATAAGTACATAATTATAAGTACTCTTGGTTGATGGTACGGAAGTCGGAACCCTTCGTGTATGAGTTCGACTCGCACTTGGCCGGTTTTTTAAATGGCCAAATAATGTATATCTGAGGAAATGTTTTGACAGATTTTGTATTGGAAATCATAAAATGACTATTCGTCATTTTAATGGCGATTGAAAAATCAACAGATGAATATATACTCACTGTTGCTGCAGGATGGACCATATCGTGTCGCTGTGAGACTTGCCGAGTACTGTTTGTTTCTTCTTGTACTCTTCTCGCCACCGCCTCAACTGGAATTATTAAATAAATAAAAATATATTTTATTCAGTAAATTCACTTAGAGCCGATTCACACCAAGCACGTACATGTGACCACGCGCGTAGTGACGCGCGTGAATCCATAGACATGACAACACGCATTACGTCTACGCGAACGTTCACGTCACGCAAGCGGTATGCCATATCTCATACAGTTCCATATGGTACGCGCTACGTCTACGCATACGTGCTGCATACGCGTTTGGTGTGTCCCAGCTTTTATAATCAAAAAGACAGAAAATCCGGTACGATGCCGTGTAGAAACCGATGGGTCTAATAAAACTGCCATACCTTTTCCAAGCTAACAATAACTTAACTTGCTTGCTAACAATACCCAGTACCGAGTCCCTTACCTCGTCCTGCTGCTGCTCTTTCAGTTCCTTGAGCAGACGTATCTGGTCGCCGAGGGCCACGGCGCGCCGCTGATGCTGCAACAGCTCGGCCAGCAGCCGCCTCTCCTCGCCGGTACTGCCGCCCGCTCGCAAGTTCCTCACTACCGCCGAACATCTGTAGAATAGACTAGGGATGATGACTACTAGTCAAATCAGCGACTTTTAATCAAACGTCAAAACGCTCGCTTAGTATGGGAGCTTGTATGAAATACACAGATGTGACGTCATAACTTTTAACGTAATTTGACGTACTTTTTAGTTAAGGGGCATGAGACCGGCTTGCCCGCGAAATTCAAATTTAATTTGGTTTTTCGCAATTTGTAAACTAATACGACAACGTAGGCTTATGGCATTCTGATTCCGACAGTGGCAGTATCATCCTCACAGGTTTATATAAAAATCTTTACTTGAAAAGGTCCAGTTTAATAAATTAATTAAAGTATCGACTATTCTCACAAATTAGTCGATACTTTAATTAATTTCTATGATTGTAATCATTTTAAGAGTTCCGAAGGATACTAACGGGGCCTTATTACTAAGACTCTGCTATAACTTTTTATGATCTGAAAAGAGCAACTGCTGATTTTCTTACCGGCTCATTTCAGTAGAATCTTCATTCGGAATTGGTGGCGGAGACGTAGTATAAGATACACTAGTTGACTACGTGAAATAAATAAATTTTGATTGTAATATCGAACTGGGGCATAAGTAAGTGATGTTACCTGTATTTCATATCTTCCTGGCGTTTTTCAACCAAGGCCCGCTTTTGCTTCAGTACCGTCGATTGATGGTGCACGTTTTCAATTTCTTTCTAAAATAAAAAATGTATTTTAAAATTACTATTAAAAAAAAGTGTGTTATTTTTTTTTAAATGGCCAAACTGCTATAGTTACCGCCAGTAAGTAATCATATAATTGGATGAGAATAAAACTGCTTTACATTTACTGCATCAAAATTACATTTGACAATTGATTCAAAGTGGCCAATACATAGAAATAGATACGAGTATATACAAGTACGCTAGAAAAGGTGAGCTATACAAAATTTTTAGTGCCGATTCGAAGCGCCCCACTGAGCGTACCAGGAATTAAAATTGACACTAAGTGGGCGCTCACTGCTGTTATCAGCGCTAGGTGAAAATCAAGTTGTTTCAAAAATAGGTTGGCAATCGCAGCTCCAGCGTACAAGTATTAGTCGAGGTCAGATATGTATTTAAATTATGTAGTATCATTAATAAACCAAAAAGTCATTATGATAAAAGTATGTACACATGTTATGTAAGGTGACTACTAACGGAATTATTAAATTACTTTCCCAAATTGATCTTTAGGGGTATCGCTCACTTGACCAAGAGTCGAGGCGCCGAGCCGTACTCTCACACGCAGCGCTTCTTCTCAAGGTACCTACTATTCTACTTATTATACTATGGTATATGAACCAAAATATGGTATTACATTCACTGCCAGGAGCCGAGGCGGCGTAAAAGGCGTCGAGGCGGCGCTTCTTGTACACTGCTCGATCTCGCCGCCATTTTGTTGTTTTGTTTCGTGCGACGACATGTGAGTGAGTGAAATAAAGCACACTAGCTGATGTAGTATAAAGTAGGTAGGCATCCTATGTCCGCCCCTAGGATACAAGCTATTTCTGTATCAAATAGATGATACCTGGGACTTTGTCCACCTAGTTTTTTAAGAATCCCATGGGAACTCGTTGATTTTCAGGGACAAAGACTATGTATAAACTAACTAACTATGTAGGTATAGACTATAAACTATGTCCATCTCCGTAATGCAAGCTATGCCTGTATCGTTAAAATCGATTAAATTGTGAAAAGCTAGCAGACAGACAGACTCAGTTTCGCAATTATAATATTAAGCATGGATGTGTCATTCTTAGTAACGATCGACTCTGGTATAGCTAATTAGACCGAGCCGAGCTCTAATCCACCTCTACTTTGCAGTGAGTAATGTCCTTTAGACAAGAACTACTTACTCGTATTAATAGACTATTTTACCTAACATTGAACGTGTAAATTATTAAAATAGGAAAATTATAAATACATTGGTGAAACCACTAAATAAAAATTGTTCAAGAAACTATCAACTAACGTGTTATCTTTTTATTTGCTCAAGAATGCCGTCTAGAAAAATTTTTAGTGAAAGATTTCGTGACAAAATTCTGTGAATTCATTTGTTATACTACCTACTTACAGAAAACCAAAACTCATTGCTCAAACTCAAAATAAAAAAATGCAACTCGACAATATCTTGGACGAAGAATTTCAAACTCTATTTCTACCATTCAATATGATGCAATGGATGTTCCTTTTGCCTAAATACAGGTTTTATAAAAACTTCCTAGTGTTTAACAGCCGCAAGGTGGATTTCATTTCATTCTTTATCGTCATAATAGCTACTGGTTTCTTTGTATTCAGATCTTTGGAGTATCCAGTATTAGATTATAATGTACTTTATAAAGTTCTTGTTGTTTTTGACTGTGTATATTTCAGCTTAGGCTTCATAATAAGTTATGTTTCGAATTTATATTATAGAAAATTGAATGTTGGACTAGTTTTGAACATACAATCAATCTTTAGAATGTTCAAGTTCAATGAACACATGAATATTACCATTTTTAACGCAATTTCTTGGTCTGGTATAGCTGCAATTTTTTTATTTTACGCATCTACCCTTGGGGTTTATCTTAATTTTTCGATAGTGGTTCCTTTTGACATACCACTTGCATTAGTTACAATACACTTTGATTTAAATATAATTTACGCCAGTCGTATCGTGAACCTGATTGAGAATCATTTGAGTTTATGGATCCTTGAGCTGGATCGCTTAGCTGCAATATCTTTAGCGGGTATCACATCAATTGATGAACAAACTCTCAATTATATAGACGATATAACAAGCGTAGAAAGGATAGGTAAATTAATTTACAATTATTATTATTTTAATTTCTAATGGCATTTTATCTGTGGCTTTGTTAAAAAAATAATTATAAATGATTTTGTTTGATCCTTGTCGGTCTGGTAAATTAACTTTCTTTACAGAAAACTCAATTTGTATACAAAACTTCAAGAGGGAATGGACGGAATTATTTCAAGGTTATAGAAAAATATTTGAAACTTATGACATGTACAAAAAGACAATTCAGATTTTTGTAAGAAATTTCAAAATTTTTCAACATTATTTTGAAATTCATATACCTATCTTATCTATTATACCTTGTTCAGGGATTCGAGCTAATATAGGGCGATCTCTCTCTAACACAATTGTATAGAAGTGAAAAGGACATGACTGTGATTGACCAGTGGGTATGACAAAAGAAACTTAGTCGTTTCATTGCCTACCTAGCGTCAAATATTAACATTTGACGCCTGCCACCTACAGGTGAAGCCTCGACGTTTTGGTAGGAGTTCCCCATCTATGTCTGTTATCTGTGACCAATGACGCGCGGCTATGTTACTTCCATATTATCTCGACTCCGTGAACAAGGTATAGAATATTTTTCGCCCAGATTTTCTGTACCTACTACTAGCCCCCAGCTCTAGCTACGCACGGGTAGCTTATCACAATTTTCGTAGGGATCTCTAATTTAAAAAAATATATAATATAGCCTCTGTCATTCAGAAATAATGTAGCTTTTTACTGGTGAAAGAATTTTCAAAATCAGTTCAGTATTTCCAGAGATTACTTCCTACAAACAAACTTACAAACTTTACCTCTTTATAATATTAGTATAGAATATATCATAGCAATTTCGAATTGTATAATATTAGTGTAGATTATGTTGGCCACCCCGTTAGTTTGTTTGAGAGCGCTAATCTCGAAAGCACTGATTGGATTCTATTCGAGTTTTTACCAGTAGATAACAACCTTTAAAGTTTAAACAAATTCAGTTCTGTACGTTTGTATGCAATGGGCTGACTGTAATACGATTAAAACTTAGGAATCCTAACTATCTCAAATATAAAGATGGTTTGTATATTAAAATATAATCATAAAATCAAATGTGAATTTCAGATACTGTATAATGGAGTAAAAACTTTTCTCAATGTAACTTTTTTCGTGCAATATTCGATAGAACTAATCTTTGACGCTGTAAGTGTATTTTTATATAATTTGAAAATGGCGGCTGATGCGGCTCTAGTTCAATTTTGCCCACTATCTTATAAGCTTTATATTATAGCTTTGCTAAGAATTGTGATATGGATATGTACAGTATACGATTGTTTGGCGAATTATTTAAAGAAGTAGGTATGATACAAGGAAGCTCGTTCAATTAAAATTATGCTGTTTGACAGCTCAGTATAGTCGATTCTAGTGTTGTTATGGATATCCATATCCGTAACCGAAACTATCGGATATCCGAAATAAAAAAATATCCGTAGCCGTAACTGAATCCGTAATAAAAGTTTTGGATAGTTTCGGATAGGGCGGAGTCTAACTAAATACTACACTCGTACGAATTAACTGTGCACTCCGCTGGAATGCGACACCTTCATCAATTCACATTTTACAGTTCCTTAAAAAATTAATATCCGTAACCGAAACTATCGGATAATCTGAAATAATTTAATATCCATAACCGTAACCGAAACCGATATTATTTTTTACCAATATCCATATCCATATCCGGATCCGAAATTATATATCCATAACATCCCTAGTCGATTCCACCGATGATATACTTACTACCTATATGGCCGGTTGGGCCGGTTCACTTATGCGCCATTTGTCGGGATAAATATTGGCAGTATGGATCCCCATATGATATGCTAACATGACCGTCATCCCAGACCGTATTGCAACAAACACTCCACAGTAATGTCTGCAACTTCTACTTCCTTTTAACAAATGCAATAAACATTCTTTATTATTTTTTTAGCCAAATATTGATATGACATTTTATAACATAACAATCGGTATGATTACTTTAAAGAGCTGGTTACTGCTATTAATTATAAGTTTTACTAATCAACGTCTTTACACAAGCGTGGAAAAAGCTCAGGGTGCTTGTTTAAATATTATCAGTAGCAAGAAAGTTTCTGGAGAAAATGGTAAGATAATAATAATAAATATTCTTTCTCTCATTAAAAAAATCCTTTTCGAATCTTTTTAAATTTATTGTCGATGACAAGAGGTCTTAGATTTATATATTTTTTGCAATCGTTATTAAACTTTATGTTCAAGTGTTAAGGTTTAAAATAAAATTGAAATTGAATAAGAAACATACATGTTTATATGTGTGCAAAGCTGGCCACTTGAGCGATGACATATTCGTGAATCGCGAACTATCATTTTAGTAATTATTGATCTATGGTTGGTCTAGATTGAAAACTAAGCCCAATTAACCTTTTCATTATCCTTTTTTCAGCCGCAAGGAAAACATGCAAGAACGTGCTACGCCTAAACAGGGTCGCATTTGAGAAGATGCAAGCATGTCGCCTGTTTACGATCGACGCGCCTATGCCGCTGCGCTTCATCTGCGTCGTAGTGGACAACGTCCTCTTGCTCATACAAATCGCTCTAGGCAGAAAACAATAAGTTTCTCTTTATAATAATACCTCTACTATTGTTGTTGTACTATTTCTGTATCACATTATTTTCTTCGCCTTTCTAAATTGACGTGTAAAACTACTAATCTTGTTCAAATACAAATTCAAAATGTTTTTAATCAATTAGACTTTTAAAAGTTCTTTTGAATCGTCAAAAGCATCTACCACTGGTTTGGAATGCCTTTCCTACCGAGAAGAACCAGCAAGAAACTCGGCGGTTGCTCTTTTCAAATATTTGATATACAATATTATGCCATGTATAAAAGCAATTGAGGTCCCGCGCATTGCTGGGGCGAGCTGCAGGTCCAATTAACGCTCTTTTATCATTTACATAATCTTCGATTGTATAATATGCTTTTCTCAGGAGCGTAGTTGCGGTAAAACGTAAATTATGCCCAGCTACACAATGCAAGCCGACCCTGTGCCTTTTGTTAGTACCGTTTTGATTTGACGGTGGACAGATACACAATTTCGCTTGTACATACGCACGCTTACGATACCACGTGTACAATTTGCTCGCTCACTCGTGTTGTGAAGGTAAATCAAGTGCAAGTAATTATGTTGGGGTACATGACTACTGCCCCAACATAACTCTACACCTGACTTCCTGTTGACGCAGCATGTATTCACTGCGGAGCTTGACCGTCGCTTGCATCAGTAACTAGTACATATGTTACCTTCAAGTCGGCAAGCCAGTCGCGATGCTGGGCGCCGAGGGCGGAGAGCGCCGCGATCTTCCTGGTGGTCACTTCCAAGGCGCCCTGTTGACGCAGTATGTATTCACTGCGGAGCTTGACCGTCGCTTGCATCAGTAACTAGTACATATGTTACCTTCAAGTCGGCAAGCCAGTCGCGATGCTGCGCGCCGAGGGCGGAGAGCGCCGCGATCTTCCTGGTGGTCACTTCCAAGGCGCGCTGTTGACGCAGTATGTATTCACTGCGGAGCTTGACCGTCGCTTGCATCAGTAACTAGTACATATGTTACCTTCAAGTCGGCAAGCCAGTCGCGATGCTGCGCGCCGAGGGCGGAGAGCGCCGCGATCTTCCTGGTGCTCACTTCCAAGGCGCGCTGTTGACGCAGTATGTATTCACTGCGGAGCTTGACCGTCGCTTGCATCAGTAACTAGTACATATGTTACCTTCAAGTCGGCAAGCCAGTCGCGATGCTGCGCGCCGAGGGCGGAGAGCGCCGCGATCTTCCTGGTGGTCACTTCCAAGGCGCGCTGTTGACGCAGAATGTATTCATTGCGGAGTTTGACCGTCGCTTGCGTCAGTAACTGTAACGAAAGAATACATTCCCAATTTTTACCATTTTATACTGACGCGCCTTACACGCATACAAGGCATTTCAATTTGAAGACAGCTTTCACCATTCTTTGGATACTTTACCTCTAAGCATTCCTTAGGGCTGGGTTCCTCTTTCTTGTCTAACTTGAGTATGGGCTGTGATGCTTGTCTTTCCAACACTTCCTTTATCATCGATATGAATGGTAACTTTTGTTTCTGTAATAAAAATATTATACTGGTATTGATTCTGATTGCAGGAGTAGGTATTCGCAACTTTTTCTTATCTATGTAATAAAAACAGTAATAAAAAATACGACAAAAGTGCAACAGATGGGGTTTGAACCGGTCACCTTTCAAAATTTAGTTCTTCTGTTGAGCTATCGAGACTCAAGGCTTATTAATTAACTGACCTCTTTGAGTATAGCGTTGATGTCATCTTGCTCTAACGTGGGATTTTTGAGTTGCAGTTCCTTGTAAAGCTGATCTTCCAAATTGCAGGGTTCCAGTGTCCTATAACATTTTAAAATTAAAAATATAATTTTTAATTTTTATTCAGATACAAGTTAGCCCTTGACTGCAGTCTCACCACTTACCACCAGGGTGGTAAGTGATGATGCAGTGTAAGAGGGTAGCGGGCTAACCTGGAAGGGCTATGGCAGGTTTTATTAATCCACTTTAGTTTCTACACGGCATCGTACTGGAACGCTAAATCGCTTGTAAATGTAAATTTTTTATAGTCATATGCCTCATTGCTGAGGGTCGTGTCTCCTTTCAATCAATCACATAATGGCAGGAGTTCTCTTGAGATAATAATGCGGTGGGCTCCCAAATCCTTCCGCATACAGCTCACTAAGAGAGAAGATTCTTAGGGTTTACAGTTATTACACATGTTAGTGATAACCGGGACCGACGGCAAAATTTAGACTTCCAAAGTCTGTCAACTTACAAGTTGGTCAAGGGCTAACCTGTATCTGAATAAAAATAAAAAGATGTAAAACAAGTAATTCCTATGAAATTCCTACCTTTATTTTTTAATCTCTATCCTTTTTGCCGGGGATTTATCAGAATTCTTACCTTGTAATTAAATCTCCCGAAGATAATAGTATGAGGAGTGTCCGCAGCGGCGCCGGTGTGACCGCGAGGCCCACAACCCGGCTGGATTCCCCGCTCGTGCGCAAGAGGTACCGGGCAGAGCTGGGCTTAGTACAGATCGCTTGAAGGATTGACTCTGTGTCACCTGAAAGTGATGATAATAATCTTTATAGATTAACTAGATAAAACATTTGGTCCTCCAATCTGTTTAAGTCCACCAACTGATTGCAGATATGAGAAAAAAAAGATTAACTAGATGATGCCCGCGTCTTTGTCCGCGTGGATTCAGGTTTTAAAGCCCCTGGGAACTCTTTGATTTTCCCTTCTTTGATTTTAGCTTGCATCCCGGAAATTGACATAGCAACTTTTTGCTATACGAGTACAGACCACGATTAATTTGGTTACTTTATTCGTCGATATTTCGACCCATTTGCAATGGGTTGTGGTCACGACGGAACTGCAGTGCTGCGAGAGACGAAATTCGAGCTGTGGTAGGAGGATGGTATGTCTGTTTGTTTGGCATTACCTTCGTCCGCCGCGACGTAGTCGGCCAAGCGCTCGAGGACGGGCAGCGTGACCGTGTGCACGCCGCCCGAGTGCGCGCATGCGTACGTGTTGCGACCCACCTGCAGTACAAAATATTTTATTTTATGTCTGTCTCTCTCGGAGTCGTGTGTTTTTTCACCGACCGAAGTAAAGTCTTCGAGTATTATATTTAGAAAAATTCGCATTTATCCGTCTGTTGGCAAAGCCTTATAACTTCTGAATTAGCAGACCCCAAAAATTACATAAAAAGTAAAGTGTATTTGAGGGTGATACTTGGGTTGTGGGGTATCATTGAGAAGAACTGTTTAAACACAAAAAAAACGATTTTAACAAAAACTAAGGTTTTGGAGGCCTATCAAAGTTGCTGATTTTAGACATATTTTTTCCGGGATATATCTCAAAAACGCCTTTACATCAAAAGCTACCTTTTCCTTGCAGTTTTTTTGCTAAAACGTTACGCTATGCAACACAAAAAATTTAAAATCAATGTCGCTCTGTCACCTATGTATGCAATATGCATAGTTGATATTGATATACTTACTGGATACAAATGCACTGAGCACACATATTGCAGCGCCGTCTGTTCATCTCCCATTGTGATGTTCAGCTCTACAGATTCCACTACGTATAGAGCGTGGCTATCGTCGTCTACTTCTGTAGCCTGATGGATAGAAAATAGTAAGTTATGATACTAGTGTGTAAAGTTGACAACTACAGTCGAGGTGATAGCGGAACAAGCTTTATCCTAATAAATACAAAAGTGTGTTTCTTTGGTTTGGTGGTTTCTACTTCAATCACGTCGCAACGGAGCAACCGATGAGATCTGATTTTTTGCTGGATATATTTAAAGACCTAGACTATCATAGGCTACTTTTTATCTTGGAAAACTAAAAAGTTTCCATGGCATTTATTTTTAATATAATAATCGTAGTATACTAATTTGAATACGAGGCGTATGATAGTTAGGCTTGTGTATTGAATCTTTAGTCTATGGCTGTGCATTTGCGCAATGTTTACCATACTACCATGTGACATGGTATTTACCATATCACAACTTTAGATTGGATTACATACTTGTTTTACAATCACTGTACACACACGCTCACAGATTAGTTTTTCGAACCCATCCAGGGTCCTTTTTCACGATAGTTAAACATTAAATAGAATTATTGAAATAAGTACCTAATTATTAAACTTTTCACTTACATTGGGCAGTAGCAAGCAATGGTACAGCACAGCTGAAGCACTGGCGATGACCACTAGTGTAGGTATATCAACTCCACCCAAAGCTGTTATGGCACAGGACTCTGACCCATAGTTATCGTCGGCTGGTGGGTACATCGCTAGAGGTCCCTTTAGTTTTGTTTTTAATGGACTGTAAAAATACATCTATACTTCAATTCACTTATCATTAATATTATGGAGGTAAAGTTTATAAGTTTGGATATAGGACGTAATCTTTGAAACTACTCATCCAATTATAACAAACCCTATTGAGTCTACTATATTCCAAGCCTTTCCTAGTTTAGCATTAAGACTTCTAAGGCCCATTACAGCGAAAGTTTTATCTCACTAGGGCTCAGGAATAATTCAGATTGAACCCATACATTACAATTTAATATGTCTATGAATTCTATTAGGCCATATTGGTCACAAACTGTGATCAACATCTATCTTCCAATCTTCGAAAAAAAAATGAAAAATGTGTCTTCCATCTTTGAAGCTTTATAACTTCACATAAAATTCCATTCCATAGTTCACCCCTTGGCTCAAAATCTCATCCTCACCTCTTATTGTCTAAATCACACGGCATCATATACACATCTCCATTGCCGCTCAATATCAGCAGATGTTCCGAGTCAGGGGTAGGTGTGAAGTCCACGGCTGCATCGCCAAAACTTTCGAGAACGGTTCGTCCTAACGCGCCGGCTGGTTTCGGTCCCATACTGAACACTTTCACTAACTTCGGGCCAGACTTCAGGCCTATATTGTAGAGCCTGAGAAGCAAGAAAATAACAACAAGTTTAACTAGTTATATTCATCACTCCCAGATCTAAGAGGCTAAAATAAGCAGGACTGGAAGAAAGATCTCAGTCAGTGGAACAAAGCTCGCATTCTTTGAATAAAAAAGTCAATGCTTAAAGACATCCATACTAATAATATAAATATGAGAAGTTTGATGTCTGCTAGCTTCTCACAGACCATAGATTTGACCAATTTTGAAGAAAGGTACAGAGTTAGCCTAAGATCTCAACCTAAGTTGTAACAGAATAAAAAAATATTACTTACTAGAGGATGCCCACAACTTCGTCTGCGTGGATTTAGGTTTTTAAAGATCCCGTGGGGACTATTCGATTTTCTGGGATAAAAAGTTGCCTGTGTCATTAACATGGACACAAGCTACCTTGGTACCAAATTTCATACAAATCGGTTGAGCAGAACTGTTTAATTTTCTGGGATAAAAAGTAGCCTATATCCGTCCCCGGGATATAAGCTAACTCTGTACCAAATTTCATCAGAATTGGTTAAACTGTTGGGCCATGAAAAGGTAGCAGACAGACAGACAGACAGACAGATACACTTTCGCATTTATAATATTAAGTATGGATTACTTTACCTCATGGTGTTATCAGACACCAGCACCAGCACATGTGAAAGGGACTTGGGATGCCAGTGCACGCGGTGTATCTCTCCTTGCAGGTACAGGAACTTTTCGTCTAAGGAGAAGCTCCTATAGGATAAGAAGAAAACTTTTACAAGCTGCTGTCATTACTGATTCATTTATTGCTTGCCAAATTATACTAAGTATCAACCATCCACCATCATGAACCCATGCCTGGCCCACTACTGAGAATGGGTCTCCTCTCAGAATGAGAAGGATTCGGCTATCGCCTACCATGCATCCATTAGACTTATATAATCTATGCTTCAAAACTATGGCCTAGTGAAGGAATCAGCCCCCAATTGTATAAGAAAAACGCATTCATAGTTATTGTAATTGCTAACAATTTCTGCCCCTTGATTGGCTGTGAAAAAGGTAAACAGTGAATCAACCAATCAAAGGGCAGAATTTGCTGTTGATAACGATAGCGATGAATACATTTTTCTTATCATACATTACCCTCAGGCCATAAAGTTTGGAGACCCCTGTAGACAGTAGAGCCTAAGCTCTACTGTCAATTTCAATATTATCACAGACTTATTAGAGCTATATACAGATGGTATTCGGTAAAAACTGCTCTAGATGACAGTGAAGGTCAGTGTACTTTTATTGTGAAAGCAAAATATTGGTTCTTATGAACTTAGGGATCATACACACTACTAGATCAAGTCCAAGTTTACTGGCCAAATTAGACTACCTGTTCTATGAAACTACACATTCTATGGCACACTTGGTTGCTTAGTCCAGTTGGACTACAAAAACATAAAATAGACTTGAACAACTAGTGTCTGAGATTCCTAAGAAGTATCTGACCCCTACTACGAAAAGGAAGAGATCAAAGTTTTTTATTTACTTGCACAAGACTGTTTGACTGCCAGAGTCGAAGAGTCCACCGCGTCCCCATCGTGTTGGCAGCACTGCCACGGTTACTCCCCTGGAGCCCCATATACAAAGTCTACTGCCACATTCACTGCTGATCACATGCTCAACTGAGAATGCAGGTGGAGTTAGCAGGTGAAGTTTCTGTGACAAATTGGTAACATATTAAGTTATAGACCACCATTATCTGAGACAGTTCTTCAGGTAAAATAGATGGTGCCACTTGAATGCTGAAGAGGTGATGAATAGTCTTATTATCATTCAACAGGTAACTGCAGGAAGCAGTGAACGGTGAGCTATAATATCATCAGAAGACCCTCTAGAGCACTCCTATACACTCATCTTTTCTCTACCAAGGTGGCACGTCCCAAAAGCCAACCCCTTTAATTTGTCCATTGTTGCTAAATATTCAACAAGAAAGAGGAATATTAGTCAAGTCAAAGTATTCCTAATATTCGGTTACTAATGAAATTGTGTTGCTTTGGTGCTTATTAATATAGAGCAGGTATAGAATTTGTTTTCAAACAGAAGGATAGAAACTTACCATCGGAGTGAAGCGGTGCAAAGAAAACATAACCTCGTAAAGTTGTTATTCACGCTCGAGTCTTACCAAACTAACTTTAAAAAGGGAAAAAATGTTACCTGGTAAGGTGTTTCTGTATCCTGTTCCTCTAGCCGCTTCAAATTAACACTATATAAGCAGTTTTCATCAGAGTTCCAGACGTACAAAACATCGTCTTTAAACTCGAATAAATTACGCAATTTTGCATCGGACACATGCAAACTTTCTTTAATATCTTTAAATATTTTATGTCGCGCTAATTTAGTTTCATAAAGCCGACAATCCATGGTAATTATTGAATTTTCGAATTTATTTATTTTTCAACGTATTTTGTAAACAACAGCCGTTTTGACAATCTCCGGATTCGTAGTCTGTGGTTTTGACAAATTGACCATAGAAATTGACATTGACAACGTGTTGACAACTGTTAAGTTGACTTTTTTTTCAACTTGCTTACAGTTCTGGATTCTAGTCTTTATGAACTTGTGCAATGTTGACAATGGAACCAATAGCAGAGTGGCTAAGATGTTCGATCCTTCTATTCGGAGGTTGGGGACCGGGAGTTCAATCTCGGGCACACTCCGGAGTTATTGTGCGTTTTAAGCAATTTACCTAATATCACTGCTTTACTAACCGTAAACAAGTACATCGTGAGGAAAGCTGCGTCTGCTATATAGAGGGTTCTAAATCCTCCAAGGTGTGTGAACTGATTTAGGTAAGTAGCTCTTAAAAAAACTTAATTCCACTGTTTGGTTGCAGTGATCGTTAGATATTATGTATTTGCCATAAAATAGGTGTAGACTGTAGACCCAAAAATATCTAAGCATTAGGTAGGTAACTAGGTAGTAGGTACTGACATTCACTGATGACCACTCGAAGTAGCCAGAGCCGGTCGGTGATCGGTCATTTTTATCTCTCTTCTAAAATCAATGATTTGTAATGTTCTGATTAGGAAAAAAAACTTGCTTTGTTTAGTTATATTATTATTTACTTATGTTGCCTACTCGTATAATTGAACATTCTTTCTAACGAACTAAGCATACCTACCTATTTACAAAAAATATAATAATATGCCGGTAATTTTAAAAATAGGAATATGAACATTAAAATAAACCATCCTTAGCATAAATATTATTATTAAGTACCTACCAAATAGTAATATTTTTACAATGAGTGAGCATTTACAAAAACTTTTATCAATGTTATGTTATGTTTGTTAAGTATTTATATGATATTGTGTAGTGAATTAAACACTATTATGTAAAAAATATTAACAAAACATTAACAAGTTAATAATCGATCATAACGTCGTTATATTCTAACAACAAAAAATTTGTAGTTCCTACATTAATAAACAATCTTCCTAAAACGCTTAAAGAAAAAATTAATGAAACAAACTACAAACGCAAACTTAAAAAATATTTTTTGCAGCAACCTGTATAGTGTGTAATCATAGATATTGGATTTCTGTGTGTGTAATATTCCAGTCATTGCAACCGGTTTCGCTGGCAGCGATGTTCACACTTCACGATGTTACGCGTCGCGCTGCAGATTGTTCTTACCTAACTACCCACTAGATTACCGACCTTACCAATTTGTCATTATGTTGGTTTCTACAGTTTCATTTTTATTCTATAACCTCAGTGCCCGGTTAAACCAACTGTGGTTTTTGTGGCGCTGAATGTAAGAAAAACCCTCTGTATATTTTTTGAGTTAATAAATATTAAATACAATACAAAACAGCTATTTAATGGATTTAATACAGTAAGTAACATACATAATATAATCACAATATACTGCGCAGGTATTCGGAATTTTAGGAGGACCTACAAAAACTTTATTTTGTTAAATACATTTTATTTATTAGTTACTTTTTTGAATATTCATACAATATGTCGACATATATATATATATTATTTTGTACATTTTTTTTTTTTTTTATTGAAAATATTACAATAAAACTTAAAGCTAGCCTTATTGGATTTGTACATTATGGACTCATGTACCTAATTATAAAATCACCCCCATAAAATCACTTGCCATCATGCATTTAATCTTTAAATTAATTAAAAAATGCATCATCAAAACCCTCTTTACCGCTCCGTCTTAACCGCCCTCCTTTTGGGGATAGGTACCACCTAACTGAAATATTTACTCTGCAGAGACGAGGGATAATCCTTCTTCTCTCTGGGCTGGTTTTCGCACTTAAACGTTTCCGTCTGTTGTGCGAAGGATATTCACGGGATAATCCTTAGGGTAGGTCCTTTTTTGTCGTTAAAAATCGCTTACAATTGCGTCGTATAACGAAGGATTAAAAGTAGGTAGGTACCTACCCTTATATACAAAAAGTCCCTCGAATAGACGAGGATATCGGGAGACCGGACCGTAGAAAAGTACGGGGGAGTCCTCGAAAAAATAGAACTAATGCACTCAACGGGATTGAGTCCACGTTGTGCGTTCGAGAGTTTGTTCGCTTCCATAGATTAGTATTTACCTACCTATATGTAAATATTAGCTTCCAACGAACAAAATGGGTCGCACACCGATGCGTCGAGCCCGTAGCAAGGTCTCGGCGGTCATTAAATTATCTACTTACAATTTTTATTCTTCGCCGACAAAAGTCCCTCGTCTGCAAAGGCCCTAAGTTTGAAAAAAGTTTAAAGTACCTAAATGTTTACCCCCAATTTAACTGTAGTTCTAATAAAGGTATCTATTCTATAAATCAATCGATTTCTAGCTTCTTGAAAGAACCTTCAACACCACCAAAGATATCCGTTATCGTCTTCGGCTTGCCGGGCCTCAGGGCTTCAGTCACACGTTTTTTGCTCTCATTCTTGAAGAAATCCTTGTTTTCCCTCATATTTTCCAAAACATCATCTGAGTGGCATAAAAAATACTACGTTAAGGATTTTACCAAAAAAAAACGACTGCATTCAAGAAAATTTGTAAGTAGTAGGTCTTCGCTTTCAAAAATTCTTGTTTTACAGATCCTCGATAAGTCAATGTTGTAAAAGTTTAGGTATTTGAATTTTGAAAAAAACTATTTCTATTTTGTAAAATCCGAATCCGAATCTAAGAAGGGTTTGCCCATGGTCCACCACGCGAAGTGCGAAGTGGCAGACTTTACACACTATTACAAGAACTCTCAGGCAAGTAGGTTTCATAGCATCATATAGCAAGCATTTCATAGCATCAGGCAGCATAGATCTCAAAAGTTAGAGGTGTGTGCCCGGAATCGAACTCGCGAATAGGAAGCTGATGTTTTAATGCCGTTATCACCGCGCAGCTCTTGCAACCAGCGCAGTGACGAAATTATTATGCGCCGCACGATACACGCGCGGCGCGCGATGATGCAAGATAAATCGGCCAAGTGCGAGTTGGACTCGCACGCGAGGGTTCCGTATTGTCGTACAAAAACTAACACTTTTTGACTTTTTTAAATATTCATGGCGGCCATTTTGATTTTTTTATTATTTTTTGTTATACCGGTAATAGGCACATTCTGTGTCAATGTCAATCTACGAAATATGCTACACGAGATATAGGTACCCGCTGACAGACGGACGGGCAGACAGCAAAGGCTCAATAAAAGGCTCCTGTTCACACTTTTCGGAAATGGAACCCTAACAAGAAGAACTACATATATATAAACAAGAATAAAACCTTGAATTTCTCGGTAGCTTTTATATTTTCCTCCAGTTTCCTTAGGAAGTGCTTCAATGGGCACAAACTTTTCTACAGTAGTAGAGCCGGTGGTGTGGATGTGTAGGACGTCCATTAGTTGCTTCTTCAGGAAAGGCTTCATCATTAGAAGCACCTTATCGATGAAAGACGGCGCATTTAGAAAGTGCATTCCCTTGAGCCTTACTAAGATTGCTTCCTGTGACCAATATAATAATAAATCAAGTTAGAAAATAGATCTAGTGACACATATTTAATTATTTTACTTGTATATTAATAACGAATCATGCCCGCAACTTCGCCTGCGTGGGTTTAGGTTGTAAAAATCTCGAGGGGACCTTTTATTTTTATTTTTTTATACAGGTAGTTACAAGTTAGCCCTTGACTGCAATCTCAACTGGTGGTTAGTGATGGTGCAGTCTAAGATGGAAACGGGTTAACCTGGAAGAGGTATGGTAGTTTTTATTAAACACATAACCCTTTGGTTTCTACACGGCATCATACCGGAACGCTAAATCGCTTGGGGGCACTGCTTTGCCGGTAGGGTGGTAACTAACCACGCCCAAAGCCTTCCACCAGACCAGGCCAGAAATTTAGGAATTATAAAATTCGAAATTCGAAATCGGAATCGAATCCGTACCTCCCACTAATAAGACCACAGCGAGGGAGATCGCCAAAACTATGTATTGGATTTCCCGTGGTAAAAAGTGGCTTAGTCGTCTCCGAGATGCAAGTATAAGTCTCTACCAAACGTCAAAATAGGTATATCCAATTAGTCTGGACGAGTATTTATAGGTCTATGGTATGGACAACCAAAATCACAATTAGGTACTTCACGGTTTTCTTTAAATTCTTCAGTCCTATAATATGTACCTATCTACTTACCTACTGAGGTATATTATTTTGTAACTCACCTGAACATAATATAGAAATTGCTGTATGTTCTGCAAGTCTAACCTGGCTAAATGGCCTAAAGTCACGCCTTCAAAATCCACGATGATCAGAAGCCCAGGCCAGGTACCATCCTGTGATTGACATAGGTCTAGAGTCATGAGCACCGCCCTGCAAAAGTTAATGGATTTTACCTCGCACCTAAGTCCTAATGCCAAAAGTGCAACCGAGTGTCGTCCGCCGCCAGAAAAACTAAAACTAAAACTCGTACCAAGTTTTATATTGGGTAACCGTATCACGGTACCAACCGACATTTTTTTTAAATAGCGAGCAAACGAGTAGGTGGCTCACCTGATGTTAAGTGATTACCGCCGCCCATGAACATTTGTAGCACCAGAGGTACCGCTAGTGCGTTGCCGGCCTTTTATTAATATGTTGGTCCGCCCCTTAACCCCATGTTGTAATCTAGTGGAAACACCGCCATAGTTGACTCCACAGTTTACATGTGTGTGGAAAAAAGGATCTGGCACAACGGGCGTCGATGTATGGCACCAGGAACCCAGGTGGCGAGAGTGAAATTGCTTGCGGTGGCGTGCGGTGCGGTTGTAGAAAAAATAGTGTACCGTAGTACCCCGTGCGTGATGGCTGTTAATATTGGACGGCCGACTACCTTCTGCCACGGCCCGGCCCGTGTTCCCGTTGTAAACTTAGGGTGGTCGCCCACGGCGCTTTTTTGCAGAGGTTCTATAAGTGTGCAGACGTCTGTTAACAAAACGCGCTACAGAATCGCTACGGTTGGCGTTAGTCGCATTTGCAATGCACGAGGTTGGCGATTCGGTACCTAGTGAATAGTGATACAATCGCATAGTTTTTCTTGATTCAGATGCGATTCATTGAGCAATGTTTAGCAAAGCAGCAACAGAGACTAATGTGCTCTAGACCAAGCGCGACTCGCACTTGGCCGGTTTTGTTCATTTAGGAAAATTGACCTACCTTATAGCTAGTCCAAAATTAAATTGCTTTGGGTCGTAGTTAGTTAGATGAGTATATAACATAGCGTAGCCTTCACTCGTCCGCAAAGGTAGGACAGTCAGTAGGCTGAAAAATAATAGGTTTAATTTGTTTATAACGGCCATAGGAAAAATTGTCGGATTAAATATAATATCAGATTGGAGTATGGATCTGAAAGTTATGATGATGAAAGTATGAAATGAACCGAGTGGTGAATGAGTCCGCCTTATGGAGCTACCTTTATGTACTAGACCAGACGAGATAAAACGAACAATATTGTTTGCGGGCAGCAAATCCTGAAGAGCTGCAACTGATTTTCTTTGATGGCCAGTTTCTTACTAATTTTGATGGCATCATAAAACTTAAAGCTAGCCTTATCATGGCATCATAGAAAACGATATTTGTTTGAAATAACCCTTTTTAGTTCAATGCTGGGGGCCCTGTCTGGCGTTGAATGGATTCAGCCATTCATGAGATACGAGTACAATAGGTAAATATAATGTACCTACTTTTACTAAAATATAGTTTAAAGTAAACAACTTACATATCATTAAAAACACGTTCAATTTGATCGTCAACTTTTCTGTTCTCAAAGTAATTAGTAAAGAGTGTGCGAAGGGTCAAATTTAGGTCCAGCACTTGTTTTGCGAGTTCTGGACTACGATTGCAACAATGAAACGCTAATATCAGATCCAGATCTGAAAATAAAGAAAAAACTTGGATAAAAGTAAGCGGGATAGCCAAAACACACGTCTACGCTTACGTCTTTGAAATCTTTTGAGAATGCTCCAATCCACTCATGTGTACGGTGATGGAACTTGCGTAGTGTAAGTAGACATTATATTATGTAGAGTCGGCGATAAAGCTAGGTTTAGGTACACCCGACCATAGTCGCTTACACTGGCGGGTGCAAACCTAAGCTTTGTTGCTGACTGCACATAACCTGTCGCCTAACTCCAATGGACCCCTTACGAGTAAGTCTATTAGAGTTAGACGATGGGTTCTGCATCCATTAAAATTCCGTCAATCATGAATGATGGAGCAGAGAATTACTCAGATACTAGCCGATGCCCGCGACTTCACCCGCGTGGATTTAGGTTTTTCGAAATCCCGTGGGAACTCTGATTTTCTGGGATAAAAAGTAGCCTATGTGCTAATCCAGGATATTAACTATCTCCATTCCAAACAGCCAAATCCGTCTAGTAGTCTTTGCGTGAAGGAGTAACAAACATACACACACGGGAAATTGAAGTTTAAAAATTATTTCGCTTCACGTCTGAGATTTTGATGGAACCCTCAAAAAAATTTTCCCTGTCTTTAGCAAGATGATGAAAATATTGTATGTACCTACCTTTTGGAAATCAAGATTAAAGGTCGCTGCATACGTAACGTGTTTTTTCCCGTCCCGGACGGAACGGGAGGATTTCTCGAACTACTATTGGACAACTGGAACGACCCGCCCCGTCCGTTTTGTGGTTGTTCAATAGTACCTACTTCGAGAAATCGTCCCGTCCCGTCCGGGACGGGAAAAAACACGTTACGTATGCAGCGACCTTAAACTTTCTTGAACTGTGAGCAGCAAGTTTAAAATGTCAATGTATCAAGTAGGAAGTGGAATGTAGGAAGTTACAGCTATGCATATAAATTACTCTCTTATTAAAAAATTAAATATAACTACAAACTAAGTGCTTTACCTACTGAATGCGAATGTAGATTTTAGCGATTTTAGTTTTTCTGTGGTTTAAAAAAAAAAAAAAACTTATCTTTGACCGTTAAGCTAAAGGCAACTTCAATAGAAGGTCGTTTACCTTCTTCTTTTTAGGGTTCCGTACCTAAAGAGAAAAAACGGAGCCCTATTAACTCTATAGCCCTATTATTACTCTATTAGCCCTATTACTCTGCTACCTGTCCGTCTGTCTGTCTGTCCGCGTGTCACAGGTCTCTAGCTCATAGTCGAAATGAATAGCTTGTACATACTTAAAATTTTAATATTGATAATAATTTATACTCGTATATTAATTGATAGAACGTTAATCCAAAACCAAATGTTGAATTAGAAATTCAATTGATTTCTTTTTCAGGGCATATAAATGAAAAAGGGGCCGGATTTTTTTCCTACCCTAACATGTTAATATCATTGTTTATAAGTAATTCAGTAGAGTACGGATATATATTTTTATTCTTTTTTATCTTCAAAAATAAGTGCCGTCAAAGTGGTCAGTTTTAAGCCATTTTTGTGACGAGGGCTATCTCAAAAACTTAACTAACTAGTGAGGGATATTGGAATTCCGATATATTATTATGATACTGTATTTAAACAACAAATACTGCAAACAACGATTTGTAAAATAGTTTGTAAGCTATGGCGAAGCGATGTTCTAGCGGTACACCCCAAAAAATATGATGTTCATAATTACGTACGGAACCCTAAAACTTGACCTTTTTTTGTTCTTACACGTGTAATCCTTAATCTAAGTGTTATCCTCAACTGTTATTGTTGGTATTGTTGTGACGAGTCAGGTTTGACGGGTTTTTAAATGGCAACCAGCCTAAAAAACATAGGTATAGCTACTAGAGGTTTTTTACGGTTCAGTATAATACCAAGGGTCTTGGATGAATAAATACTCACCAAGGGTATGCTGAACCCAAAAAAAGGCCTATACTGGAAAGGCTTATGTCCAGCAGTGGACGCATACCGGCTGATGGAATGGAAATACCAAGTGTGCCAATCGGACTCTAACTACACCCCCGCTGTCCGCTGCGCCGGTCCGTCCGTCTATCCATCCGCTGCGCCGCGCCGGTCCGTCTGTCTATCCATCCGCCCGTCCGTCCGTCTGTCTGTCAGCGAGCTAGCAATTATTATAGTAAATTGAATACTTGAAAAGAGCAACCACCGAGTTTCTTGCTGGTTCTTCTTGGTAGGAACGGCATTCTGAACCAGTGGTAGATTATTTGACAATTCAAAAGCACTTGTAAAGTTTAATTGAATCTAAAAAAATGATTTTTTTTTGTACCTATCTCATGAAGCGTAAGTAGTGTATTTCTATTGCCGCTATAGCAACAAATTGCATTCACGTGTACTCAGTACCTATTTCGTTGTCTGAACAAACCCTTACCTAAGAAAGCAAAAAATTCTAATAATCTCTCACTTGTGCGTTTTAATTATTCCGGTCGTTTGTTATTAAATAATTACTTAGGTTTTATTGTATGGTAATATTACTAGCAGGTAATTATTTCACGGATCACAATAATTCCATGAGTGTAATATCTATTATCTACTTACTTACAATAATATTAAAAAAAATATAATTGTACGACATTTTATAACTTGCAATTATTTAAGCTCTTGCTATAAGTCATATAACTGTCATATATTAAATCGTATAGGTTTCAAAAAAACCGACCAAGTGCGAGTCAGACTCGCGCACTGAGGGTTCCGTATTCGGGTATTTTTCCAACATTTTGCACGATAAATCAAAACATGTTATGCATAAAAATAAATATGCAAAAATTAGAATGTACAGGTAAGCCCTTTCATGTGATACTCCACTTGATATAATATGTAGGTATCTTCCTTTGAAAAATAAAACATTTTTTTTGTGACGTAACTACAAATTCACGGTTTCCGGATTTTATTCTTTTATTTGTGCTATAAGACCTACCTACCTGCCAAATTTCATGATTCTAGGTCAACGGGAAGTACCCTATAGGTTTCCTTGACAGACACGACAGACGGACAGACGGACAGACAGACAGACAACAATCCTCTAAGGGATACGTTTTTCCTTTTGAGGTACAGAACCCTAAAAATTGTGGAACCGTCAGGATTCGAACCTACGTTTCTGAGTATCGCGCCCGAAGCGCCTTTAGATTAGATCGAGCTAGGCCACGGTTCACTTGCTTGCCAATGCCGCAGGTATGTTCTTAGTATTATTTGGATTTCTGTGATACTGAAGTAGGTAGGTACTGAAGCGACTGGCCATCTAATAGCGACACCAGTTTCCGAAACTACTTTCAAAGGCCCATGTTTCAATGCAGCTCTTTGAACGAGAAATGACTCATTTTTCTATTTATAATTAACTATTTCATTCTATCATAAAAACAATAATTTATTTAAGACTATTTTATAAGGCATACCTATCTAATAATTCATGTTAGCCTATCTGCACTGAAAATATGCTGATGCCATAAATAATAGCTACTTAAAATTGGTTCAATATAGATTACCCGGATAGTAACTTGGTAGGTATAATAATATCAGTAAATACGGTATTTTTAACGTTTTTCCGTATTATGTAAATATGAGTATCTTTAAAATTGTTTCCTGTGTTTTGTTTTGTTGTCATTTAAAAAACACGATGTGAATTATATGAAATTACGGAGTATTATGTATCAAATAATTATATAGCTGTTCCGTATTTAATAGCTGTACACTAGCGGCTCTGATCTAGACTTCATATTATATACCTAACTACTATCTACTACATAGATACGTTTACGTCTATTGTGGAAAAATTCACCGCTATTGATCTGAGCGTCTATAGTTAATTTGTGTAGATTTTTGGTACAAATAAGTATCTACAAATAAGTATCTACATATTATAAGTATCAGGGGGCACGGCAGTCGAGACAGTTCGTGGATTTTTTATCTGAAATGACATTTAAGCCCGGAATAGCTTCTGCGACCATCACGAAGTACAATACAAATTAGTAATTGTCGAACAAACTATTCCTTAAGGCCTTAAAATATGTTATGTCATGTAATAGTTTTACGAACATTAAACGGCCAAGCCGTCCTTTTTTTACCAAGATGTAGGGTTTGTAGAATCAGAGCTTGTAAGTAGAGTGATTTGTTATTTATTGTTATAAATGTGATACACTCAAGAACATTTAAGAGCTATATTACTTTGGACTTCGGATAGGTCCCATGGCCAGCACAAATCTAAGCTCAGCTAGGGGCTTGGCTCTATTAGAGATCTCATAACTTTTTAACAGTGAAAACATTATGAACTTGTGAGTCTTGGCTACCTTTTTACATGAAATGTTTTTGGTGGGATCTGTATCAATAATGAGGGACAAAATCCGTAACGAAGAAATCCGTAGGAGAACCAGACTGACCGACATAGCTCAACGAATAAGCCAGCAGAAGTGGCAGTGGGCAGGCCACGTCTGCCGCAGAAATGATGACTTCCTGGGGCAGACGTGTTCTGGAGTGGAGAGTGGAGACTTCATCAGATAGCGCAGTGTGGGACGACCTCCGAACCGCTGGACTGACGATGTTAAGAGGATAGCGGGTAGTGGGAGGATCGTGTGTGGTAGCGCACTCTTGGGAAGGCCTATGTCCAGCAGTGGACGCAAACAGACTGATTGATTGATTGACTGAATGCGAAAGTGTGTCAGTCTGTCTTTTATCTTGTCACAGCCTAACCTCCTTTCCCTTCACCGTTTGCAAGTGATACAACGCACATGACTTCAAAAAGTTAGAGATGCGTGCCCGGGATCGAAGCCCGGACCCCCGACTAGAAGACCGATGTCTTAACCACTTGGCTATTACCGCATTTTTCAAAGCGAATAAATGGTATTGTATGTATGCGATTGTTGCCTATTCCAGTGGTGACATAACTTTCGGTCGTGTGGAGATACAATTTTGGCATATAGTTGCGATAAAAACGTATGATTATATTTAATGGAGACCTTGACATGCGGATGCTTTATTGATATTAAATGCCAATGGATCCTACTTGGAACAATTATGAAAAAATTAGGATTTCGTCAAGTAAGCGCCTTGTTCCCCAACTACCTTCCTTAGTTAGGTATTTAATTAAGTTTACATTGCAATATTTTTTTTTGAGATAGGTATATACCTACCTACATACCATCCACATACCTACTTATTTTTAAATTGTCGGTACCTATCCAGTTTTTGGTAAGTTATTACTTTAAAATTCGCCTTATTATTTACTAGCTGATGCCCGCAGCTACGCCCGCGTGAATTTAGGTTTTTAGAAATCCCGTGGGAACTCTTTAATTTTACGGGATAAAAAGTAGCCTATGTGCTAATCCAGGATATTACCTATCTATCTCCATTCCAAATTTCAGCCAAATCCGTCCAGTAGTTTTTGCGTGAAGGAGTAACAAACATACACACACACACACACACACACACACATACAAACTTTCGCCTTTATAATATTAGTGTGATTTTTCATTCAAATTAAAGGTATTAGGTACCTTAATAGGCCTGCATACCTAAATAGGCTACTAGTGTTTTCATGAGACTTGATCATCATCATCATCATGATCAATTCATCACTTACTGAACATAGGTCTCCCCTCAGAATGAGAAGGGTTAAGGCCATGGTGGCCTTTTATAGGCCATACTACGTTGGCCTATAAAATGCGAATAGGCAAACTTCCGAGAGAAACACCTTTGAGAACATTATGGAGAACACTCGGACATGCAGGTTTCCTCACGATGTTTTTCTCCACCACTATTAGCAAGTGATATTAAATTGCTTAGAACGCACACACTTACCTAGGTACCTACCTTATTTCGAAAAGTTAACACTGCAGCCCGGGATCGAAGCCCCTACCTCCCGAATAAAAGACCGACGTCTTAGTCACTAGGCTGCACCGCTCATATTGTGAGTTAATAATTAATACTTATTGATAAATAATTTCTGTAATTTACCTGTGATATGCTCTTCTGGCAAATGTGGTTGTGTTTTCAACCACAGCCGTAGTTTCGCGATGTCTTCCGGAGTAATTCCTGTCTTCTTGCTGTATTCGTCCTCCAACTGAATGGGTTTCATTCCCATCGGTGACATTTTGCTAAAAGAGGCCATACAATGACTTATTAATTCCATTCATTTTAGAGCCACCCCTAACAATGCATACAATATAAATTATTAGTTCAGAGACAAAAATTTAAAACAGTTAAATAATAAATTCGGTACCTATTTAAAAAAAAAAAAAACTTCACAAAGGTAAGTAGTTTATGTAAGCTCCAGTAGCTGTGAGGTTAGTGACTGTGAGAAAATACTTTACCAAAATAAATAATTATTATTTATTAATTATTATGCGCTTATTAAGCACCTTGACACTCCAAACCAAGGTGCTAGAAAGGTAACCCCATTGCACCAGAAAGCACAGTGCACGGTGTTGGTTTAACTTTAGTACGACGAGACTGTGAAGTGTAGAAATCCCTTCAAGAGAACAATATCGTGCCGTGATGAATGACTATCACCATGACCGACAAATTACCGGCCCACTACTGAGCACAGGTCTCCTCTCAAAATGAGAAGGGTCTACAGGTTGGCAGACTTCATACACTTTGAGAACATTATGGAGAGCTCTGAGGCATGCAGGTTTCCCATAGCCTAATATTTTGACATAATATCCTTGTTTCAGGATCAAACTGAGCTCCGTCCCTCTAGTTTTTTTTTTTTTTCTCTCGTCTGGCTTTTACAATGATTAGCCAATGTCAAGTTTGTAGTTATTTGTAACAAGTTAGTTAAACTATACAAGTATGGACCCCGTCTGTGCCGGCGCTCACCGACATACGCACGGCACCCCCTTAGAGCGCTTTCCAGTCAGTTTTAACAAAAAAAACACTCCAAAAAGTCACAACATGCGCGCCAGCAAACGCCACCACAGACGAAGTCCTCCCTCTAGTTTACTATGGTACCTAATTCTAGTTATTTCTTTAGTTATTTAATCTGTCCCTGGCCTAATGGGTATCCCACAGGCTTGGGGCCTTTTCTATTTTTGGTGTATTAATAATCATAAATGGGGTAAATTCCGCCTACATAAATGGCCACACCATCACTTAATACTGCCTTATGTATTCTGAGATACTGCTCTAACTTAGTTAAAATCGGTCATCTATGATGTAGTAGTTGTAGTTGTAGAGCTCAAGAAATAGCTCGAAATGAATATCATTTTAATTATATAATATATTCGCCATACATATTAATAATACGCCAGATCATTATTAAATATGTAGGTCCCTTACTTGTATTTAGAGACTTTAGCCTCACTTGCATAATGCATTGCAGAGGTGCTAAATGCTAATGTGCAAAAAAAAAAATAAGTAGGTAGGTACCTGCCTAAGTAAGTATAAGTAAAATTTGCATTATATACTCACTTTGTTTTCTCGCTATTTCATGCACTGATGATAAATTTAAAAAAAAATGTAAAATTTTGAAATTCAGATCACATGCGCCGCTCACAACGGTCGTTGGTATAGTATTATTTTATCTTCTGTTAAGGTGCACGTGGTAGTATTGACCTTGTGGATTCGCGACTGTAAGTGGTATAATAATGGTCAATTTTACCTGCCTATAATAGTGATTATATTCTCTTTGGTTACCTAGATACTCCATTTAACTAAGTTTGTGTGTGCACAGTGGCGTGAATACAACAGTTTTGTCTACAATACTGACTTTATGACAAAATACCAAGAAAATTGATACAATTATTATTACATTAAAAAGAAACCGGAATACAAGACGGTGTCCTCGCATAGTATGCCGTAATAATTGGCCATAACAAAAATAAAACTCCGTATCTAAAAAAGCCTATACTGCACAAACAAGTTTAGGTACTTATTATCAAAATACCTATAAATGGATGTGCTTTTAATAATTTTTATCTTATTTTTTATCATTATAAGTAATCTATGAAACTATGTTTATAACTACTTAACATAATTATTATGAATTTGTTTTTCTCGCCACATACTTATAAAATATAAAGGGCTCAATGCTCACTTGCAAAGGGAGTGGAGCCCAAGCACCGCGCCGTCCGTAACTCTCTTTTCCACAAAGCGGAGGTTCTCAACAAAGAGTATAATAATGTTCTTAACAAGGATAACTGGTTCTCAATGCCCCTTTTTAGGGTTCCATAACCGAAGAGTGTCAAAGGGTTATAGGAACCTATTACTAAGCCTCCGCTGCCTGTCTGTCCATCTGTCCGTCCGAAATAGGAGGAGTAGAACATTGAAATTTTCAAAGAGTGCCCCTTAGGTGGAAGCATTTTTTCGCAATTTATGAACTAACACGACCACGTAGGCTTATGGTATTTTAATTGCGACAATAGCAGTATCATCCTCACAGGTTTATATAAAAATCTTTACTTGAAAAGGTCCAGTTTAAGAAATTAATTTTAGAATCGACTTATTTGTGAGAATAGTCGATACTAGAATAAATACAATTTAAAAAATTAATATAAAAAATACCATAAGCATACGTTGTCATATTAGTTTACAAATTGCGAAAAACCAAATTAAATTTGAATTTCGCGGGCAGACCCGTCTCATGCCCCATAAGCAAACTAAGGTAAACTAAAAGCTAACGCTTGGGAGCACAGTCATGCGATCCAACTGGCTGTAACCCATAGCCAATTACAATACTTTGTGGTAATTGCCGAGGCTTGCTATTGTTCTCGCCAGATGCTTGTGGCAAACAACCAACAACAACCATAGGCAAACACCAAGGAGTAGATTTTTTTTTTCTCTCTCGTCTAGCTTTACAAAGATTATAGTAGTTTTAATACACAGTGTATTAAAACTAATCCAATCGGATCGTACGGCAAGCGTTGGTAAGCATACGCAAACTCACCACACACTTGCCAGTACTTGTAGTTTGCTGTTTGTCACAAGTATGTGGATCCGCCATAAGTTGTTTACAATATCTGGCTTAAAAGGGCTAAATCCCAGAGCCGTAAAGCCACTAAAGCCTGTTTAAAAAAAGCATGAAGGCGGAAAACTTGACGGAAAAAATATGATCTATGACGGAAACGACGTAAGCATAGAGAGAGAGGGAACAAAAATGGAAAGAGTAAAAACCAGAAAACCACAGAGTGACAGAGCACCAGAGAAATCAGAAACGTAAAAGTTTTGTTAGAAGCACAAAAGAAAATTAAAAAGGTATTTATTTACATAGGTATTAATTGAATAGGTATAGGTGTTTGTTTAATGTTTTTAAAATAAATAATAATCTAATGGAATAAAAGTGATTGCTAGTGAGTGGTAAAAATGTGGACACCCAACACCACGTGGCCAATTTAATGTACCCTAACCTGTGAGAATGGGACCCTGACTCTGAGCCCTGCCCAGCTGCTCTCCAGCAGCTCGTGCTGGAGAGCATCTAAAGTACAAATCGCCATAATTGTGATATAAATGAACTTATCATATTTTACAAATCCTCGGTCAACAATCGATAAATCAATCTTTAGGAAGTATTACTGTAATAGCGGGTTCCTTTATTACGATTATGTATATCAAATGATACTATTATTATGATGACAACCAACACGAGCCGAAATGTGTATTTAATGATAAACACATGATATCTAATGATAGGTCTGAAACTTATGATTGATTGCTTGTACTTTATTTAGTTTTATTATCATCTTGTTGACAATCAACATTTATTTCAGAGTTTCCATTGGCAACAACTGCTTCATTATCTCAATCAAGGTAAATATATACTGACTCATATTAGTACATAACCTAATCTTTCATAGGTTGAGATCTATAGACCGTACTTTGACTTTGCCTTAAGACACTGTTAAAACAAAACAGTTTTATATTACTGACATAAGTAAATATGTCTTATTTTGACTGAAACTTAAGTCTTAGCAAAGTCAGAATACACGCAAGATCTCGCCTGTGAATTTGTACACATGGATTTAGGGTTTGTAAAAGATCTCTTGACAACTCTTTGATTTGCTTGAATAAAAAGTAGTTTGTCTGTCTTTGGGATGCAAGCTATTTCTGTACTCGAGTTTGGCAGAATGAGTTAAGTGGATGGACAGTGAAAATGCAACTGACTGACTGACTGACTGAATTATTATGTATTTGATTTGATTAATAATATAATTATTCCATAGTCTTCCATGGTCTCATTTTATAATGTATTAGATGATGCCGCTGACTTTGTGTTGATTTAGGTTTTTAACAATCCAGAGGGAATTTTGATATTTTGGGATAAAAAGAAGCCTATGTCCATCTGTTAAAGTAAGCCATGAAAAGTTAACAGAGAGACAGACATACACTTTCACATAATATTGTTTATAGGGATAATCCATAAAGTGAGTATCACTTTAGTCCATAATAATTAGATATATCAAATTGTGTTGTATTAGATGAGTGCCTTTCTTAGAGCTGAATTCTAAAGGATATGTCATGTAAAAAGTTATAAATTCAAAAATGTGTCTGCCTGCCTGCTACCTTTTCATGGATCAACCACTGAATTGATCTTGACGAAAATTGGCACAGAGGTAACTTGACCGACAGAATATTTTTATCTCAGAAAATCAATGAGTTTCCATGGGATTTTGAGTAACCTAACTCCACGCAGATGTAAATGTGGTCATCAGCTTGTACCTAACAAACATCTATCTAAGTCTATCTATCCAATCCCAATGCCAGTATTATTAATATTTTAATGCCAGTTAATTTATACTGGGCCTAATGTTTAATAATTATGATGATAAATAACACGAGCCGATACAAAGTGTTTATTTGAAAACCATTTGATATTTAATGATAGGTCTGAATTGATTTATTTAAGCCTTAAAAAATTACGAAAAACAGAATCTATTGTTAAAATAATTGATTTGTGTTTACAGGTACATAATACATGCATGTATAAGCTTTATCCTGATTATAAATCAAAAGAGGACTACCTAATAAACATCAACCTAGGTGAGCTTTACCAAATATTTTAATACTTATTTTATTTAATCTTTTATCATATAATAGTTGAATATGATGATAAATAACACGAGCCGAAAAAGTGTTTATTTGAAAACAATTTGAAAACTAATGATAGGTCTGAATAATTTTATTAAACTTTGAAAACTCAATGCTAAATGGCATTTACTTAACAATTACGTTTATTTGTATTGCAGGTTACCAGACTTATAAGTTACATGATATTAGCAGAAACTACTGAAGGAAATGGCTAGGGGCTCACCCCCTCGCCATTTTAATTGCTCTACTAGTGTTAGCTTTTCGATATTAGTTATTTGCTTCAGTTTGTCAGTATACAATATTATTTTTAAAGAATTAGTTTGAATTAAAAGAAATGGTCAAGATTTTTTTTTTTTATTGAAAGTAGTTTAATGAATTAAACAATATTTGACTCATTCGATGTCACGCGTTCTGTGGCGGGAAAGCCATCTTGAATTCATTTTTCAAAAATAACGGTTTGAACATTCGAAGTTCGTTCGGACGCGAGACTCGATGACTATTTAAGTATTTAAATACTTTTGTGTTTAAGTTGCCATTAATATTGTAGTTAGGTTATTTAAAGGATTAAAATTCTTGATCAGCCTCATGAGTGAGGATATATTATGTAAGTCACAAAATATCCTCGCGCAACCTTAATATCAGAGGACATTTTAATAATTTATAAAATTAGTTAAATTATACTTGCTCTTCTGGCTTACGCTTTTACTAGTTTTAAAGTGCCTAGTATATATTGTATACCTAGTATAAACCTACCTACCTAGTATATAGTAATTACCTAACTGTATATTGTAATTTTGTTTGCAAAATAGATAAATAAGATGTTAAAATGGGATTTAATTAAAGTTTATTTTAAAAATAAAACAATACCATCAATGCTGAATTGTTTATTTATCCATATAATGTTATAAGTAGGTACTGTTGGGGTCACTTAAATATAGCTTAGTTTAAAAGTTTAATCACATCAGTTACATACTACATAGTACATACTTCTATTTATACATTATCCTATTAGCTATTTAATTTTTATTTACCTTCCACTTTTTTTTATAATTTCGGAGCTTGTTTGAATCTAATGGACAGGGTGCTTAGTATGACATTGTACCTTTGCTGCTTTACTTGAAAGCTCAAGTTCGTCTAGATTACATTCGATAGATGTACACCTACAGTTACATTTACAAGCGAAAACGTTGTGTTACTGAATTTTGTTAAGAACGGTTAGGTTCATTTTACTCTGTTGTTACCGTATTCCGATGCCAGATTTGTACCAACGTGGGTGAAATGTTTTTCATACTAAGCACTCTGGTGAGAGCGAAGGGGGTTCGGTAGTAGATAGATATAACAATGTATTAGGTAGGTATAACGAATAACTAACGCAACTTGTAGAATCAAAGTGTAACACAGTTGGCGTCAGAAAAAAACTGACTCACGACAATGAAAAGAATATCCGTGGACTCCGCGCACATTTTCCTCCGTATTTTACTTCTGCTCGGGAGGTGAAAGGTTGACTGTAGATTGAATTATTATAAGAAACATGCACCTCCATTGTCTTGTACCACCAAATGGATAGTTAAATAACGCGCTGCGCAGATTCAATGTCAGTATTTTCTAGACGCCAATGCAATACACGTAGAGATTACATTGTTTTACTTCATATACGTGCGATATAATGCCACCTACAAACCTGTGAAACGTAACATGCAATAAAAGAATTTGCAGTCCCATTGTCGCAATGTTCTGAATGTTGATATTTTGCAGTAAGTGGAACAGGTCGTGAATGTGGAATCTAAAAAATAAAATCTCTATAAAAATGATGCCAGGTTTCGTAGATGCGTAGAATGTTACAGAATTTGTCGGAAACAGAAGCGAGTACAGAAAATATTGCACATCGAACTTTAGAAAGAGAAGATTTCGGCTTCGTAGAGCGTCGTCTCTGTCAAATCAAATCAAATCAAATCATTTTTATTCAAGTAAACTTTTACAAGTGCTTTCGAATCGTCAAAATAATCTACCACTGGTTCGGAATGCTGTTCCTACCGAGAAGAACCAGCAAGAAACTCGGCGGTTGCTCTTTTCAAATGTACAGTTTACAATAATATGCCATACTGTATACAAGCAATTGCAGCGCCGTGTATTGCTGGAGCGAATCAAATCCAAGCTTTTTTGTCATTTACATAATCTTCGATTGTATAATAAGCTTTTTTCAGCAGCATACTTTTAATAGATTTTTTAAACTTGTGTAAAGGCAAGTCTAAAATGGATTGTGGAATTTTATTATAAAATATTACACTCATTCCCACAAACGACTTTCCCACTTTCCTGAGGCGGAGCGTAGGATATGCGAGCCTATTACGGTTTCTAGTTTGCCGGTCGTGGAAATCACCGATTTTTTTGTAATTATGAATGTTTTGTCGTACAAAAATTATATTAGTGTAAATATATTGAGAAGCTACTGTAAGAATACCTATTTCCTTAAATTTCTCTCGTAGGGAATCGCGCGGTTTTAAATTATAGATTGCGCGTATTGCCCTTTTTTGTAATACGAAGATTTTTCCAATATCTGCCGCTTTGCCCCATAGTAAGATTCCGTAAGACATAATACTATGAAAATAGGCAAAATATACAATTTTTGCAGTTTCCACATCAGTTATCTGTCGCTGTCACTTATACCTGTGTGACGTTTCGTCGGTTAAAACGACAGAGATAACGCTCTACGAAATCGTTATCTCTTTCTAAAATTAGATGGGCAAAATTTCCAGGCGGGTGGTGTAGTACGAACGAACGCGGTTCGCGAGCGCGAAGCATCCGGACTGAGATGAATAATACTCGATGAATAAATTGCATGTTACGTTTTTTTTTTTTTTTTTAAATTATATAGACTAGCGCTTGGCTGCAATCAGACCTGCTAGCAAGTGATGATGCAGCCTAAGATGGATAACGTTTTACCAATACGCGGCATTCCGAGAGATCGCCAGCGTTAATAAGTCAAAATTCTACAACCCCCTTCATCTTCACTTCGAAAGCTTTTAGTTTCTAGGATTTCTTGGATTCTGTTCCGTGATATTTTGAAGACGGATGGTAATGTCAATCAATGACATGTTAGGTAGGTTGGCGAAGTCCTGAATGTTGGCGGCCGTGGTTGAGGGCCGGTCGAATGGATATCCCATGTTGCGTCTGTCGGGATACAGTCTATCCTTCAGCCCGCAGAAGCTGGACGCCTCAACGCACGACAACTCTTGACCTTCGGGATTGTTGATCTGAAACGGGAAACGGGTTAATACCTACTACGAAGTAGGCAAAATTTTAGCTCAAGGGTTGTAATCGGATAGGTCGCATACACAGATTTAAATTCTGTGGTCGTATAGGATAATTTTGTCGTTCTTATCTTACACTACTAACTTGGTAGGTACCTAGTTCGCGGTAGGTCGACATGGCAATCAGGATGAGGATGACTCAAAAAAAACTTACGCTGTCAAGTTCGTAGTTGGAGAGCATGACGAAGAGTTCGTACTGCGCACCGGGCTCCGTGCCCTTCGGTACCAGCATGTGCTGTGGCCAGCCGCAGCCGCAGAAGTTGAAGCTGGCAAGGTTCGGGTTCCTGGCGTCGGAGCCCTGCGCGGATAGGTCGCGGAACGTCTGCTCGAATGGGATGGTCAACGACGACTGTGTCGACTGGCGGACGATTCTGTTCTGTCCCGCGTTCACTGCAAAATTCAATATTGGAATTGCAGGTAGGTTGCAGGCAGGAACAGTCCAATGGGGACTGCCGATAGAAGTGAAACTTATTAAGTACTTAGGTAACTATGAAATAACAGATTTTTTTTTGGATTTTCAAAATAATCACACTATCACACAAATATTATAAAGGCGGAAGTTTTAGCATATGTATGTGTGTATGTTTGTTACTAGTTCACGCAAAAACTAATTGAAGAGTTGGGCTGAAAGGAATGGAGATAGATACCCTGAATTAGCACATAGGCTAGTTTTTATCCTGGAAAATCAAAAATTCCCACGGGATTTTGAAAAACCTAAATCCACGCGGACGAAGTCGCGAGCATCAGTTAGTTATATAAAAAATTAAAATTTCATTTAAATACCTGCCAAATTTCATGATTCTAAGTCAATGCGAAGTACCCTATAGGTTTCTTGATAGACACGACGGAAGGACGGACAGATAGACAGAAAGACAGACAGACAACAAAGTGATCCTATAAGGGTTCCATTTTTCCTTTTGAGGTACGGAACCCTAAAAATAAGGCTAGTTACATGGCACAACGAATCTGTCCATCTCTATGAACATCTTGCGTTGATCGTTGAGGATCCACGGCAGGTTGCGCTCGTCGAACTTCGGAGACATGAAAATGCGGACCGTGGTGCGTCGCGCGTTGCCGGTGTTGTTAGCTTCAATTCTGGAAAGAGAGAAGTACCTATTTTATATTCTTGCCCAGATACTTACAGCTTAGCGGACTAGGCTGAGGCGGAGGGGCCGGTCCGCTATTAAGACGCTAACGATCTTGTTATCTCACGCCATCTGTGCTTTTACCCGACGCGACGCTAACTGAGCTCTTTATCTCACGCCACCTGAGCCCGCCACTCTTTTTACTTCACGTCATCTGAGCTCTTTTTACTTCACATTATCTGAACTCTTTTTAACCCCCGACCCAAAAAAGGAGGGTGTTATAAGTTTGACGTGTGTATCTGTCTGTGGCATCGTAGCTCCTAAACTAATGAACCGATTTTAATTTAGGTTTTTTTTTTGTTTGAAAGGTGGCTTGATCGAGAGTGTTATCTTAGCTATAATCCAAGAAAATCGATCCAGCCGGTTGAAAGTTATCAGCTCTTTTCTAGTTACTGTAAATTTTTCGGGGGTGTTATAAATTTTTAATTTATACTTGTTACCTTACGCCAACAAAAGTTCGTTTAGCTCTTTTTATCTCACGTCATCTGAGCTCTTTACCTGTCGCTAACTGAGCTCTTTTTTCCCGACGCTCTAGGTACCTTCTTTTTCGTGAGGGAAAATTCGTCATGGGTATCACCAGCCACGGGGGAGCACATCAATGGTTATGTCGGACTTCTACCGACTAAAAACCTCACGAAGTTCCATCCCACCGCTGACAACGGAGCACAAGGGACCGACAACACTTCGCTACTACGTCAGCGGATGCTTGCCATAGCAGACCCACCACTGGTACCTACACTGGTGACTGGTGACTGGTAACGGTGTTTGGGGGCACACTACGTGCCCCAAACACCGTTAGTGTAGGTACCTACTTTGTGAAATCGAAAAAACGTACGTGTATTGGAATGGGCGATGGTTGAGATGGGTGAAGCGCGCGTACACGGGGCCGCGGTCGGAGAAGTCGAGCCCGCGGGACAGGTCCACGTCGCTCTGCATCCAGAACGTGTTGAGCGCGTTCGCGTCGCCGGTCGAGCTTTCTACCCTCACCGCTGTTATCTGAACACCTGGGTTCTCCAACTGAAATGGTAAAATGAGCACGTGTAACATCATACTAATAAATACGAAAGTGTGTCTGTTGGTTTGGGTTTGTTGGTTTGTCCTTCAATCACGCCGCAATTACGGAGCAACGGATTTTTGCATGCATACCTATAGTTAAGGACCTGGAGGCTGGACATAGGCTACCTTTTACACTTATTCATAGCTACCCATCCTGTAGCAAATGCAGCTTAATCACTCTACGTAACTTGTCAGAAGGAAAAAATGGGCATGCTAAAGGATTCATGTAGAGGTGAAATAAAAAAAAAGTTATAGGTGAGTAGGTACATCTCGCAAAAGCTCTCTAATACTTACCTCGGAGCGCGTGTAAGGACGAACGTTGGGAGACTCCTTGAAGCGTTGGAAAAGGTCGTCAACAAATGCGTGCCAGCGGTAGAAGAACGGATCACGCATGTTTGTTGCCTCGTCGGCCATTACTTGGAAGGATTCCTGGAAATATAGTAACCTAGGTAGGTAAAGTGATATTATAAACGTTAAAGTATTGGGCCCTACTTTACAATTAGTTACGTACAGGCGTTCAATAAAAGGTTAAGACTTTTTTAAAACAGTTTAGCACTTGGCTGCAAGACCAGAGCATGCTTGTCTAGAAGGTCCTAGAACATTTATATCGCTGTCTAGAAGATCCCTTCCAACTTTGACTTGAAAGTAGGTACCTACTTAAGTCGAGTCTTGACATATCATGGAGTCATTCTATCACTGGAATGCAGATTCTACTGAGTCTGAGTCAAAAAAAATAGGTTATCGTACCGTACTAAGTTGCCTTAGATAGTTATACTTAATGTAATATTTAATCAATGCATATTATGTCATCATCATCATCAACCGATAGAAGTCCACTGCTGGGCATAGGTCTCTTGTAGAGATCTTCACACGTCACGGTCTTGCGCCGCCTGAATCCAGCGGCTCCCTGCGACTCGCTTGATGTCGTCTGCCCACCTAGTGGGGAGTATACCAACACTGCGCCTTCCGGGTATATTAAGCATCTGGTAATCCAGATTAAAAATTAGAACTCGCTTACACTAAAACCAAAAAATGTAAGATTTCAACGGAAAACTTCGTCTGTGATGGCGTTTGCTGGCGCGCGTGCTGTGCTTATTTGGAGTGTTTTTTTTTGTTAAGAGTGGCTGGTTTTTGTGTTAGTTGGTGTTTTTTGGTGGTGGAACTGACTGGGAAGCGCTCTAAAGGGGCGCCGCGCGTATGTCGGCGGGCGCCGGCACAGATGGAGTCCATACTTGTATAAATTCAATAACTTGAAAATATCACAAACTTGACATTGGCTAATCAGAGTAAAGCCAGATTTAAAGAAAAAAAAAGATTTCAACGGGGGTTTCAAGAAAAATTGGTTTTTTAAACATGTATTCAATTATGTGAAAGTTTTTCCTATGATGGTAAATGGTTTTAGTGTAAAGCAGGGTCTGAATATTTAGCCATGATTACCATACCAGGTAGCGATTGGTTGGATCGTGCATGTATCCAGCGAAACTGTGTCCATTGTTGTGAAGTGAGCCGTACAAGTCTCGGTTGGGCGATAAAATGCTGGACTCTATGATGTTGCCCAGAGTATCGATGTCCAGAGGCTGTGTGGAACCATTGGGCTGGAAATAAAAGAGGCTTTTAGGGTGATTTGGTTCTTAAAGAATAAAATCAGGTCATGTGATAAAGAATCAGAAAATTCTCCTTTCTCTATGTAAAGTAATTTTGGAACCATTCAGAAATATTTATTTGAAGTCAAAATCAAAAGAAAAAAAACGTTTTCACTCCGCTACTAGCCTTTGACTGCTATCTCACCTGATAATAGTAGATACCTGAGTGTAAAGTGAAGATGCAGTTTCAAGCGGGCTAATTTGGAAGGGCAGTTTCATTAAACCCATAGACATGACCGGTTTCTGAATGGTACTGGAATGTTGAATGGCTTGGCAGAACGGCTTTGACGGTAGGATGGTACCTAGCCACGGCTGAAGGCTGAAGCCTACAAATAGACCAGATCAGAGACAATTTAGAAACCATAAATTGCCTATGCCGGAATCGAATCTGGGACCTCCTACTTTTAACACCACAGCATCATTTACTCACCGTGTCAGTGCGGTCTCCAAAAACATGTACCATTTTCAATTTCAGGAAGTATGCATCCGTAATTATAGGTCGTTAAACACGTAAAACTAAGGTTTCACTTACCAGTCTGACCAGTCCTGTTGAGATAGCTTCCTCAATGTTCCTTCTCCAACGGTTCATGTCAGCAATGGTCACGACGAGGCCGTCCACGGGACGATTGAGGTCAGACCAACGCATGTTCGCTTGCCTCGGAGGCCACCCGCGCGACGTTGTCAAACTATCCAATTTCGGGAAGTATGCTTCCGGTATAGGTTCAGTGAAGTCGCTGAACTTCTTAACTCTGGCTAAATTATTTAATAAACGTTCTCCATTGTATCTAGGAATTAACAAAGTAAAATTTTTAAACTAAACAATTATAGGTATATACTAGAGGATGCCCGCGACTTCGTCCGCATGGATTTAGGTTTTCAAAAATCGCGTGGGAACTGTTTGATTTTCCGGGATAAAAAGTTGTCTATGTCAATTACAAGGACGCAAGCTACCTCGGTACTAAATATAGGTACTTACAAATCGTTTAAGCAGAATCCCGTGGGATCTCTATTATTTTCTAGGATAAAAAGTAGCCTATATCCGTCCCCGGGATATTAGCTAAACCTGTACCTTTCGTCAGAATCGGTTAAACTGTTGGGCCGTGAAAAGATAGCAGACAGACGGACAGACACACTTTCGCGTGTATAATATTAGTATCGATTCTACCCAGAATATTCATTTGTAGCTTTGTAGGTAAGTTATCCTCCATCTTCTAGGTTTCATAAGGATCACATCCCTGACCCTGTAGTAAAGTGATCGTGAAGTTGGAACTACCTTCATATAAAAAGATTTGTCCTAACTGACTAACAGAACTATCAACGCACAGTCTAAGCCGCCGGAGTTGAAAGCATGAAATTTGCACAGTAGGTCAATCTCAAAAAAGCTTTAGATTTTAGAAGAACCTACATAGACACGAAACAACAAATATACGAAAGTGTAGCTAAACATAAGTCTCTATCGAAGGTGCCTAAGTAAATATATGGTGAGTAGATAAGTGATGCCAGGGGAAAATTGCTGAAAAAGGAATGGGTAGATCACCTACCTGGCAATCACTTGTTGGTGCATATAGAAAAATAGTTCGCCGCGGCGATCTTTAGCAACAATTTCGCGTTGAGTCGACGAGAATGGATACACAAGATGCCAATGCCAGTGGTGAAGATTTATGCCCATATCTTCTCTCCAGTAGGCCAGTCTGTGTTCGATATCCAAATCCGTAGCAGTGTAATCTCTTGGAATGATGATTGGGATACGCTGTAATCAACATTGTCATGAGCATTGCGTAAAATTAAGAAAAAAAAATTTAGTAATGGTAAAGGTGGGATAGACTGGTTAGTTTAGAGTCTGGAGGTCTATAGGTCTGGAACCAGGCACGTTTACCTCAAACTTTTCGGACTTAATTATTATGTGCCTTGCAGGAAACATCGTGAGGAAATCTGCATGCCTGAGATTTCTCAAAGGTGTGTGATTTCTGCTAATCCCACTTGGCCAGCGTTGTAGCTACACCCTTGATGTTGAAAGGTAGGATGGTGCTGTGATGAGAGCTGTGTTCTCATAAGCCCCGGTCTGCAGTTTGATTCCCGGTGGTTTTTTTTCTAGTTTCTAAATTGGCTCAGATCCAAGATTTACATACAAAAGATTTGTATGTAAATTAAGCCCGTCTTACTTTGAAACTAGGTACCTATGTTTTCTTACGGAAATCTGGAAAACCACAAACATACCTTTCTAAAATAGAGCTACCATTGAGTTTGTTTGGTTGACATTCAATGAGAACCAAGCTTCGTTTGTATGGAAAATGCTAGGGAGCGGTTTTTTTGGTTGATATTCAATGAGAACCAAGCTTCGTTTGTATGGAAAACGCTAGGGAGCGGGCTAGGCCCTAGCCGCTATGGTAACTTTTCTGAAGAAAAAAAATTGTTGATAGAAGATGATCGCATTAGTTAGGTACTTACCGGAGCTCCTTTGCTGGAAACAGTAGCCGACTCTCGAGCTTTAGCGAAAACTTTCGAATCAATGAATTTAGAAGGAAAAGTTTCAGCGAAGTTTTGGATTGGAATATTTCTAGTATCACGTCTGTAACAAGATAGATTGTTAGGCAAGTATCTAGGTATATGTCTTACTAGATGATGCCCTAGGCGGAGCTCCGCACTTACTACTCCACCGGCCCGGCAGGGCCTACGCAGCATAGGTACCTTCTATACCTACCTACACAATCCGAAACTGTCTTTATAAAATTATAAAGACCTCGTCCGCGTAGGTTTAGTTTCATAAAAAATCTCGTGAGAACACTTTGATTTTCCGTGTTAAAAAGTAGCTGTCACTCTGGTCTTTAAAACTATACCTACCTACCTACCCATGCAAATTTTTTTTGCATCGTAGGTATAGTTTAAAAAATCACGTCAATCCGTTGTGACGTGATCAAAGGACAAACCAACCAACTTCGACGACTTCCCTGGCGCAGTGGTAAGCGCTGTGGTCTTATAAGTGAGACCCCGGGTTTGAGGTCCTGGGCAGGGGCAATTTAGGAATTTATATATTTTTCTATCTGGTCTGGCGGAAGGCTTCGGCCGTGGCTAGTTACCACCCTACCGGCAAAACCGTGGCACCAAGTGATTAAGCATTCCGGTATGATGCCGTGTAGAGACTGAATGAAACTTCATACCCCTAATCAACTTCTCAATGGACGTCAGCTAACTTGGAAGGGGTATGGCAGTGCATCATCACTTACCATCAGGTGAAATCGCAGTCAAGGGCTAACTTGTACCAGAATCTAAAAAACACACACTTTTGCATTTATAATAAGGGCAGTGACTAAGGTTTTCGTGTAACAGTACGAACCTGTGCATCAAAGCAACGGAATAGCTGTAGTTGAACAGTTGTGGGTTGAGGTGAACTCGGGCAAACACACAGGTTGAAAGTAAATCTTGCAGCTGGTTTTCCGGTACAGCTGTAAAAAAAGTTGTTAACAACGCTTAGATACTTAATACTTATCCTACTTATAACCCGGAATAGAATAGAAGTTAATCAACTACAACTTAATTAGGTATCTACAAGGGTACCTATATAATAGGTAGAATATCTCAGTTTTAAGCAATTCAATAATATCACATGCATAACGGTGACGAAAAACATCGTGAGGAAACTTGCATGCCAATTACAAGTAGAGTGCTCCATCACGTAGGTAATCAAAGGTGTATGAAGTCTGCCAATCCGCATCTAGACAGCGTGGTAGGCTATGGCCAAACTTGACTATGGTCACCTCAGTCGTGAGCCATGGACCGATGATGATGATGATGATGATGAAGTAAAAGGCGCACATATTAAAGACTTCCCGCGACACCGTCCGCTTGATATATAAGTACAATAATTTAAGAGCCTCAATAGCTCAACCGGTAAAGGAGTGGACTGAAAACCGAAAGGTCGACGGTTCAAACCCCGCCCGTTGCACTATTGTCGTACCTACTCCTAGCACAAGCCTGACGCTTAGTTGGAGAGGAAAGGGGAATATTAGTCATTTAACATGGCTAATATTCTTTTAAAAAAATAAAAAATAATATAGCACTCAGTGATAATGTAGCTATACACTTTGATATACCTACATATAGGTAGGTACTATGCATCAGTGAAAGAATCTTCAGAGTCATTGGGTTCAGGAGATTATCCCCTAAGTACATTCAAACTTACAAACTTCACCTCTTTGGTAAGTATAAGTGTAGATACCTAAAAGCTCAGCAATAACTTCATCTGCCATTTCTTGGTGAGCAGGCAGGAACACGGAAAATTCAGCATCTACGGGCAGTCTTCTGGCCTTCGTAAACGCGGGCGTTCTTTTCAGACTTTTCAGTGGAACAACCCGCGTGGCGTTTTCACCAAAACGATTGTTGATCTCGATACCATTGTTTTTGTAGTTGTCTCCCTAAAAAAATGTGTTCATGAATCCAGATATAAAATAACGTAAGAATCTGACCATCTTTCAAGTATTATGAGTTTGTTGTGGGCTCTTCTCATACCAGGGTGCTTTGCAACCCTCTTAGGTACCTAGATTAATAATTAATTATCACCATTCTCGGTCTAATAATTATTTAAATTATTTAAGTAATTTAAATAATCAATAGGCCGAGCCATGATAGCCTAAAGACATCCGCCTCCTTGTCGCGGGGTTCGGAGCTCGATACCGCGCAAGCGCGCGCTTTCAACTTTTCCGAGATGTGAATTTTATGCAATTATTAAAGTATCACTTGCTTTAACGGTGCAGGAGGTCACCGTGAGGAATCCTGAATGCCTGAGAGTTTTCCATAATGTTCTCAAAGGTGTGTGAAGTCTGTCCATTCAGCACTTGACCAGCGTGGTGGACTATAGTGGCCCAAGGCATGGATAGACTTGACACGTCCGCGCACTTGCTTTTGACAATCATTTATGTAGGTAGTACAATTATATACATTAATACCTAATACCTAAATGATTTTCCTTAAAACCAGTAAATATTACTTATTATTTTATCATAGTGTTGACGTAATTCAAGCTAAATGTACAGAATATAGGGAAGAACCTCTTTGCTGGCAGTTATACTATCGTTAATTAGAATATAATTATAATTCGTTATATAATTAGACACAGGAAATACTTACATTGATACGAATAAAAAGTAAAAATATATAAGTATACCTACTCGTAGTTACCTACGTAGGTATATATAATATTTATTCGTATTGAATAGGCCCCAAATAAAATGTAGGTATGAAAAATAATTTAACTAGCTACAAGTAAGTTTAAGTAAGATCTTTTCAACTTTATAACCGACTAGCTTTTTGGCGCGACTTCGTTTGCGGTATTAATGACGTAATTTATTAGTTAACTTAGTTTTCTAATGGTGAAAGAGTCATTAAATATAATCGATTCACTTATTTCAGAGTCAGAGAGTTAGTATTTAGGTACAAGTAAGTAGATTTCATCAAAGAATCAATGAAAGAAACAAAACCACAAAAACTTACCAAAAACTGTTCAGTGAGTTGGAAGAGTACTTTATCGTCACCTTTTGTTGACACCATAGGTTCATTTGGGCGGTCGAAGAGGAGCTTAAAATCTTCCACAATGTTAGCCATTTTTAATCCCTATTAGTTACTTCAAAATAAAATATTAAAAAAAGAAAATTAAATTAAAAATTAAAATCTTTAAGAAAAATTAAATAAATAATCTATAATAACAATATTAGGTACATAGACTCACTTCACAGAGCCTGTGAAGTGATGTGGTCAGTATTATGATATTCCATAAAATTTATACTTATTTTCCTAAGGATCCGAGTGCAAAATTGCATTTTAGCAGTGAGGGACATAAACCACAACTGAATTGATAATATTGGCGTGAGAATAAAAATATTAATCATCAATAACAACTCATGTTTACGGAAGTGGTCGGGTTAGCCGAAATAATCAATAAGTACCTACTTGATATCTAGCTCTTAATTAGGTAGATACCTTAATACCTAGTTAGTATTTACTTAATAAATCGTTCAAGAATATACCTAGCTACTTAGCTAGTAGCTTCCTCTCGGTCAGGTTACACAACTCGGTAGTACTTACCTAAATAGGAACAACTTCGACAAGGAGGATGGCTGGGCAGCATTTGCAAAGCTATTGTCAGTCTAAAATGAGTGTGTCATAATGTAATTATACGTGCGGAGCAGAAACGTGGACTGACAGTAGGCCTCGTCCACAAATTAAAAGTAGCTCAGTGCGCTATGAAGCGAGTTATTTAGCTACTTATAACTTTATTAACTACCTATGTTAAGTGTCTCTCTCAGGGAAAAAAATCGAAATTCAAAGAAGAAACGTAACCGAGTGAGCTGAAAGGCTTAGCAAGCTGGAGTGGCAGTGGGTAGGCCACATCTGTCACAGAACCGATGGCCGATGGGGCTAGGTAGATGAGGAAACTGGTGGACCAAGGCGTATGTCTAGCAGTCGTCGCATACAGGGATGTATTGGAGTGGATTACACATAGGGCTCGAATAGACACCCATATCATCGTCGTAACTGGAGATATACCCAACTATTCACAGCTATTATCCAGCGAAGTAAAACGGAAAACCTACAAGTTGGAGCTTTACTCATATAAAGCATCATTTTTTACCACAAAATAAATCGAGGCGGTGATAGCCTAGTGGTTTACGTAAGACGTCGGCCTTCGATTTGAAGGGTCCGCGGTTCGATTCCTATGGGTCTCAAACTTTTCAGAGTTCTGCTTTAAAACGCATTTAAAGCAATTAAGTACCCACTTAAAATATCTCTTGCCTAACTGTAGGTGAAGGAGTTAACCTGCATATTCATACCTAAGAGTTCTCGATAATGTTTTCAAAGGTGTATAAAGTCTACCAATTCGAATTTGGCCAGTATTTTCATGAGACCCGTTCTCAGTATTGGGGTGGCGATGGGTAAAGATGATGATGAAATAAACTGATAAATTGCCTGCTGTGTAGGTTAAATGTCGAAGACCTTTTATCAATACACCAAGTATATACTTAAGTCGTAAATCACCCACTGCACAAGTTCAAGACCTTTCAACGTGGCACTAACTGTAGCTCAATTGAATAAAGTATTTGTAAGATTTTCCTTGTGAGACTTGAATTTTTAAGGTCAGACGAGTAGTTAGTTTCGGATATTACCTCGTGCATCCAAAGTTAAAAATTTAATTTAAATTCACATTCAAAATATTTTTATTCAATTAAACTTCTACAAGTGCTTTTGAATCGTCAAAATAATCTACCACTGGTTCGGAATTCTGTTCCTACCGAGAAGTACCAGCAAGAAACTCGACGGTTGCTCTTCTCAAGTATTCAATGTACAATTTACAATAGTATGCCATACTGTACCTACCTACCTACTTCCACCTACCTACCTCCTTCCACCTACCTACCTGCCTACCTCTTTATAATGTAGAATATTTAGTGTGTATAATGTAGAATGTGGAGAAGGTTAAAGGAGCAGACGGTCGTATATAGTGAGTATACCCACAAGCGTTATGCATAGTTGGAGGCAAGTTGGAGGGGAATGACGAATACCTATCCTATCATGATTATTGTTAACTTGCTGCGACTTATGTGCAGTTGCGAGTACAGTGACAATTGCCAGAGCTAAGGGCAAGCACGTGAATTTATATTGAAGCTAAGCATGTTGAACGTTAGTATTTCATTTCATTTATTGCAAGATTGTAAGTAAAAAAGATGTTACATAAATTTTAAGTAGGTACGTATCACAATCTGCCATGACATGGCGTGCAAAATTTACTATCTTTACATACATTTTCAATAAGTACATAAAATATCATTCTTAATCAATAGAAAATTTAACAATTCAATATATAAATTAGCAAAAGAAGTTACAGTCATATTCAAAGAAAATTAAACATTAATAGGTAGGTACTCCTGGAGTCACAATTATAAAATAAAAATATATATCACAATGTTACAAGTCAAAAAATTTAAATATAGAAATATAAATGTATTTCTTCAGGTGATAATATAAGAGATACCTAATTCCGGACAAGTAGAATCACATCAAGTCAAATCAATAAATATAATGTCAGATAACTAAGATATTTTAAAATTATAATTTTATGACAAAATAGTTAGTTAAGTAATAACAATAGAAAGACTTGACTATGTTTAAACAACTACGAATATAATGCACAAATCTTAATAAATAAAGTTTTAAAATCAAATCTTAATATTTTTTAGGAGATCATCAACTGCATAAAAATTTTTTTCTTGCAACCATTTTTTTAATTTATAGCTGAATTGTTTAAATGGAAGCATTTTGATCTCCAATGGCAATTTGTTAAAAATTTTTATGCACATAGAGTAACAATTTTTCTGATACAGTGTTGTTTTTGAAATCTTATCAAACACTAATTTATTTTGGTTTCTCAATCCTCTTTTTCCAACATTATCATGCAGCTTGTAGTTTTGAAAAGGTGATGGTTTGTTTTAACAAACTTTGCAACTTCCAAAATGTACATACATGGAAGCGGCAATATCAAATGTTTTTGAAAGACAGGCTTACATGATTGAAAAGGCGGCATATTTAGAATAGCTCGTAGACATTTTTTCTGAACTATAAACGCCTTATTAAAATCGGTTGAATTTCCCCATATAATCAGGCCATAACGGAGCACTGATGACACGTAACCATGGTATGCTGTGAGAGCTGTATTTAAACTAGCAGTCTTTACTAATCTACGTAATACGTATACAAATCTATTTAGTCTATTACATATATTATTTATCTGAAATTTCCATGAGCAATGTTGATCAATTTCTATACCTAAAAATCTACAATTTTGTACTTCATTTATTTTATGTCCTTTATAGTTAATATCAAGATTCACATGTCGTTTATTATAATGTCTAAACTGAATAAAATTAGTTTTATCAATGTTGATACATAAATTTTCAATGTTTGCTTGATGTTTGAATCAAGCATTTACGTCATTGATGCGAATTTATATTTATGCTTGACGCGACGTTCGGTCAGTGTCTTGGATGAATTTAACACCGATGTTTGAGAAAATATGAGAAAAGTGCCTTTTGCAGGCACAAGTCGAAAGCCTTTTACAGATTTAATAACTTGCCGAGCCTTTAGAGTATGAGAGACACAACTCACAGAGACCAGCTTACTTCTGCAAGTTGCTGGTGGACATTTAAGCCTACTTAAAGAAACTTGTTGGAAGTTGAAACAGAGATGAAAGAGAAAATACCCATATCTTTGTATTTGCTTTATTAAACTTTACTATATTACAGGGTCACATTGTACTTAAAATTAGCTCTAAAAATTATGTATCTACGTACAACACTTACAAATTCATTAGACTTAAGCCTATCAGCCTTTCACATAACTAATGCTAGAGATAAAATCATACTAACTATGTATTTGGTAGTATACAAAATGTACTTAGTATTTTAAGTACTTATAACAAAAATTGTAAATCTATTTTGTATCCACTTTGTTAAGGATCTTGTTTTAAATGAGACGGTGAACAAATGGCTTGTTATGACTATGTTATTAGTCTACAATGTGTATACCAAACTGATTTTTAAAATCACCATAATTTTAAACGTAACTAACATATTATTCATGGCTTTATTACGTATCTCGATTGCAATCATAGCGATCATTAATTCAGTATCATACCAATTGGCCAACCTTGATGCGTTGTCTATGGTTTTACAGGTTAACCAACTTGTGAATAAGCCAATAAGCAATACATGAATAATATAATTAAATTTTCGCGTTTGGACTTATTGATCTTCAAAATAATCTAATTATGCACCAATTTGTTTACCTTCCCATAGAACGATTGCTTATATTTTGTATTAGTTTACTGCATTTTTGGGATTCATTTCAGTGACGTTCTGCAAGCGAATGGTGATATCCTGGCGGAACATATTGGGCAGGATAAAATCGTCGATGTTGGTCGCGTTGCTGGAAGGTCTGTCGAAAGGATAGCCCATACTGCGTCTGTCCGGGTATAGCTTATCCTTCAAGCCGCAGAAACTGGATGCTTCGACGCAGCTCAATGTGGAGCCATCCGGATTATTAACCTTATAATGGAAAAGAAAAGTTATAGAGGGTTGCACGATTATTGATAATAGTGGTGATGATATCAAAAATTTGAATGTAATTAAACTTTGTCTAATAAGTTTAAAATGGCGGCAGTTATGAAATAAGTCTCTACAGAATTTTAATGATGCCACGTACTTTCAATTAGCTGTATTACCATTAGATCTCCTATTTAAAACTGTTATATTGCCTTACCAGGTCTTATAATTCATTATTAACTAATCCTGTATTCAAACCAGATAAAGTTATAAAAACAAAAATTAACATTTCGTCGCAGTTCTAAAACATTTAATAAAATCAGTCCCTCAGCTTTCATTAGACAGACTCTTTGTTGTTTGGAATAAGCAGATGAATGACTAATGATTATATTAAATTTCATACAGTCAAAGGCAATTAAGCCTATGACAACACAAGCGTCTTTCGCCTACACAAGATATTTTCCAGCGAGCAATAAATACCTATCACGGTATGCATGAATAAAAAGTGGTTTTTAACTCGACTACGGCAAAGCCAAAAAGAACGGTTATCTACCTACTTGTTTGATTGCCAACATTTTTAACGGAGAGGACTTAATTGGTTAAAAGTAATTTGTGAACTTACGCTGTCAAGATCGTAGTTGGAGAGCATGACAAAGAGATCGTACTGTGTACCGGGTTCCGTGCCCTTCGGTACCAGCATGTGCTGTGGCCAACCACAGCCGCAGTAGTTGAAGCTGGTCAGGTCATTCTGGCGCGGGTCATTGCCCTGCTGTGATAGGTCACGGAATGTCTGCTCGAATGGGATGGTCACGGATGACTGCGTCGACTGACGGACGATAGTGTTTTGACCGGCGTTTACTGTCATACAAAATTGAAACTGTATAAGTCTACTTGCAATCGTCGTTCTACATTTTGTATGCACCACATTGTATATTATGTAATTAACTAATTAGGCAAACTAAGATGAAAAACATTACACTAGAAAGGACATTGTAGTTTTAGGAAGAAGCTTAATTTGCTTGACGGCATGGTAACTAGCTACAGCTATAGTCTTCCACCAAAATTTACCTCTGCAATATGAAATCATATAGTTATATAGCAATGTGAAATTATAAAATTGACCAAAATATTTATATTTTCTGCGTAGTTATGTGTTAGCGGTCAATAAAATGTAAAAATAGTTACGTGGAATGACGAATTTGTCCATTTCAATGAACATCTTGCGCTGATCGGATAGCACCCAGGGTAGGTTGCGTTCATCAAACTTGGGCGCCAAGAATATGCGCACAGTCGTGCGCCGAGCGTCACCGGTATTGTTCACGTCAATACTGATAAAATAACAAAAATGAAAAGCGACACGAGATAACAAACTTCTTTTTAGTATCAGAAAGTTGTAACAATAAAGAAGAAAGAAAAAGTGGACAGGGAATCACTTATCTCTTAAGATCTCTACCCAATGACCCTTGGCTTGTCTTCTTTTTTTAAATATTTGACTAGCTTATACCCGGAATACTTTGTTTGAACAACTCGCGCAACATTTATCTACATGTATTATTATGAATCTGTAAGTTTGTCTGTTAACCAGCTTGAACAATTTTGAAAAAAAAATTCTTTCTTCTCAAAAGGTTTTTAAAAATTTAAATCCTCGCCAAATCGTGGATTTATCTAATTATTTATATTTTACGTTGGTCGTTGATGGTATTATGTCAGCAACAACTGCACAAACAGCTCAATCTGATAGTAAAATTTAGATTAAGTGAAGTTAGCGAAGTAACGCGGTTTACGTTTAAGTTCGGTGTTACTTACACATATTGGTATGGTCGATGGTTAAGGTGGGTAAAACGAGCATAGACGGGACCCCTGTTGGAGAAGTCGAGACCACGCGAAAGGTCAACATCACTTTGCATCCAGAAAGTGTTGAGAATATTCTGTTCACCAGTGCTGCTTTCAACTCGCGCGGATGTTATTTGAACTCCTGGATTTTCCAACTAAAATAATAATAATTAGTTAGACTTAGTTAATCGTTGCGTCTGAGACTACAAAATTAAATGTACATAAAATTAATAGTTTAAAGAGCAACGTTAATCATAAGGGTTTGATATACCTCAGATCGCGTGTAAGGTCGTATGTGAGTGGACTCCTTGAACCTCTGGAAGAGGTCATCAATGAAGGCGTGCCAGCGGTAGAAGAAAGGATCGCGCATCGTTGTTGCTTCGTCAGCCATTACACTGAAGCTTTCCTGTGACAAACAAACACAATTAATTATTATTTACAATATTTTCTCATAAATAAATTAAACCATCATAAGTACATGAAACCTGTAAAAATAAATGGAGGGACTCACGAGGTAGCGATGGTTAGGATCGTGCATGTATGCAGCGAAGCTGTGTCCATTGTTGTGTAATGCGCCATAAAGTTGTGGATTGGGAGACAAGATGCTAGATTCTATCATGTTACCCAGTGTGTCAAGGTCTAAGGGTTGTGTTGTTCCGTCGGCCTAAAAAAAGTCAAAAGAAAATGGATTATAGTCCGAACAAAATGACTTCTGACACGCTATTTTAACTCTATAGTCAGCTCTCATGGCAAAAGTACGGTTCATTAAGGACTAAAATCATAGTTTTGACATGATATTTGACATTTTAAGTTGGCACATAAAGTTAAAGGCGCGTGAAAACTCATTTTTTACGCATTATAAAATTGTATTTTTCATTCATTTTAAAACACAATACTAGTTAAATAAGTTTCTACTATTAAAACGATTATTTAAGCATTACTTGTCTTGGAGTCCTTTTCTTATAATAATTATTAAATAACTTACTCTTTGCACCATTCCAGTGGCAATAGCTTCTTCAACGTTCCTTCTCCACCGTTGCATATCAGCAACAGTAATATTGAGACCATCAACGGGCCGGTTGAGGTCTTGCCAGCGCATGTTTGCTTGCCGTGGAGGCCATCCGCGTGATGTTGTTAGACTGTCTAGTTTCGGGAAATACCCTTCAATGATTGGTTCATCCCAGTTACTGAATTTTTTGACTCTAGGTAAAGAGTTGTTAAGACGTTCACCGTTATATCTGTTTATAAAAACAAAAAGATACACGTTAAAAGAAAACATGAAGATAGCATAAACGGTTTATGGGTTGGCTTGGCACCATAAATAGCCACTAATCAAACAAAGAAGTTTTTACAGACAACGTTAAATAAAATATCATGATAGTTACCTATATTGCTTTATGTTTTATTCTTTCTAAACATAACGAATTAATATTCGTAAAACGATTAAAATGTTACACGAGATTAATTACTTACCTGGCAATAATTTGCTGGTGCATGTAGCAAAATAATTCTCCTCGTCGGTCTTTCTCAACAATTCGACGTTGCCTAGCGGAGAAGGGATAAACCAGATGCCAGTGCCAATGGTGTAGATTAACACCAATATCTTCCCGGAAATAGGCCAATCTATGCTCAATATCCAAGTCTGTTGCAGTATAATCTCTCGGAATGATGATAGGAATACGCTACAACAAACATTTATGGCTTTCATTGGCTTTCAATAGACAGACTACAGAGTACAGACTACAGCATGATAGCGACGATTGTAATGCATATTGTATTCGTAATCTACCTACCAACTAATAAATATCTATTCACAGATGTTTGCTCTATGGTTTTATGCTAATATGTAGTCTGTGATTGCGTTTCAATACACGCATTTTCTTCACACTTTACGCAAGAAGTTAAAACTTAAATTATGGTTAAATAAATATGATTTTGTAAAAAACATTTAGATTTTAAAGATAGGTAATCAAAATAAAAATGCTAAAAAATTAATATTTTATGTTCAATTATTCCTTTTTTAATTTTAAACAATCCACTCAAAACGATATTATTTTACTCTTTGCGAATACGAAACGTAACTTCATGCGAAAAGTCACGTAGGCCCTCAAATTATTCGCGCGTGTTGTTTACATTTTATAAAAATTAACCTGTTAAAATATTTAAATTAATTAATAAATAGTATTAATAACAATGTGCCAGTAAAAATGGAGGATTTAGAACTGAATCCGAACGTAATTGTGGTTCGAGCTAAGCCAGAAGGTCAAAGGAAAACTTTCAAACCCAATATTCGTTCAATAAATAAAATTCCAGACGATTTGCTGAATGATCCTCTAATAAACAGAGCGTGTGAAGCATTACCACAGAATTACAATTTCGAAATACATAAAACGATATGGAGGATAAGATCTTTAAAATCGAAACGAGTGGCCCTTCAATTGCCAGAAGGTTGTGTTTGTTTACATCCATAGTTCTTAGTTTATTGTATTCTTTAGAGTTCTATTTCATAGTCGTTTATATACCTAGGCAAAACGAATGTTTTTTTAACGAAATGTATGTCAAGGTTCTCAGATGTATAAAACTTATTAAAATCTTTGCTTTGTTTTCAGGTTTGACTATGTTTGCAACTACATTGTGTGATATTATCGAGACATTTACTGAAGCAGATACTGTGATAATGGGCGACGTTACTTATGGAGCTTGTTGCATAGATGACTTCACTGCAGTTGCACTCGGGGTTGATTTGCTGGTGCACTACGGGCACTCTTGCCTTATTCCCATAGACCAAACCAGTAGTATAAAGGTGCTGTATATATTTGTAGATATAAAAATTGACCCATCACACTTCTTAGACACAATCAAGCTAAATTTCCCTAAGAGAACACATCTGGCTATAGTTAGTACAATTCAGTTCGTCACAACTTTGCATTCTGTGGCAAAAGTTCTTCGTACTGAAGAATATACTGTCACAGTTCCACAGTCAAAGCCTTTGTCGCCAGGGGAGATACTTGGCTGCACTGCACCTAAACTATCATCTGATGCAATAGTGTACCTAGGTGATGGAAGATTCCATTTAGAAGCTATAATGATTGCAAATCCAAATATTCCTGCCTACAAATACGATCCATATGAGAAGAAGTTTACATCGGAACAATATGAACATGAGCTAATGCAAAGTAATAGAAAGAACCAAGTCAAAATAGCAGAAAATGCCCAAATATTTGGATTAATTCTTGGTACACTAGGCAGACAAGGAAGTACTAAAGTTTTAGCAAATCTAGAGAAGCAAATACAGAACTCGGAAAAGAAATATTTAAAAATATTGCTGTCAGAAATATTTCCCAGCAAATTAGCATTATTTAACTTGGACGCTTTTGTCCAGGTTGCATGTCCTAGACTTTCGATTGACTGGGGTACTGCATTTGATAAACCCTTGCTCACACCATATGAGTTTTCAGTATCTCTCGGGAATAGTAAATGGTTGAAAGAGGATGGCACATATCCGATGGATTTCTATTCAAATGATAGCTTAGGGCCTTGGACTCCTAATTATAAACCTGTCTTCTGTTCAGGAACAGACCAAAAATGTGAAAACTGTTGTGGTGGTAAGGAAAAAGTGAAATGACTTACAGGTCCTCCCTGTGCTGCCACAGCTGCAGTCTCTCTTGCTTGACCAAACACTTGAGAATCCATAAACTTAGATGGGAAGGTCTCTGCAAAGTTCTGGATGGGTACATTTTTTGTGTCATTTCTGAAACAAAAATGATAATTTAGTAAAAAATGCAGTGTATGTGCAATAATTATTTTAAGCACTTTTTTAACAAACTAACCTGTGCATGAGTGCAACAGAGTAACTGTAGTTGAACAGTTGCGGGTTAAGATTCACGCGAGCGTACACACATGTTGATAGGAAATCTTGAAGTTGATTCTCCGGAACAGCTGTAAAAAATGACTTGCTGTTAAGAAAATGCCTTTATTGTAAATTGTAATGATACAATTTTATTTATTACATAGTTATTTAGACAATTATATAATATCTGAAATGGGAATAAGTATACAATTTGTTTTTTTTTGTCATTCTTTAACCACTGATACATTGTAACTTAAGGGAGGGTTTGGTAAGTCGTCTTCAGACTGTTCTGTCTCAAGTTTGCACTTTAATACAAAGCAAGCGATTTTATTTGGAAGACAAACCTGACCTTAAACTAAAACTTTCTCACTGAGAATAAATTAATATTTTACGTTTCAAGCAATAGAGACGAATTAAACATCCTTCAAAATCCATGCACAAAGGGTACAAACTATTGACAGGCCTGTAAAATAAAGAATAAAGGTGGATTCATGTCATACACAGTATGACATGAATCCACCTTTATTCTTATAAAATAAAGATGGATTCATGTCATACACAGTATGACATGAATCCATCTTTATTTTCATACCAGGGCAAGCTATAAAAAGCAAAATGTTTATATAATGCACTTTACATATAAGTTCATCAATGACTTCATCTGCCATTTCTTGGTGTGCAGGGATCAATGTGGAGAAATCAGCATCATGTGGCAATTGCCGCGCTAGATTGAATTGCGGCAGTGACGGCAAATCCTTCAATGGAATAATCTCACTCGCCATGTCCCCAAATCTATTGTTGATTTCAATGCCATTGTTCATGTAGTCTTCGCCCTAGAATGATTAATAAGTTGTAACACTAATTACTACATAATTTAAGCATACAATTTAAATTTTCATAAACACAGAACTGATTTTGATGAAACTTGAATATACCATAATATTATTGGCTATATTATTTAGTCCACATTAAATCTATTATCCAATTAGCCTGTTAGCGTCCATTGCTAGACATAAGCTTTTGCTAGAGCACGCCACCACACGCCTTCCTCATCCACCCACTTCTACCACCACCACTACCACCGCCATGCCATCTTCATACAATTTACTTTTTAAGGTTGTAACTTGTAAGCCCAAGTAACTGATAGCTGTCCCACAGTCCATTTGGCAGCATGCTGTCTCCATTCATCATCATCATCATCAGCCTGCGGACGTCCACTGTTGGACATAGGTCTTCCCTAAAGAGCGCCACCACACCCGGTCCTCAGCCTTCCTCATCCACCCACTTCCCGCCAGACACTTTATATTGTCATTCTATCGTGATGGAGGGCTGCCTCCATTCAAAACACTTAAATATACTCACAGCCCTAATATTAAAAATAAAAGGATGAGACTAGAAATTAAAATAGAACTTTAAAATTGAACTCACCAGGTACTGTTCAGTGACTTGGAAGAGTGAATTGTTGTCACCCTTAGGTGTAACCATAGGTTCGCCCGGGCGATCGAATAGCAGTTTGAGACTGTCCTCCACTTTAGCCATTGTGAAATCTCTTATGAGACTTTTAAAAACTTTTTTCCCAAAAAGGAATAGGTAACCCTATTTCTACTTCACAATGGTGAAGTAATGAAGACTATTGTATACCTACTTCACAATGACTGTGAAGTGGGAATGAGAAGATTACTTGTGACCAAGGTGTTATATACTGGTTTCCTACAAATAGTTACGAGTGCAACATTGTATGTTTCGGAGCACAAAACCACAAAAGGAAATGATAAAGTCCCTATGAGAAATTAGTGTTTTTGTCACACTACCTAATAGTTCAAGGATGTGGTTTACCTACTATGAAAAAATATTTTTAAATTATGTATTACATAGTTAGGTAGATACCTATTTACTTGAAAGTTTAAGAACGTTGATACAATTTTACATGGTTCATTCCAAAGATAAATAGTTAATCACTGAATCTAGTAAACCAGCCCTTGTGTTTCAAAGAGAGGATTAACTTTCTTCGGCGCTATAACCCTGTGTGGTTCTTGCGGCCTCCTCTATGATTTTCCTAAATTCTTCTCTATCCTTTACTTCCTACACGTTTTTCTGTAGTTTAGTTAAAAGATAAACAAATCGTAGAAACCTCTGAGAAACGCGTAAGCCATAAGATATAAGCGATGCACGGCACTTTAGACCTTCTGGAGTTAGGTCTTTCACTTGTATCATGATTCCTTTGTCAGTTCGCGGTAACAAGGTCGTATGAGCCGCGTTAGGCATTTCAGCAAGAAGCTGCTTGTTTACCTTAAATAAGGAAAACTAAAATATACTTATTACTTACATGACAACACAAAATTTTAAATCATTTATAAGCACAAATAATATTTTGTTACATAATATTTTCCTGTGCTCAACAAATGTTACTTGATATTGAAGCCAAAATAAGCTCATTAAAATTATCATGTTATACATACTATTTACATAGTAATTTAGTTTTGCTAAGAGGGGACTTGATTTCAATAGCTGTAAATTATAGCTATAAAACACTCTTCATATTATTATACTTACTTACTAGATTTATTAAAAGTCATAAAAAAAAATCATAAACTATATTTAATTAATTAATATTTTATAAAGTAAAATTTCAACTCCTAATAAATTTTCCTAATAACAACTACTTATATTTCGTAAAATTGGCTAATCAGAACATGAATGAGCTAAGTACACTATACTATTTTTCTCTGAGGAAACTGCATGCAACATCAAGGAATTTCTCAGGTTTCTGACTGTGCACCCAGTGGCCTGCTCCCTCGATAAATTGCACTTCAGCTAGTGGAAAGTATTCTTGAATTTCAGGCAGATCATTTTTTCTAAAAATAAGAATTGTCCATTAGCTTTTATCAGTTAAGTATCACTCACAAAAAGGATTTCTTAAACAACCAGAGTCCAGAGTGAGTAGTACAAAGTAGGGAGTGAAATAGTTCCAAAAATAAAGTACTTAATATTATTTCATACCCAATATAATCAGACAATGAACCTCCTATAAAGAGTGTTGGCCCACAGTACTGCAGTCCTTTCAGACTTGATGGAAAATTTGCAATATTTTGCTGGAAATTATCTTTCAGTGCTGGTATATTTACTCTCCATGCGTAAGACCCAGTGTTGGTTTGTATCAAGTTAGTAATAAGGAAATTCCTCAGGTTCACATCAGGAGTAACCGCCCTTAACTGTTCATCAGCCAGTTTTCTCGCTTTCGACATGGCAATACCAGATCTGATAGAGACAGCTGCCATTGCATCAAAGAGATTCACCATTGAAAATATTTGTGGGCTTGTCTTTACTGGTGATATGTCTACAACAATCAGGCTTGATACCAGATCCGACTAGAACAGAAAAAAATTATTTAGGCATTTAAGAGGTACTTAAAGTGCTATCGATTGCTTGTAAAGAGATATTTAAACTGCTTAGTTATCAGTAAGGGAAGATCATATTTTACAGTGTGCAATTTTACTAAAATTGGCACCTATATTGTGTTTCAATATGATTTGACTAAAAATAAATTTCTCATGTAATCCACATATTTATTTTTATATTCAACAGTAATAAGTACATTGCAATGACTGTTTTTTAACCCCCGACCCAAAAAGAGGGGTGTTATAAGTTTGATGTGTGTATCTGTGTATTGGTCTGTGGCATCGTAGCTCCTAAACTAATGAACCGATTTTAATTTAGTTTTTTTTTTTTGTTTGAAAGGTGGTTTGATCAAGAGTATTCTTAGCTATAATCCAAGAAGGTTCAGCCGTTTGAAAGTTATCAGCTCTTTTCTAGTTATTACTGTAACCTTCACTTGTCGGGGGTGTCATAAATTTTTAATTTACACTTGTTATCAAAATATATTAAAATATGAGAACTACGTACAACTTACACAGAGCAACGACAAAACCATGGCAGTGCGACCACCCATACTATGCCCCAGAAGGGAGACCTTAGATATCTCTAGTTTCTTTAGCAGTTTCATCACATCGTGGGCCATATGCAGATACGTGTGCTGAGGAGAATGTTTACTGTCGCCATGGTTACGAGCATCTATACTAATCACTTTCCTCCCGGTTGATTTATGTATAGCTTTGCTCATACTGTTCCAGTTATTCTTTGATCCCAATAGCCCATGTAATATTACTACAGGAGGTCGTGCAGAAATCTCATCATCAGTACTTTCATATGAAGAATACGCTAAGTCCACAGTTTCTGCATAACCGGAAGTTGTGCTTAGATATTGTGGGAACGAAATTGATAATATTTTTGGGCATATTTGATAAATACTTGTGGTACAGAGCTTTCCAAGTAACATAATTTTGTTTTCAAAATAAATATTTGTAGGTTATAATTTTGACATTTCGAATGACTAGATTTTCAAATTTCAAATCAATGTCATTGTCAAGTGTCAACTGTCACTTTATGTCATGTAAAGGTTTACTATAACTATGGTGTTGGACTTCGTCTGTGATGGCGTTTGCTGGCGCGCGTGCTGTACTTGTTTGGAGTGTTTTTTTGTTAAGAGTGGCTGGTTTTTGTGTTAGTTGGTGTTTTTTGGTGGTGGAACTGACTGGGAAGCGCTCTAAAGGGGCGCCGCGCGTATGTCGGCGGGCGCCGGCGCAGACGGAGTCCATACTTGTATAAATTCAATAACTTGAAAATATCACAAACTTGACATTGGCTAATCAGAGTAAAGCCAGATTTAAAGAAAAAAAAAAACTATGATGTCTATGGCTAAGGAGTAAGCTTAGAGACGGGTAACATCGGTGTAATAGCGGGGGTTTTTAGGATGCCAATAGAAAGCGCTAATGTAATAAAAACCGCTCGTTCAAAACAACGTCAGTAAATGGATATATTACTCTCTCCCGCCACTCCACTGGCTTCTAGGTTTTGAGATTTTTTTTCAGTTTTACTAGTTACTTATCCTAAAGACATAGCTTTAATACTACTCCTAAAATAAAAAGCATCTCTTTTTCAATTGCGGGAAAAACAACGCTTGCAGATTTCTGAATTGTTAAAGGTTAAACTTGACAAATTACTAGCTAACACTGCCTTGGTGAGCTTTCACTGAAAGTTTCAACTTCCGTCATATAAACTGCCAAAGCGATGCATGCAGTAGCGAAGCTAGCAGAAGCTAGTGTTTATATAGGTATTCTTTGAGCGAAACGAAGGAGAGGATAAAAGAGTGTGTTCGTTATTAGGGCATGCGCACAGGCTTAAGTCTGGGTTAGTGCATGCGTCGCGTTTTTCCTCAAAATCTAGGACTGCAGGGAGTGGAATACTCAGGTTATTAGAGTCCGTTTTAGGATCGAGAAAATTCAATTAAAATAAATATTATACTTTGAGAAAACATAATTTTATTAGAAGACATGTTAGAGTAACATTCCAAATTTAAATAAAAATTAGAATAAAATAGACGGCCAGTGTGAGACATAAATTAATACAAAAACCTTCTTTAACATCCTCCCTTTTTGAGAAATTTATGTCACCAAGCCGATTAATTTACAAATAAACATAAGTCTAGGCTTATGGATAGGCTTAGTTAGAATATCTGCACATTGATATTCTGTGGGAACATATTTGACTTCAAGATCATTTTCTGAAACTAATTCTCTGACATAAAAATGTCTTAAAGCAATATGTTTCGTACGTCGATGAAGCTCTGGATTTTGAGAAATTTTTATAGCTGCATCATTATCAATTTGCAGCTTGGGAATTTCTTTTAATTTGGTAACTTCATTAAATAGTCTCTTAAGCCATACGATTTCACGAGCTGCTTCACTAGCTGCTACGAGCTCCGCTTCAGTACTCGAAATTGCTACTGATGTTTGCTTCCGACTTGCCCAAGCAATTACTCCTCCAGCATACATACACAGAATTCCAGATGTAGAGCGTCCTGTGTTTGGATCTCCACCGTGATCTGCGTCACTATAACATTCTAAGATTCCAGACTTGTAGTTTTTCTTATAAACGATTCCAGAATCTATTGTTCCTTTGATGTAACGAAAAATGCGCTTGACCTTTTGTACATCTTCTGTAGTGGGATTAGCAAGTGATCTGGATACAAAACTTACAGCGTACGATATATCTGGTCTGCTTGCTGTCATCAAGTATGCTAATGCACCAACAGCTTCTCTATAAGGAAACTTAACATCATTCTCCTTTTTAGAATCTGTTTGAGCTTCTTTAATAATTGGAGTATTGACTGCTTTACAGTCACTCATCCCAAAGCGTTCTAGTAGCTTTTGAGCATAATGCTTTTGTGAAACTACAATTCCACCATCTTTATCACTAGAAAGTTCTAAACCAAGAAAGTACTTAGCTGGTTTAGTGGTTATCTTGAACCTACTTCTCAATTCAGCTATAAACTTCTCAGAATCTTTCTGATTTGTTGATGCAACAAGTCCATCATCAACATAGAGCGCTAGAATAATTTTATTGCCTCGTCGATTTCTTATAAACAAACATGGATCTGTGTCACATTGTTTAAAGCCAATATTTTTCAGATAGTCGACAATACATTTGTTCCAACATCTGGGAGCCTGTTTAAGTCCATATAGACTTCTCTTCAATTTACAGACTTTATTTGTGCCATCACTATAGCCTTCTGGTTGTTTCATATAGATATCTTCTTCTAATGAACCATTCAAAAAGGCAGTTGTTACATCAAACTGTAAGAGAGACAGTCCTTCGTTTGCAGCGATGCTTAAAATGGACCTAATAGTTGACATTCTAGCAACAGGGCTAAATGTTTCATCATAATCAATTCCCTTCTCCTGAGTATAACCTCTTGCCACAAGTCTAGCTTTATACTTGTCGAGACTTCCATCAGCATTGGTCTTCTTTTTATAGATCCATTTACAAGAAATAAGCTTTCTGTTTTTTGGTTTATCTACAAGTACCCAAGTTTTATTCTCTTTCAGAGAGTTTAGCTCACTTTCCATAGCTTTCAACCATTCAGCTTTTTCAGAACTATTTATAGCTTGTTTATATGTTTTAGGTTCGCCAAAATCATTTACAACAGTAGATATATAATAGTCATCGAATCGCACTGGTGGTCTTAGTGTAGATCTATCTCGAAGAGTTCTTGTTTCAGGAATTTCTTCATCATCAAAATCAGAGGAATTAGGAGTAACATATGATTCATTAGACTCGTCTTCATTTTGGCTGATGATTTCATTTCCATTAGTCGACGAAGTGGGAATTACTTCATGTGAGCTTGAATCTGGAGCATTCAATGTTTGAGGCATACTAGAAACAGCACCACCTTGTAATACATCCTCCCTTGCATCGAACATTGGATGATTTTCATTAGTCTTAGGGATGTGAATTTCTATCTCAGTTGATTTACTTTGTTCATCTGCTTCAGTTGCATCTGAATCTAATCCAATTGATCTAATAATCGACTCATTAAATGTTACATCCCTCGATATGATTAATTTAACATTACCGTTATTATCACAGCCCAGTAATCTGTAACCATCATTACCATCATAACCAATGAGAATACATTTATTGGCTTTCTTGGAGAGTTTTGTTCGCTTTTGTTTTGGAACGTGAGCGTAACATTCACTACCAATTATCCTTAAATGTTTAATGGATGGTTTTTGTCCAAACCATAACTCAAATGGCGATTTACCTTCTATAGAAGTCGGTCCAGTTCTGTTCAGAACATAAGCAGCAGTGTTGACAAGCTCTGACCAACAAGCAAGTGGAAGTTCTTCATGAGCATGCATCATAGTACGAGCAGCCTCAACTAAAGTTCTGTTGTCTCTTTCACAACACCCATTTTGCTCTGGTGTATATGGCATTATCAATCTTTGCTGAATACCATGAGACTTCAAAATATTTTCTACAGCCTCGTTATGAAATTCTCCACCATTATCGCTGAGAATTGTTTTTATTACATGACCAGCAGTCTTTGTTTCATTAATCATCTGTACAAGCTTATCTTTAACTTCAAACTTGTTTTTGATAAAATAAATTTGACGATACTTGCTGTAATCATCTTTGAAAAGTACAAAGTAGCGAAATTTACTGAAAGAATTTGGAAACGGACCACACACATCAGTATGTATAATCTCTCCTGGTACTTTAGCTCTTTCTCTTGTTCCAAATTTACATCTGTGTGTTTTGCCATAGACACATCCTGTGCATAATTCAGAATCGAGTTTTACTTTGATACCAAGTTCCATTTCTAACAAAAGTTTAACATGTCTTTTATTCTGGTGACAAAATCGTTCGTGATACAGTTGTAGGATATTATCATTGGATACAGTGTTCAATTCAGGAGTTTGTCTTTTAATTGCTTGTATATTCAACTTATACAAACCTCCATTTTTAACACGTTTTCCAATTAAATTAATTTTTCCTTTTACTTTCAAAACACACGATTCTCTTTCAGATATAAAGACACTGTCCTCTAGTTTGTCTTGTGCGGCAAGAACAGAAAATAAATTTCTTTTTATTTCAGGTACATACCATACGTCACAAAGCCTTATATATTCTTGCTGTCCATGAACGTCTGCTATTAGATCAACTGTACCCTTACCGATAGCTTGTATTTTAGCGCCATTTGCAGTTGTAACCGATTGGTTATCAGTAAAATATTGAAATGTAGAAAATATGTCGTTGCAACAAGACACATGGCTAGTTGCACCATTGTCGACATACCAATTCTCATGATCTCTTTCAATTACATTAACTGTTTCATTAGTTTCAATCTGCATTAGTGAAAGTGTAAAGTTGGCATCTTTAGCTTTACTTGTTGATGGATTTTGTGGCTTAGGAGGCTTACCATCCGATATCCACTTATAACAACTTTTGACTTTATGTCCAGTAAGGCCGCAATAACCGCATTTCTTCTTTTTATTCATTTTACTATGTACAACTAGTGCTTCAGTATTTTCTTCTTTACTTGTAAGCGATCGTTCATAAGCGCAAATTTGAGCTGTCAAATTATCAATATTACGATCCTTTTTAGACATAAGCATCCAACTAGACTTAAATGGAAAATAGCTGTCATCAGGTAAAGTTTCTAAGATCTTGCAGATGAGTAAAATTTCTGGAAGGTCATATTTTCCTTTATCTTTTTCAGATTTTTGTAGTTCTGCTTTCAATTCATGCCATATATTTTTCAATTTAGATATATGCATTGACATGTCATGAGAAGGATCTTTACGATAGCCGAAGAAACTGTAGCATAGTGTATAGCTTTTATCTTCAGATGTACCATCAAACAGAGTGTGCAATTCATCCCAAACCTGTTTAGCATTTGTGAATCTCATCACTTTTTGTAGAGTAGCATCTGACATATTAGCCATTAAAATGAACATTGCAGTATTGTTTATCTCATTGTATGTTCTCAGAGCTTTTTGATAAGAATCAAAGTCTTCTGCTGATGCTGTGCTATCTGGTTCCTTTGGTTTGTTTAGATTGCCATTTATTGCATCTAAGCATCCAGCAGTACCACTTAGCATTAACAGTACCTTGCAGCGCCATGTTGTCCAATTTTCCTTTCCTTCTAAACGACCAATATCAATTTTGAAGCTCGTGGATGAATTCCATGAAGACGACATTTTGATAAATCTTGTTAGAATTTTTAAAGAAAATAGAAATTATAGCTTATCTCTGCTCTAAAATAATTCTTGAATTTATTTTCGATCTGCTACCATATTAGAGTCCGTTTTAGGATCGAGAAAATTCAATTAAAATAAATATTATACTTTGAGAAAACATAATTTTATTAGAAGACATGTTAGAGTAACATTCCAAATTTAAATAAAAATTAGAATAAAATAGACGGCCAGTGTGAGACATAAATTAATACAAAAACCTTCTTTAACACAGGTACTCAAATTAGGAGCTAAATCAAAACTTATAGGGTAATTCCCCTGGACTGAGAATCATGGTATGTGGCAAGAAACAAGTTCTTACAGTACAGTAAAGGACGAAACCCGAAAATCGTTATTAAGTTGAACTTTGTAGTCTAATACCTATTGCAATTACAAACTTGGGAAATCCCCAAGTTTGTAATTACATGTAGGTGTCTTTCCATTCTACGATAAGTACGGAACCCTCAACCAGCTGGACTCACACTTGGGCGGCTTTTTAATTTTTTTTTTAAATAAAAACGAACAGAACTGAAAATTAAAACTTTTACTATCAAGTAACTAATTACAACAAATCAAGTTGTTAAAAATTCTTTTACTAGTCTGAGAAATTCAACAGGACCTTCAGCGTGCACGTTGTGACCAACACCTTTTACGTATTTAAGGTTGGCATTAGGAAACATTTTTTTAATACCCGTGATATCGCTAGGCCTGAAAAAAAATCATATCCATACTATCCATAGTAATATTATAAATACGAAAGTGTGTCTGTCTGTCTACTAGCTATTCACGACTCAACAGTTTAACCATTTTGATGAAATTTTGTGTAGAGTTAGCTTAAGCCCTGAGGAAGGACATAGGCAACTTTTTATCTAGAAAACCAGAGTTCCTACCGGATTCTTAAACGCCCATCCGTTTAATCGATTTAAGCATATGAAACTTGGCACAGAGGTAGGCAACTTTTTATCCTGGAAAAGCAAAGAGTTCCCACGGGATTTTTATAAACATAAATCCACGCGGACGAAGTTGCGGGCATCATCTAGTATGTAATAAATAAATATTAAACCGAGAGAACGTATTTTGACCATCGATAATGAACTATGGACTTATACTTATCTAACTATTACAAAACGCAAAATATCGACCCCTATACCATAGGGATAGTAAACAAATCAAATTGGGATGGAAATCAAATAAAGGCACTGTGTTAAACAACATCTTGCCAAGTCATAATAGTTTTTGATTTATCGTGCAAAATGTCGGAATAAATACCCGAGTACGGAACCCTCGGTGCGCGAGTCTGACTCGCACTTGGCCTGTTTTTTTCTGATCAAAACATGATATATTCCTGACAAGAAACCTATTATTTATCTACCTATGTTTTAATGGGACGAAAACACAGAGTTAGCTTTAACTCATTTGACGAAAACTTACGGAATGTAATTAGATTGATCACCCCCTATAAACAAAGTTGGCCCCATATATTGTTTCTCAATCATCTCGCTGGGAAAGCTTGCAATGTCCGTAAAATGTTGTTTCAGTACATCTAAGTTACACATCCAACCGATTGACTTGTCTTGCTTCACTCCTATGTTCATTAGAACAAATCCAGTGGAATCAGCATCCATTATTCCCGAAGCGACCAGCTTCTTTTTAGCGACAGATCTAGCGTTGACTACATTGGTAATGTTTCTGAAATCAACTGTTCTCATCGCATCTATAAGTTTTGGAAAGAATTTGTTAAGGATGCCCGCTGTTGAGACTGGGGATATGTCGACCACTACTAATTTTGATACCTTAGAGGGCTGAAAGACAATAGTAATTATTAGAACATAGCTCAACGGGTTGTGAAGCTGAAATTGCAATGAACATGGCACGTAGTTCGAAAAACCGATTGACGTTGGGGTCCCAAGATGCTACAATGGCGACCTCGCACCGGCAAGCGCAGGGTTGGTTCCTCCACTAGGTGGGCAGACGACATCAAAGGTACAGGAAGCCACTGAATTCAGGCGGCTGGGCCGCATGTCGTGTGAAGAGACCTTGGCGTATGGAAGGGACTTCAAGAGACCTACGTCCAGCTGTGGGCGTCTATCGGTTAATAATGATGATGATCCATTATTAGCACATCCACTTACTAGTTAGGTCACGTTATTGTATTTTTATACCTACATAAAAAAAAACTAATTAGTAATTTTGTAATAGGGAAGTCGGTAATGGATGGTGTGAGGAATAATTTCTGCGAGTGGAAATTTTTCCTGTAGGTAATAATCTTCATTATTAGTACTGATACCTAAGTCTTGTACTACCTAAATGTCCATTGATTTGTTGTGAAATTACAGTTCTAAAAGCATCATAAAATGCCTACATAAAGGTGCCCACGCACTCGAACTGAACTGCAGCTGAACTGCGCGTCGTATCAGCGCCCCGCGCGATATTATCTCCAGCCGCGCTGCGCGGCAGTGACGTACGTGCGTCGCGGCTGGAGAGATTATCGTGCGGGGCGCTGACGCGACGCGCGGCAGTGACGTACGCGCGTGGGCACCTTTAGAGATTGCTATAGCAATAAGGCCGCCTTCGCACCATCTATTATAGTTTCTTCTGTATATATTATGTTTCTCTATGTATTTTTTTCTGTATATATGTTGTGTACCTACAATAAATTTTTCTAAATAAAAAATAAAATAAAATGAAATCAAGATGACAATTATTCAAAAAGTAAACATGTGTGGGTAAACGATACCCGACCTCGGACAATGCTAAAACCATGCCAGTCCTGCCTCCCATACTGTGGCCAATAATTGCAGCCCGTTTTATGGATAATTGAGTTATTAGACTTGACACGTCAGAAGCAAGATCTGGGTAAGTGTGGCTGGTAGCATGTGGACTTTCGCCATGATTCCTCACGTCCACAGCAATTACGGTCTTTTGAGTTGCGGCATTGATTCTCTTGGACATACTTTCCCAGTTTTTCTTAGACCCCAGTAGGCCATGGATAACGATTACAGGCTCCGCACTGCTCTCTACTGTTCCATGAACTTTATATGCTAAATCAACTGCGCTACGTATATTAAACTTTCTTATTTTAAGATATGACACTAGATTGAATTTTTTTTGTAGACATTTCATATCCAATCAATGAATAAAATATATAAAATTCATGCCGAATTATTTTGTAAATATTACGTGCTACGAAATTATTTTGTAAACTTCAGATACATAATTATATTATTGTGTAAACAAAGACAAAGAGAATATACTTGGAATATACTTAAATACACGTTTTAAAGATTTGACAACAATTCAGCCGGGCTAATCTGATGATCACAGATGATCATCTTTCTACTTTTTTTTTGTTGACATGACATAGATTACGTCATAGTCCATAGTCCCATCATAGTCCATAATCAATTACGGACTTCCCACGGTGCGCGATATTGCGGACGGACGCGGACCAGCCCGCACTAACACACCCTGGGAAGAATATCGTCCGAGGTAGCGCAGACACGTCATCGTCGTGGTCGTCCAACCCTTGCGCTCGGTGCGTGGCTGTCCGTGGTCGTCGGCGGTACGTGATAATCCGCACTATCACGCACCTTGGGAAGCCAGTAGACAGTAATTAGAGTAAAACTAGTACAATGTCCACAAAGCTTTATTTATTTGTCCGCAGGAATGCTATGGCGATTTCTAAAAAAGTTTTAGGGTCTTCCACGTGCAGATTATGTCCGACTTGAGGTATAAAAGACACAACAGCGCGGGGAAACATTTCACGGATTCCGGACAAATCGTCAGCGCTGAAAAGATTGAAAATAGCGCATTAAGTACTATCTATCATTTGCCATCATGTGCACTAAGCAGAAACGCTTAGGCCTTAGGAGAACAAAGTCCGACTGGATTCATGTTCCACTGGATAAAGTGGTTAAACCGAAAGGTCGGTTCAAACCCCGCCCGTTGCACTATTGTCGTACCTACTCCTAGCACAAGCCTGACGCTTAGTTGGAGAGGAAAGGGGAATATTAGTCATAAACAATGGCTGCAGTCTGATGATGACGGTGGAGCGTGCCAACCCAGAAGGTGCCTATTCCATTTTCTTTTGAAGGTAGGTATTATAGCTAGCGTGAAAAACGGAAGCCAGAAGGGCATTCCATATTTAGTGCATATTAGAAACGCAGTCTCAACTTTTCTTTTAAATCTCTACCTGGTAGGTAGAGATTAAGAAGTGAATTAGGTAAATAACTTCGAAGTTGAGTGCGAAAGTAACGTCGAAAATATCATTTGTTTTAACGGTGAAGGAAAACATCGTGAGGAATGCTGCATTCTTGAGAGTTCTCCAAATGTAAATGTGTATAGCGTGGACTATGGCCTAAACCCTTCTCATTCTGAGAGGAGATTCACTACTTATCAGTAGTGACTTGTGAGCTGACGATCAACACAATGATGGTGAATTAAAATCTTACACTGAATTTTTCATTTACTTCTACTGAATCGATTCTTAACTATGGAATTTAAGAACTTCGCACATGAATTTCGAACCATAGAATAGAACGGAATATTCTGAGAGGAGATTAGTTCTCAGTAGTGACTTGTGAGCTGGCGATCAACCCATGATGAAGATAAATTAAAATCTTACAATGGATTTTTCATTTACTTCTACTGAATCGATTCTTAACTATGGAATTTAAAAACTTCGCACACGAATTTCGAACCACAGAACAGAACGGAATATTCTGAGAGGAGATTAGTTCTCAGTAGTGACTTGTGAGCTGGCGATCAACCCATGATGATGATGAATTAAAATCTTACAATGGATTTTTCAGTAACTTCTAAGTACTGAACCGATTCTTAACTTAGAAATTTCGGAACTTCGCAGACGAAAAGAACATCTATCTGTTTCTATACCTAACTACTCCAAAGTATAACTTCTCAATCCTATTGCTACTACTGCCCAGTATTTACCCACTTACACCGACGTGAGAAATAAGAATCTGCGGTCTGCCGACTGTGAATCGATTTAGCGGGTAGAGTTAGATGTACAAAACGTAGGGTTCGAACTCCTCTATCCTGATGTTGCAAGACACCGCAAGGGCAGAGTACAGAAATGTAAATAGGTATGTGACGGAGTAGGTACTTTTCGGTCGATTTTCATTAATTGATAATTTGGAGAAATAAAAAGATTTACTTAAATAATTTTTAACTTTAGTTTTTAACCCCCGACCCAAAATAGGGGTGTTATAAGTTTGACGTGTGTATCTGTGTATCTGGTGTATTTGTGTATCTGTCTGTGGCATAGTAGCTCCTAAACTAATGAACCGATTTTAATTTGGTTTTTTTTTGTTCGAAAGGTGGCTTGATCGAGTGTTCTTAGCTATAATCCAAGAAAATCCGTTTAGCCGTTTGAAAGTTCTTTTCTAGTTACTGCAACCTTCACTTGTCGGGGGTGTTATAAATTTATAATTTACACTTGTTATTTAAGTAGGTATATTTATTTATTTACTTGTAAGTTGTAACGTTTGGCCAGAAAAGTAAGCGCGATCTATTGGAATGCGCTATCGGCTATTGGTAGATAGGTACGCATCGGAACATTTTTGCGTAAATAAGTTACGAAACAATTTACGTACATTCCGATTGATTCTCAAGGTTTTTGATCTACTAGAAGAATTTAAGTAATATTATTTGCCTTACCTACACCCTGAACCTCATTTTAATATTATAGGTATAATTAGGTATGTGGTGGAGTAATTTTTAAAAAAAATTATATTATTTGTGATTGCTTACGGAAGATATTCTGATAGCTGTCCGCCGATGAATAACGTAGGGCCGTAAAATGTTTTTTTCCTCAAGATTTCTGGAAACGATGCTATGTATTTAAAATGTTTTATCAAGACGTCTACATTGCACGCCCATCCGATCTTATGATCTGATTTCATTTTTATATTTGATAATATTGCCTTTAGTAGAAGATCGTCTTTTATAATTTTTTTTAGCTGTTTTCTGGCTTCTTTTTTTGCAGCACTTACTTTTTTAGATTTATCAAATTCTATTTTTTTCATGGCCACGAGGACTTCTGGTAAGAAATCTGTTAAATGTCGAGCGGTCGATATTGGCGAAATGTCCACAACCAAGAGTCCAGCTATTATTTCAGGCTTTAAAGAAAAAAGCAAAAACAGGTTAAGTGCGAGGCGGACACGAAGGGTTCCGAACCATCGTATAAGATATACCTACTACAGACCTCACACCTTTATGTAGAACTCTAAATTAGAACTAGAAAATTAGAAATTAGAGAACAGACTTTTTAGATACCAATACAAAGTTATTTATAAGTAGGTATTTTACAGGTTTAAACGTAGAAGACTTACTGCTGTAAGAGCGACACCCATCACAGCTCTGCCGCCCATGCTGTGTCCAACAAGGCTAGCTCGCTTAATAGACAATTTATCTAGCAGTTTCAGGATATCCCCCATAAGGTCTTCGTACTTGTGTGAGTTAACATGTGGACTATCACCATGATTTCTTAAGTCAATAGATACTACAGCTTTCTTCATAACATTTACCATAGTCTTCCCGATACTGTCCCAATGCTTTTTAGACCCTAGAAGACCATGGACCAATAATATTGTGGGCTCCTCGGGATACACAGCAGGTTCCCCATAAATTTTATATGACAAGTTAACTGCAGTCTTAATTGGATTTTCTGGAGTTACTTTAAAGTTTGCTTTATTTCGGATGTTAAAAGTAAATATGGTATCGATTTTAATCAAAAGTGCATATTTGTTTAATTTTGAGGTTATCATGTTTTGGCAAAATAAATGACATTTATTATTTACTTAAATATCAAATATCACAGATTACAATACAATACGCAATTATAGGTAGGTACTCTCCTCGCTCAGATCTTTTTTAGATCAATCCTCTGAGACTAACACGGCAACGACAAGGCGCAAACTTGTTGTATCTAAGTAGATAGGTCTAAGTAATTAAGTACCTACTTAATCTGTTACGAATTCAAATTTATTTTTATTAATATTCCACATTTGATCAACTTTGGAATAATGTTAAGTTAAAGCTTTACTTCTAGTATTATCCGTAACAAGATATTTTCATATGTTGGCCACAAGTTGGCTCGCATGAAATAATTTTCATCTTCACTGTGTGTGTGAAGCTTTTGCAAATATTTTGCAACCTTTAAACATTTCTCGGTGCTGACAGAAAGCCTGATGCGCTCATGCAAGGAACCACTCGTTTTGATGGCGCATCGCATGGGTGACCTTCCTCACTGTCTAGTAGGTACCTTTCAATTCTATATGCGCTAAGTAATACATAATATCAAGCATAATCTTGCTCCAGAAGATTATCGATGACTATTATAGAATATTGCAAGACGTCTTCTGTACAAAATGTGGTGAATCACTTAAAAATAATTGCTGGTTCTTCTCAGTAGGAAAGGCATTCTGAATAAATGCTTAATATGTATCGACGATTCAAAAGTAGGTACCTACTTGTAAAAGTTTATTAGAATAAAAAATGTTTCTATTCTATTTCATTACATCCCGTGTCATTCCATTCCATTCTCTATTATATTCTATTCCAACAAGCATACTATACGCACACCTACTAACTGACAGCAATAATTATATTATCACTCTGTTGCCACTTTGGTTGCTTCTGCAGCAAACATTGGAAAGCTTCTCAAGGGAGACCAAGGAGTTCATCCGAAACAATCAGCCAGTCACCGTAATCGAAAGCCGCCTACAGCATATTATTATCTTCTAGTCCGTAATTTCACCCATTTCGAAGCAATTTGCTAGAGAATCAAGGGCCGCGTCGTTTCAGTCGATCTGAAACTCTTAAGTATAGAAGAAGCAACCTCACTCAATGGTCTAATTGCTCAACACCAACAATTTAATGTCTAATAATTTTAAATTAACAGTCTCTATGAATTTGTAAACTATGTACTTATGTAACCTCTGACTCGGTATGTAAGTATAATATTGAGGATGTTTCTTAATAAATCAATGAGAAAAAAAATCAGTAACAACCCAAACCTCTCAAAACAGCAAGTTTTTACGCTCTCCTGTAAAGTTGATCAGTAATAATGACTTACGTGGTGTTACAATTTAAAAACAACGTATTCATACTGCGAGCAGTGGGTTATTTGTTTATTCTGTGTAGTTTCGGCGGATCTCCGATACCTATTTTCGATCTCATACATATTGATTTCTCCATAGTCATTTAAGTTTCAATATCCAGTATGAGTTTCATATTATTATGTACTTGTGTATGCTTAGTAGGCAAGTGTTTAAATTTTAATTAAACAACCGCCCCGGAGGTTGCTACGACGCCGAGGTAAGACGCTCAATCTTGAAACTTGTAGTGTGTGGTGCGTACGTCAACACTCAAGACAGGTAAATCGAGTATTCAAATATTTTTTTAAAAATTACCGCATAAAAGTGACAGTGATTTTAAATTTGTGTAAAATTCTAAAATTGATATTATAATATTAGAGTGCGTCCATAAAGTGCGTCCCCAAAATAAAAATGTTATCTCAGTTAACTAATAATAAGTTGACTAAAATAAGTTAATAGTAAGTTAATTATAGGCAATATTTATAAGATTTCTAATGAGGAAGAGATTCTAAATCTGGCGCCTATTTTTCGTGATACAGTAAAACTTCGTCCTTTAATTTATTTGAAATAATAACTACGGATAAATTAATATTAGATGCGCATTAAATACAAACAGGGATACAGTTAAAAAGATTCCTTTTAACAATTTACAACTAAATCATAGCTTGTGTAAATTTAGCAAGTCAAACTTGAGTACTTGCCGGTAATAGTAGCCGATTTAAGTAAGCCGAAGAAAAATAAGTAGAAGAGTAATATCGAGTTTGCCACTAGATATTATAATAATTATACCTACATTTCAATTTTTGAGCACAAAAACTATATAGAAAACAAACTTTTTCTCGTAAATGTTAGATATTTTAGCTTTATAGAGAATATTTAACAGATAGATATTTTTTAATGGAGAATAATAATAACAATGATACAAAAAAAAAAACACAGTACACATAATATGGGCTTCAATGCTTTGGGTGGCCTAGGTTTTTTAATGCCGGTTCTCCGCTTCTGTGCCACTCTATGTCCATCAAATCTCGGATTATAGTGAAGGATCATAGTTTCATAAGTCCATCACAATCGACAGAAATAATATCATAATCCTCGCGGTCAAACTCTAAAACACTAAAGCTGTGCACAGAGTCGCGTGATTCAGGAATATTCAAATCGGAAGACTGCGAGAGAAGCTTGGTCGCGCCCAGGTTCTAACCAGTTGGTAGGTGAGAATGTTAAAGGTCGATGTTAAAAGACAAATAGGTATCCAATTTGTAAAAAAATATATCCAAACAAAATAAATTCTTATGGTCAAGAACAGTTGGCGTTTTATCGTAAAATATCAGCTAGTTTTCTCAATTGGAATTTACTCCTAGTTAGGTATGTTTCGCTGATAACTTTGTTAAAATATTATTTTAGTTAGACAGATAGGTACCTACTTATGTTCAAAATTTACATAGCTTTTTAGTATCAGCTTAGTAATCAATAATGCAACTTGGTGCAAACGTCAAACATAATAGATAGATTAAGAGCCCGTGAGGGCTAGACCTTCGTTATTTTATAAAAGCTGAAAGCTTTTATGTGTATTGTCCCCAACACAGGTGTGTTGGGGACAATACACATAAATGTGCATAAAAACTTTCAGCTTTCAGAAACGATCAGCTATCGACCGATAAAGTTTGAATCATCCTGGCTTTGTCAGATAACAGGTAACATAAGTGTGTAAAATCTTTCGTCAAAGTGTAATTTTTGTCATTTTCTTCGGAATAGTAAGTATCAGCGCAGCTTTAGATAGTAAAACTATGGTACTAGCAATCACGTCATGCATCGTGGCAACCCTCTGCCAGACACCCTTAAAATTGAAGGGTTAGTTAAATATTTTACAGTCAAAACATTTCAACAATAATAATAATTTACCTAGTTATGTAAAGTACTAATTATTAACTTTAGCTTTTTTAAGCGTTTCTTTGAGTACCTTACTTTAACTGTTGGTAGTTATTTACTTTATTTTAGTTATTTAGGTAGACTTTTTGTGACTTGAGTCTGACCTATCCGTTTTTCAGTCCACTTTTTTCTTCATTCCTATACTTAGAAAATACTTACTTAGACAAAGATATTTTAAAACTATTTTTACGACCAGTTGCGCGTTGTGCATTTGTTTATCCTATCTACAGATTTTCTGTTGCATTTATTAATAATATTTTTGGGAAGATAGAATTATAATTTTCTCTTAGGAAGCTTTTTTAGTTTTGTTTGAATTAGTAGTTAGGTACATTGTTTTTATGTATCGAAATTAAAAGTTAAATAAGCAGCGTTCGCCAATAGCTTCAAGTAGCGATATTTTCGGCCAATCTATCCCTTGAAGAAAACCGTATGAAAATTCAGAAAATAGCTTGAGTATAAAAAATAGGTTTGTGTACGGAAGAGAGAGATTACCTTCTTTTCTTTTATAAATAAATAAAAACATTTTTTATTCAATTAAACGTTTACAAGTACAATTTGTAAATTTTAATTGATTGAGTACAATCTACCACTGGTTCGGAATGCCTTTAAAATTGAGAAGAACCAGCTACATTAAACTCGATGGTTGCTCTATAGGTTTGTGCAAACTTGATTAATTTCCGTTCAATACTTTTTGAGATTGGAAATGAACGGAAGCGTTTACAACTAGACGTGAAGCTTTTACCTACTTTCTGCTATTTTTTTTTTTTGCGAGTCATTATAATAAATCACATCACACTATATCACACTAATATTATAAAGGCGAAAGTTTGTATGTGTGTGTGTGTGTGTGTGTGTATGTTTGTTACTCCTTCACGCAAAAACTACTGAACGGATTTGGCTGAAATTTAGAATGGAGATAGATTATACTCTGGATTAGCACATAGGTTACTTTTTATCCCGGAAAATCAAAGAGTTCCCACGGGATTTTTAAAAAACTACATCCACGCGAACGAAGTCGCGGGCATCAGCTAGTAATATTATATTATCTACCTTTCTGTTTGTTTGGGAAGGAGGAAAAATTGGGGTTGCTGCCCAACGGCCTACGGGCTAAAAACCTCCTCCCTCACTTTCGCTCGCTCTATCTTTCAGATAATACCTAATACAAAACTGTGCTTAATGCCTTTTGTTCCGGTACCTACCTAGTACCTACCGTTATATTATATACTTCTAAATATGTATGTATGTGTAATATGTTTCATTGCAGTGATATATCTACAAAGGTTTTGCTTAAATTGAGTGAAATAATTGTACTCAGTTATTAATAACATACGGGTTTTTTGTCTAAATTAAGTTTTGTGCTCATGCAGTTTTTAAATAAAATTAATTATTATGCTAAGATTAAGTAAGGTTATATAAGTAGACTATTATAGCTTCAAGTTATATTATACCTAGTACCCACCTAAAAATATAACCCGCCGACAAACCGCACTTTTTTGGCAGATACCCTGTATAATTTCCTATTAAAGTTGGAATAAAAATTTGAAAGAAAGTAAGACGAGGCCGACATCTTATTCCTGAGACTAGGCTATCACCGCTTTTATGTTGGGTTTGCCTATCTACTTTACATTAAGTTCGGTCACCGACACCTTGCATGTTATGCGATCCCGCGAAGTAACGCTCGCTTCTCTCAATGATTACATACTTGTATCGGAGAGATAGGAGTAATTAACATTAATGAAAAGCTTTACCATAGTTTTGGCTTTTCTTTTTTTTAATTCTTTATTTGAACCAAAGACTAATTTTACACGATTTCACTTGACATCCTGAAACTCTTTTGAGTTTATGTGGATGTTGCACATTCCTCTTAAATATCTACGATCCTGAGCTTTAAAAAGCTATAGGTACTAGGTAGTTATACAAATCGAAACTGAAATTAAAATATTCTAATGTACGAGTAAGTAGGTAATTATAATTAACTTTGTGTTACAAAACGCTCGCAATTTAGTGACATCGCACCGTGCAACCGAGCAACCTACTAGCCAACGCCAAACCGGTATGTGCATCACGGAACACCCAGTTATACATAGTTATTATGTACTTACTGATTATATCTACTGCAAATATAAAATACTGAACGTTGACCAAATAAGATAAATTGTCAAATTTTAAGGGTGGCTGGCAAGGAGTAGCCACAACACAGCGTCTGGCAATGCATGACGTGATTTCTTAAACTATTCCGAAGAAAAAAAAATAGACTTTAAGTATAAAGTCTACTTTTTTTTCTTAAACGTACGTCTACTTTTTTTACGTTGACGTAAGAGTTTTAAACTTAACTTTGTTACCTGTTATCTTCCAAAGCCACCTCACTCCAAACTTCGTAGTAACTGATCGTTACTATGTTGGGGATAATACGCAGATACTAAACTTTTGGCTTTTATAAAATAACGAAGGTCTGCCCCTCGCTGACTCTTAGTCCAGTACCTACCTACTTGGTGACAAACCACATGTTTTTATTTTATGCATTTAACAATTTAAGAAGTATATTGATCAACCTTTAAAAACTAGGTAGGAATATAAATACTCAATAAATATTAATGTTATTATTGAAGGAAAAACTTCTTTAGGCGCGTTTGGCGATTTTGGGATGGGTAAAAACTGCAAGGTCACCGACATGCTAATGTGAATATACCTAGTGGTGCTCGGAGTGCCGGGAGATGTAAAAACTAAACTGATGGTAGATGATAGTTTTAATTTACAAATTATTAATTTATTTTGCCCGCAACTTCATACGCGTGGATTTAGGTTTACCCTGGGTTCTTATTCTATGGGTTTACCAAAAATTCAGTGGAAACGCTTTGATTTTCCAGGGTTGTCCAGGCCTACGTACCTATCTTTCAGGATACAAGGCTATCTGTGTTCTTACCAAATAGATAAAGCCCACAATTTCGTCCGTGTGCATTGAAAATCTCGTGGAAATTATTTGATTTTTTGGGACAAGTAGCCTATATCCGTCTCCTGATGCAGTGCTATATAGAGTGTTCTCTACCCGTACAAAGTCAGGGCAAATAAGCTTATATAAACAAAATAATACGAACTGGACCAACCAAAATTAATTAAATCTTCGTCGGGGGATAAAATACGTAAGTAGGTAGTTCATGCTGCGGTTTCTTTTAATGTCTAGTTGCTCAATCCCTTTGTTCTTCGGTTGCCTCACGAAAAATTTGGCTATGTACCTACCTACAGTCGGAAACCTTAACATAATAAAAATCTGTTTTGTTAAATATAACAATGGTACCAAACATGACACTTTTTATTGTTTTAGGCACGTAGGAGCAAAATCGAATTAATAAGAAAATATACTTAATTAATACCTAAGTACATAGAAGCAAGAAGAAAAGTAGTCCTTGTCCTTCAAGTCGGTGTTTATATTTTATTTAGTATCAAGTTTTGGTACAAAATAAGTAAAGCCAACTTAGGGGATTAACGCGTGCAATTTGAAAGGATAAATACCTAACTATATTCTGTTTAATTTGTTGTTTAAAAAAAAATATAATGAATTAAAAAATGAGAGAGAAATAAAGAAGTTTTCATTTTGAAAATCTTTCCAATTAGGTATTTCATTTATAATAGTAGGCTAACTATGTAATGAGGCTCTTACGGTATAATATTATGTCAATTAGACTACCATTGCACCGCACCGGTTGGACAGGTTCTACTGAGAAGACCCGACAAAAAACGCGTAGAGTTTCACTTACTGAAAAGTGTGTTCAGTGTTTTTCGACCTCTTTAGCGCAGTGGTGAGCGCCGTGTCTTATTAGTAGGAAGTCCCGAGTTCGATTCCCGGCAGGGGAAATTTTGAATTTTAGAATTCTCTCTGGGCTGGTCTGGTGGGAAGTTCCGGCCGTGGCCAGTTACCACTCTACCGGCAAAACCGTGCCACCAAAAAAAACTCATGTTCGTTAACATTCCGTTCGGTTCATAATATCTGCTGCGATGTTGGCTAGCCTCCGCTAAGATTGGCCGTCATAGATTAAATTCGGTCAAGAGTACATTATACTTGCTATACATAGGGACCTACTACTTATTCATCTATATTCACATTCACATATGTATATTCTATGGAATAGGGGAATAGGTAAGCCGGGACTGGCCAACTAGTAAACAATACTTACTACAGTTGCTTGAGTTCGTGTTTAAAATCATAATGCGGATTTTTATCGCAACTCATCCGTTTGTTTTGATAGCGTGTTGTTGTTACTCAAGATGTTGTTATTAACTTGTTTTTATGGACTTCACAATATTTCTATTAAAGGTGTTTAGCAACAATTGAAATATGTCTTCTCATTTGCATATTTTTCTATTTTTACGCATCAAAATCCACGGGTCTGTTTTGGTCTTTCGCAAAGAAAAGAAGGCCAGAAGTATCCATTCTAATAAATGCGAAAGTGGGCATATCTGTCTTGCCTGTCCGCTAGCTTTTCACGGCCCATCTATTTAACAGATTTTAGCAACTAGTGTGCGTCCCAGGAACGAACATAGCCTAGGTACTTTTTGTCCTGAAAAATCAAAGAGTTCCGACTTGGACCGGGGGTTTTCAAAACCCAAATCGGAGGGGCTATCGTTAGAATCCTTATATCACCCCGTGTGGATGGCTTTAAATTTTTTGAAAAAAAATCAATATAGGTACAGTGGCTGTATTGCGCCCTTTTTAAATGTGTTTTTTTTTTTTTAATTCGTTTTTGGCAGCCGAGTCGTGTTTTTTAATTTATTTCAATTCTTGTTGTTAGACTTTAAAGTATTTATCTAGCCTATTGTTATTTTTGTTTCAGAGCAAGGGGTCGCCGAAATGGGGACACTAATAGCAAACGTAACGAACTATTATAACTACCTAAACGATGACTTAGCGGGTAAGAACCTTTGATTGTACTAAATACGTTTATATCGAGGCCTATTAATATTAATATAAATGAAATACTATGTGTTGCGTCAAAGGTCAAACTTGCTTTGAATTTCAAATAATCGTTAACCCGTTTATTGAAATAACATTGTAATAATAATACAAATAATAATTGTTATAAATATGATAGAATCTGGCGTAATAAAAATTCTAGGCCAAATCACCGGCTTCTGCCAGATGGATTTTTAAGCCTAGGATTAGGATACCTATCCTAATTTTATAGAATTAGTGTCCAACGCAATTTTAGGCTTCTGACTTGGTAGATTTGAATCATGTTTATGACTAATCAGAGCGCTGCTGATAGCGATACGATCAAAATGGCTCTTGCCATCATATACCGCCATATTATATTTCTGCGCTCATTGAGCCAGCAGGTCGGGATGAGCAAGAAACCTGACTGTGGACGTCGTTTCCCTTGGGAAACTTGGGGACTTGACGTTGGTTGCTTTGGGATAGGGGATGGGCCCTAATTGGTGCGCAACGTGCGTTGACACATTCGCTCCGTGTCATATCAGGGAGTCAGCATCAAGACCGGGAGCCGCAACAGAAATGGATGAAACGCTTAAAATGGTTCTTATCGACAGTCACATTTTTGTTCCGTTTAACATGGGGACCCTGGGGCCATGGAGTCTTAGTGCATAAAAAAAATTACGAGATAGTTCACCGCGGTTAATAGCGTCATCTGGCGACAGAAGGGCTAGTTCACTTTTTGCGCAAAGGATCTGCCTGGCTGTCCAACGAAATGCAGCCAGTATTTTTGGCAACATTCCAGGCGGGCATGATTTGTACGTTAATTAGATAAGGCAAGCTTTAAGTTTTATTGTTTTCATGATCAACCCATTGCTGGCCCACTACTGAGCATGGGTCTCTTCTCAGAGTGAGAAGAATTTAGGCCATAGTCTGCCACGCTGGCTGGCCCAATGCGGATTGGCAGACTTCACACGCCTTTGAGTATTTGGAGAACTCTCAGGCATGTAGGTTTCCTCACGATGTTTTCCTTCACCGTTAAAGCAAGTGATATTTAATTTCCTAAAAGGCACATACCTAGCTGAAAAGTTAAAAGTGCGATCGAAAACCCGGGATCGAGCCTCCGACTTCCGATTAGGAGTCGGGTATTCTAACCACTAGGCTACTAGCTTTTACTGTAATATTTTCACTAATCAAATTAAATTATAAGACCTGCACACGTACGAAGCTGGTACTTGGCTACTAATTTCTTAGTCTGCTATTACATAATCATATCTGTGATTGATGATTATATTATGATCAAACAAAATTACGTACGTACCTAATAGGTAATATGTGCCTTTTTATGGATATCGCAGCATAAAAGCGATGGCACTCCTTGATCATACTATTATCATAGATGTGATAATGCAATACCAGCTTTTAACTCTAATAACGTTTAGACTGTGGTAATTGCTAGTCTATTGAAATACATATTTCGAATAATTAGATACAGAATATTTTTTCATTTCGCTCCCATGGCAGCCGATACAGTTTGATAAAAGTCAGTTGGTATTTTATCACAGCAGCCGCGGTCAACCGCACACGATAACATTGTAATATTTCTATCGTTGAACCCCAAAAAAATATTAGTTTACTTATTTATAGCTTGATGACGGCCACAACTTTATCCGTATGGATTTAGGTTTTTTAAAATCCCATGGGGACTCATTGGTTTTCCGGGATAAAAAGTAGCCTATGTCTATCCTTGGGATGCAAGCTATCTATGTTATAGATTTCATCAAAATCGGTTTAACAGATGGACCGCGAAAAAGTAGCAGACAGATAGACAAACAGACACCGTTTCGCATTTATGATGTCAGTATGGAAATAATCAGTTCTATCCTGCGACTTCTATAGGATGTGTCTACCATCTTATAGGAATAGTCTTTAATACATAATTTGAAGAAAAATTTGTATGTCTGGGATGAAAAGTAACCTAGCCCACTCCTTGTGAAAATTTACAATCCGGGCTAGTGCGAGTTAGACTTGCACACCAAGGTTAGGGCCCCGTATCATCGTACAAGAGCCATTTTGAAATTCAACATCTTGGTTTTTTATTGGTACTTTATTTTAATTTATTCAGATACAAGTTAGTCCTTGACTGCAATCTCACCTTTTGTGTGGTGATGCAGTCTAAGATGGAAGCGGGCTAACCTGGAAGAGATATTATGGCAGTTTCCTTTAGTTTCTACACGGCATCGTGCCGGAACGCTAAATCGCTTGGCGGACGGCTTTGCCAGTAGTAGCCACGGCCGAAGCCTCCCACCAGAATAGACAAGAAATTTAGAAATCATTAAATTCCAATCCCCTGCCGGGAATCGAACCCGGGACCTCCCTCTAATATGACCACTTAAACATTATGCCTGGTAGGTACATAGATACATAGTATACATACTACCTATTTCTAACAAAGACAATCAAAAGTTAATTTAATATATGTAATTGGTCGCTGAAACCAGCTGACCTGACCCGGATGCCGAAAACTAAGTTCAAAATTAAAATCAGGTTTCAATGGTTGCCACAACTGATGCAATCTCACAATGAAAGTACATATAATTATTATGAGCAATAGTAATTACCTATTAAAACAGAGTTGCTAAAAAAATATAATCCAAAACATTTTACTGAGGAAACAGCGCAAGATACAGATAATACCTATTATAATTCATACCTACTTCCACACTAACCTGATGCCTAAATGCGAAAGTATGTCAGTCTGCCTGCTAGCTTTTTATAGTCCACCCGTTTAACCGATGGAATAATCTGCATATCAAGAATGGGCATCTAGGTATGATGGTGGACATGAGTTCTCTCTCTTTGTGAACCAATTCCAGTACCTTGGTGTTCGGTGTAAAGCTGTTCAGGGTTATCTTGAGCATTTTCCTGTAAATCCACATTTCGAAAGCTTGCAGGCGGTTAGTTGCTTCCTTTTTGAGAACCCAAGTTTTACAACCATACAAGAGGGTGGACCAGACATAGACATAACTCATGTCCACCATCATGCGAAGAAAGCTCGCTTTCTTTGGGCATTTACAGAGAGGAGGAGAATTCTCATTCCCAAGATTAGTGTTGGAAGGAAGAATTGCAGGCAAAAGAGCTCAAGGTCGCCAAAGACGCAAATGGTTAGACGATATAAGGGGGTGGACAGGGCTTAGCTACCCGAAGTTTAAAGAGGCGGCTTTTAATAGAGAAGCTTTTCGTATGATGATCGCCAAACTTCGTTTCGAAGAAGGCACGCGATGATGATGATGATGATGCATCTAGGTATAATACGTCCCGGAAAATCAAAGAGTTCCCACGGGATTCTGGAAGCCTAAATCCATTCCACGTGGGTCAAATCGCGGGCAATTTAATACAGATATCTTGCATCTTTGAGACGACGGACTTTTTTATATTGCTAAGTATGAATTATGTAATTTATTTATCGCCGATTGACTTTATTGAATTGTTCAATCTTTGTGCAATTTAGCGCAGTTGAAAGATTTGCATACGTGGTTATGGTAATTTTATAATTAGGGTTCCGTGTACCTCAAAAGGAAAAACGGAACCCTTATAGGATCACTTCGTTGTCTGTCTGTCTGTCCGTCCGTCCGTACGTCCGTCCGTCCGTCCGTCCGTCTGTCTGTCTGTCTGTCCTACCTACTTGAGATTTTGCATGAAGGTAGGTAGGTAGGAAGGAAGGTAGGTTGCACGTACACTCTCACTAGGAAAGCATTTCTAGAATTTCCACCCAAATGATTGTAATTATATGACAAAATAGAAATGGTGAAAATTGTGAAGAATTTCCACAGAGTTTGTTTTTCAGATCCCCGAACGAATAGTTTTCTTCTGGTGTACAGCCCGGTGCCGGTGCTGACTATCATGTTCTTGTACCACCAGTTCGTGCGATACTGGGGTCCCGCCTTCATGGCCAACCGACCGCCGTACAAACTGAAGAACGTCATCATACTTTATAACATTGTGCAGATCTTCTTATCAGGACTTTTAGCAGTACAGGTAGGTAAGGCTGACATACATTTTCTTATTGCTTATAATGTGGCGCCAAAGAAGAGGGAATTTTCAAATACTTATCTAAGTAACTACCTTCTGATGTTTGTAATTTTTAGGGTTCCGTACCTCAAAAGGAAAAAGGAACCCTTATAGGATCACTTTGTTATCAGTCTGTCTGTCTGTCTGTCTGTCTGTCCGTCCGTCCGACCGTCCATTTATCCGTCTCTCCGTCCGTCCGTCGTGTCTGTCAAGAAAACCTAAAGGGTAATTCCCGGTGACCTTGAATCATGAAATTAAGCAGGTAGGTAGGTCTTATAGCAGAAGTAAAGGAATAAATCCCAAAACCGTGAATTTGTAGTTACATCATTAAAAAAATTAAAATGTGTTTAAATTTTCAAAGTAAGATAACTATATACCAAGTGGGGTATCATAATGAAGGGGCTTTACCTGTACATTCTAAAACAGATTTTTATTTATTTTTATGCATAATAGTTTTTGATTTATCGTGTAAAATGTCGAAAAAAATACCTGAGTACGGAACCCTCGTTGCACGAGTTCTACTTGCACTTGGCCGGTTTTTTTTTAAAGTTACACGGTCTTATTGTAAAGAAACATAAATGTTGCAGAAGAAATATAAATGGTCACAATAACGGAAGTTTTCTTTTTGCCAGTGCCTAAGATGGCTGTACCTGCCTGGCTACTACAGCCTATGGTGTCAGAAAATAAACTATGAGGATACCGAAGTGGAGAGAATGGTCATTGACTACGTGTGGCTATACTATTTCATAAAGATCGTCGATTTACTTGATACGGTAAGTGCCTACCTAACATTTGTTTTTTTCAGTAACCTAATACTTCCTTTTCATTTCCTTTCCTTTCCCTTCCTTCCTTTCCTTTGGGTGGATAATATTATTATCTTAATATTATCAGGTGTTTCACTAGTCACTAAACTATGCTCAATATTCTAGATTTGTTTTGTGAAATGGTCGAATTGAGTTGTGGTTTTAAACATCTCCCAGAGCTTATGCCATTTCGCTGCGAGTAGCGACATATAATATAGTATACACAGATTAGGTTACTCTGCACTTAGCAGTTCTTTAGCTTTGGTTGAATAGTTCAAGAAAACATTAAAACCTGGCGCAATCCAAAGAAATCAATAGATAGGTTAGTAGTTAGTACATACCTACCTATTTGGTGGGTGCATTGAATTTATTAAAATTTCCCAAAATATATGCTGTATATAATGTAATTGTTCTTGATTATTTACATAAATTTGTAACCAACAAGACTCAGGTAACACGAATTTGTAACTTTTATTTATAATTTATTTAAATTAGACACGGTAGGTAGGTACCCATAGTATAAACTATTCAGACGATATAATTTGGTTATTCAGCTACCTACTATGTATGTAGTTTAAAAGTTAGTTTTATTAGGACCCAGTCATTTAGCATTCAACTAACTTTGGCTCGTGGCTTCGTTCGCATGATATAATTTATCACTCAGGGATAATATATATCTACCAGTGAGCGAAGTTTCAGAATGACATACTTTTTGAGATTACCTACCCAAACTAACTAGTAGTGATAATTGGGATGGTGACTACTAGTCAAATCAGCGACTTTTTATCAAAGCTCAAAACGCTCGCTTAGTGTGGGAGATTGTATGAAATACACAGATGTGACGTCTTACACAGACGTAATTTGACGTACTTTTTTGGTTAAATCGATTATTTAAAATGGTAAGCAAACACAAAACTAACAGCGAATATGGGTTTTACGAATTTTGAAGACCTCTTATTTAATATTTACTAAGATATAATTTATTTTTGACCTAGGCATCATCCTTATCATAGGATGTTAAGGTTTTTAGATTCGTATAGTTTTTTTCAGTGGGCTCTGAACATTTTGAGGCACCAACAAATCATAAACGAAACTATGTTTTCTAATTGAATTTCGAATGTGTTTTGAAAACATTTTCAAACTGAATTTCGAATGTTTTTGAAAAAAGTGACTCAAAATGGTTAACGCCCACTGAGGTCGCCTCTATCATTTGTATGGGATTATGTAACAGAGAGAGCGCAATGCTAGCTTTGTGCGCACAAAGAGCTTAGTACAGTCAGCAACAAAGCTAGGTGTGCACCCGACCCGTCCATTAGTCGCTTATACTGGCGGGTGCAAGCTTAGCTTTGTTGCTGACTGTACCTAAGCTTTTTAAAATGCTTTCGTACTTACCTACTTTGAAATTGAAAAATGCTCTTTACTCTGCAGGTATTCTTCGTTCTCCGTAAGAAGTTTAACCAGGTGTCGTTCCTGCACGTTTATCACCACTTGGGGATGTGCTTGCTGGGCTACATCGGCACCAAGTATGTGCCGGGTAAGTAATACTTAAGCTAGTTGCTTAGTCTATTGGTTTTATTGTAATTCGCGCGAGTGGAGTTTTTGAAAATCAGTGAGGAAGTGAAAATTTCAAAAATCCTGAAATTCATCCTTACTGACCTTAATTTATTTTTGACTCAAAGCAAATTAGCAATTTTCATGGATATAACTTGAAAAAATGTCGGACCCTCATAAAAATTTTCATCGATTTTCCTAAAATGAATTTTCTTTCACTAATTTTAAGTACCTATCTACTTACCTAATGATATATTTTGTATTATCGCGGTTTGTACCAAGACCCGGGTGAGTCAAGATTCAAGAATCAAGACTCAGGAGTCAAGTATAATAATAATCTGACTAAAATTTTGTTTTTACGTTTTCGCATATTGCTTGACGATTGCTTAAACACGCGCCGTGAACCGTGATATCGGAAAAATACCGAATAAGTATTAATTATTATTTATACAAGCAATTGAGAAACCTCAAAATAGGCTTCTAAAACTGTAACTGCTATAATAAAAAACGGGTTTAAACCATGCGGATAAAAAATAAGCCGCGACCACTAAACTACTATTTAAATGTCAGTCAGTATTACCGCAATAGCACACGGCATAGAAGTACGAAGGACTCGGATCGGATGAGTGCGTAATCGCCTTCAGGTGACGAAAAGTCTAGGCTTCAACGTCACTGGCAGGCGTCAAATTTTATGTAAATTTAGCGCTAGAGAGGCTATAAAACGCCTATTTTCATATCATCAAACCGAGAGTTCCCCCATTCTACATAGTTCACTCTGCTAATACCTTAGCACAAGCACATAGTTTGACAGAACTGTGTAATGATTGCAATCACCACTGATCATGGGTGTATTTACCCTAGGGGCAATTGGGGCTATAGCCCTAGGGCGCCAGCCTGCGAGTGGCTATACAAGCGGAGGCGGGAGAGGTAAAATATCTCCTGTACTAAATGATAAATCAGGCTGAAATATTATGTAAAGATAGTACTAAGAGTTGAAAGCTCGTAAAGGCACTATGTGAACTTTTTTGTAACTGCAGTAACCTATCATAATGTAAACAACTTGAATCTCGATTACCTAATATGGTGAGTAGATAAACAAGCAATGCAATCAAAAGACAGTTGATTTTAGCCTTGGCCACAACCTTGGGCCAGTGAACTTCTCAGTGGGCCAGTGAAAAGAATCTCAGCAGGCGCTAACCATTTTGAGACACCAATCAATCACAAACGAAACTGAGTTTTTTAATTGAATTTCGAATGTTTTTGAAAACATTTAAAATTGAATTTCGAATGTTTATTAAAATCAAGTTTGTGATTGGTTGGTGACTCAAAATGGTTAAACGCCCACTGGAATTTTTATTTCTATAATAATTTGTATGGGATTACGTAAAAAAGAGAGCGCTATACCTACTAACTTCTTTCCGCGATAGAGTATTAATTGCATCTCTTTAGAATAAGTACCTACCTAATTGGATTTGATTTAAAAATCCAAGATTAATGTTTTGCTCTTCTATATTTTGTAGTCTTACTAATAGGTACTTACGACCAAAATTAATAAAATCGTATTCTTGCAACGTTGTTGTCATATTTTGATAAACATTGGTTTTTTTGAAGTTTCCCTATCCAAAGGGAACCCTATCACTAAGCCTTCGCTGTCCGTCCGTCTGTCTGTCAGCGGGCAGTATCTCGTGAACCGTAATAGATAGAAAGTTGTAATTTTATATTTAGTGTGTAATAAAAATTCCAAAATGGCTGTCATGTAAACCAAAAAAAATTTAAAAAGTAACATAATCTTATAGATACGATAGTACGGAACCTTTCGTGTGTAAGTTCGATTCGCACTTGATCGGTTCTTTGACTTGTAATAACGTTGCACAGCAACTTTCATTGTTAATTGATTTCGGCCATTAGCCAACATTAACACTCTTACGCAAAAATAAGATTTACCTAAGATTAAATCCATACTTTCATAAGATCCATAATATTTAATATTATAAATGCAAAAATGTATCTGTCTGCTAGCTTTTGGTACAGAAATAGCTTACATACAGACAGACATAGGCTGCTTACTATCCCGGAAAATCAAAGAGTTCGGGATAAAAAAAACCTAAATCCACGCGAACGAAGTCGTATAATCTTGTTATTAATAATAAAATAAATTAGACCAAAAACAATTAGATTTTTATCAATGATTCTGACCTGCTAGCACAATTTTACGATATACCTACTATTCGTAAAACTGTGCTGCTTGTCTTTCATGCTTAGAAAAGGGGTGTGAGGGGGTGTGTGACATTTTAACCCCCGATCCAAAAAGAGGGGTGTTATAAGTTTGACGGTTGTATATGTGTATCTTTCTGTGGCACCGTAGCGCCTAAACTAATGAACCGATTTTAATTTAGTTTTTTTTGTTTGAAAGGTGGCTTAATCGAGAGTGTTTTTAGCTATAATCCAAGAAAATCGGTTCAGCCGTTTGAAAGTTATCAGCTCTTTTCTAGTTACTATAACCTTCACTTGTCGGGGGTGTTATAAATTTTTAATTTAGACTTGTTTATGACAATGAATTTTTTTACTCATAATCATCTACTCATAAAGAAACATATCTTATTACACAAATATTATAAAGGGGAAAGTTTGTGTGTATGTATGTATGTGTATATGTGTTATGTTTGTAACTCTTTCACGCAAAAACTACTGGACAGATATTACTGGGCTGAAATTTTATCCCGGAAAATCAATGCGTTCCCACGGAATTTCTAAAAAACCAATATCCACGCGAAAGAAGTAGCGGGCATCAGCTAGTGTTAATATATTATCTGTCTACGTCTATAAGAATAATATGCTTAGATGTCAGTTTATACGTAGGCCAATCACATCACACTTCACACTATCACACTAATATTATAAAGGCGAAAGTTTGTGGGTATGTGTGTGTGTATGTTTGTTACTCCTTCACGCAAAAACTACTGAACGGATTTGTCTGAAATTAAGAATGAAGATAGATTATACCCTGGATTAGCACATAGGCTACTTTTTATTGCGGAAAATCAAAAAGTTCCCACGGGATTTAAAAAAAACCTATATCCACGCGAACGAAGTCGCGGGCATCAGCTAGTAATTGATATCAATTGGCCTTTAGAATTCGATGGTAAATGCCACACAGAGATTAGTATTTTAGCTGGTAAACCGGTACCACTATTTGTTATAGTAATTTTCCACATAAACGATATTATTGTATCTGTTATACATACTCGTCTGTTCTAAATTGAGTTTGACCCGTTTCGGCTTTCCACGTGTGGGCTTAAAATACAGCAGGTCTAGTGCTAAATTGAAAAGTTTGACAGACAGGTCTAGCTTTCAGGAGGACCTGTGGATGATGGACACGGGGTGGTACGTCGTTCACAGTGTGTTCCTTAGGTTGGCGCGCATGCTGTGGTTCCGGCATGCCTCTATGGATTTTTTGGGGTTACGTAGGGTCCCAGTGGTGGGTCTGCTATGGCGGACAGCCGCTGTTGGAGTAACGAGGCGTTATCGGTCCCTTATGTGCTCCGTTGTCGGCGGTGGGATGGAACCTCGTTAGGTTTTTAGTCGGTAGGAGTCCAACATAACCACTGTGTTTTTCCGTGGCCTGTGGTATCCAGGACGAATTTTCCTCACGGAAAAAAACGTACCTACCTTCCTAGGTATACTTGCGTAACTTTTCGCGTCGGTTTCATGATTCATCTTATAAACTCAAAAAGGTAAAGTTCATCATTGACTGGATTACAGGTCATTACCTACTTTGTGATGAAATATCTGTTGTATTGTATCGCGCCAGTGTCAATTGACCTGTTTTCACATCGGCCTTCACCTGAATCTTTTTTTTTTTTTTTTTTTTTTTTATTCTAGTATTTTTAAGGGGCTTTTATAGGTGTCCTATATGCCAGCCCCATCAGTACAATCTAAATTAAAATTAAACTAGGTATATACCTAAAACTACAACAATTTGAGAGAATCACTAACAAATTCATACACTTTCATTGCCGAAACGCTCAAAGGTTTGTTTAAAATACAGTTGAAAATACCAATATTCATAAAATTTAAATTTAGTTCACACATTAGTGTTTCTCTCAAATTGTGATTCCGAACACATGCCAGTAGCAAGTGTGAGACATCATCTACGTTACCACATACTTCACAATTGGGAGAATCCCTTTTCCTCATTAAATATTTAAACTTGCCTAACGGCACGTGTCCAGATCTAAGTCTAAATGCTATAACTAACTTATTTCTACTAATTTTACTATTTACAAACCAAGGTATACGAGGAGGCTCGGATTGGATTGTTCTATACCATATTCCTTTGTCAAGCGATCTCTCATTAAAATATTCATCCCAATTTTTAAAACAAATGATTTTGAATTTTGCAAACACCTCAGTATAGTGAGGTTTTATGTTATAAATTTTCCCATTTAAAAGAGCCAAATTTGCCAATCGATCCGCCTCCTCGTTACCGGACAGTCCGATGTGGGATGGAATCCACTAGATGCATTTTTATCGATTACAGACGTTTGCACTTGACCATAATGTCAGCTGGTGTCTGCCAACCCAGTGAAAAAAAAAGTACGAAATTACTATAATAGGTACGCGCCAGGTCAAGATGGCAATCGAGGTGTTATAGTGTTATACGACTGAAGTGACTGAACCCTTCGTGTGCCAGTCCAATTCGCACTTGACCGATTTTCTTTATTTAAAACTAGCATTTGGCCCGCGACTTCGTCCGCGATAAAGTCAAGTACCTAAAGTCTATGTTTATAGCCGTTACATCAGGTTAAAATAGTGAAAAATTATAAAAATTGATTCAGTAGTTTCAGATATTATCGACAAAGAAACAAAAAATCTTTCTTCTTTATAATATTAGTTAGAATATCAGATAATTAATGATTAAACGAACTTACCTGTAAGTGAAGTTCTATCATAATTATACGAAGGCTTCGTACGAAGAGATTATATAGACTAGGTAGTATACGCGTGCATAGTGGATACCGTTCACTTTATTGAGATTTATGAAATATATTTTTAAAAATAGGGTAGGTTGATATACTATTGCCTTAACGCCCGTACGTCGCCGACTCATTTAGTTTAGAGTTTAGCTAATAAAATTATTTATCGCCTCATATTTTACGATTAAGGGTAAACGCGTAGCGTGAGGGTGGGAGGGTTACTATAATCTCTTCGTACGAAGCCTTCGTATAATTATGATAGAACTTCACTTACAGGTAAGTTCGTTTAATCATTAATTATACTTCATGCTTCGTACTCGAGATTATATAGACTAGGTAGACTTTTAGAGATAAGATTCGTAAAATATGAGAAAGCGTGTTGTTAAAAGAAAATTTTGATTTAAATGTTACAAATTATCTATTATATTTTTAACAAATAACTATAAAGAGTATTTCCTCTAATCATAAACAATAACTATTGAGTTAATATAAGAATCAATTAACAATTTATATTTCTTTTGAGTCATTTATAATAGACCTGCTAAAACAATAAATGTCTGGGCCTTAATAGGCCAAATGTAAAAGCTAGCAAAAGTATGGGAACTTGAGTTCCAGCCTGCAGTTTCCATAATTTGATGCACTTACTGAAAGACCTAATCTTTGCGCAGCATGTCGGAAAAAACGTAGAAGTATCAATTCCGCTTTGGCTCAAGGAAACTTGATAAAGTTTGTAAAAAAATTGTTTTTTTTTTTTTTTTTTTTTAAACTAATGAACAATAATTGTTCTGCATTTTTCCAGAGTGATTTAGTAATTTTTTTTTTTTTTTTTTTTTTAGTAAATCTAGTATGTACCGTTATTCCCGGACTAAACTGTAATTTTTCTTTAAAATGCAGGAATGACTAAGACGGGTTGGTTTATTCCAACCATCTAGGGTTTTAATAAAATCTAGTATATTTATTTGATATCTGATAGATATATGTTACAAACTTTTATTGTTGATAAAGTTTGCACTTTTTGTGCAGTAATGAGTGCTAAAAGAGTAACTAATTTTTAAGAAATTGTTTCAAGATTTATGATTTAATTAATGTATAAGTTACCTAGGTAATTTAAGACCAATGACGTATCCCATGTATCGTCATACTTTGGCCGCGTTGATCAAGAACGACAAACATCCTTAAAAAAAATCTTTTAACATCGTCGTTCAACGCTATAGCTGACCGATATGAATTTAATGTCCCATATCGAAAAAACCTTATCATATATCGTAGTTACCAAAGCTTTAATATCGGGCATTGGTACTTCAGACATATTCAAATTATTCTGATTACAATAAAGGAGCCACTTTTTGTAGCATTCTTCATATTGTTTATAAGTGTTTTCTGACAGAGAGCTCATAACGATATCCAAAGATGGACCTGGAACACTTCTCCGAATGGATAAGACTCCTGCCACCAGGTAGAGTTACCTACGTGGTGGCTACTGCAATCTTTGGATAAGATTAATCCATTGTCAGCCATAAACATTACAACGTTTCTAACACTAAAATATTTTTAAACAGTGGATGTCATGGCTGGGTAGGCCAGTCTATAACAATCATTATACCTTTGGAATTATCATAAATAATTTAACATAACGATTTAAAAAACCATAGTAAATGGAGGAAATGCATAAAAATAAAGATTAAACCATGAAATAGTAAAAGCTGCGTACGCACGTGGATCACTGTGCCATGAGACGTATCTCTGACATTTATTATTCAACAATCGATTTGTAAATAAATCTATATTTGGAGAATCAAGCTTATATATAATTTAAGCTTTAAGCGTAGGTAATCTACAAGTTGTTATTCAATATTTGGATGCACACTTACGTCTAGACTCTTGGTCTGGTTTAGAGTTCTCCGAAGAGCTAATAAATGAATTAAAAAACATACAATTTTCGGTTTTCACACCATTGCCACAGCTGGTTTGTATTATTTTGTATTAACATTAATTGTCAAATGTCTAAACCCATTGAATTAACGTATGAAATTGCTGTGGTTATTATCAATTAGGAAGTGTAACCTGTGTGTAAACAGTTTTTCGGCAAATATTTTTAGACGAATGAAGGGAGCTAAAATTTCCAAAAAATGAATATATGCATTACATTCATTGCCATTCCATAAGTCAGAGCTCTTTGATCTCCACAGGCAAGGCCACCCAGTCGTTGAGACATCAGAAAAAAATTATCCAGGTAATTGTTTAATATTAATTTTACATACTGGCTGGCCAGTAGTACGATCCCACCATTCAAACTCATGTTTTGATGTACTTTGTATGTTCATGAAATTTTCAAAATAACTTAGGTACTTACACCTATTAAAAAGTTTTGTATTAAGCCAACCGTACTGAACAGCAGAGCAAGCAGATATACCAATAAACGAAAAAACTGGCAAACACTCTAATTTACGGTTGATTCTCGAAATTTTTATAATTTCTGATTTGATTTGATTCTATTAAGTTTTGTGACTTGAAAATTTTCTATGTCTACTATATAATATCCTGAGAACTTTTAACATGGATTAAAATTACTTTTCTCATTATTTATAATGAAAAATAGACTCATAAACAAGTTTCTGGTTTGTTGTAAGTTTCGATGACGTTTCATAGTCGTATCCAATAAGACAAATATCGTCTAAGTATAAAGTAGACATGTATTAGCATGTTTTCAATAACTACTCCCGTTTTCATAACTTTATAGAACACAAAAGGAGCAATAATATTTTAAGCCAAAAGGCCTTAAATTCATAAATAGAATCATTAAACGGGAACCTGAGATAACTTTGATTATCCTCATGTATCTTAAGAGGAAAACCTATGCGAATGACATTGACGATTTCCCCTTCAAACTAGCAATTTCGACATGTCATGACCCTCTATTGACAATTAATCAAGCAGACATTTCAATCTGCGAAATTTACGCGGACTTTTAGTATTTTGACGTAGGAGGGTAAAAGATCCAGTAAATGAATGACTACCCTGACTTTGACCTAAAATTAAGATATATGAGAATCGTTCTATATATAATTTTTATATTTTTTTTTATCTGTGTCTATACACAGTAGGTATACACTCTTAAATTATTTAAATATCAAAAACGCAAAAAAATGCGTGGTATTAATTATTATAAATTATTTTATTTAACAAAAGGATAAATTGCCAGTAAATGAACTGGGAATTTCAGTGAATGAACAAACTCTATCTAGTGCATAAACTCTCGATTCCTATTAATAAATTCTTAAGTATATTTTCGGCTTGGAATTTAAAAAAAATGTCAGATTTTCAGTTTTTGACTTATTGTATATTTTTTTCTACATTTTGCGCGATAAATCAAAAACTCTTTTACATAATAATAATAAATAAAACCTGTTTTAGAATGTATAATAGAGCCCTTTCATATGATATTATCCCCTTTGGTATAGTTATCTTAGTTTGAAAGTCACCTAAATTTTCTGGAAAACAGTCCAAATGACTACAGAGAAAATGAAACTTAACGCTCTTGTTGCATCCAAGTCGCTGGAAGTGCAACATCAGCTACTGAATGTGTTAAGAGTAGTGAGAATAATATACCGTAACACAAGTGTCTGATGTTATCAGATTTGTTCCTTTGAGCCACATGTTCTGATGCTTTTTAGACAATCTAAGATCTCTCATTAAGTGATCCAAATAATTTTGATTGAATGGTCTAAGTTGAGATGTAAAAAAGTCACTACATCGTCACTACCTTCTGAAAGTTCTTGAAATGGTAGATTAGAGGTACTGGGTTGGGGCTGAGGTACAGATTTATCACCAGAAGTCAGAATCGTTCAAATTGTAGACTGCAAGTTACAATAGAGCCGCTTGGAACAATTTTTTTTGCTGTTTCTTCTGGTAATATTCACAACGCAGAAATAATAATCATCATGGTGTTTAGATGGTTCGCGCCAAATTATAAAATTTTTTTTTAGTAAAAGTAGTTAACTATTCTTATTTGCTCATAAACGCAACGAGGAAATACAGCTTCCACATATAAAAATTGGAGTCCAGGCCTTGCTGTTAGCTGCTAATGGGTTCTCAAAGTAGCCCGAGTATGCTTGTTTTACTGGGCACAAAAGGAAAGAATGAAAGGAGCTTACCCAGTACATCTTAAAAGATCCGTTATAGATACATGCATCCTGCCATGCCTTACCTATGCCAGCCAAACATGGGTCCAGACAAAGAATATAAAAAGAAATAGTGACTTGCTAAAGGGCGATGGCAAGGTGCATAAATTAAGCAAAAAATATTCAAAGTGAGAATTGAAGACATAAGAAAAAAGACAAAGCCTACAGACACCTTGAGACATGCCCTAAAACTGAAATCCAAATGGTCATATTGTATCGATTTTTACAGATGAAAGAAGAACAGGTAGGTAGACCGAAGACGCATTGGTCTAATGCTATTGTGCAAATCGCGAGAGAAAATTAGCTTGATAGTACCAAAGACAGAGAGAAATGGGGATACCCAAGAGGGATCCATATCCAAGAAAGAAGAATACCAGAATAAATATAAAAAAAATTCAAAAGAAAAATAAAACCGACTTCAAAATCACAAACACTAAAAAGTAAAAAATAATTTAAGTTATTGTGGTTTTTGAAGTCGGTTTTATTTTTCTTTTGAAAATTTTTTATTTCAAAATTTTTAGTGGCCCCACTGTACTATAATAATGTGCCATGCCCAGCTAAAACCTTACTGTTTACTAAGCAATTACACTGATCGCGAGCAATTTGCTCTTATCCATTGAGGAGTTCTGTTCTCCATGTCAGAAGATATTCATCAGAACTTCATCAAATTTATATGGGACCACCTGCAAAGTATACCTAGCTTTTCAAAAAAAAAAAAAACCAAATCGGTCCAGGCGTCTTTGAGCAATCGGTGAACATACATTAAAAAAAAAATTGAATTTGCTCTTATCCATTGAGGAGTTCTGTTCTCCATCTTCAAAGATATTCATCAGATCTTTACCTTTATATGGGACCACTTGCAAAGTATACCCTATCAAACAAAAAAAAATCCAAATCGGTCCAGGCGTCTTTGAGTAATCGGGGAACATACATAAAAAAAAAGATACCGACGAATTCAGAACCTCTTCCTTTTTTTAAAGTCGGTTAAAAATATACTAAGATTTACTAACATGGTGTTATACCACAGAGTAGCAAACAGAGGCAAAATTTATAACTATTTTGGTAGGGTTGGCACTGGAGGATACAATTTAATTAACAATAGTTATTTGTTCAACAAGATGGTAAAGTTTGTTTTTGTTGTGATTGCCTAGTTTAAATATCGATCGATAGATCTAAATATCGATTTTGAACGAAATCAGTCAATTTAGAAAGAATTATAAATGGTGCCAACTTTTTTAAATTTTGGTTACAGTTTCCTATTTTGTGATCCCAGGGAGCTCTAAATATCGATTTTGAACGAAATCGGTCAATTAACAAAGAATTTCAAAATGGCGTCGACTTTTTTAAATTTTGGTAACAGTTTCTTATTTCGTGATCCCAGGGAGCTCTAAATATCGATTTTGAACGAAATCGGTCAATTAACAAAGAATTTCAAAATGGCGTCAACTTTTTTAAATTTTGGTAACAGTTTCTTATTTCGTGATCCCAGGGAGCTCTAAATATCGATTTTGAACGAAATCGGTCAATTAACAAAGAATTTCAAAATGGCGTCGACTTTTTTAAATTTTGGTAACAGTTTCTTATTTCGTGATCCCAGGGAGCTCTAAATATCGATTTTGAACGAAATCGGTCAATTTACAAAGAATTTCAAAATGGCGTCGACTTTTTTAAATTTTGGTAACAGTTTCTTATTTTGTGATCCCAGGGAGCTCTAAATATCGATTTTGAACGAAATCGGTCAATTAACAAAGAATTTCAAAATGGCGTCGATTTTTTTAAATTTGGTAACAATATCCTGTTTTGTGATCCTAGGGATCCTCAGATATTGATTTTGAACAAAATCTATGACAGTTCAAGAAAATAGATTTTAAACACTATTTAAATTATTATCATTAACATTAAATTAAATGAAAACACGACGCGCGACGTGTACTGCAGCCCCTGAGCTTGAGCACAGGCCGAGCCGGTATAAACCGATTTCTCTCCGTACGCGACGTAGCGCCTGTGCTCACGCACACACGCGCCTCAAGCTTGTAGTAGTGTACCTATCGTAGCGCGCTTGTATGAAGCTTTGACTCTGTTCGCTACTCATGTGGTTATACAACGCAATACCACACTAACAAACACTCGTACAAACATACAGACAAGTATATACTCACACACACTCACACACACACATGGACGCACGCACACGCACTTTTGAACGGTTTGAACGGAACACGGTTTTGAAATTGAAATTGAAAAAAGTGTAAGAATTTGTAAGAAAATATTTAAAAAAGGTATATCAGCCGGTTTTTTATTCCAGCTCTTAATACATGTAATAACGTCCAATCTGTTCATTTACTTGAGCCTTTACCCTAGTACCTAATTATATCGACCGCCCCATATCAAAACAAAGTAAATGTCATTTTTCCGAAAATCGTTTTATGTCATAAGCCTAACTTTCATAGTATGTCCCGTTGTATTGTAAGGACACCCACATTAAAGTAAAATTAAAAGCTAGTAAGTCGCTTTGACCATTTTAAAACATAGTAAGTCTATGAACTGGCTAGGTTTTTTATAGATTAATGCGCCTTACTAAGTTTTTCAAAGGAATTAGATTAAATAAAATAAATATCACCCATTATCTAAATACCATGTCAAAACAGTAAATACTTAATGATGCATTAAAACTTAAAAGTAAGATAGGAAAAGTCAATGACCTCTACATGTCAACTGTTAAATATGGTTTGCAAGGGAAATACTTTGCATACTTACATAATGTTTTTAGGGTTGCATATCTCAAAAAGAAACACGGGACCCTTATAGGATCACTTTGTTGTCTGTCTTTCTGTCCGTCTGTCCGTCTGTCGTGTCTGTCAAGAAAACCGATAGGGTATTTCCCGTTAACCTAGAATTATGGGCAGGTAGATAGGTCTCAACTCTCATAGCCCAAGTAAAGGAATAAATCCGAGAACAAATTTCGTGATTCTAGATCAACGGGAAGTACTGTATAGGTTTTCTTGACGGACGGACGGACAAATGGACAGACAACAAAGTGATCCTTTAAGAGCTCCGTTTTTCATTTTGAGGTACGGAACCCTAAAAAAGAAAGTGATGCACATCTAATGAATAAATGTGTAGGCCAGTCTTCACACTAAAATATTTAAACCCCTTTAATTTAAAAACTGTCATAGCCTAGTGGTTAGAACGTCCGCCTCCTAATCGAAGGTCGGGGGTTCGATCCTGGAATCACGCACTACTAACTTTTCAGTTATGTGCGTTTTAAGCAATTTAATATTGTATATCAAATCTTTGAAAAGAGCAACCGCCGAGTTTCTTGTTGAAGACTACGGCCTAAACTTCTCTTGAATTTAAACCACTTACTAGGTTTTGATCTGAGAAAGAAATTTGACATTAATTGACAAAATTGAGAGACCTAAGCTTGTATAAGAACACAGAAGTGTCATAATTCGTGTTCACTTTGCCTAACGTCTCTCGGAGAGCAGAGAGAGATTTAAACTGTTTCTTATAATCATTGGCCATATTTCAAATGCGAAAGTGTGTTTGTTGGTTTAATATTCAATCACGCTGCAACGGAGCAACCAGTCGACGTGGTTTTTTGCATGGATACATTTAAAGACCTTGAGAGTGACATCTCTCTCCGCATCGTATTCTTTATTGCTGAGGGTTGTGACCTCTTTCCATTATTCCTACATCTAATGGTAGGTTTTCTTGGGATGCGATGAGTTCAAAGAGCCTACGGAACTCGACTAGAAAAACGAGATTTTGACTCTTAGGTTTAACGGTTATGAATTAGTTATTATTATCAGTGATAAAATTGATTAGGGCTGCCAGGTAAAATGACATTTATCTCGGAAAATCAAAGAGTTTCCACGAGATTTTTTCCAAGTTTGCGCTACTAAGTACATATATTATGAAGAGGAAAGGTTTGTTTGTTTGTTATCGATAAACTCTGAAACTACTGAACTACTTGCACTAAAGACATAATCATCAACATCAACCGACAGACGTCCACAGTGAACATAGGTCTTTAATAGGGTCTTCCACATGCTACGGGTTTGCGCCGCCTGAATCTTTGCGCTTGCGCTTGACGACAATCATGCTTTAAAGAAAGCAATGATGAGGTCCAAGTTGGAGCACGCTTACCTGGAAGATGCCTATTCACTCTTGGCTTGCAGGTATCTATGGTATATATGGCAGGAAACACGGCCGCAGAAATGGCGTTCCAACCTTTAGGCTCTCCCCATTGCCCGCAGCATGAATCTGAGCTTCCTTATGATGGTTATATTATGTACATATAATATCTCATAAGAAATCTCTAACACACAATCCAGCTAAGTAGGTCCAATTTCAAAAAAAGCTAGCTAGCCGACAAATCTAACTCAGTTAGGCAGCCTTCGGGAACCTTCGAGATGTCTCTCGTCCAAAATTCCTCAATGCTTGAAGACCAGTCTTTGAATAGTGCATGATGTCAGTGATGAAAAATGGATCCGAAATATAGGTCTTTTTTTGTACACAGGAAATGCCTGACGCATACCCCTCCGTCATGTGGGACTTACACCAAACTTGCACTACTACGAAATCCATTTCGGAACACGGCGCCCGAAACGAGGCGCGCTATCTCCTAAAAAACATAGGTATAATACCTATTTAGAACACTTACTATCTGTCATCATAATCTATGACAACCTCCGAGTATTTACCTGGTAAAACCGTAACTTTCGAATAAATTTTAGTATATAAGCAGGCTTCATTTAGAAATGAAAAAATCCCTATTTTATTTTTCAACGATTATAAACACAACTTTCATTCAAAAATAATAAGCTTAAATTCATTTTAAATAATATTTTGCGACGAAATGACGCGCACAGCAAAGACTACAATATTATACTGGGTATAGACAGGCAACTCGGGTTCTGTCGGGTTCTATGGGCGGTCCTTTCGAGTGAGCGCCCTCTAGTGTTTGTCTAGGCAAAATTTTGCCATATCGTATATATAGCTACCTATAGGTACAGCTATAGAATGTAGTACCTACTCAAATAAAATTGTACTTAGCTGCCCGGCTAGCATGGGCAGTAGATAAAAATTATATCCACTGATGTCATAGAAATCAGTGGATATCATTTTTATCTACTGCCCATGCTAGCCGGGCAGGACAGGACAGGACATACTGGACCTACTTACACAAACCATACCTAAGATATATTGCAAAAGTTTAATACGAGCGACTTGGAACTCATACGCAGCCATTTGCAATAAAGTAATGCCATAGTAAAAACTTAAATATGACCATTTTTACATAGGGCATCAGTAAAGAACAATAAATTACTCTATATCATTACAGCCAAAAATGAGTTTAGGGTACATTTATTTATTGACATATTTTTTGTGTGTTTTTTCTATCATTCAATGATAAATTAATTAATAAGGATGATTTTTAACTTGTACAAATTCCCATCTTGTAATTGTATATTTTAGTCTAGTAACACTGCGTAATCCGTCATATTTTTGTAGCCTATCCTTTTCATAGATGGCGCTGCTAAAAGTCTTAGACTCCCATAGCTTTAAGTTGCCATAGCATGGCGCACAGTCCTTCCGCCATGACAGTCCAGTGGACACTGAATTCCATAGAGCGCCTGCAAGAAAATAAATAGCACAGGAAGTTTTTTGGTTAGTTTTAGATTATTTAAGAAACGAAAAACATTTAGTATAAAACTAACAGTTAAAATTGATTGCTAAACCTAAACATATCATTTTCTGGAGATTGGCTTCAAAGTATCAAGATGTTAAAGAAAACTTTTACAGAACAAGTTGCGAACAGCAATGTTTTCAACTTGGTTTTTTTTTTATTGGGATAATGTATATTAAATAAAAAGAGGCCCTTATAATCTTCACAGACTGAAGTTTTTAATTGCATGTATTTAATAGCTGTTAATGCTTTAGAAAAATAAACAATTTACTTCAAAGTACAGCATTTTTGCGATTTGTCAAGTAGTAATTACCTTAAGAGGAAAACCTATGCGAATGACATTGACGATTTCCCCTTCAAACTAGCAATTTTGACATGTCATGACCCTCTATTGACAATTAATCAAGCAGACATTTCAATCTGCGAAATTTACGCGGACTTTTAGTATTTTGACGTAGGAGGGTAAAAGATCCAGTAAATGAACGAATAAGGACTACCCTGACTTTGACCTAAAATTAAGATTTATGAGAATCGTTCTATATATAATTTTTATATTTTTTTTATCTGTGTCTATACACAGTAGGTATACACTCTTAAATTATTTAAATATCAAAAACGCAAAAAAATGCGTGGTATTAATTATTATAAATTATTTTATTTAACAAAAGGATAAATTGCCAGTAAATGAACTGGGAATTTCAGTGAATGAACGAACTCTATCTAGTGCATAAACTCTCGATTCCTATTAATAAATTCTTAAGTATATTTTCGGCTTGGAATTTTAAAAAAAATGTCAGATTTTCAGTTTTTGACTTATTGTATATTTTTTTCTACATTTTGCGCGATAAATCAAAAACTATTTTACATAATAATAATAAATAAAACCTGTTTTAGAATGTATAATACAGCCCTTTCATATGATATTATCCCCTTTGGTATAGTTATCTTAGTTTGAAAGTCACCTAAATTTTCTGGAAAACAGTCCAAATGACTACAGAGAAAATGAAACTTAACGCCCTTGTTGCATCCAAGTCGCTGGAAGTGCAACATCAGCTACTGAATGTGTTAAGAGTAGAATGGTAGATTAGAGGTACTGGGTTGGGGCTGAGGTACAGATTTATCACCAGAAGTCAGAATCGTTCAAATTGCAGACTGCAAGTTACAATAGAGCCGCTTGGAACAATTTTTTTTGCTGTTTCTTCTGGTAATATTCACAACGCAGAAATAATAATCATCATGGTGTTTAGATGGTTTGCGCCAAATTATAATTTTTTTTTAGTAGTTAACTATTCTTATTTGCTCATAAACGCAACGAGGAAATACAGCTTCCACATATAAAAATTGGAGTCCAGGCCTTGCTGTTAGCTGCTAATGGGTTCTCAAAGTAGCCCGAGTATGCTTGTTTTACTGGGCACAAAAGGAAAGAATGAAAGGAGCTTACCCAGTACATCTTAAAAGATCCGTTATAGATACATGCATCCTGCCATGCCTTACCTATGCCAGCCAAACATGGGTCCAGACAAAGAATATAAAAAGAAATAGTGACTTGCTAAAGGGCGATGGCAAGGTGCATAAATTAAGCAAAAAATATTCAAAGTGAGAATTGAAGACATAAGAAAAAAGACAAAGCCTACAGACACCTTCTTCTTCTTCTCTCTGGGCTGGTTTCCGCACTTAAACGTTTCCGTCTGTTGTGCGTGCGTTGCCCCTCCCCGCCGAAGTCTTCACTCCAGCCATCCAAGCTCGCTCCAGAAGCCAAGTAGACCGCCCAGGTTGCCGAGGACTTCATGGAGTGAGGTTGGGGAACCCAAATGGCGTTCTCGTTGTTCTGCCACGACCATGCACTCCAGGAGCACGTGTGTCGGCGTCTCATCGACCTCCATGCAGGCCCTGCACAGAGGACTGTCGGTAACACCTATAACGAAAAGGTGTTTGTTTAGTGGGCTATGCCCTGTTATGAGTCCCACCACCTTCCTAAGTTTACCTTTGTCCAGGCGGAGTAGTTTGTTAGTTTGTCGTATATCTATGTTAGGGAAAGCCTCTTTGGCTTGCCTGCAGTCAGTTGCGTTTGCCCATAATTGGGAATGCTCCTTAAGTGTTAGTTCATGCAACCAAGTTTTATACTCACTGAAGGGTATGGGTACAATAGGCTGAGGCCCTGTCACCTTCAGCGTCGTGGCCTTGCGTGCTAATGCGTCCGCTGCCTCGTTTCCCTGGTCCCCATCATGTCCTTTGACCCACCGTAGGGTGATATCATTCGACATGGCGAGTGTTTCCAGAGCCTTATGGCAGTCTTGTATGAGTTCGGAGGTTGTCCAGAATTTAGCCAAAGCTTTGAGAACAGCTTGGCTATCTGAGTTAATGTTAATCTTAAAGTTTTTTACCTGTCGATTTGCCATTGCTATGGCTGCGGTTGTAATGCCTACACACTCTGCTTGGAAGACAGAGTTGTCCTTACCGAGTGCGTGACTTATTTTCATGTTTAGTTCTTGGCAGTAGGCCCCTGCTCCTGTGCCAGTTTTTGTTTTGGATCCATCGGTGTACACTTCTATTGCATCCCGTGTTGACTTCGTATCTATGTTTATCTCTGGATATATTTTGTATGGTTTGTCCAGTATGTGTTGTTTCCTGGTTCTGTCACATTTCCACTCCAGGCGTGGTTCTTTGGTTATGCTTTGCACTAGAATTTTAGTGTGCCTTGTGTTCTGTTCTTTCCATAGACCTGAGGTTTTCAGTCTCAAGGCTGCGAGCGTTGCTTCTTCTCTGATTTGTAAGTGTAGGGGCGGGATCCCCAGTATGATTTCAAGTGCTGTTGTTGGTGTGGTACTCATGCAGCCTGTAATGGCGAGGCATGCTTGTCGTTGAAATTTCTGTAGTTCTTGCTGGGCGGTCGTAAGAAGAGTTCTCGGCCACCATATCAAAGCGGCGTATGTTAATGAGCTTCTTACTACCGCTAGGTATAACCACTTTATTATCTTTGGTTTAAGCCCCCATTTTTTCCCCAGCATGCGTTTACATTGGTTTAGTATCGTAAGCGATTTATTAATTTTATCTTCTGTATGCCTTTTCCAGCTGAGCTTGCTGTCCAGAGTCACACCAAGGTATTTTACCTCAGTTGACAGTTTGAGGCTTGTGTTGAACAGAGTTGGTGGTTTGGTTAGCTCTATTTTCCTTTTGTTGGTAAACAGAATCATCTCTGTTTTCTTTGGATTTACGGTGAGTTCATTTTCATTGCACCATCTTTCGATTACGCGCAATGCCCGTTGCATGACTTCATATAATGTGTTCTCTAGTTTTCCACTGATTAAGATGGTGAGATCATCAGCATAACCAATGGTGTAAAATCCGCTTGTGTTTAGTTTGTTTATCAAGTCGTCAACTACTAGGTTCCACAAGATTGGTGATAGGACACCTCCTTGAGGGCAGCCTCTCGCTACTATGCCTTTTGTGACTCCGTTGATATCTAGTTGTATGATTCTTAGTTCTAATAATGCTTTTATCCAGCTGCGTATAGTTCTTGGCGCCCCGTATCGTCCCAAGGCCCTGTCTATGCTATTAAAGGTTGTCTTGTCGAAAGCTCCTTCAATATCAATGAAGACACCCAGTGTTGATAGTTTGTTTTCTAGATCATGTACAGACACCTTGAGACATGCCCTAAAACTGAAATGCAAATGGTCATATTGTATCGATTTTTACAGATGAAAGAAGGACAGGTAGGTAGACCGAAGACCGTTGGTCTAATGCTATTGTGCAAATCGCGAGAGAAAATTAGCTTGATAGTACCAAAGACAGAGAGAAATGGGGATACCCAAGAGGGATCCATATACAAGAAAGAAGAATACCAGAATAAATATAAAAAAAATTCAAAAGAAAAATAAAACCGACTTCAAAATCACAAACACTAAAAAGTAAAAAATAATTTAAGTTATTGTGGTTTTTGAAGTCGGTTTTATTTTTATTTTGAAAATTTTTTATTTCAAAATTTTTAGTGGCCCCACTGTACTATAATAATATGCCATGCCCAGCTAAAACCCTACTGTTTACTAAGCAATTACACTGATCGCGAGCAATTTGCTCTTATCCATTGAGGAGTTCTGTTCTCCATCTCAGAAGATATTCATCAGAACTTCATCAAATTTATATGGGACCACCTGCAAAGTATACCTAGCTTTTCAAAAAAAAAAAAATATTCCAAATCGGTCCAGGCGTCTTTGAGCAATCGGTGAACATACATTAAAAAAAAATTGAATTTGCTCTTATCCATTGAGGAGTTCTGTTCTCCATCTTCAAAGATATTCATCAGATCTTTACCAAATTTATATGGGACCACTTGCAAAGTATACCCTATCAAACAAAAAAAAAATCCAAATCGGTCCAGGCGTCTTTGAGTAATCGGGGAACATAGATAAAAAAAAGATACCAACGAATTCAGAACCTCTTCCTTTTTTTAAAGTCGGTTAAAAATATACTAAGATTTACTAACATGGTGTTATACCATAGAGTAGCAAACAGAGGCAAAGCTTCTAAGAAGCGAGCAAAATTTATAACTATTTTGGTAGGGCTGGCACTGGAGGATACAATTTAATTAACAATAGTTATTTGTTCAACAAGATGGTAAAGTTTGTTTTTGTTGTGATTGCCTAGTTTAAATATCGATCTTTAAATATCGATCGATAGATCTAAATATCGATTTTGAACGAAATCAGTCAATTTAGAAAAAATTATAAATGGTGCCAACTTTTTTAAATTTTGGTTACAGGTTCCTATTTTGTGATCCCAGGGAGCTCTAAATATCGATTTTGAACAAAATCGGTCAATTAACAAAGAATTTCAAAATGGCGTCAACTTTTTTAAATTTTGGTAACAGTTTCTTATTTTGTGATCCCAGGGAGCTCTAAATATCGATTTTGAACGAAATCGGTCAATTAACAAAGAATTTCAAAATGGCGTTGACTTTTTTAAATTTTGGTTACAGGTTCCTATTTTGTGATCCCAGGGAGCTCTAAATATCGATTTTGAACAAAATCGGTCAATTAACAAAGAATTTCAAAATGGCGTCAACTTTTTTAAATTTTGGTAACAGTTTCTTATTTTGTGATCCCAGGGAGCTCTAAATATCGATTTTGAACGAAATCGGTCAATTAACAAAGAATTTCAAAATGGCGTCGACTTTTTTAAATTTTGGTAACAGTTTCTTATTTTGTGATCGCAGGGAGCTCTAAATATCAATTTTGAACGAAATTGGTCAATTAACAAAGAATTTCAAAATGGCGTCGACTTTTTAAAATTTTGGTAACAGTTTCTTATTTTGTGATCGCAGGGAGCTCTAAATATCGATTTTGAACGAAATCGGTCAATTAACAAAGAATTTCAAAATGGCGTCGACTTTTTAAAATTTTGGTAACAGTTTCTTATTTTGTGATCGCAGGGAGCTCTAAATATCGATTTTGAACGAAATCGGTCAATTAACAAAGAATTTCAAAATGGCGTCGACTTTTTTAAATTTTGGTAACAGTTTCTTATTTTGTGATCGCAGGGAGCTCTAAATATCGATTTTGAACGAAATCGGTCAATTAACAAAGAATTTCAAAATGGCGTCGACTTTTTTAAATTTTGGTAACAGTTTCTTATTTTGTGATCCCAGGGAGCTCTAAATATCGATTTTGAACGAAATCGGTCAATTTAAGAATTTCAAAATGGCGTCGACTTTTTAAATTTTGGTAACAGTTTCTTATTTCGTGATCCCAGGGAGCTCTAAATATCGATTTTGAACGAAATCGGTCAATTAACAAAGAATTTCAAAATGGCGTCGATTTTTTTAAATTTGGTAACAATATCCTGTTTTGTGATCCTAGGGATCCTCAAATATTGATTTTGAACAAAATCTATGACAGTTCAAGAAAATAGATTTTAAACACTATTTAAATTATTATCATTAACATTAAATTAAATGAAAACACGACGCGCGACGTGTACTGCAGCCCCTGAGCTTGAGCACAGGCCGAGCCGGTATAAACCGATTTCTCTCCGTACGCGACGTAGCGCCTGTGCTCACGCACACACGCGCCTCAAGCTTGTAGTAGTGTACCTATCGTAGCGCGCTTGTATGAAGCTTTGACTCTGTTCGCTACTCATGTGGTTATACAACGCAATACCACACTAACAAACACTCGTACAAACATACAGACAAGTATATACTCACACACACTCACACACACACATGGACGCACGCACACACACTTTTGAACGGTTTGAACGGAACACGGTTTTGAAATTGAAATTGAAAAAAGTGTAAGAATTTGTAAGAAAATATTTAAAAAAGGTATATCAGCCGGTTTTTTATTCCAGCTCTTAATACATGTAAAAACGTCCAATCTGTTCATTTACTTGAGCCTTTACCCTAGTACCTAATTATATCGACCGCCCCATATCAAAACAAAGTAAATGTCATTTTTCCGAAAATCGTTTTATGTCATAAGCCTAACTTTCATAGTATGTCCCGTTGTATTGTAAGGACACCCACATTAAAGTAAAATTAAAAGCTAGTAAGTCGCTTTGACCATTTTAAAACATAGTAAGTCTATGAACTGGCTAGGTTTTTTATAGATTAATGCGCCTTACTAAGTTTTTCAAAGGAATTAGATTAAATAAAATAAATATCACCCATTATCTAAATACCATGTCAAAACAGTAAATACTTAATGATGCATTAAAACTTAAAAGTAAGATAGGAAAAGTCAATGACCTCTACATGTCAACTGTTAAATATGGCTTGCAAGGGAAATACTTTGCATACTTACATAATGTTTTTAGGGTTCCATATCTCAAAAGGAAACACGGGACCCTTATAGGATCACTTTGTTGTCTGTCTTTCTGTCCGTCTGTCCGTCTGTCGTGTCTGTCAAGAAAACCGATAGGGTATTTCCCGTTAACCTAGAATTATGGGCAGGTAGATAGGTCTCAACTCTCATAGCCCAAGTAAAGGAATAAATCCGAGAACAAATTTCGTGATTCTAGATCAACGGGAAGTACTGTATAGGTTTTCTTGACGGACGGACGGACAAATGGACAGACAACAAAGTGATCCTTTAAGAGCTCCGTTTTTCATTTTGAGGTACGGAACCCTAAAAAAGAAAGTGATGCACATCTAATGAATAAATGTGTAGGCCAGTCTTCACACTAAAATATTTAAACCCCTTTAATTTAAAAACTGTCATAGCCTAGTGGTTAGAACGTCCGCCTCCTAATCGAAAGTCGGGGGTTCGATCCTGGAATCACGCACTACTAACTTTTCAGTTATGTGCGTTTTAAGCAATTTAATATTGTACATCAAATCTTTGAAAAGAGCAACCGCCGAGTTTCTTGTTGAAGACTACGGCCTAAACTTCTCTTGAATTTAAACCACTTACTAGGTTTTGATCTGAGAAAGAAATTTGACATTAATTGACAAAATTGAGAGACCTAAGCTTGTATAAGAACACAGAAGTGTCATAATTCGTGTTCACTTTGCCTAACGTCTCTCAGAGAGAGATTTAAACTGTTTCTTATAATCACTGGCCATATTTCAAATGCGAAAGTGTGTTTGTTGGTTTAATATTCAATCACGCTGCAACGGAGCAACCAGTCGACGTGGTTTTTTGCATGGATACATTTAAAGACCTTGAGAGTGACATCTCTCTCCGCATCGTATTCTTTATTGCTGAGGGTTGTGACCTCTTTCCATTATTCCTACATCTAATGGTAGGTTTTCTTGGGATAATAATGCGGTGGGTTCAAAGAGCCTACGGAACTCGACTAGAAAAACGAGATTTTGACTCTTAGTTTTAACGGTTATGAATTAGTTATTATTATCAGTGATAAAATTAATTAGGGCTGCCAGGTAAAATTACATTTATCTCGGAAAATCAAAGAGTTTCCACGAGATTTTTTCCAAGTTTGCGCTACTAAGTACATATATTATGAAGAGGAAAGGTTTGTTTGTTTGTTATCGATAAACTCTGAAACTACTGAACTACTTGCACTAAAGACATAATCATCAACATCAACCGACAGACGTCCACAGTGAACATAGGTCTTTAATAGGGTCTTCCACATGCTACGGGTTTGCGCCGCCTGAATCTTTGCGCTTGCGCTTGACGACAATCATGCTTTAAAGAAAGCAATGATGAGGTCCAAGTTGGAGCACGCTTACCTGGAAGATGCCTATTCACTCTTGGCTTGCAGGTATCTATGGTATATATGGCAGGAAACACGGCCGCCGAAATGGCGTTCCAACCTTTAGGCTCTCCCCATTGCCCGCAGCATGAATCTGAGCTTCCTTATGATGGTTATTATGATTATGTACATATAATATCTCATAAGAAATCTCTAACACACAATCCAGCTAAGTAGGTCCAATTTCAAAAAAAGCTAGCTAGCCGACAAATCTAACTCAGTTAGGCAGCCTTCGGGAACCTTCGAGATGTCTCTCGTCCAAAATTCCTCAATGCTTGAAGACCAGTCTTTGAATAGTGCATGATGTCAGTGATGAAAAATGGATCCGAAATATAGGTCTTTTTTTGTACACAGGAAATGCCTGACGCATACCCCTCCGTCATGTGGGGCTTGCACCAAACTTGCACTACTACGAAATCCATTTCGGAACACGGCGCCCGAAACGAGGCGCGCTATCTCCTAAAAAACATAGGTATAATACCTATTTAGAACACTTACTATCTGTCATCATAATCTATGACAACCTCCGAGTATTTACCTGGTAAAACCGTAACTTTCGAATAAATTTTAGTATATAAGCAGGCTTCATTTAGAAATGAAAAAATCCCTATTTTATTTTTCAACGATTATAAACACAACTTTCATTCAAAAATAATAAGCTTAAATTCATTTTAAATAATATTTTACGACGAAATGACGCGCACAGTCCTTCCGCCATGACAGTCCAGTGGACACTGAATTCCATAGAGCGCCTGCAAGAAAATAAATAGCACAGGAAGTTTTTTGGTTAGTTTTAGATTATTTAAGAAATGAAAAACATTTAGTATAAAACTAACAGTTCAAATTGATTGCTAAACCTAAACATATCATTTTCTGGAGGTTGGCTTCAAAGTATCAAGATGTTAAAGAAAACTTTTACAGAACAAGTTGCGAACAGCAATGTTTTCAACTTGTTTTTTTTTATTATTGGGATAATGTATACTAAATTAAAAAAGGCCCTTATAATCTTCACAAACTGAAGTTTTTAATTGCATGTATTTAATAGATGTTAATGCTTTAGAAAAATAAACAATTTACTTCAAAGTACAGCATTTTTGCGATTTGTCAAATAGCAATTACCTTAAGTTAAAAAATACACGTCTTTTAAGTCTATTGTGCACATCAAACTATTATTTTTCATATTAATTTTAGAAAAGTTCTTAATTCTTTCAGCTTGAAATGATTCGTATCTGTTTTGTTTAATGATTTTAAATTATAAATAAAGCACCTCTATCCATTAATTATGTAGGTATTAAAAGAATGTTACCTACTGAGCTTTACATTTTGAAATAGCGTCTAAGCTATTAAATCATTTACTAATAGCATCATAAAATGTACTCTTTATTTGCTATAATATACATTATACACGGTTACTAAGAGGTACTCTTTGGACTGGTGAATACCCGTGGCGAACACGAATGTGAAAAAGGAATTTTGTAATCCTTGATGTATGAAAGAACCACAGGGTTGTTAGTGATCATATAGACCATACCTTAAATAGATTTTTTAGCCAGCAGGTTTTATCATGTTTATCGACGTTTATAGCTCGCTGCTGTGCTACTGCTTCGAGTAGTCTTACCGACTGTGTTTGACTTGCCGATTCGAGGCCATCGCTGGTCCTTGTGGGTCTCACTGGCCTGCGAGCCGGGCCTTGACCCTTCTAGTATGAACTGGCAGAATTTGGAAATATCTTGGGTACTGGGGATCAGTTCCTGATCTATTTATGGCTTTTGCCGACTTCGACGTCTCAAAAGGTCCTCGCCGTAAAGAAACCTGTTCTAGCTGTTCCTGGAGCTCTTTCTTTACTCCGCACATAAGATAATTTCTCCTTGCAAGGGCGCTTTCTTTGCCGTAAAGCGACGCGCCCGTTCATAGTTTGAGCAAAGTAGTATATCTCTGTTTTAAGAATAACAGTGTGATTCATAATTACAACTAATAGCCGAAGACATATTAGCTTGATTGTCTTTTATTGCTTTATCGCGTTGTAACAATATATGAAACAGTTGCTTTTATCTCTGCGTTTAATATTGGCGGATAGCTATCAACTTGAAAGATTCAGAAGTTAAATATTTTTCATTTAGCTACTTACACTGTTGTTTTATTAGACTCACAGTGGTGCAATACTGGAACTTAATACAGAAATCTTTTTGTACTTCCTTGCCATATTTTTTATCTACCTATCAATGGTTCTATATGAAGAATATCTAGATATCAATAATATCCACAACTCACTATTTAGTTACTAGTTTATTACTAGTTTTCAGCTGTAGGTATTCCGAATAGAATATTCCGAAGAATCAGTTTTTATTCATAAGTTCTTTAGAAGAACCAGATTCTAGCGGAAGTTTGGATAGAACCGCACTTGAAGTACCCGGGCTTGAATTTGGGTTTATTTCCGGCTCTTGTTCGTTAAACTCCGTTTAAGATCCTTAAACTCCGTTTAAGATCGGCGTGACGCCATCATTCTTTTATTCTATTACTTCTTTACTTTATTATTCTTGTATTCTACTATTCATAATTTTAATAGATAGCTACCGCATAGTAAGTCATATAGTTTAAATAGACTTCTACTTAAGTGAATAATATGCAGTGAGAAGCAGTCCCAATACAAAAGCAAGTACTGCCCACAAACTAACCAATAAACAGTAAGAAACAGTCCCAATGCAAAAGCAAGTACTGTCCACAATACTGTGTGTTTCGTAAGAAAACACATTCACTGAGGTTTATTAATAAACAGTAAGAAACAGTCCCAATGCAAAAGCAAGTACTGCCCACAATACTGTGTTTCGTATGAAAACATGTTCAATCAAGTTTATTAGTTATCACGAGTAAAATAAACAGTAAGAAACAGTCCCAATGCAAAAACAAGTACTGTCCACAATACTGTGTGTTTTGTAAAAAACATATTCACTCAGGTTTATTATTTATCACGAGTAAAATAAACAGTAAGAAACAGTCCCAATGCAAAAACAAGTACTGTCCACAATACTGTGTGTTTCGTAAAAAAGAAACATATTCATTTAAGTTTATTAGTTATCACGAGTAAATAAACAGTAAGAAACAGCCCCAATGCGAAAAAGCAAGAACTGTCCACAATACTGTGTCCCTGCTCAAGGGTTAGTACTTATTCACAACATTAACCGTATCGTGTAATTATTGAAGAATCAGTCACAACGTAGGTACTGCCTACGATACTAATTTCTCGAGTTCGTATCATCCATCAATCGTAATATCCAACCTTACCTTGATAATCCAACGGTGCATTTAAGCATGTATGTGAAATCTACGATGAGCCAAATCACCATCAAGTATTAAAAATTAATACGCTCGTAGGGTCGACGCTGTATTCGTCGTAATTTCCTTCCTAACTTTTTAATTTTTTCTTTAATACTTTCACATTTATCACCATTATGTTTAAACATTATAAAAATGATACTTCGTTACCTTTTTTACAGTTTAAATATCACTTTAAATAACACTTTCACAGTAAGCTAGGCGAAGGCGTAGTGGAACGGTAGCGCACTAAAAAGCGAATGAGTCGGCGACGTACGGGCGTTAAGGCAATAGTATATCAACCTACCCTATTTTTAAAAATATATTTCATAAATCTCAATAAAGTGAACGGTATCCACTATGCACGCGTATACTACCTAGTCTATATAATCTCGAGTACGAAGCATGAAGTATAATGAAGCAATTTTCGAGCAAGTGGGAGAAATTTACTTAGTGCTTAGTAAATACCTACGTAATTTCTAAATTGGCTCGGATCTTGTATGATGCTTTAGCCGTAGTTAATTACCACTCTACCGGCAAAACCATGCTGCCGATTCAGCGTTCCGGTACGATGCCGCCATAGATACTGATGCCGCGTAGAAAGTAGATACTGATTAATAGGGGAATGGGTTAGTTTAAGCTTTATTCACCGTTCGTTATCCTATCCGTTAACCGTTACCATCTTAGGGCTGTGAGTTGTGACCCTTCCCTAAAAATGTAAGGGTGCATTTATATTGCTGACTACAAAACACCAGAAAGATTGCTAATGCAAAGATAAGATAAGATAAAATTGGTAATGATAAGATCGCTATTTGTTCGTATAATATTTATTGTAAGTTATAATAAATAAAACATCGAAAGTTAGGAAACAGAAAACAGTCCAGGTCAACAATATTTAACAAAAATCAATCTGAGAAAAGTGCCAAGTTACGAAAAAAACAGAATACAGTCCAATAATTTAATCATGCCATGTTAAAACTGAGAACAAACAAGTGTAAATTAAAAATTTATAACACCCCCGACGATCCAAAGTATCTGAGTTTTCCAAAACATCATTTTGAAATAAATAATTATGTATTTAGGCAACGTCCATCTTGACAGCTTGACATTTGTCTATTGACATAATATTATGAACCTAACGGTTATCAAATCTTCTTTTCTACAAGAAAACTAGAAAAGAGCTGATAACTCTTAAACGGCTGAATCAATTTTTTTAGATTATAGCTAAGAACACTCTCGATCAAGCCACCTTTCAAACAAAAAAAACTAAATTAAAATCGGATCATTCGTTTAGGCGCTACGATGCCACAGACAGATACACAGATACACAGATACACAGATACACAGATACACAGATACACAGATACACAGATACACAGATACACAGACACACAGATACACAGATACACACGTCAAACTTATAACACCCCTCTTTTTGGGTCGGGGGTTAAAAAGACACGAACGAACGCATATAGATATATTTATGCCACGATATCTAGCTATCTACTTGACTTATTGGTGCCTATTTGTTTTTCAGGTGGGCATGGCATCATGCTGGGCTTCATCAACTCTCTGGTGCATGCAGTCATGTACTCGTATTACCTGATCTCCATCGTTCGACCCGAATGGGTGAGGATATGGTGGAAGAAGTACATCACACAGCTTCAAATCGTGAGTACTTTACGTTTAAATACTGGTTGAATCGACTGTTTATTGCCACTTTCTGCTAATTTACATGTAATTTTATGTAAATGCATCTCTAGTAAGTATCTCTTTAGCGCGACTTCGAATTTGCCGCAAAGTGGTCGCGCGGAGGCAGCGCGGCTGTAGCGCTGTGACCGCGCTGCTTTATAAATCCACTAGCGACCCGCCCCGGCTTCGCACGGGTGTTCCGGGATAAAATATAGCCTATACGGATTCGGAAGAATCCCTCTAAGTAATGGTAAAAGAAATTTTGAAATCGGTCCAGTAGTTTTTGAGCCTATTCAATACAAACATACAAAAATACACAGGTTTCCTCTTTATAATATTAGTATAGATAGTATAGATATAATACATGTACCTAATTTCGATCGATGAACTGACACGCGGCCGCAGTGCCGGTGTCGCTGCAATCGCGCGTTTTTGTTTAGGATTCACAAGTGGCCTCCGCATGGCCTCTTTGCGGCAAAGAAGTCGCCATAAAGAGTCTACGTAAAATAAGACTACCACACGATCCAATACGCATTTCTAGTGCGTTACGGTGCCGCATTGTTGCTGGATTTGAGTATGGTGTAGATACTACACGGGCACTGCGTTGCCACTCCTGTCCCCAAATCCTTTGCACGTGCGTTGCGGCGCCGCACGACGTCGTACGCTATGTGTAGCATGGGCACAGTGATTTCTATTAGAATGACGTTCTCCGCTCAGACGTAACCGCACTGTCGTCGCGTCGACGGCGCAGCACACTCATCACAGTACAATATGGTAGATACAATGCCATACGATGCATTCCGACGTTGCGTCGCTCACTCAACGGACTTGGGATGGGACCAGAGAAACGAGGCGGGGAGAGGTGATGTAGTGCGAATTGCGATGTTGTACCCTCTGCCAGAGCGGCATCGCAGATATCTACTCATATGATCGCAGTGCCTGTGTGACATACAATAGTTGAAATTCATTTCTTCATTCCTTCGCCGCACCGCAACGCACCGGAAACGCATCACGTGACCTCAGTCTTAGTTAGGTATAAATCCAGCATATAACATTTTACACTAGTAATAAAATCACGCATTTGTTACAGTTGCAGTTCCTGCTCTTGATTCTCCACTTCGGCCACATAATATTCGAGCCCTCGTGCGGATACCCCAAATGGGTGTCGTTCGTATTTTTACCACATAACATATTCATATTGTTTCTATTTTCCGACTTTTACATTAAAGAGTACATTTTAAAGAAAAAGAAACAGCAATAAAGGACAAAAATGTATTATATCTCCGATAAGTAGTTAATTACGATTTTAATTTTAGTTTAATAAAGCAATTAATTTATTTCTTGTTGTTTTCTTTATGCTACCACCACTCCACTGACCACATCATCTTTTAAGAACGTGTTTAAAATCTATTCTGTCGTCTATTATAATATTGTCGGGCCAGGATTCGAATCCAACTAAGTACACCTAGACGAAGACTTTGGTACGCGTCTAATCTAAAGTTAACAGGGCTCTCTCCGTCACTTACTTCATACAATCGTAGTTCCAATTTCATTTGAATACTAAGCAACCAAAGTCCATGAAATTTTGCAGACATATTCTAGAAACTAATATCTGTGCATAAAGAAAAGCCGGTGCTAGTGTCTAAGGGCGCATTTACATTGTGTCGGTGATCGAATTCGGTAACCAATGTTTAACAGTTCAATGCGCATTAAAAGTCGGTGGCCGAATTCGTCAATCGATGTTTAACAGGTCAATGCACGTTAAACATTGGTCGACGAATTCGGCTGACCGACCTAATGTAAATGCGCCATAACTCTAGTGGTAGTAGGCAATTTAGGTAGATAGGAAGAAAAAAAAAATTTGAGAATAGAAAGGTTACAACTATAATTTTTAAATCTGTGGTACGAGAAGCCTACAGGTTGTAGCAGCTTTGATATCGGAGTGAATGCATCGCTGCAATCTTTTTGTTTTTAGACCGCAGTCTAATGTCTTTGTGATTCCTTAGATTAATTTAATATGGAATTTTCTGAAGATAACGAACGAAGACAACACAAATACCGTTAGAATTTCACTTCTTAGAAGACGTATCCATGGTAACGAATTATCAAAGTGGTGGTCAAGGGTAACTTTAGAAACGTGTCAAATGTCAATTATAATGTTAGGTAATTAACCAGTAATACTTAATAAGTATTTTTATTTAAATAATTTATTTTAATATTTTTGTGAGTTATTATGATGCGTTCATTAAACTCATAATGTTTGACATAACGTTTATAATGTTACCCGTCGTAACTACAGTAAAACTATATTCTGTGATGTAAAGCTGTAGTTAAATATAACTAGAATCCAAAGCTAGTACGCCAATAAAAAAAGTATAAAGAGTAATATAATCTGTCAACTCACAACCAAAGAGTATGTAATCACTACGTTATACTCCCAACTGTCAATGCAAATTCAAATTAGGGATGTCTGATGTTGCAAAAACATCGATAAAGGCATCGATGTTTACCCGATAGCTCAACGTCGATTCTCGATATTTATCGAACATACAGCTTCACAGCTTTTTTTGGTAACATATTCATTTGAAAAATTGTTTTTCATTACTTTTTTCTTATTAATTCTTAAATTTTTAGGCTTCCGTACCTCAAAAGGAAAAACGGAACACTTAAAAGGCCACTTTGTTACTATTTGTCTGTATTGACTATACTTATTATTTGTTTATCAACACATTTAATTTTTTTTTTGTGATGCAACCACAAAGTCACGGTTTTCAGATTTTTTCCTTTACTTGTGCTATAAGACCACCTTCCTGCCAAATTTCATGATCCTAGGTCTACAGGACAGGTAGATAAAGGTTTTCTTGACAGACACGAAAAACGGATAGACGTGCAGACAGACAGATAGACAGACCGACATACAGACAGATAACGAAGTAACCATATAAGGGTTCCGTTGTAGGGGTAACACTAAAAATGCATTTTTTTAAATATAGAAAAAAACCATATTTGTAATTTTAAAATTAATCCACAAGACAGTCTGGTAATTTTGTCATACCAGTTTGATTTAAGAAGAATCGATAGCTATTTATGTATTTATTTTTGTATTGTTATCTGTACAGTATTTTCTGGTTATACTTAATTTTACAAAACATACTACATAATCTTTACGCAAAATTATTTAAAATGGCACCTAAAAATTCCTTTAGTATACGAATTTTACCCGTATCAACTGTACCAATCATTGGTATAGTAAACAGTACAGAAGAGAAACACTGGTGATCAAGCTTTCCATATTCCTGTCAATGAGTTTACGCATAATTATTTATTCTCTAGTCTCTATTAAGAAATATTGTAGATCGGCCGGTGAATTATTAAAAAAACGATGATTTAAAATCGTTTTTAAAATTGTAATCTTTTTAAAAATATAGGTAGAATAGCACAATTTTTAAAACGATTTTAAATCATCGTTTTCTATCTTTTAACATCGATGACTATCGAAAATCGTTAACAGTCGACAACCCTAACGCAAGTGACAATATAATGATCACAGTACAGGACTTCATCTGCGATGGCGTTTGCTGGCGCGCGTGCTGTGCTTGTTTGGAGTGTTTTTTTTGTTAAGAGTGGCTGGTTTTTGTGTTAGTTGGTGTTTTTTGGTGGTGGAACTGACTGGGAAGCGCTCTAAAGGGGCGCCGCGCGTATGTCGGCGGGCGCCGGCGCAGACGGAGTCCATACTTGTATGAATTCAATAACTTGAAAATATCACAAACTTGACATTGGGTAATCAGAGTAAAGCCAGATTAAAGAAAAAAAAAAAAAAAGATCACAGACCAATAACATAATGATTTCATTTGAAATGACACGAAGAAAAATAAGAAATAAATAAAACATAAATAAAATGCTATTTGCAATGTACTATTCTGCTTTAATTAAGTAATCTATAAATTTCCAACATATAAAATTAAGTAAAATGACCCAAAAAAATAATGAATCGCGTCCGGGCGTAGGAGCGTTGAAAAATATGCAGCTACTGAAGAAGGAAAGCACTGTTTTCAAAGTTCCTAAAGTGCCCCCAAAGAAAGTGATTAAAAAAGCAAAGGTTCTAGATGAAGAAGACTACGTAGAGGTAAATAAACGTGATAGTATCCATTTTAATGTCCTATTTTACTAACTAATAGTTTTAAGATAACACAATAGTTTTGAGACAAACTATTGTAAGTACAAATTAGTCTAAGATATTGTTCCCTTAATCAATATTAGGTACTCCACTTGAATCTGAAAATTTTACACCAAATATACAGCAGGCACAACTCAGGACAAAAACTGGTTGCATTAAATTATTTTGATTAAACAATACAGCCCCTTTAGCTCAAAATGTAGTACTTATTATTGTTTTATTTTTAAGGAATTGTTTTAATTTTGTTAGGTTAAGAATATTATTACTTTTTATGTAAGAAAATTATTAAGTACTTAAATAAAAAGGATTTTTTTTCTCCAGCATAATAATTATCATGAACCTAAACAACCTCAACCTTTAAACATGCTGACTTTGTTAAAATTCTGACTAAGTTAACATTTGGAACTTTCAGGGTATTGCTAAAATAATTCAAAGGGACTTCTTTCCGGACTTGGAAAAGCTAAAGGCACAAAATGATTTTCTGGAGGCACAAGAAAATAGAGATTATGCAAGACTTAGGGAACTCACAAGGAAATACAGTGGAAGTCGGCCACCAACAGAACCATGTTAGTATATTATATGGGGTGTAAGGGGACATGCTCAAGGTTGGCTCTACTCCATGTAGTGCCCAGGTGCAATTCTGGCACCTTCTAGTAAGCGCGTGATCAAAATGGAATACTTAATATTATTTTCACCAATGATTGGAAATTCCAGTCGATGCAAATGGTGCAATAATTAATTATTAAATGTTATTAGGAAGCAATAGCCAATACAGCATTACTTCTATTTCTATGTATAGTAACTAGGTAATGTTAGGAGATTGTTAAATTTAATTTTTTTTTTTAAATGAGAATTGTTACAATTTGTTAAGAAAGTAATTTTAACTTGTGTTTAAAATTAATTTCGGTAAGTTCTGTTCAAAATTTATTATCTAAAGTATTTATTAGGCGAGGGATCATGCATTTATTTTTTGAAAATATGGTTACTAGATTTTTTGAGTTGGTTATGAAAATTATTATCACATTTTAGATAACTCACCAGCAACATTTGACACCCCAGGAGTGGACAGACCATATTCACCTTCAGTGCAGGAAGGGCAACCTGTCTCAGCCACTGCTGACACCAGTGTGACAGAAAAACCTAAAGATATCACTGAAAATCATACATTAGGTAACTATTAACTTACTAGCCTACATAAATAGATATTAACCAATAGAAATCCATCACTGCCACATGCAAAAGTGTCTTAATATATTATGTTAAATATAAAATGGAAAGATTTGTTTGTATGTAATCGATGAATTCTAAAACTATTGAACCGATTTTAATAATTCTTTCACTATTAGAAAGCTACCTTATCCAGAAGTAACATATTATAGGCTATAAATTATATATGTACCATGGGCAAAGTTGCAGGCGAAAGCTAGGAAGGAAAAGGAAAATGTGACATACTGACTGACATGTCAGGTCGTGACACCAGGGCTCTGCCTGAAAGTCAGCGCTACAGTAGTCAAATACTGCAGCATCTTGCTGAGGCAGAGCCCTTTTAGCTCACAGACACAACAATAGTATAATAGTATTTTCTATTTTTAAGTTTAATTAATATTTAAGTTTAATTGTATCTTTATTTTTATTCTTGTTTTTTTTTTTGTGTGTGATTCTGTAATTGAGAACCTTTATTTATTTATTTATTTATTATTTATTGACATATTCTATCAATACACATCTCGAACTACTAACCGAATTGGGGTGAAATTTGGCATGCAGATAGCTACTATGACGCAGCCATCTGCTAAGAAAGGATTTTTGAAAATGCAACCCCTAAGGGGTTTAAGATAGGAGTATGAAATTTGCTTTAGCCCATGCAGACGAAGTCGCGGGCATATGCTAGTTACTAATAATCTGCTACCAACCAACCAACAGATTCATACCTTGCCAGTCACACAAGTGAAGACAATGCGAGCTACGACCGTGTGATAGCACTCGAGGACAAGAAACGTGCAACCAAGCTCGTGTCACAGCTACAGTCAGAAATTACCTCCGCAGCCCTCGCAGACTCCGCACTCGCCTTACCCTCCATAGAACAACAGGCGGATCAAACTGAAAGACCAGAAGAGGTATACCTGTTTTTTATTCAGATACAAGTTAGCCCTTGACTGCAATCTCACCTGGTGGAAAGTGATGATGCAGTCTAAGATGGAAGCGGGCTAACCGGGTTTTCTACACGGCATCGTACCGCAACTCTAGATCGCTTGGCGGCACGGCGTCGGTAGGGTGGTAACTACCACAGCCTCCCACCAGATCAAACCAGAAATTTTGAAATTATAAAATTCCAAACCTTTGCCGGGAATAGAACCTACTCAACACAACAACCTATAATATAAAATCGAACCTACTCAGTTACACAAACTTGAGAAGTTCTTCTGAGCTTTGCACGTTGCTTTGTGATTTTAATCTTGAACCATAACTATATGCACTCTAGATAATCATTTTTGGAAAAATTGCATCAACAACAGAATGAGAGGAGTTTGGCCATAGAATAAAATTGAATAGAAATATTTTTATACAAATAAACTTTTACAAGTACTGTTGAATCATCAAATGCATCTACCACTGGTTTGGAATGCCTTTCCTAGCGGGAAGACCCAGCAAGAAACTCGACAGGTGCATAGTCTACCACATATACCACGCTGGCCATGTGCAGATCGGCAAATGACTCCTGGCCAATGCGCTGACCTTGGACAGGAGTCAAGTTAGTATGTTTTGCAGTTGGACACTTGGCGATATCGCGCGAAGAACTTCATAATGTACGTCCCGGACGGCGCGCTGCAGCCCACGACGCCCAAACCGGAGTTGCAGCACCACAACACTCGCCTGCGCGCGCAGCCGTTCGACTACGCCAAGAACAAGGAGACCATCAGCGCCTTGGCCAGGAGTCAAGTTAGTATGTTTTGGATTATACTTCTTGTTATAAGTTCATTAGAATGGAGATAGCTTATAGTCTGTATTAGCATATCAAGGAAATCAAAGAGTCCGACACTAAATTGATTTAAAAATCTGACACTATATTGAATATAGGTACAGGTAGCTCATATTTACAAGTTTTCAGGGATTGTGGAATGCTATTGTCTACGAATTTTATGTATTACAATAATTCTTTGATGATTATAATTCAATTTATTCCCAGGATGCGAGTATAAAAGGCAAGATAGGTGTGGACGGAGTGAGCATTACGTCCGAAAAGGGTGCGGGCGCGGAGTACCTGCCCGTGGGCACGCCGTCGCCGCGGCCGGGCGCCGGGCCCGACTGCTCGCCGCTCATGACGTGGGGCGAGATCGAGGGCACGCCCTTCCGACTCGACGGCGGGGACACGCCGCTGCCGGCGTGAGTAATTGAGAAGAGTGCGGGCGCGGGTACCTGCCCGTGGGCACGCGCCATGATAGTACGGAACCATTCGTGTGCCAGGCCGACTCGCACTTGATCGATTATTATTTTGTTTAAGGTGGTTTGATACGGTCAGCTAGGCACATCAGCGCTACTAGATGGCGTTTATTTTGTAATTAGACTTATTTTATTTTTTTATGAATGAAAATGTGCATATTTTTTTATGTTAATATAGCTCCCGATTGTAGCATTATATTTTTAATATATCCAACTACGTTTGTGACGTATTTTAATTTTCAAAATACTTTAATTTGTACTGATAATCACGCGGTGGTAGCAGCAGAATTTTTCACGCACACATTCACAGGTTTGTTGAATACAAAGGTGTTTACTAATTTCGACTCATCAGAGAAGTACTCGCTGGACCGATGGTTCAGACTCTAGGCACAACGTCTACAAGTATCGGGTTCTATTCCATGACTTGACTATTGCTTTTTTTCCTTTTTTATTTATTTTTTAAAATTATATTATAAATAATATAAACATTTTTATACCTAGCTATATTTTTTGTGACGTTTTATACTGTACTAGCTTTTGCTAGCGACTTCTTGTGTGGAGTTAGGTTTTTATTGTTAGATAGAGAAGAGCCATACAAGTCCTCGAAAGCATGCAAAATGCAGTTGTAACGTGATTGAATGACAAACCAACAAACAAACACACTATCGCATTTATTACATATTTTTATATGATTATAGGATTATTAAAAGTAGAGACATTTTTCAAATTTTATTTATTAGAAATAATACATACTTTATTCTGAACATCTAAAATCTAAATTATTAAAACAATGAACCTAAAACTAAAAACCTTAAAAAATATAATATAATAACTAAAATAAATTATTAAAAGAAGTCCCTTTAGGCAAGGTTCCAAAGATACTGACATTGTTCCCCCTTTGAATGGCTAGACTAATTTTCTTTGTCCGAGGTAGCTGCCAGCTCTTCGGTCTCCTGTGATGTCGACTAACCTTTTTCATATTTCCCTAAAAAGGCTTGAAGCGCTAGGACCCCAGGGACCAAGGGTCTCGACACCGAATGGGACAGTAAAATTGAGCAAAATTGATTTTATTTACACAATGAAATGTCTAAGCAAGTTTGATTATTGCAGACTCTCCAAAGTACTACTTCAGGCAATACACAATTTTTAAAAAAATTAACTAGTTTTGGTATCATGTTACCGATAAAAACTTCATCACGTTCTATTTCTAAAATAGTGATGTCGTAAGTTGGAGAAATATATCCAACAAAGTAGCATTTGTTCATTTTTGTAACCCGCAGCTGGCCCTGGATCTGAAATAAAAAATATTATTATTATTTGTACCTATGAAAATAGAAACCTATGAAATGAAAATAATATAATTAATGCGAAAGTTTGTATGTGTGTGTGTATGAAGATAGCTCATACCCGGGAAAACAGGCTACTTTTTATCCCGGAAAATTACAAATATCCCGCGGGAATGAAAAACCTTGATCCACGCGGACGAAGTCGCGGGCATCATCTAGTTACTGATAAAAAAAGTATTTTGGTACTAACCTGATAATAGAAATAGTGTTTTTTATTCATTTGTAACCTTCCAGTACTATCAATGTAGAGAGGAAAATTTTTACGATCTTTTGCAGCAGAAAACATATCTTGACTGTTGCGAGCCAATGAGGGAAAACATTTTATTTCCAAAATTGATTTTTCTTCTTCTATAATCCCTGAAATCAATAAACAGATGTGTTTAGAATATAAGGATATATTCAAAAACAATGATTTGTAATCAACTAGTACAAACAACCAATTATTTATATATAGGTACCTATGTATCATGGATCAATTACTATTATTTGATTATTCATGTTCCACTTAGGACTAAACTTGCTACACTCACTACGACTGCAAATAAGAGGTTATGTTTTCAAAAAATTATAGCAGATAACTAGATATCAATTATAGCAAAATATTTATGATGTAAGCATTGTAAATACCTAATAATAATTCCATTTCGAATAAGTATTTGAAGTGCAATTATTATTAGGTTCGTGTACTTACCTTTTGCTTTCTCCATGATATCTTTTCATTTGTCCAAGAACTCGTTTGCGACTTTTCCGGGGGCCAGAGTATTGGTGATTCAGATAATCTTTGCGTGAAGTTCGTGGCTCCATAATTTATTTTTGTTGTATGAACAAGCAACAATACAATAAAAATACTCAAACTTTATCACTTGTTTATCACAAACACTAGAGGAGGTACCACCGCGTCGCGCAATTCACAATAAGAGGGTTACCATCTCTAAATAGTTTTTGCCTAGATATTGAATAATGCGCGGTGCGCCATACACCCCGAGCTTTTTTTTTAATTTTTATTTTAATTATTTTAATAACTACGATTCATTATAAATACCTCAGTATGGTTTTAAGGCTATATTAATGAAATAGTTGTAATAAAAGTATATAAGTTGACGTGAAATTTGGTTTCGGTAAAATCGATCAAAAAGTTTTACAACTACTTTATGCTACTAAAAGCAAGTATATTTATCATAATAATAGGCTTAGTATATTACTGCGTTATAGTTCATGATTTCAAACTTTTAGGGAATTTTTCCCTAAATTCTTAGGAAATTCTTACGTTTGGCATCACCTGACCGACGCATCGAAAGCTAGTCATCATGAAGCTAATAGTTTTAATTTTGCATCAAACGCAAAACGAAGAGCGGCAACAGCGCTTGCCAACTTACTATCAGCGAACTGGCAACGCAGCATCTACTTCCACGAAAGCAGCAGAAACGCACACTACTAAAACGTTGTAGCGTACGACACTATCGCCTTCTACTCATACATTGACAAAAATTAGTAAAAATTTCGATCTCATTTAGCTATTAATCTATTGTTTTCTTCAGATAAATATATTTTAGCGCAAATAAAGATCTGAATAAGAGCCAAGTGATGTGATTTCAGTATGAAATTATGCCCTACATGTCCATAAATGGAAAAATAAATTAGTATGGAAATCGAACCACCTTAAAGACTAGGGTCTAAATAGTTGAAATCACTTAGCGATGGCTCTAAGGTTGAGCGCACTTTGACTTTGCTTAGACTTAAGACATTGTTTAAACGAGATAGCTTATATTGCTGGCACAATGGCTCGTTTTAACTGAAACTTAAGTCTGAGCAAAGTCAAAGTACACTCTATAGATCTCAGCCTAAAACCACAAAAATTTCACCGTCATAGTAGACTATACTTCCACTGCTCAACCGGATAAGGAAATAAAACAAAGCAATTCCCCGCAGGTTGAGCGCGGGCGCCGCGTACCGCATGCTGGAGGGAGGCGCACGTGAGCGCATCGGCCTGCAGCTGGCCGAGCAGGTGGCCAAGCGCCGCAGACCCACCACGCCGCGAACCACCACACCCTCACATAGGTCAGTTCTTTTTCCATTGATGTAGGTCACGAACAATATGTCATCGCTCAAGTGGCCAGGTTTGCACACGTGTGCACACAGAAAAAACTTTTATAATATCAACAACTTCAGTTTATTATACACTTTAACATGAAGTTTGATAACGATTGCAAAATATTTATATTTAAGACCTCTTGGTAAATCAAAAAACCCTTCCCTTTTTAATGAGAACAAAAATATTTGCTCTAAAATAAAACATAGCACCTAAAGCAATAAGTCTAAAAATTTGATTAATTTGACATTGGACATCTTTTATTTTTCGGGCTGCATTTGCACTTATTTCATATTTTGTAGATACTCAAATCACTGTTTTTTTAGAAAGAAAGAAAGAAAAAGTGTACTTATTTGAAACCAGTTTCAGAGACAGATAATATAATTTAGAGCGGTGCGTGTCTTGTGGTACCAAAATGGACTCCACTCAGCATTTCTTATTTTATTTATTTTGTGCTTAAACTTAAAACATTTAAACAATGTCTGTATTTATCTCCAGCATTGCTGCGTTAGACATGTTGCAGTACCAATGCTGATGAAAGCGTCCTATAGACCCTTAAACTTTTTAATTCTTGATTGGCATGATTAATGTATGTTTGTTTTTATCAATCAATGCGCACATAATATGGCGCAGACGCTCTCTCCAACACGAATAAAATGAACACCCATATAACATACATCCTACTCTATGGATAGAACGCACATTACCTGTTTATTCTATAACAGATTTTTATTTATTTTTATGCATAATATTTGTTTGTTCTATTAATTAATTTAATAGTTTTCAAAATGTCGAAAAAATACCCGAGTACGGAACCCTCGGTGCGCGGACTTGCACTTGGCCGGTTTTTATCATTTATTTACTTTAAATGTTTACAATTTAAAAAAAATTGTCTATGTTTTTTTAAATTTTATTATCTCTCTGTGGATGTCATTGGGGCGATGAGTTTATAGAATAAAACATTTTTATAAATTTTAGTAGTAGTATAAAACAAAACACAGTGCATATTTAAAATTAAAATAAGAAAGAAAACAATAATTATATGTTAGAGTGCAAAGGTGGCCTTATCACTAAAGTGATTTAAAGGCAGCCTGGCAAGAAAGCTAGCAAACACTAAATGTAGTTTTTTGTTCAGAAAATGCAAGAAAAAATACAAAAGTGAGCCATATACTACTACAGAGGTTCTAAGTTCTAATCTAGTTTCTTTAACATAAAAAAAAATTGGAATTAAGAGGAAATGTTGTCAGTTCAAGAACAAAAATTTTGGCACGACCATCTGCCATGGAAGTAAGAACTCAATCAATTCAATTTTTATAGTAGCTACCTAGCCTACTCATAATTTTATTTGTTTAGTTATGTAATAATAGTATCTATATTTAATATTATAAATGTGAAAGTGTGTCTGTCTTCTTGCTAGCTTTTCAAGGCCCATCTGTTTAATCGTTTATGACGTTTGGTCGCGACAGGTCGAGATGGCAATCGGGGTATAAGGAGTGGGGACACCCTGGAAACCCGCACGTCGACCGCGCTATTTTGCATCCGGTTAGCGCGAGGCTGTGCGGGTGTACGGGGTGGCCCCACCCCGATTGTCATCTCGACGTGTCACTATACAGAGATACCTTAGACTGAGGCTACACGATGCGTTTCCGGGGCGTTGCGGCGCCGCACCGCTGTAGGTTCGAGTATTGGGTGCCACACGGGCGCTGTGTTGCCGCTCGGCAAAAGGCATGGCGTTGCAACGCACCACCCCTCAACGCCTCGTCTCTCTGGTCCCAAGTACGTTGCGCGTGTGGTGGGACGCCGCACGACGTCGTAACACATCGTGTGGCATGGTACAGCAATTCTATGTAGAATAACTGCCAACGCAACGCATCGTGTGGCTTAACTCTAACATGGAAAAGTCATAGCCTACTTTTGTTTCGGATAATCAGAGTTCCTACGGGGTTCTTAGAAAACTGAAATCAACGCGAACAAAGTCGCAAGCATCATCTGTTTGGTACCGAGATAGCTTGCATCTTGCAAAGGGACATAGGCTACTTTTTATCACGGAAATTGTTCCCATAGGATTAAAAAAAAAGTTGAATCCACTATTGTAATAAATATAATGCAATTGTGCTATTTGTAGCAATATGGCTATATCAATTTTCACTTTAAAGTTTCAGAACAAATACCGAACGTTTGGCGAGCATGTCGCCGGCAGCGCGGAAGTTGGCGGCGAAACATTTGCTGTCTCCAAGACTCAAGCTGACTCCCAACGACATGGGGATTTCCCACACGACCCCTAAACGAACTCCCACGCTGAAAACACCCTTAGTTGCAACCCCTAAACCTTCCGACTGCGCCAAAATTATGACGTCACAACCCTCAAGCTCCGGCAATGTGAACAATAGTACGAATTTGATAGAAAACAACAATATCACGGATAACTTACTGCAGATCAATGTGGTGAAGAGAACGAGGCTAAAAGCCCAAGATTTCTTTAAGTGATTGTTATTTAATTATGTATCTTATGAAATATAAAGTAACTGAGATTAAAAATCTGTCTTTTACTGTCGTAATATTTTATCTGTAAGTACGCTAAGTATGTAAAGTACAAGATTAGGGATTTAAATGAGGTACCTCGAGCCTGACGTGCTGGCAAGTGATGATGCGGCCTAAGATAGAGCGCGCTTGCAAAGACGCCTTTTCATTCTTGACTGGAAGGTACCTATGTTAAAAATGGAGTGACAAACTAATTCATGGCAGGGCGCTTCATATCCTAGTGGTTTGAATTTACAACGAAGCAAATAGCTACATACGCGTCCGTGGAATTTTTACTACTAAGGCCCTTAGGGGTGTAGACCTTGACGATTGATGCCTTAAAAATATAGAAAATACAGGTCAGATCACGCCGCGCGTCTTTTGAGTTTCCTCCCTAATAGTATTTGTAGTATAATTTCAGCATATGTAAAACTAGGTATATAAATTTTCTCTTCATACTCTGTATGTATAATCGCCCTAAAAGCGAATTTCAATGTACCAGGAATTGTTCTAAATTAAGTGTTCTACTTTTGACACTATTGAATCTAAATTATCATAATAATTGTGAAAGTAGAAAAATAAAAAACACTGACTTTTAGTATATCTAAGCTTTATTTTTATAAATAAAATTGAATGTTATCTAAGTAGCATTTCAGAAATACTTAGGGTTTATACAGGCGTACTGCAAGCCGACTGCGAAATTGGAGTTGGGATGCAGTTGACACAACTGCATCGTAACTGCTTAAGCAGTCGGCGTTCAATACTAGTACGAGCATTCAGAGAGAACTGCACGCGGGCTGCGCAGTCGGTCGGTAGAACTTGTGATGAAGTCGTGAGCAGTTGGTATGCAGTCCAAAGCAATCCGTCCGTATATACACCTACATAACTCAATCGTTTAAGGGTCAAACTCTTAATATTATGATATGCAATACTGTTTGGATATAACTAAATAGGTACACCTTGTATAATGGATCTAAGGCGCAACGCACACCGACAGGGAACAGTGGAGGCGACATAGTGTATTTTTTGAAGAACAACTCAAACTCAGCTTTATATAATATGGCTCAACCCTAAAACCCTTTTAAACCCTACGGTTGGGCCTCCACTACATTCCCTAGATATGCGTTGTACCTAAGAGGTCGCGTGACTAAGCGTGCTTACACTATCGTTACGTCTAACAATAATTTCTCAGTTTGACTGTTTATTTTTATTTTTTTATTTATTACAGACTCATTGTATTCAAATTACTACTATATATACATTTACTTACTTGATTATACTAGCTGATGCCCGCGACTACGTATGCGTGGATTTAGGGTTTTGCGGCGGGCTAACAAATCCATCCGCATTTTTTTTTAACTTAGGTATAGTTAGGTGACTTAACTTCACCATATTAAAGACAATAGTTCTTTGTACAACGGGGGCGGTGGCTGATGATAGTAGTAAGAGTTGGGTCTAGGCTCCGCGTGATCTATCGGATCTTCCACAAAGATTCGCACGTAAGATTTTATCACACCGAATCTAAAGAAGGCCATGTACGGGAAATATTTCATCAAGAGTAAACTGAATTTGAAATGCAGATTGAAATATATTCGGCCTAAGTATGATGTGTACAGATTGGCGATCGTCGTTTTGAGTCCTAGCTTATATTTCGCCGCGAATGAAAGCCTTTTGTAGGGCGGCACCGTCTCTAGTCTGTCGTAGTCGTGGAGGTAGAGCAAACGCGGCGGGTTGTTGGGCAGATCGAACGGAGCCTTCGATATAAAGCTTGAAGTATCCACACCTGAAAATAAAATTTATTTATAATAACTGTACTCTGTAGTCAAGTTAACTCATGATTGGTAGCGAGACGAGTCGGTGCGTAATGGCCTCCTTCTGTGAAACTGTCATAACACTGAACGCGGCCACGGAGCGGGAGTGAGAGCTGAATGCTGACGCCCAACCGCTCCGCAGCTAGACAGGGGAGAAGAAGGAAACATTATCCTCACCTTCTCCCGAACTAGGAGTTTTGGTTAACCTATGCCGGTTCAACGTCGGGACGTCTCAGTCGCAAACGATACCCGGGATCCTGAGACGCCTCATACCTGACGCGGACGGTGCCGCTGGGTTTTTTAGTGGGCTGTAGTATTGCCAGTGAGTCCCTTAGACCCGCTTTTGTGCGGGATGCGTAACTGCATTTTTACCAGCGGGGAAAAAGTGTAGGTACTTATTATATCAGTTTGATCGTACCTGACAAATAACCCCCTCGGTGCGGGCGCAGCTTTGTATTATATATTTACCCTAAGAAGGGGGCTGCGGCTCGATTCCGGGCACGCACCCTCTGACTTTCAGAGTTATGTGTGTTTTAAGCAATCAAAATATAACTCGCTTTAAAGTTGAAGGAAAACATTGTTAGGAAACCTGCATGTCTGAGAGTGCTCCATAATGCTCTCAAACACGTGTGAAGTCTGCGCCGAATGCGTATTCGCACTTGGCCAGCAGCGTGGTGGACTTTGGCTAAACTCTTCTTATTATGGGAGGAAACCCGTGCTCATTAGTTAGCTGACGATGGATTTGGTGATGATTCGTGAGCCTTTAAGTAATCCCTTATCACTTACCAATGTCTTCTGATTTGCCTTTCAACTGTTCCCTTATTCTATCTTGCAAGTTCATCCTATCCGCCTCAGTATAGACAAATCCGGGCACATCGCCCAAGTGTTTTGTCCAGTATATCATGGAGTCGAGATGAATGGTCGGGTTGACACACCACATGCCGTCTAGCATCACCCGAGCCATGTGCTCGAAGTACTCAGGCACGTTTTCCAAGCACGGTGTGAACACTTGACGCAGAAGAATCTGACACACTTCCCGAGTCTCTTCCATATTCCTTCGGCATATGTTGTACCTGGTCAGAAGTACACAATTAAGTAACCGACCAAATAGAGGAATAGTATAAAACCCAGACAGATTCCCTATGTACCTACGTATGACTAATGCCAGATAAGTATAGAAATGTCCGTTTTTAACCCCCGACCCAAAAAGAGGGGTGTTATATGTATATATATACTTATGAGAGTTTGATGTGTGTATCTGTGTATCTGTCTGTGGCATCGTAGCTCCTAAACTAATGAACCGATTTTAATTTAGTTCTTTTGTTTGAAAGGTGGCTTGATCGAGAGTGTTTTTAGCTAACAATCCAAGAAAATCGGTTCAGCCGTTTGAAAGTTATCAGCTCTTTTCTAGTTACTGTAACCTTCACTTGTCGGGGGTGTTATAAATTTTTAATTGACATTTCTACGAAAGTTCTACGAAATGTGGTTACAGAATCATTCTATACATTCTCGACTTGAATTCTTCCTATGCTAATTATGTCCCATGTGTGATGCCAGTTGTATCTGTAGGTAGGTATAATTCGAAAATCGACGGACGTTGTTAGCGGCGCATTGTAATGTTACAATTAGGGTTGTCACCCGTACTCTAAAATGGAGTATCTCCTCTTTTTGAGGTAGGTGTACCTACTTTATAATCTACGACGGTGATAAAGTACGCTAAAATACTCTACGTAGCGTAAGTTAGGAGACTAAATAAACAGGTGTGGAGTTACCACAAAACTTGGGCGTTTGAGCGTTCCTGAACATAGCTTCATTAAACATAAACTGATCATACATAAAATTAAAAATACTTTGTTCATCTCAAAAAAGGTCCTAATCCTAGTTACAATGTGTTTTCGTAGGTACATGACAGACAAGCGTAGGGGAAATACTGGCTTGTAAGTTATTGTTGTTGTATATCTTGAAATGCATTTCACCTGTCTTCCAAACCGATGGCGTGTCCAATGACTCTCCAGAAATGATTGTACGCCTCCCAATCGCCATCTTCATTCTCTCGTATTCCGAATTTTTCGGCCTTGAGCACGGCAAAGCCAACGAAGCCAAACTGCGTTAAAGCCAGATCTCGCTGCGAGACAATACCCTGGCCTTTCAGGTTGGCTGAGAGGCTGGCTTTGATGTGACGAGCGCGAACAGCCAGCAGAGATCTCCACGATCTGGTAGGTATACATAAAAATTATTTTCAAAAACTGACTTCAAACGCCAGAACAAAGTAGTATAAAATAAAAATTCTGTTAGTACTTTGTACACATTGTTTATTGAGGTTGGGTGAGCTTCGCGCGTCAGTTTCGTCGTATGTCCATCCGACTTCAGCATAATAATATTATCCCTCTCTCCAACTCCTCCTTCGTCCTCCTCCTTTACCTCCAACTCCTTTAACTCTTTAACCCATGCAGCATCAGTAGTGAGGAGTTGAGATTTAGAGTTCAATGATAGACTTGGTGCTTGGTAAGTAATTACATAGGTACATTCAAATTTTACCATCTTACTAAAGTCCCACGGCTTAGAAGGCCCTGCAGCATCAAGATTAAATAGGTACGTACCTACTTGGTAGGTGCCTGAACATCAATTCACCATCAACAGTTCCTGAATGCCCATAGTTTCGGAAGGCTATATCCTACAGCATCAGGGTTGAAGAGTTAAAGGAGTTGGAGGGAGGAGGATTTTCAATGATAAAGTCGTTATTTTGTACCTAAACTATCAATTCACTATCAACAGTGACTTAGGCGGGCAGCACCCCAGGAGTTCGATCCCGAAATATTAATGGCAATGTCTCGTTAAATTCCTTTATTGATTAAAAAAAAGAAAAATGCAAATTGGTCCGGGAATCTCTATGGCTTTGGTGTACGTACGAGTAGGTACCATAGAAAAAATAGGCTTACATTGATAACCTTCACAGTTTAAAAAGTTAGTATTTACAAATTAGTACTTACAAGGCGCAAATCATTCTTATTACCTGTTTTATGCAAGGTGTCTAGTTTTTACCTGTTTATAATGGTAGTATGACCGCAAACTAAATATTGAATAGTCTGTAGGTACCTATGTACAGTACCCGGCAGAAAATATTACACATCGAACTTTAGAAAGAGATTTCGGCTTCGTAGAGCGTTGTCTCTGTCACTCATACATGTGTGACGTTTTGTCGGCCTCAACGACAGAGACGACGCTCTACAAAACCGTTATCTCATTCTAAAGTTCGATGTGCAATATTTTCTGCCGGGTACTGTACCTAGTTACTAACAACATGACTATAATAGCACGGGAAGGATGATTACATAATGTAAGATAATAATGCGCCCGGGCCCGAGTCGAACTGCATCGTCTACGAGCCTTCGTGAAGTGCCTAGGTATAACTAACTACCTAGTACCTAGGTACACAGATATCAGTGCATTGGCAGAGTCAATTTACCTCCATGGTACCTATGTAGGTAGCCTTATTGTTCTAGCAAGATTTTAATACAAACTTCCTAATTTGTAATGTGTACACACTGTAGGTACATCGTAAACACACAGAAATAATATTAGGTACCTAATGGTACTCGAAACTTTGTTGACAAAGTATCTGTACCCAGGTATATTTCTTATATATCATTGTCCTATCTTTTACTCGTATCTAAATCATCGTTGATAATATTAAAAGTACCTAGTAGGCAGGTATTAAATTAAAAAACCGGCCCAGTGCGAGTCAGACTCGCGCACCGAGGGTTCAGTACTCGGGTATTTTTTGCGACGTTTTGTACGTTAAATCAAAAACTATTATGTGTAAAAATAAATGAAAATCTATTTTAGAATGTACAGTTAAAGCCTTTTCATATTATGATACCCCGCTTGGTATATCTTACTTTGAAAATCGAAAATACTGATTATTTATTTGTTCATGAAAACATTTTAATATTTTTTTTGTGATGTAACCACATATTCACGGTTTTCGGATTTTTTCCCTTTACTTGTGCTATAAAACCTACCAACCTGTTAAATTTCATGATTCTAGGTCAACGGAAAGTAGCCTATAAGGTTTTCTTGACATACACGACAGACGGACAGATAGACAGGCAGCAAAGTAATCCTATAAGGGTTCCTTTTTTCCTTTTGAGGTACGGAACCCTAAAAACAGCTACTTACACGCTGCCAGGTATCAGATCATTCTCGAACCAAGAGACTGTGTGTAGTAAGGTAGAGAGGTATCTTCTATATGCCGTGTATGTGGTGTTGGAGCGATGGGAGCTGATCAGCACTCGCAGTATGGAGGGAATCGCAAACACTGCGACTAGGCCCAGAAGCATCGATGACGTCATTTGGAAGCAATTGTCCCAAAAAAAGCGTCGGGCCCTGCAAAGGTCAACATTGTTATAACAGCCCCCACTAAGAAAGGATTTTCAGAAATTTCAACCGAGCTAAGTCGAAGCATATCAACTAATTATCTAAATATATAAAAAGAAAAGCTGACTGACTGACTGCCTGAGTGTTTTATTTATTTTTATGTAGTTTTTGATTTATCGTGCAAAATGTTAGGAAAAATACCCGAGCACTGAACCCTCAGTGCGCGAGTCTGACTCGCACTTGGCCGGTTTTATTTTTCAGATTAGCTCAACGAAATATAAAGTTACACCTGTTATTCGTTTTTCGATACAAACGTATCTTTAAAACAAAAGTGAATAGTCATCTTCTAGGTAAACGCGTCCCACCTAAGGCCACATCATCACTTTCCATCAGGTGCGATTGTGGTCAATCGCACCTGATGCCTTGCCTATGATGAATTTAACCAAACACGGTACAAGCTAAGCCCAAAGGAGGGTTTCCTTTGGGCTTCGCTGTAATCGGGTGAAAAAAATCTCTTTGCATAATGCATTTCAAAACTAATAAAGCCATAGTTTACTTAATTATAGTTTGTTCAAATCAAGTTTATTTTTGCCTTCTAACCTTCAGATTATAATTAGGTATTTACAACAGAACAGGCAGTCAAGTTTGAAGCCTGCAGACCAGTAGGTACCAGTTTTTCTACTCGTAGGTATATTATGAATAGACTAGGTAGATGAATTAATTTTAAAAATATCATCTTAGTCACGCTTTTAAAATACGTATGTTTTACACATGTTACATACGCTTAAAGACCGACAATATTCATTGCGCGAAAAAATTGCTTGTTATTTTTTTGCGATATTTTGCACGATAAATAAAAAACTAGGCAAAAAAAAATCTGTTTAGAATGTACGGAATTTGTATTTTTGTATGGAACCCTAATAATGAAATGGGGTATTGGGTAGTCAGGTAGTAGGTACTCACTTATTGTATTGTTTTTCATCATACCATTCGGGTATTCTCATTTCTAGATCTTCGGGTTTTTTACTGTCAGATGGTTGCTTGAATGCTTCATCGGAGAACAGATTCTCAATGAACTCGTCCACTGTAATTAAAGTAGGCATTTTAATTAGGCAACTTACAACTGCCGAGTTTCTTAGCGGCTCTTCTTAGTAGAATCTATTTTCCGAGCCGGTAGTAGAGTCGCAGTTGTATGTTCTAGATGAAATAAATAAATTTTGATTATGATTCGTGACTTACGCGCGGAATTCCTGTTTTCCTTTATTCAAGATATTTTCCCGAGGTAAATAACTGTGAAAAGGTGACAAACAGACAAACATATAGACAGACACTTTTACAGTTATTATAATTATTATTGCAGATTAGATAATAATGTTACCCGCGACTGTCCACGAGGATATCGATTTTTTAAAAATCCCACGAAAATCGTTTGATTTTGCGGTATTAAAAGTAGCCTAAGTGTTAATTTAGGATAGTAAGTTATCTTTATTCCAAAATTCAGCCAAATCGATACTTACAGTAATTATTTATGGCGTAAAGAATTAAGAAACATCCAAACTTTCTTCACATCTATAATGTTATTAGTGTGATTAGTAGATTAATATCTACTAATCACATAGTATTAACTAAATATTTAGTATGTAGGTACCTAATTAATAAAATTAATTATTAATTATTTACTAGCGATAGGCATTATTGCTTTCATGTGGTGAAATTAATGTTTTTCACAGTGATTTTGCACGGAAATTATTTTCGCACTTACAATCATTTGCTATAGTAATTTGACAAGTAATTATGATAGCGCTGATATTTCACAGGTTGATTTTCGCGAAAAGTGAATTTTCGCTCTTATGATTGTAAGTATGAAAACTTGCCTTTGGTGAAACGTAACAAACGATTGTTTGCTACATTCTTTGATGTTCATTTCATGAACTTGATGTTTTCCCTTTCTAACACTCAGCGATGCGAGTGTTGTTACTTGCCAAGTGGCGGAAAGTATTGCTAATAGAGTCTTGAATTTTAATTTCCTTAGCGCGAGGCCCCTTTAAGTGCGAGCCCGTGGGTGAGGGCCTACTTCGCCCACGCCTAGCTACGCCACTGCCTGTTCTCAGTAGTGGGCCAGCGATGGGTTGATTATGATGATGTACTTACATACACAATTGATTAACCATTTATTAAATTGACAAGCGAATTACGTGAAAGATAAAATTCATATTTTGTTTAATTTAAGAGATAATAAAACAAAAACAATCGTGATTGATTACATTTATAGTAGATATTAGATATAATTTATATTCGGCAATGGCATTTACATAAAAAATATTATTTTAATGACGTAAACAGTAGGTAAGTAGTTATAGGTAGAGCAAGGCAAAAACATTCGCAAAAAATATTTTAATAAAAACTAGAAAGCTTGTGGTTAAAAGTTAAATATTTAAACAAAATTTTTAACATTCTCCATACCATCTTACATTGTAACTGGACGATTTTAACAGGTACAAATATTTATTATCTAGGGTCCAACAGTGTTTTTTTTTTAATTTATGTCTGTAATATGTCTGTTTGTGCACTCATCACGCTGAAATAGGTAGGTTCCTACTTCCTACCTAGTTACTGAATGGATTTTAATGTAACTTGAATTATATTCTAATAATATTCTGGGTTAACCATTTTGATCCCAAAAAACTGTAACTAAATAAAATTTGAATAAAAATACTTATATTATGTTATCAAAATTATAAAATACTTTAACTTAAATATATGTAAAACTAACTGCATATTAAATAATAATTAATATGCTGGATGCACCGTACATGGTAGAAGAAAACCTAGAAAACAAGCAGTGAAAGTAGTATATTGAGCACATTAAACTGCACCGTTTGGCGATCTCTTTTAAGACAGATTCTACATAGGTACCTAGGTATTAGAGTCATAAATAAACAAAGTCGATATAAACTGGACTGACTGTCTTTATGAACTTACCATTTAAATTCATTGCAAATCTACTGTTCAATCACGCTCTCTTATATAAAAGTATAATGTGGAAACTTTTTAATATAGTCTCGAGAGAAAACCGGTATTTTATTCCACATACATACTAGCGCACAATATAATACGCCGACCGTGGCATGCGTTCACACACGACTCACGACTGTTTTCTATTGAGGCTGTTGCCCTATTTTATTTTCCGCTACGTAGATACAACCACAGATTATCGACTATAAACGTAACAGAAGCTGAACAGACTACAAACAAAAGACGACGCTTATGCCATCTATTGGTGACTTTACCAAAGTTTGGCAGCTAACATTCATGGTATCCTATTATATATTTATACTGCCTCTTTGGTCCAGTAGTTAGCTTGGTTAGCATGTCCGATTGCGGACGACGAGGTCCTGGGTTGGGCCAAAAATAGGTTTTTTCTATTATACTAGCCCGGAGTTACGAAGTTGGCGGTTTTTTCACCTCCGCACCTCGGAGAGCACGTAAAGCCGTCGGTCCTGTGTCTGAGCTCTCTCCGGTCGTGTTAGTTTTCCGTCCCATCCGGATATAAGATTGAAAGAATGGAGAGAGCACCTGGTGAGAGATTTGTTAGCGCAGACACTTGTGCACTGTTACGAGTATATCGTCCGCGCAGTTGGCTAATCTCTATGGAGATTGGCCGCCGCACCGTTTACATGTAAAACAATTTTGGGGTTCGGTAGTAAAACAAGGAACCCTTGATTCGTTCAGTTCATCTATCTGACTCTCCATGTGACACACTTATTTTAAAACTTTGACATTTCATTCAGCTTGACCGATTTATTATTATTGTTAGCGAAGCAGTTAGCGCAGGCCAGGAAGTATCCTTCCTGGCGGTGACAACGTTGACCCTTGTATTCTCGTAAACTATTAAAGAAAGTATAGCATTTTTTTCACTAAACGATAATTTATAGACTTTTTGATACCAGAAAGAAAGCGGTGCAATGCTTAGTGCTATTTGGTGCTATTAGGTATATTATTATTAGAAAGTATGACACTTCTAATTCACGTCACAAACTATTATGTAACATATATAACCGAATTGAGGGCGCTGACCGTAGGTAGTTATTTATAGTAACTTTAGCGCTGATTTTTTTGTGAATCATTTTCGAATAATTGTTAAAGAAAACCTCATAATGTTTTCAAACTACATACTTACCTGTTTAACAAGGTGTAGGCCCTTGTTGAATCGGCTAAGTATTTTAAAGTTTAAAATTCCAAGGAAGGTACGTAAAAGTTTTTGCCGACATTCAATTTTCATGTTCGGCAGGTCCCATAGTTTAAAAAAAATCCTATATTATAGGCGTAACGAAATTCTGTAACTGTTCAGCTTTGACGCTCAAATAATTTCCTTATAAAACGACTGCGACAAATAGACTGAGAGAAACCAAGATTACATAAGTGTTCTATTTCTTACTTTTAATTACTCGTAAGAAACAATAAAGACTTAATATCATGCTTGAATAAAAATATTTATTTTGTAAAAAACATATCATTCACATCGCTTTTAAATACAATAGCCATTCATTTAAAATAGATAATCATCAACATTGTCAGCAGTGGTCATGAAAGAGTCTGCGTTTATAATATAAGTTTCGCACAAGTTTCTCTTATCGAAGTCCTCTATTAGATCGTTGTCTAGATGCCGGTTAACGATGGCAGCGCAACGTAAATCTTGTGCTGAGTACGCCAGAGGAGCTTTCAATTCGTACTCTATGACTGGTTCTTGCGAGTAACGTTGCAACGAAAGGCAGTTAACGTGATTAGATGCAGATAACCATGGACGTATAGATATAAGGAGAGAGCGAAGAGGACGTGGCTCTGAATGGTAACGTCGTATTTGCACTATCCTTGCGTAAGCGGCTTCAATGAGTTCGCGTGCATACTGAATCGAGTAGTCTATACGTCCGCGCAGCTTTTGCACACAGAAATATACTTTTTGTTTCCATGAAGAGATCTTCTTTAGCTCCTCCTCTAGATCTTCCGGATTATCACCATTCATGATCAAATTAAACATGTGACGTGCCACCGCAACTTGCAGAGATTCTTCTGTTTCAAAGTTAGCTAGCTTTTCTTCAAATTTTGCAAGAATTTCGTCCGGTGAGCCACCGATGCAGAAAACTTTACCAGTTAAACCTGCAAAGTAAATTTCTTACATTTTAATTCAATAAAAAAGATGAATATAGTTTAATTCGGTCGAATAAAGGTACAAAAAAGATTTACAGGATTTCGAACGTTTTTTCTTAATTTTATTCAGTTAATATAAAAAAAATCTTCCCATTGCAACTAATAGATAGCAAGATCCCACTGCCGCCAGACCTTCCTTATTTTCTAAGAAACAATTAATAGAGTAGTGTAGTGTGTACTATTAACGTACGCATATCTACTAGCTTGTGTCGTGGGCCAATTTAAATAGGTATGTATCAGCTACTGAAAGTACCTATTTCAATTTTTTTTTATTATGATACTCAGGAAATATACCTACATAAAAATCAGCACTCAGACATTAAGAAAAGTGAACAATGTTTTTACGTGCCTTTAGCAACTGATACCTATCGAGGCGAGGTATTAGATAGCAAATATGCGTAGGTGCGATAAAAGTACACACTAGCACTACTCTATCCCACACATTTAGTTTCTCTGAAAATAAAGAAGGTCTGGCGGCACTAGGATCTTGGACCAATACCTACACTTGTTTCTCCAATGCCATGTTATGTCAAATTATGTCTTACCATGATCTTCAAGGATTGCTGCCATTTCCAACGCTACCAAAACTCCACTTTCATATCCAAGAAGATAAAAGCGTTCCTTCAGTTGAGTCCTTTTTAGAAGGATCTAAAAGAAATAAACTGAATATGAATAAGATTGTAGAACTTTTAATTTAGGTGACCGCCTTCTCGTTTGCTAGCTATTTTATTATTTTAATAAAACAAGAATCGGTTCTGATACGATACTGACTGACCTTAGCGTATCTTTGCGCCATTTCTTGGATAGTCTCATGTGGTCTGTCGACGCCAGGCTGCAGTACGAGTGCGGGTAACTTGAGCCGCTCACCAAGTTCACGGAATCGTACGTGCAGTCCTTCTACACCCGGTACTATACATAGGAATGTTTGGCTTACGTCAAATTCGTCATCTCTCTGCAAAATTTAATAAATTTGTAAATATATACAATATACATTTACATAATATTATAACGTACTGGCCAAACAGTCTATTTTTCACCCGAGAGGAATTTCTAAAACTCCTTAGTAGCAGTCGACGTGATAGTGATAGTAAAACTTTCTTGAAAAATTAGAAGTGTTAGACCTAGCGATTGGTCCTTTAAAAATCCCGTGGGAACTCTTTTATTTTCAGAGATAAAAAAATTGATTGTCTGTAAAGTCGGTTTACTGACGATAGTTGAATGTGACAACAAAGGCCGATTGTGCTTCTTTGTCGCTCGTTCCGCGCTCTCGCTTGCACTTCAAGCCTTACATGGAACGCCTCAGAGCGAGGTAACGCCGCATGAGTCATGTTTTTTCGTGCGTGCAGCCGGCTCTATCGAATTATAAGACGTTGTCACGTCAAAAGTAGCCTAATTCCATCCCCCGATCGCAAGCTGCCTCTGAAGCAAACGTCAAAATGGGTTTAACAGATGGCCCGTGAAAAGCTAGCAGTCAGACGGACAGGCCACTTTAGCATTTAAGATACTTCACACTAAAATTAATAAAGGCGAAAGTTTGTGTGTATGTTTGTTATTCTTTCATGCAAAAACTACTGGACGGATTTGGCTGAAAGAAATGGAGATAGATTATATTATACACTGGATTAACACAGCTACTTTTTATCCCGAAAAATCAATGAGTTCCCGCGGGATTTTGGACACCTAAATCCACGCGAACGAATTCACGGGCATCATCTAGTAATATTAATAAAGTATGGATTAGTGATAACTTATTATTAATTACCATCGTAGCACTGGTTGTAAGTGTCGGTACAAACACCATTTCCGTTGTAGCTAGGAGTTCATCTTGATCGACGTGAGAGAAAAATGTTTCCAAATCTTTGGTTTCAGTAAACTTTTTTGTTAATGTCTTGTCTTCTAATTCCCGTATTCTGCAAGAGTTTTACATTGTTTATTTTTATGGATGAATTTCTCCGTGCCAACGTGCAAAATAAAAAGTTTTGACTCAATTTTTTTTATACATTTTGCTTATTTTTTAACCGACTTCCAAAAAAGGAGGAGGTTCTCAATTCGTCGGGATCTTTTTTTTTTTTTTTATGTATGTTCCCCGATTACTCAAAGACCCCTGGACCGATTTGGAAATTTTTTTTTTTTGTTTGAAAGGGTATACTGTGCAGGTGGTCCCATATAAATTTGGTGAAGATCTGATGAATATCTTCGGAGATGGAGAACAGAACTCCTCAATGGATAAGAGCAAATTGCTCGCGATCACTGTAATAGCTTAGTAAACAGTAGGGTTTTAACTGGGCATAGCATATTATAGTACAGTGGGGCCACTAAAAATTGTGAAATAAAAAATTTTCAAAAGAAAAATAAAACCGACTTCAAAAACCAAAAACACTAAAAAGTAGAAAATAATTTTTGTTTAGCTACACATGTAATGTACCTAGGTATGAAGTCGAGCGAACCTAGGTACATTACATGTGTAGCTAAACAAAAATTATTTTCTACTTTTTAGTGTTTTTGGTTTTTGAAGTCGGTTTTATTTTTCTTTTGAAATTTTTTAACAACATGATGTAGGTACAAATTATGTTTGCGAGAGTTGTACGTACAATTTTATGAAAGTAAGTATAAGTCTAATACGTGTATACAAGAATAATTGAAATAGGTACTTACTTTTTAAGTGTTAATAATGGAATGATGGTCTCTTCCAGTAATATATTATGAACATCGCGCAAATAAGCTCGAACAATTTTAGATTTTGATTCATCCATTCCCATATCTTTTAGTGTAAAATCTTGCGGCGTGCCTTTATTGACTGATATATCTATTAAAAATTTATAAATAAATAAAATATATAAAACTAATTAAATTTTTAATATATTTAATTTTTTTAAGTTATTTAATTATTAAATGACTTTATAAGAAATAACTTTTTACCTGCTACATAAGCAACCTCTTCCAATAAATTGCCAGTAGATTTTTTTATATCATGCGCTGCTATAATGCGCTGTTTGTAGCATAATGATTTTTCTATAGCATCAATAGCATGACTCACTGAAAAGTATTCTTTATCTTCAACATTTCCATTCTGTAAAAAAAAAACAAGAAATGCAAGGTCTAAAAAGTTACCTGTTAGCTATGATAATTATTTATGTATAAAAAGAGGTATACAAGTTACACGGCCAACTAAGACACGTCATATTCCACCTCGCAGTAATTTCGCCTTCAACTGAAGGAAGTGAAAATGACATCGTAGTTTTAGGCAATGCGCAATTACAAAGAAAACTAATTGAATACTAAGAGGTACCATCACGCGTAGGTATTCTTTTGTTATTTAATTTAATTTTTATTTAAGTATTTCTATACTCTATGCGCGAGAACGGATTTCATACGCTACGTAACATGAACATAACGTAACATTAAAATGTCATGGGCTGTTGGATATTCCTCGATAGGTGAAAATAAAAACAGACTTACGAATTTTAAAGGCAGTAATTTGATGGTAGTAAATTGGTCGTGAGGTTTTGTTATTTTTATGTGATCGCTGGTCCCCTTCCTAGCATCGATTAATGCGAAATACCTGAAAAGTTGGATTGAGTATTACTTGATATAGCCTTATAGTGTAGATAGTGAATGAGTTTCATAGCAAAGAGTATTTTATTTACCTTATAGACCAGTTCGATCTGCGTGTGGTCAAAGTCAAATTTTCTAAGCATTTCGAAATATTCTCATTTTGCCCATTAGAATTTAAAATACAATATATTCCTTCGATGTTTTCTGGTGTCTTGCTATTCAACAAATTGAAAATGTTTTCACTCCACGTATTCCCGTAAGATATTGTACATTGAACTCCTCGTTCCTCCCAGGACCTGTAAAACGATTCGGATGACACAAGTGTAATTGATACTTTTTCCACTGCGGAAAATGCATCCCGCTCAAAAGAATCATCGTCGCTACTCGTCGCGGAATATTAAAAAATTCCTACAGGATTTTTAAAAAACCCATTTTCCGCAATTTGGTATAGAGATAGCTTGCATCCCGGGAAGGATATATTAAGCTACTTTTTATCGTGGAAAATCAAAGATTTCCCATGGGATTTAAAAAACCTTAATCCACACAGAAAAAGTCATGGGTTATCATCTATTTGTTACGGAGATAGCTTGCATCCCGGAAACGGATAAAGAATACTTTTATCCCGGAAAATCAAAGAGTTTCCACGGGTTAAAAATAAATCAAAAGTTATGCGGATGAAATCGCGGGCATCATCTAGTAACTAAATAATTCTTTATTGAAATAATGTAAATGTCAGGTTAGAATGACAATGGTAAACGCAATTTAATGACGTCATTAGGTACCTACCTTAGCTTAAACAAAAGACTGTTTGATTTTTCGGAGCAATGCAGTGCTAATTTTCTAGCACCTCGGCTTATCAACCTTTCTGCTAATTGCATCCCCAAAACATCGTTCTCTGATAACAGCAGATGCAATCGATCAGCCGAGCAATTTATTCTGAAAAACAAATAAATAAGTATAATAAATACCTACATCATACAGCCAAAATTAGGTTGAGCCTCTGATGCCTAAAATAATAAATATCTCCTTACATCTTGTAAAATAAAAACAATAAAGGATATAACAAGGAAATATAAAAAAAAAGGAAATATATATCACATTCATGACATAAATATGAAGCGAATTGAGAAAATTGAATGAATGAAATGTTGAACGTTTCAGCTATTGTTAACACGGCTGTAATAAGGTCTTACTTATGGTGTGTGTAAGACATATCCTCTTCTAAATGAAGCAGCACTCGGCCGAGATGTTTGCTGCCGGCTTGCAGGCGCACCGCGCGTGCCGCCTCAGCAGCCGGGTACACCACGCGGGACAGTGGTCGGACGTAGCCACGCGCGATTCCTTCGCTCACCATTAGTTGCAGCCTCTGATATCGACATTGAAAGTAAAATCAGCAGGTATTCTGACAAATTCGTCAAAATAAATTTTATTCTGATAGAGTTAGCGAAAAATAGCTCTAACTTTATAGAGCCTAGTCCAGTCAGGCTAGATGTAAATTTCTAAGCAAGCTGAATTCAAAATGGTACGCCTCGACAAACACGGTTAAAATTATAACTTTTTCTTACTTGATGTTGAGGGAAAGATAAATAATTAATTATAAATAATCAGTTTAGTAATCTAGTAAAACAGCTCGAGCTTGTTGCGGAAATATTACTACAAATTCTTCATCATGAAGTGCTTACTTTTAAGTCTTCTACATTTTGCGGTTCAAATAGTGACGAAAACTGCAGTGTACTGAAAGAGACAGCTGCCGACAAATTAACCAGCCCAAAGTTGTAATTTTCAGTGTCCAATAGAAGGGATGTATCAACGATAGATCCAAACGCTTTGCAGCAATTTAATGAAGCCTGTAAATTGTAAAACAGTGATTAAATACGTATTCAATGAGAAACGACAGATCCAAATGCTTTGCAGCAATTTAATGAAGCCTGTAAATTGTAAAACAGTGATTAAATACGTATTCAATGAGAAACGACAGATCCAAATGCTTTGCAGCAATTTAATGAAGCCTGTAAATTGTAAAACAGTAATTAAATACCTATTCAATGACAAAATAGGTATTATCATGTGGAATAAGTTTATCTAAGTTGGCTAAGGCTTTGGAATGAGCTTTGATAGTTCCAATAAGTTTAAGGGATTTTGTGAAATGGTATGATAGTAAAAAGAAGGCTGAGATTGTTGTGGGCTTTTCTCAAACCTGGGCGCGTTTGGAAACCTTGTAGCTTTTGTTTTAAGTTTACGTAATTATTACATTATTACCTTCTAAATTCAACAAATAACAATCAAAAAGTGCCTACAATGGTACCTACTTTCAATAAACGATTTGAATCTGAGTTTATTTAGCCTGACTTGTCCACATCACTGTGGATTAGTTCAGATCTAAATAGTTGATCGTACGTAACAATTTGTTTGTTTGTTGGTTTATGGATGATTTAAATATAAAATTAATAAAAAACTAAAGATTTTTATCAAAACTTTACTACTTACGTTTCTTAAGTCTCCTTTGACTGAATTTATAACAATGTCACAACCTTTTCCATTTGTAGCTCTACGAACCATATCTCTAAAACTGCTGTCTCGAGAGCAACCGATATGATCCTCTAAAAAATTAAGAAAGGGAATAATAATTTCAAACCCACTTTAAGAATCTTCTAACAATATATCCTTTATCACATTATTTCAAGAAAACACCCACCTTTAAGATCTGGGAACAATCTGAGCAAAAACTTTTTTTTCCTTAAGTTGCTCACCGTGGTATAAATATCGCAGTTATGTGCTAGAGCAATAGAGATGATTGCTTGGCCCAAAGCCCCGGTACCTCCATGCACAAGAATACTGTTGTCACGGTAAAAACGACTCTTGAAGCACTGTAAAGATATCCATTCCATAGAAAGTATTATCATCCCAAACAAAAACATTTCATGTGAAAAATAAGAGTCAGTTCGTAACAAAAACTTTCAGCCATTAAAAGTAGTGATATCAAAAATTATGACCAGTTCTTTGCTAGTCTCGGTAAATGGAACCATACAGTTTTATATGGTGTATCTTCTTCGACTACCTTCAAGCTGTCATCGCATTCATAGGGATCCTGTTAAAATGTGTTTAAATAATTTATGTCTTAATATTAACATCGCAGTTTGGGTTGGCTAGTAAAAAAAATAATTACAAGACAGTAGAATGCCAGGCAATAAGCTAGAGGAACAGTAGCAGCGTCCTCCAGAGTCCAATGCTCGGGTACAGGCCACAACAATTCAGGCTTTGCGACGACGCGGGTACAAATAGATTCTTCTTGCACGATACCCATTACACGTTCTTTTCTGAAAAGTAAATTGGCTTGCCGTAATAAATCCATACTAATAGTATAAAACTACATATATTACTGTGAGCGGTCTCTTGCACAAGTTACACGAGTATACCAGGCTTATTCTAAGCCTGAAGTATTCTTTAGAGCGCACTTTGACTAAATGTCTGTTTGTCCATTTGCTTGCTTCACACAGCCCATTTGCTTTTGACGAAACAATAAATAAACCTACTGAAGGTTTCATCTCGGGTAAAGACACTTTTTGTACCGGAAAATCAAAGAGTTCCCACGGTATTAAAGAATCTAAATTCACAAACATAAGGCGTAGACATCATTTATTTGGCATAGAGATAGCTTGCATTTTGGCGACATTATAGGATAGTAGGATATACTTTTTTATCCAGGAAAAAGGATTTATAAAAATACGCAGATGAAATCGCTGATATCATCTAGTGTTACTTATAAACCGTTTCATATAAACAAACATAATTCCAATAAAAATAAAGAGAACAATGTTTTAATTTTATTTACAAAAACATGGTCATACCTATCTGTGGTACCACTGAAGCTATATTCAACTAGCTTTCTATCATTATTATTGTTTTCTGTTGCTGCCACTCGTAATACCTTTTTCACATAAGCATCGTTCAAACCTGCGTAATGAACCTAAAATGGTATAATATGTTCTGTTACAGGTACTTTTGTATCAGAAAAATAGGTCAAGTTTCAAATTGATATAATGTTCATATTTAATACCTTTACTGGAATGCCTTGGTGACTAGACCCTGTCACTTCTATCCAATGCATAGAGTCTATATCACCTAATCTTGTCATTTCCAGTGCCATTTCTTTGCCTTTTGCTATTTTTCCTTGGATTGGTAAGTAATATTCTCCACCCCAAACACCCTAAAAAATAAATAACATAAACAATTTTATGCTTAGATTTTATTTTTATCATTTCATTTTTAAAACTCTCAAAATTACATAAAAAATTTACTTACGTGATCTAAAATACTAACAGCTAAGTCTGTAAACGGCATTTGACTTAAACTTTGTTCTTCGACAAGTTTGTGATTGATAATCACAAGATTGATTTTACGATGATCTTTGTTTCTCCACTTTTTAACAGTATCTTTTAAGCCATCAAAAGCTGGATACGACGTCAATATTACCAGTCTATGTTTTGATGGGAGTGTGGACAGTTGAGTATCAAGTTTAGTAAGGTCAGCTGGTGAAAACATAGTTACAGCACTAGTCCCCGCCGTTACATCAGAAGGGCGCCATATATCTAGTTCCAGACGAGAAGAACCAATGGTATGGGCGCACATAGTACGGTATAGTAGAGAAGGGCGAACGGTCTGCAAATCTGCACACACCTCTTTATTGATCAGCAAAGTATCTCGATTGAGTAACCGGTGTAGCACTTGGCACATCTATTAAAAAAACACATCAATAAATATAATGAAGTTTCGCGTGTCAAGTAATCAAATATTTATGCGACTTACATTATCATCAGAAGCTAAATTCGTTATCATTAGCGCATCAATATCTTCGAAGAAATCATCAGGTTTTTTTGGTAAGTCATCCCTACAAATTTCGAATAAATTGATCTTTATTTCAGGTATATCGTTAATAATTTCTCCAATGTTTGCGAAATTTCTTTGATTTTTATATTCAACAATATTAGCAATATTGATCTCCTGTTTATTTAAATTTTCTGCTAATATTTGCAAAAGAATATACAACGCAGAATTTTCCTGTAAAGAAGCAATCGTAATATAAGTTCTCTTCCTAATTTTGACCAAATTAATTCTTATTTTTATTATTATACTTACATCGAAATTGTTGGTAGAGACATGAGGAACAAATTTTAGTGTTTTTAAAGCAATTTGCTCTTTGTTGATTGATGGCAGGTCGTGGAATTTGATATTTTCAATCAAGACACCACCACACCTAAACGGAATAAAAAAGTTTTGTTAAATTATCCTCCAAATATGCAGATTGTCCTTTTTAAACTTTACCAAGTTGATTAAGGTAAGAGATTCTTCTTTTCTCCCGTCTAATTAGTGAAATTTGTACTCGTTGTAGATCCGATAGTAGACCAATGGGTGGGAATTTATCCTACGACCTTTCGCAATTTAGTACATCCTCTAAACTGTTTCGCTATTATGTTGTAATATTATGTAACTGTCAAGATAAATCTTACCAAAATAAACCCTAGTTGTACGAAATGTGAAGGTATCGTAAAACCGTACCTGGTACTGTCCAACACCTCGCACAGTTTAGCTAACATGACATTGGCATCATCTACCACTAGAGTTTGATCTTGGGTATGCTTCTCAACATCTATTATAATTCTTCTAATAAAATTAGGTTGTGAGACGCTTTCGTGAATGCGTTTGAGCGCATTTAGTTGGATCATGCCGTCAATAAGTGTCACCCAATTGTTTTCCCACAAAAGATGAGCTTTATCTAATGATAAGTTAGCCTTGTGAATACTTCGAAATTCATTCCTAAAAAATAGTTATAAGGTTAAAATTTTATCTGTAGTAAACAATTAGTATTTACTCGCATAGAATAAGGTAATTAGTATAAAAACTCAAAAATATCATGTGATGACACATTTAACACTTACGAATAATTATAGTCCCTAGCGCTCAATAATTGGTAGATATCCTCTGAGTTCAGTAATAGGACTTCCTCCGTCTTAAATTCTTCCTGTGATGATATGTGTTTATCTATTTCACTGATAATGAAACCGGTTGCAACTTTAATGTTGTCATCTAAAACCTGAAATATGTGTAAAACTTATTTTATCTAAGCTATATTTTCCGTTATTATATCTAATCTCTATAATAGCCCAGGGAGAAATCAAAATTACGTTCGAGTGTGAAATATCGAAATGCGCCATATCTGTCTCTATTTCAGCTCCAGTGTTTAGGTTTAGTGAAAGGTTACCTCGAATTGGCCTCTCCCCCGATGCACGGTTATGTTCAGGCGCAGCTGTCTTTGGTCATGAAGTACTGGCTCTGAGTGCAGATGCACGTCGCGGAATTCCACCGAGAGTTGTTTCTTTGGCACTCCCAAGACCATGGCCAAAGTATCCCAAACTGCCACTAAAGTAGCAGCGAAAGGATACGTGTTCTTCTCTAAAATTATTCATCAAGACATTATAGATTTCTCCAAAGAATATAAATAAAAAAACTCGCTAATATAAATATGTAATATTTCCATGCGTCCTGGAAAAGTATAATATGGAAAATAAGAATCTTTTAAAATCACAGTTTAAACGCCTGTACCTCTTATCACATGTCCTTTCAAGTATCGATGGTCGTCATCATGGATGGATAGGACATGAGTGCATGCTGCAGCAGTTTTTCGGTTCGCTGATACATACAGTGGTACATTCCTGAAAAAAAATTGTTTGAGAGGAACTTTGTATTAAATATTCATGATAATATGATATTTCATTTATGATAATTTTGGCTTAATTTACCATGCTTCATTGTGTGCCCATTCCAATAGATGTGATAGCATCGGTGTTCCAGTGGAGACTGGAAACTCTACTTTCGGATATAACGCTTGGATTTGCGGACTGTATCCCTCCATATAGAGACTGCAAATTTGAAAGATGGAATGAAAACTTCGTTACCAAATGCTCACCCTTGTGACAGGTAACATCGTAACAAAATGCCCAAATTTAATCAACAAATGAAAGTTTTCTTAATTAAAAATATCTTACTTTCCAATAGCTTCTAACAAGAACTGTGCATTGTCGGGGTGGCCACGTCTTGTTAGAGGCACATTTTTGCAGGATTCCGGCAGAGAACGCTTGAGGATAGCCTGCAATAAACCATGAGGAGCTATCTCCACTACCACTGCATTTGCTGGGATCAGCCTCGAAGTCTCTTCAAAAAGCACTGAGTTCTGAAACAAAATTTACCAAATTCAGAGCTTAATTCTACGCAACGGATATCATCTTTCATACAGTGAGGGGTAAAATCTAACTTAACTAATGTTTTTTTTGCGCTTGGCTGTGACACAAACTAAAAATATCTCACTGAGTAAATAATGCAATTTGGTAATACCTAACTTTAGAAAATTTTGCTATTGCATTCGAAAACGCCTGACTGAGCAGAATTTAATCCACAGAATAAAATTTTAACACTGATACTGACGGATAACGCACACCATAAACAAGTAGGCTTAAAAGCCTGAAATTTTCAGAGCAGGTTACCCCAAACCCTTAACATTTGAGAAAAACCTGAAGGTTTGAAGGTTGGAACACCTGAGATGTTGCCGTTGGGGACTCCCATCGGGCTAAATCAGATTGCCCACAGGATTCTAAAAAACCTGAATTTGCGTGAATGAAGGTTCGAGCACTATTTAGATAAAATAATTAAACTCACAAGTAAATTATTCGTGTGGTATTCTGCTGACGAGTATTTTGCTATAGGTTTGTTCCATTCCTCTTGGGGCACTGAAGTAGAAACCCAGCGTTCACTACGTGCTTTGGGTGACTTGATAACTTCACCCAAATATTGGAGCAATCCTGGACCTGCTTCAGCTATGTATCGCGAGTGGTATGCAATGTTTGAACACGGTACTTCTTTGGCGAAAATTTCTTTCGCAGTTAGTTGAGCCACGAATTCTTTCATGGTGTCAGCGGGTCCAGAAATTGTACTGGAATCGGGACCATTGTGGCAAGCTACTTCAATCTCTGGTGGACACATTTTAGATATCTGTAACAAAATAATCAATTTTTCTTATCTGTTATTAAGAATGGGTATAAAATACGACTGACTCAAATGGAAAGTACCTGTTGGTAGCCAACTCCGACAGCAGCCATTGATCCACGTATGAAAGGCGTCTGCACGGAGACCAGACCGCGGCTGTATGCAGACAGTATCATTTCCTCCGCGGTAAAGCACCCGTCTGCGTATGCGCAGCCTAGCTCACCCACACTGTGTCCTGTACATATCGATAAGTTGATGAAACTATTCTAAGACCCACTAGCACAAAACTCGTTTAACTAACTGATTTAGTTTAATTTTATAATGCTACCACTTTTTGTCAAGTTTATTCCAGGATTGACAAAAAAAGACAGGGATAGAAAATTTAACATAAAAACATTTAGAAGGTTTGTGCAATTCGACCTAAGTAATTTTATAAACCGCTGGACCGATGACCTGAAGAAGGTGGCGGGGAGCGGGTGGATGAGGAAGGCGGAGGACCGTGTTTGGTGGCGCGCTCTTGGAAAGGCCTATGTCCAGCAGTGGACGCATACTGGCTGATGGATGGATGATGGATGAATTTTATAAAGGGCTTCCTTAAATTAATAATATTATCACCACTATAATAAACGTAATAATAACGTAGGGCTTTTAAAGTAAGAAAAGTTGTACTCTAACAATTACTGTACATACCGATAATTTTGTCGGGTACGATTTCTAATGCACGTAAAATATCGGTGAGTCCAATTTGAATAGCAGCGATGCCGACGAAGGAGTTGAGAATGTTGTCAAATATCGTTTTGTCTGGAGACGTAATTATGTGAACGATGTCCACTCCTTTGGGTTCCAAGACACGTCGGCATCTGTTATTGTGGATATAAGAGAAATTAACGAAAGAGAAATTGTGCTACTGGTAAAGATACTGAATGGTTTAAGGCCAATTCACATCAAGCACGTACACGCGACACGTGCGTAGTGACGCGCGTAAACCCCTAACACACCGGGTCACGCATACGTCCACGCTATAAGCAAGCGGTGTGCCATGTTTCATACAGTTTCATACGTTACAACGCAATGGTACGCGCTACGTCTACGCTTACGCAGCCTGTGTGAACGAGCTATTAGTATCTTTTCCAGTAGAACCATATAGAACATATATCAACAAAGGTTTAAGTTTATACGTACTTTTCAATGGCCGCAGCAAACACAGGAATCCTCATGAGCTGAGCTCCCATACCGGCCCACTGGGAGCCCATTCCGCTGTATACGAACCATAGAGGCCGTGTAGCATCGTCATAATAATTTGCCTTTTCGCTTAGACTTACAGTTTCGTTCTTTTCATTAGTGTCTTTAATACATGAAAAGTTAATAAGCAATGTATTACCTAACTACTAATCTAAATATTTAAAAGCAAAAAATGACTGACTGACTAACTGACGACTGATCTATCACAGCTCAAACTTCTGGACAGATCGGACTAAAATTTGGCATGCAGATAGATGTTATCATGTAAACATTCGCTAAGAAAGAATTATTGAAAATTCAACCCCTAAGGGGGTAAAATAGAGATTTGAAATTTATGTAGTCCACACAGACACACTTACGGGCATAGTCTAGTAATAAATAATAGGACGGATAGATCATAATATTATGGTAAACATCTGTTTAAGCTTACCAAGAAGAATAAATCCTCTCCCTAAATGACCTGCAATTCTGGCCTTATGAATATTATGGAGTAGCGCTATTTCCTCGGCATCAATGGGACGAGACTTTAAATCCTGGAGTATTTTATTCACCGAAGATTCCTGTCTGCCTGATAGGAAAATTAAACGAGGGATATTGGCCTTGTACCGCGAAAGATCCTAAAATATTAAAAAACACAAAAAAATAATATTATTAAAAAGTTTCCTCTTTCTCTACATCGTACATTCCTCATTGGTGAGTCGTGTTTTCATTATCAACACTTCCAAAAAACTTCTGCTCGAGTTTTCTTGGGATAATAACACGGCGGGTTAGATTCTTTCGTATACATGTTCGACTACGAAAACCACATTTTCGCAAACTCTCTCTTCTGGTTTTACAGTTATTATAAGCTGATGTTAATGATAATACACACTCTTTGAGGCAAGGAGGAAACGAAAAGGCCAATATCGGACCTCATGTCTATTGCCTAAGTAGTTACGTACCGACTTCGGTTTTTCGCAATCGATTGATATGCATAATCACAACTAGCCCACACGTTCCTTACATAGATTTATTATTTATTTAACAATATTATACTGATTAGAATTAGAGGTGTATCATAAACATAATAGTTTCCAATACCTTAGGCTTGTAATGACCATTTAAAAGGACATGAGCATTTACTCCGCTCACGGAGAGACCGTTTACAGCGGTGTAAGATCGCCCAAAAGTCTCATGGTCAGTAACAATACGCATGCGGCCATCACGCAAAGCCGCTATGTCTTTTCTAGGCGAGTCACAGTTTAAATTGCCTGCCAACTGCCCAGAGTGATATCCTAAAATGACCTGTTGAGAAAATAACCACTATTATACACTAACACTATTATTTAGATACAAGTTAACCCTTGACTGCAAACTCACTTGGTGGTAAGTGATGATGCAGTCTAAGGAAGCGGCTAACCTGGAAGATGTATGGCAGTTTATATCAAACCCAAACCCTTTGGCTTCTATTCGGCATCGTACTGGAACGCTAAATCGCTTAACGGCACGGCTTTGCCGGTAGGGATGGATTTTAGTGCTGTTTAACTATCAACAAAAAATGTTGATATCTGCTTACCTTTGTAATAGCAGATATTCCCGAAGCAGCTTCGCCGTATCCTATATTTGACATAACACTGCCCACCAAAAGGGGATCATTTCTGTTGTCACAAAACACTTTTTCAAAAGCTTCAAGTTCTGCTTTATCGGCTTCCGGTACAGCTGTAAAAAATATTGGTTTATTTAGACTTGCTTGGCCTTACTTATTGTATTAAGAAAAATCTATATACTTGAATTACAACCTGAACCAAAACCTTCTACATATTCTACGGCTTGTGGCGGTATCTTTGCCTCTTTATAGAAATTACTCATAAAGTTGGCCATGTTTTCAGGATCCCGATAGAAGCCATACCTTGGACCTCTTGTTTCGTCTTGCGTAATAGATGTAAATTCACATTTGATGTGTACGACTTCTGCGTAAATTCTGGAATAATTGAAAATTGAAAATGTTCAGAATATTAATTTATTTATTCATGAACACATTTTAATTTTAAATTAAAATCCTTAGTGGTTTGTATCAGAAACGTTGAGAAAAATTAATGTGTTTCATAAGAGTATATTGGATGTCATCCACATATTTCACGGTTTCTCGCTATTCTGTGGCAGAACTAAGTTTGCATTTGTTAACTTACCTCAGAGCATCTTTAGCTTTTTGAAGAAATAGGACATTGATAGCCTCGGACTTGGCACACCCAGCAGCTTCAGTATCAAACGATTTGGTCTTACCATCCATACTTAACTTCATGAGTCTAAAAGAAAATAATTATTTTGATAAAGATGAAATCTAATTAGATTAAGCGGTAATAGCCTAGTGGTTAAGACGTAGACTTTCTATTTGGGAGGTCGGAGTTCGACCCCGGGCACGCACCTTTAATTTTTCTGAATTATGTGCGTTCTAAGCAATTCATTAATATCACGTCTTGCTTTAACGGTGAAGGAAAACATCGTGAGGCAACCTGCATGCCTGAGAGTTCTCCATAAATGTTCTCGAGGTGTGGGAAGACTGCCAATCCGCACTGCATGCAGAGAGGATACCAGTGCTCAGTAGTATGCCAGCGATGGGTTATTCATGATAACGATGATGATTTTGATACTACTTTAATTCTACACGGCATCGTACCGGAACGCTAACTTATCCCTTGGCGGAACGTTTTTGCTGGGAAGGTGGTAAAAAGCCACGATCGAAGCCTCCCACGAGACCAGAACAGAGGAAAAGATATTATAAATTTCTAAAGTTTACAATTTATTTTTTTGAGATCACAGCGCTCACCACAGCGCCAGGAAAGTAGTCAAAACCTAGTAAAACCTCGGTCGTACCTTCCGTAATGAATAGAGGATTGTGGATGCAAACAAAGACTTGACCCTCCAACGATGGCAGCCTCACACTCGCCGCGGCTGATGGCACGGTAGGCCTGCTCCAACGCCCCGGTGGAGCTGCAGCAGGCCTCGTCAATTGACATCGAAGGTCCTTTGGCGTTTAACCAGTAAGAGATGCGGTTAGCAAACATGGATTTACTGCACCTGTAATGTATGCAGGATATTATTGCAACTTTTTGTACAGACAACAGTCAAAAAACACGAGTGTCCTGCCAAAAGATTTGTATATTTTTCAAAAAAAATTATAGCCAGTTTCACTCGAGACGATCCGAGTTTATGGATAAAGGTTCTAACGATACCTATCCTATCATCCATATCTGTTCAGGAATTTAGTAGTCACATATACATACATGAACCATAAAAACGTTACACTCCTTTTTTTGGGCGGTCATGTAAAAATTGACAACCCAACATGAGCCAACATAATAATTTGTTTAAAATTTAAAGGGCTATACATACCCTGCAATACCAAAGCCTGTCCTGGAACCTGCTACATAAAAGCAAGCTTTGTCAGTTTCCGAGAAACAACTTCCAATGTAGACGCCTATTTTCTTCCCTGAAAGTTCTTCGGGACATATGCCTGTATATAACAAAATAATGTTACCTCATCACATGATCACACTGCATCACATGATCATACTGATATTATAAAGACGAAAGTGTGTATGTGTGTATGTATGCTTGTTACTCTTTCACGCAAAAACTTACAAGATTGGGCTGAAATTTAGAATAGAGATAGAGTATACCTTGGATTAACACATTGGCCTACTTTTATCCCGTAAAAATCCATGATTCTCGCAACGTAAATCCACGCGGACGAAGTCGATGGCATCAATTAGTATGTTAATGAGATCAATGCATATGAAATATTCTCACCAGCATCATAGATAGCCTGATACGACTGCTCTAACATCTTGCGGGCCATAGGGTCCATGTTATTGCCGAGACGGTAGTGGACTTTGAAAAACTGGGCATCAAATAGCTTAAGCCCAGGTACTTTTCCCGTGTATTGTGCTACTTCGGGATGGTCATACTTCCAGCGGGAGTTTTCCTTATTAACTGGGTTGATCTATGAATATAGCACATAAATAACAATCTCAAAAAAAGGCTGCAACTGGATGATTTGTATACACTAAAATAAATATTTTATTTTCAATCGGAGAGAGAATTAACCCCCTTTTTATCCAATTTTGTAAAATTTTTGTCTGTCTGTCTGTCTGTTCACGCACCACCCTGAAACTATTGAACAGATTTGAAAACAACCTGGCTTTCTTACAGCTAATACTCCGGATTAACTTATAGGCTAGTTTTTATCCTGAAAAACAATAGGGTTCGTTTTGGGATGAAAATTTTGGCAATGTTACTCTACTCCGTTAAATTTGAACTGGTTTTGGCAATTCTTTTTTATAACAAAGATTGAAACGTCAGGTTGATTGTGAAAAAAATCACAAATTCCCGCTAGGAGCTCTAGAAAGTTTAAATGGGGATTTGTGGAGTAAAAGTTCACTTCAGTAAATCTCCATCGATGGTGCTTGTCAATGGAGATTAGTGGAATTACCCAAAATTGGTACCTAAACTTCTCAGTGCAGTTCAATATGGTATCATTATCATTCAGAACAGTTCAAAATGAACTGAAAATGAAGTTTATAATATGTATTGTATTTGTAATGTAAGTAATAATTCAAATTTGTATATGCGAAGCCCACCCGTGCGAAGCTGGATATTAAAAATATTGTTTTATCGACAGCCTTTAGTCAAGTACCCTATGACTTTGGCTTCGGTGGTTTCGGACCTAACCGAGGTAGAAAGATCATCCACGTAGATAGATAATAATAATATAAGATCGCATACCTTATTATAAAGAATATCTGATAAGTCCTTCACATTATGGGACTCTGGATATAGACCCGATATTCCAGATATAACAACCTTCTTGCCAAATGTAGTGTCTACTGGGTTTCTTTCCTCCCACGAGGGTAAGTTTTTGGGTGTAGGTGCCATTTCTTCTGCAATGACATGAAACATTAAATAATGTGTTTTACTGAATGAATTACTTAAAGTCACTACCCATATCATTACCCATATTATAAATGCGAAAGTGTGTTTGTTTGTTGGTTTGTCCTTCAATCATGTCGCAACGGAGCGATGGATCGACGTGATTTTTTGCATGGATTTATTTTAAGACCTGGAGAGTGAAATAGGCTACTTTTATCCCAGAAAATTAATGAGTTCCCACGGGATTTTTAAAAACTAAATCCACGCGGACGAAGTCGCTAGCATCAGCTAGTATTCTATGGTTCACACTTCATAATCAAAATATCCGCATTTTATTTTATTTAAATTACAAAAATTTATTTAACTAATAAATAATTAAAAAACTTTACCTGTTAACTGAAGCTTCAGGCTTGGTTAACTAACGTGTTATAAAAATGGGCCAACACTAAAACTCTGTAGCTAGCGCAACAATATAAATAAACTCGTAATACATTCAAATATATTTAAATTTTTACTGAACCGTTTGTATCTAACCTTTTAATTTATAAATATTTTTACAATAATGGAAATGTGGGGATATTAGTTTGAGCAGAGAGAATCGGTTAATAAGTTATTTTATAAAGCTCTAGAGACTTAAATCATTCTATTTTAACCTCCGACCCAAAAAGAGGGGTGTTATAAGTTTGACGTGTGTATCTGTGTATCTGTCTGTGACATCGTAGCTCCTAAACTAATGAACCGATTTTAATTTAGTTTTTTTTTTTGTTTGAAAGATGGCTTGATCGAGAGTTTTCTTAGCTATAATCCTAGAAAATCGGTTCAGCCGTTGGAAAGTTACCAGCTCTTTTCTAGTTACTGTAACCTTCACTTGTCGGGGGTGTCATAAATTTTTAATTTACACTTTTAGGTTTTAGGTAGAGCAACCGCTGAGTTTATTGCTGGTACTTCTCGGTAGGACATTCAAAAGCAGTTAGATATAAATCACACTAATATTATAAAGGCGAAAGTTTGTATGTGTGTGTGTGTGTGTGTATGTTTGTTACTCCTTCACGTAAAAACTACTGGATGGATTTGGCTGATATTTGGAATGGAGATAGATTATACCTTGGATTAGCACATAGTTTACTTTTTATCCCGGAAAATCAAAGAGTTCCCACGGGAATTTTAAAAAACCTACATCCACGCGAACGAAGTCGCGGGCATCAGCTAGTAAGAAATAAGAAGAATTTATTTGAATTAGAAATCTTCTATTTCTATTTTGCCAGCATATCCATTCGCCTGGGGCAAGGTGTTAAAATCCAAATTTTCGCCGCGAAAAAGGATTCGTCTCCAGGATGAAAGGTAGGTGCTTCCGTCAGATCCGTTCAGCTGTGAAAAGGTAACAGACAGACAGACACACCTTCCCATTCATTTTAATATTAGTATGGATGGTATGGATTAGTTATGGATGGATCTGGATGGTCATGATAGCACACGGAATCGGCAATTTTTTCCTCGTCCGCATGAACCTAAAATAAAATTGTCCTACATGTGAAAAATAAAATATGTACTCTATAACTTATGTAAGTACGTGTATGGAATGCATTATGGAGATTTTATTGTAATAGGCAAATGGTCACCGTTGAACTTTGCATAAACACTTGTATTTTAATTTCCTATTTGTGTTATTTTTCAGAGTTCTGTGTGAAATACAAACTTACAGTAAATAATAATGTATTTTTAAATCGATGATATATCTCTTAACTTTTCGGAGTTTTGTGCGTTTTTAATCGCGCCACTTCGAAAAGAGGAGGAGGTTCTCAATTCGTCGGAATCTTTTAAACAATTAGGTAAATATCAGTTGCTTTTAACTTTTGTTGAAGGAAAATATCATAAAGTAACTTGCTGGCTTAAGAGGTCTCCATAATGTTCTCAAAGGTATGTAAAGCCTGCCAATTCGTACTTGGCCAGCGTGGCGGACTGTGGTCTGAGCCTTCATTCTGAGAAGAGACCCGTGCTCAGTAGTAGGCTGGTGAGAGGTTTATCATGATCCAGATGATGATGATTTTTAAACCTCGCTGAGTTACTGGCAAGCGCCAAGTAATTTGAATTAATGATATCTTCAAGCAAGAGTGAATAGCCATCTTCTAGGGAAACGCGTCGAATCACTTTCCATCAGGTGTAATAATTGTGGTCAAGCGTGAGCCTATCTATACCTATTTATAAAACTGTAACTGGACGCTTTCTGTACATTCAATATATTTTGAAAATTTTAATCAGAGGACATTGTAGACATATTAGTAGACACCAAAAAAAATTATTTTTGAATTTTTGTCTGTCTGTCTGTCTATCTGTCTGTATTTGCGCGCATCACACAAAAAATACTGAAAGGATTTAAACGAAATTTGGCACGTTTTTGAATTGATTTTTTTAAACATAACAAGTTAGCCCTTGGTTGAGATCTGCCCTAATGGTAAGTAATGGTAATGGTGGATAGTAGCGGGCTAACTTGGAAGGTTTTAGCGAATATAGACGTAATCGTAGGAACCTAATAGAGCAATAAAACGTGTTCTTATAAAAACAAAGGAAAATAACTTCAACCTAAATACAATCCTACAGATACCACACCTCAACTCGACCCCACCACACCTACCACACCCTACCACCCTACCACACCACACCACACCACACCACACCACACCACACCACACCTACCACAGTTGAACTCTATTGTTAATTTATGGAGCCTGTTTGCCTATCTAGTTTCTGTAAAAGATGATAAAAATCCGTTTTACTTTTTTTTAAACCTGAATCTTTTTACGTAAGTAAACTTGTAAATGCTGGAATTTAATCACAATATATATCTAAACATAAATATTCAAATATTACTTGACCTTACTTTTAAAATATAACCTCATATTGGTAACTGTTTTAATTATAACTAACGACAACGTATTGTTTTCAAATAAAATTACATTCAAACAAGCTGCTAATACTTACGTACAATACCTACGTACAATACTTCTGTACAAGACTATCTAAGCACTTTTGTACCACTAATTCTTGAGGATGAGCTGGATTTTTTGAATTCTGGGCACCTCCCTAATGAGAAAGTGCATTTGAAAGAGCTTTTACCTACTTATTTAAATAAAAGAAGAGTCATTATATTGATGATAATATTACTGCATATTTCCGTCAAATCTCTTTCCCTCTGATCTATCTTTCCAATGGAAAAAAAACAGCGTAATCTGTAAGTACGCACATTTATTTACGAACGTACGCATATTGTTAAAATGTAGATCAGAAAATGAGTCGTAGTAAGTAAATAGATAATAGAACTTTTAATCTATGGCACGTAAAACTTGATTATTTATAACACCTCGATAAAAGATGGCTTGCTCTAAACAGCTGTTCTGTTTGGCAGCCATTTTTAATTTTAATGGAGGTCGTTCACTTTACTTTCGTCCTAAACAAGATACAAGTCACTGGCAAGGCGCTCCTAAAGAAGTTCCACTTCAACAATTGTGAAAAAAAATCTTTCAGGGAATTATGGAGTAACATCGCCAAAATTTTTTATCCCCAATCCCACACAAGTGATAGCTGGGTGGTTACGACATCAGCCATCTATTTGGGGGGTCTCGGATTCTATCCCATACCGCTAACTTTTTGGAGCTATATATACGTCTGAAGGAACTTGCTTTAACGGTGAAGAAAGACACCGTGAAGAAACCTGCATGTGTGAGAGTACTCCATAATGTTCTCAAAGGCGCGTAAAGTCTGCCGATCTCCACTTAGCTATCATGGTGGACAATGGCCTAAACCTTTCTCATTCTGAAAAAATACCCATGGTCAGTAGCGGGCCAGCGATGTGTTAGGACTTGAGATAGCTATAAAATGCTGCGAACAGGGGTCACTAACAGGAAAAATACTAATGAGTCCAAAACCATTTATTAACCATTTATTATAAGCATTTTTTATTAAATCCTTATGTAGGTATCACATCGAAACATACTTAGTAGGTTAGTTGTTTTAATATTAAAATAGGTGGATATAATTAATAAATATAATATTATAAATTATATAAATATAATAATATAATTAATAAATATAATAATATAATAATACTATTTATATTAATTAACAATGGTTGAAAAGATATCAGGATTAATTATGTAAGTTTCGCACAAGTTCTTCTTTTCAAAATCTTTTAGTAGATCGTTGTCCAGATGGCGGTTCACAATGGAAGCACAACGTAAATCTTGTGTTGTAAAAGCCAGAGGCGTTTCCAAATCGTACTCCACTACTTGTTGTTGCGAGTGATTTTGTAAGGAAGCTTTATGTGACGCAGATGACCATGGTCGAATAGATATTAGGAGAGAACGAAGTGGACGCGGGTCTGACTGATAGCGTCGTACTTGTAGTATTCTCCCGTACGCCGCTTCAATACACTCTTGTACATACTGAATCGAGTGGTTAAAGCGTCCCAGAAGTTTCTGCACACACAAATATATTTTCTCTGTCCAAGTACAGTTGCGCCTTAGCACGCAATCCAGGTCTTCCAAGTTGTCATCGTTGATCAACAAAGCAAACATGTGCCGTATCACTGCAGTTTGCAATGATTCTTCTGTTTCAAAATCAGCTAATTTTTCTTCAAATGTAGCTTGAACATCTTTCGGTGAACCACCGAGACAAAATATTGTCCCAGTTAACCCTGCAAATGATTTTTTTATAAGTACTTCAATTGCTTTTGGCCTTTAGCATCTCCCGCATGTGGCTAATATATTATTACAAGCTGTATTTAGGGATTTTTTATCCAAGTCAAAAAAATATTAAGCCTGATACAAACTGCGAAAGAATTATTTATTAGTCGGTACGAGTAAGTAGGACGTAGGTCGAGTGTTTTGCATCACCACTCAGTCCATAATAATTCAATGGTATAACTTTACCGTTTTACAATAGGATCTTATTTATCATGATATGATAGTGTATCATCGTCAACCGATAGTCCTCTGTGCACCTAGTGGGGGTCTGTCAACGCTGCGCTTTTCGGTGCGAGGTCACCGTTCTAGAACCTCAGGACCTCAACGTCCGTCGGTCTTTCAAACTATCTGCCCCGCCCAGTACCACTTCAATTGATTATAAATATGAATAAATTTTAATGAAACAATTTACCATGGTCTTCAAGAATTGCAGCCATTTCTAGTGCTACTAAAACTCCACTTTCATACCCAAGAAGATGAAATCGTCCCTTCAGTTGAGTCTTTTTTTGTAGAATCTAAAAGAAAATATCTTATTATAAGTACCTACTGGCATACATTTTATATGTTAAACGAGCAATTCTTGTGTTTTAAACCTTACTAATCATACAATAATAACTTGTATTTCGATTGAAAGGTATTTTTCTAAAACGTTTCTAATAATTTGGTGTATAATTTAGGTAAGATTTACTTTCCAACTTTATCTAGCTAGACGTCAGCCTTGGCTTCCTGCGGCAATTCAACGATAACACCAATCAAAATCAAACAAAACCAAAAAATCAAAATCAAAAGAATACCTCGGCCACGCCCAGGTATTTTTAGTTTTTTTTTTTACATTAAAAGTAGTTGACCTGCCCTAGTTTCGCACGTATGGGCTTCTATTCCATAGACAAGTTTTATGTTACAAACCTATATCGTGAAATGTTTTGTAATTAACCCCGTATTTGATTTGTATTGAGTTTAGGACCATTTTTTTACAGAACTGAAACCAGTAGTTACCTCCTACTTACTACTAATTAGTAACATTATGCAACTGACCTTAACGTATCTTTGCGCTGTATCTTGGATAGTCTCATGTGGTCTGTCGACGCCTGGCTGCAGTACGAGTGCGGGTAACTTGAGCCGCTTACTAAATTCACTGAATCGCAGGTGTAACCCTTCTACGCCCGGTACTATGCACAGGAACGTGTGTGTGACGTAGCATTCATCAGCTCTCTGAAACATTTATATTGTTTTTATCCTTCATTAATTTAATACCGTTACTTAAATTTTTATTGTAGTTTTACCTGCATTCAATAACAATAGCATGAGTAAAGTTGCTTACCAAATTAGCACTTGTAGTTAATGTTGGCAATATTACTATGTCCGTGGTTGCTACGACAGCATCTTGTTCAACGTATGAGAAGAATGTTGTTAAGTCTTTTGTTTCAGGTAAATCTTTCCATAACATTCCATCTTCTAATTCTCGTATTCTGTAAAATTTTTGGATGCTACGATTATTATCTTATCTATACAGTTTCGTAAGTGTTGATCCAGATATATAAATACCTTGTTCATAAATATTATTAATGGCAATCTTTTCCTTTTATATTATTCCATACAGGTATGCTCATGTTTTTAGAATCTTGTACGATAAAATTATATGATTAATAAAATTAACATACGACTTTATTAATCTTTTTCAAATAAAATAGATGTATTAATTCAATTAATGCTTACTTTTTGATTGTTAACAATGGTATTATATTCTCGTCTAGTAATATATTGTAATCTTCATACAAACTAGTCCGAATAATATGTGATTTTGCAACATTCATTCCCAAGTCTTTCAGAGTTATTTCTTGTGAAACATCATGCGGTATTACTACATCTACAAAACAATTTAACAGTCAGTAGTATTAATAATATTTATTATATTATTATATTACGAGACAAATTAGAAATACCTAGCATCGGCAAAGTTAAAAAACATGGCTTTTATTAATTGAGATTTAGACACTACTTTAGTAGTTTTTAAGTAGTAGTATCAGCGCCACTATAACGTAGACGTACTGCGTGATCATAATAATAAAAATGATTTTCTTTACAATTTATGTAAAAGTCTATTATCAACTTCAAACTTATACAGGTTAACAATATATAATATATACATACGAATGACATAATGAACAAAAACTACTATACTTTTACCTGCTACTTCAGCCACTTCTTGTAATATGTTGCAACTAGAATTTCGCATGCGATGCACTTCTACATAGCGTTGCTGTGAGCATAACGCTTTTTCAATAGTATCAACAGCATTATTTATTGAAATAAAGCCTCTATCAAATTCTTTTCCAATCTGTTTCAAATAAAAAATTTGTAAGTAAGTGAGGTAGGTACTTCACTATAAAAATCGATTATAATATGTTTGCTCAATAGGTATCATAATTTTTCGCCAGTCTTTTCTACTTACTTCTATCCACGGCGGTAATTTGATAATCGTAAATACTTCATGAGGTTCTGTGAGGTTTATTCGCTCACTTACATCTTTTCTAAAATCAATTACTGCGAAATACCTGCAATTATATATATTATTATGTTAACAAGTGTAAATTAAAAATTTATAACACCCCCGACAAGTGAAGGTTACAGTAACTAGAAAAGACCGAAAAGACCTGATAACTTTCAAACGCCTGAACTGATTTTCTTGGACTATTCCGCGCCTACGATCTAAAGTATCTGAGTTTTCCAAAACATCATTTTCAAATAAATAATTATGTATTTAGGCAACGTCCATCTTGACAGCTTGACATTTGTCAATTGACATAATATTATGAACCTAACGGTTATCTAACCTTCTTTTCTACAAGAAAACTAGAAAAGAGCTGATAACTCTTACACGGCTGAACCGATTTTCTTGGACTATAGCTAAGAACACTCTCGATCAAGCCACCTTTCAAACAAAAAAAAGTAAATTAAAATCGATTCATTCGTTTAGGCGCTACGATGCCACAGATAGATACACAGATATACAGATACACAGATACACAGATACACAGACACACTGATACACAGATACACAGATACACAGACACACAGATACACACGTCAAACTTATAACACCCCTCTTTTTGGGTCGGGGGTAATATATAATATAATAAATAATAATATAATAATATATAATATATAAAATAATAATATAATAAATAGCAGCCGTGTGGCACCGGCAGAGTAGAATGTTGCCACCCCATCTCAACCCGTGGGTGTCGTAAGAGGCGACTAAGGGAAATGGGGAATCTTACCATCCTGATTCCCCAAAATTAGCTAGCTGGCTATAAAACAGCCTCCTCGGGGACTTGAGTGGACCCCGAGTGATGTAACTGCCACTCAACCCCAACCCATAAACATGGAGACAATTAATAACAGGAAACGTATAGGGCCGCTTCCCGGGGGCGAGCGCCGGGGCACGTCTGGAGCTGACGCTGGACGTTCCAGCATGCAAACCGTCAGTGACTCCTTGCTGAGCAGGCGGGCAGGAGTCGGGGAACCCGAAGATAGTACAGCCGACCAAATACGGGGCGGGGAGGGGACGGGGGATGCTTTGCAGATTAGGGTTTCGCCCACAGATTCTGCCGGCTCAACCGCTATGACCACAGATGAGAATATAAGCGATGATAAACGAAGAAAGTGGTCAATAGATGAACTTACGGAACTTATGTTTTGCTATTATAAAGCAAGAGCCGACGGCTCAGGTTACTTGGCTAGACTACAAAAACTTTTCACGGAGAGAAATCCTAATAACCCTAAAATTCATAAATTTAATGGAAATAAGTTAGCTAATCAAGCACGTACAGTTTTAAAACACAACATTATCTCAAAAGAACTATTAGATCGAGTACAAAAACAAGCAGAAGGTGTTATATCAACAGAAAACCCTGAACCGATTTCAAACGAGGAACAGATCATAACACCAATGCAAACACATAGCACACAGCAACAGCAGCAAAACACACATCAGGTACAACACACACAAAATACATCAGAACAAGCAGAAATAATAGATCAACTGACACGCAACATAGAAGTGAATGAAGACCAAGACCCATTAATTATACAGTTACTTCAAACGTTAGCTGAAACAAAAGAGACACCAATTGAAGAACGCTTACTATTACCTAAAGCTAAAATTAACAAAAAATTTATAGATAGCTTAAATTTATTAAATAATTACCTACCTAAATTACTAATAACTAACAATAGTTTGCGCGAAGTAAATAATATTATATATGCATCTGCTAAAACGCTAATAGTTAACAACAATCAAACACCTTACGCGCCTAAAAATACAGTCAAACTAAAATCTGACCCACCGTGGAAGAAACGAATACAAAGCAAAATCGATAAACTTAGGAAGGAATTAGGGCAGTTAGTAGAAATACAAAGAGGAGTAAACACGCTTAGGATGGTAAAAATTAAAGACAGATTATATACCAAATACAATATACAAAGCGAGAATGATCACAGTAATACAGCAGAAATAATAAAACAAAAAATTAAAGCTCTTGCAGGTAGAATAAAGAGATATGTAGATATGAATAACAGAAAAGAACAAAATAAATTATTCAATGTTAATGAACACAGATTATATAGAAGTTTAGGTAGTAATGGTAAAAAAGACATTAAAGTACCAAATAAACAAGGATTAGAAGAATTCTGGACCTCAATTTTATCGAACCCTATAGAGTATAATTACGAAGCCAATTGGATTAAAGAAATAGAACATGCATCAAGAGAAGTAATAACAACAGACATACAAGAAATAACAGAAAATCAAGTTAAAAGTGCCCTTAAAAAACTACTCAATTGGAAATCACCAGGATTAGACAAAATACAAAATTACTACTTAAAATATTTGACCAGTGTTCATAAATACTTAGCTTTATTGTTCACTAATATAGTTTCGGGTGCAGAAAGGTTGGAAGAATGGTTTACTACAGGTCAGGTTATACTGATACCAAAAAACGAAAATACTGAAGACCCGAAAAATTGGAGACCAATAGCGTGCTTACCAACAATGTACAAATTGCTCACTTCAGTGTTAGCCGACGTAATGTATAGCCACTGTAAAGAGAACAATATAATGGCAGTGGAACAAAGAGGATGTCGACGAGGGGCTAGGGGTTGTAAAGATCATCTCATGACTAATAAATCCATATTAGAAGATGCTCATCAATCACAGAAAAATTTGAGCATGGCGTGGATAGATTATCAAAAAGCTTTTGATAGTGTATCTCACGAATGGCTTCTTAAGTTACTAGATATATATAAATGCCCAACCATCATAAAAAGATTCCTTCAGTTAACAATGCCTTTTTGGAGGGTGATTATGACAGCCCGTGGCTCCCAGGATTCGATAACTACTGAACCGATTTATATTAGGAGAGGCATCTTTCAGGGCGACTCCCTTTCACCATTTTTGTTTTGTTTAGCCATCAATCCTCTCTCATTTATACTCAATAAGTATGAAATGAAAGGATACAAACTCAAAGATAGCGTCTGGATAAATCATTTGTTGTATATGGATGATCTAAAGATTTATGCAAATAATACAAATAACTTAAAAGTACTAATAGACAGCGTAGAAATATTTACCAATGACATAGGTATGAGATTCGGTTTAGACAAGTGCAATATATTACATATTAGTTCTGGATGTCGAAGCAATGCAATAGGAGAAGGACATATATTATTAAGTGGGGAAACCTTCGAACAGCTTGAACTTGGACAGAAATATAAATACTTAGGAGTTCAGGAATCAGGAAAAATAGAACATAATGCTATTAGAGAGCAAATAACAAAAGAATATTTCAAAAGAGTTAAAAAGCTACTAAATACACATCTTAATTCACGAAATCTGATAAAAGGTATAAATACATATGCTATTCCAATCTTACTCTATTCATTCGGCATAATAAATTACAAAAATAGTGATCTCAAGAAAATAGATGTTAAAACAAGAAAAATGTTAGCAATGAAAAAGGCACATATGCAGAAAGCAGACGTTGAAAGGCTATACCTACCGGTAACAGAAGGAGGAAGAGGGCTTATAAATGTAGAGTTCATGTATAAGTCACAGATAGTGAAATATAAACAATATTTAAATGAAGAAAGCGATTACCTTATTAAAGCAATAGTACAACACGATACACATAGGGATAAATACTCAATAATGAAGGAAGCACAAGAGATAGAAAGAGGGTTACATTTACAACAAAAAAATATACATACGAATAAAGAGATTAAGGACGCAATAATAAAAAGACACAATGAAGCATGGCGAAGTAAACAGTTACATGGCCAATTTCCTAAGAAAGTACTAGATCAGGCTAATTTATACAAGGAACTTTCATTTAAGTGGATGAAAAGGCAACAGATATCTCCAAGCATTGAGGCCTCAATATTTGCCATACAGGATCAAGCCGTCATGACGCGACAACATCAACGCGACATACTAAAAGAACCAGTAGATGGAAAATGTCGCCTATGTGCAACCAAAGATGAAACCACGCAGCACATTATTTCAGGGTGTGAAAAATTGGCAGGGACCTATTATGTCAAAAGGCATAATAATCTTGTACAATACGTCTACTGGTGTCTGGCCAAAAAACACAATTTTGAAGTCTCCAACCTGTGGTGGAAAGAAATTCTCACCCAACCGCAAGTTATAGAAAACGCAACCGCAAAAATCTTATGGGAAATGCCAGTTCAAACTGATGTCACCGTAACTCATAACAGGCCCGATTTAATTTACATAGATAAAAATAAAAACCGAACATTTTTAATAGATATAACAGTTCCATCAGATTATAATATAGGGCCTAAAGAAATAGAGAAGTTAAGTAAGTACCATCTTTTAAAAACCGAAGTCAGTCGTTTGTGGAATACACAAGCGACAGTAATTCCAATTGTAATAGGTGCGACGGGTGTAGTAGCTAGGAGCATTAGAAAATATATAGATATATTAGATACCAACATCGACATAAGTATTCTTCAAAAACAAGCAGCAATACACACTTCAATTATAATATCCAAAGTGCTAGGAGATACTGTTTTTGTTCACAACACACAGCCGGAACAACATACGCTACGTGATAATATCGCAAATTAAGAATATGTATGTGTATATGTATGTAAGTATGTGTACGAGTATATAAATTGTAATTAATAATAAAAAAAAAAAAAATATGTGTAGTAGCGTAGGTTTTATAATTTAAATATGGTATTATGTATGTATGTGTATGAGTATATAAATAGTAAAAAAAAAAAAAAATAAAAAAAAAATAAAAGTTGTAGTAGTAGCGTAGGTTTTATAATTTAAACATGGGGACATAAATACCTTTTTTCCTGCGTGTGGCGGGACGGGGTATTTATTTGAACCGACCAAGATAGTCGAGAGAGGAAAACATGTCAAATACGAATAATAAATAGCGAGTAAACGAACAGCCGGGTTACCTGATGTTAAGTGATTACCGCCGTAAATGAACATTTGCAGTATCAGAGGATTATTAAAAAACAAAAAAACGAAAACGTATTTATACCTTAGAGCACTGCTCGATGTTCGAATAGAAGAATTTAAAATTTCCAAGCTTTGTAAAATATTTTCACTTTGCGTATTTGAATCTAAAACGCAATATATTCCTTCAACTTCGTCAATGCTCTTTTTGTTCAATAAGTCAAAAATGTTTTTACACCAAGCATTTCCGTATGACACTGAACATTGAACGCCTTGTTTCTCCCAAGACCTGAAAATTAAAACATGGAAATCCATGCAAAATTTAGTTACTCTTAACTTTTAGCTAATCGTCATCCAATTTTCATGAGGTTTGAAGCTGATTTCCACTTCCGAGATAATGGCTTCCCAACCTTACCAAAATAAATTTTTGCACACAAATCTAATCACTATTGACAGGCTGGCAGGTTTGGATATAATGATTTTTAGAATTGTAATCAGCCTTAACGATTTAGAATAGTAATAAAAATAATAATTAGTAAAAAAATCTTTACCAACCTACTAGAACGAAAACAAGTTCCTACCGTTCAACCTACTGTTCAAACAAGACGTATTTGCGCGAGCCCATAATAATAGTATAAGATCTTTACCTAAGTTTAAACAATATGCTGTTTGTCTTACTGAGACAATGCAGTGCAAGTTCTTTAGCACCGCGGCTTATCAGCCTGTCGGCCAATCGTATTCCCAAAACCTCATCGTCTAACAACAGAAGCTGCAATCTATCAGCAGAGCAATTTATTCTGAAACAGATAAATTCAACTGAATTGTGTCATTACAATTAGTCTAGTTTCAAAGTTTCTTTAAAATATAATATCTCAGAATCTCATGTGCTCAAAAGAACAAAATCCGTTGCTGGACGACTCACATTTGTTTTGTTTCCAACTTTCTATAGAATTAATCTAATCTAATCGTTTGTCCTTTCAAAGTGGAACTGTAGTAGTATTAATTAAGATAGAAGTAAGTAAATGTTAGAGGTTAGATTCCATTACAATAATACGAAATCACAGTCGAAGCTAAAACATAGCTTGTAAGTAGTGCATACTTAGTGTCGGTGCAGTACAATGTATCATCTTGCACGTGAAGCAGCACTCTGCCGTAATGCTTGCTGCCGGCTTGCAGGCGCACCGCGCGCGCCGCCTCATCGGCCGGGTACACCACGCGGGTTAGCGGTCGGACGTAGCCACGCGCGATTCCTTCGCTCACCATTAGTTGCAGCTTCTAAAATTTTATATTAAGTTTATTAGAAGCTAATAATCATAATTATTATCAATAAATTAAGCAAACGAATGTTTGTTTATTTGTAAATCTCTACGTGAGCACCGTTGCATATTTTTCAGAAGTTGGCTAAATAGTGAATCAAGCTTTTAAATCATAATCAAAATAATCTAAGAAGCCAGTTACAGAAGCTCTGAAGGTAGCAACAGATTGCAACGGCTTACTGAAACAGCTGCTTTTTTTATCTAATAGGCACTTTTGAAAATGGGAATGTCCAGCACCGCTCTTAGATTAATAACTTACAATCACTTATTGCATAGAAATCCGCTACTCATTTACAATAATAAATACTTACATTTAAATCTTTTGCGTTTTGAGGTTCGAATAACGTGGAAAACCGCTGCGTGCAATAAGACCTAGATTTGGTTAAGTAAAACATTTCAAAGTTGTCTTCTTCGTTATCCATTATTACTGATGTGTCGACAACAAATCCGAAAGCAGAGCAACACTCCCTTGAAGCCTGTAAGTTATACGGTCTACATAAATTATCAAGCTAATTTAAGTGCTATTCAAGTGTTATTGAAAGCTTCATTCACGGTTTTCCGTCCATGCATCATTAAAATCCCATTTTATTTTATTTATTATGGAACCGCCGAATGGTAATAGGGAGTAGACAATTTCGTAGCCTGTGGCTACGAAATTGTCTACTTCCTATTACCATAGTCTGCAATTTAGTAGGAAAAGACCATGCATATATCTTGCCTAGTTCTTTTTTTTTTAAATTTTAATCTCATTTAGAGAGCTGGGTCGCTAATGCGACCATGTGGCTCTTGTAGGTCTAAACTATATTATTGTAATACTTAAAACTTATTTTAACAAAATCTATATTAATTTCTTCCACTGCAGCAGTAAGGTCATTCTCCATAGAGATGGTAGTGAGAAGAAAATATTTTAGTGATTTCGTTTATAAAAACAGAAAATAGCAGAGGAGATAGTACGCCTCCCTTGACGTACACCGGCAGAAATATCGGCCCAGTCAGAGTAATCTCAATCAGTATAGACTCTGACTGCGACGAAAAAGGTTTATGGGTATAAATAAAGCAAGCCGGTAAAGCCGAGTAGCAAAACAAAACTGAAGTCGAGAGTTGTCTGTGTAAGAACGGGAAACAGATTGGTATTGGACTTAAAAGGTTACGTTGAAAGCGGTAAGAGGAAAGTTGTTTAAAAAAAATCTAAAATTATGGAATTAATGGGGAGGATTGAAATGCGACGGTACTGAGAAAGTGAAGAAGGGTTTGATGTTTCGGGTAAAGGTATAACATGGGCTAACAAGCTGTAGGAAAGGTTACGACTTACGTATTTTATAGATTACCTATATTTATTTTTATGACTTACGGTTCGTAGGTCTGCTGTAACGGAACTGATGACTATATGGCAACCTTTTCCTCTGGTACCTTCTAGAACCATATCTCTAAAAGAGCTATCCCGGGAATTACCAATATGATCCTCTGAAAGAATAGTTATAATATAAAATTCTTCTTCACTGTATTGTTATTCATACATGTAAAGGTCGATAATATACCTTTTAGTTCTGGGAACAACTTTAGTAAAAACTGTTTCTTCTTGATATTACTGACTGTAGTGTAAATATCACATCCAAACGCCAGCGCAATAGATATGACCGCTTGACCCAGAGCTCCGGCGCCTCCATGCACGAGAATACTGTTACCATGGTATAGCCGACTTCGGAAGCACTTTGAAGATAATAATAAAATTTACTAAATTTATCGTAAAAATACGTCATGTCCGAATGGAGAAGGGTTGAGGGAAAGTCACAAACAGTAATTAAATTACGAGTTAGTATTCTCATCCATAGTTCATAATATCTACTATAACTTGGTATGGTAATAACTAGTTAGTAGTTAGGTATATTGGTCAGTAATCCATACGAGCCAATATACCTAATATACTATATGGTTGAATTTGAAATTAATAAGGAACAAAAAATGTTGTGTGTTTGATTCTGTGTGTGTGTTGCTGTGTGTGCTTGTGTACGTGTACGTGCGTGCCTGTTTCTGTGTTAAAAAATGATATTTTGTAAATGACATACTAATTACATGCAAATAAAAGTAATATAATTACAAGACAGTAGAATGCCAGGCAATAAGCTAGAGGAACAGTAGCAGCGTCCTCCAGAGTCCAATGCTCGGGCACGGGCCACAATAATTCCGGATTCGCTTTTACACTGGTGCTGATGGACTGTCCATAAGCAATACCCATCACGCGGGCTTGGCTAAAAATAAATGAAATACATAGATTTATGCAACTGTAATACGCTCTGTGAAAATTAAAAAAGAAAAAAATCTATTTAAATTAAAAGGTCGCGCACTGAAAAACACATGGTGTATGACAAAAAAAAACGGCCAATTGCCTGTCGAGAATTGAAGCCACGAACTGAGAAATATATGGTATATGACAATTATTGTTATCCCGGAAAAGCAAAGAGTTCCCAGGGATTCTTAAAACCCCTCAATCCACGCAGATGAAGTCGCGGGCATCATCTGCTTTATTATAATTTTCAGGCATGATAATTTCTTTCGTGATACTTCTTACGATAAGCTACCTACTTTTCATCTCGGAAAACCATGCCCACATTAAAACAGCCTAAACTGTGGATCTAATTTTTAAATATTATGGAGAATCCTGAAAACCTATAGGGTACTTCCCGTTGACCTAGAATCATGAAAGGCAGGTAAGTAGGTTTTAAAGCACGAGTAAAAGAATAAACCCGAAAACCGTAAATTTGTAGTTACATCATTAAAATAAATTAGAATATGTTTCAGTTTTCAAAGTAAGACAACTATACCAAGGGGCTATCATATAAAAGGGATTTTATTTAGTTTTACGCATAATAGTTTTAAATAGAAATATTAATATTAACCAAAAACAATGACATTAAATAAAAAAATACCCAAGTACGAAACCCTCGGTGCGCGAGTCTGACGCGCACTTGTCTGCGTTTTTTAATTAAGTAAAAATAAAAAAGTATTATTATACCTTTCCGTAGTACCACTGAAGTCATATTCGACCCATGTCTTGTTATCAGTACTGTAATCACGTAAAGCATTTCCTAATACATTTTTCACATACACATCGTTTAATGCTACGTATTGAACCTGAAATGATATGAATTAAGAGATGTTACTAACTTAAATAACATAAGCTACCTCAGAAGGATTAAAGAAAAACAACTCAGACGGATTGTTTTTTAAAAACGTATAACGTACCTTCACAGGTATGCCTGGATGGCTGTTGCTGGCTTTGGTTGCTTTTGTCCAATGCAAAGAATCTATATCACCTAACCGCGTCCATTCCAACGACATGTCTTGGCCGATAGTTATTTTTTCTTGAATTGGAAAACAATACTCTCCACCCCAGATGCCCTAAAACAGTAATTAGTCTATATCGTGGCCAGATCGTAGAATAGATGATATCATAAAATAATCAAGCATTTCATAAAATGTTGGCATGTCGTGAAATACTACACTATCCATTGTCTACATCTTGATGTGTCTTGGCCCGATCAATGATAAAAGAATGTTTATTAATATGACCAGTTAACGCAAGGCTGTATTTTTAAGGTAGATGTGCTCCAATTTTGTTCTGAACCACATTCGACTTAATCTTGTGCATTATTTATAAAATCTTTTATGGACATTCTACAGTTTTGATATGGCAAATCGTTGGTAGCCAAATCGACATTGGCCAGTACTTATTAGTCCGCTATATCATGAAATGCCACCATTATTCATGAAATAGTCTGACGCTTTTACGGTAAAATGGACTATTCTACGCTGTGGTCACGATATCTATATTTAATTTAACGTTCGTAATAAACCAAAATGTAAAATTTTTACAATAATACTCGTTACATACGTTTTCAAAAATATTTGTAGCCAAATCTATAAACGGCATTTGATTCAGGCATTGTTCGTCAAATACTTTATGTTTATTAATTAAAAGATGAATTTTACGATTATCTTTATTTCTCCACTCTTTAATAAGATCTTTCAATCCAGGAGGTGGAGGATCCAACGTTAGTATGATAAGTTTATGTCTTGGAGGCAATGTGGATAATTGAGCTTGAAGTTGGGTGAGGTCAGCTTGAGAAAACATTGTAACAACACTCGTTCCAACAGTGATATCAGAAGGGCGCCATATATCAAGTTCCAGACGTGACGACCCAATCGTGTGGGCACACACACTGCGGTAAAGTAGTGACGGACGAGTGATCGGCAAATCAATACTTTCCTCTTGATTAATCAGAAAAGTATCTCGTTTGAGTACGCGATGAAGGACTTGACACATCTATTAGAAAACAAGTAATTTTGTTAAAAGCATAATAAAATTTTCACGTTATAAGCCTACTACGTACTATTTCAGTAAACTTACATTATCATCAGCAGCTAAATTCGTCACCATTAGTGCATCAGTGTCTTCAAAAAAATCTTCAGACTTTTTGGTTAAATCGTCTCGACAAATTTGTAATACGTTAATATTTAGTTCAGGTATATCATAAGTGTAATTTAGAATTTTTTTTAATTTTGTCTGACCTTTGTATTCGATTACTTCAACAGCATTAATATTACGTTTATTTAAATTTTCTGCAAGTATTTGCAAAAATACATTCATCGCAGTAACTTCCTGAAAATAGTATATATATTTATGTGTAAGTCTTTGTACCTTTTATCAATATTATAGAACTTCTTACTAAGACGTGATAATACCTATATGACGAATATTGTCCGAGTATTATTTATAAAAATATAAACGGTCACATTTATATCTGTGTATAAGACACTGTACTTACATTGATACCGTTAGTGGAGTTGTGAGGGACAAATTTTGATGTTTTTAATGCGATTCGTTCCCTATTCGTCGATGGTAGGTCGTAGAATTTCAAATTTTCAATGCTGATGCCTGCACATCTAAACAAGTAATGTTCATAAGTTAACCATAAAATCTTTAAATATTGCGAAGTGTAAACGTAGTTTGAATTACATACCTGGTGCTTTGGGTGACATCAGATACGTTCACTGGTATTGTAATATGGTTATCTATCAAGGTTTTATTTAAGGTAATATGATCATTTACGTCAATTTCAATTTTTCTAATAAAGTAAGGCTGTGAAACACTTTCATGAAATCGCCTAAGTGCATTGAGTTGGATCATCCCATCAATAAATGTAACCCAATTGTCTTTCCACAATAGATGAGCTTTTGTAAATGTCGTGTTAGCATTATAAATACTACGGAAGTCATTCCTGAAATATTTCAATAATATTTTTAAGGAAAAAAATATACTTAATCCAGGTTAAAATTGTTTTTGTGTGATTTCAAATAAACCTAGGCTAGATGCCATCTACTGTTAACAATAACAAATTTTATCCGGGCAGCTGTAATTATTGCTTAAAACTTACCAATAATTATAGTCCCTAGCATTCAATAATTGGTATATATCATTTAATTGTAATTCCATAACGTCCTCAAACTTGACTTCTTCTTTGAAGGATTTTATCTTTTTGTCTAATTCATCAATAACAAAACCTGTTACGACTTTAATATTGTCGTCCATAACCTAAAAGTTCGAGACGGTTTTATAAAACTACGGATGATTTTATAATGCATACATTTTGAGAACTCACGCGCCATGTTAACTGAGTCTTTAGATGTCATGATAACCGGTGCCCATGAGGTGCCAATGTGGAGTTACAAACAATGATATGAAGAGTGCACGGTTCGTGCGGCTAATTGGCACCGGCTCCAAAATATGTTATTGTAGAACTACGTTAACTCTTGTATGGATAATATATTCAGTAATAAATTAAATTATTTTTAGTTTTTAGTATTTGTGACTATTGAAGCCTGTTTCATTTTTTTTTTTGAAATATTTGTTTATAAAAAATCATTTTTTTTTGGACGACCCGGACGCGTATTTAAAAATTAAGTCCTATGTCAAAAGTATGTTTCACTAATAAATCCTACTTTTGACGTGGCACATAGAGCAAATATGGCGAGTCCGGTCTTAAAATTGATGCATTATATTATATTATAATTTAGGTAAATGTTAAATTCTCTACCAAGTAGCAAGTAGGTAATAAGAGAGGGGTAAACGATTGTAAACTCTCAAAATTTGTATCGACTTGTCGTAAAACTTGGTTTTTACCCGACTACGGCAAAGCCGAAAGGAAGGGTTATGATTTTAGCAGTCTATGTATGTATGTATGTGTGTATGTTTGTATCCAGATTCTGTGTGTTCCACCGTAGCGCCTAAACTACTGGGCCGCTTTTGACGAATGAGGTGTCAATTGATTCGTTGTAAAGGCCCGGGTGACATAGGCTATATTTTATACGAAAAAAATCGGCCAGTCGGATGTTACATCAAAAAAAGTGAGGGTCTTAATTTTTTTAATTGCTATTGTATCGAGTGGGGTGTCCAAGGAAAGAGGAGAAAATTCTGAGTTCATAAATATAAATATAGTTATTAAAATATACCAAGCAACAGAAACCTCATTTTACTATAATTATTATTTCTCATACAGCGCCATCTATTGGCCATTCACGAGATCACAGTTAGTCGTCTCGCATCAAACGGAAAAGTTTCAAATAAAAAAAAAGTTGATTAAACTATAACCCGACTACGGAAAAATGAGATAACTTGAACCCGACCTGGTAGTACAATAAACTAAAAAGAAAGAAACAAGATAGGTGCTTAGTGCTATCATCGTCTAGAGTAAGATTCAATACAAATGCCGTGGTCGTGCGTTGTTGACAGCAAAAAGAAAATATTCTAATTTGGTAGACAAATAAAATCATTGGGAATGCCGTCAATCAAGGATAAGAAATACGCTGTCGACAACGCACGACCACGGCATTCGTATTGAATCTTACTCAAGACGATGACAGCACTAAGCACCTATCTTGTTTCTTTCTTTTTAGTTTATTGTACTACCAGGTCGGGTTCAAGTTGTCTCATTTTTCCGTAGTCGGGTTATAGTTTTTTAAACTTTTTTCTTTATTAGTTATCGATTCGTTTAGTTGCCACATCTGCCTCGGTCTCTGCAATGGCTTGTGCCAACAGATCCTACTCAAATTATTATTTGAACTGTGGTAGAAGATATTGGTGAATTACCTCAAAGCGACCGCTCCCTCTATGTATTGCTACGGTCAGTCGCAATTGTGTCTGGTCGTGCAGCGCGGGCTGCGAGTGCAGGTGTACGTCGCAGAACTGGACTGAGAATTGCTTCTTTGGCAATCCTAGGATCATAGCTAGTGTATCCCAAACTGCTACAAGGGTAGCAGCAAAAGGGTACGTATTTTTTCCTATAGTAAAAAGATCCAGGATTAACCGTGATATTACCAAAATTAGTCATATTGTATTCCAACGTCCAACCAATAATATATTTACCTTAAAACTTGAAGCTATAGCTAATGTATAATATTCAAAATTAATTAACTTAATAAAATAGTAACTTAATCGTTTATTATGGTATGATTAGTTGTAGTAAAATTTAGGGTTAGGAAGATGCATAGAAGGTAAAAGTCTTACAAATTTGGTATTACCTCTTACCACATGTCCTGTCAAATAACGATGATCGTCGTCGTGGACAGATAGGACATGCGTGCAACACGCTGATACTTTTCTATCCGCATTGTCATAATAAATCGCACCCCTGAAACAAATTTTCTCCAGTAAATACTAATACAAGTGTAAATTAAAAATTTGTAACATCCCGATGAGTGAAGGTTAACTAGAAAAGAGCTGATAACTTTCAAACGGTGGAACCGATTTTCTTGGATTATAGCTAAAAACACTTTCGATCAAGTCACCTTTCAAACAAAAAAAAACAAAATTTAAATCACTTCATTAGTTTAGGAGCTACGATGCCACAGACAAATACACAGATACATAGATACACACATCAAACTTATAACACCCCTCTTTTTGGGTCGGGGGTTAAAAATAAACAAAATTGACATAGTATTCTTTAAAATTAAAAGACTTACCATTTTTCATTATGTGCCCATTCTACTAAATGTGATAGCATCGGTGTTCCAGTGGAAACTGGAAATTCTACTTTCGGGTAAAGCGCCTGCACATGTGCGCTATACCCCGCCATGTAGAGACTAAAAATACACATATGAATTGAACACTATTAAGGAAAGTCTGAAATCTGAATTTTACTGCTAAGCAAATAGAATTAGAAATTTTTCTTATGAATAGAGATAAAGGAAACGGGTACCCGATCCCGTAACGACAAGTTTATAAGTTTATAAGAACACAAATGTTCTTCCACCAGTACTGAAGCTGGACTACATCATCCTATTACTTCGAATTCTGCAGCTGGTGTCAACTATTTTGGAATAAGTCAATCCACCTACTTAATCCATATATCTAATACGCACAAGATAAAGTTGAAAGCTAGAACCCCACTGCGATCGCTTAAACGCTGAATATTAGAGTAAAATTGTTTTTCTGTCGCTTGGTTTATTTTAATGTTGTTGCGCATTTATATTCACGAGCTCAGAATTTTCTCCTCTTTCATTTGACATCCCACTCGATACAATAGCAAAAAAAATTTTTGGAGACCTCCAATTTTTTTGATGTAACATCCGTTAGGTCAATTTTTTCGTATAAAATATAGCCTATGTCACCCGGAACTTTACAACGAATCAATTGACACCTCATTCATCAAAATCGGCCCGGTAGTTTAGGCACTACGGTGGAACACGCAGGATCTGGATACAAACATACATACAATACATACATACTCGTACATTCATATTATTACATACATACATACATACATACATAGACTGCTATTTAATAATTTAACCCTTCCCTTTGGCTTTGCCGCAGTCGGGTAAAAAGAGAGATTAAACTGATTCATCATGAAATATCTAAAACTACAATTTCTACGTTTCTTTTAGGACATAGGCATCAGCTAAGAAAATATTTTACGAAAATTTACGGCTAGGGGGGTAAAATACAAGTTGGCCCTTAACTGCAATTTCACTTGGTGGTAAGGGATGATGCAGTCTAAGATGGAAGCGGGCTAACCTGGAAGGGGTATGGCAGTTTATATTAAACCCATACCCCTTTGAAGTTTCTACACGGCATCGTACCGGAACGCTAAATCGCTTGATGGCACGGCTTTACCAGCAATGTGGTAACTGGCCACGACCGAAGTCTCCCAACAGACCAGACCAGAGATTAAGAAGTTATAAAATTCCAAACTCCTGCTGGAAATCGAACCCGGGATCTCCCACTAATAAGACCACAGCGCTTACCACTGCGGCAGGAAGATCGTTAAATAACGAAGGTCTGACCTTCACGGGCTCTTAGTACCTACATTAAGTATGTAAATTGCGATCTCTACAGGTCTATTACGGTATGAAGTCTGGCCTTTTGGCAATATGTTTTAAAGCGGGAAAACTTAACCTCATAGGAAATAAGAAATTCTACGCGGTCAAGTTCAGGGGCAACCGCTAGTTGACCAATTAATTAAAAAAATCATCTTACTCTCCAATTGCTTCTAATAGAAACTGTGCATTGTCGGGGTGTCCACGTCTTGTCAGTGGCACATGTCTGCAGGATTCAGGCAAAGCCCGCTTGAGGATAGCCTGCAGGAGACCGTGCGGAGCTATCTCCACCAACACTGCATTTGATGGGATGTGTCTTAATGTCTCTTCGAAAAGTACTGCATTCTGCAATAAAAGTTTTAACTTTTTAACCTTAATTTCTTCAAATAGCATTTATGAGGAAGTTTTAGTTGTTTATTTAAAAAATTTTATGGCACACACATATTATGTACGGAAAGACAATGCAAGATACTAAAGATACTATACAAAAGGGTACAAAGGCAGCCTTGCTGCTAAAGCAATGTCTTACAGGCAACCATTGGTGAAAGGATTTAATTGAACAGAGCGCGGGATGGTGCAAATAGTAAAATTAATAAGCACATGAGTACATAGACAATTGAACACACATAGGTACTTATTGCATAAAATAAATATATAAATACAGTATTATATAAACATCATGTACCTATGTAATATATATACACCAAACATATATACATGTACCTATATAGTTTTAATTCCGTGAGTAATAATACTAACAAGCAAATTGTTCGTGTGATACTCTGCCGATGAATATTTGGCAATCGGGTCATCCCACATTTCTTCTGGCACTGATGTAGAAAGCCAGCGTTTACTGCGTGCTTTGGGTAATTTGATCACTTCACCCAAATATTTGAGCAGGCCTGGACCTATGGACAGTTGAATATATCTAAACTTGGCACCTAAAAATTCTGCAGAACGGGATAATTCACCTTAGTAGAGAGGTTATTCGGTAAAGACGGCGTGGCCTTCCATTTTTTACTAAGCTTTGCTTTCACCACAGATGTTCTTTGAGTAATTCTAAGCATATCTACTCCAGAAAACATTAAAAAAAGTACTTACTGTAGACTGCTGGGTGACTCAATCGTTTTTCTATTACGAATGAGGTTACTCATAACTGTACTCTTTTGGGTAATGTTGAAATTCTTATCTTCTCCGCCAGCTCGTTTGCTCGCTATTTTTACTAAAAAAATCTATTGAGAGGCATCCGAAATAACCGATTAAAAACTCTTCTTTATTTTATTGTACGCGAAAGAAAGCCCAAATTTTTGTTTCTCTATAGTATTATAAGATCCGTTTTAATCTAGCGTCCAGCAACTATTGGAAAATTTGAAACTAGCTAGCCCTAGCTAAACTTACAGTTTTCAACCCCCGACCCAAAAAGAGGGGTGTTATAAGTTTGACGTTTGTATCTGTATCTGTGTATTTGTCTGTGGCATCGTAGCTCCTAAACTAATGAAGCGATTTTAATTTAGTTTTTTTTTTTGTCTGAAAGGTGGCTTGATCGAGAGTGTTCTTAGCTATCATCCAAGAAAATCGGTTCAGACGTTTGAAAGTTATCAGCTCTTTTCTAGTTACTGTATGTAACCTTCACTTGTCGGGGGTGTTATAAATTTTTAATTTATACTTGTTTTGAAATGAGGTGAATGGCAGGCATGTTTACATCCTCCTCTCTCCCGCCAGAATTACTCAAAGAACACCTGTGGTAGGTGGCAAAGCTTAGTAAAAAAATTAAAGCTTCGATCCAATATTCACTCCAATACCTAAACTATTCTGGTAATAAATAAAACTTTACTTTTTCTAGCGATCTCTATCGCTTTTCGGATGCGCAGTCGGATTCTCGGGTAGGTTTTATAGCCATATTACCTACCTGACGTTTGTGACCTCGGCCTACCTAATCTGTATAGGTACCTGCATTAGCTATGTATCGCGAGTGATATGCAATGTTCGAGCACGGTACTTCTTTAGCGAAGATTCCTTTCGCAGTTAGCTGAGCCACGAATCCTTTCATAATATCAGCGGGTCCAGATATTGTGCTGGAGTTAGGACCATTGTGGCAAGCTACTTCGATCTCTGGTGGACACAATTTAGATATCTGTAACAATTCAATCAACGCTCATGTTAGCATTTAGCTCGGCCATCGCTAAATAGCACAGATGCTTGTAATTACTACGATAATATACAAAAGAATAATAAATTATGGAAAGCCTAAATAACTTCTCTCTAAGGATCAGTTAAGCTGATTTGATGATCTAAAATTTACATAATTAAGCCACTTCTAGCGTCAGAAAATTGATACAGGGTTATTTAACTCACCCTCACTCAACAACTATGCCTGATAGCACGAGACATCCGTATTACGGTCATGTTTGGAAAAGGTGTGTAAAATAGATATTTAGGGATTGACTAGCTGATGCCCGCAGCTTCGCCCGCGTGGATTGGTCAGATCCCCTGCAGCATCAGGATTGAGGAGTTGGACTCCAAATTTTTTATGAAACAATGTCACAAAGTTCCTCTATCGATTAAAAAAGAAATGACGCAAACCGGTTCAGAAATCTCGGAGATTTCGGTGTACATAGGTAGAAAAACACAACTCCCTTTTTGAAAGTCGGTTAAAAAAGTAGCCTATGTTACACCCTGGTCAATCCTCTACTTGTCTGTGAAAATCCCGTCAAAATCGGTTCAGCCGTTCCAAAGATTAGCCTTTTCAAACAGACAGACAGACAGACAGACAGACAGACAGACAGACAGACAGACAGACAAAAATTTTAAAAACGTGTGATTCAGTGTTGGTATCGTTCAAATAACCATATGAGCTTAATATGAGGTAGTTATTTCGAAATTACAGACAGACACTCCAATTTTATTTATTAGTATAGATATAGACACTAATTTGTGTTTTCAGCCAGATAATATAAAATATGCTATCGCGCAGCGTGTTCTTACCTATACTTATAACTAACTGGACGATTTCTGTGCATCACTACGCATAAAATGTAAATGCGAAAGTTTTTTTATTTGTTGGTTTGTCCTTCAATCACGTCGCAACGAAGCATCAGATTGACGTGATTTTTTGCATAGATATACGAGTAAGTAGTTGCAAACCCGAAAAATGATAGTGGCTACATTTTATTCAAATCTTAAACAGAGTGTACCTAGAATCATTGTTTTTTCAAGTCGGCTAAAATATGTAGATACCTGTTGGTAGCCAACTCCGACAGCAGCCATTGATCCACGTATGAAAGGCGTCTGCACGGAGACCAGACCGCGGCTGTATGCAGACAGTATCATTTCCTCCGCGGTAAAGCACCCGTCTGCGTATGCGCAGCCTAGCTCACCCACACTGTGTCCTGTGAATAAAGGAGTTATTTTTGAACAAAATTTCTCTTTTTCTTTTCTTTTCCTGCTTATTTTAAACCAGAAAGACAGGATACAATAGTTAAAGCTAACTCATAGGTACTTCCGAGTTTTTGTTTAAAGTTGTAATAGTAGACTAGTGAGTAGGTTTAGCACTTGGCTGCAATTAAACTTGCTAGCAAATTAAGGCGAATGTGGAGCCTGTTAAAATATTTCAAACACCTCGCTATTTCTACTGAAAACTACTAGGAAAATCAGTTAAGAAAAAATATTTTACCAATAATCATGTCGGGAAAGATTTTGAGTTCATGTAAAACTTCCGTTAGTCCAATTTGAATAGCAGCGATTCCGACGAAAGAGTTGAGAATATTGTCAAAGATTGTTTCGTCTGTAGATGTGATTATGTGCACAATGTCCACTCCTTTGGGTTCCAAGACACGCCGACATCTGTTATTTTAGGCGAAAGATTATTGGAATTTTAATAAATTACCAGCATTGACTTGCGCACAGGAGTATACAAAGTAGCCAACATAGTTTATACAATTACGGCTATTATGATACGTCTTAATTTGTAAGCATAAGAGCATGTAGCGCGCGCTACTGTCGTGTTTGTTTTTTTAGATATTCATCAGTTCATTATTTCATCAATACCTCAATATAAAAATGTTTATTTTCCTTTTTTATGTATACTTTATTGCACTCATAGTAAACATACAAGGATCTAAAGGTACGTTTACACGCTTGCCAAGGCTCGACAAGCATCCACAAGCCCCAAGCGTTCACAAATGTCGCTTGGTATTTGGAAGTCGTTTACACGCTTGCGAATGCGTCAGTGTGCTACGGACATCCAAGCATGGCGGACACTGAACTTATATCGGCTATTACGTTCAGTTTAACTTACTTTAATTTCAAATACAAGCAATCTCAATCTCAAAATTACTTTTATTTCAAATACAAGCAATCAAATCTCTCTTCGTTCGACCAGCCACTCGTTTTGAATAGAAAACTAGACGTGCGTTCGTCACGAAATCACAGCGGCTAATAAAGGCGCGCCAACGTGTAAACACGTCGCAAGCGCTTGCCGCAAACGTCCTTTGATTTGTGTCAAAAAACCGACACTAGTCCATCGGATACAAGCGCCCGCAAGTTCACGCAAGCCAAGCCAAACGGCCTCTTTACACGCTTGTGCTTGTGGATGCTTGTCGAGCCTTGGCAAGCATGTAAACGTACCATAATAGCTGTAGCGTGCAAAGGTTGTCTTTGATCTCGCTAAAGCGATCTCTTCCAGACAGAAGCGAATCGCGAAAGCACGGGTTAGTGCAGCAGCATCCAAATGAGGTCCTAGTTAAGTATGTATAACATATAACTGTAAAATAGACTACTACTACAAAATAAATATAAAATGTTTTACACATTTGCAATTTTGAAATTTTATACAATGGCAGATCTAAAATTTCCTTCAGCACTATGTTTTATAACCGTCAACATATTATTACTACCATATATTTTCAATGAATCAAAAAAGCGGTGGTAGTCTACTGCCCAATGTTTCTCCTTGGCGGAGGGTCCGGGGTTTGATTTCAGGCTCGAACTTTTCGGAATTATGTGCATTTTAAGCAATTAAGTATCACTTAAAGACAAATGTGGAAAATTGTTCACAAACCTCTCAATGGCCGCAGCAAACACAGGAATCCTCATGAGCTGAGCTCCCATACCGGCCCACTGGGAGCCCATTCCACTGTATACGAACCACAGAGGTCGCTTGGCATCGTCGTAGTAGTTTAACTTTTCATGTAGACATACAGTTTCGTTATTTTCACTTGTATCTTAAAATAACCATTAAAAATATTTAGAACTCAACTCCAACTATAGGTACTCGTATTCTATTATGTTAAAGTCCGAAGCCGAAATGCCGGTACATTGCCATTGAACTAAGCATCCTCAGGAATGCCCAGAGCGCTTTATTCAAAACCTAAAACTTTGTCTTCTACCTAACTAGTTATGAGGTCTAAAATCTACAAGTGCCTAAATGCCTAATCCGTCGTGTTCGTCGTACCTACCTCTTTCCTATTTTCGCGACGACGACGATTTCCGTGATAAAAATGCTTTGTGAAATCGGTCGAACTGTAATCGGATTTCGGTTTCGTTTTGATATTTAGGTATATCGGTCACATGCCTATAAGCCTGCGCTTATTACACTAGCACAGGCAGTAGGCATTAGGCACATTTAAAAATTAAACAACATTACACATTTAATACTTTTAACATACTTAATATTAGATGAAATGTATTTCTATAAAAACACTCACCAAGAAGAATAAATCCTCTTCCTAAATGACCAGAAATTCTGGTTTTGTGAATATTACGGAGTAAGGCCAATTCCTCTGGATCAATAGGACGAGATTTCAAATCCTGAATCATCTTCTCAACAGATGATTCTTGTCTGCCTGATAGAGTAACTAATTGCGGGAAATTTGCCTTATACCTTGAAATATCCTTAAAGAAATGTTGGGTCAGGTTAAGTTTAACAATACATATATCATCATTATAATACAGTTTTGATTATGTGGTTTTGGAATGCTTAAAATTTTGTGTACTATGAATATTTTTTTACCGTTGATATTACCGTACCTACAGTACCGTAGGTTTTTACCGTAGATTATTTATTAAGAAATCAAAATTAAAACAAATTTAACAAGCCTATATACACACGGACGAATTAGCATGTATCATATAGTATTCGCATAGAATAATAAGCTAGTACTTATCATTTGTAATACTACATCGATCATTGGTACAATATTGGGTTAGGTTTACCTTTGGTTTGTAATGGCCATTTAACAGGACATGAGCATTACTTCCATTCAGAGAGATATTATTAACAGCAGTGTATGTCCGTCCAAAAGTCTGATGATCGGTAACAATGCGCATACGGCCATTACGCAAAGCATCTACATCTTGTCTTGGCGAATCACAGTGCAAATTGCCCGCGAGCTGCCCATGGTGATACCCTAAAAGGACCTATTGAAAAAAAAATTGCTCTGTAAGTATAACTTGCTCTGCTACGTATTTTACTTATTGTAGAAGGTTTCCCCAGGACAATTATTATGCTAGTAGATGACTTTGCATACGACTCGACGAGTACCTACATAGCAATTTCGATTTAGGTTCAACGATCATATTATCAGGTTTAAGTGGTAATAATAATCGGTATTGATGACTTAACGTGATATCCGGAGCGCGCATACAAAGTAGATACTTAACCGTACCGTAACCGGTATCTAACCGCGAAATTACATTTTTAATTTGGTTTTTCGGGATTTGTAAACTAATACGACAAAGTAGGCTTTTGGCATTCCAATTGCGCCATTAAAATAAATATAATGGCAGTATCATCTTTACAGGTTTATGTAAAAAATCTTTACTAAAAATTGTTCAGTTTTTGAAATTAGTCAAAATAATGAGTTTGGCGTGAGTTATTCACACTTTATTAGTCGACACTATGAATAATTTATTAAACTGAGCACTTTCAAGTAAAGATTTTTATATACAAATCATAGCGTTTCTGTTCACCTTGGTGATCGCTGCTATCCCCGATGAAGCTTCGGCATATCCAATGTTTGACATAACACTGCCCACTAAAAGAGGATCACTTCTGTTGGTACAGTAAACTGTTTCAAATGCCTTTAGTTCTGCTTTATCAGCTTCCGGTTCAGCTGTAAGTAATTAATTACTAAGATAAATGTATTTTTATATTGCCTCTGCCTTCAGAAGTTGTATACATAAACAAAATGTAGTAAACCAAAAATAAGTAATGTAAAGCTTTACCAGAAATATAAAAAAACTTGCTCTGGGGGCGCCACTAATATATGGTTTGTGGTCACTAAACTAAACTTCACATACATTTGCAGTAGATACACTATTTTGTTTTTTTATTAGCATATGTATTTCATTTCGTCCTGCTTCCTTATTAAGGAAGTATAAGCTACTCCTATGGTATAAGTACCTATACATTTTAAATAAGTATTTTTTTGTTTGTTTGTTTGGATCTAAATGTTTTTACTAGGTCGGCTCATACCTGAACCAAAGGCTTCTACATATTCAATAGCTTGTGGCAGTACTTTCGCTTCGTCATAAAACTGTCTTATAAAGTTGGCCATGTTTTCTGGATCTCGATAAAAACCAAATCTTGGACCTGCTTTATCTCGAGGAAGTGAAATAAATTCATTTTTCACATGTACAACATCGGCATAAACTCTGAAATAAGATTGAATAACACCTGTATCACATTCATTCCTAAAAAGGAAGAACTAAAAAATGGGCTTGGCACTTTATTATTCAAGAATCTGATAGTGGAACCTACACTACGCGGTTGGAATTTGGATGCCATGTGAGCCTATGAGACTTCGTAGTAAAAATTATTGAATTGAAATGAAATAAATTAGTTTATTTCTTAATTTTTAACCTTATGATATGACATCCTTAATAATAATAGGTATAAACCTATTTTTTTCGCATGACGTACCTTAAAGCATTTTTAGCTTTTTGAAGGAATAGAATGCCAATTGCCTCAGATATAGCGCAGCCACCAGCTTCAGTATCAAAGGATTTCGTTTTACCATCCATACTTATCTTCGTTGCTCTAAAAGATAAGAATTTTTCATTGTGAACCATTGAGAATTAACGATGATTAAAGTAAGATTATTAATTTTATTAGATGATAATGATAAGTAATTAATCATCGATAACCATCTAAATAATTTTTAAATACATATCAAAAATTGCAAAACCGGCAGGAATCGAACGTGCGCCTTCTGGGTTCGCGCCCGACGCTCTACCCACTAAGCTACAGCATCGCTTACTGCCAGTAATTAATTAATTAATTAAGTGTATCTACATATTCCTAAGGAAATCCATACTTCCATACTAATATTATAAATGCAAAAGTGTGTCTGTCTGTCTTTCTGTCTGTCTGTCTGTCTGTCTGCTACGTTTTCACAGCCCAACCACTGAACTGATTTTAATGAAATTTGGTACAGACTTGGGATACATCATGGAGGACATAGGCTACTTCTTATCCCGGAAAATTGAAGAGTTCCTACGGGATTTAAAAAAACAGAAATCCACGCGGATGAAGCCGCGGGCATCCCCTAGTTACATAATATGTATTAAATAATACAATCATGATTTAAACCAGCTACGGGAAGTCTACTGCTCTGATAGTTTGATAAAATGTGGCGATTGCAATCACCTCTGATTGGCTAACTATGTATGATACTATTGCACTTATGACAAAATGCACTTCTGTATAGCAATAAAACCATAAAATTTACACCATACATTGAGCCGATCACGGCTATTGCGCTTGTAGCAATGTGATATTCCCAACTTTCTGACAACGTGGGAGATCTTTTAATCCTATTTAACATTATTTAAAGATAAAATTAGAAGTACCTTCCATAATGTATGGTTGACTGAGGATGCAAGCAAAGTGATGATCCTCCGACGATGGCAGCTTCACACTCGCCGCGTTTGATGGCGAGGTAACCTTGCTCTAAAGCTTTGATGGAACTGCAGCCGGACTCATTGATGGCCAAAGACGGACCCTTCACATTTAACCAATAAGAGATGCGGTTGGCATACATTGTTTTAGAAACCCTGTCAGAAAAGAATAATTTAATTACTTAGTTATCTATTTATCTGCATCTGTGTTGGCCAAGTTGTCGAACACAGTTGATGGACACAATACAAATAGGAATAGAACAAGTTTATTCAAATAAAACTTTTACAAGTGCTTTTGAATCGTCACCTACATCTACGTTGCGTTTGTTCAGAATGCATATCCTGCCGAGAAGAACTAGCAATAAACTCGGCGGTTGCTTTTTTCAAATAGCCAATTTAAAATGTTATGCCATGTTTACTTAAGTAATTGCAAAATGTATTTTGTTACCGGAAATGTATGTAATTCAGTCGTTCTTTGGAATACCTAGTCATTCTATGAAATAGGTACCGAGTTTGTTTTGGCATATTAAAATATAATTATGTAATCTAATACATATTTACCATGTCATACACTTAACTGCGATCACCGGGTGAGCACGCAGTCAAGGACTAACTTGTAACTAAAAAACCGGTGTCGGCCATCTGTCTACTATATTTGTACGCCGACATGGCTAATGTGCTGAACTATGTTTCTTAGATTTAATACCGTATGTACCTACTTATACACATTATGCAAATAAAGAATTGCATTGTACTGTGTTGTATGAGTCGTGCTCTCAAAATTATGGACGCGTATGCATTATGGATATTTATAATGATAATGACGATGACAATAGTTTAATAATTACAACTTATACAAACCCTAATAAAGAGATTCCAAACTTTGCCTCATTCCATTCACTGATAACTTGTTCAGTTTCAGAATTTTCGTTACCGATGTAGATACCAACTTTCTTTCCAGAAAGCTCTTCCGGGCACATACCTGTAGGTAGGTGTAGAAAATATAATTCGTTAGTTAAATACAAATAACCAAAAGCTCCCGCCCGAAGAGGCGTCCCGCAAGTGCCGCAGAGATGTCAGCAAGTGTCGGTGCTGCCCACGATTTTGGTTGGCATTTGCTTAAAGTTAGAACAATAGTTGCAATTTAAAGGTGTTAATTTTACTAACACAACTGAACTATAGACTCAAACGGAGCCGGTTGAAAGTGCGAGGACGAAAGAGCACACAATCTATACATATAATAAAATTGTAGAAAAGTGGTGTCTGTACAATGGAAATATATAAAAAAAAGTAGCAGGGGTTGTTATTATATCGATGCCGAACCCGAAATTGTAATTAATTTTTTTTTGTTTGTTTGTCTGTTTGTCTGTGTGCTTGTGCACGCTAATATCAGAAACGGCTTATTCGATTTAGATACGGTTTTCACTAATATATTTTAGTAAGCTTCACTTAACATTTAGTGTTTATTTCATGTCAATCGGTTCATAAATAAAAAAGTTATGTCAATTTAAAGAATCACGGAAATATGCTGCCCGAAAAGTCACTATTTTACGCGAACGAAGTCGCGGGCACAGCTAGTTTTAAATACGATCAAAAGCTCTGTATCTGTACTCAACGCCTAGACATAGAACAACAAAGACAAGCGGCAGGTCGATTGTCCGACGTTTTGCACGATAAATCAAAAACTATTACGCATAAAAATATATAAAAATCTGTTTTAGAATGTACAGGGAAAGAAAACCGTTCATATTGTACCCCACTTGGCTTTGAAAATATTAATTACACATTTTAGTTTTTTTTTGTAATGTAACCACAAATTCACGGTATTCGAATTTTTTCCTTTACTTGTGCTAGCTAAAAGACCTACCTACCTCCCAAACATGATTCTAGGTCAACGGAAGGAAGTAATCTATAAACTTTCTTGATAGACATGACAGACGGACACTCAGACAGATAGACAGAAAGACAAACAACAAAGTGATCCTATAAGAGTTCCGTTTTTCCTTTTGAAGTACGGACCCTAAAAACGTCAATCGGCTTTTTTCTGTCCGCACGCCAGCAATTTCGAACGAGAACGGACGAGAATAAAAATCGCTGGACAGTCTCATACTGTTAACGAAGTTCTGCACTAACGAAATTCTCATGCATCTCGTTGACCAGCAAATAAAATAATCTCACCAGCATCATAAATAGCTTCAAATGTCTTTTCTAACAACTTGCGGGTCATCGGTTCCATGTTATTGGCAAGATGGTAGAACACTTTGAAGAACTGCGCATCGAATAAATTAATTCCAGGCACTTTGCCCGTGTACTGAGCTACTTCGGGGTGGTCATAATTCCAGCGGCTGTTCTCGTTGTTTACTGGGTTTATCTATGGACATAAGACAGGTTATTTGATCATTCATGTTTTTAGGTACCAGAGGGGTGATTCGATAACTCAATACGGAATGATAGTCGCGGAGCTCATTTGCCATTTATTTTTAATCCATTGAATGTTTTATACGAAAAATTATTTTAATAGCACTCAATAAGCAGCAGTGTAGAACCAACCAATGTCAAATGAGCTTGACGGTTATCATTTAGCGTTGAATACTGAGTTAGCGAATCAGCCTGCATGCCGGCCTCACTTGGTCACGTCTTGACCCGAGAAATTAATGTCGATGGTCACGCGTCCCTTTACGACACTTATCTCTTAGGAGACAGAGAGTTTGTTTGGCGCTGTGCGAACTAATTTTTTATTTTCAACTTCGCTATTAAGTATAATTGCATACTAATAAGATCCAATTCAATATAGACTAGGTATATCGTTTTTTTTTTTTAATTTAGTGCGACAATACCCTATTAAACAAAATTTGCCTGCATTTCAGGCAAATCTGGAATCTTTTTGCAAAGTTCTGCAAGAAGTTCTTCCTGCTTAGGTTTTTGCCGCCCATATTCGCCGTTAGGTTTTACCTTGTTATACAGAATATCTGATAGGTCCTTCACACTATTGGAATCTGGAAATATACCCGCCATTCCAGATATTACGACTGTATCATCGCATCCATCATTTGCTGTTCTCTCCTCTTTTAATAATAAGTTTTTTGGCGTCGGTGCCATATCATCTGAAAGATTAAAATAAGCGATCTATAAATTAAGTTGTAATTAAAAAAAAAACACGACTGCCCTGCCAAGAAACGAATTATAATTGAGAAAAATACCGTACCGCAATAAGAATGCCATACAGCCGCCAATTTTTTTTAAAATAACCAATATCACTCGAAATGATAAAGACTAAGATTTCTAACGATGCCCTATACATCCTTCCACTTGCTTTAATTTTTATTATCTCCTCACCCTAAGGTTGCCTGGAAGAGATGGCTATTTTAGCGATAAGGCCGCCTTTTGTACATAAATCTATAATGTTATTTATATATTACTGTCTTGTTGGTGTACAATAAAGAATATTTTACTTTTACTTTATACATCCAAAATCTGATCAGGCATTTAGAGTTATGGTGAACTAAAGGAGCTCACATGGGAACATATAATTATAAGTATGAACTCTGAAAAGATTACACTTCTTTTTTGGGCAGTCGATTAATAAAGATGAGTTTAATTGCTTGAGCAGTTGTTTTCAGCAGCTGGAGAAGTTAATAATTCATCTGCAGTTGATAAAGAGGTATAACTGTATCAGAGCACTCGAGCAGCCCGAGGCAGGCAGTGTAGGTCTATCTTAGGCCGGCAAGGCTCCTACAAAGGCAGCTCGAGCAGTTTGCCAGTGATCAAATTACACAGAACGCGCGAGCAGTCATTAATTAATCAACAGCTTGAAGCTGCCATTGATAACTGCTGCAGCAGTCGGTTTCAACTGCTAGATCAGTCGCGGGCAGGAGGCGCGAGCGACGGACGTAGAGAAGGAATGCGGGCGGAGAGAGTAACTGCGCGTGAGCAGTGACTCGACTCGAGAAGTCAATATACGAGTATGTATTGAAATTCACTATGCAGTTGCAGCTTGAAGCAGTCTAGCTGCCCGTGTGAAGCTTGCGGTAAACTGCTCGACCGCACGACAGAATCTCGCCATGCTGCTGACCGCACCGAGTAGACAATGTAACAATGATTATAGTAATTATTAAGCTATGCGTGTGGCCGCCCAAAGTTACAAGATGCTATTAATTTAAAAAAAACTGACTTACCTAGTTTATTTTTAATTCCAAAATGAAACTGTAAAAAAGCTGGATATCTTATGCTACCAAAAGCATACTAACTGCATTTCTTTTTTTTGCTTTTTATATACCTATGTTGTTTTCTTTTAAGTTCGTACTATTGTATTCCATTAGCATTTTTTTAAGTGATTTGAATAATTACATCCATATCCATACTAATCCATACCTTACTAATATAAATGCGAAAGTGTCTTTGCGTCTGTCTGTCTCTCTGCTAGCTTTTCACGGCTTTCCTTTCGACCGATTTTGACGAAATTACGTACAGATAGGTATATTTGGGAAAGGACATACTAGGCTACTTTTGGTTCCAGAAAATTAAAGAGTTCCCACGGGATTTTATAAATCCCTATAGATGAATTTGTGGGCATTATCTACTTAGTACCTACAGTAGCTTGCATCCTGGGGACGGACATAAACAACTTTTATCCTGAATACACGGGGATGAGTTCGCAGGCATCATTTAGTATTAAGTACCTAGATATATCTCTTGAATAGGTACCTATATAAAAGGAAAAGATTTATTAACGCACAGTTCAAACTACTGGACGGATTAAGCTAAGGCATGCCTATCGTGACGTAGATATCCTCCAGATTTTGAAAATTCAACGCATGAGTGGGTAGAATAGAGATTTGAAATTTATGTAGTCCACGCGGACGAAGTTGCGGGCATAATAATTTTTTTTGACTCTCGCTTATCATGTTCAGGATTTCACCATTTAAATGTAGACGTCTGTACAGATGTAGTAAGTAGGTTTTCATAACTTTGCTAATTTATAATTTATCAGTTCTAGTTTTTGAGTAAAATGGCTGTTACACACGGACGGACGGACAAACTGACTACTACTTTATTTTACTGCAGAATCCTAAAAAATCGGCCAAGTGCGAGTCAGACTCGCGCACCGAGGGTTCCTTACTCGGGTATTTTTTCCGACATTTTGCACTATAAATCAAAAAATATTACGCATAAAAATAAAAATAAAATCTGTTTTAGAACGTACCTACAGGTAAAGCCCTTTCATATAATACTGCACTTACATTGAAAATACAATTACACATTTTAATTTCTGTCTTTGTGATGTAACCACAAATTCACGGTTTGCGGATTTTTTCCTTTACTTGTGCTATAAGACCTACCTACCTGCCAAATTTCATGATTCTAGGTCAACGGGAAGTAACCTATAGGTTATCTAGACCAACACGATGGACGAACGGACAGACAGACAAACAGGCAGCCAACAAAGTGATCCTATAAGGGTTCCGTTTTACTTTTTGAGGTACGGAACCCTAAAAAGAAATTAAATAGGAAAATAAAAAATTCTACATGACTGAAACATAATATCTGGGAATTAGGTATATAGATGTATAATTTTAGTTTTCCTTAGTTTGCTTAAAAGATAAACAAATCGCAGAAACTTTCTCGGAGAAACGTGTAAGCGGAGCGATTTGCCCGGCGCTTTAGATCTTCTGAAGTTTTCACTGGTGTGATGATTTCATTGACAGTTCGGCGTAACAAGGTCATGTGGGCCTCATTTATTATGTAGTGCGCCTGTTACGCTTTTCAGCGAGAAGCTACTGAGGAAAACAAAATAAAAAAGTATACTTAAATCCCAGAAAAAAACAGGTATCTTTTTTTAAACTTCTAATATCATTTTCTGCTTTGGTTTGCATACTCGTATTATATGAGAATTGGTTATATTATTATGCTTAGTTTTTAGAATTAATCGGGCTCTGTTACACAGACAGGCCGGGCGGACGGGCAAAATGTAAATTTCCCCAACAAGAGTCCAAGACCTTGCCTGTCCCGATCCATGATCCACACAATTTAAGTGCATTCTTTTGCATAGGTTTTAAATTTGTGAAGTTACTATGTGAATAATTTTCGTTTGTTGATTTGCATACAATAAAATATTACCTTGACTTTTCATGCATTTTTAACGCGACAGTATTATTTAGCGTAAGGGCAAAGGATACAAAATTATAATACTAGTTTATCGATAAGATAATAATATCATCGATGGTCGGTCGCTTACCGCTTGCCGATGGTAAGCGACACCTAGATACCTTGCATCTACTAATACAATGAAACAGTTACAGGATAATTTCTGTTTACTATTATAATATTCATTTACGCTTAGGTATATATCTTAAAATCCTGATACCAAATTCAAAATTTCAAAAAATAGGCGCTTTTATTCATATCTTAACATGGAAAAAATTTCATTAACAGGGCTCTCTCCGTCACTTACTCCATACAATCGTAGTTCCAATTTCATTTAAAAATTAAGCAACCAAAGTCCATAAAATTTTGCAGACATATTCTAGAAACTAATATCTGTGCCTGTGGTGTATTAGATTTTTCTAAAAATATGTAGTTTTAAAAGTACAGGGGCTCAAAGATTTGTATTTGAATTTTTAAGACCGCGTAACTTTGAAATCGAATATTTTAACAGAAATCTGGAAAACCAAAGGCATAGATATTAGTTCCCGGAACGTTTCTACAAAATTCCATTGAGTATGATTGGTTAGTATTCCAATGAGAGACGAACTACGTTTGTATGGAGCGAGTGACGGAGAGACCCCTCTTAATGGTGACGGAAACCATCGTGAAGAAACTTGCTACCTGACAGTTCTCCATAATGTTGACTTGAGGTGATGGTTATGATTAAAAAGGATTTTTTTGGGAACAGCTGTCAATAACAGCAAAAATAAGAATGAATCTATAACCACATCAATTTTTATTACATCCTTACATCACATCGTCACAGTACAATACTGTGGTGTTTTAATATTAAAATGGGTAGATATAATTAATAAATATTATAATGCTATTCTATTAATTTAATTAACAATGGTTGCGAAGATATCAGGACTGATGATGTAAGTTTCGCACAAGTTCTTCTTTTCAAAATCTTTTAGTAGATCGTTGTCCAGATGGCGGTTCACAATGGAAGCACAACGTAAATCTTGTGTTGTAAAAGCTAAAGGCGTTTCCAAATCGTACTCCACTACTTGTTGTTGCGAGTGATTTTGTAAGGAAGCTTTATGTGACGCAGATGACCATGGTCGAATAGATATGAGGAGAGAACGAAGTGGACGCGGGTCTGACTGATAGCGTCGTACTTGTAGTATTCTCCCGTACGCCGCTTCAATACACTCTTGAACATACTGAATCGAGTGGTTAAAGCGTCCCAGAAGTTTCTGCACACACAAATATATTTTTTCTGTCCAAGTACAGTTGCGCTTTAGCACGCAATCCAGGTCTTCCAAGTTGTCATCGTTGATCAACAAAGCAAACATGTGCCGTATTACTGCAGTTTGCAATGATTCTTCTGTTTCAAAATCAGCTAATTTTTCTTCAAATGTAGCTTGAACATCTTTTGGTGAACCACCGATACAGAATATTGTCCCCGTTAACCCTGCAAATGATTTTTTTTATAAGTACTTCACTTGCCTTTGGCATTTAGCATCTCCTTCATATTATGCCTACTAATATGTGCTAAGCTGTATTTATGAATTTTTGATCTAAGTTAGAAAAATATTATGCCTGACACAAACTGTGAAAGAATAATAATCATAACATAACATAATTATAAAATAATCATCTTTTCAGTTTTACAATAGGAATTTATGTTATTTGTCATGATATGATAGTGCAATGTGCACCATTGTCATCCGATGTCCTCTGTCCACCTAGTGAGGGCCTGTCAACGCTACGTTTTTCGGTGCGAGGTCACCGTTCTAGAACCTCAGGACCTCAACGTCCATCGGTTTTTCAAACGATCTGCCCCGCCCAGTACCACTTCAATTCATTATAAAATTTATAAATACGAATAATTTTTAATGAAACAATTAATTTACCATGGTCTTCAAGAATTGCAGCCATTTCTAGCGCCACCAAAACTCCACTTTCATACCCAAGAAGATAAAATCGCCCCTTCAGTTGAGTCTTTTTTTGTAGAATCTAAAAAATATATCTTAATATAAGTACTGGCATACATCTTGCGCCTCAAACGATCAATTCTTGTGTTTCAAACCGTATTAATTATACAATAATCCTTTGCTCGTATTTCATTATATATTTTTCGAAAACGGCTCAAATAATTTGGTTTATGATTTAGATAATGTCTTACTCTACTGTATTTTATAGTTTATTTTTTTATTTTTTATTAAAAGTAGTTGACCTGCCCTGTTCCATAGACAAGTATTATGTTATATTATAAAAATAGGTTATAAACCTATCTCGTGAAATGTTTTGTAATTAACCCCGAATTTGAATTGAATTGAATTGAATAGGACCATTTTTTTACCGAACTGAAACCAGTAGTTACGTCTCCTACTAACTTACTATTAATTACTAACAGTATCCAACTACCTTAATGTATCTTTGCGCTATATCTTGAATAGTCTCATGAGGTCTGTCGACGCCTGGCTGCAGTACGAGTGCGGGTAACTTGAGCCGCTTACTAAATTCACTGAATCGCAGGTGTAACCCTTCTACGCCCGGTACTATGCACATGAACGTTTGTCTAACGTAGCATTCATCAGCTCTCTGAAACATTTATTTTATTTTTATCCTTCATTAATTTAATACCGTTACTTAAATTTTTATTGTAGTTTTAGCTACATTCAATAAACATAGCATTAGTAAAGTTGCTTACCAAATTAGCACTTGTAGTTAATGTTGGCAATATTACTATGTCCGTGGTTGCTACGACAGCATCTTGTTCAACGTATGAGAAGAATGTTGTTAAATCTTTTGTTTCAGGTAAATCTTTCCATAACATTCCATCTTCTAATTCTCGTATTCTGTAAAATTTTTGGATGCTACGATTATTGTCTTATCTGTATAGTTTCGTAAGTTTTGATCAAGTATTACAGATATATATAAATCCTTCTTCATAAATAATATTAGTGGCAATCTTTTCCTTTTATATTATTCCATACAGGTATGCTCATGTTTATACAATCTTGTACGATAAAATTAAATGATTAATAAAATTAACATACGACTTTATTAATCTTTTTTAAATAAAATAGATGTATTAATTCAATTAATGCTTACTTTTTGATTGTTAACAATGGTATTATATTCTCGTCTAGTAATATATTGTAATCTTCATACAAACTAGTCCGAATAATATGTGATTTTGCAACATTCATTCCCAAGTCTTTCAGAGTTATTTCTTGTGAAACATCATGCGGTATTACTATATCTACAAAACAATTTAACAGTCAGTAGTATTAATAATATTTATTTATATTACGAGACAAATTAGAAGTACCTACTACCTAGCATCGGCAAAATTAAAAACATGGCTTTTATTAATTGAGATTTAGACACTACTTTAGTAGTTTTTAAGTAGTAGTATCAGCGCCACTATAACGTAGACGTACTACGTGGTCATAATAATAAAAATGATTTTCTTTACAATTTATGTAAAAGTCTATTATCAAGTCCAAACTTATACCGGTTAACAATATATATAATACATACATGCGAATAACATAATGAAAAAAAAACTACTATACTTTTACCTGCTACTTCAGCCACTTCTTGTAATATGTTGCAACTAGAATTTCGCGTGCGATGCACTTCTACATAGCGTTGCTGTGAGCATAACGCTTTTTCAATAGCATCAACAGCATTATTTATTGAAATAAAGCCTCTATCAATTTTTTTTCCAATCTGTTTCAAATAAAAAAATTGTAAGTAAGTGAGGTACTTACTTCACTATAAAAACCGAATGTTTGGTTAATAGGTATCATAATTTTTTTGCCGGTCTTTTCTACTTACTTCTATCCATGGCGGTAATTTGATAATCGTAAATACTGCATGAGGTTCTGTGAGGTTTATTCGCTCACTTACATCTTTTCTAAAATCAATTACTGCGAAATACCTGCAATTATATACATTATTATAATGTAAATAAATAGCGAGTAAATGAGCAGCCGGGTCACCTGATGTTAAGTGATTACCGCCACCAATGAACATTTGCAGTACCAGAGGATTATTAAAAAACAAAAAAAACGAAAACGTGTTTATACCTTAGAGCACTGCTCGATGTTCGAATAGAAGAATTTAAAATTTCCAAGCTTTGTAAAATATTTTCACTTTGCGTATTTGAATCTAAAACGCAATATATTCCTTCAACTTCGTCAATGCTCTTTTTGTTCAATAAGTCAAAAATGTTTTTACTCCAAGCATTTCCGTATAACACTGAACAATGAACGCCTAGTTTCTCCCAGGACCTGAAAATTAAAACATGGAAATCCATGCAAAATTTAGTTACTCTTAACTTTTAGCTAATCGTCATCCAATTTTCATGAGGTTTGAAGCTGATTTCCACTTCCGGGATAATGGCTTCCCAACCTTCCCAAAATAAATTTTCGCACACAAATCTAATCACTATTGACAGGCTGGCAGGTTTGGATATAATGATTTAGAATTATAAGCAGCCTTAACGATTTAGAATAGTAATAAAAATAATAATTAGTAAAAAAATGTACCAACCTAACCTCTTTACCAACCTACTAGAACGAAAACAAGTTCCTACCGTTCAACCTACCGTTCAAACAAGACGTATTTGCGCGAGCCCATAATAATAGTATAAGATCTTTACCTAAGTTTAAACAATATGCTGTTTGTCTTACTGAGACAATGCAGTACAAGTTCTTTAGCACCGCGGCTTATCAGCCTGTCGGCCAATCGTATTCCCAAAACCTCATCGTCTAACAACAGAAGCTGCAATCTATCAGCAGAGCAATTTATTCTGAAACAGATAAATTCAACTGAATTGTGTCATTACAATTAGTCTAGTTTCAAAGTTTCTTTAAAATATAATATCTCAGAATCTCATGTGCTCAAAAGAACAAAATCCGTTGCTGGACGACTCACATTTGTTTTGTTTCCAACGTTCTTTAGAATTAATCTAAAGCATTTGTCCTTTCAAAGTGGAACTGTAGTAGTATTAATTAAGATAGAAGTAAGTAAATGTTAGAGGTTAGATTCCATTACAATAATACGAAATCACAGTCGAAGCTAAAACATAGCTTGTAAGTAGTGCATACTTAGTGTCGGTGCAGTACAATGTATCATCTTGCACGTGAAGCAGCACTCTGCCGTAATGCTTGCTGCCGGCTTGCAAGCGCACCGCGCGTGCCGCCTCGGCAGCCGGGTACACCACGCGTGTTAGCGGTCGGACGTAGCCACGCGCGATTCCTTCGCTCACCATTAGTTGCAGCTTCTGATATTTTATATTAAGTTTATTAGAAGCTAATAATCTTTATCAATAAATTAAGCAAGCGAGTGTTTGTTTATTTGTAAATTTCTACGTGAGCACCGTTGTATATTTTTCAGAAGTTGGCTAAACAGAGAAACAAACTTTTAAATCATAGTCGAAATAATCTAAGAAGCCAGTTAAAGAAGCTGAAGGTAGCAATAGATTGCAACGGTTTACTGAAAAAGCTGCTTTTTTTTATCTAATAGGTACTTATAATATAATAATAAAATAATATAATAGGTAATAAAAATGGGATATGTCAGCACCGTTCTTAGATTAATAACTTACAATCACTTATTGCATAGAAATCCGCTACTCATCCATACTAATATTATAAATGCGAAAGTGTGTCTGTATGTCTGCTACGTTTTCACGGCCCAATCACTGAACTGAATCTCATATTCTGCCATGCTTGGCAGAATATGAGATTCCACATAATATTTAAGACCAATGTACTCGTATATTATACCATATTCTAGCAAATAAACACTTCTTATTCTTATTCTTATTCTGATTTTAATGTTTGGTACAGACTTGGGATACATCCCGGGGAAGGACATAGGCTACTTTTTATTTCGGAAAATCAAAGAGTTCCTACGGGATTTAAAAATACCAATATCCACGCGGGCGAAGCCGCGGGCATCCTCTAGTTTACAATAATAAATACTTACATTTAAATCTTTTGCGTTTTGAGGTTCGAATAACGTGGAAAACCGCTGCGTGCAATAAGACCTAGATTTGGTTAAGTAAAACATTTCAAAGTTGTCTTCTTCGTTATCCATTATTACTGATGTGTCGACAACAAATCCGAAAGCTGAGCAACACTCGCGTGAAGCCTGCAAGTTATACGGTCTACATAAATAATCAAGCTAATTTAAGTGCTATTCAAGTGTTATTGAAAGCTTGATTCATTGTTTTCCGTCCATGCATCATTAAAATCCCATTTATTTTATTTTATTTATTGTGGAACCGCCCACAGATTACGAAATTGGCTTTTCCCTATTACCATAGTCTGCAATTTGGTAGGAAAAGGCCACGCATATATCTTGCCTAGTTCTTTTTTTTTCAATTTTTTCAATCTTATTTAGAGAGTTGGGTCGGCTAATGCGACCATGTGGCTCTTGTAGGTCTTAACTATATTATTGTAATACTTAAAACTTATTTTAACAAAATCCATAATATTAAGTTCTTCCACTGCAGCAGCAAGGTCATTCTCCATAGAGATGGTAGTGAGAAAACTTTTTTTAGTGATTTCGTTTATAAAAACAGAAGATAGCAGAGGAGATAGTATACCCCCTTGTCGTACACCGGCAGAAATATCGGCCCAGTCAGAGTAATCTCAATCAGTATAGACTCTGACTGCGATGGAAAAGGTTTACGGGTATAAATAAAGCAAGCCGGTAAAGCCGAGTAGCACAACAAAACTGAAGTCGAGAGTTGTCTGTGTAAGAACGGGAAACAGATTGGTATTGGACTTAAAAGGTTACGTTGAAAGCGGTAAGAGAAAAGTTGTTTAAAAAAAAATCTAAAATTATGGAATTAATGGGGAGGATTGAAATGCGACGGTACTGAGAAAGTGAAGAAGGGTTTGATGTTTCGGGTAAAGGTATAACATGGGCTAACAAGCTGTAGGAAAGGTTACGACTTACGTATTTTATAGATTACCTATATTTATTTTTATGACTTACGGTTCGTAGGTCTGCCGTAACGGAACTGATGACTATATGGCAACCTTTTCCTCTGGTACCTTCTAGAACCATATCTCTAAAAGAGCTATCCCGGGAATTACCAATATGATCCTCTGAAAGAATAGTTATAATATAAAATTCTTCTTCACTGTATTGTTATTCATACATGTAATGGTCGATAATATACCTTTTAGTTCTGGGAACAACTTTAGTAAAAACTGTTTCTTCTTGATATTACTGACTGTAGTGTAAATATCACATCCAAACGCCAGCGCAATAGATATGACCGCTTGACCCAGAGCTCCGGCGCCTCCATGCACGAGAATACTGTTACCATGGTATAGCCGACTTCGGAAGCACTTTGAAGATAATAATAATATTTACTAAATTTATCGTAACAAGTGTAAATTAAAAATTTATAACACCCCCGACAAGTGAAGGTTACAGTAACTAGAAAAGACCGAAAAGACCTGATAACTTTCAAACGGCTGAACTTGCGGCTGAACTGATTTTCTTGGACTATTCCGCGCCTACTATCTAAAGTATCTGAGTTTTCCAAAACATCATTTTCAAATAAATAATTATGTATTCAGGCATAGAGATAGTATATAATCCTTCATCCAAGTATTCAGTCAACGTCCATCTTGACAGCTTGACATTTGTCAATTGACATCATATTATGAACCTAACGGTTATCTAACTTTTTTTTCTACAAGAAAACCAGAAAAGAGCTGATAACTCCTAAACGGCTGAACCAATTTTTTTGGATTATAGCTAAGAACACTCTCGATCAAGCCACCTTTCAAACAAAAAAAACTAAATTAAAATCGGTTCATTCGTTTAAGCGCTACGATGCCACAGACAGATACACAGATACACAGACACACAGATACACACGTCAAACTTATAACACCCCTCTTTTTGGGTCGGGGGTTAAAAATACGTCATGTCAGAATGGAGAAGGGTTGAGGGACTATCCAGTCACAAACAGTAATTAAATTACGAGTTAGTATTCTCATCCATAGTTCATATCTACTATAACTTGTTATGGTAATAACTAGTTAGGTATATTGGTCAGTATTCCATACGAGCCATACCTAATATACTATATGGTTGAATTTGAAATTAATAAGGAACAAAAAATGTTGTGTGTTTGATTCTGTGTGTGTGTTGCTGTGTGTGCTTGTGTACGTGTACGTGCGTGCCTGTTTCTGTGTTAAAAAATGATATTTTTTAAATGACATACTAATTACATGCAAATAAAGATAATATAATTACAAGACAGTAAAATGCCAGGCAATAAGCTAGAGGAACAGTAGCAGCGTCCTCCAGAGTCCAATGCTCGGGCACGGGCCACAATAATTCCGGATTCGCTTTTACACTGGTGCTGATGGACTGTCCATAAGCAATACCCATCACGCGGGCTTGGCTAAAAATAAATGAAATACATAGATTTATGCAACTGTAATACGCTCTGTGAAAATTAAAACAGAAAAAAATCTATTTAAATTAAAAGGTCGCGCACTGAAAAACACATGGTGTATGACAAAAAAAAACGGCCAATTGCCTGTCGAAAATCGAAGCCACGAACTGAGAAATATATGGTATATGACAATTGTTATCCCGGAAAAGCAAAGAGTTCCCAGGGATTCTTAAAACCCCTCAATCCACGCAGATGAAGTCGCGGGCATCATCTGCTTTATTATAATTTTCAGGCATGATAATTTCTTTCGTGATACTTCTTACGATAAGCTACCTACTTTTCATCTCGGAAAACTATGCCCACATTAAAACAGCCTAAACTGTGGATCTAATTTTTAAATATTATGGAGAATCCTGAAAACCTATAGGGTACTCCCAGTTGACCTAGAATCATGAAATTTGGCAGGTAAGTAGGTTTTAAAGCACAAGTAAAGGAATAAAACCGTGTGGTTACATCATTAAAATAGATTAGAATATGTTTCAGTTTTCAAAGTAAGACAACTATACCAAGGGGCTATCATATAAAAGGGCATTGCCTGTACATTCTAAAACAGATTTTATTTAATTTATGCATAATAGTCTTAATTAGAAATATTAATATTAACCAAAAACAATGACATTAAATAAAAAATACCCGAGTACGAAACCCTCGGTGCGCGAGTCTGACTCGCACTTGTCTGGGTTTTTTAATTAAGTAACAATTAAAAAGTATTATTATACCTTTCCGTAGTACCACTGAAGTCATATTCGACCCATGTCTTGTTATCAGTACCGTAATTACGTAAAGCATTTCCTAATACATTTTTCACATACACATCATTTAATCCTACGTATTGAACCTGAAATGATATGAATTAAGAGATGTTACTAACTTAAATAACATAAGCTACCTCAGAAGGATTAAAGAAAAACAACTCAGACGGATTGTTTTTTAAAAACGTACAACGTACCTTCACAGGAATGCCTGGATGGCTGTTGCTGGCTTTGGTTGCTTTTGTCCAATGCAAAGAATCTATATCACCTAACCGCGTCCATTCCAACGACATGTCTTGGCCGATAGTTATTTTTTTTTGAATTGGAAAACAATACTCTCCACCCCAGATGCCCTAAAACAGTAATTAGTCTATATCGTGGCCAGATCGTAGAATAGATGATATCATAAAATAATCAACCATTTCATAAAATATTGGCATGTCGTGAAATACTACATTATCCATTGTCTACATCATGATGTGTCTTGGCTCGATCAATGATGAAAGAATGTTTATTGATATGGCCAGTTAACGCAAGGCTATATTTGTAAGGTAGATGTGCTCCAATTTTGTTCTGAACCACATTCGACTTAATCTTGTGCATTATTTATAAAATCTTTTATGGGCATTCTACAGTTTTGATATGGAAAAACGTTGGTTGCCAAATCGACAATGGCCAGTACTTATTAGTCCGCTATATCATGAAATGCCACCATTATTCATGAAATAGTCTGACGCTTTTACGGTAAAATGGACTATTCTACGCTGTGGTCACGATATCTATATTTAATTTAACGTTCGTAATAAACCAAAATGTAAAAATTTTACAATAATACTCGTACATACGTTTTCAAAAATATTTGTAGCCAAATCTATAAACGGCATTTGATTCAGGCATTGTTCGTCAAATACTTTATGTTTATTAATTAAAAGATGAATTTTACGATTATCTTTATTTCTCCACTCTTTAATAAGATCTTTCAATCCAGGAGGTGGAGGATCCAACGTTAGTATAATAAGTTTATGTCTTGGAGGCAATGTGGATAATTGAGCTTGAAGTTGGGTGAGGTCAGCTTGAGAAAACATAGTAACAACACTCGTTCCAACAGTGATATCAGAAGGGCGCCATATATCAAGTTCCAGACGTGACGACCCAATCGTGTGGGCACACACACTGCGGTAAAGTAGTGACGGACGAGTGATCGGCAAATCAATACTTTCCTCTTGATTAATCAGGAAAGTATCTCGTTTGAGTACGCGATGAAGGACTTGACACATCTATTAGAAAACAAGTAAATTTTGTTAAAAGCATAATAATATTTTCACGTTATAAGCCTACTAACTACGTACTATTTCAGTAAACTTACATTATCATCAGCAGCTAAATTCGTCACCATTAGTGCATCAATGTCTTCAAAAAAATCTTCAGACTTTTTGGTTAAATCGTCTCGACAAATTTGTAATACGTTAATATTTAGTTCAGGTATATCATAAGTGTAATTTAGAATTTTTTTAAATTTTGTCTGACCTTTGTATTCGATTACTTCAACAGCATTAATATTACATTTATTTAAATTTTCTGCAAGTATTTGCATAATTACATTCATCGCAGTAACTTCCTGAAAATAGTATATATGTGTAAGTCTTTGTACCTTTTATCAATATTATAGAACTTCTTACTAAGACGTGATAATACCTATATGACGAATATTGTCCGAGTATTATTTATAAAAATATAAACGGTCACATTAATATCTGTGTATAAGACACTGTACTCACATTGATACCGTTAGTGGAGTTGTGGGGGACAAATTTTGATGTTTTTAATGCGATTCGTTCCCTATTCGTCGACGGTAGGTCGTAAAATTTCAAATTCTCAATGCTGACGCCTGCACATCTAAACAAGTAATATTCATAAGTTAACCATAAAATCTTTAAATATTGCGAAGTGTAAACGTAGTTTGAATTACATACCTGGTGCTTTGGGTGACATCAGATACGTTCACTGGTATTGTAATATGGTTATCTATCAAGGTTTTATTTAAGGTAATATGATCATTTACGTCAATTTCAATTTTTCTAATAAAGTAAGGCTGTGAAACACTTTCATGAAATCGCCTAAGTGCATTGAGTTGGATCATCCCATCAATAAATGTAACCCAATTGTCTTTCCACAATAGATGAGCTTTTGTAAATGTCGTGTTAGCATTATAAATACTACGGAAGTCATTCCTGAAATATTTCAATAATATTTTTAAGGAAAAAATATCATAGTTAATCCAGGTTAAAATTGTTTTTGTGTGATTTCAAATAAACCTAGGCTAGATGCCACTTTACTGTTAACAATAACAAATTTTATCCGGGCAGCTGTAATTATTGCTTAAAACTTACCAATAATTATAGTCCCTAGCATTCAATAATTGGTATATATCATTTGATTGTAATTCCATAACGTCCTCAAACTTGACTTCTTCTTTGAAGGATTTTATCTTTTTGTCTAATTCATCAATAACAAAACCTGTTACGACTTTAATATTGTCGTCCATAACCTAAAAGTTCGAGACGGTTTTATAAAACTACGGATGATTCTATAATGCATACATTTTGAGAACGCACGCGCCATGTTTACTGAGTCTTTAGATGTCATGATAGCCGGTGCCCATGAGGTGCCAATGTGGAGTTACAAACAATGATATGAAGAGTGCACGGTTCGTGCGGCTAATTAGCACCGGCTCCAAAATATGTTATTGTAGAACTACATTAACTCTTGTATGATAATAATAATAATCTTTATTTTGTCAGACAACAAAGGATATATATATTTAGTATGGTATGGATAGTATATTCAGTAATAAATTAAATTATTTTTTACTTTTTAGTATTTGTGATTTTGTGTGAATCTTTTTAATATTTGTTTCATTTTTTTTGAATTTTTTTGTTTATGAAAATTCGTTTTTAAATACGTGTCGTCCAAAACTTAGGTCCTATTAAGTCAAGTCCTATGTCAAAAGTATGTTTCACTAATATATCCTACTTTTGACGTGTCAGTTGACACATAGAGCAAATATGGCGAGTCCGGTCTTAAAATTAATGCATTATATATAATTTAGGTAAATGTTGAATTTTCTACCAAGTAGTTAATGAGGGAGGGGTAAACGATTGTAATCTCTCAAAGTTTGTATCGACTTGTCGTAAAACTTGGTTTTTATTAGTTAACTATTCGTTTAGTTACCACAACTGCGTCGGTCTCTGCAATGGCTTGTGCCAACAGAAACTACTCAGATTATTATTTGAACTGTGGTAGAAGATATTGGTGAATTACCTCAAAGCGACCGTTCCCTCTATGTATTGCTACGGTCAGTCGCAATTGTGTCTGGTCGTGCAGCGCGGGCTGCGAGTGCAGGTGTACGTCGCGGAACTGGACTGAGAATTGCTTCTTTGGCAATCCTAGGATCATAGCTAGTGTATCCCAAACTGCTACAAGGGTAGCAGCAAAAGGGTACGTATTTTTTCCTATAGTAAAAAAGATTCAGGATTAACCGTGATATTACAAAAATTAGTCACATTGTATTCCAACGTCCAACCAATTATATATTTACCTTAAAACTTGAAGCTATACCTAATGTATAATATTCAAAATTAATGAACTTAATAAAATAGTAACTTAATAGTTTATTATGGTATGATTAGTTGTAGTAAAAAGGGTTAGGAAGATGCATAGAAGGTAAAAGTCTTACAAAATTGGTATTACCTCTTACCACATGTCCTGTCAAATAACGATGATCGTCGTCGTGGACAGATAGGACATGCGTGCAACATGCTGATACTTTTCTATCCGCATTGTCATAATAAATCGCACCCCTGAAACAAATTTTCTCCAGTAAATACTAATACAAGTGTAAATTAAAAATTTATAACATCCCGACGAGTGAAGGTTAACTAGAAAAGAGCTGATCACTTTCAAACGGTGGAACCGATTTTCTTGGATTATAGCTAAGAACACTCTCGATCAAGTCACCTTTCAAACAAAAAAAAAAACAAAATTTAAATCACTTCATTAGTTTAGGAGCTACGATGCCACAGACAAATACACAGATACATAGATACACACATCTAACTTATAACATCCCTCTTTTGGGTCGGGGGTTAAAAATAAACAAAATTGACATAGTATTCTTTAACATTAAAAGACTTACCATTTTTCATTATGTGCCCATTCTACTAAATGTGATAGCATCGGTGTTCCAGTGGAAACTGGAAATTCTACTTTCGGGTAAAGCGCCTGCACATGTGCGCTATACCCCGCCATGTAGAGACTAAAAATACACATATGAATTGAACACTATTAAGGAAAGTCTGAAATCTGAATTTTACTGCTAAGCAAATAGAATTAGAAATTTTTCTTATGAATAGAGATAAAGGAAACGGGTACCCGATCCCGTAACGACAAGTTTATAAGTTTATAAGAACACAAATGTTCTTCCACCAGTACTGAAGCTGGACTACATCATCCTATTACTTCGAATTCTGCAGCTGGTGTCAACTATTTTGGAATAAGTCAATCCACCTACTTAATCCATATATCTAATACGCACAAGATAAAGTTGAAAGCTAGAACCCCACTGCGATCGCTTAAACGCTGAATATTAGAGTAAAATTGTTTTTCTGTCGCTTGGTTTATTTTAATGTTGTTGCGCATTTATATTCACGAGCTCAGAATTTTCTCCTCTTTCATTTGACATCCCACTCGATACAATAGCAAAAAAAATTTTTGGAGACCTCCAATTTTTTTGATGTAATATCCGTTAGGTCAATTTTTTCGTATAAAATATAGCCTATGTCACCCGGAACTTTACAACGAATCAACTGACACCTCATTCATCAAAATCAGCCCAGTAGTTTAGGCACTACGGTGAAACACGCAGGATCTGGATACAAACATACATACATACTCGTACATACATACATACATACATAGACTGCTAAAATCATAACCCTTCCCTTTGGCTTTGCCGCAGTCGGGTAAAAAGAGAGATTAAACTGATTCATCATGAAATCTCTAAAACTACAATTTCTACGTTTCTTTTAGGACATAGGCATCAGCTAAGAAAATATTTTACGAAAATTCACGGCTAGGGGGGTAAAATACAAGTTGGCCCTTAACTGCAATTTCACTTGGTGGTAAGGGATGATGCAGTCTAAGATAGAAGCGGGCTAACCTGGAAGGGGTATGGCAGTTTATATTAAACCCATACCCCTTTGAAGTTTCTACACGGCATCGTACCGGAACGCTAAATCGCTTGATGGCACGGCTTTACCAGCAAGGTGGTAACTGGCCACGACCGAAGTTTCCCAACAGACCAGACCAGAGATTAAGAAATTATAAAATTTCAAACTCCTGCTGGAAATCGAACCCGGGATCTCCCACTAATAACACCACAGCGCTTACCACTGCGGCAGGAAGATCGTTAAATAACGAAGGTCTGACCCTCACGGGCTCTTAGTACCTACATTAAGTATGTAAATTGCGAGCTCTACAGGTCTATTACGGTATGAAGTCGTGGGTTTCACTAGGGGCTGGCCTTTTGGCAATATGTTTTAAAGCGGGAAAACTTAACCTCATAGGAAATAAGAAATTCTACGCGGTCAAGTTTAGGGGCAACTGCTAGTTGACCAATTAATAAAAAAAAACATCTTACTCTCCAATTGCTTCTAATAGAAACTGTGCATTGTCGGGGTGTCCACGTCTTGTCAGTGGCACATGTCTGCAGGATTCAGGCAAAGCCCGCTTGAGGATAGCCTGCAGGAGACCGTGCGGAGCTATCTCCACCAACACTGCATTTGATGGGATGTGTCTTAATGTCTCTTCGAAAAGTACTGCATTCTGCAATAAAAGTTTTAACTTTTTAACCTTAATTTCTTCAAATAGCATTTATGAGGAAGTTTTAGTTGTTTTATTTAAAAATTTTTTTGGCACACACATATTATGTACGGAAAGACAATGCAAGATACTAAAGATACTATACAAAAGGGTACAAAGGCGGCCTTGCTGCTAAAGCAATGTCTTACAGGCAACCATTGGCGAAAGGATTTAACTGAACAGAGCGCGGGATGGTGCAAATAGTAAAATTAATAAGCACATGAGTACATAGACAATTGAACACACATTATAGGTACTTATTGCATAAAATAAATATATAAATACAGTAATATATAAACATCACGTGCCTATGTAATATATATATATACACCAAACATATATACATGTACCTATATAGTTTTAATTCCGTGAGTAAAAATACTAACAAGCAAATTGTTCGTGTGATATTCTGCCGATGAATATTTGGCAATCGGGTCATCCCACATTTCTTCTGGCACTGATGTAGAAAGCCAGCGTTTACTGCGTGCTTTGGGTAATTTGATCACTTCACTCAAATACTTGAGCAGGCCTGGACCTATGGACAGTTGAATATATCTAAACTTGGCACCTAAAAATTCTGCAGAACGGGATAATTCACCTTAGTAGAAAGGTTTTTCGGTAAAGAGCGCGTGGCCTTCCATTGTTTACTAAGCTTTGCTTTCACTACAGATGTTCTTTGAGTAATTCTAAGCATATCTACTCCAGAAAACATTAAAAAAAGTACTTACTGTAGACTGCTGGGTGACTCAATCGTTTTTCTATTACGAATGAGGTTACTCATAACTGCACTCTTTTGGGTAATGTTGAAATCCTTATCTTCTCCGCCAGCTCGTTTGCTCGCTATTTTTACTAAAAAAATCTATTGAGAGGCATCCGAAGTAACCGATTAAAAACACTTCTTTATTTTATTGTACGCGAAAGAAAGCCCAAAATGTTTCTCTGTAGTATTATAAGATCCGTTTTAGTCTAGCGTCCAGTAACTATTGGAAAATTTGAAACTAGCTAGCCCTAGCTAAACTTACAGTTTTCAACCCCCGACACAAAAAGAGGGGTGTTATAAGTTTGACGTGTGTATCTATGTATCTGTCTGTGGCATCGTAGCTCCTAAACTAATGAACCGATTTTAATTTAGTTTTTTTTGTTTGAAAGGTGGCTTGATCGAGAGTGTTCTTAGCTATCATCCAAGAAAATCGGTTCAGACGTTTGAAAGTTATCAGCTTTTTTAACCCCCGACCCAAAAAGAGGGGTGTTATAAGTTTGACGTGTGTATCTGTGTGTCTGTGTATCTGTGTATCTGTGTATCTGTCTGTGGCATCGTAGCGCCTAAACGAATGAACCGATTTTAATTTACTTTTTTTTGTTTGAAAGGTGGCTTGATCGAGAGTGTTCTTAGCTATAATCCAAAAAAATTGGTTCAGCCGTTTAAGAGTTATCAGCTCTTTTCTAGTTTTCTTGTAGAAAAGAAGGTTAGATAACCGTTAGGTTCTTAATATTATGTCAATTGACAAATTTATGTCAAGCTGTCAAGATGCCTTCACTTGTCGGGGGTGTTATAAATTTTTAATTTACACTTGTTCTAGTTACTGTATGTATCCTTCACTTGTCGGGGGTGTTATAAATTTTTAATTTACACTTGTTTTGAAAGGAGGTGGGACGGCAGGCATGTTTACATCCTCCTCTCTCCCGCCAGAATTACTCAAAGAACACCTGTGGTAGGAGGCAAAGCTTAGTAAAAAAATTAAAGCTTCGATCCAATATTCACTCCAATACCTAAACTATTCTGGTAATGAATAAAACTTTACTTTTTCTAGCGATCTCTGTCGCTTTTCGGATGCGCAGTCGGGGTCACTATTTCTCGGGTAGGTTTTATAGCCATATTACCTACCTGACTTTTGTGACCTCGGCCTACCTAATTGGTATAGGTACCTGCATTAGCTATGTATCGCGAGTGATATGCAATGTTGGAGCACGGTACTTCTTTAGCGAAGATTCCTTTCGCAGTTAGCTGAGCCACGAATCCTTTCATAATATCAGCGGGTCCAGATATTGTGCTGGAGTTAGGACCATTGTGGCAAGCTACTTCGATCTCTGGTGGACACAATTTAGATATCTGTAACAATTCAATCAACGCTCATGTTAGCATTTAGCTCGGCCATCGCTAAATAGCACAGATGCTTGTAATTACTACGATAATATACAAAAGAATAATAAATTATGGAAAGCCCAAATAACTTCTCTCTAAGGATCAGTTAAGCTGATTTGATGATTTTAAATTTACATAATTAAGCCACTTCTAGCGTCAGAAACGCAGTGAAAATTGATACAGGTTTATTTAACTCACCGCTCACTCAGCAACTATGTCTGATAGCACGAGACAACCGTATTACGGTCATGTTTGGAAAAAGTGCGTAATACAGATATTTAGGGATTGATATAGACACTAATTTGTATTTTCATTTTTAAAATATGCTATCGCGCAGCGTGTTCGTACCTATACTTATTATGACTGTAACTGGACGATTTCTGCATGTGCATCACTACCCATAAAATATAAATGCGAAAGTTTGTTTATTTGTTGGTTTGTCCTTCAATCACGTCGCAACGAAGCATCAGATTGACGTGATTTTTTGCATAGATATACGAGTAAGTAGTTGTAAACCCGAAAAATGATATTGGCCACATTTTATTCAAATCTTAAACAGAGTGTACCTAGAATCATTGTTTTTTTCAAGTCGGTTAAAATATGTAGATACCTGTTGGTAGCCAACTCCGACAGCAGCCATAGATCCACGTATGAAAGGCGTCTGCACGGAGACCAGACCGCGGCTGTATGCAGACAGTATCATTTCCTCCGCGGTAAAGCACCCGTCTGCGTATGCGCAGCCTAGCTCACCCACACTGTGTCCTGTGAATAAAGGAGTTATTTTTGAACAAAATTTCTCTTTTTCTTTTCTTTTCCTGCTTATTTTAACAACAACAACAGGATACAATAGTTAAAGCTAACTCATAGGTACTTACGAGTTTTTGTTTAAAGTTGTAATAGTAGACTAGTGAGTAGGTATAGCACTTGGCTGCGATTAAACTTGCTGGCAAATTAAGACGAATGTGGAGCCTGTTAAAATAATTCAAACACCTCGCTATTTCTACTGAAAACTACTAGGAAAATTAGTTAAGAAAAAATATTTTACCAATAATCATGTCGGGAAAGATTTTGAGTTCATGTAAAACTTCCGTTAGTCCAATTTGAATAGCAGCGATTCCGACGAAAGAGTTGAGAATATTGTCAAAGATTGTTTCGTCTGTAGATGTGATTATGTGCACAATGTCCACTCCTTTGGGTTCCAAGACACGCCGACATCTGTTATTTTAGGCGAAAGATTATTGGAATTTCAATAAATTACCAGCATTGACTTGCGCACAGGAGTAAACAAAGTAGTCAACATAGTTTATACAATTACGGCTATTATGAAGACCATGTAGCGCGCTCTACTGTCGTGTTTGTTTTTTTAGATATTCATCAGTTCATTATTTCATCAATACCTCAATATAAAAATGTTTATTTTCCTTTTTTATTTATACTTTATTGCACTCATAGTAAACATATCGACTAACATACAAGGATCTAAAGGTACGTTTACACGCTTGCCAAGGCTCGACAAGCATCCACAAGCCCCAAGCGTTCACAAATGTCGCTTGGTATTTGGAAGTCGTTTACATGCTTGCGAATGCGTCAGTGTGCTACGGACATCCAAGCATGGCGGACACTGAACTTATATCGGCTATTACGTTCGGTTTAACTTACTTTAATTTCAAATACAAGCAATCAAATCTCTCTTCGTTCGACCAGCCACTCGTTTTGAATAGAAAACTAGACGTGCGTTCGTCACGAAATCACAGCGGCTAATAAACGCGCGCCAACGTGTAAACACGTCGCAAGCGCTTGCCGCAAACGTCCTTTGATTTGTGTCAAAAAACCGACACTAGTCCCGATCGGATACAAGCGCCCGCAAGTTCACGCAAGCCAAGCCAAACGGCCTCTTTACACGCTTGTGCTTGTGGATGCTTGTCGAGCCTTGGCAAGCGTGTAAACGTACCATAATAGCTGTAGCGTGCAAAGGTTGTCTTAGATCTCGCTAAAGCGATCTCTTCCAGACAAAAACGAATCGCGAAAGCACGGGTTGGTGCGGCAGCGTCCAAATGAGGTCCTAGTTAAGTAGGTATAACATATAACTGTAAAATAGACTACTACTACTAAATAAATATAAAATGTTTTACACATTTGCAATTTTGAAATTTTATACAATGGCAGATCTAAAATTTCCTTCAGCACTATGTTTTATAACCGTCAACATATTATTACTACCATATATTTTAATGAATCAAAAAAGCGGTGGTAGTCTACTGCCCAATGTTTCTCCTTGGCGGAGGGTCCGGGGTTTGATTTCAGGCTCGAAATTTTCGGAATTATGTGCATTTTAAGCAATTAAGTATCACTTGAAGACAAACGTGGAAAATTGTTCACAAACCTCTCAATGGCCGCAGCAAACACAGGAATCCTCATGAGCTGAGCTCCCATACCAGTCCACTGGGAGCCCATTCCGCTGTATACGAACCACAGAGGTCGCTTGGCATCGTCGTAGTAGTTTAACTTTTCATGTAGACATACAGTTTCGTTATTTTCACTTGTATCTTAAAATAACCATTAAAAATATTTAGAACTCAACTCCAACTATAGGTACTCGTATTCTATTATGTTAAAGTCCGAAGCCGAAATGCCGGTACATTGCCATTGAACTAAGCAACCTCAGGAATGCCCGGAGCGCTTTATTCAAAACCTAAAACTTTGGCTTCTGCCTAACTAGTTATGAGGCCTAAAGTCTACAAGTGCCTAAATGCCTAATCCGTCGTGTTCGTCGTACCTACCCCTATCCTATTTCCGCGATGACGAAGATTTCCGTGATAAAAATGCTTTGTGAAATCGGATTTCAGTTTCGTTTTGATACTTAGGTATATCGGTCACATGTCTATAAGCCTGCACTTATACGGCATTAGGCACATTTAAAAATTAAACAACATTATATTATACATTTAATACTTTTATCATACTTAATATTAGATGAAATGTATTTCTATAAAAACACTCACCAAGAAGAATAAATCCTCTTCCTAAATGACCAGAAATTCTGGTTTTGTGAATATTACGGAGTAAGGCCAATTCCTCTGGATCAATAGGACGAGATTTCAAATCCTGAATTATCTTCTCAACAGATGATTCTTGCCTGCCTGATAGAGTAACCAATTGCGGGAAATTTGCCTTATACCTTGAAGTATCCTTAAAGAAATGTTGGGTCAGGTTAACTTTAACAATACATAATATCATCATTATAATACAGTTTTGATTATGTGGTTTCGGGATGCTTAAAATTTTGTGTACTATGAATATTTTTTTACCGTTGATATTACCGTACCCTACAGTACCGTAGGTTTTTACCGTAGATTATTATTTGTTAAGAAATCCAAATTAAAACAAAATTAACAAGCCTATATACACGCGGACGAAGTAGCATGTATCATATAGTATTCGCATAGAATAATAAGCTAGTACTTATCATTTGTAATACTACATCGATCATTGGTACAATATTGGGTTAGGTTTACCTTAGGTTTGTAATGGCCATTTAACAGGACATGAGCATTACTTCCAGTCAGAGAGATATTATTGACAGCAGTGTATGTCCGTCCAAAAGTCTGATGATCGGTAACAATGCGCATACGGCCATTACGCAAAGCATCTATATCTTGTCTTGGCGAATCACAGTGCAAATTGCCCGCGAGCTGTCCATGGTGATACCCTAAAAGGACCTATTGAAAAACAAATTGCTCTTTAAGTATAACTTGCTCTGCTTCGTATTTTACTTATCGTAGAAGGTTTCCCCAGGACAATTATTATGCTCGTAGATGACTTTGCATACGACTCGACGAGTACCTACATAGCAATTTCGATTTAGGTTCAACGATCATATTATCAGGTTTAAGTGATAATAATAATCGGTATCGATGACTTAACGTGATATCCGGAGCGCGCATAGAAAGTAGGTACTTCAGGCGCACTAAACGGGTCTAACCGCGAAATTACATTTTTAATTTGGTTTTTCGCGATTTGTAAACTAATACGACAAAGTAGGCTTTTGGCATTCCAATTGCGCCATTAAAATAAATATAATGGCAGTATCATCTTTACAGGTTTATATAAAAAATCTTTACTTAAAAGTGTTCAGTTTTTGAAATTAGTCAAAATAATGAGTTTGGCGTGAGTTATTCACACTTTATTAGTCGACACAAGCAACTGAGCACTTTCAAGTAAAGATTTTTATATACAAATCATAGCGTTTCTGTTCACCTTGGTGATCGCTGCTATCCCCGATGAAGCTTCGGCATATCCAATGTTTGACATAACACTGCCCACTAAAAGAGGATCACTTCTGTTGGTACAGTAAACTGTTTCAAATGCCTTTAGTTCTGCTTTATCAGCTTCCGGTTCAGCTGTAAGTAATTAATTACTAAGATAAATGTATTTTTATATTGTCTCTGCCAATGACTTTCTAAGCATGGACACATCGTGGCATACAACACAAGAGCCCAAACATGGCACACGTTTCTAAATTCACCTTATGTAGCTTCAACTGCTCCATTTATACATTCCCGCTAACATTCAAGTCCTGTAAACTAACCTCAGTGATTAAGCCGCAATGTAAATCGATTATTGCACTCGAAGCTGAATAAGGTGATTTTAGAAGCAAACTTGAACAAAAAATGGAATGGAGTAGTGTAGCACTATTAATTTTTGTTATTTCTTTGAGAGATTTTTCGTTTTTGTAAATATGAAACTATTATACTATATCTATACTATATACTATTCTGCTCGTGCTGATTCACTGACTGACTGACTGACTGACTGACTCATTTGATCACCTCTTCTGTAAAATTTTGTATGTTTTTTTTTTACCGATGGTTTCGTATAGAGGACAAAAAATGATTCGGAGGAAAAATATGGATAGAGCTGATGATTGAGGATTTCGGTGAGGAGCACGGCCAGGGTATTGAAGATAGGTGGGGGGTGCTCGAACAAATGTCACTCAGAACTTCATCCAATTGACAGGGAGCTGAAAAATAAAACCAAAATGGCGGATTCAAGATGGGCCTTGAATCAAGATGGCCAAAGGCCTCCCACCAGCCAACCTAAACCAATTAAGAAAATCTCAATCGGCCCAGCCGGGAATCGAACCCGGGACCCTCGTCATACAAATCCACCGCGTTACCACTGCGCACTGGAGGTCGTCAAAAGATCTATCTATACATATAATAAAATTGTAGAAAAGTGGTGTCTGTACAATGGAAATATATAAAAAAAAGTAGCAGGGGTTGTTAATAATAACAACCCCTGCTACTTTTTTTTATCGATGCCGAACCCGAAATTGTAATTAATTTTTTTTTTGTCTGTTTGTCTGTGTGTTTGTGCACGCTAATATCAGAAACGGCTTATTCGATTTAGATACGGTTGTCACTAATATATTGTAGTAAGCTTCACTTAACATTTAGTGTTTATTTCATGTCAATCGGTTCATAAATAAAAAAGTTATGTCAATTTAAAGAATCACGGCGAACATTTTTAACGTACAGATACACGCCTCGCGCCTGAGCGTCCGTGGCTATATAAAGCGCGCTGAGAGCTATTCCACGCGAACGAAGTCGCGGGCACAGCTAGTAATAAAATAAATGTGATACAGTAATGGCCAATAGATTTTACATTGAACAAAAAAAAGCTACTCCACAGTTTTGTTTTTCCGACATTCGTGACGCGCCCTTCCATCTGTCTCTTTCCGATGTGCGTGAGAGAAAGGAATGGGAACATTGTAAATAATTTTAGATATTTCTAGTGTTTTCAATGGTTTTACTAAATATTTCACACTTTTTCGCATGTTATCTTACGTAAATAAAATTAACTTACCGGTGGTAAGTCACACCATCTCTTTTTTGCGTCGTTAACGTATTATTTTGGCACTTTTTGATCGCGCATTTAGGCGTCTTGACAGCTTTGCAGTCAACATGCGACTAATGAAGAAAGTGTGCTTACACCGAGTATAAGCACACTTACTTGGTCCCTTGTTATGCGCGCCAGTGCGATGTCCTTGCTTAGAAAGTCATTGGTCTCTGCCTTCAGAAGTTGTATACATAAACAAAATGTAGTAAACCAAAAATAAGTAATGTAAAGCTTTACCAGAAATATAAAAAACTTGCTCTGGGGGCGCCACTAATATATGTGGTTTGTGGTCACTAAACTAAACTTCACATTCATTTGCAGTAGATACACTATTTTGTTTTTTTATTAGCATATGTATTTCATTTCGTCCTACTTCCTTATCAAGGAAGTATAAGCTACTCCTGTGGTATAAGTACCTATACATTTTAAATAAGTATTTTTTTGTTTGTTTGTTTGGATCTAAATGGTTTTACTAGGTCGGCTCATACCTGAACCAAAGGCTTCTACATATTCAATAGCTTGTGGCAGTACTTTCGCTTCGTCATAAAACTGTCTTATAAAGTTGGCCATGTTTTCTGGATCTCGATAAAAACCAAATCTTGGACCTGCTTTATCTCGAGGAAGTGAAATAAATTCATTTTTCACATGTACAACGTCGGCATAAACTCTGAAATAAGATTGCATAACACCTGTATCACATTCATTCCTAAAAAGGAAGAACTGAATGAAATGAAAAAACTGCAAGAAATGAAGAAACTGAAAAAAATGGGCTTGGCACTTTATTATTCAAAAATCTGATAGTGGAACCTACACTACGCGGTTGGAATTTGGATGCCATGTGAGCCTATGAGACTTCGTAGTAAAAATTATTGAATTGAAATGAAATAAATTAGTTTATTTGTTAATTGTTAACCTTATGATATGACATCCTTAATAATAATAGGTATAAACCTATTTTTTTCGCATGACGTACCTTAAAGCATTTTTAGCTTTTTGAAGGAATAGAATACCAATTGCCTCAGATATAGCGCAGCCACCAGCTTCAGTATCAAAGGATTTCGTTTTACCATCCATACTTATCTTCGTTGCTCTAAAAGATAAGAATTTTTCATTGTGAACCATTGAGTATTAACGATGATTAAAGTAAGATTATTAATTTTATTTGATGATAATGATACGTAATTAATCATCGATAACCATCTAAATAATTTTTAAATACATATCAAAAATTGCAAAACCGGCAGGAATCGAACGTGCGCCTTCTGGGTTCGCGCCCGACGCTCTAACCACTAAGCTACGGCATCGCTTACTGCCAGTAATTAATTAAATAATTAAGTGTATCTACATACTCCTAAGGAAATCCATACTTCCATACTAATATTATAAATGCAAAAGTGAGTCTGTCTATCTGTCTTTCTGTCTGTCTGTCTGCTACGTTTTCACGGCCCAACCACTGAACTGATTTTAATGAAATTTGGTACAGACTAGGGATACATCATGGAGGACATAGGCTACTTCTTATCCCGGAAAATTGAAGAGTTCCTACGGGATTTGAAAAAAAACCGAAATCCACGCGGATGAAGCCGCGGGCATCCTCTAGTTACATAATATGTATTTAAACAATACAATCATGATTTAAACCAGCTACGGAAAGTCTACTGCTCTGATAGTTTGATAGTTAAAATGTGGCGATTGCAATCACCTCTGATTGGCTAGCTATGATACTATTGCACTTATGACAAAATGCACTTCTGTATAGCAATAAAACCATAAAATTTACACCATACATTCAGCCGATCACGGCTATTGCGCTTGTAGCAATGTGATATTCGCAACATTCTGGCAACGTGGGAGATCTTTTAATCCTATTTAACGTTATTTAAAGATAAAATTAGAAGTACCTTCCATAATGTATGGTTGACTGAGGATGCAAGCAAAGTGATGATCCTCCGACGATGGCAGCTTCACACTCGCCGTGTTTGATGGCGAGGTAACCTTGCTCTATAGCTTTGATGGAACTGCAGCCGGACTCATTGATGGCCAAAGACGGACCCTTCACATTTAACCAATAGGAGATGCGGTTGGCATACATTGTTTTAGAAACCCTGTCAGAAAAGAATAATTTAATTAAGTACTTATCTGCATCTGTGTTGGCCAAGTTGTCGAACACAGTTGATGGGAATACAATAGGAATAGAACAAGTTTATTCAAATAAAACTTTTACAAGTGCGTTTGAATCGAACTTGTAACTAAAAAACCGGCCAAGTGCGAGTCAGACTCGCGCACTGAGGGTCCCGTACTTGGGTATTTTTTCCGACATTTTGCATGGTAAATCAAAAACTATTGTGCACAAAAATAAATGAAAATCTGTTTTAGAATGTACGGGTAAAGCCCTGTCATATGATACTCCACTTGGTATAGTTATCTTACTTTGAAAATTTAAACACATTTTAATGTTTTTTAAATGATATAACCACAAAATGGTTTTCAGATTCATTCCTTTACTTGTGCTATAAAACCTGCCTACCTGCCATATTTCATGATTCTAGGTCAAGTACCCTATAGGTTTTCTTGACAGATACGACGGATGGACGGACGGACGGACAGCTAGACAGACAGACAGACCACAAAGTGATCCTATAAGGGTTCCGTTTTTCCTTTTGAGGTACGGAACCCTAAAAACCAATAAAAAGAGCAATTGGTGAGTTCCTTTTAATAATTGAAAATTTAGTTAGTTACTTCAGTTTATTGTGACTAGATAAGAAGTGGGATGAGCATGTGGATGTTGGAGAGGGAAGAGAATTATTTTTAATAAATTACCATCTCACATAAAAACACTCACAATAAGACAATTTTCATTTAAACTTAAGAAATGGTTCCAAGGGGAAAAAAAAATACTCCTTAGAAGAATTTTTCCAATATGATAAAAAGCATTGTATTGTTTGTCATCCTTTTTTAACCTCCGACCCAAAAAGAGGGGTGTTATAAGTTTGACGTGTGTATCTTTGTATCTGTGTATCTGTCTGTGGCATCGTAGCGCCTAAACGAATGAACCGATTTTAATTTACTTTTTTTTTTGTTTGAAAGGTGGCTTGATCGAAAGTGTTCTTAGCTATAATCCAAAAAAATTGGTTCAGCCGTTTAAGAGTTATCAGCTCTTTTCTAGTTTTCTTGTAGAAAAGAAGGTTAGATAACCGTTAGGTTCATAATATTATGTCAATTGACAAATGTCAAGCTGTCAAGAGGGACGTTGCCTTGATACATAATTATTTATTTGAAAATGATGTTTTAGAAAACTCAGATACTTTGGATCGTAGGCGCTGTAGGCGCGGAATAGTCCAAGAAAATCGGTTCAGCCGTTTGAAAGTTATCAGGTCTTTTCTAGTTACTGTAACCTTCACTCGTCGGGGGTGTTATAAATTTTTAATTTACACTTGTTAACAAATTTCATTACAGTGCCTATATTCGCTTGGTTTTGACATATTTTAGAATTGTTTTTTTTCCAGAATGAAAAATATAGTATATTATTATATAGTCATAACTAAGTTTAATTTTATGATTCCTTGGGATATATTTTTTTATACATAGTAATCTCATCTGTCTACTATATTTGTACGCCGACATGGCTAATGTAGCCATGTCGGCGTACAGTAGCTGAACTATGTTTCTTAGATTTAATACCTTATGTACCTACTTATACACATTATGCAAATAAAGAATTGCATTGTATTGTGTTGTATGAATCGTGCCCTCAAAATTATGGACGCGTCTGCATTATGGATATTTACAATGATAATGACGATGACAATAGTTTATTAATTACAACTTATACAAACCCTAATAAAGAGATTCCACACTTTGCCTCATTCCATTCACAGATAACTTGTTCAGTTGCAGAATTTTCGTTACCGATGTAGACACCAACTTTCTTTCCAGAAAGCTCTTCCGGGCACATACCTGTAGGTAGGCGTAGAAAACATAATTCGTTAGTTAAATACAAATAACTCAAAGCTCCCGCCCGAAGAGGCGTCCCGCAAGAGCCGCAGAGATGTCAGCAAGTGTCGGTGCTGCCCACGATTTTGGTTGGCATTTACTTAAAGTTAGAACAATAGTTGCAATTTAAAGGTGTTAATTTTACTTACCCAACTGAACTATAGACTCAAACGGAGCCGGTTGAAAGTGCGAGGACGAAAGAGAACACAATTTTAATTAAGATCAAAAGATCTGTATCTGTACTCAACGCCTAGACATAGAACAACAAAGACGCAAAATGTTAAGCGGCAGGTCGATTGTCCGACGTTTTGCACGGTAAATCAAAAACTATTACGCATAAAAATATATAAAAATCTGTTTTAGAATGTACAGGGAAAGAAAACCGTTCATATTGTACCCTACTTGGCATTGAAAATATTAATTACACATTCTAGTTTTTTTTTTGTAATGTAACCACAAATTCACGGTATTCGAATTTTTTCCATTACTTGTGCTAGCTATAAGACCTACCTACCTCCCAAACATGATTCTAGGTCAACGGGAAGGAAGTAACCTATAAACTTTCTTGATAGACATGATAGACGGACACTCAGACAGATAGACAGAAAGACAAACAACAAAGTAATCCTATAAGAGTTCCGTTTTTCCTTTTGAGGTACGGACCCTAAAAACGTCAATCGGTTTTTTTCTGTCCGCACGCCAGCAATTTCCAACAGGACGAGAATAAAAATCGCTGGACAGTCTCATACTGTTAACGAAGTTCTGCACTAACGAAATTCTCATGCATCTCGTTGACCAGCAAATAAAATAATCTCACCAGCATCATAAATAGCTTCAAATGTCTTTTCTAACAACTTGCGGGTCATCGGTTCCATGTTATCGGCAAGATGGTAGAACACTTTGAAGAACTGCGCATCGAATAAATTAATTCCAGGCACTTTGCCCGTGTACTGTGCTACTTCGGGGTGGTCATAATTCCAGCGGCTGTTCTCGTTGTTTACTGGGTTTATCTATGGACATAACACAGGTTATTTGATCATTCATGTTTTTAGGTATCAGAGGGGTAATTCGATAACTCAATACGGAATTATAGTCGCGGAGCTCATTTGCCATTTATTTTTAATCCATTAAAGGTTTTATACGAAAAATTATTTTAATAGCACTCAATAAGCAGCAGTGTAGAATCAGCCAATATCAAATGAGCTTGACGGCTATCATTTAGCGTTGAATACTGAGTTAGCGAATCACCCCGCATGCCGGCCTCACTTGGTCACGTCTTAACCCGAGAAATTTTAATGTCGATGGTCACGCGTCCCTTTACGACACTTATCTCTTAGGAGAGAGAGAGTTTGCAAAATAGAAAGAGAGAAAGGTTTCTCGGCGCTGTGCGAGCTAATTTTTATTTTCAACTTCGCTGTTAAGTATAATGGCATACATATTATACTTAGATTAATAATACATAAACAATTGCATCTTCAGTAGAGTCGCTATTTATATAAAAGTCTTTTAGTACAGTCATTTGGTGCTCAAAAAGGGGGTTAACTGGAAAGTGTTACAAAACTGTTTTGGGCGCTATTTTTCCAAGACGGCCGGCGCGGGCGGTGCGAGCGGCAAAGAGGTGGCAAAATGAAAATTCGGATAGAGCACGTTGAAATCTATAAAACCACCAATTTTTGAAACTTCCGGAAAACTTTTCAGGTAAAACTACCAAATGACTGGACTATTTGTAAAGTGAGTTTTCTATCTAGAGGTATTATACTACTAAGTATTCTGTGCTTTTATTTTTAACCCCCGACCCAAAAAGAGGGGTGTTATAAGTTTGACGTGTGTATCTGTGTATCTGTGTGTCTGTGTATCTGTGTATCTATCTGTGGCATCGTAGCGCCTAAACGAATGAACCGATTTTAATTTAGTTTTTTTTGTTTGAAAGGTGGCTTGATCGAGAGTGTTCTTAGCTATAATCCAAAAAAATTGGTTCAGCCATTTAAAAGTTATCAGCTCTTTTCTAGTTTTCTTGTAGAAAAGAAGGTTAACTAACCGTTAGGTTCATAATATTATGTCAATTGACAAATGTCAAGCTGTCGAGATGGACGTTGCCTAGATACCTAATTATTTATTTGAAAATGTAGATGATGAACTCAGATACTTTGGATAGCTATAATCCTAGAAAATCAGTTCAGCCGTTTGAAAGTTAGCAGCTCTTTTCTAGTTACTGTAACCTTTACTTGTCGGGGGTGTTATAAATTTTTAATTTACACTTGTTAAGTTCTTAACACGTAGGTGTTCTTGTGTTCGAAGTCTGGAATTAAATGGTACATTTACATTAAATGTAGGTAGAATCTTAGATTATTTATTTAAGAACTTCTTACTTAACTTCTCTACTTGGGGAAGCTTACGCAGTAGAATTCGTCTTATGGAATAAGTTGAAGGATGCATTATATAAACTTTTGTGTGTGGCTATAAGCGAAGCCATCGCATTGTGTTATTTTGTAGAAGTCTAAACTCTTAGACTGGTGGCAGTGGGATCCAATTCAATTTTTTTTTAATTTAGTGCGACAATACCCTATTAAACAAAATTTGCCTGCATTTCAAGCAAATCTTGAATCTTTTTGCAAAGTTCTGCAAGAAGTTCTTTTTGATTAGGTTTTCGTCGCCCATATTCACCGTTAGGTTTTACCTTGTTATACAGAATATCTGATAGGTCCTTCACACTATTGGAATCTGGAAATATGCCCGCCATTCCAGATATTACGACTGTATCATCGCATCCATCATTAGCGGTTCTCTCCTCTTTTAATAATAAGTTTTTTGGAGTTGGTGCCATATCATCTGTAAGATTATAATATTAAATCGGTGTCAGTATCATAGTTATAAATAACACAGAGCTTAACCGAAATATAAAAGGGTTCTAATTTTTATTTTTACAATCAAATTACATAATATACCTATGTACGTACCCTACAGGGTTATTTTTTGTCTACCTGCAATATTTTGAGAGGAGGATTGATAGCATAATGGAGAAGTCAGTTTATGCCCGGCAACTAAGCTTGACCGCACGATGAAATTTCGTCGTGCTGCTGACCACCCGGAGCAGACGCTGCTCGAGCGGTTCCATGAATGTATGCAAATAGAAAATTGTAGTTCACTGTGCAGTCGCAGCTTGAAGCAGTCTAGCTACCCGTGTGAAGCTGGCCGTGAACTGCTCGACCACACGACAGAATCTCGCCATGCTGCTGACTGCTCGGAGTAGTCATGTCTGCTAAAGCAGTCTCGTGTACGACTATGTAAGATGATTATAGTAACTAAGCTATGTGTGTGCCCAAAGTTACAAGATACTAATTTTAAAAAATCTGACTTACCTAGTTTACTTTTAATTCCAAAATATTACAAAAACTGGATATCTTGTGTTACCAAAAGCACACTAACTGCATTTCTTTCTTTTTTTGCTTATATATCTTGTTTTTCTTTTAAGTTTGTTCTATTGTATACCATTAGCATTTTTAAGTGGTTTGAATAATTACATCCATCATATCCATACTAATCCATACCTTACTAATATTTAAATGCGCAAGTGTATTTGCGTCTATTTTGTCTCTCTGCTAGCTTTTCACGGCTTTCCTTTCGACAAATTTTGATGAATTGATGACAGTGTTATCTCTGGGAAGGACATACACACTAGGCTACTTTTGTTTCTAGAAAATCCAAGAGTTCTCACGGGATTTTCATAAATGAATCTCTATAGATGAATTTGCGGGCATTATCTACTTAGTACAGTAGCTTGCATCCGGGGGACGCACATACTCGTAAACTATTATACTTTTATCCTAGATACACGGGGATGAGTTCGCGGGCATCATCTAGTAATACCTAGATATACCTCTTAAATAGGTTTTTAAAGGAAAAGGTGACTGGCTGATTCATTGACTGACTGACTGATTGATTTATTAACGCACCGTTCAAACTACTGGATGGGCTGAGGCATGCAGATAGCTATCGTGATGTAGGTATCCGCTAGATTTTTGAAAATTCAATCCCTGAGTTGGTCATAAATACTTCAAGAGGTTTTGTGAAGTTTGTTGGCTCACATCTTTTCTTATATTAACTATCGCGAAATACTGTACAAGCCCATGTGAATATCTAGTAGGAACATCGCCGAAGGGAGTTGTTTCCATAGTTTGTATTGGCATGGAATAAAAATCTAGCACGGCGGGTAGTTGTAGTACACCAGGCACCCAGTTGGTGAGGGAGGCATTGCTTTCGGTGGCGTGCAGTGCGGTTGTAGAAAAGGTAAAGTGGAATAAGATCAAAATCTTCTCAAATCACTCACAGCTTTAGCAACAAGTATTTTTTTTAATAAAATGACAGTGACGGTGTAACAGCCAGACAAACAGACAGACGGAATGGATGTACCTACTTATCCTTGTTTTTGTTCCTTGTCTTACGACGAGTTATGACTGAAATAATACGACCTTACCTAGCTCGAATAATGACGCATTATAGGTCTATGTGACGGACGTAAAGTTTGTCATACATAAGATGTAGTATAGTAGGATGCAACTATGTAATACTTTTTAATTGTTGATTTACATACAATAAATATTAACCTTGACTTTTAATGAATTCTAACGACAGTAAGAATTAATCTAAGGGCAAAGGAGGCAAATTTGTAATACTTTTTAGGGTTCCGTACCGAAGGGTTCCAACAGGATCCTATTAGTAACTAAGTAGTACCTTCATTTGGAAAGGAAATTGTTTAAAATGAGAACAAAAATATTTTGTCTAAAATGAGACTTAAGACCTAAGCAATAAGTCAAAAAATTTGACTAATTTGAAATAAGTTCAATGGTTTTATATTTCGGGCCACTTTTGAAGCACTTATTTGAAACCTTGTTGATACTTAACTCGCTGGAAGTACCTCGCAATTCGCATTGTTTTATAAAGTCTCTGGAATTGTAAAAATAATAGAAAGATATTTCTACGATTTGACGACCCCCCTGGCGCAGTAGTGAGCGCTGTAGTCTTTTCAGTGGGAGACCCCTAGTTCGATTCCGAGCAGAGGCAATTAGGGAATTTTTAATTTCTAAATTGTCTTAATTGTTGTCTTGTCAAATCTTACATGGCTAGTTACCGGCAAAGCCGTATTGCCGAGCGATTTAGCGTTCCGGGACGATGCCGAATGGAAACCGGCGATAAGGGGTATGGATTTCATAGAAAACAGCCATACTCTTTACAAATTAGTCCGCTTCCATCTTAGACCGCATCGTCACTTATTACCTGCGGGATGATCTGCTAACTCAGTGTTCAACAGTGAATGATAGCCACCTAGCTCATTTGACATTTAATTTTAATCCATTCAAGGTTTCCAATCAAAAATTATTTTAATATTGTGCCTCATTGAGTAATATTAAAATACTTTTTTCAATTAATCAAATCAAATGTAACCCGCCAATGGCAAATGTGCTCGGTGGCTCAATGGCTATCATTCAGTTAGCGAAACATCACGCAGCAGGTGCGCGCGCAGTCAAGTGCTAACTTGTCATTAATAGATTGAAATAGAAAAAACAATATCTGAACTGTCACATAAATTTAAAAGCAGTTAAAAGTAACATCATTATATTACATATAAGTTGAATTCATCTCAAAATACGTAATCAATCTGCAAATGTCTTTGTCAATTTATCCACAATGATCCTTGTTCTTTCTGATAGGTACTGATCAATTTTACCAATAACTTTGACCACTTGCAACATCTTCTGAACGCCTTTTTTGAATCTCGCCATTCGTTCCGCGCTCGACTCTTCTTCTTCATACCTTAATCGCCTAAATGACTTTGCTGGTCCTATTTTTGGTGCTTTCAGGCCGTGTAGCATCGGTCTTAGCTTTGGCACATCTAACTTTGGTGTACCTAGTCTTGAAGGCCTTAATTTCGGGAATCCTGGAGGAATAAAACCTCTCGGTGGAGCAGCCATTACGGGGGCCACTGTGTCGCTGTGACCAACTTGGTCATCTTCTTGTCCAGTTACGAACTTTCCATTCTTGACCGCTTCCGGGATTGCGCGGTGAATCAAATCGCAAAACGAGTTGATATCGAAGCGTGAATTGCTTCTCGAAAACTCAGCAGACCTGTATTTTGGCAGGTACTGGGAATCCTGAAATGAAATTAATAGAAACTCAATTAAATAGGTACCTTATTTATTATGCTTGCCTAGTACAGTTTGTTTTCTATTCGTACGTTACAACTTACATTGTTACAAAGCTTATTTCCAAGTTATGAAATTAATTAATAAGAAGTCGGCCTTACCTCTCCGGAAGAACAATCAATCGTCACTCGTAGTGGTGGAGGAACACATGCAGCAAGTGCCAACTGAAAACAATGCAATGAATCCCGGTAGAATAAATAAAACAATTGTAACTGAAATTGCTCAGAGATGATTTTATATGAGGCAGATATTGACATTGAATAATTGATTGCAGACCAGAAGCAACTTTGGCTTTAATTAATTTACTCGACCAAAGTAATTATTAGAAAAATCTTATGAATAAAAAAAAGCATCGAAGAGTATTCTAGACGTAGTGTAGTAAAATGCCTTTATATTTTTAAGTGAAAATTTCTTTAGGCACGTTGGGCGATTTTGGGATAGGTAAAGATTTCATAGTCGCATCAACGACATGCTAATGTTACATGTTAAACTATCTAACGTTAATATGGCTCGGTTTGCCGATAAATGTAAAGCTATAGTAATGTTAGGTAATAGTTTTAATTTACAAATTACGAAGTTTTGATTTCAGATACTACAATTAATTTGAAAATGCAAAAAAAAAACTGTCAGCAATTCCTTCTGACTGGCATTTTTTATCAAATCGTGATGCGTTGAAATAAAATTTTCACTAGAATTGGTATGTAGGTCTCCTGCTATCACTGCCTAAGCATCGATATGGTTTTAACAAATAATAACTTTAAACTGTCTCTAAATATTCAATGTTTGCACTCATATAAATATCGCAATATGATAACGGGTGATTAACTACTGTCACTTGTTCGATGCCTTGCTCGTCTCCGTCAAGGTCACCGAAGCACCATTAATTTTGGGAGCAATTAATACCAACCACCACTAGTGAAAGAATCGCCACCAACTGACACATGTTATCCGTATTGAGACCGCGACATTTTTACTGGCATTCATCAAAATGCGAACAGTCACGTCCAATTCGTCGGAAATAGCAGCATCAGCAAGACACGATTAATGTTGATTCATAACACATATAATTAAGTTAGGGTTTCCATTTGTTGATTGATCAAATTCGGACCAAGAATCTACTGACTGACAATTTACATACAATGAAAGATTTGTTACGTTCATATCATGTTACGTTATTTGTTACGTTAATTTGTGCTCGGTGATGAGTAAGACAGAAGATACGAAACGCGCAAGAGTAGAAGAGCTAGAACTTTAGCAATGTGACCCAAGTCGATACATGGGTTCTAATAATTTTCGACGGACGACAGACGGACGAGTCGCCTATACGGTCAGCGCCTACTTGATATACCCGAATGACAGCAAATTAATTAGTTCGCTCTACCAACTTCTGCCTTTCGCTATACCTAATGCCTCCACCGGGTCGCCCCTAGGTATTGTGGTACTACCCCGCAGGGTTACCTACTCCATCTCCGTCGACTGACTGTACGAAGTATCTCTAGCTGTGTTAATATTACAAGTTTATTGAAAGGTACCGAGGTAGCTTGCGTGCCTGTAATTGACATAGGCAACTTTTTATCCCAGAAAATCAAACAGTTCTCACGGGATCTTTAAAAGCCTAAATCCACGCGGACGAAGTCGCGGGGATCCTCTAGTATATTAATAATATACTTGGCAGAAAACCCGAACGCCGAAAGGTGGACGAATCTATGAAAGTTCTCTAGGAGTGCGACCCTACTTATAAATTACCAAGGTTAAAATACTAAGATTACTTAAAGTTAGTAGTAGCTTATCTATCTTACGTGATAGCATCCGATGTGCTGAGTGGTGTATATGTACTCGTATAATTTACTTGGAAAATGCAGTGGTTTGTCAGCGGGTGCTATGCTGGTAGCTTGTTGTTATATCTTTTAACTAAGTATTACTTTGAAAATGAATTTAAGGAAACATTTAACTTGGGCCTGCGTGGTGCTGGTTGCTGTGTCCGTTGCCGAGGTTTGATATGTTTTTCCTACTTTTAATGTCGCTAGGAAGTAAAAACACGCGTTATGCCTGTTGAATCAAAATATTTGAAGAATTTTCTATGGCTAGAAAGACTACAAATACTGGTCGAAATTAATAATTAATCTATCCGTAATCTATCGATATAGCTATAACGTCGATATAGACGTTATAGCTGTCAAAATACTGTAACTTAATGACAAATTACAGATAGTATTGATTATTAATTTTAGTCATTCATTGGTGTATCTCTGATTGACTTGTGTAAAAGTGGATTATCGTGGTATCGTATGCCCAGACCTTTATCATTCGATTTTCAGAAGTAAACAAAGACACAATGTTTGACAACCAGGGCAATGTCAACTGCAACTGTTGTTCTCCGAAATGTTTACAGTAATGAATGTAAACTTTCGCTTAATCATCTAAACCAATTGTATTGTAACACCTTAATGAAATAACATGGAAATAACCATTCCAAAATCGAGATCTTTGCATTTCCCTAAATATTCTTGAGCTGGAACTATTTAAATCTACTAAAGAAGCCTCTAAATTACCTACACTTTGGAATTATTTTCTATCTATCTAACAACATGGAACAATTCACGATTAATTAAAAAATAGCTAAAAAAAATCAAAAATTAACACATTGAATAACTTTCTTAGGAGGATCGTCTAGTTTTAAATTTTTCCACAATTTTTCCATTGTTCAGTAGGCATTTGCTTACATTTTATTCTTGAAATGTTGTTTCGGGTGATAAAGTTTTATTGTTACTACTACTGTATCTACGTATATGTAGAATTTGTATAAGAATTCATAATACAGCTAAATAACTCATGAAACCTCAACTCAACCTCAACATCTACTTCCTCATAAACATGCAAGTTTCAGGATGTGAAGCTGTAAAATGTAAAATTAATTTTCGTGTTAAAAAAATATACACTGGTCATTCATATGAATTATATTTTTAGTTTTTAAATCTTATCGTTTCGAATTATAGACGAGTTTTAGTTGGATTGTTTTAATTTTTGTCGTGCACTATGATTCCCGCGACTTCGTCCACGTGAATTTAGTTTTTTTTAAATCCCTTAGGAACTCTTTGATTTTCCGGAATAAAAAGCAGAATGTGTCAGTCTCTGAGATGCAAGTTATCTCTGTACCTACTAAGTTTTATTAGAATCGATTAAACGGATGGGTTTTTAAGAATCTCATGGGAACGAAGAAAATGTCTCGGTGTATGTGTGCCTGTATCAAGTTTCATCGAAACCAAGTTTCGTCGAAATTAAATGGATGAGCCGAGAAAAGCTAGACAGATAGACATAATTTCGCATTTATAATATTAAAGTATGGATGGGTTGTAAATAATCTATTTTTGTTTCAGAGCAGCGTAGTGACGAAGAGATCACTGCTAAAGCCCCTCTTGTCTGACCACTGCTTCACGTGCAAGGCAGACGACAGGCCGTTCGCGTGGCCTCTCATGCAATATTTCACCAAGTTCAAAGACGCAGTGGTCCGCGCTGTCAATTCTGTGGCAGACAAAATCAGAAATAAGAGAGACTACTTAGATTAATATTGTGTTTATTGTAGTTTAAAATATATTTATTTAGTAATTTAATAAGTAGTAATAATGTTTGCAATGTGCGTTTTCATATAATTTTGGTTTATAACGTAAATCGATCGGTTCAAGCTATCTGAGCAGTGTGAAAATTTTTGTATGCATGTAGAGACTCTTGCGCGATCAATCGCTTATGCAATTAACAACCAAACCCATAATATTCAATCCTATCTGTGTTGTTGTTATGTGGTTAAAACCGGCCATGTGCGAGTCGGACTCGCGCACCGAGGGTTCCGTACTCGGGTATTTTTTTCGACATTTTGCTCGATAAATCAAAAACTATTTTGCATAAGAAGAAATAAAAATCTGTTTTAGAATGTACAGGTAAAGCCTTTTCATATGATACCGCACTTGATATATTTATCTCACTTTGAAAATTTAAACACATTTTAATTTTTTTTAATGACGTAACCACAAATTCACGGTTTTCGGGTTTATTCCTTTACTTGTGCTATGAGACCTACCTGCCTGCCAAATTTCATGATTCTAGGTCAACGGGAAGTATCCTATAGGTTTTCTTGACACGACGAATGGACGGACAGACAGACAGCAAAGTGACCCTATAAGGGTTCCGTTTTTCCTTTTGAGGAACAGAACCCTAAAAATGGTATCTATTGACAGATTACCTACAGATAGATTGATTATAGAATATCGACGATCCATGTAAATGTATTATGAACACCCAGCCTGGTACTACATTCAAATATCATCAATTAACATTATTGTATCTAGCTTAAGCACTTATTTATGATGAATGTAAATAAATACATTATTTATGATACTTACACTTATGTTATTTTATTTTAAACAAAAAACATAATTACTTCTTGCTTTGACCATGATAACTACGGTCATCAACATCCAAAAATTCATCACAAGTATGTAGGTTCTACTGTTAATGATGAATTTTATGGGTGTTATACCTACCTACAGATTCTCTCATCGTCTATCTATACCCATACTAATATCATAATGAAAGTCTAAGTATCTGTTATGGCCGCGACTTCGTCCGCGTAGACTTAGATTTTTTTTTAATTCCGTGGGAACTCTATGACTTTCTAGGATAATAGTAGCCTATGTCCATCTACGGGATACAAGCTCTCCTTAACTTTCATCCAAATAATTAAACGGATGGGCCTTTAATAAAATCCCAGTGGGAACTCTTTGATCTCCTGCGTTAAGAAGTCTACGTCCTTCTCCGGGATGTAAGCCATGTCTCGAGTCCCTACCAAACGCCAAAATTGGTTAAACGGATTGGCAGGAAAAACGTAACAGACAGACAGGTAGATAATACACACTTTCGCATTTATAAAATTAGTATGGATTGTAAAAAAAATCAAGTGTCAGAACACGCATAACATAGTTAAAGGATTTCATAGTATTACATAAAAAACACTCTTACCGTAAGTATATCAATGACAAGAATAAAATCAGATACAAAGTTATTTTTGTATGAAAATTTTCACTACCTATATTGTTCCAAATCCATTAAGTTGATCGACCATATCGCGGTAGTCTAGAGCCAAAAAATATTTTGACTTGACTATCGTTTTTCACGTTCAGAAGGAAATAACCTTTTTTTAATTTGAATGTCTATAATAATAGCGTGCCAAATAGCTTCACAGCTTTATTAGTTTCTGGATAAAATTACTGTGATCCAGATGGACAGACAGACGGACTGGACGAGACTTGTTTTACTAGGGAACCCTAAAAAGCGGGGCAAAAAATAAAAAAGCATTTTCTTACTTTATAATTTATTACAACAACAGAAGTTTCTTAAATCGTATAAACTCAGACGTCGTAAGTGATCCATCCTTTTTTAGCTTTAAAAGCTTTTCTAAAACATGTCTTTTTAAATTTGGAGCAGGAACTCTGATTGGTGTTATTTCCGACCCTAAAGCTTTTAATCCGCTTTTTCCTAGGATAGGAATTCGAATAAGCTTTAGCAGTTTGGGAATTCTAGGTAATATTGGAGGTAAAAGGGGTAATGGAGGTAAGATTGGCAACAAAGGTAAAAATGGTAATTTTGGTATAAAAGGTGGTAATAATGGAGGTATTAAGGGTAAAAGAGGTAATCTAGGTATTTTTGGAATTTTAGGTATCTTTGGAATTTTGGGTATCTTGGGTATTTTTGGTATTCTTCGCAACTTAGGCAACTTAGGTAATTTTGGTAATTTATGTAAACGAAGGGGCTTAGTTTTAAGAGATCTTCTTCTCTTTGCTTTTGTCGGCGAAGGTATTTTAGATAATTTTGTTGTTAATACAGGTGGGAATACAGCTGGTAGTTTTGGCATTCCGGAATTTAAGTTTATAGTCACTGGGGAGTGATGCGAAATCTTCCTAATATTTATAGGATTCGCAGTACGCTTGAGATCGCCAGATATTAGCCCTAAATTGAGGCCATTTGAAACGTGTATCTGGAAAAAAAACATAAAAATGCTGTTTCAATTACAATATTTGATTTGAGCAACGAAGTGGTTTATATTATTTCTTAGATATATATATTTATATCTAAGAAATAAAAATAATATAAGTACACCTAAGTATGCATTTGTGGTGTAATAACAGGAATAAATTACGACCAAATTGAAACTTAACTAAAACTCAAGTAAGTTTACTTGATCAAACTATCTCCCGCCCACTACTGAGCACGGGTACTCTCAAAATGAGATGGGTTTAGACCAAATAGGAATGGACTCGAACCTTCGACCTCCCGAATAGAAGACCGACGTCTTAACCGTCATAACTGAGCTATCACCGCTTTATCACCAACTTAACTAAGGTACCTATAATAAATATTATTAGCTATTTTATGAAACCAAGTTCAGGTAAAGTGCATAAAACATCTAGCCTGTAAAGGTAACAACAGACGGTTCATTTGCAGTAAATGTTCACTCGAGTAATTGCTTCATTTTTTGTCACTTTGATTCATTTTGTGCTTAGACACATTTTCGAGTGAGATAAGCCGAACGGAAGACACAAATGAACAAAATATGAACCGTCTGATATCACCATAACACCCAATGCACTAATTTTGATATAATTTTAAACTTGGTATACCTACTACTCGATATAGTAAACTACTCACTAAAATCAGAAGCCCAGCAAATCCATAAATAATGGTACTTTGAATTTTATATGCCATCGTAGAATTTTTAGCCATATTTATTGAACCATGGCTGTGGATCGACTGGTCTTTTTTTGTTATAATTGTTCTCAGGCTGTTATCTCCAGATCTGAATAAGATTAAACACGTTATGCAAGTATTAAATACTAATCTTATTATAATTTACCACCAGTTTATACGCAATTAGTTAAATGATCTAAATCACCTACAAGAATAAGTTCCTACACTATTCTAATTTTGACTTTTAGGGTATCATTCTTGGGAGTTAGGTACAATATAAGATATCTACCTATTTCAGAAGAAATTTTGAGTGTGAGCCAAAAAAGGAGTTACGTAGGTATGTAAAATTTCGAAAAGCTCATACCGCCGATGAATCTGAAATTTGGTATAACGTGGAAGTAACGTATTTTGACCTCCCAATCACGAATATCATAACGAAAATTAGCGCAAAAAATATCAAAAAAAAAAAGTTCTTAAAAATGTGGGAGTGACGCCCCACAGTTCCTGATTTCCGCTATACACACGCCTATTAAATAGATAGTCTAAATCAGTCAGGAATACGCGATTATGCAGCCCGAACGAAAAGAGGTTCTCCTTCGTTTTTCATGTACTCAAAATGGCGTTTACGCCAATTTTCGTTATGATATTCGTAATTAGGAAGTCAGCATACATGATTATACCAAAAGGTATGCGCTTTTCGAAAGATTATCATTTTTCCCAAGGGAATAGCCAAATCCATACCTACTTGATATATTATAAATGCGAAATTGTGTCTGTCTGAATGTCTGCTAGCTTTTCACGGCCCAACAGTTTAACCGATTTTGATAAAATTTAGTACAGAGTTACATCCCGGGGATGGACATAGGCTACTTTTATCCCGGAAAATCAAATAGTTCCCACGGGACTCTTAGAGGCCCATCTGCTTAACCGATTTATATGATTTGGTACAGAGGTAGCTTGCGTCTCTTTCATCGATACAGGCAACTTTTATCCCGGAAAATTCGGAGAATTCTCAAAGGATTTTTCAAAAACTGATACCGCCTTATTATAGACGAACTCGCGGACATCATCTAGTTACTATATACACATTTTAAAAGGTACGCTATTTTATTAATTATAAATTGAAAATCTTGAAATCAAGATTATGGATATATTTCATGATACATTTCATTTAATTTTTTTTAGGTTGACAATTACATAAGATATCGATTCGACTGGATTACTCAATTTCAATTAAAAAAATCATTTATCACCACGTATGATCTTATCAAACAAAGCTTACAAAATATATCAAAGGTAAAGTTATCTTTGAACCACAATCACGTAGTACTTATATTATGTAAAATGCACTATAAAATGCTTAGGTATATAGCTAACAACTAAATATTTCTAACACACTTGATATTTACAGAAAGTGAAAATGGGGGGCGAACAGATTTTTTGGTCCACCCTCTGTGTAATGATGTTCACATCAAATGTTGTAATAGCTTGCGAAGAAAAGGGATTATGTTTGGTGCGTAAGGGTTGATGTTAATTTTTTAATAATATTAAAAGTAGAATTTTTAAACTTTTCATACTTATACGATAATATTTTTACAGTTGGAGGCATTAAAGGAAATGAAAGAATGTAAAAAATGTGTATTATCTACGTAAGTAACGCATATAATAATCCAAATAACAATATGTTATATTATGGTAAAATGATTTTTAGACCTGAATTTTTAAATCATGTTTCAGGTTATTGAAACCTTTACTGGAAGCTAAGCTCGGTATGTCGTATATTATTATTTTACCTATTGCTACTCTGTCTGATAGGCAGTTAATAATTTATTTGTTCCTTTTTATTTACAGAAAAGAAAGAAAAGAAAATGTGCGATAAATGTGAATGTCTCGCCAAAAAGGCTCCACCACCGCCTGCCACCATAGTTCTGATGCCGGCAGCGCCCCCTCCGTGTCCGCCACCGCCATGTCTACCACCGCCGTGTCTACCACCAATAATTTTATCTGCCCCTGCGCCTGCGCCACCTTGTCTACCCCCTGCTCCTTTAATGCTACCTCCACTGATGCCGACAGCATCATTTTGCTTCCCTGCTCCAGCTCCAGCACCACTTTGCCTTCCCGCTCCTCCTCCAGCGCCGATTTGCCTGCCCGCTCCTCCGCCACAACAATTTTGTTTCCCTGCACCTCCACCAGCTCCTTTAATGTATCCAGCCCCAGCACCTGCGCCTCTAGTTATCCCTGCGCCTCCACCACCACCTATGTTCCTGCCAGCACCCGCTCCAGCACCATTTTGCGTTCCTCCGCCCGCTCCTGCACCTATTGTGATATCGTTGGTTCCTCCGGCACCTCCTCCACCGTGCCAGCTACCACCACCAGGGCTGCCTATGAACGCATTTATGGTACCAGCGCCAATCCCTATTACTCTAGAACCTAAGCCTCTAGAATTACTTCCCCGTTGTGGGTGTCAATATTAATTGTAATTTTCTTTAAAAAGTATTTATTAAATTATATTTATTCGTAATTATTGTTATTGTTATTATTACTTTTAACATTGTCTAAATTAATTTTTTATTAGTTTAAAAAATAAAACTTTACAAATTAAAATAATTATGACTTTTTGTACATTCTTCTTTGGACTACTGAAAATTATATTAATTTTCAGTAGCCCAAAGATTCCCCTATCATTACGTAGAGTCGCAGAAGGTAGTCATTTAGAATGTTACGTCGAATGCAATTCATGTAAAATGCAACCTGAAATTGCCTGTCTGCTTAGTACCTATACGAAAGCAATTTGACGACTTATAGCTCTAACGATATATTATTTGATACATTCTTAATAACCTTGCTCCATATAAATGCAGTCTCCAAGTGCAACTTTAGTATTTTGTGGTGATGATGTTAGTTCAAGCCATAGCCGAGTTATTTAAATATAAGATGGTCGGTAGTATCATAGTTTTAGCATGTTGGTCATCTCATGGTAAGAATGTACTTATTAGACACATATTTCCAGGCGTAAGACGACCTTCATTCCGTTAATTATTCTGAAAATTGAAGAATAATTTTTCGCGCTTGTACCTATATATATTTCTTGACGGAATCGTTGTTTTCTATTAAATTTTGCATTCGTTTCGCCCACGTTGTAATTTTTAATAAGTAGCTAGGATCAATAGTAGAAAACCTGCAATGGATTAAGAAATGAGCTTGGTGGCTATCATTCAGTGTTACACACTGAGTTAGCTGGCCGACCTGGCCGCCAGGTCAGGCGCCTCAGGCTTCAGAAAGTAATGATCCTCCATTGTCTAGAAGCAATGCTGAAAATTTTCTATGCTTGCACTGTATTCACTTATAGGTCACCTTATAGTAAGTGGTTACTTTAGTATGACTACAGTGAGCCTAAGACTCATGGTGCGGCACTGCTTCGTTCTTTTTGGGAAAAATTGCGCATCAGTCAATTCATTAATTATTGTATATATTTATTATTATTATAATTGACTTACTTACATTTTCATTATATTCAAATACTTAGTATATTTGCATTTTGTAGACAAAATGATATTTTCTCGAGAACTCTTCAAGTATGGATTTCTTGCGACTTTCTCATGTGACCCTGCAGCTCTCGAACAAGTGTATTTACATAAACTTCAAGGAGTGTTGTATATTCCGACCAATCATTCAATATACAAGGTAAATGGTAAAAAAAAAAAACTCTAAAGTAATCGTTATTATTTTGAATTACATCAAACAACGACTTTCGGCGTTAGTACACTACAGAGTCGCATATTGAAATTCTTTAGACACGTCTCCCGGCGTGAGAGTAACTCCATCGTCGTGCAGGGCAAGGTGGAGGGCACCAGAGGGCCCATGCGATGGACCGACCAAATTAATCTGCTGTGGGCGGTCCCTCGCACGAGTGTACCAGGCCGTCCAGCAGGGAAAAGTGGCGAATGCTCGTGAGGCGTATAACATCTGCCCTCAACGACGTTGCTTCGTGATGACCACGACCGCTCTGCCAAGAGTTACGACAAAGAGATGAAAAATTATTTTGAATAAAAATTTAGAGGAAAATTCTTTGTCTTCCCAAGTTAAATCATAATGTTGTAGCTTAGACTAATTTTAATTAGTATTGGTACGCGAAGACCAATTAATTAAGTATTGCAATAGGTTTCCTTATCATATTGTTAAGTATGCTCTCTTTACTGCAGATGAAACCGGAATATTTCAGTGGCTGGTACAAGTGGGTGGTAGTTGCTAACAATTTGCCGAATAACTTTGACACTCTCCGTTATGATGCTGACGTTCTGCTGATCAATCAAGGTTAGAATAATTCAGAGAACTATGACAATGGTAATCAGTTTAATATATGCTGAAAATAATAATAATTATACATGGTAGTCAATAGCAACAAATATAATAAACTAAGCAGGAGTATTATAGTGCATAAGATCAATGGGTGCACAAATACAAACTCTACCTAGAATCCCTTGGGAGCATTTTGATTTCCCATCCCCCGCATAGGTAAGATACCCGGGATGCAAGCTATCACTGAACCAAATTTGGTCAAAATCGACTAAACGGATGGACCTCAATAACTAGCAGACAGAGATCATCATCGTCATGATCAACTCAACGCCGGCTCACTACAGAGCACGGGTCTTCTCTTAGTATCAGAAGGTTTTGGCCCACCACGCTGGCCAAGTGCGGATTGGCAGACTTCACACACCTTTGAGAGCATTATGGAAAAATCTCAGGCATTCCGCTAGTTTCTTCACGATGTTATCCTTGATATTTTCTTAAAACGCGAGTAACTAAGGAAAGTTAGAGAGGTGCCTGCCCAGAATCGAACCCACGACCTCCCAAATAAAAGACACTCAGAAATAGAGAGATACACTTGCGCATTTATAATATAGGTTTTGAAATGTAAAAGGGCTTGCTAGGTACGTACATTTGCTACTCAATGTTCAACTCTCATGCGAGTAAAGAATTTTTTTCGGTTTGTCACAGATAATACAAGCCAAGGTAATCTTGCAAACATCACTGACCTTGTTTACAATATTAATGACGTCTATATTCACCCAAACGTCAGCATTTCCCTGCACCCCTGGGCGGTCTGGACTATTCGTGGAGGTCTACAAGTTTTGTTTGAGCGCAACAGAATCTTGAGGCGACAGAATCTTGAACATTACCCAATAAGAATCGCTACTCCAGTACGTGAATAGTCAATTTTAATCACATAATATGTTGAGCGTGAATATGTATAACGAAAGCACGATGAAATCATTGCTAGAAAACCTTTGGATAAATTCTGGAATAATTCTTTCTTTATAATCGTATTCATATTGTTGAAGGAACGAAGGATACGAACTACTTTCCATAAATGACATAGTGGCACAGTTCCCTTGGGATGATAATGTGGTGGGTTCCTAAACCCTTGCGCATGATCTGCTCACGTGGATGACGTTGAAAGTCCAACTGTGGAAGAGCGCAGTGTCAAAACAACTAAGCTCGATTGCAGTAGATTGACAGCTACAATGTCGCGATCGCAATCACCCTCACTATTGACTACAATGCACTGTTGCAACAAGAATCGTTGTCGGGCGAGTTTCCATCCTAATGTCGTCGACATTCCATCTACACGCACGAAACGTTTTGCGTCTTCATTCCTCATACGCATGGCTAAGGTTTGGAATACTCTCCCGCGATCTGTGTTTCCTACCAATTACAATCCGGGTATCTTTAAAACAAGAGTGAATAGGCACCTTCTAGGTAAGCGCGTCCCATCTTAGACCACATCATCACTTTCCATCAGGTGTGATTGTGGTCAAGTGCTTACCTATAGTGAATAAAAAAAAAAAAAAGAATACCATAAATTCTACCAATCACAACAATTGCGATTATAATAATAATTGATGCAGGTTTTACCTAGCTTCGTTGACAGCTTAACGATTACCTTATATTCTACTAGATGGGTCTATATTCTGATGGTCGGTATAATGGAACGTTCAAAGAATACTTGTTGGATATGACAATGGCTCATCGAGATATAGGGGTGCGTACTGGCTACATCAGCTCGACGCTTATGATCCAATGGCTGAACGCTTCGTAAGTATGTTTGCGATTTTAATTTTTATTTAAATGCATGTAGCTTTTTAAGACTTGAAAAAAAAGGTCATGTACCATAAGGTACTTCCCGTTGACCTAGAATCATGGGCAGGAAGGTAGATCTCATAAGTAAAGGAAAAAATCCGAAAACCATGAATTTGTGCTCACAAAAAAAATGTTATTTTTTGTACGATGGGACGGAACACTTCGTTTACGAGTCCGACTCACAGCTGACCAGTTTTTTAGCATCGGTCACTTATTATGTCTTATTGTTTACAGTGATGTACTGGTCCCTACGATGCTCTGGGGAACAGAGGTGAACAATAGTAGTATGATGTTGATGTTACGATATGGCTCCTCAGACCTTGGCGGAGGTGCACTTCGAATGATGCCAGAGCGTTTTCGAAAGCTAGACTACACTATGCCTATTTGGCCTTTCAAGTAAATATTTAACTATGTTATAGCCTGGTTGTTGCTCAAATAAGAATCACCGTCACATCTCGATTTGTCTAGGGCTAGGCAATCTACATGTATATTGAATGGACTTCGTCTAAACTCGAAAGCAAAACCTTCTTTCTTGGTCGATCCTAGAAATACTTACAACCGAACTTCGTCAAATCGGCTTTTGATGCTTTTGTTGGTTTAGGTAGGTACATAGTCATTAGCCACAATCAACAGAACCAATGATTATTTATTCATTAATATACCTGACTATTATTTCACGTACAAAACACTTATGTACTCGTAAACGTAAGGGGTAAAATAAGAATATATCGTAGGTATATCATGTACGGGGAGTCGTACATTTTAGCTAAGTACATTTTATAATACCTAATTACTTACGAGATAGGTACATACAGCTATAAGATAGTCAATAAAGAAAAACAAAACACCTGTCTGTATGTAAGAGTATAAATCCTGTATCATCTAGGGAGAGTCGTAGATTTTCAGATTTTCACCTACATCACAGTTTTACGAATACATCGTATTTTACAAATATATCGTACTTTACAAATATTACGAGATACGTACCTATAAGATAGTTAATAGAGTAAATATACATAGCAAAAATTTTGGTCGAAGATAGTAAGCAATACGATTGATCTAGCAAGGTGGGTCTCTGCCCCAGCTAGATCAATTTCAGTTTAGGCAGATGTTATATTCCTTCAAATATAGTGTTGGATTCACATACCTCGCCGAACGCGAGAGCAGCAGCAATATGTTCCTGAAACCGTTTACCATCAACGTCTGGTGGTGCACCTTGAGCCTCTTCATCGTTCTGGCCCTAGCGCAAAGAATCACAGCCAAACAACCAATGGAGAAAGAGGGGGCATACATCGCTGCTCTTGCCACGTATTTGCAGCAAGGTAAGCAGACTATTCCTTTTATTCTGTAGGGCGATAGATACATCATGATGATGAAGCAGAATAATGGCTAGCCAATATTAGGTATGGTATCATTTCTGACTTTCTTTGCTAGCTCAGTGACCAAGAGATCATCTTTCGGTCTGTGCAGAGGAGGGACTATAAGTCTGTTGAGTACAAAAATTGATCACTAAGAACTGCAGCAGGGAGTTTCGTGAAAAGAATAGTGAATGGTTCGAGTTGAGACGATGCTGATCGGTTTCCGAGTTGATATGTCTGCGATACTAATAAAACCGTTGATTTATTATTTAATTTGATCGACCATTAGACAACGCGACAGGCATCGCCTGTCTTGTAGCAATACCTTGATACCTCAATCGATTCTTCCGAATCCATGCTTTTAAAAAACTAAAGATTTAGATAGAGGCAGATAATATAAATTTGCCCATCTTTGTAGCGAAAATAAAAAATGATTTCTTAATACCTGCCTGCTTACTGGCTTCATTACAATGAGAACCCTAAATGGCCGCTACAGAATTGAAAAAAAAATTGATTTTATACCAATATAAATTTTATCTGCATAAAGTGGAGCAATTTTTTTGAGGTGTCTCTGTGGTTCTCTCCACTAGATGGAGGGGTTTGATTCTGTGACAGTTGATACCAATGAGCTTTTTGTGATGAGGAGTTTGATGAATCTATTGACAGATGCCAGCGCCGTACCAGAAGGTGTATCGGGTCGTTGGTCATTCCTGGTGTTGTCTATATCGGCGATGCTGATCCACGCCTATTATACCTCCGCCATCGTTTCCGCACTTATGAGTGCTGGTAGAGGTGGGCCGGACTCCCTGAGAGCTTTGGGAGACTCGAAGTACGCAATCGCATCGGAGGACTACGACTACATACGATATTTGATGTTTGATGTAGGTTCGCATATAAATAGTAACCTTCTCAAGAATGTAAACAAAATAAATGAAAAAGATAAACATAAAAGGACTTTAGCAAATTTTTTAGAGAATTAAAATCACTAATTAGTTATTTAGACGTCAGGCAACAGACAGAATCTAAAAGTTCTTATATAACAGTTTTTTTAGGTTTCCGTACCAAAATGGTAAAACAGGTTCTTCCTTCCTTTAGCCGAGATGTCGTGGCCCGAACTTACCAATTTTTTTCGGTTGGTTAGCTCTCTTTTCAATAGTAGAAAATACAGATTTTATTTATTTTTCAGGTACAAACTAAGTGGGACGACTTGGAATATTTAAAAAAGAAGAAATTGACGTCAAGGTTCTATCAGGAAATCTACACTGGGGTGAGAATGCTACAAGGGGGTCAGACGGCTTTTCATACGGAATACAACCAGCTTTTTCCACATTTGAGAAGCTTTACTGATGAACAAATCTGCAAGCTGCAATATATTGATACCATTCCAGAGGTAGGTAGTCCCCACAAGAACCTATGTCCAGCAGTTGACGTCTATCGGTTGACGATGATGATGATGATTCATAAAATTTTATCGATCCGTGCTGCATAAAAGGACAAACCAACAAAATACACATTATCGCATAGTAATTTTTGGACAGTATGGATTTTTTGGGCTGTTGATAAGATTAATATAGACTTTTTTTTAACAAAATAGGCATGTGCTTGTCTGCTATCACGCTATAACATGTGATGATACCTACTAAAGGCTTGCTTAGAAAGTGCCTATCTATAGTCTTCTTTTGAATGTTTTAATTGGCAGAGAAAACGGAAGACGAAAGAGTTCTTTTAGAATTTTTTTCAACAAAAGCCATTTTTTTTTCAATCAATCGATCAATCATTTATTTACAGTAGATATAGGTTCACAAAGGTTTCATTTATAACTAGCGCTTGGTTGCAATCAGAATAGTTAAACCAACGAATAATTTTAATTAAGCAATTTGCACGGCTCAGTTCAGAAGAAAATAGTCAATATCACTATCATTTAAATCCGATACATTTGAAACTTCGCTATAGTAAAAATCAACAAACCTCTACATTTCTCTATAAGCACTTTCTTTCATTAGGTATTGACCTGGGTAACAGCAACAAAAAACGGTCAATGGACGTCCACATTCAGGATAGCAGGGGCTTGGCTGCATGAGACAGGCTTAGCAAAGTGTTGGGTAACCCGCCTTCGCCTGAAACCACCTCCTTGCCGCGCGGCTCTCCTCGCTGAAAGAGTCAATATCGACGATGTAGCTCCAGTATTGATACTTACCTTAGCCGGAGCAGTAGCTTCTCTTATGTTACTGGGAATTGAAATCTTGATTGCTAAATGGAAATGGAGGATGACATCTGTGTAGCGAATTTACGTGTAAATGAGTCAAGGTCATATTTGAAAATAAAAACCTAGAGAGTTTTTATTTTCAAATAAAATAAAAATCTAGAGAGTTTTTATTTTCAAATAAAATAAAAACCTAGAGAGTTCTTATTTTCAAATAAAATAAAAACCTAGAGAGTTTTTATTTTTAAATATGACCTTGAAACTCTCTAGTATACGAGTAGAAATAAGAATCTTGCTTCGTTGTTGAATTAATCTTTAGTCACCTCATAATGCTTTATTCAAAACATTTTTGAACTTGATAAATATAATTTTATCAGAAAAATATTATTAAATAACAATAAACATAGCATAGGATTATAGCAAAATAAGCCTTTGGTTCCTTGTATATCATGGATCATCATCAAAATGACGCCTTCTTCTATACTACATTATTTATTTGGTCTTATAAGTCTCTCAACTTCGTCCACGTGGGTTTAGATTTCTTTTAAAAATACCGTGAGGACCCTAATTTTCTGCCACATAAATTATCCCTAAGTACCTATGGTATAATTTTTGTAGCAGAAAATAGTAGCAGTACCTAAGTATCAAATTTTGTCAAAGCGGGTAAGCGGATGGGCCGTGAAAAGCTAGCAGACAGATATGAGACAGACTGACAGATAGACACCCTTTCGCATTTATAATATTATGTATGGAATCAGTAGATATGGAATAATAATGAAAACCGGTACCATTTTATTGTATTTTGTTGTAATATGAGTAGAACGAGATAAATCTGTATGGTACAACGTGCACCATACATACACTGCTGAGCACGGGTTTTGGCAGACTTCACACACCAGAAAACATTATGGAGAACTCCCAAGCATGCAGGTTCGTTGACGATGTTGTACTCCACCGTTAAAGTAAGTAAACTTAGACAATATTAATTGTTTACAAGCTATAAGCAAACTTGGTTCGGAAAGGTGCGTGTCACATACATACATACATAGACTGCTAGAATCATAACCCTTGCTTTTGGCTTTGCCGCAGTCGAGTAAAAATATACAGTTTGTTGATTGTAACAGTTGTTCCTTGTGCATCAAAGACTTCTGCAAAGTAACGTCTTTGTCTATCCAATATTCCTTATCATCGATGGCCTCATGTAAATTCAACAGTCTAGAAAACGTACCTACCTAGATATCACTTAAAATTCATTATTCTCACGCATCAATTACAGCCTTTATCAAGAAAAAGCTTATCGAAACATATAATCGCTGACTTATCAAAATCACGTAGCTACAAAAGTAAACAGAAATTATTTTATTTAAATATAAGTATGAAGAAACAAGATAGAAATAAATAGTTAAGTAATGTATACGCAAGACCATAGACCAGTGAACTTGTAAAAATGCATACGTTTGTAATCATACTAATTAGTGCAATCGGAGTCAGTTATGCAACGCCTACTTGTCAGGAGTTACATAAATCACAGGTATTATTATTATGTAAATCCATACTCCATATTATATATTATATATTATAATATTATAAGTGCGAAAGTGTGTCTGTCTGTCTATATGTCTGTCTGTCTGCTACCTTTTTACGGTCCATCAGCTTAACCAATTCTGACGAAAGGCATAGAATTAGCTTTATATCCCGCGGATGGACATAAGCTTATTTTTATCCCGGAAAATCAAAGGGTTCCCATGGGATTCCTAAAGACCCATCCGTTAAACCGATTTATAGGAAAGGTACCGAGGGATGCAAGCTGTCTCTGTACCAAACGTCGACATCGATTAAACGGATGAGCCGTGAAAAGCTAGCTGACAGACAGACAGACAATACTAGTATGGATAGCGTTAATGTTATTGTTTAGATATTTTTTTCACAGTAAATAATGCTCATTTTGTTTTAGCTGGCTTCACTTACTGAACGTATGAATCAGATGCTAAGCTCGCTTTACACACGTAAGTAAACAAAATAAGTGGATTACTAAGCATTAGGGTGTTCTTGCACGAGCCACCGCACGACACGATTTGCGGTCAATATACGCAACACATGTAACACACTGCACATTTTTTTACTCAGATACAAGTTAGCCCTTGACTGCAATTTCATCTGATGGTAAGTGATTATGCAGTCTAAGATAGAAGTGGGTTAACCTGAAAGGGATTTGGCAGTTTTCATTAAACACATACTCCTTTGGTTTCTACACGGCATCGTACATGAACGCTAATTCGTTAAGATGTACAGCTTTGCAGAAATGTAGAAATTATAAAAATTCCAAACCTGGAACCTCCCACTAATAAGACCACAGAGACCATTGCACCAGAGAGGCCGTCAAAATCACGTGAATTTCGTGTGTTTCATTTTCAAAAGTGATATTGCAACTGCACGGCAGTGGCAGCTTGTTGTAATTCGCACGCTCATCATATCAATCGCCGGCAATTTCCTGCAATCCTGTTTTACTTATGAAATAGAAGAAAATGCAAAAAGTATTGGATTCATCCACTTATAAAAGAGAGATAGAACGTGAGCCTTCAGCAAGTTCATACTTGTTTCGTACAGCCGCTATATCGTCACCGCAAAAAACTCGTATCAACATAGAGGCATGCCTAGCCTAAAAATCGTTTGCAAAACGTGCGTCGTACTTTGCGGTCCCGTTGAATAAGACGGTCCATAATATGACGCTTGGAGTCGTCACCGCTGTTTATCGTGTCGTGCGGTAGGTAGCTTATGCAAAAACGCCCTTATTAAACTGTTTTAGCTGACACCAAAATATATATCAAGACAATTAACTAATTGCTCTGAGAATTTTGTATCACAACATACTAACACGTATTTAAATAAAACGACATGGAATATGCAAAGTTAATAAAAAACCCCAGCCAAGTGCGAGTCAGACTCGTCCACCGAGAGTACCGTAGCTTGGAAATGAACATATAAATAAATAGGTATTTGGTAATTGCATCCTTTTTATTTGGGATACCCCATAACCGCAAGTTTGTTTGTACAGTTTTCTAAAAAACTATGCCAGTTAGGGATTTTGTTTTAATATTTCTTTAATATTTACCTACATACCTAATTGTTTATCAACTCTAGTTATTTTAGATTTTTGCTTTGAAAACTTCGGAAATAACGAGTGAGAAACGTTATTTTTACAATAAAATGTTCAAATATTTTGTTTTAAACTTACACAAACTCGAAGATTTACATACAAATCTGTGAATCGGAAATCTGGCAAAGAACCGACTCAGATATTAATTTCTAAAACGCAACGCTAAACTAGTTACGTTTGTTTGGAGCGTCTATGTAATAACCCCTCTTAACTTTAAACAAAATTAGATTAAACTCATGACAAATCCCTTTAAAAGTCTTTACTCCATGGAAATATATAAGTCGGTATTTAAGTTCATCATCATGATCAACCCATTTCCGTCCCACTACTGAGTACGGGTCTCATCTCAGGTTTAGGCCGGATTGGCAGACTTCACACACCTTTGAGAACATGGAGAACTCTCAGGCATGCAGGTTTCCTAACGATGCTTTCCTTCACCGTTAAAGCAAGTGATATTTAATCGCTTAAAATGCACATAACTGAAAAGTTAGTGGTGCGTGCCCGGGATCGAACTCCTGATCTCCGATTAGGAGGCGGACGTGCTAACCACTAGGCTATCACAGCTTAAAAACCCCCGGTATTTAAGTGCTTTATAAAAACGTTTTCTCTCCAATTTTAGCAACAACAGCCAAAGCAGAAACGAACACGACGCCGCCCGCTCCAGCCAATTCACCTGCAGCAGCTGCGGATCAAACAAGATTTCCATACAACGCATACTATCCCTATCCTCCTTATCCTATACCAATACCACAAGTTGTATACATGTCCCCAACGCAGTATCCACAACAACCTGTAACTTTTCTACCACCAGCCCCCGCAGAGCCAAGTGTGAAACCATTTAAAAGTCCAATTACTCAAACATTTGAACTAGCACACCCCGGTTCGATGGATGTACCGTCTCCTTGGTCTAATTATTATGACCGTCTCCCTTACACACAGTATCCTTCACCGCAATATCCTTCTGTTCCCTCGCCCTATCAACCTCTTCCCTATCCGTCGTCTTATCTTTATCCTGAATATCCTGTGTATACAAAAATGCCCTCGTATCCTCCTTATCAACCACCTCCTCCAGCTTACCCTCCCCAACCAATCCCGTATCCATTACCACCACTATATCACAAATCTTCCGAAATACCTTCACCGCCCTACTATTTATGACCAATTTAAAATCCATGTTTTAAATTATAGATTTGTAACGCATTTTCATTTAATGTGAAAGTACTGGTATTGTATGTTACTCTATTTATAAATATTTAATTATTTCATGAATAATAAGAAATAAATAAGCAATGTTTTATTGTGTCTCCTTTATTCCTATTTGTGTAGATCATCGTAATACTACTTCTCCATATCATCATCATGGTCAAATAAAAGAACATTTATTAATTTATCTCAACCCCTCAGAATGATAAAGGCTGAAGCCATAGTCCACCACGCTGGCCAAGTGTAAATTAGCAAACTTCCCACACCTTTGAGAACTTTATGGAAAACTCTCAGGCATGCAGGTTTCTTCACGATGTTTTCCTTCACCGTTGTAAAGCAAGTGATATTTAATTGCTTATAACAGTCATATCTCAGAAAGTTAAAAGTGGCGGGAATTGAACCTCTGACCACCCGAATTGGATGCCAACGTCTTGACTACCAAGCCATCTTTGCTTTCTTTTCAACTTCTCAAACATAATATTATATAGACTGCAATGGCAGAAACTTCAGATCGCATATCCTACAAATTCATTGTTGTAATCAAAGACTTGTTCTTACCACCATACCCTGCCCATTGGAGTATACCACCTTTTACCTAATAATGATCATTTACTCAATTCGATATTACCAAGACCATATCAGTGTGAGAAATATATATTATATTTCATCGTAATTATTAAAACGATTGCCCAACAGTGATAACTTATATATAAAATATGTTACATTTGTGACTTACAATACAATCCAACATGGCAGCTCTGTACTTGATTGTAGCTTTATTGATTCAGGTAAGTATATTAAATAATTAACGTTTTTGTAAAACTATATCTGAATCGATTTTTAACTAATGCACAATTTATCCACAGAACTCTCTAACAGAATCAATTTTAGAAAATGGCGGTAATTCAATCGAATCTCGGGAGGACTTCAATACATCCGTCGTTGATGATATTATGACAAAAGAATTTCAAACAGGACCCTTTAACTGGATGGACGCGTTCATTGGATCAAGTAATACAGTTTTTCCGACATCCTCTGCTACTTTAATGACTCAAGCCACGAGTTCAAATAAGTCACCTGAAGAAAAACTCGAAGATATTAAAGAAATTGTCAACCAAATAGCAACGTCCATACAGAGTGAAATGGCTAATCTTCTCTCAGACGCGATATCTTGTACCAGTAATGATGAAACTGACAACAATCTCAGAAAAAAAAGATCGGTTGAAACACCCATGGATAGTTCACAGCTAGTCATGAGATTATTGAGGCACATCAAGTCTAATAACGAATACCAGAATATCGCAATTGAAAAAATGATGAGTGCTCAAGAAATCGCTGATAAATATGGAATCAATTTTACTCCAGATCCAGATACACTTTCTTATCTCGCTTTGGCTGCAAACGAACAAGCTAAAGAAATGTCTGCTATTTTTAAAGATGCTATCGAGTTGAAGAATGTAACCCAGAATGTTCCTGAGCCAAATGAAAAAATAGATAAAGTTGAAAATATCCTGATTGATTCTTCCGAAACATTGAATGAATCTTTTGAAGAAAACGAGAATAACCAGTACAATTCAACTGATTATATTTTTGATTTCGAAATACCTGAAGAGAAAAATCTTACAGACCATTCAGTTGCACCCGATTACAATCACGATAACTGTTCAATTGAATCACAAATAGAGTGTCCCCCTGCTCCTGCTCCTCAGTATTATGATGCACCTGTCAGTCAGCGGCCAAGTTTCTATGACATCGTTTCAGATGGTTCAACGCTAGAATATTATTGTTCTATGGAACCCGCCACAACTACTATATTTTTTTCAAATGATGAACCAGTGCAACCAGATTCGGAATTAGTAGCTCAAGAATTTGAAGAAACAGTATCTTCTAAAGTGTACATAAATCACGAGGAAGAACCTGATGTGTCTACAGTCAACCATGTTATGAGTTATACAATCTCCGAGAAAGCTCATTTTAGAAGACCTCACATTGAAAGTTTACCTCAACAAATGCAATACTACTTTTTACTAATGTAACGAGTTAATAAATAGGATATTATAAGTGATAACATTAGATACAATTTTTTATGGTGATTATGCTTTGTGAAAGAGGTTTTAAATATTGTTTATTTAGATAATAAATCCCTTAAATTAAACAAGTTTATTTAGAAATAACTATACAATAATAATATCTACATTTATTTTATCTTTGGGTACAATTTGGCACTTAATTACTGACTGGTAGGCACTCATAAAAATACTCGTCTGTAAATATTCTAAGTTATTTATATACAACAATAAATGTATAACCTACTTAATAACTGTTACTATTTTAAAATACATCTTTTTCAACAATGTGCTTCTTGTTATGAGCGCCAACGCACAAAATTTTTATGTATAGGCAAATACAGGATAGGCACTGTATACTTATAAAACAAATAGGTAATGTGACAAGGTTACATAAATTATTACCATAGTTAGGATAAACATTGCACAAACGATTTTATGCCTTATTTATTTGGTGTCCCATTCTCCGGGCAAATTAGAAATTATAATGTCTTTTTATGCCATTTAATAACTGAATAAAATATTGTAGTAATCGTTGTAAGCACCTACAAAGATACAGCTAATAAGGCACTTTTTCCAAATATTAATAAGTAAGTAGGAACTGCTTTATAATTTCTTACTTACTACGTATAATAAAATTATTGACATATAATTATTTTCATTTAAATCCTATAATTTAATAAGGCACGTCATTATAATTTAGGATTATTTTGCCTTAAGATTCTAATAAATAAATAGGTACCTACATAACAATATCTCGGATTAAAATAATATAAAACATTTCTTTGATTTCTTTGGTTTTCAAAATATGCAGGTAGGAAATTGACTCTATTAATCAAACACTAAAATATTCATGGTAACTTGAGGTGACGTAAGTATCATGACCAATCATCATACATCACGGAAAAAGAGTTTAAGTTTACTCAACAAGTTTCACACTAACGCGGCTACGTAGTTCTTTTTTTCTGATAAAAGTTATAAATAATATAAGTAAGTGCCGTTGCAGTCTAAGATAAAAGCAGGCTAACTCTGAAGGGATAGGGTAGTTACATTAAACCCTTGGCCGGTTTCTACACGGTATTGAACCAGAATGCTAAATTGCTTAGCGGCACGGCTTTGCTAGTAGGGTGGTAACTAGCCACAGCCGAAGTCTCCCACCAGACCAGACCAGAGACAATTTAGAAAATACAAAGTCCCAAACTGCCCCTGCTAGGGATCGAACCTAGAACCTCCTACTTTTAAGACTGTAGTGTTCGTAGCAACTAATAATGTTGCACAATGCAGGTACTTGTGCATTTCTTAATAAATAGTCAGTTAGCATCCAGCCGTTGTTTCATTACATTCCACTGGCGACGAGTTTGTGTATTTTATATAATTTACCACGCGTTTTAAAGTGAATATTGTAAAAATACAATGCCTATAGGTAAATTAGAACCATTTGACTTAAATTCCAAGCAGTGGCCCGCGTATATAAGGCGAGTTAAGCAGTATATTCTTTTAAACGAAGTGAAAGATGAATTACAAGTGCCGTTGTTAATTACTATCGTGGGTGAAGCGACGTACATTTTGATGTGCGATTTATGTTCGCCGGCGCATCCTGAATCGAAAAGTTTCGACGAATTAGTGAAATTGGTTTCGGAACACTTAGAGCCAAAACGTTCCGAAATAGCCGAGCGCCATGTTTTTCGCTTACGTCGTCAACGTCCAGGCGAGTCCCTCACGGAATACCTACACAACTTAAAATATCTGGCAACAACTTGCAATTTTGGAACGATGTTAGAGGAAAATTTAAGAGATCAGTTCGTATCAGGGTTGGCAAACGAACTGATGCGGTCTAGAATATTCGCCGAAAAAGACATCAAATACAAGGAGGCTGTGGAGCTAGCTCTTGCGTTGGAGGCTGCAGAAAAGCATGCGGAGGTGAGCGGGTCTACGATGACTTCGACATCGACCTCGAGTGCAGGCGGCGAGGCAGGCGAGGGCCTGCATCATGCGAGCGGGCGGCGCGGCACGGCGCGCGCGCCGTCGAGCGCGGCTGGCGGGCGCGGCGAGCGCGGCGGGCGCGGCGAGCGCGGCGGCCGCGGCGCGTCGGGACCGGCGGAGTCGGGTGCGGCTGTGCGGTGCTGGCGGTGCGGAAAGCCGCATCGAGCAAACAAGTGCAAATATGTGCAATTTAATTGTGATAAGTGCCTCCGCCGCGGGCACCTAAAAATAATGTGTGATGAAGTGCGTAATTACGAGTCTAATGTGCGTAATAATTATGTGCTGGATGGAAGTGTCTCGGAGGAAGACGACTTCTTTAACCTCGAACTGGCAGCCAAAGGTAACGGACCATATTTTCTTAAAGTGCAAATAGACGAGCATCTTTTGGAATGTGAAATTGATACGGGTAGTCGTATTTCGGCGATTAGTGATCAACTTTTTTATAAACTTTTTTCTCATAAAAAACTAATCTCCGATAATTTAATATTACGTTGTTATTCGGGTACACAGATCGAGTCGTTGGGGTATGTGCATGTAGATGTCACGGTTGGGGAAGTGCGTGTACCTAACTTGACATTATGTGTAATACAAAACGGTTCTCGACCTTTGCTGGGCCGAGATTGGCTTCGAGCTTTAGACGTTAGACAAATCACATTAAAAGAGATAGCCGACGATCGATTTGTGGACCGGTTAACCGCGGAATTTCCAGAAGTATTTACGGATACGTTAGGCACTTGTAAGAAGACCATTCAATTACAGCTCACGGACCAGGAACCCGTGTATGTGAAAGCTAGACCGGTGCCGCTCGCGCTGCGCGGCCGGGTGCAGGCCGAGCTCGAGCGACTCGAGCGCGAGGGGTACATGTACCGCGTTGACCACTCGGAGTACGGCACGCCGATCGTACCGGTTGTAAAAGCGTGCGGTGAAATACGAATATGCGGAGACTATAAAGTCACAATTAACCCGAAATTAAAACGTGATTTTTATCCTTTGCCTCGAATTGAGGAACTACTTGCTTCATTGAGTGGGGGGGAAGAGTTTTCGAAAATAGACTTAAAGCATTCATATCAACAGGTTATGTTATCCGAGGACTCGCAAGCCTATACCGCTATTACCACGCATATAGGTACTTTCGTATACCGCCGCACGCCATTCGGGTTATCATGCATTCCTGAAAAATTCCAAAAATTAATGGAGGAAACATTACGAGGGATTCCTGGAACGGTAGTATTTTTAGACGACATTTGTGTGACGGGCTCAAACAGACAAACACACCTAGCCAATTTACGAGCGGTACTTGAACGGTTGCGGTCGATGGGTTTTACTGTTAAGTTAAGTAAATGTAGTTTTCTGAAACCTAGTGTGAAGTATTTAGGCTTCATTATCGATAAATCAGGGTTGCACCCTGATCCGAATAAAATAGAAGCTATACACGACGCACCACGCCCCGAAAACGTGACACAATTAAAAAGTTTTCTTGGATTATTGAACTACTATGGGAAATTTATACCGAACCTCAGTACATTATTATTTCCGTTACACGCGTTACTGAAAAAGGATGTAACTTGGAAATGGAATGCACGTTGCGAGGCCGCGTTTTCGGGGGCCAAGAGCGCACTGTTGGGTGATAAGGTGTTAGCTCACTATGAAGAGGGTCGGCCGTTGGTACTGTCCGTGGACAGCAGCGCGTATGGCTTGGGCGCTGTGCTCGCGCACCGTTATCCGGACGGCAGTGAACGCCCTGTTAGCTATGTTTCGCGAACATTAAATAATTCCGAAAAAAATTATAGCCAACTTGATAAAGAGGCACTAGCTATTTTCTTTGGCATTACAAAACATCACCAGTATATATTCGGTAGACAGTTTATATTGCGCACAGACCACCAGCCCTTAAGCTTCATTTTCGGAAAGAAATGTGGAATCCCCCAGACGGCCGCCAGCCGTTTGCAGCGGTGGGCTGCGCGCTTGTCGGCGTATGACTTCACGGTGGAGTTCGTGCGTTCCTCGGACAACGGCCCGGCCGATGCTTTGTCCCGCCTGCCATTGCCGTGCCGACGGGCGACCCCTTCGGAGTGCGTAAGCTATGTTCAACTTATCGAAGAGAACTTGCCGATTAGTTTTAAAGACGTTAGTAAGGAGACAAAGAAAGACCCCTTATTAAGTAAAATAGTCGGCTTTGTGATGTTTGGTTGGCCGTCGTCAGTAGCGGGCGGCGAGGAGGAAAAAGCTTATTTTGCGAGGCGAAATGAGATAGTTTTAGAACTGGGTTGTTTAATTTATAAATATCGAATTATAGTTCCGCCATCATTGCGTAAAGGCGTGTTAAAGGAAATACATGAAGGCCATCTGGGCATTAATAAAATGAAAAATGTGTCTCGTAGCTATGTCTATTGGCCTAGTTTAGATCGCGATATCGAGGACTTGTGTCGAGAATGTGAAGCGTGTCGGATAGTCCGCGACTCCCCACCCCGCGCCACACTTCATCCCTGGGAGTACCCACTTTGCCCGTGGCAACGCGTGCACGCCGATTTTGCGGAATGTGCAGGTAAGAAATATTTGATCGTCTTAGATGCTCATTCAAAGTGGGTAGAAGTGATCAGTATGACACGTACGGATGCGGAGTCAACGATTTTGGCCTTTCAGACATTATTTGCTAGATTTGGTCAGCCCGCCCAGCTCGTAACTGACAACGGCCCGCCTTTCAGCGCCTTAGATTTTAAGAATTTCTGTGCTAATAACGGTATTAAGAGTGTAACGACGGCACCGTATCGACCGCAGGGTAACGGTGCGGCTGAAAATATGGTGAAAACCGTTAAAAAAGTAATCAAACGCGCTTTATTTGTCAAAGAAAATGTGTCAGTTGCCCTAAATAAATTTTTATTTCAATATAGAAACTGTGAACACGCCACGACCGGTGTGTCCCCTGCAGTACTGATGCTAGGCCGGCGATTGCGGGGGCGACTGGACGCATTGCGTCCCGACGTATCTTTGGTCGTGCGCTCGGCACAAGAGCGCCAGATTAATCAGAAAGGGGGAATGCAGAGACAAGTGGGTATAGGAGATACAATTATGGCGCGAGATTACTCCTCTAAAGGGAATAAATGGACAGAAGGAGTAGTAGTAAGTCAGACGGGACCGGTGTCTTATAAAATGGATATGGGAAAGGGGGTAGAATGGCGTAGGCATCGAGATCAGGTAATTAAAGTAAATAAAAAAAATCGTTATTCTCTCGCGCGAACTAGCACCCTCGGGCAGGAAGCGGAGCAGAAGGGAGAGAAGGATGATGAAAGAGTAGCGGTGGATAGCGATGCCGACGTTACATTCGAAGACGCGGTCGGGTCGCCTGGGGGCGAGGGTGCAACGCAGGCGCTGGAAGATGTGCACTCTCCAACACCGCCGCCCCCAGGCGCGTCCGCTAGAGCTTTGCGAGCGTATCATCGTAAGAAGAAGGTCTAGTTTAATAACTATGTGATAACTATGTTCTATTGGGTTTAAAAAGGGGGGAAAAGTGTAGTGTTCGTAGCAACTAATAATGTTGCACAATGCAGGTACTTGTGCATTTCTTAATAAATAGTCAGTTAGCATCCAGCCGTTGTTTCATTACATTCCAAAGACCACAGCGCCAGGAAGGCCGTCAAACAAAAGACCCCCAACGATATCAAGACGGTACGAATAATGAAACGCTAAAATAATAATATGTACGTAATGAGAGAGTGAACTGATAATAAGTACTTGAATAATGTTGACATCCTTAATCATTCCAAATTTTCTCACCCTTATTTTCTAGGTTCAGATCAAACTAGAGCATAAGCGCCCTTAAGGCCATAGTAGACAAGATGCTTTTAGCACCAGCGATCAGCAATTCAGTTGCTTTTCATAAGCTCGATGCCGCGAATGAACGCTCCTCTCCACACATAATATTAAGTACCACCTGCAGTTGCAGCATCAATGCAGTCGTAAAATACCAATCGCTGATGCTAAAAGCACTGTCTGCTATGGCTCTGCATAAATATTAAATAATTTTTGTTATCTTTACAAACTACAATATCACATTAATCTATAGTTTCTTTACTAAGTATTAATTTTATCTATGCGCGTAGTATGCAGTGTAGGCACTATTGTGACCAGTGTGTGGTTGGTATCTGAAAAAGAAACGGTTTTTAATCATTGGGAATTTTCTAGTAAATATCTACTCCTAATTTTAATAAAATATAGAACAATTTACTGTTATCTGCTGTATTCTCTTTTTTTTATTTAATGATTAAAAGGTATTCGCAGGGCAAAATCTACTTACTATACAGATTATATGGTTAATATAATAGACACTTTTGACTAAAAAATTAATTCCCGCGAAGAGTTTTGACTGGAATTTCAATCAAAACTACTTTTGGCCAACCTCTATAGTCAAAAATAGTTCTTATTTTTATTCAATTCAAAGTAATTTTGACCGGTTATGAATTTAACGGTAAGTAACACTACATCAATAAAAATCTCACCGAACTGTATGCGCGTGCGCGGCGTAAAGAGGGCCGCTCGCGCTAGGGTCTCCCGCGTAGGGCTGCGCTAGCGGGTAGGGCTCCACTGGTGCTGGATCTCGGCGCCGCGGGGTGCTGCGTTGTGAGCTTTGTTCCGGGGGGCTGTGAAAAAATATTTTATTTCTTGAAGCAGGATGTTCTTGTAAAACCTGATGGTAGGTACCGATTGCACTAGAGCTGCTGGTAATGTTGTAAACTAGCCGTGTCTAAATTCTTCGTTCGTTTTTATTAAATAAATTAAAAAATTAGGTGTCAAAAGTTACGGATTAGAATAATGAAACCTACAAAAAACTCACGCATTTAATCTTGTAAAAAGAGTAGGTAAACGCGGTTGTGTTATCTTACGCCTACTAGGCGGAGTCGAATTACGCGTTAATACCGTTAATACTTTATTTTGACAAGCAACGACAAATGGTGTCATATATTATCCGGGATATTAATCGATTTTACCGGGAAGTCAAGGCATCGTAACATTTTTTGTCTCACTCGGGCCCTGTTTGTCCACATGGCGAATGTTCGCTTGATTAATGAATCATTTGTTTATTATAGGATTTCGGACTCACACATGGATTACTACGTAGAGCTGTTTGGATACTTAACGTTTTCATTAAGAAACGAAACTTTTTATGAGAAAAAATAAAAGTATAAAATTGTAAGACCTGTTACATCGCAAAGATTAGAGAGAGCCTACTACGAGTACCTATGTCTGAATTTAAAGTGATCGACTCAGGGATTGATACTTAACATCGGCAAAACCAACCCTTTTTCCCCCATCCTCTTTTTTATTTTTGTTTGGTAGAGTGAAGAGTCAGTCAGGAAACAGATTGACCACAGTTGGTGTTCACCACAAAATGATCAATTCATTACATACAAATTATCATCACAAACAAAGTAGGTAATGTTCAAACTGCCTTGTTCCTTTAAAATATCTAGTGCCTGATGGGGACTTACTCCCATTACTTCCCAGAAGTTAATCTTTGACAAAATTATTACGGCGTGGGTAGTAGTATTCCCCTTATTGACCAGAAAACAGATGATAAACAATACAACACAACGTGTAAAGGTAAATATATTTCAGGCCAGTTTACCTAAGAACAGACCACTCCTAACCACTGATGTACAGTAGGTACTGGGGAAATGAACCAATGCAGTCACTGGGAAAGCTGTAAATCTACCTCAATGTAAACAATTCTGTATATTATGAACCAGCCTTAACCTATTTAAGTATGTGAGAGGTGTTTGAATATATTAATTTATCAGTGATCAAGACTTTCTGTAGACCCTTCGCCTAACGAATTAATGATACTAATTTAAATCAGACTTCCGAATCGGTGACATTTCCACCCCGAAATATTAATGGCTAAGTAAACGAAACCACATTTTTCACAGTCATCCGTGTCACAACATGGACTATGAATCAAGTAAACGCAAATGATTATATTTTATGTGTACCACCGCTTCAGACGTTCGGCTCCATTTCAGCAGCCGGTGACAATTTACTTTTACGACTCGGCCATAGACTAAAGAGTTACGTGTGACAGTTATAGCGGACGTGCCGTGTTTCCCGCCAATATACGTTACATCTGTATAGGTACTTACATACTGCTTATTATTTTATTTTTTAATAAAAAAAATATGTGTTTAATTTATTGTCATTTTTATGCTTTTGAACCATCTTTGAACGCCGAAAATATTAGACTTCATTTTAAATTGCTGAAATATTCTACAATATTTAATCAAATTATATCATTTTGTGCAATCTAATTTGAGAATATAATATACATAATATATAAACAAAGTAGTGAGGTGTCGTGTGATATACCCGACAGAAGTGAAGCTGCCCACGCAGTGAGGTGAATTTCAATGAAAAACCCACCCAGCCAGTAGTGAGGTGAATTTCAACACACCGATTACTTTCTTTCTATACGACTAAAAATTCAGTGTAATGTTTTCAAATTTCATGTACGTGAGTTTCTTTATTCTACCATAACTTCTAAATGCCTGAACAGATTTGGATGTATGGGGAATTGTTATAATCGTCACGAGTGACATTGGCTATAATTTTTTTGAAAAAGATAAATAATTATGGCGGCTGTATGGTATTATTTTCAAATGTGAGAAAATTTTCTTTTTAGCTCGTTTTTTGGCAGGGCAGGCGTGTTTTCAATTTTTTAATTACGACTTGTTGCGGCTTGTTCCCCTGTTCAAAGGTCCGTTATGAAACTTCGGTTCAAAATTGCATTTCTTCACATATACCTACTTACCTACAGACTTATATCTAGTGATATTTATAAAGCTCCTTAAATCTTACTATTACTTAGGCACTTATTCCATTTGAATGAAAGACTTACCAATCGTCGGGATCGCAGTCTCTGAAGCCTTTCGCGAAGGGGTTGCTCGCTATTTTTAATTGTGTTATCTGCAAAAGAAATAGGATTTCAAATAATCACTAAGAAAAGTTTATTCTTTCATAAATTACATGAATTGCTTTTTTAGAATCTACACTACTAGTAAGTATGCCTACCCAACTTTGCATTTGAGACCAAATTGAGTTCATTTGTCGCATTTTTCATGATGATCTACTGTTTTCTGCTATTTAGTCATATAACTACCTACTCGTATTCGCCTTGGCAGAAAACATCCGCAATGTTAGATTTTCCTGAAGATCATAAACTGGAAGTCATACAAAATGTTACGTGAAATCAGCATCAAACAATACGTACCTAAGTACCTACTAAATCTAGGTTTCGTACGTATTATAGTATACCTACTACAGCGTATTATATAAAAAGTAGTAGCTTATGTTACTCTCTTGCAGGTCTTTTTAATATACCCATGCAAAAATCATGTTGATCCCTTGCTGTGTTTCGACGTGATTGATGAACAAACCAACAAGCAAACACACTTTCGCATTTATAATATGGGTAGTGATTATGTGCTAAAGCCAATAACATCTAATTATTAAGTACCTATTTTGAGAATTACACCACATGGACACAATTCAAACGTACAATCAAAATCATATAGGCTGGCTAATCTAACACCATAACCTTTCGATAGTTAATTGAGATTACGAGTATTTTTAACAGACGTGGCAGATGTGTTTTGGAGAGGAGACAGCGTACCGGCAAGGGTAGTGTAGGACGACGCGACGGTCAGCCTGCTGCTGGACCGATAACCTGAAGAAGGTGGCGAGAAGCAGGTGGATGAGGATACCGGAGGACTGTGTTTGGTGACCCGTTTTAGGAACAGCCATGTCTAACAGTGCACGCATTCCGTACGCACACGCACACGCTGTTGAAATGGAAATTTAACAAAAAAAGGTTTCCGTAGTTTTCCCAAACTTACCCGGTGGTTCTGGTAGGCTGTAACAGCAGTGAAGCCGGTCTCAGGGAAGATGAACGTCCGGTACGGGACGGTGCCCGGGGCAGTGCTCTGCCCCTCCCCGGGAAGGTACACCACGTGCAACCTTGGCTGGTAGCGATGCATAGAGTTAAGGATTATCTGTTTCGACACAAAAAAGACAAAGTAGAATAAATAAAACGTCGTTTTAACAGACCGCTAAGACGATGACATTACGAGTGGAAAGTTCACGCAAATATCCTTGCGAATCCACGATCAAACCTATTGATCTTGAGTAAGTAGATGTTAGAACTGTCCAAATTGCAATTCGCGCAATACAATTACCTATTGATTTCAAAAGAACTATAGAATATTATTTTATAAGTACCTAAATGATAGGAATATCCTGAAAATATGAATGAATCTGGACTTACATGGCCGTTGTCGTCGAGCTGGTTGTTGGTCAGTTTGAGCTTGTCGAAGGAGACGAGTTGCCGCATCCAGTGCGCGCCGGCGGCCGGCGAGTCGGGGTGGACGTGGATGCGCGGCGGCGACACCGGGTCCGCCTTGCCCGCTACTACCCAGCTCGAACTGCATATTATAATAAACACTATTAAAAAAAATTAAGCCTCTTACTACCAAATTTTTTTTGGTTGAAAGATTTAATTCTTTCTCAAGCCCAGAGTAAACCGCAATTAAGTCCTTAAATCTGAAATTATTGGTCTTAACGAAACCGTGAAAGTAGTCAGCAAAGTAGATAGAAGCAGATAAGTAGATACTTATTCACAATAGAATAAGTATAATATTTATGTCGAATGTCACAATGATATGTACAAAATAAAAAGTAAATTATTAACAGGTAAAGTTTGTAAGTTTAGGGTAATCTCTGGAACCACTGAGCCGATTTTTAAAACTCTTTCACCACTAGAAAGCTAAATTATTCCTGAGTAACATAGATTATACTTTATTTAAAAAAAAAATAGAGATGTCTATGAAAATTGTAATAAGGGCTCCGGGGCGGGTCGTTATATTCTATATCGCTTAAAACCTATTGAAACGGGGTACTTAAAATAGCTTTGCCAAATCATATTACCTGTGAAAAGCATATCTGTATCTCTTATCGTCGAGAGGCACGAAGTCCACCAACAGCAAGTAGTCCGCGTTGGGCAGTAGACCAGACAAACGCGCTTGCAGGGCAGGGAACATCCTGCGCCCGGCCTTGGTGACTATCATCTCAGTGCCGAGCTCGTGGAAGCTTCGCCACAATGTGGCCAGCTCGAGGGTCGCACTGCAGCGAGCTACTGCCGGATGCAGCGTTACGTTTTGGTTGGATACCTGTGTGATACCTACTGGTAAATATCTAGATTCTAGATTGTGTTATGGTCATTGTCAATTTTCAACCCAAAAAGTATCTCCCGTGGAATTTTTGCTTGTGGCATAGAAACTCCCAAATAATAAACCGTATCAACAGATATAAATGCAAACATGTGTCTGTCTGTCTTTGTTACCTTTTCACGGCTCATCCGTTAAACCGATTTACCGACATCAAAGATTTACCATGGAATTTTTAAATATTTGGTTTGAATAAAATGCTGATTACTGGGCTGCATTTCATAGCTAAACTCCTTGAACAACCTTCCACAGCAACAGTGAAAATAAACAAATCCTATCGGTCGGTTTAGCTATAGCTCGTGATGCATCCTCGACCTCGCACTTATGTGATAGCATTGATGGGAAGATTGGAACTTCTAAACCGTCAGATATCTGCATACGAGTACCTGCATCCTGGGCGGTGGTTGCGGCGGCGGAGGCGCAGACTGCGCGCCGTGGTCGCGGCAGGTGCTCTCACTGAGTGCTTGCAGCGGAGAGTATGTGCTCCGCGAACACACTGCACTCTAATGAACAAATACAACATTCTGAGCGGTTTCAAAAAGAAAGAGGTTCTCCATTCTCTCAAAAAATTGGTTACCGATTGTCGGACGTGAGGGAGCGCCAATGATACGGATTGGAACCACAGTTTTACATAAAACTGTGATAGAACTTACGTCTCGTACAGCATTGTGCAGCGGGGGAAGCACTGGGAGCTGATCCTGGTCACGGCTCACTCGTTCCGCTAACGAGTGCAAGTGGAAACCGCCGCGCGGAAATTGTCCTGATACCACGCCTGCAACAAACGATTAATAATTATAACATCAATAATATGAAAGTGTGTCTATTTGTCTGCTAGCCTTTTACGGTCCATCCGTTAAACCGATTTTGACGAAATTTGGTTCAGAGATAGCTTGCATCCCGGGATGGACGTAGTCGCTGTACTTACTATACTTTTTAACCCGGAAAATCAAAGAGTTGCCACGGGATTTTTAAAAATTTAAATCCACGCGGGTAAAGCCGCGACACACAAGCATAATAGCGTTGGCTGTATGCACAGTCAGATATTCCAGTATTAAAAAAATTGATTCCCTAAAGGTCAGTTATTCAAACAGGTTGCCGCCGTCTAATGGTGAATGCCCAATGAGTGACACCCAAACTTGTAACAGTGTGACTTGTTGGGAACCTAGATTAGAGAGATTTTATTCTCATCAAGTCACACCCTCTGTGACATAGATTGTTATTTGGAAACGCCGCCGCCACGTGGTTTACGATACACGGCTATATTATCTTACAATTATCATTCTTTTACACTATTTCTTTAGATTAAAAAAAAATCTAGCTGCTTTCTAAAACATGTAGATCAATTAAACTTATGTCTTAATCATCACTTCGGAAAATATCTTCTGAGAAACCCGACGGAGTGTGGACTAGGAGTTGAGAACTGATTTCGAGGTGGCAATTTTTTCTAAATTCTTAATTTAACGAGTTGATAATATACCTAGGCGTGAGGCGTGTAACATCTGCCCCCCAAAACGTCACTTCATGATGACCACGACCGCTCTGCCAAGAATGTAACGACAAAGAAGAGAGAATATACCTAAGTTTTTTTAACATTTTAATAATATAAATGTTGTATCAGTTTAAAAAACAGAATAAGTATAAAAACGCTATGTATCTCCACCACATATATTATCACCAAAATATCAATAAATAATCATGCTTACTTTTCCAAAGTATTCCACAATATCACTGTAGTTCTCCCGAAACAGCCACTTGAAATAAAAAGTACATAAACAGTCCCATAAAAATCAAAAGCGTCCACCCAACAGCGGACATCTCACTCAACTAATTGGTGTAATGGCGGGAAACTCAAAACGCATCTGAAATGGTCGCAATAATTTCATCGGGCGACGTCAAGATGGTATTATAAATAAGACGGGTGATGAAAAGTATACTAACGTAGAAACGACAATGATCTTCGCTTTATTTTTACTTGAATTTGTATTTTTGATTCTTGGTCGCATCAGATGAATTAGTATCTACCTATCTAATATTATATCTAAATGAGTCTACAATTTCTAAATACAATTTACGCATAAATCAGAATACCAATGTTTATAATTTTAATAATCAATCCTATTATGTAACTAGCTGATACCCGAGACTTCGTTCGCGTGGATGTAGGTTTTTTAAAATTCCCGTGGGAACTCTTTGATTTTCCGGGATAAAAAGTAGCCTATGTGCTAATCCAGGGTATAATCTATCAGCCCAATCCGTCCAGTAGTTCTTGCGTGAAGGAGTAACAAACATACACACACACACACACATACAAACTTTCTCCTTTATAATATTAGTGTGATTTTAATATAACCTGTTGGATGACCCAATTAAATTAAATAATTGAACAATATTATCAATATAACAACAATTGCCTTTAATCACTTTTTGGTTCTTACAATCTTACTAGATATTTTCTAAAATAAGTATGGTGTAGACTTGTAGAGTATGGAGTATGGACCTATTATATTAATTCCCTATCACACTAAATTGTATTTCAAACAATAATATGACGAGCTTCTCCTACATTAAGAACTAAGAATCTATCTCCTACTATAGAGATAGTCTCCTACAAATAAATTATTTGCTTCTCCTGGATCATTGTAAAGGTAAATTATATTATTATTGCATTTTATATCTTATTTTTAGTCTGCAGTTAATGTCGATCCCGAATTGCCTGATTTATAGACAAATTATTTTATTACACCTATAAATTAAAATGCTACGCATCTAAATTGTGGTGTTTGACACATTGGTTCCACTCTAATTGCCATAATGGCAGTGTTCTTGCCAAATGCATCGATACAATGTCGATTTCTCAGAGACTCCGGATCTAGTTAATTTTTTAGTAGGCGACATTTTTATTGTAATGAAGAAGAAAATAAATTGATCTAAGTAGGTATATCAAGGGGAAATAAAAAGAGAAAAAACAGAAACTACTTGCCTAGAGTTAAAAGTTAGTAAAGTGGAATCGAATCCAGAAGCTTTCTAAATGATATTCTAAAATAATAATTGTACCTACCAGTGCAGAGTGATAAGATCTACCTAAAAAACCTTTTAAATACTATTCATACCTCCACATAATATGTAGGTACCTACCTAATAGTCTCCAGGAAATTAAAATTGTACCTGTACATCCACATCCACACTATGTCATGTTTGTCTGGCTGTTAATGTTACCTTTTAATGGTTCAACTTCTGAATCATCTTGACGGGCACGAAGGTAGTTTGCATACTGAAGACGGGAATCTTCATCATCATCATTATTATCAACCGATAGACGTCTACTGCTGGAATAGGTCTTGTAGGGATATCCACATGTCACATTCTTGCGTCGCTTGAAGCCACTTTCTGCGACTCGTTAGATGTCGTCTGTCCACCTAGTTTCCCAAATAATAGATAGAAAGCCTAAACCTACGCGAACGAATTCATGAGCATCAGCTAGTAATAAAATACAAGTCCATTGAACAAAAATACAAACAGTACACACAAGTATGAAATTGTTGGCGTACAAACTGAAGTGCGCAATAATTATCAAGAAAAGCAAAACAACTCCGCGAATGCAGCAATTAATAAATGAATAGAAACGTTAATGTCACCATAATAAGAATATAACCGGTACTCAGGTGGTGGAGCGTCCAATTATAATAGTGGTGCTATTATTATCTGTTGTAACAAAAGGAGGGAACGCTTCCTTAACAATAAATCCGCATTGATTGACCGCAATAAATCTAGCTGCTCGGGCGCCGCTCCGGTTGCAGCCATTAGGGGTGACAACTTAGAAGTCTATACATACAAGGCAATAGAAGAAGTCGTACAGCAGGCGTTACTTAGCGGAAGTCCATGATATACGAGGAACCACAAGCTTAATTTGCTATAATTTGCCATGTCCCCCTGTCTTCAAGAGTCCCACTCTTTTAAGGTCTGCCTCAATGGACCTCCTCCTGGTGTTGATGGGCTGACCAGGTCTCCTTCGACCGATAGGTCGTTGCTAAAAAAATGCCTGTAGAATTACTTAATCAGTGTCTCAGGTAATTCTCATCATTTTCTGCCTAACAACTGCAGGAATGAAGAACATACTATCAATTACCGATATACAAGAAAATAGCTCTAAAGTGAGGGTCGAGTCGGGCATATTTAGTGAAGAGAGGAGGGAAACACTGTTCAAGTGGCGTTCCAATGGAATAGTCTGAATTTACAAAAGAAAAGGTGCGTGACTGACTGATAAATCATCGCACAGCTAAACTACTGGACGCATCAGGCTGTGGCATGCAGATTAATATCACGCAGACACCCTTTGAGAAAGGAGTTTTGAAAATTCAACCCTTATAGGAGTTTGAAATTTGTGTAACCGTGTACTCATAAATACTAGTAGTGCTACAAGTTAAACTTAGTGGTGACAACCCTACAGTGTAACAACATGTGTAGTGCAGCTCTGAGTTTCTGAGACGCGTTTGATTTACGCACCCTCATGCGATACATATTACCCGAACAAATATAAACAAATTCCTTATTAAAATGCTACATCCAAACAAACCAACAATTAATTTGTGTTTGTATTTGGGCTTACAAACTTCTGAAACCAACCAAGTTGTGTGCTTTATTTAAGCTCTGGCAGAAGTATTGGCCAAAAGCTAGGCAAGCATTTAATTTTTAAGGAGTGGTTTATAATAGGTACTGTCACTACATAAAATTGAAGTCGGCATTTTAATCCTTGAGCCCAAGAAGACAAGAAAAGAGTGCACTCCTAAAACTAATTAAGTTATGTGTTTTAAGCTCATACAAAAGGATGAGCCAAAAGCTTGGCAGGTATTAATTTTTCAGGAGCGGTGTACAACTTTTTCATCAATTAGCACCAATTTCATAAACTGATGTCCTAATTTTAATTCTTGGAGCCTGAGAAGACAAGAAATGAGTGCAAAACAAGAAAGCGAAATTTGTTTTGCTACATTAGCTGCTGTTCTACTAATTGCGCTTCAATTTATGTCAGCAATTTCGTACAATGCAACTGAATGGAAAATATGCTGAGATGAATATTCGTATAGGCTAAACATAAAAAGGTAGTCAAATCTAAACACAGTCATTGAATCCTTATTGTCTAAACACGAGGTGTATGATTGCGTTTGATGCAAACACACGGCTCAGCCGGGCTTGTTTGACCTGCCCAAACCTCCATGCTGCAACTTCAGACTGGACTACTTGTTTTGCGCGTACTATACAGAAGCAGTTGTGTCGAAAGCACAAACTGCAACTTTGCAGTTAACTTACAATCCAAATACAAGGTGTCTGCATAAATCTTTAGACTCTGTCATATGGAACTTTGAGGTGAGTTGAATATCGAACTGGACGAGCCATCGCAACCGCATCCTTGAAATTAAACCAAAAAAAAAACAAGTACAACTTCTACAGTAAAAAATATTTAACTATCAATGAGTGATGCCTAACTGGTCAAGTATCAACTTTAATCACCCATTTATCAAGAAGACAGTCCGAAATACAAACATTAATGAGTACTCCTTCCAAGAACCTCCTACCACTCTGAGCACTCAACGGATACGAGTAACTCTGGTAATAACAAATAGACAATGCAAAGGCTAACAAATTAACACGGCGTCTTACTTTGATCACCCTTGATGTCAACATCGCGAGCATTGCTCGTTAACAAGCCGATCGACACGCGTCACTGAGAAAATGCCAGTGAATAAGCGACTATTTTTATCACACTGCAAATTGTTATCATTAGACTTGCAGAATGATCTTGAGCATTTATGCAACTAGGCCCTACGCCAATCCTTGATTGAGTATGAGAAATACGGAGGTCTCTTCCTAAGCTATAATATACTGAAAGTTTTATCATTTTTCTTTCACTTTTATAGCAGCGAGTATTTTAAGGAGTTTTCCGGGGTTGGACGATGAAAGCGTCACCTTTTCAACATCCGCACCACATGCGACCTTAAGCAATTTTACCCTCACCACCTGGGTACCTGGTGCACTTTGACCACCCGTTGTGTGTGTTGTGTTTTTTCCACGCACATGTATCCAGTGTAACCTTTGTAACCCTTTGGCGGTAGTTCCCACTAGGTTTCAACATAGTGTTATTCAAGGGGCGGGTATATAAATGTTTGAAAAGCGGCAACGCATTGGCGGTTCTTCTAGTGCTGCTCATGAGCAGCGGTTATATTTTTATTTAAAAAAAAAGTTGTTGGACGCAACACAAATGGCTCGTGCTTTGTGATCATCCTTGCAAGAAACTTTTATTCAGCAGTGAAAGTCTATTGATTGAAACGACGATGATGACGAAGACCAAGTTTGAATAACAATAGTAGGTATAACCGCCTCCGTCAATTTTATTATGTACTCAAATGGCAGAAGTTTCTTCCAAAAATTAAGCAGGCATTCAACCAAAATGTATAAAACATTTTGGTTGAATGCGTAGGTGAGGTCAAAAGCGTAAATCTTTATTTTCTTCATTATATGTACCTATTCATCTCAGCATCTTTCTACCATTTAAACAGTTGCACGAAATTGCTGACATAATAAACAAACGCGTAATCAGTACAACAGCAGCTAATGTAGCTACACAAATTTCGCTTTCCTGTTTCGAGTTCAGATCCATAGATGTTCTAGGAACGCTGGATGCACGGTAGATGTCCCTGTCGCTTCCCTGCGATGTTTTGACCGCTGATTGACTGATGCTGCCAACCGCGGGCTATTCTCGGCTTCGATATTCGCGATTAACTCCTCGATATCTTCAGGGCTGCCAGATGTTTCGATCTTATGTAATAGATCAATAAGATTAAGAGCTTAAGACTTGGCCGGCTTGGTTCTTTTAACCGACTTCAACAAATAGCTGCAGGTAGATTTACCGTAACGTTTTTATATAGACCAGCCGGGCGATTCAGAACACTTTGTCTCAATTAAACTAATGTCAATCTACTCTTCACAATCATTACCTATATAGGAAATGCGAAGGTGTGTTTGTCTATCGGTTTGTCCTTCAATCACGCCTAAACGGAGCAACGGATTGACGTGATTTTTGCATGGATATATTATTTAAAGATCCAGGAGAGTGACATAGGCTACTTTTATCCCAAAAAATGGAAGAGTTCCCACAGGTTTTTTAAAACTTAAATCCACGCGGACGTAGTCGTGGGCTTGCCAACAAAAATTGCAGTGACAACTTTGGGGTTAAAACGTCGGCACCGATTTGGGAGGTTGATGGCTTTATCTCCAGCACGCACCTTTAACTTTTTGAAATTATGTGCTTTTAAGCAATTAATAATATCCATTTGCTTTAACGGTAAAGGAAAACATTGTGAGAGTCAAAGTCAGGAAAACATGCCTGAGAGTATTCCATAATGTGCTCAGAGATGTGTGAAGTCTGCCAATTCACACTGGGCCAGCGTGGCGGACTTCTAAAGCCTTCTCATTTTGAGAGGAAACTCATGCTCAGTAGCGGGCTGACGATGGGATGATAATAATGATGATGATAACAGATTTGGCAACATTCATTCAGCAATCACAATCGATAGTTCTGCTTCTTTCAACAGTCTACCGGCGAGCCATTTGTACTGTTCACGCCTACATCTCAGCCAGGAGACACCGATTTGATAAATGAGTTACAATTAGTTTTAAAATGAATGTGGCAGTCTCATCGGCGACAGTTCGATGTCGAGTCGGAAGGCTAATTTTTGTGACAATCGCTATTCACCTTGCAACAAGTTCGATCTAGATGAAACCTATGATCTGCCTGTGATAATGTCTACTTTATTTAAGTAGGTAATTATTTAACAGTGGTAATTAGCTTTATCAATATGTAATTGATAGGGAGCGTTCCTTGTAAGTAGATAGCTAAGTACATAGTATTTATTACCTTCCTTCTGTGTTAGGGCTTAGGAGAATACGAATTCCAAGTTTCAAAGCACCGAAGAGTCTGGCAATGCATGATGTGATTTCTATTACTATTCCGAAGGTTTTTATGTGAAAAAAATTGACTTTATACTTTGATGTAAGATTTTTTACACCTTGATCTACCTGTATATTTCAAAGCCACCATGATTCAATCTTCATAGTCGCTGATCGTTTCTCCCTGTGTAGGGGACAATACGCAGAGCAACTTTCAGCTTTTATAAAAAAAAATTCAAAAGAAAAATAAAACCGACTTCAAAAACCACAAACACTAAAAAGTAAAAAATATTTTTTTGTTTAGCTACACGTGTAATGTACCTAGGTATGAAGTCGAGCGAGCATATAGTAAAACAAAATTAGAAATCCAAGTGTGAAGCTCGCCCGACTTCATACCTAGGTTAGTGGCCTGTACTTTATTATGCTATTCCCAGTTAAAATCCTACTGTTTAATAAGCTGTTACACTGATCGCGAGCAATTTGCTTTTATCCATTGAGGAGTTCTGTTCTCCATCTCAGAAGATATTCATCAGATCTGCACCAAATTTATATGGGACCATTTGCACAGTAAACTCTTTTAAACAAAAAAAAAGATTTCCAAATCGGTTCAGGGGTCTTTGAGTAATCGGGGAACATACCGACGGGGAAGATTCCGACGAATTGAGAATCTCCTTTTTTGAAATCGGTTAATAACGAAGGTCTGGCACGCGCTGACTCTCTCAATAATCACGAGGGGAGGTATCTAATGTAAAAATGTATGTAACTAGAAGCTTCCCTATATTGTGTTTTCGCGCATCGCTCACGGTCCGTCGCGAGCACTAATGGTGATTTGTGTTTCAGGCCTCGTTAACTGTAACCGATCCCTTACGCTGCACTCGCCAGTTATTTTAAGAAATATAGAGCTCACTTAAATATTATAAAGGGATACAAGAATTTAAATGAAAATTTAATAAATAGCCCTCTACAGCAGCCAGCCCCTTAGTAAAACGAAAAAAAGTTTAAAATATTGCTAAACTGTAATTATAGTCCTGTCTAAACCAATCCAGTTGTTTGTGAGGCCAATTTTATAGGAAGTGAGTAATAATTTCATTACTTGGGTAAGTACGATACATACAGTATATACAATATACATGGATGGATGGATGGATACATACAGTAACTCTAACATCTCACTGTCATGGGTCATTATATAGTCAGTATATTTAATAGTCAGTTATGGGTCATTATATTTAATAGTCTAGCTATATATTTTGCACGCCATACACAAATGGCAAAATGTGACGGACCAAGGACCTGTCAATATACCATCATTGTTACTCACATTTCGCAAAATAAAGAATCATTTCATTTCATTTCATTTCATTTCATAAGCACTTGGGCCTTGACTGCAGTATCACCTGGTGGTAATTGATGATGCAGCAGATGAAAGCGGGCCAGCTTCTAATGCGTATGGGATTTGGGGTAGTAAACATTTGAAAGTATTGGCTACTTTCGTACGTAGGTACTAACTAATATCATTGTACTTGATATTTAAGTTGTTTTCTTTTGTTTTATTAATTATTTAGATGATATTTTTAAAATAGATCAATTCCTGATTTCAGTAGGAAATAACTACAGTAAAACTTAACTCCACACTGCAGTTCCAAACGGTTAGGTATTCAGACATCACCTACGCACATTTTGAAATCTTCAAATAATAATTATGTCACTGCGTAAAATGATTCTTGGTTCTAAATAAAATTATGCCATAATTCTAAAATAAGTGTAACCTAAGTGCGAGAGTTATTTATTCCAATATTTTTGTTTATTGGAACAAATTCCACTAAACGTCAAACGAATAAATCCTCTCCGCTCTCACAGTAAAAATATAACTTTTGGAACACTTAATTACAGGGCTAAGTTAATACGGAAAGGGCTTCAAGATTGAATTATCAAAGAAACCGTGGGGATTCGGTAGTCGCTAAATAAGTTGGATCTCATCTTCATTGTAATGATTTTATTATTAGCCCCCAATGCAAACTGAGGGCTATTATCATCCATGTGGATATAAGTTTAACGTGTGTTGTGTGTCTCTCTGTGGCATCGTAGCGCTCAAATAGATGAACCGATTTGAATGAATATGGTTTATTTTATGTAAAAGCCTTTTTTAGTTTTTAATTGAGATGGTTTTTAGTTATGTTTGATGAAAATCTATTCAACTATATCTATTACTTACTTGCACTTGTCTAATTGACTTGATACTGACTACAATGCAATATTATAGTGACCTTGACTTGTTAGGAGTGATTTTAATGTTTATGCAAATAGTTTAATTTAACACGTCCGCGTCTGTTATATCAATCTGGCATTACTCCTATTTGTATTAGTTGGATTATAGAGATTGTTACTGAAAATCTAAATTATCCAGGTATGTTCTAGATAATTTAATTTTAATTTAGTCCAAAACTTTTTATGAGTAATCTGAACATGGTCCCTTTATAGATTTGAAGTCAAATTAGCGTCTGACGACTGCCTTAGGATTAGGAAACACTTCTCCATACTTGGTAGTGTTTGGTGCTCCGCCGGTGGAGTTATGACGAGAGGCGGGAAGTGACGACCTGTCCGGGGCATAAATCAATCTGCCAGAATGCCACCCGGACATTTTACAAATTGCAGCACATTGTTCCGTTATGGTTAGTATGGGTAAAATACATATTATATTTTTGTCGTTCTAAGAGGACACCCGTTCTCAGTAGTGAGCCAACAAGGGGTTGAAGATGATGAAGGTCCCACTTAAATTAAGAAATTAGAAATCTACCTACATTATTTCCTGCTTACGCAAAATAATTATGTAGGAATATAATTATTTTGCGTAAGAAGGAAATATTATCACAAGTCTACCTGTGCTAATACCATGCATTTACATTTTACATATTGGAATAAGCCTTTGTCCGTTTTGTTGTTTTCCGTAGACAACCACAAAACTTCCCTAAATTGGAAAATGTACCGCGACGTTATGAACTCCGAACATAATATTATGCTTTATACCAAGCTCCAACCTAAAGATACACAGCAAACTCGATGTGTATAAAAATCTGTAATAAAATTCCTGACCACATTTAAAATAGATTTCTTATCAAAACGACTAGGCACTTTGATAATAATAAATTAATATAGCGCCTCTTTCTGCTAAAATTGCTGTGCCCCAAAGGAGTTCCAGTATAGACATTCTATAATAATAATAATTGTTGAATGCATTATGTAATAATATTGGAATGCATGAATAAATAAATGACTAAAAGACTACGTACATAATCATAATATTTAATTTCAAGCAGGCGTTTTCTACGTTAGTAGGTATTACAGTACTGTTAAACTATGAATTAATTAGTATATAATGTAATAAAATCTTCTTAACCAACATTAGGATGATAGTATAAAAATAAAAAAGTGCTACACTATACCAATTGCCGAGTTAAATTGTCTAAATTCTTAGTTCGTACCTATCTTCTTAAATCTATAATCACAATAATCACAATCAAAAATTGAAACAGTTCGTAAATAAGTATAGTTACATACTAAATCAATGTTCGTTAAAATACCTACATTAAGCGGTCTTGTAAACCTAAAAAAATAAAATTATATGCACCATGTGTTTGATATAAGCATATTATAATCCGCATATATACTCATGTGAACCGAGTTTGTTTACTTTACTGATTACTGTGAACCCAATCATTTACAAAGTTACGTGATTCCTCTTAATTTGCTGCTTACGCTATAATATTGTCCGATCCGAATTATAAACAAGATTTTGAAAACTAAAACACGACTGCGATCGTCAGAATAAACGCTGAAATATTAGAATAAAAATATTTTTCTGTCGCTTGGTATAGTTTAATGTTATTGTACGTATTCATGATTCAGAATTTTCTCCTCTTTCATTTGACATCCCACTCAATCCAATAGCAAACAAAAATTTTTGGAGACCACCACTTTTTGGATGATGTAGCAAAAAAAATTGACCTATGTCGCCCGGACCTTTACAACGTATCAATTGACACCTCATTCATCAAAATCAGCCTAGTAGTTTAGGCACTACGGTGGAACACACAGAATCTGGATACAAACATACACATAGACTGCTAAAATTATAACCCTTCCTTTTGCTTTGCCGCAGTTGGGTAATAAACTATTAACTACTTATTTATTAATTGATAAATATCAGCTATAAATAATCGATATACCTACGTTACAGTAAATGTAAGATGTAAGTGTAAGTGTAAGATATATATAAAGGCGAAAGTTTGTGTGTGTGTGTGTGTGTGTGAGTGTGTGTGTGTGTGAGTGTGTGTATGCGTGTGTGTGTTACTCCTTCACGCAAAAACTACTAGACGGATTTGGCTGAAATTTAGAATGGATATAGATAATATCCTGGATTAACACATAGGTTACTTTTTATCCCGGAAAATCAAAGATTTCCCACGGGATTTTGAAAACCCTAAATCTACGCGGACGAAGTCGCGGGCATCGGCTAGTGATACAAACCAAGCCGACACGACGCGACAATGCGCTGTTAGGTACACGAAAATGTGGAAAACTCTACAAAGGGGTATCAACAAAGCGCGCCAAAGAAACAAACGTTCAAAACTGATACTTCAAAGCTCTCCCGCCACTCAGAGCAGACGGATTCAAAATTAAATATTAGAATAATAAACCTACGACCGTCCAAACGTTTATTTTGCTTAGCAATATCGCGGCACTTCGAAGACGCACTGTTTCTCATCAGGTGGCCATTTTTTTATAATACATCGGATAACGATAAAAGTATTGCTGAAGATAGATTAAATATCTACCTGATTTTTCCCCATGTAATTTTCTGAAAGTTGAATAATTTTAGTGAATAAATATCAGTAAGTAGATACTTATTTTGAATTGAAGAATACCTATCAAATAAAGACCTGCTTTTGCTTTGCGCATGTAGCATAAGATTGCAGTATGGCATAGCGCTGTTAGCCAAGGTACCTATCTATTAAAGTTCACTGAAAATCTTTCATATATTTAATTGTTAGCAATTTCAAACCTATAGGTAACTAGCTGATGCCCGCGACTTCGTTCGCGTGGATGTAGGTTTTTTGAAATTCCCGTGGGAACTCTTTGATTTTCCGGGATAAAAAGTAGCCTATGTGCTAATCCAGAGTATAATCTATCTCCATTTTAAATTTCAGCCCAATCCGTCCAGTAGTTTTTGCGTGAAGGAGTAATACTCAGTTATTGCGTTTACTCAGTTTTTGCGCAATACGCAATTATTGTGTTAGCATTGTGGAGTCTACATCTCGTGAAGATGATCCAGTGTCGGAGGGAAACGTGCACTGTGTTTCAGATGTTTTGTGTAGTATTGTGTGACGGTTGTGTGTATGTGGGGGGGCGGGCGATGCCTATCGCATGCTGCACGGTACAGATTTGTCTGTTTTGGTGGAGCGAATTAATATTGTTGTTCGTTGCGTAAACTACATAGGTAAAATAAAGTCCATGATAAAGGAAAATATTTATGGGCACCCTTCACGCCATACATTTCATATTAAATTCTATAAAGACAAGTTTATTTCGATCACATTTCAATTTTAATTTACGAAACGATTTCGATAAAACTATAGTTGGAAAAACAAACAGATTTCTAAACCAATTTATGGCGTGTTTGTGTTGTTACTTCACGTTTTAATGGAAGAACAAAGATATGAAAATAATTAATCAAGTAATAAACATATTTTTTGAAATCGATGTATAAATATTTTGATGATTTTCATTTTAGAAAACAATTTCGTGTTTTTAGATTATAAACATGATCTCAATTCTGACCCAACAACACGGTGTTTACAAATAGTTAAGTTAGCTACCATACCAGCTACGTACTTATCTATACTAATAAATAAAATTGGAGTGTCTGTCTGTAATTTCGAAATAACTACCACATATTAAGGTCATATGGTTATTTGAACGATACTATAACTGAATCACACGTTTTTAAAATTTTTGTCTGTCTGTCTGTCTGTCTGTCTGTCTGTTTGAAAAGGCTAATCTTGGGAACGGCTGAACCGATTTTGACGGGATTTTCACAGACAAGTAGAGAATCGACCAGGGAGTAACATAGGCTACTTTTTTAACCGACTTTCAAAAAGGGAGTTGTGTTTTTCTACCTATGTACACCGAAATCTCCGAGATTTCTGAACCGATTTGCGTCATTTCTTTTTTAATCGATAGAGGAACTTTGCGACATTGTTTCATAAAATATTTGGAGTCCAACTCCTCAATCCTGATGCTGCAGGGGATCTGACTAATCCACGCGGGCGAAGCTGCGGGCATCAGCTAGTCTGTATTATGATATCTAGGTAATACTGGCTTCCCACGGTGCGTGAATCAGCGGATTACGTCCGGCGACCACGGACAGCCGCACACCGCGCACAAGGCACGGATGACGACGACGACGCGCGACTTGTATGCGCTACCACGGACTATACTCTTCCCATGGTACTTTGGTACGGGCTGGTCCGTTTCCGCCCGCAATATCACGCACCGTGGGAAGCCGATATAATAAAGTGGCGATAGCCTAGTAGTTAAAATATCCTGCATCCAACTCCTATTCGAGAGGTCAGGGATTTGATCCCGAGCACATTTATCTTTTCAAAGTTATGTGCGTTTTAAGAAATTAATATAAACCTGCATGCCTGAGAGTTCTCTACATAATGTTCTCAAAGGTGTGTGAAGTTTGTGCATCCGCACTTCTCATTCTGGGAGGAGACTCGTGCTCGGTTATAGTGAGGTTGATGTTGATGATGAAAGCACTCTTGACCAAATTCCGACCACGGCCGCCAATTGCAACTACATCACCGCATCATCTAGACAACTATACGCAGAAAATATGCAACATTATTTAGTTCATTCAATCTTCTAATCTACGATTTTTATATTAAAAACTATGGTAACCCTAAACGCTTTATTATTAATTTATGCTTCCATTGTTTGTTTTCATTTGGCTTTCGTCCGGCCGCCGGGTTTTTTGTTTCAATGTGACTTTAAATAGTTATTTGTATTTTGGTTGGAAGCGTGAGAATTTGAATATGGGTTTGTTAACAATGGACGGCTGATTAATAAATAATTAATATAATTATTTTACATGATTTGAATTTTGAACATGGCTGTGGACTACTATTAAGCTCGTGAAGGCAAGGCTTTCGTTTAAGCTGAAAGTTTCTATGCGCATTGTCCCCAAACCCAACACATGGAGGAACGATCAGCGACTATGAAGTTTGAGCCATGGTGGCTTTGGCAGATACAGGTAACAAAGACGCACAAAATTCTTCGTCAAAGTATTAAAATCTAATTTTTCTATATTTTCTACGGAATAGTAATAGAGATCACTTCATGTATTGCCAGACACTTCAAGTCGATACTTGCTGAGCAGAGGGTTGCTACGATTTGCAACCCTCTGCCAGACACCCTTAAACTTTAATCTAACTGATAAGTACCTATATTAAACGATATGCCTGTAAATATGTAAGTAGGTACTAAGTGCCTAATAACAGTCTCCTATTTTGTAGTCTTGGAATTTCTTTTTTTCTGTCGCTCTATGAGCTATGTTAATTAACCCATTATAGTGTATTAGGATATTAAATAAGCAGGCATAGTTTAAAATCGATTGTAGTTTTACAACCGATTTAACCAGACGACAAACTTTTTTACTTTTTAATTTCTAAAACCACGAAATACGACGTTATTTTAAGCACGTTTTAGCATACTTATGTAAAAAGTTTTGACAATCTGTGAACATTATTTCAAAGCACAAAAAATAAGAAAACTTTTTTACGACAACCCATAATATAACGACGAACTTTACAAAATTCGCTGATAAGATAACACTAGAAGAACAAGAGGTCTGCAATATGTCTGCTGACTTTACAGCTGTGTTGTCGCCTTATTATAATAGACTAACTAGCTGATGCCCGCAACTTCGTTCGCATGGATGTAGGTTTTTAAAATTCCCGTGGGAACTCTTTGATTTTCCGGGATAAAAAGTAGCCTATGTGCTAATCCAGGGTATAATCTATCTCCATTCTAAATTTCAGCCCAATCCGTCCAGTAGTTTTTGCGTGAAGGAGTAACAAACATACACACACACACACACACATACAAACTTTCGCCTTTATAATATTAGTGTGATAGTGTGAAGTGTGATAGTAAGACATTTACTTCCTAGGATTTAGGTTTTTTATTTAATAATAATAATAATATATAATAATAATTTTATTTTCAGGCAATATAAGTCACAAGACAACCCATAACAAACAATAAAGAAAAAGAATAAACACAAAATAATATACAGCTTAATGTAGATATACATAGTGTAAACTAATCTAAATAAAGCTGTTGTTGTCGCACCGATGCAGGTTTGACCAATTTTTAGAAAAAGGATTACTCAGATCTTCGTTAACAGCACACAAGATGGAGTTAGTACTGTGTCTTAGTCTTTCCCAGAAGGAAGCCGTCCTTGCTCTGAGTATGCGTATGAGTACAGCTGTAGCTGTATACTTAACTTATTCGCCCAGGCGAGCTAAGTCCTGTGAGCAGTTATAAGTCCACTATGTTTTACATATTTTCAGTACCTACCTAGAATTCCAAATGTAATGTATATGTACATAAAGTTGAGTTCAAATTGTTATTGTTAAAGATTCGGCTCCACTCCACTCTGTATGCGTCAGCATTGCTCAGAATCTTTTTATATACCTATAGGTTTTGCATTATGCATATTATGCCATTTTTGATTTTTTTCTGTAAAAATGTTGATTACTAACGTTGTTAACCAGCTTTTAACTTGCCTATCTAGCTATTTAATGGCCAGAATATCTATTATTAATTATTGCTTCGCTTTATCTTGAGTCACACGTGTCAAACATAGTCTTGAGTGCTGAAACCCCTCATAGGTAACGGTAAGGGTTGATTTATGGAACTCCAAAACGTTCTATATCCATCGAGATATAGGTTTAGGTACCTACCTATGGACGAACAAAACTTATACATAATAATAATTTAAAATACTACGTAGATCGTGAGTTTTTTATGTAATTAAGTAGGTACAATATTAAAATTAATAAACATTTCTACAAATGTTCAAAGTGTAAGCTGATCATAATATCTCATTAGTAAATTGACTCCACATTACATTTTTATTTTTCGCCTAGTCATTTTACAGCCACCCACGTTTACCTACCACATTTCTCTTATCCAATTCCTATGTTTATTTTAAAGAATTACTTATTCCGTTATAATTGCTCTTTAGTTTTACTAGTTGGCCAACATAGTTTTCAATTTATGATTAAAATATATTCAAATATTTTTTTATGATAACTATAAGTAGATAACCACTCGCCAACTAGAGGAACTAGTTTAATTAAAAATTACATTTCGACCACCTACCTATTTATTTTTATAATAATAAATTGATATCTAGGTAGTGTATTACTTCAACCTATTATTGGCGTCACTCAGAAAAGCAGGTATTATTTAAATATTTTTATCGAATTATTGGAATGTCCTCTCCGAAACCAACACAAAAAAAAACACAAGTTTAATGTGCAAGGTTACCCGAGAGTTTTAATCTAAACAAACTAATGCCAAAATAAATAATTTAATTAGAGCGTGATTGCTATCACAACATCTAATTATCCAGTTCACAACCCAAATACCGAAAATATGCGATATCGCCCCGAATCTCTGAAGGAGACTCAACTAAAACCTTCAAAACACCCGTATTTATGCAAGTTCCATCTTGTTGGCCTCCTAGCAACAGATTGTATGACATCGAATGAGCCAAATATCGATTTTATCAAACTACCTGCATTAGATAAATTAATAATTTTATATTATTGTTGACAATTCAAATCAATTTTTAAAAGTAACCTTACAGTTCGGCCGTCCTGAATTTAACACGTCCTCGTGTTTCTAATCAATCTTGTCATGTCAGTCGCGGGCTTCCCTGCCCTAAGTCAAATCCAAATCATGGGCTATCCTGCCCTCCGTCAAATCATTAAAACCTATCCATGAACTGCCGAACTCTCAGTTTTAATATCAAGTCAACAATAAATCCAAACGACTAACTTCTCATTCGATGTATACAAAATCTAAACCACTCTTTGCAAATTACTTTCCAATTCACAAAAGACTAAATTATTAAAAAAAAACTAAAAATTTTAATCACCAAATCAAACTCAATAAAAATTTTAATCAAATGTGGGTTGTTTACAAAAAGATACCAAAGCGAAATTAAGACAACGTGAGACACGTCCCGCTTCTGAATTATTGGCGTCACTCAGAAAAGCAGGTATTATTTAAATATTTTTATCGAATTATTGGAATGTCCTCTCCGAAACCAACACAAAAAAAACACAAGTTTAATGTGCAAGGTTACCCGAGAGTTTTAATCTAAACAAACTAATGCCAAAATAAATAATTTAATTAGAGCGTGATTGCTATCACAACATCTAATTATCCAGTTCACAACCCAAATACCGAAAATATGCGATATCGCCCCGAATCTCTGAAGGAGACTCAACTAAAACCTTCAAAACACCCGTATTTATGCAAGTTCCATCTTGTTGGCCTCCTAGCAACAGATTGTATGACATCGAATGAGCCAAATATCGATTTTATCAAACTACCTGCATTAGATAAATTAATAATTTTATATTATTGTTGACAATTCAAATCAATTTTTAAAAGTAACCTTACACTATTTAAGTCATTCAAGCTTCAACAAGTAATTACAACAGACAGAGGATTTACTTATGAAACAGAGTGTATACCTAATATCCATAGATATGTATAATATCATGTATGTACCTGAAATCTTTACGACTGGTGTACAAATACCAATAGCCCGTTCTCAGGCCATGAATCTTAAGCGGAGTCGAGTGTGTGCATAACATGCCAATGTAGATTAATGTGTTGCAGGGTGGGCGACATTTTTTGTGGTAATTAGGCGAGCGGACGGCGGCCGTGAGCGTTCCAAATACTCGGGAACTTTACTAAATGATGATTTAAATTCTACTAATTCTTTACGTCAAAGCTGTTACAGTACTGTAGGTAAAATAAGTATATGTCGCTGGTTACAGGATTCCTCTCCACTGTATCATTCTAGTACCTACCTAGTAATTAGAATGTATTTTAAATACATTGATTTACATTATGATTTACCAAAATATTCCTACTCAGTTTGCGGTAGGTAAGTGGAATGTCACAGTTTAATAAGTTACATGGATTCACAAAGCATAAACTGCACTCGATCCTTTGTACTAACATGTTAGTATCTATACAGTAGTAGGAAGTTTGAATAATGAAGGTAAGGTATCCAACCTTTTTAACAGACTGCGGCAAAGCCAAAAGGAAGGGTTATGATTTTAGCAGTCTATATATGTATGTATGTGGGTATGTATGTATGTTTGTATCCAGATTCTGTGTGTTCCACCGTAGCGCCTAAACTACTAGGCCGATTTTGATGAATGAGATATCAATCAATTCATCGTAAAGGTCCGGGTGACATAGGCTACACTTTATACGAAAACAATTGACCTAACGGATGTTACATGAAAAAAGTGGGGGTCTCCAAAATTTTTTTTTTTGCTGTTGTATCGAGTGGGATGTCAAATGAAAGAGAAAAAAATCTGAGTTTTTATCCCGGAAATCAAACAGTTCTCACTGGATTTTTAAAACCTAAATCCAAGTGAACCAAGTTGCGGTCTAAATCAGCTAGCAGACTATACTTAGATGAGGTACAAATACAGCGAATTTGTTGATGATAAAAATAAGGAATTCCGTGTCAATCGTCGCGCGGCTGCGCTTGCGTTCCGCGTTGATGGATTGATGAACAAAGCTAGCGCAGAATTGTGCATCGCTGGTCGAGGCTCGAGAGTTCGTTTTTTAAATAACGGGACAGATAATATTTGATCAGTAGGAAGAAGGCATGAAGAAGATATTATGTTTGAAGTAAGTACTAATTTTTAGACAATTTGTGCCATGGGGAATACAGAAGTTGTGATATCACAATGCAGTCTGCTGGATTTAACGTAAGAGTAGAGGTATAAAAATCCAGGAAAATTTATTTATGAAAAACTGTTTTTGGTTTTTTAACAGATATTGCAAATTCAAAAAATGTCAAAACTTCTATAGTCCTTCAGTCAACAACACTTACAGAATACTAACTAAACTGAAACTGCATAGATATTTAAGTGGGATAAAACTGTTGTTGGTATAATTATATTATGTGGTATAAGTACCTACCTACCTACTGACATATAAGATATAGCTATATTACTAAGGCTAAGCGTATGTAGGTATACGGAGACACAGGGCGCGCACACAGCACAGGGAAATTACGACGCACTTGGATGAATTAAATTCATCCAAGACGTCGTAAGTCTGCACAGCCTTACAACGCAAAATATAAACACACCGGTGTTCGTTGTTGCTGTAATTGCTTGAAAAGCTACTGCAACTTTCTGTGCATTCCACTTAGTTAGATAAAGAGAGATTGTTAGCCAATCAGAAGTAATTGTGATTCTTTATTGCTCGTGCACATTGCTTGCTGTCAAACTTTAGTGAGATGTACCGGGTTCAGCTAATTCTAAAATAATAAAATTCCAAGATATGTATACAGAGGGGAATTTCAGGGGCTAAATTTCATTGTAAGTATATGTATTTTAATCATGTGTTATTAGAGCGATACTATAACATCCCTATTTTGTGAAAAAAGTGAGTATTGGAATCGCGCGTCAATCGTCAAGCGAGTAGGAGCGCTCGGGCGGCTTTGTTGACGGATAGATAAATGAACCGAACAGAAGATGGGACGACTCGGCCAATAGAATGAATCATGTACTCGAATCAAGTTTTTTCAGTCATCAGTTTTATAATCAATTTTATATAAGTAGCTACTTATTTTAATTGATTGAACTTAGTAGGTGTAGGATTTAGGAAAATAATTTCTGAGTTTATGTGACCACAATAAATCTTAAAATTGTACGAGAGATGAGGTAGATAACATAATAGTATGAACAGAACCTAACCTAATGGGCAAGGTAAGGTAAAAAAAAATTGTGTAAGTATAATTTTTATAGTCTAAAATATTGTAGGTACTTAAACAGTATCTTTGTGAATACTATCTTATTTTATCTTGCTGTAGGTATCTGCAAGTACTTATACCTACTTAGTTAAATTTTTAAAAAGTTCTCGTACAAGTAGGAATTTAAACTTTGAAGTACGAATAAAGGAACTGCATAATTTATTACATGATCATTTTATTCAATAAATATTCTCATAATAGTACCTACCTATCGCCCGCAGAGTAACTTATTCAGTGGCCAGTAGATGAAAAGTTATTTACCAGATCACTCATCACTGAAAGACATCGCTATTTACACGGTTCACTCGACCAAACGATTGCTACACTTAAGGCATGCGTGAAAAAAGTGACACTGACCGTCCATCTGGCGCGGCTGGTGCCAGTCGTCGCGCCAGTCCTGGCCCTCCATCACATCTCCTAGCAGCTTATTATTTTTTCAACGGGACGTTATAAATCAGTTTTCTGTACGTTAATCTAACGCGCGTCCAGTGGCGCGAGGCGAACGCTTCTGTCGTCGGCGCGCGGTTTCAGCGACGCCGCCCATTCCCGCCCACCGCCCTATCGCGAGAGCTTTGTGAAACGCTTTATTTATTTTAATGTCAAATATTATGTACGCGGCTATTTGTTATACCTGATATAACATATTGAGTAGAGAATTTAGTGAGACGTTTAACTCGGGGTTAGGAGTGTCTTTCATAAAATACTCGCTGCCAATTTATATCTATAGTGATGTACAACGCAAATTTTAACAGAAAAAAAAAATGAATCTACAGTCATGTCACTAAAGTGGATTGGTACAGTAATATCACCACATAATCAAGCACGTACTTAGTACATAAATGTTGATAAGGGATAATCAACGGAAAAACTTGTATCTACTTACCTATTTATAATTAGGTAGGTACCAACGCGGATAAACCTGACTAATAGTAGATTCCTACGGATTTATAAATAAACTAGAGGATGCCCGCGACATCGTCCGCGTGGATTTAGGTTTTTAAAGATCCCGTGGGAACCCGTATGCCAATTACATGGATGTAAGCTATCTAGGTACCAAACATACAAATCGGTTAAACGGAAGGGTTTTTAGAAATCCCGTGGGAACTCTTTGATTTTCCGGGATAAAAAGTAGCCTATATCCGTACCCGGGATATAAGCTGACCCTGTATTACATTTCGTCAGAATCGGTTATACTGTTGGGCCGTGAAAAGATAGCAGACAGACAGACAGACACACTTTCGCATTTATAATATTAGCATGGAAGTATGGATTTTATTTTTAATTATTACTAACATAAAACCTCCCCAAGAAGTGCATAGATATCGAGTTATATTAAAAACATAATGAGGCCTAAAGTTTGGACCTTCGCCATGTGGCGTAGCCAAACAGAGAGTCATTGTAGACCCGCTACGGTAGGCGCTACGTAAATTCATTCTAAGATATTAGGTTTTAATGATACGCTTTGCTTTAATATACTTAAATCGACTTTGTCGTCGTCATCAACCGATAGACGTCCACTGCTGGACATTGGTCTCTTTTAGTGACTTTCACACGCCACGTTCTTTATAGAACCTAGCGGGTTCCTGTGAATTGTTTGATGCCATGACTGTTCATCTAGTGAGGAGTCTACCAACGCTGCGCTTTCCTATGCGAGGTTCCATTACCTTGCCATTCCAGTACCTTGTAAAATAACGACTATAGAATAGATTTTGTTTATTGACTAGGATCTCGATAGAATTAATTTATATTTAATATAATCTAATAATCTCTATATTTAATTAATTAATTAATAATCTCAAAATCGGCCTAACCTAACCTATGTCCATTTTTCTTTCGATAAATTTTACTTACATTACAACCCATCTTAAAATACCATATCCATACCTACTCTACTAACAAATACATGACTAATACCTACTTTGATATTAACAAGAAACCAACGTTAAAAGCCACATTGCTCTTCAAGAACTCACATAATAGCTACCTACCTATAGGTTTATTTTACGAGTAAAACAGTTCACCTGAGTTTATGAACTCAGTAGGTACACTTATTTCACTGCAGGCGTATCTATCAACACTGGTGTAAACAAGAAGCGACGACGTGTGAAACGAACAGTTCTGTACCAGAGTCCAGAAGTACTCGTAGTTCTTGTTGTTAGAGTTCCACATTGGAATACTGCAAACCACTTGAATATTTCCGAATGGATTGAACTCTATTCACATTGAATTTCTTACCTCTTCACGTATGAAATGGTTATGTTAGGCAGCTATAGTAAGCCCCTACATTCAATGTGTTTATTTTATGAAGCCAAAGATGGTAGTAGGTAGTACCTACCCTACATATTTTTTAAATGTCTATAGACATTGTATTAATTTACCAATAAGCACATAAAGTCATAGGTACATAAACATTTATTATCTGTATCCATACTAATATTATAAATGCGAAAGTGTGTCTGACTGACTTACCTATAGCTATACCAACGCACAGCCTATAAACCGCTAGGGTTAGATTAGAATCATGAAAATTCGGCAGTTCTTACTTAGGTTCCTTGTATATAGCGTAGGCACCCACTAAGAACAGATTTTAAGAAATTCAACCTCAAAAGGGGATAAAATGTAGGGTATGAAAGTTTGTTTGAAAGTCCATCTATGAAAATTGGTATTTGAGCTTTTAGTTACAACAAAGAAATATTTATTTCATGGTTTTTAGAAATTCCACCCCCAAGGGGGTTAAATCGGGAATGAAAGTTTATATGAAAGTCCGTCATTTTTCCAAGGTATCTATGAAAGATATTCGGGTTTTCGGGCAACAATGAAGAAGTACCTACGACCTACGTGTTTCATGATTTTTGGGAATTCTACCTCCTCACCGATTTTCAAAAATTCCAGCCAAGTGAAGCCGGGGCGGATCAGCTAGTCTAGCTATAATAATATAAAAAGGTAGGTAAAGTTTGTAAGTTGGGATGTATAGGGGGTAATCTTTGGAACTAATGATACGATTCTGGAATTTTTTTCACATAGGTACATAGGTAAGTAGGTACCTAAGTTAGAATATTAGTCATGTTAAATGACTAACATTCCCCTTTCCTCTCCAACTAAGCGTCAGGCTTGTGCTAGGAGTAGGTACGACAAATAGTGCAACGGGCGGGGTTTAAACCGTCGACCTTTCGGTTTTCAGTCCACTCCTTTACCGGTTGAGCTATTGAGGCTCTAAATGTGCTATTGCCATAGGTTATAAATTTCACCTGGAAGAAATCGAGTGAAAAGGCTAGTAAATAATATAACTATTGTGACAGTGAGTAGGTACATAATTTAAGTAGGTATTTGTGATACCTGCCTATATTTGGCTTACCTAACTCTTAGTAGAAAATGTTCGATTAAACAAAGATCTTTCGAAATCTTGGTATTTCATTTCCGTTGGCTGTAGAGCTACGCAATGGGCGTGGCTTTTAATCTCTGTTACTCTTGTAACAAATGAGTCTGGCGAGAAAGAGATAAATATAGATGAGGCGGAGCGTAGGTTTTTGTGTCGCGGCGAGATCAACCCACGACAGTTAAAAGAAAAACGAAAAGCTCAAGATAAAAAAAAATCGACCGCTAATGACTCACCGATTCAGTGCGGGCACATGCTAATAGTTTTTAATCCGTGATTCCTACGTACCTACCTACTTACCTAGAAAATAAACTTATTAAGAACCGTTTTTGACGTAGGACTCACTAAGAAAAAATTAATCAAAATTCAAATCTTAATGCGCGAAAATTAATATGATTTAAGTTTGTTTATAAGGAAGGAAAAAATTTACGACATTATTTGCAAAAAGAGTAAACTTTTGATATACCTCATACTTACATATAAGCTTAGGTACATTTGAACAGTTTACTTGTAGTTTTTTAATAACTTTTAAACTAAAACAGATTAACGCAATTTTTTTACAGATGGGTTAGTTGACAAGAAAAATATTATGTAAGTAGGTAGGTATACCTACTTGAAATCGATTTGCCCATGAAAACAGAAAGGGACCCGCTAGGCGAATTTTTAATTTTATTGCACTTGATGAAACACTTAAGTAAGTAGGTAAATGGTAACTCGGTTTACAAGGAACCAAAAGCGTAATTTGCTATAACTCGCTAAACCAGACAAATCTGTACTTACGGTGCAACATGCAGCATGCGATATGCAGCGCCCGCCGTCCCACTGATAAACATGCAGGGAAAGTCAGCCACCACTTTGAAAGGTTTTGTGATTTGTGTGGTGCTGCGTGGTGGTGGTGCTGGTGCATATTGCTTGCTTGCGGCAAATCGCATGCTGTATGTTGCAGTATAGGTACAGATTTGTCTGGTTTAGCGGATTATAGGAAGTTAAGCTTTTGGTTTCTTGTATATCATGGACTTCCGCAAAGTATCGCCTGCTTCTATACAACGGTTAATTGGTTTATAATGCCCTTAGATCAAGGGTCCCTTGCTAGGGGTAGGTACGTACTACGCAGACGGACAAAGAAAGTACGCTCTATAGATCTCAGCCCAAGTTCGCAGTTGCTCTATAAGTGCATTTCCGTAAAGAAAAATCTCTGGTAGGTCCCTATATTTACATTGGCGGCGCAATGCGCAGGCGACGACAGCGCTAACGACGCCATCTTCCTGCCGCGCATTTGTCTGTCAGCGGGCACTAGCGCGCGCCGGATGCAAAAAAAACGTTCACTAGCTGTGACCATCATTTTGAGACAATATCTAATAGTAGTCCATACTAATAAATAAAATTGGACTGTCTGTCTGTAATTTCGAAATAACTGCCTCATATAAAGCTCATATGGTTATTTGAACGATACCATAACCGAATCACACGTTTTTAAAATTTTTGTCTGTCTGTCTGTCTGTCTGTCTGTCTGTCTGTCTGTCTGTCTGTCTGTCTGTTTGAAAAGGCTAATCTTCGGAACGGCTTAACCGATTTTAACGGGACTTTCACAGACAAGTAGAGGATTCATCAGGGTGTAACATAGGCTACTTTTTTAACCGACTTTTAAAAAAGGAGTTGTGTTTTTCTACCTATGTATACCGAAATCTCCGAGATTTCTGAACCGATTTGCGTAATTTTTTTTTAATCGATAGAGGAACTTTGCGACATTGCCCTATAAAAAATTTGGATTCCAACTCCTCAATCCTGATGCTGCAGGGGATCTGATCACCAAAGTGGATGGGATTTAGAAACTGTCGTCGGTTATAAATTGATATTGAAGGTATATTTACCAAGTAAAGACTTTGTCGCGCGGTACGGATAAACTACTTTTGTCCTGGGAACTCAAAAGTTCCCACGGGATTTCTAAAAACCTAAATCCACGCGGGCGAAGCTGCGGGCATCAGCTAGTATACAATAAGTATAGTGATAGGGTGTCGATCCCAATTGAGTAACTAGTCTACAGCCACGGTTCCTAGCCTGGGGGTAATTACCCCTGCAGGGGTAAAACTGGTATTCTGCAGGGGTAATAAACTGGTGATATATAACAAAGATTAGAGCAGTAAGGTTGAAATCTATAAAGCGCACTTTGACTTTGCTTAGACTTGAGTTTCGGTTAAAACGAGACAGATTTATGACAGTGTCTTAAGTCTGAGCTAAGTCAAAGTGCGTTCTATAGATCTCACCCTAAGACCGAATCTAGCTCGCCAGTGCATTTCATGCCCTATAAGGGGGTCAGCTTCCCTAGCTAAGACACGGGGGTGACAAGATCGAAAAGGTTAGCAACCACTGGTCTACAGGATATAATATTTCGATTAGCGTAAGAAAAAAAATCTTGGTAACACTCTTTCTGTCTTTTTTCTTGACCTGGTTCCTCCTTTACCTTCCTAAGTTCTACACTACTGCTTGTCGCACCGCAACGCATCGTCGTCAAAGTCTCGAATATACGGGACCTACGTACTTTAACTTACCCTACCTACTTAAATAGTTAAAATTTCGCGGACACTAAATAATATCTACCTACCTACGAAGCGATTTTTATTGCTCATATCTAAATTGAAATATTAGAATGTGGAACGCCCTTCCGGCAAAAGCCCTTAGCGCAAACCAACAATAAACAAGTGTAAATTAAAAATTTATAACACCCCCGACGATCCAAAGTATTTGAGTTTTCCAAAACATCATTTTCAAATAAATAATTATTATGTATTTAGGCAACGTCCATCTTGACAGCTTGACATTTTTGTCTATTGACATAATATTATGAACCTAACGGTTATCTAACCTTCTTTTCTACAAGAAAACTAGAAAAGAGCTGATAACTCTTAAACGGCTGAACCAATTTTTTTAGATTATAGCTAAGAACACTCTCGATCAAGCCACCTTTCAAACAAAAAAAACTAAATTAAAATCGGTTCATTCGTTTAGGCGCTACGATGCCACAGACAGATACACAGATACACAGATACACAGATACACAGACACACAGATACACAGATACACACGTCAAACTTATAACACCCCTCTTTTTGGGTCGGGGGTTAATAACATGTAGGTACTTATTTACTGAGTAAGGTAATACTAGGTATACACTAGAATTGTTACTATGAACGGTGGTCACCCTAAACGTCTATACTTACTTTCACTTCAAACAAAACAGTAGCTTTGTTTATTGGAACTCTGAAGAGATCGTAAACTGATGCTAGAGATCGAGCTTATTTTATAGAGAATACTCAAAGCTTGTTATGGTAACTGTAGGTAGGTAGTTACACTTATAAAGTAACTGGCGCGACGCTTGCAACTAAGTAAGGTAGATACGAGTATGTCAGCGTGAATTTAGGTATAGGTTTGTTTAAAAAAAATTGGTTGTCTGTAAAGTCGGTTTACTGACGATAGTTGAACGTGACAACAAAGGCCGATTGTGCTTCTTTGTCGCTCGTTCCGCGCTCTCGCTTGCACTTCAAGCCTTACATGGAACGCCTCAGAGCGAAGTAACGCCGCATGAGTCATGTTTTTTTGTGCGTGCAGCCCGCTCTATCGAATTATAAGACGTTGTCACGTCAAAATCTCGTGGGAACTCTCTAATTTTCCGGCCTAAAAAGTAACCTATGTCCGTCTTTATGCAAGCTATCTCTGAATCAAATAGATAATGTCTGCGACTTCGTCCACTTGCATTTAGCTTTAAAAAAAACCCCCGTGGCAATTTCTAGAGCAACAAGTAGCCTGTGTCTGTCCCTGAGATGCAAGCTATCTCTGTACCAAACGTCAGAATCAGTTAAGCGGACGGGCCGTGAAAATGTCAGACAGATAGACATACTTTTTTTTGTATTCATAAAAATACATACTAATATTTGTATGGATTTAGGAAAACTGGTGTTAACTATATACAGTTTAGACCGATATGGTCAAATGTGTCTGTGCTCTACTTACCTACCTACCACTAAGTACCTAGGTACCTATTTCTCGTTGGTCTAGTGATTACCATGACGTTCAGCTGCGGATGACAATGATGCTGGGTTTGAATCCCGGGTGGGCCAGGTTTTCTATAATGCAGTTAAGAAGTTCTCAGTTATGCCTCGATTTAGGAAGTTGGAGGTGTTTCACCCTTGTGTCTCGGAAAGCGCGTCAAATCGTCGGCCCTGCGCCTGCACTCACTCCTGTCGTGACGGATTTCCGTCCCATCGGGCTATGACAGTGAGGTTCACTACACGATATATCCTGCGCATATGACTATCTCTGTGAAGCTTGGTCGCTGTAGCCGAAATTCGGTCAGGATATTATTATTCAATTATAATTTAGAAATTACCTAACTTGCATTTTCACCTACCCCTAGTAATACCCCTGCCAGAATCAGGGATATCTCACTTATAAGACTACAGCCTCAAATTAAACTTAGGTAAGTTACTATAAGACACAGCAGACGCTAATAATATTATAGAGACCGAATTAAGAAAAATAGTTTTTTGACAAATCCCAACAAGCGTTTTGCAATTAGGACTCCAGTGTTTACTTATTTGGACATAAATGTCGTCACAAGATTTCAGTTGTATAGAGTGCGCAAAACAAGTAGTCCAACCAGAAGACGTGGCGAATGACTGCGAACTGTATAAAATACGGAACCCTAAACATTTTTTATTAAGGTCTAATTAACTCTAAAGTAAATCTTATTTAAAATGAGTAATAAGTGTGAATTATATTAAGCGTGCGACAATGTTTATCGGTTTTTACTCTTTGTAAAAACAAAATAAGTTGGTCAAGGTGCTTATTATTTTTATCTGTGCAAAATATAGAGTGATATAGGACCTCCATAAAGCCGTCGTCGCGGTTCAGGTGAACGGCCGCGATGCGCGCGCGTCGTTCGCAGCATGTCTCCCATATTTCCGTCATCGATGCGTCTGATGCGCGCCAAAATAAGATTATTGGAAATTTGACACACGAACGCTCAGGGTTCCCACAGCTAGGATTGTTGAAACTTGTAAGAAGGCTTCTTTCTCTACCATCAAAGTAGGTAGGTACAAAAGAACGCAAATCCTTCATACAAAGTGGCGTATTGCAACGCATGACGGACGAGTGTAAATTAAAAATTTATTACACCCCCGACAAGTGAAGATTACAGTAACTTGAAAAGAGCTGATAACTTTCAAACAGCTGAACCGATTTTCTTGGATTATAGCTAAGAACACTCTCGATCAAGCCACTTTTCAAACAAAAAAAACTAAATTAAAATCGGTTCATTAGTTTAGGATCTACGATGCCACAGACAGTTACACAGATACACACGTCAAACTTATAATAGCCCTCTTTTTGGGTCGGCGGTTAAAAATCCTTACCTATTTAATGAATTAATACATTAAAAAGCAACAGCCCTACAGATTTACGATCCTTCACCAGGGCCTCCCAATAGTGATGACGCATTTGAGTGGTCCTCAATATTTCTGGTTCAACGGAACTATTTTTATTAGCCCCGACTACGATGAAAGCATAGAGCGTCCTTTAGCAGTCTACGTACTCTAAAAATATACCCAATATACTTACATAGTGTTATAGATGAAGTTCAATAAACTATTTAACGTTTTTAGGGTTACGTAACAAAATGGTAAAAATGGAACCATTATTGTGCTACTTTCTCCGTCCGTCTGTCATAGTCCGTTATTTCAGTAACCAATAAAGATATCGACATGTTTGGAATACTTAGTAGTAGGTATAATATATTTTTAATGGCCCGACGTCATTAGAATCAAAAAAATCGAAAATTATTTTTAGTAATATGAAACTGCTTTACCAGTAGGTACACATTCTAATACAGATTTTTATTTATATTACGATCATTAGAAATTTATGTCTTTTTTACAGGAAAAATATAACCAATGCTCTCACTAGCATATTTTTTTTGATATTGAACAGTTAACCTCAACAAACAAAATTAGTTATGCGGTTCGTTACAGCACGGAATCCTCGGTGTGCGAGTCTGACTCGCACTTGACCGGTTTTTTAATAATTTGCTTCATATCGTATGATCGATGTTGTGTTACCGTCGAAATTGGTGCCTAATTGATTTTTCGGCTCTTTCCTATTGTCGGATAGAGCTGTTTGGCAGACGCGTGTGGTTTGGATCACAGTAGACGATCTAATGATAAAGTTGGGAGGTGGAACTATGATGACTTATGACAGGGGTGCAGGGCAATCGAATTTGAACTCATTAACTTTGTTTTGTTTTCATAAATACTGTTCCAAAAATACAATGTCAAGACTGTGATGATGGAGACGGAAGGTGGGCAGAGGAACTCCCTAATGGGTAATGGCATTGATTTTAAAAGCACCACTAGAAGGTAATCTATACTTTTTTAATAAATAAAATTGGAGTGTCTGTCTGTAATTTCGAAATAACTACCTCATATTAAGCTCATAGGGTTATTTGAACGATACCTTAACTGAATCACACGTTTTTAAAATTTTTGTCTGTCTGTCTGTTTGAAAAGGCTAATCTTTGGAACGGCTGAACCGATTTTGACGGGATTTTCACAGACAAGTAGAGGATTGACCAGGGTGTAACATAGGCTACTTTTTTAACCGACTTTCAAAAAGGGAGTTGTGTTTTTCTACCTATGTACACCGAAATCTTTGAGATTTCTGAACCGATTTGCGTATTTTTTTTTTTTTATCGATAGAGGAACTTTGCGACATTGTTTCATAAAAAATTTGGATTCCAACTCCTCAATCCTGATGCTGCAGGGGATCTGACCAATCCACGCGGGCGAAGCTGCGGGCATCAGCTAGTGGTATAATATAATAACTAGTTCATAGCAGTGGAGCTAATAAAGCCGTAAAACAGGCAAAAGCAAAATGTAGAAATTATGAAACTCGTAGAATTTCGGAACCCTAACTGGAGAACCTATGAGGATTATTATTATTTTAGTACACATAATTATTAATTAAGATGTCTGCCACTTAGAAACTTAATAAAAAGTTGGCACTATATCTTAGTTTTTTTAAATAAATTTTTAAATAAACAATTCGTATTTTTTCTGAAAACGATCAATAACTTCAAAACGGACCCTTTTTGCCCCAGGTGCCATAAGTGTTAAGAGGTCATTTTATAGCATTTGACCTCCTCTACAACCTCTCAAAGTTAAAGTAACGTTTTACTGGACTTCATGTATAAATATCATACATATGGATTAAAAATATTAAAAATTATTTCCCTGCTTCAAAACCTTTTTAATTTTAAATAACATATAAAAACAAAAATAAAAAAAAAACATCAAAATCGAAGCTGTTTCTGAGGACTTCTGGCGAAAATCCTTCATTGACTTCACAATATGGACTCCAACTCAACGGTTGCTCTGTTCAAAGATTCGATTTACAAAATATAATAGATGGCATGTATAAAAGTATTTGCAGTCCCGCGTTTTATCTTTTACTTATTATTATCTAGGTAATCTTCGACTGTGTATCAGGAGTACCTATTCTTTTAATGGTGGCAACACTGAAGCTGACATGTCTGAAAATCAGCTGTTTAATTTTAATTACAATTTTAAGTAAATTTACATTTAAATAAGACTACAATTATTGTAAAACAACTGTAATCAAAGTGTATTTTGTGATAAATCATAATTTCAATACCGATCTACTGCCAACCAGCACCAGTGAGACGGACTTGTGAGCGGTGTGACGTGATTCAATAACCTATAACGGACTTTTACCGGGGGAGTATCTGTTATTATTTTATACAACTTATTCAGTAATCCAACACTCCCTACACGATAGGTATTCGTACATACTCGAGAATCTCGAGACACGTCCCTCCACACACTTAGGCAAAACTTGTTCTCACTTTGCTTGACTTACAGTGGAAGTGAAGTTGAAGAATGATCTGTACAGTCTGTACCTACTGCCTCAGACAAAACTAACATTCCACTGTACACATAATGATTACAGTACGACATAGTCCACCTGAGTTAGGTATAAATAGTTATTAGGCATAGTGTAAGTCTGACTAAATTTTCCTATGGCCTCTTTATTTGTGTTTGCATCAAGTACCTACTTATTACTTGTTTAGTTTATTTTATGATATAGGTAATAAACCTAGTCAACATACCAGGAAACTAATTTTAACTTTTCTTCCTAGTCTATTAACTTATCTCACTTTTGTTATCTCGCTGTCTCTCATCCTCTCTCTGCTAGACTCCTAACACTTTCCATTTCCTTCACTTACATATATCTATTGGTGTGTTTCAGGTATATAGTACAAGATGGCTCCTATGTTCACCAGAAAAGCTGCCGCTCTTGAAGAACAACAGAAACTGAAAAATGCTTTACACGAAATAAAATCACTGAAACAATTAAATACCCAACTACTGAAGGAACAAGATGAAAGTGAAGCTGAGATGAGGATCATTATTGCTAGGAACTCACAGTTAAAGTCTGAACTTGCAAACCTGCACAACGCTCATACTTTGTTATCAGAGGAGCGCGACCAACTTCAGTTGGCAGTAGGGTCGTTCAATCAGTGCATACAAACTTATGAAGAGGCTCTGGGAAAGATATCTATGTTAGAGGATGAATTAAGCCAATCTCAACAGTTAATTTGTGACCTTCAGTCACAAATAGCAAGTTGTGAAACACAAAAAACAAATAACTTGTATGATGAGCTGCTTGCTTCATCCTCAACAGCACCCGTGTTGACAATTGACCTGACCTGTGACAGCCCTTGTGCTGCTAATAATAAGCCACATTCAGAAACTATCCATTTAAATAGTCACAAAAAAATTAAAAAATACATCAAAATTGGTAAATTAATTAAAAAAACGAAAAAATTAATAAAATTTCAGAAATTATGTAATAAAAACATTAGGCTTAGAAAAGAACGTTCAGATTTATTAAATAAGCTCAATACATATTGTTCCTCACTGCAAGAGATGAGAGTTCAATATGAAACTGACGTTCGGAGTCTTAATGAGGAGATTCTAAAACTGGAAAACTCCTTGAAAACAGTTACTTCCCAGTACGAGCTGTCACAGAAACAGGTCGGTGAGCATATACTGGCCGCTGATGAGCTGTTAGCCCTAAGTAATTATAATATAGATCGTCTTGACTCTCTGATCAATAGATGTGAGTGCTCAAATAAGGTTCCGGACGAAATGCCAGTGGACAGTCAGTGTATAGGACAACAAAAAGGCTGTGAAAACAATGGTTCCTCGTTACATTGCCCTCAGCGGAAAACATTTGTTGTTTCAGATGGATTGGGAAAAGACTTTGGTCATTTAATAAGTAATAAATTACATCAAACAGTGATCAACATATGTAACCCAGGGGCACCATATGAATATATAATTGAAAATGTAAAAGGCTGCTGTTTAGATAAATATAGTACAGTTGTCTTGTTGATAGGTGACAGCATGCAAATAACAAAAAAACAAATTTTAAGAAGTTTTGCATACCTATTGGACCTACAAGAAAATACGGGTTGTAAATTCATATTGTGCACTTTTCCTTACTCTTGCACTTTAACCCCAGCACAAAATAGGTATGTCTATAAACTCAACATGCTTATTAATAATTTAAGTTTTGGCCATAGGGATTATATTCACATAATAGACACGAATAATTTTATAAAAAAATTTTCACTGACAAAGGATACAATGTACTTGCCCCTTAGTTATAAGAAACAAATAGCTACCTTGGTAGCTTGTAATATACAAGACACAGCTATTTTTAGCTTGAGTTCTTTTGAAAACGGTACATGTTGTACTAATAATATAGACCTAATTAGTAATACTACTAATTCCAGTTTTTTTACGTTGGATACAAACTATTATAATAGTTTGGATACAAATAGTTGCATGGACACTACTGTAAACAGTAATAAGATTTTAAACTAAGTAGTGCGACAACAGATAAGCTATGTAAAATCAATCTTGTACACCAAAATATTCAGGGCTTATCTGGCAAAGAACATGAGATAGAACTATTTATTAAAAAATTTGATATTGACATCTTATGCCTCACTGAGCATTGGCTCAATAGTTATCAATTAATAGTAAATTTAAAACATTATCAATTGTCAAGTGCGTTCTCTAGAAAGAAAGCTATACGCGGAGGGTCTTTAATATTAACCCGCAACAATATCAATTATAAAGAACGGAAAGACATTGTTAATCTTTCATTGGAACGCACTATTGAGCTGTCCTGTGTTGAGCTGGAGCGCTATATTGTCGTCTGCGTGTACCGACCCCCCTCAGGTGACTTTGTTCTGTTTGAGGACGTTATGGAAGAGGCCTTGAGGCGGATATGTAGGTCATCAAAAAAGATATTAGTTTGTGGAGACTTCAATATTGATATTTTGCTTCACACTTCTTTTACTGACAGATTACTCAATTTATTTAAAAGCTTTAATTTACAGAAAATTTTCAATGAACCAACACGGATAACTGCAAATTCAGCCACTTGTATAGATAACATTTTCTGTGACTGTAAGATTGTCGCAAAATCGATCATGACGAATCTAAGATCCGATCACTGTGGACAAATGATATCTGTTCCCAGTGATAATCAAGACATAACAAAGTTAATAAAGTATAGGCCAGTAACCACTAAAAAGGTAGAGCAGTTCAAACTAAAGGTTTTAACTGCTTTACCTAAACTTGACTTTACTCAGGGTGGTCCGGATGAACACTATAATGCTTTTTTTGATCTCATAAACTCTCAATTTAATTCTACCTTTAAAATTGTAGAAAAAAAACTGTTTAAAAATCTTAAATTTAGTGACTGGGCTACTGTTGGCATCTATAAAAGTAGAAATAAGTTATTCGACTTGTATGCAGAAAAACAATGTAACTACACTCCCACATTTGTTGAATATGTAAAAAATTATTCAAAATTATTCAAAAAGGTTTGCATACAAGCAAAGTCACTCTGCATAAAGCAAAAAATTATTAATTCTGATAATAAAATTAAAGCAGCTTGGGATATCATCACGGATGAAACTGGGAAACAAAAAGTGCATAACAATAAATTGGAGCTAAAAATTAATAACCGTATTATTGACTCCAATATTGAAATTGCAAATACATTTGAGAATTTTTTCCAGAACATTCCAGTCATCACTACTAGTTCCCTTAGCTCTTCACCAACAGAAGCCTATGATCTTCTCAGGGCCAATGTCACTGAATGCGGTGTGTTGTTTAGGTTTGAATACGTTACTCCATATGACATTGTTAAAGTGTTCAAATCTTTACAAAGCAAAAAAACCGGAGATCTGTGGGGAATATCAGTAAAAATAATTAACAATATTATTGATATTATTGCGCCATATCTAGCCTTAATTTTTAATGAGTCTGTGGATACAGGCGCTTTTCCAGATCTCATGAAATGTAGTAAATTGATACCACTTTTTAAATCGGGTAGCAAAAATGACCCAAACAATTACAGGCCAATTTCAATTTTGCCAACACTGAGCAAGATATTTGAGAAAATCATGCTCAACCAACTGCTTCAGCATTTCAATTTTAATAAGCTACTCCATTCTGAACAGTATGGCTTCACTAAAGGTCGATCAACAACCGACGCGGCCGCAATGCTGTTAAAGCATATATTCAATGCGTGGGAGGGGTCACAGAATGCCATTGGTATTTTCTGTGATTTATCCAAGGCATTTGATTGCGTTGAGCACGAGACTCTTTTAGTTAAATTGAGCCACTATGGAATCAAAGACACTGCGCTTGGTCTCATTGCGTCCTATCTTAGTGATCGTATTCAAACAGTATGTGTGAATGATGTGAAGTCATCCGGATCAGCCTCACTAATGGGTGTTCCTCAAGGCTCTATTCTAGGTCCTTTCATGTTCTTAGTATACATAAACGATTTACCATATGTAGTCCAAAATATTTGCGATATCGTACTATTTGCTGACGATACGTCTTTGATTTTTAAAGTCGATAGAAATAAGGACAATTTTGACGATATAAATGGTGCCATATCTCAGGTAACTCACTGGTTTACTGTAAATAATCTACTTTTAAATGCAAAAAAAACTAAGTGTATTGAATTCGCACTGCCCAATACCAAGAACACAAGTAACATTAATTTAAGGATAAATAATGATATTTTGAAAATAGAAGAGACTACTACATTTTTGGGGATAACCTTAGATGCGAAGCTGCAATGGGGCACCCATATATCAACTCTTGCTGGCAAACTAAGCTCTGCTGCTTACGCGGTTAGAAAGATTCGACAATTAACTGACGTGGAGACCGCAAAGATAGTATATTTTGCTTATTTTCATAGTATTATGTCTTATGGAATCTTAATATGGGGTAGAGCGGCAGATATTGGGAGAATTTTTGTATTACAAAAAAGGGCAATACGCGCAATTTATAACTTAAAACCACGCGATTCACTTCGAGAAAAATTTAAGGAAATAGGTATCCTTACCGTAGCCTCTCAATATATTTACAACAACATAATTTTTGTAAGACAAAATATTCTTAGTTACAAGAAGGTTGGCGATCTACACAACAGGCTGACTAGACACCGTAACAGGCTTGCGACTCCTACGCTCCGTCTCAGGAAGGTCCAAAAGTCATTTGTGGGAATGGGTATAATCTTCTATAACAAAATTCCTCAGTCAATTTTGGACTTGCCTTTACACAGGTTCAAAAAATCTATTAAAAATATGCTCTTGAGAAAAGCATATTATACTATCGAAGATTATGTAAATGATAAAAAAGCGTGGATTTGAACTTCGATTCGCTCCAGCAATGCGCAGGACTTCAATTGCTTTTATACATGGCATAATATTGTATATCAAATCTTTGAAAAGAGCAACCGCCGAGTTTCTTGCTGGTTCTTCTCGGTAGGAAAGGCATTCCGAACCAGTGGTAGATGCTTTTGACGATTCGAAAGAACTTGTAAAAGTCTAATTGAATAAAAACATTTTGAATTTGAATTTGAATTTGAATGGATATTTACGATGCTGATAAAAGTCTGAAATCTTACGTTTTATCTAGCGAAAAATCGTAGGTCTATGGTTTTATCTACAAAATTCTAGTTTTTACCATAGGTCATTCACATTATCTGAAAAAACCCCGCTTTTATACGTTTACCCGTCCGTATAATGTTTCTGTGAGCCACCAATAGGTGGCCTTAATCAAAGAGTATGTAATAGAATTTGTAGATAGATTTTTTCGAGGTTAACGCTCTGAAGAAAGAATTTTTGCTAATAGCCACCCTGAACTGGATGCTTTTTAGACAATTATTTATTTTACTTTATACAAAAGCAAATTATTATCACTTCATGTTTATGACTTTATACGTAAATTCTCGATTATAAATTATTTTAGATTTGATTTAGTATATAATTTTATCACATGGCAACAAAAGTGAAGTTGTTTTCGCTAGATATTGAGAGCATCACAAATTTTATTTTGATTGCAAATTAAAATAGAAATAGTTAAGATACATAATACCTGTTCAGTATTTTAGCAAGGCAGTGTGTTTATGTTATATGTGTATTAAATACTCGTTACAAGTGGAGCTCATAAAGAAGTTGCTCGCCATGGCCGGCCCGTCCGACGGCGACCCCGACGGATGGGTCGAGCTCTGCGAGCGTCAGGCCAAAACCGCTGCTCAGGACTTCGCCAAGGCGTGCTTACAGTACATACAGGCCAACGCTAGTGACCCAGCAGTCCGGCCGGTCTCACAAAAAGAGCTCCTTAAGAAATTTGTCGAACATTTTTCGGAACATTTCGATTTCGAGTTCGGTAAACTAAAAGCTCAGCACAAGTTACCAAACGGCACGCACACTGGTCACGATGAAAGCGATTATTCCGAAGACACTGACTCGCCCAAAACTCAACACAAACCCTTCTTTAGAAGGTTATCTTTCAAAGGTTTACGTCGCGGCAAGGGCTTGTTCCATAAACAACATGCGGAAGATGCGGACCTGTCAAATCTAAATAAACATAAAACAAAGTTAGCAAAAATTGTTGTTGAATGTCGGAAGGAAGGACTTGTAAATTACTTGACGCCCGAGAGCCTGGAGCAACCGAGTGGTCCACAGAAATGGGAGAGATGTAGGCTGGCTTTAGTGAAAACTGTTGGTGGTTACATGTTAGAGTTTTATTCACCTCCGAAAGCTCAAAAACCTCGCAGTGGTGTGTTTTGTTTCCTTATATCAGAAGCACGAGAAACTACTGCATTAGAAATGCCAGACCATGAAAACACATTTGTGTTGAAGGTATGTAACATCCTAGTAAATATCTTATTGGAATAATAATTTTCTAATGTGTGTCAAGTGCCAATCTGCACAGTGTAGCAGATAATACCCTAAACCTAAATAATCAGGAATGCCCTTATTTAGAAGAACCAGCAAAAGCTCGATAGTTACTTTTAAAAATTTAACTTACAATATTGTGCCTTCTACATATCAATAAGTAATTGCAATATTGCGCTTATCTGGAGTGAATCAAATTCAAACTTTAATCATTTATAAATTATATGTTCAATCTTCAATTTTATAATAATTGCTCTTTGTAATGAGCATTCTCTGAAACATTTGTCTGAAGGCAAGTCAAAAATTACAGAATTTGACTATAAGCCTAAGCGTATATGGAGACACATGCCTAGCAGCACAGCACAGGGCTTTAGTCTCTCTTCTATGATAACCCATTGTTTACAAGAAAGAGCGATGTGCTGCACTGTGGTGCCTATGCTGCCTGCATGTCCATTTACGCTTAGCCTTAAAGGTTTCACTTATTCCCACAGATAACTTTCAGACTTTCCTAAACACATAGTAGGAGTCACAAGTCTATTTTGATTTCTAGTGTGTTTGTAGTTGTTATTTGTATTTATGATATGATCACTCATTTTTAGGGTTCCAAACCTCAGAAAGGAAAAATGGAATCCTTATAGGATCACTTAGTTGCCCAACTGACTGTTAAGAAACCTGTAGGGCACTTCCTGTTGATTTAGAATCATGAAATTTGGCAGATAGGTAGGTCTTATAACACAAGTAAAGGAAAAAATCCAAAAACTGATTTTGTGCTTACATCACAAAAAGTGGCATTTTTTTTTTGTATGATGGTATGGAACCTTTTGTGTGCAACTCCAACTCGCACTTGGTTCATTTTTTGTAACCATGAATGTTTTGGTATTTCCAGGCAGACAACAATATGGAGTATGTAATAGAAGCAGCAGATGTTGATGACATGAAGTCATGGTTGGCCACGATAAAATACTGTATGCGGTCGCCACCCACCACACAACCACCTCCTGACACTTTGGCAGGCTTGTCAGAACCTGCACCACCCGACCTGCCTCCTCGAAGGGACCTGCCACCCAGTACTAGCAATGCAGACTTAACAACTGACACACCAGATGAGGCTGAATTAGGTAATAATAGTTTTGAATAGGTGATGAATATCCTGTAGTAAAACATTGTAGAGAATTGCAGCTTTGACTTTAATATCACTATAGCATTGCTAATCAAAATAACATTGAAGGTTTGTTAACAGTCAGATAGAATTTGTTTAATCTTTTGTTTCCATCTTGCATACTATTTGAACTGGCTAATAAGGACTTTAAATATCATTTAACTCAAAAACTAACTTCAACAAGAGTTTTTGAAGATAGAAACTTAGTAACAAGCTTACCTCAATCTTATTCCCATAACATAATTTTAATTATCTTAATTATTTAATTTAATTATTAGGAAATTCGTTGTTCACAAAATGCTGTATAAAGTGTCCTACAGATAAGAATATAATCTATTAACAATTAAATATCAAGACCACTCTGTAACTTTGCAATAATTCATTGATTGATGCAATAATGTTGGCGGTGCAGGTTCAATAGCGGAGGAAGCGTGCGAGTCGTCGCCGCGGCTGTCGCTGGCGGAGTGGCCGTGGTTCCACGGCACGCTGGCGCGCGCGGCGGCCGCGGCCTGCGTGCTGGCGGGCGGCGCCAACGCGCACGGTTGCTACCTGGTGCGCCAGAGCGAGACGAGGCGGGGGGAATATGTGCTCACCTTCAATTTTCAGGTAACACCACTATCTATTGAGGAGCTCGCGAACAAAGCAGTGTAATTGCTTGACATGATGGTAGGAGCAAAATACTGAATGAAAGCTGTGCAAACTGTGTACAGTTTTCCTTCTTTCCTTCTCTCTGGGCTGGTTTCTGCACTTAAATGTTTCCATCTGTTGTGCGTGGAAGTTCAGACTTATGTAATACAGTCGACCAAAAACATCAAGATTATGGTTAATACAGAAAAAATTAAGAAACCAGTTTAGACTTGAGTGTGCTTAGTATGAGAGTTTAACTTCTCACTAACATTGATAGAACTCGATTGTCAAAGGACCATAATGTCAAGAGTAAAATGGCCTTAAATAACCTTGATTTAAATTCAAATTCAAAATATTTTTATTCAATTAGAGTTTTACAAGTACTTTTGAATCGTCACAAGTATCTACCACTGGTTAAGAATACTTTGTGAACCCTTGTAACTAAGAATATTGGCCTGAAATGATGACGTTAATGTGTGCAGGGGCGCGCGAAGCACCTGCGCATGACGCTGAGCGAGGCGGGGCAGTGCCGCGTGCAGCACCTGTGGTTCCCCAACGTGCACGACATGCTGGAGCACTTCCGCGCGCACCCCATCCCGCTGGAGTCGGGCGGCGCCGCCGACGTCACGCTCACCGAGTACGTGGTGTGCCACGACGCCGCGCGCCCGCAAGTGAGCCGTCGCCTGTGACCCCCACGCCCAAGTGTCTAGCAGCACACTCTACTTAGCTGGATGCGACGGGTCTGCCCGCGAAATTCAAATTTAATTTGGGTTTTCGCAATTTATAAACTAATATGACAACGTAGGCTTATAGCATTTTAATTGCGCCAATGGCAGTATCATCCTCACAGGTTCATATAAAAATCTTTACTTGAAAGGGTCTAGCTTAAGAAATTAGCTCTAGTATCGACTATAACTCACAAATTAGTCGATACTAGAGCTAATTTCTTAAACTGGACCCTTTCAAGTAAAGATTTTATATAAACCTGTGCTGATGATACTGCCATTGGCGCAATTAAAATGCTATAAGCCTACGTTGTCGTATTAGTTTACGAATTGCGAAAAACCAAATTAAATTTTGAATTTCGCAGGCAGACCCGTCTCATGCCCCTTAACAGTACCTTCCAGGTCTGAAGGATCACTCCGATAACGTTTAAATAAATAGCGACCCTTGATGCTATGCAATCAAGTGCAATTCAGCTCGCACAGTGCTGCTGTCTTAAATTGAACACACCCTTCTCTTTATATCGTGTAAACTTTTTCTATTATCTCTCCCTTATGACCATGCTCATAGACACTATACATTGATTAAAAGTCTCTGTTGTTGTGCTCGATAGAATCAATTAAAACAGTCTCTGTTCTAAGGACTTCAAAGAAAAACAATGAAATAGTTCATCCATTTGGGATCTATGAAATAGGAAAACTGCTGATTCAGACATCAAACTATCTTTGTAAAATAAACGTTTGGTACCAGAATGAAATTAGCACATTACATCCATTTACATGGACACAATGAGATGAGACAAAAATTGTGTTCTATGCACATTTTACAGTAGTTGGTCTAATAACATTTTGATTAGACCAGACCATAAATTCAACCAAATTAATAGTTAATTACACAAAGCATGAAACTAACAAACTATTTTAAATGTGATTATGTTGAGGCTTAATATCCCACCGAGTCTAACTTTTAATTTTTATAAAATTTTGTTAAGGTAATTGCTATTTGACAAATCGCAAAAATGCTGTACTTTGAAGTAAATTGTTTATTTTTCTAAAGCATTAACAGCTATTAAATACATGCAATTAAAAACTTCAGTTTGTGAAGATTATAAGGGCCTTTTTTAATTTAGTATACATTATCCCAATAATAAAAAAAAACCAAGTTGAAAACATTGCTGTTCGCAACTTGTTCTGTAAAAGTTTTCTTTAACATCTTGATACTTTGAAGCCAACCTCCAGAAAATGATATGTTTAGGTTTAGCAATCAATTTTAACTGTTAGTTTTATACTAAATGTTTTTCGTTTCTTAAATAATCTAAAACTAACCAAAAAACTTCCTGTGCTATTTATTTTCTTGCAGGCGCTCTATGGAATTCAGTGTCCACTGGACTGTCATGGCGGAAGGACTGTGCGCGTCATTTCGTCGCAAAATATTATTTAAAATGAATATAAGCTTATTATTTTTGAATGAAAGTTGTGTTTATAATCGTTGAAAAATAAAATAGGGATTTTTTCATTTCTAAATGAAGCCTGCTTATATACTAAATTTTATTCTAAAGTTACGGTTTTACCAGGTAAATACTCGGAGGTTGTCATAGATTATGATGACAGATAGTAAGTGTTCTAAATAGGTATTATACCTATGTTAGGAGATAGCGCGCCTCGTTCCGGGTGCCGTGTTCCGAAATGGATTTCGTAGTAGTGCAAGTTTGGTGCAAGCCCCACATGACGGAGGGGTATGCGTCAGGCATTTCCTGTGTACAAAAAAAAGACCTATATTTCGGATCCATATTTCATCACTGACAATATGCACTATTCAAAGACTGTTCTTCAAGCATTGAGGAATTTTGGACAGAGACATCTCGAAGGTTCCCGAAGGCTGCCTGAGTTAGATTTGTCGGCTAGCTAGCTTTTTTCGAAATTGGACTTACTTAGCTGGATTGTGTGTTAGAGATTTCTTATGAGATATTATATGTACATAATATAACCATCATAAGGAAGCTCAGATTCATGCTGCGGGCAATGGGGAGAGCCTAAAGGTTGGAACGCCATTTCGGCGGCCGTGTTTCCTGCCATATATACCATAGATACCTGCAAGCCAAGAGTGAATAGGCATCTTCCAGGTAAGCGTGCTCCAACTTGGACCTCATCATTGCTTTCTTTAAAGCATGATTGTCGTCAAGCGCAAGCGCAAAGATTCAGGCGGCGCAAACCCGTAGCATGTGGAAGACCCTATTAAAGACCTATGTTCACTGTGGACGTCTGTCGGTTGATGTTGATGATTATGTCTTTAGTGCAAGTAGTTCAGTAGTTTCAGAGTTTATCGATAACAAACAAACAAACCTTTCCTCTTCATAATATATGTACTTAGTAGCGCAAACTTGGAAAAAATCTCGTGGAAACTCTTTGATTTTCCGAGATAAATGTCATTTTACCTGGCAGCCCTAATCAATTTTATCACTGATAATAATAACTAATTCATAACCGTTAAAACTAAGAGTCAAAATCTCGTTTTTCTAGTCGAGTTCCGTAGGCTCTTTGAACCCACCGCATTATTATCCCAAGAAAACCTACCATTAGATGTAGGAATAATGGAAAGAGGTCACAACCCTCAGCAATAAAGAATACGATGCGGAGAGAGATGTCACTCTCAAGGTCTTTAAATGTATCCATGCAAAAAACCACGTCGACTGGTTGCTCCGTTGCAGCGTGATTGAATATTAAACCAACAAACACACTTTCGCATTTGAAATATGGCCAGTGATTATAAGAAACAGTTTAAATCTCTCTCTGCTCTCCGAGAGACGTTAGGCAAAGTGAACACGAATTATGACACTTCTGTGTTCTTATACAAGCTTAGGTCTCTCAATTTTGTCAATTAATGTCAAATTTCTTTCTCAGATCAAAACCTAGTAAGTGGTTTAAATTCAAGAGAAGTTTAGGCCGTAGTCTTCAACAAGAAACTCGGCGGTTGCTCTTTTCAAAGATTTGATATACAATATTAAATTGCTTAAAACGCACATAACTGAAAAGTTAGTAGTGCGTGATTCCAGGATCGAACCCCCGACCTTCGATTAGGAGGCGGACGTTCTAACCACTAGGCTATGACAGTTTTTAAATTAAAGGGGTTTAAATATTTTAGTGTGAAGACTGGCCTACACATTTATTCATTAGATGTGCATCACTTTCTTTTTTAGGGTTCCGTACCTCAAAATGAAAAACGGAGCTCTTAAAGGATCACTTCGTTGTCTGTCCATTTGTCCGTCCGTCCGTCAAGAAAACCTATACAGTACTTCCCGTTGATCTAGAATCACGAAATTTGTTCTCGGATTTATTCCTTTACTTGGGCTATGAGAGTTGAGACCTATCTACCTGCCCATAATTCTAGGTTAACGGGAAATACCCTATCGGTTTTCTTGACAGACACGACAGACGGACAGACGGACAGAAAGACAGACAACAAAGTGATCCTATAAGGGTCCCGTGTTTCCTTTTGAGATATGGAACCTTAAAAACATTATGTAAGTATGCAAAGTATTTCCCTTGCAAGCCATATTTAACAGTTGACATGTAGAGGTCATTGACTTTTCCTATCTTACTTTTAAGTTTTAATGCATCATTAAGTATTTACTGTTTTGACATGGTATTTAGATAATGGGTGATATTTATTTTATTTTATCTAATTCCTTTGAAAAACTTAGTAAGGCGCATTAATCTATAAAAAACCTAGCCAGTTCATAGACTTACTATGTTTTAAAATGGTCAAAGCGACTTACTAGCTTTTAATTTTACTTTAATGTGGGTGTCCTTACAATACAACGGGACATACTATGAAAGTTAGGCTTATGACATAAAACGATTTTCGGAAAAATGACATTTACTTTGTTTTGATATGGGGCGGTCGATATAATTAGGTACTAGGGTAAAGGCTCAAGTAAATGAACAGATTGGACGTTTTTACATGTATTAAGAGCTGGAATAAAAAACCGGCTGATATACCTTTTTTAAATATTTTCTTACAAATTCTTACACTTTTTTCAATTTCAATTTCAAAACCGTGTTCCGTTCAAACCGTTCAAAAGTGCGTGTGCGTGCGTCCATGTGTGTGTGTGAGTGTGTGTGAGTATATACTTGTCTGTATGTTTGTACGAGTGTTTGTTAGTGTGGTATTGCGTTGTATAACCACATGTGTAGCGAACAGAGTCAAAGCTTCATACAAGCGCGCTACGATAGGTACACTACTACAAGCTTGAGGCGCGTGTGTGCGTGAGCACAGGCGCTACGTCGCGTACGGAGAGAAATCGGTTTATACCGGCTCGGCCTGTGCTCAAGCTCAGGGGCTGCAGTACACGTCGCGCGTCGTGTTTTCATTTAATTTAATGTTAATGATAATAATTTAAATAGTGTTTAAAATCTATTTTCTTGAACTGTCATAGATTTTGTTCAAAATCAATATCTGAGGATCCCTAGGATCACAAAACAGGATATTGTTACCAAATTTAAAAAAATCGACGCCATTTTGTAATTCTTTGTTAATTGACCGATTTCGTTCAAAATCGATATTTAGAGCTCCCTGGGATCACAAAATAAGAAACTGTTACCAAAATTTAAAAAAGTCGACGCCATTTTGAAATTCTTAGTAAATTGACCGATTTCGTTCAAAATCGATATTTAGAGCTCCCTGGGATCACGAAATAAGAAACTGTTACCAAAATTTAAAAAAGTCGACGCCATTTTGAAATTCTTTGTTAATTGACCGATTTCGTTCAAAATCGATATTTAGAGCTCCCTGGGATCACGAAATAAGAAACTGTTACCAAAATTTAAAAAAGTCGACGCCATTTTGAAATTCTTTGTAAATTGACCGATTTCGTTCAAAATCGATATTTAGAGCTCCCTGGGATCACGAAATAAGAAACTGTTACCAAAATTTAAAAAAGTCGACGCCATTTTGAAATTCTTTGTTAATTGACCGATTTCGTTCAAAATCGATATTTAGAGCTCCCTGGGATCACAAAATAAGAAACTGTTACCAAAATTTAAAAAAGTCGACGCCATTTTGAAATTCTTTGTAAATTGACCGATTTCGTTCAAAATCGATATTTAGAGCTCCCTGGGATCACGAAATAAGAAACTGTTACCAAAATTTAAAAAAGTCGACGCCATTTTGAAATTCTTTGTAAATTGACCGATTTCGTTCAAAATCGATATTTAGAGCTCCCTGGGATCACGAAATAAGAAACTGTTACCAAAATTTAAAAAAGTCGACGCCATTTTGAAATTCTTTGTAAATTGACCGATTTCGTTCAAAATCGATATTTAGAGCTCCCTGGGATCACGAAATAAGAAACTGTTACCAAAATTTAAAAAAGTCGACGCCATTTTGAAATTCTTTGTTAATTGACCGATTTCGTTCAAAATCGATATTTAGAGCTCCCTGGGATCACGAAATAAGAAACTGTTACCAAAATTTAAAAAAGTCGACGCCATTTTGAAATTCTTTGTTAATTGACCGATTTCGTTCAAAATCGATATTTAGAGCTCCCTGGGATCACGAAATAAGAAACTGTTACCAAAATTTAAAAAAGTCGACGCCATTTTGAAATTCTTTGTTAATTGACCGATTTCGTTCAAAATCGATATTTAGAGCTCCCTGCGATCACAAAATAAGAAACTGTTACCAAAATTTAAAAAAGTCGACGCCATTTTGAAATTCTTTGTTAATTGACCGATTTCGTTCAAAATCGATATTTAGAGCTCCCTGGGATCACAAAATAAGAAACTGTTACCAAAATTTAAAAAAGTCGACGCCATTTTGAAATTCTTTGTTAATTGACCGATTTTGTTCAAAATCGATATTTAGAGCTCCCTGGGATCACAAAATAGGAACCTGTAACCAAAATTTAAAAAAGTTGGCACCATTTATAATTCTTTCTAAATTGACTGATTTCGTTCAAAATCGATATTTAGATCTATCGATCGATATTTAAAGATCGATATTTAAACTAGGCAATCACAACAAAAACAAACTTTACCATCTTGTTGAACAAATAACTATTGTTAATTAAATTGTATCCTCCAGTGCCAGCCCTACCAAAATAGTTATAAATTTTGCTCGCTTCTTAGAAGCTTTGCCTCTGTTTGCTACTCTATGGTATAACACCATGTTAGTAAATCTTAGTATATTTTTAACCGACTTTAAAAAAAGGAAGAGGTTCTGAATTCGTTGGTATCTTTTTTTTTATGTATGTTCCCCGATTACTCAAAGACGCCTGGACCGATTTGGATTTTTTTTTTGTTTGATAGGGTATACTTTGCAAGTGGTCCCATATAAATTTGGTAAAGATCTGATGAATATCTTTGAAGATGGAGAACAGAACTCCTCAATGGATAAGAGCAAATTCAATTTTTTTTTTAATGTATGTTCACCGATTGCTCAAAGACGCCTGGACCGATCTGGATTTTTTTTTTTTTTGAAAAGCTAGGTATACTTTGCAGGTGGTCCCATATAAATTTGATGAAGTTCTGATGAATATCTTCTGAGATGGAGAACAGAACTCCTCAATGGATAAGAGCAAATTGCTCGCGATCAGTGTAATTGCTTAGTAAACAGTAGGGTTTTAGCTGGGCATGGCATATTATTATAGTACAGTGGGGCCACTAAAAATTTTGAAATAAAAAATTTTCAAAATAAAAATAAAACCGACTTCAAAAACCACAATAACTTAAATTATTTTTTACTTTTTAGTGTTTGTGATTTTGAAGTCGGTTTTATTTTTCTTTTGAATTTTTTTTATATTTATTCTGGTATTCTGCTTTCTTGGATATGGATCCCTCTTGGGTATCCCCATTTCTCTCTGTCTTTGGTACTATCAAGCTAATTTTCTCTCGCGATTTGCACAATAGCATTAGACCAACGCGTCTTCGGTCTACCTACCTGTCTTTCTTTCATCTGTAAAAATCGATACAATATGACCATTTGCATTTCAGTTTTAGGGCATGTCTCAAGGTGTCTGTAGGCTTTGTCTTTTTTCTTATGTCTTCAATTCTCACTTTGAATATTTTTTGCTTAATTTATGCACCTTGCCATCGCCCTTTAGCAAGTCACTATTTCTTTTTATATTCTTTGTCTGGACCCATGTTTGGCTGGCATAGGTAAGGCATGGCAGGATGCATGTATCTATAACGGATCTTTTAAGATGTACTGGGTAAGCTCCTTTCATTCTTTCCTTTTGTGCCCAGTAAAACAAGCATACTCGGGCTACTTTGAGAACCCATTAGCAGCTAACAGCAAGGCCTGGACTCAAATTTTTATATGTGGAAGCTGTATTTCCTCGTTGCGTTTATGAGCAAATAAGAATAGTTAACTACTTTTACTAAAAAAAAATTTTATAATTTGGCGCAAACCATCTAAACACCATGATGATTATTATTTCTGCATTGTGAATATTACCAGAAGAAACAGCAAAAAAAATTGTTCCAAGCGGCTCTATTGTAACTTGCAGTCTTCTAAAACAGGTTTTATTTATTATTATTATGTAAAATAGTTTTTGATTTATCGCGCAAAATGTAGAAAAAAATATACAATAAGTCAAAAACTGAAAATCTGACATTTTTTTTAAAATTCCAAGGCGAAAATATACTTAAGAATTTATTAATAGGAATCGAGAGTTTATGCACTAGATAGAGTTCGTTCATTCACTGAAATTCCCAGTTCATTTACTGGCAATTTATCCTTTTGTTAAATAAAATAATTTATAATAATTAATACCACGCATTTTTTTGCGTTTTTGATATTTAAATAATTTAAGAGTGTATACCTACTGTGTATAGACACAGATAAAAAAAAATATAAAAATTATATATAGAACGATTCTCATACATGTATATCTTAATTTTAGGTCAAAGTCAGGGTAGTCCTTATTCGTTCATGTACTGGATCTTTTACCCTCCTACGTCAAAATACTAAAAGTCCGCGTAAATTTCGCAGATTGAAATGTCTGCTTGATTAATTGTCAATAGAGGGTCATGACATGTCAAAATTGCTAGTTTGAAGGGGAAATCGTCAATGTCATTCGCATAGGTTTTCCTCTTAACACACAACACAATTTTGTTACTGTTTATTATTATTGTTGATGCTATTTGCAATGACTCTGTAGAAGTTAATTGCTGACATCATAATGTTGTAGTCATGTGGCTTAAATAATAATAAATTCAAATTCAATAACTATTATTTAAAACTAGCTAATGCCCAGCATTCGTTTTGCATTTAGTCCAGCAACGGGTTGGTGCTGTTTTACTTCATTACCAGTGATACTTCCTGATAACTTAGTTTTCAATAAACATCTACGAATTGCCCTTGAGGATTCTTGGGGTTGAACGCAAAAGACCCCTATTCTAATACATGCAGACCCACATAATTTGCATTTGAATCTTTGCGTGCTGAAGTTTTGCGAGTTATCAGAGATACTAATACTAAGAGTTAACTACATTAATCACTCTGGTTTGAGAACATTTTAGCTGCATATTGTTATTGTATGCCAAAAGGCCGTCATTTACAAGCTTTCCTTTGTACTAATTTTTGTATAACATGAAACAAATTAATCTTAAATTAAAAATTAATGATGTATCAGGCGAAAATAGAAAATTTAAGACCTTTTTTCAGGCTACGAATTTAGAACAAAACTTATTATTTGCACACCAGCCAGTGTGTTTTATACTGAGAGTACAATTTCAATTTCAAATAACATATTCATAAAGGCATAATTTTTCTTTGTTTTGTTAAATTGATGAATAGACAAAAGTTAACAATGGTTATTTACGACAAAGTTGTAACAATAATTTGTTTCTGTTTGTCATGGGTGTACTAGGCATATACACATAGATTGCTAGTTTCTTGAGAAATTAGCTTGATTTTAAATCCAGTATATTTCCCCGCTCATCAGTTCATCACACAAAACATCTACTGTAGTTTGTTTCTCAGGTTTTTGTTGCTAATCCATCTTTGTTCATTGTTTTCTAAGCTTTTGTATATAGTCTCTTTTGCTTTTGTGTTAATAGCGGCAATATTTGTTTAATAATAATCTCTGTATAGGTGGTTTCTGTTTAAACACTACTTGTAAGTTTTTCTAGGAAATCACCATAATTTGGTATGAAATGATAATATTATTCATAATACCTATATGCCAAGACTTTAAAACTCGAAGTTGTGTTCACTCGTAAATAGGGTTCTATAATTAATAATAATAATTAATTATAAGTTAAAGTGTATGAAGGTACAAATTAAGCATAATATTGATCAAACTAACTACATCGCTTTTACAGTTAAATATTATATTTGTATAGTAGTTTGTAATGTGAACCTATTTAGAAAACCATAATGTAAAGATGAAAATCATGAAATGACGTAGGTAGATTAAATTTTTCCCCAAATGATTCCTGAATATGCATTTTATTTATGAACAGTTTTTTTTATCATGAATTAGGATGTAAAAAACTTGTACTAGGTATAATATTTTAAGGGAGGTGTAATTTCTGATTTTATATAATAATTGTAGCTTTACATTAAAAAGATGTTTTAAACAAACCCAGTATGAAAGTGGTTTATTGCCAACCAGAGCTCTAGCTTTATATTTTTTCTGAAATTTTCTAATGAGATTTACTTTAAATTGGATGTTGTTTTTATTACTAAATTAACAACGTAGAATTTAATATATGTTTTAAACATTAACATTAATATTTGTTTGTTAATATATTGTACAAAAGTACTCATTTTTGGAGCTTTAATCATATTTCGTGGTTGTACATATTTTTATTATTAAATCTTATTTTGCTGGATGGCTTCGTTTTTTATTTTGCTGATTTTAGTTTCATGCCTGTGTTTGCTGTTTGTAATATGTATTCACCTTCACAGGTAAGTTGACTGTGTTCTTTGCTTTTAATTTAATAATGGGGATGATGCCTATGTCACAAAATAAATTATTTCTTAGTTATTATTAAACAGAGGGTCTTTCAAAATTCGTAAAATCCACAATTATTACTAGTTTAAAGTTTACTAACCATTTTAAATTACCGATTTAACTAAAAAAGTACGTTAAATTACGTCAAATGCTTTATGACGTCAGAACTATGTATTTCATACAAGCACCCTAAGCGAGTGTTTTGACGTTTGATAAAAAGTTGCTAATTTGAATACTTAGCCATCGTCCCTATTTATCACAATAATCTGGAGCCACTATTTAACTGAATTCTCGTTAGGTATACACTTTAGTTCACTATACTCTTGTTTTTGATGAATTCTAAAAATACCAAAATATGATACAATCCTTTTATTTATTAGTACAAGTAAGAAATCTTAAGTTACCTAGTACTAGTACCTCCATCAGTTGTATATTTAGAACTGTGTATGACTACTTTTTATTAGCATAAAAATATAAGAGCGAATGGATACGCTTACTGTTTAAAATGTGCAATCGCGATTTAAGTTTTAATCATGAATTCTAAGCAAATTATTTGTATGGTAATTAAAATTAGTGCTGAACAGTATTAGTCAAGTATACATGCATAGATTTATATAAATAACTAGTAATTACAGCACCCTATGCATTTGTCCACAGTTGGGTGTTTCCCACGGGAGCGACGTGCGCATGCGCCTCGCGGAGCTAGAGGCGCTGCTAGTGGCCAGCGGGGCGCACCACGACATACGCGCAGTCGACAACCAGTACGTGCTGTGCAATATGCGGCCATCCACCACTGAGCGTGGGGCGTAAACTGTTTAAATCCACATGTAAGTTTTAAGTTTGAACATAAGGCCTTGTCCAGATATGTATAACTAGAGGATGCCCGCAACTTCGTCCGCGTGGACTGTTTTTCAAGATCCCGTGGGAACTGATTGATTTTTCGGGATAAAAAGTTGCCTATGTCAATTACAGGGACGCAAGCTACCTCGATACCAAATTTCATACAAATCGGTCAAGCGGATGAGTCTTTAGGAATCCCGCGGCAACTGTTTGTTTTTCTGGGATAAAAAGTAGCCTATATCCTTCCCCGGAATGTATACTAAGTCTGTGGAAAATTTCATTAAAATCGGTTCAGCGGTTGAGCCGTGAAAGCGTAGCAGACAGACAGACACACTTTCGCATTTATAATATTAGGATGGAGGATTTGCGTGACCCGATCATTGTATCCGTACTGCCGATGCGTGTGCTGTTGCTATATTATGCCAAAAATGTGCAGGAACTTAGTACTGAAAAACTGGTTGGCTGGGGCTGTCGCACTTAATACCACGTTTAAAAAAGCATTGAAAATGGAAGCTTTTATTCATGTAACATGAAATTGCAATGCAACTTTTCTAAAATATAAAGCTTAAATTTCAATACTTTTTTGTAAGCCGAATTTTGTAGTTATAATGTGCAATGGCCGGTAGTTAAGTCTGAAGGCTGATGACACCTACGCACGCGCACGAACTGTGCATAGAACGCGCATCAAGAAAATAATGTAGACGTGATCACGAGTGGTTTGCGATCTGTTCGCGTGCATGTTGTACAAGTCACGGCGTGCACACGTTTGTGACTAGTGTAGTAGTAGTAGTAGACTAGTGAGATATAGTGATCCACAGGTGTTCGATTCGCGTTGTGTGCACGGCTCGTGCGCGTGCGCAGGTGTGGATCCACCTTAACGATGTTATTTATATTTTGTGTGCAATATGCAATTTGTATAAATGTTGTATTAGGATCAATATAGCTATATCAGTCTAGGATACTCAGTAAAGTGAAAAATGGCTTTGCCGATTTTCATACTTAATTTCTCGTTGTACGTCGCGTCGGTTTGGACTGTATACTTAGCAATCTTTTTCCTGTACAGAACCTTTATATAGGCCCACTTGCACCAAGCTGCTTAAACTGGTTTAGTTAAATTTTGTAATGGTTGTCAGTTTATTCAAAGGTGGACTAGAAAATGACAGGGATAAAAAACACATTAAAATGATTGGTGCAAGTCAACCTTAAACTTTTAATTTAAGTAGGTGAAATATTTATTCATGCTTGGGAAGACTGGTGAACAAAAATGTCGATTAATATCGGCGAAATACTTTGGGGCTGAAATACTGAGAGTTGATAATATACCTAAGGTTTCTAATAAGAGATTCCCATTCCACCCAGCCATTTCGCGTTTTCCTAACTTTGTAGAAACAAGCAAAGACAATAGCTAATGTTTCAATAAAAAATCAATCAAGTGCGAGACGGACTACCACACAAAAGGTTCCGTACCATCGTACAAGATATACCTGACACTTTTATGTAACACTGCAAGTTAATGACCGACTGCGCCATCTATAATAATATGTGATTTAGTGTTTTTTTTTGTGAACACGTTTAATTTTTTTTTTGGTGATGTAACCTCAAATTCACAGTTTTCGAACGGTTATGGAACCCTCAGTACGCGAGTCTGACTCGTATTTTCCCGGTTTTGTTTTGGTTTTGTTTTTTTTTTTTTGTTAAAGTTTTATTTATATAAAAAATAAATGTTTCTTTATCCCGAAGGCGTTCCTATACCATTCATCCGATTGCGATGAAACTTTGTGCAGTGTTTGGGAAGGCGACTGGCATAGATTTAAAAACATTAAGTAGTACAATCAACGTTCAATAGGCGCAGTCGTATTGCAATGCATGCCGGGCAATAGCTATTTACTTATAATAAACTTAGACATTACAAAACAAATAATAACTGCCAGTAGGTATAATAGGAGAAAGGAAATAGCTGTAAAACGAATATAACATTTTCATGCTGACTCGATTTCAGTATAGTAAATATATTAAAGCAAATTGATTTAACCAAGTCAGAAGGGCCTCTCAAAACTTAAGTTTTATAATCACCGTTTTTTAGAGTTTTTTTTAAAGAGAAAACGCATTTTCTCATGGATGATACCTATCTAGATAAATTTGTAAAGAAAAATATTTTCTGATTACAAAATTTCATCCAAATCGTTACAGCCATTTCCGAAACCAATAAGAATTACATGCTTAAAGTATTAAGATATAGGAAATATGAAATGATAATTCTGAACTGACTTAAAGACTAATATTAGGGTAGTATTAGATCAAACCAATAAACGATATGAAATCGTTTTGAATGTAAAAATATAGAATAAAATGTTGTTGGAATTGAATATCTATTAATATATCTATTAAAAATATCCTTTGAATTCTTGGAGGAGTTATCATAAATGTTAAGCTTTTATTGTAAATCTTCAAAATATGAAACATTATTTTTTCATTATTAGTCACTAAATGATGCCCATGTGGATTTAGTTTTCTAAAAATCCTTAAGGCTTAATGGGAACACTGATTTTCCGGGACAAAAAGTAGCTTTGTCTCCGGGATGCAAGCTATCTCTACACCATATAGTGTCATTTTGGACTTGGGTTTATAAAATACCATGGAAACTCTTCGATTTTCGAGGGCAAAACTAGCCTATGTCCGTCCCTGAGATTCTAAGCTGTATCTGTACCAAATTTTGTCTAAATCGGTTAAAGGGATGGACCGTGAAGAGATAGCAGACAGACAAACTTTCGCAGTTATAATAGTAGCATGGATTACATGCAAACCCATAATTAGTCAATGTTTTTGAATTTAGTATATATCAGCATACTAAAAATGCAAACGCATAAGCACTGTGGGGTATGCCGCAGCATAAGTCGATGTCACTTTCGACCAATGGAGCGCGCTTCGAGCGCCACGGCATTTCCGGGATTTGATTTTGTGGAAATACCGAGTACACAAAATGACAGCGGCTCCGGCTTCATGTACAGGAAGCCTAATGCGTTTGCGCCTATAGTAAGTGTTATTTTCGTTGTCTAATGGTAAATGAATTAACATTCCGTATCTAAGATGCATGTAATATTTGGTATACATATTAAAATATAGACTAATATATTTTGCACAATATTTCGTTTTATTTGAACCCCTTGCAATTATTATGTACAAAATTTTCGCCACGTTAATTTTGATGTACGACGAAAGCAGATATTGCTTCTTCACGCACTGCCTCAGGTCTGAATCCGAAATTGGGATGATGCTTATTTCAAAAAAAAAATAGAAAAAATCTTGGTAATTATTAAAGAAGAGGGTCTTCCAAAATTCGTAAAATCCACATCCACTGTTAGTTTTAAGTTTGCTAACCATTTTAAATTATCGATTTAACTAAAAAAGTACGTCAAATTACTTACAAAATTGAAGGACACCCCATTAAACTACAAACCTTCACATTTATAATATTAGTAGTGACTTTAGTCGCTTTACGCTTAGTGATTTACTGAAGTGTGAATTTTTAAACCTACAAAAATAAAACAAGTAAAAGATAAGAGGAACAATTTTTGTATTTCAAATACGGCGATGGTTGTTATATTTAAATCACATAGTACGAGTTTTATTTTATTATAGTTTAATTAATCGTCTAGTAAAGGCACAATATGGAATTCTGAAAACATTTGCCGTTGATCATCCTTTTCTAACTTCAATTGCAGAAGCAATAGTCCGTTTGAGCTGCACCTTAGCACCATCTTAAAAAAATTGTATAGACACATTATTTTGTATTTATACTAAAGGGTGTCCAAAGAAAATATAACATCATTATCATCATGATCAACCCATCGCCGGCTCACTACAGAGCACGAGTCTACTCTCAGAATGAGAACGAATTTGACTATATTCTACCACGCTAGCCAAGTGCGAATTGGCAGACTTCACACACCTTTGAGAACATTACTCACAGGTGTTTCCTGTAGGTTTCCTCACGATGTTTTCCTTCGCCGTTCAAGCAAGTGACTATAGTTAATTACTTAAAAAGCTCATAACTCCGAAAAGTAAGTAAGTGTGTGCCCTGGATCGAACCCCCGACCTGATAGCCTAGTGGTTAAAACATCCGCCTCCATTAGGAAGCATAATATTACAATTTATTAACCACTCTACGTGTCTGAACCCTGAACTCAGCTATCACTAAAGGTCACTGCATGCGTAACGGGAGGGTTTCTCAAACTACTATTGGATAACTATAAAATGAACGGAACGGGACGTTTCAGTTGTCCAATAGTAGTTCAAGAAAACCTCCCGTCCCGTCCGGGACGAAAAAAACACGTTAAGTGTGCAGTGACCTTTATGCTGTGAGCACACCGACGATCTTGGTGGTCAAGATTCTTAGCAATGCGGTATGCGACGAAGGAGAGGGTATTTTTATAACTCAAGGTAGGCTGACCTTCGAGGATATGGCCAGAGCTTTCATGATAAGTCTGATGTGCGGCAACTGGTACTTGAGCGTGACCGCCGTCGAGCAACTGAAGCTCTGCATCATGTCCGACGACTTCGGCACTTCGATACAGGACCTGTCCTGGGTTACACAGTAAACACGTCTATAATTTTCTATCTCATCTTCATCATCATCATTCCATCGCCGGCTCACTACTGAGCACGCGTCTTCTCTCAGAATGAGAAAGGTTTGTATGGATTGGCACTTTACACACGTTCGAGAACATTATGGGGAAGTCTCAGGATGCAGGTTTCCTCAGGATGTTTTCCTTCACCATTAAAGTCAATAATATTTAGTTAATTCAAACGCACAAAACCTCGAAAAAGTTAGAGGATCTTCTATGTATCTGTACATATTTTTAAAAACCGCCGAATCGAGGATCTGCTCCATTTTGGGAGTATCGATTAAAAAACGTGATTGACTACCTCACTGACTGATATATCAACGCGAGCCTAAACCACTGTGGTTAGAAACCTGTATTGAGAACTTTGAAATTTCAGCAGAAGGTTCCTTTTATAACAGATACAAACAGGATTTTTTGAAATTCCACCCTGAAGGGGTAACCGCCTTATGGGAGTTGAAAGTTTTTATGAAAGGTACCTCGTCTCTAAGCTCTACAGAGTCCGCTGTTTGCGGGTAAATAAGGATTCACCTGCATTCCATAGGTAACGATGCTAACGTTGGGATGGTCCGGCGAGAGGTTCAGCTCGATGACGTCACAGGAGCGCTCCAGGTCCGCCAGCAGGCCGAGGAAGGCGTTGGCCTTCAGCACTAGCTTGGCGACCTCGGTTGCGTCCTCGTCTCGGAGCTCCAGAACAGAGTCTGCTGTTTGTGTGGAGATCTCACAGTCTGTCATCACGTTGGTCACTGATTGAGGCTGCAAACTAATTTAATTTACTTACTTTAATAATATAATTACAGCTACAGCCTGTGGCCTCCACTGCCTGTCCTTCCGTCCGTCTGTCAGTGGGCTATATCTCGTGAACCATAATAGGTAGAGTTAAAATTTTTCACCAAATGTGTATTTCTATTGCTGTTATAACAACAAATAAATTTATTTTATTTGGTCTTCAAACTATCTTAACATTCAACCAATAAATTAGTGTGCTAAGGAGATTTCTATACTGGAAAAAGTCAAAAATTTACTTACACAAGTAATAATGGGGATCCCTCACTCCTATAATACATTTTTAAACTAGACTCTTCACTAGCACCAAATATGTTGAGGCACTCAGTGAGTACAGCTATGCTTATCTGAAAAAAATTGCCTTGTGTTTTATTGATAATTAACTTTTACCATATTAACCACCACTTAATCTAAATCTATCTACCTAAATCAAAAAAATTATAAGGGTCCTATTCATCCAAACCATCGTCGATCGATCGATAGTAGGTAGAACCTAGATGTTTTGTATAGCGGTAGTTTATAAGGCTAGAATTCATTATTCAAAAAAAAATATTCAAAAATTTAGATTTTTCCAAATTTTTAACTTAAAGTTACGTCACAAGGCGTAAAACGCCATATATTTTCAATTTTTCGGCAATAAATAGAGTGTTTCTGCAGTAAAATATTTTTGGATATGGTCAAGAAAAGCTAGCAGACAGGCACACTTTAGCATTTATAATATTAAATAAGTATGGAAATAAGCTGTAGTAGCCTAGTAGAAACTGTGATAGCTTAGTGGTTAGATCCTCCTAATCGGAGGTCTGGGGTTAGATCCCAGGCACACACCTCTAACTTTTCCGATTTATGTGCGTTTCAAGTAATTAAATATCAAGTTTTAAGTAATTGCTTGAATGGTGAAAGAAAACATCGTGAAGAAACTTGCATACCTGTGAGTTCTCCATAATGATCTCAAAAGGTGTGTGAAGTCACCCAATTCACACTTGGTCAGCATGATAGAATATGGCCAAATCCCTTCTCACTCTGAGAGGAAACGCGTACTCTGTAGTGAGCCGGCGATAGGTTGATCATGATGATGGATTTCTTACTTTAAACATGACATCAACGTCATCTCTGACGTGGTACTCAGAGAAGTTGTCAGCAGGAACATAAGCGGAGGCCTGCACACATTTACCCTCCTCCACTGTCAGTTTGAGCCCCTCGGACATTGCACAAAACACTGCACACTGCAAACATTAACAAAGATTTTTTTATTGAAAGTCAAACTCAAATGTTAAAAGCAAGTGGCAATACAGAAACCTCTCTAAGTACTTATCAGTTATCACCTTCTTAAATATAAAGAGTTACTAAGTGACAATCATATTATTTACTATATGAAATAATGAATAGAGAAGGGTACAGAACCCTTCAAGTGCAAGTCCACCAAAACTGGTGGGACTTTCTGTTACAGATAAATAATTGATATTGGAGGTATTTACCTACCAAGAAAAATCTTTATCCTCAAACTCAAGGACCCAACTCCTCAAAGGCTCAACCCTAATCCTGTAAGGAATTGCATTCCTAAATTGTGGTGAAAACATGGAGTTTTAAAAATCATCCATTTAAATGTTTTTATGAAAGGTACAGAAACACTTTGCATCCCTGTGACAAGCTACTACAGATAGGCAAATTTTTGTTCTGGAAAATCAAAAGTTCCCACAAAATGTTTAAGAACTAAAATCCACTCCAGCGAAGCTGCGGGCATCATCAAGTTAATAAATAAAATACACAACCATACCTCTTGGAATTGAATGGCTTTTAATAAGCTGTACAAAGATTTCCCAGAATCCATGGAAGCAGTGAAATAATACTGAGAAGTACCCTCAGTCATATTGTCATTCAATATCAAACATAGACTGTATCAACATCAGGTATTGTTCATGTGTCACCTCCCTGTCCACGGTTTTACCTGCAAAATAATAACATTTAAGTATATTCAAGGGACTAACTGTTAGGGTCTTTGTTGAGTTTTTTATTGCTGATGATCAGACCCTGTTATTGTATGGTAATCAGTACCTAGACATCACTGCACAACAGATGTGGGGTAGTAAGGAACGAGTTGGCAATTGCTGCAAGCCATTTATTTTTACTCTGGCTATGTTCGACATGTATTTCATGTCGAACACCTGGTGTTTTTTTTATTACATCTGCAAATCTACAACACACCGGCTCAAAATGTAGATTCTACTGAGAAGAGCCTGCTAGAAACTCAACAGTCACTCTTTCAAATCATAAAAAAATTAAAATATTATCTTGGTAGCAATTCACTACACCATCTTGTGGGCAACTGAGCTGAGCTAATAAGCTAGTTATGTACAAATAAATACTTACCTAAAATACTTGCAATTCTTCCAACTAAAACGTGCTTGCAAGTGATCTGGCATCTTTTCTCAATAACCTGATGTCTAAACGCAAGACAAGGGCAATAATTCAAACGTGGAAAGATTCTGTAGCATCGATCATTCTCACCTTTAATTTCTATCAATACTCTACCCTTCTTGGCAGTGGAGTAAGTTTCAACTGATGGGTGTTTTTCCAAAACGTCTAAAGCGCGTTGAAAAACGGATCCATATACTGAATGTAGTGTCAATAAATCTTCGTCTGAAACTGCAGTTTTATTTACTGTATTAAATTAAGTCTCGAGTCGCAATCAATGGCTAAATATTTTTATTTTAAAGAATGGTATGACTAACAGTTATTAGTGGTTGAATTTTGAATACTCTTTTCCAGGAATTCAAAAACTGTGTCTGCAACTAATTTCATACAGGGAAAACTATGGTTCATTATAAAATATTCGTCAACATTAAATAAAAGAAATTAAGATTAATTAATTATTAAAATAAACAATAACAAGGCTTCCCAAATATTGAATATTCCCATTTCCCGCGCAGCGCACAATCAACAATGACAAATTAGAGTTGCCTATCGATAGTCCAATATCGATAGACTATCGATAGTTAAAGCAAAACCGATAGTTACTACAAACTATCGATAGTATTGCCACGTGGCAATACTACCTATATTAGTATCGATAGCGCAAAACAAGGAATACTATTGACGCCTTAAGGCAAATACTATCGATTGTATCGAACTTAGAACTATCGATAGATAAAATAATACAGTTTCTAACACTAGAATAGTCTAAGAATAGTCCATGATTTTGTGGTTGTTGGCTCGTTATGGATGCGCTTCATGCTTGTGGCCAACAACATACAACAAGCACTGGCAACTGTGTGAACGGCCTTATGTATACTTAGTCTGAGGTGGACGGGTGTTTGCTTTTTGCTAACGCTTATCGTATACATACGTATAAAAATATAAAAAGTACTCTGTGGTATTGGCCGATGCTTGCCTTGCTCACTGTAAGTTGTTTGTCACTAGCATGAAGCGGCTCCGTTAATTTGGCCCAAAGGGGCTATAGTTCAGAGTTAATTAGAAAAAGGTTATGGTTATTTTTAGCATAGGGCTACGTAGCCAAAGGGTGCTCTAATAATTTACTCTGCAGTCTAATTTAAAGAAAGTTAGTTAAAATAAGAAATCTAGTATTATTTTTCAGGGAGGCTGCTATACACTACCATCGGAGAGAAGGCTCTCTCTGTTACGTACCCCATACAAATGACAAAAACAAAAACAACATAACTAACTAAACACAAAAGTTAGTTGGTGTACTTATTTTGAATGACCAACCAATCATGGATCAATCAAAGACCTTACATTTACTAACTAGACTGTGTACCAAAAATTTTTGTTAGGCTAAAATGAGATCTATTACATTAACTTAGGGTAGCTATTTCCATTATGATCGGTAGCTATCTAAAAGCGGTCCTGGTGAGAAGGCTTCCGGGGGTAGTGTGTCCTTGTCTAACGTCTTGCCAGCTCAACTAATTTATTGGGTTTGGTAGTAATGGTAGAAAATTTTATATTTAGTATTTTTATGATTTACCAAAACGAACAATCCATAAACTTTGAAACTCAATTTTAATATTTCTACAGTTTATATGAATAATAATTATCTCGTTGTATTTAGAAAATAATCCAATAATACTGAGTAAAAGTAGTACTTAAATGTTTGGGACTGGTAATACTAAATGCAATATGGTGGTTTGTTTACTTGGTTGTTTTTCGTACTTCGATTTGCGATTGTGTACATTTTCATAATAAACCTGTTTGTTTTTCATGAAAAATGGTGAATTCAAGTTGTGTGACAGGTGCAAAAATGAGTTTTATCCTGGTAGCAGCTTTTCTTTCCACAGGTAAGTAAAAACAACAATCATATTCTTTAGGTTAACCATGAATTATGTGGATCAAAGATTTTTCTAGTTTCGTAGAAGTAGGCAGATACGTCCCGACTAACTTAAATTGGAGATTTATACTAATAATCTACTATTATAATAAAAATGAATCAATGAATGAAATGTTTGTACGCGAATAGCTTCCGATCGACGGCACCAAATTGGATATTTCATTTTTTATTGTGTTTGTTAGTATCAGGAGATGGTTTTATAAAAAATATTATTCGAAATTCCCGGGCGAAGCTGGGTCGGGCAGCTAGTTTTTAATATAGAAAAATCTTAGTTCGAAGTTGGAAATACTGTCCGACGAACGGCGAAGCTCTTGACTTGCCCACTATTACTTACGGGTCCTAAACATAGCTGGTGTAATGTGGGTGATATTCACCTCTGCATACACCTTTGGGTAGGTACCTACATAACAAGGTTACACTATGTTATGTTAACTTAAGTTGACTCGAAGTTTTGTTAGTAACAGAAACTTAATCTATGTTACTCATCATATTTCTTGTATTGTAGGTTTCCGAAGAATGAAAGTCAGAAATTGATGTGGGGAAATGCAGTGCCTGGAAAAATCTCAAAATCGTCTGTTATTTGCAGTGCGCATTTTAAATGTGACGACTTTATTCCTGGTTATATTAGGAAAATGCAATGTATAAAAACAAATCATTAAATAATTATTGGAATTTTAGTCTTTTTTTTCGTCTAGAATATGCATGACGTTCATTTGACATATCAATCATTTAATAATAATATTATGTAGCTTTTTTGTACGGACTCAATACGGAGTGAAAAGTTAGTAAGGTTGTTGTCAAATTAACGGTATGTCTACGGCTTATTGTACAGAGAAGAAAAAAGTACTTCTGACCCTTATGAGTACGCAATAAGCTCGACCGAAGTTGCCGGCGCACGTGGGTAACGGTGTAACCTGCTTGCTATTTCACCTAACCTAATATTGTGTGAGAAACAGATAGACTCAGTGTAGCGAGTACATGCGTACACAATATTTTCAGTTATTTAGGTGTAAAAAAGGAGATTTATTGGAGTTTAGTAAAAGACGAAATGTCATTTTACTGCATCTAGTTAAAAGTCCGAGTATACAAAACAATATGTCCTGTGTTCTGTTTTATCATGGTCACCTAATTAGAAAGGGACACACTACCAACGGGAGCCCTTTCATGCGGACCGACTTTTTCGCCATGGTGCACAGTCTAGTTAGTAGTGTAAGGTCTTTGGGATCAATGATATATCTCTATGCCAACCAATCACAAACGAACCTGTTTTTCGTACTACTCTATCCACGGAAACAAGGTAGTACGGGGACTTCGTCTGTGATGGCGTTTGCTGGCGCGCGTGCTGTGCTTGTTTGGAGTGTTTTTTTTGTTAAGAGAGGCTGGTTTTTGTGTTAGTTGGTGTTTTTTGGTGGTGGAACTGACTGAGAAGCGCTCTAAAGGGGCGCCGCGCGTATGTCGGCGGGCGCCGGCGCAGACGGAGTCCATACTTGTATAAATTTAATAACTTGAAAATATCACAAACTTGACATTGGCTAATCAGAGTAAAGCCAGATTTAAAGAAAAAAAAAAAAAAAAAAAAGGTAGTACGGAAAACATAGGCTCATTGTGATTGGTTGGTCACATAGGTACAGTGTATTCAAACAACAAAATAATAGTGAAATCAACAATTTTTAAAGTAGTTGGTAAGCTGTGACCAAAACACATATACGGAACCCTAAAAGAGCGACGCCTGCCGCCTGACTCGCAACAACTCGCACTTGTTTGGTTTTTATTTGTACTCTGTGTTTATTTTATTTAATCTGTGGTTATCGTTATATACTCTTTGGTTATCGTCTGTTAGTCTGTGTCCGTCACCATATTTTTCGAAGAAATATTTTGTGAGTTGTGTGAATTTGAATTGTGGAAAATGTCAGGAATATGTCGAAAATGATGTGTTCGTTTTTGTGGGTTTTTAGAACTATAAGTATAATGCAGATGAATTCTAGCAAAATGGTCTAAAACGTAAATTGTTTAATATTTTTATTAGAAAGAGGTAGACAGTCAATTCAGTGTGCAAAAGTCATAAGACTTGTGTCATCTGTCTACTCTTCCTTCAAGATGGCTCCTCCACCGGAGTATGATAAGGAACCGAAAGCCCCGGATAAAAGCATAACAAGTAATTCTGTCGAAGATTCAAAATTAGTGTACAACCACGTAAAGGATCAATCTGCAAATACGGAACACAAAATTACAACCACAGGGGCCAACTTTGATGTAGAGGTGAGTCTACCTTTTCTTTTATTTATTCCACCAGCGGTATTTAATGAATGCTTAGTTACTCACTATATAACAATAATTAAAGCTGTAATTTATTTATTTAAGAGCTAGTAAATCAAAATTATGAGAAATACTGTTCTTTTACGAAATAAGTTTTCTTTGACTAGCGAAAATGGCGAAGGAAATGTCAAAAATACACTCGTGTATTTTTGATATTTGAAACTTAGTTGAGTATATGTATATGTTACGGCAAGAATTGTTTGGTCAAAACTACTTTAGAAGTACAAAAACAGTGAGGTAAGTACTTTTGACTATAGAAGTTGATCAAAAGTATTATTGACTAAAAATATTGGTTAATAGTGCTTTTAACTGAAGTGGTTAAGAATAACTTTAAATATAAGCCCTTCAGCTCCACATAGTCTTATCTATCATACTCCTATAGTGGTTCTAAGTGCCCTTCTCCTATAGTGGACTACACCAGAAGACTCATTTTATCGCACCTTCATTCAGCTTTATTTCTTCGTTTTACTGTAGATATTCTGGGTTGCTTCGCTCACCACCTTACTTTCGCTCCACTTGGCCTCATAGGCTTGCTTCATTCATGACTTCCTTTGGAAGCTTTCGAAAAAAGTTGTAGGTCTGATAAGGCTACGTAGAGTATGGGTTTTCTTATATCATTCTGGGCCACATTTGATCTAATCTTATATGCATTATTTTTATGAATATAATGATGATATACTCCAGGAAGGTTTCAGTCAACACAACTTTTTACTAACCTCTATAGTTAAAAGTGTATTTGACTATAGAGTTTTTTGCAGTCAAAAGTAATTTTGACTGGATAAGAGTTTAAAGTAAGGAGTTGGGTGTTATTTTGCCTTTTTATATAGTTTAGTAATTTTGTTTTAATTTCCTGTAGAATAAGGGTTTTGAAAAAGGTAAATATTGTACTGAGACACAGTTTTTACTAGTTTGGAACACAGGTGCATAGTAATGTTTTGTTATTATAACTGAATTAAGTCAATATATCTTATTATGTTTAAGTTATATTTGTTGTCGAGCAAAATATAATTTATCTTATCTTATCTTTGCTAACTTGATGAGGAAATTTAGTGTTAACAATTACTATGCTGTAATTGTTTTGCAGCTTTTCAATAGAACATAACAGTTAGCATGGAATATAGCAGTTTCTTGTTTCCATGTTAACTTACGTACACCATTTTACCCTTTCTCACTATTATATCCTCTGTATCGTGGTTGCCTGGCAGGAGTACTTCAAAGTGATAGGCCGCCACCAAATTGTACTAATATTTTTGATGTGCAGTGTTTTACTTTTGTCTTTCTTTTTATGATGGCGAACAATAAAGCATATTTCTATTCAATTCAGTTACTGCTCTCATTATTGATTGCAGGTGTTATAGGCTAATATTGTTATTGGCTCATCTTCAAAAACCTATTGGCGGTTCACTACTGAGTATAGGTCTCCTCTCAGAATGAGAAGGATTGGCTGTTGTCAACCACTCTGACCAAGTGCAGATTGACAGACTTCAAAATCCTTTGAATACATTGTGGAAAACTTTCAGGCATGCAGGATTTCTCATAATGTTTCGTTCATCATTAAAGCAATTGATATTTAAATGCTTATAATGCTCCTAGCTCCAATAAGTCCGAGATGCATGCCCGATTTCAAACCCCTGACCTTCTGTATATGAGGCTTAACCACTAGGCAGAAATGTTTAAGTGCGGAAACCAGCCCAGAGAGAGAAGAAGAACCACTAGGCTATCACCACTCAAGTTCATGCAATCTTTGCATCCCAAAGACTTTTGTGAAAAACATGATACTATTTTTAGTACTATCAGATTAGTTTGTTTCTCTGTAGCTTTGCACCAATATATGTATTTTTACCTACACTCTTTACACAGTCATCAATGCTGTTACCTATACTATAAGTATCAGATTCAATCAATGCTTTAATAGGATGAACACAAAAGTGCAATTTGTTTTCTCAGTTAAACCACTGCACTTATTTCAATGAAAAGTCTAGTATATTATAAATGTGAAAGTGTCTATAAGTCTGCCTTTTATATTATCACATCCCATCAACTTAATAGATCTTAGTGTTAAACTACTAGTTGGGCTTACATTGACTAAATACGTGAGTATATCTTGAATAACCTTTACTTAATAGTTCTTGATAAAAGGAGATAGTCCCTATTAGGAGTACTATTTGTACAATATATCAATAAAGCAGAAAAATTACAAGATTACATTAAAATAAAATAATTGAGTATTTTATTAGGGTTCCATTGTAAAACAGATTTTATTACCTTTAGACAGATTTTTATGCACAATAGTTTCTGATTTATCATGCAAAATGTCAAAAAAGATACCCAAGTACGGAATCGTTGGTGCGCGAGTCTGACTCGCACTTGGCCAGATTTCCATAATTTTAATGTCTTTATAACACTTTTATTTATTTATTTATTTATTTATTTATTTATTTTCACCACCACTTAAAACTATCATTACAGGCTAACCTAATGCGATAGCTAAGTTAAAGAGTATTCCTATCGTAACAAATAGTCCACATTGCCACCCTTGTGAGTTCACTCCGAGTACAACAAAACAGGTCGATCCGCTCCGCCACGACGTTAAGAGTACCAAGAGCGCGCGCCAGCGGCGCCTTGTTCAGCAAATTGGTGCGCCCTTGCGGCAGCGCCAGCAGCGGCGGCCTGCGCCTCCGCCACACGTACCGGTCCGGCACTCTAAGGCTCACCTGTCCTAATACGTCCGCATTAAATAACTTGCCTCTTATTATTTTAAAAATATATAGAACAAGCGCGAGTTCCCTTCTAGACCTTATCTCATTGTACCCGACCATGCCCAGAACAAATAGCGTAGGGTACATCAATGGGTAGAATGGGTAAACCCCATAAAGCCTCATGTACAAGAACCTGACAAATTTGTTCTGCACCCGCTCTAACATAAGGCTATACTTAGCTTCATGTGGAGCCCAAACGACTGCATTACTTTCCAGTTGACTCCTTACCAACGCATTGTATAATGCAGTAATAGCCCTTATGTTAGTGAAACCACCAACGGTACGAAGCAAGAAACCCAGATTTCTGTAAGCTTTCTTACAACATTGAATAATATGATCACGAAACGAAAGCTCAGCATTTAACCTGACTCCTAAGTCTTTGACTTCTGAAACTCTCAGCATTGGTGTCCCATCCATATTATAATTATAACAAATAGGGGCCCGTAACTTAGAGAAAGTGATGATTGAACATTTGGAGCTATTAAACTGTAAAAGGTTATCCTGGCTCCATGTCACTACTCTGTCTATATCCTGCTGCAGCTTCACACAGTCATGTTCGCCATGTACAGCCAGAGAGAGCTTGAGATCGTCCGCAAACAACAAGCATTTAGCATCCTGGACCACCTGCGGCAGATCGTTTATCATTAAAATAAACTGCAAGGGTCCTAGGTTGCTGCCCTGACTGACACCAGACCTTGTGAAATACCGTTCGGACTTGCGGCCTTTATATTCCACATATTGCTGCCTATCTCTCATATAACTCGCAAAAAAGTTAAGTAAATGTGGAGTGAACCCGACTGATGCTAACTTTTTGAGCAATACATCGTTATCGACTAAATCAAAGGCTTTTCGAAAATCGAAGTATGCTACATCAGCCTGGGCCCCACCATCAACTGCTGGAACTATATGAGACATATAGCCGAGGAGGTTGCTGGTAGTGCTTCTCGAAGAACGAAATCCATGCTGAGAGTCGGATAGTTGCGCGCTAACCTGAGTGTAAATACTGCTGTGAATGGCCGATTCTAATACTTTCGCCGGAGCCGACAACACTGCCACTGGCCTGTACCCCTCCACTTGTGTTCCCCCTCCACCTTTCGGTACTGGAACGACTCGTGTCACTTTCCACCTCTCGGGAAACACAGCTGCCTTCAGACACTGATTGTATATGTGAAGTAACGGCTCGGCCAGGACAGATCGACAGTCTTTAAAAACATAAGGTGGTATGCCATCCGGCCCCGCTGATTTCTTGGGCTTCAGTTTTTTAAGTGCCTGTTTTACCTCATCTAAGGTCAATCCATCTATGTGCACCCGCGCCGCTCCGTTCTCTCCACCAGCTGCTGCTACGGCTGCGTTAACATTCAATTCGGCTCGTTCTGAACTATAGACTGAATGAAAATACTTGCCGAACTCTACAGCGCATTGCTCGTCAGTCAACAATACCCCGTTCTTTAAAATTTTTTGCGGACCCCTACTACTTCTTTTAGATTTGGCGTAGTTCCAGAACGACATCGGATCCTTTAATAGCTGGTTCTGAACTCGATGCCTGTAGTGTCGGTTTTTTTTTTTTTTTTTTTTTTTTTTTACGCTGGGGAATGCATTTACGCATCCCCCCCGGAGGGAGGGTATGTGGGACTCGCCGGCCGAGAGGCGACCGGAATACCCACTAAACCCCAGCGGCGCTACTGCGCGTCGCCTGGCGACTGGGTCACGGGAACGGCCGAAGCAAACAACCGCGACCCAGCCAGCGACGTCTGCCAAGGCAGACCCTCCACCGGGGACCTGCTCGGTCCCCATCGACGCACCTCCGGGACGCACCAACGAAGTGCGTCCCCCGACCTTGGGACGCGCACGTCGCCCGCGTCCCATCCTCCGCTTCATCCACTGTGCCCTCTGCTAGTCAGAGGGACACGCGGAGAAACCTCCCCCCCTGCCAGGTCATTAGCCATAGCCAACAATATCTCCGAAGAGAAATTATTAGCCATGTTACCGGGGCGCACCGGCCCGAACACTGCTCTTCCCCTCGGACGCATCCAAAAGGGACCAGCAGCATCCAGGCACACTGGGAGGTTACCTGGCTGGCGCCCCAAACCTGGCTGGGCAAAATCTATCATTGCTTTGACCTTCGCCCTACACTGAGCGAACGCTTCGTAATCATCCCTGGACTTACTCGCCTTATACCGCCGGTGAAGTTTCGCCTTCATTTCTATGTTGCGAATTATTTCAACCGTGTACCATTCGGGGTAAATGTACCTCGATGTTACCGGACTTCGCTTTTTTTTCGGAACGTTGTTATCGATAATAGATGTAAAAATGTCATAAAAACGGTTCAAGCTTTCGTCCAAATCTAAGTCATACAATACAGACCAGTCTACCGCCGCAATAGCCGAATATAACGATGGGAAATCAGCCTTATAGAAATTCCAACCTGTAGGGGCTGGAGATATACTCGTAGGTATGGTCGCGTCAGGTGGACACGCGTCAGTCCGCCGACGCGAGCGCAAGGCGACCGCAATCTCGAGAGGCGGGTGATGCGCGTCCACCGGCACGAGCGGCGCCGCCGCCGCGCGCACGCTCACCGTCCCACCCGTCGAAAGCGAACTTAAAACTAAGTCCAGATACCTGCCATTACAATTACCTACTTTGTTACTCTGAATGAACTCACAATAGGTTTGAAAGTACTCAAAATAATTATTGATAGCCGTAGAACACGAGTATAGGTTAAAATCTCCTACAACTATTACTTCACTAAATTTTCTACAGTATTCCTCTATAATACTAAACAATACCATATATTCCGTATCCCTAGCGCTAGGCGGTATGTAAACTGTACATAATAAAAACATGAATCGTTCGCGCCTATAGACACTCGCACAAACTAGTTCGAAAGAATGAGCGTCGATGTTGACGTCACTGTGTACTCGCCGCAGTTCGAAGTGCGGTGTGGCCACGAGAAACGCGCCGCCCTGCTTACGTCCATCCGCTCGGTCACACCTTATAATAGTGTAACCAGGCGGAATTATCTCTGCATCGTAAATAGATTTGTTGCAACCTGTTTCCGTGATTGCAAACAAATCTGCACTAGAAGCCGAAATCGACGCTATAAAGTCCTCCAATTTTGTTCGAAGCCCTCTTACATTTTGGTAAAATATTTCAATAATATTATTCTGGCTTTTTGGCTTCTGATCTTGGGTGGTTGGCTGTCCTACGAAACCACACCCATTCACAAAATTCCACGTTAACCGGCCAAACGTCTGGCTGACACAATTGGTCATATTTGCTCTCTGGCAACCCTATAATAAATGAGGCATAATCTCGCTCTGTTTTATGTTTTATTTTGTCAATTTTGAACGGTACTTCCTTCACTATATCTTTAATAAATTTTTCCAAATTTTCTACAGTGGTGTCCTTCTGGAGCCGCCAAACGTGTAAAAATTTTTTCTTTTCCATCCCTCTTATTTCAGTATTCTGCATACTTCCTCCCTTTTTTACTTCGGTATTGGGATATCTACTTCTCCTTCTATTAACTACTGTCCAAGTTCCATTTTTTTCTGTGTTTTTCTCTTCCTCTTCAATCATCCTGGGATTTTTGGTGCTTTTTTCCATACTGATATTCTGAGTTCTCTCACCTTCAATTACTTCCCACGCTTGTTTCGTGGCCATACACTTTTTTTCAACTACCTGCTGTTTAACGGCGTTTACAAAAGATAGCACTGGCTCTTTACGTACTTGCGATTGTTCCTTACTAGCCTCCCGTTCCGTACTAGGAGCAGTCTCGACACATTCCTCCCTTCCTAAATAACCTTTAACTGTAGCTTCTAATAAATCCACTGCGTTAACTTTTTCCAAAACTACCTTCATAAACTTTTTAATCTCCCGCAACTCAACTTCCACTGTATTATATTTATCTAGGAGTAGCTTATATTCTTTCTTCTGCTCTTCTAGCTGAGATTTCATTTCCCAACGGAACTCCCGCAGCTCTTCGAGCAGCTTATCTTCCGTGTCAATCCTTGTTTCCTCCAGAACGATACGATTCCCACGCTCCGTGTTGACGTAGCAGCTGCTCGGAGTAAACGTCTTATTCATGAAGCTTCCTCGGACCGGAGTATCAGAGTTATTCCCTTTTGGGACAGCTCGCATGCACTCGGGACATCTCCAATTTGCTTTGTCCTCCTCCGTGAACTCCTCGAACTGCTTTTTTGATAAAGCCAAGCACTTGAGGTGGTAAATTTTCTTACATTTTTCTTGTGCACACTCCATATACAATATGTCATAAATCATAGCACTGCATCCATTGCATGTGGTACTCATTTTTTATAATTTTACTCAATTCGTACTGAAACACGTCCGTACGCACGCATGTCGCGCGCGAAAAAAAAAAAACTTGGAAGATTAAGACAAATCTATTGATATAAGAATCATCAAAATCGGCCCACACGTTTAATCTCTAAGCGCCTCAAAGAAACAAACACAAAACACTACATAGACTGATGAACAGAATATTCTACGTCGCGTACCATCGCGTAGTCGTGTAAAAATATTCAATTTGTATTGTTTACAAAGATACTAACAACAAAGTGAAAACTCAAGGCTCTCATTTTCCTGAATATCTGACGTCATGTTACTATGGGGGTGGGTCACAGGCGATTGCAAAGGTCACGGTCGAGCCAGGAGCGAGCGAGGACATCCGGGAGTCGGGAGATCGATGATACGCCGCTTTATCTCATCATTTACCTCTGCCTAATTGCCTTGAGCGCTCGTCAACATAACTATCACTACATAACAAAGTACCATCGCCGAGTTTTTTATTTTAAGGGGTTTTTAATTTTTATACAGTTTTCAAAAAAGGAAGGTGGTTTCCCCGAGAAGGTCTTAGACTGGCTGATTAAAATATATATCTGAAATTTCGGCACTGGCGATAAGTGAACCGTGGTCTAGTGATCAAAGGCGCACCGGGCGCAATACCCAGAGAGACGAAAACGCGAGAGGTTCTAATCATCTGCCGGTTTCGTGATGATGTAGGCATGAAAATAATATTGTAGAAAGTTTTAAGTGTAGGTCTAGGTAGGTATGTAGGTAAAAAACACTATCATATGAAAAGAAAAAGGATTATGTGACAAAATTCGTCCTTGTGCTCATTTACTTCAGTTTTAAGGATTCCGTAGGAAACAAGGAACCCTTATAGTTTGGCCATATTGGTCTGTCCGTCTAGTACTTAGCTCAGACTATCCAAAAATTATCACATTTATTGTCAATAACCCAAATTTTTTTTCTAGCTAACGGCTTTTCAGAGCTGTTATTATTTATTCCTTAGATCTCATCAAAACACTGTCATGACGGCAGTTAGGATGAATTTTTTGCGCGAACCTACGCGTGGGTCCTTGAGTTAAATGATTCAGCATCCAATCGACCGGAACATAATTACGGAATTAGTTACGCGTCTGCAGCAAACATTGGTTTTTAACATTTTCTGTAGTCACTGAACCTTTGACCCAATTCCTTATTGATTAATACGTTTGAGCTATAACCAAAAACCCTTCATGTGCGAGTCTGACTCGCACACTAAGGGTTCCGTAGCATCGTACGACAAATAACCCTTTTTTTGTGATTTTACGATAATCTCATGGTTTTCGAATCTTGCCTTCGAGCTGTAAGACATTGCTACCTACCAAATCATGATTCTAGGTCTACGGAAAGTGCCTTATAGGTTTTGATTTGATTGTCCTTGTCGGGTCTTGATAGACCGACAGACAACGAAGTGATCCTATAATAAATAGTTCCTTTTTTGTTTGGTGATACAGAATCCTAAAAATTATAAAACTCCAGATAAGCAAAGCTCATACATTCGTTATTTAAAAAGTGAAGCAAATTACGCTTGTGTGTGACACGCATGCATGTAGTGGAACAACTACATATAGTGGCGCGATGTTTACGCACCTTTGGGTAAAACGACACCTACACGAGTATTCTTTAAAATATGGCGGCCTGTTCCTAGTTTGTAGAAATCGTTGGCCATAACTATGTTTTCTCAATATGTTCAAAAATAATAAAGCAAGCCACGTCCCCCAGTCGGCTACACTTGCGAATACAGACTACATTGGAAAGCTCTGCATACAAGTCCCTATGCAGCAGTGCGCCGCGACTACGGTCGTCGCTGCCAGTCGCACTGCCAAGATCCGAATGCTACCATATCCAGCCAGCGACACCATGGAAATGAATACATGTGTGGCCTCGACCATGCTGCCTACAATACGGTGCTAACCTGAGGAAACCGAACTTAGAGCTTGAAGGATGTTAATGTTACGCTGACCTTGTCGCTACGTTGTCACTGATATTGAATTGTGATAGCTGATATCGCACTACCTACAGCTAATTCCATTCGCCATAATTAAATTACGTAACTGTTTGTTATCGTCATTATAACAGAGTTAACATTTGCCATATTTATTGAAGAACAAGTCAATGGTTTTGGAAGTCGTTTTGACTAACTAGCCTATAGAAATATGGAACGCCTTACCAGCATCAGTTTTTCCCTGCACTTTTGATAGTATAAAAGGAAACCTTGAAGTCAAGATTGAATAGGCAACTTCTAGACAAGCGCGCTCCAACTAAGGGCAGTTACGCAGTCATCCGATCTGAATCCGTGAAGATACGTTCCTAAGTAGTCATAGAACTATTTGTATGGTAGCTTACGCACTAGATGCGACTTTCGTCATCCGTGAAAATATCGGGTGTGCCTCGGATTCAAATCGCACATATTATAACGTAGATATGTCAAAGATGTCCACTGTATAGCTTGGATTTGCATCAGAAATCGGACTAGTGCTATGGAGATATTTCCGTACATTACCTTAGTATTCCTATTTCGACGGATTCGTCAAAATAGGAATACTAATGAGTGCACAAACGTCCTTAAGCTGCATTGCATCATCACTTGCTAGCAGGTCTGATTGTAGCCAAGCGCTAGTCTATAAATTTAAAAAAAAATCTTTTGGCTGCGACTTTATGGCATTAGGTTTTAAAACCCCTTTATTTTTCCCAATATAAATATATGTATCTACTATATACCTACTAGTATCTTCTCTATCTACATGCGAAAGTCCTGATCAATTTGGGTCGACAGTTTCAATGATTCAACTGACAAGATGACAAAGCTATAATGAACTATAATATTAACTTAATGACTACCCCCCAACTAGTGACTCTTCTATTTTTATCCATACACTAGCTGATGTCCGCGACTTTCGCGTGGATATAGGATTTCAAATCTTGTGTAAAAACAAGTAGTAGCCTATGTGTAATCAAGTTATAACCTATTTGCATTCCAAATTTCAGCGAAATTCGTCAAGTAGTTTTTGCGTGAAAGAGTAACACACACACACACACACACACACACACACACACACACACACACACACACACACACACACACACTCTCTCACCCACATACAATCAAACTTTCGCTTTTATATTATTAGTGTGATTACAATAAGGGCCTTATTTATTGTATGTACCTATGTATATCATTGACTGTAGGCAAAGCCACCCACGAATACAAGCTAGTTAAACATTAGTAGGTACGTGATTGTTGGATTCCCAAATGGAATAAAACTGTTACGTATAGCATCATACCGCAGTGTGAGTTATTTACCGCATTAGCTCACTTTGTTCTATGAGTCGGGGCTTTGACCTAAAATGTAAAATCAAAAATACAATAGCTACCTAACTACCTAATATAGAGTTTCGCAATCTACCTGCTTAAGTTATTAATTTTTGTTTTCGACGTAATGAAGTAACTACATAAGCATTAATTAACTGCTTATCGTACCGTCTCCATGAATCTGCGGAATATATTAAACCCAGGTCACACACAACGCGATACGTCAGAGATTTGAGACGCGGCGCCACAGAGATTCCTTCATGTTGCAATTTGCAGAACTGTACGAAGGCGTTCACTGCGGAGTCGCACGAAAGGACCGCGTTACTGCTATTGCACCGCAGTGTGAACTGCTTTGTACAGTTTCTTAACTGACTACCTCATTAGTCTAGTAGCCTGCTTATTCATCTGTGAATCATGACTTGTTGTTTGTTTCTGTCAAGAAATTCTCAGTTGCATCCCGGAGTAAGGACGTTGGCAGAATTACACGCTGAGTCACGTACATTCTACGTAACTCGGGCGGAGGTGTAACGTAATGTGTGAAAGAGGTATTTTACGTCGTTGGCTGCAGTATTTACGTAATTGGCTGCAGTAGCCCAAATTCAGTCAGAAGAACAGGCAGTGTGCAACTGCCGATGCACGTTATGTTCGACCAGGACTTTACTGGATGAGTGTCTCTGTTGGCACACCACAAGTCATTAATAAATAAGTGTAGTGAATGATGAGATCCCGCATGTATCACGTACCTGGGATTCATATTGTCTGATGTCTTATGGCAAACATTTTTTTAATAAAGAAAAGGTATTTATCATGTGGATGGTTTCTTCAGAGGACTTTGGACTATTCAGTGATTTCGCCTCTATGATATGTTATATGCTTATAAATTAGGAATTGTATTCCCCATTATGGATTTATTAAGATACTATTAACTATAGGATACCCGCGACATTGTCCGCGTGGAATTCGAAAATCGTGGTTTTCGAAAATCTTGCTGGCACTTTTGATTTCCAGGATAAAGTAGCCTATGTGTGGCTCCGGAATACAAGCTATCTCTGTGCCTTTCGACAAAATCAGTTAAGCTAATAGGCCATGAGAAGGTAATAGACAAATAGAACACACACTTTCGCATTTAATACACTAGACTAGATGATGCCCACGTGGATTTAGGTTTTAAAAATCTTGTGGGAGCTCATTTTAGGAGTTAAAATTAAAATAAGTTAAGTAAAGTTAAGTAAAAATTAACTTATAACTATGTTTCCTTAATGGAAGCTATCCATTTACCAAAGTCTTTCAAAATCGATTGAAAAGATGCGATGTGAAAACACAGACAGACAGTTTCGCATTTATAATATAAGATACATAGATTAATAATTCTATTTTTGACAATAGGCATTTAAAGTGTGTTCGACTGAGATATTCCAGCAGCAGCAGCTACTCATAGCATTTTCATCTAAATGTATAAAAGGAAAAGCTGACTGACTGACTGACCGACTGATTGACTGATCTCAAACTACTGGGCTGAAATTTGGCATGCAGAGTTTTAGGGGTAAAATATTATAGGGATTCGTAAGTGTAGTCAACGCGGACGAAGTCGCGTGCATAAGCTAGTGCCATCTAAATATATAAAACGAAAAGGTAACTAACTAACTGACATATTTATCAAAGCACAGTTCAGACTACAACATGGATTGAGCTGAAATTTGGCATGCATATATAACTATTATGAAGTTATGAAATAGACATCCGCTAAGAAAGGATTTGTGGAAAATTTAACCCCAAAGGGGAAAAATAGGTGTTTGGAAGTTGAGTTGTCCACGCGGACGAAGTCGCGCGCATAATCCAGTATAATATAAAGGCCAATTTGAATAACTTGGTAATATTTTGTTTCAGAACAATAAACACGTGGAGACTCTCGACGACGGGCAACTGCGCGCTTTGCTCGATGAGGCTATCACGTACAAATGCCCAAAAGACCGCGAGGGCAAAAGTAGTCTTTTTAAGGTTCGTGGACATAAAAGTTAGCAGATAGTCAGACAGACTTTCTCATTTTTAATATTCATCATCGTCATCAACCCATAGCCTGCCCACTATTGAATGCGGGTCTCCTCTTGTAATGAATCCACCACGCTGGCCAAGTGCAGATTGGCAGGCTTCGCACACCTTTGAGATTATTATGGAGAACTCTCAGGCATGCTGGTTTTCGTACGAATTTCCCTTCACCGTTAAAGCAAGTGATATGTTTAATTGCTTAAAACGCGCTTAACTCCGAAAGTTAGTGCAGCGTTCTCGGAATCGAACCTTAGAAAGGTTCGATTCCGAGGAGGCCGAGGTCTTAACCACTGGGCTATCATCTACCATTATTAATACTATAATTTATATAATTATTATATAATAATTACACATCCACACACACATACACACACACGCACACGCACGCACGCACGCATGTTGTGAATCACCTAGTGCTACTACTTTACTAAAAAGCTACTGTTAGAAAGTTACTGTCATTATATTAACTGTAACGCTGTTGTAAAAAGTAAAAAAAAAAAATTTTGATAAACAGTATTTAATGTAATTGCAGGAATTATTGGAAGAAGTTGAGCAGGACGAGCAGGCGTGCGAGGCGGCGGCCCGGGTGGGCGCGGGCAGGAACACGAGGCGCGGTCGCGCGCGCCGGGAACACCACTCTAGTCTACAAGTGAGGGAGGACAATGGTTCTAATTCAGTTGCACGCAATATCTATGCTAAACTAAATTGATATGTCCAAAAGTAAGGCACAATGCCCACAGGTGGAGTGCAATAGCGCTGAAGCGCCGCCGCGCATCTATTTCTTATCAACATAATGAACTCCGAAAGTGCGTGGGCGCCAGATTTTCATTTATTATTGTTTACATTCACTTACGGGTCCCGCGTCGGTGCGGCCCCGATTTCATCTGCAGGATGTCTCATTCTATCGTTTTTTACAGATGTGAAAAGTAAAAAAATCGTACTCTTGACATGACAGTTGGCACATAGAGTTATAATGGCGAGTGAGATTTCAAAATGAAGTTTCAGAGAAGAAAAGAGATTTCAAAGTGAAATTTCAAAATTATACTTACGATGTAGTTGTAATGAATGTTGTGGTGGCAGGACCTCGTAGCGGCGATGGCGGGCGAGGCGGCGCCGCGGCGGGGGCGCGCGCACGCGGCGCACGCGCCCGCGCCGCCCGCCGGCACCGTGTCCGCGCGCGCGCTGCACGGCGGCAGCCTGCCCTCCGGCGTCGACACCTGTGCGTATAACGCCTTAGCCACCTTAGCTCTACAGTCTAGCTTTACGGAATGTAAATGTAAATTCAACGGATTTTCTCTCGACGATTAACTAACGCAAATGATCGAGGTCTAATGTTGAAACAGAATTATTAGACTGCACAACGTGAGTTTTTTACAATATAAAAATATCGAATAAAAAAAAATCATTTTTTCGAACAGGAAAACAGTCGAACTAAACTTTACATTTGCATTGTACTAGAGCACTAAATTGTTAGGCGGTTTGATATTGCCAGTAACGAGCCACGCCCAAAGGACCGGACTCGAGAAAGTTTGATAGACAGGTCGTCAAAAGGGAAAGTGAAAAAAGGAGTTTTGTGCTACGCAGCGTTCCTGCTGGGCGAGGAGACGGGCGTGGGCGTGGCGCGAGGCGGCTACCTGGCCACGGTGCGCTGCGTAAACCCGCCGCCGCTGGCCGAGCGCCGAGTGTCCACGGGCGACGCCAGCCCGCCGCAACAGCCGCCGCCGCCCGCGCAGGAGCTGGACGTGCTCTCCAGGTACACATCTTAGGCTGATCCAACAATCTGCCTGTATCGATATAGGCCTTTTCAAAATCGAGCCACCGAACGAAGCCTTCTTCATCCGTCCACATTCCGCCATCTTCATTCAGATCATCGGCCCAGCGGACTGGAGATCGCCCAGCGCTATGCTTACCGGTACGCAATCTTCACCCATCTGGTCAGACCACGTTAGATATGGCTGGCCACACCTGCTTGCTAATCCTTAGAATCGTTTCGGATTTTATCGTATTCGGATATATAAGAAACACATAAATTATCTCCCATAAAAATTGAAATAAGTCAAAATCTAAACTTCGTTTTTGAGAGAAGTAGTTGGGTTTTAGTTTGAACTTTAGCTTGTACGTAAAAAGGGAAAATTGTTTGCAGAAGAAATAAGCCGATGTTCCCGATGACGTACACGGCGCGCGCTACTCTCGAGATCGGCAGCGGCAGCGTGTGCTCGGGCCGCGCGGTCACCACCACCACCGCCTCCAACCAGGTGCGTACCGCGTCCCCCGCCCCCCGCCCACCCATCTCCGCGCCCCGCCCCGGCTCCAGCCAGTCCCGCCTCATGAGCGCGCTGCGCGTCTCCCACGCGGCCCGGGCAGGCGGTGGTGCCCCGCGCCTCAGACCGCGCGGCCCGACCGCCGCGACCAGACCACGCCTCCCGAACTCTGACCCCAGCGAACCCGAAGAACGGAGTAATGCGATGTGGGTCAACACGGTCAATAATTGGTACGAAGGCTTGGATCGTTATTCTTATAGAGCATCCATGAGCTATGAAAATGTGAACAATTTTGCGAGACAATGTGGTGTAACATCTATGGATAATAGCTTATCTGTAGGGAGTGATATAAATATTTTTGATAATAATATCCAAAAAATAACACCTGCCCTTACCGCAGATCCTATTAGTTATAACGATATTGTAGTTAGGAGTATGGAAATTTGCAAGAACAATAAAATAAATAGCAATAATGATGAAAGTTTATGGTTAAAGTGTACCTCTATAGATAACAAAGTTATTTTTAATGATAACGAAAGTGATATTCATGTAAAAAGAAAGTATAGAAAAAAAATAGGAAATGATTTAGTAGCACCTAAGAAGAGAATAGAAACTCCGAGAAATTTTAGAAGTTTAACTATAGGCAGGCCCTTGTGCACCACTAATGACATATGCAAGGATGTTCGAAAACCTATCAAAGAATTGCAGAAAAATACCGAAAATTCAGTAAAAGACAAAGAGTCAACTAAAGTGGATGAAGTCAATCGAGTATTTGATTTGAAAAAAACTGCCGAACACAGTGATATCAAGAAGGAGTCTACACCTTGCGATGTTGATAAAATTATCTTGCCTTCTAAAGTCGCCCAAAAACATAGTAGTTTAAATGTTGAAATTCTTAAGAAGTCAGATTCAGTTGAAACTTCAAAGACAAAAACTGATTTTGAACTGGTCGATATTCCTGTACATAGTGAAACTGTAGACAACTCAAATTCTTTTACTGAATATGTTGCACACCAAAAAAAACTTATAAAAAAACTGGAAATAAATAACAATGATGACAATTGCAATACAAACACAGATATTGTCAAAATATCATCTTCATCAAATGCAGAAGAACCTGCCTGTAAAATAAATTATCAAAAATTAGAAGCAAAAACGACCATTGAAAGAAATGACTCTATTTATGCATCGAAACATGATGTTACCATCTCGAACTGCACCATCCCATCGGTGGCGACTGAACTTCCAAACGACGCTTACATCCTTCTAACATTCCCTAAAAGCTTTCTTAAAGACCCTTATAAAAAAAATAAACCATCACCTAAAGTGAAAGAAATTGTTAGTGAAGTTAACTCTACTAACGCAGACCTAGATTGCAATGAAAATAAACCAATTAAAAAGAACAAAAAAAAGCCTAAACAACCACAAGCTAGTGTTGTTGCGAAAAAAGAAGGCTTGAACAAAAACGCCCTTAGAATGCTACTCTATAGTGACAGTCCAGAAAAAACAGATTGTATAAGAAAGAAATTGTCTTCTTTCAAGGATAAAGAGGTAATAATTTAGTATTGTCTGTAAACAACAATTATTTTGGTCCGTATTTAAATAATGGTTGTTTTATTTTGCAGGTGGATTCCGCCATACCCTTTAGTTGCATCACAACACCAGAGGTTGTGACCAGTTGCAACACGACTTCTTCTACTTCCCAATCGGCGGTCGCGGTCGATCCCAAGGTACATGAGTTATTCGACGCGTTCGTAGTGCGGTCGTACGTCCTAAAATCACCCTACTATTGTCACACCATTTGCAATATTGTTAATTTCAGATAATCTTAGCGAGGAAATATTGTATCTATTTCTTGCATTCGTATGTTAATATTTTTGAGCATATATACACATTTATCACCAATTTTGTCCTATAGAAATATAATTATTATATTATATTTATAATTATAAAAAATATTATAAATGTATTTATACCATGCTTATTACTATAAAAAACACATACACTGCCTCTCACTCTACACATACTTACCATTATATTTATGCAACATAATTTTATGTTCATATATTTATGCAACATAATTTTATGTTCATATATTTATGTTGAATTGAATACAATTTTTGGCGATTAATGGAAAACGTAAAGATTCCTATTGCTAGGATTTTTTAAAATCAACTATAAATTTATCTAGTGGGTTATTTTTGTAAAAAAATTATTCTTAGCCATTCTCTGCTATCGCTAACTGTCCTAATTTGCTTCTAAATTAATAAGCTTATCTAACAATTTCTGAGTTTCAGTTTCACTGTTTTTTGTTTCATGTAGTTTTTCTTTCCTTTTTCATCATTTTATTTCTTCATCGGCTAAACTTCATTGCTGTTAGTTCTTCGTGTACCTTTCACCTCTCAAAAAAATTTATGACGGTTAACTTCTGGTCAACATCAATAAAAATTTGCGTCGTGCACGATTTGATGAAAATTATTGCTTTGGTCACATTTAACGCAAGCGTTGCTATCAATAGGTTATCAGGAAATTGTGCTGCTTCGTATTTTATTGTCGTCACACATAAGTCATAATGGACATATTTCCGTGCACAGCTGGAGCGTCCAACGCCCGAGTAAAATAGTGTGCGACTATAATATTCATACCACATAACAATCTGTACTATGTGTATAAAAAGAGGTAGATAAATGTTACATACGCGTCTAAAGTGAAGACTGCTAACTAAAACATGTTCCACCTTGTACAGTCCGACAAGAATCTTTTGACACTTGAATGACATTGACAATAGGGGCGTAGTTGTAGGACAAAGGCTGCCATTGCCAGCAAATAAAATTTTCTCAAGGGAATATGTTGAAAATGTCAATGTTGAAAATCGAGTAAGTTTAATCTAATTTTAACTGAAAGAGAAATTGGGAAACTTTAATTATTTCTATGCTCTATAAGCGAGAACGCATGTCATGCCATGTAATGTAAACATGTCTCGGTTGGAAGTCATTGCGCCACATGCAGCATCACGAAGCAAATTTTTATCGATGTTACCCAGTTAGAGGGTGAAGGGTGGGTGAGTGTGGTGGTGGTATTTTGGTGTCGGTGCTCGCGGGTGATGATCACCAACACCAAAGTGCTGATGTGCGCAGCCGCTGCAGCTGGTCTCGAGTTACCGCGCCGTGGCGTGCCTCATGGACGGAGCCTGCGCGCGCCCGCCCTCGCCGCCGCCGCTCGCGCCCGGCGCGCCCGCCGCGGCGCTCGCACACCCCGCCTCACCCGAACGACAGGTACCGCTCCACGAGCCATTCATTTGTTCCCACTGTGCACCGACTCTGAAGCTTCTATACAACGGGACTGATCTGTCCACAAACGACGATCCCAAGGAATTATCGACTTTAGTAATGTACTTTTAGGAATTACCTAATAGTAATTACCCAGGCTGGAAATAAAGCAATTTACGGCTGAGTAATATTGGAAGGGGTGCGAAGCTGAGTACTTCTGAACTAAACGAGGCTGTTAATTGCTATTTCCGCCGAGACTTAAGATCGTAGCTCACTTACACGACACCGCTCACGCACGGTAAAAGAAAAAACATTCAAATATGGGCTTAAAGTCGTGCTCTGTACAAACATTTTACAATGACAACATACAATTGCAAACAACGCGTAGCAAATGGTCGCCAGTTCGCGGCATGTAGATCGAGAGATAACGAAAACGTGATTCCAATCGGGACTGAATCACGAAAGTTGCTAGGAATGTACGACTACACGAGTCTTCATCAATCGCGCGTAGGCAGCGAGTTTACTGCTAGCCATGATAGCGTGGACAGCGAGCTTTTTGCTAGCTGTCGGCGCGTGGAGAACTAGCGGCGACTTCGATTTGAGGCGGAGCTGTGCAGGTGTTGTGTGGGGATGGTGTCGGGCATATGAGCTACGACCTTTTGCGAGGTAACATTGAACAAAATTATTTCAAAAAAAGTTATATTGTAATTTGTACAGTTAGTCAATGATAATAATATATTATAGATATTTTTTCTTACGATGAAGTAAGTACTCATTTTTATTATTTTAAACAATTTAAAACTTGTATAAAACCAGTGTTAAACAGAATTTAAAATACCTTATTCATGTTAGTGTGCATTTAAAGTATCTCAATACCAGTATGAAACTGTCTGGTAATTTCTAATATTGTTGTTTTGGAAATTGCTGGCCTTCGTATATAAAAATACGGGGTTTTTTTTTTTTTTAAATTATGAAACAATTTCCGAGCAATTAGGAGAAATAGTACATTACTGTCCAGGTCAGAAATAAAGCAATTTATGGCTGAGTAATATGGGAAGGACAACGCGAAACTGAATACTTCCGAAGTAATTTCAAAAGGACGAGGTTGTTAATCACTATTTTCGTCGAGACTGATATAGTACTTTTCTCTCATTTACAAGGAAACAATTAACAGATGCATTCAAGAAAAAACTTACATTGCAGTTTGTACAGATGATATCAACCCTTTTAAAACACACAAGTTTCAAAAACAGTTTTCTTTTTTTTAGATTAAATAAATTTACTAATTACTTACTAATTTTTATTAGACAACTTAAAATTTTATTATACCTATGTCCATCCAGATTCCAGAGTCCACACTCATAAATTTTGCAAAAGTTGAAACATTTCGGGACCCTGTGATTACTACAATATTTAAAATTGCAAATGGTGTGACTAAACAGTACATTATAAATTTTTTAATTATTAATTTCAAAATGAAACTAATGGTCTGTGTGTCGCCCGCGGCGCAGCCTCGCGGTGCGGCGGCGAGCTTCAACGGGCTGCCGCTGTCGCGCCCCGCCGCCGCCGACGAGTACAAGGTAGGCCCGCGCACCCACACCGCACCCATACTGGCTCGCTTCGCGCCGACCCCACGACACTATCACCTCACTCGCGCTCTAATAGCTACGATCGCATCGATCATTCGCAATAACACCGCTGTGTGATCTACGCTGTGTTCTAAAAATTCTAACATCTATTTTTTCCTTCCTATTCAGGTTCCTATTCTCACTGTGCACTACCGTTTACAGAAATCTCTCGATGAAAACGGCAACGCGGTACAAGGATTCGGTTCGCCCCTCTCGGGCTCCGGTCAACACAAGAAACCGAGGAGAAAGAAGTCGTCCAAAAACGAGACCGTCATCAAATCGCATCAGATAGACGGCTACCAGGGCAACAAAGACATCAACGAAGTGTTGCGCTTCATCGAGTCCAACGCGGAGGCACCGCGCGCGCCCAAGTTGCGCGCCAAGCACAAGGACGACGGCGACGACAAGGCGGCCAAGAAGCGCTCCACCGAGCGCCGCAAGGACAAGGACGCCAAGCCCAAGCGCGCCTCCTCGCTCGAGGAGCTCTCGCGCACCAAGCTCGAGGACCTCACCGACAAGCCGCGCGAGTCCGCGCCCGCCAAGCCCGAGCGCCGCTCCTGGGGCGCCGACGCGCGCGCGCTTCTCGAGCCCGACGCGCCGCCCGAGCTGGCTGACTTCCAGACCGTCACCAAGAAGCGTAAGCCGCGCCGCCGCGCCGACGAGACCGAGCGCGCGCCCTCGCCGCCGCGCCGCACGCGCGCGCCGTCGCCAGCGCGCGCGCCTGCATCCGCGCCCGCCTCCGAGCGCAGCAACGACTCCAACGACGACACGGACTGCGCGCACTCGCCGCCGCCGCCCGCGCCCGCGGTGCCGCCGCCCGCCTGCGCGTCCTACGCCGACATCGCGCGCACGCGCCACAACTTCCCCGACCTCATTGAGTCGTGCAACTTCTACGCGGAGAGCGACGAGCGGACGGCCGCGCCCGCCGCCGCCGCCCCCGGTGACGAGTACCCGGCGCTGGCGGCGCGGCGCCGCGACAAGCCGGCCGTGCGCAAGGAGCCGCCCGCGCCCGACGTGGTAGCGGACCGGCGGCCGCCCGTCGTGCTGCTGGCGGCGGGCGCGGGCGCGGCACGCGAGCTGGATGGCGTCACGTTCGGCTTCGACGTCAACGAGCAGCTGCTGGGCGCGCGCTGCGACCTGCTGGAGCGCGCCGTGGCCGTGCGCGCTGGCTGCGCGGCGCTGCGCTACGTGCCGCCGCCGCCGCCGCCCGCGCGCATGCTCACCCAGATCGTCGACTACGTGGGCACCGGTGCGTATTCCGTGTCCTGAATAACGAAAATAATTATGACCCACGTAGCTATGTTGCCTGCAGAAGCCGATTGAATAAAGGCCCCAGACAGGTTTGAAACTAATCGAACATACTGAGACAAACGTTTAGTCAGTCACACAAATATATTTACACCTAGATTATATAAAATATGAAATGTTTGAAACCACTAAAACGAAAGTCTGAGTAACTATATTTTTGTTGATAAATATTTACTTCAAAAATTGTCATTTTTGGCATTTGTTATTAGAAATTATTTATTTATCGCCATTTGAATATATACCTAAGATATACCTAGATGAAGTTACAGATAGGCGGACCCCGTCTAGGTGAGAAAATGCTAAGTCTAAAAAAGAAACCAGATGAATTTACAATCAATAAAATTTATTTTCCAGCATGGGAGGATGTGATGCGCGGCGGCGGCAAGGCGCACTACTTCAGCGAGTGCGCGGCGCGCGACAACTAGACTGCCGCTACTGACGATGTCGATACATACGCCCAAAGCTGTTATAAAGTGAATTATTCGAATACTATATAAGTGAGCTAGTTTTGTTGAGTTACATAACTTATAACTTACCACGTCGGTGTAAGCAATCAAGTGACGAACTCCTACGACGATAGTGAGTGTATCGTGCGTAACTCGACTAACGTGAAGGTGTGATCGCGCGGCGCTCGCGGCCGCCGTCTTCGGGAACACTACGGAAAGCAAAGTCCCATTTCTTCGACCCAATAAATATAAAATGAGACTATAGCGTTAATACTAAAATCGATTTCTTTTAAGCTTTGTATATAAGATAGATGGTCTAGAGCATTTAATTCCTATTATGAAAATTTTAGCAATCTGAAAAAAAAGTAATTTACAATGATTTATGGCTTTTATTATAATTATTATTTTATTCGCCTATTTCATATAGAGGCAGGAGAATGAGGGAGAGCAGTCAATCGAGCTACTATTGGCTCTTGTTCAAGAGTTACACCGGAAGGCCTATTCCTTATCCCAGAGGCTTTGTAACTTAGTTATACTAGAAAAGGCAAAAAATTCGCTGGCTTGCAAGAATATCGACGTAATTCAAAATTCTCTCAAATTGAACTAAGACGTATACTAAACGATTGATATCTAACATTCAGTGGTTTGTTTGGTACTTGGTAACAAAGGTTAGTCTAACATAACAAATTAGAAGTTTGCCTGTTATTTGTTAGGCACTTTTTATAGTGTACAACTTTTCATAGCCACTAAGATATAGAATAGGCCTTCTGGTCTGCCTCTTTGCCTGCCTCGTAACTGGCGACTTGGATGCAGTGTCTACAGAGCTCTCGGTTCAGTAAAAGAAAGGATTTATACAAAGTCCGCTAGAGCCGCCAGAGGGCGTACATAGCTTTAACAAATCCCAATATTCTTACCATGATACTTTAAATCAGTTCAATTACATAATAGAAAGTACAAAAGAAATACATATTCATTGTGGCTATTATGTTGTACATAATCTCTAAACTAAACTAAAATGACTACTAAATATGTTGCTATCCCTTTTACAATGCTTCCTGCAGAATAGGATAGTGTTTTTAGAACTGTCATTTTAATTTAGAGATGATACACAATAGAAATAGCAACATTGTGTCCGATTCTCTTGTACATAATCACTAAACTAAATTGACTGGTTTAATGTAGTGCTGTCCTTTTCCGCGAGCGACATTATGAAAGGGATAGCAATAGATCATTTTAGTTTACCTAGAGAATGTGTACACTGGAATTAGCCATTTGTTTTGCTGATATTAAAATTCATGCTAGTGCTGCTGCCCCATAGTTTCTACTTTCCATGTAAAACACAATAAATCCACTGCATTATAAGTCCTACCTACCTGCCTAGTTTCATGATTCTAGGTCTACAGAAAATAAGATAAGATAAAACGTTTTTTTAAGTACTCTATAGGCTTTCTTGACAGACAGATAGACAGACAACAAAGTAGGGGTTCCTTTTTAGAATTTTTGTTTGAATCTAGCCTTTTCATAAAAAGGCTAGATTCCAACAATTCTTCAAATAAATCCTGCTGAGCCGAGAGAGGTTAGTAGTATGGATGACTGTATTGTCCAAATGTGGAGGTGCTAACAAATTATTATAGCATTAATGTAAAAAAAAATGTATGAAAATTATGTACGATTTTTTCCAGATTAGCTACCAAGTATTCTGTTAGTGGAACTGAGTGTAAAGGGCACAGAATGTTTTGTTTCTGTTAATGTTTGTGCTTGAGTTTGTTACTTATTCACGATTATAGATTCTCTCTAACTATTAGCTACTTGTATTTAATTTGTTATGTAATTTTTAAGTCATACTGTTTTACACTGTACATAAAGTAAACATTACATTACATAAGTTATAACTGGCAGTGTGAAAGTGTCCTAATATTATGTCAAAAATTAATTCTAGCATAACGCATGAATTTTGAGAACGCATTCGCTATACTTACTCTGGGTCAACTGTCATGACAAACATTTGGACTACATTAGTATTTTAGTCAAGCAACAAGTAATTTAGTTACTAAATGGTTTGAACACCAAAAATTTAGTCATGTAGATTAGTAAATTATTAAGTCAAGTCGATCCATTTAATTCTATTTTTTCGGGAGGGTAGCGTTCACTTGTGAACTCTACTTGAACAAAGTGCAAACGATTTTAGTCGAGTAGCTAACATTTTAGCTACTAAATTACCTGTTACTCGACCAAAATACTAATGTAGTCCGAACTAGCCTTTAGATTAAGGACACAATCGTACAACCGGTCGATTCCCGAAAACCTGCATCAATCATTATTACAATCGCAATTGTTGTCATTGGCTGAATTTACGGTATTGTTGTTGCAACAATGCATTGTAGCCAATAGTAAGCGAGCATCAACCAATAAGAGGTGACTGCGATCATGACATTATAGCTGTCATTCTACCGCAATCGAGCACCTGTTTACATGACAGTTGTCACATACAGCAAATATGGCGAGTACGTTCTCAAAATGTAGGTATGCACTATACTGTACTTGTTTTCTGTTGGTTAGGTTGTATAATGCAAAATGAATAAAGTTGTTTTACATGATTTTATGAATTATATTTAACAAGGTTTGTACACTAATATAGTTGATATTTTATGTTATTATTTTTGCAATCAGCCAGCTTATGTTTTCATATAGTTGTCACAAAATAATTGGTCCATTTTGACAAATAATATCCTTATAGAGAGAGACTCTAGAGATGTAACTAAAATCGATAACCAAAGAAAACTATGTTTACGACAAGTTGATACAATATTATGGAATCATTTAGATTATTACGTTCTAGTTTTAACATCGAGAATTGATTTAAAGAATATTGTATTTATAAGGGCAGAACTGTAGGAAAAGAAACAAATGATTTCATAATAGAAATGTTCATTCATTTTATGGGGGTACTAATAAACGCTTGAGCTATCCCCCATATTTGATTTTTCAATTTTAATTTATTGTATTATAAATAATATATATATATATTATCATTGATAGTCCAAAGTTTCTATTATTGGAACGTAGATTGGTTTTGGTGGGTTCAGAATGGTTTTAAGTCGTCACAGCTCTATGACTACATATATCAACTGATAACAGTGTAAAATAAACATGCCCTTAGTGCATTGTTTTGTGCAGGATAAATTAATTGTTACTATCTCTCTTATTTATTATATAACTTCATACTTATTTTACCAAAAGTATCCGACTTTCCAATTAAGATTTGAGTATGTTTATGCAAAGTCAGTAATAACTATGAATGAAAAACATCAATATGGGCCTATTATTTTATGACAACTATAATACTGTTCTTAACATTAATAATAAATTGGTTGAAGTGTCAATTGTCTCTTATATTTGATACATTTATTTGTGTTGTGTATTAGGCGCTGCTCGTATGTACGAAATACGAATGCACTTCGCATTCGCGAACGCTTTTGATCAAAAGTATTGTTCTCACGTATCACCTGTATATTTTTTTAACCCCCGACGCAGAAAAGAGGGTCTATATGTTTAAGTGATGTTAAGTGATGTTATAAAGACCAATTGTATGTGTGTTTGTGGCATAGTAGCGCTCAAACGAAAGACCGATTCGAATGCGTGTTTTTTTTTTTAATTCGAAAGCGTCTAAGATGGTTCTTAACTATGTTTGATGCTTTGTTAAGCCATTGGAGGATTCTCGGCTTATGTAGAGATCTCAGTCATACAATTAATATTTATTTGATTTCCTTATTTTAGGTTGGGGGTGAATTAAATTTTTAAATTGTATTTGTGTATTGATACAAAAATGCTAAATAAAATTATTTGAGATGATATGAAATCGTAAAGATATAAAATATAACGAAGTAAATTCATTAAATACGACAAATCGTGACAATGGTGTCCAATGTTTAAATGGTTGTTGTTTGTATCCACAATAAACGAAAGACTAGAAAAAGATTTGAGATTCTTGCATTTAAATCCCACGAGTTTACCTTTGAACATAGTTAACGTAAAATATATCTCTTTTTGGAGTATCAGTGGTTACCCGGAAGCAACTGAAACTTTAAAAGTCGCGGAGTTTAAAATCTGCACTGAAAATTCGACTTGTAAGTTTGCGAATCTCAAACAGATGCGGTGTGCCCTTGTAAATCCATCCATTATCTTTAAACTTGTGTTAATATTATTTATATTAATGTTTAAATTCTTATTAATCGCACCAAAACAAGAATAAAGTTATAACAGGCTGTGTGTACAATCAAAATTGTGTTAACATCAAATCTGCGTGTGTGAAGAGATGATATTATTTTATAATAACTAAGTATAATACTTTTAAAGACTTGCATCTAGAGGCTTCGACCAATATGTCAAAGACCTGCATTTAAAGCCGTCAATGCAATTTAAATCCGTAACTACATTCTTGTCTTCCAAATATAATGATAAATAAAAAAAAATACCAATTTGTAATGCGAAAACCTGCAAGCTGCTAAGCGAATATTACTATGTCAAGTACTAAATTACCCTAATTAACTGGAACATTAATTGATGAGTATATTCCGACTTTTCGAGGTACAGTAGAGACCACAAAACGTTATACTTGTTATAATGATACTCTGTGATGTTCTCACAAAAGAAATCATTTTTTTTATAATAATTATTATTATTTATCGGTCCATAAAAGTGGATTTTATTGCGTGATTCAAAGGATACTCGAATTCTTTTAAACTGTTCTCTTGAATATGAAGACGTCCTACCGTCTGTTTCTTATTAAAATACACTGCCGGGGGCTCATAAAACCAGACGCAGGTATTTTCTCAAAAACGTTTCAACCACAATCAAGTGAAAATTGAGATATAGGCCGGGCTTCCAGTTGAGTTCCATATGCAAAATAATCATATCAGGAAACGCCTCTGTGCGTGCGATAGCTACATATTTTGTAAGTGTGTGACTGATTTGCTTGCAAATAACTCCAATGTAGGTAAAAATTCTAGGTATCTACTTTATTTAGCTAGTTAAAGTTACTGTATTTTAAATGCAGGCCCTCTTGTTTTAATTCTTCAATCTACATAATTGTGTAATGGTACTTATATTCATAGTGGTACACTGAGGACTCTACAAAAAAGCTAAAGTGTTTATTAGAGCATCAGGGTGCTAATCTGGTTTCACACAAACCTCTGAAAAAACTTTACTGACTTATCTAAAAGTAGCGCCATCCTAGTTTGGAGGGGACTTGTGACAGAGAGCAGTGGGTATTCAGAGATTTGTGTACAATCTAATTAGCCCAATGCATCTTATAGCTTAATATCTTCGCCTTAAGGTGCAAATATATTACTGCGTTGTGGTGTGCTGTGTGTGGTGTGAAAGCGAACATTCGCACATTTTACGGTCAGCGCACACAGCAGCAAATTCTCGAGCAGTTTTTATTGATTGAAAACTATATCACAATTATAATAGAGTTCAAAATAGCGCGCAATCCTTCACCAATCAAATCCTTGTGGATTTTCTCTTGCACGCTATTTTTAGTTCTATATCAATGAAAACTGCTTGAGCATTTTGGTGTCCAGTTGCACGTGCTACTTAGCCTATACGGCGATGTGCACATGCGCTCTTATTGGTCGATCTTAGCGCCAGATTGCGATACTACAACACACTAACATGTTTGCGACTTACCTAAATCTTGTAAGTCAGCTGCCCGACTGGCACTCTTGGATGAATGTGTAAGACCCAATGCTAGTCCAGATAAAAGAAAACAGAGCTGTATTTTTGTGAGCATAGCATTATTGATTGCTTATAAATAGTTAATGTCTTTTTAAGATTGTATGGTTAGTATTTAATGTAATATTGTCATAATATTAATATACTTACCACAGTAAGCCTTTTAACTATACATTATATGTTTGCGGTCAATGTAAATATGAAAATACCTTCACCTGTCTTTCAGTGCAGTGACTGGTTTGCTCACCAAAACTGGTTACGCATGTATTATTTATTTGATTGTAATGTTAAGATAGTTTTCACCCTATCTTATCAGTAATAGCATATCCATCATACCTGTGAATCGCAATATCTTATTTGGTATAAGATATTGCAAACTACAGGTACGACAGAGCCGAGATATTGGAAAATTCGGCAGGGCATTCTTAAATAACGCAAAAATAGTACAAACTTTTTATGCGTTTCTTGTTTCTTACGCGTCTCTGAATTCACTTGCTTAAATTGCAAGTGAAATTAGAGCACTTTTCGCAAGTTTGTGGTCTCACAGGTTTTTGAGTTATTTTAACGCTAAAATAGGGTGTATTATGTCTGGCGTTGTTGCTTAGCTCAATAGTATTGGCGGCCGCTACCGACTGGATAGGATAGTGTGTAAACGCTCTGAAGCTAATGTGTGTCATGTATTATCCGTTTCAACTGTGAAAGCCATTGCCAAACTGACATTCTGCTGCGGACGCATTGCACGTGCAACTCCAGCAGGTCGGTTCTGAAAAATCTGCATCAATTATTATTACAATCTTAATTCCTGTGATTGACTGAATTATTAGTATTTTTAATGCAACAATGCATTTCAGCTAATAGCGACAGAAAGGTATGCGGATACGCAGGTCGGTAACCGAGTGATATTGCCGACCGACTTCACAGTTAAAACAGATAGTACTCAATCATATTTCTTATTAACGAAATTGTTGTTGGTACTTGGTGTCAAAGATTATTGTGTAAATCATAGATATTAAAATATGCTAGTAGTAATATAGTTTTGTACGTTATGGAAATTCATACCCAGAAAAGGCTGTTTTATAAATATGTGTTTACAAAACTGTTACAAAGTTATTTTAACATTCTTTAAAAAAATATTTCTTTCTGAATTCGCTTTTGGCTGTCTTGTTTAGTTGAAAAATATATTTTATACGTTTGTGGTTTTTATTGTTAAAATGTAAACACTATATAAAACTTAATTAATTAAATTTTAGGGAATTGGTATATTTCATTAAACAGGCTAGTTATAGAATTATAACTCGTAAGCTTGAGGAACTGAGCACTCCATTTGTGCATTGTGAGTTCTGACGTCTGCAGATCGGTTGTACATACAGATTGTGTTACCAAAATTGTCATATAGTTATGTATTCATGTGTAGATTGAGGTTGATTTTAGTGAATGAGACGTCAGAATTCACAAAACACTAAGTAAGGGCGATACAGAAAAATAAAAAAAAGATTTTAACTCGCGCCGTCAAAAGACGGCGCAGTCTCACTTTGTGCTTTCACCACACGATTATATATATAAAAATTAAAACACCTTTGGTTTTCCACCATAAATTCGGTATAAAATTAGTCAATAATCAAGTCTACGTAATGTAAAAAAAAAACGCTCATATCAAAAGTATAGAAATATTATTTATTTCGTTTTCTTGTAAAAAATGTAAATAGATGTGCAAACATATTTTGGGTTTTGTTGTTTTAGTGCGTTTTAGAGGTTAGAGATAAAAAGGTCTGAGCTAATTACAATGGATTTGATCTGAGGAGCCACCACCCGATATGCTACTTGGATAGCTGCAAGTCACAAAAGCGTTGACTTTTCAACATTCAAATATATTTTTAACTAGGGAATAAGTTTAGTTTTGGCAGTTTTAGTTTGAGAAATCTGCCTTTACTCCTGAGTTATATTATCTAACGACTGAAAAATCAGCCCTTTGTGTGTTTAAGATTATTCGTACAGTGATAGCGTGTCTTTGTAAGATGATTGTAGAAATGTACTGGTTTTCAGACTTGGTTAGCTTACACGGTTTAAGGGGCAAGCGATGGGCCTGCCCGCGAAATTCAAATTTTATTTGGTTTTTCGCAATTTGTAAACTAATACCACAAAGTAGACTTATGGCATTCTGTTTGCGACAATAACAGTATCATCCCCACCTATTTATATAAAAATCTTTACTTGATAAGGTCCAGTTTAAGAACTTAGCTTTAGTATCGACTAATTTGTGAGTTACAGTCGATACTAGAGCTAATTTCTTAAACTGGACCCTTTCAAGTAAAGATTTTTATATAAATAGGTGAGGATGATACTGTTATCGTCGCAAATAAAATGCCATAAGCCTACTTTGTCGTATTGGTTTAAAAATTGCGAAAAACCATATAAAATTTGAATTTCGTGGGCAGACCCGTCCCATCCACCTTAAAGAGAATAAGTAAAACGCCAGTATTCTGTAGCATTGAGGGTGGAGTGCCCTCACTCTTGCAGTGTCTAGTGAAATGAACAAGGAGTGTGCTCTTTGGGCTTTTTGCCTGAGCTTCATAAGCCATTGTGTACTACTATCTAATAATAGCTGCAATATTATTATTCATTATATTTATTGAAATATTTTTTATGCAAATGCCTCGAGATCTAAATAGTTTACTTGTGAGAATATTAAATAGTATTTAGGTGTGAATGAGCATTACATTCTTTTGACGTAAGTGGTTCGGTTCCTAAGAACTGAAATGATAATGCTTAGAAAATATTGGCAAAGTGTAAATGTATAAATAAATTATTGCAGAAACATAATTTATATACAATTGTCTCAATTTCTGAATATAATTTTATTTACTGGCATTCGGTCAAGATGGGTAGTCGAAACCATGAGCTAAGTAGGTATAATCGCCAGGTACCATTAATATTTCATATTATGGGCATAGCAGAGCTAAATTATACTAAGCAGCTACTTAATTTTATCAGTTTTCGAGTCTTGCGATTGCGTAGTGTTTGTGTATTAAACTGCAGATACTTGTTTATTTATATAACGGCCAAAATTGATAATCAATTTATCTGTAACTTATTTAGCTCCATGGTCATTTGTCAAAAGTTATGTAGTCCGTAGAAAATGACTTCTCACGCGCCAGTTTGACTCTATAAGTCAAATGTCATGAAAAGTACGGTTCGCCTTTAAAATAAGGACTAAATTTGACACTTATTAAAATTAAAATGGCGCGTGAGTACTCATTTTTCAATTATACCTATATTGAATTACAGATAGATGATGATTGATATTAGTAGTACCTATCGAATAACTAATAAAGGATTTCTTATTCGGAAATCGAGGCAATCGTGGTGTATCACAATGTGTAATTATATAAAGTATATTTATCTGCTTTTCTTCTAACTCAGCGGTCTACATTTTTATTCTGTTTCAAAGTTTTATAAATGTTTTTACTTTAATCTTCATCATTAGTTTGTTAAAAATAAATAATAATTTTGTTGTAATTAAAATGAATCTAATAAGGTAATCTTTATGATCTTTACGTTCAGTTTGAATATTCAATCCTAGCCGTGATAACTTGCTAAACAACGTTTCTTGTCAAAAGTTGTACAGTAGCAGCTGGCAGGAAATATTGTACATCGACCTTTAGAAAGAGATTTCGGCTTTGAAGAGCGTTGTATTTGTCACTCATACCTATGTGACGTTTTGTCGGTCTCAAAGACAGAGGCAACGCTCTACGAAACCGCTATCTAGGTATCTCTTCCCTAAGTCGATGTACAATACTTCCTGCCGGGTACTGTAAGTTCTTTTTTGACAAATTATAATCTTGCTAAATAACTTATCGACCGATTACAGATTGAATATTGAAACTATATAAGCTGGGTATCCACTAACGGCCAAAATTAATGCTCGATCTATCTTTAACTTGTCAAAAACTGATAAGTTACTTAGCAACGCTTTTATTCATCAAAAAGACTTGACGAATAACAACATTGCTAAGTAACTTATCGACAGATTACAGATACATTGATTATTAATTTCGGCCGTATGTCGGCAAAACAGTAGCGCGCCCCTCAAAAACAGAGAAGGGAACGTTCGTCGTTTGGCAGGAATACACACTACCAAAGTACATATTTTCTTGTAACAGCTGAAACTTCCCTATTTTTTGTATTACAATACTTCAAGAATGATCGCGGAACGGGTTTGCGCACGTAGTAAATAGATAAATACCCAGCTTAAGATTAAAAACTGATCTAGTGCGTGTTCCGTAGTCATGCTTATAAACAACCGTCTTACCGTAAATCAAAAGTACTTAATAAAAATCAGAAACAAAGTTGTTTTTTGTGTGAATTTTTCTCTCACTAAACAGTTTATTCCAAGTCCAACTACTCATCATCTTAGTCGACTAGCTCGTTATTGGTCTAATTTTGTTGATAACTTCATACTATATTCAATTAGAAATTATAAAAAATAATAATTCAACTTAACAGCTCTAAGCTTAATAGCTTCTTTTTAAAATGGCTGTGAAACGGTCTGACGGACTAGAAGAAACTATGGATATCTTATTTTACTACGGAATTCTAAAAAGTCGTTTGTATCCAGATAAGGCTTGCTTTCGATTGAAGCAACATCCGTATAACACTTCAATTCGCAAGCAGCCTTAGCTAAATATTAAATTTATCTTTTGATAACAGAGTAAAAATATAGCAGCGTTTAACTGTAAATGATTTGTTTAAATAAGCAATTATGTAACCAACTGCTATTTACAGTACTTTTTCACTGTTTCCGTTTTCTTAATAAAAATGTTGAAATTACTGGCTGTTTCAATCACCCCAAGACTGCCCCATACTCCATAGCATAGCAGAGCACAGCTCCATAGGACAGCAAAAAGAAAATATTCTAATTTGGTAGACAAATAGAATCATTGGGAATGCCGTCAATCAAGGATAAGAAATACGCTGTCGACAACGCACGACCACGGCATTCGTATTGAATCTTACTCAAGACTAGGGATGTAACGGAAGCAGTTTTATCGGAACCGAAGCCGGAATCGGAGTTTTTAAATTTGCTTTCTCGGAATCGGAACCGCAGTCGGAATCGGAATCGGAAGCAGGGTGACATGAGAGAGAATTATTATTTAAGGACAAATAAAACATTATGTAGTATTTTTTTTATTTTAAGTTTCAGTTGTAACATAAAAGTTTTATGTTTTATGATAATGATATTTAGGGCGTCGAAGTCGAAGGCTGTACACTTACAGTATTTTTTTTTTCAGTTTCTAACTTTATTAATTCTTCATATTCAGTGGCATGGACAGACTTCAAATGGCTTTTTAAAGACGTTGTCGTACCTCCCTTTCTTGAATACGTCTTCATACACAGTTTACACTTTGCCGAATCCGAATTAACTTGAATGAAGTAGTTCCAAATACAACTTGATTTAGGTTTCATTGTCCAACACCAAAACAGATGACTTTCATTGATAATAAGCCGCAAAAATCAAAACAAATATCTATTTAACCAATGAACGTGTCGTGCTGTCGTGTGCGTTAACAAGTGAAAAAATAATTGACAATTGAGTGCGCGGGTCGGGGGAGGGGCGATTCCCCGCGCGACGCGTATGAACCTGGCGAATCATAACAGTCGGTCGGCACACGCCGCCGCACTCGCCCGCTATCTATGCTTCGACCTCCGATTCACACCTCCGATTAAAAAATGTCGGAGCCGGAGTCGGAACCGAAAGTATAATAGTAATCGGAAGTTCCGACTTAACGGAACCGGAACCGAAGCTCCGTACCATCCCTACTCAAGACGATGACAGCACTAAGCACCTATCTTGTTTCTTTATTTTTAGTTTATTTTACTACCAAGTCAGGTTCAAATTGAATCATTTTTCCGTAGTCGGGTTATAGTTTTTAACTTGTAAGGTTAATAAAACAAAATTTTAGTGAGAAATTTTATTTTTTTCAATCAACATGATACAGAGATTATGGCTTTGTATTCAAATATTTTCTATTAATAATAAAATATTAACAAATTATCTTACATTCACTTGAAAATGTACAATTTGTAGTAGATCTTACAAAATACTCTAAACCACTGCAAGTTGATATCAACAGTATAATTTGTCTTGGAATACGAATATACTTTGATATAAACTTGAGTCCATTTTAACACTTATGAAGTTATGATAAACCATTGCTCTTACGTTAAGGCATTACAGATAGTGGAGGTTTAATGGCGAAAGAACTAACTCAACGTGCTGACAATAGAAGATGTTATACTACTTATTAATCTTTCGCCACTAAACGTAACTATCTTCTACAAAGTTTACGCAAGAGCAATTTTTATTATGTCTTGGAACTGTCACATAAATAAGTGATTATTTATCAAAGGAAAAGTAACAACTATATACTTTCCAATAACTAGAACTACTTCTGGGTATCTTTAGGCTCAAGGTCGAGTCGACGCGTCAATTCTAAAACCCTGGATAAAGTTGAACTTTTTCACTACTACGAAATAAGAAATCTATTTGTGAGGAATAAATAATTTAAAAAAAAACTGACGCATAAACAAAAACAGTTCAAGATATTCGAGATTTGCTTCACGAAGTAGGTATATAACGTGGGTAGTTGTTAAAAATTGACGCATCGATTGTAGTATGCAGTTATTCGTCCGAAAATACTGGACAATGAATACTGTGGTGCTAATTCTAGTGTACACAAATCTCTCGACTAAATAATAATAGTGCTATCCTTTTGCTCAGACAAATTGTAAAATCGTAGATTGTGTACAACTGAATTACTGTGCGTGCACTATATGATGAGACCTATCTTATGGTGCTGCGAATTTGGACTACTTTCATTCCATTTAATATGTACTAGAGCATGCCCGCGACTTCATCCGCGTGGATTTAGGTTTTTAGAGATTCCGTGGGAACTCTGGTTTTTTGGGATAAAAAGTAGCCAATGTCCATCCTCGGGATATAAGCCAACCCTGTACCAAATTTCTTCAGAATCGGTTAAACTGTTGGGCCGTGAAAAGGTAGCAGACAGACAGACACACTTTCGCATTTTTATAATATTATAGTATGGATTTTTACGCACAGTAACGTCGCGGTCACATTGCTAGGTCTCATGTTATAGTACCAGCATTGTATCACCAATAGTCCGAAGATTTCCCTTATTTAGTTCATTTTAATCTTTACAAAATTTGTTACAGAACTAACCTGGACAACAGTTACAGCCAAAGCTTGCTTGCGATGATGATGATGATGATGATGATGATTAATTGCAACCAAACTCTTAAAACAATTTTTATTTTAAATCTGTTATAATCACCTTTTATTTTAACTAATAACGCAACACTTACGAACACTACAATGTTATCGAATTACGAAACCAAACAAACTAGCCAATGAACTCAATTGAAAAAGTTCTATTGTGTTGTATTTAATAACAATTATACAATTTAATAATTATTATTGTTATCTTTCGTACATATCTCTAGTGCGAGATTGTACGTGCATATATTATTTTGTAGATTATTTAGGTAGACTTCCGATACTATGTAGGAATAAAATGTACGACCTACAGGTATTTTTTTATAAGTCAAGTTGGTATTAGTTCTACAAATTATGCAGTTTTTCAGAAATATATCGGTATGGCGCGGGTGGTAGATCTAATTTGGAGGTTTCCGACATCGAATATTTTATCGAAAAAAAACGATATAAACTCGTACTAGAAGGCGGAGATTACAAAATACGCCTACTTATTTGATTGATTATATTTATTCATATTGTTTCTAATTATATCGGTTCTAAATAGCTTTCCGTGCCCATTATTTCATTTGCCATCATAAAATCTAAAATGGAAGCATGAAAAGGAGCTATTTAAAAACAAATAGCACCTTGTTATACTTTGTAACGTGTACCTTAGCGGTCCCGTTACATTCCTTATTTAGATCGCATATTTTTTTATTAACATAACCTGAAATCTGTTTGTAGACCTTTTTATATGTCATATGTCAGTGTCCCAAACTTCACCATGACGTTTCTAAGGCGTGACGTTTGGGAATGTAATTCAACGATCTGTCAAACCTTCTTTCATATTGGAAAAAAAAAACTAGTAACATTTTTGACAGCTCGTTTACCGAATGAAGTTGGCATCTTTCGGTGGCCATTTTGAAGGTTCACTTTTCTTCCTACATAGACACGCAAACATTTGCTCGTCAATTATTAATTTTTAAAAATGTGAAAGTTAAACTAAATAAGTATAATACATATTTATGGGCCAGAGGGCTATAGAGTGGTAGGACACGGCGCTTTTAGCGGTAAGTGTTCATTTTTCTACCCAATTTCGCCATTAGAACATTGAATTTTCCAACAAGAAAATGAATGAAAATTTTAACCTAACATTTCCTTGTTACAGCCGTTGATCCTAGATTTTCGTCTCTAGATCGTTGATCCTAGATTTTCGTCTCTAGATCGTTGATCCTAGATCGTTGATCCTAGATTGTTATCATTTAACGCCTCATTTGAGCATTTATCATGAGGATTTTCCCGTAAATTTCATTTTGGATCGTACATGTTACGTTTTATATCGGATTCCATCCCGGAATTGGTGTGATGGAATGCAGTTTTCGGCCTGTGGAATTAGTTAGATATTCGACATGTGCCTAGCTTATTCTCTATTTTAACAAATTTTGTGATAATTTGGACTTTATTTTTTTATAACCTAGTGTGTGGCCATGTGGCCCAGGTACTATAAGTTTGTTTATTTTTGATCATTGTATCTATATATATGACATATAAAATTAAGACAAGAACAAAGGGGCGATACCTATTATAAATTGTCATATTTTTTTTCCCTCTTTAATAAATAAAATTTGTATAAAACTTTAGAAATTTAATAAATTAATTTTTAATAATAAATTTTAAATTCTTTGATTTTTATTCACCAATATTTATTTCTTGAGGACATTTGGCGTCCCGGAATAGAGAGCACGGCTAGGTGGACCGAATCTCTGACTTGCGATTAAAAGTCCAGGCCTCGGCAAGTCTATCTGTGGAGATTTCTATCCAGCTGGCTGGCGCCCGAAGGCTTTCCCTATATCCATTTTATATATATATATTTTGTCAGCTGGAAGTAAAAGTAAGGAATTAATTCTATTGTTTTGTTTTTTTTAAATAAATTTTATTTTAAATTTTTCACCTATTGGGTGGTGAAAAATTTTCTTTGTTACAATTGGCGCCCGAACAGGGACTGATTTTTATTTGGGAACCTAGTTGTGTTGATTCTCATAGTATTAGTGAATAAATATTTTAATTGTTCTCGTTCTTGTCTTAATTTGTATTTTTTGTAATATTTTAAGGTGTATTGTATTCTTGTAACTTATTTTTTTTATTGTATGCCTAGATACTAAGATGTTTGTTTTAGCATAGCTAATTTAAGTGTGCTCGCATAGTTAATAAGCGTAGTTTATTTTGAGGTTTTTATACTACTATTATTTATGTGTTACTAGTGAAAATGCTACCTTTTACCTAAAAAGGCCATTTCTTTGTAAGAAACGGAGCCAAAAACTTGATAGGTGTCGCTGTGACCAGTTTTCTCTTGAAAATGATAGGTGCACGACGATGGAAAATCTATTTTACTTAATTTTATCTATTTTTTTTAGGCTTTTTCCAAATTTTGTTAGAAGAATCTTCTAGAGAATAGACAGCGTTTGTAGTCCCAGGTCGTGGTCTATTTGTATTCGTTAGGATGTTATTTGGTATGACAAATGCACCGTCGAATTACACAGACTTTCTGATCGTTTGTTTGGACCAGATTTTGATAACGAAGTCCTGTTACCTAGATGATATTATTATTTTACTTTCAAAAGATTTTAAATTCATTCAGCATTTTAGATAAATAAATATCAAAGATTAAAAGATTCTAGACTTGCAAATAACTTAAATAAATTTGAATTTTGCTAAAGAATATAATATTCCAAAAGTATTTTATAACACTTTATATACCCCTCAGAATAATCCAGTAGAACGCTTTAACAAAACTATTGAGACTTGCTTAGCATGCTATGTTGAAAGTGACCATAGAACGTGGTCTAAATATTTACCCCATGTTCAGGCAGCTATTAATGGCACTATTAATTTAGTTACAGGATACACACCTAATTTTCTTATGTTTGGTAGGGAAGTTTTCCTTGATGGATCCTTACATAAATTTTATTCTATCTCTGACCCTTCAGAGTTAACTATTGGTAGTCGTTCAGATTATTCGGACGCACTTCTTACTTTGAGTAATATTTTTGATAAAACTGTTAGTAATCTGGCCAAGTCATATAGACGAAATGCCAAATACTACAATGAAGGAAGAAAAAGCATTTCTTATTGTGTTGGAGACACAGTTTGGAGGCGCAACTTTGTGCAATCCAATGCTGCTTCTTTCTTTTCCGCAAAATTAGCCCCTAAATTTGTTAAATGTAAAATAATAAAGAAAATTTCAGATAATGTATATTTATTAAAAGATTTGGAAAAAATAGTACAGGTAGATACCATATAAAAGATATTCTTAAAATTTGACAAAATTAAAACTTAAAATTAATTTTAACAGGAAAAGAATCTAGCAGAAGCTAACACAATAAGGACTCATTATTATTTTGTGTAGGATTTTTGGCTCCTTTGTCAGTCCTACCGATTTGTAGGTTGCGGCTATGCAGTTGCTCCGCATTACCTCTCCTTTTTGTATATATTGTATATTTTTGATTTTATAGTTCTGTTTATAAGAGATCTTTTGGTAGCGGTTATGCAGTTGCTTCGTTTTACCAGGCTCTTGAAGAACTCATTTTTGGTTGCGGTTTTGCCTTTGTTTGCACCGTATTTTGTTGTAAATATGTATAGTTTTCTTTTAAGGGATTACGGTTTAGCACATGCCCCGTATTATCCTCCTGCTTGTTCTGCTATAGTCAGTCAGGTAGTTTTGTAAATATGTACAGATCTTTTGTGGGATCATGGTTGGCACATGCTCCATGTTATCCTCCTGCTTGTGTCTGTTTTATCGGGCAAGTAGATGTATATATTTTTTTCTATGTGGGTCTTTAGTACTCATCCTTGGCCTTGTCTCACACATGTGGACATGTTCGCTAGGTCCTTGCTTTAGGCAGGACGATGTTTTAGGTGTTGCTCTTTTGTAGCGCATCTTTATTTTGGATGGTTCGACAATGCGCGGCGAGGGTGCCTGAGTGCTTTGTTCGGTTGCATACCATTCCGAAAACCCCTTAGCTAGGTTAGTTCGTCAATACGCGGCGAGGGTGCCTCAGTGGATTGATCAGTTGCATACTAACTCTAGACTCTCTTTTTATTTTGGCTTATGTTGTGTTAGGTTGGTTTGCCATTTCACGGCGTTGATGCTTAGTGTCTTGGTCAGTAGTATACCAATCCTAATCACACACTCTTTAGAAAGTTTTCTTCCCTTCTTCGCTAGTTTGGTTTGCCATTTCACAGCGTTGATGCTAGTGTCTTGGACAGTAGTATACCAATACTATGCAAATCTAGTTTAGGAATTTTGTTTTAATGGATTGCTTCTCAATCTGTATTTATTAATGATTATTTGGTTGTTTTGGCTTACATAAATTTAGATATTTAACTTTCCTTTTGTTTGGTAGTTCCCTTTGTTTTGTCTTATAGAATTGTTTAGGGTAAAGAAAAAAAAAGTTTTTTTTTCTTTTCTCTAGAAAGGGGAAATTGTAACGTGTACCTTAGCGGTCCCGTTACATTCCTTATTTAGATCGCATATTTTTTTATTAACATAACCTGAAATCTGTTTGTAGACCTTTTTATATGTCATATGTCAGTGTCCCAAACTTCACCATGACGTTTCTAAGGCGTGACGTTTGGGAATGTAATTCAACGATCTGTCAAACCTTCTTTCATATTGGAAAAAAAAAACTAGTAACATTTTTGACAGCTCGTTTACCGAATGAAGTTGGCATCTTTCGGTGGCCATTTTGAAGGTTCACTTTTCTTCCTACATAGACACGCAAACATTTGCTCGTCAATTATTAATTTTTAAAAATGTGAAAGTTAAACTAAATAAGTATAATACATATTTATGGGCCAGAGGGCTATAGAGTGGTAGGACACGGCGCTTTTAGCGGTAAGTGTTCATTTTTCTACCCAATTTCGCCATTAGAACATTGAATTTTCCAACAAGAAAATGAATGAAAATTTTAACCTAACATTTCCTTGTTACAGCCGTTGATCCTAGATTTTCGTCTCTAGATCGTTGATCCTAGATTTTCGTCTCTAGATCGTTGATCCTAGATCGTTGATCCTAGATTGTTATCATTTAACGCCTCATTTGAGCATTTATCATGAGGATTTTCCCGTAAATTTCATTTTGGATCGTACATGTTACGTTTTATATCGGATTCCATCCCGGAATTGGTGTGATGGAATGCAGTTTTCGGCCTGTGGAATTAGTTAGATATTCGACATGTGCCTAGCTTATTCTCTATTTTAACAAATTTTGTGATAATTTGGACTTTATTTTTTTATAACCTAGTGTGTGGCCATGTGGCCCAGGTACTATAAGTTTGTTTATTTTTGATCATTGTATCTATATATATGACATATAAAATTAAGACAAGAACAAAGGGGCGATACCTATTATAAATTGTCATATTTTTTTTCCCTCTTTAATAAATAAAATTTGTATAAAACTTTAGAAATTTAATAAATTAATTTTTAATAATAAATTTTAAATTCTTTGATTTTTATTCACCAATATTTATTTCTTGAGGACATTTGGCGTCCCGGAATAGAGAGCACGGCTAGGTGGACCGAATCTCTGACTTGCGATTAAAAGTCCAGGCCTCGGCAAGTCTATCTGTGGAGATTTCTATCCAGCTGGCTGGCGCCCGAAGGCTTTCCCTATATCCATTTTATATATATATATTTTGTCAGCTGGAAGTAAAAGTAAGGAATTAATTCTATTGTTTTGTTTTTTTTAAATAAATTTTATTTTAAATTTTTCACCTATTGGGTGGTGAAAAATTTTCTTTGTTACAACTTTTATCTCATCTTTTGAGTTAAATACAGTATGCAGGTAAATAATTGTGTTAATCTGCACTAATATTATGAATGCAAAAGTGCATGTCTGTTACTTTTTCATGGCCTATCTGTTGAATCGATTTTGAAGTTTGCTACAAAGATAAGCTATAGTCCTGGAGACTAAATACATATTATGCTACTTATTACCCCTGAAAAAGTTCCCATGGGAATTTTAAAAACCTAAATCCACATGGATGAAGTTACAGGTGTAATCTTGAACTTCATATTTTTACAGTTTCATTTTTGAGGTTTTCGGACAGTAAATGTCTCAAGAGAACTATCATAACATTATGTATTCTCCTGTTTTCCCAAATTACTATTATATAGTAACAAGAGCTTTGTCATATAAAAATGTAAATATATTTACTGTAGTATGCCGATAAATATATTTACTGTAGTATGCCGATAAATGAATTTCGTTGTCACATTATACTAATATTCTGTTAATAATTAGAAAAAACACTGTTAAATAATAATGCGTTCGAACTAACAAACGGGAAAAGTTTCCCACATGTTGTGACATCTTAGGTAGAAATATATTTTGATTTTTAAATATTTTCAATATATTTTGCTTGTTTCAAACATTTCTGTATGCCTCTGCTATTCGTATATCATGCAGATTACTATTTGCTCAGCGATTCACAGTTTCAAAAGGGGTTTTGTCTCATCGTTCGTCATTGTCAAAAATACTATATACATTGCGTTTTACAATTTGTCTAAATTATGTGACTCGAGTTTTACCGTGTAAAACTTAAGCGCAACGCACATTCACAGAGTAGAAGTAGAGCAGCGTTCTCAATATCAGACTTATTTACTTTGGCAAAGCAATTCAACTTGATTCAATTCTATTGTCAAAGTAAAGAACGCTATGTTAAAGCTGATAAAAAATGGTGCCGCGATTTGGCGCCATCGATTCCGTAGGATTGTGTTGTCTTATAACCAAAATCAAATTTCCTTATGCTCTCCGCATATTTCAACACATTTAAATATATATTAAATACAACCTCTACATATTCAGCAGAAAATATACAGAAACCAGATGATAGAATATACAAAGTAAATGGAATGAGCGTTAAAATAATTCAAAGTGAATAAAAACATACATTATTTCGCATAGTGTTAACGATTAGTATGTACAAGTTTATGAGACTCAATAATAACTTAACTCACACACACCGTCACTCAAGTTCAACCATTTTCGACTTTTGATTTAACACTTCAAAAAAATAAAACTGAATAAGGTTCCTTCCTTCGCTTCTTAGGAATAAGCTAAAATTGATGTTTTAGATCGACGCCGCGAGGAATCGCGCGGCGGTTACGCATCTAAAACTTAGCGAAGGGCAATGGTGACTCATATATTTTATCGATTTAGCTTCAGTGCTTAGTGAGCGGAACGGTAAGTTCGTTTAATATAATACATAGTCGACGTAAACTCAACAGTTGACAAATAGGAAAATATTTCAGCACAAGACTTGTGTAGTTATTATTATATAAATAGTCATGTAAAATCACAGTAGCTGTCCATAGCTATATATCGGCTTCGATTTGAATCATAAACAAAACTGTTTTATTGCACTGCATACCTACATAATATAAAGTCGTTTTGTATCAGAAACTTCCACACCGCGTGGGCACTCGTCCGCACGGCGCTAGAAGATGTCGGGGCAGGCGGCCCAGTCCTGGTCGCGCTTGGCGTCCCAGTAGCGGTGGCTGTAGAGGTGCCGCAGGTGCGGCTGGCCGGGCGCCGCCTGGCGCGTGAACCACAGCGGCGCGGGGGGCGCGGGCGGCGCCACGCCGCGCGCCGCCGCGTCTTCGGCCGCCGCCTCGAGGCCGCGGCGTGCGGCGCGCTGCTTCTCCTCAAGGCGCAGCTTCTCGGCGTTGGCCTCGTCCCACAGCCCCTCCTCCATGAGGCGCTGGTCAGGCCGCAGCCGCGAGTCCGTGGGCGCCACGCCCGGCTCCGGCTCGTTGAGCTGCGCCGCCAGCAGCGTGAAATTGTACCACCTAGAACACGCCGCTCGTCAGTACGGATGTTGATGGCCGCGCTTAATGTAGGAGCTTGTTTGAAATACGACGTCATAAACATTTGACGTACCTACTTTTCGTTATATTGTGCCTATTAAGTGGTGGCAGTTAAGACGTCGACCGCCTATTCAATTGCGCATCCATGAAGATCTACAGGAACCGTCGAGAGATGATGTGGAGTCACCACCTCTTCCCCCTTCCTGAGTGAGAGAGTGCTGAGCGGCCTACGACGCGCTCGCAGTTTCCTTCGCGCCGCGTCAGGAGCAGAGGCTCTTTGAAAAAGGCCCTGGACTGGTTCGAAACTAGTCAGGCATACTCCTGCTAATCGCATAAATCCTGCCGTAAGATATATATAACACAAATGAAAACCCGGCACGTACTTGTCGGAGTCGGGCGGCGCGGGCACGCGCTGCCAGGCGAGCACGAACTTGCCGGTCTTGCACACGGTGTTGTCGGGCGACGCGGACGTCACGGCCGCCACCTCCACGCGGCTGTCCCAGTGCCCCTGCAGCACGTACCGCGGCTGCAACCCACACGCACCGCTCACTCAGTTATGTGCAGCGAGTACAGTTATAATAGACTACTTTTTATCCCGAAAAATCAAAGAGTTTTGACAGTCCACAAATCCATGCAACCGAACTCACGGGCAACAGAAAGTTCTTTTAATAACTCAACAAACATGACTACCATGAAAACACTATTTTGAAATATGAATAAAATAGCACTAAGTTACTATCTACAATTGTTTACAATCTTGAGATTTGAGTTTTATTTATCCACAGTGGTTCTGGTTTGCGTGAGTAGGTCCAATTTCTTTCACAAGTTGTATCATATCGAGATCCGCTAGAGGCGCGTGCGCTGCTTCGTCATCCTACATATGCGCACCGCATGCGCCGTAGAGACCGACAGGGGTCATACCCGTGCGACGCCACAAAGCACAGTCTTAGGTGTCATACCACGCCCTGCGGGTCCTTGATGACGCCGGTGACCTTGCGCTGCGTGTCCTTGCTGAAGTAGCCGTAGGGCAGGTACTTGAGGTGCGCCACGTAGCCGGCGGCCGGGCCCGCCTCGCCCGTTATGTCCATGTCGCCGTGGTTGTCCACCCACAGCTTGCCCACGATGATGTTATGCACTGTCGTCGTCACCTGTACGCGAACACACAAATCACAATAATATAATGGCTACATTTTGAGATCTTATTCGCCATTTTGGCTTTATATGTATTAACTGTCCCTTTAAAGCTAAGCTACGATACACTGTGACCACTAATTCTAAAAGGTGTAGCGAGGCGGCTAAGAAGTGGTATGAAGATGATCCGCCGCGAGGTAACTGTGCGAGGTAGATGCGGGGCCCGAGCTAAGCGATACATGACGGCAGGAAGAGCGCGGGGCGTGGCGTCAGACGCACCTGGATATACCAATCGCGCATCCGAAGCTCTCATCCATAGCAGGCATCCCTCTATATAAAAAACATAGCTTCGTTGAACCTGTTTCCACTAATGCTATGCTATATGGAGCAATGAAAATGATTGGTGGATCTCGCACACATCCATAGCAATGTAGCATAAAACGTATCTCTGGTGGTAAAGCACTATAGATAACTGAAAATCACACTTCTTGTAAACCCTAAGTTCTAAAGAATATAGCAAACAAAGCAATAGTGCCAACATGACGGCAGAGGATAAGTTATAGTGAATGACCGCGACGCACAGTGACGCGCTGTGCAGCGCTGCTCTAGTGCGACATACTCCATAAATAATTTTTTGTCGCTTTGCGCAGCGCCGCTGTAATGCGATCCGGCTTTTTGAGGTGTAGTTCAGCAGTGTACCTACCTTCCTCCAGGTGTACTTGTTGCCGGAGGAGGGGAAGGCCGCGAAGGCGCCGCCCAGCGGGATGACCTGCAGGTACTTGCCGCGGAACTTGGTGGTCATGGTGAACTCCTGCCAGCACTGCCAGCCCGCCGCGCCCTCGCAGAACTGCGCCACCATCGGCGGGTGGTGCGACACCTACGCCACACACAACTATTTGAATTTCGCACCTTTTGGCGATACAATGTGGCTGATTCTCTTGTACACAACCTCTAAACTAAGTCGACAGGTTTAAATCTAGTGCTATCCTATTCCGCAGGCAACATTATGAAAGGGATAGCATTGAATTTAGACGTGTCATTTTAGTTTAGATTAGAGATTGTGTTCAACGGATTTGGCCACATTTCTCAAAAAACTTTTCGAAATAAAGTTAATATTGGGGCTAATATATATTGCATACGATCTCTACACTAAATTAAAATGACACATTTAAATGTATTGCTATCCCATTCATAACGCTCCTTTAAAAAAGACAGCGTTAGATTTAGATCTGTCAATTTAATTTAGAGATTGTGTACAACAGAATTAGAACCAACTACACAATCAATCTTGTACCAAAAGACTAATATTAATTTGCGCTTATGCTGGCCATACCTAACTAACTGGCTTGTTGAAAAGCTTGGATCACCGCAGAGATGTAAGCTCTCTTTGCGTGTTTTATTGCCTTTATAATGGGGGAGTCCCTTGAAAAGCTGTTGGACCTCATTCCACCCTCCTTTTTCTACAATCGCACCGCACGCCACCGCAAGCGATTTCACCCTCACCACCTTCCTGCCACCTGCACCACCTGGTGCACATCGACCACCCGTTGTGCCAGATCCTTTTTTCCAGGCACATATGCAAACTGTGGAATCAACTCTCATCGGCGGTGTTCCCACTAAATTACAACATGGGGTTATTCAAGGGGCGGACCAATTCCTGAAAGTCCGGTAACGCATCGGTGGTACCTCTGGTGCTGCAAATGTTCATGTGCGGCGGTGATTACTTTACATCAGGTGACCCACCTGCTCGTTTGCTCGCAATTTATAATTAAAAAAAATACATGATCAAGTTTACGGCGTTCAATAAACTTGATGATGTATGGCCAACGTTACTTAAGCGCGAAACTGAAAATCGATTTAGGACAGGGTGGCAAACCAATGAATGCCAAGATGGCATGTGCTGAAAGGAAATAGAAAGGCGAGGAACGGACAGGAAAAAGCAGAGCCATGAAGAAATTAGGACCCATAGATAGGTATGTTGGGGTTAGTGTGTGTGAAAATTCAAATTATATGGATATCTAAAAGCAGACTTCCGAAGCCAGATAAAGATAAACAAGGATAATATTTTTTTGATTCTACACAATTAGTGTCTCTTTATGATCGCCCGACTTCAATATTAATTGTAAAATCGACGTGTGATGCTTATTTCTTTTAGTATGTTGAATAAAGAAAAAAAAGAAGAAGAAAAGTTAACGACGTTACCTGTTCAGAGATGGCTCGCCAGCCGAGGTCAGCCATGCGGTCACACTCGTATGTCTCGCCCAGCAGTGGATTGAATGGTTTCGTTGTTCTGGAACAATACACAACTAACTGTTAACTAGATGGTGGTAAAAATCCGGCCAAGTGCGAGTCAGGCTCGCGCAACGATGGTTCCGTTCGCAGGCAATTTTTCACGATAAATGAAAAACTATTATGCATAAAAATAAATAAAAATCTGTTTCAGAATGTATAGGTTAAGCCCTTTCATATGGTACCCCCACTTGATGTAGTTATCTTACTTTAAATCCTGTAGGAAACAAACTAAATGTATTTATAGAGACAAACTGCAAAAATAAAATATATAGAGACATGATTGAGTAATTAATTATTATTCATGTTTGTCTGTCACTAAAACAGTCTGACTCGCAGGTCAAAGCGGCAAGTGAGGACGTGACCCGGTGTAACGAGCGAGCTATTTGTGAAGCTCGATTGATCTCTTCATTGAGACAATCACTGCACATTATTACGGTCTAAATCCATACTTATATTATAAATATGAATGTATGACTGTCTGTCTGCTACCTTTTTGATGACCTGCCTGGCACAGTGGTGAGTGCTGTGGTCTTATCATTGGCAGTTCCCGGGTTCGATTCCCGGCAGGGGAAATTTGGTATTTAACAATTTCTAAATTTCCTCTGGTCTGGTCTGGTGGAAGGATTCGGCCGTGGCTAGTTTACCAGAGATGGACGCGACTCAAATGGCTAAACCTATTTTGATGGGACTTTCACAGACAAGTAGAGGATTAACCAAGGAGTAACATAGGCTACTTTTTAACCGACTTTGAAAAATGGAGCAGTTGTGTTTTTCTACCAATGTATAATGATATCTTCGAGATTTCTAAACCAATTTGCGTGATTTTTTTTTTATCGATAAAGAAACTTTGCGACATTGTTCCATAAAAAATTTGGGTTCCAACTCCTCCGTCCTGATGCAGCAATCCTGCTGCATCTGGCCAATCCACGCGGGCGAAGCTGCGGGCATCGTCTAGTTTCTGTCATAAAATGACTGTTTCATTGAACTTGAATCATTTCATGAAACATACCTGCAGGCCGTTGTGGCGTAGGAGGAGACGGTGAAGGCGGCCACGTAGGCCAGCTGCTGCGCGGGGTCGGAGAACTGCGCCGCCTGGTCGAGGATGGCGGAGTACTCGTAGTCCTCCGTGAGCCGCTGCAGCATGGACAGCGGCTCGCTGAAGTTCACCGGGATCGGGATCTTCGACAACTCTTTACCTGTACCACAGAATACTTTATAGTACCTTACTGGTACAGCTCGGTTAACAACAGCTGGCACGTTCACAGTACTCACACAAACACATTTTGTCATACAGCGTGTTCTAAATGTTTAGTATTTTCACATCACTAAACTTTTGTTATCTATCTAATCTATTTGATCTGTCAAAAATGTATTTTGCCTCTCTCTCTCTGTGGTGTGAACCTGAATTACATGGAAGTGTTGAAAGAGCTCTTCGTTTTATTGAAATGTAATAAAATGCCTGGTGCCTTCGCCTGAGTGGATTTGGCAGCATAGAATACTTAACTAAATTTGGAAATGGTCAGAGTAGTCCACAAAGATTCCTAACACTAAAGAAATGGATATATGTATATAATTTTAACCAGGTTGCGCCCAAGCTTGTTTTCGGCGCGCTGAGTGCCGCGAATATCGTTTTAAAATAAGTATTAATAATACATTTTTGTCATTGTAGATAATTTTAAATCCTTCATAAAAAAAAATTGTACCATAAGCCCTAAATCGCACACTTGTTTAACAGACGTTAAAAAAGCTCTCGTGCGAATGAGGCCTTACTGTTATTATTGTTATGCATGAAATAGTAAAAAACATTATAGACTATTTCACGAGACTATCCTCCTAATGTTTTGTAATCCATGGTTATTTAAATAAATTATTATCAAACAAAAAACTACCTCAAAATAAATAAATCACACTGTGTTTCATAATAGTAGTAAAACCGAACCATAACTTTCGTGATACTAAAAAAATAACTAAACCTTTGGAGTTGCACAATGACAAGTGAAAGTGTTGTGTGTAAAAGTGCTGAAAAACACATGTATAAAGTGTCTCTATAATTAAGAAAGACTGAGATGCGACAATGAACAACGTTGGGTCATAGCTTTCAAAATCAATATAATTTTACTATATTTTTTGTTTGGGGCATAGATAATGGAGAGATAAATCTAACCTAACAAGAAATGTAAAAGAAGGTAAGAAATGTAACCTAACAAGGTTGATGATCAAGCAACTAAAATAACTGTGTAAAATCCTACCCAAACCTAGACAGCTTGTGCGCTTACCAATGCAGTTCTTCATAATGGACCAGAGTGAGAGCGGGTAGTTGGGCTTGTCGGGGACACGCGTCCGCCGCGGGTGCCCGTCCACCATACTCGTGGCTTCCGACGCGTGAGGCTACAACAGTGTGCAATATGCCTTATAAATTATTATAAAGCTGATTACAAACTACGGAATATAATAAAATATATAAATATCGCTCACCCTACTTTTAAATGTCAATGTTCACACTTAGATGTAATAATATTATATTACATCTAAGTGAAAGAGAGAGAGAGAGATAGAGTGAGTAAGATAATTATATATTATATTATATTTCCATAGTTTGAAGGCAACTTAATATCCATTTTTGTTGTATACTATAACATATTTTTCCTTAAAGGTAACCCAGTAGCTTCTCGCTGAAATGCGTGAGAGGCACACTATAAGCGGCCCATAGGACCTTGTTATCGCGAACTGACTATCAAATCACAATACAAGTGAAAACCCTAAAACTCCAGAAGATCTAAAACGCCGGGCGAATCGCGTCACTTACGCATTTCTCCGTGGTTTCTGCGATTTGTTTGTTTATCTTGTCAGCTAAGGAAAACAAGTATAGATGATGCCGAGGACTCGACTTCCAGCGCGTAGATTTAAGTTTTTGAAGAATCCCGTAAGAAGTCTTCGTTTTTCCAGATTAAACCTAATTCTAGTGGTAATGTTTAAAAGTAGAAATCAGTGCAGCGTGTCAATTTACCCTTTCATATTACGAGTACGATAGAAGATAGTCTCACTCACCCATATCATAATTTCCTGTTTCTCTTTGTTGTCAGTTAGCTTGCTAGCCGTGGCTGTCTCGGCTCCGCCCATCGCGCTTTCTGCCCTTTCCTTATCTTCCACGAATATCACCTAAATAACCATATTTATAGTTTAAAATTTATTTTAAGAAGCAAAACTTTTACTGTAATTATTGTACCTTTATGATTGAAATCACAAACTCAGTTTTAGCACAGTTTTAGCTGTTTTGTTTGAAAATGAGTTCAAGTTTGTATTGTTAGCCAAAAAAGAAAAAAGTATTTTGATTAGAAGTGCAATTACCGTTTTGTTCACCAGCTCCTCAATTATTGAATTTTGAGAAAGTTTTTTTTTTTTTAAATTACTAGCGCTTGGCTGCAATCAGACCTGCTAGCAAGCGATGATGCAGCCTAAGATGGAGCGCGCTTGCCTAGAAGTCATCAGAAAATAAGCAAACCTGTTGAGTTTCAGTCACAGTTTCACCTTCTGACTCATCTGAACTTTCGCCGCTTTTCACTTTATTTTTTCTATTTACCTGTAAAACATAAAACCCATTTCAACAACTTACAAATTAATAATTTAGATTCCACCAAAGTCCTAACCATAATAATTTGTAATGCAACATAAGACCAAGGCTGACTCAATGTGCCTAATGAACAGAATACAAATTAGCTTATTAATACATAGGTAATGTGAAAGTACCTGTTCAGTTTTGAAGCCAAAGCCTATCCAAGTTATAAAGGTGACAAAATTGTGTGTTGGTTACCTTTTCAATCACAAAACCAATCTTGACAAAAGAAAGGGTTGCTCGCAATATGACAAAACAACTTACCTACATATGTATATTATTATTTATATATTTTTTATTATTTTAATAAATACAAGATATAAATTATGGCTACAATAAATTAAAAGTAAAAATAATTTTTTTTCCTTAGGAGAAAAATCCTCCTCGGTAGGAGATCAAAATAGCTTTTTTCGAAAATTGTACTCTTTTTACTATATTACTAAAATTAAAACTAAACTGAGCTCTTAAAAAATATGCTCATCTAAAAAAAGGGTAACTATAATTTTCCAAAATTATAGCTATTTTGACCTCTGTTTGATGATTTTTCTCTTTAAGAAAACATTCAGTCACTCTCACTTTTAATTTATTGTATTTTACTATAATAAATAATAGAAAATAAAATAAATATGGTTAACTTTTTGTCATAATATGCTCCAATATACTATAGTTTTCTTACTTCCTTTACTTAATTCCCCTGCTTTGACAATTATCTGAAAATATCTTATACTGGAATTCAGACGACATGTATCATATACAACCTTAACGCATTGCATAAAGGTTGAATATGACACATGTCATCTGAAAGGCCCCTAAAGAAGCTCCTATCTTGACTAAGAATTCCAGTGTTAATGTCACAAGTAAACAATACATGAATTCCGCTGAAAACATCAAGGGCATTAGCTAATATGATGACATATATCAAGTGTAAACTCACAGGCACTTTAATTACGAATGAAGTCTTGTCCTCCATAGCAGAGGAGACTCCTTCTTCCATGGCGTCAAAGAACTCATGTTCCTCATCCTCTGTTTCGTTTCCTTGCCCCGAACCATTCCCGCCTGATTACAAAATAAACATAAATATTAAAAATATGACACTCGAAACATGTACACTCCATAAAATACCATAAAGTCTTAAATCTAACTCCACATAGATGAAATCACGGGCATCATCTATTTGGTACAGAGATAGTTTGCATCCTGAAGATGGATATAGGCTACTTTTTATCCTGAAAAATTAAAGAGCTCCAATGAAATTTTTGGAAAAGCTAAATCAACACGGATGAAGTTATAGGCATCATCTTAAGACAATGTTAAAAAGAGACAGAGGTATACTGCTGACATAAATCTGTCATCTGTAAATAGGGTTTGCATTACTTCCATCTGAAAAAAGATTTGAGTTACTCTCGAGTCACATCTAAAGTAGTTTTACTTCGAAAATGTATATTATCACAAGCATTTAACAGTGATTTAGAAGCAGTAGCTAACATTGAATAATGAACAATGGATGAATACTTGAAAAAATATAAATGATCAAAAGTGGTACATAAATGATTAAGAGTGGTGGGTACTTCACTTTGAACAGTCTGTGCTGGATACAGTATTTGATACAGGTAATTTACACACCAATGGAACACTGCTGACATTTCCTTTTAAATGAGGTAAAATATTTTCACTCCTACAATGAGGATAACATTTTTATGTTTTTTTTTTTTATATTTAACAAATAAAAAAGATTATTATTAACCTTTTATTCAGTCAATACCTACAATATGAATTTTAGTTACATTTTTGGTAGATTGTCTTGTCCATTGACATGTCTAGGTAGGTATGTGATTTTAAGCTGTTCTGTAACACGAAAAATGTTTTGTAAATATAATTCCTAAGAAGATCAATATGCTACAGATAAGTATTTCTGGTAAGTCAGTAAAACTTGCTGTTGCCTGTAAATTGAGAGATTGCAATCAGTACCAATTCCAGTGTAGAAGTGTGACAATTTATGATTTGCAAAAAAATTATGTCAGCATCTTCTAAAACTAACATAAATCGTCTTGCAGCATTTGTTTTCACTTACCGCCCACAGTGAATACCATATTGAAGAATTATGTACCCGTCATTGCAAAACAAGCAATCAGTGCTAATTTTTTGCAAACCACTAGATACACAAGGCCAAGATCACGAAACACGTATTTCACTAATATATAGGTACTTATGACTGTAGCCACACATCACTGTTTTTCTAAATACCAGGCGAACGATAATTAGGTAAATAAAAAAGCAACTTGCCCATTGTACCAATTAAGTAATGAAATTTTATTGTAATCGTACACAACCTTCAACCTTGAGACAGCCAAAAAATAAAATTGTAAAAATACGACCTCCGAAACAATAAGCGATTGCGGTATTACGTACCAAAACCAAATGTGTATTTATTTTCCGACACACATTTTTTTAATTTCACTTTATTTTATCACACTTCTAATTTAGTGCACTACAAACAAATCTGATTTAACAATAAAAATCGCCCAATAAAATTAATTAAAAATTAGCCGTAGCCCGTCACGAGTCATGCGTCAATTTTTCTTTTTTTTTATGGGTTCACGGCTTTGGATTCTAACTTGACAGCCTTCAATTATTATTTTTAATTATCTGGTTTTACGGCTCTGGGTTCTAACCTTTTTAGGCCTGGTAGTTTAAAATTGCAGTGTTATGAATTCAATGCTGCAGTAAATTTCTTGACTAGTCTCACTATATCCATTCCATTCAAATCAATTCAATTCAAATATCATGCACACCAATTCAATTCTGCGATTGAACCACAGAAGAATAACACAGGAGTCGCCCAAAGGGAAAAATCAAGAAAACTTAGTCTGTCAATAAACTAATTTTTAACGTTGAAAAACTATTTACAGGTAGGTATAACGAAAGACTAAAACGATTTACAGGCTTCCGTATCAGAAGGAAGCCAAGGGGACCCTATTACGAAGCCTCTGCTGCCTGTCCGTCCGTCCATCTGTCAGCGGCGCCATGTAAATAAAAAAAATTTTACTAAGGTACAAAACCCTTCATGTGTGAGTCCGACTGACACCATTTGAGCGGTTTTTGTAGCATTTTTAGAAATCTGCAACTGCAATGCATGATGCAATACTACGGAAAATGACACTTGATGTTTCTTTTATCTACGCCCATGCTTTAAATCTTCTATACTTAAAAGATTTTGAAACAGTTAGCTTTTTGCCAACATTAAAACACCCAATGTCAACAACCATAATATCATCCAAAGGAATGATATATAATGTTGTACTGAATTTCATAATAAAACTCCTTTGTCTTTTTTTTCGATCTGTTCTGCACAAACGTTTCCTCAACAGATAGTTCTTACTGTTCAAAATACTTAGCCCTAATTTGCACGAGCGTTAAAAAAGCGTTGACGTGTGAACAGATAGTTGGGAATGCATTTGTTCTATTTGAACGCTTTTTTAACGGACGTTAAAAAAGCTCTCATTCAAATGAGGCCTTATGTGGTATCTGTATGAATTTCAAAAAATTGAACATTCTCTTTCACGCGCGTTTCACTACCAGAACGCCGCGCGCCGTAAAAAACCGGCCAAGTGCGAGTATTAAAACATTGGGTGTCATAACGTTGGCAATAAGCTAACTGTTTCAGAATCTTTTCTAGGTACAGTACTTCTATTTAATTAATGAATATTGATTCTGCATTGTGCTGGAATTCGTTCGTGTTCAATTGCAAATCTCTCAAACAAGAGTGGTTTATATAAACTATAATGAATGATGAATTGTTAATCAATAAACTACATAGCCTAATTAATAAAAAGTAAAAACAAACCAATAAAGTAATTACCTGAGTGCGGCGTGCTTCTAGCGGTGACGGTTTTCTCCAGATTGTCGTGTTGCCGCGCCAGTTGTTCCACCACCTCTTGTAGCCGCATCTTCTGTTCGCGTTCGTGCTGCAAGGCCCGGCTCATACGCGCACTGGAAGCTGCCGCTGCGCTCATAAACTCTGAGCAAGCCTAGTTAACAGAAATGAATTATTATTATTATAGAATTACATTCAATCTTTTTGGAGGCTGACAAGTGAGCTGTGAGTGTCAAACGGTTCATATTTTCTAGCAGACACTTAGCATTGCTCTTCAAAATAATGTTGGGTTAATATAGAAAAATAGACTTTACGAGAAAACAAGGGCCAACACTCAACAATGTAACTAATTGTTTTATGGACAGTAAATAATTGGTTGAGTTTGATACTTTGTAGACTACAATTGTTACTTAACTTACTTTAACTTTGTATACAAGAAACATACATTGACATTCATATCCTTAAATGTCTCTGGACATATTATCTTTTGATTATAAGGCTATTTTTCGTTTTTAAAAATAATAACCAATGTTAATAGTATATATGCTTAATGTGACACAGGTAGCTTTGTAACTAAAGGGCAGGTAAATGTATGAAGGTGTTTCTTGGGTCTAGATAATATACATCACATAATAAAACCAGTTGCAATATAATACTAAAACTTACATTCATCATTGCATTACAAGATATCCTAAAGAGAGTAGCACGTTCAGAGACTTGTTTTGTAGTATCGGTGGGAGGTATCTCTAAGTCCACAAGAGAGCGCTGCAGTGCTGCCCCATGTCGCGCGACCAGCTCGGAGCAAGTTCGCAAGTCGTGAAACCGAGCTGCCAACTCTCGGGCTATCCCACCTGCATCTTCTGTCTCACCATCTGTCCCTCCCACATTTGTGGGTCCTGTGGACATCTGGTCTTCATCATCATCTGACTCCTGCGCCCGACTGTATGAAATATAAACAGATTACTTAATAATTTAAAAAAATACATAGTTAAAAAAAAATTGCAAATCCGTCCAGAAACCTTGAAAAAATTGGTGTACACATTAAAAAAAACAGGCCGAATTAAGAACCATCTCCTTTTTGGAAGTCAGTTAAAAAGGTACAAGGTTGACATTATCTTAGTACTTGATTAGTAAATATTTTTCACTTACATGGCTTTGGCCTTTGCTAGTTCGAGTGCTGTGACCCAGCTCTGTCGCTCCACCTCATCATGGGCGCGGATGTGGAAAGTCTGTGTGCCACCATTGCTGATGACAAATGTGCAAGAGTCTGCTGTGTGAATCAAAGCACCGAGCAGTGATATAGTGCCACGACACGTATGAGACATCTCTGCTTGGTTCCTGAAATGTAAAATGTATGCCTTTAACTAGCAAACACAGTTTCAAAAATGTGTTAAAAATCGGTGCGAGTGTGAGTCTGACTCACCCACTGATGGTTCCGTAGCTTAGTAAAAAAGTAAATATTTATTTTTGTGTAATTGATGTACCATTTAAAAAGCTAAACCCTTACTTGATTTAAGTGTGAAGGAAAACATTGTGAGGAAACTTGTACATCTAAGAGTTCTCCATAATGTTCTCAAAAGGTGTGAAGTCTGCTATTCTGCACTTCTCATTCTGAAAGGAGACCCATGCCCTCTAACAGCCGTGGCAGCGGTGGTTGATGGGGACGAATGGGTCAGATAGAGTCAGCTTTGGCAAATACATATAACCCCATATATTAACATAGGCAGATAGGAGTCGTATAAGTGAGCACAAGGGTATAGCTTACAGGCACCAGACAGTTACATAGAGATTAATGAGTTGAAAAGGGATGAAATTAATAGGATTGGAGGTAACAATTTATATGTCTCCTACATACACCAAATGTAAACATAGGTATTTCACAAATTGTTAGAGATGATTATCCACTTTTTGTTGATCTAGATTTGTCATATATTGACATAATTCAACAGTATCTAATATATTATTCGTACAGATCTACAGCGTGTAAAAAATAGTAACTGATTAAGTAGAAAAGATAAAATCAACTAACGAAAATTACGATTTGGTACTCAAATAACAATCAAATGCTAAGTTATAATTAAAGATATTGCTGAACAGCAAGTATTTCTGCAGAGATCGAGTTATTTACAAATAAACTCTAAAATAGTTTATAATTTAATACCTATGTAAGATTTTACCTGTAATATGATAATAATCCATTTGACAACACGAACCATCTTCGCTGATATCCTTTAAGATAATTCGTCCACTTGAACAACCACCCCTTTTTTTCGGGTTCTCCGGGAGCAGGTTGACCCTTGGGCACAATTGCGTCGGACATTTTTACTTAAAAAATTTAGTTTACGAAGATGGAAAAAACATATCACACCGACAAGGCCGAGCCAACGTAGTGATTAGTGATTATGATTACATAGTACATACACCAAGGAACATTAAACTCTTTTTCATCTTTGGCCGGGCCACGTTCGGTCGCGTTCGGTGGTGCGGAGTGATTACATGTTATTGGTCTGTGGTAATTACCATAGAGTACCTACCTATATCTATATTACCGGATTAAGCTCGACACTCCATAGTTATATCGGGGACTTCGTCTGTGGTAGCGTTTGCTGGTGCGCGTGTTGTGACTTTTTGGAGTGTTTTTTTTTTTGTTAAAACTGACTGGAAAGCGCTCTAAGGGGGTGCCGTGGGTATGTCGGCGAGCGCCGGCACAGATGGGGTCCATACTTATATAGTTTAACTAAATTGTTACAAATCTAACAAACTACAAACTTGACATTGGCTAATCTTTGTAAAGCCAGACGAGAAAAAAAAAATAGTTATATCGTAGTAATCAGGTATATACTCTTTGGCTTGCTAGAACTCATAGAACCTAGAACCCAGCCCAGTGATATAAAAAGTAAGTAGGTAGTCTTTGGTAGGTAGGTGCGGTAGTGCTCCTCTATTAGTCTGTGGTAGTTATGGTTTCAGTTGTAAAAATTGTACGGCGGGTTGTTCAAGGTGATCCATTCTAAATTATTGCTTCTAAAACATTTTGTTAGTTGCACTCGTAGATTCAAACTCAAAAGTTATTATACACTTTGTAGTATATAATAAATTAGCTTTTCGAGTGTCAAAACCACTGTCGACACTCGTAGTTATCCTAAATCACTTTGATAGGTATTTATTTAAATAAAATTTCAGCTGTTGTTTTCACTATAATCAATTTCTTGTTTCTTTGGAACTAGGTCATCAGATCTTTTCTCCTTACAAAATGGGAAGCTCATACTCAAGGTCCTATTCACCAAATTGTGGACCAGCAAAAAATGAATCTGAAAACCGTGAGTATAGCCAAGAGGTACTTACTTAGAAACATTTGTATGTAGATCTATAGATATTTATATTCCCAATTCTTGGATTAGAGTGCCGCTTTGAACTTGAAGTTACTGCTGTTTGGAACTTGTAAAAAGTCTAAACTGGTGCAATGGTTTTTGTATGATGTATTACCAACAAAGTATATATGAATAATGTTCATAAAATGCTTGGAATGAGTGCCTAATTTCCTAGCCCAAAACCGAAACTCCAATTTGGCTTTTTTGGTGTGAATAGGCAATCTGAATAATAACTTTGAGTGTATAATTGGACTTAACTATTGTTTTATTTTAGTGTTTATATTAGCATCATAGAAGTAATCTTTTCTAGTGGACAGCATGATAAAATGTTGAAGAGTCTGAATATCTAGACAAATTTTTTTGTTTACTTTGTTCTATAGAACAATTATTAATGAAAGAAAAATCTCAATTGTTCTATGGAACAAATTAGGATAAAATTGTCTCATTTTGTCCGATGACATCAAATTCTATATAACAAATGGGACTTAACTGCTGTGGGGATTTGTGAATTGATATTGTTGGTACCAAGCATTGACTTTATCATTATTATATTATTATAAGGTTCTTACTCTTCAATCTGGATGCTACACATTATGCAATTTTTAGAAATTTTTAAAAATGACTGTTATTTTTTACTAGGTGGCACAATATCACGTACTGATTCTACATGCCAATATGTGGAGTCTGTGGTATGTAAAGTGAATGACCTTCAAGAAAATGAGATGAAGGTGTTTGATGTAGGCGAAGAAGGGAAAGTGCTAGTCATCAAACAGAAGGGAGAATTTAGTGCTGTAGGTACAAAGTGTACCCATTATGGAGCCCCATTGGTGTCTGGAGCCTTGGGAGATGGCAGAATAAGATGCCCCTGGCATGGAGCCTGCTTCAATTTAAAAACAGGAGATATTGAAGACTTTCCTGGTTTTGATTCCCTACCATGCTATCAAGTCACTGTCTCTGAAAAGGGTGAAGTAAAGGTAAATAGGCCATTCTATATTACTATTTATTATTATATATTATTATTATTCTATATTTATTATTATATATTATTATTATTCTAGCTAATGGCCGCGACTTCGACTGTGTGTATTTAGGTTTTAAAAATCCCATGGGAACTATGATCGGTGATGATAAACGTAGCCTTTGGCATTCTCCAGGTTTTTAACTATATCCATGCAAAAAATTCACGTCGATCTGTTTGCGTGATTAAAGGACAACCAACAAAAACCTTTCGCATTCATAATAACTATTAATTAATAACTTCAATCATTTTGCTTCTCTGATAAAGGCAATCTTTTTAATGCCTTAACAAACTTACATAATGTAATTATTGGTATATATGTGACTAATAAGCTGCCAGTGAGTAATGTATGTATGTGATCATACCTATTTTTCGTCCTTGACTATTAATAGGTACTTACCTACTACTTTACGACAGAAGGTTCATTTCTGGGTTACAACTTTTTCTAATAAAACCAATGTTAAAAATCGGAGATAGACTCGTAATTTTTGGCAAAGTTGAACCACCTTAGCATGAATATGGAATGATGCTACTTTTTAATAATAATAACTGTTCGTTTTGCTTTCATTAAACTGCCGTACCCATCCATATTAACGCGTATCTTTTCTGTTTTCCGTCTAAAACCTATAGTTTAAAAGAAGTCCGCGAAAACTTTTTAAAAATTCAGGGTATAAAATCACACTTCACACTAATATTATAAAGGAGAAAGTTTGTATGTGTGTGTGTGTGTGTGTATGTTTGTTACTCCGTCACGCAAAAACTACTGGACGGATTGGGCTGAAATTTAGAATGGAGATAGATTATACCCTGGATTAGCACATAGGCTTTTTATCCCGGAAAATCAAAGAGTTCCCACGGGAATTTTAAAAAACTACATCCACGCGAACGAAGTCGCGGGTAACAGCTAGTATGCTATAGCTGCAATACTACTATTTTCTATGCTATTAAACCGATCGCGAGCAATTTACTCTTATTCATTGAGAAGTTCTGTTCTCTATCTCCGAAGATAGGCATCAGATCTTCACCAAACTAAAATGGGACCACCTCGGAAGTATGACCTACCAAACAATAAAAAATATCAAAAAAAACCGGCCGAGTGCAAGTCTGAGGGTTCTGTACTCGGGTATTTTTTCCAACATTTTGCACGACAACTCAAAAACTATTATACATAAAAATAAATAAAAATCTGTTTTAGAATCTACAGGTAAAGTCCTTTCATATGATACCCCACTTGGTATAGTTATCTTACTTTAAAAATTGAAACACATTTTTTTTAATGATGTAACCACAAATTCGCGGTTTTCAGATTTGTTCCTGTTCTTGTGCTATAAGACCTACCTACCTGCCAAACATGATTCTTGGTCAACGGGAAGTACCCCATAGGTTTCTTGACAGACACGACAGACAGACAGACAGACAACAAAGTGATCCTATAAGGGTTCCGTTTTTCCTTTTGAGGTACGGAACCCTAAAAACGGTCATATTTGGCGGAGTAATCAATCGTGTAACAAACATACAATCGCGAATAGAGAAAAAACCTCCTCCTTTTTGGAAGTCAGTTAAAAACAAAGGAGCCCCACTCCGTCGATGGGCCTTGCACCTTAGACGTCGTGTTGCGAGGCCGCAGCCCGCAGCATAGTAATGGACAAGTGTTAATTAAAAATTTATAACACCCCCGACAAGTGAAGGTTACAATAACTAGAAAAGAGCTGATAACTTTCAAACAGCTGAACCGATTTTCTTGGATTATAGCTTAGAAAACTCTCGATCAAGCCACCTTTCAAACAAAAAAAAAAACTAAATTAAAATCGGTTCATTAGTTTAGGAGCTACGATGCCACAGACAGATACACAGATACACACGTCAAACTTATAACACCCCTCTTTTTAGGTCGGGGGTTAAAAATGAATTACCTACGTCCTACATACTTCAAAATTGCCCACTCCCCGCGGCGTAATGCTTATTTCCAACGATAAAAAAGTTACACCGGTTTTGTTCGATATACCTACCTACTTACTTACTTAGTTATTTAACATATCATTGTTACTGCCAAAACCGGAAAGTCACTTAAAGATATTTATTTTTTTCATTTTCAGGTTAAAGCTAAACTTAGTGACCTGAAGTCTAACAAACGAATAAAAGATATGGGAATGTCGTCATCTCTTGATGAGTCATCTGTCGTGATCGTTGGCGGCGGGCCGTCCGGCGCAACTTGCGCTGAAACATTACGGAGCGAAGGTTTTACAGGCCGTATTACTGTAGTCGCTAAAGAGAACTACTTACCATACGATAGAATAAAGGTGTCCAAGATCGGCACAGCGACAGACATAGAGAAACTGCAAGCTAGATCTCAGCAATATTATCAAGATGCAAATATACAAATTTTGAATGGTGTCGAAGTGACAAAAGTTAATGCAGATAACAAATCTGTCGAATTAAGCAATGGCTCTAAACTATCATACAGCTCCTTATATCTTGCTACTGGCTCGAAACCTCGTGTTCCTGATATACCAGGCATAGACTTGAAAAATATATTTACAGTTAGAGACTTCGATGACTCTATGAACATACTCAAAACATTGGGCAAAGAAAAAGATAAAGATGTTGTTGTCTTGGGTTTAAGTTTTATTGGTTTGGAAACTGCATCGTCGTGCGTCTCGAAAGCCAAGTCGATGACTGTTGTGGGGAAAGATGTTGCGCCGCTGGGACACATATTCGGAAAAGAAATAGGCCAGAGCCTTCAAAAATTATTTCAGGACAATGGAGTGTCATTCTATTTTGAAACCACAATTGCCAAATGCAATGGTGAGAATGGTGTCATTCAATCAGTACAATTAACCAATGGCACGACACTTCCCGCTGATATGTTAATTTTGGGTGTGGGAACCACATTTTACACTGAATTTCTCAAAGATAGCGGCATTGCCATGAAACCGAATGGTGCGGTTACCGTCAATGATAAGCTGGAAACAAACATCAAAAACGTGTACGCCGGCGGCGATATAGCTTTTGCTCCAGTTTTCGCCCTTGATAATGAACCAATGTCTATTGGACACATAGGCTTAGCACAATATCATGGGCAAATTGCAGCTAAGAATATTTTAAAGAAAGAAACAGCCCTTAGAACTGTACCGTTTTTCTGGACGATGGTATTTGGGAAGTCTATCCGCTATGCTGGATGTGGTAAACCAGCAAGTTTCCAAATTGAAGGAGATATCTCATCATTAAAGTTTGTCATATTTTTCTTCAATGAGTCGGAGAAAGTGATTTCTGTAGCATCATGTATGAGAGATCCTGTTGTATCACAATTTGCAGAACTACTTTATCAGGGGAAAACACTTTACAAAAAGGATCTGAAAGATGATCCTTTTGCTTGGATAAAAAATATAAATTAGTTACCAAATCACAAATGCCTACAAAATCACAAAGCATAATATATTATTATACCAGTATTAATGTAATCTCTATATTTTCATTAAATGCAAATATGCAAATAAATATATAAAATCTTATTTAAGCTATAAGATGTATGTATGTATGTGCTGCAAACTTTGCTGTGTAACATAGTAATAAGTACTTAAAAGAAAAATATTATTATGCATTGGCACTATAATTTAGAGATACCTAGTCCTCTTGAAATAATTTTAAGTTAATTTCTTTATCGCTTGTAAACTCTGACCCATACAAATAGGTCACATAACCAGATCCTAAATTATTTTAAAAGTTGTAGAAATACAGCAAATGTAAGATCATAGAATTTAATCATACGAATGAAGGGAAAAATATAATATGATTTAAGATAAAAAAAAAATTGTGAAAATTGCAATCAATTTTCTTTACAGATTTATTTTTTTTGATGTTTACTGATTTATTTACTTTGATTATTATTAAGACCGATTTTCAATCGCCAAATAATCAATAGAAATAATTCTGAAATTTTGTCATTTTTTGTATCAGCATCAGACAGTATCAGGTTTGTATTTTACAAATCAGCCAAAATTATTGGATTAAGTTTACTTAAAATTGGAAATGTGGTGTGGAATATAAAACTTTGCAAGGGTCATTCCAAATGAAATGTTGAGCTTGGAAAACTTTCTGTGACTGTTAGTACAAACTACAAATATATTAGAACCAATGAACCTGTTCAGTTCAAAAACTATATTACCTACAGGAAAGAATATTTTCTACATAATATTGTAATACTTGTTGGTTCCTGGAATCAAGCATACAGGCAGACCAGCATTTTATAAAACATGCCAATAGCATTTGTATGCAAACTATGGCTTTTTGAACTATATTGGCACTAACAATTAAACTAATTAGCCACAATTTTAAAAAAAACTTAATCAATTATATAAGAAACTAATCTATAATATTAATGTGATAATTTATCTATAATTGTAAGGTTTAATTGGTTGAATAAAAATTTAACTTTTATGGCATTTTTTAGAGTATCTTATTTATCATAAAAATGATAAAACAAATAATACAACAAATTTATGAGTTGTGTTATTATTTCAAGGTCACTTTCTAAAACCTGATTTATTTGAAGCCCCCTTAGTGTTTGCCTTATGGTGAAAAATTACCATCCCCCCTTATCTCTAACGTTTGCAAAGTGAAAAATCTAAAACTTTCAGAATGCATAGAGGTTTAGATAAATAATAACAGGAAATCTCTAGTTTTTAGAAATCTGTAATACCTAGGTACTTCTTTAAAACTTATTTATAATAGTAAACCGTAGGTACCTGGATGACTAATATGTTTTGAAAATTTTAATCAGAGAACGCATTTAATATTACTGATAATAATAATTAGTTGTTTGCCGGTAACTTTGTAGGCTTCCTGCGGGAACTGTCTTTTCCCGTGGATTTTCCAAAAAAAAAAAATGTTTCACGTTATAAACCTTGTCCTAACAAATACAACATTAAATAATTATCCAATTTGGTGCAGTCGTTCTCAAGTTATGGTGTGACCAAGGAAAATAAGGATTCATTTTTATAGATATTTGATATTATAGAGCCCAAAACAGTATTGTATACAGTAGTGTTGTTCTGGATATCCATATCCGTAACCGAAACTATTGGATATCCGAAATAAAAAAATATCCATAACCGTAATTGAATCCGTAATAAAAGTTTTGGATAGTTTCGGATAGGGCGGAGTCTAACTAAATACTACACTCGTACGAATTAACTGTGTGCACTCCGCTGGAATCCGACACCTTCATCAGTTCACATTTTACAGTTCCTTAAAAAATTAATATCCGTAACCAAAACTATCGGATAATCCGAAATAATTTAATATCCATAACTGTAACCGAAACCGATATTATTTTTTACCAATATCCATATCCATATCCGGATCCGAAATTATATATCCATAACATCCCTAGTATACAGTACCATGCAATATTTTAACCATCCTCTCCAACCCTCATATAGATACTACTACCAAATTAATTTTATCAATGTCTATCTACTACCATAACCATGAGTGGAGGCAGTGAATAGTGAGAGAAAAATTGGTGTTTACATAACACACTAAACTTTTATTACAATATATTGATTTACTACAATTAAATAAACAGAATTAAGTATATAGAATTACAATCATGATGTTGTTCATCAATCCCAACCTTCTTTTACACGCAGATGCTGTAGCCGCTCATATAAAGTGACATCCTCTTTGAACATTCTATTGCTAGTTTCCTGAAATCGCTTCTTTCTAGCTTCGTGTTTACCTAATGCCTTTGCATGTCCATGACTTTCTTCCTGAAAAGAACCAGAATATAAAAGGCTGATTTTGATACCTGAATTGTAATATTTAGTGTCAAGGTAGGTATTAGCCCAAAATAGGTATGATAGTGATTTTTTTTGTGGGCCTTCCTAGAGGATCTAGATTTTTGTGTAGGTACATAACTATTACCTATATAATATATCACTGTAATAAACATAATATAAAATTAGCATAGGTACCTCTGTGAGGTATGGATGTCGCAAATAAAACATATTTTGCTCTTCGATAGCAAAATCTTGTTCCAGTTTACGAAGGTGTTTGGGCTCCACTTTTCTAACCAGACGATCTTTTCCTCGGAATATATTACCATTTGGAAGCCGATTACGACGAAATAAACATAAAGTTAACTTCATTTTTTGGAATATACAAAACGCCAATTAAACAAAAACAATTATTTAAGTTTCAGCCTCTTATATTAAAAAAACAAAACGTGAAATCCAGTAATATCACAACCTAGGGTTCCATGTCCGTTTTTTTTAATTTTTTTTACTGTCAAAGAGATATTCATATGTAATCACATGGTGATCACTACGTTTTTTAAATGTGGTTTTACGGCTCTGGATGCCTGATCTCTATGATGTATGAAATTACAACCAAAGAGTATGTTACCTCGAATCGCGGTTTAGATCATTTTTTCAACTTGCTTTACGGCTTGTGGTCCAGAGAGAATGTCCAGGGAAGATCCAGGGAACCTTACCTATTAGCGAGCTCGAAACAATATTTTTATTGCTCCGAAATACCGAGAAAGTCCAATGTAAAGTACTTACCTAAATGCTACAATCTTCCTTGAACACTTTGATCTTATTCATACAAATCAAAAGGATAGACACCTCAACTCGAGTCTCGAACAGTGTATGTGTGTATGTTGCGTCAACCAAAAATCACCAAAAATATAAAATCGCATAAATCACGTAAATGCTTGAAGATTGTAAACGGTCAAAATGCTTGGCTCAAGCATAAATAAATCAAGGAAAGTATTTTGAGAACGTAACAAAGTCGCGGCCATCAGCTAGTTTAACCAGTAGGTCATAGGTAATGAAAACTATAAAGTTGAAGTCTCTGTCTGTAATTTCGAAATAACTAGTTCCAAGAGATGGGTCTGCCCGCGAAATTCAAATTAAATTTGGTTTTTCACAATTTGTAAATTAATACGAAAAAGTAGGCTTATGGCATCCTAATTCCGACAATGGTAGTATCATCTCCACAGGATTACATAAAAATCTTTACTTGAAAGTGTTCAGTTCAAGAAATTAGTCAAAATAATGAGTTTGACATGAGTTACTCACAAATTAGTCGATACTATAACTAATTTCTTAAACTGGACCGTTTCAAGTAAAGATTTTTATATGGACCTGTGAGGATGATACTGCCATTGGCGCAATTAAATTGCCATAAGCCTACTTTGTCGTATTAGTTTACAAATTGCGAAAGACCAAATTAAAGTATTTCGCGGGCAGACCCGTCTCATGCCGCTAAGCTCGTATAGTTATTTGAACGGTAGGTACCATGACTGAAACACATGTTTTTAAATTTTTTTTCGGAATGGCTGAAGTTATTTTGATGGGACTTTCACAAACAAGTAGAGGATTATTGGTTAATCCTCTACTTGTCTGTAGCATAGGCTACTTTTTTAACCGACCTTCAAAAAAGGAGTTGTGTTTTTCTACCTATATACACCAATATTTCCGAGATTTCTGAACCGATTCGACTTATTTTTTTTTAATCGATAGAGAAACTTTTCGACAGTATCCCATAAAAAAAATTTAGATTCCAACTCTTCAATCCTGATGCTGCAGGGGACCTGATCACTAAAACTGATGGGATTTATAGACTGTCCGCTGTAAATTGTTATTGGAGGTATCTATACCAAGTAGACTTTGTCGTTGACCTCGAGGACCCAACTCCTCAACCCTGATGCTGTATGGAATTGCATTCCTAAATTCTTGTGATCCCTCGGGATTTTTAAAGAATCATCCATTCAAATGCTTTTTATGTGGTACAGAAACACGTTGCATCCGGGGACGGACTATTACGGATAGGCTACTTTTGTCCTGGGAAATCAAAAGTTCCCACGGGATTTCTAAAAACCTAAATCCACGCCGACGAAGCTGCGGCATCAGCTAGTTTATAATAAAATTATGTTTGTAAGTAGCTTCCTTGAAAATAAAATTTCTAAAGAAATTATATTAAAGGGATAGTAAACTTAAGAGTAGGTAAACTTTGAAAGTAATCAAAAAAGTATCATTTATTTAAAGTCGAACAAAAAATGAACATTCTGCATATTAAATACAAATCAGTTATATTTTTACGAACGTGATTTTTAAATTAGAGTACAATGAAGTAAAAAATAATAGTTTTCAAAATGAGATATCAATCAGCTTCCAATGGTCTGTTTTTTATTATACATACAAAAAATACATCATTTATATTCTGTAAGTACTTTAACAATTTAGTAAACTTTTACCAAATCAACACTCCAGTCTAGCATGATGATAAAATAAATAAGACAGATGTAATAATATGCAAAAAAATGGTAGGTATCCAAAATGCAAGCACTTTGGTAGGGAATTGATGGATTAGGAGATTGAATTGACAATAATTCTATGCACTTATAATTAATCCTACAGTATAATTATTATTATCCTATTACTAACACCTTACTCGTTACTACATATTTGATTTACATTAATCATTAATTATGGCTACCTAATTTTATTTTTGTAATACATTTTCTGAAATTAATTCAGATGATATAAGTATTATTAAAATAAAACAGGCAGACAATAATATAGTTGTCACAGATTATACAAGAATGGTTGCAAATAAATTACTTAACAATGATTACTGGAAACTATAATTGTCTATTTTGCACAGGGGCACATTCATAACTTTCACCAATTAATAATAATTACAGTCAAGATGCAGATCTTATCTTTTGAAATTTGTGACATTGCAAATCACATCACACAAGTCACAATCACACGACAAAATGAATCTAAAACATGGAAGGATTACAAAAACATTTTCAAGATTATATTGGATTTATACACTGAATTTACACCTTATTCTACTAACTCTTCTTTTTAAAAAAAATAACATGTTTGCTTGTTTAATGAACATAGTCACAATATCCTTTTATGAATGGTGTTACATAGCTTATGTTTATTTACACAATACTACCTGAAATCATGGAAGTGCACCACTGACATATTATGTCAGGCAAAAAATATTATGGGCTATAACTCAGTTTTCACACTTCCAGGTTCTAATGTTATTTACCCTTAGCAGTTATGGTCACTGATGATTTAGCAGGTTGAGGTATGATAGTGATCTCATCACTTATTTTTAATGGCTTGAGCAATGGATCTGTGTCTGTGTTCTTAGGCGGTGGGGCTGTAGTCTTCTTGTCTATTACACGCTTGGCCACTACACTGTGAGCGGAATAAACATGATTCTCAAACTGCTTGTACATTCCAAATGTTGCAGTGCACACTGTACATTTGTAGGAGAGATGGGCAGGCTTCAGAGTCATATTATGGTCTCTAGAAACATGATTGAGCAACTTCCACTGGTAAACTCTCCCACATACAGGACATCTACCCGCATCCTTGCCCTTGTTCGCAGCTTCTTGCATAGAACTCGTAACCAAACCATGCGAGCCCAACAAGTGCCTTTCAAGACCCTGATCTGTGAAGAACCTAAATTGGCACTTTTGACAGTTAAGTGGAGGTCTGTTATAAATCATTTTGGGATGGATCTTCACCTTGTGTATCCATTGCATGTGATTTCGCAGTTGTTCCAAATCTTTAATATACCCATCACAAATTTCACATATTACAAATGTAGCCTTGGAATTGGGAGCAGTATTTGATGAAGACGGCTGTGGCGCGCGTGGTAAGGGTGTAATCGATATCTTAGGTGTAGCTGATTGATTTCCTTGATTATTCGGTAATATTGGGTAATTAGAAATTGTGGTCCCACTAGGAGGATTGTTGTGCATGATCATAACTCCGCTCCGAATTATGGGCACGCCGGAGACTGGGGTGCGCGCAGGCCCCGCGAGGGGAGGACGACCTCGAGGGCGCCCTAAAACAGGCATATTTGGTATGACAGGAGTCGACATGTTTAGAGGTGGCCGTCCAAGTGGACCCATTCCAACTTGTGACCGATTGTAACTTGTTTGATATGGTCCTACAATATTGTTACGAGCTCTGGATAACTTTGGTATTTTTGCTGGTGGCTCCCATTCAAGGGGCGGCCCAAGGTTGAATTCTGGCTTAAACTTTTTGGCGCAAGCGATAAGATGGCGTGCCAGCTTAGTTTTGCTATTATCCTCAAAATGACAACTAGGACACTGCTGATAGGCAGGTGCTCGTTCTAGTCTGCCCCTTATATTGTGCTCAGCCTCCATGTGGTACAAAATGTCATGTGGACTTCGTATCTCAAATGGACATGTATTACATTTGTAGATGTTATTTTTCATATGAGGTGCTTCTAAATGATGTGACATAACTAAAATAGATTCAGTTTTGAAGCTACAGAAATCACACCGCTTTTGCTCTAGAGCATATGGTGCATTGAGTTTCTTACTGTATGCCAAATTCTGATTCAGAGACGCAATTGCGGTTTCAGTGGCTTTAGTGCTGCGCCCTGACTTCTTTTCCTTGTAAAGCTTTCTATTTTGTGTTTTCAATAAATCATTTTGAACATATTCCTGCACCAAGTTGAGTCCAATGTTTATGAAAAATTGGCCTAGTGAACAATCAAAGTAACTGTCGGTTTTACCCTTGATTCCCTTAACAATCATATTTAATGGGTCTTTTATCTCTTCTTCTTTTTCTTTAATTACAACCATATCACAATCACTGAGGCCTTCTTCCTCTGACTCACTGGAAGATTCCCCATCCCAGGAATCATCATCTTCTTCAGTTCTGCGCTTCCTTCGTTGTTTCTTCTCCAACTTCTTGTCTTTTGCTGCTTCCTCGGCAGCCTTTTTCTTACTCTCCTCTTCACTATTAACTTCCTCTTCAACTTCTTCACCTCTCTCAATTTTCTCTTGTTTTAGCTTTTCTTTTCTTTCTTTTTCTGCTTTCTCTTTTTCTAATTTTTCTTGCTCCTCTTTTATTTTTAATTCTTCAAGTTCTTTGCCTAGTTTATCTACAAACTCCCTGAATGGTTTGACTGATGGCTTTTCATAAACGTAAGGAACAATGAATGAAGGTGCTTCAACAACAAACATGTCATCTGTTAAAGAGGGCAATATATTGGGCTGTGCAGCTGGTGCATTGTTTTGAATATTTCGTACAGGAGTGGACTTACAACTGATAGGTGTGATAGTTGTGCCTCTAGCAGCAATACTTTGACACAAGTTCTGTGCATCCATTGTGCTTGAAGATGTTTTACTTTGAACCGGGGTGGACCCTTTACCTGATAAAATTGAATTAGTGTCAATAATAACAACTGTGGGCTCTTTATTTTCTTCATCATTGCTGGATTCTGTTTGTTTTGTTGTTGATTCTGAGAGGCTTTTTGTATCATTGATAACTATCGGCTTAGTCTTACTATGAGATTGATTTAGAGGGTCATCAATCAAAACTTCCTCCACATCAGATTCCTCGCCCCCATTTTCTAATGGTTGTTCGTCTTTTTCTTTATCACGATCTTTATTGCTTTGCTGTGATCCTTCAGAGCTATCATTAGAGTCAGAACTAGAGTTTGAACTGTCATCATCATTCGTCACTACACAATCTTCTTCATCGCTGGTTATTTCATGGATTTCAGGGCTGTCTCTTCCAATGGAAACACCATTTTGGTTTTGAATTTCATTCTCGATTTCATTCTCTGAATCACTGCTGTCATCCTTGGGTTGGCTGCCCTGTGAGGTATCATCATCACCCTCTGTGCGTTCATCTATAAAATTAAAAACAAAATGCTTACAAAATTAACTTACTCTAAATTTTCCTTAATTTGAAGGATTTAATACACATTGGATGCTAAAATTTCCAATCCAATTCCAATTTCCAATTTTTAAAATTATGAAACAAGCATAAACTTGTGTTATAATCTATATTGTTATTTTTCAGTGATGAGTGATCATATATATATATTACCTATCTTAAGGAATAACAACAGAATAAGGAATTTAGAAAATAATATATAAGTACCACTTTTTTAATTGATTCAGATGATTTAAGTATCATCATTCTGAACTATACCTATTCATGTAAACAAAATGAAAGTTAAATTTTGCAGGTTTTTTTGGAGCGAATGTACGTTCAAAAGTTCTCCATGTCCGGCGTCAGCACTCTGCAGACGCCAAAAAGCAAAAAAAAAAGTAGAATATAAAATTAACCTAACGTAATCTGAACTACGAATTAACCTATAAATTAGGGCAGACTAGGAGAAAATTATTGGTTCCTAAGTTGAACCCATCAAACAAATGTATTTTTTTCGTTACGTAGCGTCATTAAATCATGTGGAGTAAGGACCGCCATATGGGATTCCATGGCATTACTCCGAAAACATAGTTCCATCATGTTTGATGATAATTATATTGGAACAAGACAAAATTTAAATTATATGAGCGAGTAATTAATCAGTTTTGGTACCTGTAGCTGTAGATATAGACATTTTCTTGAGATATTTAACGAAAAACCAAAAAAATAGCACAATAGCACAGCGGAAACCAAACCAAATCAAGCTGTCAATCTAAAAGGTCTTTTACTGTGTCATTTTCTGTCGATAGAACACAATTCTCATGCCTTTCAACATAAAATATACGAAATTGTGATTTAAAAAAATGTTTAAGCACCGAAAGTATTATTTTTAAATTAAAATTTTAATTTAATTATAATTTCTGTCCGATAATTCTATAGTACGACTTCAAAAGTAAATGTAATATTCTGGATCGAAATCGACATGGAAAAGACCGTTGCTTAAATAGAGGGGAATGGGAGAGTCCTCAGAGGGGAAAGGACGCGGTATTCCATAATGGGAAGACTGAACTAAAAAAAGCGCTATTATTCAAAAATTCAGTTCGTCAGTACTCAGAGTAGAGTAGAGTAGAGTAGATTACCCAATTATAATAAATTAATTCCGTTACAGCCCTAGTACCCCATCTACAAAGTAGGTGCCTACTACTTAGTTGAACGTATTTTAATAGGTACCTACTTACCTGACTAACCTACTTATCTACGTAACGGGTTCGATTCCCGGCAGGAAAATTTGGAATTTTACAACTCTAAATTTTCTTCGACCGTCTGCTGGGCAACTTCAGCCGTGGTTAGTTGCCATCCTACCGGCAAAGTGCCGCCAAGTAATTTAGCGTTCCGATTCGATGCCGTGTACAAAGTAGAAACCAAAGGGGTGTGCCATACCGCCTTCCAGGTTAGCCCGCTTCCATCTTAGACTGCATCGTCATTTACCATCAGGTGAGATTGCAGTCTCAACAAGATATTAGATAAAGTTGAAAACTAAAACCCGACTGCGATCGTCTTAATAAACGCTAAAATATTATAGGTAGTAAAATTGTTTTTCTGCCACTTGGTATATTTTAACATTTATATTTATGAATGAACTCAGAATTTTCTCCTTTTTCATTGGACATCCCACTCGATACAATAGCAAAAAAAAATTTAGAGATTCCCCACTTTTTAGATGTAACATCCGTTAGATCATTTTTTTCGTATACAATGTAGCCTATGTCACCCGGACCTTTACGACGAATCAATTGACACCTCATTCATCAAAATCGGCCCAGTAGTTTAGTCGCTACGGTGGAACACAAAGAATCTGGATACAAACATACACACACACACATACATAAATACATAGACTGCTAAAATCATAACCGGACCGGTTTTTGGATTTGCCGCAGTCGGGTAGTAAAATAAAAATTAAATGATGAAATGTCTTTACGGGGCCTAGTGGGGCACGTTCCTCCCACTTTTCGGAGCATATCTATGCGTTTTAAGCAATTAAATATCACTTGCTATAACAATGAAAGAAAACATCGCATCGTGAAGAAACCTGCATAGGTATAGGTATGCAATACTAATATTCTCCATAATGTTCCGAAGTCTACCGATCTGCACTTGGCCAGCGTGCTGGACTTTAGGGAAACCCTTCTCATTTTTGAGTAGACCCGCACTCAGTAATAAATCAGTCAGTAAGTACGTCACGTGAATGTTGAACAATGTCGAAGAGACTAGACGCGAGGATGCTCTCGGTACCGCGAGGATCACAACAATTTGGTCAAGTGCGAGGGTTCCGTGCCATCCTGATACAAGAAATAACGCATTTTAATTTTTATGGCGGTTATTTTGTTAGTCTAGCTATTACGGTTCACGAGATATAGCCCGTTGACAGAGAGACGGACGGACAGTGGAGTCTAAAGGTGCCCGTTAGAACCCTAAAAATTAGTCGCGAATCACGATCGTAAATCATAGCCAAGGTCAAAACTAGGTCACTACAAAGTTACGGCCAAGATAGGACCCAGTTATGACTGACAATGTCAAGACCATCGATTTTGGAGCGCCACCACTATATTTATTTCTATGGGCAAGACCCTATTAGAACAAAATACGAAAAATACCAAGTTACGCCCAAGTCTAGACTAATTAGAGATGGTTCATCTATCTATGAGTATGTGCAGTTGGACTGTGAAAAGCTAGCAGACAGACACACTTTCGGCGTTTATATTACCTAGTATGGATGGATTTCAAGAAATAGCAAAAGTTAATTCTTGAAAAAAAACTATATTTGAGTTTTGCTGAATTTATTTATTTATTTATTTATTTAAGTATATCTCAAATATTTAATTTTCTCAAGAGAAAAATAAAAACAACTATAGGTACTTGATGATAATTTAATATATGATTTTATTAGTAAACATTTTACTAAAACATAAGTATAAATTACATTTAAACACTTACAAAAACAAATATAAAATAAAATTATAAAAAACACCTTTTTTAACTACATACATCCAAAAATCTATAAATACAGTTTTCATTCTCCTACTAGAAAAATCTCACATTAATAATACTATAAAACACTTTGTTTGCAAATCTTAGTAGATAATCCATTTATATGCTAGTTTTAGTTAAGTTATTCTTCCTGAATAGATCCACTAGGCACTCCATCATCTGGCTTTCTAATGACTCCTAAATTTTCAGCGGCTACTAAGCATTTTTCTGCATATTCTTTAACTCTCTTTTGTTCAGGATTATCCAGTTTAGTCAGAGCCATTAATATTTCCATTACATCAGTTTCAAATATTTTTGCAGCTGTGTCTCTGTCACCGTTTATTATATTATAAAGCATGTAAACACCTCTGTACTGAATTTCATTATTTGGATTTGCTAATAAGCATCTCAATGATTCAAGCCATGAATTGAGATCAAGTAACTTTCTACAACAAGCTTTACTGATAGAGGTTAGGACACATAAGGCACCAGCCACAGCCAAGACTGTATCAACATCCTCTTCCTGGCAGAGCAAATACAAATATTTTGTTTTATCATTATTGCTTTCAAAGGCTTTTACAACCTCATCAGATTGAACTAAATTACATATACACTGTGCTGCAGCTCTCGTCAGCATTACATGGTCTTCATACAAGTAATGTTCAATTTTTGCTAAACCACCTTCTTTTAATATTCTGTTTCTTGTAGTGTCATTCATGCCTGCTAAATTACAAAGCGCCATCAGAGCTTCAAAGTTTTCCAAAGCAGTGCAATCAGGATGCAGCAAAGCTACCAAAGGTCGTACAACTTCTAGGTTTCTTTGACCTGGGAATGCCACTTCAGGATTAATTGTAATGCCAATTCGCGCCAAAGCTTGTGTAGCTTGTTTCTTTCCATTGTTAGTCCCTTCCAGTGCTAAAGGAATAAGAACTTTTGCACCACCCTGTTGCACTACAATACCCCTCAAGTCTTGTAAGCTGCATATTGCATTAAAAACTCTAGCAATCAGCTCCCGAGAATTGGGACTTTCTGTTTTGGCCAATGCAACCAATCCAGTTGTCACTCCAGCTTTACAAAGGATTGTCAGTCTTTTGTTTACAAAGTCTGGATCATCTAATTCATGCTGCTCTGGGATATGATGTTTTGCAAATTTGGCAAGTTCCAACATTTCTGGCATCATTTCCTGTTTTTCATAAGCATTACACAAATTAACTAATGTGGTGACTACACCATACAAGCAAGACTGGTCACCAGACTTTGCTAGTTCAATAAGGGCCTGGATAGCTAGTTGATTATCAACCAACTTCTCTTTAACATCAGCATCTAGAGTGAGATAAGAGAGACCTTCTGCTGCCCATTTCCTCATATCTTTATCTTTAGCTGGATTTACCAAAAATTTTATACAAGCTTCAGCCAATTTCTTTGTTGAGCCATCAGCAAATGGCCGAATAGATGCATCGTCTCCTCCAAAGCTTCCAATCTTACACAGACCAACTAATGCTCTAACTCTTACTGCATCATTTTTGCTCGCATACAAGCTCTTTAAAATATCAACACCTTTGTTAATAATAGCTCTGGCTTTATCCTTTTTGGAAGCTGCAGCAATCAAGCATTCACAGGCAACTTTCTGCTGTAAAGGATCATCTGTTTGGGCCATTACTAATATCATCTCCATAATACCTTCTTTTGAAATAATATAGTTTCCTACATCAAGAGGTCCACGTAACAGTGATGTTATAGCGACGGTCACTCTAACTTTTGATTCCAAATCAGGGGTCAACAACTTATCCTTAACAAAATCATCAACTTGACTATGGAACTTTTCTCTTGCTTGCTCATAGTACATATTCTCATATATTCGGGCCATACAGGCTGCTGCTACTGTTCTAGATGATGCAGTGATATTCATCGCAGATTCATATTTGTATTCTTCCAATTCACTGCAAACCTCGAGCAAACGTTGTAGTCCTCTAATCTCTACAAATCTTTCAGCCCAATTAAGAGTACTATAGTGGCAGTTTCTCATGATCAGTTCTATAATAGCATCTCTAGCTAAACCTGTAATAACTCTATTGGTAATTGAATATGTCAAACATGTTAGAAGTGTATCGATTTCACTCTTGTATTGCTCACATAGTGTAGGATCAGGCTTAGTATCCTTCTTGGTATCCATGCCTGAAAATGTATTCAAAATAACTTGCAAGCAATATTGAGCAGCGTTAACTCTTGCTTCATTTTCACTATCAATGATTTCTAAAAACCAAGGGATTCCAACTACCTTTATGATTTCTTTTGTTCTATCGACACTTCTTTTACAGAGTTGGCCGATCACCCTTACAGCATTCACATATATCTCCATATTTTTCTCCACCTTAACAAGCTGCTGTATTTTACTAACAACCCCACTTTTCATCATTACTTCTGCACCTGTGTTTTCCTTAGCTAATACAAGTAGGTTAACCATGGCCTTTTCACGTTTTTCTGTGTCTTCACTCATTTCAAATGCAAGCTTAAACATCTGCTCTACCTTAGAAGTAGTTTGAGCTGCTTTCTTGACTTTTTCTTGAACAATTGCATACAATCTCGATAGTACTGGTTGGATGGCTTTATTACCAGGATCAACGGTGAATATGGTCTTAGCATCCCTATATGCCTCTTCAAATCTCTCTAGGTTTTCTAATGCTTGAGAACGTCGGAATAACGCTTTTGGATCTTCAGGGATAATTGTTAAAGCTTCATCACAATCTTTAATCACGTTGTTGTATTCTTTTATCTTAAGGTATGCTGCTGCACGATTCTTTAAATATGTAGCATATTCACGTGTGTCCTTCTGAGCTAAATTGATAGCCTTACTATATAGGGATATGGCTTCTTCATAGTTCTCAGACTTAAAGGCTTCATTGCCTTTATTCTTAAAACTTTCTGCTTCCGTTTGGTCTATCATTATTTTCGGATATACGATACTAACTCAATATTAAATTGGACGGTTCTTAATCGGCGCTGCTTTTATATACTTGGTTCGCTGAGTTTTCTGGTAAGTTCTCGTACATCTCACAAAATACTAAAATAGAACATTTATTTTTGTAAAACTCAACCTCAAGAACAACATTTTGAAGTAATAATGACGTTGAGAATGACATGATGACAATAATTGACATTGACATATGATTTTTTTTTAGCTGGTTTTATGGCTCTAGGTTCTAATTTACAAAGTACTCTGTGGTTCTAATGGAAAGATTTGCTTCTAAAACGGCCTGAAAAATAAGGCGATGAAACAATCCTTATTTCGCAAGTCAAGCAGTAAGGTAACCATAATTCCACTGTTTGGTGGAAATGTTTTTCTGTTCCCAAAAAATGAAGAATTTTAACAAAAATGTTCCCGGGAACGTTATCAAACTTATGCTGTAGTTTGAGGATCTTAGCTTTGGTGGACTCAAGAAGAGAAAGAGGCCCTTAAGAGGCATGAGACGGGCCTGCCCGTGAAATTCAAATTAGAGATGGTTTTCGCAATTTGTAAACTAATACGACAACGTAGGCTAATGATATTTTAATTGCGACAATGGCAGTATCATCTTCACAGGTTTACATAAAAATCTTTACTTGAAAGGGTCCAGTTTAAGAAATTAATTCTAGTATCGAATATCTCACAAATTAGTCGATTTGAATTTAAGGGGCATCAGACGGCAGGCCCGTCTAATGCCCGTTAAATAAAACCAAACACCCGATTAAAAAAAAACACTAAAACAAGGCTCGATTAGGGCTAAAACAAGTAGATAATCTATGGGCTAAAACCCAGAGCCGTAGAGCCGGTTGAGAAAAAGCATTTTCCTCTACGGTTACTGGCCATAAAATAATTATGATTACATACACAGATTACATACTCTTTTGCACATCTGTGCTCTACGGTTTCAAAACCTTTTTTCTGGTCAGTTGTGCTGTAGCCATGTTGTAGCTTAGGCGTAAAGGAGTGATATCCAGGGCCGTATAAAATTTAAAAAAAAAATTGTGGTTCAAATTAGTGATTACATACTCTTTGGTTCAAATCAAAAAAAAAAAAAAAAATTAGTCAACACTTGACTGTCAAATAATTAGTGTTAGTAAAATCATCACAATTCACAAAATCGCCATCAAAAATTGCAGTTTTAAAAGGAACCATCAAAAACTAAACTATATTTTGCCAGTACTTTATTCGATGAAATATCTGAACCAATCTGAACAGATAAAGATATGAAACAACTGATCAGTGGAAGTGATCACAAACTGATCAACTGGTGTCTGGTACACAAAGGTTTTGCAATACTGATGATTTAGAATTTTTTAAACATTTTGGTACATGTATAAGTGTCTACCTACATCTGATCTAAGGATCTAAGGAAATAGTGATATTTGATATATCTTTAGCTGCAACGGATAATGTTAAACAAATGTTTCTTTTGTAAATTTTGATCAATAATATTATTGTTTAAATGTCTGTGTCTTTGTGTGTTCTACGTATTGAAATTGATGAAGAACTACCCGAAATGGGCGATACTCCAGCTGAAATAGGTGTGTTAAAGTGACAAATTAGTATTAACTTATAGTACTTGTGAAAATAATAATTTGGGAAGTTTACTGATCGATTTTGTGTTGCAAGAAGGACCAATGCAAATTATTTTAATAACCATGATACATAATGTCTTTTACTAAAAAAATTAAACTTATTTCCCATTAAAAAAAATGAATTATACATCTTAGTTAAAGATATTTATCCTTTGCCCTCATAATTTGTATTACTTAGCAATTTTATTTCTATATAGAGCAAGAAGAATAAACATTCAATTTTGTGATTATTTATTCTGTTCAGAATCTGCCAAAGACCAGAAGAAAAGAGATAGGGGTGAGCGAGACTCCAAGACAATCACAGTGGAGACATATGCCAGTGTACTTATGGGCCCAAACACTGATACTGGCATCCTGCCGACTAGTTCTCGCCGGTCACCTCCAGAGACCAGTATTTCAGAGGATAGCGAGTCAATAAGTTTTTTCTGTGGAAACCCATTAGTTGAAGTCACTAAAGGGGTCCTTCATTTATATAAAGAAAAGTAAGTTATTGTGTCTACTTATTTTAAAATTGTGTTTAGTTCTGCTTGAATAAATGTGAATAAAAAATTATATACTTATATTACACAAGTCATTTAAAAAAAAAAAAAGAAAATTTATTGTATTGGCACTGTTATTTTTTGTGGTATGAAGGAACATCTATGCAAACATTCACATTTGTAATATTAAGTAGTTTGATTATATTAACAAAGAATGTTTTTTTTATATTAGTAATATCTGTTGTTACAGTGAGTTGAAAGAAGCAGAAGAGGCCAAAACACTGTGCCTACTTTCCGTGCCAGGTGCTCTAGGCGCAGCTGATCTGTTGGCATTTGCTGCTGCCTGTCAAAATGACATCTCACATGTGAGAGTTTTGAGAGATGGTTCACCAGACCATTATATGGCATTGCTTACGTAAGTTATTGTGATTTTACATATCTGTCCACCCTTTTGTTTGGATCCAGAGTATGTTATAGTTAATCTTTCAGAAACCTATATATCTGCTCTTAATTTCTCTTCCCCTTTTTCAAGGAAGGGGAATAATTTGTCATGTCATGATGAGATTAGTTCTCTAATTAATTATATGTTTTGTATAATATGCTCTGCAGATTCCGCACATGTCAGTCAGCCCGCGAGTTCCACGCGGCTTTCTCTGGCGTCCCGTACAGTAGCTTGGAGCCTCAGGCGCTGTGCCACATGGCATGGGTTTCGCGCGTGGAGTGGGCGCGACACGGAAGCCCGCCTGCTTCTCACACTGAACTGCCCACCTGCCCTGTCTGTCTAGGTATCGTATTTAACCTGGGAGTTCCAGGCGACATTCCTTGGAGTCCCATACAGCAGCTTGGAGCCTCAGGCGCTGTGTGACATGGCGTGGCTATTGCACGTGGAATGGGCGCTACGCGGCAACTCTCCCTCTGATATTGAGAAATTACCCACCATAACAGTCTTAAGAGATACTTCATACAATCGGTCGACTGAGATGCCCTTGTACACCCGCTTTGTCTGTTTTAAGCAGCCAATTTTTTGCAGAGCGTATGGACGAGAGTGTGGCGGGCGTTCTGAGCGTGCAGTGCGCGCACGCGTTCCACGCGGAGTGTCTGGTGCGCTGGCGTGACGCGCGCTGCCCCGTGTGCCGCTGCGCGCAGACGCCCGAGCCCAGGGAACATGCGCTCTGTTTGCAGTGCGAGAGCGACGCCACAGGTATGTACATCATAGTACCGCAGAATAAATAATAGTACCTTTGACGTAGGTACAGAAGGATCACTCAACAAGGATGATTAAATAAATAAATAATGACTCTTGTTAGGAGGCAATTTTTAAATTAAAATTTTATAAACACCTCGCTTTATCGCGAACATCCCCATCATAACAACTGTACAGTATCTGAGTTTAATTTATGTTTGTGTTTTTGCTATGAACAAAGATTCTATTCTATTGTTTAATTAATAGCTCCCTTAAGTTTGTAATGAACCCTTAATAATGGAGTTTATAGTGTTGATGTCTGTACAGAGGGCGAAGGCGATGAGTCTAGAGAAGCCACGGGGATAGCGGAGGGTTTGGAGGCGGGCTCTCTGTGGATCTGTCTCATCTGTGGACACGTTGGCTGCGGCAGGTAGGTAATATCAACCTTCGATGGTCACAGCACACATATCAACTCAGAAAGGGAACGTCACCCTATCGACTCGCCGTCAACCAGGCATCAACCTAATGTAAGCGGATCAGCAGCTCCGGTACGTTGATTCAGCTAGGCGACGTCGCGCTTACAGCTCGCCGACCGCACGAAGCTGCAAGCGGAAGAGACGTATGAAGAGACTAGATAATGCCCGCGACTTGGCGGGATTTTGGAAATCCACGCGAACGAAGTCAGAGCATCAGCTAGTCATGAAAAAAAGATAAAATGAGATAAAGATAAGAATTATCATTACTTAGTGTAATAAAATGAAAATAAAAGACAGCTAATATAAGTCAAACCAGAGTTTTGTTCAATGACTTTATTGTATTTCAGATATGAAAAGGGTCACGCAGCTAAACACTTTCTAGCTTCAAATCACACTTACGCTTTACAATTGGGATCCAATAGAGTTTGGGATTATGCAGGTAAATAATTAAAAAATGGGCCTAATAGCCTTGAATACTTCATAGTATAACTTACAGGTACAGAAGGCTCACTCTGCAAAGATCACTCTGCACTAAATCAGTGAGTCTCTTAATACGCGTTTTCATACAAAGAGACATTCACTTGCAGGGGACAATTTCGTTCACCGTTTGGTGCAAAACAAGGCGGATGGTAAGCTGGTGGCCGCTGAAGGGGGTTTGGCTGCGGACGCGGCGTGCGGCGGGGAGAAACTAGACTCGGCGCAGTTGGAGTTCACATACATACTGACACAACAGCTCGACAGCCAGAGGATGTACTATGAAGAGAAAATTTCTGAGTTTGTACAATATTTTTGAAGCCTATTTTATTTGATGATAAGTTAGAATTTGACTGCAATCTCATTTGCTGGTTAGCGACGATGCAGTCTAAGGTGGTAGCGGCGTACCTAGAAGAGGTATGGCAGTTTTATTAAACCCATATCCCTGGATCGGTTCCCAACTTTCTACGGATATGGATTTACAAAGCAGTGCGCCCGTAGCGCTGCAGTCTCGCTGCCTCTGCGCGGCACTTTGCGGCAAATTTGAAGGCGGCCCTGCAAGATCACGGTGCACACCCCTGCTCGCAGAGTTTGCAGTAATTATATATATTTTTTCTATGGCAGTTTTTGCGTACGATTTTGATCTCACCGAGGTAGATTCATCTAACTCTAAAGTAAATGGATTAGAGGCACCAAACAACGAATTTTTCAGTATGGCTGGATGGACACTGGCTATTTTCGCCTGAGAGTAGACTTGAGGCACTTTATATACATTTATATACATAAGTACTATTTTAGACCAACGTCTAGTCAAAAAAGATACTTCTGACTGTCTTGAAATTAAAAGTAATTTTGACCGGATAAGAATTTTGATAGATATCGGTATTTTCAGGCTAGAGTCGGATCACACGACCTTGCACAGTGCTGCAGAGGAGCGCGCGTCGAGCGCCGAAGCGGAAGCGGCGGCGCTGCGGCAGCGGGTCGCCGCGCTGGAGCGGGAGAACAAGCAGCTCGAGCGCAAGCTGCACCATCTCACTACCAAGTCAGTACTATTACTTCCTGCAATGAATTTGTGGACTCGAACGCGGGGAAGGGAATGATTATCACACTAATATTATAAAGGCGATAGTTTGTGTGTTTGCGTGAAGGAGTAACAAGGTCAAGCGAATTTGGCTAAAATTTGGAATGGAGATAGATAATATCCTGAATAAGCATATACAAATAGGCTACTTTTTATCCCGAAAAATCAAACAGTTCCCACGGAAAACCTAAATCGACGCGGACCAAATCGCGGGCATCAGCTAGTCGTTAATATAACTCGTCATTACTCTCGAACATTACAAACATCAATAGGCTCTCTCACTTGTGTGTTTGTCAAATATTTTGTTTGGGTATTTTAAAATGAATTGGAATAAAGACAACACGCTTTTTAGGGTTCATCGCATTTACCCAGTGTAGCCAGTTTGAAATGATATACTGCCATTTGTCGGTCTCGCCGGAACTTCTCAGTGCCAATAATAATTAAGGACGCTGATATAATGCGTATTGTAACATGCGTCGACACTCGACAGGGTGTCGTCTCTGCAGAGTGAGGCGTCGGAGGAGCGCGGGCTGGCGACGGCGCTAGCAGCGTCGCACAAGCAGTGGCAGGAGCGCGCGCAGCAACGCGAGGAGGCTTTCCTTGCAGAGGTGATTATTTTTGTGTTATACAACCAAAACGCTAGCAAAAACGAAGACAGGTGATAGTACCTACTGATGATCACATAAGGCACCATAAATAAACGCGAAAAAGAAAACTCCTGTATTCTTCAAAACATATATTGCAAATAAAACATCTGACTGACGCTAGAGGTCTTCGAACGTTATGTAAATAGGCCACTCAGAGCCAATGTTGCGTCGTAGATGGGGCATTCACTCGAGTTTTGCACGCTATACATTTGCGAGTTTGAAAAATAGTAAATCACTATAACTACAAGATAAGGCAAATGGTTATTGGCATTAGATTTGTTTAATCAGTATTAATAACCTTAGCGTTCTGCTTACACCTTGTATAGCACGCACGGACCATCAGCATACAACAAGGAGACGCGCATGCCGTAAATTGTTAATCGAAAAAGGCATAGCAAGTTATGCAGTTTTAATGTCATCTAGCTCATGCCGGGCATGACCCTGACGAACGGACGGTCCATATTTATACAGGTTAACTGGTAAACTATCACTATTGAAAATTTAACAGGTAGCAAACCTTTTGTACATGGAGAATATAAAAAAATCTCTTCACCAGGTGGCGGAGCTGAAAGAGCAACTGCGCGATGTGATGTTCTTCGTGGAAGCGCGAGGACAGCTGGAGAAGGTGGAAGGAGCTTCGCAAGACGAGATAGCTTCGGCCAGCGTCACCGTGCAAGCGCCTGTTAAACCGCGCCGCAAGCGACGATAGAGTGAACACTCGCCTTTATGTTGGGGCCGGTTCAAACTGATAATTTTCGATAGATATTCCTGATCTCTTTTTTATTTTTTTTGACAAATTGTTATAGTGCGCGCAAAACAAGTAGTGCAACATGGCGGTATGCGCAGATCATGGACTAAAGATCAAATACGCCCCGTATACAAACTGGACCACTTGTTCGCGCGAACTAATCGATAGCTGATTGGTCAATCAGTACACACCAGAGCCAGAGCGGTCATGGTTCCAAAAAACGCCGCAGTTAAAATTTTATCGAGTTGCCTCGCTCAATGATTGATTCTGTTGATTCTGGTATCTCCATAAGTAGTCATCTAATTAAAAATTAGTTTCTAAACTTTCAAAGTTTAAATTCGGTTGCAGATCAACATCTGTCCTGTAGCCTGTCTAGTGTCTACTGGTATTTTACAGAGTATAATACTTCAGAGTGTGCCCAAGAACTTTTTGACCTGGTTCCTCCTTCACCTTTCTAATTTTCTACTATCGTACCGCAAGGCATCGTCAAGATCTGCATCCGTACATTGTCAAAATTTCACGGACACGTACGTAGCGATTTGCCTCCACGTTTCTAATTCGGGCCGCTAGGATACGAAACGCCCTCCCAGCATTAATTTTGCTCCTCCACTTTTAATATGGGTGACTCAAGTAAGTAAGTGGGTAAGTCAAGAGTGAATAGGCATCTTCTAGGCGAGCGTGCTCTATCTTAGGCTGCGTCATCACTTTCCAGCTGGTTTGATTGCAGCCAAACGCTAGTCTGTACATTGAAAAAGCTAAACTATATCGAAGTTAAGCTATGATAGCTTAGATATATAAACTAGAAACACATAAACAACTAAGTGAAAGCCAAGTCTGTCTTGTGAGTGGAATTGCAAAGGGATGTCTGACTCGAAAGGGATCCGCATACACAGCTAACTTAGCTTCACATATTCCAGTTAGTTCACATACTTTGTGGTGTGCATACCATTAAAAATTAACACAGCTTTGAGAGCTAGGCTAAACAAAACTTAGCTTAGTTCTTGGTCTGCAACCAGCGTCAGTCGGGCCAGTGGCCATCTTTAATCTGTATAATCTACTGAACTTTTTTTTGTATTGTAAATTTAGATTTATTTAAAAAAAAATATGTAAATATAAAGGTGTTTAGTTACTAAGTAAAATAAATTATTAAATTTTACTTTGTAGTACAATTTCAAAAATAAATAAATAATAATAATTTTGTGGTTTTAATTCTAGCTATCCTAATACCTAACTACAATATATTATAGAGAGACCATAATATTGCAGATAAGACGTATTATGACATTCTACGCGCTTGTTCTATTCACTGGAACTTCACGAGCTGTCCGGCAAAATAAAATTTCGTAAGCTACTATTTTACTAATCCACAAAAGCATTTTTAAAGCATGTGAGATCTTTTTATGTAGACAGGGATTTAAAATAGGGCGAACATAGACGTACAGTAGCTGGTAGGAAATATTATACATCGACCTTCAGAAGGAGATTTCGGGTTCGTAGAGCGTTATCTCTGTTACTCATACCTATTTGACGTTTTGTCGGTCTCACGACAGACAACGCTCTACAAAACCGCTGTCTCTTTCTATTCGCGTTACCCCGGTATTGATCTTCTAGGTTCTAGGCGGAATTTCGCCTGGGGTGGATAAATTATTGTCGACGTACCTGTAATGTACTCTGTGGATGTGCCTGTGGCCCACAGAGATGTGCTCTGGTGGCCCATTATAAAGTGTGTTTCAACGAATAGTACCTATGGCGTTATGTTGGCTCCCCTGTCTGTCCAAGTCATTGGCACCATATTTGCTGAAGACGCAGATTTTGTTTATTTTCATTAGATTTTCCTGAATGAATGAAATGAAAATCAAATGAAAATAAACAAAATCTGCGTCTTCTCATGCCAATATGGTGCCAATGAGTATGACCACCCAACAGACAGGGGTGCCAACATAACGCCATAGGTACCATTTGTTGAAACGCACAAACGCACTATAGTTTCCCCCATAGATTATGTACTTTATTGTTTCCCCGGTAGATATGTGTGCAGTGTTGCCAATTTATTGACTTAGCCGCTAGATTTGACAGCATTTCAAAGACGCGCGTGATTTTGTTTTTCACTTTTAGCGCCTTTCTAGCAACTTTTAAAAAGTGTCTGTTAAAAATATATTTATCCATGAAATGTCAAGTCAGTTTCTTGATGTTTTTATAAAATGAAATAAAGTTTGATTAAAAAATATATAGCCACAAACCGCGACAAATTTGCTTTTAAAGTGTTGACAGCACTGTATTTGTGTCTGTCTGTGTCTGTGACTCCAAAGACGTTTTAAAAGAGTGATATCCAGGGCCGTTAAATAAATTAAAAAAAAAATATCTTTGTCAACCTAGAGAATTATTCTGAATTTCTTTTGAATTGCTCTGAATTTATATTTCTTGGTTGCATTTCTTTCTCCATTTCCTATATATTTTGGATTATAATTCACGTGCCATTCCAACCTTAAAGTAGGTCGTCGTTCATCTAGCGATCGATATTCGATAGTTGCTGGGTGCTGGTGCTGACTGCATGCTGGTGGAGACACGCATCTTGTTTGCTTCGCCACAAGTTTCAATTCACAAATTCAAGTAGGAGGTATACCATTAGACGTGAAATAGGTGAGGAGATGAAATTTGTCCTTACTCCTTTGTAAACTGGTCTTCTTGAACTGCGTATAATTTGCCACATTTATCGATGTGTATAAAACCATAAAACTTTTACATAAATATTACCATAATATGTACTTTTAGGCAACTGCGTGTATTTGACGTGTATTCTTTCAGGATCCAACTTGAGACATGTTCATGCGGCCAAAGTGGACAACGGTTCTTTTATAACGGGTTCGCAAGAGATTTAACTCTGTAATCCCTTTAGAGTAGGTCTCTCGCAGCTCCGTATTTTTCATCGCTTTATTTGTACTTACGATGACTATTATCGAGTTACAACAGCGAAAGTCTGCAGCTGACGATGGAAAAAGTCCAAATGTTTGCTTTCTTTGGGTTTTTATGCTATCGTTATTTGTGGATAATCTTGCGTTATAGTTTAATTTACTAACTAGTAAATTAAACTGTTTATTTTTAAAGTCTCATACTATGAAAGTTCTCTGCAAATCAACTGTATTAAAGACTACCTTTTTCTGAGATTATGTCCGCGTGAATTAATTTGTAGTGTATAACACTCGGGAGGTATAAATTTAGCTATAGTATGCGACAGGTTGAGATGGCAATCTTGGTATGAGGCGGGTGGAGACCCCGCACACCCGCACTTCACCCACACTCACCCTGTTGTGCACTATATCTGTCCGTGCAAAAATTTTAAGAATTGTCTCATTATTCATTAGTTTCGGATACCTCCTATAATTCACCTTGCCAAAGGGGCTCACTTATAACTTTCAACTTTCCTCATGTCACAAAACCAATTTGAAAGCATGATTAGAAGTGTCAGCATTGCAGCACAATGCCAACAACTCAACTCACAACACTCTTCCAGTCAACATTGTTAGCTGTTCACTTGTTATAGTTTGACATGCTTTCAGTCTTGTTGAACATGGACATTAAACAAACACCATACAGGCCTACCACTTTTACACATCTTATCAGCACAAACTAACGCCGCCGGCTAAAACTGAACCACCAATTTACCACAATGTTTACAATGTTATGTACCAATGAAATAGGTACATAACATTTCTTATTGCTTGACATTAAGATTTTAAGCAAAAGAACAGAGACTCCTGCTATCTAGCTCATAATCCGCGCGTACAAATCATGGCGCGTACGTAAAAACCAATAGCGGACGGATGCGCGTTATGTCTGGCTGAGATATTTTTGCGACATTCAAAAATAAGATTTCTGCGCAGGTACATCGGCGTAATTTATTAAAGTGCTAGTACTGTACCAAGTTATTATTATAAGTCTCTAGAATTATGGACTTTTATTTATATTATTCTAGATATACTAGATGATGCTTGCGACTTCATCTGCATGCATTTAGGTTTTTTAAATCCTGTAGGAACTCTTTGATTTTCCGGGACAAAAAGTTGCCTATGTCAATTTCCGGGATGCAAACTATCTCTATACCAAACATATAAATCAGACAAATAGATGAGCCTTTAAGAATCCTATGGAAACTCTTTGATTTTCCAGAATTAAAAGTAGCCTATGTTCAACCCCAGGATGTAAGCTAACTCTTTACTAGATTTCATCCAAATCAGTTAAACTGTTGGGCCATGAAAAGGTAGCAGACAGACAGACACACTTTCGCATTTATAATATTAAGTGTGGATGGAAGTATGGATTTAGGTTTTATAAACTCTTGTTGGGACTCTTTGATTTTGCGCGATATGGGTAGTGGTATACTTTTTGATACAGTTAATCTGTGTCACCAAATTTTTGTTACATTTAATTTAAGGGTATTGATAAAATGAATGAAGAAATTGAAGCAGTACCTCCACCAACAAAGAAACAAAAGTTTGGTGATGAAAATAGTCATTCAGAAACAGACTTCAAAGATGATATTGGAGCTGATACAGAAGTTATTAAAGATAGGAATGACACAGACTACAACAATGTCAGTTCAGAAGACATGCAGAAACTAAGAGAGTTCAAAGTCTTGGATGAGGTGAAGTCTAATGAGGAAGACAGCAATGTTGAAGACTCTGATAGTTCTGATGGTATTTATGTATAAACCCCTATTTGTTTTCATAAAATCTTAGTTTGTCTAGTGTTTCACTTAAGAAATACATATTACTAATGAACTATGGATTGTTTAAATTATACGTTTTGACAAATTATAGGAATAATTAAAAGTAAATAAAATTTTAGATAAATCAGAAGGTTTGCCAGATGAGGAAATTGAAAAAATGTTAGAGGAGAATCTTCCAGATGACTTTAAAGTGGGACCGAAGCCTAAACAAAAGCCGTACATTACACGTTCAAAAATTGTGCTTGAAGGTAAATTGCTTTAAAACTTGTAATTGGTGTAAAAGAAACTACCACTTCAATTTTTTTCTTAGTGAATTTTATCATAATTTTAACCTTGTAGACCATTTCAAAAATGTGGTGATTGTTACCAAGACATAAAGTGGGGGAACTAGCACATGTATTATCAAAAGCATTATTTTGGACATTACTGTTACTAAGTAACTTTGTTGACTTTTTTTGATTTTAACTAACAAACTTTTTCTGTTGCAGAAAAGGGTGTCAATCAATTCGAAGTACTACCATTAGACTGGATGATGGTGAGGCACCACAGTGGCATGCCCATATACTTGCATAAGAGTTCGCGTGTAGTTACACTATCCAAACCATATTTCCTTGGAAAAGGAAATATCAGGGTGAGTTGGTAATCATTTTATGTAATCCTAATTTAATAAAAATACAAACATGTGGTTGTTGGTTTGCCCTCCTTTCATACAGCATTGGAACCACTGTGTGCCCATACAAAAACCATGTGGACCACCACATGGTGTTTGTATGGGTACAGTTGAAATAGTTAAAGAGTATCATACATTACTTCTTATTGTGGAAAAACAAGTTCTTTCTAGAAGATATCCTAAATTCACTTGAATTATGTCAGCGGTGGGGTATAACTTATTTATGCTTTCCGTTTAAACTGTACTTTATATGAATACCTATGTAATAATATTGTTGGGTCTATATTGGGCCTATATGTATTTATAATAGGCAGTTATAAACAGTCTTCCTGATGAGTAGCCAGATGTTAATTATTATGATTTGTGTGAATGTGAATGATTGAATGAACGTAAATGGTTTTTAGAGACACGACATTCCTATCAGCGCAATACCCTGCTTGGCATACCGACGCGCATTAGAAGAGGAAGAAAAACAAAAGGAAATAGACCGTAAAGTGGAACAACAAATTAAAAATCTATCGAAAAAAGCAGCTGATCAAAATATAGAAAATAATCTTAAGAGCAACCAAAATAAAAAGATTTTCTCCTTTATTGATCAACAAGCTACTTTGAATGCTAGTTCAAGTACTAGTAAAAATATTCAGGGTAAATGTCCGTTTAGTCAGGAAAGAAAACCTGACACTGATAACATCCAAAATGGAGAAAAAAATGAAAAGATTAATGAAGAAAATCTTTCGGTGGAAGTAAACGATAATGAGATAAAGAAACTTCCGATAGCTGACGATTCCATTATTGATAGTGAAATCGCAAATGAAAATGCTGAAAATATTTTAGCTGATTCTATAGCACCTATAGATGAAAGTGTGTTGAATACTGTAAGTAATGAAGGAGGAGCCAAAACATCTGAAGAAGTTACAGTGGAGGGTACAATAAAAGAGAATAATAAAGAACCAGATCAACAAGAAAAGATGTGTGATGATTCTGCAGATATTGAGATACCTCTTGACAGACGGCCAGTTATTTTGCCGAGCGGCGAAATCATGCCAGCGCCGCGGGTTGAGTCTGTGAACAAAAGTTGGGAAACGCAGAATTTGTCACCTGAACAGTTTAATGACTACTGCAAAAGCCTATTTAAATTCAAAACCGTTAACATTATGCAATTTAGGTATGTTTATCTCTACTGTTATATTTGAATTAGTTTTGTCCTTGTTTCTACGTGCGTGCATCATGCTAAAACTATGCTATGCTAAAGCAGCTAACATTCAGATTTTTAGTCTCATATGAGTATAAAATATTCAACCATATGATAAAAATAGTTCATTATGATACCTTTTAAAAGACCATTGAATTACCATAATTTTTCATGTGTTATCTTCATCATCATCATTAATATGTCAACCCAATGCCAGCTCACTACTGAGTACAGGTCTCTTTCCATAATGAGGAGGGTTTTGGTCAAAGTTCACCTTACTGGCCAGGGGCAGATTGGGAGACTTAACACTCCTTTGAGAATTTTATGGAGAACTCTCAAGCACTTATAACACATAACTCCAATAAGTTAGGGGCCTATGATTTAACCACTAGGCTATCATCGCTATTCATGTGTACAACATTTTTGTAAAAATTTTAGTCGTTGGGCTGATCGTCGTAAATATGAAAAGGCTAAGAAAACACTGCAATACCCGACTCTGCCTGAAGGGACAAAACTCATCACGATTCCTGTGCAAAATTCAGGCCAGGATAACGGTAATGTTCATTAGTAGAGTAACATGTATTTTGTTGTTATGGTTCTAGTCTTGTCTGTGGCATGCCGCAATATTGCACTGCTGTTTGGTTGCTTGGTGTACTTAAATGAAGCTTTAGCTTGAGATCTATTCTGATGTGTAACTACAGCATATATGTTCTGAAAGCGCGTCAAATTGGTGACGTGGCGCTTAGCTGCCTACATACATTTGCCGCGCCGCATCGCGTCGGACAGCGCCGCATAAATGCGTTTTGGCCTTTTAAGTCCTAACCTGATTAAAGTTTTAAATACATAATTAAATATTTTTCGTGTGTTCACACTATGATAATAGTTAAAAGTATACTATTAATGATATGAAAATATTTAAAAAATTATCGGTTTGCGTGATACAGGCGGGAAAGGTGCAAAGCGTGACTGGGTGATGAACGTGAACGGAGGGAGTTACCTCTCCGTGTTCCACGAGTATGTCTGCCGAGCGCTGCAGAAGCAGCCCGTCTACGAATACAAACAGCTTGGTAATCTATTGGAAACTTGTGGTTCGCTGCTAACTTAGATCTCGTGTCAAAATTTTCCTTAGTCTAAGGGCAAAGCTAGCGAAAAAATGTGTGCAGAGGTCCACTGCAATGTTCGCGCCATATCTGACGCGGGTATTAAATTAATATATAGAATTGAAATATCCTAACCACTTTTCCTGACCATTTTTGCTATATTTGTCCTTGGCCTATATTTTTAGTATTTGTTATTTTAGGATATGATTTTATACCCCCCTAAAAATATTGCTTGTGACAAAAAGTCATAATTGAGATAAAGACAGGAGGTCCGCTTCGCTGATGTAATTAATCTCTATATTCCAGAAAATGCATCAACTCCGTATCAAGCGACGGTGTACATAGGTGGCATGCAATACGGCGTGGGACACGGCTCCAGCAAGCGGCAGGCCAAGTACGCCGCCGCGCGCGCCTCCATACAGATCCTCATACCGGAGATGCGCCAGCACATGGACTCCGCCGCGGATAAAAAGGCTGACGCAGACTTCACCGTAAGTGTGATATTATAGTAATACTACTAGTCCGGGAGCCACCAATCCTGAAAGCTCCGTGACACGGATTCTAATATTTTTAAAAAAAAATAAAAGTTCACGTTTAGACGAACAAGATTTGCTTGGTCGGCGTGGATTTTATTTGCCGGAAATATTTTAATTAAATTTTTTATTATTAAATTTTCCATAATTTTTTTCCGTCATCACGGATTTTGATGAAACTTATATAGAATTTTGTGAAATATTATATTTAACAAAAAAATATCCGGCCGACCAATGATTTTTAGCCGGAAAGGTCACGCATACCTATTTCAATGGTGTGATAAGGGGTAAAATTTATCCATTATCACGGAAACCTTTTTTTTTTTTTTTTAATTCATGCGTTTGAATGTAAAATTTATAATTATCTTGGTATGCGTGCTCACAAACTGCCGAAAGTATCGCGCATACCAAATTTTAACTCTCCGCTTTTTAACGGTTTCTATATTTCTGTAAAGAGTGAGTAAGGCAGATTTTTGGTTTAAGTTGAAACCTTGCATGAGTTCGTCCCTTTCTATTCTCTACGAATTTAACATTTACCTGCCTCAAAGATACACAATACCGTAAAGTGAGGTTGTTTTACGACAGGGCTGCATAGTGTTAACTCTCTTACTCCGGTTTCTTTTCAAGTCCATAAGACTGCTCCAAGAGTAATTGAGATAAGAGTAACATCGAATTTATGTTAAAATTTCATAGGTCTTTCTCTCTTACTCCGAAAAGGTCACAGCATACCTACGTTGCCCTACAGCATTTTGGGGGTTCAGATCATTTCGACATTTCAGTCTGCTGTTTTCCTACCTGTCAAAAGTGTCGTTATTTTGTATAGCTTACTACGCATCAGCATTCTAAATATATTTATTAATTTAACAAAATTCACTGTTGAATATTTACAAAAAAACATTTTTTTTGGATTTATAATTATTTTAAAATTGTCAAACCGTCTAATATTTGTACATCTTTTGATATTTTAATATGATAATGATGTAGATGATTATTGATTAATAAACTTGAATTGAACATATTTTTTGTATCAACCTTTATTTATTGTATAATCAACCCAAATAAAAATTTTCCTGAATTTCCTCTTTTCCATATTAATTTGTATAATAAATAGTTAAAAACTTAAGGAAGAGACCGAGGTAGAAGAAAGACTCTAAAAGAAATGTCATCAAGTAAGTAAAATCTATAACAGTATGATCCTCACTCACACAATAAAATTTGGTATGCGCGATACTTTCGGCAGTTTGTGAGCACGCATACCAAGATAATTATAAATTTTACATTCAAACGCATGAATTAAAAAAAAAAAAAGGTTTCCGTGATAATGGATAAATTTTACCCCTTATCACACCATTGAAATAGGTATGCGTGACCTTTCCGGCTAAAAATCATTGGTCGGCCGGATATTTTTTTGTTAAATATAATATTTCACAAAATTCTATATAAGTTTCATCAAAATCCGTGATGACGGAAAAAATTATGGAAAAAATAATAAAAAATTTAATTAAAATATTTCCGGCAAATCAAATCCACGCCGACCAAGCAAATCTTGTTCGTCTAAACGTGAAGTTTTATTTTTTATTAAAAATATTAGAATCCGTGATCACGGAGCTTTCAGGATTGGTGGCTCCTCGCCTATACGCAGTTCTTGCCTGCACAGGCAAGACGGAGCGTGTAGCCGGACCTTTAGAGTTAAAATGCTACCAAATACCGCAATTCATGTGTGGATTGTTTGTCAGTTTTTTGACTACGTGGGTATCGAAGACCCGCGCATCGCCGAGTTCTGCGCGGCCACGTGCGAGCCGTCGCCGCACGCCATCCTGCGCACCTGCCTGTTGAGGAACTTCGGCGCCAGCGACCGCCATATCCATACTGAGGTAAGGCCACAGAGTTTGTAAGAGCCCGCTTCATCGAAGCGATAGCTCGTTGATGGGTGGAGCCTAAAATAGTGAAGTTTTCACCCTTTCCCTCTCACCGCACCTCACCCGAGAGAGGTCGTGTGAATGAATTTTGCTTGAGATACAAGATTTCTTTATCAAAAACGGCAAATTAAAAATTGCAAATCGACTTTTGGAGCACAAACTAAAGACATTTGAAATTATTATCAAGTAAAGTGTGCCATGAAGTTCTTATTTTTCACATACATATGTTTTCTTACACAGTTTACTAGCGACCCGTACCGGCTTCGCACGGGTAGCTTATTAGAAATTTTTATTTTATTTTTTGAATATAAAATGTAGCCTATGTTCCTAATGCACCCGTGAGCATGGGGTTTTCAAGGAATATCTCCTTAACCATTTCAAGCCAACAAATACCCATAGTCCATTGGAGGGAGAGAGAGAGATATGTTAGAGATCATAACTTGTTTTATTTTTAAACAATAGATGAAAAAGATCGCGTGCCAAGAGATCGAGCTGACGATGAAGGTTGGCAAGCACAGCGCTACTGTCGTCTGCAAGAACAAGAAGATGGCCAAGCAGCGCGCTTCGCAGGTTATTTTGCAGGTACAGTATCACTATCTACATTATAAATGCGGAAGTGTGTTATTTTATTCAGATACAAGTTAGCCCTTGACTGCAATCACTGCTGGTGGTGTGATGATACAGTCTAAGATGAAAGCGGGCTGACCTGGAAGGGGTATAACAGTTTTCATTAAACCCATACTGGTTGTTGGTTTGTCCTTCAATCACGCCGCAACAGAGCAACAGAAGCAAAGCTTTTCAGTGAATTAAAAATAACTTTGATTTTTATAATGTCTGCAGGCGTTGCACCCTCACGTCCGATCTTGGGGCTCCCTCCTTCGTCTCTACGGCTCCAAATCTGTAAAAAGCTGCAAGGAGAAGAAGCAGGAAGAACAACAAATAACCCTGCTCCAAGACAAAGCTCGCCACAACGAGCCCAACTACGCAGTGCTGGAGAAACTGCGGAACGAGATGAGGAAACTGCGGGAGAGAGATGAGTCCGTCGTCCCGATAGGCACCTTGATGTTTACCGAGGATCTCCCGACACACTCGGGATCCAACTTGAACAACGTTGACCTCTAAATGGATATAACTCTAATCCTTATCTCTAATATTATTATAAAGGAGAAAAGTTTTTAAGTTTGTTTCTGAGAAGTTGAGAGGGGATTCAAAAGTCCACCAACTTTTACTGGTTTTCACCAGTTATATTTTTACTTACATAGCTTTAGTTAAGGTTTTAGTTTTTGCAAAAAAATATAAAATTTAATTTAGTTAAGAAGACATGGCCAAAGAAGACAAGAGACGAAAACACTTTTGAATTACTATCAACAATAGATACTTGTTTTTTTTTGTTGATTGTTTAAATCACTGAACTCTTGCGTTCGTGGTATCATAAAACTTGTTAAATGGGATAAAATAAACAACATGTAGACATGTATTTACAAATTATTTTTATTTATAAATATACCTTAATCTCCTAAAAACGCGGAACTATTACAATAAACATTTAATTACCTATGTACATTCTATGATATTTTACTAGCATCAACTAAAGTTGTACCATTAATAAACCTAAGAAGATACTTAAAAATTTGTACATACGCAGGTCACATTTGACAAGTTGTCATGCCGAGAAAAATAATGAACAGTTTGGCTGGCTAATGGACGAAAACATCTAGTTAACCCTAGATAGTTAGAAAAACATCTAGGGTTAATTGCATGGAATTTTATATATTTCGAACTATACGTAGGGCCCACTTCAATAGAAGAAACCGAATCCATACGAATTTTCAATGCAATGCCGCTTCCGCACTGCTGCCATGCGCCATATATTTTTGGTGTATGTCGGCTAAAAATTACTCCGACCTTGATTCTTGCAGTTAGTAAGTGCACAGTTATCGATAGGTTTGCGAAGGTTTGTGGTCTAGCAAGGCAGATGTTGGGATGACCGTCCTATGACGATGATGGTTCGTCTGTCAACCTTTCGCTTCACGCGTAGGAAAGTAGCGATCAGTCCTGACGCCAACTGGATGCGCGGCTTCCGTGCTGGGTAGCCATTCTCGATATCTACCTATATTGGATATAGCGCTATTTTACTACCAGCATAATTTTATGAATAGTCAAATGATCGATCCTGCAGTTAGTTATATAGGTGGGTATGTGGGTTCAATTAGCCCCAGAGTTGCCATCCTGGATACCGGCTTTCGCTTACTGATAACAAATTTGAGACTCCACCGTCGCTACTCACTGGGTAGGGTGCCTGAAAAGAGAGAACATTTATTATAATTAATTTAAACTACAGTTAAGAACATTTAGCTAATATGAACCCGGACTTTCGGTGGCTTTAACAGATAGGCAGACCCGTAGAACTAACACTGAAGTTTTTGCGCAGCAATTTTATGAACCTTTACTAGTTGCCTACCTGACATTTACTAAGTGAAATCCATCGTGAATCAGATTTCGTAGTAGCCAAATCTTCTTACCTCCCTTGCAGACAAAAATGTCAGCCTTTGTGTATGACGTAGGTCTGGTTTTCAAGGGCTCTTGGACCAGAGGCGATCGTCGATGTAAAATGAAATGTCAATTTTTGATCGATCGTCGTGCCAACATACACAGGAATGCTAGTTCACTCTGGTAATGTGATATGAGCTTAGACTAGTTTTGGGCAGTTTGACTCACATTGGTTGCTCCTAGCCATCGTCTTTTGATGAAATCAGCGGCGCGCTCCCCGATCATTATAGTAGGGGCGTTGGTGTTACCCGAAGTTACCGCCGGCATAATACTGGCGTCTGCCACGCGTAGTCTGTCGATGCCTTGCACCTGGTATAATATCTCTAGGTTAGTAATAATAATGATGATGACAATTTTCACAACTTTCTTGGCGTAGTAGTAATGTAGGTACCTATTATCTACCTATTTAAAAAGTAGAAGAGAATGTTTTCACTGACCTGTAGCAGATTATCCACTACAGCGGTAGGATCGCCCCTTGGCCCCATTTTGCAGGAGCCAGCCTGATGGTTCTCAGGCGCGGTCTGCATCCGCACCGCGCACTCCCAGTACGCGTCACATCCAAACTTGATCTTTTCGCATCCTTTTACTGGTGTTTTGTCCAGTTTCATTCCATATTTCTTGAGAGCTTTCGTTTCTGACAGTTTTATCGCGAATTTGATACCCTCGACTAGTGTTTTGACGTCGTCCGGGTGAGTTAGGTAACTGTAAATAAAATTTCATTTTATGAAAATGCGTATAGCGTATGCTCAAGACGTAGTAATAGGGTATAAGAGCCGTCAAGGTACGACAGACAAACTATAGGTACCTACATGGTACCTACTGAAGATGCGAACAGATTGCGTTGATTTCGGCTCAGGTGGCTGTGGGGCTAAAAAGTAGAAACACATGCCTACTTATGTTGATCGCACATACATACGTGACGATCTCAATTCACACCTCTTTTATCGGGGCACTTTAAATATGAGTACCTGCTTAAACGACTTTAAATGCGAGGTTCATCTCAGCCTCTAAATACCGACAGAAATAAAACATGGAAAAAAGTCAAATGAAGACCTCCAAAATTGCAATCCATTCAGTTAACGGAACAACTTTATTTAACCAATACTTACAATCGACAGATACCTGTTACAATTACCATATCCTCACTATAAGACGCACCTACTTAAAATTAAATCTAGGCGTGGTAAACTTACTTGGCATAGATTTTGGGATAGGCAAATGGATCGGCGCTGCCTATCTCAAGTCTGCCTCTGCTCTTGGGATGCAAAACAGCGGGGAACATCTGCACACTGCGAGACCCGTCTCCTAGTTTCTCTCCCACCATGCCCGTCTTTGCACAGTCTGCCAGGAAGCCGCCGAAAAACATCTGAATATCAGGGTTGTCTTCTGCTGGGTCTGAATACTTGGTGTTGATGAGTGCTGTTACTTCAGATATACCTGGAAATGATACTCAACATAGGATCACGTTTCGCGAAAAAAGCAGTGACGGATTGGCCTCCAATTAGAGGTTGCGGGTTTCTATCCCGGGCCTTCAGATTTTCGGAGTTAGGTGCGTTTAAAGTAAACACATCCTGAGGAAACCTGCATGCCTGAGAGTTCTACATAATATTCTCAAAGTTGGGTAGAGATGTTTGGTAAGTGTGGGTTAACAGACTATATCTAGCTTAAAAACGAATGAATACACACCAGTTCCCGACATAAGTCCATCTCTGAACAGCAAATACTCCATGGCAGTGGCCCAGTTAAGAGGTGCCGTATTGTTATCGTTAACGTGGAAGTTGAGAAAGTGGGCCACATGGTTGTGCAAGTTGCGGCCCACAGCTGGCAGTTTGTGGACCACTTTAACCCCCGCGCGGGACAAGACTTCAGGGTCGCCTATACCGCTCAGTTGAAGAATTTGAGGAGACGCTACTGCACCGGCACTGGAAACATTTCAATTGTTATAGTAATGTAAGTATCTATTCATGTAAAATAGTACCTATTATGAAAGACTCACAGGAAACGTACATCCTAGCCTGGTGGATCTAGAAACTTGAAATTTTGCATGTAGATTGCAGTTTCCTTATAATATACCGTAAGACCCGCACTAAGACACGATATTGGGTTTCCACGGGATCTTTGTAAAACCTAAATCGGATAAGCACGTGATAACCTACATAAACTGATACGGTTATCAGAGTCTACGCACTAATTTGAACACAGCGGCAGCTAAAGAATTTTCTGAGCAGGATGCCACGCTGCGTGTCACACACGCAACAGTCAATAATCCAATCGATCGAATACTGTGTGGGTTCCTACTTCGTATGGTGTGTGGCGTGTTTGAATTTGAACTTTGAAGGATGTTTTTGACTGTAGAAAATACTGCTAATCAGAGAGTACTGATTAAGAACATCGTCATACCTTACGATAATTTCATTGTTGGCAAATATAACTTCGGTGCCGCCAAAACTGTTCCTCACTTCTACCGCGTAAGCTTGCCTGGTGGTCTGGTTGATCAGCACCTTAGTGACTGTGGCGTTCAGCATCACGTGCAAGTTGGGGCGGTTCTTGGCTGGGCGGAGGAATGCTCGGGCGACGCTTAGACGGGATCCGTTACGATTGGTCGTCTGAGCTATGGAGAAGCCGGTGTGATGCTCGCCGTTTAAGTCCACGACTTTATATCCTGTCAAATAGAAATATATTTTTGTCAGTGTTTGGTTTGTATAATATTATGCTCTATGATAGCGGTAGGTATCTGGGTGCCTTTTTATTTATTCAGTAAATAAAATATCCTTGGAAGTCTTAGAAGTATAAACATGATTTGATTTATACCTAATTCAAACTAGATTATATTGCACTATCGTGCAATAAAAAAAAGGACATACCTAATTCCTCCCCAGCTTTAATAAGACTGTAACTCAAAGGAGGATGATACGGGAACTGCGATACTGTCAAAGGTCCACCAGTGGCGTGGTAGCCCCTGTCCATCTCCTCGACCTGCTTGTTATCTTCAGACTTGAGGAAGTATGGTAGCACGTCTTCGTACGCCCATCCTTCGTTGCCCGCTGCAGCCCAACCGTCATAGTCCTTGCGGGATCCTCGCATGTACATCATGCCATTCATTACTGAGGTACCACCCAGTACCTGATCAGAAAATAAAATGGTAATAATGAAACTTTTACTAAGGTCCGATTTTTCAATTACTACATTTTTATTTATATACTGAGGAACGTTTTGACAGCTCAATTGCTTGGCTTAGTATGCCAGGTAGACTTTCAAGCAGTCAATCGCAAAGCCTGGATTCGATTAACGAAATCAGTGGAAAGACGTTTTCGTCTCATTTATAGCTAGAATCTTATCGGCAAAGTCGAACGTCTGTACTGCCAAGTGATAAATAGGTAGGAATATTAGCTGTACGGTAGGATATCTGTACGTAGAAAATATAATTATATCTACTTATATCCCTTTCAGGTAGAGTGATTTCATTAGATAGCATAATCTCTTAGGTACTACTTTCGGTACGGATGTTAAGGTTACCTTTCCTCTAGGCCAGTAGCATTTTTTATCTTTTTCACCAAGGCAAGCCGCCGGTTCCGGCTCAGTTTTGTATCCCCAGTCTATACTCGACCCTATGAAGTTCAGGAACATGGAAGGCACTTGGGCGCCTGTAGGCTCGTCGAAACCTTGAAAGAATGTGTACAAATTTTTAATTATTTTAATGTTAATTTAGTAAAAAGTTACGTGGAAATTGTAATTTTCAGTTTCCAATCGCAGAACCCTTGCTGAAAAGGTGGGCTGTAAAATAGTGTAGACTATATTCATACTATTATTATGTATTTCGTTACGTTACGTTATTTTTGTCCCAGAGAATCAAAGAGTTCGGACTTTAGATTTCATATTAGATATTTTAAAGTAGAATTTTACCAGCTTCCAGTAGGAGCACTCTCCACTCTGGCACTTCAGACAATCGCGCTGCTACGACGGAACCAGCTGACCCGCCTCCGACGACTATAAAGTCGTACACTGAGTCCATGTGACGACGGAACTGTGAACAATAATATAAACCTAAGTCTTTAGTAGTTCAGATTTCCACCACTATCCTCTAAAGACCTCCTCTCCCTTTCCATTTATTTCTGGCCTTCCTTCTCCAGGTTTTGCCTGCTATATCATCATTATCATAACATGATCATCATTATCAACTGTTAGACTTGCTCCGCTGGACATAGATCTATTATAGGGGCTTCCACACGCCACGGTCCCCTGAATCTAGCGGTTCTCTGCGACTTATATAACGACTGGCAGAGGCGCCTGATTGGCTTGTTTTCAATGTATTAAAACTTAAAAAATTTAATAACTGTCGACTTTGCAGTAGGCAGAGTAGGTCAATCTATTTTAAAAGTTAAAGGTTTTTTAACCGCGCTGAAAGATACGAATCAGCGATTCGTATTTCGAGAGCTCAGTCTCAACTCTCAAGGTTGTCAAGGTCTTAATTAAATTAATTGCTTCTTAGTTGGGTCTAAAACTAAATGAAAGCTTATTATCAAGTATTTCATCTTCTAATTTTATTTCCGTCAACCCACTTCCCTGTAATTGTATAACAATAACTGAAGATAAAAATATGTTAACGTAAGAATGCGATGAATTACTGTGTTACTGAGATTTAATTACGTATTTTCATTCATGAGCATCAAAATTTCACACAATAGTATGAAAGGTTGTAGTAAGAATTGTATCGTGAAATGTATCAGTTTTGTGAAATCTAAACAAAAAGCTCAAAAAAAAAATGGTGGATTCGTCAATTTGTTAATCGCCGTATCGTGCACTTATAGGAGAATCACGATCGGATAAAAAGTTTCTGGGCCACATCGTAATCGGTTGATCTAGTATCCGAGCCAAAATAAACATCGCGAATTTTACATAACAACGCCAATTACGGAAGAGATTCGGAACAAAAGATAAAGTTGTCTCATTGCTATGCCGTAGGCTCGGCGTGCAGTACTGCGAACGTAATAGATCATCAGGGCTGCCTAAGAAATTCTCATCTTATTACGGAATACAGGAGCACTAAATCACTTAGCGGAACGGCTTTGATGGTAGGGTGGTAACTCCATGGCTGAAGCCAGACCAGACCAGAAATTGTTAAATTCCAAACGCCTGCTGGGAATCGAACCCGAGACTTCCCACTAATAAGCCACTTACCACTGCGCCAGGTAGGTCGTCAAAACCTCACTACTTAGGTTTAGTTCCCGGCAGGATATATTGGACATCGAACTTTAGAAAAAAAGCTAACGGTTTCGTAGAGGGTTGTTGACGTCGTTGAGACCGACGAAACGTCACATAGGTATGAGTGACAGAGACAACGCTCTGCGAAGCTGAAATCTCTTTCTAAAATTCGATGTACAATATTTCCTTAAGGGATTGTATTTTTACAAATCAGCACAGCTGAAGTGGCAGTGGGCAGGCCACGTCTGCCGCAGAGTTCTGGAGTGGAGACGTATCAGCAAGTGCAGTATGGGACGACCTCCGACTCGCTGGACAGATGACCTTAAGAAAATAGCTGGAAGTGGGTGGATGAGGAAGGCGGAGGATCGTGTGTGGTGGCGCGCTCTTAGGAAGGGCTATGTCCAGCAGTGGACGCAAACAGGCTGATTGATTGATTGTATTTTTGCAATGCTATTAGTCCTTACTCCACAGCCCTATTATGTTACGTGTCATTTCAAAGCACCGCAGTTTCCGAGGCACGTCGCAACAAAACGCTGGCGGCGAAGATTTGCGGTTGATTTGACTCAGTGACTGCCGTGACCCGGAGTGATCAATAATTTAGGATATACCTACGTAACGTGTATCTACTTTTGCGGTGGATGATAGCGTCAAACCATTAAGCGTGGCATTGATCCGAAAAGAGAAGGCGAAGTCCTAGTTTTTTCTGAAGTTGTTGCCATCGGCTAGGAACAAATCTATTGGCGTGCTAATTTTAAATTATTCCCATTTACAACAAGATGAATTTTCTTATATGCTAAATCAACTCTGTTTTGCTATTTCCGTGTGAATAGAGATTTTAAAATTCCGTATAAACTTTTCTTAATGTGGATTTACGCTAGGAAAATTCATTCACATTTATAAGTTTTTAGAACTGGTTTGAGTTCACGTTGATAACCCAATTGGTTAGTGTCTCTTTTGTGTTTATAGACACCTATGTTACCTGTGCTCTTCCACAAGGATCTTCCAAGTCGCATTGGCTTCTTAGGAACACCTCCAGCAGGCCCATGAAAAGCATGAAGGCACCGCCTCCACACGTGGCGGCCAGCGTCGGCCCCGGCTGCGCCATGGGACAGTCGCAGGTTATCGCCATCTGGAACCACAATGATTTATTTACTTATTTATTTCATTTAAACACTTTATTGCTTAAAAGCTAATCCCCAAAACGCTGAAGTCGGGCGCGTGTAGAAATACAAATAGAGTGCTAGCACCATACCCATATGACCGACATTTTTATAAACTTCCATAAGCAAGTAGCCAAAAAGAAAACCAATCAATTAAGCGTAATGCTTAATTAAAATTGGCTTATCTTTTTTCGTCCTTTTATTTTAACGTCACCTAACTACCTACTTTCTTCAACAAAATACGAGACTCACTATGGTATATAATATATATAGGCAGAATCAGGCAAATGTTATGACTGTCTTCGAACTTTTCAATTCAGGCAACGTAAAATGTATCTACGGTATCTACAAAAAGTTGTAGGTAAAAAGTGAAAATAACGTACCTAAATATTTTATTGACATGCAAGTTGCAAAAGCAGTTCAATAAAAAAACAAGTTAACCTCTGTCCTTGTGATACATAATATTAGAAACTATTAAAATATATGACCTGTCATCTCGAGGCGGTTTATGTTCGAGTACTTTCATATTGGGAAACTTTGCCCCGGGCGAGGGGCTGAGGTAAACATCTAAGTAGAATATCAACTCCATGTGCTAACTGAAAATACGATTGCTACCCTACGAATAAAAAATAAAACTCGTTAAGGACGTCTTTGCAAAATGAATAGGTATCAAAATTGCACTACTACATAAGTACACTGCCCACACGCACACAGCTGCGTCAAAATGAGTGAATCGACTTGATTTTGATACTTTGATATTTTTATTTTATTTTATATTTGGTCATCTATTTTTTTTTAACAGTTTTTTTTTTAAAATATGTATCTTGACAATAATACAGTAAGTAGAACAGTGCCTACAGACTAAGGGTCTGATGATGAAATATTTCACCATGACTTCTTGGCAATGAACAACATTTCCATGCTTATGAAATTATGAGCTCCTACTATGACTAAAATAATCTGAGAAGGATAGCATTACATTACCTCCCGACTTGATGAAATTGCATACTTTGGAACCTACTACTGGAACTCAGAGACGAATAGAGCTAGGTGTTTCGAGTTTGGGCTCATTTTCTTAGTCATGATGAGATCTTACCTCCGGATTTGTGGAGTGACCTGATGGTATACCTCGGAAGTCACTATTGGAACTCGGAGACGAATAGAGCTAGGTGTTTCGAGTTTGGGCTCATTTTCTTAGTCATGATGAGATCTTACCTCCGGATTTGTGGAGTGACCTGATGGTATACCTCGGAAGTTACTATTGGAACTCGGAGACGAATAGAGCTAGGTGTTTCGAGTTTGGGCTCATTTTCTTAGTCACGATGAGATCTTACCTCCGGATTTGTGGAGTGACCTGATGGTATACCTCGGAAGTCACTATTGGAACTCGGAGACGAATAGAGCTAGGTGTTTCGAGTTTGGGCTCATTTTCTTAGTCATGATGAGATCTTACCTCCGGATTTGTGGAGTGACCTGATGGTATACCTCGGAAGTCACTATTGGAACTCGGAGACGAATAGAGCTAGGTGTTTCGAGTTTGGGCTCATTTTCTTAGTAATGATGAGATCTTACCTCCGGATTTGTGGAGTGACCTGATGGTATACCTCGGAAGTCACTATTGGAACTCGGAGACGAATAGAGCTAGGTGTTTCGAGTTGGGGCTCATTTTCTTAGTCATGATGAGATCTTACCTCCGGATTTGTGGAGTGACCTGATGGTACACCTCGGAAGTCACTATTGGAACTCGGAGACGAATAGAGCTAGGTGTTTCGAGTTTGGGCTCATTTTCTTAGTAATGATGAGATCTTACCTCCGGATTTGTGGAGTGACCTGATGGTATACCTCGGAAGTCACTATTGGAACTCGGAGACGAATAGAGCTAGGTGTTTCGAGTTTGGGCTCATTTTCTTAGTCATGATGAGATCTTACCTCCGGATTTGTGGAGTGACCTGATGGTATACCTCGGAAGTCACTATTGGAACTCGGAGACGAATAGAGCTAGGTGTTTCGAGTTTGGGCTCATTTTCTTAGTCATGATAAGATCTTACCTCCGGATTTGTGGAGTGACCTGATGGTATACCTCGGAAGTCACTATTGGAACTCGGAGACGAATAGAGCTAGCTGTTTCGAGTTCGGGCTCATTTTGTTAGTCATGATGAGATATTACCTCCGGATTTGTGGAGTGACCTGATGGTACACCTCGGAAGTCACTATTGGAACTCGGAGACGAATAGAGCTAGGTGTTTCGAGTTTGGGCTCATTTTCTTAGTAATGATGAGATCTTACCTCCGGATTTGTGGAGTGACCTGATGGTATACCTTGGAAGTCACTATTGGAACTCGGAGACGAATAGAGCTAGGTGTTTCGAGTTTGGGCTCATTTTCTTAGTCATGATGAGATCTTACCTCCGGATTTGTGAAGTGACCTGATGGTATACCTCGGAAGTCACTATTGGAACTCGGAGACGAATAGAGCTAGGTGTTTCGTGTTGGTTATAAATGTAAAATGTAAACTAAACATATTTTATCTGTAGGCGAATAAGTAAAAAGGCTTGTAGCCAGAGCCGTAAATCGGTACTAAAAAAATGTTATTAGGCAATCTGTCGCTCTTGCGATCTCTGTTCTCAATCTCTCAGCTTTTGACGACTCGCTCTCCCGTGTCTGTTTATCTAAAGTGTTCCTTATAAATTAAATCTCCGTCGATCAGCATATTTCCTTTTATTTATCGATAACCCTTCAGGTTATGCGTCCCAGTGACGCGAGTGCTGCTGAAAATTAACTTTATTTGTGGCGGCGCACGGCTGCGCATACGACTGTGGAAAGGAAACAATGGCGTCATCCATGCATATTTCTATAGAAAAATTAAAAGGAATAGAAAACTACAGTTCCTGGAAATTCCACATGAGGATGTTGCTTATCCATGAGGAGTTATGGGATTGCATCGAAAGAGACGATGGGGAAAAGGACATGAAAAGACAACTCAAGGCGTTGGCTCGGATTTCGTTATCAGTACAACCGGCAGCAATTCCACATATTCGAAATGCAACAACGGCGTACGAGGCGTGGCGGAATCTACAAAAGGCCTATGAAGACAAAGGTTTGTGTCGTAGATTAGGATTATTACGCACACTGTTTGCTGTAAAATTAAACGAGAGCGAAAGCATGGAGGCGTACATCAACAAAATTACCGAGATCTCTCAACAATTAACGGAGATTGGATCGGGGCTTGAAGACGACTTCGTAGCTGTCATCATGCTGAGTGGACTTTCAGCAGACTATGATCCTCTCATAATGGCATTAGAAAACTCAAATGTCAAACTTTGCAGTGATATAGTCAAAGGAAAATTGCTTCAAGAAAACCTGCGTAGGGATGAAAATAATGGTGGGTCAGCTGCTGCATTGGCTACTAAGAAGGTATTTAAATGTTTCCGTTGTAAAAAGCCTAACCATTTTTCCCGGGATTGTCCATTAAATAAGAAGAAAACAGAGAAAGGCAAGTGTAAGGAATCGGAAAAGAGCACAGATAAGTCTCTTGTCACAGCACTCTCCGTGAAACTTCAAAGTGATGTTTGGTGCGTAGATAGTGGATGCACTAATCATATGTGCAATAATCAATCAGTGATGTTAGATTATGTGTCTAAGAGTCCAATCGAAGTGTGTGTTGCGAATGGTGAAAAAGTGTTTGCGTCGGGGTATGGCAATGTCAAAGTACAGATGCAAAATTGTATTAAGAAAATAGAAAATGTATTCTTTGTACCTAAATTGTCAACTAACCTATTATCTGTTAGCGCAATGACCAAGAAAGGATTTGAGGTACATTTTAATGAAAAAATCTGCAAAATTGTTCATAAAAATAACGTAGTTGCAACTGCAACACAAACTAATGGTATTTATGTACTTGATACCTTAATTAACAAAAATGTATGTAATGTTGCATCAGATAACGCTGTTATGTCACCTCTAGGGGTAGATAGGGATAATTTTGTAGACTGTTCACAGATAAATCACCCATTTAACGCTGACAACGTGGCACTAAGTGGAACTGGAGCTGATGGTTTGGATAGCCAACTTTCAGCCTCCAGCGTCTCACAAGAGACCTGGCACAAGCGTCTCGGACACTTAAATTCTCGCAGTATGAATTTAATGAAAAAAGGTATGGTAATTGGCATTAATTATAATGATAGCAATTATAAAACTTGTATTGCATGTATAGAAGGTAAGCAAACAAGGACACCCTTTCCATCAAAATCATATAGCAGGGCAAAGGAGGTCCTAGGGCTCATACACACTGACTTGTGTGGACCCTTGCAGAAGTCCTTCGGTGGAGCCAAGTACTTTATGACGCTGATTGATGACTTTTCAAGAAAAACTTTTGTTTATTTCCTACAATATAAAAATGAAGCTTTTCAGTATTTCAAAGATTTCAAAGCTCTTGTAGAAAATCAGACTGGTGCTAAGATTAAAGTTTTAAGAAGTGACGGAGGAGGTGAATATGTGAATAATGAATTTCAGAGGTTCCTGAAAGCTAGTGGAATACAGCATCAAACTACTGTACCCCATTCTCCACAGCAGAACGGTGTGGCCGAACGAGCAAACCGAACCATAATGGAAAAGGCTCGGTGTATGCTCTTAGATGCTGGCTTGGACCAGAGATATTGGGCGGAGGCTGTCAACACAGCAGTATACCTAAAGAACAGAAGTCCAACCAAGGCCGTGATGGGAGCGACTCCTGAAGAAAAGTGGAGCAACAAGAAAATAAATGTAAGTCACTTACGTGTCTTTGGCTGTCAAGCTTTTAATCATATAGCAAACTGTAAGAAGCTTGATAAAAGAAGTAAGAAGTTAATTTTTGTAGGATACTGTGAATATAGTAAAGGATATAGGCTAATTGATCCTGCGAATCCTACAAAAATCATAAAAGCAAGAAATGTAAGGTTCATAGAGGAAAATTTTCAAAACAACTTGTCAAATGATGAAAATTTTGAACAACAAAATGTTGTTATTTATCCTCAGAATGATGTCTATTCCAATTTGTCAGAATCACCTAATGAAAATGAGAGTAGGAAGTCTGATGACAGGTCGGAGGCATTCAAGAGGGCTCGGAACAATCATCGTAGACAAACTATGTTTTCATTGGAAGATTCTGATCAAAGTCTCTCTGAAACATTCATGGAAACAGATGACCCGTCCGATCCAACATATGTTCCAGGAAGCTCAACGTTTGAGATGGCAGAGTCTGACAGCTATGATTCAGACATGACCGAGTTCGCCAACCTGAGCTGCGCGAGACAGGGCGTCGACAGTGACGAGCCTGCCACCGTGCACGAGGCGCTGAGTGGTGATGAAGCTGAGCAATGGAAGAAGGCTATGGCAGATGAGTATCAATCTTTTTGTAAAAACAAATGTTGGACGCTGGTCGAGAAACCAAAGAACCAGAAAGCAGTTCAATGCAAGTGGGTCTTTAAGAAGAAAAAGGGACTGAATGGAGAGGTTCTGCGTTACAAGGCTCGTCTGGTGGCAAAAGGTTACACACAGAAGTATGGAATCGACTATCACGAAACGTTTTCGCCTGTGGTAAGATATTCTACCATAAGGATGCTTTTAGCACTTGCAGCTGAATATAATATGGATATAGACCATATGGACGTGACCACAGCTTTCTTGAATGGTGATTTACAAGAAAATGTGTTCATGGAACAACCAGAGAATTTTAAAATAAAAGGTAAAGAAAATATGGTATATAAATTAAATAAAGCAATATACGGACTTAAGCAAGCCGCTAAGTCATGGTATGAGAAGATAAACAATGTTCTAACACAAAAATTGAACTTCAAGAAACTAAGTTCTGAACCTTGTGTTTATGTCAAGAGTATCAAAGGTAATTTGATAATAATAACATTGTATGTTGATGATATTTTGATCTTTTCATCCTGTTCTAAGGAAGACAAAGACAGTTTAAAACAAAAACTCATGGAAGAATTTGAAATGAAAGATTTTGGTCCCGTTAATCACATACTAGGTATGCATATTTGTAGACAAGATGGAACAATAACTATTGATCAGAGTTCTTACATAAAGAATATTTTACAAAAATTTAAAATGGAAAACTGCAAACCTGTCAAGACACCAATGGAAACCGGATTAAAGCTTGACAAAATTGAGGGAGAGTCAGGTAAATATGACTATAGGAATTTAATTGGTTGCTTGATGTATGTTGCAGTATGCACGCGCCCTGATATAGCGCATGTGGTCAGCGTGCTGAGCCAGTTCAACAACTGTCATGGTGAGGTACACTGGAAGGCAGCCAAGCGTGTCTTACGCTACTTGAAAGGTACGCTTGACTATTGCCTAATTTTCAAAAAGAGTGGTTTAAAGGTCACTTCTTTTGTGGATGCAGACTGGGCAGGTAATACGATTGATAGAAGATCTTATACAGGGTACGTATTTAAAATTGGTTCTAATGTTGTTTCCTGGGAAAGTCGTAAACAAAGAACTGTTGCTCTCAGTAGCACAGAGGCGGAATATATGGCCTTATCTGATGCTTGCAAAGAATCATTGTTTGTTCGTACTTTTCTAACTGAATGTCTTGGTAGTAAAGTTATTGATATTGTGATGTATAATGATAATCAATCAGCTCAGAAATTGTGTAATAATTCGCTATTTCATTCTAGAACTAAGCATATAGATGTGCGACACCACTTTATACGACAAGTTGTGAATGAAGGTATCTTAAGTATAAAGTATTGTCCCACTGATGATATGATAGCAGACATATTAACTAAAGGTCTTTGTACATCTAAATTTACTAAATTTGTTAGTAGTCTTAGTTTGAAGGAATGTAATTAGGTTTAGTTTAAGGGAGAGTGTTGGTTATAAATGTAAAATGTAAACTAAACATATTTTATCTGTAGGCGAATAAGTAAAAAGGCTTGTAGCCAGAGCCGTAAATCGGTACTAAAAAAATGTTATTAGGCAATCTGTCGCTCTTGCGATCTCTGTTCTCAATCTCTCAGCTTTTGACGACTCGCTCTCCCGTGTCTGTTTATCTAAAGTGTTCCTTATAAATTAAATCTCCGTCGATCAGCATATTTCCTTTTATTTATCGATAACCCTTCATTTCGAGTTTGGGCTCATTTTCTTAGTCATGATGAGATCTTACCTCCGGATTTGTGGAGTGACCTGATGGTATACCTCGGAAGTCACTATTGGAACTCGGAGACGAATAGAGCTAGCTGTTTCGAGTTCGGGCTCATTTTGTTAGTCATGATGAGATATTACCTCCGGATTTGTGGAGTGACCTGATGGTACACCTCGGAAGTCACTATTGGAACTCGGAGACGAATAGAGCTAGGTGTTTCGAGTTTGGGCTCATTTTCTTAGTCATGATGAGATCTTACCTCCGGATTTGTGGAGTGACCTGATGGTATACCTCGGAAGTCACTATTGGAACTCGGAGACGAATAGAGCTAGGTGTTTCGAGTTTGGGCTCATTTTCTTAGTCATGATGAGATGTTACCTCCGGATTTGTGAAGTGACCTGATGGTATACCTCGGAAGTCACTATTGGAACTCGGAGACGAATAGAGCTAGGTGTTTCGAGTTTGGGCTCATTTTCTTAGTCATGATGAGATCTTACCTCCGGATTTGTGGAGTGACCTGATGGTATACTTTGGAAGTCACTATTGGAACTCGAAGACGAATAGAGCTAGGTGTTTCGAGTTTGGACTCATTTTCTTAGTCATGATGAGATCTTACCTCCGGATTTGTGGAGTGACCTGATGATATCATCGGAAGTCACTATTAGAACTCGGAGACGAATAGAGCTAGGTGTTTCGAGTTTGGGCTCATTTTCTTAGTCATGATGAGATCTTACCTCCGGATTTGTGGAGTGACCTGATGGTATACCTCGGAAGTCACTATTGGAACTCGGAGACGAATAGAGCTAGGTGTTTCGAGTTTGGGCTCATTTTCTTAGTAATGATGAGATCTTACCTCCGGATTTGTGGAGTGACCTGATGGTATACCTTGGAAGTCACTATTGGAACTCGGAGACGAATAGAGCTAGGTGTTTCGAGTTTGGGCTCATTTTCTTAGTCATGATGAGATCTTACCTCCGGATTTGTGAAGTGACCTGATGGTATACCTCGGAAGTCACTATTGGAACTCGGAGACGAATAGAGCTAGGTGTTTCGAGTTTGGGCTCATTTTCTTAGTCATGATGAGATCTTACCTCCGGATTTGTGGAGTGACCTGATGGTATACCTCGGAAGTCACTATTGGAACTCGGAGACGAATAGAGCTAGCTGTTTCGAGTTCGGGCTCATTTTGTTAGTCATGATGAGATATTACCTCCGGATTTGTGGAGTGACCTGATGGTACACTTCGGAAGTCACTATTGGAACTCGGAGACGAATAGAGCTAGGTGTTTCGAGTTTGGGCTCATTTTCTTAGTCATGATGAGATCTTACCTCCGGATTTGTGGAGTGACCTGATGGTATACCTCGGAAGTCACTATTGGAACTCGGAGACGAATAGAGCTAGGTGTTTCGAATTTGGGCTCATTTTCTTAGTCATGATGAGATGTTACCTCCGGATTTGTGAAGTGACCTGATGGTATACCTCGGAAGTCACTATTGGAACTCGGAGACGAATAGAGCTAGGTGTTTCGAGTTTGGGCTCATTTTCTTAGTCATGATGAGATCTTACCTCCGGATTTGTGGAGTGACCTGATGGTATACTTTGGAAGTCACTATTGGAACTCGAAGACGAATAGAGCTGGGTGTTTCGAGTTTGGACTCATTTTCTTAGTCATGATGAGATCTTACCTCCGGATTTGTGGAGTGACCTGATGGTATACCTCGGAAGCCACTATTGGAACTCGGAGACGTATAGAGCTAGGTTTTTCGAGTTTGAGCTCATTTTCTTAGTCATGATGAGATCTTACCTCCGGATTTGTGGAGTGACCTGATGGTATACCTTGGAAGTCACTATTGGAACTCGGAGACGAATAGAGCTAGGTGTTTCGAGTTTGGGCTCGTTTTGTTAGTTATGACGAGATTACACCTTGAAACTTGTTGGAGTGCTCTGAAGGTATACTTCAAAAGCCACTATTGGACTTTCGAGTCGAGTAGAGTTAGATGTTATGAGTTTGAGCTCGTTTTGTAAGTTCCAATAGTGACTTCCGAGGTATACCATCAGGTCACTCCACAAATCCGGAGGTAAGATCTCATCATGACTAAGAAAATGAGCCCGAACTCGAAACAGCTAGCTTTATTCGTCTCCGAGTTCCAATAGTGACATCCGAGGTATACCATCAGGTCACTTCACGAATCCGGAGGTAACATCTCATCATGACTAAGAAAATGAGCCCAAACTCGAAACAGCTAGCTCTATTCGTCTCCGAGTTCCAATAGTGACATCCGAGGTATACCATCAGGTCACTTCACGAATCCAGAGGTAACATCTCATCATGACTAAGAAAATGAGCCCAAACTCGAAACAGCTAGCTCTATTCGTCTCCGAGTTCCAATAGTGACTTCCGAGGTATACCATCAGGTCACTTCACAAATCCGGAGGTAACATCTCATCATGACTAAGAAAATGAGCCCAAACTCGAAACACCTAGCTCTATTCGTCTCCGAGTTCCAATAGTGACTTCCGAGGTATACCATCAGGTCACTCCACAAATCCGGAGGTAAGATCTCATCATGACTAAGAAAATGAGCCCAAACTCGAAACACCTAGCTCTATTCGTCTCCGAGTTCCAATAGTGACTTCCGAGGTGTACCATCAGGTCACTCCACAAATCCGGAGGTAATATCTCATCATGACTAACAAAATGAGCCCGAACTCGAAACAGCTAGCTCTATTCGTCTCCGAGTTCCAATAGTGACTTCCGAGGTATACCATCAGGTCACTCCACAAATCCGGAGGTAAGATCTTATCATGACTAAGAAAATGAGCCCAAACTCGAAACACCCAGCTCTATTCGTCTCCGAGTTCCAATAGTGACTTCCGAGGTATACCATCAGGTCACTCCACAAATCCGGAGGTAAGATCTCATCATGACTAAGAAAACGAGCCCAAACTCGAAACACCTAGCTCTATTCGTCTCCGAGTTCCAATAGTGACTTCCAAGGTATACCATCAGGTCACTCCACAAATCCGGAGGTAAGATCTCATCATTACTAAGAAAATGAGCCCAAACTCGAAACACCTAGCTCTATTCGTCTCCGAGTTCCAATAGTGACTTCCGAGGTGTACCATCAGGTCACTCCACAAATCCGGAGGTAATATCTCATCATGACTAACAAAATGAGCCCGAACTTGAAACAGCTAGCTCTATTCGTCTCCGAGTTCCAATAGTGACTTCCGAGGTATACCATCAGGTCACTCCACAAATCCGGAGGTAAGATCTTATCATGACTAAGAAAATGAGCCCAAACTCGAAACACCTAGCTCTATTCGTCTCCGAGTTCCAATAGTGACTTCCGAGGTATACCATCAGGTCACTCCACAAATCCGGAGGTAAGATCTCATCATGACTAAGAAAATGAGCCCAAACTCGAAACACCTAGCTCTATTCGTCTCCGAGTTCCAATAGTGACTTCCGAGGTATACTATCAGGTCACTCCACAAATCCGGAGGTAAGATCTCATCATTACTAAGAAAATGAGCCCAAACTCGAAACACCTAGCTCTATTCGTCTCCGAGTTCCAATAGTGACTTCCGAGGTATACCATCAGGTCACTCCACAAATCCGGAGGTAAGATCTCATCATGACTAAGAAAATGAGCCCCAACTCGAAACACCTAGCTCTATTCGTCTCCGAGTTCCAATAGTGACTTCCGAGGTATACCATCAGGTCACTCCACAAATCCGGAGGTAAGATCTCATCATGACTAAGAAAATGAGCCCAAACTCGAAACACCTAGCTCTATTCGTCTCCGAGTTCCAATAGTGACTTCCGAGGTGTACCATCAGGTCACTCCACAAATCCGGAGGTAAGATCTCATCATGTCTAAGAAAATGAGCCCAAACTCGAAACACCTAGCTCTATTCGTCTCCGAGTTCCAATAGTGACTTCCGAGGTATACCATCAGGTCACTCCACAAATCCGGAGGTAAGATCTCATCATGACTAAGAAAATGAGCCCAAACTCGAAACACCTAGCTCTATTCGTCTCCGAGTTCCAATAGTGACTTCCGAGGTATACCATCAGGTCACTCCACAAATCCGGAGGTAAGATCTCATCATGACTAAGAAAATGAGCCCAAACTCGAAACACCTAGCTCTATTCGTCTCCGAGTTCCAATAGTGACTTCCGAGGTATACCATCAGGTCACTCCACAAATCCGGAGGTAAGATCTCATCATGACTAAGAAAATGAGCCCAAACTCGAAACACCTAGCTCTATTCGTCTCCGAGTTCCAATAGTGACTTCCGAGGTATACCATCAGGTCACTCCACAAATCCGGAGGTAAGATCTCATCATTACTAAGAAAATGAGCCCAAACTCGAAACACCTAGCTCTATTCGTCTCCGAGTTCCAATAGTGACTTCCGAGGTATACCATCAGGTCACTTCACAAATCCGGAGGTAAGATCTCATCATGACTAAGAAAATGAGCCCAAACTCGAAACACCTAGCTCTATTCGTCTCCGAGTTCCAATAGTGACTTCCGAGGTATACCATCAGGTCACTCCACAAATCCGGAGGTAAGATCTCATCATGTCTAAGAAAATGAGCCCAAACTCGAAACACCTAGCTCTATTCGTCTCCGAGTTCCAATAGTGACTTCCAAAGTATACCATCAGGTCACTCCACAAATCCGGAGGTAAGATCTCATCATGACTAAGAAAATGAGCCCAAACTCGAAACACCTAGCTCTATTCGTCTCCGAGTTCCAATAGTGACTTTCGAGGTATACCATCAGGTCACTCCACAAATCCGGAGGTAAGATCTCGTCATGACTAAGAAAACGAGCCCAAACTGGACACATCTAGTTCTTCTAGTCTTCAAGTTCCTGTCGCAGCCTTCGAAGTTCACTATCAGATCACTATCATGCTCAAGAAAAAAATCCAGCTAACGATAAAATGTGATAATAGGTACATAATATTATCATTATTATCTTACCTTGCCAAAATATCAGCACAATCACGGAATAAGTACCTATAAATATCAGTTAGGGTTTTGTCGAACTATTTTGTGTTCGTACAGCGATCTTTTCCACATCAAAAAATTATAGCAACCGACGCAGAGACCACCCACGAAGGCGGCTGGCCGCTGACTGATATAATTTTGAAATCATACCATTGGCTGCCCAATATCAAAATAACCCTTAGTGCACTGTATTAAGGTTTGCGGTTGAAGCAAAATACGTGAAAAATTTATACACGATGTTTTTATTTATTTTTATACTATTATTAATATAATAATCCTATTTTTTGAGGTGCACATTATGTGCTAACGGAAAATATTTATTAGAAGAATAAAATCCGTACGTAAACTGAGAAAAATGTACCTAAACTTGACCCTAAATCGTTAATTCTGCGTGGAAGAGGTGAAGGAAAATCGTTCTTATAGTATCAAAATTAATGATTTTTTCAAAAAATTACTCGATCTCTGGAGATAAAGGACCAATCTATTTTTAGCAATCTGTAGTTCCAATTTACTTAGTATATTTTAGCCACAAAGCGTACCGAAAATCTATACAAGTGTGCAAATACGTCCTTAAATAATTCATGCTATTCTCTTTTTTAAATCTTTATTTATGTAGTTATTTATTGGAATACGCAACGCCATAAGCTACTGCAGTCCAGTTCAACTTAGGTATACCTACTGTGGTATAAATTGTTTCCTCAGAGCTTTTTGACGTGACAACGTCTTATAATTCGATAGAGCCGGCTGCACGCACGAAAAAACATGACTCATGCGGCGTTACCTTGCTCTGAGGCGTTCCATGTAAGGCTTGAAGTGCAAGCGAGAGCGCGGAACGAGCGACAAAGAAGCACAATCGGCCTTTGTTGTCACGTTCAATTATCGTCAGTAAACCGACTTTACAGACAACCAATTTTTTGAAAATTGCAACAGACTCACCCATCTCCTTTGAAGGAATTATTAAAGAAATGATAATAATTAATATCAATTTGTCTAAGCTATCAGTATATAAGTACATGAAAAAGGCACAAGGTCTGTATTATAAACTTCTAGTAAATCTAGGGACACTGCAACCTTCAAATTAATATTATAGATTGATAAAACTACATCATAAAAGCTTTCAATGAGACTTTGTCCGTTAATAATTACCTACAGATAAAGAAAAATAAACACCCCAGTTCGATTAGATTGTTATCAGTACCTAATGCAATAAGTTTCGCTGATCGATAAGCTCTACTCAATAAATATAATAATAATAATTATCTGGGGGCTATCAGGGCTTTAGTCTAGATAAATAGTTAAGATAGATATCTTTAAAAAAATGTTTGTTGATGATGATATTGATGATGATAGTAAAATGCAGTAAAAGCACCTTTAAAGATACTTAAATCATAAATGAAAAAATAAAGTGAGATGAAATCCAACCATCTACTAATATTGTAAATGCGTAAGTGTGTCTGTCTTTTTATCTTTCTGTTAGCCTACATCAAGCCGAGCTATTTTATGTCACTTTTTAAACGACTTCAAAAAAAGTTTCAATTTATTCAACGCATATTTTTCAATATTACCTACCACACGTCTGTAACATTTCCCACCGGGCAGTCCTATCAACTACTTATATTTCAAGATGGGAACAATCGTCATCTCCCGGACTACACAATTCAGTGTAAATACTTCATAAACTTAGGGTAATAGGAAGGATTTTATAAAATAATTCTGAACTCCGCAGATGTTTGAAATGTAGAGCCGGCAGGACTATCTGTGTCTATTGAAAGCGATTTTCATAGGAATAGGATGCGATTCTGCGATCATGTTTGTCTCAACAATCTTTTGAATCAGTTCTAAATTATCAGATTATCTGTTTCTAATTAAAAACCAGTTTAATTTCTAACGCAACGAAACTAGAGTTGTACGTTTTATTGCTAACGATAATTGAGGTGCAATTGCTCAAATGTTTTGCAGTCATGTTATTTATTAATCTTAAATCAAAGATATTAACCTAATTAATCTCTTTAATATAATAATTATGCCTAGTGTTGGTTTCTGAGAGGGACTATTAAGTGTCTAAGCTACATTTATGTAGCCTAGCTAGCCTAGTTGATTCAGTTGACGCCGGGACGGGCCCGAGTATTTCGTTCATTTTATAATCAAATGAACCTGCCTGTAAGTGAAGTTAGATCCACATTATTCGAGTAACATTCATTCTACGCTATTATTTTGTATGAAACATATCTACTGAGTAAGTACTGATATGTTTCATACAACCACACACAATAAACTAAATACTATTTTCTAGAAATCAAACTCCAAGACTTATCAATTGTCATACCTACTTACGAGTTCACTATATTCAAAGTTTACAGTTAGTTCACAGGAGCTTAGGTCTGTACTAATTAGGCAATTAGGTAGGTCATATTGGCCTCTATTGTTATTTCATCTACAGCTACCTATAAAATTACTAACTTAAAATTTAAAAATCCCCGACACAAAAAGCTCTATAAGAAAACGAGAAAAGAGCTTTCACACGGCTGAACCGATTTTCTTCAATTATAGCTAAGAACACTCTCGATCGGCTTGACCTTTCAAACAAAAAAAAAACTTATTTAAAATCGGATACACAGATACACACGTCAAACTTATAACACCCCTCTTTTTGGGTCGAGGGTTAATATTATAAGTATGCAGTGAGTAGTGACAAAATAAACACCTATTATTCCGCTAAACTACATATTTACAAAATCTAAAATGAATAATTAAATATTTGAATTTTCCAGAAACATGAAAGCAACTTTGAATATTACGTTTACAATTATTAAGATATTATATAGGTACCTACCATGGTTGGCGATACGTGGATAAGAAGGCCTGATAATAAAATCTTGCTGTTCAAAACGCATATTAAGATTATGAAAATTATAAACGAGTGGGTATTTGGCCTCAGGCCGGTGTAATACAGCTACAGTAGGTCAACTTTCGCGTAATCACTTTAAATTATTTGCACTCGAGCTTTATCGGACGATTGCTCAATCCAAGCAGATTAACGATATACTTACGAGTACTCATACAAGGTCATAGCCAGGATTGATTTCATTGGTTGATCATGTCCATTTCGTCTGCGTGGACTTAGGTTTTTACAACTTCTTTGGGAATTTTTTGGTTTTTTGGGATAAGAGTTGCGAATATTAATATCCGGATTGCAAGGTAGACGTCATTCACGCAGATTTAAGTTATTTAAAAATCCCCTATTAAGCTCTTTGATTTTCAAGGGCAGGGCAAGAAAGCCTATAATATGTCCGGCCCCAGATGTAAGTTAAGAGGGCTCTCTCCGTCACTCGTTTCATACAATCGTAGTTCCAATTTCATTTGAATATTAAGCAACCAAAGTCCATGAAATTTTGCAGACATATTCTAGAAACTAATATCTATATCTGTGGTTTTCCAGATTTCTGTTAAAATATTCGGTTTCAAAGTTACGTGGTCTTAAAAATTTTCATACAAATCTTTGAACCCCTGTAATTTTAAAACTACATATTTTTAGAAAAATCTAAAACACCACAGACACAGATATTAGTTTCTAGAATATGTCTGCAAACTTTCATGGACTTTGGTTGCTTAATATTCAAATGAAATTGGAACTACGATTGTATGAAACGAGTGACGGAGAGAGCCCTGTTAACTCAGTAACGAATGTCAAAATCAGTTGAACGGATGGGCCGTGAACGGTGAGCTAGCAAAAGAAAGACAGACAGACAGACAGTCCACTTAGAAATTATTTATTTGCATAATGTGTGTACCAAAAGATGATGAATATATATGATTACAAAGTTCAACACATTAGCCGTAGTGGCATACAAATATTGTGTTAGTTAATTATACCTACAAATTTTATTGCATTATTTTGTAGATTCCACGTTTCCACTACCACGTTTGCACTCATTATATACTAGGGGTAATTTTTCCTTGAGTTGAATAATATCTCCGTTTTATATTGTGCCTATGTATGTGTCTACTAACCATATTTCACTTTTTAAATTGAATTGAACCACCAGGAAACTGAATGCGAAGATTTCTTTCTTTTTTATGTTTACAGTTTACATGTATTTTTATATATGTTTTTAATTTTAAGCGATGCGGAAGTAACAGTAAGATGTAATGATATAAACAGTCCGCATACATGCGTAATATGGTTAAAAGATGCAGTCAAACCGGCACCATGCGGAAATGCAGCTACGGCCAAAACGGGTGTGTGAACCGCGAAACATTAGAGCACGTACATTTATGGTAGACCAGATGATGCCCGCGACTGCATCCGCGTGGATTTAGGTTTTTAAAAATTCCATGGGAACTCTATGATTTTCTGGGATAAATAGTTGCCTATCTCAATTTCTGGGACGCAAGTTACCTCTGTACTAAAAATATAAATCGGTTAAACAGATGGGCCTTTAAGAATCCCGTAGTTTAAAAAAATTGGCCTATGTCCCTTCCAGAGATGTAAGCTAACTCTGCACCAAATTTCATGGAAACCGTTTAAACTGTTGAGCCGTGAAAAGCTAGCAGACAGACAGGCAGACAGACACACTTTCGCATTTATAGTATTTGTAGTATGAATATGCATCGGCGCCATGTCTCCGTCACCACTTTTGAATAAGTCTAAGCGCTGCAACCTGGAAATGCAGCGAAAGCTTTTACTTTATAATATTGTCCATTTCGGGTCCGACAACAGCTATTAATAAGTACTACAGTTGCCCGTAGCAATGTTACATACAGGATGTACCCAGATAGCTGGCAAAAACTTAGCGTTATTTTTATACTACCTTAACACAATAACCATTTGTCTTATCTTGTAGTTTCTTAGTATTTTTCAAACCCGCATTGTATAGCGTGCAAAACTCGGGTCAATGGCTCACTTACGACATGGCATTGCCTTTGAGTGACCTATTTGTGGAACGTTCGTTGACCTCTAGCGTCAGTCAGATGTTTTATTTGTAATATATGTATATATAACTTTAAAAAAACAGGATTTTTCTATTTTATTTTTTTGTGATTCGATCTTAAATCCGTAATCATCAGTACTATCACCTGTCTTTGTTTTTGCTAGCGTTTTGGTTACACTTGTATGCATAGTAGGTACTTGGGTTTAACTGATAATGTCGTGCGCTCTATGATCTGGTGTTAAAAGTAAGTTGCATTAAGCTCGTGACTCATACGGTCGCACCGGGTTGTCGTGAGAGAAAAGTTGTTCTGGGCTTAACCCCTGACATTGCTGACATACCTAGTTCTTGTCCCTATTTTATAAGAATTGAATTCCCTGTCTGTTAAGAATAAGAATAAGAATAAGAAGTGTTTATTTGCTAGAATATGGTATGTCGGCGCGAACGCGTTAATAGTTACTAATAATCAAACTATTCAAATCAAAAGTTAAACATTACTTTGTTCATCAAGTACTAAAATACCCTCAGAGTCGATTTAGACATGACTAATTGTTGTTGTTATTGTAAGTTTTGGTATGTCGGCGGTACCGACTTTTAGCTGTCAACACTTTGCTCACTGAGCATTACGTCATCTCCCCACTGTCGTCGTTGGACTATAAAATCAGACACGCTGTGCGTAGCGGGGCATTATTCGTCCGGTTGTTGCCGAGGACACTTCTCAGTAGGCATAGTCTGTCGTACTGTAGAATTGTGGTTACCTAAAGTGGTACTGTTGGTTAGACGAGTTGATATTGTGGTGATTAGGTTAGATGGTCGGTTTGGGACCGGTGTAGGGGTGGAGGAGCCGGTCTAGGTAGGTTAGGTTAGGTTTACCTAGTTACGCTGGTAGTTGTGACATGCAGTAAGTGAGAGTTATCATGGTTGTAGTCGAAGGTAGTTCAATATCACTTGATAGTCCAAGAATATCGTTAGTACGCCCACGAAAGCTCGGTTAACCTAAAGGTTGCTATCCTGACGTATCCGGTTAGTTATTATCCAGGTTTACTAGTGGCTAGATCATGCTTCAATCTTAATAATCATTAGAAGCGCCTACAAAGTAATAAAAAGTGAAAATATGCCCACGATAACCTGATAACACCCTCTCACTCCGTCATCAGAAGTGGGATCGACCGCTGATCCACCAGGTCGATCATCAGATATGCCGCCGCAAAACCACCTTGTCATCGAACCTCGAAATGAAGTAAACCTGGTAGTCAAGAAACCGTGTCGGCGCCAGAAGACGTATACACGGATCCCGGATCATCCACTTCTCGAGAAGAGTCGCTGGAACAACTCACTCAAGAAGCAACCATGGAAAATGAGACGGAATAAAAACGCCGAGTTACCATATTCTAAAACCCAATTATCCAAAACCTTGCGTATAGTTATCGTCACCCGATTTAGGTGATAGTAACGACAAGTTTATCGTACCTCGATTTAGGTAGCATTACTTACTATTGCTCGATTTAGGTGACAGTAACGACTAGTTTATCGTCATTCGTCACTTGGTTTAGGTGGTATGAGTTACTATTGCTCGATATAGGTGATAGTAACGACACTTTTACTGACTAAGACACGTGATACTATTCACTATTGGGATGGTCTTCACTAATGAGATAGAGTTGATTTCTTATCCAACCATGCTGTATAGAATTAAAGAAAATTTCGTATTGTAGCTGTAGCAGTACGATGTCAACAATGAACTTGTTGTTTAGCACTAGCGTTGTACTTTGTTACGTAATGAACTCTTTTACTAAAAGTTAATCAGGAAAAGCCGAGCCTTTGATTATAGCAAGTTTTCTCTTTTACACGAGCCACACACACACAGACACACACACACACACACACACACACACACGCACACACACACACACACACACACAAGTTCTATCCACGAGTTTATCTACGAGACAATCCACGAGTTTATCTACGAGAAATCCACGAGTTTATCTACGAGAAATCCACGAGTTTATCTACGAGACAATCCACGAGAAATCCACGAGTTTATCTACGAGACTCTTTTACACGAGCCACACACACACAGACGCACACACACACACACACACACAGACACACACACAAGTTCTATCCACGAGTTTATCTACGAGACAATCCACGAGTTTATCTGCGAGAAATCCACGAGTTTATCTACGAGACAATCCACGAGAAATCCACGAGTTTATCTACGAGACAATCCACGAGAAATCCACGAGTTTATCTACGAGACAATCCACGAGAAATCCACGAGTTTATCTACGAGACTCTTTTACACGAGCCACACACACACAGACGCACACACACACACACACACACACACACACACACACACACACACGCACACACAGACACAAGTTCGATCCACGAGTTTATCTACGAGACAACCCACGAGTTTATCTGCAAGAAATCCACGAGTTTATCTACGAGACAATCCACGAGAAATCCACGAGTTTATCTACGAGAAATCCACGAGTTTATCTACGAGACAATCCACGAGAAATCCACGAGTTTATCTACGAGAAATCCACGAGTTTATCTACGAGAAATCCACGAGTTTATCTACGAGACAATCCACGAGAAATCCACGAGTTTATCTACGAGAAATCCACTAGTTTATCTACGAGAAATCCACGAGTTCTATCCACGAGTTATCCACGAAACACACACACACACATACTCACACACGCACGCACACACACACACACACACACACACGCGCGCACACGCACACACACACACAAATACTAACGAGATTTTACTTGTTACTAAATAAGCTCAAAAACCAGAAACATTGAAGATGTGCTGGTTTACTACAAATATAACTAAGCATCATTTGATGCTGACAGATACCAAACTCAGAAGAGAATGTATTTTAGTTTCAGAATCAACATCAATCGCTAGGCAGGTGCAGAGCGCGCACCGCCTGTCAGTATGGCCGTGTCGGCGCGAACGCGTTAATAGTTACTAATAATCAAACTATTCAAATCAAAAGTTAAACATTACTTTGTTCATCAAGTACTAAAATACCCTCAGAGTCGATTTAGACATGACTAATTGTTGTTGTTATTGTAAGTTTTGGTATGTCGGCGGTACCGACTTTTAGCTGTCAACACTTTGCTCACTGAGCATTACGTCATCTCCCCACTGTCGTCGTTGGACTATAAAATCAGACACGCTGTGCGTAGCGGGGCATTATTCGTCCGGTTGTTGCCGAGGACACTTCTCAGTAGGCATAGTCTGTCGTACTGTAGAATTGTGGTTACCTAAAGTGGTACTGTTGGTTAGACGAGTTGATATTGTGGTGATTAGGTTAGATGGTCGGTTTGGGACCGGTGTAGGGGTGGAGGAGCCGGTCTAGGTAGGTTAGGTTAGGTTTACCTAGTTACGCTGGTAGTTGTGACATGCAGTAAGTGAGAGTTATCATGGTTGTAGTCGAAGGTAGTTCAATATCACTTGATAGTCCAAGAATATCGTTAGTACGCCCACGAAAGCTCGGTTAATCTAAAGGTTGCTATCCTGACGTATCCGGTTAGTTATTATCCAGGTTTACTAGTGGCTAGATCATGCTTCAATCTTAATAATCATTAGAAGCGCCTACAAAGTAATAAAAAGTGAAAATATGCCCACGATAACCTGATAACACCCTCTCACTCCGTCAGGTATAATATAATGAAACAAATGACCTGATAGGTTCAATAAAAATAATCTTTTTTGATTCATAGCTTGTCAATAGCCTAGGAAGGCTGCTATACTTTAATGAGCCAAGCCGCCAAGCGATTTAACGTTCCGGTACGATGCCGTGTAGAAACCAAAGGGGTATAGGTTTAATAAAAACTGCCATACCCCCTTCCAGATTAGCCCGCTTCCATCTTAGACTGCGTCATCACTTACCACCAGGCGAGATTCCAGTCAAGGGCTAACTTGTATCTGGATTAAAAAATGAAAAAAATCAAAATTGACATATAACAAATCGAAGGGACCATATTATGAAGGGTCGCAAATTCCATTAGTTGCGGGATCTCTAAAATGCATCTCGCTGCTTATGAGGCATTTTACAAAAGGCAGATCTCTTTTATGAGAACCATTTTGCATTATGGCATGTTTCATTGTTATTTTTAAAACGTGGTTGTGGAAACATTCTTATCTGACGCACAGACCCTGGAAGATTTTTAGATTAAGGTACAACGCCTTATGGTTAGATAAGTTCATTTCATGTCGGGATATTATGCAATTCGCACATAGGTACATACTGCAACTGGTAACATGGTGTAGTTTTAAGGAAAAAGGCTAAGTATATGAACATTGCTGTACTAATAAGAGTTGCCTATAGCTATACCTATAATAGTATGTTGTAACCTACTAGGCGATAGGGTAAGACGTCAGCCTCCTATTTGTCGTCGACTCCTATTCGAGGTCGTGGGCTCGATGCTGGGCATGTACCACTAACTTTAAGAGATATGTGCGTTTTTTAAACAATAAAACATCATTGCTTTATTAGTGAATGAAAACATCGCGAGGAAACTTGCATGTCTCAGAGTTCTCCGTAATGTTCTTAAACTTGTGAAGCAGCAAAGAACCAACCGACCTCAGTGTGTATGATTATATGCCCATGGACTCAAGAAAATAGTAGCTAATCTAGACCTTTTCTTTATGAGTACTTGATAATAAAAAGTAAATGGTTTAAAAATTGGTTTTGTTTATTTTAATTGTAATTAATTGATTTGCTAGATTAATGTACCGAACCAAAAAAATATTTAAGTGATGGAAGAGTTCATTGATTGCATAAAAGAAAAATCATCCAAATCGGTCCAAAAATCGGTGTCCATACTCGTAAGTCATGTTAGAAAAAAAAATGCGCAGTGAATTTAACGTCTCTTTTCGTTTTTTTTTTTTAATTCGTTAAAAATTATTATGTTCATACCGAAATCGTAACTCACGTAATTTTTGACTCAGTAATATAAAACAATACAAATTACGAATGTTATCTCAGCACCGTGCGAAGTAGATCACGGGAACGAACCCAATGTTCTTTTAACACTATGTAGGTATTTTCGTCACCTTTTACCAGTTGGTAAAGTGTGTAGGAGTCAAGAGAACTTTGTTTTTAATAAAGTATATATTTTTGAGATAACTTCGTCAGCGTGGATTTAGGCGTTTTAAAAATCTCATGAAACTCAAATTTCGTCAAAACTAGTTAAGCGGATGGACCGTGAAAAGCTAGCAGACAAACAGACAGACACAATATTGTATTTAAAATAATATGATGGAAGTATATCTTGTATATGATGATGTAAGTCTTGATCCATCCATAATCCATATGGATGGATCAAGACTCTATCCGAGACAAACCGACAAAGACATTTTAAATACTTACTACATCCACCGAGACCGATGTACATAGACTGAGATAGGTACATTATTTTGGTAAGTTATCACTATTAAAAATAAATACTTTACCAAAAGACAAATTGAGTAACATTGCTTTGTTTTATTACGTAAAATAAAAGCATGGTGAATTGATTGATTTTTATCTAAAAAACTAGATGCGATAATAAAAGACAATTTCATTGCTTCTTCAGATAAAAAGTTATCACGCTCTTTGACCGCAGCAGCCGTTGGTGAAGTGGTATCGTCAGGTAGGTAATTTGCCGCAATTACGTGTGGACCTAATTACTGTGGCGTTTATGAGTACCTAATACTCGAAGGAAACTAGAAAATATTTAATATGAACCTGTAAAATACCTTGGTTACATAAAAATAACTTTAAACTCGCATCTACATCTTACATCGTCGTACGAGTACGTGTATTGAACGTGTACCTAATTTATTTTCCGCAAATTCGAATTCTATAAGGTGTGAATGCACGAATAACGATTTGATTTTGCTAAATATTGAATTGGTTTAAATTAAAAATAGATATCTTCTTACTTAAATAATTAAATATTATGTTAATAATAAAACCCTATTAGGTGGACATACTACATCAAACGGATCGCAGGGAGCTACTATAGATTCAGGCGGTGCAAGATCGCGGTGGGGGGAAGTACATTGGGACCTATTTCTACCATGGACGTTTGATAATCATGAATTATACTTCGCTTCGTCTTCGAGATTAGGATACTTGTAGTAGCACGAACCGTGTGGCCATTTCATACACTAAGTTGAGAAATACAAAAAACAAGATAAATACTTTTTTCGTAGGTACCATAGACTATACTAACATAGATTACCTGAAGAAGAACTATAGATCTCAAACATTTGAAGATATACTGACTAGCCATAACCTTAAAATATCAATCCGACAGCCAACTAGATTAACCAGCGGGACTTGCATAGACAACATTATACATAATGTACATAATAGTAAAGTAGAAATAATCGATTTCGCAATATCAGATCACACCGCTCAGTTACTAAAATGCCCTGTCAAAAAAAGTACGAATTTAAAATATTGGTATGTTCAAAAACGTGACTACAGTAAAGAAAATATACAAAAATTTAAGTCGGCACTTCTAGCTTTAAATTACTCTGAAATAGAGGACCGCGGAAATCCAAATGAAGCTTTTGATGAATTCTATGATATATTTTTGTTGTTTTATAATCTCTGTTTTCCCATCGTACGCACAAAAGTGCTCGTTAATAAAAAACCCCTATGGATATCTAGAGGTATAAAACAATGTTGCATAAAAAAGAGAAAACTCTTATGGTCTTACAGGTTAGAACCTAAAAATACTAATACTAAATTATCTTTCAAAATATACTCTAAACGATTAAATAAAATAATAAATTTAACACAAAAGTCGCGAAATGATTACTATATTAAAAACAGTAAAAATAAATCAAAGGCAATATGGAATGTTGTAAATCGCAGCAAAACCAATCTACCAAAAGAAAATATTCGACAGATAAAAATTGACGACAAAGTAATTACAGAACCAGCTGAAATAGCAGAAGCCTTTAATGAGTATTTTGCACATTACTCGTTCTCTTCTAACTATAACGGGAATTATCGTCTTACCCTAAGCACTAACAGTCCCAATTCATTCTTTCTCAGACCTGTAATCCCTACTGATGTCGCTACTGTTATAAAAGGCCTAAAGAATACTAAAAGCACGGGTTATGATGATATCTATACTAAAGTTGTCAAAGAAGTTGCTAACATAATCTCCCCAATATTTTCACATTTAGTCAACTTATGTTTTGTAGAAGGTGTCTTTCCTGAAAAACTAAAGAGATCGATTGTCAAACCCATATTCAAAAAAGAAAACAAAGAAAATATGGCGTTTTATAGACCTATAGCGCTTATCTCAATATTTTCAAAAATATTTGAGAAACTAATCTATAACAGCTTATACTCCTACTTAGAGAAACACGATATGCTAGCAGAACAACAGTTTGGATTTAGAAAGAAAAAAAACATAAACTTAGCAATCTTCCACTTCCTCCAGAAAATCGGGAAAGGTGTTGATGATAAATCAATTGTATCAGCATTATATATGGATCTTACAAAGGCCTTTGACTTCGTGGATCATTATATATTGATAGACAAACTTAACTCGTTTGGTATTAGAGGTAACGCGCTGAGTCTTATAAAAAGCTATCTTAGTAACAGAAGTCAAGTAACACAAATTGATAGAATATGCGAAAAAAGTAAAACAGAAAAGAAATACCTATCACAACCTAAACTGCTTACACAAGGAGTTCCACAAGGTAGTATACTAGGACCTCTTCTCTTTTTAATTTATATAAATGATATGCCAAGATCAACTGATAACCCCATGGTTCTATTTGCAGATGACTGTACCGTTATATACATTAACAAAACAATAAATGACCATAAATTCATAATAAATAATAGTATAAGTAATATAACACAATGGCTGACATCGAATAAACTGACATTGAATTTTAGTAAAACTAAATTAATGACATTCCAAAATATAAGGAACAAAAAGGAAAAACATCACATAAATATTAACCATAGGGACAACAAAATTGATAATACTGAGACAACAAATTTCTTAGGACTACAAATCGATTCAAATTTGACATGGAAAACACACATCGAATATGTTTGTAAAAGAGTCAATCAAGCAGCGTACTGTTTGAACATTTTAGCGAAAAAAGTAAGCCCTGAAGTACTAATGACAGCTTATCATGGTCATGTAGCCTCTGTATTAAGATATGGTATAATATTTTGGGGCAATGGATCTGGCATAAAAAGAGTGTTACTGGCCCAAAAAAGGTGCGTGAGAGTTATATGTAGATTATCCCAGACAGATAGCTGCATTCCTTACTTCCAAAAACTTCGTTTATTAACTGTACCATCATTATATATCTATGAAATTATTTTGTTTGTAGCGAATAATAAAAATATGTTTACAGAATTTGATAATAAAAGACAAAAACATAAATTAAGATTCCCGTCACATAGAACCGCTCTCATCAGTAATAGTTTTAACGTTATGGCAGTAAAAATTGTAAATAAATTACCTTTGGAAATAAGAGAACTTGTAAACGTAAATAAAATACAAGGCCTTAAAAAGAAATTATTTGAATATTTAACTAAGAATACCTTTTATAGTGTTGATGAATATCTAAGATGACTTTTTTGTTTTATTATGTAATCTTGTAATATTTTTAAGACCTGTAATATTATTATTATTATTATTATTATTTTTTTTTTTTTTTTTTTTTAATATATTAAGTATTCAGAATTGTAAATTCCTTTTATTGTATAACATCATTTAACTTTTAATTTCGAAAATTTTACTTTTAATTTAATTTGTTTATTCACTATTTTGAATTAATGTATTTGCATGCCAGCTTGGCGTGATACAGCTGGACTATTTTTATAATTACACCTGTAATACCTGTATCAGCAAATAAATAAATTGATTGATTGATTGATTGATTGATACTTCTCATAGTGACAGCACTGATCGTCATTTTCATTCGCGTTCTAGTGCCTGGCCGTTCAACATGATATTCTTAAAAGTCGTAGTGAATTTGAGTATTAATAATGCCTAAACGCAAAAATAAAAGTAGTGATGAGTATCTTCTGCGAAAAATAAAGAAACTGGAAAAAAAGATACAAAAACGTGCTCGAAAAATATCGGATTCATCTTCGGACAATTCTAATCCGCCGTTGTCATTACAAGAAGGTAAGCTCATCGATTTGTAGGTATGAAAATAAGGGAGAGCCAACGTCCATACCATGTTGAATACACCGGTTTTCATCCGATCACCGAAGTTAAGCAACATCAGGCGCGGTCAATACTTGGATGGGTGACCGCCTGGGAACACCGTGAGTAATATTATTATGTGTTGAGTACACTTCGATAGAGAGTGTTACCTTCACGTCAATATACATTGAGGATAGTTATTTAGACTATTTCCTTTGTATTAATTACTACAAAAAAGTGATGAGTTTATCTCTTAAGGATAATACCTTCACATCAATATCGTTGAGCACAGGTTGTGAGCCTGTGTCTTCGTTACAAGCTTAATAATTGATTTAAAATAATCATCTGATTTGTAAACAATCAACCAAATATGTCAGAAGACGTGGCCGTTATCATCGATAGCATACGAGGAATCAATCGTCCCCAGTGGAACTGGATCATCCAATTATGGGTATTATTTCCGATTTACCCTCAACATCAGCTGTAATATCAACTGATTATTTTGGATAACAACTACTGGATACTGGATACTGGATTTATTAGGTGAAACCCCTTCTAAAAATAAAAAATACAGTTCTCCAATACAAACTGAACTAGCTGTTCGTTGGGAATATATTGCGACCACGGGTCTGCCAAATCCTTCCTCCTTGAAAAATATTTTCCACCAGGAAACTGCCTCAAGATTGAATCTCCCCAATTAAACGCAGAAATAAAGGCTGCACTGTCTGAGGTGTTCGATAAAAAGGAGAAAGCTATTGAAGTTAAACAGAACCAACAAGCAATTGCTATAACTTGTATAAGTCAAGCTTTGACAAAAATGTTTACAAATCAAAGTAAAGAGACTGACGTCATTAAACTTTTATTAGACGCAACCAAACTCTTATGTGACTCCCAATTTGTCGAGTCTATGTCTCGCCGAAGTTTTGTAACTGCTACTGTTAAAAAAGAGATTAAGGATCTTTTATACTCCACTGAAATTGTCAGTTTTCTCTTTGGCGAAAAATTAGCCGATACACTAAAAGCAGCAAAAGTAATACATAAATCAGGAACAGAAATGAAGACTGTGTCGTCGCAACATAATCAATATCGGTATTTAAACGGGAAAGCTCCGCTTCCGCTGGCGAGGCAGTCGGGAGCAGCAAGGAGGTCAGCGCCTGCAGCGCAACAGCCTCGCAAGTATCAAGCTCCGCCGCCGCCGCCACCGCCGCCACCGCCGCCGCCGCCGCGGGCTCGAGTGCATCGGCCGCCGCCGCGCGCACTCAGACACGCCGGTAGTCGAGGTACGACACAACGCTGGTAGACTAGCCGCTTTTTATGACAGATGGTGCCTCATTACTAATGACGCCGTCATTTTATCGTGGATTAAAAATGGTTATAAAATTCCTTTTTTCACAACCGCGAAACAGGAATTTAAATCGTCCTCTAGAATTTTTTTCTCAGGAAGAAATTAACGAATTTGAAAGTGTCATTAATGAATTGTTAAATTCCGGTGCAATATCTGAATGCATACCATGTAATATGCAATATGTTTCAAGTATTTTTCTTGTACCTAAGCCGAATGGCAAAAAGGGGTTTATTCTAAATCTTAAATCATTTAATAAATTTATATCCACGAATCACTTTAAAATGGAGGACTTACGAGCAACTTTAAAATTAATTTCGAGAAATTCGTTCTTATGTACGCTAGATTTAAAGGATGCTTATTTTTTATTACCTATAAATGAAAAATTAAAAAAAAAAAAAAAAAAAAAATTACGTTTCATATGTAACAATAAAACATACGAATTAACGTCCTCCCATTCGGATTGAACACAGCTCCTTTAGTTTTTACAAAGTTAATGAAACCAGTAATATCCTTACTTCGGTCTTTGGGATATATTTCATCCATTTACTTGGATGATATATGTATAATTGCTGACTCATTTCACGCTTGTTAACAGAATGTAACTCATACAATCGATATCTTAGAGTCATTAGGTTTCATAATTAACTATGAGAAAATTTCGTTTGTACCTAAAACTAGATGTAAATATTTAGGATTTATAATTGACACCAGAAATTTTCATATCGCTCTCACTAATGAAAAGAGGATGTTAATAAAACAAGAAACATTGAAATTTATAAAATTAAAGCGATGTACAATTCGACAGTTTACTCGTTTAGCAGGTCTCCTTTCCTCATCTTGCCCCGCCGTTCAATATGGTTGGTTATTACACCAAGAATATCGAACGATGTAAATATCTAGCTCTAGAAAAGACTGAGGACTATGACAGTCATATGACTATTCCTCAACATTTAGCAAAAGATTTGGAATGGTGGCTGACACATATTGTAAGGTCAGTTAAACCTATTAGAGAAGATTCCTACTGTTTAGAAATCTTTTCCGATGCCAGTAAAACAGGATGAGGGGCAGCATGTGGTAAGGATAAAGCTAATGGTAAATGGAGTGAAGATGAGAAAAATATGCACATGTACTGTACATGTATGCACATGTACTTAGAAATATTGGCAGCATATTTCGGTTTAAAGGTCTTCGCAAAGAGTCGAAATAATTGTTAGATACTTCTTCGCATCGACAATACAACTTCGTATGTCAACAAAATGGGTGGCGTGCGATTTCCTCATCTCACTGATATTAACAAGAAATTATGGAATTGGTGCGAGGACAAAACATTTTTGTCTATGCATCTTACATCTCTTCACAAGATAATGAATTAGCGGACGCAGAATCGCGACGATTGCACCCCGATATCGAGTGGGAACTAACTGTCCATGCCTTCAGTAGAATTGTAGAACACTTTGGTAGACCAGCTATAGATTTATTTGCTACTAGGCTAAATAAGAAATGCGATGCATATAATTCTTGGCATGGAGACCCAGGAGCAATAGCAGTAAATTTCCTTTACGTTGAATTGGAAAAAACTAAATTTTTATGCTTTCCCATCAATATCCGTAATTTTGAAAATGATTCGTAAGATAATTATACTATATATAGCTCGATTACCACTCACTGACTCACTGACTCACTCATTGACATAATTGTTCTCCTAGAAAGAGACGGAAAATGATATAATGATGTGGGGGAGTTGTGTTTGGATTCGGGAACCCTCTGGGGAAAAATTATGACATTTCAGAAAAACAAGATGGCGGCCGTCAAGATTTTTGCAGCTCCTTTGTTTTTTAAGGGACTCCGTTCAAACTCGCAACTATTAAATAATGTAGTAAATGGTTAACAGAAAATATGGAAAAAATTGGAAAAACAAAATGGCGGCCGAGCCGTAGCGTTTTAAAATTTTTGATTTTTCGACCTCGAACCGCGGCGCCACAGATCCGAAACGGGAAATTGAAACTAATAATTTTTTTCTGGTTTCGTCTACGATTATCCTGAATTTTGACGGAATGGGAATGGTTTTTAAAAATTCAAGATGGCGGCTGTTGTGGCGGCCATTATGTTAGAGGTACGAAAAAACGCAATTTTAAAATTCGAATATCTCAAAGTTTGCAACATCGGAGCGATTCGGCTTCTATGAAGCGATTGTACGTATAGTTTCGAGGTATAGATTGAAGGAAAAAAATTACCCCATTTTTTGGGGAAATTTCAAGATTTTCGGGAAATTGTAAAAAATCGAAATACGCACTTTTAGCAAAATTCGAGTATGAGCGATTACGTGTTTTGCTCGTGCAAATGACATTTAGGTATTTCCGTCGCCGAGAACTGGCAACACTGGAATTTATCGAAGCAAAAGTGATTTTCGACATTGTCTTTTTTCAGGGACGATCATTTCGCGTGGGTGCGAGCGAGATGAAAGATTGAAACGTCATCGGGAGCGGTATATCCTGTAGTTAATGGGAAAGTTGCACAACGATGTAATTTATTTCTGCAAAACGAGTTGGCGGCCATTTTGTAATTTTTTGAATTTTTCGAAATTTTGATCACGTTTTTGAGGCAGTTGGCAACATTTTGGAAAGTCAATATGTATGAATCGATTGTGTATCTCGGCTGGCAGTATGGAGATATGCAACCGGTGTTGCCACTTTTGGGGAGATTTTCGAGATTTTCAACTAAGAAACTCCTGTAAAATTTTGTATGAAAATTTTTTTTTTCACTGATGGTGTCAGATACAAAACAAAAACTTAGTAAGCCAAAATTATGGAGAGAGCTGGTGATTGAGGATATCGGAAACGGGTGAAGGGCCCGCTTAAGGTATTGAAGATAGGTGGGGGGTGCTCGAGCAAATGTCATTCATGACGTCATCCAATTGCCAAAAAGCTGGAAAAAAATTCAAAATGGCGAAGAAAAGATGGCCGCCATACAAATTTCGCCGGTGTCCAGCTCGGAGGGTATAAAAGATGGAAGTGTGGTTTCTTGGCAAGAGATGATCAAGGTCCGAAGGCCTACTCGATGAATAGAAAAAAAATTCAAAATGGCGGATTTTTTTTCCCCATAGAAAATGTATGGCGAATATTGAATGTCTCATTCTCCTTGAAAGAGACGGAAAACGATACAATAATGTAGGACAGATGTGTTTGGCTGGTGAAAGCAAGCAGGGAAAAATTATGACATTTCAGAAAAACAAGATGGCGACCGACGTGATTTTTGCAACTCTTTTGTTTTCCAACCGATTTCGTTGAAACTCACAATCTTTGAAGAAAGTAGTAAACGATTGATAGAAAAAGTGGATTTTTTTGGAAAAACAAGATGGCCGCCGTACAAATTTCGTCGGTGTCTATCTCGGAGGCTATAAAAGATGGAAGAGTGGTTTCTTGGCAAAAGATGATCAGGGTCCGAAGGTCTACTCGGTGAAACAAACTCTGCATGCTCGCGGACCACTTTAGTGGTCCGCGCACCCACGCACTCTACTAAATTATTATCCTAATTTACAAAAAAATAATATGGATATCGTTTTCAGGGTTTTCCAGGGTGCTGATTTTGAAAATGACATTTATTTTCAAATCCAAGATGGCGGACTTACATTTTCTACAATAAATAGAAATGCCTGTCATTTTATGGGGTTTTTCGGGGTGAATTATGTATCTTAATAAATCAATTTGGTTTTATATAATAAAGTTAACCTTACCACGTCACGTGAGCTGCTTTAGCAGCTCGCGCACCGAGCAAAAACTAGTTATACTATATATAGCTCGATTACCACTCACTCATTGACATAATTGTTCTCCTAGAAAGAGACGGAAAATGATATAATGATGTAGGGGAATTGTGTTTGGTTTCGGGAACCCTCTGGGGAAAAATTATGACATTTCAGAAAAACAAGATGGCGGCCGAGGTGATTTTTGCAGCTCCGTTGTTTTTCAACCGATTTCGTTGAATTTTGCAAACTTTGAAGAAAGTAGGAAACGATTAATGGGAAATGTAGAAAAAATCTGAAAATCAAGATGGCGGCCGAGCCGTAGCGTTTTCAAAATTTTGATTTTTCGACCCCGAACCGTGGTGCCACAGATCCCAAACGGGGTAGTTGAGGATAATGATTTCTTCGTGTTTCGCCCACGATTGTCCTGTATTTTGACAGAACGGGAGTGGTTATTAAAAATTCAAGATGGCGGCTGTCATGGCGGCCGTTATGTTGGAGGTACGAAAAAACGCAATTTTAAAAGTTAAATATCTCAAAGTTGGCAACATCGGAGTGATTCGGCTTCTATGAAGCGGTTGTACGTATAGATTCGAGGTATAGATCGGTGGGAAAAAATTACCCCATTTTTAGGGAAATTTCAAGATTTTCGGGAAATTGTAAAAAATCGAAATACGCACTTTTAGCTAAATCCGAGTATGAGCGATTATATGTTTTGCTCGTACAAATGACATTTGGGTATTTTTGTCACCGAAGACTGGCAACACTGGAATTTATCAAAGAAAAAGTGATTTTTGGCATGGTCTTTTTCACGGTATCCCCTTTCGCGTGGGTGCGAGCGAGAGGAAAGATTGAAACGTCATCGGGAGCGGTATATCCTGTAGTTAATAGGAAAATTATGAAACCGTGTAAAATCTTTCTGTGAAACGAGTTGGTGGCCATTTTGTATTTTTTTTAATTTTTCGAAATTTTGATCACGTTTTTGAGGCAGTTGGCAACATTTTGGAAAGTCAATATGTATGACTCGATTGTGTATCTCGGCTGGCAGTATGGAGATATGCAACCGGTGTTGCCACTTTTGGGGAGATTTTCGAGATTTTCAACTAAGAAACTCCTGTAAAATTTTGTATGAAAATTTTTTTTTCCACTCATAGTGTCGTATAGAAAATAAAAACTTAGTAAGCCAAAATTATGGAGAGAGCTGATGATTGAGGATATCGGAGACGGGTGAAGGGCCCGCTTAAGGTATTGAAGATAGGTGGGGGGTGCTCGAGCAAATGTCATTCATGACGTCATCCAATTGCCAAAAAGCTGAAAAAAAATTCAAAATGGCGAAGAAAAGATGGCCGCCATACAAATTTCACCGGTGTCCAGCTCGGAGGGTATAAAAGATGGAAGTGTGGTTTCTTGGCAAAAGGTGATCAGGATCCGAAGGTCTACTCGATGAATAGAAAAAAAATTCAAAATGGCGGAATTTATTTTTCCATACATTTTGTATGGCGATTATGAATGTCTCATTCTCCTAGAAAGAGACGGAAAACGATACATTGATGTATGGGAGATATGTTCGGATGTGCGATATGAGTAAGGGAAAATTATGACATTTCAGAAAAACAAGATGGCGGCCGACGTGATTTTTGCAACTCTTTTGTTTTCCAACCGATTTCGTTGAAACTCGCAATCTTTGAAGAATGTAGTAAACGATTAATAGGAAAAGTGGAAAATTTTGGAAAAACAAGATGGCTGCCGTATAAATTTCGTCGATGTCTATCTCGGAGGCTATAAAAGATGGAAGAGTGGTTTCTTGGCAAAAGATGATCAGGGTCCGAAGGTCTACTCGGTGGAATAAACTCTGCATGCTCGCGGACCACTTTAGTGGTCCGCGCACCCACGCACCCTACTAAATTATAATCCTAATCTACAAAAAATAATATGGATGTCGTTTTCAGAGTTTTCCAGGGTGCTGATTTTGGTAACGACATTTATTTTGAAATCCAAGATGGCGAACATGCATTTTTTAAGAAAAAAATCGATATGGGTGTCGTTTTGTGGGTTTTTGTGGTGAATTGTGTATCTTTAATAAATAAATTTGGTTAAATATAATAAAGTTAACATAACCACGTCACGCGAGCTGCTTTAGCAGCTCGCGCACCGAGCAAAACACTAGTTTTAGATAAAGCTGAAGGCATAGTAGTTATTCCCCTCTGGCCTACTTAACCGTGGTTCCCACTTTAAAAAAAAATGTAATGATATGTTAATACTTGGAACCAATACAGACGTGTTATTATCTGTTCCTAACAGCCAATCGCAACACAAAGTCACGTTAGTAGCCGCGAAGTTATCCGCACAGCGTTTTTTCACGAAGAGGGGTCCCACAAAGTGTATTAGACATCATGAGTGCGTCAATATCAGACACTTCTGTTAAACAATATGGTGTTGTATTTAAAAAATGGTTAATTTTTTGTAACAATCACAATATTGATCCTTATGAAGCTGCAGTTACCCATGTAATTACTTTCTTAACTGAAATGTTTCATAAAGGAATTCAGCATAGTACTTTAAACAGTTATAGATCTGCTTTATCTTTAATTGTAAACACAAAGATAAGCACAGATGATAGGTTAACTAGATTGTTTAAGGGCTTCTACCGGCTACGCCCATCTTTGCAAAAATATAATGTTACTTGGAATCCTTCAATTGTATTCAATTTTTTGGAAAGCTGGTACCCCAATGATGAGATTAGTATGGAAAAACTAACAAAAAAAATTGTAACATTACTAGATCTTGTAACGAAGTAAAATTAATATGCAGAATATTGAAATTAAAGCTGATGACAGAATTATTATAAAAATACCAGATTTGATTAAAACTTCACGCGCTGGCTCTTTTTCAACCCTCCTTAATTATAAGTACCTTTTTTCAAAAAAAAAAAAAAAAACCAGAAATATACCCGACAGAGGCCTTATTAGTGTATGTCAATTGGACAATTTCTGTAAGAAACAATGATCAACTGTTTATCAGATTAAAAAGTCCATATAAACCAGTTTGTTCACAATCAATCAGTCGTTGGATAAAGGAAGTTTTGAATAAAAGTGCAATATGCACTAATATATTTACAGCTAATATGTTTACAGCTTATTCAACGAGGCATGCCTCCACTTCTACTGCATATGAAAATACCATTAATATTGATTTAATACGCAAAACTGCGCGTTGGTCAGTTTTGTCATTCGCACGTTTTTTATCAAAGAGTTGAGGTAACTGATAATAGCAATGATTTTGCAATATCAATTTTAAATCTCAATTTTAAATCTCAATTCTTAATACATTTAAAATGCATTTTTATTTTCTTTGGAAATAATAATATGAGTTAATTTAATTCTTTGATTTACTCTTTATTGCTTAAGATTAAGCTGTTACGTTTTGTTATATTGATATAATTGATTAAATTGATTATATGAATATATCTATTATGATATTTTTTTTTACAAATGTCATATCTCTAAAGATCTACAAGTATCCTAATCTCGAAGACGAAGCGAAGTATAATTGATGATTAAACGAACTTACCTTAAGTGAAGTTCTATCATAATTATACGAAGGCTTCGTCTGAAGAGATTAGCTCCCTCCCACCCTTTCTTTCCTTTCAGACACCCGTGTATGAATTAGTAAAAAAAAAAAAAAAAGAAGCTCTCTAAACTAAATGAAAATGACGATCAGTGCTGTCACTATGAGAAGTATAGTCTATGGTACCTACGAAAAAAGTATTTATCTTGTTTTTTGTATTTCTCAACTTAGTGTATGAAATGGCCACACGGTTCGTGCTACTACAAGTATCCTAATCTCTTCAGACGAAGCCTTCGTATAATTATGATAGAACTTCACTTAAGGTAAGTTCGTTTAATCATCAAATATATTTTAAAAAAATGATTAATATGATCAAATTGAATATTATATTATTTTGACTTTTAATTTAAATGGACTCTATTATAATTGTTTATTAAAAGATTATACTTTCCGTAGAGTTAACAGCTAAATCATAATTTTCACTAGCTGCAACCGCATTCGTTAAGGTGATTTAGGTCCATTACTCGCGTAATTCGTAGCTGATGCGGACTGCGGTCCTTGTACAATATATTATTACGTACCTACTGGTAATTTGCACATATTACTTAATGTGTTTGACATAGTTAGCTTATTTGGTTGCAGTTCATGAGGTCCTAAGTTCGAGCCCCGGGTCGAGCCGAAAAAGTTATTGGATTTTAGGTAATCAAAACTGTAGAGCTGCAAGCGCGTTGAACTCTATTATAGTAGACGAAATCACTAGTGATGTTCGCGGCTTCGCTCCCGTGGAAATTTTGAAAAATATATGAATATATTCCTGGTCTTAATTGAAGAGAACATCTGTAGGTACTAAATTTACTTTTAAGGTCCAAGGATAAGGGCTAGGCATTGATGACTCAATCACTGAATTGAAAATTTCTTTTTAACCCCCGACCCAAAAAGAGGGGTGTTATAAGTTTGACGTGTGTATCTGTGTATCTGTGTGTCTGTGTATCTATGTATCTGTCTGTGGCATCGTAGCGCCTAAACGAATGAACCGATTTTAATTTACTTTTTTTTTGTTTGAAAGGTGGCTTGATCGAGAGTGTTAGCTATAATCCAAAAAAATTGGTTCAGCCGTTTAAAAGTTATCAGCTCTTTTCTAGTTTTCTTGTAGAAAAGAAGTTTAGATAACCCTTAGGTTCATAATATTCAAGTGTCAATTGACAAATGTCAAGTTGTCAAGATGGACGTTGCCTAGATATACATAATTATTTATTTAAAAATGATGTTTTGGAAAACTCAGATACTTTGGATCGTAGGCGCGGAATAGTCCAAGAAAATCGGTTCAGCCGTTTGAAAGTTATCAGCTCTTTTCTAGTTACTGTAACCTTCACTTGTCGGGGGTGTTGAAAATTTTTAATTTACACTTGTTATATATACCTACCTATGTATTAGATTTAAGCTGCACAAAATATTGCAAGAAATTTCTATAACAACATTCAAAGGGTTTCGTTGGCATAGCTTTAATTAGGTATATATGGTTGCCAAAGATTCTGGTCGAGGTAGCTTATGTCGCCCGGAACATCATTATTCATCAAAAGTTTGTTTGTCGGTTTAGTAATTTATTTGCTACAGTGGAACAATACCAACGTCAATTCATACATACATATATAGACTGCTAAGTCATAACTCTTCCTTTTAGCTTTGCTGTAGTCGGGTAAAAATAGGTTAAAATTGACAACCCTAAGAGCTCCAAGTTCGAGTGAACGTAAGATGTTCGTGTAATGTCAAGGAGTTGCAATCTCCGGACGTACTTTTGGCATCTTTGGTTTTGATCTGTTTTAAAAGCTTTTTTGTTTAATCAAAATACCTAAACCTACCTTTTTGAAAGTCCGTTATTTAGGCTGACTTGCATGAAGTGCCTAGCTACTCATAACTAGGCACATCATGCAAGTCAGCCTCTAAAGCCTGAATTCTAAGGCTCTAAAGCCTAAATGCCTGGCTGTTTTGGCGTGGAAATTCAGCCTGTATTCTTGGCACCAAATTCCTCATGGTCATTTTTATAATAAGTAATTAGGTACTAGTTAATAACCCACGACTTCGTTCGCGACGATTAAGGTATTTTTGAAGATCCCGTGGGAACTCTTTAATTTTCAGGGATAAAAAGTAGCTTGCATGAAAAATATAACGTCGATCTATTGCTTCATGATTGAAGAACAAACGAGCACATTTTAGCATTCACAATAATAGAAGTAGGTAAGTAGTCGTATTAGTAGGATAGTAGTAGTAAGTAGGTACTTAGATTGATGCCGTTTCTCTTAAATCCTAAATTATTACTCTTGCTAATTGCTATAAAGCAATCAGGATATACACAGGTTTAGCATAAAAGAGGAACCTCAAAGGCTTCAAGCTTGAGTATTTTGTTATAAAAAATATTTTCTCGATAATACGCATTTCTTTAGAGTTCAATGTTTTGAATGTGATGTAAGCAATCTTGATTATTGCAATTTGTTTCGGGCAGTGCAATTTTGAGAACTAATGAGTTATTATACAAAATAGACTGTTATGTCATTAATCTTAGTTTTGAACGGTAATTCACCTAATTTCTAGTAAAGAATACATTAAGGGACTATCGTGGATTTGGATAACATTTAGAAGAATTTTTGAAATAAAAAAATCTGAATGTCTTTGTTGTTAAAAGAAATTTAGAGTAGTTTGCACAAAGCAAGGACAAATTCAGGCATTTGGTTATAATATTTTGATAACAATAAAACTTCCTGGTAGAACCAGATGTGGTGTGAATGATTATTGATTAAAATTATTTTACCAAATAATAGGTATACCTACCTATATATAGTTGATTGTGATCTACAGACTTTTAATAGCTAGACCAAAATCCTGTCTTGAGAGACAACAGATAAGTATCATTGTAATACATATTTTGTAATGTAAGTGACCTATTAAAATAAATCTATAATGGGTATATCTATTACTTGACTCACTATAAGTCAGTTAAGGTATTAAAGCTTTAAACCTCAAGAATCTTGAGGAATGAACAACGGACAATATACATACATGCATTAGATGTCTAGCGCATAAGTAATTTTTCAAGTATTTTTAATCTAGGTGTGACATCTGTGTTAATTAGGATCAATTACACACGCAACAATGGCGTATACACACGTTTGGGTTTTGAAATAAGAGAAACAATAGATCTTTTGTAATAGGATTGTCAAGAGTTCAAGCAGATACCTAAAGTTTCAGGGAAACTCATAACTTTACGATCGTATCGACTTCACATTACTATTAGTAAATATTTAAAACACATTAAGTAGGTAGGTACGTCCTAGACAGAACCTGCAATAGGTACTACATGTACATGGTTTTTGCGTGAATTTCGTAAAACCGTAGTGCACGAACGTAAGCGAAAAAATATAAGGCAAACTCTTGAAAAACTTGCAAGCCAATATAGGTCTTAGCTCTGCTACATCTAGGGTGATACTTCCTTGGAAGCATAAATAAATGGATTAAATATTATGTGTGAGAAAATCGTTGCACCGTGATGTACTGATACGTTGACAAAAACTCTACATTCAGTATGGGCTTGACATATTATATTCAATTATCGCCTCTATATGTGGAACGGTAAGAGCTAAGGATGTAAGACTTAAATGTTTAAGAAATGAGCCAAGGGAAAAACCTTAGAAGATATTGCAAAAATGCGTTTGAAAGGAAAAGCCAGTGATAGAATCTCGTTAGATTTTGTGATACTGTTTCAATTCCGTCGGAAAGGTATCCGTATCAACAAAAAAAATCTGAAAAATGTTAGTTACTTACGTTATCTAATGCAACAAAAATTACAAGTTTACCTACTTTGATTTGTAATTTTGTTGGTGAACCGGATTTCCTGTACAGTTTTGAACAATTATATTAATTTTTAATTAATACGACAGAAATATTTAATAGATTTTGAAATAACTTTAAGAAGGGAAGGCCTAAGGTAATAATTATATCAAAATGGAAAAGTCTCTATATATTTTTGTCCTTAAATAAATTTTTAGGTCAAGAGATCGATTTAATCGTTGGTAAATCTAATTGATGGAACTGTTAGGACTGTATGAACAAAAGTTCGACACATATTATCCAAATATCATAAAAAGTTTTCTAGCTCACTTCCTAGCTCACTTACTGACTCATTATCAATCAATCAATCAATCAATTTATTTATTTGCTGATACAGGTATTTGTACATTAACGACCAGCCCTAATTTTGCACAGAGATTCTGTGCAAAAGGCTGGCCTTTTATAATGTAGGTATACAAGGATTTTTTTGAAATTTCCACGGCAGCGAAGCCGCGGGCTACGCTAGTAATATACTTAATATAAGAACACATTATATTTTATTATTAAAGCAGTTTAGTGAAAACGTGGTCCTGAATTGGTAGCGTTGATTTTGGATTTGCTAAAAAGTGGCCTTTGTTTCTAAAGTAATGATATACTTACATTTACAATTATATTATTATATTATATTTACAATTTATGTGTATGTGTGTAACTATGTGGCATAAGTTTAAGAATCTTTAAACAACATATCTTTTAGGGCCGAAACACATAAGCGCGTTGCGGCGCCGCGCCGCTGAAATCGGCAGTGCGCTATAGCGGTGCGGCGCCGCAACGCACGACGTGAATTCCAGCGTTATGACGTCATACTTGTTGACAAGGATGCAGTTTGTTTCTAACACTCTTGCAAACAACACGTGTCAACCGAGAAGCAGTTTTAAAATTAAAATGTCTGACGTTGACGTCGATCTGTTTATATCTTCGGTTCAGGAACACCGTTGTTTGTGGGATACTAGTGACGAAACCTATAAAGACAAATTTATAAAACAAGAAGCATGGAAAAGCATTTGTGAGATCGTTTATGTTGATTACAAGGAAAAAAACTCAACCGAAAAATCAAAACTGGGTAAGTAGTAACATATAGTCTTAGGCAATGATATTTTAAACTAAAGATAAGTTACGTTCATAGTAATTTACGTTTTAAATCTGTTCCTGTGTTTAAATCATTACCTCCCAGCAATCCAAAACTGCACACATTTGCAAGTTTTACTGATTAGCAAACCAAAAGATATGAAATAAAACGCAATTGAAAGAGATAGCTATAATTTTAATGGTTGCACTTCAAACGTTTCTTGTGCATAGAGTAACATTTATAGTCGTAGAGTGGACACTTGATTCAAAACTATTCAAAAGTACATAGATAAGAAATAAAACATCTTACAAAAGTAAATCACATTTATTGAAAATTTTAACAGTGAAATAATTAATAATGAAAGAAAAGAAATAAAATACACATTTTTAACCGACTTCAAAAAAGGAAGAGGTTACTCAGTTCGACCGTATATATGCTTTTTTTATGTTTGTTCACAACATGTTAAATAGTTTGAATCAAATGTATTAAGGTATTATTTGTATTTTGAACTGAGTAGGTATACGAACATTCATATTTTGTTTAATTGCCAACTTAGGGCGCCAACATCACTGGAAAAGTAATTACAAAAATCATTCCGTATTAGATGTGGGCTTAAATTATTTTCATTTGCTGTGGGCAAATGCAACATTTGCAGATCAGAATCATCAAAGATAATGTCATCGGTCGCTTGTACTCCATCTCGATTCAAAACAAAGTTGTGCATTACACAACATGCCTTGATAATGTCTGTCGCAAATTCGTATTGCACATTCATAGATCGATGAAATATGCGCCATTTATTGGCTAGGATGCCAAAAGCGCACTCGACATATCTTCGGGCACGACTCAGTCGATAATTGTAAACTCTTTGTTGTACCGACAAATGTTTTCCTGAGTAAGGGCGCATGACGTTATTCGAAATTGAGAATGCTTCATCTCCTACAAAAACAAATGGAGTTTCATTTTGAGAACCTGGTAAAGGCTTTGGTACAGGAATAGGTAATTTGCGTGTCATAATCAAATCATAAAGTTTAGAGTTCTGGAAAACGGTGGAGTCACTTTCCTTGCCATACGCTCCTATATCGACAAAAATGAATCTATATCTAGAATCTACAAGAGCTAATAAAACTATTGAATTATAGCCCTTATAATTGTAAAACAGTGATCCACTGTGCGCAGGACATGTAATACGGACATGTTTACCATCAAGAGCTCCTATGCAGTTAGGAAAATTTGCTTTCTTGTCAAACTCAATAGCGACATCTTCTAGAACCTGTTTTGTTATAGGAGGTATATTTTGACTTGATAGATGTTTCCATATGGCGCGACAAACTGTCCTTACAATTTTTGCTATTGTACTTGCTCCTCGGAAGTAATTCGTATGCATGGTTTTAAAGTCACTGCCGGTTGCTAGAAATCTAAAATGAAATAATAATTAGTAGGCAAATAATAAAATAATACAAATGTAGGTATAATCAAACTCAAACCGCGCAGGTAATAGTGTTGCTAAAGGAATAGATTTTCAAAGATAGACAGGTAGTTTTTCAAAGAAGTACTCAATAAATATTTTACATTATGGTTGTTCTAGGCAAAGTCAATCAGTTTTTAACTTGCCTAAGTCAAGAAAAAGCAGAAAATTATTCTTTTTCGGCGGCCAGCCATTTATATGAAATTGGATGGACCGAAAGTACTTATGAAAGTTATATCAAATTTTATATGTAGTATAAATGGAATCTAGGGAATTTTAGTCTTTATTACTATTTTTCACTTGTGAAGTTTTTTGTTGCAGGTAATGATTTAGTCAAGAAGTGGAAGGCCATAAAAGATAATTTTGCTAAATATCAAAAAAAACTAAAAGATGCCAATCGATCAGGAGCTGGAGCTGCAAAAATTAAAGAATATCACTTGAATAAACAATTACAGTTTTTGAAAAAGGTTTCACAAAATGCAACTGATTCCAGTTTATGCGTAGCGGAAGGAGATATTGAGAATGAAATAACGGCATTGCCTCGTTATAAAAGTCAACCACGAAAACGAAAGGCAGATGATAAGGATGATATTGAAGAAGATTTATTGGCAATATTAAAAACACCGGAGAATAGACATTTGCATTTTTTCAAGGGGATTTTACCATCTCTACAATCGTTAAATGAGAATCAAACATTGATATTTCAAAGTCGGGTGCTTCAAATATTAACCGACATTCTTCAACCTTCAATTCATCAAAATACACATCACGGCTATAATCAAGAATATCAGCATCAGGGTTACAATCAAGGATATTCAACTATGAGATACGATAATACGGTTCAGAGTGGCTACCACACTTCTACTCCTGGAAGTTCGATTACTGAACAGAGGACTACCTCATCATCAAACCAACAACGTCCAATAAATTCACCATTTTTACTGGACGAAACGTCAGCTACTTCCTATGTTTCACAAGATGAGGAGTTTGATTTTTCTTAAATTGATCATTACATTTTTTAAGGCCTATTAAAGTATTCTTAAAGTAAGAAAATTGTATAATGCAAAAAGCTTAATTTGATTCTGTCTTGTTTCATTTGAACCTGGCTTTGTACCACTAGGTACCCCCAAACCATGAACACTAGTGATGCAAAATTTTTATCGACACCCCGCTAGTACCACAGGTGTATAAAGCCAGGGGTACAAATAAAACTAAACATTTGATTCCGAGTGCCATAAACATCAATAAAAAAAAATAAGAAACCTATTTGTTTTACCTTAAAGTTAAGCCCAGCATTTCCAAAGCAGTAACTGGTTTTCTTCCTTTATTTTTTTTCTTCTGTATATATTTTGATAACTCGCTTAATAGCTCTTCAAATGATGATATACTCATTCTAAAGTAGGCAACAAATTTTTTTTCGTCTATCTTTAATGCTTCGTATTTTTTAGAAAAGAACTCGCCATTTGGATTCATACCCTTACTTAATGGATGTATCCAGTATCTTCTTTGCCGTATTTTTAAGATAGAATAATGTCTTCTTAATAACAAATAAGCAATAAGTTTATTACGATCCATCGCAGAGAGACGTCTATCCACACTCAAAAATCACGAGAAAATGGTTGCCCTACCATAATGCCCTGTTTCGCGACGCCGCAACGCGGCAACGCAACTGCCGATTTTGGCGTTGCGGCGCCGCAAAAATAAGCAGTTTGCGTTATGTGTTTCGGCCCTTAAATAGCTAGTACATTACTAGATCTGGCAGTTTAGTTTGGTTTAGAAGTTATGGACAGTTTATCACCAATGTCACAATTTCTACTAAACAAAGATTTCTTCAAAACCAACATGAACTTCCGCAGTTCTAAATGATCCTGAGTCCCGCCTCATTTCTTATAATAATATTGCAATCGTGATTCAATTAAAATTTGTCACGGTCACTCTAGAAAAATTGGTTTGCGTCTAGTGTTCTAGTACATGTTTTATTTACCCTTTAATAACTTGAGTAAATACTTATAGTTTCTAAATAAATATAATTAAATCGATTTAAATTGTATCATTCGTGGGCTACGAAATTTAGTAAACTGTTAAAGAAAGAATTCTTCAAACCGTAATGAATTGACTTGGTGGTAAGTGACGATGTATACCTAGTCGAAAATGAAAGCTGACTCAATTGGAACAAGCTATGAAGTTTTATCAGACCTCTTGTTTTTTCATTGCATCTTAGAACCTAAATACTCCAAAATCAAATCAAATCAAAATCATTTATTCAAAATAGGTATATGTAATCTTATGTTTGTCCGATTTGTTAGATTTGAAAGATGATATAGTGGTGATAAATAATAATTAATTGCGAAAACTTAAAACTATGAGGGTTTCAAACGCGCCCAAGTCTGAGAAGAGCCCAGAACAATCTCAGCCGGCTAAAATTATCCTCTAAGCGTATCCTCCAAGCGTATTATCGTTCCAGCACGATGCCATGTTACCTTGTGCTGGAAATTGGAATCAGTTTCTTCGCTTGCCGAAAGTCTTTACTTGTAAGGAGCTAAATAGACACCTACAGCTGAAGTCTTCCCCCAGACAGTGTTTAGAAAATCTAGTAATTAGAACCGAAACGTGATAATTATACCTACTAGCAAAAGCTTTTCACAATACTCTTGTCTTTACAGCAAATGATTAATAGCACATTTTCCCATCGTTAGCACCTATTTTAATGTCTGTTTAGGATTTATAACACTGCGCCATGGTTTTTTTGGCTACAGTCGCAATGACAATGAAGCAAGTGATTTTAGATTTGTAATTGAGTGCGTGGGAAATGTATCTTTACTTTAGAGTTTTAATCTTTCAATTAATAACTTTATGAAGTCTACTTCAGTGGCTCGATTTCCTTCTCAAGCACAATTTATGTGTAATAAGTCGGTGTAACTATTTGGTTTTGACTCCTCAATGGATTTCAATACGATATTACAATATTTTTCATCATGGTTTCAGGAGGATGGTTTAGAAATATACCGGGGCGGGTTAAAGGTAGTCTAAGCAGAGTAATATATGTAATTGTTTTTTAAAGTTCTGTCGGAATCCCGTGATTTTTTGTGAATTAAGTATAATATATTTTGTAATAGACGCTTGAAGTCAGATGAAACATAACTAACAACATTAATAAGGTCAAGAGTTTCATTTCAAAGAAACATAATAAGTGACAGACAACTGCTATTGAGTTACTCTTAGGTTACTCTACATTTCGTATGTCCAGTCGTTTTTAACCCCCGACCCAAAAAGAGGAGTGTTATAAGTTTGACGTGTGTATCTGTGTATCTGTGTGTCTGTGTATCTGTGTATCTGTGTATCTGTCTGTGGCATCGTAGCGCCTAAACGAATGAACCGATTTCAATTTACTTTTTTTTGTTTGAAAGGTGGCTTGATCGAGAGTGTTCTTAGCTATAATCCAAAAAAAATTGGTTTAGCCGTTTAAGAGTTATCAGCTATTTTCTAGTTTTCTTGTAGAAAAGAAGGTTAGATAACCGTTAGGTTCATAATATTCAAGTGTCAATTGACAAATGTCAAGCTGTCAAAATGGACGTTGCCTAGATATACATAATTATTTATTTGAAAATGATTTGTCGGGGGTGTTGAAAATTTTTAATTTACACTTGTTATTATATGACGAGTTGTTCAGTTGTAGCTGTTGCTTTGACGGCTCTCGCACCTCCTGCGGGTGTTTCACGACCGTGTGCGATCACCTTACAAAGAGTTTAGACACATTATACTTTTTAGTGACTGATGTTGATGTTATAATAGATTAACCCAGATGCTCTTGATGTTACAATGGTAATTGCACAATTTTATTGTCTGGGTTCACTAACGTAGGATCAGGGGTCAGAGTAATTTTGATTCGTGACTAATGTTTGTAGTAGATGTATATAAACTATTTCTGTTTTCAAAAATTCTTGTGGGAAATAGATTTTCTTGGATTGAAAATATCCTGTATATGCGTTTTCAGGTGCCAAGCTATCTCTATGTCCGTCAATATTGGTTCAGCGATTGAGCCATGTAAAAGTGACCGAAAGGCAAGCTCTTTTGCAGTTTCTTCTTCCTTTCTTCTCTATGACTCTTTGTATTGCGGTTTTTGATCCGCAATTTTCACATTTTAAAAATTATAGTATCATTGAATTCCAAATGTCAAAGCTTGGGTAAGACATTTAATATGGTAGGTAGGATATATTTCTAATTTTACAAAAATATGTCTTCCATAAAATAAGGGTATATAAACATAATTAAATATATGATAGTAGTCGACCATTGACAAGAACTTCCAGTAAATTTCAATACGGCTGAAAGCTCAGAATATTATATAAATAGACCTTTTAATTATTTATGATGTACAAACAACTATTTTTAAGGGTGATAAAGCAATTTTATGGTCGATGTTAGAGTTCTAATTACTTACTATAATGTTAGACGTTAGTAAATACCTACATAGCATACCTACATGGTATTTTACGAAAGGTCTGTTACTACGGTCAAGCGGTTTTGGTTCTTTTTATATTGACTTAAGTAGTATTTTTGAATGAAGATTTTCATTTATGTATGGACTATAGTTTTGCTTTAGCAGATTCGTACAAAGGTGAATAGAGAGAAAAATTGAAAGGAGCGCTATGGTTCGAGGTTAACGCGTTCTTCCTCAGACCTTTGCGATTTCGATTTTGATGTCATTAAAATATAATTGGAGCACTTATTTTGTGTTTGCTTTATGTTAGGAAATAACATTTGAGTGAGATCAGAAACTGAGTATGGGTTGAACACATCTTTAACGGTGAAAGAAACCATTATGAAGAAACATGCATGCATCCCGCAACCATGCCTGAGTTTCCCATAATGTTCTCGAAGGTGTGTTCACCAATCTGCACTGGGCCAGCGTGGAAGACTATGGCCTAAACCCTTCTCATCCTGTGAGTAGTGCTCAGTAGTGGGCCGGTGATGGGTTGAGATGATGATGATGAAATTTTTATATAGTAAATCTAAATATATAAATGGAAAAGCTGACTGACTGATCTATCAAAGCACAGAACTAAACTTCTGGATAGTTCTGGATGGATCGGGCTGAAACTTGGCATGCAAATAGCTATAGGACGTAGGCATTTGCTAAGAAAGAATTTTCGAAAATTCAACCCCACTAAAGTGGTAAAATAGGGATTTGGAATTTGTATAGTCCACGCGGATAAGCTAGTTAAAAAATAAAATCATACCTTATCGAATAAAATCACAGGCACATACAAAAAAATTCAAAGTTTAGGTTAACGATGAAACTGAAAGTTCCAAATTCACACGCAACGTCCAAAATAAGTTCGCGTGCGGTTCCCGCGCGCCCTGGCCACAGACTGCGGCTCTGCGCCGGCGGCGGGAAATAGTAAATACATCTTTATGTAATCTTATTTTTCAGAGCTGAATGAAAGATTGCTAGATTTAGCTCGGTTTGATTAAAACACGAGTATGATATAATGATGACCAGCGTGGTTTTTAGTGGCGGAGGTACTATAATATAACTAGGCTTTGCCCACCACATCGTTCATTCAATACATACATATAATGTATACCAGCCTGTAGCACTGAGATAATATAGCTCTCTATTGGTGGAAGAATGTATGAATATACCTTCTTTTATTTTAAACCACAATATCACTACAAAGAACAACACATTAAAGGTATAAGCAGTTAGGGAAAATTGGGCGGCCTTGTCGCTATCTAGCGATCTCTTCCAGGCAACCAAAAAATATACTGTTCAGAATCAGATCATTACTACCGAAGATTTCCTACATTATAACTCATAAACTAACAAATTTTTCATGATTGTAATATTAGCATAAAAGTAGCTTTTGCCCGCTACCTATTCTGCGAAATATAATTTATAGCATAGCACTCGGGGATAATGTACATATCTATTAATGAAAAATTTATAGCCTATAGCACTCGGGGATAATGTAAATATACATATCTATTCATGAAAGTAGTATTTTCAGAATCAAATCATTAGTTTTGGAGATTACCCCCTACATACAAAACTACAAATTAAAAAAAATCTCTTTATAATATTAGATAGATAACCTGTTACACTTTATGCATGCTCCATGAGTTTGCAAAGTTACCCTTATACGGGAGGGTAGTGACTTAGCTGTCTCTGTAGGTAATTGCGTATGTTGTTGTTCATTCATTTCTTTTTTTTCATGTATTTTCTTTGCTTTCATGATGGTGGGTACTTAAAGCTACATAATATATTATATACATGAGACCCTGTCAGGGCAAATACAATTTGTTGTAGATACAATAATATGCTAGTTAAAATTTAAAATACAATTAATATGAGAATTAAAATAACCCAATTAACATTACTAAATATAAATTTTTATCAATAAGCCATCGCCCACCATTTAATCGACTCAATACCTACTAGGTTCAAAATAATGTTATGGAAAAGACATCAACGCGCGTCGAGCTGTCGACAAGGAATAGCGCGTGTTCACACCAACTCGCTGGCGTAGTGAAGATATACCTATATAGCAGTAAGTGTATGTAAGTGTTCACGTAAAGCTGCTGAGTGATTTTATTTGGATTTTATACAAAAATTGACTTGGCCACTACCGTCACCACTACGCCTATTTTTTTTTTTGCGCGTAATTTTATTTCTAGTTATACATTTATATATTTTTTATGCGTTTCCTCTCTTTTTATCATATTTTTTAAATAGCATTTTAATTTTTAAAAACGAAATATTCGTCGTTGAATGCGCATTCAAAAAGTTCATCCATTTCGTCGCTGCTTCAGCGTTGAAAGCGATCAATAAAAGTTACAACGTATGTAGAGTAAAGCACTACATAAAATTACGGACTGTTCTAACATAAGTGAATATAAAATATCAGCTTAGTAGTAATGTTAAAAGGCTTATAGTAAAGTTTAAGATACATTGATAAGTGCAGAGCAACTTTCCACTGAATTGCGTCACATAGGACATAATATGTGGACGCACCTATGTTAGTAGCGATTGCAATAAAATGTACCTATAAGTACCCAATTAAATTAGTAGGGTAACAGGATAAATCCGAAAACCGTAAATTTGTGGTTACATCACAAAAAAAAAATGTGTTTCAATTTTCAAAGTAAGACAACTATATCAAGTGGGGTATCATATGAAAGCGCATTACTGGTAGGTACATTCTAAAACAGATTTTTGTTTATTTTCAAGCATAATTGTTTTTGATTTATCGTGCAAAATGTCAGAAAAATATCCGAGTAGGTACGGAACCCTCGGTGCGCGAGTCTGACTCGCACTTGGCCGGTTTTTTTATTTCTTTTGAGGCAGGGAACCCTAAAACGTAAGTAATTATTATTTACAACCCAAGCACTTAATTGTAATCAGCACAGTCTGTAGAGTGTGCCGACGTAGATAAGATACTTGTTTCATCATATACTATACATGAAATTCGACTGGGATTAACTTGATAATATGTATTGCTAGCCCTGACATTAAAGGTAGGATACCTAAGTAGTTCAATCTCACCTAAATGTTAAAACCATTAGTTAAGTGAACTGAGTAATAATTACGAAAAGCAGTCATTAAGAGTCTACTGTGAATTGATTGGGCAGTTATATGTAGCTGTATTAATATTATAATTTCTCAAAGAAAATTTTTGCTCCGTTTTAATTTCATATTTAATGTTTTTCTTCAGGGGCTTTGACTGTTATGTTGAGTAATTTAGCAGTTACATTTAGCGAAGAAAAACGAAAAGGCGAAAAGTTTTAATATTTGATCACGCATGTAATGCCCTAATTCCTTAATGAGGTAATTTCTTAAAGAGCTAATTAATTAATGAGCTTATCTCTTAATAAACTAATAGTAAATGAGCTAATTACTTAATGATCTAATCTGTTAATGACCTAATCCTTTAATGAGCTAATCCCTTAGTAAGCTAATTATTTAACGAGTTAGTCCCTTAATGACCTAATCCTTTAATGAGCTAATTCCTAATGAGCTAATCCCATAGTGAGCTAATTACTTAACGAGTGAATCTCTTAATGATCTAATCCTTTAATGAGCTAATCTCTTATTAAGCTAATTATATAATCACCTTACCACTTAATAATCTAATCTCTTAATGCACTAACTAATTCAAAACCTTACGGCTTAATGATCTAATCTCTTAATGAGCTGATCACTTAAAGAGCTAATCTCTTAATGACCCTTAACGAGAAATACAATGTGTTTTTAATAATAATCTCTGGATTGTTTTCTTGTCTACAAACGATAGGTACCTACCGAAGCATCCAACTATTGATCTATTATTATTAATTTATTTTGATAGTTTAAAGTATTATGATTATTATTAAAGAGCTTATCTCTTAATTACTTAATGAGATAATCTCTTAATGAGCTAATTACTTAATAAGCTAATCTGTTAAGGGGACGGTATATTCCAGGTATAATTTCAAATCTAGAGATGGCGATACACATTGTATCGGCATCTCTCTTAGACGCCCCTGAACCGGTTGCGCATCGCCACAGTGTAGATTATTATTTTCACATCGCTCCTGCATTTAATCATTACGTCACCCGACTTCAGTGTTTACGATGGAGTAAAAAGTCAAGTTATGTATAAGTTTAAAATTCAAAGTTATAGTGATAAAAAATATTTATTATGAAATAATTAAAAATTTATTTAAAAAAATTAATCTGTAGGTATCATCAGAATCGATTACATTCGACTTCGCTGGGTTACTTTATTGTAATATATAACATTGCGTATCTATAAAAAATATTTGTACAAGTTAAATATTGTTTTATATACTACTAGAGGATCCCTGCGGCTTCGCCTGCGTTGATTTCGGTTTTTTTGAATCCCGTAGGAACTCTTCATTTTTCCGGGATAAAAAGTAGCCTATGTCCTTCTCCGGGATGTATCCCAAGTCTGTACCAAATTTCATTAAAATCGGTTCAGTGGTTGGGCCGTGAAAACGTAGCAGACAGACAGACACACTTTCGCATTTATAATATTAGTATGGATTTTAATGCACACTGTTGCCAAGTTACTATCATTAGTTAGTAAACAGTCACTGATAAAAAAAAAAAACAATATTATAATGTACTTTTATTTTTTTGTCAACAACGAGAAATAATGAATGAGATCTATTTACAATCATGCTAATAGGTGTCTTTTTCAACCTGTATGCTTATTATAGTAGGAGATTTAACATTTCACCAACTTTCATAGAATGAGATCACACACACACAGTAACATTAAATTAAAATGGGCCTAAATAACCTTGACTTAAGGTCCTAAATTCAATTACACCGATTTTAATTTCTGGTTCTGTCTGACTGGCTATACATGAATGGATTAATTTGAGCTATAAAATAAGGCGGTTAAGGTCTATTTTACGTTAACGTTCTCATTATAAACCCCTATCTGCCAGTTTTGGTCATTACTGTGGTGACCATTACATTTGGCCTTGAAAGAAGATACGTCACATGGATAAAAGATTATAGCATGGACAAGTCCAAGTTTCTGAAATTTTCACTTATTGATAATGATAATACTGTCATTCCTAATTACTTACATTTATAGGTAAATCTTATATTTTCTATATCTTATTGCTATTATAGATGCTGAGATTATAGAAATTACACTCAACTGAAATTCAATGAAAATATAGTTAGCACGGACATTACACAAGTAACTATTTATTGCATTTCACTAATTACCGAGATCGTAAAATCCTATTTTTTCATATTATCAAAACGTTTACAGTAAAAAAATATCACACGCGCTAGGCGTGCAAAAACACCTGAAAGAGATTATATGCACCTGCAGCCATAACAGGATAACATTATAATATATTTCGTGTTGTATAAAAAGCTGTTTTGTTTATAATCCTTGTTTTTGTTTATTCAATATGGTTACAGTCAAACCGGCCCGCTCGGAGCTAATAGCCATAAAAGTTAACTAATTAGGTGAAATATTCCAAAAGAGCATAAGTAGGTATGTACACATTCAATACGCTAACTTAACTGTTTACGTTAAGGTTCAAAGTCAAAGCGCTGGAGAAATGTTTTTATATGATACTGAACAAAGTCAAGACAGAGATTAAAATATTTTATAGCTTTTTTGTTATATTCAGATTCGGGCCATTGATTCAAATTTTAAATTTGTAGTAATTATTTTCTCTAATTCAGAAGCTGAGCTCTTTTTCTGGATGCCTATCATTAGGCATCCAGAAAAAGAGGTCATTACCTTTTCGCTAAAAGACAATTTTACGTTGACTGACATGAAAGCAAAGTGCCTAGTAAGCCAATAGATAATTCAGCTAGATGACATCAAAGCAGATTACCCAGTCAGCAGAGAGTCAACTTAGCTGTACGCCATAAAAACAGAATGCACAAGTAGCAAAACGTCTGGAATTGTGAATAGTCTGTATGATTAGAACACCTCATTAGCCAAACGTCAAATTACATAGTTGGATGACATAAACGCTGAATGAGATAGTATCTAAAACGTCTGGAAAAGTAAATAGTCTAAATGGTCTGTTGCTTGCTCCTTTTTTAATTTTTAACCAACTTCCAAAAAGAAGGTGGTTCTCAATTCAGCCTGTTTTTTTACCCCATTGCGGCAAAGCCTAAAGGAAGAGTTATGATTTTAGCAGTCTGTATATGTATGTGTGTGTGTTTGTATCCAGATTCTGTGTGTTCCACCGTAGCGCCGAAACTACTGGGCTGATTTTGATGAATGAGGTGTAAATCCGGGTAACATAGGCTACATTTTATACGAAAAAAATTGACCTAACGGATGTAATATGAAAAAAAGTGGGGGTGAAAAGGTACTACCACTAACTAACAATTGTGCCAGGACTGGTCCTGATGGGATTTTGAAGTTTGAAAAGGTGCAGTTGGTTCTCTATATTACGTAGACCCGCACTAAGACAGGATTTTGAGAAATTTGATCTGTAAATTGACCAAATTATCATACAACAATACTACTTCTCACGAACCTATAAAAGCTACGAACAAACGATTTCAGTAGTTACATTTTATTACTGTTCTTACCTTTCGATTCAAAACAAGAAAAATTGATACACTGATTTGGCATTCCAAAACGAAGCAACTCTCGTCCTAATAACAATTTAATGTATACTTTAAGAATAACTGCATAAGGTAAGTTTTACAACGAATATTTTAACATCGATATTTTAATGTTAGTATACGTGAGTGAGAACACAAAAGCCACAAAGATCCTTTGTATTGACAAAGGCAAACACAATAGGATCTTTCATTTCTTGTAAATTGAACTAGTTTTATGAGAAAAAGTATTAAGTACGTATGAAATTTTGTTTTGCACATTTTCAACTTTTAAGCTGTGACAATAAGGTCTAAGTTGAAGGAATATTTAATAGTATGATTATTTTTTTGATCTATAAAACATTTATGACACTGCAATTTTTGATCAAACTTATTATTGACTACTTAGTGACGTATATACATAAAAAAACCAGCCAAGTGCGAGTCAGACTCGCGCACCAAGTTTCCGTATCCGTACTCAGGTATTTTTCCGACATTTTGCAAGATAAATCAAAAACTTAAACTTATGCTTAAAAATAAATTAAAATCAGTTTTAGAATGTTCAGGTAAAACCCTTTTATATGATACCCCACTTGGTATAGTTATCTTACTTTGAAAATTGAAACACATTGTTTTTTAATGAACCCATAAATTCATGGTTTTTGCCAAATTTCATGATTCTAGGTCAACGGGAAGTACCCTATAGGTTTTCCTGACAGACACAACACACACGGACAAAACAGACTGACAGGCGGACAGATAGACAGACATACAGTTAGATAGACAGACAAACAGACAGCAAATTGATCCTATAAGCGTTCCGCTTTTCTTTTTGAGGTACGGAACCCTAATAAATGATATCATTGCATAGCAAGTGAAGAAACTAAAAATTATAACACCTTGGATAAACATCTCGGACTTGAAAGTGGATGTCATTTTCATAATAATCATGATCATCATCATCATCATTATGAGCCCGTGGATGTCCACTGTTGGACATGGGCCTTCCCTAAAGAGCGCCAGCCGCTTTATATCATCAGTCCATCGTGCTGGAGGACGTCCTACACTACGCTTGCTTATACGCGGTCTCCTCTCATCCTATTTTCATAATAATTAGTACTTTCCCCTAAAAACCTTTAAATTGATATCAATAAAGTTTTTTTTCCATCTTATCTTCTAATACTTATGCATTTTACAAGTTTGGTTTTTGATCTTTGAGCTACCGGGATAGAGCACTCAGATTAATTAATTTTTATTTTCAAATTATAAGTCCTGGTCTATAATGACCTAATATTAGCTTCACTACACTGCAATGTACTGTTTACTGCATTCTTTTTAAAATAATTACTTTTTTAATGTAATAAATGCACAATATAAACTTATCTTAAAATCTAGAAAAATCCTAAATAAAAATACTTTATAACATAGTACTGAATTTACTACTCTATGGCATTCTGTACAATTACAGTATGACAAAATGCTTATGAAACCCGAAACAGGTCCTGCCGCGCTGAGGCGACGGGTATGACTGACAAGATAACGTAATTACGGCCCATAATACTCAACAATAGGGTCGAAAATTCTTTGTACTCGCTCTGTACGCGATTTGAAGAGAATAAGCGAGGAAGCGTGAAATCAAATAATTTAGAATATAATTTGAAATATAGCACTTACTGTGAAATGATCGGACCGAATTATTTATTTGATTGTTTTACACCTATGGTGAAAGTTACGTCTTTAAGAGCTTTGTCATTAAAGAGAAAAACCCAAAAGTCTAAGGTTTTAGACCAAACTTCTGATTTTTTTTCTATCGAGGAAAGTTTGTCCAATCATGTTTTAATCGGACCAAATCCAAGGGGATATAATGAAAAATATTATATATTAATTTCAAATTTTTCGATCCATGCGTTCCTAACTTAATTCCATTTTAGTAAAGTTTAGTATCGACGAAAACGGAGACCGCCGTTAATAACCTAATCCCTTAATGAGCAAATTAACTAATGAGCTAATCACTCAATGCCCTAATCTTTTAATGACCTCATGCCTTAATTAGCTAGTTTACTAATGAGCTAATCTCTTAATGAGCTAATTATTTAACGAGCTAATCTCTTAATTATCTAATAACTTAATGAATTAATTTACTAATGAGCTAACCTCTTAATGAGCTAATCTCTTCATGAGCTAATTACTTAACGATCCAATTTACTAATGAGCTAATCTCTTAATGAGCTGATTACTTAACGAGCTTATCTCTTAATGACGTAATCCCTTAATGAGCTCATTTACTAAAGAGCTAATCTCTTAATGAGTTAATTACTTAATGAGTTAATTACTTACTCTCTTATTGACCTAATAATTGAATGATCTAATCTACTAATGAGCTAATCTCTCAATGATCTAATCTCTTAATGAGCTAATTTTTTAATGATCTAATCTCTTAATGAGCTGATCACTTAAAGAGCTAATCTCTTAATGACCCTTAACGAGAAATACAATGTGTTTTTAATAATAATCTCTGGATTGTTTTCTTGTCTACAAACGATAGGTACCTACCGAAGCATCCAACTATTGATCTATTATTATTAATTTATTTTGATAGTTTAAAGTATTATGATTATTATTAAAGAGCTTATCTCTTAATTACTTAATGAGATAATCTCTTAATGAGCTAATTACTTAATAAGCTAATCTGTTAATAACCTAATCCCTTAATGAGCAAATTAACTAATGAGCTAATCACTCAATGCCCTAATCTTTTAATGACCTCATGCCTTAATTAGCTAGTTTACTAATGAGCTAATCTCTTAATGAGCTAATTATTTAACGAGCTAATCTCTTAATTATCTAATAACTTAATGAATTAATTTACTAATGAGCTAACCTCTTAATGAGCTAATCTCTTCATGAGCTAATTACTTAACGATCCAATTTACTAATGAGCTAATCTCTTAATGAGCTGATTACTTAACGAGCTTATCTCTTAATGACGTAATCCCTTAATGAGCTCATTTACTAAAGAGCTAATCTCTTAATGAGTTAATTACTTAATGAGTTAATTACTTACTCTCTTATTGACCTAATAATTGAATGATCTAATCTACTAATGAGCTAATCTCTCAATGATCTAATCTCTTAATGAGCTAATTTTTTAATGAGCTAATCTCTTAATGAGCTAACTACTTAAAGAGCTAATCTCTTAATGACGTAATCCTTTAACGAGAAATACAATGTGTTTTTAATATTAATCTCTGGATTGTTTTCTTGTCTACGAACGATAGGTACCTAAGCATCCAACTATTGTTCTATTATTAATTTATTTTGATAGTTTAAAGTAGGTACCAACCTATCATTTCATATTTGCAGGTACTCTGATTAGCAGTACCTGTGGTAGTACTTTAGTAGGTGCTTTACGTTTGCCGGTATTAGTGATTGTATGAGATGACCCGTAGGTATGAGTCACAATCGCAATACAGTTAAATGTTACGCCACGAACCACGATGCAGCAGTGGTCGGGCACGAGCATCCCAGACGCGGCGCCCCGCTTCCCACGGCTCGTCACTTTCGTTTTTAATTGGATTAGCGTTTGCGAATTGACGTACAATTAAAGCCGGGCGCGTTTCAGATTGTACTTTACGACAATACCTAAATAAGGAACCACCAGCTTGTCGTGATCAACCCATTGCCAGCCCACTACTGAGCATGGGTCTCTTCTCAAAGTGAGAAGGGTTCAGACCATAGTCTGCCACGCTGCGCGCTGGCCCAATGCGGATTGGAAGACTTCGCACACCTTTTAGAACATGGATAACTCTCAGGCATGCAGGTTTCCTAACGATGTTTTCCTTCACCGTTAAAGCAAGTGATATTTAATTGCCTAAAACACACATAACTGCTAAAGGTGCGTGGCCGGTATCGAACCCCCGACTTCCGATTAGGAGCCGGACGTTCTAACCACTAAGCTATCACAGCTTCTTAACTCGCCACCAGGTTAATGCGCTATAATCCGCCAACAGACAAATCTGTGTGAGCACAGCGCGCCGAATGCGATGTGCATCGGCCGCTCTCTCACTAGAAAAATCAAGCAATACACAGCATAAACACACAAAACCATAATTATTCACAATTGGTTCAATCGGTTTAAAATAAAACTAAGTCCAATGGTTGCCGTCTGTGACGTCTTTCTCTCTTTCTCTTATTGTGTCAAGAAATCCTCTGGGTGTTTTTATTGAAATTAATTTAATAAGTAAATACTTTTATTAAATTATTTTACTTTTCCGTTTTCTTGTTATTTCCACAGAAAGGTATTGGCGTCTAAAATGAGATTTTTTAAATTGTTAGTGAGCAGAAAGGATGGGTGCCAAAAATACTGCCTTTTACCAATTATATTTTTCAAACGTGTTAAAAATCCTATACTATAATGACGACTACAAGGCACAATAAGCCCTACTGTTATTACTAGAGTTATTTGTAGTAAAAATGTCATAATATACATAAACAACATCAGATATAAAAATACATAATATTAGAATGATTTATGTTACAAATTGCGTATTGAAAATTTGCCATCAACAGTCACGTTTCCGTAGTGTAGCGGTTATCACGTGTGCTTCACACGCACAAGGTCCCCGGTTCGATCCCGGGCGGAAACATTTCTTTTTACTTATTTACATTATTTTAATGTTATTTTTTTAACAAAAGTTATGATTCTTGAAATTAGAACTAACTTTTTAATGCCAAATAAGAAAGTTCAGTACCTACGCAAAAGAAGACCTTTCAATATTGTATGTTTTAACGCCTTTCTAAATGTAAATTTTAAATACAGTATCAGGTAATTTTGCAATGATTTTTCTTGCTGGCGTTATCTTTATAATTGTTTTAACTTTTTAAGCCATCGATACCAACGGCGACTCAACCCGTCTACGTTTGTAACCAATGGCCTCAATACTAAAACAGCTGGCCAGCTCGTTCATTCATTCTGACATCTTGATTGGAAACAGAGTTATCAGGTAGTATCTACTAGGGCAGTAAAATGGATTCAACATAATATAGGTAACCAATGCATTAGTACACCATGCATTCCGATTTCCGAACCAGTACAGTGGTAGATATTTTTGACGATTCAAAAGCACTTGTAAAAGTTTTAATCCAATCCAGTCCATCAGTCTGTATACATGTCTCTGGACATATTATGGGCCTTTTCAAGAGAAATAGTTTATTTGAATAAAAAAATTCTATTCTATTCGCCGACAAAATGCACAAAATCTCCTGCAAACCTAAAAAGTCACCCACCCATCTATTTAGCGAAATGGTGAACATAGTTCACCTAGCCCATTCTATCTTCTAATATTATAGGTTTTCTGAGGAATAATGAAGGATTTTGAAAAATTGCACCCGAGTTAGTAAAAAATCAGTCAAGTGCAAGTCGGACTCGCATATGAAGGGTTCCGTAGGTACCACCGTGAAAGATATACCTAACTTTATTATGTAGAACACTACACTGCGCTATCTATAATAAGTTATTTCGATAATTTAGTTAGTTAATTATCGATTTAGTAAGTTATTTTTTTCGTAAAATATTTTTGTGATGTAACCATAAATTCATGGTTTTCGGATTTTTCCTTTATTTGTCTATGACCTACCACATGTCACATGAGTCAACAGGAAGTACCCTATAGGTTCTCTTGACAGACACGATGGACAGATGGACAAATAGAAAGACAGACAGACAACAAAATGATCCTATAAGGGTTCCGCTTTTTCTTCTGAACTGAGTGTGTCGTCTTCTGAATTATCACAATAATTGCGTGTCTAAAGCAATGAATTAAAGTTACCTCGTTACGAAACCAAGGCTATATAATAACCGCTATTTATATTATAGTCTAGGATAGTTATCTACCTATTAAACTTTTTCTAGGTCCATGTTTAAAGTATAATAGTAAATGTATAAATACGTACATTTAAGGTTAAATAATTGCTTATGGCGACGTTGAACTTTTTTATGACTAGAAATACATGATTTTCCACAATTCTTTACAAAAATATTATGCATCATCATTCGTCATGTACCTGATAATATTAAGTAAACCAGAGGTTCTGTGTAATAGCGTTTCTTTTTCATCCATTATGGATACCACCGGCCACAAGGGACCACAGTGGTTAGTGATATATATGTTACCATCCCACCGCTGAGGACGGAGCACAAGGGACTGACAAAACCTCGTTACTCCGCCAGCGGATGTCCGTCTCAGCAAACCCACCACTGGGACACTACGTGCCCCGAAACACCGTTAGAGGCACGCCAACCAACCCGAGGACCATAATGTGAACGATGGACGACCCCGCCGCCCGCCGGTGATGAAGCCTCATCACTGACCACCCAACACAGCCACACGTTCCACTCCTGGGGCTATGCCCCATGGGTGCGTCTACTGCGCCCTCTGCTCGGGACACTCAGAGAGACGCGCGGACAACACTTCCCCCCTGCCAGGTCAATTAGCCATGGCTAGCCATATCCCACGAAGAGAAATCGTTAACTATCCCCCTGCCAGGTCAATTAGCCATGGCTAGCCATATCCCACGAAGAGAAATCGTTAACCATGTTACCAGGGCACACCAGCCCAAGCGCTGCTGTACCCGCAACACTCAGGCACACGGGGAGGCTACCTGGCTGGTACCCCCTAGTGTAATAACCTTACCTAACCTAACACGTGTATTGGCGTAAATCTGCCAAATCAGAGGTGAATAGGTACATAACTGAAAGGGTAGATCAGTCATTTAGTTTGACTTTGGAAGAACAAACGTCGTCATTAGATATCTTCATATCAACGTGGAAGTAACGTTTTCAACGAGAAAAAATTACACTCAGTGTCATTGAGTATGGACAGGCAATAGACTTGAAAACGAACATAAATAGGTACAGACCTACTATATAAGGCGTGAGTGAAGCGAGCGTTCAAAAGTTTAAATTGTTATGGCGGCCTTCTAACTCTTCTAAACTTGCTCTTAGTTACTGAACAAATATTTGGGATTTCACTAAAGAAACTTTTAAGGTTTGGAGTTCGTCTTTACCAAAGGCTCAGGATGGACCGCCCCCAGCCGTAATTTCTTTATTTAAAGAAACTGAAGTTTCCTTAGGATTATTTGGATATACTTTACTTAAACAACACATACTGAAAACAACAATTTATAAAATAGTTTGTAAGCTATGACAAAGTACCCATTCGGGGTTTTCTTTCGGGGTTAGTTGCGATGTTCTAGCTAAAATATGATGTTCATAATTATGTGCGGAACCCTAAAAGAGCGAGTGCTGACTGGCACTTGACCAGTTTAATTTATTTTCCTCTTTAGACATAATAACAATTATTTTTATAGGTCTAGTTACATTTAGGTACCCCGGTACCTAATAAATAAAAGTATAACAGAGGTGTTTCTATAGCTACAGTAGGTCATCTACATAGATAAATACAAAACGCACTATAAATTATCTGAGGCCATGCTATATGTAGGATATATAGGATATATAGGATATTTGTGGTGTGTCTTATGGTAGACCTATTAAGTACGATTTGATTTGAGTCAACAAGCAACTTGTCGCATTGGGTGGCATCGGGGGCATGCTCCAAACCAAGTGTGACCGGACGATTATCCTTGTTAGCATTCGTACTTGAAGTTGAAGACACTAGTTCTAAAACAAATGCTAAAAATTCTTTAGTGTCACCGCGATTATTTATCTAGCCGCACGCATTGTTCGTGGAATATATACATAGTACATTTAGTTAAACTTTACGTATTATTTATACTTATAATTAAATTATAATATAATATAATTATAATATAATATAATTATAATATAATTTACTTACATACCTAATTCTATAACGTAAAATACCGTGCGGATAGTTCTATTGGATTTTTTCTTTCAAGAATATTTATTGTAGGATTTAATTTTACGTTTTTTGAATTATTTAATTTTTAATTCCAGCTTTGACAAAAAATATTATTTTTTTGTAATATTTTCAAGTGAAATCCTAATCATAAAAGGAGACGCGACTTTTATTTTTTACAAAACAAAGGTTGGTAAGAATTGAAAATTATTTACAGGCTAGTTAGTTTCTTTGGAGTATTTAGTTCAAAATTATTATTTATTTCATAAAATACTGGTTCGATTGCTATACCTACAGCATGTGAGATTTCTTGAAAATCCTCGAATGCTTTTCTTTTCTCCAAGTTCGAATCTGCTTACCGAATCGGTGATAGAGTCATAATATAATATCATATTAAGTGGCACAAGTTGTCCTAATTAATTAAATACATTTAATTTAATAATTTTGCTAACGCTAAATACATAAGTAGGACTTACATCGACCAATTACCGTTACATTCTATAGCTAAAATAAAAGTTATTAAAATCAATTGTAATTTATTGAATTAAGAATGCCGAAAGAGTAATAACAACTTATACTTGGATAGACTTATAATGTTTGTATGTATTCGCAGATATATTTTTGTGAAATATTTTTTATTCATTTGAACAAAAATTATATTATGACGTAAATGCGGCGCATTTAAAATAATGTGAGCCAGACCACCTCCAGTAGGTACAATTTGATTTATCGCCGCACTGATCGCTTATCCTGTATTACGTCTACTCGTAATACGAGATCAAACTTATTTTGAGGAAATAGTCTTAATTACTTATATTTTGTACATTAATTTTTATTTTTCCTCCTAAGTGACGTAAACCTGAAGGTTAAAAGATATTTAGCCATCTGGGTTATTGAACTAATAATAACTAAGAATTACTTCGAAAAATGCGCATGTGATTGTGAAATCTGAAAATTTCTGAAGTCCAGTAATCACTATGGTATTTTATGAATAAAAATTGGCCAAGTGTGAGACGGACCCGCACACTCGAAGGGTTCCGTACTATCGTACAAGAAATAACGCTCTTTAATTTAAATTATTTAATAAAAACCGGCCAAGTGCGAGTCAGACTCGCGCACCGAAGGTTCCGTACTCGGGTATGTTTTTCGGGTGTAAATTGGTGTATGACTATAATGATCTAAGCGTGACTTAGATGTAATGCACACCAGCGGTGGAGCGGAGTAAAATGATGATATACAACTACAAATCAACTTAATTCCAGATTTTTTCCTTTACATATGCTGTGAGACCTTGCTTCTTGGCTTTTGTGATTTAAGAAGATTTTGATTTATTTCCAAGGGATTGACTTAACTTGATGTTGTTACAGCTCCGATTGATCTACATATTAATTTTAACTTAACGTCTCTCCACGTGATCCTGAAAAAATGTTCCTGACAGACAAACAGACAGACAGATTTTTTTTCCTTTTGAGGTGAAATGAAATCTGTGGATTCTGTGTGCTACACGTGCAAAGCCAGGCGGGTTGGGTCACTAGTATTATTACATGTATTCTGGAAAAGATCGTATTCGCTCAAACGTTTGCTAGCTAATGATGTTGTTACCGTGCATAATCATTTTTAACTATGTCGCTCTTAATTGTCTATTCTCACTAATCACTAGATAATTAAACGCCAATCGACCCTAATAACATAATACAGAGCATATAATTTTTAAGTGAAACGGGATGGCATGTATTTCTAATATTATCATTATTTATGCGCATGGGTATGTCCATTACCTCTTCACGACCCTTCTTTAACTAATTTTGGCGACTGGTACAATAATTTGCATTCTGACGAGAGACATAAGGTTACTTTTTATTCCCTAAAATCAAGGAGCTCCTGCGAGATTTTAAGCTAAGTCAACGTGGACAAATTCACGGTTAAAATTTAAAAAAATAAATATATTAAATGTATGTAACTTTTGAAACGTTCACTGTGTGTATCTTTTGTAATTTCGTATCGATGGGAAAACGTCTTGAGTTAATTGTCCATACAATTTTCCAATTTTCTACAAGCGAAATTATGTATTTTTCAGATTAAAATGCTTGGTGCGGTCCAACCATTTCTGATAGAGAAGGAGTATGAGAAAAACCCGGACATTTTGCAGGACGACATCCAAAAAATTAAAGAATGGCTAAAGACTCAACCACACCTGCCTGGAGAGTTGTTAACTGGTAACTGCACAGTTTAATCATTATTATTTAACTAGCTAATGCTCGAATGCATAGGATCTGCAATCACACCAAATAGGGCCTGACGTCAATAAACCGACTTCAATAACCAATAACCACAAACACTAAAAAGTAAAAAATAATTTAATTTATTACCGAATATATTATGTATACATAATTAATACATTATGTATAATACCGATAATATCCGATATATTATGCAATATACAGTTTTGAAGTCGGTTAAAAATAAAAATAAAAGGAGAGTTAAAAATAATAATAAAAGGGCCGCAACCGCTGCTTTAGAAAAGTCACAGAGAATTTATGGTCTGACTCTGTGGTGGTCTATATGGCCAAAGTAAAAAGATCTACCTACCTACAGTCCGACAAGGCTCTTTTGGTACTTGAGTGAGGGCGCAGTTGTTGCTTTATGCCGACACAGCGAACTATGAACATATTGGGTACTTCTCTAGATGATGGCTTTAGTTCCGATTTTGGCCACGCACCAAAAGAGCCTTGTCGGACTGTACCTAAGTTTGAAATGTTATAAAAAAGGAAACAAGCACACGCTCCACTCAACTCTGCTGCCGGCACGCTGCCGGTCAGCGACACACCTTACGCGGCTAGTGAAATATCGCGATATCGCAGACGAACTTGCGTTTTCATAAATTAGGATGTTTAAAAAAAAATGTCATAACTACCACGATTTGGATGATCACGAATATTTTTATGTAACCTTTACAACAACATCTACTTTTATAGGTGGCCGAAAAATAAACCTGTATAATTGATATTTATTTTTATTTTTAGAAACGTGTGGAATATTTACAATAATTATAAGCACCTATCTTTGCACATTTTAATTGGTAATTAAGTATGATAAAATGTAGCCAATTACTGGTCAAAATTTAACATTAAACATTTTGTTATAAATATAATTTAATGAAAAAAATATTAATAAACAGTTTTTTGCTTTCGATTATTTTAAATTCAAATTGTTTTAGATTTATAATGGGAAGGCCGATGGGTTGCCTATGATTGTTATAAACAATGAGAAATATGAGAAAATTCATGGTCGAAAGAACGCATATTTCCGGAGAAGGCAGGACTTTGGGCAGGTCCTGACTCCTGATTGACCTTAGGCGCCGAAGCGCGACGTCTTTTTTGATAACAACCTAAATTAAGCTTTGTATTATTATTACGCAAGGTCTTAGTCAAGGCGTGTCACTAAAGTTATGATAACAAATTGTAGTAGGTACCTACCTATAGTAAATATATATCATAAACCTTAATGACGAGTACTAATTTTTAACCCCCGACCCAAAAAGAGGGGTGTTATAAGTTTGACGTGTGTATCTGTGTATCTGTCTGTGGCATCGTAGCGCCTAAACGAATGAACAGATTTTAATTTAGTTTTTTTTTTGTTTGAAAGGTGGCTTGATCGAGAGTGTTCTTAGCTATAATCCAAGAAAATCGGTTCAGCCGTTTGAAAGTTATCAGCTATTTTCTAGTTACTGTAACCTTCACTTGTCGGGGGTGTTATAAATTTTTAATTTACACTTGTGTTTACTTAGGTATACCTGTTTCAATTTGTTTTTCGTTTGTCAACATACAAGTTCGTAAAGAGCGAAATTCTACGTTTTTCCTGTGAGTTGCCACACAAAGGTAGTTATTATTATAATGGTAGGAAAGAGTACTTACCTAGGTACTTAGTATGACTATTCTGTTACGCAGTCTTATTAAATTATTATTTATGTGACCGTTATAAGCATACTCGTGTAACTTTTTTATCATGTTTATTTGCTTATTTCAGATTTAGACCTCATCATCGCTTTCCACAGCTGTGACAATAGTGTGCAAGTCACCAAGCAAGTGCTGGATCTGCACTACACGCTTCGTACTCTCTTCACGGCATTGTTTAAAGATCGAGATGTCGACCAACGGATTATTAGTACTATGAACACTACGTAAGTCCGACTATAATTGCGTCGTAGTGAGCAATATAAACGCACCCTTACATTTTTAGGGAATGGTCACACCCACTGACCAATCAAATCACGAGGCACTTTTCTTCTAGGCAAGCGCGCTTCATCTTAGGCTACATCATGACTTGCTAGCAGGTCTGATTTCAGCCAAACGCTAGTCTGTAAAAAAAAAACAGATTATAGTGCGTCCTTTTTATTTCCATACAATTGTTTAAGAGACAGCACCCTCTATTAGCTCGGCACCCTGAATAAGATATAGACCGAATCCCTAATGCAATTTTTCGAGTTACATTGCAATTTGCAATGAATATTTGATTTTTCGATATTTGATAACGAACAGACTTTACCAAAAATAGAAAATAAAAGCAAATGCCAACGCATAATAGTTGGCATTTGCTTTTATTTTCTACATTCTTATTTATTGATGTTATCACAAGAGTGAAAACATTCACCATTTATCCATTTATCCACCCTAAAACAGCCACCTTAGGGCTCGAAATACTCAAATACTTGTGTTTATCTATCCAAACCGGAATAAAAAATAATTTACATAATATTCCATTGACGTTGTTTTAGAGCATTTTAGGGTAAGTGTTGAGTATTACAAGTATTAATCCATGAAAAAACTTTCAAGTACACTACAGTAGTTTTATTACAAACGTGCATATTACAACAATATATGTAATTATATAATTAATTATACAAAAAATGTTAAGAATAAACAATGGAATGAATCATAAGAATAGGTAGTTATACAAAATGGTAAAAAACCAGTGCCTAGCTAAGCTCTTGGCCTCCAGACGACGACATCCTGTGCTATGGGAAGCCAGTCTGTCTTTATCCAAACACAATGTGTTTAGAATTTAGATAAAGAAATAATAGTTACGAATACTAAAGGGTCTGCCCGCGAAATTCAAATTTAATTTGGTTTTTCGCAATTTGTAAACGAAAAGAAAGCTCTAGCTTATGAAAATTCTTTCACCATTTGAAAAGTACAGTATTCGAGATGAAGATAGGCCATATTTTTTAAAAAAAGTTATTTAAATCAAAAAATTTACAATAAAACTTAAATACTTAGTATTTATAAGTAGGTATATCAATGTAGGTATAACAAATTTCACCCGAGCGAAGCCAAGCGGATCCGCTATACCTACCTATTCTAATAGTTATTTGTAATTTTTATTCCAGCTTACTTGCTCCTCTACCTATGCCTACTGTGAAAGGCTATCGCGCGGTGTTCTGCGGTATCCTCGACCCTGATGCTCGGCTGTTCAACTTCCCGGACGTCATACGAACCACTATGATGGTGATAGACTTGTGGCAATATGCTGAAGGGACATGGCCTGGGTACTTTTTCTACCTTTTTTTTATTACTAAGGACAAAAGGCAGTCGACAATTTGTCCTTTGATTAGCTAAATTGACTTTGGTCTTTGTAGAGTCAACATGTTCTGAGAGTGCGAGGCTTACAGCAAAATAAGTCTGTTCTTTAAGTACCTAAGTGGCGATAGCCTAGTGGTTAAAACATCGCGCGTCGGTCTGCTACCAGGAGGTCGGCGGTTTGGTACCTCTAACCACCCTCTAACTTTTCGGAATGAGGTTCGTCTTAAGCAATTAAATATTACCTACTTGCTTTAACGGTGAAGAAACCTGACCTGATGACCTGCATTGTTCTCCACATTGTCCTCAAAGGTGTGTGAAGTCTGCTAATCCACACTTGATTAGCGTCGTAAACTACGATCAAACCCTTCTCATTCTGGGAGGAAACTAGTGCTCAGTAGTGAGCCGCGATTGGTTAATGATGATGAAACTAGTTGTATATATTTTGCTACGTAACGTCGGCCTCTATCCAGAAAAATAGTTTCACTCTGTTTTGCGTTATCCAATTATTTACTTTATTTTTCAGGTTTGTCATAATAATTGATATGAACCAAGCAACCTTAGCACACATTGCTAAGTTGGACATAATGACTCTACGGCAAACGCTATACTTTCTCCAGGTAAAGAAATACAAATAAATACATATTATGTACTAAAAATATAGTATAGTAGAGTACAGAAGTCAAAAGCTCAACAAAATATAACAAAAGTTATAAAGTATAGGCCAGTCACCACCAAAAAAGTAAGGCAATTCAAACTCAATATTTTATCTACTTTACCTACAATTGACCTTACACAGGGTGGTCCGGATGAACTCTATAAAGCTTTTTTTAACTGTATAAACTCCCAATTTAATTGTATTTTTAAAGTCATAGAAAAAAGATTGTTTAAAAATCTTAAATTTAGTGAGTGGGCTACTGCTGGCATTTATAAAAGTAGGAACAAGCTGTTTGACTTGTATGCAGAAAAGCAATATAATTATACTCCAACATTTGTTCAGTATGTAAGAAATTATTCAAAATTATTTAGAAATGTTTGCATACAAGCTAAGTCAATTTACATAAAACAGAAAATTATTAATTCTGATAATAAAATCAAAGCAGCTTGGGATATCATCACAGATGAAACTGGGAAACGTAAAGTGGAAAATAATAAATTGGAACTTAAAATTAACAACCATATTACTGACTCCGACTTAGAAATAGCAAACGTATTTGAGGACTTTTTTCGAAACATTCCAGTTACCACTACCAGTTCCCTTAACTCGTCGCCAGCGGAAGCCTACACTCTTCTAAGGAGCAATGTTTCTGAGTGCAGTGTATTATTTAAATTTGAACACGTTACCCCATATGATATTGTTAAAGTATTCAAATCGCTACAGTACAAAAAAACAGGAGACCTATGGGGAATTTCAGTAAAAGTAATCAGCAATATTATTGATATTGTTGCTCCATATCTTGCTCTAATCTTTAATGAGTCCGTAGATTCAGGATCCTTTCCAGATCTTATGAAATACAGTAAATTAATTCCTCTTTTTAAATCGGGTAGTAAAACTGACCCAAATAATTACAGGCCAATCTCAATTTTACCGACTTTTAGCAAGATATTTGAAAAAATTATGCTCAACCAACTGATCCAGCACTTTAATCTGAATAAATTACTTCATTCGGAGCAGTATGGTTTTACTAAAGGTCGATCAACAATCGATGCGGGCGCAATGCTTTTAAAGCATATATTCGATGCATGGGAGAACTCACAGAATGCTATTGGAATTTTCTGTGATTTGTCTAAAGCATTCGATTGCGTTGCGCATGAGACTCTCTTGGCTAAATTGAACCACTATGGAATCAAAGACTCTGCGCTTAGTCTCATTGCGTCCTACCTCAGTGATCGTATACAAACTGTATGTGTAAATGATGTGAAGTCATCCGGATCAGCCTCACTAATGGGTGTTCCACAAGGCTCTATCTTAGGTCCCTTCATGTTTTTGGTATATATAAACGATTTACCATATTTCGTCCAAAATACTTGCGATATTGTACTATTTGCTGATGATACGTCATTGATTTTTAAAGTCGATAGAAATTATAATAATTTTGACGATGTAAATAGAACCATATCGCAGGTTACTCATTGGTTTACTGTTAATAATTTGCTTTTAAATGCAAAGAAAACTAAGTGTGTCGAATTCGCATTGCCCAATACTAAGACGGCAAATGATTTTAATTTAATGGTAAATAATGATATGTTGAAAGTAGAAGAAACTACCGTGTTCCTGGGGATAACTTTAGATGCAAAGCTTCAATGGAACGCCCATATAACAACACTTGCTGGTAAACTCAGCTCTGCTGCTTACGCTGTTAGAAAGATTCGACAGATAACTGATGTGGAAACTGCAAAAATTGTATATTTTGCCTATTTTCACAGTATTATGTCTTACGGAATCTTGCTATGGGGTAAAGCGGCAGATATTGGAAAAATTTTCGTTTTACAAAAAAGGGCAATACGCGCAATCTATAATTTAAAACCGCGCGATTCCCTACGAGAGAAATTTAAGGAAATAGGTATTCTTACAGTAGCTTCTCAATATATTTACGCTAACATAATTTTTGTACGACAAAACATTCATAGTTACAAAAAAATCGGTGATTTCCACGACCGGCAAACTAGAAACCGTGATAGGCTCGCATATCCTACGCTCCGCCTCAGGAAAGTTGGAAAATCGTTTGTGGGAATGAGTGTAATATTTTATAATAAAATTCCACAATCAATTTTAGACTTGCCTTTACACAAGTTTAAAAAATCTATTAAAAGTATGCTCCTGAAAAAAGCTTATTATACAATCGAAGATTATGTAAATGACAAAAAAGCTTGGATTTGATGCGCTCCAGCAATACACGGCGCTGCAATTGCTTGTATACAGTATGGCATATTATTGTAAATTGTACATTTGAAAAGAGCAACCGCCGAGTTTCTTGCTGGTTCTTCTCGGTAGGAACAGCATTCCGAACCAGTGGTAGATTATTTTGACGATTCAAAAGCACTTGTAAAAGTTTAATTGAATAAAAATAATTTGAGTTTGAGTTTGAGTTTAAAACATCAGCCTGAATATTAGTGAAATTAATCTTGTAATGGGAAAAAAAACAAATCAATACCTACATCAATGAAGTCTGGATAGAACGCGCTAACCTATAATAATATGTTGTCAATTTACTGTTGCTTTGAAGTTTACTCAAGTTATAGATGTAAGCTAGTTCGTAAATGGTAAATATATTGGATGCCAGAATCATGTTCCAGTTTCGCTTTCCGTAATATACGCTTAGACGCTTTGAGCAAATACCTACATTTAGTTGATTGGAAGTCAAAATATCTTTAATTTCTAGACAGTTTTAGCAATAGCTGGAATTCTGGCTTATAGAATTTGATTTTAAAAAACAATTTTCCAGGAATGTATGTTGGTGAGACTGAAAGAGGTGCATTTTATAAACGCGCCATCATTTATGGACAAATTAATGATGTTACTGAAGCCATTCATGAAAAAATCGCTGTTGGATATGATACACATACATGAGACGGGGTCGCAAGAGCTGTATAAGTATATACCAAAGAAAGCTTTTCCGAAAGATTTAGGAGGAGATTATAAGAGTAAAAAAGATATAGGAGGTAAAATCAAACACGAATATATTTTTAAAAGAAACTGTCCAAGCTTTGTTACTTTAAAACATTGTCAATATTCTACTTTGCACGTAAAACCTAAGCACGTAAAAATCTATATATAAAAGTCAAGTTTGTGCCTTGTGGAAATGACTGTAACTAAATTTTTATAATAAAATTCCACAATCAGTTTTATTTACCAGTTTACAATAGTTTAAAAATTCAAAGTATGCTCCAGGCTCCTGAAAAAGCATTATACACACTCGAAGATTATCTAAATATAATAAAGAACCGTGGATGCAGCTCGTTACAGCAATGCGAATTACTACTTGAATTACTTTTATACAGTGCTGATTATTGTAAATTGAAACTCTGGAAAGAGCAGCCGCCGAGATTCTTGCTGATTCTTGGCATTCCGTACCAGTCGACATGCATTTCCTTGCCATTTTACGATTGAAAAATAGTTTTACTTTGAATAAAAACATTGCTATTCTATTCTATCTATTTAAAATGCTCTTTGCGTTCATACACAGAAGAATATTAAGAAAGATATAATAGGTCCTACCTACTCAAATGTTTACTCAGATTTTTTTAAATATTTTTCAGATGACTTGATCCATTGGTTACAAGACAATAAGTCGTTTTACATCGAAGAAAACAAGCGTCGAGTGAATGAGTCTTTACGACCGGATGGCAAAAAAACTACAATTGAAGATTTATTCAGCATCCAGGGCAGTTTTAAGAAATTAGATATAGATTAATGGGGTTATATAGTGTATTTATATTGAATCCATGTGGGGCTACTGATTTCACGCAATAAATTTATATTCATTCATGAAAGAATCCATACTTCCATACTACTAATTTATTATTAAGTATTTCTAGAGTGTGTAGCAATTGTAGCGTCTGTCTGTTTTTCTGTCCGTCCATCCATCCGTCCGTCCATCCGTCCGTCCGTCCGTCCGTCGGTCTCTCCGTCTGTTACATTCCCAAGCAGTCTGGGGATGCTGTCAGCATGCAAATGATTGCAAATGGAAGCGGTATCTGTGCCGCATAAAAAGTAGTTTATTCCACTCTCTAGTCTCTAAACCTAGCTACATTCATGGAAAACTCATATCAATCCGTTGCCCCGCTGAAGCTTTATTGAAGGGCAAACATTTAAACAAACAAATTTTCGCATAGTCATAATATTAGTGGAATGGGATATTACATGAATAAAATTATCTTATATTTAGGATTATTAGGAGATTAGGAGTTAGGTAGGCATAATGAAAAAATGTAATAATTTTCATATTCACACTGGAAGTTTTGCTCAAATTAAGACGACATAAAATGTTTAGTGAAATATTTGATTGTATTTTTTAATTTTTTATCCAGCAATCCTTACAAAACGGTAGAGAATGTAGAACATGCAATGCAGAGTTAAGAGGCCATTTATCTCTCCATGTTTAGACTTTAGATTGAACCAGATTTTCTAGCTGTTCTTATCTATTTTTATTTCAGGGAACTAGGTCGACTTACCGTGTAGCCCTGTATATTATTATGGTTTTTTAATTTTATTTATTTGAATACCTACTCGTAATGGACTAGGAGCCAGCGCGTGCCAGACCATCGTTATTTTATAAAAGCTGAACGTTTCGAGCTGCTATTGTCCCAAACACAGGGAGAGACTTTAAGGGTGTCTTGAAGAGGTTTACAAAAGTCACCATGATCCAAACTGATCGTCGCTGATCGTCCTTCCCTGTGCTGGCGACAAAACGAAGAGAAAATTTCAGTTTTTAGGGTTCCGTACCTCAAAAGGAAAAACGGAACCCTTATAGGATCACTTTGTCGTCTGTCTGTCTGTCCGTCCGTCCGTCCATCCATCCGTCGTGTTTGTCAAGTAACCTATAGGGTACTTCCCGTTGACTTAGAATCAAGAAATTTGGTAGGTAGGTAGGTTTTATAGCACAAGTACAGGAATAAATCTGAAAACCGCGAATTTGTGGTTACATCATTAAAAAAAATTAAAATGTGTTTCAATTTTCAACGTGAGATAACTATACCAAGTGGGGTATCATATGATAGGGCTTTACCTGTACATTCTAAAGCAGTTTTTTTTTTAATTATATATGATAGTTTTTGATTTATCGTGCAAAAGTTGGAAAATAATACCCAAGTACGGAACCCTCAGTGCGCGAGTCTGATTCGCACTTGACCGGTTTGGCATGCGCCTGCGGTCTTCTCTCTACAAATATGATGTCATAAAAATTCTAGCAAAAGTCATATAAAATAATTTTCGCAAATTACTAAGTTTAGGAATAATAAACAAAGCGTTTATCAACGCTCTGTCGCCTTAAAAAATGATCGCTCTGAATATTATAATACAAAATCATTAAATAGTCCATTGTATAGTACAATGCATCTAAACTTTTCTATTGCTCAAATAAGTACAAGCAATTGTAGCGTTTGCAACATAGGATGTAAGGTAGATATTTGTAAGAATTTTTTTTACTGTATTTTGACTAATATACATGTGGTGTTTATTTTCTATCTGGTCTATATAAGCTCACAACGGTCGAAGTTTGGATTATAATACATAGATTTTTGTGATATTCCTACAAAATGAAGTTTTTTGCAATCTTGTTGGCAATTATGGCCATTGCATTAGCAGTTGTGGTAAGTTTAATTATTTTTATTGAAGATACACTTGAACAACATTTTCACAAAACCAAGATAATACCTATAGTATTTAGATTTTCTATTTGCAATTTACCTTGGTCAGGCTTTATCTACCTAATTCTAATGGAATAATACACGGAACGATTGCCATCTGACCCGTAGGTAAGCTATAGGTACGCAGAAGGTACGTACCTACCTCGGGTGTCCTCTCAGAATGAGAATGGTTTGGTTATGGTCCACCACGCTGGCCAAGAGCGGATTAGCAGACTTTAAACACCCTTGAGAACATTAAGGAGAACTCTCAGACAAGCAGATTTAAAGCAAATTGTTTGTTAAAAACGCACACACCTCTAACTCCAAAAAGTTGCCCGGGATCGAACCCCCCGACCTCCTAAATAGAATGTGGACGTCTTAACTACTAGCCTACCTCGGCTTTTTTGAAAAAGGCATATTATGTAACATAGTTACTATGCCTTCAGTTAGTTTCTAACATAATGTACTTACCAGCTGATGCCCGCGACTTCGTTCCCGTGGTATAGCTAGGTTTTAAAAATCCTATTCCGGGATAAAAAGTAGCTTATTAATCCAGGGAGTAATCTATCTCAATTCCAAATTTCAGCCAAATCCGTCCAGTCGTTTTTGTGTGAAAGAGTAACAAACATACCCACACACATACACACAAACTTACGCCTTTACAATATTATTAGTTTTAAGTGTTATAGTGTTATGTATATAAATTATAAGTAATAAAATTTTCTATCTGAAGGGTGGTATGAGTACTGCAAAGGCAGGCATAAAGGATCACGATCACGGCCGCGCCGGGTGCAACTGGTCTGGTGGTCCACCACCACCCCCACCAGCTCCGACTAGTAAGTACCTAATTCCTGATAACACACACTTATCAAACAGACTGTGAGACCGAGATATATGGCAATACGCATCTTCGCCTTCGTCAGCAAGCAATGACAGAACACATAATAGTACAAAGTTGCAGATGCAGTTTCTTTCTTGATACAGATCATTCATGTGCCATACACCACCGCATAACCCCATAAATACAAGAACAGTGCATATTACCTAAAAAAAATTATTCATTTATTTTATGTAGGAAAATTACAGCTGTCTCCGTCTGTGACTACCACTGGTTCGGATGTAGATTCTAACGTAGATAGTGTAATACCTACCACAGTTTCAATTTTTGGAGACAATAATTTTTCTAGCAATTGCTCTCTTTAAGTATTCAGAAAAATCATAATTATATAAACGACTAGCTGATACCCGTGACTTCGTTCGCGTGGATATAGGTTTTTTTTTAATCCCGAAGATCTCTTAAATTTTCCGGGATAAAAAGTAGCTTATGTGTTAATCCAAGGTACTATAATCTATCTTCATTCTTTTCAGCCAAATCCGTCCGGTAGTTTTTGCATAAAAGAGTAACAAACATACACACATTCACAGAAACTTTAGCCTTTATAATATTACGTGTGATATTAGTGTGATTCATGAAGAATCCACGACTTGTCAATGGTACAGAACGCTAGTGATGATGTCGATTTTTTTGCAGACAGCACCGGCTAGAAGTGTAACTACAGCAAATTGTGGAAAAATACGACATCGGCGCGTCATATTTATCAATATTCAATAAACTTGTGCATTATGAATACTATTTTTATCATTTCATCCGATTTATACTTTTTCACTAGAGGTCTGGCTTCGGCCATACTTCGATGTATCCGATGTGACCAACTCGTGATTCGAACGGAACATGCATTGAAACAAGCGTTACGTGTGAGTCAATGCGGGTCTTATAATTTTTTATTTTTATATTTTATAAAAGAATATTAGCCATGCTAATCATAACTAACACTCCCCTTTCCCCCTCCAATTAAGCGTAAAGCTTGTGCCAGGAGTGTAAGCCAATAGTGCAACGGGTGGGGTTTGAACCGCCGATCTTTTGGAATTCAGTCCGCTCCTCAAGCGTTGAGCTATCGAGGCTCTAATTTTATACGAATACCATTAATCTGAAAAGCAAACGGCAAAATAGTCCGGTCTATGTAAACTTAAAAATAAAATCAAAAGAAAAACGTTATTTATATTAAAGTATAAAAATATGTATTTATTTCAATATGGCAACTGTAAAATATTAGAAAAATACAAAACTGGGTTGTTCTCAGATAAAAAAAAAATATTCACATATACATAAACCTACATAATGACGTTTAAATTTGAAAAACGTAATAATATCCACACGACATTCATTGTTCATTATTCTCACACTTTGGTCGTTAGCTAGCATTCCACGCATCCGGATAAACGACCAAGTGTAACAGCGCCTTATCTACCTTAGGTAAGGTAGGTAGTCAAAATCTTTAGATTATAGTGAAATGTACTAAAGTGATCAAGATCATAGAACGGAGACAAAGTTCTCGCATAAAAATATTGTTAATTATACGTAGATAATAGGAATCGTGAACTGGAATACATATTATTTATTAAGTATTAGTTTATTAAAATATTTATCAAATTATTATTTACAAACACAGATAAATTAAGTATAAATAGATATTTAGGTAATCTTTACCATTTCCTTTTAAAAATATAACATTCTTAGTTTACTATCTCGATTATCACGTTTTACTGCTATTCACCGTAATTTACAATCTAGGTAAGTACTAGAATCTACTACCTAAAAATTTTGGATCTTATTGTCCATGCATTATAAAAAACAAAATATTATGATGTACCTAGTACCTACCTACATAGGCGCAGCGATACTAATGGTTTCATAACTGATATAATTCCCTATGACCTTTGTATCGCCAATAAACAGAAGGATATTATTTAAGGACTATGCATTTTACAATATAATATGTACTTAGGTAGGTCACTGGCTGGTAGGCCGCTGGCGAGACAGCATGGCAATCAATACGATTCATAGTCGTAAGCGTGCATAGCGTCCTTCGGTATCCTGCAGGCATGGTAGAAATTCTCAGAGGCATGAAAAGACAAAGCTTGTAGAGGTAGCCCAAACGCTACTGATGAATTCTTTCTCCTTTCCTTTGGATTGGTCTTTAGAATCTTGGAATCCTTAATCTAAGTGCATCTCAAAAAAATAGATGCCGTACCTATCCACGTTGTTTCTTTGTTAATTTGTCTTGATCGGTTTATTCTTATTTGGAAGTATGCCCTAAAAATCTCTTGCCATGCCGTCCTGTCAATTCCGCCGGCCAGGATCAACGCATACAGACGGAGTGGAGTCGAGCCGAGTCTTTCTGATAACAACCTAAACTCAGCTTTAAGTGCTTTAATTTGCGGTTGAAAGTGGTATGCTAAAAGCAGAACAGGGACGACCTGCAGCGCACTTTGGCACACCGCTGTAATATTAATGAAAATAAAGTTTAGTTTGAAAAAAAGAAGAAAGGTTTATTTGGGGTACAAACATTAAATAAATAAAATATATTCAAGGTCCACTTTTTTGCCTCCTAGTTTGAAACTCAGGGTTACAGATTTAAATTAGATTAGAACTGGTTGGCTTAAATAAAATTTGTTTCATTGTTTAGTAATATTTAACTAGCTACTTATTTAAATGACTACTTGAGATTACTGATTGACTACCCAGAATGGTATTCACTCAGCGTATGCTGTATCTGGTAGGACACAACGCTGATCTTCCGCGAAGATAGCAAAACACGAGTGAGTTTGAGTTGTTATCAAGACACAGCGCTTCGGCCCCACTCCGCTCAGCCAGTATGCGTTGCGCCTAAAAGTTCAACGTCAACAATTATTGTTCGTGTCCAAGTTCCTGCAGTTCCTGAAGATGTAGCTTTTCCTCTTCCTCCTGTTGCAGCAGCTCTCGCTCGGCGGCGATCCTCGCGTGTTGTTCAGCTATCACTTTGAATAGTTGCGCGTGTTTCGCCGCTGCAGCTTTTACTGCTTCCGACTGCCTCGGTACTAAATTTTCTGTGAATTGAACGATGAAAATGCTTTAGTAAAATGAATAAAGAATGTGTTTCCATTCTACGGCTCTAAACTACTCTACATTTCAAAGGTACAACAAATAAACTGAAAAAATGAAAATAAAAACTATCAATAAGGAATAATTACATAAATGGAAAGGATTAGGAATGGAAGAATTTATAGAGAAGTAAGAATAGGAGAGCTAAGGAAAGTTGCATATTACAACGACTGAACGAGAAAATTATCATAGCTAGAATTATCAAAAAAATATAGAAATATGCGCCACTTGAGAAGCTCCATGTTTATTTTGATTGTTTTTTCGGGCTTAGCTTTGCCAGATGCATACATTCTCTTTAACGCATATGTACACTGCAGAGTGCAGAGTCCTTACTTCTTGCATAGTAATTTTTGCCGGATTACGAAAAATTCCTAATCAAGCAATAAAATCTGCATTTAAATATACTAGGAACTTGACCCAGCGCAATGCTGTGCGACTCGACATTCCACCGCCATCTTTTCCGACAAAGCATACGATAAGAATAGGTTGACCAGCAAGACACCGATGGAATATAAGTAAGTCTTGTATTGCGAAGGGGAAGGGTCTTATCACAGTTTTACGATCTATATCGTAAGACCCTTCCCTCCCTAACACGTTGAGGTTTTGAGCTATAGTAAAGCATAATAAATTCTCACCGTCAGGAAAAGGGTGCTGGGCATGGTCCTCAGCAATCTTGGCGTAGAGTTGGAAGTGTCTGTCCTTGGCTCTAGCCACTGACTCAGAGTCCGTCGGGTGTTCAGGGGGCACATCGCTGAGGATCGGGTGGAAGCCATCCTTGTCAGCCACGTAATCAACCGTGCGAACTTTATGACGAGGGTCTACGTAGGAGAAAGTTCCTGAAATTGATACAATGAGATGTTAAGGAATACTTTGATGTAATTAAAGCAATCTAGATTAACAAAAAAATCTAGATTTTAAAGTTAAATGAGATAACTAAGTGGGATATTTCAACTTCAAGTCTTTTATATCGTACCTCAATAAATTGGTAAGACAGGTACGTTCAACAAAAAGCGAGCTAGAATCATCATCAACGCCTCGGATTTACTATCGATTTGATCGGTTGTTGTATTTATGCACAACATACAGTCTGTACCTTGGATGATTTAAACACAGTTCATCCAAGAACTGTACCCAAAGCTCTATTAACATATATATCTCAGAGGATAATAATTTAGTACACTCATGGCCTTTTGGCCATTCAATGGCAAGGGTGACTTGCCACCATGACGTCCTCCTGTTAACTAGATTTACTGGTATGTGAGTACAGTCCAAGTATATACATAAGTACGCGTTATAATTGGAAATAATTATATTGAAGAAACGATTGCGGGTATAAATAGTTCCTCTGCTTTGATAAAATTGTACGTACCTCTGACAACTCCACTGCCATCGCTAACCTCCGCGTGCTGTCTGTCTGTGTGGCCAGGAAATCTGCCAGCAGTATAGGAGAAGGCGTATGGCCTTGGCGGCGGAGGCTCCGTGGTTATCTCCTCCAGGTGGGCGACATCGCAGCTGGAGAGCGCCACGCTCGATATGACGAGCAGCACTGTAACCAGCATCTGGAAAAGGGAATATAATATATGAAACATTACATGGCTAAACATTTCACGGATGCGTAGGTACTTTACTTCCTCGTTTCTATAATTAAGCATCGCTAAGATTTGGAATACCGTTTCGAATTCCGTTTTTCCAAGGAACTTTAACGTGAATGGATAGGCAATCTCTGTCTAGGCTGTATCTTCATTTTATTATTTATTATTTATTTTTTTCAGTTAATACATTTCATACGAAATAATTAGTTATATTTACTCGTTTCTTTGTCCTTAGGTATCTGATTGTTTCAAAAATAACGAATTTCGGTAGATTTGATATAGTGAGTAAATTATATGGATCCGTTGATTATTCTGTTGATATTGTGGGTAAAATAAAACTGTAAAGTTTAGTAACTACCTATTTACTTGTTTTTACCTAGGAGCATCCTCAGGAGATTTCGACTTTACAATGCTGTATTGTCAAGCTCTGTACTTGACAATACAGCATCTCCTGAGGATGCTCCGGTGTCGGGGTGAAACGTGCGTCGAGAGTAGTGGAAAAGTCTTGTGTGGTGTTGCATGTGAATGGTGGTGGCAGTGCTTGCTTGGGAACTTGGCTTTATTGCTTGGTTGGGGAGGTAAGCGGTGCTTAGCTTGTAACTGCATGTTTGACCATACAGATTTATCCTGTTGGCGGATTATAGCAAAATAATTTTTAACTGTTTCTTGCTAGATACAAGGTTGTCTTCAAACTGGATATAGGGCAACTATGTATTTAATTATACCTATAATATAATATGTATATAATATTACATGATTTTCATCTATATTTGTAAGATGTCCTACAATGTTTTACTGGTGTAGTGTGCAGACAAACATCACAAATCATTAAAAATAAACCTAATTTAATAATAAAAGATGTTATAAGTTGCCTCATTAAGCAAGATCAAAGGAATGTAGATGGTGCTTCAAACTTGTTCGCACGACCTTTACGGTCGGTTGCGTCACACGCACTATGTGCATGCTTTTTGACGGCATAGGGAAATAAGACAAAAATAAGATACCTAATTAGGTATTATTTTTAATAATACTGGAATCGCTAAAAATACTTCTTTTTCTTAATTGTACACAAACACACCAATAGCCATCCTCTGGAAACGTCACTTGTATCATAACTATACAGTAAAACTAGCTGAATCGTCCCGATTTTGCTTGGGCGTAATTTATAATAATCCTTTAAATTACTTACTACTTAGGACTTAGGTTTTTAAAAAATCCCGTGGGAACTCTTTAATTTTTCGGACAAAAACTAGACTATGTCCGTCCCTGGGAAACATAGGATTCTGTACCTCAAAAGGAAAAATAACCTTATAGGAACATTTTGTTGTCTGTCTGTCTGTCTCTCGTGTCTGTCAAGTCAATTTTAGTAAAGCACTTATTCTAGTAAGTGTTAGGTATATCTTGTACGATGGTATAGAATATAGATCCTTCGTGTGCGAGTCAGACTTACACTTGACCGGTTTTTAGGGTTCCGTACCGTACAAAAGGAAAAACGGAATCTTTATAGGATCACTTTGTTGTCTGTCTGTTTGTCTATCTGTCCGTCCGTCCGTCAGTCGTGTCTGTCAAGAAAACTTATAGGGTACTTCCCGTTGACCTAGAATCATAAAATTTGGCAGGTAGATAGGTCTTGTAGCACAAGTAAAGGAATAAATCCGAAAACTGCGAATTTGTGGTTATATCATTTAAAAAAAATTAAAATGTGTTTCAATTTTCAAAGTAAGATAACTATACCAAGTGGAGTATTATATGAAAGGGCTTTCTTTACCTGTATATTCTAAAACAGATTTTTATTTATTTTTATGCCTACTAGTTTTTGATTTATCGTGCAAAATTACCCGGAACCCTCGGTGCGCGAGTCTGACTCGCACTTGACCGGTTTGTTTATTCAGCTTTTCTATTTATTTAAAGTACATAAGTGTTATAGCTTAGCATATGCGTCGGAGTCTCTGCTATTCTGTAGGTATTCATGGTCACACTTGATTTATAGTAATCAATAGGTTCAAACATAAGTTCACGACTATAAAGTAATTGCTAGTTTATCTCCGGATCTACATCAAAATGTTGTAGATGCAATAAAATTTAACGGACGTTAACGTATACTATTTAAATATTTTAATGTAATGTGCAGGAATCCAATAAGTATGCTTGGATCCAATAAGCTTCTATCGCCTATTCGGTGTTAAGTTTTTGTTTGATTTGATTTGATTTAATAGAGTTGGTTGTGACAAAAAGAAAAGAGCAGGAATAACTGACTCAATCAAATGAGTCAAATAGAACATCGACTCGCACGTTTTGACTCTATAATAATATATTATTAAGTTCGAAGCCACTATGGGTTCGAAACTTCGAACGCTGCGCATACCTTCGTCGACGCTGAATAAACTCTAGTGTGAAAGGGCTCTTAGGGCAAAGAAATTTGTAATTTTTTTTACAATTATTTTCATTGTTTTAGTTGTTTTTACTAATGATACTTTTATTAATACTATAAGGCCCAATTTCACATTATGTAAGTACCTGTTTGATTTAATCCCTCAATCTAGAAGCTATACTATAACATGTTGCAACGTTTTTTACGTAATTATTTTATGTACGGGAACCTTCATTTTCCTATTCTTTATAATAGTTCGATTCTGTTCTATCATTTTGTAAACTATTGTTCCTTAGTACTACTATAACTGCTGATAACATGTTAGAATTTTTCCCCACTAAAAATACATTTCGTAATTTTATTTTAAGGCACCAATTAAAAAATATTACTATACAGACTTTTGTAGTGTTTCGCTTTTCTAGCTCATTATTTATTATATCTGTCTAGTGTCTACATTATTTTATATAATATAGTTGTTCCTATCTTTTTGTATTATAGTTATGTAAACATAACTATAATGTTACTCTTTCCTCTCCAACAATAAGCTATAAAGTTACTAGATTAATTTGTATATACCTACGTATATACAAATTTCACTATAGGTAGGTATATACCTACTCCATACGGGATTTATGTCTTTGGGAATTTCTATCGTATATTATTTTATTATTCCATACTATTTACGTAAACATAAAATTGCGCATCCGTGTCCGTTTATCGGATTTATTTATGGCCGGTTTTGCCTCATGCTGACATCATAATATTATTCTGTTTGTTTGCGACGCCACATAAGAATCACGATTTAAATTATTTTTGTATAATTATGTGATATTAATCAGTTGGTCTTTTGTTTATTGTGCATCAATAGCTATTTGTTTTTTCATGGCTAGAGCTCTTGTAGGTATCTATTGGAACCAGTGGCGTGCAGCTCATAGAATTATAAAAGTACTGCCTACCCAAGTTGTAGTAAATCAACACTTATTTTCTATTATGACCTGCCAGAAAATAAGTTCATACCTTAATGCTTACCCTGGCTTTAAACCTGTGCACGCCACTAATTGGAACATTTAAATAGTGTTCGGCAAAACTATTGCATTGATTTCATGATCTTCCTAATATTTTTTGTAGCAGTAAGCTAAAGCTCCTTTATACTAAGTACTACAAAACAGTTGAGCGTTTACAAATTTTTACAAAGGTACTATAACTATTTGTAGGTAGGTAGGTATAGAAAAAGGCTCAAACTCCAAACTGAGAAGAACTGTTCAGTTCAGGACGCGTTGTGCTAACCACTCAAACGTGGATTCTCCAATTTAGGTTTTTTTGATAACAAAAAAAAAAATAGTTTCTGCGGTAGGCTGGATATCCAAAAAGAGCGGAATTTGTTTTTCATCATGAAGTGTTCAAAATATTTAATCATATATTTGATCATAACTAGTCAATGAAGCAATGATACACCCGCGCAAATAGGTGTCTACCATTTAAATTTCCAAAGTGCGAAAGTATATGCAATTTGACATAACAGATCTGGTAGTGATCACCTTGACCGGCCACTGTCACTTTCCTCGGCTACTCTTGACCGACATCGAGTGGATTCGGTTACGAATTGCTCCACTTTTTATCAGAGTATGGCGCCAAGAAGGAAGGACAATAGTCTATAGTGTTTTAGCTGCATATCTGCATTATTTGTAGAGATTTGTTCGTTTGAATGTTGGGGGGTAATCTCCGAAACTAATGACCTGATTCAAAAAATCTTTGAGTAATAAATAGTTACCTTATCCCCGAGTGCTAGAGGCTGTAAATCGTATCCAGTGGACGAAGTCGCGGGTAAACGCTAGTCGACTAATATTTCGTCTTATCAGAAGTAGGTTGGTACTTTTAGAGGTACCAGTGAAGGTTACAGTAACTACTTAGAAAAGAGCTAACAACTTTCAAACCGATTTTCTTGGATTATAGCTAAGAACACTCTCGATCAAGCCACCTTTCAAACAAAAAACCTAAATTAAAATCAGTTCATTAGTTTATAGGCTACGATGCCACAGACAGATACACAGATATACAAGTCAAACTTATAACACCCCTCTTTTTGGGGTCGGGGGTTAAAAATGTAAGTAATTTAAGCAAACATATTTTGTACTTTGTAAGTTATTAATACACCAACTCGTATATTCTTATCAAGGAATGAGCTCTATATCTGGATTAAACATAAGTGTGGGACTTCCAGACTAATCTCATGCCGCAGAATTCCTAAAACCTAAGTAGGTAGCTACCTGCGGGGGGAATTAATACCATTTAATACCTTACCTTATCAGAAAGGAATGAGGTAACACAGCTTTTTGAATGCACTTTAGTTGAATTAGCGCGAGTTACCTCCAAATGACCTTTACTATATCGAAACATACCTACTACCAGATACTTGTTAGAAACAATAATACAATCGATAGCTTATTGACGAAATGATGATCTGTATTGATTTATCTGAATAAATAAAATGAAAAAATCACAATTTTCTTGGTTCTTAGAGCCCCTATGGCCTAGGCATTAGAGTTTTTTCAGGGTACAGTATGCGCAGCGTTCGAACCTGTAGTGCCGTAGCCTGTGGTTTCGAACTTAAATAATAATTGTTAATCACTATAGGAGCATTATAGGAGATATTTAATTATAGAGTCTGGACGTACGAGCCAGTCAATGTTCTATTTGTTAATTATATTTCATTGAGTCAGTAATTAATTAATTAAAATACGGAACCCTGATAAGTGGCATTTCAGGAAACTTCAATTAAGTACTTCTTTAAGTTAAATATGCTGCTATACTTAAATCAGAGTGAACAACCTGAGTCATCGCACTAGCATCAGACTGTATCCATTTACTTAGGTGAGTGAGTGATGAAGGTAGTAAGTACGAATTTACCTACGAGTCAAGCGTTTACAATATAACTAAATGTCATGGTAGGTATAAGAACAACCAAATAACCAGTCATTTCTTGTACAAGACACAGACCTAGTATATAAGGTACAAGATACCAACTATGAACGCAACTATTTCTTCTTATTCTTCATGATTTTTAACGAAAACCATCAAACTCATACACTCTCCATATTATATCAGAGTCTGTGATATCTTATATTTTCAGGTATTGAATTTTTTGATCATTTCAAATAACATTTATGAAATGAAAATTTGAAAGTGTAACAGAAAGCTTACTTGTCTATAAACGACTCGATAAAGAACGACAAAACCTACTTCGAGCATTGCTCTAATTGAGTAACAAAACAAACAAAGATTACAAAGACTCTACTGATGATGAAATAAAGATTGTTGTATCATCTAGAGCTAATAATATCAATACATTCTATAAAATATCGTCCAAAGACGTACCTAATAGTCGTCAAAAGGCGTAAGAGTCATTATGGCCGCAAAAAGTGAGTTTTTCAGTACGGAAAATACAGGTAGGTAACGTCCGCCGCATCGGGCGCATTGTAGAAATGCGTGAATAGTGGTACGGTCACATCAGCGACTATACATCTGCTGACGTCGCTGTCAGCTTTTTTAGATACGACCGAATTGACCAATCAATCACTAAAGAGACCGACTGCAACTCTTGATTCTGACAATTGAAAAATGCGTTTAGCCTTTCGCGGCACTTTCAACATGCGTCCCTAACGGATATAAGCGACTATAGATATTACAAGTTGCGTAAAAATAAAGTTACAATTTATTTAGAAATGTTGCCTTGGGGTTTCCAATTGCTGTTGTACTTATACTGTCTAATACTGCAATGAAACTGCCTGTGAATGAATTCTCAATATCATAATTATTCATACAGGTATACGTTGCTAATATAGCGTAGCGTTTGAGACGCATTGTTTCAACATTAAATCTCCTATTTGAAAATAATGCAAAAAGCAATGTTTTCAAATGTAATTAAGTATATAGGAGAGGAGAAAACCCCAAAAATCAAATGAATATTATGTAACTCTTAGCTGTTTTTGAAAATACATGCCATAGGCCATAAAAGAAAAGTCTTACGTAGAAAGGTATCTATTTTATATTCTGGTTCAAAATGTTGCAAATCAAGAATGTTGAGTAAAAATGGATAAAATAACTACAATATGAATTACAAACTTCTATTATTTAATAGATAGATCATTTTAAAAAACAGTGCTATCTATGCCTTTGTCATATTCAGATTAATCATCGTATAATTTAGTACCTAAAGACTAGTGGGTACACGAAGGAGTTCGACACCTATTATTCCGCCCACCGCGACAAGTCGTGTATAATTTGTGCCATCTGGTATATTTCAATGTTTGGCAGTTTCATTGCCCATTGATTGACAAATACTTATTTGAAAATTACATAGGACTCGCACAAAATCAATTCACACCGAGCTACTCATATTCAGAAATATACATCAGAATCAGCATCACTATCTCAATGCCTTGATTTCGCAGGTTTTGTTTTGTAATGGTTCAACCTTTTATATAGGTACCTACTTACATTTATAGACTACATTACTTACATTTAAACTCTTTTGATCTCATTGTCGAGTAAGTATAGATTAATTGGTATAGATTTTAACTTACACATTTTACTGCAACACGATCAAAGATAAAACACATTAAAAGATTTAGGAATATGATTGGTTTCTAAAAATCCATTAAAATATACACTAATTTATATTATGTATAATAGGTACTAGATGCAGACGTTTGTGACTTTCATTCACATTGGAATTGGGTATAATTCCATGCATAATCTCATATGATACCATGGTTTTCCACTATTTTTGTAACTTTAGTATAAAAAAGGCGCGTAATTGTTCTGTTCAATGAAAAATTCTCATGTAATTATCAAGCATGTTGGACAGTGTTGGTACGATTTGTTTACATAGTCAAATACCGTCATAAGGCTGCTTATTTACGGAAGATGTTACTTTGCCGCCTACTAGAAATGTGATGAATCATTTGTTTGCTAAGTTGGCGCTTAACTATGATCCCCTTCAGAACTTAACTAGGTATTTGTCCTTCACAAGCAAAGATGGCCCAACTTAACAATGAGACCATGCCAAATAAGAAGTATAATTCCGCACATCCAAATGCTTATACTACACCTACTACTGAACCTACTCTACTATACACAAAACATCCTTAAATTATTTATTTAAATATGAAAGTTTGGATGTTTTCCTGCAAACCACAATGACTAAACTGATTAGGCTATTCAGAATGGAGATTAGTCTCGTTACTCGTAGCTTAGGTGCACTCTGTATACGGTATTTGCTTATGTCAAAAATAAATTATTTCTTAGGAATTATTAAATGAGGGTCTTCCGAAACACGTAAAATCCACCTCTTTTGTTAGTTTTAAGTGTAACAACCATTCTAAAATATCGATTAAACTAAAAAAAAGCTCGTCAAATCATTGTGACGTCACATGCCAGTGTTTCATAGAGGCTCGCATACTCAGCGCGTGTGTTTACGTTTCATAAAAGATACTGATTTGACTAGTTGTGAAACATCGGCGTAACATACATAAGCTACGTTTTATTCCAGAATGTCGTCCCCGGCGGGGGACTTTTGAAAATCTATACCCACGCAGATAAAGTCGCGGGCATCATCCAATATGATTTTATATATTACTATAATATAACATAAATATCGATATAGTTTTCGGATTTTTTTCCTTTACTTGTGCTATAAGATCTACTTACCTACCGATCAACGGGATCCGGGAAGTATATTATATATGTATTATAGGTTTTCTTGGCAGATACGACAGACGGACGAATGGACAGACAGACAGACAACAAAGTGATCCTATAAGGGTTCCGTTTTTCTTTTTGAGGTACGGAATCCTAATTCCTAATACATAAATGAAAAGCACCGGAGTGGTATGCGCTAAGCACTTAGGGCAGAATGCGGTATGTTACCTAGTTACTTGATTCGATTGTAAACAGAATAAACTTTTCTGCTGAAAATCTAGATCATGTAAAATCAAATGAAAGTGCACATCACAATGTATACGAGTAGTGTTGCGCCACAACATTGCTTCACGCATTACTCAACGTCATGGCTCACAACACATTTTCACATCACTATTTGAACTATGAAAGATTGTTTTATTGGTGGCCTTGTATTTGAACTAATGCACGCAGCATTGTTAGATATACAACATCTTCAATAAAAAAAAAATATTTGGTACATTATTTACTATCATACCAAAATCAAGGGCCTTCTCGGGTCAGTTTCTTTCGAGATTCCATTTTGGCGCTTCCCAGGCCACCAATTTTTTTTACATTTTTTTGCACTTCCATAATATTATAGGTACCTTCATAACTTAGACCTCTGTTTTTTTTCATAGCATTATAAGTGTATAGTTATCATATATTCGTATTATAATCGCAAGCAAAGCGTAAGCGAATTTTTTCAAAAAATATTATATAAAGGGGGCGCATTTTTGAGTAGGTACGTTTCAAGATCGCTTATGAAGGCGCCCAGTGTGGTCGCACCATCTTGCAACTTTCAGCAAAAAATCACCGAAGTAGTACACTCGGAGACCTTGCATCGCTCGGTCAATAGTCACGAGCCTACTATAGATACAGTATCAAATATCAGTTTAGATATTTTGACACAATTTTGCGTGACCTCGGATACGGTGTCTAATGTCAGATCCAGAGAATTAACCCAAAACGGCAGTCATTCTGAATTACCATAATTATTTATTAATATAACTTTTCAAAGTCAAGATCTGATTTCAGTTTACATTAAAAGTGTTCAGATTATCTATTAGCCAATGAGTAGTTTAGCAATTATGTGTCGACAAACAAACACAGTTGAGTAGGCTAAGCTCGTAACCATCTCGTAGTCAAAACCACAAAAAACAGTAAATTTAAACTTATCTATACATACGGACGGACAAACCTACTTATTACCCACTAGCTGAAACGCCCCGGCTTCGTCGAGTGAATTTTTTGAAAATACCTAATGGTAAGATGGTATTTCCAAAAATACTGAAACACCTAGGTTAGGTACCTACGTATTTCAGTATTTTTGGAACAGAGGTTTTACTTCCTAAGGAGGCTATTTTTTGTAAAATTAACAAGGATTATTTTTTGATTTTAAACGCTATAATAAAGTGTAGGTTGTATATTATGATTCTGAATCTAGATCTTTGCTAATAGTTACAAACAAGTTAAGGTTATTAAACTGACTCGCACCCATTTGGCCTAGCCTAGATGAAAGTTGCCGAGAACATAAAGTATTAGATGGTATTGGCAATACTAAAATACCTTTAATATCGCTAATAATCTATTTTCTAATACTCAGGCTTATTATATTTTGAAGGTTCCTTGGTCGTTCCGAGATGACCTTAATATTGGAACATAAAGAACACATAAGTATAGGTAGGTAGGTCCTCGACTGATTCTCTTGTGTAAAAACCTAACCTTGCGTATAGTAGAATTTCTTATAGGTACCTATTATTATAGATTATAGTGGTTTAAAATATCGTTGTTTGCAATTTTTTTGACTTTGCAACTTTTAAGGCTACTCACGATTTTACTTTATACCTAACCTTTCCTCATAATAGTAGGTTATATAATCAATATTAAATTTTACTATCATTCTTCAAAGTCAAACTAATTTCGTATATCTCAAAATGACACCCTTTGTAAAAACAACATATGAATACAGTTATTATAAACCTCCTCCCAATGCTTCCTGTTTTCATGCTATTTTGGTAGGGTGTTTTTATAAATAAATAAAGTGATAGGTACTTAATGCCATATTAGCTACGCAAAACGCACGACTTAGTTGATGTTTATCAGTTCGATTAAGTTAAGCGTACTAGATAATATAAGGACCACCAGGGAGAAGGTGAACCAATAATATCTACAAACATTATACTTACTTACTATGTATGCTAACAAAAGAACGATAGTGGGATAGGTAGGTACATGCGCTGAAGTTTTACGTGTTATTATTATAAAACAAGTGTAAATTAAAAATTTATAACACCCCCAACAAGTGAAGGTTACAGTAACTTGAAAAGAGCGGATAACTTTCAAACGGCTGAACCGATTTTCTTGGATTATAGCTAAGAACACTCTCGAACAAGCCACCTTTCAAACAAAAAACTAAATTAAAATCCTTTCATTAGTTTAGGAGCTACAATGCCACAGACAGATACACAGATACACACGTCAAACTTATAACACCCCTCCTTTTGGGTCGGGAGTTAAAAATAGTATTATCTGTCGTTAACAACTAAGTACTTATTACTTTTATTTTCACCTATAAACTATCTAACATTTTTGAAGACATAAAATATAAGAGGTACAAGAGGTACCGATATAAATAGGCTAGGTTTATTATGTACCTAGCACAGATATAACATAAATGTGTGCCTTTAGGTAATTCTTCTAAATATTCTGTTCGCGTGCCTTTTAAAAAGCTGAACACGTATTTGGATTCGGCTCTATCTGAGTTGGCTGAAAGACAAATCAAGATTGTACCTACATTTCGTAATAATAGATGCAAATTCAATACCTAAATTCTTTTAGTGCTATAAATCCTGAGGAAAATAATAATATTCAATTTTGTCGATATCACCTCTCGGCTCATAGGTACCAAGAAACAAAGCTTTGGCATATATAGTTTTTTTATTTTACAGAACTTCTTTCTTTTGTCCGAATATACCAAGGCATTAATAATATTTTTTTACCGATGCATAATGATGCTAAATATTATTGAGCAAATCTACAAGTAGGTAGGTATATTGTGGACTACTTAAAAGTATATTTAAGTATAGATATGTACCTACCCAAAAAGATAGATTAATGATCTCTACCTGGAAAACTCGCCGTGAAAGATTTTTCAAATCATCCGGAAAGTATGGGTAGGTACCTACTTAACACATAACCATACAAAACCCTTTCGCAGTCGGGTAAAAATAAAATTTATTTGGTTTACTTATATAGCGGTTTATGTTGTAATGTTTGACTGTTCATTGGTTCCCGTATAATTGCCAAATTGCTCATTAGATTTTGGAATGAGGTGTCGTTGGCTTTGTCAGCGTTTCGCGTGGCATAGAGATACCAAACTCGATACAAGTATTTATCACAATTTTGTTCGCCGAGATTTCCGTCATGTCTTGGATTGGATTTTCCATAGCTCAAACTCAATATATTTATCACAAAAACCTCACGCAGAAATCTCGGCGGAAGTTTAGAGTTACAAGTGTAAATTAAAAATTTATAACACCCCCGACAGGTGAAGGTGACAGTAATAACTAGAAAAGAGCTGATAACTTTCAAACGGCTGAACCAATTTTCTTGGATTATAGCTAAGAACACTCTCGATCAACCTCAACCAACCACCTTTCAGATAACCACAGATACACACGTCAATCTTATAACACCCCTCTTTTTGGGTCGGGGGTTAAAAATAAAGATACCTAATAATAGCCATGTTTTGTTTTAAAAATCTCCTAGTAGTAGGCGGTAGTAGGTACCTACTTACTTATTAATAAGTATAATCTTCTGTAAGTATCTCTTTCATAATCGCACTGATATTATCTTTATTAAGTCATAGCCATGTAACATGGTTAAGTTACTCATTACCTTTACTAACATTATAAAGAGGTAAAAGTTGGTGTATTAGTTTATAATATGTAGGGGGTAATCTCCAGAACCAAAAAAAAAGTTGAAAATTCTTGCACTGATAGATAGAGGAGTTGGGGAGACATTGCGGAGTACATTGTCCCCAATATCATGCGGATGAAGTCGCGGGTAAAAACTAGTCATTAATAACCAACTTAAAATGTTAAATAGATGAAAATATCAATTTGCTGCTCCGCAAATAGCCTTGGTAAAGAACCGGAATAAAATATTTCGCCGAAAAATATAGTAATTTTTTATACCTAACATTTGCGACTCAAAGACCAAGTGAATACATATCGATTTAATCGATCACTGAGCTGGATCGATACCTACCTAACTACCTATTATTAAATAGATAATAGGAGCTACAAGGAGATCGTAATCTAGCTAAAAATCAATTTTTAATTATTATTATTGAAATGCTTGCAGATGCGATAGTAATAATTACCTACTTTCCCGTTAATATTTTAATGATGATGAGTGTATAAGTAGCTTTTCTATTTACAAATTATTATAACTGCGGTTAATTTTCTTTTCTAGTGCTGTGATAATGATAGAAGGGCTGGTCCATTTTTTACGAAAATAATCAACCCGGAATAAATCAAATAAATTAATCTGCGGGTAACCTATAACTAAGATTAATATTAAAGTTACATTTTCAATAAAAACATGCATTTTACACATCTGGTTTTGAACTAAATCCACTCATGCGTTTTTATTGTAGATACCTATCTACCTACCTAACTGCCTAAAATGAAGTCTGGATTCTAGTGATACAGATGATTTTTTACCCGACTACGGCAAAGCCGAAAGGAAGGGTTATGATTTTTGTAAATCTTGTAATATTACTAGATTTACATACATAATATGCTCTACTACGGAGGACAGGTAGGTATATAAAACATAGTCGTAACTGTTTATGCAACAATATTATTTAATATCTAGGAAAAGGCGCGAAAAATTTGTATCACGCAATAAATCTTCCGTCTCAAAGAGATTAAAAATATCGGTTTCTATACACTTTTATACTTTATACCTATATTCCGAAAATTTTAATGAAATAAATGTAATGCCAATGCGGTTACTCAACTGATAATGGCAATGTGCCTATCCTGGGTGCAATAGCAAGATTTGAACTCGAATTTACCCAATTAGACCTGTGCACAAATAATGCAACTTGTCATAAAATTGTAGATAAGATCACATCAAATGTATTACTCACCTATAAATAGACTACCTATTCCAAATTCCATTAACACAATCCAAACAGTAAGTTTAAATAAAACTGATATATTTTACGAACCTAATAAAATAATTTAATAACTCACCTTGAATCTGAAGACAGTAAGCACGAGCGAGCGTCACTGCAAACTGAAGGTAATTCGGTCATGAACGAGTGAACGTCTGTTGAAAATATTGCGAACGAAAGAGTGAATGTGATCTATTCGACTGATTATATTATTTTATTAGATCTTCTGGTTTATCTGGTTATTAGAAGGTTTTTCCTTATTGAATTCTGAGTATAGATAATCCTATTTGCTACTCAATCGTCGTAAAGCAATATATCAGACTCGAATAAAACTTAGCAATGTCACAGTTTTACGAGGCAAGAAGACTTAAAGACCTAGTTGCTAGAACCGATTTGAAGACTTAGATTACTAGCCCAGCCTAAGATAATGCAGCAATATGCCTATGATAAACTTTTTTATTCTGCTTTTTTAAATAAATCTCAGCAATGCAATTTATAGCACAAAATTATTTGTAACATTTATATAAAAAGTTGTAACTCCTTTTGAAAATATTACAGATAGCTCGAGAAGTTTGATTTGCTATAATATTATTATAATTAATTATTATTCTTGACCCACTAGAGAATAAAATTCTTTGCAATTAGGAAAACAAGGTCTACATCTCCTGAGGATGCTCCGGTGTCGGGGCGAAACGTGCGTCGAGTGGTTTTGGGATTTGTTTGGTGCTGCGTGATGGTGGTGCGTATGGCTTGCTTGCTGGCTGGCTTTTCCTCCATGTTTATCAGTGGGAGGGCGGGCTGTGCATGTCGTATGCTGCATGTTGCACCATACAGATTTATTTGGTTTGGCGGATTATAGCGAATTAAGCTTTTGGTTCCTTGAATAAAATTCTGTCTGTTTTTTTTGCATACCTGGGAGTTCTCCACAATGTTCTCAAAATTGTGTGAAGTCTGCTAATACGGACTTGACTAGCGTCGTAAACTATGATCAAACCTTTCTCATTCTGAGAGGAGACTTGTGCTCAGTAGTGCGCCGGCGGTGCTTTAATGATGATGAAACTAGTTGTTTACTTTATATATTTCTACACTTACCTACTTGAGTTAAACTCAATATTTTTATCTGGTGCTAAAATCTTATTAGCGTATGATTTTGGATTTTTCCCCTATACCGGTTTTTAGTAAGCCGCCAAAAACACTCCATACGACCAGTCCAATCTCTCATTTTTGTTGTGATTGTGATTCTTACTGGACGTTTACATAGTGAGTGTTTATGTAAACATCAAATTCGGAGTAGATAAATAAATGTGAGTAAGGCTTTTTTTGTATAAGAACACGAACAGTAGACGTAGTTACTTAAAAAGGTTTAGAAGTGAGTTAACTCAGAAAACAGAACAAAACTAAACGTTCGTTTTACACGAAACATTTCTAAACATAATAAGAACCTACTTATGGGACAAAACATAATATACTTAGGTATTAAGTATGTATCTAGTTATTAACAATTGATGATGATAAGGGTAGATTAATAGAGAACTGGACATCTCTAATGAAAGGTCTTAATAAGAGAAAATGTTTAACCCTACTTTTATGTTTCGATACATTTTGGATGGTACGACGCGTGACTTTTAAACGCTGTATTTGATGCCAACTTTCACCACTCAAGCGAAACGATTAATCTTTGGTCGCGAATCGCGATGTACCTATACTCCTACCAGCTGGTTTGTTTATAAGACCTATAAGCTGAAGTTTTGCACAGAGGATCCCTTTATAACGAGACAAGGAATAATGAATTATTATGGACTCTTGTCTATATTAGTAGTGAGAGCCTCAATAGCTCAACTGGTAAAGGAGTGGACTGAAAACCGAAAGGTCGATGGTTCAAACCCCGCCCGTTGCACTATTGTCGTACCTACTCCTAGCACAAGCCTGACGCTTAGTTGGAGAGGAAAGGGGAATATTAGTCATTTAACATGGCTAATGTTCTTTTTTTTTAAAAAAAAAAACAAAACAAAAAAATATTACACTTCCTGAAATTACATTACGATTTTTTTGTATACATTACATTATAAAGGCCGGATTTTTCGAAATAACCAAGGTCAGAGTACACTAGAGTAAGGGAATTCTTTGTTTGATTCTGAATCGATGTAATGTCAAATATTAGGCTATGGTGATGTAAAATCAAGGAAAAATGGGGCTACTTTAGGGCTACCTACGTCAATGTAAAATGGGAGAGTCGCCGCTTTCCAGTGAGGTGCAAACTTAGCACGACCGAGTTACATAGTTGCTTGTGAGGCTTATAATATTTGGACCATTAGTAAACCAGGGTGACATTTTTCAACTTATGTTTTTAATAGTAGATACACGGAGCAACGCATCGTTATTCAAAGATAACGAAACCAAACACGGTTTATTTTGCTGGTATGCCATTACCGACCTACTAGTGCTACTATTTTATTAGAAACCTCATTGAACGAGGATAGAACATGGTACTTACCTGTGATTTTAACGATGACTTCCTAATCGTTGTGGTATTGAGATTTGAGGCTTAACTAATTAGATATAAGTATCTAATTAACTTGATCTGTAAAATATATGTATAACTTAAAAACAAGCTACGTCAACCAGCTAAAAAAATGGTGGAAATTATCATACCTACCTACTTAATATTCTACAAAGTAGGTACCTAATTCAATTCGTCTCATTGGTAGTGTTAAAAAATTCTTATTATTTAAAGTTCAGATAGTTAATACCAATTTACAATCTAAAATGTGTTTTGTGTCAACTTTGTTCATTAAATTATTTTGGTTATTTAGTCTATTACCCATTCATTAGTCTCTTCTTCTAAGTTTATAAAAGGAAGAGGTGATTGATTGACTGACAGATCTATTATTAACGCGCAGCTTAAACTACGCTATTAATTATGACGTAGACATCTCCAAAGAAAGGATTTTCGAAAATTTTGCCCCAAAGTGGGCAAAATAGGGGGTTGTTTGTGTAGTCCACGCGAACATAGTCGTGGGCATAAGCTAGTAAGATATATAACTCATAAAAACAAGGTGCCCAACAGAACACGTAGGTATAGGTAGAGTTCCGTAGCCATGCAAGTTGCTAAAAACTTTGGCGGTAGTTTTTCCAAGAACTGTCTAAGAAAACTCATAATAATTTTAACAACAAACTCATAATTTTTTTTTGAGTCGTGTTCAGGAAATAATTGCATAATTATTTATTTCAAAATTTAAACATGGCTCTGTGTATCTTTTACCTTAGGTACTGATCTTGCAGTTTATTTTTAAAATGATTGTATGTAGGTAGTCTATGACACGCAGACAGACGGACAGACGGCCTGGACGAAAATATATGGGTTCTTGTTTTACTACTGAACCCTAATAAGCAAATGAGAACAATAATTATTATAATACTATGTGCATATCTTCGCAATAAGCACTACAAGTTTTTTTTAATGATAGATATAATACTACTTACTTATAAATAAATAGGTACCTACGTGGCAGGAAACATTAGGTACAGCAGAGGAGAAAAGTTTTCGCGTGAAATTTTTCACACTTTCATGGAGTTTTCTTGATCTCAAATTTTTAATCCAACAAATAAATGCGATGATATCATTCTGCATTTCCAGTGCTGAAAAATTTGCGACCTTGCTTGCGTAATTACTAATTTGCCATTAATTTAAGGTACTTAACCTACTGCTTTCACATTCCAGATATCACTCGTGATAAACATGGTAGAGATGATATCAATTGAGGAAGAGTGTAAAAAGACGGGAATCAAGCTCTCGGACATCGCCGATCTACGACAGTGGCTGAAGACACAGCCTCATCTACCTGAAAAATATATTACAGGTAAGTCCTACGGACAATCTATGTAAAATGTTCATGCACGCAGCGATGCACCTACTAGATCATCGATATCTAGAAAATATTAATTCTTTATCGAAGTACTAGGTAGATAGACTTGCCTGGGTATATATCGGTTAACTATATCATTAGGTTCCATTCGCACTGCACTATGCAATGCGCGGACAACATATTACCCCTAAAAAGGTGCCCACGCACTCGAACTGAACTGCAGCTGAACTGCGCGTCGCGGCAGCGCCCCGCACGATATTCTCTCCAGCCGCGACGCGCGGCAGTGACGCGCTACGCGGTACACGCGTCGCGGCTGGAGAGAATATCGTGCGGGGCGCTGCCGCGACGCGCATTTCAGTTCAAGTGCGTGGGCACCTTAAATCCTAATCCTACTAATATTATAAATGTGAAAATGTGGATGTTTGGATGTTTGTTACTCAATCACGCAATTGCTGGATTTGGATGTGGCATGCATGTAGCCTTTGACATGGAAAAGAACATAGGCTACCTTTAATTCCGGAAAATTAAAGAGTTCCTACGGGATTTATATAAAACCTTTATCCACGCGAACGAAGTCGCGGGCATCAGCTAGTTTCCTATATTTTTTGTGAATAGCAGTCGAGTCACTTGGTTAGTAATTAACATTTGCTCCACCGCACCGGAAGAACCGTCAATGCATGAATAAAGCAGCGTAAACGAGTGTAACAATGACACCACCAAAATGAGGATTTGATTCCACTTTATACGTCGCTTCGTCTTTGCAACCGATGGATTTTCATCTTACACTGCTGGATATTATTATATAAGTCTCTTTAAGGGACTTCCAGTTTTCTCACTCCATCGTATTGTACCATTTTGGTCCAGCAGCTCCCTGTGATTTATTTGATATCACCATTGACTTAGTGGCGGTTCTATCAACATTTCGGTTTCGATTGCGGAGTCGCTACAACAACACCTTGAAACCCCAGCGAGCAACCATCGGTACTCTTGAGCTTTGTGTCCATTGGACGTGCGACTCTTTGAGCTAGGTCAGATACTCTGGTTCTTCTACGGATCTCCTCATTTTCTATTTGATCACTTCGAAGATATCTACCTAGTTCAACAATAGCTGTCTCCATGAGTGACTCTGATCTTTCTTATCACAATAAGTTACGTATAATATGGTTGTTCTTATTTCAGATTATGACTTGCTTCTGGCATACTATTGCAGTTTCAAAAGCTCGGCAGTGGCAAAACAAGTTTTAGACATAAATTTCACTCTTCGTACGCTATTCACCAATATATTCCATAACCGAATTGTCGATGAAACTGTTATCAAGACTTTGGATGTTGTGTGAGTACCTATAAATTTGTTTTTTAATGTAGCATTTGCACGCGACTGCGTGAAGTGAGGTTTTTTTTAAAAAAACATCCTTCCGTACATCTTTTGCTTTTCCGAGATAAAATGTATCCAGTATCTTCTCCAGACAAGCTATCTGTATAGGTACGATGGTTCATCAAAATCTGCTCAACGGTTGAGCCGTAAAAACGTTACCGACACATTTTCAGAACTGTGATATTTATTATGACAAACTTAAATATCTGTACATGTCTAATTTTTATCGCAGATGTGCATTCCCGCTAGAAGTTCCATCGATTGGCAAGAATTATAGAGTCATTTACAACGCACTCATGGACCATGATACGAAAAACTTTGTTTTTACCGACGTTATACGGTAAGCTTTTGAATTGTTCATTTCTTCTACAACAATACATATGCCATGATAGCGTAAGTCTGTACAGGGTGTGAGAACGCTAATAAAAACTAATGACACAAAGAACATGAAATAAATATTAAAAAACCTATATTTATAAAAGTTCGCAATTCAAAACATCTGACTGACAATTATAATACAGGTCAACAAATGTTGCGTAGATAGGTATCACGGGGTCAATGTTGTGTCGTAGGTGTGGCATTGATACCGTTTACTTGCTATACCTACCTTGCGGGTTTGAAAAATACTAAATCACTAAAATTGCAAGTACACTTGAGACAAATAGTTACTGATACCTATTGGGTCGTGTTTAGGTATTGTAAGTTAGGTAACAGCGCAAAATTTTTGTTAGCTTTCTAATTACGCCCTGTACCTACTACATTCAAGTAAATTAACATAAAAACTTTCTCCTTCCTCACGGTTTGGGTAAACCGTACTCTTGTAGCGACAGAATGCTGAATGAATGTGGTGGTATAACTAGCCACGGCAGAAGCCTCCCCTCAGACAAACACAAAAGACAGAGTTGCACTCTCTGTTCCCTCACTCTCATAGTTCAAAGTAACGGCAATCCGACACAAGCGTAGGTGAAGAGAACAGGCCCTGGACCCAATGGCTTTGCATTTTCACCGAGCTCGGGTTTCAATATTACATTATTATATATCATTATCTGAAAGCACCAATGAGAAATACAAGTACAGTGAGAGATAAAATCCCTGTTTCTAATATTTTTCAGAACAGCTCTAATGCTCATGGATGTGACGCAGTATAGAGACGGCACTGCCCCAGGATATTTGATACTGATCGATCTGAACGGCGTCACATTGGGACACATCACCAAGCTTGATTTGCAAACTGTGCAACAGTTGATATATTTTTTGCAGGTAAAATACTACGAGTATTTCGCCCCTATGCCACGCTTTCATTTTAGATCTCGTGTAAAAAAATAGTAGATTGTACAACAAGAGCATAAAACTAGCCATTTTATTCGAGACGTTTCGAAACTTCTATACTGCCTGAGCCTACCTTCCTTATGCTCTTATACTCTCCTGGTACATAGCAGCTCATGGTCATGACCATGTAATGACAAGCTTCAGTTGGTGACACAAAAGATCTTATATTATTTAAAATTCGAGGATAATGTGGGTTTTATGACCGAGTAAAGTACTACACTTCGGTTGCGAGAAATGAACTGTGATACGCGACCGCGGCCTCTGACTGAGCTCAGTCTCTTCATTTTATCTCTTCTGATCATTTTATGGAAACTTTAAGGCCGATTCACACCCATTGCGAATGCAGCACGTACGTACGTGACACGTGCGTAGTGACGCGCGTGAATCCGTAGACATAACTGCACGCATTACGTCTACGCGAACGTTCACACCACGTAAGCGGTATGCCATGTCTACGCAGCCTGTGTGAACGAGCTCTTAGCCATCCATACATTGATAAATCACCCACTGCGTCAAAGCCCAAAGGCCTTTAACAAGACGCCAAATATGCAGATCGATATATCACCCACTGTGCAGGTTGAAGGTCAGAAATCTTTTACCTTGTTATAATTAATTAATTTCAATTGCTTTATTACAGGAAGCAATATTAATAAGATTAATGGGTGTACACTTTTTGAACGCACCACCGTTCGTAGACAGGCTGATGATGATCTTGAAGTCCTTTATAAAAAAGGAGTTGATGAACATGGTCTGCGTCCATAGCGCCGGAGCGAGTTCTATTGAAAAAATCATTCCTATTGAAGCTTTGCCGAAGGAAGCTGGGGGAAAATTTAAGTCCTATAAGGAAGCTAAAAGTGAGTTACAAATAATTATTTCATAGAAAGGACCGTGGTTTAAACTTACCAATTAATCTCACTCGTGTACAATGTGAAGATTTTGTGTTACAAACATTAGGACGTGACAATAATCTAAATCTGCTTAAAATTACACTGAAACATTTCATTCCGATTGTAAGAAATATTTAATCTATTCTAATGTTATTAATGCGCAATTGTCTCTGTCTGTTTGTCTGCTAACATTTTGCAGCCCATCCTTTTAACTGGTTTCAAACGTAACGGAGCTTGGTCCCGAAAAATCCAAGAATTCCCACGGGATTTTAAAAGATCTAAATCCACGTGGATGAAGTCGCGGACATCGTCTATTTGGTAGGTACAGAAATAGTTTGTGTCTCCGACTCGGATATAGCGTTATCTTCCTTTTTCCCGGAATACCATAATGTCCCAACCATAAATAAGGTTTTCATAAAATGTAACATAGTATAATTATGTTTACTTACTTAATTGTAGACTGATATAATTTAAGATAACTAAAGCTATAGGTTTAAATTATACATTTTCTTATTTATTCTAGATGAATCCATTGACCTATTACTATCCAATAAGGAGTTCTTCGTCAATGAAAACAAGAAACGTGTAGTAGAGTCATTAAGACCGGGGAAACCTAAAACCATCACGGACATTTTCGGCGGCATAGAAGGCTCTTTCAAAAAATTGGATATAGACTAATTAATATTAAGATGTAGATAATACCTAAATGATGTAATAATTTAAGTATCATATAGTAGGGTATGTACCTTACTATGTACTTTGTTACCGAAATTAGTCGATTAGCTAAGACTCACAACACAAGGCAGCGTCGCGATTCCTTTGTGCGACAATGCGATCGGTATAGACATTGGACACGCCACGACCCTCGGCCTCGATCGAGGCAAAAATACATACGATAAAAATGCATAATATGATTCTATAAAAGTCTGCAGTCTGCAGTAGCTACACCAAGTGCCATCGAGTGCCGCACAAAGAAAAGCCTCGCGAATTTGCCACACTGCCAAATAAAATATTAAATTAAATAATAATTACCTATGTTAGAACACTTTTTTTTTCTTTATTTAATTTGTGGTTTTAGGGTTCCGTACTCAAGGGATAAAATTGGAGCTCTATTAATGCCACTCTTCCCTCTATCTGTCCGTCTGTCTGTCAGTCGGTCTGCCTATCCGTCTGCCTGTCGCGTGCCACAGTTCTCTAGCTTGTAGATTAAATAACTTACAAACCTGCAATTTTGGTATTTAGTATAAAACGTTGACCCAAAACCAAATATTTTAATTAAATTGTTAATTATTTTAGAAATTCAATTAAATTATTTTTAGGGAGGCTCATATATTTACATGAAATTGGAGCCGACAAAAAAATGTTTTTTTACCCTAACATTTACTCGTCCCGTCCCGTCAGTTGTTAATTTTACACCATTTTTGTAACGGGAGCTATCTCAAAAACTAAACTAGTCAGAAATATGTTTCGGTATGTTATGTACCATATTATAAAGTGTATTTACCTAAACCATATTTAAACAACAAATAGGTACTAAAAACAACGATTTATAAAATAGTTTGTAAGCTGTGACAAAAAAAAACAAACATGGTTATCTCTCACGGTTTATTGCAACGTTCTACTTCGGAAAAGAATTAATACCTACCTATTTCAAATTTTTATAGTTTTTAATATTTACAAAGTTAGCCAACTTTTTGTATTTTTTTACGCAAAACTATTTTTTAATTGTACAAATGTACCTACTTTGAATAAATGATTTTGACTTTGACTTTGAATTTCATCCTAGAAACCCCCGCTTATATAACAATGTTACCCATTTCTATTGTATTAGGATCACAGACCAGTAATCCAATCAGGATTTAGGTGTGGTCTTATAGCGGCACCACATGCTTGCGACAAACAGATATACCTACCTTTTTTTTTTCTTTAAATCTGGCTTTACTCTGATTACCCAATGTCAAAGTTTGTGATATTTTCAAGTTATTGAATTTATACAAGTATGGACTCCGTCTGCGCTGGCGCCCGCCGACATACGCGCGGCGCCCCTTTAGAGCGCTTCCCAGTCAGTTCCACCACCAAAAAACAGCAACTAACACAAAAACCAGCCACTCTTAACAAAAAAAACACTCCAAACAAGCATAGCACGCGCGCCAGCAAACGCCATCACAAACGAAGTCCTATACCTACCTAGGTAATCTGGCTAAATGGCCACAGACCAATAACATATAGGATTTAATTTCCTGGTCTATGCTAAATGGCTGTGGCTGTCTCATGTCTGTGATATGATGGCTGTCGAATGTCGATATTTTTAATGTACTCTGTGATGTCGATCGACAAATCAAATGTAAATTAAACCTAGAATATTTATTATAAATATTTATTTCTAAGAGTATTTACTAATGTAAGGAGAATCTCAATAATCAAAAAGAAGTTAAACATGGAAACAAGGGGCTAAAAGTGTTCAAAATTAGGGGCGGCTTCCGTCCTTGGTTAGTATTATTGTTGTGAATTGTTCCGTGATAGTTAAGAAAGCGTCTAATTAATACTTAATACATACCTAGATTTATTCAGTCCTTATATGTATCAGATACATTGGTATAAATTCGTTCAGTGTAACTTTATTTCTGTACACGGGCTTTTTTTCGTAATATCAAACTAAGTACAGTCGTTTCCTTTCACTTCAATTTGTTCTTTTTGTTCGTGCTCTACTTAATTTGAAATATCTTACTTTTGTTATAAGATCAGTCTAAAATTTTATCAGCCAAAAAAGTCCAATCAAGTAGATAATGCAGAATGCTTCTTGCTGCCTAAGTAGCTACTTTTACCATCAATTCTCAAAAGTGACTTGAAGAATTTAATACAGTAAAATGAGTAGGTATTTCCTATTTTGTATAACAATTCTATGTTTACTGGAATTCTGTATAAATCTAATAAAATAAACAAAAATTGCTATAAATAACTACACATGTCTAACACATAAAACAGATTAATTTAAATACTTATGTTCAGTTCATATACAAATGATCCCCCACTGCTTGGCCATGTGCATTTAAATTTTTTAAATCTTGTGGTATCTTGGATTTTCTGAGAATAAATATAGTCTATATCAGTCCCGGGGATGCAAGCTATCTCTGTACCAATGAGTTGTTGTTAATATCCATATTAATGTTGTAAATGCGAAAGTGTGTCTGCCTGTTTGTCTGCTAGCTTCAGGTAACTCCATTTAACTGATTTTGATGAAATTTACTATAGAAAGTTTGCATATCAGAAAAGGACATAAGCTACTTTTTATACCAGAAATCCAAATAGTTTCCACAGGATTTTTAAAACCCTAAATCCTCACACAATAAGTTGCAGACATCATGTGTTTTGTACAGAAATAGCTGGCATCCTGGAGTCAGATGTAAGCTACTTTTTATCCCTGAAAATCAAGACTTCCAATATTCTTTTATTTATAATTTCCTCACAAATGAGAGAAAAGTACTAGACTAGACAAATCTCAGCCCAAATAACAACAGCCTCAGCCAGCCTGTTTAGTATAAAATACTTTGGAAGTACTCAGATTTGCCTCGTCCTTAGAATGTTACTGGGCTGTAAATTGCTATTTCCATCCACATTGGGATATTTGCTAGCAGTGTGAGTTATGGATGTTACAAAGCAACTATTAAAACTTTGTTTTATATTGTGTGGGATTTGGGTTTAATTTAGTATTGTTAGGAACATCATGATATTATAGCTAAAGATTTATTTCTCACACTTATACCAAATATTATTATTATTTAAGATCATCATATCAACTTGTTATGAAGTACATCACTTGCTTTTCATGTGTTTGAATATCATGCATCACAAGTCTTTGATTGGTCTGTAACTAATTGAAAACTAATATTTGAGTGTGAACATTATTATATTCATCAAACAAAATATTTGAATTGTAAGATTTGTAAAAAATTAAAACTTTATCAAAGTTAAAAATTGTAATCACAAATCTTCTAATAATATAGATGTGTCAAATATATGTTTGTATTCGTTCATTATCTATGTGTTCACACATTGTTCATCTGATTGAGTTGAAACTTTGCACAGTTGTTGTTGGCATTTGTATAAAGGCTACTCACATAGTACCATTACCATGTACAATTCTGATCAGTGTTACAAAATACGTATAAAAAATCAAATACAAGTCATTGATATAATAGTTTTTTTAGTGAGCTCCAAAATTTTGGTCTGGTGAAGTATAGCTGGCAGGGCTCGCAGAGTTTCTGAGATGGCACAGGTGGGAGCTAATATGGAATATCAGGAGTACAAATGGGCCTACTCAATTATGGACTCTTCTAAGTAAGTAAATATTATAGAATCATGACTATAATATTCTGTGTATCTATATAACAAACTTTTGATTATCAGAATGTTATCATCAATAGAAAGAGTAGTAAGTGTTATTTTTAAGGTTGCGTATCTCCAGAACAAAAGGATCCCTTAGAAGATCACTTCGTTGTCTATCTGTCTGTTGTGTCTTTCAAGTCCCGTCAAGGCCTATAGGGCACTTTCATTTGACCTAGAGTCATGTTTGGAAGGTAGCAGTCTTATAGCACAAGTATAGGGAAAAATCCGAAAACCGTGAATTTGTGGTTACATCACAAAAAAAATAAAGTGTTATTTCTTGTACGGGACCCGATGTGTGCGAGTCCGATTCGCACTTGACCTTTTTTTTTGAAAGGTCTATTTAGTTGATTTCACCTAAGTAAACATATTCTATGAAAAGGTGAAGTAAACAGTAGTTACATCAGTTCAATGACACTGGTCACTGACTAACACAATCGTTTCTCGTTGGAAGGAATTAATTAGGACAATAATACCTATATTGTGTTTTATAACGGCACAAAACATAGTACTCAGAACAATGAAATTATTTGTCGCCAGTCATTAACTTAAGTAGTAACTAGAAGTACAGTTCGTTTCACGTACCGCTGACCGTGTACCTGTGCAGTAGGCGATTTATCTATGTGTTATAAATGCGGAAATGCCTGCCGTCACCTAGCGATTGGCCTAGGGGATTCGAAATGCCCAGAGCACCTAGTCCAAAGCTAAAACTTTCGACTTTTTTTGTTTCTTCCTGACCAGTTTCAGGCCAATCTTGAAGTGTCTAAATTCCTAGTGTAAAGCCCAGACAGAGAGACAGTAGTGACATTTATAAGGCTCTGTTTTTAGCCTTTAGGAACAGAACCCTTAAAAAGGAGAACCTAAATCAAGTATTGCCATCATATAAAAAGAAAAGTCAAAACTACATCTATTTAATATAGATATAGCTATAAAATGAGAAATATACGGACTCTAAACTACAACTCAAACTGCTGAGTCAAGAAACTTGGATATTTCATTTGGTTTTCTCTATAACACGAAGCCAAGCAAGCAAGGATTTTCAGTAAATCCAAAATAAACGCTGAAATGTTATAGTAAAATTGTTTTTCTGTTGCTTGGTATATTTTAATGTACTACATTTATATTTAAGAACTCAAAATATTTTCCTCTTTCATTTGACACCCCACTCGATACAATAGTAAAAAAAATTTTTGATACCCCCAATTTTTTTCATGTAATATACTACATACATAGACTGCTAAAATCTTAACCCTTCCTTTTGGCTTTGCCGCAGTCAGGTAAAAACCTAAATACGTGTGAACGTATTGCGGGCATGAGCTAATTAATAAAAATATAATTCTGACACTGTTGACTAAGCAAATAATATTTCTTGATATCTACTAACTATCTCATGTCTACTGTAGTTTGTAACCTAAATTAATAGAACAAGGATGTTATCTTGTTCGCTTCAAATATTTAGATATCAGTATTACATACACTTACTTTACGTACTAGATGACCTCTATTATGGAACCTATGTAAACTATACAACATTCATAGCTAATAGAAGAAAACATTTTACACGTTGTATGATGATGATTAATCGCATCTATAAATATTGACTCTGTAGTTTTCCTTAGTAATTTTAGGAAATAGAGATTAAAATTTAAATTCTCTTTGTGTTGTTTCCAAAAAGAAAAGTTTGTAGGTATATATTATTTTAATTTAACAGCTAAATGACAAAAAAAAACTGATCTTATTGCTAATAAAAGGTGAAAGATACTAAATATTGATGTAACAGGGTTATGACATAAAAACACTTGACTGCTAAAATCTTAACCATAATAAAAATTATTTTCAGAGTGTCAGCATGCCTTATTTCTATGCTGCTGATAGTCTACGGCAGCTTCCGTTCCCTCAACATGGAGCGCGAGGCACGGGAGAGAGCAGAGAAGGAAAGAGAGGCCAGCCTGCTCGGTGGCGGGAAGTCGACCACCAGCTCGTCGTGTAACAGTAGTGAGTTGAGGCTGGAAACATTTGATAGGCCACTAGTCCCGACGCCACGTCTAACATGTTAAGCTTGACTTTCGAGTCGAGGTGTCAGCTACGTCGCGACAGACGCTCGGCTCGAAAACCCACCTTAAATCAGATAAAAAAAATTGTGACCAGAAACAGGCTACCATGTAGTGTTTCTGATCATAGAAAATGACGTTGGGTTCCTAGAAGCGTTAGAAGAATTTCCTTCAAAGCCTACTTACTCAGTTCATTTGTAAAGATTACTATGATATTTGCAGATGTACAAACGCTAAGCACAATGCAGGCGTTGTGCTTCCCTCTGGGCTCGTCTGTGGCGCTGCTTATCATGTTCTTCTTCTTCGACTCGATGCAGACGCTAGTCGCCATATGCACTGCAAGTAAGTTGCCCCGATTTAGATTGCAGGTGAAATACCCTTATTAATACAGTAATAAATTTATAATTGTTTATATTGTTTACCAGTAATAGCGTGTGCAGCGCTAGCGTTCCTCTTGACGCCACTGTGCCAGTATGTGGCGGGCGGCGGAGTGGCCTCGCGGAGTGCGCTGTGCGGCCGCTACACCGCGCCCGAACTTGCCGCCGCGCTGCTGGCCGCCGCCATAGTCGCCGTGTGGGTGCTCACAGGGCACTGGCTACTTATGGATGGTATGTATTTGTGCCTCTTGACACCACTGGGCCAGTATGTGGCTGGCGACGGAGTGGCCTCGCTGAGCGCGTTGTCACTAATGTCGTGCTACCTCTACCTTCGCAACTCACAGTTTCCCTTGTCCCGCAGCGATGGGCATGGGGCTGTGCGTAACGTTCATCGCGCTGATCCGCCTGCCGTCGCTGAAGGTGTCCACGCTGCTGCTGACCGGCCTGCTGCTGTACGACGTGTTCTGGGTGTTCTTCTCTTCCTACATCTTCACCACCAACGTCATGGTTAAGGTTGCTACCAGGTCAGTGAAACTTGTGGACATTGTTCGTATATTAATTCAGGGATTGTGATCAGGATGAATAATAGGTACTGGACTCATTGTTATTAAAGATTCGTCCAGTGTCATGCTCTCAAAATTTGTTTTTATTATTATTCTGATACAAGTTAGCCCCTGACTGCGATCTCACCTGATCATAAGTGATGATGCAGTCTAAGGCCGAGGTCTATAGAGGGTACTTTGACTTTGCTCAGACTTAAGACTGTTAAAACGAGACTGCGTTATATCGGCGACATAAATCTATCCCGTTTTAACCGAAACTTAAGTCTAAGCAAAGTTGAAGCACGATCTCAGCCTAAGATGGAAGCGGTCCGACTTGGAAGGGCTATAGCAGTTTCATTCAACCCATGTCCCTGATTGGGCATCACGGCACGTACCGGACGTTAAATCGGTTTGCGGTACGGCTTTGCCATCTATTACGGAATCATGGGATATAAAATTGTATCTCCAGACCAGCTGAGAACCCAATGAACGTAGTGGCGCGGCGGCTCCAGCTCGGCGGCGCCATGCGGGACGCGCCCAAACTGTCTCTGCCCGCGAAGCTCGTGTTCCCTTCCATGCACCATCAAGGACACTTTTCTATGCTCGGTTAGTGTTACAATGGTACCGCCAACGCTTTCGAAAACAGCAAATGGCAAGCGTGTAGACGGGTGCATAGTGCATATGCTTGCCAACACTTGGGAGCGCTTACCGTTCGATCCGATTGGCAGGCAAGCTAAACACGGTTTTGCTGATGCTTGCTGTATATTGTTTGTCGCAAGTGTCTGGTGGCACTATAAAAATACTAAGTATCTTCATGCTTCCAATGGGCATACTATTTCATTGCGCATTTACAGCAAAACTTAAATAACTAGAGTATGACATTTATACAAAACCTTGTACGTATGTTTTTATCTATGGCCAAATGTTGTTATTTGAATCCTATTGAATATTGAAAAGAGCTGTTTTATGCAACAGTTACTTTTTCACTGATACAATGTTTTTATTCTTTTAGGTCTCGGAGACATAGTGATGCCGGGTTTATTACTGTGTTTCGTGTTGCGATATGACGCCTACAAGAAGGCGAATCTCGTTTGCCAAATGGGTCAAGTACCTGGACCAAGATCTATGGTAAGATTATTATTTATCTATACTGTCCTTTTAATTATTTACACTAGGTTACCACGGTGTCTACATACAAAAGGATGGACGAAGGATAACAGCTATTACGCGCTGCGGGTCTGCGTCGAAGTAACTTACAACTGACAAGCTAAATATCGCCACAGGTATCTTTAATCTATCCCCATGAAACCTGAATCGCGCAAACTAAGTTTCCGCTACTTGGCCCTGTACAGTGTATAGTACTCTGTATATACACATGCAGTAGTAAACACATAAGAACCCCAAACATAACAAATGACAATAGTCCAAAGGAAAATATTCCTATTGTTACAGTCAAATGCACATCACCTGCTCCCATACAAGATCATTCCTGCGGCTTTCATCCTCTTAGTCATTTGACAAAAACCCTACTACCAGTTTTGAAAGTTATGATCTACTTTGTATATGCCTAGGGTTCCCGGCTGACGTACTTTCACTGCTCGCTGCTGGGCTATTTCCTGGGGCTGCTGACGGCGACGGTGTCGGCCGAGGTGTTCAAGGCGGCGCAGCCCGCGCTGCTCTACCTCGTGCCCTTCACGCTGCTGCCGCTGCTCACCATGGCGTACGTCAAGGTAACGGCTGACGTACTTCCACTGCTCGCTGCTGGGCTATTTCCTGGGGCTGCTGACGGCGACGGTGTCGGCCGAGGTGTTCAAGGCGGCGCAGCCCGCGCTGCTCTACCTCGTGCCCTTCACGCTGCTGCCGCTGCTCACCATGGCGTACGTCAAGGTAACGGCTGACGTACTTCCTCCACTGCTCGCTGCTGGGCTATTTCCTGGGGCTGCTGACGGCGACGGTGTCGGCCGAGGTGTTCAAGGCGGCGCAGCCCGCGCTGCTCTACCTCGTGCCCTTCACGCTGCTGCCGCTGCTCACCATGGCGTACGTCAAGGTAACGGCTGACGTACTTCCACTGCTCGCTGCTGGGCTATTTCCTGGGGCTGCTGACGGCGACGGTGTCGGCCGAGGTGTTCAAGGCGGCGCAGCCCGCGCTGCTCTACCTCGTGCCCTTCACGCTGCTGCCGCTGCTCACCATGGCGTACGTCAAGGTAACGGCTGACGTACTTCCACTGCTCGCTGCTGGGCTATTTCCTGGGGCTGCTGACGGCGACGGTGTCGGCCGAGGTGTTCAAGGCGGCACAGCCCGCGCTGCTCTACCTCGTGCCCTTCACGCTGCTGCCGCTGCTCACCATAGCGTACGTCAAGGTAACGGCTGACGTACTTCCACTGCTCGCTGCTGGGCTATTTCCTGGGGCTGCTGACGGCGACGGTGTCGGCCGAGGTGTTCAAGGCGGCACAGCCCGCGCTGCTCTACCTCGTGCCCTTCACGCTGCTGCCGCTGCTCACCATGGCGTACGTCAAGGTAACGGCTGACGTACTTCCACTGCTCGCTGCTGGGCTATTTCCTGGAGAGCGAGTATAGTTTCTTTGCGTAGTAATAGCACCGTATGAGGAGACATAGTAGTCCGGCGCCTTTGATCTCGTGGTCTATCGTCACCCTTTTTCGATAGGTTCCTGTCTAGATGGCTTCGTCGAACCTCTGGTAGGTGATAACATACCATCCTTACTCTAGTAGTGTTGCGTAAGACTCTTTTCTGCGTAGACGCGATCTGTAAACGCTTATCAATTTGACCAGGGCGATCTCAGGAGAATGTGGAGCGAGCCCTTCATTCCGCCGGCCGGCAAGCTGGGCGCAGACTTTGACGTGTGACTGCGTGTGCGCGGCTTACGGACAACGCTACTGAAGCCTGGACATCTCCAGTTAGTACATCTTCTTTAGATACTACCTATTTTATAATGCGTATTTTAGATAAAATCAAATTGTAAAATAAAACAAACTGTAGATTGGAACTTTAGAAGAGTAAGGATATTAAATTTCTAGGCGTGAGATTAGAAGAGTATTGTGAAAGATGCGTTCTATTTGCGTACTGGAGGAGGGATAGCACGCACGTTTTGTTATTAAATATTTTATGAAGTTTACATTACTTGAAAATACCTACTATATTGACTCAATTGATATTTATTTATTTTACTTTCGTTTAAATAAATGTTACAACCACTGACCTCCACTAATACAAGCACGCTGGACCTGCGATTGCCGACTTGTTTTTGAAGCAACTTGATTTTCATTATTTTGATGCTGATAGTGGTAGTGAACGTCATGCGAGCGTACGCGGAACTAAATGTTTAGTGATAAAACATAGTGTTAACACGAAGACCACTTGACGATAAGAGCCAAATTTAATTCCCATCCCGGTACGCTTGGTGGAAGCTTCAAATAGGCATAAAAAATAACTGTCATTTTGCATGGCCCACTTCCTCCTGCGTACTTGTATAATACGTCTATTTAAGTGGTTTCAACGGATAATAATTATGTTCAATTTTGTCGTAAGAAACTTGAAGATGTTTCAAAGTATCTTTGAACTGAAAACTCTGTACATTTATTTGTCATTATCATAGATGTTTTTCATAAAGTTATTTCTGCTATTAAGAGTTGACTGTATTTACCATTCAAAGTATCCATATTCCATGCACAACCAAGGTATATACTTGCCAATCTATAAGTGCGCGACAGGTTAGGATGGCAACCGGGCTTACCGGAGGACGTACACCATTTATTAGTGGAATGTGTGCGGAACGAGGCGGAGAGATGGGAGATCTGCAATAGATTTCCCATTCTTCGCCAGGTCGGCGGCTGTAACGGTGCCCTATCCCAACCTCTGTCGGATGAGGCTAGGGCACTGTTACGGCTGTACAAGAAGGCCTTAAATAAGTGGTTAAGTATAATATAATGTGGCCTTACGGAGTGGCATTTTCCAGATGGAAAAAACTCCCAAAAATCGAGATTTAAACAAAAAAAAACCGGGCTTCCGACGCCCCGCACACCCGCACAGCTTCCGCGCTAACAGCTGCGGGTGTGCGCGGGCGAGACGTGCGGGTGAGCGCGGGCGACGTGTGGGTGTGCGGGGCGTCTACACGACTCATATCCCGATTTCCATCTATCTCAACCTGTTGCGTACTTATACCTAATCATTTTTTCTTAGGTAGAGTATGCGCAAAACAAGTAGTCCAATCTGAAGTTGAAACATGGCGGTTGGCGCAGGTCTAGACTACGGTAAAATACACAAGCCCTTGTACGCCTCATGTTCAGATTCCACTACTTTTTTGCGCGCACTATAAGAAAACGGATGCAGAAAAAGGAAATTAAAAAAAAATTGGACATAAATTGTTATGGCATCGGCTGTAATGTACAATCAGTTACATAAAGTTAATATTATGAAATCATTTCAGAAAGGAACTTAATCGATATTACTAACTTCTAGTATGATTTTTAGAGCCATTACGCACTGTCGACTGTGCGTAATTGGTTTTAATTCAATGCACGAAATCTATACTGGTACTGATTTGTTATTATTATTTATCTCATTCTTATTATATATTTTATGACCTAAGAAATGATAACAAACAATATTTATTAAAGATGCACTTTTATTTATAGGTTAGTTGGTTTGATTTTGTTATAATAATAATTTTAAAAAGTATTTTTTCAAGTTGCGATTTTCGATTCAAAGAGTGCATAGTTATATTTTTTCAATCGACCATGATACACACCATTGCAAAAAAACTGGCGCCTATACAAATGAACTGTATGAGCCCCTACCATAAGAAGTGATTTCTTCAGAACACAGTATTTGCATAGCGTTCTCTTGGTCTTGGCCTTTCACATAGTGAAAGCAGAGCTTCTTCAGAGAAAATACCATACTCCTCTTTACTTTTGTTCAGGATACACAATTTCTTGTGTAATCAGAACTTCATCAGAGAACCGCCCATTTTTTTGCAATGGGTTTTATTTTGTTTACTCATTAAGTATCTCAACAAATACTATATTATTGAGATTAATTTATAGGAATTAAAAAATAATTTACTATTTCAGGGTTAAAGATGAATAAATTTAATAAATCGCTTTTCTGGATAAAATAACAAAAATAATTATTTTTAAGGAACACCTTTAATTTAAAAATATATCTATTTTGAATCTCTTTTCATCTATGCAGACTCGAATATAATTTTCAAAAAATCATGTTTTTACGTTACTTACACAGCATTCTCTGTATTAGGCATCTAATTTACAAGAACATGTAACTTCTTGTATAGTAAGTATCTTTAGAGAATTAATTTGTGGATAAAAGGAACCATTCAAATAATTTTATTGAAAAATAACTCAAATAATGGTAAATATTCAGCATGCCTGTCATAATGAGAATAATTAATTATTTATTACTTAAAAATCTTTTTATCTTCATACAAAGTAATAGATCCCTTAGAATCTAAGATTTATTCTTGTAATAATATGAACAAATTTTGTTATCACTGCCTTAGACTGATGTTAAAAACAAAGTTTTCTATCTGTTAAAAAGTATTATAGAAAAATATTAGTCTGAACTAGAATTTAGACTAATCAAATGTTATAAAAATGAAACAGCAAGAAATGTTGTAAAGTATTTGATGGAATTTAACTAAAAAATGTTACTTTATAAATTATGTATAATACCTACTTAATTATTAAAAATTAAGTGTTTCAGTAGTCGTGATTTTTTATTTTCTTTTTGTAAATTTTTATACTTCTCTTATTTTTACATTTTAGTACCTATCTAATTATGAAGTTTATTGTGTGAAAGTGATATAGTGAACAGCAGTATTGTTTTGTAATGGTCGTGATGATATTGTATATTGAGGCTTCTTAAACTAGAATGTTTTTGATTAATTTTCAGTGTAACAATTTTAAGATGTGTGGTAAGGATAACTTTACTGATCTTGAGTGAACTGGTTGACTTTATTGTGCATTAGAAAAGTACATTTTAAGCTCATTTAACTGACCAGTTTTTCCCATGAGGGGAAGAAAATTTGATGTTTCAGGTCTTGCTGTAGTAGGTCTACCTTTTGAGATTACCTATCGTATAATTACGGTCATGAAGTGGGTGGTACCTTATAACCCTATCCCATTCCCTCATCAACTAACTACATGCTGTCTCTTCCTCGTGCTGCATAAGACTGCCTGGGGGAGATCTTGAGCGATCCCCCTTCTCAGTTCAGTACCCATCAGCTGGCAAGTAATTAGGAGCCAAGGCCTGAAAATTCCATTTTATTCCCTTACATTGGTTTATTTCGATTCTGTGCTATAGCCTGACCCTTTGAGATGTGGTCTTAAATCTACCGGCAGCTTGTTTGCTATATAAAGCGCAGCAGATTTTTATAGCCTTTTAAGGAATAGCTATACCTTCGGTTATGTATTGAAGATAACCAAGTTGGTAAATAAGATCAACGAAATTGTCATGTTGCGGCTCATAACTCCAAAAGTTATTAAAATTTCTAAGCAAAGAAAAAACATATTTCATGATCAGACCTAGGCACAGAACCGAAACAAAAATATGTTTATGATATCTCTAAAATGATTTCTTTTGCCAATGATTTTGTATTCGTATTTTGGTAAATAAATAATCAATAATGAATGTTTTTGTAAAAAGGAAGCCTTATGGTGCGACTTAGTCTGCTCGTCTATCACACCTGCTTATTTCAGTAACTACTAATGCTGTCAATTTCGGATTATTTTAAATAAAACTCGTCCAAACTTATTGCTGATGAAATAATTAAAAAAGATTGTCAAATAAAAATGGGGCCGCAATTTCAAAGTAGGGTTCCAGTCAGTGCATATAAAAAGGCTTTACTTCCAAAATTTAAGATAGGTAGGAACTTAAACTTATTTTTTAATTTTGAAGCCTCTTTTGAAGTCTTATGAATGAAAAATGTGAAATAATAGAAAATCTTAAACAACTAGACAAACTTTTTGAACAATGAGCAAAACTTATAACACTATTTTCTCAAAATCAATATAATGTGGCTTGATACATTTTGGCATAACTGGATCCAATTTAATCAAATAACTATTAATTCACATTTCTTTTCAAGCTACGGAACTTTTGGTAGGCGAGACTGACTCGCACTTGACCGTTTTTCATTTTTGTACATATAACTAACTTGTAAAATTGATGTAACACAAGTAAGCTATATCTGTCTCATCACATGTAAGAATGTAAATATTGCCCACACATGACATTCTACTTACCTAAAACTAGGAAAATGCATTTAATATTTTTATATGTATGTGTGAAAATTTACTAACAATACTTAATAAAAATATTAGATGAATGTGTTAATTTTATTTAATAATCCTCTTGTCAAATCTACATTACTTTGCATTATGACTGCAAAAGTTGACATCTTCATTAAATACATTTCAGACAGATGCTTCTTTGAGTGAGAGACAGGGTGTCAAAATGAAGTAAAGCAATGATGTTCCGAAGATCAAAGATTATCTATACTAATAAATAAAATTGGAGTGTCTGTCTGTAATTTCGAAATAACTACCTCATATTAAGCTCATATGGTTATTTGAACGATACCATAACTGAATCACACGTTTTTAAAATTTTTGTCTGTCTGTCTGTCTGTTTGAAAAGGCTAATCTTTGGAACGGCTGAACCGATTTTGACGGGACTTTCACAGGCAAGTAGAGGATTGACCAGGGCGTAACATAGGCTACTTTTTTAACCGACTTTCAAAAAGGGAGTTGTGTTTTTCTACCTATGTACACCGAAATCTCCGAGATTTCTGAACCGATTTGCGTCATTTCTTTTTTAATTGATAGAGGAACTTTGCGACATTGTTTCATAAAAAATTTGGAGTCCAACTCCTCAATCCTGATGCTGCAGGGGATCTGACCAATCCACGCGGGCGAAGCTGCGGGCATCAGCTAGTATATAATAAAGGCAATGTGATAAAATGATCATGTTGTCTCACAGATTGGTTGACTAAGCACATCACTCCCCACTGTTTCTGTTACCCTAACCACCAACAACCAAAAATTATAATCAAATTCTATCTTGTAACCTGTTGAAAAGTTACTTCACAATGTTTTATTTTGTCACACACATGGTATGGTATTTTTTGACAAATAATAATTCTGCCCAAGAATTCTGCTTAATAACTTATCTACAATCTATCTAATTATTATTAATTTCGGCCATTAAATAATAATAATCAACCTATTTATTCTATTTGTAACATCATCTGTAATCTTAATTTATTATTAATATAATTTACCTATATTATATTACTTAATAATATTTGTTAATGACATTGTTAACTCAAGCTAATCAACAGATTACAGATAAGACTGATTTTATGTATGCGACTTCGTCCTATGCATGCAACTTTGTGTGGATTTAGGTTTTTAGGGAACTGATTTATTGGGAATAAAAAGTTAAATTATGTCAATTTCTGGAACGCAAGCGACCATTGTACCTATGAATCAATTAAACTTATAGGCCTTTAGGAATCCCATGGGAATTCTTTGATTTTCTGGGATAAAAGTAGTTTATGAATGTCCCCGAGAGGTAAGCTAACTCTGTACCATATATCATCAAAATCAGTTAAACTGTTAGACCATGAAACGGTGAAAAGCTAGCAGACAGACACTTTCGGATTAATAATATTGTATATGGATTTTGGCCGTAAACGGACAAATAATGGCCTCACTTTTGCTTCATGATGTGGCATTTCTCAGGTTAAGGCTACTCTTTCAGTGGTTTTTGAAAAAAGTACAAGTTAAGTATTTTTTTTATTTTACTGCTTTTATTTCTTTGTTAGTGTCTCTTTTCTCAATAAACCTTAATTGTTTCTTCTTCATCCTCCTCAGTTTCGCAGTGTTAGTAATAACTTGGACAATTTCTGACTTTTTCTTATTTTCTTCTGTACGTTTCAAATTCTCTCGTCGTCTTTCCTTTCTAACCTGCTCTTTTTCCTTCATCTGCTCTTGAATTTGTTTAGATAACTCCTTTGTTCTTTTTAATTCTAAACGTAGAGCTGTCTTCCTCTGGAAATCTGGTTTAATTCCTTTTGTTTTTACTATAGAAGAAAACCTGTTTAAAGATTCACAAAGGTAAATATTTTATTTCTCCAGTTTTTTTTATGTAATACACAGTAGTGGATAGATGGAAGTTAATTGGATGGGTCGTGGAAAGTTAACAGGCAGACACATTAACATAATATGGATTGTCTAGTGATCTTATCCATTGGGATTCCGATGGGTCCGACGACTAATAGACACTTCATTAAAATAACCTAGGTTATGGATTAAATGAAATAAAAGATTAGGTACCTGTTTTTCTTAGTTTTCCAAAAGCGCCCTGATTTGGGTATTCCTCGCAAATGATCTTTTCTTTTAGTGTCGTCAATAACTTCACTTGATTTGCTTGACACTTGAACATGTGGTGATGAGCTTTCGACTTCGATAACCGCCTCATTACTGTCTGCAGGCATTTTTAATATTTGCAGAATAATATATATCCACCGAAGATGATAAAAAGCTCCAAATAAACAAAGCTCTTAATGTACAATCGTATTTTAATTTTTAAACTTAAGTAACCCAAATTCTGGATGCTTGTATCGGTGAAAAGTACTCTGTGGTTTCAGTATACATCCTACTCTATGGTTTCAATACCAAAAAGGACTAGAACCCAGAACCGTAAAACCAGTTATTAAAAAAATGTACTCTGTGCCCATAGCCATAGACTATCTACTACATTACTAGCCATAGCATGCACACCTCAGAATAAGCAAAACTAAGCGATTCTAAAATCGATGATGCACACTATATTCCAAAATTCCGAAACATATCAAATCAATCATTCAAAATCCACAGTGAATATTTTATTCATTGGTTTCAATTTAAAACCACAGAGTAGAGGAACCTCATAGACAGAGCCAGCTATCGACTGGAATCATGGTCTGCGAACCTCTTTGTTTTAGTGGTCTGTGGGCTGAGAGCTGTCAACTGTCAAAAATGGTCAAAACCTGAAAATCACAGAGCTAAAACCTAAAAACTTTCCAAAAGTTGTGGCAAGTTGTGTTTTGATTGTAGGCAGGCTGCAGGTTACCGAATATCTACTTTTACAAAAGGGAATTTGATATAACCTGCTAGGTGCTATATTATCAACATATTGAATAAAATTGGGTATTAATAACAATGCCAGTAAGTACATAACTAATTCCATAGTATTTACTATTTTATTTTCTTATCAATCAAGATGTGTATGGCCATCCGACATGTCCTCTGATGACTAATTGACTTTTATATTGGTTAATGACTACGTATATACATATCCTAAAGCTTCAGTAATTTCAGGCTTATCATTCAACTTTAGAATACACTCAGTCAATAGGCAATTTGGCTCTATTGCCTATTCGTACTACTTTCAGAGGCCCAGCGCCTACAAGCCCGAAGATTGAATTAGACATTATTGATGAGGCTTTAAATTACTTTAAAGCTAATGTTTTCTTCAGGTTCTATGAAATTAAGGTATGTAACATTTTTATAAACCAATATTCATAAACATCAAAACAATCAATACCTATGTCATATACCAGAATATAATGATTGTTTTCCTGTGTGCATTCCATGAATATGATATTAGCATGATATGCACTGTTATTAAAAGTAAGTAACTATTATATTTTATACTCAAATTCGATAGAGACAAACTGTACGCCAATAAATTTCTTGGATTACAAGCACTACTCTACTATCCCTCCATCTCTCTCAATTTAGAGTGAATACTAATTATAGTGCTGTAGCATAGTGCTACATAGATATTTTTAGGGTTCCGTACCTCAAAAGGAAAAACGGAACCCTTATAGGATCACTTTGTTGTCTGTCTGTCTGTGTCCGTTGTGTTTGTCAAGAAACCTATAGGGTACTGCCTGTTGGCCTAGAATTATGAAATTTGGTAGGTAGGTAGGTCTTATAGCACAAGTACAGTACAGTACAGGTACAATATGTGGAGATATCAAGTTCAAATTAATATGAAATACTCAGGTCTACATGTAATAAATATTTTTTACTGAATAATTATGAAATCACTTGTGTATATAAAATATTTTTTGGTTTCAGTCTGATGCTGATAGAGTACTTATTTACTTAACGTTGTACATTTCGGAATGTTTAAAAAGGCTGCAAAAATGCTCAAACAAGAACCAAGGACAGCAAGAGATGTACATGTTAGCAATATCAAAGTTTGACATTCCGGGTGAGCCAGGATTCCCTTTGAATTCTGTCTATGCCAAACCGAGTCCCCAAGAAGCAGGTATCATTTCCTGTTTATTTTTCTTTAAATTTTGTACTGTTACTCGGCCTAATTAGTCAGCTGCAGACCGTTACTAACGATGCAAATTATTTATCTTTTTCTAAAGTTTGATTTATATAATCTCTGAGAACTGTATGTAATGTGAAGGATTGGACCTGAAGGATTAAATTAATCATTCATTCAAAAATAAATTAATCATTCATTTGAATATTCTTGGGCTTTCAGATTTGATGAGGCAATACTTACAACAGCTAAGACATGAAACGGGTAATAGAGTTTGTGAAAAGGTAATACTTGATTTATCATGATTCTAATGGTGCTGCTTGAGGAACGAGTCAAAGATACACAATGGTGCTGATTCTGATCACAACTAAAATTTTAGAGCATTCACAGTGCAATAAATGATTAATAAGTATTATATTAATTAAATAATAAGTACACAATAAATTTTGTCCTACAAAATCAATTGAAAATAATATTTTGAATTAAATATTTCTATAGAACTTACAATATGGCAGACATGATTTCCCTTTCGTAGTTTAGATGTGTTATACAATTTGACTGAGCATCACAGACACCACAATGATTTTAAAGTTCCCAACATACAGTGCACTGCAATGCATAGTTACTTTGATTTGAAGATTTTTAAATGTCATTGCTGTAATCTGATTTTTTTTGTAGGTATTTGCCACAGAAGATGGCAAGCCCAGCAAGTGGTGGCTGTGTTTCGCTAAAAGGAAATTTATGGACAAGTCTCTGTCAGGCCCTGGCCAGTAAATAAATCACTCTTCTGTATTTATAGCATTTATTTTACATAATATATTATTGATAACATTGGTTTTAAAACACCAATTATAATTATCTCAGGTAATTCATATAAAAGATATAAAATGTTGTGTTTATCTGTAGTGTTATTTTTAAATATATGCACATTTCAAACTACACATTGTTTAATTTGTGAATTATTATCCATTTGTACTTGTATAATCATTTTTCTAATAACATTTTCTGTAGCATCAATACATGAATAACTTTAATCAAATAATACTTATATCAAAAATACAATACAATACAAACCATAATATGAGTAAAGAACTTACATTAATTCATTTATCTTACATAAGAATTGTACATTTCTATACAATATTTTGTGCTGAACACACTTTTTAAATATTTTTTAATATAAAATCAGTCTATATTGTAAAACATGATAGCTATTATTCATTATACGCCATATTCTTTGATAATTTGTCCGGCAATTACTAATCTCTGAATTTCTGAAGTACCTTCATAGATCTCGGTAATTCTAGCATCCCTGTAGTGTCTCTCTGCAGGCATGTCTGATACATAGCCCATACCACCAAGAATCTACAATTTAAAGAAACAATTTTATATATTAAGTAAGGGCCTGCACAGATTACAGACTGATGTCCACCAAGGACTGAGGACAAAAATGGATCACTTAAGAATAGCATGACATGACACTACTACAAGATAATGGACTTTAGTCCTCCATGGACAACAGTCCCTATTCCCTCATCTACACTATATTAGAATTACTGTATCCATACTTCCATACTAATATTATAAATGCGAAAGTGTGTGTCTGTTTGTCTGTGTCTGCTACGTTTTCATGGCCCAACCGCTGAACTGATTTTAATGAAATTTGGTACAGACTTGGGATACATCCCAGGGAAGGACATAGGCTACTTTTTATCCCAGAAAATTAAAGAATTCCTATGGGATTTAAAAAAAATAGTTCCCACAGGATTTTAGAAATCTAAAACCACCAAGTCGTATGCATTATCTAGTATGAAATGTTCTTATATCTACCTGTATACATTGATGTGATAAAAATGTTGCTGCCTCTGATGCTGCTAGTTTAGCCATAGCTGCCTCCTTGGTGAAAGGTTTTTTGTTGTCTTTGAGCCAAGCTGCGCGCCATGTTAGAAGCCTAGCTGACTCCAGCCGCATAGCCATATCTGCCAACTTGTTTTGTATCGCTTGTAGCTTCATGATTGGCTTGCCAAATGCCATCCTTTTGGAAGCATATTCTACAGACACATCTAATGATGCCTAGAAAAAAAAAAGATATTATATTCTCTATTTTGGCATAAAAATAGTAAGTAATTGAAAAATTCAAACACAAAAGCATGCTTAACTTATTTAAAATAGTAATATATTTTTCATTGATTTCTTTTTTACCTGTGCTATGCCTAATGCTTGTGATGCAATACCAATTCTACCTGCATCTAACGTCATCATAGCAATTTTAAACCCTAATCCAGGCTCACCCAAGATATTCTCTTTCGGAATCTCGCAGTCCTCGAATATGAGGGAACAGGTAGATGATCCTCTGATACCTAATTTATCTTCTTTCTTACCCAATTCCAACCCATTTATAGGTTTAGGTACAATGAATGCAGAGATGCCCTTGTGTTTTAGGTTTTTGTCTGTAGTGGCAAACACGACAGAAGCTTTGCTCTCGTAACCATTAGTTATCCAACATTTGGTACCATTAAGAACCCATTTGTCACCACTTGTTTTAGCGGTTGTAGATGCGGCGCCAGCATCTGATCCATTCCCTGGCTCAGAGAGAGCAAAACATCCAACTTGGTCCCCTGAAAGGTGCATTAATAAAATTTTAAATTGAAAAGCTACAAGCTCCTAAAACTAGTTTCATTGCCTGTACTTACCAGTGCAAAAAGGTGTGACAAACTCTTTCTTTTGTTTGTCAGTACCCCAGTGGTTCACGGGCCCTAAGTAAAGAGAATTATTTACTGACATAATGACCCCAGCAGATGCACAGCCTCTAGATATTTCCTCTAACGCTATCGCGTAAGCTAAATAGTCAAGTCCTGTTCCTCCAAACTGTTCTGGTGTAGCTATTGCCATTAAACCAAGTTCACCCATTTTCTTAATAGCATCGCCAGGATATAAGTGATTTCGGTCAAAATTAGCAGCATTCGGTTTGAGTTCTTGCTCTGCAAAATCTCTGCAGGTTTTGTACAACATCTGATATGTTTCAGGAAGGGCCGAAAGAGAGGCTATGCATCTTGAATGTGGTTTTGTTGGACCTGAAGGGAACGAAATTAAATTAATAGTTGTGCTTCATTTATCGAATAATATAAGTAAGGTAACAGGCTGTTGTGCTCAGTTTCGCAATCTGTAGTGTGGGCTAGTTTTGATCAAAGTTAGAATAATATTTAAGACATGATACTTTTGAGCTGCACGAGTTTCGTCTCAATTAGTTTGGTGGTTTATGAGTTATACGCGCGAAAATAAACAGACAGAATTATTACTATTTATTTATTTAAACAACTTTATTGTTAACAAAATTACTATCTAAGAGATGAGAGAAATTAGACTTGTATTCCTACTTACCAAGCTTATTAGCTGTTCTACACAGTAAACTTAACATTTTAAAAATTATATTAAAAAATTTAAAATCTTGAATCTATAGAAAAATATATAAAAAACCTTTGGACCTTTGTTTTGTAGTTCGTAGGTACCACAGATTAAAGATTGAATCTGTCTCGAATCGAATCACGAATGTGGATAGGATAGATTCATTACACTCGATATTCGATAAGTATTTATCGAGTATACTTTGGACACAAGTCGATCACGTTGATTACGAATAACTTATATCGTGCTACGGCGCGGCTCATCACAGTGGCGCGGTGTCTTGAAAAGTAAACTTTTTAGTCGGGAACACAACTCTTTTTTCAAATTCACGGTTTTCAGATTGTTTCCTTTTGCTACCTGCCGCTACTTACTAGTGAATGATTATGAAAATATCGATTCTTTTGTATATGAACATCCCTATAAAAAATGAATTGTTCTGGGTGAGCAGTGAGCAGTGCCAAAGACAACGAAATACCTTGATGTCTCTTGATGTCAAAGTCAATGTCAATTTAGTGATAAGTAGATAATTTGTCATTGTCAAACAAAAATTAAAAACAAAAGTGCTACGAAAAAAATCTAATTTACAATGTTAAAATGGAGATTATCTTAAGACTTGTACCTACAAATCCTTTAAGATTAACAGCGTCACGGATAATATTAACTCATGTAGCCCATTATACACGGTAAGTAATTTTATAATTATTCTATTACGTACATAACCTAAGAATAAATAATTCCTGTTCTCCTGTTTTTTAGACTGGCTGAAGTTGGTAAATTAGAAGCACCTAAAGCAACAGGCAAGTATGAAACCGGACAGCTCATTTTGCATAAGGTATTCGGTTATAGAGGTGTTATATTATTCCCATGGCTAGCAAGAGTCTACGACAGAGATGCCACCAATAAAAAGGAGACCATGGAGTCTGCGGATACCACTGATACAAGTAGAGATTCTCTCTCAAATGTGGGCAAAGAAGTCAAGGGAAGAACCCATACTTTTTACCAAGTACTGATTGATACAAGAGATGCACCTTATATAGTAAGTATTTTATTATTACATGATTACCTTGGCAAGTGACTGATAATATATAAACGCTGCCTATTTTTGGTTAAGTACAGTAGTCACTACTGAGTAGTGTCACATATTTTGTCAATGTTTCAACTAGTTAGACTAATGTAGAAAGTAAACTTGAAATTTTTGTTTTGTTATGAACGTTTATTAATTTTACTTAAATGTATCACAGTGTTATTGGTGGCTAGTTGCCTTTAGATATAAGGCTTGTTATGTTTAAACTTTAAAGTTATGCCCCAAGCTAAATCTAAATATCATAACAGCGTTAAATTATATTGATTTAGTCAGTTATAGGTATAAAATTAATTATATTACTTTTTTGTACCACAAATATTGCTTTTTGCTTCCCTATTTAAATATTATCTATTTGCTTGATTTTCCAGATTTGTTTAAATAGTTTCTAAACTTATAATGGGAGAAACTGACTGACTGACATATCAATAATCTCTAGAAACTAGAGAGTTTGCATGTAGGTTCTCTCTATAAGATAAGTACACCACTATTGAGAGATTTTCAAAGATTCCATTGAGAAAGGGCGGGTCAGCTACTACTTTACTTTAAATATGTTTTTTACTAGATTTTTAAATTCAATATACATAAAGTGTCATAAATAAAATAATTATCAATGGTATTTAAATTTAATTAAGATGATTTTATTTTTGACTGTTCAAACACACATCGATATGAGACCCGAATGGAAGAAAAAGGTATAATAACATGTTTGAAATGAATGTATGGTTGTGAATAATAAAAACTAACTGGCATACCATAAAAACTTTTGGCATGGTTTATTCAAACATTATTAACCCATATAAATATGTGTTTAACATCAGTTTAAACCTTGTTTAAGTTTTTGTAATGAATTTATTAATGTTTATTTTAATAAGATAGAGGTTATAGAAGCTCCTACCTGCTATTATTATAGGTAATTATTTTTAAAAGGTGATTTAAGAAAAATTGTTGTTATGAAAAAGAAAATTTGTGACCCTAAATGAAAAAATATACTGGGTTGTTTGTAAATACCGTCTTGTCTACCCCCTACAAGAGTTTATTCAAACACTAACAAGTCTAGTCAGTCTTGCACCAGAATAGGTGTTGAATTATCTTAAATGTACCTATGCTTCTGTAGACACATGATAATGCAAAATTAGAATTACTTATTGCGCTTAATAAACACAATAAGTACTTGAGTCTTGAAGTCATTAAAAAGATTTGAGAGCTAAACATTATTTAGAGCAGTAGTGATGATTCACCTTAATTTGGTTTGGTTCCTTTAATGCTTTGCAAACACAAATTCATAAAAACATTTTAACTTGATAGCTTGTAATGTACAGTCAAAGGCTGTAAGACGTTTAGCACCTTAATGTTCATATTATTCGCGTGGCACGGTTATGCACATGCGTGAGGTGTGTGTGGGCGTGTTTATAGAAAAAGATAAGTGCAACTGGTTTTCGATGCAGAATTGCTACTCGATTTCTGAGGCTGATGGTATATTGCATGTTTAATCAATAATTATTATACAGTGTTTTTATTTGTATTCTATAGGTAACAACTTTTTCAAAGATAATGCTCAGATTGTGTTCAACGTAGAATTTTAATTTGGGAATCAGAAATGTTAAATAATGAAACTCTAGGTAGTACAAGTGCATGCAGGAGGCTACTAGTTACCAATAATTAATAAAATTCTACATACATACTTACAATGTCTGCAATTATTTGATGTTTTACGTTTTTACTTCAATGTAATGTTGCAGCGCGCGCAGACCGAGGCTGTAACGTTTCTCGGCAACCAGGAATCCAGCCGCAGTCTGTACGCTATACCCGGCTTGGACTATGTGGCGCACGACGACATTATCCCGTACACTTCTGTAGAGCGTGTTCCACTACAGCACGAGCTATTTGATAAATTTCTTATGCACAACCCTGATAAAGGTATCATAGCATTATTTTTTATAAGTCAACGATTTTACCTTTGGAAAAATCTGAAATCGGAGTAAAGAATGACTTAACTTTCGCTGTCCTGATCCGATTTTTAGGGTTCCGTACCTCAAAAGGAAAAATGGAACCCTTATAGGATCACTTTGTTGTCTGTCTGTCTGTCCGTCTGCCGTATCTGTTAAGGAAATCTATAGGGTACTTCCCGTTGACCTAGGATCATGAAATTTGGCAGGTAGGTAGGTAGGTCTTATAGCACATGTAAAGGAATAAATCCGAAAATCGTGAATTTGTGGTTACATCACAAAAAAAATCTTTGTATAAATCAAAGTAAGATAGCTATACCAAGTGGGGTATCATATGAAAGGGTATCTACCTGTACATTCTAAAACAAATTTTTATTTATTTTATGCATCGTAGTTTTTGATTTATCGTGCAAAATGTCAGAAAAAAAAACCCAAGTATGGAACCCTCTGTGCGCGAGCCTGACTCGCACTTGGCCGGTTTTTGTTATAAGTCGACGATTTTACCCTTGCTACTTTAATGGATATACAAAATCGGAGTAAAGAATAACTCTCGCCGCCCTGTCCGATTTTTGAAGGAGAGAATGATATGAGTGAACTGTGAGGCGTGCGTTGAAGCAGTGCAAAATCGGAAACCACTTCTGACTGTTTTAAGACGGCCTTTGACAAAAATCGGTGGAATGCGTTTGTTGTGGTTTCTTTACGTTTTGAAAAAAAAAAATTGCAGCAACATTTTATATATTATCATGTAATTTTCTAGTACAGAAAAGAATATGAAATGTGAGCATTTCCTAGAACGACAAGATTGTTGTCAATCATTTCAGATCCACCATTTATAGCGCAAGAAACTCTACGAGCATGGCAAAAGAAGAATCACCCATGGCTAGAACTAAGCGATGTTCATCGCGAGACCACAGAGGGAGTCCGGGTCACCGTCATACCGTTCTACATGGGCAGTCGAGAGTCGCAGAACTCTGCTGTTTACTGGGTAAGTAAAAATGTTAATGAGAATCAGTACCCATATTATACATGGGAAAGTGTATGTTAATTTATTTGTTGGTTTGTCCTTTAATCTACCCGCAACAAAGCAACGGATTGACGTGATTTTGGCATGGATCTGGTTGAAGGTCTGGAGAGTGACATAGGCTGCTTTTTAATATAAGGGTTCCGTTTTGAGGCACGGAACCCTAAAAATTGAGGTTTTTTTAAGAATCCTGCCACAAATTTTCTACGCGGACTAGACTAGAAACTTGCGGGAATCAGCTGGTTTGGGCGTATAAGAGCCATGCCATGTCAACAGGTACATGACACACTTACGTATTTCAATTTTCAGTGGCGATATTGCATCCGCTTAGAAAACTTGGGCTCGCAAGCCGTGCAGTTGCGCGAGCGGCACTGGCGGATCTTCTCGCTGAGCGGCACGCTGGAGACGGTGCGCGGGCGGGGCGTGGTGGGGCAGGAGCCGCTGCTGGCGCGCCACGCGCCCGCCTTCCAGTACAGCAGCCACGTGAGCCTGCAGGCGCCCAGCGGACACATGTGGTAAGCCCTTCCTGTGCCGTGGTGAACGAGGACTCGCCAGCCGTGCAGTTGCGCGAGCGGCACTGACCGATCGGGCAAACAAAAGGAAAAAACCGAAGTTCGTAAGCTTTTAGTCACAATAGATTTTTAGGGTACCTCAAAAGAAAAACCGGAATCCTTGTAGGATCATTTTGTTGTTTTTGTTTTGTCACCTAGAATCATGAAATTTGGCAGGTAGTTAGGTTTTATAGCACAAGTAAAAGAATAAATGTAAAAACCGTGAATTTGTGGTTACATCATTGAAAAAAAAATAAAATGTGTTTCAATTTTCAAAGTTAACTATACGAAATGGGGTATCATATGAAAAGGCTATACCTATACACTCTAAAACAGATTTTTATTTATTTTTATGCATCATAGTTTTTAATTTATCGTGTAAAATGTCGGAAAAAATACCCGAGTACGGAACTTTCGGTGCGCGAACTGCAAAATAATTGCACGTTTTTTTTAATACAGCAAATCGTTTTGGTCGGTTACAGGGGAACGTTCAGAATGGAGCGCGAAGATGGCTATACCTTCGACTGTCGCATCCCGCCGTTCTCCCTTGAGAGCAAACCCGACGAGGGCACCCCTGTTGCACCCACCACCGCCGCGTAGCCCACCGGATCATCGTACATCGCTATAATCTATTACCCTGTTCAAATGCTATAAGACGCGGTTTTGCTCCTCTTATAAGTGTCTTGACATACCTGCATTTTCGTCGCTGAAAGTTCGATTTCTAAATTGTTGGCCGTAGTACTCTGGTATTGGCATCGATGTTGGCCCGAACATTACGTACATTCAATAAATGTGTGATAGGTAACTTAAAAAGCGTATTCAGCTGAATTTTCAGCGACGCAAATTTACGCAGGTGTGTCACGAGACACTCACAACTTCTTTAAGATACATTTTTAATTTGAGAGAGAAGCCGTACGTACCTATTAGTACTTGAATATTAATACATATATTACAAAAATTGTTTGCGCGTAAAGTCATTTGTGAAGAAATACCAAGATAATTACTATCGATATTATATCAGTAGGATTTTAAATTGCCTGAATAATTAGTTTCAATGAATAAAAGTATTTTTGTAAAGCCAAAGAGTGATCAGTTTTTTTGACAGTTCAAAAAGTGTAAAGTAGGTATAGGCTGAGATCTAAAGAGTGCACTTGACTTTGCTCAGATTAAAGTTGCCTTCAAACTACGGAAATATAATATTATTTATAAATATCGCTCACCCTACTTTTAAATGTCACTGTTCGCACTTGGATGTAATATTATTACATCTAACAGTGACATTTAAAAGTAGGGTGAGTGATATTTATATATTATGTTATATTCCGTAGTTTGAAATCAACTTTAGGATGCTGTTAAAACGAGACAGCGTTATACGGCTGCCATAAATCTGTCTCGTTTTAACTCAAATTTAAGTCTAAAGAAAGTCAAAGTGCACTCTATAGATTTCAACCTTAAACATATTTGATGAGCTTATTTATTCAAATGATTTTTGTTAAGATTTTAGATACAATCGTTTCTATGTCTTAAATCTGAAACTAGTCTACAATTTCTTTGGTTATCTCTATTTTAGGGTTAATTTTGAAGGAAATTAGTACGTAAATGAACTAAAATATAAGAAACTACAAAATTGCAAACCAATAATGTGATAGCATATTTTATTTACTAGCATTCAAATTAGTATCTTTAAATTGTTTAAAAATATTTATTAATTTTCCGAAAAAATCTGTAATTAAATATTGATGACACAAATAATGTTAATAAAATGTTAACATTATTTGTGTCATCAATATATCGCGCATGTCCCTCTTAAGTATGTTCCGCTCGTAAAGGCCGATTCACACCAGTTGCGTACACGTGACACGTGCGTAGTGACGCCCGTGAACCCCTAACACATCGGGTTACGCATCACGCAAGCGGTGTGCCATGTTTCATACATTAAAACGTACTGGTACGCGCAACGCTTACGCAGCCTGTGTGAACGAGCTACGGATTGAAATAGCATGTTCTCTCCCACTACTAATCACTATGCTGTCAAAAAATCAGACACGAATTGGCTGGGTGATAATAATAGGCACCCGTCGAAAATGTAATATAACATGACATCAATTTATTATACTTTATCATAAGTCATTCATTAAGATGTGATCATAGGTCGCGCAACAAGAGCATAAATATTTTTTGCGAAAGTTTTATGAACAACGGTAGGTATTTGTTTAAATAATTCTATAGTCCCTTTATTCTGGGACAAGAATGTGATGTAATCTTTGATTGCTGATTTTTCAATCACTAAATTAAAGTGCAAAGATGTCAGCCAATAAGGATTGCATGTTTTCATCATGTATGTAGGTATAGGAGGCAGAACAATAGATACGTGATGTAGTGAGTACTCATGTTGCGTCGCCTAAAAATATTATTCTCAGCACGCAACGGTTGGAAACCAATACGCCGAAGTCATTATTTTTAATTATCCAATAGTGGAGGACTATTTATTACGAATGTAGCCTTAGTTGATCTTTTAGGCTGTACAGAAATTCCTTAGTTATTGTAACGAATAGATCTTTAATAAATTACAGTATTCTGTTCTTTGTTGTTTTATTTATGAACATCAAGTATCTTCATTGAGGGATAGGGCCGGCGCACATATGGCGAAGCGCAGCGCAGAGCATGCCCGCCAAGTTTTCTAATCGCGTGACACATTACGCGAATTTGTACCAGAGAATGCGCGAGCACGCGTGGGACTGCGCGCGGATGCGAGAGTATCCGCACGGATGCACAATTGATTTTAGATTGATTTTATTTCAATGAGGACAATGTCGACAATACTTTGAGTGTGAAAAATGCTCTACGCTGCGCTCCATATGTACGCCGGCCCTTAAAATAGTACTTACCTATAATTAAGCTGATTCTTTTTTCTGTAGGTCCATTACATAGGCCATAGGTCTTACAACATACATACATACATAGGCCTTATTTAAACGAGAGCTTTTTTAACGTCCGTTATAAAAGCGTCCAAATAGAACAAATGTATTCACAAATATCTGTTCACATGTAAAAAAGCGTTGACGTATTGATTTGCACAAGAGCTTTTTAACGTCCGTTAAAAAAGCTCGTGCAAATGAGGCTTTAGGTAGATATTTCAAGTTGGAAACGGACTGAGATGAAGGCAATAAAACAACTATGCAATGCTAGAACGTTTTATATTTTCATTTATAATGGCTTAAACAAAAACAATCAATTAATACTGGTTAATTTAAATTAATTAATCCTGAAATATGAATTGGCACAAGGGCATAAAACCAATTATAAGCAAAGGAGGTGGGTACCTAAGTAACATAATATTTTTACAGTTTTATCTACAAACGCGTGGAATTGTTTCATCATACCTAGCTATTCGAAAAAGAACATTGGAATTAGAGGCCAGCAGATAAAAATTCTATTTTGTTTTTAACCCCCCACCTAAAAAAGAGGGGTGTTATAAGTTTGATGTGTGTATCTGTGTATCTGTCTGTGGCATCGTAGCTCCTAAACTAATGAACCGATTTTAATTTAGTTTTTTTGTTTGAAAGGTGGCTTGATCGAAAGTGTTCTTAGCTATAATCCAAGAAAATCGGTTCAGCCGTTAGAAAGTTATCAGCTATTTTCTAGTTACTGTAACCTTCACTTGTCGGGGGTGTTATAAATTTTTAATTTACATTTGTTTAATGGCAGTTTGAACTTTCTCTCTGCTGGTTGGTCTGCGTTCGTTTTTGTATGTGTTTTGTTTTTTTGCCAATGCCAATGTTCGTTTTTCGTATAGGTAAGATGAAAATAACTACTGTTTCAGTATTAGCAGTGTATACCTAATGAAGGTGCACACTACACCCATATTGTTCTTACGATACAAAAGGCACTTTATATTTCTTTGATTACACAAACAGCACTTATGTATCGATCCCGAAAGATCTATTTACAATAGTTATTTATTTATTAATCTATTTCCTATACAATACTAGAATAACGATTTTAATTTAGCACATAAATAACTTTTTCATAAGAAAAAAAACTAGCCAAAGCCTGCATTATAATATTAGTCAAAAACACAAACCTTACTTATCTTAATCAAAATAAATATTACGATTATTTTAATTTTTTATTTCTCTAATTTACAAAATATTTTCAAGAATACAATACAATAATTTAATTATGGGGAATTCCTATATACATACATATTATTATAAACATTGGAGAAACTCTAGTATAAATGAACAAAAGTACAGCAGTAAAAAATGACACTTAAGTAGGTGTTCAGAAATGTACAGTGTGTTTTTTTAAACTGGGACAGTATGGACAAATCCAAAACCATAGAAGAATAGCTACTAGGAAACATTAGATCATTTTTTGTGCAAATGATTTTTATGACATTGCATTCTATTATTCTATGAAAACTACCAACTTCTGCCGTCTCGACTTTTCTTCTGATACAATGAAATGCTTCTTAGATAATACCAAGTCGATTAGTGTTAAAAAATTTAGTCAGTTTTTTTTTTTTTTTTTTAATGGACAACTCACGCTTGACCATAAAATCGACTACGCCAAAATTGTTTCAACAAAAAAAGATCTGTTGTTTCCTCAGACAGTTTCCCTGTATCGCGTATGGTTTTCGATTTCCCCATTCTGCCCCAGTTATTAAAAACACACTGTATACTTTATCAATTTAAGGCGACGCGACGCTGAAATTTCAGCAAACTTAGCGATTGTGAGATATCACATCAATTTCTAGTAAAATGTGTTTTGCAATATGCAACAATTTTATTGAAATATGGAAGATCAAAATATATACCTATTCATCTAATTTATGTGCATTCAAGGCAGGCAAAATGTAGGAAGATTTTACTATCAGCAAAGTACCTTTTTTTGAGTCCTTAACTTAATTTATAGAGCTTATTTTAACTTTACTCAGACTTAAGACACTGTTAAAACGAGACAACATTATATAACACTCACATCGATCTGTCTCGTTTTAACTTTGACTTAAGTCTGTGCAAAATCTAAATGTACTCTATTCAGCCGAAGGTTCAAATCTATAGAGCGTACTTTGACTTTGCTCAGACTTAAAACGAGACAGATCGATGTGAGCATTATAACGCTGCCTCGTTTTAACAGCTTTAAGCCCTAATTCGCACGAGCGTTAAAAACCGGCGTTGCGATGAAAATACAAAGTGCGCGTAAAAAGCGTTGACGTGTGAACAGATACTTGGGAATGCATTTGTTTTGAACCCTATTACTACTATTTGAACTATTTGTACAATACCACCAACAATAACAAATACAAATGCATTCCCAAGTATCTATTCGCACGTCAACGCTTTTTTAACGCGCACTTTGTATTTTCAGCGCAACGCCGGTTTTTAACACAACGCTTTTTTAACGCTCGTGCGAATTAAGCTAATGTCTGAGCAAAGTCAAAGTACGCTCTATAGATCTCAGCTTAAGTGCGCTCTATAGACTTCAGCTTAAGTGCGACAGGAAAAGGATAGGAAAAATTTGATTTCTTAACTGCAATTATCGAGCGAGCTGTATAATCAATGCGGCGCACATTTCGAAGAACTCCATCGTGTGGTGGCCCTGCGGCTGGTTGGGAGCCGCGGGCGGCGGTGGTGGGAGGGGGGACACCAGGGGGCTCGGGCAGCCCATCTCGTCGTCTGGTTCCTCCTTTTCCCCCGAGAGCGACTTAAAGTCGAGGAGATATGACTTGTAGTCAACTTGATACAACTGGAGCGACATTTTGACGTGTTTCTGGGTCATCTTGTTCAAAGTCCGGACTCTGGAAGTGAAACTTGTTGAAAGAACAGTGCCAGAAACATTTTCTAACACGCAATCCGTCTCTTCGCCACGCGTGTGAGGTGTTGAATACGATCTGGACGTCGAGAGGGGGGGGGGGGGGGGGACTGATATAAAGATCAGATAATCTACTACTAATATTACTTTATAGGTATAAAGTTACAGTAAAACCATGGGTGTTGTATTGAGTAATATAATATTGGAATTTGGAATGAAACCTCTAGCAAATATTGCGATTTGATTTCACTCAACACGCGTGGCAACGGGTGTCATGTTACAAGTGTTCCCATTATTCTTATTTAATTTTACTGAAAATGAAGTACATCATTAATACCTAACGTGGTACGGGTTGATCACTTTCCACTCGTAGTCCAGCACTTTCATAGCTCGGAATACCTCCAGCATTATATCGTTCGGCTTGCTCTGGGACCTGATGCCTAAGTGCCATTTGGCCCTGCGAAGGTAAAACAAAAGTAAGTACAGGGTTAGCAAATTCGCTAAACAAGTAGTACAATTTGAAGATAGGTCATAGACTAAGGAATAAATACACAAGCATGAAATCTGTTTTCGTAAACAGATCTCCCTTCATAAGTATGTGGACAGAAACAAACGTCGCTGGGAGCCGCTGGATTCATCCATCTATATATATATATGTATATATAGTTAATATAGCTATAAATGTATATATAGTTCTGCAAGAGTTGTAATGTAAAGTAACGTATCTGAGGTTAGCTTATTTTTTTTAAATAAAAACAGCGTGCAAATGAGTCACCTAATGTTAAGTGATTTATCGCTCATGAACATTTGCAGCGACAGAGGAACAACCGAACCATTGTTGCCAGCTTTTTATTCAAGGGCCTGACCAACAAATTCTTCTAAAGCCAGCAACGCATCGGCGGTACCTCTGGTGCTGCAAATGTTCATGGACGGCGGTAATCACTTAACATCAGGTGACCCGTCTGCTCGCTATTTTTTATTTAAAAACGAAAAGAATTTGTTGATCCGCCCCATAGGAAATCCAATGGGAACACCGCCGAAGGAAGTTGGTTTTGTTCTGGGTGACTGGCATTACTGACCGTTTAACTGGCGTGCCCTTCTGCTTGTCCTGTGCGGGCTGCGCGGCCGGCGCGGACTTGTCGCGAAGCGGCGCGATGCGCTCCGGGTGCGGCCGGCCGCTCTCGGTGATCGCCGGCGGGGAACTGCCTGCAGAGTGCGAATATACAAAAATTTCAAAAGAAAAATAAAACCGACTTCAAAAACCACAAACACTAAATATTAAAAAATAATTTTTGTTTAGCTACACGTGTAATGTCGAGCGAGCATAATAAAACAAAATTAGAAATCCAAGTGTGAAGCTCGCCCGACTTCATACCTAGGTACATTACACGTGTAGCTAAACAAAAACCCTACTGTTTACTAAGCTATTACACTGATCGTGAGCAATTTGCTCTTATTCATTGAGGAGTTCTGTTCTCCATCTCCGAAGATATTCATCAGATCTTCACCAAATTTATATGGGAGCTGGTCGTGCGGGTCGCCGCTCAGCACCCATGGCACACCTCCATTGTTGCACTACTACTCACTTGCCACATAGAAGTCTTTGATCTCAGCCTTGGCGGCCTCGTCGGCGATCCTCTTGTTGTCTATGACGAGGTGGTACGCGATGGCGAGCTGGTCGCGCGGGTCGCCGCTCAGCACCCATGGCACACCTCCATTGTTGCACTACTACTCACTTGCCACATAGAAGTCTTTGATCTTAGCCTTGGCGGCCTCGTCGGCGATCCTCTTGTTGTCTATGACGAGGTGGCACGCGATGGCGAGCTGGTCGCGCGGGTCGCCGCTCAGCACCCATGGCACACCTCCATTGTTGCACTACTACTCACTTGCCACATAGAAGTCTTTGATCTTAGCCTTGGCGGCCTCGTCGGCGATCCTCTTGTTGTCTATGACGAGGTGGCACGCGATGGCGAGCTGGTCGCGCGGGTCGCCGCTCAGCACCCATGGCACACCTCCATTGTTGCACTACTACTCACTTGCCACATAGAAGTCTTTGATCTTAGCCTTGGCGGCCTCGTCGGCGATCCTCTTGTTGTCTATGACGAGGTGGCACGCGATGGCGAGCTGGTCGCGCGGGTCGCCGCTCAGCACCCATCGCAGACCTCCATTGTTGCACTACTACTCACTTGCCACATAGAAGTCTTTGATCTCAGCCTTGGCGGCCTCGTCGGCGATCCTCTTGTTGTCTATGACGAGGTGGCACGCGATGGCGAGCTGGTCGCGCGGGTTGCCGCTCAGCACCCATGGCACACCTCCATTGTTGCACTACTACTCACTTGCCACATAGAAGTCTTTGATCTTAGCCTTGGCGGCCTCGTCGGCGATCCTCTTGTTGTCTATGACGAGGTGGCACGCGATGGCGAGCTGGTCGCGCGGGTCGCCGCTCAGCACCCATCGCAGACCTCCATTGTTGCACTACTACTCACTTGCCACATAGAAGTCTTTGATCTCAGCCTTGGCGGCCTCGTCGGCGATCCTCTTGTTGTCTATGACGAGGTGGTACGCGATGGCGAGCTGGTCGTGCGGGTCGCCGCTCAGCACCCATGGCACACCTCCATTGTTGCACTACTACTCACTTGCCACATAGAAGTCTTTGATCTCAGCCTTGGCGGCCTCGTCGGCGATCCTCTTGTTGTCTATGACGAGGTGGTACGCGATGGCGAGCTGGTCGTGCGGGTCGCCGCTCAGCAGCGCGTTGTGCACCTCGTGCTCGCGCACGCCGAACTTGTCGCACACCTCCGCAATGGCCTCCGTGTCGATAACACTGCTGTCCTGCCATTAGCAATATAGTTTTAACACCTTTTGAACACAAAAATCAAGGTGCCCATGATAATTTGTCAACGATGCACTTATTGTTTTTTAATCTGCGCATCTGCTATGTCCCATAAATCTGCAACTGCTCCAATAAGAACCCCCTACATGCTAACATTTCTCTAGCGCAGACGTTCGTCAAACGAATGACACCGCGTGATCAGTTATCATTTTATTGTCATGTATTGTTTTATAATAAGGGAACTCTACTGCTATTTGGTAGGCATAAAAAAAAGTATTTAAAAAAATCATAACCCTTCCTTTTGGATTTGCCGCAATCGGGTAAAAAGGCTACAGCCTCAATCCATTATGGAAAGTGAAAAATAATCATTTTGTGCTAAAATATTTAGATGTATGAATTTAAAACTTCAAATACTTAGTTTGTGATTGTCCTACAGGCATTAAAGACACGCAAAGTAAGACATGCCATAGCCTCTCAATACTCACTGAGGTTTTGTAATACAACAGATGAGATTACTTCAGTATGTACATATTTTTTCAGATATTACAGAAATACCATATAACTTTATAGTAATTATTATAACGCATCAAAACTAAGAATATCGTATTTGCCATTTTGTGACAACTTAGCTAGAAGTAGGTATATTTCAATTCAATGCTACTAAAATAAGTGTGACAGACTCTTTCTTACAATAGGATAGCTAGATTCGAATACAAAAAAAGACCTATTACAGTTCAAAATTGGCAAAGTAAAGAGCCTATCAAAAACTGGACCACATAACGCAATACTGCTAAGTTAGAAGTGTTACCTAATCAATTACCAAATCAAACAGTCTTTGAACAAATTACGTACATGCACTTTCTTTTATAGTCCAAGAAACAAAATACGTACCTAAATCATGCAAACAAATATTCAAATAACAGCTCAAAAGAAAGTCACTAATCTTAACCAAGCAACTAAATAAAATTGGATAAAACAATGCAAATATTGAATCATAACCTCAGCAAGCAAGATATATGTAACTAAAAACCAATAACCATCTAAAATATCTTGAACAAGCAACTGGTACTATCTCAATTTCAACAACTTTACAGGGTGAAGAAAAAAAAAATTGTCTCCTTTAGCTAAACAGTTATTGTAATTTGTATATGCCTGCATGTATAGGTGAAACCTCACTAGTGTGATGCTTTTTAGGGTCTATACCAGAAGGGTGCCAACAAGACCCTATTACTAAGCCTCAGCTGTCTGTCCATCGCTGATAAAGTCAGCGGGCTGTATCTCGTGAACTATTAATAATAGATAAGAGTTGAAATTTTCACAGAATGAAAGTTGAATTTTATGATACTATTGCCGCTACAGCAACAAAACAACAATTAATGAAAATTTCAAACTAAATGGTTACCATAAAAATTAAAAAAAAAAAACCGGCCAAGTACGAGTCAGACTCGCGCACCGAGGGTTCCGTAATCGGTTCGGGAAGTACCCTATAGGTTTTCTTGATAGACACGACAGACGAGTCTGATTCACACTTGACAGATTTGTACCAAATTTTGAGTTTTAAACTTTGATGCCAAATAAAATAGTTCTGTCTTGAATTGTAACACTGCACGGTATGAAATAGCATACGGTGAAATGGTCAAAAACTTGAGATAAGACATATTGCCAGTTCAGTCAATACACAACATCTCCCTTGGGCTTTTTCATTCAAGAATAAATAAAATGTTAGTTACCACTGTTAACCTCAAAACTTTTCAGCACAGTTAGTAGAACTCAATAATTGAAATTACCACCTGTTCCACTGGCGACGGGAACAAATATCCCGGCAAATCTTTTTGAAACCATTCATGTTTTTTAACATCTTCTATAGTAGCTCTTTTCATTGGGTCCACTTGAAGCATGTTGCACAGAAGACTGACTACACTCTTGTTCAGGTATTCTGGTATTGGGAATATCCCCGATTTGATTTTTCTGAACAGTGTAGGCACATGTTCATCATCGAAGGGCAGAGTTCCACATAGCAGGGCGTAGAGAATCACACCACAGGACCACACATCCACTTCAGGGCCAGCATATAATTTTCCTGAAATAACCTAAAAAGGATTAAAGGTATTACTGTTAATGCTATAATTTACATACTAATGTTTCTAAAACTTAAATAAAAAACTGGTCAAGTGCTAGTCAGACTCGCATACTAATGATTCTGTACCATCATACAAGATATATCTAACACCTTTATGTACAACTGTGCAAGTTAATAACAGTCTGCGCCATCTATATGTGATTTAGTGAATTAAATATTTTTGTGAACACATTTTATTTTTATTTTTGATCAAAAAAAAATTGTGGCAATTTCACTGTTTTCGGATTTTTCCTTTATTGGTGCTATAAGACTACCTACCTGCCAAATTTCTTGATTCTTGGTCAACGGGAAGTAGTACCCTATAGGTTTTCTTGACAGACTACAGACAGACAACAAAGTGATCCTATAAGGGTTCCGTCTTTCCTTTTGAGATATGGAACCCTAAAAATCCTATTTTATCTAGACCTTACCTCAGGTGCAGCATAGTTGGGTGAACCGCAAGATGTCCTTAGAAATTCTCCATCCATCATCATATTAGACAAACCAAAATCGGCAATTTTGACATGCATATTGTGATCCAGCAACAGATTCTCAGGTTTCAGGTCTCGGTGCACTATCATGTGTCGGTGGCAATAGTCAACACCGGATATGATTTGTTGGAAAAAGCGCCTGGCTTCATGCTCTTGAAGTTTGCCCCGTTTTACAATGTAGTCAAAGAGTTCACCTCCAGATACATATTCCATAATCATGAATATGTCTGTTGGGGTTGAAATCACCTGTAATAGATAAAATCGGTCCATACCGTCGTACAAGATATACCTAGCACATTTAAGTCGCACTCTGCAAGTTAATAATGGGCTGCGCTAACTATATGTGATTTAGTGAATTAAATTTTTCGTGAACACGTAGAACACAATTTAAATAAGTTTTTTTGGAAAAAACTACACTAATTAAAAAAAAATGAATAGCCAGTCGGCTACAGCAGCATCAATGGAGCCCTGGGCAAAATAACTAGTAGGCTCGATTTGGCTTGATATTTATCGTTATTTAAGTAGCTGCAGGATTTGATCTGATGCTAAACCCAGTTCACGAAAATTCAATTCATTGTTAAAATGTAATAAGTCTTAGATTACTTGAAATAAAATATGGTTAAGTATTTATATTTTATTTAGTATTTAGTCTTACCTGATACAATTTAATAATATGGGGATGTCTAAAGAGCTTGAGATTTTGTATTTCACGTCTGATCTTTCCAACGACATCGAGTGATTTGATCTTCTGTCTGTTAAGAATTTTCACAGCGACCTTATGCTTGGTCAATTGATGCTCTCCTATCTTGACTTTTCCGAACGTTCCAACTCCTAGAGTAGCCCCTAATGTGTAGTGACCTATCTTCACTATAGGCTGATTGCCACTGGCTACCACTGGCTTATCAGACATAATTAATTTTTAATAAAAAATTTGCCAAGTTCAAGGATTAGTTGAATTAAAATGTTAGCACTTTCAAATCACATGTCAAATATAAGAAAAGTTTATAAATGGCTTAATAGTTAATTCCTTTAACCTTTACTATTTTGTATCATTATACTAATTCATAGAAAACAAATATTATGTAAACAATGAGAAAAATACAAGACTCAAGAGTTAAAAATAGTAATTTTCTTATCACGCAGATTGAAAGTATAAGGATTTTCAAACTAAATCGATTATTAAAAATCGATTATGAAAATGATCGGTTGCGATCGGTTTTAATACCGATCAAAATATGATCTTTTGTACAATAATTTTATGCTTAGCTTAGCAGATGCCAAAAAAACCTGCATTTGTGGTGCAAATTTTTGAAAGGACTTAAATGATCGACCAGAATCGATTAGTAATCGGATTGATTACAATTTTGGACAATCGATTATGATCGATTACTATGATATGACTATGATAGACGAATCAGTGCATCACTAAGTGAATGACAATGTAAGATTTTTTTTGTAACTGGTTTTACGGCTCTGGGTTCGAGCTTTTTAAAGTCTATTAAGGTAGTTTAAAACAGTTTAAAATCACAGTGTAATGGATTTAATGCTGCAGAATTTTGTGGCTAGTCGCAAGAGTCGCACTACCTATTTCCATTTCATTCAAATCAATTCAAATATCTTACACACCAGAAATAAAAGTATACAATAGTTGGAAGAATTTTTATGAGCTAGTTAATAAATTTTGAACTTGAGTGTCAGGAACTGCACCGTCATAATGTTTGATATCAATTGAATTCAATGCGAATAAAAGATTTGTAATTGATACTGTCACAACTACGACTCTCAATATGCTTTCGCACTGGGTAGGTTCCTATATTGAAGATATTAAGGCCTCATTTACACGAGAGCTTTTTTAACGTTCGTCAAAAAGCTCTCGTATAAATGAGGCCAAAGTTACCTATCCTAATGTAATGAATATGCTGAAACCTGAAGATTCATGGCTGTCAACTTTGCACTCAAATTGGTGAAAACTGAAATCATTGAAACGGCAGGTCTAGTTTGATTGCAAAAGTTATGATCATAACATTACAAACTCAATTGCTGCTGTGTTATTGCATTTTACCCAATAGCGGAATAGTGTTGGCCACCGATTAACCAATCACAGGCTTCATACACCACCAGAGGTGATTATGATTGACGTGCTGAAGCTGTCAAGCGCAAACCATCGACCGGCCCATAGGGGGTTTTTTTGGCGCGTGACCAAAATCGGAACTAATATCGCCATCTTGTTAAGTGTCACGCTGTCCCCTTGTACGTGGTGTTGCTAAGTAAAAAATCTGAAATTCATCATTTTTAATATTCAAGCCATTCCAAATCATAACATCACGATATATCCTGATAATAGATACAGCATAAATGTATTTGCATTTATATTTAGCAAAAGATAAATCTATTATCTGAGCAGGTAAACATGATAGGTTGTAAGCCTCTGGCCTACTAATTGTTTTTGATTTTTTATCGATGTACAAACAAGGACAACTTTCCTAATTATTTCTCTTTCAGTTAAAATTAGGTAAAACTTACTAGATTTTCAACATTGACATTTTCAAGATATTCCCTAAACTTGAGAAGATTTTATTTCGCTGGCAGCCTTTGTGCTGTAACTACGCCCAGGGCTGTCAACGTCATCCAAATGCCAAAAAATCCTTGTCGAATTGTATGTTGGTTGGGTTCTTCTCTTTAAATGTTGGGTTGGCTACCTCACAGAGAACTTTTGACGTAGACTTTCTGTACTAGTTTAATCCTATATGTTATTGGTCTGTGTTTAATAGTCTGTGTGCCTACCCCACTGTGCCCCACCCCGCTTCCTTCTACCTGTCTTTTACTGAGTACTGACGAGCTGTCGTATAATGAGAAAAATACTGGATATTTACAGAAATACTCTTGTTTTCATTTAAATTTGAAAAGCTGTGTATAAACAATGGATAAATGTGGAATCTGCCTAAATTCTGCAGACGTAAGTATCTTTTGGTGTTGGTTTAAATGGTTGTTTTGTATTTTACGGTCAATATTTTTTTGTTTTCTTTAGTGAGATTGTTACAAAAATAACGCTAGATGTTGAAATTTTACAAAGTTAAAGCCTAAAAGTGTTCTAATTGATCAATTTTGAGTTCTATCCCACTACAGTGTTAAAAAATGTAGCACCTTCTTGCAGTTGTAATAAAAAAACCTGCATTCGAAACCTGCCCGCGTTATTTTTTTTACTTCCCTCGACGTCGGTCTGTTTTTTTTACTGTCTGGCTCTGCGCCGTATAAAAAACATTTGTGTTTTTTTCTGTTAGCCAGTACCTACCGATTCGAATGCTAGCTTTCTGTTTCAATATCTCATCGTAATACTTTTATAAATTGGTACTTACAGTTTTTTTTCAATAGTGTTCGAAATTAATAGGTAATACGCGAACACCGGCTCCGTTAGTCATCTAGTAGGTCCTCCACAATAAATTAAACGTATGTAAAATATTTTGCAAGAATGTTTATAAAAAATGTTTCTTTTTAAATTTCAAATATATTTTATTAGTCTAGTTTTCTTTTAACAGCCATCTATAAATAAAGTTTGATGATTTGATATAGGTATATACATATTATTGAAGTTTTTTGTCCGTCAGCAATTATTTGAAACTGGTAAGGATGGGGTCTATGCTTGTTTCAAATGCCAACCCCTAGTCCCTGAAGTTACAATTGGTGACAACAATCAGGAAGAAACAGAGGAACAGTCTGCACTAAAAGATGAGGTAACACACTCATTTTATTTCACATCTATTAAATAACTGTAACACATTATAGGGGCATAGTTTTGCCGGTGCATCACAGAATTCTTAAAAACCTAAATCCATGTGGATGAAGCCGCAGGCGTCATTTGTTTAGTACAATGATAGCTTGCATCCTTGAAGATAGGACATACTTTACTTACTTAGGAGGATACTTTTTACCCTGGAAAATCAAAGAGTTCCACTGGTATTTAAAAAAAAACCCTAAATTGAGGCAGATAAAGTGCATTTTCTAATTGCTAGTAATTGTTAACTTACAATTTTTCTCCTAGATAAGCTCTAGACACAGAGAAACTCTACATTACTTTGGAAATCTACAAAAACGTTATGCAGAGTGATAATTTTAAGTATTTTAGACTTGATATGGTAATGAAAACTGACTTTTGAAATGGCAACAGACTCAGCAAAATATTTCTTACCTACCTAAATATTTACTGTAGAATTTTTACTGTATTTACTGTATTTGTGAAGAACATTGATAGCAATTGTTACAGGACTTGCAGGAGTCGGAGTCTGGGCTGTACTGTGAGATCTGCAACAAATATTTCAACAAGAGCATGCAGTTGCAGAACCATATGCGCAATCACCGTGCAGAGAGACGTTTTGTATGCACCTACTGCAATAAAGGTACTGTGCTTTAAGCCTATTCAAATAACAGGCACAGTTTGACACCTGTTCACTTCATTCACAAATATATATCATGATGAAGTTCTAATAAAATACAGCATGATGTGGTGTCAACTGTGCTTATTAATATTTAATATCTATCTCTTCTTATTAGCATGCTCCCAGTTTCTAATCAATGGGGATGATCCTGTAGCATCTCTAAAATAAGGCCTAAATTATGATCATAGCCGATTCATTAGAACCACCCGGCATCCATCCAGCACCACTCTTTCAGCGACCACTCGTTGTGGACTGGTGGTCCACGGGTGGAACGCCGCGTTATCACCTCGCGTGGTCAACAAGTGAATGTTGTGTGGTCAACGAGTATACATCGCGTGGTCCACGAGTGGACATCGCGTGGTCCACAAATTTTCGATTAGTTTGTCAGCGATTGGCACTATGTAGGTTGGCACGTAGCGTGAATCACTCGCGGGCAGCGTGCGGATCACTCAGAACCCGTGCGTTGTCATTGATCAGTCAACAGCAGGCAGACGACGAGCAGACGAGCCATCTGCGCGTGGACAGCTCGCGAGTGAGGCTATCCGCTGACGCTCACTAGCGTATGTCCATAGAAGTCCATATAAAAATATTAACCGCACGAGACGAGGCAGTGAAGTTCGGTGCCAGAAGGCTGTAATGAGCTATGACCTTAAGACCACCTCTGCATCATGCACTTTTTTTTCTTGTGTTTATTTGTGTCTGTGTTTTCTATCTATATTTTGGATTGGATACAGTAAAGTCATTCTTCTTTAGATAATCTCATGAATTATTATTGACAGCGTTTTCTCAATCAAACAACTTGCGGGCACATCTCCGCATTCACACCAATGAGCGACCATACAAATGCCAAGAGTGTGGAAAAGCTTTTACACAGGTAACAACATATCTATAACCTATTTTAAATAAGTTTTTTGAAGTTAAACATGTTGAACCTTGAAAACATAAACCTTGTTGAAACATGTAGGCAATATGCTTATGTCGTTCTTGTCGCGCGAATTAAGTGCGCTGAAGTTAAGTGGAATAAGATTGATTGCAAAAAAAAACTGCTTTTTAGGAATCCCATGAATTTGAGTTTCCGTAACAAAAAATAGCCTAAGTCCTTTCCTGGAATGCAAGCTATATGTCCAACTTTCAGCTAAAACAAGCCGGACCGTGAAAATTTAGCAGACAGACATACAAATCAAATCATTGGAACTTTTGCACTTATGATATTTGTATGGATATGATATAGTTTTAACGCCTTTGAACATATTGATTTGTTATATCTTATTAGTATTGTTTTAGTTTGAGTAATGTATTGGCTTTCAGGTCACAAACTTGAATAATCATGTACGTCTTCACACTGGTGAGCGGCCTTTTGCTTGTCCGGAGCCCGGTTGTGATAAGGCCTATGCGCAGGTGAGATAGCTGAATATAATAGTTTTTAGGGTTCTGTACCTCAATAGGAAAAACGGAACCCTTATAGGATCACTTTGTTTTCTGTCTGTCTGTCCATTTGTCAAATCTGTCAAGAAAACCTATAGGGTACTTCCTGTTGACCTAGAATCATGAAAAGCAGATTAGGTAGCTCTTATAGCGCAAAAAATTTGTTGTGGTGTCTTCTCGACAAACTAACGTTTATCGGGGTACGGGCCTCGAGGCCGAGTTTTAAAAAAAACAAAAAAATTTGTTCACAAAAAAAATAATTTACTACATCACACATAGATGGAGCAGTCTGTATTAACTTGCAGTGTTGCAAGTGCTAAATTTATAATTTAATTTTAATTATTACATTTTAATTTACGTAATTTAATTTGTATAGAACTAATTATGGACATTTAATTATTGTCTGAAATAAAATATTTTTATTATTTTATTTTTTCTTGTACGGTGGTACGGAACCCTTCGTGTGCGAGACCGACTCTAACTTGACCAGTGTTTTCATTAATTCTCATTTTCACCTGTTCTCATTAATTGTATTGGTGAACAATAAAGCAAACATTCATTCATCCAATTGTTTCCAGGTGACGAATCTAAATCAACATCGTAAAAGGCATATAAGCGGACGACCTATGGAGCCCAATTACGACTGCACTGTCTGCGGAGAACGCTTCTCTCAACGAAATCATATGTACATGCACAGGTAATCTGTCTATGCAAATTCAGTCTGAAAGAATTGTGAAAGTACAAATGGGGGAATAGTTATTTGTTCAACAAGATAGCAAAGTTCATTTATATTGCGAATGCCTAGTTTCAACCCTGAGCGGGCGAAGGATTCTAAGTTAGAATCCTGAATGTACCGAGGGATTCAAAGGCACAAGAAACAAAAACTTTTCTATTGTGTGATACATACAACTTTTCCACCTCACTAGTTCAAAAAGGGTGCCTTGATGAACTTTTCTTGAGACAACACTGAGTGAGCAAAAACGACTTTTGCTCACAGGCTTTAGACAGCAAAGACGACCTTCTTGAGCTAGTGAGGGGAAAATTTTTCTCACACTTCATACAATTGATTATTTATTGAAAAAAAACGTCGTATTGAAATGTTCACCAGGCGGGAGGCGCACTACATCAAGAACACCGCGCGCAGCGTGCGGCACACGTGCAAGCTATGCGCCGCCACGCTGCCCAGCGAGAAGCTGCTGCAGGACCACGTCGCGCAGCACTCCGTCAAAGAGAAAACCCAAGTCGAAGAGCATAGTAAGTTAACACTCTTAGGCTGAGATCTATAGAGCCCACGTTGACTTTGCTCAGACTTAAGACACTGTAAAAACGAGACAGCGTTATATCGCTGGCATAAATCTGTCTCGTTTTAACTGAAACTTAAGTATAAGCAAAGTCAAAATGCGCTCTTTAGATTTCAACCTTAGATTATCATCATCAACCTATCGCCGCCTCACTACTGAGCGTGGGGCTCCTGTTGGAATGCGAAAAGTTTGGCCATAGTCCCCCATGCTGGGCAAGTGGCAGAATTTACACTTTGTTGATCCGATCTTTGTTGACTCTTCAGATCCGACTTCGGCCCCCCTATCGGCTAAAAATGTATCAATCATTAAAGGACAGCATCAATGTCAAAACAAGGTATTTAGTCAATGGGATTGGCCAAAAACCATGTTTTGACATTGATGCTGTCCTTTAATGATTGATATATTTTTAGCCGATAGGCCCCCAGGAAACTTGTGATCCCGGCGCGCCGCGCCCTCAAGCTTCAGTCGATCGACGCTGGATCAGACAGTCGCCTTAGCAAGGAGCGCGCTCCAATATGTGCGCATGGATCGCGCGCGGAACGTCCATACCGACTGCGGCTTTGGATCGCGCAACCGCAGCGCGGTGGATCGTGTGTTGTAGACCCAACTAAGCCACGATTTTCCTCTTGTTTAGCGAGCTTGTTTGGTGTTGCAGAGTGGGGCGTGTCGTGCGTGTTCTCGTCGTGCGGCGTGCGGCTGTCGTCGCCGCGCGAGCACACGGAGCACCTGCTGCGCGCGCACCAGCTGCGCGTGCTCGCCAACACGCGCCACGACGCGCACCTCCACCCGCCGAGGCGCGGCCGACCGCCCAAGGTAAGACGGCGGGACCGGCCGCGTAGTTGTTCTAAGCTTCGGGGTGTCTTGCAGAGTGAGGCGTGTCGTCGTCTTCTCGTCGTGCGGCGTGCAGTGATCATTGTTTAGGGGTTCGTACCACAAAAAGAAAAAAGGATATAGGGATAAGATCACTTCGTTGTCCGTCTAGGGTCTGTCTGTCTGTCGTGTCTGTCAAGAAAAACCTATACGGTACTTCCCTTTGACCTAGAATCATGAAATTTGGCAGGTAAGTTGGTCTTATATCATAAGTAAAGAAAAATATCCGGAAATCGTCAAATCCCGTTCCCGAAAAAATTAATTTGCTAAAATCACATATAGATGGCGCAGTCCGTCATTAACTTGCAGTGTTACACACTTCAGTGTTACACTATCTTGTACAAAGGTATGTGTGAGCGAGTACGACTCGCACTTGACCGGTTTTTTAATATTATGTAAAATCTTATTGGCAAGTTCTGTCCTAGGGAGTTGTTAAAAGCAATTTTGTTTGTTACAGATTTTAAAAGACCCTCTGGACGTCTCAGCACACCAAGAATATGAAGAAGTAAGCTGATTTTCATTATGTGCTTTTAATAATTTAAGGTTTTACTGACCTCTGTAAAATTCACACCATAAATATATAATTTTGCTGAATTATCATTCATAAATACACAGGACAGGATAATAAATACATTACTGAAATATAAAATAAAAATATACCGGAACTAAGGAAATTGATGGCTTAGTATTATTGGAGTATGAGGCGAAGCTGAGCACTTCTCTAGCGGAATTCAATAAAAAAGTTTTACTGCAGCAGAGTTAGACGATGGTAATAATAATTGAACACGTTTGCCACGTGAAATCTAATAATTTTTCTTCCGATGAACTAAGCAAAATTACTTGGCGTGGTGGTAAAATTTTCGAATATACATATATTATTACTTTACTATAGCTAATATAAAATTACTACTTTACAGGTAAAAATAATTAAAGAAGAGCCACAATATTTGCCCAAGCTAAAAGTGCAGAGTCTGTTTCAGTGATAAAAGTTATATAAAGCAGACATTCTATGATAGAATAACAGTTTAAACATAGTTTCCATTATTTCACAAAGTTTAGGAACTTAATGAAGAACCACTATATTATGTACTTAGATGGATATCAATATGATATATTTAGGTATGTTTAAGAATATTCGAGAATATTTTAATTAATTAATTTTAAGATAAGTACTATAAATATTGTAAGTGCAATTTACTTTTAACTATTCATAAGTTGTAAAGAAAATCTAAAATATATACGTAGATGAAATAAGTAACAGGCAATAAAATATATAATATTGGTTATTCGAAACTTAAAGGATTATAAAGTAGTCAGTTATGTTTTGTTTTATAAAATGTAAACAATACGAAAGCATAGAAATTCGAGTTATTTTCTGCGGGTTTTCACGTAAAAACAATTAATATACTTAGGTCCTACTTAATTTTTGGGTATTGGAGTAAAGTGTAAACTGATATAATTATTACCTATGCCTAGATGAATAGTCATTGATCAGTCACCTCGTCCTAAGAGGTCAAAATTAGATGACTCTCAGGAAGTTGACACAGAAAGAAAGTGATAAAGTTGAAAAATAAAGTTTTTGAAGAAAGTGGACTCATTCATTGACCTGATTATGCATAATGGTTGGCATAGTCCCAGAAAATAGACCCTTTTTAATGACATTATCTTCTCGTTTTATCTAATATTACTTAAATTATGAAAGTTTTATCATCTGAACATTTTAATTATTATGCACAATACCCACGTAAAAACATATTCACAGAATATATCCCCTGTTGCGTGTAAGTATAAAAGAAAAGTACATATTATTATATTATACAAAGTAATGTTATTATGTAAATATGAATAAAAAAAGTTAATTTGTATACCTATATTTCTTTTTTATTAGAATATTTTTGTATATCTACTGATTGGTAATTCGATAATATTCATTTTTTAATTACTTACCTATACAAAGTAAAAAAAAAAACTCGTCGAAACAAATGATCAATATGCCTACTTATATTCAATTTTCACTGTATATTTTATTAAGTAGGTATATAATAATAGTATGTTACATAATATATTATATTTTAATTGATTTGAGCTGGACTCCGAAACTATCTGCAATCCGTTTAAGATTGGAATAATTTTATCTAAAACTCTGACAGTAAGCTGTTGTGATCTCATGAAATCACAAGAAAATTGTTCTTAATTTGAACCTTAAGGCTACTATGATAAGGTTTAGAATTTAGTCGGCTTTAAAACCTGTGTGATGGTCTCGAAAAAGTATTATTTATGTAAAAGATAGTTTCTATGTTTAGTTTGAAACTACAAATTTTATGTTTGAATATCATCATACGTATCAGTGTGTTGATCGTAGTCTCCTCTGATTGGATCTCTCAAGATTGTTGTAATGTGATAGTCCCAATTTGGTGCTAGCCCTGAGAATGTTGTGATTATCGCAATGCTACAATTTCATTTGTTATAATATTTTGACAATGACAAGTCTAAATTTATTGCTATCCCTTTTGGTATTGCTAGACAATGCAGTGTTCTGCTTTTGAGTTTCTAGATCTAGGCCTAAGTTACCCTATTTTTTTATTTAAATAGCTCGCGTTCATTTCACGACCTTAAATCTTAAATCTTGTGACGAAAAGATTTTTGGTTATCATTTTCAAAGTAACCTAAGTAACGTCTCAGTAACGCATAATTAATTAGTTGGTATATCCATAAAAATACGCTATTATTCTGCAATCTAGAATGAATTGTTTTTTATTCTGTTTTCCGAGTGTACCTATTACCTTCTACTCTCCCAAGTTTTTACCCCAAATTACCCTAAATCCCTGTCAACATAAAATACCCTAAGCCGTACCTAAAAGTAGTCGTTTCCCTAAATCCCTAAAAGTGGAAACACTGTCACCATGCTTCAGAAAAGGATAGCACTGGATGTAGGCCTGTCAGCTTAGTTTGGAGATTGTGTAAAACGAACAAACCTTAAAGTCAGCCAGTCAGAAGTGGTTGCGATGCACTACCTGTAACTAACAAATTACGGCGGTAGGGCAGCTGGTCAATGTCATCGCCATCGTATATCATCATCGTAATATGATGATAATAATTAATCTATGCTTATAATAATAAAATTGATATCAATCAATGATCCAATGATATTATTTTATCAAACTGGAGTGAAAAACTAACGACCTTTTTATTAATACGTAACCTCTCCGCCGCAGCTGCTGAGGTGTGCGATCAACTTGTTAATTTATTTCTTTGAGTTTAAAAATATAACTCCTTTGCGAAAAATGTCATTTTCACTTGGTTTTGAATTTGATACTAGATTTTTATTTATTCTTAATTTTTATTCAATAATATGCTGCAGGATTTATATTAATTTTATTAGTCCCTCTGATAATAATATAATTTTAAATGTAGAATCTGATTGTAATGCAGGGAATAAAAATCTCGTGGCATCAATAAAAATATACCTATACCGTTAGATAAGAGCCAGTTGCATTTAGGGTGAGATCTATAGAGCACACTCTGACTTTGCTTAGACCTAAGACAGAGTTAAAACGAGACAGATGTATATCTCTCACATAAATCTGTCTCATTTTAACTCAATCCTAAGTCCGAGCAAAGTCAAAGTGCGCTCTATAATCTCAGCCTTAGATGAAAGCAGTGGCGTGCAGCTCATAGAGGTATAAAAGTACTGCCTACCCTAATTGTAATAAATCAATACTTATTTTCCATTATGACCTGTCAGAACATAAGTTCATACTTTAGTGCCTAGCCTGGCTTTAAACCTGTGCACGCCACTGAATGATAGGTACCTCTAGTATAGGTAATTTGATCCTGTAAAATCTGGTCACCCTAAATACTCTACTCTCATTTAAATGCTTGATTATGAAATGTATGAAAAGCGTGATAGTGAAAGTTGCCATCTTTCATTCGTGACGTTGGGAGGCTCCACCACACAGGTGCGTTATAACAATCGATATTATCGCATGCATTATTGCGATGATGCATGCCATGTCTTTCCGATATTTCCGTGTGCTGGGACTCCTACAGGCGCCTGCCCACCCTACACCGTCGCGTAACCGACTACTGCCTGTAGAATCCATTGGGAGGCATGTGTGATCGCACGCACGTGCCGAAACAAAGCTCCTTTCTCTCTTGCGTCAAAAATCTAACATTATTCAAACTAATGAAACATGTTTAGAACAAAATATTGCGTCTCCTGCGACAGAAACAGAAAGTCATCTTGGAAAAGTTTGAATAACTTAAGATCTTGAAGTTTATTAATTTCATTTCTTGTGGTCTCTGGGTGTATCACGCTCGCATATCAAATTAATAAAAACTAGTGTTGTTTTTATTCCAATTCATTTGAAAATACTCGAACAAAATTGTACAAACACACAAGTGGCGAAGCCTAGAGGCGTTTGCTAGGTATTAGAGACGCAAGCGAACGCGTGGATGTTATCCCGTTCTAGCTAGGGACTTCATACAAAACACCAATATGTAGGTACCAACACCTACTAAAAACAAATCGTAATAAAACGCATCACGGTAATGTCAACCGTTATAATGCACCTCTGTGGTGGAGACTTTAACCGTTAAGAAAGCCTTAATGTAATGATAGCTGGCTTGTAGCATTAAGTATAAGGTGCAAATGTTCCTATGAGTGTCACAGTATCGGTTTAGTTATTCGATGGATATAAAGCGTTGTAAGTAGTTGTATAATAGACGACAATTTCAATATTTCTAGCCTTGTTAAGATGTGTGGCGGAGATTTTTCTATTAACATACACTTATCTTAATAAAATATACAATTTTCAATTATATTTGTTGTTTTTTTAAGGTCCCGTACCTTAAAAGGAAAAAGGAACCCTTATAGGATCACTTTGTTGTCTGTCTGCCCGTCCGTCCGTCCGTCGTATGTCAAGAAAACCTATAGGGTATTTCGCGTCGACCTACAAACATGAAATTTGCTAGATAGGTGACTAGCACAAGTAAAGGGATAAATCCGAAAACAGAGAATTTATGGTTACATCACAAAAAAAATTAAAATGTGTTCACGAAAAAAATAATGTACTGAATCACATAGGTAGCGCTGTTATAATTAACTTGCTGTGTTGCACATAAAATATCTGGTACGATGGCACGGAACCATTCATAAGCGAGTCCGACTCGCACTTGACCAGTTTTTTCAATCAACACAACTTGCATACGACAAGTTCTCTATCTTCAATGTCATTGATACAAAATGAATAGTCGTGTGAGTAGGTGACATAGATCTCACGTTGATACTGAGCAGAAAGAATAGGGAATAGTGGTTCGAAGGTGTTTTTTTCTATATCCCTTTATAGGCGTAACCACGGAAATCAGTGGGTATAACAATTGGATTCTTGATTCATTGTTTGAATAATAAAATAGGTACCTACCTACCTTCAGTTTATACAGAATGTAACGGCTATACTCGCGTATTAAGTCGATGTAAGCCCGACAAGTTTCAGGTACCTTCAGTGAATTTTATTTATACAACGATTAATAAAATAGTTTGCAAGCTGTGCCAAAACAAACGAACATTTTTTGGGTTTTCTTTCACGGTTTATTGCGATGTTCTAGCTTGGAAAAGAAATATTTCATAAGTACACCGAAAATACGATGTTCATAATTATGTACAGAACCCTAAAAGTGCGAGGTCCGACTCGCACTTGACCGGTTTTTTTGATTATTCCTAACAACTTAGCTTAGTGCTTAGGTAACTCGCCGAGAGATTGCGCGTAGATTGACTATTTACCTACTATTTTAGTGGCCACAAAAAATGACTAACCTGCTGAGTTTTATAACGAACGTATATATATAAATATTATAGTGGCTAAAATAATAGGTATTTTTTAGACGTACTGACTAAGTAGATAGGTAATTTAGAAGACAATGTAAATTTTTAGAGCGAATAATGCTATTAAATAGAAGTCTGTTTAATTACCTACATGCCATAACTAATTAACTTCAGCCGTTACTTTGTTATTCGTCAATAAAATATGGTAAGCTAGGTATTTTTTGAGAAAGAACAATGTTGCTGGAAGCAACTTTTTTTAATTTTATTGAGATACAAGTTAACCCTTGACTACAATCACACCTGGTGGTAAGTGACGAGGCAGTCTTAGATGGACACGGGCTCACCGGGAAGGGTTATGACAGTTTTCATACTCCTTTGGTTACTCCTTTGGTTTGGTTTCTACAAGGTATCGTACCGTAACGCTAAATCGCTTGACGGCACAGCACTATGGTGGTAACTAGCCACGGCCGATGCCTCCTACCAAACCAGACCAAGAAATTATAAAATTCCAAACGCCTGCCTGCAATCAAACGTATCAAAAGATAACATACCTACAGATAGGTGGATTTATTATTATTTATTAATTTTAGTTGTAAATAAATAAGGTAGGTAGTTAGGTAGGTACTACAAGCAAAGGTAAGTGACAAGTGACAACAAACTGGAGAAAAAAGTCGAATTTACTTGTTTCTTACGCAAGCATTAAAAAAATACACACATTTTGCTATATTTAAAACCACTTCGGATTCAGACCTTGAGCACTTGATACGACCTAAGAAAACCTTAACTCGATTTACTTTCGTGTTATTGCTTGTAGGTTCGTTCACTGCGTTACATATTGTATTGAACTCTTAATAATTATAGTTAACAGTTTTTAATACCTAAATAGTTCAAAGTGCAAGATAAAGAGGGTTATTGATATCTAAACATTGCGATACAATTTTTGTGAAGTGCTGTGATTACATCTTAAATATCTAAAACAAGGTAAGTAGTTAAGTGGAGTGACTTTGAACTTGGACCCTTCTTTCCAAACTAGTATTAGGAAAGGTTTGGAAGCATTATATTTATTTTCCCAGTGTTGCCATAAAAAAATAGGTGAGATGCTGGAGTAAGATGCCGACTAAGCACTCGTAATACCCCTACTACCTATAATTAGCGATTCGAGAACGTAAAAGCTTGAATTGGTATTTTTATAAAATTATTTGCTAAATGCCACCTAATCTATTTTACCCTTAACTTCGTTTACGTGCATTTAGGCTTTCAAATCTTCCGTAGGAACCTATAATGTCTTTCCGGTATGGAAAATATTTTAAGTGTTCGAGATGCAAGCCATCTGTGCTGCTACTAAACCATTTCCGTAAACAAAATGTAATTTTATGGTAAGGTAGACCGAAGCTAGGATTCGGACAGATTTTCCATACAAAAACTCTCAAAACTTCTTAAGTGATTAACTTGTTTAACTCTTTACTAGCAAAACCCAAAGCAAATTTTTGAAAATCAATGAGGCGGTGGAATTTTTAAAAATCCTGAAACATCTAGTTTTTTCGGTTCCTTTATCCATGTCTGGGGAGCCCCCTTGAAAAATAATTAAATTGAATTTCTAATTCAAAATTTGGTTTTAGGTGTAGAACCTTAATGAACGAAATATGAAAATTTCAGGTTTGTAACTCATTTAGTATACGAGCTAGATACCTGTGACACGCGGACAAACAGACAGCAGAGTGACGTTAAATAGGGCTCTGTTTTTATCCTCTAGTTATGGAACCCTAAAATGATGGGGTTTGGAAATTCCACCCCTTTAGGGATTTCTAAGTTCTCAGTAAGCGCTTGGGTACATCATACTTATTAAAAGGAATTTACCTAGTATTATCAAAATTTCAAGTTTCTAGCCCCAGCAGTTTAGGCTGGGCGTTCATCAGTCAGTCAGTCTTTTACTCGTAAGTATCTACTTATAGATTGGTCAGACGGTTTGTATTACAAGTATAGGAAATAAGCGTCTAGCCATAGTTCAAAGGGATGGGTTATTTGATAGTTAGTAATTTGTTGGACGGAAAACGACAAGTCGGTTTGGCAAGTCGAGTGGCGCAACTGTAACTTCCGTAGTATGGATAATCAAGGACCTTCGTCCAAAACGCCCACATATACAGGCCGTGTATTTTTAATATTTTTTTATCATGTACTTACCTCAGTGACTTCGTTCGTATCGGTTCGGTTCGGTTTAGGTTTTCTACTAAGCTCATCGGATCGGTTTGTTTTCAAGGGATAAAAACTCGCTAACGCGGTGCGGGATAGCGCGGGTGATGTGCGGGTGTGCGGGACGTCTCCACCCCGATTGTCATGTCGACCTGTCGCAAACTAGGTACCTACTTACCTGCTTTAAAAACTATCTACTTATATTATAACTATTATAATTTATTATAACTATCTACTTATATATAAGAGGAAAGATTTGTTTGTTTGTAATCGATAAACTCTGAACTACTGAATCGATTTTAATAATTATTTCACCATTAGAAAGATACTTTATCCAGAAGTAACATAAGCAATAAATTACACATGTACCGTGGGTGAAGTGATGGCAAAGCTAGTATTTTACAAAAGGACAAATTGACTGACTTACATATCAACGTATAGGTACCTAGTTACGGTAGATTCTCTCTTTGACTCATTAATAATTTTGAGAATTTCCTCTAAAAAGCTTAAAGCAAAGCTGGTACCTACCTATATAACCAAAAGTGCAAAAAAAGGAAGCCTACTGTATATTATGGAACGGAAACATTGTTGTTATAAGATATTCCTTGCAGCTATCACTACTTGACCAATAACCGTGTGATATCTGATAGAGTAACATCTTGGATCGTATATGAACGTAATAACTTACCTACTGTACCGACCATAATATAGTTATTATATCTTTTAGTAATTATAATTACCTACCTAGGTACCTACTTAGTTGAATTCGAATTTTTGGAACGTCTAATTAAGCAAGTTCAAATTCACATTCCAAAGTAATGAAGTCATTAACAAAGTTATATATTGAATGCAGTAATGTTTTTATTAGGTAATTGATATTTTATAGGTGCCAGTAAACGTCATGGGTCGGCAAAGCTGCATTGGTGGTATATTGGCTTTCTCTCTACTGGCCAGTGCGTTCTGTCTTCCAACAAGTGTTTCAAGAAGTAGGAGACAATCATCTGATTCATCAGTAAGTTGCTTTACATATTATTTGCATCATACCAAGTTAGCCAGCTTCCATCTGAAAGCGGGCTAACTTGAAAGGGGTATGGCAGTTTTATTAAATCCAACCCCTTAGTATCAAGTATCAATTTCTACGCGACATTGTACCGGAACGTTATATCGCTTGTTGGCACGGTTTTGCCGGTAGGGCAGTAACTAACCACGGCTAAAGCCTCTCACAAAATCAGACCAGACACTATTTGGACATTATAAATTCCCTAATTGGTCCTGATCGCAGTCAAAGACTAAGTAATGGAATAAATAAATCTCTATTCATTAATAGAGAAACTGATGCAATTGAGGTGTCCTTTATTCCGCTATCAATAAAATAATAAGGTAGGTACTTTTGAAGAACTTTTACCTACTTTTAAGCACTCATTAACCCTTTTATGGAAATACCAAGTTCGCTCAATCTATCATCGTTTAACTTGTATAAAGAGAAAGTTTTACAAGGTAACATAATAAACTTTAAGATTCTTCAACAAAAGTTTACTGGTGATGAATTATTTTGAAGAGCAAGTGCATCATGAATCATGCCACAAAGATTGAGTCATATTGCTCTTGAGTGTTACAAAATATGCCTAGTGAGAAGGCCTAGACACCTTTAAAAAAGTGTCTGGGTCTCTCACTTGTTTATTTGTCCAATATTTTGTTTAGGTACTTATTTTAAAATGAATTCGGGTAAAGACAAGACTATTCTATTTTTTCATTTGATATGTAAGCGCCCTGCAATGTAGGATGTGTTATCTTGGACCACAAAAATAAAATAAAAATAAACTTCTAGAACATTTAAAGTTGTCCAATCCAACCTGACTTTTTGTTATAAGTCCTTTTTTTGCCACTTTGGTTTGTTACATTTTTGACGCAGAAGATTTGTACATTATTTGACATACTCGATGAGGCAAGCAATGAATTTACATTATTTACGCAGGGATCATTAGATTTCTTATCATTATTCAGAATGAGTATTGCAATGTTTCTGTAAGATTTAAGAAAAAAATCCGCGCTGACTTCGCTCGCGTTTACGTTTTCAATAATGCTTCAAAAAAAAAAAATTGAGCTTTCTCAATCCCCCCACTTTCTGTGTGTCCACGGTATAGTCACGGTATACGGGTTGATCATAGCGATGATGATGATGATACCAGTTGAACAGTTTTTTAAAAATTTAAACTACTTAGATGCCTACTTTAAAACAACTACCTATCGCATTTAATTCGTTTTTAATTTTTGTAAAAGGTGACCTTTAATCCGCAAACACTTTTTGTGAAACTGCGTCAGAAACAAAAAAAAATAACTTGCTGTGACTTCTGATAAAAAGACGTCTAAGACAGCTCTTAAACCTTGAAAAAACTCCACATACATAATCTCATTTAACTATTGCCAGAATGGTAACACATTCTTAGCATTTTTTATTTGAGGTAGGTACTTAATAGGTACCTAATTAATTGTTTGGTATCTTTTATTAACCCCCGACCCAAAAAGAGGGGTGTTATAAGTTTGACGTGTGTATCTGTGTATCTGTGTGTCTGTGTATCTGTGTATCTGTGTATCTGTGTATCTGTGGCATCGTAGCGCCTAAACGAATGAACTGATTTTAATTTAGTTTTTTTTTTGTTTGAAAGGTGGCTTGATCGAGAGTGTTCTTAGCTATAATCTAAAAAAATTGGTTCAGCCGTTTAAGAGTTATGAGCTCTTTTCTAGTTTTCTTGTAGAAAAGAAGGTTAGATAACCGTTAGGTTCATAATATTATGTCAATAGACAAATGTCAAGCTGTCAAGATGGACGTTGCCTAAATATATAATTATTTATTTGAAAATGATGTTTTGGAAAACTCAAATACTTTGGATCGTCGGGGGTGTTATAAATTTTTAATTTACACTTGTTATGTTATACTTTCTTGCTAGTATTAGGTAAATAAATTGTGGGTGTACCAACCATTTCTGTCGTCTTGAGAATCTGTCTTTATGAGATTCTCTCCTTATGAGAAACAAAAAAAAATGTTAGAGACCCCCACTTTTTTTCATGTAACATCCGTCAGGTCAATTTTTTGGTATAAAATATAGCCTGTGTCACCTGGACCTTTACGATGAATCGATTGACACCTCATTCATCAAAATTGGCCCAGTAGTTTAGGCGCTATGTTGGAATACACAGAATCTGGATACAAACATACACACATACATACATACATAGACTGCTAAAATCATAACCCTTCCTTTGCCGCAGTCGGGTCAAAAGGCTCTGCTGTACCTATAATTATTATTTATTAAAAAAATATCACCGGATGTCCGCACACCGCAAGCCTTGACATCATCGGCTTTCAGAAAACGACAGGTCTTATTATTATACCTACTTTAAAATTGAGACAGGCCTAATTGAAGGACAAACGAACGAACAAACACAATTTCAACACTTTCAACACTTTTATGTAGAACACTGCAATAATATGGACTGCACCACCTAGGTATTATTATAATATGTGATTTAGTAAATAGATTTTTTCATAAACACATTTTAATTTTTTCTTTATGATGCAGAGGTATCATACATATTCACGATTTTCGGATTTTTTCCTTAACATGTACATAGACCTACCTTCATGCTAAATTCCATAATTCTAGGTCAACGGGAAGTAGCCGTTAGGTTTTCTTGACAGACACGACGGACGGACAGACAGACAGAAAACAAAGTAATCCTTTAAAGGTTCCTTTTTCCGTACCCTAAAAATAAATGTGATAAAATGATAGCCTAAGAATTTATTTAGGTATACGCGTAAGTAAATACTAATAAAAGTTGTAACAGCTTGATTATTACACTAATATTATAAAGGCGAACCGCGAAAGTTTGTGTGTATGTGTGTATGTTTGTTACTCTTTCACGCAAAAACTACTGGACGGGTTTGGTGGAAATTTAGAATAGAGATAAGTTATATCGTGGATTAACACATAGGTTTCATTTTATCCTGGAAAATTAAAAAGTTCCTACGAGATTTTTAAAAACCTATTGGTATCCACGCCAAAAAAGTTTCGGGCATTATCTAGTTGTACTTACTTAAAATCTTAAATTAAATGATTTCAGAATGGAGATTCAACGCCAAATGCTACCGATGACAAAGATGTAAATAACGAAGTAGACTTTGATCAGCCTGCACCAGTGCCTTTCAATGACGATGATGATAACGACGATGACTTCCCCTCCTACCCGCAAAGCGACTCATCCGGGGGCGGTGGCAGCAACTTGTTCAGCTTGCTTAGCTTAGTTACATCTTTTCTTCCAGGATCAAGCAGTTCAAGTGTAAGTTTAATCATATTTTTAAACGACTTCTAAAAAGGAGGAGGTTCTCAATTCGTCTGATTTTTTTTTTATGTACGTTCCCCGATTACTCAAAGACGCCTGGATCGATTTGGATTTTTTTTTTGTCAGAAAGGGTATACCTACTTTACAGGTGGTCCTACATAAATTTGGTGAAGATCTGATGAATATCTTCGGAGATGGAGAACAGAACTCCTCAATGTGTCTGTGGTTTTTGAAGTTGGTTTTATTTTTCTTTTGAAAATTTTTTCTTTGTAATTTTTAAGTTATTTGCTGAAAAAAGTTAAACTCTCTTTATTGTCTGATTATTTGTTGCTTTTGATATGCACGTTTGTTTGTGTGTACGTGTTTTACTGATTTTATCTTATAAAAAATCACTGATACTTTTTATACTATGTGTGTGCGTGTTTTCATTATTATAACACTAAAATATCACTAATATATTACATGTCATATGTTGTATAATACATATTATGATGAGGATATCGATCCGATATATTATTAGTGATACCGTATTCGATATCACTAATATTTGATATATAAGTGATATCGAATATGGTATTGCTTGGCTCGAACAACATGTGTGCGTATTTTTTATCACTGAATATTTTTGCACTGGTGTCGACGTTTAGTTTTTCACTAACAAGAGGAATTATTTCATTAATTTATATTTGAAACAACAGCGTTACGTGTTGAGTTTTTGTGTGACAATTTGTGCAGATTTTCCAGAGCACATTTATTTTTATTAACAAGGACTTGGAGTGTGTGCGTTGACTTTTGCGGGAAACCTATCTATTTGCACATATTATTCAATATCGCGAAAGGTAAGTCACCATCTATTTATAATAATAATGTTTTTGCCTTAGGTACACTTCAAGGAAAATTACGAAATAATTTTCAAAAATATATTAATTTTTTTAGATTTTACCATAATTTTACATAATTTATGATTTACTATTTCACTATTTATTTATAAACATATTATGCTATTTTTAGGGGCCAATACAGAAGTATTTAAAAGCAATCGTTAAAAGCAGTAAGCCTAAGATTATTATTCGAAGAAATGGCGTGAGTAATAATGAAATCGATAACGATTATATAGCTGACTTAAAACCACCTCCAATTTTAAAAGAATTGAATAAAAGTACTGCTAATATTGAAATAGAAAATTCCAAAAGCGAATCGAATGAATCTGATAATGATAATAACACCGAAGAAGAAAGTTTGGAAAACGATGAAGAAAGAAATGAGTCAGATGAGAATTCTATTGATATCGACGACGAAGATTATGATGAACCACCGGGAGGGGGAGACGGCGAGGGTGGTGGCCTTTTGGGTCTTCTTGCTGGTCTCAGTGGAGGAGTAAGTTGACATTTTTTTTATTTTGACTCACCCAAAATATGTCAGAATAATTAATTTAAAATGACTATCATAAAAATTAGCTTACCTAAAGTTACCTACATAATTATTCTTGTTCTTGCTATGGGGGTGTTTTCATGTCTGTAATTAATTATTATTGTTTTAGGAGGACGGACAATCTGATTTGGGATCATTACTTGCGACAGTAAGCGGAATTATTGCAAATCTGAGCGTAAGTACTCGTATCCCAATGTTTAAAAAAAAATCAATATTTTTATTATGAGGAATTTGAATGTACCTATAAAATATTTTTACTTTTTAGGGTGATGGTATCGATCTTAATGCTCTGATTGCATCTGGAATTGGCCTCTTTGTTGGATTATTGGTATGTGTTTTGATTTTTGAAATTTTTGCATATATAGAACTTATATTTTATTTATTAATAATTTAGTAGTATATTAAGTAAAGAGATTTATCTGAAAAATAAAATATATCTTGGAAATGAAATAACACCTAATCAAAAAATATATAATTTACAGTCCGAAGGTGAAGAAAATCCAGGTGAAATATTAGCAAGCTATCTGCTTACGTCATTAGATACAATCACAGGTGGAGGCGCGGTGCGTATTTATCTTAATTAAATTCTACGATAAAAATAAAAATGAATTTATACCTATGGTTGATTAAAATAATTTATATTGATTTCAGAAAAACAACGGTGCCTTTTTTGGTAAATTTTTAAGGAAATTAGTGAAAGGCACAAGTGCTGTAAGTAATAAGTTAATAACGTATTATTATTATGAAAAATAATTTAAGTACTTATATTTCGTGTCGTTTTTTTACTATTATATATTTGAAAACATATTTATTACCTTGCTTCATTCAAAACGATGATAATAAAATTAAAATGAAGCACGATCTAATAATAAATTGATTATTATAGTACCTACTAATAATAAATTATTATTAGTACAATATTGTAATTAATTAATTATTTAAATATCTTATGAATGATAATTAATTATTAAGTAATAACATTAATATTATACAGTACAAACCTATTACATCGAGTATATTCGAGTTCTTATTTTTTTTCTTCTCTGGCTTCATTTAATGTTGGTAGGGAATTCAAATGCACGCATTACTGAATACATATTAAAAAAACATATGCCTCCAATTTATAATCATGTAAAATTTCAGGGAGGTGATCCTGACGCGGACTCAGAAGAAAATAACATGGAAACTAAAGACTCAGCTGGATTCTTTGCAAGCTTCCTAATGGGTCTTCTTGGAGACATGTCGAAAGGCAGTTCAGGGTCCTACCCCATGAGACGACACGTTCAGAACAATCTATTGCATTGAATGATGAAGATTTAGAAATACTGCAAAAAAGTGGATACCAAATACTCCAAAAATAAATAAAAACCTTATTACGTTTTTTTTATTATAGTTTGTAATTTTTTATTGAAAAATAAATTATTTGCCTATTAAATAATCAATTTTGTGAAGGTACATGCCTGTTTATTTATAATTTTATTTTAATCGTATATATTTATCATTTCTAAGCCTATTTCAGAATTTTTATTGTCATCGGCACTACTTATTATGCCTAATCTTTATATCCTGTCTATAATAATACACAAATTCAATTTTTCTATTCTAGTATGTATACGTAAGTATAGTACGCCACAGCTTGAGATGGCAATCAGGGTATGAGGCAGGGGGACACGCCGCACACCCGCACCTCACCCCCGCTATCCTACACTAGGTACAGGGTGTGCGGGGCGTCCCCACCCCGATATGTGTTTATGTGTATAACATCCCTCTTTTTGGGTCGGGGGTTAAAAATAAACAAAACAAAGTCACTGTAGATTAATATGTATTTATTTTATAGGGTCAACAAACGACAACAGAAGAGGAAGGCCCGTCACCTTTTTGGACTCTGAAGCTTGACATCTTACGGGCATTGTTTCAATTCGGAACTTCTCTCCTGGGCATTGCCTCATCATCGTCCTCGTCCTCTGTCTTCTCTGCTTCATCCGGTGTCTTCTCTGCTTCATCCGGTTAATTTAAATAATTTTATTCAGTATGCCATAGTAGTAATAATAAAAAATACCAAATAAGTACGTTTGTGCGTTTTATAATTTTTTCTCTGCCGTCGATAGGACTTCGAGTTCGCTGATCTGCAATGTGAAAGTGAATTGGTATAAAGAAAATTTTGCTGAGGCTTATGAAATAATTGTTATTCATAAGTATATTATGTTTCTCATTGGTTTTAACTTTTAGGGTTCCAAATCTCCAGAGTAAAAAAAGAAACCTTACAGGATCACTTCTTTATCTGTCTGTCTGTCTTTCTTATCTGTCAAGAGCGGTCAAAGCGACCAAATCCTATCGGACACTCCCTGTTGACCTAGAATCATGAAATTGGGTAGGTAGCACTGTCGTAAAGAACAAGTAAAGGAAAAAATCCGAAAACTATGTGTATTTTTTTGTGGTTACATCAAAAATTCACGGTACGGGTCGATTGGATGGTACGGGACCCTTCGTGTGTGAGTCCGACTCGCACTTCACCGGTTTTTTTATATACATAGTAGAAACGGATCTTTGTTGAGTCAATCCTATGATTCACATCTTTTGAAAACCTTACAATATAATACCCATTATTCGTTGTTTTTTTTAGTTAGTGCTTACGTACGTTAATTTTATTATTGTAGGTAATTTTTATGGACAGGCATAAATAAGTAATGGTTGAGGTACGAGTACATAGTTCACCACTTACATTAACATTTGGAGGTGTAGAAAGGACGTATAAAATAGTATCGGCCACTTCGCCAGGCTCTAAAATTGGCTGATCAGCGCTATGTCCGATGGTCATTTCAGTACGCACCAGTCCTGGAGAAACGCTCTGAAATAAGGACAATACAACTGTTATATAGATTATTTTGTAATTACTGAGTTCGAAACTTGTCGTCTGATAGGTATTTTTAGGGTTCCTTACCTCAAAAGGAAAAACTGAACCCTTATAGGATCACTTTGATGTCTGTCTGTCTGTCTGTCCGTCCGTTCGTCCATCCGTCCGTCGTGTCCCGACCCTAAAACCCTACCCTAAAAGTACCTATAGCCTATAGGGAAGAACCCTATAGGCTATAGGGTACTTTCCGTTGACCTAGAATCATGATATTTAGTAGGTAGGTAGGTCTTATAGCACAAGTACAGGAATAAATCTGAAAACCGCGAATTTGTGGTTACATCATTAAAATTTTTTTAAATTTGTTTCAATTTTCAAAGTAAGATAACTATACCTACCAAGTGGGGTATCATATTATGAATGGGCTTTACTGGTACATTCTAAAACAGATTTTTATTTATTTTTTTACTTTTGATTTATCATGCAAAATGTCGAAAAAATACCCGAGTACGGAACCCTCGGTGCGCGAGTCCGACTCGCACTTGGCTGGTTTTTTTTCATGGCTGTATTATTGTGATTATCTGTAATGTGTGTTTAATAAACAAAATTAAAAAATAAAACGAAATATAAAAAGATGTAGCTGAATAAAAACTGGTAAGTAACTCTTTACCGTTACTTTAATTTTTCTCTTAGCGTCAGCCATCTCGTTGAGAAGCGCGGCGGTGAAAGCGGTGACGGCGTGCTTCGTGCTCGAATATATGTTGAAGTCCGAGTGGAAAGGTATGTAGTGACCGGCCACGCTGGAACACAACGAAATCGTAATAAAAATGGACACAAGTGTAAATTAAAAATTGATAACATCCCCGACAAGTGAAGGTTACAGTAACTAGAAAAGAGCTGATAACTTTCAAACGGCTGAATCAATTTTCTTGGATTATAGCTAAGAACACTCTCGATTAAGCCACCTTTCAAACAAAAATAACTAAATAAAAATCGGTTTATTATCTTAGGAGCTACGATGCCACAGACAGATACACAGATACACACATCAAACTTATAACACCCCTCTTTTTGGGTCGGGGGTTAAAAACCAGACAAGTGCGAGTCAGACTCGCGCATCGAGGCTTCCGTTGTTCGTACCTTAAAAGGATAAAAAATTATTATAATCAAGTTACCTATTAATATTTATTATGTGACCGTCAAAATTGCGCTTTTTCATCGACGCCACTGCTTGTCTAGTGCACATGATTAATCCTTTATAGTTAACGTCGATTGTAAGTAGTATGGCATCGTCACTCACTTTACCATCAGTTGCATCTGAAATATACGTATCTTTAAAATAGGGATGCTAAGTAGGTTCGATTCCGATTCCAAAAGATCGTAACTTCCGATTAATTTCGCACCTTCGATTCCGACTTCGGTTCCGATAAATAATTCTAACCGGAAGTTATATCGGAGATTGAATAATATGCTGATGCTGCTTAACTTCACTACTAGTAGATAGGTACTGTTTTAGATTCGATCAGATTCGATAGGTTAGGTTTTAGATTCAATTTGCGATTCGATTGTTTTTATTTTCAACACCCAAGTATACACCTACCTGTATTATTTTTGAACTGATATTAAGAATATAACTGACGAATAATGTGTATAGTTTAATTTTCTTAGACCTGCCCTTAACATATCTCTCTTCTGCCCCCGCCTCCGATTCCGGTTCCGATTTCGGTTCCGGTTCCGATATAACCAAATTAAAAACTGCGGTTTCGAATTCGGTTCCGATATAACCACTTCTGTATAACCCATGCTTTAAAACTATTACCAGGAATAATTTTAGAACCTATAGTAGGTAGCCTTTAATTGAGATTACAGGTAAAAGAGCCTCGATAGCTCAACGGTTGAGGAGCGGACTGAATTCCGAAAGGTCAGCGGTTCAAACCCCACCCGTCGCACTATTGTCGTACCCACTCCTGGCACAAGCTTTACGCTTAATTGGAGGGGAAAGGGGAGTATTACTCATGATTAGCATGGCTACTATTCTTTTTTTTTTAAAAAGATTATATAATCACCTGTTATCTTCCCCGGTGCAAACGTTCCAGCATTGTTGACCAGGACATCCGTACCACCGAATTTGTTCTCCACCCATTCAAAAGCTGCCTCTATTTCGTCTACTTTAGAGATGTCACATTTTCGGGAGACAATTTTGCCCGTTCCATTTACTTCTGAATTTAGTTTCTGAAAAATTAGGAGCTACTATTAATACATTGCGAAAGTGTGTTCGTTTGTCCATCAATCAGGCTGCAACGGAGTAACGGATGGACGAGCTTTTTAGCATGGATGTCATGAATATTAATCCGAGAGTGTCATAGACTACTTTTATCTTAGTAAATCATTTTCAACGGGATACATTATATGTATTTATTTTAAAAACATAAATACATCTATCGAAGTCGCAGACGTCATCTAGTTACCTATTTTTAATCTTGCTTATGTTATTGAAGAATTATTATCTGTATTATACGTAAATATTGTAGCTGTAGTTGCAACTACGCCATTCAATTGTGCATTCCTTTCAACTTTACGTAGGTTTACACGGAAGTACAAATTCTCAGTTCTTAGGCTTACATCACAGTACGAGCAATATTTATCGCGATACCTATTTGGATCGTGATATTTATTGAGCATGTAGTCTTAAATCATTATAATGGAACTGTTCATCAAAAAAAAAACCGTGTATCGTTTAACACTTAGGACGAATCCTTTTTTTTGTGTCTCTTTTTATAAAATAAATGACAAATTACAGAATCATCTTTTTTTACTATCTAACTCATGTTACATCTTTCCCCTCAAAAACCTAAACACCTAAATTACCTAGGCCTAGGTGTATCATAATATGTACTACAAATAGCCGGGGGGGCCTTTTAAGTCTTTTGGGGCCTTTGGTAGAAGAGGTATCTAGGATTGTCCATCATCCATAATATATGGATTGCGATACGATTAAGGATAAGTATTGAGCATGTCGGTACTAGAAGCCTTACCTATAGGTACATATAGGTACCTGCGTTGTTTTACTCTACTCAAGGTAAGCAAATAATTAAATTAATAAATAATTTATAATACTACTTTGTTCGACCAACGTTCGATATCTGCTTAAAACGATTTACTTACATCAACTGGGTGCGCCCTGCGAGCCAGTCCGACAACGCTCATTGCATGGTCTACTAGAAGCACGCTTAGGGATGCGCCGATACCAGAACTAGCCGCAGTTATTACCGCTACTTTGTTTGACCAACATTCCATATCTGCTTAGTGATTACTTACATCAACTGGGAACGCCCTGCAAGCCAGTCCGACAACGATTATTCCACGGTCTACTAGATGCACGCTTAGGGATGCGCTGATACCAGAAGTAGCCTCAGTTACTACCGCTACTTTGGTCAACCAACGTTCCATATCTGCTTAAAACGATTCACTTACATCAACTAAGTGTGCCCTGCGAGCCAGCCCGACAACGACCATTCCATGGTCTGCTAGACGCACGCTTAGGGATGCGCCGATCCCAGAACTAGCCCCAGTTACTACTGCTACTTTGTTCGACCAACGTTCCATATCTGCTGAATAAATGATTAATAACCAGTCAATAGAAGCAAAATGAGCAACTAAATCTGACCACTATCAAAAAACTGGCCAAGTGCGAGTCAGACTCGCGCACTGAGGGTTCCGTACTCGGGTATTCTTCCAACATTTTTCGCGATAAATCAAAAACTATTATGCATAAAAATAAATAAAAATCTATTTTAGGATGTACCTACAGGTAAAGCCCTTTCATAATGATACCCCACTTGGTATAGTTAACTTATTTTGAAAATTGAAACACATTTTAATTATTTTTTTAATAATGTAACACCAAATTCGCGGTTTTTATATTTATTCCAGCTGTACTTGTGCTAAAAAGGTGCGTACGTAAAACTCTATCATCAGGTAAGAATATTAAGTATTATGAGATTTTACCTAATAAATTATGAAGACCTGTAAATTGGTATGGAATTATGGATCTCTACAGTTGGGGATATTAAAACAAAACGTGTTTTATTCTGTTTCAATAAGGTAACTTAATAATATCTACTTAAGTACCTTTATCTGGTTTTTTTCGGACTTTACGATTAAAATGCATTAACATTGAGGCTTACATACTATTTTTAAAAACCGCTTAAAATATGCGACGCCCGTCAAAATGGGTTCAATGAACCTGTGATATTTCGTATATTTTTACTGTTATTGAGAGATTTTAAGGTGGGTACGCGATAAGAAAAACATAATATTAAATTCATTAAAGCATGATACCAAAAAAGTTACTTAAAATGTTTTTTAAAAATCTACTTGCAATATTAAAACATGTAGGTACTAGTTAGGTATAAAGATATCTAGGTATATGTATATGTATATACAGTATTCGTTTCTAAGGAATCAGATAATAATTGAAAATTATTAACTACTAGCTGATACCCGCGACTTCGTTCGCGTGGATGTAGGTTTTGTAAAATTCCCGTGGGAACTCTTTCATTTTCCGGGATAAAAAGTAGCCTATGTGCTAATCCAGGGTATAATCTATTTCATCTATCCATTCTAAATTTCAGCCCAATCCGTCCAGTAGTTTTTGCGTGAAGGAGCAACAAACATACACACACACATACAAACTTTCTCCTTTATAATATTAGTGTGAAGAACTACTTGCTTTCCTATGTTTTTGTTTTATTTAGGGGAAACTTAAGGAGCGTGTTTCATAATCTTAAAAAATCTTATCTTTTTATGAAATGCAAAAACAGAATTAACATCAATAGGTAGGTATGTTACAAGATCTCATTTCATTTTTACATATTCCTTAAAACGTAGCCTATTTATAGTAAAACTAGCTGAAGCCCGCGCCTTCGTCCGCGTGGATTTACATTTTTAAATTTCAAAATCCCGCGGGAACTCTTTGATTTTCCGAATCTATCTCCATTCCAGCAAACTTTCAGCCAGTCCAGTAGTTTTTGCGTGATTGAGTAACAAACATCCAAACATCTTACATCCAAACATCCACACTTTCACATTTATAATATTATTAGGATATTAGGATTACTTACCTTTCGTTATTATTTAATGATCAAAAAAATTTAAATAAAATCAGCGTTTTCACTTTTTCCACAATCAACCACTTTGCTCAAACTCTCTAAATGTATTAATATTGAAAGTTCTTAAAACTGATTTCACTTCTTAGTTTAGTGGGGAGCAAGGTACACGCTCATTCATAGGTATCACATTCACTACTGCTATTTGTCTTGTCTGCAACTTCGATAACCACTTTTGTAAGCTAATAAATGACGTTTGTCTATATTTGCATTTAAAAACCAAATAAAATAGAATAGAAAAGAATTAGTAAATATGTATATTTTTATTCAAATAAACTTATACAAGTGCTTTTGAATCGTCAAAATAATTTACCACTCTCTTCTAAAAATAAATAATCTTTTAAAAAGAGCAACCGCTGAGTTTCTTGCTGGTTTCTCTCGGTAAGAAAAGCATTCCAAACCAGTGGTAGATGCATTTGAGGATTCAAAAGTACTTGTGAAAGTTTATTTGAATAGAAATATTTCTATTCTATTCTATTGTATAATAAAGAAAGTAAATATGTACTGGATAATCGTCGCTGTTCCAGCGGAGCGTTGAACTCAATGGTTGAACTGATAAAATAAAGTGTCTTCCCGTAAAATTATTTCATACCTATCGCACTAAACTTTGTATATTGCGGTCCTGTCCACGATATACAATATACATACACTCAGTACCTGCAATGATAAAAACAAGATTAATTATTATTAACATTATAGTAATAAATATCTTTGCAAAACGCTCATCAGCCACTTGCCCAGTGGTGCATTAGGTACTAACTACTAATAATTCGTGCCTAAGTCAAAATAAAAGCTAACTAGGTAGAAGTATGAAAGGGTAGAATAATATTATACCTACATACAACAATAGAGTTCTACAATTAGTAGGTTTCCAATTTATAGCGCAAGAAATTGCGTCCATACAATCATTTGCTCCTATAGACTAGCAGGATCGTTAAAAATATTTCATGATAAAATATCTCAGTGTGATAACAATATGGTATTACATATAAACAGATATTAATTAATTACCTTTTGTTTTTGGAAAATCGAACCTGCTACTAATAAAGAACAAAATGTATGGTCACATTTATCTCAATTTGCTACAATTGATAGTCTGATTTTAAACGTTTAAGGTAGGTAATTTAAGAAAGGTATTTTTTTCAGCCAGGCGATTGATGTATTGTAGTAAAGTAAGAGCTATTTAATAATACTAGGCACCTACTTGCTTTGGCTTTTTCACATACTAGGTACTTGTACCTGCTCCCGGGTACTGTAAATGTTAATTTATTTTCTCTAATTTTAACAGGGCTCTCTCCGTCACTCGCTTCATACAAACGTAGTTCCAATTTCATTTGAATATTAAGCAACCAAAGTCCATGAAATTTTGCAGACATATTCTAGAAACTAATATCTGTGTCTGTGCTGTTTTAGATTTTTCTAAAAATATGTAGTTTTAAAATTACAGGGGCTCAAAGATTTGTATGTAAATTTTTAAGACCGCGTAACTTTGAAATTGAATATTTTAACAGAAATCTGGAAAACCACAAACATAGATATTAGTTTCTAGAATATGTCTGCAAAATTTCATGGACTTTGGTTGCTTAATATTCAAATGAAATTGGAACTACGTTTGTATGAAGCGAGTGACGGAGAGACCCCTCTTAAGTAAATGGGTGCACAGTTTTTTGGAGTTCTTGGTATAGTCGATTTCGCTGAACATTCTTACGTGGTCGGCAAGATATTATGACTGCGCCTGAAATTGAACCCTGCATTGTGATTTGTGACGTCGAATACCTACTGCTGCATTGGTTTTCATTGTGTCAATGGAGAACTTTGGACTAAGTTTTATAGACATACCTATATAGTTTCACTTTATAGGAATGTTACATTGTATATTAGTCAGCATTTTCATTACAGCTATCATTAATCCCTTTTGCTTGTCCCTTTGTAATATAATTGAAACGGTTCGTTCTTTTCTACATCAGTGTCCGTTTGTATACGTTTTCTCATCGACGGAATAGCTACCATACATTTTAACCAAAAAATATATCTACTTAGCCCCTCCATACGTCAGATATCACCTACGTCAATTTACTTACCATTGCGGCTATAAGAACGTCTTATTTTCTAATTTTACCTGCTGTTTTTTTTAGTTTTTAAATTGCATGTATTATGTCCAATTACTCACTAAATAGGTGGTACGTAGACTTTATAGATTACCTTCTAAGGTTGAGCCTACGAATGATGTTGATTTAAAAAATCGATCAAGTGTGAGTCGGATACGCACTCAAGTGTTCTGTACCATCGTACAAGAAATAACAAATAGGTATGATTTTGTTTATTTTTTCACAACTCTACTTATTACGGTTCACGAGATATAGCTCGCAAACGGATGACAGCGGAGGCTTAGTAATAAGGTCCCATGGGCATCTTTTGGGTTTAAAACCCAAAAAAAAGGCTCATATGCACGTGAGATCGAAACTGCGATGCAGTATATTTACTCTTATCTCGAGCAGAATTCTGAAGAGTGTTAGTATTCTCTGGACGAACTGATGGCTTAAATTGAAGGTGACTACCGTCTCCTGGAGATACCATAAAAAAAAATCACGCCACTCACTCTACCACATGGTGGTGTGGAAATGAGTTATTTAGCCAAAACGAGTGTTAGAGTGTGCTTTGTGGCGCTGAAACTATTGAGTCTACAAAAAAAGGTGACTACACAAATTGTAGGAAATTGTCTCTAGTTTAATTGTCACATAGCCATTTTTATCGTAAAATGTGTGGGAAAGAAGTTATCGTGAAAAAACTGTTTTTGGGCGCCATTTTTCCAAGATGGCGGCGCGAGCGGCAAAGGTACGAGGTGGCAAAATAAAATTCGGAAAGAGCACATAGAAATCTATAAAACCACCAATTTGCATAACCTTCTGAAAACTTTCCAGATAAGCCCCTTTTTGACGACCAAATTACTGGGCTAATATAATATAACGTAGGTTCTTAGCCGAAGTTCGAATAAGTAATAAAATTTCTCTCGAAATAAAACTAACCGCAACGTTTGCTTTTAACTGAACTGGTAGGTATGTGGTTATGAAGTCTTGAATGAGTCACGGCTCACGTAGTAATCTTTGTACATGTACCTACTACTGCATTGGAGCACATTGAAGCATGTTTCATTATGACTCACACACACCAGACCGTGACCAAAGTATCGTCATTCGTCATTGATGTCTATTGATAAAAGTTTCATGTACTTACGGATTTACCTAACTAAAAACAAATTTCAACCGGGCCCATTTAAAAACAAACATTCCTCTAAAATCTAAATGAATCTTTTAAAAACCTTTTATTTAATGTTAGCATCAGATATGGTGCATACCTAGTAGGTAAGTAGGTACAAAGATATAAAACACAAAAGCAAATAGGTACGTATGATGTCTTTATTGAAACAAATAAAAGATGAACATAAAAGTTTGATGATTAATGTGTCTTCGTGATACATAAAGACCGGAAGACATATTGTCAATGATAACAATCGTAACAAAGATTCACTGTGAGATAATAATATAGGGTGGGACTATGAATATCCCAGTAGAATATTTGTAACAAGAGATATTTAGTATGAAATAGAAAATAATTAAGACTAGGTAGTCTTTGATTCAGTTTAAGACAGTTAAAATATGGACAGAAAAAAATATTGCAGTCACTAGGATATTAGGATTGCCTATGATTTAGCAAATTCTACGGGAGATATGGAAAAATCCTAGGTACTACTACAACCTTTATATTATTTCTTCACGACGTTTCCCTGGAAATTGATATTTGGGTAACTAGGTAGGTACCTATTACCTATTACATACTTACGATCCTTTCCACACTTTGCAATAATAATATTTGAGTGCCTAGATAAATAAGTAGGTCCTACCTAAAGAAAACGAGACGTTACCTATTCTTATATTTAGGACTTCTCTGGAACCACCACAATACAGCTGTTATTCCAAGTATTTCATCAGTAATAATTTTGATAGAGGTCAATAATACAATATCATGTTTTCGTAGTTTTTCTTAAGAACTGTTTATAATACTTCTCTATTCTCAGAAACCGATTACTCACTTAAAATATTGTGATGGCTTTGGAGGAGCAAGGAAGTTCAAATTACATAAAATTGTCTCCGAGTCGTCTAACTAGTTAGTCGTACGTTAAGTGCTGGTGGCGACAGACGCTGTGATTTTCTTGTATTCATATAAGTAGAAGTCTTTAAAATGTCTCGTCTCACAATTTTGGTGTTGTTAGCAATATGTGCCAGTGTTTTCTCACATACATATCACTTAGGGGCATGTCCTATAGTAGATCCAATGCCAGGATTTGATATGAACCAGGTAAAACATTGATGTTTTTTTTTGCTTACCTACATAATTAGCTTCTTATCATAAATTAAGCAGTATTTCAAAATATTTAATTCTAACTGATTCTTTAATATTACATTATTTATATATATATTTTTGTCATTTAAATTTTTCTAAGTTTATAGTATTTCTTGGGTATGCAGCAATAGGTAGTGCGTATTTCTTAGGTTAAAGTTTATCAGTAACTGATAAGGGCTCATGTATTTCTATGAGGATCTACCTATATGAATTTATTAATATGATGCTCTTACATAAATCACTAAATATGTTTAGTTGAAAGTAAGTAGGTACCTACCTAAATACTTTCATATTATTTTAACTACAGTGTGGTCTGGGTCACCTAAATTAAACAAAAATTACAAAGACATACTTATAGAAGCAAATATCGTATTGTAAATTAGCTACGTCAAGTAAATATGATTATTTACATATGTACAAATTATTTACATATGTATAAAAACCCATAATGACCTGACGTTAATTTGCTTCGCATTGAGGAAGTATGTAATTATATTTGCTATAGGTTGAATAAGTAGTCTGGTCATTATTTGTAAACATATTTTTTGAACCGATCAGCGGATAAACTAAATGACCGATATCCTGCGAGACGAGTTACTGATGTAAACTGTAAAGTCAGTCAACAAAGGTCTTGACCGTGTCATTGACTCTGATAACAGTAAACTCTGATTCACACTAAACAATAATATACTTAAACAAAATGATGAATTAGTAAGTAAATATATTTATTCAGAGAATCCTACTGTTATTTTAGTTGCTGGGAGTCTGGTACGTCATCCAGAAGACGTCTACAGCATCTCACTGCATCACATATAACTTCAGCAGAACTGACGAGCCCGGTCAATATGAATTAGAACAGGTGTCCCAACACTTTCTTTTGGGATTGACGCCTTTGGAACATGATTATCGGTAAAAAATGTTTAACATAAATTACAATGCAAACTGATCTGTTAAAAACATCAGCTAATTAATCTTATAACAGGAAAATATTTATAATTCTCTCGGGATAACATAAAAATTTCAAGAACACTATGTATTTCGATGATTAGCTTGAAAATAACATATATTTATGTAATTTGCTTTAGTTGCAAATGAATTCTCCAAGAAATCGAATGAAACTCTTAAAAAAATTAAGTTTCTGCCATTCTTAATTATATTGGAACTTATCGACAGATATACTGGAATTTTAACTGTTCCTGACCCAGCAGTTCCCGCCCGGATGAAAGTACGATTCCCGCTAAGTAAGTGTTTTTTTTAACTAAAGGTGTATACCTAAATAGGTATAGGTGCACCGCTTGACTGAGAAGGCTTGTAGGATACGGGTTGAAGGAGGGTGATAGGCGATAGCGAATTTGAACTCCTTAATTTTTACGCCAACTGGAATCCCATCGCAACCTACCACACGGGCACGAGCCTTCTCAGTGAAACCAGAATGGTATGCCTACCTATGTATATAGCCTTTTTTGGGTTCAGTACCAAAACCGTAAAAAAGAGACCTTATGGTGCGACTTTTTCCGTTCGTCTGTCCGTCCATTACACGTCTTGCTTATTTCAGTAATTACCTACTAACTAAGTAGCACAGTTTTTCTGATCAGCCTTTTTACTCTCGCTGATACTACTACTGATTCACACTTAGCCATTTTTTTAAATTGGACTAAATTGTCGTTACATACTAAGTTCCTATTGAAATTTTTCAGGTGTAGCTGGGTCTGCGAGCTACACAGTATTGGCGACTGATTACAACACCTACGCTGCGGTGTTTACTTGTCAAAAAATGACTAATATTGCCCACCGTCGCTCTGCTACCATTCTATCCAGAACGAAGGAACTTGATAAGATGTACCTCGATAAGGTAAGATATTACGGCGAAGTATCAAGTGCTTGAAATAATTTGACTGATGATGTTTACCAATCGATTTTTTTATCTCCATCATCACGTTGGAAGCGATTTGCCTCCTGGCCTAAATTTAAACCGCTAGGATATGGAACGTCCGTCCGGCATCAAATTTCCCTTCCGCTTTAAATATGGGTACTTTCAAGTCAAGAGTGAATAGGCATCTTTGAGAAATGCGCCACAGAGGATAGTCTGCATCATCACTTGCCAACAGGTTTGATAGCAGCCGAGCGCTAGTCTGTAGGTATATTAAAAGAAAACCTTTATAATATTTAAGTACAAATAACGACGGTACTTAGAGAATTGGTTCTTTGAATATTTTTTTTTCAAACACCGCTGCACTGTATTGAAAAGCCATCACACATCTTTTGTTTATAACTGTTAACGCCTTATTAGTTATTACGGAAGATAGGTACCTACTTGTATCCGTGCCATGTTCGGCACGTTTCTTCTCTCGCAACTAAAAATAAAATAATAATATTAGAATATGCGCAATAGTATTGGCGTGATTCAGTTACCAACAAAGATTGATATGGCAAAAACCTTTGACGTTAATCTTGACATTGTTTCTTTACTTCCAGATGCGTACAAAACTAGCATCGTTCGGAGTAGACCCGTACGACCTCTCCATCATATCGCAAAGCGATTGTCCCAAACATCCCAATGGCACAGAAGGAGTGAATATCAACATCGATCCTCATACTTTCTCTACACACAATATCGGCGAAGCGGTCAGAAAGACTGGTGGGGTTATTGGTAAGTTTTAGATATTCAACAACAACACACACATAATCTTTGGTATAATAATTCGCAATTGATTAAATCCATACTAATATTATAAATGCGAAAGTGTGTCTCTCCATCTACAACCTTTTCACGGCTGACGAAATTTGGTACAGGTTTGGTAAAGATTGGATTATGTTTTTAAAGATCCCGTGGGAACTGTTTGATTTTCCGGGATAAAATGCCTATATCATGTCAATTAAAGCTACCTCGGTACCAAATTTCATACAAAGTGTTTTTAGGAATCCCGTGGGAACTCTTTGATTTTCCGGGATAAAAAGTAGCCTATGTCCGTCCCTGGGATATAAGCTAATCCTGTACCTTACGTCAGAATCGGTTAAATTGTTGGGCCGTGAAAAGGTAGCAGACAGACAGACAGACACTTTTGCATTTATAATAATATAAGTATGGATTGTTTTATTTAGTAGAACTTCAAGTCGGCGGTGGTGTTGTTACCAAAAAATAATTGTAAACTACATTCCAGTGATCTAGTAGAGATGCCAAGTGCAAACATTTCTGAATTAATTTTAAGACCTCCTATTGGAGCTTAATAGGTGTATAATGTCAATTTATAATTTCAGCGGATGGTGTTGAGTACGTAGTGGATGCAGGCAAGAAGGTGTACCACAAAGTTGCCAGCAGCAAGGAAGACCTTACCGAATCGCCTTCCAAGCCTATTCGCAATTTAAATGACGATGCTGAATGGTTACCTTAGGAGTTAGGAGGTCAGCCTTATAGACATTGCTGTGAGAGGTTGTAATTGACTGAAGTTTAAGCAGTTTCATGTTAAACCTACCTTACTCAATACTCAACAAATGTAGTATTTGCGTAGAGTACTGAAACATTAGTGCCAAATCAAATTTCATGATCTGAAAGCATTTATTTTTTGTAACAATAACAATAGCTGTTATGATACATATTATACCTAGTCTAGCAAAAACATAAACCATGTGAGTCGATAATATAAAATGATATTAAATTTGATTAAAATAGGTTTGAATACTATTTATCAATAAACTATTTTAAATTATAATAAACCATAGTTGTATTATTTAATGCCTGCTAATCTACACTAAGCCCACGTGGTAGACAACGAGGAGATCCGTGCTTAGTAGTGAGCCAGCGCCAGTGGATGATAATGATGATGATAAATATTTTATTAGAAACCCGAAAATTATCGATATCGATTTAACTAGTGCAACTGTCACTAATAAAAGAGCTAGGTACAATCTTTTGTATCAGTTTGGACTCAGCCAAATGCTTGGCCATGATGAACCTATTAAAAGATCATATCCATTAAGGCAAGAAAAAATAAGTTATACCAATACCGATTACCAATACCTGTACAGATTTTGTTTTTATCCTAATTCGACCTAGCCTTAGAATACAGAGCAGTTTGTTCTGTATTCTGAGGACCTAGGTATATCGGTTTTATTTGATTGCAGTTGCAGTTTATTTATAAGTGTTAAATAAATTTTGGCATCGTTAATGCTCACGTCAAGCGCGGCAGACGGTTTGGCCACGATCGCCAACAGTTGACCCAGTCTCTATCTGATCTCAAATCTTGCACCTGCTGTAGTGTAAAAGTATTGAAATATAGTGGAGCGATGTTTGTAACGTAAACTGCGTAAACGCACAATGTTGATACACTACTACTTGGTAGAGTAATTTTGCTATATAAGGGCTAAGAGGCACCGCTACCGGGCGGTGCTTTTTGAAAATGCAAGGTGAGAATAGGATAAGTGTTTCAGAAACATTTTGTTGACGTGATTTTATATGATGAACATTTACCTACTGTATAAATGCAAGTGGCAGGTAATCAAGAGAATATTTTCAAATTCTCTGAACATATATTATGGTTGGTTTCGATGTTTTGCACAAATAGTTTGTGGCAAAAATATTATAGGTACCTACTCGAAACACATAGCATTTGAGAATGAAACTTTTTGAAAATATAGCTACCCAATTATACCTATCCACCGATAATAGTACCGTAACGTTCAATATTTCAGGTTTAAATATGATGCTCTTGCCGACATTAATGTTGTTTGGAATGGTAACGTGTGCATTTCGAAATTTTGAATCTCTCAAAACACCTATGAATATCGGTAAGTTTTTTTGTTTCTTTTATTTTTAAATACTAACCGAAAAGTGTATTGTGGTATTTTGGTGGTGTAGTTAGTTACAGTGCTTTATAATATCACAATACAAACATCCGTTCTATTTAGTTACCTATACCTAAGTTTTCCCAATTTGCCTGGAGTTTACATGCTACAGTATTAATTTTCCACAACAGGTTGTGTTAAAGAAAACAATTACTTTATAACCTTTCAGGTGTAATATTACCACCGAACACTGTAACTGAAATAGCATTTGCATCTGCTCTTGCGCGAGCATCGATGGAAAGTGAGCATTATAATTTTGCCATGAAAATTGTGTATGCTCCTTATGGAGACAGCTTTGCAGCATCTAGAGCTGGTAAGATTATAAAGAAATATTTTTCTTATACTTACTTAGTTCTTTCTTTTAAATTCTAAAGTTCGGTAAGATTTCTTGGGCTACTTGACATTGCTTTACCATCAGAAATGCAGTTATGTTGTGAGGCGGTCAAATCTAAGCTACGAAACTATGTAGCTGTTTTCACTCACTAAGCAGTGTAGCGAAGCGGTTAAGATGTGCTATGAAGAAGCGCCGCCGTGAGGCAGTTGTGCGAGGTAGATGTGGGACTGGAGCTAAGCGATGCATCAACGATATGGAGAGCACGGGGGCTACCTACTCCTGCATCCATAGCTCTCATCCATAGCCCGTTTCCAGTCACCAATGCTAAGCTATGGAGCACTAAAACTGGCCAAGTGCGAGTCAGACTCGCGCACTGAGGGTTCCGTACTCGGGTGTTATTTCCGACATATTATACGATAAATCAATAACTATGCATAAAAATAAATAAAAATCTGTTTTAGAATGTACAGGTAAAGCACATTCATATGATACCCCACTTGGTATAGTTATCTTACTTTAAAAATTGAAACACATTTTTTTTGTGATGGACAGACAGACAGACATACAGCATAGCATCTTTACTGGAAAGGTTGCCTAATGAAAGGCTTCACAAGAGCCGTTGTAAATTACAAATGACACCCATTCTGCCTTCAAAAAACCTCTGTCTTCTTTTATAGCGTGCGAATTGCTGGCAAACGGTGTTATAGCAATTTATGGACCTACCGATATTGTTTCAACTTCGGCAGTTGAAGCTCGATGTCGGGCTGCAAGAGTACCTCATATTCAAGTAAGGCCTATACTTACAGTAGCATTTTTCAATAATTATTTCGGTTTTTTTAAAGACTTCGTCTTTGCTAGGTACTTTAAAACAACGTTGAGGCAGATACCATGTCTTTAAATGGCTTTTTTATCTTCAATATTTCATGTAACTGTATTATATATTAGTATTATATAGTAACTGATTTTACTTTACATAAATGTGCGGTAGTCTGAAGCATCTCTTATAATGGAGGTTCAAGCAAGATATTGGAACTCGCTGATGGCACTTGATTATGACAGTCAAATTTTAACTCATTTGCTTTGTTTTCATGGTTAGTCATGGTTGGATAGTCATGAAGACTAGCTAGTTTTCAAAAAACACAGTGACAAGAGTAGGTACCTACAATGAAGGAGATGTAGCGCTGGGAATGGAAGCGCTCTTATAGGCAGGGTACTCAAGTCAGAACTAATTAATATGTGTTCATTTAATGAGTCGATTTTAATATACTTGTTGATTAGCCAAAAACTTTTTATACATTTAACTTATAAGAAAATGCTTAAAGCTTGTTGATTTCTCTGTTCAAGTAATAATATTTTTAAGGCGGTGTGGCGACCACCTCAAGTTCGAGGACTAGAGCGCCCGACTCCCCCCAGTATAAACTTGTATCCGGAAGCAATTGCTCTGTCCAAGGCCGTTGCCTTGTTTATTAAGGATAGTGACTGGAACAGATACACGCTGCTCTACGATGACGATCATGGTGAGATTTCAACTAACTTGAGGTGTAAAATGTCATAATAAAATTAAACACGAACAATTTTTGACTATAGACACGAGGAAAAAACTGCAGATAACGCTAATTTTAGTGATACCTACGAGAAATAATATTTTCTAGGACTCATAAGGTTACAAGAGATCTTAAAACACGCTGATCCAAGCCACAGGTGGGTCGCGCGTCGGTTGAAGCCGGGTGAAGACAATCGGCAATTGTTGAAGGCTTTAAAGGCCTATGGTGAATCCCGAATAATCATTGATTGCCCATCCGATAGAGTCCTGGATTATTTGCGACAAGCTAACGAAGTGAAATTCTTTGAGGATTATATGGTGAGAAATAAATTGTCGACTTTCTAATTTGTCTATTTGATCGTTACATAATTAAGTATGTTATGGATATGTTTAATTTTAAAACAGATAAATCATTATGATTTTACAAAGTGTAATTAAATAACCTACTCATCGGACAGCTAATCCATTATTTATTTAAATTAGAGTTACGTTCTCATATCCCTGGACGCGCATACTTTGGATCTGCAAGAGCTGAGATCGGGATTATCCAATGTCACATGTTTAAGGATATTTGATCATTCCGATTCAAGGACAAGATCTTATCTCGCTGATTGGAAAGCGAGGACATCACCTGATATAAAAATTCCTAGTCAAACACACGAAATAACGGTAAGTTTGAACTAAAGTTTTGTTTGATATAATAGACAATATCTAACAAAATCGTATAAACTATGATGTCTTTAAACTTTATTTAAAAGTCCAAGATCATGCAAATAATATGTGTCTCCAGTTTCACACAGGAAGTTACCTACTTTACCTACTTGAGTAGGTACTATTGTACTTCTAAATTGTACTAGTATTTTCGCTCGACAGTAATTTTCTTAAGCAAACTTCTAACAGTTTTTAGCCATCGATATTTAAAAAAAATCTCTTTATAGGTAGAGGCAGCTCTTGCAAGTGATGCAGCAAGATTAATTACAGATGCAGTGGAAAGTGCACCAGATGAATTCAAAATAGAGGCCCAGTCGATTGAATGTGGGTCAGATGCTCAATGGGAGATTGGAGAAGAATTTAATAACCATTTGCTCACGGTACCTACTATGTCTGCAGCAATTTTCCGCATCGCCACATTTTTTTATTTATAAGTGATCTTAATTATTATGATTTTACTTTATCGTACAATTTTTTCGTAGAATCCAATAACTGGTATAACCGGACAGATAAAAGTCGATAATACAACCGGAGAAAGAACAAATTTCAATGTTGAAGTAATGGAACTTTCTAACAGTGGTTTTAATATAATTGCTCAATGGAATGCAGAAGAGGGTTTCAAATATGCTCGCACCCCTAGTGAAGTATCGGATCTTTTAGCGGAAAAATGGCAAAACAAAACATTTAGAGTTGTTTCTCGCATAGGAGCTCCGTATCTTGTTGAAAAAAAGCCTAAAGAGGGTGAAGTGTTAGTTGGTAATGATCGTTATGAGGGTTACTCAAAGGATCTTATACACGAAATTTTAAAAGAAACACTGCACCTCAATTACGAGTTCGAAATTGTGCCAGGAAATCGTTACGGGTCTTATGATAAAGAAACAAGGAAATGGGATGGTCTGATAGGTTATCTTGTAGAAAGGGTATGTCTATCTTACATAAGTTATTATCGTTGAGTTGAATATGCTGTACTTACGACTATATCTTCATTAGTCTGCTTTTACAACACAGTGGAGAATAATGAATTAGTTTTAAACTCCGATATGCTTTTGCAGAGAGCCGACTTAGCACTTTGTGATTTGACCATAACCTACGAACGGAGAGCTGCAGTAGACTTCACGACTCCGTTTATGACGCTGGGAATCAGTATTCTTTATTCAAAACCAACACCACCGGAAACAGAACTTTTTTCATTCCTGAAACCATTTTCGGTTGACGTTTGGATTTACATGGCAGCAGCTTATTTGATGGTTTCACTTTTCTTACACATTTTAGCTAGGTGATGTTCGTATTATAAAATATAAACTGCCTATAGCTAAGTTCAACAAAACCTCTACGATAAACCTCTACCTACATGAGTTTCCATGCCACATATTTGATGGTCCTTTTTTTGTTTAAAGATACTTATTAATAGAAGCTGATAATGATCAGTGTACAAATACCATCTACCATATTGCCATATTATATATTGGTAGATATCATATATTACCATATTATATATTGGTAGATACCATATATTACCATATTGAGATTGTCAAGCTAAGCAATTTTATTTACAGATTAGCGCCGAATGATTGGGAGAATCCTCATCCTTGTGACAAATCTCCAGAAGAACTTGAAAATATATGGCATATCAAAAACTGTTGTTGGTTGACTATGGGATCAATCATGACACAAGGATCTGATATTTTGCCAAAGTAAAGCATTAATTATTGCATTCAAATCCTGCCCCCTTTTAACAATGAATGATCAAAAAATAAAACAAGGCGTATAATATTTGTTATAGTCTTCTTTAGTCTACAGATTATTATTATTAGAGATCCAAATCGTCATAAACTTCAGATAATAATTATTGACTGTGGAATCGAACTAATATCTACGATATCGATCTACTAATGATATAACCTATTTATTATATCACAGGGGCTATTCTACGAGATGGGTATGTGGAATGTGGTGGTTCTTTGCACTTATAATGTGTTCGTCCTACACTGCCAATCTAGCAGCTTTTCTTACCAATGCTGCTATGGATGACTCGATTAAAAGCGTAGAAGATTTAGCTGCTCAGACCAAAATTAAGTATGGAACGGTGGAAGGAGGTTCTACATCTTCGTTTTTTAGGGTGCGTTATTTTATTGTAAAACTATTTAGATTATACTAGCGATTTCATCCGAGTTGTTTAAGGTTCTTAAAAACCCCGTAGGAACTCTTTGATTTTTAGACGGGATAAAAGTAGCCTAACTGTATCTATCTCTAGGATGCAACTCTGTACCAAATTTCGTCAATATCAGTTACAGGGATGGGTACAATTTTGCATTTAAAATATTAGTATGGATTTGTACTCTCACGTTACAAACATAATATGCATAATATACATACAGGCATCACGAAAGAATCTAAATTGTGAGTTTGATGCAACAACGGGATCATATCCTTCAGTACATCAATAACTTGCACTGAACGATAATCCGGTGGGTGTACAACGATGAACTACTTTATTGGAGCAATAGCTCCAATAAATAAATTAGATAGTAATTAGTTCGGTATAAAACCATTGTTTCTATCAACATAAAAATTTTCAAAAGAAAAATAAAACCGACTTCAAAACCACAAACACTAAAAAGTAAAAAATAACTTTTATTTAGCTACACTTGTAATGTGCCTAGGTATGAAGTCGTTAGTCGAGCGAACAATATTAGAAATCCAAGAGTGAAGCTCGCCCAACTTTTTTATTTCACAATGTTTAGTGGCCCCACTGTACTATAATATGCTATGCCCAGTTAAAACCCTACTGTTTACTAAGCTATTACACTGATCGCGAGCAATTTGGTCTTATCCATTGAGGAGTTCTGTTCTGCATCTCCGAAGATATTCATCAGATCTTCACCAAATTTATATGGAACCACCTGCACAGTATACCCTTTCAAACAAAAAAAAAATCCAAATCGGTCCAGGGGTCTTTGAGTAATCGGGAAACATACATTAAAAAAAAAAAGATTCCGACGAATTGAGAACCTCCTCCTTTTTTGAAAGTCGGTTAAAAAACATCGTATAAGTACCTACAAGCATTAATACATAGCTTAGCTACAGTTTAAAACAGATCAGCAAATTAAAAGTACATTGAATATGGTTTGAATGGACCCTAAATAATTTGCACTGAATTATAGCGTTCAAATGTTTCTACTTATCAAAAAATGTGGGCAGCTATGGAGTCTGCCAGGCCATCAGTATTTGTTAAAAATAATGATGAGGGTGTTGAAAGAGTATTAAAAAGCAAAAGATCCTATGCATATCTGATGGAGTCTGCCGCAATCGAATATCAACTGGAAAGAAATTGCGAGTTAATGCAAGTCGGTGGCCTACTTGACTCTAAAGGATTCGGGATTGCTATGCCATTTTGTAAGTATTACTGTCTTAACCCCAAAAAATGCAGCTAAAGCTAGAGTTTGCTAAGCTAAAGTTTAGCTACCTTTTTATCTTGTATGATTAATAATATTATACAATGCCTGTCATACCGCTTCCAGGTTAGCCTGCTTCTATCTTAGACTACATCATCACTTACCACCAGGTGAGATTGCAGTCAAGGGCTCTCTGATCTGGTTATCTCAGAAGACTATAACTAAAATTAATATATCTACTACAATTTTATTTCAGCATCTTCATATCGTACAGCAGTTGACAATGCAGTATTGAAGTTAGCTGAAAGTGGGAAACTGGTTGAACTCAAAAATCGTTGGTGGAAAGTACCGCCAGAAGAATCGTGTTTTGTAAGTAGCTAAAATTCTTCATCACACTAATATTATAAAGGCGAAAGTGTGTGTGTGTGTGTGTGTGTATGTTTGTTACTCCTTCACGCAAAAACTACTGGACGGATTGGGCTGAAATTTAGAATGGAGATAGATTATACCCTGGATTAGCACATAGGCTACTTTTTATCCCGGAAAATCAAAGAGTTCCCACGGGAATTTTAAAAACCTACATTCACGCGAACGAAGTCGCGGGCATCAGCTAGTATTAAATATATACAAGAGTTAATGTTGTTCTATAATGACAATTTTTAGAGCCGGTGCCAATTGTTAGCCACACGAACCGTTTACTTTTCATATTTTTTGTGACTCCACATTGGTATTTGATTGGCATTATTTTGTCTTTTACAGTTTATATACTTACTAATATTTACTTACTTATGTGTCTCAATTATTTTACGTTTAATTTTCCTTACATGAGTTTATTTTGAAGCTGGATTTTTTAATATTTGTGTACCTCAATTTTGTTTTTTAGTCAGAAGAAGCTAGTGACGAAGGAGCCAGTGCTGGCGAATTGGGTGTGGATAATGTTGGTGGTGTGTTTGTTGTATTGGGGATAGGGTGCGGGATGGCAGCGGCTATGGGTGGTCTAGAGTTTCTGTGGCATGTCAGAGATGTGGCTGTTGAACAAAAGGTTAGTGCTTTTCTTTTCCCTCAGTTTTTAGGGATCTGTGCCTCAAAAGGAAAAAGGAAACCTTATAGGAGCACTTTATTTTCTGTCTGTCTATCTGTCCGTCGTGTCTGTCAAGAAAACCTATGGGGTACCTACTTCCCGTTGACCTAGAATCATGAAAAGCAGGTGGGTAGGTTTTATAGCACAAGTAAAGGAAACAAACCGAAAACCGTGAATTTGTGGTTACACCACAAAAAAAATGTGTTGACGAAATAATTAATTTATTAAATCACATGTAGATGGCGCAGTCCGTCATTAACTTGCAGTGTACATAAAAGTGTTTACCTTTTTTGTACGATGATGGCACGAGTCCGATTTGCACTTGACCGATTTTTTTTATACAGGTACTACCTACGATGATTTCATAAAATAATTTAAGGTCAAGGAGATCAAGACCTTTTTACTCGATAGCTACCACTTTTAATAAGATTTTATTAGGTTATTAATTTTTCAAGTTGTTTTTAGATGACACCTTCGGAGGCTTTTTGGGCAGAACTGACGTTCGCTTTAAGTTTTTGGGAAACGGAGAAACCCGTTCACCACGACCGATCCTCGTCATCTGCATCCGGTTCAAATATAGCTTCAAGAGCATCATCAGTGCTAAGATCAGCCGTAGATCTCTTTCATCTTGACGTATTTAATAAATAGTCATTGTTTGTGAGCAATGACTATTCAAAAAATATATATATATAGGTATAATGTATTGAATGACCGTACAATATAAAAAATTGTTTAAGATGATAAAAGAAATAAAAAAAATACACTGATATTTCTATGTACTTATTTCAGAAGTTATTATTTTTGACAAGGCATGCCACTTTGCATGAACGACTTGCGCGACTCCTACATTGATGGTAGGTACTAGCTACTATGTCAGAAACTTCTCCGCAAGCTCCGTTTGTTTCTATTTTCTATTCAGAGGTGTGTTGTGTTTTAAAAAGCACTGAATCGATTTTGATACCGTTCTATGCATAATTGCATATTATGTTTCAACGCATTTGATAGTTTTGTGATAGGCATTTTATGATTAAAATAAATAACATGGATTAGATTGGATTAATTGCTTTTATTTAATTCAGTATTAAGGTAGGTAGGTTATATTTATTGATAACAGAAATAGGTACTTAATTGAAAAATAATATATTTTAATTTACTTAGGAACTCATACTACCAACTGAAGTTAAAAGTAACAGAATGATTTTAAAGTTCCAATAGAACTACGTATAGAGTCGTAGCACCACCAATAATCTGCAACACAATATTTTGTAATTTAAAATAGACATTTAGTAGATTATAATCTAATAGATATGTAGTACATTGTATTACATGCGCAGTAGCCAATTGATAACTTAATTATTTATATTATTACCTATCTATTCATCCTGAGGCACTAGTAGAACTCTTTGTAGGTCCTAGGCTTTGGCCCTTCTGCATAGTCCATGTATTGCAATCCTCTGCCTCCTCCAGTCTGTATTTACCTAGGTACCCATTTTTCTCAGCTCTTTTTCGACGCATTATTTATTTTTCTTTATTACGTAAGTATTTAGCTATCTATTGTAAAAATATTAACACCAAGCAAGGTATCACATCTTCGTCGTAACACTCTTGGCAGAGCGGTCGTGGTCATCACGAAGTGACGTTTTTGGAGGCAGATGACGTTATACGCCTCACAAGCATTCGCCACTTCTTCCTGCTGGCCGATAGTCTGGTGTTGCTTTGTAGGCTACAAGATATCAAATCTGCGCTAAGCCGACGATACCACCTTGTTTGCGACTGGTGCTCGTCATATGGAAGAGCTACTCATCAAATTGGAACGTGTCAGTCTAGAGTTCGGATTAATCGCAGTAAAACTAAGATGATGGTTGTAAACCATGCCAATAATAACTTGCCTGAAGTTATCACATACACACGGATAATTTGGAACGGGTTCGTGGAATCTTGGTAACATAAAACTAAGTCATCTCTCGATAATAAAAAAACTCTGAATACTTACTGTCGATATTGTCGATCTTCCAAGAGAGAAAATTCCCATCACTGAGATAGAAACGTCATTGAGATGTAACAGCTTGAAGAAATTATCCATCTCGTCAAAAAGTGGATCAGCCTCATGAATCACCTCGCACATTATGCGGGCAACCAGCATCTTTGTTTGTGATAACTGCAATTAATACGAGTAGGTAAGTAGGTGTATACTTAAGAATATCTTCTCCGTGTCTTATATTTGATTGCTGGGGGGAATCATGACTTATATAACCCTTTCCATTAATCACATGGAATTTGTTGGTATTGCGACAGGCCCCCACATCAAGATTCCGATTATAACCGACTTCCAAAAAAAGAGGAGGTTCTCAATTCGTCGGTTTTTTTTTTGAAATAATAATGATGATTAGATAGTAATCTCGATGGAAGCCTGCGAATAAAAAACCGTTACCAAGAGAGAAAGCTACTATAAAATAAGTATTCTGTGGTTTAGCTGCTGAAAAGAGGCGATCGCTATAATAAGGATAGTAGCCAATGGGCGTCCAGACTTTTTCACGCAACACCAAAGTGTAGGTATGTATACATATAACCTAGGTAACAAAATAAACATTTACTTAGATACCTCTTCTTGGATACGATGGCAGGGCTGCACGATCAGTACAATTCTCAAGGTGTGGCAGGCAAACCAGACACACTCTGTCGCGATTAACACATATTTGAGGTCTAAAAACATCGATAAAACGCTTAGGTACATTAGTCATTCCTGTATCATAGCAAGAAGGAAGAAAGAGACAAAAAATAGAATACATAGGATGGGACATAATATCCTAATCAGTAATAGTAGGTATACTAGATGAAACCCGCGACTTTGTCTGCCCGCGATAAAGTTTTATTCCGAATCCAGTGGGAACTCTTTGTTTTTCTGGAACAAAAAGTTACCTACATTCGCCCCTGGGATACAAGTTATCTACGTAGGTAGCGAAATTTCATCAACAGATGCCAGTTGAGTTCAGGGTTTAAAAAACTCAAGCGCCCGGGGTGCGTACCTGTAATACAGCACGCTGCTTGTATGAGATTATTTAAAGTGATTACTAAGTACATAGTGATGACCACGACGTGGACGAGCAGGAAGATGTTTTCAGTATCGTTTAGGTCTCTCATCACTTCGCATGTTCGAACGAAACCGTTTGATAGTGCACTGATTTGTCGTGCCAATTTCATCCTTGGTGTCATTTTTATATCTACAACACGAAAATGCAAAAAATGTATTCAACATAGGTAGGTTGAAGTGCGGGTGTGAGGGGCGTCCCTCCGCCTGATACCCCGATTGCCATGTCGACCTGTCGTGATCTATAGGTACCTATTGTTGATGATAAGTATAGCCACATTATAATATTATCAAGAGCTGCTTCTTCTATTTAGCGGAAATCGTATCCGTAGTCGATCGATAGCAATATTGATAAAAGTACTGTCAAAAATTGTAGGTATGGTATTTTTTGACAAATACCTAGCAACATGGCTAAGTAACTTATCAAGCAGATTTCAGATAGATTAATTATCGGATTGATAGATTGATTAATTTCGGCCGAATATTTTGGTCGAGGATTGTGTTTCCTGCCAAGTGTAACAAATACCTTCAAAACAAGAGGCATCTTCTAATAATCCATAATCATATAATAATCCTTATAATTGATCTGTTCAATTGCATGTAGAAAATCTACGGATTATGATTCTAATAGATCTTAGTTAGTCTCGACATAAAAGTAGTAGTGTATTGTGAAACTTGTTTCGTGGGATGACTTACCAAAATATTTATTGTGTGAAAGTCATCATTAATAATAATCTGCAATCCACGATCAAAGAATCAAAGAATCAAATGAAAAATTTTCACAAGTACAAACTTGTTACAAAACATAAAATCTTCAAGATAGAATCATGTACTTAATTTTTACCTCTTTCCATATTGCCAAGTAAGTCTATAGCCTTGTTGATCGAAGTTATTGGAATGTATGAAAGACTTATTTCATTTCTGTTTGGATTATGATTGGACGCTGTAAAGCAAAAATATAAGTAAGGTTACGATATAATTGTCTGCATATCATAACTAACTCTCTACATAACTCTTCCTACAAAACGAATCGCATAAACAACGTTGTTACTTAGAAATCAGTACCCATGTTTGTAGGAGTGAAAAATTGGAATTACAAACAAGGTGTAACCAGAACGCTAGCAAAAACGAAGACAGGTGATAATACTGATGATTATTGATAAGATACTGAATTAAACATCTGACTGACGCTAGAGGTCAACGAACGTTCCGTAAATATAATCAATGTCGCGTCGTAGGTGCGGCATTGACCCGAGTTTTGCACCCTATAAAATGCGGATTTGAAAAATACTAAATCACTAAAACTACATGATAAAGCAAATAGTGTTTGGATTTGGATTGTTGTTAAAATAGAATAATAACAACGCTAATTTTTTGCTAGCGTTCTGGTTACATCCTATAAATCACACTTAATATTATAAAGGCGAAAAATTGTATGTATGTATGTGTGTATGTATGTTTGTTACTCCTTCACGCAAAAACTACTAGACGGATTTGGCTGAAATTCGGAATGGAGATAGATAATATCCTGGATTAGCACATAAGCTACTTTTTATCCCGGAAAACCAAAGAGTTCCCACGGGATTTCGAAAAACCTAAATCCACGCGGACGAATTCGCGGGCGTCAGCTAGTAACAAAATAAACTAACTTTCACGACTTATCTCAGAGAGAATATCCGCAAGACATTTGTTGATAACTTCAAAGGAGGAGTTGATATGCAGCGTTACAAGCACGAAGTGCAGTGTCATTATACCCAACGAGCCGTAGACGGTTACATTTGCTATCATGACAATGATCAGAAACACTAAAACATAATTATTTTGTTTAGTTTATTAAGGTCCCCCGAGACTATCAGTGCCAAATTACAATGCATGTGCCATTGATGCAGTTTCAATCAGTTTGTCAATGGTTTTGCTCACAATTCTTTGATTTAGAAAATCTTTTTAATCTAGGTAGCTCTTTTTAGGTGCATTTAAGTAACTGTGATACCTAGATACGCAAAACAAACAAAAACAATATGTTAAGAGAATATTAGCATACATTCGCCGTTTTGCCATTGGTCCACCAGTGGCATCATCCAGAATTCAATCACAAATAAAATTAATAGAAAATTGGCATGCCATAGTTTTGGTCCTGATGTATAGCTATAATTGAGGGTATTTTTAAGCTGAAAATTAATTATTAATTAATAAGTCATCAGTAAGTATTGAGGAGCTATTACAGGTGTACTGAAAAAATGATCGGTCAGTTGCGTATCGGACTTGCACACGATAAAGGTTCCTTACCACTTGCTTTCACGGTTAAGGAAATCATTATGAGGGAACCTAACATGTAACAAGTTCTACCTATAGGTACATAATATAATGGCAGTCTGTGAAGTCTGTCAATCCACACTTGGCCAGGGTAGTGGCCAGCCTAAACGGTGAGCCCTTCTTATTCTGAAAGGAAGCTTATATGAGCTTGAGGTGGTTATTTGGAAATTACAGACAGACACCTCAATTTTATTTATTAGTATAGATTACAGACAGACACTTCAATTTTATTTATTAGTATAGATACCTATTACTACCTTATTTATTTCTGAAGTAAATTGCAAGTATCTCTTCATTTTGAACGCACTGTAAAAAGCAGAATAGCACGTTGCTGCCACAGAGATAATAATATTGACAATGGCCAATAAACGATTACTATTTCTCGAAACTTTTGGATCAGGAGTTGGGCCTGCTACAACTTCTGGCTGCAATATTAAAGCTGCTATGATAATCAAATCTGTAACAGAATTAAAGATCAGTCTGTAGTTGAATCCGGTTGTAGAGGATAATGTTAATAATTATTAATCGATCAGCTCATAGACTAAGAGACCGTGAGAGCCAGACCTTCATTACTTTATAAAAGCTGAAAGTTTCTATGCGCATTGCCAACAACACAGGGAGGAATGATCAGCGACTATGAAGTATGGATCATATGGTGGCTTTGGCTTAGTGAACTGATATTGTATCCAAGCAACGACTTCATGATTGAATAGGACTTAGAGTCCTGTTTTCTCGACCCTGATGATATAGGGTGCAGCACTCGTAAATCTAGATTCAGCAACTGTTGATGTCCTAATATTATTAAAAACCAAGCACAGACTACAACTTGAACTCCAGGTTCCAATTCCTCAATCCAGACGCTGCAAGATACTAAACTCCTAAACCATGAAGTGAATACTTTTCATTTCAGTGCTATTGAAACCGGTTGACTTTTTACCGGACTACGGCAAAGCTGAAAGGAAGGGTTATGATTTTAGCAGTTTATGTATGTATGTATGTATGTCAGCGAGTGAACGTGCAGCAAGTAGGTGTCACTCATATTCACACGTTTTATCGCTCAAAGTTCAGCGAGCCTATATTGATGCTTGCGAGTTGAGGGTAGGTAGTATTAATACTGACTCATCACAGTTGTAAACAGGATTCCGAGATAGTAGAAAGGACGTGAAATGTATGCAACCGTGGTGGTACGCGTGGACTTGAAGCGTAGTGGCACGATGCCGTACAGCCGTGACATCCATAACACGGACAACAATGCCTTGTCTACTGGCCATTTTTCTTTGATGATCGCCATTTTCTAAAACCACAATTTATTTGTAGAATAACTAGTATCTCTTATACTACGTCTCTAAAATATACTAGAGTCTAAGGATGAATACTATACATTGCACACTATTCTGCCTGAAAAACGTATTTCATAGGTATAATAAGATACCTTATTTATAGGGTTATACTAGTAGTATACTGTAAAGAAAACTGGAAATTAACTATTTGAGTGGGTAGGTAAAAGTACTTAAAATAAAAGAAAACATTTTTTATTCAATAAAACTTTTACAAGAACTTTTGAAACGTCAAATGCATCTACCACTGAGGCGGAGCCATGGATTTCTGTGGGCGGAGCGTATAGTTTGCCTATTATGCAGATCACCAATTTTCTGGTAACTAAGAATATTTCTATATTTATTGTAAATATATTGTGAGCCCTGTTGTATTTCCTTGAATTTCTCTCAAAGGAAATCGTGTGGTTTTTTTTAAATTATAAATTGCGCGCACCTATTGCCCTTTTTGTTAATAAGTACGAATATTTTTCCAATATAATATTTTCTTCCTAGGGTAACTAGTTAGTTATAGCTACCTATACGAAATTGTAAATGATTTAATTATAATTTGACAGAAACGACTATATTGTACGGCAAATAAATACTTTCCGACCTTTATCTAGTTTTTTTATTATTTATTGATTAGGTATCCCAGGGAAATAATGCGATTCGAAGTCCGAACATACCTACTTATTTAATACCTATATGTGGATACACAACCTGCCCAGACTATAATAATAAATGGATTAATTATATAGATCGTAAAACTGTGATTATACAGATGCTATAAATGTATGTATCTAATGCAGCGACGGATTATGTCCGTTAGAAGTCCGTGGCGGTAAATCAATGAAGCCCTCTTTCATTGTTTCCTCTACCTCTTTCTTTCTTGCGCTACCACATCCGTTCCTCAGCATTCCTCATACAGATAGGTACTTCCCGCCACCCTGGTTATACCGTCAGAACCGTGATAGCCTAGTGGTTAAGACATCGGTTCTTTGGGAGGTCGGGGGTTTGATCCCGGCCACACATTTTCAACTTTTCGGAGTAATGTGCGTTTTGAGCTATCAAATATCATGGTTGTATTAAAAACATCGAAACCTGCGTGCCTGAGAGTTCTCCATAATGGCCTCACGGTGTGTGAAGTCTGCCAATCCGCAAAAATCATTTCAGTAAAATGATTTCAACTCTTTTGGAGGCCTCCTAAACCCGAAGCCCAAGACGGACCATCGACCGACTCTTTAGTCCGTCACTGCCCTAATGTAGTAATAATTACATGTCCAACAAACAAAGGAAAAATATTTACCGATGTTTACTTTATTGAACCTAAAACTGAGTTAGCAGACACCCGTGACTGCACTCATGATAATAGTTTTTGATTTATCGTGCAAAATGTCGGAAAAAATACACGAGTACGGAACCCTCGGTGCGCGAGTCTGTCTCGCACTTGGCCGGTTTTTTTATTATTATAATACTCAGGAAATATACATAAAAATCAGTACTCAGATTTAAGAAAAGTGAGTAATGTTTTTACGTGCATTTAGCATTATTGATATCTAGCTAGCAAACATGCGTAGTTACACACTAGCACTAGGTTAGACAAGCTCTACCTACTCTATCCCACACATTTTGTTTCTCAGATAAATAAGGAACTTCTGGTGGCAGTGGGTACTTGGACCAATATAATTTAAATATCTACCACGGGTTCGGTGGTAGATATATTTAAATGACATATTTCAATTCCTGTGTGGAAAGTAGGAACATACCTACTTAGTATTATTATATACTTGCGTATATAAATGCGTATCAACTTTTGCAGTCATTCTCTGAGTGAATCGCTCTTCATAGCTGATTCTGAAAAGAGCCAAATAGCATTGATCTACTAAATTTTAATCTTAGTCTTATCTGCTATTATTTAATCGAGTGAATTTATATAGGTAGATGTCCTATTACTTTGGTGGATTTTAAGAATGATCATCAATGACGCATACTTAGTTGGAGGATGTAAAAACTGTATCTATCTAAATTTTTATTAATTAGAATAAACTCTACTTTATCTAAGTATTTATCATTTTATTTTACATATACCTACCTTAGTCATGCGTTTACATAGAAAAGACAAGACGTACATAGTATGTTACAAATTTAATCTAAGAACTAGTTTAACGTTTTAAAGTACTAAGTATCTAATGTAATACAAGTTTTCGATTAACTTTTATGTTTTTTTATCTAATACCTACCTTGTACCTTTAGATATTAGGTATATGACAAACTGATAGGTAGGTTGGTAATAGGTACCTACCTATCTATCTACATGTTCTTCGAACAGTATATAAATACTTTGCAATTTTTTTGCTTGGTCCATTAAGTAGGTACTCATAGAGAAGTGAAAACGATCAAAATGATAAAAGGTAAAGATTCTTATTTATAATTATTTTTATTTGAAAAAATGTGAGAGTAATTTTGAAGTTATTTTGGTATTCTGTGTTTACAATGTTTTTCGGGGTGTCTGCACTATCGTACGGTCTATCTCAAACCAGTAAGATATATCTAACGCAAGTTAATGCCGTACAGCGCCATCTTGATTTGATTTAGTAAACTAATTATTTCCGCAACATAAACCTTTAATTTTTTTATGGAACCACAAATTCGTGGTTTTCAGATTTTTCCCTTTATACTTGTGCTATAAGACCAGGCTATCTGCAAAATTTCATGATTCTAGGTCAACGGGAAGTACTCTATAGGTTTCTTGACAGACACGATAGACAGACAGAGAACGAAGTAATCCTATAAGAGTTCCTTTTTTTTGAGGCAGGGAAACCTAAAAATGACTAGGTAATTTCAAATCTAAAATCGTGGACATCAGGTCAATCGTCAGAAGACATTTTCAAAGCTATTGGGGTGATAAACCTACCTATTTATAATTATGAAAATCCGTTTTCAAATCCAAGATAGTAGACCCTAGATAGATGATCAACAATACGATCCTATACAGCCATATTATACTACCTACTTACGAGTAGTACTTGTTAATCGCAGTGGTATACTTTATTTTTCTCAGAAAATATTTTCACTTTATTCCCTTGTCACTACCCGTGTATCTAGATAGATACCTGATAAATCGATAAAAATTTTGAAGATTGAAGAGGAATGCGCCATGGGACCTTGTTATTCAGAGCTCCCGGGTTAGATTTACGGTGGCTGTGAAGTTTAAATTGGCTCTACCTTTACTTTAGTCATTAGTCTTTAGTCTTTAGTTATGTTTCGGTCACGGCTAGCTAGTTAGCATTTTATTATGAAAGCTGTTCCGTGCACTATGAAATACTTACCTATCCTTCCAGTCTATCCAGTCATCTCCTACTATCACACTATCACATCACACTAATATTATAAGGGCGAAAGTTTGTATGTGTTGTTTTCGTGTGTGTGTGTGTGTGTGTGTGTGTGTGTGTGTGTATGTTTATTACTCCTTCACGCAAAAACTACTGAACGGATTTGGCTGAAATTCGGAATGGAGATAGATAATATCCTGGATTAGCATATAGGCTTTTTATCCCAGAAAACCAAAGAGTTCCCACGGGATTTCGAAAAACCTAAATCCACGCGAACGAAGTCGCGGGCGTCAGCTAGTAAACTATATAGGCATTAGCGATACAATTTATGCAATTATTCATAAACTACATGCGTATTTGGCGATTCATTGTCCGCTAACCAAACATTTTTTCTAATCTAAATCTTTGTTTCATTTTTTTTCAGTTGCAAGCGTTATTCTGTTCAGCGTAGTCGCCATAGCTTTAGGCGACGGGGAAAGCGCTGAAATAGAACTGTTTGAAAACGGGTGTCCTGTAAATAACCAGGTTTATAAAATCATGCCCCACGAAGATTGCAATAAATTTTACAAATGTTCTAATGGTGAGCGGATCGAATTTAAATGCCCAGATAAACTGATGTTCAACATGAATGAAAATGTATGTGACTGGCCAAACCAAGTGCAGTGCGAAAACAGAGTATCAACGAATGCCCCAGACACAACAAACCCAATCACTGAATCTGGAGATGCTGATCCAGCCACTATCTGCGCTCGTACCGGCTCTGATGGATTGCTAGTCCCGCATGAATATTGTAACCGGTTATACATGTGTGCCCTTGGAGTACCGATTGAAATCGAATGCCCTGATCCCCTTCTATTTAACACCGAGTCCCAGCTTTGCGATTATGAGAGCAAGGTCGACTGTGGAGAACGATTGAAGGCAAAAGAAAATGAAAGCCCAGAAATGCCAGAAAAATGAAGAACTAAGCTTCCTTTCAACTTTTGGAAAAAAAATTATACTAACTAACTAAGTATATTTTGTTCAATAAACGAAAGTGTTAACCTTTAAAATAAAATTGTTTTATTTATCGTAGGTACCTAGATAACGAGAGCAAGCATATTTTTTTTTTTTAGTAAAAAGTAGCGAGCTAACAAGCAGCGCGTCACTTGATGTTAAGTGATTACCGCCGCCCATGAACATTTGCAGCACTAGAAGAACCGCCAATGCGTTGTCGGCCTTTAGGAATTTCTTGGTCCGCCCCTTGAGTAACCCCATGTTGTAATCTAGTGGGAACACCGCCGATGAGAGTGATTCCACAGTATCCACAGCAAGTGCGTGGAAAAAAGGATCTGGTGCAACGGACAGTAAAAGTGTACCAGGCACCCAGGTGGTGAGGGTGAAATTTTCTACATCCGCACCGCAGGAAGATGGATTGAAGTCAAACAGCTCATTAGAGCACTCTCTATTATAAAGGCGATAGAACACGCAAAGAGTGTTTACATCTTTGCGGTGCTCCAGGCTTTTCAACGAGCAAGTTAGGATCGTCCACAAGTCGAACAGCCCGCCTTTGGATCCGATCAAATGGAAGGAGTTGGTACTTGGGGTGCTCCGGCCCAAAGCGGTGGTTATAGGTAGTAAGTAGGTAGGTAGGTACCTATGACCACCGCTGCCTTAGTAGGTACCTTAAGGTACATGACACAGGTCTGCCCGCGAAATTCAAATTTAATTTGGTTTTTCGCAATTTGTATACGACAAAGTAGGCTTATGGCATTTTAATTCAAATAAAGATTTTTATATAAACTTGTGAATTTTTTGCAAAAAAAAAAGCCAAATTGAATTTCGCGGGCAGACCCGTGTCATGCACCTTAAATTCAACTCTAGCTACGGCGCCCTGGGCTATCGCCCATGGATGACGTACTTTTTTACCACTCTAAATAAGTAGGTACATACTACATGGTTTAGATTAGTGGCAACAGCAGTATTTATTACTACCATACTAACGATACTACATAATGGAAAAAAAAGGTTTTTATTTTATATTATTTTCGATACTTGATATTTTATATCGATACATCGAAAAAGTGTATAAATCGCCAAATAAAATATCGACCTAACGATATTTTTTTTAACAAGCCTACTGTCAACGTCAAGTGTCAACTAACAGCTCACAGCTGCCAAGTGTCAACTGTCAAAGTTTACTGTCGGCGTGTCGGTATCACTCATCGGCTTTTTATAATTTCCTAAATCGTGGGCAGAAGATTAGTGCCCTTTATTTAATACATTATTGATTATCGTAATCATTATTATTTCGTAGTGAATTTTTAAGTACTGTAGTGTAATTGTTAACAATGCCAGACATCGAAAAGCTCTCCATAGGTGAGTAAGATATTTTTACTAACCTAGTCTTTTTTTATATCGATTTAGATTTTATAATTTATATGATAATTAATTTACAACCGAGTAATTAACATCTTCATCCAAAGTTTGAGCACAATCAAAAGTTGAATGTTAATTTTGTTTCTTCATAAATTATTAAAATACGAATACAGCTTATTTGACGCAATTGGCAATACGCTTGCGTATTGAGGGACCCAGCTGTTTTTCAAATTCCTCGAATTCCCCCTTCTCTTTTTACGACAGATTGTAAAGGCTTCATTCATAATGTTATATTTTCATGACCAAGATGACTAGCTTCTTATATCTTGTTGTGGGTCTTGTCTGAGCAGATACACTGCAAACCTTATGTATCCTTTATAGTTTATACCCACACCTAATTATTTCCCTTAAAACCTTTGGACATCCACTCTAGTATAGTTAAAAAGCTTGTTAATTTAATAAGATTTGAACAGTATTCTTCAATTAATTTAACAAGTGTTGTCTATCTACAGTGTTTTATTATAAATGTCTAAGATTATAAGGATATAAATGATAATAATCAGTGTAGATTTAACTACTAGCTCGCTCCAGCGATATGCAGAAATGCAATTACTGCATAATATTATAAATTATTAAATATATAAAAAGAGTAACTGCCTAGTTTCTTATTGATTTGTCGCAGTAGAAATGGCATTCTTAAGCTGTGGTAGCTTCACTTCACAATTAAAAAGCACTTGAATGCTTAAAAAAATCTCTTTTTATAGAAGAGCTGTACACATCTGAAAAAAATGGGAGTGATGAGACTGGAGATGGATCATCAGAAAAACCTTTTAAAACTATTTTACAAGCTATGCGTCATGCAGGCAAGGAACCATTCCCAACCATATACGTTGATTCCAAAGACGATAGCAAAGTTTATGATGTAGCTGCTAAATCTCAGTTGAAGAAGATTCAGAAAATCTGGGTGAGGGAAAACTACAAAGCTGCTGATAAAGCCAAGGGGGAGGAGGAGAAAGATGAAAAGAGAGTGCAGAACTTAGAAGAAGCAAAAAAGATTGTCTTAGAACAGGATCCCTCTCTACCCAAAGCTAAGACTGTAAAGATATTGGGTGGTAAGTTGAAAATTGAATTGATTTTACTTAAGTCTTTTTTTCATAGCACAAATTATTGTTAAAAAACCTTTATGCTATAATCATATTTAATATAATAAGTAACACTGGCATATAATCAATTCAGATTTATGATATTACTCTGTTTTTGTTTAATTTGGAACAGTTGTAGGAAATTAGATGATAGTTATACATTTAAGTATAGGTATTTTATAGATAGCTTGTAGCATCATCTTGATGCAACAAGACTGCAGGAATGTGTCATGCACATGTGTTTTATAAGATTTGAAGAACAGACCAAACCGTAAACGTATGGTCTATTACAGTAGCAATATTTTTAGGTTTAAATAGAGTTTATTTCCCAAAAATAAAACATTAGATATAAAGAATTCTAATCTAATAACATAATTGTTTTCGAGATCTTAGTTTACGGTGAATTTATACAACCTGAAAGTTATGTCAACAAAACTTTTAGGAATATACACCAACTTACCCAACTGAAAACCTATTTGTGCATATAATTGAATTATTTTTCCTTTTATAAGATTTTTTCTACATTTTTTTTTTAACTTTCTGACACACTTTTCCCTTTAATATTTAAGCTGGCGAAAACCGTGGTGAAAGGATATGTGTACGCGGTTGGGTGCACAGGCTGCGGCGTCAAGGCAAAGCTCTAGCGTTTCTAACATTACGAGACGGTACTGGCTATCTGCAGTGTGTTCTACATGGCATTCTCTGCCAAACGTACAATGCACTGGTACTCTCCACGGAATCATCTGTTATTTTGTATGGAAAGCTTGAAGTTGTGCCTGAGGGAAAAATCGTAAGTATCTTAAGAAACAGTAGGTATTGAGCTGAAACATTTTTTTAAAATTCATATCAAAAATTAACCATTTACCAGTAGAATTCGAACTTTGCGTCTCTTGATATCTTGCCACGAATGCCATAGATCGCTAAAATAAATTAAGAAACCTTAAAGAGTAGGAAAACACTATAGATACCTATGTAATAAAATTATATTGTTTCTTGCTGGTTCTTCTCAGTAGGAACGGCATTCCGAACCAGTGGTAGATATTTTTGACGATTCAAAAGCACTTGTAAAAGTTTAATTGAATAAAAACATTTTGAATTTTGATTTTTTTTTGAAATATATAGTTTTTTAGTGCATCGAGTGTGTTCTGGTAGATTTGTGTGGTGCTGCATGTTGTACCATACAGATTGGCCTTTTTTAGCAGATTATAGCAAATTAAGGTTTGATTCTTTGTGTGCATTTTTAATCAAGTTGAATTTGTATTGTCAATTCCAAGGCACCAGGTGGGCATGAGCTGACAGTAGATTACTGGGAGCTCATCGGATTGGCCCCACCCGGCGGTGCGGACGCCATTCTGAACGAAGATGCTCTTCCCGACGTCCAGTTGGATAACAGGTAGGCAACGAAAAATTACTAAGTTGTTCTCGTTATTTTTCGAACATCCTGCGTAAAGTCGAAAATCGCTCTTAACTGTTCGTCCCGCGCGGCAAACAACAGTATTCCTACTCCTATCTGTTATTTATTTTCTCTCTTAAACCTGAAATTTCAGAAAAAAAAAATCTTATATAAAAGCTTTAATATCCATATTATACTAATATTATAAATATAATAATTTAATATCCATATTATACTAATATTATAAATGCAGGAGTGTGTTTGTCTTTCTGTCTGCTAACTCTTGACGATCCATCTGTTTACCCGATTTTTACAAAATTATGGTATCTACTACCGGCACCCCGGTTATACAACGATGATCCGGGGTAGAAGCAATAGCTTGTAAAATTATAGAGTCATACAAAATTAGACAGAATTTTCGAAATACACTAGGCTGAGATCTTTACACTGGTTAGTGCAAATATTGACTTTGGTCAGATTTTACTTAAAGATAAAATGAGACAGTTTTATATAATAAATATACCTATAAACACTGGCTTTTTCTGGCATAAAATCTGGATTTTATGCCAGAAAAAGAATAGGTATATATTATCTGTTTAGTTTTAACTACGCCTGAGCCAAGTCATATAGATTTGAGTCTAGATTCGATAGTAAGTTGTTATTGTATTCCAGGCACATAATGATTCGCGGCGAGAACACTACGAAGGTTCTGAGGATGCGTGCAGTCGTCACTCAGGCCTTCCGGGAACACTTCGCATCTCGTCACTACACAGAGGTGCAGCCACCGACGCTCGTACAGACTCAGTGCGAGGGAGGCTCTACTCTATTCAAGTTTGACTTCTTTGGGTAAGATCTTTTGATTATGTTGCAAATTAACCTTCGTCTGTGATCTCACCTGGTGGTAAGAGATGATGCAATCTAAGTTGGCAGCGGAGGAGGAAGAACGGGAAAAGTACGCTAAGTTTATCATATATCAAACACATCATAAAAACGCGAGATGATGAATGGGTGAGACAAAGACACTAAAAAACAGATGCCTTCCTGATGCAATGCTTTGTGCAATACCGGGAAGCCGTGAATGGAGACGTCGAAGAGGAGGTGGTTTTTAGTCTGTAGGTCACTGAAACACCTGCAGTGGAGTCGGGCATGCCAGACGGTATCCATAAGGATTTTCCTCCTCCACACAAAAAAAGGTGGAAGCGAATGAACTTGGAAGGCATATATTAAACCCATACCTCATTTGACATTACATTTTTTACAACCAGTGACTTGTGGAGAGACTTGCTTGTGCATTTTGGCTTAGACCTGTTAGAAAATCATTAAACTTGGTATTCCATTTATGAACAGAGAACAAGCGTACCTCACCCAGAGCTCGCAGTTGTACCTTGAGACCTGCCTGGCAGCGCTCGGGGATGTGTACTGCATCGCGCAGTCGTATCGCGCGGAGCAGTCGCGAACTAGGAGGCATCTTGCTGAGTGAGTATACCCTAATGTTATATGTACATATGTCCGTGCTAATATTATTAATGCGAAAGTCTGTCTTGTACGAGAGCCATGATAGCCTAGGGTTAAAACGTCCGCTTCTTATTGGGGAGTTCGAGGGTTCGATCCCAAGCGCGCACTGTAGCTCGTTAGGGTTCCGTACATGATGGATGCTAATTGATAGACCTTATTACTAAGACTCTTCTGTCCGTCCGTCAGCGGGCTGTAACTCGTGAACCGTAATAGAGAGCTGATTGTGTATTTCTATTAGGGCTTGCAAATATTCGGAAATTTTCGTATTCAAATAATAAAAAAAAACAGCTGTTTTAATAAAATCATGTCTTCTTGCCTTCCAATCCGCTTTGAAATTTTAAAGAAAATTAAAAAGTTATTTCTTGTACGATAATACGGAATCTTTCGTATGCGAGCGGCTCGCACTTGACCGATGTTTTTATATATCAGGTACAGCCACGTGGAAGGAGAATTTGCTTTCATCACATTCGAGGAGTTGCTGGACAGAATCGAGGACATGGTGGTGGATGTAGTGGACAGGGTGCTGGCTTCGCCTGAAGGCCATCTTGTGTATGAACTGAACCCTAAGTTTAAGGTAACAACTTTTAAGAGTGCTACAATATTCCAGCTTATCTAAAGGGATAGGGCCTAGGGTAAGCCTGCACAGCGAATTTTCACCGCGTAATTTTACCCGCAAAATTCTGACACATGGAAATTGTAAACCGCACGAACTGGTGAATAAAATACGCGCGGACGGCTTCATATAATTACTATGTAAGAATTGTTGAAAAATCGCGCTGTGAAATTTCACTGTGCGCTTTCCCTTCCCTTCCTGATAATTTTATTCTTTCGAAGTTTTTGGTTCCAGTCTAAAATATATTATTACTGTTGTTATAAAGTGCTATCGTCTGAATGAACAATTTTATCATTTCTACTATTTTGACAGCCACCACAAAAGCCATTCAAGCGGATGACCTACATCGAGGCCATTGAATACCTGAGAGAAAACAACATCACGAAAGATGATGGATCTTTCTATGAATTTGGAGATGTAAGTTTGCAATTTGCAAGATCATAATGATTATCATCATCATCATAGCTGGATGATCCCCAGGATTTCATCCACATGGATTTAGGTTTTTGAAAACCTTGTAGGAATTCTTTGCATTTTTGGGATAAAAAGTAACCTATATTCATCCCAAGGTGTAAACTATCTCCAACCAAATATATGATGCCTATGATTTCATCCATGTGGATTTATATTTCTGAAAAATCCTGTTGGAACTTTATAATTTTCCAGAATAAAAAGTAACTTATGTCCATCCCTGGGATCGAAGTTATTTTTGTACCTTTTGTCAAAAATCAGTTAAACATATGAGGAGTCGCATTTATAATATTAGTTTTGTGATGAAAAATCTCTTGTTAGTATGAAATAATAACTAATTTCTACCAAGACAATTATTGTACAATTTTAGTAGTCCCTGAATATTATCTTTCTTTGTTTCATTAAACATTAAAACACGTTACATCTTAGGATATTCCGGAAGGCCCTGAACGGAAGATGACAGATGCAATTGGAGTTCCAATTCTGTTGTGCAAGTTTCCAGCAGAGATCAAGTCGTTTTATATGCCGCGCTGCCCCGAGGACCGGCGCCTTACCGAGTCCGTTGATGTGCTGATGCCGGGCGTTGGGGAAATTGTCGGTGGATCCATGAGGATATGGGATCACGAAGAACTGTTGGAAGGTAACTTTGATCACAAACGCTCTTCTAACCTAATAAATAAGAACATCCCAACTGAATAAAGGCATAGTAATAATTAGAATGCGATTATACATTGTCATGTAAAAAACTGATCTTGACACTGGTAGTGGGTGATTTATCTACCTACTAGCTGATGTCCACTTCATTCCCGTGGATATAGGTTTTAAAAATTCCATGGGAACTCATTGGTTTTCTGGGATAAAAAGTAGCCTATGTGTTAATCCAGGGTATAATCTATCCCCATTCCAAATTTTAACCAAATCCGTCCAGTAGTTTTTGAGTGAAAGAGTAACAAACATCCATCCATACAAACTTTCGCATTTATAATATTAAGTAGGATTTGCTGGTACCAAGTAAGAAACAACCGTGAGGTTTGTTAGTCCAATACTAAGACTGCACTATTAGTTCATCAGTCAACCTCTTGCTTCCGTGCTGTGGGAAAATACAGTACATGTTCAGACATCTTTCTCACATTGCACATTCTACTTTCGCTTTGTTTATTACACTTATGAATCTCTCAAATCATGTTAGTAAATTCTCTTTGCATGTATAAAAATGCTTGACAGTTTATAATGATGTTCTAGTGCGAAAAATAAATATTCTTTTCAAACCTAAAATATGATATTCATAATTATTTATGGAACCCTAAAAGGGCGAGGTCAGACTCGCACTTGACCGGTTCTTATCTATATAAATCTATTTATCTACAATTCTGTATCTGGGACATTTCTAGATCTTTAGCTATATTCTTTTATTATTATTTACATATTGTTTAAGGGAACATTTTAACAAGATACCAAACTCTTTTACAGGATACAAGCGCGAGGGAATTGACCCTACTCCATACTACTGGTATACTGATCAACGTAAATTTGGTTCCGTGCCTCATGGTGGATATGGACTTGGCTTGGAACGATTCCTTTGCTGGCTTCTAGATAGATACCACATTCGTGAAGTGTGTCTCTACCCACGTTTCTTGGAGCGGTGTACTCCTTAAAGTGAATAAACTTCTTAAGAATCTTTTGTTTCTTTATTTATTTTTTATAATTTTGCTGAGATGAAAATATACTTTTTGTTTGTAGATTATTATTTTTATTCAGATCTAAGCATTTACAGCTGCATTTCATCATACAAGTTGTTATAAATTAATTTAAGGAAATATTAGTTGATATATGTTCGTTTTTATGTAATAATTCAAATTTTACAGTAGCTAGGCAGATGGCATAATATTCATGATTTCAGTTCTTCAAGGTCTGTAAGCAAAAGTCAGATATTTTAGTTGCATGCAGCAACTGCTCAAATACTGAGCCATAGGATGAATCAACTGTATATTTAACATAAACTACATGTATACTAAATAATTATTGTTTATTTTGAATAAATCCCATTACTACAACTCTATCTTGTATTTTAATCAAAACATCTTTTCATTTAAATACAATATAACAGGCACAACACATAAGTGAGTAGGTTAAGGTTTAGGTCCTGTGGTACAACCCGTGCGCATTAACATGGCACCTGGCTCGAACATAATCCCTCCTCCCACTTCCCCGCGCGATGCCCCGCTCTCGCCGTGCCGCTACTGGTCTCGCACGGCGCGGCGGCACGGCGAGAGCGGGACATCGCGCTTGGAAGTGGGAGGAGGGATTATGTTCGAGCCAGGTGCCATGTTAATGCGCACGGGTTATAGTGGAGGGTGTGATGATGCAAGAGCTCTGTGATTTGTCAATTTAATCTATTATAAGATCCAACCCTGATATATGATATTAGGTAAACCCTGAGAGTTATGTGCTACACTTAAAGTTATTTACTTAATGAAGTTTATTTATAAGTCAGGATGCAAACAGCTCTTCACTTTCTTAGTTGATCGCTCTGCAGGTCTAACACACAAATGTTTACCGAAAACACATATTTTTATATCTCTTACATACATTTCAAAAACACAGTCTTTCTTAGGTAATGTAGTCACTTGATTGTTTATTGATACAATCTTAAAGGTGTTTTTTGTGTCCATAATACATATACCTTTTTTACCAACATAGCTAGGACACTTTGAACGCACAACTTGTATCATACTGCCATGAAAATCGGCTTTATATATAGTTTGTGTAAACTGTTCCCAACCTTTGCTAGCACTATCTGGTGTAAACTTGTCTAACTCTGTAATTTGACTGATATAATCAGACCAAATGTGATTTAAAGGCATCACATCACTATACTTAATACTGTTTCTTGGAATAGTATAAAAACCAAGGGTTTTCTTCTCTTTCCTTGTTAGGATATGAGACTTTTTTCGTTTCTGTTTCACCTTTTGCTCTTTACTTCTTTTTTTAGCTAGTAAAAAGTCTTTCTTCAACTCATTTTCTATTTTATCATGGTCACTCTTTGGGACATTCGCTTTCAGGAACTTTATAACTGAAACCGAAGCTTCATCTTTGATCGTTTCGAGAGATGACATATTTCTTGATATGAGGTGATTTGTAAGTCTATAATTATAATTAAGATTTTGAAAAATAAAAACAATAAAATAAAAACAGCGATCAAATGCACATGAAATGACCGCAGAAAAAAAATTGTAGGTATTGTTTATGTACACTCAGGTTTGAGTTTTTGACAAGAATTTGAATGACAATGACAGGATTGACAGGGTGGCGTAGTTGTAGAGCAAAAACTACAAGCATTTAAAATTTCCTAAATTTTCAGGAATATATTGAAAATCGAGTAAGTTTTAATTTATTAAGTACTAGCCGATGCCCGCGACTTCGTTCGCGTGGATGAAGGTTTTTTAAATTCCCGTGGGAACTCTTTGATTTTCCGGGATAAAAAGTAGCCTATGTGCTAATCCAGGGTATAATCTATCTCCATTCTAAATTTCAGCCCAATCCGTCCAGTAGTTTTTGCGTGAAGGAGTAACAAACATACACACACACACACACACACACATACACACACACACATACAAACTTTCTCCTTTATAATATTAGTGTGATTTACTGTATTAATTTTACCTAAATGAGAAATTGAGAAAGCTGTCCCTGTTTTGACATAGGGGAAAAATAATAAAAACCATTGATAGGCCATGGACTTCCAATCTATCATGTTTGTCTGCTCAAATACAGCTTAGTGAGAATATAGCTATAAAATGTAGACACAGTTATGTTATATTTATATATCGTGGAGTTATGTAGGTATATGTAATAGAATAGATCTAATATTTAAAAAAAAAACAGTGAAATTCAAATTTTTTACTCAGCAACACCATTTCGAAGAGGACAGCGTGACACTTCACAAGATGGCGGCGTTAGTTCCGATTTTGGCCACGCGCCAAAAGATCCTTGTCGCACTGTACAAAAGACAATACCTAGTTCATTACCTACAGTTATTGCTGTCAGTTGTCACCATCACAATTTTTTTTATTTGATTTTAATCTGTGGTGCTCCATAAGGCTGCTATAGACGTGCAGCTTTTAGGCTTTATCTGACTGTATCTGACCATCAACTGACCATTCAGTACATATGTACCTACAGATAATATTGGTAACTTGATGCCTTGAACTTCCTTCTTTGGTTTAATTCAGTTCTCAGTTACTAACAGTTTTGCAATAAAATATTATGTACTAGTTAGTTAAATGTTAACTGAACAGCTCGTCGACTGTTCAATTGAGTAAAAATTGTCATCACTCATCATCAGTTATAACTGCACGTGTGTAGTCAGCTTATGATCAAGATATTATTATTATTAAGAATTTTGCTATCTTTATGTCACTGGTCACTTTATTGGTTATTGATAAGTGATAACCGTAGGTAGTCATTAGTTAGTAGTTGCCTCAGATTTCGATTTTGATTTTATCAATGCTGTGTTAGCTTTCCATGCCACGATCAGCAGTAAGTCGAAGTTGTAGGTACCTTCTTCCACACTTCCGACTCCGAGTTGTGATGTGTGTTTCTTACTATGTATGTGGCAATAAATTAGGATTTTGTGATATGTACTTACTATGTAGGTAGGTACGTAACCGTGTGATAAAAACAAAACAGATCACTCCTTGGAAAGTACTATACCAGTTGGAGTCCACTGTTAAAATCCGCCCTTTCGAAGATTAGTTCGGAAAAACAGACTGACAATTTTTTACTAGTGTAGGTATTATCTAAGTTAGTAACTTAGTTAATAACTTTGTATCGACCTTCAGTAGATAGGTATCTACTTCGGTACCTATTTCGGGAATATTTGAGAATTTCATATTATTTTTATTCAAAATAGATTCGAAATCATAATTTTGTTATTATTACCTATATCTAAGTAGGTACCTGGCTGGTTCATGACTAATTTATAAACAAGATAATAATATATAGGTAACTAGGTACTTATTTACTACCTAGGTACTTTTTATTTTTGTAGATTTAAGTAGTATTCACCTATCTACCAGATTACCTACCATAGTTTGACTAATTTTGAGACTGTACCTACTAAAGTAGGTACTAGGTAGGTAATAATAAGTACCTAACATTTCAGGTTATTTTAAATTCTTTATACCTACCTGTACTTGCCTGTTTTAAAAAGCTCTTGGATTAGCGAAATCCAAAAGCCCTATACTTAACAATTCATCTGTAGAAAATTAATCATGTTTTCGAAAGTAAAAAATGTTAAATTCAATAATGGTCATGAGATGCCTATGGTGGGATTGGGAACCTATGCGGTAAGTAGATCATCTCCCTTTTACATTTTTAATTAGGCACCCCCATTGATAGGTACCTACTTACCTATTATGACATCACACTTCACACTTATTATAAAGGTGGAAGAAGTGTGAATGTATGCGTGTGTGTGTGTATGTTTGTTACCATTTGTTACTCTTTCACGCAAAAACTACTGGTCGAATTTAGCTGAAATTTGGAACGGAGATAGACTATATCCTGGATTAACACATAGTCAGGCTACTTTTTATCCCAGAAAATCAGAGTTCTCAAATCCTGTGAGAACTCTTTGAAAAACCTAAACGCGAAGTCGTGGGCATCATCTACGTAGTAATTTTATAAATGCGAAAGCGTGTCTGTTCCTTTGTCTGTCTGTTAGAACTTAGATTTTCACAGCCTATCCGATCAAAAGATTTTGATGGGTAGAGAGATAGCTTGCATTCTTTGGATGGATATAACTTCTGGATACGATTTCGTCCGCGTGTATTTAAGTTTTTAAAATCCTATAGGAACTCTTTGATTTTCCGGGATAAAAGTAGCCCGTATCAATCTCCAGGACGCATAGGTTGATTTTCCAGGATAAAATGTACCTACCCACCCTATATTTATATGGATTCCCAGTCCTTAACACCGGTTTATTGATATTTTAATTGCACTTTAGCGCAAGGCGGAACCAGGGCAGTTCCGGCAAGCCGTGGAATGGGCCATAGAGCTGGGTTATAGGCATATAGACACGGCATCATCGTACAAAAATGAAGTAGAAGTTGGTGAAGGAATTGCAAACAAAATTAATGAAGGGCTTGTGAAAAGGGAGGATTTATTTGTAACTAATAAGGTAAGTAAATGGTTCACTTAGTTTTGTTTAAAGGCTTTGGAAGGCTCCAAGCGCGATAGAAGTCATTGGCGTGACAGGATCTTCACGGCATGACCACAGAAATCCTAATAAGAATGGGCATGACGATTGACGTCCGCGTCATACTGAACGCGCCTCAAAGTTTTCCTTCAAATCTTAGAATCGCGATATCTCACGAACGGTGACTGGAATGGGAAATAAGTGTCAGAACAATTTTTGTAGATAATTATATGATCTACAATTTTTGTCTAGCCTATTTTATGATAAAACTTAACATTTAGCTGAAAAATGCAAAAATCCCATTTTTGCGAACTTTGACCTTGAATATATATTTTTTGCAAATCTGGGATCAATGGGAACTTTTCTCAGTTAATTTATATTGGTGTTCCCAACATTCGTACCAATATTTACCTCGATGCGAATTATTATATAACCTTGAATGTCTAATTTAATTTATATCCCATAGGTAGGCATAGTTAGTTTATAGTTATAATTTCTATGAATTTATATCCCCAAGTGAGAAATGAGCTTAATATTTTTAAAGTGTTGTAGGCCATCCATTGCCAAGTAAACCCCTGAGATACGTCTCCGAGAGTTGCGTGCCCGGCATTGATTCCCGGAACCCTCGACTGACAAATGAGAGGTCGACGTTTTAACCACTGGGTATAACCAGCACTCATGGACTGTAATAGAGTGAACTGTACTGTAATATTCTAATTTTGTGATGCTAGCAAATATTTTTTACATTTTTTAATGGTTTTTTTTTTTCAGCTCTGGAATGACAATCATGCCCAAGATGCTGTAGTTGAAACTCTGAAAGAATCGCTAAGGAAAATGAAATTGGACTACATCGACTTGTATTTAATACATTGGCCCATTTCTGTAAATGTACGTATAATAATGAAAAGTACTTGTCTTACTTGGTTTAAAATTTATTAATTATATTATGCTTATGTAAAAAGTAGTAAGATGTACTTATCTAAAGCGTAGGTAGGTACCTATAGGTATCTATCGCATAGTTACCTTCTAAATTGTCACGTTATGTGTGGAGAACTATCTTTTTTACTCTCGGTCGGTAAAGGGTTATCTCAAGTGTGTCAAGCGACGGGCGTTAAAAAAGCTCTCGTGCGAATGAGGCCTTATTATTAATTTAGGTATGGTCATGTTTATGCTAAGGTACGTTTTTATTTTAACTTTTGCAGGCAAATGGCGTAGATACAGCAATTAGCTACCTGGAAACATGGAAAGGTATGGAGGAAACTGTAAAGCTGGGCCTTGCAAAGTCTATAGGCGTTTCTAATTTTAATGAGAAACAAATTCAGGAATTATATGATAATGCTGTAATTAAACCTGTTGTCAACCAAATAGAGGTAAGTTAAAAGTACCTAGGAAGCGACAGGTCGACATGGCAATCGGGGTGGGGACTGCACTGCTTTAACACCGCAGGAACCTACTCAGTTATGCTTTAAATTTTACTTACACTACCTACTTTGCAATTGTGTTTGGTTGCTTGCTTTTCCTGCATTTTTTGTAGTGGAAGGGTGGGTGGCGCATATCGCATGTTGGACGTTGTACCATGCAGATTTGTGTTTTGGCGGACTATGACAAATTAAGCTTGTCAAAAATTTTTTTTGTTGTGTAGTTTAAGTTCACACATACTTTATCCACAAATATTTTTCAGATAAATCCAACGCTAACCCAGCATCAGCTTGTAAATCTTTGTAGGAAGCTCTCTGTAATACCTGTAGCGTACACACCACTGGGCCTTATATCGGAAGCCAGGCCGGAGTTTGTAGGAAAAGATGCCATTAAAACTGATCCAAAATTAGGAGAAATAGCTAAGAAGTATGGCAAGACTCGGGCGCAAATAGCTTTGAGATATTTGGTAAGTTTGTTAACCACAAGTGCTTTTCCGTAAAAAAAAAACCACTTAGAACTGAGAACGTTCATTTTTTTTAACTAAGTTAAAACACCTACCTACAACATTCACTATGGTTGCCCTCTGCAGAAGCACTTATTGTACAGTTCTTTGGATATTAAATATCGTATCGTAATCGTTAATTGTTCTGTCGTCGCGTTTTGTATCTGTCCAGCCTTTGAGTTTACGAATTATTTGATACACTTATCACATTCTTAATATATTTTTTTTAGATCCAGCGTGAGATTCCAGTAATACCAAAATCCTTTACAAAATCGCGGATTGAAGAGAATTTAAACGTCTTCGACTTCGAGTTGACTGATGAGGAAATGGCGACGGTCGACGGCTATAATATAAACCACCGATGCGTGCCGGGGACAAGTTTTGTAAAATATACATATTATCCATTTTAGTGAATATATCATATGTATATAATACATATGATGTAGATGAGTACATCATATTCAAATTCAAATTCAAATTCAAATTATTTTTATTCAATTAAACTTTTACAAGTGCTTTTGAATCGTCAAAATAATCTACCACTGGTTCGGAATGCTGTTCCTACCGAGAAGAACCAGCAAGAAACTCGGCGGTTGCTCTTTTCAAATGTACAATTTACAATAATATGCCATACTGTATACAAGCAATTGCAGCGCCGTGTATTGCTGGAGCGCATCAAATCCAAGCTTTTTTGTCATTTACATAATCTTCGATTGTATAATAAGCTTTTTTCAGGAGCATACTTTTAATAGATTTTTTAAACTTGTGTAAAGGCAAGTCTAAAATTGATTGTGGAATGAATATGTATTGCAGTATCACAACCCAGTAGGTAGTTTAGATCACACAAATCAATGTAAAAAAAAAAATATTTCCACGTCTGTCTTAGAATAAGGCCTCATTTACACGAGAGCTTTTTAACGTCCGTTAAAAAAGCGTCCAGATAGAACAAATGTATTCCCAAGGTAAACGTTGACGTGTAAACATATGCTTAGGAATACATTTGTTCTATTTGGACGCTTTGTAAATGAGACAAAGAAATAGTGATTATAAAGAATGTTAAATCAATTATTTTAAATACCTTTTATAAAATGAAAATGCCAATTTTATTTGGTAGATACGATACCTAATAAAGTTTTGTTAAACAACTTAATCGGATGTTTTTTTTTTCGATCCATATTCCATACAACTATAGCAGATTAGTAGCGTTGGGGCCTGGTCCTGATAAATAAAACAATGTTTTGCTGTTCACAAAAATCTATTTTACCAAAAACATAAAAATAAAATCTATTTTAAATTATTGAAACATAATTATTGAAAAGTAGGTACCTACTCATATCATAGAGAATATACCTAATATTCGGAATGACCCAAGATATAATATCAAGAACATAAAAATACGAATGTAAAATCAAAGTAAATTATTTAAACAACGCAGTATCATTTTTAGAGGTACATCATACTTATTCTATATCCAAAATTAAACATAAATTAATTAAATACCATAATGATTTATTTATAAAATATTCTTGTACACGCAAATTGATCTAATTTAATTGCGCCTTTGAGGCTCGCATCAAAAACGCGCATAATTTTTCAAATCTATACTAAAATAATATTATACATCTGATTTCTTTTGCCCCTTTAACCGGTGTTGATGTTTGGTACAAGAGATAGCTTGTATGATGCGCTTCTATTTGAAGGCAGCTCACTAATAAAAAATACATATAGTCACTTAAAAATAAAAAATAAAACACGCCTTATAGTTTTTGGTGAAACACTTAAAAGCTACTTCGAGGCTGCTGGTTTTGACTTAACAACAAAATTAAGAAATGATTATTATTCTAAAATAATATTTTGTAAATCCATATACATATTATACAAGGAACCAAAAGCTTAATTAGCTATAATCCGCCAAACCAAAGATATCTATATGGTGCAACTTGCAGCATGCGACCCGGGATGTGTGTGGTGCTGCGTGGTGGTGGTGCGTGTGGCTGGTGGCTGGCTTTTCCTGCATGTTTGTCAGTGGAAGGGCGGGCGGTGCATGTCGCATGCTGCATGTTGCACCATATAGATTTTTTTGGTTTGGCGGATTATAGCAAATTAAGCTTTTGGTTCCTTGTATGTCATGGATTTCCGCAAAATAACGCCTGCTTCTATACTACATTCAACATGTTATGACGCGTCCACACTAAGGCGCCATCTCCACGGGCGAGAGTATAAAGACCTAGCAATAAACCTACTAAAGACCTGTCAATTTAGTTTCATTTAAAAATTGTATACAACTGAATTAGATACATTGCCAGCCAATCAGACGTGATGGCGATTGTCACATTGTAAAGGTCAAACATTGGTGCTAGGGCAGCTGGAATGAAGTCAGAGCTATAGAATTGGTATTATTCTATTGGAACAGTAACTGATGCACAGAGCTCGTTTGGTGCATGAAAATATTGAACTAAGGGCATGCAGCTCTTTCTTTTTGATTAGATTATAGTTGTATTGTATAATTTACACTTGTTGTCACTTAAATAATATAAATAAGCTAACGAGTACAACGAACATATAAAAAAGAATATTTTTATACTGCTTCAAATATGTACATATTTTCAATGCTACAGGTTATCAGTTATCAGTCATCTATTATCAAAAATAAAATATGGAATTTCAATCTATCAAAATATAAACAGTTCATTAAATGCTTTCTGAAAATATAATATGAAAATGCAAATAATGGAAATAAATTAAGACCTTGCAATAAACAAAAGCCATTCAAAAATAGAATAAGGGCTAGTTTCCACTTAAGCGGGGCGGAGAGGAGATGTGTTCAGTTGATCAATCAGATTTTAATAGATTACGTGAGATAATTATTCACTTCTTCTTTTAAAAATCTGTTTGGTCGACTAAACACATCTTCTCTCCGCTCTGCCTAGGTGGAAACCGGGCCGTAATATTATAAAATGTACTTAAAATAATAAAATATAACACATTCATAACACAAAGAGTAAGCTCCTATTGTGTAAGTGCTATAAAAATATATCCAAATATAATGTGAATTTTAAACTATCACCCATGTATTTGTACATAAAAATATCTAAAATGATTACTTTATTTTAACGTTCACCCTATGTGGTGCCCAACAACTAATATAACAAAACCTTAATATGTAAAAATCCTAACAATATAGTTGGAATCAATGGATATGGATCACATTGAAATTCGATTACATTGATAAACAGTTCGTTTCACGCAAAAAGACCGCTGACTTTGTACCTGTGCAGTAAGCGATTTATCGATCTACTTGGCGGTATGAAATGAGAGCGTCTATAATGCCGCATAATAAGAGTTCATCCAAAATGCAGATAACCTTACGTTTCGCGGGCTGTAAAGAGCAGTACATGGATATACTTATACAAGCGCCGATACATCATTGTTGCCCAGCGGTCTTTGTTCATGGAATAAACTGTAAAGGTAGGTACTTTTTCCACTGAAGCAAAGCGGAGGGGAGACATGAAGATTATTGATCGATGACGTAATTCTCATATCTATTTGTAATCTCATAATTTGATTGGTCTCTTTAACGTCTCTGCTCCGCTCCGCTTCAGTGGAAATGCAGTCTAAATATCGCTTGTTATATCCAGCGAATATAATAATAACAATTTTAGAGTCTATCGCGGGATAGGACTGATCTATGACTTACATAACATACTCATTAGTCACATAAAATTATATGTGTAATTCACATTTATGCATTCTGATTCCTTTATAATAATTTTGTGGAAGTTTCGTTAGTCGTCATATTTAAAAGAATCTATTGTTTTTCATATTTTACAGATTTGGGGAATAGTGCGACTCATTCTGTTGTAACACCATCTTTAAATTGACAGGTTTAGTGCTACCCCTTTCTGCAGGGACCATTACAAATGGGATACCAATTTAGTTTAGAGACTGTGAACAACAGAATTGGCAACAATGCCTTATTTGCTTACTTAATTATAGCTAATAGTTTTCGTCGACCACTTAACCGTTAAACGTGTATTTTTTCACAACAAAGTGTTAAAGTCTACAATCATAATAATATTATCTAGTAGTGGTACGTACGGAACATTACTTTCGTCTTCAATAAAAAAATAGTATAAATATATAAAACTACAAGTTTTTACATGGTAGAATATTGTTAACAAAACTATGGCAACTATAAAAACTTCTTGGTACTCAAATAATCATAGTCATATATCAATAATATTATAAAACTTGATTTGTATCATATTTTACAAACAGTCCAATAACAATAATAAGTATGGCAGTAAAAAGTGATCCGCTTTTACTATAAAAACTAGTATAACCGCCGAATACTTTGAACGTGCACTAGCATTTAAGAGCTTCTTAAGTGATTTTTGTCATTTGGCCGTTTTACATTTGGTAAAATGTCAAAATGTGGCTAATTCTGTTGTACACAATCTCTAAAATGACAGGTTTAGATATATGTATTTCTATCTCTATCATAATGCTCCACGCAAAGGATAGTACTAGATTAGACCTGTCAATTTAGTTTAAAGAATGTGTGCAAGAGAAATTAGCTACAATATTTAAAATGCTATTTAGTACAGATATTATCTCTATAACTTTTTGCCATTTAGCGATTCGCGCGAGCTGTTATCTGTACCATATAAAAAAATAAGCTTAGCAAGAAACAGTTAAAAATTATTTTGCTATAATCCGCCAACAGGATAAATCTACTTGTAACTGCATGTTTGACCATACAGATTTATCCTGTTGGCGGATTATAGCAAAATAATTTTTAACTGTTTCTTGCTAAACATGAACTTCCGCAAAGTAACGCCTGATTCTATCCAATATTTAAAAAAATAAGCTGTCATTTTCTGTCAATTTCGCTGTCGACATGACAGTTTTTTGTATAAAATGACAGATGGCGACCGAGTAGCAACTGAAATTTTTACACGTTAAAAGTGTTACAGCATAAGCGGTGAGTATACGGCGTAATAAACATTTAATTATGAGAAATTTTCTACCACTATGGTACATTTTGATACAAAGCGTGGCAACACTTTTACTTCCAAACGTAGTTAAACATGTCCATAATACTATCGTATATAGTGAAGGTAATAGCAACGTCGAAGACTACTCTGCTGAGGCGTGGTACGGTACCTTTGTAGAAGGCCAGGGGTCCTTCGTGTTTCCAGGTCTTGAAGAAACAGTCCCATGTGCTCTTGTATTTGGCGGCTTCCAAACCTTGCATACGGGTTTTGACTACGTCTATCGGTGTGTTGCCGAATACTGAGGCCGCACCTAGAATAAAAAAAATTGTTATGGAATTTTTAATTGAAGACTTGTCAAAAATATTGTGTAGGTATATTCCAAAGTATCTGGAATGTGCCAAGGGTCAGTTCAAAGACCAAGTTTGCTGGTACATAGTTACTAAGCATGGCTCTCTTCTGAGAATTAGAAGTGTTTAGGCCATAGTTCACCACGCTTTTGGCCAAATGTGGATATGCAGATTGCACATACTTTTGAGAACATTATGGAGAAGTACGAGGCATGTAGGTTTCCTCATGATGTTTGAATGGAAGTCTCTCCTTTTACCTAAAAGGAGATTTTATTTAACTTTAGGCAGGAGCATTGTGTGAGCTGAATTGCACTTTATTGTGTCGTAGAGTAGCTATTTATTTAAAAATCTTTATAGAATGATTATATGTGTCTCTGAGGTCTAGTCTGGGTTTAGACTATAGTTCACCATGCTGGCTAAATAGGGATTAGCAGACAAAACTGGAATGTACTATTAAGTATTCTGTAATGTTGCCATAGTTAATACCATTTAGAGCCTCAATGGCTCAATGGTTGAGGAGCGGAATGGATTCCGAAAGGTCGGCGGTTCAAACCCCACCCGTTGCACTATTGTCGTACCTACTCCTAGCACAAGCTTTATGCTTACTTAGAGGAGAAAGGGGAATATTAGTCATGTTTAGAATGCTAATATTCTTTTTTTAAAAAAACCAGCTACGTGAGAGTCAGACTCGCGCACTGAGGGTTCCGTACTCGGGTATTTTTCCAACATTTTGCATGATAAATCAAAAACTGTTATACATAAAAATATATAAAATTCTGTTTTAGAAAGTATACGTAAAGCCCTTTCATATGATACCCCACTTGGTATAGTTATCTTACTTTGAAAATTGAAACACATTTTAATTTTTTTTAAATGATGTAACGACAAATCCGCGGTTTTCAGATTTATTCCTGTACTTGTGCTATAAAACCTACCTACCTACCAAATTTCATGATTCTAGGTCACCGGGAAGTACCCTATAGGTTTCTTGACAGATAGACAGACAACAAAGTGATCTATAAGGGTTCCGTTTTTCCTTTTGAGGTACGCAACCCTAAAAATGGTAGACTTACCAGCAACGCCACCGAATAATCCAACGATGTACTTCGGCACCGGTTTATCCCTGTCGCCGCCTTTGTACCAGTCCCGAAGTGACTCCATCACGAAGAACCTGATCGCTTGGTTGCTGCCTTGCTTCATGATGGTTGCGGTTACGCCTTTGTACACTCCACCGATACCTGAAATTAGGAACATAGTAATGATGATACACAGTTGCATAGACCCATCACTTAACTAGCTCGAAACTTTATTTTATTCAGATACAAGTCAACCCTTGACTGCAATCTCACCTGGTGGTAAGTGATGATGCAGTCTAAGATGGAAACGGACCTGGAAGGGGTTAGTTTTCATTAAAACCATCTCTTTTGGTTTCTACACGGTATATATAGTACCGGAACGCTAAATCGCTTGGCGATACGGCATTGCTGGTAGGGTGGTAACTAGCCACGGCCGAAGCCTCCCACCAGACCAGATCTGAAATTTAGAAATTATGAAATTCCAAACACCTGCCAGGAATCGAACCTGGGACCTCCAACTAATAAGACGACAGCGCTTACCACTGCGCCAGGCAGGCCGCTATCTCGTGGTATGTATCCCGTTATCTACAATATCATACCTTCTTCCCTAACAATGGTCCGGACTCCATGGAAGAACCCCCTAAACCGCGGCTTCTCCATACGCATGTCGTTAATAAACTTGACCTTCACGGTTTCCATGGGCGTCACAGCGAACACTGCTTCAGCCACCCCCGCCGCCAACCCACAGGCGAGTTTACCGGTGGTCGTTAATGTTCCGTTCTCTGTTACCATGTATAGTTTTGCTTGCTCGAATACACCAAATCTGGAACGGACAAAAAAGATTTTTTACTTTGTTATTTTAATGTAACCTATCCGAAAAGTGCCATGAAGAGTCAGGACCCTATAACTACGCCTCCGCTATCTGTCCGTCTGTCTGTCAGGCTTCTGAGACGGAGCTGGTAGCAGCCAGCCTAGCGATGGGACCCGTCCACTTGGCGGCGGATCAAGACCTGGCGGGAGTGCGGCGAATACTACCTTAGTGATACCCGCGCAACCGCCAGTCCGTTGAGGAACAAACATAGGTTTTAGTGGGTACAAGCCCCACATAACCTCTCCGTTTCCCCTGACGGAAGGGTATGCGTTAGGCATTTCCAAAAAAATAAAATAAAGCGGGCCGTAACTCATGAACCGTAAAAGCTAGAGTTGAAATCTTCAGTGTGAATCCGATTTACTTGGTCGTTATTTTTATGCCGATAAGTTCTCACGTTCTCAAAGTAAGATTTCACGTAATAGTAAGTGATGATGCAGTCTAAGATGGAAAAAGACTAACTTGGAAAGGGTATGCTGTTTTCATTTTTTGTATTTGTTTGTATTTTTGATACCATTATTGTATTTTTCATTTAATAATAATAATAATAATTGATAGAATAAGGCAAATGCGGTAAAATAACAGGAAGAATTTTCCTTTACTTGGGTATAACCATAATAATTAATATGTATATTTAAATAGGACATTATATTATGTTACAAAAAACACATTATTGTTCCTGTTACCTTGACTGTATTTCGTCAGCTCAGCTTGTACGAAAGAGTAAGTACAAAGTACGAAGCCATAGATTCAAGTGGAGGAGGTCAAATTACATAAGACTAGGTAGGTATATGAAATTGGAAGTCGTCGGAAAATTCCACAGGGCACTAATTAATAGAAGGCGATCCATGTCTACTACATAGAAGTTCCTAGGTAATGTAATTTATTATAGTACCTAATCTGGTATTTTTAGGGTTCCGATCCGAAGGGTGCCAACGGGACCATATAACTAAGGCCTCCGCAGTCCGTCCGTTCCTTCTTTCCGTCCGTCTGTTACCTGTATCTTATGAACCCTAGTTGAAATTTTCAGTGCGTATTTCTATTGCCGCTATAGCTAACAACAAATAATAAAAAAATCTAAATGGCCACCATATAAATTAAAAGTACCATAATCTTGTCGGCATCCTACTAAATTGCCTAGCCACAAAATCTAGCCACAACCGAAACCTAATTTGACCCTGACGGGAATCGAAGCCTGGATCTTCCTTCACACTTATAAAATCAATGTGTCTAAGAAAATATTATCTTCTTATAATTACAAAATCTGATTAATTAGTTTTTGGGTTAAATAAGTTCTAATCTTATCTAATCTAATAAATATATGCAGTACATAATCGGAAGAAATAGTTATACAACCAGCAACACATCAAAGTACCGCAACCAGCTGTTCGATTGCGGAAAAACTGCATCAATCACCATTACTATCTCAATTGTAGTGATTGGCTAAAATGGTTTGGTAGCCAATAGTGCGCGAGCAACAATCAATCGGTGTGATTGCGATCGTGACATTGTAGCTGTCATTTTACCAATCGAGCATCACAAATACATCAAGTAGGTAATTCCAATTAAGAAAAGTATAAATGCAGCCAGTATTCTTGGCACCATTCCACGCGGGCTTGATTTGTATAGTAATTAGATAAGGCTAGCTTTAAGTTTTATTCTAATATTTTCATTAATAAAAAAATAAAAAATTTAAAAAAAAGTAAAGTATAGAATGCCGATTGCCGTAATGATTAATAAATAATGTAGAGTCATTACTTAACATTATGGCGTGAGCGATAACATTCATTATTCTCATATTAGATAGAAGATAACTATAATGATGAGTTTGATCTGTGTGTTTATAGACCAGTCAGACAGTCACCTTTTCCTTTTATATATTTTAGGATATTAAGTAATTACAGTCCCAGCGCATTCCTGGAGCGAGTCAAATCCACTCTTGAGTCTTGATGCGTGCTCACGTTGAGAGCGCGGGAGAATTGCGCGCGACTTGAGGTACCATGAAGTCATGTAATCGATTGCAGTTTATTATAAAACGAGACAGATTTATACTATTATTATTTATACTAGACGATGTCCGCGACCTCGTCTGCGTGGATTTAGATTTATTTTTTTAAATCACGTGGGAACTCTGCTTTTCCGGGATAAAAAGTTGCCTATGCCAGTTTCCGGGACGCAAGCTACCTCTACAGCAAATTTCATATACCTAGTACCTACACGTAAACCGGTTAAACAGATGGACCTTTAAGTATCCCGTGGAAACTCTGATTTTCCGGGTTAAAAAGTAGCCTATGTCCGTCTCCGAGATGTAAGCTAACTAGGTACCTAGGTACCTTTCATCAAAATCGGTTAATCTGTTGGGCCGTGAAAAGCTAGCAGACAGACAGACACACTTTCACATTTATAATATTAAAAAGTATGGATATTAGTATGGATATCTATAAAATTTGATTAGTATAAAGCAAAGTCAAAGTGCGCTCTCTTCTGTTATATCAGTCAAAAGCAAGTAAGTAATTATTACAAAAGTATATTTTTCTCGGGCGGTACATAGCTATGTATGTACCTAAGCAACTGAAATGAAGTAGGTATCTGGGCTAACGATCGTCCGGAATGTCATTGAATGCTTATCGCCGCCACTCGCTGAACTCTAAGCGAATGTTTGCGAGTGCTAACCTCATGATAAATCATGAAATCTAGATGTTATACACTGGCTGAGTTGCTGATACCATGACGATGAAAAGTAATATTGTATCTTCGTACTTCTTACGTATGCTGCGATTATACCTACTTGGTCGCTGGCCAGTATTTCGATTGCTTATAGAATTTGGACTTATACTTAGTACCCGTATAAATAAACGGGCAATGTCCAGTATCTATTCGTGAAGTACTAAGAATATACATCTCTATAAGTTCTAAGACCATTCGGGTACCCCAATACAGGCTATCTTAGGAGTTTCCTTGAGGGATAAAATCCGAAATCGAGTAGCGGGCTTACTTGATCACGTTACCCAAGATATTTACCTACAGCACTCCCAATCACGTTCGATCTCATAAGGGAGAGAGGGAGATATAGAGAGTTTACCCGATAGAAAGAGAGGCCTTTGTTAAATTTTAGGCTGTAGTGTTGTGCGAGTTAAATTGCACTTTGTTGCCTCATATTAAAAGTTAATTTTATTTAAACTCTAGTACTAGTGTATTTATTCAGCAACTTACCTAACAGCAGATTTTGGTATTGAGCCGTATAGCAATACGCTAAGACCTCTGTACAACCCCAAGAAGCCATGTCCTTTGACGGTTTTTCTCACGCAGTCGAAGATTCCCGAATACTTTTTTGTGCCGCCTGAAATTAAATGTACCATATTAATTACCTAAGAAGTTTCCAATTAATATTGTAGTTAGTACTTTAGTACTTGCCTCTGGAATCTAGATAGCTATTTTATTTTAAAAAGTCTATTTATATTCGGATGTAAACAGAAGCGAATTTTGTGTACCTATCTACTTACATAATATTTGTTACGTTGTTTTACAAAGTAATATTATATAAGAATAAAACTTTATTTAATACGATTAAATACTTTCTAGGTCAAGATTTTAGACCTCTTACTGAGGTCGATACCCTCATGGGACTTTATATGGCTGTGTAATCCATACCAACTAATATTATAAATGTGAAAGCGTGTTTGTCTGTCTGCTAGCTTTTAACGGTCCATCCGTTTAACCGATGTCGATGAAATATTATACATATAGCGTTAGCTTGGCTTGCCTCCCTAGAAAGGACATTAGGCCACTTTTGGTCCTGGTAAATTAAAGAGTTCTTACAGGATTTCTAAAAACGTAAATCGAGTTTTTGATTTATCGTGAAAAATGTCGCAAAAAAATACCCGACTACGGAACCCTCGATGCGCGAGTCTGACTAACATAGGCTACATTTGGCTAGTTCTTTATATCTAAAATACATCAAGTGTTAGGTCGATCGATCAAGTGCCTGAGTTTTCGTCATAACTTCATCATCAAAAGAAAACAGCTATCTAGGTTGGAAAATGGTATATGTGTGTGCACTATTTGTTTAACACAGTATTTGTTTAAATAGTTGTGTGCATATCATCATATTGTATATTTTGTGTGCAAATAAGTATTATTTGTTATTATTAAATAAATAAATAAATTGTGTAAGTTAAAGATGTATGACTTTTTGAAATAGATAAATTTTGATTATTTTTTTGAAAAATCTGAAGATCCAAATTCAAAAGACACCTACATACTACATCTTTCTGATTTGGATCTCCAGATTCCAGATTTGAAATCTACTACCTATGATGCAATATTTGTGAAGATGTTGGCACGAAAACATATTTACATTCAGTGAGTGATAAAAATGTTGCTTTACTATGAGACCTATTTCGAAATCGGATTATTTTAGAGCGCTATTTTGAAATTTTAAGATTTCACAAAACAACCTTGGATAAACATTTTCATTGATCGTAGAAAGGGACACGCATTTTTTAGGGTTCCGTTCCCAAAATGCAAAAAAACTGAGCCCTATTAATTTCAGTCTGCTGTCTGTCTGTCAGATAGACAGCTATATCGCGTCTCACGTCTCTAGCTCATTGACGAATTGAGTTACAAACCTATTAGATATTAGGTAGGAATTAACTTATATTTGGTGTATAACGTTGACCAAAAACCAAATATCAAATTAGAAAAATTACCAGTTTTTAAAAAAAAACCTCTCTACATCCATACTTACAAACTTCAAGTACCTTTATTAGGTATTAGTGTAGATTTAATGATAAGGAAGATAACATATTATATTTTTAATGTATGTGCATGACTCTAAAGTGGTGTAATCTTAATAGTATATCGATACCTATTATTATTATTTTTACCTAGAATGGTGTTTGTTTTGTAAAATGATGAAATGTTTTTTTTTTTAAATAGATCAAAGTAAGTAAGTATGCATTATTAAATTTTGTTTAAGTATGTTGTTTATATAGTTTTAAGTATACTATAAGGTAGGTTCCTGCTAATACAACAAGAATCTAATTAGACCCATTTCAATAAATTGACTAATAACATTCCAGTTTGTTTCACAAGTAAGTAGTTACTTACTAATAAATAATTAAGGAATTGTAAATGAGCAGTATAACATGCAATTGCAAGTCAGTAAGATTCTATTGATGGCAACCTTTATATGAAATGTTTTTGGTGGGATTTTATTGAAGTCAAAGAGAATATAATCACTGTTCTAATTAAAGTAGGTACCTACTTACAAAAAATTACAAGGCTATCCACCTGTAAAATCGTTCTAAATGTCATATTAGTTACAACAACATATACATACTCATATGCCACAGGAAAAAGAGAAAATCAGGGATTTACACCCGTATTCACAAACGTTACTATGAGGTTTCATAGTGCGCTCGAACGCACAGTGTAGGTTCCACCAATCAGATCACTGTATCACGTCAATTTACAATGATCTGTTTGGTGGAACGTACACTATGCGTTCGAGCGCACTGTGAGACATAGTAATGATTGTGAATACGGCCGTTGGTCTATCGCAAAGCATATTATATTAAAATATACTATATTCTTTAAAAAATAGACCAAACCAAAAATATTTTAGAAATATCTCAGTGAAAAATATAAGTAAAGTATATGTATTAAAACTTGTTCTTATAAACTGATTAAAACATATTGATTACAATAATGTACATATTATATATTATGTCAACAATTACAATTGGGTCCCGAGCTCTTTTTGAGGAAATTTCGAAAAGGGTTACCAAGTCAACTGGGACCCAAGCTGGCAGTTACCTTGGGCAAAGAATTAGTATGGCCATCCAAAGAGGTAATGCCTGCCAGCATCTTGGGTACAATGCCTCGCTGCAGTGGAGGTTTTAGATTTAATTTAACAATTCCGACCATCAAAAGGAGTACCCTTTATACCATATATACCATTTATACCATACATACCTACTTTGAAGAAATGATTTTGACTTTGACTCTGAATTTAATTTATTTTTAGTCTTCAATTTAATAAAAAAAATAAGTTTCAAATTAGATTTAAGTTTATTCTATAGAATTGTCAATTATTATCATACCTAATTCTGTACATTAAATTATAAATTATAGATTTTTTTCATGCATATATTACTTATGTGTCACAGGAAAAAATGAAAATGAGGGATTTAGTCTGTCGCTAAGCATATTTTATGTCACACACATAAAAATTTGTCTCCACTTTTTAAAATATCTTTGGTTATTGGCCGAAAATGGGCATTTTTCTTTAATACCATTGTCCTAGGTAACTCATAAGTATATTTTTCTATTTTAGTTACCTTACAACATCCAACAACGAGATTGTAGACACTTGGGAGTTAATATCAATAGAGGCATTCAAATGAATTAGACTCAACCAATGATATGTTAAATAAAAAGAAGATACATTACATACCTACCTATGCATTTAAAGTGAATAAAATTACTACACTTAGATCATATTTTGTAATATATAGAGCGCTCTCTCTTTTATTCTTATGTGTGTTTGTATCTTTCATCTTATTAATCATCAGTGAGAAGTGAGAACAAATTTTGTACACAATAATTTATATGGTATAAAACATTGGACTCACCACAACAAGTAAATACTTAAATTAGAGAGAGTCTACAATCTACATACTTACTTAGTAACAGCATTTAAATCTAAGATTAGTAAGCAATCAGTAAGAATATACCTATTCCTAATAATTTAAATAATCAAATAAGTCAAAGTCCACACTTTGATGGGCTTGATAGATGTTTTAATCTAATATCAATATGTTTTTTATTTTATTTAAGTAAATAATAGGTATGTAAATGCAATTTCTGTTCTTTCTTATTTTGAAAATTTGATAATGTTGAAGTCAAAACAGAAAGAAGTTAGGTAATGTTTATACTGCGGAATACTTGCCTATCTAATGAAATATTCAGTCAACAACATTGATTTAAGAAACTTTATTTATTTATATTTTTATTTCATAAAAGTCATGGCTAAAGACAAATCTATATAAATCAATACAAAATAGAACCACAAATAAAATAATAAGTAAAAAACATAGGTAAGTACATACTAAAATGGGCCGTGTCCGATAGGTTAACCTCATTCTATATTAATTGTTTTAACACAATATATTTTATTCAACAAGTTTGAATATCAACCTACGTAATAATCAAGGTAGTTCTATATTACAGTTTCGACCTCGAAGACGATACTCGTGGAAGTCATGGAATATGATTCTAATTAGAGAATACAATATACTTCATGTTTTTCCACTTACAGATGTGCTCGATCTTTGGTTATAGCCCGAAAACTTGAGATGAAAAAATATGAGTGAAAGTTTGAATAAAATATTGTATACAGACCTTTTTCGTCTAATTGAAGCTGTGTTTTTACGTATTCGGTTGGAAATGTTATACAAATTTCAATGCCACCAGTTATGCCGCCGGCAACCACTCCTTTCAAACCGATAGACCCTGGGCCACCTGCCGCGGCCGCTGCACCAGTTTCCGTCATCCATGGTCTAGAAAAAGGGTTTTTAAAGTTTCCTGGTCTTGAAGACATTGTAAACTTAACGCACTTGTCGTTAATTAACGACTACGGCACGCGACAGGCTATCTGCTCAAATAATTTCTACCAACTGAATGGGAATGAAGTAATGAACCTTGAACCTTCTAAGTTTTACCAACTGATTGGAATGAAATGGAATGTACAAGCTGGTATTACAAAACATTCATTCCTGTCTCGAAGGTACCCGGACGTATTATAAAGGAAGTACCTACCTACCTCAGCAAAGTACACATTGAATAAACGGGTAACATTGTTGTTCTTTGTGTGTGGCTTTTAGGCTTGCTTATTCATAATTTTACGTTCATGGTTCACACAATTCAATTCTCAATTATTGGCTTCTATGAATTGGAGACAAAGGTATTCTGTGGTGTCTGTTTGGCATTTTTTCCCAGGTTCAAAAGTGCTAGAACCCTTAGCTAAAAAGCCAGTTGAAAAAAGGCATATTACAAGCAGTGCTGCCAATTTATACTTGTCGCTAGTTGGTCGCTAGATCCTAGATCTGGCCAGATCTGGCTACGATCTGGCAACATTTCAACTATGTTAATTAGTGCGTTTCATCGAATAGTGCCTATGGCGTTATGTTGGCTCCCCTGTCTGTTGGGTGGTCATTGGCACCATATTGGTATGAGAAGACGCAGATTTTGTTTATTTTCATTTCATTCATTCAGGAAAATCAAATGAAAATAAACAAAATCTGCGTCTTCTTATGCAAATATGGTGCCAATGACTTGGACAGACAGGGGAGCCAACATAACGCCGTACTATTCGATGAAACGCACTATAGCGACTTTTTAGCGACAAAAATATTTAGCGACTTTTGAAGTGTCTTCCTTGAATTTTTTTTATCCAAGGAATGGAGATCACGGTCATAAACTTGTACCTCTGAGAATGAGGCTGTCCTTCTTCTACAAGTCATTGTCTTGATGTTCGATATTTAAAGGTATTTGTATAGATATAGAGACCCCAACTGACTCGATAGTTGTTTGAGTTTGATTTTTTCATCGTCATTTGTTTTGTACTTATTGCTTTTCAGCGACTTTTAAGGTCTTATAATTTTTTCTTGGTCTGGCCAGATCTGGCGACATCTGGCGACTATTTGAAGGCGTCACAGCGACAACCCAAACACAGACAAAGAGTATGGAATCACTACGTTACGTTGTATCGTTGTATATTCAATGTACTCTGTGGTTAATTGTTATACACAGATCCCAAAACGTAGACTAGTGATTAATGATTTCATTATTCTCTTTGCAATTAATTCCTGTTGTATTTTTCTGGTCGGTGTTTGTATCATTATTTATTATTTTAGGTATTCAAAAAAAAAGGCGTTTGGCAGTTAGATATTATCTAAAACTCTTAAAGGTACCTTATGTATTTATTGTGATGTTTGATGTTAAGGTTGTAACAACATAAATTATTTTAAAACAGTTCAATTTAAGTCCTTTCTCAAAGTTCGATAGTGGTTCGATACATCAGAGGTTAATGTTATTCAAGGAGAACTAAACAACAGCAAAATCATGGCGTTAAGAACTTACGGCGATAAGCCGATAAGTTTTCAAATTGAAGAGGGCGGAGATTTCTACTGTGTTGGATCTGAGGTAAGAATTTTTTTAAAAAAAAGTTCAAGACTATTTTTCTCAAAGTTTCCAACCGAATTTCTTTATTGTTTGAATTCATATTAGCCATAAAAAGTGCCACAACGCTACACAACACTATACTATGTAAATTAATAGGTACAAGTTTCCAATTTACCAATTTCCTGTTGGAACTTGTGATTTTTATGAGCAGTAAGAAGCAGCCATTCATCCCAAATCCTCACATCAAAAATATCTGATTTGTACAGGATTGCTGCATACTCCCTCAAGTGTAAATAATAAGCCCAATATTAAGGTTATTTGAATTTTCCCACTATCCATTTTTCCTTTTTGGTATCTGTCATCTACTTGCTTTCTCCTTTTTCTTCCATCAACCATCATAGACTAAAAACAGATATGTAACTAAAAACCACTTTTCAAAACTGAGAGTTTGAATACATACAAGATAATGTTGAATCTTATCCTTCATGGTAATACATAATACCTATACACTCGTAAAAACATAAGAACTGTCCAAGTACTCATAAAATACTGAATAAGCAATTACCCATTTTTCAGGTTGGAAATTATCTGCGTTTGTTCCGTGGGTCACTTTACAAGAAGTACCCTGGCATGGTCAGGAGGACTCTCACAAATGAAGAGAGGAAACGCTTAGTGGATAATGGCCTTGGCCCTCATGTTCTGACCAGCTCCGTGTCTTTACTGAAGGCAGCTGAAGTTGAGGACATCATTGAAGGAAACGATGAGAAGTATGTTGAAGACAGATGAAAAACTAATTAATTTAACTTTATCCATGTGGAAATTTTTAAAGTTACCCAAGGCAATTTAAAAAAAAATGACAATATTACTCATTCAGTGAACTTTTGAATTTAGAATGTTGCAAATTGACATTTGGCTCACGAAAAGTTTAGAAACTCTATATACTAACTCTCACATTCTATTTTGTAATATTTTCATTTCAAAACTTGTCAAATGATTGTCTCCAGCTGTCAAGAGAGCAGTTTGTTATTGTTACTAAACAATATTTTTTAGTGCTTCAGTTTTATTTTGTGCCTCATTGCGTAGATAAACAGCATTTGGAAAACAATATTTAAAGTGTACTTTACCTATATATTTAAATCTGTTTTAATTATTTACAGAATATTTAAATAATTAATTTTTAGGGTTCTGTATCCGAAGGGTGAAAATGAGACCCTATTACTCAGTCTCTGCTGCTTGTCCATCCGTCCGTCTGTCTGTCAGCAGGCTGTATCTCTTGAACCATAATAGGTAGAAAGTTGAAATTTCCACAGAATGTGTAATTTCTATCGCTGCTATAACAACAAATAATAAATATTACAAAATGGCTGCCATTAGATAACATGAAAAATTACATTAACATTATTTCTCATACAATGGTTTGGAATCCTTCGTGTTCGAATCTGACTTGCATTTCACCAGTTTTTTGTTACTTAGATACAAAGCTATATCCGTCAGTCAAGAGATGGCAACTCCTCGAGAGAGCAAGAGTAAGAAGCCACACAATCCATCATGGATGCCTGTTATGCCAAACTCATCTCACTTAGATGCAGTTCCACAGGCCACACCTATTAGCAGGACCAGAGTTCATAATAAAAAGGTTTTAATAATATATACTTATAATATACTGTATTTATTTAATATGTGTAATGTGTATAATACATGTATCTACACTATATGATGCCCGCGACTTCATCCGCGTATATTTCGGTCTGTCACTGGGATGTAAGCTATCTCTATATCAAATAGATGTTGCCTGCATTTTCTTTGATGTCAATCTGTTTAAAACCCTCTGGGAACTCTTAAAATAGGTTAAACTGATGAACTGTGAAAAGCTAACAGATGATAGATGCACTTTCGCATCTATTCTACCAATTAAAAAAATCGAAGTGTCTGTCTGTAATTTCGAAATGACTACCTCATATTAAGCTCATATGGTTATTTAAATTGTAACATAACTGAATCACACGTTTTTAAAATTTTTGTCTATCCGTCTGTCAGTCCATTTGAACGGGCTAATCTTCGAAATTGCTGAACCTATTGTAATGGGACATTCACAGAAAAGTAGATTAACCAAAGAGTAACATAGGCTACTTTTTTAACCAACTTTCAAAAATGGAGGAGTTGTGTTTTTCTACCTATGTACACTGATATCTCCGAGATTTCTGAACTGATTTGCGTCATTTTTTTTAATCGATAGAGGAACTTTGCGATATTGTTCCATAAAAATATTGGATTCCAACTTCTCAATCCTGATGCAGCTAAGGCTTATCATACACTTACTACTATAACCAAGGATTGAGGTCTTATTATAACAACAACTATAGTATGAAGTATCTAGTATGCAATTAGTAATCATTATTATTAAGGCTGACGAAACAACACATGGGATATATGGGAATTATAAAGACAGATGATAATTTTGTTTTAGGTGCGCACTTTTCCTCTCTGCTTCGATGATACAGATATGACGGCGATGCTGGAGAATGCGTCTCAGAAGCAGATACTTGTGCCCATCAGGTTGGATATGGAGATTGAGGGCCAGAAACTGAGAGATACATTCACATGGAACAAGAATGGTAAAGTTTGTTTATTATCTTTCTATTTAGATTGTTGTATGTCCAAATGAAAAAAAATTTCAAACCACTGTAGTCAAAATTTGTAAGTTAATGACGAACAGCGCCATCTTGATGTGATTTAGTAAACTAATTATTTGATCTGGAACACAACTCTTGAGTTTTGTGATGTAACCACAAATTCACTGTTTTTGAATGTTTTCCTTTACTGGTGCTTAAGACATTGCTAACTAACAAATATTTAATTAAATTTTTTCCTTTTGAGGTATATAATCTTAAAAAGGATCACTCGTGTCTTTGTCTATCCACCTGTCACAGCCAATTTGCTTTGAATCTTCTGGACCAACCAAAAACGATATTATTTCAGAGTCAATCATAACACCGGAGCAGTTTGCAGAAGTATTATGCGATGATCTTGAACTCAACACAAGCACATTCATACCGGCTATAGCAAGTTCTATCCGTCAGCAAATTGAGGCTTATCCCAGTGAACCGCCACCCATCTTGGAGGAGCAGTCTGACCAGAGGGTTATCATCAAGTTGAATATACATGTTGGGAATACTTCACTTGTTGATCAGGTAATTATACAGAATGTTAGAATGTTAAATAAGCACGTGGAAGGAAAAAAGAGGAGAGGCCGATACGTTGGCAGATGACAGAAGACAGTGGAAAAAGAAGACATGATGTGCCGATTGTGGGATAAGGTCAGGAAGAAGAAGATTTAAGACTTTTACAGTTCTACCAAATTATCTGTTGAAGAACTTGTTTCTAAAAAAGTTTGCTATGTGGGAGCAAACTATAAATTATTTAAAATCTTGGTCTTATGTAGCATTCTTTTTTAGAAATATTAGTTTTAAAAATTTCCTTTTGCAGTTGAAATTTATTCAGATATAGGACGGTAGTATACAAATACTTAACAGTTACAACTTCCAGCTAATCTCTCTAATTTCACTTACAAAAAAAACAAACTTGTGAAATTAGTAAGAGGTACAAGTGAGAAGCAAGAATTTCAGTAAATAAAAGTATGTACTTATTTTCAAATTCTAGGTGGAATGGGATATGTCGGAAAAGGAGAACAATCCGGAACAGTTTGCTATGAGACTGTGTGCTGAGCTAGGTTTGGGAGGAGAGTTTGTTACGGGCATTGCTTACAGCGTGAGGGGACAACTCAGCTGGCATCAGCGCACCTTTGCTTTCAGTGAAGCTCCTCTGCCTGTTGTTGAGGTAATTGTCGAAATTTATTTAACTAATTTAAATACTAGTTGATGCCCGCCATATTTATAATGGTAACCACTCACGATAGTAATTTAAACGCTTAAAGATTAAGATTTGAAAACTTTATTTGTAGACGCCATACCGCCAGCCGTCCGATGCGGAGCAGTGGGCTCCTTACCTCGAGACGCTCACCAACGCCGAGATGGAGAAGAAGATCCGAGACCAGGACCGCAACACCAGACGCATGCGGCGCCTTGCCAACACTACTCCCGGTCGGTAGTCCTTTATCACGGCCAGTTCTTACTAGAGATAGAATAGAATAGATGTCTTTAGTCTAGATAGTAGTAGATAGATAGCCATTCAATCAATCATTTATTTGCTGTAAATGCAGGTTTATAAAGATGTTAAAATTAATTACAAAGTATCACCATATATAATAATTTTTAAGTCATTGACGATAACTTACGGTTTTTTTTAAATATAAATAGTGAGAAAACGAGCAGGCGGGTCACCTGATGATAAGTGATTACCGCCACTCATGAACATTTCTAGCACCCCAGGAACCGCAAATGTGTTGTGCTTTCCAGGAATTTGTTGAATCACCAATTGAATGGCCCCATGTTGAAATCTAATGGGAAGGGAGTTAGTTCCGCTGTTCGCAATATAAGATCTTGCACAACGGGTGGTTGAAGTAAACCAGGCACCTATAGTATGTGACAGGTTGAGATGGCAATCGGAGTATGACGCAGGGAGACGCCTTGCACACCCGCACGTCACCCGTGCTATCCCACACCGGGTTAGCACGGGGGCTGTGTCTCCACCCGATTGCCATCTTGACCTGTCGCGTTCTATAGGTGGTGAGGGTGAAATTGCTTACGGTTATCCGCCTGGACCAACTTTGCCTTAATGCAACTGGACCTTAGTAACTTATCGACAGGTTACAGATAGATTGATTAGAATTATTTATTAGTTTCGCTCTTTTGTGTTATGACTATGGGAAGAAGACGTAGAAAGAAGAAAGAAAGAAAAAGTGTTTATTTCTTATACATATTTTTTGATGGCAGATGTATCGTTGAGTCGCGCCGTGAACCGTTTGATCCGGGCGGACGAAGCTCTCTTCCAGTCCACGCCCGAAAAGAGGAGGAAAAAGATATAATCAGCCAACGCTAACATAACCACTTCATCAACACTAATGCACCAGTTAAACATTTGGGGCCGGGGCGATCCCTGGTGAAGGATTTTTGCATTGTTTAATTTGGTATGAAATATTACAAAATGGTCAATCTGTCTTTACCGGGTACCAAAAGAGCCCAATCTGAAGTTGCAACATTTTCATTAGACATTCCTATTTTTTCATATTGTAGGGATGGTTTGAACTAAGTCTAATTAATTATGTATAATGATTTTGAAATGCTTAAGTTGTAATTAAGTTTTATATTATAGTCATCGACTTGAATAAAGTGGTAGGTATGTAGTTTTTTTCTTTAGGTACCTAAACGCATTTATTGCTGATGTAACGAAAATAAAGATTTCGTAATTTATCTTATTGTTTCATTTTTAATCCCTCGTTATTGCCTGAATCCAGATTTTCAATAAGAACCAATAGGTGTATTATCAAGGTATAAGTATTTCGATCGAAGTTGGCTGGTGAAAATTGAAACCGTACTTCGTTTTGATAGCCTTGGCGGCCTATTCCGTTTATCCACCATAAAACGGCCACCCTAGGATATACTATCTACTCGGAATCGTTTCGACCATCCAACCTGAACTAAAAAAATATAAATTAGAATTCGCCGGCTACTTTTTATCCCGGAAAATCAAAGAGTTCCCACGGGATTCCCAAAAACCCATCCGCTTAAGCGATTGGTATGAAATTTGGTACCAAGGTAGCTTGCGTCCCTGTAATTGACATAGACCGTAACTTTTTATCCTGGAAAATCAAACAGTTCCTACGGGATCTTTAAAAACCTAAATCCACGCGGACGAAGTCGCGGGCATCTTCTAGCACAATGTAATTTTTTTATAAATTTACAAACAAGATCCGTAAATTCGAGAAGTAGTCTATTATTCGTCTTTAGTCTTCGTCTGGGATTTTGGGAGGGGTTTGAACCTCCAAAACCTCCCCCTGGCTACGGCCGTGATTATGTTATATTATTATGGGAGCCGCAAGATTCAGCGTCTTGTTGAAACTGGAAGTCTTTACAATGATGAATGATCTAACTATGTCCAGTGGACGTCTATCGGTTGACAATGATGATGAATCTATTTATAACAAGAGGAGGAGAAGAGGAGAGGAGAGCCTGTCGAATCAGACGCACTGATTTTCCAATCCGTATCTCATCGTAGGAAAGTAATTAAGTGGCTAAGTGAGCAATTTTCCGTTGTAAACTGGGTGACACGATCGTGTAGGGCTATTACGACCATGTTTTCCTTAACAAAACAGTTAGGAAGAAGGCAAATAGTCTCCCCTCACTAGATTTATTAGGCTCGGCTAGACGTTAAGACGTTCAAGTTTCGAATCCAGAAAAACATGATCTGCGCATGTGCAAACTAAACCAGTGCGGTCCTCTCTGCAAGTGAGATGTGATAAGCAAGAAACGTGCTGGAGGTTGTCGATATTCCGTAAATGAAAAATGAGAAACTATTTCAAAAGTTTTGTAATTATTCAGACAAGTACTACTTATAAAGCTCACAATAGTTTAAGTTATATACTAGCTGATGCCCGCGACTTTATTCCCCTGGATATAGGTTTTTAAAATCCCGTGGGAACTCATGGATTTTCCGGAATAAAAAGTAGCCTATGTGTTAATCCAGGGTATAATATATCTCCATTCTAAGCAGCCAAAACCGTCCAGAAGTTTTTGCGTAAAAAAGTAACAAATATCCATCCATACCAATATCCATACATACAAACTTTCGCGTTTATAAAATTAGTAGGATTACCTATAGTTAGAAGTAGTAATTCTGCTGGATAACTAAGCTACTGATAGTGATTGAGCTTTTAGCTTTGCTTGTAAAATGCCTCTACAACCTATAATTCTTATCATCTATTTATCACGGAGTAATAAGTTTTCATAAACGTTAAAATACCTTGGTATCTACCTAGAAGATATCATCATTATCATCATCATCCGATAGAGTACCTACTGCTGGACATAGGTCTATTATAGGGATTTCCACAATCGCGGTCTTGCGCCGCCTGGATCCAGCGGCTCCCTGCTACTCGTTGATGACGTATGCCCATCTAGTGAGGGATCGTCCAACGCTGCTAGAAGATATAGCGACAAATAAATGTTCTGAAATCTTCCAAGACGTCATATTGTGTGCCCACAGGCGTTGAGCTGCAACGCTAAAGGACACTGTAAGAGGGGTCTCTCCGTCACTCGCTCCCTACAAACGTAGTTCGTCTCTCATTGGAATACTAACCAATCATACTCAATGGAATTTTGTAGAAACGTTCCGGGAACTAATATCTATGCCTGTGGTTATCCAGATTTCCGTTAAAATATTCGGTTTCAAAGTTACGCCATCTTAAAAATTCACATACAAAACTTTGAGCCCCTGTAATTTTAAAACTACATATTTTTAGAAAAATCTAAAACACCACAGGCACAGATATAATAGTTTCTAGAATATGTCTGCAAAATTTCATGGACTTTGGTTGCTTAATATTCAAATGAAATTAGGACTACGATTGTATGGAGTAACTGACGGAGAGAGCCCTGTTAACAGCAGTGCGATTTAGATGATTTCCTTGAAAAGCTTTTTGTGTGATAATTTATCTTTTGATTGTGAAATCAGATAATAATAAACATCGACAACGTTGTAACATCACTATATCAGATTTTGCAACCATTCAGTGCGATAAAGTGTTCCGAGCGGACTGAGGGAGAGTGCTGCCTCGCGATCCTCTCCCGCCATGAGGAAAATTCAAATCTGGTGCCGCCGCAAAAATTGCGTAATAACATGAACTAAAAGTAGACCTCAAAAACCTAATTAAACTACCCTAAAAATTTCATCCATATATAAAAGTGTTATGTAAATAATTTGTGCGCTAAATAGAATTATGACTTTTATTTAAGTGACCTTTTAATTAATTATTATATTTATTTACTTTTTAAAGTGTTGTGATTTGTAAAAGTATTCGATACTTACTTATCCATTCATTTTACTAACTAAGTTCATAATATTATGTGAAGGGATAGATTATTGCTGTGTCATCTTATGGTAAGTTTAAACTTTATTTAATTTCGCATTTAAGTAGAGTAATTAAATAAGGATTGCTTTATAAACTTACAAAGCGTAATGTGGTTACGATACTTTCTGAGTAAAATATGAAAAATGAATACCCATGAAAAATATGAAAGTAGGTACCTACTTACACTTAGCTTTAAGCACTGCATAAAGTTTCAAATACTTAACTATTAGACAGAATATGATTCATTAAAAATGATTAAAATTATACCTACCTATTGAAAAAAATAGGAAAGATGTCCGATCGCTGAGTTCGAACTTATGACCTTGCGGATTTCAGTCCGCCATTTTACCGTTGACCTATCGAGGATCGTAGAATCCTTTATTATCCATCCCATAGCGCTTGTGAAGCTGACGGTCACTTTTATTGTATCCGTCAGCTTTTTTTTCTCCTTTTCTTAGGTTTTTTCGGCATTTACTTTAGCTTAGGTATTTCAATATTACTCCTTTTTGGAATTTATGCGACACTTCACTGCGAAATAAAACCATGTAGTTAATAAAATATCTTCATAATATGGCATAGCTTTGCAATTTTATCTATTAAAAAAGATACTCTAATACTAATACTAATTTAATAGGTACTACTATGACTATTCGATATCTCTTAGATAGAAGCAGCGATACTTTGCAGATTTCCATGATATACCTACCTACCTACAAGAAACTACAGGCTTAATTTGCTAATATCCGCCAAAATATAATATCCCCAGCAACTAAAATTATTTTCGTCTGGTATAAATTTTACTGTTTAAAAAAAAACTGTCAAGTGCGAGTCAGACTCGCACACGAAGGGTTCCGTAACGTCGTACGAGATATAACACTAGTATGTACTTTTCAATTTTTTTAATTTTCATGATGGCCACTTTGATAATTTTACTATATTAATGTTGGTGAAGTGGTAATTGACTATCTATATCAACTCTCTACCTATTACGGTTTATGAGATAGAGTCCACTGACAGACGGTCAGACGAATGGACAGATGGAGAGCGGTAGATTAGTAATAGAGCCCCGTTGGCATTCTTTGGGAAAGGCAGAAGAGAATTATAGATTCAAACTATATTCGCTAGTTAGTTCGTTAAAATTTAACAGACTTTAGTTATTCTTTAACCAGCCTGGCTATTCTTAATTAAATTCTTAATTAAAAGAAGTATTCTACTGTACCTACATAATTACGCGCTGATTCTATAGGTATGTAATAGATTTCAGGCTTACAAACATCCGTATGTTTCATGCAGGTAATTCTGAACCGCAATTACATGATGATCTCTTGGGGATTATACTCATACCTCGACTGTCGGTTCTCATATTTCTAATCCTATCGCCGTGTGACATAGCCCACTTGTGAGTTATCTTCGTCACAGATTAGGACCAAAATACTGAACTGTTACTTAATATTTGAAAGCTGCCTTATATCATAAAGAGTGTTTCATTATGACTTTGTGATTACCTAAAAGTGAACAGGAAAATTATATGTCAACTTAAAAGATATATCATGTAGGTAAGTCTATACTTATGATAATCCTACGAGACGGCTGCGTTATTTGATGTTTAAATCGAGCCTTATTAGGGAAATACCTATATCGATATTCCTAGGGTTTCAGCTGTAATACCTATGCCAACTAAAGTCAGATAATTTGATACTATTGAAAACATCAGCAGCCTTTTCCAAAAAATTAGCTTGACGCTGATTGATAAATAATAATAGATTTTTCCGAGATGCAAAGGTGTGATTGCAATATTATTCTGAAATTAAAAATATGAAATGAAATAGGTAAGTAAGTATATTGATTTCATACATGAAATAAATACTTTTCATTAACCCTTCCATTGGTCTACCGGCCAACTTATGGCACTTAGGTATGATCAGTCAAGAATATTACTGGTCCGGAAAGTAAATTCTACCGAGCAGAACCGGCACGAGACTAAGGCTGAGATTTATAGAGCGTACTGGGAAGAGGGCTCTCTCCGTCACACGTTTCCACTCGTTTCATACAATCGTAGTTCCAATTTCATTTGAATATTAAGCAACCAAAGTCCATGAAATTTTGCAGACATATTCTAGAAACTAATATCTATGTCTGTGGTTTTCCAGATTTCTGTTATAATATTCGGTTTCAAAGTTACGCGGTCTTAAAAATTTCCATACAAATCTTTGAGCCCCTTTAATTTTTAAACTACACATTTTTAGAAAAATCTAAAACACCACAGACACAGATATTAGTTTCTAGAATATGTCTGCAAAATTTCATTGACTTTGGTTGCTTAATATTCAAATGAAATTGGAACTACGATTGTATGAAACGAGTGGAAACGAGTGACGGAGAGAGCCCTGTTAAGCTTCAGTTAAAACGAGACGGTTTTATGTCAGCAGTATAGCGCTGTCTCATTTTAACAGTGTCAGCAAAGTCAAAGTGCGCTCTATGGATCTCTCTGGATTTTAGACGTGATCACGATTGGTTTGCGAGCAGTTTGCGTGTATGTTGTACAAGTCACGGTGTGCATATGTTCATGATTTTCAGGGAATGAAAAAATGTTATACCTACCTACTCTTGCGCACACAGACCCACGGGATTTTTAATATTATTCTAAATCACGCGGGCAAAGTGGCGGCCATAGGGGCGGCCATTCATCGAGTACGTAATAAGAAGCAATAAGGCCGCAAAATTGTATTGTACCTTCGAGGCACCTACAGTCTTATCTCTATCTTTTAGTGGTGTAAAACATAAACGTTGCTAACTGGTAAGTAAGTACCTAGGTACTTTACCTAAGCGGTAAAAATATTTGACAGACATCCAATTTACTGAAGCGAAAGCCTATTAAAACCTCTGCTCGGGCCTTAATCCCTCATGTACGAGAGGATTTATTTATTGTTACGTAATTATTACATTCAGTTCCAAGATTTTTTCTGTTCAACAGTAGGCATTCACTGTTTTGGTTGCGTAACTAAAACCTGTGTCGTATTCCTCATTGCTGAGGGTTTTGCCACTACGATACATTACGGTAGGGGATTTTCTAGGAAAATCCCAAATTTTTGGATGTGAGAACTTTTTGATTTTCCGGGATAAAAAAAAACCTATGGCACTCTCCAGATCTTTAACTATATCAATGAAAAAATCAAGTCAATACATTCCTCAGGTGCGGCTTGATTCAAGGACAAACAAACTTTCGTTTATTTTGTAATATGGGTAGTGATGAGTTGGGTCTCTAGATCCTTCCGCATAGGTACGTTTGTTAGTGATAATAATATTTACTTATCCGGAAAAGGTGTAACATGCTCTCCGGGGCACGGAAGAAACCACAAGGTTGATTTCATAGACAGAGGCGGTCATGTTATCGCGCGTTCCATGTTCACATTCGGTTTGGTTCGATCAGAATGAGCATGCAAAGCAGTTCAGTGCCATAAACGCAGAACTCAAGCATGGTTTGTATACTACAAATAACCGTCTATTTTCTTGTGAATACATCTCTTGATTGCATGCACCTAAATTCCAGGTTCAATAATATGTACTATCTACCTATCTAGTGTGAGCATAAAGGTGGATTTCTGAGCATGAGTTAGAAACTTATCCGTACTAAATATCTAGTCATTGAACTTACAATTTAAAACTTTTATAATAAGTATAACTTTTTTCATTTAGAAGAACTGTTCTCATGTAACAAACATTTGAAAGTTAATCTTGGATGTATTGGCAAAGTTGTAGTTGGACAAAAATGTCGTTTAGTGAAAGTTGATTTCAACTGTATTAGGATACAAAAGAAGTAGGCAATAAGTACCATTATTATTACTTATATAATATGCTCTAGACCTAGAGTCTGCACACGTGCTATGAGTATTTTTGACGTTTTTTTTCTTATTTTGTTGTTTTGTTTTGTTGTTATGTTATTGTGTTGTTGTGTAGCTAAAATCATAATACATATATGAGATATATTATGATTCCTAATATCATTACTACTATTTGATGAATTTAGAATTTAGAATTTGCCATGAATGAAGGAAGTAACAATTCTTCTTGAATTTTCGTGTCCAAATTTTTGGACAAATACTCCAAAAATTTTATTGCGGAAATTGATAACCTATCTACCAACATAAAGTACGTTTTTTTTGAAAATGAGTCATTTTATGAAGCGATCATATTTTATTCACGATCTATGGATAGCGATAATACATATAATATTATGTAAGTTGTACTGTTTTTAGCGAGAAGATCTGGTTTTGGAGATAAAAGTGAAAACCTGCTGTAACGCAAAAGTTTTTTAGTATGCACTCGCCAAAATTATGCGGGCAGTCGAGAGCTTCCAACCTAGTTTATCTTACCAAAATACATTATTAATTTGTGGTGTAACTTTGTTAAAGTTACTTATGAATAACTTTACAATTTTAACCAGATATTAGCATAACTTTATTTTCTTTTATTATTTCTCTCTCTGCGTTGCATATTGCTCATAGCTCATTGCTGAAGGTCATGATCTTACAGGAGGAACATAATGTGGTCTGTTCTCCGTGCCTCGGAGAGTTTGTTAAATGAATAAATGGGAGTATATTTCAAGTATTAGGGACTCATAAACGTACTTATGCTAATAAAATCATAATCTAGATACACGGTGAAATTTTAGTGGTTTTAGAGCTGTGGCTAGTCTATCCATTTCGGCTATTTATGTTGACTTCTTCTTAAAATAAAAAAATTAAAACGACAAAATTATTGTCAGTCCAGTAGTTTTTCCGTGAAGGAGTAACAAACATACACACATACATACAAACTTTCGCCTTCATAGTATTAGTGTGATACTACCTCGCAGAAAACTACGTAAGTCAGCATATTTTCATCCCTTATTAGAGCAGATACAAAGCATCGATAAGAAGTCAACCCTTATGTGAATGACGGCACGTCAGCACTTTTCACTTGACTGAAAACATTATTGGCACTATATTGGCACATCATATTATATATGGTCGTTGAATAACGGCTGATACCTTTGATCATTTGAAACACGGAAAGATTTTGAGTGAGCCTATGTATTGCTGCATAACAATTCATCAATTGATATTTTTACTCCACTTATTCTTCTTGAAAGATAAGATTTTTTTACTACAGATGATTAGCATCGACGAGTTTTGTCGTGTATCTCCAGAGATCTTTACCAACATAATATGGGACCAGCCTAAAGGCATTATGCCTTTAGCCTAAAGGCATTATACCTTTAGGGTGGTCCTACCTAATAAAATGGAAAGAATTGATCGAAGTAGTGGTAAGTTACGTCAGTAAGACGATAGTACAATATAAACTACTAAAATAAAAAGTTGCGTATATCCACGCAACTTTTTATTATAGTAGTTCAGATAACGTAGTAGGATCAAATGCATAGTTACATACATTACATACTATAAAATATGTTATGCCCTCATACGGGTCGAACTCTTAATCCTTTTTAGTGGGTTAAAGACATATTTTAAATATCTAGTATGATTTTGTGTTGCAGCTTCTAATAAGTAAATTCCAAATTCATTTACCTACCTAATAGTTAATTTTGTGCACAGTTGTAGACAGTGTAGATACTAGCTCTACGAATACGTAGAGCTTTCGTAGAACGTATCAGTCTACAAGGCAATTGTAAAATAAATAATTTAAGCAACAATTTCCCGCGAATCTCACGAAATCGCGCTAATGCTTCAATATGTTGTTGAAAGTGAATTTTTCCGAAGACGGAACTAGGAATGATTGATTTTTAACCTCTTTTAAATGTCAAGAATACTTTTAAATTGAATTACAAAAATGTTTTATATGTGAGTATTTAGATGACAAAATTACATAATATTATAGGCATCATATAGGTTACAATGGTTACAATATAGATATGAAACTGTCAATATCAGCAATCAGTGTATCAGTAACAATATTGTATTCTTCAACGTCTTCAACCTCATATTTTGCAAAATGTAAAATGTGGATTTAATTTTTATAATTAATCTCGCTTTACACAAATTTGAAACCCCTGCTTTATCCCTTTAGGGGTTGAATTTTCAAAAATACTCTCCTAGCGGAGGTCTACGTCATAGTAACTATCTGCATGCCAAATTTCAGCCCGATTCGTCCAGAGTTATGAGTTAAGCGTTGATAGATCAGTTAGTCAGTCAGTTAGTCCGCCAGTTAGTCCGATTTTCCGTATAAATATTATAGATTTTAGGTGGCTCTACCTTCCAACCAATATTAAAATGATATCACGTGATAGGCTGCTTCAAATTGAAGCGTAGGTGCATACCTACCTACTACGCGCATCGACGCGACGACGCTACCGACGATCAATTTTCTCGTGGGTACAAACGCTTCTGTTTGAAGTTAACACAGTCTTAGGACACTTTTATTGCTTTACACGTTCCAATTTTTTTTTTGGGTTTTCTACAGTTTGAATCTTAACTTTTTAACAATTTTTTTATTTAGGGTATATAATATATGTATAAAATTCTACTAAAAACGAGCAGAAAAAAAGACTTCTTCATTTTCTCTACAAGTAGCATTCATAAATCAGCAGCGCACAAAGTTGATAAAGAGACGCGATTTTCCGCTACTGAAAAATGCGGATGTCATCCGCAGCAGGGTTTCCATTGAATTAGACGTGCCAAAGAAAAGCTGATATTATAACCTCAGCAGAAGCTGCCTTTTGCGGCCATGTCAACATCCTCTATTACAGGGGCGTGAATAAGTAAGTTATTGCGTAGGTGCCTACTAGTTGGGTCTACGCGTGGAGTTTCTCTACGTGATGAAATCAGTAATGAGAAGATCCGCAGGAGAACCAGAGTAACCAACATAGTATGCGGAAGTCCATGATATACCTACAAGGAACCAAAAGCTTAATTAGATGTAGACCTTACAATGTCTAATTGCAATCCTAGGTCTATTTATTGTCTCCTGAGGATGCTCCGGTGTCGGGGCGAAACGCGCGTCGAGTGGTGTTGGAACTTGTGTGGTGCGTACCATACAGATTTCGTTGGTTTGGCGGATTATAGCAAATTAAGCTTTTGGTTCCTTGTAACCAACATAGCTCAACGGGTTGCGAAGCCGAGGTAGTCAGTTCGAAAAATCGGTAAGTAGACGTTGGGGTCCCAAGGTGACCTTGCCCCGGAAAGCGCAGCTTTGCACCTACTAAGTGGACAGACGTTATCAAATGAGTCGCCGAAAACCGCTGGATTCAAGTGGCGCAAGACCGTGGCGTGTGGAAATCTCTATAAGAGACCTATTTCCAGCTGTGGAGTCTATCGGTTGATAATGATCATGATGATGAATTGGGTCTATTAAGAGTCATAGGTAATGCAATGCGCTTTAGAAGTTGGTCTCGGAAAAAGAATTAAACATACATAGGTACAAACTACAAAGTTACTCTCTTCAGTTTGTCAACACAGTTTCGATTTTACAGGAAATCTTTTAAGTATTTGCACCTCACCGACGCGGCCCAGCGCCCCGTCTGGCTGCTGTTCTTAACTTCACTGAAACTTATTTTGTTCTTATAGTGTTAAGTTGCACGTGTACGAAATTTCGTTAAGTTGAAAAACATACAGCAGATGTAAGGTTTCCTTTTAAATTTATGAGCTACTAAATTTAGTTTTTAGTGCTTCTTTTTACTAAGTATAATAATTTGTTTTTGTTTGAGCTATAATAAAGTACTATTACGACAGACCTATGTAACAGTTCGCTTTACCCATGTCCACGTTTATAGATTGTGTTGTGACGATGACAATACTGTGTCACTGTATTTGTGAACAAACTCGTATATTATATTCGACGTGAAAAAAGTGTTGATTGCAATTCGCAAGACAAAACACGAACGTGAGAGTCAATAGTGTGATTTGAAAGTTAACACATCATGAATTCAGCACGACGACATTTTTCACTGGCTAGTCATTGGCTAGTGCTTAGAATGTGAATAGATACATAAAGTTTTGTCTAGACCATTTTAAATTTTTTGGAAGAAAGCTGCCATTTTATTTGTCACTAGGTATTTCGTAAACAGAAGGTGAACATGGTACGATTGTTTTTCGATAATCTTTTAGAAATCTTATAACATATACTTAGTAATTTTAAATCACTTTTTCAATGAAGTACCTATCACTTGGTGCCTATTGAATAAGTAAAGGGTGGGAAAAAATTGATTCTAATTTTCATGACTACCTAAGTCATAAGTACTACTAAAATATTAAATAATACCTATATCTGTCTAGCGGTAATAGGTTTATATAGCCGTGCTATAGCCTATAACTTTGCTACTTTCTAGTTAATAGTTTTTTAATACATGTGACATACAGACGGACAGACAGACAGACTGAACGAAACTGAACCTACAGGTTCTTAATATATGAAAATATGAATGCTAGTATTATTAATGTAAGGCCATCCAAATAAGTAGAAATGGTGCTATTAAAGAAGGTCGAATAAACCACAAATTCTCTCATTAACAGTAAAGGCTCGCTTCTGCATAAATAAAAGCCACTTATTTCTATTAAGAAGAGGGCTTTTAATCTCTATGTTTTGTGGTGACACAAGCGATTGACGAGTCGATTATAAAATAGTCTACAGTGCAGTTTTATGAGCACAATAAGTTTTAAAGCTTCAGGTAGTTGAACATAAATATTTTTCTGCTAAACATTTTTCTATCATACAATAGTTACGTTGTTTTAAAACATTGACAAAGCTAAATCGCGTTTATTTGTGAAAATCTTTGTTTTCGTAATAAAAAACATAATACCTTTCTGAAAAATTTGTTTATTTCATAAAGTTCAACTCTTGGAATGTTTTCACAAATAACAATGCCCGCTGCCTGTCTTTGGCCTTTTACTTTAATCACTTTAACAACTGTTTTGAAATTGTATTTATTTTGACAGCCACGAGTATATACGACATGTGGTTAGGTTTGAACCGCCAACCTTTCCTTCTAACCCTTGCACTAAACTAAAGCATAAACGAAACTTCGTTTAATATTTTACACGAAGACGGTGACCGTCTTAATAATAAAATTCTAAACACGTAAGTTATACCAGTTTTATTTAGAAATCTCGCTTTTATCACAGCTTTACTGAGATTGTTTCGCTTAAAATAGCTTTGAGTGGGAATTTAAGTATCTACTTAGCAGCTCAAACTTCAATCTAAGTGGGATTATGGTGTACGTATTGAAGCTGTTTCCGAAATGAAAATGCATGGACGATTTAAATCTTCCTTTAACTTGCGTTAAATGTTAAGATAATATGATATTGTAGCTAAGTTTCAGAACGAATAGAAAAAACTGTGTAAGCGTTGATCTTTTATAGATACTACAATTTAGTTAAGCCATATTTAGTAAAAACGATTCTGTCTTATAGCTAATGGGCAATGGCCATGTTATGTAAGTAGTAGGTAGCTGTTTGCTTATTAGCATCACAAGCGAATGCACTATAACTCAATTTTTGAGGTGAAACAATTATTACTTATGCTTATTATTTAGGTTAAAATTAGATACCTACGTTACACATACGTCTATGTAAAGTGAAGGCTTAAAATGACAAACCTTTGGGTCACATTTATACTACGTACCTACTCGCAATGGTTAGCAACCATTTTAGTTTTTTTTGGATAATCTTCAGATAGTACCTAATTATAAGTTACAGTCTGAACATTTCCTGTTGTGTGTATCTATGGGTATTAGTATTATAACATATATTAAATGAGTCATCATTTTCTAGGTTTCTTCTTAATTTTTAGTGTCGAAGTTTTATAAAATTACCTTTTCCTTCACAATAAAAAGGCATCGGTAATGAAACGACGATCCAATCTTATTCCTAATCGGAGCTGTCGTAAACATAGAGATGTTCTTCTTTATTGCTCCCCATAAACTCGTACATTAATTGTTTTCTAACCAATTACTTGTTGGGCAAGGACATATCCCATCTTGTACAGGTAACTGTAACTGGCAATTAAAAAACCTTCATAAAATCTGAAGATTTCGTTCACACAACGCTGCAATCAAGAAAAAAAAACTTCACACTCTAGCTTTGTGCCGGATGAGCTCAGCGGATCTATCTATACTAATAAATAAAATTGGAGTGTCTGTCTGTAATTTCGAAATAACTATCTCATATTAAGCTCATATGGTTATTTGAACGATACCATAACTGAATCACACGTTTTTAAAATTTTTGTCTGTCTGTCTGTCTGTCTGTCTGTCTGTTTGAAAAGGCTAATCTTTGGAACGGCTGAACCGATTTTGACGGGACTTTCACAGGCAAGTAGAGGATTGACCAGGGCGTAAAATAGGCTACTTTTTTAACCGACTTTCAAAAAGGGAGTTGTGTTTTTCTACCTATGTACACCGAAATCTCCGAGATTTCTGAACCGATTTGCGTCATTTCTTTTTTAATCGATAGAGGAACTTTGCGACATTGTTTCATAAAAAATTTGGAGTCCAACTCCTCAATCCTGATGCTGCAGGGGATCTGACCAATCCACGCGGGCGAAGCTGCGGGCATCAGCTAGTTATATTATGTGAGTCACAGAGTGTCACAGGTTGTGGACTCAATTAGTGATTTTTTTCAGGTTTTATTTATTTTCAAAATAATACTATTCAGTATTATAATACTTTTATTTCGGAGTATTAGTTGACGAGGTAGTAGCTTCTCTTTGTTGATTTTTATTACATAAAAAGGTATATTATTATCTTAGATTCTTTAGACTATTTACTAAAATAGAGTACCTATTAAATAAATTTAAAATGTTCGGTGTCAGAAAATGCGCATTTTTTGTTAAGTAATTCTATAAAGAATTGAATGAAATGAATAAACTACGTTGTGGCCTAGTCTAGAATTCTAAATCATGTGCGACCATCTATTCTTTGTGGGGTTCGTACAACTTCGCGGGTTGTTACTGTCTTACAAATACGATTGAAAAGAGAAGAGAAGGAATCATGATTATAAGCTATGATTAGAAAGGGTGACCTTTGAAGACAGAGTCGACGATATTTCCTAGTTTTAGTAGGTAATTTAGTGAGGCAGCCCAATAACTCTCCGGCAAAATTATATCGAGTCCGCTGCCCGAGTCATAAGATTGAGGGGATGAAATTAATGTTATAGTTACAGGCGGAGTTCCTTAGAGCCTCGAAACTTGGAACAATAATATTACTTCACTTGGATATATACAAAGTTTACAGGAAGTTGTAATATAGCTGCTTACACGTGTCTTGAACTATTTGATTGTTGAGGATTGATTGAGATTTAAAGGAAATCAAGATTTACTTAATGGTGGTATTTGTTATTTATATTTATTTTTGTACCAGAAATTTGTAACAATAAAGACAAAAAAAGAAAGAAAAAGTGGACAGGGAAGCACATTTTATTAGAATTCTATACCTATATTATATCCACAGAACTTATGATGATTTTTAATTAGAACTAGATGATTGATTCTCCTTGATTATCTGGGATGAAAGTAGGCAGTCTATGTCCATCTCCAGGGTCCTATCTTTTAACCAAGTAGATGACGCCCGCAATTCTGTTCATTTGGATTTAAGTGTTTTTTAAAAGCGTCCCCGGGACGCAAGATCTCTGCAGCTGCACCGAATTTCGTCAAAATTAGTTGAACGGATGGACGATGAACAGCTAGCAGAAGGCAGACAAACACACTTCCGATTTTATTATACTAGTATGGATTCGGTGCATATAGATGTATAAACACCGACATTGGAGCACCAGACCGCAGCATCCGGCGTCAAATAAGCTCCCTCTTATTATAATAATTACAAAGACGAAGTTTGAAACTATAGGCAATAATGAAACTATAATCAACATTTTGAAGTACAAACGTAATAATATGTACATTATCTAAGTAGGTAAGTACTTAGGTACTTCCTTGTTCTTGTAACTTTCGGGTATAGTTGAATGAATCATGAATGTCGGTATTTTGCGACACTGCGCATTCTATGGTATCTAAGTATTATTAAAGCATCATTGGAGCATCCTAATCATCTTTTAGTCCATAAAATAGAAGAATTGAACTATGTACTAGCGATATTTAGGCAGAAACTAAGCTTAGGTAAGTAATGCTGCTATAAATAGTAGCACACTATAATTAATGTACTTAAGTATTAACAACTAGATACTATTCAATTATTCTGAAAGCGAAGTCGCCAGTCGGCACTTACTTCCGGTGTTCTGCGAAGAGTTATTTATATGTGTTTTTCTTTGGAGATTTCATTATATTTTTCTCTGTAATTCCAAATTGTTTGTTTTATTCGATTCGTTCTAATGCATCACCACTTCAAACTCTCAACCCACCGTCAGCCTATTACTGACCAAGGGCTTTGAGAATGAGAATTCAGTTCAGTTGAGATGGACATTATGGAGAACTCTTAAGCATGCAGATTTCCTCACGAGGTTCCCTTCAACGTTAAAGGAATTGATGTGTGATTGCTTGAAATGATAAAGGTAAGTATCTATAAGTATCTGACTCCGAAAAGTTACAGGTATGAGTTGAAAATTGCTCATGGCGTCATTAGTCAGTAATAGCTCGTTCACATAGGTTGCGTAAACATGGCACACCGCTTGCGTAAAGCGTGGACGTATGCGTAACCCGGTATATTAGGGGGTTACGCGCGTCACTACGCACGTGTCATGTGTACGCAATTGATGTGAATCGGCCTTAAATTCTAGAAATCGATTTAAGTGTGTAGTACAATTTAAATCTAACATGCGATTGGTTCAAATGCTCTTTGTACGTGTTTCGGTACGATTGATCGGACGGGTGCGGTGTCTAGCCACTCCAAGCCCGTGGTTGATAGTGAAGTATGATTACAAAGTTCGGCGGTGAAATTGCTTAGACGATGGATCTCACAATTTGTACAACGCGATGCGATTGCCGAGATTATCGATGTCATAAAGTAACATCGTAAAACGTGATCTTCATTGGTTTGTTTACAGTTACTTTATGAGGCCATCGTGCCCTGAATATAAATATACTAGCTGCTGCCCATGACTTCGTACATGTGGATATAAGTTTTTCAAAGACCTATATCCACGCGTACGAAGAGCGGGTGTGCGGGGCGTCGATCCCTCGCCTCATACCTTGATTGCCATATCGACCTGTGGCCTATACGTACTCACTACGTAGGTACCTACTCGAAATTTCATGTTCAAATTTCAGTTGCCCTCAAGCTAAAAAGCTCAAAAGCTCTTGGCTCTTACATGAAAGGTCCATTTTAACACTAAATACTGCTCACTGTTTTCTGTATCGGAAAATTCTGAGAACCAGGGCTCGCTCGTAAATTGTTCAAAGAATCAGCTCAGAGATTTAGTGCGAAAGTGCAATTTACAGGTATTTGCCTTATATATCTTTATCTTTATACATACATACACTAGACACTAGTGTACCTACATCGTGTTAACAAAACAAGTGTAAATTAAAAATTTATAACACCCCCGACAAGTGAAGGTTACAGTAACTAGAAAAGAGCTGATAACTTTCAAACGGCTGGACCGATTTTTTTGGACACTCGATCAAGCCACCTTTCAAACAAAAAAAAAACTAAATTAAAATCGGTTCATTAGTTTAGGAGCTACGACGCCACAGACAGATACACAGATAAACAGATACACAGATACACACGTCAAACTTATTACACCCCTCTTTTTGGGCCGGGGGTTAAAAAAAGAATCTTTATGAATATTATTCAAAGTTCCAAATGTACTTCTCTTATGAAACTGTAGGTAATAATAACATACCTACTCGTACTATCCTCTCTGTGGTATAGGTACGTAAATATCGAAGATGACTTAAGTTTGATTGAATCGCAAGCTAAGAGTGCAACTTTGTAATTTATAAAAAATAAATTATTAAACTTAAAGTAGACCACACAACTTCTTTAACTCGAAATTCGCTTTAGACTCCCCCTCAAGAACTTGAGCGTAACTTTAGTAGCAGTTATAAACTTGTATTAAACTTCCAAAGAATTTAATTACTTGCATGATCGGTACCTAGTAACATACCTAGGTAGGTATATGTTATATCACGCCCCATTGACTGAATCGATTTGGCTGGCTCTTATCCCGGAAAAGCAAAGGAAAAATGTGTGCAGTTCACACATGTGACAAGTGAAACCTACAGAAAATTAAACTTCGAGAGAATAAGACGAAAGACAGATCAGGAGTAGGCAAGTTTAAAGACTCCAAGTTTTTAATTTTAGCAAAGATAGGATAGCTAAGATATGAATAGAAATAATAGGAAACACTGAAAGATACACAAATAGGTAAATGTTTGTCTCTTTTTAAGTACCTACTGTCGCTTTTTGTTTCATTGAGTTTAAAATCACTACGGTAATTAAAGAAGTTTTCACTTAAAAACCTATATTATCTAGGCGGACAAAGTAGCGGATATAAAAAAGTAGCGGATTGAAATAATATTGAGCTTCAGGTCACCAGTTCAAATACCACTCGTTGCACATTTATGTTACTCACTCCTAGCACAAGCTTTACGCTTAGTTGGAGGGAAAAGGGGAATATTATTCATCATGTTTATGGCTAATATCCTTTTTAAAAATAATAATGAGACGAAGTCTTCTAAAAGCGTCAAAGCTCACGATTACCCTAAATATTAGGAAAAGCCTCAATAAATAGTGCGATCTCGTAAAGAGCGGTCATATTGTTTGGAATTGTAGTACCTAGTCGTTATAGAAGTATAATTTTATATGTTTTACAGAAGTAAAATAAGTACCCAAGAATATATATTCCCATTTTGGATACTTGAAAAATTTAAGAATTAATTAAATATCATAATATGTACCGAATCTTTTTCAAGGAATAAATGGAATGTTAAAATTCTATCCGATATCTATTTCTAGCACAAGGAGACTCAGAGTGAGAAGGGTTCTGGCCCTAATCCACCACGCTGACAGTGCAAATTGGCAAACTTCACACACCTTTGAAAATATTGTCGAAATCACTCAATCAATTGTTCACTGGAAAAAAAAATTAAACTCTCGATTCCCACCCATCCAACTCGTAGAGAAGAAATATTCTGGGGTGATAGCGCTAGGAACTAAATCTAGTTCTTAATCAGTAAGAAGTCTCCAAGGCATCGCTAGAGATAAAACAATAAGCCAAGATTATTTCTACTTGATTAATCTATCTTATATTATACTAGTTGGCCCGCCCCTGCTTCGCACGGGAAGCCTACCTATTAGATGAACAAAATGTGACATATCAGCAATTGCTTGTATAGTATGGAATATTATTGGAACAATTGAAAAGAGCAGCCGCCGAATTTCTTGCTGGTTCTTCTCGGTAGGAACGGCATTCCGAACCAGTGGTAAAATATTTGACGATTCAAAAGCACTTGTAAAAGTTTATTTGAATATTTGAATAAAAATCAATTCTATTCTATACCTACATAATATTACAATCTACATTCTTTATAAATTCCTCGTGGAGTGTTGTGAATACAATGAAACCCGTATTGAGTTGCACTGAGAAAATTAAGCGCGTGCCAGTTTTTTTATCGGAATCAAACCTACTACTTAAATGCCTTGCGTTATAAACAGAGCTAACGTGGCTAGTCACATATTATGTGCGACCTGTATAAGTACCTATCTTGTGGACGAAGCGGTTTAGTTTTGTGTTTCACTCTTCGTTTTATATTCCGTTTGTCAACCCTGATACGGACGGAGATTAATGACTGTCGATTGCGTTTCCGATTAGCTGGTCTGTTGACATGATCATTGTTGTTGAAACAGCTAGAAATCCAGTTGTTAATTGCGCTTCATCGATTATTTAACTTTAATAATAAATCAAAAACTATGCGTAAAATAAATAGAATAGAATACAAAAGATTTTTATTCAAATAGACTTTTACAAGTGCTTTTGAATCGTCAAATAATTTACCACTGGTTCGGAATGCCGTATAAATAAAACTCTTTTTTAGAATGTGCAGGTAGAGCCTTTTCATATGATACCCCACTTGGTATAGTTATCTTACTTTTAAATTTTATTAATTAATAATTTTAATTAAATTTTTTTTAATGATGTAACCAAAATTCACGGTTTTCGGATTTTTTCCCTTACTTGTGCTATAAGAGCTACCTACCTGCTAAATATGATTCTATGTCAACGAGACCATATTGGTTTTCTTGACAGACACGACGGACAGACGGACAGACAGACAGACAACAAACTGATTCTATAAGGGTTCCATTTTTCCTTTTGAGGGACGGAACCCTAAAAATTAATAATTTCATATAGTTATTTAACGATGCAGCTTAAAACAAAATATGCTTATGCTAATAACGAAAATACTATTTTGATGCATAAAATAATACGACAGGTACTTATTTGCGAAAGCAAATAGGCTATTTATTTAACGGAACTCTATAAAATAATGGTTAATTAAAATTATGTCTCATTTAAAATACCTGTTATGATTAATACCTACATCGAAATATATTTTGATATATAAGCAAATTGTAGCTGTAGATTACAACATGGGGTTATTCAAAGGGCGGACCAACAAATTCCTGAAAAGTCGGCACGCATCAGCGGTATCTCTGGTGCTGCAAATGTTCATGGGCGGCGGTAATCACTTAACATCAGGTGACCCACTTGCTGATTTGCTCGCTATTTTTTATTAAAAAACAAAAAGAAAAAAAAAACTTACACTTTACGACATGTGTCATATTCAACCTTTATGCAATGCATTAAGGTTGAATATAACACATGTCGTCAGAATGGTCCCCTAAAGAAGTCCCTATCTTGACTATGAATCCATGTTAGTGATACTAAAAGTTTCGTGTTCATTTGAGAAGTCTCAGTATGAGTCCTTGACTTGAGTTTGCCTCAAGTCGAGGCTGATCGCCCTGGGGTTGAAATTAATTCTTCAATTTGAGCGCGCCAAATAAGCGAAAAATGTAGCCCAACATTTAGCTTTGTAGTCCTATTGCTGACGAAGGCCCTAAAGCTCCCTTAAGGCAAACGTCACTTTAAACTTTCAAGATAAGATTGTGTCTTGTTAACTTTCACCTGTCAGTTGTACTGAAATTAAATTATATATAAGATCCAGGACCCCCAGATTTACTTATTTTCTGAGAATCAGAACGTGTGGGATAGAGTAATGTAGGACGTGTATTGTGTACCTATGTTAAAAGTACACACTATAAGCATCACTCAGAAAAAGTATGATTGAATGACCTGAAGAAGGCGACGGGGAGCGGGTGGATAAGGAAGGCGGAGGACCGTGTTTGGTGGCGCGCTCTTGGAAAGGCCTATGTCCAGCGGTGGACGTCCACAGGCTGATGATAATGATGTTGATGATAAATATTATAAACCAATCGTGCCTATTTACTAAGTCTGTATAGGTACCTACCAGTTTCAGAGGATAGTAAACAACGCTCTGCAGGCACGTCCTGTTGATAAATAAACAGACCATAAAAATAGTGGTATATTTTTCCTTACCGACTCTGTTTATTGCTTTTTAGCTAATATTTTAAGATTCTAAGTGTGTACCGTACCTACTTATCGGTGCAGGCTCTCTGTTTCTGAAAACCGCTAGGGAAAACGGAAGGAAGTTCAATATGAATGCAGTTCTGGCTTCCGTTTTCCGTTCTACTTAATGTAACTTAAATACCATTTATAGTATAACTTCTAGGTAAGTGCGATCTACTAGGCTACATTATCAATTATCTACACCTAAAAGAGTTCTTGCAGTCAAATGCAGGTCTTTTAAGGAATAAAACCGGTCGCGAGTCGTACCCGCTCACGAAGAGTTCCGTATCACCGTAACACAAGAAATAACAACAACAAACGATTTGCGGTTTTCGGATTTTTCCCATTACCTGTGCTATAAGACATTGCTGCCTACCAAATGTCATGATTCTAGGTCAACGGGAAGTACCATAGGATACGTTTTAATTCCCTTGACGGGTCTTGACAGACACGACAGACAAACAGAAAAATAGACAGACAATATTGGTTACATATAAGGATTTCTTTTTCTTTTGAGTTACGGAACCCTAAAAATATTTCGATGTCAACCTCACAGCTAATGGTCAGGGCAGAGGTTCAGAGTTGTGTGTTCCTCTATCGTGACAGCTTGGATCTCTACAGATACCAACAGAATCTATCAATTGACCACGAAGTGATTATCTGTAGGCCCATCCTAAGCTATTTAAAAAAATACCTTTCTGAAGGACTTAAAATGTTTCAAGAAATGAGTTAGAACTAACAGTAGGTATCCAGGTATAAAAATAAGAATATACAATAATAAGCAATGCATTAAATAAAAAGTATAAATGAAACTTTCTAAGTAAGTAGATATACGAGGGCTGTTCAAAAAGTACCCGGAATTTTTAAATTTCGCGGGTCTGGAGAGTCCGATTGTCAACATTTTTTTTTATTGTGTTGATATACATGCCCCAAAAGTATGATAAAATTTTCAGCTACATTCACTGTTAACTTTGTCTGTGGTAGTCGCTAAGGTTCGACGTGTTTTTATGAGCTTGTCAGATCAAGATAAATTTATGCCTATATTTATTATGTTATAATTGATCCAATCGTAAACTTAGAGACTGAACTACATATTGGTTATTATATTTGGAACGGAAACGTTATTATTCCGCGACAATTTTCACTGTCAATGTGCTGCCATCAAACAAGAGTATGATATTGTTATAATGTCTTTTATTATTCATCATAGTTTAATTTGGTATCTAGGAATATGACAATATGTAAAATATTAAGATTCAAATTATCAATACGTATCACTAGTTAATTTATTGTAAAATAAATACTGTCAATATACTAAGATTGACATGATACTACTGGATTTAACATTTATCATACAGTAGTCAATAGTTATTATGTAAAATAAGGAATAAGAGAATATCTAAAATATTATGATGTTAATTATCAATACATGTCATTAATTATTAATTGTGAATTAAATACTGTCACTATACTAGGGTTGACATAATACCGCTGGATTTGGTATACAGTTGTCAATAGTTATTATGTGAAATAATATGTAAACCATCGATTTATTATGTAATTAATTATTATTGTCAAATTAACAATATGTAAACCATAAATATGTGTTGCTGATGATATAATTATGTTAAATTAAATATTGTGTTAGGTTGGTACATTGTACCAACCTTCAAATAAATATTAAGATGGACGTCACAATGGATTCCCGCCTTGTTTGCGATGGCAGTGTCTATAAAAGTACCTTACCTCGACGGAGGGGGGTCATTCTTGTGGAATAATTCAGTCTACGTCATTCTGGTGTACTAATTCAGTCTACGACATTCTTGTGTTAGTCTTGTGATATAATTCAAATAGTAAGTCAATCTGGTACAAACGGGGAAGTTCTTGATGCCAGAGCAAACAAGGGCGGCAGGTTATACCAAAGTTAAGTATTCTTATATTTTATTGATAATTGATATAATTGATAACTATTTGCTGGTTATAACTGATTGTTAAATATGTTTTAGTACTATGTATTGAATGTTGTAATGGTTTTTAAAAGACGTGTGTCGTGGAGTTTCTTTGCCCTTTCTTCTCCACGACGAAAACACCTTTGCGAAACGGGCGGTAGAGTCATCTTTAAATAAATAGATCTATGCTGAACAATACAATAAAATACAGATAGATCTATAAAGATTAAAGTGAGAAAGATATCTGAATAAACATTATTATAAATAAATATTAAATATTCAGCTTGGTTTGTTTTACTTATGTGTTTACTACCTACCCTCTCTTGGTAATTAATTAACTTTATCTATTGAAGTGAAAGTATAGATTAGGTTTTTAACTTATTTAATTTTAGAAAACAGTTTAGGATTCTTACTTTTACTAAATAATACAGTAGTTGCTTTGCTTGATTTTAATTGTTAAATGATTTAACATTTAGGCTTTACCTGACAAAATCATAGCTACCTACAAGTTTAAATAAAAGACAGATGATAACTTTTATTAGTCATCATTTAAGCCCATTCTATTAACCGAAAATCTTACATCAGAAGTGGGATTCGATAAGATCTTGTCTTAATACTAATACTTTTCAAATGCTTTCAGTAATCGTGGATGCGGCCTCTCCTCGAAGCGACAGGCTTCTGCCTGTCGTCAACGGCACTTGGTGCTGGTAATCCGAAGGCCAGAGAACGATGGACAACCCTGTCGTCAGTGGCCTTGATGCTAGTTTGGCACCGCTAGTTAAAACGTTTCTCCATTGGTGAAATTCAATGCTACAGCTAAGTTCTAGTGTTTATTTTTTTTTAGTGAGGGTGGTTACAAAAATTTTAGTTAATAAGACAAATCTAGATTAAGATAATTTTATTTAGATAATGGTAAATCTAGTTAGGCGTCAGATTGGCCGAGCGATTTATATAAAATGTATTTGTGAAATAATCACAAAATTATAATACTCTATCAAAGCAAAAATAACAACAAAACAATAGATTTGCTTTCAAGAATATTATCATATCCATTTACTTCAGCTAAAAGTCTGAAGGCTGTGTGTATTTTCTAAATTATGATTTACATAACCTAAGCATTAAAAAAGAACTATTTTATCTTCACTTTCTTTTCTCTCTTAAAACAATTTACGTATTTTTTTGTCACTCGAGTATTTTCATTTGTCTCTTTTCAAACAACTTTGCTTAAAAATTATTTCCTTTAAATATAGTTTGATTTTTAATCTTACTAATAAAATATCCTTACTGTTTCTATATTTAGCAAACCAATCAAGTATATAGAATATAGATACCTAATTTTAATAAGTCTTCCTACTAATAGTAATACATCCATTTTATTCTAGGAACAACTACATTATAACATTTTATAATTTTTGTTTTCTCTAGTTGTTTTGAAAGAGGAAGGAAGGCAGAAATCACATACAATAACATAAAATAAAGACGATGTTTATTCACATAACAAAAGATAGGCACAATGTTTTATAACAACAAATAAAACAAATTCTATAATAATCCAATTTCGGTCTGACGTCTAGCTATCTTAGTTTTCATGGCAGTAACATTGACATTGAATCTTTGAATATTAATTGTGTTACGAATAACACAATCGTATTTATATATAATCTATTTTATATACGTTGGTACTTTGTTACGAATGACATCATTTTATATATATTTTTTTCATGTCGGTATTTTGCTACCGCAGTTGATTTACTTTCACTGGCTACAATGTTCTATTTTTCTATGTACTTCGAGAGCGAAGTACTTATCAGAATGGCCGAATAAGAGATATAATATGCTAATTATTTATACTTTATATGACAGAAAGAAGAAAAACAAAGAAGAAAAACAAAGAAGAAAAACAAAAAAAAAAAGCAAAAAAAAAAAAAAAAAAAAATCTTTTAGTGTCAAATGGTCAAACGGTCAAAAGATTAATAATCCCAAATGAGACAAGGACAAATAGAAAATTAGGTTAGTTAGTTCTGCTTGTACTAATCATTACCAGTACTAATTCTTAACTTCTATTAATACTTTTTTTTTAAGAAGTTTTTAGTCTGGTAATGTTAGACGTCTTGAACTTGACAAATACTAGTACTGTGATCTAGTACTTGTCTCTGGTACAAGCCCATATCTTTATGGGGGGCAGATCGTTAGGTAGGTAGGTGTTAGTTCTGCTTGTACTAATCATTACCAGTACTAATTCTTAACTTCTATTAATACATTTTTTTTTAAGAAGTTTTTAGTCTGGTAATGTTAGACGTCTTGAACTTGACAAATACTAGTACTGTGATCTAGTACTTGTCTCTGGTACAAGCCCATATCTTTATGGGGGGCAGATCGTTAGGTAGGTAGGTGTTAGTTCTGCTTGTACTAATCATTACCACTACTAATTCTTAACTTCTATTAATACATTTTTTTTTTTAAGAAGTTTTTAGTCTGGTAATGTTAGACGTCTTGAACTTGACAAATACTAGTACTGTGATCTAGTACTTGTCTCTGGTACAAGTCCATATCTTTATGGGGGGCAGATCGTTAGGTAGGTAGGTGTTAGTTCTGCTTGTACTAATCATTGCCAGTACTAATTCTTAACTTCTATTAATACTTTTTTTTAAGAAGTTTTTAGTCTGGTAATGTTAGACGTCTTGAACTTGACAAATACTAGTACTGTGATCTAGTACTTGTCTTTGGTACAAGCCCATATCTTTATGGGGGGCAGATCGTTAGGTAGGTAGGTGTTAGTTCTGCTTGTACTAATCATTACCAGTACTAATTCTTAACTTCTATTAATACTTTTTTTTAAGAAGTTTTTAGTCTGGTAATGTTAGACGTCTTGAACTTGACAAATGCTAGTACTGTGATCTAGTAATTGTCTCTGGTACAAGCCCATATTTTTATGGGGGGCAGATTGTTAGGTAGGTGTTAGTTAGTTCTGCTTGTACTAATCATTATCAGTACTAATTCTTAACTTCTCTTAATATTTCTTTTTTTTCTAAAGAAGTTTTTGGTTTGATAATGTTAGACGTCTTGAACCTGACAAATACTAGTACTGTGATCTAGTAATTGTCTCTGGTACAAGCCCATAATATTTATGGGGGGCAGATAGTTAAGTAGTTTATTTAGGCTGCTGATGACCGCCCTGTTGCTCTACCGTTATGTTCCACTCAGCGGGAATAGGTATTTTGCAATAAAGGCCGGAGGCAGTAGTCTGCTGAGTTATTGACCCACTCGGTCTAGATCTTCACGCACAGCAGGTGAGAGGACTGAGAGGGAGGTCTCTAACTAATAGGTTAGCTATTAGCTCACAGAATTTTTTTTTTTTTTGTAGCTTACAGATATTTTTTTTTGTAGCCTACAGATATATTTTTGGTAGCTTACAGATATTTTCTTTTTAGCTTTTAGCTAGGCATTTTTCTTTTCTTTTCCTTTCTTTCCCCTATGTACTTCGAGAGCGAAGTACTTGTCAGTCTGGCCGTGTCAGATCAAGATAAATTTATGCCTATATTTATTATGTTATAATTGATCCAATCGTAAACTTAGAGACTGAACTACATATTGGTTATTATATTTGGAACGGAAACGTTATTATTCCGCGACAATTTTCACTGTCAATGTGCTGCCATCAAACAAGAGTATGATATTGTTATAATGTCTTTTATTATTCATCATAGTTTAATTTGGTATCTAGGAATATGACAATATGTAAAATATTAAGATTCAAATTATCAATACGTATCACTAGTTAATTTATTGTAAAATAAATACTGTCAATATACTAAGATTGACATGATACTACTGGATTTAACATTTATCATACAGTAGTCAATAGTTATTATGTAAAATAAGGAATAAGAGAATATCTAAAATATTATGATGTTAATTATCAATACATGTCATTAATTATTAATTGTGAATTAAATACTGTCACTATACTAGGGTTGACATAATACCGCTGGATTTGGTATACAGTTGTCAATAGTTATTATGTGAAATAATATGTAAACCATCGATTTATTATGTAATTAATTATTATTGTCAAATTAACAATATGTAAACCATAAATATGTGTTGCTGATGATATAATTATGTTAAATTAAATATTGTGTTAGGTTGGTACATTGTACCAACCTTCAAATAAATATTAAGATGGACGTCACAATGGATTCCCGCCTTGTTTGCGATGGCAGTGTCTATAAAAGTACCTTACCTCGACGGAGGGGGGTCATTCTTGTGGAATAATTCAGTCTACGTCATTCTGGTGTACTAATTCAGTCTACGACATTCTTGTGTTAGTCTTGTGATATAATTCAAATAGTAAGTCAATCTGGTACAAACGGGGAAGTTCTTGATGCCAGAGCAAACAAGGGCGGCAGGTTATACCAAAGTTAAGTATTCTTATATTTTATTGATAATTGATATAATTGATAACTATTTGCTGGTTATAACTGATTGTTAAATATGTTTTAGTACTATGTATTGAATGTTGTAATGGTTTTTAAAAGACGTGTGTCGTGGAGTTTCTTTGCCCTTTCTTCTCCACGACGAAAACACCTTTGCGAAACGGGCGGTAGAGTCATCTTTAAATAAATAGATCTATGCTGAACAATACAATAAAATACAGATAGATCTATAAAGATTAAAGTGAGAAAGATATCTGAATAAACATTATTATAAATAAATATTAAATATTCAGCTTGGTTTGTTTTACTTATGTGTTTACTACCTACCCTCTCTTGGTAATTAATTAACTTTATCTATTGAAGTGAAAGTATAGATTAGGTTTTTAACTTATTTAATTTTAGAAAACAGTTTAGGATTCTTACTTTTACTAAATAATACAGTAGTTGCTTTGCTTGATTTTAATTGTTAAATGATTTAACATTTAGGCTTTACCTGACAAAATCATAGCTACCTACAAGTTTAAATAAAAGACAGATGATAACTTTTATTAGTCATCATTTAAGCCCATTCTATTAACCGAAAATCTTACAAGCTCGGCGATTTTTGCTTGTTTAAACAATGGAAGAGTCGAAGAATTTGTATTAAATTTTGCGTAAAAAAGGAAATAAAGTGTAACAAAGTGTGTGAACTGTTACAAAAAGCCTAAGGTGAGTCTGCTATGAAAAAAACAAGTGTTTACGAGTGGTATAAGCGTTTCCAAGATGGCCGCGAAGACGTTGAAGATGACGAACGCTCCGGTCGACCCAGCACGTCAATAAAATCGATGAAAATGTGAAAAAAGTGGAAAAAATGGTCATGAATGATCGCCGAATCACAATTAGAGAAGTTGCTGATGAAGTTGGCATATCAATTGGCTCAAGTCATAACATTTTTTTTTAATGTTTTGGGCATGAAACGAGTGGCAGCAAAATTCATTCCAAAACTCACTGATCGTTCTCACTCGTCCTTGCATGTTCGTAATTTTTTGGCCAAAAAACAACCTCCATATTCACCAGATATGGCTCCGTGTGACTTTTTCCTGTTGCCAAAGTTGAAGAGACCCATGAAAGGACGGCATTTTTCCTCGATTGAAGAAATAAAGGTCGAATCGCTGAGAGTGCTCAAGGACATACCAAAAAGTGAATACCCAGAGTGCTTCGAAGATTGGAAAAAACGCTGGCATAAGTGTATTATATCTGGGGGGGACTACTTTGCAGGGGACCACATTGATGTAGACGAATAAATAAATATTTTTTTGAAAAAACGAAAATTCCGGGTACTTTTTGAACAGACAGTGTATACTAGTTGACTTGTCGTAAAACATTTGTTGTACAAGACCTACTTGTTATATAAAAATCCTAAATCCGAAAACGACGTGATGAGACAGAAACAAAGTAGTCCAAAAACAAATGTATATACGTGTCTCGTAAAGCCACCCCGTTCTCACTTCGAAGTAGGACAGGGCTTCCATGATTGCAAATGCAGTAGGACCTTCTAATATTGTAAAATAACGTCTGTTAAACGAAACCTGATAGTGAATTCTTAGAAACTTGCAACGCTGGAAAATATCACTTGTTATTTTTATTAACCTCGCCTAGTTTTGATACTAGATTTAATTATTAACTAGCTGATGCCCGCGACTTTGTTCTTGCGGATATAGGTTTTTAAAAGTCCCGTGGGAACTCATTAATTTTCCGGAATAAAAAGTAGCCTATGTGTTGATCCAGGGTAGGTATAATCTATCTCCATTCTAAATTTCAGCCAAATGCGTTCTGTAGTTTTTGCGTGAAAGAATAACAAACACCCATACATTCATACAAACTTTCGCGTTTATAATATAGTAGGAAGTTGGAAGTAGGATAGGATATAGGTATTTTTACTTAATGAAATTCTGCAGGATTCATATTCATTAGACTTAATCTATCCATACAACAGTTTTGAACGTGAAATCTAACCAATTCAATTCATATCAGATTTCCTTTCCAAATACTAAAATTACCAAGATGTATAAAAGTAACATTCATGATTGTTTACGTTATACACTTCACAGGATCAGTTTCTAATGTTCTTTACATTAGGTTCTTAGATTTTTTGTGAAAAGGTATTTTTATCCTAGTCTTTAGGGTCCGAAGTAATATTGTAAGATGTGCACCCTTATCTTGACGAATCGCACGACAACGTTAAAGTAAATGGAGGCAGAATACGGAATGCATCTCAATTCTACACAGTGCTTGAACATTGTATTTGCATTTTCGATAGTGGTTACCATTATTTTCTCGCTTTTATAGGTTTGAACACAATAGCCTGGCTTGTAATTTGATTTTACGTATACAACAACGAAATGTACCTACCTGCATTTTATGTTGTTCTTATGGATGATAAATAAACTCCTTACCTGTAAAATCGACAAACAAGAACAAACAGTTTCTTTCTTTCTTACAAAGTTTGAATAATTTCAGTATTTCTATACATTCATCTCCGTACGAATATAAAGCAGTACGTTCTACTGATTACTCCAATATTGGCCCAGTGTTTTTTTTTATCTTTATTTTCAAACTCCAAAGACATTTAAGTATAATTAGGCATACTGTACATATACCTACGCTCGAAAATAAAATAATATCGATCTATCTTGTAATTAATTATCCAAGATTGTTGCTTATCCTCTTCACCAGCATCTCAACCCATCGCCGGCCTACTACTGAGTACTGGTATACATATTAAATGCCGCACAGTAATTATAAGGTCTGGATAATGATGCAGATTCATATGGCGATATTTCTGTCTTCATCGGATGTCCATTGAACGTAATGAAATAGTTCCGTGCCTTATCGGTTCTATTTAGGCTGATAGATACCATATCATTGGCGTCGGGAGTCGTTTACGATATTTTTCCAGACCATAACGAAATTAGCTTACATCCAAGATGAAGGTGTTTTTCTCATTGAGCAAATTGGAATTTGTTAATGTACCTGTTTGTATGCATAAGGAAAAGTATAGTTTTTCAGTTGGTATTTTTTAAATCTGATATTTCAAGGGCTTTTATAGCTAACCTATAGGTATAGCTAGCCTAGTAAATTAATATTTTTCTGCAGTTCTGTGACATACCGCAAAGTCGCATAATATAAATAATTAAGGCTTTTATGCCATACTTAACATTCTGCTCATTTAAATAAAATGTAAGTTTATTAACTTTTTCCAGACGCAGCAACAGATATCGTCACTTCAAAATTACATCTGGATTCCTAATCCAATTCCAACGAATTTTCATTTCATATTTGCTCGAAAAGATAGAATAACTTTATTAAAAGTACCAAACATGAGTCGAGTCGCACAAAGAGAATAAATCGAATATTTGGATATTCCAAAAGTTAGATAAAAGAATCTTATGAAGTACAGAGGCGATATATAAGGAAATCGATATCAGAGGTTGAATATAGGCTCATCAATATTCGCACATAATATAGATTTTTTATGTAAAAACCGATAGGGCTTACTTCGCTATTACCTCATCCTGGCATGCTCCCAAAGGAGTATGTATGAGCATGAATTTACTTGATAGTTTCATCATAGGCGATAGGTTAAGGTTAGCCGTTAGACCAAGATCTTATTTCATAACTAGCTGTGCCCGCGACTTCGTTCGCGTGGAATAGTGACTTTTCGGGCAGCGTGATTCTTTAAATTGACATAACTTTTTTATTTATGAACCGATTGACATGAAATAAACACTAAATGTTAGTGTTAAAGTGAAGCTTACTACAATATATTAGTGAAAGCCGTATCTAAATCGAATAAGCCGTTTCTGATATTAGCGTGCACAAACACACAGACAAACAGACAAACAGACAAAAAAAAATTAATTACAATTTCAGGTTCGGCATCGATATAATAACAACTCCTGCTACTTTTTTTTATATATTTCCATTGTACAGACACCACGTTTCTACAATTTTATTATATGTATAGATATGCCATATTATAAAATATCTATATTAAAAATATATGTAGATATTATTATCTTGAATGAAGTGGTAAAAAGTGACGTTATCAAAAGTCGAAGGTTTACAAAGTAGGCACTGTCAATAATTAGTGTAGTTGTCTTGTCATACTCATACACCTCTAAATTGTTATGTACCTAATAATTGTAAAAGTCAATTGCCCTGTTTGTCAATTGCTCTCTTTATCATACGACGTAGAACTTTGTAACAAGAGTAAAAGAGAAAGATAATATTATAGAGATAAGATAAGATAATATAAAAAGTAGCCTATGTAGACACACTTTCGCATTTATAATAAACGTATAGAACTATCACCAAAACATTCATAATATTATTATCATCCATTTGTAACATACGTTGAGTTAAACCGTATTCTTGGTTGACTGTTACACCACTTTATTTCAAGAACGCTGCTACAAAGTAGATATAATATATCGAAAATCCTGTTCAACACTCACATAACGGCACTTAGTGTTCTGTTTACAGAACCCACAAGAGGGCAGTTCCACAAAGCGCCCATATTTAAGTCTCATATTTACAAAGATTCGATCAAAGGACATTACGTATTCATACTCTGGTGTATCTACTTCACAAATAACTAAATTGACTGCCGATTTTAATGATGTCGATCACCATTAAAATTTTATATGCGGTCGTGAAATTAGATACCATTATATAAATTAATTGCTTAAAATAGATTTTGACCTCAATGGTCAATTTAACCAATAGTTAATTTAAAATGTAGGTGTAGTATTCTTTTAGCTTTAGTTAATCCCTGAAACTTAAAAATACTTATCTGAACCTTACTTGTTAAACATTTTGGCCAACGTTAACTTGAAGTCAGGAAAAATTAAGTTAAGAGGTCTAGTTAATGTTTTGCGCACAGCAACACACTGGTTGGTTAGCGCAGAAATGGACCATTCACGGAGCATTTATTGTTTAGTTAATAAACTTATAAGATTGGATTTTAAGTTTTAGTTTAACATTTAAAAAAAGCTTAAGTGGAATGATGGTTCTGAAACCGGTCAAGTTGGATTCCACACGAAGGGTTCCGTACAATTGTACAGATATGTCTATGCACTTGTTAATTTTTAAATTTTCATAGCAGCCATTTTGAAATTCGCTATCTTGGTTTTTATAGGGTTGTTATAGGGGTAGTAGAAATACACAATCAGTGAAAACTCTATCTCTTTAACTATTATGGTACTTGAGATCCAGCCCTCTGACAAACAGACGGATGAACAGCAGAGGCTAGTAAGAAGGTCCTGTTGGGACCCTTCGGGTAGGGAACACTGATAAGTGTTTAATTTATTAATGTTAAGCTCATATTTCCTTATAGATGCATCAGAAAGATGTTGTAAGTACTTACAACATCTTTCTGATGCATCTATAGCTTCCTCATTGATAGGTACCTATCAATGAGGAAGCTTTTGTTAGTACATAATGAATAGATATTAGGAATACTTGGTAGTGAAGGCGTAAGTTTATTACTCAATTATGGGAGCGAAACGATAAAATTTCCGCGCCGGGTTGTAATTGGAGGCCACTCATCTTCTCTGCATGCCTTCCAAGATAATGGAATGTTTTAGGTTTATCAGTTCCGTAGATTTTTGCCAAAAAGTGCAAATACTTATTTTATTTGCGAGATTGTTTCACTGTTGGTATCATCTGCCTTGCTTTTTTCTCTGATAAGAATAAAGAAAAGTTATTATTTATTAATACTACCTTATCATACGTCTTAATTTCAGCACCTATTCACACTTAAGTTGATAAGGTCAACAGAGCGTAGTTTGGCTTTTTTCAGACTTGAAACAGTTAAAACGAGGCAAAATGTCTGTGACATAAATCTGTCCCGGTTGACTTTATAACTAACTCCTACAATTATATGATTAGGTAATAGAAAGTGGTCACCACCCTCAGCAATGAGAAATACGCCTATAAAGAGAAGATTACCTTTACCTTGGTCCACTGTACCCACTCCGTCGTTGGGTAAAAAATCTTTGGTCTCAAAATATTTTGTCAGTCAAAATTACGTAAGCAATCCTACCCGTCATCTGTCAAGCGAGCCGTCATCATGTCCGCTATGATCGCGCGTCGAAAAGAAACATTTTTCACCGGGTCTATAACATTCCATTCGAAGTTTTGTCGCGAAAATATTTTATAACAGAAGTCATCTTGTTGATAAATTGTTTTATTTGTATCGCTCCGACTCTGAAGTGCGTATATAAAATCGTATTTTTATGCAAGTTGTTATACCTACAGCTACTTACTCACTTTTATTATAATTCGAGTTAGTGGTTGTGTTGAGTTAGACCAGTTTTTTACCCGACTGCGGCAAAGCCAAAAGGAAGGGTTATGATTTTAGTAGTCTATGTACTCGTATGTATGTATGTATGTGGGTATGTATGTTCTGTGTGTTCCATTGTAGCGCCTAAACTACTGGGCCGATTTTGATGAATGAGGTGTCAATCGATTCGTCGTAAAGGATGTTAGGTACACGAAAAAAAGTGGGGTCTCCAAAAATTTTCTTTTGCTATTGTATCTAGTGGGATGTCAAATGAAAGAAGAGAAAATTCTGAGTTCATAAATATAAATGTACTACTATGTTATATTACTGATGTCATATTATTGTAAGGTTATTTTTAAAAAGTTGATTACATTTAGCTGATGAAGGTAGTTTGGTAAAATCGATATTTGGCTCATTCGATGTCATACAATCTGTTACTAGGAGGCCAACAAGATTGAACTTGCATAAATACGGGTGTTTCGAAGGTTTTAGTTTAGTCTCCTTCTGAGATTCGGAGCGATATCGCATATTTTCGGTATTTGGGTTGTGAACTGGATAATTAGATGTTGTGATAGCAATCACGCTCTAATTAAATTATTTATTTTGGCATTAGTTTGTTTAGATTAAAACTCTCGGATAACCTTGCACATTAAACTGGTGTTTTTTTGTGTTGGTTTTGGAGTGGACATTCCAATAATTCGATAAAAATATTTAAATAATACCTGCTTTTCTGAGTGACGCCAATATTATTAAGTCAGCCTAGGGGGTCTGCCAGTACTGTGCTTTCTGGTGCGAAGTTGCCATTCTACCACCTTGAGACCCCAACGTCTATGAGTTATTCAAACAATGTATCCTGCCCATTGCCACTTTAGTTTTGCAGCCCATTGACCTATGTCGGTTACTTTGGTCTTTCTAAGGATCTCTTCATTTTTAGTCTGATTATGTAAAGAAATTCTAAGCATAGCTCTCTCCATCGCCTACTGAGTGACTTATAGCTTTCTCATGCGGCCTATTGTTAGCAACCTAGGTCTCCGATCCATACGCACCACTGGCAACACGCACTGTTTACCGTGTAAAATGTGCACACTTAACATTTAACTTCGTCATGTATAAATAAAATACGTGTCGAGCATGTATAGGAATTTCGTGGAGGCCCAGTTTAGACTATTGTTGAAAATTGCTTTTTGGGTCTACACGCGTGAGAAAGGTTGGGTAAACGAAAACCTTTCGTCAGTCCTCCTTGTATACGCGACATTATCTAAACTCTCCGAATCTCATAAATAATAAATAAGGGTTATTTATTTTTTATGAGAGCGACGCCAACGACGGGTGTGTTCCTGTAATGCCTTGTATAAATTGTGTATCAAAATACGGATTCGGAATATTTTATCGAATAGCCTACATAACTGCGATTAAGGATTTTCAAAAATCCCGTGGGAACTCTTTACTTCTCCGTGATAAAAAACAACGAAGACTCAATGAACCGGAGAGAAAAACGACTGTTAAACTCATAGCTTTTTGGCGTAAGTCCAGCAGTCGTTACATTATTTTTACCCTTACTTGGGGGGTACAAATAAAGTAATAACTGCTGGGCTCAGATCCTTCACCCTAAACTTGTAATCCCAGAATCCTGTTGGATTCTAAGATATACGAATAATATGCAATAATATAACTTACAATTTTGAAATATCAAAATTGCAGGTTTTCGCATTCCGAGTACGTGATAAATTGTAAATACCAAATCAGGTTTATTCCAAGAAATTTCTACCTGGAATTATTCCACGAAGGGAAATGACCCGTAATCTAGAAATGATAATGCGGGACACGCTACGGACAGAACTATCTGAATTCGGGATTTGGACCATTTCATAGACATTATAGTTTAACCCGACAGTAGCAGCACGTTGATTTTGCAATGTAATTTGTACGAGCTATTACAAAAATAAAACTCTATTATACCCAAAACTTTTAAGTAAGCTTACAAATTGGATAAATCGTCATTAGTTAATTAATGAAATAAGAAGATCACGACTTTATTTTTGTTTTACGAACATAACTTCTGCGTGGATTAAAATTCTTAAAAATTCCGTTGGACTCTTATAAATCAAGCTATTTTGTACCAAACATAAAAATCGTCCTTGGCCTTATGGGCCTTTTAGAATCTCGTGGGCACTTTGATTTTCCGGGATGAAAAGTAAAATCTCTGGGATAAACATAGGTTACTTTAGCTAACTCTGTACTAAATTTTATCAAAAACAAAATCGGTTAAACGGATTTAACGCGAAAAGCTATCAGACAGGCCGATACACATTTTGTATTTCTAATAATTATGGGTTTGCTACATAAAATTCGTAGCTGAGACCATTATTTTAATTTAGAAGTGGCAACTTTTTTCAGTCACAAAAATTCTACGCCGTAGCCTAGCCGTAGCACATAAACTTAAACCCTACGAGCGTAGCACGTCCCGTAGCGTTCTACTACGTAACGTAGCTACGTCAAAAGTAAAAACATAAAAGAGCAGTAAAATATCGTGGGCAATGAGTGCGTTTTATTATCACATTCCTTTGTTTCCTTTCACTTTTTGCGATTCAGATGCCCAAAAGCAGATTGAGAAGCTTTCCTTCAAAAATCAAAATAGACTCTGGTTCAATTAACAAGACGATAAGAATTATAGAAACCTGAATTAAGAGTACTTCTGCGATCGCTCTAAGTCGAGTCTGAGCGCATGCTGCCCCAATCTTGATTTTTAGATACGACATACCTACTTAAGAAGTTTTAACTATTCAAATCGATGTTTGCTATTCCATTTATTATTTGAAACTAATCAATATTTATTAACAAACTTAACATATCAGAAATGCTTAAAGTTTACTTTGCAAGTCGTTAGTTTTGCAATTTTGTTGTTATTGACGTGGTTTATTTACGCATGAATTTGCCTCATTTCAAGGTAATAACTTTCAAAATAAACATGATTTTAGGATATTTATTATTATCGGGCATAAATCATGAAGAAATAAATCAATGATCGGCTTAGTTGTAGATCTAGACCAAATATTTAATAATAATAAAATAATTGACTAAATAAGTTTGCATGGAGAAGCGCGTATGACCCTCATGTTTAAATTCTTAAATGATCACATTAGAATAACAACTTAAACAACTAATAAAAATAACAATAAAAAATACATATACCTTAAACAGTCATGTTATTTATTTAGAAATCTTTTATCATACACACACATACACACACAAACACATATATTCAGAAAATAATACGAAACACAGAAGTAACTATACAAAAGGGTGCAAAGGCGGTTTTATTGCTAACACTTTTATATTCAGAAAGTCTTCACAAGCTCGACGGGACCTTTAGTAGTGAAGCCGTGTATAATTTTTCTTTCGCTTTATGAAACGAAACTAGAGCACAAGGTAATCATCATAAGCGGTCGTATGAATTTTTATACGCTCTAAGAGCGTTTACGCACTCATCCGATACGAATCCGTGAAAATACTGATAAATAAAAAACTCGGATATTGCTTACGCACTTATCCGATCTCTCTGATCCAAATCCAAGCTATTTAGTGGACATCTTTGGCATATCTACGTCATACATCCGATTTGAATCCGAGGCACATCCGAGATATTTTCATGGATGACGGGAAGAACTCGGATGACAGAAGTCGGAGCTAATGGGTAAACTACCATACAAGTAGTTCTATGACTACGTTCACGAATTCAGATCGGATGCAGTGCATACTACTGAAACAAGATATGCAATTTAACACACGCATGGTTAATTAACTAGGTAGATTTTGTTGTTGGACACAAATATATTCTATTTTATTGGTGTGTGAGAGAGAAAGAGAGGGAGAGTAGTAGAGTAGTTCAATATTGTTCCGAAGAAAACATATAAAAATTAGTTAAATTATCTACAATACAATATACTTATAACTCAATGATATAATAAAGAGAGATAAATGGTGGACGCGAAAATAATTGAAAGAAATGAACGGAATGATTGCAGGATTGCGACAGGAATTTACATATGAGATTAATTTAAGGGTCGATTCACATTAGCAGCGAATCGAAGCTAATTTTTGACGTGACAACGTCTTATAATTCGATAGAGCCGGCTGCACGCACGAAAAAACATGACTCATCTCGTGACCTCGCTCTGAGGCGTTCCATGTAAGGCTTGAAGTGCAAGCGAGAGCGCGGAACGAGCGACAAAGAAGCACAATCGGCCTTTGTTGTCACGTTCAACTATCGTCAGTAAACCGACTTTACAGACGACCAATTTTTTTCTAAATTTTGCAAAGCTCATTAACATATTTTATCTCCACCTGAAACACCTACCGAGAAATTAAAAAAATGCGTGAATATGTTCGCACGTATATTGCTTTGTATAAAATTCGCTTCGATTCGCTGCTAATGTGAATCGACCCCAAGTAAAATTTTAACGTGGGTCCATACAAAGGTACATAACAGACAATAAAACAGGACTTCATATTTCACACTATGTATTTAGTAGTGTAGAATGTCGCCTTAGATAGATACTGACCTTATTTTATGAATTTGTCAGTAAATCTCTAACCTTTCCAGATAATAAACCTTGTAACCTTAAATCCTAAAAAAATCCTGATGCGGGCTTACGTGTCGTAGCGGATGTCAACTTCCGTTAGTGATATTTTATGGAGAGATAAATGGGAAGCGTGGATAAAAGGGATCATTGGTGAGTGATCTGTACCCTGTACTTATGGACTAAGAGCTAGCGCTTATAAAATAACCTTCGTTATTTTATAAAAGCTTAAAGTTCCTCTGCGTATTGTACCTAGTACAGGGAGAAACGATTAGCGACTATGAAGTTTGGATCATAGTGGCTTTGGGAAATAACAGATAATAAAGGAGTAAAAATTTTGCTTAGCAACTAGCAATTTTAAATAGCAACAGGTAAAAAAAGTTGTAATTTAAAAAAAACCCGCTTTTGGGATTTAAGGCATGCCTCTGACCAGTTTCAGGCAGTTAGTGACAAAGAGAACAATAGTCAGTCGCTGCCAGCAGAAATACCAATCGACTTTTTTATTCTTGTTTTCTGTATAGCCTGATCACACACTTTCCTTGATATTAATATTACTATTCTCTTCCTTGATATTACTATTACTATTTCCTTTATATTACTATTTAAACAGTTTTACGTAGCTCTACGCTTCGCGTTCATTTTTTGATCCTAATGTTGATTGATGAGCTCTGATACAGCTCCGCAAATAGTCGTTAGTTAACAAGACTCAACTTTTTACTAACCTTTGCTCATTATGAGCTATAAATATTTTTTTATGAGTCTTTTACCAGGCAACACGCCTTTATATCACAAATTATACAGGGCTTGTTTGTCTAAAATGCTATTCAGGATTTTAGTAACAAGTACCCATATTATAAATGCGGTTTGTCCTCCAATCACGTTGCAACGTAGAAACAGGCTGAAGTGATTTTTTGCTTGGATAATGGATATAGCTAAAAACCTGGACTTATTCCCCATTCTTTTTATCCCGGAAAATTAAAGAGTTTCTACGGCATTTTTAAAAATCTAAATCCACGCGGATGTAGTCACAGGCATGAGTTAATGTTACTACTATATAAATATCTGGCATATAATATATGAAAATAAAAACCCCATGTAAATAAATGGTGGCATAAAAGCTATAGGAACCTTCGTATAGCAATAGCAAACCTGTTTTACATAGGTAATATTATATCACAAAGATCATAGACGTGAAAAAAACTACCATTAAGTTAATACCCGTTACGACGAAATCTTATGGTTGATGAGAAAATACTATTTATGAGGTATAAAAGGAAATATGATGCCACTATGATTCAGCCGTCCAACTTGATTAATCTCTTTGATTTCTATAAAACTGCGCCGCGTTATAATTCTATACGCAGTAAAGGAAAAGGAGTTATTTTTCTTTGTGGATATTTTCTTTGACTTATAACCAATAAGGCTTATCTAGATTAAGAATCCTCGTTGAAGTTAATTTATAGTATCTATCTACTTTATGTAAGTTTGCCAGGTTACCGAAGAGAAAAACTGTTTTCATACCTACGAGTATAATCTTATGATTTTGTCTCTACTTTTATATGAACTGTTCTTGTACCTGAAAAATAATTATGATTATAGACTTATAGACTGACTTTTTAGAAGAGATATTTGATTGGCTTGTACAGGTTTATTTTTCGTTGTAGTTTATATTTATAAAAAACGGAAAAAGATCAATTTACGCGAAGCTTTGGTTGGTGTCTATATTTTTTTTACTATAATTTCTAATTTGTAAGCCACGAAAATTAGAAAATACAGATATTATAATTTGTTATAATATCTGTAATAAATAAATAAATTAATTTATTATAATATCTTTAATAAATTATATAATTTATTATTATCGGTATATACATAATATGTAATTGTACCCCTAGAGAGGTAGAAATTTTTTATTCATCTAACCTGAATACTTAACCAGCTCACCTTTAGTATCCGTTTTATTTATTATTACTTCCGCGTAGGTGCAAAATGTAAACTAAATTTTCTGAATCGTTATTTTCACAAAAGTATTATTGTACTAGCATACAAAGGTATTCTCTTGTACAATACTACAAATTGTTCTAAAATCGTATTTTATATCCTAGGATTGCAACGTCACGACGACAGCTTTTCTTTTTCAGCGTTTGAGAGTGGTGTGAAAACTTAACGTAATATCATGTATGACCCATTTTTCTGAATTTCTATCTTCCATAAGTATAGGTACACGGTAAAATTCAAAAGAAAGCATTCTGCATTGAATTAGTATCTTTCTCTTTTTCTCTCTCTCTCTGCGTCATATTCTTCATTGCTGAGGGTGGTGTCTTTTTTTTTATTAATCAGATAATGATAGGTGGTTTTCTTTCGATAATAATGCGATTGGCTCTCTGACTCTTCGTATATGAATTAATTAAACTTAGATTACATATCTAGATATGTAAAACGAAAAGCCAAGCCCAGAATCGGTTTTAACCATATTTGTAATTCGTTAGATATTATTTTTGTACGGAAGTGTAAATTAAATATTGATATACTTACGACTCTTCAAAAAGTTTTTGACTTGCTCCTCGGAATACATAATACGGGAACCTTTCAAGGTATGCTCAGGACCTTGTTTAATGTGGTTAGTATGAGATTTCTTAAGGTAGAATTCGAGCTCCAAAACATCAGAGTAAAAGGAGCTAAAGACTGCTTGATTTAAAGTCAACATTTAAGTGGCGTCACCGATTTTAATTTCCCAAGTTCCATATTTTTAGGAGGATGGATGAACTTGAGCTCTAAAACAGGACTGTTAAGGTCCATTTTAATTTAACGCTTATGTAAGTATTTTGAAGTTCGAATTCTCATACTAAACTTGCGAACTCAAAGTTCAAGTAGGTATCACGCCCACATACTTACTTAAAGTGGGCGTTTTATTTATTTGAATCTAAAAGCGAAATTATTGTTATTTACAAAGTAAAAAGGTTGAAAGGAAAATTTCTTTGAATCGAATAAATAATAATTCACTAAAATAATTTAGTAAAGCTATAAAATATAAGTATAATAATAATTGAAGAACTTCGCAAGGGTCCTACCGAGAAGAACTTACAAGAAATGTTTAACTAAGTTATTATTTAAGTATTTTAAGGTCTATTTTCTACTACTACTAATGTACATACATAATTTTATCTCATACATAAGGCGCTGTGAATAGCGAAGTGTTCTTCTCCCTCGCATATTCTAACATTTTCAATGATTGTGAAAGGAGTGTGACTGGGCCAAGTCTTAAACAATAATATTACGTTTATTTTGGACAATATTTGTTATTGTGATATACCTAGTTTTGATGGAGAAAACTGTGAATGAAAACTACTGAATGTTTTCCAATTTTTAGGGTTCCGTAACTCAAAAGGAAAAATGGAACCTTTATAGGATCACTTTGTTGTCTTTCTGTCTGTTTGTCCGTCTCATAGACAGACAGATAGACAGACACACTTTCACTTTTATAATATTAGTATGGATTAAGTATGGGTTGTGTGGATTTAAGTGCAACATTTATGCATAGAGAGTATATCCATTTATCTAATATATAGCATGCATTTTGGTCATTCGTGTCACCGATCTAATTGACAAAAAAAAATTAAGCTTGAAACCTACATAGCTAAATAGGTTTGAGACTGCGGTCGTTAGTAACGGTCTGCGGCCGACTAATTAGGCCGAGCTAGCCACTAGGCTGAATATTGTAGGCTTTCAATTTTAAACAGTAGCTACCTACCTACTTTTCTGTCTGTATTATTCTAAACTACGAGTAGGTATAATTTTGATGTCCACGACTTCGTCCGCGTGGATAAAGGTTATTTTAAAAATGGCGTTTTCCTGAAAGAAGTAAGGTATGTGATAATTAAGGGCATAAGTTTAGCCAAATTAATTCAGTCATTGTGGTGGAAAGGAGCGTCAAACATCCAAACATCCAAACTTTCACATTACAAAATTAAAGTTTTTTTTTTAAAGAATATTAGCCATTTTAATCATGACTAACATTCCCCTTTCCCCTCCAACTAAGCGTAAAGCTTGTGCTAGGAGTGGGTACGACAATAGTGCAACGGCTGGGGTTTGAACCGCCGACCTTTCGGAGTTCAGTCCACTCCTATAACCGTTGAGCTATTGAAGCTATATAATATACCGTTTGGTATTAAAGATATTCTACATCCAGGGAACGGACACAAGCTACTTTTTATCATGAAAAATCAAGGAGTTCCCACAGTATTTTTAAAAAGCTTAATAATTGATACAGAGATAGCTTTCATCTGGAGATGAGTAGGTATAGGCTACTCAATTATATCCAAAAATCAAAGAGTCATCATTATTATCCCTAAAAATCAAAAAGTTCACAGGGGATTAAAAAACTAAATCTCGAAGGCGAAGTCGCGGGCAGTCAAATCTACTAAATAAATAAAATAGTTTTTATTTGGAATATGAGTATCTGCAGATGGTTTGAATTGTATTTTTGTTTGTTTTAAAATTGTTCATTGTTTCAGAGGTCAAACAAAGGCTTCAGACAGATATGCGGTCGGAAAAAGTGTCTATTTACATAAGTAGGCTCCGAGAGCTCGTTTCGCCCCATTACATTAAATTGGAAAATTATTTAAATAATTTGGAAGATGCTTTGCATGAGGATAAATTATAATATTAAGTACATCTCTGTAGATCTATAACAAAGCTTTACAACCGATATTTATTTATCAATTTAATAGGTGCATAAAATATAAGATATCAATCAAACATGCTCGCTCCTTCAATTAAGTCCGTGCTAATTAAATAACTTATTAGATGGATAGACAGGCGGATTTGATAAATATGTTGTACTGGATGATGCCCGCGACTTTGTCCGCGTGGATATAGGTTTTCAACAATCCCGTGGGAACTCTTTGATTTCGCGGGATAAAAAGATGCCTATGTCAATTTCCGGGATTCAAGCTATCACTATACCATATAAATCGGTTAAGCGGATGGGCCTTTAAGAATCCCGTGGGAACTCTTTGATTTTCGGGGATATAAAGTAACCTACGAGTATGTTCTTCCTATGTACTTACTTAAGCTAATTCTGTACCAAATTTCATCACAATCGATTAAACTGTTGAGCCCTGAAAAGCTAGCAGGCTGACAGACACACTTTCGCATTCATAATATTAGTATAGATTAGTATGGATAAGAAAGAAGATTAACTTAAATTGCGCCCAATTTGTAGCAGATTTTAAACATGGAAAAAAATACACTTTTATCGAACAGATTACACCGAATTTGACATAAAGCCAAGTTATTTATATAGTTCGAGCTTCATTAAGTAGAATATCCAAGGCCTTTTTATAGGCCACTATGCCTTTTAAATGCAAATGAAATTCAAGAGAGGTCTCCTTGAGCATGTCATGGTGCTGAGAAAGCTTTTTCGTTTCTGAATCGACTTGAGAAGCGCTTCTCAACTCTTTCCATACAAACGTAGTTTTGTTCTCATTCGAATATTAACCAATCAAACTCAATGGTAGACACGCTATCTGTATCCGTATTTTGTCAGATTTCCATAAAAATGTGTAGTTTCAATGTTACACCGGCTCAAATATTTGAAGAGTTGTATGTGAGTTATTTTAAAACTTTGATTGGTTAGTATTCAAATGATTACCGTTAAAATTATTCAAACGAGAACCAAACAACGTTTGTTTCTCTTTGAAAGCACTCGGCAGAGCACTGTGATTAGTTCTCTTAAAAAAGTTTGACTTTGAAATCCATGTGTTGTATTTAATGTTTTGGGTACCTATCTAAACATAAAATTATCACGATTAGGAAATTACGTTGAAGAATTAGATTATATGATCGCCAATGTTTTTGAATTTCATCATAATGATGAAAACGCATTACGTTAAGTTTTATGGTCAGCTTGTTTATTAAAATATTGCTCCGCTACCACCAAGATGCGTGAATTCTCGCTTTCCTTGTCATCTTATCATTATCTCTGTTCTCAAGAAATAAAAAACTCAAGCTATTTATAATTTCACAGCAAGTTTTTCTTTCTGTGTTTCTTCCTTGTTTCACTTGTTTGAGATAAAACAATTTGTTTTTAATGAAATTATCTAAGCTTAAATTAAATCTTCTTAAGAAAAGATTTATTTTTTCAAGAGACCGTTTTTAATCTCTTTTAAGTTGAAAGATCATGATTTACTAAAATAAGTTTTCATTTTTGCTGATGGGATGTCTTCTTAAGCCTATACTGGTTTATTTGCATCTAACTTCCACTCAAAATTTCAATCATCAAAATAAGCGCAACACGCACCAGCATAGTTGAGGTACATAATATATAGGTAGTCGTTTTTAACCCCCGACCCAAAAAGAGGGGTGTTATAAGTTTGACGTGTGTATCTGTCTGTGGCATCGTAGCTCCTAAACTAATGAACCGATTTTAATTTAGTTTTTTTTTGTTTGAAAGGTGACTTGATCGAGAGTGTTCTTATCTAATAATCCAAGAAAATCGGTTCAGCCGTTTGAAAGTTATCAGCTCTTTTCTAGTTACTGTAACCTTCACTTGTCGGGGGTGTTATAAATTTTTAATTTACACTTATTGACATATAACAAGGTTGCTAACTTATACATATATATTACAGATAATCTGCCTGTATTAAGTTAAGATTAAGTATTATTTATTAATTTTGGCCACAAACAAATACTGTGGATCTTAACCCAACTGGCATATGCCGCGATAAATTCTAAACGGAAAAATTTAGACGAATTCAAGATTCAATGAGTAACTATTCCTTTTTAATATTCACTCGTCGGTCTCGTTAGCGACGAGATCTTCCATTACGGGAGTTCATTAATTACCCGTCCAAGAAAAAATTCGCTAACTTCTGCTCCTTTCATTTTTCGGTTTCCGCAAATTCTTATCCCGAAAATTTCTTCAATTAACCTTTCTTTTTGCAAACAAGTAATTAAGACGACTAAAACTTTAACTCTCGTCGAAAACAACAAATAAGGTTCATTTTTTTTGATTTATATAACGATCTGCTAAGCGCAACGCGCACCGGCATAGCTGAGGTGCGGCGTGCGGGATAACTATTCAAACTCATGGATGTAGGAATTATACTAGTTGCTAATAAGAACTTATTATTTCTATGGATATACTTAATAAAAACAAAACGCTGAAGACTTACCTATAAGCCTTATTATTAACTTTGACATAACTGTCACGGCGCACCCATGCGTCCTTAGGTGTGGCGCGCGTTTTCAGTGTTTTGTTTTCATTAAGTATATCCAAAGAAATAATAAGTTCTTATTAGCAACTAATATAATTCCTGCATCCATGAGTATATAAATTTCAACCTATGTCAAAGAACTTAAAGCTGAATATAATTTGTTATTGAAACGACTTGGCTTCACTTGCTTCCCCTCCAATCTGTCTGTACGTGTCGGTCTTTATGCGACTTTTTGTTAAGGCTGAAAAAAATTATGTCACACAGTAATTTGTTATGGTGGATTATGTTTCTATAAATAGAAACAAAACTCTTCCTAGGGCTGTGATGGTGTGTTATTGTCATCACTACCCTTAAAAAGAAAATGTAATAATACAAATATAAAGTTCCTTTGACCGAATTTCAACGGAGACTCGCCGACTACGCAAGAGATAGTGCACGTGTTTACGCAAACAAAAATGCACTCTGTATTACCTCACTCTTATAGTTCGGAGGGATGGTAATCCGACGCGACCAGATATAGTTCAGATGCAGGACTATTAATGCCCGTTAATAACAAAAAAATTTACTCATAGGGTGTATATTTTTTTATCTTTGTATTCAGAACTCTAATTACACACACTTACAATAGGCCAAGATTACTATCGACTGATACAGAATAAACTGAGAAATTGTAGGTCGAAGCTTTCTTACTCTATGTACTTAATATAGTTTTTTATGCTTCAGACTAACAGTTGGTAATCATGGAAATTGCTAGTCATCAGCATACATAATCTATGACACAGAATAAATAAGAATGTTAATAGCTCGTTCACACAGGCTGCGTAAGCGTAGACGTAGCGCGTACCATTGCGTTGTAATGTATGGAACTGTATGAAACATGGCACACCGCTTGCATAAAGCGTGGACGTTTGCGTTACCCGGTGTGTTGGGGATTTATATGCGTCACTACGCACGTGTCACGTGGTGTGAATCGGCCACCTTAAGAAGGAAGTAGGTAGCTATTTTTACATAAATAAGAGTCGCCATTTCTCAACTTACATTATAGTTATTTGAATAAAAATACTATAAGATTTTATGATGGCATTCGTTTAGTGATAGTAATGTCGTAAAGCCTACTGTAGGTGTAGACAGAGAGTAATCATATTTCTAGAGCAGCAGAAAACAGAAGATAAATAAAACACCAAAAGGGATAATCGAGTTAGTCCAAAATATTCGGTAGATGGTAACTCTTCACTGATTTCATGATAGGTGTTGGACACAATTTCTTGATTTGATGGCTTAGTAGCAAATTGCGGTCAGATAATAGGAAGGACCAGAAGATAGATAAAACACCAAAAAGAACAGTCAATTTTCGTTTCGTAGGTATGTGACGCTAGCAGTGAAATCCGACTGCATCAAAGGAATATTGACAATGAGAATATCAGCAGAGGTTGGCACTGACAAAAATGATTAGTTACACAAAGATTTTTTGCACCACCTACTCTCCCGTTCTCAATGATATGGGACAAGCAAATACTAGATGTAATTCCACACAGATCCCCTAAGACAAACTCTAGACATATTTCATTAGCTCACGCCAAAATTCTCAGGAGAGTATAGACTGCAGCAAACAGACGGAAAAATCTAGGAAATACATATAGGTATAATACAAGTTCTTTGATTGGTTGGTATTAGGGATTGCAATGCTGGATCCGCAATCCAGCAATCCAGCTGGATCCAGCACGTTTTTGGAGCTTGCTGGATCCAGCATCTGACGCTGGATCCAGCGGTGCGGATCCACAATCAGCTAAAAAACAAGTAACTAACTTTCTTTTTGCGCAAAAACCATAGAATGTCTTTCAGAAAAGTAAAAGAAAACTGTAACGTTATTGATAGGTTTCTCAAGTTTGAATTTATATTATAAGTTGAACTTCTATTAAGATTTTATGCATGGTAATTGGGATAGGCTACGCAACTTTATTTAACTAAATAATTGTTTTCACAAAGAAAGAGCGAAGGTTTTCTCAGACAGTTTCCCTGTATCTCCTATGGTTTTGGATTTGCCCATGCTGTCCCAGTTAAAAAAACACACTATGTAGTTTGTCCTACAAGAGATACGAGTATGTATACCTGTAAATGGTGTGTCACATCGAATATGAATACTTACTTTATTTTTAAGTGTTTTGTGAACATGTTGTAGGTGTTTCTTAAAATAACAAATAAACAAATAAGCTTTATTTCGAAAATTAGTAAGACTGAGAGACTGAGAGCCCTACAAAGTTAGTAAAATAGGTACCTAAATGAATAAAAAGCTATTAGTGAGCGTTTGGTGGACCAGTTTGGCTGGTATCATACACTACAGCTTCCTAAGATATGGGCAGACGATTACGACAGATCTCTATTGTCAACAATTGCAAACCACGATGGAAAAGCTAGGCGTTAAACAACTGAGACTAGTCAATTGCTCTAGCCCACTGCTGCTACAGGATAACGCTAGACCTCATACTTCACGTCAGATGGTCTCTAAATTAAGGAGCTGTGATTGGAAACACTCACCATACTCCCAAACTACAACAACTTGCTCCAACAAACACTTTTTGCGGAATTTAGACAATTTCTTGCAAGAAAACAAAACTATTTCGATTCAGTCCAAAGACTTTAATGAAATCATTATTTATTGATTTATAATTAAAATGGCGAAAGTGAATGATACATACTTTGATTGATTAAATACATATTATCTAACTTCATTTTTATTTTCTTTTTTTCATATAAAACGCAATTTTAATAGGTGAGGATCTCATATTATAACTACAAACAAATGTAGGGAATTGGTTATTAAAGTTAAAACATTTAAAAAAATGCATTTCTTTGAAAAATCGATTGATGCTGGATCTGCGCTGGATCCAGCTGGATTTGCTTTGATCCAGCAAAAATCCAGCTGGATTGAAAATGCCGCTGGATTGCAATCCCTAGTTGGTATGTCAACTTTTAGTATGTTACTTTTGATCAAAGTTGGAGCAGTAGTGAAGTCTGACTACGAATATAATATTATATTCTTTGGAATAGCAAAAGTTTCATCTCAATAAACAAACAAACTAATTAATTAAGGTACAATTTCATGTTAAAAGAGGTTCCTCTAAATAGTAGGTGCATTTATGAATACCTGAGTAGCAATAAACTTTTAAAAACGGTTCATAAAAAAATAATATATATAAAAATAAAACTCACTAACTCACTCACTGAATGACTTATCCTATTTCCACATGAACCTAGAAATCTGAAATAGTGCACGGAGATTACCTTTGTAATGTAGACAAGGAAAAAGGCCATAATTATGAAAATTGCTGCCGAAAAATTTTTACATTTTTAGCTTCACATTTTCGCTCGCCCGCTCGCCCGCTCGTCTATTCATGATAATTCAGGGACGTACCTTAAATTAGTAACAAACCTATCACCAATGATAGACGATAAGGCACGGAACTATTTCATTAAGCTGAAGGCTTTAGGGGCTCAACAATGGCTCCTCAACAAAAGGCGTAAAAGAAAGATACCTACCTGTGATAATAGACGGGAAACTCTTTTACGCCTCCTCGTCCCAACCCAATCAATCAACAGAAAATAAGGTAGGTATTATTTATCTAATTTAAAGCCAAGAAGTTAAAAAAAAGAATTCAATTTTTAATTAGAAGCAAAAATTTATTCGCATGGAGGCGTACTGAGAGACTTGCTCTTGACTGCGATTACACCTGATGATAAGTGATGATGCAGTTCTTTATAAAATATAGTAATAGCTTATAAAATAAAAATAGCTAACCTAAAAGTAGGTGGGTCAGCTGATGTTAAGTGATTACCGCCCTCTATGAACATTTGAAGCACCAGAGGAACCGCCAACGCGTTACCGACCTTTCAGGAGTTAGTTGTATCAGGTTTAAATAAAGTCTCTAGTGTGTGTGACGTTATTTAGTCACACACATAATTATTGGACACACAGAAATACATAGTAATCATAATAATATGCAGGTAATTTACATAGGATGATAACATTCACGCGGCTTCATCGCTGCTATTGCAATTTTTTAATTCAACTTTTCTCATACAAGTTGACTTTGTAGAAATATAATATAAACTATATTATGGATATTAGAATAAACAAGATCAGTACTATCAAATGCACGCAACTTCAGCCGCTTCGATTTAGGTTTTCAAAATCCTGTGGTAATTCTTTGATTTTCCAGGATATAAAGTAGCCTTAATCAGTTCTCCAGGATGGAATTTATCTCTGTAGCAAAAACATGATGCTCACGTCGTCGTCCAGGTAGATTTAGGTTTTAAAAATCCCGTGGAAAATCTTTGATTTTCCCGTACAAAAAGTACCCTATATCCGTCCCTAGGATGCAAGCTATCTTTTTACTCATCAAAATCGGTTAAACGGATGAGCCGTGAAAAGCTGGCAGCCTAACAGGGCCTAAAAATCTATTTTTGGATGCATTTCGTAAACATTGTATTTTTTTAAACATCTTGTTGTTTTGCTGCATTTACTTCTTTTGTGCCGTTTTATTTACAACTAGTACTCAGTTACGGTTTTACCTGAGTGGTTTTACCAACTCCTTTTAGTAGTTTTGTGGTTAAACATATCGGTGAGACAAATTCGTTTAGTAGGTAAAATAAGATAAGCCAGACACTAAGTGCGACAACAGCGACACGTGACGGAAGGACATCACACTAAATGCGCGTGTACAGGTTGACGATCGTAATATGACAAGGAACTGTATAAAGCATACAAACACAAAGCACACCGGCAGGGGCTTATAAGCACATAGGAGGCGCGTTGGATACGTTGATGTTGCGAGTTATAGCACGCGTCAGGTTGAAATGGCAATTGGGGAGAGAACACCCCGCTAACACGATGTGGGAGAGCGCGGGTGACGGGCGGGTGAACGGGGCGTCCCCCGCCTCATACACGATTGTCATCTCAACCTGTCGCGGACTATGATGATAGATGATATGATATGATAATAGATGTGTTTGTCGAAGCTTATTGATATAAATCAATACGAGTAGATCTAGAGACATCATTAAAATTCACCTTAACTATATGACTCAACCCACTATTTTGTCCGGATCCGAGTTGATCACATTCACAAAGCCAAATATTTACGCAGGCTGACAAAGGATAGCGCTCAATTAGGCTGACACTCGTGAGAGTTAGTCAAACACTACGGGTAAAGTGTATGGGGTAACCAAGTTCAGTTATAGACCAGTAACAGCCAAGAAATACTTATCATCATCCTTATGTGGTTGACATCCAATCTATGCGCATGAAACACTTGGCACAACGTTTCTGTACGAACCGCTAAGGTTTGGAACGCCCTTCCGGCGTCCGTGTTTCCTGCCACTTATAACTTCCTATAAACCTGCAATAAAAAATAAAGATAAGAGAAAAAATGAAGAGCTTTTAGAAACAAGTGTAAATTAAAAATTTATAACACCCCCGATAAGTGAAAGTTACAGTAACTAGAAAAGAGCTGATAACTTTCAAACAGCTGAGCCGATTTTCTTAGATTATAGCTAATGACACTTTCGATCAAACCACCTTTCAAACAAAAATCTTAATTAAAATCGGTTCATTAATTTAGGAGCTACTATGCCACAGACAGATACACACGTCAAACTTATATCACCCCTCTTTTTGGGTCGGGGGTTAGTAATTAAAATACTTTTTGTATTTATTGTATTAGTGCTATCAAGTTGTCAAGTAGGTATATATTCGCATCGATGATTCCAAAATTTGGCTAGCTAAAATTCCGCCGCTATCGGATACCCTAAATCATGAATCTATCATTTAGTATGGACGGGAAAAGGACAGTACACTTCCATTTCTTCCCCGAGAAAAACCACCATCATATGAATAGGTACCCTCAACAATGGGGAAAACGCCTTAAATATTCGAGAAATAAAGTTTTCAGGGAAATATTATACTCAAGCAATATACCTATCCATTTCGATGATTCATATTCTAGACGAATATTGTGAGATCACATTAGTATTCGGTGAGGATTCTTCGTCGTATGTTCACCACATATTACTTTAATAATAAACATGCTACGCGTATCTTGTACCTACCTTCTTTGACGTAGCGTGTTGTCAGTATTTAACTAAAGTCTGCGTAATATTCTAGCACGTATTTAACAGGGCTCTCTCCGTCACTCGTTTCATACAATCGTAGTTCCAAATTCATTTGAATACTAAGCAACCAATGTCCATGAAATTTTGCAGACATATTCTAGAAACTAATATCTGTGTCTGTGGTGTTTTAGATTTTTCTAAAAATATGTAGTTTTAAAATTACAGGGGCTCAAAGATTTGTATGAAATTTTTTAAGACCGCGTAACTTTGAAACCGAATATTTTAACAGAAATCTGGAAAACCACAGACATAGATATTAGTTTCTAGAATATGTCTGCGAAATTTCATGGACTTTGGTTGCTTAATATTCAAATGAAATTGGAACTACGATTGTATGAAACGAGTAACGGAGAGAGCCCTCTTTGAATTACGAAAAGATCGCAATATCTACAATCCCAAGTGTGTTACGCTAGAACATAATATCACAGTGTGACATGGATGCATGCAACGCTGTATGTTTGAATACCATTTGAAATGTAGCAAGAATCGTCGGTAGAGTGTCTCGGCGTAAAGTAGATTGCCACAAATGCTGCTTAAAATAAATGTTTTGATTTGTAGCAACATTGTCGCATATTGTTGCTCCGGTTTAAAAGAACCTTTACGCTCTAAAAACCGTTATAAGCAGAAGCTAAAAATGCGTTACTATGCGAAATGCGTTGCGATGCGAATTGAGTTTAATATGACAACAAAGAAACCCCACTCATTTCACTTTGTGTAAGAAAGAAGAAGAATAATTTAATTCTGTGTTACAGGATGATTTATTTTTAGGTTTACAGTAGTTTGTTTTAAGTGTAATGTATAGGTTAAGTAATGCTTCTACTAGCTATATCGATAGTGTATGAGTTTTTAGTTCGTTACTAATCAATGAGTGTCAGTTGTAAATAGATTTTTAACCCCCGACCCAAAAAGAGGGGTGTTATAAGTTTGACGTGTGTATCTGTCTGTGGCATCGTAGCTCCTAAACGAATGAACCGGTTTTTGATTTAGTTTTTTTGGTTTGAAAGGCGGTTTGATCGAGAGTGTTCTTAGCTATAATCTAAGAAAATCGGTTTTTCTAGTTACTGTAACCTTCACTTGTGGGGGGTGTTATAAATTTTTAATTTACTCTTGATTTTATTGCGTTGGACTAATAGTACGGCAAAAACTGAAGTACATGACGAAGGACTTTTGTCTTCGGCGGATAACAGCCCCTCGTCTGCGCAGGCCGTTACATTTCTTGACTGAAATCAAAATAAGTAACCTTATTACTTACTAAACTTCGGGGTGTCCGATAATAAAATTCTTACGTCGAGCTGTAATGTGGGGCTACTCATCTTGTCTGCATGCCTACAGAGAGGGTCATGGGATATTTCAGGTTTATTAGTTTTTCGGAATTTCGTGTGAGTTGGAACTAAGTGTTACACTAAATTGTAGTTGACCGTTTTCTTTTTTCAACCTTATTTAAGTTACAATTTGGTGAGCACAAATACCAGACTAGGGTAGGTTAGACTATTTTTAGAGTAGGATTAGGCAAAGTACTCACTTAATTTTTTTTGGCGATCGTTGAAAAAGCTCTACTTGCATTGCTACTTGTAAAGCTTATACAAATACATAGTTTCATTTAATTTCATTTATTGAAATTGCCAACAGCTGTTACATATTAATTTAGAATTTTCTCGTTTTCATCATCATCATCATCGTCATCATGATGAACCCATCGTCGGGCGTTTACTGAGCACTATTTCTCCCAGATTGAGAAGAGCTAAGGCTATACTCTATCACTGAATGTTTGTACGGCTGTCGCCGGTGTGGATTAGCAGATTTCATACACCTTTGAGAACAATGCAGGTTTCCTCATGATGTTTTCCTTCACCATTAAAACAAGCAATAAACGTATAACTTCGAAAAATCGGAGGAACATGTCCAGGATCGAACCCCTAACCTCACGAATAGAAGGCCAACTCCTTAACTACTGGGCTATCACCACGGTTAAAAGCGGTAAAGCCGCAAGCAGAAGTTACTTCCCTAAAACGTTATCAAATTGAGGTAATTTTGGGACAAATCCAACTCTAAATTCCACCATTTTATCCCTGTCCTAGCCTTAAGCAGCGCAATCCATCTTTCTCAGCGTCCTCTCACAAATAACGAGCAAAATGGCTCACAAATAAAGAAGTTGAAAGCCATTTAGGGTGTTTTTACAGATGTTTGCTTTTCTAATGGGGCTTATAGAAAATATTCCGCCTATGGACATCCAATAACAGAGGATTTCGGGCTTCATTTCCGATCCGACAAAAAAGTGTATTAAGTATTGTGCCCGAATAATAGCAAGGATTTCTTGCTAAATGTTGCCATTGACAAAATTATAAGGTCAGCATTTTTCTTTCTCCACTTCTACACAACTAAACATAAAAAAAAAATGTTCTGACTCACTCCGACTCATCAATATCCAGCCCAAGCTATTGGAACTAGAAAGCTGAAATTTCGCTCAGAGATTCCCTTTACAATGTAGACAAGGAATTCCCACTGTACAAAGAATAATATTTATATTTTTACGATTGAAACCGCGGTGATTGCTAGTTATACATCCAGCCCGGCTAGCACGAGCAGTAGATAAAAATTATATCCCCCGATTATATCCACTGATGTCATAGAAATCAGTGGATATAATCGGGGATATAATTTTTATCTACTGGCCATGCCAGCCGGGCAGATATCTATAGATATTACATTCTTTATTGGCTGCATAATAAAATAAGAGAAACATGTTAATTGAACAGACTTATTTACTAGGGCATTCATTTTTTAATTATTTGTTCACATTCAATAAAGTGGTTTGTGGCCCAAAGCTAAAAATTATATGAAAAAGCTTTAAATATTTAAAGTGTAATAAGTGTCGATACTTGTATCTCTTTATGATACTTAAAAATAGGTTAGATACGTTGAATATCAGTGATTCCAGTAGTTTCGACTTGAATTGCATTTTCGCTTCGCTGACCCTTGCCATTTCAGACTGAAGTTTTTAATTAATGCAAATATATGGGTATTTCTAAGCAAAATATATACCTATTAGTGTAAAGTGGTTTCACAGCAATTCCTCATGAATATTTAGCTGTTTGAGAGAAATTTTAATGTTTCGGGTTTGTTTATTTTCCTTACAAATTGAATTCAAGTGGAGTACGTACTTACAAATGTGTGCGGTTTAAAAAAATTGATTTAAACATATTATTTCGCAAACGGTGAATTATATTATATATTTTTAAGTTTAAATAGATTATTATTATTATTGACTAGCTTTTTCTCGCGACTACATTGCGAACAAAGTGACCCTATAAGGATTCCGTTTTTCCTTTTTACGTTTCCTAAAAACAGTAATAAGGTAAAGACGTTAGATAAAGTTTAACTGACGGTTTTCTAACAGGCCCTTATATACTCAAGTATATACTCAAGACCCAAATTGCACGTACCAACAGCGATGATAAATTTTTAGAACAAAGATCTCTAAATCTGCCTGTAAACGACAAGCTGATTTATGATCCGTTTTCAAATGAAATATTTTAATTTCGCTTAAAGTTCTCTTAAAATGGGAATGTGATCGTTTAAGGTTGCTGAATAATTTCAGTAATGTTCGTTATTTTGTAGAACTCTCCCGGTTTGTGAGTGATTTCAATAAGCGGTTTTATTCATTTTTAATACATTGAAAGTTTTCTACGAAATATCATTTTGATATTACTCAGTGAAGCAGCAATGTAGAACCAACAAATGTCAAAATATTATGAGCTCGGTGGCTATCAGTCATCGTTGAACACTGAGTTAGCGAATCAGAATGCTGGTCAGTTTGATAGTGTAAAAAAAAACAATGTTAGTTTTTCGAAATTGTAAACAGTGATTGCTCTGGTATACAAAAATCACTACCTCTTTATAAAACGGATTGACGTGATTTTATATATATATATATATATATATATATATATATATATATATATATATAATATATATATATATATATATTATTAATATATATATATATATATATATATAACGGAGGGCCGAGGGTGTTATCAGGTTATCGTGGGCATATTTTTCACTTTTTTATTACTTTGTAGGCGCTTCTAATGATTATTAAGATTGAAGCATGATCTAACCACTAGTAAACCTGGATAATAACTAAGCGGATACGTTAGGATAGCAACCTTTAGATTAACCGAGCTTTCGTGGGCGTACTAACGATATTCTTGGACTATCAAGTGATATTGAACTACCTTCGACTACCACCATGATAACTCTCACTTACTGCATGTCACAACTACCAGCGTAACTAGGTAAACCTAACCTAACCTACCTAAACCGGCTCCTTCCACGCCTACACCGGTCCCAAACCAACCATCTAACCTAATCACCACAATAACAACTCGTTCAACCACCAGTACCACTTTAGGTAACCACTATTCTAAAACCTACAGTTACAGTACGACACTCACACACCGTATCTACTGAGAACCTACTCGCACCGAAGCCAGAACAAGAATCCGAATGAATCGCCAATCGCTACGCTAATATTCTGATAATAAAATGCGAGAGTGAATTCTGAACACAGCAACGCGTGCCGATCAAAATCCAACTCTCACAATGACAGCTAAACAAATATGGCTGCGTTCTTCACGTAATGTTACTTTTCACGGAGTCTATGACATTAAAACCTCTTTTTAATATTGACTCTACGACATATATGTATATATATATATATATATATATATATATATATATGTACATATATGGGTAAACCCATAATATGGTTAAGGACCGGATTTCATTTCATTGTAATTTTTTAAATCACAGGTACTCAAAGAATTCCCACGGGATTTTTAAACATCTTAATATGCCTATATACTTTTTGAACATTTTAAGAATAAACAAAGTAGTCCGGACCAGTTTCAATTTGAATTTTAATTAAAAAAAAGATTTGAAGATGCACATATTTACTCCTATTATTGGCGTCACTCAGAAAAGCAGGTATTATTTAAATATTTTTATCGAATTATTGGAATATCCTCTCCAAAACCAACACAAAAAAACACAAGTTTAATGTGTAAGGTTATCCGAGAGTTTTTATCTAAACAAACTAATGCCAAAATAAATAATTTAATTAGAGCGTGATTGCTATCACAACATCTAATTATTCAGTTCACAATCCAAATACCGAAAATATGCGATATCGCTCCGAATCTCAGAAGGAGACTAAACTAAAACGTTCAAAACACCCGTATTTATGCAAGTTCAATCTTGTCAGTCTCCTAGTAACAGATTGTATGATATCGAATGAGGCAAATATCGATTTTATCAAACTACCTGCATTAGATAAATTAATAATTTTATATTATTGTTGACAATTCAAATCAATTTTTAAAAGTAACCTTACACTATTTTAGTAAGATTCGTTACATCATATCACCTACTTTTACTACTAGTAGGTATGTACATCTTGTTTACCAAAATTTTTCTGAAGGTCTGAAAGAATAGGGTATCTCAAAAGAAACCCCAATTAACTACAAAGGACACCCGAAATTCCAGGGGAGTTTTAAGATTTGCCGGCCGTGATTTTAACTAACCCACAACAACACACGCGGACCTTTTGAAATATTCAGTAGGTAATCCTTCAATTAGTTTACGGTAACAAGTGTAAATAAAAAATTTATAACACCCTCGACAAGTGAAGGTTACAGTAACTAGAAAAGAGCTGATAACTTTCAAACGGCTGAACTGATTTTCTTGGATTATAGCTAAGAACACTCTCGATCAAGACACCTTTCAAACAAAAAAAAAACTAAATTAAAATCGGTTCATTAGTTTAGGAGCCACGATGCCACAGACAGATACACAGATAGACACGTCAAACTTATAACACCCCTCTTTTTGGGTCGGCGGTTAAAAATAGAAAGTTTCAGAATCCGACGCACGATCCAAGTATAAATTTTAACCAGCGGTCAGTGATTACTGATTGTTGATAAAGACGGATGATTACGGTGTGGATTGGCGATACAAGAAGAGAGTAGATATCACTGTTGGGATAACATCAACTTTTGTGTATCATCAAAAAAAAAACAAGTTGATTTCGATTTTCAAGTAGTTCTTATGTAGTTTTTCATCCTCTCTGTACTGAGCACTGAGTAATCTCTCAAACGATCCATTATAAAAGTTGCAAAAGTTAGCTCTCGCAAGTCACTTGCACGTCACTTGCATTGTACAAAATACTCGCAGCAAGTCAACTTCTGCAAATTGCCAGCGAACATTTAAATTCAATTGAGTTTTATAAAAGCTTTGAAAGCTTTCTTAGAAGTCTCAAAGCGGACGTGTTTTCCATACCTATTATAGATTTTATTGACAAGCTCGGTACTTTAGTAGGAGGGAAAGTTACATTGAATTGCGTTTCTTTCATCATCATCATTATTATCAACCGATAGCCGTCCACTGCTGGACATAGGTCTCTTGAAACCACCTGAATCCAGCGGCTCCCTACTGTCCCTACGACTTGTTTGGTGTTGGCTGTCCACCAAGTGGAGGTCTTCTGACGCTGCGCTTCTTTGCGTGGTGATCCTGTGACGAAGTTGCCGTTCAAGCATCTTCTACGACCCCAAACCAAGACTTCAAGACCCGACGTCTATTGGTTTTTCAAATTATGTCAATTTCAAGTAAGTAATTGTCACGTCAGCTTCGCAACCCGTTGAGTTGTGTCGGTTAATCTGGTTCTCCAACGGATCTTCTCATTTCTGATTTGATCATGTAGAGAAACTCCAAGCATAGCTGCCTCCAGCGTCTGACTTTCTTATTTCTCTATATTATATATATATTATAGAGAAATCTATCTAGAGAAATCTATATATCTCTTCTATATTATCTTTCTTATGACGCATAGTTAGCGATCATATCTCGGATTGCAGTGGGAAAACGCTCTTGTCGGAAACTTTGATCTTCAAGCACTGAGGAATTTATCTTTCTTTATAAAAGTTTGATATTATTTCTGAAAACTCAATGTTATATCACGACCTTATCAATAATAAAAATAATATTTGCGCCGACACAAGTGTTGTCGAACAGACATAAAAACTTTTACTTTTCGAGAATGATCCGCCCTCGGCGTTTGTTATACGCCAATAATCCGGCCGTTGACTGATGTTTGTCTGAAAACCTCACTGGATGCTGGAAGCACTATCGATCTATGTCAACCACAGCGATCTAGGCGGTGTTATAATCAAGGACTCAATCTACGAAAAAGAATTCATCTGGGATAATTCAAGGACAATAGTTAAGGATACTATTACATTTATAACAATCAAGTAGATTTATATGAAGCTACAGCCGGCATATTCATTTAACACTTACAATAAAGGAGATACATATAATAGACTGACTAGAATCCGCCATAAACTAGTACGTACCTAAATCCTGTCATATTTTGTGGGGAAATACACAAATATTTGTAGATACAGAAATATTTTGTGAGGTTGAGTTTTACTTTTGTAACATGATTTCAAAAGAATATTACAGGGATTAAAATAATTTATTAAGTCGAGGTTGTTATTTATACTCGTACAAACAATTATTGATACATTCCTTAACGGCAAACATAGAAGTAATCGGCATGCATTCAGCTGGCCACAATATAGTGAAATAGCTTTTAAACCTTTGTCAATTTATTCATATTTATTATCACAAATAATATGGACAATTTCATGGTTTCATTTTTACCGTAAAAGTAAATACTTACTGCTATAAACTGTATTTTTTGGTATTGAAAAGAGTTAGTTTTTAGCTCCTCTTAAGTAGAACTTTTTCCAAACTAATGGGCCTTAAGTTACAACTTGGCTAACATAAAATAAAGATATTCAATTTTCGAATAATAATTCCTAAAGTTTCGTGAAAGTTAGACATGGTTTTATTTACCCTAAGTGCTTAAATAAGCAGAGAAGGTTAGATAATGAATGAGAAGGATAAGAACAACAAGGAAATATATCAAAAGCGATCCGAGCCAAGTTTGAGCAGAAACCATTCACCAATTACCTAAATACACTCTCTGAAGGTTACACTTCTTACGCGCTTCTCCATACAAACGTATTACACCTATTATTCTATTATTTGTTGTTCTAGATCTAAATATAAGTCAGGTATCGATTTATCTCTCCACTACCTATGCCTTGAAACAATAAAACGAAAACAAATCAAAGTCAGATCTTTTATTGGTCACTTCGGAGTCACACTTCCTTTAGATAAAGAAACAATAATGGTGGTAGACGGTGGTGACATTGTTGCGGCGTCAGGCGTGGATCTGAAAGTTACAAATAGACCTTGAGATTCTTAAAAGGTTCTCGACGCAGACATCACTGAAATGGGCAATCAAGTACGCTAGAAGACGTGTGCCATTCAAAATGGAATGGTGTGAATTCGAAGCGTTTCACCGAGTGTATCGGTAAGATACGAGTAATTGACACTTTGTGTTAACTGTAGGTTGATTCCGAAAAACCGGCATCAATCATGATTACAATCGCAATTGTTGTGATTGGCTGAGTTTATGCCATTCTTGTTGCAACAATTCATTGTAGCCAATAGTGAGCGCACGTTAAACAATCAGATGTGATTGCGGTCGTGACATTGTAGCTGTCATTCTACCGTAATCGCTGTCCTGGTCATCATGTTGATACTATGTTATACTCATACAATTATTATATTGACCTACAGCATTTCTACTGTTGTTTAGTTTCAAGTACGCTGTCATGATAAAATGGGGAAAATCAAGTTGCTTAAAAACAGGTCGGCAGTCGCAGGTCCAGCGTATTTGTATTAATAGAGGTCAATGGCAGACATACTCGTACATTGTGCCTGCGAGCGGATATCTTTTTCCTTTAAGGATATATCAAGCGGAGATTAATGGTTGGGGTTGGGTTTAGAGATGTTACGAAGCTTCCCGTCCGACTCCCGAAGTTTTTAGCAAAGAGCTGTGCTTAGTTAAGCATATCAAGTTTATTGTGATCGTTAAAGACTTTAAAACTAGTCTGGTAAGTTTATTCAAGTGTAAACTTTGGAAACAATTTTTACTATCCGCGGCGAGATACTGAATCAGCGACTAAAAGCTATAAATATTGGTGTAGGCACATTGTTTCATAATACTACAAGAAGCAGAGCAATGCTATTTGTTGTAAGAACGGAGGGAAAGATAAAGTTAACGAAGAAGTATATTCAACTAGTTTATTCCCGCGACTTGGTTCACGTGAATTTACGTTTTTTTCCATATTAAAAAATAAGGAAATGGAGGGCCTTCAAAGTTGTCAGTTTTAGACCATTTTTGTGGTGGAGGCTATCTCAAAAACTAAATTAGTTAGGAAAATGAAATTTTGGTATACTATGTACCATATAGTATTCAAACAACAAAATAATACACTAAGCATCTACTAATAATACACCAAAATACCTAACATAAGAAAGAGGCGACTTCCATTGAACATGGATTCATCCAAAACTATCTACGTTACATCACTAGTGGATGACATTTATACGATACGGATTTTATTGGATGAGCGTGTCCAAGCGTCAAGTCAGTTTTTTTGCTTGGGATGGCTCGTCTGAGTAAATATACTACAAAAAATATTTAGCTATCCTAAATAATGTAATATCTTAATTGGCTCTGGATGCAGACTGGCATCAATTAAATGGTAATAAAATTGGCAGGCTCTAATCCATATCAATACTTGATATTATAAATAAATGCCAAAGTGTATCTGTCAGTCTGTCGGTCTGCCTGCCAGCTCTTTATTGTTCATCCGTATAACCAATTTTGACCAATTTTTTTACACTTCACATCTGTTATTTGTCTCGGAAAATCAAAGAATTCCCTTGGGATTTTTAAAATCCATACTGAAGTTGCAGGTATCATTTATTTGATACTTGTTTGATACAGAGAGAGATAGCTTGCGTCATGGAAACGGATAAAGAACTTTTACTTTATATCCCGGAAAATTAAAGAGAATCTAAACCCACCCGGGCGACATCATCGAATACCTATTATCTAAAATAATTTGCAATTCGTCTTTGTCTATGTCTCGCTTCACTTATATTTTAAAACTTCTAGTGGATTTCAATGTATTTCACACAATAATTACTTAGAACAACACGAAGATATAAACGTTCCTACACGTGAACACTAAACTCTGACAAAGCGGTGACCGCTCACTTCGTTCTAAACTAACTAGCCTTTGTCCGTGTGAAATTTGAGTCCAGCGGTATTTTGAAGTCTCAATCATTCCAGTGAATTTTACGTGATTCACGCAGAATAATGAATGAATGAATGAAAAATATAACACTAATATTATAAAGGAGAAAGTTTGTATGTGTGTGTGTGTGTGTGTGTGTGTGTGTGTATGTTTGTTACTCCTTCACGCAAAAACTACTGGACGGATTGGGCTGAAATTTAGAATGGCAATAGATTATACCCTGGATTAGCACACAGGCCACTTTTTATCCCGGAAAATCAAAGAGTTCCCACGGGAATTTTAAAAAACCTACATCTACGCGAACGAAGTCGCGGGTATCAGCTAGTTCATTATAATGTACCACTACCTTATGGTAACTGTCGAAAATCAAGACTTTTCTTTAAAAAAGCAGAGGAGAAAAAAAACCACTGTATTATAATTATATATATATATATTTTTTAAATATTACAATAAAACTTAAAGCTAGCCTTATCTAATTACTATACAAATCAAGCCCGCGTGGAATGGTGCCAAGAATACTGGCTGCATTTCCGCGCTGGACAGCCAGGCTGATCCGTTGCGCAAAAAATGAGCCAGCCCTTCTGTCACCCTATGAGGCTATTAAACGCGGTGAAATTATATATTAGTAACAAAAGATAATAAAGTAACACTTTGGTATCATTCTTCCGTATTAAAGGTCTTCACCATACCCATTGAAATACGTTCCATGCTTTCTCAAAAGATCTGTACAATAAACCATTCTGAACAACATCGAAACCTTTGAAGTTAACATAAATTTAGCACATTGTCGAGAACAATGGTCTGGTAAAGTAATACAATTTACTGTGGGATTTATGTATTAATGTAATTCATTAGTAATTTATTGCAAACTGCAATATATAATAGAGCTCGAAATCATAATGAGTTGTTATAAAATCTATAGTCTTAGTCTTGACAAAGTTTTGATAATTTTTCCTCCTTTCTTTCTTTCTTCTTGTTCTTCTCCTCTTTCTTTCTCCTTAAGGTGCCTTTTGATCGAATTTTGGTGGCCAGTTATAATATTTATAGTTATAATACTAGCTTATTACTACAATTTCACCCGTATCGATATAGGTTTTAAAAAAATACAATGGAAGAATCGGAAAAGAATTATTATGTTTGCGACGTATAGATGTTTAGCTTTTTAACCCCCAACCCAAAAAGTGTTATAAGTTTGAAGTGTGTATCTGTGTATCTGTCTGTGTTCATTAGTTTATGAGCTACAATGGTAGCTCATGAACTAATGAACCCATTTCAATTTAGTTTTTTTTTTGTTTGAAAGGTGGCTTGATCGAGAGTGTTCATAATCCAAGAAAATCGGTTCAGCCGTTTGAAAGTTATCAAATCTTTTCTAGTTACTGTAACCTTCACTTATCGGGGATTTTATAAATTTTTAATTTACACTTGTTGAACATGTTTTTAATTTATTTTTATTTGTTCCTCTTAAAACTATAATCTGTGTAATCTTAATCAGATTATGTTAGATAATAACGTAGATTAGAGTAGGTACCGTAGCAAATAGGTCATTTAATTCCCTATTCATGAGCTAGTTACGCGGCTGCGGCGCGACGGGATCTGAATTATTTCAAAATGTAAAGGAGTTGCCTATGTTACTTCCTTAGTGATTAGTAAAGTTAACTATGTTTTGTATTTATGATAATTTAGAATTTAGAGCTTTAAATGTAATAAAATATGTGTAGAAGTGTTAACTGTGTACTAAGGTTTGCATATTTAGTATTTTAACCTATTGTGATGTATTTATGATGTGAATGGAGTGTTAACTATGATATTGGTAAGTTTGAAAGGGGCGTGTATAGCCTGTCAAACTGTGTTAGATTTATTATTTTGTGTTTATCCTGTGTGTGTTACCGGGACATAAACTGTGTATATATTTGATAATAAAGACATTTTTCAAACAAACAAACAAACTTAACGTATGCTCAATCGTCGGGTGTAAAGGCTGTAAAGCATACCTATATAGCAGATACATTACTATTCCTCTGTGACTATAGTGTAAAGCAATGGGGATGATGACTACTAGTACAAGTGTAAATTAAAAATTTATAACACCCCCGACAAGTGAAGGTTACAGTACAACTAGAAAAGAGCTGATAACTTTCAAACGGCTGAACCAATTTTCTTGAATTATAGTTATGAACACTCTCGATCAAGCCACCTTTCAAACAAAAAAAAACTAAATTAATATCGGTTCATTAGTTTAGGAGCTACGATGCCACAGACAGATACACAGATACACAGATACACACGTCAAACTTATAACACCCCTCTTTTTGGGTCGGGGGTTAAAAATCAGTGTCTTTATCAAACGTCAAAACGCTCGCTTAGTGAGGGAGTTTGTATAAAATTCACATATTATGTTTGTGTGTCATTATCATTAACATTTGATGTACATTTTTCGGTAAATCGATAACTTACGATAAGTGTTAATTAAAAATTTATAAAACCCCCACAAGTGAAGGTTACAGTAACTAGAAAAGAGCTAACTTTCAAACGGCTGAACCGTTTTTTTTTTTGGATTATAGCTAAGAACACTCGATCAAGCCACCTTTCAAACAAAAAAAATCTAAATTAAAATCGGTTTACTTTACGCTTAATTGGAGGGTCATGGTTAAAATGGCTAATATTCTTTAAAAAAAATGGCTTGCATCTCGGAGACTGACATTGGATTACTTTTTATCCCGGAAAATCAAAGAGTTTCTACAAAATTTTTAAAATGTAAATCTATACTAAAGTCTTAAACATCATCTATTTGAAAATATTTGTGCATTTACCTACTTTTATAGCTGTCTGTTGACAGTAAAACTTAGATATTGAACAATTCAGTTAAACCTTGTTATCGGATCTTAAATTGAATAGTCTCTACTTTCGACCAACAAAACTCTTGTCTCGGAAGACAGTCAATGTAGTTCGAACGAAAATGAATTTAACGGAATATCGGCTTTGACGCTGGTGCCCATATCGAGGTCATATCCTGAACACTTAACTGAACCGTATGGATATGATTTTGTGTAGAGTGCTGAAATGTACAGAAAATATTAATAAACTCGAGGATGCCCGCGACTTCGTCCGCGTGGATTTAGGTTTTTAAAGATCCCGTGGGAACTGATTGATTTTGCGGGATAAAGAGTTGCGTATGTAAATTACAGGGACGCAAGCTACCTCGGTACCAAATTTCATACAAATCGATTAAGCGGATAGGTTTTTGGGAATCCCGTGGGAACTCTTGGATTTTCCGGGATAAAAAGTAGCCTATGTCCGTCCTCGGGGTATAAGCTAACCCTGTACCAAATTTCGTCAGAATCGGTTAAACTGTTGGGCCATGAAAAGGTAGCAGACAGACAGACAGATAGACACACTTTCACATTTATAATATTAAAATATAAAGTATAATAGTAGTAAATAAAATATAAGTCTATGCATCGTTTTCATTATTGTTGAACGTTGGATCTTCTAAGGGACTGGGTCATGCTCATCGGCATGGAAGAAGGACAAATCCAAATCTTTAAAGTTTATCACTAAAAAAGTTAAAAAATGGATCAATGTTGCTTTGCCAAAACAACTAAAACTAGACCATACTTTGGCTTTATTTGCTAACACTCGCGGTCTATGTGCTACATCATGGGGGCTTGCTACGTGCTACATGGATGCTACGTCGATTGCTACGAGATAATATTAACGCACTGAGCTTATTGTTATTTTTTATTCGAATTAAGGGCGCCCGATACGATGAAGCTCGCTAATGGTCTGCTCGTGATTTTTTGCTAACGCCTAGGCTAATCACTAACTTATAGCGCAGTGCGGAAAGTGGTAGAAAAAAACGTTGCAGCCTATCACGCCGCTACCGCCGTTAGCACCTCTCTTGTTAATGGGCGACTCCAGCCTCACCTATATATTTTTAACCCCCGACCAACCGACCCAGAAAGAGGGGTGCTATAAGTTTGACGTGTGTATCTGTGTATCTGTGTATCTGTCTGTGGCATCATAGCGCCTAAACGAATGAACCGATTTTAATTTTGTTTTTTTTGTTTGAAAGGTGGCTTGATCGAGAGTGTTCTAAGCTATCATCCAAGAAAATCGGTTCAGCCGTTTGAAAGTTATCAGCTTTTTGCTAGTTACTGTAACCTTCACTTGTCGGGGGTGTTATAAATTTTTAATTTACACTTGTTAGTAGTCATTGTGACTTTTATCAGTTGTTTATCTACATATATACCTGTTGTATACCTACATAGTTAGTTAGTTTAGTTCAAAACAACGCTCACTGCGCTGCTGCAAGCTGATTGGTAGGAGCTGTAAACTGGATGGAGCGGCAGTTTATCCTAATTCACAAACTATACAATACAATTCCCAATTTGCCCTCACTGGGAATCGTACCTGGGCTCTTCTACTGATAAAGCTACTGGTTTTACGTTTATATATTCCAACGCTTATGAGAACGAACCGCTGGGCAAATAAAATTACATGGTCGTATCCGTTCAATTTGCGTCTCGCGCGTGCAATATACCTACTAAACGCCGAGCAAGGGTGAAATAGTGTTTGTGCAATTTTGGATTGCGTTGTTTATGGCAACTTTTATTGTTTCCTTTGTTGGGTTCAACCAATATTACTATCAATATTGCTTGGTAACACTATCTTTATAAACGACGAGCTTCCTGGTGCAGTGGTGCACGCTGTAGTCTGAGGGTCCCGGGTTCGATTCCCGGCAGAGTAAATTTGAATTTTATGATATCTTAATTTTCTCTGGTCTGGTCTGGTAGATTGCTTCGGCCGTGGATAGTTACCATCATATTGGCAAAACCGTGCTGTGAAGCGATTTAGAGTTCCGGTACTATGCTGTGTAGAAACCAAAGGATCATGGGTTTAGTAAAAATTACCATACCCCTTCTAGGTAGCCCACCTCCATCTTAGACTGCCTCATTACTTACCACCAGGTGAGATTGCAGACAAGGGCTATCTGAATAAAAAAAAATCAGTAACAGTTTCAAATTAATTTCAATCGTGATCAATCTTAGGTCTATTTCAACTGCCCACGTTTAAATAAATAATTATCTCTGTCTGGTAAGAAAATTATCGGCAGACGTAAACCTGTTGTACAGTTCAGTCACTTAAAAATTTAAGCTGATACTCATATGGCACGCCACAGATCCAAATAACAATAAAAATAATTATTATCAGTATAGTAAGTCACGTGTATTTCACGTTCATTTTTAACCCCTGACCCAAAAAGAAGGATGTGTGTATCTGTGTATCTGTCTGTGGCATCGTAGCTCCGTTTAGGAGCTACGATGCCACAGATAGATACAACCAGTAATGAACCGATTTTAATTTTGTTTTTTTTTTGTTTGAAAGGTGGCTTGATCGAAAGTGTTCTTAGCTATAATTCAAGAAAATCGGTTCAGCCGTTTGAAAGTTATCAGCTCTTTTCTAGTTACTGTAACCTTCACTTGTCGGGAGTGTTATAAATTTTTAATTTACACTTGTAGTAAAAACGTAATAAGTAGTATGCTTCAAAGAAAGCTTGAATTTTCAATTAATTAATAAATCGTTCATACAATTTTACAACATATTAATTAACAACTCATTGGACCCATTTCATGACCGATTCGAATTGATTTAACTGAATATTGGCTGCCTTCCCGGAAGTTGCAAACGAGGTCACTTCCTGGTGACTGGCGAGCATCGAACCGTTATCTGTTATCGAGTGTAAATAATTTGCATCACTAATTATTATATAATAACAACCTTGCGGGAAAGTGGTTAGATACTAAACAACTACTGTGATGTTTTGTACATATGATAATGAAAAATAAAACTGATTGATGTACTTATAAACTGACTATTTTACTTATAACTGACTATGTTGAAACGTCGCGGTGGTCCTCATTTACCACGAGATCAAAGGCATCGGTCTACCGTGTCTCTTTTTATACTGTGCAAGTACTTTGTAAGCCGAATGATATTTGCAAATTGTGATATCAGGTTTGTGTCAACATTACAATATATTGGATGCTTAGTATTGTATTTGCTTATAATCTTCTATCCGATAAATCTTTATTTCAATATCTTAGCTAGCCTATACCAAACATTCCTGAAACACTGATGGACTCTATTAATGTAACCACATGTAATCAGTAGAATAACCATGAGTAAAAATATTTTCATCTATATGTTAATTTGCTCAAATATCTGCAAGTTAATTTTGTACAGTTTAACCAATTTCATCATGATAAGCCCATCGTAGGCCCACTATTGAGCCGATCTCTCCTCTTGGGATGAGAAGTGTTTGGAGACTAAACCCTTCTCTTCTCTAATCGGGATCCCGGGTTCAATACCACACAGGGGTAATTTACAATTTCTAAATTGCCTCTGGTCCTGGTCTGGTAGGAGGCTTATGTCATTGCTACCGCGAAAGCTGTGCCACCGAGTGATTTAGCGTTCCGGCACGATACCGTGTAGAAATTATACATCGATGGTAGAAATAGATATGTGGTGTGGATTTAATTAAACCGCCACACCTCTTTCAAGTTAGTCCGCTTCCATCTAAGAGTGCATAATCACTTACCGACAGGTGAGATCACAGTCAAAGGCTAACTTGTAATGGAATAAAAAAACTTACAAAAGTAGATGACCGAAGTTTAGTCAAATAAGTAAAATTCTCATTTATCTTGGCTGATTCACTGACTAATCATTAGGTCAGGAGACTGCGGAATTCAGAATATTAAAATGTAGCCGAAAATGTGTATACCTAATATCGACACCTCCCACGTAAGTTGTTGTAAGCCACAAAATTGCCATTTTGCGTTTTTTACATAACAATGTCTATTTTTATCTATTTTATATGTTCAATTAAAAAAATCCTAAAAATGTTGTTTTTTAAAGTACTTATGAGGCGTATAATGTTGTATTTTTCAAACGAGGACGACGTAAAATGTCATATCGACCTTTACAACGTTTTATGTGGGGTGAAGTCGCACGTTTGCGCCTCGTATGTAACAGATACAACAGATCACGCCGGACTTCAAATGAAATGTTTGTAACTCAAGACACTGATATGTCACGGTTGTGTTTGCATTTTTTTATTTCATTATCGTATTTTAGTAATTTAATAGTGATGCCAAGCTAAACTATTGTATAGATTACATACAACAATTTACGTCGTTGAGGACACCCAAAAACAGTATTGTATGATGACATACAACCGTTTACGTTGCAGAATTATAATAAATTTTGTGTTAAGTGATACATACAACATTTTACTTCGGAATTTATATCTCAAAATTTTGTTGTATGATTACATGCAATATTTTACGTTGCTATGACATTGTTTTTTTTCTTACATACGACATTGTATACAATAAAACTATGTTAAAATTTAGTTTGATGGCGACGTAAACCTATGATATCAATGAAATAACAAATCGGCTCATCATACCACTAGGTTACCATATAATTAACAAAAAAATCACTACTACAATATATTATTTCAGAGCCTACCTTTCCAATAAATAGGTTGGTAGAACCTGCCAGGTGGTGGAGTCCAATTTCTTTACGGCTTATCGTCCAAAAACAACAAATATTTTTATGATTTTAAAGCTCATGGCCAGAAAAAGGCCAGAAATGATACTGTAGTCTTCAGCAGATGCACCTACTTACTGGCAGATCTCTATTGTACAAACACGTGACTTATGGATCTTTAATTTCGTTTTAAAGGTACCATAGAGCGGAACAGGAACTCAAAAGTATTCACGAAAGATCTGTCTACTAAACAGGGCCTGCTGATACGACAAAAAACTGACAACACCTCATTTCAGCTAAACTTGAGCTCTTGAAATAAGTGGAGAAGTTCTAAGGACAGTAATACACTACAATACAACGACTTGTTGAAGATTTGGCTAAAGATCCCAGAGCTAAATTGACGGGATACTATACCCAAGATATCCCAGATGCCAGTTTATACGAGATAAGTATGGCTCTCAAACAACTCAAGGATAAAAATTCGCTCGGTGATATCAGAATCACAGCAGAATTCCTGAAAGCGGGTGGCAAACTAGTACTTAAGGTCTTTCAGCGATTTTCTAATCGCCATGACGGGATTTTCAATCCCGTCATGGCGATAATGCCGTAATAAATAATAAGTAATGGTTTATTTGTTGCAATGTGGGCAACAAAAGGTTAGTGAATCTTATATTCAAATTAATCTAGTTCATTGCATAACGAAATTACAAAGTTACAAACATTACTCAAGAAGAGTCATAGACTCATCTCGCTGCTAAGCCATGTCTATAAGCTGTTGTTATCGTAAGTCATTATGAATCGTCACAATAATAAGTTCGATGACTTTCAGCATCCCTAACAAGCTTGATTCTGAAAAATCTTAAGCACTATAGGCCACATTCATAAGCTGTGACATGTTATGCATAATATAACTGAAGGTTATTATAATAATCTGCCTCTTTCCTAAGCGTTTGTAAACTATGAGAAAGTTTTTGATTTGGTGGAAACTGGGGCTGTATTAAGGTCGCTATTGAGATGCTGAAACAACTGCCTGTTCATACAAATGCTGAAATAGAATCCTGTACGAAAACACCATGTCAGTCGACATATATGACCAGACTAGGCCAGTCCAATTGCAGTGACAGAGTGCACATTGAGACGTAATTCTCTGAAACTCTTTACAGCTGCTTTGGAAGACGTCCTTATCTTTAAGCTTGGATCGGAATGAACTTGACATTAACATCAAAAGAAATTCACCTTCGATTTGTCGATGACATAGTTACTATCGCAGAAACTCTGGGAAACCTCATTAGGTTTCCAAGAGTTTCTACATTTACAGCTCAATGACCTTTGCAAAGTGTCACAACAAATGGGCCTGAAAATGAACATGAGTAAGACGAAAATTATATCTAATTCTTATGTCTCGGCCCACCCAGTAATCGTTGAGGGCTCTGCACTCAAAATTATAGAAAAGTGTGAACCTGGACCAGGTAGGTAAGTGCAATTTCAAGAAACAGGTCAGCCAACGAATCCGACTCAGCGGCACCGTACGGAAACTAAATTAGTCTTCGAACAGTGCGTGTTACCAGTGATGACATATTATGGATCCGAGATAATATGGTCACATATTATAATGGAATTCATAAGAAAGTTCAGTCACTAAGCGGGCAATTAGAGAGCTATATTTGAAGTTTCTCTACGTGATCGAATCTGGAATGTGGATATCGGTAGGAAAATCAGAGTAACCGGCATAAATGGGTTGCGAAGCTGAAGTGTAAATGGCCGGGGCACATAATTCGAAGGACCCATAGACGTTGAGGTCCCAAGTCGCACTGTAAGGCGCAGCGTTGACAGACTCCCACTAGGTGCACAGACGACATCAAACGAGTCACAAGGAGCCACTGGATTCAGGTGGTGCAAGACCGTGGCATATAGAAGTCCCTACAAGAGACCTATGTCCAGTAGTGGACATCCATTGGTTGGAAATGATGAATCGGACTACACATACTACATTTTTTTTAAATTTTAAACGAAGTACACTGTTGTATTTAACACATACGATGACACTCTATCCGTTTTTTCCAGCGTAATTTGTTGTAAGTATCTTATACAACATTTTACAAAGATGAAACACGCCGTAAAATGTTGTATGAACAAAATCTCAGAAATGTGAAGTATTTCTATAAATTATCTTTCAGAATATGTTAAAGTACTGTAAACTATAACTAAATACCGAATTTCGCAAAAATATATTGAAAAATGGAGCTTTAATTTCAATTTATATCTTTAAAACGCTCTACTGAAAAGTTGTAGTTTTGGGGATACAACAACTTACGTGGGAGGTGTCGATATGTGACACGTTCAGATGGCTATCGGGGTACGTCGCGCACACACGCACTCACCCGCAGCGGGCTAGCGCGGGGGCTGTACAGGTATGTACAACGTCCCCATCCCGGTTGCCATATCAACCTGACGCTCACTATAAGTACAAAACGCTCTTCAAAAAGAAAAATAGTAGTGGAATATCACATTTTCAAAGTTGAACTAATATACACTTCGTATTCACTTGAAAAACAAACTTTTCAGGGCAGAAAATAATAAAAGAGTTTCCGTCTTAGTGAAAGTCTTTGCTTCTGAAACTTCGCGAGTTTCATGAAGTCAACTTGAAACTTCATCGAGACGCACGGAGTGCGTCAGGCAGTTCCGGCCTAAGCGCGCAGTAAGTATATTTACACGAAACATTTCGCGCTGTTTTGACCCCCCTCATAACTCTGGTTCGCGTGATGATAATCTTACGAAATTTGAAATATAAGCTAAGCTCGTGGATTTAACGATAAATTATAAGTTTCAAATTTTTACGTTTAACCATTTCTTAGATACAGAGGTCTGAAAATTGCAAAAATTAAGACCTAGACCTACTCACTGACTGACCAAAATTATGACGCACTTCCCGTGTACGTGGAAAGTTGAAATTTGGTACAACTATGAGTCTTAGTATGTAAACAAAGGAAAAAATCGAAAAATGTCGAAAAGTTGCATAAAACACCGACCAATTTAAAGATATGCGAAAATTTGTCTGTGCCTACATAACACAAATTATATGTAACAGATTCTAATTTTGTCTTAAAAATCGTATTTCACTTTATTTGGAACTGTATTTAGTTTTTGTTTCATCGAAATCGGTGCACTATTTAGGAAGATAGGCGTTTTAAGATTTCTCGTAAGGGGTCAATCTTAACTGGTCATTGGTTCTAATAAAATTAAAGTAGGCAAGTAATAATACGCCTCTGGTCCTAGATAGAGGTAGGCGCCATTATTTATTATTAGGCTTCTAAGCAGAGGTGCCAAACTTCATAAGCATGTGTGTGTGTGTGTGTGTGTGTGTGTGTGTGTGTGTGTGTGTGTGTGTGTGTGTGTGTGTTTGTATGTTTGTCTATGAATTTCTCCGAAACTGTGCATCGAATTGCAATAATTCTTTTATAATAATTGGATTAAGTATCTTTCAACTTATGGAACTGTGAAAGTATCATCAAAACCGGATCAGTAGTATAAGAGATATGGACCAAAATAGTCAGTTTAAATTGTAAGTTTTAGATCAATTTGTTACACTATGTAGGTACCTACTAAGTACTAGCTTATCCCGCGACTTCATCCAATTTTCAAAAGCTTTCTCTATTTTTATTATATGTGGATAAGCAACCTTGACCCAACTCAGAAAATGGATGGGTGGCCGAGTTTGGAGGTTTCAATCAACCTTGCTAATCTCGGTCAAATATAGTTTAGATTATTCAAAATTTTAACACAAAAGTTAGTTCTATTATGTGTCACTATTGGCGTTAAGAACGATTGAGGACGCGATAAAAGTTGCCATAACATATAATACGTTCATGCCTATAACACGGTCTTATGACGTCATTGAACACAACCCATCGCCGGCCTACTACTGAGTACAGCTGGTCTCCTCTCAGAATGAGAAGGATTTAGGCCGTAGTCTGCCACGCTGGCCCAGTGCGGATTATACTTATTGCATTAATTGAAATACTTAGAAAAAAGAAGTGAGATCCCAAACAAAAACATTTCATGTGAAAAATAAGAGTCAGTTCCTATAAAGTTTCGGCCATTAAAAGTAGTGATATCAAAAATTATGGCCAGTTCTTTGCTAGACTCGGTAAATGGAACCATACAGTTTTATATTATGGTGTATCTTCTTCGACCACCTTCAAGCTGTCATCGCATTCATAGGGATCCTGTTAAAATGTGTTTAAATAATTTATGTCTTAATATTAACACTACAATTTGAAGCTCATTTGGAACTGGCAATGGTTTTCTTGGCAAAATTGAAAGGAGTAGGTACAAAAATGTTGTCAAGCTGAAAACAAGAAAACCATTGCCAATCCAAATGAGCTTCAAATTGTGGTGTTAATATTAAGACATAAATTATTTAAACACATTTTAACAGGATCCCTATGAATGCGATGACAGCTTGAAGGTGGTCGAAGAAGATACACCATAATATAAAACTGTATGGTTCCATTTACCGAGTCTAGCAAAGAACTGGCCATAATTTTTGATATCACTACTTTTAATGGCCGAAACTTTATAGGAACTGACTCTTATTTTTCACATGAAATGTTTTTGTTTGGGATACATTTTAAATGATGCAGACGGCCCGTAAGATGCTTTGAAATAAGAGTTTAACCAATATATTTGTGAGATATTTTTAAAAATATACCTATAGCTTTTTACTTAAAGTTTAACGGTCTATGATAAAATAAAATTTGATGTTTAACGAAATTACAATTAATAATGATAATGTCAATGTGCTTAAATATTTATGAAATCTTTAACTAACTGTACAGACTGTCGAATTGAGAACCTCCTCATTTATTTGAAATCGGTTAAAAAGAGCAACCACTGAGTTTCTTGCTGGTTCTGCTTGGTAAGAAAGCCATACCAAACAAGTGGTAGATGCATTTGACAATTCAAAAGTACTTGTAAAAGTTTAATTTAAAAAAAACGTTTGATTTTAATTTGTTTATTTATTTGACAAGTGCTAAACTAGCGGCACGCTATGATGGCCGGTTTGACGTTTGTCCGCTCATGAAGTTCCGTATTAATTGATAACGACTTTGAAGGAAATAATTGTATTACTTTATTGACGATAGTGATGTGCAGAGATTCATAAATTTTATCGAATGTAGTTTTAGGTTTAGGACTCAAAATTTATTTATTAAATTGATTTCTTAAATGTATACAAGTGTAGAAAAATCAGTTTGCACCATTTAAGGGGTGAATGTACTTGTGAATATGAACAATTTTCACTATGTGGACAAACCTCTGAAATCGCAAAAAAATATCAATAAATTTTTAAAAATGGAATCTAATACGATCGTCACATAGGATCGCTGGCTAGCACAACTACTACCTCCGGCAAACTCGCGTCAATGCTCAATGCAAAACAAAGCAGTTTCGAATTGACGTTGCTTCGAAAAGTATAAACTGTCAGTGCAATGCGATTGTGATATAGTTTTGACCTGGCTTTGGATTTCAAATATTGATACTGCATTACTGTTGACCCTTGCTCGTTAATTTGGACTCTGTTCAAGCCCTTTGTTGTGGATTTCGTCGATATGACCGAACGTACGCAGAGAACTGTTCTAAATAGTCAGACACGTGAGTTCGTAATACGCCTTCGTAACTATTTCGATCGTGAAGCTCAAAATGGAGGGCCAATTTTACCTATAACGTCAGTGGTTGAACGCGTAGCTGATGCGCTTAATATTGGACAACGAACTGTTAGACGGATAACTAAAAAAAAATATGGCGAGACTGGCACAGAAGAAAATAAACTTCACACACCAAAAAAGAGAAAACGAGCAAAACCAGTCGTAGGCATCGATAGCTTTGATGCCGATGCTATCCGAAGACATGTTTACGGCTACTATTTACAGAAGGAGTATCCAACAAGAAAAAAGTTGGTGCATTCACTGAAGGAAGCTGGATTATTCTTCGGTGGGGAAAGTTCTTTAACGAAGATTTTGAAGACCATTGGATTTCGATACAAAAAATGTAACAAACGCAAAATATTGATGGAAAGATTTGATATAGCGATGGCAAGGTATACTTTTTTACGGCAAGTGAAAGAAATCAAAAATTGGCAAAATGTTGTGTTCTTGGATGAAACATGGCTTAATGCTAACCATACTTTAGGCCGTTCTTGGAACGATGACACAGCAGCATCTACTTCCAAAATTCCTGTAGGAAAAGGATCGCGACTTATAATTTGTCACGCCGGAACCATCAACGGGTTTGTCGAAGGTTCTCTCATGGCTTTTGCGTCAAAAACCACTGGAGACTATCATGAAGACATGAATGGAGAAAAGTTTACTGAATGGTTTACCTCAATGTTGTGTAGCCTCCCTGAACCATCTATTATAATTATGGACAACGCCCCATACCACTCGATGCAAATTGACAAGCCACCTGCCCAATCCCAAAAGAAAGCTGATATCGTCGCATGGCTTCGTAAAAATGGCGTAGATGCAAACATGAATATGTTAAAAGCGGAATTAGTACGTCTTTTAAAAGAAAACAAACCAACCAAGATCCGATACGTCATTGACGAAATAGCATTAGAACATGGGCACAGAGTTATACGGTTACCGCCTTACCATTGTGAGTATAATGCGATTGAGTTGGTGTGGGCTCAAATTAAGGGATATGCTGCAAGACACAATACAGAACCCCCATTTACCACAAAAAAAATGCTAAAATTATTAGAAGAAGCTTGTGAACATGTGACTAAAGGAGACTGGGAAAAGGTTGTGAATAGAACTGTTAAATTAATAAGGGAAGATTATGAAAGAGATGTGAAAATAGATAATATTATAGAAAACGAACATATAATTATTAATGTATGTGATGATAGCAGTGACGACAGTGAAAATAGTAGTATGGACGAATCTGATTAATTATGGCCTTTTGTGGCACCTTTTTTGGTATCTTTTGTATTCATATGTTTCTTGTGTGCATATAAAGTATGTATATTCATTTTCGTTCAAATATTCAGTTCGTTCAAATAAATTAAATAAACATATACATTTTTGTTTTATTAAACCTATTTAATCAGGTACAAAAACAAAACTTAATTGTTTTTTGTTCGAGAATAAATTGACATTCCACATCACTATTGTAATGTGTCAAACCGGCCATCATAGCGTGCCGCTAGTGTAATGAATGATATCTTTTATAACTACCCCACATAAACTCGTTAAGTAAGCCCCTTTTCCTTGCTTCTCATTTTACTCCAAATGAAACTCGTGAAAATTTTACTTATCTCTTCAGCTTACTAATTACGAAAACCTTGATACTTTGTTTAACTTTCATTAATCTTTTTCAGATTAAGATATAAACCTTTTGTATTTAACGTGTCAACTCATTTTGCGAATAAATTCAAGATAATAATTTTACTAACTCCCATTTATTTATTTTTAATTTTACCCTATCTTTAAAAAATGTTAACAAAACTAAAATAACAGAAATAACAAAAATAAAATAACAGAAACAACAAACAATATAATAATAAAAGCAACAGAAAAAATTACAGAAACAACAAAAAATTAAATAACAGAAAAAACAAAATAAATACATAACAGCAACAAAAGAGAAATAAAATAGCAGAAACAACAGAAAACTAAAGTAACGGAAGAAAAAAGAAACTAAACTTTTTTTTTAATAATAACAATTATAAACTTAGCACGAAAAAGCAAAGTGATAGATCGTAGCGAATAATAAAGTTAATATTATATTACTAGATATGAACTAAAAGTAGATAATATTAATGCATTATTATGTATATCTAATACACATTTTAATACACAGATATAAAAAGCCATCGGTATTACCATTTTGACCTTTCGTTTCGTTTAAGCTATGCTCTTACATATAATAGGTACATTATATAAGAGGTTTCTCAAAGCGTTTGAACACCTTCATGAGTTTGAGAAAAGTGCTTTTACGGATTGAGAAAGGTAAGTATGTGAATTGTGAACATTTTTGTTGGTATTCCTTTGCGCGTAGCTAGCACATTTATGTCGCCATCTCAAGTTAAATAGAGGTATTGTTTTTTTCTTTTGACGGAAAGCTGCGGTGTAATACTACCTAAGTTCGTTTTCATACAGACTGTACTGTACAGTGTATACTCCAAACAAGAACCGTTACAGCAGAAATTGGAATACATAAATTATATTCTGGTAATTAGTTCGTAAACGGTAGTTTTTTTCCAAAACCTGTTTATGAAACGTCATAATGATTTTAAAGTTTGTACAAATTATATCACTCGCGGGGATCAACTAAATTTTTTTGACTAGTTCTTTTCTACCTTGAAAATTTATTTTTTCAAAATTTTAATGTGCATCTGTATTGCGGTAACAGGTTTTTAACCTCCGGCCAAAAAAGGAAGGGGGACGAAGGAAGGAAGTTTGACGTTTGTATCTGTGTATGCGTCTGTGGCATCGTAGCTCCTAAACTAATGAACCGATTTTAGTTTGTTTTTTTTTTTTTTTTCAAAATCAAATCAAATCAAATCATCATTTATTTGCTCAAATGTAGGTTAGCATAGATTTTACAATTTATTTTAGTGTCACTACACTTGCCATGTAATGGCGTGCAAATATTTTACATAAGCAATGTAAACTACACTAAATAGTTTAAATGTACATTGAATAAGCTCAAAATACCTTACACCTTTTTGTTTGAAAGATGGCTCGATCGAGAGTGTTTTTAGCTATAATCCAAGAAAATCGGTTCAGCCGGAAAGTTATCAGCTCTTTTCTAATTACTGTAACCTTCACTTGTCGGGGGTGTTATAAATTTTTAATTTACACTTGTTATAACTACTATGCTTACGATTTTGTAATACTTACAGTTTATTTTTTAAATGGCTGTGACACACAGACAGATTACACGAAACTATTAGGGTTCCTTTTTGTTCAACTCGGAACCCTACAAAAGGTCAAAAGAAACTTATTGATTATCCCGGTCGGATGGACGCAAATCTTGTAATAGGTAGAGGTTTTACATTGGAACTGGTTGGCTGTTATATTTTTATTTTGATAAAAGGACTGCTCTGCCAAAATGTCTACGGCTTCTCATAAAATTTCGATTCCGTTTACGTAAGTACGAGTTTTATTTTGCACAACCTCACTATACAAATTTTGAGGGTTGGGTTGATAATTTGTTTACAAAAACTTTGGGGGCCATCGATCAAGCCAGGCCTCTTTTGTGTTGTTGAAGTATACTTGAAAGTTTATTTTGCGTATAGAGACAGTGAAATCCCGGTTAGACGACTTTGTTAACATGCCCTTCGACATAAGTGAAAAGGGGCCTTGTTCACCCAATCCATACTAATATTATAAATGCGAAAGTGTGTCTGTCTGTCTGTCTGCTACCTTTTCACGGCCAAACAGTTTAACTGATTCTGACGAAATTTGGTACAGAGTTTGCTTATATCCCGAGAACGGGCATAGGCTACTTTTTTTCCCGGAAATTCAAAGAATTCCCACGATATTCCTAAAGACCCATCCGCTCAACTGATTAGTATGTTTGGTACCGAGTTAGCTTGCGCCCATGTTATTGACATAGACAACTTTTTATCCCGGAAAACCAAACAGTTCTCACGGGATCTTCAAAAACCTACATCCACACGGACGAAATCGCGGGCATCCTCTAGTGTAATAATAAATACAAAAAAGCTCTACAAATTATTATACCTAGGACTATTGATACCCAAGATGAATTTTAATTACCTACCTGTCTAATATTGAAGGTGGGAGGAATAAATAAAAGAAATCTTTTCTCATAAACCAGGTTAACTGGTGCGTAGAGATTTGAAAACCTTTCTTCTCAGACCAGAACATGTTTAGAACCCTCGTAGCTTTAGTTTTAAGCTAACATCCATAGCTAATTTATCACCATTACGTCAATTTAGTTATTAAACTCCAATAACTGACTATCGAAAAATTCATCTATAGTAGTAGGTACTTTGGATAAATGACGGATTTTATTTCTCTTGCAATTAAGTGTTATTTTAGTAAGTACTCGTAACAACCGTTTTAACCATTTATTGTAAAACTTTCAAACTTGATAGTATTACTTCGTCGACGTAATTGAGCTCAATTTAATCTCATCATTCACCTAGAATGTTATTAGCTGAGATAGCTTGTAATTGGCTTGTTCCTTGGTGAGGTAGAGTTTTATGATTGTTTTATTGGATTTGTGTGTGAGATTTTTTGAATAAAGGATTTGAAATTAGGAAAGGGACATTTTAGCAAATTCTGTTTTACATAATTTAAAAATTAAACTAAAATGACAGGTTGAAATTAAAAAAAGATTATGTAGAGAATACTAGATATGCACTTAGCCGGAAGCGACTAGCCAACGACTATTTTCTCGCACAAGAAACGATAATAGCCTGTGCATGATTCCGTGTCAATAAAAGAGATAAATATAATTATTAATATTAAAGATGATAGCTGACTATGCACACTGTCGGAGAGAACTCTTTCTCGACTAGTCTGTCGCAGCGACAAGAGGTTACGAAGAAAAGGTACTCGCTCAGTGACACTCAAAGCGCTTAGCACTCAAAATATTCGCGTAGCTTGCGCAAAAAATAAATGTAAGTAGGCATGTCTCAGTTGCCTAGCGAGAGGCCGACGCGAGTAATTGGCCAACTCACTCATAACTCAGCGATAAAACTATCCCAACTACACACTCGCTTCTCGTTACTCGCCAACTCTATTCTAAGTTTTAGCTCGACTCGTTTCTCGTTATTCGTCGGTAATGGGATGAGTACCTGACTGAGTAAATTTTCAATTCATTTAAAGGTTGACTTTGCTACATTTTGTTCTGTAGATGCTGATAACTCAAATACGAGATGCTGGAAGCCACTGGAAATAAAATGAACAAGATAGTGGAAGAAATCTATGCAGAAACGAATCTATATCCAGTAATGGACGCAATTATGTCGGTTGAGACAACGATAACGCCCACGACGAAAATCGTAGGAGAATCAAAAGTTCAACAAAATCACAAAATTCTGTTATTAATCTCAATACAATGTCAGTCTAACTTTACTATGGATTTTCCTGGGCACGCAGATGGTACACAGACGTGACGTTGCAAGGAAGTTTTAGATTACTTATTTGTTTGTATTTTAATACTGAGCTGAAATGGCTCATGAAAGGACTTAAGTGTCTTTATGACTGCGTTAGTATGATGTCGATTATATTGGTATTGCAATAACCAGAATTGTCGTGAATTTTGCTGTAGAAAATATTATCACATGGACTTGACTCATCAGTCTTTACGGTGATTGGTAGAAATTTGTTGTTTGTTCGTTTATTCTGCGCGTTTTGGCATTTGCCCTATGTTGCATTAAATAATAATAAATAAACGTTTTTTTTTCTGTTACTTTAGTTTTTTGTTGTTTATGTTATTTTATTTCTCTTTTGTTACTGTTATTTATTGGTTTTGTTGTTGATGTTATTTTATTTTTTGTTATTTCTGTTATTTTTTCTGTGTTTCTGTTATTTTTTCTATGTTTCTGTTATTTTTTCTGTGTTTCTGTTATTTTTTCTGTTGTTTCTGTTATTTTTTCTGTGTTTCTGTTATTTTTTCTGTTGTTTCTGTTATTTTTTCTGTGTTTCTGTTATTTTTTCTGTTGTTTTTGTTATTTTATTATTTGTTGTTTAAAAATAGGATAAAATGGGAAAAATAAATAAATGAGAGAATAAAATAAACGTTAATTTCAGACGTTTCCATCCACAGATTATTAGTATGTTAGTAACAATTTTTCCTTAATTGCTAAGTTAGTATTGTTAGTTTATTAGTAGTTATAATTATTCCTTATACTCGCCCAATAGCTACCTTCACACAGTAGTGTAGCAGTGTATTAGCCATGACAGTATGAAATAAGCCAGCGTCTGACTGAAAACTTTTACCTCAAAAACCTCAAAAAGTGCAGGATGGATCTTAGTATTTCACTATTAAATGAAGAGAATCGAAAGTAAGATTTTCATGTACGTATAAATAAATACATGATGTTAATGCTTAGACAAAACCGAGCCAATTTAGTTGCTTTAACTACTTTAACGGTCAGATTTATTAAACCCGTCTCATGCTAGCTAGCCAAAGACCTAGCCTAGTTATAGTTGCAAATGAACCAGATGTCTCAAGTAACAACAAACAGGCATCCGGCCGCAGGTTGAAGTTATAGATCAAAAGCTCTAACTTCTAGTTTGAAACTATAAATACAAATAGGTATACACACTCTGCACCTGTGGCAATCCTAACGAGGATAAAGTAGTTATGTATCTTTGCTAGGATCGCTTTATTTATAAAACCTTTTTTATTAGTTTCTCTTGTTTGTATATTGTCATTTCTCGAAATTGGTATCTGGTTTTCTGGCTACCTGCTTCCAATTATTGTCCAATTAAGTTTGTTATACGCGTGGTTTCGTTGTAACTAACTACTAACTCGTAGATTTAGCTTAAAGTTTATGCTATTAATTATTGCCGTTAGGTACATTATTACCTTATTGTGGAACTACCACAATTGACAATCAAGATGTGTACAGTTCCCACCTTGAACAATGATTTGAATTTGCCTTACCGCCATCATGCGTGTCTGATGGTGGAGGTGAGATAGAATTTGGACTTACATATTTGCTTTGCTTTCAAAATTAGAATGACAAGAACCTGATGATGGAGATAAAAGGTGAACATGGCACTTCCTAATGGCATGTGATAGGATATAGTCGTCTTTGGATTTATGTCCAAAGTATTGTGTTTTCATGATTAAGTTTTTTCACAACCTCTCTAGCGCAGTGGTGAGCACTGTGGTCTTATTAGTGGGAGCTCACGGGTTCGATTCCCGGCAGAAGAACTTTGAAATTTTGTAATTAATTTAAAAATTAATTTTAAATTATTAGTTTTTAAATTTAAATTAGTTAAAAATTAACTTTTAAATTGTAATTTAAAATTCTTTGCAATTAGACATTGTAAGGTCTACATCTCCTGAGGATGCTCCGGTGTCGGGGCGAAATGCGCGTCGAGTAGTGTTGGAATTTGTGTGGTGCTGCGTACCATACAGATTTCGTTGGTTTGGCGGATTAAGCAAATTAAGTTTTTGGTTCCTTGTATATCATGGACTTCCGCAAAATAACGCCTGCTTCTATAATACATAATAAATTTCTAAATTTTCTGTATCTGGGTCTGGTGAGAAGCTACGGCGTGGCTAGCTAAAACCCTACCAGCAAAGCCGTGCCGCCAAGCGATTCAGCGTTCCGGTACGATGCCGTGTAGGAACCAAAGGGGTATGGGTTTAATGAAAACTGCCATACTTCTTCCAGGTTAGCCCGCTTCCATTTTATACTGCATCATGACTTATCATCAGGTGAAATTGAAGTCAAGGGCTAACTTGTATCGGAATAAAAAAAATTGGAAGTCAGTAAAATGCAAGAGCGTATTATTAAGATAATAACAACAACCTTTCTATTAAAAGTTGAATACTTTGTATGTAAACTCATAAAAACTAATTTCAAATCCTCCTATATGTTTGTCACAAAGGGATCCAGACAATTGTGGTTCAAATGAGAAAAGTTTAAACCGAATCGGATTTGTGACGACAGTCTGTTCATGCTTTTGACTGTTAAGTGCAGTTTTATTTTTCTACTTTTTGTACTTCATAGTACTTAGTTGACAAAAATATGTTGTTGTTTGATTCTGTGGATAGAAGACTTTGGAACCCACCGCATTATAATCCCAGGATATATCGTTTTTACAAAAGTGTATCATTTTACCCGACTACGGCTAAGCCAAAACAAATTTTAGCAGTCTATGTGTGTAATGTATGATTATATTTGTAATATTCATCCCTATTACATAAGTGTAAACTTATTCCAGATCTAGAAATTATTGCCTAGTCAAAAGCCTATTATTACCCAAAGTAAAAAGTGTATCTAAAATCTAGCACACAGACTAGAATGGCAAGACAGCGCGCGCAGCAACATGTATTTTTATATAGCCAAAGGCACACAAATCACACAACAGTTCACGGTCTGCAAAGCCAATCAATGAATGAAGGAATGATGAGCATTGGAGCCTGCACTAACTATCACCATCGTGACGCGTGCTAGTCATGCATTCAGTAATGCTCTACCACACTACACTACCGTCACGTGTTGTCTTTGCATAAGGTTTTTTCAGCATTAGTACTTGAGAAACCGAATTGTAAAGCTGACAGAACAGATTGAATTGGAACAGGAAACCTTGTACCGAATTAAGCGCTTTCAGGATTAACGCACAATGAGATAAACGGATTAACACTAGCTCATTCCGTAGGCAGTGCAACCTACATACATGTTTCATATCTGCATAAAGCCAGTTATTGTATATCTATTTCATTCGTCGCTTATACATAGGGACTACTCACACTTCACACTTTTTATATTATAAAGGCGAAAGTTTATATGTGTGTGTGTGTATGTTTGTTACTCCTTCACGCAAAAACTACTGGATGGATTTGGCTGAAATTCGGAATGGAGATAGATAATATCCTGGATTAGCACATAGGCTACTTTTTATCCCGGAAAACCAAAGAGTTCCCACGGGATTTTGAAAAACCTAAATCCACGCGGACGAAGTCGCGGGCGTCAGCTAGTTTATTATATTAAGCAGCATGATCACTTGCCAGCAGATCTGATTGTAGCCTAGCGCTAGTCTATAAATTAAAAAAAAATTAAAAACTGCAAAGCCATTACTCACTATTGAACACTAATCAACAAAACTATAACAAACGAAAAATTAAACCTACGAGTTACGACTGCTCTGCTCTCTAATGGCCTATAACTTACAGAACGTAATACACCGAAAAGAAAACGGCTTCCTTCTAAAGCTTCTGCATCTTGAGGACATGCACCACTTCCTGGAGGCCTATAACCCTAAAATGTATTATCTTGCACTCTTCTCTGAGTTGATCTATCTACGTAAAGATCTATGTAAAGTAAAAATCTACTTCAATATCAGTCTAGTAGCTTTTGATAAAAATTGAATCATATAACACTATTTACCCAAAAAGTGTATTTGTTTGTTGGTTTCTTGTTTTGTCCTTCAATCAGAGCACAACAAAGCAACGGATTGACGTGATTTTTGCATGGTTACAGTTAAATACTTGGAAAGTGACATAGACTATTTTTTATCCCGGAAAATTCAAAGAGTTCTCACGAGATTAAAAAAAAACTAAGTCCACCGAAGTCGCGGGTCTCATCTAATTTATAAGTTCTTATATTATTATCACGATAGTAAACTTTTCCAATAAAACTCGATCTGTAGCTGCATATTACGTGGGTCAGTTTGTGGTTGGAAATGGCACGGGGTGTATCGACCGTTTAAGATAGGATTACAGCCATAATTGCCAAGTTCAGTAACACGAAGCTGCAAGCTGACGGCATTGATGGGCTGCCAAATAGTATATTCATTAATCATTTTGTACCCATTTTAGTACCAAGACCGTTTCCATACATGATATTGTAAAAACTAGCTGCCCACTCCGGCTTCGCTCGAGTGGAATTTTTAAAAATCTGCTGGAATTTCAAAAAAATTCTGAAACACGTACGTACCTACTTACTTCTTTACCCGAAAGCCCAAATACCAATTTTCATAGATTTCATAAATACCTTCTCTATTTAACCTCCTTGGGGGTGGGATTTTAAAAATCCTGAAAAACGTATTTCTTCATTTTTAACCAAAAGCCCTAAAACGAATTTTCATATAACTTGAAAAATTACGGACTTCCAAACAAACTTTCAACGTCCTATTTAATCTCCTTCGGGATGGAATTTCCCAAAAATTCCTTCTTGCCCATGCGTTTGCGCATCGTTTGTCCGGTTTAATTTTCAACATTTATAGGTAGGTACATAAAATCATTGTCATTCATCATCATTCACATAAAAACATACGTCTTTCCCCAAACGTGCGTGGAAGAATCTTGGTGTACATCTAAACTCCATTAATAATTCTCCCAAGAAAACCTCACCATTAAGTACTTGATTAATAGAAGGTGTCTCGACCTTCAGGAATGATGAATACTATTAATAGATGTAGACTAATTATAGGTGTTATTATTTCCAATCAACTCAATAACATTTTTCCAATAGAACTCGAACTCTATCCGCATATTACGAGAGTAGGTTTGTGAGCGGAAATAACATGAGGTTGTATCGACCGTAAAATAGGATTACCTACAGCGATAATTGCCAACTGTAACATGAAGCTGCAAGCTAACAGATGAACTGCGAAACAGTATTATTCAATTGATATCAGTTTCAGTATCCTAGGCATATATACCCCTATATCAAAACTGTTTCAACTCAAAAGGACTTTTTTCAGAACAACAGACTTTTTTGTGATCTATAGAAGATTTTAAATTCTTAAAAAAATCAATAAGGAATTATTGTGTTTTGAATATTAAAGCATAGTTCCAACAGTTTTATGGCCGTACAGTTTCAAAAAACGAGGTTATATCAAAAGACGAGATTTTTGAGTTGAAACAGTTTTGAAGAGTTTTAATCTAGGGGTACAAAGAAAGAGTTAATACATTTGGGTGCGACCGAATTTCGCTTGGCGTTTTGAAGTTTTCCAGGAAAATATGGCACTTATCATATAAATTCTAAAAGAATAAAAGATTACTTAAATACAAAATTCAATCCAAATCGTCAGAGCCGTTTCTAAGACACTAATCCATACGAATATTACAAATGTGAAAGTGTGTCTGTCTGTTTGTTTGTTATCTTTTCACGTCCAAGAACTATAAAAACTCGTTTTTCCACAAAGCACGTTAAGGATTTAATTACTTTACTGATTAGCATTCCAACCACTTCCAACATTAGCGCACGGAGCTCTTTGCTTCATTTCTTATGCGGACCGCTAGACGTGGAATGCCTTTTCAAGTTCAGGCGTCTGTATTTCCGGTCAACTATCTTGAAGGCATTATAGGCGGGTGCATTTATGTATCTATAGTATAACACCCTCTACTATAAGGTTTAGGGTAATACGTAAAATAGTTTGGAAAAATAACTTTGTTTTCAAGAGCAAATCTATACTTACCTACTACATGAGTCATAACATTATTATTGCTAAAGTGTGTTTGTCTGTCTGTCTGCCAGCTTTTCGTGGCCCATCCGTAAACCAATTTTGACGAAAAGTAAGTACAGAGATAGTTTGCATCCCAGGGATGGACATAGGCAATTTTTGTTTCGGAAAATCGGGATTTTAAAAACTAAATCTACGCGGACACAGTCGTGGTCATCAGCTAGTGTCATATAATATGATCATTATGATCAGAAGCTTAGTTTAATCATCATGATTAATCTGAGGACAGTTATTGCACCGTAAATTAGACTTAGAAATTAATCGAATAATATTAGTTATTAGCCAATAGGCTTATAGAATTTGGGTAAGTAGTAGCAATAAACCTGCCATTATATAATGGAGCTTTAGGTTAAGAAAATGATCAGAGGTGTTACAGCCGTAAAAGTGCTGATGCCATAAGTAGAAGTCAGAAAATTTGGATTGAAGCAATTCATTCTGATTGAGTACGGTCTATTGAAAATGTGTGGTGGCTCTTATGCTCCTATGGGTCTTGCGGGCCTTTCTTTCGAATGCGATCACTTTAAGCATAACCCAGAGGCCAGAAGGTGCCAATATCGTAAGCAATATATATTTCAATACTGTGAACAGGTGTGAGGTAAGCTTAAGAAACGTTTTGGTAAATGAGTCGTTCACCGACGAACCGGCTGCTTAATTAAGATAGGGCGCAAACCTCTCTTTAATTGCGTTTGTTAACCAATAATTAAGGTTTGTCAAGGAGCTGATCCGAAAATGTTAAATTAACGCGGCGGTCTCCGTTTTCGTCGATACTAAAGTTTACTAAAATGGAATTAAGTTAGGAACGCATGGATCGAAAAATTTGAAATTAATATATAATATTTTTCATTATATCCCCTTGGATTTGGTCCGATTAAAACATGATTGGACAAACTTTCCTCGATAGAAAAAAAATCAGAAGTTTGGTCTAAAACCTTAGACTTTTGGGTTTTTCTCTTTAATGACAAAGCTCTTAAAGACGTAACTTTCACCATAGGTGTAAAACAATCAAATAAATAATTCGGTCCGATCATTTCACAGTAAGTGCTATATTTCAAATTATATTCTAAATTATTTGATTTCACGCTTCCTCGCTTATTCTCTTCAAATCGCGTACAGAGCGAGTACAAAGAATTTTCGACCCTATTGTTGAGTCTTATGGGCCGTAATTACGTTATCTTGTCAGTCATACCCGTCGCCTCAGCGCGGCAGGACCTGTTTCGGGTTTCATAAGCATTTTGTCATACTGTAATTGTACAGAATGCCATAGAGTAGTAAATTCAGTACTATGTTATAAAGTATTTTTATTTAGGATTTTTCTAGATTTTAAGATAAGTTTATATTGTGCATTTATTACATTAAAAAAGTAATTATTTTAAAAAGAATGCAGTAAACAGTACATTGCAGTGTAGTGAAGCTAATATTAGGTCATTATAGACCAGGACTTATAATTTGAAAATAAAAATTAATTAATCTGAGTGCTCTATCCCGGTAGCTCAAAGATCAAAAACCAAACTTGTAAAATGCATAAGTATTAGAAGATAAGATGGAAAAAAAACTTTATTGATATCAATTTAAAGGTTTTTAGGGGAAAGTACTAATTATTATGAAAATAGGATGAGAGGAGACCGCGTATAAGCAAGCGTAGTGTAGGACGTCCTCCAGCACGATGGACTGATGATATAAAGCGGCTGGCGCTCTTTAGGGAAGGCCCATGTCCAACAGTGGACATCCACGGGCTCTAATGATGATGATGATGATCATGATTATTATGAAAATGACATCCACTTTCAAGTCCGAGATGTTTATCCAAGGTGTTATAATTTTTAGTTTCTTCACTTGCTATGCAATGATATCATTTATTAGGGTTCCGTACCTCAAAAAGAAAAGCGGAACGCTTATAGGATCAATTTGCTGTCTGTTTGTCTGTCTATCTAACTGTATGTCTGTCTATCTGTCCGCCTGTCAGTCTGTTTTGTCCGTGTGTGTTGTGTCTGTCAGGAAAACCTATAGGGTACTTCCCGTTGACCTAGAATCATGAAATTTGGCAAAAACCATGAATTTATGGGTTCATTAAAAAACAATGTGTTTCAATTTTCAAAGTAAGATAACTATACCAAGTGGGGTATCATATAAAAGGGTTTTACCTGAACATTCTAAAACTGATTTTAATTTATTTTTAAGCATAATAGTTTTTGATTTATCTTGCAAAATGTCGGAAAAATACCTGAGTACGGATACGGAAACTTGGTGCGCGAGTCTGACTCGCACTTGGCTGGTTTTTTTATGTATATACGTCACTAAGTAGTCAATAATAAGTTTGACTAAAAATTGCAGTGTCATAAATGTTTTATAGATCAAAAAATAATCATACTATTAAATATTCCTTCAACTTAGACCTTATTGTCACAGCTTAAAAGTTGAAAATGTGCAAAACAAAATTTCATACGTACTTAATACTTTTTCTCATAAAACTAGTTCAATTTACAAGAAATGAAAGATCCTATTGTGTTTGCCTTTGTCAATACAAAGGATCTTTGTGGCTTTTGTGTTCTCACTCACGTATACTAACATTAAAATATCGATGTTAAAATATTCGTTGTAAAACTTACCTTATGCAGTTATTCTTAAAGTATACATTAAATTGTTATTAGGACGAGAGTTGCTTCGTTTTGGAATGCCAAATCAGTGTATCAATTTTTCTTGTTTTGAATCGAAAGGTAAGAACAGTAATAAAATGTAACTACTGAAATCGTTTGTTCGTAGCTTTTATAGGTTCGTGAGAAGTAGTATTGTTGTATGATAATTTGGTCAATTTACAGATCAAATTTCTCAAAATCCTGTCTTAGTGCGGGTCTACGTTATATAGAGAACCAACTGCACCTTTTCAAACTTCAAAATCCCATCAGGACCAGTCCTGGCACAATTGTTAGTTAGTGGTAGTACCTTTTCACCCCCACTTTTTTTCATATTACATCCGTTAGGTCAATTTTTTTCGTATAAAATGTAGCCTATGTTACCCGGATTTACACCTCATTCATCAAAATCAGCCCAGTAGTTTCGGCGCTACGGTGGAACACACAGAATCTGGATACAAACACACACACATACATATACAGACTGCTAAAATCTCTATAACAACTCTTCCTTTAGGCTTTGCCGCAATGGGGTAAAAAAACAGGCTGAATTGAGAACCACCCTTTTTTGGAAGTTGGTTAAAAATTAAAAAAGGAGCAAGCAACAGACCATTTAGACTATTTACTTTTCCAGACGTTTTAGATACTATCTCATTCAGCGTTTATGTCATCCAACTATGTAATTTGACGTCTGGCTAATGAGGTGTTCTAATCATACAGACTATTCACAATTCCAGACGTTTTGCTACTTGTGCATTCTGTTTTTATGGCGTACAGCTAAGTTGACTCTCTGCTGACTGGGTAATCTGCTTTGATGTCATCTAGCTGAATTGTCTATTGGCTTACTAGGCACTTTGCTTTCATGTCAGTCAACGTAAAATTGTCTTTTAGCGAAAAGGTAATGACCTCTTTTTCTGGATGCCTAATGATAGGCATCCAGAAAAAGAGCTCAGCTTCTGAATTAGAGAAAATAATTACTACAAATTTATTTGAATCAATGGCCCGAATCTGAATATTACAAAAAAGCTATAAAATATTTTAATCTCTGTCTTGACTTTGTTCAGTATCATATAAAAACATTTCTCCAGCGCTTTGACTTTGAACCTTAACGTAAACAGTTAAGTTAGCGTATTGAATGTGTACATACCTACTTATGCTCTTTTGGAATATTTCACCTAATTAGTTAACTTTTATGGCTATTAGCTCCGAGCGGGCCGGTTTGACTGTAACCATATTGAATAAACAAAAACAAGGATTATAAACAAAACAGCTTTTTATACAACACGAAATATATTATAATGTTGTCCTGTTATGGCTGCAGGTGCATATAATCTCTTTCAGGTGTTTTTGCACGCCTAGCGCGTGTGATATTTTTTTACTGTAAACGTTTTGATAATATGAAAAAATAGGATTTTACGATCTCGGTAATTAGTGAAATGCAATAAATAGTTACTTGTGTAATGTCCGTGCTAACTATATTTTCATTGAATTTCAGTTGAGTGTAATTTCTATAATCTCAGCATCTATAATAGCAATAAGATATAGAAAATATAAGATTTACCTATAAATGTAAGTAATTAGGAATGACAGTATTATCATTATCAATAAGTGAAAATTTCAGAAACTTGGACTTGTCCATGCTATAATCTTTTATCCATGTGAAGTATCTTCTTTCAAGGCCAAATGTAATGGTCACCACAGTAATGACCAAAACTGGCAGATAGGGGTTTATAATGAGAACGTTAACGTAAAATAGACCTTAACCGCCTTGTTTTATAGCTCAAATTAATCCATTCATGTATAGCCAGTCAGACAGAACCAGAAATTAAAATCGGTGTAATTGAATTTAGGACCTTAAGTCAAGGTTATTTAGGCCCATTTTAATTTAATGTTACTGTGTGTGTGTGATCTCATTCTATGAAAGTTGGTGAAATGTTAAATCTCCTACTATAATAAGCATACAGGTTGAAAAAGACACCTATTAGCATGATTGTAAATAGATCTCATTCATTATTTCTCGTTGTTGACAAAACAATAAAAGTACATTATAATATTGTTGTTTTTTTTTTTATCAGTGACTGTTTACTAACTAATGATAGTAACTTGGCAACAGTGTGCATTAAAATCCATACTAATATTATAAATGCGAAAGTGTGTCTGTCTGTCTGCTACGTTTTCACGGCCCAACCACTGAACCGATTTTAATGAAATTTGGTACAGACTTGGGATACATCCCGGAGAAGGACATAGGCTACTTTTTATCCCGGAAAATGAAGAGTTCCTACGGGATTCAAAAAAACCGAAATCAACGCAGGCGAAGCCGCAGGGATCCTCTAGTAGTATATAAAACAATATTTAACTTGTACACATATTTTTTATAGATACGCAATGTTATATATTACAATAAAGTAACCCAGCGAAGTCGAATGTAATCGATTCTGATGATACCTACAGATTAATTTTTTTAAATAAATTTTTAATTATTTCATAATAAATATTTTTTATCACTATAACTTTGAATTTTAAACTTATACATAACTTGACTTTTTACTCCATCGTAAACACTGAAGTGGGGTGACGTAATGATTAAATGCAGGAGCGATGTGAAAATAATAATCTACACTGTGGCGATGCGCAACCGGTTCAGGGGCGTCTAAGAGAGATGCCGATACAATGTGTATCGCCATCTCTAGATTTGAAATTATACCTGGAATATACCGTCCCCTTAAGGCCAGAATCTGTTCATTGACTTAAAATTTAACGAAGTGGATGAAAAGAAGTGTTTAAATCTAAATAGCAGTGGTAAATATCTATTTACATTCTCCATACTAATATTGTAAATGCGAAAGTGTGTCTGTATGTTTGTTAACTTCGACCGTTTAAGCAATTTTAGCGTTTGGTGCAGAAATAGGTTACTTTAATTCCGGGAAATCAACAATTTCAAAACGATAAAAGCTCAAGATGTTGCAGGGTAGTTGCAAGTTCTAATAACTTATTTTGACTCATTATAGTATATACCACAATTAGGTGTACTTAACTGATTTATATGATAAAGGTCCTACAGGAACTGATTTCAGTTTTCGATTATTGAAACTAAACTTACTGAAAATAAATAAATTAATACCAATAGTAATACTAAATATTTTTGATAAATAACCCGTCGCAATGCTATCACTTTTTTACGAAGGGCATATCTTTCCAAGGCTCGATTTATGAAAGAAATGTCATTAATCATGTTAGAGGAAATCCCTTTTCAGTGCCAGGAGGAAAGTGCCATATTTATGTGGACAAAATATCCGTAAGTAGGTGCCCATGCGCTCTGTTATATATAGAATTATAGATAAAATATGCTTTTTTTTTGTTTTTTTTTTGGGGGGGTTTATTTAGTCCATGATGACTATGTCACCCCCATAAATTTCTAATTTAAGACACTAATATTGAAAGTGTGAATAAATAGAGTCAGACGAACTGACTAACTTTCAGTTAACGACTAGAGAGACCGAAACCGCCGACCCATCGCAATAATATATAAGGTAGGCTTTTATAGCCATGCTCGTTGCTACAAACTTTGGAGGGCATTATTGCTTAATAAACAGTAGATTTTATAAAAAAAAATCTCATGCATCAATATTTTTAAGATCGATGTTTACTTGTTTCAAAAAATCAGGCAAAAATCACCTTAGTCAACCACGTTGTCAATATTATGTATGTGTCATATAAAATTTTAGAATTCGCTTCGTTGTGCTGCGGTTTGGGTTTTTTGCCATATTCTGTGGTTTGCATTTGTGGTGGTTTTTACAATATGTTTTTAAATTTTAAAAATCCGTTCGTAATATTGGAGTCATTTCGAAATCACTGACAGACATTTTGCTTATTATTCGATATCGTTTTAAGTTGTAGTGATAGAGATTTTTTGGTGACGCAGTCCTCAATACTGCTGTGTGTTATGGTTAAGCCGAACAAAAGCTATTAATTAAAATGTCTACTATCTCTCCTCCCCTTAAAGTTTTCCATTAAATAAATAACGATAGTATAGGCAGGCTGGCGCCGCTTCGGCCCGGCGAGACGGCTCATCCACCCTCCACGTGCGATTATAATAATAGTGTAAGGTAAACATATAGATATGAAACAAAGGGGTAGGTTCTTGCCTAAAAAGTCGTAAAATAAAATATCAAGTTTCACTAACGTACAAGACATTACTTGTGTTTTTATTATTTATGTAACCAAACAGCGCATTAATTTCAAATAGATTAAAAAATTACAATTTGGAGTTTTAAAAAATCACCAAAAAATTCGTAACTTTTTGATACTTACATACTAATATTATAAATGCAATAATTATAAATCCAAAAGTGTGGCTATCGCTCTGTCTGTCTGTTCCGATTTTGACTAAAAGTACAGGAGACAGCTTATATCCCGGGGACGGGCATGCTCCTTTTTGCTCTGGGAAATCAAAAATATCCTCCAGGAATTAACAAAAACCTAAATTCACGCGTACGAATTTGCGGGCATCATCTATTGAAAATAAACTAAACAGTTAACATAACTAAAATAACACAAAATACACGTCTTCCACTAAAACTAAATTGAACTACATTCTAGTTTAATTTGATAAAAAATAGCTGTGTAAATAGATATAGTAGTCCAAGAGGAAGTGCTTGGTCATTCTATGACAATTACTGTATACCTATGAATAAAAGGCAAGATTCCAGTCAAGTAGAGAACGTTAGAGGTATTTTTAACAAAAAAAAAACCCATCTAAAGTTATAATTTGGGATTAAAACTTTACCACGGTTCGAATATAAATTGCACATTTATTAAACTTCAGATTAGTACATATATACTCGTAAGTCAGGCGGTGTTGCCTCAAAACTACGATATGAGCCATTCAAGGGTTGGAAAAAAATCCTTGAACTCGACAAAAGTTCCTATGGTATTTATTTATTTACGGAATCAATATTCAGAAAATGTAAAAAATACCTAATAGGCCAACACTATCTATATATAACACTAGGTATAATTAAATACATCACCTCCCGCTGTCTTTTTGTTCGTTTTCTCCCTAGCGGTTGTCTGGAAGAGATCGCTATTTAGCGATAAGACCGCCTTTTTGTGTCTATATTTTAAGTTTTTTTTTCTTTTCTAGTAACCTGCCATTTGTTTTTGTGGTGTAATAAAGTATATAGATACCTACATACATACATACTATCGCCCATTCCCGGAGCATATAAGTTCCTCTAGTGCTGCAGACATTCATGGAGGGAGATAGTCATTAATTTTATATGAGGTGATCGATTTGCTCATTTTTTCGCTATTCGATAAAAATAATGTTGCTGTTATTTAACAAATACCTAGCAATTAAATAGGTACGGTCGGCTTCAGAATTCGAGTATCATCAAAAACATGTCGCACTTATGACCTTTTTCTATAAACATGCCACACACACCTAACGCATGTGCGTTGCTGCCACGCGAATATGATCATTAAGGTGCTAAACGACTTACGGCCTTTGGTTGTACGTGATGTGCTAGTTGTTACATACTCCATACTCCCATGAGCAGTTCCCGAGATAATAACGCCAAAACTCAAAAGCTTTTGCTCTACATCTTTACCTTTGTAAAGTCGACTTAACGAGACACAAAGTTTTAAAAAGAGAGCCAGCGCGTGCCAGACCTTCGTTATTTTATAAAAGCTGAAAGTTTCTCGGCGTACCTATTGTCCTCAACGTAGGGAGGAACCATCAATGACTATGAAGTTTGCATTGTGGTTGCTTTGGGAGATAACAGCTACGTCATAGTATAAAGTCTAATTTTTATAAATTTTTTTCGTAGTATCGTGGCAACCCTCTGCCAGACGCCAATAAACTTTAACAATTTATTAAACTGCCACGACAGTGCAATGCTTGACGTGACTTCTAATACTATTCGAAGACATATAAAAAAATTTGAACTTATACTATAACGTAAGATTTTTTACACCTTTATTACCTGTTACTTACCTTCCAAAGCCATCATGAATGCTGATTCTTCCTCCCTGTGTTGGGAACAATACAAAGAGATACATTCACCTTTTATAAACTAACGAAGGTCTGGCCCTCGCTGACTCTTAGCCCATTTACTTTTGTGAAAATAATCGCCGTAATGAGGGGAGTAGGTAGATACAAGCATGGCTGTGCCTGTACTGCAAATTTTGGGATGCACCTCGTTATAGTATGATTACAATGATCTCGTATTCCTAGTAGATATTATATCGTTTACCTCAGTAATAAATGAAAAATATAGCAGAACAAAAAACAAAACAAAACACAAAGAGGGGGCCCTAATGTACTCAGAAATGGCCCGCATTTCTGAGTACATTATAAAAAAAAATTGACTCAGTTTCACTCGCATTAAAAAAAAAATATAATTGTCAATTATACCTAACCATAAACGTATTATTAACATTATTTACATTATTATTATCAAATTATTACAAGATTGGTACTGTTTATGGTTCTAAATCGCTTTAGTTATAATACAATTTTTTCTATTCTTCATAAATATCTACAAGTAAATTTAATAGACACTGGCTATAATTTTTTTTTAAATGTGTCACTCCAAATGATAGAATGATTCTAACGATACCCCATAGGTACCTACATCCAAATCTGTTCCAGCTTTTAGAAGTTACAATGGAACAAAGGAATTAATTTTTCCGACAGTTGTGGAAAAAATATCGCGCTCGCTTCAAAACAATATTTTTAGAATAGGTCCCGATCTATACATAGATGTCGGTCTGCGGTGGGCGTACAAACGCGAAACTCATGATGTTTCCATTGTAGTAAGTGATTACAGGGATTCGTGTATAGTTCTTCTATGTCGACCTGTCGCGAACTTATACATGCATGCAGCCAGCTAAATCTTAGCTGAAATAGAGGTGCTTTATATCGAACATAATATGTGAACTGACGTAACTATATCCGGCTTTCGGAGCAAACCAACAATGGAAACGTGTTTGGCAAGCTCAATACAATCTTGTAGAGAGTTCAGAATATTAATAGCTCCAAAATTACACCTCGTAAGCATTGATGCCTACTTATGTAACAAATATACCAGTATGAAATCGTTTTTATTCCATGCCTTTTTGACACTATACGTCCTAGCCATTTGAAAATCTAATACTTTCGCCAATTGTCCATTTATGGGAAAGGCATTCCAAACCAGTGATTACCATGTACCTATTATGTGAATACTATTCACATAATAGGTACATTTGTATATTCTACATTATATTATGGCGACAAAAATTGTAGTTAGGTAAGTTATGAAATTGTTGGGTAAATACTTTGTAATAAAATGTTTCAATAATACCACTTAATCATGATCAAAACATCGTCGGCTTAATATCAGGCACGGGTCTCCTCACAGAAGGAGAAGGCCATAAGAACGCTACGCTGCGGCGCCGCGCTGGCCCGGTGCGGATTGGCAGAATTCACACCTATGAGAACATTGTTCGAGGTAAAATGGCTTTGCGCCTGCAAATTATGGATAGTATTATTTGTATGCTGGATTTTAATTTCAGAATAATTTATGTTGGACATTGTTTATTTAATACCGTCCATCTGTACAGTTAATTAAATATTTACATTGGTAACCTAAAACAGATTGTGTTTAAATTGTAATAGTTTATGTGACCCTTTAATACATATTTAATTTTATCTTTTTAGGGTTCCGTAAAGGAAAAACGGAATCCTTATAGGATCATTTTGTTGTCTGTCTGTCTATATATCTGTCTGTTTGTCTGCCTGTCTGTCCTTCCGTCCGTCCGTCCTTCCGTCCGTCCGTCCGTCCGTCCTTCCGTCCGTCCGTCCGTCCATCCATCCGTCCGTCCGTCGTATCTGTCAAGAGACCTATAGGGTACTTCCCTTGACCTAGAATTATGAAATTTGGCAGGTAGGTAGGTCTTATAGAACAAGTAAAGGAGTAAATCCGAAACCCTTGAATTTGTGGTTACATCACAGAAAAAATAATTAAAATGTGTTTCAATTTTCAAAGTAAGAAAACTATACCAAGTGGGATATTATCATACGAAATGGCTTTTTTTCACTTGCTTCTGCATTTCAATGGCTCTTCATTCTAAAACAGATTTTTATTTATTTTTAAGCATAATAGTTTTTGAGTTATCGTGCAAAATGTTAAAAAAAAAATACCCGAGTACGGACCACTCGTTGCGCGAGTCTGGCTCGCACTTGGCCGATTACTTAATTAGAAGCATGCATTGCATACATGAATGGTAGTATTTCCAAAATATATTATATGTACAGAAATCGTCCAGTTACAGATTTATTATTAAGTATAATTTAAGTACTTATCTATAAGCAATATATTGATACCAAAAAGGGTATCAATCCCAAAAATTCATATAAGTCTGTCAACTACGTCGAATAAAATTCGACTTGCACACTGACCTACGGGTTAAATTTTATATATACTACATTAAAATTGCTGACTAGCATCGCGACGTCGTAGTTTGCAGCGCCACCTGTTGCCAGCTTTGACGTCTATTGACTCCTATGAGTAGCAGAATTCATTTAAAATGTTTGCGTTACTGTTTCGTTTACTTTCAAGAAGCAACAAAAACTCAATTGCAGGGTCACTACCGTAAAAAATAATATCTATGAATCTTCCCAGAAGTGATACGTATATTTAATGTAAAAAAACACATTAAAATCCTCAAATTTGTAAACAGCACACAAACATACACACACACAACTTCTATTACCAAACACATAAGTATACCGTCTCCGTTCGGTCGTGGGTAGAATTTTTTTAATAACCGACTTCGAAAAAAGGAGTAGGTTCTCAATTCGTCGGAATCTTTTTTTTTTTGGTCTTGCAGCAGACCGAGAGATTACCTTATAACGTTCAGCTAACATTTTCGCCACGGCAGCCAATCTAAATGGAGTAAATGGAGATTAGCAGAGAACGCAGAGTATGTGAATTGTGAAGTATGTGTGTATATAATTAATTGTGTGCCAAACGTGTCTGCAAAATTTCAACGCAATCAGACAGAACTAGTCAAAAAATCAGTTAGGTACGTACCCAACTGAAAGAAAGTATATTCACTCATTCATAAATTCATACCTATACCAATTTCACCAGTGTGCCTAGTGGGAGATTTTTAACCTATTCGGTTGCGTAAAACAGCGCCATCTAGTGACAAGAAGATGGCGCTGTTTCAATAATAGGTTAAAAATCTCCCACTAGGCACACAGAACGGCATTATACGAGTACCTAGATACACAACAAGTCTATGGCACGAGTCAAATTAATAAATAGCTTTTAACTGGAGAGGTTTCTCTAGATGCGCATTTTCTTTTACGGACCTATAAGGTATATCGATTTTTCCAAGATTTCTGGATCGATATATGCATGAATCATTTTTATTTGACCATGAAACTCTTGGAATCGGCCCGTTAATATTCAATTACTTTAGATAGTAGAAGAGAAGTTGTATACCCAACTTCAACAACATAATTATTAGTTATGCCGAAGATATAGCAGTAGAATATGTACTTATAAAAATTACCTACTTACCTATTAAAATCCTATTAAAAGAGCACTTGTTTACACTGTTTTGAACTCAGTTATAAAAGCTATAGTGCCCTTTTTAACGAGAAAGACTTTTGAAACAAAAACAAAAATAAATAATTAACTAAGAAAGCTTGGGAATGAGTTGCCATAATAGCTTTAATAGTTTTAACAAAATTAAAGTAATATTGTGAAATGTTGAAAAAAGAATACCCGGCTTCTTCTCAAACCAGGGCGTGTTTGAAATCATCATAGCTTAAGTTTTAATTTGACGTCATTAATTTTATTATCAACATCACGTCATTATCTTACGGATTCTACAATTGACAATCAAAAAGTGTGTTCAATGGTACCTAATTGAACAAATGTTTAACGTTTGAATTTGAGTACGTAGGTAATCGTTTCCACTCGTTTACCTTAGTCGCTTTCATTTTATCTGTTTTAAACGCTTAATATTTCATGCTTAAATGACTCATAATACGGTAATGGGTATCTAGTATCTACTTTATTATACTGAAAAGCCATTTTATTAAGCCATTCTTTTCATGAAACAATTTAAATTTAATTTGGAAAATTGTTCCCAGTCTATTTTAAAACTCGTTTTTCCATTACAACAACTTGTAATATGACACCCGTTGAACAACTTTCGGAAATGTTTTAGGCTAGAATCACTGAGTCATTGATTAAAATATAGAGACTGAGACCTAACTCAGACTCCATGATCTTATACAAGCGCCAAAAAACGCACCCATCTCATCCATACTAATATTATAAATGCGAAAGTGTGTCTGTCTGTCTGTCTGTCTGTCTGTCTGTCTGTCTGTCTGTCTGTCTGCTACGCTTTCACGGCTAAACCGCTGAACCGATTTTAATGAAATTTGGTACCGACGTAGGATATTTTCCGGGGAAGGACATAGGCTACTTTTTATCCCGGAAAAACAAACAGTTCCCGCGGGATAGCACTCTATCTTTCACGCATTTATCCTTCAATAACGCCGCAACAGAGCTACGGATTGACGACATTTTTTGCATAGACATAATTGAAGACCTAACAAGTAATATAGGCTACTTTTTTCCCGAAAAAAACAAACAGTTCCCGCGGGAAAGCACGCTATCTTTCACGCATTTGTCGTTCAATAACGCTGCAACAGAGCTACGGATTGACGACATTTTTTGCATAGACATAATGGAAGACCTAACGAGTGATATAGGCTACTTTTTATCCGAAAAAATATATAGTTCCCTCGGGATAGCACGCTATCTTTCACACATTTGTCGTTCAATAATTCCGTAACAGAGCTACGGATTGACGGAATTTTTTGCACAGACATAGTTGAAGACCTAGCAAGTAATATAGACTACTTTTCTTTTCAAAAAAAAAAAACAAATACTTAGTTCCCGCAGGATAGCATGAGTAGTGTTGAATTGGGGATCCTGTATCAAAATCCATGGGGATTTTGGATCACTCTCGCTAACGCTCGTTCGCTACGCTCACCGTGATACAAAATCCCCATGAATTTTGATACAGGATCCCCAATGTAGGCTACTGTCCACAACAACACATTAAATAAATGGAGTATTCCTAAATCCAAGCAACAATTAATCACTATCAACAGTGAGACAAAATCCTCAATGACTAGTTATTGCGGATCCTATATCATACGCCCGCACCGCACAGTGGATGATATAATACGATGAGTTCGACGAGACTGCGGCATTCATAAGAAATGCGAACGAGCCCATATGCATGATAATTTTACGTCTAAAAGTTTGCTCTCGCATAGTTAACCATTTGATTTGTTGCGCTCAAATTATTTTTGTATATTGATCGTGTTTCTGCTTGATCCGGCATTGCTGTATTCATTAGTATGAATTTCGATCGATTGATTCGAGGCTTGCGCATACTTATAATAGGTTGGATAAAGGTAGACTCTTTAAATGTTTATAGCTCATCAGAAATATATTCGTATTACATTAACGATTGCTTTTCCACATATCGGACATAACATTTTATCCAACGATAAAGCACATTTAGTACACGTTATAGCATGACCACATGGTATATAACACGCAGCTACTTCTTCTACAAGACAAATTTTGCAGCAAAGTGTTTCTTTAATATTTTCAACACATAATATGTTTCTGTCTGCAAAAGAACTTATTATATTGTTATTTACAAATTGTTCAGATACTTTTGATGCACCACAAACATCTTTGCTATCACTTTGTAGGTATGTTTCACCCTTCACAAGTAAAACATAGGGACAGGACGGAAACCAGCGTGCGTGCTCCGACCATGGATGATCTTCGATGCCCCAGTCTTTGAGCCTGCCATCACAAAAGTAACAAATCACGCGATCACTATCTCCTGTATAAAAAAAACCAGCATCAGCCATTTCTTGAGGTTTTTGATTTAAATCTTGAGGCCAGGTATCAAAACTTCGCAATCTTGCGATTTGAGTTGCATAGCGAGGATATTTAGGATATATTAACTCCATTCTGATCTACAAACAATGAATTTTGGATAAAGATTTATTAGTAAAAATATATTATAGCAGATTTCTAGTAAGGTGTGCAAGCTTATCATACATTATTATTTATCGAAAATTAATTCTTTAATGATGAATTTAGACACATTTCCCGCTATTTAAATATATTTCGATTGTTATAAATACTTTGATAAATAGAGATTAATGGACGAAAAAAATACGTACAATGCGTACTAATATAATAAATTCACTGATGCCCCCACGACTTCATCTGCATGGATTTAGGTTTTTAAATCCTGCGGGAACTCTATGATTTTCCGAGATAAAAAGTTGTCTATATCTCTCCAGTTCTTTTACTATACCCACGAAAAATCATGTCGATTCGTTGCTCCGTTGCGACGTGATTGAAGGACGAACCAATAAACAAACAAACAGACACACTTTAGCATTTATAATAAGTATGATTAGTGATGCAAAAAGGCGTCTGTCTAAACTAAAGACTAACGGCTGAATCTTGCCGAAATTTGATACACAGACAATTCACATCTTGGAGACGGATCCAGGATATTTTTTGACGTCGAAAATTAAAGGATTTCCACTCAAGTTTTAAATCAAATTCGCAAGGAAGAAGATTGAAGCATCAAATAGGAGCAAATATTATTAGACCTTTCACAAATTTTATACCTACCTATGGAAAGTAGTAAAATGTATAACCTTTTAACATTTTAACTATCGCGAGTCCGACGCATACCATTCCTTTTACGGTTAGATCTCAATTCACTGCGTAACTATAAACAACAGCGTCTTCCATGCTTCAAAATCGAACACCTATAGCTGATGCGGCAATAATTTATACGTAAGACAGTGTTCATACGAATGTATAAATCTAGTCTGATTACTTTCGCAAATATAAGTTTTATGTTGTGATGATTTAGTGTTTAAAGTTACATGCGCAAATGTTTAAATCTAATTTATTTCAATCCATTTCGTTTATTATGAAAGAGGTTTTAGAATTCGAGCGTATAAATAGGTCGATCCTAAGCGTCACCATTCCTTTCTTTCCGAGTTTTGGATACGACGACAACAACAGTCGAAATAAAGTATGTAAGTATTTTTATTTTATATGTTTATTTTTGAATTAAGCAACTAGGTACCTATTGAATTTTTATTTGGAGTTTTCATGTTGATAGTTACTTAAATTGTTTTTCAGGGCCTCTTCATCTTTCATCAATCCATTTGACGAAGACGAAGACCCCATCGCTTTGGTGCAGCCCCCATCAACATCGAAGTCTCTTAAGAAGAAACGTGAGGTGAAGCGGAAGAAGACGATCAAGAAAAAGGAGGTGACTTCTTCTGCTCCGAAGAATCCGTTCGAATCGAGCGGATCGGAATCTGAACCCGAAACGTCTCCAAATACACCTACGAGTCCATCTGTTAAGCGGAGGAGGTTTATTACCGAATCTGAGGTGAGTTGTCTTATTTATATTTTATTGGATTAAAGCTTTTAAAAGACTTCCCAATAAGAATGTTGTTAGGCAATTGGTCTGTATATAAATTTATGAATATAGTTTGTTAAAGTTATTATTTTGTTAGGGATCATATCCGAAGGGTACCAGTGGGATCCTATTACTAAGCTACCGCTGTCCGCCCGGACGTCTGTCTGTCAGCGGGCTTTATCTCATGAACCATAATAGGTAGAGAGTTGAAATTATCGCAGATGATACTAAATTGAATATTTTTCAATTTCAGGATGAATCTACTAGCAAGCCAGTGCGCGCTGCGAAATTGAGAAGTTTTCTCAGTCGGCGCGTTGCGTCGGGGTATACATCCCAATCAGACCCATCGAAGAAAGGCAGCTACTACTTCGAGCTGCGCGTCTACAACTCTGAAGAAGTGGAGAAACTCGCGAACAATGAGCGTTGGAAGCATGCCATCTGCACACTAAAACTTGCAACTGATTTAAATTCGGTGGTATGGAAGTCCCTCACCAAATTAATTGATGATAGTAAGGCTGAACTAAAAAATATTCAGCCCATTTTATACCCTGCAAATGAAAATAATTTCTAAGATAAATTTTGTAAATTAAATTTTGTAAATCTTAGAAATTATTTTCATAAATAAATTCAAAAAATATTTCATCTGCAACATATTGTATATAATAAGTATGACAATTAAATTACTATCTTTATGTTTGTGCCTGTAAATATTTTTTAACGTGTTTTTTTTACAGAAATTACAAAGCCTAAACCATACAAAGCCTAGACCATACAAAGCCTAGATCATACAAAGCCTAGACCATACAAAACCTAGACCATACAAAGCCTAGACCATATGAAACTAGAAATATAAAAACTAGAACCATATGAAACTAGAACCATATAAAATTAAATTAACGTGTTTTTTTTACAGAAATTACAAAGCCTAAACCATACAAAGCCTAGACCATACAAAGCCTAGATCATACAAAGCCTAGACCATACAAAACCTAGACCATACAAAGCCTAGACCATATGAAACTAGAAACATAAAAACTAGAACCATATGAAACTAGAACCATATAAAATTAAATAAAAATGTCTAAATGTTCATATCGAAAGATTTGAAGTTGGGATATTAATAACGTGATACTTACAGCCCTTATACTCTTACTAAGTCTGCACATTGTCTGAAAATAACTAGATTACTTTATTTTAATACAGTCATCTCATAACTATCCAAAATTTAAAATCTAGAACTGAGAAACTAGAACCATACAAACTAGATACTTGACATGTTTGAATGTTGATATCGAAACATCGCATTACTTCCATTCTATTAATAACTGTTTACTGTTTATTAGCCAATAGCTTGATTTATTATTTAGCTGTATTTCCTTACCGATTTTTTATACGCAGAATATTAAAACCAGAACTGAGAAACTAGATACTAAATAGATAAACAAGATAAGCAATTCTATGAAATTGAAAATGTTTTTCTGCAAAGAGTGTAACCTTTATGTTAAAACATCTATATCGTCACATAACAGAACAAATACTCATAAATCTAATAGTTTATTTCAATCTAGATATGAGAATGTGCAAATTATAAAAACGGCTTTTAGAAACAGAATAATCAGTTACAAAGTAAATCCGACCTCTACAACTTTAGTTCCAGAGAGTTTTTTTTCACAAATATTTAAAACCACACGCGAGATCATAAATATATCTCTAAAGAAACACACTGCCATTAAAGTAAATTTCGAGTTATTTGTTTCGTATATTTTACCAAAAAATTTTGAAAAGTCTATTAAATCTTTCAGTACTAAATATGGTATTATAGTCCAAAGTACTGATATTGATAATTTTTTATTACAATGTGCTCAAAAGTTAACTTGCAAATGCGCAGAATTCGAACAGTCAGAATCTGGTTGGACAATTGATTCTATCAGTCATTTGGAGATAAATATTAATAAATATAATCCTCTGAAAGGTGGATCATATTTGGCATTACCATCACATATAAGAAATACAAAATCATGTCTAAATATTCATAATTTCGATGATTGTTGCTTTTTATGGTGCATTGCTGCTAAAATGTATCCTACAAAACTTAATTCCAATAGAGTTTCATCATATCCTCATTATTCATTGCTTTTTGACATAAGAAATATGACATTTCCTCCGGGAATTGAAGATATTAAAACCTTTGAGAAGAACAATCCAACTATTAGTGTAAATGTTTATGGGTTAGAAGCCAATAATACAGTTACAGGTCCTTTGTATGTGACTTTAGCTCGAAAACTTACCCATGTTAATTTATTATATATTACTAAAAATGACAAAGCCCATTACTGTTTGATTAAAGACTTTGGCCGACTTGTGCGAAGGCAATTAACAAAACACAAGTCTAAAATATTTTTATGTGATGAATGTTTTTTATATTTCGCAAATGAACAAAAACTACACAATCACGATTGTGCTAAAAGACAAACTGTACTTCCAGAAGATGGTAGTAAGTTGCATTTTTCAAACTATGAGAGAACTCAAAGAATTCCTATCGTGATATATGGCGATTTTGAGAGCTTGCTTTGTAAATATTCAAACGAAAATAAATCTCTTTATACTGAAGATATACAAACACATGAACCATCTTGTTTCGCTTATTACATATGTTGCCATTCTAAACCTGAGCTTAATGACTTTGTAAGCTATCGCGGACCAAACTGTGGTAAAAAATTTGTTGAAAGCATTACGCGAGATGTAAAAAGATTGCACGGTATTTTAAATACAAATAATCCAATGTTTCCTCTTACTACCGAAGAGTTGACTTCATATAATGAAGCAAAAATTTGCTGCATCTGTAAAACAATGTTTAAAAAATATGATATAATAGTAAAGGATCATGACCATTTTACAGGTAAATACCGAGGCCCTGCTCACAACACTTGTAACATAAATGCAAAAAAATGTACGTTTATACCGATCATTTTTCATAACTTGAGTGGTTATGATTGCCACTTATTTATTAAAGAATTATCAGAAATTACCGGAAAAACGAGCTTGATACCAAAATCTAAAGAAAAATATATATCATTCACAAAATTTTTACCTATTGATAAAACAAATGCTGCTCAACTGAAGTTTATCGATTCATTTAATTTTTTGAGTTCGGGTTTGGATAAACTGGCAAAGAGTCTTCATCCGAATGATTTTCAGCATATGCGTGTATTTATTAAGGATGAACACTTATTAAATTTGGCCTGTAAAAAGGGTGTCTATTGTTATGATTATATGGATGCATGGGAGAAATATAATGAAACAAAGTTACCAAAACATTCGATTTTTTTTAATAAACTCACAGGTGAAAATATTTCCATTGAGGATTACGAACACGCTTTAAAAATATGGAAAACTTTTGGTATAAAAAACTTAGGAGAGTATACAGATTTATACTTACAATGCGATGTCTTATTACTATGCGACGTTTTTGAAAAGTTCAGAAATATGAGTTTAGACTATTATAATTTAGACCCCTGCTATTATGTATCATCTCCATCTTTAAGTTGGGACGCAATGTTGTTATATACTAAAGTTGAGCTTGATTTGATTTCTGATGTGGATATGTATCAGATGTTAGAAAAAGGTATTCGAGGTGGTTTAGCCCAGTGTTCATTGAGATATGCTGAAGCAAACAATAAATATTTACCATCCTACAATAAAAATGAGTCAAGTACGTACTTAATTTATTTAGACTGTGTCAACCTTTACGGTTTTGCTATGATGCAAAAAATGCCAATGCGTGACTTTAAATTTTTAAATGAAAATGAAATTAAAAATTTTGATGTAAGGAACATTTCTAAAAAAAGTCAGTGTGGATATATTCTCGAGGTAGATTTATGTTATCCGGATAATATTCATGATGCTCATTCAGACCTACCATTTGCTGCGGAAAAATATTCTCCTGCTCAAAATCAAAGCAAAAAATTGGTGGCAAATTTATATAATAAACATCGTTTTGTTATTCATTATATGCACTTGCAAGAATGCTTAAAGAATGGTTTATTGCTTTTAAAAATATACAGAGTGCTATCTTTTTATCAGGACAACTTTTTAGAGCCTTATATTTTTTTAAACACAAGTCTCAGACAAAATGCCAAGTCTGATTTTGAGAAAGACTTTTTTAAAAAGCAGAATAATTCTATTTTTGGAAAAACGATAGAAAACAAAAGGAAGCAGGTTGACGTAAAACTAGTAAACGTTTGGAGAGATACTACAAATAATACTAATAAATTGAATGGAGCGGAAAAATATATTAGTGCACCACATTTTCACAGTTTATCAATTTTTTCTGAAAACTTAGTAGCTATTCAATTGAAAAAAACAAAAATTGTCTTAGATCGACCAATATATATTGGATTCACGATTCTTGAACTGTCGAAAACGCATTTGTATCATTTTCATTATTCGGTCATAAAAAGAATCTATGGAAATAATGTTCAGTTATGTTATACGGATACTGATAGTTTACTATATCTTGTAAAAACTGATGATTTTTATGAAGATATGAAAGATAACATTCATTATTTTGATACTAGCAATTTTGAAGATGATAATATTTTTAATATGCCGAAAGCTAATATGAAAATACCTGGATATTTTAAAGACGAAATGGGAGGAGAAATCATTTCTAAATTTGTTGGTTTACGCGCAAAATTATATTGTTTACTTTCTGAGAAAAAAACTATCAGTAAAGCAAAGGGTATCACGAAGCCTGTGACAAAAAAATTAAACTTTGAGAAATATAAGAAAGCCTTATTTTGCAATGAAAATATAAGAGATGATATGTTTGTCATACGATCAAAAAATCATCAGGTTTTTACTCAGAAAATTAATAAATTAGTATTAAATAGTGATGATAATAAAAGGCAAATAATGGAAAATGATTTTAAAACTTTGCCTTGGGGGCATTACAGCACGATTCTTTAGTAAAAATATTATGCTAAGTACCTATGTATTTTACAAATTTTTATGTGTCTAATTTTAATATTAGTTTTAATGGTAATTTAGCATTTAATAAATTTGATTAAGTTTACCACAGTGTTTTATTTCAAATAAAATCACAACATATTTTATATTCCCTTTATTAATTCAACCAATTATTTACATTACTTCATAAACTTAGTACTTAACATAAGATTAACGTATTATAAAAACTTACTACTTAATGGAAAATATTCGGACTACAACTTACTTGCATGATATGAAAATATAAAATATACTTTATACTTTAATTAGAACTCATTTATGCTTTTTATTTTTACAATCGCAAAATAACAATAAAATAATATTAAATTTAACTATTCAGGCACACTTAGCTTTTGTATAATCCTATTAATTAAATCTTCTGTAGCATCCATCATATTGTCATAATTATCACTCACTATGTACTGTACACTCAAATTAGTCTTTGCACTGTTCTCCTGTTCTTTACTATCAATTTCAAGTATTTCAATTTTTATAATGTGGCTTCCCTTTGCTTTATTTTTCCGTATAACAAAAGATGAATCTGGAGCTGGTGAAATCACATGATCTATTTTTGGAAGCTTCTTTTTTAAAGACAATTTATTTTTCTTTTTTATGGTTTTCAAACTGGTGTTATTTTCAAGTGTTTCATTATTTTTTTGCTCACGTAAAGCTTTCAATCTATTCTCTTCTTCTCTTTCTAAAATAGCATCCAAGTCTTGAGCTCCATAAAATGGATTATTCATACTTGTGTTTCTTTCGTCATCCGTGAAATAAAAGTCCGACATGATGCTGTAACAAAATACAAAATTTTATAAATATAACAATAAAACAACATTTATAAAAATATCAATAAACAAATTCTAAAATAGAAAAGAATACAGTCAAAATATTATATAAGTAATTTTTTTCACTAACCAGAAGCGAGTGAGTTCCTTGCGTGAGAAGATCTGGGAATGAAAATTGTTTAGTAACAAATCTATGGAGTCAAGTTTTCAAAACAATTGTATATACTTGTATGACATTCGTCCGCATTATGCAATCTCTAGCGACATGTTAGAACCTGTTTAGTATTAAGTTCTTACGAATTTCAATTTCATACTATTATCACAAGGTTTAAATTAAAATGTATACCTACATTTTAATATAATCATCGACAAATAATAGTGCGCTAGACAAGTGCGAAGTGAAACACGAATGTGATACCTACAAGCAATACCTTAAAATTTAAATCAACTAGCAATAATATGAAGTTATTTAATAAGTTGCATTTTTAAAATTATCATCAATCAGTAATATGAAGTTGATAAAACAGGCTGAATCATTAAAAATAAATTATATAGATGTTGAAACACCACCACCATGCTTTAGCCGACATAGTAAACTTCTACCAAACATAATTCGATGCATAATTTGCGGACCCTCCAACTGTGGGAAAACAAATATTATGATAAACTTATTATTGCACGAAAATGGACTTAAATTCCAAAATGTTTATATTTACTCAAAGTCCACTTTTCAATCTAAATATTGTTTCCTACAAAAAGTTTTTCAAAATACTCCAGATGTTAAATTTATTATGTTCAAAAATAGTGAAGAAGTTATTTCGCCAACTGAAGCCTTAAGAAATTCTATTTTCATTTTTGACGACGTGACTTGTGAAAATCAAGTTAATATTCGAAATTATTTTTCGATGGGCAGACACAAACAAATTGATTGCTTTTACTTGACCCAAACATATTCAAAAATTCCTAAGCAATTAATACGTGACAATGTTAACTTTTTAATTATTTTCAAGCAAGATGATATAAACTTAAAACATATATATAAGGAACATGTTAATTCTGATATGAGCTGGCATGTCTTTAAACAATTGTGTGCAAGTATTTGGAAAGATCCGTTTATGTTTTTATCAATCAACAAAGATTGCGAACTAAATAACGGTCGGTACAGAAAAACATTTGACATATTCGTGAAATTCGACTAACAATTTTACAATTATATACCACATACGAGACACAAATTTAGTCAGTCAAATGAGAGCACTGGTAAGAATACCTACCCATATTTAATTTAAAAATGGAAGCCGTTGTAAAGAAACAATTAATTAAATCAATTGAAACCATCAAAAAGAAAGCAAAACAAATGCGTGAAGAAGAAGATGATTTAGAACTAAAAAGGCGCAAACTTTTTAAATCCATAACGGATCCATTAGAATCCATAGTATTGCAAAAAAAAGAAAATAAAAACAATAGTCACCATGATTTACCAGATACATGTTCACCTTCAACTTCTGATAAAATTAAAAACATAGAAAATGATGATAAAAATTATGTAACACCAAAACCAATAACTTCTACCCAAAATTTTGAAGAAATCGAAGAATTCTATACTCCATCTCCAACGCCTGAAAAAAGCAATGAAATCTATAATTTGAATGTACCTTTTGGTGTACGTAATGAAAATAGTAATTTAATGATTGGAAATACAAAAGTAACATTTTCAGATGGTGATGCTCATAGCAAAAATATGATGGCTAAAATAGGAAATAGATCCTATGAAGTAACCCCAGGTTTGGCAGAATTATTATTTCAGAGTAAACCAGATGTAAAGATTGTATCTGATCAAGATAAATTAGTATATAAAGATATTTTATGCAATACTAGTGCACATAGGAGAGATTATAACCCTACGAATCAGATTAAAGGCGATAAAGGGACAAAATATACTAAAATTGTGAAACCTCTCTTTACTGATAGTGAATTAAAAGAAAAAAAACAAGGTGGTTTTATGCCAACTCTTAAAACTTTGAAAAAAAATACAGATTTCATATACTGGGATGATCCGAATGAGTTAGTAGATAGATTGAAAATTTTAATTGCTTCAAAAGATGCTGGCAACACTAGTCATGACAATGAGATTATATCAATAATTGAAGAACTTAAAGAAGCTGGTATAATAAAATAAGTATATAAAAATAAAACCTGGTTACATTTTTGCTTAGTTCTATAAACACTGTTGAACATGAATGTCAACAAGTTTGGTCATCATGTACACAAGAAACTGAAAATGGATAGCTCTGCCTTAGAAAATATCTTTGATGCTCAACATAAAATCATCAAACATGTTGGTACACCCATTGACCCAAACGACTGTGCTACTAAACTATATGTTGACAAATTCTTAGATGGGCTCTATATACGATTAAAAACAGTAGAGGAAACATTGTTGCAGTTAAAATCAGAAATAAATAGTCTAAAAAGGAATATAGAAGGTGTAAGTCGTAAATTCAAAAAATGAGCAAAGATAGTGTAGTAAATGAAATACATAAAAATGTTAGGAAAAATTTTCCTCGAAGACATGTTATACTTAAAGACATTGATGATGTATGGCAGGCCGATTTAGTTGATATGCAATCATTCTCAAAAGATAATTCACAATATAAATATATTTTAACAGTCATCGATGCTTTTTCAAAGTATGCATGGGCATATCCGCTTAAACTTAAAAATAAAGAAACTGTGACTGAAGCATTTAGTAAGTTACTAGAAAAAGGTCGTGTTCCCAAAAATCTACAAACTGATTTAGGAACAGAATTTTATAATAGTTGTTTCAAAAAATTATTACAAAAATACGGTATAAATCATTATTCCACTTATTCCACTAAAAAGGCGTCAATAGTAGAAAGATTTATAAGAACGTTGAAAACTAAAATGTACAAGCAATTTAGCTTGCAAGGGAATTACAAATGGAATGATGGAACCCTCGAGCACATCATGAAAAAATATAACTCCACATTTCACAGAACAATTGGTACAGCTCCAGATAAAGTTAATGAAAAGAATAAACAAAATATACTAAAAAGATACAGACTACTACAATTATCAGCACCATCGCAGAAACGTTCAAAATTCAAAATTGGAGATTATGTAAGAATAAGCAAATACAAAGGAACTTTTGACAAAGGATATACTCCCAACTGGTCAACTGAAATTTTTAATATAGCTCAAGTTCAAAACACTCATCCAATTACTTACCTTCTAAAAGATGCAAGACAGCGACCTATTTTAGGATCATTCTATACTGAAGAATTACAAAAAACAAAACATCCTGATATATATCTTATTGAAAAGGTTTTAAAAACAAAAGGAAATAAATTATATGTCAAATGGTTAGGTCTGCCGCCTAGTGAAAACAGTTGGATAGATAAACTAAATCTTTTATAAACACATTTTATGTTAACAACTTTCAGTCTCTTATTATCTACGATACTGAGCAGAGTTCTCTTTTATTAAAAATGGAGAAACAACCATCCAAGCGTAAAATGACTTTGAGAAGAAAATCTAACAATTTGAAAACAAGTAATTCTGGTGCTGGTTTTAAGAAAAGCTTTAAGGATATTGTATCTCGCGCGAAAAAACATATCCATAAATTGAAACCTAAATGCAAAAAAGCTGCAATCGAATTAGCTCTTGCTGCTGCTAAGGAATTAGCAGCGACATCTTCAGTTAATGTACCGCGTATAATACCCATACCAAAGACAGGTGGGGTTTTGCCACTAGTCCCCATATTTGCAGGATTGTCTGCCGCGGGCAGCTTAGCGGGTGGTACTGCTAGTATAGTGAAAGCAGTCAATGCTATTAATTTAATGAAAAAAAAATTTCAAGAACTAAAGAGACATAACGAGAAGATGGAAACATTGTGTATCGGAAAAGGATTATTTATAAAGCCCTATGGTAATGGTTTGGGAATATACACAGCAAAGGAAAAAAACTGATTCGGCGGCTACCTAATCGTGCTCTAAGTAACTTGGATATTCTAAAAATTTCAAAAAATATTCCTTATTTCAGAGGTGTATTTATGAGAAATGAACTTCCAAAATATCCTTTTAAAAAAGAGTGTGGTATCATCAACTTAGATAGCTCTCAAAATCCTGGAACTCATTGGGTAGCCTATGCAAAAATAAATAATTACATTGAATACTTTGATAGTTATGGTAATTTGAAACCGCCTAAAGAATTTGTAAAATATGTGGGAGCGAATATTAATTATAATTATGACAATTATCAAGGATCTAATTCTTATAACTGTGGCCATCTATGTATCAAATTTCTTATTAATTTTTGGAATAAAAATTGAAAATAAATAGATGATACAAAAATATGTAAGCTCATTTAACCATCATGTCTATTACACTCACGATCGTGGGTGAAAAATCTATTCTAGAATCATTTTACGCCCCTCCTCTTATTTTGGAAGACGAATATGAGTGTGGCTTAGTATATTTTTCTGCATTTAATTCAATTCCAAATGTAGACTATAATAATAATGTGTTTGAATATGGAGAAGAGAAAAAAAGAATTCTTATTCAACCAGGTGCTTACGATTTACAAGATTTGTATGAATACCTAAAAGAAAGAGTTGAAAATTGTGAATTACAAATAAAATCTAACATCAATACAATGACATGCTCTTTGTACTGTACTGAAACTATAAACTTTAATTCAGAAAATAGTATTGGACCTATGCTAGGTTTTTCTAACGAAAAACTAAAAGCAAATAAATGGCATGAATCTACAGAATCCGTTAACATTCTACCACTGTCTGTCATAAGGATCGAATGTGATCTTGTACAGAGTTCGTACACTAACGGTTCTCCTTCACATATTATTTATGAGTTTGTGCCAAACATTCCTCCAGGTCATAGATTTATAGAATCTCCAAGTAATGTGATATATTTTCCGGTCAAAAGAAAGATAATTTCATCAATAACAATAAAAATTTTGGATTTGGAAGGCAATAATATAAATTTTAAGGGCGAAACTATTGTTTTGTGTCTTCATTTGAAAAAGTCAAAATGATCGTATTTAACAAAAGTAATTATTATAAAGAGTATAACCCAACTATTAAGAAAGTTATTACCAAGGAAAGTGTAAAACAAAGAAGACGTGTTAGAGTATATAAAAAAATTCATCAGAGTAATAAACAATTTCTTAAAGCCCTCGGCTTCAAAGTATGAGCCTCCTTCAGATCAACGAATTACCTGAATTCGATAACTCTATCGAGAGTTATGAGGTTCATACATATAATCCATACAATAACAGTTTCAATGAAAATGATGAAATTCGGATACCTATTCACCAGCAAGATATTTACGTGTTACCATCAGCCAGTTCCATTTACATTGAAGGAAAAGTTTCGGTGACTCATAAAGATCAAGCTGGCAAAGTTCAAAAGAAAAGTGTTGACTTCAGTAATAATGCAATTGCATTTCTTTTTCAAGATATCCGATACGAAATGAATGGTGTTGAAATCGATCGTATTAGAAATGCTGGAATAACTACAACCATAAAATCTTTCATTTCAATGAATAGCGGTGACAGTAAAGCGGCTGCTGCTTGGGGTTGGAATATAGACGGATTTAAAAATCAAAATGGAAATTTTAATGCTTTGATACCCTTAAATAAGATTTTAGGTTTTGCTGAAGACTACAATAAAATAATAATAAACTGTAAACATGAACTCATACTTAACAGAGGTAGTACTAACATAAATAGTGTTGTCATGGGTAGCGATGATATTGTAGACATTGATATACAGAGAATCCAATGGCGAGTACCACATATTAAAGTATCAGATCAGCAAAGATTAATACTTTTAAGGAAATTAGAAAAAGATAATCCCGTACAAATAGCATTTAGAAATTGGGATTTGTATGAATATCCATTATTGCCAAAAACTACCAAACATTCATGGGCGTTAAAGACTGCTTCTCAATTAGAAAAACCTCGATATGTTATATTTGGTTTGCAAACTAATAGAAAAAATGTTAAAAACAGAGACAGCACAATATTCGATCATTGTACATTAACCAATGTCACATTATTCCTGAATTCCCACTATTATCCGTATGATGCTTTAAATCTCAAGTTTGAGGAAAATAAATACAGTATATTATACGACATGTACACCAAGTTTCGTCAGTCGTTTTACAACCTTCCTATTGATCCACTGCTTGATCTTCATACATTTAAAGAAATAGCGCCTTTATTTGTCATAGATTGTTCCAGACAAAATGAAAATTTAAAAACTGGTCCAGTTGATGTTCGTCTGGAAATAGAAACGTCTCAGGAAATTCCAAGCAATACCAGCGCTTACTGTTTAATCATAAACGATCGTCTTGTGGAGTATAGGCCGCTGAGTAACATTGTTCGAAAACTATCATGAAAATTATTGTGGACGTTCAAGGTTTTAAAAATGATCAAAATTACTTTCTGCCTAAAGAGATTGCTATAGTGTATAGTGATCGAGTTCAAGTTTTGTTAATAAAACCACCATATCCCTATGAATGGCTAACAGACACAGAAAAGAAACAAGTTAAATGGATTGAAAAGAATAGAAAAATATTATGGAGCGAGGGAATCGTGCCTTACGAGACCTATAAATACCATCTAATAGATATTTTAAAAAATAATGATATTTATTGTAAAGGCCTTGAAAAGCAGTTATGGTTAAAAGATATATTAAGTAATCCTAACGTACATAATTTAGAAGATAAAGGATGTCCTCGTTTATTAACATTGTATGAGTTGTATAATTCACATTCTGACATATATAGTTGTGTTTATCATCCGACCATCTGTGCGCTGAAAAATGTAACTTGTTTAAAAAAGTGGTGTATGAATAATAAAGTTTTAGATGATTAAATATGCTTGTTTAATTTCCATATACCTGCTTCTTTTATTTAATTTACTGATTATACTCGTATTGAAAACACAATATTTGGTGTAGGTTGTTATAGCCAAATAGTTGTTTTTCATGTTGTAAAAATATTACATTTGAAGAGTAATTTTAAAATTCAAGGTTTCTTAGTACCTATCTAGTTTTATCAACATATTTGCTCGTGCAAATAGAATGAATATTTCGTTCTTAAACCATGTGAATAGTTTGTTCAAAATACGGATAGTTGATTAATTTTTGCTTGGATTTAGCTACACTCCATTTATTTAATGTGTTGTTGAGGACAGTAGTTTAGAATTGGGGAATTCTGTATCAAAATTGGTGGCGATTTTGGATCACGGCGAGCGAAGCGAGCGAGCGTAGCGAGAGTGATCCAAAATCCCCACCAATTTTGATACAGAATCCCCAATTCAACACTACTAGCATGCTATAACACAAGATAAAATAACTTAGGCATTGCACCAAAAAATATTGTAACAAACCTCAATTGTTATTAAAACCTTGAGTCACGCGGGCGAAGCCGCGGGTAATAGCTAGTAATCCATACTTGCGAAAGTTTGTCTGTCTGTCTGCTACCTTTTCACGGCTTAGCAGTTTAATCGATTCTGACGAAATTTGGTACAAGGTTAGCTTATATCCCGGGGACGGAGATAGGTTACTTTTTATCCCGGAAAATAAAAGAGTTCCCACGGGATTCCTAAGAACCCATCCGCTTAACCGATTTGTATGAAATTTGGTACCGAGGTATCTTGCATCCCTGTAATTGGCATAGGCATTTTATCCCGGAAAATCAAACAGTTCCCACGGGATCTTTAAAAGCCTAAATCCACGTGGACGAAGTCGCGGACATCCTCTAGTAATGAATATTTAAAATTGACTTCACTACCCATAATATTATAAATGTGTGTTTGTTTGTTATTGTCTTTCAATCACGCGGCAACGGAGCGAACGGTTAATGACATGATTTTGTGCATGGATATAGTAAAAAAATCTGTAGTTTAATTCAAAAACCATAGTTTACTTTTTATGTCAGAAAATCAAAAGAGTTCCCACGTGATTTCAAAACACCGAAATCCGCGCGGATGAAAATCGGCAAGTTAACAAAATTATTTACCTATTTATGTCTTAATAATAATAATAATATTAATATTATTATTATTATATAATATTAATTATAATTAATATTATTATTATTATAAGGTATTATTATTATATAATATTATTATTATTAGGTATTAATAATATTAATATTATTATTATTATTTATGTCTTATTCTTGTTTGGTATATTATGAAAAGAGGTGCGACATAATAATGGTATAGAAAGTGATATTAGTAGCAGACCGAGTAAAAGGATCAAAAGAACGGCTTTTCCACACTCGTTAATCGAAGGGCAAAGCGCAGCTTGTAGTATATTATGGAAGGAATATACTACTACCTACCTACTTACGATTTTATCAAGCATACTGAAAGTTCCATCAGCAAACCTTAATTATTTTTGTATGCATACTTCAGGCTACGAGTGCGCTATAAGTAATTGAACTTTTATATTTTTTTGTATTTAATCTTGTTACATACATTTTACGAAACGCATGGACATACCTGACTGGAAGCCGTGACTAATATTTTCATTTAAAAAAGCGAAGGGTTTTCCTTGCACTTTCTCGTGCATTTTAACAACTATTAGTAAATTTACAAAAGTGTTCAATGTTTCACTTTGTGAAACAGATAACAATGATATTCTCTGTTTAGTTACACGGCAGATTTCACTTGTACTTAATTGTACTTGTAAATAATATTTATCTAAATATGTACTTTTAAGTAGCTTTATTAAAATAGTAGTACCTACTACCTACCTAGTTACTTCCTGTCTAAAGAGCAAAATACTGCAAGTCAGTGAAATCTACATATTATCTCTTGTGTCATTGTGGTATTTTGTAGGCGAATAAAATGTTTCACTTTAAATATCACTCGCCAAAAAATGGTGGGCTTATTCTGCTATAAAACTGCCTAATAAAGTCCCACTGGACATTATTACGCGGTAAAGTTAGACCGCCCATTATTCTTCAAAATACGGCCACAGGCACTGGAATAAATAGTTATACATAATAGTATCTACAAAACAAAGTCTCAAAACGTTCGTGAATTTGTCCCTGTGCTCGCTTACTACTCCTAAAACTCGATGTGGATTTAAATGCGGTTTTCACAAACATTTAAAACATTTAATGTGGAAAGTGATCATTAAACATGTAAAATCAGTCAGTGAGAGTCGAGCTCGCTCAGGAAGAGTTTCGTACCATCGTACAAAAAATAACACTTTTTAATTTTTTATTAATTTTCGTGGTGGTAATTTTGTTAGTAATTTTTATTACCTCTATCTAAAATTGAAATACCAGAGAAATACATATTCTGTGAAATTTTCAGGGTCTCTATCTGTTATGGTTCACGAGATACACCCCGCTGACAGACAGACGGAGGGCTGGTCAGACAGCGGAGTGTTAGAATAGGGTCCCGTCGGGTGTACAGAACCCTAATAATCACTAGCGACCACCCGCAACTTCATACTGCTACTGCATAAAGCTGTCAACAGGTGGCGCTGCCAAACTATGACATCGCGATACTATTCAACAATTTTAATGTAGGTATATTATCAAATTTAACTCGTAGCTGGTATACTGTTCGAATTTTATTCGATGACAGATAGTAAGTGGAATTTTTGAAATTGATACCCTTAGTCCTTACTGGTATCAATAATATAATTATACATCATTTATACATAATGATAAGTACTTAAATTATACTTATAATTAAATTGTAATTGTAAATTGTATATTTCGTTTTCGTTTCCATAAAGACCTTAAAACAATTTTTTTTTTGAATTTTTGTGTCTGTCTGCGCATCACGCGAAATTACTGAACGGATTTGAATGAAAGTTACAGTGGTAGCTGATATTCCGGGTTAATCGTATAGGGTAGTATTTATCCCGAAAAAGATTAGGGATTCTTCGGGATACGGGATCAAATTGTCGATTTTACTCCATAACTCGGTCAAAGAACCGATTTCAAAAGTTGTACTGTCAGGTTGATAACATGTAAGTTTTGTGAAGATTTAATGAACAGTGTAGGCAGTGTGAAGAACATGAATGTTAAGGTTTTAAGCATGAAATATTAACCGAATACTGAAAAGGAGTGGAAACAATTAGCTCTATTACCTACTAGATTAGTAATGTACTCAAATTAACTCAAAGCATTCATTCAATTGTGTACCATTGAACACACTTTTTTGATTGTCAATTGTAGATTCATAAGATAATGATCTGATGTTGATAACAAATTAATTAGGTACGTCAACATAAAACTAAAGCACGTTTGAAATCCTTGAAGGATTTCAAACGCGCCCTGGTCTGAAAAGAAGCCGAGTATTCTTTTTTCACCATTTCACAATTATACTATGTATTACTTTAACTTATTAAAACTATTAAAGTTATTAAGCCAACTCATTCCCAAGCTTCCTTATCAATTAACTGTGAAAACTTGAATTTGTTGAGAGATATTACCAATATGTCTTCTGGGAGCTTATTATAAAATCTTAAATAATTACCAATAAATGAATTGCTATTTTAAAATCGGTGAGCTTGACCGTACAGGCTAGGCTTTACATCAAATTAATTAAATTACATCGTGTCGCGGTTCAAAACATTTGGTTCAATCAACAATGCAAACATCTAAACGTCATTCCAAATTATATCAGTCTAAATACCAACACTCACAGTCGAGCATCTAATATTGCCTTAAAAAAAGCTCAACAAGTATGGTTTTTATATACTGTTGGCGGATTATAGCAAAATAATTTTTAACTGTTTCTTGCTAAATTGCTATATTATTTACTTAGTCTAGAAGCAGGAATAACTTTTTGTTTCAAAAGCCTTTATTTTTAAAAAGGGGACTATATCTTTTAGAACTAAGTTTAAAACAGTGTAAACAATTAGTGCTTTATTAATAGGATTTTAATAGGTAAGTACATAAATAATTATTATAAGTACCTATCCTGCTACTATATCTTCGATATAACTAATACTTATGTTGTTGAAGTTGGGTATAAAACTTCTCTACTACAGTATCTAAAGTAATGATATATTAACGGGCCGATTCCAAGAGTTTCATGGTCGAATAAAAAAAGATTCATGCGGATATCGATCCAGAAATCTTGGAAAAATTGATGTACCTTAGGTTCGTAAAAGAAAAATACGCATTGATTAGAGAATCCTCTCCTTTTCAAAAGCTATTTATTAAGTTGACTCGTGCCACAGATTTGTGCGTACCTACTCGTTCGTATATTGCCATTTCGGTGAAATTGGTATAGGTACGTACCTAACTGATTTTTAGGGTTACGTACCTCAAAAGGAAAAACGGAACCCTTATAGGATCACTTTGTTGTCTGTCTGTCTGTCTGTCCGTCGTGTCTGTCAAGAAATCTATAGGGAACTTCCCGTTAACCTAGAATCATGAAATTTGGCAGGTAGATAGATCTTATAAGCACTAGTAAAGGAATAAATCCGAAAACCGTGAATTTGTGGTTAGATCATTTAAAAAAAAATTAAAATGTGTTTAAATTTTCAAAGTAAGATAAATATTCCAAGTGGGGTATCATATGAAAGGGCTTTACCTGTATATTCTAAAACTGATTTTAATTCTTATGCATAATAGTTTTTGATTTATCGAGCAAAATGACGAAAAAAATACCCAAGTACGGAACCCTCAGTGCGCGAGTCTGATTCGCACTTGGCCGGTTTTTTCGACTAGTTCCAACTGTCTGATTGCGTTGCAATTTCGCAGAGCCTACACTTGTGGCAGGAGTCAATAGACGTCGTGCTATCTATATAGATATACTCTCACTGCACAAAGCTGCCAACAGGTGGCGCTGCACACTATGACATCGTGATACTAGTGAGTAATTTTAAGGTAGGTATATGTAAAAAGTTAAAAACCCGTAGACCAGTATATTTTCGAGTCGTAGATTCAGAACCACATGTCAGTTGACAAAATTAAATTTTTGGAATTGATACCCTTACTGGTATCAACTATCAAATAATTTACTTGATGATAGGCACATAATCTACATTTATGATAGAACTGTAACAGGACGATTTCCATACATTTAATATATTTTGAAATTTTTTATTTTTGTATGTCTGTCTGTCACGCGAAAACTACAATGCACAAAGAAATTTTCAGCTTTTATAAAATATTGAAGATCTGACCCTCGGGCTCTTACTTTGTTATGAAACAAATTGTCTGACTTCCAAAGTTATAACAATCGTTTTCATTCCATAAATTCATATTCCAAAACCCGTGAACTGGTATTACTTCGAGTCACAGATAACAACTAACTATCTACGATGTCAACTGACAGAATTTTTTTGGAATTGATACCCTTACTGGTATCAAATAATTTACTTGTTGATAGGCACATAATCTACATTTATAATAGAACTGTAACAGGACGATTTCCATACATTTAATATATTTTGAAAATTTTAATCATTGAAAACATTATTATCGATATAGACCCCAAAATTATTTTGTTTTGTAATTTTTGTATGTCTGATTTGTCTTTTGATCTGAATATCTGGCCCTCACAGGCTCTTATTCTGTTATGAAACAAATTGTCTGACTTCCAAAGTTATAACAATCGTTTTCATTCCATAAATTCATATTCCATTCATTATTCCACAAATTCATTATTTCATAAATTTGATTGTTAGGCACTGGAATAAATAGTTATACTTAGTAGACCAAAACAAAGTCTCTAATCGTTCGTGAATTTGTCCCTGTGCTCGCTTACTACTCCTAAAACTCGATGTGGATTTAAATGCGGTTTTCACCAACATTTAAAACATTTAAATGTGGAAACATGTAAAATCAGTCAGTGAAAGTCGAGCTCGCTCAGGAAGAGTTTCGTACCAACACTTTTTAATTTTTTATTAATTTTCGTGGTGGTAATTTTGTTTTTAATTTTTATTACCTCTATCGAAAATTGAAATACCAGAGAAATATATATTCTTAATTAATTTTAACTTATGATAATTAAACTGTAACTGGAGAATTATTGATGATTAATTATTGATTAATTAATAAATGAACTGCTATCAGGGGGCACGGCAGTGCCTCCGCCAAGACGAGCCAAACGGCGGCCGGGGCGCTACGTACCTTTTTCTCGAAGTGTTTCGCCGTATTTTCGACCCGTCATAACTTCGGTCTGGATGACGCTAGAAAGCTGAAATTTTCAGTATAAGGTGTCCTTAGCAAATTTACCAAATATACTAAATATCAAATATCTAGCTTTTATGGTTACTGATTTATTGATACCTAAAATACGCCGATTTCGTCCCTCACTGATGATCATCAAAACCTCTAAGGTAAGTCCTAGAAGACTGAAATTTGGTATGTAGACTAGAAATTGCATACAAACTACAGGAAAATTAAGAAATTGGAAATTTCCCTCCCTCTACGCCTCTTATGGGGAAAACAAATCTGTAAATTCTGTCGCTAGAATGCTGATATTTTCAGAATAAGATGTCCTTGGCAGATTTATTAAACGCATTGAGTATCAATTGTCTAGCTTTTATAGTTTCAGATTTATTGACAGTCAAAACTTCTAGTCTGTAATTCTAGGGTACTTTCTGAAGTCCTAGAAGACTGAAATTTGGCACTAAGCAGGAATTTCAAGAATTATGAACAACAGATAAATTAAGAAATCGGGTCCCCCTTCATCCCCTCGTATATGAGATGCATATCTGTAAAATCTGTTGCTCGAATACTAAAGTTTTCAAGATAAGATGTCCGTGGCAGATTTATCAAACGTACCAAGTATCTGTGTTTCCTGAAGTCTTAAAAGACTGAAGTTTGGTATATCTGCTTCAAAATTGAGTTGCAAAATTCCACCCGAACAAACATATTTACATACGAGTACATTGCAAGTTGAATAAAAGCTTTTAAAAAAAGAGGTAACGATAAAGAGTGGGCCATGAAAATGATGTACCTACAAGAAATAGATCCAAAAAAAATCTAGGGCACCTGCCAAAAAGAAATGAAATCCCACCAAAAACATTTCATGTAAAAAGGTAGCCAAGACTCACAAGTTCATAATGTTTTCACTGTTAAAAAGTTATGAGATCTCTAGTAGAGCCAAGCCCCTAGCTGAGCTTAGATTTGTGCTGGCCATGGGACCTATCCCAAGTCCAAAGTGATATAGCTCTTAAATGTTCTTGATTATATCACATTTATAACAATAAATAACAAATCACTCTACTTACAAGCTCTGATTCTACAAACCCTATATCTTGGTAAAAAAAGTACGGCTTGGCCGTTTACAGTTCTGGGTAGTTCTGGCACGTCGTGTTAGTGAAGAGTTTCTGTTCTTTTCACAAATTTTAAGTGTAACAAGCACAGTGATGTTTCAAGCATTCCAACGTACAAAAAACTAGCAGTTTAACTAGCAGCATGATAATCCTCAAAATTATTATTTTGAATTAAACTAATCTACTGAAATTTGCACCTTGATATGAAAAAACGATTATAATACCAGAATTACGAAACAAAGAGTCATGTGTTATACCTCATTTAAATTGGCATTAAATCAGCAAGTTTTTCTGATACAGGGTCACTTTTCCGTAGTACATTTTTTTTCACAGTGCGCTTTTAAAGTGACATTTAATTTTTGGTAACGCTTTAAAAGTTTTGGAAAAAAATTAATTGCTCTTGTAATTTGGTAGCCAGAGCCTCAATAGAAGGTTTGTAGTGCTGATACATTATCTAGTAATGACACAGCATCGTTTGTTTTATTGTTTTTATCTAATATTTTTTTAATTAGTCTAATTGTAAGAGAATCTGGTATTTTGTTAAAAAACCCAAAAATATTCATAACTCTTAGGGCAATTTAAATACGGCCATGCTGTAGAATTTTTTTTTGCTAGAAATGACCTCCTCTATCTGCTTATTTCGTTTGATCTACGACTTTTTGAACACCTGTAGATATATCGCCACTTCACAAAGCTGCCAACAGGTGGCGCTGCACACCATGACATCGCGATACTAATCAGCAATTTTAAGGGAAATATATGTAAAATTTAACTTGTTAGCTAGTATTACACTTCGCATATAGTGCGATGTTAACAGACTTATTTGAATTTTTGGAATTGATACCCTTAGTGGTAACAATGATCGAAGTGACTACATAGTAGTTAGTAATACATAAGTACTCTTTATCAAAACATAATCTTACTTTTTTTTTAAACTCTTTATTTTAAGGAGTTTTTTTCCGTTTGGAATATGTCACTCCGTAAGGCCACATTATATAACCACTTACTTGCGTAAGGCCTTCTTGTACAGCTGTAACAGAGCCCTAGATTGATATCTGACAACACATAATATTTATTTACATAAAACTGTAATTGGACGATTTTCGTACATTTAATATATTTTGAAAATTTTAATCATTGAAAACATTATTATCGAATTCGATATAGACCCCAAAAATGTTTTGTTTTGGAATTTTTGTCTATCTGTCTGTCACGCGAAAACTACTGAAAGGATTTAAATGAAAGGTACAGTGTTAGCTGATACTCCCCAGCACAGGTAGGACCCTTCCTGTGTTGGGGAGTTGAGGACAATGCGCAAAGAAACTTTCAGCTTTTATAAAATATTGAAGACTAGCCGATGCCTGCGGCTTCGCCCGCGTGGATTTAGGTTTTCGAAATCCCGTGGGAACTCTTTGATTTTCCGGGATAAAAAGTAGCCTATGTGCTAATCCAGGATACTATCTATCTCCATTCCGAATTTCAGCCAAATCCGTCCAGTAGTTTTTGCGTGAAGGAGTAACAAACATACACACACACACACATACAAACTTTCGCTTTTATAATACTAGCTGATGCCCGCGACTTCGTTCGCGTGGATGTAGTTTTTTAAAAATCCCGTGGGAACTCTTTGATTTTCCGGGATAAAAAGTAGCCTATGTGCTAATCCAGAGTATAACCTATCTCCATTCTAAATTTCAGCCCAATCCGTTCAGTAGTTTTTGCGTGAAGGAGTAACAAACATACACACACACACACACATACAAACTTTCGCCTTTATAATATTAGTGTGATATTAGTGTGATATAGTGTGATTGAATTTCGTCGTATATTTTATTTCCCAAATAAAATATGCAAATCAAACAACTTTTGTTTTTATTTGTTTAACAGCTCTCGTCCTGTTTTTTGTTCACTCTCTTTTTACTAGCGGTTTTGTTCATCATTTTTACAAAACTTATTTTATTCACAAAAATGAATAAAATATTTCAGTACAGCTGATAAAAATACGAATTTACGTATGGACTTTATAGAATGCTAATTCTTTTATGGTTGGATAAGTCAAAAAATGTGCTTGAACTATGAAGTTGCGTGCTTTAACTGCTGGTCTAGGCCTCTTCAAGAGAGCGCGCCACCACACACGTTCCTCCGCCTTCCTTGTCCAGTATCCATCCATTTACCGCACAGCTTGAGGTCGTTTACTACTTATTACCAGTCTACACTCCAGACCACGTCAGCACTCAGCACCCGTAGCTGTCATTTCTGCGAAAGACATGCCCCACTGCCACTTTAACTTATTTTGAGTGAGAATTTGGTCACTTTTCTACTGATTTCTTCGTTCCGGATTTTCTTTTTGAGGATAGGTGTCAACAATCACCTAATTCAGCTTGCTCTATAACCACTAAGCTTGATAGTAATAGCAGCAGATTCTATATGTTATAGCTAGAGATTCCAAAGTCAACGGCACCACTTTGATAATAATTATTTTAAACGTTACATTCCCCCCCCTCGTAAATCAAAAATTTTTACGCGTGATTGATTGTTAAAATTGTTACAGCAATTATAACATCAGCTTAAGGTCACCTACTTCGTGATGGCCTTAATGAAGATTAGTCGATTCTAAAGCAGCTTTTCGCTAACCCTTTTCATCTACCTATGCAATTTAAAGTAAAAAGGTCACATGACTGAACAAATTTTTAAGTAGAAGCACAGAATACCTATTTAATGATAACTTTTGGGGTCAAAGCTTCAATGCTCAACAGATTTCAGCATTGAAGCTTACATTGCGCGCGTTACGTCTTTGACGTAGATGAAGTCCTGTTAGTCAACTTTTTAATTTGTTGTTATACCCGTTTTACTTTCAAAACTTGCACTAGGGAGTTGGTATTAGGTACAGTTTAACTAGTAGGGTTTCAATCTGCAATTTAATCAAACTCCCTTAACTGTTCTATTAGGGCTTCATAAGGGTAACTACTATTTGAAGTTGAAGCAAATATTATTTACCTACTTATTTGTGTTGGCAAATAAAACTACTTTTAGGTATATAATTAGTTCGAGAATATACGTATAGTTGATTGGGAATCTCGTGTTACATAAAAAATCTAGTCTAAGACATGCCTTAAAGTAACTAAGTACCGAGGTGATACGTCAATCTTCAATGATGGACGACTTTGCTACCAACTTCTTTTTAGAGGTTAGTTAGGTATACTAAATTATACCTAGGCATATTATCAACTTAATATTTGATCATCATTAACGTTAATACATTAGGTATCAAAATTCGAAATATTTTTATTCACTTAAACTTTTACAAGTAGGCACCTACCTACTTTTGAATCGTCCAATGCATAGGTATACCTCTGGTTCGGAATGCCTTTTCTATCGAGAAGAACCAGCAAGAAATTCAGCGAAAGGAAATCTAAATATTTTTTCGACAATAATTACGCAATGACATTTCTGACATGACATAGTCATCATTATCATCATGATCAGACGTTTCTTTAACGTGGAAAAAAACATCGTGAGGAATCCTGCATGCCTGAAAGTTCCCTATTATGTTCTCAAAGGTGTGTGAAGTCTAGCTACTTTTAATTACTAGTTTGCTAATGGTTGTAGACAAAGGCAAACACTTATTACTGTCTATTTTTTAATGAATACAGATAACCAAGTAATGAAAACTGAAAAATTTGATGTTACTATTTTATGAATACCTACATTATTTGCAACTTTCTTGCACATTGCAAGAACATTTTCCATTGCTTCATTCTTATGTAAATAAGTCTTTGAATATATGTACATAAGTACGCTCATAATATTTATTCTTATTTTCTGTAGCTGAGGCCAGAATGTGTTATAAATTATAATATTACATTGTCTAGCCTCGAGTTTGTGGCTTCTGAACAAAAGTTCAGAAATTTTATTGCTGGCAGACTCGCAGAATGATTGGAATTAAAATTTGGACAGCATCCAAACTGTTTTCTGTTTGCATAGTTAATTTTCTATTTTTTTGATTTGGTTTTGATCGTTATTACTCAAAATTGGAATTTTTCATAATATTTTTTGTGGAAATCTACGTTATCATATCATTTACATATACATCATCATCATCATGCACACCCCATCACCGGCCCACTACGGAGCACGGGTCTCCGTCACGATTTTCAGACTTCCTAGCTATACCTTTGAGAACATTATTGAGAACTCTCAGGCTTGCAGGTTTTATCACGATGTTTTCCTTCCTCGTTAAACCAAGTGATATTTGATTGCATAAAACGCATATAGGTTCTGAAAGGTAAGAGGTGCGTGCCCGGGATATAATACCGGACCGGACCAGGATTCTGATGTCTTTATTAACGGTCGCTCAGGGTCAGACATACAAACTCCGTATCAGGGTTGACATTGTTTTAAATAAATGATGTTTCAAATAAAATAACATAGAACAATCAATCTATAATATCTTTATTCACATAATTAGGTATAGTAATGACTGATAAATAATTTTATAAAATAAACTTAAATCTAAAGTAAAACTAAAAAAATATTAAATTAAAAACTTAAAGTTTTAAATATGTTCTTAATCCAAACCATAATGATGCGTTTTTTGTGAAAAATTGGCTATTTCCCAACTTTGCTTCCTATGCATCGGAAAACTCGGCTTCTGGTAGGTACTGCACATACTTATTATATAAGTACATGAGCGGCAGCAAGTAAACGCTTGTTTGCCTTCGCATGCTCTTTCGCTTACTATTTATATAAGCGGTCTCCCGATTCCGTGATTTAAAAACATATTCTTGTTGGTAAGACAATATTGAAGTTTAACTCATTATGCACAATCACTTTTTGCCTCTATGGAGTGCCACTTTACGAGATTAAACCTTAAAGTTTTGCAACAGTAGGTAATAAATTATTTCAAGCTGCGAGGTGTAACGAGTTTACAACTTAAGTCCATACTAATTTAATCGCGAAGATTTAATGACTTGGGAGATAAGAGTTTACGGACATAGTTATTTAAGAACTGCTGCAGACGACCGACGACGAATAAATAATAATAGTCCATCCCAAAAATCTTCTGAGTTTAGAAAATAACCCATTTAACTAGCACTAAAATTGTCATAATTATACAAAGATATAATTTCGATTTGTTGAAATGGACTGAATTAATGACCTGAAGAAGGTGGCGGAAGGTGAGTGGATGAGGAAGGTGGAAAATCGTGTTTGGTGGCCCGCTCTTATAAAAACGTCCAGCAGTAGACGCATACAGGCTAATGGAATATACTGAGTTTGGAAATCTTGGTGCAGCACTTTAGCCAATAGTGAGAGTGCTAGTCAATCAGAGGTGGTTGCAATCGTCATAGCTGACAAAACAACGGCGGTACTGCAGGACAACGACCAGGAAAAGTTACCGTTACAAAATTTTTAACGATAAAATTACCAATATATTTCATTATGTTACGTTAAAAAGTTTACGTCAAATATTATTAGTGGCATACCGATATGTTGTAACGTTATAGTCAATTATCTACAACGTTACGGTTTTTATCGATACTTTTTAATAAAGTTAACTAACGGTACTTTGGTAACATTACAAAAAATACCGGTAATTTTCACCTTTATTGTGGTTATTAATAGTTACATTAATAACCACAATAAAGGAGGGGAAAACTGGAATAATGGTTTGGTAGCTAAATATATTTAACAAGCATTAAAACAACGAATTATCAGCTATCTATGATTACTTTGTTCGAGAGAGGTGATGCATATTAGCAATATTAGCATGTTAACATTATATAGCTTCGATTAACTAAAATTAATCATTTCAATCCGGCAATGTATTACACGAATATGCAAAACAAGGCCTTACCGGCGTGTTTTCTCTGATTAATGCCGAAGGCACAATATGCTCCCTGATTAGTATGCAAGGGAAATCCATCCAGATTTCAGATTGAACACCTGAGTCCATGTGGGTTTTCATTTCCGTCACCGAAGCTTTAAGCGATAGAACATTCTATTTTACGACGTACCTACTCAAACTAGCTATTGTTTGGGTACGACATACTTATATATTCATTTATGTTAAGATGGCGCTATATCTCTTTATCATCGTCATCGTCAACCGATAAACGTCTACTGCTGGACGTACCTAGATCTCTTATAGGGGCTTCCACATGCCCCTGCATCGGTCTTGCGCCAGCGACCTTGAACAAGTGTTTGTAAGAACAGTTTGCGTTTCCAAACCCATGCGCTATTGGAGGACGCGACGGGTTTGGAAAGAGAGTTAGCGCAACAAACAAAAAAAAACAAGCGTTGCATGTATCGACAAATGCTAAATGCTACCGATAACTGTCTAGAATAGAATATAAAGATCTCAATCTCCCGTCACTTCCTCACGGAATCTTTACCCATTACTTCTGTTTTCTAACTTATTATAGTTACATAATTTGTTAAGCCCTTCGCTGAATGAAACCTTTTAAATTTATATGTTTGGATTTATGCAGTTGTCACTTTACTTTTATTTTGAACTCGCGTTTGGTGAATAATAAGTTTTGTAATCCATAATGTGACAAAAATTACTTTTAAGATGTTACAAACCGTATAAATAAATTGTAATTTTCATTATAAAGGTTACAAACAAATCAACGTTTAAAAGGCAAGGATTAAATACTACGTAGGCACTAGGCAGTCAGTCAGACACTAGTCTGGACTACGTCCAAATTGTAATCCCTAAATGCTCTGCAGTTCAGTCTATTATTACTGCATCCAATTGTTTTTACTAAATTATTCCATTTATTAATGCGCAATACAGAGCCAGATGAAATCATGATGACCCAATGTTTGAGACTTCTCTACCTATTGGGAAATACATATATAGGTACCCTGTAGTAGATTCCAAAAAGAAATTGATTATTAAAATTTATTTTATATTCTAAGAAAATTATAGTAAGACTAAAGGATAGGCGACTTAGTCCGCGTGGATTTAGGTTTTTAAAGATCCCGTGGGAACTGTTTGATTTTCCGGGATAAAAAGTTGCCAATGTCAATTACAGGGACGCAAGCTACCTCGGTACCAAATTTCATGCAAATCGGTTAAGCGGATGGGTCTTTAGGAATCCCGTGGGAACTCTTTGATTTTCCGGGATAAAAAGTAGCCTATATCCGTCCCTGGGATATAAGTTGACCCTGTACCAAATTTCGTCAGAATCGGTTAAACTGTTGGGTCGTGAATAGGTAGCAGACAGACAGACAGACAGACACTTTTGTATTTATAATATTATTATGGATGGACTATTAAAAAAATGAATTTGAATTGTATTTGACGTATAATGTATATGAACTATAGCTAGTTTATCTACGTTAACACGTTCGTTTAGGTAGGTACAATGAAATCAAATTGTTCAACGAATAGGTAGTAGTAGTAGGCACGTACGATTTGTGAGGTAAATATAAATGTCATCACTCTAAAACAAGTAGATACTCTCGAAACAACAGTAATAGTGCCTTCCTTTAGATCTAGTTTTCGCACAAATCGGAACTGAGAGTGCACTTAGACTGAGTATATTGCCGATGTCGATTCCTTTACAAGAGGAATTGAATATCCAATACATCGACATGATGCCGCAGGGAAATGCTCTGATGCCATCGATACGCCTCAGAATCTAGGTCCGTTTGCTTTGACAAGTTTTTAGGATTTCGTAATAAAACAAGGAACCTTTAAGCTCTTTAGGCACTGCATTCGACCCAAATCCAATCCAAATCTGAAAATTCTCGATCCGAAGAAGGCGAACTATCCATATTTTAATATTATAAAGTGTGTCTGTCTAGCTATCTGTCTGCTAGCTTTTTACGGCTCATCCATTCAACCGATAAGACGAGATAGTTTGCATCCAGTTTTTACACTTAAGAGGGGTCTCTCCGTCACTCGCTCGATACAAACGTATTTCGTCTCTCATTGGAATACTAGCCAATCATACTCAATGGAATTTTGTAGATACGTTCCGGGAGCTAATATCTATAACTGTGGTTTTCCAGATTTCCGTTAAAATATTCGGTTTCAAAGTTACGCGGTCTTAAAAATTCACATACAAATCTTTGAGCCTCTGTAATTTTAAAATTACATACTTTTAGAAAAATCTAAAACACCACAGGCACAGATATTAGTTTCTAGAATAAGTCTGCAAAATTTCATGGACTTTGCTTAATATTCAAATGAAATTGGGACTACGATTGTATGGAGTAAGTGACGAAGAGAGCCCTGTTAATGCTAACTAATAACTGTTGTAAGCTTGCACTTGTCACTAAAAATATTTAAAAAATCTTAAATAACATCTTTAACATAAAATGTCGTTCTAAATACAAAACATTATTATTTTTAATACTATAGTTGATGGACTAATCAAGTAGAATAATTTAAGATGATGCAATTCTTCTACTTGATTAGTCATCCTTCAATCACGCCGCAACAGACGTAATTTTTTCAGAATGAGAAGGCTTTTAGCCATAGTCCACCACGCTGGCCAACTGTGGATTGTCGGAACAGTTGGTATTGAATTCCGAGGCAGCAAAGGATTCTAAGGTTGGCTATCAGTCATCAATGATGCCGCATCAGAACACCCTTCCTGCAGCTCGCTTTATGTCTGTCTACGGTTGGGGGGAGGGGGGAGGGGAGCGGGGACGGACGGATTCTTCTTTTTGTCTTTTGCAATCCTATAACAAGATAAACAATGTTATAAAGTACACAAACACTTAGATACTTCATTATTGGGGCGAAAGAAACTATTTTCTAAAGATGAGATCTATAGAGCACTGTGACTTAGCTTAGACTTAAAACAGAGTTAAAACGAGACAGATCTCAGCTCTCACATAAATCTGTCTCGTTTTAACTCAATTTTGAGTCTGAGCAAAGTTAGAATTGATTTAAAAATATTGCACTTTTAGTTAAAAACATGAAACTTGAGTGAAATTATTAAATATCCCTTATAATTACAATTATACATTAATGCTTACAAGATAGCAAGGTGCTTTTGAGCTGTGATGAGCGCTTCACGTCTTAAATCGTTCGCTTCACGTCTTAAATCGTTCGCTTCTCGACGTAAAGCATTCGCTGCCTAAAACCAAACAAATACACAATAGACTGCAGTTACACCATCAACAAACTATGGATATAAAGGCAGAATCCATCTGCCCATTCTAAGGATTATCTTACTCTTGCTCTCTTATTGCTCTCCAATTGAGCTGCCAAAAATCGGTCAGGAGGCAATAGTTTTCGAGTTCTCTTTTTTGGTATGCCCGAGGTGCTGGGGAATGGTTCTTGTGCATGCTCTGCTTGCAACTGGCGTAGAGCTGACAGTGGAGTTGTGGTTTCCTGACTGAACTAAAAGAAAGAGGAAAGTAAACACAGTTAAATACAATAGGTACTCGAGTGTAAATTCTAACTTTTAGTATTTAGCTATGCTAACAAATAATTATTTCAAGGTTGAAAAAATAAATGACTAGAAATAGATTTAGAGCCAGCAATGCGCATAGCCATAGTAGTCTAGCGGTTAACAAGTCTGCCTCCTACATATTTGGGACTCGGGCTGAGGTTGTGGGTTTGATCGTGGGCATGCACCTCAACTTTTCAAAGTTATGAGTTTTTTAAGCAATTTAAATATCACTTTACTATGAAGGAAAACATGGTGAGGACACCTGCATGCCTGAGAGTTTTCCATGTTCTCAAAGGCGTGTGAAGTCTGCCAATCCGCACTGAGCCAGCGTGGTGGAATATGGCCTAGAGTCTAGACCCTTCTCAATCTACTAAGAGACTCAGTAGTGGGCCGACGATGGGGTTGATCAAGATATATGTAATATGTATATTTCTTACACCAATTGGTGACTCCTCAGGACCACAACCCACTGCCATCTCCTGGCTAGTTGCATTCAGAACATGCACTGTATTGTCTGAGATTGGAGGACCCTCATCTCGGGCCTTGCGTTTCTGGTCTCGCCAACACTTGAAACAAAAAGTTGTCAAATTAATGCGCTTCTATGTATATCTTAAGGAAATTGCTATAGTATATGAATTAATATTTATGTTCAACATAACTTTTGAACCTCTTTCCAGTGAATTCCATTAGTAACTGATGCAAATGAAAACAGGTACTTCAACTTACAATTTTCCATTGCTCCACCGATCTTTGTGGGCCAAGCTCGTCTAGAGCGCGCTTCAGTGACTCCCACTGGGGATTATAGGATGCCCCTAAAGGCGTCCTATAATCCCCAGCTGCGAATTCTGGGTGCCCCGCCATATACTGGCACAAATACGCAATTTGTGCCTTGTTGCTTCCAACACTGAAACATAGTGGTTTATTTAATTCATGTTTGACTCCATATTAAGTAGGTACACTTAATAATATCCATATCATCAAAATAATTTACTTACAACTTCTTATTATTTTCCATATTGCCAAACATTCAACACAGACCAATTAACATAAAACGGAAATTTTTGTTGTTTCGGATTGACTATGCTGCAAATTGCAATAAAAGTTAAAACGGAAAACCGCCAACGTCCAAAATAACAAATTCAAGAGACGTCAAAACGGTCAAATTGACATAAACGTCATTTTTAAACACAGACTATTTTTTTTTTCTTTCTTTAAATCTGGCTTTACCGTGATTAGCCAATGTCAAGTTTGTGATATTTTCAAGTTATTGAATTTATACAAGTATGGACTCCGTCTGCGCCGGCGCCCGCCAACATACGCGCGGCGCCCCTTTAGAGCGCCTCCCAGTCAGTTCCACCACCAAAAAACACCAACCAACACAAAAACCAGCCACTCTTAACAAAAAAAAAAACACTCCAAACAAGCACAGCACGCGCGCCAGCAAACGCCATCGCAGACGAAGTCAAAAACACAGACTATAGGTTTTAGATAAAAAAATGAATGAACGAAATCAGAGTTGCGTCTGTGGTGCCGTTAGCTGGTGCGCGTGCGGTGCCTTTTTGGAGTGTTTTTTTGTTAAAAATGGCCGGTTTTTGTGTTTCACTGGAGTTTTTTGGTGGTGAAACTGATTGGGAAGCACTCTAAAGGGGCGCCGCGCTTATGTCGGCGAGCGCTGGTACAGACAAAGTCCATACTTGTATAAATTCAATAACTTGAAAATATCACAAACTTGACATTGGCTAATCACGGTAAAGCCAGATTTAAAGAAAGAAAAAAAATAGTCTGTGTTTAAAAATGACGTTTATGTCAATTTGACCGTTTTGACGTCTGGACGTCATGGAACTAATAAGTACTAGAAGTACTTATTAGTTCCATGCGAAGTCCATACTTATATAGTTCCCTAACTTTTAAATAACTAGAAACTTGACATTGGCTAATCTTTGTAAAGTCAGAAGAGAGAGAAAAAAAAATCGGTGTTGCAACATTACAATATCTTGTCATGTCAACATTACAATAATATTTGTCTTGAAGTCAACAAGTCTTCGACGACTTTGTCTCTCGTGTCGACCATGTTAGTGCAAACGAGAAAACAGTCGACATCGACTATCTCGTCGCGAGATATCTCGTCGGCCGCATGTTAGCCCTGCTGGATAAGGTCATGCTACTTTAGGTTTCGAAAAGTAGGTTAGGTAGGAAAGAATTTTTAAAACCTAAAGATACATGGACAATGTTGCGGGCATCGTCTACTTAGTATACAGATAGTCTGCATTCTGAAAACGAACATAGACTACTTTTTATTTACCCGGAAAATTAGAGTTTCCAGAAGATTTTTAAAAACCTTTATCAAAGCGAACAAAGTCACAGGCATCATCTAGTCACACAAATATAATACTTATTATGTGTTTGTTACTATTTCACGCAAAAACTATTGAACAGATTTATTTATTTATTTTATTTTATTAGAACCACCAACAGCTGTACACCAGCTGTAGGTACATGTTATTTTTTTACATAATTTAAGTCTCATGTGGCAAGACGGATAAGTCGTGCGATAAAACTTAGAATTAAAAGGATTTAAAATTAACAGTTTATGTAAGAAACATAAAGGTAAAGGCTGAAATTTGGAATGGAGATCGGTTATACTTTGAATTGATACATGCTATTGGTTATCCCGTAGAAATTCATGGTTTTTGCGGGATTTTTTAAAACAGGTATCTACGCGGATGAAATCGCCGGCATCAACTAGTCCATAAAATAATTGTATTAGGGGATATCACACTTCACACTTAATATTATAAAGGCGAAAGTTTGTATGTGTGTGTGTGTGTGTGTGTGTGTGTGTGTGTGTGTGTGTGTGTGTGTGTGTATGTTTGTTACTCCTTCACGCAAAAACTACTGAACGGATTTGGCTGAAATTTAGAATGGAAAAAGATATTATCCTGGATTAGCACATAGGCTACTTTTTATCCCGGAAAATCAAAGAGTTCCTACGCGATTTCGAAAAACCTATATCCACGCGGACGAAGTCGCGGGCATCGGCTAGCATGTACTAAAATATAAACTTGTTACCGCTATGATACTTAGGCATAATGTAGCGTAACAGTAATAAATATTTTTCATTGTAGCAACTCATATTTTGAGTGTGGTGGTGGCAGTGCTGATTTTTTTGCATACATAATGTACGTAAAAACATAAGCCAACACTGTCATATCGCGGCTTGGTCGCGGTGATTAAAATTTGAATAAAACTGGAGCAACATAAATAATGCGGGACCATTGTTACTTCTGACATTGAAAAATCAAAAAGCTCACTATATACATACATGTATCAGTTTTTGTTAAAAATAAAAGGATATCAACTTCACAGAAACTAGTTTTTAATTTAGCAAAAAAATAATTTTAAATTAGGTTCATGTTGTCGCAACTCCTACGCTCCGCCTCAAAAAAGTGGGAAAGTCATTTTGTGGGAATGGGTGTAATATTTTATAATAAAATTCAACATTCACAGTCAATATTAGACTTGCCTTTACAAAAGTTTAAAAAATCCATTAAAAGTATGCTCCTGGCAAAAGCATATTACACAATCGAAGATTACGTAAATGATAAAAAAGCATGGATTTGCTTCCAGCAATGCGCGGGGCTATAATTGCTTGTAGGTATAGTATGAAATATTATTGTAAATTGAACAATTGAAAAGAGCAACCGCCGAGTTTCTTGCTGGTTCTTCTCGGTAGGAACGGCATTCCGAACCAGTGGTAAATTATTTGACGATTCAAAATCACTTGTAAAAGTTTATTTGAATAAAAATCTATTCTATTCTATTCTAACTGTTTCTTAAACGACATAGACGTCAACCTGTGCACGACACATTCTAATTCACAAAAAGATAAGAGTAAGTAAATCCGCGAGGATGAAGCTTTCAATATTATATTTGAGTTTTATTTCATAAAATATTCAACATAAAACAGTTGTTTCTCGTTTTAAAAAACCGGCCAAGTGCGAATCAGACTCGCGCACTGAGGGTTCCGTAGTCCGTACTCGGGTATTTTTTCCGACATTTTGCACGATAAAGCAAAAACTATTATGGATAAAAATAAATAAAAATCTGTTTTATAATGTACAGGTAAAGCACTTTTATATGATACCCCACTTGGTATAGTTTTCTTACTTTGAAAATTTAAACACTTTTTAATTTTTTTTTTATGATGTGACCAGAAATTTACGGTTTTCGGTTTTATTCCTTTACTACCTACCTACTCTAAGACCTAACTATCTACCAAATTTCATGATTCCAGGTCAACGGGAAGTACCCTATAGGTTTTCTTGACAGACACGACGGACGGACGGACGGACAGATAGACAGACAACAAAGTGATCCTATAAGGGTTCCGTTTTTCCTTTTGAGGTACGGAACCCTAAAAAAAGAAAGAAGAAAATGTATTGCTAAATTATGCATAAGGGGTGTCAGTCAGTCCTTTTATATTTTTAGCTAGATAATTCGTTTCTCAACACGCGTAAAGAACTAGTAACTAAAATCGATTATTCCTTTAATCGTTTCTATTTCCATTAATGGGAATCGACCACAAAGCGAATTGCACGAGGAGCAAATTAGTACGAGTTGGTAATTTATTGTAGCCCATTAAACAATTGCTAGTCTTGCATTCAGATATTGGAAAAATCTAAAATTAGCTAATTATTAGGTACCTATACTAAAGATGATTGCATGCATGACAAATAAGATCAGCCAGTTTAAAAAGTAGTACAGATTTGAATTGTATATATGTACCTGTTTCATAGGAATCGGTTCTATAGTCTAAATATATAAAAAAAAGGTGACTGACTAACTGACTGACTGGTCTATCAACACAAAGCTATAACTACTAGACGGTACGGGTCGAAAGGCATGCAAATAGCTATTATGGCTCCTCCTGGAGTGTGCAAGCGTGGCAGAACATCGAGAACGCCATCTGGGATCCCCAACCTCACTTCATGAAGCCCTCGGCAACCTGGGCGGTCTACTTGGCTTCTGGAGCGAGCTTGGATGGCTGGAGTGAAGACTTCGGCGGGGAGGGGCAACGCACGCACAACAGACGGAAACGTTTAAGTACGGAAACCAGCTCAGAGAGAAGAAGAAGAAGAAGCTATTATGGCGTAGATACTAGACATCCGCTGAAAAAGGATATCTGAAAATTCAACGCCTGGGGATAAAATAGGGGTTCGCAATTTGTGAAGTCCATGCGGATGAAGTCACGGTTTGATAAAATTAATAATATTTCTTTATTATTTAATTGAAAAATACGTTCGCAAGATTTTAATCAAATATACATAGTACCTAAGACACTGAATCTATATAAAACTGTTCAAAAAGATAATTAGGTATAAACCTGTTCGTCTGTTTTGTTTAGTGTTGCTAAAGGCGCTTAAGATGTCTGTAATTAAAACTTTTACGCCAAAGTGTTTGTATTCGCTTTCCACTGCACTTCATCTCACTGAATCGAAACTTTGAAAAGTTTAAAACACGATAAAAGACCCACATATGCCGACGGGACGGCTGCAGCAAGATTCAGCCATATCAGGTGCATCGAAGAAATACTTATGGCATCAGCAGAGTTGATACTGGCATGAAGTTATTTTTACTGCTGCTGCTGGATATGTGGCTGTTGTTCGCTTTAAGAGCGGTTTTAGGTGGGCATTTTTTTGCGCATAAAAGCTCTATTGTATATGCGCGTCCACGATCACCTTTTGTCTCACACGCATCTATGTAGGGTAGGGTATGTATGTATATCTGTACACTAGGGTAGCTATGTGTTTATTAGCTCATATAAGCGCGAGATTAAAATACCAATCCACATCACTATTAGCTGATCCACTGGTTTAAGTGAACACGCCGGAATTAGCCCTTGACTGTGATCTCACCTGGTGGTAAGTGATGATGCAGTATCAGATGGAAACGAGCCAACTTGAAAGGGGTAGGTAAGTATGGAAGTTTCATTAAACGGGTTTATCTATCGCTTTCTACACGGCATCGTGCCGCAACGCTAAATCGCTTAGCGGCACAGCTTTTGCTGTTGACTGGTAGCAACTAGCCTCGGCCGAAGCCTGCCCATGAGACCAAAATTTACACTTACTTAGCAACAGTGATATGAATCTGAATGACTTAAGTAGGTAAATAAAAGATCGAAAGAAAAACATTTTCTTCGACGTGAATAAAACGGGCTACTTTTAATATTTTACAAGAAACAATACATCTTGACTCCTTCACAACGTTCCGCCCTCAAAACGTGAACAACGACGATCAAACAATAGCTTGCCATGCGAAGGAAGGTTATATTTGCATATGTTTCTCTGAGAGCGCAAGTTTCGTTTAAGTTTCAGTTATGAAACTGCTCGAAAAACCGAAGTGAGCAATATTATGCAGTTATTTGAGTTTCAGGATCTAAACTCAACATTTTTGAAGTGAAAACTTCTTTAGTGCGATTGTGATTTGTGATGTAAAACTCGATGAAACGAAAAAGCGACACTAAAGAGAGATAGAGATAGAATACATTATACAGTGTTTACTATTTTTAACCCCCGACCCAAAAAGAGGGGTGTTATAAGTTTGACGTGTGTATCTGTGTATCTCTTTGTGGCGTCGTAGCGCCTAAACGAATGAACCGATTTTAATTTAGTTTTTTTTGTTTGAAAGGTGGCTTGATCGAGAGTGTTCTTAGCTATAATCCAAGAAAATCGGTTCAGCCGTTTGAAAGTTATCAGCTCTTTTCTAGATACTGTAACCTTCACTTGTCGGGGGTGTTATAAATTTTTAATTTACACTTGTATTTCATGCTGTATACCATACGCCTCTCGTGTCATTTGATGAAATTGAAAACTTGGAGCTTTTACTGTACCTAATGTAATTTAAGTACCTACATTAAAATGTAACGTAATATTCAAACTTGGAAACATTATTATAAATAATAAATAAACCCTACAACTAGCCTACTTCAGATAGCATTCATCTTATTCTCTCAAAGTTTATAGTTAGCTGTTTGAAGTATCTAGTATTTATTAGTTTTCTTGAAGGTTTCACTTCTACCGTGTGTACACTGTATAAATGTTTTCAATAGAAAGCATATTAGTAAACCTACTTGCGAATTCAAAGGTCCCAAAAACTACTGAAAAGTAAATTTAGCAGTCTTGCATTGGAGTCGGTAATTGACCTCGTGTAAGTCCACTACTTCTGTAGGTTTAAGTACTTTTTTTAACAATTTAGCCATGAACTTTATATACACATACTTCTCTTCTTTAATTAAGTGTACAGTTTCTGCTAGGAGTAGATATAGTTATAGTGCAAAAGTGGGGTATGAGCTGACGAAATTTTGAACTTCAGAGTTCAATACACTTTCTGACCGCTGAGATATTATTGGGGCATTAAATTTTACTTCATTACAAAAGAAGACGACCTTCCCCGCGTTTTGTTTTCATTTAATTTTAAATCTAATTTAAACCGTATGCCAAAGTAAATAAAGTTGTTACATTTGTTATTTAAAAGACTCCTCCACTCTGCAGTGCATAATATTATGTTTAGATCTCACAGATCAAACCGTAGGCATCTGCTACGAGAGTGCTACGCGGGCAAAGTTCTTTGCATCGTTGCGTTGCAATAAGCGACTAGGGTGTAGCTAACAATGGAACGTATACGTACGTTATAATAGTTTGAATAAAAATGGAGCAATGTTTCTATATCAAAAATATATCCAGCTATTGGATGGAACACGTAAATCCTTATCATTGACTTCGAAATTCTGCGAATTTCTGATAGGTATATATTCTACTAGGTATACCTTCCATAATTATAGTTTTGTGCCCCGATGGGGTATTTACCCCGGCCTATAGTCAAAATATAATCTTTAACCGGATCTACTAAAGATCTTTAAACGGACCCAGCTTAATTATCCATATTATGAAAACGAAAGTGTGTCTGTGTGCCGGCAAGCTTTTCACGACTCTTCCTTTTACCCAATTTCAACGAATTTCGGTACAAAGACAGCCTGTATTCTGAGGAAGAACATAGGCTATTTTTGTCTAAGAAAATCAAAGAGTTCCCACGGAATTCTTAGAAACTTAAATCTACATAGGAGAATTCTTGGGTATTATCAAGTAAATAATAATGCGATGCAGGATTACTTTTCGCATCTCTGACTTCACGCTTCGCAGTGATCGCACCTCTCGTTGCGTTAATATGACACCGCCAAGTATCGAAACACGTCTCAGTTCGCTTCGGAGGATCTAACGCGCTGGCTTGATGAGATCTTTGATATCTTCACACGCTATTTGAAAAAACTGACTCTTTAACGCTCAGCTCTTCCAAGCCCTTCCAACCCAGAAAGCTGAAAAGCAGAGAAGTTTCCTAAATAAGATAAGGAATAAGGTCGAATTTTTCAAAATTCTTATGTGAGCGAAGCCGGTTACTAGTATACATAATATAAAAGGTCAAAGTGACTGACATATCTACATACATACAGATAGATAGATAAAACACTAATAGATAGATAGATAGATAGATAGAAAGTGTTATGAAATTTCAATATTATGATCTTTATAAAATTTCGGATGAAGTTGCGGGAAGCTTTTCACAAAAGTGAAGCTAAATAAAATTGTTTAAAAAAATATTATCGTAAGTCTTATATAAAAAAAGGTCAATAAAATTGTGCCGCTATGTTGACTCGGTCCTCCTGAATCGTCAGGCGTTCACTCTCGACATGACGGCGCCGTTCAGTCTAGTGTTGCACCTTCGATCATATCGATAAATAGTTTATTACTGCAAGTGTTATCGTGTCAAATGAAGTCGTTATTATCCGTCGTAGATTACTTATGCTTATGATACTTTATGCTTATGAGTATTATTGTATGCTGTAGCAGGTGTCTGTATACCTTATCTTCTTTATATTGTTTCTTGAATAATTATAGCTCCCCCTGAGATTCTTGTTCTTTTTAACCGACTGCGGCAAAACCACAAGGAAGGGTTATGATTTTAGCAGTCTATGTATGTATGTATCCAGATTCTGTGTGTTCCACCGTAGCGCCTAAACTACTGGGCCGATTTTGATTGCTGAAGTGTCAATTGATTCGTCATAAAGGTCTGGGTGACATACATTTTATACCGGCTACATTTTATACGAAAAAAATTGACCTAACGGATGTTACATCAAGAAAGTGAGGGTCTCCAAAAATTATTTTTGCTATTGTGTGCCGATAGATGGCACTGCTGTGTTCAGCAGGCTACAAGAGACCTATGTTTAGGTCTCTTGTAGCCTACAAGTTGTAAGATCTTCTACATCCAAGGTATTGCACCGCCTGAATCCAACAGCTCCCTGCGACTCGTTTGATCTTGTCTGTCCACCGTGTAGGGGGTCTTCCAACGATGCACTTTTCAGTGCGAGGTCGCCATTCTAGCACCTTTGGACCCCAACGTCTATCGGTTTTTCGAATTATGTACTCTGCCCATTTTTTAACTACGCGCGTCCTTAAATATATTCATAATAGAATGAAAAATGACGAAAATATAAATACTAACAATTAATATAATATAATACCTTTCTTTTGTAAAATATAGTAGGTATACTAGATAAAAAATTGCTTGTGCAGTAATAGCTGTGATTCGAGGACATCCGATCTCAGCTAAAGGAGAACGTAAATAACCATTAAAAAGGATTTATGGAGGCTTTAGCTAAGTTCTGACCAACTAATGTAGCGGACGATCGTGAATCTTAATTTTTTAATCATTATTATATGGATAATCGCTATGAAATACTGCTATGGATTTATGTTATATAAATTATAAACTTTACTATAATTTACTTTATTACAATAGGCAGTGGCCTGTGGGAGCTTCAAAAGCTCAGGCGTAAATCTCTTAAATGATTATATGACTGTAGGTTCTCTTTTTTAACATGATTTTGAAAACGTTTTCAGATTTGCCATAGCTTAAAAATACTGTGTTAAAACATTTTTTGTTAAGTCGCGGTTATTATATAATTGACGAATTTCTTAGTAACATGGTTGCATGGAAATGGTTGGCTTTGACTTCAAGAGCCCACAAGGTAGTGTAATATTACAGTTACATTGTGTGATGGTACGTGGATCGTCTCTGTTTAATATTTGGTGATTGGCTATAATGAGGAAATTATTATAAATAAAACGGCTAAACTCAGGGACACCTTTAGCATTTGGAGTTATATGTTAATACACGTAATGCCAAGTATATGGCAGGCACAATACGTCGGGTGGACAATGTAGACGTCCCCAATCAAACTACCAGACTTTCGCGGTTTAAAAGAAGAACTTTATCTTATAGAATTATTATTTTGACTCATTCTACTCTCTCAAGAGAAAAACCTGAGGAGGAAAAAAAAACAGTTTAATTTATACGTTCTGGCTTGAATGAAAGGTCGGTTGATACATGTATATGCCGATTCGGCCATCTTCTACTGACCAGAGCTCCTTCTAGCACGGGGGGATCCCTGCGCCGGTATTCGGCATTTAAACATTTTTATTGGGGCTGCAGTCAACTTCCCTTGTTTCGCTGCGAAGCGTTTTCAATTGCCTAGGTACGGAAACCTAGGTTCTTTTCAATGAGCTCTGGGCTCGCCCCTTACCATGGTATATTTTGGTATATATATTCATTTGTTATATTATGTCTAAATTGGCCAATTTAGAGGTCGGGAAGTCGCTGCTTATAAGACATGGCGTGTATTGGTGTGCCGGAACTCTGCCGCCAGGAGCCACCTAATCGACCGTGTGCCTTTTTTTTAATTAAATCCGACTTTATAAGTCATGGATATCAAATTAATAATTCTCCCGAATTATGCTTTCGAATGTCCCTAGGTTTTACCAGAATACAGTGTCGTCGCTCGATCTCCCAAAACCTCGGCGTAACAATGACACACAAAAAAAAAGGTTTATACCTGCCCTTTTTTTTTGTCCGCTCGCAGCCATCGATGCTCGCTGCCTCTCGTACATTTCTTGAAATGATTATTAACCGCGATGGCACCGTGGTTAAGTCATTTCTCTATCTACTAGAAGGTCAGGGTTCGAAACTTTGGCAACTATTCCTAAATCTTTCGTAGTTGTATACATTACAATTAATTTAAAACATCACTTGTTTAGTGCAGAGAATAACATCGTGAGGAAAACTACAAGTCTGAGAGTTCTCTATGAAGTCCGCGCTCAGTAGTGAGCCGGTGAAAGCTGTCCATGTTGATGAAGACTATGTTGATACCGCGGTAGCTAGTAGTTTATTAGTACACCACCTTATTTTAGCTATTGAGTGATTTTTCTACCAAATCAATAATTGTAACGACAAGAGTCATTCCATCAGACTGCATTAGACTGCTAATTCAATTCTAATCCCTATTTAATGCTGAATAAGAGCTAGTATTATAAATAGGTGCACTGCTGAAAAAAAAAACCTAACCTAATTTTTACTTAATAATAGGAAATTGTGATTGGTAAATAGGTCATATGAGAAAATCTTAATATTGGAGCTCAAGTTAGTTCGATACATGGTTTCTTTGTATCTTTGGCTTTGTTAATATTACAATACGATAGTCTAGCCTCCAAACAAATTGAATCTCCATTATTAAATGTCTAGGAAAATGTATCTAAATATAGCAAATAAAAGATGATAGTTATACCCAAGTGCATTTATTTCTGGTAAATAATTGTTTATTTACTCATACAGTTGAGTATTTAGAAAAAAAGAAGAGAAACTGAATTTATTATTTAGACTGGAAATTAAGTAACTTTATTACATTAATTAATTCCCGGCCGAACATTTGCTTCCTAAGCCATACTAATTATTGAAAGGGAAAAGCAAATATTCAAACAAAAAAACCCTTTCGGCTTTATATAATATTATGTACATCATTTTATCTAAAATACACACATGCCCACATAATCAATAGAGATATTATCCACAATTCTTACTTCTATAATAAAGTAAATTTTAAGGACACACATTACACAGTTTTATACAATCAATCTAGATATATTCAGATCCCAGCTCCGCAGTTAATTATTTCGTCTCATTTAAACACTTTGGTTTAAGTAGTTTAATTTTATGTTCAAACGTGGAGTTAACTCATTGTGCGGTCTAGAGTATAGATACGATTTTTATAGCCTCGTATTCATAATTTAAGGATTATGTAAATCATTACAAACAAAATTTCTAGAACCCACCTCTGCTAAAACCAAGTTGTGGGTCCCCGATTTCCGTCATATAAAATACAAAGTGTGTAATGCATTATCTGGATTCATTTCTAATTAAATCAATCAATTAATTTAATTAACTAGGGTTGTGGAGCTGATTTCAAAATAATCTAGTCAAAATAATACAAAATATAAATCACCCAATACCAGCTGCTGTCGGCTCAAAACACACACTGATTAATTAAGATTTTACACTATCAAATTTTACTAGTTACTAATTTTAACAATACTAAAATTATTATTTCAATTTTACAATTTTTCTTTTCTCAAAACTTTAATTTTGAATATCGAAATTAATGTCGAAATAATCTCGAATAGAGTGATGAGTCTCGAAGGCTGAGGGCCCGAATGCATCCTTCTCGACGACTGTCCTTTTGCTAATATCGTCTCCCTTCTCTACCTTTCGACTTTCTCCCTCTTCCTGTAACAGAAAAACACACGAGAGCATCTGATTCGTCTTTTGATCGTCTCCTGCGCACCCCTGAATTTTTATTGGTGGACAGAAGAAATGGTGTTTCAAAGTTCCGCCTTTTGACACACCTCGGTGTTCCTGAATGGTCCGATTTTGGCTTCACAATTATTTCTCATGTTCCCATGGTGTTTTTTTACTTTCGCGCAATCTGGTTGCAATATATGGCATTGTTTATTACACTTACAAAGATTTCTAAGTTAAAATTGACGGCTTTATCAAATTTATGACCGACCCTAACGCAATTTTAAAAACTTAAGCTAATTTATTGTTTGTTTATGGATAGGCTCAAAGAAATTTTGTTTTAAGACGTATTTCTCAGTATTTAATTTATTTCATTTCTTTATTTTTTTGTTCTACCATTCTTTTAACATTTAGAGTGATTTATCTCTCAAGCCGTTTGCTTTCTAAAAGCAAAACTTAAAGTAACGGCCATAAAAAAATCTATGATGAATAGGTATGACTATCTCACACTCCCCCAAAATAGATTTTTAATACACGTAGTAATCCCCCTTTTGTCCCTGCAGCTGTGCTAGTTGTTTCAAAATCTATTTTTCTCCTTATCTGTATTAGAACGTTAGTATTAAACCTCCCACGCCTATCTATTATCCCCTCGGGCATGACCATAACTACTTAACTCAGGTATCTCTTTGTTTAGTGTACCCCAAACTACCTGTTTTCTGTTCCTTTCAATACTCTGGTTTTACCTATCTTTCTAGTTATCTACATAGTACCTAAACAAATGAATGGCATTGTAGTTACCCTTAACTTTATCAGTATGAACGTCTATTAATGTATATACATTATTATATGGAACTGCCCCTATTATGTACGGTCCTTCATATAAGCGCATGAATTTTTTTGTCAACTTTTTATCCGCATCTGACTTCGTAAAAGTCTTAAGTTTCACTAAATCTCCAATTTCGAATTGTATTAACTTATGATTTTTGTTATAATGTAATTGCCTACTTTCGGCCGCCTTATCTATGTTTTGTCGTGCCTGTTGTCGAATCTGTTCTAACGGTTCACCTTGTAAGTCTGCCCTCACCGATGAGTCAGTGTTGAAATCAGTCGATAGCAGAGTACGTTTTCCATATATAATCTCGTTTGGCGAATATCCAGTTGTAGTATGTATTACCTGATTGTAACAATCTTCTATATCCGATAATAGATCTACCCATGATCGATGTGATTTGTCGCAATACGTCCTGAATAATCTACCTAACTCTTTATTAACCCTCTCTGTCGAATTTGGCCGCGGATTTCTAACAGATGTGTGCGTTAATTCGATACCTAGTTGGCGAATACCTAACTCGAAAACTTTTGAAGTAAAGTTCGCGCCTCTGTCTGAACATAATGTCTTAATTGTGACCTGCTTATGAAACTTTTTTACACAAGTTAAAGTAGCCTTCCCACTAGCCTGGCGTAGTGGGTATAGTCTGATTAACTTACTATAAGCATCTTGCATTACGAATATGTATTTAAAACCCAATCGTCCTGCCGGTAAAGGTCCAAAAATATCGCAAAAAACTCTCTCTCCTATTTCCTTCGCTATTACAGTTTTTATCGGCCCCGTGTGCGTTTCCAAAGCATGTTTTGACTTCTGACATGCCTCGCAAGCTCTTACAACACGACCTATTATACGAGACATATTTGGGAAATAATATTGACGTTTCATCAGAGCATAAACCTTGTATCGCCCGAAATGACCTACTTCTTCATGTATGCTAACTATCAAATCCCTTAGTATGTTCTCGGGAACATATAACCTTAAGATATCCCCTTTTATGTCTCTTCTATAAAGAATCCCTTCTTTAAGCACGTAGTACTTTGATTCAGAAGTGTCTGCTGTTTGCACGCGTCTAATTATCTCACTAACAGTCTTGTCGCGACTTTGATAACTACCTATCTCTCTCCATCGCTCCCGCACTAATCGTCCTAATGATGTTTTTAAATAGATTCATTTCAGGCCCCGTGGCCTTGTTAGTTAATACATCAGTGGTCCCCTTTAAGTGTCGAGACAATACGTCTGCTACAATGTTTAGTTTACCTTTCACATGTTCGACTGTGTAATTAAATCGCCCTATATAATGTACCCAACGTATCATCCTAGCACTCAATAGTTTGCACGTCTGCAAGAAAATCAGACTTTTATGATCAGTCCTAATGACTAAATTCGCTCCTCTCAAATATGTTTCAAACTTTGACAAACTGAAAATGATGGCCCATAGTTCTTGTTCAGTAACTGTCCATTTGCGTTCTGTCTCTGTCAATGCTTTACTACAGAACCCTAATATTTGTTCTTCACCAGCTTCATTCAATTGATAGACATAACCCGAAACCCCCAAATTACTGCTATCGGTTTGTAAATAATAAGTTCCCTTAGGATCTGGGTGTACAAGAAGTATCGTGTCTATAAACAATTTCTTGACCCTTTCAAAACAATCGTTAATTTCCTCTGTCCATGACCATTTCGTATTTTGTTTTAATAGGTCACACAGTGGTTTAACCTCTTCGCTATATTTTGAAATAAATCTTCTGAAATAATTTATTAATCCCAGAAATCCTCGTAATTGTTTTATAGTCCGAGGTATAGGGAAGTCTAATATGGCTTTAACCCGTTCAGGATCCATACGTACCCCGTTAGTATTTACTATGTGTCCTAACAACTTTACCTCTACACATAAGAACCGACACTTCTCTAACCTTCCAGTTAAACCTGCGGTTTCTAATTTATCTAACACTCGATCTAAATGTTCTAAGTGTAACCTTATGTCCCCGGTAGTGAATATGACTATGTCGTCTAAATAGTTTACGCAAAACTCTCGTACTCCTACTAGGATATAATCCATTGCTCTCGAGAACCCTGCTACAGAAGTCTTTAAACCTTGAGGTAAAACATTATAAGTATACGTCTTCCCCATGAACGAGAACCCAGTATACTTCCTAGAATCTTTATGCAAAGGTATTTGAAAATAGGCATTATTCAAATCAATTAAACTGATATAATTTACTCCATGAAAGGATTGTAAAATCTCAGATGTGAGTGGAGGCGCGCCCGCGTCACCTACCATTTTCTTATTCAACTCTCGTGCGTCCAATAAGAGTCTTATTGACCCATCTCGCTTCTTAGTGAAAGTGAGAGGACTACAGTAAGGGGTCGCTTCCTGTCTGATCACGCCTAGTTTTTCTAACTCTTCTAATTCGGTTTTTACCTGTTCTCTATACGCCAAAGGTACCGGATAACTGTGTTTTACAAAAGGTGTTTCGTCTAATAGCTCAATAACGTGTACGTACTTGTTTGTCAAACCTAAACCTTCCGTAAATACCTTACAGTGTTTGTTTAACACAGGTAGTAATAATTCCTTTTGTTCATTACTTAAGTTCGCGTCATCTAATTTTAATCCCTTAAATTTCTCATTATCTAAATTCATGTCTGATACACTTTGTTCCACTGGCCTAGAGTTTTGATTTAATATTAAATTAATCGTGGCTGCGTTCGTCTCTCCCCCTAACCTTTCGATTTTGCAGTCCGAATTCAGCCTAACACAAGACCTAACGCCCATATGTTCAATAGTCAAAGTGTGTTCACCATTACAGTTCACTATTCCTTTTACCCGCTCTAACCAATCGTATCCTAGTATCAATGACCTAGGAAGACGTCGCATAACTAGTACAGGTGCTTCAACTAAAGTACTACCTAACTGAAACTCTATTAGCACTAACCGATTTGTGCTTTCACTTCGCGATCCAAACGCGCCTTGTATTTGAATTGCTGGAATAGCGATCTCTGGCAATGTCCCATGTTCTCTTAGAATAGAGTCGTACAATTCCCTAGTTATTCCACTAATCTGACTTCCCGTATCTATGAGTGCACTCATACTTCTTCCATACAATCTAACACATACTTCAGGTAACCTAGGTAAAGAATAATCAACACTCACATCGGTTTGTTCATCTAATTCATGATACATTGTGTACACATTCAAACCTCTCCTCATACAAGTTTCACAAGTCACGCCTAACTCATTACACTCTGTTACATTTTCAAACTGGTTTTCCAATAAGATTCCTATACTCCTAATTTCAAATTGACTACTATACTCGTTATAATCAACGCCGCCTCTTAACAACCGTTTAAGTCCCTTATCTCCGGTCCCCAAACTCTGTCCTGGCTTCCATCCACTATTAATTAAGATTCTATAGACTACACCTGTCTCTTCGTGATCTGAGGTCTTTCTGACGCCCGTGCCACACAAGACTAACTGACTTGACCTCGTTTGTGTTGGGCATTCTAGTTTTTTGATGAACCCTCCCCCACATTCTTAGACACAGTAAGATTCTCGCCCTCTTTCACGAACGTGATAGCCGGCCTAATTTGTTTAGATTCGGATACCGTAGGCCTGTTAAAGTTAACCCTAGAACCTAATCGACCACGATAGCCGCGTCCCCTCGTCGAATTTCCCCTAGCTCTCCAACTTCTTGTTGACATTGTTGCTACAATAGGTCGTCTCGATGGTGACTCATTGTATCGTCTACCTCTGTAATTATTACTAACAGTACCTCTCGTAAATTGCCTGGGTTTTTCAACAATATTTTGCTCTATGTTTCGAAGAAATTTCGCTCCGTTCATGATGTTAACTTCCTCTGTTCTAGTAAACCATAATCGTTGTATATCTATAGCATAATGTCGCATAATAGAATTGACCAAATCTCTCTCACTAAACGCAATAGTTAATGACTGCATTGATTCTGCTTGCTCAGCAAAATGTTCGGACATCGACATTCCCGAATCGCTTGAATATACCGCATTAATCAATTTATATCTTATAGATTCCTGAATTTGTTCGGTCCAATAATTTCGTCTAAAATCAATCTCGAAGTCAGCGAACGTAGTCCAGCCCTTCGAATACAAGTCCATAACCTTCCGAGCATGCCCCGAGATGCAACCTAACGCTATATCTATTTCGCGATCTAATCCATTTACCGCCCTTATATATTTCTTTAATCGTTTTAGAAAAACGATGGGGTTAGTGAATGGTTTTCCGTCGAAATTTGGTTTAGTTACTGACGGCTGTACAACATATAAATTCCGGGTCTCAGATAATGTACTTGTGCTCGCGGTTTCAAGATTTGACCCCTGCCTATCAGATTTTTCATTTTCATTAATCCCGTTCGACTCGTGTGAAGAAACGCTCGCAATTTCATTTGAACCGGTATTTGAATTTAACTGTTGTAATTTTGCTTCGAACTCGGTGATTTTTTTCAAAATCAACTCTAATGTAGCATTCCCTAAGGTCGTTGTTTGCTCGCTCGATTCTACGGTACTAACATCGCTTTGCCCCGCACCTACTTGCTTTGCTCTACGTCCCTTCCTACCTGAAGACATCTTTTTTTTTTTCAATTTGACCCTATTTCTTTTACCAACTTTGGTACTATCTTAAATATTTTTAATTTTTTACTTTCCGTGTAAAATTTAGTAATATGCAAAGTTGTAATTAGAATAATAGTGCAATACTGCTATAATTTGCAACCACATGCGCGAAGTGCTTTGATTATATGAATTCCCAGACTTTAAGCAAAATTTGTTAAGTCTAAGAAATAAGCACGGGATAAATAACTCGGTCTTTGTAATATCCTCTCTGAAAACCTGTAAATTGTACATTTATAAGACACATAGCTTATTTCTGCTCCTGCTCCCCCTATACATAAATAAATGTAAATGTACAACATATATATATAAAACAACATGCAGTGTGTCCTTAAAACTTATAATTTATAAATAGTAATGTAAGTTTATAAATTTTTCTCTCTCAAATACCCAATCACAATTTCTACGTTGTGTTATTTTTATGTTAATGTAAATCTAGTCATATCGTTATTTCGAATACGTACATAGATCCCTGGTCACTCGGCATCATATTTCTGTGATGGTACGTGGATCGTCTCTGTTTAATATTTGGTGATTGGCTATAATGAGGAAATTATTATAAATAAAACGGCTAAACTCAGGGACACCTTTAGCATTTGGAGTTATATGTTAATACACGTAATGCCAAGTATATGGCAGGCACAATACGTCGGGTGGACAATGTAGACGTCCCCAATCAAACTACCAGACTTTCGCGGTTTAAAAGAAGAACTTTATCTTATAGAATTATTATTTTGACTCATTCTACTCTCTCAAGAGAAAAACCTGAGGAGGAAAAAAAAACAGTTTAATTTATACGTTCTGGCTTGAATGAAAGGTCGGTTGATACATGTATATGCCGATTCGGCCATCTTCTACTGACCAGAGCTCCTTCTAGCACGGGGGGATCCCTGCGCCGGTATTCGGCATTTAAACATTTTTATTGGGGCTGCAGTCAACTTCCCTTGTTTCGCTGCGAAGCGTTTTCAATTGCCTAGGTACGGAAACCTAGGTTCTTTTCAATGAGCTCTGGGCTCGCCCCTTACCATGGTATATTTTGGTATATATATTCATTTGTTATATTATGTCTAAATTGGCCAATTTAGAGGTCGGGAAGTCGCTGCTTATAAGACATGGCGTGTATTGGTGTGCCGGAACTCTGCCGCCAGGAGCCACCTAATCGACCGTGTGCCTTTTTTTTAATTAAATCCGACTTTATAAGTCATGGATATCAAATTAATAATTCTCCCGAATTATGCTTTCGAATGTCCCTAGGTTTTACCAGAATACAGTGTCGTCGCTCGATCTCCCAAAACCTCGGCGTAACAATGACACACAAAAAAAAAGGTTTATACCTGCCCTTTTTTTTTGTCCGCTCGCAGCCATCGATGCTCGCTGCCTCTCGTACATTTCTTGAAATGATTATTAACCGCGATGGCACCGTGGTTAAGTCATTTCTCTATCTACTAGAAGGTCAGGGTTCGAAACTTTGGCAACTATTCCTAAATCTTTCGTAGTTGTATACATTACAATTAATTTAAAACATCACTTGTTTAGTGCAGAGAATAACATCGTGAGGAAAACTACAAGTCTGAGAGTTCTCTATGAAGTCCGCGCTCAGTAGTGAGCCGGTGAAAGCTGTCCATGTTGATGAAGACTATGTTGATACCGCGGTAGCTAGTAGTTTATTAGTACACCACCTTATTTTAGCTATTGAGTGATTTTTCTACCAAATCAATAATTGTAACGACAAGAGTCATTCCATCAGACTGCATTAGACTGCTAATTCAATTCTAATCCCTATTTAATGCTGAATAAGAGCTAGTATTATAAATAGGTGCACTGCTGAAAAAAAAAACCTAACCTAATTTTTACTTAATAATAGGAAATTGTGATTGGTAAATAGGTCATATGAGAAAATCTTAATATTGGAGCTCAAGTTAGTTCGATACATGGTTTCTTTGTATCTTTGGCTTTGTTAATATTACAATACGATAGTCTAGCCTCCAAACAAATTGAATCTCCATTATTAAATGTCTAGGAAAATGTATCTAAATATAGCAAATAAAAGATGATAGTTATACCCAAGTGCATTTATTTCTGGTAAATAATTGTTTATTTACTCATACAGTTGAGTATTTAGAAAAAAAGAAGAGAAACTGAATTTATTATTTAGACTGGAAATTAAGTAACTTTATTACATTAATTAATTCCCGGCCGAACATTTGCTTCCTAAGCCATACTAATTATTGAAAGGGAAAAGCAAATATTCAAACAAAAAAACCCTTTCGGCTTTATATAATATTATGTACATCATTTTATCTAAAATACACACATGCCCACATAATCAATAGAGATATTATCCACAATTCTTACTTCTATAATAAAGTAAATTTTAAGGACACACATTACACAGTTTTATACAATCAATCTAGATATATTCAGATCCCAGCTCCGCAGTTAATTATTTCGTCTCATTTAAACACTTTGGTTTAAGTAGTTTAATTTTATGTTCAAACGTGGAGTTAACTCATTGTGCGGTCTAGAGTATAGATACGATTTTTATAGCCTCGTATTCATAATTTAAGGATTATGTAAATCATTACAAACAAAATTTCTAGAACCCACCTCTGCTAAAACCAAGTTGTGGGTCCCCGATTTCCGTCATATAAAATACAAAGTGTGTAATGCATTATCTGGATTCATTTCTAATTAAATCAATCAATTAATTTAATTAACTAGGGTTGTGGAGCTGATTTCAAAATAATCTAGTCAAAATAATACAAAATATAATACATCACCCAATACCAGCTGCTGTCGGCTCAAAACACACACTGATTAATTAAGATTTTACACTATCAAATTTTACTAGTTACTAATTTTAACAATACTAAAATTATTATTTCAATTTTACAATTTTTCTTTTCTCAAAACTTTAATTTTGAATATCGAAATTAATGTCGAAATAATCTCGAATAGAGTGATGAGTCTCGAAGGCTGAGGGCCCGAATGCATCCTTCTCGACGACTGTCCTTTTGCTAATATCGTCTCCCTTCTCTACCTTTCGACTTTCTCCCTCTTCCTGTAACAGAAAAACACACGAGAGCATCTGATTCGTCTTTTGATCGTCTCCTGCGCACCCCTGAATTTTTATTGGTGGACAGAAGAAATGGTGTTTCAAAGTTCCGCCTTTTGACACACCTCGGTGTTCCTGAATGGTCCGATTTTGGCTTCACAATTATTTCTCATGTTCCCATGGTGTTTTTTTACTTTCGCGCAATCTGGTTGCAATATATGGCATTGTTTATTACACTTACAAAGATTTCTAAGTTAAAATTGACGGCTTTATCAAATTTATGACCGACCCTAACGCAATTTTAAAAACTTAAGCTAATTTATTGTTTGTTTATGGATAGGCTCAAAGAAATTTTGTTTTAAGACGTATTTCTCAGTATTTAATTTATTTCATTTCTTTATTTTTTTGTTCTACCATTCTTTTAACATTTAGAGTGATTTATCTCTCAAGCCGTTTGCTTTCTAAAAGCAAAACTTAAAGTAACGGCCATAAAAAAATCTATGATGAATAGGTATGACTATCTCAATTGCTTATGTATTTTATAAAAATAAAAATGTTATAATATGTATTGCAACATTTTTTTAAAATAAGAGCAACTTCTGAGTTTCTTGTCCTCAATAGAATTTGCTTTCTGAACCGGTGGTAGTCTTGACATAATCATAACTGGCACCTTTCTACATGGAATTAAAAAAAATTGATTCAAAGTGTAAATTTAAAAATCCCGTGTAAAAATATTGGATTTTTGAATTGTCATTTTATCGATAAATACTGTAAAACGCACTAAGTTTCAGAGTGTTAAGAAGCTCTCGAAATGTATTTCAATTTTGAAATAATATTTACTTTGGAGATTCAATTTCAAAGTCGTAGGCAAGATTTAAAAGCAATTACATGTTCAACGTGATGTATATTGCATTGAAATTAATATTATATTTATGCATCAAAGAGTAATTGAATCACTGTATTAGATAATAATATGCAGAATAGAAAGCGGTTATAGCTTAATGGTTAAGACGTCGGCCTTCTAGTTGGGGGATACGGGGTTCGATCCGGGTCACGCACATCTAACTTTTCGGAGTTATGTGCGTTTTAAGTAAATTAAGTATCACTTGCTTTAATGGTGAAGGAAATCGATAGCTCAACGGTTAATGAGCGGACTTAATCCCGCAAGGTCGGCGCGCGGTTCAAACCCCACCCGTTGCACTATTGCCGTACCCACTTCTGGCACAAGCTTTACGCTTAATTGGAGGGGAAAGGAGAGTATTAGTCATGATTAGCATAGCTAATATATTTTTTTTTAAATCAGTGAAGGTAAAATGAAGTCAAAGCACATATTCGAGAGTCTTTTGCAAATTCTTTTTTATGTTCTATTCATAGGTACCTAGCTGTGAGGTATTTCTGAATATCTTGTCTTAGTGGGGCGCTTACGTTATTAAGACTTAAATACTTACATGCAAAAATTTCAAGTTTTTCCGACCCAGGATTTCATGTCTGTCAGTTTATCCTTTTAAACAGTACTCACAGTCGACACTAATGGTATTTTGTTTTTTGTTTCAGAATTGAAACGTCGAGACACCATTTAAAATAACAGGTTTATGAAACAAAAAGTGAGAATAAGATAAAAATTAGTAAATAAATTCCTGAAAAACCCTTCAATAGAGACAAAAAAAAAATGTATCTGACACCATAAAGTGTAGTGCAGCATTAAATTTTCTATCATAAAACTGTCTATTTGTAGTGTTTTTAGTGTACTTTAGTGATGAAACTTAGTGTGAGTGCGTACCGCGCCCACGCGGCGGCGCACAAGAAGATCCTCACTTCGTCGTACCAGCAGCACTATGGAAGCACAGCAGCACCCTCCAGTAATCCTCTACACCCGACGGCATTTACACCACAGGTATGTCTTAAGGTCCGGCTACACGCTCCGTCTTGCCAGCGTAGTTAAAACTGCACAGGTGCAGTCTAATCCTTAGTAGCATTTGGAACTGCGCGGGATACTGTCTTGCCATCCACTCGCACTTAACTGCACAAACTGGCTTGTGTAGGCTAGACGGAGCCGGAGCCTTAGAAATAAGTATGTACCTACTATGCATTTTAACTAAGAAGGGCACGTCTATATTTGGAATGTCAGAAATGTCAATGTCATACTTTTTTTTTCGCGAAGATGTCACTCATTCTTAGCACTGTTTCACGCGATCATGATACATTATTAAGTAAAGCTAGTTTTAATAATATATAATAATTTTTAATATACATTAATTTAATTCTACAATAATTTGAGATTTCGATATTGTTATATTTTTTTCGTGATTCACCCTTTTTTGTTTGTTTCTTAAAAATAAAACTGTTTTTAAATCAAGCAGATTTTTTTTGATCATTAGTGGTACAAAATGGTGTATTTCCTTCATTAAAAGACCACAGGTCTATTATGTTAGTTATAGGGAACAGAAAACTTAGGTACGTATTCTTTATTTAATTCATACCAAGCACATAAATCATAGACATGGAAAGTTGCGGCGGGACGACTGTTTTTCTTATTATTATAATCACAAAAAATTGTTCAAAAAATATACCCAATTAGAAAAGATTATGTTTTGTGCTTGTAATAATAAACGAAAATAGCTTATATAAGCTTTGCGTTTTCTTTTACTTGACAATGAAATGTGATATTATGTGTAATGATAATTTTAAACATAATAATTAATAGAAGAGCTTAGAAGTATTTAGATTTGTTGGGAATCAACAAAACTTATGCAATCTGATTATCTCTCAGAAATAAAAAAATAGTTAGGTATGAAAGAAAATTTTGCAGGCAATATGACTCTCCTTTAGTCGTACCTAATTCAAAATATATAATTAATAGAAAAACGAACGTAAGCATCTAAATCTGTTTGGAGTCAGCAAAACTTATGAAATACTATCACCACTTTATAGGTAATAGGATAGGTAGGTATGGAAGAAAATTCAGCAGGCAAAATGCCGCTCCTTCAGTCGTACTTCAATATAATTTCCATACTAAAGGCATAAGTTGTGCACGCCGCGTTCCGATCCGATGGCCTTGCCCAATATACCGAGCAGTGTCTTGAGATTTTCCAACTTCCACTATTCAATAGATCGCCGTCTAGTGGGTTTTATGTAACCCCCGAGTTTTGCACGCCGTTTGTTTTAAGATATAATACGAGTATACTTATCCGGTCGTTGTATTGAATTTACTGCTATATTGCAATTCTGGACGTTGATACGAGTCTATCGGACTTTTGACAAAAGTAATAACAAGTCTCCTTTTGTATTCTTGAACTATTTTATTACCTACAAAACTGATTACTACAGTTTGTCTGTAGAATTTTCTTTTCAGTTTCATTTAACATTCAGCTATTTTGGAATGGTAGTGAGGTGTTTTTTTATATAACCTAGAGATTACATTATTAGAATAATGGGTTACACTTAGTTGTGTTATAATATTTTAATTTTGGTATTCATCATCACCATGATCAATTCATCGCCAGCTCATTACAGAGCACGGGTCTCCTCTCAGAATGAGAAGGTTTTTGGCCATAGTCTACCACGCCCGTCGAGTGCGATTGGCAGACTTCACACACCTTTGAGAACACTATGGAGAACTCTCAGGCATGCATGTTCCTGACGATGTTTTCCTTCACCGTTAAAGCAAGTAATATTTAATTGCTTAAAACGCACATAGCTCAGAAAAATTAGAGGTGCGTGTTCTGGATCGAACCTCTGACGTGCGATTAGGAGGTTCTAACCACTAAGCTATCACATCTATTACGTATACATACCTGTCTTAAAGGTAAAGTTCGTTCGAAGATGAAAAACGTTCTCTCCGCTATTTGTTACATTAGCCACATTATCTTCCGTAAAAGTAATAACTTATATTATGAACGCTGTTCCAATCGGCTGCGCAATTCCATGTCCAATATACCGTGCAATATCTTGAGCTTTCATCCTTTCACGACTCCGATAGGTCGCTGTCCATCGAGATTTATGAAACACTACTCCGAATTTAGGTCTCCATTTATTTTCTAGGTACGTATTCGTTGACCTTATTGAATTTTCTCATACAGTGTTCGTTTCAAATAACCTAAATTACCCATTTAGTAGAAAAGTTTATCTCATCCCCTGCTGTTTGGATTTTTTTTTGTTTTTGATCCCGTTTTTAAATATAACTTTGGACTGGAAATTGTTAAAGCATAAAGCTTATTTACATATAGCTACAGAGTTGGAGCCAAGGGAAATCGCTTTTTTACCTTACAGACTAGTACAGGCTCTATTTTATATGTATAATATACACCTAAGTAATTCTGAGAAAGAAAGTTTACGATTATGAAGGTGTAATGTAAATGTAAAAAAATGAATAATTTATTTCAATTTATGTAGTGTAGAAAGCATTACCTACTACTTATGTGGATTTAAGAGGGGTCTCTCCGTCACTCGCTTCATACAAACGTAGTTCCAATTTCATTTGAATATTAAGCGACCAAAGTTCATGAAATTTTGCAGACATATTCTAGAAACTAATATCTATGTCTGTGGTTTTCCAGATTTCTGTTAAAGTATTCGGTTTCAAAGTTACGCGGTCTTAAAAATTTACATACTCTACATATATTACTCTACATATTTTTAGAAAAATCTAAAACACTAGATAACAATTGTTAAGAAATTTCTAAATCACTACTGTTTTCGTCATTCGCTTTATATATCATCATATATATCATATCATATCATGTTTTATGTCATCAATTTGTAGACAAATTAACTATACCTTCAACAAATTATTGACGCGTGGTGAAAAGTAATGATGAGGTCTAAGTTGGATTGGAATGCACTTGCTGATACCTAAGAACAAAGCAAAATCACTGAATTTAAATCGTTAATAATTTCATTTCGTACAAATAAACCGGCCAAGTACGAGTCAGACTCGCGCACCGAGGGTTCCGTACTCGGGTATTTTTTTTCAACATTTTGCACGATAAATCAAAAACTATTTTGGTTAAAAATAAATAAAAATCTGTTTTAGAATGAACAACCTTTCATACGGTATAGTTATCTTACTTTGAAAATTGAAACACGTTTTAATTTTTTTTTCTGTGTTGTAATCACAAATTCACGGTTTTCAGATTTATTCCTTTACTTGTGCTATAAGAGCTACCTACCTGCCTCATAACTCTAGGTCAACGGGATGTACCCTACAGATTTTCTTGACAGACACAACGGACGGACAGACACACGGACAGATAAACAGACAGACAAGAAAGTGATCCTATAAGGGTTCCGTTTTTCCTTTTGAGGTACGGAACCCTAAAAATTAAAATGTTTTTCAATTTTCAAAGTAAGATAACTACTAAGTGGGGTATCATAATATGAAAGGGCTTTACTTGTATATTCTAAAACAGATTTTCATTTATTTTTATGTATAATAGTTTTGGATTCATCGTGCAAAATGTCGGAAAAATTACCCGAGTACGGAACCCTCGGTGCGCGAGTGTGACTCGCACCAGTAGACCATCTACTATAATATTTTAACGCTGCGGCAATCTCGCTTGAACTTTCTGCTCATCGCTTAGTCTAGTTACTATAACGAGTACTAACGAGGGGGCAAACAAGATAATAGAAAACGGTTCCCCACGGATTCTTGTTAAACTTATTATGTGGAATTTTAATTATGCCGTAGATGAGAGTAGGTTATAATTATTTCCTGTTATTTTTCCTTCTCTATGCCCTAAGGGGATTAGATCCTTTTTTAAATGAATTATAATATACATAAGCGAGAAACAGCAACATTTAATTGATTGTAAATCGTAATAGGTAAGCAAAAAATAGACTTCTAAAACGTAAAGACTTAATATATTAATACTACATGAATACCTAGCAGACGAGTAAGTATAACACACTCATTTATCACCCTTGGAGTGGGTTGTTTTTATATATTTAATTATTTTTCATTCATATGAAATTCATTCAGTATTCATATACTAGGTAGGTAAATACATGATGGAGTAGTGATATTTATAGACAATTTAGTGCAATAGTACAAGTTCGAACTACGAGTTATATCTCTTATAAACATATAATAACTAGATATACCTATCTAGTATCTACTTATTATATCTACTTATCATAGATATTATTTTCCCAAGTATTACGAGTAATTCTATTAAAGTTATCACTGTCTTTCAATTGTCCACTGGTGTTAAGGTTTCAGTAAACAAAATTATGCTGTTTAAACGATTTGTTTAGAAAGGCAAGAATCCCAAAGGCTCCAGGCGCTCAGGCGTAAAGGTTAAATTATTTACGCAAATCTCTTATCCAAGCTATCTCATCTAGTTGAACCTATAAACGAGAGATCGCTGAATTGAAATCGAAAGGAAAAATTCATTTCAGGGAGACTCTATATCGATGTTTCAGAGTGATCATTTTCTACTGAAGTGTTCAATCACATTTGTGCGTGTAAAAGCATAGGTTTGTATAATCTAGATCTAGGTAGGTATATTAATATCATAAATAGGTACCTAAAGTTTGTAAGTTTGGATGTAGGGGGTAATCTCCGGAACTAACTATACGATTCTGAAAATTCTTTCACTGACAGACAGCTACATTACCCCGATGCTATATGCGTTATAAATTATAATGACAGGCGAACGAAGTCATACGCCTTCACTAAGAACGATTTTCAAAACTTCCGTTTGAGCGAAGCCGGGGTGTGTCAACTAGTTTTTAACCCCTGACCCAAAAAGAAGGGTGTTATAAGTTTGACATGTGTATCTGTGTATCTGTCTGTGGCATCGTAGCTCCTAAACTAATGAACCGATTTTAATTTAGTTTTTTTGTTTGAAAGGTGGCTTTATCGAGCGTGTTCTTAGCTATAATAATCCAAGAAAATCGGTTCAGCCGTTTGAAAGTTATCAGCTCTTTTCTTGTTACTGTAACCTTCACTTGTCGGGGGTGTTATAAATTTTTAATGTTTGGGCTGGATTATTCGAAGGAAATTAAATAAAAATGGAAATTAAACTATTTCATCACGAGACTCCAAGGGGTTCTTGTGATTTAAATTAATTTAATCTCCAGTTAGATTTTGTGTGGACACCGACGGCAAGCAGCCGTGTCTCCGAGCGACGCTTCACTACTGATTCGTATAATTTCAATAACTTGGTATCAATATATTTTCCGAATAGTACGGCGTTATTACGGAGTTATTGCTACATTTATACGCACCCCTTATTACCTTAATAAATGAAGTTTGCAAATCATTGATCAAGTAAAATAAGATGTAAAAATTTATTTCAACAAGCGCCTCTTGTGAGATGGAGATTCATTAAATTTAAGATGGGATTTCTTAAGTTCAAGTGCTGAAGGCGTCAAAGTTTGAAGATTTTCTATAATTTATTGCCAGACGATTTTCAAAGATAATGCAATATAAATAAAGTTATTTTCAGAATTTTCCCCGTCCCATCGTAAAATCGCCCTTTATTTATTTTTCATTATGGCCAGGCGTACATTGGCAATCTCTACTTTTAGCAACAGTAATGGTTGATTTTTAGAAGCGTAGGCTTCCGCATTCACACATTTCATAGCTGCCCTGACAAGTTTCTGTTTGTTTTTTACACGGCTGTCCAAAAAAGAGTGTAATGTTTTCAGGTTTTAAGTATGTATCCAAGTTTCCATTTCATTTAATAAACAGCAGATCTGAGGATTTGTGAAAACTGATTTTTAAATAACTTGTTAGACGCTATGGCTGCTGGATCGGCTAACGCTCAGGCAATAGTAGTCAATGTGCGTTCAGCCTAATTACCCAATTGCGCTTAAAGAAGATGTTCTCTGCCTATTGATTTCAGTAAATTGATTCCAGTAGATATCTTAAGATTGATTTGAGCACCTTGTTTATTTGAAACCCGATCTGTTTATAGTCAAAAGCAGAGTGATCAAAAGAGTGACTATCAAGTCACAAGGTTGTTTTAGAAAGGATTATAACAACACTAGATGATGACTGCGACATCGTCTGCGTAGTTTCAGGTTTTTAAAAATTCCGTGGGGACTTTTTAATTTTCCAGGTTAAAAAGTAGCCTATGTTCGTCTCCGGGAAGTAAGCTAACTCTGTACCAAATTTCATCAAAATTAGTTAAACCGTAGGGGCGTAAGCTAACAGACAGACACACTTTCACATTTATAGTATTAATAGATTTAACAAAAAATAAGTTGTTACATGCTATTTAAAAGTACAAATTGTGCTATTTCAGACGAATCTGTTACATAAATTGAGTTAAACAAAATAAGCGGTTATATAGTTCTACAAAACTGGACTGTTATTCCTGTCCGGTTATCCAGCTTGGCTAAATGCCAAACCAAATTGTAGTTCTTATGCTGTCGTGGTCCTAAACGCGATACAACTTTAATCTTTATGGTATTGCTATATATGGGTATCATAAAGATGGAAAAGATGCAAAAAGATTAAATGTATTATCATTTTATTACATGTATTATCATTTTATATAGTATTTATTATCATTTTATTCATTTTTTTCATCTCATGTACCTACTGTAGAAAGTTTGTAAGAGGATATTTAAGCACCAGAGGCTCAATCTAATGATTATTATCCTGCTGTAACTTTATCAGAACAATAATAAATGATTATGTTTGTGATTATGAACGTCTACTTAGGAATTAAGAAGCAAAGCTGCCGAGCTGTATTAAGAAGAACTGCGGGATACCAGTGCTCAGCTCTTCGGGTTATGTAGGCGAAGGAATATGTGCAGCTATCCGTGTACTCTCTCGCCTCCATGACCTGAAGAATTGGGCAATTACATCAGTGGAGGAAGAAACAAGAGTGGAGTCAATGTGTCAAGAGTGGAAAAGAAAATGTTTTTTTAGCACGTAATATTATACTAATATTATAAATGCGAAACTGTGTCTGTCTGACTCTCTGCTACCTTTTCACGGCCCAAAAGTTAAACTGATTTTGATGAAATTTGGTACAGGGTTAGCTTATATCTCGGGGACAAACATAGGCTATTTATTATCCCGGAAAATCAAAGAGTTCCAATGGGATTCCGAAAAACCCATCCGTTTAACCGATTTGTATGAAATTAGCTTGCGTTCCTGTAATTGATATAGGCAACTTTTTATCCCGGGAAATCAAACAGATCCCACGGGACCTTAAAAAACCTAAATCCACGCGGACGAAGTCGCGTGAATTTTCTAGTAATAAATATGTGCATTTTCAGATTGATTGACTTCAAAATGTTTCGTTTAATTTATGCTAGCGATTATTACTTACGTGATTTTAGGTAGGTAGGTACGTGTGCATGCAATGCAATTAGGTAAATAAATAGGACATGTCTGCATTTTTCATTAGTGCATAGCCTTTCAGGGTAAGGACTGTATTATTAATCGACTGAAATACAATTACTCCTTATTTCAAGTACATCACAGTGACAACACACAGCAAAGCATGAAGAAAGACCTAAAGAAAAGAAGAAAAAGTAGAATACAAAAGGTGATTTTATTTAAATTTGTTATTTCAATCCTATTGCTCTATCCTATTGTATACTTTTTTTACCCTCGACCCAAAAAGAGGGGGGTTATAAGTTTGACGTGTGTGTATCTGTCTGTGGCATCGTATCTCCTAAATGAATGAACCTTTTTTAATTTACTTAATTTTTTTTTGTTTGAAAGGTGGCTTGATCGAGAGTTTTCTTAGCTATAATAATCAAAGAAAATCTGTTCAGCCCTTTTAAAGTTATCAGCTCTTTTCTAGTTTTCTTATAGAGGTTTTTGTGTCGGGGTTTTTTTTAAATTTTGAGTTATTTCTATTTTAGTATAATCCGTATCATCATTATCATTATCATAGTTCTATAAACATAAACTTAGGGATAGGTGCTTGAATCCGTACCGCAAAGTCACGGTTGGGAAACTCCACAAAAGATGGACGGAACATCTCAAGGGAGTCGCTGGTAGCCGATGAACTGCTGAACAAGACCGATACTCTATTCTGCTGATCCTCGCAAGAGAGTAGAGACTGTAAACTTGTAAAGGAGGACATCTATTGGTTGATCCAAAGACGATACTAAACAGAAATAATGGGAAAATATTTATTATTTTCTGTCCTGTCTGGCTGTCTAAACCAATATCACTTTCGATCCTTCACATAACGACTCATAAAGCATCTGGCACATATGTTCCGATCGTAAACCCTTCTGTTATTATCAACTCGAGATGGGACGAAGTGGACGCTGTTCATGACATTTTAATGACTAAAATGGCTGACACTTGTGCTGAGGTCAAACATTTTATTTTCGACCCAAATGTAATGGTAATTGTTTGTCCAAATACTTTACCAGTAAGATTCAATACTATCGGTTGTAAATAATAATAATATTAAATAATAATAAGGGTGTTTTTGGTGGACATCACCATTCCATATGACGAGAACCTCGTGAGAGCTGAGACGGAGAAAAAACGCAAGTATCTTGATCTGGCTCACGAGGTTTCCGACATGTGGCATGTGGAGTCCACCGAAATCATCCCAATCATCATATCTGCAAACGGGTTGATCCCAGTCAGCCTCGCTCACCATCTGAGGCGACTGGGGTTCCGTGGCAGTTCGCTCGCAGCCAGGATGCAAAAAGCGGTCTTGCTAGACTCGGCTAGGATAGTCCGCCGCTGCCCTGACCCCCGGCCGTTTGGTCTCCTCTGCCGGGGTGTAATCCTCCGCCCGGTACAAATATTATGTATTTATGTAAATGTATATGTAGGTTTATTTATTTTTATGTATGTAAGTATATTATATTCTCTTTGGCTTGTATATATATCTATTTTGTAACCGGGCGTGAGAGTAAGTTATATAAATAATAATAATAAATATTATTTACTGCATGCCCGAGATTATTCCGCGTGGTTTTAAGTTTTTTTGAATCCCATTGATTTTCTGCAATAAATCTCCGCATCTGTCTATCTCTGGGATGCAAGCTATCTCTGTACCATATCAAAATCGGTTATGTAGATTGGCCGTGAAAAGGCAACAGACAAACACAGACTTAGTTTGTTCGCATATATGGAATTAGTATGGTTATGGATAAGTTATACATATTATATGGGTTTATTGATCTGTTTTTGTAAAAGGCGTAGTTATACGCCTTGCGTTCAGATTCCAGTTTTGATTTTGCGACTATAATATTTCCCATAGCAAAGGACTAACGTGATGATATGAGTCTTTACTGTAAAACTGATACTAAGGACTTAGGCTTACTATCCAAGTTACCTACATCCTAAAACTCCTTTATGTCTCAAAAATGTAAATATAAAGCATAGCCTATACATCAATAATACTCGTAACCCGCCTTATTGTTTCTTTTTATATTCACACGAGATGTTCTGAGAATGGCTCTAAGTTATTGAATTTTTAATATAGCCCGAGGACTAATAAATATCTTCTCATCGAATATTCATGAAGGTAGGTGCCTATTTATGATATTATCAAGAGTTTATAGAGTATTTCAAGCCTGATTTGAGGGATGGAAACCTCAGATAGGTATCCTTTGTGAGCATAAATTATAGTTTTACTGTCTAACGTTAAAGTCAGACTATCTCGAGATTATAATATATAATATATTAGAAATATTTAGTTAGTTATATACATAATTTACTATTAAATAATGCTCGCGACTTCGTCCGTATGGATAGAGGTTTTTTAATCTCGCTCTTTGATTTTCCGACATAAAAAAGTACCCCATGTATGGATTAGCAGACTTCACACACCTTTGAGAGCATTATGGAGAACTCTCAGGCATGCAGGTTTCCTCCCGAGGTTTTTCCTTCACCGTTATAGCTAGTAATATTGGATTACTTAAAACGCACATAACTCGGAAAAGTTAGAGTGCTTGCCCGGGATCGAACCCCTGACTTGAATAGGAGGCGGATATCTTAAACACTATAGGCTATTCATCCATCCATCCATCAGCCTGTAAGCGTCCACTGCTGGACATAAGCCTTTCCAAGAGCGCGCCAGCAAACACGGTCCTCCGCCTTCCTCATCCACCCGCTCCCCGCCACCTTCTTCAGGTCATCGGTCCAGCGGGCTGGAGGTCGTCCTACACTGCGCTTACCGGTACTAGGCTATTACTGCCACTACAATATTATATTGCAGCGCTGTGTATGTTTCAGGTTTAACCTATATTTTACCCTAAGCTTTAACTGAACGTTCTGCAGTTAGTAGATATCACACTATTATGTGCATAATAAACACAGTGTCTTCACTGCAACATGCTTCTATATTATCGGAGCAACTTAAGGACTTAGCAAGTTTATAGCAATAGTAGGTATAGTTAAATAGCTGTCAGTTCCGGAGTGTCCATGCCCTTATAATTATATCGTAGAATTTACAACTTTGAGCTATGATCAATAACAATATACGTGATATTATACTTACGTATTCACATTGTATGGCACATAATAGGTATAATTCGTACCTATTTGGTACTTTGTACTCGGAAGTTGAAACAAAATATTGGTGTCTATAAAGTGGTTTGAGTGTCATAACTCATAAAGTGTTTCGTCCCTTTATAAAGGAAGAGTACCTACTTGTCTTTCGTTGAGTGCCCTTCCGAAAAAAGTGAATATTGAGAAATTATTTAATAAATAAGAAACCCAATTGTTGTTTGTTATTGTAAAAGCTCCAACTACAATAAATCCCAGGACAACTGTTAGTATCTTGTTGGCAACTGAAAGCTCAGCAGAAAAGTTTGGATTTTCACCATTTAGACTAACTTTATCTTAGATTTTAGTGAAAAATTTTAGAATTTACTGTAATCCGAGCGTTTACATTAGCAGTCCCCTGGCGGCAAAAGTCAAAAAAAAATCAAAATTTAATTTCTTCAAGTGACTATGACTAATAATAATAATTGATGTATGACTAGTGTCTCATATTATAGCCTACCTACATCTATAACTCTACAACGGGTTGGGAAAGCAGATTCTGCTCTGAATTAAGTATACCACTGTATAAATATTCAAAATCAAAATATTTTTATTCAATTAAACTTTTACAGATACTTTTGAATCGTCAAATGCATCTAAACTAAACCACTTACAGGCTTGGGTAATCTAAAGATCAGCCGATGGCTTAGGGAAAAGCAGGATAAAGTAGCATCACATACCCATACGTTATTATCATCTATTTGCTTACTTAAAAATTTATTTTGTAACATTACCTTGAATCCAGACAAACTCTGAAGTAGAAATCATTAAAATATAAAAGAGTTCCTGTGAAACGCTTGAAAAATCTACGTTTTTTCATTTGATAATTCTATTCAATAGCGAAAAAAAAGGTGTCGAAGGACTCGGCGATCTTCAATGTAATTTATTAAAATTACCACTTCAATGCCGGCGAAATTGGTCTTGCGAGGATTCTAAATGCAAATCTGAGCCACCTGCCTTTAACAGGGCTCTCTCCGTCACTCGCTTCATACAATCGTAGTTCCAATTTCATTTGAATATTAAGCAACCAAAGTCCATGAAATTTTGCAGACATATTCTAGAAACTAATATCAGTGTCTGTGGTGTTTTAGATTTTTCTAAAAATATGTAGTTTTAAAATTACAGGGGCTCAAAAATTTGTATGTAAATTTTTAAGACCGCGTAACTTTGAAATTGAATACTTTAACAGAAATCTGGAAAACCACAAACATAGATATAAGTTTCTAGAATATGTCTGCATTTCATGGACTTTCGTTGCTTAATATTCAAATGAAATTGGAACTACGTTTGTATGAAGCGAGTGACGGAGAGACCCCTCTTAAACGTACAAAAATTGGATCTCTCATAGCAAAGGATTTGAATGCCTACATAACTACTTCTAATTTTACACAGAAGCGAGGCATAATAGAATGTATTTAATGGGAGCATCATTTAAATGCGTGTTTGTAGTTTATAAATATCCAAAAGAAATACATAATTAATACGAAAATGGTGTTAGCCCAGTGGTTAAGAGGTCGGCGTACTACTCGGTTGGTCCGTAATTCAATTCCGGGCACGCACCTTAAACTTTTCGGAATGATGTGCCGTTTTAAGCAATTAAACTTGCTATAAGGGTAAACGAAAACTTCATGAGGAAATGATCCTTAATGTTATAACCCTGTGCTAATGTGTCGAACACTTTTGGTCGAAGTTATAAGCGACAAGTTTTATTAAAATTACAATTGCTTGCAGAAACATCCAAGATGAAATCGATTGAATATATATTATGATAATCTTGTTTTTTGGGAGTATAACGTTTCGTAACCAATTTTTCTTGAAAATACCATCAATGATAGGAAACTGGAATCTTCTTAAAACTAACTAAAAACTAAAACTGACGAGTTCGATTGATGTTTTTTTTTTTTGTAAAAATAAGGAATATCAGTGCCTTTAAATTGTCTAGCCGAGCCGTGGTAGCTTAGTGGTAAAGACGGATGCCTCCTACTTGAGAGGTCGGGGGCTCGATTCCGGGTACTCACTTCTAACTTTTCGGAGTTATGTGAGTTTTAATCAGGCTTTAAGCATGTAAATATCACTTGCTTTAACGGTGAAGGATAAAATCGTGAAGAAACCTGCACGCCAGAGAGTTCTCCATAATATTCTCAAAAGTGGGTGAAGTCTGCCAATCCGCTCTTGGCCAGCGCGCACCGTGGCGGACTAGATCCTAAACCCTTCTCATTTGAGAAAAGACCCGTACTCAGTTATGGGCCAGCGATGAGCTGATCATGATGATGATGATGATGTAATTTGACTAATTATAACACTAAGTTTTTTTAAATTTACTATCAACATAATAAAGAAACAATTCAATATCACGTAGCACGCATTGCAAACGCCACAGACGTTTGACTCTCAATGCGTCTTATAAAGTAAAATAATATTATGTAGTGAATGTTTCTCTTTAAATAAAATATTATGTTAGCGAGGATTCCACAGGTCTGAATTTGCTATCGCTTTTGAAATACGCCGCAGAGATAATTATTTTAATCTTATAATCCGATTTTGCGCTCAAAATTAATCCTTTTCATAATAATATTATTTTCCATGTCCTGTACCTTTATCAACTTTTGCTTTTCTTTTAAATTCTTTATTCTGTATTAAACCACAACTAATAATAAATAATCAATTTAAATTAATAATAATTATAGTACTGTTAACGCATATTTGCTTTTTAACCCCCGACCCACAAAGAGGGGTGTTATAAGTTTGAAGTGTGTATCTGTGTATCTGTCTGTGGCATCGTAGCTCCTAAACTAATGAACTTATTTCAATTTAGTTTTTTTTTGTTTGAAAGGTGGCTTGATCAAGAGTGTTTTTAGCTATAGTCCAAGAAAATCGGTTCAGCCGTTTGAAAGATATCAGGCTCTTTTCTAGTTACTGTAACCTTCACTTGTCGGGGGTGTTATAAATTTTTAACTTACACTTGTTACATTATAAGTATGTAATAAATTAGTTATGAATTATTAGTCTGTAAAAACCTTTTGAAGGACCATATATTTGTTTTGTTGGTACCTACTCTCTCACTTTTTATGTTATAGGCGTTTTATTATAAAGGTTTTTAGGGTAGGGACACAATTTTGCGTTTATGAAAAAGCCATTTCATACAGGTTATTATCCTCGTAATTGGTTCATAATTTATTATATTATTTAAGTGTAATTATTTAAGATATCGTAGAGAAATATAATAATTATGTAGTAGGGTACAAAGAAATCATCAAGCACACTTTATAGGGAAGTATCCATTTTGTACATTTTAGATTTTCAGACATGTTTAGTAATTTGCGTTCTATAAGTCTTATAGGTTTTGGAGAGAAAACTATGCATGAAAAATGAATTGCCTACTCATTTAAAAGCAATGTTTCGCTGTAGATAATATGTTAAAAGTTTCAATCTCCAACTCCAAAGATTTTCAACAAACTTTCAACGAATTTATATGGCCCTTGAAACCTTGAAAGCATAACCTACATATTAATTTACATATTTTTTGCCGTAAACATGTCAAAAATTGTGAGGCTGTCCTTTTATATTATGAAGTTATGATGTCCCACTTGATTTATACATAGTAACCTCTACTTGAAATTTCAATCCCTCTGTTTCGGCCCATTTCACAATAAAAATAATATCTTTAAATTCTATCATTTTCAATTGGGCATTATTCAAAACTGTTCAAAATTTCCTGCCGATAGCATTAGTAATTAGAAAATAAACAGAGTGACGGAAATTATAGGTCGCATGATAGGGTTTCCTTTTTACCGTTTTGGAACGAAACCCTAAAAAAAGAATTGTTCTAATTGGTTCTCCCAATAAAAAGTTATGCGTGAACATTGGTGAAATACTAATACATATCTTCATACGAATACATACATATTACATATATGAGTTGAATTATTACTAACCTCCTCCTAATTGAAATCACTTCAAAATAGCATACAGGGGAGTGGTGATAAGTGTTTATTGTTATAGTGACAATTGACAAATCAATAAGGGATATAATTCCAGTCTAGCACGTAACATTCCGTGCGTTGCCGTCATTAGATTATAGGTAAAGTACCTACGCATAGGCGGGAGATAGGTACTGTCCATACTGATTTAATAAGATATTATTATTCTGATTGCTGAAGTAATGTACTATTTTTTTTATTTTATATAATTACTAACTGATGCCGTGGATGTAGGTTTTTTAAAATTCCCGTGGGAACTCTTTGATTTTCCGGGATCAAAAGTAGCCTATGTGCTAATCCAGGGTATAATCTATCTCCATTCTTAACCCAATCCGTCCAGTAGTTTTTGCGTGAAGGAGTAACAAACATACACACACACACACACACACACATACACACACATACAAACTTTCTCCTTTATAATATTATTGAAAATATTACCATAAAACTTAAAGCTAGCCTTATCTAATTACTATACAAATCATGCCCGCGTGGAATGGTGCCAAGAATACTGATGCACTATATTAAGTATCTGACAGAACTATATCCAATTATTTTTCCAACCAGTCGAGTCTGTTTTCTTCAAATAGGATTGAGAAATGAGGAGCGCGTGAACAAAACGGTATACATAACTATAGCTATGGGATTGATAAGAGAGCTCAGAGGCAATCAAAAGAGAGAGCTATGCTCGGATTATCTCACGAGATCAAATCAGATATGCAGAGATCCGAAGTTAACAACCAGATCAATGTACATTTATGATTAAATTCCTTTCGAGAGAAGGAAATAGGCATTCTTACAGTAGCTTCTCAATATATTTACAACAATAAATTTTTTGTACGACAAAACATTTTCAGTTACAAAAAAATCGGCGAAGTACCCGATACGCAAACGAGAAATTGTAATATTGTAATATGTTCGCGACTTCTGTGCCACCTCAAAAAAATCGGAATGAGTGCAATCTATTTGAATAAAATTCTATAATCAATTTAAGACTTGCTTTAACACAAGTTTAAAACACTTCTTTTCTTTTATAATAAAATAGCCAGCAAACGAGCAGGCGGGTCACATGATGTTAAGTGATTACCGCCGCCCATAAACATTTGCAGCACCAGAGGTACCGCCGATCCGTTGCTGGCATTTCAGGATATGTGTGTGTTGGAACACCACCGATGGGAGTTGATTCCACAGTTTGCATCTTTCTATTAAAAGCAGTCTAAGATCACATTTAAAAACTTGTTTAAAAAAGCGTGGAGTCTACAGCTTGCTCCAGCAATGCGCGGGACCGCAATATACGTGGTATACGGTATAACTACCCAGATTTTTGAGAATTTCAAGCAAAGCATTCCAGAGCAACCTCCGAGTTTCTTGCTGGTTCTTCGCAGTAGGATAGTTCGAACCAGTGGTAGATGTCTTGACGATGCAAAAGCACTTGTAAAAGGTTATTGACCTAAAATGATTTCTTTATCTAATACTAGCTGATACCCGCGACTTCGTTCGCGTGGATGTAGGTTTTTAAAATTCCCGTGTGGAACTCTTTGATTTTACGGGATAAAAAGTAGCCTATGTGCTAATCCAGGGTATAATCTATCTCCATTCTAAATTTCAGCCCAATCCGTCCAGTAGTTTTTGCGTGAAGGAGTAACAAACATACACACACACACACACACACATACAAACTTTCTCCTTTATAATATTATATAGTGTGATGTGAAGTGTGATTATAAGTAGGTATTTCTAAAGAAGTTAAGAAGACCTCCTTCTGGCGCAGACGGGGAGTTACAAAAATACATCTTAGTATCTACTTGATTACTCTGTGAGTCTATAGAGATAATCTACAGTGTATTGAGGTACAGTTGAGCTTGCATTCAGTCTTTAATGCAGTGCTTCGTTCAGCTACAATTTTCAAAGTCTATTCACAAAATATCTTTAAGGCGAAACTGAATGGGTATTTTCTAGGCAGCTGCGCTTAATCTTAGACCGGCAGTATCTACTACCTAGATACTTCCTAAGTAAATATTTATACATGAAAATGTCTACTCAAACAAAAAGTGTTGCGAGTGTGAGTCTGTGATTTTGAAATAGCAGCTTTTTAAACTCAAAACAGTACAGTATTACAGTTACCTACTAAACATATTTGTCACAATATTATTGCTTGTTATCAAAAATTAAACAATCGTTTCCTGGCCTGGGTATTCTTCAAACTAAATTGTTTCTTCTTCTAAAAGACTTAACTGATTTTAACGGGTACTTTTACGTATTTTCAAACTGGCGCTGCTCGGAATCGAACTCAGTACCTTTAGGTATTACCACAGCAGCACCAAGGAGGTAATATTCAAAACTTGTAACAAAGCAATAATAGGTAGGTATATTATTATCGTTTGGAAGTTTAAGTGTAGAGGAACTTATTTTAATTAGATTAGAACTTGTAAAAGTTTATTCGAATAAAGCATCTTTCTATTTCTATTAAAAGCAAAGAGCCATCTGTATCTCTAGAACGGAGACTCTATTTTAGTGGTCCATTTTATTTACCCCCGACCCAAAAAGAGGATTGTTATAAGTTTGACATGTGTATCTGTGTGTCTGTGTATCTGTGTATCTGTCTGTGGCATCGTAGCTCCTAAAATAATGAACTGTTTTTTTTGTTTGAAGGGTGGCTTAGTTGAGAGTGATCTTAGCTATAATTCAGGAAAATCGGTTCAGCCGTTTGAAAGTTATCAGCTCTTTTCTAGTTACTGTAACCTCCACTTGTCGGGGGTGTTATAAATTTTTAATTTACACTTGTAGCTAAAGAGAAGTTATTTAGGTTCTACGTTTTTCGTAGCAGCTGCCATCGGCCGCATTTGTGGCTCATTATTAAATTCGCAATTGGATTTCGTGCCATGATGCAATTTATGAAAAGGATTAAAGGAATTTGGATTTTATTATTACTACATAAGAGTTGAGAGTCGAATCATCAGAATGAGACACAGTCGTCGAAAGAGCGAATGTGATTACGTAAGACGAAGATACTGTGACGAATTTGTAAACACAATTTGAAGTATAAATTGGCCTTACGAGTATTTCTCTACTATAGGTACTTTTTTCCCAAAATATCTAATCTAATAGGTGTTTTTACTGTAATTTTTTTTTATGTTCACAACAGAACGTGAAGAGTGCATTACTCATCCTAAGAATAAAGGATATAGATAATTGTTCGTCAAAACCTTTAATTAAACAAAAAATTAGCATTTAAACTATTGTGAGGTATACCCATATTATGCATGTCTGACAGCTGAAGTCGAAGTAGACCTACCCGACTAGTTACGAATTCACCTGGGGTCCTTTTTATTGAAAAAAAAATCCGGTGACGCGGTGCCAATGGAGCCTCTGATGGTTTGAAACTACTTACATACTCAGGTTTACCTACTCCGAGTAGGTACCATGGGAGTTCAGCCGTGAGACATTTTATATTAATAAAATAATGTTTTGTTAATATAATTGAATTTATATGTTGCTTATGTAAGACTTTGTTCTGAATAGACGGTATTCTAAACTTAGTACCTAATGTAATGAAACAAACATTTTTTTGTATTCCCCCATCATGTGTTTGGAATCTACTAGGCGTTAAACAGCCTTTCATTGCCAATACTTCCATGTGATCGACTCAGTAGCTACGTGCCAAGTGTAGCATATATTTACTATTTAGGCCTCCCCACTGTAATACGATGTGTTTTTCTTATAAGTAAGTATTTTCATACCTCGTAATCATTCTCCCCCAATAAGCTTTGGATAAACTTGATATATTTAATTAATCGACTACCGATAGACAGGCCAAAGGACTGCTGTAGGGATTTCCTAGGTAAACTGGTAGTCTTTTAATCGTTTTGTTAAGGTAACCTTCGGAAAATTTCAGCTTTCTAGGTTCAAGTGTTTGGGCTATAAGTCAAGACTTTTCTTCATTTAGATTTAAATTAGCTAAAAGTTGTGCGTCATATTTTCTTTTTTTTCTTTTATATTTGCAACTAATATAGTACTGACATAAAGAAACATTTTATTTTATCTGTTTCACTTTGACTCTGCATTGGCGTTAAAATCGAGGCTGTGCGTTTAGGGAATAGCAATTAGCACTGCAGTTTGTATCGTTTCTTTATAACCGACGAAGTACGCCATTCAAGTATAAAGCCCTATCAGGTATAAAGCCATGGCAGTGACTCGCGACTACATTGAATTCAAAGCGGCTCACAAACTATAGTGATGGTGTTCGTAGTTCGTACTACGGGGCCGCATTGCTGCCATGCCGCACTGAAATGTGACGTACTTCGTACAGATCCTTCTTACAAAAATTTTTTAGGAGCTGCATCCGTGAACCATTAGCAAATCTACTCATGTGCTATCGTTGCAATCACGCGATCAGTGTCTTGTCAGCCCAGTGGCGGACTAAGGATGGGGCGGAGGGTGTCCACCGCGAGCTTCGCGTCTAACTCTAGGAGACCTCCAAACCTTGAGAAGTCCTTTATTGAAATTCCAAATATGTTAAGAAAAATAAGAGTAAGTTTGGACCTCCCCATGCTATGAGCTTGGAGGCCCATACTAAATTAACGACCACAGAGTGAAAGTTATAATTACAATATGACTCTTTCTATATAATTAAAGGGAAAATTTTCACGCTCTCTTCGCTCGTGTTTATATTGCTTGATTAAATCATTACAATTTATTATTAAATTTTCATTTTCTTCCTTAACTATTGACATTAAAAAATTGTAGCTACAGTGTACCCATTTTGAATAAAAGATTTTGACTGACTCCATGGCTCCCTCTAGGAGTCAATTCCGCAAAAAATATAAAAGATAACGGGGGCCTTGTTTAGTTTTATGTTGCCCCAAGCATCAACGGCAAGTAGCAAAGTAAAATGTGACCTTAGTCCGCCGCGCCGGTTGCGTCAGTTTTTCTGTTGCCTTTTCGAGTCGCTATTGTCAAGCATTATGTCTCACAGCTTATGTCAACTACACAAAACACGATCGCAAACAATAATTCCCAACTTGTTAATTAATTTACGAACTCAACGCCGCAAGATCCACACCCTAAGCATGATGCGGGATGCCGACGTGAAGTGAGAAACCATTAATTTCACACTAAAACCACACTTTGATCTTTCAACTATCCATTAACTAAGTTGGTATAGCAGATTGACGAAATTTTCAACTAATTTAATTAATAAAGTTTAGCTCGTGTGATTGATTGTAATTTGTGATTTAAAGACGACAATATTTATCAATTTGTAGCCGTAGATATTCAAGTCTAAAGTAGCTTTCAAACTACGGAATATAAATAATATAATATAAATATCGCTCAACCTACTTTTAAATGTCACTGTTCACACTGTTAGATGTAATATTATATTTCCGTATTTTGGAGGCAACTTCAGGCTGAGATCTAAAGGTAGAGCGCATTTTGTCTTGTTAAAACGAGACAGAGTTATACCGCTGGCATAAATCTGTCTCGTTTTGACTGAAACTTAGGTCTAAGCAAAGCTAAGTGCGCTCTTTCAACCCCTTTTGGTGCTGATTCTCAGTTATAACCTAAGTTCACTCATCCTCAGTCAATAACTAAGCTCATTGATGTCGGATACATCAATTTGTATTGTAATCAGCTATATAAGCATTATAAATAAGAAATCTAAAAGCCCATTGAAATTCCTAAATATCGTACTTCTAAATACATAAAAAGAAAAGTCGAGAAAGATGACTCACTTATTGACTGACTCAACAACACCCAGACCATATTCTTAGACCTAGAAAACTGAAATTTGTCACAGCAGTTCCCTTTATAATGTATACAAGGAATAAGGCCAAATTTTAATTTTTTGAAATTCTAACGGGAGCGAAGCCGAAGGCAGTCGCTATGTTCCTTAAATAAGAGACGCGTCTGTTTGGTATATGTTCGTAAATGGTATATTAGCGGCGTCGCAATAAAGGTGTTTAAAAAATTGGGACCAATTTATTCCGGAACTCAACAAATTTCCATGAGAATAACAGGGAACGCTTCTAAAAATAAATGAAATTTTATATCCAACGTGTTTCATTTCACATAGGAAATATTGGTTTAATTACCTACTAGGCAGGTAAAAGGTTCGTATGAAAATAAATAGCTTTTCGCCACATGTTATAAACAACTACGTTTAATTATTCAAGTAAGTAATAGAATTATTAATTAAAAATATAAAGCATCTTAAATGACGTAAGGCTTCTAAAAATGTATGGAATTTTCCATTCGACTTGTTTCATTTCAGTCGGAAATATTGGTTCCATTACTAGGCAGGTAAAAAGGTTCGTATGAAAATAAAAAGCCTTTCGCCGCGTGCTATAACCAACTCTACGTTTTAATTATTCAATCAATCAAATTATCATTAATTAAAAATAATGAACCATTAATTTTAATTCTATTAAATAGGCAATAAAGTACAATGCCTATGGGTGCATTCGTCTTTATACACAACTAGATGATGCCCGCGACTTCGTCCGCGTGGATTTAGGTTTTTCGAAATCCCATGGGGACTCTTTGATTTTCCCGGATAAAAAGTCTATGCCTATGTGCTAATCCTGGATATTATCTATCTCCATTCCAAATTTCAGCCAGATCCATCCAGTAGTTTTTGCGTGAAGGAGTAACAAACATACACACACACACACACACATACAAACTTTCTCTTTTATAATATTAGTGTGATTTCAAAGTAAGTTATTTTAGTCGTAATAAGTTTTTTCTTCAAGCGGCTTCGTAGAAATACAACTTTTGACTTTACACTAAAAACTAACTGGCCCACTCCTGTTTCGCTCGAGTGTAATTTTTGAAAGTCGGTGAAGGAATGGAATTTTCCAAAATCATGAAATACATAATATTTCTTTGTTTCAAACCGACAGCAGTATAATTGATGTTTAAACTTGAAAAACGTTGAACTTTCATACCTATAAATCTTCATCCCCTATTCAAATTCACTAGCGGTACAGGTAATATGTTCTTATTTGCTGTGCGTTGATATATTATGTAGATCAGACAGTCGTCAGTCAGTCGCTCGTCAGTCAGTCAGGACAAATCTTTTATTAACCCCCGACCCAGAAAGAAGGGTGTTATAAGTTTAACGTGTGTATCTGTCTGTGGCATCGTAGCTCGTAAACTAATGAACCGATTTCAATTTAGTTTTTTTTTAAAGGTGGCTTGATCGAGAGTGTTCTTAGCTATAATCCAAGAAAATCGGTTCAGCCGTTTGAAAGTTATCAGCTCTTTTACTGTAAGCTTCACTTGTCGGGGGTGTTATAAATTTTTAATTTACACTTGTATGATGTACCATTATATTATGATGTTACATGCTATATATACGGTCATAACATGGTATAATGCACTTCAATTTATTTTTGGAGAAAAGTGAACATAAAAACTTTTCATATTAAATTGTACGCACACAGGATATTTTACCATAACATGGTTTAACGAATCCCTTTGACAGGGTTGGAAGGCCAGCTTCAACGCTCTCAGAATGTTAAACATATTCAGCCTAAATCCAAAATTTAATATTTAACATTCTCTTTGGGGGAAAAAAACATCAATACCTTCATCGAGCTTACGTCAGTTTTTAACCCCCAACCTAAAAGGGTGTTATACGTTTGACGTGTGTATCTCTGTATCTCTGTGTCTGTGTATCTGTCTGTGGCATCGTAGCTCCTAAACGAATAAACCGATTTTAATTTAGTTTTATTTTTTGTTTGTAAGGTGGCTCGATCGAGAATGTTCTTAGCTATAATCCAAGAAAATCGGTTCAGCCTTTTGAAAGTTATCAGCTCTTTTATAGTTTTCTTATAGAGGTTTTTGTGTCGGGGGTTTTTTTTTTAAATTTTGAGTTATATACTGATGTAAGATGATCTATATAACTAACTAGCTCATGCCCGCGACTTCGTTCGCTTGGATGTAGTTTTTTAAAAATCCCGTGGGAACTCTTTGATTTTCCGGGATAGAAAGTAGCCTATGTGCTAATCCAGAGTATAATCTATCTCCATTCTAAATTTCAGCCCAATCCGCCCAGTAGTTTTGGCGTGAAGGAGTAACAAACATACACACACACACACACACACACACACACACACACACACACACACACACACACATACAAACTTTCGCCTTTATAATATTATATAAGTGTGATACGTACCTACATATTGGGTATCATAGATATTTCTATAAAGCTTTTAAATATCATAATGAAAATTTATTGGTTTCCACAAAGTGAATAAACAAGGGATCCACCAAGGATGTTACTTATGGTCATGTTAATTTACTTCAATCCTTCTGGATTCATTAAAGTGTAACACATTTAAGTGATTTCCTGAAGAAAGAGTTTTTGCTCATTTAAAATACTTCTTTTTAGTACGAATATATTTTTAACCTACGATCTATGTGAAATAATAATTAGGCGCAACGCACACTGTCAGAGCCGAGCTGCGGTGGCTATGTTAATAACAATAACAATTGAAACTAAGCTTTATTTACTTTAAATTAATGATAATATAGAACTATGTTTTATGAAGGGTTGTGTTTACATTTTAACCAGGACGTACAGTTCTCATTGTGAGATTCTTCGTCATATATAAAGATAAATTTAAATATATTTTTGCCCAGCAATAGGATACAGTGTACCTACCTATTCTGATCTATATTATTTATGTAGGGTGAGGTAAAATAATGTATTATTCATAGACCTTAGACTGTTTGTAAACAAACTTTTGTTATTGTACATGCGATGACTTAGTACATAATAAATACATACATAATAAAGGCAAGTTAAATCACACTAATACGGGACGGATTTGGCTGAAATTTAGAAAGGAGATAGATAATATCCTGGATTAGCACATAGGCTACTTTTTATCCCGGAAAATCAAAGAGTTCCCACGGGATTTCGAAAAATCTAAATCCACGCGGGCGAAGTCGCGGGCATCGGCTAGTCTTTCATATTTCTTTGCCTACTACAATTTTAATATTCACTAGAATGGTGCGAGTAAAAATAATCTTTATGAAATGGTGTTGCTTCAAATGTTGTCATAAAAGCTTTTTTATTCGCGCTAAAAATACCTACCCACCAAAAACATTTCATGTAAAATGTTGCCAAGACTCACAAGTTCATAATGCTTTCACTGTTAAAAAGTTATGAGATCTCTAGTAGAGCCAAGCCCCTAGCTGAGCTTAGAATTGCGCTGCCCATGGGACCTATCCCAAGTCCAAAGTATATAGCTCTTAAATGCTCTTGAGTATATCACATTTATAACAATAAAGAACAAATAACTCTACTTACAAGCTCTGATTTTACAAACCCTAAATCTTGGTTAAAAAAGGACGGCTTGGCCGTTTAATGTTCGTGGTACTTTTATCTGATATGACATTTAAGCCCGGAATAGCTTGTGCGACAATCATGAAGTATAATACAAATTAGTAATTGTCGAACAAACTATTCCTTATGACCTTAATATAATATGTTATGTCATGTAATAGTTTTACGAACATTAAACGGCCAAGCCGTACTTTTTTAACCAAGATTTTGGGTTTGTAAAATCAGAGCTTGTAAGTAGAGTTATTTGTTTTTTATTGTTATAAATGTGATATACTCAAGAGCATTTAAGAGCTATATACTTTGGACTTGGGATAGGTCCCATGGGCAGCGCAATTCTAAGCTCAGCTAGGGGCTTGGCTCTACTAGAGATCTCATAACTTTTTAACATTGAAAGCATTATGAACTTGTGAGTCTTGGCAACATTTTACATGAAATGTTTTTGGTGGGATTTCATTTCTTTTTGGCAGGTGCCCTAGATTTTTTTTTGGATCTATTTTTTGTAGGTACCTACATCATTTTCATGGCCCGGTCTCTATCGTTACCTCTTTTTTTAAAAGCTTTTATTCCACTTGCAATGTATGTAACTATGTTGGTTTGGGTGGAATCTTGCAACTCAATTTTAAAGCAGACATATCAAATTTCAGTCTTTTAGGACTTCAGGAAACACATTTTTTAAATGTACAGACTGGGAAAAGTTTATTTTTCTGTTGTTTGAATGAAATCCCTAGCCTACATACCAAATTTGAGTCTTCTAGGACTTAGGGAAGTACTTTAGAACTTTTGACTAGAGGGGTTTTGAATGGCAATAAATCTGAAACCATAACAGGTAGACAATTGATACTTGGTACGTTTGATAAGTCTGTCAAGGACATATTATCCTGAAAATATCAGCATTCTAGCGATAGACTTTACAAATAATTTGCTTCCCCCCTACGTGGGAGTGGAGGGGGAAAATTTTGAATTTCTTAATTTTCCTGTAGTTTGTATGCAATTTCTAGTGTACATACCAAATTTCAGTCTCCTAGGACTTCGGGAAGTACCCTAGAATTACAGACTAGAAGTTTTGACTGTCAATAAATCTGAAACTATAAAAGCTAGACAATTGATACTCAATGCGTTTAATAAATCTGCCAAGGACATCTTATCCTGAAAATATCAGCATTCTAGCGACAGAATTTACAGATTTGCTTCACCCATAAGAGGCGTAGAGGGGGGGCATTTCCAATTTCTTAATTTTCCTGTAGTTTGTAGTCAATTTCTAGTCTACATACCAAATTTCAGTCTTCTAGGACTTCGGGAAGTACCTTAGAGGTTTTGATGATCATCAGTGAGGGACGAAATCGGCGTATTTTAGGTATCAATAAATCTGTAACCATAAAAGCTAGATATTTGATACTTGGTATATTTGGTAAATTTGCTGAGGACACCTTATACTGAAAATTTCAGCTTTCTAGCGTCATCCAGACCGAAGTTATGACGGGTCGAAAATACGGCGAAACACTTCGAGAAAAAGGTACGTAGCGCCCCGGCCGCCGTTTGGCTCGTCTTGGCGGGGGCACTGCCGTGCCCCCTGATATTTTAAACAGCCTAAAAACCTGCTTATAGCCTCTATAGGTTCTCGTATCAAAATTTATGCATGGTTTTATGAATCATAAAATATTTCCTGTAGTTTACTATAAGGCACCATCTCCACGAGCGAAGAAATCGCAACGAGTCCGACCTATTATCGTCGGCGATAGTATCGCCCTGTAGAGATTGACCTATTAGAGATTTTGCCTATTAGATTTTGGTGGCACGGCGAGACTATAGCCGCGTTTTAATCCGAGACTTATTACTTATTACTAAGGCGCCATCTCCACGGGCGAGGAAATCGCAACAGGTCCGGCCAACTATCGTCGGCGATAGTATCGAACTGTGGAGATTGGCCTGTAAGAGTTGTATCGAATTCGGTGGCTCGGTGAGACTATCACCTCGATTCCCTCGTCTATGGAGATTGCGCCTACTAAGTATATAATATACTTACGTACTCCTTGCTGTTTTTCAACTTAGTTTAGTCTAGAAATACCTAGGTTTGTACCTACCATATAGCTAATTAGTTGTACTGCCTATTTATTCTAACCAAACTAGCTCAACCTTGTCCACGATTCCTCCAGGAAAAAATATTTCAGTTTCTTCACAACTCGCTTTTTCGCATGCCTCATTGAGCCAAATAACTGAAAATAGTTCTAGTATTAATTCATACTAAAATTATAATGCGAAAGTGTATCTGTCTGCCTGTCTGTCTATATCTGTAAACCTATCTGTCTGTAACTTTTTCACTGTCCATCCGTTTATTAGATTTTGATGGCATAGAGATAGGTAGCTTGCATCCCGGATATGGATTTTTTATCTCAGAAAATCAAAGAGATTCTGCGTTTGTCCCGTGGAATATTAAATAACCCTAATTTATTGGTCGAAGTCGCGTGCATATCCTAATTTAAATATTGTTCATTAGATCAGATATAGTATTGTACCTTAGGGAGTAGCCTTACCACAGAGCCTTACTACATATTAAAGAATTTCATCCTCCTAGTTCAAAAAGCTATAATAAAATCTTCATCGTAGTAAAGTAGATAATATACTTGCCTACCTATTTTATTATTTTCTTTGTCAAGCATTTTTAGATAAAGTGAATACTGCTTCTACAAAAGAATCCTCCAAGGAATGGGCTTGAATAACACGTTCGAAACATGTTTATTGGGAAATGCTCGACCGATACGGAAATAGAAATAAAACCTTTTTCTCTAGAGAGCTCCTTGGATAATGGCAGTATGAGATAAGATCGCAATAATATTTCAACGCCACCTAACGGGAGGTGCTGGAACCTCTTGAGAATCTCTCCGGGGAGAGTTTTCAAACAAGTGAATTGGTCCGTGGTTTCGTCTACATTTTTTTCGCTGTCGCTTTTTCGCACTGACTACTTACTGCGCGGCGCTATGCGTGTGTGTGCGAAAACCACGCCATTATAGTGGAGTAAACGAAGCATTTTCGTCGGAAGTCCTCAGAAACAGCTCCGATTTTGATGTTTTTTTTTTTTTAATTATAATTTTATATATATTATTTAAAATCAGAAACGTTTCTGATAAAACTATAATTTAAAAAAAAAATCATCAAAATCGGAGCTGTTTCTGAGGACTTCCTAAGATTGGCTATTTTACTGCTTTATTGACTCCACTATTATAATATTATGCCAGGTGTGCCTCAACAGTGTTAGTCAGTGAGTCACACTCATGTCATAATGTCACATTAGCAAAATAAATTAACGTTAACTTGAAAAGTCACACTGCAGCACTAAAGCCTCTGGTCAGAGTTCAGTGAAGACCAACAACGAATAGTTAGCTCTAATCCAGTCCAGGTAGACTAAGCAGCGTGGCCGCGAGTCCACCTGACTTGATTTTGAGTAGAGGATAGAAGAAGTTTTACAATAAAATATCAGCGCTATTGACACTGATCATTAGCTGTTAAAGTTAGAAAATTGAAAAATCACAAGCGAAAAATAGGCTGTGAAGAAAAATTATATTTCACCGATTTCACCAAATAAAAATGATTTCAAAGTAGCATTAATGCCCATCTCTGATTCCGGGATGAGTCTTTTTTACTGTTTCCTGGCTCTAGCTTCTAGTCCTTAAATATACCACAGCCCACCTACATAGAATAGGTCAGAAACTTTCAGTCATGCTACAATATAGCCTCTTATCAGAGGGTACAGTCACCCTAGTCACGGTTTTGCCACTTATTGTATTATACGGATTCAGTACTTCGACTGTCACAACAATTTGGCCATCTCCACCGATTTAGCAATTCGATTCGTTTTGGAAAGGATTAATTCCGACTGTGTTGTGACGTCGTGCGTCAACTGGACAAGCTTGTTATACAGATTCAATTACCTTCCACTCATACTAGAGAGCTTTTCAACTGACGTGACACGGTCGATTTTGTTTGTATCAGTAATTTTCCGCGCCTACAGTACTGAATAGCACTGAATCATAATCATTATCATCATGATCGCTGGCCCACTACTAAGCACTGGTCTCCTCTCAGAATAACAAGCGTTTAGAGTGCTTAGTCTACCATGCTGGCCCAGTGCGGATTAGCAAACTTCAAATAACTTAGAAAACATTATGGAGAGGAGCAATGAATACACTCCGATAATTTTATTTTTTTTGCTGCCGGCAGTTTAGAATGATGATTTGAATATCGATTCATTGTCCTTACGTGTACGTACCTACTCATACTCATATAACTTCGTTCAATTCAAAAAGTACCTGACTCAGGTAGGTAAGCCAATTTGGGATAATTTACTTCGCCCTATTGGATAGAATAAGTAGGTACTTGTAAATAGTAAAGGGCATCTACAGCTATTTTTGTTTGTTGATTCCAATTTTCAACCAATATCACCCAATATCATGACTACCTATCCACTTCAACTATTTTCTTATCATCTTGTAAAATTCTTGGGACTATTCATCTCTCCCTCATATTATTTGTATTCCAGTAAGAATATTTTTAGGTATATTTTTATTGATATCCCAGCTTCTCTCCATAAAATTGAAACGAAGTGTAGCAAAAGTACTCACGTACTCGTAAGTAAACACTTTAATCTGTATTTAAAAAAATAGTTTTCGAACGATCGAAATAGATTGCTTAATTTTTTATATCCTTTTTATTATAATTAATAGCCAAATAGATTAATCATTTTTAGGGTACCGATCTCTAGAGAAAAAAGGAACCCTTATAGAATCACTTCGATCTCTGTCTGTCTGTCTGCCTGTTTGTCGTGTCTATCAAGACCCATCAAGGAAATCAAAACCTATAAGGAACTTCCCGTTGACCAAGAATCATGAAAGGCAGGTAGCATTATCCTATTTCTTCTTTTCTAAATCTACACATTTAGTAAAAGAAGAAATAAAAAATATAGAAATATAGAATAGAGGTGATAAAAGGATAGGAAATGTTAATTTTAGTCCAGTCAATGAAGCTTTTACCTTATCTTTTTAAGTTGATAAGATGAAACCAACGCGAAAAATTTCGTAGCTAGGTATCTCCACAATAACGGTTTAAAAAGTCAGAGCTGTCAGCCATCAGAAAAGTTTGCAAAAGGTAGCAAGAATTATAAAAACTTAATCTTATCAACTCAAAATGGTAAGGCTAAAGCCTTATTGACTGGACTATCATTATCATTGTTCTCGAACATATTTTAGTAAGGATATATTGGACTATTGGCGTTTACTACGCGGGAACAGAAAGCATTATTTTTCTTTATTATTCTGTTTGTTATGGGTGTTTGCGGTGGCTCAGAGTGGTGAAGGGGAACAAAGAGGCGTTGAAAGGGGGATGTGCAAACAGAAACCGACATTGATTAATTGTTAATTAAAATATCAATGGGATTGATTTATTCGATGGGAGAGTGAAATAAACACGTTTTGTTTTTATTAATTAATTAATTGAACGCTTTAACATTTTATGTTAATCTACCTATATGAATAAAATCAGCTGTAACAGACGGACGGACGGACGGAGAAAGTCACACCATAAGGGTTCCATTTTTACCATTTTGTTACGTAACCCTAAAAATGCCTATCACTCGAGTAATGTAGACCGAATTGGCTTTTTTTTATTTCAAAATGTTCATGATAGTCCGAATTAGGTTTTAAGGAAAGATAAATTGGAAAAGTTTCCCGGAATTTTTTTAAAGTCTGGAAAAACTGAACGCCCTTTTTTCTATGGGACTTTTGTATGAGCTCAAGATCCATAGCTCACGATTGAAACGATGGATATGCGAAATCTTTTTTTGTTTGTTTATGGTCATGGGAAAATTATCAGGAAAAATAAATCGGGAGAGTAGGGACCATTACGTAAAACTAATTCAAGAGGGCGCCACTCCGCCATTACGTAAACAAAACAAGGTTATCGCGATTTCATTGAAATTTGGACATTACAACGTTTGTCAGGTCAGGCGGGTCAGCTAGTAATAATAAACATTATAAGTAAGTGGGTATATGCATAAGAAAATGAGACTTTAATGAGATTCAAAATAAATTGTAGAGAACAATAGAGAGACCTTAGAGAATTTCTTCTAGCATTAAAATCACCAGTATTAATTTAATGAGTTAACTTAGATTATAAATGTTAGCCGATTATAACGAACCGAGTTACCAAGCAACTCCAGAAAAAAGGCAAAAGTTATGAGCCTACCATGGACTCAACCTACCGCAAAAGAGTGCAGGTTCTTACAAGCTATCAGCTTTCGTGCTACAGCGATTATAAAGCTCAACGCTCACAGACGGCACAGATGAGAAGTAGTGGCTTACTTAAAATTAGCTAATTTGTTTTGACATAATATAGTTGAACTGACCGCTCTCAAGACGTAGTAGCGCATCGCGCGAGAAACTGACTGATTCTCGCCCATAATATTATGGGAATTAGCCGTGTATTATCGCCTCTTTCCCGTCATGCTAGCTGCGATTCTACTTTACTCGCTTTCACTAGCCACACTTCGGTCCATTCGGCGTCACTTGGCGCGCTCGGTCTGCGCTGGCCCTAACACGATTCTTCATCGACATCTGTCAGTTGCACAATGGTATAACGGGTAACTATCATTGTCATCTCTATCGGCAAACCGATTGGAAGTGGAAATTGGAGTTGTTGAACAAAAGCGGGGTTGACAACGTTTCAAGAGCAAGTTTCCCTTCCTGCCTACTTCCTGCTAAAGCAGCTCCATTGTCTTCGAAATGAATGCAGCTGGAGAAATCTTACTACTACTCTTTTTAATCGCACGCTATTTAAAATTTTATGCCCCAATATGCCTTTCCTGGCAAAGAGTAGGATCCAATTATTTTGAAAAACCGTCCTTTAAAAATAAAAATAAAAGTAACTATTTTCAAAATCGCTTGATATTAGAAAATTACGGGTCATTTGGTTACGAAAAATCATTTAGCCGTTTCCTACCCGGAGCCAGGACCTACTATTTGGATAAATGCGGTTAGTGTACATTCAAGTTTGATTTCTTGGTTATTAATTTTAGTTAAGTATTTAGCTTTAAGTACTCAGTATGTCTAAAGGAGAATGAGCTTTAGAGCTTTGAACGAGAAATGCTTCAGCGAGTAAACTAGATTTCGTGTCCTGCATAATTTGCATCATCATGGCTGGCTATTAGTAACTGCCAGAGATAAAGATGTACTTATACTACGCGGATCTTAGCACCATATTATTGTTATCAAAAGTTTTTGTTATACAAGTAAAGCCTAGAGAGTTCCATACCTAACGTAGTGTCAGCCGGCAACGGTTCGCTATGACCCCAGTCTGAACGTGAAGTCAGATTGTATTTTTCCTTCACACTATACTGACAACACGCTGCGTAACCGGTCTGCGTTTGTGACGCATAGTTGTGTAATATTAGTACCCATATTATAAAAGCCAGTGTGTGATAAGCATTAGGGAAGGCAATGGTTCCCATGACACAGCTTTTTTGGTAGCTAGTGGTCAAAGTTTTTGTGAACATTATTATTGAAAATTAAGATTGTTTTTCTTTTTTAAAAAAATACTTAAAGACCTGGAGAGTAACCTCTAGGTTAAAAGGCCTCTTTTTATACGGAAAAATTAAAGAGTTCCCTTGGGATTTTTAAAAACCTAAATTGAAGCTGGCGAATTCATGGGCAACAGCTAGTAATAAATATCGGCCGCAGATGCCCAAGAGATACTACGTGTGACCTAATTATTGTAGCCTATATAGTATAACCTAGTATTGCTGGTTCCAATGTGAACGAAAAGTTGAATAGGTATGTGTAAGCAGTAAACTATGTAACACAGCGGCTGGCTCTATGGTAGGTGGAAACTGGGAACGCTCTGTGCCTTAAAAAAACAAATACGAGCATAAACCACATTATATAACAATTCCTCTTTTTCATATCTTCCCGCCCTACTACGCGAGCTTGTGCTAGGTGTAGGTATGACAATATTAATGTTATGTAGAACGGATGGGGGAGCCATTGACCTTTCGGATTTCAGTCCGTTCCTTGATCGTTGAGCTATTATAATACTGTAAGTATAGTATGGAATATTATAATACGTAGGATTAATATATTATGTACCTAGTAGTACTAATTAAACAGGCGCATGAACATGGAAGTCCCTACAAAAGACATGCTGTGGAGTGTGGACAACCATCGGTTGGCAATGATGATGATGATGACAAATATAATTACTAATTTTTCTGCTATTAGGACCCTAAGTACAAAATATTCACACACCTACACTTCAAGTTTCAACATAATTTATTGAAGCCTCAATGTGCAATTTGGAACAGCCAGAAGTTCAAAGAAATCTTTTAGTGTTTCTCTAAGGTTTCTCTTTCAATTTTTTCATTGAATAGAATAAATAATTAATTTACAGAATACTGTATTAGGAGTAAAGCTATAAAGAGAAGTTCTAAATGGCCTCTATAATTATCGTTAATTCTCTGAATACTGAAATAAGTTTTATCCACAAAACAAAATACACTTTTACCTAGGCAGTAACCTATAACTGAAAATTAAATAAGTACATAAAAACCAAAGAAATATATGAACTTATGTACATAAAAACAAATGTTTTCCAACGAAAACTAAGGCTTCCAGTTCCAATAATTTACGACGCTAGACGTCGCGTCTGTTCCAACCTTTCAGTACTTCGTCAGTCGCGAAGGGAGGCAGTATTTCCTTCGCACGAGGCATACCGTCCCTTCACCTTCAAACTGTACCGCCAAATTTCGCGCAAAAAATCACATGTGTGCCAACCTTTCCTAAAGTAAATGTCGATCGATGTGCCAAAGTGACAGTGATTCAAAAAGGGAATGATGAAATTTTTATAAGTTGCCAATTATTTTAATGGCAACCAAAAAAAAAGTTATTCGGTTGCCGTCCGTGGTAAGATTTGATGTGTAAAACGCAAATTGGGATGAGCATGTTTACAGGTTTTTACATATTGCAAGCATCGCATGAATTAATAACAAAACACCTTTTTATTCATTCTATTTTCTTGTCTTATTAGTTTTATAATAGCTACTGTGTATTCGGTATTGAAGCATGTTTACACGAGCAAAAACTCCTAGCTTTTAATTCAAAAATGATTTTCGTCATTGCTCATCATATCACCCATAACTATTACATCCAGCATTTAACACTTACTTTTATTAGATTATCATAAAAATACCTTCCCTGCAAATTGGAAACACGAGTTTAACTGTTAACGGTTTAATAGTTTAAACCTGTATTAAGAGCATGCGTAGAGCAATGAGCATGTTCTGATTGTACCTATAGGTATGTAGCCTATTTTATCTAGGTAGATATTAGTCTATTTCACATAGGATTGAGGAGACCAAAACTAAGCAATGGATTGTCTACTATCGTTACTTTGGTACGAGTAACTTTAAGTGCCAGTTGTACGATGAGCGGTTTCCGTTAACTTTATACTATATCTATGCGTTAACGTTATTAAGTTTGATCACCAAAAATTTACTAATAAAGATTACTATCTTAAATTTTTCTTATCTCCATAAACAAGGTTATATTATTATGTGAAATATCACCTTGTATCTCAGAATATGTGCGCCATAGAGGTATAAATGCCTGAGGGATTTGATGTCCTAACACAATCCGAGTAAGAAGTCTTCAAGATTGTACAATGTTTATTAGGTTGGAAAATCTTGAATCATTGTAAATTTTGTTTATTCTAGTACTGCACTATAACATGCTGCATGCCTCAAGAACCTAAAGATTTTTTTCTTTCGTTCTAAAGTTTGGTAAAAAATTAAAGAACCTTGATTTCTGGTACACAATATGGTTATTCTTGATAGCCAAACTTTAACTTTAACGATAACAGCCCATGGTGCAACTGACCCTTAATGTTAAAATATATCTGCCTATCTCTTTTATTCTTGCTAGATGACCGTAAAAATTTCGCCATGGATAAATAATAATAGTCATTTTATTTATTTCATTCATTTACACTCATTTCAAATATAAAGAAAACAGTCGAACTTTTATGCAGTATAAATTCACTTCGTGTGGTGTGAAATAATCTTGGCTTCGCTTGGCTTTTCACAACCCTTTTTCTCGACTAAAACTTGTGAATTATTCAGAAATGGGAATAAAGATGTCTATTCAAAGAAAAACGCTGCACTCAACTGAAACCCTTTTCATGCAAAAAATTGCTTTTTTCTAGAGTGCTTCTCTAACGTATTTCTCTCAACTTCTTTTTACTTAATATTGCTTTTCTATTGATGCGGGCTAAATTTCATCAAATCAGTACTGTACTAATTTTAATTACATCAAATTATCTCTTTCGCGCTTCGACACAAAAAGAGGAGTGTAATATTTAAGTGAAATTGCTTTGTCTGTCTGTGGCATCGTAGCCTACGATCAACAATTTATTGTAGAGCTTAAAGTGTGGACCAATTTAAATATGGTTCTTTTTTATTTGTTAGCCTGTTTAATCTAGATGTTAGCTATGTTTGACTAAAACATATTCACTATATTTTTTATTTACATTTTTGGCAGGTAGGTATAGAATAGAATAGATTTTTATTCAAGTAGACTTTTGAAGTGCTTTTGAATCGTCAAAATAATTTACTGCTGGTTCGGAATGCCGTTCCTACCGAGAAGAACCAGCAAGAAACTCGACGGTTGCTCTTTTTAATTCTTCAATTTACAAAAATATACTTTACAAGCAATTGCAGCCCCGCGCATTACTGGAGCGAGTCAAATCCATGCTTTTTTATCATTTACATAATTTTCGATTTTATAACACAGAATCACAAATAATATATAATAAATATCTTTCCTATTACCAAACTCACCAACTCTTTCTCTAATATTTGTTTTGGCTTTTACTATCTCTCTGTATCCCTTTAAACTTTACAGTAGGTACCTACTCGCTTTATAAATTCGTTGTTGAACCTTTAAAGTTTAAAGGTTCACAGATAGTGAACCCGAATACGGGGTACTTCATTATAATATAGACCGTATTACATATTCATAGGTATAATGTCTAAGTACTTAAGGCACTTGTCCCACCGCCGAAGAGGAAGCGACTATAGCTTTCGATTCTTTTATTTATCAGTGCTACTTAAAAGATACCTATAATACGCGACAGGTTGAGATGGCAACCGGGGTGGGGACGCCCCGCACACCCGCACGTTACCCGCGCTCACCCGCAGCGGGTTAGCGCGGGGGCTCTGCGGCGGGGCATCCCCACCCCGGTTGCCATCTCAACCTGTCGCGCTCTACAGGTATATCCAATAACATGCATAAAATAAACGACATTAAACACTCTACATCACAGTTACATACGTACAATAAAATAACTTAAAAAAAATCCCCGCCACTAAAACCTCTATAAGAAAACTAGAAAAAAGCTGATAACTTTCAAACGGCAGAACCGATTTTCTTCGATTATAGCTAAGAACACTCTCGATCAAGCCACATTTCAAACAAAAAAAAACTAAATTAAAATCGGTCTATTCGTTTAGGAGCTACGATACCACAGACAGATACACAGATACACACGTCAAACTTATAACACCCCTCTTTTTGGGTCGGGGGTTAAAAATAATATGTTTAACCGAATGAATACCTAGCCTCGCCTTTATGAGGAAGGTTAAGAAACTTACACTCAAGGCAAGAAAATCTCTAATCATAGTGATTACGCTACAGAAATCAGAAGTAGTGATGGGCATTAATTTTCATTAGGTGAAACTATTCTTTTTCTTCCCAATGATTTCACATGCGATTTTTCACGGAAAGTGATTTTCAATTTTCGCACAATCGTAGGAATTATCAAGATCAATAGCGCTGATTACGCAAGTTGGTTTCCACACAAAGTTAGTTTTCGCACTCATGGTTGTAAGATAAAAAATTTGCTTTTTTTCACTATAGGCAAGCGCTTGACCACAATCACGTCTGATGGAAAATGATGATGTGGTCTAAGAAAGTCTTTTCGTGAAACGTAGCAAATGTTTGCATGCTACAATAATAATAATTGAACTACATGTTTTTCCCTTTCTAACATGCAGGGATGCGAGTAATCTCGCTCGCGCGCTCCTTAGCTCACGTAAATTTAATAATAAGTTATAAATAAAATATGTAATAATTTCAAACTTAGTGCGATTTTGCTGCGTGAATATTTACAAATTATTTTAAGTAACATAGCAAGACGTGCTAAAAAGTGTAAATTTAAAAATAACACCCTTCAAGTGAAGGTAACAGTAACTAGAAAAGAGCTGATAACTTTCAAACGGCTGAACCGATTTTCTTGAATTATAGCTAAAAGCACTCTCGATCAAGCCACCTTTTAAACAAAAAAAACTAAACTAAAATCGGTTCATCAGCTTAGGAGCTAGTCTACGATGCCACAGACAGATACACAGATATACAGATACACACGTCAAACTTATAACACCCCTCTTTTTGGGTCGGGGGTTAAAAAGGCTTTTCACGTTGTTTTTCACATTGTGAAATATCAAATGGTCCATCTCTAGTCAGAAGCCATGTAAATAAGCCTACTGCCTCTTTTCCATTTGAAATCAATCTAAGTAGGAATACATCTTGTTCAACTAGTTGCAAGTGGGTAGGTACTCCAAAGATTGTTTATTATAAGGTTTCCCTACACTGTTTACGACCAGCCTTGAAACTTCCGCACGAATTCTTTTCTGTTTTTCCTCTCTCTCTCAACTACTTAATTTATATGTATTTGTATCGAATACCGATAAATGGAGAGCATTCATATTTCTAATAGGGTCATCAAATATAAGAAGAGTGAAGCTACAATGTTTCTATTATTATCTACTAGCTGATACCCGCGACTTCGTTCGCGTGGATGTAGGTTTTTTAAAATTCCCGTGGGAACTCTTTGATTTTCCTGGATAAAAAGTAGCCTATGTGCTAATCCAGGGTATAATCTATTGCCATTCTAAATTTCAGCCCAATCCGTCCAGTAGTTTTTGCGTGAAGGAGTAACAAACACACACACACACACACACACACAAACACACACACACACACACACACACACACATACAAACTTTCTCCTTTATAATATTATATATATATAGTGTGACTACTTAGCTGATGCTCATGACTTACGGCCGCAATAGATAATTAATCAATCTATCTGTAATCTTTCGATAAGTTGTTTCGTTATTTATATTCGTCAAAAGTCTTTTTGACAAATAACAGCGTTGCTAAGTAACTTATCGACAAGTTAAAGATAGATTGAGCATTAATTTTGGCCGTTAGTCGCATGGATTTATGTTTTTAAACGGAACTCTTTGATTTTTCCGAGACAAAAACTAGCTTATGCCTATCTTCAGGTCTTTAAATTTACCTGTGCAACATGTGGTCATCAATCCGTTGCTTCACATTCTCTACGATTCAATAGAAACAATTAAAAAATCTGTCGCAAGCTTTGAATCAAGTATACGTTTAAAGCCGCGTTAGGAGAAAGAAACGCTTCATCCGTTGGTGTAAGTATGCATTTTTATACACGCGTTTAGAAAAAAGAAGATCAATTTAAAAACAAGTTCTTGTTATAGGTAATGCAACGCTAGATAACGCTAAGTCGACGCTTGATATAGTGCTTAGGCCCTACAAGGTAATTAAAATGCGTTTAAAAAGCGGTCAAATGCCACATGACCTTGTCATATCCATAACGGTCCGACATCACCAAATAAGCTGAACTGTCAGATACTACCGTTTGTAGGTGAAAGGAGTATTTTGGTCACGGCCTTATAAGATCAGCAATTAATAATTTTTCATAGTGTGACCAAACAATCGAATAGCAAAATGGATAAAGATAAAATTGTAGGAAAAATATCTCTGGTGTCCGTGATAAGACCGAAAATCAGATTTTAAATTAATGGGAACTTGAAATGATTGCTGCGAACCGGAACAAACATTTATAAATAAGGTAATCCTAAGATTACAGTCATACAATTGTCCTTCTAAGTGGTCTCCTCTGCAAATTAATAATTTTTAAAGTCCCAAAATCAAATTTTAGAGCTAATCTTAGGATTACCTTAGCATAATAAATATTTAAAATATCGTCAGTAAGTTTGGTTTAATTCATCAAGTTTTAAATGCTCTAAAATTTGATTTTGGGACTTTAAAAATCATTAATTTGCAGAGGAGTCCACTTAGAAGGAAAATTGCATGACTTTTTTAACCTACGAATAACTAGGTTTAAGTAATAATAAATAATTCTTGGCACCATTCCACGCGGGCATGACTTGTACAGTAATTAGATAAGGCTAGTTTTAAGTTTTATAAGTTTTATTCTAATATATTTCAACAAAAAAAAAATTGGTTGTCTGTAAAGTCGGTTTGCTGACGATAGTTGAACGTGACAACAAAGGCTGATTGTGCTTCTTTGTCGCTCGTTCCGCGCTCTCGCTTGCACTTCAAGCCTCACATGGAACGCCTCAGAGCGAGGTAACGCCGCATGAGTCATGTTTTTTCGTGCGTGCAGCCGGCTCTATCGAATTATAAGACGTTGTCACCTTGGTTGTCACGTCAAAAATAGAATAACTTGTTATTCGTAGACTAATAAGTAATAACACATTTTAAACTTTAATTAAAAAGCTACGAACAAATTCAACTGTCCTGGAGAAAACAGACTATAAACTGGAAACCCTCAATATGAGTCATATCAAGTTAGTTACGTTTTATATATAATAAAAAGTATAGGTAAGTATCTACCAACTACCTAATGCAATACGCAATCATGTACGGTCGTGCATTGTACGACCGTACATGATCGTAGGTTCGTTAAAATCGTAAGTTGTAATTTATAATAAACAAATTCCGTAAAATAAATAACTATTGAATACATTTAAAATAAATATATCATGGATGACATATAAAATAAGGCCTCTCGTTTGATTTTGATGATCTATTCGTATTATAAAATACAATCAAGTCTTCATAGAAGAGATTTTTAAGGTCATTATTCTCTCAGAAGCAGAATTGCGCCTTACAAATTCTTGGGACCGCCCAGTTCCTAACTGACTACTAACTAAACCCCTATTTTACCCTAGGGGTTGAATTTTCAAAAACCTTTCTTAGCCGATGTCTACGTCATAATAAATTATAAACGGCCCGATGCTGTGTGTTGATAGATCAGTCAGTCAGTTACCTTTCCTTTTATATATTTAGAAGCTGTTCTTACAGAAATCGAGAATTTGTCATTTTTTCTGTTTTTAATACTTGAAGAGTAATAAAATTAATTAATTGTGAACATTAAGCAATTGTACTTAACCATTTAATCATGTTTATTGCAAGCCATCAAGACGAAAACTCCCCAGCATCATTAATAACCTGGTATTTAAAGAAAAACATTGCTGGCAGAAAATATAATATCCGAATGATAGATTAGTAAGGTAGCCTGTACTAAAAGCGTAATCCGGTATTAATTTGCGTTTGAGATTTTTTGTATGATGGTGCGGAACCCTTCGTGTGCAAGTCCGACTCACATTTGATCGTTTTTTAATCGCGTTGTGTTAAATCTTTCTTTAATAAATAAATTTAGATTAATTATTATTATTAACCAAGGATTGCTCGCTAAGACAGCAGATACCATTGATTTTGAAAGAGTCACCCCTGCGGATACTGAAAATTTTATTGAAAGCTCATTATAAGCTAGAAAATAGGTAGAGCGAGTGATTAAACAGTAGGTATGTATGTAAGTCACGTTATTCAAATCGGATTTGAAAGTTTAAAACAACGAAACCTAGTTGTTAGTTGTGTAAAGTCTATACCTAATTTGAATTGACCTTTGTATTAACATTATGCCTAGCAAAACAGTTTCGAGGTATCATAACAGAATTTTCAGGGAAACGGAACGAAGTTCTCCGCCGAAATACATAATTGCCATTGACATTGTTTTTTTGCGATAGAAGCTTAATGAAAAGACGGGGTTGCCAATTAATTTCAAGTACATACCTACTACGAAAAGTATGAAAACAACATTCTCTAGGACCAATTTTTGACAGCAATATTTGATGATGTTTTCTGGTCTTGCCTAAGACTGAGAAAAAGGTTCAATTAGTGTAGTGACATGGAAGAAAAGTGAAAAAATATTATTATTTCAAGCAATAGCAGTACGCAGTACGTCTTGGTGATTATTTCTTAGAGAAAAGTCTTATATCTCAAACACGTCTTACTGTGTAGACTGTAGATACAACAAAAGCTTTAGAAGTAATTTCTTTCGTAGACATGTTTACGTTGGCACCGTTCGGCACTAATTGAGTTTGGGGCCAATGTTTAGATGCTTTTAGACAATTACTGGAGGGTAAATTGCAATTGGATGAGCATTCGATTTATTTTATTGTTAATTTACTCATAGATTTGTTTTTTAAAGCTACCCTCTATTATCGCTGAATTCGGTTCCAAAAACCAATCAGCGCACGCGACGTTGCCAGATCTCCGACTAGGTATACCCTTTCAGCGGAAAGAAGTAGTAAATAGTGCTCTTTCTATAACGTAATCCCATACAAATGATAGAGACAAAAATCTCAGTGGGTGCTAATCATTTTGAGGTACCAAGCAATCACAATTGTTAACCCCCGACCCAAAAAGAGGGGTGTTATAAGTTTGACGTGTGTATCTGTGTATCTGTGTGTCTGTGTATCTGTGTATCTGTGTGTCTGTGTATCTGTGTATCTGTGTATCTGTCTGTGGCATCGTAGCGCCTAAACGAATGAACCGATTTTAATTTAGTTTTTTTTGTTTGAAAGGTGGCTTGATCGAGAGTGTTCTTAGCTATAATCTAAAAAAATTGGTTCAGCCGTTTAAGAGTTATCAGCTCTTTTCTAGTTTTCTTGTAGAAAAGAAGGTTAGATAACCGTTAGGTTCATAATATTATGTCAATAGACAAATGTCAAGCTGTCAAGATGGACGTTGCCTAAATACATAATTATTTATTTGAAAATGATGTTTTGGAAAACTCAAATACTTTGGATCGTCGGGGGTGTTATAAATTTTTAATTTACATTTGTTTTCTAATTGAATTTCGAATGTTTTTTGATGTTTATGATTGGTTACCACCCCGTTCGAGTAGTTGGGGGTTAGCACGCACGGTGGTAGCACGCACCTCTAACTTTTTGGGACTTTAATGCTAAAGGAAAACATCGTGAGGAAACCTACATGCTTGAGAGTTCTCTGTAATGCTCTCAAAAGTGAGCTACGTCTGCTAATCCGCACTAGGTTGGGCCAACGTGGCGGACTATGGCATAAACTCTTCTCATTCTAAAAGGAGACCCGTGCTTAGAAGTGGGCTTGCAATGGGTTGATCATAATGTTGATGGTGGTGTCCGAGTACGAAAGCAAAAGTTTTCTTTCACTGTGTTATCCATAATTACGCAACCAACTGCCAACCGCTAACAGGACAAGTTTTATAATAGAGCATGTTCTTCAAAACTTTAATTTTACTTTAAAGTTTACATAAAAGGCTCGATATTCGATGTTTTAGCATTTGCTAGATTTGCTGCACTGTATTATTTGGAAGTAATTTTTTTTGTCTTGGTGTTTTAAATATATCTCTACTTTTTAATTAGCTACCTTGAACATTTAAGGGCGAATACAAGAAAAGCTTATTGTATTAAATGTGCATTTATATTTTTCTTTTAATTTAATTTGATAATGTTACTAAAGATTATTCTTTTTTTAAAACACGTTTTTATTAACTCACTTCCTTCTCGGTTTGTCTGTTTGGTACAAATATTGAAATCGATTTTAAATTAACTTCCCGATGAGCTTCTAGTTTCTACTCTTATTGTGATTAAACTTTTGAATTTATAAGCGTGTTAAGTATCGAATTCTGACCGAACCAGTTTTCATGGTAATTAAAAATCAGTGGTGTATTTACATAATATATGTACATACTACATATAATGTATGGAGAAATTGAACATAAGTATTCATTTTACGATTCAAAATCCTAATCACAAAACTGTCCGGTTTTCTTTATTTTTCTCAATTATTATGTCAAAAACATCTGAGATCAAAAGGTTGTCGAAAGCACTCTACATTCTACCGATTCCACCCTCCTCTGGTATGTCAGTGTCGAAAATGAGCCAGCTCTACAATATATTTATTTATTTATTTATTATTATAAGGTATTATATCATATATATTATCTGGAACATAAAACTCTGAATAAAAGTTGTTTATTTCCTCATACGAAAGATCGAAAAACTGTACCTACAAGCTCCTAGTTTACGCTCGAAGCTGTGTTCGAAGAGTAGGTACGAAAACTGCCTGTGATTATGTGGCACAAATATTTTCTATTCTAAGTTCCAAACAGTTCTCGAACATTGAGTTTTGTAAAATATCCGTAAAAAAATCTATTTTGGGGTCTCTTGTTGCTGACAGTTGTTGTTATTACTTTTCGAATACGTTACGGGTAGCTATACCAGTATGCAACATACATAGTATAATATTATGAGTGTCTATGACCTGTGTATATGTGTGACTGTATGTCTGTCTGTTGTGTGGTAGCACTTAATCGGATTTGAATGCGGTTTCTTTTATTCGAATTTCACACGTTTAATCGAGATGATTATTTTGTTGTTATCTATACTAATAAATAAAATTTATATTATATGTTTGATGAAAATCCATTCAACCGTTTGAGGATTATCAGCTATTTTCTTAGCCAGTGTGGGGATCAGTCATCCAGCTGTTATTTATATCATTTGCACTTGTCTTATGCCTCGATCTTTACCATGACATATTATCCACTTGTCTTATTCCTCGATTTTACCATGAAATGTTATCGTAACCTTCGTCTGTCGGGGGTGATTTAAATTTTTAATTACATTTGCATTTCTTTCGTTATAAAAACTGTGCAGATGTTAGCGTAACAATAACATAGTATATTTTTTTATTTATGTCATAGTCGTCGGACAATGTCTTGAAACCTTAAAACAACTGAATTGGATTACAGTCGTCATAACTAAGTACTGACCTAAGCAAGTAGGTAAGCATATCATTTGAAGAAACACTGGTATAAGTACGTCACTTTTAAGCACTCGCGTTACGCGAACCTACTGTTAGATGTGCAATCAGCTTAACATAACTCAACTATAAATAATACATCTAAGAAACCTTAACAAACGTAGGTAGATATCACACTAATATTATAAAGCGAAAGTTTGTATGTGTGTGAGTGTGTGTGTGTGAGTGTGTGTGTGTGAGTGTGTGTGTGTGTGTGTGTGTGTATGTTTGTTACTCCTTCATGCAAAAACTACTGGACGGATTTGGCTGAAATTCGGAATGGAGATAGATAATATCCTGGATTAGCACATAGGCTACTTTTTATCCCGGAAAACCAAAGAGTTCCCACGGGATTTCGAAAAACCTAAATCCACACGGACGAAGTCGCGGGCGTCAGCTAGTATCTAAATATGACTGTCTCTTACTATAGAAAGATGTATTTTAAACCTTCTCATAATAATTATTATATTCTTTCTTCTTTTAATCAATGGATCGCGTTCGCGATTCGACATCAGGCACTTCTGAGTACGTACGTCCATTGAAGATAATTTTATTAGTCAAATATAATAATATGTTAAGAAAAAATTCTTTTTCCTGCTGAAGTTCGTTACTAAAATCCAATATAGAGACATTTTAAAAGTATAATAGGTACTTAATAAACTCTCAGTTAGGTACCTACTTACTAACTTTACGGGACCTATAAACTTTCTCACTTAAATGGATAAAGTTTATGTAGTTTTAACGTTCTCATATCCTAGTATTCGATCGTAAGCGACACAGTTTGATTGAAATAGAATACTTCAACATGCATAATATATTCAAAGTAGAATATTTAGGTATCTACTAAAACTTCAAGTCACGGTAATGGTATTATTACCGTGTTCAAGTATTACCTACCCACGTAGAGTTTTAAAAGATCTACATAAGTATAAAATAGATTTGTATCCTCCTTCTGTCTGTGTTTTTTGCTCTTTTACTGTAATCCTTCTTGTGGTGACACAAATAAAGTGTACCTAGAATAATAATACTATCAAATCACGGAAAACTTGTAGATGCAAAGCTCATATATACAGAGAGCCCGCGTGGGCCAGACCTTAGTTATTTTATAAAAGCTGAAAGTTTATCTGAAGTTTGATAACACGTTACAATGTTGTTAACAATCTTACGTCACAGTATAAAGTCTAATTTTTTTTAACCCCCGACCCAAAAAGAGGGGTGTTATAAGTTTGATGTGTGTATCTGTGTATCTGTCTGTGGCACCGTAGCGCCTAAACTAATGAACCGATTTTAATTTAGTTTTTTTTGTTTGAAAGGTGGCTTGATCGAGAGTGTTCTTAGCTATAATCTAGTGTTGTTATGGATATCAATATCCGTAACCGAAACTATCGGATATCCGAAATAAAAAAATATCCGTAACCGAAACTGAATCCGTAATAAAAGTTTTAGATAGTTTCGGATAGGGCGGAGTCTAACTAAATACTACACTCGTACGGATTAACTGTGCACTCCGCTGGAATGCGACACCTTCATCATTTCACATTTTACAGTTCCTTAAAAAATTAATATCCGTAACCGAAACTATCGGATAATCCGAAATAATTTAATATCCATAACCGTAACCGAAACCGATATTATTTTTTACCAATATCCATATCCATATCCGGATCCGAAATTATATATCCATAATATCCCTACTATAATCCAAGAAAATCGATTGAGCCGTTTGAAAGTTATCAGTTCTTTTCTAGTTACTGTAACCTTCACTTGTCGGGGGTGTTATAAATTTTTAATTTACACTTGTCTTCAAAATAGTATTAGAAATCACGTCATGCATTGACATGCCAGACAGTATAGCGGCAACCCCCTGAGATTTGATGATATAGGTACTTAACAAGAATATAAAACATCCTTTGCACCTAGGTAGGTATCAACTCGTACCTATAGGTAGGTACAGGGCATGAAATTTTTGTTCTCAAGACGTACTTACTCACTCGTTGAAGAGAAATAAAGGTACCCAACAGCTACAAAAATGAATAACACTTATTACTCATTCACGCCTAAAGGCTATAAAGGTGTCTGTTATTAAGGAAACGCGGAACGGAAAAATAACCCTTATTGTGGTATAATAAAAACGCAATTTCTTTGACGCCTACATTGCGCATTGCTTAGGTATTCGAAATTGGAAGATTTTCTCAAAATGTGTCTTGAATAACAGATAATATTCTGATGAGATTCTCGGCTCAGGTGACAGGATGTGATATGTTCGTTATTTATTATTTTAATCTGTATATCTTAATATTTTATCTGGTTTGTGAGGGAGCAATTTATTTCAGGTTAGCTTCAGCTCAACATGGATTGCAAATTGCAATGCGACACGCAAGTAACACGCCACATACTATGACAGAAACCTTTACTCAAGTGCCGACAATTGTACAAAGTTTCAACTCAATCGGATGAAAGATGCGTGAACACACGAACACGTAATACAAAACTACTTTTTACCCGACTACGTGAGGGTAATAAGCTTAGCAATTTATGTTTCTTGGTTCATCATTTCTCTCATAAATCACTCTTAAATAACTGTGATGGTATTTTAAGAATAGTAGTCCGGTTTCAGTTTTTGAACTTCATAATGTTCATTTTCATACAAAAACCGATTTATTATCACTTAGCCGAACTGGTATGTACAGATAGTAAGAACTTATTCAACCGAAGAAGAATCCTCGTAAATAGAAAAAACATTTTACTTTTAAATAGATGGTAGACTCAAAATATAACATTTTGCAATCTCTCATAATCATGGCCCCTCAAAAAAATTTTACTCTATTAACCTTAACATTAATATATTTTTAAAAATCTACAAAAATAGGCCAGTTCCCTACAAGTGTAACCAATTTAGATTCCATATTCAGAACACTCCAGTACCGAAATATTCATCCCTCGAATGTGAGATAAGTACTCTCAACCATGATTTGTAGCTTCGCAAGTACGCACGGCTAGAGTCCACAGCTGTGTACCTAGTCAATATTATTCATTTTTAACCCCCGACCCAAAAAGAGGGGTGTTATAAGTTTGACGTGTGTATCTGTGTATCTGTGTGTCTGTGTATCTGTGTATCTGTGTATCTGTGTATCTGTCTGTGGCATCGTAGCGCCTAAACGAATGAACCGATTTTAATTTAGTTTTTTTTGTTTGAAAGGTGGCTTGATCGAGTGTTCTTAGCTATAATCCAAAAAATTGGTTCAGCCGTTTAAGAGTTATCAGCTCTTTTCTAGTTTTCTTGTTGAAAAGAAGGTTAGATAACAGTTAGGTTCTTAATATTATGTCAAGCTGTCAAGATGGACGTTGCCTAAATACATAATTATTTATTTGAAAATGATGTTTTGGAAAACTCAAAAACTTTGGATCGTCGGGGGTGTTATAAATTTTTAATTTACACTTGTTATTCTTCTATTTCTATACTTGAACTGAACTTGAAATCGCAAACGTTTTTCAGCGACTTTTCTCTATCTGACCGCTTTAGGAAGTGGGTAGGTCTGCTGCCGGCAAAACTGGGTCGGATTTAAAACGGGATTCTGAGCCTATCGATTATATTTTAGCGTCTGCTGCAGACATTTCAATGCTTACGGATGCTTAATGGTTTTAAAAGGGCCTATTGTATTATGTATTAACCACTAGATTTCGCTTGCGACTTCTTCCGCTTGAAGCTTTGTTTTTTTAAATTCTCTTAAATGTTTTTTTATTCTTATTTTTTTGTTACTCAGATACAAGTTAGCCCTTGCCTGTAATCTTACGTGGTGGTAAGTGATGATGCAGTCTAAGATGAAAGGGCTAACCTGGAAGGGATGTGGCAGTTTAAAAGATAAGATGGCTTAATAAAAACTTTGCACATAAGTATCTACGCTCAATATAATCGAATACCCGTGCCCCACATATCGTAAGGGCTAAGGAATAGGTCCATAATCGTAAGTAAGCGTATACCAAGCCACGTGTGACGGTGGATTTACACGTTTTTTTGTTACAAAGTAGATTTTTACAAAGTTTAGTGTGTTCTTTACTTTGTTTCTTGTAAACTATGTACAAGAAAACAAACGCCTGTCAACGTCTACTCGAAAACCGCTCTTTCCCATTACTCAAGTAATAGCAAACTTGCAAGTCATGTGGGAAAAGTTTGCAACTACATATTAATTACGAAAGTGATTAATATTAAATTAAGGCATACTTCATAATATTTTGCTATGCATGAGAATCCTGTGCATTAAATTCCCATCTACGCTATTTTGACGTGGCTAAACTTTTTTCGTAACGCAAAGGCAAGCATAAAACTAACCCTAGCGCTTCCCAGCGCTTTCCATGGAAATGCATACTAAGGTTATCATTTAAATATTAACCTCACCACTCAAATTCAATGAAGTTTTGAAGCCTACGTTATAGAAAAATCCTGTAAAACAATAAGTATAGTTGGGGATAGGGAATGATTTTTTTTTATAAACTCCGTTAAATCTTGAACGAGATTTCGGTAAACTTTTTTTAACAGAGGTTGCTTTAGGTACTGTTAGATATTACTTATGTCACGAGAATTGCACCCTTTGTTAACTTCTTGTCAAGCTATGAGGATAGTCATCTCTTGTTTTCCTAAAGTAAAGTTCTCCTAAAGTATCTATTTGATTTTCTTCTAAGATAGATCAATATACAAACCACTGCACTATCGCTATCTACATAATTTTATTATACTTCTCCCCGACTTCTAAACGTATTCTAAATTTATCACGGATTGACACGGTCGATATTAGATCGAGTCAAATGTCACTAAGCAGGCAACTTTGAACTTTAGGTAAACGGTTTAATGGTGTAAATTATATTAACGTCTAATCTTGGCTTGGCTTAACATGTCGAAATGAAATTGACAGGAATTGATGGCAAGATTTCATATGGGTTGAATGAGGGCATGTAGGTAGTTGGAATGTTTATTTCTTGTCCTGAATTTTCTGTCCTTTACCTTTTTCCTTTTAGGGTAGGTATACCTACCCTTTCCTTAGAGCAATGTGCTGCTGAATATGTATATTGTTGTTTCTTAGATACACGAAAATCCGTCCACGAAAATGCGCTTTAATATTGAAAGAAATCCGTCACTTGAAAATGTAATATCGTCTTTTTCCATTCCAAAAAACAAACAACAAACAATAGATATGTTGGGATGTTTATCTGTACTAGTATAATCACATCGTTTTCCTAATCAACCCATCGCCGGCTCACTACTGAGAACTGGTCTCCTCACAGAATGAAAAGAGCTTAGCTAAAGTCTATCACGCAGCTAAGTGAGGATTGACAGACTTCATTCACCTTTGAGAAAAATATAGAGAACTCTTAAACTCTAAATCTACAATCTATAACTTAAAATTTAAAAAATCCCTGACACAAAAACCTCTATAAGAAAACTTGAAAAGAGCTGATAACTTTCAAACGGCTGAACCGATTTTCTTTGATTATATCAAAGAACACTCTCGATCAAGGCAGCTTTCAAACAAAAAAAAAACTAAATTAAAATCGGTTCATTCGTCGAGGAGCTACGATGCCACAGAGAGAGAGATACACAGATACACACGTCAAACTTATAACACCCCTCTTTTTGGGTCGGGGGTTAATAAAATATATAAAAGGAAAAGGTGACTGACTGAGTGATCTATCAACTTACTTATCTACTCAAACTACTTACTGGACGGAGCCTGCTATTTGGCATGCAGATAACTAATATGACGTAGACATCCGCCAAGAAAGTATTTTTGAAAACACCTCTAATTAGGGGTTTGAATTGTGTCTAGTCCACTCGGACGAAGTCGAGGGCATAAACTAGTATAACATAGTATGTAAAATATAATATGCAGGCACTTAAATGACTTTGGCACAACTTATATCAATCATACTACGTATAAGATATTAGAAACAACTCTAGTTCAAAATACGTTTCTTCTTCAGAAATGTTGATGATGTTTGAGTGCTTTGAAACAAGGGCAGATTTATTTTCCGCTTCTTGCACTTTCGCAGCGTCAACTAGGTTCGTTGTTTGAGAAAATGAGGTCTTTTCTTGTAACATCTTGTCTTAGAATATACCTACGTCAGAAAGTATCATTAAAAGATCGAAAATAGTTACATTGAAGAGAATTCTAGATTCAAGTTTTACGTAAAAATACTTGTCACAGCTTACACCGCTGGAATTAAAAACTTGAAATTGTGTCAGAAGGTTCATTTTATACCGTACTAAGCTCTCACTTAGAAATATTTTTTTGGAAATTCGGGTAGAATATCCAAAAATTCTAAGCGCGTTAAATTAAGAAAAGTTTGATTTGATTTGAAAAATAATTTAGCTATCTTATAATGTATTAAAAAAGTAGTTTTGAAAGTAGTAAAATAAAAATAAAAATAGTAACTACCTACTACTTATATAGCAGCATAGTATATTACGTACTGAACAAAACATATTGAACAGACGTGGTAATTGATATCATGTCAAACACAATGCTAACCTTTCAATTTGCTTTAGTTACGAGATGTTTTTTCTAACAAGTGTAAATTAAAAATTTATAACACCCCCGACAAGTGAAGGTTACAGTAACTAGAAAAGAGCTGATAACTTTCAAACGGCTGAACCAATTTTCTTGGATTATAGCTAAGAACACTCTCGATCAAGCCACCTTTCAAACAAAAAAAACTAAATTAAAATCGGTTCATTAGTTTAGGCGCTACGGTGCCACAGACAGATACACAGATACACAGATACACAGATACACAGATACACAGATACACAGACACACAGATACACAGACACACAGATACACAGATACACACGTCAAACTTATAACACCCCTCTTTTTGGGTCGGGGGTTAAAAATAATACAAGACAATCCCGAAATCCCTCAGACAGTTCTACACACACAACACATAAAATGCCTGCCAACTGGCATTATACATAGAGAAAATAAATATAAAAATTTAAGAGGGGTCTCTCCGTCACTCGCTCCATACAAACGTAGTTCGTCTCTCATTGGAATACTAACCAATCATACTGAATGGAATTTTGTAGAAACGTTCCGGAAAGTAATATCAGTATGCCTGTGGTTTTCCAGATTTCAGTTACAATATTCGGTTTCAAAGTCAAGCGGTCTTAAAAATTCACATACAAATCTTTGAGCCCGTGTAATTTTAAAACTACATATTTTTAGAAAAATCTAAAACACCACAGGCACAGATAATAGTTTCTAGAATATGTCTACAAAATTTTATGGACTTTGGTTGCTTAATATTCAAATGAAATTGGGACTATGATTGTATGGAGTAAGTGACGGAGAGAGCCCCGTTAACGTTAGATAAGTCGAAGATAAAACGTAACCTGAGCTACTTAGACCATAAGTGCGTACAAAATCCTTTGAGTATTAAATAAAGCTTAGAATTCCCCAAAAAGATACCACCGAGCTCGACTCGGATCTTGCTCACTCGATCTTTAATATAATAAAAAAATGTACCCTTCTTACAAGTAGTACTAATAATTTCCTTTGAAGGCAGTTTTCTAAAATTAAAGATACAAATATAATACTTGTAAAACTTTAACAAATTACTGGTTTTGTGTACCTAATAGGTACTTATCGTCAAACAAAACAATTGCTTCTCATGTCTCAAAGTCTCAACGTCGTCTTTAAAAATGTTCTGCCGTTTTGCAGCGATTGTACAAAGCATCCAGAGGTTTTGTAGTTTTTCAAACTAGCTAATATGACATGACTGACGACATTTAGTATGAAACGAGGCAGAGTGAGAAATCTTACAAAGAGCTCTAGAAGAAAATTATAGCCTTCTTTTTCCTGGCATGAGAATTTCTAATTTCTAAACCGTAGTGCACGGAGCTAAAAAACATTTTTCCAAAGTCAGGCACTAGGTTTGAAAAATTGCTCGCTATTTTTATTAAAAAAAAAAAAAAATTGGTGGCATATTATTAAGTGTACATTTATGCGTATTATTTCGTTTATAAGAATGATAGACTTAAACTTTCCTTAAATTAATATGTAAACTACATAGTGAATAAATAATCAAAATTTGTTCATCAGACAGACGTCTTTGAGATAATCGTGGACATAAATAAATACATACATACGGGTCGAATACTAACCTCTTTTTCAAGTCGGTTAATAAACCGCGAGAAATTGCTGCCGCACTGATTGTGTTTGGGCTGCTGCATCGGAGCTTGTTAAAATAATACGAAAAATCCATAAAATGCACGTGTTTTAACCGAAATGAATGACGGTTTGAAATCTGTCAACACGTCGGAACATAGCAAAGGCCATTTAACTTCAAACGAGATATCGAATTGGATTACGTGGAATCCCAGCTTCCCGTCCCGGTGGAGGCAAAAAATATTGCAATATTTCCGTTGTGACAGTTTTACTGGGAATTGTGATGAATATGAAATGAAACAAAACTTGAGAGAATTTTTAATGAAAATAGTTGCCTACGCGTAAATTATTTGAAGAGATCCAGCGTTTCCTTAAAGCTGGTATTTAAAAAAACTTTAAAAAAATTACAGTCAGTGGGGAATACCAACAGAAGTTAAAACTATGAAATAACAGTGGTCTTTTTTTGTTGTTAAAAATCGGTCTCGATTGAGTCCCCGGTTCGAAGTCGAATCGGTCCCTGTATTGAAGACAAGTAGGTATAATTTTATTGCTTACCCTATTTAGATAGGTATTTAGGTGTAGGTATTATATCTAGGATTATATTCATAATAATTACTAAAATTGATATTTTCCGAGCCGTATTAACGCTACAGCCTACTTATAACCCTTTCGATCATATCTAACATCAGCTCAATTTTTAATGTCATTCATATGATACTGTAAAGTCCTGTAAAGTGTAAAAACAAAATAAACGAGAAAGAATTACGACCGTTCCCATTAACTACATAATATATTAAACACGCAATGTTTTCTTGTAACATGGAAGAACGAATCCCACTTATAAGAATACAGGTAAGCAAGTCACGCCAACAAGTATCACAAAAGGAGTGTATATGTTTACTTATTAACGCAATGGATGTATCTGAGTTGTTTTAACCCACCATAACTTTGTAAATAATGATGATGATGCCTGAAGAGATTTGGATATGTATGAGAACATATCGTTAGAGTCATTATACAGGGTGTTTGGTAGGTAATTAGTATACTGACGACACGTACCCATGCTACTTTGATCTGATAAATACAGTGCTGAAGTAAAATGACGAAATAAAATTATAAAAATTTCCATTCAAAATTTTAATTTTTTTATGTCCAAGTTTTCATGGCCCTAACGTGCCCTAACTCACTGAGATCGTTGGCCTTGGCCTATCTAAAGATGACCAACGATCTCAGTGAGGTAGGGCACGTTATAGTCATGAAAATTTTGACATAATTTTTTTTTAAAATTTTGTATGGAAATTTTTATAATTTTATTTCGTCATTGTACTTCAGCATTGTATTTATCAGATCAAAGTAGCATGGGTACGTGTCGACATCATATGCTTATCACCAAACACCCTGTATATATAGAATTTTTTTACCTTTTAATTCGTTTTGGTCAAGGCAGTCATGCTTTTTATATTTTTGTGATTTGTAAACAGAATAATTTGAATACCTTTTGCATTTCAAAAGAAAGTTTACAAGAGTAGGTTCTCAATCATTTTGTTAATTTCTCTATGTACTATTTTTAAGAGGGGTCTCTCCGTCACTCGCTCCATACAAACTTAGTTCCAATTTCATTTGAATACTAAGCAACCAAAGTCCATGAAATTTTGCAGACATATTCTAGAAACTAATATCTATGCCTGTGGTTTTCCAGATTTCTGTTAAAATATTCGGTTTTAAAGTTACGCGGTCTCAAAAATTCACATACAAATCTTTGAGCCCCTGTAATTTTAAAACTACATATTTTTAGAAAAATCTAAAACACCTCAGGCACAGATATTAGTTTCTAGAATAATATGTCTGCAATAGACTTTGGTTGCATAATATTCGAACTACGATTGTATGGAGTAAGTGACGGAGAGAGCCCTGTTAAGAGAAGATGATAGACAAAAACGTACAACGTAACGTAATATCGTAAGCAGTCGTAAAATCTACCAGTACATTTTAAGTTATACGACTACGATAAAGATTTCCTTATTTGTTTCAGGCAGAAGAAGGCACTACTAGAACACCAGACGGGGATGAAAACGATGGCAGTGATCCCAACGCAGGATCCTCAAGAGGTTTGTCGGCGGCTACCTCCAGGGAAGAAGACGATGACTCTAGTAACAATGCAACAAGCAATGAAAGCAAAAGCCCTGGACAAAGGTAAGCTCTTGTAAATAAAACAAGTACCTAACCTAATAGAACTTTCAACTTACTCCTAATCGTCATACCTAGGCCCGCGATTACACCGATAAGTTTTACTCGCGTAAATAGCTTACGTAATTCATTTACAACAAATTTCTTAACGAAAATTTCCTTAAAAAGTGTTTACATTTGTAAAGTTGTAATTTAATTACGTAAGCTACTTACGTGAGTAAAACTTACAGGTGTAATCGCGGTCTAATTGAAAGATAAGCAAAAATTAAAATCATGAATTATAATACTATACTTACTATTATTTTTAGAAGGTACATAGAATTACACCAAGTATTTATAGTACGACCTATCATTTTCAATATCAAGATGTTTTATAATATAACTAAGATGATAATTAAATAATTGTAAATGATCTAGATTTGTAAAGATTTTAAAAAGTAAGAGATAATTTCTGTTTTCGGTATTTCTGTGGTTCTAAAAAGAGATAATTTGCATGTTAAGAGCAATGAATATTCCAACTACAGTTTTGCATTTGAAAGAACTGAATTTACGGAAATCATTTTCTTTGTTGAAGGTAAGTATTATAATTTTATGTGATTATAGTACCCTCTCCCTAAAACTGAACAATAGATGCGAATATACATAGTGTATATGTATAATATTATGCACTTCGCTGATCTTCTTCAAGGAACAATGAGATGCTTGTACCTACTTTCCTGCTTATTTTTATAGGATTTGATGAGTCTCCAACGTATTTTGTAGGTATTGGCGCACATAAGATAATACAGTGCATAAAACTCTGAAATAGGGTTTGAATAGCTCACTCTTAGCTATATTTTCTGATCTAATAAAAATCATGCACACTAGAACTACCTACCTAGTCTAATACCAGATATAAAATAAAATTCAAGTTAGCAAAGCTTGGATTGTATACTTTCGAACATCGAAATATACCTAATGCTTTCAAAACTCAAAGTCATAATATTTTTTGTATACGTCTACACATAGTTACAGTTTTGTGGACATAGGTTGTATTAAAACACTTTTTAATATACACATTTAGGCACCTACACAATTTCTTCAAGTTTCTGCAAAGTCTTGTGTATTAGATGTAAACATATAGGTGTATATCTGACTAACAATCATCTAAATCGATTATCTAATCGATTTGGGATGGGCCGATATGACATTTTATAATGCCTCTTCTAAAACTGGTTCCATATTGCCATATTGATCACAATTAACTCAACTTAAACCTACATAATTACAAAGCGTGTTTGGTTCTAGCAATGAAACTATCAATGCTTTTTTGCTCTTTCTGTCTCTCTGGTCGTTTCTTCATCGCTAACGATTGTGGTCCAGGCAAAGTTTCAGTTTCTCATGCATCAGCTATTTCTATCATTCCCTGTCAGTGGTAATTTTCGCAACTGTGCAGAATTTGCGAATTGGAACTATTGCGATCGAATTTAACTTCCTATTTGATACTCAGAACTCTCTGGTAACTCAATGCTTCCATTACAATTTTATTAACGCCTATCGTTCCGCGTCACATGTTGTTTAGCCGAAATGCGAGAGGAAACCGGGTGTAACATATGGACGAATTGAGCGCTGTGACAAACAAGCTTGTGCTCTCGGCAGACGATAATTTTCGCATTCGCCTTCGCATTCGCCTCCAGTAACAATTATTTTAAACGAGTTTACTTCTTTATACACACAAACAAATGAAAATTACAAAATAAACCCATAATGTAGGTAAAAAATAGGCTTGTTCCTAAACCAATGAACGAAAATCTCAACAAGAGCTAGTAGGTGCATTGTTTAATATTATAGAAATAATCGAAATATAGCTGAAGAATGAAGAGATGTATTAAAACAAGTGTAAATTAAAAATTTATAACACCCCCGAAGAGTGAAGGTTACAGTAACTAGAAAAGAGCTGATAACTTTCAAACGGCTGAACCGATTTTCTTGAATTATAGCTAAGAACACTCTCGTTCAAGCCACCTTTCAAACAAAAAAAAAACTAAATTAAAATCGGTTCATTAGTTTAGGAGCTACGATGCCACAGACAGATAGATATACAGATATACACGTCAAACTTATAACAATCCCGCTTTTTGGGTGTGGGGGTTAAAAATAAAAAAGCAAATCATTCATCGACACATAGACGATTGACGTTCAACACAGCTTTTCAGAGCACACCTAGCCCTCAATAAAGTAAAAGGGCGACAAATTATATAAAAATAATTTACAAGATACAAAGTTTTTGTTTCTAAAATTAGAACACCATGATTTGTTTTATTTAAGCATCACTATGCAAACGAGATTTGGAAGAGATCAAAAGGGTAATGGAAATTCGCGGAGTGCTCGTTAATTTAATAGGAGCGGTGCTTAAAGTTATAACGTTGTTTAACTTGAAATAAGTTTACCGCATAGCCTTGTTGGAAGAGATACTAAATTGATCTTTACTAATTTCTATGAGATTTGCAATTAGCTTTAATATAATTGAAATAAAATGATAAATTCTAACAGATCGACCAATTTGTATCATACAAAAGTAAAACAGCCTGTAGGTAAGATCAAGTGAAACAATTTAACCTTCAAAGTACCTATTATTCCTAGAAGGAAACTTTCAGGAAAGATATTGTTTATTGAACGAGCAGAAACAGTAACATATTACCTTTTTCCAATCAGTATTATGCTTACATAACGTATATACCTACTACATAGTTCAATAGAGGGGAAAAATGCCATTTGTAAGGTTTCTTTAATTCACGGTGCCGGTTCATTCACGTCTTTAGCCATAAATATCACAAAAAGATCAATAGGAGTGTTTTCAAATTCTGACAAATAATTTAATTAAATTTCTAGTTCGATATTCGGTTTGGATCAAAGTTGTACACCAACTACCAAAATTTCAGACAGACAGGCGGACGGACGGACGTACGGACGGACGGGGGGAGCGACGGACGGACGGACGGATGGACAGACAGACATAGATGCAGACAGACAGACAGACAGGCAGACAGACAAACAGACAGATAGACAGATACGTATATAGACAGACAGCAGAAATTATATTAAAAGGGCTCCGTTTTTACCCTTTGGACACGAAACCCTAAAAAAACAACATCGGCCACTCCGCCGATAAGTTGCACACGATAAGTTTGACAGGTAACTCCGTTACCTGTCAAACTTATCATGTTCAATTCATTAAGAGGGGTCTCGCGTCTGTATGAAGCGAGTGACGGAGAGAGCCCTGTTAAAAGGTGCAAACTGGTTGACCAAATGGAAGTGTAGGAAGGTATTGTAGCCAATATCCTAGAATATACCGTGTATGTTCCGAATATCTGAACCTACCAGTATTTGTATGGTCAATACAGAAGCAAAACAAACAATAGTCTGTATAGACTTTGAATACAGGAATCAAACAAGCTTTTAGCAAAATTGAATCTAGAATTAGAATTCGAATTTCAGCCAGGTGTGGCAACGTAATTAGCTTTGTTTTACTGGTGCATAAACAGTAGTTACATTAATCACACAGGCAAATCTGTTGGTGAGGTACAACGTGCAGGATGCGATGTGCACCGCCCACCCTCCCACTACTAAAGAAGCAGGAAAATCAAGCAATACAACCAACCAACCACCAACACAACACCACACGAATCTTGTAGAACACTTAATGTACGTTTCGCTCTGATACCGCAGCACCCTCAGGAGATGTAGACCACCAATTGCGGGTTAATGTCTGCAATAGTTATGGAGTTCGTGTATTTCCAATTCGTTGCTTTTCTTGCTTCTTTAGTAGTGGAAGGCCGGGTGATGCATATCGCATCCTATACGCTCTACCATACAGATTTGTCTGTTTTAGAGGATTATAGCGAATTAAAACAAATAGTTAGATAGATAGAAAACTTTATTGTATACAATACATGAAATAACCAAGACAAAACAAATAAACTAAAATCTAAAATTAATTGTATGCAAAGGCAGCCTTATTGTTCAGAGCAATCTCCACCAGGCAACCTTTGGTTAAGCTTGTGGTTCCTTGCGTATTATGGATATGGATTTCCGCAAAGTAATTCCTGCTTCTATCCAGCATAGTTATTTATTTTAAATTATGATCTCTTTAATCGTGAATTTTGTCATCTGTTTTATCGTGAAATTAAATTATTTCAATTGGTTAGCCGTAACTGCAGAGTCGTTATTTCTTTCCATAACTACTGTTTCGAATTCAACTGTCCCTAGAATTATTATTACGTACATATAGTACTAGGTATAACATACGAATAAATCAAACACTAGAAGTAATATGAAGTAAAATTTTCGCTTTGAGACATAATATTTTACAGAACAACCCCATTCAGTCTATCGATTTATTTTATTCTAGTAATAAGGGCAGCTACTGACATTGACACGAGAGATATTTACGGCGAAGCCTATTCTGTTAATACTGTAACCGATTAACCATGGATTAATCATAACCTCAAATATGTCGATAAGTCAATCAAATCAGACATGAGTTGAACTATAAAAGGAGTTCAAGGTTCTAATTTGTAATTTTGGACTGGATTCGTTATAAAAATAAAGCAAAGCTGTAAGAGGAATCTGTAAAAACTCAAGAAAGAACTTACCAAATTAGTATTACGAACACGATCCTGCCGTACATTTTGGACTCGGAAGGGAAATTTATATAATGACCATCCCCCGTGTGTGAGCGGTGTGTGACTTAATTGCCTAATTACTACTAGTTACCGTAGAAGAAAATCAGGTGCAGTAACACTATACTTACAGCACGAAAGATCGATTTAAAATTACTAACAAAATAAAACACGCATCTTTTTTTCGCGGTTGTTTGTGCCACGTTCATCATCATCATCATCATCAGCCTGTGGACGTTCACTGTTGGACATAGGCCTTCCCTATAGAGCGCCACCACACCCGGTCCTCAGCCTTCCTCATCCAGCCACTTCCCGCCAGCCGCTTTATATCGTCGGTCCATCGTGCTGGAGGGCTCCCACACTACGCTTGCTTAAGCGCGGTCTCCACTCAAGGACTTTCCGGCTCCAACGGCCATCGCCTCTACGACAGGCATGGCCTGCCCACTGCCACTTCAGCTTGCTAATAGTTTGGGCTATGTCAGTGTCCACCTTGGTTCTTCTGCGAATCTCCTCATTTCGGATTTTATCTCTCAGGGAAACTCCTAACATAGCCCTCTCCATAGCTCGCTGAGCAAGTTTGAATTTGTGAACAAGACATTTGTCAGTGACCACGTTTCAGCACCATAGGTGAGGATGGGAAGGACATGTGCCACGTTGCGGAGATGTTATTATGCTACGACTAAAATTTTAAATATTCGCTTCGATTCATAATCAATTTGAATGGGCATTAAGAGGGCTCTCTCCGTCACACGTTTCCACTCGTTTCATACAATCGTAGTTCCAATTTCATTTGAATACTAAGCAACCCAAGTCCATGAAATTTTGCAGACATATTCTAGAAACTAATATCTGTGTCTGTGGTTTTCCAGATTTCTGTTAAAATATTCGGTTTCAAAGTTACGCGGTCTTAAAAATTTTCATACAAATCTTGGAGCCCCTGTAATTTTAAAACGACATATTTTTAGAAAAATCTAAAACACCACAGACACAGATATTAGTTTCTAGAATATGTCTGCAAAATTTCATGGACTTTGGTTGCTTAATTTTCAAATGAAATTGGAACTACGATTGTATGAGAGAGCCCTGTTAAAGCTTAGCGTCCACCTGACAGGCTTGTAACTCCTTCAACCTTTAGAATCGCGATATCTCATGAATGATGATTCTTAGAAAAAAAAGTATAAGATAATTTTTGTAGATTATTTTATGATCTATAATTATCAAATTTAAATAAGTGATTTATCATAATAATATTATGTACCCTCTCCCTACGTTTGTCATTAGCAGACTCCTATTTCTCAGAAAATCCCGCTGAGTCAGCATCGTCCCCGTTACGCTACGTCAGAATTGCAAATCGCTTTCGGCCAAGCAGTTAAATAGGATCGATCGGTGTGCAATTGTTATTACATGGTGGTATATCATCGTATCAAAGGATGTTCTACTCTACCTATTATGATTTGTGTTTTTAAACTTGTAATAAAAAAAATCCTATTTAATTTGACTAGTTTACGTACCGCGTGGATTACACTAATTTCAAACCCCTATTTTACCCCCATAGGGATTGAATTTTCGTTTCTTTGCGAATGTCTACATCATAAAAGCATAGCTACATGCCGTTCAGTAGCTTGAGGCTTGAGCTGTGCGTTGATAGATCAGTCAGTCAGTAAGGTTCTTTTTATAAAATACTTATTTAAGATTTAAAAATATTATATTTCTGTCACATCGAATTCTTATTTAATTTAAATATAATATAAAAGGAAAGCTAACTGACTTAATCCAGCACAGGACGGATTGGCTGAAAGGCTTATTTGACATTGACATACATTAAGAAAGCATTTTTTGAAATTCAACCCCTAAGAGGGTAAAATAGGGGTTTGAAATTTGTGTAGTCTACGCGGATGAAGTCACCGGTATAAGGTTGAATAAAACATGATTAATTGAATAAAATCATTACCTATTCTTAAAAATAAAACTGATTCAGCAAAATTTCCGCCATCGACATCGAATAATCGAAGGTTAGGCGTGCGTCTAACCTTCGATTATTCAATATCAGGGAAATATAATACGAGAATATCTGAGGCAAAATGTTTATTGTATTTTATAGATAATATTCTGAGCAAACTATGGCAATATAGCATCTGTATATACAGCACAATTAAACAGTCCGTTTTCCCGATATAGGTTGTTGAACAAGTTGTCACCATTCTCTGCTAATGAGGCCCCTGAAGATATGTAAGTGCCCAAGGAAAAGGCATCAATCGCTTTACAAATGCTTATCGATAGCGAAGCACGTAAACGTCGATTACGTACGTGATTTTATTGGTATAGCTTTCAAGGTCTCAAGTAGCCAATAAGCTTTGATCTCGATGAAATACCCTATTAAGATAGACTTTGTAGTATGCGACCGCGAATCGTGACGGCGTCTTATGACACTAGGGTTGAAATCCATAGAGCGCACTTGACTTGGTTTCAGTTAAAACGAGACAGATTTATACCAGGAGTTTAACGCTGTCTCGTTTTAACAATGTCTTAAGCCTGAGCAAAGTCAAAGAACGCTCTATAGATCTCAGCCTAAGGTTGACTTAAGACATTGTTAAAACGAGACAGCGTTATATCGTTGGCATAAACCTGTCTCCTTTTAACTGTTTAGGTAAGTCTGAGCACAGCCAAAGTATGCTCTATAAATCTCAGCCTATGTGTTGCAACATCGTATAAGCAAGTGTTGCGCGTAGTCGCTCACCTCAAATACTCTATACTACTAAAGCTGTGCATAGCTGTCGCCTACAAAGTGCAGCGTTTTACGGTCTTAGATCTATAGAGCGTACTTTGACTTTGCTCAGACTTTAGTTTGAGTTAAAACGAGACAGATTTATGTGAAACTCATATATTTGTCTCGTTTTAACTGAATCTTAAGTCACGAGCAAAGTCAAAGTCCGCTCTATAGATCTCAGCCTTACGTCGCAGTCGCAACAAAGTCTACTTCTAAGAGTTATTGGAGATCGTTGCTTAAATGACAATTTTACGATTACAATTTGATAACTGTACCAATGTTTCTCGAACAACAGTTACGTAATTGGTGCTCACAAGAGTCAATGTGCGTTATGCATAGTCATTTATTTTAATTAATTAGAACACGACCTGCACAGCTCATGTGGATAACACTATGCTACAGCGCATCACGTACGATAGAAATAGTCCCAAAGGTTAAATTAGTAAGGCTGATATTTTGTATTATTATATTCTGCATGATCATTTTTATTTCCGTGACGTCTTACATTGAAACCAAGTTGAAAAGTTGAGTTTCGCACCTAGGTATTTTATCGAGTAAAATTTCACGTCACGTTTTTTTTATTTTAATTAATATTATAGTCCAGTTAAAATTTACTTATACCATCAAAACGAGTTTACATGAAATCAGATTCGATTTAAGAATTGTGATTTCGTCACAATTTTTTTATTTATTTGTACACCACAAGTTTTTAATTTCATACCGTAAAAAAATGATTATCATATTATGACGCGTGGCGCTGACATGATATTTCGTTATTCGTAGAATAAGTATAGTGTGTCCACACATTTATTATTATTGATATATTATTGTGTGTCTGTCTGTCGTTTATCTGTCGGCCTATCTGTCTGTTTGTCTGTCTGCTAAATTTTCACGGCTCATGCGCTTAACCCATCTTAACGAAATTTGGTACTGAGATAGCTTTCATCCCTGGGAAGGACATACGCTTTTTATCCTGAAAAATCAAGAAGTACCCACGGGATTATGAAAAACCTAAATCCACGCGAACGAAATCGCGGGAATCATCTAGTTCATAACATTTAAAAACAAAACAGACTTTAATATAAAAAACAATAAACTTTTCCTGTATTCACCCTTAAATTTTTTATGGTAATTAAAAACTTGTGGTGTATTTTTTGAATTTTCTCGATATTTCGTGGTGTGAAGCTCATTACAACGCGACCACTGCCCACCGACACCACACAACTGCCTCCGTGTAACACAGACATCCCTTTATAGGCGACCGATCATTGCATCGAGCTCGTCAAGCTCTCACAAGTCCGTCCAGGACTCAGAGAGACCAGGATCTAAGTCAGACAAACCAGGCCATAAATGGAGACACGTCCAAGCTGTCATGGCATACTACCAGGCACTCAGGAAAATTAAGAGGTTCGATGAGATTGAAGACAACGGTAACCCGCATCGTTGTCCAACTGTATTTATTGAGTGTTTGTTTATCATTTCAAACTAATGTGCTATTTCCTCTGTGTTTAGGATTTCGAGAATGGTACTTTATGACTGGTTATTGTGTTCTTATTGTGATTATTGTGTCTATAAACTAGTTTTACTATGAATAATTCTACTTTCTCTACTCACACTGTCTCTTGGGAAATTAATCTAAGTCTAATTTACTGTTTGTTTAATTTCATGCATCCTGGTCGTTTCATATTTATTATATTTAGTATATATTAATAATAGATTTGTAAGTCTTAGAGATCCTGATTTTAGAATCAATTTAGTATTTAGTTTTAGATCTCTCGTTTTAGGAGCTCAATGATTTCACTGTACAGACTAATACTTTTCTGCGTGGACTTAAATTTTGTTTTACTACTGCAATGCCGCATGTTAATAAAGGTAGAATATTATGTGTTTATTTTTGTGCACGCAAAATAAACAAAGATAAATTACACTTAAACAAATATGAAAACAAACTGACACTTGCTAATCTTATACCTATACTTTATACTCTGTTTGGTGAAGCATTCTCAAGGCGAGACCAAATAATACTTTTGGATTATTCATATTTCATACAGATAATTGACAGTATCGATAAAACCTTTATTTACTTGCAAGCCACATCATCTATTACCACTTTTATAAACTACCGTTTTGAATAATATTTTATGAAGCAATGAAAAATCTTGAAAGCATATCGAGCTTGGTGCATGCAATATATCACCAAACGGATATAAATCTGAATAACAAACTTTATTCATCCATTACTCTCACACAGACGTGGTGTCTGTTAAGACATTGATGAATAAAGATTTTTATTTGTGGCTTCTTCAAAAAGTTAATTCTTAATTTATATTGTAACTTTTTCTGTGAACCCTTTTCCAAACAATGAGTAAAGTTCTTCAAATGATTTATAAGGTAGCCAAGTTACGATAACATTGAAAAAGTTTAGACTTTCTGTTTCGTGAGTATAGTTTTGATTAATTTTGTTGCGGTGACCTTATTCAGAACAAAGTCGAACCAACGATGGATGAAGCTACGGACGACGGTGCAGTTGAGTTCTGCGATCCAAAAGAAGCCGCCCTTGAAGAGAGAAGATTCCTTCCTTAAACGGTTTTCCACGCGACAAATACCAGAGACTCAGGAAACAGTGAGAACCAATACAAATTATAAGCAATTACCTAATTACGTATTTAGACATCCCCCATTTTTCAAATTATATTAATTAAAATTATAGAATGTAAAAGATCCTAAAGCTTAATTGCAATAATAGTAAAAACAAAACTTAAACATATAAAGCTCGCTTCAAATTTTTCACTATTAACGAATTGTGATCCCCGACACATTTTTATTAGAATTTGGCTGGACACTAATTATTTGTATTGGTCGGATAGTAATAACCGGTCTAATAAGAAAACTAGAAAAGAGCTTATAACTTTCAAACGGCTGAACCGATTTTCTTGGATTATAGCTCTAAGAACATTCTCGATCAAGCCACCTTTCAAGCAAAAAAACTAAATTAAAATCGGTTCATAAGTTTAGGAGCTATGATGCCACAGACAGATACACACGTCAAACTTATAACACCCTACTTTTTGGGTTGGGGGATAAAAAACATAAAATAATAAAAATTGCATCATATTGAAATCAAAGTTACTTTTAAAAATACTCAGATAGGTAACTCAATATATTTTTTCTTCAGGTAGAAGATACCGGTTCAGAAGGGGCAACAGGGGAGCATAGAGCAAGCAACCGTCAGAGGCGACGGAAAGTTCGAGTGCCTCGTACTGTTGTCAACCCAGATGAGAATTTCTACTTCTACTGGCTCTGGGTTATCACCATTTGCGTTCTGTACAACCTTTGGACCCTCATCGTGAGACAAAGCTTCCCCGAATTACAGGTAATTTACATTTCTTATTGCTACAATTTTATCATACAAAATTTAAATCGAAATCTACCAATTTATATCACAAAGAATAAAGTAAAACACTCGATCAAAAGGGGAAACAATTTAGTACCTACATATTTTTATTAAGCAGTATTTTAAGTATATTTTTATTGATTGGTAAAAGGATTTCTAATTGGGCCCCGTCTCGGCATACGGAGTACAGTATAGTATGATATCCAGAAATTGGCAGGCATTGATTGGATGCGAAAGATATGGAAGTATAGGCAACGTTGACGCTACTACGTCCAACAGTGGATACATGTTGGCTGTTGATGATAACGACTTCTTTTTAAATACTAAGCGCGATATTTGAATACGAAAAATTAGTGAATATGAAAACAATAAAGATATCCGATTTATTTCTATTCTTCTTTGACGTGTTATGTAATCTGTATCAAAAAAATAGAAAAGGCTAGAAAGGTTTCTAGAAAAAATATAAAAGGAATTCTAAGACTCAAACACTTGGCATTTCCCATGGATCAACAATTTCATCAAAAGAAAGTTTTCCCTACTGAGACCTTCATTATACTGCCTATTACTTTTTACTTTCATTTTTCTTCTGAGTACCATCTGTAAGTTCACAGAGAATATACGTTTTACTTTCTAAAACGTGTATTCTCTTCTATACATTTTTCTACGTAAATTTTTAAGTAGTACGTATTAGGTATAGATATATTGTGGAACGATTTATGTCCGCAGTTCGACAAAAGAGAAAATAAAGACTTGCTGAATAAACTGATCAAACGCCGTCTACAGGTGAATGAAATAATTAATTGAAAAGAAAGAAACGTATTACTCTGCTTTTATTGATCCAATATTATGTTTACTACGAAACTAGGTATGTAGGAGGTAGGTATTCGGATGTACTTATGGGTATTTGTTTGTCTAGAAAGTTTCTTTTTCAAAGTCGCAATAAACCTTTGAGCGTTGTGGCAATGATAGTGTATGAATTTTGTTTGTGATCCTCTCAAATTGTTATATTTTATTCGACATTCGCATTATCGGTCACCTATAAAAGTCGTTTAAAAATAGCAGCTATAAAAAAGTTGCAAACCGGAACATTGAGTATATTAGGTACACATACTGTACATATACATTTAAAAAACTTTTAGACCATTCAAATGTGATTTTCGATCACATTTCGATATTTTTGAATATAATAGGTTTAATAGATTGTGAATATAAATAAAATTATTTGGAGGAAGGTTTGATGTCCCAATAAGTACCTAAGTCCATTGCCAATCTGAACCAAGCTAAAACTAGTCAGTTTGTTACTATAAAATAATGGTATGGGAAAACCTTAATAAAGTATTGATCAATGTGAGTTTATCGTAGTTATTTTATGGTTCTATTTGTACGCTCCGACTAATCTAATTATCCTGAACCATTCTTGAACAGAATTTGTCAATGAACTCTAATAGTAAACAACATTTAACAACAGTTCACTGCAAATAATGACTCAAGGATCTGGCTGTTACAGCTTAATAAAGAGTTCGTTACTACTAGAACTTCGGAAGCACTAAACCACAATATCTGTAAAGAATACATCGCGCATGTCTGTTAGATCTAAATAAATAAATATATTTTTTTTAAACAAATTAAAAAGCTTAAAAGAAATTGAATAAAGTATATTTGTTTAACTGTTTGTCAGTTTGTTGGTCTGGACTAATCTTTGAAAAAACCGAATATCCCAACAAACTTTAAAGAGATATTTGCAGACAATTTTCGTAGGGATCTCTAATTTTTTTGAAAATAAAATATAGCCTATGTCACTCAGGTGTAATGTGGCTAGAAAGCCACAACCAAAGCAGAAACCGATTTTGAAAATTCTTTAACCAGTAGAAACTGGTTAAAGAACTTTCAAAATCGGTTCAGTAGTTCCAGAGTGTACTTCCTATAAACAAACTTAAACTTTTACCTCTTTATACTTTTAACTCTTTGATTTTCCTGGATAAAAAGTAGCCTATGTGCTAATCTAGGATATTATCTATCTCCATTATAAATTTCAGCCAAATCTATTCAATAGTTTTTGCGTGAAGGAGTAACAAACATACACACTCACATACTCGTACACACATAGTATACATACACACAGACTTTCGCCTTTATAATACCTATTAGTGTGAAGTATAGACCAGTACCTACTGTGAAAGTTATATAGTTTAAATAACTAAAGCATTTAACAGGATTCTCATTCCAGATATAGGATAACATTTTGCCGTCAAACTACATTCAAAGTAAGTTCTGCTCCACGATGCTCGAAGGCTTCATACGACTCGATAACCACAGATTGAGAAACCGCAAAGGCAATGGCTCTATTTACACTGCTGTGATGGGTTTGTTGATACACAAACTAAGGTAGATTGATCGTAGACTATTAATTATCACTGAGAAGATCTTAGGCTATGTTAGGTAATAGGTACCTCGTATTGTCTAATATCTACGTTTCCGAATTCGGCTCCGATTTAACAACTTCCGTAACACTCCTTAGGTAGGTACTCAGAGTTTGGAGGCCTTTTCGGGTCTAAAATGTGTTTTCAAATAGATATTGGGGTGAATAAAAAATGAATAAACTCTGGCGGTGGAGTGACCTCGTTGGGAACCCGAGACTGTATCATTAAGTGAGGCATCCGTTCCCTGTTTTTTTTTTTTGTGGTATTGACCCCCGCAGTGGTCCACAAAGTAAATAATCACTACCCTTGTAAATGCAAAAGTGTGTTTATTTGTTGGTTTATCCGTCTATGCCGCAACGTAGCAATGGATCGACATAATTTTAGCATGTAGTTAAAGACTTGAAGAGTGACAGGGTACTGTTTATCCGACAAGTGTAAATTAAAAATTTATAACACTCCCGAAAAGTGAAGCTTACAGCAACTAGAAAAGAGCTGATAACTTTCAAACGGCTGAGCCGATTTTCTTGGATTATAGCTAAGAACACTCTCGATCAAGTCACCTTTCAAACAAAAAAAAAACTAAATTAAAATCCGTTCATTAGTTTAGGAGTTACGATGCCACAGACAGATACACAGATACACACATACACACGTCAAACTTATACCACCCCTCTTTTTGGGTCAGGGGTTAAAAAATCTAAGTGATTATATAAAGATGCATTTGACGATTCAAAAGTACTTGTAAAAGTTTCATTGAATAAAAATGTTTTTATTTTATGGATGGTAATTTTACCTAATATTATAAAAATCATAATTGTTACTTTAACCTGAATTATTATGATAACTTAATAAGACCATTTAAGAAAATATTATAGGTGATATATGATAGGTATACCATACTTGTGTAGATATGAATTATTTTGAATATTTTACACGGACAAAAAAAATGTTACTTTATCGCCCTCAACACCTTTGAGGTTTTACGTAAATTATTATTAAAAATAATGAGGCAAAGTTCACATTTCATGTAGACGTGAACAACAATATAGGTACTCTTAATTGTTCTGTATTCCCACAAATGAACGCTGAGAATATCACAATTAAACTAACTTACATTATAACTACTCACGCCTGGAACTATAATTGCACAAAATTAATTAAATAACAAAGAAAATATAATGCTGAATTATTAAAGAAAAGCGTGAATTGCGTTTGTTCATAATATTATTACTAATAATCATTATTATTTTAAAGAAAAGTATGTAACGTTGCGAACAAAAGAAATTCAGGTTTTAAAAAAACCAGATGCGATATTATAGCAACTTTAAATAGAAAAAGCTTTAAAAATAAATAAAGGTACTCTGTAGTCGTGGGGTCAATTTTTGCATAGAATTTCAACAAAGTTGAAAAGATAAAACCAAGTTCAACAGACACGTTAACACTCACATACTAATTTCATCGTTCAGTGATAAAATAAAATTACAAATGTCTGATCTAATAAAATAAATTCCCAATATTTTAACATTTCATGTTTACTTTATTAATATTGTCGATCGAAACCACCCAAAAATTTATCAAAAAAAAAGTAAAACAACGTTTTATGACACGAGAAAGGAAAATATAAAACGTGGACTTTATGTAGCCGGTTACGAAGAAACGTAGACCCTCGTAGCGTTAACACATTTGTAGCGGCGCTACGCAGTATTTAGTAATTGAATTTACCAATTTCTCGTATATATCCAATTGAGTAACTTTTCGTGGGTCAAAAGGATGTTTGGATATCCTCTTTTATCACATAAACTTCCTTACACTTATATTCACTTACTAGAAGCTGTCTAACACTTTGCGAATGTGCTCACGTAATCTTTTAACAAACCAATACTAGAAAGAACACACCAAGTTTAATAAGTGAGTTAAAATTAAAACGACTTATCACACACAGTTGAATATTATCATCATCATGATCAACCCATGCAGGCTCACTACTAAGCACGGGTCTCCTCTCCGAATATGAAGGGTTTTACCATAGTCTACTAATGCTATCCAAGTGCGTATAGGCAAACTTCACTCACCTTTGAAAACACTATGGAAAATTCAGGCATGCAGGTTTTCTCACGATGTTTTCCTTCGCTTGCATTGCTTTAAACGCACATAACTCCGAAAAGTTAAAAGTGCGTGCCCGGGATCGAACCCCTGACCTGCTGAATAGGAGGCCGAGGTTTTAGCAACTAGGCTATGACAGTTTATCCCACAATAAAATATAAAATACTCAAATTCATCACAGAATATTTATAAAGTTATGATCAAGGCGGTTTTATCACTACTAATGATCCTTCCAAGTTAACCTATAGGAAGGAGATAGGTAGATTGCATGCCAAGAGGTTGGTGTAGTGAAGAAAAAAAGAAGTACCTATAATATAATAAACGGATATAAATTACATTCTACTTAGCAGTAAAATTACATAGATATCGATCGAACCGTCAACAGAATTCGCATTCTGCATACACTTGCAATTACATACATACAATCATAGTTGCCCAACCTAGATGAGGTCAAACATAAGTCATTTATATAAAACTGAACGCTGAACTCTACAAGAACTCTTTGGCAGTGAAAGATCATAAACAACAAAAATATGTACAGAAATGCCCTGAGGATTAGATAAAAAGTTACCCCATGTTCATTTTCTTTACCCGCGTACAAAAAGATTCTTTTATCTTCCAAGCGATCTTCGTTCTACCTATTTTTTATCGATGACAGGTTTCCGGTCAGGACTTTATCAAAGGAATTTCCACTAACCACAAAAACCAAAGCTTTCCGTTTTCACGAGATATATCTATCGCGTTTTTATATCAAATACCAACATGTTTTTATATTTACGTCACCTTATTACAAATAGTTAAATCTAGACATTTTTATAAGTCAAAGTTAAATCTTTAAAATTAACTACATATATCCACTAGGGATAAAACTTCTATAAGTATATGTCATTCTGCAATAATTTGCGGAATTTGATTTCCAATGGAAAAACTTGCAGAAATTGACTTGTCGTAGATATTTACACAGTGCAAGTCACTTGCAAGATCAGATTTCTGCAAGTTATTGCTAGTGGGTACGTAGCATTAAGTTCTTCAAAAAAACAAAATCAAATTTAACTTTTAGTTGATTTTATTTCCCGAAATGCCCGGTATTTTATGATCTTTAAATAATATATATTTTTTGTTTTAATAAATATATTAAATATTTTTGTTTTATATTTTGTCTATTTAAAATGTTCGTTCTTTGCCTCTATGGAGATAAACCAATATTATTTGTCCTATCCACAGATCATGTGCCACTACTTCTGGTTGACTTGTGATGGTATTGGAGATGTGGTGTTTGCATTGGATCTCGTAGTACAACTTCGGACTGGATACTTAGAACAAGGGCTCATGGTAAGCTGATCTGAAGAGTTTATTACCATAAAAAAATACGTGATCCGAACGGGCGTGGAAACATTTGAGGTATTTGAAAATGCTCACTAACTAATGAAACTAAGCTGTTTCAAAACGACTCGAGCTAACTCCGATAAAAAACATGGGTTTTGCCATAATATTATGCTTATTCATTCACCACTCAAAATAGGTGATATTTTAAAAAAGCTGAATGTTTGTAATTAACTCCTCTACCTCCCCTAAATATGGCAATGTAGAACTACTTGAGTAGTTTCATGATTTTTGAATTCTCGGTATAACCACTAGAATCTAGAATAGAACACTTAATAATACCTGGCACTGGCCTTTGGGGCAGTTTTAGGCGCTTGCCACTGTAAAACCGTGTTCACACAAACATGTATCATGAATCTTATGATTCGTCCCTTTTGACGTGACAACGTCTTATAATTCGATAGAGCCGGCTGCACGCACGAAAAAACATGACTCATGCGGCGTTACCTCGCTCTGAGGCGTTTCATGTAAGGCTTGAAGTACAAGCGAGAGCGCGGAACGAGCGACAAAGAAGCACAATCGGCCTTTGTTGTCACGTTCAACTATCGTCAGTAAACCGACTTTACACACAACCAATTTTTTTCAATGTTTTTATATCCTCAGGTTTATGATTCCAAGAAACTTGCCAAACATTACCTAAGGTCAAGAGCTTTTCTCCTGGACATTGCATCGTTAACACCTCTGGACCTCCTGCAGCTGAAGATTGGAACCAACCCTATCATACGTTTCCCAAGATTTCTTAAGGTAACTAAACCACTTTAATATAATTAAGGAATACTTTTTCTTTTTATATTTAAGGAACTGGTAAACAAAACGTTTTAATTGCATGAGATAAAATTTTACAGTAAGAACGAAAACTGAATGAAAGCTATTGAAACCTTACTGTAATTATAGCGTTATTGATCAAAATCACGCAACTTTAGCATAGTTTTAAGCCGTTTTGCTTGGAAATGAGTGCGAATTTGTATTCAATGAACAAAATCATGAACTTTGAACTCAATTTCAGTACAGGTTTAGGCTCTTTTGCTTGGAAATAAGTTTAGATTTGTATTTAGTGGACCAAAAACGTTCAGATCAAATATTAAAAAAAAATTGATCAGAAGTGTACCTAACTACTTACACCGTTCTGTTTGCCAGCTCCTCAGTTTACCATTAGTTTCTTTGCAGCAATTTCTATAACAAAAACGCTTCGTGATATTTATAGTCAAAGTTTTTATTCGTTCAAGTATCGTATAAAATTTTAGCTCGTAAAGTTAAGCCTTCCTTGATGAGTTGTAATTTTAATAGGTATATCTAGCAAATGAAGATATTAAATGCTTTCAATAAATTTGGTTTTGGTATTTTGTTCATTTATAAGTTTTTTTCAAAAGTCTTATTATGAGACAGTAAAATTTTCGTAGAGATCTCTAATTTGGATCTCTAAGGTTAAATAATTTTTAAAATCGGTTCAGTAGTTTTTGAGTTAACAAACAAATAATCAAATCTTTTCTGTTTCTAATATTGAATTTTCGATGAAAGCTCAGTTGGCTTGATTATGATTTGAAAGCTTTCAAAGTAGTTGGCACTTTCGGAAATTGTGATATATGATTCGTTTGATTGTTTAGAAAATGGCAATTTAAATTATTTGTACCTGCCATCTTTTAGCAAACAGACAGATAAATACATTTCTTGGGAATATATTATAATTATTATTTTATTAAGACGTAGTTGTACATTTTAGCAATAACGACGAAGACAATAAACCAAATTCCACGCCCATATCAATTAATGTACTAAATTTACATCAATTAATTCATGTGATGCTGCTTCAGAGCTCTAAATATCTTGAGCTTGTCATGAATATTCATATGAGTAATTACGTTGGGTTCTCGCACTTCAACGTCTACAGGTGTACATATTATGTCGTGTAAAAATCCGTAATAATCATTGCAGTGTAGGCAAGGTTGCTCTGAGGTTGAAATCTATACTTATGAGCGCACTTTGTCTTTGTTAACCGACTTCAAAAAAGGAGGAGGCTCTCAGTTCGTCGGAATCTTTTATTTTTTAATTTTATTTTTTATTTATGTTTACTCAAAAACGCCTGGACCGATTTGGATTTTTTTTGTTTAAAAGGGTATTTTTTTGTTTAAAAGGTTTTGTGTAAAAGGGTATATTGTGTAAAAGGGTATTACATTGCAGGTGGTCCTATATAAATTTGGTGAAGATTTGATGAATATCTTCGGAGATGGAGAACAGAACTCCTCAATGGATAAGAGCAAATTGCTCGCGATCAGTGTAATAGCTTAGTAAACAGTAGCGTTTTAACTTGGCATAACATATTATAGTACAGTGGGCCACTAAAAATTTTGAAATAAAAAAATTTCAAAAGAAAAATAAAACCGACTTCAAAAACCACAAACACTAAAAAGTAAAAAATAATGTTTGTTTCTACACGTGTAATGTATGTATTAAGTCAGGCGAGCTTCACACTTGGATTTTAGTTTCTTCTATTATGCTCGACCTAGACAAGTCGACAAGACTTAAGGGTGTTAAGAATCTATGTAAATATCTATAAGAGTTATATTGATAAAAAAATAAAAAAAATAAAGAAATATCACTTGCTTTCACGAAAAAAAACTCTATCTGAAACTGCTCTATCTACGAAACCAATAATTATTACGTCCACAGGTTTACAGAGCAGTCAGCTGTTACTACATGGTGGAATCCAGGACGGTGTACCCCAACTTCTGGCGGGTGATCAATCTCATTCACATTCTACTGATATTAGCACATTGGTTTGGTTGCTTTTACTTCCTGCTATCTGAAGCTGAAGGATTTCAGGTAAGTGAGAATTTCATTAACTTCCTTATCCTAACGACAACTTTAAGCTTGTATCTAATGGGCCGCCATGTTATTCTTTATTCTTTATTTATTTGCATTCATGTTTTACATCATAATAGAAAAAAATAATTATAATATTACAACATGAAGCCCCGTCAGGGCGCTGCAAAGTGATTACATATACATAAATAAAATGTCACGTATATAAAAATAAAAAAATAAAAATTAAAAAATGTTATGGATATTATCATATGTTTTGAAGCATGCTCGTAGGTTTCATTTTATCCAAAGGTAAACACCACGCCAATATAGTCGATGCTGCTACGATCGTGCATAATATTATTATGTGTGACACACATAAGCGCATGAATTTATCTTCACTTTTTATTTAAAAACTAATTTAGGAGCTTTAACTATCTGGAGTTTAATAATAATATTAGCTTTTGTCCTTATTATATCTACGAGTAATAAAAGTGAATGAAGTTGAATGAATTGGGTGTTTGTGGTTTTAAAACACACCTACCTTTGAAGCCTGGCTTTGCACAGACGAAATCGTGGGTAGCTGTTAATGTTCCATAAATACTCAAAAGGACTCTTATGATATTTTATTTGGAACTAAACACCAAAGGTGGTAGCTAGTTAATTTTCTGAAAAGCCAAAGAAATAACAAGCCAAGGTTTGTACTTATAAATTGCCACATCAAAACGACGCGCGACGTAAAACAAGAGATTGGCGCGTCAACAAAAGTCATTGAGTAAACTTTGGTTCACACTTCACACTTTGTTTTTATGGAAAGATGTAGGTACAATGTTTGAGAAAATTACTAGCTTGGCTTGGTATTCTTACCTCTAACTAACAACCTTAGTAAAGATAGTTAAAATCAGAAAAATTCTTTTCAAAAAACTGACTTACAAAGCCACTACAAAGTAAAAAAACATTTTTCTATTACTTACCGCGATTTCATGTTTCTTATTTTATTTTATTTTATTTTATTTACTCGACAATAATTTACGGTAGCAAATCAATAGACCGTAGATAGTATGAAGTTTGCATTCATTACACATTATTAAATAGGTATCAACGACGCACACCCCTCATTGAAAGACTGCTTTACTATATTATACTATAGGTAGGTATGTATTATGTACTAAAGTTGTATATACTTTCATTACTAATATCACAATTAATTCAGGGTGACTGGGCATATCCCCACCGGCCGGGTGACTACGCAACTCTGACCCGGAAGTATCTCGGATCCCTCTATTGGTCAACATTAACGCTAACCACAATCGGGGATTTACCGACGCCTGAAACGAACGCTGAGTAAGTAGTTGCATGAATCAATTTAATGTCTTGAAAAGTTAGACTGCGTTCACACGGCATTAACACCGCACGTTTTTGTGCAGGATAAATCTAACGGAATACGTAGTAGCGCATACATGGAGTGTAAAACTAAGCGTTTTCGCTTACAATTTTGGTTTTACTCTAGTTTCTAAAGAATTTGGCCCTAAATTACAAACTGAAGTTCGATTTTACCTACCCTAAAAACCTGACAAAATAAAAGATGTCCTAAGCCGTGCCTATCTACCTAATAGCCGTTTCAACCTAAAGAACGGCGAAATCCTTAAAAGTGGAAACATTGGTAGAACCGTTCCGTAAGTAGGTTTAACCTATGACGATAAAAAAGCTTATCAAGGAAACGACAGAAAGAAAGATGTGTTATTGTAACCAAAACAAAATAGAAATAAAACTTTTTTATTGGTTCTATACACAGTGTACCTACCTATGTGCCACATCGTTTCCGCTAAGATTGAAAAAAACATGCGATGTTAATGCCGTGTGAAATTAGTCTTATGTGTTGACTGTTGAGTTTGTAGAACGAGAAAGTTGAGAAAATTAAATTAAACGCTTGGATACACAAACGTGCGACGGAAACGTATCTTACGTAATTCCTAGAAGTTTTAATTCAAGTAACTCTATAAAGCTGTTAAAAGTAGATTAATGACTCGCTAAAACAAATGTAAACTTCATCATTCTTAAAAACAATTAAATAAAAATTTATAAAATAAAATTTAAGCCTTGATCGAACTGAAACTAATGATTTAGGTGATTAGAAATTAGAAAAAAAAGTATAAAAACAATAAAACATTGAAGCTAGGAAATATTACTATTATTGCTTTACGTACGAGAATAATATATCAGACTAATCAACATTGTAGACATCCATTTCCGACAGTAATCTAAAAAGTTAGAAAGTCATTACTCGTTCGAAATAAAATGTATTATTCTGAAACTTTGCACACATTTGACGTGTTCGTACATTGAATTTGTAATAAGGTTTTCATTATGAATTAAATTCAAAGCTTGCTCAAGTAAGAGTAACAAATATGCTAATCAACATGAAGCTTACACGAAATACGGCTCTGCAAGATTTATTCTGCTAATATAAGAATGCCTACATAAATAATATATTATCTTTGCGAACTAAGCTTTTCGGGGAATGGTAATATCTTGTTTACCAAGCCGACTTATATCTAGCTACTTCTAATAAAGAATATTTATCGAATTGATTCTCTAAAAAACTTAATAAGTATTTTTACTCGAAAGTTGTTAGTTGGAAATTGACAGAGCTCTCTTATAGAACTTTCTGAAATATACTTGTTTTATCATATATTCTGAACAAATTTGTTGAATTTTTACTGTTTATTTTGATACTTACCTGTTTTTATTGTAGATAGACAGTGGTCTGGAGATTAATTAGGTGGTTTAATTCAGACTCCAAATTAAACTAAAAGATTAAAAACTAGATAGCATTATTTTAAGACTAATCAATCATGTTTTAAGATTTGTAAACAATCGATTTAGCATTATTAACCATACTTTAGTACTGTTACTTTTAACTATAACCAGTTGCTAATTTAATAATAGAAAAACTAATATTCGAAATAAAATATTAACTAATAAAATAATACTTAAGTATAACTAATATTATAAGGAGTGTATGTGGTATCACTAACCGTCGTGTATATATAATTATGTATTATATTTACTAGCACTCATGGAGGTCCCAAATTTTTGCCGCGTCGGGGACTCAAGTCGCGACTTCTTCAGTTCAGATCAAACCGGGGGTATGTTAGAAACAGCTTGCAATTGGTCAGATCATGTCTTAGATAAATAAACAATAGCTTAGGTGTAAACTATCTGAAATTCAGTTGGTAAATTCTGATTTACATACGTTTTTTAAAACAAAGTGTATTTAAGAAACCTTATTGAAACGTTATTTCTCTTTTACAATTTTACCATCGGACCACTAAATACCGATAGACGACAGCTTATATTGCTAGCAACTAATTCATTAACCTCAAGCATGTTCTTGGAAATAACTAACGTTTATATAACTCAACCTAAACTAAGCTTACTTCCAATATTAACAATGGAATAAATATTCATAGGACAGTTTCCTAAGCTACAATATTCCTAAATAGGTACCTACTTAATTCAGAAATAACTATTAAGTGCTTATAAAGGCTTAATTTAACCAACAATAGATGGTATAACTAACTTGCTAACTAGTGCTGTAACCATGGATCGCAACGAACAATTTTTGCGAGTGTCAACCTTATGGTAGTTATATCTATTCGCTAAATACTATGTAAGAAAGTCGTAATTCGCCCTTCGCTGTACCTCTCTTAGGTATTTACTCGTAGACCAAAATTCGGCAACGCCTAGATCGACAGGTGTGGTATTTAGCTACTCTAAGTCCATGGTTTCATTCCACAACCAAGTCAAAATTGATATAATAATGTATGAATGACATGTCGCATCGCAAAAAAAATTAAGGATATTCTACATATTCTAGAATATTTATTTTGCAATGTGACATGTCATATTACCGTATCGCCCAGTTCGTAATTATTAGTTTATTCATAATACAATTTCTTGGATGAATTAAACAATAATAATCAAGTTTAATTCATGCAAATATAATTTTGACTGATTGTGGAAACATTTTTCAGAAAATACGCTCAGTGGTCTCTATTTCAAAAAATCTGAGAAATCTAGTGTAATTTTTATAAAGGCCTACCAAAGTAAGCATAGGTATCTAATAATTTTATGCGGAATAAACCAAGATAATGAGGGAATCACTTTAATATAAATATTTAATAGGAAGGTACTGACAATTGACATTATAATACCTCAAAAGGTGAAAAAGGTAGGTATTGAGATTGGTACCCATTATATTTTTTTCATATAGGTCACATCACTAGAAAGCCCATTCACATTTACAAAGGCTTAATTCGACTAACAATGGACGTTAATACTAGTACAATAAGCAGTCTATTTTGTAGACAGCACTCATACCGTATTTATCCCAAAGGTATTTACTAACTCAGCGAAACCACACAATATGTTATAAGCGCTTATATTTGGTCGAAGGGTGGTTTTGCTCATTTGCGATAACTTTCAACTGTGCCATGCCCCGTCCACATGATCCATAGATCAGTCAGTCAGCTTTTCCTTTTATATATTTAGAATAATAAATTAATAACAGTTGCATTTGTTTATTCGTTAAACCAACCAGTATAGATTTACAAAATTACGATGATTCTGGTTGTTACCTGGATCTAAACTTTTTTTTTTCTCTCGTCTGGCTTTACAGAGTATTTATTCGTCCAAGGCTTTACACTGATTAGCCAATGTCAAGTTTGTAGTTATTTACAAGTTAGGGAAACTATATGTACCTATAAGTATAGACTTCGTCTGTGCCGGCGCCCGCCGACATACGCGCGGCGCCCCTTTAGAGCGCTTCCCAGTCAGTTCCACCACCAAAAAACACCAGCAGAACACAAAAACCGGCCACTTCTCACAAAAAAACACTCCAAAAAGTCCCAACACACGCGCCAGCATACGCCACCACAAACGTAGTCGGATCTAAACTTAGAAATAGAATCACAGTTCCAGATTTACAAAATTTGTAGAGCGTTTTAATTAATATTCAAATTCCATTTTCAGTCGTAATTTGTATTCGGGGAGATTGAATTGATCATATCAGAACGGAAAGTCCCGACTTGGCTTGATCATGGATTTTCCTTTTCACATTTCCCGATAAGCCTTTCTAAGCCGCATTTTGATTCGTTGAACTAAATCTAAGGTCGCCTTAGTGACTTGAGCCGTATCGGTATGCTCGTATATTTACGTTTTGTGCATTAGTTAAAATAAAATTATAAAAGTAAGTATATGAATATAGATACCTATAATATTTCCCTTTTTAAAGATGCGTAGGTACTTACCAGGAGCATTTAGATGGTAATGTAACAATTTTGAATTCGGTTTCGAGTGCATTGCGACAATGCAATAATGCGGTGTCGACTGACCGGAGGAACATTCCCTTTTGTAGCACTCACTACAGCAATGTTCGAAGTTATATCATAACATCCTATGTAATGCTTGGCATGTGACGTAACTAAGTATGTATATTGTATACTCACTGATATTATGACGTAACGCTCGAATCTGCTGTCCCATTATTTACAAGCGAATACTCTGAGCCAATAAGTACGCACCTTTATGAAGAGCAAGTATATTATTTTCCTTTAAAAGATTTACTTATATAAAGACAACCACCAAGTAATCTAAAACAACAATGCTCATCTATAAACCAAAAGTTACAAGCTAAAATGTTATCTGATCAACTCCGTTTTATAGAAAAATTGATACAAGTATTATTTATTAATTCTGTGTTCCACGAGATATAATATGCACGTGGATATCTACATTATATAGAATATTCCTTAACAAAACCTTTACGGGCAATTAAGCGCGAAATAATCTGTGTTACGAATTACGATACAGGAACTACTGACATTATTTAAAAAATATGGAATAAATAAAGGAAAATATCTCTCCTAGCGCAAAATACTGTGTAACACGCAACCCTTTTATATAGAGGTTCCATAAATCTTAAATGTTGTTCTCTTTTTCCCACAGACTTTATGCACGGATCATAAAGCAATTCCGCTATAATAATTAATAGAAATCATTGATTTATAATGATAGAAATGATAGAACTAATTATATTATTACGAAACGTTCTAGCATGAAAGAAATGTTTAGGCACGCGTTGGATTTATATATTCACAAGCACTTACCTAATTCAATAAAATTACTATTTAGATAAATGCTCTGAATGCATCAATTCATATCATTAAAAATATATTTATTTTAGGTAATATGAGTACCTACGTAATCTAGAAATATAATTATTAAGTTGATCAGTTTGTGGAATAATTAACCTGCTAACAAACTTTGGATGGAACTATTTCACTTTAGGAAGTAAGTAACTTTTTATTTTTATAACTTTAACTAAGTATGTATGCAACTTTCTCTTCGGAGATTTTGTTGGCTATGGCTAAAGACCTGGCAGGGGGGGAGGTTTCTCCGCGTGTCCCTCTGACTAGCAGAGGGCACAGTGGACGAAGCGTAGGATGGGACGCGGGCGACGCGCGCGTCCCAGGGTCGGGGGACGCACTTCGTAGGTGCGTCCCGGAGGTGCGGTGGTGGGGACCGAGCAGGTCCCCGGTGGAGGGTCTGCCTCGGCAGACGTCGCTGGCTGGGTCGCGGTTGTTTGCTTCGGCGTTCCCGTGACCCAGTCGCCAGGCGACGCGCAGTAGCGCCGCTGGGGTTTAGTGGGTATTCCGGTCGCCTCTCGGCCGGCGAATCCCGCATACCCTCCTTCAGCTGGCTGGCTGCCTGGCTTCCGGGGGGGAGTCAACAAAAAAAAGTATGTATGCAACGCATGCCATGGAAGCTGGGACGATTTTTTTTAAACTCAAAAACTAGTTCTGTAGAAAATAAAATCGCTAGGTAGATACTTATGAATAAAAATCTTCTATGGCCAGTAAGTCGCTAAAGTGTAAAAGTAAGGTGCGAGTGTATCAAGATATTGCATTGAACATTAATAAATCTTCTTGTACGAAACTTAGAATTTATCTCATATAAAAAGAATTTTATATGAGACAAATTCTAAGTTTTGTAAACAAAATAATATAACTGTCTGGACGGTAGCGCGCGCCAGTCAGTCGGAGAGTCACATTATTATTAATATCATTTTCGTCGACTGTGTACCACACCACATCCATAAAACATTACAACTAAATAAACTCAGTCTTAGGTCAAAATACCACGGGTCTTTTTTTCAAAATATTTTATCAAAATCTGTACTAAATCGTATGGCCATTTTTTGCAAAATTGTAGGGAAGTACTTGTAAAATTAGGGATACCATTTATTGTTATAGCGCGAAAACAAAATATCGTGAGGATATCTAAGGAATGAAAAATTTTGGGTGACGCATTATTTTAGAAGATATTCAGAGATTATTTAACAGGGCTCTCTCCGTCACTCGCTTCATACAATCGTAGTTCCAATTTCATTTGAATATTAAGCAACCAAAGTCCATGTTTGCAGACATAATCTAGAAACTAATATCTGTGTCTGTGGTGTTTTAGATTTTTCTAAAAATATGTAGTTTTAAAATTACAGGGGCTGTATGTAAATTTTTAAGACCGCGTAACTTTGAAACCGAGCTTCAAATGAAATTGGAACTACGTTTGTATGAAGCGAGTGATGGAGAGACTCCTCTTAAAGTTGTGTTCGCATATTTTCACAAAACAATAGAGTCCACCCCACGGCCTAGTCATCGTGCGGTCGTTGATGTTTCAAGTTTTCAGCCGATTGGAGCGAAGTTTTTACGTGATAACTGATAACACAATAGGTATACAGTATAGGTACACAGTGCATGCATTTTGGAAGTGACCATGTTCGCAAGGTGTACTATAATATAATACGCCCCTGTAAAAGGCTACTATAAATAACGTGGGTGAAAGTGTAAAAATTGTCCGGTCTTATATCTGTAAGTTACGGCCAGGATGCTCCTCTCGACACCTATAAAATATCGTCTCGGTAAAAGCTATAAGAAATCCACTTTTACTTTATAGCCTCAGTAAAATTAATAATGATTAAGCCACTGGGCAACCATGTTTTGATTTGATAGCACTTTAAGAGGAGTTTATTCACTGCGCGCTCCAAACAAACGTAGATAGATAGATAGAAAATTTTATTGCACACAAAACATGAAATAACCAAGACAAAACAAAGAAACTAAAACTAAAAACAATTGTATGCAAAGGCGGGCTTATTGCTCAGAGCAATCTCCTCCAGGCAACCTTTGGTGAAATGAGGAAATGTTATTTGTTTCTCATTTGAATATTGGCCAATCAAGCTCAATAAGGTTTTGTAGACACGTTCTAGAAATTAATATACCTACCTATGTGTTTCAGATTTTTCTAAAAACACGAGATCAAAGATTTAACTTGAATAGAGCGCTGGGGAGCTGGCTAGGGAAACTTCTCTTAATGGTACCTACTCAGCTCAATTGGGCATTCTACGAATGTTTAGGTACTCGTAAATACTGATTTGTGTTTTGTCATTATGTAAATTTTGACATTATCGTTATCATTGGCGCAACTTAAATAGGACGCAAAAATTGCCATTCTTTTTGCTAACTAAATAAAGTAGTAGGTAAGCTATGAGAAAATGAATACCAGTAAAATAATACATGGAGTTCGTTAGCTATCAATATCACAGACCTACATTACGAGACGATTGCAAAGAAATTAGATGTGAGAGGATTTCTGAGCCCCAATCTATTTAATAATACCTAATATTTCCAAGAAAACTCCCACCATTAAGACATGAAATGAAATGTCATTTCAAGTTGCACAATTTGTGCCACTTATGATAAGTCAGGAGTATTCCACCAGTTGGAAAAGCAGATTTTACTGAGGAATGCCGGTCAGAAACTCAGTAGTTACACTTTTCAAAACGCAAAGTACATATTTAAACCAAAATAATATTATAATACAATGCTCAAGTAATGTAACTTTTATGATGAATGCAAACCAATTATTTCAATGCAACTTGTCAAGATATTCGTTAATTGTTTACCTTGACTTAATTGATCATGTAATTAAGGGTAGGATTACCTTCAATAAAATTACGTCGCAGAGGGAGCAAGTTATTGAATGGTTCCATTTCCAAATTTCGATTGTGACAATTATAATTCAGCCCATTTCAGCCTGATAAGATTTTTTTACCTGTTGGAATAAAAAATTACCCTTTTTAATATGGATTTGATTTTCAATCTTCTAATTTCCGATTATTGAGCAAAGGAAATTAAATTGTTTCTATATTAAGTTTACTTTGAAGCTGCGTCGACTACAAAGTGATCGGTTTATTTAATTTTCTCTAGGTACAACGTTAAGTCAGCCTTCCATTGCAAGCTACTAACGCTATAAAGATACAAATTTTTGCGACACTGTCAATACCATAAATATTTTCTCAATACGGGATCATGATTCGGATAACCTACTTAGAATTTTATTGAACTTTTATTGAATAAAAATATTTTGTATTTTGAGTTTTGAATTTTGAATTTTAGAATCTACTTAAGAGAAGGAACTAGGGTTCCTTCGCACTCCCCAGCACTTTCCATACAAAGGTAGTCTTGTTCTCATTTGAATACTAACCAATCAAACTCAATAAAATTCTGTAGAGGCTCTAGAATCAAATCAGGTCTGTGGTTTGTCAGATTTCCGTAAAATGTGCAGGTAGTTTCAAAGTTACTTGGGTTCAAAAATATACGTACTTAATCTTTTAGCCAACGATTTTGTTTCAAGATGCTCACGCCGCTGTCTACAAAATTACATTGAGTTTGATTTCTTAGTATTCAAATGACATCGAAACTGTAAAGTATGAAAAACACCTAGAAGCGCGCAGTAGATACTTCTCTTGAATGAAAATAGATACTTCCACGAATAATTCACGTAGGTAATAAGATAAATGTTTATGAGATAATAACATACTATTTTTATGGTATCCGGATATCAAACAAGCTGTTAAAAGCAAAATCTACAAATGCGGTTCTATAATGTGTTTGAGCTTATCTCTTTTAAAAGGATATTGAATTGAAGCTTTTATAAAAGTGACGCTTTATTAACTGTTTATTCTGGAAGAGTAATGATAGAGACCTCAGATTCCATTATCCGTATTACTTTTACGAAAATGGAACGAAATCTGGAAGAAAAAGCCTTAAAAATCGTAATATAAGGCTGCCCGAGAATCTTTTTCAAATTACATAATATACTTTATTTGTCACTAGAGAATGCCCGCGACTTCGTCCTTGTGGATTTAGGTTTTTGAAGATCCAGTGGGAACTGTTTGGTTTTCCGGTATAAAAAGTTTTCTATATCAATAACATGGACGCAAGCTACCTCGGTACCTTTCATACAAATCGGTTGAGCGGATGGGTCTTTACGAATCCGGTGGGAACTCTTTGATTTTCCGGGATAAAATGTCCGTCCCCGGGATATAAGCTAACTCTGTACCAAATTTCGTCAAAATCGGTTAAACTGTTGGGCCGTGTAAAGGTAGCAGACAGACAGACAGACAGCTAGACAGACAGACACACTTTTGCATTTATAATATTAGTATGGAAGTATGGATTGTATTCTCTAGAATATTTTTAGTAAAAGTCCTATTCGTAGGTACCATAATAATTATAATACTGTTAACGGAGCTAGCGAGTCGTATTCCTGAGAAAGTCAATATGATATCCAAGTCAAGGTACTAGCGCAAATATTTGCAATAACGACAACGTACGTGCATCGTCGAGCTCTTCTCTCATGATTGCTCGAAGCTACACCTATTCCCATATTATGGCTTTTTCCATTTATTGTAGGTAACAACGGTTCCTCTTCTATTATCACATTCTGAGCCCTGAATCTCTAGATCACACTTCACACTTCACACTAATATCATAATGGCGAAAGTTTGTGTGTATGTGTGTGTGTATGTTTGTATGTTTGTTACTCACGCAAAAACTACTGGACGAATTTGGCTGAAATTCAGAATGGAGATTGATAATATCCAGGATTAGCACATAGGCTACTTTTTATCCCGGAAAATCAAAGAGTTCCCACGGGATTTTGAAAAACCTAAATCCACGCGGACGAAGTCGCGGGCATCATCTAGTAACTTTTAAAGTTAACTAAAGTCTATAACTATCTATAAATTTGCCAAAGTTGTATGATTTTTGATTGGGAAATAAACTCATTGGTATGAAACGCACTCCGAATACACTCCTCTTAAATAAAGTGAGAGCGCGGGCAAGGCCAAAGCTATCCTCGACATAAAAAACCTTCTGGGGTGATGAAATCTGCTAGTAGTGCAGCCATATAGGGATCATTCTGTACCAAATAAAGTCGTGATGGTCTAAAAGAATGAGGATAATAAAGTTGTAGGTCTACAAGGAATATTGTGAACGTATTAGATGGACTGTGTGGAATTACATTTCGCTTTTCCACTTAATAATAAATAAATAAATAAAATAAACTAAACTAATAATAACTTAAACTAATAATTCCGTAACATATATTTTAAACATGTTTTTATATATTAAAAGTTTTAAGCTTGTTGGTTTTAAAGAAAATTAACATATTTTTCCAATTGTTTTTTTTTCCAACCCAAGTGATTCACTAACTCAGTTTCTGACACTGATTGATAGCCACTGAGCTCATTTTTGAATCCACTGAAGGTTTTCTATGAAAAAATATTTTGATATCACCCAGTGTTGCAGCAATGTAGAACCAACCAACCTCGGTGGCTAATATCACCTAGCTGGTCGTGTGCTTCGTTTAGGTGGCGATTTTTATACATTACTAGCTACCTGCCCCGACTTCACTCCGGTTGAACAATTAAATTATTATCGATATTAATTTGATACCTACATATCGTCGTAAGGGTGGCTCTTTCAAAATCAATGGTCGTATCCTACGAATAACGACACTGTTACAAAAGTCCTATCTACTTTTCAGGAAGAGCATTTTTGTATTTTATTTTAATACTTGAACATATTATGTTATGTAGTTTACAATGTTGGTAAAGGGTTTTGGGTTATTATAAAATAAAATAGTATAAAATAAGATAAAAATAGCCTTTATTTTCAAAAACATACGATAAGGATTAACATTATTTTAACATGAGATAAATATTACATTATTACAGATATTTTCTACAACTACTTATAAAGTATAGATTATAATCTAATTAGATAAACTACTAGGTTAGATTGGGTTATTAATAAATGAGTTTATTGGGCTTCAATTGCAAGCATTAAAATTGTCCCTCAGGACTTTATTCCACGGAACTGAATCGTTTCTATCGGGGCAATATAACATATTAAGTGCAGTTACGTCCGTTTTGATCGGAAAATGCGGTCGTAAAGCTTTTATGAAAAACAGCCACAAATGCCATAGTGGCTCTATTCCACGGAGTTGTACAAACCTATAAGTGCTAGACTGAGTTACAACTAAATGAAATACCTAAATATTTAACTAGTAGGTACTCATACACAAACTCACAAAATTTTTTGATACCTCATAAATTTTTTTAGAATAAATATTTAATTTGCGTAGCTATTTCCAGAAATCGCTGGCCCTCTTGGGAAAAATAAAATCAAAAAGTTATTTAAGATACTTTTTTTGCAAATGTACCATTAAAAACTTAAGGCTAGCCATATCTAATTGCTGTAGGTAGGTACAAATTATGCCCGCGTGAAGATGTGAATTCAGGATTCCCTTGTTATTGTATTCCCCTGTGGAGTTATTATTCTCCTGTTTCATGATAACCTGTGGTTCGATGGTTAAAAAGAGGAACACAATATCTTCTAAGATTTTAGGTTATTTTCTGCTCTTAAATTTGTCAATTTTAAATTTGTATCTACCAAAAAATTACAAGACTTGAAATTAATAACATTATTTGACCAATTGTTTTCGGTTTAAATTACAAGTAGGTTTGTGATTATTTGCTCTTAACTTGACCGAACAATTTTTGAATTTTAAAATTTGTTTTAAAGATCTATAGCAGTGCTTGTGTTGTTTATTTATTACTTGATGATTTTCGAGACGTTCACGTGTTTTTGAAAATCCCGTGGAAATTCTTTAATTTTCCGGGATAAAGACTAGTCTATGTCCATCTCCAGGATGCAAGCTATCTCTGTAGTCGGTACTAAACAGGTAATGCCCACAACGACATGGATATCGGTTTTTTATCCCGTGGGAACTTTTGATTTCCCGGGATAAAAAGCCCACGTCTGTCTCTGGGGTGCAAGCTATCTCTCTGTACCAAATTTTGTCAAAATCGGTTAAACGGATGGCCCGTGAAAGAATAGCAGAAAAACATACATACTTTGATAAGCAGAACAAACGGAATAATTATTGTCATTTGTAGAATTTTACTTTAATACAGAACTTATTATAAAGGCAGCTCTAAGGTAAGTTTATTTATAAAAATACATACCTAGCTACTCTTTATTGCACCTTCACAAATATTAAGCTTGCTAAATCTGTGAATATATTTATTAGTATAAACGTCTGTGCACAGGCTCTGGCTTTCAAAATGGCAAGTAAGTAAATGCGTGAAGACAAAGATTTCTTGCACCGCGCTAACGCAATCTTGTCGTGAACTCTTCAATTTACTACTTACCTTAATATTTTTATCGCAGTAGGAATAATTTAATCTTCAAACAACACAAGCACTGCTAATACGGCTATTGTTTGTGAAAACTCTTTGGAGGAAAACAGCCATTTTGACGTGTTATCTATTAAACTTAAAATGGCGGCGGCGAAAATTTGGGGGCTGTTCGCTTCGCAGCGACAAAACTTCCGGTACCTAACAACAATTGTTATGAGTAAAACTTTTCCTTTGTCATGAGATTGTTTTTTAATTATTTGTTCCTTTTGCGTTTTTTTTCCATCGATTGATAGTTTACGGGGATTATTTGAAAGTTTTCGAACAGCCTTCATTGTTTGAAACCGCCATTCGGTAATATTTGCTGCTTTTTTTTCTTTATTACTTTTGACATGTTTTTGCTGCAACTGTTCGAAAACTTTGCACTTTTTGTTTTTTTTTTTTACTTTTTTACTGAGATTCATCCATTCTTGTATATATATTGATCCATTTAAATACCTATGTTTTGATACCTAATAGATATTATAACTGTACTTATGCCTACACATTTACTCGGATAAAACATGAGTGGAGTTCGATCCTTGTGATTGACTTTGAATTTCTTTTACAGGTATATATTCACAATCGTTAGTTACTTAATTGGGGTGTTCATCTTTGCTACTATAGTGGGGCAAGTTGGCAATGTCATCACCAATAGAAACGCAAACAGGCTTGAGTTTGAAAGGCTTTTGGACGGCGCGAAAACATACATGAGACATCATAAGGTAAATCCGCTCCCCTACTCCCGGAGATTCCCAATGTTTATAATTTACGAAATTACGGCAAATCTATCTTTTTGTTTCTTTTTTTGTATTTTTCTCTTTCTAGATGCAAATAAAAATTACATTCTACGAGTAAGTTAATACAAATTACATTCTAAGTTACTTGAGCGCAGTGTATAAGATCTGTAGCTTCGAGGAAAATTCTTGAAAGAAATACGAAATGTCTTTATGTTCCAAGTATCTACTTATAGGCATCTTTTCTGTATTTTTCACTTCACAAAGGAGAGTAGCAGCTTCACTTGACTTTACCGTCTGGTAAAGTTTTATTATATAAACATAAGACACTACTTATTACAAGAAGACTCAAATGAATGAATGATTTGATATAGGTACAATCTATACAGAAAGTACAGCTATTGCAATTATAGCATCTACTAATTAGTTAGTTGAATTGGCAATCACTACCAGAAACATGTAATGATGTAACTAACCACGTTACAACAAGTACAAAGAACGTGATCGACTATAATATTATGATGGAGAAATAAATACATTAAGATATTCAACATACTAAATTTATTTCTACAAAAAATTATGCAGGTTCCAGGTGGTATGAAGAGGCGCGTCCTTCGATGGTACGATTATTCATGGTCTCGAGGAAGAATCCAAGGCGGCGGTGACATCAATACTGCCCTTGGTCTCTTGCCTGATAAACTCAAGACTGAACTTGCTCTGCATGTCAACCTGAGTGTATTGAAAAAGGTGTGTTATTTAAAAGTAACAAGTTTAACTTGCTTATTATTTTTAAGTAATGCGGATCATTTATCAAATCTAAATTATATGGTGGTAAGTTGCAAGAGTTCCGTTTGAAATGGTAGATACGGGTATATAGCAGGGAAACCACAAAGTTTCCGAAGCCGCCCAAGAAAGCGCTGGTTGGACGTCGTGGGCGCAGATCTGAGAGCCAATCAATCAATTGGATGCTCAAGGCCGGGCAAAGTGGGCGGCAAAATGTAGGAAAGCGGACTCCACCTAGTTATATAAAAACTAGAGGATGCCCGCGACTTCGTCCGCGTGTATTTAGGTTTTTGAAAATTCCGTGGGAACTGTTTGGTTGTCTATGTCAATAACATGGACGCAAGCTATACCTCGGTACCAAATTTCATACAAATCGGTTGAGCGAATGGGTCTTTCGGAATCCCGTGGGAACTTTTTGATTTTCCGGGATAAAAGTAGCCTATGTCCGTCCCCGGGATATAAATTTCGTCAGAATCGGTTCAACAGCTGGGCCGTGAAACGGTAGCAGACAGACAGATAGACAGACAGACAGACTCACTTTTACATTTATAATGTTATTAGTATGGATTTATCTTATGTTTTAGGTAACAATTTTCCAAGAGTGTCAACCCGAGTTTCTTCACGACTTGGTTCTGAAAATGAAAGCCTACATTTTTACGCCGGGAGATTCGATATGCAGAAAAGGTAATAATAAAAATACGAAAAATATTGTGGTGGGTAATAGGAGCCACTTCTTCTAGACTGATCTTCATACGTGTGATCACGGTTGTAGAAATGTAAACATGTACGCATGTGAGAACTCGTATAGTAGTAGTCTTTGTCCCGCTCGATTCACTAGGACCTCAGCCCTGCCGTTACCCACGCACACACAAATTGGGCGAGCAGGCCGGTGTTTCGGTAGTAGTATGTAATAGGTTCGCTTGTATAGAGTGTAGGGAGTGTGATCTTGTGGCACATGAACAAATTGTGATTCCACGTTTAAAATATAAGGCGAATGTGATGTAAGTAGGTACCAACGAGTACCTACGAGTATCTAGCAGGACGATTTAATATTAATTTTGAATAAGTGTAAATATTTTTTTATTAATAAAGGTAAATTATTATTACAATCTAAAAATTGCGAGCAAACGAGCAGGCGAGTCACCTGATGTTAAATAAACACATAGTTGATGGAATTTTGTCATTGCTTTCAGGTGAAGTAGCCCGAGAGATGTTTATAATAGCCGATGGTATTTTGGAGGTCATATCAGAGACCGGCCGGGTTTTAACTACAATGAAAGCGGGTGATTTTTTTGGTGAAATTGGCATACTGAACCTCGATGGCCTAAACAAGTGAGTTTTATAACTAGTTATCTACGCACCTTATGTGTACGTATAAGTATGTGTAAATACTATACTAATAATAATTAAATACCGACATTTATAGCAGGATAAGAAATGTACACCGTGAAATCATTGCAGATTAATATTATTAATAATACAATCTACATATATCTGCCACGTAAGTTGTGGTAAGCCACAGGGACGGTTTTAAAATAACTACGTAGTATGAACATACTTATTTTCATTTATTTTATGCCGGTAAAATTAAAAAAAAATGCTATACACTTTTTCAAAGTACTGAATTGTATTTTTTTTTAAATAGGACGACGCCGACGTATAACATCGCTTCGTCATTTTAGAACGCTTTATTGAAAAATTAGTTTTGTAGATACAACAAATACGTGGGAGGTATCTACGATCTATACGTTACTTGTATCGGAATCAACATAAATAATAATACACTCGGCGTCACAAAAATCGCACCTTTTGAAAAAATATATTTGAACCAGTTTTAACCCCGGTTAATCTTAAGATATTTATTCAAAAGGTTGGCAAATATTGACCATAAAAAACTTTTATTAGAGTTTAAAAAACAAATTAATTGTAAAAAAATTAAAAGATATGTATATTGAAGTAGCCATAGTACGCGACTGGTTGAGATGGCAATCGGGATATGACGCGCGGGGGGTGTGTGGGGCGTTCCCACAACGCTCCGGTTGCCATCTCGACTTGTCGCGCACTATACACATTTATTATTTTACTTTGCGCGTAAAGATTTTATGGTTATCGACATACCTTCACGTAGTTTTTTATGTTATGTGGTATTTTGCTATAAATCCCATAGCTTTAGATTACAAGATCGAAAATATCACGGTTATTAAGTTCTTGATGGTAACATATCTAATACGGACTAAACATCTATCAGTGCCCATAATATTTCCATAATAACTTTACCCGAATCGGTTGTAAAAATATTTGAAACATGTACCAGTAATAATTTATTCCTTCTCTTAGACGCACAGCAGATGTAAGGTCAGTTGGTTATTCCGAACTCTTCTCACTTTCGAGAGAAGACGTTTTAGCTGCTATGAAGGACTATCCTGAAGCTCAAGACATATTACAAACACTAGGCAGAAAACGATTGCAGGAGGCGAAGAGTATGTCCAGGCAAAAAGTCAAGAGTAAAGCGACGGGTGAGTGCACTTCAATACCTATACAAAATGTTTCCTGCAAATGAATTTTATTCCATTTTTAGGGTTCCGTACCTCAAAAAGAAAAACGGAACCCTTACTTTGTTGTCTGTCTGTCTTTCTGGCCGTTTTTTTTTCATTTTTTCCCCCCAATTTTCTTATTTTACGAGAAGTGCTTCCTCAGTTCGCACACGATTTAGAAATTTTATACCTTGAGTAGGTCCAACACAGTCTTCGTGGAATGCCCTAATAGATAATAATATCATGGTTGCCTTTTTAATTATCAAAGATACAGAAAAAATAAGATGATAAACCACTCTCAACAAATTTCTTTGGTCTGGTATCATAACATTGTTTCTTTTTTATAGGCGAAGGAAGTCCTGATAAAGGTGGTGAAGACAGCACTTCCAAACGAATAGTCCACAAGCTTAAGACTGATGTGAAGGCTAGTTTTTTTTAAATACTATACTAATTATAATGCTTGCGACGTTGTCCCCGTGGAATCACGTTTTTAAAAATTCCGTGGGAACTGATTTTCTGGAATCAAATGTAGCTTAGGTAGATAAAACTACCTTTTAACAAAATTTTGTCTAAGCAGATGCACTATGAAAAGGTAACATAAGACGGAAATACAGAGGAGAAGACACATTTTCGCACTTATAACATCAATAGTGGAAAAATTCAAAAAATGAATATTTTTCGAGTTTTAAAAATTTGTACAAAATTTTTACATAAAATTATTTTCAAACAGGGTATCCGAAACGCAATACGCAGTAGATCGCGAGTAGGGCGTCGATCAGGAGAATCGTTAGAACTGCATTCACTAACAAGCAGCGAACACAAATTACGGCGTATGCCGAGAGTAGAAAGCGACGATTCACAACATCAAAATGCGGATGTGAGTATTTGCTATATTGATCGTTTGATTCTAGTTAACTTGAGAACCATCTAAGACCAAACTAGTTAGTCAGTTAGATATTTTCAGTATAAAAGACATTAAAAATTGTTGTAACTTATTCACTGTCATTTCAATTTAGGATAATGGTGAAACAACAGGAATCAAAGAACCTGAAAAAATTATTTCCCCGATAGGAGCTGGACTGCCATTACTATCTCGTCTAAAGTTACTTAAAGAGAAACAGGTGCATATACAATATTATAATGTAGATTAGTCATAGATTATTTGAACACCCTCACTAAACTTGTAAATTAATAAAAACTTTAAAACATTTCAGGATCGTGAAGAAAAAGTAGCGAAACAAAGACACTCGACATCATCAGTAATTTCCCCTCCACCGTCGCATCCAACTCCTTCTACAAGTTCTGCACCAGACATAGAACCAGAGATTATTGGTGCAGGTCTTCCTTTGTTGCAAAGATTACTGCTCCTCAAAGCGAAAGAGGAAAGAGATAAGAATCAATTAACACCTACTACCAGTAACCAACCATCCAGCTCAGAAACAATCAGTCCTAGCTCAATAAAAAGCCCTTTGAGTCCAACTGTAAAAAATTTAAGTCCGTTACGAAAAGGATCAGAATCTAGTTCACCCGGTAAACTTCAAAGTCCAACCACAAAAATGTCTAGGAAAAATTCATCGGGATCGAGCGATGGAGCATCTAAGCCTAAAGTTAGTTTTAGAGACAAAATTCTACAAGTGCAAAGTGATGGCACAGCAGTGTGCCAGCCCCTTAACAAGGATATCAGCGAAAAACCTGCCGCTTTTGTTGAGCCAACTCCAAAAACTGAAGGAAATACAATATCAATACCCCACTCTGTCGTAAGTAAAATCAAATCACCTGCCAAATCTATGGGATCAACTTTTCGAGATAAATTAAAACTACTGCAAAGTGGAACTTCTGCAATAGAAAATGACACTTCTGCAACAGATAAATGTAAACCGTTAGCATTCGAAAAAAGTGCCATTGAAATAACTCCTCTGCAAACCAAAGAATCTCAAGAGGAATCAAAAAACAAAAAACCTTGGAATAAACTTAAAAAAGCTGCAATATTAGGGGAATCAAAAAGTCATAGCAAATCTATTGAGGAAAAAGTTGAATTAGAAAATGCAGTCGAACCTCCGTCGGCTGTCATCGAACTTCCTAGTTTAGAATCAAACGTAAACATTTGTGTGCCTATAATTAATACAGGAGAACTTGTTAAGATAGACAATAATAACACAGTGGTTCAAAGTGATAATGACAAGGAGGACAAATCTCCGGTTTGCCATGTGGAATCCGTCCAACAGAAATCTTTAGATTTATTGACGATGTCACCGAAGGCAAGTTGTGTTACTAGGTCAGTTGATCGAATAGCTTCTACTATAGGTACTGAGTTACTATCAAAAGATAAAAAATATAGATCTATAGATGATCTATCGCCAGAGTATGGTGGATTGCCATTTGTAAAAAAGCTGAAAATTCTAAATGAAAGGCAAAAGTTAGCAGAACTTGAAAAAGTTATCAAAATCAGAAGTTCAAGTCTTGACTGTGCTGGTTCTTCAGAAGATTTACTATCTGATACGCTTACGAGAAGTCATTCCGAAGGTAGTACAATGGATAAAAGAAAATTCAAACGGAAATCTACGGATTCAATAGAAAGTCACGAGTCGAATGAAACCCTTGAGAGACGCACACTGAAATCAATTTTAAAAAAATTGTCTGAAGATGTTACTCCCACGGAGAGTCCCGAAAAAAGTAATGAACTAAGAAAATTAATTCGTGCGCCAACCTTAGAAGGATATGCTGCAAGACACTCGAAATTTGCGAAAAGTGTCACATTTCACCGGCATACGTTACCTTCGCCACCTTCCAGTATACCGATAGATGATACTGATGAAGTATTTACTATCACTAGTCCTTTAATTTCTTCATTACCACAACCATCGCCTCCTGAAATAACTATATCAGATACTAAAGAAACTCCTCCAACTCTTCAAAATCAACTTAGTAATACGAACCCACTTTCAAACACGGAAATTCTTCGACAAGAAAACGTCGAACCATCTTATGACTATAAATCATTGCGACCAGAAGATATTCGAGTACCATCGGAAAAATCCAAAATAACAATAATATCAGCGGTAGCTAACCAAAGAAAATTATTAAGAGGTAAATGATGTTTTTATGTTTAATAATTTATTTAAACAAATGTATATTTATGTATAAATAGATCAATTTATTTTTCCAGGTTCAATAGAAGAGCAAGAATATTTCGGAGAAGTGCTTCTTGGAATCAAACAAGTAATACAGGGGCATTTGCACGAAGTTCAAGGAAAATTTCAGGAAAGGTAGATTGCAAACGATTCACACTTATTATATATTACAGTAGGTACTTAAATAATGTAATAAATTTTGACATAGAAATAACAAGAATAATTCCTCTGTAGGTTTAACAGTTTAGAAAATGAAGTTCGCAAACGTGATGAAATAATTAGTCAGCTTCAAAAGCGTATACAAGAACTTGAACGACTCGGTCTTCGAACTGTACCATCGAGTACAGAAATATTAGAATCAGATGTGCAACAGTTAAATGGGAGTAAAATAATAAAGCAACAGCAGTCAATAAATACTAGCTCAGGAAGTGATGATAATATGTCTGGCGTTGATGAAGGATTTATGGTAAAAACTTTGATTTTTAGGTAATAATTTATTCTAAAAAAATTATGAGGTTACGTTTAACATTGTGCTATGTTTTAGAGAGGAGACTCTCTAGATACTGTGTTTACGACATCGCCGCCAGAAGGAACTGATGAAGATCCTAAATCGGTAGAACAAGAAATTTCACCAAAAGTACCCGAGGAATCAGCCGCTGGCGAAGAATTGACAGAAGAAACACTTACAGAAATTACTGAAGGAATAGAACTGTCTAAACTTTCCTATTCAGAACTGCAGAGTTTAGCTGATTCTTTATCAAACAGAGCAAGTAAAACATCTAGTAAAGAAGACTGGAGTGTAAGCAAATCAAAACGATTAGATTTGAATTTAGACGGGAAAGCTGGAACGTATTCGAGAAAACGAGCCGAAAAATTGAAACTTAGAAAATCATGGGATGATCAAAGTAACCAAGAGACATTAGAATTGCAAGATTTGACAAGGTAAAAAAATACGTATCCGAAATAAATCCTGCTGAAAACTTGCTTTTCGTTATTTTCACAAATTATATTTCTATTTCAGGCCGTTATCGCCGCATACTACTTCCGAAGACCGTTCGCTCCTAAGCCCAGAACAGTCAAGTCTCCGTACAAGTAGACGAGGAATACATCCCTTTCATTTCTTTGGCACACATCTTGATAGCACTAGGAGTAAAATAAAGAAGACTTTGTCTGTAGACACAGGGATGCATCATACGGGAAGAAAAGACATAAGTTAGTACAATGAAACGCCTACTAAATGCATTATTTTACACCAACCTGCCTCGAGCCTGCTAATATAGTTATATCTAGTAATCCATGAACTAATTAATACTGACTGATTACAGAACAAAAATCACACAGACAACAACGCAAGTTTAGTTTAGGATCTTTCTTCGGTTACAACCGTGGTGCTACTCCGAAGACTACAAATTGCAATGATGTGGTGCTAGATATGGGCAGTGATCTCAGTTGGAGTGAAAGGTATCACACTAATATTATAAAGGTGAAAGTTTGTATGTGTGTGTGTGTGTGTGTGTGTGTGTGTGTGTGTGTGTGTGTGTGTGTGTGTGTGTGTGTGTGTGTGTGTGTGTATGTTTGTTACTCCTTCACGCAAAAACCACTAGACGGATTTGGTTGAAATTCAGAATGGAGATAGATAATATCCTGGATTAGCACATAGAGTACTTTTTATCCCGGAAAATCAAAGAGTTCCCACGGGATTCCAAAAACCTAAATCCACGCAGACGAAGTCGCGGGCGTCAGCTAGTTACATATACATGAATTTCATCGCCATAGGAATGGTATTTATCGATACGCAGCCAACCTTATTCTTTTTTGTTACTTTATCATTATCGCTTTTCTGTAAGTACTACTTTGGATACTCATAATTTTTTTTCCTCTTTATCTGCCTACTGATGCTGACTCGCCTTATCATAATTGTATATTACACGCAATTTTTTGACTATTTCTAGTACATCAACTTCGTCAAGTAGCGACTCTGAGTGCGTACCGCGTACGCCAGTGTTCGAAGAGTTTATCGACAACAACTCCAAACAGAGGCGAAGTTTCTCTAGCTATGGGTATGAATCGCCCATCAGAGGTATGTATATAAGATTAATCGTAAGTGGTTTACATAATTACTATCATTATCATCATAGTCTTGATAGTATCATGCCCAGGAATCTGTGGATGCTAGCCTGCATCCAACGAACCAGGAATGCACATCTCTTCTGACATCAGAAAACTAGCCAGCTTACGTTGAGTGCCTAAAAATATACCTACCTTAAAAATTATTTTTAGGAAATTCTTTCATAATGATTTAACAAATTTTTAGCGTTTGCTGGCAGTGGAAGTGATTGGGAAGTCATGATGCTGGCCGATGAATTAGAAAAGAGAGAGCGAGAGAAGGAAAGAGAGGACAGCAGAAGACATCATTACCCTTCAACCCTGAGAGACTTAGAGGAGGTATAGAAATTAAATTTAATTGAACAGCAAATCCATAAAACGTCTTCTTACATAACTAGGTGCATCGGTGTATTACTTAGCAATTAGGTAGATAGATATGACAGGTAGTTTTAGAAATTTCTACGCAGTTTTTGCTACTTAGCTACCCACTGGAATCGCACATAAAAAAAATCTATTTTGTTCCTTTTAAATGTGTAGAGAAACAAGTCTGCTAAAAGATGGATGCAACAAAGTGCTAATTAAGCTTTAGCTGTTTTCAATAGTCTTCAAAAATGCTTGGTGTTCAGGAATCCGATACCCCACAGCGTGAAGACAGTCCTGACGACCTCTCCAATATGGAGGATTCGAGTTCTACTACTCAGCTACTATCACAGGCGAGCGACACCTCACACCGATCGCTCGAGACCTCCTTCACGGACACCGGGAGACGGGGTCATCGCGGTGGATCCGTTGGAGAACAGGTTCATTTACTCAACTTTCTTGGGCTTTTGAGGCAACTCATATCCAAATCTACTAATCCATACTCATAAATGCGAAAGTGTCTCTATCTGTTGTCTGTCTGCTAGCTTTTCACTACCCAACAGTTTAACAGATTTTGATGTTTGGTACAGAGTTAGCTTACATCCCGGGAAAGGACATAGGCTACTTTTGTCCCGGAAAATCAAAGAGTACCGACGGGATTCGTAAAGGCCCATCCGTTCAACCAATTTATATGACACTTGATACCTACAGAGGTAGCTTGTATCCCGGAAACTATCAAAAGCAACTTTTTATCCCGTAAAATCAAAGAGCTCCAACGGGATTTAAAAAAAACCCTAAATCCACGCGGACGAAATAGCGGGCATCATCAGTCGCAATCTCTCTGTTTATTACTATTTCTAATCGTAACCCATTCGCGAACCGAAAGGTTTTTACCGAAAGGTTCAGAAATAGCTTGCACCCTGGAGACGGACATAATATTATAGGCTATTTTTATTATGAAGTAAAGTGTGATGGCATCTACCACACTTTTTACAGAACGTATTCTACTAACAATTTATAATTGAGTGTCTTTGTTTGAAATAGTTGAAACAGAGTCTAATTATATTTTTACCAAACTCTTTACATTTTCACATTCTACTTCTAAATATTCCAATAAAACCTCTAAATATTGTGCAAATTCTATGTACTAATTACCAAAAGAATATAGTGAGCTCGATAACAATAGGTGCATGCTATGTTATGTGGTATAATATATTGTCTATAATCATGTCGTATTTTTCTAGACAATACCTGGTTCATCTTTACTACCATCAAGAGGCCTCATTTTGCGAGCAGCGAGTTTGGACCGTGATACTCCATCTACAATCTCCGGTAATAGGCGATATGGCTCTCTTAAGAGTTCAAGTAGCGATTCTCATAAAAAGCTCTGATCCGCTTCGATGCAAGACCCACTATGGACTGAAATTACAAAAGAAGACACCAAAATGCACTGTAAAAATGACATTGTAAATAATCATGAAAATGTAAACGTAGAAAATAAAAAATCTGGTCCAAGCGTTAGTATTTGTAATAGAAGACAAAAAGTTGATTTTAGACATTTTAATGTGGATTCCGATCCAAGGAATGGATTAGATAAGCATTGTAAACCTAGTGGGTCGGTAGTTGAAGATGATATTGTAAGAAGACTTGATGTTGGCGGTCAATTAGTCATAATTATTGTCATTGTGAATGATAATATTCATTTAGTAGTAATTTATTTCTCATTGTAATGTCTCTGTATTATTGTAACTTATCATACTTATTATAATTATTATAACTTATCTATAGCATACCTACCTACCTAGGTAGTCATCTGAATAAAAAATGTTTTATCGTAATAAGTATTTAAAATGCACAAACACCTTACATAAGTAAGGTAAACTTAAGTTTAGTGTAAACATTTTTTCTCTACTTTGCTTCGAAAAAATAATAACTGAAAGTATAATATTGCTTATAAATGGCGGATAATGAAAGATATTTATACTATGTTTATTTATTTGTCAAATATTTGAATAAACTTAGTGTCAAAGTGGGCCAGTGATACCTAATATAAAACTGAATTTAGTCCTTAACAATAGTTGATAAATTAATATACCTACCTATTATCTATTTATTATATAAAATGTAAGAAATAACAGATCAAAGATTAGGTACTTTATACATAATATACAATTTTGTAGAAACATCAAAATATATTATTTACCTATACGTAGCTAGGTACTTTATTAACTACTTAATCATTATTTTTAATTTTTGATTAAAGGTAGGTAGTCTAAACTTTCATAAAATGAAGCACAATGATTTGAATAGTAGGTATTATTAGATAAATCAGAATAATAAAGTATTACAAATTACAATACGATTTAAATAAATAGTTAGATGTGATAAATAGTAATGTCCATTCTATAATATAGCTAAGAATAATTAAGTAATTAAAGAAATATTACCTTAATAATATAATAGGTAGTTTATATTATTTATTGTTAAGTAGGTATAAAATTGAATTAATATCTAAAAAACAACCTAGTGCCAAAAATACTATTGTATTTAGCGATCAGATACCTATTAGGTATAAAGAAAAAAATTTAAATTATACATAGATATATATAAAAATAGAGTAGGTACGTACGTAAGTACCTACTAGAGATTTAGACTTGATAAAGTTATTCTTAGATTGTACCTAGAGAGAAATTAATTATTATATGTAGTAGATAAATAGGTAGGTATCTACTTATTAATAAAATAGATATATTTTAGTCTATTGTCAGTTGCAAGTTGCAATGAAGTAGGTAGGTACGATACACGAACAGAAATTATCGTACCAGAATTTCATTCATTTGTTATTCATTTGGTATGGCCTATCTCCACAGAATTGTAAAACATTTTTGTACAGATCTAGGTAGATACATAATTAGTGGTGCCATTTTAATTAAGTATTGTAATAATAATGCACAGTCAGCACACAAACCTACGTTTGCACCCGTCCATAGTCGCTTGTACTGGCGGCTGCAAACCTCGCTTTGTTGCTAACTGTACCTACCTAGGTACAGTCTGCGACAGGTTGAGATAGCAATCGGGGTGTGAGTTGGGGGGACGCCCCGCATACCCACACGTCAACCGCGCTTGCCCGCATCGGGTTAGCGCGGGGGTTGTGCGGGTGTGCGGGACGTACCCTTTAACATTTCAACCTGCCGCGTGTCTGTTGAAATCAGAACCTAAACGATTATCCCTATCCTTCCATTCGAACATAGCAGCTTAGCTTAGGTAAGTATAGCTTCTTAACACGGCACATAGTTTACAATAAAACCAACAGCTGTAAAATAGAGCTCATTCGAATTACTAACAAGACAAAGTTTAACTGAATCCCGACTAAACACGCAAGACGAACGCTAAAATTTAATAAAATTTATTTTTCGTCGCTTGGTAGGTAGGCGCCTTTTAATGACACCTCATTCATCAAAATCGGGTCAGTACTTTACTTTTCCCAAAAATTATTTTTCTCAGACAAACGCATAGCTCGAATAAGGACGCCATCAAAATATTGATCATTTGCTATTATTTAACTGAGGCCAAGTGCGAACTAGCAGGCTACACACACCTTTGAAAACAATATGGAGCTCTCAAGCCTGCTGGTTTTTTCACGATGTTTCACCGTCAAAGCAAATGATAAAATTAATTGTTTGAAACGCACATACCTACGTCTTAATTTAAAAAGTGATGCGTGTTCGAGCTTCAGCCCCACACGAATAGAAGGCTGAAGTCCTAACCTAACCACTTGCCTCTACTATCCACCACTATCAACATTCTCGTAGGATTGAAGGGATGCATAGGTAGGTTGCATATGCATAACTTGAAAATTAAAACACAATTAAAATCCATAAATATCATTGATTTGTAATTTTCGTTGGTGTTTTAAAATCTTCTTTACTGTATGAAATATTGAGTGACGTACATAATTAATACTTAATCTTTTTTTTAAAGAAAAAGCAAAATTCAATTGGTTAGTGCGATTTGAACCATGTACCGTACCTAACCAGTTTATATTAGGTACTAAATACGCTACGATACACTTCTGAAATCTAGCGAAATCTATCACGTTACCTTTTTTTCCGTTGGGAAATGCGATTTTTTAAATACATAGTAGGTAAGCTCTGAACAAAACGAACATTTTTTGAGTTTTTCTTTCACGGTTTATTGCGATGTTCTAGCTCGGTAACGAAATATTTCATCTTCATACATACCTACATTATTATGAAATTACATACGAAATTATAGCTACGTAATTACGTAGCTATACTTTACTTATAATCATATACGGAACCCTAAAAGAGCGAGGTCCAACTTGCACTTGACCGGTTTTGTTCTTTCATTGTGGAACAAGATTAAAGGTCTCGGCACACATATGGGATCGGAAAGGGATCGTAACCGTAACGCCTTTCGCCTCGCTGTCAACCAGGCGTCAACCTACCGTATGCACGTAACGAAAGCGTAAGACACCGCGCTTACGCCTCGCCGCCCGCTGGCTGACCTGCCGGGCGATTCAGAACACTCGATTCGGTAAGTTGTCGTTCGATAAGGTGTATTTTTCAATGCAAAGTACATCTTATCGAACGGTAACTTACAGAATCGAGTGTTCTGAATCGCCCGACTGGTTGGCACCAGATCAGTTTGAATCCAAACGTTAAGTGTAGCGCACGGTTATGTCTTGGTTTACAATACGTGAGTTGGCTATGATAGCCATAGCACTTGATGAAGAGAAAAAAGAAAATAGCAAGAAAAAACGAAGAGATGTGAGCTCGGGTACGGAGAGACGTAAGCGCGGGGACGATGAGCCGTAAGCGCGGGAATTGCAAGTTCGGAGCCTGTTCCGAGGCGAGGCGATTACGTTATATTGATTCCGATTAGTGTGCGTTGCAGTAGGGAGTTTAATACAAATCATTCTGAACGGCTCGAGGCGATACGGTAACGATCCCTTTCCGATCCCATATGTGTGCCGAGACCTTTACTTTCACGCGCCCTAGCTCCATGGGAAGTAATTCTCTGGTGGTTTTGATGACGCATTTTGTATCAAAATACAATTTTTAGCTGTATAACCTGGTATAACTTTGTATTGAATTAAACTTGTTTATATTTACCTACACTAATTATCTTGTATTCAGTTTAAATCAAACTTTAACTTGATACCTCAAGCCGTTTTTCAGAAAAAGGGCCTTGACAAAATTGGACGGACTGGCGAACACCAAAAAGTCTGTGTTACCTATATGAGTTGAACGAGTGCTGACTGTAGTTTTACGAGTTTTACTATATAGGTTGGTATTATATTATTACTAGCGCAAAATAATTGTAATATAATATGGCTAAGTACCTATTCTTTATTTTAGTGTAGGTAGATTAATAAGTTAAAACCTAAATTTAGTTATTAAATTAATCTTTTAATTATTATTATTAATAATCTAATTCAGTGAGAAAGCTTTATATTATGAAGCATATTAAATAGCTAAATAGTATAATAATATTAATACCTACCTTATTGTGTAAAATCTATCGATGTATATAAATTTATTACCATGTTATTTATGTATTTATTAGATGTAATTATTCTTGTTAATGATAAAGATATTATAATACCAATTATTAAAGACTACATCCATTGTAAAGATGTATTATTATATTTTACCATGTTTTTAAATCACAATGAACCACGCAAAGAAGGTCAAAGTTCGATATTTATATTATTTACTAGCTGATGCCCGCGACTTCGTTTACGTGATAGTTTTTCCGGGATAAAAAGTAGCCTATGTGTTAATCCAGGGTATAATCTATCTCCATTTCAAATTTCAGCCAAATCCGTCCAGTAGTTTTTGCGTGAACAAGTAACAAACATACATACACACATACATACATACAATTTTTCGCCTTTATAATATTAGATTATTGTGAACTGTGATATTTAGGATCAATTAATGTAATAACTACCAATAGTAGATTGTACAACAGGGGCATAAAACAAACCATATTTTTATCCGAAAGCTTATCTACTACGCGAAGCAAAGTAGGACGACTAACTACTAGTTACATTTTTTGCCACCAAATTAATCGATAATTGCCTGCTGCTACAGATTCAAGGTTGATTACGTACCCTTTGCAGAAAGTATAAGTAGCCTAGAACTAGAATAACAAGAGACACAGTTGACACCAGACTCAGGCACTATAAGTTGCACTAGAGCATAAAAATGCAGTTGTATCCGCTAACATCCAGTAGGCATAAAGTAATTTACGAGCATGAGGAGTAAAAATAGCAGATTGTACAACAAGGGACTAGAACAAGGCATTCTATCGCCTTCGAAGTTATAGGAAAAACCACATAAAAACTCTATTCAGAAAATTAGCATCGCAGTGAGGCACTCCGATTTAATAAATCCACGTATAATACATGTATCTAACTTTTCTTATTAATTTGGTTTTATAAATAAACTCCAAGAACATTTAATTCATCAAAACATACGAGTACCATGTTTACGCAAAATTATTATTTAAATTGTAACATAAAACCCCGCTATTCCACTAATGTTACCCATCTCTACTGAAATGTTATGGTAGATTTTCTATTTTTGCGATGGTCATATAGCTGACTGTTAGTGTTGACTTTTGTTTTGTCAAACAGCTGTCAAACGAAACGAAACGATTTTTATATTTTCACTTTGTTTCATTTGTTGTAAAAAACACAAAAAAAGAGAAAATGTATTCACTATTCGCTCAATAGTCAGTTTTAGTTTAAAAATTGAAGTCAATATTTGATAAATTCTTACAATCTACTTCATAAAAACTTACTTGTTTGTAGCTCGTTTTTAATATTTTTCCCATTTATTATCACTTAAATTAATAAAATACCTAATTACCTATTTTCTTAATTACCTAGCTGTTTTAGCTTTTACTTTGAATAATCAATAATGTCGCCTCGTAAACAGCCTATTAGTTTGTATCAATTATGTATAAAAAATTCCCTTAGCTTGATAAATGAAAGTTGTTATGCGATCGAAAAAATGTATCCAGAGGTTGAATTTAAAGAGTGTAAGAAGCAAAAAATATATGACTTGAAATGTTTCTTGATGGCTACATTACCAGCCAGGTATGTAACAAAGACTCGAAATAGAAATAGACGCTCATATTGCACATACTTACTATACCATATAACAACACCAATTTTTCTCTGCACCAATTCTCAATCAAAAATTGTTAAATTGTTTCTTATCAAAAATTGTTACATTGTTTTCATTATAGATGTCGATTGATATTGACAAACATCATTAACAATTATTGAAAGTTTACAAGTTTTATTGATTAACTGTAATATTTTTGTTTCAGGATATTTGATGCACTCTGTTTAGAAAGAATATATTGCAGATACCGTGGTGACCCTCGTATTCAACTCCATGTCCTGATACATCCCAAGATGACTATCTTTCGCAAAGTTTATGTTGATAATTGCATATCACAACACTTCTGGATCAAAACAGTCCCTTGGTTTAGTAGTTTAGTTGTCCTCGACTTGAAATTTATTTGTACTGATGAAATCCTTCAAATAATTGCCAGTCAGTGTCTTCTGCTTGAAGAGCTCAATATTGTTTCTAGGGTGGATGTTTGTAAGTCAGCAATAAATGCTTCTGTATTAATCAGGAATGTTTCTGATGTTGGTTTATGCTGTTTAAGAAATCTTAAGCAGTTGCGCATACTGTCCATGGATCCACCGAGAAATGAAAAAGCTAATCGAGTTGGTAGATGTGTCACACAATCTGGTATCATTATGTTACTACGAGAGCTTCCTTATCTTGAAGAACTAAATATTGAGTCTTGCGACATCGGTTCCACATTGATAGGTGCAGAAGTAGGTATCGGCCCTCTGAGCCTCAGGAAAGCCAATTGCCATTTTGCTTCAGCAGAAGGTATTCGGAAGTTGATTAAAATTTGCCCCCGTTTGAAGGAACTATCTGTCACACATTTGTCGACTAATGATAAAGAGTCAATCATAGAAGAAATCACAGCTAGCGATCTTAGGTTAAGTGTGTTAAACATGTCATTTTTCTCGTATACTGAATCATTGCAAAGACTTTTACAAGTTCAAGGTAAATATTTGACTCATTTTTCGCTTTGGGATATAGACCAATCTGTTAACATTGATGCTGTTGTGCACATAGGCCTTTGCTGCCCTAACCTCGTCAGTCTCTGTCTCATGACACAGTCTAATAATTTGTATATTCCACGTTTCTTCAGGAGACCAGATAGCATTTTCTCTGAATTACAGAGTTTAACATTAGGCAATGAAAATTTTAAACTAGAAGACATTGTGTTATTTTTCCTGGAATCTACAAAAAAATTGTCAAAACTTGTTTTAAAATACCAGACCAAATTGGTTGTGGATGAATTATTACTACACGTATTAAAGAAGGGTTATTTGAGTAACATCAGCAACTTATGGTTGGATATCACTCTAGAGGTTTCCAAGGATGTGGTAACAGAAATTATACATTCGTGCGATAAGCTAACGAATTTAACGGTAGACCTAGTGGCTAATGACGTAATACAAATTCTACAGTATATCCATCAGAACAATCTTGATTTAAGATTTGGTGGTTATTAAGTTACTTCCTGATTATGTAACTCTTGTACTACCTAATTTTAATAACAGTGATATTATTATTATTTTTAATAAAGTAATACTTAATATATAATTAATTGTACTTTTATTTTACATGCACTACCCCCACAGCAATTTTTTTACCACCAATCATGTTGAGTATTCAACTTTATTCATTAGGAAAAAAGGAACCCTTATAGCATCACTTCGTTGTCTGTCTGTCCGTAATATCTGTCATGAAAAGGGAATCAAAACCTATAGGGTACTTCCCATTGACCTAGATGAAAGGCAGCAGGTAGGTAGGTCTTATAGCACAAGTAAAGGAAAAGTGTGGTTACATCACAAAAAAAAAAAATTGTGTTCATGAACAAATAATAATAATTAGATAGCTTCAATCACATGTAGATGGCGCCGCTGTCCGTCATTAACTTGCTAGTTACACATAAAAGTTATATCGTGCGCTGATACGGAACCCTTTGGTGCGAGTCCGACTCGCACTTGACCAGTTTTTAGGGTAACGTACCTAAAAAGGAACCCATAAAGGATCACTTTGCTGTCTGTCAAGAAAACCTATAGGGTAGGTACTTCCCGTTGACCTAGAATTATGAAAGGCAGGTCTTCTAGCACAAGTAAAGGAATGAATCCGAAAACCGTGATTTTGTGGTTATATCATACAAAAAAAATTTAAATGTGCTCACGAAAAAAATTACCGTTATTATCTTGTAGAGTTCTATAGTTCGTTCGCGTTAAGAATGCAGTGATTCATCATTGTTCGCCAGCCTAGCCCCGCCCCCTAACCAATCAAATCTTTTCAAATTACAAGGTCAAGTTCACAGTGACCAGTTGAAGGCATAGCAAGAAAATTCTTTTATCATAAATACTAACGAGGATACTAGTGATAGTTATTAAAATATTAATGACTTAATTTTGATTTTTAACTTTAAGTGTTTTGTTAAATTCATTAAACTTAATCTTTAAAAATGTAATTTGTTTGAATAGTAACATCACTGTGAATACACCTTTACGCTGTAGTTGCACTGATGACTCACTGCATTCGCGAACGAACTATAGATAAAGGTGTTAGATATATCTTGTACGATGTTACGGAACCCTTCGTGTGCGAGCCCGACGCGCGCTTTACCAGCTTTTTTTATCATAACGTCACCTGTAAAACCATGCATAGAGTCAAAATATTTCTAACTATATTATTCTACGTTATACTTAATTATTTAGCATTATGGTTCCAGCTTACAAATAAAAACACTAAAAATTATAATTATTATTTTTTATTAAATAATAACTATTAAGTAATAATATTATTTCATGATTTTGCCAAGTAGATTTTCAAATGGGGATCAATAGGTTCATAACATTGCTTACAGTCTAATAAACTAACGCCGAAACTAGGCTGGACAATGGTTTGTGCCTTTATGCTTGCCAAACGATCACTTGTTTCTTTTATCTTGCATAATGTATTCAAGATAAAAAATAACTTCATCTAGATATCTATTACCTACTTAGACCCATTACACACGGTCGACTGGTTGCCCGGCAACTCTGTCGACGGCGACCGTTAGAATCTGTCATAGTTCTATACGCACCTATGATACGCGCAGACTTGCGGCGACTCAGTGCGCATGGACACGGCGACTTCCTTATAAATAAATGAGGAACTTTCCAGCGAATGTTCCATAAAATTATCATAGATGTCTCTGAATGCATAGCTCGCCGCGAAAGGCAGAAGGCTTTAGATTCTTTTTCTTAGGTCATGTCAATTAATGATATGATATGAGGAATAACTGTTTTGTCTATGGACAAAGGACATATTCCTACGTCAGCCATTCGCCAGTTTTTCGTTTTCGTTTTTATTTCTTCATCCAGGTGTCTAACCAGATCTTCATTGCAAGGGTAATCGGAATCCAAAGTAGTGCAGTTCGATATAAAGTGAAGTGAAGTGAAGATCAAAAACTGGCGAATGGCTGACGTAGGAATATGTCCATAGACTAAACAGTTGCTCGTCATATTATATTATTTAGATTTAGACATTGATTGACATGATGACTCTTATAGTAATACAAATAATAAAATTATTACCTACTATTCACAGGCTTAAATTATAAAATTACAAAAATAAAATCAGTATTTCATGACCATATCTATTTACAAAACAAGTGTTCTTCAACACAATATTGTGACTACTTCATTGAAATTTAGTTTTCTGAGAAGACTATGCACAACATAGAACAACTTGCCGTTAAGGTGCATGACACGGGCAGACCCATGCATGCATTTTAACGCACTCGGTGTACTTTCGCAGTTATAATAAGTGTCTATAGTAAAATTTCACCTATGTTTCAAATTTCAAAAGATAAATTGAGAACAGATTTATTACATAATTTAAACTTTAAACAAGCATTGTTAGGAACTTTAGATTTCATCCTTAAATATGTATAGATGTACCTATATGGGATGAAACCATAGGCATAATAAATAATGATTTTTACGTGTTTAAAATATTTAGTCAAAACTGATTTGAATTTTTTAATTATAAGTATACTTACTCAGTTTTATATATTTTAAACTAATAATAATAAGTAATTCTATTTGTACATTATTTTCATATTCAAATCTTCCTCGAAAAGGAAAAGAGAAAAGCAGTCAGGAAAGTCAAAATTCACAATCAATATTTTGCCTTTTTGGGATTTTTAAGATCGTGAGTGGTGCCTTGCGTCGGCGTATATCCGACGTAGTTTCGAACCTGTGAGAGGTCTTTAGTGGAGGTCTAACCATAATTAATCAAACTCACTTAGAATGACGGCTGGATAGATACATGATCAATAAAATTATCTTAATTCATAAGTATGACTTCTGAGATCTATATAGAGTTTTTGTTTTTTTATTTATTGAAATCATTATTTTCTTTGACAATTTCAGTTTTTAACTTGAACACAACCCCATTTGATGGTATCTCACTCAAGTGGTGATCCAATCTAAAATGCTATTGAATAAGTAATAGGACGTAAAAACCTCTTTCAAGGAGGCACACTGAGCAAAACTATAGATTGTTAAATTCATTCGCAACAATAGTGCAACAGATGGAGTTTGATGCCATGTTTGATTTCGATGCTTGCTTGAGCTATTAATAATTTTTAAAGTAATATCTATCTATATTTTCTTCAATACCGGGACAGACATGTTACATAACAATGTTATATAACTTGTCTACGACTAACCTTGTTCAGTTCAGTTCACATGAGGACACAATAACAATGTGACATAACTTAAGTACCCACAACTACATACAAAAGCATGTAAACAATGTTTTATAACATGTTATACCATATAGTCTGGAGCCACTTTTGCATCTAAAAGCATTGTTTCAGTCACTGTCATTTTCACATCAATGCAAAGATTCACTGTGTTCAAAATACAAACTTTTTCTTATATTTTTTATAAGCAAGTTCATGTCAAGTGGCTGTCTTCTGAGCCGCATCCTCCGTATGCTATGGCTCCTTGGCCTCTATCACTGTTTCCTTATCATTATCTTTTTCATCATCATAGAATTCGTTCTTAGCGTCTACCATTTTGTCTGCTTCTTCTTGGCTTATGCGGATATCAGGATCTTGTTCCTCCTTTATTCTGTATTCTTCAGGTAAAAAGTCACCTGTATAGAGAAAAGATATTATTGTAAAGCATTTAATCACGCTCACAAGTCACAACACATAATATAACATACAATGTAACAACATATAATGTAATATAACATGATAAACTTTTCTCACGTGTTACTTTTTGCCGCAATCGTTTATATGTTATATTCACTCCCACACAGACTTTCGTTCTGCACAACGTTTTATGGTGTAAAACGGTAACGATGTTTGATATGTTATATAACACTTTATATTTAACACTTTCAGCCAGTGGGGCAATCTTATGGCCCATAAAGCAAGTTCTAACGCGTTATTTTAGCAAGTGAAGAAATTGCAAACCTATCTTTACGAAACACTAGAATGTGATAGAAAGAAAATAAATGTACCTGGTATATGTGTCATTTGAACAGCAGGCGAATGTTGACACATCTTCAGATTGTCGTATACATGTTTCGTTATAGCCTCTAAGTACTGTTTGCTGTTAGCGTTTGATGTACTGAAATGTAAACCAGTAATTATGTATAATTTATAAATCAAGCATAACTATACAGATTTTATTCTGCTATATATTTTTATTAATTATACATGGCATAATTATTATTATTATACATGGCATAATATTGTCAATCAAATCTTTGAAAAGAGCAACCGCCGAGTTTCTTGCTGGTTTTTCTCGGTAGGAAAGGCATTCCGAACCAGTGGTAGATGCTTTTGACGATTCAAAAGAACTTGTAAAAGTATAATTGAATAAAAATATTTTGAATTATATATTTCATGTACATTGCCCAGCAAACAACTTGAACTTAGGGCTGCAGCGGTTGTTTTCCATGTCTCCTTATCTTATCTCTAAAATAAAAATAATAATACAATACCTGCTAATTTCTGGATGTAACTGGAAGTCGGGAGCGAAAAATTCAAGATATTCTGTATAAGGCAGCTCATTTGAAATGTTCTCATCCACCAAAAGCGATGTCTCAAATGTCCAGCATCGAGCGACATTCCGCAGCGTGTATCTTAAAGCAGGAATATTAGAGTTATAAAATTGGTATAGTGCACATAAAATAAGTAGACCAATCTGAAGTTGCAACATGGTTGTTTGCGCAAGACATAGGACTAAAGCTCCGGCTACACGCTCCGTTTTACCTATGAGCTTATCTGCACAAGCCAGTTTGCGCAGTTCAATGCGTGCGTACGGCACGGTATCCCGCGCAGTTTCAAAAGCGTGGCATGATAAATCATGGCAATCGTAGACTTGCTAAAAATTGGACTGCGCAGTTCTTGGTCTTGTCTGTGCATTTTTAACTGTGCAGGCAAGACGATGCGTGTAGCCGGAGCGAAGGAAGGAAGGAGCGGAGCGGAGGAAGGTAAGGAATAAATACACAAGCCTGACTGAGATCTATTTTTGAATGAAAAGTCAAGATTGGACTACTAGGTCTACTACTAAGTACTAGGACTAGGTACTAAGTTTTTTTTAAATTTGAAAAGAATATTAGCCCTGCTAATCATGACTTATACTCTTGTTTGCCCTCCAATTAAGCGTAAAGCTTGTGCCAGGAGTGGGAAGGACCATAGTGCAGTGGGGTTTGAACCGCCAACCTTTCGGAATTCAGTCCGCTCCTCAACCGTTGAGCTATTGAGGCTATAAGTTTTGGTAGATGATAGTTTGTTTACAGTGAGAAGGCCTAAAGATAACAATTTACAGCTATTCAAAAAGATTATATTCTCACCCTCCTCCTCCAACCACAAGTGTAGGTACATTAAGATTCTTCACAAACTTCACGCATTCTCCGTGACCACGCGTCGATAGTGAAAAGCATCCCAGCCTATCACCCGCCAAGGAGTCAGCACCACACTGCAGGACAATAGCTGTCGGTCTGTAGAACTCCATGACATTTGATATCACCGGTTTGAATACCTACACGGAAAAAAGAGTATTGGGAATGTTTTAAAATTTTTGTAATACTGTATGGGAACTTTAACTTTCGAACCAATCTACAGGGTATGATACGAGTATTTATGCACATTTCATATAATTTTTTAGAAAAATACAATTTCATTCAAGTCATAATTTAACTGTAAACTGATGAATGTAAATGGGCCCTTACCTGCACGTAACTCTGATCATCGATCCCCTCTTTCAGTGGTACATTAACAGAAAAGTACCTCCCACTTTCAGCACCAATCTCATACATATCTCCAGTGCCAGGGAAAAAGTAATTTCCATACTTGTGGAAGCTCACAGTCATTACTCTATCCGTCAAATAGAACGCTTCCTGAACACCATCCCCGTGATGCACATCGATATCTATGTATAACACTCTCGGATGGTATTTTAAAAGTTCCAATATTGCAATCACTATGTCATTTACGTAACAAAACCCTGAAAATTAAAATTTTATTTGATACATTTTCTAGTTTTTTGTGGTTAAGTAATTAATAATTATATTACAATACTAGCTGATGCCCGTGAATTTGTTTACGTGGATATAGGTTTTTAAAAATCCTGTGTAAAATTTTTGTCCATAGTTAAGAAACTAAATTTCTAATCGCTTCCTATAAACTTAAAACTTAGAAGTAAAATATTATAAAAGTAATCACTAGCCAAATGCGAAAGTGAGTTTGTGTGTTGGTTTGTGCTTCAATTACATTGCAACAAAGCAACGGATAGACATGATTTTTTGCAAGGGTATAAAAATCTGGAGAGTGATATAGGCAACGAGGAAAATCAAAGAGTTCCACAGGATTATTGAAAACCTAAATCCACGCGGACAAACCTGTGGGCATCAGCTGGTTTAAAAATAAAACAAACCTGATGGTTCAAACTTCTTAGCATGATGTAACCCTCCAGACCAATTGATGGCAATGTCACATGCATTATTATTCAATTTCATAGCACCCTCTAAGGAAGCCCCTGTGTACATTGAACAAAAGTCAAATAGGCCTTCGAAAACAGGGCAATCATCCCCTACATTGTAGTGGAGTAGATCTTTTGAATAGGCTAAAACAAACACAAATGAGTATTACAAAATTGGTTAGAAAAAACTTTTAACAGGTATATTGAAGATTAGTGACTTGCCCCAGCTTCGCACGGATACAATTTAAAGTTTTAGTTTTACTGTGAAATAACATAGTTCAAGTAAGAGTAACTCAGCCGAGTAGTCTGTTTGGTGCAAGTAAAACCGAGTAAAACTCAGTACTTGGTATAACTTGTACTCAGTACATCTCACATACATACATACATAGACTGCTAAAATCATAACCCTTCCTTTGGCTTTGCCAAAGAAAAAAGAATACTGTCCTTTAACCTGAATAGTGGGTGATTGGCTTGGCGGGGGCTACTGCACTTTTGATTCTTCAACCTGGACTTCCTGTTCTGTAGGAAAGCACAGTAGGTACTATTCGCAAATCCAATAACATTTTAGCTGATAGCATCTGCACTTACTCTGTATATTCTGAGGAGTGACATTTTGAAGGAACTCTATATAATCTTCACTGTGAAATCTGCACATATCATGCGCGCTTGCTCTGTAAGGCCTGTATATCTGCATCTTCTTGTGAAGTCCATAGTTTAGCACCAAGCTATGGGTAACAGACAACCTGTGCGGTTTCATTGGGTGCCCAGGACCATAGTGAAAGTTACCCACGTCCGGGTTGTAAAAATATGCAACCCTGTGTTGAGTCATTGCGGCAAAACAAACACGTACTCTTTCAAAACCAAAATAATGCCAAGAATTAAAGCGATAACTATTAAACGTTTTGTTAATTGTATGTCACCTAACATGTCTTGTAATGAATCAGAACATTTAGTTATTCAATAGTAAACTCATAATTATTAATTTAATTTATAACTTGATTTAAAACTAATTTGAACAATAACAAATTTAATTTTTTGCATTTTATTTCGGTCAACCTAGATAAGTCACAAGTTTGACACTTGACAGTTGTGACCACAGCCCACGAATCCGGAATGTGACTCACAACTGTCAAGTGTCAAACAAAACTTTTGGACTTCGTCTGTGTTGGTGTTAGCTGGCCGGCATGTTCTGCCTTTTTGGAGTGTTTTTTTTTTGTTAAAACTGACTGGAAAGCGCTGGGGGTGCCGTGCGTATGTCGGCGAGCGCCGGCACAGACAGGGTCCATACTTGTATAGTTTAACTAAGTTGTTACAAATAACTACAAACTTAACATTGGCTTATCTTTGTAAAACCAGACGAGAGAAAAAAAAAAAAGAAAACATAACTTTTTTTTTCCATCTCGTCTAAAACAAAACTCAAACCAAAGCATAGGCACCATAGAACAAGGATCTTTGGCACTTGAAAGGCATTGGACAAGGGCGCGTAGTTGTAGAGCAAAGGATGCCAGCAAGTAAAAATCTCCTCAATTTTAGAGAATATGTTAAAAATGTCAATGTTGAAAACCGACCAAGTTTTATCTACTTTAAACTGAATGGAAAATTGGGAAAGCCATCCCTGTTTCCACAGCGAGAAAAAACTAGAAAAACTATTGATCAGCCATGGACTTGCAATATATCATGCTTATCTGCTCAAATATTATATTCATGTAGTGCGAAATATAGTTATGAGATGCAGACACATTTATACTGTAGATATCTATTCAGAGTATATTATCATGATGATAATGAATATGAAATGGCCCTAATATTTAAAAAAAAAAGTGAATTTTAAATTTTTTACTTAGCAACACTACCTACATACAAGGGACAGCATGACACTTGACAAGATGGCGGCGTTAGTTCCGATTTTGGCCACGTGCCAAAAGATCCTTGTCGTACGTTGTGTTACAGTGGTAACATTGTATCCATGGTAGTTTGACTGCCTTTACCTTTGATTGGTCGATGACTGTTGATGCGATGCTTACTCACTATTGGTTACAATGCATGGTTGCAACATGAATACCTTTAAATTCAGCCAATCACAACAATTATTGAGATTGTGGCAACCTTGTGGCAACTCTATCTATACAGTCTAGTATAATATTGTAGTCTTTGTATACAGTATACACAGAACCTTCAGCTGACGTTTCTAAACCGGCATTTGGCATATTTTAATTTTTTTTATTGAATTGAAATCAAATGATTCAATAGAAGATTAAATTAACTTTATCTAGTGGTATTGCGTATTAATATTTAAGCGTTCCAATTAGAGTTCCAGTTTTCAGTAGCCAAACGCGAGGTAAGTTCCTTTTTAAAATATTTTATTATTTTTGTAACATAACCTAGAAAACAAACCGGACCTATGAAAAGGCTTGATGTAGATTTCAACTACTGCAATCAACACATTACGTAATGGTAAATTCGTAGTACCGAATTATACTACAGCACTATAGTCCGTAGGCTCGATGATTCCAGATGTTTCTAAATAATATTTGATTCTCGCTCTAATAGCTTGCTATTTATCAAATTATCATACAATATTCAAGACAATATTCAGATATACTTAATACTAAATGAGGGTTGCTATAGAAAGATTGAACATCAAATTGATTTAAGGGTTCATGAAGGGAGCAGGGGCGAGTGGTCTTGAAACCCTTGTTAAAATTTTACAGCACTTATATTGATCCAATTAACAGATAAATAGAATGGTAGTTTTGATAACAATTCCCCATGTAAAACCCGATAAAAGGCTTTTCCGAAATCAAGGCTTACCGCCCTCCTTGCCGTCAATCATTGCCCAGCGGTGCGTGAGGTTTACAAGAAAATCACTACCAGATCGGTCGTGGTGAAACCCGTATTTATCACTGATCAGCTGATACTAGGGTTTGTTCCCGGGAATTCTCGTCCCGGGAATTCCCGGGAAATCGGTCGGTCTCGTACCCGGGAAATTCAGCTCGAGAAAAGTCGAGACATCGAGAAGTTTAAATAAACATTTTTACGCTTAGCTTTCTTTGTAAATGCGAGGCGGCAGCGGCATCCTTTGACAGCACGGCTCGTGTCTGTCGGTATCCTTTGTTTTTGCCTTAATCTCTTATTTAATTACATTAAAACTGCCAAAAATTGTGATACCATACCACCCACATAGTGAGATTAGTGAGTGATCTTTAGTTATGATGAGAAAAATTATGATTGTTTTTAGTTAAGATGTTTGTTTTAAGCTGATTGTTAACAGAGATTTTGTTTTTTTTTATTAAAGATTAGTGAGATTAGTTATAATAAGAAGAAGTATGATTGTTTTTAGTTAAGATGTTTGTTTTAAGCTGATTGTTAACAGAGATTTTGTTTTTTATTACAGATTAGTGAGATGAGATTACTTATGATAAGGAGAAGAAGTATGATTGTTTTTAGTTAGCAATTTTGTTTTGAGCTGATTTTTTATTGAGAACTTGTTTTTTTTGTTAAAAATTATGTTGATTTTTTTCATGTAAAATAAACACAGTTAAATTAAAGACTCTTTTTATTAATTAAACAAAAATTTAGACGTATTTTATTTTTTCTCGACAACCCGAGAAGACCCGAGAAATCAGGCTCGAGAAGTCTTGACACCCGAGAACTAAAAAACCTCGAGAAATCGGAAACCCTAGCTGATACTCTTCAAAATATCCCAGCAGCTGGGTGTTGATAAAATTTGCTCCATAACTTTGGACAGTGCAGAGGTAATCGCGATAGGCCTGCGGGTTAGTTGCCTTTCTTTGAAATAGGGTGAACTAGGGCAGTCTTACACAAAGATGCAACAGTGCTGGAGAAGTTAGACTGCCGAAATAGATGTGTTAAGGCCGGTGTTATCTCTGGAGAACATGTTTTGAGCACAATCACAGGAATATCGTCCGACCCACTAGCTTTATTGGTATCACGAAAGAAATTATTAAGTGCACACAGCAATGCTCTGTGTGAAGTATATGTCACACAGCAAACTTTGACACCGCAAGCTGGTAGGCGGTGTTCTTCCCTGTCGTCTAGCGTCGAGTTGGCAGCAAAGGGTGTGAGTGTGTGTGTGTGTGTGTATTTTATTGTATTATGGTTGTCACTGACTTAAGTCATACCTACTGCTTAAACACTAACTGCACGCTCAAATGTATTATGGCTTTAGGTAGGTTATTTAGAAATGTTTACCAGCAAGTGAAGGAAGTCACAGCCGAGGGGCCCAAAAAAAACTATTTGCTTTATTACTTTTAATTAAATTATAAAAATTAAAACTAATTTACAATTAGAACTTATTCTATAGCTACGCGATGTAACTAACAGAATTTGGAAACTATCGCTACGCGATGTAGGTGATAGAATGAAATTTATTTTATTGCCGTTTTTAAAGAAAACTAGAATTTGGGTCGCGGTTGCGAAATCGCTGACTCCACCGCTCGTGTCTTGAAGCTGCATCATGAGTCAGCGCTATACGTGGAGCTGTGCGATATAACTCCTCCACCCTGAGATCAGCAACTATTTGAGAACGCTGTGACAAAATGTTGCTGGGAGCTGCTCTCGAAGTCGGCTGGGGTCTTCATCTTCTTGGTGATCCTTTTTCGGATTGATATTTATTCCAGACTTGATTGCGGAGCTGCTTTTATATCGTCGAAATAATATGATACCACAGATGAGTGCAAGTGTACTTGATAGTATGACGTAGAATGGTATCGTCGTATGATAAATCGTTGTAGATTCTTGTTCCAAGTGCAATGTTGGCTGGAGCATGACTTTAGTCTGAATAGAATGTAGGTTTCTTAGGTCGATCGACTTCATACTTCTGTGATCAAGGCTTGTCTGTTGTAGTTTCTTCTCGAAGTTGATGTTCACGATTTTAAGGGGTTGACCCGCAGCTTTATCTTCTCCATTACATAAGGTGTGAATTTGCGTAGGGTGTGACAATGATAGGATATAGTGTTGTTCATCTTCTTCAATTCTTCCATGGTTTCTTAGGAGGGGGTTGTAGTCGCAATACCGCCGGTGTGGTCCAAAGTTTGATTTTGAAATTGATTCTGGGTGCAGTCCGATGATGTTCGAAGCTGATGACTCTTCTTTTCGCAGAGGTAATTGGTGATTGTACTTCGGGCATTCAGCCTCTATGTACAAGAACATATGCCTGTTGGATAGGATGTAAGGAGAGGGCGGAAAGAGAGCCTGCATGTTTCTATTTGGGAATACAGCTAGCTTATATAAATCAAAGGACTCTACCGATACTATATAGGCATTTTAAAACTATAACTATTCATTTACCACAGTAATACTAACTGCCTTTATAATTCCCTATAACTATTCTAATCTAAAGGTTAAAACCCGAAATGCTCCTTATTAAGGATCCTACTCCGTCTATGAGACCTCTTTTTTGAACGATTTGACTCTAGAATTGTCAGCTGGATCAACATGTTGTCCAACTTGCCGTAAAGATGTTTTAATCGATTTGAAATTGTTCACATAAAACGTGGGTGTCATTTTACACGGTCTCAGGTTTTACTGTCTGAGTCACTGTCATTTGAACGTTAGGAGGGTCGTTCGGATGAAAAGTATACTGTAATAATTTAGGAATTCGTTTAATTCTATGTTTTATTTTTTTAGATATATAGATGTGGATCGGAAGGTCGGCTAGGACTTTGTCCTGGATGTATCGTGGACCTAATTTCTGCTGGATTGTAGAAGGGTTTCTTATGACTGTCAAATGTAATTGTCTGTGAAACTTGTTGGGTGGTTCGTCAGTCATAGGTACTTCCAGGATCGGGTTTTCCCTACTGGTATGAGCAGTTTCTGTGGATGAACCTATTGAAATATGGTCTACCGATGGATTTGCTATAATGGAGCTAGTCTCCTCGTTATGGACTTGTATTCGCGACAGGGCGTCGGCGTTGGTATTTGCTTTACCCTTTTTATATACTACAGTAAAATTGTACTCGCTTAGTCTGAGTTTCCAACGAATTAGTCGTGAGTTGGGTTCCTTCATGCTCATAACCCACTGTAAGGGTTTATGGTCGGTTATAATTTTGAATTTTCGACCAAATAAATAGGGGCGGAAATATTTTGTTGCCCATACGATAGCTAACAATTCCTTCTCGATGGTACTATAATTTAATTCGGAATCATTTAAAGTTCTCGAGGCATAACAAATAGGCTTGTCGGACCCTACGGGGCCTTGGGAAAGTATTGCACCGATAGCGACGTTAGACGCGTCAGTCGTGAGAATGAAGTCTTTACTAAAGTCTGGGTACTGCAATATGGGGTCATTGGTTAAAAGATTTTTACATTTTTCAAAACAATTTACGTACTCAGAGTTCATAGTGATTTTATTTCCCTTTTTCAAACATTGTGTGAGGGGCTTAGTCAGTCGAGCAAAGTCAGGGATAAATTTTCTATAGTAACCTAATAGACCTAAAAACTGTTTTATTTCCTTGGTCGTTTTTGGAATTGGGTAGTTTTCTATAACTCGAATTTTGTCGGGGTTAGGCTTGATACCTTCCCTAGAGATAATGTGGCCTAAGTAAGCTGTCTCTAATTTTAAAAATTCCGATTTATCCATCTGGATCTTAAAGTTTGATTCCCTTAATTTTTTAAATACTTTTTCTAGGTTAACTAGGTGTTCCTGCAGGGATGTACTAAAAACAATTATGTCATCTAGATAGACTAAGCACACGGTATTTTGTAATTCCTTAAGGACGTTATCCATTACGCGCTGGAAAGTCGATGGTGAGTTTTTTAATCCCATCGGCATTCGTAAAAATTCGTAGTGTCCGTGTTCGACATTGAACGCGGTTTTAGGGATATCCTCGGGGTGCATCTCTACCTGATAAAACCCACTAGCAAGGTCTAAAGTAGTGAAGTATTGGCAGTTACCAAGTTTGTCGAGTACGTCCGTAATGTTCGGGATGGGGTATTTATCGTCTAAGGTTTTTTCATTTAATTTCCTAAAGTCTACGACTAACCGCCATTTTGTTTTACCAGAGGCGTCTGCCTTTTTGGGAACGACCCAAATAGGTGAGCTCCATGCGGATTCCGAGGGTCGTATTATTCCTTGATCTAACATCTTTTTAATCTGGTCCCTAACCTCCTGTCTATGAACAAAGGGATAACGATAGTTTTTGCCATGTACTGGGATTTCGTCACTAGTTCTAATGCGATGCTTAATCTTGTTGGTGAACGTTAACGCTTCGCCTTCGATATAGAATATATCGGCATACCTAGAACATAAGATCTCTAAATTAGCACGTTCTTCCGGATTCAAGTGCTCGGTACGAAGTCGCGATAGAACTTCTTTCGCGCGGGATGATAGATTAACTTTTTGGAACGTCTCTAAATTATAAATTTCGGTAGTAATCGTCCTATCCATGGAGAAAATAACGTCATGCGGAGTTGGGTTAAAGACCTCTAATATTCCTCGATTGTTTCTAACAGCTGTTAAGCAACTAGGTATAACGCAATTTGATATTACCTGCTCGGAAATTAAAACATCGCCGTCTTGACTATTAATAGGTAATCGGAGTAGTTTTGATGAGTTCGCAGGTATCACGTCTTCATAATAATTCACATTACGCGAATTATACATTTGAATAGGGTTTACGGCATTTTCTGTGTATAGTAGTCTGTCTTTAAGGTCTATTTTAGCTGCCCACTGTTCAAGTAGATCTAACCCTATGAGTCCGTCAAAGTAATTATGAAATCTGTATATAAAGAATTTCATATCGGTCATGTCGTTGAACTCTGTGAAGGTCGGTATTGTAATCGAATAGTCGCTACGGGTCGTCGCATGCACATTAGTTACTTCAAATGGGTCATAATTTGGCGAAATATGGGGAAAATATAGCTCCACAGCTTCCGGGCTTATAAAGGACTGGTTAGCACCTGTATCGATGAGTAATTTAATAGGGGGGTTGTTAATTTGAATATATGGAAGCTGTCTTTGCGTTTGCATGTTGAGCTCTATTTTGGTCTTTTTAATTTGGGGGCTTTTTGAAAATCCGACTGGGATTTACTCGTCGAAGGTTTTTCGTCAGATTCTGGATGTGGAATCTCGTTGGTTGCGTCATAGTATGGGTTATTATCGGGGTCAACGTCACCGTAATTGTCGGGATCGTCGGTGTATGTAGCGTAATTGTCGTATGGTTCTGGGTCGAAATAATAGTCAGGGTAGTCGTCGTAGTAGTTTTCATGGAAATTAAACTCATGGACGTTCGTTTCCCGGGGATAGTTGTTTAACTGTGGCGTAAATCCACGGTTATAAAAGTTCGTGGGTGGTAGTTGTTTAGGTGTATAATTAACAACTCCACTCATGGGCTTTTGGAACTGATTTTGGTTCCTAGGGGGAAGTCTAAATAAATTACTCTTAGGGTTATAATTAGGTGGCGGCGCACGGAACATTTGTTGCGTGCGAGTCGGATGATGTTGATTCGGCTGACCTACCTGGTTTTGTCTCCAAGGCAGCGGTTGCTGCTGTTGTGGCTGCAGGGGAACCTGCTTCTGCATTGGAGGCACAAATGGAGAAGAATGGAATGCTTTTGGTATTGGTGATGGGAACACCATAGGGTTCGCGGTAAGCGGCTTCGGTGTCGCGTGTTTTCTGTCGTTAAATGATTCATTCCTACTTTGCATATAGGTAGCATTCAATTCTTCTTGTACGAATTCTAGGGCTTTTTCGATACTGTCAGGACGCATGCAGCGAATCCGGGAGCCGAGAGGCTCTTTTAATCCGCGTACGTAAGCCTGCATAGTTAACTTTTTATAAAGAGCGCGTTTCGCCTCTACCGTTGAGGGAAGTGTCTCATGAAGTACTACGTAGGTCATAATGGTACTAAATAATGTCTGGCATCGTTCATAGTACTCTTGTGGAGTACTATTCCCTTGTGTCGCTAAAGCTAAATCATTGTAAAGCGCGGTCTCGTCGCGTTGATCGGAGAAGTTATTAATTAGGGCTGTCCTAATTCCTATCCAGTTGTCTGAGATACCATTTGAATTTATGAACCTCGCCGCCGGACCGGTGACCTTGTTGAGGATACAATTGATTAGACTTAGGTTAGTGAGTTCGGACCCGGGTTCGGTTCCTATGTAGTGACTCACTAACTGATCACAAATACTTATAAATCTAGGTAGAACGTGCGGGTTCCCGTCGAATTCGGGAACTACGCGTACGGCCTTAAGTATAGTGTCGGGGTCGTGACTCGCCATGGTCGCTTCCCTTATCGACTCTAACCTATTTATATCTAAATTAAATCTACGGGAGGTCCTACTCGATGCAGGCCCTCCTGGGTTCGATTTCCTAGGATGGAAAATCGTGGGAAATTATGAAATAGGGGGAGTAAGGACACAGGCAGTTCTATGTACTTACATAAACATTTCCTCTGGGCTTGAATCGATTTTCGGATTCTCCTCGGCTCGTGCTTGTAGGTTCTTCTGTAGGATCTTGAGGAAGTGGTCACGACACGACGTGCTTCTTCTTGAATATCCTACCCCTTTAAGACTGCGCCAGTGAAGGAAGTCACAGCCGAGGGGCCCAAAAAAAACTATTTGCTTTATTACTTTTAATTAAATTATAAAAATTAAAACTAATTTACAATTAGAACTTATTCTATAGCTACGCGATGTAACTAACAGAATTTGGAAACTATCGCTACGCGATGTAGGTGATAGAATGAAATTTATTTTATTGCCGTTTTTAAAGAAAACTAGAATTTGGGTCGCGGTTGCGAAATCGCTGACTCCACCGCTCGTGTCTTGAAGCTGCATCATGAGTCAGCGCTATACGTGGAGCTGTGCGATATAACTAGCAGCAAGTTTTTACTTTGTATTTTGCTGTATCATGTCACTTTACATAATTAGTAGGCTCAGCTTGTGTTATGCCACACTTATGTTCTACTAAAGCCCTAGACAAACAGATCTACATATATATCAATGACTAAAGCCGCTAAAGGGTGGCAGACAACAAACGTCTAGAGCAGCACATCAGGTTACACACTGAACAATATATAGCATCTACAAAGAACTATAATATGAACTTCATAGAGCGACGCAATAACTCGCGCCGGAAGCAGCGCGGTCTGCAGTATTTTTTTTTTCATTGCTAGATAGGCATGCGCTTGACGACAATCATGCTTAATATGCAGCTATATGGAGACTACATACTCATCCAGCCTCCATACAGTTCCTTATGTTAAAACTTCTCGAAGATGTGTTGAACAGATGTCAGTTACCCTAAGTCATGTCTAATTACATAATTAGTACCAATTTATGTAGACATTCGCTCTGTGCTTGATAGGAATAGTATGTTTATGGTGTAAGTCATGGCAGGCATTTGGTGACTTGCACATTTCTCCCATATATTACACCTGAGTTAGCTATGTCATATTTCTAGTGTTTATTATGTTTATAAACATAGATACCATGCATGTTTATCTCAACTAAAATCGAGATTATACCCTTCAATGATAAAAATAGTATTGATTTCATTTTAACTGTATGATTGTACGGTCGACTTGTTAGCAATAGTGTAGGGGATGCAATTATTCAACAAAGCGAAACCTACCTTGTACTTGTTACAATAATTCTGTTTTCATTCGCCGACTGGCCATTCTCTACGCAAACTGCAGTAGTTTTTCAGCTTGTTTTATTGTATTAATATTTAAGATTATTTAGATAATAAAAATGGGGTATATTTTTAGATTTGCAATTGTTTTGTTACTGTCCCACAGCGCTATGGTCAATTTTAGGGTGCTTGCTCGAGCCATGTCGTCGGTTGCGAGATCCTTCGAAGCCAACGGCGTGGTACCCGACGTCGTCTCGAAAGCGCCACAGGCTTCTGTCACGGTGAGATGAACATATTTTTTAATCTTTAACTTAAAAACTTATGGTGAAATTAAATAAAATGAATAAATAACAGTTTTTTGATGTACTTACATAAAATATGTTTGTACACCTACCCTACGGCATCTGAAATGACAATCTGGGTTTAATAATAACCTTCTTTTAACTTAATTTCATGTATCTTTATACCTTTAATTTAATCAATTCCTACTACATTTAGGCTTTATCTGGTGATAGCCAAATATTTCCATTTATGTAACTATTTTATCTAACCATCTTTTAATCCTGATTTCATAATTGAAAAATTACATAATTATTTAGTCTATAACACATTTTATTCACGCGCAACGTCATATAAAAAATAGCAAAATAATCAATAATGCCTTAAATATTTTTTTCCATTGAAGTACAAGATAAAGTTGAAACTTAAACCCGACTGCGATCGTCGTTTTTCTGTCGCTTGGTATATTTTAATGTTGTAGTACATTTATATTTATGAAATCAGAATTTTCTCCTCTTTCATTTGACACCCCACTCGATACAATAGCAAAAAAAAATTTGGATACCTTCATTTTTTCGTGTAATATCCGGGTCATTTTTTTCGTATAAAATGTAGCCTATGTCACCCGGACCTTTACGATGAATCGATTGACATCTCATTCATCAAAATCGGCCCAGTAGTTTAGGCGCTAGGGTGGAACACACAGAATCTGGATACAAACATACACACATACATACATAGACTACTAAAATCATAACCCTTCCTTTTGGCTTTGCCGCAGTCGGGTAGTAATAGTGTACCTACACAAAAGAAATAGTTCAATCTGAAGTAGTAACATGGCGGTTTGCATAGATCATAGACTAGTTAAATACACACATGAATACACAAATCTTATCTCCGTTTTTTGTCTAGTTGAAGTCTATACATTGCAGCCTGGCTTCACGGCTTTGTGTTCTAGTAGCTATTGAAATCATGGCCCTCCTGAACTGTAAAAAATGTATTTTAATTTAAATGTTAATTTTTTATTATTTGAAGTTTTAAATGTTAAATTAGTTAAAAACACAGAACCCTAATCCTATCCTGTGTTATCTTAATTAGTGTTTCTTTTTGTAATGTAGACATACCAATTTAAGCCAACACGTATATTTTATTCTCTTCCTCTATTATTCTTTTGTGTAACTTCATAATAGAAACCAACAGTCTGTCTTATTTTGATCCTACTATGAGTACAATGTCATGCTCATTAATTGGAAAATGACGACCATGAAGTATTATGCAGTCACCTTCCTCAATTTTATTATTATTAGGTAGGTAACTCACGGATGTAATCATCTTTGTGTTGACACTATGTTGAAAAATGTCGCATCATAGTTATTTAGTTGGCAAAATGGCTAAAATTAAGTTGCTTCCAAAACAGCTCAACAATCGCACATCCACTGTACTTTTATTAGTAGATGTCAGTAGTCATATCCCATTAGAGAATCGCATAAAGAATTTCCAAATGGTAGTAAAGATTTTTGCTTACAGTATGTTTAAAAACAGGATTGTGACAATTCAAAATTTTTGCAGGTTAAATTTAAGAGCGGTGCTGAAGTTAATAATGGAAACGTGCTTACACCAACTCAAGTGAAGGATGTCCCAAGAGTTAGCTGGCTCGCAGACCCCAACACCTTTTACACATTGGCGATGACTGGTAAGCTAATTTATGACTACATAATTTACAAGGAACCAAAAGCTTAATTTGCAATAATCCGCTAAACCAAAGAAATCTGTATGGTGCAACATAAAGCATGCGACAAGCATCGCCCGCCCTTCCACTGATAAACATGCAGGAAAAGCCAGCCACCAAGCAAGCCACACGCAGCACCGCACAAATCCGAAAACCACTCACGCACGTTTCGCCCCGACACCGGAGCATCCTCAGGAGATGTAGACCTTACAATGCCTAGTTGCAAAGTCAATTTAAAACGAAGTCTACGAAATTATTTGAATGTTTCGTCTCCACCACTGAATGTGCCTAAAATAACCTTATATTTCTAACCAACTTCCAAACAAGAGGAGTTCTCAATTCGGCGCGTATTTTTTTTTTTTTTTATAGACCCGGATGCGCCGTCCCGCAAGGAGCCAACCTTCCGCGAATGGCACCACTGGCTGGTCTGCAACATCCTCGGGAACGAAGTAGAGGTGGGCGACACGCTCTCCGCCTACATCGGCTCCGGCCCGCCGCCCGGCACCGGCCTGCACCGCTACGTGTACCTGGTCTACAAGCAGCCCGGGAAGATTGACTTCGACGAGCCACGCCTCCCCAACAAGTATGTGTTATAGCTGAGATAGTGGAAAGGGATCACGATCCTCAGCAATGAATATACGTCGGAAAGATGGCTCACTTAATATATGCTCATTTAGCCGCGCGAACTACAAACGCCTATGTACCTATGTGGAGGGAGTTGGACAAATTCGTAAACATTGCTTAATGTTTTGATAATATTTGTTATATGAACATATGTATATCCTCATCAAGCGAAAAAACCCCTCTCTCTCTTTCTCTATTTGTCAAAGTCATTACTTTGAACATTTTATTTTTCTAGTACAAAAAGTAAGTAGTATCTGTGATGCAAGCTAGGTATCTCTGTGCCAAACATCAAAATTGGGAAGGCCGTGAAAAAGGTGACAGACTGATACACTCTCGCATAATATTGGTGTTCGCGCCGCTAGGATGTGTGTATACCTAGATATATGTGTCGAGTGACGTGACGCGTATAAAGTGTTAAAATGAGAACCCCAACATTCAAAATGCGGCCAGATAGACAGCTACGCGCAGCCGTGTGTGCGTCCACCATGTTACTTATTCTCAATTCTGTACAGTAGTAATGAAATGCTTTAAACATCATTAGTTGTTATTCGAGCTTGTTCGACACCTATCCTGAACAATTGGTATGGGTAGTATGAATAGTTGCCAATGTATATTATATACCGTTGTTGAAGTGACAAAGTTGCATGAAAAAACTGACTGAGTTGTCAGTTGCCCACAGGACGGCATTACTAAATAATTTATTTGTTCTTAAAATTGTTCTTTCTACAAATTGTGTCATAGTTGTTTTGTTACATATTATAACTTATAACGATTTGAAAAGAGCAAACTGTTAGTTTCTTACTGGCTCTTCTCAGTAGAAGCTGCATTCCGAACCAGTGATAATGTTTTAGACGTAGCATAAGAGACACTAGTTGTCCTAAATGATTTTTTTTTCATGATTCTTTCAGTTCCGGTGACAAGCGCGGAGGGTTCTCCATTGCAAAATTCGCCAAGAAGTACAACCTGGGCGACCCCATCGCCGGGAACTTCTACCAGGCTGAGTACGATGACTACGTGCCCACACTCTACAAGCAGCTTGGAGCCTAAACATAATATTATACAGTTCAGGCGATTATATTCCCATTTAGTTCGTGCTTTCTGCCACGTATAACCTATATAGGTACGTTCAACGCAATAGTGAATAGGCATCTTCTAGGCAAGCGTGCTCCAACACAGACTTAATCATTGGTTTTTTTTAAATATATTTTTTATTCGATTAGACTTTTACAAGTACTTTTGAATCGTCAAATGCATCTACCACTGGTTCGGAATGCCTTTCCTACCGAGAAGAACCAGCAAGAAACTCAGCGCAAACTAGCAACTCTTTTAAAAGATTTGATACCTATACAATATTATAACATGTATAAAAGTAATTGATGTCCCGCGCGTTGCTGGAGCGAGCTGCAGGTCAAATCCACGCTCTTTTATCATTTATATAATCTTCAATTGTATAATATGCTTTTTACAGGACCATTTTCATAGATTTTTTGAACTTTTGTAAAGGCAAGCACAAAATTGTGGAATTTTGTTATAAAAGATTTATTATACCCATTAGAGAGATTAGAGATTATAACAACAATGAAAGATTGCAATGAAAATAAATTCGCGACTTCGTCCGTGTGCATTTAAATTTTATAAAATGCACTGAGAACTTTTGATTTTCCGAAATATTATTAGTATCCCGGTCTTCAACTGTATACATACAAAAAATGACGTCACGTTGCTGTGTTGCGGTATAATTTAAGGACAAATCAACAAACAAACACATTTATTATATTAGTTATTATGATTAGTGATTTAAGAAATGTTATTGAAAACTTGTTACTGGTATTAACAGTATCTACGGTGAATAAAATTACATTTTGAAAAATCCAGGCTTTGATTTTATTGATCCCATACAAACAAAAACTTCATTTGAGATTACAATACCATTATTACTAACTAACCGACTTCATAAAAAAGGAGGAGGTCCTCTATTCGACTATGTTTTGTATATTTGTTACGCGATTACTCCGCCAAATATGAACCGATTTTGATAGTTTTTTTTTTTGTTTCATAGGTCATTTTAGTTTGGTGAAGATCTGATGAATATCTTCACCAAGAAGAACAGAACTCCTCAATGGATAGGAGTAAATTGCTCGCGATCGGTGCGAGTACCTTGATACCTTGGTAAACAGTAGGTTTTTAAGGTATAGCATATTTTAATACAATGGGGCCGCTAGAAATTATGAATTTAAAAAAAATCAAGAAAACCTTGACTTCAATAACCACAAAGTTTTAGTGTTTGTGGTTATTGAAGGCGGTTTTTTTAAATTTCTTTTTCCCAGCCATCAACTCACAATAATTGACACGTTTACAATGTTACCCGTGATTACTGTACTGATTTATTAAAAATAAACAAAGTTATTTGACCTTCAGCCCTATCTGGTGCTATCCGATGAATCTGCCACGGGCCTCAGTACAGTGAGTGTAGGTAGGTATGCAACTGATAAGTGATTAGGTATCTTTATTTAGCTGTAGAATTGGGTACTAATGTTATAGATACCTACCTAGGTAAGCGTTCCAATAAAAGTTCCAGTTTTCAGTAGCCGAAAGTGAGGTAAGTTCTTTATTTTTGTAAGAGAACTTAAAATTAACAATTTTGAACTGTAGAATGGGTTTTAGATGTAGATTTCAACAATAATCAACACGTTACGTAATGGTGATATTCGTATCATCCATCACTGTTATTTGTTTGTAATAAAAAGTCACATAACTGCAATAACAAACACACTAAATATTACACATCACAAGCCACCTAAACACGCTGTTCCGACAACATAGTAACATAGTTTAATACAACATAGTAACATAGTTTAATACAACATAGTAATTACCTTTTAACATGCATCTTGATTATTTTATAATGGAAAAAATTATACTTATATATCTAACTAGCGGATGCCCGCGACTTCGTCTACGTGGATTTATGTTTTTATAAAAATCCCGTGGGAACTCTGCTTTTCCGGAATAAAAAGTTGCCTGTGGCAATTTCCGGAACGCATCTTAACTACGTCTAGTGCCCATATAAATTGGTTGAACGGATATCCGCGGGAACTCTTTGATTTTCCGGGATAAAATGTAGCCTATGTCCTTCCCCAGGGGTGTAAGCTAACTCTGTACCAAATATCATCAAAATCAGTTAAACTGTTGGGCTGGAAAAAGCTACCAGACAGACAGACACACGTTCGCAATTATAATATTAGGAATGGATAACTAAAATGAGCCGGGACAGCCTAGTGGTTAAGACGTCCGCCTCTTATTCAGGAGGTCGGGGGCTCGATCCCAGGCACGCACCTCTTACCATAGATAATACACTTGCCTCGTAACTTTTACGGGCTATGTGCGTTTAAAAAAATTAAAATATCACTTGCTTAAACGGTGAAGGAAAGCATCGTGAGGAAACCGGCATGCCTGAGAGTTTTCCATAATGTTCTGAAAGGTGTGTGAAGTTTGGCAATGCGCACTTGACTAGCGTGATGGATTACGGCCTAAATCCTTCTCATTCTGAGAGGAGATCCGTACTCAGTAGTGGGCCGGCGATGATGGGTTGATCATGATGATGAACTATTAACAAATTAACAGCGCCTGACCAGAAAAATAAAATACCTCGCCATATTGAGGAAAACCCGTGGAACTAATTATTTACCTAAATACCTACTTATAAATAACCATCTTAGTGATCATAGACCATAATAGTGGCGCACTCCGAGCAAGTTTTTTTTATATTTCTCGTCAGGTTTTAATAATAATGTACAAAATTGCTATTAATGAATTATTATTATTAACTAGATACCTACTAGGTAGTAAGTAAATAAATTGAAGGTAATTATGATCTACAGTCAAAATCTGTTATAACAACATTGAAAGGTCGAAAAAATCATAACCCTTCCTTTTGGTTTTGCCGCAGTCGGTTAAAAATGCAGTAGCTGTAACAAATAGCTGGGACACACACTTTGGCCATTATAAGCGTTATGAATGACGTCATTATGTTGTTATATAAGGTTTTCACTGTATATTATAATAAGCTAGAAACATCGTATATTGGTTCGGAGGAAGATGACGACACACGTAACACAAGATACTTAGCTACCATAGTAGTTACGAGTGTTTAAATAATCAAATTTTTGTCTAGCATTTGAGAAGTTTTCAAATTGTAAGCTTTTCGTGAAAATAAATTGAATTAAATTTTAGTGTGCTTGAGCCATGTCGTCGGTTGCGAAATCCTTCGAGGCGAACGGTGTGGTTCCTGATGTCATCCCGAGGGCGCCACAGGCTTCAGTCACGGTGAGATGAACATCTTTTTCTTGTTGATCTGTTCGTCTGTTCGGCGCAAGTCTTGCAATATGTCTGGTGGGAGACTTTAGCCGTCGCTAGTTACCACCCTACCGGCAAATCCGTGCCGCCAAGCGATTAAGCGTTTCGGTACGATGCCGTGTAGAAACCAAAGGGGTATGTATGGGTTTAATAAAAACTGCCATAGCTACCCCCTCGGAGTTAGCCCGATTCCATCTTAAACTGCATATCACTTACCACCAGGTGAGATTGCAGTAAAGGGCTAACTTGTATCTATCTGAATCTGAACTAACTTCCCGATGAGCTAGAGGCTTGAAAGTTGAAATTTTAAAAATAAGTAGATTAGAACTGGATGGTAAATGCAACATTAACTTGCGTTCCTGTTTGTCAGTCTTTCTTGTTGATCTCTTTGTCGAAAAAAGTATGTTTTAAAAAAGTGGTGTTTAAAAAAATTTAAATTAGGTAAGTAAAGCTAAAATACTTAAAACTTCTTGAGTCAGTACGCTGCGTAAAATTTTGCGCATTCATTTCTTTTGGTGACAGGCAGGATATCGTAGGATTTTTTCGGGCTGCACTTTTTCGGTCATACCTATCACATTAGTAAATCGCATATAGTATTTCCAAACGGTACAGCCTGGAGTCTACCTAAGAAGTGCCGAAACTTGTTGATTGTTGCAGGTGAAATTTAATAACGGCGCGGAAGTCAATAATGGAAACGTGCTTACGCCAACTCAAGTGAAGGATGCCCCAAGAGTTAGTTGGCTAGCAGACCCCAACACCTTTTACACATTGGTGATGACTGGTAAGCTAAGTAATTTATAACACTAGGTAGGTACTAGGTAGGCCTACCTACAGCATAATAGATTCGAAAGTATGAGTATAATTTCTAGGTTCCATAAATAAAGGTATGGCGCTAGTTATACCTAATATAGGTAGCTCCACGAGGGATCGCCATGTTGAAACTCTTTGAAGAATACCGTTTCGTCTCCACCACTGAATATGCCTACCTTACCTTATATTTTTAACCGACTTACAAAAACAAGGCGTTGGCTGTTTTTTTTCCAGACCCGGATGCGCCATCCCGCAAGGAGCCAACCTTCCGAGAATCCCACCACTGGCTGGTCTGTAACATCCTCGGGAACGAAGTAGAGGTGGGCGACACGCTCTCCGCCTACATCGGCTCCGGCCCGCCGCCCGGCACCGGCCTGCACCGCTACGTGTACCTGGTCTACAAGCAGCCCGGGAAGATTGACTTCGACGAGCCACGCCTCCCCAACAAGTATGTATTACAGCTGAGCCAGTGGAAAGGAAAATTTCCCGACCTTTAGCAATGAGCTTTATGACGGAAAGTTGACTAACTCGTCTCGAGGTCGTCCACGCGGACCCTGTGGGGTCCCGGGGTGATTGTTCAGGGCAATGGCCCTCTTCAGTGGTGGCTACGCCGCCTGCGACGGCGGGCGGGGCATGGGGTTGTACCACTGGTCGGGGTGTCAAATCCGGATTGTCATGTCCGGTGATGACCGCACGGCAGTGCGATCGAGCCCGCGGTGTTCGCGAGCGATCGGCTACTGCGGCGGCGTGGTATGTCCATGAGGCTAACGCCCGCCGCTCGGCGAGGTCGAACCCACCGACGATGTTCCGGCGAGCGCCCGTCAGCCAGCGGCGGGGAAGCAATGGTGTCAAGTCAGGTAGTCAGGCCACGTGGCAGACCTATCTTGTCCGGCGAACGCCGATGGTATGGCGCGATGCCCCGCAGGTGCTGGGCTTGCGCTCCATCCGCTAACTGACGGCCGTATTCACAATCATATTATTATGAGGTCTCACAATGCGCTCGAACGCATTGTAAATTGACGTGATCTGATTGATGGAACCTACACTGTGCGTTCGAGGATAATCGCTTATGTATTTTATATGCCGATACTAATTCTTTCAGCTCTGCCGAAAAACGCGGAGGGTTCTCCATTGCAAAGTTCGCCAAGAAGTACAACCTGGGCGACCCCATCGCCGGGAACTTCTACCAGGCTGAGTACGATGACTACGTGCCCATCCTATACAAGCAGGTTGGGATGTAAATATATTCAGGCAAAAAATTGCGTTGTGTTGCTGCGTTGCAGCGTGTACAAATCAATAAACAAACACACTTTCGCATTTATTATAATTTTTAAAATATGTGTAGTGAATTAAGAAATGTTGTTAAAAACTTGTTAGATTATTGTTATTATACTTAAGTTGAATAAAATTACTTACATAAAAAATTGGTTGTTTTAAAGTGCTCCCTCTCACAAAAATAAAAATTTCATTCGAGGATCCAAGGAATAAAAACCTTAAGTTGCTATAAATCCGTTGAAAATCCGCGGTTTTTGGTGTAAAAGAAGTCATGGTAGTTTAATATACTTATTGGTAATTAGACCGCGACTATTCTTTTTACAGCTGTAAGCTGTGATAGCTTAGTGGTTAGAACGTCCGCCTCCTAATCGGAGGTCGGGGTTCGATCCCCGGCACGCACCACTAACTCTTCAGTTATGTGCGTTTTAAGCAATTAAATATCACTTGCTTTAACGGTGAAGGAAAACATCGTGAGGAAACCTGCATGCCTGAGAGTTCTCCATGTTGTCAGTGGTATGTGAAGTTTGCCAATCCGCATTGGGCCAGCGTGGCAGACTATGGCCTAAACCCTTCTCATTCTGATAAGGAGACCTGTACTCAATAGTGGGGCGGAAATGGGTTGATCATGATTCTTTTTACAACATCATAAATACTTGTAACTACTTTATCATTTTTAGGCATTCTAGTATTTTACTTATTTACTTAGCGGTCCCCCGACGCGACATAATAATGTAAAGTTTTACTATTTAGTTATGTTAATTAATAAATAATTAATTATGTTAAACTTAAAGGGCCAATACATACCTATTATTTTTAACTTTTTAGAGGTTTTTTAAATTTTACTTTAATTATAGTAGGTGTAACTAGTCAGTAAACACTTGAGTTGAACAGCCGTTTACCTAATTTCATGAAATTTTAGATTATAAGTACCTAAGTGTTCAAAAATGGTCTATTAGATATGCAAATTGTACGTGTTTTGGTTCAATAGTTTCTTTATTAGTCTAAGGTTTCTGCCTTATCAGGAGGTCGAAAATAGCTTGAAATAGATCGTGTAATATATACATATCGTGGACTTCGTCTGTGTTTGTGTTAGCTGGCAGGCGTGCTCTGCCTTTTTCGGAGTGTTTTTTTTTTTTTTTGTTAAAACTGACTGGGAAGCGCTCTATGGGGGTGTCGTGCGTGTGTCGGCGAGCGCCGGCACAGACGGGGTCCACACTTGTATAGTTTATTAACTAACTTGTTGCAAATAACTGCAAACTTGACATTGGCTAATTGTAAAGCCAGACGAGAGAGAAAAAAAAACATATCGTGTTATATATACCTACCTAAGCAGATTACGCAGTACCATGCTAACTCGTCCCCGATATTAGAATTTGGCTGGATACTAATATGTATTGGTCGGATGATAATAATAAGCGGTTTATTAAGAAAACTAGACAAGATCTGATAATCCGAACGGATTATAGCTAAGAACACTCGATCAAGCCAGCTTTCAAACAAAAATCAAAATCGGTTCATTCATTTAGGAGCTGCGATGCCACAGACAGACACACAAACACACATATACACACGTTAAACTTATAACACCTCTCTTTTTGGGTCAGGGGTCAAAAACAATTTCCCTGATTAGTTATTTATGAAAGGGGAGCATCAACCCGAGAGAATAATATACCTCAAGGATTTAAAAAAAAAATGGTGCCTACTATCTCCTATGCGCAACTAGGTATGTGGTTGCCAGGTATGAACAAGTATATCCTCATCTGTCATTTATTCGAATTTTGTATCAAATGATTTTTTTATTTCCAATCCAACCATATTAGGTTGCCTTTTTTTAATCCATACTAACCATGGGAATCTAGGTTGAACATCAAACCATGATAAAAGTATGGCCTTCAACACATGAACGGAAGATAAATAACCGACTGATAGATCAGATTCGCTCACTGTGGGTTCCGTAGTTGGGAAATATAGGTATATATTTGACTAGAGGATGCCCGCGACTTTGTCCGCGTGGATTTAGGTTTTTAAGGATCCCGTGGGAACTATTTGATTTTTCGGGATAAAAAGTTGCCTATGTCAATTACAGGGATTGCCAAATGTCGTCTGAATCGGTTAAACTGTTGGGCCGTGAAAAGGTAGCAGTGAATTTTCTAACAACCTTTAAACGCATGTTTACCTATCAGCTGCATGCCAGTGTAGTTTGAGCTGTACGTTGATAAATCAGCCAATCACCTGTATACCTATATTTAGACTTGGTACCAATTCTTATATTGATTGCATTAGTATAGTTACGGAAATAAGCATGTGTGCCGAACGGACGGGCAGACGGGTTTACTTAGTTACTACTTAGGTACCTACTTAAGGAATCCTTTGTACCATTTTGGTACGGAACCCTGAAAATAAATATATGTATAGGTGTCTACTTTACAAAAAGTATTTGACTATGAATTATTACCATAATACGTATGATAGATAGGTATGTTATTAAGTAGGTAAGTAAATACTTAGGTAAACTATAGAATTAGCAATGACCTACCGTGGAAAATTAACGATGTTTGCATGAGACATATCTACCTACATAAAACTGTTTCAGCATTATTTGATAATAATAATAATCAAACAAATTTTCCATACATTATACCTAACTAATTATTTAAAAAAATGTAATAGGAGATTTCTGTAGAATAAATATCTACCTTCCTTGGAAAAATTTAATGCGAGCAAGCTCGATATTATAACCTACTTAACTTATCTAGAAATTAAAAACAGTTTTTTGTATCTGGTAAGTACGGGTTTCATTATTATCTTTTTTACTAGGAAGAAAGGTTTATATTATGTACTAGCTGATGCCCGCAGCTTCGCCCGCGTGGATTGGTCAGATCCCCTGCAGCATCAGGATTGAGGAGTTGGACTCCAAATTTTTTATGAAACAATGTCGCCAAGTTCCTCTATCGATTAAAAAAAAATTACGCAAATCGGTTCAGAAATCTCGGTGATTTCGCTGTACATAGGTAGAAAAACACAACTCCCTTTTTGAAAATCGGTTAAAAAAGTACCCTATGTTACTCCCTGGTCAATCCTCTACTTGTCTGCGAAAACCCCGTCAAAATCGGTTCAAAAAAAGCCGTTCCGAAGATTAGCCTTTTCAAACAGACAGACAGACAAAAATTTTAAAAACATGTGATTCAGTGTTGGTATCCTTCAAATAACCATATGAGCTTAATATGAGGTAGTTATTTCGAAATTACAGACAGACACTCCAATTTTATTTATTAGTAAAGATTCTAATAGATTAGTATAACACATTACCTTCCGTAGCCTGTACGAAGTCGGGGCGAGACGCGAGTTCTTTAGTTAGGTAGCTACGTACTACATCACACTAATATTATAAAAGCGAAAGTTTTTGGCTGAAATTCGGAATGGAGATAGATTCGGATTGAGATGGATTAGCACATAGGCTACTTTTTTCCCAGAAAATCAAAGAGTTCCCACGGGATTTCGAAAAACATAAATCCACGCGGACGAAGTCGCGGGCGTCAGCTAGTAGTGTATAAATGGGCACCTGTACAAACAATCTAAGTATATTAATATGGTAAAGTAAGCCTACATTTAAAATAATCGGTAACTTTATAACAGGAAAGGCGAACGTCTGCTCAGGTAAGTACCTATAGAGTGCGCTTTATCCTTGCTCGACTTAAGACACTGTTGAAACGAGACAGCGTTATACCATTAAATCTGTCTCGTTTTAACTGAAACTTCAAACAGAAGGTGCAAGCGACGGGCCAACCCGCAAAATTCAAATTTAATTTGTAAACTAATACAACAACGTAGGCTTGTGGTATTTTAATTGCGACAATGGCAGTATCATCCTCACAGGTTTATATAAAAATCTTTACTTGAAAGGGTCCAGTTTAAGAAACTAGCTCTATCGTATGTAGTATCGACTAATTCTGACATATTAGTCGATACTAGAGCTAATTTCTTAAACTGGACCCTTTCAAGTAAAGATTTTTATATAAACCTGTGAGGATGATACTGCCAGGCATCGTCAAGGTCTGCATCCGTACGTAGTCGAAATTCCTCGAATACGTACGAAACGATTTGCTTCCTCTTTCCTAATCGAACCGCTAGGATATGGAACGCCCTTCCGGCGTCAGTTTTCCCTTCCACCTATAATATGGGTACTTTCAAGTCAAGAGTGAATAGGCAACTTCTAGGCAAGCGCGCTCCATCTTAGGCTGCATCATCACTTGCTAGCAGGTCTGATTACAGCTAAGCGCTAGTCTATATAATTTAAAAAAAAAAAAAAAAAAGGTACCTACTAGAAGCCATAGTCAAAAGATAATAATAGTTGTGAGCCATTAATTTCTCCCTTGTCACGATTACTGATAACCGCTTTAATTACTATACAGTAAAACACGATGCTCTGAAATGGAGTTAATGCACTAAGCACTCGTTTTCGCTTTTCGGCATATCTTAGACGTGGTTGTTGGAACGGTGGAAAATTAGGTAGGTATCTATTTTAATAATAATTATTATTATTAATTATAATCCATACTTCATAGGTACCTAAGTGCTTAATATTGTAAATACGAAAGTGCGTCTGCTTTCAATTTCATCCGTCTTTTGCGTTTTCACGGACTATCCACATTTCGACGGGTACGTAACATGTCTACAGAGTACGGAGAGTAGGTAGCTTGCATCCGAGACGGACATTACTAACGGGCAGAGAATAACTACGGCACTTTTAAGTGGTTTTCTCAGTTGAAATGAGTGGAAAGCCGTGTGTTTTAATCCATTATAGCCTAGCGGTGCCATATGGCACACAATTTCGTATGGTTAAATTTTTGGGTCCTGCCCTTGTAATAAGAGGTGAGGTCCAGTGATTTATTTGGTATCAACTTCTTACGGTGTCGTACCTACCCGAAGGGGTGTCAACAGGACTCTATTAGATTACTAAGATTCCACTTTCCGCCAGTCCTTGCGTCCGTCTGTCTGTCAGCAGGTTGATCTCAACCCTCTGTCTATTAGGTACAGTTCGTACCAAATAGGTGAGAGTTGAAATATTCACAGAATGTTTATTTCCGCCATAACAACAAATAATAAAAAAATTCAAAGTGGCAGCAGTAAAAATTAAAAAAAAAATGTTATATCTTGAACGATGGTAGGTACGGATAAACCCTAGTGCACAAGTTCGACTTGCATTTGACCAGGTTTTTTTTTGTTACAGTTCACCATGTATTTTGTCATTTGCTTGACGATTTTGCTAGTAGAGGCTGGTTTATTTGCGGTTTCCGCAGAATCCGCAGTTGCTCAGGCTTTTATGAATGACAAAATAGTGCGTAACATTGTAGTTAAGCCACCGACCGATCTTATTACAGTGAGTATCTACAAGTGTAAATTAAAAATTTAAAACACCCCCGACAAGTGAAGGTTACAGTAACTAGAAAAGAGCTGATAACTTTCAAACGGCTGAACCTATTTTCTTAGACTATTCCATAGTGATTACATACTCTTTGGACTATTCCACGCCTACGATCCAAAGTATCTAAGTTTTCCAAAACATCATTTTCAAATAAATAATTATGTATCTAGGCAACGTCCATCTCGACAGCTTGACATTTGTCAATAGACATAATATGAACCTAAGGGTTATCTAACCTTCTTTTCTACAAGAAAACTAGAAAAGAGCTGATAACTTTTAAACGGCTGAACCAATTTTTTTGGATTATAGCTAAGAACACTCTCGATCAAGCCACCTTTCAAACAAAAAAAAGTAAATTAAAATCGGTTCATTCGTTTAGGCGCTACGATGCCACAGACAGATACACAGATACACAGACACACAGATACACACGTCAAACTTATAACACCCCTCTTTTTGAGTCGGGGGTTAATAAAATATCATATAATTACATAACATTTGAACTTAGATCACTGTACTCGTATACCTACTCATATAGTCGAGTGAATGCTCGATGCAGATTGCAGACCCGTGCAGGCGCACAGACGCACGCAGTTCAGTGAGCAAGACTTAATAATGTATTTGGTATGGCTTCGCAGGTGAAGTACTTAGACAGATCGATATATCTAGGAACTACGGTAGAACCACTGACGACGTTGAACCAACCGGAGGTGTCCTACGAAGCAAATGATGCCGATCTTTACACGCTTTTATTTTTCGGTAAACTTAACTCTACAATTATTTTCAAACCAATTTATATCCTGTAGGTTGGCTACAGAGTAGATAGGTAAATAGTACTTTTGGTAGAGAGCAAGTATAGCAGTGGATGGTTCGGAAACACTAATGATTTAGTTTTTCCTCATTCATCTAAACATTATATAAAGCTGAATGATTGACTGACTGATCTATCAACGCCCAACTCAAAGTACTGGAGGATTCGGATTAAAAATGGCATGCAGATAACTATTATGACGTGCAAGGAAATTTAAAAATTCAACCCATAAGAGAGTTTGAAATTTGTGTAATCCACGCGTATATTAGATAGTAGTATAATATTAAAATATATCAAGCGAAAAATAATTGTGATTTTAATGAAATTATACATTGTTAATTGCCATACCCCTTCCGGATTAGCCCGCTTCCATCTTATCATCATTTACCACTTGAAATTGCAGTCAAGGGCTAACTTGTACCTGAATTTAAAAAAATCAGCGCTTTGTCGGTTTTAGTTTGGAACTTTATCTTGTTACACGAGGAAAGCTAGGCGGGTCAGATGATGTGAATTAAGAGATGTGTTTTACATTCTACAGGGCCAGACTTACCACCTTCCTTTGTGCCACCTTTAACACAATTGATCCATTGGGGTGTTGCGAACATTCCCGGTCAAGACATCAGCAAGGGGGTAGCGTTTTCAACATACTTCCCTCCAGTACCCTACCCTGATGGGTTTCCATACATTTTCCTTCTCTTCAAGCAAAATGGACCAATAGATCCAAGTCAACTTCCAAATCTGAGGTTCGTACGTTATGCACAAATTTTATGCTATTGTATTTTTATCTTATGATAAATTGCAATCCTACCGTAGGATTGCAATTTATTACGCATCCTTTTTAGAGTTCCATTAAGAGGGGTCTCTCCGTCACTCGCTCCATACAAACGTAGTTCCAATTTAATTTGAATACGAGAAACCCATAGTAGTTTCGTGTAACTGTATGTGCGTCTGTCTGTTCGTTCATACTCAGAGCCATTTTAAAAATAAACTTTTATAGATGTAAAGTTGAAACTTGTTACCGCAACACAGACGTAGACGTAGTAGGTAGGTGTATTTTAATTTTGAAAAAAAATGTTTAAAATCATTGCGTATTCTGTAACCATTAAAAACTGTAGTTTACGATTTAACGAGCCCCAAAATGCTTCACATATTGAATTCCCCGCACGTAATTCCTAAACTATTTACTTAACTGCATAGGTACTATATTTTGAAGCTGTTAACTTAATTAGCATGTATTTTTTTTTCTCTATCGTCTGGCTTTTACAATGATTAGCCAATGTCAAGTTTGTAGTTATTTGTAACAAGTTAGCTAAACTATACAAGTATGGACCCCGTCTGTGCCGGCGCTCGCCGACATACGCACGGCACCCCCTTAGAGCGCTTTCCAGTCAGTTTTAACAAAAAAAACACTCCAAAAAGTCACAACACGCGCGCCAGCAAACGCCACCACAGACGAAGTCCTAGCATGTATTGGATATATATCAATAGGTTTAGATATATTCTGTAGGTTGAGCGCTGGTTAGGGAAACTTTTAAAGCAACTGGTGAAGCCCCTTGCACTCGTTCTCATGTGTGTTTCAAGTTTAACTTTGCTTGTTTCAGTCCTATTCTCAGTCGGCCGCAATTCTCTTACACCAAATTTGCCGCGAAGTTTAATCTAGGCGATCCAATAGCTGGAAACTTTATGCGCGAATCCTATTTACAGATTATTCCCGAGGTAAGTGCCTAATCTATTTTGACAACCGAAAACTGACAGCTACAAAGTCGTAGTGGTCGTAATATTTCGTATATCGTAGAATTGCAATCATTACCAACCAAATTAAAGTGTAAATTAAAGTGTGAGCCAATTGGCTCACACTTTGCTCTTAATAGAAGTTAGTATAGTGCTGTCTCTGTCGTTTGTATGGGATAACGTAACAGAGAAAGTCTTATACTAACTCCTTTCCGTGGATAGAGTATAGTAACGGCAGTTGTGCTGCCGCCGAGGAAGAAGCGACTAGCTATCGACTATTTTCTCGCTTAAGAAACGTGTACCTGAGATAAAATTCCTTGACGATGAAAGAGAATCGATCGCTGACTTTCTATTCCCTCGTTCTATTATAATAAGTACTAATTATGCATAATACTTATTATACTTATACCTACTTAATGCTTAATATACATTCGAAAATGTATCTGCCCATAATATCTGCTAGATAGATAGATAGAAGACTTTATTGCACACAAAAACACATGTAAAGGAACACAATATAGAATTGTGTGCAAAGGCGGCCTCATTGCTTATAGCAATCTCTGCTAGCTTCCGGCCATCCACTTAAGCGATTTTGATGAAAATTACAGAGTAACTACAAGCTTACAAGTTAAACCCTAGGGACGGACGATGAACATAGGCTACTTTTTATAGCGGTAAATCAAAGAGTTCCCACAGGATTTTTAAGAAACCTAAATCCACGCAGACGAAGTCGCGGGCATTATCTAGTACCTACTCAATAATGTTTATATTTTTCCAGGCACTTCAAGAGCTATATGAACTTCAGGCCACGATTTTGGCTAAGAAGCCTAGTATATTTAAATAAGTAGGTACTTATTATACTACATACCAGACTACTGCAGTACTAGGTACCTAACAGAATTCTGTTGAGGTATGAGGGTTTACTTTTTCAAACTGTTAAATGTACCTCCTGTAACTGTTCTTTTATTTAATTATTTGTTAATTGCATTTTTATTAAAGAATATAATAAGTATATAAAGAAGCGTTTTATACATTGTTTTATTAACCCCCGACCCAAAAAGTTTGGTGTTATAAGTTTGACGTGTGTATCTGTGTTTCTGTGTGTCTGTGTATCTATGTGTTTGTGTATCTGTCCGTAGCATCGTAGCTCCTTAACGAATGAACCAATTTTGATTTAGTTTTTTTTTTCTAGTTATAACTTATAAAGGTGGCTTGATCGAGAGTGTTCTTAGCTATAGTGCAAGAAAATCTATTCAGCCGTCTGACGATTATCAGCTTTTTTTTCTTATTATATCGGTCGTTATTATCCGGCCAATACAACATTAAAGCGTAGCGCGCGTAGCGCGTTACTGCCGCGCGTCGTGGCTGGAGAGAATATCGTGCGGGGCGCTGCCGCGACGCGCAGTTCCGCTGCAGTTCAGTTCGAGTGCGTGGGCACCTTTATGTATTAGTATCCAGCCAAATTCTAACCCTCGACACAAAACCTCTAAAAAGTAAAAAAAAAAAAATATGTAGGTATGGGCCTATAAATAAATAGTCAAAATTCAAATTTCAAAATATTTTTATTCAATTAGACTTTTACAAGTTCTTTTGAATCGTGAAAAGCATCTACCACTGGTTCGGTAGTGAAGTTTTTATCCAAGCGCTCATCCGTTTTTTATTATAGCCTTTATTGCTGGTAGTTGAATATTTTCAACTATTTAAAACACCACCTTTGGGTGCACTTAAAGGGAAACCAAGTCGTCCTTTTCGAATAGATGGGATGAAAACACTTTATTATATTTTATTAATTTTTATTTAAGTAATATATGATTTAGGCTCCCAAGCTCTTATACAATTGTGGTACATAGTCGTCGAATTGTGCGCGGTAGAAGTTGCCAGCAACCGGTGCCCCCAAGTTGTATTTCTCGGCGAACTTCTTTGTGGAGAAGGCGGCGCGGCCGTCGATCGACCTGAACAAAATCCAATACTGCATTAGTATTAAATAAATAAAGTCTTTATTTATTGACGATTTACAGTTTGATAGTTTAATACCACAGAGAAAATGGCATTTTATAAAATTTGCAACCTGTTTTACTTAGTTTTTAGAAACCCGTGAGAACGCCTTGATATTCCAAGGTTGAAAGTAGCTCTAAGGTCACTCTCCAGGTCCACGCAAAAAATACCGATGTGTAATAATGATCTGTTTCGACGTGATTGAAGGACAAATCAACAAAAAAGAGTTGCAGGCTACAGCCAAGACCATGTCTATTTTGTTTTTAACCGTGAGATATTATCGTCAGGGCCCCGACAGAAGCGAACTGGATTGAACTCACTCGCGTGAGCAACAATGCGCGCTACCCAGCCAGTGGGAAGTCACGTCCGTTCGATTTCCATTTAAGTCCTCATCCCAAACGTCTCGTTTAGTAGCTTCAAAAAATCTGTTGAGGCTTCTTTCAAGTCGTGTAAAAAACTTACTTATTATCAAGCTTCTTTTCATCGAAACTCAGTTTCTTCGGCTGCTTGAACAGTATGTAGACATAGCGGTGGATGCCCGTGCCCTCTGGGGGGCCGGAGCCGATGTACCCGGACAGAACCTCGCCCTTCGTCACGTTGTTCCCGGGAATGTTGGCCACGAGCCAGTGGTGCCACTCGCGGTACACGAGCTCGGGACCGTCATAATTGTCCGGATCTAAACAAGAGGAAATTTTGAAAAAAGCTATGACAGCTCCTGCTAGTCTATGTAAAACACGCTGTGTTATAAATTGCTCAGAGATAATAATTTTATGTACTTATCCACCGCAAGAAGCACATCACAAGCAATCGTAGTTAGCATAAATAATTAAATTAATGCCTAAATAGTTAACGAACTGAATTCCGAAAGGGCAGCCGTCCATAATTTTTTAAGAAAAATCTACAAACCTGCTCCAAGGCATTCCTAATTCCTCATAATATTAATTTATGCGAAAATGCTGTTCTGTATGATTTGAAAGTCATGAAAGGTTTGAAAATCATCGGCCGTGTTCAAAATAAGGGCTCGAGGGTCATTCAGACAACATATTATTGTGTCATCTTGCAAAAGGATTGAATATGATACCTAAATGTTGTCTAAATCGTCCTCTTATAATAAAAAATTCAAGCGTAAATGTGTTTTAAGTCTTTTACTCACCAGTAAAGATAAGTGTATAGAATGAGTCGGGGTCAGCAGTGTAAGATACTGTGGGTTGATCTTTGACTTGGGTCGGCGTGAGCTCGTTGCCAAGTTCGACTTTCGCTCCACTTGGATAACTAAGCTGAAATTATGGAAATCTATTTGAATGAGCTTCGGGGCTTAGTGCCTATGTTGGTCTCACGACCAAGGTTGGGTATGAATTTGTCAATTTACGTTCATATATATCATAATCAACCCATTACCGGCCCACTACTGAGAACGGGTCTCGGTTTAGACCATAGTTTACCGCGTTGGCCCAGTGGGATTTGGCAGACTTCACATACCTTTGAGAACATTATGGAGAACTCGCAGGTATGCAGGTTTCCTCACGATGTTTTCCTTCACCGTTAAAACAAGTGATATTAACTTTCTTATTAAAATGCACATGCAATGATGTTCTCAAAAATGTATGAAGTCTGCCAACACTTGGCCAGCGTAGTAAACTAACTACCTATGGCCAAACCCTTCTCATTCTAAGAGGAGACCCGTTTTCCGTAGTGAGTTGGCGATGAGTTGATATTGATATTTTTAATACGCTCAGGACTAGACACAATTTGCCTAGCCATGCAAATTTTTTGGCAATACATCGAAGTAAGCATAATTTCATCATATGAGTGTTAATTCTTAGCCAAGTTAAAGTAATATAGATATGCGATTGTTAACTTAATATTATTATGCTTAGTGCCGATTTCACCAACGTCGAGTGACGTTTAACCGAGGAATAAATTGGGCGTATTGACAGTTTTTGTATTGAAACCCTGCTAAATATTAAATTTATTCTCAGATAAGACTTATTTTACATTGGTGAAATCGACCCTTAGACAATGCGTCAGAACCTACCAATTTATAACAATTAGGTACCACTTATACCAATTTATATCTATTTAAATATTTTTTGAGTCAGAAAGATGCAAATTCGTAGGGATTATTAAAAAGGATTTATGTATAGGTAACTCGTTCCGGCATTATATGGATGCAGGACTCATCTCGGGTAGAAAAGCGCCATTGATGTGCAATTCGCTAGAGGCACACTAATTTATCAATCTTATCAATTTTTCCACCGCTTTCAAATACGGTTAGGATAGGTCAAGAAAGTCATTTTCTTATATTATGTAGCATTCCATAAATCGTGTAAAGTTACGTTACCTCTATGATGTCTTTGGGTGGTGAATCTACTACATCGGGTACAATTTTACTGGACTTGAAGGCACTTGACGTCGACATGGTGACTGTAACAATTTGAGTTGGTAAGAAAGCTATAAAAAGTAGGTAATAAGCTTTCTGACTCTAAGATTCTGGTTATTGTTCCCACCAATATACCAAAAAAAAAAAAACAAGGGTCTGTTCGTAGACAGTTACTGTCTACAACTACCCACTGCTTTCACTCACGGTTTTTAACCCCCGACCCAAAAAGAGAGGTGTTATAAGTTTGACGTGTGTATCTGTGTATTTGTCTGTGGCATCGTAGCTCCTAAACTAATGAACCGATTTTAATTTAGTTTTTTTTTTTTTTGAAAGGTGGCTTGATGGAGAGTGTTCTTAGGCTATAATCCAAGAAAATCGGTTCAGCCGTTTGAAAGTTTTCAGCTCTTTTCTAGTTACTGTAACCTTCACTTGTCGGGGGTGTAATAAATTTTTAATTTACACTTGTGATGGTAGATTTTATTCGTTGGTCTCAATTTTATAATTAGTTTTCTACACGACTATGGAAGTGCAATGTTTGGGTGTGTGTGTGTGTATGTTCTTTTATGATGTTTTATCAAAAATTTAACTAGCAACTTTCCATATAAAAAAAATTAAAATTTATTTTTTGTTAACTATAAATAGACTTACTTACTAAGTCATGTAGTAGATAAGTATGTTCAAATAGTTATAGACCTTTTATTCGTAAATTTATTTTATTATCTGACGGATTTTTTAATAATATAATCCAAAAATAATACCTAGGACCTACCTAAATATCTAATAATAATAAACAAGATAAAAACTTACCTTGGCAATGAGACGACTGTACTCAAATTGTTAACAGCTACGTATGACTAGCCTATGTACTGACCATTCGCAAAACTGCAACGATAAAAAACAATACCTACTTATTTTGCTTATATTATTCCTACGTCGATAACGATTTTCATTTACGAGTACATTGTTTTGCTAAGATAACTCGTTATATAATACTGCATTTTGTGATAAAATATATATCTTACGTACCTACCTACATAATATTAAATAGGTGCATCTATATTATGCGATCGCAATCAGATTTCATTACTGAATACCTATATAATAAACCTAAACCGGCCAAGTGCGAGTCGGACTCGCGCACCGAGGGTTACGTACTCGGGTAATTTTTCGACATTTTGCACGGTAAATCAAAAACTATTATGCATAAATATAAATAAAATCTGTTTTAGAATGTACAGGTAAAAGCCCTTTCATTTATGATACCTCACTTGGTATAGTTATCTTACTTTGAAAACACATTTTAATTTTTTTTAATGGTGTAACCACAAATTTACGGTTTTCGGATTTATTCCTTTACTTATGCTATAAGACCTAACTACCTGCTAATTTTTATAATTCTAGGTCAAGTACCCTATAGGTTTTCTTGACAGACACGACGGACGGACAGACAGACAGACAGATAGACCAATAAGAGGTACGAGTTTAATATACTTTCCAACTTTTCCAAGTTAACCTATTTCCATCTTAGACTGCATCATCATTAATCAGGTGAGACCATAGTCAAGCGTGAACTTGTAACGGGATAAAAAAGATATTCATTCCTACATTTGTAAATCTACATGAATACCATCAAGTAGATAGGTGCCATTTAAAAAATCTGCTTTATTAGAATTCGAGACCCTAAAATATCCATAAAAATAGCAATATTTGGTCACATCTATTAAAAAAAAACTTTTGCTGTAGGTATCTATTCGCCCTTAAATTCAAATTCAAATTCAATTTCAAAGTGTTTTTATTCAATTAGACTTTTACAAGTGCGTTTGGAATCAAAAAAATCTACCACTGGTTCGGAATGCCGGTCCCACCGAGAAGAACCAGCAAGAAACCTAAAAATGTTTTATTGTAATTATTATGTAACCTAAACCTGGTAGGTGGTAGATATGGGTGGTACCTACCTACTATTTAAACTTTCGCATCTAATCGAATATTAATTTTGGTTATGGGTAGGTATACTAGGAGATATAAATAATTGTAAGTAAATATTTCAAGACAAACAATTTTATTGATTTTAAAAACAAGAATATAGAAAACAACAACAAAATAACACTAGGTAAATATTATACACCTATGCTAGAAGATCTACACTATAAATTAAGTAGGTACATTTAAAATATCTTCCTATTCATTTTTACAACAGCTAACAAGTCTCAGAACTAGGCTTATTATCAAATTTAATTTACACATCAAAATTTTTATTATCAAGGTTTTACAATTAATTTCACCCACGAGCGATATTAGTATGGCCATAATGGAGTAAATATTCGTCATTTTATGGTATGGCCTTCCTTAATTTTACGTTTTAACTTTTAATATACATAGGTATTTTGGAATCTAACATAACTATATACTTACATTAGATACATGGATATTATTGTACAAGATGAAATATACTTATGAAAACTGAGACCGGTACCCCCTGGTCTGTCGTGTGGTAAAGTTATGTTTGGTACAATCTTTATTCACTCACTTATGTTACTTGTCTGTAAATAGAATATACAACTAAGTATTTTAAAAAATAAAGAAGAAAAATTTATTTTTAGGTACAAATTAATTATTTTTGATGAATCAAGGTCTAACCAAGACCAAATGTAACGGTCTTGTTCTTGTGTAAAACGCACCCATGGGTACATTTTACACAATTAATGGGTACATTTACATGGAAGTACATTTATGGATAATACTTTGATGTAATGTGAGAATTCTATATGTACAAGGTCGAGACAAAATAAAATTGCCACCATTGTGGACATAATATCCCATTTAATACAAAATATAATATTTGTGTACTTATTATAATCAAAAAAGTGATATTTATATATTACTATTGGATTTAAATATTTAAAGAATAGTACGACTAGGAACCGAGAGTTTAATCATACAAAGCTTATGAAATAAAAACTCAATTATTTTAGAAAATACAAAATTTCTAAAATATTACATCTAACTCTATAAAGGGCCCCTAGACATATGACATTTATGCATTATATTTTATTTGAAACTTCCTGCAATACATAATACTTATTCGAAAAGAATAAATGAAACAAGAAGTAGGTAGGTAAATAATAATATATTATATAAATAATAAATAAATAATATAACAAAATATAACTTATTGGATAGAATCAGGCGTTACTTTGCGGAAGTTCATGTTTAGCAAGAAACAGTTAAAAATTATTTTGCTATAATTAATTTGCTGTTGGCGGATTATAGCAAAATAATTTTTAACTGTTTCTTGCTAAATATTACTTAGTTAAATATTACAACAACAACAGACTACAATATTAAGGTAACCTTTCAGAACTTTATTGCGGCAATTTTATTATAATTAAAGTTTAGATTGAATATTATTAATTTATTAGTGAGATACGATTCACATGAATATTGCTCCACTTGTATTTTCGCAGCTTACCTTAAAAATAACCTTTATTCCAGATAGATAGGTACAATTATTAATGACCCATAACTTATTTTTTTATATAATAAATCATTTATTTAATAAATCGATTGTACATAAATATTATGGCCAAAATTGATAATAATCTGTAATCTCTTGATAAGTTACTTAAGCAACGTAGCTGTATATTTTATCGAAAAGGACAAGGATCAAGTATCTTTCAAGTAAGTACCATAAAATTTTTGACAAATAACAATGTTGCTAAGTAACTTATCGACAATTTACGGATAAATTTATTATTAATTTCTTCCGATAGATTTTAAATATTTAGATATCATTGTTAATGAAATACGTAAGTATTTAGTAAATTATTAGCCAGATTTATATGAATTAAATATATTTTTTATTTTTGTGTAATAAAATAAATATTTAAGTATTATTTTATTTAGGTTATATATATCCGAAACTGACCGACAACAATCTATAAAAGATTGGTGGCATTTCAACTTCCATTCCAGTCTTTGGGGCATCTAATAATAATTTAAATATAATATAATAATTTATATAAGATAACAATCATCTGAGATATAAATACCTATTGACCTTTGTTGTATGTTATGCCATTGTGTGATTTTAAAAGAATATCTGCCAGTGCCTACCCATTATTTAAGCTCAGAATTTAGAAAACTTCAAATAATATTATACACACCTAAGTAGTTTTTAATTATCATTAAAAAATTGTTTAGTCAGAGTACAATACATAAATAAAAAAATACCCATGAAAAATAATAATAATTGGTCACAATATTGACGTAAATACATTGCATAACAATACATGATATTGGCATGGCGTTGACGAACTTTTGTTATTAATTGTAGCGTAGTATAGTGTGTCCACACATTTATTAATATTTTAAAAAAACCGATTGCACATTTAAAACAATAAAATTTTCCTGCAAACTACAAATGCATTCTATAATATTATTGTACCTAAAAATTTAGCTAAGGCCTCATTCGCACGAGAGCTTTTTTAACGTCCGTTAAAAAAGTGTTCAAGTAGAACAAATGCATTGCCAAGTATCTGTTCACACGTCAACGCTTTTTTAACGCGCACTTTGTATTTTCAGCGCAACACCGTGTTTTAACGCAACGCTTTTTTAACACTCGTGCGAATTAGGGCTAAATATACATAGGTATTATGAACAAAAGACTGCCTTTCCACCACGGATAGGTACATAACTCAGAATAACAGGGTGCTTCTAAAATCAATGGTACAAAATAATTAACAATAATATGCCGTAGTGTGTATATCGCCAAGTCTAGGAATGTGGGCGAAAATCATTCACTTGATTTTGCGACTTTAGCTCGTTGAACTCTTTTCTACTACAGTTAAGATGAGCTATGAAAAAAAGCGATCGATCCTATTAGTGGTGGACCCAGAAGTTTTAAATTATAAATTAACTTTAAACTTCGTGAGTGGGTCTCACACTTCTCGGTATGCAATTTGATATGCAGCCCAAATAATATATTCATTACAAATTATTTATTATCATTCGTGTTATCAATGACACGAATGATAATCTATATACATATAATAAAATTGTAGAAAAGTGGTGTCTGTACAATGGAAATATATAAAAAAAAGTAGCAGGGGTTGTTATTATATCGATGCCGAACCCGAAATTGTATTTTTTTTTTTTGTGTTTCTCTGTGTGTTTGTGCACGCTAATATCAGAAACGGCTTATTCGATTTAGATACGGTTTTCACTAATATATTGTAGTAAGCTTTACTTAACATTTAGTGTTTATTTCATGTCAATCGGTTCATAAATAAAAAAGTTATGTCAATTTAAAGAATCACGGCGAACATTTTTAACGTACAGAGTATTCCACGCGAACGAATTCGCGGGCACAGCTAGTAAATAATATTTGTTGTAATAATCTCATAATTTACCTAAGTGTAGTGGTGATAGCCTAGTTGGTAAGAGGTTGACTGTTCGGGAGTTTTATCCTGGACACGCACCTTAATTTTTTGGAGCTTTGTGCGTGTTGAGCAATTAAATATCACTTACTTTTACGATGAAGGAAAAATCGCCATGCCTGAAAGTTCTCTTCAATTTTCTCAAGGCGTGTGAAATTTTTCAATCCGCACTTTGCCAGCGTGGTGAACTATGACCTAAACTCTACTTATTCTGAGAGGAGACCTGTTCTTAGTAGTGGGCCGTCGATGGGAAGCTAAGATCCGGGCTTTGTCTCGCGAAAGTACAACAAAATATTATGAATAATAATTCTTTAATCATCAGAATCTCTAATATAAAATTAAATTCTTATCATTATATTTAGTATCTACTAATACCTGAAAGAAATGCCTGCAAATTATTATCAACATTAATAAAGTAATAAACGTTGTCTGTAATTTGTACACTGTGGATATTAAGACATAGAGATTAGAGTCGATTATGATAATATTATGTAAAAATTTTCAAAAGAAAAATTAAACCGACTTCAAAAACCACAAACACTAAAAAGTAAAAAATAAGTTTTACTTTTTAGTGTTTGTGGTTTTTGAAGCCGGTTTTATTTTTCTTTCGAATTTTTTTTAATTAGAGATAGGTATCAAATTATGACGCGTTATCCCGAAAGTTAATTTCCGTAGTAATTATACACAGACACAATATTACCTACTTAACCTTAACTTAATAGTTAAAGTTAAGTAATCTGTAGACAAACCTCTGCTTTGAACTAATATTTAGAATGTAATCACACTTTTCCAATGCCATATATTTTTTAAATACAATATTAACAAAATCCCGGCCCGTTTCTTCACTTAAAATTTAAAATCGTTAGGAAATAAAATAAATAAAATGCGATTCCTCTTCCTTTTTTCTTTCGCATTAATCTTTCTTGTTTGCAATGAACTATGGAAGATCAATGGAACTTTGCAGATAATAAATCCTTAGATATGTAAAATCTTATCGCGGACACTAATTATAGCTAATTATGTATAATAGTGGTAATAAAATCAGCCAAAGAATAGAGTAATCTTGTAAATAAATCCATATTTAGAAAATATATATGAAAGTAACTAGGCAGTGTATCAAGGCCCATCGCGTGCTCAAGTATGGTGCTGAAATGTGGGTGTAGTGACAAACGGCCTCGTCCAAAAATTCTAAGTCGCTCAGTTATGGCGAGGGCTATGTTAGGAGTCTCCCTGAGGAATAAGATCCGCAATGAGAGAGAACCAACATCATTCACATAGCCCAATCCGTTACCAAGTTGAAGTGGCAGTGGGCAGGCCATGCTTGGCTGTTGGAGCCAAAAAGTCCCAGAGTGGAGAGCGCGTAGAAGGCAAAAAAGGAAGAATATAAAAAGGTTGGCGGGAGGTAGTTGGATGGAACGGCTGTGGTGGTTCTCATTAGGGAAGACCTATATCCAACAGTGGCCATCCACAAGCTAATAATGTATGAAGTAAAAAAATGCCACCTTTTAATCCTAAACTACTTGGACCGTAGCGAAGGCACTAAACGTAACTTTCTTTGGTGGTTCAGCACTGCAAGTCCTTACAACAGATCGTTTAGATCCGTCATGCATATTCACCTTCAATACTGGTTTTAAATTCGCTACGTCCCCGTGAGATTGTGCTTTGAACCTGCCAATAGTGTTGCCATTACCTAAATCTCTTAATTTATTCGTCAAACCTGTTATTCTATTCGAGATATTTGTATAATTAGTTTTCTTCTCGTTTTGCTTTTTGGGTTCACTAAGTTTCATTGGGATTTCTAGATGTTGTAGCGATGCATACTTTCTGTGGTCTGTGCTTAGGTTTCTCGTGATATCTGTATTGGGACGAGGTAATCTTGGTGGTCTTTGGAGGAAGTTGTTTGGTCTGAAGGGCAGCGGGGTGAGTTTTGGCTTGGTTTCACTCGTCAGGCGAAAATATTGCGGCGCTGGTTCAAGTCTTTGGGGTTTTTTGAGTGTGAGTGCCATCGCTATTTTGGTAGGACGCGCGAGGCTGTCGAAGGCTCTCGTGGAGAATTGTGACCGACTGCTACCCCATTCTTCTCTATCCGATTCATAGCCGCTGTTCACTGAAAATAAAAAAATATGGGTTTAGAGATAACAAAATATACACACCACACAAATTATGAAAACAAAAAGCAAACGCCTTTTATTTGTGATCGCTTAGCTAAGTTTGTCTGTAAAGTACATTGCTGTTTTTGAAATTGTATATTTAAGCAAATAACCTATTTAATGTCCAAGCTACGGAACCCTGTGTGGGCAAAACTGACGCACTTGGCCGGTTTTTATGGTGTAGGTACGTAATAATTATTTGTTTATCAAAACTTAACCGAAATTAAATACACGTACCTACCAAGTTACATCAGATGTCAACCCATCTTGTTAAGTCGGTCCACGATGTCTTCCGTGCTCCTATCCATACAAATCGACAATTTAGCATCTAAGTATTTATCTGACCTAGAAGTTTGTGCAAGGCTACAATTGCAGGAAAATGTCAAAACCTTCAATACAGGTCAATATTGTTTTGTTATTAACCGACTTCAAAAAAAGGAGGAGGTTCTCAATTCGAAAAGTGTGAACCGATTTTGATAATTCTTTTTTTTAGTAGATCATACTTCAGAGGTGGCCCATTTTAGTTTGATGAAGATCTGGTGAATATCTTCGGAGATGGAGAACAGAATTCCTCAATGAATAAGACTTAATTGCTCGCGATCAGTGTAATAGCTTAGTAAACAGTGTGTTTTTAATCAGGCAAAGCATATATTAATACAGTGGGACCACTAAAAATTGTAAAAAATAAAAAAAAATAAAAAAAATAGTAAACTGACATATTTACTCGCAGGTACCTATTGAGCTATGAATGTAAGTTTTCAATCTAACGTGACTTATTTTCGTACAGTTAGTAACTAAATGTTACACCTAGAGCCTCGGAGTCTAAATTCTCTCTGGTGTGTACCTATATGTGTACATTTTTAGATCTCATTCGCCATTTTGGGTCTATGTGGACAAGTGTCATTCACCTTTTTAACCGACTTCGAAAAAAGGAGGAAGTTCTCAATTCGTCGGAATCTTTTTTTTAAATAATAAGGACTAGAATCATACTTTTAACATGACAGTTGTCAAATAGAGCCAAAATGCCGAGTGAGATCTCAAAATGTACCTATGCACTATACCTGCACTATTGTGGGTCTCTAACGTCTTAAATTACAGAGACGTCATGCAGAATATTAGAATTACCTACTCGACAATTTATAAAATTATTTCTTAATTCATGCAAGACTTGGACCTTTCGGCGAAATGGCGAGGCTAAGTTCATATCGTAATTCTTCGTGTGCAGGCGATGCGATGGCGCTATATTCGGGGTCACCGTAGCATGTATTTTATGATTTAAGTATCTTTTCTTAATACCTAGGTTACCTGTTTAAAAAGCCAGCCAAGTGCGAATCGTACTCGCGTACCGAGTGTTCCGTTGCTTGGAAGGATACGTGTAATTGATTTGTGAACAAATCTGATAAGTAGGTAACTACAGAATAACGATTATCGGATTTTCCTTTAAACTATAACATTTGGCTTCTTGCCTAATTTCATGATTCTAGGTCAACAAAAATTACCCTATACCTACTGACCAGAGCGATGTAAATGTAAATCCATGTCTGCGGCGTTGACTTAGAGATAAGATTTTTTTAAGCTCCAAGAGTATTTGAGCTTTTAGTTAAAACTGAGACATACGTATTTCGGAGTTTTTAGAAATTCCCCGTACTTTTTCCAGTTATATCTATGATGAAATTAGGTATGTGAGTTTTTGGGCAACAATGAAGAGGTGCGTGTTTCAGAATTTTTTAAATTCAACCCCATCGCCGATTTTCAAAAATTCCACCCGAGCGAAGCCGGGGCAGATCAGTTAGTATATGTATCTATTTATTGCCTACTAATAGGAATTTTAGGTTCCGTTTTGTTACCTAATTACAAGTACACCTAACAATATTGTAATGTTCATTGACACAGATATTGCTCATTGAATTACAACAGGAAGCAAATATACGAGTACCGATAGGTGCAACTGCAAAGTGAACTGCGCGGGAATCGAACCCGCCCTTCATGGTTGGATTGTGTCACAGATATCTTGTTACCCACTGAGGTCATGTGGGGTAATGTTACAGTAATGATATGCTTAAGGCACCAACCGGTTAACATAACATACACTTTAATACCTAAGTAAACTAGCTACCTGCCCCGACTTTGTACAGGTTACAGGGTTAGGCTATTCAGTAAATTATTTTGTCCGAAACAATGAGTAAAACTGCACTGAAATCCACTGAGAAGAAAAGTTATACTTATATACCTACACGAAACAAAATAGGGGCCACTACCATGTGTTTGTAGCGGTATTTATTTAAATTAAATTAACTGAGTTATTTTAAGTTAAATGTAGGTAGGTTACATTAATCAACCGCCGAGCCGTGTTGCGGGACAAAGTTACTAACAAACAAACACATTTTCACATTTATAATATATTTATTTATAATAAGTACACATTATTAGCTTATACCCGCGACTTCGTTCGCGTGGATGTAGGTTTTTCAAAAATTTCTTAGGCATTATTTGATTTACGTAGCCTATGAGTTAATCCAGGGTTATAATCTATCTCCATTACAAACAGCCAAATCCGTCCAACGTAAAGAATAACAAACATACAAACAAATTTTCGTCTTCATAATTTTTTTATTTTTTTATTCAGATACAGTCCTTGACTGGTTTCTCACCTGGTGGTAAGTGATGATGCAGTCTAAGATGGAAGCGGGCTAATCTGGAAGGTCAAGCAGTTTTTATTAAAACCACTTGGCGACACGGCTTTGCCGTTAGGCTGATAAGGCCGAAGCCTCCCACCAGACCAGAAATTTAGAAATTATAAATATCCAAACCCCTGCCAAGAATTGAACCCGGGACATGCGGTTCGACATTGATATTAGTGTGATGGGTAGAGAAGGACTGATCATAATAATTCATACTCGAGTATCTAGTAGCTTTACATCTACATGTCAAAAGGTGGTAGTATTTAGTGTTAAAACAAATTTACGATAGAGCAATCTAGCAAACAGTAGGTAGGTACCTCGCTATGCTAATTAGTTTGTCAGGTTCTCGAGACCACATTGATTTCAGATCGCATCACAAACACACGTGACCCGGCGAGTCAAACAATTTGTGTTTATTCAAATGATTAGTGTGTGGTTCGTGCAAGTATTACCCAACTAGGAGGCCCTCTGAGGATTCTGGGACTTGATACGTGACGATGAAAAAAACCGGCCAAGTGCTAGTCAGACTCGCGCACCGAGAGTTCCGTACTCGGGTATTTTTCCCGACATTATGCACGATAAATCTTACCGAATCGATCGACAATTATGTTATCGAAGTGTTCTGAATCGGCCTGTTGAATAGATAATGCACTATTGATTAGTGTATGTATACCTGATACACTATCACCACCTATCAGTATCACCTAATATCACCAGTTGTGCATTCAGCACTGAGTACATTGGTATACGCATTCAGTATCAACATGACAATAACTAATAGGGCTATTATTTTTACGTTATTCGTGTTAGCGTTCCCTGTATTCAGATGTGCACGGATATTAGTATACGTGGCTACACCATCAATAAGCCACCAAGTGGTTTTTCGTCCCCTTACACAAGCATTGGCTGCACGCGGCCATGAAGTCACCGTTGTCACTCCTAATCCAGCATTTTCAAAATTTAACGCTCCAGCAAATCTGACAGAAATCGATGTCCATGACGTATCATACCAAAATTGGGAAGAAATATTTATCTACCACAGAGGGGTCAAAGAAGATTTCGTGCAGGAAGTGATATTGATGTTCAAAAAATTTGCACTTATCTTCGATGCACAACTAGCAACACCCGGTGTACAGGAGATTTTAAGCAAAGACAAAAGCTATTTCGATGTAATGCTGCTCGAATCCTGTAATCGCCCGCTCCTGGGGCTAGTTGAAAAATTTGAGGCACCGGTTATATTAATTAGCTCTCTGGGAGCAGTTCCAGCTCAATATGCTGCGTTAGGTGCACCTGTGCATCCGCTGTTGTATCCATCACCCGGACGACAAAAATTATATAATTTATCTCTACTTGAAAAGGGGATAGAGATTTTTAACAATGTCGTGTTAGATTACTTGATTTCAAGTGCTGAAGATTTTGATCTAAGTATAATTAGGAAGAATTTTGGTGACAATGTTCCCGGTTTTGAAATATTAGCTAAGAGAATTGTCATGATGTTTCTTAATGAACATCCGATTTGGGCAGATAATCGTCCCGTTCCTCCAAACATTATTTATATCGGCGGCATACATCAACCACAGGAAAAAGATCTTCCCAAGGTAAAAGAGTGTTTTTGTTTATATGCCTACGTAATACCTACGTATTGTTTCTCATTTTTCTCAAACAAAGAATAAAATTTTATAATAAGAAAATAAGAACACTATGTTTTAAGAGTGATAAAGCAATATTATGTTTTTCTAAAATATCAAGTACTTTGCGATTTCCTTTGCATATGTTTTGAGTTTTGACGTCTTTACGAGTTGAATATGTATTGCCATAAAAACCATTTCTTTTGACCATAAGATCAAAAGAAATATGTGATAAAGTTTTAATTGTTCACCTCTTATTTATTCATGTTGTATGTTTTTACAGGACCTTGAGGACTATTTAAATTCTTCGAAGCACGGCGTTATATATGTTAGCTTCGGCACCAATGTTTTGCCATCTCAGCTTCCTCCAGAAAAAATTGAAATTATGACAAAAGTTTTCTCTCAACTGCCTTATGATATTTTATGGAAATATGATAAAGATTTTCTCCCAGGCCAGTCAAAGAACATAAAATTATCTAATTGGTTGCCTCAATCAGATCTTCTAAGTAAGTTATTATTTACTTATGATTGATTTTTCAATTTTCATTTTGCCTTTGCTGGTTTTTCATCCAAGGCAAGTTGCCAATAACTTAAAAATTTTACTTAGCTTAACACTTACATATTTCATCAAGTTAAACCCATGCTGTTTTGCTATTTGTTTCAGAACATCCCAAAGTCAAATTATTTATAACCCAAGGAGGTTTGCAATCAACGGACGAAGCTATTAATGCTGCTGTACCTGTAATTGGTATTCCAATGTCAGGTGACCAATGGTATAATATCCAGAAGTATGTCCATCACGGGATAGGCTTGCAACTAGATATAATGACACTGACCGAGAAAGAATTCAAGGAAACGGTCAACAGAGTAATTCTGGATAAGAGGTAATGCATATTCAAATTAAGTTTTATTTGAGTTGGCTTTACATAAGTTCTTTTTAAGTGACAAAAATGTTTTATCACATTTGATATCGTAAAGTAAAAGCTTCCTATTTCTTCTCATTACGATCCAAAAGTTCAATTAATAAAAGAACAATATTCTATTTCAGTTTCAAGAACAACATGATAAGACTAAGGGCAGTCATGAGAGAACGCCCGATAAAACCTTTGGACCATGCAGTGTGGTGGACGGAGCATATCATTAAGTATGGTGGAAGTCACCTAAGGGCACCAGCGGCTCACATGTCCTGGTTCGAATACTATGAAGTTAAACTGGTACTAATAGTGATGAGCATTCTAATAACAATCATAACAGCACTGTTTTGGACCGTGAAATCAGTTTTTAAATTCATATTCAATTTGTATAAAATTAACATCAAATTAAAGGAACATTAGAACTCTGTGATCAAACTTGCATTATGGTAGTAATAGTGCATGCTTTGGAAATACTCGTATGTCGGGCGTCAGCAATTAACTCTTCTATGTGCACTATAGTTCATAAAAGTTTACTGTTGCAAAAATTATTTATCTGTCTGTCTGTGAAAATGAAACTTGAAGCTGTATATTATTATATGTAAAATATATATTTTGTGTGTTGAAATTTTAGGTAGGTAGTTATAATTGTCAATGTTACATTATTTTTTACATGGTTTCTTCATTTCTCATTCACATTTTTGATGTCATTAATTAGAATAATTTTTTTGTATTACAATTATGGATACTAAATAAGTAGGCAATATTCCTTAGATTAGATTATGTGATATTGATCTTTAAATGATTATGATTTAAGTGGAAATAAATCAATTCATCATATCTTGACTTGCAAAAAAATGTTGTATAATTGCTTACCCCACCTTGGTGTTTTATTATTATTTCCTTTTTCTTATCTTAATTACTTTAAAAGCAGTAGTTGTGAATAACATAGCAACATTAGAACTAGCTTTTAATGGTTAAGTAGGTATATTGTTTTCGAAAAGTCGGTTTTACCCAGTTACGATGAATCCCAAAAGAAGGGCTCCTCGACCGATTTTGATAAAATATGATAGGTAATAATTAAATTCATCTTTATGGTGCGATTGTCACATAAAATCAAAATTCAAATATTTTTATTCAATTAAACTTTTACAAGTGCTTTTGAATCGTCAAAATAATCTACCATTGGTTCGGAATGCCGTTCCTACCGAGAAGAAACAGCAAGAAACTCGGCGGTTGCTTTTTTCAAGTACATATTCAATTTACAATAATATGCCGGCAAAGTATGCGTTCACTTTTGATGTGCGTACTGAAACAGATGCAGTGCAAACCGCAGTCGGTTTTTTTAAACTTTTTAAATTAAGGAGGTAGGTACTTGTAAAAATTAGGCATTTTAAAATTTAATTTCTGTAAGTCAACGTGGTCGTACTAAAATCGTACACTTTTGAAAATCGAGAGGCACGCAATTTTTTTTTTCAAAATTTGAGTAGGTAGCTATAATATAATGAGTCAAACTAAGAATATAAATGAAGTGAAACAGTGGGTTTAAATAAAAAGAGCAAATCAGTATAATCGCACTAATTTATTTTATCACTTCACTCAACACACTAATAATTACTCTCATATATTTGTTACTAATACACTTATTTACTTATTACACATTTATTACACACTTATTACATTTATTTACACAAACCGGCAGTATTTCAGCTTATAATGCGTACGATACAATAATAATCCTAAAAATGAGCTCGCATGGCTTTATATGGCGTTATCCCCACCGAAGGCATTCGGCAGTTGTTGCTGAGTGGCGTTCGGCTGTCAATGGCGCTGGCGTTGGCGTTCAATGGCCGCTAGGCTATGATTGGCCGGCGTTTGGCTCGGCTTGACTCGGATAGTCTGGTTGGCGTTGGCGCGTTGCGATTGGCTGAGGCGGTGTGGCGTTACATTCGGCCGTCCTGAAACAATGAATTGCTCCCGCAATGGGAAAATGCTTGGTTAGCTTTCTGGTAGGCAATAGCTCAATAAGGTCTTCGGTTTCAAGTTATTTATCGGAACAGTTAGCACTGTTGGATATAAGAACCGTAGGTGCTGTGATATGGCTTTAAAGAGTCTGCTCAGGCATGTACAAGCTTTGTAGCCTCGAAATCCCTTAACACTGCGGGTTCTCTTAATGCCTACCAGCTTGGTTACGAAAATGAACCTGAGTAAATGCTATCAGTGTTTACTTTTGTCGCAATGCTTGTGGGAACTTGCCACTAAATAACTAAATTCCTTTGTTATAATTAAATGAAATATTAATTTTGTCAGTTACATTATCTAGTTAGCTTTATCCTATCGCTTGCTATCCTTTACCAAGCATTTGCCTTGTTACCCATAACCTCCCCGAGTTTACTAATTTAAATTAATAGCAACATGGCATCGTGACCTAGGTAAATACCAAATTATGGATAGCACATTCTTTGAGAGTATTGTCAGTAGTCCAAATAATATCAAGTAAGCAGTTTGTCCAATCATTTTATTCGCAGTCTCACTAGGGCCTGTGGCACAACGCGTTTAACATGGTTTGGTTAGTGCTTGGCTTGGCTTGACTAGGCACTTGGCTCGTGGTAGTATCATGGAGGTCAAAACATACCTAACTATTAATCAGTCGACACTCGAAAACTCTAAAATGTCTACTAGTAAAAGCATTCTTATAGTCACTTTATAAGTTTGCTAGGATGTTTAAATAAGCCAAATTATGTATAATATTCTACGAAACTGATCGTTTTCGGCTAGTAACAGATTTTGCAAAAGCATCTGTAATAATCAAATTGTACCTATACTACTGATGAGCGATATCCTTTCGCTGTCTTACAAAATGGTTTTACAAAATGTGGTCAGTATGAATTCTACAAAATTCTAATCCAATGCTATTGGTCTGTGATCTAAACTGCAATCTTATCTACTTTAAAACCAAGACGAAACAAAAGAACATTATTTAATTTATAAATTATTATCGTTTTTCAGTTGTACTATTTTTCCACGTTTTACTTTAGAGACATTTTTGAAAGAAAAACCGTCAACAGACTGGCTTGTAGAAAGGAAGTGAATAGCTTCTCGTGAAGCTGTGAATGCTATTACTCTGACTTGAAAAGGAATCTCACTTAAATCCTTGCAGGGAGATCTCTCAACGAGCAACGAGATGAAAGTACTCCTATCGAAAGTAAAACTTGGCTTTCGAAAGTAAAAATTGGCTACCGAAAGTAAAACTTGGCTATCGAAAGTAAAACTTGGCTACCGAAAATAAAACTTGGCTACCGAAAGTAAAACTTGGCTACCGAAAGTAAAACTTGGCTACCGAAAGTAAAACTTGGCTACCGAAAGTAAAACTTGGCTACCGAAAGTAAAACTTGGCTACCGAAAGTAAGACCTGGCTCTAGAAAGTAAGACCTCACTACAGAAATTAAGACCTGGCTGCATAAAGTAAGACTTGGCTGCAGAAAGTAAGACCTGGCTGCAGAAAGTAAGACTTGGCGGCAGAAAGTAAGATTTGGCGGCAGAAAGTAAGACTTGGCGGCAGAAAGTACCTAAGACTTGGCGGCAGAAAGTAAGACTTGGCGGCAGAAAGTAAGACTTGGCGGCAGAAAGTAAGACTTGGCGGCAGAAAGTAAGACTTGGCTGCAGAAAGTAAGACTTGGCTGCAGAAAGTAAGACTTGGCTGCAGAAAGTAAGACTTGGCTGCAGAAAGTAAGACTTGGCTGCAGAAAGTAAGACTTGGCTACTGTCTTCACTTCGGCATCTATGTAATTCCGAAAACAGTTCACGATTGAATTTAGGTAATACAGGATCATCAGTTAAATAACAGTTTTCTATTCCATTCCTATTCCCTACTATGTAAGCTACATAACCAGGCAGGCATACTAACACCAACTGAACTCAAGATATTATGTAAAATGTCAGTCTAGTCGGCTTAGTGAAAATTCTTACGGTACGTCCGGTCCACCTGACTAACAATGAACGGCACAAAGCTAAATCATGGCTATAATTAAAAGTGCCACTTGAACTTTCTACTTACATTATGATTGGACCGACAATCTAAAGGTAGAATGATAAAATTGACTCGATTGAAAGCTTGTTGGCAAAAGTACGTAACGTACATGCTGCCTACAAGCACTACTTTTTTTCTAAAATGACAAAAGCATTATCAAAATCATAAGGATGTCTAACTGGTAATAATTATTATTACGTTTCCTCCAAGTGCCCGATTCTGCCTACATTACACTACCTATTTGTATTTACTCATACGCTGTGCCACTGGCTTGTATATTATACGAGACAGTCCCAAAGCCGTGAGTAAGATCTACTTACTATGCTCTCAATCATTCAAAGAATGTGATTTAAACTACAAGTTACAACACGTACAGACTTCATAAACACTAACTTTTAGTAAAAATAAAAGAACAGTCATACCATACAGCATAAACGCTTAACAGCGCTTATGTGACCCCAAATAGGCGACAATGCGGCGGCTTATAGATACCCATTGGCTGCAACCCTGCATCGTTAGCGCGCCACGATGAGGTGCCTCGCAGTGACGCGCTCGGCATCAGGCACACAGCGCACAGCAAAGCATCAGTGGTGACCATCGTAGGCGATGACGTTTGCACTTCACGAACTCACCAAAAATTCCGAGAAAAGAAAGATAAGCACAATATTATTGTTTGACTACAAGTAGCTCCCAGTCGATTCATAAAGTACGTCTGCCCCAATTATGAAGATCTATATTCATATTACATAACAATCATATAACCACATGAAAATCAATTTCACAAGAAACTCAAAAGTGAACATCATAAAATAATTCGATTTTACATTCAAATTGCGATCGCCATGCTATATGCAAAACTGAGTTTGAGCACACTGAAAGTGTTCATCAACCGATTCTGACGTAAATGATATTATTGTACCCTCAAAAATAATTTATAGGTACCCCACACGTACCCCGTGTTGTCTGTATGACTGCAGCGGGAATATCACTGACGACGCGAAAAAAAATAACCTTAAAGGTTTATAGAACCTTATACTATGACTGAGCCTTGTGCAAATAAAAACACTAATAGCGTCAAAGCTTGTTTCTTAAAAACTTCTGGTTGAAATTTGCGGGTAGTCTGAGAACTATTGTTACCATCCGATATACTAGATTTTTTTTTTTAATTAATTGCTGCAAAAGTAGGGATTAGGTGTTTAATCAGTATGTATTTGTGTCAGTTTATAACCTCTCAACAACTTTAACCGATTTTGATAAATGATACGTCATTCGTCTTGATGGCGTGTGTGTCAATGGATACATAAAATTCTTTAAACAATCAATGTGGTGGATTGCATACGATTTAATGTAAGAGCCGAAAAAATATGCAGCGCAAACAGCAGTCGGGAGTTTTTATTTTTTTACTATTTAACTTATTGAATTACTTGTTAACTTTTTCGTACCGGTAGCACTCTAGAATTAAACTGCGAATTCAAATTGCGGGTATCTCGGCGAGATGCAACGTGAAAAGTGGATGGTTGAGCGGGTTTTTACCTAATTCGATAAAAAGTTGACTAAATAAATTGGTTGAAATTTTAGCATTAGTATTTACCGCCTTTATTTCATCAGTTATATATATACAGCACGTGTATTTTTGTTAGGAAAACTGTAAATAAAACAATACACACGAATATCACATTCACAAAAATTAAAACTAAAACTCGTCGAGCTAGCTACCTTGCCTTACCCAAAACTAGAACAATTTAAAAAAAATGTACACTCATTCAATCCATTTAAAACTGAATAATTAGCTGCTCACATTATGAGTAATGCGAATTACTTCAGCAAATGCGCTGAATGAGTAATTCATTAAATGGCGAATATTGTAAACTTTATTTTCTCATGTAAATGACCTTTTTTTATGAGAATACGTCTTTAAACCTAAATCTTTATTTGACGGTCAGATATGCCACAAATTATAGTTATATTTTTAGCTTCAGCTATCACTCAAACCATTCACTCTATCCGCGAGCGTATAATGACCACCTATCATAACCCGCGTGCCCTAATACTACTTTCATAACCTCAAACCGGGTGTTAGCAATATTAACCTTTCACGGTCATCTCATCAGTAGAGGTTACAAACACGATCAACCCCATTACACTATGCATCAATATCATTAAAAACGGGATTAAAATTTGAAATGGAATAATGGATGGATCATACCTCAGTTATTACGCGTAGAAGTTGAGGGTAGGTTGCCATCGGGCGTAGAAACCATGCACGCTGCAGATGAATGTACCTCCGGTTCAAAACTCTTCTAAGGACCTTCCGGGCCCCAGAAGTGGACGATCTTCATTGTCGCTTGATTTTTACACGGTGATTCGTTTCCCTCTTGCGGAGGAACAAAGTAGCCGGCATGTATTTGCCGAATCGTTAATTGGCGCGATTATGCATCATAACTTTCTTTATTAATCCCACTTCTGAGATGAAACAGTGGGTTTAAATAAAAAGAGCAAATCAGTATAATCGCACTAATTTATTTTATCACTTCACTCAACACACTAATAATTACTCTCATATATTTGTTACTAATACACTTATTTACTTATTACACATTTATTACACACTTATTACATTTATTTACACAAACCGGCAGTATTTCAGCTTATAATGCGTACGATACAATAATAATCCTAAAAATGAGCTCGCATGGCTTTATATGGCGTTATCCCCACCGAAGGCATTCGGCAGTTGTTGCTGAGTGGCGTTCGGCTGTCAATGGCGCTGGCGTTGGCGTTCAATGGCCGCTAGGCTATGATTGGCCGGCGTTTGGCTCGGCTTGACTCGGATAGTCTGGTTGGCGTTGGCGCGTTGCGATTGGCTGAGGCGGTGTGGCGTTACAGAAGTTTTGCACTATTGTAACGACTTACTTGAATATGTAGATCATTGACCCTAAAATTTCTCTACTCACTTCGATAACTCATATTAGATAGGCAGTTACACAGTTTTCAAGATTGCGCGTTTCAACATAAAAAAAATCATACCTACTAGTATAGGTATTACGAGTACTTAGGTCGTTTCAACTTTGATGTCTTCTATCCAACTTTAGGTACTCATACTCTACCTATTTCGATCCATTACCGATCATTGGTTATCCGTTTAATAATATAATTCCAATTCAAATTTCTACCCATATATTAAGGAGATTAAATTAGCTTTTTTTTACAATACAATAGCAAGCAGTCGGATCAGTGATTACCGCCGCCCATGAACATTTGCAGCACCAGAGGTACCCCCGATGCGTTGCCGGCCTTTCAGGAATTTGTTGGTCCGCCCCTTGGTCCCCACGTTGTAACATTGGACCAAAACAAGTTGCATGTATTTATTATGTGATCGTCAGCAAACCCCTGTTGTGGTTAAGTTTATAGTTTTCTTCCGCTTAGTTGCGGCAAACCCATGATTACTTAGATTATCATCAATTATGCGATATTCATTTCAACTGCTCTCTTAGGAAAACAATCATTAGTTTATTGTTTCCTGTGTAAGGTAAATTTTCTTTTCATTGCATCTAAGAAGTTTTTTGATAAGATAGTAATTGTTGTTTACAATCTGTAAACTAAAATAATAAATGTATTGCTGTTTATTTCATAATGCTCCCTATCGAGAAAGATAGCAATAGATTTAGGACAGTCAATTTATTTCAGTTTAGAGATAAGTGTACAATAGAATTGCCTCTTTGAATATTTTTCTTGTAAAGTGTTTTGATAAGTAATCAAATGATGTCAAGGTTAACTTTAATAATAATAATTAGCTAAAAACAGGCCAAGTGCGAGGGTAGACTCGCGCACCTAGGGTTCTACAGTTGTATTTTTTCGACATTTTTCACGATAAATCAATAACATGCATAGAAAAAAATAAAAAATCTGCTTTAGAATGTAAAGCCCTTTCATATGATAACCCCACTGGGTATAGTAATCGTACGTTAAAAGTTGAAAATACTAATTACTAGACTTGGAACGAATATTCGGTTACTATTCGGTATTCGGCCTATTCGGCTGCTTTTATTATATTCGGCCGAATACCGAATATCTACATATTATTCGGCCGAATACCGAATACTTAAATAATATATTTTGTCGTAGAGAAATAATTGGTAAAATGAAAAATATATAAAGTATAAATTCATATTTTCATTTCTGTTATAATCATTTAAGTAGTCATTGGTGCATAACACAGGTACATAATCATCTTCTGAATTGGAAAAATGGAGGATTCTATGTATTTGAATTATTGTGGTAATCAAAATTTAGAAGGGTAAGGTTCTCATTTCTTTTATAATCATTTATTAAGTAGTCATTGGTACATAAAACAGGTACATAATTTAATCATTTTCTGTATTAAACAAATTAAGAATTTTTCTATGCATTTGAATTATTTTCATAATCAAAATTTAGAAGGGGAAGGTTATGGTGCAGAAAGACTAACTTTTCTGCATTTTTAGGAAGTAGTTCACTTCTTTTTTTCTCGTAGACCATCCCAACTTCAGAGCGATGAGTACATTAGAACAAAACAAAGGAGCGCGAAACAATCACGTCTGTACAAGTTTTTGGCGCTAAAATCCGGCCAAATACTTTTGCCTAATATTCGGCTATTCGGTCAGGGGCCTCGCCGAATATTCGGTATTCGGTATACGGCCGAATATACTATTCGTTGCAAGTCTACTAATTACCTATTTGTTCATGAACACATTTTTTTTTTTGTGATGTAGCTAAAAATTCACGGTGTTAGGATTTTTTCCCTTACATGTGCTATAAGATCTTCGAATACCTACCTGCGTCAATGGGAAGTACCCTATAGGTTTCTTGACAGACAAGCAGGCAGACAGACAACGAAGTGATCCTATGATGGTTCCTTTTTCCTTTTAAGGTACGGAACCCTAAAAATATTATTATAGTTAGGTAAAATATGCCGGATGATAGTTTCACAAATTGCATGTAATTCATCGCCTTGCATTATATAACTAACTTTGCTAGTAAATTGTTTCCTTATTACCGATATCGCCCTACAATCTGCCTGTCTGTCTGTTACCTTTTCACGACCCAACAGTTTGACCGATTTTGATGAAAGATACAGAGTTAGCTTACACCCCGGGAAAGGACAGGCTACTTTTTATCCCGGAAAATCAAAGAGTTTCCACGGGATTCTTAAAGACCCACCCGTTTAACCGATTTTATTTGAAATGTGGTACAAAGGTAGCTTGCATCCAGGAAACTGACTTAACAAAAATAAAGAAAATTTCCTTACCTTTATTGCTGACCGCCCACAAGTTGCTGTTCGGACTTGACTTTTTTGATTTATTATCTTTAAACATTAGTATATCGGGTACTTTGTTTTGCTTATTTTCCTTCGGTATTACATCCGGCGATCTTTCTACGTTTACCCTTACAAACTCTCCTTTAAGTACTTTTGGAGTTTCTTTATTAATTGGTAATAGAGGTGGTGGCGGGGCTTTAGCTTTTTTATGGAACAGCCGCTTCTTTTCAGGTTTACTTGGTATTTCAATATCAGTGTAAATCACACTGTCTATTTCACCCGCCTCCCTTTCATTTCGTAGCCCTATCAGACTCAACGGTTGGTCGAAACGCGCACTTTTTTGATGTACTGATAAATGAGTTACCCCATCGTTATCAGTAGTTTGCATCAAGTCGAAATCAGGACGTGGCTTATCATATTGGTTATAATCATCGATACTGTTTATTCTGTACGGGTCGGCATTTTTCTTTTTAGAAAATAATGTATCGTTGCTAGAGTAAGCAGTCGAATTTCTCGTTAATCTATTTCGCATTTTGAAATATTTGTACGTAAAATATATTCTCTTGAAATCTTGCTCGTTTTTAAACCTCAGAGCGATCGCTTCTTTGTTTGGACTTTTATTTATGTAAAAGACTAGTGTGTTTTCACAATTTGGATAGTTATCAATATTAGCACAGTCGGCAATATCGTCTATGTAGATGTTTTCGTGCTTGCCAGTCTTTGTATCTTTGATGAGTTTTTGTGTATCATCTTCATTACTTTCATCTTTTGTTATTAATTGTAGTTGGTCTTTCTCGTTGAATCCGACGACGATGTTGTAATTGTGTACAGAAGGCTTGCTCACGCTTCCTATATCTAACTGCTGGTTAGGATTGTGGAGCTTTTGTCGGATAATTATTGATGCTAAACCTCCGCTTCGACTTCCTTTCTTCACAGTCATTATATACCTGTAAAAGAAAAAATATAAGTATTTAAATTGTATTTTAATATTACCATTGTTTAAAATAAATTAAGGTGAGAAGTTTAATGTATAATATTTATCTCAAATACTAAATAATAATTGTTAGAATGGGCATTTCTCGAGGTATCTATTAAAATTATTTAAATGACCTGAGTTTGTACGCTTAACTTCATAAATTTCTATTTTATCGATTCTCAACGGTAACTTGTTAATAATAATTTATAATCGACTGCATTCATGAGACTCTCGCTTTCCCCTATCTGCCTAATGCTTACGACCATACTACCGATTGGCAATTAAATGCAAACGTATTAAGATTATAATATCACGAATATTTTTAATATGTATACGATATTCCAAACAACAGATTTCTTGGTTGATTTAGTAGATGAAGATAACAACAGGTCAAAGAAGACATAAGCAGACGTGTTTGAAATTTAATGTTTATTGGCTTGTGGATGATTTGTTTTAGAGTTGGCTAATCTAGTATCAGGGTTAAAGACATCAATAAATACAATTTTACTGCATATCGGATGTATTTAGTTAAAGATAAACTTTCTTTTCTTAGTAATGAACACTCTAACCGCATGTAGGTACGTATAAGTATTATGTTGGGTATTCATTTTACAATATTTGTATACATTTTAGCTGATATAGGTAACTTACAAGTCGGTTAACTTTAGAATAGGTATTATTGGTCCATTAATAATAATAATTCGTCCTAACTTAGTTAATTTTAATGATCGATTTGAAACTAATCGAGATTCACCTAAGCAGTCTACAAACGACACTGCGGCAGGTCCGATTTAGGGTAAAAAAGTGGGGAGGATCCTGGATTGCCTCCTTAACATGTAGTGTGTAGGATCATTCTAGGTCGGATCCTAGATTGCCTCCTAGATCGGCTGGCAGGAGCAGATATGCATCCGATATCACGCACTGAGCGGCAGACCCATGTGTAGGGAGTAAGGGACCCCCCTAGATTGCTTCAATCTAATTAACCCCCGACCCAAAAAGAAGGGTGTTATAAGCTAGACGTGTGTATCTGTGTATCTGTCTGTGGCATCGTAGCTCCTAAACTAATGAACCAATTTTAATTTAGTTTTTTTTTTTTGTTTCAAAGGTGGCTTGACCGAGAGTGTTCTTAGCTATAATCCAAGAAAATTGGTTCAGCCGTTTGAAAATTATCAGTTCTTTTCTAGTTACTGTAACCTTCACTTGTCGGGGTGTGATAAATTTTTAATTTACACTTGTTGCCTCCTAAATCGGCCCTGCTGCAGTGTCGTAAGTAGAATGCTTTAGGCTGACATCATAGCACATCTCCGACACTCATTACAAGTGAACTGATTTAATTACCTACCTATTACTACTACCGGTGAGGGGCACACCGGTCTGTCCGCTCATGATTTGTGTGTGGTGATGGTAACGGTAGGATCGAGGTATGAAGTATGAACGAAGGCAATTGAGCGGGACAAGGACAACGGCGTACGTAAGCAACATGAATACTTCTTGCTCTCATAACAAATGAGAACCGTGTGACGCCAGCGGCAGTGCCAATAGCTGAGCCATTATGGAGCGGGCGACGATTAATAATGACGAAGAAGAGTGAGTGAGAGGCTGAGATCAATAGACCGCACTTTTTTTTTCTTCTCTTCTGACTTTACACAGATTAGCCAATGTCAGGTTTGTAGTTATTAATAAGTTAGCGAAAGCTAAGTAAGCACTTTCCCGCCCTTTTACCAAGAGCGCACTTTGACTCTGCTTAGAATTAAGTTTCAGTTAAAACGAGACAGATTTATATGCCAGCGGTATAACGCTGTCTCGTTTTAACCGTGTCTTAAGTCTGAGCACAGTCAAAGTGCGCTATATAGATCTCAGCCTGAGTCTATAACGAGACAAAGTTATGTCACGGCATAATTCTGTCTCGTTTTCAAGTCAAAGCACAGTCTAGATATCGCATGCGAATATGGTAGCATTCGAGGTAGCTGCAGAGTATAAGTTAGAAAGCATGCAGCTCTATACTATGGATGAACAATAGATTGTCAGGCGTGAGAAGAAAGAATGAGTTTCCCAGCATTGGTTTGTTATCATCAACTACTTTTTATATGCGCTAGTTTAAGTGATAAGTAGCAGCGGTGTAATAATTTATTTAAAACGAACATAATCAAAAAGAAAGTCTTCAATCCATCTTAAATGGAATTAGTGCCATGTTTGATTTTTAGGAATTAAATCCTTATTATGAAAGACTTTTAATTTATATCACTCTCGATACTTTAATTGCTAAAATAGTAAGTTTATTATGCAATTTTGTGTCATGATCAATACAAAAATCTTTTACGTAAACGTCTAGCGATGAGCAGGTTGAAAAGTATCGTAATTACCAGTGAAATAAAGATGTCTTTAGTTATTACACTTGTATAATGCTTGTTGTAACAATAAATAAGAAAATTAGAAAACAGTTAACAGCAACGAACTTGTAAGCATGTTACATAGTATTCCAACAAGTTATGACATATAAATAATAACACGTAAATATTGTATTTATAGCAAAAAGAAACTAGAAATCATGATTTATTCGATTTCCGCCCTCCGTCTTTGATATGGACAGTTCCGGATGTGATTATTCGATTAATAAAAACATTCAACATAATATCTAGTTCGTTTCCGAATGCGTAAACTGGGTGAGGTGAATTTAGGGTATCCATATTGAGTACGTTAATTAGGATTAATCCGTTAAATAAGCAAGCATTTATTTCAGACATGGTTCGATCCCGGGCACGCACCACTAACTTTCAGAGTTAGGCCTTTTCCTTCACCGTTAAAGTAAGTTAAATTTTTAATTGCTAGAAACGCACATAAGGCCGCGGATACATCTATAAGTTTTACTAACGTAAGTAGCTTGCATGGTTAGCAAATTCACTAATGTAAACACTTACGATAGTAAATTTATCGTCAATTAATTACGCAAGCTATTACGTGAGTAAAATTTACAGTTGTAATCGCGGTCTTATGTGTGCTTTTAGCAATTAAAAATGTAACTTACTTTAACGGTGAAGGAAAAAATCGTGAGGAAACCTGTATGCCTGAGAGTTTTCCGTTATGTTCTCAAAGGTGTGTGAAACTGCCAATCCACACATGGCGAGCGTGGTGGACTGTGACCGAAACCCTATTCATTTTGATAGAAGACCCGTGTTCAGTAGTGGGCCGGTGAGGGGACGATGATGATAATGAATTTCTTCAAATCTCAATATATCTGCCTACCAATGATGCTTAGGTGTACCTATGTATGTTGAAAAATTAAAAATTGAGGACATATCCGGAAATACGAAAACGTGTGGCAACTTACTGAGTCACATTACACAGTGAGCTTGAACCGCCTTAGGTACTCTTTTCTTTATTAATAGTGTAGTTATGTGCTAACAACTTTCACCTAAGTCTTGCATGAATCTTCAGTGTGTAATAACCATCAGCCTCACACAAATATTACATAATTAAACAAACCGCAATGTCTGCATGAAAGAAAGCTAAAGAATTAGGTTCTCAAATATGTAGTTTGTTCCATCTGACTGCATATCTATTATATCCATGCTGATATTATAAATGCGAAAGTGTATGATCTGTCTGTCTGCTAACTTTTCACGGTCAACCCGTTTGACCGATTTTGACGTTTGGTACAGAGATATAGCTTGAACCTGGGGAAGAACAAGGCTATAAACTTTACTAATGGACGCTTACGAATGCTGCATGAAGATAATATTCCTAACTAGCCGATGCCCGCGACTTCGCCCGGGTGGATTTAGGTTTTTTGAAATCCCGTGGGAACTCTTTGATTTTCCGGGATAAAAAGTAGCCTATGTGCTAATCCAGGATATTATCTATCTCCATTCCAAATTTCAGCCAAATCCGTCCAGTAGTTTTTGCGTGAAGGAGTAACAAACATACACACACACACACACACACACACACACACACATACAAACTTTCACCTTTATAATATTAGTGTGATGGGTTATCAGTAGGTATTTATATTCATAGGTGTACAAAACTAGTATTCATATTTTTAACTTTTAGTGACCATTAGGTATTTAGACCAAATCGGTTTTCCGCTTAGACAAAGAGAGCATCAAGATTAGATTGTACATAATACGTAAGTAGGATTTCTTGAGCAAGCGTCTTTTCCATACAATTTGATTTGAAAGCTGATTTTAATATTATTAGACATCGTAAAACTTTGCTATTAGCGTAAACGGAAAATGGATTTTGTCTATTAGTATAATATTAAATACCCCAGAGTGAAACGTTGAAGATGCGATTTTATAACGTATATTCGGGTTAATGTTTATTTATTTATTTATTTAATTATCAGTGGCTTTATGATGCCAGCAACTTTATATTAATCATTTAAGAACTCAAATGATTAATATAAAGTCGCTGGTTCTTTTTTTACTCTTAGATTTTCCGGGATACAAATTAGCCCTTATATTTCTCCCTGGGATGCACCTTTCGTCAAAAACTGTTAAACAGATGGACCGTGGAAAGCTAGCGGACAAACAGACACTTTTCCGCATTTACGAGTATAATATAAGTAATATGGATTATCGGTATGGTTAAACTAACAGCTACAGCAAAATCACAGAGAAAGAAATGCTTTAACCACTAACTGCATTCAAAGATACGTAAAAACAATTGTCTCAACGACTTATCATCAGTACAATCACTAGTTCTCAAAGACATTTAGTCGACACCACAATAGTTTTTCACATAATTATACTCTAGTTTGTGCTCTCTTAAATCTTTAAATAGAAAGGGGGCATCACGATAATTACATATGTGACAAGTCTAAAAGATTTATACCTACAACTTACCTACGCCGTACTTGAAAAAGCAACTTTAAAAAGTTCGCCTCGGTAAAACTACTTACCTACCTAAAAATCTATTTTCGTTTCGTTCAATCAGGACAACAGAATTTTCTTATATTTTATAAAATAATGATAATTGATCACATCTTTTATTATGTTTAGTTAGTTTTTGCAACTCTTTTCTCGGTCTCGCAAATATCTCGTTTTCTTCCTTGGCCTTGACGTAATTTAATTAATGAAATAAATAATACTTAAGTATACCTTGTAACTAGGTGCTACATGACTAACACACGACTAAACTTAAGTAGACGTGTAGAGAATTTCATATCTTAATAAGATAACAAGTAGGTTGTACATCACATCCGATTCAATTCGTAGAACTTATTTTAATTAGTTATCAACTTCTCCTTTCATTAACGTAGGTACCTACTTAATTATAAAAATGATTATATTTTATTGTAATAAGATAAGGTCCTCATAAGAACGCTTAGAGTTCTCATTGGGTGATGGAGAGTGAGCTATATGCTTGGAGTTTCTCTAAGTGATTTAAACAGAATTTAGGAGATCCGTAGGAGCACCAGAGTACCCGACATACGAGTAGCTCAACGGGTTGCAAAGCTGTAGTGGCAATGGGCAGGGCACATAGTTCGTAAACCGATAGATGTCGGGGTCCAGAGATGCTAAGAAGGTGGCCTCACATCGAAAAGCGCAGCATTGGAAGGCAGCTCACTATGGGAAGAGACGACATCAAACGAGCAGGGAGCCGCTGCATTCAGGCGGCGCAAGACCGTGGCGTGTGAAAGTCCCTAAAAGAGACAGCAACGTCTATCGGTTGATAATGATATATTTTATTCACTTTTGAAAGGAAACGGCTGCAAAAAACCTGTATAAACTGAGAAATAAATAATTACTAGGTCAATGGCGAAACGAAAGTGGAAGTTGTTTTTGTTCTTATAGATCACTTCCGAGTTTGTGTATAAAGGCTACATGTACATATACGCCGAATCGCCTTGGCATCTGTCACACATAAGTCTTTATATGGACACTGTAGGTCCACCTTGAGTATATTATGTTTTATTTATTAACTGTGATATGATCTTGATATGATCTCAGACTCATGTCATACGAAAAGATGATTCATGACAAACTAACAAGGGACGGATAGGTGTCAAGATTCCGTATAAATTGACAGAACTTAAAAGCTCGCTCAGCGAGCTAGGCTGTTTCCCTGAAGGATAAGATCCAGAACGTCCGCGGTCTTCATTCTAGGACTTCGTATTTCAGCTTCGTTTATGCGTAGCCTTGGGCCTCCAGGACGACGTATGTACAGAGAGGGGGAAAATGGAGGAAAGCGGATGGATGAGAAAGGACAAGGTGGGATGGCGTTCACCAGGAAGGCCATGTTCAACAAATAAAAGTCCGCAGACTGATAAATGATGAAGAACTCGCAGAGTCCGAGCACAATCAGTGCGACATATCTCGATGTCGTGTGAAAAGCTGCAAGAAAGCGTTGTTGCACTATTGTTGCTTACAATGCTAGCTTACTAAGAAAAATTGTAATTCTAAAAAGAAAAGCTGTAACAAATCAAATAAAAATTTTCAATCTTACGCCTGCTACGTATAAATAAAAATAATATTAAATGATTATCTTATTAATTATCATAATCCGGTAATAAAGGCTGTCGCCCATGATTACAAGGTACATAATTAGTGACCGCCACACATCAAGACTTTATTAGAATGTAGAATATTCTAAATCAAAATATTAGGTAGGTAAGTATTAGATAGATTTATTGATTTAGTATTAATTTAGTCTTTCATCTTTCTTTTTAACCCCCGACCCAAAAAGAGGGGTGTTATAAGTTTGACATGTGTATCTGTGTATCTGTGTGTCTGTGTATCTGTGTATCTGTGTATCTGTGTATCTGTGTATCTGTGTATCTGTGTATCTGTCTGTGGCATCGTAGCGCCTAAACGAATGAACCGATTTTAATTTAGTTTTTTTTGTTTAAAAGGTGGCTTGATCGAGAGTGTTCTTAGCTATAATCTAAAAAAATTGGTTCAGCCGTTTAAGAGTTATCAGCTCTTTTCTAGTTTTCTTGTAAAAAAGAAGGTTAGATAACCGTTAGGTTCATAATATTATGTCAATAGACAAATGTCAAGCTGTCAAGATGGACGTTGCCTAAATACATAATTATTTATTTGCAAATGATGTTTTGGAAAACTCAAATACTTTGGATCGTCGGGGGTGTCATAAATTTTTGATTTACACTTGTTACCTATGTGCACCTTACTTTCATTTTAGTGACAAAAACTAAATATATAAAAGAAAAAATGACTGATTGACTGACTAACTATTATGACATAGACATCTGCTAAGAAAGAATTTTTGAAAATTCAACCCCTGAGGGAGCAAAATAGGGGTTTGAAATTTATCTTTAACGTTGGTCTATAGGAAAAACCAACAACATAGGACATTTTATTTTTACCAAGTTAAACAAACTAATTGCTCTCAGACTCTAATGGGTGAATCTTGAATCTTAACTTTCACGACTATCTCTGGGACTTTGGCCATAATATGTGAATATACACACAATACACATTGTGTAACCGCAAACATACGTTTGCCGCTAGACGAAACTGTAATAAACTCTATTTTCTTACACATAAGATAATTGTGGAGATCTATTTTCATGAATAATATTCGTCGTTGAGAAATAATATGCGATGGCTAGCAAGAGAAATTATGTGTTTACTTGAGATAAAAACTTATTCAATTTGAATTTCAAAATGGCAGAATAGTACCAACCTATGCGTATAAAGTTATAACCATCGATGGTTATAACATAATAATCATAACTTTGTTGAGATTTCTATTTCTATTGCATTGAAGCACTGTCAGCTGAAGATATACCTAGTTACTTAGATATTTTTGGATGATAATATTCTATTAATTGTTAATTAATATTTAATTTAAAGCAGCAAAATAATAGTGATATTGTATTATTTACATTTTGCGAAGTTTATGCGAACATAATATAATAATATTATGTAGGCAGATAGGTGGCAGAATGACTTTATGCGAGCGTTTTCACCTTTGCTCTATCAGGCAAAATTTCGTGACGTCGTATTTTTGCAGACACGATATTTTACCGTTTATAATACTATTTTATGAATATTTATGTGATTTCTAAGTGATTGTCATACATCACGAAGATCAAGGTCAATGACATGCATTCTAATGCAAAAATATTTATTTGTCGACTTTTGAAATGTTAATTAGAAATACACATCCTGGTAAGACATTTATATCTTTATCCGTGAAAACTGTTTTGAAATTACTTAGCTTCTATTTTTGACCGAAAATTGTAGATCGGTACAGTTAAAATCGTTGTTTTTAAAAATATACCCAACATCAGTTAAAATTACTAAGGTAGAGTACCCAACAGTCAGATACTCGTGTAAAATTGTGCCACGAATATGCCAAGAATATTGAAAAGTCGGTTGTACCGAGCCAAATGCTCCTTATTAAATACAAATCTAATGGATTCTTCATCATTCATAAATCGTGATGCGACGGAGTACAATTTTATATGAAAAATTGCTTACAATGCACTGCTGTTATTTTAACTGGTAGATGGGCTCTGGTGCGATGGTAATCAAGATAAGCTACAATTAATATTAATCGGCACACCACGACACAACAGCACAGACAGCAGTTTATATGCACTTAAAGCCACCTCAGTTAGGTAGGTGCCATTCCACAGTTCACGTTCACGGATATGTTACAATATTGATAGTAAATAGCAAATAATAACGTTCGAACATGTTTTTCAACGTGCTAATTTAGAAACTGTCTACCCAACTGCCCACCATTTGTGAAGGTATAGGTACCTAACATATTATGTCGCATGCTATGTGATATTGAAAACATTATAGAATGCCTCATTCTCACGATGAACGTATTAGGTAGATAATTATAATTTCTAGATTCTGAAAAATGATTTCATAATTTCTTGTAGACCGAAGTGTATCCGGCCTGCTTTCTATACAAATGGAGTTTGATTCCAATTTGAATATATCCAAAGCAATCAAATAATATTATACAAATTAATAATATCTGCATCTGTGGTTTGCCAGATTTCCGCGAAAATAATCAAAGTTACAAAATTTGGTCCGTGCATTTTTGTAGGTAGACGGAGTTAAATTGTTTTAACTAAAACATCTCCAGTATCCGTGCGTTCCATGTGATAGACTCCTGTATTTTGCCGGTTTTGCTTAATCATTATTCATTAAGATTACTGACATTTTATTTAATGCAGATTTTAAGCCATTGCTTTTGTTTTTGTTTTTTTTTTTTCAAATAAAGAATATTAGCCATGATAATCGAGACTAATACTCTCCTTTCCCCTCCAATTAAGCGTAAAGCTTGTGCTAGGAGTAGGTACGACAATAGTGCAACGGGTGGGGTTTGAACCGCTGACCTTTCGGAATTCGATCCGCTCCTCAACCGTTGAGCTATCGAGGCTCTAAATTGTCTGCAACATACACAATGTTTATCTATTCTAACGTATTTATCAAGATCACGTAGCGACTGTCGTGCATGTCCATACAGTTATCAGTTATCACCCATTACTTTCTCAAAACCGAAGAAGTAAAAGTATCCATGTGTCGCTACAATGAGCAACGTTTACATAAACTCCACGGATTATAATCTACAGACGCGACGTGAGCAATTTATTGAGCATATCCTCATTATGATAAGGTAAGTTTTTGAAGCAGGCATCATTTTTGAAGAAATTTTGTTCTCAGAAATTGAATACTTATTGTTTACTAGACGATGCCCGCGACTTTGTCCGCGTGGATTTAGTGTTTTTTGAATCCCGTGGGAACTGTATAATTTTCCGTGATAACAAGTAGCCTATGTCCGTCCCCGGAATGTAGGCAGTTAGCCTATACCCACCAAAATCGGTCAAACTGTTGACCCGTGAAAACTAGCAGACAGACTGACAGAAAGACACGCTTTAGCATTTATAATATTAGTATGAATTGTTCTTACATGTTGTCTGGATATCAAGATTTAAAGATTTTGAATTCTTTCATCCGGTCATCTAATAAAAGTAGAGTATTCGCTCTATGAAAGGGAGTATGAGGGAATAGCGAGATATAAATAAAAGTAGAGAGAAATTAGGAGATCCGTAATAGAAACATAATAACAGTCCTAGCTTAAAGAGTTGCGAAGCTGAAATGGCAATGAGCGAGGCACGTAGTTCAAAGAACTGATAATCGTTGGGGTCTCAAGGTGTTGGAATGTCAACCTCATGATATGATAAGAGAGACAATATCAAACGGGTCGCAAGGAGCCACTGGATTCAGGTGTCGCAAGACCGTGGCATGTGAAAGCCTCTACAAGAGACCTAAGTCCAGAAGTGGACGTCTTTCGGTTTATGATAGAGTGGCAGAGCTTAGATACAGGAGGAAGATAAGAGGAAGCTAGATAAGAGGAAGAATAAATAAATATAGGAAGGTTTAAACATCTTCTTCTTTACGTGCCTCTCCATTACTGAAGGTCAGTAGTCAGTTGTTTAAGCTTCTCCTTGTCCATGGCTAGGCGGAATAGTTCCCCGACCGTTTTTATGCCAATCCACTCCCTTATGTTATACGAAGCCATTGCTTCTTATTTCTTCTCACCTCTCTTTTTGCAGCTGTTTTTAACCCCCAACCCAAAACGAGGGATGTTATAAGTTTGACGTGTGTATCTGTCTGTGGCGTCGTAGCTCCTAAACTAATGAACCGATTTTAATTTAGTTTTTTTTTTGTTTGAAAGGTGGCTTGATCGAGAGTATTCTTAGCTATAATCCAAGAAGATCCATTCAGTTATCAGCTCTTTTCTAGTTACTGTAACCTTCACTTGTCGGGGGTGTTATAAATTTTTAATTTACACTTGTACCCATTATAATTATCTGCAACAGGCGGTACCTATCATGTCGCAAAATATGGCCGCGGTACTTACGCTGAAGATAAAGCGTAAGATCTTACGCTGCTTGTAGGTTTAAACAGAACATTGATATTTTAATGTAGTTTCTAGGCAAAGAGGCTTTGCAAGGCAATGAATGAACTTGACCCTTTAACATGCTTCTGACTGGAGCGATGCCAATCTGAACCAGCTCGCCGCTAAACAAAATCCTTTCACCTTGACATCTACTTAGCATATCAATTATACGGGTACATACAAATCATCTTATTAAGCTGATATCAACATTCCTTGTTCTGACTTCCGATATACTGACACAAAGTAAATAATATCGGCTTTTTGTAGATAAATCAATAGGACTAAATTAGGACATTATATCCGCAATATTTTAAACAGAAAAGGATGGCATTTTTGAAGAAATAATCGATCCAATTATTATCTGCCAACTGATAGAAAGAAACTGACTGAAAGAAATCTTGAAAATAAGTATAAAGTATTTAAATAAATATTCGATGGAAATAATTATATATCTTTTTAAAAAAACATAAAAATATTCTCACAAGTGTAAATTAAAAATTTATAACACCCCCGACAAGTGAAGGTTACAGTAACTAGAAAAGAGCTGATAACTGAATGGATTTTCTTGGATTATAGCTAAGAACACTCTTGATCAAGCCACCGTTCAAACAAAAAAAACTAAATTAAAATCGGTTCATTCGTTTAGACGCTACGATGCCACAGATAGATACACAGATACACACGTCAAACTTATAACACCCCTCTTTTTGGGTCAGGGGTTAAAAATAAAGTTACACGAAATATGTAGCTTAAAAATCCGACACAGAATTTATTGGATTCTACTTTACAAACAAGAAAGGTCAGCTGAAACCAAGTCAAGTTCCGTAATATCGTGTTACTTCCATGTTAACTCCTAGATAATCGGGAAAGTCTGGGAGCAACATGTTTCATCGTCGTACGAGATACTCTCCCACGCTGCTTAAATGTTAGGTATATTCTGTTACCTACATGTAACCCGTGTTGAAACTCCAACTTGAAGCTATCTCTAATGCCTTGATAGGTCTCTATACTTTATTCATCAGTCATCACTAATTACTGATGCCCGTGATTTCGTCCGCATGTATTTAGGTCTTTAGAAATCCCGTGGGAACACTTTACGCCTATAAATAAATACTTAAATACACAAATGAGTTCTTTATTAAGGCAACAGAGACCCATATGTCACCCTCCAGGTCTTTAACTTTATCCATACAAATACCACATCAATCCGTTGCTCCTTTGCGGCACGATTGAAGGGCTATCACACAAAAAAAATGTGACATATAGAAAGAAATTGTACACTCCAGACCGGCAGGTCTTGTTCCCAGCGGTACCCTGTGACTCTTTGGATGTAGTCTATTCAATTCTATGGGGGCCTGCCAACGCTGCAATTTATGTCTAGCTGTTCTGCATGATTCTTCCATCTTCTAAATTCTCTCCCATAGTTTCCAGCTCGATCAATTGTATTGAAGCTCTAATGAAGTCCAAAAAAGCTTCATCTTTTGAAAGGTAAGTAGGTACTTATCTATAGTTGGTAAGTTTTCTCTACTCAGCAACCGGCATCCGTTAAAATTATTTTTATACCTACTATTTTACTTTATATACTAAAAATCCTAAACGGAGAAAGTGTAAATTGGTGTGCTATATAATAAACTTACTTGTAATTGATTTCTCAATACCGCTCTAATGATTTGGGTGAAATTTATTTATAGTATTTCGATACTATCTTATTCTTTAAAAATTGGATAGGTGTCATCCCTGAGTTCCCACAGGAAGGAATAGAAAAACGCCTAGTAATGCTCAGTTGCGGTAGGTAGGTACCTACTAATAATAAAAAAACTATCCATCGGACCACTATCGGGCAGTTTATTCTACGTCTATCCTGTGAACTGTATTTTCTTTTTTCAAAGTTTTTTTTCTGAGATCAAAACGTATAGGTAAATCGCTACAGTAGGTATCCTGAATAAGCCACAAGCAAATGGCTACCGCATTATCTCAGAATTTATGATATTATCCCGTCCCCTAATGGCATATTGTACACCGATATTACGGTCCGCAAACGGGTGAAGAAACGCCTTTTCCGCCTAAATCGTTTTCCAGGGACATCTAACGGAAAATCAGCGTCAAGAATACAGGAAATGTCAAAGCATGCGCAAATTGATGTATGCATATCACCTGTGTGGTCCGTTCCCACCGGTGCGTACGGTCTACACTCTACACCTGTGGGGTTTTTGTTAGCTTTGGATAGCACATTACGTTATGTAATGCCTCTGTTAATATTTCACGCGTAATACGAGTAAGTCATTGACCTTTAACAGTTTCGTGAGACATTCGTGGCTTGTCTATATAATACTGAAGTCTGAAGGTACCTATTAGGCGTTAGATCCCACTATAGATTTTTTTATGAGCACTATGCTCATAAAAAAGTCTATAGTGGGATTATTTATTTACGTGCATTTTTGATATTTTATGAAAAATAGGTTCTTAGATGTATTTTAATGAAAAACTGCAGCCAATCTTCATCACATCACACTTATTCTAAAGGGAAAGTTTGTGTGTAGATATGTTTATTACTCTTTCACGCAGAAACCTGGACAGATTTGGCTGAAATTTAGAATGGAAATAGGTTATACCTTGGATTAACATCACATGATTTTCATTTTTTTCATTTCATTTATGTTGGACAAGAAAAAATACCAATTGTTGATAACAATAATGTTGATTAGGTACCTTCGAGTTGAAAGGCTTATTAATTTCACCTTTCAATAATTTAGAAAACTAATTTTCTTGATGATCCCCAAGACAACAGAACAATAGAGATGATACGTAACAAAAAATCTGCATTGTTTAGGATTTGTACTTGCAGTGTGATTGATTGTTTGCCTCCCAAGACCAGCAAATTGGTCAAGGTAATGATGTTATTCATTATAATAATTAGGGGTCTGCAAGAATTATTTGGGATTATACAGAGATAGCTTGCATCCCGGAAAGGGACATGGAACAATTTTTGCCGCGATAAGTCAACGAATTCCCACGGGATTTTTACAAAACCTAAATCCACGTGGACGAATCCGGGAGCATCATTTATTTAGTACAGAGATAGCTGCATCCCGGAAACGGATATACTTAGGCTACTTTTTATTTTGGAAGAGCAGAAAGTTTCCAAAAAAACCTAAACCCACATCGACAAATACGCGGGCTTCATCAAGTAGATAGTACTAGGATACTAGTATAAAAACATATTTTTAAAATGCTTTTTCTTTATCCCCATGTTCATTATCACAGTAAATTACTTCTTTAGCTACCAACCAACTAGAGAATAACACATTAAACTTATCGCCTGGTAACCAGATACCTGCCGGTTATAAGCACAATTAACGAAAACGAAAGTTTGATTACTTTTTACTATAGTTCACTTTCGTTTGATGTTATCTTGTGATTTCGTTTGATGTAGATAATATAACCATTATCATTATTAAACTTATTTTATATTCTAGGCAGACTGAACATACCTACCAAGCAAGCCATCTAAGGGGTGTCTTATTGTCACTCAAAGACCAATCGGATAAGACGTTATTATGGTTTGCAAAACAATAATTGAAACAAAGACTATGCCAAATGTAGATGCAATGATAACTACAAAAGATAAATCGAAGTTGGGCGAATTTATCAGTAGACCAAAATTGCACAGGATATACCCATATACTTAAGTGCGTCTAGGTTTTATAAGGAGTTTTACGGAGACAGTGCTTTCATGCCTCTAGCATGCATGCTGTTAGGCAGATGCTAATTAATATCTTATTGTATTGGTGATGCTCAATGCGTCAATGCTCAAGGTTAAAATGACAACAGCCAATCATTTTGCCTTAGCGTATACATCATAATTTGTCATTAAGGTCAAATAAAGGTTGATTGTGTTTTAAAAATAAACGATAATATCTCATCGGACTGCACAAATAAAGAAACACATTATTTTCTACTATATTCTGCAGAAAGTCGCTTTAATGATGCCCTTTATTTTGTTCGCGTGGATTTAGGTTTTATTTAATCCCAAGGGAACACTTCGTCGTTTTTCCGGGATTAGTACGGGACGTAAGCTATCCCAAATAAATGATACCGGCGGTTCTGTCCACGTGGAATTAGCTTATAGATAAAGTCTGAGGAATATAACTTTGCGAGGTGTCATTTTCCAAGACAAATATATGTCATTCGCCAATATGTACCTAAGCTGCCTAACTCTGCTCTATAGTCTGTACTAACATAAAAATCAGTTAAACGGATGGGCCGTGAAAAGCTAGTACATAGGAGGACATACTTTCGCATTTTTAATATGTGTATGGAAGTATGGATTAGGAGTTCTTGATGTTTTAATTGCAGAGATAAAGCCAGAAATATCATGTCTATGTGAAACTTCTCTGTTACTCTGTTTGAGTAACTTCTTATATAATAATGAAAGCGCTTTCGAATTTTTTTTAAATATTTTAATTGCAAAAATATTAAAGCATACAAACGTGTGAACTTCCTATTGTTTAAAATCGCATTATATTTTAAGACCATCGCAAATTACGTCAAGTGCCTAAGACTTTGGTTAGGTACGCGAAAGTGTCTCTGTACCTTTGTATATTTTCAGTGACTTTTCAGGGTTACATCTCTGATCCAAAACTACACAATTAGGTAGATACCTACACAGGCTTGCAAAACTCTGAAGCCAAATTAAAAATTAAAAAAACTTGTTCTTTTTTTTCATACTAGCTGATGCCCGCGACTTCGACTTTTACGTTTATGTGTCTTCAACAATCACTGGCGAGCTGGCGAGTCAAGAAATAGGTAAGCACAGTAGGTATGGCTGGCTTTTAGGACCCTTGGTGGTGTGTTGTTGGTTGTAGGCACCCCTGGTAACTGGTCGCCATTTTTGAAACACGCTCGTAGGTGTCAAAAGGTGCATAAAACCCGCGTCATTATGGATATCTATAATTATAGTCTGTGTCACTACACGTTTGAATCACTAACACAACTTTTCACTTATGAATTTTTCACTTTTTAAAATACTTTGCTATAAGCTTTGCCTATCTGGAAGTTTCGTATATCATCGGTTGTAGCAGTAGGTACATTATACACAGGTTGTCATGTGACTTACCAGAATCCAAAAATATTACCGACGATTGTAACTGCAGCCGAAAAATACGAATACCACAAATTATCTAGAACCCTTCAAAAGAGTATTAAATTGTTGTTTGTATTGTAAACAATGCAACAGATGAAAAAAAATTATACATGGGGACGTGCGTACTAAAATCTCGAATCGGATGTCACAACACAACAATCATATACGTGACGATAGCCAGACATTAGATAAATCACGCATAACGATCGAGACTTGACGATAATCGACAATATTATTGGAGATCTTTTATTTAATTGTATATTATTTAGCCGTAATAGATAGTAACGACCGGTAGATGTAAGCCAACGCAATGTTGTGTTGATATAATATTTTGCAAGAGACTAGTAACACCATTATTTCAAAAACTTTGCGTTTATATATAATAATAAAATAAAATAGTATAATTTTGTTTTATATTGTAATTGATTTATCGGAAATCAATAAGTGGGTTGAGAATTTGATTGCGTACACAAATTTTGGTTTTTACAGTAGGTACCTATATTTCTAATCTTCAACACTAGACTAAAAAAAAATAAGACAGCAAAATAAGCTGTAGTAACTACCTATCGTATTTTATGTTCCTAATAAAGTTTTTATGAAATGAAATAGATTCCAAAAATATATCTATAATAGGTACATATAAAAACTCACACAAAAAACGATTAGGTAGGTACCTACCTGTTCTTCCAGTGGTATTTTGAAAAGAGAAATAGGTATAGTGTTATCTATATCTTTATCTTGTTCATATTCTAGTAAAGCAAATATACAAAGTTTTAGTTCAATCGTGAACGAATGGGTGAATTCGTAATAAGTAGCTCACAAACAGACAGACAGACTAAGTTTTTTTTAAATGAGATCTTGCATAACCACGGCAGTCCTATTCTTCGGCCTACATTGAATTACAATTACAATGATCTCATCTCAACTCTACTATTTTAATTACGATCTTTCTAATTATCATTTTCCGTATATTTCATAGTTGCCTGATTTCCCATACGGTTGAATAAAAAATGAAAGGCCAGTTGGCTTGGTTTAAATAATTATTTTGTAAGATAAACATTTGCTAACGACTGAAAATTAATTTTTATTACATGAGTACCTATTTATATAATAAATGATTACTATAAGACATTGCCTAATCCCAAATTATTATTATCGTTGAGTTAGAACGATGTACCTACTTGTACTGGTACCTATTGAAAATCCAAACGGACAAAATATAAAAAAGTCTATAGGTATATTAAAATAAATACTTAGAGATTTAATTTTAAGTGTGTAAGTAGCATAGGTATACTATAACTCAAACTTTAAAACCCCCGACGCAAAACCTCTATAGAAAAACTAGAAAAGAGCTGATAACTTTCAAACGGCTGAACCGATTTTCTTCGATTATAGCTAAGAACACCCTCGATCAAGCCACCTTTCAAACAAAAAAAACTAAATTAAAATCTACATACATACACACGTCAAACTTATAACACCCCTCTTTTGGGTTGGGGGGTTAATCAATATGACGGATGGTAACATTCAACAAAGAGGGGCTAAATATTTTTTTACTGTTGATATAGGATTCCAAATGAAAACTAAGAAAATTCAGAGTACATAAATATGAAATTATTAAAATCAAATTAAAATATACCAAGCGGCAGAAAAATAAATAATTATTACATTTAATATAATAAATGATTATATGTAAGCGTTTTTAAGACACTCATCTTGTTTTGAACTTTAGCTTGTTATAAAAAAAAATACGTCTCCTCTATAAATACCTTTGGTTAATAGCATTACGTTTTAATAAGTTCCCATGAGTGATTGACCACACGAGAGCTTACATAACTTAATTAGTAAATAATCGATTACTTTCACAATGAAAGTTATATTCCCATGTCAGTCCGGTCTCGGTTAACAGACGGCAGGTGTGCGTGGAGTTACCATATTTTGTCCTATTGTCAAGGGACCTTGATAATACATTGTAGAATAAAATCCTTTGTGCCTTTTGGCGTGGAGACTCCTGCTTCGAGGCCATGGGGCCCGGGGGCTCGAGCTCACTTTGAGGAAATTTCGAAAAGGATTATCGAATACCGAGTCGGCCAAAGGACCCAAAAGCTGGCAGCTACCTTGGACAAGTAATTAGTTTGGCCATTCAAAGGGGCAATGCTTCCAGCAACAACAGGTATAAAAATAAATCGGGAAAAGTGTTAAGGAAGTTACCTACGTGTATTTGTTTATGTTTTGGATCAATTCTATCGGACCGGACTTTACAATAACTTGCCGCGCTGGTCTCTCTCGATGAGGTTTTAGATTTTATTTAACTTAATTTAAACTTTTCTGAGTTATTTGCGTTTTAAGCAATTACTTAAATATCACTTGCTTTATCGGTGAAGGAAAACATCGTAAGGAAGCCTGCATGCCTGAGAGTTCTCCATAATGTTTTCAAAGGTGTGTGAAGTCTGCCAATCCGCATTGACGGACTTCATGTACCTTTGAAAACTGGGCCATTGTGGCAGACTACGGCCTAATCCCTTCTCATTCTGAGACGAGACCCGTGCTCAGTAGTGGACTGGCGATTTGATCATAATGATGAAGATGAAGAAATATTAAAGTATTAGTAAATACCTACTTAAGGGCAACTTTCGAGGTTTGAATCTATGGCCTTTTAGATTCAGTCGCACTTAGATCGCACTCCTTATTTCGTCGAAGTATTGAGGTAGGTATAAGAATGACATTTAACCGATCGTAATACATCAATAGTTACGTGAATAAATCGAAGGCACGTAACCACGATTCGCGTTGAATGACCGTCGTGACATGCGATGGGCGTATCGCAACAAGACAACGTCACTGTACCGACTTCGACTGTGTTTGTACAAGTAAACTAGCACAGGGCAGATGTCACAATATTCAAGTAGGTACATTCATCATCATTACCATCTCAACCGATCTCCGGCCCACTAATAAACGTGAGGAGCCTCTCAGAATGGGCAGGCTTTAGCCAACCACGCTGCCCAAGTGCAGATTGGCAGCAGGGTTGTCACAAACACTGTACAAAATAGTAAAAGATTCAAAAACAAAATCAATATAAAAAGAAACCAATATTTGTTTAAATCACGTGTAGGTACGATGTTTTGTTCGACAGTGTTTCAAAGTTGCAAACACAGACATCGACTTCTGCTACTTATTGTTATTGCTAAACACAGAAGTTCAGTCTAGGATGAGACGATATTTGTTTACATTCCAATATCCTATCCAGTAAAAATCCTACATTTAACCCGATGTTTTTCCTAGTACATCGGATATCTTAAGAGGAAATCCCCCATCTTAAGCATAAAAAAGATATCCTTTCTGATAAGTATTCTAACGATAACATCGTTATTTTATCCCTCTTGCTAACTCAGCTACAAGGATTAAGTACATAATATTTTACTTACCTACCTTCCATGAATTTTAACCATAAAAATACATAATTGAGGAGCTATTATTGCAAACCATCAAAATTTCGTAATATGGGCGCGACTGACGTCATAAAACTCAAAATGAAGTGCACTAAAGTTCCGTATAAAGTGAGGAAGTAATTTACGCGTGGTAAATACAAGCGACTCGCAACAGCTTTCATTTCAACGAAGCCGCCGGCAAAAAGTTGCGGAACTACCATGCGGGTCAGCCTGCAACCATCGACTGCGGGTGTCTCCATTGACAGACGATTGTTTATGCCAGCAATCAGCATGCTGATTCGCTAACTTAGTGTCTAACGGTGAATGATAACCACCGATCTAATTGGATCTATTGTAGGTTCTCTTTGTGCTAATGGAAATCTTCTATACCTATGTATATCTATGTAAAAAGCGAAACAAAAAACTGTTGGGCCTAGAAATTTTAAATTTTGCATGTACTTAAGTACCTATATCTATTATCACTATAATTTGGCCCCCCGCCAATGAAGAATTCCCAAAAATTACAACCGAGCGGAACCGGAGCCGATAAACTAAGTTCGTTCTAAATAGACTGTAATCATGAAACTCTGAAGATCTTATGTGTTGAAAAAAGTACCTACCTGCTATCTCCTAAGGCTCTTTACGCACTGCATCCGATTTGAACCGGAAAATACTGAATCCAAAGGAGCCATAGTACTATAGGTACTAATTCTATGAGGAATTACGCACTAGATCGATTTCTTATCGAGAAGTGCGCTATCGATTTTCGACACTAGCGAACTTCTCGATCGCATGACTTCGGATCTAGAAGTTTCGCATATGCGTAAAATGCCTAGCTATATCAGGAAAAGTAAAAAGTCGGAGTATAATGGAACTGCAGTAGCAGCTGGAAAGTGAAAGGACGCGAATCTTCAGCCACCTTTGATCGTTTGTCTTACGAGGTAATGCTTGAGTCGTGTAAACATGTAACTTTACTCTTGTTTACAAAAGCTCAGTAATAAAAATGAGCTTTTAAACTTTATTTATTTCATATTTAGCTACATTTTCCGATTCTAATGGAAGTTACATAGAAATTTTATAATATAAATTAAATTCCGGGGAACCCTTTAAAGTCAAAAATATAAACATATATGACAGAGTGTCTACTAATAGATTGTTATTTGTAAGTAAATTAAGTCTTTCACTATAGTAATTAACGTAATTACCATAGTGAAAGAATATATTAATTTAGCAAAAAAAATTGGTGGTCTCTTCTTCTATGCTGAAATAATATCGAAATATTATAAAGGTCTTCGAAAAGCCTATAAAATTACATTAAACCAACTGCACAAGTAAATGCCAATATTAATTGTATTTAACTGTAAATAGCTAGGCACTTTTATTTATTACAACCGCACTGCAGTTAAACATTCCACTAAAGTTACTTTTAATAGAACTTTTACATTTAACAATGCAGTCAAAATACGTACCACCTATAGAACAAAATGATCACTACTCTATCTTAAGATTGCTCGGCTACCGCAATCCAGTACAGCTAGCTGCTAGTGTCTCAGTTTTTAACCCCGACCCAAAAAGAGGGGTGTTATAAGTTTGACGTGTGTATCTGTCTGTGGCATCGCAGCTCTTAAACTAATGAACCGATTTTAATTTAGTTTTTTTTTTTGTTTTGAAAGGTAAGATCGAGAGTGTTCTTAGCTATACATAATCCAAGAAAATCGGTTCAGCCGTTTGAAAGTTATCAGCTCTTTTCTAGTTACTGTAACCGTCACTTGTCGGGGGTGTAATACATTTTTAATTTACACTTGTAAATAACTCAAACTAGAAAGGTCAAAGTGAGTATGTTTATTAGATCTCAAGCCAGATGCTGCTCCATAACTCAATTAAATGCCTTATGTATGTACCATAAACTTGGATAGTAACTGTAGCTTTTGCACACGCACCACGTGATCATAATAAATATCGAGATTCCCGACCTACTCCAAACTGATGCAACAGTGATGAATGCTAATAATTTTTATTGTTTACAAAAACTTCTTTCTTTAGGCAACTTTGTAAATAAATAAAAAAACTAATAGTATAATCCATACTTCGATATTATTATAATATTATGAATACGAAAGTGTGTTTATCTGTCTGTTCGTCTGCTAGCTGTTCATAGCCCATCTGTTTAATCAATTTTGATGTTTGGTAAAGAGACAGCTTGTATCCCGGGACAGGGCATAGGCTAATTTTTATCCCAGAAAATCAAAAAGATCTCACGGGATTTTTAAAAGCCTATATCCACATGAACGAATTCGCGGGTATAATCTAGTATAATATACTTACAACAGGAGCTCATAAATCGTGACCGAAACAATGCGAGACAGTAAAAATCGCAGTCACGCGCGATAATCAATTTCGCGAAATTCAAAAGCTGGTATGTTACCTAGTGTAATTCAGATAACCCAGCCAAAGCCTTTGGAAATAAATTTCTAAGAACTTATCCATAGTTATTTAGTTACTTCACGTCTAACGTTATACAACAGTGCAGTTTGAAATCGCGTGCGAAAGGTCGGTGTATGGGAAATTTCCGCTAAAAGCTAATTTCAAAGCCGTCAACACATTAAAACCTATTTTCAGTAAAGCTCTAGCTATTTGAACGTACTAAGTATGGACTAGCCAACAAATATTTGATACCTATCTAGCACCTAACTACCTACCTATTAAAAATGAAGTACCTAGTTCTTAAATACCTATAAGTAGGTATAAAAGGAAAATCGCGACTGACTAACTGATCTACCAACGCACAGCTCAAACTACTGGCCGGAGCGGGATGGTTATGCAGATAGCCCTTATGACGTAGACATCGCTAATAAAGGATTTTTGAAAATTCAACCCCTAAGGGGGTAAAATAGAGCTTTAAAATTTGCGTAATTTACGCGGATGAAATCGTGCACATAAGCTAGTTTTACTATAATCAAGTAAGTACCTTCCTCGTGCCTTCTAATAAGAGGATTCGATATTGTTACTGAAAAAATGATTAATTTAGTGTTGCTCTTTGATTGAGTTACATTTTGAGTTGTATTTGTTGAGTTACATTTGCATTAGATATAGGCGATAACCGACTTAGCGAAAAACTGTGAATGAATCTGATAAAGTTCAAAATTAATAACGTAATATTTTAAAATCGAAATGCTAGCAAAATAACCCACCTACTAGGTATAGTAGTACTACCTTACTAAGTAACTTTATGTGGTGTTCGATTTATACAAAAGCTACATTTTCAAGGTAAAGATGGGCCTTACAAACTCTTTGTGTAAACACATTCTACGACTTTCGTTATAGTGGTTTGTCACGCATGCATTTTTTTAAATATCTATAACAATACATACTATAGCTATATCTTTCATGAGATGTTCGAACGAATATAAACGATTTAGCACCATTCATAATGATCAACCCATCGCCTGCTCACTACATGTCACTACTGGTGCACAGGTCTCCTCTAAGAATGAAAAGGCTGACCAATTGCGGATTGGCGGATTTCACAGACTTTTGAGAATATTATGGAGAACTCTCAGGCATGCAGGTTTCCTTACGATGTTTTCCTTCACCGTCACAAGTGACATTTAACTCCATAACCATAACTCCGAAAAGTGCGTGCCCGGGATCGAACCCCCGACTTCCCGAATAGGAGGCGGACGTCTTGACCATGTTGAGTCAAAAAGTTGAGTGAAGAAGAATGCCAACATATTGTAACTACTTCTACTTCTGTAGTACTCTCTCTATCCTAGTAGTCGCCATACTCACAGTAGTTTGAAAGCTACAGCTAAGTGGTCACTAATAAAAATACACAATCACTGCTTTTTAGCACCACGGTGCACCCGTTAAAATTGTGACTCTATCATAGAAATAATTTCCTACTAAGCTTCCGCGGGCCTTCGAATAGCTTTCATGAACGGTCCATTTTGTTTACATCAAGTTATATAATAACATTGCTTATCTCTATAACTAGTAAACTTATAACATGTATTGATCTAGTGCTCCGAGACTAGTTACGTCTGGTCAAACTTAATTATCAAATGAAAGTAAAAAATCAAACAACGACATGGACTAAGAGCCCGCGAGGACAAGATCTTTACTATTTTATAAAAGCTAAAAAAAAATCTGCGTATAATTGTCCCCAGTACAGGGAAAAACGATCAGCGACTATGAATTTTGGATCACGATGGCTTTGGGGGATAACAGGTAAAAGAAGGTGTAAAAAATCTTACGTCAAAGTATAAAGTGTAATTTATTTACATGTTCTTCGAAATAGTATAAGAAATCACGTCATGCATTGCCAGACACTTTAGTATCGTGGCAACCCCCTGCCAGACACCCTTAAACATTTAAACTTTACGACATAAGGCTTTTCATAAGGTGTTAAACATGTGATCTCTCAAAGTCACCCTGATCCAAACTTCATAATCGCTGATCGTTCCTCCCTGTGTTGGGGATAGTACGCAGAGAAACTTTCAGCTAATTATAAAATAACGAAGGTCTCGCACGCACTGGCTCTCTCTCTAAGAGGCAAAATAGCGTTTCGCGATAACGGACACATTGATTATGTAAGATTACTTTTACATTTACTTTGTCTCTTTAATTATTGTTGAAAATATTTTATAATGCACTGTCCTCCTTTTAGTTTCGCGGGCTAGTTTAGTTACATTTGTATGCAAATCTTTGAATCTCGAAACTTTAAAATTACACATTCTTACAGAAATCTGGAAAACTACTTTTAGCAAAAGATAAAATTTCACTGAATTTTCAATTAATGCGAAACAAACTAAGTACCTACCTACGCTTGTTTGTAGCTACGACAAAGCCAAAAGGAAGGGTAATATTAGCAGTCTATCTATAAAATATAATCTATGTATGTACCTATCTTTGTAAGTATGTGTGTTCCACCGTAGCGCCTAAACCACCCTAAACTACTGAGCCGATTTGATGAAAGATATGACAGTTAATTCGTTTAACAGTTTCTATAAACACCCTATCGTATAGCGGTAAATTCTGTAGCAACATTATTTATATTCTGTGACTGGTGGTGTTATGAATGGAAGATTTCGAATGCAGTTTCCGGCAGGGTCAATTTGGGAAGTTGTATTTTCTAAATTGATTCTTGTCTGGTCTGGTAAGAGGCTTCGGCCGTGGCTTGTTACCACATACTCGAACTACCCTTCTAGCAAAGCCATGCTACCAAGCGAATAGTTTCTGGTAGATGCCGCGAAGAAGGCGATTACGGATACCTAGGTATTACGGACACCTATACCTACGGATTGCTCATCTAAGACTGCATTTAGTACCTACAGTGAACGACGCAGAACTCTAGACATCTAGTAGTAGAATCAATGCCTAAGCAGTCGCTAACATCACAATCAGGTAAGACAAGCTTAAATCTATCTTAAAAAATTTAGGTTAGATAACACAAAGCGTGTTCACTTAAAAATCTAAAGTAACAAAGCTGATCTTTGATGATTATCTAAACGTATGTCACATATACATTTACGAATATATAGGAATCGCTATAAACCTGTCGTGAACAGGTTTCGTCTATACGAGAGAAAGCTGTTAGACTTTTTATTTGTTTATTAGACGAGTGCCATGTGTTCCACGATCAACTCTTGGGTCTGGACGATTTTGTTTTTGAGATTTATTATCCACTAAACATAACAAAATAATCACACTGACACCCGCCTCGGCTTCACACGGGTGAAGATAAGATTTAAACTAAGTACTGTTTCATAGAGTAGTGTAGTTCTATGGTATCTCGTAATAACTTATTGGCTTACCTATACCATTAGTTATTTACACAATTACAAACATAAATCCAACAATATCATGATTACATTTTGTTTATCAAAGGAAAATGCTGAATCGGCTTTCTATAGTCAACAGGGGTTTGCTTAGGTTAACTAATTACACACGCATACTACAATGGTCTACGTCACATGCGTTTTTCATCACTTTTATATTATACCTATTATACCTAATTATTTAAAAATATTTTTCATTTAAAAGTGAAATTTTCTACAATTTAGCCCATACAAAAATTATTGTCATTTGTCCATTACGTATAAGTAATGCACTAAACTAATAACGAACATAGCCACTCCTATTATATTTCTCGTAGAATATCATACACATATACCGATAATACATGGGTAAGTATACAAATACCTACTTGTTTGTCAACTTACTATTTAATTTTTTGTTCGGTTATTTTAGTAATGATAACTAACTGCATAGGAATTCTTCTACTCCCTGCTACCCCCTGTTCTTTGTAAACTACTTACTATTTTTTTACTATTAGTAAAAGAGCTTAGCAGGTGCATCAAGATCTCATTTGATGACTTAGATAGACGCACAACTGTACAAGTAGGCTCTAATAATGATCAGAGTAGTTTTGTCTTCAATCAATTAGCCTGTTTGCGTCCACAGCGGGGCATAGGACTTCCCAAGGGCGCGCCACCACACACGATCCTCCGCTTTCCTCATCCACCCACTTTCCGCTATCTTCTTCTTAAGGTCGTCGTTTTATCTTACCTATTATGAAATCTATTCTTTAGTCTTATGAGCGACCACAAAAAGCGTCAAGCGTCTTACCTGAAAACAAACAAAGAAAGATAAGTTCAATGTTTCAAATGTTTCAATTATTAAAGGTGAGCACTATCGCCTAAGACACAGGTTTTCTACCTAGTTTAGTGACAGTAGATCTTCAAAAAAAAATTATAATTTTAGAAATATCCTTTGTATATATTCAAAAGTTAAGAAGAAAAGTTTCACTAACACTCTCCAATCAAACGTATCAGGGGACACGGCAGTGCCCCCGCCAAGACGAGCCAAACGGCGGCCGGGGCGCTACGTAGTACCTTAACGTATCAGGGGGCACGGCAGTGCCCCCGCCAAGACGAGCCAAACGGCGGCCGGGGCGCTACGTAGTACCTTTTTCTCGAAGTGTTTCGCCGTATTTTCGACCCGTCATAACTTCGGTCTGGATGACGCTAGAAAGCTGAAAATTTCAGTATAAGGTGTCCTCAGCAAATGTACCAAATATACTAAGTATCAAATATCTAGCTTTTATGGTTACAGATTTATTGATACCTAAAATACGCCGTTTTCGTCCCTCACTGATGATCATCACTATTCATAGTCTGTAATTCTAGGGTACTTCCAGAAGTCCTAGAAGACTGAAATTTGGTATGTAGACTAGAAATTGCATACAAACTACAGGAAAATTAAGAAATTGGCAATGCCCCCCCTCTACGACTCTTATGGGAAAAGCAAATCTGTAAATTCTGTCGGTAGAATGCTGATATTTTCAGGATAAGATGTCCTTGGCAAATTGATTAAACGCATTGAGTATCAATTGTCTAGCTTTTATAGTTTCAGATTTATTGACAGTCAAAACTTCTAGTCTGTAATTCTAGGGTACTTCCCGAAGTCCTAGAAGGCTGAAATTTGGTATGTAGACTAGAAATTGCATACAAACTACAGGAAAATTAAGAAATTGGCAATGCCCCCCTTCTACGCCTCTTATGAGAAAAGCAAATCTGTAAATTCTATCGCTAGAATGCTGATATTTTCAGGATAAGATGTCCTTGGCAGATTTATTAAATGCACTGAGTATCAATTGTCTAGCTTATATAGTTTCAGATTTATTGGCAGTCAAAACTTCTAGTCTGTAATTCTAGGGTACTTCCAGAAGTCCTAAGTCCTAGAAGGCTGAAATTTGGTATGTAGACTAGAAATTGCATACAAACTACAGGAAAATTAAGAAATTGGCAATGCCCCCCCTCTACGACTCTTATGGGAAAAGCAAATCTGTAAATTCTGTCGGTAGAATGCTGATATTTTCAGGATAAGATGTCCTTGGCAGATTTATTAAACGTACTGAGTATCAATTGTCTAGCTTTTATAGTTTCAGATTTATCGACATTCAAAACCTCTAGTCACAAATTCTAGGGTACTTTCTGAAGTCCTAGAAGACTGAAATTTGGCATTAAGTAGGTATTTCAAGAATTATGAACAACAGATAAATTAAGAAATCGGGTCCCCCTTCATCCCCTCGTATATGAGATGCATATCTGTAAAATCTGTTGCTCGAATACTAAAGTTTACAGGATAAGATGTCCGTGGCAGATTTATCAAACGTACCAAGTATCTCTGTGTTTCCTGAAGTCCTAAAAGACTGAAATTTGGTATATCTGCTTCAAAATTGAGTTGCAAGATTCCACCCGAACAAATATACTTACATACGAGTACATTGCAAGTTGAATAAAAGCTTTTAAAAAAAGAGGTAACGATAGAGAGTGGGCCATGAAAATGATGTACCTACAAGAAATAGATCCAAAAAAAATTTAGGGCACCTGCCAAAAAGAAATGAAATCCCACCAAAAACATTTCATGTAAAAAGTTAGCCAAGACTCACAAGTTCATAATGTTTTCACTGTTAAAAAGTTATGAGATCTCTAGTAGAGCCAAGCCCCTAGCTGAGCTTAGATTTGTGCTGGCCATGGGACCTATCCCAAGTCCAAAGTAATATAGCTCTTAAATGTTCTTGACTATATCACATTTATAACAATAAATAACAAATCACTCTACTTACAAGCACTGATTCTACAAACCCTATATCTTGGTAAAAAAGTACGGCTTGGCCGTTTAATGTTCGTAAAACTATTACATGACATAACATATTAAACGTTAAAAGTTATTAAACGGCCAAGCCGTCTTTTTTTTTACCAAGATGTAGGGTTTGTAGAATCAGAGCTTGTAAGTAGAGTGATTTGTTATTTATTGTTATAAATGTGATATAGTCAAGAACATTTAAGAGCTATATTACTTTGGACTTGGGATAGGTCCCATGGCCAGCACAAATCTAAGCTCAGCTAGGGGCTTGGCTCTACTAGAGATCTCATAACTTTTTAACAGTGAAAACATTATGAACTTGTGAGTCTTGGCTAACTTTTTACATGAAATGTTTTTGGTGGGTTTCGATTTACATGTAACTTTTAAGCTACACATTTTTACAGAAATCTTGAAAAGCACAGTTCAGATACGTACCTATCATAATTACAAAGGATACAGATACGTACCTACATTAATTTCTAAATGGTGTCTACAAAACACTGAGTTTGATTGGTAGATAGGTATATTCAAATGAGAACCAAACTATGTTTGTTTGGAACGTACTACAAATAAACTCCTCTTAAGTAAGGTCAATGAAAAACGATCATGACTGACTGACTGATGATGATCGTTTTTATCGACAATAATTTTCTAGTTGTACAACACTATGGGTTTGTCCTATGTTTCTGCGAATCACCAATGCACCAGCTTTCTCCGCATGAGAACACAACACAATGATGAAAACTGGAGCCGTGGAAATAATACGCAATTAATTACTGGCACGCGACGAATATCACTATTTGTTATTCTGTAAAGTATAGGTAGGTACTCGTCGTCATTGACACAATCAACTATGAAACATTCTATTCATTATATCAAACCAACACTAAACTGAACTAAAACCCTTCTTCCCTTCTCCTATCTTTCATGCAATACTTTACATTCCGTTTAGAAGATGGCAATAAATGACTACCTAGCACTAAAAGTTTAGTGGAATGAAAAAGTTTATATTCCAAAGTTTTATGCACTTCCAGAGCTCAGAGATTAATCCTAATGCGTGCTATAGGCAATTTATTCGTCTATCAGGTAGGATAAAGTGTATCTGTATGGGTTACTAAAAACATGTTTGCACCAGCTGACCGCATTCCAGACAAATGGTTAGTCCGTGGTTGCGCGCGCTCCCTTTTACCTTGCTGAGGCCACACACCGAACACTTGCAGGCTGTTATAGCTGTGCAGGTGTCGTTACACGCATGTAACACCTATTAATCGGTCGTCAAAGTGTGAAACATTATAATACTGCCGTCCTATTTATCAAAAACAGTCAACTACAAAAAGTAGTTTTGGAGTTATCGCCAAAAAACGTGGGAATTTTCTAAAAACCAGTCAACTGAGATCAAGCTCCGTCAAGGGAAACTAAACCTTTCTGCACTTTCTGTTCAAAGGCTACGTTCTGTACGTACCTAATTTTTGTTGACCTATAATCATGAAAAGCAGGTAGCAATATCTTATAGCACAAGTATCGAAAAGGAAAAATCCCAAAACCGGGAATTGGAAATTAAAAGGTGAATAAGACCGACTTCCACTCGATTTTATTTTCCCGGAAAATCAATGAGCTCCCATGCGATTTTAAAAAACTAAATCCACGCATTTGAATTCCCGGGCATCGTCTCTAGTTTATAATACTTAGTGCAGATTGCGGATTAAATTAAAGACCAGTAACGAAATAACTCAAACAAAACTAAAAGTTGAAGAGAAAATTATCGCATGCAATATGTAAAGATGCCAATATGCAATATAACTAATTAAACAAGCAATTATGTACCTACAACACGCAACGCGAATTACGCAAACACAGAAAATTATGTAAAAAAAACGACTCTATTAGCTATCAGAAATGATCTTTCACATATTTTCACAATAGGTAGATATATCGTAATTGTCAGTAGGTACTAGGTACCTACATGTAGATAGGTATTACATGATCGCAGCGTCGTGTATCTGATATTAACCAAGTGTTATGTGGTTGCTGGTAGTGGTTGTTATGAACCTCTTTAAATACTTATCTACATATATATTTAACACTAGGTTTTGCCTGCGACTTTGTCTTTTATTGTATTGCCTATATAGCACTAGGGCAGTGGTTCTCAAACTTTTTTGGTGACGGAACCCTTTTGGGAAGCAAACTACTTGATGGAACCCTACAATAAAACAATAGTTTTTAAAAGTGTATTCTTTTTTAACAAGCATAATAAAAGTACAATGTAAACGTTAGGTACTAATTATTACTTACTTTAACCACATGGCAAATACAATAATAGAATATATTCTATTAAAAAAGAAAAAATCTAACTAATGGGAGGTATGAAACTGTTTTTTATTTTTCATCAATTGGTTGTAAATTGTAAATGTTGATACCAAACTTATGAGATATTGTACCAGCTATTCTAGGTAACACATGTTTCTACAAATACAAATAAATAAATACCTAAATAAATATACCTACGTGCGGCCGCGGAGTCAAAACGTTCGACCAGAGAGAGGTGTTTTGATTTTTTTTCTAAATTCTTGCGGAACCCCTACAGAGGTAACGCGGAACCCTCGGGTTCCGCGGAACACACTTAGAGTATAGCTGCACTAGGGAATAGTGAGAGCTATACTGTATATATCAGTGAAAAAAGTTTTGAAATCGGTTTTATCTATTTGAAGATAACCTCTTATAACCAAACTAAATAGGCAGGACACATACTTCGAAAAACCGATTGTCGTTGCGGTCCCAAGGTGCTGGAATGGCGACCTTGCACCGGAAAGCGCAGCGTTGGAAGAACCTTCACTAAGTAGGTGGACGGACGACATCAGGCGAGTCGCACGAAGCCGCTGGATTCAGGCGGCGCAAGACCGTGGCGTGTGGAACTCCCTACAATATCTATAATCCAAGAAAATCGGTTCAGCCGTTTGAAAATTATCAGCTCTTTTGTAGTTACTGTAACCTACAATTGTCGGGGGTGTTATAAATTTTTAATTTACACTTGTAGTACAATAAGTATGAATTAAGTACGCAAATTGACGTCTATTTATACAGCAGTTATTTTTAACGCAGACGGATGATTTTACAATGAGTTAAAAATATGTTTAAACAGATGTGAAAACGTCATTAATTCACTGGCATTAACGCCTCTCCCACACGGTTATGAGACTACTTGGTAACTCGATAATTGACCGGATTTCTATAAATTAAGTACCTACCTATAGAATTTGCAGTTTATACCTTATTAAAACTTTCTGGTCCAATTCAACAGACCCAATAGATAACATCTTCGTCGAACTCGAAACTCGTCATCGAACATGTTTGACAAACATACCCTAATCAATGCGCGCTCCCCATAGCGCTTTTCATACAAGCGTAGTTTGATTCTCATTTGAATAGTAAGTAGCCAATCAAACTCAATTAAAGTAAATATGTTCTAGAAATAAATATCAGTGTCTGCGGTTTGTGAAATTTCTGTAAAAATTTATAAAAGCATTTTAAAAGTTACACCAGCTCAAAGATTTGGATGTAAATATTGGAGACCGTTTTAGTTTTGCCTACGTCTTTGACTATTGTAAGGTTATTTTTAAAAATTGATTTGAGTTGTCAAAAATAATATAAAATTATTAATTTACCTAATGCAGGTAGTTTGATAAAATCGATATTTTGCTCATTCGATGTCATACAATCTGTTGCTAGGAGGCCAACAAGATTGAACTTGCATAAATACGGGTGTTTCGAAGGTTTTAGTTCAGTCTCCTTCTGAGATTCGGAGCGATATCGCATATTTTCGGTATTTGGGTTGTGAACTGGATAATTAGATGTTGTGATAGCAATCACGCTCTAATTAAATTATTTATTTTGGCATTAGTTTGTTTAGATTAAAACTCTCGGATAACCTTGCACATTAAACTTGTGTTTTTTTTGTGTTGGTTTTGGAGAGGACATTCCAATAATTCGATAAAAATATTTAAATAATACCTGCTTTTCTGAGTGACGCCAATAATTCAGAAGTGGGATGTGTCTCACGTTGTCTTAATTTCGTTTTGGTATCTTTTTGTAAACAACCCACATTTGATTAAAATTTTTATTGAGTTTGATTTGGTGATTAAAATTTTTAGTTTTTTTAAGAATTTAGTCTTTTGTGAAGTGGAAAGTAATTTGCAATAAGTGGTTCAGATTTTGTATACATCGAATGAGAAGTTAGTCGTTTGGATTTATTGTTGACTTGATATTAAAACTGAGAGTTCGGCAGTTCAAGGGTAGGTTTTAATGATTTGACGGAGGGCAGGATAGCCCATGATTTGGATTTGACTTAGGGCAAGGAAGCCCGCGACTGACATGACAAGATTGATTAGAAACACGAGGACGTGTTAAATTCAGGACGGCCGAACTGTAAGGTTATTTTTAAAAATTGATTTGAGTTGTCAAAAATAATATAAAATTATTAATTTACCTAATGCAGGTAGTTTGATAAAATCGATATTTTGCTCATTCGATGTCATACAATCTGTTGCTAGGAGGCCAACAAGATTGAACTTGCATAAATACGGGTGTTTCGAAGGTTTTAGTTCAGTCTCCTTCTGAGATTCGGAGCGATATCGCATATTTTCGGTATTTGGGTTGTGAACTGGATAATTAGATGTTGTGATAGCAATCACGCTCTAATTAAATTATTTATTTTGGCATTAGTTTGTTTAGATTAAAACTCTCGGATAACCTTGCACATTAAACTTGTGTTTTTTTTGTGTTGGTTTTGGAGAGGACATTCCAATAATTCGATAAAAATATTTAAATAATACCTGCTTTTCTGAGTGACGCCAATACTATGTATTTATTTAGTAGTGTCTTGTTTCATAAAAGAGTACCTATTGGATTTCTTGTAGATAAATCCAAAAAAACCTGCAAGCGGATGCACAACAGACTTGTCAGTAGGTAGGTACCTAGTCCAGACTATCAAGTCGTGCCGTTTCTGCAATCTGCGCCCGTTTTAACACGTTAACATACTTTTGCCTTTAAGAGTATTTCCTATATTCTAACTGATTGAAAAACTTTGAAAAAAAAAGTCTTCGTATTCACACTGTGTCTTTACTTCATTTACTACGTCTCTGAGTAATATGCAGATTTACTTACTTAGACCTAATAAGACTCAAACTAGTTTAGAACATTAGTTTATTGAATACTTGACATAGAAAGGAAGAAAAACACTCAAATATTTATGTAAGTTACTGATTTGGAAGAAAAACACTCAAATATTTATGTAAGTTACTGATTTTAACTGATATTTTTTCTTTAAATTTATTTGATTCGGAAGATTACCTTTAAGTTAATGTTAGATTGTCGAAATGATGTTATTAACAAACAAAAACAAACAGACTGGACAAAGTGATGTAACAGTATGTGCGAACTGTAATTCATGTACTTACTATGTGCTAGTAAGGCAGACCGTACAGTGTCTATCAGCCAGTAATCAAATTTCACCATTGTTATTTACGAATAGGGATTATTTTATTAAGTTGATCGCACATTGGAACTGAGCTTTAAAAGGCGTAAGAGCTGCGCACGCATATTTTAACCTTAAGGTCTTAACATCAGGACCTTCCCTAGAAGTTTCTTGTATAAACTCTTCATGCAAGAACTGCCAATTTTAATGTCACTTTCATTAAAATGACCGGTCACCTAAATTCCATTAAGCCTATAATAATTAATTATTGTTATCGATGTCATGGATGCCAACTTTAAACTTTCATAATGAACTATGAGTTATTACAATAAATGATGTAAATTATACAACTGTTGGATTGATAGGTATAATGTACCATTCTGTACCCGTCTGTCCAGAAGCTAACATACAATACATCGTATGAAAACACTAAAACCTGTTGACCCGTCGTAAAACGACGTGAAACATCGTTCACCTACTTTGGAAACAAAACTTATCTTCGAAGGCTGAATAATTCGAAACCATTGTACATGTACCTCGTAGCCCGCAGTAGATAGGTACATGTAAATACAATGGATGGAAATACTACAATCTGTGGGCATACATAATAATCGTAGACTACGTGACATTTGGTAAATAAGTTTGAAAGTTTCAAGTTGTTAGAATATTATTTCGACATCGCAACATACGAGCATACGAGTAGATAAGACTCTTGAAAAAATGTTCAAGAAACCTCATTATGATTTTTCAAATAATAGGTACTATTTAACGATATCCCACTTGAGGAGTTAGGTATTCAAAAATTAATTTCATATTCATGAGGTTTTCAAAAGATTTTTTAGAATATGTAGAGGTAGGTATAACTAGTTTTTTTAAATAGCAGGCGGACAAACACACAGATAGACAGACAGACAGACAGATAGAAATGTTTTAGTTAAAAATTTGTTAAGGTTATTACTTGTTATCGATACTACACAGCTTTGCTACATACTTACAGAAAATGCCAGCGATTTCAGCAGCATCGAGCACACGACGCTGACGTGAAATTAGCGGCAGTCAAGTCAGTAACAGAGTGTACTATTTCTTAAAAATTTCAAAATAGCCTCCATGAAATTTAAAAATAAAATAAAAAGTATTATTTCTTCTATGAAGGTGCGGAACCCTTCATGTGAAAATCCGTCTAGCACTTGAGTCTTGAGTTTTTGAGGGCCAGGAACTTTGCTTGACAATGCCATGATTTACTTTATATATTTTTTGTCTTTTTTTTTATGAAGATAGGTTAGGTACCTTGAATTTTTTATCAAAATAAAGATTATAGGCACCTATCCTATGGCATATCCTGGCTTCAAACTCTGTGTACGCCACTGGAACCAATAGCTTACGGATTGTGGTGAAGCGCAAGCAAATATCGTAGATTTCGTTTTCAACCATGCATGGTAAACACTATTAGCCCAGTTAGCATTTATTTACTCATATACCTACCCAACGTTTATTTGAGCCTAATTGCTAAGAACGTCACGTATGCGACATGTTTATTCTTAGTTAAAGGTTGCAAAGACTCTAGACGACTGTAGACCGACGAGATTTTATGACTACCGCAGTCCTATACATAATTAGACAAGCATATACTTAGGTAGGGACTTATATGGGCAATTCTACCAGTTGAACGTAACTAACAATCTTATTTTTTAAAGATGTACTTAATACCTAATACTTCATAGGTACATTTTAATTTTAGGTATGTAAGTAGCTATACAGGATGAAAACACTGTTTTTTTGTCAAAATAACAGATATTCAAACAATTAATGCTGGTTTTAAAACTTCGTCACCTAGATAGTTTTTACCCTTACCAGGCTAATAATATCACAGGTTAGTCCAATTCCATCTTAGACTTTTTAATACCACCAAGTGAAATCGTTGTCAAGAGCTAACTTGTTGAATAAAAAAATGACAAAAAACTTTGAATAAAATTAACGCAATGGCTCAAAAAAGAATTTGTAACACTGACTGGCTCCGTGAATTTAAAATCAAAATCAGAATTTAAACAAAGCAAGTAGGTAGGTATAGGACTTCGTCTGTGTTGGTGTTGGCTGGCGGGCGTGCTCTGTCTTTTTGGAGTGTTTTTTTTTTTTTTGTTAAAACTGACTGGAACGAGCGCCGGCACAGACGGGGTCCATACTTGTCTAATTTAACTAACTTGTTACAAGTAACTACAAACTTGACATTAGCTAATCTTTGTAAAGCCAGACGAGAGAGAAAAAAAAAAAAGGTAGGTATACGATATCTGAAAGGCTTTGAAACCTAAATGAAAACGTAGAACTATTTTGATAAAAGAATGGGTTAGGTCGCTTTTGTTACGAGGTTGTCATCAGATTCAAACGTTATTCAAAGGTTGATTTTATTTATGCAAATTCACTATGGACAAACTGAATAGCCGAATCTCAATAGCTGCCCAATTTATTGATGATGTTTGGTCAAGCGGATTTTACTGCGCAATCCTTCATGGGAATCGGATGGCACGCCTTTGAATTTTTGGATCTTTAATTAAATATGCGATGACCCTTGCGCTTAGCTTAAAAGATAAACATATTTTATTAGAACAGAATAGAATATGTTTTTATTTAAGTCAGTTAAGGAAAACTAACTTACATGTATTTAGCCTATATTATATGAAACGGAAAAAGAAAATTTTGGATATTTTCTAAACGTAGACGTATCATGTCAAACGATTCACCTATGAAACTGCATCAGTTGGTACTCGACTACGGCAAAACCAAAAGGAAGGGTTATGATTTTAGCAGTCTATGTATGTATGTAGGTTTTTATTTGTGTGCTCCACGGAAGCGCCTAAAATACTCAGCCGATTTTGATGAGATGTCAATCGATTCGTTATTATCGTCCTGGTGACATAGGCTTTTTACGAAAAAAATCGATCTGACGGGTGGTATACTTACATCCAAAAAAGGAGAGGTCTCCAAAAATTTTTTTTTGCTATTGTATCGAGTGGAATATCAAATGAAAGAGGAAAGAATTCTGATTTCATAAGAAATATAAATATAGTATAATGTTCCATGAACAATGACCCAAAAAGAGGGTCGTGTAAATAAGTTTGACGTGTGTATCTGTGTATCTGTCTGTGGCATTGTAGCTCCTAAACTAATGAACGGATTTTAATTTAGTTTTTTTTGTTTGAGAGGTGGCTTGATGGAAAGTGTTCTTAGCTATAATCCAAGAAAATCAGTTCAGCCGTTTGAAAGTTATCAGGTCTTTTCTAGTTTCTGTAACCTTCACGTTTTGTCGGGCGTGTCATAAATTTTTAATTTATATTTGTATACTATGTCTATCGCTGTCTATCGGCAGTTTGCGGGTAGTAGTCGTGTTTTACATCAGTGAGATGTGATGTACCTAGATATAGCAGCCACATGTTCCGAGTCGCTTCACACAGACGCACAGACTGTTGCATAATAACAACAGCGCGTAACAGGGGCGGCGAAAGTCTTCTTATTAATAAGATTAATTAGTGGCCAATATTTTATTCACACAATAATCACGCTCAGATTCTTATAATATTGTAATGTTGAAAAAGTTTGCAAATATAACATTTAAGTGAATTAGTACTACTAGTGTTACTAGTAGGTAAGTAGTAGTAGTTTTATGTAGACAAAATATTCTCTTCATCTTTTCTCTTCTCTATTGCTATTTTGTTTTAATAACAAAATTTTTGTTTTAATAACAAAATAGCAATGCGCATTTGTCTATACTTAATACATAGATCGTTCATTAATTTCTAAACTTAGTGATTCGCCGTTTATAAATGAAAAAAAAATACTTTTCTTAACACCTTTAACATTAATGTAGCGCTAAAAAGTCAATCATTTATCTAATCTGATTTAAAAATAGATACTCGGAAAAAAATAAAAATATGGATCTTATTACAGCAGGCGATTCACAGAAGCCACTTCCTGTACTGATAGCAAAAAGTCTCCTGTATAGGGTTCTGTACCTCAAAAGAAAAAACGGAACCCTTATGATCACTTTGTTTATTGTCTGTCTGTCCGTCTGTCGTGTCTGTCAAGAAAACCTATAGGGTACTTCCCGTTGACCTAGAATCATGAAATTTGGCAGGGAGGTAGGTCTAATAACACAAGTAAAGGAAAAAATTCGAAAACCGTGAATTTGTGCTTACATCACAAAAATAATAAAATGTGTTCATGAATAAATAATAAATTATTTTCAATTTTCAAAGAACGATAACTATACCAAATGGGGTATCATATTATGAAAGGGTTTTACCTGTACATTCTAGAACAGATTTTTATCTATTTTTATGCATAACACTTTTTGATTTATCGTACAAAATGTCGGAAAAATACCCGAGTACGGAACCCTCGGCGCACGAGTCTGACTCGCACTTGGCCGGTTTTTTAGAACATGCCGCCTCCGCGCATGTAATAACTGTTATTACAACAACAAAAAAATGCATAATAAATCCATGTTTATGTAAATTTTTGCCTTAATAATTGACTCTTTTGTACAATCAACAACATAAAATTAATACCTAGCCTTTTTAGCTCAATAAGAGAAAGAAATAAAGGCGAGTTTAGCGTAAAAGTATTTAAGAAACTACATAAGTGTAATGTGTACTGTATAGTTGGAAAAGCATGGGAATATCGAAGGAATTCCTTATTAAGATTCTCATCGGCCATTGTTCCTTCATGTATATTCGTGTCTAATTCATTAATAATGTCTATTTAGACATAATTATTCCGGCTAATCATTCGTTTCGTGCGTAACGCTACTTAGATATAAAAGTACCTAGGTACACGTAAAACGTACATTCTTGCTTGGTATCTTCTCTATGTGTAAAAATATAAGCACATATTTTTTGCCAATATATAATTATATAATTGCATGATCTACAATTCTTATCTGATCTATTTTATGATAAATTACCGTTTAGCTGGAAAATGCAAAAAAAAAAAAAAATTTTTTTGCAAATGTAGTTTTTCACAATTGATTTATTTAAATGGTGTGCATTTGTAAGTACCAATATTTAGGTCTATGCGAATTATTGTAACCTTGACTACCAAAAAATAGAACTTGTCCTATTTTTTGAGCTAACTTGATTGGGCTATATATTCCAAGAGTGTTGAGATTACTCGTAAGAACATCTTGTTTATGTCTATTGTAAATTGTAATATCTAAGCATCTAAGCGTGGATTTAACTCGCTCCAGCAATGCACGGGGCTGCAATTGCATATATGCAACGTCATGGCATAATAATTAATAATAGGTAACTTACTTATTATTATTGGAAATTGAATATTTGAAACGAGCATTCACCGAGTTTCTTGCTGATTCTTCTCGGTAGGAACGACATTCTGAATTAAAATGAGTGGTAATTTTTTTTGACCAATGAATAATAAAGCACTTGTTAAAGATTATTTCTATTCTATTTGGGAAATAAATACCTAGGTTGTAGGTAGAGTAGGTAAGTATATAGTTTCTAACGCACTCACAAAACGTTAACATGTTAACTGTTAAGTGCTGTCTGATTGTGTTTGGTTAAGAATTAGAACGTCTCGTTAAATAATTCATTCGCCTGCAGTTGACCTTACATAGTGCAATGCGACTCGGTACCTATGGAATGCGTTAATAAAATAACAAGGTAGGTTCACTAAGGTATATTAAATTAAAGCATTTTGTAATTTTCGTTCACTGAAAAAAAGTGAAGACAGAAGCGCGAACCCGTTTTCAATAAAAAAATTGTCAGTCAGTATGGAAAGTGGAAGTGAAAACTAAAAGCTATAAAATAACAGTAAGTAGTTTTTTCTATGGATTTTCAGTTAACTGTTTAGTAGCATCAAAAATGAAAATTTCATCCCACCCAACCCAAAATCGCCAAAACGCGTCTATAGAAGTTTTCATTTCAAGATCGATATAGATAAGGTACGAGTATATTATAGGTAAGTAATATGTCTGTGCACTCCAATAATAACCGACTGGCCAAGTTTATTTCGTTAATTCATGGAAGCGGCAAACTTATACATAATTAGCACGCCAAAGCCCCACTGCACTCTTAGATAGGTTACAAAATGTACAGTAAGTACCTAAGTACTTATAATTTTTCAAAATAGGTTTTGCAGTAACTTCTTGCCTACTCATAATATTAATAACACATAAAAGTAACATAAAAAACAAGTGTTTTTCAATGAAAATAACAACTAAGTTTAATATTATTATGACGACAATCATTTAGTATCGAATACCAATTACGTCAAAGTTATAGGTACTTTAATACTGCATCTTGAATTACGTCAGGTATTACAAAGTACATATAAGTAAATCCATACTAATATTATAAATCCGAAAGTGTGTCTGTCTGTCTGCTACCTTTTCACGGCCCAACAATTTAGGTAACCGATTCTGACGTTTGGTACACGGTTAGCTTATATCCCGGGGACGGACGTAGGCTACTTTTTATCCCGGAAAATCAAACAGTTCCCACGGGATCTTTAAAAACTCTAGTCCTCCATAAAAATTCTGATGAGAAGAATGTTTCAAATATAAGTAAACGTAAGGAGTGGGACTAAAGGAATGTGAATCTAATTTCCTGAAAAGCCGGCAACGCATTGGCAGTTTGTCTGGTGCCATGGGTTGTGGTAATCGCTTAACATCAGGTGACCCAATTTTTATATAAAAAATAATTACATATAAAAAATCTTCGTCTAGGTACAATAGAGTCAACTTCATTTTTCCTGATTTTTCACAAAGAAATCTGTTCTCAGATAGATAAGAACAAAAAAACAATAGCCAATAAAACAAAAATTACCTATCAGCTATTAGTTCACAGCCGTGACAAATCATAACAAGCAACGCTAATTCCCCCATTGTAGGGTAAATAACGGTGACCGAGCACGTTCCATGAAAAAAAACTAGATTTTCGCCCCAAATTTCACGGCTATGAACGGGTGATGTTTATGACATTACTAGTTTATTTCGACCTTCATAATCATGTGTGGATAGTATAAAATTATACAGGGTGGTAACGCAAGTGATTATTTTCACTCAATAATATACAAAAAGCTAATCAAAATCTACCTAGTTGTAGAAACAACGGTGTCTCGAGAATACAAAAACTTAATAATGCAATATTAATTTAGTTTAAATTATTAATAAACCAAGACGTTACTACTAAGCTTTTTTTTCATAAATAATGTCTATCTTTGCTGTACCTATTCTACTCCTTTACAACCTTTAGATCTGCCAAAGGTCACTGGTAGAGATCTCTTGTAGAGATAAGTGCTTGCCTTGTCCACTTTTTCTTTCTTTTTATTTTTATTGTTACAACTTTCTGGTACAAATAAATAAATAAATAAATGTTTTTTTAATAGGTATAAAAGATAACTGAAATAAAATAACACTTGATTCTAGTGTATACTAGACAGAGTATTGAAATTACGCAATCTACGAGATCTGTCGAACACAATCACGTTATAATTTCAAGCACGTGTTTTCCTGTTCTGTTTCTTTTTAACTATTATTCCAAGGGGAATATACATTTTCTAGGAACGAGTTAAAACAATCCGTGTTTCAGTATATATATTTTTTTACTATTTATAATGAATGAACAAATCTACAAGTGTTAATAGGAAAACAAATAATCAAAAAAATAATACACAGAATCTATAGTGAAAGTATGGTAGCGTAGAAGATTCACAATCACCAAGGTGGATTCGCTTCACCACCAAATAAATGGTAAGAAGTAAATATATTTCAAAAGCATTTATTAAGAGAAAATTTCAATGTCATTTCGAGAACGCGTCCAAAAGTAACAATCGCTCTAGTGACAACGCCATGTATTAGAACTACATAAGTGTGTAATATAAAAAACGTTCCTGAAATGACTATTTTCAGCGTGAATTTCTTTAAAAACAGTACAAAAATATTTGTGTTTGTAACTAAGTTCATATAAAATAATTTAGATCATACATAAGCTTAGCGAGAATTTTAGCTAATTTTCATAATCATAGCATCTAAGAAGTTTTATCGTAAAAACCAAACTGGAACTTGTCAATTGCAACCTTGGTGATTTTCAGCCAAAAATTAAAAAATCATATGTTTTGTGCAAAGTCTACGTATTTTCAATTAAAATTTTTGGGTAAGTACCTATCTAAAAAATAATTTCCTGCACGCACAGTTTAAATCGTTTCCACCCTATATAGTCTGTTACTTGTATTCTACCTACCTATATAACTTTTTATTTGCTTCGTGGTTCTTCGCCGTGATATAGATAATATCAGTCATTTTATTGTCCCTTTTATAGTCCATTAACTTGAGTATGCGATATAACCTATGTACTTAATTTTATTATAATGGGAACGAGAAAATATGATATTTCTTTACCATTCCTTGAATCCTGTGATTTTTGACAAACCGCAGAAACGAATCCCGTGCGTACTATTTCGAGATCGAAAGATATAAGAATCGGGCCGCATCCATATATTTCCCGACCCAATTTCCTTCGCTATCTTTGCCGCGAACTTGGTTCTTAATTACTCGTGATTACTTAAACTTGTAATGTGATCCACACATAAGCCAATGTGATCACCAGATATGGCACAAGTTTTGCAAATTACCATACAGTGCAGTGTGAACAGAGAGGCTAGGATCGGTGAATGGATTAGGTGTGGACTCACCCTAATAGATTGAAAGTAAGCCTATAATAAAAAAAATACGGACCGGATCCATCTCCTTTTTGGAAGTCGGTTAGAGATATAAGTTATTTAATTAGATCATAGTATTAAATAGGCGTGGTCTTGGAGCCCAACCGAAAAAGTGAAAGCAGAAATATAAATAAAAATATCATCTATTCCGCAAATGATCTTAATTTCCAGATTTATTAACCGGAAAAATAATTATATTTGTCCGGTTTTAATGCGTAACACAATTAACGTTTATATAAGCGAGAATACTATCCTGTTATAATATAAATGATTGCCAAATATCTCAAGAAGTGAACTTTTACGACGCTACTAGAATTAGTCTTAACATGTTCCTATGTTAATATTACAATGGTTTTAATTGGGGTTACATAATATAAAAATCTAGCTATAATATAATTATTATTTACTTAATGATTTTATTTCAAATGTTCAATTAATTTAATAACTCTTTTGATGTAAGTAATACCTATAAGGTATCTATTTTATTTGTTACACTTAAACGCTTTAACTTTTTTTTCTCTCTCGTCAGGCTTTTACAATGATTAGCCAATGTCAAGTTTGTAGTTATTTGTAACTAGTTAGCTAAACTATACAAGTATGGACCCCGTCTGTGCCGGCGCTCGCCGACATACACACGGCACCCCCTTAGAGCGCTTTCCAGTCAGTTTTAACAAAAAAAAACACTCCAAAAAGTCACAACACGCGCGCCAGCAAACGCCACCACAGACGAAGTCCACGCTTTAACTTTAATTACACTTTAAACAAAATTAATTTAGTATGTACGAGTAGGTACCCTATTTCGACATCGCTCGACAAGTATATTTATTTGACATCGATTCTAAAATGTCAGTAAGTTGCTCAAACTGCTTACTTATTCGGCAAAGCATCGCGCCAATCTGTACACAGTTTAGCAATCGTTTAGAATTTAGACTTTTCCGCACATGTTTACGCACCCAATTAAATATGTTGAAATAATTTAAATGACAAATTGTACTTAGTATTCACAGCATGGACCATATGCAATGCTTATCTTTATGTATACCAGTTTGCAACTATACGGAAAGTCATCATCACCTACTTCTTACTGTGTTAAAAGCTTACCACATACCGAGATGGCGATCGCATATTGCAGGTATATAAGGTATACCTATGTTCTATACAGCAATATTACAATAACATACAATTATTATTTAGTTAGTCGAATCAGTCATATAGGTATGGTTTAATATTGTAACGAATAGCTGCTTATTATGTAACAGTAATATACCTAAGTGAAACATGAGGATATAAACTAATATCTTATGTAAGTGTATCTAATAGTTTATTATCTTCAATTGCTTATTATTTACTGTTTGTCAAGCTAACACATATTACCAAGCTATTCATAACATTACTGTAAGTTATCATAACTTCGTTTATCACCTATTCAGTCAGTTGTTTTTACAATTATCGAAACCTGATCGAAACAAAAACTAGTAAAGTTACTATTTAAACGAAACGGATATTGGCTAGATTTTAAATGTGGCGGTATGCGTCTACCTATTTCCCATTTGGCTTCAAATATGCCATTTAAAAAGCGCTTTAATTTGTCCAGTATCTACTGTGCCTAAGTAAAATAAATAAGCACATATTTTGCTTCGAAAAACGTTAATAATTAGAGTTGTGATTTAATAGAAATAGAAAGATTTTTTATTGAGATAAACATTTATAAACTTGTTTTTGAATCGTTATTGAATCTACCACTGGTTTGGAATGTCCTACCTACCGAAAAAAACAGCAAGAAACTCGGCGGTTGCTCCTTCCAAATGTTCAAGTTGCAGTATTACGAGTAGGTACATAAGCCATGTACCTAATAATAGTAGATCTTATCTCATCGCTCTCTTTTATCATCTTCATAATCTCCGATTATTATGCTTTTTTCAGGAGCATACCTATTTTTCAATCAAAAAACTTCATGATTATGAGGCGTAGCTATAGATATAAAGCAAAAAGACTAAGCAAAGTGTATATAAAATTAATAACTATACGTAAAATATAATATGAATGTACACAATATTTATAATTAAAATTAAGAATAAATAGGTATACAGGTCAAAATATGAATAATATAGCAACAATTATAAAATACTAATTTATATTGTGTCTAGAAACAAATTGTTATAATAACAATAAAATGGAAGTCGAAAAGTTGTGAGTTTCATTTAAATTTGTTTATATGATTGCCTATTTGGCACCGATTTCTTCGACGATACTAAGCAAAGTTTGAAGGCACGGATAACACTTTAGCAAACTACCTATCGTTTATAGCTCAAGCACGAAATAGTTTGTAGCACGCAAGAGCTTCTATTCTAGCATTTGTTTCAAGACTAGTAGATATTGTGAATTCGCACGCATTTCTGTAGATTCTAAAAATAAGTACCTAAGTACTTTCCACGGCCATACAGGGACAACAATTTTTTTATCAAGTCTAGAAATCTTAATCTAGAAAAATTAATGTACAAAAATTTGAATAAATAGTAAAGATCCATTGCAACGCCTTTTTATACGCGTTTATTTATTATTTCCAATGATGCTCCTTAGTTATTTACTAAAATATAATACGTACTTATTATGTATTAGCACATATAAAAATATCTTAGCATAACAAAATAATTATCTACCATGAAAATAATTATTAATGTGATAAATGTGATATCATCAAACAAATTCAGATATAATAGGTACTCATAGATCAATCATAATGTATACAATCTCAAAAAAATTGTTGTGATTGCTTGAATTTGTGGTATTCTCGTTGCAACAGTGCATTGTAGCCAATAGTGAGCAAGCGTCAACCAATCAAAGGTGATTGCGATCGTGATATTATAGCTGTTACTGCAGCGCAATCAAGCCTAAAATATACCTTTGCGTTCGTTATTATATCGACTGTTTTCATGATAGCAGCCATTTCACACAAAGCAACCCTATCTAGAAAATTGAACATGTGCTGGAAAGAAACATTCGCGCGAATTATTATTTTTTATTGCCCCATTTGGTAAACGCACCTTGAACTTTCCTGCTTATTTTAACTTGAATTCAATGTTTCAAGTACCTACTTTAATCGATCCCAAACTTGGCTTGTTTTTATCGTTTCTGTATAGTGCTTTACCTACTTACATCGATGCCTACTTATTAATTTACTTGTAATATTAAAAATGACCTCAATTCCACGATAAATTATGTACTGTTTGTTCTTGAATCTGTAAACTTAGTTTTAATTTGACATACCTATTACTCACTACATGACATACCTACAAATAGAAACTATTTATTTAATTTATTTAGCGTTACTAATTTAATAATTATGTAACATTAAATTAATCTTAATTTATAATGATTGAATAATGATTGTGTATAATAAATGTAATTAATATATTGTAAATTGCGATGCCCTGACAGGGCGTCATGTAACTATACTTATCTAGCTTTAAGTTATATAGTTATTAGTACATGACAGCAATGAAATAAATAAATAAATAAATAAATAAATGAATAAAAATGCGTAAATTAAAAAAAAAAATTCAAAATGTTTTTATTCAATTAAACTTTTATAAGTGCTTTTGAATCGTCAAAAAAATCTACCACTGGTTCGGAATGCCGTTCCTACCGAGAAGAACTAGCAAAAAACTCGGCGGTTGCTCTTTTCAAGTACATATTCAATTTACAATAATATGCCATACTGTATACAAGCAATTGCAGCGCCGTGTATTGCTGGAGCGAGTCAAATCCAAGCTTTTTTGTCAAATACCTACCTTTACCTAAGTAGGTAGTTATTGTGTCATACTAATTATTCCTTTATCCTGTGTCCGTAGAACGGCCCATTTGCTTAACCGATTTTGACGAAATTTGTACAGAGACAGTTTGTATCCCGGATATAGAGAAGGGTTACTTTTTATCCAAAAAAATCAAAGAGTTCCGTAGAGATTTTTGAAAAACTAATTCCACGCAGACGAAGTCGCAGCCATCATCTAATCGTACAAACATTGAGACGCCAAAATGTACTAAGTTAGGTAGATTATTTCTACCTGTGCGAAGGAATTATCGACATTTTAATATTGGCTTTTGCAAGTATATATATTTAAGAAGATCCACGCCCATATCGGACACGAGTTAAATGTCAAGGCAAACCGCAAGATCAAATTAACGAAAAAATATGAATTTAAAAATTGTTGGTGTGCAGTATCAAGAAAGGAGCAATACGAAATGGCATTTTCAACATCTTTTACATTAGCCGGTTTGTGTTTATCTTTTTTTGTGATCTAAGTATATATTTTTCTATAGGTACATAGTAGGTATAATCTTTTTCTATAAGTAGGTGCATATAACAAGTCGTAATCAAAAAAAGTATAGAATAAACATGACTGCCTTGCCAAAAAACGAACTAAATAGTACCTACTTAGTTTTTTTTTACGTTAGAAAATGGTGCCAACAGTCGCCATATTGAATTTTTTTCAAAAAATTTATAGTCAGTCACTTGAGATGAGGTAAGGATTCTAACGATACCCCGTACATCCGTAACTCTTCAATCATTTAAAAGTTATGATGAAATCAAGAAACTCACATACATACATATTCATACATACATGAACACTGAAAACATTACACTAATTTATTGGGAAGTCGAGCAAAAATAACTGGCCTGACTGACTGGTGACTGCGATCTATCCAACGCACTGGGGTTATAAACTTGTAACTAAGTTTCTTTTCTGACATAGGCACCCACTTTATGGATATTCTACCCCAGGTGAGGTTTAGTAGGGGGTAAAAGTTTGTATGTAATATGTCGGTAATTTTTCAAGATAAGTAGGTATGAAAATTGTTATTTAGAATTTGGGTTAAAAATAAAGAAAAAGGTAGGTGCGTGTAGCCTTCACGATTTTTGGAAATTACGTGCGGTACGCCCGAGGGAGTTTATCAGGGGCTGATAGTTTGTGTAAAAATCATTTAGTTTTGAAATTGTCGTTTAGTTTGGAGATTGTGTAAAATAGATGCCACAATACAGCTATTACAATACAATACAGCGATAGATAGAGTTTGCATTTCCGTACGAATAGGTATTAGGTAGTACCTACGGCTATCTTACAGGGCGAACCATACCACATATTACTATGGCCGTGTCAGAAAAATCAAATATCTGACGTAATAAAATAACATCTCCAAATATAAATTAATCGAAATCGACCCAAAGAATGTCAATTATGCAAATATCCTAACCGACCAGCTGGCAGGTCGTTGCGTTGCGTTGGTTAAAATTCGCGAAAGAGACGTTGGAAGACTCTCGAATCGAAAATTTTGATCATTTGTTCCTGTGAATATTAATTTTACTAACCAATGTGGCTAGACCGGCTAGTTATGCTAATAGGTACAAAATAAGAAAAAGTTAATCTAAGAGAAAACGTGCTAATAAATATAATTTAGATGACTTTTAATATTATTATACTTAGATACCTACAGGATGACTTTTCAACCACCTGGTTTTTTTTATTGTCATTATTCCAATTCATCATATTATGGCAAATAAGCTGAGTTTAATTTTTATCATAATACCTAGGTACTCGGCTCTACTCTACTCCGATGGTAGGTACGCATCGGCCCTTAAATGCAATGATATAAGGTTTGCTTATCCGGAGTTTTTTTTTAATAAAAACAGCGAGCAAACGTCACCTGATGTTAAGTGATTACCGCCGCCCATGCACATTTGCAGTACCAGAGGAAACGCCAATGCGTTGCAGGCCTTTCAGGAATTCGTTAGCGGCTCTTGAGTAACCCTATGTTGCAATCTAATGGAAACACCGCAGAAGGGAGTTGATTCCACAGTTTGCATGTGCGTGGAAAAAAAGGATCTGGCACAACGGGTGGTCGAACCAAGCACCCAGGTGGTGAGGGTGAAATTGCTTACGGTTCTATAATACATTTGGTGAATAGGTACCTATCCATACTATCCATCTATCTATCCATCCATACTAATCCATACTAATATTATAAATGCGAAAGTCTGTCTGTCTGTCTGTCTGCTACGTTTTCACGGCCCAACCGCCGAACCGATTTCAATGAAATTTGGTACAGACTTGGGATACATCACGGGGAAGGACATAGCCTACTTTTTATCCCAGAAATCAAAGAGGATCCTACGGGATTAAAAAAAAAAACGAAATCCATGCGGGCGAAGCCGCGGGCATCCTCTAGTTAGGTAATAAATCATCATGTCACTTATTGTTTGATACCTACTTAAGTCTCAATTGGATTTATTTCGCATATTATACGCGATTCAAAAATTATAATATTATGAGCATTAAAATTCTCGTTGTTGATTAGTTTTTTTTTTCTTACTTAATTGCTATGTTATTGTAGATATTTAAGTAAGTAGATGCTTAATCGTAAAACCAGTAATATATCGTTACGGTACATGTGACTGATGTATACCTACTTATGAATAATAATTATGACATCATCATATAAACAGAGGCCTTCAAATAACAGCAAATAATGTGATAAGCGAGCTTTTAAATACCTATGTGGTCTCTAAAACCTCTTGATATTCAAGATCACGCGAATAAAAAATTGTCAAGTTACCAAAAAAGGTGATTAAACGAGATAAGTTTTACAATTTATAATACCTAAATAAAAATATATTATTATAACCAGACATTTTCATTAAAAAACTGATTGTAACAAATCTAATAGACAGGTAGGTAAGTACTAGCAAAAGTAAAAACTGACAAAATCATATTCAACGCACAGCAAACCCCTGGGTCTTTAAACTTGAGAATTTACATGTAGATACGTAGCTTACATAGTTCAAAGTAGACCTCACTTCGAAATTTCAAAAACCTTTTTTGCATTGCATGTACCCACCTACATTATATAACGTGAACCACACGGTTAAAGCACTGTAAGCAATTTCAATAGCAAAACCGGGGCAGGTCAGCTAGTTTTAAAATACACAGCTTCATAAAGTATAACTAAGTATAAAAAAATTGCTATAGGTACGCGAATGAAAATAAGCTTACATGGAAAAATTATTCGACTAGGTCGAGGTCCTGTAAGAAATCTAAGTTCATTATTAACTTGACTAGCGTACATGGCCAGATATTAACTGGTAACCAACACCCATAATATTTTTTTGTTCATATAATGTGGTCTAGTTTTAACATTATGCTAGTAGTAGAAAATATGTAGGTAAATCTAGATGGGAATAGATAATTTTATTATTATTATTCAAATAAACTTCTTCCACTGCAGTGGTTCAGGATGCAAAATCAGCAAGAAACTCGGCGGTTGCTCGAATTTTATTATAATAAAAACAACTCATCCTCACAAACGACTTCTGGACTTTCTTGAGGCGGAGCGGCGGAGTCGCAAAAGTATTTTACGAGTATGTCGCAACTCGCAAGCATAAACCCCTACATTTAAAAATTTACGATTTTGTAGTAGCTACACCATTTTATTATATGTATTTTTAAAAAAAGAAGACAAATTCGTAGGCTTATGTGTGACATAATATTATTATACTCTTCACCAAAGAGTATGTAATCACTACGTTATATCTACTCTTCACGATGCGAAACTACGTACTAGATATTAGCGTGGGGTTTACGCATCTTTAACCGACTTCCAAAAAAGGAGGAGGTTCTCAATTCGTCGGAATCTTTTTTTTTTTTTATTTATTTTTTTTTATGTATGTTTCCCGATTACTCAAAGACCCCTGGACCGATTTGGAAAATTTTTTTTTTGTTTGAAAGGGTATACTGTGCAGGTGGTCCCATATAAATTTGGTGAAGATCTGATGAATATCTTCGGAGATGGAGAACAGAACTCCTCAATAGATAGGAGCAAATTGCTCGCGATCAGTGCAATAGCTTAGTAAACAGTAGGGTTTTAACTGGGCATAGCATATTATAGTACAGTGGGGCCACTAAAAATTGTGAAATAAAAAATTTTCAAAAGAAAAATAAAACCGACTTCAAAAACCACAAACACTAAAAAGTAAAAAATAACTTTTATTTAGCTACACATGTAATGTACCTAGGTATGAAGTCGGGCGAGCTTCACTCTTGGATTTCTAATTTTGTTTTAATATGCTCGCTCGACTTCATACCTAGGTACATTACATGTGTAGCTAAATAAAAGTTATTTTTTACTTTTTAGTGTTTGTGGTTTTTGAAGTCGGTTTTATTTTTCTTTTGAAAATTTTTTGACACCTTCGAGCGTGCTTAAAAAATCGTTGCCTGGGTTAAGAGAAGACGATTTGACAATCCCCCGTCGATTACCTACGTATGATATTATTGTTGTTGACCCACTAAGAAAATATTTCAGAAATTCTATCCGAGAAAAGTCGAGGCGGAGCAACTTGTTTTGTATTTTGTGTTGTGTAAGCTAATAAGAAGCATCAAAAATATTATTCCAACTCAAAAACCTACCTAAAAGCTTATTGCGTTTCCTTACTGCATGTGCTTGACTCCATCTATTCGCTTACATTATTTTCCTTGTTTGTATACAGTTAAATAACTACACAAAATAATAATGATCATAAACTCGTATTATACCTATTCTTAATTATGGTAGGTAGGTACATGCACGTTCTTTAATTCGAATTTAAGTAAAGACCAAATTAATTCATAAAAAAACATAACGGCCTTTAAAATATGATAATGAAGGCAATATACAGAACACAAACCTCACGTCCACTGACTTTTAATGATCTTGTGTATGATTAGGAATAAAAATCTTTCTCAAAAATCTTTAAAAAGCTCATGGGATTTGAATGCAGAAACAGATTCTTAGGGTTACGTGCTCAAAGAGTAAAAACGGAGCCCTGTTCATGTCACTCTGCTGTCTGTCTGTCTGTCAGTGTCTGTACGCGTGTCACAGGTCTCTTATATAGCTCGTTGACGAATTAATGAGTTACAAATCTGAAATTTTGGTATTTGGTGGAGAAAGTTGACCAAAACCAAATATTGAATTAGAAATTCAATTTAATTATTTTTCAAGGGAGCTAGGAAAAAAAATTCTTATCCTAGCATGTTGGGTAGCATAAGTTAAGAGCTCATTGAGCTCAGATTATGATAATGTATTTATTAAATATGATTTTTTATCTTAAAAAAAAAGGAAATGGGGGGGAGCGTCAAGGTTGTCAATTTTAGACCATTTTTGTGAAGAGAACCTGGTTAGGAATATGAAATTTCGGTATATTATGTACCATGTACTATATTTCAACAACAATGAAGAAGAGTGAGGCGTGACTCGCACTTGACCGGTTTTTTAGATTTGTAGTTTCAGTTATAGCATGTGTATTTAGCAAACATAAACAGGACATTAAAAATTTTCGGTCAAGAACGAGTGGTACCCTTTTAGAGTTCCGTACATAATTATGACATCATAATATTTTGAGTGTATGAAATATTTCTTTTCCGAGCTAGAACATCGCAATTACTTTTTAAAACGAGTACTATTTAATTAAGTGAGACTTTTCCCGGCTGAAATTGCATGTACTTATCTACTCAGTCGGTCTATGCGACTGTAATATCTCGGCACTGTTTATACCAGTGATATAATATTATGAAGACAGGGAAGCCGTGGCACATAAGAAAAATCCGTGGCCTAGCGGCGTAGGCTATTTGCGTAGCGGTCAAAGGATAAATTCTGGATTTTGATAAACAGATAAATATTTAAAAAAGACGAAGTCGCGTGAAAGAGCTACTAAAGTGTGAAGTAACATTTGATTTTTTTATAAGTACAATAACTAGCTTCTCTTTACATTATTTTTAATTCGGTGGTCTTTAACTACTCATTATATTACATTATCATTATATTAAGTATACTTACGTAGATATTTACTTTAGAATAGTAAACTTAAAATCTGCAAACTAATGCAATGCAACATCAAAATGAAATCCATAAAGTTTGCAAAGGTTATGCATAAGCAAACTAAAAAAAACCCGTCATTGGCTTCGAGAAAGTGATGATTTGTCGAAACCGGCTCTGGGTGCCACTCTTTTGACTTTTCCAGCTAACCTCAGACATAAGTATATAAATAATTTAAAGTAAGTAGAATAATAATATGTCGAAATCGAAATTCAGAGCTTTCGTCACAGCGTCCAAAGGGAATATTATACCTATAGAGCCGTACAGTGTCCATTTATTATACACGTAAGTACTATTCCGAACAAAACAATTCCGAATTCAATATTCCAAAACATATTCCGAAAATCAATTTTACTATATCTATCGCTATCTATCGGCAGTTCGCGGGTAGTAGTTGGGTTTTAGTGCTGTTTAACTTTATTAAGACTAAATTCATAATTACAATACCTGTACCTACTGCACCACTAATAGATATGAAAATGGCAATTGGCTTCTAATAAACTGCATTTTATTATCATTGACCGCATTTAACTGTTTAGGGCAAACACAATATTCTGCCGGTTATTTAATATCGTATTAAATAAATTGTAAGTAATTAATATTTCAATTTTACGATCTATTTGTGGTTTATGATCATTATTATCATCAACCCATTGCCGGCTCACTACTGAGAACGGATCTCCTCTCAGAAGGAGAAGGGTTTGGCCCTAGTTCACCACGCTGGCTATAAGGGCGGATTGGCAGACTTCGCAGACTTCACATACATTTGAGAACAATATGGAGAACTCTCATGCATGCAGGTTTCTTTGCAATGTTTTCTTTTACCGTTAAAGCAAGTGATATTTAAATGCCTAAAACGCACATAACTCCTAAAAGCAAGAGGTGCGTGCCCAGAATCGAACACCTGACCTTCGGAATGACAGGCCGACACGGCTTTTTTATCGGTTATGTAAAGTAGCCTGTTTTTCTCAGGGATGCAAGCTACTTCTATGCCTCGTAAAATCGGTTAAATGGATGGGCCGCGCGCGTGAAAATCTAGGAGACAAACAAACAGACAGACACGCTTTCGCATTCATATTATTAGTACCCATATGAGTATCGTCTTCTCGGAGCGAACACTTCTTTTCAACACTCAGCGTCATTCGAGACGCTTGGACCTCTGTACCAAACATTTGAGCATTTCATAGCAGCCTGAAATGGTTCATCATCATCAACCCATCAGCGGCCCACTACTGAGCACGGGTCTCTCCTCAGACTGAGAAAGGTTTAGGCCATAGACTACCACGCTGGCCAAGTGCGGATATCAGGCTTCACACACTTTTTGAGAACATCATGGAGAACTCTCAGGCAATGTAGGTTTCCTCACGATGTTTTCCTTCACCGTTAAAGCTAGCGATATTTAATTTTTTTAAACGCACATAATATAACTTCGACAAGATAGAGATGCGTGCCCGGAATCGAACGCTGGACTTCCCGAATAGGAGACCGAAGAATTAGGTACCGCAGATGTCGTAGAGTATATTTTACTAAACATAACGTATAAAAGGAATGTCGCAAACATCTCGCAACCTGCTGACTCCATGGATAAATCAACTTTCTTCGAAACTGATTTCTATCGACTTAATAGAAACTTAAACTTGATAAATAGCTGAAGTAGATAGCTGTTATTTTAATATACCTAGGCATTCTATACCAAGCTAATATCATTATCGCCTATATGAGTACCTAGGTACCTACTATCTAGATACTAAAGAAATCTTATTGAATAGGTGAAGTCGTAAATTAGATATGTATTGACAAGTCAAACTCGAAAATTATACCTATTATTTATTCAATCAGGATCTCACAGACCACAACATATCCTTTAATTATTTAACTTAAAAAAGCTTAATTTTATTGAAATAAAATTGTTTTGTGTGATAAACAATTATTTTCGTCATCTTACGCAGGTACATTTTAAACTAAAGCCAGGTTAATGGCATTGAAAAAGTTTTTGATTAAAAAATCCAAAGATCTTTTCTCTCTTTGAGAAAAATCTTTTTTAGAGAATAGTGCAAAGTGCAAACCAATAGTTGATCTGTATTAAAGACTAGATGATGCCCGCAGTTTCGCCCGCGTGGATTGGTCAGATCCCCTGCAGCATCAGGATTGAGGAGTTGGAATCCAAATTTTTTATGGAACAATGTCAACAGTTCCTCTATCGATTAAGAAAATAAAATACGCAAATCGGTTCAGAAATCTCGGAGATATCAGTGCATAGGTAGAAAAACACAACTCGTCCATTTTTTAAGACGGTTAAAAGTAGCATATGTTACTCTTTGGTTAATCCTCCACTTGTCTGTAAAAGTCCCGTCAAAATAGGTTCAGCCATTCCCAAGATTAGCCCGTTGAAACAAATAGTCACTTCAATTTTATTTATTAGTATAGATTTTGATGGGACTTTCACGTTGCACGTCGAAGTAAATTGTGTTAATTGCAAAGATATTAAACTGTACCTACCTAGTACCTATGTAGGTTTATGTTTGAACTCTGACTAATTGTCTAAGATCTTTTCACGTATGTACAGTAGGTAAGTAGGTACACACGTACTATGTTTAAGTAGTACAACTAATTAATTTATACAAGTGTGTAAGTTCATAATTGCATCTACCTAATTACGTTAATTAATGTTACTTTTACTTGCTCTCAAGTCTCAAATATGCAAATGGGTATGATATATAATTTATAGGAATTAAGTCTTTATCACGATATTCTAGACGTACCTACCTACTTACATAGATAAATCCATACTAATATTATAATTGCGAAAGTGTGTCTGTCTGTCTGTCTGTCTGCTACCTTTTCACGGCCCAACAATTTAACCGATTCTGACGAAATTTGGTACAAAGTTAGCTTATATCCCGGGGATGGATATAGACTACTTTTTATCCCGGAATATCAAAGAGTTCCCGCGGGATTCCTAAAGACCCATCCACTTAACCGATTTGTATGTTTACTTCCGAGGTAGCTTGCGTCCCTGTAATTGACATAGGCAACTTTTATCCCGGAAAATCAAACAGGGAACTGTTTGAATTTCCGGGATAAAAGTTAAGTAAAGGGATCTTTAAAAACCTAAATCCACACGGACGAAGTCGCGGGCATCCTCTAGTGAGAAATAATAATATATCGCCTAGATATTATTACTTGACTTCAAGTAGGTACCGTGTTTCCTTAGGAAGTTTTCGCAAGTAAATTCATTTCGAGTTCAGAAAAAGTTTTACTACTTATATCTACCTAATAATGTAAAATATTAATTCGTGTTATATTATACACTTACATAAATTATGTATTTTATTATAATAAGTTACTATGTAACATTTCTAATCTGGTCAACTGCATACCTGTTGCGGAAATACGGGCGAGGGAGAGCAGACCCGTCCTTCCGGGCGTTTTCAAGTTTTCACATTCACTTCTCCGCTTCAATCAAGAAAATTACACTCGATCGTGAAATTAATCGTCTCAAATCAATCACAAACACAATCTCCAGTCTGTACACAGTCCACTGTTAATAAAGTTAATTATTGAAACGATGGAATAGAAGTTGTATACTTTTGTAAACAATTTCGAGTCTCTGACGTAAACAAGTCTTTTCGATGCGGACTGCGGTTTCGCTTTCGGCGCTGCGTGTTCACGGTAAGAAGGTTGGTTATCAACTACAGGTATGTATGAAGGCGCGGCGAGCCGGCGAGAGGCTGGGTTGCATAGATCTAAGCATTAAAGCATGGTTTGCGAAACTTCGTCTTTGATAAGACTGTTAGAAAAGTGAGAAAAGTGCAGTGGATTTGGTCCTATTCTACTTGAGAAATATTGACTTAAAAGTAAAACATGTCTTTACTTTAGTTAATAAGAAAATATTAATTTATTCCATAGGCACCTGTAATTAAAAAGAAAATCGGCCAAGTGCGAGTCAGACTCGCACTTGGCCGGTTTTCCGCGCACCGAGGGTTCCGTACTCAGGTATTTTTTCCAACATTTTGCACGATAAATCAAAAACTATTGTGCTTAAAAATAAATGAAAATCTGTTTTAGAATGTACAAGTAAAGCCCTTTCATATGATACCCCACTTGGCATAGTTATCTTACTGTGAAAATTGAAACACATTTTAATTATTTTTTTCTGTGATGTAACCACAAATTCACGGTTTTCGGATTCATTCCTTTACTTGTGCTATACGACCTACCTACCTGTCAAATTTCATGATTCTAGGTCAGGGAAGTACCCTACCTATAGGTTTTCCTGACAGATACGAACGGACAGACAGACAACAAAGTGATCCTATAAGGGTTCCGTTTTTCCTTTTGAGGTACGGAACCCTAAAAATCATGTTAAAGCCCTCAATTTTGCACCATAGCGACTATATACTTAGGTCAACTCAGGAGAAAATCTTCGATGGTAATATACTGACCGAAGATTTTCTCCTGAGTTAGGCATTCACAGGCTACCTGTTTTCCTTACGATATTGATCTGTTACAGAAAACGCGTACCTAAGGAAATAATTTTTCAAACGAATAGGTGCTACTTAAGTGGATAGATACTTTTCCATGAGAAGTCTAGAAGTCATAATATCTTTGCATTTTAAGTTTTAACCAATTAACTATCACGATTCGGGACTGTTCCGCTGCTTTAAAAAAAACTGTTGTGTAAGAAAACCAGTTAAAGATCCAGCTATTTATTGTTAAAAGTATGTAAGCTTTAGGGAAAACTAACTCGTAATATTAATGATCTTACCCTATTACTATTTATCGACTCTCATATTTACTCTACACCAAAGTCTATATCCATATTAATATTATGTCTGTCTGCTAGCTTTTCACAGCCCATCCTTGTAACCGATTTTGATGTTCGGTACAGAGTTTACATCCCGGGGATGGACATTGGAATTTTCCGGGTTTTTATCCCGGAAAATGAAAGAGTTTCCACGGGATGCTTATTAGGGATATTCTGTTCATTTAACAGATTTTTATGGATAGAGAATACAGATAGAGTTTCCATCCCGAAGGCTTTTTATCCCGAAAAGACAAAAAGTTCCCACTCGCTAAATTACACGGGCGAAGTCGCAGGCAGGGTATATCTAGTTTGTTACAAAAAGGTTTTTAAATGTTAGGTACATATCGCGCAAACAATTCTATATTTTCAAAGGAACGTGAATGTAGTACCACAACTAAGGTACCTTTCTTTCATTGCAACCTTAAGGTGACCATTTAAAGGTCTCAAATCGAATATCCACAGAGTCGCAGGTAATGTCATAGTAGCCGGTTTTCCGGATGACCCGGAATTGCTGAATGCAGGTGTGCCGCATCTTAAGGCCTTGGATACACAAAGCGCGATGGAAACTGCATAGTAATCCATTATCCAAGCCAATCCATCAGCCTGTATGCGTCCACAGCTGGACATATGTCTTTTTAAGAGCGCGCCACCAAACATGATCCTTCCTCATTCACCCGCTCCCCGCCACTTTCTTCGGGTCATCGGTCTAGCGGGCTGGAGGTCGTCCTACACTGCGCTTATCGGTATAGGTATGGTGTCCACTCCTGAACACGGTAGTATAATCCGTTTTTAGGGTTCCAAAGATTGCCAATGGGATCCTATTACTACGCTGTCCGTCTGTCTGTCTGTCAAAGGGCTGTATCTCGTGAACCGTAATAGATACTTAGAGTTGATCACAAAAACCGTTCAGTTACAATTTTATAACAATTTATGTTATCTTAGTTAGTCAAAATCAATGACTTTATTTATGACAAAGTTACAACAAACGGTTAATTTATGTGCCACATGGTCTGGTCTGGTGGGAAGATTCGGCCGTAGCTAGTTACCAACCAAGTTACCAACTTATACCGTAAGCCATGCCGCAACGCGATTTAGCGTTCTTGTACGATGCCGAGTATAAACCAACTACATCATCACTTACCAGCAGGTGAGATTGCAATCAAGGGCTAACTTGTATCTGAATTTTAAAAAAACTTTATAATCCTAACGCCGCGCTGGGTGGACTTTAGTGGCTAGGTACCTAATGAGTTCATCTACGAGCAATGGAGATTTTCTTTAGAGTCGCGCATTGTTCATCCAAGCCCTAAATAAATAGATATCCATGATAACTGAGCAGGACGTCGCCATGTCGGTCGTCAGCATCGCATTCATTACAATGTATTATCTATTAATAGTAATTAAGGCATTGGGTCATTCAAGGAGGGTAACTTTTAATTTAACTCTTTCCACAGTTAAATGACGACCTCTTATATTATGCGCTGTAGCATAACATAGGTCCTGAGTTCGATTCCAAGCTCGGACAGCTTAGTCACTTGTGATCTGCCCCCCGATTGTGTAAGAAAAACGTATTCATAATCGTAATCAACAGCAAATTCTGCTCCTTGATTGGTTGAACTCCTTGTTCTCATTTTTTCACAGCCAATCAAGAGGCACAATTTGCTACCCATTACGATTACGATGAATACGTTTTTCTTAGACAATCGGGGGGCTGGTCTGGTGGAACGATTCGGAAATTTTCCCAGGGTTGAAATTAAAAAAAAAAACAATCAAATTACAAAAAAAAAACTTTAATCCATGAGTAATACCAAACTGATAATTTTATAAATAACTTAACACTTAAACTATCCGTATTTTGTAAAATTAGTTAGCTCATGTAAAAAGATTCAATGAGCTATGTTCTTCGCACATCTATCATAAACGCGGCACTGCGCAACGCGGCGTGGTAATACTTTCCATACTTAATATTATAAATGCGAAAGTGTGTCTGTCTGTCTGTTTGTCTGCTAGCTTTTCACGAACCAAATGTTTAGCCGATTTTGTTTGGTACAGAGTTAGATTACATCCTGGGGAGGGGCCATAGGTTACCTACTTATTATACCGGAAAATCAAAAAATTCCCTCCGGATTCTTAAAGACCCATCCGTTTTACCGGTCAGTGTAAAATGTGGAAAAATAAAGCATGCGTCCCGAAAATTGACATAGTCTACTTTTTATCCCGGAGAATCAAAGAGTTCCTACGGGATTTAAAAAAACCTAAATCTACGCGACGTCGCGGGCATCATAGTAGTTTATATCAGTTTGTTTGGAGCAAAGCGCTCTTGAGTGACGCCACAGGCAACAGGGTATAAACAAAGACCTTACTGGGTACAAAGGTACAAAATGCGTTAGTACCTTTATACTATAAGTGTAGGTAGCCTATTATTATTATAAATACATTATTATAAAGTCATCTGTCACAACTCACATTACACAATCTGAAAGTTGTGTAATTGTGCGTGAGGATCTTCGGTTTTGTTATTTTTTTGTAATAAGTACTTACTGTTGTTTGTAATATGACGAAATTGCAATGGTTGCAGAATCAACATACCTCAACCTCAACTAAAATAAACAAAATTTAAAGTGATCAGATATATTACTATTAAATTGTTAAAGTAAAGTTTTAAAGTTTTATGTCCACAAAATGCAATTCGCTGCAAGTATAACTTAATTATTACATTAATATTACTTATCACACTAATATTATAAAGGCGAAAGTTTGTATGTGTGTGTGTGTGTGTTTGTTACTCCTTCACGCAAAAACTACTGGACGGATTTGGCTGAAATTCGAAATGGAGACAGATAATATCCTGGATTAGCACATAGGCTACTTTTTATCCCGGAAAACCAAAGAGTTCCCACGGGATTTCGAAAAACCTAAATCCACGCGGACGAAGTCGCGGGCGTCAGCTAGTTAATAATATAAGTGTATCACAAGCGATAAGGGCCACAGCAGACAAGATACTATTAGAATAAAGGATCGGCGATTTTGCGTCATTTTGCAACGTTTTAACGACTTTCTGCATTTGATCAGTGTATTAAATTCGCGAGTTTTAGCGATTGTTTAAATGCTGCTTTTAACGACTTGTTGCGATCACTGAATTTACACTAAATCGCGCGTTTTAGTGTTCGGGCGTAGCATAGCATCGACCTTCCAAAAATCGACTTGATCGCTAGAACTTGGGATTGTATGTGTCTTGGAGTAGAGCATTCAAACGCGGAATCGAGCTTCCGAAAAGCAACTAAAACGCCGATCGCTGATGCTAAAAGCATCATGTCTGCCATTGCCCCACATACTGGATCTTCTCATATCCTATAACTGAGGTTTCACATCCTTATTTAGAATTAGGGCAGGATTCTGCATATCAAGCTGACTCTGTGCAATATCACTAAGGGCTCCTTGTATCTTCTCCAAGAGTATTTCTCCTTGACGCACAACCTAAAAGTCAAAAAGCAAATTTTACTTTGCAGAAACTAATCTCCACCAAAATCTACCATCCAAGCGTAATTTATTTAACACAAACTAGATGATGACAGAAAAGAGCAGTAATAGCTTAGGGGTCCAGGATTTAATCCCAGGCAAGCATGCTTCCTTTGCAGAGTTAGGGCTGTTCAAGTATTCACAAGGTGTGTTATAAACTAGTAAGCTGTAATAGCCTAGTGCTTAAGAGTTAGGACGTCTGCCTCCTAATCGGAGGTCAGGGGTTCGATCCTGGGCACATACATCTAACTTTACGAAGTTATTCAGATAGTGATTGTAATTTAGTCTGTTCGAATTCATGGGTTTATATTTTATTTTATTCCCATGGGAACTTTGATTTTTGAACTGACCTTTTTAAAAATCTTGTGAAAACCCATGATTGATATCCCCGGGATGACTATCTCTGTATAGAATTCCATCAAAATTGGATAAACTTTGATGGAATAATAATCGTCAATCAATAGTATTTAGTTCTAACTGATAGAGCTTAATACTTAGAGCTATCAAGCCTACACAAAGAAATTATGTTGATTTTGTACTGAAAGTGTTTTAGTAAAACGGGTACACACTCACTTCCTCTAATTGCTCAGCAGCTTCCTTATTCTCAGCCTCCAATCGTCTCAAACTCTGCACCTGAAGTTCAGTAGAACTTTCTTCACTAGGCAACGACTCTATAAGTGTGTCAATGTCCTTGGCACAGCGGGAAATCAATGTAGCGAATAGCAAAGCATAGTCCTCCTGGTTCTGCTGTTGCTGTGGTGTCTGCGACCCGCTTCTCTCAAACCCAGGGAACTTACTAGGTATTGAAAATTGTTGTAAAATACCTATGCTGTTGCAGAAATGCTCGGCTTGCTGAAAAAGCAAATAATCATGATCAGGTCATTGCCAGCCTGAGCAACAAGAGTTAAGCCTCACTCATTGTCACTCAGGCCTAGTGCAGATTGACAAACTTCACACAACTGTTTGGAAACATTATGGGGGGACCCTCAGACGTGTAGGTTTCCTAGCAATGTTTTCCTTCACTGTTAAAGCTCTGATATTAATTTGTTTAAACTGCATATAACTCTGTAAAGTTAGAGGTGCGTGCCCGAGAGTTGAATGAGTTAGAATGTTTGTTGGATCATTTGCAAAACAAGATTATCATGGTATATGGTGTATAAGGTGATCAGCTGGCGCCCGCTGTCTGCCGCATGTTTTGCACGTCCAACTGGAACTCAAGTTATCCATGAGCCATGTTGGTCTAGTTGTAAAAGTGCATGTAAGTCGATTACTCTGAGTCAGTAGCATTAAGCCAAATCAGTACCTAACTGAATGGTCTGACTGGTCCGCTGAATTCGGACCAGTCGGATCAATCAGTTACTTTTTCGTCCTATGAGAGCATGTTACGCCGTCGATCCCGGTAATATTACTAACATCAAATGAAAATTGAAATAGTGCCCCTTGTAGTGCCCATGCAAATCGGGTACCTAATCTTCTGTACATACCTGATTAATGGTATCCTGTAACTGCGTTAGCCTATCCGCCATTGTTAAATTGATAGTTCTTTGAGAAGCCGATGTAATGTAATTTATAAATTCTGAATTTGTTTAATGATCTGTGATTCTTAATAATAATAATTAAAGTAGTAAAAAGTGTAACATTCTACAATCGACAGCATAAACAAAACAAAGACAACTGACAAACAGCTGGCCACAGAATACAGATCACTATTTATGGCTGCCAAAAGAGAATGTAACCAACAACCAAAGAGTATGTAATCACTGTAACAAAGAGTATATAACTGTAATGCTGGCTGACAGGGAGTGCTCTATAGATCTATTGATTTCTATGGCTCAAAACCCGCGAGATTTAAATTTTAAGTATAAAAATAATTTGATCCAACATAGTTTATAATCGATAAACTTTGAAACTACTAAACCAATTTTAATAGGCTATATATTGTGCATTACATACTACAGGTATAACCTGAGGAGGCCGGGTGGATCAGTTAGACATAACACAATATGATAGCCAGGGCACGCCAGGGGCAGATATTTCGTAGTCTATAATATTTAAAATATGTTAAGAATAAAATCAAAACACTAGGTATTTAAATGTAATATAATCATAATGTTGTTTTATACTACCTAGGTATAGGTACCTACCTACTTAGATAAATACATAATATTCCAGTTGTAAAAACTAAAATATTCTTTCAGTGACCAATAAAATTGTTTGAGAAATAAAAATTTCAAGTTTCACATTACTATTTAGGTATCACCTTTGACTAGATCACACTCAGTTCAGGTATTAAATGCGAAAGTGGTGTCTTTCTGTCTGCTAGCTTTCACAGTCAACCAGTTTTGTAGATTTTAGTAGGCATTCTAATTGCAACAATGGCAGTATCATTTCCACGTTTTTATATAAAAATCTTTACTTGATAAGGTCCAGTTTAAGAAATTAGCTCTAGTATCGACTAATTTGTGAGTTACAGTCGATACTAGAGCTAATTTCTTAAACTGGACCCTTTCAAGTAAAGATTTTTATATAAATAGGTGGGGATGATACTGTTATTGTCGCAAATAGAATGCCATAAGCGTACTTTGTCGTATTAGTTCACAAATTGCGAAAAACCAAATAAAATTTGAATTCTGCGGGCAGACCCGTCGCATTTTTACGTGACACCAACTGTTACAGAAATAACTAAGGAGGTATTTGGCGCTCATTAAATTTCTGCCTTATTTATATTGACTAGGTATTTTCAACCCATAAGACTTAATTATTACATAAAATTATCTTTCTGGTCATTTTAGCAACTTAAGTGCTTAGTTTCTGGTTTTGACTTAAAATCGAAAAAAATATACTGTTGAGTGGCCAATCCGTATCTGATACAAAGCCAAACATGATAATATTATTTTTTGTATCGAAGCAATAGTGTCCGACTGTAGATCCAAAGCCGAAGCCAATTAATCAGCTATTGCCACAATCTTTGGGTGAAGCCGAAAGTTTAATAACTCTAAGAAATTCAGTTCAAGCTTGGCTAAAAGTCAATGGTTTTTTTTTAGTTTATGTTGACTATTTGTCATGTTAAACTTATCATAAATATAGGGAGCAGTTAGTATTTTAAAATAATGTCAGTTATAATACTTAATTAAAAGTAATTTTAAAAGCAGTTGATTGAATTTAGATAGCTAGAAACCTTCGACTTCAGCCAAAACAAAAAGGTTTAATCGGACATTGGACACTACAAGTTATCCTCTATGCATAAGCATAAGCTACATTAACAACTTTATAATCTACACAGAATGTTACAGAGTTTATGACTATAATATAAGCTATAAATATTGCACTACATAAACACACAAAAATGACAGAACATTTTTGTAATAAATTATGATCTAAATAAAGATATTAAATTTGAATGATTATGGGCTGACTTTAATTTACATATTAACTTTAAAATACTTTTGACTAGAATAGTTTACAATAGTAATACAAACTTACAAAGATAATATGTGAATAACATCATAATTACCTTACCTAAATCTAGAATAGAATAGCAATTAGTCAACAAAAATATAATCTTAGGTTAATGGGAACATAACATAACACAGCAAACAAGTACAATACAACAGTTAACATTAGGTGCAGCAGATTCATAGGAGTTAGGACAGTCTTTGAAGATAAGTACATAATGCTTAAAATTATTTACATTTTAAAAATTTACATCTTCAACTATCTGCAGTCAAGTGTAACTAGCGAGAGTAGAACATGATTAAATAACAAAAATAAAAATGGTTTTACTTGTTGACTATTGCTGATGAGTGATGGCTTATTTTAGTCAGTTAAAATATTATTGCTAATTGTAGTGCAAGGTCAGCTAGAAACTGTTTCTATTGTATGCAGAAAATAACTATTCAACTCTTTCAGAGTTTGTAAATACATAATTACATATTATCTTCAAGTTATTAGCTTTCTATAATTTACAATAAATATTACTTTCAATAATACAAAAATATAAATACATAGCAATAAATTCTAGTGGCCCACCAAAATATTATTAGGAAACTAGTATTCTGCACACTGGAACTATAGGTTACAAAGCTTTGTGGTTCCAACATTACATATATTTTTGCAATACACTAGAAAGGTGGCAAATATAAGTAATCTTGGTAAGTAGAAACAGTGATCACAGATTATAACAGTAAAAATTTACCAGAAAAAATCATCAATTACTGTGCTAGCACTCCAAGCTTACCCCTCAACTGTGAATCTTCTGGCAAAGCTAATGCCCATTTTCGTAAGCCTACAAGTAACACAGAACTCAGTACTAACACAGCCCCACATACTGAATACTTACTTGGTATTTCATCAAAGAACATTACTTGCCATAGGAAGGCAAATACTATATCTGCGGAACGAGCTATTGCTACAGGTCCTGCCTGTTCCATTTGTAGAGACATTGTCAACAGAATTTGTCCCAAATAACTAAATATAGCTAAACATACAACTAAAAATCTCTCAGTTCCACAGTTTGGCATACAAAGAACACCAAAAACAAAAGAATAAAACAATGTTTGCACAATGGCTATAGCACCAAAGTTTGTCATGATTACAGAAAAATGTAAACCTTTGAGGACTCTAAGCAATACATAAGCATTTGCTCCAAATATTGTTGACACAAATGCAGCAATAGCACCTCTCAAACTATTATAGTTTGGATTGCCGACAGATTCACTTTCACCAAATATAAAAGGTGGATGTGTGATTAATATTACACCAACTAAAGTTAATACAATTGAAACTGTATTCCAAATTCCACAAGGTTCTTTCAAGAAAACCCTAGCAAAGAGAGCCACAAATACTGGCACTGAAAATACAATTACAGAGGCGTCAGCTAGAGGCATATTTCGGAAGGCATAAAAACTTAACATTAGCCCCACTGTTCCTACAATTGATCGTAATACTAGTAGAATACGTTTGCCTTCAGGGAATATAGGTTGCTCTGTGTATATAACAATTGGTAAAGTAGGCAATAAGACTCCTATAAAGCGAAACATTGCTAATTGCATTGGGTCTATATTTACCAGACTCTTGACAATAACAGAGCATAGTGAGAAAAATAGTGATGAAAGTGTAGCTAGTAGTAACCCGAGGTAAGGACATCTTTTGATAAGCGGCCTCTTGTTCTCCAGCAGGTTAGGAATTGTTTCATCACCACTTCCAACAGAGAGATCAGCTACAAGATGTTGCAGTTCTAAAAGCTCGGACATAGCTCACTGAAATGACACCCAGCATATAGCATTTATAAAGGAATTCAAATTTAAACTGCTGTATTCAAAATAAATAATTGTACTTCACTAATTAACTCAAATTATTAGTATAAAACTCGTACCGTGAATAATATATTGACAATCAATTAATGTAGATAATAATATTAGATTGTTAGGCCCGAATGTGATATTGTTATTAAGATTTCATGGCTTCATTTTATTTACAGGGTTAGGTACCTACTAATTTAATGTACTTTCGAAAAATTTATCAAAATACTTTGCTTTCAAGAATTATTTTCATATTTTGACGAGTATTTATTCGTCAGTATTTCGTAGTTATTAAGATTTTGACAGTTTTTTTTTCGCCAAAGACTATGTTATCAGTCATCACCAAGTTAACAGATTCTATGTAACTTTACAAATTACGGCTCTGGATTCTAGCTCTTTTATACTTATTTTGACAGTTGTCACAGACAAAGACAATCACAGAGTACTTTTTTATCACTAAGATTTTACTATGGATCCGTTGGAAATAATAATTCTTAGTAAAAAAAGGGGGGTTGTCTCATACAATGCCAGCTATTGATTAGTGCAGATTTTATACGTGGCCGCAATTTTGGAAAAAAATAATTTATATTGACTTAACATATTTTATGCTATAAGTCAACTTTCGTATGAGTTATTCACACCCGATATAACTATTTTGATATTTCATACTTTTACTTGTTGCTTGACTTCATACATGCAGTCGTTCGTCAATCATTCAGCTAATTCAGCGGTAAGTAGACAGGTATTTCAGTTTTCAATTTGGCAGCTCCAATCGGCTCCTATTTAGAAAATAACTATTTCATCATTCATGATATATGTAGTAACTAACATGTACCTACAGTAACATAAGTAAATAGAATACTATCTAGCCGAAAGAAAGAAAGAAATGTCATCCTTCCTTTTTTGAAAGAACTTTTTTCATCATTTGTCAAAGTTCAAACAACCAGCTATCTCTTTTATCTCACCTCCTCGCAAGCGTAGAAGAAAAGAGATGGACGATAGTGGACTTTATGAATATCGATTGCACAATATTTTCATACAAAAAATAATGCACACTTTCCTTCTACCACCATGACTACCACACAGAATCTATGCCTGTTACGACTTACGAAGTGCACAAAAGTTTAATACCTAGGTACCTACTTGAATAAAAATAAAAAAAGTTCCTATTGTACAGATAAAATTTTACTACTTACAAATAAAATATAGCTTAATTTAGAAAACTGATAAATACGTATGTAGATGTCCCTTTTCCTCAAAAAACTGCACTCTTTCAAATATTTTGCATTTCACCTAACTTATTATAGACGACGCGGAAAATGAAACGATAAATAAAATCAATGTTTAATACCTACTCCATTAAATCTAATTCGCTGAAATGCGTAATATTTATGGTAATGTTACATATCGCTGGTATTATTGGATCTCTGCCGATTTTATTTTGAATTTGATAAAGTTTGTATTTTTACTCAAAATGTTATGTTTAGGTAGTTATATCTGTCTCGCTCTTACTTATGTGAATTGAATTCCCCTTCCCAATACGCCCGTCGCCTGTTCGCCAGCAGAAGTGACGACTGACGATTTCGTATAAAGCTATGTCTGTCTTTCTTGCGTACGTGTGTTTTACGTGGTTTCGCGGAAAATGAAGTTGTTTGTTAAATTGTGCGTTCACAAATGGTAATTTTGAGCCTCGACTTAAAATTAACAAACATAATATGCTAAATATGTGTTTTTAATAACATAAGATTAGTTTTAAAATATTATTTTAATGATTGCTGCATAACAAGGACAAAAACAGCTCGATAGCTGCCCTTCAAAATGGCTGCCGTAACTAAAACGCAGAAATATAATTTTGAGAAAATATGTCGCGCTTGTTTGCAAATAAAGAAGGACATGCGACCTTTATTTGAGCAGCTCACTGCGACGATGTTAATGGGAATATCAAAAGTGCAGGTGAGATGACATGTTGATAAAATTATTTTTGGATAGTGATGTGGTCTCTTTCTCACTCATAACTATGACCATAAGGCAGAAGTGATGGCATCCGTCGACCCATCGAGTCATCTTTGTTTAGAAGACGTCATGGGATAGTCATTAAAAAGATTTCGGGGGCTGCGTATTCTAGGAATTTCATTGTGAAATATCTTGCCATCCTTTTCTGTATCAAGGTTGTCTAATATCTAGCTATCCTTTTTTTTATCAAGGTTGTTTAACGTATGAGTAAATGAGATGGTCTGAAAAGTAACATTTTAGAATGCAGGAAAGTGGTTAAATGTCATACAATAAAAAACTGGCCAAGTGCGAGTCAGACTCACGCAACGAGGGTTCCGTACTCGGGTATTTTTCCAACATTTTGCACGATAAATCAAAAACTACTTTGCTTAAAAATAAATAAAAACCTGTTTTAGAACGTACAAGTAAAGCCCTTTCATATGATACCCCACTTGGTAACACATTTTAATATTTTTTTTCTGTGATGTAACTACAAATTCACGGTTTTCAGATTTATTCCTTTACTTGTGCTATAAGACCTGCCTACCTGCCCAATTTCATGATTGACATGAGTCACCGAGAAGTACCCTATGGTTTTCTTGACAGACACGTCACACGACGGACGGAGGGACGGGCGGACAGACAGACAGACAGACAGACAGACAGACAGACAACAAAGTGATCCTATAAGGGTTCAGTTTTTTCCTTTTGAGGTACGTAACCCTAAAAACCGGTCAAGGTCGAGTCCGGCCTCGCTCGTTTAAGGTTCCGCACATAATAATGAACATCATCTTTTGGGTGTATGAAATATGTATTTCTTTTCCAAGCTAGAACATCTCAATAAACAATGTAGGAAAATTTCAAAAATGTTCGTCTGTTTTGGTCACAACTTTTAAATACTATTCTTCGCTTGCTCGTAATTCAAAGGGGACCAACGTCAGAGGGGTTCAAGGTCTGAGTGGACCGAGGTGATAGAGGCTCAAGATCAGAGTTGACTAAGGTCAGATGGGAACAAGGTTAGTGGGGACCAAGGTCAGTAATATTCAAGGTCAAACGGGTTCAAAGTCTGAGGGACCAAGGTCAGAGATATTCAAGGTAAGGAGGGACAACATCAAAGGGATTCAAGGTCTGAAGGGACCAAGGTCAAAGAGTTTCAAATGACTTCATGATTGCACTCCATGTTTCAACTTCTACACTCTGATGATGCATGATACAGCACTCCTAAACTATAGTGATTCAGGCTACCAAGCATAGACTAGGTACATCTTTGACTTAGGGTCCCAACTCCTCAATCCTGATGCTGCAAGATACTGAACTAAGCCGTGGATAGTGGTCACTCCTATACCGTACAGATTCAGAAACTGTTCATGGTGACATAATATTGTAAATACCGAGCATAGGCTTCATTATCGAATACCTAGTCCCAACTCTTCAAATCCTGATGCTTCTCTCAATATTGTGCATATTATTAACTCATAAGTTGTACTTCTACGACATGACATAGGTTCGTACAGTGACCGGTAAACAACTTGAGCTTTAACGCGATTGGTTGGCGAGTGGCGGGTGCACGTGATTGGTCGACCAGTCGGCGCGGGTGAACGCGATTGGTTGATACGTCGAGTTCCGCTTGCCAGATTCACCAACTTTCTCCCATTACACCTATTCAGGTCCAACTTGTTCGCCGGGCACTATAATATGTACTCTTTGTTTTCGTTTCTCTTCTAGGTAGCAGTCGGCGATGGTTTGCCGTCCCAGCTGTGCCTGCAATGCGTGCACCAGATCTCTCGCTGCCACGCTTTCAAGACATTAGTGGAGAGAAATGATGCCACACTTCGCGAACAGGCGAAGGCAATGGCCGAAGAGGCCTTGAATATGGAGGTAAAGTACTTACTGACACTTTTATAAGTTACACCATGTGACCTGCGCGATCAGCCAGTTATAACGCGCGGCCGTCCTCTATTGGCGTAGCCGTAGCAATTATTTGTCTTCTATGTTTTGTAACTTTGAGCAAGGTGTCGTGCTCAGTCGTGAGTCAGCGGCTCATTACTGAGCACGGGTTTAGAAGACAAAGGTTTGGCTATAGTCCACCACGCTGGCCGAGTGCGGATTGGCAAACTTCACACTCCTTTGAGGACATTATGGGAAACTCTAAGACATGCATGTTTCCTAGAGATGTTTTTCCTTCACTGTTAAAGCAAATGATGTTTAAAATTTAACTCCAAAAAGTTAAGTGTGAGCCGAACCGAACCCCCGACCCCCCGAATAGAAGGCCGACATCTTAACCACTAGGCTATTAACATGGGCCTTGGGGGTACTAACATTTTAATTGAACTTACCTACTTACAGTTTTGTTTTCATTTTTCTCAGAAAGACAAAAACTTACATTCAGTGTACAGAGCAATCCAATTTATTGAGGTTCCCACTTTGAGCAGTAACAGTACAAGCCAACTCCTAGATGGATTCTTCACGGATAACACATCGGATCAACCTCTCACGCAAGAAATACTGCAGAAAGATGATTTTGATGTTGATAAGGTAATGTATATAATTTTAGAGGTACATGAACACAAAAGAATCCATTAATGTTAATTAAAACTTACGGTCCTTACCGATCCGAATCCAAAAAAAAACTTCTAAACTCGTACTCGTTGTACGAGTATTAAATATTAACCGTATTTTTTCAAATTTGGTTCAGACTCTGTTTAAGACCATGTTCAAGACACAGTGCTCTATCACACCCTTAGGTATTTAGGTGGGCAAGCAGAACTATCAATTCATCACACTTAGCTAAACACTAGAAATCGAAGATAAAGAAAATTATTTTCTTCATTCCTAAAGTAGGGTTGAGAGTTGGGACCACTCCTGAATTCAATTTTGCCCCAGAAATGTTGACATTTTGCCATTGCTGCAAAAGATCGCTTCTTAGCCGTCTGTACAGTTTTCTCACTTTTATGTTTTTTTTTAAATTACTGTGTAGTAGGTAGGTGTATAACAAATTGTATCTTCATTTCAATATTATTTTGTACACTCGTCTCTTATATTTTCGTGGCTTTCCGAACCAAATCCGCTTGAAAATCAAATTTTAATTTTAGATGAATCCCAACACAGAAAACGCACGAAAGACCGATGAAGGAGGACTCAACTCGGATGACGAGAATCTGCTACAAATGGTGGTCTTTCAAGCGACGTCATCCGTGTCGCCCGGACGCCACGTGTGCAACCTTTGCCATAAGGAATTCAAGCATGCAAGGTGGCTGAAACTGCATATGCGCTCCCATTCCAACTGGATTAAGGCGAACTGCAAGAAACCACCTAAATGTCCGATTTGCGAAAGAACTTTTAAGGTACGTTTCTTTTAAAATTTTCAATTTTAGCAAATTAGAATACCTATTCTTCCAAACCTTCGGATTCGGCCAAAATGGGCCGAAATATTGGCCGAAGTCACAAATTACTAGTTAGGATAGTAAGCGCTGAAATTGAACGGCTGAACGTGAATAAGATAACGAAAGCGCGAAAACGCTATAGAAGAGACGCAGCGTAGAGCGTTTTAGCCAATCTTGAACTGAATCTCTTAGTGTTAATAAACCGTCGCTCGGCTATGATTAGAAATCGATTTCGGTTGCACTAGCACAATTTTACGATCTACGGGGGCACTAAAGACTTCAAGGTGAGAATAAATCGTGGAGATTAGTTGTAATGACATCTAACAGGTATAATAGTGAAAAAATGTTGATAAAATGCCTTCAAATGTTAATCTTTCAAGATCTGCTTGAGAATACATTTGTAATTTTAGGGACCCGGTATGCTGAAGATGCATATGCGTACCCACGAACAGCGTCCACCGAAACAACCTACGTGCTCAGTATGCCAACGCACGTTTCCGACAAAAACCCTGCTCTACCGACACCGGCAGACACATTTCGAACAAAAGACCCACCAGTGTACGGTGTGCGAGAAAAGGTTCTTTAGCGGATACGCGCTGAGATCGCACATGGCGCGACACAGGGGCGAAAGACCGTATGTGTGCGCTATTTGCTCCAAGAGCTTCTACAACCCCACTGACTTAAAGGTGAGTTGGTATATCATCATCATCATAATCATTTGGAGCCTCAATAGCTCAACGGTTGAGGAGCAAACTGAATTCCGAAAGGTCGGCAGTTCAAACCCCACCCGTTCATTATTGTCGTACCTACTCCTAGCTTTACGCTTAGTTGGAGGGGAAAGGGGATTATTAGTCATGATTAGCATGGTTAAAAAAAGTTTATCTGAAATAATATATTTAATATGGCGCTAAAAAGAATCACAAATTATGGGGTGATTTTTCATTCAGTTATAAATAGAAGACGTCGACAAAGTTCCGCAAGGTAACTTTTCAAACCTTTCATCTTCTTCATCTTTTACCCTAAAGGCTGATTCAAAAGCTTTTTTGGTTCGTTTCGATAAATATATTGGAAAGGTTATATTGAACCTTATAATGAGGTTCCCTTTTGCCCTTTTCGGACACGCTGGTACCGGGAGGCCTTCATCTTCAACCACATGTTCATAAGTCGGCGTGATTACATCAGTTATTTTAATTCGCATAGTTCTACCATCTATAGTTGTGAATGCTACTGTTATACCACATAAAGCCTCTTGCAAGGTAACAGTTCGAATCATTACGAGATCGCTAAATCCTGACCTCACAAAGTTTTCGTGTGGTCTGTCCTCAGTTATAAATATAACATCGGCCGGTATTCTGGTAGGGCCTTGGTCACCTTCTTCTTTAAACTTGATTTCGGTGTTCTGATAAATCCCAGGTTTGATAGGTATAGACAGCACTTTCTCTCGTAGCTTTAGCTCCGAACAAGTCTCGTCGGTAAAAACTAAACGCTGAATTTTCATCTTCTTCAAACATCCTTTGTAAACTTCTTCGAGCGTTAAGGCAAGAGGTCGAATAATCGTTGGATCCTTTTCTTTGTAGCCTTTTCCTAGAGGGGATTCGAACATCGGTAGTGGGTTCTCGTAGTAATCCAATAGATCGGCGTATGGGTTTTTGGTTCCAAAAAACTCGTGATAAGTTCTCAATGGATCACCGTGATATGTATAGGGCTGAATATATTCTTGAGGTCCCGGAACCCCACGTTTTAGTCCTTCTTCGCCATACTGGTCGTATACTGCTCGGTTCTTGTTGTCGACTAGAACTTCGTAGGCTTCAGCGATCAGGGCGAAAATTCTTTTCATAGCCTCATCATCGTTGAATCTTTCAGGGTTGTACTTGAGTGCGAGTCGACGGTATGCCTTTTTTATTTCAATCTGGTCGCAAGAACGTTTGACACCTAATATTCCATAATAATCAAACCCCATTTTTTTACTTTGTCTTTAATGGTCTTTAAATAATAATTTTGAATTGATGAGATGCAAGCAAGATATTGATGTTCTGTCAAATAACTGTCAAATCCTTTCATTTCTAAATTCTGACATAGGTACCTAACCATGTAAATTACGGTCTCACAAAATTTTCAGCCAACTTGTCTTGTTATGATAAAGTAGGTTTTATTGATCGATTGAACTCATAATTACCTAGTCTTGAGAATTCATGGAATACACCATAGGTAATTATTCTGGCTTATTTATGGCTCAAAGAATGATTGAGCTTTAGCAGGGTTCCAGCAGGCAGACACATACCTACACATACACACCCGCAAAAACACATAGTTACTTTATTGCCTACTATGTTCCAACTTGTTTTGTAATCAATTAAAATTCTAATATTTTAGGTTCATTTTCGTTTGCACACTGGAGAAAAACCGCTAAAATGTTCTGAATGTAACAAAACCTTCCGCCGCCACTCGACACTGTGCCAGCATATGAAGAAACACCGCGGCATAAAGAACCACGTTTGCAACATGTGCAACAAGGCATTTTATGAAGTTTCCAAGCTGAATGCTCATATGAGAGTTCATACAGGTATAAATTATAATTTTTCCTTTCTACCGCCAATTGAAAGTTATCATGCTTTCTATTCCTAAATTAATAAGTAATTCATAACAAATAGTATTTTAGGGCTCAAACTCAATCTTGACTCACTGACCCACCGCAACGGGAATCAATCAGGCCGTCTTATATAACTAACTAAACTTATCTTGAGTCTTTTATAACTTATTCAAAACCAATTGTATCCAATCTGCTCAACCTGGCACATTATGGACTAATCAGAAACTATGTGCATAGCACATAGCTACTGCAACCGCTCCAATAGTGGAGATCTTCGCGTCCTATCATAGGCCACTTCATCACTTCCTATTAGGTGTGATGGTGATGAAGCGTGCGCCTATATAATAAATAAATAAAATAATCTAAACACTTCTGATAAGCAGTGGGTTTGTCGATACGCGTGCACTATTTATTGTGTTACCTAGGTGGGTAAACATCACACTAATATTATAAAAGCGAAAGTTTGTATGTGTGTATGTTACACGCACACACACACACACATACAAACTCTTACTACTGTACTCTGTTACTCTTTCACGCAATAACTACTGAATGGATTTGGCTGAAATTTGGAATGGAGATAGATAATATCCTGGATTAGCACATAGGCTACTTTTTATCCCGGAAAATCAAAGAGTTCCTATGGTATTTTAACAAACCGAAATCCACGCGGGCGAAGCCGCGGGCATCTTCTATTAGGAGATAAAATATAAATGCAGCTTTGAACTGATACTTTAAGCCAATTTTATAAGTACTAAAAATAATCCCCGTTTGTGTCAGGCGAACGTCCGTTTGAGTGCCAGTTCTGCGAGCGCAAGTTCGCGCAGCAGTCCGCGCTGATCTACCACCGGCGCACGCACACGGGCGAGAAGCCGTACGCGTGCAAGGCGTGCACTGCGCGCTTCACCACCTCCTCCGCCAGGAACAACCATATGCTCACCCACACCGGACACAAGAAGTGAGTAATTATTAAATACATATCAAAAATTGCAAAACCGGCAGGATTTGAACCTGCGTCTTCTGGGTTCGCGCCCAACGCTCTGACCACTAAGCCACAGTATCGCTTACTGCTAGTGAGTGAAATGTACGTTCACTCAGTACTGAAGCGACTGTTAATGCCGCCTAGTAGTGTAATGTCTTGAAGTGTAGGTAAAAACACCATAAAAATATTAAAAATAAAAGAAGTGAGTACTTGGCAGAATACAAGAGTGTAGAGACGTGATGGTCAACTGAATAGCACAACAGTAACCATCCAATTGACTCATTTCGTCCAGTAGTCGGCGCTGTGAAACTGCATGGCCGACTTTTTGCTGATAACTCATAGGTCGTCATCGGTGCCGAAACCCAGGATATTTTATGCGTGAGTTTGTCTGACAATTCCTACGGCCCTGCAATTAAAGCCAAAAGAAATACTTCATGCACTCAATTAACGGAGACTGGATAGACCAATCATGTGGCGTAACATAATTTATTATAGGTACTATTGCCACAAAAGACTAACCGCTAACCGTGGCTATTTTCTTGCAGATTCATGTGCCCAATTTGCTTCAAAGGTTGCACATCCCGCGCGGAACTGCGCGTGCATTCAAGCAAACACACGGGCGAGAAACTGTTTGGTTGTGAACTATGCCCGCAACGGTTCAGCTCGGCATCGTACCTTGCAGTGCACAGGCGCTCTCATACCGGAGAAAAGAAGTACATGTGTGACGTTTGTGGGAAGGGTGAGTAGTACTTTTCTGAGTACCACTGAAATGAATATAAACAAGTACGCTAGAAGACAAGTGCCGCACAAAATGTCAGTTATTTTTGTGCCGATTCAACGCTCCCCGTCGGGCGTATTTCGTATTAAAATTTACATTTTGTATCAAATTATCTTCGCGTTCACTCTATGTTGGCTGTGTTTCAGTATTAACATTTAATTCCAAGTACGTTCACTGCTGCTATCAGCGCCAAAATGACAAAAATCAAGATCCTTCAAAAGGTTGACAATTTGACAGTCACCGAACACTCAAGTTTGTTGTGGGCTTCTTCTTAAACCAGGGCGCGTTTAGAACCCCCGTGGCTTTTGTTACATTATTATCACCATTACATCAATCACTACCTCACTACGCATATCATAAATGGGAAAGTGTGTTTGTTAGCTGGTTTGTCTTTCAATCAAGCTGCAACGGAGCAACGCATCGACGCGATTTTTTTGCATGGATGTAATTATAGAGATGGAGAGTGGTAGTATAAGCTATTTTTATCCCGAAAAATGAAAGAGTTTCAACGGGAGTTTAAAAAACTAAAACCACGCGGACGAAGTCTCGGTCACGGACAAATTTAAATCTACACATTTTTAACACAGTTAAAAAATCTACCTATCTACTTATTTTGTATAAAAACCGGTTTTGACTTTGACTTAATTTCATTAACAGGCTTTATAGAAAGCAGCGCATACAAGAAACACTTAAAGACGCACGCATCAGACAAAAAAGATAACGACGATTCAACAAACGACAACACGGAGGCTAACTTCGACAGCGAAGCGACACAGATGCTAGAAAAGAACGATCCAAAAGCGGATAAAAACGACGAAAGTCAGGACGCAGAAGACGAAAAAGATAATACAGCTGTACAAGTACAGGAAAGTGGGCAAAAGAAGTTCAAATGCGGTCTCTGTGTGAAGAGTTACACATACTTGCACAGCCTGAAGAAACACATGCTGAGCCACGTGCAGATGTGTGTGTTCAGTCCCGACGGCTCGGAGAAGTTGTACGCTTTTAAAGTGAGTAGAGCACACATCGGGTGACTATAATCTCCTCTTTTTTCTATCTCTTTCTCTACCTATATCTGTAAAAAGATTGGAAGTTAGAATGCCGACTGAAGTGAAAACTTGAAACTATGAAATAACAGAAGGGGGTTTTTTTATATTTTCAAATTAATTGTACCAAAAATTTAAAAACATAAAAACAATAGATACGAATATATAATATCGAATGCGCATATCAAACGCGCACCACATAATTAAAGCGCGCCTAAAGAAGTTTTTACTTCAAATCACAATACATACCTGCTACTAAGTACAATCTGCATTTACTACAATGAAACATATTTTTAGCAACAACAACAAGAGCTTCAGCAACAACAACAGCAGCAGCAGCAGCAGCAACAACAACAACAGCAGCAGCAGCAGCAGCAGCAACAACAGCAGCAGCAATTGCAAGTGCAGCCGCAGGTGCAGCAACTGCAGCAGCAGGTGCTGCAGGTGGGCAGCATGCAGCAGCTCGCCGTGCCCATACACGCGCAGCATGGCATCACTGTTTCAGGAGTACAGGTACCAACATTCTACCTATACATCTATACTTAAGTAACATTATAAAGATAGAAGATTTGTTTCTTTGTAATTGTATTCTTTGTAAGCTGAGGGACTCCAAGTGCCACACTGTTGCAAGACTAGTCTCCGATAGAAGCCGATGGAAGCAATTAATCCGCACGAGGTTGCAATAACATCAGGACCACGATCTTAGGAAATGAAGGAACGACTAGAGAGAGAGAATCGATAAGCTCAAACTATTGAATCACCATTAAAACTCTTTCTATCTCGACCTTGCTTCTTGCTTGCTTCATTTACATAGATAGATATAATGAAGACATAATGCAGTAATACATATTATTATAAATGGAATTTTATCCATAAGTAGGTACACTTAATTTTTAGCTACCCTTAAAAATGTAGGTACAAAGTTTTTTTTTTTTTAATTTCAGGGACAACAATATCCATCAGTATCATCAATACAATCGCTGCAGCTACAACAGACGCATCAACACATCAATACGGTAATTGATATTATAAGTTAGCAAGGAAAGAATCAAGATCTTAATATTTGAAAACCATCTCTACCTATCCATATTTCCATACTGATATTATAAATGGGAACGTCTGTCTGTCTGTCTGCTAGCTTTTCACCGCCCAACAGCCGGTTTTGATACAGGGTACAGACTTAGCTTACATCCCGGGGACTATAGGCTACTTTTTATCCGGAAAATCAAAGAGTTCCCACGGTATTCTTAAATGCACATCCGTTTAATTGATTTATATGAAATTCGGTACAGAGATAGCTTGCGTTTCGGAAAGTTTCTATCCCGAAAAAGCAGAGTTCACATGGGATTTAAAAAAAAAACTAAATCTACGCGGGCCAAGTTGTGGTCGTAAGCTAGGCTCAATAAATAAGTCGTCCACATTTGCTGCTTTTATACCTCGTTGCAACATGTCTAACTTCCTATATTGTGATCAGCAGCAGCCGCAACTGCAGGTGCAGACGATACAGATACACCCTCAGCACCAGCCCATACAAATACATGTAAGTATTTAGACTCTTTTTTTTTATTCAGATACAAGTTGACCCTTGACTGCTATCGCACTCGATGGTAAGTGATGATGCAGTCTAAGATGGAAGCGGGCTAACCTGGAAGGGGTATCCCAGTTTTTTATTGAACCTACGCAACACTAGAACTCTTGGCGACATGGCTTTGCCGTCACCTTTCGCTTCTATTGTCGAAAACCGTATGAAAATTCGGACAATCGTTTCTGAGATTAGCCAGAACAAACACGAACTCAGCGCGGTGGGGATCTGTATAATAAAACTGTGTTTCTCAGGCGGTGGGGATGCAGCAAGTTCAACAGGAACAGCTCCATGTGGCTACGTCGTCTTGCCAGACCATGTTGCCCAACATACTGCAGGTACCTTTCTACAAAGTATACCCTATCCACGGAGAGAAGTTAGAATAGGGCTCTCTCTGTTACGTAACCCATACAAATGACAAAGACAATAAAATCAGTAGGCGTTTACCATTTTGAGTGAGCAGCCAATCACAAATGAATCTGTTTTCGATTGAATTGAATTTCGAATGTTTTTTCAAAACATAGGCTTTCTAATAGACGGAAAACATAGGTCCGTTTGTGTCATTGTCTTTCGTTAGTTGTTGGTCCGTCTTTGTCATTGGTATGGGATTAAGTTATAGAGGGCCCTATACTAACTTCTCTCCGTGGAAAGAGTATAATACAAGTATCAATCTCTTTTAACAACATCAACATTAACATTTTTTCAAAAAATAACTTCTTTCTTACATTTCTTCCCCTATACTTGTCGTTTAGTTGCAGATAGTATGCGTGTCTTGGCAGACTCCTGACCAGGGTTAGCCTTGTTTTAAACAAAGAATTGATTTTGTCCACCCCTGCTGCCAATAGCCAATAGTGAGCGAGTGCCAACCAATCCGAGACGATTGCGATCGTTATTGTAGCTGTTATTCTACCGCAATCGAGCCGCTGTACTCCGGGCAATGCATTGTTGCTACAAGAAATATACATTCAGCCAATCACAATGGAGATTGTAATAAATAAGCACTGGCGCCTATGTAAAGTAACAAAACTTGTGTTACAGTTGCAGCCGGGCGCAGTGGTGTCGGGGCTGGGGCAGGTGGGCACGGAGCTGGGCGGCGTGCACCGCATCATCCTGCAGCAGCCCACGGCGACCCACCCCGCGCTCTACACCATACACCACTAGCTCCTAGGAACTGCACACATCTCCTAACTGTAACTATTCAGCAAAAGGTTCTTATGAGATGCTCGTAATTAAAAAATTCGTTATTATCTTTGACTATTATTTTATTAAGTGTGAAATGAAATATTATGTATTGTAACCTACAGGGCAAAAGTTAAAAAAGTTTGTTCCTGCAATTGACCCACTTTTGTAATAAATTAATTAAATTTAATTATAATATTTGTAATAAATTAATTAGTATATGTATTTAATTATAATTAATTTATTACAAAAGTGGATTTATTTCCCGAGTGTATGAACAAATTCTAGTTTAGAGATTATGTTCAACAGAATTAGTCACATTGGAAATATTGGGTAGGTATTCATTTTTGAAACCATTTCTAATACTTTCTTAAGGGGCATGAGACGGGCCTGCCCGCGAAATTCAAATTTATGTTGGTTTTTCGCATTTTTAAACTAATACGACAACGTAGGCTTATGGCATTTTCAATAGCGACAGTGGCAGTATCATCCTCACATGTTTATATAAAAATCTTTACTTGAAAGGATCCAGGTTAAGAAATTAGCTGTAGTATCGACTTATTCTGACACATTAGTCGATACTAGAGCTAATTTCTTAAACTGGAATTGGTAGACATTTGCACTGTTGTAAAAAGTTTAAATACAAGAAATCCTTGTTCATCAACTTTACTATGATGAAATAAATATCTTTTATACTGGTTTGTTTCATTCACGAGAATAAAACTACTCTTAATTATGTATTCTTTTTAATTAATTACTTATAATATTACGAAAAACATAATCAATTAATGGAATAAATCAAATTAAAATTAAACTAAATGTCAATTGTAATAGTCATGCTGAAACAATAATACAAATAAGAGAATCTTTTCAGTCTAGTTTTTTAAGTCTTGCTCTAACATAGTGTTTTATATCCTCTTTCAACTTTTCTTTTTATGTTGTGTTTAAATATGAGGACACTATTCGAGTAAATACAAGATAAAGTTGAAAACTAAAGCCTGACTACAATCGTCTTAAATATAGTAGTGTAAAATATAGCCTGTCGCCCGGACCTTTGCGACGAATCAATTGACACATCATTCACCAAAATCGACCCAGTAGTTTAGGCGCTACGGTGGAACACACAGACTCTGGATACACACAAACATAGACTGTTAAAATCATAACCCTTCCTTTTGGCTTTGCTGCAGTCGGGTAAAAATGTCTCAATTGATTAAGATCACATTTTATTTTACACATTAATTAATTAAAATAATCAATAATTATTTTATCACCAAAATGAACATCAAGGACACTGGAAGATACAAACCAAAGTGCCATACAAAATGACCATTATTTTTTCCTTTGTTCGCATATGGTGAAAGATTTTTAAAATGACAGAGTACACATATTATGATAAAATTATTCAATTATAATTTATTTAAAAAGAGCCATCCTTGTTTCACTTTTATAAATACCAGATCTGATGCAGTGCAATCTGCAGTCAGGTTGTTGAAAACTTTTTAATAATAACATTCAGTTTTATTTACTTAAATATGGTTGAAACTAGTATTATAATAGTGAAAACATATGGAGACTCAAAGGACTCGCGCTACTTTGAGCCTGAGTCGTAAAAGCACAGTGTGTAGCAGTCTTGACATAGTGTGAAATGAGGTAGTTTTGTCTTTGTAATTAACCTGCACGCTTTTATTTCTCAAACACACTACACTGCACTCTTTGTAAGATATGAGCTGAGATCTAATAATTTTTTGAAGTATTTTTTTGGAACTAGCATTAGTTATAAGGGCACAGTGTGGGGCAGTCTTGGCACAGTGTGAGACAGCCTTATCACAGTGTGTGGCACAGTGTAAAGGTAACTGCATACGTAACGTGATTTTTCTCGTCCCGGACGGGATGGGAGGATTTTTTGTACTACTATTGGACAACTGGAACGTCCCGTCCTTTTCGTTTTCTAGTTATCTAATAGTAGTTTGAGAAACCCTCCCGTCCCGTCCGGGACGAGATAAACACGTTACGTATGCAGTGACCTTAAAGCAGTTTTGGCACAGTGTTACAGTGTGAGACAGCCTTATCAGTGTGAGACAGCCTTTACACAGTGTGAGACAGCTTTTACACAGTGTGAGACAGCCTTCACAGTGTAAGGCAGTCTTGGCACAGTGTGAAGCTGACTACCCAAAGTGTCGACGAGGCGTCTCGACCACAGCACTGCGGTGGACACATAACACAATAACAGCACACTACACTCGGAAAGTATGATCATTTTAGTTGTAACTAGCATTGGTTGTAAGGGCACAGCACGAGGCAGTCTTGGCACGGTGGGCGCCTCATCGCAGTCAGTGCGAGTGCGAGCCGAGGCCGGGCGGCAGCTTGACGTCGGCGAAGTAACCGTGCTGGGGCACGTCGCGCGCGCTGATGCGGCACATGGGGTCGTACACCAGCATCTTCTGCAGAAGGTCCACGCCCCTCTCTTCCAGATTTTGCACCTATAACACATATGAATACTTGATATTACCTTTCAGGTACAAAATGCTTTTTTTTATTCAGATAAAAGTTAGCCCTTAACTGCAATCTCACCAGCAGCAGTGATGAAATTACTGTTGTTAGTCAGCTTTTAATTTGACCTACATTTTAATCGCAAAACAAAAAATCCAATCTAAAGTTGCAACATGGAGGTTTGCGCAAGTCATAGACTAAGATTGAAATTTATAGGGCGCGCTTTGACTTGTGTTTCAGTTAAAACGAGACAGATTTATGCCAGCGGTATAACGCTGTCTCGTTTTAACAGTATGTTAAGTCTGAGCAAAGTCAGAGTGCGTATAGATCGCAGCCTAAGGATTAAATACACAAGCCCAGTTGAGATCTATTTTTGTACAATGCACAGTCATACGCCTCGCGTTCACGGTTGTATTATTTAGTTTCTGCGCACTATAACTTACATGATTATGCAAATTTAAAGTGGTCCAGTTAGGGAATGTGGGCTTGTAGTCGGGAAGAGAGGAGACTCCCGGCCAGATCTCTTCAGTAGGGGTTCTCAGCATCCTGGAACGACAAATGACATATTAAAACTTTTTGAATTCACAACTACAACTAACCCTAACACTAGAAAACGTAAATGGTGTGAAGTCAAGTATTTTTAATAACAACTTAAGCTTTATGTACTTTGATATATTATGATTGTAAAATGTAATTGGTCATCATCATATAATTGATCATCATCCCTTCGCCGGCCTACTACTGTGCACGGTTCTCCTTTTAGAAAGTGTAGGGTATACTGAAAATAAAACAGGGACTCGAGAAGACGCATGAAGCGCCCGTACGCTACCGCCGTTATCACTACCCATATAATAAATAAGAAAGTGTGTTTGTTTGTCCTTTCAATCACGCCGCAACGGAGCAACGGATTGATCTCATTTTATACATGGATATAGTTAGAGACCTCCAGAGTGACATAGGCTACTGTTTGTCCCGGAAAATCAAGGATGATTTTTGAAAATCTACGCAGATTAAGTCGCAGGCATCAGCTAGTAAGTAAATAAAGCTTAAGATTTGTTATCAAGAATCCACGCCACTGCTCCACTTCTGTCGGTGAGCATTGCGCTTAAGAAGCTGCTCTTTTGGTGACACCTATGCAATTGCTAAATTCCCATCAAGATTAGAATGGTAGTGGTTTGACGAAAACCAGCCTAGCTGTTTTAAAAAACCAGATCCTGTAACACTACTCACTGAAGAAATTGCCAGAATGTTTAAACTTCAGACATTAAATATCTACCTGAATATGCGAAACAGTTGATCAATTTCTGAATCTCCTTGGAATAGTGGCTTCTTAGAAGACATCTCAGCGAATATGCACCCAATCGCCCAGATGTCAACTGGACAGGAGTAGCTGTAATAATTTTTATACCTATGTAATTTATGTAATAAAAAAATAGCGATTTTGATTTTAATATTTAACATCCATACTAATATTATAAATGCGAAAGTGTGTCTTTAGCCGATTAATTATGAGAAAATTTGGTACAGAGATAACTTGCACTTGGAGAGTGACTTAAGCTACTTTTTATCTCAGAAAATCAAAGAGTTCCCATGGAATTTTCAGAAAGATTCATTCGCAGGCATCATCTACATAGTAACAATATGTATTGTGATTGCAATATAATCTTCTATTATATAATACAAAATTCAATTCTTAAAATTGTGTAAATGTCATGTAAGAATTTACCGTTGACTCCCTAGAAGGACTTCTGGGGCCCGATACCAAAGTGTAACCACTTCATGGGTGTAGACCCTCACTGGCACACCAAATGCACGGCCAAGGCCAAAGTCTGCCACCTGAGTACAAATTATTAATAAATAAACAGACTTATCTATGTACAGATTTCAAACTGGCATAGTAAAAATCATTAAAAGAAAATATTTTTCTAATAAGGATATTTGGCAAAACAATCTTCAATTAACAATAATCAACAATAGAAACATACTAATTATAACATGCACAATATGATGTGTTTATAGTATTTCCTATGATTAACAAACTTGTCTGCAGTCCCTATCACTTCACTTACCTTTACACAAATTTTCTATTATGCTCTCTCTAAAACTTTTATAAATAGTTTACTCCATAATGTGTCAAATAAGCTGGAGCTGCTTCTGTTCCTGGTGTCAATCAGTATTGGACTCTTGCCCAATCCTGATCCCACTACTGCTACTGTTTTACAGTTCTTACTGAAAACAGTGGCGATCACAATAGATACAGCGTCTGAAGAGCCCTGCATATTTGCCAAATCAGCAAGACGAGAAGAATGTGTCAAATAGAGTGAGTATAATGGTTGTTAATATCACACTAATATTATAAAGGAGAAAGTTTGTATGTGTGTGTGTGTGTGTGTGTGTGCGTGCGTGCGTGCGTGCGTGCGTGCGTGCGTGCGTGCGTGCGTGCGTGCGTGCGTGCGTGCGTGCGTGTGTGTGTTTGTTACTCCTTCACGCAAAAACTACCAGACGGATTGGGCTGAAATTTAGAATGGAGATAGATTATATACCCTGGATTAGCACATAGGCTACTTTTTATCCCGGAAAATCAAAGAGTTCCCACGGGAATTTTAAAAAACCTACATCCACGCGAACGAAGTCACAGGTATCAGCTAGTAGCAAATAAAAGTGTGTGTTCACCTTAATAATTCCAGAAGACTTATCAATGAGTAAGTTCTGTGGTTTCAAGTCGCGGTGCAGGATGCGGCGCTTGTGGCAGTACAAGATGGCGCTGTTAATCTGATACAGGTAGCTCTTCACTAAGCTGGGCTCCATGAACTGAAAATATTACAATCTTCTTATGTGAAAAACCGGCCAAGGCAGAGTCAGACTCGCGCACTGAGGGTTGCGTACTCTGGTATTTTTTCTGACATTTTGCACTATAAATCAAAAACTATTATGCTTAAAAATAAATAAAAATCTGTTTTAGAATACACAAGTATAGCCCTTTCATATGATACCCCACTTGGTATAGTTATCTTACTTTGATTTATTATTTTTCTTCTTATTTTTTTTCTATTCATGTAACCATGAATTCACAGGTTTCAGATTTATTCCTTTACTTGTGCTATAAGACCTACCTACTTGCCAAATTTCATGATTCTAGGTCAACGGGAAGTACCCTATAGGTTTTCTTGACCGACTTGATGGACGGACGTAGAGACAGACAGACAGACAGAAAAAAGTGATCTTATAAGGGTTCCGTTTTTTCTTTTGAGGTACAGAACCCTAAAAATTAAAGTTAGTGTGGGTACATTCTATGTGTTCTCATGTCCTATACCAGTGCATATTGATTGTTCATCCTGTACCAGTGTGTACATCATAACTGGCAACATGTTTATCTCAAACTTTTGACAAATACTTAGTAAAATTTCATACTCTGCAATATCACAGTTAAAGAGTTACCTAGCTGTGACTCAAAATTTAAAAACCACATTCAGAAGCAAGCTAGCTACACCTACACTGACAGGTATATACAATCAAAAGTTTTTCCTTCATCCTTTTTTTTAAATAGATAGATTTTTTTAAATTGAGATAGTACCAGTTGTCAGTTCACAGTCGATATACTGAGGTGCTAAATAAACAAATTCATACCTTGCCTGAACCAAGAGAGTCCATGTATTTCTTCAAATCCATAGAAAGGAATTCAAAAATGAGGTAAAGACGAGCCTCTTCCATCAACACATCTTCTAATTTTACAATGTTTGGGTGATCCAATTCTTTCAGCAATGAGATCTCGCTGCAAACACAGAATTCCAAACTATGATGATGATATAAGAGCTTAAACACATAGCTGAAAACAGCAGTGATAGCCTAGTAGTTAAGGCATTGGCCTCCTATTCGGGAGAATTTTTGGAGTTATGTGCGTTTTAAGCAATAAGTACCAATCATGATCATGGTCAACACATCGCCCTCACTACTGAGCACAGGTCTCCTCTAAGAATAAGAAAGGTAGTCCACCACTCTGTCCAAGTGTGAATTATGGAGATCTCCCAGACACGCAGGTTTCCTCATGATGTATTCCTTCACCATTTACAAAATATATAATATGATTGCTTAAAACAGGTCTCTCTAACAATGAGGGTTTAGCAGTAGTCTAACACTCTGACCAAGTGTGAATTATGGAGATCTCCCAGACATGCAGGTTTCTTCACGATGTATTCCTTCAACATTTACTCTTGTATATAATATGATCACTCACACACATATAAGTTAAAAGTGTGTAGACCAATCTGAAGTTGCAACCTGGTTGTTTGTGCAGACTAAAGATTAAATACACAAGTTATTATTACCCTGCAAGCCACTTTCTTAGTTGAAAAAATTTAGGTTAAGCTCTTTTAATCAAACAGTGTCCAAGAAACCTCCTACTACTATGTAATTAAAGTAAAAGGGCGAAGACTCGTAACAATGGATCTATCATTTAATTCTAACCATACTACCTAACTTATAAGTGAGGTTATGCATAGAATACATCAAGTTTATGTGGTTTACAAAAGCATAATATCAACAATAACAATAAGATTGTGGTGATGCAGAATTTACGTACCGTATAGCAGTTGACGGTATTCCTTCGTCTTCAGAATCCAACCTGATTTTTTTCATGGCAACAAACTGCCCAGTTTGTTTGTTTTTACCCTTGTACACCACTCCATACGTCCCTTCCCCAATTTTTTCAATTTTGACGAAGTCGTCCATCGTGTAGGGCGGAATTTTGCTTGATTTGGCAGACGTTTTTAAATAAACTTCGGATTACCACGCATACGGGGTTTGCTGTTAATCGGAAAAACCTTGATTATTTTAACTGTATTCAAGGTTAACTTAAGATAAACCAGAGCAGAATATCACGAGTTTTTCAGATACACCCAAAATGCAATACAATTTACAAATTAGCGATTTATAATGCAATTACAGTGCAATAATTAGCAACGAATTCAACCGACTTTTTCAAATTGCTCAAAGCTCAAAAAAATTGCTATCTGACAACTTCAAAGCAGTGTTACTACTTACATTTTTACCTTTTTACCCTAGTTTCTTCAGAAATTACCCAATTTTTGTTTTAAAAATGAAGATTCATGCCCTAAATCAATTGCGTACATATAATAATACAGCACTAATAGTAAAAATAAATCTATTGGCACTTTGAGGAGATATTAGTACATAATATTTCAATATGTCAACTTAAAAAACGTCCCAAGCCGTACCTACTATTAATAGATTCACCCTAAAATAGGGTGAAATTGTTAAAAGTGGCAGCACTGCTTCAAAGTTCACATGTGGGGCACCACAGAGCACTTATATTGAATGAATAATATTATTTATGATGTTATGAGTACGGGATGCACCATGGATGCACATAACGGTGATACAATACAGACCTAGGTACGTACTTACGGTGATTACGGTTAGATCATAGAGATAGTATATAAACAATAGAGGTAGTCATAGGTTGTTGCCGCTCTTGTACATCCATTTGTCAACTAGATATTGTTATCTCGGTCTATTTCACGGAACCTCCGTTCGGGTAAAAGCGATAGCTCATATAAGTCTGGCAACAACGCACTGTATGTGTAACTGGTGACAGTAGTTGTCAGCATTTGGAGACAAAACATTGGGATTTGATGCAGCGTTTTTATAAAATTTAAAAAATCACAAAAGTCTGGGTTAAAATTAAGTTAAAAACTAAAAACCAAATGTGTGACGCTGTGTTTTGTGCCTCCAGATATAAGAAAGAAGGCGTCCAAGTTCCTGAATTGCCTTTTCATAAATAAGTCTTTAATAACCATTTCATCGATACCAACCGCGACTTTTATTCCGAAAATCGCTAAAAATTAAAGATTTACATGTTATAAGTGTAATTATCTCGTGTAATACTGACAAAAATCACGTTTTACAGCGCAATTTAATTTTAATTTATGAATTATTTTAGGCATCATTTGTAGTGATGTGTACACACTTTATCGATAAAATCAAATTTGTCTTTTATCGTATAAATAACATTTGCTTACTTTTGTAGATTTCCAAAATGTCCTGAAATTAGAACTGCGTGGATTTGGACAATAAAACGAAAATCTGGAAGTGAAAGGTATATTCTCGTCTATGCTCCAAACATTTGGAAGAGTCTTGTCATGTTTCTGGTTTAAAAATAAATAAATTGAAATCAGATGCAATACCAACTATATTTGAAAGATATCCTCAATAGTACCATCAACCAGTAAGCACTAAGCTCTTTCAAATTGTATGTAGGTACTTATCTACAAATAAATATGTAGTAATGTTACACTTTTCTTTATTTGACAATAGTTAAACAAAAAAGACACCAACAATTAATTAATGTATTAATTTTTTTATTTGTACAAGTATATTTGTATAAAGTGGACAGGGAAGCACTTATGTCTATAAGAGATCTCTACCAGTGACCCTTGGCAGTGCGAGAGGTTGTAAAGGGAGTAGAATAGGTACAGCAAAGAGAGACAGTAATTATTATGGAAAAAAAAAACTTAGTAGATATTATGTTATAATATATACTTAATTTTAAGGTTTGAGGTACAAGTGAGTTTAAATAATTTCTAAAATTAAAAATTACCTAATTGTTTTACTGATATTTTTTTAAATTTTACTATCATCATAAAGAATTATGCATTTTTGACTAGGTAACAGCAAGACATACATTAATTCATTTAATTTCAGGTTATAAAGGACGAATGAAACAAACTTCGAGAGCTGGCTAATAATGAAACAAAAACGAAGGTTTTGAGCATTTTCCTCGGTCAGTTTTCTACGTCCAGCTCTCTATAATTTTGTTGACCTAGAATTCTTGACTTTTACTTGGCTTTTTATTTTATAATAGAGCAAGATCCCGGAAGCGCCAGACTGTATTTATGTACTTATTTTCTGAGAAACGGCCAATTTATAAGTATCAGCTGCTGCCTGCTAAAGGTACTACATATGTATAACATTACTCACTTTTCTTAAAGTCTGAGTGTAGATATAACATTATAAGTAAGTATGTTTTACAGAAGATTGTGAATAATTAATATTCAATACTGTCAGAAACTTTCCCCACAAAAAGTAACATAATATAAAACATGCCTACGTTTTATTATAGTAATAATACTAATAAATTGATTTGAATTATTTGAAAAGTGTTTCATTTTACTCTTGTTTTTACTGAATATATAATAACCGTCCGCGTGAATTTATAGGGTTTTAAAAATCCCATGGGAAATCTTTAATTTTCTGGGGTAAAAAGTTGCTTACGTCAATTTCCAGGACGTAAGCTACTTATGTATCAAATTTCATATAAATCGGTATAACGGATGGGCCTTAAGAATCCCATGGGAACTCTTTGATAAAAGTAGCCTATGTCCGCTCCCAAGGTAACTCTGTACCTTTCATTAAAATCGGTTAAGCTGCTGGGCCGTGAAAAGCTAACAGACAGACTGAGATACACTTTCGTATTTATAATATTAGTATGGAGTATATATTGCACGTGGTCAGTCGTAGTAACATAGAAAATTAATTTTGATGTAATATCGATATACCCAAATTCGCCGTCCCAACTCTAGATGGTGCACACAGTGACAAAATGACGTGCGCACACATAAATAATTGACACGCATTTCGAACTTAGTGCCTATCCATATAATCCTTCATCTAAGGGTTAGATTTTGTGAACATGTACAAAGAGTAAATGTATGGATGTACCTTGTAAAATCTCTACGAGACGTACCTACCTATTCAAAAGTGAAGATAGTTCGTACAAAATGAAATGACTTCTCACGCGCCTTTTTAACTTTATGGGTCAACTGTCATTTCAAAAGTACGGTAACTTTATATGGATTAAAATGTAATAAAATTAAACATTATAAATAATAATTATAACTAAGACTCATCAATGTCTTTCTAGCTGAAATTTTGCATTTGATTGAGATTTCGATTTTTCTACAGTTATTTTCAAATTAGCTGAAGCCTGCGAATTCGTCTGTCTGGATATTTTTAAAATCCCGTGGGAACTTTTTGATTTTCCGAGATAAAATGTAGCCTATCTCATCTCCAGATCTTAACTACACACTTGCGAAAAATCACGTCGTCCGTTGCTCTGTTGTGACGTGATTGAAGGACAAACCAACTAACATAAACGCTTTCGCCTTTATTATAAGGGTAGTGACACGGTAATATTATCTGTAATATTACCGTGGTAGTGAGGTAGTGAATATATCGCATCGTGCACGAAACGGTGCACGCGACACGAATCGAACCCGGGACCTCTCACCATTTTCGTTAACGAAAATGGTGAGAGGTCCCGGGTTCGATTCCCGGTAGGGGTTTTGAATTTTATAATTTATAAAGATGAGATGCTTCGGCCGTGGCTAGTTATCACCGTACTAGCAAAGCTGTGCCGCCAAGCGATTAAGCGTTCCGGTCCGATGCCGTGTAGAAACCAAAGCACTATGGGCTTAATGAAAACTACCATACCCCTTCTGTTAGCCCGCTTCTATCCTAGACTGCATCTTCGTTCATCACTTACCATCAGGTGAGATTGCAGTCAAGAGCTAACTTGTATCTGAATAAAAATAAAAAATAAAGTTTTAAGCAATTAAATATCACTTGCTTTAACGGTGAAGCAAAACATCGCGAGGTAACCTGCACACCATAAGGGTCCTCCAAAGTGAGTTTTTCAAGGTGTGTGAAATCTGCCAATCCGCACTTGGCCAGCGAGGTGAACTATGGCCAAACCGACAGATATCCCAAACCCTTCTCATCCTGAGAAGAGACCCGTGCTCAGTAGTGAGCCGGAGATGATGACTCCCTGGCGGTCAAGCACGCAACGAGCGATAAGGAGCATAGTTTCAATATACATACTAGATAACCTTTTTGAAACCCGTAAAAAAATAAATGATAATATAATTACCTAATCATTGTTTAGAAGCAGGCGTTACTTTGCGGAAGTCCATGATATACAAAGAATCAAAAGTTTATATTGTTATAATCCACTAAAAGAAGCAAATCTGTGGTACAACAGCAGGCCATATGCACCACCCGCCCTCCCACTGCTAAGCATGCAGGAAAAGCCAGCCACCAAGCACTGTAAGGTCTACATCTCCTCCGGATGCTCCGGTGTCGGAGCGAAACGTGCGTCGAGTTTGTTCTGGTGGATTTGTGTGATAATAATCGTTTGATACCAAGTCTAGTTGATAGATTATAATATTCAAATACAGAGATCAGCACGTCTTTAGGTCACGTACTTATTGTTACGGTGTGCAATGCGTGCACTGAACCAGTGTCCACTATCAGTATGAGTAGATATGCAGATCAAGAGGAGATTAAGTACTAACTTGTATATTAATAAGCGTGATGGTGAACTACTTGGGTTCATTTAGAGTTCTTGCCGGTGGAAATGAAACTAGTAAAATGTTGACTCGCTTTCTTGTGTTGTCGTTGTTGACGCAACGGAATTTGGTAAGGATTTTTAGAAATACCTGTGATATATTATGTAGTAACTTGATATTATTTATTATATAAAAATTACATTGCCGGCCAATGAATGCTAAATAGTGGAACCTTAAAAGGGCTCTCTCCGTCACTCGCTTCATTCAATCGTAGTTCCAATTTCATTTGAATATTAAGCAACCAAAGTCCATGAAATTTTGTAGACATATTCTAGAAACTAATATGTGTCTATGGTGTTTTAGATTTTTCTAAAAATATGTAGTATTCAAATTACAGGGGCTCAAAGATTTGTATGTAAATTTATAAGACCGCGTAACTTTGAAACCGAATATTTTAACAGAAATCTGGAAAACCACAGACATAGATATTAGTTTCTAGAAATGTCTGCAAAATTTCATGGACTTTGGTTGCTTAATATTCAAATGAAATTGGAACTACGTTTGTATGAAGCGAGTGACGGAGAGACCCTTCTTAATGAGAACCAAACTATGTTTCAACATGGTTTCAACTTTCAAATAGGGAGCGAGTGACGCTTCACGCTTGGATAAATTAAAGACGGAGAGACCGCTGGCAGTGTAGCTAACTTCAGTCACAAATAAAATAAATTAGTTCTGACTTCTGAGTGAAATTAGTCAGAGTTAGTACTTCTTGAGTCTAGAGCAGTTTGGTCGCCCAAGGTTATTATTATAGCAAGGCTATTATTTCAAAACTCAAACAGACAATTATTTTATTTTGAGTTTTGAGAAGTAAAAATTAAAATACAACTTGGCAACCTACCAAATATGATTTTGAACCATATTTTTTACAGATATCATCAGAACCAGAGGTGAATGAAAAAACTGAAAATACACGTGCAACCAGGCAGTTGAATTTTGGCGAATGCTGTCCGTGTCCAGGGCAAGATGCATTTCAAGATCAGAGCTCTGCGGGTCCTCTTATAAATTCAATATCAGCAACAGATGATACCAGCTGTCCATGCAAGATGACCTCGGACTCTGAAGGCGCTTCATCCATCTTCCGTCCTGTATTCAGAGCAGCTCAACCAAATATAAGGTAAAAACTTACTCCCATACCTTCGCGATTCTGAATACGGCTAATCTAAAAAAACCGGTCAAGTGCGAGTCAGACTCGCGCACTGAGGGTTCCGTAATCGGATATTTTTTCCAACATTTTGCACGATAAATCAAAAACTATTATACATAAAAATAAATAAAAATCTGTTTTAGGATGTACAGGTAAAGCCCTTTCATATGATACCCCACTTGGTATAGGTAATTTATCTTATTTTAAAAATTGAAACACATTTTAATTTTTTTTAAATGATGTAACCACAAATTCGAGGTTTTCAGATTTATTCCTGTACTTGTGCTATAAGACCTACCTACCAACCAAATTTCATGATTCTAGGTCAACGCGAAGTAACCCTATAGGTTGATAGACACGACGGACAGACAGACAACAAAGTGATCCTATAAGGGTTCCGTTTTTACTTTTGAGGTACGGAACCCTAAAAGTTCTGGCGCTTAGCATCTTTTTTCCGCTACAATGTTACTGAATACCTTTCTTACTTAGAAGAACCTCGGCAGTTACTCTTGTCAAAGATCTGATACCTACCTACCTTACAAAAATACCTACCTACTTATCTCAGTCAGAAATAATTTTGAGAGTACATATACCTACTTAAACAATATTTTCTCGCATTTTTTTTTGTAAGGTACCAAAACCTACCTACTTAATAATTTATGTAACATCTTTCCTATACTTACAATCATGCAATAAATGAATAAATCTAACTCTAAATGTTAGGTAAATAATAAAACAATGACTATAGGCTTATATAAGATTTCACCGATGTTGATAATATTCAGCGTTTAACTAAAATAGACTACAACCGCCTTGTTTCAATGTCAGCACTGCAAGCGGAAATGAATTTAAAATCGGTGGTAGGTACTTTCTTTTACTTTGAACCAAGGACTGTAACTAGCTACATTTTTCTTCGACATTATTTCGTTTCGGCTCTCGAATTTTATCAACGTTGGTGAGCTCTATGCATTTCGTACTAAGTACATAAATAACACTGGTCAGGAATTCGTTGTTGCCTTCCTGTCGGTTTCGTAACATATTTCGATTGTTTGCAATTTTTTAGTGACATAGTTAATTGAATTTTGAACTATACTGCGAAGATTTACAATAGTTTTTTGCTTGTGCATACCGGTGACATATGTTTGTTTGCAAATTATCTAAATTAGTTTATGGTTACTTTGTCCTTAGCGCGCCGCTACTAAAATGTTTGCGATGATCACAATGTATTTTTTATTAATAGCTTCCATGAGTAATTGCGTGGATAGTACATATACCTAAATTGTTTAAATTCTTTTTAACTAAGTAGGTAGTTATTTTTTTGACTACCTATTTTATTTTTTAAGAAATTAGAATGATGTTATTCGGGTTCTGTGCCCCAAGGGTGCCAAGGGCACCTTATTACATTGTATTTTAGTATTTTACCAAGAATTGCCGTTATTTTATGGCAAACATCAAGAAGTAATACTAGTTGTAGTAATCTTTATTATACACACGTATATTATATAAAGGAAAACAATACAAGAAACAGAAAAAAAACCATACAAAGGGGTGCAAAGGCGGCCGTACCTATTATTACTAAACAAACTACCTAAATTATTGCTAAACATAGTGGTTTGTTTAGGTAGGTTAGGTAGTAGTACTAATAAAAGCGGTAATTTTTGGTCATAGGTTGTCTACCGATACAATTAAAATTAATATAGGGATAATGTTTTGGTTTTTATATTTACGATTATATTTTTGGATAAAATAGGTATGTTCTTATGGAGTTTCAAAGTTTATTTGGTGGTTATTATAGGTATTTAATGACTTTTGATCTACTTCATATTTTTTTCGTAAATACCTTGGTGTTACATATTTGGTTTTGGTGCACTAAAAATTATAAAATCACTCAGTTTAACCTTTAGTCACCATTAAACAAAGCTAATACGGTTACTACACTTAGGTCTACTTAGGTTCATATCAGGTACCTCCCTATCTTTAAAATATCCTTATCCATCCCTCTGTTTAAAATATACTTGTATACCTACCTATTAATTAAGTATCAATTCTTACAGACCAGTGTCGAGAAAAGAAGAGCCAAAACCTCTTTTGAATCCAGAGGTAGACCTTGCATCATCAGTTTTAGAAACTTTACGAGAAGTTACAGATCAAGAGTATCAGGAAGCATTGGTCAGGGATGCTGCAAGAAGCGCATTACAATTTATGGACCCAGAACTGCCAAAAACTGAACCAAAAGATGTAGTCAACATTATTGTAAGCCCTAATGACGATAACAACGGTGACATTATATCAGAGGCTACAGAAATGCAAACAAGCACTTATGTCCTCCCTCCTTTAAGTACAAATAACAACGATGAACATTTACGACTACAGCCTTCAACGAATTTACTGAAGCACATTTTGACTCCACGAAATAATATTTTGGAAAATATGAAAACTAGATTAAATTTGTTAAATTTAAAACCATTTTCGAACACTGATAACAGAGATTTTCTAACTTCACCAAGTATTCTGCAAAAATATTATTTAAAAAATAATATTAGAGATCGTGTCTTATCCGAAAATAGGCCATTAATAGATGAAAAATCGGAGTCGCCAAATAATCTTAATGAACCTTTTGCAAGAAATGCTGCAGGCATAAAAAAAATAGATATGGAACCGGATGAGGTGCCTGATTTTAAGAATAATCCTACAGCATCATTTGGTGATAGCGCAAAGAAACAGAAAATGTTAGCTGGAGACATACTTCAAAACACTGACTGTACAGAAACTTTTAGTGAGCCAAATTTATCCGCCAGTAAAGAGGGTTCGGAAGATTTTGATATAGTTCCAAGTTCTTCGAAAGTAATTGAAGTTGAAAGCCTAGGAATTATAGAAAACCCGAATGTTGTTATGCAAGAAATTGATCCTGACACTAACAATTTCATTCCTAGTGCCTTAGAATCTGAAACCAAACAAAATAGCTTTCCCAAGAATGTGGAAGATGTCTCAGAAGTAATAACAGAAGACTCTAACGTTGAAGATGTACAAACTAATGACTCTGAAACTGAGAATACTACAGAACATACAGAAAATATAAACGATATGAAATCTGAACCAAGTATCAATAGAAATATAGTCACAAATTTACCAGATACAGTTGCCAGTACAGAATTTATATCTACCACTGAAGATGAGAGCAAAATAAGGAATGCTTATCCCATGACTTCAAAAGGTGTAAAAGATCAAGAATCTTTAGCTTCAACTTCTGCAGAAAAAGATATGGTTGAATCAACAATTCATGCTTTGCCAAATATTAAAGCAGACATGTTTAGAACGCTAGAAAGTTTTAAAAAAGCAAATGAAAAAATTCAGGAAAAATTAAGATACAATGTACAAGATGCTTTACAGCTAGTTATTGCTAATGAACCCTTAAACTCACCATTTCAAACAGGCACTGAACCTCTAAGTAAAATACGCGCTTCTTCTGTAGAACAACCACAAGATAATGCAAACACTGTAATAAATACAGGTGACGAAAAAAGTTTGAGTACCCAAGATTTGCAAGAGATGTCAGATTCATTACTTGAACTCAGCTCCTTAAAGGATAACTCTAAAACTTCGACGACGCCTAATATCAAGGAAAAGTTAGTTGAAGAATTGGAAAATAAACCTGCAGAAGTTGAAAAAGTGGCTTATATTGATGATATGATCACTGCACCGACTTCTTTGAACGATAATAACAATATAATAAACTTAAAAAATGAGAAATCAAATTTAAGGCTGAAAGGCCATAATTTAAATGGTAAAAGTAATGAAATTGAAGGAAATATATGTAGTAACAATATTATACCAAAGAACTCTGATTCTAGTATCACGAAAAATGAGGATAGTGAAATGTCTGCTCAACCTAGTAATTCAGTTTTGAATCGCATATATCAGCAAGATGCGGATCCACCCAGATCGGGATTGTTACAAAGGGACTTTATTGTACAACCTGAAGATAGTGTCAAGCCCATTGAGGGTATTAAAGATTTTTTGAATAGTTTTAGGGCTCTAGGTGCAGACCGATTTACAAACGATGATAGTGAATCGGCATTTTTTGATACTCAACCATTATTTAGATCTAGTATTGGTAAGAATATGGAAGAGTCAAAAAAAATTTTCAGAGGTAATGGACCTAAATTTAACTCAGATTCTAATTTAAGTTCAAACATAGCTAAAGTAGCAAGTCCAAAATCTTTAGATTTCAACTCATTGCTGCCAACTTTTCCATATTCAAGTGATGAAGCAGATGTATTGGGCTTCGCATCGCAAAAAATACCTCAAACTACTAATTTAAGAAACATAGTTAGGAATAATTTTGAAAATGGATTAAATCCTGTGTTAAAAACTATAGAAACACCAAAGGTGCTCCAAGACACATTTTCTTCTATAACTCCAAGTCTTGCTGAGAGTTTTAAATCTCACACAAATAACGCTTTAAAAACTTTTCGAAATACCTTAGATATGGCCCGTGGAGAACCATTTAATATCAATAAGAATAATTTGTTGGGCAAGTCCCTAATAAATCCTGATCATTTATTTGGAAATTTTCGAAAAACTCATGATGATTTTAATGATAAAGTACAAGCTTTTCACTCTGACCTCAATAGAAGACTTAGTTCATTATCTTCACGAACATCAACTGACGGGTCTCGATTATTATGGACTCCAAGCAGGTTGAAAAATAGAGCTGAATCTCACGACATATCAAGTAAGAATACTGCAGCAATGCCTGTCAAAACGAAATCGCCCACTATGAAAAATACACTACTATCAAAAAATATACCAAGCACTGAAACGAACAAAAAGGAATCTACTGATTTAGCATCCAGATCAAATAAAGCTAATATCCTTAGATCTAACATTAAGGAAAAATTAGGTATTTTACCACATCAAAACGATTTGAGTTCTAAAAAAGCGCATATCGCTATTAACCCTCCTAAAAGTATTTTAACTGCAAAACAGCCACTAAAAAGTCATATGAAATTAAAACCACTGAAGGAAAATAAAGTAACAATATCTTTTGCTACGACATCAATACGTCCCGACCTATTAAAATCAAGGTTTAAGCCCACACTTCAAATGGATTCTCCTAGGTCTAGTTCTGTAGTTGATTTAGCAAAATTTCCCAAATTCTCGAAAAGTTTGGAAGATAATAAGAAACCAACTTTGCGTTCGGAATTAAAATCCAATGAGCCAAAGGTTTTAGCAAGCGAAATTTCTCTGTCGAGAGCAGTAATTCCTGAAACAATATCACAAGAGGTCCCTTCTCTCGAAGAATCAGAAAGATTGTATGACGAGAGTATAAATTATGACGATAGACGCCCCGTAGATGTATCAGAAGCAAATAAAAGAAAGGCTATGTTATTCTCAAAATTAAGAAGACCTCTTGCAACTGGAATCACAAGTGACGGTACGACGAGGAATAATAAAGTGCTATCATCTAGACAAAACGAAAATGATGCAACTCAATCCGCTTCTAATAATATTGATACAAGTATATCTGCAACTGCTTTTGTAGAAGAAAGATCAAAAAATAATAATCAATCATTCAAATGCAAAATGGTTTGTATGCAAGATATTTTAGATTCAACAGGTGCATACTTATAAAACTTAAGTGGGAAGGAAACCCAATAGGAGTTCTATTGCGAGAGAATGTAGATTTATTTGTACATAATATAGTTACGTCTAGTTTATAAACATAATAAGTTATTGAGTTGTAAATAATAATTAAATGAGACTGTCTTGTATGCATAATGCATAAGTTTAAATAAATAAAGAATTATTTTGTTCTTGTTTAAGTAATTTTATTGCGTCATTCTTACTTGTTATCCTTAATACTTTTACCAATGAGAATCAAAAATATAGCTAGTTGTTTTATTACAATATCCAGATATATAAAGAAAGTATTTTTTTAATACAGTTGCTCAAAAAGTGGCGTATTGCAGGGACGTATAGCGTTCGGGATGTGGGCTATTACATAATCGTGCTTTTTTTTTACCTTTCCCGCACTCGTGCTTTTTCTTTCCCAACTGTCAAAATATTAAAAAGAAAAACCAACCATGAAGTTTTTACTAAAAAAATTCATAGAAGTTTTTATGATTCATGCAAATACGTATATTTCTAAAAAGGAGCTACTAATTTGTTTCAATATCAGATTTAATGATTTGATTGAATGAGTTTGGTTAGGTTTCATTTCATTTCATCTCATTAAATGTCATTTTCATTTCATATCAATAAAAAACTTCTACTGAAGACTTGGCTGTATGGGCATAGTTCCCTTTGCCTACCAGAATGGGTGAAGAAAAAAAAAACTCTGCTTATATTCTACGGTTGGCGCCATTTTTCAGAAATTTTCTTTGCGAGTTTAGTTGTTGGTTGCCTAAAATGAGTAATTTCGACCCTAGTTTTTTATATCTATTAACAATAAAGTTGTTTTAAATTAAATTAAATTAAGTTAGTTGAGTTTATTGTGTTTTTATTATTTTATTAAATTGCTTCATTTTTTCGCAACTGTATTAAAAATAGTCGTTCAGTACACGTGCGGAACCGTCATTGCAACTCGTTCCAACTGTCAACCCTCGCCTTCAGCTACGCCTCGGCTCGGGTAGACATTTGTCGGAACTCTTTGCAATGACAGCCTTTCCGCACTTGTAATGAAATATACTATTTAGATGCGACAATATACGACACGAGCAATCGAGTAAATCGATTTAAAGTAATTGAGTCAGCGTCGAGTGTCGACTGAAATGTCGTTAAATTTAATTTTGCAGTTGTACTCACGATTGTGTTTTTAAATTACTTTTCATAATAATAAATTATGAAGACTATGATAATAATACTATGAATATCTAAACTATTATAATGATTCAAATGGATAAGACCGTCCATCACACATGCAAGTATTTGTAATTTATATCTAAGTAAAACCAATAATCAATATAGTATAGTAGAATTATTGGCTGTAATTATAACTACATATTTATTTACTCACAATTATTGTACTACCCACATGCTAGTACTTTCTTTTGTTATTAAACTAAATCGGCTCGGACTAGACAATTGGAAAGCAATGATGAGATCTAGGCTGGAGTTCACTTGTCTAGATTCTAGAAGATGCCTATTTCACAGTTCCCTCTTGCATTAAGGACGTCTTTGCAAAATGAATAGGTATCAAAATTGCACTACTACATAAGTACACTGCCCACACGCACACAGCTGCGTCAAAATGAGTGAATCGACTTGATTTTGATACTTTGATATTTTTATTTTATTTTATATTTGGTCATCTATTTTTTTAACAGTTTTTTTTTTAAATATGTATCTTGACAATAATACAGTAAGTAGAACAGTGCCTACAGACTAAGGGTCTGATGATGAAATATTTCACCATGACTTCTTGGCAATGAACAACATTTCCATGCTTATGAAATTATGAGCTCCTACTATGACTAAAATAATCTGAGAAGGATAGCATTACATTACCTCCCGACTTGATGAAATTGCATACTTTGGAACCTACTACTGGAACTCAGAGACGAATAGAGCTAGGTGTTTCGAGTTTGGGCTCATTTTCTTAGTCATGATGAGATCTTACCTCCGGATTTGTGGAGTGACCTGATGGTATACCTCGGAAGTCACTATTGGAACTCGGAGACGAATAGAGCTAGGTGTTTCGAGTTTGGGCTCATTTTCTTAGTCATGATGAGATCTTACCTCCGGATTTGTGGAGTGACCTGATGGTATACCTCGGAAGTCACTATTGGAACTCGGAGACGAATAGAGCTAGGTGTTTCGAGTTTGGGCTCATTTTCTTAGTCATGATGAGATCTTACCTCCGGATTTCTGGAGTGACCTGATGGTATACCTCGGAAGTCACTATTGGAACTCGGAGACGAATAGAGCTAGGTGTTTCGAGTTTGGGCTCATTTTCTTAGTCATGATGAGACCTTACCTCCGGATTTGTGGAGTGACCTGATGGTATACTTTGGAAGTCACTATTGGAACTCGGAGACGAATAGAGCTAGGTGTTTCGAGTTTGGACTCATTTTCTTAGTCATGATGAGATCTTACCTCCGGATTTGTGGAGTGACCTGATGGTATCATCGGAAGTCACTATTGGAACTCGGAGACGAATAGAGCTAGGTGTTTCGAGTTTGGGCTCATTTTCTTAGTCATGAAGAGATCTTACCTCCGGATTTGTGGAGTGACCTGATGGTATACCTCGGAAGTCACTATTGGAACTCGGAGACGAATAGAGCTAGGTGTTTCGAGTTTGGGCTCATTTTCTTAGTCATGATGAGATCTTACCTCCGGATTTGTGGAGTGACCTGATGGTATACCTCGGAAGTCACTATTGGAACTCGGAGACGAATAGAGCTAGGTGTTTCGAGTTTGGGCTCATTTTCTTAGTCATGATGAGATCTTACCTCCGGATTTGTGGAGTGACCTGATGGTATACCTCGAAAGTCACTATTGGAACTCGGAGACGAATAGAGCTAGGTGTTTCGAGTTTGGGCTCATTTTATTAGTCATGATGAGATCTTACCTCCGGATTTGTGGAGTGACCTGATGGTATACCTCGGAAGTCACTATTGGAACTCGGAGATGAATAGAGCTAGGTGTTTCGAGTTTGGGCTCATTTTCTTAGTCATGATGAGATCTTACCTCCGGATTTGTGGAGTGACCTGATGGTATACTTTGGAAGTCACTATTGGAACTCGAAGACGAATAGAGCTAGGTGTTTCGAGTTTGGACTCATTTTCTTAGTCATGATGAGATCTTACCTCCGGATTTGTGGAGTGACCTGATGGTATCATCGGAAGTCACTATTGGAACTCGGAGACGAATAGAGCTAGGTGTTTCGAGTTTGGGCTCATTTTCTTAGTCATTATGAGATCTTACCTCCGGATTTGTGGAGTGACCTGATGGTATACCTCGGAAGCCACTATTGGAACTCGGAGACGAATAGAGCTAGGTTTTTCGAGTTTGAGCTCATTTTCTTAGTCATGATGAGATCTTACCTCCGGATTTGTGGAGTGACCTGATGGTATACCTCGGAAGTCACTATTGGAACTCGGAGACGAATAGAGCTAGGTGTTTCGAGTTTGGGCTCGTTTTGTTAGTTATGACGAGATTATACCTTGAAACTTGTTGGAGTACTCTGAAGGTATACTTCAAAAGCCACTATTGGACTTTCGAGTCGAGTAGAGTTAGATGTTATGAGTTTGAGCTCGTTTTGTAAGTTTCAATAGTGACTTCCGAGGTATACCATCAGGTCACTCCACAAATCCGGAGGTAAGATCTCATCATGACTAAGAAAATGAGCCCGAACTCGAAACAGCTAGCTTTATTCGTCTCCTAGTTCCAATAGTGACATCCGAGGTATACCATCAGGTCACTTCACGAATCCGGAGGTAACATCTCATCATGACTAAGAAAATGAGCCCAAACTCGAAACACCTAGCTCTATTCGTCTCCGAGTTCCAATAGTGACTTCCGAGGTGTACCATCAGGTCACTCCACAAATCCGGAGGTAAGATCTCTTCATGACTAAGAAAATGAGCCCAAACTCGAAACACCTAGCTCTATTCGTCTCCGAGTTCCAATAGTGACTTCCGAGGTATACCATCAGGTCACTCCACAAATCCGGAGGTAAGATCTCATCATTACTAAGAAAATGAGCCCAAACTCGAAACACCTAGCTCTATTCGTCTCCGAGTTCCAATAGTGACTTCCGAGGTATACCATCAGGTCACTCCACAAATCCGGAGGTAAGATCTCATCATGACTAAGAAAATGAGCCCAAACTCGAAACACCTAGCTCTATTCGTCTCCGACTTCCAATAGTGATTTCAGAGGTATACCATCAGGTCACTCCACAAATCTGGAGGTAAGATCTCATCATGACTAAGAAAATGAGCCCGAACTCGAAACAGCTAGCTCTATTCGTCTCCGAGTTCCAATAGTGACTTCCGAGGTATACCATCAGGTCACTTCACAAATCCGGAGGTAAGATCTCATCATGACTAAGAAAATGAGCCCAAACTCGAAACACCTAGCTCTATTCGTCTCAGAGTTCCAATAGTGACTTCCAAAGTATACCATCAGGTCACTCCACAAATCCGGAGGTAAGATCTCATCATGACTAAGAAAATGAGCCCAAACTCGAAACACCTAGCTCTATTCGTCTCCGAGTTCCAATAGTGACTTCCGAGGTATACCATCAGGTCACTCCACAAATCCGGAGGTAAGATCTCATCATGACTAAGAAAATGAGCCCAAACTCGAAACACCTAGCTCTATTCGTCTCCGAGTTCCAATAGTGACTTCCGAGGTATACCATCAGGTCACTCCACAAATCCGGAGGTAAGATCTCATCATGTCTAAGAAAATGAGCCCAAACTCGAAACACCTAGCTCTATTCGTCTCCGAGTTCCAATAGTGACTTCCGAGGTATACCATCAGGTCACTCCACAAATCCGGAGGTAAGATCTCATCATGACTAAGAAAATGAGCCCAAACTCGAAACACCTAGCTCTATTCGTCTCCGAGTTCCAATAGTAACTTTCGAGGTATACCATCAGGTCACTCCACAAATCCGGAGGTAAGATCTCGTCATGACTAAGAAAACGAGCCCAAACTGGACACATCTAGTTCTTCTAGTCTTCAAGTTCCTGTCGCAGCCTTCGAAGTTCACTATCAGATCACTATCATGCTCAAGAAAAAAATCCAGCTAACGATAAAATGTGATAATAGGTACATAATATTATCATTATTATCTTACCTTGCCAAAATATCAGCACAATCACGGAATAAGTACCTATAAATATCAGTTAGGGTTTTGTCGAACTATTTTGTGTTCGTACAGCGATCTTTTCCACATCAAAAAATTATAGCAACCGACGCAGAGACCACCCACGAAGGCGGCTGGCCGCTGACTGATATAATGTTGAAATCATACCATTGCCTGCCCAATATCAAAATAACCCTTAGTGCACTGTATTAAGGTTTGCGGTTGAAGCAAAATACGTGAAAAATTTATACACGATGTTTTTATTTATTTTTATACTATTATTAATATAATAATCCTATATTTTGAGGTGCACATTATGTGCTAACGGAAAATATTTATTAGAAGAATAAAATCCGTACGTAAACTGAGAAAAATGTACCTAAACTTGACCCTAAATCGTTAATTCTGCGTGGAAGAGGTGAAGGAAAATCGTTCTTATAGTGTCAAAATTAATGATTTTATCAAAAAATTACTCGATCTCTGGAGATAAAGGACCAATCTATTTTTAGCAATCTGTAGTTCCAATTTACTTAGTATATTTTAGCCACAAAGCGTACCGAAAATCTATACAAGTGTGCAAATACGTCCTTAAAGGTAGGCACGTAGGTACTTATCTACTCAAGATAGGTAACTCTAACGTTATAAAATTGTCCTGAATCACCTGATTGGGCGCTATGTTCTAACTTGTTTATTAAATTTTTTTCACTGGACCATAAGTAAAATATCTGATAAGAATCGGTCAAATGCTAATCGAATTGGCACGCGAAGGATTCCGTAGCATTGTACTTATAAGAAAATAATACTTTTGACGTGACAACGTCTTATAAATCGATAGAGCCGGCTGCACGCACGAAAAAACATGACTCATGCGGCGTTACCTCGCTCTGAGGCGTTCCATGTAAGCTTTGTTGTCACGTTCAACTATCGTCAGTAAACCGACTTTACAGACAACCAATTTTTTAAATATTTTTTTATTTCATGACGGCCAATTTCGATTTTTTATAATTTTTGTTATAACGGCAATTTAGAAATATACACTGTGAAAGTTTTAACTCTCTAATTATTACGGTTCACGAGATGCATCTCGATGACAGACACATGGATGGACGGACGGAAGGGCGGACGAGCAGCGGAAACTTAGTAATAAGCATTAATAAGGTCTTTTTGGTACGGAACCCTAAAAATAGAGATTTCTGAGTCGCGATAAGCTTCAATTGAGTGTAAACACAGCTACGGTTTCACGGCTCTTATTGGTCGATGCCTACAAATTACGATGCTCAGTTGACGGGTTAAGTTCATTTAGATGATACATATTGTATCAGTCATGAAGATTTTTGCGTTATTTTTTACATTATTTACGCATACTAAATTCCTTTGTGCGGGTAAGTAGGTCATACTAAATGTTTTTAGCAGTCAGTAAGTAGGTAAGTTATGTAGGAATATCGACTTTTTTATGTGCTTTACCACCTTACACCAACTATAAAGAGTTATGATTTTTTATTAAGTAGACCCTTAATAATATTATTGCTAGTTGTTAACCTTTCTCTATTATTATTATGTAGGTACATATTTCTATTCATATTTAGACCATTTTATTACGTGGTCTATCTCAAAAACAGATCTAGTTCAGAACATGAAATTTCGGTATATGTATGGATTATTTCTTTTAAGGTTTGTAGCGATGGACTCAGAAATTAAATCTTTCATACACCCAAAATATTTTTTCACAAGTAACTACGGACCTCTAAAAGAGTGAGACCCGACTCGCACTTGTCCGGTTTTTGAGATTTTGTACGTTGTTAGAGCTCTGACCAAAGTACCCCAAATTGTCAATTCTCATATTAGTAGTTACCTAGTAATTCTTTATAAACTCTTTTCAATAGTGAAAATATTTTACTTACATGCCTGTGCAGACTCTACTTAGATAAATAAATAAATACCTCCTACCTATAGTACGCGACAGATCGAGATGGTAATCAGATTATGGGGCGGCGGATGCTCCGCACACCCGCACCGCACGTCACCCGCGCATCCCGCACCGGGCCAGCTCAGTCGGGTGTGCGGGGTGTACTCACTCCTATTGCCACCTCGACCTGTCGCGTACTATACTTGCTTCTTATGAGCTTAAGCACCCATGTTTATGTTATTACTAACCTTTTCCTCATAGACAAGCCATGTGCGATAAGGCCTATAGAAAATCAATCGGTGGTGTGTGTGTGCAATTCAACCTATTGCGATGACGTCATCAGAACTCATCCTGCGTACGGCACGTTCAATGTCTACACTTCGTCTCAGGTTGGTTTTTAAATCCTATGATGATGATTCAATTTTTAGGGTTCCGTACCTCAAAAGGAAAAACGGAACCCTTATAGGATCACTTTGTTGTCTGTCTGTCTGTCCGTCGTGTCTGTCAAGAAACCTATAGGATACTTCCTGTTGACCTAGAATCATGAAATTTGACAGGTAGGTAGGTTTTATAGTACAAATAGAGGAATAAATCTGAAAAGCGCAAATTTGTGGTTATATCATGTAAAAAAAAATTAAAATGTGTTTCAATTTTCAAAGTAAGATAACTATACCAAGTGGGGTATAATATAAAAAGGCCTTACCTACATTCTAAAACAGATTTTTATTTATTTTTATGCATAATTTAGTTTTTGATTTATCGTGCAAAATGTTGGAAAAAATATCCGAGTACGGAACCCTCAGTGCGCGAGTCTAACTCGCACTTGGCCGGTTTTTTCCCAAAAGGACAGATTTTTGTAGTATAAGTAGGTAGTAGTTAGGTACCTAAATAAATTAGCCTATATCCTCTTACAACATTGCCCATTTTGATCGTTGGTACAAGTTTTCATAGTTTTTGAAAACGAAATTCGATGTCTCAGTTCGTAGCGGAAACGGGTAAAGGGCCACATTGCGATCGAAGCAAAACGAACGTTTCGCTACTTATGTCTTCTCATACTTTTCGGTCCACACCGCAAATTATTGAGACAGCGATATCAAAGATTTCGAAACGTGCTAACTCTTTCTAGGGGTAGACCCAACTGTACCTCCAGTATGAGTTTGCACATCTAGAGTGAGTCTCGAATTTTCGATACTACCTATGTATATTCTATGCATATTTCGGAGTAAAATATGAGCTAGAATATAGGTACTGTATTTCGATGGCGAATTTCGAAAGCAATAAAAACTAAGTAGGCAGGTGGTTGAGCTTTTAAAAAACTTAGGTAAGTACCTACTGCTATAGGTATTTACTATTTCATAATCATAGGCTTATTATTATGCTCCTAATGCAATAAGGGGATCTTCATTCAATCGCAAAATATTCGTGTAATTTTAGATAGTTACTAGGTCCGTAAGAAGTTACTACCTAAATATATTGAATTTAGAATACACTTACAGGAAAATTCACTCAACAATTTTACCTTAACATGGATTTCACGGTCTATAGATACTCATAATAGGTAATTGCTTTCAATATCATCAATCGTTCACGAACTAAGCCCAATTGCTCATCTAATTGTTTAATTAAAATTGCGCTTTGTTCAGGTTAAGTGTTTTAACTTATGAATGTTATAAATATTGAAGTGAAATACTAATTAATAGCTGATGCCCATGACTTTGTTCGCGTGGATTTATGTTTTTAAAAATCCGGAAAAAAGTGGCTAATGTCACTCTCCAGGCTTTTAACTATACCCATGCAAAAATCACGTCAATCTGTCCGTTGCGACGTGATTGAAAGACAAACCAACAAACAAACACACCTTCGCACTTATAATATGGGGAAGCGATTAACTGTAACTGTAGCTGGTAATTAAGTTATATATAACCGGTTTATCCACCGTGGTCCGTACCACATAACGGTGCTAGCACATGAGTAGAGCATGTGGCATGGTGCTAGCATAAAGAAGCAGGTGTCCGGTACCGACAGGTCGGTCCGGGTCAGTAGATACCTACCGCTCGGTGCGGGTAAAATAGCCTTATATTGTTTTCCCTTCCACTTTTAATATGGGTACCTTCAAATCAAGAGTGAATAGGCAACTTCTAGGCAAGCGCGCTGCCTCTTAGTTCGTATCATCACTTGCTAGCAGGTCTGATTGCAGCCAAGCGCTAGTCTGTAAATTAAAAAAAAACATAAACTAGTTACGTGTCTCTTTATGTAAGAGCTCATGATATCAAAGACAATATGGGGCTATTTTACCCGCACCTATCGGTAGTGAGTGCCCGCACCAACCTGTCGGTACCAGAAACTGTTCTTTATGCTAGCACCCTTAAACCAACTATTAGTTTAAACTTTATCTTTTTCAGAGTGGACTACGTTTTAAAAAAAGTGTTGGGCGTTGGGGTGGCAACCGTACGTATTTAAAAAGTCGCAACTTAAATCTTTTGTAGAGTTCAGTAAAAATGGAAATAGCCTATAGGTACATTCTCCGTCCGTCTGTCTGTCACAGTCGATTATTTCAGTAACTATTAAAGCTATCGACATTAAATTTGAAGTAATTATATAGGTATAATAATGGACCAACATCATTAAAAAAAGTATGTAAATTATTTTTAGTTTAATTAAAAAGAGGGGGAAATCGGGGATATGAAATTTCAAAGTAAGATAACTATACCGAGTGAGGTAACATATCAAAGCACTTCACTAGTACACCAACAAACAAACAGTAGGTACGAGTAACCTATACGTAAATATCCGCAACTTCGTCTACGTAGATTTCGGTTTTCTCCGCGGCAACTCTTTGATTTTTCAAAAAAGTATCATAATAATATACCCATCTCCAGGTTACAAGCTAGGTAGGTACCTTGTTGCAGTTTTTGTCAAGATTTCTTCAACATGAAAAGATAACAGACAGACAAACACACTTTTTTCACAATTATAATGCATTATTGTGAATTCCTGTGATATATTTTCACTATTGCAGTGACGTCTTCAAAAAGAACTCTATATTTGGATCCATCAAAACAATATCAGCGTATTGAGGGCTTCGGTGGTTCTGTAACTGATTCAGCTGCTATAAATTGGAGAAGCCTCTCTCCAGAGCTGCAGGATTACCTAGTCAAGTAACATTATTTTACACTTTTACATCTCTTTAAATCCCAGAATAATAACTATTTGCTCAGACCTCAGCCTATGCCTCAGGCCCATGAGCTTTAACACACGCAAGGCATGTGCGGATATAGGCCGTCGTTCCGGCAGTAGTGATAGATAATATGATAATTTAATCGGGTAGCTTGTATGGAGTGTCGGGGCTGTGATTAAAAATTTTAATTTCGTCTTTGTTTTGAATTTGCACACTGAAGATTTAATATTAATGTTTTTGATTAATTTTTTGCTTTACGGGCAATGTTATTGTCGTAGGTCCTACTTCAGCGAGAATGGTTTGGAATACAACATGGTGCGGACGCCTATTGGGGGCTCTGACTTTTCGGTCCGCCCCTATGCCTACAATGAACTGCCCTTGGATGACGTATGGCTCACTAATTTCACATTCTCACCAGAGGATATACATTACAAAGTAAGCAAACTCCTACTACTCCACGGACCCTTATGAAGTGCAGTAGCAGAGCTTAGTTGAGCTATTTTATTATATTCTTTGTTTTACAATCTCAGTAGATATAGCTGCTCACTTGCATGTTAGTGGCCTTGTACCACGGGCATCAGTGGCACAACCAAATTGGATGTATTTATTGAAACAATAAATGATTATTTATTTATTACCGACACGGATTCGTGCCGGCAGCTTTTATAACAAAGTTAATCAATACATTACGTGTTAATCCGTTAAATAACACGCACATACAGACTTAATATATTGACCAAGATCTAATCATTCTAATGTACCCATTTGCTTTTATTAGCCATACACAAAGCTTAGTTGGAGGGAAAAGGGGAATGCTTTAATAAATATGATCAATATTAAATAGAACATTAAATATTTTAAAAAGAAAAGATAGGAAATAACCTAATTGCGTCCGCGCGAGTCATAAAAGATCGCGTTCCTCACCTCGTTCCAATTTTCAGTATTGAAATATGCACTCCAACATGTTCTTATTGCAGTGCGATCAACTTTAGAAATCAATAAAATCTGTGCCAATAATATTTAAGTAAATTATACTAATTGCAGATTCCCTTGTTCAAATCAATCTTCAAAGTGGCAAAGACACCTGTACACATTGTTGCTACGACCTGGTCCCCTCCACCGTGGATGAAAACCAACCATAACTATAGCGGTTTCAGTCAACTCAAGCCGGAATACTACCAAACCTACGCTGATTACCATTTAAAGTAAGAATTTAATCTGAAATACTAATTCGTAGGTTTAGCACCAAAGTAATTATGTTGTAAATATCTTGCAACAACTGTATACTTATTAGTTAAGTAGAAAAGTGTCAAAAATAGGAAGCGATATGTTTTTATGCTAAGTAAAGTCGTCTGTTACGACTAATGTCCGTTATCGCAAGAAACATTGTAGGGATGTAGCTGGGCCGGTGGGCCCAACATTTATTTAGTTTTTATTTAGTTCCCACTTCCAATATTATTAATATAATATAATATCATATAATATAATTGAAGCCTCAATAGCTCAAGGGTTATAGGAGCGGACTGAAATCCGAAAGGTCGGCGGTTCAAACCCCACCTGTTGCGTTATTGTCGTACCCACTCCTAGCACAAGTTTTACGCTTAGTTGGAGGGGAAAGGGGAATGTTAGTCATGATTCAAATGGCTAATGTTCTTTTTTTAAAAAAAAAAAAAAACAAAAAAAATATTAGTGTCTGATAAATCTACATCTACACTCTACTCTATTACATAAAGAGGAATGGTAGTTAGTTTGTTTGTAGGGGGTAATCTCTGGAACAAAAAATAAATATAATCAAGTTATGAATATTTCAAATAAAGACAAAAATACTAAAAATTAACCCTTCAGTTACCGAATCATAATATACAATATGATTATATACCAGAACGCTAGCAAAAATGAAGACAGGTGATAATACTGTTGATTACCGATAAGGTGCCACAAAAAATGCGAATAAATAAATAAATAAAAGTTCTTTCTTTTTTAAAAGTAATTTTTTTTAATGATGCTAGAGGTCAACGAATATTACGTAAATAGGCCACTCGGAGTCAATGCCGAGTCATAAGTGGGAAATAGACCCGAGTTTTGGCACGCTATGCATTGCGGGTTTGGAAAATATCGAATCAGAAAAACTACAAGATAAGGCAAATGGTTATTGACATTGGATTGTGTAAGGTAGTATAATAATAACCCTAAGTTTTTGCCAGCGTTCTGGTTACACCTTGTAAACATTTTCAATATTTCATTTTCAGATTTTTGGAGATGTACAATGCGGCAGGTGTGCCCATCTGGGGGATCACAACAACCAATGAACCTATTAATGGTATCTTTGGCCTTGCAAACTTCAACTCTCTTGGGTGGACTGTGCAAGAAATGGTACCTAACTTACTGTGATATCGCACGCCAAACAAAAAAATAAACGAAACTACATCACGAAAAATCTACATTATACCTATACTAGCTGATGCCCGCGACTTAGTCTGCGTGGATTTACATTTTTCAAAATCCCGCGAGAACTCTTTAATTTTCCGGGAAAAAAGTAGCCTATGTAGGTATTAATCCAGGGTATAATCTATCTCTATTTGAAATTTCAGCCAAATCCCTCCAGTAGTTTTTGCGTGATTGAGTAACAAACATACAAACATCCATACTTTCACATTCATAATATTATTGGGATTAGGATAATTTGGTATCACATGAAAGGTCACATTATACAGGGTGTAACCAGAACGCTAGGAAAAACTTAGCGTTATTATTATACTACCTTAACACAATCCAATGCCGATAACCTTTATGTTGTAGTTTTAGTGATTTAGTATTTTTCAAACGCGCATTGTATAGTGTGCAAAACTCCATGCCCCACCTACGACGCAGCATTGACTTCGAGTGACCTATTTACGGAAAGTTCGTAAAAACTTGTAAACTCGTGTAAACTTTGCCTTTATGTTGTAGTTTTGTACGACGCAGCATTGACTTCGAGTGACCTATTTACGGAAAGTTCGTTGACCTCTATTTAAAAAATAATCGTAGTTTCTTTTATGGTATCTTATCAGTAATCATCAGTACTATCATCTGTCTTTGTTTTTGCTAGCGTTCTGGTTACACCTGTATAGTTCTAAAATTACAGTACCTACCGTTCAATATGTATTTATAAACCGTTTCTCCTTGGGGGTATTTCAAAGAGTACAGACCTGGGTAGTAGCCGAGTTTTATTTTTGAACTTTCTTATTTTTCAATGCACTGTTCAAAATGTGAATGAATTACATAAATTTCCTAGGACGAGTTTGCTCTCCGTAGTTTACGAAAAGAATTACCTTATTCATTATTCGGTACAAGAGAAATGAAACTAAAAATAAATGTAAAATAAAGTCTCTAAATAATTTTGTTTAGAAATCAACAGTAAATCTTTAAAACAAACTCAGTTTTGCGGTCCCAAAAAAGGGAGATTTGTTTTTGAGACTTACCTACTTATAGGTAGGCAAATTTTGTTTCTTTCCAAGCTACAGAAGTCCAAGTAAGACTCGAGTAGGTAGGTACCTACTTTACTCTGTACTATTATGTAATCTGTACTTTCCACTCTATGCATGCATGATTTTTTAAATGTACATGAACAATTACAGGGAAAATGGATTGAGCAAAACCTAGGTCCAACAATACGCAACTCTACGTTTAAAAATGTTAAAATAATTACTGGCGACGACCAAAGACTAACAATACCCTATTGGTTTAATTTAGTAAGTAAAAACTTTTTTTCTAATCAAAACTCGTAAAAGATAACATACAGGCAGATTTAATATAACATGTATTACGAAATGTTACTAAGTAAGTACATTTGCTATATAAAATATTTAAGTATTTATTCCATAGCAAAAAGTAGGTATATTAAAAATTGTTTGTCGGTACAAGAAATTTTATAACTAGTCCCTATAAAATTTTAAATGTTATAAAATGTATTATACATTAGATAGGTACCTACATATGTATTTAAGTACGAGTATAATATTAATAATGTTGAACACTTATATGTTTTGTGGTAAAATTAAAATATTCACCTGTTTCAGCTGTACACTTACCATCCTAAGGCTTTGGAGTATATAGATGGCCTTGCAGTGCATTATTATACAGACAAATTTATTGGCCCTGAAATATTTGATACGGTGACTTTAACACATCCAGAAAAATTCATTTTGGCAACTGAAGCTTGTGAAGGTATAGGGGTAAAATATATCAAACGAAATCATAAAAATTATATGTACCTATCAATATATCCTCTTTCACGCAATCCATCCACCCGTTGGTCGTCCTCTCCTCTTTTATCCTTTCGCAAATTAAATGTGACTATAACATTAAATATTGTTATAATCGATCTCTTTAAATCGTCATAGGTTTGGATAGCATTGGACATAATAAAAGGGTCCTAGAATACCAAGTACCTACTCGTAAGAGACCTTTTAATTATTACCTTGACTATGTACGAGTAGGTACATCTTAGATTGAATTCTGTTATACGTAGTAGGTATAAGTAACAATAAAGTACCTAGTTACTTACGTAAAAAGTAGGTAAATATAATTTATTGCTTTACAATTTACAGGTAGTTTTCCTTGGGAGACACAGAAAGTTTTATTAGGATCATGGGATAGAGCAAAATCGTACATAATAGATATACTTCAGGTAAGTTCATGAGAGGGGTAATGGGTATTTAGGGTACCGAAAGTATTGGTCGAATTTGACCCGCTCCAGTTTCGCACGGGGAGTTTACCTATTCCATAGACAAAATATGTAGTTACAAAGTACCTAGTTAGTTACTTATAAATATTCCACGTAATTGTTCTGAGTACAATGAAATCCATATTGAATTGCACAGAGAAAAGGTGCAAACCAATTCTTTTACCGGAATCAAAGCTTCTAAAGGGATGAAAATGTATTCTCCTATCTCTATAAATAATTGTCAGTGTTAAAAAGGAGTGGCAGCTGTAAACATTGTAAATAGCATTGCACATTTTATTTTTGAAATATTTTCTTTTATTTTAGGACTTAAATTTCAATTTAGTGGGTTGGATTGACTGGAACCTGTGTTTAGACAAGAAAGGGGGACCGAACTGGGCAGGTAACTACGTCGATTCCCCAGTCATTGTGGACAAAGACCGCCAGGAGTTCGTCAAGCAGCCGATGTTCTATGCGATGGCGCATTTCTCAAAATTCGTTCCTCGCGATTCCGTGAGAATTGGAATAACAGAAAAGCATCCTTTTCTTTCGTTGAGCTTACACAAAATCGCCTTTCTAACGCCGAGGAATACTATTGTCGCTATTATTTACAACGGGTGAGTACAACAAAATTGGCGAATGACTTATAAATTATAATATTATTTAAACGTAATGTACTTAATATGTTATGTACAATGTTAGAATTCGTACCTATTTAGTAAGTAGTACAAGTGAGCTGAGCCGTTCGCTGCGAGCAAGTTCCGCGTACGGCGTAGCAGAAGCCGTGAATAGGTATTACGATAAGAAACAATTTTACATAATATTAATATGTCTGTCATCAACTTTACCGTTGACAAGTTTTGTTTCGAATCTAACTTGTTGACTTTGTCCCTGTTTACAATTGAGTTTACCAAAACTTTGTTAGTTTCCGTCAGTTTCGATAAAATCATCCTTTATTTTTATATCGAGTACCTAGGTTACCAATAAAGGGCAAGGGTATATTATATCAATAAAGAAATTAAAAGAAAATACCAGCGTTAATCACTCGATCTCACTTTAGACGACGACACGACTCCTATGTAGTGACGGAAATCGGGGTATGAGACGGGGGGACGCCCCACAAACCCGCACCCGTGAATAAAAAAAAAACGTCACCCGCGGTATCCCGCACCGGATTAGCGCGGGGGCGGGGGGGTGTCGCTACCCCGATTGCTATCTCGACCTGTCGCGTTTACATGCGTACGTATAGTAGGTTCGTTTTTGCTAGAAATACTGGTTGTGATAACGATAGCATGACGTATGATAATAATTATCGATTCGAATCCGTTACGATTCGAATTCGAAAACTGGAAACTCTTACTAGGGGTCAGATAAATAAAATGTGTGGCTTTACGGGCTTAAATTTAAATTCAGTTTTTTTGTAAGTAGGTAGGTACCTACTAAGTAGATACTAGATACCTACTGTAGAATATTCTGAGATTTATCGTTAACATCTGGATGCATAGTTTTCATCAGCGAATCGATTGCAGCTTTATAGGAGACTATATATAAAATTCTATTCATTTCATTTATTTACAGCGGCAGTGAACAAACAATCAGCTTGCAAAATGGAAAGCAGCACGCGATCTTACTTTTGGAAGCCCACTCTATTACCACTGTGGAATTTCCTCATACGCAGACTAAATAATTTTTATTGATGTTTGTAGTAGTTATTTTTATAGTGAAAGTGAAGCTACGAGTACCTAAATGAATAGTTTATGTTAGTAAGTAATAAAAATATTCTATTGGAATTGTATAATGTGTTTCATTGTGGTTTCTAAAAACCAATTATTATTTTTTCATCATACCAATTCGAAAAATGAACATTGGCAGTAACTAGTGGCTAGCGGGAACAAAATTCTATTTTTAATCCACGACAAAAAAAGGGGTGTTATAAGTTTGATGTGTGTATCCGTGTATAGCTGTATGTTTAAATACTTGTATATCTGTCCGTGGCATCGTAGCTCCTAAACGAACGAACTCATTTAGATATTTTTTTTGTTTGAAAAGTGGCTTGATCGAGAGTGTTCTTAGCTAGGTATAATCCAAGAAACTCGGTTCAACTGTTTGAAGATTATCAGCTCTTTTCTAGTTTTCCTCTTAGAATAATAAGACCGGTCATCACTATCTGACCAATGCATACCTACATTAATATCCAGACAAATTCTAATAAGTACATAAAGCCAAATTCGAATAAAGTGACGACGCGACGCCCTGGCACACTAGTGCGTAATGTATTCACTATTCACAGAGAATTAGTGTACACGAACCATTTTAAGCTATTTTGACCCCCTGCTATCTCAGAAACTGTTGAACCTAAACACGTACAATTTCGCATATCTAATAAATCGTTTTTGAAGCATATGAACACTCAGAATCAAACATGAAATTAGCTGTTTAGATACGTAAACGACTGCTCAACACAAGTGCTACCTACTAGATAAACATAAAGTTTGAAAAGCATGAAATTGAAATTAAAATTAAATTTATTAAAATTAAATTAAAATTCAAAATTAAAAAACAGAAACCCTATATGAAGTAAAACAATAATAATATGCATAGATGTCGCTAAGCAGCTACGTCAACAAAAAATACGATTGGCTAAATTAAATATACTCCAAGCTCAAATTTTTATACCTTCATTTTTCTTATTTCAAAAATAAAAACAAAATATCACCCCTGAAAAAATCCCACCCCCTTTTGAGGGAAAAACGCCCTAAGTTGGCAACATTGCTGGCAAGCCGGAGAGAAAAACCGGACGGTGTATTTGGAGCCTAAAGGCTTAAAAAGGCTAGAACCCAGAGACGTAAAACCAGTTTAAAAAAAATAATCACGGAGATCACCTTTTGTTTCTGGTCGGTGGAGATCACGGAGGAATAATAGTAAAATAATAAGTGTAAAATAAAGTTTTATAACAAACAATTAAATAAATTAATGATGGCGAATTCTAAAGAAGAATTAGCAGTTCTGGCTTTTCAAAACTATTTAAAGAAAGACTTCACATCGGCATTGCAAAATCTTAGCGATTTAGAAAGTATTATATGCAACAACAACACGTTACTGAGAAGAGTTCAGCACAACAAGGCTGTAGTGGAATTTGCGGCTAGTGATCTCAAGAATATAGATCAATTCAAAAAAGCCATCGCTCATATATCAAATGTTAACTTTACAGACGTCGACACCAAAGATCTGAGCATGCCATGTTTGTTATACAACTATGCAGTGGTACTATATCACTCCAGGTATTACTATCAATGTACAGTTATTCTAGAAAAACTATTGACTTGTAAGAATATAAAAGATGTAAAATTGCATAACCAAATTATACTGCTGCTACTAGAAGCTACATTATGTAGGCGCACATATGAAAAAACACTTGAAATAGCTAAAACTTATGGTGATTCGTTGAAATCGGATACTGAGGTTAGTGGCTTATATGAAAGACTTATTTCAAGGGCACAACTTTATTTGGGATTTAAGATCAAGTTAAAACCAGACTCGATTGAAAATGTGTTTATTGTAGCTCAACAGAAGTACCTTAATGGAGAAATCATAGATGCTGCTAACACACTCGGCGAGTACAGGACAATGAAGTATAACTATGATCTAAAAACTCAAGGAGAAGACATATGGGCAGCTATTAATAACAATCTTGGCGTTATATATCTATCTATAAAGAAACCATATTTGGCATCTAAATATTTTCAGCATGCTGTAAAAGAACATTTTAAAGCTATGGACAATGATGATAGTGACATGTTAATAGTGTGTAAGGATAGGCCACTCTATGTTTATAATTTGGGACTGGCCTTACTTGCTGCCAATAATTCTGAAGGTGCATTTGAGTGCTTAGTGGAAGCTGCTCGGCACTACCCTAATAATCCCCGGATTTGGCTAAGGCTTGCTGAATGCTGTGTAAAGAAATGTTGTCGTGAAGAAGCACAGCCATTTACAGTCAAAAAGTTAGGAAGTGGGCCACATACAAAAATATTGCTGACAAAAGAAAATAAGGAAAAATATCCTGTATCTGGTGACTCATTTGCAATACCCTCACTGTCATTAGAATTTGCAGCACTCTGCTTGAAAAATGCAATAACATTGCTTCCTGATCAAGAACCATCATCAAGTACGTCCACAAGTTTCATACAATCTCCACCTGGTCCACCCATCAATTGGAAACAGAGATGTGATTTGAAGAATTCAATCCTAGTTCTTCAGAGTTATATATTCTTGCAATTACAAGACCCACTATCAGCTCTTATGAGTGCTAATGAGCTGTTGGCTCAGTCTGATTCAACAAATGGTCAAAAAGCATGGGCTCATATTTATGCTGCAGAAGCATTAATAAACCTTGACAAAATTTCTGATGCAGTGGACCACTTGCATCCGCCTATGATTCATGATTTGGTGTCAGTTCTGCCTTATCAAATGAGAGATATGATTGCTGTTTCTGTTTGGGCAAAGGCAGCTGTATGCCATATATTGAGAGGAGATTTACTAACAGCAAGAAAAATTTTGCTGCAAATCAATTCACCACGGGTTTTGCCTCTTCAAATGTACTTAGAGATTTGTACAGGGAACATTGAAAATTGCCACACAATTTTACGGAAAATACGTACATCTAATAACACCACAATTTAAATAAAATATTGATTTACATAGTTTTGAATAATATGTATCATTACTTCATTTTAATTTATTTAAAACCCATACCTATTTACATAGAAGAGAAAAAAAATATAATTTTATATTACCATCATATAAAATTGACGTTAAATTTTTTGAGTTATCAACAAAAAATACGGGAATTTTCAAAAACGATGTTCCTAAAAAAGAGCTATGTAGGACCAAATCACAGTTTTACGATCTATGAAAACTGTGACCAAACTAGGTAGGTACCTAAAAATATTGGTCCTGCGTAGTATTATTTTTTAGAAATAGTTACCTACAATACTTTTGGAGAATGCCTATGTTTTTGTCGATAATTTAAAAATGCTTTTCACATTTAACGGCTTTTTAGTTATAGGCACAGGATATACATATATTTAATGAACCTACGAGTACCTAGTTATAGGACTTTAGCAAAAATAAACGGCGAGGGGTAGTTGCAAGCATATTGTGCAAGTTGCAAGAACCCAAGCACTGATCTTTATCTACTAATATAAGTACGCTGGACTTGCTAATGTAAAAAGTACCTAGTCTGTGAATTGCTATTGCCGACTATTTTGGAAGTAACTTGATAATCGCCTCGGGTTTTAGCGCTGATAGCAGATGTAAGCGTACCTACTCGGAACTAAATGTTAGTGTATATCTGTCAATATAGATCTAACCCCCGACCTCCCACATAGGAGGCATGCATGTTTTAGCCACAGCCCACACCACTAGGATCAAGGAACATATTATTTACTTTACTACTCGTTCAAGCTAAGTTTTGACCTACCTACATTATATTGTAGTGATGACAATATACTCTTTATTATATTGTACGGTATGCGAATTGCGAACTGTAACTACGACGTGACAAGACGACCGCGAGGAGGTGGAGGGAGAGGCGCCGCATTCCAACGAGGTGCAAACTGGTGCAAACTTAGCTTGACCGAGTTATAGGATTAGAGTATTATGTATGGTTATAGAATAGGATTTGCTTCTTATGTGGATCATAATAATTTACTTTATGATAATAATTTACGACTGCTCTATATAAATAGATTCACGAGGGGCATAATCCAGAGCCACAAAGCATAGAGCAAAAGCCTAGTAATTAAAAAAAAAACAAATAAAGAAATAGTGATTACATACTCTTTGTAAGGACTTCGTCTGTGATGGCGTTTGCTGGCGCGCGTGCTGTGCTTGTTTGGAGTGTTTTTTTTTGTTAAGAGTGGCTGGTTTTTGTATTAGTTGGTGTTTTTTGTGGTGGAACCAGAGACATGCTACCTAAACTAGATTGTGCACTGAGACACCAAAAACGAGCCTATTGAGATAGCGCTAAATTGGAGTGTGTCCCTTTCTATTAGGGTGACAACACGATTTGATAATGTAAGACATTTGACGGATTATATGAGAATAGGAGAGGATAAATCATCATGATAACCCATCGCCGCCCACTACTGAGCACGGGTCTCTTCTCAGAATGATAAAGGTTTAGGCCATAGTCTGCCGCGCTGTAGTTATAAAAGTAGAGAAATTCAATTTTTTTTTGTTCTGCGAAAAAGTACCAGTCATGTTAAGTATGGGTACCTATAATATAGGTAAGTAAAATTATTTTGTATAATCTGGTACATGTGTTTAGGTCCTAAACAGTTTTAGGAAGTTCGTAAGCAAGGCATACTTTTGGGAAAATTGATGGTACAGCGTTTCTTTTTAAAAAAAATTCAGTGCACACGAAGCCGTAGCAAAATCTTCCGCTTTAAAATGCATTCCGCAAACTGCCGAATATTTGGTGATATTTCCTGGAACGACAGCGATCCATTTTTGCCTTAAGTCTTCATTTTTGAGAAATCTATCGATAAACAGAAAAAAACACTTCCATTAAACAATCAAATTATGGTTACCTTACTACTTCTGTATAGTATAGGACAGAATGTTCGCCATATTGTTTTGCTTGACATCAAGTGTTGTCATCCTATTAATTTAAAAAAATATTTATAATACTTTTTAAACTAAATGATATTTTAATGACATTATAAAATAAAGATAGCGGTATGAAGATTACTGCGAAAACAAAAGAAAGTAATCTTGTTGTTTGAAATTAAATAAACAATGAATAAGAACTTTGTGAGCTACATCATAATTCGTACCATAGAAAATATTTTTTTATGCTTGCAATCCATTAGACAGTGACACAATCCAATTTATAGACCTCTCGCTCGGCTCGTTTTTCCGCTTAGCATAATTGTATTAGAAATTGGACTTTATGCTAATGCAACAGAGTTTATTTTTGCAGGGAATTAAATCTGAAGTGCACAATCATGTTTAGGTAGCACATCTCTGGGTGGAATTGACTGTGAAGCGCTCTAAAGGGGCGCCGAGCGTTGCCAGAATGTTACTTTTGTAACATTTTACGTTACTTTTGACCCCCTCATGTTTCCTCCATGTTACACGACTCAAAATGTTACTTTACGTTACTTTTAGGACTTCATAAAAATATTCAAATTTTTCCCAGCAAACCAAAAATAATCGTGAAACGGAACGCATCCAAAACAGTTATCGTTTGTCGTAATTGGCCCATTTGTTAGTTTATTTCACTTTCTCTAAGTTATTGGCCTAAGTTCATTTTGTTTTGTAATTACTCTGTGATTAAAAAAGTGTTTTGTTTGTTTTTCTCTGTGACTCAACCTTGTTTTGGCTAATAAAGTTATTCGTGGACTTCGTCTGTGGTGGCGTTTGCTGGCGCGCGTGTTGTGACTTTTTGGAGTGTTTTTTTGTTAGAAGTGGCCGGTTTTTGTGTTCTGCTAGTGTTTATTGGTGGTGGAACTGACCAAGGAACTGACTGGGAAGCACTCTAAAGGGGCGCCGCGTGTATGTTGGCGGGCGCCGGTACAGACGAAGTCCATTCTTATACATATAGTTTTCCTAACTTGTAAATAACTACAAACTTGACATTGGCTAATCAGTGTAAAGCCAGACGAGAGAATAAAAAAAACGCACTAGGTAGGTACGCAGTGAAGAAAATTACGCGCGTTTTTTTTTTATTCTCTCGTCTGGCTTTACAAAGATTAGCCAATGTCAAGTTTGTAGATATTTTCAAGTTAGGAAAACTATATAAGTAAGGACTTCGTCTGTGCCGGCGCTCGCCGACATACGCACGGCGCCCCTTTAGAGCGCTTCCAAGTTAGTTCCAGCATGGTTCTAGCACCAAAAACGCCAGTGAAACACAAAACCAGCCACTTTTAACAAAAAAAAAACGCTCCAAAAAGGCACCACACGCGCGCCATCAAACGCTACACAGACAAAGTCCACCTAGTGCGTAGCCTCTCAAACTCAAACAGTCCTGTGTTGCCAGATCGCCCAATATAAGACGATTTTAATCTTTTTAACCCCCGATCCAAAAAGAGGAGTGTTATAAGTTTGACGTGTGTATCTGTGTATGGCATCGTAGCTCTCAAACTAATGAACCGATTTTGATTAAGTTTTTTTGTTTGAAAGGTGGCTTGATGGAGAGTGTTCTTAGCTATAATCAAAGAAAATCGGTTCAGCCGTTTGAAAGTTATCAGCTCTTTTCTAGTTAATGTAACCTTCACTTGTTGGGGTGATATAAAATTTTTAATTTACACTTGTATTATAAATTGATTAACAAAATAAGTTATAGCTATTCAAAGACATTTCTAAATCCGTTGGTATATTATTATTTTACATATTGATTTGTTTTTCTTTTTCAGGATCAGCAGTCAATTTATTCAATCAACAATTATTATTATGATTCTTTTTAAGTTTAACTAATGGGACAAGAAAACTGTTTAAATTTTTGTATAATAAAGTGCCATATTAACCTGTGTACCTTATTACTTTTATTTTCCACGAAAAATAAGGAAATGTTACTTTTCTCGTGAAAATGTTACATTTTGAGATGTCTCGTGTTACAATTGACTATCTACCACTGGCAACACTGGGCGCCGCGCGTATGTCGGTGGGCGCCGGCATAGACGGAGTCCATACTTGTATAAATTCAATAACTTGAAAATATCACAAACTTGACATTGGCTAATCAGAGTAAAGCCAGATTTAAAGAAAAAAAAAAACTCTTTGTAAACGAAACCAAAACAAAATAAGTAGGTTATGAATAAAAGATAGAAACTTCTGTTTAATAACTTTTATTTTAGAATAGGAAAAGTGTGAAATAATTGTTCTCAAATGATGAATAGACGATCAACATTTCTGCTCGCTGTGATTGTAGTAATGGTTTATTTTTCGTTAATTATTTTTATGTTACGCCCCTTACATGGCGGTAGGAGTTATTATGGTAGCAATATGGGCTACAGTCATTTGGGTTTACGTGAGATACCGAGGGTAAACTGGTGTAAAGACTTGAGATTGCGGCATCCACCCTCCTCCCACGTAGTAGCCCTTGTGTCATATCCAGGGAGTGGAAACACTTGGCTCCGGTACCTTCTACAGCAGGTTACAGGTACAGTAGAACTGTTCAGTTAACTCAAGTTATACAGAACTGATTAGGTCTCTTTTTGAGGCCAAGGTAATGGATAAACACTAGAAATAATACTACTTTAAAAATATATTATAATACTATTTTCAAAAGTTTGTTTGAGATGTACCAGCTATGCAAGACTATTAATACGAAACCATTAAAAGAATTTTAATGGTTTCCACCTACACTATTGTAGCAACTTCTTTATAGTATTTTTTTTACTAATATTACAAATGTGAAAGTTATGATGTTTGATACTCCTTCACGCCACAATGACTAAACCAATTTGCTGGAAATAACTTATACCCTGAATTAACACGTAGGCTGCTTTTATCCCTTCTTCTCCTTCTGCTTTGGGGCATGCAGGTTCAAAAATTCCCTGTATCACTTCAACTGTCTCCGATCCATTGTGATCGCCTCCACTTCATATTTCTTTGTCAAACCTGTGGGCACCAGAGACAATAGCACTTTTCTTTTTTTCCCTCTCGGGATTTTAAAAATCCTATATCCATGAAGGCAATCTCACTGGCATATTTTAAGTAAATTAATAAGATACATAAGTTAAGTAAATTAAACATTTAGCATCCTCTCAACATATTTCATGTCTAAAGAGGTTACTTCAATTTATTATTTGAGACAATACTTTCAGGGATAATGACTGGATCTATTTATATGGATTATGGTCTCCGCATGCATGGTTTTCCAGCTGAAAATGTGACAGATGGCTCAGTACTTGTTGTCAAAACTCATGAAGCCCCTCCATTGGAACCTGATAAGTTCAAATCTGCTATTCTTCTTATCAGAAACCCTAGAGATGCTATTTTGGTAAGTTGTTTTATTTCTATAATGTACAGCATGCATTTCAATGCCTCTTTCAATTATTTACGTCTCACACGCCAATTTATTATATATTGGTGGTACTTAGCAGACTGGCCCACTACTGAGCACAGGTTTAGGCTGTAGTCTGCCGTGCTGGCCGAGTGCGGATCGGCAAACTCCACACACCTTTGAGAACACTATGTAGAGCTCTCAGACATGCAGGTTTCCTCACGATGTTTTCCTTCACTGTTCAAGAAAGTGATATTTAATTGCTAAAAACGCACATAAGTCCGGAAAGTTAGAGATGCGTGCGCGGAATCGAACCCCCATACCTCCAGAAAGCTGACGTCTCAACTATACTAGGCTATTGCCATTCTTAATGTTTATAGTGCTTGTTTATTTTTATAATTTTTTTATCATTCATGTGAAGTGGTACTTACAGTATCATCATTTATGCATTTTGTAATTTGTTGTTTATATATTTTGCTTATTTACAAGTTACCTTTTATGTTGTTAATATATGACAATTTTTGTTCAATTCTAGTCATTAGCATCAAGGATTCACTGTTCTGTGTTGACGCTTTAACAATGTAATAATGCTTCTACGCTCACTGACTATGTGATGGTAATTATTGTTTTTGTTTTTTTTTTATTTATAATAAGTGTTTGCACAATGTTTGGTTTTATTTTGATGTCCAATATTGATTGTCAGAAAGTTTTGTTGAATACATAGTTATGTACTTACGTTACTTACCTTACTCTATTAAATAAATCACATGCCCAGTAATATAGTGACCGAATTAAAAAAAATGTATTTTACCCAATCAGAGAAAACGTTTTGTAAAATATGGCTTCACTGGTTATCACACTTAATATTATAAAGACGAAAGTTTGTGTGTATGTTTGTTACTCCTTCACGCAAAAACTACTGGACGGATTCGGCTGGAATTCAGAATGGAGATAGATAATAACCTGGATTAGCACATAGGCTACTTTTTATCCCGGAAAATCAAAGAGTTCCCACAGGATTTCGAGAAACCCGAAATCCACGCGGAGGAATTCGCAGGCGTCAGCTAGTTTGAACATATATGCCCCAAGATGTTAGTTGTATACAACTATACATAGAGTATGCAAAACAAGCATTCCAACCAGAACATGAGGCATATGAGTGTGGACTGTATAAAAACAGATCTTAGCTGGGCTGAGATGTATAGAGCGTATTATGCCTTTGCTCCGACTTAAGCTTTTTTTTTTATTCACTATAGGTAAGCGCTTGACCACAAACACACCTGATGGAAAGTGATGATGTGGTCTAAGATGGGACGCGTTTACCTAGAAGGTGCCCTGTTAAATCTGAGCAAGTCTGTAGATCTCAGCCTAAGACTCATTTTGAATTCTAGGGTCACTTTGATACTAAGCATGCAAAATGTCAATTTTACCAACAACAATTACCAAAATAAAAACAGTGTAAAACACTATTAATTTGCCTGAATATTGTATTTCAGGCAGACTTCAATAGACTACATAAAGGCCACATTGGCACCGCTCCAAAATCTGCCTTCAAACGAAAGTCACATGAGCAGAAAAAATCTGGTGTGTATTTTAATTAATTTACAGCACAATTCTAAACGCAAGACCACGTCATTTAGAATCAGTTTAACATGCTACAAAATCCAACAGCACTTCAATTTCAAATTTACTAAAATTGGCTCAGTGGCACCAGGCCTAGATGAAAGCTATTTACTAAAATTGATTAACTAAAAAGTAAAAAGTAATCATATGAAGTTTGTAAACACAGCTGGACATAGGCCTTTCCAAGAGCGTGCCACCAAACACGGTCCTCTGCCTTCCTCATCCACCCTCTCCCCGTCACCTTCTTCTTCTTCTTCTTCTCTCTGGGCTGGTTTCCGCACTTAAACGTTTCCGTCTGTTGTGCGTGATAATTAATAATAATATCCCCGTCACCTTGTTCAAGTCATTGGTCCAGCGGGTATATTGGGTGGGTATATTGTATATGTTGCCTGCCTAAAATTTTGGATGCTAGTTTTCTAGCAAAATATACAAGAAAAAGAAATATTGTATGAATAAAGAATTTCAGTAATACAATTGCAGGATTCAGAAGATCTGTTGACAGTATGTAAGTGTGATTTGTTTCCAGAATGGTCGACGTATGTGTTCAGCCAGTTATCAGTGTGGGAGTCGTTGCACCACCAGTGGCTCTCCAAGTTCCTGGGACCCATACACGTGGTGTTCTATGAACTGCTCGTTCGCGACACTAGAAACACGCTGCTAGGGATTCTGAGTTTCCTGAACCATACTGTCTCTGAGGTTTGTAAGAATATTCATTTTTTTTAGTTTTTCTAATTTATCACAATACTAAAAAAAAAATGAGATACGATTCATAATGTATAAGTCTAGTTGATGCCCGCGACTTAGTTTGCCTGGATTTAGGTTTTTAGAAATCCTGTGGGAACTCTGTGATTTTCGGGGATAAAAGGTTGTCTATGTAAATTTCCGGGATGCAAGCTATCTCTGTGCCAAATTTCATGTAAATCGTTTAAACGGATGGGTCTTTAAGAATCCCGTGAGAATTCTATGATTTTCTGGGATAAAAAGTAGCCTATGTCCTTTCTTGGGATGTAAGCTAACTACCAAATAATTAAAATCGGTTCAGCTGTTGGGCCGTGAAAAGCTAGCAGACAGACACACTTTCGCATTTATTATATTAGTGTGGATTAGTATAGATAATAACATTCAAATTCAAATTCAAATTCAATGATTTATTCAATAAAATGTAGGTACAATATGTTGGAATAATGTCTGATGAGCCTTATACATTTTACCACTATAACTGGTGTTTGAATATTATCTTAAATTCAATTAAATTAAATACAAATAAAGTCAAGACTAAAATATTAAGTAAAGAAAGACATACATAGACTTTACACAAGCAAAGTATAAAATAATAGTTAAATAAAGATCAAAAAATGTCAACATTATAAAAACCATAAAAAACATATCAATTATTATTAACAACTCAAAATATGCTTGTCTGTTAGGTAGTGCTTAATGTCAGAATATATTTTGTTTTTTACACATATTTTAAAAATAATTAAACAAACAAAATAAAAATAAAAACTAGAGATATCGAAAAATCATAGGTGCTATTATTTATAAGGATTCAAGTATTCCTTAATCGAATAGAAGCATTTCTCTAATAGCCACTTATTTAAAAATGATTTTAATGTAGTTAATGGCATAACTTTGACGTTGGAAGGAAGCTGATTAAATATGCTTATTGCCATGCAATACGAATTATTTTGGAATAAGCATAATTTTATATCAGGGTATATCAATCTGTCTTTGTGTCTCGTTGCTTTTCCAAGTGCATCTCCATGTCTGGTGAAGAGATCAGGGTTATTTTTTACAAATATGCACATTTGTAAAAAATTGTAAAACATTGTCTGCCAATCCGCACTGGGCCAGCATGGCAGACTATGGCCTATGGTGGGCTGGCGATGGGTTGATCATGATGATGAAGATTCTGCAGGCAGAAGAAATGTCATCTCTTCCTTTTTGTAAGGCCTTATACCATACTTTTAGCTTCAGCAATCCGCAATTTGGAACGCGAAAATGCGCAATTCCAATCAATTGAATTCAGCAAGTCGTCAACGCGATGCAGCATCGATGCAGTCGCAAAATCGCTGATCGCCGATGCCAAAAGTATCCTTAGCGATTACTACTAAAATATGTTTTCTATTGTATCAGGTGTATGTATATACATATTTATCTTAAAATATTTTTCACATTGACAGGAGGACATGAGTTGCGCGGTGGCCAACCGGGAAGGCATTTATAAGCGTAAAAAGAAATATAAAAACTTTGAACCGTTCTCGCCCGAAATGTACACGGTTATTAACAAAGTACGATATAGAATACTACAACTGATTACAGAATATAAAAACAAACATAAAAATTACACTTCACACTACCGACGAATACCTTAGTTATTTAGTTATGTTAATGTGTATAGGTTGTGAAGTGCTCTACGTAAGATAATATCTTGTTCGGAAGAGTTATTTTTTAAATGTTACATTGTTGTACCTTACCTAGTCTATTATTATTAACGGGTCTAGAAATACTGCAATTTTTTTGCTGGGATTTTTTTAAAACTAAAAATGATAACTTAGTTTGAGCCCTGCCATGAAATCTTTAGATTCTTGTCCATTATGCGTTCCTTTAGTACTCGATTATGTTATGAAAATTTGTGCAGTTGTTGTGAGTACTTGCGGGAAGATTTTTGACATAATCAACGTACGCGTGCGTTTTAAAAAAATGTCTCTTCTGAACCAAATGGCTCACTTTTTACGTAAACATAAAAATAAGTATTGTAAGAATGTGCTGTTTGCCGATCGACTTGTACTATAATAATAATATGTTTCTAGTCACAAAATAAATGGATACCTGTGAACATTGGTGCTTATTTGGTTGTACGCAATTCCTAAATAATAGTAAATTTCTTAAGAAATCTTGGTAGTGTGTTTGCTTGTAAGTGGTCAATTCATTTACCAAGCAATATTTTTTTAGAATAAGTGTTATTTTTGTATTAGTGTAAGTGACCGTAAATGAACCAAATAAAATAAAAGTGACAGTCTAAATGTAGTGCTATCCCGTGCACATTTCGTAAAAGGATAAATTACTCTAAGAGCTGTCATTTTATAGTTTGTATACAACCAAATAGACACCATTATATGTACATGTACAGTTATATTGTATATGTAATGAAATATACTATACTGTACTGTACATATTTTATTGAAAATATATTTCAAAGTACTTGAGTTGCAACATTTAAAGAACTTCTGTTCAAGTTCTGCTTCAAATTTATTCTTTACGATTTATTTGAACGAAAATATTAAAACCGAATTTACCTACTACTCGAAGTTACTATACAATGTCCTAGGTCGTAAACATAATTTTAATCGCTATTTGTTGAACAAACTTAGAAATGAATGCATGGTAAAAATGAATTGTTTGGTGTGGTGTCTAAAGCCTGCAGCATCCGGATTGAAAATTTGGCACCTGGAGGTCTATGATATTATACTCACAACATCAACTCACCATAGACAGTTCTGGAATCCCCAAAGCTTAGTGCTATATCCTCAGAACTGAGGAGTTAAAGCGTAAAGTTCAGTGAATCCCCACAACGGGCAGTACCCCTTTAGTATCAGATTTGAAGAATTGGAACCGGAATTTTTAACGGAACCATCTCGAAAACTTCCTCGTATCGAGTAATAAAATCACGCAATTCAGTCCAGAAATCTCAGAAAAAAAACTTAAGTTGAGACTCTTCGCCTTTTTGGAAGTCAGTTAAAAATCCAGGAGAACTCTATGATTTTCTGTAATAAAAAGTATGATATGTTCCTCTATAAGATGCAAGCTATCTTTGTACCAAATATCTTCAAGATGTGTTCAGCAGTTGCGCCATGAAAAAGGTTGCAAACAGGCAAACAGAGTTTCTTTTGTATTTTTAACATTAATGGGGGTGTACCTAAATACCTGCCTGATTTCATACCTATTATTCAAATTATTATTTTATAGTCTTCTAAGATTTATCATTAACTCTAAAACATGCCTATTTTATACTGTGATTATAGCATTAAAATATGAACTAATTTTATTTATGTACAATTCTTTTATTTTTTGTAAGGCTATGTTCAGAAAGGACGCGTGAATCCTGCAATTTCAATATGAACACGAGTTGTACGATTGCGCATTTACAAAAAAAGACCTCAGCTGGGCTTGTGTTTTTAATACTAAGGTTGAAATCTATAGAGCGCATTTAGACTTTACTTCGACTTGAGTTTCAGTTAAAACGAGACAGATTTATGCCAGCGGTATAACGCTGTCTCGTTCTAACAGTGTCTTAAGTCTGAGCAAAGTCAAAGTGTGCTCTATAGATCTCAGCCTTAGTCTATGATCTGCACAAATCGCCATGTCACAACTTCAGATTTGATTACTTATGCACTATAGGTAGGCACATAATATTAACAAGGCGAGAGGTTTCACCCTTTCTGGACATAGACTTAAGGTTTGTGCTATGTGCGAATTATTTAAAAAAAATTATTATGTGTAAGCCATGAACTTATTTATTTATTACTTCTTTAAGTACTTATCTCACAAAATATCATTTTATTCATAAAAGAATGTACAAATGTTATAAGTACCTAATAATATTTTAATGTCGACTGTTTATTTATAAAAGCAGTATTAATATATTATGTACATAGTTTATTTGAGAGCATATTGGTTATTTATTTATTATAAGTAAGTTCCTAATTGTTAAAATTTAAAAATTTGTACACTTTTTATTTTATAACTTTGTTACGCTTTTAATTAGTTACCTACTAGTCAATCTTATCAAATGTATGCAACGACTGAAACTTTATTATTAGTTAATGCGATACAGTTGTTTGTTATTTGTTAATGCAATAATTGAGCAATTATTAAGTATTAATTGTTGTTTATACTTAGTTACACTAGAAGATACACGTGAATTCGTCCGCGTGGTATTAGGTTTTTAGAATCCCGTGGGAACTCTTCGATTATCCGGGATAAAAAGGAGCTTATGCCAGACTCTGGTATGCAACTATTTCTTAACAAATTTCATTAAAATTGATTCAATGGATCTGACGGGTGGGCCTTTAAGAATCCCGTGAAATTTTCTGGGATAAAAAGCAGCCTTTCCGTCTCTGGGATGTAAGCTAATTCTGTACCAAATTTCATCAAAGCCGGTTAAAGACATACAGAAAGCCAGACATACTTTCGCATTTATAATATTAGTTTGGATCATATGAATAAAAATCAAGAACAGAACAAAAATACTATAGGTATTGTATAAACATAAGGTAATCATTGTGACTACCGAAATAACTAACAGGTACCTACTTTACAACTTTTATAGTACTTTCATAGTTATACTCCCAGTCTTAATTTCCACTCTGGCCAAAAAAATACTTGTGAGGATTGTCCCTCTTTTGCACAGGGCCTAAGAGAATTTATACATGCAATTTCAGCAGCAGTGTCCACAAACAATAAAACTTGCTAAAGTCTGCTATAGCTACACAACATAGAAGTTTTTTAATAGTTAACCTAGTTTTAACTAGGGGTTGGAAAAAAGTTTAAAAATGTATTTTTTTTTAATGTTTATTAGCTATTTTTTAATAAAACAGTTTCAGCTCTGGTTTTGACACAACATTGTAAGTGCCTTGTCAGAGCTATAATATTTTAGGCGCATCTCCACAGGCGAGGGAATCTCGACGAGTCCGACCAACTATCTATCGTCGGCGATAGTAACGCCCTGTGGAGATTGGCCTATAAGCGTTGTATGGAATTTGGTGGCTCGGCGATTCTCTCGTCCGTCGAGATGGTACCTCATTGCTAGTGGACACTTCGCTAGAACTGAAATAGGTATATCCTTATTTACGTGTTCCTATTCTATGTATAAAATATTTTTACTGGATACTATTTACTATTATCCAAGAAAATTAAAAATTAATGTTAATAAAACTAAGTGTTTTTGTTTTCTTTGTAATATTAGTTATTTATTTATAATGCCCGCAGCTTCGCCCGCATGGATTTAGGATCTGAAATCCAGTGGGAACTTTTGATTTCCCAGGACAAAAGTAGCCTGTCCGTAATAGCCCATCCCCGGGATGCAACGTATTTCTGTACCACGTAAAAACATTTAAACGGATGATCCTTTAAAAATCCCGAGGGATCACCAGGATTTAGGAATGCAATTCCTTACAGCATCAGAGTTGAGGAGTTGGGTCCTCGAGGTCAACGACAAAGTCTTTACTTGGTACAGATACCTTCAATATCAATCAATTTATAACCGACAGTTTCTAAATCCCATCAGTATTGATGGTGAGATCCCCCGCAGCATCAGGATTGAGGAGTTGGAATCCAATTTTTTTATGAAACAATGTCACAAAGTTCCTCTATCGATTAAAAAAAAAATTACGCGAATCGGTTCAGAAATCTCGGAGAACTGGTGTACATAGGTAGAAAAACACAACTCCCTTTTTGAAAGTCGGTTTATAAAGTAGCCTATGTTACTCCCTGGCCAATTCTTTACTTGTCTGTGAAAATCCCGTCAAAATCGGTTCGGCCGTTCCAAAGATTAGCTTTTTCAAAAGGACAGACAAAAATTTTAAAAACGTGATTCCGTTATGGTATCGTTCAAATAACCATGAGCTTAATATGAGGTAGTTATTTCGAAATTACAGACAGACACCAATTTTATTTATTAGTATAGATACTCAATACCGGTAATACACTTGTAGGCCTCCACTGGACAGCACGTGTAGTCAAATTCTAGTATTTTGTGTGGTAGTAGAGTACTTTAGTTTTCCTTAGTTAGCCGCAGACATTTTCTGAAAGAAACGCGTAAGCGATGCGATTTACCCAGCGTCTTAGGCCTTCTGGTGTTAGGTTTTATTCGTCGTATCGTGATTTCATTGCAAAAAGTATGTCCAAGTATTGAAGCGGCCTCAACAGAGTTTGAGCTTGGAATCACAGTTGCGTGGCATTTGAATATGTGCGAAGCTAACAATATGTAGTCGCTCTATTTCTATGGATGTTAATGATAACTTTCGAAAAAAAGAATTGCAGTCGCTCTGGGTCTCATGAACTTATTTGATTTGAAGTTCAAATGTAACTTCTAGTCCTATCCGAAAAGCGACCAAATCGCCAATTGCTGATGCTAAAGGCTCCATATTATGTGTGCTTTGAAGATACAAGATAAGTGAGTAATGAACAAAAGGAAATCAAATAAAATACGTCCCAAAACTAAATATGCTTTATTTCACATTATGTCATCCATTGGTCACAAACAAGTTTGCACTTTGACAAAGAAATTAAAGTTACTCCGAGCTTCATTCTGTATAAAATATATGCAATTATAACAATTCCTGCTGACAAACAAAACACTCCTGACTCATCATCAGTCCACTTTACAAAAAAATCGTCTAGACATCAATTTATGATATAATAAATCAACAAAAAATCGAATTAAAACAATGTAAGTATAAGATACATAAAGTGAAGAATATGAAGTTTATTTTGTGCAAAAAGAAAATAAATTCACAGATTGATGTCAAAACGATTAACACATTCGAACCCTTAATTACAGACGTTAGGAAATCTTAATTCTTTTCAGATAAAAGGACTGCTGCATGTTGCACGATTTCCGATAAAGACCAATTATTTCAAACTATTACTGATTATACCACATTTAATTAAGTTCACAGTGAATTTTGACACAGTTTATTTTTAAATTGCCATGGATTTTATTTTATTGCTTATCATATTACAAAAGGCTATTACAAGTATCCCATGTTATTCGCATACACCTATCAAAATTATTGTTATCAACAATAATCAAATAAAATCAACGAGTACGCACCGCGACTGTTAAATCACCATAAATTTATTGTGTATTAACATGTTTTAAACTCTTATATTATTATCATATAAAAATTATCATCAATATCACAAATAAAATATAAAACTCGTAGTAATTACTAATTCGTGGGTAAATCGGATATTCGGTTATACATATAGCAATTTAACGATGCTTAATGTCTAAAATCTACAGCTCAAAAATTTGTGATATTATATTATTGAAACCTTTCGAATTTAATTTCGATATAGTCTTATTTTATATTAACAATACGGCATTAGCGTTTAAATATACAAAGCAAGTAGGTAATAGGTATATAGAAACACAAACTTCAATATACAAATAATATAGACTTAATAAAGTCGAGCATTCGATAAACTTTAGGAAGTGTCTAGACAACCATAAACCGACGTTTGATTAAATCATAAGGCCCCAAGAGAAGCTACTAGTTTAATGAAAGTTGACTGTTTTTGAGGGCTCCGTATCTCAAAAGGAAAAACGGAACCCTTATAGGATCACTTTGTTGTCTGTCTGTCCGTCCATCCATCGTGTCTGTCAAGAAAACCTATAGGGTACTTCCCGTTGACCTAGAATCATGAAATTTAGCAGGTAGGTAGGACTTATAGAACAAGTAAAAGAATAAATCTGAAAATCGTGAATTTGTAGTTACATCACAGAAAAAAAAAAATTAAAATGTGTTTTAATTTTCAAAATAAGATAACTATACCAAGTGGTGTATCATATAAAAAGGGCTTTACTTGTACATTCTAACTGATTTTTATTTATTTTTAAGCATAATAGTTTTTGATTTATCGTGCAAAATGTCGGAAAAAATACCCGAATACGGAACCCTCGGTCCGCGAGTCTGACTCGCACTTGGCCGGTTTTTTAGATCGGCTACACCAGAAGACTCGCTCTGTCGCCTCTTCAATCAGCCCACCTTCGCTTCGCTAGTCCGCTCGGCCTCGTAGGCTCCCTTCATTCAGGACCTTCTTTGCGAGCTTCTGGTTTCGAGCTTTACATAAACACTCTAGGGGATAGGACACTTCCATTAAAAATTGAACCTTAATTGTTGCGTCATGAACGAATTTTAAAAGCTAATAAAAAACTTGTGGCCGGATATTTTTTATTATAGAACAACCGCTTGTCGACATTTAGACACTTCCTAAACTTTAAGCAGCGAACTTTTTAACTAGAAAATAGTCAACAGGTTTGATTCTACAGCGGCATACATCTTTTACACAATGTGCGAGGAAACAAATAAAAAGTTTATACGTCATTTGTAGTACCATTTCCTGTGTAAATACTTACCTACTATTTTCTTTTTAATGCTGCATTTCAAGTTCGATGTCGAATCAATAAAGTAATTTACAATGTACAGACGGATTACACACGGTAAAGCTAGTAGTATTTCGAAACTTTTGATTTATATATTTTCAAGTAAATAATGGTAGTAGTTATACGATTAATAAAATGATACCGTGAGTAAAAGTTCTATCAGCGAGTACCGTCATTGTATCTAGCCACGAATTATCTAACAGTTCAGTCTATAGTGGCTACGACAGTACGGCTGCCGTTCAAAAACTAAGTACAATACTACCACTTTTTTAAGTAACGCCGATATACCTGCGCAGAAATCTTATTTTTGGATGGCGCGAAAATATCTCAGCCATACATAGCGGCGACGTGGTTGTTGCCTACGGCGCCATGTTTTGTACGCGCGAATTAGGAGCGAAATAGCGCGAGTCTATTGTTCTTGTGTTTAAAATCTTAACGTGAAGCAATAAGGTCTGTATTTCATTGGTGTACATTCGGTTTTAGTCGGCGTTAGGTTGCATTTTTCTGCGCAAACGAATTTTACCGATACGACTTATAAAAATGGTAGTGCTGTAAACGAAGACATTAGAACAAAAAAAAAATATCAGACTTCACACTATGGACATTTCCTAACAACATTCTCTATCCTTTTCTATCACAAACTCACCGATATCAACACCAGTCTCATTTTTGTTTTATCATTTGTTTCAAATAAACATCCGATCCAACATATCGAAATAGAGATGTATTGCGATTTAATATGGACCTTATTTGAGAAGAAAATAAGATGCATATTATCGTCAAAGCTTTCTCAATTTTTTTATATTATAAGGGATGAAAATTTCACACATAACCTTCTAGACTACGTTCCAAGATTCCGCTATCCGCTGCCTATATTACTATATCATATATTTCTCAATACATAACATAGATAAATATGAATATGTAAGTTATAAAGTTGGAGTAACCTGTGATGATATTATGAAAAAAAATCTGATCAAACATTCGCATTCTTAAAAAAAATAACAAAACAATATTAAAAGCCACGTTTAACAAAGCAGGCTGACTAGTATAATTAAATTGATGTCTTGTAAATGTGGACTTTTTGTTGCTAGTACACACGAGCTAGAATTCAAATGGACTTTTCAGTGTAACCAACTGTGTTGTACACAATCCCTAAACTAATATGACATGTCTAAATGTATTGTCATCCCTTTATAATGCTCCTCTTGGAAAAGGATAGCAGTAGATTTAGATAAGTCAATTTAGTTTAGTTTAGATTTTGTACAACAGAATTGGCAAGTTATTTGGTTAAAATTAATTCACTCTTCGCGGCACCAAGTCAGTCCACACTTATTGTTTCTATTTATTGAATGTAAAACAGGTTCAAAATATCTTACAATATTTTTCATCAACTTACACTGTATAATTTTGGCAGAGCAAAAGCCAAGTGCGCAAATTTTAGTAGTCAATAGAGTCATTTAATATAGGAAACTGTGATGAGCCTAGTAGGTACATATGTGACTAATTCTGTTATACACAATCTCTAAACTGAAATGACAGGCCTAATGCTATCCCTTTCACAATGCTCTCTACCGTAAAGGATAAGACCTGTCAATTTTGTTTTGTACAGCTGAATTACCACAATGGGCCAGTAAACTTAGTGAAAGTTCAACGACCACCTTTCGAATATTTTCCGTTTGCCTTTTCTATATAAACATTTGGCGCAATTCGCCATTTTTAAAGAATGAAATTGGCATTTAGACAATGTGTACTAAAGCCATACCTTTTTCAATAATGAAATATGCTTCTTTTTTTAGGCGCAAGATTAAATTAGAGTTAATTTAAAAACAGCTTTTGTTCTAGTTTAAAAAAATTTTTTCATACAAAATAATTAATAATAATTAAAGAAAAATAAAATTCAGTCAATGATGGGAGATGACTTTAGATGAAAAATAAAGGTATAAAGTGAAAAATAGGGCGAAAGTGTACGCACTTGGCTTAATCCGACATTTTAAGTTAACAGTTATTTGTATTAGCGCTAAATTGTAACATTAGAATAGCTTCCTAACAGTTCAAGCTGAGACACTTTTAATAAATAGCAACTTATACACACAGTTCAAATAGCTGACGGACTTTCTATAAGGAATAATATTTTACATCTCTGTACAACCTTGATCTTAAATTTTATTTCCAGAACAATGAAGTCAATTTTATTTTAGAGACAAGTAAGAATATTGAATATAAATAATTAATCAATCAATTCAGCACAATTAATATCCAGTAAAAATTTATCACCAGTACTAACCAAGTACAGTCCTAATAAGTTTTTACTTTGCACTTTATATAACTCAATCGTCAGTATTATCAACATAGATGATCCATTAATTACGCCATATTTCTAATTTTTGTAATTCTATTTCCCGCCACAGACACATTGCAGAACCCGGCAGGAATAATTACAAAACAAAACGACCTTTACGAAAAACCAATCGGCGGCTAGTAGAGCGTCGTCTCTGTCACTCATATCTAAGTACAAATTGTGTTTTGTTGATGACTCGTCAGTCTCACAACAGAGATATGGCCAGAGACAACACTACGACACCGTGGTCGTCGACAGCTATCGATTATTATTATCTCTTTCCTGCCGGGTGTTGTATTATGTTGTGAATTAGGAGTGGGTATGAAACGCTCTGTTATTTTATCGTGTGACGCAATTAATGGACACTCACAGGCCTCGCAAAACTTCTAGCACGTTGAATCGAATTTATTGCAAGGTTGGCTTGCGCTTAGCGGCAATCATGCTTAATAAAAAGCAAAGATGAGGTCTATGTTGGAGCCTTGAAGGTACATATTTAGGTTATATCTAAGCCGAAGGGCATTCTACACCTTAGCTTAGTTCCAATTGGGGCTCAGAACGTGCTAGAAGTTTGGCGCGATATCTGCGTACAGGAAAGTGAAAAAATGAGAGCAAGGTCGGTAGTAGCAAGTGTAGCGGGGCAGTCGAGAGGTGCGAGGGGCCTAGGGCGCGAGGCGCGGTCACCGCAGCGCGCGGCAGCGGCGGCACACGCGCACGGCGCCCATGTCGCCCCACGGGCTCATCTCCGAGCACGAGCCGCAGAAGATGCCGCCGCAGCGCCTGCCAAACACATACAATTGAGTATATTTTTATCTCGCTGAAGCCCGCGACTTCGTCCGCGTGGATTTAGGTTTTTCAAAATACCGTAGGAACTCTTTGATTTTCCGGAATAAATAGTAGCCTATGTGTTAATCCAGGGTATAATCTATCTCCATTCCGAATTTCAGGCAAATCCGTTCAGTAGTTTTTGCGTGAAAGAGTAACAAACATACACACAAACTTTCACCTTTATAATAATAATAATTAGTATATTAGTGTGAAGTGTGATACAAAAGGAGAAACTGACTAAGCAACATACAGATCAAACCGCTCCGTCTAGAAACTTGAGTAAGTTTTCTATACAACGTAGACCCTAATTTATTAAGAAACGCTTTTCAGAAATTCTATTCGAGCCAAGTAGGGGTGAATCAGGCGCCGCCGTCGCTGATTGGCTCTAAGGGTAACGAGTCTCACCGGCAGTGGTGGCGGCGCCGCGCCAGCCAGAATTGATTGCGGCAGTGCTGGCAGCGAGGCGCGGCGCTGTCGGGCAGCCACAGCACGCCGCGCGCCTCCTCGCCCACCTCCACCTCGGACGCGCTGCCACTGCTGCTGCCGCTCGCCGCGCCGCTGCTGCTGCCGCTGCGCAGGCTGCGCCGAGCGGTGCCGTTCCCGTTGGTGTTGCCCGCCGCCTGCAACGTACGGTCGACCTCAGAATTCGAGTAGCAATTTCGCGCAACTATTGCATCAAAAACCAGTCGCACTTATGACGTTTTTCTATAAACACGCCACACACATTGTGTACGTTGATTAGGTGCTAAAGGACTTACTATGACTGTACATTCTATATGTCATTTGGTGTGGATAGGAGTGAGCCGAGACGCAAGCTACGTGCAGTTAAGTACCGTCACTGCCACATGCTACTGCAGTGTATTGATGGATGAGAAGCAGGTGGGAAGTTACTAAGCGCGAGTGCTAAGTGATATCTTGTGGTGCGACTCTCGTGATAAATAAATGTTCTATAGGTACATGGATTCTGATAGATGGAAAAGGGCAGAATGTTTTTTTCAATAATAAAGCAATTTTCGAGTAAGTGGGAGAAAAGTAACATTTATACCAGGCAAACATAAGATTACACACGAGTCGTACCTGTGCGTGCGGGGGCAGCGGCGGCGGGGCGGGCGACGCGCGGCGCAGCGCCTCGCGTGCTTCACGCAACTGTCCTCGTAAATCTTCTACCACTTTCTATGGGATAAGTTTACACTTATTAGACCTTTAGAAAATTATTCTGAAAGGAGCAGTAAGTTTCCATTTGAGTACATCGCTTATTTTTATCGAAATACTTAATTATTAAAAAAATCTCTAGCGCGACGTATCGTGTGGTGGAGTATTATTGGTGTGGACTCACCTTCTGGTAGAGTATGATCTGGTGCAGGCGTGCCTGCAGCGGGTCGGCGGCGGGCGGCAGGCCGTCCAGCGAGTCGGCGTGCGTGCGCGCGCCCGCGCCGCACACGCAGCGCACACGCGTCGCGCCCGCCTCGCCACCGCCCTCGCCGCCCCGCGCGCCCGCGCCGCACGCGCCACACCAGCACGCGCTGCTGGACGATGACGGCTCCGTTGCACTACCTCCTAAATAATATATGATTCATTAAGTGGTGACCGCCTAGGCCCTAGTCGATAGGACGTCGGCTTCTTATTGGGAGGGTCGGGAGTTCGGATTCTTATTGAATTCTTCAAAAAATAAAATAATAAATCCGACAGCCATCTTAGATTTTAGAATGGATGTTATTATCTGAATGCCGAAAACCTTGGAAATGACACTCAGTCATAATCAACTACACAACAACACAGTTACCTACAAAGAGGGCGATCAGGGCCTGGTGAGATCACGCCTTTGAGCTCTATACCAGGGTTATCAAGAGTGTTTTCCTCACTCACTGCTTATGCACATGTTGTTCTGGTGTAAAGTACGGCTTACCGCTTCCGTTCCCGTTGGCGCAGACGCAGGTGCAGTGCGGGCACGCCTGGCAGGGCGCGCGGCGCGGCGACGCGGGGCACAGCGTGAGCTGGCTCGCCACGCGCGTGCTGCAGCTCGCCGCGCCTTCACCCTCGCTCTCTGAGCTGGCGCCGCTTGACGACGCACCACCTATGTTAATAATATTTATAATGTAACATTATCAAGTAAGAACAGAGCCTTATCCACAAGTTCAGTCTCTCAGCGTGCTATGGAGTGGGCTATGTTGGGGATCTCTCCAAGGGACAAAATTCGTAACAAGGAATTCCGTAGACGAACCAGAGTGACCGACATAGCTCAGCGAATTAGCCAGTTGAAGTGGCAGTTCAGTTTCGTGTCTAAATTCTTATTTGGCATTTACGTTTATAAACTACGAAACATGCCGTAATATTTAGAAATTATAAAAACAGAACAGTTTTACCCTCTGCTAAATACCATTGCAACCCGCGATTGGGGTATATTATTATTTGTCATATGCAGGTGCACCTTGACCATACTGAAACTTTTGTAATATCCCGAGATACTTCCGAGATATTTAGATCTGCTACACCAAGCGTGTGTATAGAACTTATGATAATAATAAATTGCATGACAATATTAGATGAATATTTTACAAGGTTAAATAAAGGCTAACTCACCATTCAAATCAACTGCCAAGAACTTGGTAGCAACATCTTCCAAGCCGTTGACAGCACCATTGCTCACTTGGTTCACTTCCCTGTTGTGGTTCGTCAGTTCGTTCACAACGTTGTGGTTGACCACATCACCCTCCGTGGAGTTGTGGTTGTCTACGGGGATCTCCTGCAGCCGAAGGGTCGCAGGTTCGAGGCGGTTCTGGGGAGAGTTCTCCGGGATGTCGAAGCCCGTGGACGATTGGTTACTGGACTCCGATATGGATCGCCACGTTATGCTTATGTTTCGCGTCCTTGCGGATTCTCTTGCTGCCTGTGGGATTAGCTTACATTTATAATGTTTATCAATTATAAAAATTGGCAGTCACTAGGGATGGCCAAGAGAAGAGAATATCTAAAACTATGAAGTATCAGTGGTTTTTTTTTTTATATTTTCAAAACTATTGTATATAATTTTTTGATAAAAAATTATAGAGGTATTTTTCGAACATGCATATCATACTTATTGCAACACATATACTATGTATTATCATTAGCATTTCAGTGAATCGACCTAAGGTCGCTTTAGAGGACAGGGTCTCAATCTGTACCTAATGTTATTTGTGTAGATACTAGATACATGGGAAACGTAAACATGAACAAATAAAAAAAGAAAATCTGTGCTGAATTTCTCAAAAATTTCATACACTTACCTCGGCCATGCCTATAACATCAGTGTAAGTGTCGCATACGAAAACCGGCGGTTCCTCAGGCGTATCCACGTCCGCCACTCGAACACTGTCCGCGATATCGGCTTCCCCATTCACTATCACGTGGTTCGATCCCATAGCGATGGGAGTAATTTCAGGCTTATCCTCTTCCAGCGTGGCCGTGGGCTCGGCCACTATTTCGCGTTCTAGTGATGACGAGTTGCTGGTGATGTCCCGCAATCGATTGTTCTCGAAGTGGTCAGGATGTAGGCCGTCGACCTTAAAACGGTGTATAGTGTTAATAGAATATATTTTAATTCAAGTAAACTTTTACATGTGCTTTTGAATCGTCAAAATAATTTACCACTGGTTCGGAATGCCGTTCGGTGAACCAATGATAAACTCGGCGGTTGCTCTTTTCAAGTGTTAAATTTATAATAATATGCCATACTATACAAGCAATTGCAGCCCCGTCGCGCAATGTTGTTTAGTTTTTGAGCTTAGCATTGATAGGTAGTATTCAAATATACCCTCTATTTGTAGGGTACCATACTACAACCAGAAACCCTTTTTAGTTCCGTGCAGTCAATCTATGTATTGATTTGGTACAGATTAAGAAACATGTAACCGCTACTACATAATTATATTGTATCTTCAAATTTTGAAAAAAAAAAAATCTCCTGAATATGTATAAAATATCATTGAGTGGGACTTCCTTGAAAAGATCCTTCCTTTAAGTCATCGAGTTTTCTCACACACGTACATACACGCACGTACGCAAACACACGCACCTAAAATTTAATAAACCCCTTATTTCTTTGTGTTAACTCTTATCTCTTTATCTCTCTGATAAAAGATAAGAATTACGCGAGTGCCGTCGGAGGTATATTTTTCCCAGTCACATGATCAAATGAGCCCAACCTCCTATTCTATACACACACAACACACACGTAGCCCCACACACACACACAACACACACCTGGTCCGTGTCAGTGTCGGTATCAGCACGTAGCTGGTCCACGCCGCTGTCTGTGAGTGCGGAGCGCAGCGGTTCTGTGCGCACGCTCGCCTCGCTCTCGCGCTCGCTGTCCACGGCGCTTGTGCCATTCACTGCCAGCGACAGCTTCCTGTGTAATCCATACATATCATGAAATTCTTTAGCATGTCTGACTGTTTGTCTATCATCGTTTTATGGCCCATACACTTAACCGATTTCGATGAAATTGCTTGCATTCCAGGGACGGACATAGGCTGCTGTTTATCCCGGAAAATTAAATAGTTCCCACGAGATTTTTAAAACCTAAATCTATGCGGACAGTTGTCTATCTAATACTATCATCATTTGCCATTTATAAGATACAAATTGAGAATCACTATTATAGGAATAAAACTTACATGACATCAGGCGCCAGGCTGGGATCGCTACATCGTCTTTGTGCTGTGCGTTTCTCTCCCTCAGCTAACAGATTATCACAGGATCTAGTTTTCGTCATTAAACCTAAAAAAAATATATATTTTAATCGACTTACAAAACGGGGAGGTTCTTAATTTGGTGCGTTTTTTGTTGTTGACTTAAAGATTTGAACAGTAGATAAGTAATAAATCATAAAATAAATAAATACAAAAATAAATTCATAAATGTTATATTTTAACTGACTTCCAAAAAGCCGCGCAACACGAACATGAAAGGAAGCTAGAAATGGACAAAGATGAAGCGTATCTCTCTAATTAATAGAAATACACACGTTACAGCAAGTTAACTTACCATTGTGGTGAGGCGAAGGCGCAGGCGCGGGCGGCGCGGCGGCCGGTTCGCGCGCGGCGGGCTCGCGCTCGCCGCGCGTCAGCCCCCACCACACCTGCATCGTGCGCACGCTGCACTCCGGCCATATCACCTGCGGCAAACAAAAATTGTTGCGTGTACGGTCGGCCTCAGGATTCGAGTAGCGATTCCGCGTAACTATTGCATCAAAAACCTATCGCACTTATGATTATGACCTTTTTCTATAAGCACGCCACACATACCTAACGCATGTGCGTAACCGTGCCACGCGAATATGATCATTAAGGTGCTACACGACTTATAGCCTTTGACTGTACCTGGTCATGCTGCAAGTGCGGCGAGTAGAGGTGGTTCCGGTAGGCGGGCGCCTGCAGCAGATGCCACACCTGCGCCGTGGTGTCGGCCGCGCGGCACTCGGCGCGCTCGCGGCTCGTGTTGCACAGGAACGTGCCGAACATGCACGAGTGTACGTGTGTAGCCAGCTTTATCTAAAACAACAAATTTACGCAACGTGAGTTATAAAGGATAATACAGTGCGATATGGATCTTTTGGCGCGTGGCAAAAATCGGAACTAACGCCGCCATCTTGTGATATGTCACGCTGTCCCCTTATAATATGTGGTGTTGCTAAGCAAAAAATCTGAATTTCACTTCACACTTTTATTACTAGTAGTGAATAGCCTGATAAAGTATGCCTCGTTAGAGTTCAGGATGGGTTCGCCCATATTCAGTTTCGAATAGTTATCGTTAAATTTTTAGGTTCTGGATAACTTAGGGGTTTAGCTGAAGCCCGGTATGATTGTGTTTTAAGCATTTTTTTTTGGTTATATTATTATTTCACTTAACTTCAGTTACAATATTCATACCTAGGTTGTAGTAAATAGTGAATAGCCTCACCAGATAGGCCTCGTTGAACTCGAAGCTCCACGGGTACTGCACCATCATCTGGTATACGACGTGCAGCCACTGCAGGAAGATGGGCGAGCGCTCGTTGGGGTCCTCCGCGCCGAACTGGTGGCCACACCGGTCTGCAAACTTGTGCCCAAAGTCGAGCCACTCCCTTTCGACGAGTATGCGGAAACCCTGGAACAAATAAAATATTATAAACTCATAGATAGACGATTGCTTGTGACTTCATCCGCATAGACTTTTTTCTTTATCTATTTAGGGATTTTTATATCTAAATACATGTCCCATTATAATCTAAGTACATGAAATCAAGACTTAAATTTTTGAAGAATGTTTACCAAGACTAATATTCCCACGACTAAGTGTAGAGCTTGTGCTAGGAGTACGTTGGTAGGTTTGGACCGCCAACTGAATAAATAATATATAAAGTGATGAATTGTTGTGTTTCGATTGGACTCGTCTCGGCGAACCTAGTAGATGTCAGCCTTTTTTTAAATTGCGAGATGGCTTGCGCTTGGCAACAATCATGCTTCATAAAGAGCAATGATGAGGTCTAGGTTGGAGCGCGCTTGCCTAGAAGATGCCTATTCACACTTGCCTTGAAGCCATACGTAGCAGGAAATACGGACGCGGGAAGGGCATTCCACACCTTAGCGGTTCATATCAGAAACGTTTGAGGGTTACCTGCAGCGTGCGGTAGTAGGGGTCGAGGATGAGCTGCGCGGCGGCCACGAGCTGCGGCGTGCGGTCCCAGCCGTCCGAGCAGTGCACGAGCACGGGCCGGCCCGCGTGCGCCGCGCGCGCCACCGCCACCGCCGCGCGTAAAACGCCGCACACGTACTGCGGCCACAACGTGCGCTCCAGGTTGCTGTGCCAGCTGGACAAAAATCTTCAATGAACGGACTAATTTGTATAAAAGCCGTGATAAACACTACTTTGTTCAGGGAGTCGAGCGAACGTAGTGCGCTCTCTTACACAATTGTATAAAAGCTGATGGTATCTGGTCTGGTCTGGTGGGAGGCTCCGGCCATGGCTAGTTACCATCCTACCGACAAGCCGTGCCGCCAAGCGATTTAGCGTTCCGGTACGATGCCGCGTACAAACCGATCAGGGGTATGAGTTTAATGAACCTACCATACACCTTCTAAGTTAGCTCGCTTGCATCTTAGATTGCATCATCACTAACCAGTTAACACCAGGTGAGATCGCAATCAAGGGCTAACTTGAATGCGACCGGAAAGAGTAACACAGGACTGACTTGGGCTGCTCCGGCGGCTCGGCGGCGAGGTCCCGCATCTGCTGGAAGCTCTTGCGCACGTGGTGGATGTTGGGCAGGCTCATGAACTGGATGTCCGCGGCCGGGTAGTACTGCGCGCACTCACAGCCGCCGCCGCGCGCGCGGTTCGTCACCGCCGATGCGTACGAGCGCGCGTCTACTATCAGCAGCTTGAGTTGCTGCAATCAAACAGAATAATTATATCATATGAATATTACAGGCAAAAAATGATGAAAGTGACTAAAACATATTTTAAGAAAATAAAACATACTTTTGAGAAAATTCGATTTTTGATCACTTCAAGTAGCCAGACATATGCAATGATATGAATATTTACAATTTTGAAGTGAAAAAAACTGGATTTTAAATTGAAGCCTATATTTATTAAGAGAGTTAAAAAAGGAGTCACTATCGCTGTGCTGATGCCTATAAAACGCTCTATAGCGGGATGTGATAGAATTCGCGATCTTTTTCGCGGTTAAGTGAACATGGGTACATATCATTTGCAAATAATGAAACCTCACCACATTTCGCGCATAGCTCTCTTTTGACTTCAGCCACAAAGTGAACTTCACGTAACCGCCAAGAAGATTTTACGGGGACTGTAAATGTGTATCTCACTTTGTTAGGAGTGGGTCGGTCCTGGTTGCAGGCGGAGACGAAGGCGGCCAGCAGGCGCTCGTCCTCGCCGGAGCGCCAGCCGAACCAGCCCACCTCGGGCTGCGACGAGCGCGCGATCACCGCGCCCGAGCCGCGGTGCCGCCACACAACGGCGGGGATGCGACGCATTGCGCGGAACCTGCCACATACCAAATTATTCACATTAACTAGCCTTTACTTTACTACTAGATGATTTTTTGCGTAGTTATAGGTTTTCTTAAATCCTGTGGGAACTCTTTGATTCTCTCTTTTTTCATCGGCAGAAATAACAGACTATGTCCGTCTCCGAGAATAATATATTTTTTGATAAATAACAATATAGATAAATAACAATATAGATAAATAACAATATAGCTAAATAACTTTGCGACAGATCACCATATAGATTGATTAATTATATTATTAATCTAAAGCATTAATTGTATGCAGAAGGATTTTTTAAAATTCTTTTATTCAGATAATTTGTATCTGATACAAATTAGCCCCCTGAACCCAATCAGTTTTTTAGGCAGTTTTTTATTAAACCCATACTCCTTTGGTTCTGCACGGCATTGTGTTGGAACGCTAAATCTTTTGGCGGCACGGCTTTACCGGTAGGGTGGTAACTATCCACGGCCGAAGCCTCCCACCAGAATAGACCAGTAGAAATTATAAAATTCCGAACCCCTGCCAGGAATCAAACCCGGGACCTCCCACTAATAAGACCACAGCGCGTACCACTGCGCCAGGGAGGATCTGGGAGTCCATGGCATTACTATCACAACATAACCTTTATTTTACTAAAAATCTGATTATTCTCAGCAATTAGCAATACACAGAGACAGGCTATAAGATTACCCAGCTCTTGCTGTGAGGTTATTACTCGTGCCAGCAAAAAAAAACCAATCGAAATTAAGCAACCTACGACGCTAATCATTCCATCTCACTCAGATACATATAATGTATAAGTGAGAGGGAATGAATGATTAACATAACCTTTTTCGATTAGTTTCACTATCGGCACGAGTGTGGTACTTAGGGGAGTATATAAATATCTTACCTCGCGACGGAGTCTAGATCCTCGTCGCAGATGGAAGCAGGCACGATAAGCAGCGGTGGGTAGGAGGGACATAACTTGTACTCCGAATTTACGGCCGTCACACGCCACGCGCCTTTAGTGGTGAAACCGAGCCTCTCCAACTGGAAGAAAAGAAGTTTTATTTAGTTTTTCATTTGATTTTTCTGGGATAAACTGAAGCCTGTGATGACGTATGGAGCAGAAACGTGGACACTGACAGTTGGCCTCGTCCACAAACTAAAGGTCGCTCAGCGCGCTATGGAGCGAGCTATGTTGGGTATTACTCTCAGGGATAAAATCCGGAACGAGGAAATTCGCAGAAGAACAAAAGCGACCGACATAGCTCAAAGGATTAGCAAGCTGAAGTGGCAATGGGCAGGTCATGTCTGTCGCAGAACCGACGGCCGATGGGGCAGACGTGTTCTGGAGTGGAGACCGCGTACCGGTAAGCGCAGTGTGGGACGACCTCCTGCCCGCTGGACCGATGACCTGAAGAAGGTGGCGGGGAGCGGGTGGATGAGGAAGGCGGAGGACCGTGTTTGGTGGCGCGATCTTGGAAAGGCCTATGTCCAGCAGTGGACGCATACAGGCTGATGGATGGATGGATGGATGGAAACTGAAGCCTATGTGTTAATTCAGGGTATAAGATATGCTACTATCTCCATTCCTTTCAGCCAAATCGGTTCGCTGATTGTGGCATAAAGAAGTAACAAAAATTCTTTCAAACAGCCACATTTTCACATTTATAATATTAAGTGAAATTCTATTATTTTATCTGTAATATGTAAGTGTAGTAAACTAAGATAAATACATAATTCTTAAGTATAAAAAATAAAATATATTCATAGCGGGCAGTGCTTTGTTGCGATGCACCTTTGACCTAATGATAATGTCATTACTTTGGTGATAAGTGTGAGTAAGTTTGTGATACATTGGTATTATTTTTAAACAAGTATCGCGAGTTATTACATAAAAGTATTATGAAGATGAAGCTGAAATCGGGAACATTATTTAACTTCAACGGCAATGCAATATTATAATTAGATGGAAGTGTCTCATTATGGAGCCGTATGGAGGTCATAAGGAACTCTTCAAAAACTTAAATTGATTTCATTTCTGGCTAATAAGTTTAAAAGCTCGGTTTTTTATCTTTCTTTTGAGTCTTAAGCGTCAAACGGTTCAAAATCGGACTACTCCTAGCACAAGCTTGATTGGAAGGAAAAGAGGAATATATTTTTTTAAAAATCACCTCAGGTCCGAACCAACTTCGTTGCGGCGCGTGCGATGCCCGCATGAGTGCTCTGTGGACGGACGTCGGGGGCTGCTCCTTGGCCCAGGCTGCGTACGCCGCGGCGAAGGTCTCTTGCAGGGAGCTGATAGGTACTAAGGCCATGTTCAGTCTTCTCCACCATTCTATGCATTGCTCGCCTGTGTTAAATGTACATCTGGAAAAAATACATCAAGTTACAAGATTGTGAACTGTTCTTTATTTCTTTATTGAGGATCTTACTGTTCTATTGTTGTTATTTATTAAGGAATAACCGAGAACCATGAATGTATAGATAAAATTGGAATGAGTACTCCTAATACTTACTTCAAGCAAATACATTTAAAAAAAATTGACCACATAAAAAGAAAGAACAGTGAATACACTGAACACAACACCTTGAACTCAATGGGCAATGTGGCCAATGTGTATCATTTTTGATACACACTGTATTAACAACCATGTGCAAAAATGATCCTCTGGTGGTGAATGTGTATCTCACCATCTGATGATCCTTTTAGTATGGATTTTATTTACTTAAATTCAAACAAAAATACTGTCTACAGCAGCAAAGATTTTATTGTCTTGATTTGCGATTTGTAAGCACGGTCAATAAACTTTGGCGACACAACAAGCATTGAAAATGCTCACTTGAATGCTGAATTGCTAAAACTGAATACTTTTTACAAATACGTATCGTATACATTTTATCGCGTCACTGCATATTTTGTGTCAGCAATTGTGATTCATTTTGTTTCGCATTTCTATTTCGTCGCTTTGGGTATTATGGCACAACCTGGTAAGAAAAGAGGCTCCGTGAACTTGGCACCCGACTTCAAAAATTGTAAAATTTTTTTTTGCGTATCGATAGCCTTTCGTATGTAGTTGATTGTAGTGAAACGTTTTTCGTTTGTAGTAATTTCAAAAAAAAATTATAATGAAAAAAAAAATGGTCATCCCCCGAAATTTGAAATTCAAGATTTTTCCAATTGATTCTCATAGATAAACGTTAGTAGTGGATTGTAGTGGAATTCTTTTCTCAAAAAGTTAAATAGAAAAAAAATAAAAAACATTTTTTTGTTTTCTTCTGGGCAATAAGTCCCGTTTTAAGGGTTCTACGGTTACTACAAACGAAAGGATAGATAGAGGAAGGTTGCTAGAGGTTTGTAGTGAACGAATTTTTGTTTGTAGTTACAAAAAAACCTGTCTTCCATAGGTTTATTTGCAAAATCTGGTTTTTTCGTTCCCTTCTGGGCATAAGTCCCGTTTTAAGGCTTCTATGGTTACTACAAACGAATGGATAGACAGAGCAAGGTTGCTAGAGGTTTGTAGTGAACGAATTTTTGTTTGTAGTTACAAAAAAACCTGTCTTCCATAGGTTTATTTGCAAAATCTGGTTTTTTCGTTCCCTTCTGGGCATAAGTCCCGTTTTAAGGCTTCTATGGTTACTACAAACGAAAGGATAGATAGAAGAAGGTTGCTAGAGGTTTGTAGTGAAAGAATTTTTGTTTGTAGTTACAAAAAAACCTGCTTTCCAGAGGTTTATTTGCAAAATCTGGTTTTTTCAATCTTTTTTGTCCACAAGTCCCGTGTTAAGGCTTCTATGGTTACTATAAACGGAAGGATAGACAGAGCAAGGTTACTAGAGGTTTGTAGTGAACGAATTTTTGTTTGTAGTTACAAAAAAACCTGTCCTCCAGAGGTTTGTTTACAAAATCTGGTTTTTTCGTTCCCTTCTGGGCATAAGTCCTGTTTCGAGGGTTCTATGGTTACTACAAACGAATAGATAGACAGAGCAAGGTTGCTAGAGGTTTGTAGTGAACGAATTTTTGTTTGTAGTTACAAAAAAACCTGTCTTATAAAGGTTTATTTGCAAAATCTGGTTTTTTCGTTCTCTTCTGGGCATAAGTCCCGTTTTAAGGCTTCTATGGTTACTACAAACCAAAGGATAGATAGAAGAAGGTTGCTAGAGGTTTGTAGTGAAAGAATTTTTGTTTGTAGTTACAAAAAAACCTGCTTTCCAGAGGTTTATTTGCAAAATCTGGTTTTTTCAATCTTTTTTGTCCACAAGTCCCGTGTTAAGGCTTCTATGGTTACTACAAACGGAAGGATAGACAGAGCAAGGTTACTAGAGGTTTGTAGTGAACGAATTTTTGTTTGTAGTTACAAAAAAACCTGTCTTCCAGAGGTTTATTTGCAAAATCTGGTTTTTTCATTCCCTTCTGGGCATAAGTCCCGTTTTAAGGCTTCTATGGTTACTACAAACGAAAGAATAGATAGAAGAAGGTTGCTAGAGGTTTGTAGTGAAATAATTTTTGTTTGTAGTTACAAAAAAACCTGCTTTCCAGAGGTTTATTTGCAAAATCTGGTTTTTTCAATCTTTTTTGTCCACAAGTCCCGTGTTAAGGCTTCTATGGTTACTACACAAACGGAAGAATAGACAGAGCAAGGTTACTAGAGGTTTGTAGTGAACAAATTTTTGTTTGTAGTTACAAAAAAACCTGTCTTCCAGAGGTTTGTTTACAAAATCTGGTTTTTTCGTTCCCTTCTGGGCATAAGTCCTGTTTCAAGGGTTCTACGGTTACTACAAACGAATGGATAGACAGAGCAAGGTTGCTAGAGGTTTGTAGTGAACGAATTTTTGTTTGTAGTTTTAAAAAAACCTGTCTTCCATAGGTTTATTTGCAAAATCTGGTTTTTTCGTTCCCTTCTGGGCATAAGTCCCGTTTTAAGGCTTCTATGGTTACTACAAACGAAAGGATAGATAGAAGAAGGTTGCTAGAGGTTTGTAGTGAAAGAATTTTTGTTTGTAGTTACAAAAAAACCTGCTTTCCAGAGGTTTATTTGCAAAATCTGGTTTTTTCAATCATTTTGTCCACAAGTCCCGTGTTAAGGCTTCTATGGTTACTACAAACGGAAGGATACACAGAGCAAGGTTACTAGAGGTTTGTAGTGAACGAATTTTTGTTTGTAGTTACAAAAAAACCTGTCTTCCAGAGGTTTGTTTACAAAATCTGATTTTTCGTTCCCTTCTGGGCATAAGTCCTGTTTCGAGGGTTCTATGGTTACTACAAACGAATAGATAGACAGAGCAAGGTTGCTAGAGGTTTGTAGTGAACGAATTTTTGTTTGTAGTTACAAAAAAACCTGTCTTCCAAAGGTTTATTTGCAAAATCTGGTTTTTTCGTTCTCTTCTGGGCATAAGTCCCGTTTTAAGGCTTCTATGGTTACTACAAACCAAAGGATAGATAGAAGAAGGTTGCTAGAAGTTTGTAGTGAAAGAATTTTTGTTTGTAGTTACAAAAAAACCTGCTTTCCAGAGGTTTATTTGCAAAATCTGGTTTTTTCAATCTTTTTTGTCCACAAGTCCCGTGTTAAGGCTTCTATGGTTACTACAAACGGAAGGATAGACAGAGCAAGGTTACTAGAGGTTTGTAGTGAACGAATTTTTGTTTGTAGTTACAAAAAAACCTGTCTTCCAGAGGTTTATTTGCAAAATCTGGTTTTTTCATTCCCTTCTGGGCATAAGTCCCGTTTTAAGGCTTCTATGGTTACTACAAACGCAAGAATAGATAGAAGAAGATTGCTAGAGGTTTGTAGTGAAATAATTTTTGTTTGTAGTTACAAAAAAACCTGCTTTTCAGAGGTTTATTTGCAAAATCTGGTTTTTTCAATCTTTTTTGTCCACAAGTCCCGTGTTAAGGCTTCTATGGTTACTACAAACGGAAGGATAGACAGAGCAAGGTTACTAGAGGTTTGTAGTGAACGAATTTTTGTTTGTAGTTACAAAAAAACCTGTCTTCCAGAGGTTTGTTTACAAAATCTGGTTTTTTCGTTCCCTTCTGGGCATAAGTCCTGTTTCAAGGGTTCTACGGTTACTACAAACGAATGGATAGACAGAGCAAGGTTGCTAGAGGTTTGTAGTGAACGAATTTTTGTTTGTAGTTTTAAAAAAACCTGTCTTCCATAGGTTTATTTGCAAAATCTGGTTTTTTCGTTCCCTTCTGGGCATAAGTCCCGTTTTAAGGCTTCTATGGTTACTACAAACGAAAGGATAGATAGAAGAAGGTTGCTAGAGGTTTGTAGTGAAAGAATTTTTGTTTGTAGTTACAAAAAAACCTGCTTTCCAGAGGTTTATTTGCAAAATCTGGTTTTTTCAATCTTTTTTGTCCACAAGTCCCGTGTTAAGGCTTCTATGGTTACTACAAACGGAAGGATACACAGAGCAAGGTTACTAGAGGTTTGTAGTGAATGAATTTTTGTTTGTAGTTACAAAAAAACCTGTCTTCCAGAGGTTTGTTTACAAAATCTGATTTTTCGTTCCCTTCTGGGCATAAGTCCTGTTTCGAGGGTTCTACGGTTACTACAAACGAATAGATAGACAGAGCAAGGTTGCTAGAGGTTTGTAGTGAACGAATTTTTGTTTGTAGTTACAAAAAAACCTGTCTTCCAAAGGTTTATTTGCAAAATCTGGTTTTTTCGTTCTCTTGTGGGCATAAGTCCCGTTTTAAGGCTTCTATGGTTACTACAAACCAAAGGATAGATAGAAGAAGGTTGCTAGAGGTTTGTAGTGAAAGAATTTTTGTTTGTAGTTACAAAAAAACCTGCTTTCCAGAGGTTTATTTGCAAAATCTGGTTTTTTTAAACTTTTTTGTCCACAAGTCCCGTGTTAAGGCTTCTATGGTTACTACAAACGGAAGGATAGACAGAGCAAGGTTACTAGAGGTTTGTAGTGAACGAATTTTTGTTTGTAGTTACAAAAAAACCTGTCTTCCAGAGGTTTGTTTACAAAATCTGGTTTTTTCGTTCCCTTCTGGGCATAAGTCCTGTTTCGAGGGTTCTATCGTTACTACAAACGAATGGATAGACAGAGCAAGGTTGCTAGAGGTTTGTAGTGAACGCATTTTTGTTTGTAGTTTCAAAAAAACCTGTCTTCCATAGGTTTATTTGCAAAATCTGGTTTTTTCGTTCCCTTCTGGGCATAAGTCCTGTTTCGAGGGTTCTTTGGTTACAACAAACGAATGGATAGACAGAGCAAGGTTGCTAGAGGTATGTAGTCAAAGTGTATCCATTCGTTTGTAGTAACCATAGAACCCTCGAAACAGAACTTATGCCCAGAAGGGAACGAAAAAACCAGATTGTGTAAACAAACCTCTGGAAGACAGGTTTTTTTGTAACTACAAACAAAAATTCGTTCACTACAAACCTCTAGTAACCTTGCTCTGTCTATCCTTCCGTTTGTAGTAACCATAGAAACCTTAACACGGGACTTGTGGACAAAAAAGATTGAAAAAACCAGATTTTGCAAATAAACCTCTGGAAAGCAGGTTTTTTTGTAATTACAAACAAAAATTCTTTCACTACAAACCTCTAGCAACCTTCTTCTATCTATCCTTTCGTTTGTAGTAACCATAGAAGCCTTAAAACGAGACTTATGCCCAGAAGGGAACGAAAAAACCAGATTTTGCAAATAAACCTTTGGAAGACAGGTTTTTTTGTAACTACAAACAATAGTTCGTTCACTACAAACCTCTAGCAACCTTGCTCTGTCTATCCATTCGTTTGTAGTAACCATAGAACCCTCGAAACAGGACTTATGCCCAGAAGGGAACGAAAAAACCAGATTTTGTAAACAAACCTCTGGAAGACAGGTTTTTTTGTAACTACAAACAAAAATTCGTTCACTACAAACCACTAGCAACCTTGCTCTGTCTATCCATTCGTTTGTAGTAACCATAGAACCCTCGAAACAGGACTTATGCCCAGAAGGGAACGAAAAAACCAGATTTTGTAAACAAACCTCTGGAAGATAGGTTTTTTTGTAACTACAAACAAAAATTCGTTCACTACAAACCTCTAGTAGTTACCTTGCTCTGTCTATCCTTCCGTTTGTAGTAACCATAGAAGCCTTAACACGGGACTTGTGGACAAAAAAGATTGAAAAAACCAGATTTTGCAAATAAACCTCTGGAAAGCAGGTTTTTTTGTAACTACAAACAAAAATTCTTTCACTACAAACCTCTAGCAACCTTCTTCTATCTATCCTTTCGTTTGTAGTAACCATAGAAGCCTTAAAACGGGACTTATGCCCAGAAGGGAACGAAAAAACCAGATTTTGCAAATAAACCTATGGAAGACAGTTTTTTTTGCAACTACAAACAAAAATTCGTTCACTACAAACCTCTAGTAACCTTGTTCTGTCTATCCTTCCGTTTGTAGTAACCATAGAAGCCTTAACACGGGACTTGTGGACAAAAAAGATTGAAAAAACCAGATTTTGCAAATAAACCTCTGGAAAGCAGGTTTTTTTGTAACTACAAACAAAAATTCTTTCACTACAAACCTCTAGCAACCTTCTTCTATCTATTCTTTCGTTTGTAGTAACCATGGAAGCCCTAAAACGGGACTTATGCCCAGAAGGGAACGAAAAAACCAGATTTTGCAAATAAACCTATGGAAGACAGGTTTTTTTGTAACTACAAACAAAAATTCGTTCACTACAAACCTCTAGTAACCTTGCTCTGTTTATCCTTCCGTTTGTAGTAACCATAGAAGCCTTAACACGGGACTTGTGGACAAAAAAGATTGAAAAAACCAGATTTTGCAAATAAACCTCTGGAAAGCAGGTTTTTTTGTAACTACAAACAAAAATTCTTTCACTACAAACCTCTAGTAACCTTGCTCTGTTTATCCTTCCGTTTGTAGTAACCATAGAAGCCTTAACACGGGACTTGTGGACAAAAAAGATTGAAAAACCCAGATTTTGCAAATAAACCTCTGGAAAGCAGGTTTTTTTGTAACTACAAACAAAAATTCTTTCACTACAAACCTCTAGCAACCTTCTTCTATCTATCCTTTCGTTTGTAGTAACCGTAGAAGCCTTAAAACGGGACTTTTGCCCAGAAGGGAACGAAAAAACCAGATTTTGCAAATAAACCTATGGAAGACAGGTTTTTTTGTAACTACAAACAAAAATTCGTTCACTACAAACCTCTAGCAACCTTGCTCTGTCTATCTATTCGTTTGTAGTAACCATAGAACCCTCGAAACAGGACTTATGCCCAGAAGGGAACGAAAAAACCAGATTTTGTAAACAAACCTCTGGAAGACAGGTTTTTTTGTAACTACAAACAAAAATTCGTTCACTACAAACCTCTAGTAATCTTGCTCTGTCTATCCTTCCGTTTGTAGTAACCATAGAAGCCTTAACACGGGACTTGTGGACAAAAAAGATTGAAAAAACCAGATTTTGCAAATAAACCTCTGGAAAGCAGGTTTTTTTGTAACTAAAAACAAAAATTCTTTCACTACAAACCTCTAGCAACCTTCTTCTATCTATTCTTTCGTTTGTAGTAACCATAGAAGCCCTAAAACGGGACTTATGCCCAGAAGGGAACGAAAAAACCAGATTTTGCAAATAAACCTATGGAAGACAGGTTTATTTGTAACTACAAACAAGAATTCGTTCACTACAAACCTCTAGCAACCTTGCTCTGTCTATCCATTCGTTTGTAGTAACGATAGAACCCTCGAAACAGGACTTATGCCCAGAAGGGAACGAAAAAACCAGATTTTGTAAACAAACCTCTGGAAGACAGGTTTTTTTGTAACTACAAACAAAAATTAGTTCACTACAAACCTCTAGTAACCTTGTTCTGTCTATCCTTCCGTTTGTAGTAACCATAGAAGCCTTAAAACGGGACTTTTGCCCAGAAGGGAATGAAAAAACCAGATTTTGTAAACAAACCGCTGGAAGACAGGTTTTTTTGTAACTACAAACAAAAATTCGTTCACTACAAACCTCTAGTAACCTTGCTCTGTCTATCCTTTCGTTTGTAGTAACCATAGAACCCTCGAAACAGGACTTATGCCCAGAAGGGAACGAAAAAACCAGATTTTGCAAATAAACCTATGGAAGACAGGTTTATTTGTAACTACAAACAAGAATTCGTTCACTACAAACCTCTAGCAACCTTGCTCTGTCTATCCATTCGTTTGTAGTAACCATAGAAGCCTTAAAACGGGACTTTTGCCCAGAAGGGAATGAAAAAACCAGATTTTGTAAACAAACCGCTGGAAGACAGGTTTTTTTGTAACTACAAACAAAAATTCGTTCACTACAAACCTCTAGTAACCTTGCTCTGTCTATCCTTTCGTTTGTAGTAACCATAGAACCCTCGAAACAGGACTTATGCCCAGAAGGGAACGAAAAAACCAGATTTTGCAAATAAACCTATGGAAGACAGGTTTTTTTGTAACTACAAAGAAAAATTCGTTCACTACAAACCTCTAGCAACCTTCCTCTATCTATCCTTTCGTTTGTAGTAACCATAGAAGCCTTAAAATGGGACTTATGCCCAGAAGGGAACGAAAAAACCAGATTTTGCAAATAAACCTATGGAAGACAGGTTTTTTTGTAACTACAAACAAAAATTCGTTCACTACAAACCTCTAGCAACCTTGCTCTGTCTATCCATTCGTTTGTAGTAACCATAGAACCCTCGAAACAGGACTTATGCCCAGAAGGGAACGAAAAAACCAGATTTTGCAAATAAACCTATGGAAGACAGGTTTTTTTGTAACTACAAACAAAAATTCGTTCACTACAAACCTCTAGTAACCTTGCTCTGTCTATCCTTCCGTTTGTAGTAACCATAGAAGCCTTAACACGGGACTTGTGGACAAAAAAGATTGAAAAAACCAGATTTTGCAAATAAACCTCTGGAAAGCAGGTTTTTTTGTAACTACAAACAAAAATTCTTTCACTACAAACCTCTAGCAACCTTCTTCTATCTATCCTTTCGTTTGTAGTAACCATAGAAGCCTTAAAACGGGACTTATGCCCAGAAGGGAACGAAAAAACCAGATTTTGCAAATAAACCTATGGAAGACAGGTTTTTTTGTAACTACAAACAAAAATTCGTTCACTACAAACCTCTAGCAACCTTGCTCTGTCTAGCCATTCGTTTGTAGTAACCATAGAACCCTTGAAACAGGACTTATGCCCAGAAGGGAACGAAAAAACCAGATTTTGCAAATAAACCTATGGAAGACAGTTTTTTTTGCAACTACAAACAAAAGTTCGTTCACTACAAACCTCTAGCAACCTTGCTCTGTCTATCCATTCGTTTGTAGTAACCATAGAACCCTCGAAACAGGACTTATGCCCAGAAGGGAACGAAAAAACCAGATTTTGTAAACAAACCTCTGGAAGACAGGTTTTTTTGTAACTACAAACAAAAATTCGTTCACTACAAACCACTAGCAACCTTGCTCTGTCAATCCATTCGTTTGTAGTAACCATGGAACCCTCGAAACAGGACTTATGCCCAGAAGGGAACGAAAAAACCAGATTTTGTAAACAAACCTCTGGAAGATAGGTTTTTTTGTAACTACAAACAAAAATTCGTTCACTACAAACCTCTAGTAACCTTGCTCTGTCTATCCTTCCGTTTGTAGTAACCATAGAAGCCTTAACACGGGACTTGTGGACAAAAAAGATTGAAAAAACCAGATTTTGCAAATAAACCTCTGGAAAGCAGGTTTTTTTGTAACTACAAACAAAAATTCTTTCACTACAAACCTCTAGCAACCTTCTTCTATCTATCCTTTCGTTTGTAGTAACCATAGAAGCCTTAAAACGGGACTTATGCCCAGAAGGGAACGAAAAAACCAGATTTTGCAAATAAACCTATGGAAGACAGTTTTTTTTGCAACTACAAACAAAAGTTCGTTCACTACAAACCTCTAGCAACCTTGCTCTGTCTATCCATTCGTTTGTAGTAACCATAGAACCCTCGAAACAGGACTTATGCCCAGAAGGGAACGAAAAAACCAGATTTTGTAAACAAACCTCTGGAAGACAGGTTTTTTTGTAACTACAAACAAAAATTAGTTCACTACAAACCTCTAGTAACCTTGTTCTGTCTATCCTTCCGTTTGTAGTAACCATAGAAGCCTTAAAACGGGACTTATGCCCAGAAGGGAACGAAAAAACCAGATTTTGCAAATAAACCTATGGAAGACAGTTTTTTTTGCAACTACAAACAAAAATTCGTTCACTACAAACCTCTAGTAACCTTGTTCTGTCTATCCTTCCGTTTGTAGTAACCATAGAAGCCTTAACACGGGACTTGTGGACAAAAAAGATTGAAAAAACCAGATTTTGCAAATAAACCTCTGGAAAGCAGGTTTTTTTGTAACTACAAACAAAAATTCTTTCACTACAAACCTCTAGCAACCTTCTTCTATCTATTCTTTCGTTTGTAGTAACCATGGAAGCCCTAAAACGGGACTTATGCCCAGAAGGGAACGAAAAAACCAGATTTTGCAAATAAACCTATGGAAGACAGGTTTTTTTGTAACTACAAACAAAAATTCGTTCACTACAAACCTCTAGTAACCTTGCTCTGTTTATCCTTCCGTTTGTAGTAACCATAGAAGCCTTAACATGGGACTTGTGGACAAAAAAGATTGAAAAAACCAGATTTTGCAAATAAACCTCTGGAAAGCAGGTTTTTTTGTAACTACAAACAAAAATTCTTTCACTACAAACCTCTAGTAACCTTGCTCTGTTTATCCTTCCGTTTGTAGTAACCATAGAAGCCTTAACACGGGACTTGTGGACAAAAAAGATTGAAAAACCCAGATTTTGCAAATATACCTCTGGAAAGCAGGTTTTTTTGTAACTACAAACAAAAATTCTTTCACTACAAACCTCTAGCAACCTTCTTCTATCTATCCTTTCGTTTGTAGTAACCGTAGAAGCCTTAAAACGGGACTTTTGCCCAGAAGGGAACGAAAAAACCAGATTTTGCAAATAAACCTATGGAAGACAGGTTTTTTTGTAACTACAAACAAAAATTCGTTCACTACAAACCTCTAGCAACCTTGCTCTGTCTATCTATTCGTTTGTAGTAACCATAGAACCCTCGAAACAGGACTTATGCCCAGAAGGGAACGAAAAAACCAGATTTTGTAAACAAACCTCTGGAAGACAGGTTTTTTTGTAACTACAAACAAAAATTCGTTCACTACAAACCTCTAGTAATCTTGCTCTGTCTATCCTTCCGTTTGTAGTAACCATAGAAGCCTTAACACGGGACTTGTGGACAAAAAAGATTGAAAAAACCAGATTTTGCAAATAAACCTCTGGAAAGCAGGTTTTTTTGTAACTAAAAACAAAAATTCTTTCACTACAAACCTCTAGCAACCTTCTTCTATCTATTCTTTCGTTTGTAGTAACCATAGAAGCCCTAAAACGGGACTTATGCCCAGAAGGGAACGAAAAAACCAGATTTTGCAAATAAACCTATGGAAGACAGGTTTATTTGTAACTACAAACAAGAATTCGTTCACTACAAACCTCTAGCAACCTTGCTCTGTCTATCCATTCGTTTGTAGTAACGATAGAACCCTCGAAACAGGACTTATGCCCAGAAGGGAACGAAAAAACCAGATTTTGTAAACAAACCTCTGGAAGACAGGTTTTTTTGTAACTACAAACAAAAATTAGTTCACTACAAACCTCTAGTAACCTTGTTCTGTCTATCCTTCCGTTTGTAGTAACCATAGAAGCCTTAACACGGGACTTGTGGACAAAAAAGATTGAAAAAACCAGATTTTGCAAATAAACCTCTGGAAAGCAGGTTTTTTTGTAACTACAAACAAAAATTCTTTCACTACATACCTCTAGCAACCTTCTTCTATCTATTCTTTCGTTTGTAGTAACCATGGAAGCCCTAAAACGGGACTTATGCCCAGAAGGGAACGAAAAAACCAGATTTTGCAAATAAACCTATGGAAGACAGGTTTATTTGTAACTACAAACAAGAATTCGTTCACTACAAACCTCTAGCAACCTTGCTCTGTCTATCCATTCGTTTGTAGTAACCATAGAAGCCTTAAAACGGGACTTTTGCCCAGAAGGGAATGAAAAAACCAGATTTTGTAAACAAACCGCTGGAAGACAGGTTTTTTTGTAACTACAAACAAAAATTCGTTCACTACAAACCTCTAGTAACCTTGCTCTGTCTATCCTTTCGTTTGTAGTAACCATAGAACCCTCGAAACAGGACTTATGCCCAGAAGGGAACGAAAAAACCAGATTTTGCAAATAAACCTATGGAAGACAGGTTTTTTTGTAACTACAAAGAAAAATTCGTTCACTACAAACCTCTAGCAACCTTCCTCTATCTATCCTTTCGTTTGTAGTAACCATAGAAGCCTTAAAATGGGACTTATGCCCAGAAGGGAACGAAAAAACCAGATTTTGCAAATAAACCTATGGAAGACAGGTTTTTTTGTAACTACAAACAAAAATTCGTTCACTACAAACCTCTAGCAACCTTGCTCTGTCTATCCATTCGTTTGTAGTAACCATAGAACCCTCGAAACAGGACTTATGCCCAGAAGGGAACGAAAAAACCAGATTTTGCAAATAAACCTATGGAAGACAGGTTTTTTTGTAACTACAAACAAAAATTCGTTCACTACAAACCTCTAGTAACCTTGCTCTGTCTATCCTTCCGTTTGTAGTAACCATAGAAGCCTTAACACGGGACTTGTGGACAAAAAAGATTGAAAAAACCAGATTTTGCAAATAAACCTCTGGAAAGCAGGTTTTTTTGTAACTACAAACAAAAATTCTTTCACTACAAACCTCTAGCAACCTTCTTCTATCTATCCTTTCGTTTGTAGTAACCATAGAAGCCTTAAAACGGGACTTATGCCCAGAAGGGAACGAAAAAACCAGATTTTGCAAATAAACCTATGGAAGACAGGTTTTTTTGTAACTACAAACAAAAATTCGTTCACTACAAACCTCTAGCAACCTTGCTCTGTCTAGCCATTCGTTTGTAGTAACCATAGAACCCTTGAAACAGGACTTATGCCCAGAAGGGAACGAAAAAACCAGATTTTGCAAATAAACCTATGGAAGACAGTTTTTTTTGCAACTACAAACAAAAGTTCGTTCACTACAAACCTCTAGCAACCTTGCTCTGTCTATCCATTCGTTTGTAGTAACCATAGAACCCTCGAAACAGGACTTATGCCCAGAAGGGAACGAAAAAACCAGATTTTGTAAACAAACCTCTGGAAGACAGGTTTTTTTGTAACTACAAACAAAAATTCGTTCACTACAAACCACTAGCAACCTTGCTCTGTCAATCCATTCGTTTGTAGTAACCATGGAACCCTCGAAACAGGACTTATGCCCAGAAGGGAACGAAAAAACCAGATTTTGTAAACAAACCTCTGGAAGATAGGTTTTTTTGTAACTACAAACAAAAATTCGTTCACTACAAACCTCTAGTAACCTTGCTCTGTCTATCCTTCCGTTTGTAGTAACCATAGAAGCCTTAACACGGGACTTGTGGACAAAAAAGATTGAAAAAACCAGATTTTGCAAATAAACCTCTGGAAAGCAGGTTTTTTTGTAACTACAAACAAAAATTCTTTCACTACAAACCTCTAGCAACCTTCTTCTATCTATCCTTTCGTTTGTAGTAACCATAGAAGCCTTAAAACGGGACTTATGCCCAGAAGGGAACGAAAAAACCAGATTTTGCAAATAAACCTATGGAAGACAGTTTTTTTTGCAACTACAAACAAAAGTTCGTTCACTACAAACCTCTAGCAACCTTGCTCTGTCTATCCATTCGTTTGTAGTAACCATAGAACCCTCGAAACAGGACTTATGCCCAGAAGGGAACGAAAAAACCAGATTTTGTAAACAAACCTCTGGAAGACAGGTTTTTTTGTAACTACAAACAAAAATTAGTTCACTACAAACCTCTAGTAACCTTGTTCTGTCTATCCTTCCGTTTGTAGTAACCATAGAAGCCTTAACACGGGACTTGTGGACAAAAAAGATTGAAAAAACCAGATTTTGCAAATAAACCTCTGGAAAGCAGGTTTTTTTGTAACTACAAACAAAAATTCTTTCACTACAAACCTCTAGCAACCTTCTTCTATCTATTCTTTCGTTTGTAGTAACCATGGAAGCCCTAAAACGGGACTTATGCCCAGAAGGGAACGAAAAAACCAGATTTTGCAAATAAACCTATGGAAGACAGGTTTATTTGTAACTACAAACAAGAATTCGTTCACTACAAACCTCTAGCAACCTTGCTCTGTCTATCCATTCGTTTGTAGTAACCATAGAAGCCGGACTTTTGCCCAGAAGGGAATGAAAAAACCAGATTTTGTAAACAAACCGCTGGAAGACAGGTTTTTTTGTAACTACAAACAAAAATTCGTTCACTACAAACCTCTAGTAACCTTGCTCTGTCTATCCTTCCGTTTGTAGTAACCATAGAAGCCTGAACACGGGACTTGTGGACAAAAAAGATTGAAAAAACCAGATTTTGCAAATAAACCTCTGGAAAGCAGGTTTTTTTGTAACTACAAACAAAAATTCTTTCACTACAAACCTCTAGCAACCTTCTTCTATCTATCCTTTCGTTTGTAGTAACCGTAGAAGCCTTAAAACGGGACTTATGCCCAGAAGGGAACGAAAAAACCAGATTTTTGCAAATAAACCTATGGAAGACAGGTTTTTTTGTAACTACAAACAAAAATTCGTTCACTACAAACCTCTAGCAACCTTGCTCTGTCTATCTATTCGTTTGTAGTAACCATAGAACCCTCGAAACAGGACTTATGCCCAGAAGGGAACGAAAAAACCAGATTTTGTAAACAAACCTCTGGAAGACAGGTTTTTTTGTAACTACAAACAAAAATTCGTTCACTACAAACCTCTAGTAACCTTGCTCTGTGTATCCTTCCGTTTGTAGTAACCATAGAAGCCTTAACACGGGACTTGTGGACAAAAAAGATTGAAAAAACCAGATTTTGCAAATAAACCTCTGGAAAGCAGGTTTTTTTGTAACTACAAACAAAAATTCTTTCACTACAAACCTCTAGCAACCTTCTTCTATCTATCCTTTCGTTTGTAGTAACCATAGAAGCCTTAAAACGGGACTTATGCCCAGAAGGGAACGAAAAAACCAGATTTTGCAAATAAACCTATGGAAGACAGGTTTTTTTGTAACTACAAAGAAAAATTCGTTCACTACAAACCTCTAGCAACCTTCCTCTATCTATCCTTTCGTTTGTAGTAACCATAGAAGCCTTAAAATGGGACTTATGCCCAGAAGGGAACGAAAAAACCAGATTTTGCAAATAAACCTATGGAAGACAGGTTTTTTTGTAACTACAAACAAAAATTCGTTCACTACAAACCTCTAGCAACCTTGCTCTGTCTATCCATTCGTTTGTAGTAACCATAGAAGCCTTAAAACGGGACTTATGCCCAGAAGGGAACGAAAAAACCAGATTTTGCAAATAAACCTATGGAAGACAGGTTTTTTTGTAACTACAAACAAAAATTCGTTCACTACAAACCTCTAGCAACCTTCCTCTATCTATCCTTTCGTTTGTAGTAACCGTAGAACCCTTAAAACGGGACTTATGCCCAGAAGAAAACAAAAAAATGTTTTTTTTTTTTATTTTTTTTCTATTTAACTTTTTGAGAAAAGAATTCCACTACAATCCACTACTAACGTTTATCTATGAGAATCAATTGGAAAAATCTTGAATTTCAAATTTCGGGGGATGACCATTTTTTTTTTCGTTATAATTTTTTTTTGAAATTACTACAAACGAAAAACGTGTCACTACAATCAACTACATACGAAAGGCTATCGATACGCATAAAAAAATTTTACAATTTTTGAAGTCGGGTGCCAAGTTCACGGAGCCAAGAAAAGAGCCTATCTTTTCCTTACCAGGTTGACCCATGGTTGATCGAAAAAAAAAATACAAAGCTCAAGACGATTGCTTCTTTCGTCACATTAGTGATGAAATACATAACACTTCCCCTTAGTCTTCAAAGGAATAAAAATTATATAATCTTTACAGTTATTAACAAAAATAAATATTGATAATAATAGTTGACGATGAGTCATGATAAACACATATTATGCTCATAAAACATTGAAAGTAAACAGAAAAGAGAGACTTGGAAACAACTTGCTTAAAGTTTAAACAAGGCATTGCAACGCCTGTTTATTTAATTTTTATTTCAATACTAGCTGATGCCCGCAGCTTCGCCCGCGTGGATTGGTCAGATCCCCTGCAGCATCAGGATTGAGGAGTTGGAATCCAAATTTTTTATGAAACAATGTCGCAAAGTTCCTCTATCGATTAAAAAAGAAATGACGCAAATCGGTTCAGAAATCTCGGAGATTTCGGTGTACATAGGTAGAAAAACACAACTCCCTTTTTAAAAGTCGGTTAAAAAAGTAGCCTATTTTACGCCCTGGTCAATCCTCTACTTGCCTGTGAAAGTCCCGTCAAAATCGGTTCAGCCGTTCCAAAGATTAGCCTTTTCAAACAGACAGACAGACAGACAGACAGACAGACAGACAGACAGACAGACAAAAATTTTAAAAACGTGTGATTCAGTTATGGTATCGTTCAAATAACCATATGAGCTTAATATGAGGTAGTTATTTCGAAATTACAGACAGACACTCCAATTTTATTTATTAGTATAGATGTGGACAGACCGTTTTCTTCTCTTGTGTAACAGCTTTGTAATCGCATACAACTTTACCTACTTGTATATTGTTTGTCCAATGCTAATTAAATATTATACTGTTATAAAAATAACTTAATGCATATTAATAAATTCATAATAATTAATTATGTTATTAATGACTAACTTTTGCTCGCTGCTTCATCCGCTTGAATTGATATCCCGTATTAAAACATTTTTCCGGGCAGTCTCTGACTGCTAGAAAGTTGTTTTTAGAAACTGAACCAAGGTTTGAAGATTATGCCCGCCGATAGTAATTTTTCCTAGAATATACTTAATATTCTTGACAACTGACAAAAGTGGCCTATTACAATAATTGCTCTCCTTAATAACAATAGAAAAAAACCTAATTATCTACGATAGCAACAAAAATATGTAATGAAAGCAGTTCAAAGTCAACTTATCATAATGTTATCGCCGAAGGAAAATTTACCTACGTATATGTAAAGTACCTACTTTCTTTATTCTGCGACTCTGCGACTTTTTATATTTATCAGTCAATGGTCCCAATTTAATTTAAGATACAGGGTTTCTGTTGCCAATATAAGAACCAGATACATTTAATTAACCAACTTGTACCTGCTACTTTGGTAAATATGCGCTTTAGCTACAATCGCTACCGACTCTACCTAATAATGCCAGAAACCAGCTAGAAACATACGAACACCGAATAATAACATTGTTAATAGCCCAAATATAACTGTCCTAGAATGCAACACTAATTTAGTTACGCATCTTGCAAGCCGGTTGCAGACCAACAGCTAAGATATGACGAAACTAAGCTAAGATAGCTTAAGCTCACTATGAATAAACTAGAAATTAGTCGCGTGAAAAAACTGGCAATTTAGAAAACGTCAGTTGGCTTTGTTTAATTTGGAAATTCTACTATAGGAGCCTCATTAAATACGTTGCGTCTCGCATTGTCTAATCAAGGCTTAAGACATTTTTCAGCAATGATGCAGGAACTTACTTGAGTTGACGGCCGTGTTTACATAATATGATAAGGCAGAGTAGGTCGCGGATCTCCGGGGCGTCTATCAGCCGCAGGGGTACTGAAGCGCCGGGGCCGCTTCTCCGACGGGGTTGCAAGTGAAGCCTGTAGTTGGACATCGCGATTGTGCCGCCATCGGCCGTTCGGCCCACCCACTGTGGAAAGAGCGCCTTATTGTTATGAAACTTGGTATGTATATAGTTTCAGAAAGATTTAGAAAACAATATTTATAACTATGAAAGTTGAAAAAGGGCCGGTTTATGAAGATTTATGATCAACCCTTTGCCGGCCCACTACTGAGAACGGATCTCTTCTCAGAGTGAGATAAAAGACCTTCTGAAGATATCTACAACCAAATTCTTAGTTGGTCTTAACAAAGTACCTGAAAAGCATCCGTCAAAAATAAATTTTATTTCAAATTCAAATTATTTGATTCAATTAGACTTTTACAAGTACTTTTGAATCGTCAAATTTAAAAATAAAATATGTATTTAGAGTGGCTACGAGAATATTTTAAATTATAGTTGTTTTAAACTAGTCTTTAAAGTTCGCTATGCCGAATTCTAAATCGACTCTAGCATTAGCTATAAGGAATAAATGCGAGCCTAGCACTGAAATTATTGTAACATTTAGTATGTAGGTATATTCACTATGTATAATTTAGATTTTAGATACATAACTACATGCCAACAATAAAATCCAGTTTATTATCTGAAATAGTTGAGCTAATAGTTTTAATATCTTAATTGGTCAATGATTTAATATTTTATTGAAATTGTGCATTGTATGGCAACGCGATAATGACACACAAATCTCCTTTTTCCAATTAAATGTAAGAAGGTATTATTAATTACTAGATGATGCTTGTGACTTCATCTCAGACCAGGGCGCGTTTGGAACCCTCGTAGCTTTAGTTTTAAGTTTACGTAATTAATTAATATTTATTAATCACCACTACAAATGGCCTTGTTCACAAATTCAAAGTCGCTCAGCGAGCTATGGAGAGGGCTATGTTAGGAGTTTCACTGAGGGATAAGATCCGAAATGAGGAGATCCAAGGAGAGAACCAAGGTCACTGACATAGCCCAAACTATTAGCAAGCTGAAGTGGCAGTGGGCAGGCCATGCCTGTCGTAGAGGCGATGGCCGTTGGAGCCGGAAAGTCCTTGAGTGGAGACCGCGCTTAAGCAAGCGTAGTGTAGGACGCCCTCCAGCACGATGGACCGACGATATAAAGCGGCTGGCGGGAAGTGGCTGGATGAGGAAGGCTGAGGACCGGGTGTGGTGGCGCTCTATAGGGAAGGCCTATGTCCAACAGTGGACGTCCACAGGCTGATGATGATGATGATGATGAATCACCACTATATCATCTTTCAATACTAACAATTCTGTCCATCAAAATGAGTACAACTACTTTAAATAAATGATTTGAGTTTGAGTTTTAAGTTTCGTCTGTGTGGTTTTAGGTTTTTAAAATTCCTTGTGGAGCTCTTTGATTTTCCGGGATAAAAGGTAGTCTTTGTCTCCAGGATACAAATTATAAACATACAAATATAGAATATATAATAATAAAAATAAATAATGTCTTTTAGAGCCATTGCTATAAAATACTACCCGTTGCGAAATTCGCTACTAACTATTCTTGTAGTTAGTAGTAGTACTCTAACTGTTCTTTTATGCATAAAAATAAAACCTTAAATTCCAACCAATAAAAGGAATGCTACTCACGCTTACAACTGCATCAAAGGTTACCGTAAAGGCGGCTGTATTCTACTGAATAGAGATAAAGGGTGTGACGCTTTCAATGAACTTGCAATTTCAATAGCATTTGAACGTACAAACGATTAAAACCTAAGGGTTCGTTCAACCTGCTGCATTCGAACCTGAGACCTTTAGCATCACACGACGCGATATCTGTACGATATTTAATAGCTTTAACTAGTGATTACGATTGAATAATTCGCTAATCAATAGCAGGGTTATTTTATTTAATCATTTAAAGTGTCCGAATATATTAGTTATAAACCAAGTCTGTAAAGTACCTACCTACCTGTTTTAGGCAATGAATTAAAATGTGTAAATTTTGCTTTAAAAAAACTACCCCAAGAAAATTCTATCATTATAATTAAAATGTATTACAAATGAGGAATACGACGCATACAGAAAATATATGCATTTAAGCATACAGCATAATGCATATGCATGTAAGCATACAGAGAAGGCCGCCTATAAGAACGCCTTCGATGCTGGAATTGCGAATTTAACGCATCCAAACGAAAGCGAAATTGTGTCAATAAATATCGATAAAAATTATTTTTCATAAATTTTCAATAAATGTGGGATGAAATCGAATCAAAATATATTTCTAGCTAGATCGTAGTAACAATAAAGCTACCATTATATTATAATGGAGCTTTATATTAAGGAAAAAAAAAGCTAGGTCGTCACAACATTGCGGACAGGATTTCTCTCTCTTAGTTTGGATATGCATAGGGTTCGAGAATGGCCTGGCATGGCTCACCTGTATAAATTCACCGCATATAGGCGAGAACCCGGCATCGAGTCCAGGTTCATCGTAGTGCGTGCGCAGGCGCGGGTAGAGGTCGGAGGCGCGCACGCGATGCGGTGGAGGCTCGGGCTGCGGCGGCGTGCGGTACCGCTCGCGCTCGCTCATGTCGCTCGACGTCACTGCCACCTGTAGCCAAACAACAAATGGTAATATTACTTTATTCCTTCATTTATTATTGGCGAAGTTCGGTAGACAACTGAGATCATATTCTTACGACTGATAGACATGGTAGAATGGGTATGAATAACGTAACTGAAACAGTTATACAAGTATATATATCTACTTTTAATAATGAGGTAGGTATGATAACTTACTCCCAATAAAAAGATAGGTAGGTACATTGTGGGTAATTCTGTAAAACACAATCTCTGAACTAAATGGAATTGTTAGGTCTAAATCTAGTACTATTCTTTTATGCAGGATGCATTATAAAAAGGATAGCTATCTATACATTTGGTTCCTTTTTAATTTAGAGGTTGTGTACAATTGCTACATTAATTAATTAACTGTGACAAGTCACAACCGCTCCGACAAGAAAAGATAAAGTAAAAAAAGTGAAATCACATAATAGCTGGAACCAAAGTTTAAAGTGTTCATTGACTAACGAGTTTACATTAAACAATAAATAAATAGAATAGACTTTTATTCAAGTAGACTTTTACAAGTGCTTTTGAATCGTCAAAATAATTTGCCAATGAAAAATTTTTGATATTGAAAAATAAACTCCAAAAAGAAATTGGGATCTATTGATGCCAGTCACTTTCCTCATTCTTACATTTTGTAAACTTCAAACAACACTAAACTCAAAAAAGATAAAAATGAAAATCACAGTCCATCCGCAGATGGCGTCGAGGCAGGCCAAAATTTTTAAATCTATCCTTGCACGGAACACGTTTGATCCTCAAACAAGGAAATGTGCAACTAAAACTGTTCATTGAACCATTACCCATATTTGTCTGATAAAGGGCTCAAATACAAATAGACAGAGAACGCAGAGATCTATAATTAACTACTGCTGTCTCACTTACTTAAGTCCATTCTCAACCAAATATTTGGGGACCCAATTCCTTAAAGGATTTTAAAGTTATCTAAAAAGAAAGGATGTGAACTATGTATAAATATCTACATAATATCAGTAGCAGTTACAAGCATTTGGTTGAGTACGTTCCGATAACTATCAATTGGATTGTACGAGTAGGTAGGTACATTAACAGAGGACTTTCCGTCACTCGTTCCATACAAATGTTGTCTGGTTCTCATATGAATATTAACTAATGAGAGTCGAAGTAATTTTGTAGACACGTCCTAGAAACTAGTAAACGTAAGTCTGTGGTTTTCCGTAAAAATAACTCTTTCTAAAATTACCTTCACGGGTTTAAAGATTTGTATCTAAATTCTTGAGAGGGATTGTAACGGTATGTATTTTAATGGAAATCAGGAAAACCAGGGACAATAAATAAATCTTAATTATTTTATTTTAAACATTATTTTATTATTATATAGATATGTAACGTAAACTGGAACGTCGTCGCGTCACTTCACCGCTCTCGTTCTGACAGGTCTATGCCTGTCAACTACTATCTATGGCTAGGTTAACTCTCAAGGTGCCAACGTAGTAGTATTAACTTTGCAACGTACATTGTGTTCTAATTTTTGTGTATCGGTCTCTCCGTGTGTCTGTGCGCTCTTTACAAAGGCGCATTTGGAACCCTAGTCCTTTATAAGTTTGCAAATCAACTTACAGATATTATTATAGTATACATAGCTCCTAGAACGAATTTACTATCTACAATATTTAATGAAGTTTGTTTGGTTGCTATTCAAATGAGAGCCAAATTCATATTCAAATTGGAGCGCACGACGAATAAACGTCTCATAAGCTCACGATAAGCGGATTAATTTATATGAATTTTCAACTTGAATGAATGGTTTTTTTTTTTAGTATTCAGACGATTTTATACAAGAAAACATAACCAGGAAGACTGTTTCAAAGGTTCATGTAGTACATTCCTTTAGTCATAACAGCTCAACTCATAACAGCTGTAAGCATTGTGTATAAATAGCTTTAACGAGGTAAAGTCCATTCGACTATTACACATAAACAGTAATTATTGATTGTAGATAAAATAGATAATATTATGTAGTGGGTATAAATATTTGTGATTATTATTTCATAGTTTTATCATTAACAATAACTATGTCTGCAGTCTACTTACACTTTGCTACTTTACTTGGCTATTAAAGATTTTAAATTAAAAATGATAAAAATATATGAAATGATTAATGTAAACATTTTTAATTCTGAAAAAAAAATCTTTTTTGTTTATGTAATTAAAAAAAATTGACAGTTAGAAGGCATTTTCTTATTTTCAATTTTTTTTTATAGTTCAAGGGAGCTATGAACACTAGTTTAATAAGCCAGTCACGCTTTATAATGAAGACAACCTCGCAGATGCAGCGTAAAGGAAAAACAAGAATGTTAAGTACGATAAAGAGATGATAAACGATAAAGGTCATGGCAAGGTTTGCGAACTAGCAATGTTTTGGTTGGAAAACATTGTTTAAATTATATGTTAGTCGTATTTATAGCAATACTATAGGTACTGGTGTTATGATGAGTATAGATAAGGAAGGTCATGTAGTTCAAATTTAATAGTTTAGTACAACAGTGACCGACATTAGACGTAAGCGCACACTGGCTATAATTGCCTGAGCATTTATATCCAATATGCAGTAGTAGTTACCATCGATCTCTTACAGTCGTAGCATCTAGAAGAAGCTCAAACTTCTTGTACGGCAGTTATAAAATGGTCAAATGGTTCCGTTCCCACACCTAATGATAAAATACTTGCAGGTGTATTGTACCTAGGTTATCTATTCATTGAACAGTTACGAATATAATATTAGCAGTAATTCTAATAAAATAATCCTTTTGCATCACACTCTCCCTTTTATACAATCTGAAGTTGTCTCAGTCTATTTTTGACAGACGCGGGGGTAACGAATGCTCATTTCTAACACGCTTGCTACTTTTGTCTTACAAATCTTTAATTAGGTACGATACTCGGGATCCTGAGACGTCTGATAAGACGTAGGTACTTGACGCGGACGGTACTGCTGGGTTTTCAGTGGGTATGCTGTAGAAGGTAGCATTGCCAGTGAGTCCCACAAACCCGCTTTTATGCGGGATGCGTTACTTCATTTTTACAAGCGGAAAAAAGGTATTCATTCTTTTAAATAAATAAAATCCACGTATAATAATATGCAAAGATTCAGTATTCACTATAATAAGTATAGATTGTTACGGCTACACTCACGTATTTAGTCGACGTAAGCCCGACTAGTTTCACTATTACTTTATCATTTATCATTATTTGAATAAATAGCAAACAAAGGAATGATGAATATTTTAGAAGGTGAAAATTAGTTTGTCATGCATGCAGTTGGACTCTTGACATTGTCCAGAAAAAGCCTCGTCTTTATATGCAAGGGCAGTCGAAAGATATATCTAACCAAAATACTATAAATAAAATGTTTACTCATCAGGCAAGGCTCAAAATCTGCATATCATTGCCGCGCCGCCGGTGAGATAAAGGAAATGCATAACAAAGAGCAGGATTACGGAAGAGTTCATTTAAATTCAACAACAAGCGCGAAAAAATCCTTACAAAAACCTAAAAACCAGCCAAGTGCGAGTCAGACTCGCGCACCGAGGGTACCGTAATCGGGTATTTTGTCCGACATTTTCCACGATGCAAACCAAAAACTATTACGATATGTTTTAGAATGTACAGGCAAAGCCCTTTCATATGATATGAAATGATAAACATGATTCTAGATCAACGGGAAGTAGGTACCTGAAGGTTTTCTTGACAGACACGACAGACGGACAGACAGACCCTTTGAGGTACGGAACCCTAAAAACAATTTTTTAAGACAAATTATCTTTATTAGCATTTAAGTATTTGATGATGATAAATTATAATTCCGCAAAACTTCATACCATAACAAAAATAAAATTGCTGTGTACAAAACCGCAAAAACACCTTGAGTAGTGATACTCATGTTACTCGTACTACAGTATGTTTACCTTTGGTTAAAGATACCTAAACAGTGTGTTCACATTCAGTAATTATAACCGAAATGTATCAAAACATTCGAAGTGGTAGAATACTGAATAGGTCGATTTTATGAAACGCGAAGTAACTACATACTATAATTCAATCTTAGAATAACCACCCGAAATACAATAATGTGGCCAATAATAATTCTCTGTTTGACAGCTCTAAATCTATAGCTATTTTTTCATAATGCTCTCTGTGGAAAAGGACAGCACTAGATTTAGGACCTATCAGTTTAGTTTAAAGAATGTGTACCTAACAGATTTAGCCACATTATTTGGAATTCTACTTCATTATTAACTCTAACAGGTAAATTGAGCACTCCAAATACATATATCTTTATACCTTATCACACGTTTATGAGGAGGCCCCCATATCTTTTCTGTGTACCTATACCTACCTACTAACATCAGTTTAATAGACGTATCATTCCATAATAATGACGTAAGTAACACAAGGCGCCTCCGACTGGCCGTGCTATCGAACTTATAGTTACGTGGCGGTGAGTCACGAACTCATGGGCTTTGGTGTTTCTTATAGAGTCGTAGTGAAAATATTTATTTGTTCATTTATTTGAACATCTTTATTGCTAACCATAATAGTACAAAGAATAAAAATACGAGAGACATTTTAAAACAATGGGCAACCTTATCACAACAGTGATGATCTCTTTCAGGCAACCCATACTTAAGAACTTCGAACAGCTATTAAGATGGGGAATCCGAATAAAATATATTAATGTGTTAAAAGTACAACAATTTCAACTATGGGACCAAGCTTTCAATTTTCACTTTGTCTTGTAATATCGTTGCATTGGAATGTATATTGTGCCAGATTTTAGACTGCATCTTAATGTCTTATATCCACTTTATTTCTTCAGACAATCCCATAATGTTTAAACTTCAAGGTCTTTGAATATCGTGCATATTTTGATTCAAAATGTTATTTTTATTTAACTACCTACATTTATTATAAAATGAATACTTACTCCCTTTATTAAATTTTAATTATTGGTTTTAGCTACTGCTATTACCTACTGTAGATAGAATACTTAAAAAAATTAAGTAGGTATTATATTAATGAGACTCACCTACAATATTTTAGTAAGTAAAGTAGGATATCTTTTTAATGAGCAACAAGAATTATTTTCAATAAATTAAATTAGGTGCAATAATGCATGGCGATTCTGCCTAGATCCGATCTGTGTTGCAGTCTGCAATGCAAGTTGCAACAAAGTTTATACTTCTGCAGGATCATCATCAGAATCATTTATTTCCGTGTAGATGATCATCAATAATAACAAAAACCAGATTGTATAGCATGAACCGAAAGTCGTTACTCGTTACACCTACTCACACCAAGCAGAGCAGGACTGCGCTTGCGCACCAAACATGGAAAGAAGCAAAAGGTGAGGCACGCTTTCATTGCATCAGTAAATCGTATGACCAAACATAGAAATCTCAGTCGGAAATAGTTAATAACTCAATTCCTTCCTACTCGTAAGACATTCATATTAACATTTTAATTGCGTAAGTGCGTGTCTGACTGTTTGTTGTATGTCTAGCTTTTCTATTTTACCGATTTTGACGAAAGGTACAGAGATAGCTTTCATCCCAGAGATGGAAATAGGCTACCTTATGTACCAGAAAATCAAAGAGCTCCCACTGGAATTTGTATAGGAATATGTATAGGCTACTTTTTATCAAAGTAAACCGAAGAGTTCCCTTGAGATTTACAAAAAAACAAAACCATGCGGACGAAGCGCGACGTCGTCGCGAGCTTTATCTAGTTTAACTTACCATAATTTACATCAAGTAGGTACCTAATTCTTTCCAACGACAAAAGTTATTACTTGTTAAGAAGTTAATTATTGAGGAGCGCCAGCTTGCCGACAAACTGGCCCACCAGTATCTAATTTAATTTCAAACAATCCTAGGATATCGGTGCATGCCGCCCCACACAGCCGCTGCTAGCGGCGAATGACGTCACTACAACGTCTATCAATTTGAAACTTGATGGCGTGGTTTCATAGAGTGCTAATTTTGACTCCGTAATGTTCAATGTCAAAAAATGCTTTCTCTAGCGATTACGTCATATCACACATGCCGCTAAATGACGGCATCGCTATCCTACTCGTAGAAAACCAGAGCTAAGCGCCATTAAGGCGCCGCGGCCGGTCACAATAATTCACAAATTGACGAAATAAGAACACAACATTATAATGATACCAACTGCGAACTGTAACATTTAAAGCATATCATATTACTCTGAACAGTTACTATTAAAATTCCTACGGTTCATTCCACCTCAACTGTTATTGGTGGCGTTAAAAAGTCAACTAGTTACCAAAGAAGCTTCCGAGGCGCTGCCATTAATTACAAATTGACTCACACGCTACTGGAATTTAAAGTTATGAAAACATGCTCCAACTAAAATGTTATGACTACCGATGATGGTTTGATTGGTTATGCCTCCTTTAATATTAAGATGAGTACCTATCTCTGTTGATGAGTTTCACTGTTTATTGCGACATTCTAGCCCGGAAAACAATTATTATTTCATACACCCACAATAAGATGTTCATAATTATGTACGGAACCCGAAACGAGCGAGGCCTGACTCGCGCTTGACCGGTATATCTATAGATATAGATTTTGATGCAAGTTTCGATAAAGATAGATTAACTAGACACGTAACAGGCTTGCGACTCCTACATTCCGCTTCAGAAAGGTCCGAAAGTCATTTGTGGGAATGGGTTAATCTTTTGTATAACAAAATTTCGCAATCAATTTTGGATTTGCCTTCACACAAGTTTAAAAAATCTATTAAAATTATGCTCCTGAGAAAAGCATAATATTATACAATCGAAGATTATGTAAATGATAAAAGAGCGTGGATTTGACCTGTAGCTCGCTCCAGCAATGCGCGGGATTTCAATTACTTTTATACGTGGCATAATATTGTATATCACATCTATGAAAAGAGCAACCACCGAGTTTCTTGCTGGTTCTTCTCGGTAGGACGGACATTCCGAACCAGTGCTAGATGCTTTTGACGATTCAAAAGTACTTGTAAAAGTCTAAATGAATAAAAATAATTTGTAAGTAAAAAGTAGTAAGTAACTACACCGTTTTTAGTTGTTTTGAATCGTACGGACGTCAAAAATTAATTCATTGAGTTTCTTCATTGAATCTAATATGTAATTATTTATTAGTTATGATGCAATTGGTGCGTGTTGATAATATCAATAGCATAAGTTCACTTCATCAATAGTCTCTATACTCAAAAGGAAGAGCTGACTGACTGACACGTTATTCCCGAGGGGTTTTTCAAAACCGCAATCCACGCTGACGATGTCGCCCGGCATCATCACTCAATATTATAAAGAGCACAATTTTATTACAGTATTGGCTTGTGCCTTGTACTTACTTACAATAGCATGATCCAATTTAAATAAATAATGGTGTTAATGATCTATGCAGCATGATGTTTCTACTTAGCGTTACTTAATATATTCAAAATTCTATTGTTTCTATTCTATTCATTATAACGAAATAAATAAAATTTTCAATTCTCTATTCATTTTAAAATTCATGATGAAATAATAGGTATCTAGTTGCCAGTATTTACACAATATTTTTATCTAGCCAGTTTCTTGAAACAATACTTTTTCGAATTCGATATTGATTATGGTCAAGTACATAGTACTTACCTACTTAGTGTAACAATAAAATAGTAAGGAACCTGCGTATGATTTGCTTCCTCGTTTCTAATACGCCCTGGTGGAATATGGAGTACCCTTCCGGGTTCCGTTTTCCCGATAGCTATAATATTGGCAAGTATGTACTTTCAAAGGAACAGTGAATACGCATCTTGTAGGCAGGCCGCGCTCCACTTTAGGCTGCGTCATCACTAATTAATTATTTTTTTATACTCTGAGATAGGCTTCCGATTGATGACAATCATGCCTATTAAAAAGCATTGAAGAGGACTAGGTTAGAGTGCGTTTTCCTAAACGCTTATTCCACTCTTGCCTTGAAGTTTGAAGGTATTTTATATGCTTGCAGTCAAGCGCACGCCTATATAGTCAAAATACATACATACATACATACATAGACTGTTAAAATCATAACCCTTCTTTTTGGATTTGCCGTAGTCGGGTAAAAAACATATCGCATAGGAAATCTTGCAAACAACCAGCTGTGATGTTCAGCATCTATGATGCTAAGCAAGGACGGTCACGGGGTTTAAGTAAGAGGTTGCCCAAACACGGAAACGATATTGCAACGAAGCCTCGCTGCTTTCGTAACGTCCGCGTCATTCGTAGTGAAACTGGCTACAATGAGAAATTAAACTAAATATTTTCTATGCCAACTGCCACAATACCTCGACGACAGCTCCAAATTATATGAATGGGAATTACTTGCTTATATAAACGATGTTTTAAGTTAGATCTAGCAAGTTCTTGTTTGATAAAATTAAACATTCTGGCTCTGCAAAAAATTGGTTATCTGTCTACAAATATTATAAACGCAAGTGTCTATCTTTTTACTTTTTCACGCACATCTGCTAAAACGATTTTGACGACGGACATTTTAACCCGGAAAATCAAAGAGTTCCCGCGGCATTTTAAATACATACATCCTAACCAATGACAATCTAAATCCTAATCAATAAAATCTAAAGAAAAAAAAATTGTTATAATTAATGCAAGGTATAGTTTACTAGGGAAGTACCTTTTATAGATACAAAAATTGTTACGTGTTGTTGACAGAACCTTGAATGTAAGATTTCTATTTAAAACGGGCAGGTTGTGGTCCGTTTTGTCATTTTGGTATGGAATTCTAAAAATATGACGCTGGATTATATATTAATTATTTGCCAAGGAATAGAGTCGTCTTTGTTTGTCAGGTTAGTTTAAATTTAGATTTACTAGGCCTCAGGATATTCTTAATTTGCCACGAAAAGAGTACCTACCTATTCGATGATTTGTATCCAACAGAAATGACTGAGTCATGTCCCTGAGATTACTTTGTGCTGTAACCCAAGCTCCCCCATTAGTCTCAATTGTTTCAAAATTAACAATAATGAAGTGAAATGAATGCGTCAGGGGTAAATAAAAATTTATAGCTCCTGTTCATGTACAGGGATTATACGCTTTCTCTTTTTGTTATATCTCATCTGTATGGAATTATTGGAATATTTTTCTTGTATGATCTGTGATAGACCTTGCCCTCATTCATCATGATCGTTATCAACCTATTGCCGGCTCACTATAGAGCACGGGTCCCCTCTCAAAGTGAGAAGGGTTTTGGACGGTGACCAAGTGCGGATAGGCAGACACCTTTGAAAACATGATAGAGAACTCTCAGGTATGCAGGTTTCCTTACATGTTTTTCTTCACCGTTAAAGCAAGTGATATATTTATTAAAACGCACATAACTCCGAAAAGTTAGAGGTGCGTGCCCAGGATTGAACCCCCGACCTTCGATTAGGAGGCGGACGGCCTAACCATGTTACCTAATAATCTAAATTAATTACGTTATTACTTATCCAGACTAATATTATAAATGCGAAATTTCGTTTTCACGACTCAATCACTGGCAAAATACTGGATCTTGGCAAAATTTGGCACAGCACCAGCTTACGTTCGAAGATGGACAAAGGCTGTATCCTTTGAACGAACGTAAGCCACTCCTGAAAAATCAGAGTTTCCGCGGGAATCTCAACAGATTTCCAAAAAAGTTAATTCGTTAGTTCGTTAATTCAGAAACTGATGAATTTATATTGCAGGTCCCAAACAAAGACTTCCGAAGTTTTTCCTTTTGAGGCACGGCACCCTAAAAAAACCGCGTGGATTTATACATGCGAACGAAGTCGCGGGCATCAGCTAGTAGTGATTATTGATAGTCGCTAATAATAGAAACATTTATGATAATAATAATTGATTTTAATCTGTTTATCAGTATTTATCTTTAGCCACAAAACATTCTAAGGTGTTCAGGAATAAATATATTGTGGTGTAGAAGTTGCCGCGTTATGTGATGTTTAATTCAATAGGTATGTACGTAAATAGCATCGGTACAAGATTTTTTTTTGTCTTGAGTATCCATCCGTAAACACTTTTTTGTTTGATATGCAAAACTGGTTTCGCCGTTTCCACTCTGACTGGCAAAATATAATTTATGCTTTACATTTAATTTAAAATTTTTGAGGTAAAACTTCTTTTCGGACGGAAGTTAACTTTCGTACATCACTTCCGCCGATAATGGCCGCAAAAGAGACCTGCCGTTTTAAGGCTGCCATCTTTTATCAAGGTCATACCTAGATAAAAAGTATTATTATTTACTTTCTATACACTAGGTAGGTACTATATGATAAACATCTTATCAGAAATTTTCCGCCATGAAAATTAAAAATTAAACAGTGCTGTATCTTTTACAGTGGTAAGATAAGAACCCCTTCTGTGCGAGTCCGACTCGTCCTTGACCGATTTTTTTTATTTGTGATCTGGTCTCTGCAATTTCACAGGTCCTTGCAGTCATGATATATCAATGAAATTACCTGTTGAAATTCAGGCGACGGTGGTCGTGGGTACTTGGAAGCGAGGCGTGCGCCCGCGCCGCATCCTTGTGCAGCCGGCGGCTCATCTTCTGGATAGTACAGGTGCACGAAATCCTCCGTGTCCAGGTACGTATTGATCAGCATACTCCGTCAATGAAACTAGCGTCTAACCGAACCCGACCTATATCACTACTCACTAGTTCAACTTACTAAACCAGAAAGCACACAATCGAAACATGCCCGTTCTGTAACGTTCCATCTTTCAATGGATAACTGTATATAATTTATATAAATAAGTAGTCACTACACTAGAATATTATCACATTTGCACCGCAATTTGATCACACTGTTGACTTCTAAAAGTAGGTAGGAATAATTGTTGTAATTGATATTATAAATGCAGAGCTCTGACGTGTTCGGGGGTTTCAATCTTTTTTTGGTTTCCAAATTGGTGGTGGCAGAAATTTCACGCAAATCATAATATTATAATCTATACAATTTATTCATATAATCTGTATATAACGGATAATCTATCAAATAACAATTAATGCCCACATTATGTTATTGTTATCAAGAACATAATACATCCAACAAAACAGGTCGTTCACCTCCGGATGTCGGATCGGGCCCTCAGTGTAATGCAGGAGTGGATGATCCGAAACAGACACATCAAAGTGATTAATTTATTTACAACAAATGGGATTGGGATGTTCGAAAACAAACTATAAAAGTGGATACCAAACTAGTCTAAGTTCATTAGTAGACTCCAAACTAATTTTGACCGTGTTTGATTAATTACAATTAATATAGTATACTAGCAAGGAATTCCCAAGGTCAAAAGCCTTTCTTCCTACTGTTAGGCATGCTGTGTATTGACGAAAATTCAAACTATAATCTAAGTTTACAAGTAGACGCCAAACTAATTTTGACTGTGTTTGATCGATTACAATTATAATTATTCTAATACTGGCCAGAAATTCACAAGGTCAAAAGCCCTTCTTTGTTTACAGTTAGGCATGCTGTGTATTGAAGAAAAATTTGTGAGTATTAAATTTTAAATAATATACTTCATTAAATATTCATTTGAAATTTTTGAATTTATGATAATATTAAATGTTTCGGCCTTTTCAATTCAAACAGAACAATGATTCATGTAACTGATAATAATATGATAATGTTAAAAATTACTTTTTAAGTTGTTCAATTCCGAAGCATTTGAATCAAGTTAGCGACTTTATAAATAGCACTCATAAATTATATTATTGTTTAAATTTAAGCAAAAAGTTAACTTGATATGAATGAATCAGCTTATAATAATTTTAATATCAATAATTTTAATATTATTAATTTTTATAATTTTTATAATTATAATAAATATTAGTGTGATAGGTACTTAATGATCAATTTGATAAGTTCAATTTGATTGCGTTCAGTGCGCATTTCTTTTTATTAGGTTGAAGAAATAGCATAGTAAAAACACAAAGAAAGTGGAGTGGCAGTCGTCGGACATAGAGCAGGCAGTACCACAGTTCACAATATTTAGGTAACTTCTAGCAAAAAGTCGAGACTGCGCCGTCTCTGGCAAGCGTCAAAGTCAGTACACATTTGACGCAGGTAGCTCTATTTTTCTTTGATTTCACGTCGCCATTGCCTAATCGACGCAGGATCAAACCGAGAGTTTTCTCACTCCAGCTCACTCTGCCAGTACAGGGAGTAGTAGTACTAGGAAAGCAATATGCAGGAAGAGATAATATAATATCGCGATTCTAGTAGGTGTTCAACGGATACTCGCTCCACATTCAACGTCTGACGACAACTAGGAATGCGGTCAACAACGCCCGACGCTTCGCAAAACAACGAAATTACAATTTTGTACGAATAGAAAAACTTGTTATTTTTATATGATCAAGTTTCGGCATTTTCCACAAGAACTTTGGTCCTTCAAGCCAGTTTTTAGGGTTCTATACCTCAAAAAGAAAAACGGAACCCTTATAGGATCACTTTGTTGTCTGTCTGTCCGCCTGTCGTGTTTGTCAAGAAAACCTATAGGGTACTTCCCGTTGACCTAGAATAATGAAATTTAGCAGGAAGGTAGGTCTTATAGCACAAGTAAAGAAAAAAAAACCGAAAACAGTGAATTTGTGGTTATATCACAAAAAAATTAAATGTGTTCATGAACAAATAAATAATTACTTGTTCATGAACACATTTAAATAATTTTCAATTTTCAAAATAAAATAAGTATAACAAGTGGGGTATCATATGAAAGGGCTAATATTCTAGAACAATTTTTATTTATTTTTATGCATTTCTTTGTTTTGTCGTATTTGTCTTTTATTTATCGTGCAAAATGTCGGAAAAAATACCCGAGTACGGAACCCTCGATGCGCAAGTCTGACTCGCACTTGGTCAGTTTTTTGTGTTCTCTAGGTTTGTGCAGTTCTTGTATGAAGTATCATTTGCACAACCACTATTGACGTGTTTTGCAACAGTAAATACAATACACACGTCCTTTAGATGTACACGCAAGCTTGTACAGTTTACAGTAACATTTACGTAAACCTTCTTTTACAATACCCTCGTAATCGCAATTGCTATTATCACTCAGTTATAACTTATAGCTCAGTATAATTTATTTAAATATATTCCTAGTTAATGTTATCTAATAATGTAAGATATCACTAAGTGCACGGTAAATTATGTATTAATAGAGAAAGCTTATAAAAATAAGTGTAAAAAACTCATTTACGATAAAACTAGTAACTAGTAACGCTGCAGATGATTATATATTATATCAAGCATGATGATATGCGAATGCAAATCCTTTGTTATATCACAGTGTTAGATGACTGCAACTTGTTCGTAATTATTATTTGAGTTGATAATTGAGAGGTTATCGAACTTGAATAAAATTACTTCGTTGAAAAACCTTTCTTGTATTAATACTTACAGAAACAACAGAATACTATTCTACATTTACCTATAAAACGTCTTATTTTTAACCCCCGACCCAAAAAGAGGGGAGTTATAAGTTTGACGTGTGTATCTGTGTATCTGTGTATCTGTGTGTCTGTGTATCTGTGTATCTGTGTATCTGTCTGTGGCATCGTAGCGCCTAAACGAATGAACCGATTTTAATTTACTTTTTTTTGTTTGAAAGGTGGCTTGATCGAGAGTGTTCTTAGCTATAATCCAAAAAAAATGGTTCAGCCGTTTAAGAGTTATCAGCTCTTTTCTAGTTTTCTTGTAGAAAAGAAGGTTAGATATCCGTTAGGTTCATAATATTATGTCAATTGACAAATGTCAAGCTGTCAAGATAGACGTTGCCTAGATACATAATTATTTATTTGAAAATGATGTTTTGGAAAACTCAAATACTTTGTCGGGGGTGTTATAAATTTTTAATTTACACTTGTGACTGACTGATTTAACAACGCACGGCCATCGCGCAGCCTAAACCGCTGAGGTTCGGAATTTATGACAACGTAAGCGCTTACCAAGAAAGGATTTTTGGAAATTCTACCTCTAAGGCTAGAAATTCTACCTCTAAGGCTAACAGGAAAGTAGGTAGGTAAATTCAAGTTATATCCATTAAAAATTGATATTTGGGTTTTCGATCGAAACTGAAGAAATTCCTCCCGTCACCGATTTTCAAAAATTCAATTTGAGCGAAGCCGGACAGGTCAGCTTCTTACGAGTAGTATTAGTAATATATGAATCAAAATGAAACTGAGAAACTAGACAGCAAAGGGCTCGCGTTTCACACGGACCGCAAGTTGTGAACGGTCCAGTCAACGTCGCCATTCACCAATCTCATGTTACCAACTACTGTCAACGAACATTCCTTCACACCAGCTCATACACACGAATGAATGTCATACCTACGTTAGGAAAACAATTGAGTCTGTTTTAGAAATTGTTAGTCAAAATGCAGTGTATCTGTTGCGGTTAGTTTTGTTAGTAAACTGGTCGAACTACATAGTTATTCCAGTTCGCTCGACAGTTTCCGGGTCGACATCTAATATCTTTCACAAGTATAAAATTGCAATGCTAACTACACCGAGAAAACTGTAACGTTTAGTTTAATAATGACACATCTAAAAGAACATATAATTTACTGTGTCGATTTAAAAGCTGAGTATTTACTATTTACATGCATTGAGATAACTAGGAAGCGGACATTCAAGTTTGAATTTACATAGTACATGTCATCTAAGGAAGGCCGTTTCGAGAAGTTTATCATGCAAGCAATTATAATTGACCGAGAGCGGAGCTTAAAAATAAGGATGATAGAGAGTAAGCCAAGGTTTATTTTTTGTGATACCACAAACGTGTTGAAAAACACGATGCGATGCAATTCAATGCCAATCAAACTAAATTTTGTGCTATTAGAGACTGATGATGCAATGAATCCCTGCACGATTCCTTGCTAAGCGACCTTATGTATGTTTCTCTAGTGAACAAATTGATTGAACCTTTGATCAATCGTTTAGGGTTAGTGTAATCGACGTGTGAAATGCGCACTTTGTCAATAACTGATGATATCGCTTGATTTGAAAGTTGTAACATGATTTCGAATGAACTTTATAGGATCAATTAGTAAATAAACAGAAACTGGACTAAATGAAAACCAGGTTGATATAGTACATTATTACAACTTACAACATAGCATTGTTAAGAGATATTTATTTTGTTACTAAAATATATAACAGTATAAAATTCATCAAGTTAAATATACTTTCACTGAATTTACAGAGACTAAACAGGAGAAACAATAAAATATTTATAATGGAATGAGACCGGATTTCCGCGTGGAAGGCGTACGACCTTGCTATCGATAAAGCGCTTAATATTATGTGTGTGGCCTTTTTGTTTTCGTCATCGAAAACAAGTTGATGTGATCTGTTGCACACGATCTCTAAAGGAAATTGACAGGTCTAATGCTATACTTTTCTATAGGCTGATCAGGAGGGATGATGTCCTTTTAATTTAAAGATTGTATTCAACAAACTTGCCACATTAACTATATTAAACCCTCAGATATTCCTTTTAGAATCATATCTTAGTAGGTTAGGGAAAGTGAGTAAAATAATCTGTGTTATAAAGCCATGTAACCACAACGAAGGATCACAAAAAGCTATATACGTAGCTTGCAAGATACTTTGCTAATTATATGATTATAGCAACCCACGTAAACGGATAAGAAAAACAAGAATAGGTGGAAATAGTTATAGTTGGTATGTGCTGTGCTGTCACGGTTAAGTGCAATTTTCGCATTGTAATCCATCGATTACCAACGGCCAATAGCGATACAATGCTTCGTCAGTCTTGATAAACAAGTTATGCGAGCTATTCCCGTGAACAGGTGTCAATACTCATGAGTATAACCTTCAACCTTGTGAGTTGTAGGGTTTTTTGTATAGTATTGGCTGTGGTATTGGTCAAACAATATGAAAACAACGACCACTTATAAATGCAAGGCGTACACATGGTAAACTAACATTGGAAAACACGCGAAATATATCTATTTCTCATTTTATATTTGGCACTATGACAAATTAACTTTACTGTAAGTTGAATGGAAAACATGAGAACTTTACTCCGTAACTTCTTGGTCCATAAAAATCTATATGAAAGCCCAATATCAATAATCTCAGCTATTATGAATAGTTGAAGAAGAAAAGAAATAATTCAAAAGTGATTTTTTTATGGAAAGAACAAGAAGGCTGGAAGTGCTGGAACATAACAGTTCAATATCGATAAGCATACAAAACGCATTCCATGCAGATTCATACAAGGTCGTCAAGGTATGACTTAGCAAGACAGTATAAAATCATAATCACCATACTAGGTAATTGTGTTTTCTTTAGTGTTATGGATGTAACCGTTTCTCTGAGCATACTTTTGCAACATTAGTTCATATCAACGGAGGTTTTTATTGTAATTTTTAAACGTTGTTTTATCTTTAGTACAAGGGCATTAGTTTAATCTTGACTCAACGACTAAATCAAATGCTTTGGCAGTGAAAGTCGCCTTGGCATAGATTCGCAATACACGAGGAAATTCCTTGATGACCGATATAGCAAAAAGTCTATCATTGGATACTAAATAAGAGGCGTTACAAAGTGTAAAACACGTCAGACGCTGTCTAGACCCTGAGTGTGAGTTTTACGTTACATATTGGCGGTACATATTTGTAACTTTATACAGATAGCCTTAATTTGACAACCCATATTGTTTTTAGCTTTGATTATACTCTATTAACAGAGCTCTCTCCGTCACTTACTCCATACAATCGTAGTTCCCATTTCATTTGAATATTAAGCAACCAAAGTCCATGAAATTTTGCAGACATAGTCTAGAAACTAATATCTGTGTCTGTGGTGTTTTAGATTTTTCTAAAAATATGTAGTTTTAAAATTACAGGGGCTCAAAGATTTGTATTTTTCTTTAAAAAAAGGCCCAACTTTGTGCTCGTTTTTCTAGACAACGAAGCAATTTAATGAAATTTGGAAAAACCACAGACCTAGAAAATTTAATGAATATTATGTAGTAAAAAAATTATCGTTATATATTTTATATTGTTATAATTATGTGGGAACTACGAAAACCAGAAATTACACCCAGAAATCTTGAAAATTTCGTGCTGTCTCGATTTGTGCAAGCGGGGTGGTGAAGTGCGGGGGACGACACGTGAAACTGACAGAAACGGACAGTCTAAACACACGGGCCACATTTAGACTGCACCCGACTCCAAACTTGTCGATAGGTCTAACTAAATACATTTCAACTTGCGTTAGACGTATGCGTTACCTACTCAGACGTTGCCTGTAGATAAAAATATGTCTCATGTTTGCTGGCAATAGCGTATGCATCAAACCCTGCAAGTTGCAACTCTCTTGCAACCTATTCCTCACGCAATACGCACAGCTTTAATATTATAATTTTTGACAATGTATACTATATGTAATGCCATATCACAGGTCACTCTCTGATTTATTGCTAACAATTTACTTCCAAATGCAAAGAAATCTAAGTGTGTTGAATTCACACTGCCCAATACCAGGACCTTAAATGACATAAATTCATTGATAAATAATCATATGTTGAAAATAAAGGAGAACCCCGTGTTTCTCGGTATAATGTTAGATGCAAAGCTTCTATGGAACACCCACATATCAACACTTGATGGTAAACTCAGCTCTGCTGCTTACACTGTTAGAAAAATTCGACAGGTACTGACGTGGAAACTGCAAAAATTGTATATTTTGACTATTTTCACTGTATTATGTCTTACAGACTCTTGCTATGAGATAAAGCGGTAGATATTGAGAAAAAAATGTATTACAGAAAAGGACAGGACGTGCAATTTATAATTTAAAACCGCGCGCTGCCATACATTAAAAATATAAGGAAATAAGTACCTTATCTATTATCTTATAGTAGCTTCTAAACATATTTACAACTAGCTAATGCCCGCAGCTTCGCTCGCGTGGATTTAGGTTTTTAAAAATCCCGATCCTTTCATTTCCCAGAACAAAAGTTGCCTCTCCGTAATAGCCCGTCCCCGGGATGCAACTTGTTTCTGTATCACGTAAGAATATTTAAACGGATTATCCTTTTCAAATCCCGAGGGATCACCAGGATTTAGGAATGCAATGTTGAGGTCAACGACAAAGTGTTTACTTGGTATAGATACCTTCAATATCAATTAATAATCGACACTTTTTAAATCCCATTAGCTTTAGTAGTCAGGTCCCCTGCAACATCAGGATTGAGGAGTTGGAATCCAAATTTTTTATTGAACAATGTCGCAAACTTTCTTTATCGATTAAAAAAACTACCCAAAATTACGCAGTTAGGTTACCTGCCAAATTTCATGGTTTTGAGTCAACGGGAAGTACCCTAGAGGTTTTCTTGACACACACGACAGACAGAGAGATAGACAACAAAGTGATCCTATAAGAGTTCCGTTTTTCATTTTGAGGTACGAAACCCTAGAAAACGTAGGAACGGCATTCCGAACCAGTGGTAAATTTTTCTGACCATCCAAAAACACTTTGAAGTTTACCTAAAAGTTTACAGGAATAAAAATTTATCATTGTATTCCATTCCATTTCATTCTATTCCATTCTGTTCAAAGATAAATAGATAATAAAAATATTTGTCACCGAAACAATAATTTACGATACATCGACCAATATCAATTTTACTGATGACAATCTGACTATTACCAAAGTGAACGACTACTATAATATCTATTATATACGACTAACATAATATGTATTATAAATTGTGTGCCGTTTGCATTCTCACTAGGTTCTCATTAAGTTTGTTTTATTTGGTTAAACTTTCTGGCATTTATATTGTTATGACGTTTAATTGGCAAACAGTCTGTTTATTGGCTGAAACTCAAAAATTCAGCCAATAACAACAAAGAAAATATTGTAATAATGATTGATGCAGCTTTCTGTAATTGAAAACAAAATATTTGACATTAACTTGAATGTGACAGTGTTTTCCGAATAGGGTTGCCAGAGGCCCCGTATTTTACTGGTTACCCCGTATGTCAGGATAGAGAAACCGGTAATTATGAAAATAAAATACGGGGCAAATAAAACTAAATATTTTTAGGGTTCCGTAACTCAAAAGCAAAAAAAACTCCTATAGGATCACTTCGTTGTCTATCAGTCTGTCTGTCTTTCCGTCTGTCATGTGTTCATGAACAAATATTAGTATTTTCAATTTTCAAAGTAAGATAACTACATATATCAAGTGGGTTATCATATGAAAGGGCTTTACCTGTTCATTCTAAAACAGATTTTTATTTATTTTTATGCATATTTTTTTTAATGCATAACAGTTTTTGATTTCTCGTGTAAAATGTCGAAAAAAATACCCGAATCGGAACCCTCGGTGCGTGAGTCTGACTCGCACTTGGCTGGCGAAACCGAACACTGACGTTATGTCCAGTAGAAAGAATATTTTCCTTTTGCGGCAATGCGTAGCCGAAACCCACTCGATATTGATCATGGTCGTAGCCAAGGCGGCGGGGCTTGGTTTGAGGATGTTAGCCTTTTTTTATACAAGTTAGCCCGTGACTTTAATCTTTTCTAGTGGTAAGTGATGATGCAGTCTAATTTCTTGGCCGTTAGGGCCATACTAACCATATAACTAGCCATGACCGAAGCCTCCCACCAGACCAGAAATTTAGAAATGGCGACTGCGCCTGGGAAGCCGTCAAAAACCTAAGCCTAAAATAATACTTACACTATTTCTTGCATTTGCTTACCAATTTTTTTTTGGAAATATATCAAACATTTCGCGCTCACTTCACTCGCGCTTTGAATTTGTATTACTTGGTGTAAGCCCCGCAATTTCGTTTGCATGAATTTAGAGTTTTAAAAATTCCGTGGGGGATTTTCCGGGCTAAAAAGTTTATGTCTGGGATGCAAGTTACCTCTGAATAGTAAGTACCAAAATTTTGGTAAAGAAGATGGGCCGTGAAAGGGTAACAAATAGATAGGCAAATAGATATACTGTCGTATTTGTAATATTAGTATGGATAGGGAGCTTTAAAAATAAAATCTTGCTATGGCTAAACTCGTTTCCCTTTCACTTTAATTCTTTCTGTAATTGAACCAAAAACACTTACGCTCACTGCGCTCGCGCTTTTTTATTGTTGTATTTTATCTCACTGTCAAATTGAAAGGCGAAATTCCACTAACCAGGTAATTAGCCCATAAAGTTGAGCGAATGTTTTTTTCCTCATGACAGGATTCAGTTCCGGCCCTGATAAAACCTCTCCCGAAATCGATTCCTGGCTACGGCCATAGTATTGATACTGTGAAGGTGGAATTACAAGTTAAATGTAAATTTAAGTTAAAATGCAAAGATTGTATGCATGAAATGTATAACATTTTGCTTTACAAAACTAGAGTTTTTAAAAGCTATTTAAATAAATAAATCTTTTATTTAAAATCACATTGCAAACACAGTTCACCAATCAAGACACGGCAACATACAGAGAAAAAATACAAAACTTACAAATAAACTGAAATATCTAAATAGGCTTTCCATGCATTTCAGAGAGAACCACCGCCTATTTCTTCAAATACTTCAAATTTTTAAATTTCTTCAAATTTAAACCCCGTATTTTTGATGGTGGTAGCCTGTAAATCAAAAAGAGGCAGGTGGCAACCCTACTTGCCACATGACATTACAGAATGAAAAATTGTTTTCATTACTCGGTAAGCCTACTGCCATAGTTTCACAGAAAGTGTGACGGTAGTTGTGACCTCTGATTGGTCGACTCTCTTTCACTATTTGCTAAAATTGATGATTGCAACAACAATTTTTTCTTTTTTGTAATCAAAAACAGAACACGGACGTCATACAGGTTGACTAATTGCAATCATTTCTGACCGGCTAACATTGTTCCGCTAGTGGCTCAAACTCACTGTCGCAGCAAGAACATGGTAAATTCAGCCAATCACAGCAATTAGAATTGGTTATCACAAATGCACCGATCTAGGAACCGAGAATACACGAACCAGGGCAGATAGAGATGAGAACAATAATATCATACGTAGGAAATCGACGGGGGATCGTTGACAATGATCCTCTTAAGTTCATTTGTGATTATTTATTTCATATGACTCGCTGCTCGAAATAAAACTATTTTATTTCATTTATTTATTATATGCAGCATTTTTGATTTGATATCAAGACTCTTTTAATATGTGTAATAAGTACTAGTACCTACCTCACCGGGTCTCTGTAGCTATGATTAGATAAGTTATGTTATCTTCCTTATTTGGTCATACAAAAGTCTGTACGCGTTGTTTTATATTTATCACTAGCTGATGCCCGTGAATTCGTCCGCGTGGATTTAGGTTTTTCGAAATCCCGTGGGAACTCTTTGATTTTCCGGGATAAAAAGTAGCCTTTATGCTAATCCAGGATATTATCTATCTCCATTCCCCAAATCCGTTCAGTAGTTTTCGCGTGAAAGCGTAACAAACATACACACTTTTTATAGTGTGAAGTGTGAGTGTGATGTGAAGTGTGGTGATGTGAAGTGTGGTAGTGTGATGTGAAGTGTGATATGTGCCTTTAATAATATTGTAAATAGTAGTAAATATAATAAGTAGTGAAATTAAAAGCTGACCACGTGACGTGATAGGTGGTAACGATTTTCCAAGTTCACAGCTGTGACGCGTGGACTTGCGCACAAGTGAAGTTTCACCACGTGGCAGACAAGCCCTCTAATAACATGGTACCTTACAGCAAAAAAACTTAATAAGTATGCACTTTAGCAATTGAAAAGAAACATATTTGATTTGACTATTAATAAATTCGATAATATTATGAAGAGATTTTCATCCGTAGTACATTGAAATGAGACTTAACTGACTTGAAACTTAATTTTTTTATAAGTACAGTTTTTAATTGTCTTTATCTTGACTATTAAGTGAATGTGTGAGTGATACTATAATTTTTAGGGCAGTCTAATGAATCTATATGGAAATGAATCCGTCGCGTCGTATGGACATGCGCGCTGCACTCGATTGCGCCACGTGGCTTTCTCCCGTTGCATAACCTTTCCCTAATGCGACATCAATTATCTGCTAGGGATATATATGCTTTATATTACAATAAACAAAGCTCGTAAAAATTCGGTGTCACACTAATATTAGGTATTATTACTAATATTAGTATTATAAAGGCAAAAGTTTGTGTGTTTGTGTGTATGTTTGTTACTTTTTTACGCAAAAAATACTGGACGGTTTTGGCTGAAATTCGGAATAGAGGTAGATTATACCCTGGATTAACACATTGGTACTTTTTAAAACAGGACAACCAATGAGTTCCCACGGGATTTTTAAAAACCTGTACCTATTTATGCGAAGTCGTGGGCATCAGCTAGCTTATAATAAATATCAACATAATATGTATCCGATATATGATATAATATTGTATATAACATCATGTGTATGAAAAAATTTGGAGGTTCTAATGTGTCAAAATCGTAAATTAAAACTTCGAGTTTGGTCGAAGCCACACGTCTCTGTCCTACTCCACTCGTCTCAGCTTAAGTGGAAAGAAAGAATTTTCTATTTTCTATTAATTACCTACTATATAATCTAAAAATAAATATAACTTAATTGTGATAAGTTACATATCTACTTAGGTATTTATTTTGCTATTAGTCTGGGTTCGCTAATATAATATGTTATCTGCGAATATAATATACCATGATATTTATCAAGATATACATATATATCAATATTAATGATATAATTATAAAATAATAATTAAATAATGATATAATAAGAATTAATGATATTTATGTGGATATGACAGGTATTATATTCATATTATTCATTGATGATATTTAGAAACGGCGTTTACACGCCACGCTACACGACAAAAACTACAATTTAGATTTCTTTTGTCCAAATGGCTTTGTTTAAGTTTTGGGGATTAATCATTATTTTAATTTCATTGAGACGATTTAAGACTGGTTATTATTTATTATTTTTAATCTCAAACACTGTAATTTTTATATACAAAAGGTAGGTACTTAATATAATGAAATATCCGATATACCATCGGAAATAATGTATGGGTATGTCTCAAAAAAATTAAAATATGCGATATATGTATAGAATTCAGTCACTAATGATTTAATTAATTCTAACGTGTATGATAAAGGTGAGCACATTTAAAATTATACAATAATAATAATGTGTCCAAATGATTTGGCATTTAATTAAAGACTTGCAAATATACCACGTTTTAGTAAAGCTATTTCCTCAATAGTACAAGTGGTATAAGAAACCTGATTTCTCTCAATGGTTAAGTTCTAGGAAGTAAACGCAGAGAGAATGTGTCTGGCCACGCCTACGGACCCTTTGGTAGTAAGTACCTACTATTATAGTATTAGTAGGTATAATGTAGATTGTAGCCACGTTGCTGATTCAGCACACTGTCAAACATTTCACACACACTGACGCGAGCACTGCCGGATGGCAGTATGATTTGCCGGTATGGACTGGAGATAAGCTTCATCAAATTAATAGGTACAACTGTAGAAATTTAAATTCGTTTGATGCTGTCTTAAATGTAGAATGACATGCCATGTTGTAAACAGCTGTTAAGAAAAAACGATTCATTGAGTGATTAGGCAACGTTTTGTGGAGCCGGTGACCTCGGACCAAATTGTACTTTGAACAAAGCAATGTTCACGCTTTATCATACTAAATTACAACTAAACTTGCACGGACTACATCACCCAACTTAACAGGCAAAATCAAATGTTTGAGTTTCGTTTTATTTATAAACATAATTATCTGCCGTATACGCTTTTTAGTTCCATCTTCATTATTGGAAATTAATTTCATAACATCGGTTATTATTTTAACTACTACAGGTAGGTAGATAAGGCTTCTAAAATGAAAGCGCGCCACAATGTAACGTGGACGCCACGAGTACCCTATACTGTTCACGACGATTTACTAGTTGCACAAAATACTTGGGATCAAGTAAGAAATAATCATGTATCTCTATTCATAAATCACAAAAGAGTAATTGCAAATTAATTCCATTATTTCTGCCACCACAATTTTATGAAACCATGTGCCAAACACGTCGGAACGCTCGGCTAGCCGTACGATAAATTCCAATGCGGACCTTACAGATTTAAACGTTTCCTGCGGCACTTTATAATATAATCCATTTATACTTGTCGAACACTTCGCAAAACCACAAATATGTAAACTGAATATGGACAAGAGCGCGGATGTGATGTATATCCATATTATAACAGATAAAAAGCGGTGTCGCATGGATAATGCGACAAACGCTCGCGGCAGCTGCGAAGCAACTGGAAGCACGAAAGACGAATGTGTATGGGGGGAGGGGGGGCATGGCGGCGAGCGGGGGCCGGGGAGCCCGAGGCGTCTATGCCGCCGGCCGCGCTTCATGCAGCACAGCAGTCTTCACTTACTATAGAGTAGAACCACGTAGAACTCTAGGGGCAACCCATCGTGAATTTATGCAACGTAAGCGCGTGCGTACGTACTCATTGTACTCATTACATTACATAAATGAATGTATCTAAGTAATATCTTATATTTCTTTATCACAAAAAAACTAACTGGCATTAATAATAATAATTAACATTATTATTTTCTCATGACATTAACAATAAATTGTATGAAATGCCTACATCTTTCAATTTGTGTTATTCAAATGAATAAATGATTTATTTTAATTAGGTACTTATCTTATAATATCAAAATATTATTAGGTACTTACTATATTTAAATGATTAATAAATAATAATCTATTAGATATACATTAAAAAACCAAATTTGAAGTTAATCGATTGTAAATAATAAAATACATAGGTAATTAAAGTTTATATATACCTATAGGCACAACAAAACGATAGCAATAGATTAGCCAAGATAAACAGATGTGTACAAACTACAAACTAACCTTAATAGATAAAAGGATTACAAAAAATTATAAATAGTGGGTACGTATCATGTATCATCTAAATTAGCCCTAATTCGCACGAGCGTTTTAAACCGCGCGTTGCGTTAAAACCCGGTGTTTGCGGATATTACGAGTAACGTTGTACGCGTTAAAAAAGCGTTGTCGTGTGAACAGATACTTGGGAATGCATTTGTTCTATTTGAACGCTTTTTTAACTAAAATTTAAAATTAAAAAAAGCTCTCGTGCGAATTAGCCCTTACTAGTTAATGCCCGGCTCCATCTATTTTATCAAAAATCTTCCCGCAAGAGCCAACAAATACTGTACAAAGTACTTATTCAATCGGATGAACGATGAGCGAACGCATAAGTAGGTATTTCACGGATAAACACGAATTTTCTATACGAAAATTCAATTTTCTACTCGAAATCTTTAATCGAAGATTTTAAAAAAATCGTCTTTTTTCGATCTATAAATTCTAAACTCTGTAAAGTTTCAAAATCTTTGAGGATTGCAAAAATATATAAGACCTAGCTCTTAAACAATCCTAAAAGATACTTATTTGATTATTCTTTGAACATTTAGTGTTAAACCACGTAGAAGCTAAAACTTGGTTACCTTCTCACATTAAAAAGAACCAGAAATACTGGTACAATTAATTACAATTAAGTAGTAATGCAAGACAGGGTTCAGTATAATAATTGCTGTGCTAGAGAGCGTTGTACCTACTCCTACGCATATCAGAGAAAAGTTTAACTGCATTCCGATAAAGAAAAAATATTGCTTTGAATATTATTATTCCATGTAGGTGTTGTATATAGTAAATGGTACTTAAAATATCATCATCTGATAATATTTCTTTAATTTCACTAAATTATAATAATATTAAGCATTTAGGTGAGTACGTCCGATGTCAACAACTTACAAAGTTACAATATAATGCATAATGTTTAACATTTCCTGATATCTTCATAATTAAAAGAATATTGAAATAACACGATTCGATTTCGTTTTTAGGACAAAATACATATTTGGTACCTTAAGCCAATAGTAGTTTATAGCAATAAACTATTACTGGCTTAAGGTCTACCACACATTTTGTCCTTAAAACGAAATCGAATTTGTCACTAATTAATAAGGAAGAAATGAAGCTTTATTCTTCAAAATGATGATGGCAGAAATGGTCAGGTATAACGGGCAATCGAGGAACTAAAACATGTTAAAACTTAAAACCGAGTCATGGTCACGAAATATTCAAGACTTAAAGCAATATGGTTCTGAGGATTGTATTCCAGCTGAATTGTATGGCTTCCACACGGAATGCCGCCTAGACGCCACCGTTCAGAGCACTTGTAGTTCTTTGCCTAATAATAAATACTTAATAATTGATAGACGGAGAGTTACGAGTACAAAGACCAAGGGAAACTTCAAAGAACCTAACAATAGATATTGCTGATTTTCATGCCTCCTACCTTTTTTTAAAACAGAAGTGAATTAGGAAAAAAAAAACCCCAATTAATAAATACATAGTTATGAAATCTTTTCTGCCAAATTGTAACATCCTAGTTAGATATTATAATTTTTTTTAAAGAAAGTAAGTAGGTACCTATGTAATATATATTATTTTCAATAACAGTAGATTTTGTATCAAAATCCATCGATTTGTCCTACAAAATCCATTGAAAATATACTAAAAATATATTATTAAATATATATTGACTCAAAACATATTTCTAGGTAGGTAGGACCTCACAATATGGCGGACACGAATTCCGTTTCTTAGTTTGGATTTTGGACGCGATATTGCTGATGAAGATGATCTTGACAGCTCCTAAACTCAACTATTATCCTCACTAAAGATAATAATGTTGGTAATATAATGAATTTGTGACTATAATAATACTATAAATAATAAGCCAGAGTTGTCAAGTCTATCTTGGAAGGACGGTACGGTAAAAGTATAATGCAATAGATAAATAAATAAATGTTCCTATATAGATATTATATTACTGTAAAAGATATCGGTGGCTGTGGCGCCACAAGTACCTACGAGTGTTTTTATCAAGGCCAAATATGATTTATTATCAACAATACCGCAGACATACAAGGTACGTATGTAACATACGCCGACTAATATATAGTGGCGCCTTTATCAACAATAAACATTATCATCTCCGATGAAAATAAAATAAATACTTAGTTATCTAGATTTTTTTTTCATTTAGATTTTTAGATCCAAAAACAGACGCAAGGAAGACACATCTGGAAAGCAAAATGAGACAAAAAGTTGTTTTATGGTCCTATTCTATTCCAAAATCTTAGCGATGGTTGATTTGCAAGGCATCTCCTTAGTGCAATTCGATTTGGGTTATCCTTTCAGGAGGAAGGTTTGATATACTTATAGCAAATTGTATATTTACATATATTTTTCCCACCTGTGCAAAGGTCAACTAGTGTTAAATAGTATTTTAATATTAATAAATAATAATAATAATTAATGGTCAAAAAATGTCAAACAAGTTGTTTTGTGCATTTGCCATGAACTAGGTTAAGTATGTGCACTCAGAGAGGTATATTCTGTTTATTGTATTGAATATTTTCATTGTAATTTGAATTTTCAACTAAACATGAACATCGATACAGCAGCAGCAATGTCGTTGACCTTTATAATTGTGATAAGCGGTCTGAAAATAGCGACCAAGGCACACCAAGGTCTTGCCCGCGGTTTTCCCCGTGTGGTTACTTCACGTATCGCATGATCAAAGACGAAATAATAATAATTATAAAGATTACACTTTACATTATTATTTATTAAATACTAGCTGATCTGCTTGGGTGTTTGTTGTTTGATATACATACCTAAATAATTTTATTTATTTATTTTATGGAAACACGCAGTAGGTACAATACTTAAGAGGGGTCTCTCCGTCACTCGCACCATACAAACGTAGTTCGTCTCTCATTGGAATATTAACCAATCATACGTACTCAATGGAATTTTGTAGAAACGTTCCGGGAACTAATATCTATGCCTGTGGTTTTCCAGATTTCCGTTAAAATATTCGGTTTCAAAAATTCACATTCAAACCTTTGAGCCCCTGTAATTTTAACTACATATTTTTAGAAAAATGTAAAACAGCACAGGCACAGATATTAGTTTCTAAAATATGTCTGCATTTCATGAACTTTGGTTGCTTAATATTCAAATGAAATTGGGACTACGATTGTATGGAGTAAGTGACGGAGAGAGCCCTGTTAATAATAAACCTGACGTCAACAAAAGGCATTCTTACCGATTTACTTCTTCTATAGTAAGGAGCACTCGATGCGCGAGTTTAACTCGCACTTGGCCGGTTTTTATTAATGACTAGCTGATGCCCGCAGCTTCGCCCGCGTGGATTGGTCAGATCCCCTGCAGCATCAGGATTGAGGAGTTGGACTCCAAATTTTTTATGAAACAATGTCGCAAAGTTCCTCTATCGATTAAAAAAGAAATGACGCAAATCGGTTCAGAAATCTCGGAGATTTCGGTGTACATAGGTAGAAAAACACAACTCCCTTTTTAAAAGTCGGTTAAAAAAGTAGCCTATTTTACGCCCTGGTCAATCCTCTACTTGCCTGTGAAAGTCCCGTCAAAATCGGATCAGCCGTTCCAAAGATTAGCCTTTTCAAACAGACAGACAGACAGACAGACAGACAGACAGACAGTCAGACAGACAGACAGACAAAAATTTTAAAAACGTGTGATTCAGTTATGGTATCGTTCAAATAACCATATGAGCTTAATATGAGGTAGTTATTTCGAAATTACAGACAGACACTCCAATTTTATTTATTAGTAAGTATAGATTGAGTTTCTTTCTTTGAAATTTTTCCCTCATTTGTAATAGACCAATTAGTATTTTAGAGGATCAAATAAAATATTCCCTTTAAAAAAGCCATGGGAACTCTGATTTTCCGGGGCCGAAAGTAGGTTATGTCCTTGCCAAAATATCGTGAGGGGCCGTGAAAAGATAGCAGACAGATATACTGGCTTACTTTGGCATTTATAATATTAAATATGGATGTTTTAATATTTACACTAAGATCTAGATACCTATCCCTGCCCTGATTGTGTAATTGTAATGCTTTATACATATTATTCTCGCAGATACCCCACGATAGCGCCTTTTCGTCCTTGACAAGGACGAAGTCGGCTTCGTCGCGCTTAATAGCCAATAAAGAATTGTCTATCTGAAAGTCGTCTGGACACAAGATAACATAAAAAATGTTGCGTGAATAAATATTGAATGAACGGTTTTTGTTCAGTTCAAGGCCCAAATGACTAAATTACATAACATTATTTCTAGCTAGGTAGGTTGATAATGCTCACGAATTAGTTCCTAGAAGTTGCGGCTTTCAGGGTTCCGTACCCGAAGGGTAAAAACAGAACCCTATTAATGTCACTCTGCTATCTGTCTGTCTGTCCGTCCTCCGCTGAAATTTTATAGTAAAATTGTTTTTCTGTTGCTTGGTATATTTTAATGTTGTAGTACATTTATATTTATGAACTCAGAATTTTCTTCTCTTTCATTTGACACCCCACTCGATGCAATAGCAAAAAAAAATTTGGAGACCTCCCACTTTTTCATGTAATATCCATTGGGTCAATTTTTTTCGTATAAAATATAGCCTACGTCACCCGGACCTTTACGACAAATCGATTGACACCTCATTCATAAGCGCTACGGTAGAACACACAGAATCTGGATACAAACATACACACATACATACATACATATGCAAAGCTATCCATGTAGAGTCAGCGAGGAAGCTAGGAATGCACCCATCCATAGTCGCTTACACTGGTGGACGCAAACCTAGTTTTTTTGTCGATGTTTGTAACAAATAAGTGATGCCCGCGATTTTTACGGTGTGGATTTAGGTTTTTAAAAATCCTATGGAAACTCTTAGATTTTCCGATACAGTAAGCAGTGATTGAATAGGTAGTTGCAGCTTTATTATCGAGGCATACACTATAAATAAAATGATTGAAACCAGTGCGCCAAAACACCACTGGGAAACGGAATTAGTTCTTAAGACAGTACATGGCGCGTTGTCTCTATTGTTGAGACCGAGACGAAATGGCACACAGGAATGAGTGACAGAGACAACCCTCTACAAAGCCGAAATCTCTTTCTAAAGTATGAAGTGCAATATTTCCTGGCGGGTACTAAATACAGGCCCATCAGGGGGTGTCTAGATGTAGAATTATCATGTGTAGCTATAGCTGTAACTAGGCAATCAATAGTTAGAGATTTGGTTTGGTTCATCATACTGTACCTACTGTAGCTGCCTTTTTGTGTTGGGTCTGCTGCCAATATTATGCATCCTCTCAATCATAAGAGAAGTGGAAACTATATTATGTAGGTATATTTGTACAAGATGGATTCCGTATGCAATTAAGTAGATAAGTACTTAGTTAAAGTAGAGAAAGTTGACGAAAAAAATGCTTAGTGCTAACTTTTTCTGCAGTGAGCAATATGAACAGGATAGCAATACTTTTAGACATGTCACTTTAGTTTTGAGAATGTGTGAATGTGTACAAAGGAATTAGCCACATTATATGCTATACCTATAGTTTACCGAACTAAACAATAGGTATAGCTATAGAGTAGTTTCCACTTATCCTCACTTTAATGAAGCATAACAAAAAGTCTGGTTTTAATCAATTGTTTAAATTTACCAAGACACCATTTCGAATTTATTGGCTGTGCATATCATAGTAGATAATACACAGGTGTAGATTATTTTAATTTTCTTTTTCTGTAAAACTTATGACTAACTTCTTATGAAGTATACCATTATTTTGAAGGAGACACAGTATTTATATAAAAAAATATTCAATTGTACAAGCTTGCTCACTTTGTCCTAAATTGACAATTGTTTTGATTTTAGATTATTCTTTTTCGTTTTTTGGTTCCTGTAAGTAAGTACAATAAGGAAACAGGTATGTAAAATATGTCAGTGACATAAAATATATCATTGCAAAGTGACTTGTGAGCAACTTTTCAGCCATCATTCAGGCCAAGGTAAGCTGTCATAATGAAATGTAAGGTATCAAAAGTAATATAATTCCCAAGCCAGGCAAACCTGCGTCAGGCAGGAGAATACACTTGATAAGTCTTCGGTGAGTGTAATCTAAGCTTTGGGAGATAATCTTTTCAACCAGATCCCTGGTTTACAAGCAATACTGAAATACAACAATACTTAAATGCCTAGTCACCATGTAAACAAATAAAATTTAAGTTTAAACATTACAAATGTTTGTTAAAAAAACCCAATCCACTAACAAGTAGCCTTCTAACTATGAAAGACTAAAGCAACTGAAATGGACTAATGTGACCCCTCTATTTCCCTTTAACAGGGCTCTCTCCGTCACTCGTTTCATACAATCGTAGTTCCAATTTCATTTGAATATTAAGCAACCAAGTTCCATGAAATTTTGCAGACATATTCTAGAAACTAATATCTGTGTCTGTGGTGTTTTAGATTTTCTAAAAATATGTAGTTTTAAAATTACAGGGGCTCAAAGATTTGTATGAAATTTTTTAAGAGTGCGTAACTTTGAAACCGAACATTTTAACAGAAATCTGGAAAACCACAGACACAGATATTAGTCTCTAGAGTATGTCTGCAAAATTTCATGGACTTTGGTTGCTTAATATTCAAATGAAATTGGAACTACGATTGTATGAAATGAGTGATGGAGAGAGCCCTCTTAACAACAATCAATCTGTTGAATCAGTCTGTCAATAGTTCTTATAAGTATTATTAGACAAATAATCATATTAAAACTTTGATTGAAACTTACAAAAGTTATATTTAAGTAAACACTGTATTTATAGTGTATTGAATAGGCAACCAGTTGCTGTCTTGCATCCCCACCAATGAACGTGTGTATATCGTTTAGTGTTTTTAACATAATTATTTCCATATCGTGAGACGCTTTGTTTTGTACTTGAACTTTGAGTTTGAAAGACCAGACATATTGGGCAATTAACAAGAACATATTGGACTTGGAACTAAACCCACCCAAAATTGCTTGTTGTCTATTTTTGAAATTAATCAATATTAACTCGCTAACTCATGAAACAATACAACGAAATTATAAAACAATATGTTTTATTATATTTTTCGTAGCTCAAGGTTGATAAAGATGTTTTTATTGGAGCACAGTCCTGTCACATAGTGAGGTCAAGTTATCATACGCAATAGGCACTTACCTGCTTTTAATCCCCTGAAACTTGCTCTCAACACCGAAATCCAGACACCTAGATTCAGTCTGATGTGGAATAAACACTGAAACTTGATAAAAGTAATTTCTTATCACCATAAAAGCAACACAAACGGACGGAACAAGGAGAAAACATAGCACAAATTAGACTTGAAAAAAGAGTTATCAATTCTCTAAGAGCGAAAGAGAAAACTAATGAGTAATGACAGAAACGCATAGACAAAAACAGCTGTTGTAGCATAGAGTATAATCCAATGTGCAATGACAGTGATTTTGACTATCTCTATGGATTTTGATTATTTAGTGTTTTTGACACTGAACGGATTTCGTCTGTGTCGGTGTTAGCTGGCGGGCGTGCTCTGCCTTTTTGGAGTGTTTTTTTTTTTTTTGTTAAAACTGCGTGCGTATGTCGGTGAGTGCCGGCACAGACGGGGTCCATACTTGTATAGTTTAACTAACTTGTTACAAATAACTATAAACTTGACATTGGCTAATCTTTGTAAAGCCAGAAGAGAGAGGAAAAAAAGGACACTGAACACATTATGGCGAAATCCACAGCCCAGAGTACATTATGTTACTGAATACTCGCGATCAGTACCGTTAGTACAACATTGAACACCGCATACATGGTTAATAGTATCGACTACTCCTGACTGCCAAGGTTAACGTATTATTTCGTAGTACGAGCTAGTCCTAACTGTCCGTTTTCGACAGAACGACGATACTAACATGTGGAAACGTAGGTCCAACTTTTGTCTCACTTACACATTCACAAAAAAGTGGGACAGATATACGCTGCCATTTTGTCTAATTTGGCATATATTATTTCGTTTTTTGACGCTATTGACAGATGATTAACAGCGTGACAGTGACAGTCAAGCGACACCCACCGCCACACTCTATGGTATGTTTGTCTATGGTAATTCATCTATATTCACTCTGAAATCACTAAAACACTGGTATCCAAAGCCAAATTTTCGTCAGATTAAAAAAAGTTACCGTTCTGTTGTCTGTTAAAGTGAAAATAAATAAAAGCAAACTGAATGAAAGGATTTTAATATACAGAAGTTCATTTAAATAGTTATTCAAGAACTAGTGATTATAATATATATTGTATTTAGGTGTGTAGGCACTATTTAAATAAAATGCAATGAGTAATAATATCGTATGTCAGCTTTATATGTACGTTTACTCTCTTGATATCACGTCTACATAGGTTTTTTTTAGAATAATAGCACTTAGTAACTAGATTAGTATGTACTTAATAGGTACATAATATCAATACATACCAATCTCTTGTTTTGGATAAGGGAAGTGAGTAGTGACCCAACCTATAGAGAAATCACAAGTGCAAATTAAAAATTTATAACACCCCCGACAAGTAAAGGTTACAGTAACTGGAAAAGACTAGAGATATAACTATCTACATACCTAGATTTGAATTAGGCAAGCAAGTGGTCAGGTTTCAAGAGTATCTAGCCACCTATAGTGAAATCATAACTTCATTATTATTTTGTACCTACTTAAATATCTAGTTATATTCAGCCAATTGAAACTTATTAGCTCTTTTCTAGTTACTTGTAACCTTCACTTGTCAGGGCTGTTATAAATTTTTAAATATTTATGCTTAGTAACTTACAAATATGCAGAATCAGGACATTGAGTTTAAGCTGTATGTCAGAATAAAGTGTATCTGTTTGTCTGTCTGCTAGCTTTTTACAGCCCACCTGTTCAACCAATTTTGACGAAAGGTACAAAGTTCTTGTATGGCGGATCTTCTTCGTGGAGATGGACATTGCTGATGTTTTATTACAGAAAATAAAACAGTTCCTATGGGATAAATCCGTGCAAATTAAGTTGTCATTATTATCATTTATTTGGTATGGAGTATTTGGTGTCATACTGGACTACATAGACTAGGTATCCTGGAAATCAAAGAGTTAGCACTGGATTTTTAAAACTTAAAAGGGCATCATGTAGTTATTAAATATTATAAATAACACTAAGACTACTATCTATCTTAGTAGATAAATAGTAAAATAAGAAGAATATTACCTAATTGTCTAATTAGCAATTTAGAAAATTAAAGATCAATAATTCCTTTTTCAGTGAAACCCGAGCTTGAAAGCCTGTGGATTAGTGCCTAATCCACTTTGCTAGAAGACTGCATTGTGGTGTTCCTGCATTAAGACTACACTCTACAGAATAAGCTCCCATAAGCTGTCAGTGCAGTAACACTCCTGTACAATTTTGTAATAATATAAAAATTTAAAATTAAATAAATTGTTTTTTATAGCTAGAACCAGCAAGAAACTCGACGGTTGCTCATTTCAAAGATTTGATATATTGAATGAGTAATTGGTTAGGTTAGAGAGCTGTGGCAGGCATGCCAGTCTTCATTGTTATTTTTTTATAACCACTTCTTGAATACCCCCTACCCCTTTTCTCCTCACCCTATCGAGGGTAAAAGTTTTACCAATATCAATTTTATCAAAATTAAAAAATTCAATAAAATAATCCATCTGGGAAGGAGAGGGATTGACTTACCCTCCCCTCCCTCTTGCCCATCCCACCCCCACTTACGTCCTATCGAGGCGGCATGTTTCAAAATATTGAGCCATACAAATAAACAAAATTTAAGTCTATGTTACTGTAGTAATCGTTAAGCTATAAGTAATCAATTTGGTGTGCTAATCTTTGAATTGATAGAACCAATTTAGATGAGACTTTCACAAGCAGTTGGGACTTGGGGTGAGACGCAATCTTTAAACTAGAATGACAGGTTCTAAATCTAGTGCTGTCCTTTTCCGTAGTGCAGGGAGCATTACAAAAGGAATACCTAGCATTGAAACCTGTCGCTTTAATTTAGTTTTGAACATAGATTTCAGGCTATCCAGGCAGGCAAATTCCAGGATACCTTTTAACTATGCAAATGGTTACTTATCTAAACCCTAAGAACTTTTATTTTTAAAATGAAATAAAACAAATTAAAACAATAAAGATTTAATGACTATTACTTAAAGATCTATACCTCACACCTGAAATAATATTAATACCTAGATACTTTTAGATACCTAGGTATTAGGTACCAATAGGTGCATAAATAAGTAGGTACCATACACCTGTATAATTAAATTACATAAGATGTATTTCAGCACCTACATAAACAGTTCTTAATATATGTATAGGTATTCTACAAGATTGATGACCTCGGGTTAGTCTTGAATTGAGTTAGGTAGGTACTTGGGATCAGGGAGGCAGGCATCATAATCTGGTAATAATACTGGTGATCTGCAACCTGAAAAAAAAATTGATTCAGAAAATATTTAATATAAGCTACATAAAATTACATAGGGAGGTTCATTTAACACAACATTTCACTAACTTATGCTACGCTTATGCCATGTTAGGTAGGTAGGTACTTGCTTGTCTGAGTGGATGCAAGCTGGCGTGGCTCATCATCAATGAATGCAAGGAATGGTAGGTGTTATAGGTACTGTTTGCAATTGTATAAGTATACCTACCTACTTCACCTCTGTGAGGTAATAAGTTTGAAGAACATGTACTGAGTGTTTAGGTACCTACCTAGGTGAATACTTTTAAACAACTACCCAGCTGTGCAACAAGCCAACTCACTATGGCTTTGCACAAGTACCTACCTAGGTAACTATTCTGGTGGAATTTTAATAGATTAATTTTATGATAGGTAGTACCTACTTTCTATAAGTGAATCCAATCATGGCAAAATGTTCCAGGTAAGTAAATGATGGTAAAAACAGCTGCAATGAAGAAATTTAAATAGAATAGAACTAAATATTCTGATAAAGAGACAAGTACTAATGAATCTATCACTCAGGAATTGAAAAAACAGAGTAACACCTAAGTACCTACCTGCTTATACTTGGAGTCACACGTATTATGTACCTACTATAAGGCTTAGAATAATAATATTATGTAGATATAGGTAGGTAGCGTACCTACCTATTGTGCATAGACTTTCTTAACTTAGCCTCAATGGTGAGGGTGATATGGTAGGTACTCTTTGTGGTCGATCTTCTAACATTACAATTATTCTACCATTAGCATTTATCATTTAGCATTATTAAATGCATTCTGCGAGCCGATGGCTATCGCTGCCCAAAATGGATCGTTCGAGATGCACTTTTATCATTTCAGTCTACGGACGTCTGTCGTCTAGGTACTTCTAAATGTAGGGTTTTTCAAAGAGGTTCACCACACCCAGCCTTGAGGCTTCCTGTGCCCTCATCCAGTCACTTAACGTTACTCTGTAATATCGCCAGTCAATGACACGGTATCCCACACTACACTTAGGTAGGTTCCTGAGGTACGCTGTGCTTGTACCCAATCTCCGCCCAATACGACAGGCATGGATTGTTCATTGCCACTTCAACTTGCTGGTGGTTTGGGCTATGTTAGAACCTTACTTTGACGGATGCACTATGTACATCACAAATAACGCCGCTGAGTCAAATTTAGTTACACAACCACGACGGTTAGCTTTCACAGTCTGCTTGATCATTCTCCTCGCCTCCCGTGGGCAAATTAAGGCCCAGGGACTTATAAAATTTCATCATTTTGTTTATTTATCACTGCTCTCAAGCTTCTCTCACTGAGTATTTTTTGGTGAGTTACAATTCGACCACCGACTCGTAAACTTACGCGAAAATGACGTCATTTACTAGTTTTAGCGTGTCAAATTGGTGTCAAACGATGAACTCGTGCTTCGGATTTGCTGGTATTCATGTGGTATTGGTATTCGTGTCGACGAAAACGGCTGCCATTCTCGATGGTGACGTATTAATGTGGTATTTGGTATGGTAAAGTAAAAGATATACTCGCATTTGCTCGATCAACTTTAGTTCGTAATGTTTCCGCCTGTGTCGCTGGCTGTAGATGTATGAAAAAACTCGTTTTCGAGTTTAGTATTTTAAAAACTGTGAAATCTTATACTAGCCATACAGCTACAACAAGTCGCAATGCCGCTTCGACCGTAGAACAAGAGTAAGAGACTGCACGACACTAGGGATCCGATCTCTCGCTTTATTCGGTTAGGCGAAATGGAATAGCGATAGTTATTTGTTTCAAGTAAGTCTAGTACCTAATCTGTGAAGGAAGTATTGGAAGTGAAAGCCGCTTCATGGCCTGTGGCAAACTGGCGCAGAGACACAGAGTACTCTCTCTCTCGTCTGGCTTTACACTGATTAGCCAATGTTTAGAGCGCTTCCCAGTCAGTTCCACCACCAATAAACACCAGCAGAACACAAAAACCGGCCACTTCTAACAAAAAAACACTCCAAAAAGGCATAACACGCGCGCCAGCAAACGCCACCACAGACGAAGTCCGACACAGAGTAGGTATATTATGATTGCTTACAGCAGCATCCCTAAGAACTAATCTGTGGCACAGATTGGGAACTTTTTTAATGGGCTGGAATCCAGAGCCGTAAAACCAGTAAAAAAAACTTTGTTATTTAATGATGTGAAAATAGTATAGTGTATAGTGAGATAGTGAGTTTTGTGACCTAAATTCTTACTTATAATTATTGTGGAATATTACTTATTTAATCCAAAGAGTATGTAATCACTAATCCTTCAAAATTGAAATAAAAGTAAAAATATAATATATGATTTAGAATTAGTACATATTAAAAATATTTGTTAGAACTCTGCAGTTAATTTGACAGATGTTTGTAACCATTATTAACCTTTCGTCATTGTGAATATAACGAATAATTGATACCTACTAAACTAAAGTTTATAAAAATAAAATAAACGCCAACGAAATAATTATGGCAAAGGAAGAGGAAGACGACAATTTGCCTGATAAAGACGCAGCAAAGGAATTCTACGCTAAGTATGAGCCAAAAGAAATAATCGGAAGGTACGTAACTCATCAGGTTTTATTTGTGTCATCAAAAGCTTCGTACAGAACGATAATAATTGGGTACCTACAAAAAGTGGATCTGTGATTTGCGCTGTTGCCAAAACTGCTTCCTTTGCGAAGTAATTAGAGCATAATTTATTTGCATAGCATATTTTGTTTCTTAAAATTTACTACTTACTTAATATAGATACTTGCCTTGTAAAGTTTCAGTAACCTTGATTTAGTCAACAGAATAGGTAGTAATTCAGTTAATCACAATCTATAATTCTAAAATTAAAGAAAATTATATTTATTTACATTGATGATATAATTTCAATTCTATCTCACATCTTACATTGTTGTGTATTTCTCAGTAAATATTTACTTTAAATCTGTGCCTTTAACAATGTACCACTATTCAGCTGATTCAGCTTTAAGCTGGTCGGGCTAGGAACCAGCCATAACATTTCACTTTTTTTAAGTCCTCCAATCGTTTTGTCCTCCAATTACCCTACAACTGATTGACATGATTTTTTGCATGGATTTAATATAAATCATCTGGAAAGTAACATCTGCCTCTTTATTCTGCGAAATCAAGGAGCTCTAACAAGGTTTAAAGAAATTAAATCCACATTGTGGAAGTCTCGAGCATCTACTAAATAATTATATTATACATGTGGAGGCCTGTGACATCATTTGTAGGTTTTTAAAAATCCAGTGATAACTCTGATTATCCAGGATAAGACGTAGCATATCTCACTCTTGAGGTCTTTAACTATACCTGTGCAGAAAATCATATCAATCTGTTGCTCCATTGCAATGTGATTGAAGGATAAACCAACAAACCACCAGACAAACATAAAAAAAATTAAAAAGAGCCAAAGAAAATCAATATTGTTTTAATTTTAGGGGCATAAGCTCCACTGTCAGAAGGTGTGTAGAAAAAGAAACAGGAAAGGAATATGCTGCAAAAATTATTGATCTCAGCCAGGAGTCACAAGATGGTGTGGACACACACACAATGCGGGAGGCAACTAAACAAGAAATAAATATACTGAGAATGGTGGCCGGACATCCATATATTAGTGAGTGAGTTGCTATAACATTCATCATCTCAACCCATTGCCAGCTCACTACTGATCATGGGTCTCCTCTCGGAATGATCAGGCAAGTCCACCAGCTGGCCAAGGTCACACCAGCTAGCCAAGTTCAGATTGACAGTCTTTACACATGTTTGATTAGGTATGTGGTTCACTTAGTCACATGACCCGAGAACTATACCTCTGGCCCTTCGATGGCTCTTGTGTCTCTTATGAGAGAGAGAGAGATTATAAGAGATTATGTGATGGAAAGAGTTATGTTTAACTTTTAGACTGCACCACTGCAAGCTTAATTTCACTTTATTTTGCTATAATAAGAGTTTCTTTTTATTTAAATGTGTTCAATACTTGAAAAGTACAAGTTTAAATATTCTGAAATAATAAATTGAGATAAAGATACAGATTTCAGTCTGCTTTAACTGTGTGTAAAAACACAATAAGAAAAATTGTAAAGAGACATTTAATGCTTTTCTTCTTCTTCTTTTCTTGTTTGGTGGCTTTTTGTAGTGCCAAGCCAGCACAATGCACTTCGCCAGTCTCGAGTAGCTTGAGGCTTTAATGTTTTTAAACATAAGACTTCAATGCAAACATTATGTTATCTATACTCTTCTCTCAACAAGCTAACTAGTTGGTAAGTCGTGAAAGCATGACTTCATTAGATAGATATAATGACAAAAATGGCAAACACAAAATGATGATGTTTTTCATGCATTTTACATAACATTTTCACAAGTCATTTGAATGAAAGTAATCTGGGATTAAACATACGTCCAGATCATTTGAAACGGCTCAGTGCAAAAAACAGCCTGCTCTAATTAAATTCATTATGAAATTGTGTCATACCAACTTATTTCCTGCCAAATAAAACTCAAATACTGTTAAGGCAAGAGTGATAGACATCTTCTCGGCAAGCATGCTCTAATATAGACCTCGTAATTGCTGTGTTTCTCAGGCGTGATTGTCTTCAAGCGCAAGCCTATCTAAACAAAAAAAACAATATTGTAAGTGAGACAACAGCAGTTGTTTTGGTGGTAAAGCTTCAGATGATGCTAAAAAACAACAAATTAATTCCTTGATACTGTAATTTTTTTTAAATAGGTACTTGATTTTTTTTTTCAGTTGAACTACAGGATGTTTTTGAATCTGAAACATTCATATTCTTGGTGTTTGAGCTTTGCAAAAATGGTGAACTGTTTGACTATCTGACATCAGTGGTGACACTCTCAGAAAAAAAGACAAGATACATCATGAGGTAAAAATACTAAGTTTGTAGTTTAATATTGAATACAATAATTTTGTTATACTTTTTTGCTTTTTTTTATGATGGTGTACAATAAAGCATATTTCATTCATTTTCATTCACCTATCTACATAGGCATGATCTAGTAATATGTAAATATTTTAAACTGTTGTATTGAAACACTTCTTTATTCAGATAAAGTTAAAGTATAAGTCAATTAAATTCAAATTCAAATTCAAATTCAAAATGTTTTTATTCAATTAGACTTTTACAAGTTCTTTCGAATCGTCAAAAGCATCTACCACTGGTTCGGAATGCCTTTCCTACCGAGAAGAACCAGCAAGAAACTCGGCGGTTGCTCTTTTCAAAGATTTGATATACAATATTATGCCATGTATAAAAGCAATTGAAGTCCTGCGCATTGCTGGAGCGAATCGAAGTTTAAATCCACGCTTTTTTATCATTTACATAATCTTCGATAGTATAATATGCTTTTCTCAAGAGCATATTTTTAATAGATTTTTTGAACCTGTGTAAAGGCAAGTCCAAAATTGACTGAGGAATTTTGTTATAGAAGATTATACCCATTCCCACAAATGACTTTTGGACCTTCCTGAGACGGAGCGTAGGAGTCGCAAGCCTGTTACGGTGTCTAGTCAGCCTGTTGTGTAGATCGCCAACCTTCTTGTAACTAAGAATATTTTGTCTTACAAAAATTATGTTGTTGTAAATATATTGAGAGGCTACGGTAAGGATACCTATTTCCTTAAATTTTTCTCGAAGTGAATCGCGTGGTTTTAAGTTATAAATTGCGCGTATTGCCCTTTTTTGTAATACAAAAATTCTCCCAATATCTGCCGCTCTACCCCATATTAAGATTCCATAAGACATAATACTATGAAAATAAGCAAAATATACTATCTTTGCGGTCTCCACGTCAGTTAATTGTCGAATCTTTCTAACCGCGTAAGCAGCAGAGCTTAGTTTGCCAGCAAGAGTTGATATATGGGTGCCCCATTGCAGCTTCGCATCTAAGGTTATCCCCAAAAATGTAGTAGTCTCTTCTATTTTCAAAATATCATTATTTATCCTTAAATTAATGTTACTTGTGTTCTTGGTATTGGGCAGTGCGAATTCAATACACTTAGTTTTTTTTGCATTTAAAAGTAGATTATTTACAGTAAACCAGTGAGTTACCTGAGATATGGCACCATTTATATCGTCAAAATTGTCCTTATTTCTATCGACTTTAAAAATCAAAGACGTATCGTCAGCAAATAGTACGATATCGCAAATATTTTGGACTACATATGGTAAATCGTTTATGTATACTAAGAACATGAAAGGACCTAGAATAGAGCCTTGAGGAACACCCATTAGTGAGGCTGATCCGGATGACTTCACATCATTCACACATACTGTTTGAATACGATCACTAAGATAGGACGCAATGAGACCAAGCGCAGTGTCTTTGATTCCATAGTGGCTCAATTTAACTAAAAGAGTCTCGTGCTCAACGCAATCAAATGCCTTGGATAAATCACAGAAAATACCAATGGCATTCTGTGACCCCTCCCACGCATTGAATATATGCTTTAACAGCATTGCGGCCGCGTCGGTTGTTGATCGACCTTTAGTGAAGCCATACTGTTCAGAATGGAGTAGCTTATTAAAATTGAAATGCTGAAGCAGTTGGTTGAGCATGATTTTCTCAAATATCTTGCTCAGTGTTGGCAAAATTGAAATTGGCCTGTAATTGTTTGGGTCACTTTTGCTACCCGATTTAAAAAGAGGTATCAATTTACTACATTTCATGAGATCTGGAAAAGCGCCTGTATCCACAGACTCATTAAAAATTAAGGCTAGATATGGCGCAATAATATCAATAATATTGTTAATTATTTTTACTGATATTCCCCACAGATCTCCGGTTTTTTTGCTTTGTAAAGATTTGAACACTTTAACAATGTCATATGGAGTAACGTATTCAAACCTAAACAACACACCGCATTCAGTGACATTGGCCCTGAGAAGATCATAGGCTTCTGTTGGTGAAGAGCTAAGGGAACTAGTAGTGATGACTGGAATGTTCTGGAAAAAATTCTCAAATGTATTTGCAATTTCAATATTGGAGTCAATAATACGGTTATTAATTTTTAGCTCCAATTTATTGTTATGCACTTTTTGTTTCCCAGTTTCATCCGTGATGATATCCCAAGCTGCTTTAATTTTATTATCAGAATTAATAATTTTTTGCTTTATGCAGAGTGACTTTGCTTGTATGCAAACCTTTTTGAATAATTTTGAATAATTTTTTACATATTCAACAAATGTGGGAGTGTAGTTATATTGTTTTTCTGCATACAAGTCGAACAACTTATTTCTACTTTTATAGATGCCAACAGTAGCCCAGTCACTAAATTTAAGATTTTTAAACAGTTTTTTTTCTACAATTTTAAAGGTAGAATTAAATTGAGAGTTTATGAGATCAAAAAAAGCATTATAGTGTTCATCCGGACCACCCTGAGTAAAGTCAAGTTTAGGTAAAGCAGTTAAAACCTTTAGTTTGAACTGCTCTACCTTTTTAGTGGTTACTGGCCTATACTTTATTAACTTTGTTATGTCTTGATTATCACTGGGAACAGATATCATTTGTCCACAGTGATCGGATCTTAGATTCGTCATGATCGATTTTGCGACAATCTTACAGTCACAGAAAATGTTATCTATACAAGTGGCTGAATTTGCAGTTATCCGTGTTGGTTCATTGAAAATTTTCTGTAAATTAAAGCTTTTAAATAAATTGAGTAATCTGTCAGTAAAAGAAGTGTGAAGCAAAATATCAATATTGAAGTCTCCACAAACTAATATCTTTTTTGATGACCTACATATCCGCCTCAAGGCCTCTTCCATAACGTCCTCAAACAGAACAAAGTCACCTGAGGGGGGTCGGTACACGCAGACGACAATATAGCGCTCCAGCTCAACACAGGACAGCTCAATAGTGCGTTCCAATGAAAGATTAACAATGTCTTTCCGTTCTTTATAATTGATATTGTTGCGGGTTAATATTAAAGACCCTCCGCGTATAGCTTTCTTTCTAGAGAACGCACTTGACAATTGATAATGTTTTAAATTTACTATTAATTGATAACTATTGAGCCAATGCTCAGTGAGGCATAAGACTGAGAATGACTAACATACGCGCGATGTGGGTGCAATTATCTTGGGTAATTAATTATTTATCAAAGACTTAAGTAGGTTTTGATGTAAGTAATTTACATTGCACCAAAAGTAGTTCACTCTGTCAAAAGTATACCAATGATAAACTGCATGCAGGGAGGCAATTACAGAAGTGTTATTACTATTTGTGATAATAATCATTACTATGGTTCGGTTTATTAATCGGATTATTAGTTCCAGAGATTACCTACACTCATCAAACCATCAAAAGAATCAATACTAATAGGTACTATAAATGCGAAATTATGTCTGTCTATCTGTTTGCTAGCTTTTCACTGCCCATTCAACTGATTTTGCCGAAATTCGGCACAGAGATAGTTTTGCATCCCAGGGTGGGACATAGACTTTTTGTCCTGGAAAATTAAAGAGTTACCACAGGATCTCTAAAAACCTTAATCTACTCTCATGAAATCCCAGGGATCATCTATTTGGTACAGATATAGTTTATAGATAGGCTACTTTTTATGCAGGAAAATCAAGGAATTCCCACGGAATTTGAGAAAAGAAACCGCAATTTACGCGAACAACGTCGCGGCCATCATCTAGTTTGTAATATTATTAGTTATAGATAATATATATAATATATATATACCTACAGGAAAAAATATTTCCTTGTTTTTTATGTGTGCCTATATTTGATGATATTTGATAATATTTGTTTTAATAATGTGTAATGCAATGAAGGTCGGTTGTTATTAAATTAATTATATGATGAGACCCTAATCTTCTTAATTGCCAATGTTAGTGATAAAATTTAATAATTCCTGTTTTTTATTGTTGTAAACTTGTTTTTATGTCCTCACAAGAACGTTACAATTCCTTACAGTTAACATAGCTTCACGCCCTCTTAGACCTATTATGTGAACACCATTGTAGGGATCAGTTGCAGATTATCTCTTGTATGGATATGCTATCCTAGTGTTAGCTTGGAATTAGAATTTATTTTTCACTAAAAATGGCTCACAGTGTTTCCTTCTATCAAAAAAATCAAGATAAACAAAATTCTGGCAAAACTAAAAGCAAATCTGATATTTATAAATGGCTAAAGTTAGTTTTGAATTTTATTTGTAAAAAGTTAAATAAAATTAGCTAAATAAAAAAAGTTTTGTTACTTTGATATTAATAAACACAGAAACAATAGTTTTAAAAACAGTAAGGTGTGTTTGAAAATCGTATTGTATGTTTACAGGCAAGTTTTGGAGGGAGTTCGGTTCATACACCGCAAGAACATAGTACATCGTGATTTGAAGCCTGAGAACATTTTGTTAGATGATCAGCTCAATGTGAAGATCACGGACTTCGGTTTTGCCAAGATGCTCAAAGAAGGGGAGAAATTATTTGGTAAGATATTTTTACTAGATGATACTCGTGACTTTAGTCCGCGTGAATTTAGTTTTTAAAAATTCCGTGGGAACCCTTCAAAAAGAAGCCTATGTTTTTTCCGGGGTTGCAAGCTTTTTCTATCTTCTACCTGGGCAGGTTTCTGCACTTAAATGGGATGCAAGCTATCTCTGTACTAACTTTCGTCAAAAACCGATTTTATTTATTTTTATACTTAATGGTTTTTGATTTATCGTCTAAAATGTCGAAAAAATATCCAAGTACGAAACCCTCGGTGCGCGAGTCTGACTCGCTTGGCCGGTTTTTTAAGGTGGGCCTTATTTTATCGGCATTGGCTGAATAGAGTCTCAGTCTTTTCTTAGTAAACAAACTCGCCATAGAAGGTGAAGAGAACGTCACCGTAAAGCCACGCTTACTTTCAATACATTTTCATATGAAATTCAGTCGTGCGATCATTTATGAAAAGACACGTACAATCCCGATTCTTCAATTACTATGGAGTCGCTCACACTTTATGCAAGTTAGTTGTACGTACGATTAACTGACTCTAGTATGAGCGGTTCTATTAGGACTTGATAGATTGAGTAATCTGTGTCTTTTCATTCGTGTTCGCACGACCGAATTTCGTACGAAGAAATATTTTTAGGGGTTGTCATGTCTTTGTACGAAATTCGGTCGTGCGAACACGTATGAAAAGACAGAGAGGATTACGAAAACTCATTTGGGCTACTTTATAAAGTGATAGGTTTATAAAGTAGCCCAAACTGCTGCATTGACGCGTTTATGTATTTGAGTTACAAGCTACGTTCAAGGGTCCGACTGTAATTTTAGATTTGAATGCAATAGTGTAATTTTTTGATTAAAGAAATAATGAGAAGTGTACCTATATAAACATACAATGTGAAACCTCTCGCTATGCTCCGCTGCTCGCAACTGCGGGCTTGTTGCATTCATTCACAACCCGTTTATATTTAATACCTTACATTATTCATTTTATAAAGAGCGTACAACTCTACATTATTATATTTTAATTAAATCGTGATAATAAATCTTAAAAATGATGATATTATACCACGAGGAATGTCTCAAGGTTTACCTAATTTGGATAGAGAAATCCGGCTATATGCTTTCAGTTCTATTTTGCACATTTGCGTTCGATCATGCTAGAGGGAGATTACGAAAATATTATTCGTTAAAATGAGAGCATGCATGCAAAGTTCATGCGTACGTGCAAATGTGCGTGCGTATGATTACGCAAGCCTGTAACCTGTACACACATTGTACGTGTGAATGTGTACTGTGCATTCACACGTACAATCATACTTGCACAAGTGTGGCATATTTTACCAAACTTGTGCAATACAATGCCGTAATGTGTTCATGCCGTATAGTGAAAAGTCTATCACTCTTCATGCTGCTTGTACAAGTTATTTTTCAGACGCTCAAGCATGCTTGCACAAAATGATTGTTCATACTTGTCATGCTTACAGTTACTATTACGAGTTACTAGCTTACGAGTACGTTTGTAGCCACCTTAACCACCTGAACTGTTGATTGCATGAAGCCTCAACTTTAAAGCCAACATACAAATTGGACGATATACTTGACTGTGAGGTCATTAGTAATAGGAAGGAGTAATAACATGAATAAGTTCGTTATGTAATGAACCAGAATAATCTATACTTATGATAATTTTAATATTAAATTCACTACCATTATGCACATCAGGACCTGGTAGAATGTGTAAGGTGACTCAATTTATGACAGCCCTATTTATACTTACATTCCAGCGAATGAAGTATAAACCGTTATTTATTTATTTATTTATTTGTAAGTTAGGATCATTTGATATTTCAGAGTTGTGTGGCACTCCTGGATACTTGGCACCTGAAACATTGAAAGCTAATATGTTTGAAGATGCGCCTGGTTATGGCAAGGAAGTCGATGTGTAAGCTTTCTATTTTTATTTCTAACTAAATAGTAGAGGCAGGGTTGATTCACGAGGCGTTTGAAAAAAGGAGTAGGTTCTCAATTCGTCGGAATCTTTTTTCCATTTTATTATTTTTTATGTATGTTCCCAGATTACTCAAAGACCAGATTACCCGTTTGAAAGGGTTTGCAAGTAGTCCCATATAAATTTGGTGAAGATCTGATGAATATCTTTGGAGATGCAGAACAGAACTCCTCAATGGATAAGAGTAAATTGCTCGCGATCAGTGTAACAGCTTAGTAAACAGTAGGGTTGTAACTAGGCATATCATATTATAAGTACAGTGGGACCACTAAAAATTGTGAAATTAAAAATAAGTCAGTTTAATTTTTCTTTTGAAATTTTTTTATGGACAGCACAGCTATCCATAACATCCATACTAATATTATTAATGCGAAAGTGTGTCTGTCTATCTATCTGCTAGCTTTTCATGGCCCAACAGTGTTACCGATTTTCTTAAAAATTGGTGCAGAATTAGCTTGCATCCTGGGGAAGGACATAGGCTACTTTTTATCCCGCAAAATCAAAGAATCCTCACGAGATTCTTAAAGGTCTATCTGTTTAACCGATTTTTATGAAATTAGGTACAGAGGTAGCGTCCCACAAATTGACATGGGCAACTTTTTATCGCGGAAAAGCAAAGAGTTCCCATGGGATTTTTTTAAAAATCTATATCCACGTAGATGAAGTCGCGGGCATCATCTAGTATTACATAAATAAAAATAAAAAAATGGGTTTAAAATCGATTTTGTTTATTTCTATCAGTCAAAAAAGTATTAAATCTCTTTTTTCAGATGGGCATGTGGAGTTATTATGTTCACATTGTAAGTACCACTTATACATTAGACTGTATTAAAATAAGTTAATAGCATTAGCATCATATTACACAACACTTATGACTTATCGGTTATGCTAATTTCCTGGTCGATAAACTATAATGAGTTTTGTATTTAAACCAAAACAATCGATTGTATGCTTTTTTATAGCCTTGGGTATATTTGGTAATTGTAGTATTTGTAAAGAATTGTAGAACTGATTTAATTAAAGTTGGATATGTATCTTCTGATGTAATGGTTCCGAACTTTGATTTCATCTTTATATTTTGTGTTAACACACAAACAATTAATATTATTAGTATAGATAGAAGTGTTAATCAAAAATGAAGGAAATCTCTCCCAATATTTAGGTTGAGATCTATAGGCTGTCTGAGAAATCAAAGTGATTTTGCTTTGACTCAAGACAGAAAGAAGAAAAGAGAGAGCGTTATACTGCTGACATAAAACTGTCTCGTTTTAACTGAAGCTTAAGTCTGCGCAAAGTCAAAGTACACTCTATAGATCTCGGCCTTAGAAATTAGAATGTATGGCTATACTATATCTTTGAATAAGCCACCTTCAAATCGATCCATCTTTTTGACTGCCATGCTACAGTCAGCCAGAGAAAGCGGGCAAACCTTAAAACAACCCTTCTTATGCGTGGGGGTTAAAAAAAATCGTGTTGTGCAGATTAGTGGGTTGTCCACCGTTCTGGCATCGGAAGCAGATGGTGATGCTGCGGAACATTATGGAGGGAAAATACTCTTTCACCAGCCCCGAGTGGGCCGATATTTCAGGTTAGTTTTTAAAATTTTTAGGGTTACGTTCCTCAAAAGGAAAAATGGAACTCTTATAGGATCACTTTGCTGCCTGTCTGTCTGTCCGTCCGTCCGTCCGTCCGTCCGTCGGTCGGTCGTGTCTGTCATGAAACCTATAGTGTACTTCCGTTGACCTAGAATCATGAAATTTGGGAGGTAGGTAGGTCTTGTAGCACATTTAAAGGTATAAATCGAAAAGCCGTGAATTTGTGGTTACATCATTAAAAAAATTTAAAATGTGTATAAATTTTCAAAGTAAGATAACTATACCAAGTGGGGTATCATATGAAAAGGCTTTACCTGTGCATTCTAAAACAGATTTTTATTTATTTTTATGCATAATAGTTTTTGATTTATCGTGCTAAATGTTGGAAAAAATACCCGAGTACGGAACCCTCGGAGCGCGAGTCCGACTCGCACTTGACCGGTTTAAAATAAATAAATTCAGATGCAAGTAAACCAAAGGGACTCTTTTACTAAGTCTCTGCTGTCTGTCTGTCCGCGGGCTGTATCTTATTAGGTAGAGAGTACAAATGTTTACAGATTGTGTATTTGTATTGCCGCTATAAAAACAAATAGTAATATTTTCATAATAAAATTTATCTAATCCTTTTACTTGCAGAAGATCCTAAGAACTTGATCAGACGATTTCTTGTCGTCGATCCGAGTGAAAGGATCGAAATCGATGACGCATTGATGCATCCTTTCTTCAATACAGTGGTGAGATTTTATTTCATTTTTGTGCTGCCCTAGTAAATTTCTATATGCTGATTAGATTTTTTCTCTCTTATATTTATTCACTTTATTTAAATAATTATTCTTTCACTTTGCTGTTTGCGTAAAATTTTCTGTAGTTCGCTTTTTCGTTTTAATATGCACTGCTAAAATATAGAATGCCCTTCCGGCTTCTGTTTTCCCCGCCAATTATGTAAAGCAGAGTGAATAGACGTCTTTATGCAGGCCTGCTCCTTAGGCAGCATCATCACCACTGTTTGGTATGATTGCAGTCAAGCGCAAGCCTCTACAGTTAAAAAGTCATTATTTTTAACCACGCAAGCAACCGTACCTCAAAAGGAAAAACGGAACACTTATAGGATCACTTTGTTGTCTGTCTGTCTGTCCATCTGTCCATCCGACTGTCGTGTCTGTCAAGAAACCCTAAAGGGTACTTCCCGTTGACCTAAAATCATGATAGCACCAGTTCAGGAATAAATCTGAAAACCGCAAATTTGTGGTTACATCATTAAAAACAAATTAAAATGAGTTTCAATTTTCAAATTCTTAAATATTAGTGGTTCATAGTGACTTCTTTTGCATTAATATGGCTTTAAAAATCTTAAAGCATTTGTTTTCTTATTAATATTTTTCGTCTTTAATATGGCTGTATCTAATTTTCAGCGAAACTGAATAATGCTTAGATAGTAAATAATTTACGTACACTACAAAATAGTGTAAGACACGTTAGTAGGTACAGCTTTTTGCACTTGCTTGAAATTTTATTTATTTATGCGTTTTTATATATTAGAATAAAAATTTTGTTTTAAATTTTTCGAGTTGAATGAAAAAAACGTATGAACAAATAAAAAGGAATCACACTTGTAAAGATCTATTGATTTGTTTAGCATGTAGCATTTCATCAAAGCGAACTATTCGTACAAGCAAATGTTGCTATTTTTGATAAGAAACTGTTCTTGTTGACGATTAATAAAACCCGTGTTGCCATAATTTCGTATTTAATGTGTTAATTCGGGTGTATACAAATGAAATAGCAAATTTTTTGTGGTTTAGCAGAGGCACATGTAAATACAGGGTGAGTGTTCATAAAGTGCACATTTTATTATAAAAACAGGGTAAGCTCCAATTCCATAAACGGAAAACTTAATAAAAAATACTTTTTTGCACAGAATTTAACATTTTTTTATCAGCAAGATTTTTTTTTTAAGCAAGTGGTGTATTGTGTTAAAATAAAAACAATAATGATTGTAAATAAAGTAAGACAATGACGATGTATTACAATTTAATTTTTTCGTACTATTTAAAAACATTTTTTTGAATAATATGTTATGGTGTTTTCCATCGATAAAATCTGCTTTCACCCTATTTCGTATGTGTACTTTATGACGTCTCTCCCTGTATTATATGTTGTCAAGTTGGCGGGGTTATAATATGAGATTTCAAAAGTAACTGCGAATTTTCGCTTTGATGGCATGTTTCTACATTATTGTTCCCTGGTAGCTATGGGACCAGGACATGACACCGCTGAAGAAGTCTTACTCCTGCGCCAGCCGCAAAATGTCCAGGATCGACGAGTTGGCTATGGTAATGATTTAGGAGTTTGTGCCTTTTATACTAACACACACAGCATTCAATTGTTACACAGCACACTTTTCTGTTACAAAGAACCCAGTAGAACAAAAGGAGCTGACGAATAAAACGGTGTATGTAATTGCGTGAAATATTTTACAGGTAATGCAAAAACTAAATGAAAGCTGTTGAAACTCTATTGTACCCTCTTAGGCGAAATCACAAAGTTCGGGCTGAATTTTATCAGAGTTTTAGGCCGTCTTGCTTGGAAATGAATCCAGATTGTATTCAGCGATCGAAATCACGAACTTTGGACTCCACTTTAACACGGTTTTAGGCCGTGTTGCTTGGAACTGAGTTATGACTTGTATTTAAAAACGTACGGATTAAAAAGAAAAAAAAAAATTGGTCAAAAGTGGGCTTTTAAAAACACCGCTTTGTTCGCCAGCTATGAAAATAAATAACCTCCCACTTCTTGAAGTAATTTTTTAAGAAAGTGGGAATTAGATGATTAAAGGCCAAATAAACAGGATTACATTTTTATTTACCGGTAAAAGATAATTTCGTGCAGCTATTTTGTAGTTTCAATACATAGATAAAAGCTACCAGTTTTTCAACAGCGCTAGACTATGACTATGACTATGACTTCCACTTTAGTATTACAATAATTTCAGTAGCATAAGCGAGCATTGCTCTATATGCTCATAAATATCCTTTGAAATTACTTCTTACTCATTACAATTTAAAATATCACTTGCATTAGGGACTTTTAAGCTGCATGTTTCTAGCATGTGCATGTTTTCTTGATATCGAAATTTCTTTTGAGTGTTTAATATATAATTTGGTGCAATAATTTTTTTTAACGTCCTTCCTTTCTATCGTCGAAGATCAAAATGAGCTACGATGATTTGACTTTGAATTTTTAGGTCATTGCTGATATTATGAGCAAGATTCTGTGATAACTTGTATTTGAGTTGGTTTACATCACAATCTGCTAAATCTCTACTAATAAAATAAATTGCGGAATTAGTTTCTCAATAGGTTCACGCCTAAAATAATCGGTACAACCTTTCAATGTGCATAATAAATTAACTTTTTTATTTGGGTACTTGGTTATTAATTTGTTTCTGGGAACAACTAATCAACTATCTATCGGTGATTTTTATGATAATTATATTACCTAAGCACTCTCGCTAAAGAAGAAATAAATTGGAAATGGCGGCACACTATACACAGGTCCAACGACGATATCCTAGTTGCGATGATTGATAGCCCACTGCGCCGAACTTCCGGAAGGGCACGCATTATTTTGCGCGTTTTAAGGTATTATATATAACATGCTTTAACTGCGAAGGAAAATATTATGAGGAAACATACATGACTGAGAGTTCTCCATAATGTTATCAAAAATGTGCATATTCTGCCAATACTCACTTGGCCAGCGTGGTGGACTAAAGTTTAAAACTTTCTCATTCTGAAAGGAGACTAGCGGATCGGCGATGGGTTGAAAAGTTATACACAAGTATAGTGTGTAAATGCCACCTGTTTTCGATTGGTTTCTTTTTTGGCACGAGTTACAGTACTTACTACTTTTAAAAGTCGCATCAGAAATTTCGTTTGCGCAGAAAAGCGGAACCTAACGCCGGCTAAAACCAAACAAATTAGTAAAATAAGAACAACAGAAATTCGTGCTATCTAGCGCGTACACAACATGGCGTGCAGTTAACAACCAATAGTGGACGGACGCGCGATATGATTGGCTGAGACGTTTTCCAACTCAAAAATAAGATTTCTGCGCACATCGGCGTAACTTATAAAAGTGGTAGTACTGTATGCGTAGTTATCTGTTTTATCTGTGTTTGGGATTTCGGGATAGACTCGCTTTGCTATAGATGATATAAATGAAACGTTAACTGGCAGGCAATAAAGGCAAGCGGCTTCAATGCGCGCGCCAAGTTGAGGCTAGCCATGGTGACGGTTCGCGCGGCGGTGCGGCTGCGTCACCTGCCGCACACGTCCGCGCGCGCCATACCGCTGTGCGACGCACTGCGGGATCCGTACGCTATGCGAGCGCTGCGTAAGGTGAGAAAATTATTTTGTTTGTGGTCTTATTTATTATTCACGTTGGTCTATTGGTTGGCATGTTTGACTGGGGATGACGAGGACCTGGATTAGATTACGGGTCGAGCTAAGAAATAGGTATTTGATTTTTCTGTCAGTAAAATTCTCAGTACTAGCCCGGAATTAGGGCTGTTTCAAACCCGTGTCTCAGAGAACACGTAAAACCGTCACCTGATCTCTCCAATTTTGACAGATTTCCGTCCCATCAATCAACCCGATTGGTTGATTCAAATGCGAGTCAAACCACGTTACCGCGTTTTCCAATAAACTCCTTGTAAGAGTCCATTTCTAGAAGCCGTGATAGCCTAGCGGTTGAGAAGTCCGCTTCCTATACGGGAGACCGGGCGTTTCGATCCCGGGCACGCGCTAACTTTTCAAGTTATGTGCGTTTTCAGAAATTAAAATATAACACTTGCTTTAACGGTAAAGAAAAACATCGCGAGGAAACCTGCATACCTGAGAGTTCTCCATAATGCTCTCCAATATGTGTGAAGTTTGCAAATCCGCTCATGGCCAGCGTGGTGGACTATAGCCAAACTCTTCTTATTCTGAGAGGAGACCCATGCTCGGTAGTGAGTCGGCTCGATGGGTTGATCATGATGAAGAGACCATTTCATATGCATGAACTCGTGTACGTTCCAGGTCATCGATGGTTGCGCATTCCGCGTGTATGGGCACTGGGTCAAAAAGGGCGAGGGACAAAACCGCGCGGCTCTTTTCGAGAACACGCCCAAGACGGAGCTGAAGAGTCTCTATGTCAGCAACCTGAGCCGATAGCCAACGTGTCCGCACTACAGGCGATCTCTTGCTGCTTCTGTTCTCCTAGTCACTCGGTAACTACTGCCTTATATATACCACATCATATTTATTACAGTTACAGAAGGCCCATTCCGGAAGGTCGTTTAAAATAAATAGCAACTCTTCTGACGACGTATTAAAGTGCAATTCAATTCGCACAGCGCTGTGGCCTAAAATTTTATGAACTCCTCTCTTTCTCGATCTGAGGACTGCCGCCAGAAGAGATAGCTCAAAACTATGAAATAACAGTGGTTTATTTTTTACCAAATGCGCCCAACCCCCCTAAAGTTTTCATTTCATTATATCATTATTTGTTGCTTATTAAATAAGCAACAAGAAATGAACGTTCCTTTTTTACCCGATTACGGCAAAGCCAAAAGGAAGATCAGGGTGACATAGGCTACATTTTATACGACAAAAATTGACCTAACGGATGTTACATCCAAAAAATCTCCATTTTTTTTTTAATTTTGCTATTGTATCGAATGGGATATCAAATGAAAGAGGAAACAATTCATGAGTTCATAAACATAAATATAGTACAATGTTAAAATACACCGAGTGACAGAAAATCAATTTTACTATATCTATCGCTAACTATCAACAGTTCGCGGGTAGTAGTCGGGTTTTAGTGCTGTTTTTCTTTATCCTGTTTTTTTTTTTAGGTGTCTGGGTGGCAGCATCATAGAAGACACGAGCCAATACAGACGGCCCGAGCAAGTGTGTGTGACGTAGGTTAGTCTAAAGGCAAATTTTATAGTATCCGTACTAGTTAATTTAATCGCGTCCTCTCTTATTGTATAATTATTATGTATTGTGTTACTCTGAGAGGACGCCTTACGTTTATCTAATAACGTAAGTATTATTGTAGTTAGCAATCTCCTAATTAGCAATAAATGCAAGAATGCAATAACTTTACTATTGTATTGTTGTTCTGAACAAAGATTTTTATGTAGTTGTATCGGTAGTTTTGTATATTGTTTTATTTTTAAATTTAGATTAATTATAATATAAAAATATGTATATTCTTTAGTATTATTGAATTAAACGTACCTATTTTTAAATGAACACCACCAAATATTCAGGTGAAATCATCTCACCGATATTCTACGCAGTTTTTTTATCGCGAGATATGCTTGCTTCACAATCATGCTTAATAAAAAGCAATGTAGTCTACGTAGACCTCATGGAGCCCGGTTGTCTAGTAGATGCCTATTCACTCTTGCCTTGAAAATATTTAGGTTGTAGGTTGTAAAATGTAAAGTGGAGAGATCTATTTGAACTCAAAAGTAATTTTGTAAAATTAAATATACAAATAAATAAACAAAGGGTCTGTTAATATAATGTTTAACATATACAATCTGTATTACAATTCTATCTGTTAAAAATACTGCTTAACTGAATATACATATTCATCATTGTATTTCATTGTATTATGATGAATAAAATCATAACCCTTCCTTTCGGCTTTGCCGTAGTCGGGTAAAAAGTGAAAGCAAACATAAAAAAGTAGGTAATTTAATTAAAAAGACAGGAGTTTACACTTAAAATGTTATGATACTGCTTAGTTAACAAAGGATATATTTATTCAATGTTTCAGGAAAGATGCATAGCTTTTCAACAATATTTCTTTAAACATTGTCAATATTAACATTGAAAAGAATTAATTGAACCTTACAATAATAGCGAAATTTGTACTAATATGTAATATATTAAATATTTATTTATTTAATAAAAAACATATGTTTTTAAAGTTGTGTCGTTTTCTAATAAAGTTTGACGTGTGTATCTGTCTGTGGCATCGTAGCTCCTAAACTAATGAACCGATTTTAATTTAGTTTTTTTTTGTTTGAAAGGTGGCTTGATCGAGAGTGTTCTTAGCTATAATCCAAGAAAATCGGTTCAGCCGTTTGAAAGTTATCAGCTCTTTTCTAGTAACTGTAATCTTCACTTGTCGGGGGTGTTATAAATTTTTAATTTACACTTGTTTTGATTTAAACAATTTACTGATTTGTCAATCGCCAGATCAACCAACCCCTGCCCTCACCCACTCTACCCCCCCCCCCCCCCCCCCCCGCTATTTGTCAAAAGATACCAATCAATTTTGACAAATAACAATGGATGTTGATGATGGAGCAGCAAGGTAGGAAGTGTACCAGCCTCGTCGGCCTCGCACACAAAGAGTTCTGTACCAGTCGTATATGAAAAACCACTTTTTTGTGATATGCCTAACTACAAATTTACGGTTCATGATTCTTGGTAACCTTAGTAGTAGTAACCTTAGGTTACTTTCCGTTGACCAACTTTCCTAGTAACCTCGGTTTTGATTTGCTTGATGGGCCTAGACAGATGGACAGACAAGGGTTCGTCTTTTTCTATGGGAGATACGGAACCCTAAGAACAGATATAATAATAGAACATAAATAGAGCCTCAATAGCACAACGGTTGAGGAGCGGACTGAATTCCTAAAGGTCGCGCGGTTCCAACCCCACCCAATGAACTATTGTCGCACCGACTCCTAGCACAAGTTTTACATTTAGTTGGAGGGGAAAAGGGAATATTAATCACGATTTAGCATGTCTAATATTCTAAAAAAAAAGAAAAAAATGCATAAGTATAAATAAGGAAGTCGGTTAAAAAATAGATTATTGTACACAAGCGTGGGAACTATGGAAACTTAAAAATAAAATAAGTTGGTACCTAGCCTTTTCCTGACTGGCTAGCTATAATAATATTCGTTTTATCAAATATAGACCCACACATTTCACAGGTCGGCGATGATTTTCTACTCTTGAAACGCTGAAAAAAGAATACATATTGTGAAGAGAAAATCCTACGAAAAATGATCGCAAAGATTAATAGTGAAGTGATTAGTCTTGTTGTAGGATGTCTGGACTCATGAATTATATACTACGTAAGTACAAAATAAAGAACCTATTTTGTTAGTAGAAAAATAGGATATTGACGATGTACTGGTAAGTCGTATTTTTTTGCATTACGTAGACTAGTTGTATCAGTAGGTAAGTACAAAATGAGTAAAATAATATTATATAGTATCACATCTAAATCGCATATATATGTACCTACCTACATATATTCCATAATTATCATGGCTGGCTCACTACTGAGAACAAGTCTCTCTGAATAAAAACGCTGGCTTCGTATGAATTGGCAGAATGTACACACCTATGAAAACATTGTGGAGAGCTGTCAGGCATGCTGGTTTCTTCACGATGGTTTCTTTCACCGTTTGAAGCATTAATCACTCAATCATCAAAAAAACCGATAAGGTTTGTAATATTAGTAGGATATAGATTTCATTATTATAATCATCAACCAATCGCCCGCTCACTACTGAGTACAGATCTCTCAAAATGAGAATGGTTTCTCTTAGACCTAGTCTACCATGCTGGCTAAATGGGAATTGGCAGATGTCGCACATCTTTAAGAACGTTATGGAGAACTCGGGCATTTAGGTTTCCTCACAATGTTTTCCTTCACCGTAAGGGCGTTTGTGCAGTCATTCATATTACTTTTCGTAATAATCCGTTTTTTACGTCAAAAAATTCATCAAATACGGATCGAACAAAGATGATTTACAGATGAGAAGACGATTTTACAAAGACAAAGCGATTCTGTTGTCAGCAGTAGGTACCTACTTACTAAGAGGAAAAGTCAGTAGGTATTTGCAGACTTCCCTTTTTTACGAAATAGTGGAAAAGTTTCCTTGTTATTTTGATAATCGGGCGGGAATTGTAGATACGCTGTTGCAATAAACTGTACAATCCCCTTGTTGCCGTTCCATTTATCTCCTATTTTTCTCTTTTTTAAATACTCATTCTTTCCATATTAAATAAGCTTTCCTTCGGGCAAGCATAGCTGTCAGTATTAAAAATAATATATAGTAATTTTTAGTAAAAGATATTTCATTATAGCTATGCATACTTATACGTTTACAGTTACGCATCGGCGAGGATGTTAAGTGAAAATAAAAAATGTCAACTTTTTATTCTGCGCGCACCATCGCCGATGAAGTGAAAGTCGGCGGAACGATCCGCACGTGCTGCGCGCCCGCGCCCCGCGCCGCCGCCAATAAACAAAGCGCCGCGTCACCGCTCCCTTGGCGCCCCAGCCTCGGCCGCCGCCCGCCGCCGCGCCACCGGCTGCACTGGCATCGATCGCCGCGCGGCCATTGGCGCGCCGGCCCGGCCACGTGATGCGCGCGCCGCTCCGCCATTGGCGCGGCGGCGCTCGGCCACGTGAGCGCCGCGAGCGCGTGGCAGTCGCGGCGTGACAGCGGGCGCGCTCGTACCGCGCGCGGCCGTGCCGCTCCCGACATGAGCCTCCTCGACACGCTGCTCGAGGCGGCGCGCTTCATCGAGCTGCAGGAGCGGCGCCTCCAGGCCGGTAAGTGGCGACGCGCCCGGGCCGTGGCGGCGCCCCGCGGCGAGCCGACGCCCGCCGCTCTTGACCTTGAGCGCCACGCAGCCGCGGTCCGCCCCGCCCCACGTAAACAAAGGAAGCCCGAAATTCGCCGATTACTACAGCCGTTCGCCCGAAACTAGAATTATGCCATACGGTGATATGGTGTGGCGACGGAGCCGTTGACCCCGCTCGGGTTACCTTTTCGGCGACTCGCGATTGTGCTTAGATTATCCCGGCGCGAGTGACAATCGCCCCGTTGCGTGGCTAACTTGACACTCGTCGAGTAGCGTGCGCGTGCGATTCTCGCCTCTACCGCTATGAACTGCATTTTGTATGTTTCACTTCGCCTTTTACTAGTGCTCCCCCGTCCTTAGCGAAGAATTTAAGATGACGACAGTAACTCGCACGAGAAAATATATTGCGCGTGTAAATCGTCAGTCTCCGACAAGAACACCTACACTATATTTGCGTCAAGTGATAGTTTGTCGAGTTGAAACTCATCTGTTGAGCGCTTGTATGCACTATGCATACACTGCTGCACGCATTAGGCGCAGAGCGCGCGAAAGAGGAACGCGACGGGCAGTGGAGCGCGGCGTCGCAGCGGGAACGCGGCGCGGCTGCCAGCGGTCAGCTGATCGACGCGTGTCGCGGGGGAGGGGCGATGCAACGCGGCAGGGGCGCGGCGGACCGGCTCGCGATGTGCACACGCATCCTGTGACTGCCTTCTTCACACAAATGCTATTTCTTTCTTATTCCTAATTGATGTTATTTACCTTGAATTTCCACTTTTCTATTAAGGTACTTACGCAATCTTTGCACGTTCTCGTACAATATGTAAACCTACCTACCTACATTACATAGGCGATGAACTCATGTTCTAGATGCATTATCGCAGCTGATAAAGGCACAAATAGTATAATGCGCCTGGTATTTTTTATCATGTGAACAAAGCGTCCTTTGTGTTTTATAATAATAGAGCTTTAAAAACTTATTTCGGTGAATGTTTTATTCATATAATATCAGAATTAAAATATAGACCATACAATAATTCAATTCCTACAATATAAAAAAATACTAATTGAAATGAGGCAAGCTGGGGATCTGGAGATTTCCCAATGGGACTCATTGGGAGTCTGATGAATTGAAGAAGGAGAGTATCACCCTACCGCCACAGCCGTGCCGCCAAGCGATGTAGGCGTCCCGATACGATGCCGTGTAGAAACCAAAATACTATGATTTTCTTATGGATTTAATGAACTTACCCCCAGGTGAGATTGCAGTCAAGGGCTAACTTATATCTGAATAAAAAAAAACATACAATAAAAAACAAGATCTGCGACGGAGTTAGGGAGTAACATTGACAAAAATAATTTTTATTCCGTATCCCGAAGAAACTATTAGAAGAAACTATTACTTTTCGGGATAAGAAATGTAAAGAACTCATAGAATGGCACAAAATTCTATAATTAGGTGTAATAAGAAATCGCCCATTTTAATTTCCAAACAACGGTACTCTATCACCTATGCCCTGGTCTCTCTTGTTCCAAAGAATAAAGTGTCTTGTTTTCTCTCACTCAGTTCGTGATTGCCTGTTTAAAAGATTTTTTTCATTTATTTTGGAAGGTTACTTTGAAACATGTCCTGATTTTAAGTATGTAGCGGCCATAGATCTGATAAAATGTCGTATAATTCACGGTAGTACTTCTTCCACGTGGGCAAACTAATTTTCAATAGGCCAGCAATCCTTTCCAGCAAATCCTCTAAACTTAAAGGAACTGCCCGCTCTTGTGTCTAATCTAATCTAGACTGTACTGAACGAAAGTTAACATCAAATGCCTCTCTTCAATTTCTCTACTACTCCTTTGTCTGTGCTGTGCCTTTTCAAGCCACTTAATTGAACATGATGACAAAGGTATTACCAGAACAATAAATGATTTGACCATATGGTAATTAAAAATGCAATACACGACGCGACGGCCCAACGGAGGCTCCGTGAATCTTATCACCAAGGCTCGAGTAAGGTCGTCACTAGTACCGGCCGATCAGAATGGTGAAAGGGATCGGGCGACCTCGCCATCCGACTATGCGCCGCGAGTACCTACTTTCCGAAATGTACCCAATCTGTACCCAGTGATTTATTCATGCTTTGTTACAATGTTGATATGTTCATCCTTGTTTCGCATTTGATTACAATTCAGGTCTGTACTATTATGTATTCTGAGGTCTTGGTTTATTTTGTTAGTTTTGTTAACGGTAACTTTGTAAGTATCAAAACAATATTAAAATATCGCACAGTATCGCATAATATATAAATATCGCGAATAACGCTTGTAACACTATAATTGTGTCATTCTAATGGATCCTGACTCGTAACCAGATCATGAATACAAATTACCATTGGAAAACGTTAAGTTGAATGTTCTATTTCAGGTACCGCTGCAATACCGAAATTGTAAAATTTTCATGCACTCAGTACTTTTCAGTAGATATTCCTGTCCTTGTACAGGCATACGTTAAAGTTCTAAGTACAAAGGCCGAGATCCTCTTTGGAAATGGATTATGCATAATGAAATACAAATAAAGGGATAAAGTAGATTAAGTACTTTGTTGTAATTTTCAAATTAAAAGGAACATCGCAAGTATGATCGCCATTTAAATGTATTAATCTAATGCTCAATGCTGCGTGCCAAGAGTTCGGATACTTTTTGTCAGCTGATTGACAGACTGACAGGGTGACGAACACGTTTTGAATCAACCGATCACTGTTGTCCGCCCTGTTTGGTAATTCCTCAAAACTGGCTTTTATACGTGAGTCCATGTTGACCAATAAATAATCAAACACATATTTTATACATGTAAAGTCTATCAAGATTAACGATTTCTCTGTACCACGCACTGCTGCATTGGCCATTACAAACAAAAGTAGGTACCTAGATGAGATTGCAATGCAACTCGGTATTGCTTACTAATAACTTGCCAATGACCAGTGTCAGTGTCATATTAACACGAGTTTTGTGCAAAGCCGTCCTGTACATTTAATTCAATGGACAAGATGATTCATATAAACTTGCTGCTGTATGCTTAGGGTTGCAAAAAACAAAGTAGTCTCACGAATCTCAAAAATGCGCTTCGGCTGATTCTATGAATGCCCGAAATTTTAATATTTTCGCCCTAAACCTATTTTTTTCTATTACAATATTATGATCTTCTAATGCCTTTTAACGGAGATATCACTTTTGTGGATGTAACTGTGTTTCACTGATTTTGATCTTTCGTACAGATAATAGCTTGCATCCCAGAGACGGACATGGCAACTTTTTATTCCTGAACATCAAAGAGTTTCCACAAGATTTAAAAAAAAAATTCATCAACAAATAATGATCACGGTCGTGGCTTCCATCGCCTCGCATGAATACTAGTTATTAAAATTGTAGATGTGACAATTTACGACTATCGAATCGAGACTTGCGTTCGTATGTATTATTCACATGTACCTACTCGTACCTATAAGTACTTCAGTTCAACGATCCTCAGTTCAACTTTCTCGTTATATTATGCTTGATTTGGGCGGCTAGTTGATAGTTTTGAAAGAAATAACTGTTAAGTCTTTGATTATATTGATAATCTTTGTTGTTACTATCCGGATCAAACCGAAGGACTGATTTCCAAGTTCATGTCCGAAAATAGAATCTAGGAATGATGCTAGGTCGGATCCCAACCTGCTTAACCGGCAGGTGTGGTTACGAGAGGCGTATGAAGAGGGGAGAGGTGTTTGTTCGGGGGGAGGGCACGATGCACCGCGCCAAGGTCAGACGTCGCACGCATGCGCGCACCTCGCACCGCCTCCGCCCGCACCCCGCGCGACCTTACCCGTACCTGCACCCACTTATTCATGTGTTCCTATTACATACTTGCACTGCGAATCATAGTCCTTGTCTCCTTTTTCACACAAAGCTTACCGTTTGTCTTCTTCAGCTTCGGGCAGTTTTTCTCCACTAGGTTTGGTAACAAAGATTATCTTCATCATCGATCGTTGTTATGATTGTATCTGCTTCCTCAAAATCAGTATTAAGAATCAGTGGTAGCCTAATAGTTGACACGTATGAGTAGGTTTCCTATTAGGCACGCACCTCGAGTTTTCCGAGTTTTATGCGTTTTAGAGCCGATTTCTCAATCGTCCAATACTTTTTATCTGAGAAATAAATTTGAAGCTTTGACAGTTTTTATATACTTATAGAAAATCTCTCAAACAATCAAAAACATCTTTATTCTTGAGAAAAAGTTATTTGCTTTGAAGGAAAACATCCTGAGGAAATCTGCATTTGCCTAAGAGTTGAGTTTTCTATAATGTTCTCAAAGGTGTGTGAAGTCTGCCAATCCACACTTGGCCAGCGTGGTGGACTATGGCCAAACCCTTCTCACTCTGGGAGAATAACCTCGTTCAGAATTCACGATGAGTTGATGATGAAAATCACTATCATCAACTATGGGTCTTCATTCTTCTCTCTGGGCTGATTTCCGTGTATTGTGCGTATCCACTATGGGTATTGGATACTAACATATGGGTGTGAATTGTGATCGTATTCTTAGAGGAAAATGTTTTTGTATAGGTACCTACTCATGCCGTTAAGACTCGATAGAAGGTACACAACTCCTGTTAGTCAGATTAGAGCGTGTAACATTAAGGTAAATTAGATCATTTCTAATTGTGACTCGTGTTGCTTTGTGGTTGGACCTTGCGGTCGCAATACGTGATGTCAATTAATTGTTTGTCTCTATTCTGTTATCATCTCAGGGCTCATTCATTTATAACAGAGATAGGCCCAAAGCGGCCATAAGCTACGTTTTATTCTGGAAAAGCGAAGAGTTTACACTGGATTTTTAGAGAACCTAAATCCACACGGACCATGTTGTGGGTATTCTGTATATTTCATAAAAAATCATCTGGCTCTGTATATTTGATAAATTGTTGTTTGAATTCGTGGTGTTACAGTTTACACGATAATAATATTTTCTTCTAACCTGGCGTGTTTTATTTAGAAAGTCGAGCGGCGCCGCGCAAGTGGAAGCGACGTGCGGCCGCGGACTCGTACGTTCGCACCGTGTCGCCCGTTTCGGTTGCAACGTTCCATTCACCTTATTCGCCGCTGCGCCGTCGAGGTTCAGTGACTCCGGCGGTGACCGACTAACTCTTCGTACGCGTCATCGGAGTACTAATGCCGTTTCATCATCGACCGCCGTCTTTGAATTCTGTAGGTGTAGCGCGGCCGCCGCCGTCGTTGCGACCTCGTTTCGAGGCGAGCGAATACGGCGCGCCGCGTGTCGTGCTCGACGCCGACCGTGCAGCGTTATGTAAAATGCTGAGACAGTGCAGCGGCGAGCGTTGCGCTCGACCGCGTGCGCGCCTCTCGCCCCTCAGCCGCAGCCCTCCCCCTCGCGATTTCGTCCAGTGCGGCTGGGGGGCGCGGGGCTCGGAGGTCGCACTCCTCCCGCTTCGTACCTCCGAGACGCGTCGCGCTCTGGCACTCCGCGATCGGTCCGTTTAGTCGTCGAACAGAGTTCGTCGGCTCCGGGCCACGGCTTTCCCTGATCACTCGCTCCGATACAGTGGTCCTCGCGGCTCCGGTCGCTCGCTTGCGCTTTGCCATTTCGGGAGTTTGTGGTGGTTCCGCGGGTGCGTTTGCGACGGTCACGAACACGGGCCGGCGGTTGCGGACGAAAATAGCGTTCGTTATCATCGCGACCTCGGCGCGCGGCGAGACGAGATAGCGCGAGGTCGGCGGCACCTGCGCGCCGCGCCCCACGTGCGCGTCCGCTGCAGCCGACAATTAGCAAGTGGCAATCGCTGGAGCCCTCCCCCCCTCTCCCCTACGGCGCTAGCATTGTCTGGACTTCACACATTCCAGAATAACTATACGCATTTGACAATACTGGATTTTAAGATCCATCCTAATAATATGTATAATTTGTAGGCATCATTACTATCAATTTTATCATTCAGGTAATACATTTTTATTTGTCTGTGCGAATATTTTACTTTAAATTGCACATTAAAAAGCGTTAATGCTTCAATCACTTCAACCTCACTATTGGTAGATTGGATAACTTTGTAATTAAACGTAACATGAAGCATTACTTAAATTATCATGCTTTCTTTCGGAACAATGTTATTAATCTTACTTGAATTCGCGAAAGTCGGACGGTTGTCTCGATTGTTCTTAGGCGTCTAGACTCTAGACTGTAGTGCTGGGCATACAATATTGTATTTCTTTATCGTTGTGGTTTTGTCATTCATCATCAATACTGATTCCTTGAGGGGGCATTGTTTACATACCCACCTATCCCCTGAATTTATCTGTTTTTGGCGTCCTAACAAATTTTATTTTCTTGAAGTAGACTTTATTCTCAGTTTTCTCAATACTTAATGTTAAAACCTGTACCTATAAAGGAATTTGAAGTGCTATGGACAATAATTATTTTATTTTATTATTATACTGTATATTAACTATAGAATTTTATCTTCAACATTCAGTGATCTTCACGTTCATATCCACCTACTTAATAAGTACCTACGAGTATTTCAATGATTCCATACAGTGAATTTATATTGAGCAGTCCAAGGACGAATAGGTCCCGCAGATCAGCTGATATTGAGCCTATAAAAATACTCCACGCGTACACTACCTACCTAATAATTACTCTCATCTATTCTTCAACTTAAGATACTTAACGTCGAGACAGACAGACTACAAAGTGATCCTATAAGGGTTCCGTTTTTGTTTTTGAGGAACAGAACCCAAAAAATTATGAAACTTGGTTCATGAACGTCAATTAATCCTGCATAGGGTTCCTGAACAAGGGATTACGTAATTGATTGTTAGATATTGTGCAATGTTTTGAGCGTAACAACATTTATGTAATTCAGATTTTCCGATGGACCATTCATATCAAGTAACAGCCTATGTTCGTAGAATATCAATTTTCACGTGCGGTAGGTATTCGCAACTGGTTTTGATTTTTAAATCACGGTGATTACACATTAAGGAGGATAGTCCAGCTAAAGTCGTCAATAATAGCTCGTTCACATAGGCTGCGTAAGCGTAAACGTAGCGCATACCATTGCGTTGTAATTAATGGAACTGAATGAAACATGGCACACCGCTTGCGTAAAGCGTGGACGTATGCGTAACCCCCGATGCGTTAGGGGTTTACGCGCGTAACTACGCACGTGTCACGTGTACGTGCTTGGTGTGAATTGGCCTTAAATCGATCACTATTGGCGTGTTGAGCATGATTTAAATTTCTCAATCAATCAATCATAGACTACAGGCCCATGTTTAAAAATGGGTGGGTCATATGAACCACCAGGTGACGTATACAGGACGATATAAGAGCATAAAATAATAAGTTTCAGCACTATGCCGTCACTTGTAAGCTGTCCAACAGAGTGCTGGTGAGAATTGAAAAGTGCAGGTAGAGTGAGTACATTTTGGTCATATATTTTTGTACGGCATTTTTACCATCGATAGATCCATGAAAAATAATAAGAAAGCGCGCAGTGCCGTAAAAACATGGTGCGCCACAAAGTCAGTAAATGTTTTGATTTTCTGACAATTTCCGGGGTAAATTTGGTCATTTAATTCTGTACGGCACTAGTTTCATACTGTTTCAATACAGCCTCTAATCCATTATTCCGCAACGCCGTACAAAAATCATGCGACAAGGGGAAAAAATTGAGGGTAGCAACCCCCTCTCTTTCCGTGGTCCGGGGGGTGATTTGAAACAACATAAAATTAATTTATTTTGAAAGTGTTTTATGCATAGATAATATTTTTTTACATGCCGTACATTTTCGTTGGTCCAAAGGTTTGTAGGGGATGTGGATATTATATACACACCCGTTCACTTCAGTTAGACGGCATAGTGATTTTATCATATTATCAATTGTTCTCTTCAAAAATATGTTAATGCCGTACAGTATCAGATGGCCATAAAGTACTACACCCTTAAAATGGTAGCGTCATTTTCATCAGCCTAAAAGATATGGTCTGCATTAAAATGTACGGCATAATTTTTTCCTAATTTATTTATCTTAATACTATTTAAAACAAGGGAAAAGCGTAGAAAATTGGTATATTTTATTAATCTATGAATATTTAAACTTTTGCAATAATTTGAAAAATTTCAGTTTTTGTATTTATCTATAATTTTTTTTAGAACAGTTTCTTTTGAACGGCAATACTATATAACAATAGTATTTTACACTATCATGTTAAAAAAAAAGTTGCCGTACAGAGTCAAATGATTTTACAGCTTTAAAAATTAAGTATACCATGAAATTAAGATAATTATTGATACACATTCAAATGAACACTAATTTTTTTACGGCATTATTTTTAATAGTACTTTTGAGTGCTAGATAATGTTTTGGAACCAAAGCCGTACTTTGTCAAATCACCCCCCGGACCACGGAAAGAGAGGGGGTTGCTACCCTCAATTTTTTCCCCTTGTCGCATGATTTTTGTACGGCGTTGCGGAATAATGGATTAGAGGCTGTATTGAAACAGTATGAAACTAGTGCCGTACAGAATTAAATGACCAAATTTACCCCGGAAATTGTCAGAAAATCAAAACATTTACTGACTTTGTGGCGCACCATTTTTTTACGGCACTTCGCGCTTTCTTATTATTTTTCATGGATCTATCGATGGTAAAAATGCCGTACAAAAATATATGACCAAAATGTACTCACTCTACCTGCACTTTTCAATTCTCACCAGCACTCTGTTGGACAGCTTACAAGTGACGGCATAGTGCTGAAACTTATTATTTTATGCTCTTATATCGTCCTGTATACGTCACCTGGTGGTTCATATGACCCACCCATTTTTAAACATGGGCCTGTAGTCTATCAATCATTTCTTCCGACATCTTGAGCAATTGTCGTTATATTTCAATAAATTAATTCAAATGTTGTTGTTTAGAAGCAGGCGTTACTTTGAAGTCCATTATAATATACCTACAAGGAATTAAAAGCTCAATTTTCTGTAATTCGCTATACCAGACAAATCTGTATGATGCAACATGCAGCATGCGATATGCACCGCCCGCCCTCCCACTGCTAAACATGCAGGAAAAACCATCACCAAGTAAGCAATTTGTGTGATGCTGCATGGTGGTACGTATTACTTGCTTGGTGGCTGACTTTTCCTGCATGTTTAGCAGTGGGAGGGCGGGCGGTGCATATCGCATGCTGCATGTTGCACCATACAGATTTGACTGGTTAGGCGGATTATAGTAAATTGAACATTTGGTTCCTTGTATAAATTAACACATCAGTTAAAAATTTAGGTATAACACCCTCGACAAGTGAAGGTTACCGTAACTAGAAAAGAGCTGATAACTTTCAAACGGCTGAACCGATTTTCGTGGATTATAGCTAAGAACACTCTCGAACAAGCCACCTTTCAAACAAAAAAAAACTAAAAATCGGTTCATTAGTTTAGGAGCTACGATGCCACAGACAGATACACAGATACACACCTCAAACTTATACCACCCCTCTTTTCGGGTCGGGGGTTAAAAACAATATTAAACTATACCTACGTAACGTACCTATAAACCTTCCTCTTGAGTCACTCTTATCTATTGATGAAAACCGCATTAAAATCCGTTGCGTGGTTTAAAATTTCTAAATGTACAGAGGGACAGACGGGGGAAGCGACTTTGTTTTATACTATGTAGTATGTAGAGATAATTTCGAATATTCTACTGGATAATGGCCGTGCGAGAAAACGTTGTATAATTGTCATTTTAATTAGTTTTGTTACAATAGCGACGTATTGCAACCACATTTTACTCTTATATAATGGAATAATCGTTCCTGGTATTAATCATGTTGTTTATGCTTATAAAGCAATGTTATATGAGTAGTAGGTAGGTGTCATGATCAACCCATTTCCGGCTCACTACTGAGCACGGGTCTAAGGGTTTTGCCGTAGTCCACTATGCAGGCCAAGTGCGGATTGGGACTTGGCAGACTTCACACACCTTTGAGAACATTACGAAGAACTCTCAAGCATGCATGTTTCCTCACGATGTTTTCCTTCACCGTTAAAATCAAGTGATATTTAATTGCATAAAATGCACATGACTGAAAAGTTAGAGGTGCGTGCCCGGGATTGAACCCCCAACCTCCCGAATAGGAGGCGGACGTCTTAACCACTAGGCTAGTAGGTAGGTAGGTAGATATAGATATTTTTAACCTCACTCTCTCAGAACTCACCGAATTGAAAAAAAAAAATTATCAAGTAGGTACATTTTTCAACAAATTATGAACTCGTAGACTCAATTTCTGTATTAGAGCTCGTCAAGATGACTTCTATACAGAACACATTTTGATGAGTTCGTAAGTTGTATTCGTTGGTAAGACATATCTGGAACTCGGTAATTCATAGTTGTAAACTGTAGAAGAGTTCTTGCAGTATCCTTCCAAGGTACGGAACCTTCGGTTCATTGATGAGCCCCTAACCGAACCCTCTCATGAGAAAATACTTTACCTTACAAAATTTTACAAAAAAATCTATATATATTTCTACTTTACGTACCTACCTATATTATAATTGCGAGACAATGTCTGTCTATCTATCTGTAACTATTTCACGGCCCATCTTTTTAAATCTTTGTTACTATTCAGACCTCATAGATAGCAATACACGGCGCTGCAATTGCTTGTATACAGTATGGCATATTAATGTAAATTGTACATTTGAAAAGAGCAACCGCCGAGTTTCTTGCTGGTTCTTCTCGGTAGGAGCAGCATTCCGAACCAGTGGTAGATTATTTTGACGATTCGAAAGCACTTGTAAAAGTTTACTTGAATAAAAATGATTTGATTTGATTTGATACTTTGTATCCCGGAAACGGACGAAGGCTTTCCATCCCAGACCTCATCAACATTCAACACCTTTTCATAAATTTTCTTAGCACCGGTGCTACCTTTATCCCTTATGTTATGTAGGTATTATCCGTAATCCAATGCTGTATAAATGCGTCACACTGCCGTCTTTATTCTATTTGGCCGTTAAATTAACCCCCGTCCATCGCTCCCTATTTTGTCGGTAAGTATGCAAAAGCGCGCACGCTGCCACAGTTTCGACGTTCATCGCGTTGGAAAGGCAAGCGAGTAGCGACCTATAGTGCGTTTCATCGAATAGTACCTATGGCGTTATGTTGGCTCCCCTGTCTGTCCAAGTCATTGGCACCATATTTGCATAAGAAGACGCAGATTTTGTTTATTTTCATTTGATTTTCCTGAATGAATGAAATGAAAATCAAATGAAAATAAACAAAATCTGCGTCTTCTCATGCCAATATGGTGCTAATGACCACCCAACAGACAGGGGAGCCAAAATAACGCCATAGGTACTATCCGATGAAACGCACTATACTATCTAGTGCGGCGCGGCGGCGATGCGACGCGATTAATTGCGCGAGTAGAGCAGTGTGTGGACGGGGGGTTACAGTAGCCATGCGAATATGTAACATAAATAACTTATACATATTACCAACATATCGAGTGGGTAAAATCATAATCGAGAGGAATCTGTTACATAACACAAAGTTACAAGCACATGTGTCGTATCGTATACCCATATGTTACGTAATGCCGTTCTGCGCGTTATAAGTACCTACCTATAACTTACCTAAGAGGATATTATTCTATTCATATTTTAAAATTATAGTCCTTATCTAACAATTTTCGCGAATTATAGTCCACGTGGATTTGGTTTCTTTTTTTAAATCCCGTAAGGACCTTTTCGAAATACGGTACAGCACCACAAAATTAATATAATTGTTTCACGAGATAAATTACAATCCGGGTATCTTTAAAACAAGAATGAATAGGCATCTTCTAGGTAAACGCGTCCCATCTTAGACCACATCATCACTTTCCATCAGGTGTGATTGTGGTAAAGCGCTTACTTATAGTGAATAAAAAAAAAAGTTCATAAATGTCTACAATTCTTATATTAATTTCTAAAATATTTTAATTTACGTAATAATTAGCGATGTAATTCAATTCAATCGATAAATCAATAGGTAAGTAGAGCTGTACCTAAGTACATGTCTGATATGTAACACAATACCTAACTAGTAACTACCTGTTTAAAAATGCATTCACAGCAACGTCCCAGATAAAATCAAACACTTTGCATGGTCAAGCATCGGCAATTTAATGTAACAAACATAAAGATGTGATAATAAAACATAATAATATTATGTTTCAGTTTTCACTAGACCACTTTTATTTTTCGTAGGGAAATAATCCTCATAGGATTGTCACAGGTTGTGTACTAGAATCCCACGGTGTTCTACGCATTGGCTGGTGGTTGAGCTACCGCAGCGGCGCTAATAAAGTCCATACACCACCATCAGAGTAGACAATTAATGTACCTATTGTTCGCGACAGGTCGAGACAGCAATTTTATAGTGACTGATATCACATACTGAGTATTCGGTATCAATAATTTATTTGGCACGCAACAAAATGCGAGTTAAATTATTATTATCAACTTTTTTAAAGAAATATTTTATTCATCACAATTAAAATCAAATGAACTTGTACTGACATCGTAACGGCCCGTTCACACATGGGAGTCCGTTTTACTGGTACGTTTTTAACGGATACGTCATAAATTTATGCTCTGTTCACACATAGGCACCGTATAACGTTCAACGGATCCGTCATTACTGGATGCGATGTGTGAACAGAAAACTCGCAGTATACCACCGCCTACACCCCGCACATACCGCCCGCCACGCACATAGTATCTATCCGTTAAAATTCTACGTATCTGTATATTTCCGTTCCGTCCGTCCAGTATTCGATGACAAAACGGAATGTCATTTTTTTACGGAACGATATTTTTTACTGTATACAGAATCCTGTGCCATGTGTGAAGTCGCTCATACAACTACATACGCCATCGTAGAAAAAAACGTACACGATAAAACGGAACAGTAAAACGGAGACATGTGTGAACCGGCCGTTACAAACACTTGATTTGAATTGTGTAAGTGATTTTAACGGTTCATGTGGACTACAGCTGTTTTGAATCTTTTTAGTCTGGACATAATATGTAGACTTCTTTTCGATATGCCATGCCAGTGAAAACATAGCCATATTCAGTGTATTTATAAAAAAAAATATATTTTCCATTCAATGTCATAATATTCAAATACTTTCCAGGTTAGTTCACGTGTTTGAGAATAGATGATTGATTTTATTATTTTACTTTTACATGTGACGAACAGCCAACTGAAGTCATATATTTTCAATACATAAAAATACAAGCATCGACGAAATCGATTAATGCGGTCGATACGTACTCGTGTAACACTAAACCTATGACAGCGCGGGTGTGCTGGACGTCCCCCCCTGCACGACTCACCTCATACCCCGATTGCCATCTCGACCTGTCGCAAACGATACTTATATTGCCTTTTTTTACATACAATCTACTTACACAAACAAAGATAAGATTGTCATCGTTGTACGAGTGACCCACGCGGATAGCAGGCGTATTGTTTGTTGAACGTTTCGCATATTGTTGCCTTGTACTGGCACGTGTACCTATCTACTATTGCTCTGACTAATAAATAGGTACATACATGGTACATAACTGTACGTCAACGAGTGAATTACTTAAGTCATTTTTTTACCTACTGGATTTGGTATGTGCGTGCGGATAAGTGTGTGCGTGTGTGGGTTTATCCGGTTCCCGTAGTTCCCGTATATTATAATTCTATTCTATTAGGTACTCCCCACTACCATTGACTTTGATATTAGGATTGTATTTATCATCAGTTCATCATCCAATATCCATTCATGTTTCAAAGAATATTCGTATGACTTGAGCTATTGGTTTTTATTTGATAAAATTAATGAGTTTTCTTAATTGACAACAAAGCTATAGGTATTAACCTCAAGTAGCTGACCTTTAGAATACCTAATAATAACAAAAACGTAACTCGCCACACGTTGACAAAAAAAAGGTTATCAAATTCGGACAGCCAGAAGTGGGTTATTTTCACTGCACTAGCTTTGAAATGAAATTCTGTAAGTAACTTTATTCATTTCTAGTTTTTAGTGGTTCAGACTTCAGAGGTTGTAAAAATGTTGTAATTTCGTTAGGCTAGGATCGACGTTAGGCTTTTTAAACCCTTTTTTTTCTCAAGTTCCATCTGAGCGATGCCGGGCAGATCTAGTAGTAACTGGGTACTTACATTATACAATGCTAAAAGTAAATACGTTTTACTTGTAGCATAATTATCATTTTATTTATTTGAGCTCTTAATCTGTGTACCTAACTATATCTATTAAAACATTATTAAGGTCATAATATTATTATTTATCACAAGAAACTTACAGGGGTAAAAAGCGGTATCGAATTAATGAGTTTTTGTGGGGTAAAAAGGTCTGGCTGGGTGTTTGTGGTAAGTAATAATGTCTGCCAATTTAGTTGCCCCGCGTACCAGAGTTACACGGCAATGGAAGAGGTTGAAAGTTGATACGCTGCGCGTTGGCAATGAGTGAAGAGAGGGGATAGTACACGTGCCCGTAGCCATGCTGCCGTGTAGGCCGCCCTCCTCACTTGTTGAGCACATCGCGGTCGTGACGTTATCGAACTACACATTTTCTGTAGTATGTGTTCTGCTTTCTCACTCGCACCTTTTTACATTTAGTAGTTCCGGCTGTATCATTCTAGATGAAAAGTAGACAGATACCTACATGCACAGTGTGCACGTCTTCTAGGTAGTATATTGGTAGTTAAGTTAGTTCTGCCCCAAGAAGACCTGCCTAACATTTTATTTTACTGCTGTTTTATGATAACAGACGAAAAGTAAAAAAATATGAGCTTCTTTAAAAAGTTGTATTTTTTTTTACATTTTCTCGAACAATCGATCTCTGTGAATTGTATAGATTTGTAACATTGTTCCAAAAGCCATAAAAACAATAACTACGTCAGTCTGACACAAAAAAACGAGAAAAACTTTGTTTAGAATTTTGCCAACTTTTTGTACGGTTTTCTTGGCAAGCCGTTACGTAAAAACTACGTAAAGTAAGTAAGTCATTTCATTATGGAAGCCATAAGTGCATGAATACCAAATCAAGAAGTTTTTAAACAATAACGCTCTGTATTGTTAGGGGGAAAAAATGAATACACCGTGGCAAACGCACCCAATTAAAATTATATTTATCTTTCTTAGGTAGTGTCTACAAATTAAATAAAGTTGTAAGTTCTAAAGTGAGTTAGTTAAAAGTGAAGTTAACTTTTAAAGAATAAAATATGTCAAACATAACTATGTTAATAAGGACTAGTGAAGTAAGACTTTAACAAAATCTGTGACTGAACATAGAATGGGTATACTCATGGAATCCACCGAGGTGAATTTGGTCACTACAAATTATCAACAACGTGGTGCAAAACCGGAAATTTTTGGAGCGATGAGTGCGCCTGGCGACGCTTTCTACTCGGACACGCTCCACACCATTGCGATTAATACCAGGGAGACAGAATACGGCAGCATAGTGGAGCCAATTCCGATCGTGCTCAAGACATACCAACAGTTTCAGCCCAACTGCTACTCTATAAATGGCTATGGGTACCCTCAGTCGTTGGTAGCTTCTGTATCCTCTGCGCCTTGTGTCCCCGAGGTTGAAGAACCCTCTACTTCGAATACTCGAAGCCCTATCAAGGAAGAGGACACTCAAAAGGTTGCGCGGCCTCCAAAAAAGAAGTGGATCAAAGAGTACTTGGGTGAGTTGTTACGAATTAGCTATATTTCTATTCTATCAAGTATACGTGAGGAGATAGCAATTTGTAAGTGTTTTTGTCGTAACTAAGGTTAAATGTTATTTTTTATGCTAGATTTATAATCTACAGTGTTACGGTAAATTGTTATGAATAGACCGTCAGACTCAAATCAATCTTTAATAATTCATGTTGTTCAATCAACTACAATTAATTTATACATAATTACTTCCTGCTTATTTACTCAAAGTAACCTTCATTTCTTCCGTAATTATAGTAGTAAATATGAAGTATCACTTCATTATCATGTCACCCATCGCCGGTTCACTATACTGGGCATGATTCTCCTCTCACAATGAGTAGAGCACCACAAAGCCAAAGTAATTGAGGATAAAATCCAGCGATAACTTCGCTGTACGAAATATGTATTGCCCGGGACTCCACGTGGAGTTAGGTTTTAAAAACCCTGTGGAAAATCTTTTCCGGAATAAAAAGTAACCTATGTCCGTCCCTGGAATGCAAAAAACCTCTGTACCTCGATTGGCCGCAAAAACGTAGCAAACAGATGGACAGACTGACAACTCCGAATTTATAATATTCAGTACTAGCTGATGCACACGACTTCGTTCGCGTGGATGTAGGTTTTTTAAAAATCCTGTGGGGACTCTTTGATTTTCCGGGATAAAGAGTAGCCTATGTGCTAATCCAGGGTATAATCTATCTCCATTCTAAATCTTTAAAAATTGATTTTACCTATCACAAAATATGATGTGCGAGGATGCGTGTGGAACCCACACACATGGCGTGATGAACCACCTACCCGAAGTTATTGTATTATTAATCAGTAATCAGTGCTAATGTGCCGTCATTCATGTGGCCAGGTGGATGAAGACTTACGCAGTTTGCCTATTACAAATTATAATAAGTACTTAGCACTTGCAAGCGTTACGCAATGCCTATGCCTACCTACGATCAAACGCAAATGCGTCACATCTTTATTAGATTTATGGTATTCAAAAGTATGTACTATGTATGTTGGTTACATCATTATAAACCTTTTATTTGCAATGTTCCAGCGAATTTATTTTATTACTTTTGTGTCGTAGGTAATCTGCCTATCAATTTTATTCAACAGTTTTTGCTGACATTCGAGATTTATAACCAAATTGAATCTCTGTGGCAACTTGTAATCAGCATCGGTTGCATTGTATTCTTCATTGCTCATGACTCTAATAGGTTTTATCGTTATTATCAGATGTTAGTGATAATAAAGCTTAACTTGCTCTTATGGGCATGCAGAGGCCGAATCTAGTTACATTACAAACACATTCGCGGGTGTCTTTATTTTCTTGATCTGTCGTTCTGGAAGTACCGTAGACTGCGTTCACTTGTATTCCTCTATTCTTATTTTATACCACTCTGGGTCTATTCAGCTCCGAAGGTCATTGCTCCCAAGACATGCACCCACGACCACTTAATCTTTATCGTTCTTAGGTTTCAATTACGTCAGTGAACTTAGTTCTTTTAATATCAACAGACCCATTACTTTCGTCTTCATTAATGTAATTTGGAAAGGTAATTTCATTTATTCGAGTTTCTTCAATGTACATAACTGGTACAATGTGGTTAATTCTGTTGTGCAAATGTAGTGCACAATCTCTTAATTATAAACTAAAACAAAACTTTAGTTCTTGCTTTCTTCACAAGGAGCATTATGTCAGGGATAGCAATTCCACATTATCATGGCATTACCTACCCTTTTTTGTACATCACCTTTTTTGTTAATTAATCAGGATCGTTAGCATTTTGCCTTTAAATATTATATTCGCAGACTGATTTGATAAATCCTGCACACTCAGTAACAAGCTATCAGGTTAGCTTATTCCTAAAAATCACGTTTGTTTTCATAGCCGTTATCTTATCAGTTTTACATTTGTGTAGCGTCACACAGTCATGTTCATTTTACATTTAATATGAGACTTTAATTTAACAGCTATAATGACGAATGTGTTGAATACAGAACTAACATGTAGGTAATGTAATTATTGTGCAGTCATGCGTAGGTAAATAAATAGGTAGTCTCATATGCAAGACAAAAATTAGGCATCAATTTTGTTTCTAGAATTCGTTTTTTGCTGACTTCTATATCACAGGCAAAAGGTATACTATTCTAATAGTTCATCTTTAGTTCACTCTGCTATTGTAAACAAGTTTTGACTGCGACATATGTTGATTGTTCGAATACATCATATTATGAATCATGATCTTCCATGGTTTGATCCTTATGTTTACGCAGTAAATATTTTATACTAGCTGATGCCCGCAGCTTCGCCCGCGTGGATTTAGGGTCTGAAATCCCGTGGGAAAGTTGTCACAAAGTTCCTCTATCGATTAAAAAAAAAATTACGCAAATCGGTTCAGAAATCTCGGAGATTTCGGTGTACATAGGAAGAAAAACACAACTCCCTTTTTGAAAGTCGGTTAAAAAAGTAGCCTATTTTACTCCTTGATCAATCCTCTACTTGTCTGTGAAAACCCCGTCAAAATCGGTCCAGCCGTTCCGAAGATTAGCCTTTTCAAACAGACAGACAGACAGACAGACAGACAGACAGACAGACAGACAAAAATTTTAAAAACGTGTGATTCAGTGTTGGTATCGTTCAAATAACCATATGAGCTTAATATGAGGTAGTTATTTCGAAATTACAGACAGACACTCCAATTTTATTTATTAGTATAGATAGTAGGGGAAATCTTCATGGACACAAAGAGGCAGTGCTGGACTCTTACCAGCGAAATGGTCCACCACCCTTTGGTCGTGTATCTGCTTTTTGGTCTACAACACGGGAACACTATTGTCTTTCTTCACGACTTTTTGTCTTTTTCGTTTTCCTCCTTTTCCTTGATTAGGTACATAATATTTTATGCCGCTTTCGACTACCATCCAATTCTCTGCCTTTTCAACTATTTTAAGCACTGCGTTTCTTACACATCATATGCTACCAATCTTATATCTCTATTTCTCATTTTGCAAAAATAAATGGCATCATTTTAAAATACATGGTGCGCCGGTTTCGTTGTACTGTAGGTACTAGGTAATATGACAAACATGCATCTAGCGTTTTTTTCCGATGCCTGCAATGCCTGATCTTGATACTGTCATAACCTGATCTCTTCAAGTTAGCATTTAGCTAAGACAATACTTTTATTATTGTCGGTACTTATAAATCATGACTAATTACTAATTATTATTATTACTTAACTACCTAAATTGTCAAAAACTTGTATGTCAGGGTTTCCTGACTGGATGTGTTGACTCAACTCTGTATTGTACACACCTTGTCAACCCATATTCAAACAAACGAACCATATAATTTCATTTACCAAACTAAATGCATTGAGGGCGAACAGGACATCGTGATTCGACTACCTACATATACCTACCTAGCAGAATGACGAAATCCGAGCCATTTCTGCCTTTGTACTGGTAAACAGTAAACTACAGTAGTACATGTCAAATTGCTCAAAAATTTCAATTTTTAGGTGACCTGCATCTTGCACAACCCCTTGCATATATTATTTAGAAAACTAATTTGTGCAAAGTCTACGAAGTTGAGTATAAAACTGTTAAACATTTTGCAATGCGACAGCAAATTGATTACATTATTTTATCGAGACATAAAAACTTGTAGGTAGTTTAATCCCAGATCGAAATAAGAATAGCATTGACGTCATTACATTTCCATAATAATTATATCAGCCATTTTAAAAACGACTTTGAGGTGACTTTTGTTTTACCTATTTTTATGTTTATTTAGGTAGGTAGCCTAGCTTTATCGACGTAAACGCTCGATGCGTGTGAACATGCTTCATTCAAGGCAATGCGTGCCCGAATTCAGTATCCTGAACAATCACCAGCCACATTCCAGCTAACAGCAAGCGATGTAGGGATTAGTATCTGTAGTCACTGATCCTCACAAATTTTTTTTCGCAAGCTCCTTCCTGCCTTTACCCTCTGCAGTCTGCCCTCGACTTTGCACTTGTTTTGTTAGTATGGATAGGGAATTGGTACTGACTTCAAAATCTATCTGTACAAGCTAAGATTTTTTATTAATTAATTATCGGTTTAGAGTAAATTGGTTTGAAACTTGATATCAATTTGAAAATTATTTAATGCCTTTGAAGTCTCTTTTTTGTGTAGTAGACTTTTTCATTTTGCTGTAGGTACCGGGTATCTATATCTATTAATTATTATTAATCCCGGGGACAAAAATGACGTTTTGTGTGTTGCCTGTTTTTTACGGCTCTTTGATAGTGATGTGGTGCAATCGATACTTACGAATAAATATTAACCGATATCGATAATATATGTATGAGACAACAAAATGTGTTGAAAATAATTCCGATTCAAATGAATTAAGTATGGGCTGATTCTCAATTTATGAGTTTTACATACTATTGAAAAATTTCTTAGGTGAATTATTTTTTGTGGTTTTTGTTATTTACTTTATTCTTTAAGTCTTTCAAATAATATGTGATTATTGCTACTTTTTATCTCGAAGATTTACACATTTCGTGGCTTATTTTACTCATTATTTACCATGAGGCCAACACTATTTTTGTTCAGCAGGGTTATGCTGTATCTCAGTGGCACACTAATTTCGTGAAAATTTCTAATAATTAAATGTCAAACTCAAATTTTCTATTCGCTAACGTCAGTTTTTAACCAAGATGACGTCATAGACAGTGACTCTCGATCATAGCTATTAATGGGATGGAATAGAAACCGGAAATGCTTTTTCACGTATGTTTTCGTATCGATAGTTTTTAAAACTCTATTCACTAAGCAAAAATGACAGTTTGTAGTTAAAAACTTTATTAGGTGGCTACGATCGTTTTAACAACTAGTCGGGACCAGTGTTTTGCGACTCGCCACTATTATCCGTCCGTTTTATAGAGGTAATAATTTTTTAGCAATCTCAACGAATGTAGAGATGTTTTAATTTCGAAGGATTTTTATTAATTACAAATCGGCTGAATTCCGCTCGGTTTTTCAGAAAAATACATTATAATAAAAAATTGATACCTAGTACCTAGGTACTTACCTATTAGTTGTAAAAAGGTAAGTAATATAAAGTAAGGTTGGTTCGTCGGAGTTAAATTATTGTTATTTTGTAAGCAAGTAGGTACTATATTTTGTGGTTATGTTAATGTTGTCACACTAATATTATAAAGGTGAAAGTTTGTATGTGTGTGCGTGTGTGTGCGTGTGTGTGTGTGTGTGTGCGTGTGTGTGTGTGTGTGTGTTTGTTACTCCTTCACGCAAAAACTACTCCTTCACGCAAAAACTACTCCTTCACGCAAAAACTACTGGCCGGATTTGGCTGAAATTTGGAATGGAGATAGATAATATCCAGGATTAGCACATGGGCTACTTTTTATCCCGGATAATCAAAGAGTTCCCACGGGATTTCAAAAAACTTAAATCCACGCGGATGAAGTCGCGGGCATCATCTAGTAGATAATAATTTTAAAAAAATATGGCTCGTGCCGTATTGATGGGGCATGCTGAAGAGCAGCGCCAACAAAAGGCGATACGGGTCCACAGGCGCAGGCTGCGCGATATGTATAACCCAATGGAGCTGCCAGAAACAGAGTTCATTGCGAACTTTCGTTTGAGCAAGGCTGGCTACCAGCTGGTGTTAGAGGAACTCAGGCCTCACCTCCAAGCCGCTCGACGAAGGACAGCTATTCGCATTGAACTAAAGGTGTCTCATATAGGTACTAAAGTACCTATTTTTATCTTTGTACCTATTCTACTCCCTTTACAACCTCTCGCACTGCCAAGGGTCACTGGTAGAGATCTCTTATAGAGTGCTTCCCTGTCCACTTTTACTTTCTTTGTCTCTTAATTGTTACAACTTTCTGGTACAAAATAAAATAACAAATAAAAATAAAATTCTGATATTTATATTGAGGAAGAAAATATTGAGATTAATTTAACACAAAAATTGGATTTTATATTTATTGCAGATCCTAGCAGCTCTGCATTTTTATGCCACGGGTACATATCAGCGCCCAATGGGGACATCTATCTTCAATACGATGTCCCAACCATGTTTGATCCAATGAGATGACCCATCGCAATATCGCGATGGGACTCTGCAAACTCGACCAAGAGTTCGAATTGGCGCACAGAGACTTTTCTTCTTGGAGGCATCTAAATAGACAAAATATGCTTCATGATTTCGTTCAAATTGTGTGCTGAAGGAATAATTAGGTAGGTACACAATAAAAGCACTCAAGAATACTGTAATTCTATAGTCATTCTATAGTCATAATTCAAAGTTAGGTACTACAAAACACTAATCTATGCAAAACACAAAACCGTTTAAATTCAAGTCAAAGTTCAAACTGATGTAATGTCAATGTCAAATGTCCATAGATAATAATTAAAAACTAGTCGAAGTCGTACAATTTAAAAAGTCTTACATTTCTACTACGCTACCTGTCAGGCAGAGATATTTAATTTGGCCATATAAAGTCGATAAAATACGCTACTATGTTAATGTTGGCCAACTGCCAAGTGTTAGATACTCGTAATTAGTTAGCCACGCATTCGATACGGAATAGAAAAACACGTGACCTAAATTTCATGGATTTCTAACTGGACTCAGTGTCTAACGAAAACTTTCAAAGATACAGAATAGCCATGCTGTATGGCCATTATATTCAAGTTAGACATTTCTAGTTGTCATTTTGGTCTCTGGGATAAAAAAATCGACTACAGGTGCCATAGTTAGGTCAGTAGCGAGTTAGCAGCTATTCTCCAACACAAACGTAAAATATTGAAGATAATGCTTACACGTGTTGCTTGGAGTTACGTCATAGAATGTAAAGCGCAAAACGCGAGGTTGTTGACATTGCGATAAAAATATTATTGGCAAGTTAATCTATAAGTACGATTATATTATTATAACTGTATAGTATTATAAAGTTTGTGTTTTCTTATAGGTATTATTTGATAATGAATTAGGAATAAGTAATTGATAAATGTGACAACAAGGCCACCATTTAATTATTAATCGGTCGTTGAATTAATTTGTGCGATAAATCTGATAACAGCTAATTAAAGTTATATAGTTTCATTTTCATGTCCAAAAGAGATCGTTTTGTTCTTCAAAGATGTTTTGGAAAAAATGTATTCACCTTCATAGAAGATATAATTAATCAATTGACGAAAAAGCGTTAATATTCTCCGAAGATAGGATAGGAATATTAGATATTTAATACCTAACCCAGTGCGAGATTTCAACTCAATACTAGTGAACGTGGTCGAACGCGTACAACTGTCTGTATGTCACGTGCCAATCTCCCCCTCCACTAATGATTTTGTGTACGGTACGGCCTGTCTGACCTGCCTCCCTCGCCGCCGCATTAGCTTCTTGTGCGTGGATGATTTTATTTGTTTTGAACTATGTAGTTAGGTAGGTAGGTACCTATCCGGTATCCAGCTGCTTATGATATTATAGCAGACTATTTACCTATTTCTTCTTCATCGGATTCATTTAACGACTTATGGAAATTGGATTTTCCAAGACAAACACCCTTATTGATACAAGATTTAAATACTTACCCACTCTTAGAGTAGAAAACAGGAACAGTTTTGTCAGTTTTCAGTTATCAATTAACTAGTTATTAAGTAGGTACCTATTTGAAATAAACTTTTCAATTTATTTTTTAACTTAGTTACTTTGCATAGGTAGGTAGGTACCTACCTAGTACCTACTGAAGAACATAATTTACAACAGAGTTGATACGTAAGTAAGGATTATGGTCTCCGTTCCGTCGTGGATTAAACCATTTAAAATCAAAATTCATTGAAAAGTGTTAAAGTAAAAGCAACCGTCTAAACCGGCGCGGAGGCGTGACGTCATTTCCGTTACAGTTGCTTCCGTCACATAGATATTTTTTTCATAAAGTTTTCATATGGTAGGTAATCAATCCTTACCAGATAATGAGGCTTTACTTCAAAATATAGGTAGGTAGGTACCTTATTTTTTATGAAGTAAAGATGCTAAGTAGATAATGTTATATGTAACACATGTGATGACTAGGTACGAGAACGAAAACTGAAAACAGTGGAATATCTGTGCAGATCGGCGTTGTTACTTGTAACCGCCCGACTACTATCTACAAAAGATAATGCTTAGTTAATTTATTAACTTCTTCACACTTATAATTGCCTAGTACTATTTGCGCATGCTGTCGCACTAGGTCGCCGAGACTGCCTCCGTTACTCCGTAGCTCGTAGGTAACTCGTAGCCCCTCTCGGCGGAGGAGGAAATTCTGTCGCTCTCTTTTACTCGAGTCCATTACGACGTAGTGACGTAAACAGATATATAGATAACTGGATGACCCGCCCCGGCTTCGCCCGGCCGGGCTTACTTACTTCATTGTGTTTATATTATAAAACCTTCTGCGTGAAATTTAACAGTAGTTATTTTAATTTTTGTATGTCTGCTAACGATCTGTATCTTGTGCGAGGTCCCATGCTTGATTCTCGGCAGGGGCAGTTTGGTAATTTACAATTTCTAAATTGCAAAGTCGTGCCGCCAAGTGACTTAGCGTTCCGGTACGATGCCGTGCCCGGTAAGATCCTACTATACCCCAGATTAACTCTTTCCATCTTAGACTGCATCATTAGCATTACTTAGCAACTAAGTGAGAACTGAGATCGCAGTCAAGCGCTAAATTATATTGTAATCGTATAAAAGGAAAATTCTGGAAGATGGTTTTTCGGAGAATGCAGCCTTATGCAATTATTAGAAAGAGGAGAACTCTGTAATATGCTACCGCATTGTCGACTTTTGAGGCCAGTACTAATTGTATTAAAGTACGATTCCGAAGACGACCGCAGACTGCAAACCGCAAGCTGTAGATAGTAAGACCGCAATGACAGCAAGCGACAAGTCTCAATAGTTTTCATGATTTCATGATTTTTCTGCAATTGCGTCAATAGGTAGATATAACCTTCTAATAAATTGCTGGCATGTTGCAGGATTAAAGCAAACAAAGACCCCCGTTTTCTTTAAAAATGTCAGTTACTTATTGTACATTTATAAGTTTCGTCCCAAGTAGTTCCAGAAATGCCAATAGCACTCAAATTGCAAATGCTCGAAGAGAAAAGAATGACGCACGAGTTAACCCCCGTTTTGTTTCCACCTCAATAGACATGCTAGCCTGGTAAGCCTGGTGCCTGAGACAGACAGCTAGCATGGCTAGCAGCACTGAATTTTCTTGTACAAAATAATAATAGCCACGCTATTTGGCCGTTCTGCGATTGCCACAACGCGTTTTAGGCGTCGACGAATTTTTGCGATGTGAATGTTTTGAGGAAATTACAATTAATTAATTATATTGTTATACCAAATCTTTGAAAAGAGCAATTGCCGAATTTCTTGCTGGTTCTTCTCGGTAGAAAAGGCATTCCGAACCAGTGGTAGATTCAAAAGTACCTACTTGTAAAAGTCTAATTGGATTAAAATATTTTGAATTTGAACGCATCGTGGTGAGCAGTTTTTTCGCTCAATAAACGTTTTCGTTCTTTGAGCCTAACATGTGCACCGATTTCTTCTTGATTTCTGGACTCGTAATGAATGATTTTTTCACTCGATAGAGGAAGTTAGCGATATGGCCCGTATAAATATCTGGTTCCACAGCTAGTCCTAACTCTTTATTCCTAATGCAACAGGGATACTGTATTCTTAGGCCGTGGCCTATGATCTTTCATGAACTGTAGATCATATTATAGTTATTATATCATCATTGAACTCCAAACATTGTACCTACCTATAAACTATGAATCTGTCCTTTCGGGGATTCCCCAGTTGTCTCTACATCTGGGGATTCCCTAGTTGTCTCTACATCTACACGTATGAAGACATAATAGTATCTTAAGCTTGTGAACCAGATACTCTTGATTTTGTATCATCTGTAGATATTGTGTCTGTAGTGTTTGTTTCTTTCACTCTAGAGACTAAAGGCGCGGACCAAGTTGCGTTGGATTTTACGTCACGCGTCACTGCCGTTGCGCGTACTGTCATGGTAAAAGTAATTTCTTGTGGTTTTACACCAAAAATAAGATGCCTGTAAATTTTTATGAACTGTGTGTAATGATTAACTACATACTGTTAAATGTAAACTCAGTTTAAACGATTTATTATGCTTTTATTTAATTTCTCAATTATTACATAGTTATCGCCATTGTCAAACGTCACCAGAGAGTGCTTTAGAGAGACCCCTCTCAAAGCATAGACACCTAAAAACTGTTTAATAAGAAATTAATATCACGTTGTTATTTAAATGTACAAGTGACTGCATGTATTCATCATCGTCATCCCGCGTCACTACCAACTTTTGTGGGTCCTGGTCTCCTTCACAGTCTTCTCCCAATAAAGTATCGTCTGCCTTCTCGTTTGACCACTAACCATTCTCCGCAGGTCTTCTTCTACGCATTCCACCCAAAGCTTTTTCGGTCTGCCATTTGGTCTTTTCTACTGAGCCGTCCACCTGTTCACACTTTTTCGGCTCTTGTATCCAGCATTTGACTTTATTTATTTATCCATACTTAATATTATAAATGCGAAAGTGTGTCTGTCTGTCTGTCTGTCTGTCTGCTACCTTTTCACGGCCCAACAGTTAAACCGATTCTGTCGAAATTAGGTCGAGTTAGCTTATATCCCGGGGACGGACATAGGCTACCTACTTTTTATTCCGGAAAATCAAGGAGTTTCCACAGGATTCCTAAAGACTCATCCGCTTGACCGATTTGTATGAAATTTGGTACAAAGGTAGCTTGCGTCCATGTAATTGACATAGGCAACTTTTTGTCCCGTAAAATCAAACAGTTCCCATGGGATCTTTGAAAACCTAATTCCACGCGGACGAAGTCGCGGATATCCTCTAGTAATAAATAATTTTTAATTTCTCTTAAAATTACTGGTTAATTAGTAACACTCGCAAACTTATCTACCTAACCTTTACCTACCCTTATGTATTATATTATTTGCACTTCACAGTGTCAATGACTCTTTTGCATAAGTAGTTTCAGATTAGCGCGTAACGTGTAATCTCGTAACAAATCGAGCGCTTGTGGAACCGTATCTTCACTAGAACTATTATAGCCAGTTAAACAAGCAGCTGATTTTTGGCGCAGCTAACCGGCAGCCGTTGATGTGAAAAACACTCGACCCACGTGCCAGATCACACTTTGTTTTGACGCAGTTGTATAAGCCACGCCCCTTATTTTCTATCTCGTTCTTTACATCCACTCCTCGAACATTGCTTTCCACATCAATGCCACGAACTTTATAGCGGTTGCAAAGAAAAGCATTCTTTACGTGTCAGGTATAAGGTTCATTTTATTCAAAAGATATCAAAAGGCCAGACCACGACCGTATCTTTGTCACGTTCACTTTTGTAATGACCTCTCGCTTCTCAAATTGAGCTCCTACTTCGACATGCTCGCCTGGTACTTTACCGCCACATACTGCAAGCGCCGACGAGTAATTGACACAGATTTGACAAGCTGACTGACCCTCGTCCACTGGCTGTTTTTGAGATTAGTCTCTGACGTGGCCCTTTATTTACAGAGGAGGAACCGAAGTCGCCGGTGTCGGTGCGGCTGACAGGAGTGTCAGTGACGCGCAGCAACGGCGTGGTGCGGCCGACCTCGCCGGTGTCGGTGACGCCTTCTGCAGCCGCGCCGCTCGAACCAGTCCTCGCCTCCGTCGCCTCCGTCACCCCCATCGCCCCCTCCTCCGACTTCGTACAAGAACATTCCAGGCCGCGTAATACAAATATTAGTCACGGGTGAGTTATGCACTCCTGGTACATTGGAGGCTTGAAACAGCTGGGGATCGGCGAGAACGATTCAACGTATTTTTCTTGCTCACTGTGGCACTGTCTACCACAACTCACAAAATACAACTAGCAAAAGGTCTAATGAAAGGTGGCTTTTAGTTATTTCAGAGGCAAAACAAAACTACCTACCAAAACCGAATTATTTTCAAGATGACCGCCGCTAGTTTTGAAAATTGGCAAAACTCTTTTAAGGAAGTCTAGATAGAAGAGTGTGGCTCCATTCGTACTTGACCGGTTTTTTACCTAACTTGAGTCAGAATTAATGGTCAGCCTCATTTTGATAAAGTTTAGAGAGACCACCGTATGTTCTTCTTCTTCTTCTCTCTGGGCTGGTTTCCGCACTTAAACGTTTCCGTCTGTACCACCGTATGTTAGTTTGACTCATTGAACACAGTTTATAACTTTTAATTGGTTTAACAGCCCTTGTGCAAGTTAGCCTGTCTTATTCACAACGTCAGTGTTTTTTGTCAGTCAACCATCGTATGCAACCGTAACCTACATACCTACATAATTTATTAGTTACCGACTCTGCATCTTGGTGACACAATTTCTCGTTTTCTGATTCTGCATTTTCGAATCAGATATGAGATAGGTGCGCGAAATTAAATGTAAGCGGGGCACAAATTGAATCAGTAATTTTGTCCTTGTAGGTCGTCCCATTCGCGTTATATATTTTTTTAATAATTATTCAAATAAATAAATATTTTGGTGGCCATACTTGTTAATCCTGAGTAGTGACCTGGACACTACTATAAAATTCACAAATGTACCTAGTACCTACCTAGTCTGAATTATAAGGGCGACCTCACACCTAAAGCGTAACACGGTATATTTTTACTTACACTACTGTACGAAATGTGAAAATTGTACGATAAATATAAATAATATTTTTCCTTTTTGTCATGACTCATGTTCCATTATTATTCTTAGGACATTTCAAACCTGTCCACATTGGGAGAGTCAGTGACGATTCAAAAGCATTTGTTAGTTTATACTTTAACTGATCACGGTCTAGCCCGCCGACTTTGTCATTCATCTTTATTTTATGCGGACCCTCTGATTTAATTACGTTATTTTTTAATCAGATGTTTTTAATGATGACCATAAGTATGCTAGCCTGTGTGTGTGTGCGTGTGTGCGTGTGTGTGCGTGAGTGCGTGCTTGCGTGCGTGCGTATTTTTTTCTCTCTTCGTCTCTATTCGAGCAGTTATGTAGATGTGAATGTTTCGCACGCAGGCTTCCGCAAATCCCATCACCGCCGTCAGTGAGCAGCAATGGCAGCGGTAGCAGCAGCAACGGCAGCGGCAGTGCGCCGCGCGCCGGCACGCGCGAGGTGCACAACAAGCTGGAGAAGAACCGGCGAGCGCACCTCAAGGAGTGCTTCGAACTGCTCAAGCGGCAGCTGCCCGCCACGCCCGACGACAAGAAGACCTCCAACCTGTCCATACTCGGCTCGGCCATCCGGTATATACAGGTAAGTCTTCTGAAAAATGTGTATAACAATGTTGGAAACATAACCAAGTTGTTAATGACGTTAGCCGGAAGCGGAAAAAAGCGCCTGAACATTGAAAATAAAACCGGTCAAATGCGTGTTACACTCGCACATAAAGGGTTCCATACCATGAACCATCGTAGAAGAAATAAGTGAAATGTTAAAAGGTAAGGCATTGTTAGCGGCAATAGAAATACATAATCTGTGAATATTTCAACTCTACTTACCTATTACAGTTCATAAGATACAACCCGCTGACAGACACGGGCGGACACCGGACAACGGAAGCTTAGTCATAAGGTCTCGTTGGTACCGTTTGGGTTCGGAACCTTACTTGAGTTATCATCGATTGCAGCATGTCAAATGGACCGACCCGCAATCGATGACGTTCTCAGTGTGTACCATCTACGAACACAAAAGGCGTACTTAACGTGTGTGTACTTTGTCTAGGTACTTCGTCGAAAGGAGCGTGAATGCGAGCACGAAATGGAGCGGTTGGCGCGAGAGAAGATCGCGGCGCAACAACGGCTGGCCGCGTTGAAGAGAGAAGTGTCCGTGCGTACCACGATCCGTCCCCGCAGCATCGGTGCGTAATTCGTGTGACTCTTCACACACTATATCATCCTAGTACTTGCTGAGAGTTAATTCGATACTTGCACAAAGAAGAATGTTCAAAAAAATCAAAATTTGTTTTCATTGTAGCTCTAGTCAACAAACAGTTGAAACAACCGCTGAGTGTACCAGACTGTCGGCCAGCAGGGCGAAGTGTGTCGTGTGCGAATATAGTGGCGAATGCTCGTGAGGCGTATAGCATCTGACCACAAAAACGTCATTTCGTAATGACCACGACCGCTTTGCCAAGAGTGTTACGAGGAAGAAGAAGTAGCTCTCTTTATGCTAGTCTGTGACTCTACACTGATATTGAAGAGCCCGCAAGAAACTCAGCAGTCGCTCTTAAAAAATCATACGAAGTTAAATACACACTACATATCTTGTGAACAACTGAAAGCTCGGTCGGTTGCTCCAACGCAACTTGAAATTCATCAATAGATAAAAAATAATTGTTAGGTAGCTTCGATTTGATAGACGTGTTTTAAAAAAATGTCTGTAATTACACCAATCTAAAAATTCTTTCCAAACCATATTATTATAATATGTACTTAGCAAACTAACTATCGAAACGAAGATTATGCTTTTTTAATTTGGATTTTTGTTACTATTGGAGCTGATTCACTTGAGATGGTAAAAATAAGTATATTTTCATCTTTCTAGACGCTGCTTCTGAGGATAAGGATCGAGATGAAAATGTGAATGGACAGATTTTAGGACTGCCCATAAGTGTAAGTTATTTTAGGTATTTTTTATTAGTAATAATAAATAATAAAATAATCTTTACCAATTTTACAAATGTTGGGCCCTGCCTCTTTAGGAAATAAAAACTGTGTTACACAGGAGTCTCTTCCCTCAAATAATTTTAACAGTCACTTTTGAAAAATTAACTATCGTAACACATAATGTATATTTATGTAATATATTTATTTAATAGTAATTTATTTATTTCGTTGATTGTACGGAAGTTCGTTGATTGCACTGAAGTATTCAACTAAATGATGCCCGCGATGTCATTTGCGTGGGTTTGAAGATTCCGATGGAACTCTTTGGTTTACCGGGATAAAAAGTTATAGTTTAGTTTATAGTCTATTTTTTAATCCCGGAGACTAAAATGACATTTCGTGTCTTGTCTATTTTTTACGAATCTTCAATAGTGATGTGGTGCTAATTGAAACTTACCGATAAATATTTGTAGGAATTCTTGTCAAATGTGTATATGAAACAAAAAAGTTTAGTCACTGGGATTAAAAAATAGACTATAGTTACCTATATCCAGGCAAAAAATCATGTCAATCCGTTGCTTTGTTGTGGCTTGATTGAATGAAACTTACAAACCGAAAAAACAAACATACTTGTGCATTATGGGTATTGGGTATGGGTATTAAGACAAGAATGAATAGGATTGTATATGAATATTTGCGCCCTTATTTTGATGGGCTGGAAACAGATATTGTGGATACTTAAATATTATCTAAAATTACCATGTAATATTTATGTAACGCCATTTTATAATTTGTCCGGCTACAGATTATCTCATCGCCGCCGCGCTCCGCAGCTCAAATGGAGTCATCACCGCCCCGAACCATCAACCTCAGCACGAAGTTGCGTACACTGCCGATACAGATCACACCCACCACCTCGCAGGTATGGACGCCTAGTAACACGGCACAAATTAGATCTCAGGTTAATCTTGGGTTTAACCTCTACATGGTTTATACCGGGGTCCTGTAAACCCGATATAAAGTACTAGTGAACACCCGCAGCTTCACTTGGTGAAAGTATACATCCTTATTATTCCCTATCCTGTGGGAATTTAGGACAATCCGGCCTTACTGTTCCGTGTCAATGTGTCCATAAAATTGTAAACCGTTAGATTATAATCGATCTCGCGAGATTGTAAATTGTCGAAAGATTGTGACTGTAACATACTGTTTACAAATCAATACTTTGTTTGCCAAGATCTAAAGCTAGATTAGGTTAGAACAAAAATATTCTTGTGCCCGGCCGCAGAAAGATTCTATTGGGTAATATCTAATGGAAAATAATGCGTTAAATTATATGCAGAACTTATGTTGTGGTTCACAATCTTTCGACGTTTACAATAACGCGAGATAGATTTATAAATAATCTAACGATATTTACAATTTTACGGTAATATATAAGGGAACCTCTCAGCAACATTTCAGCTTTTTAGGCCCAATAGGATTTTTCTTTTTAATGTGATAGCCTCTACCTTATAATAAAGTAAATAATTGTTTGTAAATAAAATTGACTGTGATAAAGAAACGTGACAAATTGGAACGTATTTTCTTGATTCGAAAATTTTCATAAACAAAATATTTAGTACTTATGTATTTACATCATAGGTCGTAAGGACATCATACGGCACGAGGCATAACACGCTCACCCTCACAACTATAGCGCCGGCCGAAGCTCAGGTAAATCTAATTAAAATCAAATAGTGTAAAACCGAATTTCGGCTTCGGCCACCTTCAGCTAAAGCGGCTTCGACCAAAATAGGCCGAAGCTTTAGCCAAAGCAAAAGGCACGCATCGAAAAATGAACCGCATGAACCGTTACTTCATATTGTTGGTGACTTCACATTGGCACCGACTCCAAAAAATGTTATTATAGAACTATATTAACTCTTGTATACACAATAATATATTCGGTAATAAATTAAATTATTTTTCATTTATTATTGTTTGTGGTTATTGAAGTCGGTTTTGTTTGAAATTTTTTGCAATTTTTAGTGGCCCCACTGTATTAAAATATGCTATACCTGGTTAAAACCCCCCTGTTTACTAAACTGATCGCGAGCAATTTACTTATCCATTGAGGAGTTCATCCTACATCCTTGAATATATTAATCTGATCTTCAACAAACTAAAATGGTCTGAAGTATCACCTACCAAACAAAAAAAAGAATTATCAAAATTGGTTCATGATAAGCGGAGAAATCGCATAACAAACATACTACCAAAACAGAATTGAGAACCTTCTCTTGTTTTTGAAGTCGGTTAAAAACAAAAAACAATTTAATTAAAACTCCGAAAAATATATTTTGATTGATTCCAGAATGGGCAAGAAAATGGAGTAACTACTACATTAAATAACCTGGTACACCCTGCGCAAATTCATCTTCCTTTGTCACAAGTGAGTAAATGTAACAGATTGTATCTTTGGTATACACTATAATTTTATTATTCTGCCCTTGATTTTAGGGTTCTCATTTAAATCGATGTAAGCCCGACTAGTTTTGGTTCAAACTCAATCGGGGCCCTTAATTATGAGAGCTAGTCGGGATGTCATCAATTTAAAAGTGATTTTGAATCATTTTCAACTCAACCCAAAATTCTGAGAGTGCTCCGGTGTCGGCGTGAGACGTGTGTAGAGAGACGGTCTGTGTGGTTTTGCATGGCAGTGATGCGTATTCGTATTGCTTACTATTCCTGCATGTGTAGTATCAGAGGCGCGTGAAGTGCACATTTTAAAAGCTAATAATTTCACTAGAGGCAAGATATTTTCTTTTCTTAATTACCATAATATTATGTCTATAAGTATGTCGCAGCAGATTTGTTTATTGAAATAGTCTTATTGAGTTGTCGTTTTAACATCTCCAGGGCGTTAGCCATATCACTAAGGGAGTTGGCTAACTAACGGCTTATGCATTTCGCTGCGACATATTATACACTTCCTATTGGGGCTGTGAGTGTTAATCACGATAGTGAACATTCCGTATTATGTTGTCTCCAGGTAGTGAGTAGCGGCGGGCTGGTGGTGGGCGGCGCGGCGCTGCAGCTGCTGTCGACGGGCGCGGGGCTGCGCGTGCTGCAAGCGCCATCCATTCACACCAATGGTGAGTAGCATACTTTAGCTCTTTAACTATACCAATACAAAAAGATTACGATCATTCGTTGCTCCGTTGCGGCGTTATTGAAGAACAAACCGACAAACAAATATTGATACCTACATTACATATATAAAATACCTAATAGGAATAAAACACATTAATATAGTATTTTGTATAAATATCATTCTTCTTGCAGGTGTAACTACAGATAGTAATAGGATAGTGAAAGAAAATGGCGTGGTGACGCCTCCGCCGGTATCCACAGGTTCGTTCGATCGCTTTTGAGTAAATTTTCAAACGGTAGTTTATGAAACTGTTGAATAATAGAGATTATTAAAACACAAGTGTGTGAAATAGTATCACAGACTTTACGAGAGATTATTCCCAATAACTTAGCTTCCAGTAAACGTCTATGAATTGCGCTTGAACCTTTTTTTGGGTTAGACACAAAAAACCTGTATGGTGCAACGTGCAACATACGATATGGGCGGTTCATATCGCATGTTGCACCATACAGATTTGACTGTTCTAATGGATTATAGCAAAAGCTTATGGTTAAGGTAATTGCTATTTGACAAATCGCAAAAATGCTGTACTTTGAAGTAAATTGTTTATTTTTCTAAAGCATTAACAGCTATTAAATACATGCAATTAAAAACTTCAGTTTGTGAAGATTATAAGGGCCTCTTTTTATTTAGTATACATTATCCCAATAAAAAAAAAAACCAAGTTGAAAACATTGCTGTTCGCAACTTGTTCTGTAAAAGTTTTCTTTAACATCTTGATACTTTGAAGCCAACCTCCAGAAAATGATATGTTTAGGTTTAGCAATCAATTTTAACTGTTAGTTTTATACTAAATGTTTTTCGTTTCTTAAATAATCTAAAACTAACCAAAAAACTTCCTGTGCTATTTATTTTCTTGCAGGCGCTCTATGGAATTCAGTGTCCACTGGACTGTCATGGCGGAAGGACTGTGCGCGTCATTTCGTCGCAAAATATTATTTAAAATGAATTTAAGCTTATTATTTTTGAATGAAAGTTGTGTTTATAATCGTTGAAAAATAAAATAGGGATTTTTTCATTTCTAAATGAAGCCTGCTTATATACTAAATTTTATTCTAAAGTTACGGTTTTACCAGGTAAATACTCGGAGGTTGTCATAGATTATGATGACAGATAGTAAGTGTTCTAAATAGGTATTATACCTATGTTAGGAGATAGCGCGCCTCGTTCCGGGTGCCGTGTTCCGAAATGGATTTCGTAGTAGTGCAAGTTTGGTGCAAGCCCCACATGACGGAGGGGTATGCGTCAGGCATTTCCTGTGTACAAAAAAAGACCTATATTTCGGATCCATATTTCATCACTGACAATATGCACTATTCAAAGACTGTTCTTCAAGCATTGAGGAATTTTGGACAGAGACATCTCGAAGGTTCCCGAAGGCTGCCTGAGTTAGATTTGTCGGCTAGCTAGCTTTTTTCGAAATTGGACTTACTTAGCTGGATTGTGTGTTAGAGCTTTCTTATGAGATATTATATGTACATAATATAACCATGGGTCTCATAAGAAAGCTCAGATTCATGCTGCGGGCAATGGGGAGAGCCTAAAGGTTGGAACGCCATTTCGGCGGCCGTGTTTCCTGCCATATATACCTTAGATACCTGCAAGCCAAGAGTGAATAGGCATCTTCTAGGTAAGCGTGCTCCAACTTTGACCTCATCATTGCTTTCTTTAAAGCATGATTGTCGTCAAGCGCAAGCGCAAAGATTCAGGCGGCGCAAACCCGTAGCATGTGGAAGACCCTATTAAAGACTTATGTTCACTGTGGACGTCTGTCGGTTGATGTTGATGATTATGTCTTTAGTGCAAGTAGTTCAGTAGTTTCAGAGTTTATCGATAACAAACAAACAAACCTTTCCTCTTCATAATATATGTAGTTAGTAGCGCAAACTTGGAAAAAAATCTCGTGGACACTCTTTGATTTTCCGAGATAAATGTCATTTTACCTGACAGCCCTAATCAATTTTATCACTGATATTAATAACTAATTCATAACCGTTAAACCTAAGTGTCAAAATCTCGTTTTTCTAGTCGAGTTCCGTAGGCTCTTTGAACCCACTGCATTATTATCCCAAGAAAACCTACCATTAGATGTAGGAATAATGGAAAGAGGTCACAACCCTCAGCAATAAAGAATACGATGCGGAGAGAGATGTCACTCTCAAGGTCTTTAAATGTATCCATGCAAAAAACCACGTCGACTGGTTGCTCCGTTGCAGCGTGATTGAATATTAAACCAACAAACACACTTTCGCATTTGAAATATGGCCAGTGATTATAAGAAACAGTTTAAATCTCTCTCTGCTCTCTGAGAGACGTTAGGCAAAGTGAACACGAATTATGACACTTCTGTGTTCTTATACAAGCTTAGGTCTCTCAATTTTGTCAATTAATGTCAAATTTCTTTCTCAGATCAAAACCTAGTAAGTGGTTTAAATTCAAGAGAAGTTTAGGCCGTAGTCTTCAACAAGAAACTCGGCGGTTGCTCTTTTCAAAGATTTGATATACAATATTAAATTGCTTAAAACGCACATAACTGAAAAGTTAGTAGTGCGTGATTCCAGGATCGAACCCCCGACCTTCGATTAGGAGGCGGACGTTCTAACCACTAGGCTATGACAGTTTTTAAATTAAAGGGGTTTAAATATTTTAGTGTGAAGACTGGCCTACACATTTATTCATTAGATGTGCATCACTTTCTTTTTTAGGGTTCCGTACCTCAAAATGAAAAACGGAGCTCTTAAAGGATCACTTTGTTGTCTGTCCATTTGTCCGTCCGTCCGTCAAGAAAACCTATACAGTACTTCCCGTTGATCTAGAATCACGAAATTTGTTCTCGGATTTATTCCTTTACTTGGGCTATGAGAGTTGAGACCTATCTACCTGCCCATAATTCTAGGTTAACGGGAAATACACTATCGGTTTTCTTGACAGACACGACAGACGGACAGACGGACAGAAAGACAGACAACAAAGTGATCCTATAAGGGTCCCGTGTTTCCTTTTGAGATATGGAACCCTAAAAACATTATGCAAGTATGCAAAGTATTTCCCTTGCAAACCATATTTTAACAGTTGACATGTAGAGGTCATTGACTTTTCCTATCTTACTTTTAAGTTTTAATGCATTATTAAGTATTTACTGTTTTGACATGGTATTTAGATAATGGGTGATATTTATTTTATTTAATCTAATTCCTTTTAAAAACTTAGTAAGGCGCATTAATCTATAAAAACCTAGCCAGTTCAAAGACTTACTATGTTTTAAAATGGTCAAAGCGACTTACTAGCTTTTAATTTTACTTTAATGTGGGTGTCCTTACAATACAACGGGACATACTATGAAAGTTAGGCTTATGACATAAAACGATTTTCGGAAAAATGACATTTACTTTGTTTTGATATGGGGCGGTCGATATAATTAGGTACTAGGGTAAAGGCTCGAGTAAATGAACAGATTGGACGTTTTTACATGTATTAAGAGCTGGAATAAAAAACCGGCTGATATACCTTTTTTAAATATTTTCTTACAAATTCTTACACTTTTTTCAATTTCAATTTCAAAACCGTGTTCCGTTCAAACCGTTCAAAAGTGTGTGTGCGTCCATGTGTGTGTGTTAGTGTGATGTATGTTTGTACGAGTGTTTGTGAGTGTGGTATTTCGTTGTATAACCACATGAGTAGCGAACAGAGTCAAAGCTTCATACAAGCGCGCTACGATAGGTACACTACTACAAGCTTGAGGCGCGTGTGTGCGTGAGCACAGGCGCTACGTCGCGTACGGAGAGAAATCGGTTTATACCGGCTCGGCCTGTGCTCAAGTTCAGGGGCTGCAGTACACGTCGCGCGTCGTGTTTTCATTTAATTTAATGTTAATGATAATAATTTAAATAGTGTTTAAAATCTATTTTCTTGAACTGTCATAGATTTTGTTCAAAATCAATATCTGAGGATCCCTAGGATCACAAAACAGGAAATTGTTACCAAAATTTAAAAAAATCGACGCCATTTTGAAATTCTTTGTTAATTGACCGATTTCGTTCAAAATCGATATTTAGAGCTCCCTGGGATCACAAAATAAGAAACTGTTACCAAAATTTAAAAAAGTCGACGCCATTTTGAAATTCTTTGTTAATTGACCGATTTCGTTCAAAATCGATATTTATAGCTCCCTGGGATCACGAAATAAGAAACTGTTACCAAAATTTAAAAAAGTCGACGCCATTTTGAAATTCTTTGTTAATTGACCGATTTCGTTCAAAATCGATATTTAGAGCTCCCTGGGATCACGAAATAAGAAACTGTTACCAAAATTTAAAAAAGTCGACGCCATTTTGAAATTCTTTGTTAATTGACCGATTTCGTTCAAAATCGATATTTAGAGCTCCCTGCAATCACAAAATAAGAAACTGTTACTTAAATTTAAAAAAGTCGACGCCATTTTGAAATTCTTTGTTAATTGACCGATTTCGTTCAAAATCGATATTTAGAGCTCCCTGGGATCACAAAATAAGAAACTGTTACCAAAATTTAAAAAGTCGACGCCATTTTGAAATTCTTTGTTATTTGACCGATTTCGTTCATAATCGATATTTAGAGCTCCCTGGGATCACGAAATAAGAAACTGTTACCAAAATTTAAAAAAGTCGACGCCATTTTGAAATTCTTTGTTAATTGACCGATTTCGTTCAAAATCGATATTTAGAGCTCCCTGCAATCACAAAATAAGAAACTGTTACCAAAATTTAAAAAGTCGACGCCATTTTGAAATTCTTTGTTATTTGACCGATTTCGTTCAAAATCGATATTTAGAGCTCCCTGGGATCACGAAATAAGAAACTGTTACCAAAATTTAAAAAAGTCGACGCCATTTTGAAATTCTTTGTTAATTGACCGATTTCGTTCAAAATCGATATTTAGAGCTCCCTGCAATCACAAAATAAGAAACTGTTACCAAAATTTAAAAAAGTTGAGGCCATTTTGAAATTCTTTGTTAATTGACCGATTTCGTTCAAAATCGATATTTAGAGCTCCCTGGGATCACAAAATAAGAAACTGTTACCAAAATTTAAAAAAGTCGACGCCATTTTGAAATTCTTTGTTAATTGACCGATTTCGTTCAAAATCGATATTTAGAGCTCCCTGGGATCACGAAATAAGAAACTGTTACCAAAATTTAAAAAGTCGACGCCATTTTGAAATTATTTGTTAATTGACCGATTTCGTTCAAAATCGATATTTAGAGCTCCCTGGGATCACAAAATAAGAAACTGTTACCAAAATTTAAAAAAGTCGACGCCATTTTGAAATTCTTTGTTAATTGACCGATTTCGTTCAAAATCGATATTTAGAGCTCCCTGGGATCACGAAATAAGAAACTGTTACCAAAATTTAAAAAAGTCGACGCCATTTTGAAATGCTTTGTTAATTGACCGATTTCGTTCAAAATCGATATTTAGAGCTCCCTGGGATCACAAAATAAGAAACTGTTACCAAAATTTAAAAAAGTCGACGCCATTTTGAAATTCTTTGTTAATTGACCGATTTCGTTCAAAATCGATATTTAGAGCTCCCTGGGATCACAAAATAGGAAACTGTAACCAAAATTTAAAAAAGTTGGCACCATTTATAATTCTTTCTAAATTGACTGATTTCGTTAAAATCGATATTTAGATCTATTGATCGATATTTAAACTAGGCAATCACAACAAAAACAAACTTTACCATCTTGTTGAACAAATAACTATTGTTAATTAAATTGTATCCTCCAGTGCCAACCCTACCAAAATAGTTATAAAATTTGCTCGCTTCTTAGAAGCTTTGCCTCTGTTTGCTACTCTGTGGTATAACACCATGTTAGTAAATCTTAGTATATTTTTAACCGACTTTAAAAAAAGGAAGAGGTTCTGAATTCGTCGGTATCTTTTTTTTTATGTATGTTCCCCGATTACTCAAAGACGCCTGGACTGATTTGGATTTTTTTTTTTGTTTGATAGGGTATACTTTGCAAGTGGTCCCATATAAATTTGGTAAAGATCTGATGAATATCTTTGAAGATGGAGAACAGAACTCCTCAATGGATAAGAGCAAATTCAATTTTTTTTTAATGTATGTTCACCGATTGCTCAAAGACGCCTGGACCGATTTGGAAATTATTTTTTTTTGAAAAGCTAGGTATACTTTGCAGGTGGTCCCATATAAATTTGATGAAGTTCTGATGAATATCTTCTGAGATGGAGAACAGAACTCCTCAATGGATAAGAGCAAATTGCTCGCGAGCAGTGTAATTGCTTAGTAAACAGTAGGGTTTTAGCTGGGCATGGCATATTATTATAGTACAGTGGGGCCACTAAAAATTTTGAAATAAAAAATTTTCAAAAGAAAAATAAAACCGACTATATGGATATGGATTGGATATGGTATGGATATGGATCCCTCTTGGGTATCCCCATTTCTCTCTGTCTTTGGTACTATCAAGCTAATTTTCTCTCGCGATTTGCACAATAGCATTAGACCAACGCGTCTTCGGTCTACCTACCTGTCCTTCTTTCATCTGTAAAAATCGATACAATATGACCATTTGCATTGCAGTTTTAGGGCATGTCTCAAGGTGTCTGTAGGCTTTGTCTTTTTTCTTATGTCTTCAATTCTCACTTTGAATATTTTTTGCTTAATTTATGCAACTTGCCATCGCCCTTTAGCAAGTTACTATTTCTTTTTATATTCTTTGTCTGGACCCATGTTTGGCTGGCATAGGTAAGGCATGGCAGGATGCATGTATCTATAACGGATCTTTTAAGATGTACTGGGTAAGCTCCTTTCATTCTTTCCTTTTGTGCCCAGTAAAACAAGCATACTCGGGCTACTTTGAGAACCCATTAGCAGCTAACAGCAAGGCCTGGACTCCAATTTTGATATGTGGAAGCTGTATTTCCTCGTTGCGTTTATGAGCAAATAAGAATAGTTAACTACTTTTACTAAAAAAAAATTTATTATTTGGCGCGAACCATCTAAACACCATGATGATTATTATTTCTGCGTTGTGAATATTACCAGAAGAAACAGCAAAAAAATTGTTCCAAGCGGCTCTATTGTAACTTGCAGTCTGCAATTTGAACGATTCTGACTTCTGGTGATAAATCTGTACCTCAGCCCCAACCCAGTACCTCTAATCTACCATTTCAAGAACTTTCAGAAGGTAGTGACGATGTAGTGACTTTTTTACATCTCAACTTAGACTATTCAATCAAAATTATTTGGATCACTTAATGAGAGATCTTAGATTGTCTAAAAAGCATCAGAACATGTGGCTTCTCGGCTCAAAGGAACAAATCTGATAACATCAGACACTTGTGTTACGGTATATTATTCTCACTACTCTTAACACATTCAGTAGCTGATGTTGCACTTCCAGCGACTTGGATGCAACAAGGGCGTTAAGTTTCATTTTCTCTGTAGTCATTTGGACTGTTTTCCAGAAAATTTAGGTGACTTTCAAACTAAGATAACTATACCAAAGGGGATAATATCATATGAAAGGGCTCTATTATACATTCTAAAACAGGTTTTATTTATTATTATTATGTAAAAGAGTTTTTGATTTATCGCGCAAAATGTAGAAAAAAATATATAATAAGTCAAAAACTGAAAATCTGACATTTTTTTTTAAATTCCAAGCCGAAAATATACTTAAGAATTTATTAATAGGAATCGAGAGTTTATGCACTAGATAGAGTTCGTTCATTCACTGAAATTTCCAGTTCATTTACTGGCAATTTATCCTTTTGTTAAATAAAATAATTTATAATAATTAATACCACGCATTTTATTTGATTTTTTGATATACTGTGTACAGATACACAAAAAATAAAAATTATATATAGAACAATTCTCATATATCTTAATTTTAGGTGAAAGTCAGGGTAATCCTTATTCGTTCATGTACTGGATCTTTTACCCTCCTACGTCAAAATACTAAAAGTCCGCGTAAATTTCGCAGATTGAAATGTCTGCTTGATTAATTGTCAATAGAGGGTCATGACATGTCAAAATTGCTAGTTTGAAGGTGAAATCGTCTAAGTCATTCGAGATGGTTTTCCTCTTAAGGAACCACATATTGTCATGCCACATAGTGTCAACACTTTCCATAGTAAACTACTAATATAGCCACTGAGATAGTGAATAGATAGGCCTATACTCTATCCGCGGAAAGAATTTAGCTAAGCTATCCCAGCGGCTATGTTGGTAGTAGGCAAACTATGTTGTATAGAATAGGCGTTGCTTTGTACAAGTACATAACGTTTCGTCTGGTAGGAGGCTTTGGCCGTGGCTAGTTACCACCCTACTGGCAAAGCCGTGGCGCCCAGCGATTTAGCGTTCCAGTACGATGCCGTGTAGAAACCAAAGGGCTATGAGTTTAATAAAAACTGCCATATCTCTTCCAAGTTAGCCCGCTTCCATCTTAGACTGCATCATCACTTACTACCAGGTGAGATTGCAGTCAAGAGATAACTTGTATCTGAAGTTTTAAAAAAACCTTCGCGGATAGGGTAGAGACAGAGTTACAGACTGAGCAAAATAGTTGCAGCCATAGTATATAGATGTGTGTTGTTTCAGAAGGCAGCGTGGTAGTCAGTGGACTGACGCCGATCGTGGTGTCGCAGCCGGCGGCGCACTTGTTGCAAACGCACACACTCACACATAAGGTATTATTATTTTTCTGTATAGTGCGCGCAAAACAGTACTGGAGTACTGTTCACGAGGCGTATGACTGCAAAAAGTCTGAAAAAAAATCTGTTTTGGAATGTGTACGCCCTTTCATATGATACCCCACTTGGTATAGTTATCTTACTTTTAATCGAAAATACTAATTAACTGTTTGTCCATTTTAGTTTTTTTTTTTTAGTTTTAGTTATCGTTAGCTGTACCCGCGTGCCGGGTACGGCTAGCGATAACGATACGTTACTCCATTATTCTAGCAAAATGATTGTTTGAATGGCTTTGTCAGATGGTGGAGACGCAGATGGTGAAAGGCACCGTGGCGCCGCTGACGGTGAGCGCGCAGTACCTCAGCGCGACCACCATCGTCAAGCCCGTAGTCGTGGTGTCCAGCGCGCACGAGCCGCACCAGCCGCACCAGCCCCACCCGCACGAACACACGTGACCGGAGCCCGTGCTGTGAGCGAGACTATAAATGGACTCAGACTAACTGTCCACACATACAATGGTGTTATAAACAACTCGAAGTTACTAGGAGCCTGTGGCCAGGGACAAGTCTAGACAAAACACAAGGCCAGGAGACAAATCTTGCGGTTTTAATAACTAACGTCATGTTTACACCAACAAATAAGTTTTGATACCTGTATTTTGATGAAACTTGGAAAAACATGTTAAATGATTAACTTACGTATTCTTTAAGACATATTGTCTCTTTCTTTTGATAACAAAATATAGAGACAAGCCGAGAAGTCTTTTATAAGTTTTGTATACAACTGTCACAGCTTGTTTTTGATATTATCACAAAACTGGCGATATTACATACTACATAATGCAATACATATTTTAGACTTTGATGTTAACGTGGTGTATATGATATATTTGAGCTGATTTATTTTACTTTTAACAATTACTGCTAGATTAGTACCTGGCCGTACTCGAGCACCATATCTTCCGGTTATCCGCGAGCATGCTCGAGTAACCCTATATTTCATAGTATTAACTAAAGCCTGATTTTTAATTTCGTGGAATTCTGACAGTTTTTATTTTATACATTGGGTGGGTTGATTGGTATAAAAAAACAGGGTTACCAGCTGAAGTTTATTTTTACCCCAAACCCAATCCCTGTCATCATTAAAAAAAAGTCCTAAGCCGTGCCTAGTATTAGTTGTTTCGCTCTAAAATAGGACGAAATACCCAAAAGTGGAAAACTGTCACCAACAGAAAATAACAGGAGCATTCTTTGTTTTTTTTTTGTATTTAATCAAAACACATAACAGTCCTTCGTGTTGTGCAATCTTGTAAAAAATAGTGTACTTTTAAGTAACAGTTTAGTATAAACTTACCCTTTACCATACCTTTGAGGGAATCTCTGGCAACACCAAGAAACAACTCCACGGAATTCAAAATTAGAGTCTATTTGAAGTGGATAAAGACGATATTTAATTATTTATTCGTCGGTAAAGTGCTCGACCATGCGGGCGTCATGTGCGGTTTTGTTAGCGCTGAACCTTAGGCAAACTAATTGTTAATAACACCCAAAATCTTGGTCAGTTAGACTTTTTGTACACAAATATTTTATTTGATCTAAAGACTATTTATTATTTATGACACATTATATTTTAATTTATGTTGTTTGTTTTAAATAAACACGTGTATACATTATACGTGTTTGAAAGAGGAGAGAAATGCATTTGCGTCAGTGCGCGGTCACTTGCTCGTATGTTCTGAAACGGTTGTCGCCTGTTGGTAACCTATGTTCACTGCCCAATTTAACAAGCAATAATTCGATGTTGAATTTATCTTAAGGGAAGTTTTGAGCTATGCGCAAATGTCGTCTTTAATGTATTTTTGTGGCTACATTAACACCTCTCTACCATGTTGCTGTCGTGACACGAACTACGTGTTTATGACACCTAGAGCCATTTGCATATAGGTTTTGGACGACGGTATTGTAATTGATTTGATCTACAAAGTTATGATTGGTTTTGCTACAAAGTGATAACTTCTGATTAGTCGCTCTCACAATATTAGCTAAAATGTACAGATGCATCAAGAATACTATAAATTCAGCCAATCACCAAAATTAAAAATCAAGTCTTAGGCCGGCCGCATATTATTAGTATTAGAAATTGTCTGTTTGGAAATTTTCTGGGGCATTCGCTTTGCGAACATCAGCAGCGTACGTCTGATCTGGCAAAATTCTGAATCTGGGAAGGTCTAGTACAAAATGTATGAGTAGAGTACAGAGTGCCTTTCAGTGCGCGTCACAATCTTTTTTGACAGACAATATGTCAAATTCTCTTGTACACAAATCTCAACTAAACTAAATTGACAGACCTAAATCTATAGTGCTATCCTATCATTTTAGTTAAATTTAGAGATTTTGTACAAGAGAATCAGCCACATTTTAATATGCCACTGACTTTAAAGATTTTTGTAGTCACCCAAAAGTTAAATGTAAATGTGGCTTCACCACGCAGAAACGCTTTTAGAACAGTTTTCTATTGTTAAATTCTCGTCCGTTTTACTCGTATGAGCTTTAGCAATAAAATCAAATATGAGATTCACAAGTGTTGTAAAGTAAGAACGCGCATATATGAGAAACTTCTATGTTCTAAAAGTATTGCACAAAATGTAACAAACGCCCTAATCATATTTCTCGGATATATGAGTTTTGGACAGCCAAAAAACCTGAAGGGTCTAGTACACGATGGACTAGTGCAATGGGACAATGTGTCCAAGTGATGTTTCAAGGGTCATATTTAAAATAAATTCATTTATTGTTTTCGGGCTTAGATGATAAAAAGATATATCTTATCTTAATGGCTTAGTTTAAGTAAACATCAGTAAAGTACGTGTGTATGGAGAAGACTCAAATGGTCCAACATTTTGTCCAAACGTGTATTAGGCTCCTGATCTAGTCTCTCAAAGGATCATGGTAACAAAATGCCGGGGGGTGTGAGAAGCAGGCGCTTGCTATTTAAGCAGGGTACTCACCTAGCCGTGTAGCAAGTAACGTATCTGATACTGTATCAACCTGCAAGTGGGTTCGCACTGATACTGCAACTCGACGGGTCATTGCGAACTTACTGCGCACCACGTGCGAGCGGCTCGAAGCGGGCTCGTGTCTACGTACTAACTTGATAGTTTAAAAAAAAGAATATTAGCCATGCTCATCATGACTAATACTCCCCCTTTCCCCTCCAATTAAGCGTAATGTTTGTGCCAGGAGTGGGTACGACAATAGGGCAACGGGTGGGGTTTGAACCGCTGACCTTTCGGAATTCAGTCCGCTCCTCAACCGTTCAGCTGTCGAGGCTAAGTTGATACAGTAACAGATACCTTAAATGCTACACGGCTAGGTGAGTGCCCTGCTTACGTGCAAATGTTTCATTGTGGTAGATAAAACAAAGACAGTGATAGCAAAGTGACAAATGGGGTGTCTGTTTATATCGTCCGGCCAATCTGTTACGCTAGCGTAGGTAAAATTTACTTTATATTTTTCTACAAACAAATTAATTCCATGTGATTTGTACAGAACTGTAATGATACGAATGTAAAAAAATATTATTTAAATTATATTTATTTATTTAGAGCCAGTAAAATAAGCAAAATTTATATACCTAACTGCAAAGCTTAATTAATATAGTTTGGAGCGGATTCGAAGGTGTATATTACATTTAGGCCTTTACTAATAGTAATTTACACACTGAACGCTTCAACATCTTTCTGTCATACATTAGATGTTTATAAGGCATGCCTGTGTATAAGCAGTGTGTAATTTTTTTTGAGTAAAAGCCTGAGTAAATATCTTTTCCGAAATCGTTTGATTCCTAAAATAAATTTATTAAGACCCTTACTAATAAAAGTGTACCTACTCGCGGTTTATATGCTTAAGTTAAAAAAAAGCTACTCCTTCACTCGTTGCGCAGAAGCGTAAAATTTACAGAAACGAATTTTTATTTAAATCAGGTATATAAAAGTGTATACATTTATTAGTAAGACTATAAAATATGTTTAATATTATTTATTACACAATATTTTAATTTGTAAAAAAAATTTTCTATTATCAAGGACATGTTTTATATTATAGTATTAGTCACCTTTTTAGCTTTGTATCAAGAACCGCGGAAGATTATGTTTCATACCGTTTTACAACAGATAAACACAAAATGGAATGGGTTAACATTTGTAATTGTGAATATTTAGAATTAAGCTGAATCGGTACTTGTTATGTATAGATTAACAAGATAAAGTTTATTTTTTCTATATAATATCTGTGATGTGTGAAGTTAGATACTGTAGAACTCGAAACTCTGTACAAAAAACGTCTTTAGGTGTTGTCAATTTCTAATAATCGCGTGTTTATAGATAAATAGAGCGTATAATGGATTCTTATTTTAATAATGAAAATGTGGCTTATCTATGTGTGAAGGAATATTTTTTGTGATAAGTAGGTCTTAGAAAGTGGAAAAAAGCAGCTGACAGCATTCATTAGGATAATAAATTGAATAGGTATCAGATTTCCGTGTATTGCTAAAGCCGCGTTTTCACGGATCGACCTGGGTATAGAACGATTGATCGTTCAACTGATAACTAATCGTCTGTGTATCACCTATACTTCGACCAAGTCGATTGACTTTAGTTTTAATCGACTAAAGTTGAAAAGCTTTTCGCCTTTTTAGAATTTGCATAATTTCTTGCATCAATTATAATTAATTCACAAATTAATTTAATTCCTGTTGACTCATTTATTCGGCTATGTTTTTGTCTATGCTGATTTCGATTGCGATTTCAACAAAACGTGCAAATAAGTTTTCTATTACGTCTTCGTTAAACTGCTCAAGTCAAGGTAGAACGTACCTAGATCGACTAGTGAAAATGCGGCTCAAGCGAGCATATTCTTTACTCGGGAGTTACGAAACCCGTGCAAGGGAATTATTCTCGCTAAGAATAAGAACTGAGAAACTTATTATGATCTTTAGCTGGTTTTCTTTTCACGCTCATCGTAAGCGCTGACACGACTAAGTACTAGACTTGCTATTCGAATGTTCGGTATGGAGCTAGGCAGCTTTAAATTTTGTCTGCGTTGAATCTAGCCGCGAGTTGTCCTTATAGCATGCCTATAATTTTGAATGGATAGAATTTTAAGCCGCCCGCATTATCAGTTAATGTCCGCTAGAAAAAAAATCTGTCTCACTCCCAAAAACACGAATGCATCCCGTGACTTGTGCGTGAAGCATGCGACTCGCAAACGACTCGTGGACACGCCCATATTATGTTTTTACGATACGCGTTGCATATACAGTTCATGGGCATGCGCAAGTGTAGATCAGCCTTTACGGCACTAGTCAGAATTTTTTTCTATCAATTTCTGATAAGATCCGACTGGTCTTATCCTTCCTCGTGATTGTGATTCATTGCAGATGAATACTTGTTTTAAATTGAATTAGAACATTCGAGCGAAATCTCACAGCAAAATTATAATTCAAATTTTCCCAGAACCGATATTATTGTAAACAGTGAAAAAACGTTTTTTTACAAAAAGGAATTCTCATGGCTTCCATTGCAGAATAGTATATTTCATTACAAGTGCGGAAAGGCTGTCATTGCAAAGAGTTCCGACAAATGTCTACCCGAGCCGAGGCGTAGCTGAAGGCGAGGGTTGACAGTCGGAACGAGTTGCAATGACGGTTCCGCACGTGTACTGAACGACTATTTTTAATACAGTTGCGAAAAAATGAAGCAATTTAATAAAATAGTAAAAACACAATAAACTCAACTAACTTATTTAATTTAATTTAAAACAACTTTATTGTTAATAGATATAAAAAAACTAGGGTCGAAATTACTCATTTTAGGCAACCAACAACTAAACTAGCAAAGAAAATTTCTGAAAAATGGCGCCAACCGTAGAAAGCAGAGTTTTTTTTTTTCTTCAAAGGGAACTATGCCCATACAGCCAAGTCTTCAGTAGAAGTTTTTTATTGATATGAAATGAAAATGAAATTTAATGAGATGAAATGAAATGAAACCTAACCAAACTCATTCAATCAAATCATTAAATCTGATATTGAAACAAATTAGTAGCTTCTTATTAGAAATACGTATTTGCATGAATCATAAAAACTTCTATGAATTTTTTTAGTAAAAACTTCATGGTTGGTTTTTCTTTTTAATATTTTGACAGTTGGGAAAGAAAAAGCACGAGTGCGGGAAAGGTAAAGAAAAAGCACGAGTATGTAATAGCCCACATCCCGAACGCTTTACGTCCCTGCAATACGCCACTTTTTGAGCAATTGTATTAAAAAAGCTGTATTTATAAATGCTTGAATACAATCATTGGTACTGTGAAAAAAGTCCATATCTTATTAAAATTTTTACAATAACTGAAGCTTCGTCGCTCCTAGATTCGTCAAACAGGTCTATGCGTGACAGGTTGAGATGGCAACCGGGGTGGGGACGCCCCGTACACCCGCACAGCCCCGCGCTAACCCGCTGCGGGTGACGTGCGAGTGTGCCCGGTGTCCCCACGCCTCATACCCCGATTGCCATCTCAACCTGTCGCGCACTATAATAAATGGCTCACAAACGAGCGATACTTTGTTGACAACAGGTGACTGCTGCCGTCGTCGACAAAATGCTATTCGTTTATACACTCAGTCTAATTTTTTTTTAATTCCATGTAATTTTTTTTTAAATTGAACTTCAATAGCACCCCAAATTACTCTTAATCCTTGTCAACTGTCAAAGTTTATTTTTTGTAAAAATCACAATGTGTATGTTTATTGCCCACTGCCCAGCCAAAATCACATTATATGTACGAAGATACAAAAACAAATTATTCTACTTAGATTGGTCGAATGTAACGCAGAACTAAATCTCATCGCCCCGAATCGTATCATTTCCAATTGGGTATTTCCATTCTTAAAAGTTAACCCATTAAATATCAATAAGTTCTCTGAATTCGCTCCAGTATTCAGTTTAAAGCCATGTACAGATCGAACAGTGAAGATAAGCGAAGCCGAATTGTAGACGTGGCCGATGGAAACCGAACGCCCGCTCGCGTTCGCTGTTGTAGAATCAGCGAGGAGAGCAAATGCTTTTTTTTTAAATATTGTAATTTTAAGTTTGTGTCAAAAAATCGCAGAAAGTTTTTGATCAATAGGTACTTTGATATCCTGTAAATCAATCAATGTAGTCTACCAATCCGCACTGGGCCAGCGTGGCAGACTTGGGCCTAACCCTTCTTATTCACCAGTGGAGGAGACCAGTGCTTTACAGTATGTTGGCGATGGGTTGATGATGATAATGATGATGATGATGAAATCAATACGTATCGCGCACTAAAGCTCATCATTACAAAACTAAATACTTCAAAAAATTGTTATACGTAACAACTGTCACAAACCTCCTCGGTCTCCCCTAAAATTCGTTCACGTTCGCTGATTCTACAACAGCGGGGCGAGCGAACGTTCGGTATCAATCGGCACGCCCACAATTCGCCTACGCTTGCATTTAGTCTGTACGCGGCATAATATATATTTGTAAAAATAATTTATAACAATATACGATTTATCTTAGCTGTGGAAGTGATTTGTCACTTTGCCTAATATTAATAGTGTAGGTATGAAAATTGTATAAATATTTTAAAGTAAGAGAGAAATCTATTTTAATTGTAATATTGTGAAGCGAATGCTCATGTAAATATTGTAGTGTATAAAGTTCTAATGTGTTAGAAATACACGAAGTTATATATTTAATTTGGACGTTTTTCTTAATCACTCGACTTAAACCTAGCATTACCTAAATATCTACAGTAAGAAGATTCTATTAAATATTCCAAAAATACGGGTCCCCTATTTCTGTTTATCTAATGATAGATCAATTATTTACGATTATACGAAAGAACAGCAATAATGTTCTACACCACCCTCACTACTTGAAAATGGAAACTATTAATCGAATTAGGTCAACGATCTCTACTCTAGGGACATTAATTTATTTCAATGAATTAGGCACATAGCAACAGACCTAGCTGGCTGGTAGGGTACTACCTATACTAGGTATTCAAGCATTTCGATTTTGGCACTAAGCTTGTTAGATATTATGCGTAAGTAGTTTTTCATTGGTCTAACTCTAGCCCCTTCACATTATATTAGAGGACACCTGTGCTTAGTAGTGGGTCTGCGATGAGTTGAACATGATGACTTCAATTTTGGGATTTTTTGTTCTTGGCATTGTGCGTCTAAATGGTATTTAGGTACATATATGTAGATAGGCCGTCCATGAGATAGGCACCTAGCTATAAACAAGCAATTAAGTATGTACCTACTACTAACCTGCCACTATTAAGTAAGTATTGTCTGTTCTGCGTTCATGCATAAGACAAATAAATAAAATGATTTACGTTGAAGTCTGAAGGTTATGTACACCGGTAGCGACAGCATCCGGTAACATTTAGGTCGACATGATATTACGATAAAAATTAAAAACATTTCCGAACGTGATGCAATATTTTTCCTTATTTACTTACTCTTAGATATAATGGATTAATACCGAGTAGATATTTCGATAGAAACCTAATTAAAGGGGAGATGAGCTGCTTTTATTTCTGTAACTTTAGCGATTTCGCTAACGTGAATGTAGGTTTTTAAATCGCGTAAAAGTCGTAGAACCTCTTTCCCGAGACAAAAAGTACCTACTTAGCCTAGCATTATAGCCAAAGGGTTCTTCCTGGCTAGCAGCGTAGGTATTAGGCAAAATACGAACCTGCAATTAAACCATTTAGGTACCTACATATCTGTTACTAATTTTATTAAAGTCAAAAAAATGTTAACAGCTTACTCGTTACTGATGCCCACCTTCATCACGCACGACAGAGTTCATCACGCAATTAGGGAGGTTGTCAAGGATGACAACCTCCCTAATTGCGTGATGAACTCTGTCGCTTTATAGTATAAGTGGAAAGTCCTGGGGCTTGTCTCTGGTCTGATCTGGTGGGGGACTTCGACCATGGCTATGATTCTCTAGCACGAGCTATGGTTTAGATCCTACCAGTAAAGCCGCACCGGCAAGCGATTCAGCATCATAGTACGATGCTGTGTAGAAACTAGAAACCGATTAGGGATATGGGGTATAAAGCGACACATCCTAAATTCCAGGTTAACATCATTTATCTGCAAAAGGGATCGAAATCAACTACTTAGAATCTGATAAAAACCCCTCGGGTACTTTTTGACAAGCCTGCCACTGTGCCTTTCTTCAAGGCGGTTGAGCCTTGAAAAGGTAACTGTAAAACAGATACTTCCGCATTAAAACTATTACCAGAGTGTACCTAGTGTATGAGGCCGCGACTTCATGTGGATTTACTGTTTTTAAAAATCCCGTTGTAACTAAGTTTACAGCTTAATGCGCGAACACTCAGACAAAAATACGGACAGACAGACAACAAAGTTTAAAAGCAAATAAGGGTAAAAGTAATAATCCTATAAGGGTTCCTTTTTCCTTTTGAGGTACGGAACCCTGAAAGTAGTAAAATGCTACGCAGCTACATTCCACACTCGTAGCCGGTAGCTACGCCTCTGGGAAATGTTCCCCAATTTCCCGTGCTTGTGATGTGTCGTCGGGCAATTTGGACTTGCCAACTGCCAACGTACCTAGTAGGTACGTAAGTACTCATCTTCCTATATATATAAGTATCCTATAAGTAGGTATGAATTTTCTTTTAGGTTTAAAGATTAGTTACTTTATATAGATTCATATGTTAGTGATACTATTCGGAACAGGCGGCTTAATCTAAAGGGAAAGAAAGAAGGGTAAACTAGTAAAGGCGTGTAGCTTATACATATCTGTTGAAAAACACGTTACGTATATTAGAGTGGATTTGACATGCAAGACGTAATTTATATAAAATACGGAAACTGTGATAAAGTTAACATCCGGAAAACTACATAGTTAAATAATCCTAATTAGCTTGTATTGTCATTAATAAAACAAACTTTAACACACTCCTTATCGTGGTGTTTTTATTTTATTTCCTTCGTACTTAAATCCTTTATCACAAAGGAGTAACGAACTGTAGATGGTCTGTGTACACTATGCTTTTGTATATATTCGGTGAACTACGAATTTTCACCATACCTTTTCCAACTTTGATAGTCTTAGCAGCCTTTCAAGAAAATTGGGAGTTTAAAAACATAAGATGGAAATGTTGTTTCTATTAATAAACTTAGTCTTGTTTTCTGGATTCAATACACTTCCAGTAAACGATGATGATTCGGACGTAATAATTGTGGATGCTCTCTTAGAAAACAGCATCGATGGTGATGATTCTGTTATAGATATATCTAGTTTGGGACCAGAGGCATTCGGAACTCCGAAAAATGAAAGTGGTGAGATTCAATTTCCTTTTTTAGTTCTGTATCATGGTCTGAAAAAATGCCTACTTCCTTTTCTGTAAAACAATGTTTGTTGCAAAAAAAACGGCCAAGTACCAGTCAGACTCGCGCACTGAGGGTTCCATACTCGAGTATTTTTTCCAACATTTTGCATAAACTATTATGCATAAAAATAAATAAAAATCTGTTTTTGAATGTACAGGTAAAGTCCTTTCATATGATACCCCACTTGGTATAGTTATCTTACTTTGAAAATTGAAACATTTTTTTTTTTAGATGATGTGACTACAAATTCGCGGTTTTCAGATTAATTCCTGTACTTGTGCTATAAGACTTACCTACCTGCCAAAATGATTCTAGGTCAACGGGAAGTACCCTATAGGTTTCTTGACAGACACGACGGTCATACAGACAGACAGTCAACAAAGTGATCCTTTAAGGGTTCCGTTTTTCCTTTTGAGGTACGGAACCCTAAAAATCTGTATGGCGAGTGGCGACATTTTCAAATGTGTTTTTTTTAACTTTTTAGTTCGTTTTTGGTAGGGTAGTCGTGTTTTTTTTATTACGACTTGTCTTTTAGGTGACACGGTTGCGCAATGGACAGAGTCGTCGCTCATGAATCCCGAGGAAATGGGAGGATATGCGGAAGGTGATATTCTAATGCCGCAATTTGCGAAGAACGGTGTTCGTGAACAAACATCAAGATGGCCAGATGGCATTGTACCATACAAAATTGCAGGATCATTCAGTAAGTTGAACACTTAGTGTACATAAGTACATTAGTATGTTTTCATGTATGACGTTAAACAAGAATGATCTTGTTTCCAGGCAAAGACCAGCGTGACATGATCATGAAAGCCATAGCGGACTACCATCGGCTTACCTGTCTCCGCTTCGTGCCTTACAGCGGGCAAACAGATTACATTTACGTAACGAACACTAACACGGGCTGTTGGTCCAGTGTAGGGCGGCTTGGTAAGTGTGTACTAAAGAAAGTGTTTAAAGAAAATACTAAATCTGAAACAGTCAGTTCGCTAGTCGCTCCATCAATTCTTGCTTTTTATATCTTATGTTATATTTGTCTGCCCATGGACATTGCTGCATCACTCATCAGGAAAACCGCCAAATGAGTGAGGCAATGTGTCCACGCCACACAATCTACGCCTTGAATATACTTGAATATCCATTTTTAGCATTGTGGGAATACTGCAGATTAGAATGGTTAACTATATTTTACATGTACACACATAATTAAAGGAAACTCTAGGTTGGTAAAGATATACAGTTAGGTAATATGTTTCGATATTACCGTAACTTATTAAGTAGGCAGTTGTATAAATCTAAACTCATTGTAGTTACTTCACTTAGGCGTTTATGATCGGTAAAAAATCTACCTACCAACGCAACGCCAACGTTTCGGAACAGACTCTAGAAGAGTGGGCAAGAAACTCAATCAAAAAATAGGTTACAACCAACGTGTTAGGTTACAACCAATCAATGTAAAAAATTAACTTGTGATCAGCTGAATGCAAACCCGGCTTCCATGTAACATTAGTCAACTGATTTCATTTTTGGAAACCAATAAACTGTACTAACTACACTTTAGGTGGGCGTCAAGAGTTAAACCTGCAAGCGCCAGGCTGTGTGAGTAAGAAGGGCACTGTACTGCATGAGTTTCTGCATGCTGTCGGATTTTTGCACGAGCAAAGTCGACCGGAGAGGGACGACTTTGTCACCATACAATATGGCAACATCAAATCCGGTAAATTTTTGTCACTGTAATAATTTACAAATATTAGAACCTCACGATCCCGTTAAGAAGGAAGGACAAATGACTCCTGAATAGCAGTCCTGTCCTCCGTCTAGCAGTGCAGTCTATCGATCGACATTAGTTTAGTTAGGAATATAAGATCAAGATCAATAGCGCTGATATTATATACAGATAGCTTCGTACCTTTCCGTACATGAAGAGTGAATTTTTGCACAATATTGTTTTGACCGATGACCTGAAGAAGGTGGCGGGGAGCGGGTGGATGAGGAAGGCGGAGGACCGTGTTTGGTGGCGCGATCTTGGAAAGGCCTATGTCCAGCTGTGGACGCATACAGGCTGATGGAATAGAATGGAATTGTTTGCTCGTATTTGTCTTTCTACCACGCAACGATGCGAACTGTGTTCTCTTTCACGCACTCTTTGTTAGCGTATTAGCTCGGATCGATGTACACGCGCGCACGATAGAAGATTGCTCTGCCCCATAAAAGTTTGCCTAAGAACCAATTACAGTCAAAGCTGCAGCAATGGAAACATAAGTACTATTATCTATTTTATTCCCGCGGAGCTTTGACTGTCAATATCAACAGCCAATATAAAATTGTTAAAAAACCTTTTCAGGTGCAGAAAATAATTTCAAGAAGGCAGATTCTAAGCGCACAGATGACTACGGGGTATCCTATGATTACAACAGCGTAATGCATTATTCTGAGTATGCTTTCTCTAAAAATTCGCAGAAGACCATTGTTCCCAAGGTAATTTATCGACGAATCTTTGGCTTAGTCATGTCGCTTGTCAGTTGATAACTTCCTAGATTTGTGAAAATACCTTAGAGTTTTGTTCTATGGTTTTGTAGAATGCCTCTTATTATTATTATCAATACCAAATTACCTTCAACCTTTTTAAAGGAGTACGAATAGATACATCTCCTTTCGGGTTATTAAACCCATACTACCCCTTAGTTTCCACGCGCACTAAATTATTATAAGCTTGATAATTATTATGGTTGCCACTTTAACACAAATTAATCAGTATCTAAGTATCTAATATTACACAGTAGTAATACGTGCTAGTTACGTACCTAAGTCAAATTACACTCTTTTGTTGCAGATTAAAGACGTAAAACTTGGTCAGCGAGAGGGACTCAGCCGTGGGGACGTAAAAAAACTTAACAACATGTATAATTGTAAAAAAGAGTAAGTTGTACACTAATTTGTAGGAGTTGGCTAAGTCGTAAAAGTATAAAAATATACAGACCAATTCAAATTTTAGAAAAAAACATCAATTAAACAACACAATAACCCTGGCAAACATAACAATAATAGAATTTGAAATTTACCTTATTTAATTAAATATGAATTTTGATATTTTCAGAGAGCCTACATCTACAACTTCATCTGGATGGGTTGGCCAAATATGGCATAATTTTTTCGGATCTAAGTCACGAAGATCGATCATGGTTTAAAAACCTCTTATATTTTTTACATTGATGTCTTTGCTCTGTAACCTAGTCTGTATAATATAATTATATTAAGTAGGTAGTTTACTTTTACTATTAGTCAGTATATAAATTAAACATGACATAGTTAATTAAATAAGTTTTTTAAAGTACATTGTGTTTTAATTTAATTGTATCTAAATAAGATAATGCCCGCAACTTCGTCTGCATGGATATACTTAGATTCCTTAAAAACCCCCCTGGAGACACTTTAATTTTCCGTAACAAAGTAGTAGTATATCTGAAATGCAAGCTATCTCTGTACGTTTCATCATAATAGGATAAACGGATGAGCAGTGAAACGGTAAGTAACAGATAGAACAGAATAGACATTCGCATATAAAATATTAGTAAGTAAGTATATATGGATCACAAAAAAAAAATACTATGGGAAAATTAATTTCCTCATGATCTAGGACTTCACCTACGGCTTGTCTGAACTCTGAGTAAGGAAGAAAAAAATTGGAGATTTTCAAAAATTGCTTTATTATTTCTATAAATAGACTTCTATTATTAAACAAAACATAATTATATATATTATTAATAGAATATTATTTCTATTAATAAACAAAATGTTTTTCCTATGAGCAGCACAATTGGTCAGTTTGTTGTATACGGTACAGAAGATGTAGTAAACACGCATTTTATCTTTCAAGATCATATTTTTCAATGACCGCCTCCATCAAACACTTCAGATATTGGTACGATCTTTCACATTTACAAGTTTCAGCTGAAAAAGAGAAACAACATTAACTACATTCAATATAATTGTATTAGTAGTATTAGTACAAACTTTATCTAAGTACCTACTAATTCTATATCAATGTTGTCATGTGAATCTCAATTTTTCAAACTGTATACCTATAATTAGGTATTGACAAGCGAAATAAAAAATTGAACATGCTATTTCGATTCTAAGCAGTCTTTCGGGTTTCGGTCTTCTATGGTTATATAAGTGCGCCGGATCATACGCGGCCAAGATCACAGTTTTGGCAGAGCGAAGCAAAAGAACAGAACAAGAAGAAAAGAAGAGAAGAAGAAGAAAGTGGCATAGTGAGAAGTGCGGAGTGTGAACAAGCGCGTTCAGTGCAAGCCGCCGCGAGTGACCACCATAGTACAAAGATGACCTTTACGATGGCAATAAAAGCATCAACTACAAATTCATACCATCTTATTCCAATTCCAGGTAACAATAGTTTTGACCTACCTATAAAATAGTCCAAACCTAATGGTAGTAGTGGTTTGTATTTTAGATTTTATTCTGCCCCTCAAACCACCGACCTTATATTCAGGCTTCGAATATTTTATGACTACTCAAGTTTCTATACTCTCAGTAGAATTTACTTTCTATTCCGAATGGTAGAAGAGGTAAGCGCACCCGTGCATAATATAGAAATTAATTTGTCGGTGTTAGTAGTAGAATTGCATGATAGTGAAAAAACATCAACTAATATTTACAAATTATACTTATTATCATCAAAAACTTACGTCTATCAGTACATTCGGTCGCCATTTTGATAATATCCTCTTCGGGTACATCCCTGAGCTGCGGAAATATTTCTGCAGTGCGCTTCACATTGAACTGGCTCGCAGGTGAGGCAATGCCAGCTTTCTCCAAAACGCAGCGCATATAACACTAATATTTTGTAGGATATAAAAATAATAATTATGAAATAAATAGAAACCAGACTGCGCAGAAAAATCCAGGAGAGTTAATTAACTAACTCAATTAACCAAAACTACAAAATGTTGATTGTTAAACATGTCAACACCTGCAGCACTCTTTAGTAGCGCATGAAATAGAGTAGAGAGTAGAGTAGTAGAGGCTTCTGAACACTCGGGTTTTTTTAGACTTCCTTATCTCCAGAGAAAAAGGAACCCTAATAGGATCACTTGTATGTCTGTCTGTCTATCAAGGACCGCGTGAAAACCTATACGGAACCTTTTATATGCGAATCTGAATCGCACGTCATCAGTTTTTTTTTCTAACTAATAATTTTTTATTTCAAGCATTTTCTTTTTTGAGTTTTTCACCAAGGATCAGAACTTCTTAGATATCCATTGTGTGAGACGATAATTAAAAAAAAATCATACCTACCTTGGGTGTTTTGTCAGTTTCATCTGGTAGGCTTCCACTTTTATTAAAGCTCTCAAGATATGCTGTAAAAAACAATTTCTTTACATAACTGCTGGTATTTTGAGGTACACAACACAAGCTACCATTGTTCATTTTTTGACTGTCAATTATTGAATTTTATGTAAGATAATAATCGATAAAAATACTAATAATAAATTAATAATGTAAACTTAAAACTTGGGTTCCACTCTCTCACCCTGATCTGTGAAGGTTCCACAAGAAACTCAATCAGGTATTCTTTTTATTATCACCCTTTCACAATATCACAATTTCCACAACGTAAGGGTAAGTAGTGCTATCAAGCCTCTGTGATTTGCACTTTATTTTCAACTATTCGTTAATATAGTAATAGTGACCACTGGAGAAAGTTAGGCAAACAAATTATACTAAAAAATATCATATATTCGATAAACAATGTACTTACACATTTCAACACGAAATGAATCATTGCATTCCACCATAACTTCTATTAGATTAAATTCCTCAATATTATCCCTTTCTTCTATTGACGTAGATACCGTTGTCGTCTCTAGCCCTAAAGCCATGTCTTTGCTGTTTGATTTATCTTTTGCCTCCGTACATTCCGTTACTGAAAAAGTTATAAACGCGAAAGCTATGGCGTAAAACAAATTCATTATCTGATTCATTCTTGAAATCTATTAAATCTTGCAACTACGTCGGTTTTTATATTGGCTGCTTGAATTGGCAGATGTGTAGCATTCTACTTTTCAATGCATTGTGTTTTGAAACCATTTATTAGCTTAAAGTACATCAAAGTACAAAGTAAATCAATAGGTATTCGTACCATACAGAACGAAAAAACCAGGGTACCGTCCGTCCGTCCGTCCGTCCGTCCTTCAAGAAACCTATAGGGTTCTTCCCGTTGACCTAGAACCATGAAATTTGGCAGGTAGGTAGGTCTTATAGCACAAGTACGGGAATAAATCTGAAAACCGTGAATTTGAGGTCACATCATTTAAAAAAAAAAAATGGTTCAATTTTCAAAGTAAGATAATACCAAGTGGGGTATCATATGAAAGGGCTATACCTGTACATTCTAAAACAGATTTTTATTGATTTTTATGCACAATAGTTTTTGATTTATCGTGCAAAATGTTGGAAAAAATACCCGAGTACGTAACCCTCAGTGCGCGAGTCTGACTCGCACTTGGCCGGTTTTTTATTAGCATTCTAACTGCACTCTATATTATATAGCCTATATTAGTTCTGGACAAAGTACAAATGGTAAAATAATAATAATTAAAATCAGTCCTGTAGTTATAGAGTTTATCGATTACAAACAAATAGATAGATACTTATATAGACTTTTGCTTAGGTACATCTACCTAGTTAGTTTTACGCTACCTAGTAGGTAGCTAGAACAATAATACACACTACGGGTAGGTACTATTTTCGTTAATGAATGCAGTTCTGAGAGTTCTTTTGATTCTTTATTTTCTTTTAATTACTAACTTACCTACTGCCCTAGGGTAATTTTATTAAGTTAATTATAGGTACCTACTCATTACCCACATTCTACCATAGACATTTTCCATCACTAATATGTAAATGTTGAAAACCCCTACGGCATTAACCATTTAACGAAAATTATTTGAATGATGAAGGCAAACTTGATAGTTATTAACTTACAGTTAGCCATTATACAGAAGATAAATAGTGCATGTATGATGAATGATTATGTAGTTGAGCTCCCTTGTGCATGATAACAATCAGACTCTTTCATGATTATCAAATTATACTATTATTACTAACTAGCTGATGCCCGCGACTTCTTTCGCGTGGATGTGCCTATGTGCTAATCCAGGGTATAATCTATCTCCATTCTAAATTTCAGCCCAACTGTTCCGTAGTTTTTGCATGAAAGAGTAACAAACATACGCACACACAAACATACACACATACACACTAACTTTCCCCTTTATAATATTAGTGTGAAGTGTGATCCCTAGTTCTTTATAGAAACTTATTACCTGATTAATTTCTAGATCATCATCATTTTTAACTGTACCTAAGTATATATATTTTTTTACAGTTTATTATTCCCTTTCCATTTTTCAAGAAAGATCCGGCTGAATTTAGTGTGGGCTTCTTCTCACAGTCACGGCACGTTCGGAACCCTCGTAGCTTTTAGACGATCGATCTACATTGTTGAAGATGTTTGTGAAGGTGGTGGTTGATTAACAATGAATTATGATCCGAAACCTGCTTACCCACACATAATATTATTTCCCAATAAATAGGTACCTAGGTACCTATATCTAAGGTTAGGCAAAAACGTGACAAGGAACATAAAACCTGAAGCATTTGAGGCAAAAGATAAGCGAGGTAATTAGCGATACCGTAGCATTATTTCCTATGGCTTCTACGATAACGTTATTTCCGTTTTTTAATCCTTTCTTTTCAGCTTATTCTTTGGTTATTTTTTTGATAGGTATCTGAAGTTATAAAGTACTAAGCATAGATATATGTCCGAGATACTAGAAGGTCCGTATATGTAAATACTAGCCGATGCCCGCGACTTCGCCCGCGTGGATTTAGGTTTTTTGAAATCCCGTGGGAACTCTTTGATTTTCCGGGATAAAAAGTAGCCTATGTGCTAATCCAGGATATTATCTATCTCCATTCCAAATTTCAGCCAAATCCGTCCACTAGTTTTTGCGTGAAGGAGTAACAAACATACACACACACACACACACACACACACACACATATAAACTTTCGCCTTTATAATATTAGTGTGATAGTGTGATAATAATTACATTTTTTTAATGAACTTTAGAAGTATGTATAACGAAATTATTTTATACATAAATCAGCAAAGAATCCTGGTTACCCACCTAAGTTCATCTGATTTTGATGAGTTTAAATTTTTGCGGATACCTAATATGTCAAGTGTAACATTACAACGAGTAATAGACATTTACAGAGAAACCTCAAATAAATGGTATTTACGATATTAAATCTTTGTAAACATTTTGTGACCACTGACCATGTTGTTCCCCTCGTCCTTAACAGTTAACACCTATACGTATTTTGCGTCATGAACACTAACCTAACATTGTTAAACGCATAGTATTAAAGGGTTATGGAACGAACATACCACCTACTAAGTACTACCTACTTAACTAGCACTATAATTACTAAGTAGGTAATCTTATCTACTTAAGCAGGAATTTTAGTGAAACCGACTTAGAGCCAATTTGTTAGACTTATTGAGTTAGTAAATTGTGCCTAGTTATAATTCTTCAAAATGATGAAGAAAACAGTACTATTTCCAATTTTGCTAAGTTTAGTCCACATTTATTGTCAAGGTGGGAAAGAGCATATTTGCATTTTTTGGTATATTATAATTGTACCTACTTCTTCACAATACCTGAGCACGACCGAGTTTAGCTAGGCATCTTTTTGTTGTAGATAAGTTACTTCAATAAAATTGTTTTTCCTTGGTAGAGCCTGAGAAGCCTATTATAATAGGAAATAAATTGATACATGTTCTAATATGTTATCTTTTACAGATGGCGAAGACGCAGTTGAACTAAAGGAAATAGGTCGTGAATACATTGATGTTCTTAAAAAAGTACCAAGTATTCTAGAATACCTGATAAATATAACGGAGTACAGACTTGACAATTCAGAAAAAAATGACGTTTCAATTACAAAAGATGATGTAGATCACATTGAATCTTCTCACCATGCCGATAAAGAAAATAATGAAGACAGAATTAAAAGCCACGTGAAAGCAAGAGACATTTACGTGCGCATCGCACCAGTCGCTAGAGTTACAGCAGAAGATGTAATGAAGCAAGTAATAAAAGTTCAAAAAAAATTAGAAGAGCTCAACGCTAAGAGAAAACAAATATGAACATAATATAATAATTAACGTAAACTGCTCATAAACTGCTTAAGAAAACTACTGCAAAATAATTTTGTATTTCAATTTGAGAATGTCCCGATGTACCTTTTTCCTTTTAAGTTACGGATTAAAAAATATTGGTTAGGTACTTAAATTTTTTCCATGTGAAAGATATTACTTTTTCTATCTTTAACAGTATAAATATAGCCTAGTATTGTAACTAGACAATCACTTTTTTACAAAATCTAGGATTTGGGTAGGTACCTATACCTATAACATTTATTTGTTATGCATATTTTTTATTATTATTTGTAAAAGTAGTTGACCGTATTGGTGGTGAGCTTTTCAAAAAGAATGTTAAGAAAAATGTAAGAACGTATGAATTTTGTTTTAAGATAAAATTAAAAATTATATCTTATACTAACTTATACTTCATAAATATTTTACGTATCTTTATGAAAAAGGGTTACAGTACATTATTTCTGTGAAAAAAACATAATTTATTAAAATTCAATACAACTGATAACAAAGGTAGGCAAAGACTAAAGTGATAAAATCGACATTAGTGTTGGCATGTTTATGTTTGAAATGGTGCTACATTCACCATCGTAGTTTCAAAGAAAGATGTCTTATTTATTGTTCATTTTCCTGCTAATTTGTCTTTGTAGTAAATTGTACGGCTTAAATGTTAATCCTGAATATCGACTTCAAGCAAAATATGAGGAAATAAATCTACCGACTCTAAACTCCAAATTTATGGAAGGCTCATCTCATCTTTATAACAAAAATAACTATGTTAGCGATGTTTTGAATGAAGGAACAAATAATAACAAAGCCAGTTTTGGCGTCAAGGATCTTGAATATTCAGCTGCGTTTAATATTGAACCTGAAAGGGGAACCAACACGGATCTCGTGGCTTCCCAATTAGATAGAGACGGCTTCAAGAAAATAAAGAGAGACACTTCTGAATCGCAGGATGCTCACATGATGATAGGAACATTCCAAGCTATAATACGGCCGATGACTGCTAAAAATCATGACGGGGCAGATGAGCCCCAGAATGGTACTAACAATTCGTAGTGCCTAAGTAGGAAAATGTCTGTTTTGACTGCTGTGTTACGATGTACCTATAACAGTAAAGTTTAAAATGTATTCTGTTGTTTTCTCAACTGTTTGGAACCGTAGGTAACTTAATGAAGTTAAAATTGTCTAAAGGTAGGTAACTTCTTTGACAATAATTAATTTGACAAACTACTAATTTAAGAACATACATAGCAAAACGTTTGTTTTGCACGATGATTTTTGATATTGCGATTGTATGGCGTAGAAAACGTTTGCAATGCAAGGTTTTGTTAAATTTAGCGATCGTTATTATAATACTTCTCGTAGGTACGAGTACACTACTATCGTTTAAGAGCGTTAACGCATGAGCCTGCTTGGCAAGTTTAGGTATTTACCCGAGGTTCTTTGTTTGTTTCCGTGAACGGACGTACCGAGTTCAGTTTAGTTTATAACAAACCGTTTTGATCCTAGACGATTTTCAAACGGATTATTTTTTCAATATTTTTAAGTATGTGGTGTTAGTTTGTTGTTTTTTTTTAAAACAGTGATGTTTTTTAAAACAGTGTATTGTCTTTATAGATTAAGTACGAGTGAATAAAACTTATAATTGTAGTCAGTACTTAATACTAATCTTTTATATACTTGTGTAAGTATAAGAGAGTCAAGAAATTATACAAAATTCAACTTTCCTTATACATATTTACGAAAATATGGTTCCCTTATCATGCACAGTATAAATAATTACACCTACTATATTAATTTTCACATATATATTTATAAAGGCTGGTAAAATAAATGTGAAATCCGTCTAAAATTTAAACAGTCTTAAATATTTAATTTGCAATATTATCGAAAATATAATGCAATGCTACTAATACTCATAGGTAAAGACATTGAGCAATTTTTCTTATTTATGGTCCTTTACAATCTTTTCAAATTTTATTGTTAGTACTAAATCGTACTTACCGTAAGCGCAAAACAATGGACAGTACAATGAAAGGGATTAACAGGTACAAAAATGCAGATGTTACACTTGAGTAGGTATTTATTCATCAAAAATAAGTGCACTGCTACGCGAGTCAGCTAGGGATACAAAAACAAAATAAGATAAAGTTCAAAACTGAAAGTACAAAAACCCACCAACTACTTTTAAAGACTTCACCGCAGATGATTGATTTATCACACGAAAGTTTGTATGTGTGTGTGTGTGTGTGTGTGTGTGTGTGTATGTTTGTAACTCCTTCACGCAAAAACTACTGGACGGATTTGGCTGAAATTTAGAATGGAGATAGATAATATCCTGGATTAGCACATAGGCTACTTTTTATCCCGGAAAATCAAAGAGTTCCCACGGGATTTCAAAAAACCTAAATCCACGCGGGCGAAGTCGCGGGCATCGGCTAGTATTTGAATATGTATAAATCATTATATACATGTATTCGAAATTTTCATAGTAACTGCTATGATTTGATATCGAACTCGATCCATCTATTTCAAGTTTATTTTTTCTTGATATACATTTCTTTTTCATGTCTTGTGTAGGTAATACCAATTTCGATATACTTTTTGGGTTTTGTAGGTTATATCTCTTACATTCGTTTTGATTATGATAAGTTCTTTTATGACATATCGGAAATTTTTATGACATATGACAATATAGCCTCTAACATACGGAATGGTAAAGCTAAGCCAAAGAGAGATCTCATTTATCAAAATTTAATGTGCAGTTTGGCAGTAATAAGTGAATTGATGAGTCGATAAACAAACAAACACGCAACACAACACGTGACAGGTTGTGATGGCAATCAAGGTAGGGACGCCCCGCACACCCACACAATCCCTGGGCTAATCCGGTGCGGGATAGCCCGGGTGACGTGCGGGTGTGCAGAACGTCCCCCGCCTCATACCTCGATTGCCATCTCGACCTGTCACGTACTATACATAGCTGCCGAAAACTCAGTTCTCCCTTAGTTGGATAAAGAATTGTTTTATTCAAAAATAAAACCATCATAAAGATCCACGAGGGATGACCACGTGCAAATGATAGTAATTATCCTATTGTTTCAGGTGTTATGCTAGAGTGTACAATGTATACAACCAAAATCTAAATACAAAATACCGTACTAATGCTGTAAAAGACAATAAACTAATGCTATTATGCAAATGCAAAAAAAAGAAATCATAATGGAATACAAGAAACCGCGCTAATGCCATAAAAGGACGATGAATCATCAAAATTTTATTTAGCAACTAGGACAAATAGCAAGGGTATTGGCATATAGCATTGTCAGCCGGTAATAACTGTAAAACTATAAGCCTTTAAGAATATTTAATTCTGAAAAGTTATAATTCTAGTCAATAACTAATTTTACAAATTTCAACTTTCTGTTTATTTAAAAAACATGGTTTTCCTTATCACAAACAGTATAATGAAACCTTGAGTATTGAGTTTTACAAATTTATGAAAGCTTTTGAAATAAATGTGAAACCCATGTAAAATTTAAACAGTTAAAAATTTAATTTTTAGAAATTATTAAAAATATAGATCAATGCCACTGCTCTGATAGGCATTAATCTATTCTCTACCGAAATCGCGTTTTACAATCTTTTCAAATTTTGAAAATTAAATTGTTCCCTTTCAATGAAAGGGAACAATAAATACCAATGCAGCTATTTGCTCGAAGCAATACTTATTTATTAACTAGCTGATGCCCGCAGCTTCGCCCGCGTGGATTTAGGTTTCTAAAAATCCCGTGGGAACTTTTGATTTTCCAGGACAAAAGTAGCCTATCCGTAATAGCACGTCCCCGGGATGCAACGCATTTTTGTACCACGTAAAAACATCTAAACGGATGATCCTTTAAAAATCCCGAGGGATCACCAAGATTTAGGAATGCAATTCCTTACAGCATCATATAAACACAATTTAAAAACATACAAAAAGTTTTTATCTATCTTTAAGAAAAAATAGCGAGTATTAAAAATACCTAGTATTGAGAAGTGATAGTCGCACTACAATTTCAGGTAAATCATAAATAATCCGATAACAATTGCTAAGCAAACAAGCGTTACGTCCGTTCTCGGAGAGGCCTCGGCCGGTACTGATTTCCTAGTTCAATTTACTATTGCTCGTTGCACGGTTTTGTAGTGTGTTTCAAGATTATTTTTTGGAAAAAAATATTAATTAAATTTAGATTTTTTTTCTGTATATATTGCCAATATGTTCTTCTTTAATGAGTACTTAGTTTTATTTATAAATGAAGATAAATAACCCACCTAAATGACAGTTTTATGTGTCTGTAGTTTTACGAAATTATGACTTTTTTGTTTGAATTTTTATAATGTAAAAAATGCCAAACGAAAGATTTGGTTCTGTCATCTTATTAGTTCAGGACCTTTTCTTTGGTAAATATAATTCTTTGTGAGAATCTACCAAGTAACTTTTGATGTAGTGAACGTCAAAGATGACACGAAATCCAAAATTCAGTAATAGTCTTTTGGTATTTTAGGCAATAAAAGATAAACTATGAATAAATTGCAAAATGTTGTCTGTCAATTCAATAAAACAGGAAATATTCTACAAAGTAGTATATAAATGTTTTACATAAATGCAGTGTTTAATAAAATATAGGGGGGCAAAATAGCTTAAAAATAGCTCATACCGGTTCAACACTCTTAATGGCGTAATTTCAAGGGAGGGCCCTGATTAATTCTCAGTTATGATTGAACCACCTGCACAGGTTTTCCGATTTGTACAGTTGTAGTCTTTTCCTTAGTAGAAATAAAAAAAATTACAGAATATTTTATTATCTTCAAAACAAAATAAAACAATAAATAAACTTTTATATTATTATGTGTTAGTTCAACAACAATTACCTACTTAACCTATGTTTATACTAATTATTTGTAGCTTAACTTAACACTAATCCTATTAAATTAAAACTAATCCTAATACTACAATGCCCGAGGGAGTCTCCTGGCATGTGCGCACCACCCCAGCACTTCCAGAGGGGACTGTTCAGCTTCATGGCCAATGCGCTGAGGAGAGTGTTAGTACTACTTATCAGCCTGCGCATCGCTGATTGCGTAGAATTATCCACACGGGCGTCCGCAAACATTGACGACGCACTGCTGCAGAGGCACGAGAGGCGCATTGTTATAATATTGAACACGCAGTTGAAATTACAAAGTTGTACGTCTGTATATTATTCTAATGTTAATAATGTTTTAATCTGATATTTCATAAATGTATGCTTAATATTTACCTACTGTATTTACCATAGATATCTATGGTATTTACATAAATACCATTTATTTGTCGATTACCGTTCCTAATGCATGTAGGTGTCCAAATATCAATACAAGTCCTGTACGATTTCGAATAGGTTAAGAACAAGCTGGACTGGGAAATCAAACAATCTTGGACAATAGGTACTGAATATACAGAACTTCATAATATCTTCTAAGTAGTAAGTCTATTTTTTAATAATATAAGGAGACAACGATCGATAAAACGTCTCTTGCAGCGGAGGAAAAACGCTATCAAATGGGCTAAAAAAACCTCGAACAAAAAAGGACAAATTTTTGAGTTTTGCATCGAGCAGAAAAAACGTTAATTTGTTGCACCTGCTTAGTAATTTAAGACATAATTTTTACATTTTTAGTACCTAACTACCTAATTACGTATTTAAAAGCACTAAAGTAAAAATAATCTTTAAATATTTTCCATTTAGGGCTCCTAAACTTTAATTATATCTTTTATTCTTAATTTGTCTAAGTATTTAATCTTGATAAAAGCTCTGTTTTTTGGCTTAGGCCATAACCCGGCACGCTGGCCGAGTGCGGATTGACACACTTCACACACCTTTGAAATGATTTTGGAGAACTCTCAGACCCACGATGTTTTCCTTCACCGTTAAATCAAATGATATTTAATTGCTTGAAACGCATATAATTCAGAAAAGTTAGAGGCGCGTACCCGGGATCGAACCTCCGACCTCCCGAGTAGGAAACGGACATCTTAACCACAGGGCTATCAGGGCTTCATTCACCATCCTGTATATATTTATGGAATAGGATAGATATAATGGATCGGAAAGCAAGGAAGGAAGACGAATGCGTCGTCAGCGGTGCCATTGCGATTGCTCTGCGTGTGTCGCGCTTTGCCGGCTTCGCGCCGCTTCACTTCGAGCGGATCCGCAGCGGTACTTTTAGAGTCACCATATCCCGTACAGCTGCGATCATTAGTGGTGTAGCACTTACTTTATTGCGTAAGTCGTATTTGAAGTACTTCTACCAGATTATCTTAAGGTTTTAATTAACATATATCCAGTAAACCTTATAAGAATTAGGAAAACGCAGTTCATGTACTTACCTACTGTTTTTCCATACTAATCTATACCAGTAATAAGGCGTAAAAGCTGACCCAATAGCATGGACACTTAATATGCTCTCAAAATATGTGAAACTGAAGCGCGATTTAATATTACTACTAGCTTCATCTCAATCAAATGCTCATCCTTGACCATTAGAAAAACTGTCACACATATTATAGTCCATACAAAATGATTTCTCACGTGCCATTTTAATTCTATGACTCAACTATCATGTCAAAAGTACGATTCACCTTTAAAATAAGGACTAAAATCGTACTTTTGACATGATATAATATTACATATAAAGTTAAAATGGCGCGTGAGAACTCATTTTTTATGGGCACCAAAAATATTTCTGACTTATTTATAAAGTTGTCAAGCAGTAGGTACTTGCAACGCATTCACCGAAATCTTGACCGAAATCCACATCTGTAATAATAAGCATTATTACTTGCTAAATCCATACCAAACCAAAACCTACCCTAACCTAACCGAAACCTTATAAAATCTCACCGAAACCTGACCGAAACTAAACCAAAACCTAACCCACACCTCACCGAAAGCGCACTGAACCCTTACCCAAACCGCACTAAAACCTCACTAAAACCTCTCCCAAACCTAAACCTCACTGAAACCTTACCGAAACCTCATCGAAACCTCACCTAATTCTCACCAAAATCTTACCCAAACCTAAGCGAAACCAAAACCTCACCCAAACCTCATTGAAACTGCTACTAATTGCTAGCTTTCTACTGCTCAATAGTTTAGCCGATTTCAAGGGGTACAGACTACAGAGTTAGCTTACATGCCAGGCACGGACATACCTAGGCTACTTTTTATACCGAAAAAAACAGAGGTAGCTTGCGTCTGAGAAATTGACATAAAGTAGGTAACTTTTTACCCCGGAAAAGCAAAGAGTTCCCACGAGGTTTTGTCGCGGGCATCATCTAGTTTATTATTATTAATATTATAACTTAATTATTATTAATATTATAACTTAATTTTTTTTAGGTCTTTCTTTATTTTCAATATTTTTGTCGGATCTCACATTCGTACAAATCACAAAATCACTATCGTTGGATTCGAAGTCATCGATTGTCTTGTTTTTCACCGATGTTGTTTTGACAATGAGCGTAACAAGTCTAGGAGTGTATGCTGGACAGCGCAGGATGAGGCGCTTCTTTCGGATACTGACACTAGTACAAGAGGTTAGAGGAGTATAGATCATATCAGTATAGTTTTTCTCACATAAGTAGCTTACGTTATTAACTTACGACTTTACCAATTACGTCACTCATAAATAGTTTCTAGGAGTATAGACTGATAACATTTAAAAAAAAAATTGGTTGTCTGTAAAGTCGGTTTACTGACGATAATTGAACGTGACAACAAAGGCCGATTGTGCTTCTTTGTCGCTCGTTTCGCGCTCTCGCTTGCACTTCAAGCCTTACATGGAACGCCTCAGAGCGAGGTAACGCCGCATGAGTCATGTTTTTTCATGCGTGCAGCCGGCTCTATCGAATTATAAGACGTTGTCACGTCAAAAATTACTTACGTGAGTAAAACTTACAAGTGTAATCGCGGCATTGCACATGAAATAAGTATAGGTATTTTAATTGAAGGAAGTCTTGCTATCGATATATAATGCGTAAAAAATGAGTTCTCACGCGCCATTTTAACTATTATTATGTGTCAACTCACAACTTGTCATGTCAAAAGTACGAGCTTGGTCCTTATTTTAAAGGTAAACCGTACCATGAACCGTACAATAGGTACTATCTCTATGGTACCTACTTTTTACCCGACTACGGCAAAGCCGAAAGGAAGGGTTATGATTTTATGACATTTCAGTTCATACAGTTGACCCATAGACTTAAAATGGCGCGTAAGAAGTCCTTATTTACGAACTACATAGGTATATCTACTTAGAGCCAGTTTGAAATTAATATCATTCAGAATATTTCAAATGTTCACAGAATGCGGTAACCCACCCGTGCGAAGCCTTAAAAAGTTAAAATACCTAATATATTTTCCCTTTTAAGGTAAATGCGAAAACGGAATATGATGGACATTTCGAGCCCAGACCTTGGAAAGTTAGGGTTGGCTTGCTGGGCGCTATTTTTAATGGCTATGCACTGTTGCTGTTTAACTCGGTTATATTCATTGTAAGAAATTGTGGGAAAAAATGTAAGAACTTTATAATTTATTAACTACTTTTATTTAAAACCGCTTCAAGTACCTAATTGTAAAGGTGCATATTCAGTTATTCACAAAGACAACGCACCCACATGGGTGCGTTGGCGATGGGGAAACCAGGTGAAACTGCGGGATTTGGGTTACGATTTACTAAGGCATCCCCTCTATTCTACTGACTTTAACACCCTCAGACTTCCATCTATTCTCAAACTTGCAGTGAGAGGCACTTTGCAAAATAAAGACGTTGAGATAGATGAATATTTTTATAGTCTTCCAGAATCTCACTTCCGGGAGAGATATTGATGTTGCAGAAACGCTGGACGTGTTGAAGTCTTTCAAATTCAAAAATCATCTTTTTACTGAAACTCGCAGTCGTTCATTGTCAGGCAGAACTTTTCATCTTTCTCTGCTTATGTTTCAGCAATGGCATTAATTCGTATGTACGCCTATTACTTTGAAACCACTTTAGTGATATTTTTAATAACGCAGGATGCTATTCTGTTTATCACTGTATATTCAGCGACGAAAGCCATCAATTATAACATAGGCCGACAATTGAAAAAGAGTAAGTTACCGTTCCTAGTTATTCGTATAATGACTTATCATTTGATGTAGACTGTAGTAAGCAGCAAGCTAATAAAGGTTGTTCCTACTCCCTCGGTAGTAAATCAGTCGCTCGGAGTCAGGCCCTAGAGACTGCAATGTTGAAAAATTTTGGGTCACTACCTACTAAGTAACTGTACCCGGAAAACTTATTATGTGGTTTATAAAAAGGCTCACAACCCTAAGCTAAGTAAAAGAATACGATGCTGTGAGAGAATTATATGTATTTTACGCATTTCAATGATTAGGTATTATAATATTTCTTTTTTAATCACATTATTTAGAGCAACAATCGAATCTGATCAACAAGGAATTAGAGATAGTCAAGTATTTCTTATCGATTTGTAATATACTGGATCTTGTAAATCAATCTGAAGGCATTTTATTATTCCTGCTGATCTGTGGACTGGTCTTGTACATTTTCGTGACAGTGTACTATTTACTATTAAATTTGCTGTTCTCAGGTAAGACTTTTTAATCTGATCTGATCTGAATCTATTTCATATTTTTTTCCGAATATAAGCGTGTTTTGATTTTTGACTGAACCGGAAAAATTACATGTAGGTATATTCCTATACACCCCACAGACCTCTCGTCAAAGATGTTTTAAAATCTTAGAACTAGGAGTAAAAAATATTTTTCGTAAAATCCTGAAATAAATATTATTTCTTGCCTTCCAGATATTTCACTTGAATCAGTTTTACAAGTGATCAGTCAGGCATTATGGCTGATATGGCACAGTTCTAAACTGATAGTGATGATTGAACCTTGTCATCAGTTGCATGAAGAGGTAAGTTCCGTATCGGGTGACGATATGATGAAAAACATACCTACTCATAACCCACCTAGGTATAATCTATAGCAGTGTAGACGGATTCTTGTCGTTTTTCTTGTATGTTTGTTACGTGGTTACTCCGCCAATTATGAATCGATTTTTATGATTATTTTTTGTTGGTAGGTCATACTTATAGAGGTAGTCCCATAAAAATTTGGTGATGGTTTGATAAATATCTTCGAAGATAGAGAACGTACTCCTTAAAGTGAGTAAAGTTCTCGCGATCAGTGTAATAGCTTAATAAACAGAAGGTTTTTTAACCAGGCATTTAACATAATAGAGAGAGAGCCCGCAAGGGCCAGACCTTCAGTATTTTAAGCTGACAGTATCTCTGCGTAGTGCGTATTATCCCCAACACAGGCAGACTGAGGACTCTCCTGCACCCAAAATTAATTTGCATCGATAATATAATTCAATATGACTTGGAAGAAACAAAATTATTTTGTGGCATGTTGATGATAAACTTTAGCATTACCTATTTCAGATGAAAAACACTAAATATCTGCTGAGTCGACTGCTTTGCCGCAGCAGAAGAGAAAGAGTAGAGCAGCAGTCTTTCCTGAGTCCTGTACGAAGGGAACTTTCCAGCAATACTCTCTCGTTAGAAATACCTTCCTTTACTCCCATTGGAATAGTCACGTTTGGCAGACCTTTATTGGCTACGGTGTGTAACATTAATTTTTTTAAATCAAAAACAAACATGATCAAGAATTTCTCTGCACCTATTTCTCATCGCTGAGAGTCGTGCCTGCTTTACAATTTTGATTATTCATTATTCAATATTCAATATCATATTATATACATTGTTCAATAATCACATAGTGGTTGGTCTTTTCTCAGGATAGTAGATAGTGGGTTCCCATATATCCTTCCGCATACAGAGGACGAGATTTTAAAAGGTTTAACAGTTATTATTATCAACTGTCAGTGATAATAACAGAGACCGACAGCTACATGTTCTCCGAGGCGAAGTTGAAAGGTTGGACCTGCACCGTCGGTTGCAAATCCAGTTTCCAAGAGGGATCACCTTGTTTAACCAGCATGATCATTTGATATGCGCTGTTACAACTGGGCCACACGACCCCCAGTATGATCAATTACCATCATCTTTTCAACCCATCGCCGGTTCATTACTAACCTACTGATCACGACTTCTCTCTCAGAATGAGAAGTGATCAAGTAGGTATTACCAACCTTAATACTATAAACCATCCAAAATTTTGATGTTCTGTTTTGACTGAAACTTAAGTTAGATATTTTTTGGTCACTCTGTGAGCAAATCACTTCAATCAGTAGCTAGATTACTTACCTAGGATATTGTTTTTTTTTTGAAATTTTATTATTATAATCCTTTATAATTCCAGATAGCTGGTGCAGTTACTACATTTTTTTTAATAGTAACACAATTTAATTTTAAAGCTAAATAAATGACGATGAAAATAGTTACTATGATAGTTTTGTGTAATATGTATAATATTATAGAATAAATAATATTTTTGATAAAAATATAGATATTGGTCTTTTATTAGAAACATTTCTTTCTTTATTTACAAACTACTTTTCTATGGGTATTAAATTAATTACGTAGACATTTCAGCTATTTAGATCAAGATTAAATTAAAAATACAGTCATGTTATTGAAAGCCTGTTATTCCGGTAATCTGTGATTGACAAATTTTCCCCGATAACTTACACACTCCCAGGTTCCAAATCATGTTCGAACCAAGAAACAGTGTGCAGTAGCGTGGATACGTATCTTCTGTACGCTGTGAAAGTAGAGTTTGAGGGACGGGAGCTAATGAGCACTTGCAGGATCGAAGGCACGGCGAAGACTGCTACGAGACCCAGTATCATGGACAAGGTGAACTGAAAACATTGTTCCCAGTAGAAGCGACGTGCTCTGAAATGCGTAAAACATCATTAAACTCTCGTGAGTGATTTCCATTATAAATATAGATGAATCCGGCTTTATACTCACTTGTTTAGGCGACGTAAGCCTGACTATATTCGAACCCATCCGGGAGCCTTTTTCACAGGGACTCAGCTCGCAACACGTCGCGGTTGAGTCTCAACCCTCTCCCCGGATGGGTTCAAAACTAGTCGAACTTACGTCGACTAAACACGTGAGTATAGCTGGAATCATCTATATCCATACTTGCATACTAAGCGAAGTTGTCTGTCTGTCTGCTAGCTTTTCACGGCCCAACAGTTTAACCGATTTTGATGGGTATAGAGCTTACATCTCAGGGGAGGACATAGGCCACTTTTTATCCCGGAAAATCAAAAAGTTCCTACGGGATTTTTAAAAACCTAAATCCACGCGGACGAAGTCGCGGGCATCATCTAGTTTATATAATAAAATAAAGCGAAGCCCTTGACCGAAAATTGGATGGCTATTTGCATAGATAGCGTCATAGACTTAGAATTAGTTGATAGTAGGTAGTGGGTACTTACGATGATAGCAATGAATCTTGTAACTGGGTCTCAATAAACGATAACCTTTGACTTTGCGCGATACCGTAAATAATAATCATTTAATTTATGTAAGTTAGGTATATTTCTAGTCCTGATTATGTCATGATAAGAATGACTCGGACCAAACAAATGTCTCTGTGAGTAGGTAAGTATAATGTGCCTATACCACAGACCACCTTTACTTATTATATTGTTTCTCGTCAAACCATGCAGGCATTCTCATTCCCTCAGGTAATTTTTCATCACAAGGCTGTTCAAGGGCTTCTTTTGAAAACAGGCCATTTATGTATTCGTCCACTGAAATTAATAAGTAATTATTATAATGTAACACAAAAATTAGGTAGACACTTTAACATGCTACTTAATAGGTCAGTACTTAATTTTCATTCAAAATGTTCAACTAAGTGTTCGGAGAATTGTATTTGGGTGGTAATTTTAGGGTTCCGTACCCGAAGGCCAACGGGACCCTATTTGGTACTCTGTCCGTCCGTCCGTCCCTCCGTGGGTTTGTTTGCCTGTCAGCACTCAGCAGGCTGTATCTCGTAAACCGTAAATAGGCAGGGAGTTGAAATTTTCACAGAATGTATATTTTATTGACACTGTAACAACAAAGAATAAAAAATTTTTAAATAGCCACCGTGAACATTTAAAAGATTTAAAAAGTGTTATTTCTTGTGCGATGGTACGGAACAGTTCGTGTGCGAGTTCGACTCGCACTTGACCAATTTTGTACCTATTTATCAAATTGAGAAAGAACTAGACCTCAGGTAGTCACAACATTAATGGGTACCTATTATGTGAAGGGGGGATATAATAGGGTAGATAAACTATAGGTATATACGATTAATCAGACCAAGATACAAATACTACCTTAACGAGTTTAATATCAGGAAAATAGATAGGTACAATACCATCCAAATTCACATCTTTAAATTGAGAAACTCAGTTAAAATTGAGAAATTTGAAGTAGGGATAGGGTAGGTTCACAACACGTTTATAGTCAGTCTTTCAGTACATGAGAGATAATTAGTATTTTAAGAATATAAATGATAAGATAAATAATATCTACTTAGAATTAAACACTCTAGTACTTTACGTACCTACCTTATAACATCAGGAAGATACTTACCATTTAAATTCATTGTAATATTTTAGGAATTTTATTCTAATAGGAAATTATTTACTAAGCAGATCGACATACAAGCATAGTCCATTACCTTCTCGGTGGGCACCAAACATTACTCAATTAAATAGGTCAGTCTTTAATAAAACATATCACCCACATAAGTAGAAATATCAATTATCACTGATAATAACTGACAAAAATAAAAATAATCGGATCAACTCTATCAGCGCAATTATACGCGGTGATTAATAATATAATTTATCGTGTTGATTTTTTAAAGACTCTATTTTAGTAGTAACCAGTCAAAAATTGTAATATAAAATTGTAAATTGGTGCCATATTTTTTGAAACTTTGTCCAGATGTTTGAGTTTCGCAAAATGAACGCGGAGCAGAAATCAATAAAACAATACAAAACAGAATTTCACGCTAAACCTTTATTAATTACGTATAATACCTACAGATATTAATTTAGTAGCTATAAGCTAAGTAAGTCTACAGAAGTGTACACTATAACACATAAAACATACCTAATTGAAGCACAAGAATATGTGTAAAGAATCTCATTTAGGTACACTATACCTACTTAATAATAATTAAGCCTTTCACCACAAAAAAGATAATATCACTTTATAAAAAGGCTGAGGTAGCTGTGGCTTATAATACTCTGAATTTGGCTTAGGAGTAGACCTGTCGGTTGGGCTTTCTTTGAAAATATTTACAAAAACATTCTTCAAACCAAAGTGCCATAAAGCACGATACGGTATGTAAGACGCGACAAATACTGCCCATTTTAAATGCCAGTTAAAGATATTTCTTCCTATATTAGTTGCGTAAAATGCAACTGCCATTTCGTTGAATGCCAATTTATATTTTCCAAGTAAAGGTAGCTGTCTATATGCTGGGATATCGTCCATGCATTCGTAGTCGCGAATATAAAGCATACGTGGTGGCTTTTTCAGTACTCCTTCTATTGCGCATTCTTGTACTAATATAGTTGACATCACGCCTGAAAGAAAGAGATTATTATATTCAATACCTACTACCTACGTTACACATGGATTTATTATGAGGACTACATTCTGTGCAGAAGAACTCCTAAGATTAATATATTCGATGCTGCTATAGTGCTTGCACTGAGTTAGATTCATACTATATCTATACTAACATCCACACTAATATTATAAACGCGAAAATTTGTGTTTGTCTATCTGTCTGCTAGCTTTTCATGGCCGAACTGTATAAACCCGAAAGGTGCAAAGAAGTCATGCTTTTTGTCTCGGAAAATTACAGAGTTAAATCCGCGTGAACGAACTAGCGGCCATTATCTTCTTGGTACATAACAGAAATAGCTTGCATCTCGATATAGGCTATTATTATAATATATTCCAGAAAATCAAAGAGGGATTTTCAAAAACCTAAATCCACCCGAATGAAATTGCGGGCATCATCTAGTATAGATACCCTATGTACTTTTTATACCTACTTAATTAAAATTTTGCCGAAATTACCGTCATCGCGGTGTTGTCCATTTACTTGATGCTTCCTTAACTTGGTTTGGAAATCTATTCTATCTCGTTCCGAATTGATATATCCAGGCACCTCAGCTATACACATCAATGCATACATCATGGACGAAGTCTCCAAGTCCGTCAAGACAATACTAACACCTTCTAACATAACACGAGACATATGCTCAAAATATTCTGGAACGTTCTCTAAACAGGGCGTGAATACTCTGTCCTGAAGTATTTGACACACTTGGCGAGTTTCTTCGTAGGTGTCTCGGCAAATGTTATATCTAAAAAAAACAATAACGTTTGTTGTATCATTCTAACTATTGTAAATGCGAAAGCGTGTTTGTTTGTTTATCTTCTAATCATTCGCAACGGAGCAACGGGTCAGTGAGATTTTTTGCATGTATACAGTTAAAGATTTGGAGAAAGACTATGTTCATGACTAAAGGCTCATAAGTTTTATTCCGAAACATCAAAGAGTTCGCACGTGATTTTTAAAACCTGAATCCACGTGGACAAAGTTGCGGGCATCAGCTAGTTAAATGTAGTAACCCACCTGTCCTCCAATCCAATCATGTGTCCAATAACTTTCCAACAATGGTTGTACGCGTCCCAATCGCCTTCTTTCAGTTGTCTAATACTGAACTTGTCTGGTTTAAGAAAGGCAAATCCTATAAAACCAAAAAGGGTAAGAGCCACATCGCGTTGGGAAATAATGCCTGTTCCCTTTAATCTGGCAACGCGTCCTGCTTGAATGTGGCGAGTCCTGACCACGTAGAGTGATCGCCAGGCTCTGGGAATTATAGTTTTTATAGGTAAGTATAATTACAGTCGAATCTGAATACAAGCAAGCGGACCGACCGAAAGGGAGTTAACTCACACGGAACTTTCTCATTAAAAAATGTTTTACACGGGTCATTATAAAATCGGCACTAGTCTGTTAAGAATGAAAAAATTTCCAAATCGGTCCAGGGGTCTTTGAATAATCGGGGAACATAGTTACATAAAAAAAAAGATTCCGACGAATTGAAAACCTCCTCCTTTTTTGGAATCAGTTAAAAACGCACAACAGCTTGATGCTATTTGGGGAAACTTTTACTAAAAGCTTTGAGCTTTTGATGGATCGGCGTCATTTTTTTCATGTAGTTTTAGACCTGAGTGTGTATATGTATGAGAGTGACATAGGCTACTTTTATCCGGAAGTCGGAACCCACGAAATTTTTTAATTCTTAAAATCTCAAGAGTAGGAACGGCGATATTACACCTAACATGTCAAATGTTATTGACATGTTAGGTATTCTTACACTGAATCAGGCTTCAGCTCATGGTCAAACCAGGTATTCACGTGTTGGTGTGTGGAGAAGTATCGCTTATACGCTGTGTAAGCGGAGCTGGAGCGGCGACTGCCAACGAGAACGTTCAGTATTGACGGAATAGAGAACACTGCTAGCACCCCAACAATCATTGAAGCTGACATCATGAAAAAAAAATCTCGGTAGAAACGACGACCCCTGAAAAATTCAATTAATTTAGTCGCTTAACGAATACACCTAACTACTATAGGTATTAACATTATAAGTAAAGTTAATTGTAATAAAAAATTGAATTCTTCGAATGCGTCTTTTAAACTTAATATTTCATTTTTATAATATAGTAATATCTACCTACTTAAAGGTGATTATTAATAAGCTACGAGGGTTCCAAACCTGTAAAGAATTAACCTACAAGTGGAGAGAGTAAAATAGGCTACTTTTTTAACCGACTTTCAAGCGTATTTTTTAATCGATAGAGAAACTTTGCAACATTGTCCCATAAAATTTGGATTCAAACTTCTCAATTCTGATGCTGTAGGCGACCTGATCCCAAAACTGATGGGATTTAGAAACTGTCGGTAATAATTTGATATTCGAGGTATCTACCAAGCAGTGGCGGTCTTAGGGGGTGGCGAACGGGGCAATCGCCCGGGGCCTCGCTCTTGAAGGGGCCTCGCGCAACAACCCCAGCAAATTATAAAAAATATACATTTTTAAACATATTTTTTAATTAAAACTTTTGATTCTGATCTTTAATTACTTATTAAGGTTATTAAATAACGGTAAGTTAAAATAAAGTTAGTTAACTAATTCATCGCTCGGGCAATCCCCGTATTTTATTTCGTTCGTCAGTTCTTGTCACCTTAGAATTATTTTGCTTGTAGTATGAGTTACAAAATTGTTACTGGTAAGGTTTTGGGGGTTCAAACTCCCAGACAAAGAAAGCTTAAAATAGACTAATTCTCGAATTCCTTCAGGCTTAAAATGTTGAATTTGCAAAATGTTGAATTTCGGAGTTGCTAAATGTTAAATCCCAAAATGTTGGATTCGCAAAATGTTGAATTTGAATTCCCAAAATTAAATGTTGAATCTTAAAAGTAAGCTTTTAATTCGCATAGGCTTATACGTAATTCACAAAAAAAAAAACCGGCCAATTGTGAGTCGGACTCGCGCACCGAGGCGAGGGTTCCATACTCGGGTATTTTTTTCTGACATTTTGCACGATAAATCAAATATTTCAACATTCACACAACAAATTCAACATTTTAAGAATTCAACATTTTAGGAATTCAACATTTTGGACCTGAAGGCTCGAATTTACCATTCTCTTATTTAAATATATCGAAAATTTTGCGCTCGCTTCGCTCGCGCTTTTGTATTGTATTAGTTGATGCCCGAAACTTCGTTCCCATCGATTCGGGTTTTAAAAAACGTCGTGGAAATTCGGGATAAAGTATCTGTGCGCAAGCTATCTCTGAATTATACCAAATTTTAGCTAAGAAGATGGGCCCTGAAAAGGACTTTGGCTAATATTAATATGGTTTTTTTGTAAATAATATATCAAAAATTTCGCGCTCGCTTCGCTCGCGCTTTTATTGTATATTATTTGATACCCGGAACTTAATCCACATGGTAAGTTTTTGAAAATCCCCCTAGGAACTCTGTCTTTCCGGGATAAAAAACATGAGAAAAGTAGAGTGAGGTGCTTTGAAACATAAAATTTTGTTATGGCTGAGCTCGTTTATATTTCTCTTTTTTATCTGTATTAAACAAAAAAGTTGCGCTCGCTACATATCTTTCAATTTTATTGAATACTAGTTGACCGGCCCCAGCTTCGCACAGGGAGCCTATCTATTCCATAGACAAAATATGGGTGGTATTATGGAACAGGTAGACTCCCCGTGCGAAGCCGGGGCAGGTCTACTAGTTATGACTAAGAGTCTACTTTCTACTAAGCTATTATACTGATCGCGATCGTTATGCTGTTACCCGTTGAGGAGTTCCAGCCTCTATTTCCGAAACTGTTCATCAGATCTTCACCAACCTTACATGGTACCAACCTGACAGTACTATACCTTTGTAAAAAAAAGAATTGTGAAAATTGGTTTAAATTTGACGGAGTTATTGAGTAAAATCGATAAAAAGTTTGATCCTGTATCTCGAAGAATCCTTAATTTTTTTGGAATGAAAACTACCCTATATATTAACCCGGAGCACTTTCAGTGCACCTTTCATTTAAATCCGTTCAGTAGTTTTCGCATGATGCGCGTACAGACAGATAGACTGACAGATAGACAGACAGACAAAAATTCTAAAAAAAATTGTTTTGGGATCTATATCGATAATAATACTTTCTGCGATTAAAATTTTCAAAATATATCAAATGTACAGAAATCGTCAAGTTACAGTTTTATTCTAAGTATCCAAGATTACGTTCTAGTATTGAGTGAGCTGGAAATGTGTAAATTAAAGTATATGAAGTATTGAGTAAGGTAAAAGTAAGAAAAACTGTGTGATACTTAAAAATTATTTCTGACTGTTTGTGCGAAACAAAACAAGATTCACGAAATGAGTTCGCGTGATCGTGATGCCGGCAGAAAAATTGAGTCAGGTAGTTCAAAAAGGAAACGAGGTATCAAAAGAAAGCAGGTAAATCTACGTGGGTCTTTCGTCTTATCATTCGTTAGATTATTGCGCTTTAATTTAGATTTTAGTCTTCGGAAAAGCCACTTATATCAATTTTAAAATTTATCATCTCTGTATTTGTTAATTTTGTAAATCTTTTAATGTAAAATATTTTTAAACTCTATTTATTTGTATAACTTTAGCATTTCTCCTCAAACATGAAAAATACCTAAACAAACAAACAGACCTACTTTCGCATCACATACTTTTCACGAAGAACAAACTAGGGCCTCGCAAGACCTGCCGCCCGGAGCCTCGCAATGGCTGAGGCCGCCTCTGCTACCAAGTAAAGACTTGATCGTTCAACTCGAGGACTCAAACCCTCAACCCTGATGATGTAAGAAATTGCATTCCTAAATCGTCGTGATCCCATGGAATTTTCAAAGAATTATCCGTTTAAATGTTTTTACGAAATTTGGTACAGGGATACCTTGCATCTCGGGGACGGGCTACGAGGGATAGGCAACTTTATATCTTGGAAAATCAAAAATTCTCACGGGATTGTTAAAAGCCTTAGAAAACTACGCGGACGAAGCCCATTTCCCATCAGCCATCATATAGTATCTAAACAATAATTGAAGATTTAGGAGTTATTTATATTAAAACTTACTGATTGTACTTCTTTTCGTCGAACCATTCTGGTAATTTCATCTCTAAATCTTCAACTTTTACGGGGTCTGAAGGTAGTCGGTGGGCGTCTCCGCTTAACAAATTCTCGACAAACTTTTCGGCTGCAACAAACGAAACGACTACATTTACCATTTTTTTCGTTTTACTACAAACTTAAATAACTTGTCATGTCAAATACGTGGTCAAATCATACATCAGAATTTTAGACCAGACCTCACTCACAATCGATTGAGCTGAAATTTAGAATACTCAGTAACTTTGATGGCAATGCAATAAATATGGTACCACGGAGATAGTATTATGATGGAGTCAGGAGATGGCCATAAGTAGGAACTCGTCAACTTCTTTGCATTGAACGTAACTCAATTGTGTTTGGGCATGTTATATATGTATTGACAAGCACTTTAGACTAAGACGATGTCCAGGGGGCTTGCAGAGCTCCCAACGATTACTGGGTAGGGCGGGATAAGCATTACACATGAAGACGGAAACAAACACTAGGGCGCGTCCGAATACCCATAATAATCTGTGGTCCGTAGGCCGCGGCTGACAGCCGCGACAGATATAGTCATAGTAGTGCACAGTCGTTTGGGACACGGCTTGTGAGATATCTCTCGGATGTGCGAATGCTCAAGGTTACGTCTGCGACTTAATATGTGCAATAATACCTAATTAGCACAGTTCAATGTTCCTACCATGTACGCAGCTGTCATCCGCGTTCGCCAGCCGCGTTCAATAGTTAATTTCCTCCTTTACTCACCTTCATTTTAGGCTTTTTTACCTGTTAACAAGCTCTGCTCAGGTTATTGAGTATTATATTAAGGCCTTGATAACGATTAAGTATGTCATCGACTAATCGAATGTTCTGTACTCGCCGTTCCAAGTCCGCTCCAATCCAAAACCTTAAAGATGACTTCCAAAGCAGCGGTAAAAGAGCTTTGGGAACTAATTTCTTAGGATTAAATAAATAATTGCGCCTGCTATAATATCATATAGTCGACAGTGGCCTGCTGCATTTAAAATTTAAAAAAAAAAGCCGAAAAACGTAAAACAATAGGAACGAAAACCTATTAAATGGCTACTTATCAATGGATTGTAAACAATTGGTTTAAAGGTTTACTAATCTGTTCATTGTTAACTCGCAAATTGAATGAATTCAAAGTTCAAACGGTAATTAGTTGCTCGACCTTTAATATTAGAGTTTTGAATATGAATTTTATATTTTTAGTGGGAGTTTTAATAAAGGGTATTCTCTGTGATTGGGTAAGTACTTACAAAATATGAATGAACTATAATATGAATGACTTATAATTACTTTTTCAATGGAATGAACCTAAATTAACTCCTGAGTAGGCTATCTATTTACCTACCCACCTATTTTTAAAACTTTTTTTGTTGACTCAAGTCAACCCCTGCTTTTAAAGCCCTTTCATTATGATACCCCACTTGGTAATGTACCTAGTTAGTTATCTTCGTTTGAAAATTGAAATAAGTAATTAAGTATTTGTTTATGAACACATATAATTTTTTTTTGTGATGTTACCACAAATTCACGGTTTTCGGATTTTTTAACCCTCGACCCAAAAAGAGGGGTGTTATAAGTTTGACGTGTGTATCTGTGTATCTGTCTGTGGCATCGTAGCGCCTAAACTAATGAACCGATTTTAATTTAGTTTTTTTGTTTGAAAGGTGGCTTGATCGAGAGTGTTCTTAGCTATAATCCAAAAAAAACGGTTCAGCCGTTTGAAAGTTATCAGCTCTTTTCCAGTTACTGTAACCTTCACTTGTCGGGGGTGTTATAAATTTTTAATTTACACTTGTTCCTTAACTTGTGCTACTGCCTTTCGTGATTCAACGGGAAGTACATACCTACCTACCCTATAGGTTTTTTTGACAGACACGACAGACAGACAACAAAACAGACTACGGGTCCCTTTTTTCTTTTTGAGGTACGGAACTCTAAAAATTATTGACATTTCTTTTTAGAGCTCCGTACTTCCGAAGGAAAAAAGGACCTGCGCTGTTTAGCCAATCATTACTTTTGGAAAAAATATATTTTACATTTAATTTATTTAAAATTACTTAAATACGGGGTTTTTTTAGGTTTCCGAATGGCTGGCTCCGTTAGAATATCAATAGTAAGTGATTATTTTATTACATCAAGTATCTTTTAAAATATTGATTATCTTATTGAACTTTTCTTTTCTATGTAGGTAGGTACCTAATTGTATATGTCCAATTAAATTACCATCACCGTGTCGTACTCATCACCTATAAAAATAATTATAAGCCTTGTCAAGAACAGTCGAAAATGAAACTTTTTGGTATAAAAATGATACGTGTAGAGCCAATAGTTTCCAAGTTATACTTAGGTACCGTCTTAGCGAAAAACCAAAAATGTCCAAAAAGGCCTTTCAGAGTAGAGGACTTTTACGATACTTTGCTTTGCTTACTTCCTAATGATCCAGTATACAGGGTGGTCAAAAATGTCTATCACTAGTCCAATTATGACCTTATATATTATTATCAATGACCAGTATTATAGAGTGAATGGGAAATTTTTTGACATCAAGGATGGGTTTGGGGACGGTTCACTACTATACTAATTTTTGATCTTTGTCCCAGGCACGTAGGTATTTTTAAGCCCTAATTCGCACAGCGTTAAAAAAGCGTTACGTTAAAACCCGGCGTTGCGCTGAACGTACAAAGTGCGCGTTAAAAAAGCGTTGACGTGTGAACAGATACTTGGGAATGCATTTGTTCTATTTGAAACGCTTTTTTAACGGACGTTAAAAAGCTCTTGTACGAATGAGGCCTAAATTTTCTGATTTCTGAACATTAAGGTTTAATATTTAACTGCACACAATATGACACAACAATACCTAGTGCCTACCTGTTACCTACTTACTTGATTACTTCTGATTTCTTTACCAATATTTTTACATCCTTATAAATACAAAAATAACTAGGTAGAATTTCTAAACGACTTTATTCTTATTTCCGTTTATATCGTTGAAATAATAAAATGAAATATATTATATACATATGTAGCCACGCGTACGATGTAGGTACGCGTACCTACATCGTACGCGTGGATTACCTAAGGTTTTATAAAAATTCCCTGAACAGTTCATAATTGTAGGATGCCCACGACTTGTCTGTGCGGATTTAAGTTTTTAAAAAATCTCGTTTTAATTCTTTGATTTTCCGGGATAAAAAGCATCCTCTGGGACGGAATCAATAATATCTATGTACCTCTGCCTACCGTCCAAATATGTTAAGCGGATGAGCCGTGAACTTTAGGTACCAGACAGACAGACACACTTTCACATAATTCTATTATATTCTATTTCGCATAATTTATTAGTATGGATAGTAAGAATTTATTGCGGATCCATATTTCGTAAGTATGAAATTTCGAATTTTAAATTCAACTTTCAGCACGGACATATTGAGACAGAATACTAGGAACCGAACTTCAAAATTTGTCCCAGAAGACCATGATTCTGAAGTCGTGCCTTTAAATCCGTATCTAGATTCACATGACGTATATACTAAAAATAATATCTTTGAGCCATCAAGTGGAGATGCAGGTTCTAAAGGTCTAAAAATAAAGCTAGATGAAACTTTAAAAATTGCCGAAGCGCTAACTGAAACTTTAAAGAAGCAAATCAAGGAAATAGAAACTCAGGAACGTTTACTGAAGGAAGCTATAACGAACGGAAGGTAATGTAAATATTTATATTTCATAGCAAAGAAAAATTACTATCGATACGAAGTACTTACCTACAGTCTTTCAGACTTTATACGTTACGTCTTTGTTACCTGATATCTGCCAAAGCCACTATCCAAGCTTCATAGTCGCTGATCGTTCCTCCCTGAGTTGGGGACAATGCGCAGATAAACTTTCAGCTTTTATAAATTAACGAGGCTCTGGTCTTCATAGGCCCTTTCTCTATAGTATTTATTAAAGCTTTATTTTCCACACACTGCTAGTTTATTTATTTATTTTTTACAATGTGTTTTAATTCGTTTAGTGTGGCCTCTGCGGGTAACAACTTCCTCCATCTTTTCGATGTTTCTCTGTTATCAACATCCATCCATTTCTTTCCGGCTATGTTGATGATGTCATCCTCCCATTTTCTCTGTCTTCCCACTCTCCTTTTGCCTATCGGGCCATGTCATTTTGTTGTTAAGTAAGTCCTGCCTATTCCCATTTTTGTTCTTTTAGAATTTCTTTTTGTGCCCAGTACTTCTACAATAAATGTTAATTCTTCTGTCCACTTCATTTTCGTTAGTGTTTGCTTCAAAAGAGGCCAGTATACTTAAGTACACATAGCTGTCCACATCCTCTATCGACTTTTCTTCTAATTTTTTTTTAATGATTGTTTTCTTGTGACTGTTTGAAGTTTGTAGTTTTGGAAGTACCTATTCATCTGTAGACCAACTTTTTGACTTTCTGAGTCTAAGCTCTCTATCATTTCCTCCAGGTCTATAATAGCTATGTCGTCCGCAAACCTCAAATGTGTTAGCCTTTTATGTAACACCCATATTCCTTTAGTTTTACAATCAAGGTCCTTGAAGATGTCCTCAAGAACAGCTATGAATAGCTTGGAAGAAAGCGGGTCTCCTTGTCTTACGCCTTTTTCAATTGTGAACTCTTCTCCTTGTCTCTAACTTATCTACTCAAAAGGATTGATGAGAAGAGATTATAAATTGTAAATAGTAGGTTGATGGGCCTATAGTTGCCTATGTCCAGAGGATTCCCTTGCTTCTACAGTAATGTTATATTTGATTTGCACCATTGTGTTGGTACGATAGCCTTTATGCAATGATGATTTTAAACCCAAAAAAGCCATTCGAAAAACAAAACAGTCGAACTAAAGCTGTAAATCACAAATTCTTATTCTACTAGGTAAAATATGTCTGAAAAAACATTAAAATAACACTATAACGATATTATTCGAACAAAAAAAATTAGATACTTAGCGCTAACTTTTTGGCAAATTGTAGGGTTGGTTCAATCCTGAAGATGCAGCCATAGCCAACGATTTTATTATCAATCTTACGATTTGCTCGACATAATATTACATGCGAGTCTACAGTGATTCAGCGTGGGTTTTCCATCTGGAGACACTTGTGTAGGACGCGCTTGTTGCTTCCACTGCGTGGAACGGTGGTTAGGAGCTCGATTGTCGTCGAGTGTGTCTTACGAATACACGTGGTGTCGTCACGATTATTGTCTTTCCATTCCACCGTCTCGATCCCCGACCGTATCTTCGATGTTGAAATCTATTACAATGATGTTGGGCTGGGGCCGGTCAAGCATCTGAAGTTGGATTCTTCTTACAATATTTAGTAGGTAAGTATTTATTTGACAACGTTGAGGCATGTGCCCGGCTTTGTATGAGGTTTGTAAATAGACCATCGCGGCGATACGACTACGATACGAGTGACTAGTAGACGAGACGATTATAACATCACGGACTCGTAATCGCCCCGTTACGCGACTCTTCCAGCACAGTTGAGAGGCGCAACGAGGCGTTGCGGTCACGTCACGCGGCGATCCGTGGCGGTTTCGTGGCGGATTGATTGTTGTACTGTGGAGATTATCCGATTATTAATTATTTATTATAGAATAAATATTATTATTAGGATTAAATTATAATAATAATTAAGTATAAATATTATTAGTAGGAAGTACCTAGTTACTCGTTGCGATTCTCTCGTCCGTGGAGATGGCGCCTAGGCCAATTTAAAACAGGTTACAGGTAGTTGTAACTTCATGTTTATCTTCAATAATTAAATACATAATAACTGTAATTTATTTTCTGCCTCTGCGTGTAAAGTCGAACACTTATTTTTTAGGTCTGGAGTAACAACATTAACAGTTTTAACTCTGGGGCATCCTTCTCGAACCTATCTTATACGTGACGGATTTTGGACTCTCTGTAACGGCTTGGTACAATACCCAGCTAGTCAGACCTCATACAACATCTTCACGGAACTATTCTCCGCCCCGAGGTGTATTGGACAGGAGGTAACAGCTGTGGTAACAGTTACAGAAAAAGTAAAAGTACCTACCCCTTCTATATAATAAAATTGTTTACGATAATTCTGCTCAATAGCAGAATTGTCGTAAACAACGTGAGGAGTCAAAGATTGCTTAGTGTGGTCAATACAACACTAAGCGATCTTTTGACTCCTAAAAAGTCTTTTAAAAATTAAATCTTCTAAAAATTAGATGCTATATTCTACTATATTATATTATATTTAAAAAAATACTTTGAATACGTCTACATTTTATTTCTAGAAATTGATTCATATTAGGAAGGTAGGTACAACTAGGTTTTGTGGAAGATGCTGAAGAAGGTGACGTGACGACATTTGTAACTAACAGGTAATACTAGTTAGCACCATAATACAAGTTTCGCACTCCTATAATCACATTATTAATATAGTAGGTAGTTAACTTATCATAATAGATAACTGTAGATACCTATCATTTCATAAGCTCTACTCATACCTACTTAAATACTTACCTACATGATAAAACGATTTAAACCGGTCTTTACAGATTACATCAAGACGAGATCCTTGCGTTTTTAACTCCATCATCAAATACCAGACTATACCTACGACCCGGCGATCAACGTATCATGAAGACGACTACCTTTGCTTGAGAGAATCTTTCAACAACACTTTAGAGAATTTTATGTCTGTAACGAAAAAAGTCGTTGATGAAACTTGTAAAAATGGTAGGTGCGCCCTTCAATCTATAAACCTGTAGGTATGCGTCCACAGCTATGTGTAGGTTTTTTTAAGAGCGCGCCACCAAACACGGTTCTCCGTCTTCCTCGTACAACCTCTTCCGACCACCTTCTTCAGGTCATCGGTCCAGCGGGCTGGAGGTCATCATACACTTAGCGGTGCGAGGTCTCCACTTCAGAACGCGTCTGCCCCGGTTCTGTGACAGACATGACCTGCCCATTGACACTTCAGCTCGCTAACTTCCTTTGAACTAACTATGTCGGTCGCTTTTGTTCTTCAGCGAATTTTTCTCGTTCCAGATTATATCCTTGAGAGAGATACCCAATATAGTTTGCTTCATACTCCATAATGAGTGACTTTTAATTTGTGTACGAGCCCAACTATCAGTGTCCACGTTTCCGCTTTAACGCCAGGTAAAACATACTTAGGGCCGTCTCACAACCAAGTTTATCTGACTTAGCTTTGGAAATGCTGCCCAGCCCAGTCCTGACAGTTTCCTTATCAAAGTTGTTTCTACCGAATCTAATTATCTGGCCGTGGTAATCATATTCTTGAAGAACTTCAATGCTGGCATGTCCGACGGTGATCTGACGGGTCTTGAGATAAACCTGTTCGGTAAATATGACTTGTATTTTGTCTATGTTCATTTCAAGACGCACTCGTCTGGAAGAACAGTTAAGCTTGATCAGCATCAGAAGCAGACGGTTGTAATTTATAAATTGATCCTCTAATATTATATTATATAAGTATTAAGTTTGTTCATGATATTTTTTATAATAAGTAATTACCTAGTAATTACAATCGATGGAAATTAGTTTCGGAAGTGGCGTCAATGAGAACTTTTTCCCCGTGCTCTTAAAGGTTCATCATCGCCCATCGTCGGCTCGCTACAGAGCTCGGGTCTCCTCTCAGAGCGAGAAGGGTTTTGACCATAGTCTACCACGCTGGCCAAGTGCAGCTTGGCAGACGCCAAGGTTATCCATACTAATATTTTAAATGCGAAAGTGTGTCTGTCTTTCTGCTACCTTTTCACGGCCCTACAGTTTAACCGATTCTGACGAAAGGTACACAGTTAGCTTATAGTATATCCCGAGGACGGACATAGGCTACTTTTATCGCTGAAAATCAAAAAGTTCCCACGGGATTCCCAAAAATTTGGTACCGAGGTAGCTTGCGTCCCTGTAATTGACATAGGCAACTTTTTATCCCGGAAAATCAAACAGTTCCCAAGGGATCTTTAAAAACCTAAACCCAAGCGGACGAAGTCGCGGGCATCCTCTAGTATTCCATATTCTTTAGGTGAAACCTAATTAATTGATATTTTTTCCTCAGGAGTCACAAGAAGTCTGACTGACAACGTTCTGGATTGCGGAGTGAGGGTTCTATCTGAGTATACATACTATCCTCCAAAGGACAATAAATCGATCCTACTACCCCTCGAATATTGCACGGAAAAAGACGGCTCTTGTAAACTCATTGTAGCATGGCATCTTTCTAATAAAACTATCGAAAACTTTGAATTTCTAAAAACTGATCAAAATTTTAAGAAATTCTTCATGAATTCTGACTCTTACATAGAGCCTTTTATATAAAAATTGAGCTAACATTCTTATCAACTTTTTGTAAAAGTTACTTTTTAGGCGCAAACCTACTAATGCCACAAAGCCAATAAAATTCTCTATTAAGTAGATATAAACTATGAACGCTAATTGTTGTTTTCTAACCTTGGGCAATAAATCAATACACTTCGAAGTTATGATTTTTTGTTACCTACCTTATATAATATAATAGGTAATTATTTCCTGATTTATTAGGGTTCCGTACCTTAAAAGGAAAAACGGAACCCTTATAGGATCACTTTGTTGTCTGTCTGTCTGTCCGTCGTGTCTGTCAAGAAACCTATAGGGTACTTCCCGTTGGGGGGCAAGGGATGAACGGTAACCAACATCTTAACCGATCCAAACGTCAACCTCACCTGCACGCGCCTAACGGCGGCGACAACCAACTGGTTGCCGTGGTGCTCCCTGCTGGACAACAGACGAGGCTCTGGCGACCGAGCAGTGGCGGGATAACCACATACTCAGCTGGGAAACCGGCTGAATGAGGCTGCAGCGAGCCTTGGGACCTAAATAGTTCCAAAAATGACTGGAGAATAGATCAAAACGCCGAAAATCAGGCGGTTTTTAGAAACCCTCGACTGAGCACTATTGGAGGGAAGGAGGGATTAAAAGGAAAAGTGCAAAACATGAATAAAGCGGATCAAAAAAAGAAACTACCCCAGGAGGGTACCAGCGCTGCAGGCAGTGCTGGAGAATCCCTCCCTGGAGCTTTGGATATGCCGTCGCAGCCGACCATAATCAGGGCTTCAGGCCGCCCCTCGTATTCTGGGGGGGGCAACGGTTCGCCTAACGTCAAATATACTCAAACGCACACATACAAACCTACACATACACCTAAAACAGCAGCAGTAGCCTCACCATATCGTGGCGTGAATACTGCAGCCGAAGGGAATTGTTCTATAGAGAACGACAAGATAAATCCTTTCACCCGGGGGGGAGCCGTTCAGAGGTCACCACCAACCCAGAACACTAGCCAGGACACTGATATGAGCACTATACTAGTAAAAGAAACATCATGTACAGAAGACCAACAGACTGACATAAACACATGGAAAATGGTGCAACCAACTGAAGGACGTGAAAGAAAGGACTCACTAGGAGCCAATGAAAATAATACGAGAAGTTCAGAAGGCCTGCGCGGAAAGACAGAGACGTGCTTTTTTGCGCGTCCCTTAGGGAAGGAAACTGAACGACCGTGCGTTTTTGCGCGTCCCTCGGAAAAAGAGAGCGAAGCGGACGTTTCTGACTGCTCACTCGCGTCGACCGCATCAACTGCTTCAGGAACGCGAAAAAGGCGACAGCCTTACTTGTGTAAGCCGGGAAAGGCAAAGAAAACTGCGGTGGAGGATGATCATGCACATGACCCATATGAGGCTACGCCAAGTATGAAGACAAAAAAAGATCTGCCTACAGTCGAGAACATTCAGAACGAGCTGAAAGACTGCACGTCTGTTGACATAATGACTCGTATCTTGGAGTCCATCTCAACTATTGAAAAAGTTGCAGATAGTTCTCGCAACTTGAGGGGTGCTCATGCACAAAACATTCGTCTGGCTGCTCGTTCTGCAATGGCGGCGGCATCAGAGCTGGCACAAAGAAGTTCCAACTTAGACGTGGAGAAGCTAAGGAAAGAAAATGGAGAGCTCCGCTCAGAACTTGCCAGCCTTAAAGCTGAATTGACAAGTTTGACAGTGGAGGTAAATTGTCTCCGCCAAAGGGACACGGGGGCAGAAGGATGGGCCCAACAAACTGGGAAATCAAGGAAGGACAAAGATCCACTAGTGCAACGTATTTCTGCTCTAATGGATGAAAAACTGGCAGAGTTCAGAGCAGAAATTATGCCTCAACATGACGCTAGATCATCTTTGGGACAAAAGCCAGAAAAGACAACGGGGATGGTACAATCAAAAGGTAAGACAAGCAAGAGATCGAAGAAAAAGCAAAAGGAAGATACTCAAAGACCACAACTGGTTAGCGACACTCGGTCGGAGGCAACTTTGGACGCACCAGGATGTTTGGAGCCAGAGCAACTAGCTACTGCCACTTGGGCTAAAGTTGTGGGGCGAAAAACAAGAACGTCCGCTTCGAAGAAAGACACAGGTGCCACAACAGGTTCAGCTACTGCCTCAGGTCAGGCGAAGAAGACAGCAAAGACACCTCCTGTCCCTAAAACCGCGGCGGTCACTATCACTTTGACTGAAGGTGCTACAGTCAACTACGCTACCGCTATGGCAACTGCCAAGCAGCGGGTAAGCTTAGCGGAGTGCGGAATATTGCAGGTACGTCAAAAAAAGGCTATTACAGGGGGTCTTGTTCTTGAAATTCCCGGACCCGACAGTGCCAAAAAGGCTGACGCTCTAGCAGAACAACTTCGGACGGCTCTCGCCGACATGGGTGTTAGAATTGCACGGCCAGTCAAAACGGGAGAGATAAGGGTAATGGACCTGGATGAATCCATCGCAAAACAGGACGTTGCAGTGGCTATAGCTGAGGCTGGAGAATGCCCTGAAGAGCAAGTGAAGGTTGGTGAGATTCAGTATAGCGCCTCCAGGTTGGGTACAGTCTGGGTCCGATGCCCACTGACGGTTGTTCGCAAACTTGCTACAGAAAAGCATCTGCGGATAGGATGGGTCAGTGCAAGAGTGCGAGTCTTGGCACCTAGGCAGTTACAATGCTTTCGCTGCCTAGAATTTGGGCATGTCCGGAAGCAATGCTCAAACACCGTGGACAGAAGCCTGTGTTGCTATAGTTGCGGGGAACCTGGACACAAGGCCCGCGAATGTAAAACGAAAGTGCCAAAATGCCCAGTATGTGCGGATCTTGGTCGGCCAGCAGACCATAGATTAGGGGGCGATAAATGTAACCCCCCTAAGAAGGCGAGAAGTAAAGGGGGACTCAAAGAACCTTTCGTGTCTCATAGACCAAGTGAAATTGATCAGCTGGCCAATAAGCCAGCAGAGAAGGTTAAAAAAGCGCAAAATACGCGCAGCTAAGGGTCCTTCAGGGCAACTTGAACCACTGCCGGGCTGCACAGGATTTGTTGTTGCAAAGTCTGGCTGAGTGGTCTGTTGCCTTAGCTGTGGTGGCTGAGCCCTACAAAGTCCCCAACCATCCTCGCTGGTTTGGTAGCGTTGGGGACACCGTCGCGATATACTGGGCGGGAAGGCAAAGCGATCCGCCTTGTTCCATTCTGGAGAGAGGATCAGGTTACGTCGCTGTAGAATGGGGTCCCCTGGCAGTGCTGGGCTGCTACATTTCTCCCAACTCCGGTATTACCGTCTATGAAGCATACCTAGACGAGTTGGCTGCCTGTATCCGCAGATGCTTGCCCCGCCCTTTGATAGTACTGGGTGACTTCAACGCGCACTCAAGGGTCTGGGGGGACAAGCGTGATGATCGAAGGGGTGATATCATCCAAGAGTGGGCGGCGGAACTTGACCTTCGTCTTTTAAATCAGGGCTCGACAAGCACTTGTGTGCGGTGGCAGGGGGAGTCGATCGTGGATCTTACATGGGCGACCCCTCCTGCATCACGTATGGTGTCAGGATGGCGGGTTGCAGAAGAAGTGGTCACACTGTCAGATCACCGACACATAGTTTTTGTAGTCTCAGCGGGAACTTCTGGCATCATCGAGCAACAAAATAGCAGCCAATCGCAACGTTGGGCCCTTAAAAAGCTAGACCGCGATTTATTAGTTGCAGCTGCCTGCGTCGCAGCCTGGCCAGAACAAATTAATGGTGTCTTATCCGATCCGGAAGAGGAGGCGGCCTGGTTTCGGGAAACTATGACACGGATATGCAATACATCGATGCCAAGATGTCGGCAGGCCAAAAATCGGGCGGTTTATTGGTGGTCCGAAGACATTGCACATCTGCGCAGAACATGTCTAAGGTCCAGACGCCAATACACTAGGGCCAGAAGAAGACGGAGATCTACAGCTGAAGCAATCGCAACTGCCTACTCCACTTACCGAGAAGCTACAAAACTGCTCCAGATCGCAATTGCAAACGCTAAAGCGCGGAGCTGGAGAGAGCTGCTCGAAGGGCTGGATAGGGACCCATGGGGACGCCCATACAAAATGGTACTGGGCAAACTCAGACCATGGATCCCTCCACTGACCGAAACTCTTGAGCCAAATTTGGTAGAGCGAATAGTCGATGTTCTTTTTCCTAGATCCCAAAACAGCCCCTCCACCATCGCGGCACCGCAAGAAGCCTGGTCAGATGAACTAGATGTCTCGGAAGAAGAACTAAAGCGAGCGGTTAGGCGTCTCGCAACTTGTAATACCGCACCTGGGCCAGATGGCATACCAGGCCGCGCCTGGGTGTTAGCTCTGGAGGTTTTAGAATACAGGTTGAGACACCTATTCAACAGTTGTCTTCAATCAGGCATATTCCCATCCGGGTGGAAGGAAGCGCGGCTAGTTCTTCTTAAAAAGGAAGGTAGACCCATGGAGTCCCCATCAGCTTACCGACCCATATGTCTCTTGGACGAAGTAGGTAAGCTGTTCGAGCGGATTATAGCTGCCCGTCTCAGCGATCATCTATCAAATGTGGGCCCCGACTTGTCCGAAAGTCAGTTTGGTTTCCGGCAGGGCCGATCAACAGTCGATGCGATCCTTTACGTACGCGCCTCTTCGGAACGGGCCCTTAGCAGGGGTGGGGTGGCATTAGCGGTGAGCTTAGATATTGTCAATGCCTTCAACTCACTTCCTTGGGATACTATAAGGAATGCTCTAACTCACCATAACATTCCCGTATACCTGCGCAACATAGTTGGGGCGTACCTATGCGACAGATCAATCACTTACACAGGGCGGAATGGCCGCATGCACAGGAGAGAAGTAAACTGTGGTGTTCCACAGGGTTCCGTATTAGGACCACTTCTGTGGAACCTGGCCTACGACGCAGTTCTTCGTGTCACTGTCCCCTCTGGTATCACCCTAGTCTGCTACGCCGATGACACTATGGTGTTAGCTGAAGGCAACACATTTGAGGAGACATCAAGGCTCGCAGAGGTAGGCGTGGCCTGCGTAGTGGCCAAAATCCATGAGCTTGGACTAAAGATAGCGCCTCATAAAACAGAGGCACTATGGTTCCATGGGCTTCCTAGGCGACTGGAACCACCCAGCTCATCGATTCGAGTGGGTGACGTAGATGTCCAGGTAGGGCAATACCTCAAATATCTGGGTCTTACCTTGGACGGCCGATGGGGATTTGAGGAACATTTCGAGCGCTTAGTCCCTAAAATTCAGAAAGTAGCTGGAGCAATGCATGGTCTGCTGCCTAATCTCGGGGGACCACAAGAAGGAGTTCGCCGACTTTACGCTGAGGTCGTCCGATCGATAGCTCTCTATGGGGCGCCTGTATGGTCGCATAGGCTTTCTGGTGTAAAGCGTCTCAGAGCGAAACTTAATAGCGTACAGCGAAAGATGGCTATAAGGGTTGCGCGTGGATACCGCACCATATCCTTTGAGGCGGCTACTGTACTGGCTCGCTTTCCACCGCTGGATATACTGGCGGACATGGATGCGAGGGTGTACACCCAGACCCGCGCAGTCTTACAGAGGACTGCAGACGGGCCGGACACTGGTACCCTGCGACGGCAAGCGCACCGGCAAGCCTTAGTAAATTGGCGTATACGCTTGGAAGAGGATAGGAACGCACGTCAACGCGTTGTCGGGGCTATTTTACCAAACTTCGAAGCCTGGCTGGGGAGAAAACATGGCAGCTTAACTTTCAGGCTGACACAGGTACTTACCGGACATGGTTGTTTCGGCGAGTACCTGTGTCGGATCGGTCGCGAGGTGACACCGCGGTGTCATCACTGTGGGGAGGTCCGGGACTCCGCTCAGCACACGCTCGAAGAGTGCCCTGCCTGGGAACCTGAGCGGCACATCCTGGTCAGCTACGTTGGGAGAGACCTGTCACCACCTGCTGTCATAGCGGCAATGCTGGAGGACAGTGAAGCATGGAGGGCAGTGGTCTCCTTCTGTGAAGTAGTAATGTGCAAGAAGGAGGCCGCTGAGCGGGACCGCGAGCGAGCCGATCCTTCTCGGAGGCGGAGACATCAGGGCGGCGCTGATCAACGCTCTGATCGTTCCATTCAGTAGTCCCAGGCGCTGGGACCGGGCCGCTGTAGTAGCTGGAGCGGAGCTCTGGCTGGCGACCCTGGAAGGACGACCGCTTGCTGTGGCGCAAGCTGTCGTGGCTACATGCAAAGTGCACGAGGCCAGGGGAGTGCATCTTTCAGGATGAGCCCACTGGGCGTCGCGCAGGGGAGGCACCGGCGCACGTTCGTAAGAGTTCCCGGAGCCTCTTAATATGCGCTGAGGATGGCCATCGAGGGGGTTTTAGTGGGTACAAATCCCACATAACCCGATCTCTCCTCAAAGAGGTAGGGTATCTTGTGAAGATTTCCCCCCCGTCAACAAAAAAAAAAAAAAAAAAAAAAAAGGGTACTTCCCGTTGACCTACAATCATGTGGCCGGTAGATAGGTCTTATAGTACAAGTACAGGAATAAATCTGAAAACCGCGAATTTGTGGTTACATCATTTAAAAAAAATTAAAATGTGTTTCAATTTTCAAAATAAGATAACTATACCAAGTGGGGTATCATATGAAAGGGGCTTACCTGTACATCCTAAAACAGATTTTTATTTATTTTTATGTATAATAGTTTTTGATTTATCGTGCAAAATGTTGGAAAAAATACCCGTGTACGGAATCCTCAGTGCGCGAGTCTGACTCGCACTTGGCTGGTTTATTTTTATTTTTATAGATAAAGTAGATAAACGTCACTTCACACTAATACCTATTAAAAAGGTGTAATTTTATAATAAGTATTGTTTGTGTGTGTGCGTGCGTGCATGCGTGCGTGTGTGTGTGTGTGTGTGTGTGTGTGTGCGCGCGCACGCGCTTGCGTGTAGGTGTGTGTGTGTGTGTGCATGTACGTGTGGGTGTGTGCATGTACGTGTTTGCGTGCATGTGTGTGCACGCGCGTGCGAGTGCGTGTGCAAATACCCTGGATTAACACATAGGCTACTTTTTATTTAAAAATAACCATATGAGCTTAATATGAGGTATTTATTTAGAAACTAGCCGATGCCCGCGACTTCGCCCGCGTGGATTAAGGTTTTTCGAAATCCCGTTGGAACTCTTTGATTTTCCGGGATAAAAAGTAGCCTATGTGCTAATCCAGGATATTATCTATCTCCATTCCAAATTTCAGCCAAATCCGTCCAGTAGTTTTTGCGTGAAGGAGTAACAAACATACACACACACACACACACACACACACACACACACACACACACACACACACACACACACACACACATACAAACTTTCGCCTTTATAATATTAGTGTGATTACAGACGGACACTTCAATTTTATTTATTAGTATAGATTAAAGAGTTCCCACGGAATTTAAAAAAAACCGCCGCCAGCCTAGTATGTATTATTATTATCATTATAAAATATCATACAAACTTAGGTCCATGGTAAGATTTTAATAGTTTGTAGTTATGCATAAAAATAAATAAAAATCTGTTTTTAACCCCCGACCCAAAAAGAGGGGTGTTATAAGTTTGACGTGTGTATCTGTGTATCTGTGTGTCTGTGTATCTGTGTATCTGTGTATCTGTGTATCTGTGTATCTGTGTATCTGTGTATCTGTGTATCTGTCTGTGGCATCGTAGCGCCTAAACGAATGAACCGATTTTAATTTAGTTTTTTTTGTTTGAAAGGTGGCTTGATCGAGAGTGTTCTTAGCTATAATCTAAAAAAATTGGTTCAGCCGTTTAAGAGTTATCAGCTCTTTTCTAGTTTTCTTGTATAAAAGAAGGTTAGATAACCGTTAGGTTCATAATATTATGTCAATAGACAAATGTCAAGCTGTCAAGATGGACGTTGCCTAAATACATAATTATTTATTTGAAAATGATGTTTTGGAAAACTCAAATACTTTGGATCGTCGGGGGTGTTATAAATTTTTAATTTACACTTGTAGAATGTACAGGTAAAGCTCTTTCATTTTTGTATAGTTATTTTACTTTGAAAATTGAAAATACTAATTAGTTATACATTTTAATTATTTTTCATGATGTAACCACAAATTCACGCTTTTTGGATTTTTCCCTTGTGTTATAACTTATAAGACCTACCTACCTCCCAATTTTCACGATTCTATAGGTCAACGGGAAGTACTCTATAGGTTTTTTTGACAGACACGACAGGCGGGCGGCGGACGGACAGATGGACATACGGACAGACAGACAGACAGACGGATAACAAAGTGATGCTATAAGGGTTCCGTTTCTCCTTTTGTGGTACGGAACCCTAAAAATTAAGTATTAGTTATTCCTATTACATATATTATGTTAAGAAAAACTTGTTACGTAGCTATACCTACCAAGTACCAAGATAATATCACAGTTAATAATATAACTACCTACAATAGGTACCTACCTACATAGGAGTATCTAGATAGGTAGTAGAGTTTGCGTTCAAGTAGGTAGACCATACAGACCGTACATAATAATTAACATAACAACATATTAACCGTAATAATATTATGGGGTTTAAGTAGGTAGGTAGCTGTATAGCCTGTAGGTACCAAGTTAAAGATAAACGCAAAAAAGACTGATCATTAAAAAAGATGATCTAGAGAAACACTATGTACCTATAGCTCCTTTTAATATGGGAGACCCCCTGAAAAATAATTTAATTGAATTGAAAATTCTATATTTGGTTTGAGTCAACGTGCTACACCAAATACAAAATTTCAGGTCTGCAACTCATTCAGTGTACGAGCTAGAGACCTGTCCCACGCGGACAGACAGTTAGACAGAGAGCAGAGTGACATTAATGGGGGGTTTTTAACGGAGTAAAACGTTGGGTACGAAACCCTAAAAAAAAGAATGAACATCTAGGTATTGGCAAGATATAAATTTTACTCACCATTAAAATCCATGTTTTTTTTTAAATAATCACCAATTAATCATTTAAGTAATTTAAAATGAAAGTTAGGTCCTTTTTTGATAAATGGATAGGTTTCAAGAAGCGTCTACACTCTACGCTCTATCTCCTATAGACTATTTATTAAAAGTTGCATTATAGACAGTATCATTCGCGAACTGAGCGACAAGTACCTAGGTACGGTCTGATCAAACACTTAGCCTTCACTGAATGGTATATTTTATATTATCGTCCGCCATCCGGTAGATATTTTTTACCTACTAAAAAAATTCCATTGCGTCGTGATTACATAAAAATTAAAAAAAACGGCCCAGACCTTTGACAATAATAATAATAAGTTAGTTTCGTCTCTAACGTGGATGTTTAATCTTTACTCTTAGCAGCGTAAATTTTTAACGCAATTTATAGTTTAAGTTGGTATGTACCTACATGTTACGACTTTGCCCGCGTCAGACATAGATAATTTACAAGTACCTAGGTATAATTTCTGCCCACGGTTTCTTTTAAATCTCGTAGGAACCATTTGTTTTCCCGGGATACAAAAATATATACTAAATCATCCCTTGCAATGACCTACCCACTGCGAAAGTTTTATCAAAATCGATTCAGCCGTATCCGATTTAGCAAACAGAGTGCGAGCGGTGGGCGCAGGCGGTGCGGTCGGGTGCGGGAAGGGCGGAAAAGGCATATTATTCCTTCTCGTGAACACAAGTACCTACCTAGTTGGCGAGGTGCGGAAACAATATAGATAGGCACGTGTCAGAACTTTTACAAACAAATTCGTTGGTAGTCGTCATCTTTAAACAAACTTATATTCCAAAATGGTGAATTTCATATGTTAGCAAGGGTAAGAAGTTATGGAGATAAATTTTTTGAGTAGGTACACGCGAATATCAAAAGTATCTACATAGGTCCTTAAATGCAGGTGACTCAGTATGAAAAGAAAATCGAAGGCAAAATACAGTTCAACATTGCGGCCTCGTAATGCGAAATCACGTCACAGAAAATTTCGTAAGTGGGTAATTATTAAAATAAACAAAATATAATTATCGCCGGAATTCCAGACAATTCTCTTATTTCCTCCCACATCCCACAGCAATTTTACTACCTGTCGATTAGCATGATTTGGATCATTAGAATTGCACAATGTCGGCCGGCATACCAGCAGGGTACCTACTTATTAAACCCTCTGTTGTGGAAAAAGACATGATCGGGCACCACGAGCGGAAAACGCAAACCACACGCAAAGTAATTTGCGTTCCCCCGCCCTCCGGCTGGCGGCGCCCGATTGGCCCGGTTTAGAAAGAACAAAAACCCTAGCCCACAGAGTATACAATCACTACGTTATACCCTAGCCTAGGACCAAGTCTTACTATCTCTATGACCCTACCAGAGCTGCTTGTTTGGTTATGTTGGCAGTACTGTCTTTCTGTCAGTGTTTTAGTGTTATAATGTTGGCATTGAAGCATGCCATCGATTTCTTATATATTCACATATTCATAATATTCGTTTTTGTATGAAAGCCCCGTTTCTGAAAACGTAGTGATTCACATACTCTTTGGATTTCTCATAAATATAGTTAGGTACTTTTCCTGGCGTCTGATTTTCTTGATTTATGCCGCTAATTACACATTTCCATAACAAGTTATTTTGCAGAGTTACTTACTTTTATTTACCAAAATTTGACAAAATATTCGATGTAGTTACTTCTTCTTTTCTTGTTTGGGGGTTTGTGGTAGTGCCAGACCAGCACAGTACACTTGGGGCGCCAGCCAGGTAACCTCCCAGTGCGCCTGGATGCTGCTGGTCCCTTTTGGATGCGTTCGAGGGGAAGAGCAGTGTTCGGGCCGGTGCGCCCCGGTAACATGGCTAATAATTTCTCTTCGGAGATATTGTTGGCTATGGCTAATGACCTGGCAGGGGGGGAGGTTTCTCCGCGTGTCCCTCTGACTAGCAGAGGGCACAGTGGACGAAGCGCAGGACGGAACGCAGGCGATGTGCGCGGGATCGGGACGGTCTGCGGATGTCGCCCGTTGGGTCCCAGGGTCGGGGGGCGTACTTCGTTGGTGCGCCCCGGAGGTGTGGTGGGGGGACATCGCGAGTAGGTCCCCGGTGGAGGGTCTGCCTCGGCAGACGTCGCGGTTGATTGCTTTCGGCGTTCCCGTGACCCAGTCGCCAGGCGACACGCAGTAGCGCCGCTGGGGTTTAGTGGGAATACCCACCTCCGGTCCGCCTCTCGGCCGGCGAGTCCCACATACCCTCCCTCAGCTGGCTGGCTGCCTTACGGCTGGCTGGCTAGCTTCCAGGGGGGATGCGTAAATGCATTCCCCAGCGTCAACAAAAAAAAAGCACAATATACTTCGTTAGTGTAGAGTAGTTACCTAGCTTGAGGGAGGCACATAGGAGATTGGTCGGTAAAAATGTGCCAGTTTTATTTCGACTGTTTTTTTAGGATTCCGTACAAGAAAAAAGGAACCCTTACAGGATTACTTTGTTTTCTGTCTGTCTGTCGTATCTGTCAAGATAACCTATAATCTATTTCCCGTTGACCTAGTTATGAAATTTGGCAGGTAGGTAGGTAGGTCTCATAGCACAAGTAAAGAAAAAATCCAAAACCGTGAATTTGTGATATTACCTCAAAAAAATACTAAAATCATGAACAAATAGGTAATAGTATTTTCAATTTTCGAAGTAAGATAACTATATCTAGTGGAGTATCATGGGGTTAAGGGAAAGTTTGTTAAGGGAAAGGGTACACGTGAGCAGATCCTTATTGTTCGCCAGATCATAGAAAAGGCACGAGAGTTCAATAAACCAACTTACATTTGCTTTGTTGACTTCTCGAAGGCGTTTGACTCTGTGAAATGGCCTAAACTGTGGAATGTTTTGCTAGACATGGGTACAACGCAACACTTAGTTCATCTTCTCAGACGCCTTTACGAAGATGGAACGGCATCGGTGCGGACGGATGATGTTTTATCACAAAACTTTCATCCCAGCGCAGGCGTTCGCCAAGGATGCATAATATCGCCGCTATTGTTCAATGCTTACACTGAACTCATAATGCGCATTACTCTTGAAGACTGGACCGACGGTGTTGCTATTGGAGGCTACAAGATATCAAATCTGCGCTACGCCGATGATACTACCTTGTTTGCGACCAGTGCTCGTCATATGGAAGAGCTACTTCTCAAAATGGAGCGCGTCAGTCTAGAGTTCGGATTAAAAATCAACCGCAGTAAAACTAAGATGATGGTTGTAGATCGTGCCAACAATAATTCGCCCGAAGTCACTCGAATTGCGAACTGCGAGGTCGTCCAATCCTACATATATCTTGGTGCTTTAAAATCTCGAACAATGGGGGCTGCGTAGAAGAAGTAAAGCGGCGTATGGCGATAGCGAGAACTGCAATGAACAAGCTAAAGAAAATATGGAAAAACAAAAACATCACAAAAGCTACGAAGATCAGGCTCGTTCGGACACTTGTTTTTCCCATTTTTCTATACGCTGCGGAGACGTGGACTTTGAGAACAGTCGAGAAGAAGAAGATTGATGCTCTGGAGATGTGGTGCTGGAGGCGAATGCTAGGAGTCTCATGGACTGAATTTCGCACCAACGTCTCTATACTCCAAGAACTCGGCATTAAACAACGTCTTTCGGCGTTAGTACAGGGTCGCATACTAAAGTTCTTCGGACATGTCTCCCGGCGTGAGAGTGACTCCATTGAGCGTCTTGTCGTGCAGGGCAAGGTGGAGGGTACCAGAGGGCGAGGAAGGTCGCCTACGCGATGGACCGACCAAATTAAGTCCGCTGTGGGCGGTGCCGTGCACGAATGTACCAGAATGTCGACCAGCGAGGGAGAAGTGGCGAATGCTCGTGAGGCGTGTAACATCTGCCCCCCAAAACGTCACTTCATGATGACCACGACCACTCTGCCAAGAGTGTAACGACAAAGAAGAAGATCATGGGGTATCATATGAAAGAATCTTTAGCTGTACATTGTAAAACAGATTTTTATTTATTTTTATGCATAATAATTTTTGATTTAACGTGCAAAATGTCTGAAAAATACCTGATCACGGAACCCTCGTGCACGGGTCTAACTCGCGCTTGGCCGGTTTTTTATGACCAGGGTAAGTTTTTAAGAGTCAAAGAGTATAACCTTATTTTTCCTGTGATTTGTGTTTTTATTCTGTTGTTGCTAACTTCCATTTTATACAAAAAAAAAAAAAAATAGGTACCTATTTACATACCTACTCTTTGATGATAAAAAACACAGATAAAGTCAAAAATAAAAATAGGACTTCGTCTGTGTTGGTGTTAGCTGGCGGGCGTGCTCTACCTTTTTGGAGTGTTTTTTTTGTTAAAACCGACTGAAAAGCGCTCTAAGGTCTACGCCATACTTGACGGAAATTCTGACTCCAAACTTCCGTGTCGGAACGCCAATATATGATTGCATATGATCGGCCGTTCCATCACGGACTGTTCGCCCTCAGCGTGTTTTCCGTCCTTTAGTCATTTGTATGCAATAACATGTATTGGCGTTCCGACGCGCAAGGTCGGCGTCGGAATTTCCGTCAAGTGTGGCATAGGCCTAAGGAGTGCCGTGCGTATGTCGGCGAGCGCCGGCACAGACGGGGTCCATACTTGTATAGTAAGTAGGTACTAAGTTAACTTGTTACAAATAACTATTGGACTTCGTCTGTGTTGGTGTTAGCTGGCGGGCGTGCTCTGCCTTTTTGGAGTGTTTTTTTTTTTTTGTTAAAACTGACTGGAAAGCGCTCTAAGGAGGTGCCATGCGTGTCGGCGAGCGCCGGCACAGACGGGGTCCATACTTGTATAGTTTAACTAACTTGTTACAAAATTACAAACTTGACATTGGCTAATCTTCGTAAAGCCAGACGAGAGAGAAAAAATAAAAAATAAAGACTGTTAAAAAATAAATAAAGAATGCTTCTGTTAATTTTGATTTGATTCGCTTGAAGTTCAATATATCAAACCAATTATAAATTAAAATGAAATGTCATGTGCCTGGTCCAAACGTTAAAGGTTTATTATTATTGTGTTTATGTTTCAATACCAGTATTTGTTTTATTTAACTTTATTAACCAAATAAATGTGTCAAGTTTTAGGAAGGACAATACATGCTTTAGCAAGATTTGGTGACGAATTATATTTAGAATCTCTTCCAGATTCTATACTTTTAAGAACCTTAAATGCTGCCGAAAGCGCATATGCCATGATAAAACTCAACAAGAATTTTTTTTCTTACTTCAATTACAATTTTTATTCAACCGAAGATGATGAAGGTTTGAAATGCAAAATATCAATGAAATCTGCTCTTAATGCCTTTAAATCTCCAACACACATGGATAAACAAGTGGAAAACCTTGAAATCAAGTTAGATGCAAATTCTTGTAAATTAATTTTTCAACTTAAATGCAAGCATGGAATTATCAAGACACATTATGTATCAATATTAGATTGCAAAGCTATGCAATCTGCTGTTTATACCAAAGATCTTGTGCCAAACAGGTGATTTTAGTTTATTTTATTAATATTTAGCATGAATTAGCATAATCGATAGTAATATGCTATTTTCTCATTATTTTAAATGTACTTATAACTAGCTTTTAAAGTAAAATTATTCAGACACTATTTATTTCAATGTTTTAGAATAACATCTTCCCAACGGTTACTTTCTGAGGCTCTTGGAAATTTTCAAAGTTCTGATGATCAAATGACACTAGAAGCGACAAACCAATTACTGATTTTACGTAATTATGAAGATGCTAATATTGACTTAACAAAAATAATAAGAACTCAAATAAGCTTAAAGCCATCAGAGTTTGACAGTTACACAATTGGGGCTGAAACCACTATCACATTCACACTAAAAGAGTTTCGAGCCTTGTTAGCTTTTGCTGAAGCACTAAGTCTGCCTCTACAGTTACATTTTGAGACAGCAGGACGACCTGCAGTATTCATTGTTCATAATGGTACAACTTTTGAAGCACACTTTGTATTGGCTACCACAAAACCAGAAACTGCAACACAAGGCTCAATGCAGAACCATTCACGAACAGATAAAAAACGAAAAGAAGTTAATGAATCAGTAGGTTCAACAAAAAAGAAACCTCACTTAGAAATAGACACATTAGCATGCTTAGATGAAGATTCACATTTATTTAATTATATTGATATTCCTGAAGAAAGAGATTGGAGGCCAGAAAAAAAATCAACACATGAGAATGGTGGAGACAGGGCAAATGATAATGGATTAGAAGAAAATATGGATGGTGAAATTCCTGGGTCACCAACTTCTAGAATAAAAATTAAGTCTGCATTCAAAAGATGTTTTGAAAACACATTTGACCCAAGAAGTATACAGCGTGTTGTATTAGCTGAAAACTCAGATAGTGACTAAATTTGGTAATTTTGTAAATATTAACTGGATAAAAATGTGTTTTGTAAGGTATTAGTTGTCATTAAAAATTTAGAAGGAAAATTAAAAAAAAAACTATTTTTACTGCATTATGATTTTATAGTAAAAATATACAAGTAAATACTGTACACATGCTTTTCACAAATCAATATTTCAGGGCATAATTATTATTAGGTATTATAAACATTTGCGGTTTAAATATTACATCATTTATTTTGAAGGGTAGGTTATTCCAATCTACAGAGGAACCATTGGTAGTATTGATATTGGATCTAGTATATATTTTACTATTTGTATTAACAATATGGAAACTATACATTCCATTTAATTGAAAAATCTAATCATTAATGTATTCGTATTACGTCACACCTGTTTAAAAATATTAATAATCTTGTCATTAAATTATAATCAGAACCTTTGTCACGTAGTGCAAAATATGGGCAAGGTTATATTTTATAAAGAGGTATTTTTACAAAACTTGCATTTATTTTATTTGAAATAATGTTTAGAATATATTTATCACTAAGTTAGCATTCATTATCAAGAAAAAATATTTGCTATTATCCTTTACCACAATACAGTAAATACATTTATAACTGCAAAAATTACGGTAACTAAAATTTACAGGAAAAAATTGCAATGTCTAAAATATACACTTCCAGCAACTAATAAATAATGGTTAAATTAATTTATCAATTTGGTTTTACTATTAGGAGATCGACAGTGTATATGAACAAATGCAGATTTGTTTTCTGTAAAAAAATTATCATACACCATTTCATTATTATAACAATAGCTAGCTAACATGTCTTAAAAAAGATGAAAAAGACCTCAAGTTCTACCTTTAATTTATTATTTATAAAATACGGCAGCGATACCATTGTATTACAATAATTATTTTAAATCAATTTCAATATTGTCTCTGGCCCAGGTGGTGGGGCATACACTGAGTCGTGGTGAGGCTTCGCAACATGCAAAGACATTTCTAACTTTACCACCAAACACTCACTATCCAAATAAATAAATAAAAAGGGCACTGTTATTTAAGAACAATCCTCTTGGCTCTTTCTCACACACTGTGCTACTTTTCTTTTAAACTCCGAATATGATTCTCTCCATTCTTTCTGTAAAAAGAAATAGAATGAGCACACTGCTACTAATATTCAGTTTGCTTTGGCGCTAGGTGTGTGCAACCTAATGTTAAATCATAAAGTGTCAATTGAATGTTTGTGGCCTGCGTCATGTGGCCCTTTTCCAACATGACTATCTGTTGTTAATTTTTTCTCAATCCTAAAAACAATCTTCTTGACTTTTCCTAACACATCTGGCAACTTTCTTTTTGAAATCCGAATACCTCTCTCTCCATTCTTTCTGTGAATATAAATAAACATTATTATGAGTATAATGATCAAGTGATATTATGTTTAAATGAACATGTTATTCATGCATCATGAGAATAATAAGTAATATATGTAGATGAAGATGTCAATATTAGTAGAAGTATTGACAATACAAATAACATTATGTGACATGCTGTTTTTCTGTCCTTTTTATCAAAATCAGTTCAACAGCTGAGGCAATTAAAAAGGTAACTAGACACATTTTTGCATTAAAAGTAATATATTGGGTAGTATGGAATCTTTCAGACAGAAATGAGGTACAAATGGACAGAGAAATTAGGACTTTGTTAGTATATCATAAAAATGCACTTTGCTTTACATAAGTAAACATTAAAAAAAAAAAAACAATTAGAAAAAACTTAGATTGGTTGGTGACTCAAAATGCCCACTGAGATTTTTTCTCTAAAGTGTGGGATTACATAGCATAGTTATACATACGAGCGGATAGAGTAAACATGTTTTAATAGTTCATGAGCATGGGGGTGTTAATATATTAATATTACCATGAAGAAAGAACCTACATTAGTAAATAAAGACACCTGCAAGGAAAATCTTCTTAACTCATTTTTGGCAACTTTACAGGTTTTATGGTGCATGAAAATTCTACTTTTGTTTTTGCAATAGTTTTGACTCAAGTCTAAAAAAAATCCTAGTAATTGGCCTGGCCATATACTTTCATATCCTTCATATGGAAAATAAAGCTGTAGCGGATAAATAATAGCATTTTACTTACTGCAGCATCAACATTAGCAGGACTTTCATCATTTGGGTCTGCCAACATGGAAATAACACTAATGAGGATTGTTTCAACTGTATGCACTGGTAGCCATCTCTCAGAGGCTTTCTCATAGCCCCATTTGTCATCACCTGGCTCATGCAATATTGATATGCAGACATCTCCATTCTTTTCAACTGAAATTAATGTAATATAGAAACATTGTGCTGATTCTGATCGCAACTTAATTTTAGAGTATTTATATCTTTGTCTTATCAATGTAATAAGAAAAGGACAGACAAACTTATTTTAATTTAGAACTGTCAAACCTTGTGGCTTTAGGTGCCAGTCTTGAGCATTGTGTTTATAAACTTTGAGGGGTGCACTGAAACTTAGTCTTTATTTTAAAATTCATTGTCTGCCCTTTTTTAACAATATTAAAAAGAATAAGATGATAATAAGTAGTAAATAGAATAAGAAGATATTAAACAAGTTAAGATACTCTAAATAAGTTTAGAGAAAAACATCAAAATCAACACCAATATTTTTAAAGAAGCAAGTTTTTATTTATTTTGTTTAATTGTTCACATTTTAGTCTGCTGACCAAACCAATAGCACTAAAGCTGTAGTACAGACTTAGCCTGCATATTAGAGATATGCATACTAATATTATAAATGGAAGTGTGTCTGTCTGCTAGTTTTTCATATATCCATCTGGTTAACCAATTTTGACGAAATTTGGTGGGACAGATTGCATCCCAAGGAAGGATTGGCCACTTTGTGCCAGAAAACCAAAGAGTTCCCATGGGATTTAAAGAAATTCTAAATCCACACCAGAGAAGATTTGAGGGTCAATTATTTAGTAGGTACAGAGATAGCTTGCATCCTGGAAACAAATATGGGCAGGCTACTTTTAATCTTGAAAAATCAAAGAGTTCCCACAAGCTGCAGGCATAATCCATAAAATTCTAAAATGAAAAAGTTTTTTACTTCTATCATTACATTTCCTTAACAGTAGATAAATATTCAGAAACGTGGTTAGTAAAAGTTACAGCCATAAAAATGTACCCAATATAAAAACCGGCCAAGTGCGAGTCAGACTCGCGCACTGAGGGTTCCGTACTCGGGTATTTTTTCCAACATTTTGCACGATAAATCAAAAACTATTATACATAAAAATAAATAAAAATCTGTTTTAGGATGTACAGGTAAGCCCCTTTCTTATGATACCCCACTTGGTATAGTTATCTTATTTTGAAAATTGAAACACTTTTTAATTTTTTTTTTAATGATGTAACCACAAATTCGCAGTTTTCAGATTTATTCCTTTACTTGTGCTATAAGACCTACCTACTTACCAAATTTCATGATTCTAGGTCAACGGGAAGTACCCTATAGGTTTCTTGACAGACAGACAACAAAGTGATCCTATAAGGGTTCCGTTTTTCCTTTTGAGGTATGGAACCCTAAAAATTATCTACTCTCACATTGTGGGCTTCAAGCCATAGAGGTGTGCCCACAGTACACTTTTACTTTACAGGATATACTTGTTGAAACAAGAATACATCAAAAGTATTTCATCAGTTTCTTAAAGAATAATGATAAAGAAGCTTTCTCACTAGTATTGTAATCGAAATATTTAAATATGTTCCTACTGATGGAAGCCTGTGACATGTTTTTCAGACTGGAATCATTCAACACATTTAGATCTATACATATAATTAACAGTAACTAATGATTAATTATTAATTTATTATAATATATTCTCAGCTTAGTAGAGCCAGATTTTAACTCTTAAAAATAATCATCATCATAATCATCAGCTACCTGTCAAGGCGTACTACTGAGTGCAGGTCTACTCTCCGAGAAGGGTCTATACCATAGCCCACCATGCTGGCCCAGTACAAATTGGCAGACTTAATAGAATATATTGTTTTATAAGTTGATTATTACTCACTGTTTGGATGCCATATTTCAGTAACAAATTTCATCCTAGGTGGTCTCAAAGGATACTCTTTTGGAAAATGTAAATGTGCTTTGAAGAACCCACCCTCACTGTAAATTAAATTGAAATGTTAAATAGGATATGAGATTTAACAGCATACATCATATACATTCTTCAATAATAACTATAAAATCTTCAATACCCAGAGAGATAGATGTGTGACCAGTCAAAATAATGCTACTCTTTAATAACTAACAAAACAAGTTTAATCAAGGATGTTAACTTACTATAATGTATCTGGAGGACCAATAATGAGTACCTCCCATCTGTAAATATCATTGTCGTCTATCAACCCAGCAGAAAAACCTTCCACTGGATTTTTGTTCAGTTCTGAAATGGGATAAGTAGACGCTGAATCATAAGAATACAAAATTATCGTACTCATACACGATTTGAAAACGTAATATGAACCTTTGCCAAGAATTAACTAAAATGCCTCATTATTTGTCTTTGGCAGCCAATGCCCGTCACTGCAGTGGATATTGATTTTATTTGCACTTATTTATATTCCCTTTCGTGAAACCATGAATTCGTATAGACTTACCTTCTAGCAATATAGTAAATGAACTATTAAATTCAGTCTAAATTCGACCCAGTAAGGTCAATGATTGAGCGTAGAGTTAGGTATGCCTGAGACTGAAGAGATGATTGCCCAAAAACTTAACTGACTATTTATTACACATACCTGCTAATTGCTTTTTTAATAAAAGCGAAGACTGTGGCTCTGACATTAATTACAATTAAGAAATGTACCCTGACGACACGAAACAAATGATTTTTCCACAAAAGATGGCTGGCTGAATTTATGCAGGTTGTGAAACATATGAGCTGTGCTAGTGCTTATTTCCGGTGTGCCAACTGCCAAAGTTGCCATGCCATGACTTGACAGGATTCATACCTACGTTTATTAGTCTATGGAAAATGCAGCGATCAGCGATAATCTGTAAAACAGGTAAATCTTGGTCATCGGGTAACTTTAAAAATATATCTAACATTGTGATTCAACGGTCCAATGGACTTCATGGTTGCCATCCAGCCCCGGTGACAATCCAGCGGTGACAACGAGACAACGAGAATGCTAGTGATGGTATTCTCGTTGTCGACACAGACAGGTGGTCCACGGTTGGACACTGCGTTGATTTGTTACAAGCGCGTGGTCAACAAGTGAACGTCGAGTGAACATTGCGTGGTTCACAACATATTGAAGTCTGTCTGTTGTGTGTCAGTGATAGGCACTAGGTCTACGCGTGAAACACTTGCGGGCAGCGCACGGTCATCTCAGGACCCGTGTGTTGAGAATGAGCAGTCAACGCAAGACACGCATGCGAGCAGACTCACCGTCCGCACATGCCGACCACCAGGAGACGCTGGCTGTTACCAGAAAACTGAACACGCTGGTAGAGAGGCGTGCAAATTTACACTATCGCTAGATCTCTCTCAGTTAGATAGTTTGGGTGGCAACTCGGGTACCAGATATTGTTGGATACACAGATCCTGTCTGTCTGTGATTATTCAGATCTTCGGTGTCAGCTTTCGGCACTTCTGACAATTACCTACTGTCTAGTGAAATCTGTACTGAGTATCCATCAGTTACCCTTCCATCTCCGATTCCTGTGTTAAGAGTAAAGTGTGGCGATACAAGTCAGCAGATTGGGATGAGATGCGGCATTCCTTTGAGTCTTATCCGTGGATGTCCGTGGCGGCAAGTTTGGTAGAAAATTCAATAGAGTGCAGCGACGTGAGCGACACTGACGCGGCGTCTAGTGTCACTGCCATAAAGATATTATAAAACATGCGTTCCAATGATGTGTCCCTAATTTCTAATTTCCCATTATAATCTATGTCCCGGCCATCACACTATAATATTATAAAGGCGAAAGTTTGTATGTGTGTGTGTGTGTATGTTTGTTACTCCTTCACGCAAAAACTACTGGACGGATTTGGCTGAAATTTGGAATGGAGATAGATAATATCCTGGATTAGCACATAGGCTACTTTTTATCCCGGAAAATCAAAGAGTTCTCACGGGATTTCAAAAAACCTAAATCCACGCGGGCGAAGTCGCGGGCATCGGCTAGTTAACCATACATTAACTGCCATCAACGTCCAACGCCATGTTCAACGGCGTTTCCCGTTAAACGTAGATGTAGCTACGATAACTATGGTAAGAGTGGTTGCATAGTAACGCCTACCGCCAGCGCGGCTCGTAATCGCGCTAACACCCGCAAAACTATGAAACGTGTTACTTTAGTATCGCGCGGTTTGCCGGCTTGGACATTCGTGATGTACGAATCGCGCGCGGTTTACTATCAGCGCGGGTCAGTATCACTATGAGACGATATAAAAACTATCAGGCTCGTGTCCCACCGGCGCTGGCGGTAAGCGTGACTATGTTTTGAGAGATAATTTAAACAAAATGTGGAGAATTACTTCGTTTATTTCGTTGCAAACATTGCAATTATTATTGTATTCATTATATTTTATGAAATTAGAACAATCATGCGTCGGTCCCTGTTTTTAATTTCTTTACATCAGGCTCTAATGGCTCACCATTAATATGCGGCATTTTCCGCTTATTTTTCTTTTTCTTTTTTGACCTTAGACCGTTTGTTTTAATAGGGTTCTCTTTACTATCATGTTTAACTTTGATAGCCTTGACTGATGCTGAGTCTAACATTGATTTAAAATCTGTTTGAATTTTGTAATGTTGGTGGAATATATCCATTGTGTGAAGTAATTTCTTCAATTTCGCCACGAAGTTAGAATTCATTTCTACTTCATTTCCCGATTGTAGTAATTGTGCAAATACATCATGGAAATCTTTCACAACATTCGAAATTTCATTAATGGTTGCTTCTGAAGAAGGTTTACACCTATTCAATGCATGATAAAATCCAATTAATAAATTAAGGCCCTCAGTGCGTCGAAACTGTCTCACTGTATTATCGAAAACGTTTTTAATTAGAATAGGTATTAATTTATACTTTCCTTCCCATTCTGTTTGCAAGACATTGTGGAAAAAAATAACAGGAAGTAAACAATTGCGATTACGGAAATAGTTTTCTAAAGATACTTTTAAAGTTTCAACAATTGGCGATATGCGTTTTTGCTTCTTTGACGCTTTGGTAACATCTGTATCTAGTTTTTGTGAGCAATTAATAACAAATACAGTAAAAAAAGTTATTATATCTCCAAGTGCTTGATACATAAAATGAGACCTCTCGCCTTTATCAATGATAGATTTCAAATAATCGTCTAATATTTCAACAGTAACATCACCTGTAGAAGAAAATTTTCTGATTGTTGTAAGACTTTTAACAGTTTTCCTAAGTCTATTTTCCAACTCTTTAAACTGATTGTCTTGCATACAGAATTCAAGACATCTAGTTAAAGGGACAATCATTGCTAAGCATGTATCCATTGCAGGGCTCTTCTCCAAGTATATGTCTATTAGATCCAGCACTCTTATTCTGAAATCTGCTAAAGATTTCTTATTTATGCGATCCTTTTTGGATTTTATACTTTTGCCTTGATGAAATTGCTTAAAAGCGTCTGCTAGAGCTTCATCGAGTTTTTTACCTTCTTCTTCAGTTAGCATGTCTGCATCTGCACTTTCTGCGTCACTGTCTGGAGCAGCTGCTGTGCCTAATGCTTTTTGAACTGCAAGGCGAAGTTGGTCAGGCGTCTTAAGATCTTCATCCTGATCTTCATCTTCCATTTCGCTATCACTATCGTCACTATTTTCACCATTAAGTTCTGTATTTTCGTCAGCTTCTATCGCAGCCACTTCTGATGTATTATCATCATCATCTTCCTCTTCCGATTCACTATCTTGCGTAAGAGGGTTAGCTTCACTGTCTGGGTCTAAGACTGACACAATTTGACCAATACTTGAGGGGGTTAAATATTCCCAAAGTAGTCTGAAAACACATTGGACAACTGATCGAAGTACACTCGATTCAATTGACAAAACAGATAGTAAGACTTCCACCATTACTTCAATCCATTCTGGTTCATCGTTTATGGAAGTATCCTCAGCTTTTCTTTGTTTCTTCAAGTTTTTTTTATAATGGTTATAGCAACTTTTTAGTTCTATTATAGAACTTCGCGCAATCTTAACATGGGTAGGCTCAGAAAATAAAAAGAGGCCTAGTTGATATAGCAAAATAAGGAAAACCTTATCCACTTTTGATTTATTTTCTTTTTTTTCTATTTTTTCACAGACTTCTGTAAGCATTTCCCAACACTCCATATTCTCTTTTGGAAATTGCTTTTCAAGTTTTTCTTTAACCTTATCTTTTGTCATCATATTGGATATGAATGTGTTGAGTGCAGATAAAACTTCAACCAAAGTATCTACATTTGAAAAACGAGATGTGAAGCAGCGGTAAAAACTAGTCTTTATGGAACCTGCAAATAAAAGGAGATATTATTTTCTGATATCATAAACTAGCTATTCCTACAACTGTTTGCTTGTCTTCAGAAAATTAATTCCGCATGGATTTTGGTTTTTTAAGGATCTCATTGGAATATTACAAAATTGTCTTTTAATGTGGGTCATGCTATAGAGAACCTACATTCAAAATTTCAAGTTTCTCCACCAGTTTAGGTATGTAGTACCAAATAGCTAGTGCCAAAGATTCTTTTGTTGTTTAGTTCAATCTTGTTGCTACTTGATGAACATTAACAGTCTTTTGAGTTCACGGAAGTTTTTTACGAGCTTATTTTTACGATCAGCTGGGTTATCACGGGGTTAAGCAAGTTCTTTAAGCCCTTATATCTCTCACTTGTATCATGCTACAAGGCCCATTTTTTAAATAAATCTACTCATCAGCCTTAACCTCAGCTTGCTGGGATGTTAGGGATATTGTCTAACCTTGTATATACAGATAGATTTCACTTACAAATTCTATCATGGGTATTACCTGCTAATTCACTACTGACTCCAACATTATCATCTCCACCAATTTTGAAAAACCCAAAACACATCAAAAGTTGCATATATGTGATCTGGAAATCTGCATCATTTTTAACAGCTTGTTGAGTGACAATGAAAGAAATGAGCTCAGATGCTTTCACTTTTTCATTGTTATACCAATTTCTCTCTACATTTTCTTTAACAACTTTTTTTGAAGTATTTAAGAGAACTTTTTTTAAAACTTTAGCCATTTTTTTCAATCCCTCTGCATCCAAATCTGCTATAATACATTTGACAACAGCAGAACCTGTGATTTCAGTGAAATTTATTTCACCAGGATGAAATAGCAACTTTTTGAGTGTAGCAACTCTAATTTTACTATCAACAGCTATACTCTTCAGAGCTTGCTGTAAAGCACGAAGCACCTCTTTTTGTTTTGTTATCATTATTTTATTATCATCCTCATCATCTCTCTTGTTCCTGATTTTGCTTGCTGTCTGCAAGCCTTTAAACCAGTCCATGAACAATTTAAAAAAATTATCACTAAGCAAATCAGGTATTACTGCAACATTTTCTTGTAAATTGAGTAAAATTGAGTTCAATATGTTTAAAGATACTAATTCTCTGTTTCTATTGTGTTTTACAAGGTATCCATCTATTTTATTCCAAAATAACTGAATATGTGGTGACTTAGCAATTTGAACTCCAATCTCCTTGTAGATGGGATGACTTACGGAATTCAAGTCAACTCCTGTCTGTAAAGTAATTTCAAAATTTGAACAGATACCTAATCATAAGTGGTTAAAGTATGAAGTTGCCATTGTAACGTCGTGATCACTTGGAATTAAAATTAAACTTGCATGGTCCAAGGGTCATGTTTAAAACTTTTTTTAGTAGTAGTGTGTAGTAGTGAGCAGGTGATGGATTTACGATGATGATATAGAGCTGCTATTGCTTATACATATTATATTATTCAGTACATTTTATTGTGATTTGAATATTTGACAAGAGCAACCGCCGAGTTTCTTGCTGGTTCTTCTCGGTAGGAACGACATTCCAAACCAGTGGTAAATTGTTATGACGATTCGAAATCACGCCTAAAAGTTTATTTGAATTAAAATACTATATAATATTGTATTCTAAAACAAATAAATTTATTCTTAAAAAGTGTTTGTTGTTTTCAATATCATTTGGCAATTTCATACTTTAATCCCTAACATTACATTTTATATTACATTAACAGGAGCAGGGACGACGCTTGGAAATAAACTTACCATTAACTTTTCACATATATCATTGATATGATCTTCATGCAGTATCTCAGGAACACCAATGAGTTTTCTTAGCTTTACTTTTTGGGGGAATTTTGCACTGACCAACATAAGGAAATATAGAGAATCCAACGTGTGGTCCTTAATATCCTTTTTATATTCCTGTTTTATGTTTGACCACACAATTGTAGCAAATTGGTCTTCATTTAGCTGTAAAGGATTTTTTGTCAGAAAAACATGTGCTAATAAAACCATAAATATACAATATACATACTATTGCATACATTGTTTACTAACAAACTACATATTGCTGTATAAGATCCATAACAGACAAATACTAATTGAGGAGCTGGTGAACATGACAGGTTTTTTTAATTCTGATATTTTTAAGGGGCTTTTACAAACAGCCTTTACAGTTTTTTTTTAAGTTTTGTTACAAACTAGTTATGCCAATTTGAGAGGATCACTATCTTTATACACTTTCATTGCTGAAATGCTCAAAGATTTGTTTAAAATACAGTTGAAAATACCAATATTCATAAAATTTAAATTTTGTTCTTAGTTATGTGCACACAAATTATGTTATAGTATTAATTGGCTTTAAATGTTTACCTGATTAACTAAATCTAGCATAACATGACATGCTACAGTATGTAGATAATTTTTTTTACAGCTAGCGGTATGTAAAAGCTGCATTACTTCTTTTTGTTCTTCATCTGAACTCTTTAACATCAGACCAGAACGGAACACAGCACAACACACTAATATCTGACCTAGAGCTACATCTCCAATTTCCTGAAAATCAATAAACGAGCAGTTCTTATAATATATAAAATTAAAATTAGTTGACGCTAAACTTCTTGACCGCGCTGACTTTCTTTTTAAGTCTGTACAATAAGCAATAAGCACTTTGCCTAGCCCCAGAACAAATATGCAGGAGCATACACCCATGGTAAGCTCTACTTCTGTTCCTTGCTGCTTTCTGTTTCCCGCATGTAATGTTAACGTGATTCTACTCATCACCACTTCAGAGTACAGAGTAGAGTGGCGAATAGTAACTTTAGAAATGTGTCAAGCAATTAGCCATATAAAATGTACCAAGTTCACAATCCTCATTTAATAAAGTCTGTAGCTGTTGTATCTTTAAACTAAAATGACTGGTCTAAATACTTATATTCTTATCCCTTTTATAATGTTCCCCATAGAGGATAACACTAGATTTAGACGTGTTAATTTAATTTAGGGATTGTGTACAAGAGAATTAGCTACTGGAGCTAATTTTTTGTGTGGTAAATTATTCAGTAACCTCTCTGTAATACTCCATACCATGATTATCATACACACAACTATTACACAAAACTATCTTTATAATACTATCCAAAACCCGCCACGTTTTAAATAGGAATATCTTACACTTTTAGAGGAGCCACTGGCGTGCAATTCCTTTTTTACCAAATCTAACAACTGAGATACAGTTATCTGGTTAAATCTAGTCAACATACACACTAGAGTCGCAAAATGTCCCATGCGCAGTTCTGGTACATTTGCACCCAGACTTCTTATCAATCGTTTTAAAGTGTATTGTAAATTCTTCTCATTCTGAAAACAAAAGAAATTTACTATACAAATCAATGAAAACGGTGAGTATGGTGCTACTCTGCTTATTTAGCTTAATTTACCTCATTTACTTGAAGGCGAGAAATTATTTTCAGACCACCAGTTACTTTTGTACCATCTTTTGGTGATTTAAGAAAATCGAAAGCATCTAATAAAGAGGTTATCTCTTTTGTAGATATTATCTCTTTTTGAGGGTCATCTAAATTACTTTCGTCGTCCATTTTATTTAATTCATAATAATTTAATATCAGTTTTATTTCACATCACATTCATAAATCAAAGTAAAAAGGAAGCAAGAAGTTAGTTAATAATAACCTCAAAAGCATTGAGCATTTTAATATTTAAAAATGTGACAACTGACATGTGTACTTTTATTTTTAACTGGTTTTACGGCTATGGGTTCTAGTTTTTTTAAGCCCCTAATTGGCCAAATTAGCCCTTTTTTTTTTCAACTGGCTTACGGCTCTGGATTCTAAGACTTTTTACTATTTTTTTTAAATGGCTTTGCAGTTCTGGATTTTAGCCTTTTAAAACTAATAAAGACCTTGAATCTTCCTAATAATAATAATATTAAAAAAAGTGAGAACCGATCTTTAGCTCTGCTCGAAGTGGGATAGCGAATAAAGATGAGCGCTCAATCTAAAGTTCAACCCATATTCACACATTTTAGACATTATTATGTCCCCGGGATATAAGCTAACCCTGTACCAAATTTCGTCAGAATCGGTTACACTATTGGGCCGTGAAAAGGTAGCAAGCAGACTGACAGACAGACACACTTTCGCATTTATAATATTAGTATGGATTATTAGTGGTCATACATATACAAGTCGTACAGTGTATGTACCTGCATGCGCCAAAGAGGAATTGCAATACAAAATACAATCACGCTCCACAGATTATATAGAATGCGCTAGATGCGCGCCGTGCGCGCGCAGTTATTATTCCATTCCATGTTTCTAAACATGGCAGGTCGTAGTGGGTTTGACGATGGTAATCTGAGGTATTTATTCAGAAAACATTATATTTATTCATTTAATTTCACCCTAAAACAATTCAAATGAAGTTCAATTTCACTAAAGTTATTTTCATCACATACTTTTACTGTATTCTTCAAAAAATCTGTTACTCTGACAGTGCGATAACATTAACTGAAAGTGGTATTAAAACAAAATGTGTGATAATAAATCAATTTATAAATAATTGTTCGGTCCTTTAGGGTTCTAATGAGTTATTTGCGGATATGAAAAGTGAGTGAAATGTGTATTTTGTAGGTTATAATATACCATAGTTCATGACTGTGCAGGGACTTCGGAGGCGGCCGAAGGACGGCGGGCGGGCGCCCGCTCCCGACTGAGCCCCCTTACAAGGCCTATGTTGGAAATTTACCCTCTGGCATCATTCAAGGCGATATTAACAGAATCTTTCCAGTAAGTGTTAACACCGCCATCAGTTTTACAATACGACCAGCACATCTCTGGCTTCTACCTCATTGCTTAAGCATGATTGGGTCCCTTGTATAAGTTGTAACGCAAAATTCTTATATTTTCTTTAGTATAAAAAAATAGACACACTTTTTAAAGCTATAGATACCTACTGATTATGTCACTCATATTTTAATTAGTACCTCCAATTTTTTTTACCTTTAAATACTATGCCATTAGAATTAGAATCACTACCTACTTATTATTTATTACCATGGTTTATTGCAAGTAAAATGGAATGAATAGATCTAGAATGAATAGATAGAGATAGAATGGAATATGAATCTTACATTATTCTAAGCCTGGTATCCACCAAAGTAGAGCAGAGATATGTTTAAAAGAAAAAAATAGATTATTGATGGATGATGTGATAATTTCATTGTATGTAAGCAATTACCCTAACAGCAGTTTTTAACCAATTTTAAAATGTTTTTAGGACTTATCTATTAAAAATGTGAGGCTGGTTATGGATAGAGAAACAGACAAATTCAAAGGCTTCTGCTATGTGGAATTTGAATTTTTGGAAGATTTGGTTAAGGCAATTGAACTGAACGGTGCTCTCAATGTAGATGGTAACTTTATCAAAATCGATGTTGCTGAAGAAAAAAGAAGCGGGTAAGAGACTTGAAATAGTCAAAAATTTCTAGGAATAAGGTCTAACAAACAGTGATTTTTTTAGCATTTTACAGATCTGCTGCTTTTGGTCTATTTAGGTTTGCCTATAAAATTAAAGTATAATAGAAATAAATCTATTTCTTTAAAAGTTCAATTTTGTCAATTACATATATAACTAGCACTCCAAGTAGAAACTAAAACTCAATTTTATGTACATTTTATTCTGTTAGAGTGCCTTCAAATATACCACAATGTGCGGAGGCAGCGTAGCAGCCATATGCTGCGGCCGCGCGTCTGTTAATCAATCAAAAATATATGGATTTACAAAGCAGCGCTGCGGCCGCGCTGCCTCCGCGCGGCACTTTGCAGCATATTTGAAGGCGCCCTTAATGTTTAGATATTGAAAATGACTACTAAGTGTTCAATGCCCATGCAGCGGCATATAGGTACCTCTGAATATCGACACCCACCTGCACAGGATATGCGGGGCATCCTGTTCTATAATTTATTGGTTGAATGTGTCAGAACAATAGTTTTAATAATGTCTGTTTGTAACTGCCTTGCTACACAGGGGGGGCGGCTTCGACCGCGGGCGCCGCGACGGACGCGACGGCGGGCGCGATGGCGGGCGCGGCGGCGGCGGTGGCGGATTCCGGCGCGACGGCGGCCGCGGTACGTACGAGCACTTCGACGCGGCCGAGCGCCGCGCGCCTCGCACGCAGGGTGGCGGGTTCACACAGGGTAACACTGCTAACATCATCTTATAGATTTACTTGTCTTTGGTTTGGCGCATATACAACTCTGTCAAGTTCGTATGTTGTATAGTCTAGGTGTCGCATTCCAGCGAGGTGCAAACTTGACATGACCAAGTTATTAGGCTGTTCAGTTATTTTACCTTTGGATATAAAGTTGGTAAAACTGAATAACTGTTGCTATATTAGTATGTTTTGAAGTCTCGCAACCGTAAACCAAATAATCGGATTGACAATTATGTTGTAGGAATTAGCTGGATACCCACAACTTTGTCTGCAGGTTTTTGAAAATCCAGTGGTAAATAAATAGTAGTTAAATCACTCCAGATTATTAACTATGACCATTCATATGTCGATAAGTTGCTCTATTGCGACCTGATTGAAGGACAAACCAACAAATAAACACACTTTCACATTATTAGATTAGCACAATACAGAACAGAATAGTTGCTTAAGTTTTGAGATCAAAAGTGGTTGTCCATGCTTGATTTTATCAATCTGTGTTCACTACTCAGTATTTTCGATGCTTAGTCAATTATTTTTGTAGCTTAGGGCTCAAAAGGGTAAACAACTGATTTAGTTAAATTCTTTAATGCTATTACTTTTTTACAACAGCAATGCATTAACTTAATCAGTCTGTCTTTGTGCAAGTGGGCTTAAAGGTCCATGGTGCCGGTTTAGAATTCTTTGAAGCTCGTAATTAAACTTAAGTAAAGACAAGTCTAAAATTGATTTAAAATTTAACAGATTAGAGGTCAAGAGTATAAAAACGATTTTCTAAATAAATTATGGGCTTATGATTTAAACAAGCAGGTCGTAGACTGCTTTTGAACAATTTTTTCTAAAAGAATTATTTGAGTCCTAATTTAAAGAAGTAGCTTCCCGAAGACAAGTAGATCTTACCTCATATTTAACACCTCATTATTTTTAACAACAATGACATGCATCTTGCACCACCCTGTTTTTGTTAAATTTTCTATATTATGTCCTTTTCTTGCCAATGCAAAATAAACTTCTCGCAACGTGATATAATTACAAAGTTTAACTAAACCTGTTTAAGCAGTTTGGTGCAAGTGGGCTTTAGGAACGATCTTTTAACACCCTTTTTAATCATCATGATCACATAATAACATTTTTTTCATGCTTGTTGATTGGTTGACCTGAGAGAGAGAATTTTAAGGTGACTGATAAAAGCTCCTTTGACAACCTACCTGGTTGAGTTCAGTTTAGTTTAATTCAGATACAAGGCTCCATCAGTTCCCCATCAGGGGCAATTTGGGAATCAATAATTTCTATAGTGTCCAGCAAACAACTTGGACCTGAAGCAGCGTAGTGGGAGAATGTTGGTGAATCCGGGAAGCTAAAGTCAATGTACCAACCAATCGCGTGCACCCGCGCCGACTGATCAACCAATCGCGTGCACCCGCGCTGACTGATTAACCAGCCGCGAGCACCCGTTATTCGTCAGCTAATCGTGTCAATGCGCAAGTTGTTTGCAGGGCACCATAAATTGTTTTGGGAGGCTTCTGCCGTGGCTAGTTACCACCCTACCGGCATAAGCGTGCCGCAAAGCGATTTAGCTTTCCGTACGATGCAGTGTAGAAACCAATAAGTTGTTTAATAAAACTGCCATACCCTTCCAAGTTAGCCCACTTCCATCTTGACTTCGTCATCACTTACCACCAGGTGTGATCGCAGTCACGGGCTAGTTTGTAAAGGAATTTATAAAAAAGCTGAAAGTTTATAAGGCTTTTCATTTCGGGCCAGCTGATTGTTGCAAGTTTTTAAAATAATCTCTTGTGGTGTAAAATCATGCAAAGGTTGTGTGGTGACAAAATTTCCGCCATCTTGGATCATGCATTAGCCACATCACATTCATGGTTTTTAATGTTGTATTTTGCCTATTCATCATCCTAATAATAATTTAATGGTTCTATGCTATGGTATAGAACCATTAAACAACCAACCATTAACCAACCATTAATTAGAACCATTAAATAACGCAAACGTATGTACCATGTGGAGCAGCATATGTGCTGTTCCACATGGTATATACGTTTGCTCAATCAAAAATTTCTCAAATATTCAAGTTCCTCAAATTTCACTTGTCTGTTGTATCACAAAACATTTTTTTGTCTGGAGGAAGCAAACACATTGTACATCTATGCTTACATGTGTATTGGTGTAGACTGACAAATAGACAGACACACTTTCATGTTCACTATATTAGTATAATAGATCATTACTAAATAAATGATTCATTATCATCATTATCAACATGTCAACCTATCAACGACCCAGGACAGAACGGGTTCACTGCCAGAAGCAGTCCACTATGGTAGATTAACAGACAATTAAATGGATAAATGATATAAAATTTGAATACAGCTTTTTAATTTTATAATACATGAACAGTACATATTAATCAATTATTATTATCAATACAATACCCAAAAACATGTTTGAAACAATTTAATATCTGCATAAAAACATCACTAAATATTTGTTTAAGAAAAACTGTTTTTCTAACTGCTTACTAAACGCTCTGATGAAAATCGGGACATTATCTACTGTTGGTTTAATTAAAACTATACTTATAAATTGGATGGGTCTGCGCGTGTCGTAACGGTAGAGTCGACATTAGATCGCGAGCGGGGAGAGCAACGCGGAAGCGGCGGCACGAGCGGCGAGCGGTGGAACGAGCAGCGCGGCGAACGGTGGAGCGAGCGCGGCGGGCGCGGCGGCTCGGAGGAGGCGCGCAGCGGGGACTGGGGCCGCATGGGCCGCTCGGGTGCGCCGCCCGCGCCGCGCCAGGCGCCCCGCCGCAACTTCGACGACATGCCCGCTCCGCCAAGATCAGGTAACTTGGCATACTATCCACGCATCGGGAAGATGGACTTATTAGTATTGAGCTTTATCACATACACCACCTCTCACTATCCATTTGTTCGTTTTCTACTTAGCGTTAAACTTGTCTGGAAGAGATCGCTATTTAGCGATAAGACCACCTTTTGTACCTACATTTTAAGTTTTTTCTTTTTTGTAACCTGTTATTTGTGTTGTGTGGTGGTAAGTGTATTCATATTTACATAGCTTTAGATCGATTGCGAACTTTTTTCGACGAACGGACAGCCAAGAAAAACTAACAAACAGACAGACAAGAAAACAAGTTAATGTTGCATGGTCATCCAGTTCCAACCTAAGTGTGTTTAATAAACAAGCCTCACCAGGAAGTTAGTTTACAAGACAATCAGATCGGATTTACAATCGATTACGAGATTTTTTGAACAGACAAACAAGCAGACTGACAAGAAAGCGAGTTAACAAAAACGTGTTAAAATATATTATTTACTTTCAGTGCAGTCTGTTCACTTTTTTTTATTAAATCTTTCACTATTTGAAAGTTACGTTATTCCAGATCGACACCGGCTATATAATATTACTAGTGCATTGAGGCTTTTTAAAAATCCCGTGGGAACTGTTTGATTTTCCGGGATAAAAAGTCCAGGAGCGAGCTACCTCTGTACCTTTCATATATGTCCAATAGTGATAATGACTACTAGTCAAATCAGTGACTATTTATCAAACGTCAAAACGCTCGCTTATTGAGGGAGCTTGTATGAGATACGCAGATGTGACGTCATACACATTTGACGTAATTTGACGAACTTTTTTAGTTATATCGATAATTTTAAATGGTTAGCAAACTTAGAATTTATTTTTGATATAGGCATCATCCCTATTGAAATATATGCTTTTGCAGACACATCGGGCAGGCCGAAACTGGCGTTGGCGCCGCGGACGGTGAAGGAGCCGGTGAACTCGCTGGCGGCGACCAGTCAGGCCTCATCAATATTCGGCGGCGCGCGGCCGCGGGAGGAGAAACTCAAAGAGATGGCGAACGAGTAAACTGCGCCTACCCCCGAACTACCCCTCCAACTACCCTCTCCTGTGTGTAAATGTATCGATGCCCCCACTATTCATTATACTCTGTTACAATCCAATTTGAATTTAAGGTAAATTGATACTATATTATTAACTTATTCATGAAAATATACACGGTGTAAGGGAGGTGTAAGGGATGGTTCACACAAAAGTAAATGCGTGGTAATAAAAGCATTTTATTTCCCTCACTTTTTGACCTAGCGTCGTTTTTTTTGCCCAATTATGTAAGGCTCAAAGTCAATTGTTATAAATTAATTGTATTGTTCTTAAAAAATACATAATTGTTAAAAAACCACAAAAATGGGATTTCGGCACGCCGCTAGCTTGACGGTCCTCGACCAGTTAAGTAAAGCGAGAGACGGTAAAGTCTCTACCTTACACCTTGTATGGTGAGAAAAATGTTTTTTTTTTCTTTTACTCATTTAATGTCATTCATGAATCAGAGGATGATAATTATTATGATTAGCTAATTATTGCACTGTTAAGGCACTAATTACTAAAATTAATTAACCATCTTTTGTATCTGGAGATTTTGTTATCAGTCAGTGCCAGTGATGTAATGAGTATATTAAAGTATATTTTTGTTATAAAAATTTAGATAATATTTTTGTGAACAAGATTTTTTAATAATAATAATCAATACACTTTAATTATGTATTAATTGTAGTTATTACAAAAATTAAAAGGTATCATATTAAAAGATTAGCTACAGTTGTAAAAATACGTCTCTAAAGATATCCACTGTCTGATAATAAAACATTTATGTATTCAAATCTAGTGAAGAATAAAAATAGAGTTTTAATTGACGCAAAATCGTTGCGTTAAAACCCGGCATTGCGCTGAAAATACAAAAATGCGTTAAATTAAAAATGTACTAATAAAAATAGATTTTGCTTAGATGTACATGGTAGTTTTTTGAAATATACTTGTCTCTGATATGTTTATTCTTATAGTACATAAATTAATTGCATTCTCACTAAAAGCTTTTAAATTATAAGTTTACAGTGATGTGAATCTTGAAATGTTTGATTAACTCGTGTATGTCAAGCAAAGTTCGACTTTTTCTGCAAATTGGATTGAAACATAAATAAAGTTAAAAAAATGTACATGAACCAGAGGATTTTTGTTAGGTTGTGAGGTTGTAAATCATTTTTATCATATTATATGTATTTTGTTAGCTTTATTGTGTATCGCTTATATTTCGGGTCGGTCGGGTCGCTCATTTTTGAGTGATGCGAGAGCCCACTATCGGTTATGCGCTGTATTTAAATTGCTAGTTTTTTCGTCGTCATATTGTCGGGTCTGAGTGTATGATAAACTTAGCTTGCAGAATAGGTTTTGAAATTCAAATCTAAGTAAAGCGTTTCTTTTGTTCGTATTGTTGATTCACTTTGGTAATATTATAAGCTTATTATTTTTTGTTTGGAAAGTTGATTTAAAATAATTGTCTGTTGACAAGAAAGTGTTTTTTTTAAATTGCCTACATAATAATATGTTGGTCTTGAAAATTAATCACTCACCAAGTAATAAGTAACATAATTTAAGAGTTGATTATAAATTATGTAATTATGGTGTCATTTAATAAATTAAACTTCCAAGTACATGGATTTCTACTTTATTAGATATTATGTAATGTCATAAGCTATGTGGCAGAGAAAAAAAATTGCAAAACTGTAACTGAATATAGAAAGAATAATAAAAAGTGAATTCTTTGTAACCAAGGATTTGTATGAAGCACCAGAACTTGAACCTTACCCAGGTAGACTTTCGAGTCGTGCGTCTGTCGCGATAGTGACGCCGCGACAGAGCGGCACTAACTATGCAATTGGGATGGTGCCTTAGTCAAAAATTCTATTTCTTAGTAATTATTAAATTAAATACGCGGTTTTTCAAAATTCGTAGAATCCACGTCCACTGTATTTTGTTTGTAAGTTGTATTTACTTACCGTTATAATAATTATCTATTTAGCTAAAAAAGTACGTCAAATGTTTATGACGTTCACATCTATGTGTTTCATACAAACTCCCATATCATAAGCGAACGTTTTGGTTTTGACGTTTGATAAAAAGTTCCTGATTTGACTATACTCTATCCTCGGAAAGAAGTTAGTACCTATAGGGCTCTCTCTGATAAGTAATCCCATACAAATGATTGACGAAAATCTCACTGGATGTTAACTTATTTTGAGTCACCAACCATTCACAAACATGTTTTCAAAAAACATTCGAAAATCAATTCGAAAGCATAGTTTCGATAGTGATTGCCAATCAAAAAAAAATTGTAATGCTCACTGATATTTTCGTCTCTATCATTTTTATGGGACTACGTGACAGAGAGAGAGAACCCTATACCTACTATGCCGTGGATAGAGTATAGAGGCACCATCCATATTGTAGCTACGGGCTACCTGTGTTTCTAAATACATATATTAGCATAGTAGGTACATTAATCTGCCGCTCTGTCGCGTCCTCAGAGATGGTCAACTCGAAAGCCCACCTTTAAATCCTAAAAAGTATTAAATGTGATTATACAATCACTAAAGCAAAGAGCTAGTATGAACATCATCACTACGTACTCGAAATAGACACATGGTTTTATTTGAGGTCGTTATCAATTGATATAGGTATGTCGCATCAAGGATCTCGAAGCACTTTCGACACGCTGTGATCTTGTCTTATCCATGCACTTTATTTGATGTTGTCTATCCATAAAGCGTGAGCTAGAGTGAACTAAAGTGAGGGAACTCTCGGTTTGATTCTGAATCGACGATAGGTAGATATGTCAAATATTAGGCCATGTTGACGTAAAATCATAGAAAAATAGGGCAAATAGAGGGCTACTTGCGTTAAATGTACCGTACTAACATTTGAGGCCTGCCAGTGACGTCGAAGCCTCGACGTTCCTTGTCGGGAACTGTGGAAGCACGGTAGTAGACTATGAGCTGACTTACACTTAATTAAAGGAAACATTACTATCGATATTAAGTCCAAAAACAGATATTTTTTTAATTTTGTTCTGTTTGTTTGCCTGTGCATGCATCACACACTGAAAGGATTTAGATGCTGATCCGCATACTTGTCTAACACATGAGATAGTTTTGATTCCAAGAACATTAGGGTTTTTTTTTTATCAATATTACTTCATAATTCTGTCACATCTGAATCGATTTTCATAATCCCCTCTTTACAAAAGCCGTATTGGATTTGTTATGCCCATGTTTTAATGAGGATAGTTCGAGATGGAGAATGGAACTTATGGGTAGTGGCAAATCAATATATAATTTAGTAAAAAGTAGACTTTATCATAATACATAACATTCCTGTAAGTAACATGGCAAAGCATTGGGGGTCCCTATGGTACTGCCAGAGATAATTTATTACAAGTTTAACTTATCTCTGGTGCTGCTAATGATGACATGCCTGCAAGTATGTTTGCTATTTGTATTTATAAAAAAGCATTTTTCCTATTAGTAACAGGTTCACAAAGCAATAGGGTATTTTACTCCAATTTTTTTATTACTTTATTATAAACTAGGATAAAAATAATGACGTAAACTGAAAAAACTAAATCGATCAAATAACAAAAAAGTTATAAGCATTTAAATATTTCAGATTAGACAGAGATAGCGATGCATTTTGACGTCACTCCATCACTAATTAATGCCCATCTAATGCCATAGTAGCTTCTTGCGGTTTCATACAAATTTTCGTTTTGCGAGAAAGGGATAGAAGACCCTGCCACTCCAAAATTAAAATGCCTGTAACTTTGTAAATCTTTGTTGGATTTCAATATTTTTTTCAGCGTACATCATTATTTTTATCCTAGTTTATAATAAAGTAATAATATTTATCAAATTAAAAAGTAGGATAATACCCAATTCAGTATGGGTTTCCATTATTGTGTAGAACATTTCATGAGAAAGGTTTTATCTACATACATACATTTGTCTACAGAATTCCCCCTCAGAATATGCCCCTTGTGAGCAGTATCTCAAGGTTAAACAAAAATAACAAAATACAAAATGTGTAAAGAATTATATTCATATATCTAGGTCATCATCAGGGTCCTCATCATCCCAGTCATCAACTGCATCTGGCTCATAATAAACTTTACCTTGTCCCTCATTAATTTTACTCATATAGGGCAATTTCAATTTGTTTTTCTCCAGTTGCTGGATTTGGTCTATTTCTATCTTAAATGTTGATAATTCATTCGGCAAAACTTTTTCCAGCTCATCAACTCTTAAAACTTCCTTAACCACAGGTGTCAGTTTTAAAGTGGAAGTCAAAGTGTCAAGTGAAAGACACTCTTCACTTTTAAAAAATTTACTACCCTTTTTACTTTGAACTCTCACTATATTGTGCTTTTTTTCATCATATGACACAACAGCATTCGCTAGATGATTTAGCTGTATCTGTATTTTGGAATTTATTAGACAATCTCGATGCAAAATTAAAATAAGTTTCACCACTAAAGAATTTGTAAACACACTCCTTATGTATTTGATGCAGTTGTTCCAGCCAACATCTAATATCATTTGATTTACTGAATCAATGATATAAATACACTTAACAGTAGATGGTTTTAGCCACTCATTCAACTCCGAATCTTTGAAGCACTGAAGTGAGTTTCCTGTAAAAACGTTTTGCCAGACGCAGGCAGGTTGGTCATAGCACAGTATCTTCACAGCCTCTTGATTTCCGGAATTATCAACTAATTCAGAAATTAGTGGAAGTACATTTTTGTTATAGTCATCTTCTATTAAAATACAGGTAGCAGCCTTTAATTTAAATAGTGCCATATTGTTTTGTTCAGCCCCCAGGCCCCAATTAGTAGAAATTCTTTAGAAATTATGATTATTTATGGCCCATTTTATGAAGTCTAAACACAAAATCACAAGCACTAAAAGTGACAAGCTATATTTACAAAGTAGCTACTCTGTGCTACTGCTGTGTCTCAAGTGTCTGTGATCCTGAATCCTAGACTTGTTCACAAGTCAACAATATTTTTTTTTTTTACGGTCCTGGGTACAAGTCAACAATGAAGTAGGCACCGCAAAGAGTATGTAGAGGCACCAGTAGGTTAGTTACTTAAATATAGCGTTTCATCGTACCTATAGTACCTATGGTGTTATGTTGGCTCCCCTGTCTGTTGGGTGGTCATTGGCACCATATTGGCATGAGAAGACGCAGATTTCGTTTATTTTCATTTCATTCATTCAGGAAAATCAAATGAAAATATTAAATAAAAGAAATAAACAAAATCTGCGTCTTATGCAAATATGGTGCAAATGACTTGGACAGACAGGGGAGCCAACATAACGCCATAGGTACTATTCGATGAAACGCACTATAACTAGTCAGACAAGTTATTGTGATTAGTGATATGACGTGTGATTCCTACGATGACTCCTTAGATGTCAGTGGGTGGTCAGTAGGCTTCGTGGTCTGTCGTCAATAGCTATCTCAAAGATTATCTGAGGTAGCTATGTGCATCGTGATTAGGTCTATTACTCTTTGGTCATTGTTGACGTATGATCAAAAGAGCTAGAACTCAGAGCCAATTGAATAAAAAACCTAAGATCGTTGATGTTATTGGTCCGTGGTTGACATTACGTCATTTTTTTTAACTGGTTCTATGGCTCTGGGTTCTAGTCGTTTTGAGACCTACATGTCAATTTTTTTAAAGTAGGAGTTATATCCATGGCCGTAAAATAAAATAAAATAAAAAAAACACACAAATCATAATTTTTAAATTCGAATTTCTCTACTTTGTATAGCTAACTACATATTTTCCGTAAGGCTTCATAATATTATCACAGAATATTATTCTAAAATCTAGTGTTTCAGCATGTTTAATGTTATTGTTCGGCAAAAGCATTTTATTCGACAAATAGCGTTTGTTCCCGCCTATAAACCGCCAGACGAGAAGGATTTTCAAAAACTGCGTAATTTTCTTCATAAGCACGATAAGTTTCTCATTTTAACAGGTGCTGGAATATCTACGGAATCAGGTATATATCTTTTTGAATTATTTGTCATAGTAGCTGTAGGTAGCTATTTTGCAAATATTAATATCCATGAAATAGATTTCTGGATTCATGGACTGTCTGTACCACTATTTTTAATGTTTGAAATTATTAGCAGTATTACTTATTGCATAGATAAAATAGAATAGAAATATTTTACTTTAAAATTGTCAAATGCATATCTACCACTGGCAGAATGCCTTTCCTACTGAGAAGAACCAGCAAGAAACTAGGTGAACACTGCAGTTGTGACTCTCTAAATTTCTAGGTATCCCAGATTATCGGTCTGAAGAGGTTGGTTTATATGCACGCAGCAATCACAAGCCAATTCAGTACCAAGAATTTGTAAAGTACCCAAAAGTAAGGCAAAGGTATTGGGCAAGAAATTTTGTGGGTTGGCCAAAGTTTAGTTCTGTACAACCAAACTCTACACACTATGCTATTAGAGAATTGGAAAAGGTAACATTGTGTTAGGTAAATCTATCATTATTTCTCAATATACTTTCATTAAAAAAAATTAAAAAAACTGACTTCCAAAACCACTACTTGAAAGCAAAAAATATTTTTGTTTCTATATGGAAACTTCTACTGTTCATTAAAAAAAAATTTGCAAATCAAAAAAATTTGTGACTTTACATACATTAAAAATTGAAAGAAACACTTTTGTTTTTATTTAAGTATAGGTGTAGCAGGTGTAGTTGAAAATTGAATTTAAATCTAACTGAGCTTGATCAAAATCGGTGAGATTTAATTAGAAATTGGAAGTAGAAACCATGAAATAAATTGACGTGAATTTCACATGGATGAAGCAGAGTACAAAAGTAATAGCTATTTTCATAACTTTGTTCAACAATTAATTTACTTATACAAATTATTTTCGTAGGTTGGAAAGGTAACCACTGTGGTGACTCAAAATGTTGATAGGCTGCATCACAAGGCGGGCTCACAAAATGTCATAGAACTTCATGGAACTGGCTATATTGTGAAGTGTATGAACTGCCCTTATGAAATAGACAGGTTTGAAATGCAGGAAATATTACTGAAAAGCAACCCTAGTATGCAGAGCAGTTTCAATATGATAAGGCCAGATGGAGATGTAGAGTTATCCAAGGTAAGCAATTTGGGAACAAACATCTTTGGATGGGTAAGATGTTCTTTAAATAATTTTTTATCAAATAAAATAGTATTATTGAACCTGCAGCATGCGAACCTTGCGTCTGTCTGTCTGAATATCACACCCTGAGCACCTTTGACTGCTAGGCTATGGTTCACTTATGCTTCGTCGCTGATGTTTCAGATATTTATTTTATCTAAACCACTCTCAAATAATTTTTGATGAGATATAATATAAAAAAATTAAAAGTTTTCTTGTGTACTAAGTAAAAAGATCTTTTTCATGCACTCTAGACAAGTAATTTAAATTTAGCTGCACACATTTATCTAAGGATACATTTTTAAGGGCACATATTTCTCAAACATGTAAATAAATACCATAGGCATTCCTTTTCTTGATTACCTTAATTCAAAAATTTTAATATTAAAAAATATTTATTAGTTAAACTCAGTAGATACAATACTGAGTACATTAGATTGGAATCGTGACCCCTAAACAAGGAAAGGCTGTATCTTAGTTGCCAGTGTATTCCTAACGATTAATAGACACATCAAAATGAGACTTGGACAATAGATATTCAGAATTGTTTAATATATATGATTTTTTCGCTTCTAGGAGCAGGTGGAGAGATTTCGAACACCACTGTGTCCAGTCTGTGAAGGTCCTTTAAAACCTGATATCATATTCTTTGGTGATAATGTTCCCAAAGAAAGAGTAGAAAAAGTGAGAAACCAGGTATCAGCCAGTGATGCTGTTTTTGTACTAGGATCAAGTTTAACTGTATATTCAAGTTATAGAATAGTTTTGCAAGCCAAAGAAGAAAATAAAGAAGTTGCAGTCCTAAACATTGGACCAACGAGAGCTGACAATATAGTGGATTTGAAAATATCAACAAAATGTGGAGAGATTTTAACAGATCTTACACATTCACTATGTACCTGATAAGAATAACTACCTATATCACCGAATGATCTACTTGCGTAACTTGCAGCATTCACACCCCAAGCACTCCAAACCATGTAGACTACAACTACCTCAATAAATTACAATTATTATTATAGCAAAAGGCATACCAGTACCCTTCGCGTGCAATATAATCCTAATAATATTATAAATTAAAGTGTGGATGTTTGTTACTCAATCACGCAAAAACGGATGAACAGATTTGGATGAAATTTGGAATGGAGATAGATTAACACATAGACTACTTTTTATCTCGGAAAATCAAAGAGTACCCGTGGGATTTTGAAAAATATAAATCCGCGCGCACGAAGTCGCGGGCATCAGCTAGTGATGCTATAAAGTCTAAAGGGGGCAGTCCCTTTAGACTGGACCCATTTCTGTAACGCGTCTGGGGTGTTTGCTGAAGCTCGCTATGCCGTAATAATATTTGTAATATTTTATTAATAAAACCAGTGACATTGTAATTATTTATTACTAGCTGACGCCCGCGACTTCGTCCGCGTGGATTTAGGTTTTTCGAAATCCCGTGGGAACTCTTTGGTTTTCCGGGATAAAAAGTAGCCTATGTGCTAATCCAGGATATTATCTATCTCGATTCCGAATTTCAGCCAAATCCGTCCAGTAGTTTTTGCGTGAAGGAGTAACAAACATACACACACACACACACACACACACACACACACACACACATACAAACTTTCGCCTTTATAATATTAGTGTGATTACCTATATCAATAGATTTAATTGTAAATATAGTATATTGTATTTTATTCTGTGTCGTAGTAAGCAATAAAGATGTTTATCGTTTAAACTAGCGAAAAATTCGTAAGTCTATGGTTTAAACTAAATTAAATAGGAAATAATAAATCCTTGAATATTGTTTCATTTTTATTGATTTAAAAAGAGATTATACAAATTGACATTTTGAAATATTCGGTACTGACCAATTATATTCCATCTTGTACATACACTTCCATCTTGTACATACATACACAAATTAATTATACATACATACAAATAAACAGAAGTGTATAATTTTGAAATAATTTATTATTTCTAAGCTCGAGGATATTTGCGCATATCATACGCGTTACTAAGGTCCATCTAAGTATCTGCTTTTATCTTTTTGTCCAGATTAGTCTCCAAATGTTTTAACTGATTTTAATAATATTTTTATCCTGGAATCGTAAGAGAAAGCTAGTATAATAATTATAACATTGTTATCATTAACATAACTGAATTTGCAATTTACAACAGATAATCATAATTTAATGAAATATAATAAGTACAGAAAGTTAATAATTGCCGAAGCTCAAGGTCAACCATTTGTAAAAACAAGACAAAAAGTATATGATATGTAGCCACATCACATAATATGACACAAGACCCTGAGACCAAACTAATGGGAATCAAAAACAGAATATGAGTTCGACACAGAATGCGCATATTGTCCGTCACTAATTAAGTTGATCCTAAAATACAATTTATGCACTAAGGAACAATTACAATAATACAAAATTGATTTCCTGAGATCACATTTTTGAAATGTTATTATTTTATAAACTATATTTTAGGAAAGGGATCAAGGAGGGTTGAATAAATTTAAATTTTAATTCTATAACTTGAAGAATAAATAAAATACAGATCCTGAGTGATAGCTTAGAAAAAAAAGTACCTTTACTTTTTGGTATTATAACAATGCACTTACCTACATTACAGTTAAATACTTGTCATTTTTTAAAATGTTTCAATCTATCATACCCACGCACTCGAACTGAACTGCAGCTGAACTGCGCGTCGCGTCAGCGCCCCGCACGATATTCTCTACAGCCGCACCGCGCGGCAGTGACGTACGCGCAACGCGGGGCGCTGAAGCGACGCGCAGTTCAGTTCAAGTGCGTGGGTACCTTAAAGCATAAACAGAATTATTAATATCAAAGGTGCCATAATAGACTTCGTCTGTGGTAGCGTTTGCTGGCGCGCGTGTTGTGACTTTTTGGAGTATTTTTTTTTGTTAGAAGAGGCCGGTTTTTGAATTCTGCTGGTGTTTATTGGTGGTGGAACTGACTGGGAAGCACTCTAAAGGGGCACCGCGTGTATGTCGGCGGGCGCCGGCACAGACAAAGTCCATACTTATACATATAGTTTCCCTAACTTGTAAATAACTACAAACTTGATATTGGCTAATCAGTGTAAAGCCAGACGAGAGGAAAAAAAAAGGTGCCATAATTTTGAAATTTATATTAATGTAGGTACCTACATATTCTTCATAGTAACAAATAATAATTGAAACAATTTCCGTTTCCTACACATATTCAATTTATCTATTACATAGTACCTAAATAACGGACAGGTCAATTTAGTTCAAAAAGTTCCCTAACCTAGATAAAATTCTAACAAAAGTTCTGAGAATGTTTTTGATAGTACTAGGTAAACGACAGTCATCTATACGTCTATGTACCATAATCAAACAGCCAGAAGTAAGTTATTTTCAAGATGGCCGGGACTAATTTTTTAAAATTGACTAAAATATTGTAATTTAATTTTTTGTGTAAAACACAAAAGTGAAAGATTTATGGAAAAATCATATCTGTAAATGTTGAGATTAAGCTATAAAATATAGAAATTGGTCTTAAAATGAAAGAAATATGAAAACTTGCGGACCGGAATCGAGGGTAAAATATTTATTGGTTGAAAGATTTCCTTGTCTATAAAGACAGTTAGATAGAATTGTACTACGCTAAAAGTTAACAAAACAGGAGTTTTGCCGACTCGAAAGGTTCGCAGTGGCCATCTTGAGAATGTCACCATCATAACCCACTTCTGGCTGACCGAATTTGATAGTTTTTAGGGTACCGTACCTCAAAAGGAAAAACGGAACCCTTATAGGATCACTTTGTTGTCTGACTGTCTGTCCGTCCGTCCTTCCGTCCGCCGTGTCTGTCAAGAAAACCTAAAGGGTACTTCCCGTTGACCTAGAATCATGAAATTTGGCAGGTAGGTAGGTCTTATAGCACAACTAAAGGAATAAATCCGAAAACCGTGAGTTTATAGTAACATCATTAAAAAAAATTAAATTAAAATTTTCAAAGTAAGATAGCTATATCAAGTGGGGTATCATATGAAAGGGTTTTATCTGTATATTCTAAAACAGATTATTATTTATTTTTATGCATAGTGGTTTTTGATTTATCGTGCAAAATGTCGGAAAAATTTATGAGTGCGCGAGTCTGACTCGCACTTGGCCGGTTTTTATTCTGTTGATGAATAGATCTATTACCAAAGATATAATAAAACTCCAGACAGGCAAAGCTCATATGAAGTAACAAATTTGTACGCTTGTGTGTGTGACACATGACGCGTAGCTTCAAAAAATGGCGGCCCCTACCTGGGTTGATCTAGTACTACCGAAAACAGTTCCGTACATTTTATTAGACTAGGTCTATGGTCAGAATTTGTTATGCCTTCACCCTCTCTATAAAATTATGTTGAAGATAGAATAGGTAATGTGAGAAATTTAAATTATAATGTGATTTTTACTATTAAGTTTATGGCAGTGCTTTTGGAAAATACGTTAAAAATTTATATCTTAATAATTATTATTCTTGTTGCACTTATTCTATTACTGATCGTCATACACAGGCTGTAGGTATATGGTTTAACTTTGATAATAATTTATTATTATCGTTCAATTTAATTGATTGGCTATTTGGGATTTTTTCTATTGCTATACTTAAGTGAATACAATTATTAGTCTGTGGTTGTAATCCCGCACTTGGCAAGTGTGTGGACTGTCTCCTTCTGAGACCTTATTCTAAGCTTAGGTTGATGTTGACGAGTTTAAATTAAGCCAAACGATTACTTAGAATCCGCGCCCACACCAAATAGAGTTTAGCGGTGAGCATATTGGTTCAGCCAAAATTATTGTAACAAAGGACAAAATTTTTGTTGGATAATATCGAATTCGCAACCCTTCAACGCACGACGTAAAATTTGACTGGTATGGACGCAGATCAAAACAAACTATGTACTTAGTTGCTTAAAACACAGTACCTACTATTATTTAATCTTTACTGTACTACTATAGAATTAGGTTTAAAGTTTTGTGCATAAGAATAGTACAAGACTACCACTTTTATAAGTTACGCCGATGTACCTGCGCAGACATCTTATTTTTGAATGGCGTGAAAATATCTCAGCCGATCATAGCGCGCGTCTGTCCGCTATTGTTTGTTGCCAACGCGCCATGCTTTGTGCGCCCGAATTATGAGCGAGACAGCATGTCTATGTTGTTCTTGTGTTTAAAATCTTAACGTGAAGTAATAAGGTCTGTATTTCATTGGTGTACATTCAGTTTTAGTCGACGTTAGGTTGCGTTTTTCTGCGCAAACTAATTTTGCCGATGCGCTTTATAAAAACGGTAGTACTGTTTATGTTATTTTCAGTAGGTATGATATCTCAAATACATACATAAATGGCTAGCCTTTTGCTGGTACCAATATTAATTTCCACATCACATCTTAATAGGCCTGGATATTTTTACATACATATTTTATTTTAATGCATAGGTATTTATATAATAATTACGAAGAAGTTTCAGTAAGTATCATTTAAATAGCAAATTGATTCAATTCAACAATAATTATTATTGTTTGCTTATTCATAAATATTTTTGATTTCTGCCTTTATGAATCACTGTAAGGTGTAGTTTATACAGTAGTGGCAAAGGATATTAGTTAGACCAGCGTTTGTATTATATATCATAGAATACAGTACCTTCCAGGCATAGCAGGTTCACTCAGCAAAACATTATAATAGATAGCGACTCTCTTTAAGAAACGATGCGATAAAACGCAATTCAGCTCCGCCTAATTATACGAAGATGCTGCCACGTGAAAAGTATTGAGAAGAATAGGTACCACGCATCATGTCGAGGCAATCACCACATCTACTATACAGGGTTAAATAATAACAGAAAGCTCTCGGCACGTAATTGTAATCATTAAAACTAACATTTGTTCTACGATTTTTCAAAATTTCGTATTAATTTATTTCATACCAAAAACTGAATAAATTATGTTATTTCTGTAAAGTGACATTACACTGTGAATTCAAATACACGTGATCAGCGATCGCCATGTCCCTGTTGCCAAACCGCTGCGAGCAGTTAGTATATACGTAGTAATGAGATAGCTAAAGATTTCAAACATCCTGATGAGACCGTCTACGTACGTGTGGTTCGCGCGGCGTTGCCGATGTTACAGAGTAGTAACAAGGAGCGAATCTACGTATAATATTGAATATTTGATATTTCATAAATCATTGATTTAAAAAGTTGTAGAGCAAAAGTTGTTAGTTTTAATGCTAACAATTACGTACCGAGAGCTTTCTGATATTTTTTATTCAACCCTGTAAATATAAACTACACCTAAACACGAATTCTTTTTCGCAAAAATGGCCTTAATCATAACACATAAAAATTAACACACCACAGTCTTAAAATCACAATCAAATCATTTTCACATCAAAAATTGTTTTGTCACTACATATGAAACTGTATTACTAGTCAATCTCAATTGTCTATAACTGGTAACATTATAAGAAGTAGTCCGCTTGTGGCTTCTTGGAGGGAACTCCTCTCGATTCCTGTGGGGCCGCTTCGAATATCGTAAATTCGCGTTGAAGGCTTTCGTTCAGCTCCAATATGGCTGCCACGTTGCCGCATCTGTTGGTTTTGAAACTTTTAAGTATCATCGAGTTTACAAAAAATCTATTTTTAGGCTTCCCTGCCCGAAGGGGCAATGGGACCCCATTACTAAGCATAGGCTATTTTTAGGATCACTTCGTTGTCTTTCTATCGTCTGTCTGTACGTCTGTTGTCGTATCTTGTCGTATCTGTCAAGAAAACCTACAGGGTACTTCCCGTTGACCTAGAATCATTGAGATTTGGTAGGTATGTAGGTGTTCTAGCACAAGTAAAGGGAAAAATCTGAAACCGCGAATTTGAGGTAACATCAAAAAAAAAAAAAACAATTATATTATTATTTTCAATTTTCAAAGATAACTATACAAAAGGGCTTTACCTATAGATTCTAAAACAGATTTTCAAACAGGCTACTACGGATAGGCTACTTTTGTCCTGGAAAAACAAAGAGTTCCCGCGGCATTGAAAAGCCTATATCCACGCGGACAAAGTCGCGGGCATCATCTAGTATCCAACAAAATGATTGATTGATTATAAGTACCTGTAACAATAGTTGGGCGCCGACCACACGGTGAGCACGGTCTCGTTGAAGTGCCACTTGTAGCCCTCCATGACGAGCTGGTGCGCGCGGCATATCATGTCGATGTCGTTGGACACGTTGAACTGCGCCACCACGTCCGAGCCGAAGAGGTAGCCGGCGCCGCGCGGGGATACGCCCCAGCCTTGAGTGTCTGGAATAATAAATGCATACTACTTACAACACCGTCGCAATTTCGCATGCTTATTTACTACTTTGGAAAGTATTCTCAGTACAACTTATCAAACTAATATTATAAAGGCGAAAGTTTGGTGTATGTTTGTTACTCTTAAACTTATGGACGGATTTGGCTAAAATTTAAAATGGAGGTAGATTATACCATGGATTAACACATAGGTTACCTTTTATCCCGGAAAATCAAAGAGTTCCCACAGGGGTTTTCAAAACCCATACCCACGCGAACGAAGTCGGGGGCACCATTTAGTTCTTCATAAGTCACAAACTTGTTTCTCCTTCACCATTGTACCAGTAACCACAGAAAAGCGAAAAGAAGAAACCATGAATATTGGCAGCCTGATCTACTCAAGTACTTGCACGAAACGTTTTTGCCCAACGTTTCTGATATGAACCATCAATATGTGGAATGCCGGCGTTCGTGTTTTCTGCCACATGTTATTATAGCTTTAATATCTTCAAGACAAGAGTGAATAGGCAACTTCTAGGCAAGCACGTTCCAAATAAGCAAGCAATTTATCTTGCAATAAAATTTAAAAGTACCTAATACTAAGAAAAGAAAATGCTACTTTCTTCTACTTTTAGATACGCTTCAATTCAGATATGCAGCGTGAGATGTTGCAAAATGGTCCTAATTATCTAATCCACTAATGTTAATGTAGTAGAAATAGGTTTACATTTCTAAAGATAAGGTCGAAACTAAAACCCAACTGCGATTGTCTTAATAAACACTAAATATTATAGTAAAAATTTTTTTCTGCCGCTTGGTATATTTTAATGTTGTAGTACATTTATATTTATGAACTCAGAATTTTCTCCTCTTTCATTTGACACCCTACTCGATACTCGCAAGAAAAATTTTGGAGACCCCCCCTTTTTTCATGTAACATCTGCCAGGTCTATTATTTTGGTATAAAATGTAGCCTATACCACCCTGACCTTTACAACGAATCACCATTGATTAACACCTCATTCATCAAAATCGGCCCAGTAGTTTAAGCGCTACAGTGGAACACACAGAATCTAGATACAAACATACACACATATATACATACATACATAGACTGTTAAAATCACAACCCTTCCTTTTAGCTTTGCCGCAGTCAGGTAAAAATAGTTTCCACTTAGCTTACCTTCAGGATCACTCCATAGCAAGTCACACATAGGCCCATCGTGTGGCACCTCTTGCTTTCGATCGATGGTTCTTATCTGGTCCAGTGTCTGTATTGAAGGGCTGAGTCCGCCGTGCACGCAGAATATTCTTCCGTCGATGATTGCCGAGAGGGATAAGTAGTCGAATATTTCAGTGCAATACCTAACAAGTGTAAATTAAAAATTTATAACAGCCCCGACAAGTGAAGGTTACAGTAACTACAGTAGAAAAGAGCTGATAACTTTCAAACGGCAGAACAGATTTTCTTGGATTATAGCTAAGAACACTCTCGATCAAGCTACCTTTCAAACAAAAAAATTAAATTAAAATCGGTTCATTAGTTTAGGAGCTACGATGCCACAGACACACACGTCAAACTTATAACACCCCTCTTTTTGCGTCGGGGGTCAAAAATGAAATTGAAACAGTGACGAAATGGACTGGATTGGACCACATGGCAAGCGGAAAGTGGGCAGACCCAAGAAACGGTGGTCTCAAGACCAGTGTCTGTAGCTGTGTGCTGCCCAAAATAGGAAAAAGTGGAATGAAATGGAGGAAGCTTTCACCCAGACTTTGGGATCCATCAAAGACTAACACATTAACAAAGTAACACTAACTTTTATCCATCTACTAAAACGTCTAACGAAAAACTAACCATATGAAGTTTGTAAATATATACCTACTGTTAAGAAAATGTAAGGACGGAAATACATTTTTTTTTATTAATTATTATACTTTAAAATATTATGATATCATCATCCACCCATTGCCGGCTCACTACTGAGCATGGGTCTCCTCTCTGAATGAGTGGTTTGGCTATAGTACACACAAGTGGCCAACTGTGGATAGGCACATTTCACACACCTTTGAGAACATTATGGAGAACTCTCAAATATGCAGATTGCCTCATAATGTTTTCCTTCACCATTAAAGCAAGTTTTAGAAGTGCATGCGCAGGATTGAACCCCAAACTATCCATATATGAGAGGCAGATAGCGACGGTCCCTACGTACATAAAGACATGTCGAAAATGGCATTTTTTTTTTATTGCACAATTGGCTTTAGATTTTCCTTATGCACATACCTGTATATATATTTTTTTTTAATATTACGTATTTAACGTCATTTACAAATCGTATATGAGAACAAGTATTATATTTACAACGAATAAGTGTCGTAGATGCGGATATCTATACGTATCGTTTTGTACGGTGTTTTAAAATGCGCGCCACTCGGTGCGGACGCGGCCTTGTCTGACATAACGTCATTCACGGCGGGAGTTCCCCAATAAGACGGGTCCCCATTACTAGCTCAATGAAATACAAAACCGATATTTAAATCAATATTTTTATTGTTTTTCTAACCTAGACCAGTAGAATATCAGTGTAAAAGCGGTCATATCAGACATATCCGCTTATACTATAATATAGTCATGAAAATATAATTATTTCACAAATAATTATAATGTTACATGCTTGTTTAAAATATGATTTCCTAAATAATTATTACAAAGAAAACAAAGATTTTATTGTTATCGAAGTATATGAAGTCATGTCCTACATGTTTGTACATTTTATTAACTGTTTTCTTATTTCCTGCGTATAAAAAGGTATCATAGACATGTCTGACATGCTTTTATTTTAATATCAGCGTAGAAACAGTCATCTATCAGTTTTTCCAATAAAATATAAAAAAAGAAAATATGTAGAAATACCATTATAAAGTTCCTAAAGCTAATAGAACATTTTAGAAAAATAATAATTATAATTGTACATAGAATTATTTCTAGAGCGGTTTGAACATAAATAACGCTCTCCGCGCTCCGTAAACCTCGGTTTTTGACATGTCTTTATGTACGTAGGGACCGTCGATAGATGTGCTGATCACTACACTATCACTGTTTTTTATATAAAAAAGGTTTTAAAGCAATGATTTAAAAATAATATTAAGCAAAAGCTTGTAGCAAAAAAATATTAGTATTTCTTAAATACAAAATATGTTACCTCCAAACAGTAATAGATCCATATTTTCTCAAGCACTCGTCATAAAATCCATATACTTGTGTGATCTGTCGTGATTCGTGGTTGCCTCTTATCAATGTTATACGGTCTGGATAGCGAACCTAAAAATAGGTGTTTGGAATTTGAACTAGGTTATATACATATTTATATCACTAGGTTTTACTAATTAAAAAATTTGAGGTATTGATTAATGAAGATTTTTCAATGTTCAGAGGGTGCTAAATCTATGTATAATCCATATACTAATATTATGAATGCTAGCTTTTCACAGCCCATTCCTTTCACCAATTTTAACATAATTAGGTACAAGAGATAGCTTGCATTATAGAGAAAGACATATGTTTGGCCCCCAAAAACCAAACAGTTCTCATAGGATTTTAAAAAGACTTAATCTACATAGACAAAGTTATGCGCATTAAGTTATCATGTAGTAATGTAGCGCATCATCTGCTTGGTACTAAGATAGCTTGCATCCTGGAGATGGACAGACCACTTTCTTCCTGAAATATAAAGAGTTCCCATGGGAGTTTTAAAAACCTAAAATCACACAGACATCACAGGCATCATCTAGTAAATATTAAAAAGGATTTACAGAATTTCCATCTGAGTGAAGCCAGGAAGCATTAGCTAGTTTGACCATGAACTTTGAAATAAACTGCTAACACTAATTTTATTATCTTACCTTCAAAGCTAGTAATAATAAGAAAGTTTCAACTGAATAAAACCCTCTGTCCACAAAGTCACCCATGAACAGGTAGTTTGTCTCAGGTACATCACCACCAACTTTAAATAACTCTTTCAGATCATAAAATTGTCCATGGATGTCTCCACACACCTAAAATGTTTATAAAGTGAATGAATATAAAGCTGTGTTTCCACCAAATAGATTCAATTTTATTTTAAGGCATTGCTGCATTTTTTATGTTGAAATTGCTCAGAGTGTAGTCTAGGGTTTGGTTTATCCCAACCTTTTTCCGTTCCCGGGAAACAGAAATAAAATTTTTGGTTAGAAAATCCAATTTCCTGAGAAATCCCAGCAATCAGAAAATTTTGAAATGGTTAGTTTACTATTTTTTCTCTCAAAAGTCAAGTAAATAAAACATGTAATTTAATTAAAATAGCAATTTATTTGTATCAAAAGAAGTCGAAAATAATCCTATTAATCACAAATATAACCATATACAATCTTAGTGGTTTTCTTTCTACATGTAAAACCAATTGTATGATTTTAGAATACTGAAAAAAAGGTAATGTTAAACGTAATGTTTAACGTTACGTAATAAGTAACATTTTTATTAATTACAAAAGCTTATCATTATTATAAAACTATTATTTCTAGTCACTCTTGCTATATAAGTAATGCTTTGGAAATCATGAATTTATTCCACAGCTTCATGTTTCAAAAGCGTTTTGATAACTTAGATCAAGATTTACAAGGGGTTTAGAGCATTAAGTCACATAAAAAAGGGAATTCTTAAAATGTTCCCTACTTTACGGAAACTTTTTACTGAGAATTCCTGATTTCTAGATCACAGAAACATCATCAATCGAAGCAGGCATCCTCTTGTAACAAATAAAATAAAGCATTTCATAAAGGAAATACAATGTATTTATGTTCATGTTATACATGTCTTGTCTATTGCTGTAACATATCTCACAATTAACTAATTACATAATTTTGAAATTATCTTCAAATTGAGGTGTATTTTGGTGCAAGTTATAGTCCTTAAGGTCTGTGTAGGTGCCCAATTATTGAATCGCGGGCATAAGTTAGTCATACAATATACAAAAAGAATGGTGTTTTAATTATAACAAATGCAAATCTTGAAACAATTTTTAGGAGACCAATTCAAGAGTATATGATACAATCTGAGAGGCATTTGATCCACTATGATCCAAACAACCAATTCTAAGCAAAACTTCGTGCAACCCTAATGAATAGGTTGGCTTTTTTTATAATTTTAAAATATTTTGTAACAAGTATTTACCAACAAGTCTGTGTGAAGACTACAAGACAAAAACACCAGTACATAGCAAAAAGCAGTTTTGAATGAAAGCATGAATGAAAATTTGGAAACATTAAATACCGTGACAGGTGAATCGACGCGTTGAACATTACTTTCCTCGACGAGGATCTCACGGGCTTTAGCACAGAGGGCTTTAACCTCTGCCTCCATTATAATTTCACATCTTTTCAGCTGCTCGATTTGACGATCTAAGTCACTCGTATCAGACATATTCGTAAAGTTTAACGAACTAAACCTACAAAAATTATAATCAAAAAGAGGATAACAGCGTGGATATTAGTTTTTGCTTAACAATGGTGCCAAATTGTACGCATACGTTAGTGTGTCAGTTAATATATATCTTACATGAACTGAAATTATATATTTTTAGTCTGCAGTTTCTTTATTTTACAGCAAGAACACTATAAAATACATGTATTTTTCGTCAACTTTTCAATATTCAAACAATCGCATCACAAATCAAATCACAATATTTCACATCATACCACTCTCCCACTCTCCACTGAAATTAGTGGTCTGTACTCTGTGTTCTTCACCATGACCAGACCATAGATATTACACTAAAGCTCTGGTTTCCTCCAACAGCGGTGGCGTTTTTAAACGGACGCAATATGATGACCGCAAAAAGACGGCCGTAAACATGTGGGATGTTCGAGACTGCATTGACCGTTTTATTACGGTGAACAGTCCACAAAATGGTTGAAAATGGACGAACTTGATTTAGCGTTACTCGTATATTTGGAAGATGAACAATCATCAAAAGACGAAAATAGTCTAGTCTTTATGTTTTACATTATATAGCACATCATGAACCCGCACAAAATCAATTAAAATTTCATCATTCTCGCTGGTCCAGTTGATGAAACACATTTTGAACAATAAATATTTTAAAATGGCACGCAAATTAATATTACGCTTGAAAATATCTTCACCGCTATGAAAAAAACGTTGACAGACACTTTGATACCGACAAGACGGCCGTCATGCAAATGGCGGTACCGCTTTTTGATGTTACGGTGTCAATTACCGTTATCCGCGCCGCCGGATAACGGTAATTGACACCGTAAACCAAAAACCGCGCCATATTGTTTACATAGACAACGTTCTAGTGACGTCATTCACCGCTGTATTACGGCCGCTACATGATGGCACCGCTTTTGGAGGAAACCAGAGCTTAAGACCATTTAAGAGGCATGAGACCGGCTTGTCCGCGAAATTCAACTTGGTTTTTCGCAATTTGTAAACTAATACGACAACGTAGGCTTATGGCATTCTGATTCCGACAATGGCAGTATCATCCTCACAGGTTTATATAAAAATCTCTACTTGAAAAGGTGCAGTTTAAGAAATTAATTAAAGTATCGACTAATTTGTGAGAATAGTCGATACTTTAATTAATAAGACACACAGTGAGCGACGGACCACCCCGTATCCATCACCCACAGGTCCTCCTGAGGGCTAAGGCTCGCGGGAAGGGTAATTCGCTTTCCACGTTCCCTATCCTCAACATCTCCCTCGCCCGTCACCAAACTGGACAGGCTAGAGACCGGCGGGGCAGCAAGTGACTGGATGGGTGATGAAGCCCCATCACCAACCACCCAACACAGCTACACCCTCCGCTACTGGGGCTATGCCCCATGGGTGCGTCTACTGCGCCCTCTGCTAGGGACACTCAAAGGGACGCGTGGACAACTCCCCCTCCCCGGCAGGTCAATTAGCCATGGCTAACAATATCCCATGAAGAGAAATCGTTAACCATTAATCAGGGTACACCGGCCCAAGCGCTGCTCTTCCCAAAAGGGAATCGCAACACTCAGGCACACGAGGAGGTTACCTGGCTGGTACCGACTGATCTGAAAATCTGAACTGATCAGACAAAACAATACCCTCCCCCCGCCCCGCTATCCCCGCATACCCATTGATATCTCAAATATTAACATTTCCGACTGCTATTTAGACAATGTATAGATTTCCTAGGAAGTGTGTCTAATATAATTTATTTTACACATTTCCGTGCGATTTTAGTAATTATATACATTTCCAAGGAATTGTATACAATAACGGATTAAATACATTTCCGGTAACATATATTATATATATATATAGTTTCCCCAGATATAGTTTCCCTAACTTGTAAATTACTTTAAACTTGACATTGGCTAATCAGTGTAAAGCCAGACGAGAGAGAGAGAAAAAAAGGTACCTAGGTACCTAGACCTATCCTATTCTACCTAACCTATCCTGCGCGTGGGCGCTTCATTGGCCTCAATGTCTGTGAAAAGATGAAAATCATAGAGATATGAAAATATACTGATATACGGAATACAAGATACAACATTTTTATTTGCAGAAACATTTTTTTTACAGTTAGATGTTATTAAATTAAAATATAGGTACGGGTAGCGCCCGTTCGTAGTGATTATATTCTCCATATTCTCTTTGGCGCTCGCCCACACCTATGATATGACTTACAACAAACCTTTGGAGCAGCTGTGCTTAGGAGTTTACACTTTTGCAGCAGTTTGCAGATAATGAGCTTCGATTAGGTACGTCATGATTGTTTTTCCGTGGAGCCATCGACTCTAAAGATCGACTCACAATGATTGACACGCTTATAATGTTACCCGTGATGCCTGTATAATATGTTTACGATTTTTTAAGATTTTCTATTTTTATGTACTGTCAACTATCAAACAGTGCTGTCAAAAATCAGTCAAGGCGGGCCGCGGGGTAAATAAATAAAATATAAACATTTAACACCAAATGTACCTCTAAATAAATTTGATTTGGATTTTGATTATACATTAGTGTTTTTCCATAGTGCAGTGCAGTGATAATTCTGTCAAAAAATGGGCAATATTCACACCGTGGGCCCTAATGAGGCGCTCATAGTATCAGGTATGTTCATGAAAAACATTTTCCCTATCACTATTAGTTGGTATTACTCTCCTTAAAAACGAGCAATAGAGATAAAATATTGTGCAAAGATTATTATATCTAAGAATTAAGATACACCCGTAATCGCCTTCCGTTTCACGTGTCTAAAAATATTAAAGAACCCGCGCCGCTTTTATCACGGTTATCTTCATAAGAGATTCGAGTGCTATTAGATGAAGCAAGGTCATCATCGTTTAATTTATGAGTACCTTCTCCTAATTTTGTCGGTTTAAAACGTAGCTCCATTTAGCTATGATGTCTACGCCCTATGGCTATGCTGTTTATTATTTTAGGGCAAGTAATTGGCCGAATTATTATAAAAAAAAATATTTAAGGCGGCGATGAGTTGATGATGATGATGATGATGAAGTAATTCACTAGTTTTTTTGTTTCTTTTATAAAGTATAAGAGTTTTAAGGTTAAATATAAATTTGTTTACTAACTTATGTTACGTTAAGTAGACTAAGTAGACCATGTACTTGCTATCTATATTTAAGATAATAAATACACCTACATATACTTATAATGAAGAAACTGTTTTAAACAATCATAATTTCAAGAATTTAGGGCTTCCCCACACACTTCATACTAGATTCTTCCATCATCATCATTGCTGATCAGATTATATTATTGGGATGAGATAAGAATAACCTTACCCATCTTAATAAGTTATCATCTGTATGTATACATATAAGAAATTCTTTTTATTATTAAGTAACTCTTAGGTACCTGATAAAATAAATGAAAAGTATTTTTAAGAATTGCAAATATCTAGCTCTGCCCCTTATAAATATAGGGTGGCATTCCGAACCCTGTTATATATATACAGTGGACCCCCGGTAATCCAACAAACGTTTTGCAGGGCAGTGTCGGACTATCGAATTTGTCGGATTATAGACTACTGCGTAAGAACCCCTATAGTCCGGCGTTTTTTACAAAAGAGTACTTTGTAATCCGACAAATTAAAGATCCAATGATAAGATTCTATATGTTATATATAGCTACTCTGAAATACAAGTCATAGGTACTTCACTATGTATATCAAAAGTAAATCTCATCACATCTTTTTAAAAAACGGGATTTTTAAAAACTTACATCCACGCGAACGAAGTCGCGGGCATCAGCTAGTTCAATAATAAAATAGACTTGTTGGATTACAGGGGGTGCCGGATTAGACAGGGGCCGGATTACCGGGGGTCCACTGTATATTGTGTTGTAGTGAGACTGTTCAAATATTTTATTTCACGGATTTGGCTCCAGAAGAGTCTATGACTCCTTAAATAAATAATCATTTTTATCAAAATAACCCTCCTTTGGGCCTTGCCGCAGTCGGGTAAAAAAAGTGTGAAATTTTTCCTCAATTTTACAAAAATCATTGCTTAGACATAATAATTTAAGCAATCAGGAAATCAACAAGTCGATTGCGTAAAAGCTGCATCAATTATTATTACAATCTCAATATTGTAGTGATTGCCTGATTCAAAGCCAATTCCTGCACCCTGCCATAGGACGGTTATCACTGTCCTGTTTTTGTCTGGGGAACTCTGCAGGATGGGAAATTATTCATGCTAGATCTGCAGAAGTTACATGAGATCTAAATTTAGATCTAAACAGTTCTTATATTTATATAAGAACTGTTGTTTAATTACTCTACTTAATTAATACTTCATTATTATAACATTTATTAAATAAGTAAAGATGCGAAAATGTAGGTTCACATTATTTTAGTTCTTATCTACTTAAAAGTACTTATAGACCCCAAGTTCGTTTCACCATATCTGCTCCTTTTTCCCCTATCATTATGCCAGGTCCATTCGTGTGTGCAGCTATTGTGTTTGGTATAATGCTTGTATCCACAACTCGCAGATTATTTATCCCATACAAGCGCAGTTCAGGGTCTACGACTGCAGAGGGATCGGATGGCGGTCCCATTTTACACGTTGTTATCTGGTGATGTAATGTTGCTGTAATTGTTCTGATAGCGCATTCCCAGTACCCGTCGCTTCCGAAGTAAAATTTTTTACAGTTGGGAAATTTTTTCTTGTGCAATTTCGTGCCGTACTTCTGAAAGGGAGGAGTGTCAATCATTTTTAAAATATATCTTATCGCGGCAATCATCGTAGCAACGTCCTTTGGGTGTGTCAAATAATTGCCATAAAGTTTTGGTTGTTCAAAAGGGTTTCTCGATCTCAATTTCAAATAACCTTTCGATCTTGGGTGTAATAACATTAAAATTATCGTAAAACTGTCGATATTTTCAATAGGCTTGTAAACATCGTTGTATAGCCAATCGGCTAATCGAATTCCTTTGGCTACAACTTTTCCATTGTCAGACGCCAGGGAAGCACAAGATCCTATTAGCTCTATGTCTGGGAAATTTCCGATTTCTTCCGATATATTTGTTTTTATATAACCTAAAGTTTCAACTGCAGCCAAGGACGAAAGTGGCCCGTCACCAAATTGTGTATACTGGAAAATGTTCTCTAATGTTGCGACGTTCTTTTCTAATAATGTTAATCGAGTTGTATTCAAGGTGAATGCCAGACCAGCAAAAGATATGTGGTCGTAAAGGGTTGCTCCCACTTGCAGATCTTGCACCACCTCTATTCCTAAGGATTCTAAGTGTTTTCTGGGTCCTATTCCCGATAACATAAGTAAATGAGGAGACTCGATGGGACCAGCCGACAGAATTACTTCCTTCCTTGCGCGTATTTCATATCTCTGGCCATTTTTCTGGAATTCGACTCCGATTGCGGTTTTTGTTGCTGAATCAATCAATACTTTTGTTACTCTGCTGTTAGTAAGTATGTGTAGATTTTTTCTTTTTTTGTTGTTGTGTAAAAATGCTTTGGCGCTGCTCATTCGTATTCCACGAGATATTGTTGCTTGGATGTAACCAAAGCCAAAACCGTCTGGACTGTTGTAGTCAACGCGCCGATTTCCTAGCAGTTTGCCCGCATCCAAAAATGCCTTTGATAGTTTCGATCTGATGAAAAATAAAAAGCTTAATTGTACCTAATGAAATCAACAGGTAGGTAGTTTAGTTTTATGATAAAATAAAACCACCTATTTTACGAGATTTTAATTTTTTTTACCTGAATGGAACATCTTCGACGTTCAATTCACCGTCCTTACTGTGCCATGGCGAATTTTTAAATTCTCGTAGGTTAGCCCGTTCAGATTTCATGTAGTAACTCATGACATCTGCATAAGACCTGAGAAAAGAAAGAGATCGTATATAAAAACGATATATATGTTACCGGAAATGTATGAAATCTAGGAATTGTATACAAATCCTAGGAAATTTATATAATTCCGAAGCTATTTAGGAAATGTATAAAATATTGTTTCAAAAACTATTTAATACATAAATGTCCTAGGAAATGTGCACAATTCCTAGGAATTGTATATAATTTCAAAATCGTATTAGGAAATGTATAAAAATCTTACCTAACCTAACCTAACCTATAGCGCCTTCGGGGTAGTGAGAAAGATTAGGTTAACTCTGATTCACGTTCAAGTGCTGATTTTGATATAATATAGTGAAAATATTGCATGTAAAATGAAATTTAGAAAAAGACTGACACATATCAAAGGAATTCTGTTTAAATAATTTAAAAAAAACCTAACCTAACCAAACCTAACTAATCAGACAAAACAATACCCTTCCCCTGTCCCGCTATCCCCGCATACCCATTGATATCTCAATTATTTACATTTGACTGCTATTTAGACAATGTATAGATTTCCTAGGAAATGTGTCTAATATAATTTATTTTACACATTTCCGTGCGATTTTAGGAATTACATACATTTCCTAGGAATTGTATACAATGACGGATTACATACATTTCCAGTAACATATATACATAAAAATATGTAGGAAATTAATTAGCTATATTGCATTGTTATTTGTTGATGCTTGATACACTAAAAGGATTAATAAATAAATCACTATAGTATTAATTACTCAAATACCATCCATAGTTTCCTTTCGCCGCGATTCTATCCCAGTCTTCTTTCATACCTCTCGTGTAAATCATGTAATTGACTACACTCGTACCACCCACAGCTCTGCCTCTAGGCCAAAAACATTGACTATTATCCATTCCTGTAAAGTATAAACATAATTAGGTTTCATAATTTGATTTAAAAATAAAATTGACTCAAGGAACTTTTGTAGTTTGATAAAATACTTAATTATTTACTTAATTACTCTAGATAACAATAAAAAAAACCCGGCCAAGTGCGAGTCAGACTCGCGCACTGAGGGTTCCATACTCGGGTATTTTTTCCAACATTTTGCACGATAAATTAAAAACTATTATGCATAAAAATAAATAAAAATCTGTTTTAGGATGTACAGGCAAAGCCGTTTCATATGATACCCCACTTGGTATAGTTATTTTACTTTGAAAATTGAAACACATTTTTTTTAAAATGATGTGACCACAAATTCGCGGTTTTCAGATTTATTCCTGTACTTGTGCTATAAGACCTACCTACCTGCCAATCATGATTCTAGGTCAACGGGAAGTACCCTATAGGTTTTCTTGACAGACACGATGGACGGACGGGCAGACAGACAGACAACAAAATGATCCTATAAGGGTTCCGTTTTTCCTTTTGAGGTACGGAACCCTAAAAACCTTAGTTGAGATATGTTATAATTCATAACTTAATTAAAATACGCAGATTGCTCTATCAGCACTTCAAATTGAATTTTAATGACCATTCTTCTATCGCTTTAATTGATAAAGTTCATAGAAGAATTCTTAATTTAAATGAATGAATAGACAAATTTTACAAATCAATTAATGAATTATTTATTTATTTTTGCAACATAAGATACAACTTACTCACAGTGGTATAAGGTATACATACGCTTATTATCATTGATTTTTTGCCCTGAAAAAACCTAAACGCTGGTATTCTGCTGGGAGCAGTGTAAGTGAAATATGCACTTCAAAGAATTATAAGTTAGAAGAGAAGCTCTTTAAATTTTTATGTAGAAAATGTAGCACAATTGCGTTATGTACCGTGTAAATGATACGAACTACGAACCCAGGCAAACATTTGGTTGAGGTTCCATCAAATAAGGCCATACACTACTAGTCATCTGGAATAGAGGTGCCAATGTAGGGACTGACGTAAGCATGGACTCTCCTAACCCTGCTTCTAGAAGCAGTACGGATGCCTTTTGACCCTCACTGAGACGTGCAGCAAGTACGCTGCCCGCGGATCCTGCTCCTACTACGATGAAATCGTACTCCGTTAGTGGCCCTTTGAATTCTGAAAACGGAAAATATGATAGTAAGTATAAAATATCAGTGTCCAGTGTTCCACAATGGATATACCTAATTTGAAAAGCTGTGATAGCCTAGTGGTTAGAACGTCCGCCTACTAATCGGAGGTCGGGGGTTCGATCCCGGGCACGCACCACTAACTTTTCAGTTATGTGCGTTTTAAGCAATTAAATATCACTTGCTTGAACGGTGAAGGAAAACATCGTGAGGAAACCTGCATGCCTGAGAGTTCTCCATGTTCTCAAAGGTGTGTGAAGTCTGCCAACCCGCATTGGGCCAGCGTGGCAGACTATGGCCTAAACCCTTCTCATTCTGAGAGGAGACCCGTACTCAGTAGTGGGGCGGAAATGGGTTGATCATGTAAAGAAGATTTCATTTTAGCTCAGGTTTCGAAGTTTGTATTTATATATTACTAGCGGACATCCGACGTGTTCTATTTACTACGCCACAAAACAAAAATTTGTCTAATTTATTTTTTATTGGTTTAAAACGGTTTGGGGCACATCGGTTGGATGATTTCAAAGTCACGGGCATAGATAATGTTTTTCTATATTTTAAAGTTATTCTAAGTATTAACATTAATTAGTAACATCCTAGGTTAATTTCTAAAAGATCTTATAGCTCATGAGTCATGACCGAGAACTAGAAGGTTATTTTTTATAACCACCCAGAAATACTTTTGCACACGGAAATCCTTACTGTTGGCCTGTGAGGTACTGTTCTGAGCTGTTAGGTTTAACGAGGAGACGAGGAGAGGCGTCGTGCGTATGAGATCTCTTTAATCCTCTCCTCTTTCATTCCCCTGGAATGTTTTTTTGATAAAATTAACCTCAAAATTTAAACATTTTAAAAATTTAGTAATTTCTTGAAGACATTAGGAATATATTATACATATATCAATTATTATATACTATTTTTCTGACCAATAAATAAATAAATCTATTATTAAGTATTTTACTAATAAAAAGACTTGTTCTGAGTCCTGCCTGACTAACTGATCTATTCAACGCACAGCCTACACAGCTGGGTTTAGACATTTTGGCGGTAGGTTCCTTTTATGATGTCGGCACTCCCTAAGAAAATATTTTGAAATTCCATCCGTAAAGTGGTTAAGAAGTTTTTATGTAAGTCCGTCTTTTTCAAGTTATAGGTTTGGACTTTGGGTTAAAATTGAGAAAAACGTGTTTCAGGATTCTTAGAAATCCCAACCCCCACCGATTTTCAAAAACTCCACTCAAGCGAAGCCGGGGTGGGTGTTCTCATAATCTTTAAATTATATGTTATAATATATAATAATAAATATTTACACACCTATCATATTATATTTTGTACTCATAATATGAGACTTAGAGGTGAATTTTTGCATCTAGTCTGCGTGGTTCAGGAAAAACGTAGGTAAATACCATGCGCTACTAATATGAACTTGAATTTCACAACAGTAATTATTGTTGTATGTAATATTTAATTTTCGCCAAGAACTTTAACCTTCCTCGCGACAATCCTGTTGAGGTCAGTTAAAGTTACTAACCTTTAGGTAATACATATCAGTCTCGGAACGCCCAAAATAGTTGTCAGGTTCACTACGATTATAAGTAAGTAATGGAGTATAATTTTAACCCTGCCAAATAAGTAAACATTGGAGTTTACAGCATAATTTCAACCATTTAAATTTTTGGCGTAAAAGCTTTCCTTTCTGTATATTCAATTATTTTCCTTGCAAAATTTTTACACGCTTCCGGTTTAGCGTACCTAATCGTAATCAGTAGTGTACACTTAAAGAATCTCGTCAGCAGTATAATCTGTCCAGCAATTTTAATTATTATCGTGTCGAAAATTGCTGGCGTTTGATTTTATTGCGTCGATATTAGCCAATTGATGTATTGTTTTCCTTAATATTTAATGAACCAATTTTCAAGTAAGTGGGAAAAAAGTTACTTACCTTTAGGCAAATCATATCGGTCTCGGAACGCCGAAAATATGTCAGGTTCACTACGATTATAAGCAAACATCGGAGTTTGCAACATCATTTCAACAATCCTACTTTTTGGCGTTAAAGTTTCCCTCTTTTGTATTTTATTAAATTCCTTGCAAAATTCTCTACACGCTTTTGGTTTAGCGTAATCATAATCATTTATTGAAGATCGTTCACCGTAAGGAGCTTCCAAGTTCAATGTCACGGCACTATTAAATAAAAGTATTACATAAAACAATAAATCTGACACAGCCCTCATATTGTTATTAAATTATACTAAAGAATACGAATAAATCAGTAAGGTTATAAACTTATAACATCATGTTGACTGCTACAACGAGACTCATTGTTTTTTATACCATGTTGTGCATTATATAGAGTTCATGAATAAACAGGTTATGTTACTGCTATAGTTAGAGTTGGGTGCTGTTCAAGATGCTAAGCAAAAACCCTCGTTTTTTGCAGTTAATCTTTATATATGTTGTAGTCCCAAGTCGAAATGCCGGCATATCGCGATTAGCCTAGGCAATCCTCAAGAATATCCAGAGCGCTTAGTCCAAAGCCAAAACTGTGGCTTCTGTCTATCAAGTTTTCAGGCCAATCTAGAAGTTCCTGAATTCTATTCCAAAGCCAAAGCTCCATATTGCCCATTCGTCTTTGGACTAGACAATTCTGAATTATGTAAATAGTGAGTTCGTTAATTATAAGTAACTAGATGATGCCCGCTGATAAAAAGCTACCTCTATAACTTTCATTATAAATCGATTAAGGGGATGGACTTTTAAGAATCCCGTGGGAATTCTTTGATTTTCCGGGATATACAGTAGTCTATGTATCGTCCCCGGGATGCAAGCTAAATCCGTACCAAAATTCATCAGAATGGGTTAAACTGCTGGGTAGTGAAATGCTAGCAGACAAACAGACAGACACACTTTCGCATTTATAATATTAAGTATGGATGTAAGAAAAAATCGTTTTAGGTATGTATATCTATGTAAATTAATTTTCTTGCAAACAGCAATTTTCAAGTAATATTTAATAGATAGAGATCATGAACCGTCCTCTTCTTAGTTTGAACCTGTCTGTGATTTAAAAGTGTTATAACTTAAATACCATCTTTTATCAACTACCTTCTCAAAATTTCCTACGATTACTTAGGTCTACCAATCTGCACATGGCCAGCGTTTCACCACGCTGGCCAAACCCTTTTCTAACTGAGAGACTCATGCCTTTGAATTTCCTCGCTGCGCTCAGGATTCTATTTTTGAACCACTCACTCCACTCATGGTTCCATCTTCGCTTGCTCGGTAGTCGATATTCAATACAAGCATTTGCGCCAAATAACAACTTTGCCTAACAAATAATTATGTATTTGTATGTATGTTGCACGCCCGAAATTGGCAAATCGTAGACTTAAGACCTAATGTCATACATATTACTATGCAATGAAGAAAAATCTAGACTTGTAACAAAACTACTTACACTAAATATTTTATAAACACATATCTGTCTATGTGTCTATCTGTGTTTGGTTTACGCTGAAAACACTAGTTCAATAGTTAAGTACCTACAGCGTAAATCGATAATAAAGCTTCCGCCGATTAAAATTTTCAAAATACCTACATTTAATGTACTGAAACCGTCGAGTTACATTTTATTATAAGTATATTTGTATAGATTGCCTGTCAGAAAAAATCGGCTGCCGGACAGCATTCTGCTCGTCATTTTGTACGAGACTTGGCAGGCATGATGTAGACCGTCGTAGTTTTGCTCTTAGATTAAAGAACATACGAGTAAATATGCATTCCCAACCCTGGTAACGCCATTTTTGAAGCACATCTCGTAGTTATCAAAAAGTGTGTGAACCCCGCGCCAACATTTATTGAGTCATGTCGTTATGTATCAAAGTCAAAGTTACAGTCAAAGTCAAAGTCAAAATCATTTATTCAAAGTAGGTACAAATGTACTCCTTTTGATGGTCGAAATTGTTAAATTTGTATTTAAGGGTTGAGGTTTGAGGGTTCCAAACGCGCCCAAGTCTTAGACACAAACTATCACATACACAAACTTACGAATTTATCTTCACTTTCTAAAATACATCATAAGTAGTAGTAATTGCATGAGCTTTGTCTATCTGGAGTTTTATAGTAATATATTTGTTAAAATTAAAGTTTAATTTATAAAGTTTCTTAAAATTATACTGAAACTTATGAATTGAACTTATGAGTCTGACTTGACCATTTTTTGCAAGAAGTTATTTTTAACATTTGCGACTCACAAGTTCAATGCCTTTCCTGAACTTGTTCGACTGTAGATCTTGTTATTCAAATTGCGTGCGTATTACTTAATAAACAATAATGGACCCTTGAAGGTTTTCGGAAGGTCAGGCATACCTGTTGGCTGTTAAGTTCTTGATGACAGTAAAGCTGGAGACTAACTTGTACCGTTTGTAATGTACCATTCTAGGCGATATTGTTACAATAAGGCGACATAGACAGACTTGTAGCGTGTGATTGTAATGTATCATCCGAGCTCTTGGATCAAGTGTGCTCTAATTTTACTCAAAATGGCAAACCTGCATTCACTTTTAATGTAGGTAAACCTCAACGGGAATTTACGAAAAAACCGGCTGTCGAGTGGAGCACGCGGTGCTCGCTGCGAATGATACATTATAAACTAACGTTAGAAGTCTGTCTTGGGTTTGTAAAGTAAAAGTAAAATATTCTTTATTGAACACCAAGACATACAAATGTATAAATTACAAAATAGATTTTCATACAAAGGTGGCCTTATCGCTAAAATAGCGATCTCTTCCAGGCAACCTTAGGGTTAAAAGATATTAAAAGTGTACTAGTAAAATAAAGTAAATACACATAATGAATGTATATAAAATAAAAGTAAATAAGAAAGGATAAAGAATTGGAATAGACGACAGACACGAGGAATAAAAAGTAGAAATAAATTAAACTTTGTCTTTGGTTTGAGTTACAAAAAATCGATAGGTACATGTTACAAGTCAATTTCCAGCTTATCATTATGTACTCGTACGAAGCTACGCTTTCTCGTTTCTAATACGCTAGAAAATGGAATGCTCTTCGGGCTTCCGTTTTCCCAGCCAGCAGCCACCTACCTTCAAAAGAAGAGTAAGTAAATAGGAACTTTTCAGGCAGGCGAGCTCCACCTTAGGCTGCACCATCTCCTACTTATTGGTGTAAAGTATATTTCAATACTTATATTATTTTATTTAAATATGCCCACACCGTATAGCGGAATGGTCAGATTCTAACTCCAAGTGAGTTCTTCCAGTAAAGTATAATTCCCTACAATGTACGCTTAGAGCTTTTAAACTACGCATTCACTTATAGATAGAGTGATTCAAGAGAATAGTTTATACGTATGGTATAAACTATATGTATAGTAGGTATAATTTTGTGTTAATTTGCGATAATCTACATTGCACCCGTGCGAAGCCGGGGCGGGTAGCTAGTATATTTATATTGTTTGGAACCGCTAGGCAAAGTGTCTTCTTTGCCTAGCGGTTCCAAATTTGCGGTTCTAATCCAAATATTACGAAAAGAAGAGTCTTGGCTCATTCACAGACTGAGTCCAAACGACCAACCCAAATCCTTGGATCTTGGAGCTAAAATTGCCAGCTGTTCCCTCATATAACGTAGACAAAGAATAAGGATTTTTCGAAGTAGCCAGGACAGTGTGTGAACGCTAATTGCACTCTAATCGACTAAAATATACCTAACCTAAAATACCTAAAATAAACCGACTCCAATTGACACACCGGCCAGCACGTTGAGCGCGTAGGGCCAACATAATATCGGTGTCGATAACACAGATGACGTGTTCTTCTGTGACTTACTCCGCTGCGATGAGAAGGAAGCGTGTACAAATCCTGCTGGTTCTGTGAATATTGGCATCTTAAACTTACTAAGTTACAGAAATCTTGTAATAGATTTGTCGCTAGGAGACTGTTCAAAAATGTATGTAGCGTCGACTGTTACCTTTTCATGGCCTATCAGTTAGACACCCGTATTCACAAACGTTACTATGAGGTCTCATAATGCGCTCGAACGCACAGTGTCCGTTCCACCAATCCGATAACTGTATCACGTCAATTTACAATGATCTGATTGGTGGAACCTACACTATGCGTTCGAGCTTACTGTGAGACCTCATAGTAACGTTTGTGAATACGGCCGAGATTCTAAAAGGACATTCATACCGATATGGAATAGGTTGGCTCCTTGTGCGAATCCGAGGTGGGTCAACAGTACGTAATGAATAAATTAATTTTCAAAATTAACTGTAATATTATAGTCTCTGTTGGTCACCGAGGCTTAAATTCGGTCAGGAGGAGCATTAAAATTAAAAATACACATGTAAAATTCGGGATAGTTCGGGATATTAACAGGGCTCTCTTCGTCACTTACTTCATACAATCGTAGTCCCAATTTCATTTGAATATTAAGCAACCAAAGTCCATGAAATTTTGCAGACATATTCTAGAAACTAATATCTGTGCCTGTGGTGTTTTAGATTTTTCTAAAAATATGTAGTTTTAAAATTACAGGGGCTCAAAGATTTGTATGAGAATTTTTAAGACCGCGTAACTTTGAAACCGAATATTTTAGCGGAAATCTGGAAACCACAGGCATAGATATTTGTTCCCGAAACGTTTCTACAAAATTCCATTGAGTATGATTGGTTAGTATTCCAATGAGAGACGAACTACGTTTGTATGGAGCGAGTGACGGAGATACCTCTCTTAATACAACATTTTATTTTATTGGTGCGCTTAAATAACGTTCTTAAATATTTATAAATTTTATTGACTACTTAGATATAAATAATAATATTTATTACTACTTAAATGTTCCATGTAAGTTTTATAAGCTTCGCTGCTTTTAAGCCTATAACCATTGCAGGTGCATTAGTATGTGCTGATATAGTACGTGGTAAAATACTTGAATCGGCTACTCGTAATCTCTTAATGCCATGTACTCTGAGTTCAGGGTCCACGACGGCTAACTGGTCTCCTTGTGGCCCCATACGGCATGTGGCTATTTGGTGATGTAGGGTTGCTGTAAGAGTGCGCACTGCACATTCCCAGTATTCATCAGAATCGAATGTATGCATTCGACACGTCTTAAATTTAGCTGGATGTATTCTGGCACCGTAACGTTGAAATGGAGCAGTTGCTGCTAGGGCTTGAATGTATCGAATAGCCGCTACAAAATTTGCAACATCTCTCGGATCTGTTAAATAGTTGCCGTATAGACGGGGATGACTAAAAGGATTACTGTCTTTCAACTCTAAATATCCGAAGGATTTAGGGTGTAGTAACATCGGAAATATACTCCATGTGTCTTTTCCGTCGATAGATCCATACGCCTCGTTGAAAAGGCTTTCAGATATTCTCATTCCTCTGCGGACAGCTCTACTTGCGCCTGGCCCACCGTCGGAGACTATGGATCCGCCTATATTAATAAGCTCTATATCAGGAATCGATAAATCAGGATCGCCGCTAACTGGTGTTTTTATATAGCCAATACCTTCCACTCCACCAGGGGAAGCAAGTGCTGTATCGCCATGTTGAAGCCAACCAACAGCAGTCTGTATATTCGCTAGTCTATTTTCAATCAAGGATATGCCTGTTACATTTAAAGTAAATGTCAGCCCCGGAAAGGTAATGTGATCATATAATCTCCGTCCCACGGGAAGATTATGGATTACCGGTATTCCAATAGACCTTAAATGCTCTTGTGGTCCGATACCAGACAGCATTAGAAGTTGCGGTGACGCTATTGGTCCGGCTGATACTATAACTTCCTTCCGTACTAAGACAGTATGGAGAAGATTATTTCGTACGTATTCTACACCATATGCTATTTTCGTTTCAGGATCAATTAATATTTTCGTAGCTGTAGTGTCTTGCAAGATATGTAGGTTAGGTCTATTTTTATGTCGATGTAGAAATACTTTGGCAGCGCTATATCTCCGACCGTGGCTGATTGTGACTTGAACTCGACCGAAACCTAACTGCTCTGGTGCGTTATAGTCAACTGTTGGATGTCCCAATATTTTACCAGCTTCCAAGAATGCATCGGATAAGCGGGTTCTGTAACGAGAAGTATAAAATTTTATAGGTGGAGACTTCTATATATGTATATATTTTTAGCGCACCGTAAGGATATGGTATTAGGTACAGAGAACCGTTTAGCTTTATACTCTAGACAGAGGAAGGCGCGGTAAGTGTGGGACGAAGGAGCGAACCGAAATGGCCTAGTTAGTTAGAGCCCTATGTTGACGAGTCGTCGTGGTCGGCACTTACCACAAGAACAAAGACGTCGGACTACAAAAAAGGAGGAGGTTCTCAATTCATCGGAATCTTTTTTTAACCCCCGACCCAAAAAGAGGGGTGTTATAAGTTTGACGTGTGTATCTGTGTATCTGTGTGTCTGTGTATCTGTGTATCTGTCTGTGGCATCGTAGCGCCTAAACGAATGAACCGATTTTAATTTAGTTTTTTTTGTTGGAAAGGTGGCTTGATCGAGAGTGTTCTTAGCTATAATCTAAAAAAATTGGTTCAGCCGTTTAAGAGTTATCAGCTCTTTTCTAGTTTTCTTGTAGAAAAGAAGGTTAGATAACCGTTAGGTTCATAATATTGTCAATAGACAAATGTCAAGCTGTCAAGATGGACGTTGCCTAAATACATAATTATTATTTATTTGAAAATGATGTTTTGGAAAACTCAAATACTTTGGATCGTCGGGGGTGTTATAAATTTTTAATTTACACTTGTTTTAAATGTATGTTCCCCGATTACTCAAAGACGCCTGGATTGATTTGGATTTTTTTTTGTTAGAATGGACATATTTTGCAGGTGGTCCCATATAAATTTTGTGAAGATCTGATAAATATCTTCAGAGATGGAGAACAGAACTCCTCAATGGATAAGAGTAAATCGCTCGCGATCAGTGTAAATAGCTCAGTAAACAGTAGGTTTTTAACTAGGCATATTGCCAAATTTCATGATTCTAGGTCAACGGGAAGTACCCTATAGGTTTTCCTTACAGACACGACAGACGGTCAGACAAATAACAAAGTGATTCTATAAATATTCTATAAAGGTACGGAACCCTAAAAACATGCACGTTGACGAAGTCGCGGGAATCATCTATAGTTACTTTTATAATACTTACTTTAATGGAACAAACTCCACAGGCAGCTCACCGTCACGACCTCTATGTGGTGTCTTCTCATATCCTTTTAAATCAGCTTTTTCCAATTCGATGTAGTGTTTTAGCATATCATTGTAGGACCTGGAAATAGTAATGATTCACGTTTGATAAACTTGTTTATTGGTAACCTTTGCGGTATCGATGATTTGAAGACCTGACGTGACGTGGCTCTTGGAAAGACCTATGTCCAGCAGTGGACGCATACAGGCTGAGGAAATGGGAATGGAAAACTTGTCCATATTACATCATATTCCATTCATTCATATTACTTATTATTTCAAGGTAAACAGTTTTATTTTATCCACCTTTAATTATAATAGCAATAATAATTAATTAATAGATCTTCTGCCATTATGTATAAACGATTTATTATTATTCTGTCGCAATGCTTCACCTAAAAGCTGCCTATTCACGCACAATGTAAATTGATATTTTATTGGTATTATTTTCTATTGATTTTTTAAATTTGATTTGATATTTTAAAATTTTTAATTATGTCATCGATTTTTGCTACCGATTTTTTCATCATCATGATCAACCCATCGTCAGCTCCCTACTAAGAATGGGACATGTCCTCTCAGAATGTGTTTGTCAGATAGATAGGTCTGATAGCAAAAGTAAAGGAAAAAATCCGAAAACAGTGACTTTGTGGTTACGTTAATTAGTTAACTTAATTCACACGAAGATGGCGCTGTCCGTCATTAACTTGTAGAGTTGCACTTATAAGTGTTATATCTTGTACGTTGGTAGTATGGTACGGAACCCTTCGTGTGCGAGCCCTACAAACACAATATGACCTGTTTTTTTATTATTTCTTACAATCTCCTTTAATTAGGTTATATTCACTTTTTTATTATCGTAATATGGAACTTAATGGAATACAGCTGTGAACAGATACAACTGAAGAGATATTACTGCTAAAACAGAAAACGTTCCCGTAATTTTGTGAAAAAAACAAAACGCACACGTACGTGAAGTCGGTTTTGTTTTCTTAACGGTATCCACATTTTTTATCGTTTTGCTCAAGGTGAATTTTCATAAAGTGCACAAAAAAAATAGAGTGAAAAAATTTTAACCAATTATACCTAATGCTATTTATACGGAATATAATTTTAAAAATTTTTTTTATTAGTAACTGTGGACCCTTTGTAAGGAAAATCTTGTAGTTTTGGACACATTGGTCTATCGTTATAAATTGTAAATAGCAGGCAATAACGTCAAATATAGTTTAATACAAAAAAAAATAAGGTTCGTAAGTTTAAAAAATATTTTCATTATATTTTCTGTCGATAAAATCTAGCCTAGTTTCATAATATTTCATATTTGCACTTAATGAAGACTCACCTTGTATAATTAATTTGGGGCTTGAGTAGCGGTCCTCAAGGTTTGGCGACCTCCATGGCATGGCGCAATGGTGAGCGCTGTGGTCTTTAATATAGGAAGTCAAGGATTTGATTCCCGACAGGGGTAATTCTATGAAATGTATGATTTCTAGTGGTCTAGTCTGGTAGGGGGCTTTGGCCGTGGCTAGTTACCACCCTGCTGGCAAAGCCATATTGCCAAACGGTTTATCGTTTCGGTACGATGACATGTAAAAACCGACTAGGGGTTATAAAACTGCCAAATCGCTTTCAAGTTAGCCCGCTTTTATCTTACTGTATCATCACTTACCTATCTTACTACATGGTGAAATCGCTGTCAAGAACTAACTTTCAAATGTATTATAGAATCAGGCGTTATTTTGCGGAAGTCCATGATATACAAGGATGATTTAAAAGCTTAATTTGCTATAATCCGCTAAACCAACGAAATCTGTATGGAAGGCAGCACCACACAAATTCCAACACCACTCGACGCGCGTTTCGCCCCGACACCGGAGCATCCTCAGGAGATGTAGACCTCACAATGTCTAATTGCAAAGTACTAAAAGTACTAAGTAAGTAAAGTAGTAAGTAGTAAAGTCTAATTGTAAACTAACTTTCAATCGAATAGACAAAAGTCAAGCATCATACGATATTATTCAAGGAATAATTAATAATAATCTTCTCATGATATATTTTATACACGTGTTCAGATTTTACTACTATATATAATTCGAGTTATTGAATAAGATGTGACATATGGCTAACAAACGTATTTTGATCTCAAATCACGTAGAGTTTGGAGGAGTGTTAATTCTTTCAAGGTTGTTCCCCCTACATTAGGAGGTCGAAAACAATTGTGTGTTCTGTAGGCGACGTATACTTACAGGAATACTTTATATTGGATATAAAAATATTTTTGATACCAAAAATTACGATTTTTCTTTCAGTATTTACAAAATCATTTTCATGGGACATTATCTAACGTCTGATGATAAAGAGAACATTTCGAGTAATTGGCGTATGTTTTACAAAAATTCGTTCAACAGTTTCTTTTCCTACCTGAATGAGCCCGAAAGAGTGTTTTTAGAAAACATTGGCAATAAATTTGGTACAGTAGATAGCCTGAATCTTGAAGATGAGCATATAGGCTTTTTGTCCCAGAAAATCAGATTTCCCCCGGGACTTTTGAAAAACCTAAATCACATGGACAAAGTTGCGGGCATCGTGTAGTCATCAAATAATAACTTTAGTTTGACCTTGGTCAGTGTCTCCAATTTAGATTCTGTCGCAAGTTTACAGGAAGTAATTGATAAGACCGTGCCATTGTCACTATTTTTCAACCTGCCGTTCACTTGGCCATACACTTCTTAATGGCATAGAAATGACGAGAAGGCTTATGGTACTTAAAAAAAGGTACAGATGGTTTTTAACGAAGTAAACCTAGTGCGCTCCCCAGCGCCTCCCATACAAACGTATTTGGTTCTCATTTCAATATTAACCAATCAAACTCGATTAAATTTTGTAGACGTTCTATAAACAAATACTGTGTCTCTGGTTGTCCTTTCTGTAGAAATATGTAGTTTTAAAGCTATAGGGTGTCAAATATCTACATACAAATTTTTAGGCTGGTGTGACTTTGAAAATAAGTACTTACGCATTTTTCGGAAATCTAACAAATTACAAACAAAATATTAGTTTCTAGAACGTGTCTGCAAAATTTTGTTGTTTTTGGTTCGTTGCTATTTAAATAAGAACCAAACTAGAGAAAGAAATTAATTACTATTAATTACACGGTTTAATTTAACTTATAATCGGTGATGAGTTTTTCACGTTATATTGAATCAAGCGCCAATTAAATTTAAGCTCACCGAAAACTATGATTAAGCATGGGAAATAATGACTAAGCGCATAATTTTAGTACCTAATAAAGCTAATCGTCTAGTTAAATAACACATTTTATTCAAAGCAATCTACGCTCTTCTAGCTACAGTTATTTTGGCAATTTAATTCATTTTTGAGCGAAGATGTCAGAACTGTTGTTTTAAAAAAGTGTTTAAGTAGGTATATAGGCAGGTCTTATAGCACGAGTAAAGGAAAAAACCCGAAAACCGTCAATTTGTGTTTATATCACACACAAAAAAATTAAAATATGTTTACGAAAAACTTATCTACCAAATCACATATAGATGGCACAGTCCGTTATTAACTTGCAGTGTTCTACATAAAAGTGTTAGGTATACCTTGTATGATGGTATGGAACCCTTCGTGTGCGAGTCCGACTCGCACTTGACTGCTTTTTTATCATCTGTCACTGTAAATGTTGTTACGTTTACGTTTTTATGTTAGTACCTATTTACTAACTGCCGAATTATTACAGTAACAACTCATTAATTTTGATACTTAGTCATATTATAATATGGCCGGCCCGGTAAATATTTTCGTATTTTACGAATTTTTTTGAAGCTCGTGGTTTGTGACTTGTTTAATTTATTTAATCACATTATAAATGCGAAAGTGTGTTTGTTTGTTTTTATTGGATTGTTGGTTGGTCCTTCAATCACGTCGCAACGGAGCAACAGATCGGCGTTATTTCTTGCATGGATGTAGTTAAAGTCACGGATAGGCTACTTTTTATCCCGGACAATCAAAGAGTTCCCACGGGCTTTTCGAAAACCTAAATCCACGTGCACAAAGTCAAGGGCGTCAGCTTGAGCTAAATAATTAAACATTCACCGCCCATTTAAATACGTCAAATAGGTGATTTAGTGGTCGACTCGTGACTCCTTTATTTTTTATACTTTTATATCTACTATAAATTTTTTTGTGTTGCAATTACGTTTCACTTATGTTTATGAGGTAGCTATCGTAGCTTTAGTTTTAAGTTTACGGAATTAATTATCACCATTATATATATCATATATCATTATCTTACAAATCCAACAAGCGACCTTCAAAAGTGTTCTATGTTACGTATTTTTAACCGACTTCCAAAAAAGGAGGAGGTTCTCAATTCGTCGGGATCTTTTTTTTCTTTTGAATGAACGATTTGACTTTTGACTTACCAGCCGTAGTTTCCGGCTTCAGCAATGCGGTCCCAATCTCTTGGCCTGCCTCTGGTATAAATCATGTAATTTACAACGCTTGTTCCACCAATCGCTCTGCCCCGCGGCCAAAAACACCGTTGGTTGTTCATTCCTGTAAATATTGCAATTGTTTGCGATTATAATAGAACGTGGATTTCACTCGCTCGCTCTAGCAATCTGCGAGACTGCTATTACTTTTATACATGGCATGGCATTATATCTATACTAATTGTAAATATTGTAAGCGCTTATCTCGCTCATAGCACAAATACCTGTGTCTAGGGTTTTTCTAATTTTTGTAAAAAAATCGATATAGTATAAAGTTACAGGGGATCAAAGATCTAAATACAAATCTGTGAGCTGGTGTAACTTTGAAACTACACGTTTTAACAGAAATCTGGCAAACCACGGTCATGTAGGAACCACAACCACAAGAATGTATTGGTTTCTAGAACGTTGTCTATAAACATTAAGTTGATTGGTTAATATTTAAATGAGTACTAAACTACGATTGTATGGTTGTATGGGAAGCACGCTAGGGTAACTTCTCTTGAAAGGCCATCGACACTGGTCAGTTTAATTCCATGAATCGAAATATTTGACTAAGTAAGTACTTGAGAGTTTTTGTTCATATTTTGGATGTAATATAATAACGTAATTAATTTAATATCCTTTGTTCATTTGTGCTGTGAAATAGGTAGGTAGGTGTCCGAATTAAAACTGAATTATGATTAGTGTTAAATAAACTGTATTTTGATAAAATTATAATTATTTATATATTTTTTTATAATTATGCTAAATTAAATATTTTATCTTTGTTTTACCTTTTGTTGCAGATATCAAATTTAAAAAAAAGTTGTTTCATATTAATTACAGAGTAAAATAATAGCTTACCCATGCAGACTCCAGGCTGAGGTTCCATATAATAATGCCAAACATAATCCGTCGCCTGGAAACTTGGTGCAATAGCTGGTATATCCGTCAGTATCATTTCCGGTTTTCCAGTTTCAAGTAACAGAACGGTTACATTACGATTTTTTGTTAGACGTGAGGCCAAAGCGCATCCTGCTGATCCAGCGCCAATTATCACAAAGTCATACTCGGAGTAGGGCTCTTTCAGTCCTGAAATTAGTCGATACATATTTGAAAATTATTTCTTCTATAAGCAAAGGCGTATATTTTGAGATACCATTCATCTTCGACGATTCATACGAAGATTGTAGATATACTCAACCATTGTTATGGTAGTACCTACCTACCTACTCTTCTTTGACATTATTTTGAAAATAATTTGGTTGAAATGGACATGGGCAGGACATGTATGTAGGACCTCAGATGACCGATGGAACCGTTTGCTACTGGAATGGAATCCACGTACCAGAAAAAAAAACATTGCAAGACAACCATTCCGTTAGTCCGACGACATCGCCAAGCTTGCGGGAAAAATTTGGACGAAGCCCGCTCAACATTGGGAAAAATGGCGTGCACAGTATGATGAGGCCTATGTCCAACAATGGATAATAATTATGTAATAATTATGTTTAACACGGTAAATATTCTGTTTATCTGTATAAAATCAACCGGGTGGTAGGTACCACCCGGTTGATTTTATACAACCGGGTGGTACCTACCACCCGGTTGTATAAAACCGGGTATTTTTTATTTATTTTTTTATTTTCTGGTTGGTACAAAAATAGCTAGGTAGCTATTTTTGTAAACAAATAAACATGCACCAACGTGAAACCATTAGTAATAGTTGCATTTGAAATATGATCAAAGAAAAACCCAGGAGCAAACTCTCTCAAAGTCTTCTGCTGCTCCACGATAACGTATTGCTGGAACACCAAAGGCCGCAGCTCGAGAGTGCTAGTGTATTAATGTCAATCATCAATGATTTTTTTTTTCAATTTGTGTTAATTCAGTTTATTTCACAGATGTGACAAGTGTGTTCATATTAAAAAGAAAACTATTAAAAAATAATAAAAAATTGTTAATTTGTTTGCTTTACTGATTCGTAACAAGTCCAGGCCATTATGATCCACGAATATTTACGCGACGTTATTGCGCGAAAAGGTTTGTTAGATTTTATTTATAAGCATGATATCTGAGATATGTATTTCTTGGTATTTTTATCCACGAAGAATATTTATAAAGGTCATTGTGGAATAAATAACAAAATTCACAAAATAATAAATGAATCGTCAGACTGATGGACATTAGTTAAAATTAATGCAAAGTTAGTGAATTTTAATCCATATAAGCTGCAATTTTGGGTTCTGCTCGTCTACGTAGAAGACAACTTTCAAGTTGTTTTCTTGCACTTTGCATTGTCAGCTCAACGCCGGGTTTCAACGCAACGCTTTTTTAACGCTCGTGCGAATTAGGGCTTAGATGCACACTAGCTTAGGGCTTAGATGTCATCTAAGCCCTAATTCGCACGAGCGTTAAAAAAGCGTTGCGTTGAAACCCGGCGTTGAGCTAAAGCTCTCGTGCGAATTCACATCAAGCGGTTAAAGTTACACCATTACAATTAATTTTGACTACCAGAAAAGCCACTTTGGGCAGCATATTTCAGGGTCCCTTAACTTCTTACCTACACTTAACCCTTAACTTTAACAATAGACTTGTGTATTTCATGTTGCTTATTTTTTGGTGCCGCCTGACGCAGACGTGCTAACAGACCGAAACAAATGATAGGGAACTCGTCGAAAACCGACTGCACGCAAAAACTTAAACTGTGAAAACTCAACACTGAACACTCAAGATTATATTTAAAATTCAACACTGTTAAAGCTGTTTACACCAAAGCAATACAGTGCGACATTGAGGCATGCCATTTAAAACATAGCCAGAATCGTCGGCAGATTGTTGTATCAATACAAATTTTTTATCAATACTAAAGCACGATGTTGTCCCGGATGAAATAGACTGCCAAATGCTGGCTGCAAAATTAATTTTCCCATTAAACTATACCTTGCTGCATTGTCGAAATGTTGTTGCTCTGGCGTTAAACAACCTTTATTAATCCTTTTAAAAATTAGACCGATCTTGGTTTGACAATTCTTTTACAAAAAAATATGGACACCTAATTCTTAATATTCGGAAATTTATGAGCATTAAAAGTTAAAAAAAATTAAGCAAGTTAAGATTACTTTTACGATAAGATTTAATTTGTTCTTTTTGCATAATTGGCATAAATAAATATCTCATTTTGAAATACAGTCGCCGGGCCCGCACGATAAGATTATTATCGTGTTCAGTCTGCACGTCTACTTAATTGTGATATGCAAAGTCTGAACACACTCAAATATTATTTATAATTCAGGATTGCCTCGTCCAAAGCCGAAACTCCATTTTACTAATTTGTGTCTGGACTAGAAAAGGTAGGCACTTCTTGATTGGCCTGAAAACTCGTTAGGCAGAAGCCGAAGTTTAAGCTCTGGGCTAAGCGTTCGAGGCATTCCTAAGGATTGCCCAGGTCAATCACAATGGGCCGGCATTTCGGCTTTGGACTATAGCAGAATATACCTGTGTATGTAATAAAAAAATTATTTGGCGTTGCCTGCAGCCTAAGCGATTCGGTAAATTTGAACAAGGGGGTGTCGTTAGATTCGGCTTATTTGTGGGAGTGACACTGGACTGACAAGAAAACCATGATGGCGCACGCTACGCACCAAAAACAATGGCACTGTCTATTCGATCGATCGATTTTGATAAATGGGGTATCGTTAGATTTGTCTTGATTGTAAAAATAACACAACTCTCGTTCCGTGACTTTTTGGCTTTTTGGTAAATATTATATTTGGCAAGTTAATTGAAAACGTTTCTACCCATCCCCGTTATATTAAACTTTGAAACCATCCAACCGATGTGCGCCAAACCGGTTTCATTAGAAACATAATAATGCGAAGATGGTTTTAGAACGGTGACCGATTAATTCACAAAAAACAAATACCAAAGATTCACTCCACAAACAACGTTTGGCAAATTATGAACCATTTATAAGGGTTCCGTACCTCAAAAGAAAAAAATGGAACTCTTATAGGATCACTTTGTTGTCTGTCTGTATGTCTGTCTCTCTGTCAAGAAACCTATGGGGTACTTCCCGTTGTCCTAGAATCGTGAAATTTGGCAGGTAGGTAGGTTTTATAGCACAGATAGCTACAGGAATAAATCTCAAAACCGCGAATTTGTGGTTACATCATTAAAAAAATAATTAAAATGTGTTTCAATTTTCAAACTATACCAAGCGGGGTATCATATGAAAGGGCTTTACATTCTAAAACAGATTTTTATTTATTTTTATGCAAGTATAATAAACCCTCGGTGCGCGAGTCTGACTCACACTTGGCCGGTTTTTAATTTCTTGTGAACCCTGGGATAGACTGGACTAAAACTGACAGCAATACTAAAAACTCAACCTGATTAACCAGTTTGGTGAAAGTGGCCCTTATTCACTAGCTGAAGAACGCGACTTCGTCCGCGTGCATATAGGTTTTTCGAAATCCCGTGAGAATTCTTTTTTTTTTTTTTTTTTTTTTTTTAACTCTTTATTGAAAAGCTTAGTCACTAAGTGACTATGTCGCTTTATTATTTACAATCAACTTCACACTTACATTAACTTACTTACTTCGAATCTTAAAAAATATTCTACTTAACTTATATAGTAATTTAGCTTGATCACACGCAGGAAATGAAAGAAACGTAACACAATCAAAAATATTAAAATTTAAATCAAAAATATTACATAAGCTTAACCTAAACGATTCATTCCGAACACACTCCAACAACACATGGTAAATATCTTCAATTACTCCACACGTGGAGCAATTGGAAGAATCTGACTTTTTCATGAGAAAGGCAAATTTATTAGTAGGAATGTGTCCGGAGCGAAGCCTAAAAGCTGTAATTAGGTCTGATCGACTGGTTTTGTATTTATCAAACCAACAAAACCTCCATGGTTGGGACTGCATCGTCCTGTACCAGATGCCCTTCTCCCTGGATCGCTCATCAAAATACTCGATTTTCCGGGATAAAAGTAGCCTATGTGCTAATCCAGGATATTATCTATTTCCATTCCGTATTTCAGCCAAATCCGTCCAGTGGTTATTGCGTGAAGGAGTAACAAACACACACACACACACACACACACACACACAAACTTTCGCCTTTATAATATTAGTATGAAGTATGACAACTAAAATAAAATCAATTCAAGCCTTACCTTTAGGCAAAGGGTAGCTATCTCGTAGGAAACTAAAAATATCGCTAGTCAGGCTCTGCTTGTTGTAGGGAGTCCCTGTGAGATGCAAAAAGTTTTCAATAACAGGGCTTTGAAAGTCTTTCCAAAAAAATCTTTTGCGTCTTGTCGACGATCCCGTATCATAATAAACACCATTGTCCTCTTCTACCGCAGCCTCTTTATCGGTGCTTGAAACGTTGTACAAAACGGTAAAAATTAAGAAAAAAAATATGATCTTCATTTTTAACTTCAACGCGGCAAAACATGTATTAAGTACAGAGTTTTATTTAAAATATAAAAGCCTCGACTGGTGGAGGCTTCCACAGCGGTGGGGCAACTTAATGCGATTGCAGCGACTTTGCTAAGTATCTGGTCAAGCTACATTTTATCAGCCGGTAGACTTATCATAATACCGCGAATAGCCCAATTAAATACACACGCGACAACGCCAAATCGTTCTTTCGCGGATTGACAAAAGTGTTGAGTAACTGTTAACGTTTGCCCCGTTAGATTTTTAAAGTTATGCCGCTTTGCAAATATTTCGGTACTCTAGAATAACATAAATGAAAGTGACATAGTTTTTAATTTTATACTTCGCTTGAATTTCGATAACATTAACAAATTATGATTTAAAACGTGTTTTGGGGCTTCTTGCCTTTCCTTTTTTTTATTAATGACTAGCGAAAACCTGCGACATCGCCCGCGGTAATTTAGATTTTTTAGTCCTACCAGAATTTCTCAATATTAGTTTGGTATATAGATATAATATTATATAGTACACATGCATTTTAATTTCATGAACATTTTTGCCTTTTACTTTGTATATTTTATTTGTCAATTATTATTGATTTTATGTTATAATATGTAGTCTGTCAGGCAGATAACTAACTGGTGATTATAAGACGAGTTAAAATAAATTAAAAATAAATTAATAAATACAATTTATCATAGTTATAGGAGGCTCAAACTAATTTTAGCTAACTAACTTTATCGGAATAATAAGAATAAAAGGCAAATTATACATTATTTATTATTCAGTCAGAATGAAAAATATAGGTTTATTGCTTATTATTAAGTTCATAAATAATGTATAAGATTAGTTAGGTGGAATGTGACCCAAAACGATATCGAGCACCTTGACTTCATGCAATTTTGTCTCCCACCCCTAGATGTTTTTTGCTTGAGGTGGGAGACAAAACTGCGTAAACGAGTAGGTACAATGTAGAAAAAAATTATAAGTAACTTTATCGCAAAAAATCTTTGATAACTTCTGATTTAATCGACGCGGACGATGTCGCTGATCTACTGCAGATCTTCGTGGCTTTAAGTTTTTATTTTGCGGCATTAATGGTAGGCATCTCCATTTCTTGGATGCAAAATACTTATAATATGAATATAAATATTAATGCAAGGTAACAACAGACAAAAAAAACTACTTTCGCATGTATTGATGAAAAAGTCATTCCTAGTTTCTTCAACTCAACGAGTTTAACCTGTGCTCATAAAAAGTCAAGTAAGTACTTACCCTTTATTTCAGAAAATACCATTTTGACAAGTAACAACTCTGCCAAAGGTTGTCGTACTCTTTGCAGTGTCTTTGGCCTTTGGAACACCCCAGGAGAGCATTAAGAAAACATTTTGAGAATACTCGAATTTTTGGTTCTCTGCCAAGAAGCCTTATCTAGTAAGGACTTTCATAATAGTTTTTATATAAATATTCAGTTTGATATCTTTGTGCCTGTTTGTTTCCAGTTACCCTACAAAAGGCAAAGTGATGTTTTTGTGAGTTCATCGACATGGCAATTTTGAATTTATTACCCATCGACACCATACAAAAAGTTGTTTTGCAAGTTTTATATTCATATCTTACTTACCTACAAGCTGCCCTGCAGCTTGCTGCTGAGGCAGACCTATATTTGGTCACACATGACGCTTTATTCAGTATATTTTACTTATAAGTCTATGTAGATTAATTTAATTACTATTAAGGTTCCTTGTACCTAGTGATCAATTAAAAAAGTTTTCTTTCTTGCGTTCCTTCTACGTGACTACATCACAAAAAGCATCGGTCTAACTTTTTATGAATCCGAAGGAAAGCTATGGTGCTCGTAACACTGGGTTTCCTAGTACGGGTGCTAACCACTCTTTTAGGCTTTAACATCGTTCGTCTCAGCACATAATGGCTTCTTCTCAAAATGTCCTTTTCTCAAAATTTTCTTTCTTTGTTGCCTTTTAGAAGGAATCTTTAGGGAGTATTAAAACGTGTATAATTTTTTTTAGCTCAATAAAGGCGAAAGTGTCGCGTATTGCCGTTGCACGTCGTGGTCGTTTACCGCAAAGCCTATCGTTACAAATACTGCTTCTGTTTGGATGAGTGCTAAAATACCGCCTACGAGTATTAAATGCAAGTAGTACGCTGCTGAAATTATAATTTTTCAAATGGCTGAGGATTGCTAAAGTCTGTTACGAGATAAGGCTACGATACATTTTACCGCCGGCCGGCATGGCCACCGCCTATACTGGTGGCAAGGCCGGCGGGTATCTAACTCGGTGACCAGGCCGCGCAAAATATGAGTTGCGAGCATGGGAGTCAGGTTAGTCGACTGTGCGGTGCAGATGCAAATGACGCCTCTGCCAGTTTCTGCGGCTTTTGCCGGTGGCCTATTAATGCCGGCGGTAAACCCGCGTGGCCTTAGCCCAGGCGGCGAACACGTATTTAGCACTCCAACTGTCCTCACCTGCACATCCTGGCCCCAATTAGCGAAGGAGGATAATATGACGATATAATCATTCCAAACTGCCAGGATCTAAATAGCATAGTTCGTTCACGGGTAGCCGCGTCAGTGATGTGGAAAGCTTAGGTCTGCGCTGACCAAGCCTGCCCAGTGTGGTCAGTAATAGGCACTACTTTCGATGAGCAGCGCCAACACAAAAGCCCTAAGTTCCTGATCGCGCTGTTATTCTTGAATCTGAACGAGGTAACAGAAGAAAACAGAATGGGTAACGAAGCCGGAGGAACGTGTTCGTTAGCGCGTTTTTGGGAAGTCAGTGTCCAGCAGTGAACGCGAACCGGCTGATTAATAGAGAGGCTCCCAGGGAAGGCAAGCCTTGGGGTCTCCTAGTCCCAAGCCTGTCGGTACATGCTAGTGCCTTGTTTTTGTCTTAGTCTCTTATATTTTGAAGGGTTCCGTAGTAAACAAGGAACCCTTATTTTAATAAAAAGAAAGTGGTAGAGCTGTAAACTTGTTTGGCACATTTATAGAAACTTGTTTGTTGTTACCGCTACATCGCCGTATATTCATAAGACCATGAGCATATCTTGTGCCTATCGATTTTTTTATTTCTCAGCCGTTTTGCGTGTGCCCCACGTTTTTAACCGACTTCCAAAAAAGGAGGAGGTTCTCAATTCGTCGGGATCTTTTTATTTTTTTATTTTTTATGTATGTTCCCCGATTACTCAAAGACCCCTGGACCGATTTGGAAAATTTTTTTTTTGTTTGAAAGGGTATACTGTGCAGGTGGTCCCATATAAATTTGGTGAAGATCTGATGAATATCTTCGGAGATGGAGAACAGAACTCCTCAATGGATAAGAGCAAATTGCTCGCGATCACTGTAATAGCTTAGTAAACAGTAGGGTTTTAACTGGGCATAGCATATTATAGTACAGTGGGGCCACTAAAAATTGTGAAATAAAAAATTTTCAAAAGAAAAATAAAACCGACTTCAAAAACCAAAAACACGAAAAAGTAGAAAATAATTTTTGTTTAGCTACACATGTAATGTACCTAGGTATGAAGTCGGGCGAGCTTCACTCTTGGATTTCTAATTTTGTTATATGCTCGCTCGACTTCATACCTAGGTACATTACATGTGTAGCTAAACAAAAATTATTTTCTACTTTTTCGTGTTTTTGGTTTTTGAAGTCGGTTTTATTTTTACGTTTTAAATTTGTACATAGCATATAACAATTATTTTATACTTAGTCTGTTTTAAAAACGTGCATCACCAGCATTTGAGCTAGTATTCTCTTAAACTATTTCAAATTTAAGTCGATAATGACCAGTTACTGAAATAAGCAGCTATGACGGACGGACAGACGGACGGTTTTTGAGGTAGTCGCATATTTTAACCAAAGCAACTTAATTTATGTGTCCTTCCAAGGTACGGTACCGTCTGTGGGTGAGTCTAAAGGATGCCATGTCGTGCCATGTCTGAGTCTTCTGAGCCTCGTCCGTGTTACGTTCTTCATACAAAATTGCAATCCATGGATCGTCTACGCGTCGGACGTGCCCCGAACGTGGCACGGCTCGGGGTCTAGCATAAATCATCCCTAAGCCTGCAGCCCACCTGGGAGCGGGTGCGTCCTGCGGGGCGATCAGCGGGTGCGATACCATACTCTCCATGCCGCTTGGCACCCGCTTGCGATTAGGACGCGACCCGCGCGTTTTTTTTTCTTGTAAATATTTAAAAGAGTTTGTTCTACACGTTGGCCGCTCCGCAGACCGCAGGACGCACCCGCACCCAGCTGGGCCGCAGACTAATACGCATTCGGTTGATTTATTTGGTATTGCACTACGTTAAGAAATTCATCTGGCACCGGAAATTTACAATTAGTGGTCGAGTTGATTGCATATGAAACTACAGGAACTAATGGAATGGTTTTCGTAAATATTAATGTTCTGCGAACCGTACCTAACTACCTATCTACTAGATTTAATGAAAAATTGGTCAAGTGCGAGTCAGGCTCGCACACGAAGGGTTCCGTACCATCGTACAAGAAATAACACTTTTTAATTTTTTAATTTCATGGCGTCCATTTAGAAATGAATTATTATTATTTGTTGTTATAGCGCAAATAGACATACGCATTCTGTAAAAATTTCCCTAATAAGGATTCACGAGATACAGCCCGCTGCCGAACCAGCCCGGACAGACTGATGGACGGACGGACAGATGGACAGACAGTGGAGTCTTAGTAATAGGTTCCCGTTGGAACCATTCGGGTACGGAAGCCTACAACCGTTGTTAAACGTATGCTTGGGATTTCATCCATGCACTTTTTTAAAGAGGCGCATCGTAAGTACCTGCGATGAAGGCAGTCTAAAGCGTGAAACACACTATGGGACGCGTCCAAAAGACGCGGCTGATAGGTTTGCACTGTCGTCTTGAGAGATGTCTCTCGGACGTCCGCGCACGCGGCCGTTAGCCGCGACTTATCTCTAATTTGTTTCTGCCATATGGTAATGCTTTCTGTTTTTTCCGTATTCTGCATTATTACTTTTAATATAAGTAGAGCTGAGTTGTAAAAAAATAGATTTTTTAGTATAATATCGTAGTTGTAATATAGTATCGAGTAATGTCGTAGTTTTTAACGGGGTCATCAAAAGACTTATTATAACTGTTAAATTAAATTATTATTAACTAGATTACATCATGGGGTTAATCAAGGGGCGGACCAACAAAGTCCTGAAAGGGATTTCACTAACCAAAATCCACGAGGCCGAAGTCGCGGGCATCGGCTAGTACAGTAGTACTATCTCTCCTCCGCAACCTTGGGGTTCTGGGTCAAATAGTACAAACGCCCACATTTTTGAGACAGCTTATTTCACAATAACCAGTCAACCTCAAACAATCATTTTTCTTCCAATTTGCAATTATTTATTTAGGTCAGAAACATAGAAGTAATAATAATTAAGGTGGATGCGACGTGTCTGCCCGCGAAATTCAAATTTAATTTGGTTTTTCGCAAAACTAATACGATAAAGTACTTGAAAGGGTCCAGTTTAAGAAATTAGCTCTAATATCGACTAATTTGTACAAATATATATACCAAAAATGTAGAAGGTTACAAAAAGTCAATTTTCGTATTCTCCTTATGTAAAAATTTTACTAAAATATCTAAGTATAGTTTTGTGATAAAAATAGACGGACCGTAGTAAGTTCCGTTACCCTTCCGCTCACGTCACGGTGTCAAGTTTTGTCGGATCTACTTTTTATCGGATTGGCGAGACCGGATAGTGTGTTCACACGGTCGTCCGGCACGTCGACGCCGATGATCACCTCGCCTGAATTAATGACATTTGACACATAGAGCATGCTGAATGCGTTCTCAAAATTTATGCATTATTGTCGATTTTAATAAAACTTTATGAGTGGACAATCATCAAAACGGCCTTCGTAGTGTGCCGCAGATTTCTTTAGGATTTTTTTCACACTATAGATACGTCGTAGGTAGGATGTTATTTCGAGAGCCATCAGTTAAGCGAGAATGTAAACTCTTAAGTGGGCTCTACACTCGCGGCGCGAACGGCCGCGAAAGCCCGCGGCAACTGCGAATCACGAGTGTAGGTGTTGTTCACGCCTTCGCGTTCGCGCTTCGCGCCTTTCCCCGATCATTGTCGGTTTTTGGTTTGGGCAACAAACAAAGGGTTTGCGGCGCGCGAACGTGAACGCATCTACACTCATCTACACACATAGAAATCACGTCGTTGTCGTCCATAGTCACAACTGTGAAGATTTGAGAGTGTGGAGGGACACAGTTCACGCGTGGATTGCGGCATACATTCACAGCGTGAAATAACGGCGCGACTTTAGAGTCGGCGGTAGTGCGAGTGTAGAGCCGGCTTTATGTATAAAAGGAACAACTGACTGAAACAATTAGTTTCCTACGTATTACAAGCGTATAACTCAAATTGTAGAGCCTAGGACTCTTGGTATTTCTCTTTACAACAATAAGAAACCCTTTCTTAGTTTCTTAGGGTAAGTAAGGAAAGGGAAATGTCATATTAGTTATAGGTAGTAAAGCTTTTTATTAAATGTACTGTAGTTAAAAATCATTATCTCTACAGTATTATAAAAAGAAATTAGGTCCTGACACACTTTTTAACTGGCTCATTACACCCAGCCCAAAACCTTGGATCTAGAAAGCTGAAATTTTGCATAAGTTTCCTTTCATATTCATTTTAATTGCGTTATACGTGTACATATTATCACTATACATGTGACCATGTGCACATGTATAGTGAAAGCATGCAAAAATGTAAACATGCATGCAAGCATGGCAAAAAGATGAATAAATTATAAATATAGGTACTAGCTGATGCCCACGATTTCATTCGCGTAGATAATAGTTATTTGTTCAACAAGATAGCAAAATTCATTAATAAGCATGCATGCAAGCATGGCAAAAAGATGAATAAATCTATACTAATAAATAAAATTGGAGTGTCTGTCTGTAATTTCGAAATAACTACCTCATATTAAGCTCATATGGTTATTTGAACGATACCATAACTGAATCACACGTTTTTAAAATTTTTGTCAGTCTGTATGTCTGTCTGTCTGTCTGTCTGTCTGTCTGTCTGTTTGAAAAGGCTAATCTTTGGAACGGCTGAACCGATTTTGACGGGACTTTCACAGGCAAGTAGAGGATTGACCAGGGCGTAACATAGGCTACTTTTTTAACCGACTTTCAAAAAGGAAGTTGTGTTTTTCTACCTATGTACACCGAAATCTCCGAGATTTCTGAACCGATTTGCGTCATTTCTTTTTTAATCGATAGAGGAACTTTGCGACATTGTTTCATAAAAAATTTGGAGTCCAACTCCTCAATCCTGATGCTGCAGGGGATCTGACCAATCCACGCGGGTGAAGCTGCGGGCATCAGCTAGTTATAAATATACTAGCTGATGCCCACGATTTCGATAAAGGTTTTTTAAAAATCTCGTGGGAACTGTTTAATTTTCCGGGATAAAAAGTAGCCTATGGCCTAATCTAGGATATTATCTGTCTCCATTCCCAGAAAAATCCGTCCAGAAGTTTTTCTGTGAAAGAGTAACAAACAGACACACAAACTTTCGCCTTTATAATATTAGTGTGATTATACATTTTTAACCCCCGACCCAAAAAGAGGGGTGTTATAAGTTTGACGTGTGTATCTGTGTATCTGTATGTCTGTGTATCTGTGTATCTGTGTATCTGTGTATCTGTGTATCTGTGTATCTGTCTGTGGCATCGTAGCGCCTAAACGAATGAACCGATTTTAATTTACTTTTTTTTGTTTGAAAGGTGGCTTGATCGAGAGTGTTCTTAGCTATTATCCAAAAAAATTGGTTCAGCCGTTTAAGAGTTATCAGCTCTTTTCTAGTTTTCTTGTAGAAAAGAAGGTTAGATAGGTAACCGTTAGGTTCATAATATTATGTCAATTGACAAATGTCAAACTGTCACGATGGACGTTGCCTAAATACATAATTATTTATTTGAAAATGATGTTTTGGAAAACTCAGATACCTACTTTAGATCGTAGGCGCGGAATAGTCCAAGAAAATCAGTTCAGCCGTTTGAAAGTTATCAGGTCTTTTCGGTCTTTTCTAGTTACTGTAACCTTCACTTGTCGGGGGTGTTATAAATTTTTAATTTACACTTGTATTAGAATAAGACATATAGGACACGCCAGTCACTGTGCGCTAAATATTGTGGGGCTGGGATACGCAAAGAACCACCACAGACCACAGTATCACGTTTATCTAAAAATAGGTATAATATTCCCATATCGATGCGGATTTTCAATTTGATCCGTATGTTAGAGCTAAAATAATTAATCTCACCATTATTAACTTCAATATCAATTTATACCTACTATGGCATCAATTGGGACATCAATGTACGCAAATAAAACACCGCGAGTTACTTCGAATAACAATATAACAAAAGCAGTTTGGTGTGCCATTGCTATGATAAAAAAATATCTTACCAAAGTAGCGATCATATTCATGGCCAGTGTCCGTAGACCGTGATACTGCGTCAATAAGCGACCAGAAGCTCGTCTATCTTTAAATCCCCAGGCCACCCAAGAAAGCGTTGGTTACAGACGTCGTGAGTGTAGCCTTAGATAAGATCCAATAGGCACAAAAAATCGGATGTGCAATACCGGGCAAGGTCGGCAAAAAAATAATTCGAGGAAGAAATAACAAGTGTAAATTAAAAATTTTCAACACCCCCGACAAATCATTTTCAAATAAATAATTATGTATATCTAGGCAACGTCCATCTTGACAGCTTGACATTTGTCAATTGACACTTGAATATTATGAACCTAAGGGTTATCTAACCTTCTTTTCTACAAGAAAACTAGAAAATAGCTGATAACTTTTAAACGGCTGAACCAATTTTTTTGGATTATAGCTAAGAACACTCTCAAAAAAAAGTAAATTAAAATCGGTTCATTCGTTTAGGCGCTATGATGCCACAGACAGATACACAGATACACAGATACACAGACACACAGATACACAGATACACACGTCAAACTTATAACACCCCTCTTTTTGGGTCGGGGGTTAAAAACAGTTTAGTGCGCAATTGCTATGATAAAAAATAACTTATCAACGCAGGGACGACATGCGTTTATGTCCGTGAAATCGGCGAAAAGTTGCAAGATGCTCCTCTGACTGTAAATCTCCAGGCTGCTCGAAAAAGTGCTGGTTATAGATGTCTTGAGCGTAGACCTTAGAACCAATAGATATAAAAAATCGGATATACCTACAAGATCGAGCAAATTAGGCGAGAAAATGTAGGCCTTACCTAAACTTAACTAAAAATAAGTTAAAATTTCTTCGTGGAACAATAGAACAAAACAGTTTAGTGCGCAATTGCTATGATAAAAAATAAGTTATTGAAGCAGCGATCACATCTGCTGCAGTGGCCCAGTGATAAGTCGCTAGAAGCCCGTTAGATTTGTGAGCGTAGAACTTTCTCGTATTAAAAAATTGGATGTGCAAAACTGGGTAAAGTCGGCGAGAAAATGCGGTCCTTAAAACCCGCGGTTGTTTAAAGTTGGCCCGGGAGTTACCAGTCAAAGAATTTTTGAAATCATTTCACTTTAACCAGAGATTATTTCAAACAAAACAAACTTAACTTTATAAAGCTCAATTAAAGTTACAAATAAATTAATCTTCAAAATTGGATACAAACATACATACATACATACATAGACTGCTAAAATCATAACTCTTCCTTTTGCCTTTGCCGCAGTCTGGTAAAAATACTAAACGCAAACTTTACGTATCACATCACACTAATATTATAAAGCCGAAAGTTTGTATGTGTGTGTGTGTGTGTGTGTGTGTGTGTGTGTGTGTGTGTGTGTGTGTGTGTGTGTGTGTGTGTGTGTGTGTGTGTGTGTGTGTGTGTGTGTGTGTGTGTGTGTGTGTGTGTGTGTGTGTGTGTGTGTGTGTGTGTGTGTGTGTGTGTGTGTGTGTGTGTGTGTGTGTGTGTGTGTGTGTGTGTGTGTGTGTGTGTGTGTGTGTGTGTGTGTGTGTGTGTGTGTGTGTGTGTGTGTGTGTGTGTGTGTGTGTGTGTGTGTGTGTGTGTGTGTGTGTGTGTGTGTGTGTGTGTGTGTGTGTGTGTGTGTGTGTGTGTGTGTGTGTGTGTGTGTGTGTTTGTTACTCCTTCACGCAAAAACTACCAGACGGATTTGGCTGAAATTTGGAATGGAGATAGATAATATCCTGGATTAGCACATAGGCTACTTTTTATCCCGGAAAATCAAAGAGTTTCCACGGGATTTCGAAAAACCTAAATCCACGCGGGTGAAGCCGCGAGCATCGGCTAGTTTCTTTATAACATTAGTGTTTACCTTTGAACTTTTATAGATATATCTCGATTTCGTACCGTACGGGATAACTTATGTTGGTAAGATAATGGGTATAAAATATTACATCTGCCACATGCTATTACACAGTCTTAGGATTTAAGGTACTGAATAGGTGCGAAAACATCATCAGTTTTGTCGTAAATGCATGTTGGATAAATTGCCAAGCAAAGTCGCCTATCGTGGTATCGAGAGCAAAGGCTAACGCTGCCTGTATTACTCATTGAATAACAAGTGTAAATTAAAAATTTAAAACACCCCCGACAAGTGAAGGTTACAGTAACTAGAAAAAAGCTGATAACTTTCAAACGGCTGAACCGATTTTCTTGGATGATAGCTAAGAACACCCTCGATCAAGCCACCTTTCAAACAAAAAAAAAACTAAATTAAAATCGGTTCATTCGTTTAGGCGCTACGATGCCACAGACAGATACACAGATACACACCTCAAACTTATAATATCCCTCTTTTTGGGTCGGGGGTTAAAAATAGTTGGCCTTGCTGCATGCAACAGAAAATATAATATTACAACCTGAGCACCATGTGAAAGATTTTGTGGAAACGTAGCCGGCAAGAAACCGAGTTGCTTGGCGACTCTTCTCAATAGAATTTGGTTTTAGAACCGGTAGTAAATATGAAGTTCAATTTCGGTTTGAACAAACCCTTACATTGAGTTCCATACTAATATTATAAATGCGAAAGTGTATCTGCCTGTCTGTCTGTCTACTAGCTTTTCACGGCCCAACAGTTTAACCAATTTTTATGAAATTTGGTACAGAATTAGCTTACATCCTGGGACCGACATTTTTATCCCGGAAAATAAAAGAGTGAGTTTCCACGGGAATCTTAAAGGCCCATTCGCTTAACCGATTTATATGAAATTTGGTACAGAGGTAGCTTGCGTCCCGGAAATTCACACAGGCAACCATTTACCCCGAAAAAGCAAAGAGTAGGTACCCACGGGATTTTAAAAATCTAAATCCACGCGGATGAAGTCGCGGGCATCATCTACTTTTATATTTAAAAATTACTAAATTCCTGATTTTACAATTCCATACAAAATTGACTGATCATTAGATGACTCTAATTAGATTACGCACTGTCGACTAGTCGCCCGGTGACACAGTCTACAGCAAGCAAAATTGCAACCAGGATGGAAGTGTTTGGTTGTCATCGACTGTGTCGCCGGGCAAATTGGAGTGGCGGCGAGATGTGGCTACTATTTTTTTATTAACTAAACAAAGTTTGTCTATTTAACAAATAGACAACTGCTGCGACTTTACTCGCCGCCACTCGGCACGCCTGGACTCCACTTGCCACGCACGGTTTGCGCCAGATGGCGATTTGAACTGAAGGTACGCCCTAGCATTTCCTTTTTCAATGGGAAAATAGAAAACTGTGTGTAGGCTTGTGTAGGGTTTTACCGAATATTTGTCGAGTGGCAACTCCAGTCAAGGATGCTACTTCCACGAAAATAGGTTTAACCAGTAAATCTACAGTAGGAGCATAACATCGCTTGATATGCTTTACCAGCTATTTCAGAACGAAAGACTTGCCACTTCCTGCCCCACCAGTAATAAATAGTAGTAAGTAGCCGATGCCCGCGACTTCATCCGCGTCGATTTAGGTTTTTCGAAATCCCGTGGGAACTCTTTGCTTTTCCGGGATAAAAAGTAGCCTATGTGCTAATCCAGAGTATATTCTATTTCCATTCTTAATTTCAGCTCAATCCGTCCAGTAGTTTTTGTGTGAAGGAGTACACAAAAACTTACACACACAAACACAAACATACACACACACACACATACAAACTTTCTCCTTTATAATATTAGTGTGATCTTCTCATTCATTTCAATCTAAAAATGTTATATTTTACAACATTGCACAACATCGGTGACTCTTATTTCTAAATTGAGATTACTCAATTAAAATTACATTGCCCTGATAAATAGCATATTAACTAATGGGTTTTATTAGGAAAATTTGAAATACCAAACTTGCAAACAGGTAAGAACTATGTAATTTAATAATATTCTAATATTAAATATAATTACATCACAGTCGAGCTTATTAATTAATTAATTGAACTATTATTAATATTTATCATCTTTGCCCCCAGTCTTCTTTTATCATATCTGCGCCTTTTTCTGCTATCATGTACGTTGGAGCATTTGTGTGACTTGATGTTATAACAGGCATTACACTAGCGTCGATTACTCTTAATTTAGCAATTCCATGTACTCTCAATCTAGGATCTACAACTGATGACGGGTCACTCTCTAATCCCATTTTACAAGTTCCGGCTTGGTGGTAAATTGTAAAAGTGAACATTTGAGCTTGACAAGCAAAGTATGCATCGCTGCCAAATGGGCCATATTTTAAACAATCTGCAATAGGCACATCGTACAACTTTGTTCCTATCTTTTTCATGGATGGTTGCCTTGAAATTTCAATAGAAACTTTGATACCTTCGACGATTTTCTGCAAGTCCTCTGAATATTCAAAGTAGTTTGGAACCAAAGTTGGGTGTACCTTCGGATTTCTGCTCCGCAGCACTACTCTACCTCTGGATTTAGGTCGCATGAGCATAGGGAATACCATGAAAACGTCTTTGTTACCTAATGAAGAGTATGTATTAGCGTAAATTCGTTCATCAAAGCCAAAGTTCCTTGGCAGTAGGGGGTCAGAATTAAGGCCTCCACTTATAAAAAGCAACTCTATGTCAGGCCAACCTGTTGCGTTGAATTTGTCTTTCAAATCCATAAATACAAGCGCCTCGCATCCACCAGGTACTGACAAAGGACCCTTGTGATTTCTCATCCATTTGAATACCAATTCCAAGTGGTTGAATATATAGCCTGTAGAAAGGCTTACATTTTGCTGTTGCACCATAAATTGAACTCCACCGGCTGCAATATGATCCATAAGGTTATATCCTACAGGTAAATCCTTTATTACCGGTATATTTAGAGACTCTAAATCATTTCTGGGTCCTATTCCAGAAAGCATCAGTAATTGAGGAGAGTTAATAGCTCCAGCTGATAATATAACTTCCTTTTTGGCTAATATTTTATATCGCTTGCCGCGTTTTTCTAATTCAACGCCTATTACTTTGGTTTTCGTATTATCAAAAATAAGTTTTGTAACCATGCTGACTTTAGTTAAATGGAGGTTTTTTCTTTTATTAATTGGATGAAGATATGCTCTACTCGAGCTATGTCGGGTTCCATTCTTCATGGAGAGTTGTAAAAAAGATACACCAGCGGGCATTGCCCCATTGTGATCATTATATTTAAAACCTAACTCCTGCGCTCCCTTTACCCATGCTTTGCCTTTACTCGTACGAAAAGGGGCATGTTCGATATTTAAGAAACCATCTTGTCCATGATATTCGCGATTGTCGTGTGCAGGAATATTGAATTTTTCGATTTTTTTGAAATAAGGAAGGACGTCATTCCACCCCCATCCTTCATTGCCCATCGCTTCCCAATTATTATAGTCGAGTGCTGAACCTCTAGTATAAATCATATAGTTCAGCACGCTGGAACCTCCGACAACTTTACCACGTGGCCAGTTACATTGCTTGTTCTCAAAGCCAGCACAATATCTGTCAGAAGGCTTGGTTTTATATTTCCAATTGGCGTCAGTAAATTGAAGATAATTTGCTAGAATGGGAATATCCATAACATAATTTTCATTCACACCAGCTTCCACAAGTAACACTTTCCAATCGGGTATTTCTGTTAAACGGTTAGCTATCACGCATCCAGCTGTGCCAGCACCGACAACGATGAAGTCATATTCCGAAAGAAAATTTGTTTGGTCTGGTGGTTCGTTATCCTGTTGATGTGTGCCTTCTTGAAGAAATTTCATAAAGGACGAAATAGGATTGACAAACTGCGTGTGAATTGGAATAAAAACTGTGAAGAAGGTCCATAACGTCGCCACCAACATCAGCGCTCGACGCTGGTTCTTCATCTGAAAGTAAATAAAAACGATTACATTAGTACTGGAATTTATTTATACGTAGAGGTTAACATTCGAATACTGAAACCTATTTTGATGCTAAACTTGCGCTAAAATCCCGTGGGGACTCTTTGTTTTTTCGGGATAAAAAGGTGCTGAAGTTAATTTCCGGGGCGTAAGCTATCATTGTACCCAGATAAATCGGTTAAACGGATACTCTTAAGAATCCCGTAGGTACTCTTTTGATTTTCTGGGATAAAAATTAGCATATGTCCATCCCCGGGATGTAAGCTAACTCTGTACCTTTCTAAAAATCGGTTCAGCGGTTGAGCTATGAAAACGTAGATAAACAGGCAGATAGACACAATTTCGCATTTATAATATTAGTATGGATTACACGCTCAAAACTAAGTAAGTAGGTATTATATCGATTTGTCTTGTCATCTAGGTTTATATTTTATTAACCCCCGACCCAAAAAGAGGGGTGTTATAAGTTTGACGTGTGTATCTGTGTATCTGTGTGTCTGTGTATCTGTGTATCTGTCTGTGGCATCGTAGCGCCTAAACGAATGAACCGATTTTAATTTAGTTTTTTTTGTTTGAAAGGTGGCTTGATCGAGAGTGTTCTTAGCTATAATCTAAAAAAATTGGTTCAGCCGTTTAAGAGTTATCAGCTCTTTTCTAGTTTTCTTGTAGAAAAGAAGGTTAGATAACCGTTAGGTTCATAATATTATGTCAATAGACAAATGTCAAGCTGTCAAGATGGACGTTGCCTAAATACATAATTATTTATTTGAAAATGATGTTTTGGAAAACTCAAATACTTTGGATCGTCGGGGGTGTTATAAATTTTTAATTTACACTTGTTTATGAAACATTGAAAAAAATATTGATTTTAAACTTTAAAAAATCGGTGTAGTATGAATCAGACTCCCACACAAAGGGTTCCGTACCATCGCTCGTATAAGAAATAACATTTTAATTTTTGAAATTTTCATGGCGGTTATTTTGAAATTCGTATTAATTTTTGTTACAGCAGCAAATACACATTCTGGAAAAATTTCAACTCTACCTATTACTGTTCACGAGATACAATCATACAACCCGCTGACAAACACACGGTTCGGACGCAAGGACGGCGGAGGCTTAAGTAATAGGGTCCCGTTGGTACTCTTCGGGTACGAAACCCTAAAAAAGAACAGTGCTCAGTATTTTATGAATCTAATAATAATAGTAGATTAAGCAACATGGGGATAATGTAATGTCTTACGTCACAGGCACCTGGATAAATCCCAAGCGAACGAGGAATTTTAGAGTAACTCCCGAGCGTAGCGAGGGTGTTACACCTAGAATCCTGAGTGAAGCGCGGGGTTTAGGGGTGCCCAAGACTAAGACAGCATTATCCCCAAGTTGAATACTCTGCTTTTCACACCTCGCGAGACAATAAAATCAAAATCTTCGTATGCTTAAATAGGTACCTACCTATCGTCTTTAGAAATTTCTGGGAGCAAATCGTTTATTACACTTTGAGCATAAATAGTTTTCGAAGTTAAAGGACAATGCCCATGGACAGTACTCTCACAAGAAGCATTGTACCTTAAATTTTTTATTCATTTATTAAAGCTAAAATAAAAACATGATTTCTCACTAAGTTTCATGAATATTTGTTTTGGGATTATTTTTTTCATAAATAAAAGTGCTTTTAAACTTCCGGCTGTTATGTAAGCCATTATTGTAGTTAGTTTTTTAATTTTTATTCCCTTCAGAAAAGGCAAAGGTCGTAGACCATGCAGCCTGGTAAGAAGCTATTATTGTAGTTATTTGTGATTGTCATTCATTTGTCACAAAGGTACTGAAAAGGGATGTCCATTTTTAAAAATGATATTATTGTTTGTTATATCGATTATCTAGGTCTACGATATCGATTTTTTTAATTTGAGTTTTGTTACTCTGAATTGTTTATTATTATTTTTAGAGCCTATTTTTACTGTATGAATAATTTTATCTTTATTTTTACCGCATTTGTGATTTTTAACCCTCTCAAATGTTAATGTAGGTACTTACATAATTCGAAGAAAAATAGTCGATGAAATTCGAATCGATTTATTTTTATCGGCAAGAGTACATAGCCCTTGTCTACACTATGTAGACGCCATATTTTTTGTTTGTTAAGATTCTATTTAGTATGTTTTTATTTCGGTTTGTGTATGTTACGCGCTGAGTTGAGTAGCTGTAGGACTTTGCTCATTGCAGAGTGAATTATACGGCTGGACATAGGTCTCTTGTAGAGACTTTCACAGACCACGGCCTTTCGCCGCCTTAATCAAGCGGCTTCTTGCGACTCGTTGTCTTTCCACCTAGTGAGGGGTCTTTCAACGCTGCGCTTTCTGCTACGCGGTAGCCATGTCAACACTTTTGGAACCCAAACGCCTATCGTTTTTTCGAACTATGTGCCCTGCAAATTGCAACTTCTTATATCCAATACGGGTGATATATTATTTCCTAATTATTATCCAATCATTCATACTAATTATTATTTCAGAACATGTAGAGTTCTGGGACTTCGTCTGCGATGGCGTTTGCTGGCGCGCGTGCTGTGCTTGTTTGGAGTGTTTTTTTTGTTAAGAGTGGCTGGTTTTTGTGTTAGTTGGTGTTTTTTGGTGGTGGAACTGACTGGGAAGCGCTCTAAAGGGGCGCCGTGCGTATGTCGGCGGGCGCCGGCGCAGACGGAGTCCATACTTGTATAAATTCAATAACTTGAAAATATCACAAACTTGACATTGGCTAATCAGAGTAAAGCCAGATTAAAGAAAAAAAAAAAGTAGAGTTCTGTCATCGGTGTTAATCCTTTAGGTCAGCGTTGTGCCTATATGTGAACGCGTACTAGGTAGGTAAGTATTCGTAAAATAAAAGGCTATATTTTTCATTCTCTGCTATCAGTCGAATAACTACTCGACTATTTTGTTTAAAAAATCTGAAACTGACTGTTTTATTAAGCCTATAAAGACCCTTTCTTACTTTTTAGCTGAACCTAACCTCAAAATATTGTAATTTTTTATGGTTAATATTTCTTAAATGCGGAAACCGTTATCACTAATTTTTTCTACAAATATTCTGATGATGTCATTGAACATATAGAACTTGATTTGATGATGATACAAAAATTATGAAGACAGTACATTTGTTCATACTTGAATGGGCATTGTCTTTTCTACTGCAATCATCGTCGTCACTCGACCTTTTAATATCAAGTTAAATAATATATAATTTCAATAACACCACAATATAACGTTTCGCAGATAAGTTTTGGAGAATCACGGAATTTTCAAAAGTCCATATTATTTCATCAACCATAGAGTAAACTCTATGTTCCTATATTTCTGGCAAGTGAAAGAGAGCCATCACTCATCAAAGCGAGATAGAAAATTTAAATCTCGCGAGTGAGAGGGACGCTATCATACGTCGATGCGAGACAGCCATAGCAGCTTGGACAGAATCTCCTTGGAGTAATTATTGTATTCTGTGAACTACAACCTCCTCGGTCTCTACATTGTACCCCATGGGATTTCAGTATAACATTACTGCCCGGCTAAGTCATAGGAATGTAATGCTTACTTTAACTTTAGATAACAGGTCAGTAATTAGGCATTGTGGAGCGAGTGGTGTGAAAAATATTTTATTTATATGTTTTAAAATATTTTTTAATGAACTAAGCTTTGACAAGTACGAGTTGGTTTTGAATCATCAAATGCATCTATCACAGGTTTAGAATGACATTCCTTTAGCAATAATAGCAAAATAGTAATAAGTGGGCAAAATATTATATTAGAGCAAGATCCTAGAACCGCCAGACCTTACTTATTTTCTGAGAAACAATATGTGTGGGAAAGAGTTGTGATAGTGTGTTACTACTATTAACGTGCGCATATGTGCTAACTTGTGCCGTGGGCCAATTTATAGGTATCACCTGCTAAAGGCACCTACGTAAAAACATTACTCACGTTTCTAAAACTGTGAATGTAGATTTTTATGTATGTTTTACAGAATATTGTTTATAATTAATATTATTCAATACTGCCAGACACTTTCCAAGCTCGTGAAAAAATAACGTATACTTTAAACTTACTTATAATCCAAGTCGTAATTTTTATATATTTTATATTTACATTATTATTATACATAAATATTAAAAATCATCACTAAGACTTTAAGAAAAGTTCATAATAGTTTTACGTACCTGCAGTAATTGATATCTTTAATTATTGGCCCTCGGCACAAGCTAGCAAATATGCGTACGTAAGTACACACTAACACTACTTTATCACACACATTTCGTTTCTCAGAATATAAGTAACGTCTGGCGACACTGGGATCTTAGACCTATATATTGTTAGCGTACAAGTGACACGCGGCTTTGAAATATTGTTATTCCTGAGTGAATTTATATTTTGATGTTGAACTAAGTTCTCCGTACCGTAAATGTAGTGTGTCCACACAGTTATTCATATTATGATACCGAATTTTATGATTAAATTATTTTGCTACCTTTGTTTTCCCGTTATAAGAGTCAAGAAACTCACAATAAAAGACTACGTTGGGTTAAAGAAAAATAAACTCTAATAACATTGTTAAATAAAAGTAGAAAAAAAAATTCGACTGCACATTCAAAACAATAAATCTTTTCTGGTAAGTATTCACCCTTCATTTTTTATACCTACTTAGTTATTAAAAAGTAGCGGTGTATACCTTTATTAAAGTAGGTACGTCTAATATTAATTAATTTAAGTTTTTTCTCAAAGTAATATTGCTTTTTTGCGACTTTTGTATCTTGTGGCTTTCAACTTTCAATCGATAAACCAGTTTATAGATTTATATGTTTTTATTAATCCGGTTCATCTTTTTTTCTTGTACAGTTATGATATACTCTAATTATGTTACAGTTAGCTAGTCTTTTGATCTCCATCCGCGTGGTTTTATATAATTGGTAGCATTGACGCTTGGGTGTTCCCACAAACAAAGATGTCGATAATAAAATTACCGGATGACCCCATTTAGGGGCGTTGTTACGAGTACTTTACAAATGTTCATTTCGCTTTAATGTAATTAGCTGTGTACAATTATCCATCGATTGCAGTTGTTTTCTAAGAAGAGGCGTAATTGTTACGCCAATTTAACGCAAGTAGGTAAAACCGTGTCAAGAATCAAGATGTCTGTAGAATTTTAAAAGATACAATGGTTAATTGATCACTCATAAGTAACTCTGTCTACGTCTAGTAACACCTAATAATGAAAATAGGTGTAAAACTACGGAGTAATTTGATTTTCGCTTGCTTAACGTGCGGATTAGAAGTACGTGTGTATTGCCAAAATATGTTATTTCATCATGGAATAATTTATTCTCATAATAATTTAGTGGCAACTGTAACAGTCTAAAACGACTTAAATGAACCTACAAATGCTGGAAATTGAATATAATGCGATAATATTGTAGGAAATCAGATCATTTTTCTATATTTATATTTTTTTAATATAGTTCTCCTATAAGATACACTAGTTCTCCTATAAGAGACACTAGTTGTTCTCCTGTAAGATACACTAGTTCTCCTATAAGAGACACTCAAGAGAGTCTTAGAGCGATTACGCACTCATCCGATCCAAGTCCGTGAAAAAACGGATATAAAAAACTCGGACCGAACTCGGATATTGCTTACGCACTAATCCGATCTCTGATCCAAATCCAAACTATTCAGTGGACATTTTTGACATATCTACGTTATACGTCCGATTTGAATCCGAGGCACATCCGAGATATTATCACGGATGACGGAGAGATTCGGAATCGCCCTTATGCTGCGTCTGTGACTCTATCAGTTCGATTTGCATTTCTACCGAGAAGAGTCGGCAAATACCTAACATCCAACGTCGAAATTACGTCATTTATCTCGCATTATTAAAGGAAAGCAAAACATGAACTTTATAATTTTTATTGTGAAGATGCATTTGCATATATATATAAATGGTTAAATATACTAACGATAAAAAGATGAAATATTAGTAAGGACACTTACATGTGCTAGTAAAGAGCCGCATTTCTAACATTGGATTGTGAGATTATTCATTATATTGCAGTTGTATTGCATTACAAACTCTAATCTATGCTTTTGTTTCTGATAAAACTCCCGAACAATACAGTAATAATATAATTAATTAATGTTGTTAGGTCATTTCACAATTACGAAATTCATTCATGTCGAGTTGACGTGTAAATTATTAACCGACTTCCAAAAAAGGAGGAGGTTCTCAATTCGTCGGAATCTTTTAATAAGTGTGAATTGAAGTAGTTTTATTTGAAATACACGCCAAAGAAGCCGCGGACAAATACTATTAACTTTATATGCCAATATAATGTTAATATTTTATTTATATATATATATATATATATATATATATATATATATGTAAGTTCTTGTAACTAGAAACCGATATAGTTACCTGCTTGCGGCTATCAATGTAAATGAGAATATTTTTGAAAGCACCTATATTATAAGCCGTTTTGATAGTTCACATTTTTTTAATAGGTATTTAGCTGTTTATTGGACAAGTTTTCTTTAGCTTTTCAAATAAATTATCAATAAAATTTATACGACATTTGTAACAAAATATTTAATATAGATAAGAGCAGATTTTCCAGAGTCCTTTAAAGGACTACTTTACATTAATATTATGCAAAATTAAAAGATAATATTCAAATATAAATTGATATCCAATTGAATATGTTTCGTCCAGTATGTTAAGGTGTTTCTGCTTTGACGTAGACAAATTAGAATACGAGTATGCAAAATTATTATTATAACAAATGTGTCAGTGAATGTGTGGTGAACACAATGAATGTGTCATCTATTAAAAAAAAAATTAGAGTAATTTTGGTTTGTTCCGTTTATCCTCCCTAAAATAGCCATCTTAGAGTGTAAACGTAAGCGTGTGTCGGTCTATACACCCCGGACAATAAAATAATACTATACAAATTCACCGTCCAGGATTGAAAGACACACGTTTCCGAGAGTACACCTTAGGGCCTTTTCACAATACTTGCGGCAAGATGTCGTATCGCAAGCGTGACGTTAGGTCTCTAACGCTAGAGCAAGTAAGTATTAAAAAATCCCCGGCACAAAAACTTCTAAAAAGTCAAAAAATATATATGTTGGCCTTTTAATATTTAAAAAAGGCCAATACATCCCGGTCCCCCGAAGCAACGAGCGCTTGTACCTATAATAAAAACTTTACTATTTATAATAAACTTAAAAAGCTAATCCATACTAATTTTATAAATGCGAAAGTGTGTCTGTCTGTCTGCTACGTTTTCACGGCCCAACCGCTGAACCGATTTTAATTAAATATGGTACAGACTTGGGGTACATCTCGGGGAAGGACATAGGCGACTTTTTATCTATACATTCTCTAGTACATATTATTTTTTACTTTTTAGAGGTTTTTGTGTCGGGGGGCTTTTAAATTAATAATTTAATTTGTATTTCACGCTTTTTAAACTTTATAATAAACCAGTAGATACTTGTGTTGAGCAGTCGGTTCTTAGAGTTGAAGAGAATGAAATATTCTTTTGTCATTGTTGCCTTATATTATTATCAACCAACATGTAACCTATACTTATGACCAGAATCGCGATAATATTCGATTGATAAGCCTTCCATTAATTGTAATTATTGTGAAGATCGTCTAGCTTGTTTTGACATCAGTCATAGATATAAACATACTATATAGATGCGTTTAAATGAGTATAATATGTACAAATAGCATATTTAGTAGCTCAGAGCTGATTTTTCGATCGCTGGATAAACTTTACTCATGAATTAATTTGACGTGTTGACAGATTTTCTATACAATAACCGTCAAAGCCTCAAAATTGCTAAGATAAAAGTAATTTGATGATTGAAAAATTATAAAATAATGTGAAAGTATGTGTTGTTGGTTGGTTTATCCTTCAATCCCACCACAACGGATTTTATTATACAAGCGATTTTTAGGGTTTCGGTCCCGAAGGCTGCCAACGGGACTGTATTACAAAGCCGCCGTTGTCCGTCCGTCTATTCGTCTGTCTGTCAGCGAGCTGTATCTCATGATCCGTAATACGTAGAAATTTAAAATAGTCATAGAGTGTGTATTTTTATTGCCGCTATAACAATAAATAATAAAAAATTCAAAATAGCCGCCATAAAAATTTAAAAAATTAATAAGTGTTATTTCTTGTATGATGCAGATGTACGAAACTATTCGTGTGCGAGTCCGATTTGCATTTGACCCGTTTTTTACATGGATAATGGATGGTTCAAGACCTGTACAGAGAAGACGCACTTGGCCAGTTATTTACTTTTAATAAGTATATGTTTGCCATAGATTGTATATAAGTATCACCATCCATCACATCAAAAGGATAATCACTTTTCAAAGGAAACAAGTGTAAATTAATTCATAACACCCCCGACAAATGAAGGTAACAGTAAATAGAAAAGAGCTGATAACTTTCAAACGGCTGAACCGATTTTCTTGAATTATAGCTAAAAACACTCGATCGAGGCACCTTTCAAACAAAAAAAAATTAAATTAAAATCGATTCATTAGTTTAGGAGCTACGATGCCACAGACAGATACATAGATACACGCGTCAAACTTATAACACCCCCCTTTTTGGGTCGGGGGTTAAAAACAATAGTTTTTAAAATTCTACAATCTATACTATCCATACTTAATATTATAAATGCGAAAGTGTGTCTGTCTGTCTGCTAGCTTTTCACGGCCCAACAATTTAACTGATTTTAATGAAATTCAATACAGAGTTAGCTTACATCCTGCAGGGGAAGGACATAGGCTACTTTTTATCCCGAAAAACCAAAGAGTTCCCAGCGGATTCTTAAAAGCCCACCCGTTTAACTGATTTATGTCGGATATTTTATCCCAGAAAATAAAAGAGTTCACAGAATTTTTAAAACCTAAATCCACGCGGACGAAGTCGCGGGCACCATCTAGTACACAAATAAGTCCATGAATACATACCTATTATTATTAATGTTAGGCATAATAATAATTTTTTTCAAGAATAAATTAATATGTATATGTAAAGAAATTTACAAAAACCTGCTAATAATAAAATCATTGGTTTAAAATAATATGTCCATTTGTAACCTACTAATGGATATGTTATCTTAAAAACGATGATTTTATTTTGTGAACTAATTATAGTTTTATATCAGATAGTAAAAAAAATATGTTTTTCAACAAGTTTTTGGGTTCGTTAAACTCGCAATAATATATCCGTAGGAGTAGATGAGTAATCTAAGTCCGTAGGTATTTATTTAGATCACACGGTTTTATCAAGACCGGCTTCATTGATTAAAATAAGCGACCTCAAATGTTTCTCAGCTAAAAAACATGGTATTTCCGAATCTCATACCACCTCATACAGAATCGGGCATATGCCACCTCATTGTCAAAATAATTATATTAATTAATTATATTTATGGTCTTTAGGCCTAACTAATCACACTAATATTTTAAAGGCGAAAGTTTGTATGTGTGTAATTAAGTTTGTTACTCTTTACGCAAAATAACTGGACGGATTTGGCTATGGAGATAGATTATACCTTGGATTCATACATAGACTACTGTTTATTCTGTAAATATACATGGTTCGCGAGGGATTATTTAAAAATCCTCGGACAAAGTCACGGGCATCGGCCTTTTTTTTAAAGAATATTAGCCACGTTATTGATGACTAATATTCGTTTTTCCCCTCCAACTATGCGTAAAGCTTGTGCTAGGAGTAGGTACGACAATAGCGCAACGGGTGGATTTTGAACCACCGACCTTTCGGAGTTCAGTCCGCTTTCTTAACCGTTGAGCTATTGAGGCTCTAACTTTAGTTTGGATGTTTGTTACTTCTTCATTTTTTTTTAATTTAACCGATTTACAAGACTCGACATACGAGTAGCTATTATACTCTGAATGAATACAAAGGCTCACATCATATTTTATCTCGGAAAATTCAAAAGTTCTCGCAGGAATAACTATACCCGAATTCCACGTGGAAGACGGACAGCCGTATAAGCGTGCATCGCGGCGACGTACATAGCCAATTTTTCATCCCAGAAAATCAAAGACTTTTCACGAGATTTTTTGAAAACCTAACTTCACGCGGGCAAAATCACAGGCATCAGGCAGGTTCAGTTTAACTGTTTTCTTTTTCGAAAAATATGCCTTTTTGAGTTTAAAATTGACATTGCATCCGCTAACGCTGGAGATTCATTACTGACAAGAAAAAATTAGCGTTTTTGGCGACTATTTATTTTACATTTAAATTTTTTTTTCTAACAAGAACCTAGTTTTGTATAAACTACAGACAGTTACTTAGTTGTGGACTCGTGTTCTCAAATAGGTACAAATTATGAGCGGTCCCTTAAATTGAGTATAAGAATACCATACATAATATGTACATACTTTGCATATAATTATATACAATATGTACATACTATAAATCATGGCATCCACGCTAGCAGAAATGTAAGTTTTCGACCTTAAAAATAAGAATATTGTTGTTACCGAAATTTTCAAAATGGTTAACAGCATTTATCACTCTAGTTAAAAGTGTTTTAGAGCACTTTAGACACACCGCAACAGTGTTGTGTGAAAAATAGCTGTCATTAACTAACGATACAATATTTTTTATTGTTTAAGTGGAACAACTTTTGGTGTGCAAATTTCTGTAAAATAGGAACCAAATTAATTGATTTAGACCCATTACGCACAGTCGCCGTGTGTATACGCATGCAGTCGCCGAATCGTGCGCATACCTACTGGTACGCACGGCGACTTCCATATAAATTACAGATTCTTACGGTCGCCGTCGGCTGAGTTGCCGAGCGACTAGTCGACCGTGTGTAATGGCTCTTTAAAGACTGAAAATTAATGGGAACCGAAAATATTAAGACCTTTTTTCCAAACAAAGAGTTTAGAACATGAAAATGCGTTCCACACCATTGTCTCGTAATGGGCTCATTGCTAAACCACATTTTGGAGTGTCGTTACTTTTATCTTAAATATGTTACAGTTTTGGGTCAAACTACACACGTTTCATCATAAGGAATTTAAAGTCATGTTTCTATAGTGGTCGCTCTGAGGACCAAGGTCCTTGTATTTTGCCCATTGTGCTTTCATAATATGACAACTATCGCAGCTTGATATTTCTTATGCTAGTGTGCGTGTGAAAGGAGATAACGTATCAGGAGCCTCGTCGTCGTAATGGCCGGTACCGTGTGGTGTGCCTTCATGCCGTTGTGTAGTGACATCATAACATTATCCGTTTTTAGGGTACCGTATTTCTTCAAAATGGCAAAAAGAAACCCTAACGCGGCTTTGTCTGTCTGGCTGTCTATTACAGCTGCTTATTTTTTTTTAATTTAGTTGTAGCTGCTCATTTATAATAATTACTTACTTAAGCTATCGACTTGGTAATGTAATTTTGAATAATGCTTGCTCAACTGAATTGCAATTAAAATCTTAATTTATAAAAGTTTTTTTATTTTCCTTGAAATGGATGTCCCGAAATTTTAAAATAGGGTTTCTGTTTATAGAAATCAGCAATAAACATTTCCAAGTTTTAGGGTGCGAAATAAAATGGATTTGTTTTCGAGACTAGGTTAAGTATTTCTTTTTAAGCTACGGAAACCTCGGTTGGCGAGTTTACTCGCACTTGACCGGTTTTTTAAAGTTTAATTCCTAACTTAAAAGTCGTGGGCCGAATAATGACCGTGGTCTAGTATATTTCCTTAGATTCATACATAACTCAGTCATATAAGGAACACTGCAACATGTGATTCAGCCTAAACCGACGAATAGGCTTGATGTTTTGATACTGATAAAATTTCAAATGGGATGTCGTGGGAAGAACGACCCTGAATATAAAAGTTGGCATGTTTTTGCGCATCTTGTTATGTCTGTTTTTTTAAGGTTCTGTTATAAAACAAAAAACGAAGAACCCTTTATAGTTTCGTCCAATCCGTATGTGTATTTGTTACAGCCATTTTAAAAATAAACTTTTAAAGGGGTTATTCAAGGGGCGGACCAAATAAATTCCTGTATGGCATTGGCGGTTCCTCTAGTACTGCAAATGTTCATGGGCGGTGGTAATCACATCAGGTGACCCGCCTGCTCATTTTTATCTAGACAAAAAAAATGATTGTCTAAATTTTTAGCGACTAGCATGGCTACGCAGCTAGATTTCTACGTAGTACTTTTCTGATCTGATCTGCTGACACGTGGCTGATACGTCACCACGTGACCACTGACCAGTTTTTCTAGCACTAAAATCATTATTTTAATTAGGTTATTATAATGCGGATTGCAAATTAGTTTAATATTTAAAATTAAGTTTTATTGTAAAAACTAAAAAGGTATCTCTTACATTACAATCAATTATAATGGACACAAGGAGTTCTTTTTAACCCCCGACCCAAAAAGAGGGGTGTTATAAGTTTGACGTGTGTATCTGTGTATCTGTGTATCTGTGTATCTGTCTGTGGCATCGTAGCGCCTAAACGAATGAACCGATTTTAATTTAGTTTTTTTTGTTTGAAAGGTGGCTTGATCGAGAGTGTTCTTAGCTATAATCCAAAAAAAATGGTTCAGCCGTTTAAGAGTTATCAGCTCTTTTCTAGTTTTCTTGTTGAAAAGAAGGTTAGATAACCGTTAGGTTCTTAATATTATGTCAATTGACAAATGTCAAGCTGTCAAGATGGACGTTGCCTAAATACATAATTATTTATTTGAAAATGATGTTTTGGAAAACTCAAATACTTTGGATCGTCGGGGGTGTTATAAATTTTTAATTTACACTTGTATTGTTAAAAACTGTCTTTCTTTATTGTTTAAAAATTATATTATAATGCACTTCATCGAATATACTGCACGGCAAACAACTTGGCCCTGAAGCAGGGTAGTGGAAAAAAGTTGGCAAATCCGGGAAGCGAAAGTCGACGTATCAACCAATCGCGCGCACTCGCGCCGATTGATCAACCAATCGCGTGCACCCGCCAAATATGCTAGCCTATCGCGTTAATGCTCAAGTTGTTTTCAGGGCACTATACTTTTAAGGCACTTAAATTGGTACTGAAATTATTATTATTGACCAGAAAAGAGTTAATATTAAAAAAAAAAGATTCATTGTGCGGGTAGTGTTGTTAGAAAGTAGTTATATTATTCAAATTCACATATATTTTTTATATGTGAATTCACTTAACTTTGAACCTTAAAAAGTAGAGAGTTGAAATTTTCACAGAATGTGTATTTCTATTGCCGCTATGACAACAAATAATAAAACATCAAAATGGCCGCCATGAAAATTAAAAAAAAGTTATTGAGTACTAATTGTACGATGCTACGGCACCCTTTGTGTGAGAGTCCGACTCGCACTTGACCGATTTTGTCTTATCCTAGTTTTATGGTTTTTTGGCATATGTTGTAATGGATAAAATATCAAAATCAGAATTAAAATCAATGTTTCTGCAATAAATCTGTCTCGTTTTAACTGTAAAGTCTGCTTAAAGTCAAAAAAGTCAAAAAAGTATTTACATTCTTAGATCTCAGCATGAGAAGCTCCACATCAAGAAGTCGGTATCGGAAGATCCTGTAAATGTGGATACACATTTCAATGTGCGCTCCTTGTAACGGACCTCTTTGAGTGGCTAATCGATATCTATTAAAAATCAGGCTATTACTACACGCATACCTTTTATTGACCTAAGATCTGCAAATACGGAAGCTAAGCATAATGCGCTAGTTCATATTTTACGCCGGTTATGTGTCCACCTAGTCGGGAAATGATGACGTTTCTCACTTAGCCTTGGATGATTTTATTTAAAATGTCAACTTTTGTTTTTTTTTTTTTTAATATAATGAATGCACCGAAGTTTTACAAAGTAAATTACATTTTTAAATATTTAGTAAAGTATCAGGAACGTAAAATAACTGTGATGTTTATTGTAATTTTGAAAGGGTCTTTATTGGTTTGAATTATTATTTTATACCTAATGGAAGTTTTCTTATTAATATAATGGAAGTTTTTTGCCCACATTATGTTTCGCTATCTAAAAGTCGTTTAAAGATATGCGGCTATATATTGTGGTTAATTAGCAAAATATCCAAATTTAATTTGTAGGTACCTACTGATAGGTCCAAGGTCGTCTTATACTTAGTTTTATAACAGCAGAAACAAAGAAAATATAGATAAATAACTCGTAATGTTATCGTAATATAAAGAATCTCGACGCGGAACGGAAACCTAGCTGAGTCGTTAGTAATACTGTAGTTGTTATGATAAGTATTAGTAAATAGGTATATGTAAGCATTAGTATATTACGCTGGCAACCGTCTATGTTTCGAGCTCATTGCTTCGCTCGGCGAAAACATAAATCCAGTTTGTTCCCTCTCCCGTGGGTATTTTGTAGAATCTAGTCTTATTCCCAGTCTACATTATAAAGGGAACCTCTGTGCAAAATTTCAGTTTTCTTGGTCCAAGGGTTTGGGCTGGGTGTTGATGAGTGAGTCATTGAGTGAGTCTGGACTTCTTTTTATATCACGTAAGAATATATAGTTGAAATAATAAAGATCAGATTTTCTAGCCTTTTCCTGGTAAAATGTGGATCACTTTTATTTAAATTCTACCTTTTCTTTTGTATTTGTGGGTGAGCGAAATTGGCCTATTTAGATGTTATTTATCGTTTTGTTTCAGTTATAAAAACGTGGATTTTTTCTTTAAATAATAATTTAAACAAGTGTAAATTTAAAATTTATAACACCCCCGACAAGTGAAGGTTACAGTAACTAGAAAAGAGCTGATAACTTTTAAACGGCTGAACCGATTTTCTTGAATTATAGCTAAGAAAACTCTCGATCCAGCCACCTTTCAAACAAAAAAAAAAACGAAATTAAAATCGGTCAATACGACACGTACAATTATTCTGATGAGTGTATAATTATTTTGGAACTTAAAACGTTGTTCTTTAAGCACCTCGGTATAGAGTGGGTTTATTTTAATAGAAATTAACATATTGTACTTGGTGCTTGGTCTTAGGGTCTAAAAATTATCTTGGTGAGCATTTAAATTGTACCCAAAAAAACTGGCCAAGAACAGATTAGATTCATAGTTACATATTTGATTAAATTAATCTACCGCTTCGAAAACAGTCCTTTTTATTTGGGACAGCAAAACTAAGTTTGCTTGAAAAAGTTAATTGTTGATTTCATTTGTAGTCTTCGTTTTATTTTTGGAGACAACAGTATCTTATTTTTTTATTTACATTTTTCATTATAAGACAAAAAGTAAAGGGCTTAAAAAATGGAATTTGCAAGACGGATGCAGTCATGGTTTTTATTTTTTAGGGAGCTTTAATTACGGAAATAAAACCTGTTAGTAATAAAACAAAATATGGACGCAAGCTACTTCGGTACCTTTCATACAAATCGGTTAAGTGGATGGGTCTTAAGGAATCCCGCGGGAACTCTTTGATTTTCCGGGATAAAAAGTAGCCTAAGCTACTCCTGTACCAAATTTTGTCAGAATCGGTTACACTGTTGGGCCGTGAAAAGGTAGCAGACAGACAGACAGACAGACACACTTTCGCATTTATATTATTAGTATGGATTAAAATTGCATAAATTTTCACGAACAGGAGGCCAACTGCTGAAGATCAGTTTATCATTTATTTACGTTACCTTGTAAAGCTTTGTGATCAACCGCCGAGTTTCTTGCTGGTTCTTCTCGGTAGGAAAGGCATTCCGAACCAGTGGTAGATGCTTTTGACGATTAAAAAGTACTTGTAAAACTCTAATTGAATAAAAAAATTATTTTGATTTTGAATTTTGAATCATACCAACTTCAAATTAACACTTGTTTAACTAGAATTTATATTTTATAGTCTTATAGTACCTATAGGTCTGTATGCCTAATAAAATATGTTTACGAGACTTCGATCAGTAATAAAAAATAAAATTTATCTTTTTACATCTAAAACTGTTACTAACGATCAATAAAACAATCTGTTTTAGGGTCCATGCAAACTCACTGGATAAGGACGTAGTAGGTACGCAGTACGATAAAATAAAAATTCTCATATATTTGCTATTTAAGTTCATAACTAGCCAGAACACCGATTCGCTCACTAAAATTAAAAAAAAAAACGAAACCATTCTGCAATGCCGTTGCGTGTTTTTAAAAGTAGTCTGTTTTTCCTTAGGTATATAAAATTGTGTAAAAACAAAAAAAAGTTCTTTTCCTTAAGCCAGTGTCGCTAAGTAATAGTAGTGTTTTGTATACTTGTTATTTTTTTGCTTTTGTCTCTGCTCGCTAGACGGGTTAATATGTACCTATACATGAGACAGAACAAATTCTAACGAAGTCTTTGAAAGTTTTAGGGCTTACTAGGCTTATTCATTGACAGAAATGATCTGTCAAAATCGGACAGCTGGAATTGAGTATTTTCAAGATGGCCCCTGCAGCATTGAAAATGGGCAAAACCGTTGTACTTTTTTGTGTAAAATTAATACTTTTAGGGTTTCGTATCTCAAAAAGAAGAAACATCTTATAGAATCGCTTCGTTGTCTGTCTATCGTGTCTGTCAATTCTTAAAGACAGGATGACGTAGAAAAATTTGGCTTGGCAGAAAGTAGCTTTCTTCTAGGGCTTATCCATCAGCTAAGAAAGGATTTTACAATAATCCAACCCTAATCGAGTAAAATGGGGGTTGAAAGATAGTGTGAAAGTCGCACCTACGAAACTGTGAAATTCGGCATAGGGTAGGTATTCTTACGGTTCTGTACCACTTGGTAAACAAAACAAGTGTAAATTAAAAATTTTCAACACCCCCGACAAGTGAAGGTTTCAGTAACTAAAAAGGGCTGATAACTTTCAAACGGCTGAACCGATTTTCTTGGACTATTCCGCGCCTACGATTCAAAGTATCTGAGTTTTCCAAAACATCATTTTCAAATAAATAATTATGTATATCTATGCAACGTCCATCTTGACAGCTTGACATTTGTCAATTGACACTTGACACTTGAAAATTATGAACCTAAGGGTTATCTAACCTTCTTTTCTACAAGAAAACTAGAAAAGAGCTGATTTTTGAATCGATTTTTTTGGATTATAGCTAAGAACACTCTCGATCAAGCCACCTTTCAAACAAAAAAAGAGTAATTTAAAATCGGTTCATTCGTTTAGGCGCTACGATGCCACAGACTAGGGTTTCCGATTTCTCGAGGTTTTTTAGTTCTCGGGTGTCGAGACTTCTCGAGCCTGATTTCTCGGGTCTTCTCGGGTTGTCGAGAAAAAATAAAATACGTCTAAATTTTTGTTTAATTAATAAAAAGAGTCTTTAATTTAACTGTGTTTATTTTACATGAAAAAAATCAACATAATTTTTAACAAAAAAAACAAGTTCTCAATAAAAAATCAGCTCAAAACAAAATTGCTAACTAAAAACAATCATACTTCTTCTCCTCTCCTCCGCTCCTCTACTCGCTCCTCTACTCGCTCCTCTACTATTTCTCTAACCTCTGCGGCACCGCATTTTCCGGGTATGTAAACTAGCCCCAAATTGTAAACTTTTGCCTCTGCTGTATGAACACAGACGCTAAAATATCGTCTGTTTCGTATGCTCGTCCACTCGTCAATTGTCACACTTAGCCGGTTTCTTGATGTGCAAAGCTGAGAAAGCTCTTTTATCATCTCTTTCTCCTTTTCATCATAAAACTTCAATATTAGGTTCATAACTTCGGTTTGGGTCTTTGGAAGTTTATACCCCTTGGCAGCAAGTGATTCACGGATAAATTCACTTTTAGTAATGCCTCTTATAGTAAAACCATCTTGGGCTGAAAGTTTAGCTAAAATTTCACCTAACGATTTTCTGGGTTGAACGTCAAATTTCAGTGTTTGCTGTACGTGCATAGTTTCAAAATCACTTCTTAATTTTTTTGATGCCGTCACCCCGGAACTAGACGAACTGGTAGATGCTTCTTCTGTGTCCATTTGAACCTCGGTGGATCTTACATCAATTTTGTGTACATGAGCTAAATGCCTCACTAGTCCGCTTATGTTTGATCCTTTACAGGCTATGGTTTTAGGACATTTTAGACATTGCGCATTTGAGGCGTCCTTATTTTTCTTGAAATATTTCCAAACTTTGGAAGTTTCCATTTTGGTTCATTAGTTGTAAAATCTATAACAAACAGTTCAAGAATTAGTAAGTATTTTAGTTTAGTACCTAAAAAATAGCTGACGCAACAGTGGGGAGGCCTATGCCCAGCAGGGGGTTGATGTGGTTAGGTTAGCCTGATGATGATGATGAAAATATAGCTGTGTCCTTTTGTAAACTACGTTTGGTAGGATTGGTTGGATACGTTTTGTGTTATTTGTAGTAGATAAATTGCCATAAAACAACGTCTTAATATTATGTGTTTAGTTTAGAACTTTAGGCTTTTGTGGGATTATTACAACATCTGCAATACAAATGCAATTAATGAAATCGGTAAATATTTATGCACTAACAGTTCTCTTATTTGATTAAAAACAAAAGATTTATTTCTTTAACATACCTATTCATTTTAAACAAAAATATTATTTTGGTAATACAAAAGTACTTACAAAACAAAACAAACACTTGAACTATTTAAATAAATAATAACAATACTTACCTGTTTGTTCTGCGATTCTATTACTCGTGCGTCTCTAAATAGTAAATACACTCACTATGCTGGGTTTATGATCCGACCGATCCGAACACGGCGGGAGTTGAAACACGAATGAACAAAATACAACAAGTTTGTCGGCAAAAACAAAGGATACCGACAGACACGAGCCGTGCTGTCAAAGGATGCCGCTGCCGCCTCGCATTTACAAAGAAAGCTAAGCGTAAAAATGTTTATTTAAACTTCTCGATGTCTCGACTTTTCTCGAGCTGAATTTCCCGGGTACGAGACCGACCGATTTCCCGGGAATTCCCGGGACGAGAATTCCCGGGAACAAACCCTACCACAGACAGATACACAGATACACAGATACACAGATACACACGTCAAACTTATAACACCCCTCTTTTTGGGTCGGGGGTTAAAAAAGGAACTCTTATGGAGTGATTAGGTATACGAGTAAAATGGAATTTCTTTTGATAATCTCATGCGGAATTAGGAATTGTACGCGGACGAAGTACTTACATAATTTTTATATTTCCTCTTTAAATTAAAGGTTTTAATTAAAAAAATAAAATTAATAACTGGTCATGTACGAATCAGGACACAAGAATAATAATCAGAAACAAAGTTATTATATATTAATGCTATATAAAAAATAATTTATTTAATTACTACTTATTTAAAAACAGACTGAACTTTGTTTCTTTATGGCATAGTGTATTAATACAATTTATCTAAAGGTACATATAAAAAGACTTCCTGACTGACTGAAAGTCAGTAATTTTTTAGTTAAATCTATTATTTGATGTTTCGACTAGGTTAAGATAAAAATTAAGAAATACCTATTTTACTGTTCTTGGAAATTTTGCTCCCACGGAGGTTAAATAGGGGATGAAAGTTGTATGAAAGTTCGTTATTAGGATTCCGTACTTCAAAAAGAAAAACAGAGCCCTTATAGGATCACTTTGTTGTCTGTGTGTCTGTCCGTCCGTCTGTCATGTATGTCAAAAAAACTTATAGGGTACTTCCCGTTTTCTAGAATCATGAAATTTGGCAGGTAGGTAGCTCTTATAGGACAAGTAAAGGACTTAATCTGAAAACCATGAATTTGTGCTTACGTCACAAAAAATAAATTAAAATGTGTTTTAATTTTCAAAGTAATATAACTATACCAGGTGGAGTATTATATGAAAAGGACCTGTAAATTCTAAAACAGATTTTTATTTATTTTTATGCATAATAGTTTTTGATTTATCGTGTAAAATGTCGGAAAAAATACCCGAGTACGGAACCCTCGGTGCGCGAGTCTGACTCGCACTTGGTCAGTAATTTTTTAAGTTATTTATACTTTATGACCGACAACATCGGTACAGAATTTCAACCTCACTCAGAATGAACTATGCGCGAATACATTTATGTAGAAGAGCTGATAGGCAAACATTAATCTATTTAATAGGTACTCATTAATATTATAAATGAATGAATGAATGTTTTATTTAAATGCAAAAATGTGTCTGTCTGTCTGTATGTATGTCTGCTAGCTTTTCATGGCCCAATTCCACTGTGCGATTGGAAGTTTGGTACAGAGATGTTCCATCCCGAGGTTGAACATCGGCTACTTTTGTCCTGGAAAATCAAAGGGTTCTCACGGGATTTGAAAAAAAAAAGCTATACCCACTTGGATGAAGTCGCAAGTATCATCATTGGTACAGAAATAGCTTCTGTTGTGCGTATGGATACTGGCTACTTTATATCCCAAAAAACCCCGCTTTTTCACGGGATTTTAAAAAACCTAAATCCACGCAGAAGAAGTCGCAAATATCATCTTGTTTATATATAATATGTTGCAGCGAAATGGTATAAGCCGGGAGTAAGCCAACTCCCTTAGGGATATGGCTAACGCCCGGGAGATGTTAAAACGACATCTCAGTTATAGTTCTTACAATTCACGAAGGCGAGTGAACTTTACTTGTGGTTACATCGTATAGATGGGCATTGCGTAAGTGTGCGTGCATGTTGGACCAATCAGTCGCGAGCAAGCGCTCGCAAACGCACACATTTAGTGTACCTTACTTATACCGATAGGACTTAAACACAAGCATAAGCCACTCGCCTTCGTGAATTGTAAGAACTGTAGACTATTTCAATCATCGATGTATATGGATGGGCCCTTCGAAGATAAAAAACGCGCTCAAAAAGTCAAGAGAATTTGCAAAAGTCTCTTGACTTTGTCAATGACGATGACGTAAGATTCAAGCGTATTTTTGCGGACGGAATTGTATGGGAAAGGCTAATCCTTATTAAACGAATCTAATAATATAGAATACCGAGCATCTGATAATATTAAGATAATATTACCCTATTGAACCTAAAACCTTTTTTCTTTGAGATTTTACGATTACATCGAATGTGGTTCAGAACGAAATCTGAGTACCAAAATCTAAAATTAAGTTAGGTTAGATTAGAACATAAATATTTATGTGCCCCGCCGTCGTCGCTCGTGTTAATATCTCCCGGGCGTTAGCCATATCTCTTAGTGAGTTGGCTAACTCCCGGTTAATGCCATTTCGCTGCGACATATAGGTATAAGATTTCAAATCAATTTTTATAAACAAATAAGAAAGTTGAAATTCTAAGCCGAGTTTAGTGGCATGAAATTAGTTTCATGACATTAATTTCATAAGCAATTTCATGTGTAAACGTCTAATTTTGTACGTATTGAAATTAGTTGCGTGACATTAATCTCAACATGCATGAAAGTAAATTCGTAATGTAAATTCAGCTTAATTAATGAGGACTGATCAATTAGTAAGGAAGAGTAGAGCTCTAGAATATAAAACTAAATTAGCAACAATAGACGTGTTATCATATTCCAGAATATTCGCAATGATGTTTTGAAAAAGACAGCATTAAAACTCTAAGCCAAAAAATCAAATAATTGAAATGTGGTTTGCATAAAATTGTTTATTCAACTCACTCTCTCGGAAAGGAAAAGGAGTCCTTTGCCCTTTGAAATCAGCGTGGAAAGTGGTAATTTCGCTAGCGTGCAAAGTACGTGTTGAAATTTGAACGTGACGAACGGTATATCTTTTTTCTTTCTATTAAAAATACCATATAATAAAACGTTCAGAAACGCGGTTCGTCCTTACAGTCTTTACTATTATAAGTAGTAACCCATTGGAACACTTTATTTTTATTAAATCAAATAAAACATAATACTTTTATATTAATGTGACCTTGTAATCAGATTTTCTAATATTTAATTTATTAAACCTTACTGCGAGAGTTATCAAATAAATATGATCTAAAGTCGAAACTGTAATTATTATCAGTTACTTGTTTTGTGTTTGAAAAATCAAAAATGAAGCTAGCTGATGCCCACGACTTCGTCCGCGTTAAAGGTTTTTAAAAATCACGTGGGATAAAAAGTAGCCCATGTTATTCTCCAGGTCTTAACTATATCCAAGTAAAAACTTACGTCGACCCGTTGCACGTTGCGGCGCGATTGAAGGACAAGCCAACAAACAAACACATTTTTGCATTTATAGCAGGTATGGGAAACTAGTTGTGTACCTATCTGCTGTTTTTGCATAATAATCCACGTTGACTGACAGTATTTGCACCAAAGCTGAGATTTATAGGGGTAGCTTTATGTGACATTATGTTTGATTGTGAGTTTTATTTGTTACCGATTAGATGATGCCTTCATTCACTTCGTCCGCGTAGATTTAGGTTTTTAAACTCCGTGGAAATTCTTTGATTTTTCACTATAAAAAGCAGTCATGTCCGCCTCCAGGATGCAAACTATCTTTGTACTAAGTAGATGATGCCCGCAACTTCATCAACGTGGATTTAGATTTTTAAAAATTCCGAGAACACTTTGATTTTTTGGGATAAAAAGTGGACTTTATCTTTCTTCGGGATCCCACTATTGTACCTTTCATCAAAGTTGGTTAAACGGTTGGTCTGTAGTAGGTAGGAGACAAACAGACAGACAAACTTTCGCATTTATAATATTCGTATGGATTTATTCAGTCTATTAAAATGATCCTAACATATAAAATTATATCAATTATTTTGAGACTTATGATCCTATACTACGTACACGTAATTTAGCATCGGATACACTTAGGTATACAATAGAAACTAGTGGGTATAATTAAATTTGATTACCGTTTTCTGCTAACAAAATTAAAATAAATAAATACGTAATTTATTGTTTAATATTTTTTTATTCCGTTACAAATTAGTCTAAATAAGTATATATTATACTTAGAAATATATTTTTATTTAATTATAACACCGAGCAACATTTACAGGAATTTATGAATTGAACATTCTGGGCATAATTTTTATCACAATATTCGTAGTATTAATTAGCAGGTAAATAATAGTTACTATTACGAAAAATATTAAAAAAATAACATGTTGCAATATTTTAAAGTACCTACTTTGTTAATTCATTTGCATATGCGTGTTTGAAAACACATAATTGTACCTACTCAGGTTGACAATGATACTATTATTAAGCACTATATAGTCTACTTTATTGTTTTATAATTTTTTATTTATGATTTAAATATTTAAACTGTTTAAGAACAAAATAAGAAAACGTTTTAGTTTTTTGTAATTTCTGAAAAATACTAAAGTATTTGAAAATAATTTTTTTAACTGTATAAACTTGTATTTGTTTTTACTCCTTTTTGTTATTTAATAGATGGTTACGATGAAGATGAAATACTCACTTTTTAATTTATTTAAGTACACTGGTAATCCGTAAGCATGCACGATTCGTGAATACGCAAGTAAAACACGCGCACTACCACATGTGTTACAAATGAAACTATTTAAAAAAATAATCTCAACAAATGCGCGCAGGATCACGACTCCTTTACATCACTGGTACTGCAGGCGTGCTGCTTCAAGTTTTATTCATTGAAGGAATCGCGGTGACACTCTTACCGTGACCTCACATTCATGATCAAGTTCATCGCAGGCTTGTCGATACTGACGTCACATCCACAACTCGGAGCGCAACGTACCAATACATTGCTCGCCAAATAACGAGTATTTCGCCGTTAAGTCCGACCAGTGTCATCAGTAAAATTCATACTAGACGTTAGGTTTTAACTTAGGTTTTTTGCTAAAAATATTTAATGAATATTAATGGAGCCGAAAATTTTATATTAATGCTAGCATATATTATCGTTTAAGTTCTAACACCACGTAAGTCAAAATTAGCAACTTTACAGGAGAGCATACAACTTACCTTTTCCAGAGGTTTGGGTTATTATAGATACCGTGCAGTTGGTTTTTAGGGTTCCGTACCTCAAAAGGAAAAACGGAATATGATCCTTATATGATCACTTTGTTGTCTGTCTGTCCGTCCGTTTGTAGAGTCTGTCAAGAAAACCTATAAAGTACTTTCCGTTGACCTAGAATCATTATATTTGGCAGGTAGGTAGGTTTTATATATAACGGAAAAAAATCTGAAAACCATGAATTTGTAGTTGCATCACAAAAAAAAATTAAAATGTGTTCGTGAACAAGTAATAAGTAGTATTTTTAATTTTCAAAGTAAGATAACTATACCAAGTGGAGTATCTTATGAAAGGGCTTTATCTGTACATTCTGAAACTGATTTTTATTTATTTTTATGCATAATAGTTTTTGATTTATGGTGCAAAATGTCGGATGTATGGTGCAAAATACCTGAGTACGGAACTCTCAGTGCGCGAGTCTGACTCGCACTTGGTACAGGTTTTTTGAGTTTCTGTTGGACGTTTTTATGTTTCTGATTGGCCGAAACAACGCGTCTCTCGATTCTCTAGCGAATGGCTTCGGAATGTTAAAACCGCCAAAAATTACTTACGTGGTTTTAGAACTTAGCGTCAAAACATAATATTATTCAAAGTTCCTTTTAAGTAGGTATGTATTATTGTATTGTATTGTTAATTGAACTTAGTTTTAGTTTTTGGGTACTAAATTTTATTTTGGTGGCATTACTAATAAGCAGTTCGATTCCCGCATTGCGAATATATTCTTTTCGAAATTAATTTGGTTGTTTTATATTGGTTAGTACCAAATAAGGGTGTGGTCAACGTGTAAATAACTTTAACATCAACGGGTGTGGGTGGGTCCTATAAATTATAGTATATTTTTTAAATTTTTAGAATTTAGCCCAAAACCTTAAAAATATAGTTCTTTGATACAAATTTTGCAATCGATTTTAAACAGATTTCCCGATTTTCCCGATCTGACCTAAAGGCTTATTTTAATCATAGATTGGAATTGAATGACATTACAATATAAACTCGCTTTCTTGTCTGTTGGTTTGTTGGTTTGGTACAAATTTTTCAATTGATTTTAAGCTAACTTCACGATGAGCTGGAGATTTGATATTTTAAATATACTTGTAGCTCAGAATTCTATGACAATGCAATATTAACTATTTTCTTGTTTATCTATTTGTAAAAATAAATTTTCGTTCGATTTTAAACTAAACAACTTCGCAATCAGCTAGAGACTTGAAACTTTTAAAATATCTTTATAGCAGGACAGAGTAATAAGAAATACAAAAATAACAATTTGTTTCACGAATAAATACTGAATACTGAACATGATCGAACATATTTAGATATCCAACATCAAGGAGCGTAGAAGATGGATGTCGTTTAGAAATCTCACACAATAGTTCGTATCATTAATTTTACAGTATAATAATAAGTCATAAAGTAAAATAAGAAGAAGAAGCTAATTGTTAGTGATTTATTTGTTGTTCGCCTCACGTTTTTTGTTTTAAATATTCCAAGTAGTCTCGTAGCTATAATTGTTTTATACTTTACAGTCTATTTAAAAAAGTGTCATATTTAAATAAATAAAAAATATTTCTTATCCATATTCATGGTCCTGGTATTTTTGTCTTGTTTGTTGATTATAAGTGTAGGTTGTTACGTATTTAGTCGATATATCTACGTATAATGGAAATCTCTCATGATAGCTTCAACATTAAAATAGTCTGTTGATTGTTCTACGAATCTTATTTATCCAGGCTGTTACTTAGTTAGCCATCAGCTGACTTTCTTTCAGAATTTTTAGTTTAAAACATTCATAATAGATTTTATGGTATTTAATATAATTTTCTTTTTCAGGTACAACGGTCAACTTGCTAAGTATAAAAATAATACAGTGAAGGTACAAAAGTTCCTTTGTGCCTTTTAGTTTAATATCTGACCTTCTCTAAATTTCGTCAAAATCAGTTAAACGGATGGGCCGTGGAAAGCTAGCAGACGGACAGACACACTTTCGCATTTATAGTATTTTTAAGTATTATTGATTATGTGTTGAAAATATTATATTTAAATGTTGTATAGAAGCAGGCGTTATTTTGCGGAAGTCCATGATATACAAGGAACCAAAAGCTTGCGAAACTGAATATTATGAGTCAATTCCACTGTTATAATCTGCCAAAGTTGATATATGTATTTGAAGCTTCTTGAATAGGGCATAATATATAATATTCTTTTTTACATGCTCTCTAAGCTCTCTATATTTTTGATGTTCTCTACGTAGGCGCATAAATTTGAATTAATTATTTTCTTTTGTGATTCACTAATTCTTAACATACTAGCCTTTCACTGGGGGCATCGAACTCTACTACTATATTTTTTTAAATAATATAACTAACTCCATAGCACAATATGGCGTCTTTTATGTTCTTCAATCTTTCTGCTAAATGGAGTAGTTGTTTGCAGAATTTACCTGGGAGACTTTTGTAGATTATTTTTGAGACTATATTGTAGAGTTAAGGAGGCGGTGATCATCACTCCCCCCTCGGTTACCAAAGCATATTATTATATATGATTTACTAGCCGATGCCCGCGACTTCGCCCGCGTGAATTTAGGTTTTTTGAAATCCCGTGGGAACTCTTTGATTTTCCGGGATAAAAAGTAGCCTATGTGCTAATCTACCTCCATTCTGAATTTCAGCCAAATCCGTCCAGTGGTTTTTGCGTGAAGGAGTAACAAACACACACACACACACACACACACACACACACACACACACACACACACACACACACACACACACACACACACACACACACACACACACACACACACACACACACACACACACACACACACACACACACACACACACACACACACACACACACACACACACACACACACACACACACACACACACACACACACACACACACACACACACACACACACACACACACACACACACACACACACACACACACACACACACACACACACACACACACACACACACACACACACACACACACACACACACACACACACACACACACACACACACACACACACACACACACACACACACACACACACACACACACACACACACACACACACACACACACACACACACACACACACACACACACACACACACACACACACACACACACACACACACACACACACACACACACACACACACACACACACACACACACACACACACACACACACACACACACACACACACACACACACACACACACACACACACACACACACACACACACACACACACACACACACACACACACACACACACACACACACACACACACACACACACACACACACACACACACACACACACACACACACACACACACACACACACACACACACACACACACACACACACACACACACACACACACACACACACACACACACACACACACACACACACACACACACACACACACACACACACACACACACACACACACACACACACACACACACACACACACACACACACACACACACACACACACACACACACACACACACACACACACACACACACACACACACACACACACACACACACACACACACACACACACACACACACACACACACACACACACACACACACACACACACACACACACACACACACACACACACACACACACACACACACACACACACACACACACACACACACACACACACACACATACGTACAAACTTTCGCCTTTATAATATTAGTGTGATTCTTGAGACGGTAGTGCTGCGTCGGGTCGCTTGTGATTGCTGTAGATGCTCATTTTGATGCATTATGTATTTTGAAATATTGAAAACAAAACACGAACGACGCGCACTGCGCTTGTGGCTTGCCGCGCGCGACCGCGCATTTGGGCTGCTTTTCTACCTGATATAAAGGTTGTAACCAGAACGCTAGCAAAAACTTTGCGTTGTTATTATTATACTATTTTAACACAAGCCAATGCCGATAACCATTTGCCTTATCTATTTAGTATTTTTCAAACCCGCATTGTATAGCGTGCAAAACTCGGGTCAATGTCCCTCCTACGACGCGGCATTGACTTCGAGTGGCCTATTTTCGAGTGGCCTATTTCGTTCGTTGACCTCTAGCGTCAGTCAAATGTTTTATTTGCACAATATTGTGAACTAAAAAATGCTGAATTTTTCCATTTTATTCTTTCGTGTTTTTGTGGTATCTTATCAGTAACCATCAGTACTATACCACCAGTATTTTTTTAGCGTTCTGTTTACACCCTGTATATGTGCTATGCAGCTATGCTGTGAGGAGGTTATAGCTAAGCTAGGCTATGTGACCGTTTCCATTCATGCTAAGCGGTGTAGTGGAGCAGGTAAGATTTGCTACGAATATGCGCCCGCGCCGCTAGGTAGGCAGGTAGATGCGCGACTCGAACTAAGCGATGCATCTACGGTATAGAGAGCGGGGGCGCGGCGACACAGCTACACCACTCGCGCATCCGTAGCTCGGGTAGCTCCCATCCGTAGTTCTCATCCGTAGCTCCCATCCGTAGCTATCCACGCATACGTCCATAAAAACAGAACTTCGTTGAACCCGTTTCCACCAATGCTAACTTATGTGGAGCATTGAAAATGATTGGTGGATACCACACACATCCATGCATTGCGCTTTAGTATGAATACACGAGTAACACTCGTGTATGAATTTGCGTTACAAAAGAATTTTCTCTCTAACTGCATTCGTTTCGCTGATAAAAATTGGAATCTATTAGACATACATAGCGGTTTTAATCTTTTTAGATGCGATCTATGCATTGGAATATTTCTGCATAGATTTATTTAGATTTTATAAAGAACCCAGATCCAAGATTTTTTCACATCCTTTCTCAGATAGTCTATCAGTCAAAAAAAAAATTCGAACTTCAAATATTTTACATCTAAGTACTTCAAATTATACATTTGAGTCTTTTTTTCACTGCGTCATGATCACAGAAATTTTACAGCTTCAATTTTATTGATCGCTTAATCGCCTCTGAATGACTCACACTTGGCTGAAAATTGAAATGCATAGTTTCAGCAAAAATACCATAAAGGTCCAAACGCATTTGCGCTGCACTTGGTGACGCGGCAGCGCCTTGCTCCATACAAACTCATACTATAAATAAACTACTTAGCTATATTTGTCGCGCCGCGTCACGTCGCTTAAGTGTGTTTTGATCCATATGCAAACTCATAAACTATTTGCCGCGCCGCATCACGCGACGCAGCGTAAGTGCGTTTGGATCTTTAATCAGCAAATTAAAACATTAGGCGTTTGCCGCAATGTGATTATCACACTTCCGTCCTAAAACTCCTGATACTGATCGGCCTGGCGACTTCCGCGGAGATGTCTGTTGTGATGGGGTCAACAACATCCTTCTATTATTTCATAACATAAATAACTTAACATGTTAGTCCATTCACAGCACAAGTTACCTACTTTATAAATATTTCACACAATACATAGGAGTACAAAAGAAATACTTAAAGTTTTAAGAATAAAAACAATTTGTTTAATTTTTTTAAAGCTTTAATTGGTCTGTAGATGGCCCTCCCTATAAAGCATGGAATAGAGTGTTGCGGAGACATCGAAGGGAGACTTTTGGCCGCTTGTGGGACAAGACGGTCATAATTGATTAACTGATAAAGGGTACCTACTTATGAGCTTAGATTAAGTATTTATCTTACAAATTAACACGTTTTCATTAATTTTCAGTTAATCAAGCCTGAATCTACTATCATAGAAAAAAAAATCTTTCTGTGATCGAAGGAATCTGGTGTCACGGGGTTTTAAATGCATGGACTCGTATTAAATAATAAAAAGTTAATATAAAAATCGGTCAAGAGCGAGTTGAACTCGCACACGAAGGGTACCGTACCATCGTACAAGAAATAACTAATTTTAATATAATTTTAAAAGAACTAATTAGATTTTTTTTTTCATGGCGGTCATTTTTAAATTCTTATAATTTGTTGTTATAGCGGCAATAGACATACACATTCTGTGAAATTTTCAATTCTTCACCTATTAGTTCCGAGATACACCCTACCGACAGATAGACGGACGGACAGGCGGACAGCGAAATCTTAACAATAGGGTCCCGTTGGCACCCTTTGTGTGCGGAACCCCAAAGACTCAGTTACTTTTAAAAATATGTACCTAATAGGTAGACCTATTACTATTTTCTGACACAATGATCTTAATAGAATTTCCTGATATTATCACGAACTATTACACAATCGCAATAATTTCTAGCTTTGTCAAGTAGCATAAGTAAGAAAAACTAAAAATAATAAATTATAATCTTGCACAGATTTTCCGTTTGATGCCTTTATTTTTTAACATAAATTTATTAAAATTAACACGTCTCTGTTAGTGTTAATTGATTAAAATAACCCGTACTAATATTATAAATGCGAAGTGTGTCTGTCTCTCTGCTTGCCTTTCACGTACAGATTTTGACGAAATCGTACTGAGATAGCTTGCATTCCGGGGACAGATATGAGCCACTTGTTATCCCGGAAAATCAAAGAGTTTCCATGGGATTTTAAGATATCTAAAGCCACACTGACGATGTCACGGGCCTCATTTATTTGATACAGACATTGCTTGCATTCCAGAAACGGACATAGGTTATTTTTTTAGTCCGGAAAATGAAAGGAAGGAGGAAAATCTCACGGTATTTTAAAACACTGAAATCCACGCGAACGAAGTCGCGAGAATTGTCTTAATCGCGCCATTCGCGGGTATTGTCTAAACACAAACTAAATTATTCAAAAAACTTTTATTATTTATCGAAAAACCAAATGCAGTTCAACCTTGGGGTTTTCAAGTTCAAAGTGTACCTTTGCCATAAATTTTACGATACACAAACCAAAAGTCCACATAACTTCAAATTTTTAATTGTTATTATTTCTGCTGCAAAAATATGAACTATGAAATTAAGAGTTAAAAGTTGTTACGATAGAGCAGTCATCATAATCATCATCATCGTCAACCGATATACGTCCAAAGCTGAACATAAGTCTCTTGTAGGAACTTCCATATATCACAGTCTTGCGCCGCCTGAATCCTACGGCTCCCTGCGACTCGTTTGCTGTATTGAGTTCACCTATTGGTGGGTCCGCCAACGCTACGCCATACGGTGCGAGTTCGTCATTCTATCACCTTGGAGGAAGGAACAGTATTCCTTCTTTCGTGTATTTGAAAATTGAGAAATCTGCTTAAATCTAAATGGAGATTCCCCAGTCTTCCTTAATCATGTCAGCTGCTTTTTCAGCGATCATCATCGTTGGTGCATTCGTATGAGCAGCTGGTATATGTGGCATTACACTGGCATCTACTACTCTAAGTCCTGCGATTCCATGAACTTTTAAACGAGCATCTACAACGGCCTCTGAATCGCTTTTTGGTCCCATTTTAGCAGTGCAACAATGGTGGTAGATTGTATTTGTAATTGTTTTCATTGCGCATTTCCAATACAAATCCGAACCAAATTTTAAATGAGCACATGTCGGTATTGGTATATCATGTAATTTGCTCCCATATTTTTGAAATGCCTTAGTTTTTGATAATTCTATTACTTTTCTGATGCCATATAATATTATCTTCTCATCATGCCCATCGTCTGTAAAATAGTTTGCGTATATCAATGGTTTCTCAAAAGGATTATTGTTTTTCAAAGTTATTCGGCCTCTTGACTTAGGACGTAATATCATTGGAAATACCATCCAAGTGTGCCTGTTATTAATTGGCTTGTAAACCACGTCATATAAATGTTCATCAATGGCAAAAACATGTTTGTATGCTGGCTGCGATACAATGGAACCGGCCACAAATAGTAACTCTAAATCTGGATAGCCGTCTGAGTTATGTTGTAGGTCCTTTGTGTCAATGAAGGCAATAGCTTCTGTGCCAGTTGGAGCTGCTAAAGGGCCAGTATGGTGACAGAAATACTCAATAACATTATCTGAAGTGGCGATGCTTTCAATTCTCAGTGAGTCTGTTGTGTTTATTGTAAATGTGAGTCCTCCGAGTGCCCAGTGATCTTGAAGATTATAACCCACTGGCAAATTAATGAAGGTTGATATGTTTTTATTTGTTAAATGCTCCGTAGGACCGATTCCACTTAACATTAATAATTGTGGTGAATTGATAGCACCTGCAGATAGAATCACTTCCCGTCTTGCTTTTACTGTGTACTTTTTTCCATCTTTCATTAATTGTACACCGAAAGCTCTCTTCTTCCAAGGATCTATGAGAATTTTTGTAACCATTGCATTTTTTGCAAGATGAAAATTTTTGCGGTTTTTAATTGGGTGAAGAAATGCGCGACTCGAGCTTACTCTACTTCCATTGTTCATAGTAAACTGAATGTAAGAATATCCAATTTGTTTCTCCCCATTGTAATCTACAATTTTACTACCAGTTTCTATACCAGCATCCAAAAATGCTCGAGACAGTGGGCTTCTCCAGTTCGGTTCTTGGATATTCATCGGTCCATATGTAGAGTGGTATTTTATATCGTTTGCTAATTCCTGAATTTGCATATTCTCCGATTTTTTAAAATATTTCAAAATATTATCGTAATTCCATCCTGCAAACAACAGTTATTATTATTATGTGATTTAAAGTGACGTTACATATTTTAATATGAAATACTCTAAACGTTATTTCGACTGAGAACTTTCGGACTAAGGTGCAAGACACATCGACGGAGTGGAATGGCGGCGAGACGCGGCTACCATGTTTTTATCAACTTTTTTACTCATCATTATCATCATCCTCAACTTATATATGTCCATTGCTGGACGTAGATCTCTTGTAGAGATTTCCGTAGTTTTTAGTCAGCTCAGCTTTTTCATTTTGAGATACCACCAAAATTTTTATAGTAAAATTGAGTACGCTTATAGACGCGTGGCTCGCGGGTCGCAGTGGCTTTAGCAAGGCCCGAGGTGCCAGGCGACTCTAGTTTATGTCACCGTGCATTAGTCGCCACTCAGCGCCCTGCGTTTCTACTCGCCGCCACACGCCACGCTGCGACTCTACTCGTCGCCACTCGCCAACGAAATAAGTGTTTTTTTTTTGAATTTCAAATTAATTCTATACGTACCAAAAATCAAATTCCATACTTTTTAAGTTGAAACTATCGCCGTTAGCTTTTTACATCTATCGGACTCTGAGCACTATTACCATTAGCTGTAACGCAAGCTAGAAGTTTGTACCCATTCCCATAAGTTTTCACTTCAATAATTAAACTACCTACCTGGATTTCCATTAGCGGCCCATAGATCATAGTCTTTCCTGTTGCCACGGGTATGCATCATGGAATGTAAAACGGAGGATCCACCGACGACTTTTCCCCTTGGCCATGCGCAGCGTCCAGCACGCATGCCCAAGCAGCCGGCCTCCTGGAAATGGTAAGGCCAATGTTTAGATCGCTATTTTACCTTGGTTTTCCTATTAAGTAGGCGCCATTATACATCTTTAGGGCTGAGTGTGATATTGAATGTTCAAGGTTTATTTTTAAATTCAGCTATGTTATTCCTGCTCGTGTTTTTTTATATTTATTTTAAGCACTTTTTCCTTCCGGAACATGTTGGTATTCATGGGATGGTGGTCACAATTCACACTATTTTCATGAAACAGTTGTATAATCATTTGTAAACTCGAATTCAGCGTGACTAGATCACGATATTTTATAATTTTTCAAATTTTTAATAAGTTAATAAATAGAAAATCTTTCCTTATTTCTTTTCGAATAAAAAAAAAATAGATACTGATTTTAATGCCATTTCATCTTATCAACCTCATATTATTACGATGGTCAAAAGACAAAAAATAATGCGTGGGAACTCGATATTTGATATCTGTATGATCACAGATCACATAATGAAATAAATTTATTGATGGACATTTTAAGCTACAGTTCAAACCGCTTGGTCTGCAAAAGCGGTGATAGTCGAGTGGCGATATCAATCTCCTAATCGGGGGGTCCGGGGTTCGATCTCGGGCACGCAGGCACCTTTAACTTTTCGGGGTTTGGGCGTTTTAAGCATTCAAATATAACATATGCTTTAACGATGAAGAAAACATCGTGAGAAAACCTGCATGCCTGAGAGTTCTCCATAATCTATTCAAAGGTGTGTGAAGTTTGCCAATCCGCACTTGGCCAGCGTGGCAGTCTATGGCCAAGCCTTTTCTTTCTGAGAGGAGAACCGTACTCAGTAGTTAGCCGCGCGATGGGTTGATCATTATGATGAAATCCACCAGTTTAAGCTGTACGTTGTCAGTCAGTCAATTGAAGAATTTTACTAAGGGTCGATTTTTAAACGCTAAATAATTCTCAATTGAGGAATGAAAAGGTTTTGACAGTTTTTCTATTCGAAATCTGTCAAAGTTTATTCGGTGATTGAAAAATCAGGTCTCGTTTTACTGTTATCTCTATCTACTTATACTACTATCTAAATACCAAAAAAACCTAACAGAAGCTGGAAGCGGAAACTACTACTGAATGTCATAAAACAAAGAAACATGTCATCTTACGACGAGTAAAAAACTTCAGATGCGTAAGGAAAAGGAAGTTTTGTTTTAATCATAGGGGCACTAACTTCTTGGTATTTGGAGTAAATGTCATGCATGCAATACGTCACAGAATACGTATACCTTTGGAGGTCCGGGTGTAATGACGTTGTCCCTTTAGGCACAAGTTTATTCATAGCGCGCCCCAAACGAACGTAGTTTGGTTCTCATTTGAATATCACCACCAGTAAAACTCAATATGATTTTCTAGAAACATTCTAGAAATTTATATCTGTCTGTGGTTTTTCCTTTACATACAAATCTTTGAACCAAACTACGTATGTATGAAAAAATGCTGGGGAGCGCGCTATGGAAACTTCTCTTAAGACCATGCTTTTGAAAATTCAAACCAGATAATGACCGCATTTTAGTCCATGTGGATTAGGTTTTTTAAAATCTTGGTTTTCTGGGATGAAAAGAAGTCTATACTTATCCGCCACCGGGATGCAAGCTATCTCTGTGCGTACCAAATAGATGATGTAACGGGGATATCAGTTTTGAAACATTCCGTGGAAATTTTTGATTTTCCATGACAGAAATTAGCCTATATCCTCGAAATGAAAGCTAGACCGATTCGTCAAAATCGCTTCAAGCCGGCCGTTATAAGATAGATAGTATTCAGACACATACTTTCGCAATTATAATATTAGTAAGTATAGGTAATAGATATAGTTAAGTTCTGCTTTAAGTCCTTAGTTTAAACAGACAATAGAATAAATAAGTAGTTGGCAGGCCTACTTAAATATCAATTACCACCGCGTCGCGAGAACTAGTTTCATACCTAAGTCATGATGCTTTGAATTCCGATATAGGCATTTATTACGGAGAGCCGTGCCAACAGCTGGTTTAATTTAATTAATACTTATAATAATACAAAGAAGAAAGGTTTGTGGGTTTGTAACTGATAAATTCTGAAACTACGGAACCTAATTTATAATCGTTGTAGTTAATAATCGTTTCACCATTAGAAACCTTCTTTAACCAAAACTAACATAGGCTATATATTATGTATACCTACATGTCAAATTTCAACTGAGAGAAGCCGGGCGGATCAGCTAGTCTACTAAACATGGAAGAGAAAAGTAGAGCCTGTACGTGAGTTTATACAACGTCGTATGGGTGGGTATTCTAGTAGTAAGCCTCATCAATAATGAATCACGTTAAACATATTGCCCTTGACTATTTATGAGAAGTTGAATGTGGTTCTAAAAGTCAATTTCGGAAAGTCAAACATGCGGTTTAACTCATTATCAATTATTATTCGTCATGAAGTTTTACCCAAAATCCTAGATAAGTAAATGAAGGTAACGTTATACTAATTACTCATCTCGTAATTTTCCAGTATGTTGTAGACATTGTGACATCTCAAATCACAGAATTACTTCAATCCAGTTCTTATGAAATTAACCTATGTTGGTTTACGTTATAATGTTTCGTATTACTGATACGCACTCATCTTTGTGTTAATGAGTCGTTAGTTATGAGTCGTTAGTTATTGGAACCGTCCGAACTTATCATCGACGAATTGAAAGTTAGAATAAGAATTAAATTGATCTCTATCAAGAATCGCAGAAATAAATTTTTTTATGCAGCACTGAACAAAAACAAAAGTTTACAACTTATAGTTTTAAAATAGTAAGTATGTGTAAGAAAAAATTAACAAAACTAAGGGTTATATAAAAAATATGCTATTGAGATTTGGTTCATTCAGAGATTTTTGTAAGATTAATACTCGTACATTTGTAGTATCTACTTACATATTTAACATTACTTAGTTCAGGAAGGTACCTAGTAAGTATTTACTCGTAGATGGAGAAAAAAAATTGCCTTTACTTGTACAAAAAAAGATGACAGTCAAAATTTTAAAATACCATTGACGTCATAAAAAAACATCAAATCGTAAAGAATGCAAACGTTTTATTTTTCTATTCTACGTATTCGTATACCTACCTACTCGTAACTAACAAGGTTAAAGGTGAACACGGGGTATTGTATAGGTTTTTATAGAAACTTCTATACTCACGAGATCGGATGGCAGGTTTGGTAGACCTACTCATTTCACATGTTAGAAGTGACTTAAATTTTTAATTTACACTCATACACTTGTTTCAGTAACATCTGATGCTATCAACTCGAAATTTTGTATAGTTCTGAATAACGCTTGCCCTCAGGTACCTTATTTCAAATCGAAGAATTTAATTAGGTACTTATTTTTTTATTGCAAAAGCGGTTGTATACTGGGGTTATAAAGCAAGCTTGGTATCTTATTATGAAAAGGCTTTTTCATTATGCAAATTCTTCTAAGCGTTATAGTTTTTGATTTATGACGAAAAATATCAAAAAATCATAGAGTTCCGTCCGTTTGCAAAGCGAAATCAAAAAATGTGAAATAATTAGCCATAGTTTATAATAGAGATTCATGTAAATATTACAGGAAAAATAAATCGATGTTTCTAACTAACACAGTTTAAAAAATCAAAATCAAAACAAATCAGCGGTCCCAAACAAAAGGGTTTTGTATTCCAGTCAGTCAAAAATTTAATCAATTGACTTTTTGTAGCTATATAGAGAGGCATAATCACCAAGCGAATAATCTCTTAAAATAAAGATTTAAAAAAATATATATATTTGTTGTGATCTTGCAAAGATAATAAAGAGCTAAATCGATACCTGGTTTTATTTTAGGTCTAGAGCAGCAAAAAATAGATTTATCAACGTAAAACGTTTGTAAGTAGTAGGTACCTACTTAAGCGCGTAAGGGCATCGTTAAGGTACGCGACGGGACCCAGGGCGCAAAACCGAATCGTACCTACTTGACCGGTTTGTATTGTGCATACAAAATGTAATTTATCCTTCTTAATTAAATTTTAGTTTTGAAAATATTTGAATATACTTGTTAAACTGTCTTAGTTTTAAACAATTGTTCATTTCCGAATCTCTACTTGCAATTATATAAAATAAAAAAAATAGAAAAATCATCAATTAATAACTATCCGGCTCACTTGTTACAAAACTTAGGAATCCCCCAGTGTTTTTGCCGTAGGACGTGGGTAAATATTCCATCAGCTTAGTTACGGCACATTTATTTCGGTTTACACAGGGAGTCAATTACTTGCTTTATGGTCATAGTGGTGTGTTAAAGTTCTCACAAACTAAAAACCCCGTTTTGACGTTTCTCCTTCATGATCATTAACTATTTTTGCATGAAGGTACACGAAATTGCAAAGTCATTAATAAAGTATACATGTATGTATATTGTATACCTATAAGTAACGTAGAGTGCGTTCCGAAGTTTTTTTTAAGTTATAATAATGCGTACCTTCTATGAATCGTTGACTGCTCATGTGTGTGGTAATACGTAGTATATCTAGTTACGTACAACAGATATATCAATTGTGGACCCCTAAAAGATTCTGGTAATTTGAACAAATGCTAGGTGAGCCGAGTAGGAATAAAGTGAGGAGTAATGTATAAGGTACCGATATTTTTTGTAGCTAAATATCTCTTTGTACACTTTTTTACAAATGTTCTGAGTAATCTCAATTTCGTTGAATGAAATTCGTGCCTGTCCATCATTTTTTTATATACTATGTATATTAACAAAAGACATCATTTTTTCTGTCAAGTATTACTTTTTGCTTCATATACGTCAGTTGTCATTACAAAAGTAACAAACAATAAGGCGAAAACAAGTGTCTTTTTTTAGGTTCCGTACTTTGTAATGGAAAAATGGAACCCATAAAGGATCATTTTCATTTTTCAATAAAAAAGTCCCACTTGATTGACTCTATCAAAACCAATTTTGTATTTACTTTGACCTTTCTCTATGCGCCGTATCTCATTGCTGAGTGTCGTACCTTTTCCCATTACTCACATAATGGTATGGATTTTCTTGGGATAGTAACGCGGTGGTTCCCATTTCCTGACTACATAGGTCCTAAGAAAAACTCGACTAAAAGGACTACCTACTATTTCGACTCTTTGGTTGAGATCTATAGAGCGCACTTTTACTTCACTCAGACTGTTAAAACGAGACAGCATTTATCAATGGCATAAATCTGTCTCGTTTTAACTGGAGTCCAAGATCAGCCTTAGGTTTTAGTTATGATTGGCGTACGTTCCTCGATGTCAGTGATAACAACTGTAGGTACTAGGTACTCTCCGAGGTACGGAGGAAATGAAAAATACCAAATTCGGTAACCCATCCAGTTAGTGACTCGAATCAACTTTGCTTAGCAATTGCAATCGACTGATATACGATATCACAACCAGGCCGTAATAAGATGTCCCTCCTTGTAGGTGTGACCTACTACGAGGGACGTATTGCCAGGAAATCTCACACAAGGAAATAACGATGTTAAAATTTGGCACAAGGAGAAACTGAAATATAGTTTTTTATTTTATTATGAGTTGAGATGGGTTCGAAACTAGTCGGGCATACTCCGACTTTTCAGATGAGTCTTGCCGTAAAATATAATTTATATGTATTTATAGTCGACTATGTCTAGTCTATAAATAACTCACTTGGGGTAATTTATTAAAACCCTTTCTTGCAAGTGCAAAGTCTCAAGTTCTAGAGGGTGATAATAATAATTAAATGACGCGGATGCAAAAAACGAGCCACGACCATTAAGCATCTATTTAAATCAACTGACTATGTTTATTTATTAAGCATTAAATAAACTAAACGACTCTTAAATGACGTGATCTTAAAAATCCTTAATGCATAGAACAACTAAAATAATATTGTGTAGTCATCGGAAAAAAAAACCAGCCAAGTGCGAGTCAGACTTACGCACCGAGGGTTCCGTACTCGGGTATTTGTTCCGACATTTTGCACGATAAATCAAAAACTATTATGCTACTGGTAAAACCCTTTCATATGATACCCCACTTGGTATAAGTAGTTATCTTACTTTGAAAATTGAAAATACTAATTGTTCATATTAATTTTTAGTGATGTAACCACAAGTTCACAGTTTTCGGATTTTTCCTTTACTTGTGCTATAAGGCCTACCTACCTGCCTTTCATGATTCTAGGTCATCGGGACGTACGCTATATGTTTTTTTGATACACAAGACAGACGGACAGACAGACAAACAATAAAGTGATCCTGTAAGGGCTTTGTTTTGCCTTTTGAGGTACGTAACCCTAAAAATTAAAAAAATACATAATATTATATCCTGTACGATGGTACGTTAATAAAATCATATGCGAGTCCGACCGCAATTGACCGGTTTTTTTTTTAAAAAAGATAGTCATTGTTAGAATTTTGTAGTTTTTGGAAATCCATGGTATTTTGCAATCCTTGTTATTAGAATGCAGAATTGCAAATTGTCGGAGTGAAACGTACGTTGAGTGGGTTTTGGAGAATTTGTGTAATGTTAGGTGACGGTGGTGGTGCCTTTTGTTTTTCTCCCATAAAGCAGTGAGCGGGCGGGCGGGCTGTGCATATCACATGCTGCACGTTGTACCAACAGATTTATCTATAAGATTAACTTATTTTTCCTCGTATATCATGGACGACCGCAGTGTAGCACTGCTTCTATCCAACATCTGTTTAGTGAATTGTTACAATTATTTTAAAATTATGTAGTTATGTATATCTAAAACGGTAATGGCTGAAAAAGTTATAAACTTCGTTACAGCCGTCATGCCCATCTTCGAAACTTATAGTATCAATAGTAGATGCACATACACACCGGAATACACAGAGTTCCAAATAAAAAGGTGAATGTTGTGTATAGGTATGCGCGTATATGAGAGTGCATGTGCGTGGGCGTGTGTGTGCCTGTGTGTAATTGTGTGTGTGTGTAATTACAATATGTTTGATACAAAATAGTTAGGCCTAACCAAAAATATTATTTGAAATCGACTTAAAAGAGACTTATCCATAGTTTAACTTAAGTTTATTGTTTCGCGTTTTTCCTCCTTTGTGTATTAGACTGACTATGCGTACAGAATATTAACTAATACAGATAAGTATCTAATGACCCCAGTGTCTCCTTCAACGGATCACGATCTGAATTGTAATAGGTTATGACCGAGAAGCCTCTGAAGTATTGTGTATATAATGCATACATTTTGAGATCTCACTCGCCATTTATACGCGCTTTATACTCATTTTTAACCCCCGACCCAAAAAGAGGAGTGTTATAAGTTTGGCGTGTGTATCTGTATATCTGTGTATCTGTGTATCTGTCTGTGGCATCGTAGCTCCTAAACTAATGAACCGATTTTAATTTAGTTTGTTTTTGTTTGAAAGGTGGCTTGATCGAGAGTCTTCTTAGCTATAATCCAAGAAAATCGGTTTAGCCGTTTGAAAGTTATCAACTCTTTTCTAGTTACTGTAACCTTCTATTGGTGGGGGTGTTATAATTTTTTAATTTACACTTGTATAGAAGTTAATTTTATTCCTCTTCATTTTTATAGAGCTAAATCTAAACTTACAGGGTTTGTGTCGACTTAATTATATCTGAAGAGGACGTGGAAAAGATCCATCACAATTTCCTTATTATTATTATTGGTAATTAGTAATAATTATACTGCGAATCTCGTAATTCACAAGATTGTATAATTTATGCACGACGCACGTAAAGTCATTTATGTGAATGGCAATACGAACATAAAGCTTAAGTTTATATTAATAATATGGTAATAATAGGTAAACTTACCTGCTGTATTCGCTTACCTGCTTTTTATTTTTTAACCCCCGACCCAAAAAGAGGGGCGTTATAAGTTTGACGTGTGTATCTGTGTATCTTTGCCGCGCACTTTTTGAAACATGTTAGTATTCAGCGCCAAAGAAGTCGAACACAAATATTGTTTGAAGTGACTGACTGACTAACTACTGAATGACTGACTGACTGACAGACAGACAGACAAACAGACAAAAAAGTGATCCCATAAAGGTTCCGTTTTTCCTTTTGAGGTACGGAACCCTAAAAAAAAAAGATCAAATTAAAAACGCGCGAACTACAGCCCGCATTTTCGTCAATTTTCACGGATTGTTAGAAATTCATGGTTTTGTTTTGCAAGTTATATAAGTTTTTAGTTGTTTTATTATTAGATATGTATTTACTATTTAATTTCAATTTACTTGTTACTCTATGTTTTATTAAATAATAATATTAGACACAATAAACTATGAGGCGTCTTTTATTTCCTCATAGAGTGTGATGAAAAGTAGAGTGTATCACTCGGGCGCAAAATAGTTTTGGTTCGGGCGCCGTACTTTGAATCCCTCGCTACGTTCAGGATTGTACTAAAGAATCCCTCGCTACGCTCTGGATTCAAAAAAGCGCCCTCGCCGTAAAAATATTATTTTGCTCCCTTATGATACAATCTACTGCCTTACTAAACATTACTGATACTACCCAAAAGTACCCTGAATTTAGTGGCATAGAAACGCATATTCCGGATTAAAGAATTGCAAAATTGATAAGTGTAAATTAAAAATTTATAACACCCCCGACAAGTGAAGGTTACAGTAACTAGAAAAGACCTGATAACTTTCAAACGGTTGAACCGATTTTCTTGGATTATAGCTAAGCACACTCTCGATCAAGCCATCTTTCAAACAAAAAAACTAAATTAAATCGGTTTATTAGTTTAGGAGCTACGATGCCACAGACAGATACACAGATACACACGTCAAACTTATAACACCCCTCTTTTTGGGTCGGGGGTTAAAAAATGCATTTTCGACAACGGCGTAGTTTGCCCTTTGCTATGGTCAAAAGCTCAGCCATAATCAACGATTCCTTCAAAACTATTACGACAAAATATGTGGTGTCTACTTTATTAAGAAAAGAAAAAAAAAATACAATGATGATGGTGGCAAAAACGCAATAAAACATAGAAAATACTTACTTTACAAGAACTTTATTTCAAAGGAAATAAAGATAGAAAAACAGAAAATCATGTGATTACTGAGCTAAGTTTCGTCTGCCCTTGTGCATTGGAATATAATTCTGTAATAAAACCTCAACTTAGGTGCATCAAATATAAGAGGTCATTTGATGAAAAAGATTTGACTCACAAGGCTGGATCATTTTTAGGGTTCTGTACCTTAGGGGTGCCAACGGGTCCCGGTGGCTATCATTCAGTGTTAGACACTGAGTTAGCGAATCACCTAGCAGGTGGCCCGTTTATAATATTAGACTGCATCATGACTTGTACCACCAGGGTTACTTGTATTGTATCTGAATTTAAAAAATCTTTGAAATGTGATGAAGGGAGGTCTAAGAAGGAAAGTGATTGTATGTTGGGAATTAATGACCTTTTAGTTCTAAAAGGTGAAACGTATTAAACACTAGCCGATGCCCGCGACTTCGCGTGCGTGGATTTAGGTTTTTTGAAATCCCGTGGGAACTCTTTGATTTTGCGGGATAAAAAGTAGTCTATGTGCTAATCCAGGATATTATCTATCTTCATTCCAAATTTCAGCCAAATCCGTTCAGTAGTTTTTGCGTGAAGGAGTAACAAACATTCACACACACACACACACATACAAACTTTCGCCTTTATGATATTAGTGTGATAATAATATGCTCTAAAGAGGACGGATTAATTTGATCATACAACATCTTTGATTAATTTCTGCTCCTTATGGCGTTAGTAAAGGTAGTAGCTAATTTATAGCTGTTATATTTAAACTTTTGCTGTGACTAGCAAATTAAAACGATTTCAAATCATTAATTATAATCGAAATGAGCAAGTATGCGGAAATATGGTGTCTCGTAGATACAAAGAAAAATAAGTAAGTGAAGTAAGTAGGTAACTAAGTGGTTTATACAAACCTGTAAAGGCTATATTTTGTTATCTTGTTTTAAACCGCACTTGGATCAGAATAATGAAATTATCTTGCAACATCATAATGTAACTAAGAAGTAGAAAGAAGTAGAAGTAGAATTAAAAAAAAAATTGTACATACTTATGATCTATATTGTGCTGGACGTGCATTCAATGTTCCGGAGATGTTCCCATAGGTAATAATTTGTTTTATCCATAGTCCGGTTGACCGGACAACCCGAACTATATACGGGTAAAAGATGAACATAACCACCCTAAAGTACATTTTAACTAATATTGAAATATTTTTTAGATTCAGAGATTTGTATGTTGCCAGTACCCCATATAAACAAACAAAAAAGCATCTTGTTTACAGAGATTACCACATACGGGGTAAAGCATCTTTCAAAATTCTTTTAAGAATATTTTTTTGAAAAAATCAAGTGCTAGAATTAGAAATTAATGTATGTGTGCTTCTCGTGTTACTTACTAACCACTTTGAAGTATAGTTAATTTACCTATTGGTATGGATAGCAAACCACTCAACAACAAACAGATTTTTTGGCAATAATTTCCTTAACAGGGATCTCTCCGTCACTCGTTTCATACAATCGTAGTTCCAATTTCATTTGAATATTAAGCAACCAAAGTCCATGAAATTTTGCAGACATATTCTAGCAGCTAATATCTGTGTCTGTGGTGTTTTAGATTTTTCTAAAAATATGTAGTTTTAAAATTACAGGGGCTCAAAGATTTATATGAAAATTTTTAAGACCGCATAACTTTGAAACTGAATATTTGAACAGAAATCTGGAAAACCACAGACATAGATATTAGTTTCTAGAATATGTCTGCAAAATTTCATGGACTTTGGTTGCTTAATATTCAAATGAAATTGGAACTACGATTGTATGAAACGAGTGACATAGAGAGCCCTCTTAAGGTCTATACCTATCTATATCTTGAAAATTATCATAATATAATATGTGTAATTTTCGTAACAACGACTATCTTTTATTATGTAAATGCTGACATTGCTTTGTTATTTGTATTGTGTAATTATTATTGCAATAGATATTAACATTACGTTACCAGAATCGATGAGTCCATTTAAAATACCTCGAACAAATTTCTTAATTGTTTTTTTGAGCTCACATATACTTATATATATCTGTTTAAACTGTGATATTAAAGGGGTTCTCCCTTTGCTTTCTGAATATTAATCTGCATAATATATTTCCAAGTCTGCATAGTAATGTAAATATCTAAAGTTCAATTTAATTATGGTTACTAGGTACTAAGGTAGTTATATCATTTTGACCTATAAACTCTTTATATGTATAACACATTAACATTTTTTATAGTTTATACAATAGCTCGGTCAGGCGATCCATGCAAAGCGGGGGCGAGTTTACGAATAAAACAACTGTTCGTACAGTATTGAGATTTGCGAATTTATTAATGCGGAACTGACCGAATGTTGCATAAATTATTATTGGTATATGTTGCTAATCACAGAAAAAATATTAATCGAATTGAGAATATGTGGAGACAGGAAGCCTTTACAAATAAAGATACAAATATTTTCGATTCTTTCGCATACATTACAAGACTTGAGTGAATTACTTGTTCAAGGACATAGAAAACAAGTTGGTTGAGTTATCATTATAGGCAATATTATATCGACCATTTTAAAATTCTTATGAATGGATTTGAAACGACATGATTATTATGTGGACTAAACTAATTAATTAAACGAGATTTTATGGCCTCCTCTGGTGATCAAGAAGCTGACTCATTTTTGGACAAAGAATCAGTCTGGCTCTTCTGGGTGTAAAAACAACTTGAAACTATTCCAGGTGGGTGTGTCATCCATTACTGTCGTTCATGTCGACGCCGTACTGGTGTAAGGGATTATAGTTATATGTACCTAGTTATAACTAGTCCCATACATTGCGCGCCTCGGGCGCCTGTAATGATAACTTATATCACAGCAAGCGCCCGAGGCGCACGCCCGTTGTATCAACGACAGGGGCCTTGAAAGGAAGCGTCAAGTCGTTGGTGGGAAGAATCTAAAATAGTGCTTTTCCCACTGATGAAAGGAATAACGTTATCTGGACATGTCACGTTTTCCTTTTAACCGCACCTCACCTCACCCCAAGAGAGTCTGGGTGAATAAATTTTGCTTGAGAGAACGGCAAAGTGAAATTCAAATCTACGTTTGGAATAACGCCTATTTTTAACAAAACAAAATATTTTTTACACAAATCTAAGTCATTTGAAATTTTTATAAAGTAAAGTGTGAGATGACGTAGTTAATTTTATAAATTTTCTAGTTTTTATTTACGCACTCAGCATTTCTATGTTTATTTACGCACGAAGCTGCCTCAAAAGCCCTAGAATAGAGATTTTTCAAGGGTCACAACTTTCAAAATAAATATAATTATACTAAATTTATTATTTTTATTAGGGTATAAATAAATCGATATAATAATTATGTATAGCTTAGTTTTGGATCACTACTACAAATAATAGAATAATAGGCCTAATATTTTCGTAATAGTTTTGTATGGAGAAGCTCGTAAGGAGTGGGCACCTTTTCAGTAGCAATTCATATAAAATTAGTAAGCGCCCGAAAGGCAGCGTATTGGGCGCGCGCTTTGGGTGCCTGTCATAACACTATAGTCTCTAGTAACTAAGTCGATGAGTTCCTAATAAGTATGTAACCAATGATGAATCACCTAATTTACCTAACCACCTAATTTTTCACCAATACCTATTAGGTATTATCTACTTACTCAAAAAAGATGCGCGATGATTTAGAAAAGCGTTTATTTTATTTATTCCAAAAATCGTTCTGAAGTTTCCCTTATCTACAAAATTATGTATAAGTAGATGGTAGTTGGATTAATTTTTATGAGAGAGCCGGATTAAACATTGTTTCTTATACGTACCTAAGTAATTTTATACTGAGGAATTTACCGTATTTGCCGAACCGGTAGTCTATTTTAAATATATAAAACCTGTTAAGTGCGAGTCAGTGTTACGCACTGAGGGTTCCATTTATCTTGGTAGGACACGTTACGAACTTTATGAATTTATTTTATATATTTTATTTATTTTATTTTATATTTTAATTTATTTTATAATTTTTCGATCGCCCCAAAATGAACCCCTTTTCTCTTTGGGACGTCATAACTACGAGTTTGTTTTTATAGAATCGTTGCTAACATTTAAAACATATATAAAAGTGGAAATCTGTCTGTCTATTACCTTCCATGGCCCATCCACTCAACAGATTTTGACGTTCGGTACAGAGATACCGTACATCCCAGCGGCGCGGCGGCCCGGAGACGGACGAACATAGACTACTTTTATCCCGGAAAATCAAAGAGTTTCCACAGACACGCACACACATACAAACACATACAAAGTAACATACATTAACACACACATACGAAGTAACAAGCATTACTAAAATAGCAGCTGTAACAGAAGAATGGATTCGCACCATGAAGGTTCCCGTTTTTATTATTATGTTACGGAATACTGAAAATAAAACTTGATTTGTACCTCGAGCCCTGTAACCTTTTTAAGCGAAAAAGCTTTTTAATTTTACATTTTTTTTTGTTAAATGCTGTATTTTCTTACAGTTCTGTAGGTTCGTAAATACGGGTTACCTGGCAGAGATCATTCTAGTGATAAGGTCGCCCTTAGTTTAATTAAGTGTATCATATATTCTGTCTTTGTATTTTTATCAATAAAGTTGTTCAAATAAATAAATAAAAATAAATATTTTGTGAATGCGTTGGTATCGAGCAGACACAGGCCAACATTATTTTTATTAACAGGGCTCTCTCCGTCACTTACTCCATACAATCGTAGTTCCAATTTCATTTGAATATTAAGCAACCAAAGTCCATGAAATTTTGCAGACATATTCTAGAAACTAATATCTGTGTCTGTGGTGTTTTAGATTTTTCTAAAAATATGTAGATTTAAAATTACAGGGGCTCAGAGATTTGTATGTTGATTTTTAAGACCGCGTAACTTTGAAACCTAAAAACTGACTCGGATTCTTTAGTCTTAAAGTCCGAGTAAAACTGAGTGCTTCATTTATCTTACGTTAATATTTCTGCACAGTAATTGCCCGCAGACGTCGGCCGTATCAGGTAGACAGTCCGCCTTCCTGTCTTTAAGTACATACCTACTACCTATTTATACCTGTTTCTATAAAAACATTATTTAAATTCTTAATAAAGTATTGCAGACCAAACGGAATGCTTGCATAGACAGGTGAAGATCTACAAGTAGACTTTATTGTTGAATCACTGGAATTTTGAAGTTTGGTCACGTACGGGTACCTAGTCACTAGTGCCTACATCAGCCAGCGCGTGTGTATAGAGTATGGTGGTAGTCATGGATTTAAAACTATTACATTACTACAGAAATCTGGGAAACCACAGACGCAAATGTTAACTCCCAGAACGCATAGGTATCTACAAAATATAGTTTGAGTTTGAACAGTTAATATTCATATGAGACCAAACTAAGTTCGTCTGGAGCGCGCTATGAATAAAGTCCTCTTGAGAAAAGTTCACGAGAGTATCAGAGCGTCTAACAAGGAACTTGAGAAAAAACTAAAACAAGCGGTATGGAAGTAGCACATTTAAAACCAGCTTAAAACATTTAATAAGTTGACGGCTTCCATATATTCCAATGAATCGTAATGGCTATAAGATAGAACATACCTACTTAATTAATATAATTTGTCCATTTAAACCCATTGGTTAGAAAGCAAATACCCCATGATAATCCTGCCACACATGATTAACTTTATCGTCTTATTTGTGACGTTTGCATTATACAGATTTTCGATTTTGCCTACTTGATCAAGCTTCATGCAAAGCACAAGTGTGCGTGCAAATTGGACGATATAATCGATCGTGCATGAAGACCAGTAAAAAAAAACAATAGTACCCTGCATCATTAAATGGAGAGGTAGACATACACGCGCAATCCAAAACATCTGGATGAAATCACCTTGACTTTTAAAGTGTTGAAAAGTGCATCGACCTTGATAATAGAGTAATAATTGGTTTAGTTGGAGGAAACTAGGAAAGGACTATTTTATATTTTTGTTATATTTTTTCCCCCAATTAAATGCTTTACGCTTTTCTTGTTTTCGAGCTTTTAATAATATTAATTTAACTCTGGTTTTAATGAACATTAAATGCACGAAGAAGTGAAGTAGTACCAACATATTTTACATAATGAAAGTAGAAAAAATCCGTTAAGAAGCATTTTAAAAATTCAACCCCATAAGGGGTAAAATAGGGGGTTGAAATTTGTGTAGTGCACGTGGACGAAGACGTGAGCGTAGGCTAGTTTCTTATAAATATGCATCATTAACTTTTACAGTATTATTATAAAACCACACTTTTCCGCTCTTAACATATTTGTACACCACGCCATACACCCTGCACCGTGGTTTGAAATAAACGTAGTTACCACAAAACAATAATTTAATCATTATTAGTTTATTCCGTGACGTCTTTAATAGAATGTATGGTATAGTTAACACGGATTTTGTTCCATAAATTTTCCATGGTTTTATTTTTATTCCAACACGATTTGAAAGTTGGGTCTTTCCCGATATAAATGGCTATACTTAGTTCGTGTTCTGGTGAATATGGAAAATTTTCTATTCATTAAAACTGTTCATAATCAAGATTCATTCAGACATAATAATTATTATAGGTTCTTTAACCTGGGGAAGTGACTTATAGATCTCTTACACGATACATTTTTTTAGTTACAGGACTAAGAACCGTAATAATAATACCGAATAGGAATACCGTATTAAGAATTCTGTGATTCAGTCTCTCGTTCATGGCATTACATGATGTCCGCGACTTCGCCCGCGTGGATTTAAGTTTTTAAAAAACCGTGGGAACTCTTTGATTTTCCAGGATAAAAAGTAGGTAGTCCATTTCCATCTTTATGGGTGCAACTTTTCTCTGTACCAAGAAAATGATTCTCGCAACTTCGTCCTTATGGATTTAGGTTCCAGAGATTTAGGTTAAAAATCTTTGGTTGGGAATTCTTTGGTTTTCCGAAACGAAAAGTTGCCTATGTCCTTCCACGGGAATCGGGATGTATGTCTCTACCAAATATACTATCTTTGTTCCAAATGTCAGAATTGGTTAAGCGGATGGGCCGTGAAAAGCTAGCAGACAGACAGACACACTTTCGTATTAATAATATTGGTACGGAAGTATGGATTATAAACAACTCTATCTTCTATTCTGCTATTTATCTAAAATACATGTAGAAGAAGAAATTAACTGACGTACCTACAGCTCAAACTGCTGGATCCGGAAACTTGGGATTTTACATGTCGATTTTTTCTATAACATCATATCGTTTATAATTATATCGTTGATGCCAATAAGAAAGGATTTCTTTCACCTGAACGAAGCTGGGGCGAGTCAACTAGTTTTTGATAAGTATGTAGGGAATAGCTGCATGGAAAGCGCCTAAATCTAACCTGAGGTTCTGTTTGGTAGTTCCAGTTGGCTTCGGTAAACTGCAGCATAGTCGCCAAAACGGGAATATCCATGAAAAATTGTTCAGCATCACCAGCCTCTATCAGTAGTACCTGTGGAAAAAGTTGTGATCTGTTCAAATCAAACTAAAAGCAAAGCAGCAGATTTGTTGGTAGGAAATGTTCAAATTGACATGTACTGGTTTCACTAGTAAAACTTTAATTTTATAGATGTGAAAGTTAGGATGTTTGTTACTAATTCACGCTACAATGACTGAACCATTTGCCTGAAATTTGGAATGGGAGTAGCTAATATATTCTGTAAATCAAAGTGTTCCCACGGGTGTTTAAAAGACCTGTATTGACGTGGACGAATCGCGGGCATTATCTAGTTATAGTAATACTAATAATAATTAATCGTTCCATAAACTGTGGTCATGCAATATGTAAGAAAAGCGCACGTTATCTGTTGTATCCTAATTAAAAACCTAATTAAAGACCTACTCATACATGCTACGTTAATATTACATACCATGTTTTTATATATAATGATGTATGAAAACCGTTCTCGCTTACAGAGCATAAAAATAAAGTATATTTGGAAAGCGTTGCTAAGCGCGGTAGGGTTACATACTTCTCTTAAAATCAAAATCTACACGCTCCGACTACAAGCTCCGCCTTCCTGCACAGTTAAAACTGCATAGTCAAGACTCAAGACTAAGAACTGCGCAGTCGAATCTTTAGCAAGTGGACGGTTGCTCAAACCACGCTTTTGGAACTGCGCGAGATACCGTCTTGCCGTCCACGTAAGCTCACGGATAAGGAGCGTGTAGCCGGAGCTTTAGGTAGGTTCCTACTATGATCTTATAACAAACGTACTCATTCTATGAAAGGCCGCACTTTACACCTGTTAGTTTTACGACAAAACTTATGTGCTCTTATAAGTATCATTTACCTTAGTAAATTTGTTGTCAATTAATTACGTAAGCTATTTACGTGAGTAAAACCACGGTAAAACTTATAAGTATAATCGCAGCCAAATACCTACTACGTATTACCCATCTCACAGGTTTTTAGTATAGATAGACCTGGAAACCTCCATAATTTATGGTATAGTTTATCGCTAGTTCCTATTAAAGCAGTGTGAGTAACTAAAACGATACATTAATTAATTAGATGACGAAGTTACGGCAGTTTTCTAGTGTTATTATCTTTTATTATACATATACGGTCAAGTCTTTTTAGCCGTTGTGGTTAACGTGCATGTGGTATTCCCCAGTAGGACATTAATGCCTACCGTTTTATACCAGTTAGTCCAGTATTATAAACGTTGTTATGTTTGTGCGTGTAGTGTGTGATTCACGTAGTTATATATATATTTCTAAGTAATTAATAATATAATGTTGATATGTTATTAATATCGTATAAACTTTTATTTATGGTAGTGTCTTATACTTGTCTGTGATGCTTATTGCTAGTGTTCGGTAGGTACTTAAGTGTTGCGGTTTATCAAAGAACCGGTGCGTGTCCGCAAAATAACACTCATAATTTTCCACTAATGAACGAGTATTTATACATCCATGTAATGAACTTAATTATTTTAAACTTACAGATTATTTTTATTTTAATCCACCGTTAAAAATAATTCCGAAGGAATGTGACTAAGTTGTTTTTAACAGGCTATTTCTTTTTTACCATCCTGTCTAATTGGCTTCAATGTAGTTATTAATGGGTTCAATGGGCTCAGGGATGCGTAAACAAAAAATCTCATATCAGTCCAAACCAGTAACTTTCCAATCGCTTCTATCAAAAATTAAAAAAAAAATTCAAATGGCACAGCGAACTTTAATGACAGACACACTTTGACACCAGGGTGATTTCGTATGTTTCGTTTTTGGGGTCCCCTAGTAAGAAACCTAAGCGATTTAGAGTGATGTTGTGAATTAGATAATATAATTAATTGTAAGCCCCAATGTACGTGATTTATTGAACTTTTGTTTAGTTTTTATTCATCACAAAATAAAGAAATATACATTTTTATCCTTAACTTCTGTAGTAGGTATACCTACTCCATAACCATGGTGTGACGAGTATTGCATTTGTAAGTGACCTTAGAAGCGTCGTACATTAAGGTTTCATACTTTTCCTCTATGAATATTTAAAGGGACGAAGTGCCATGTAACAAATTAAGGGCCATGGCATCGAACGTCCGTGTTCTACATTTAAGCTATCTGTAATCTGTCGATATGTTACAAAGTATGTTTATTGGTACAAAAATGTTTGGAAACTTTGAAAACAAGAAGAAACTAAAGAACAAATCTATATATTATTACAGATGGATACAGATATTACAGATAGATTAAATATAGAAAACGAACGGAAAAGTTATAGTAAACAATAAGTCAAGAGCTTTGACGAAGAAGTTCGAAGTATAAGTAGATTCTAATATAACACATTCATACCTATTTGTCTATAGGTAGGTATAGTATAGTATCTTATATACTGTCCGAAACTTCTGGCTTCAAGGAAGACCAGCGCTGTACCACACACAACGCATCTCATCTCATTTCGAGTGTATATCTATATGTTATGCCATTTTTGTGGCACCAAATAAACAGTTTTTCTTATTTTTAACCCCCGACCCAAAAAGAGGGGTGTTATAAGTTTGACGTGTGTATCTGTGTATCTGTCTGTGGCACCGTAGCTACTAAACTAATGAACCGATTTTAATTTAGATGTTTTGTTTGAAAGGTGGCTTGATCGAGAGTGTTCTTAGCTATAATTCAAGAAAATCGGTTCAGTCGTTTGAAAGTTATCAGCTCTTTTCTAGTTACTGTAACCGTCACTTGTCGGGGGTGTTACAAATTTTTAATTTACACTTGTCTTTCTTACTATAGATAAAGTCCCGTGCGAAGCCGGGATGGGTCAACTGGTATAATTCAAATAAGAATCAAAATACGTATGAACGCGGCGCGTTTGGAGACGCTCGAAGGAGAATTCTCATAAAGTGCCCTCCATCTCTTTTCGTTATTGTTGAACTAGCAGCTTTTGCCCGGATTAAAAAAATCCCGTAAGAACTCTTTGTTTTCCCGGGATAAAAAGATGACTCCTTGGACAGTCAGTCGTTCTGAAGATTAGTACGGACGACCCTACAGACAAAACCGGCCAAGTGCGAGTCAGACTCGCGCACTGAGGGTTCCGTACTCGGGTATTTTTTCCAACATTTTGCACGATAAATCAATCACTATTATACATAAAAATAAATAAAAACCTGTTTTAGGATGTACAGGTAAAGTCCTTTCATATGATACCCCACTTGGTATAGGTATCTTATTTTGAAAATTGAAACACATTTTAATTTTTTAAAATTATATAACCACAAATTCGCGGTTTTCAGATTTATTCCTGTACTTGTGCCTACCTAGCTACCAAATTTCATGATTAAAGGTCAACAGGAAGTACCCTATAGGTTTCTTGACAGACAGACAGACACACAGACAGACAGACAGGCAACAAAGTGATCCTATAAGGGTTCCATTTTTCCTTTTGAGGTACGGAACCCTAAAAATTTGGTTTGTGTTATGCTATCATTCACATAATCAGAACATATTTTTATGATCTTAATTATTTTGAACTCAAAGATATTTTTATTTTATTTTTAATCTGTTAAAAAATAATTGCGAAAGAATGTGACTTAAGTAGTAGTTTTTAATAGCTTATTTCTTTTTTTACCATCCTGTCCTAATGGCGTCAATGTAATGTTAATGGGTTCGACGGGTTCAAGGATGCGTAAACACGAAAACCCCATATCAGTCATAACAGGTAACTTTCCAATCGCTTCTTCTATCAAAAATTAAAATAAAACGAATTCAAATGGCACAACAAACCTATGTGACAGACAGACACATTGACAATAGGATGATTCCAGATGTTTCGTTTTTAGGGTTCCTGACTAAAAATACCTGTGACTATAATCACACTTATATTATAAAGGCGAAAGTTTGTGTGTTAGTGGGTAAATGTGTGTGTATGTTTGTTACTCCTTCACGCAAAAACTACTGGGCGGATTTGGCTGAAATTAGGAATGGGAATAGATAATAATATCCTGGATTAGCATATAGGTTACTTTTTATCCCGGGAAATCAAAGAGTTCCCACGGGATTGCGAAAACCTAAATCCACGCGGACGAAGTCGTGGACATCAGCTGGTATACAATAATGTAGAATGCGAGCCTACACGTGTGAAGATGCGTGGGTAGACTAGTTACCTACTTTTACTGTCGCCAAGTTGTTATAAGTTACGACCACAGAAATCAGGATAAGTGTAGAAGTGTTAGATAAATAATTTTAATCGCTTTTTGCCAGAATACCTACAATAATATTATGATATAGAACAGACGCATGAGATTGTCGCCCGCCTGCCCATGTACAAGTAACCCATCCAGCCATCGTAAATGCATAATGTTTCAGTTTCATGTTGCTGCTTTGAATGCTAGAGATACGAATTATTTTATACTAGCCAATGCCCGCAACTTCGTCCGCGTGGATTTTGGTTTTAAAAAATCCGTGGAAACTATTTGATTACTTCGATAAAAAGTAGCCTGTGTCACTCTTCAGATCTTTAACTATATCCGTGCATAAAATAACAGGTAACATTTCTATCGTATTATGTACCGTATTTTAGAGTTCTGTGGTAAAAAATATTATGGCTGTCAAGTTTATGTAAAACCTTGAATTGTTTGACCTTTAATTAAATAATGATAGACATTAATAGGGTTATTTATTCCCAAATACAAAGTATTACCTTACTGAAAACTTAGAACCATCTATTAATCATTCATTTTTATATTAGTTGATTTTTGGGGTTCCGTACCTCAAAAGGAAAAATGGAACCCTTATAGGATCACTTTGTTGTCTGTCTCTCTTTCTGTCTGTATGTCCGTCCGTCCGTTCGTCGTGTCTGTCAAGAAAACCTATAGGGTACTTCCCGTTGACCTAGAATCATGAAATTTGGCAGGTAGGTAGGTCTTATAGCACAAGTAAAGGAATAAATCTGAAAACCGTGAATTTGTGGTTACATCACAGAAAAAAAAATTTAAAATGTGTTTTAATTTTAAAAGTAAGATAACTATACCAAGTGGGGTATCATATGAAAGGGCTTTACTTGAACATTCTAAAAAAGATTTTTATTTATTTTTAAGCATAATAGTTTTTGATTTATCGTGCAAAATGTCGGAAAAATACCGGAGTACGTAACCCTCGGTGCGCGAGTGTGACACGCACTTAGCCGGTTTTTAATATTTTTGGCACTAAAAGATTGATTATTGAATGAAATTATGTGTCACATAATTTAAAAAAAGATTCTTATAGTTATCGTCCACGCGGATGAAGTCGTGGGCATAATAATTATTTATTATTATTAATCACGTATGTTATGTACCTACATAGGAGTGGATATGTCTGCACCAAATGCACATCAATTACGGTGAACCCTAAATTTGTAAGGGGTATTTACTGTGTCTAATTGTCTATCCATTTTATGACACGATCATAGATGGGGGGTTATTATTTAAACAATGTACCTACTAACAAAAGAATAGGTCGGTTGTGTTTTCTAGTTTCTCACGATGTCTGTATAAGAATCTAACAATATCTTACATTCATTCATTAAAGAAATTAAGCTTTCAAGTACGAAAATTACATACCTTAGTTAAGACAAGGACATACTTATTAGCTGCGTAATATATTTTTTAATTTTTTTTATAGATATTTTCAGGATACTATGTCCTTGGCAGACTTATCAAACGTACCAAGTATCAATTGCCTAGCTGTTATGGTTTCAGATTTATTGCCATTCAAACCCCTCTAGTCAAAAATTCTAAGGTACTTCCCGAAGTCCTAGAAGACTGAAATTTGGTATGTAGGCTAGAAATTGCATACAAACTACAAGAAAATTAAGAAATTTGAAATTTTCCCCCTCCGCCCATTTGTATGGGGGAAGCAAATCTGTAAAGTCTGTCACTCGAATGCTGAAATTGTCAGGATAAGATATCCTTAGCACACTTATCAAACTCAACGAATATAAATAAAATTATCTAGCTTTTATGGTTTCAGATATCGACATTCAAAACCTCTAGTAAAAATTCTAGGGTACTTTCTGAAGTCCTAGAAGACTGAAATTTGGCATTAACTAGGAATTTCATATGAATTATGAACAACAGATAAATTAAAAAATCGGATCCCCCTCCATTTCCTCGAATATGAGGTGCATATCTGTAAAATCTGTTGCTCGAATACTAAAGTTTTCAGGATAAGATTTTACAACTTATTTTAGGCATCAGTGGTTTAGCCTAATTCTTGGTTGTAATTTTATGGTGAAACAATAAAAAGATTTATTATTATTTATTATTATTATTAAGATGTTCGTGGCAGATTTATCAAACGTACTAAGTATCTGTGTTTCCTGAAGTTCTAAAAGACTGAAATTTGGTATATCTGCTTCAAAATTGAGGTGCAAGATTCCACCCGAACAAACATACTTAGTTACATACATTGCAAGTTGAATAAAAGCTTTTGAAAAAAGAGGAAATGATAGAGAGTGGGCCATGAAAATGATGTGCCTACAAGAAATAGATCCAAAAAAAAATCTAAGGCACCTGTCAAAAAGAAATGAAATCCCACCAAAAACATTTCATGTAAAGGTTGCCAAGACTTACAAGTTAAGTTTTCACTGTTAATAAGTTGTGAGATCTCTAGTAGAGCCAAGCCCACGTATCTGTGTATCTATCTGTGGCATCAAAGCTCCTAAACTAATGAACCGATTTTAATTTAGTTTTTTTTTTGTTTGAAAGGTGGCTTGATCGAGAGTGTTCTTAGCTATAATCCAAGAAAATCGGTTCAGCCGTTTGAAAGTTATCAGCTCTTTTCTAGTTGCTGTAACCTTCGCTTGCCGGGGGTGTTATAAATTTTTAATTTACACTTGTATTTATAATTGTTATTAATTAGTAAAAATGTCATAAAGATACTGCCAAAGGAAACTAGGTAAAGACTAACGGATTTAATATCACACGTAAGAATCCTACTACATATTTAATTTCTTACAAAAAGAAAAATTGTAATTATTTCTATACTCCATAGATAGGCGAGAACGGATTTCATACGCCATGCCATGTAATAAGAACGTCACTAGTTGGTAGGTATATTTTAATACTGTAAGCTATATTTATATTTATGAAAAAGAATTTTCTCCTCTTTCATTTTATATTCCATTCGATACGTTAACAAAAAAATATAGAGACTATATTAATTTTGTTCATATAAAATGTAGAATATGTCAGCCGGACCACAATAACGAATCGATTGACGCTCATCCATCAAAATCGGCTCAGTAGTTTTGGTACTACGATGGAACATACATAAATACAAACATACATAGACTTTTGACTTCCCTATGGCCTGGCCATAGTCTGGTAAAAATATATTTCATTACAAAAGCATTGCTATTTTATTTTAATAGGCTAACAAATCCATACTGTATTATTACTAATAGTAAGATTTGTTAGACTATTACACTACTACTACTACTAATATTACTATTGTTGCCAAAACGGGTCATCTAGTTGATTATAATAAATACTTTTTTTCGCTTTGGCTGCAATCAGACTCGGTAGCAAGTGATGATGCAGCCTAAGATGGAGCGCGCTTGCCTAGAAGTTGCCTATTCACTCTTGACTTGAAGGTACCCATATTATAGGTGGAAGGGAAAACTGATGCCGGAAGGGCGTTCCATATCCTGGCGGTTCGGATTAGAAAAGAGAAAGCAAATCGCTTCGTACGTGTTCGAGGAATTCCGACTACGTATGGATGCAGACCTTGACGATGCCTGGCGGTACGATGATGGAAAGGTGAAGGAGGAACCAGGTCAAAGAGTTCTTGTGCACACTCTCCGAAATAGGTATATCCTGTAAAATACCGATAGACTGGCAACTTTGCGCCGATGTTTCAAACTTTGGAGTTTAGTTATCATCAGTGCTTCGTACTACAGTCAAATAAGCCTTTCCACATCCTTTTCGGTCTGCTGAATGATGAAACCAATAAAAGAAGACTGAAAATTAACTTACTTCTTACCTTAAACTTCTTAACTTCTGTCAGTCTGTTACCAAGAATACACCCTGCAGTACCAGCGCCAACAATGACGAAATCATATTCAGGAAAGATGACTTTTGCGTCTATTGGTTCGCCATTGTAAAGTTCGGCCGCGTCTTTGAGGAAACCGGCGATGGCATCAAGGACAGAATCTCGCGCTGTTACTGATTTAGGTAGAAGTAATCCAGCCAAGCTGTAAAGAACGTAGTCTATAATTTATAATTTTTTATAAAAAACCTTGTAAACATTGGAGCAACTTATGGAGAGCTAGTAATCTGTGGAAAATACTTCCTCTTAAAATCGCTGTCACCACTCCGTACCTACCGACACCTTAACTCTACCGGAAAAAATTCTTTCAGCAGTCCTAAAATGTGGAAAATTTTGATTTGAAATCTCTTATAGAATTTTGAGTTAGGTAGGTACCTAAGGACTGTTAAAAATCTCCTTTACCTGAATTTATATTGATAAAAACTACGGGTTTAACCTAATCACTCGTAGTCAATTATGTTATTGAGGTTCGACCAAATAAGAACGTCTTACTCACTCACCTTTTTTGTATACTTATAGAGTAGATAGAGAAAAACCATTTAAGGGTCTTGGGTGGTTCCACTAATCATCATTAGTACTTTTTTTTAATGACCAACCTATAGTATTATATTGTGATTTTATTAAAATAAACAGATAGTCACGTCAAACTTATAACACCCCTCTTTTTGGGTCGGGGGTTAAAAAGATAATTACCTATTTACTTTGTATTTGTGACGCATGTGAAAGGCGCGGATATGCGGTGTTCATTATTTGAATACGTAGTTTGTTCATTTTTTGAATACTTTGACCGTGGCTAGGTGTCTGCTTAATAGTTGTGACGCGTGTGAAAGGCGCGATTTTCGTGTTCATTATTTGAATACCTACTTTGTTCATTTTTTGAATACTTTGGCCGTTTCTAGGTGTCGATTTAATAATAATAAGTAACCAATTACCTACCACTGCCAGTGTGATCATTAGGCATTATTTTGTATGGCGGATGTCATTGCCTGTAGAGTGCCTGATGTGTATAATGAAGCATGACTATTATTACTACAAAAACTTAACTGGCGTGTTCTTTCAATCATTTAACCAGTTTTTTAAACTGACTAGTGGCCACGTAATACACAAGTTCTGAAAACCCACACAATCATTATCCTAAAAAAACTCCTACTAAGTACTATGTTCGGGGTCACATCCCTTAGCAAAGGAATACGACGCGGAGACGATACGACTCGGAGACAGCTATTAACGTAAACATCGCTCTAAAATACCTACCATATAAATATATTGGTCCACTTCATCTCTACATATGCACACTTCTATTTCACAGACACTGTTCACTTTACAAAAGGTAGTTTGGGACTATTAAATTATAACGCAATCAACAGGTAGGTACTTCCTAATTTAAACCTGATTTCGATAAAAATTGCATTAGGAATCACTTAATGATGGTAGAATATTATAAACTTGGATTATTATTTTGCACAAAGAATCATTTCTTTCTGACTCATTAATTGTACCCACTTAAGCTGAATTAATATGCAAACGAGGATTACTTAATGAGGGAGCTTCTTCACGAAATTATATTATTTATAATGCTTTATTATTTATAAACGGGCCTAAAAAAATAAAACTACAAAATATATTTTATATATTATTTACCTATTGTCATAACTTTTTTTAGGGTTCCGTACCTCAATAGGAAAAACGAAACCCTTATAGGATCACTTGGTTGTCTGACTGTCTGTCGTGTCTGTCAACATTATTGGGTAATGACCTTCGTTATTTTATAAAAGCTGAAAGTTTCTCTGCGTATTGTCCCCAACACAGGGGACCTTTAAACACACTTTTAAACAAGGGCATCTAGCAGGGGGTTGACACGAAACTAAGTGTCTGGCAATGCATGACATGATTTCTAATATTATTCCGAAGAAAATATAGAAAAATTGGACTTTATTTACACTTTGATGTAGGATTTTTTACACCTTACCTGTTATCTCCCAAAGCCACCATGATCCAAACTTCATAGTCGCTGATTGTTCCTCCCTGTGTTAGGAAAAATACGCAGAGACATTCTCAGCTTTTATTAAATAAGGAAGGTCTGGAACGCGATTGCTCTCTCTATATAAGTATGTCTTGTTGATCTAGAATCATGGGCAGGTAGGTAAATTTTACAGCACAAGTAAAGGAAAAAAATCCTAAAACCGTAAATTTGTGGTAATATCATAAAAAAAAATTTAAATGTGTTCACGCAGCAGGGCTTCTCCATTTGACCTAGGGCAAGGCGGGAGTATACTGGTCAATGGGCATGGCCTCCTTGCCCGGCTGTGGCGCGGGGAAGAACGCTTCCCCGGTAGCGTTCTTTAAGCCGTTGATGGCTAAGGGCTACCTTCTTGGCTTAGTGTATCGAGCTCTTGGTGTGTTGGGTCTAGGGTCCCGTACTGCGGGCGATGGGCTCGCCATCATGCACGGAGGTATTGCCTAGTCCGGTAATGCTTGCGATGTCCTCGTCATCGTCATCTTCACCAGCAAGTTGCGCTGGTGCGAGTAATCCATAAAAGTGTTACATCTTGTACGATAGTACGAAACCTTTCCTGTGCGAGTCCGACTCGCACTTGACCGGTTTTTTAAGGGAGAACATCATTAACTATAAAATTAAAACTTGTTTATTAAGTTTATTAAATTTGAATATAAACTTAAAATGCTCTAAAACTGTGAGTCTAGCTAGAAGCATGAAATTTATGCACAAAAGTTCCTTGTTATTAATTATTAATATAGAATAGAATGGAATAGCCGTGATAGCCAAGTGGTTATTCAAACGTCCGTCACCTAATCGGGAAGTTTCGATCCCGGGCATTGGGCACGAACCTCTAACTTTTCGGAGCTATGACCGTTTTAAGCAATTAAATACCTATCACATGCTTTAACGGTGAAGGAAAACATTCTGGGAAAACCTGCATGCCTGAGAGTTGTCCATAATGTTCTCAAAGGTGTGTAAAGTCGACCAATCCGCACTTGGCCAGCGTGGTAGACTATGGCCAAAACCTTTTTCATTCTGGAGGAGATCTTTTTAATTTTGAATTTTTTAAATTTTTAATATACTAATAAATAAAATTGTAGTGTCAGTCTGTACCATAACTGAATCACACGTTTTTAAAATTTTTGTCTGTCTGTTTGTCTGTCTGTTTGAACGGGCTATAACTATGTATAACACGTAATTCAAAAGCTTCAACGTAAGTCGTTGAGTACCTATCGTAGGGAGTTCTCGTATTTTTTTATACCACACTTTTCTAAAGGTTATTGTCATTACGATGGGAGATAATTGAATCCACCTAACCGAAAATACGAATTACATAAATTACGTTTAGCAAAAAGTTTATTTATTTTTAATGCGCCGTACTAAATTGGGTAAATCATTGTTGAGTACCTACTTGTTTTTCTTTTGTGCATGGGTATGCAAATTATAGTTTTCAAGGTAAATTAAAGCCTTCGAATAGGTTGAAAATGGTAAGAGAGGTTGTAGATTGAAAGCGCATCTGTTTTTGTAAATGTAGTTTAGGTAGTCCTTAATTATAATTCATCATATCATCCTAGTCATTTTTGGTTGGAAATAATGATTATTATTCGTTTTCAAAATCGGTATACATACTTACAGTATATAAGTAAGGTCTATTTTCTACTTTGCCAAATATTAGTCAAGAAGCAATATAAGTCATTTTGTAGATGTTTTTTTTCGAAAACTTTCAATTTATGTTACGTACTACTAAAGAGTTCCCACGGGATTTTAATAAATCTAAATACCTAAAAACCTATACATACATATATTTGTTTGTAGACATTATTAATGTATGAGCATTATTCGTAATATTTAAAATAATGGAATATAAGAATTCGTAGATTTCATTATACAAGTGTAAATTAAAAATTTTAACACCCCCGACGATCCAAAATATTTGAGTTTTCCAAAACATCATTTTACAATAAATAATTATGTATATAGGCAATGTCCATCTTGACAGCTTGACATTTGTCTATTGACATAATATTATGAACCTAACGGTTATCTAACCTTCTTTTTTACAAGAAAACTAGAAAAGAGCTGATAACTCTTAAACGGCTGAACCAATTTTTTTAGATTATAGCTACGAACACTCTCGATCAAGCCACCTTTCAAACAAAAAAAACTAAATTAAAATCGGTTCATTCGTTTAGGCGCTACGATGCCACAGACAGATACACAGATACACAGATACACAGACACACAGATACACACGTCAAACTTATAACACCACTCTTTTTGGGTCGGGGGTTAAAAATAAATAATATTAGCCACTTGGCATTAATTTATTACTATCAAAGAGTTCCAATATAATTTTTTTAACCCCCGACCCAAAAAGAGGGGTGTTATAACTTTGACGTGTGTATCTGTGTTTCTGTGTATCTGTGTATCTGTCTGTGGCATTGTAGCTCCTAAACTAATGAACCGATTTTAATTTAGATTTTTTTGTTTGAAAGGTGGCTTGATCGAGAGTGTTCTTAGCTATAATCCAAGAAAATCGGTTCAGCCGTTTGAGAGTTATCAGGTCTTTTCTAGTTACTGTAACCTTCACTTGTCGGGGGTGTTATAAATTTTTAATTTACACTTGTTGATGCATTAAGTGAAAATCATTCAAGCAAAGTTAATAATAATGTTTTTGTTTGGCCAAATTATTTTGAACCGCTCAGGTAATTATGGTATTTTGCCTTGCTTTATCATTATGTGCTATAAAATTTTACGATTTGTCTTGATATAATATCCGTTAAATCTTAGGTTACTAATTGGTAGATGCGGCCGCCGATTCCATCATAGCGTAAGATAGGGATACATTTATTCCTTTCCCAATTTGGCTCAAGTATAATTCCGAACCGCTGCATTTTGCGTTGTCTATTGAAGGGTAAGGGGGAACAATCGTCATTATCAATTCTGATTCATTTTGAATGTAGGTTCTACAAAATGTGTTATTGAACAAAAACTTGAAAAACAGATCACGTTTTACGGAATCTCTTTCTCTCGTGTAAATGAGGCCTAACTCAGTCTCAAGTCTCAACACTAACTATCTACTATAGGAAAATTGACCAACAATTTTCCTATTCCTTTAATGTGACGATCAGTTGTTCTCTTCTTTTGAAAATTCTAAAGCAACTAACTTGTTTAACTGTATTTTTGCTGATATAATTTTAACAGGCGCAACATCTACTGGTGGCATTGCGGGCTGTTACTTATTTTTCGAATTACTAGATGAAGCCCGCAACTTCGTATGCGTGGATATTTGTGTGGTGCGAGGTTTTTTTTAAATCCTGTGGGAATACTCTCGATTTTTCGAGATAAAAACTGGTAGATATAGTCTGGAATATAAGCAAGCCATCTCTATATCAGATAGATGATACTTGCGTCTTCGTCCACGTAGATTTCGTTTTTTAAAATCCCGTGGAAATGGCAATACAAATAAAGTCACAGTATGCTAAGTGAATTGAAAAAGAATAAGAATAGTTTATCATTATTGTAGAAACCAATTAAACAATATATTATGCAACTTATATTGATATATTTTCTATCCACAGAAGGATGCATAGGGATAGATATTATGTATGTGGGTATCTCTCTAATAGAATAGGTTTATCATTATCTACTTAGCTTAATTAGCAGAGACAGAACTATCCCAACAACACACTCGGGCAAAACCAGTTTATTAGCTACTAGCTGATGTCCGCAACTTCGTTCCCGTGGATATAGGTATTTAAAAATCCATGAATTTTCCGGGATAATCGTGTTAACACGATATACTCTATCTCCATTCCCAGCCAAATCCGTCCAGTAGTTTTTGCGTGAAAGAGTAACAAACATCCGTACATCCATCCATACATATACAAACTTTCGCGATTGTAATATTAGTAGGACATTACACAGGTAATAAATGAAGTTATAAAACAATGACTATCATTTATTGATTTACAACATATCATTAAACATTTAAATTAGCACGAAATCTTAACCTATTTTTATATTCACAACAATTAACACGTATAACGTTTTATTGGTCTCATTTAAATTTACATTGCTATTTAAATTTATCATTGTTAAATTGATTGTATTTGTAAAAATATAGAACATAAAATAGCATAATATGTTAAAAAATAGAGCTCTAAAGTTTTAAGTTTCAATTTTGGTATTATATTTATTATTTATTAAAGATCCATAATATGTGGCAAAGAAAAAGAAGTCAACACAACCTAAAATTAATTACATGGGCAATCATTAAAATAATTTGAAGGGATAACAAGTAAGCTTTTTTGTAAAAAAAATAAATATTTTACATTTATGGCACACACATATTTAACAAAATTATAATTAAATAACATTTTAACACTATATTGAATATAATAATTTATGTACAATATAATATTATTATGTCAAACACTTAAAAAAAACATGGTTTATGAAGAACTAGAGGATGCCCGCGACTACATCCGCATGGATTTAGATTTTAAAAGATCCCGTGGGAACTGTTGGATTTTCCGGGATAAAAAGTTGCCTATGTCAATTACAGGGACGCAAGCTACCTCGGTACCAAATTTCATACAAATCGCTTAAGCGGATGGGTTTTTAGGAATCCCGTGGGAACTCTTTGATTTTCCGAGATAAAAGTAGCCTATGTCCGTCCCCGGGATATAAGCTAACCGTGTACTAAATTTCGTCAGAATCGGTTAAACTGTTGGGCCGTGAAAAGGTAGCAGACAGACAGACAGACACTTTCGCATTTATAATATTAGTATGGATTATGTTGGCAAAAACAATATATTTGAACATACCTAACGAAAAAATTATTTTTAAAATTATTCCTTTGGAAAAAATATGTTTTTTTTCGTTGCAACATGTATAATACCGCACTATCTTTTCGATGTACTTAAATCTTAAATTATAACCTATTTTAACTTTAAAAATACATATACACATTTTTACATTTCTATAGTGTTTTGGTCTTCGGTAACAATTAACTTTTATTATTTAATTACAGCTACAATATTTACAGACTATTCCATTTCGCCTTCGTCACCTTTTTCGTTGCAACCAATCATCTTTTATTAAGTCGGATCCCTTTTCCCCAATCATTATAACTGCTGCATTAGTATTACCGCTTACAATAGTTGGCATTATACTAGCATCTATAACTCTAAGTCCTTCAACGCCATGCACGCGTAATCTCGGGTCAACAACTGCTTCTGGATCCCAAGATGGTCCCATTTTTGCTGTTCCGCATTGATGGTATATTGTCATGCTTATTGCCCTCACTTGACACTCAATATACTCATCTGACATAAATTTAAAATGCTTGCAGTTAGGAAGTGGTTTCATGTACAATCTGGAACCGAATTGTTTAAAAGGAGATGCATTAGCTACTTTCAAAGCTATTTTGATACCTTCGATGAGACGATTTACATCCAAACGATCTTCATGATACCGTGGATTCATTATGGGATAGTCAAATGGATTTGAACTCTTTAACCTAACATAACCTCTAGTATTTGGGCGTAATAAAAGAGGCATTATAGTCCAAGCATCTTTATTCGCTATGGGTTTGTATACCGTGTCGTATATTTCATCGGACAGACCTAATATTTTTCTTACAATTTGCCCATTGTCTGATGAAAATGAGGCTGGAGCCATATGAAACTGAATATCAGGCCATAAGCCTGAACTATTTGCATATTTAGTGTTTACAAACGCAACGCCCTCTAGTCCACCTAAAACTGTCATAGGCCCTCTTTCATTAACTACATAGTTCATTGTAACCGGGAAAGCCTGCAAGCGATTTTGGACAAGAGCAACTGGTTTATCGACTAGAAATGTCAAACCTCCGACACCTACATGGTCTTGCAAATTCTCTCCTACTGGTAAATCTTTCAAAACTCGTATACCGACATCTTTTAAATGGTTTTTTGGTCCCACTCCGGATAACATGAGTATCTGTGGGCTATTAATTGCACCAGCAGATAATATAACTTCTTTTCTCGCGTACACAATTTTTTTGATACCATGTTTTACAAATTCAACACCGTACGCTTTCATTGTTACAGGATTAATTAAGATTCTCGTTACATGAGAATGAAGGGATACATCGAGATTCCGTCGGGTCCTTACTGGTCTTAAAAACGCTTTTGCTGTGCTGCATCTTGAACCTCGTCTTATAGTACCTTGTGCTATCATAAAACCTGTTTGATATTCTCCGTTAATATCTCTATTTTCATATCCAATTTCAACACCCGATTCAACAAAGGCTGCTACTAAGGGTGTTCTCCACGGAGCTTCTTGAACGGTTAAAAACCCTCCCTGGCCATGGTATTTACTTTTTGCTAAATAGGGATTTCTGTTGTCTTCTGATTTGATAAAATATTTGAGTACATCTCGATATGCCCATCCCGGATTACCGAAGGATTCCCACTGGTCGAAGTCGTAGCGATTTCCTCTGACATAAATCATATAATTTAAAACACTAGACCCGCCGAGAACCTGCGAAAGAAACATCATTATTAATCAGGCGAAGGTATATTTAATTAATTTTGTGGAAAACACTCAAGCATGCAGGTTTGGTAACGATGTTTTGCTTCAACATTAAAAACTCCGAAAAGTTAGAGGTCCGGAAACGAACCCCCGACCTCCCGAAGGCCTACGTCTTAACCACAAGGCTGACATTGTAACTAGGCTATCAAATACAGATATTATACTCCTCCTATTATATCATATACCTTACTCCTTGATATAAATCACGTTATATTACCTTGCCCCTCGGCCAATTGCACCTGTGTTTTTTGAAACCTAAGCAGGCGAATGCGGTGGGCTCGGTCTTGTATTGCCAATCCAGCTTCGTTAACTGTAGATAGCCTGCTAGCGAAGGGACATCTGTGATCTCGTTTTCGTCAGGTCCTGAAACATTTTTGATAAAATTTTGATCTAGTTATTTATATTTACAAATTTTTTTGATTTAAGAAAAAAACCGGCCAAGTGCGAGTCAGACTCGCGCACCGAGGGTTTCGTACTCGGCTATTTTTTCCGACATTTTGCACGATATATCAAAAACTATCGTGCATAAAAAAAATTAAAATCTGTTTTAGAATGTATAGGTTAAGCCCTTTTATATAATACCCCACTTGGTTTAGTTATCTTACTTTGAAAATGGAAACACGTTTTAATTTTTTTTTTAAATGATGTAACCACAAATTCGAGTTTTGCAGATTTATTCCTGTACTTGTGCTATAATACCTACCTACCTGCCAAATTTCATGATTCTAGGTCAACGGGAAGTACCCTATAGGTTTCTTGACAGACACGACGGACAGACAGACAGACAACGAAGTGATCCTATAAGGGTTCCGTTTTTCCTTTTGAGGTACGGAACCCTAAAAAACGAGTAAATAACAATGAATATGTTAATACTTTTAGATTTATTGATAAATATTTTTTGAAATAAATATTTATGTATTTACATTAAATATAAAAAGAAATTGACTGACTAACATCAACATACAGCTCAGACCGATACGTCTAAATAGTTTCCCTCTATAAGGCGTCCCCACAAATAAATTTAAATGAAATTCATACGTATTTATTACGTGAAGGATAACTAGTGCCACTTATGATAAATATGAAGAATTTATGTTGTGCTATAACTACTCAGCTAGTGTTAATAATAATAGAAAATACGTACCACTTTCCAACAAAAGTAAATTCCAATTCTTAACTTCTGTCAAACGGTTTGCGACTACCGCACCCGCTGATCCTCCTCCAATTACTATAAAGTCATATTCCTTTTTAGGTTCCTTGTCTAATACTTTGGCTTCGGGGTCATATGAATAATAATTGTGATATGTAAATGCTCCTAATAAAAGTGGTATTAGCCATAGGCCAGTTACGCTAACCGTTTTAAGAGCCGTTGACGCTAATAGAACTTGGATACCCATTTTATTAGCCAGAAACTCTGCCTCTTCGGGTTAGTAACTTAAATAACTTGATTAGTATTTGTTTATTTTTTATAGATTTTGACCTCCTTTTCTTCTGACCAATAATCTATAACTTAGATTTATTTTCTTACAGTATCTAAAGCAATTATTTCAATGTTTTCAGGTCTACCTTCTTCTTCTTCTTCTTTGTTTTCTCTTGTTTTATATTGCTCTCTTTTATTATAGTTATGATTATATCTTTTTTCTTTTATTAGTGTTTATAGCACTTTGAACTCCTTGGGTTACGTTTCGAATATCGTTCCTATCTGGAGGTTTGCTTCTGCGCATAGTTTTCTTGGTTGAGAACGGTGACGAAAGACGCTGCGACATGTTAATAGTCACAGTTGCGTCTTGCGATATGGTGTTGCGAATCTTGCACCTGTAAAGATACATTTACAAATATGTAGTTAATCATAATCTTATTTACTTACTTTGCAAAATTGTGGGTAAAACAGATAGTAGTACAATAGTTAGACTCGAACATAATCTACTGCTATATAGTCTTAGTATTTCCTTAGAGTCGTTTTTACGTAAATATAGTTAGTATGAAAATTATAGAGTACTAGCTGATGCCCGCAGCTTCGCCCGCGTGGATTGGTCAGATCCCCTGCAGCATCAGGATTGAAGAGTTGGAATCCAAATTTTTAATGAAACAATGTCGCAAAGTTCCTCTATCGATTAAAAAAGAAAGGACGCAAATCGGTTCAGAAATGTCGGATATTTCGGTGTACATAGGTAGAAAAACACAACTCCCTTTTTGAAAGTCGGTTAAAAAAGTAGCCTATGTTACTCCCTGGTCAATTCTCTACTTGTCTGTGAAAATCCCGTCAAAATCAGTTCAGCCGTCCCGAAGATTAGCCTTTTCAAACAGACAGACAGACAGACAGACAAAAATTTTAAAAACGTGTGATTCAGTTATGGTATCGTTCAAATAACCATATGACCTTAATATGCGGTAGTTATTTCGAAATTACAGACAGACACTCCAATTTTATTTATTAGTATAGAGTATAGATTTATCCTTTTTATCGAATTACTCGTAGTTGACGGCTTCACTCGAGTGCATTTTCTGCAAATACTTTCTTAGTGGGGTCACGCTTATATCAAAAACCTACAAGTTTTAGAAACCGAGCGGTTTAAGTTTTACGTTAATGTTAGTCATTCAAAACGCTTTTATAACGCTCGTGTGAATTAGGGCTTATAGTTTTAAGACATTTTAAAGATTTGTTTTGAGGTGAGTGTCATTACTAACAAAAATATGATCTCGGTCGAATTAATGATTTTTATTTATCTAGTATTATTATGTAAGCTTTATAAAAATCTTTTATTTGCAGGTAATAATTAGAAGTTACAAAGCGTCAAGATGAACGGGTGATTGTGGTGAGGGAAAATTCTTACATGATAAAATAATGTTTTGCAATAATGACTTTTAAGTATAAGAATAATTTATGGTACATTGTAGAAAGTAGAGTAGGTATAATACCACAATGAGTTTTATGTAATTCCCAAGTCTATGAATTATCAGGCCAGTAATGAACAACTGAGACAGATTTATGCATACTACAAAGAGATAAGAGCGGGATAGAGCGAATAGCTATTTCCTATTTATACGGAAGATATGATCTAATTCTAGACTCGCGAAAGTAATGGTACCTATTCGCTGACTTTATATCAGAGTATCTACTAGTAATTTTAGATAGTAATTTTAGGTCAGGCCGGCATCCATCACAGATTGACGAATACGTCAATCTGTGATGGATATCGACTTGTCTTAAACAGATCAGTCAGGTTATTAATAGATGGCGTGATAATTTTTTCAAGTTGTCCATCAATAATCTGACTTTTCTTTTATTTTATTTTTATTCACACACAAGTTAGCGCTTGATTGCAATCTCACTTGGTGGTAAGTGATGAAAGCGGACTAACCAGGAAAGGGTATGGCAGTTATTAAACCCATAATCCTTTGGTTTCTACATGGCATCGCACTGAAACGTTAAATCGCTTGGCGGCACGGCTTTGCCGGTAAGATGGTAACTAGCCACAGCCAAAGCCTCCCAGACCAGACTGGACCAGTTTAGAAATTACGAAATTCCCACTAATAAGAACACAGCGCTTACACTGCGCCAGGGAGGCCGCCATAAATCTGATAAACAAATATCTGAGCTTATGTTTGCTTTGGATACCGGGCCTTAAAGTAGTCCGTAGTTTTTTAACCCCCGACCCAAAAAGAGGGGTGTTATAAGTTTGACGTGTGTATCTGTGTATCTGTCTGTGGCATCGTAGCTCCTAAACTAATGAACCGATTTTAATTTAGTTTTTTTTGTTTGAAAGGTGGCTTGATCGAGAGTGTTCTTAGGTATAATCTAAGAAGTTATCAGCTCTTTTCTTCACTTGTCTGGGGTGTTATGAATATTTAATTTATAGTTAAATTCTAGAACCTTGTTTATTTGTAATGTTATTTAGGAAATGTTAAAGCTGCTCTATAAAAAATGGAGGTTAGAAGTAAATTACTCAAAACATTAGAGTAATCTTAAGCATTGTGTGTTGTTGGTTGACATAACTAGAGCGTGACGCTGGTTTTGGTAATTCATTGTAGGCTCTGTTGGCAGCTTCAAGGCGCAATGCACACTACCAGAGTCGCGGCACGGTGTCTCTCTTGATAATAACTCGAACGCCTTTTACTTTGGTATATTGGTGGTGACGTTGCGCGGCAAGCTCCTCGTTTTGTTTTGTTTTCAGTATAAAATTTATGTCAAAAAGGTGGATCCCGCGCACGCGCACAAACCGTGCAAATAACGCGCATCGAACACCTACCGTATGCCGTTTATACTCACTTCTAAAAAATTACGAACATGTTTGATCGGCTGACTTGTATAACATGTACGGGAACCGCTCGCAAACCACTTGTGGAAATGTTTACATGTTCACAATGATTCGCGTTGTGTGGCGTTTCTTGCGCATGCACAGGTGTGGTTTTAGTTAGCTATCAAAAAGACTAGACTCCACTCTACTCCATTTGTATGCTTCGGGCCTAAATCTTATTCCGTGACTTAAGACTATGATATAATTAAATTCACTTAACACTATGACGATTTCCTTGATAATCCACTTTGTGAAGAAATCTTTGGAAAACGCCCACGGCATCGTCTGACCTGACATTGAACTACTTGACAGTGAAAGTATTAACATTGTTTAATAAGTAGATTTTTTTAATATTCTGCATAATATTATGTTATACATTATACAATATACATAATATACATGTTTTTCAGTAGGAAATTATAAGCGATTATAAAAAAAAATTCAAAGTACGTAGTAAATTTATTCTAGGCATATCAGACCGACACCGATTTTAAATGAAGGTTCTTTTTATTAATTCCAAGATTGAGGTCGCAAAGCCAGCAAGTTTTGACGTAATGTTACGCCTGATTGGCTTGCGATTAGATACAGAATCATCATTCAGTAATAGTCTATTATGAAAAATATAGAGCAATGGTGCTTTTTGGTAAGTAACTCTACTAGGCTCTCGTACTTATTCTTCCAATATTGGTCAATCTTTTTGTTCCGATAACCTTACGGCCTTACGGAACCTTTATTATTCATGCAATAATAAAAATAAAATACAACAAAGTACATAATTTTAACTTCAACTCTAACACCGGCTGTAATCTGTTGATATGTTACTTTATAATTCATAATTTACGTTTTTTTTTAAATAATTAAATATTCTGTGATTTTAATTTTGTTTTAACTTACTAATGTTCTTTTTGTCTTTTTTATATATTTGTTTATGTAATTCTGTAGATGTTTATTTATCTGTAACTTTGGGTTTGTTTGCCTGAAAATTAAATAATTACTATTTTATTAGCAACGTTGTTTTTTTCTATAAATAACTTTGCCACTTGCGTAGATTATATTATCGACAGGTATTGTGGCAATTTTGGTAATTATTAATTTCGGTCGTCAAACTATCAAAATGATTTCTTTCTACATGTTTGACCAGTTACAAATATTTGTTGCGTAGGTCTGCTTCAATTTATTGGTAAACAAATGTTATATAACAAGCGATCCAAATTGATAAAACTGAGGCATTAGGTGAAGGTCGTTACTCGAACTTTCGATTATGCTGTCACATGAGAACGAATACGTGTTTTTTTGGTCGATACAATATGATAACTTTTACCCACATGCATACCTCCACGAAGCTTGATTTTACAATTATCTTGCATTCTATCAATTAAAGTCATACAATAGTACCTAAGTACTTGTAAACAATGGACAGATTTGCGTGGTTCTTCAAATTCATCATCAGGTTCTTTTGCTTTTGCGTTTGCAGAATTTTTCTTTCAAATAGCTCGAATGTAATTTTGGAACATATTGCAAAAACAACTAAAAAAGAACACTTAATTACCAGGAGAGATAACTCTATATTTTTATATATTATTGCTATTAGGAATCTATCATTTTTTTTAAAGTACTTGGTCGCGTATGCGACTACGCTGCTTAAGCGACCAAGTTTTCGTTGCACATACATATTATGTCGGCTACATCGGGTGAAGGCCGAAACCGAATATTACTTTCATTCTTGCGTAAGAAACCGCTTCCCGGTGGATGAAATGCCAGACGACCTTCAGCTTATATAACTTTTGAATTGGGGTAGGTCGAACTATTCAACAATATATTTAATTAATTTTAATAAGTTGGAAGTCAACTAGCGTTTAATAAAATACGTACATCTTGGGTGAAAGACCTACCTATATGTATTCTTTTGTGATAGATTTCATTACACGCTTACATTATCTACATAATATTATTATGAAGAAGAAAGTTCAGTTTTTTCAGTTAACTACATGTTTAGAGCCTTTATGTACGCCTCATTGAGCAAGATTATTGCTTCCAAATTCTTTAAGTATTCGAATTAAGTCTCCAATACTTTTTAAATTTTTGCAGCAAGTTTCTTTAAAACATTCATTAATTCTTAAGATGTAACGCTATTACCTACAATCTAGATTTAGCCTTGAAGGCTAGTTCTTTTTTTGAAAAAAAAATTTGCTTCGCAACATGACGTGATGTAACGTCTAATGACCGCTAAGACAGGAGGCATTCGATTCTGCCATTTCAGGAAACAATTTACTAGCTCATGCTGGTAAGCAAAAAATTACTACAATAGGATCTGGCTATAATAATAATTATTATTAGCTTTTGAAGTTATAATAATAATTATTTACACTTTAAAATTTGAGTGAACGTTTTCATAAATGAAATAGTTTAACCTTGACCAAGTCAAGGCGGCGCTGAGTAACTTTATCGTTCGAACCGTAACATTAATTGTATTAAAAAGAAATCTCTGTAATAATATGTTCCTGGTTTATATAAGTAGGTATTACATTTTACATCGTTAGAATTTACTCATAACATAATCGCCTGTTTTTAACCGACTTCCAAAAAAGGAGGAGGTTCTCAATTCGTCGGGATCTTTTTTTTTATATTTTTTTTTTATATTTTTTATGTATGTTCCCCGATTACTCAAAGACCCCTGGACCGATTTGGAAATTTTTTTTTGTTTGAAAGGGTATACTGTGCAGGTGGTCCCATATAAATTTGGTGAAGATCTGATGAATATCTTCGGAGATGGAGAACAGAACTCCTCAATGGATAAGAGCAAATTGCTCGCGATCACTGTAATAGCTTAGTAAACAGTAGGGTTTTAACTGGGCATAGCATATTATAGTACAGTGGGGCCACTAAAAATTGTGAAATAAAAAATTTTCAAAAGAAAAATAAAACCGACTTCAAAAACCAAAAACACTAAAAAGTAGAAAATAATTTTTGTTTAGCTACACATGTAATGTACCTAGGTATGAAGTCGGGCGAGCTTCACTCTTGGATTTCTAATTTTGTTTTAATATGCTCGCTCGACTTCACAACCAAAAACACTAAAAAGTAGAAAATAATTGTTGTTTAGCTACACATGTAATGTACCTAGGTATGAAGTCGGGCGAGCTTCACTCTTGGATTTCTAATTTTGTTTTAATATGCTCGCTCGACTTCATACCTAGGTACATTACATGTGTAGCTAAACAAAAATTATTTTCTACTTTTTAGTGTTTTTGGTTTTTGAAGTCGGTTTTATTTTTCTTTTGAAAATTTTTCTAATCGGTGTGATCTGCCTTGTCTTATCTTCAACGGAAAATGCATCTTATACTTTAAAATATCTATAATGATTTTGACAGTAAAACGACAGTAACGTCCGCATAATCCGAAGCCTACAGAAGCCAATCATTACTTTAATCAATTACTTTTTTTATTACAATTACGTCATCTAATTGGATTCACTTTTCATTGGAGTTATTCGATATCATTTTTTCTTTTTCCGTGTTTTCATTTTGTATATTCATTATTTAACTATGAGATCCGTATGAGAACCGAAGAAAACGACATAGCTTAACGGATTGCGAGGCGAAAATGACAATAAGCAGGGCGCATAGTTCGAAAAACCGATAGACGTTGGGGTCCCAAAGTGACCTTTGAAAAGCGCAGCGTTGGAAGCCCCCCACTAGGTGGACAGATGATATCAAACGAGTCGAGCCGAGGCAGCTGTTGGATTCAGGCGGCTCAAGACCGTATTGTGTGTGAAAGCACCGTCAAGATAACTATGTCCATGTGTGGAGTCTATCAGTTGATTATGATGATGATGATAATTTATTACAAAAAATATTGAAGTAAACTTGACTGTATTAATGTTCTAGAAAATTACTGCCTATAAGCCTTACTTTTAAAATATAATATAATATGATTTCGTCGAAAGTTATATCGAGTCGCAAGCCAAAGACGCGACGAAAGGCTTCAAAGCTATTCAATTTGTACTGACTGGTGCTACCGTGACGGTTCACTTAACGATTTTTTTTCTTTTAAATCATCTCCATAGTTGAGTAACATGTCAGTGTTTGCTTGATCTCGTTAGAATTTGTACTCGATTGACTTCCGCCTGTTTATTTAACCTGTCAAATTATTATCCAATACGCTTTAAACGTATCTTATGATGACGAAAATGATTTATCTCTAGACTCTCAGTAGAGTCAAAATTTTAGAGTACCTAGGTACCTTTTTTTCCGCTAGTAAAAATGTGATTACGCATTCCTCTCAAGAGCAGATATTATGTGGGGCTCACTAGCAATGCATTTGATGCTGCATTTTTTATTGATAGACTTGTAAAAAGCTACTTTATCCAGAAGTAACATAGGCTATGTATTACTAATTTACCGCGGACAAAGCAGCAGGCAAAAGCTGGTATATAACAATATGGCTGGCTGGATACAAGCTAGCCCTTGACTGCAATCTCACCTGGTGATAAGTGATGATGCAGTCTAAGACGGAAGCGAGCCAACCTGGAAGGGCTATGGCAGTTTTATTTAACCTAACCTACCCACAAGTAGGTACTACAAACTCACATTCACTGTTACAATCTCGTTGTTGAAGCTGCGCAAAGGTTTATGTCACAATTGCGTAAAGACATTACTTCCCTTACCCATTATCTTATGTAATGGTTGGTGGGATGTTTCTGGAACTTTGTGGTCGTTTACTATTGTGGTGAAATGCAGTACTCAGTCCTGATAATATAAATCTTTTCACATAGAGAGATGCCAACAGATGACAATATATTGTGTTTTATGTTAGGACTCAGGTTTAACCAACTTTTTTGGTTACAGAATCATTCATCAATCATAATATACTAAATACATTACTTATTACTAGATGATGCTCAAGACTTGGTCCGCGTAGATTTACGTTTTTAAAAATCCCAAGGGAAATTCTCGGTTATCGTTGATGAAAAGTAGCTTATCCCTATATAGCTATGTATACGGGATGCCAGCTATCTCTGAACCAAATAGATGATACCCGCGACTTGTCCACGTGGACTTAGGTTTTGTAAGAATCCCGTGGAAACACCATAAATTTTCCGGTACAAAAAATAGTCTCAGTCCTTCCTCTGGATGCAAGCTATCTCTGTACCCAAACATCGTCGAATTACGTTAACGGACTGGCTGTGAAAAGCTAGCAGACAGACAAACACACTTTTGCATCTATAATATTAGTATGAACTGTTTACTGATCATAGTTGATGTCTTTTTGCCCAAGCCTTTGATGGCTTTAGGCCATTTCCAGAAAATTCGGATACGGTCTTTACTTTTTCTTTTATCTTTCTCTGTCGTACCGTGGAATTAAATGATTTTATTGAAATAAGTATAATTCATTTCCTGCTTCTGATACGAAACAATTTTAGGAATTACTTTAAAAAATTAACCAAAGTCTAGGTTTAGAAACATTATGTTACATTATGAAACATAGTGTTAGTTATGCATTAAGTAACCTTAGCGCGCTCCACAGCATTTTCCTTACAAACTTGATTCGCATTTCAAAATTAAACAATCAAACTCATACTCGCTCAAAGATTAACTTACAAATCTTTTAAAACGCTAACATCTCATAAATAAGAGAACTTGAAGTAATATTATCATTTTAATAATTTTTATTTTTATTTTTTTAATAATTTACGAAAAGGGACACTCCTCTGAATACTGATGCAACTCTATCGAATAAAAATATTTGCATAATAGTTTCGTATAACCAATGTCGCAATTAAAGTTTGTTTATTACGAAAACTAACAGGAAAGAAAAAAGCCTAAAAAATTTGAATAACAGTATATTCTAGGTTACAAATTCTACTAATATGCAAAAGATAGTCTTTTTAGGGTTCCGTACCTCAATAGGAAAAATGGAACCCTTATATGATCCCTTTGTTGTCTGTCTGTCCGTCTGTCGTGTCTGTCAAGAAAACCTGGGTACTTCCCGTTGACCTAGAATCATAAAATTTGGTAGGTAGGTATTATAGCACAAGTAAAGGAAAAATCTGAAAACCGTGAATTTGTGGTTACATCACAAAAAAAAAAAAATGTGTTTCAATTTTTAAAGTAAGTAATAACTTTACCAAGTGGGGTATCACGTAATATGATACCCCATTTGGAATAGTTATATCCTTTCATAAAAGGGCTTTACCTCTACATTCTAAAGCAGTTTTTTTTTTTTTTTATCCATAATAGTTCTTGATTTATCGTGCAAAATGTCAAAAAAAATACCTAAGTACGGGACCCTCAGTGCGCGAGTGCTATGCACCCATAGAAATCGCGAGACAAGCTTCGTGATGTCTTTCCGTCAAAAAATTTTCAATGCTTAAAAACCAAAGTCTTCTGCAGCGGTTGTTGACATATGGATCAGAGACAATATGGTCGCAAAACAATGGGCCTCATAAAAAAGCCCAGAGTCACTCACCGGGCAATGGAGAGAGCTATGCTTAGAGTTTCTCTATGTGATCAAATCAGTGAGGAGATCCATAGAAGAACAAGAGTAACCGACATAGCTCAGCGGTTTACGAAGCACAAGTGACGATGGGCAGAGCCCATAGTTTGAAAAGTCGATAGCCGTGAGGATACCAAGGAGCTTGAATGGTGACCTCGTACCGAAAAGCGCAGCTTTGGACCCCCACTAGTCGGACCGATCACATCAAATGAGTTGCAGGGAGCCGCTGAATTCGGGCAGCGCAAGACCATTACATATGGAAGTTCCTGCAAGAGATCTATATTCAGCAGCGGATGTCTATCGATTGATGATGATGATGATGATGATAGAAGTCTCAGCTATATGTATAACGTGGAGTGTCTAATCTAAAAGATTATTATGTAATCGATTGATGTAAATAAGCTTTGCATATCTTTAAATAAAATTGCATCTGATTATGTTTTCGACCTTGGCATACAATTTTTGTCTCACGATTATGATGTCAATGAATCCTATAATGGTATGGTGATGGGATGAGTTAGGTTATTGATCTTCGAATTTAATTAATGTTACTAATGTATACGATTTGAAATAAATAAAATTATTACGAAATAACAAAGAATGTTGTAGACCTTCAAGAGTTTTCTTTTAAAAGATCAATTCGAAACGGGTTTTTCCGTTTATCCACGCTAAAACAGCCACCTTAGGTACCCCTTGAATATTTATGTAAACGTCCACCTAGGACTAAAATAAATATACAAATTCGCCATCCGGGTTGGATAATCAGTCACACGTTTCCGAATATACGTCCAAGGTTGTCTGTTTTAGGGTGGATAAACGGAATAAGCCATCAAAACCTATAATAAAACATAGTCTATATGTTACTTGAAATACTTACAATCATTGCTGAAAGTTCTATGCCACACTGCTTATGTACAATCACTTTCAGAACTGTCTCGTCTTAACTCTACTTAGGTCACTGTAACACTAATGTAAATCCTTTCTAAATTGGAATTCCTTTTGTATATGTTAACCTCACTAATGACACTGCTCATTAGGTTCAAAGACTTCACTTTTTTATTAATGGCATTCATTATATGTATGTGTCATTGTTGCTCTAATCTCACGATCTTTCGCTATCAAAGCCCATTGATACTATTTCAACGACCTCGATGATCAATGCTAGAAGCAGTTACTTACTTTTTCAATAAAATGGCTTATCATCAAATCTAAAATGGAATAGCTAAATGCTAAGTTATATAAAAGTACACTATCGCTTAAATGTCATGCTTGATTACAGAAAGATCAGCATTTGGTTAAAGCATTAATTGCAAAAACACGCTTCACCAAAGATACAAAAATCGTGTTACACAACACTTTAAACCGATTAAAGTAATGATTGGTCTTTGTACTAAATTAGCGGTTTGAGAGAAATATAATTGAGATAATTATGTTTGTTTTTTGTTGTGATACATTTTAATCTGGCAGTGCATAGTGGCGTCAGTTTGAACGTGTCAACACAAAGTTGACGACAGTTTATTTAAATGATAGCCATTGTTAAACCTTTCCAAATTGTTCTATGCAATATTTTTTGTCTTCAAAATGCTTGTATAAACGTGAGCTACTGATACAAATAAACTTAAATATGTTTACATTTTTTGATATCCCATACAACACCAACAAATAATATGAATGCGTCCATAACATCAACATCGTGCTGCATCCAGAATTTATGTAATAACTTGACTGGCATAAGTTACGTTACATTAGGTAAGGTTGCATTACACCACAAAACAATCATACTAACTAAACGATCGTTTGAACTCGATTTACGTTCGCGTTTCTTATTAACTTTAAAATAAATCTTTACTATTGAATGTAACAATTTTATTTATCTCGATGGGATATTTATTGCATTCGGATTAGTACACCAAATGTATCAGTTTACTATTGTTTTGAATTATTTATTATTAACTTTAGGAAGCGTTTATTATTGACAATTTTTTTTTCTTTTAGTATCAATGGATTTTAGTCAGTTTTATAAGTATTTTAAGTACTAGAATTATTGATTAAATACTAACAGTCGGTATAAAAAAAGTCTTAGAATATTTCGACCCGCGGCAACTGCGCGACGCGACTCCGCGTGGTTGACTGGCGTTGCGCGCGCGCCGATGCTGTAACAGCTTGTTGGGTTACAGGCAAATCGTAATATGTGTTACGAGGTGCCTTATGTTGACTTGTGGGTCGACTTATTTGAACAGGGTTGAACCTGACATACGTCACGATTAAGAATTTCGTAATATGACCTTGATTGGAGATTTTTTAATCAGAACAAAGAAAGTGGCGCATCTCTACAGTTGTTACTTAAGCAATGATATTATTCTAGCGGAAGACATTAAGCACAACCATGCCATAACCGACTTTATTATGATTGCGATATCTGAAAAATATTTTCAACACCATTGTCATCATCACCGGTAAGCGCAGTGTGGGACGACCTCCAGCCCGCTGGACCGATGACCTGAAGAAGGTGGCGGGGAGCGGGTGGATGAGGAAGGCGGAGGACCGTGTTTGGTGGCGCGCTCTTGGAAAGGCCTATGTCCAGCAGTGGACGCTTACAGGCTGATGGATGGATGGATGGATGGATGTCATCATCAGCCTATTTATGTGCATTATGGACATTGACCATTTTGGAATGGCTCCACCTCATCGTCCTTCATCTTTCTCATCCAGCCAATTCCCGACACTTTAAAGGTTATCGAAAAAATATTTTATACGTTTTTAAATAAAAAGGGCATGGTTAAGGACTTGTAGGTATCCATTAATAACTGTTAATTAAAATATTTTAACACTGGTTGCTATTTTTGTTCCATTTCCAACACCGCCAACCAACTGCCTTAGTTGGTTCCATAAAGATCTGGAACAGCGACAGTTGGTCAAAGTGTTCTAAGAACTCCAGGTGGTGAGAGTGAAATTGCTTACGGTGATGTGCGGTGTGGCTGTAGAAAAAGAGGGTGGAATAAGATCAAACAGCTATTCAAAACATCCCCCGAGGCGATAAAACACGCAAAGAGAGCTTACGTCTCTGCGAATCTAATCTTACTGAAAATACATTCGAAATATGTAATAGGTAGTACGGCTTAAAAGTTTATAGAAAAATAGGTTTATTTTAATGTTGAACTAAGTCACCTACATTTTCGCTCCGAAAAAGGCTTTTGATGTTAACGTATGCCGTCACGCTTAGTAAAGTGACGTGTTTCGGCAAACAAATGTCCGCGTGCATATGTATGTTGTAAACACCCACGTAATGCAACGGATTGCTTCACTACTGGCACAGATTGTACTAAAATTCTCCAAATTTCCCAATATCTATTAAGTCTTTTGCTTGCTGCGTTGATTTGTGATGAAATTGTTTAATTAATTACTACAGTTATTTTGCATTGTATAAGCAAATGATTGATGAGATGGCTACTTAACCTGATAAAGATCAGGTTAATTACTGTTTTGTATTTTAAATGTTGTTCAAGGGACAAAAATCTGTTGCGGAGAGTAAACAGGTAAAGCTTTTTAGTAGCACGTGCTTAAAGTCTTTAAAATTAAATTATCGTGACCGCCGCTTGCAATAATTGCGCTCTTGCTTTTGGTAGATACGTGCAATTATCGTCGCGGACGAGTACATGCCATCTTTGCTGTCCAAGCTTTGATGAAGTTAATTGTATTTTTTCAATTCGGTCGTGTAATCAGTAGCTTATAATATAATTAATTAATAATAGAAAGCTTTTCGTGCTTTTGTACAGTTAGCGTGCCTAAACAGATAATAATGAAGGCAGTGGACTACATAATACTTTGTCGTTGAAATCTATCTATTTACTGGGCGTGGCGAACAGGAACTTGAGTCAAATCTAGGGCTGTCATCTCCATCAATTTTGCATTAATTAAATAATTAAAACATGAAACTTAACTTGGAAAACTTACTTGTTGCTAGAGCTTGTCCTTGAGATTCCGATCTTACTAATATTATAAACGTGAAAAAGATGGTTTTTACTCCTTTATGCTACAATGACTCAACCGATGTGGCTGAATTTGGAATGGAGATAGCTCATTCCCTGAATTAACATATAGGTTACTTTATTTCGGAAAATTCCCCTGCGAATGTGTTCCCGCGGGATTTTTAAAAAAACCCTGTATCCACGCCGCGAATCACAATATTATACTCGTAGTTAGGAAATAGACTTTTGGATTTTGTTGATTGAAATAAGTCGAAAAGAAATTCCTGGAAACAGTGGAGACCTTTGATAATTATTAAGGTACACTTTGCAAACTGTGATAAAAGTTGTGTTTTACCTTTATGTTTTACATTAGGTATTATACCCGTAAAGGAAATATTTAAAAAATATTGACACTTTTTCATCTAGTAAAAATTGTAACTGATATGCACTTTCCCGACATTACTACAGTTCACAGTTGGCATTGTTTTAAACAGATACTTAAAATAAGGGTTTTAAACATGTTTTCAATTAAAACAACCAGATTTAAGTCCTGTATTTAATAAATTGTTAAAAAAAAGCCTTTTTTGACGTGAGACTCCTAAAGTAATTTTCGGTATGCAATGAATCATATTTCTCTGACTTCGACGCAACCCTATCCTAAATCTTAGCTTGGTTTACAATATCAATACGCCGCTGTAAGGAAACGGACTCGATTTCATCCAGAAATGGAAAGTTATGCAACATTACGTCATTATACAAGACTAGTCGCGCCTTGCACGTCGACTGTGCACCTCCAGCTTGGTCATGAGAAAATTGTGTCACAATATACTCGATTTGGATCTATAAAAAACTACACTACACTAACCCTGTGACTTTCAACTAAATCTTTACTAGAGATCTTGGAAAGACAAACTTAAATCTGGCTTTGTTCAAAAATAATTTTTCATAAATCTTACAAAGTGAAAGATTGCGAGTATGTGATGCTCGTTCAACTTCAATAAACGCGTAGAAACATGAATTATTCTTTTACTTTGTAGTTGATTTGGAAGTCGGTTTTTAAAAAAGATTTTTTTAAACCTACAAAATCAATTCATCATCAACAGTTCCTGAATCCGTATAACTTAGCAGTGCTGTATCAGGATACAACCCTTCAACCCTGATGATGCAGGCATCATCAGAGTTGAAGAGTTGGGACTTGGAATTCAATCATAAAGTCATAACTACAATATCAATTCACCATCAACCTGGATCTCCATAATTTATGCGAGGAATTGAATCCAGAATTTTTAATGAGACCAGTTCGCAAACTTGCTCATTTTGCAAATCAAGTCTTAGCCAAGCATTAGTCTGAAATTAAAAAATTACCGCCATTTTTTTAAGCATTGTGTGTAAGTAGTTAGGTGAAACTGGCCCCATCAAGACGAATCTAATGACGTATCGTTTGTGAAAATCGAATTTTCGGAATCGGAAATTATTGACTAATTTCTTAATAATAACGTTAGAATTAAGTCGGCTTTGCATTCAGCAGCCACAAGGTATTGTAAGAGATACATTATTGGATACATTCATAAAGTAACATTTTACTTTTTAAGAAGAGTAGGTACCTATCTGCTGGGTGTCTCGCCGGCTCTTTTCTGTAGAATCTGCTTTCCAACTTGGTGGCCTTGACATATCAAGTGCCAGTTGTCCTACATGAAATAAATAAATATATCATTTCATTTTATGCCATAGTTCTCTTCATTCATACAATAGTTTTATAGTTCTAATATAACTTTTCGTAGATACGAGTTATATATTGTGGATCGGTTCTGCGTGAATAAACAATTTACACTCTAGATTTGGTCTGTATGACGCGACGTAATACTGGGTAATACTTAGTAAATGTAATGTAAAGTATAATAAGCAGAATTACCAATAGGTAACTTGTAATAACACGTTAGGTTAGTAAGTTAAAAAAAAAGTAAAATTTGCAGGTAGGTACGTTCACGTTCTCGTTAATTATGTTTATACAGCTTATTGTTCTAGATTATCCAGTTCTATTTCATCCATCGATTTTCAACAAGGTAAGTTAGATTTGGCTCACTGGAGCAAGAATATTTACTTGGTAAATTGAAACTTGTGACTTGAGCTATTAACGTTTTTAGGGTTCCGTACCTCAAGAGAAAAACTGAACCCTTATGGGATCACTTTGTTGTCTGTCTGTATGTCTATCTGTATGTACGTCTGGTCCGTCTGTCGTGTCTTTCAAGAAAACCTATAGGGTACTTCCCGTTGACCTAGAATCATGAAATACGGCGGGTAGGTAGAGGTCTTATAGCACAAGTAAAGGAAGAAATCCGAAAACTGTGAATTTCTGCGATTTGAAATCAGAGATATTATGCGGACAAAGTAGCAGCTTGCTTTCAATAATTCCAAAACGGTACTAGATGAACGAACAAAATATAACTGACGTAAGAAAACTAAGTTAGGTTCGGCCTAATTGATTGCCTACTATTCACTATGCAAGTCGCTGGTATGTCATCATAGAATTAGAGGAATACTGCTTATAATATTTTGTTCACAATCGCCGAACCGAAGCATGATGTTAGTACATTATATAATTCGGCCTACGTGATCGCTATGTGCCCTCGATGTGAAACCGTTTGACCAAGCGACGATGGTTTAACTTTTAATTTTATTCTGCCCTTTTAGGTGTACTTTATATAGTAAAGTATAATATTGTAATAGATCCGTGTGGTTAGGTAAGTTTCATATTAAAAGTAAATAATCAAGTGCGTGTCAGGAGTATGAGGTACGTTTTCGTTCATTTCTTTTAAACGGTAGTTTTATCTAAAACCTATCTAAGAGGCCTTATACTTTGAAAATACCTACTAACCAAGGTATCACGTAAGAGGAAAACCAAATTCATTTTTGACTTTTTACGACGCCTTTCATTTTCAGGAGGCAGCGGAGGCAGCCTGCATTTTTTTATCAAAACATAATTTGGCGATAGCTACGTATTGTACGTGTTATACGTTTGTCAAAATATACAACGTTGCTAAGCAACTTATAAGCAGATTACAGATAGGATTGAATTATTAATTTTGATCGTTAGTACGTTTACTCAAATCTTAGTCAAGTCATAGGTGAACTAGGTAAGTACTTTCATGTACCTAGTACATTCGAAGCATCGATCTCATTAGATTGTATTGTGTAATAGGAAATGCATAGTTCGTTGCATCTCGACCGGTTTTGCACGCTTGGATATTAGTTACATTATCATTAATTTGTTTTCGCATGGAGTATTTGATAACTAGCGATTTCCCGCGGCTTCGTTCCAGTGGGAATTTTGAAAAATCCGTCCTCATTCTGTATCTAGGTAGGTACATTATATTCCTCTTTAATTAGTACAAAATTTCAGATTTCTAGATGATTCAAGGTTACAGGTATTTATAAAACCAACCACTATTTCAAAATCACTCAAACGGGGAATCTTAGGAGGAGGGACATTATAAATCTAATGGAGAAGTTTTAAGATAGGAGAAAAACGTGAGAAGTTGACCCTTCATCCAAGCAACATTGTATTGGATCGACTAGGTGACCTAAACATAAAACAATCACAGAGACAATGATTTTCCTTCAACTGACCTTTTCTGAGAAAGCTATGGAATTATATTTAAGGAATGATTTTTAGTGATCTATTGCCATCTAGTTGGAAGTGTGTATACTAAAAAGACATCAGAGGTAACATTTATATCGCTGCTGCACTACGAATACAATGCAGTGCTATTCACCTGTAGATGGCGCTGTCATAAAAAAAGTTTCTGCTTGAGCTACTATTAATAAAAGATAGAGCTAGGTATAAGTCTTTGAAAGTGTGCTGAAAGTTCATTATTATTAGTGATGATTCTGTTGATGGTTCCATAGTAGAACAAGGATCCCATAGTTTTGTCCAGTCCGTTTCTCCGTCGTCTCTTCTTCGGTGTTAAATAGCAAGTTTATTCAGAAACTAGCTGTGCAGTTTCTTAGTGCTACATATTATTACAGAGAGTAGGGCATTTCAAATTTTGAAAAATAAAAATCGTGAGTGAACTCGTTGAATAGGTATTTTAAAACCATTACGAGTTTTTTTTTTTTCAATTTACGAAATTGAGCCGCAAAGTGGCAAAATTACGAGATGCATATCTCACACCCTAACTCTTAAACTATTTATTGAAAAAATCTGAAAAATTGCAAAAATAACTTTGTTTCTGACTAAAATTCTTGTTTTTAACCCCCGATCCAAAAAGAGGGGTGTTATAAGTTTGACGTGTGTATCTGTCTGTGGCATTGTAACTCCTAAACTAATGAACCGATTTTAATTTAGTTTTTTTTGTTTGAAAGGTGGCTTGATTGAAAGTGTTCTTAGCTATAATCCAAGAAAATCGGTTCAGCCGTTTGAAAGTTATCAGCTCTTTTCTAGTTACTGTAACCTTCACTTGTCGGGGGTGTTATTTTTGATTTAAACTTGTTGCTTTACTTTACTGTAAAACAGTTTTATGAGCATTCCTACGTAACTCTATCTTATGCGTATTCTGGCTCATACCTAACCATTTATTATTTTAATAAGCTTATCTAATTACCACACCGATTTTGATGATAATGTTTTTAGAAAAGATGTAGTAATTAATATGACAGGTATATTGCTGAAATACTTAATTGATAATTTAGTAAAAGTAATAAACTATTTTTATTCTATTTATTTATTTATTAACAATTTTGAGTATGATAATATTATGTACATACTTATTGATAATTGTTTTAAGAATAAACAACTAAAAGTACCTTGTTACATAAATAGTTCTTTAGCATCCAATGACTATAAGCACACAAAACACTGTCATAACACCTGCCAATCTTCCTTTATCATATCGGACGCTTTCTCTGCTATCATAATAACAGGAGCATTAGGATTTCCACTTATAATAGTGGGCATGACACTAGCATCAACGACTCTTAGATTCGCCACTCCGTGGACCCGTAATCTAGGATCAACCACAGCATCCTGATCATGATTTGGACCCATCTTGCAAGTCCCAGTTGGATGATATATTGTAAACGTAAAATGCTTAAGGCTACATTCCCAATATTCATCGCTGAATAATTGATGTTGTTGACAACCAGGCAGTGGAATATTATGAGGTCGAGATCTATATTTCTGAAAAGCCGTCGTGTTTGATAAAGCAAAGGCAATTCTTATACCCTCCGTTAGCACTTGTATATCCTCTTTGTAAGCGAAATAATTTGGTTCGATTGATGGTGCGTGGAATGGATTTCTGCTTTTTAATTTTATCCACCCGGAGCTTTTCGGTCTTAGAAGTAATGGTAGTATTGTCCACGTCTCCGCATTCTCTATAGGTTTATAAACGGTGTTGTAGACTCGATCGCGTAAATTCAATATTTTTCGTATTTGTTCTCCTCCATCTGAGTTTACGGAACTCGGTGCAAAATGGAATTGTATATCAGGCCACTGTCCAGATGATGGAGCATATTTTGTATTGACGAAAGCTAAACCCTCTACACCTTGTGTCGTCAGCGGACCTTTCTCATGAAGAATGTAGTCCATCGCTACGGAAAATGATTGAAAACGGTCCTTTTTAAATGTTACTGGCTTGTTAACGACAAATGTTAATCCACCTAGTCCAACATGATCTTGTAAATTATGTCCAACTTTAAGGTTAGCGACTAACGGTATGTTATGTTCTCGTAAATGGTCTGCAGGACCGATTCCACTCAACATCATGATCTGAGGAGTAGCTAATGCCCCCGCTGACATGATAACTTCTCGCTTAATCCTCACCTTGTGTCTTTCACCGTTGCGATAGAACTCGACGCCATAAGCTTGTTTTTTTACACTGTTGATTAATATACGTGTGACTTGAGCTCCTAGAGCGATGTGTAAATTATTTCTGTTTCGAATTGGTCTTAGAAAAGCCTTTGCCGTACTACACCTACTTCCCCGCCGCATCGTTGCTTGCGTCAGCATAAAACCTGTTTGTTTGGCGCCGTTTACATCGCGAAATTCATAACCCAGTTCCATACCACCTTTTAAAAAAGTTACGGCTAACGGTGTCCGCCACGGGGCTTCTTGGACCGTCAAATACCCGCCTTCCGAATGATATGGCGTGTTTACTAAATACGGATTGCGATTATCTTCGGATTTTAAAAAGTAGGGTAATACTTGATCATAAGACCAGCCAGGATTTCCAAGTGCTTCCCACAGATCGTAATCATTACGGTTTCCTCTTACATACACCATTGCGTTAAGAACGCTGGACCCACCGAGTACTTTGCCTCTAGGCCAATTGCATCGGTCGGCATTCATAGCAAGGCAATAGGAACGGTTTTTGGACGGTGTCGTTTGGAATTTCCAATCCATTTCAGAGAGCTGAGTGTAACCTGCTAAGGCTGGAATATCAGAAATCTCGTTTTCGTCTTGGCCGGCTTCAAGCAACAGTACGGTCCAGTTGCCGATCTCGGAGAGCCTCGAAGCTACTACTGCGCCGGCAGAACCTCCCCCGACTACCACGAAGTCGTAGATCGGCATTATCTGTAATTAAAAAAATAAAACTTTTTTATACTTCTTAGAGAATACCAATATCTCTTTCTATCTGATGCTTGCGACTTCATCCACCTGGTACTAAGCTTTTTTCTAAACACCAGAATTCCCATAGGATTTTTAAAACCCCATACGCGGAAAAAGTTGAAAGCTTATAAAATATTAAGGAAACAAAATTATGTCTGAAATTCTGATTCTTTTTAGCAAAAACCTGCCTTCCACGGAAATAACTAATTCGAACTTTTGAATAAGTACCAAAATCTGCAATGCGATTGAATAAGCCGGACAAACTCCTGTAGTTGAACTCTGAGGTACGTAGAGATCTGATACATTATAGGGATGTTGTCTGTGTCCACAATAAATTATTTCTTAGTGACTATTAATATTATAAAATACGGGATATCCACATCCTGTGTAAAACACCATTTTAATAATTATCGATTAAAATCGATCAATCGATCGATTAAAATAAAAGCACGAGAAATTTTTATGACGTAACACATCACTTTTTACATTTAAACAAGCTCCCATACTAAGCAAGTGTGTTTGCTAAAGAGTTGCTGTTTTTAACCCCCGACCCAAAAAGAGGGGTGTTATAAGTTCGACGTGTGTATCTGTGTATCTGTCTGTGGCATCGTAGCGCCTAAACGAATGAACCGATTTTAATTTAGTTTTTTTTGTTTGAAAGGTGGCTTGATCGAGAGTGTTCTTAGCTATAATCCAAAAAAATTGGTTCAGCCGTTTAAGAGTTATCAGCTCTTTTCTAGTTTTCTTGTAGAAAAGAAGGTTAGATAACCGTTAGGTTAGCAATTGACAAATGTCAAGCTGTCAAGATGGACGTTGCATAAATACATAATTATTTATTTGAAAATGATGTTTTGGAAAACTCAAATACTTTGGATCGTCGGGGGTGTTATAAATTTTTAATTTACACTTGTGATTAGCAAATAACAACCCTATTACAACGAGTGGTCCTCGGAACATTGATTTGGTCTTGCAATTAAGTAGGTATTCGCTGTAATAATAACGAGGATGATTAGTTATACTTACAGTATTAATATCCGTTATATATGACTCTGGGTCGTATTGCTGGTATCTGAAGTATGTGATGCCGAGAGCCAGGAGTGGAATTAGCCCCAGCACGGTGATAGGTGACGGAGCCAAGCTCGCCAATGCTCCTGCTGCCTCCATTTTCAATTTTCATATACATCTACTTCTACAATTATATTTACAACTTATCCTATTAAATTTCTTCACTCTATATCCAATTCTCTAACTTTTTTCTCTGCTCCTCAGACGATATTATTTTAGGAGTGTAATTTCTTATGCCAGCTTTTTTTGGCGACGGTTCTGACCTAAGTTTAGCTTTCTCTGCGTCGCTTAGGTAACTTTTTAACCTAGCGCTCTTTATTTCCTCTTTCTCGTCGTTCAATTGTTTGAGCCGTTTTTCTTTAGGTATTTTGACAGGTTTGTAAAGTTCCTTATTTATAGCTTTATAATGGCCGTTCTTGTAAAGAGATGTGCAATAATAATCGCAATTAGAAGATCTCTCCGAGCGGCATTCGTAGCCACTTGAACCGCTTCGATATCCACTGCTTTCCGTTGAAGAATTATCACTTTTAAAGCTGTCTGCACTTCGTCTAACTTTATGGCGTCTATAATCTTTTATTTCGTAGTCGCTCGTTCGGTAATCGATAGATGAAGCTCTGTACTGTATGGGATCTTCGTATTTGTCTTGATATTTTTTTACTGGTGCAACACTGGCATGACCGAGGTACGATTGCTCTTGACCCATGATGCCGCTTGCGATCGCGACCTTCTTCCGAAGATATGATTCCTGAAATAAAGGATAAAAAAGCATTTGAGTAACATAATATTATGAAAGGGATGTTTTTGTTTATTATTATCTTAAATATTAAAATCTTGCGGTATTGTGGTATCTCTGTCTCTAATAAATGAGTGAGTGTCCGTCCCATGCGATTTACTATTTGCCATTTTCGGTACCCATCCCAAATGTCCGTTCTCACCCATTTTATTTCTTTCCAATTTAACGTTAATTACGCAGAACGTAATCCCGATACGTAGCGTACTATTTATAAATAGATTTTGTTAGTAGGTAGATTTTTATTTAGATTAATAGTGGCCAAAAACAGCGTCAGTTATTCTACTAGCAAGTCTGCGATAGTTGACTTACTAGCGAGTGGAACTGAATCACAAAGATTCATATCCTGAGTTCATCACTCGCTGTTCAGTCGAGTCAGTTAAGACCCTTCTGATGGCACTGATTGAATGGTCTGTTGAAATGTTATACTATGCGCTTAAACTTATCGCAAGCTTGTATTTTTGTGGCTTAGCGCCATCTGTTGGTAGTTTAGCTGAAACATCGGTGGTCTAACTCGGATACTATTATTTTTAACTGTCGCAAATTACTAAAAAAATCATTGGGTTTTAAATTTATAATTTTATTTGTACTTAATTGTTATTAACAATTATATACACTTTTTTGCAACAAAACACGCGAAGTAAAAAAACATACATTATTGTTGAGGTTTAATAGGCGTGAAAGAAAATTAACAGGTTTTTAATCATTGCTTCGTTTCTACAAATAGTCGATTGATAGCGCATGAACACGTTAAGATCAAAGTTTGTAGGAAAACATTGTCTCTCAAATTTGTTTCCTATGTCTGTGTGTAAATTCTCAACTGCTATAAACTTTCACTAGTCAATTGCAACTTGCAACCTATTTAAACTTCGACGTTTGTGCTTGTTTACTTTTATTGCTTCATCTATCTAGAACTATATTTTATTTTATAAATTTAAAAATCATCTAATAATAATATACAATTTTTGTGTAATATATATCTATATTGCCTAAAAAGTGCATACGTTACTTTGTTATTCTTAATGAGTGTTTGTTGAATGAGGAGTTTGTTTTAACAACTTAAGTTACGCTGATGATGACATGGTGCTGCTTAGCCCCTCAATAAATGGTCTCCGTAAATTAGTATCGATCTGCGAAGGTTACGCTTTGAGACATGGATTAAAATACAATGTACGCAAATCAGAAATGTTGATTTTTAGAGCTGGTAAAGGCCCGGAGAGGATACCACCAGTTTTGTTAGATGGAACACCAGTTCAGGTTGTGCAACAGTTCAGGTATCTCGGACACATGTTAACGGGATCCCTGAGCGACGATTTTGATATAGAACGAGAGCGAAGGTCACTGGCAATACGGTGCAACATGCTCGCTCGCCGATTTGCTCGGTGCTCTGAGGATGTTAAAGTTACATTGTTTAAAGCTTATTGTATGAGTTTTTATACTTCACAACTATGGATCAATTACACCAAAAGATCTTTTAACATCCTCAGGGTACAGTATAATGATGCCCTTCGCATTTTATTAAAAATGCCAAGGTATTGTAGTGCGTCGGGCATGTTCGCCGACGCTGGAGTCCCGGACTACTACGCCATTATACGAAATAGAATTGCGGGTTTCTGGGAAACAGTCCGCAATTCTAAAAACAAGATGCTTAAAGTCGTCGCTCAGGCGTCCCCTGACAATGTGTTCTATAAACACTGGCTACGGGTACACCAGATCCCTAACGTAAAATGACTAACTATTTCATTTTAAACTATTTTAATTTTTATATTATATTTTGTATTTTTTACTGTTTATATGGGTCCCTAACCTGCATTAAAACGATTTTATTTATTTTATTTATTTATTAATTAGATGCGAGTATGTAAAAAATATTGCTGATGTGGCGGCTTTTTATCGAAATTCTCAACAATTTACGCAACTTTTCATAATAGTTATGATAATTAAGTGACATTTGTGATCTGTTGCAACTTAAAGTTATTCATGTCAAAACAGCAATTGGCAAACAGCTTATGATCCGATTTGATCTGGAATTACCCTTGATTAGAGAAGAAAGTAGAATATTATTACATCCGTTTGTGCGTTTTATACTGCTTACTATTATTAGTAATATTACTAATATTCGGACATACTCCGACAAAATCCACGTGAGTATCTCTTATACATCACGAATCATAAATATGTTGGTAGTAATACTGTATGAAAATAAACTGAAAACAACAAACTGAAATTGTTTTATTTTTGGGGTCACTGCATGGAAATATTTACCCGTAAATAAGTAAACTTATGGTACAGTGATGCTACAATGAACGTATAACCATCAACAATAACGTATTATGAAGGCTCGCTTTTAAAGGATTTAAGCGTGAAAAAAACTCGTTCGCTGCTATTGTTTACTGTCATAACAATAAGCTTTGAAGGAAATAAACATGTTATTAATGATACAAATTATTATGTTCAATGTTATATTAGCTTTGTGATCTTGATTTTATCGAAAAATAAATAAATAAATGATTAGGTATAGAAATAATATTTGGTGATCCATCTAATTTATCGTGGTCCTGGATTTCAAAACTTCCATCTTTTCTTACATTTAATTATAATTAGTTTTGACTCACGTCTCTATCAGCTTAAACTTTATAGTTATGATGATTTCAGTCATTTTCATTTACATATTATTACTCATTTAGAACTTAAAAAACACCTTTAAATGAACTGAATACAGGTCGAAGATTTCATAACTCTTCAATTTTTTATTTTAGCTCCAAAATTGAGCTGTGGTTTGACCGTCGTCCTCAATAATACAGGTTTCATTTCATAAAAGTGGAATCTGAATTTAAATGACATATACCACATCTACTTACCTACTTATTTATATACCTACTACTTACATTGTATTATTTTCTCATGCAATATTGCAAACTATGTCCAGCGTAAAATTTCGTGTTAAACTATAGACTATTGATAGTATGATGAATTATCATTTATATGATGGTGCACGTTAATGATAGTTTTTTAAATATTTGGCACTGATGGTAAAGATCATCCAAACCAAAACAAAATATGTAATAATAGAACTTATTCAAATGAAGCATCAGAAGCTAGAATCGGATGGCAGTATATTGATAGAGCTTTTTCTCAAAGTAAGCCAATAAAATCTAAAGCAATACTGCTCAGGCCATAACATTTTAATGTACGTACAACCGGGGGCAAGTTTATTTAAGTATTGCAAAATTCTTCAACCGTCAAGACGAGTGATGGTATTTGTCTAGCCGACCTTTCGACTACTATTTCGCAAGATGCTGCAATCTGTGCGAGCTTACTTCACATTCTGATATTGCAAGTGTTTAAGTGTTTTGTTTATATTCAAAATCATGATTAAAACAGCTAACAAAGATATCAAAAAATAGAAATTTAAATTATTTTTTATTATTACAATTTGTAAGTAGCTCACGTACCGATGTTCAATGAATGCAATAATTAGAATTGTAAAATTTCAGCATTACGTCATACGTTACCTATATGTTCGTCTAGAAACCATCCGGTTTCAGTGGAACCCCAAATAGGTGTCAGTCTATACCAGTATTTATTTTCATTAATATTTATAGCATACTGTGTGATCAATTTATATGCTGCTTCAAGATTTTTACCCATCTATTTCATGGTATTTTCCTTATCTAACTAACACTTAGTTGTCTTGTACGGAGAATGTAACTCCAAAATACCTTTTTTAAATCTAGAACGTTGAATAATTTAATTTACCTAAAAAACGGAATCATAATATTATTAATTTTTACTGACGAAACATACCCGAGGAAACATTACATTTACAATTGCCCAATTCATCTCCTCAGGTTACTAGTTAACAATTAAGTGTAACTAACGCTTAAAAAAATTATTGCGATCCAATTAACTAAAAAAAAAAACATAATACACACAAAACAAATAAAAAATTAAATTACCTACCTAAATTACCTACCAATTTTATTGTTCATCATATTTCTTGAGCGGTGGTATTTCAAAATAGGACCTCTACAATAATTACGTTTTCTGTAATTTGGTCTGTACAAGCATTTTAAACAGGGACTACGTAATCATTAAGTATGTCATGTGTTCTGTTGCTTTTTAATGAGATGAATTATTTATTTATTTATGTTGTAAAAGATACCTCGTAGATCTCCAATTTGGAGGTAGATTCATATATTCCTAGTTAATAGTTGCGAAACATCCAGTGTAGTAATGAAACATAAGAAAGAGCTAATTTTTCTTCACTTTTCAAAGCTTTTCATCCATGCAGATTTTATAGGATTCATTTCAGAAATATCCCATCAGTTTGTGCTATCTACTAGCATGGTAGTAGAGAACACAAACTAGAACTATTTTTTAAGTTTTAGTTATAGGCTTTTGGTAGAACTGTTGTGTTACATTTCCCTGATTCATTGAGGGTGTACGTGCATTGACACACGTAACGTCATTTTAATCCGATTGGAGTCATGACCAACTTTTAGAACGTCAGAAGCGTCAAATCTAGGACAGCGATTTCATTTCAATAGCTTACGTGCGTTGATTGTTTATCCTTGCATTTGGTAGTGTCAGGCTAGGTTATGGTTATCCCTTAACTGTTGCAAAACATTGGTACCCTCGTATTGATTTTGTAAATGAAAGAAAAATATTTATTTTTCTTTTTATTTATGGATAGTAAAAGTCCGATGAGTAGATATGTATTATTTTCATTTCACACACATTTATACCACAGTTTTTATACGTACACGAACCACGAGACAACGAAGCGATCTGAATTTGTAAATAAGTGTCCGATTCCCGCATGCAATTCAGAATGTTTGAGTCCGGCCTGGACGCTTGTGCCTTGTACTAATATAAAAAAAGCAAAAAAAAACATCAAAGTTTTTTTTTAATTTTGGTATTTTATCATACCTACTTTAAGCTGAGCATTATATTCTAGATACACAACACCTAAAAATGTTTAGAAAAGTATATAACTATCTGTTTTCTAGGCCTCGTATGTAAAATTGAATAATGTAAAGTTTGATATCTTGCATTGAATTGAAATAATTATTTTTTTCAATAAAAGGTGTCACAATTTATTCTTAAATTATGTGAAGGAGTTCGCCATTGCTCATCAAATTCAAAGGTATTTAATATGACCCCAAATTAAGGTTTTTGCGTTTATTTTGCACTCCTTCAAGGTCTATGTTGCTACAGACCTTCCAAAAAAGATTCATGTGCGTATTCTTTGCCCCCGCATTAGAGAAAGTTGATACGTAAGGTAGGTTACGTTTGTTGATTCAATACTTAGGTGGCTGTTGCTAATATAAGTTAAGTAACACCGAATTAGACAAGACTCTCAGTTTCTGTTGGCACGTACCACGAAATCGTTGATACGGGTCAATTTATGATATCTAACACATGTTAACCTTTTAAAAACACAAATACCTGTCATCAGATGATATCAAACGTGTTTCATTCATTGCATGCTAATGAAATAAATTGATCACAATGTTACATGTTGGACATGTCTATTAGATGACGATCACTGATTATTCAGTCTATTGTTTCTTAACATTCTTAAAACATAGATCTATACTAATATTATAAAGAGCTAAAGTTTGCAAGTTTGTTTGTAGGGGGTAATATCTGGAACTACTGAACCAATTTTGAAAGTTCTTTCACCAGTAGAAAGCGACATTATTCCTGAGTAACAAAGGATATATTTTATTTTCAAAAAAATTGAAGATCCCTATGGAAATTATAATAAGCTACATGTTTGAAGCCGGGGCCGCTTATTTAAAATAAACTCTTTTATTAGGATGTTATTGTACTAAGTAGTAGAGAAAAATAAGACTTCGACCTTGAAAGAAATTGAAACTTACACCTACAAACATATTTCAAACTAGGTATTGACTAATAAAATTTTAACGAGTTTAGTTCAATATTTTAATAACGAAGTGTAAGATAATGTATAGTGAAAGAGAAGAAGGAAGGAACGTAAGTAGTAAAGAACTACGTATTGTTGGGTTAGTGATTTTCTAAGAACATAATATTATGGAAGCCGTAGCTGGACTCACTAACGGCAGCGGCTTCCAGTTCCGGTGTGAACTTGCGAAGAGAAATTTGAGCTCTGAATAAGTACTACCTACAATAATGGGTGTCATTTTAAACTACGTTTGAAGGGAAGTTTCGAAAAAAGAGTATCTTGCTACTGCTACAATGAACATTTCACAGGCTCTGAGTACAAAACAAGTATTTACTATTTACTCGATATGTCAATACTGAAATTACCATCAAAATCACACACGATACGTATACATTTAAAAATATCGTCTTTCTACTCATTTTAATCTGGTGGTTTCATATAAATCGTTTCGATGCTAACCAGTTTATCAGTTGCGTATTCAAAAGTTGGGTTTATTTTAATCTTTATTTAAATCTTCCTACTCTGTTGCGTCATTCGATTCATCTTCTTAAAATTGAAAGGATTTTTAATAATTTTATTCATCTTCATAAAATCAAATACTTACTGATTTTATAGAATTTACTCGACGAAAAATAATTAACATAAAACATAAGTAGTACATTTTATAGTATGCATGTAAGTACTCACCACTTCAATTGTTACTGACCGTAAGAAATGTAAAAAAAAACATGAGCTAATGACGGGGCTAAAGTGGCTGGAATCTTGCCGAACCGGTGAACGAGGAAACGAAGTCTAAAGAAATGTGAAATTGACTTTCTATTGTATTACAAGCTCAGAAAGGTTAGTATGCCTTGCTGTTTGTCTGTATTTGTTTTGGTTCTTTGATGATAGCCATCTCTTTTGATAATACATATATAAATATTATGACTAGCCACACAAATAATATTCAAGCAGTTCTCAATAATTCAAATCAGAATATTTTATCTCATGTTATATCTTAACTTTCAGTAAAACCATTACCACTTTTCAAATGATTGTGATATCTCGTCTGAGACGGCATGATTTGACCAGGATTCGTTTTAGAATTTAGATATGTCCTACCTACCTACCTACCTACGTCAGTTTACGTAGGTTGTATTATTTTCTTTTTCGAATAATTTGAACATTTGGGTTAACTCATCAAAGTTGCTGCTTTCAATTATAATGAATTCTATACGGTGCTTTGCCTCGCCTGGTGGAATAAAGTAGCCTTCATTGACCGTTATTGTGTAATGAGAACAGATAGAGATCCAACGAGTGAAGGAACGATTCTGCGTATTTTTATGATTTTATGCACCATAACCGGTTCGCATTTCTATCTATGTTAGAAACAACTGCTATTACGATATACGCGGTTGTGTATTTGATAGTCTGTTCGACCTATTTGATACTTTTTTGATTGTTCACATCATTTATAAACATTTCATGTAATTCATTCACAAATTCCTAAAACCCGCGTAAGGGTTTTTAGAAATTTCTAATGTTCACAAAAACTTATCATGAATTTAACATCCTCTTGATGTGTACGAAATTATTATGAACTAATTAAAATTTAAAACTAGAGTACATATCTGTTGTAATTCAAAATTAAGTATCTATCTAAACAGATATTATAAAAGTTGTTACAGTTTTATAATACGTCTATAAAACATTTATTGTGTAGTGTATTACCTTAAATCCATGGTTGTGTACAAGGTGAACGATGTCAAACTATTCTTTTATCGTCACGATTTGTCACAAAGATTAAGACCTCAATCTGATCACGATCAACACAACACTTTCGTTTCTATAAAGTTCTTATCAATTTCGTTTTGATATCACCAATTTCACCGTAAAGATCAAAAACAACGACAATTTATTCCGATGATATTATACTTCCAACTAATGTAGGGTTCTATTCACCAATGGAAACATTCACCAAAGTTGATAGAAAGTCGTAAGTGTTCCAGTACTTTCATCGGAGGCGTGCGCTGGCGTGCTGCGGTACTGAGCGAGTGAGCCGACTAGTTGAGTGTCATAGTCTCCTCATTTATCTCGCACGGCGGTTTTTTCTCATGGATCCTGCAAAGTTCTCATGAAATTTCCATGACTGAGAACCAAAAACGACTTTTAAAAACGTATTTTTTTCTGTTAAGGTTCTGTGGTAATATTGCAACGAAATCTTACTTGCAAATTCAATGAGGTACTCTTGTAGGAAACTTATGAATGTTCTTCAGGTTTTTTGGCTCGTCGTTGCAATTTTATTACTTATCAGATATATTGAGCCCTTATAAATTTTTTTTAAGTATGCAATACGGGCAATAATAATTACCTACAAAGAGATTGAGTTTTCTGAAACTATATTGTAGTAAGTCACGAACGCCTAAAGTACGGTGATAAAATCAATTTTCATACTTTTACTTTTCGACTGTTTTAAGAGATGAGATTCAAGTTTTGATACCTTTTCATGATGCACTCCTACAACTTGAATATATACCTGTTACTTACCTATTTATTTTGGGCAGTTAACAGGTTACAATTAAAGTTATTTTACTAAAATTATAAAACAGGTTCGCTACTTAGTTGTAGACCTACTTAGAGGTTGTCACAGCTTGCAATACAATAATTATATGACTATTAGCTAAAAAAAGAAGATAGTACATTAACAGTGAGAAGAGCGAGCAAGCTGTGGCAACTGGCAACCACCTAACTGGATCTAGTAGGTACCGTTGGACACAAAATGCCAAAATTCAGAGACCAGAACTTAAAAGAATAAAAAAATTAAAAAGAAAGTAAACCAATACTAAAATCTAAACTCCAAAATCTATAATTAGTGTAATAAAACATTTATAAGCTATTTAACCGGTGTTTGTTTAGATTTGGGTTAGATATTAAAATGTGTATTGGTGTCAAGAATAACTTCTTAGTGAATGGTTATATTCTTGCAATTCAGCGAAAAAAATTGGCATTGCCTAAAAGTTCCTGTCATATTGTTAAAATTTTGTCAGTGGGGCCAAAAAATATTTTTTAGAAATTGATATTATACAGGTATAAGCAAGCGACACTTTGAGACGTCAATTGGGGTATGAGACGGGAGATTCTCCGCTCACCCGCACATCACTCGCGCTATCCCGCACCGTTTAGCGGCAGTCGTGTAAAAAGTAGAATGCAACTTTAGTAAGGTAAGCCTACTTTATTTATTACGTTTTCAAGTTATTGCATCTCTCATCGGCGGTGTTCCCACTAGATTACAACATGAAGTTGTTCAAGTTGCGGACCAACAAATTCCTGAAAGGCCGTCAACACATTGCCGGTTCTTCTGGTGCTGCAAATGTTCATGGGAGGCGGTACTCACTTAACATCAGTTGACCCGCCTGCTAGTTTGCTCGATATTTTTTAAAAAGATATATTTTATGAGTGCAATCTTCTATTACGTTAATTAAAAAAGTATATCTTGAGGTGTCTAAATTCTTAAAACTTTCAGTGATAAGTAAATAGAATATGATGCGTTAAAAATTATTATTATTAGTAGGTAACTGTAGTAGTTACTTACGATATTTATTACGTTTCCAAGTTGTTTTTTTACGGGTGTAATCCTCTGTTACGTTGAAAAAGTTGTATTGAGCTAAGTAATAAAATGCGAATTGCGTCAATATACATAACGCAATTCGCATTTTTATTCCAAATATGCAATAGGTAACTTACGCCTATTTACTTCGGTGATCGGTATACCGATACGTAATGCAGATTTGTATTACTGCGTACAGTTGGATTTTTCTAGCAACAGCAGTAGACCGTACGAAAACAGACAGAATTCAGCTCTTGATTTGATCAGTTAACTTTGATTTTATTTTTAGAAGCGCTATGTTAGATAATTTAAATTTTAGCAGTATACTGAAATTTAATATAATATTAGTGCAGGCGATCTTATAAATATATTTAATTTGTATATTATTTATATAGTAAATATTTAATAATACATTTTATTTTCCTAATACAAAGTGGTAAGAGGTAACAATTTAAGGGAATTAATGATGAATCAATTTTCAACTTTACTTTGCAATATTATGGAACTAAGAATTAGTAGGTACTTGTAAGGAAGCCATAGTAGTAGGTATAGCTAAATGTAATTAATGTGTTAATTTGCTTGAGTGATCAATTTGGTCCTACTGTGATTTTGTTAATTTTTGTGTGTGCTAATTGAGAAGCTTATTTAGTTTTTACTCTATGCTGTGCCATCAAGTCTTGAGACGCGACGCGACGACGTAGTAAAACAAATACTAGCGCCATCTGTAGGCGAGTTGAAACTTTATGTTTTGCGCCATCTAGTGACAAGTAGATTAATAAATCAAAAACTTTGTAGGATGCTAGGTAGATGTCACTGTCTATAGACAATATTATGAGAAATTATAACCGTAACCATGCACTAAATGTAGTGAAAATAGTTACCCTACCGTAAAATTAATTTTACTGCTAACAATGAGTTGCAAGTTATAATAAATTTTGTTGGTTTTTGCACTTGCTCTAGTTTTTAAGACTTAAGTGGTTTCGTCTTGGAACAGGTGAAACTGAGTAAATTAGACTATTGGACCACATAACACAAACTTTCATAGCAATATGGTAGGTATACATTACATCCATACAATTTAAGTGATGTAACTGATATTCTCTTAATTTTACTGAAGATTTGTGTAGAATATAGAACCACTCCTGAACGGAAGATTAACTGTATAGTCTCTCTTAATTTTGAAGATTTTTGTTCAATAAAGAAACACTTCACAAGGGGGAATTTACTGTCTCACATATTAATAATAATTATTTCAACATACAGTAAAATCACAGGATCTTAAGATTTTACATTTTGTTCATACTTACTTGAAATTTTGCATAATGGCATTTCTCTACAATTCGGAAATATTATTAACTAGAGGATGCCCGCGACTTCGTCCGCGTGGATTTAGGTTTTTAAAGATCCCGTGGGAACTGTTTGATTTTCCGGGGTAAAATGCCTATGTCAATTACAGGGACGCAAGCTACCTCGGTACCTTTCATACAAATCGGTTAAGCGGATGGGTTTTTAGGAATCCCGTGAGAACTCTTTGATTTTCTGGGATAAAAAGTAGCCTATGTCTGTCCCCGGGATGTAAGCTAACTCTGTACCAAATTTCATTAAAATCGGTTCAGCGGTTGAGCCGTGAAAACGTAGCAGACAGACAGACAGACAGACACACTTTCGCATTTATAATATTATAGTATGGATTTCAGAAATTCGACCAGAGCTAATCCAGAAACGGTCATCTAATCATCCATACTAATATTATAAATGCGAAAGTGTATCTGTGTGTCTGTCTGTCTGCTACCTTTTCACGGCCCAACAGTTTAACTGATTCTCACGAAATTTCTGTACGGGGTTAGCTTATATCCCGGGGACGGACATAGGCTACCTTTTATCTCACGGGATTCCTAAAACCCATCAGCTTAACCGATTTGTATGAAATTTGGTACCGAGGTAGCTTGCGTCCCTGTAATTTGACATAGGCATTTTATCGCGGAAAATCAAACAGTTCCCATGGGATCTTTAAAAACCTTAATCCACGCGGACGAAGTCGCGGGCTTCCTCTAGTTATTACATATAAAAATAAAAAATCACAAGAATATAGTATATAATACAGGGTGTAACCGCTAGCAAAAATGAAGACAAGTGATAGTTACTGATGATTATTGATAAGATACCACAAAAAACGTGGAAAAATTCCTGTATTTAAAAAAATCACAATACATTACAAATAAAACATCTGACTGACGCTAGAGGTCAACGAACCTTGCGTAAGTAGACAACTCGGAGTCAATGCCGCGTCGTAGGTGGGGCATTGACTCGAATTTTGCACGCTATACATTGCGGGTTTGAAAAAGACTATATCACTAAAACTACTAAATAAGTCAATTTATTTATTAAGGTTTTTGGTATTGGATTCTGTTTAGGTAGTATAATTATGACGCTAAGGTTTTGCTATTGTTCTGATTACTTCCTAGGTGAATAATAAATAGTTATAAGTTAAATAATAAACACTAAACAGTGTTTTGATTGTGCATATCTGGTGCGTATTTTGCCCATTTTCTTAGTGTATATTTGCATGCACATCTTGGCACTTTAATGCTGCATATATTCCTATGTCTAGTAATGATAAACAGTGTAGGTAATATAAATAGTCTGAAGAAACACTTCTACCATGGAGACTCGAGAGTCACGCGAGTTGGCGAGCCGCGTAAGATGCAAATATCGAGTAAAATTATGTAATTTTACTCTTCCGTCTATGTGATTTAAACATTTATTCATGTTATTTAAGTACCAATATGTCAGCTTAGTGCTTACGGAGTCTTAAACAGTGCAGATTTTAATTAGTAAAGGGTCTTAGTGTCCTGAAAATGCTTATTAATAATGGCGACCTTCCTGGCGCAGGTCACGACCTCGCCGTGGTCTTATAAGTGGGGCGTCCTGCCGGGAAAATTTGGGCATTTATAATTATTTCAACATTTTTTCTGGTCTGATTTGATGGGAGGCTTCTGCCATGGCTAGTTACCACCCTACCGGCAAAGTCGTACCGCCAAGCGATTTAGTTTTCCGGTTACCGTGTAAGAAGCCGATAAGGGGTATGTGTTTAAGAAAACTGCCATACCCCTTTCAAGTTAGCCCGCTTCCATCTTAGCCTGCATCATTGCATTGGGTTGTGCCACACAGTTTATTCCGGCGCTTGAGGTCTTTCTACTTTAATGTTCAAGTATAGGAGGCGCCCGCGCCGAGAGAATCTAACCCGTAGGTATAACTGGTAATGTGTGGCACAGCTTTCAAAAAATAAAAGGGTTTTCTTTCTTCTTTTCTTTCATAATTACTTACCACCAGGTGAGAATGCAGTCAAGGGTAACTAGTAATGTAATGTAAAAAAATATGTAAAAATAGCAGGTGATCTTTTACCGTAATTTTTGGGACAATTTTTCGCGATGATTCATTTCATGTTCATTTGTAATAGGTAATTAATAATAACGTAAGCAATTGAGTTACTATTACAAAATACTTTATTAATAACACGAAGACAAGTGACCTGTTGAGTGATTATTTAATTGATATCCATTTTGTATCGTTACTAATCTATTTATGGTGTATTTACTAATATCTGCGTGACCGACCGATTTTTGGCTTGGGTTTTTTTTTAAGTTTCTGGCTTACAGAGAGTGATAAAAGTCTGATGTTAGAGTAGGAATGTGGTGGGTGGTCGTAAACAGGATGACAGGTTTATCAAACACAGACTTTTCAACAAACGTTTTATTTGCTAGGAATGAACTAAATTACTTTAAACTTGTTTATATATTGGATTTTGCTATTAGAAGTACCAACTAAAAGTGTAACCTTTAAAAATATTATGTTTTCGACCCACGTCTTGTGTATTTTATTATAATGTTACAAGTTGGAAAGTGATGATACAATATTTAAGTGTGTCGCACTTACTTGAAATATGCTGACTCATTATGTTTTTGGGCTGGACGCTCGTTGACTACTGTTACCATCAGAGATTCACGCATACTATTAAGTAGATACCATCAGATCTACAAGAGAATCATTTTCATGCGAAATTCAACGTTAATTCAATGATTTGATTTGTCCCAGCCTGTTTAAGGATATATACCTACTATCCTTAATTAATATAAAATAAAGTATTTTTGTATTGTATTTCTAAATAATACTACGTGCCGTAGGACCCATACCATTTGTAAAGTTACATCTTACAGACTAGTCTTAGGGATCTGGCAAAAATCTCTATTAGAAATGAGCTGTTCCAATGTCCACTTCATTTCTTACTATGTTACTACTATTTTTGGTACATCCATACTAATCCATACTTTATTATACCTAAATGCGAATATGTGTTTGTCTGTCTGCTAATTTTTCTCGGCCCATCCGTCTAACCAATTTAGATGGAATTTGGTAAAGAGTTAGTTTACTTCCTATAGCCTACTTCATATCCCAGAAAATCAAAGAATGTCGGCGGGATTTTAAAAGGCGATAGGGCCTTTAAAAATCTAGGCCGAACCGATTTCAACGTTCGGGTCAGAGATAGCTCAAATCCCGGACACGGATATAGGCTACGTTTTATCGCGGAAAATCGAAAAGTTCATACGGAACTCCACTCTAAGGAAGTCGCATACATCATAATATAACATAAATAAATTTCGTTACTAATATGGTCAATATTACTTAGCTATATTTAGATACTCATTATGGCTAACTTAAATCTTTTCCATTCTGACGTCTTTGACAACCCTAGTTTCAAAATGATAGCTCTTGATGAAAGGATGAGCCAAGAGATAAATCTCAAATTTATTTTGTTACTCATTACGTTTTTGTTGTTATCGCACGCATTCGCGGCTCTAATTAATTTGATTAATAAAATTACATTGTTACGATGAAAGCTTGTAAATCTTCTCGCTCGTATTTTAGGATATATTTCAATGTGTGTGTAAATATACTGTTTGATCTTCACAAATTGTTGTATATTTAACTTGCTGATGCCAGCGACTTCGTTCGCATGGATCAAGTTCTTAAAAACTGCGCGGGATTTTTTGACTTTACGGGATAAAATGTATCCTACTAGCCTATATGCGTCTCCAAGATGCAAGCTATCTCTATGCTTTTCATCAGTTATACTTACCCATACTTCAGTGATATTTCATTAACATTGTATTCATTTCGTTTTTATCTTGATTCCTTGGATAAACTTATAGTTGATCTACTAAGTAGTACTAACACCACGTATAGGTTAGCTATTTCTTGGTGGTTCAACATTTTGAAGCCATTCGCTAAAGGATCGAGAGAAGCGTCGTTTCGGCCAGTTAGAAACCAGTGAACATCCATCAGAAACATAACAAGTAACTGCACGGCATCAAACCACCTAAATATCTGGGAACAACAGGTTTTTCGCTCTCCTGTAAATTTGCTAATTTTGACTTACGAGGTGTTAGAATCTAAGCGACGATATAACTCTGTTTAAATAGATACTATGTCTTAGCTTTTTTAACCCCCGACCAAAAAAGAGGGGTGTTATAAGTTTGACGTGTGTATCTGTGTATCTGTGTATCTGTCTGTGGCATCGTAGCGCCTAAACGAATGAACTGATTTTAATTTAGTTTTTTTTGTTTGAAAGGTGGCTTGATCGAGAGTGTTCTTAGCTATAATCCTAAAAAATTGGTTCAGCCGTTTAAGAGTTATCAGCTCTTTTCTAGTTTTCTTGTAGAAAAGAAGGTTACATAACCGTTAGGTTCTTAATATTAAGTCAATTGACAAATGTCAAGCTGTCAAGATGGACGTTGCCTAGATATACATTATTATTTATTTAAAAATGATGTTTTGGAAAATGTTTGGAAAACTCCAAGTTTTTGAAAGTTATCAGCTCTTTTCTAGTTACTGTAACCTTCACTGGTCGGGGGTGATGAAATTTTTTAATTTACACTTGTTCTAGCACAATAAGGAACGAACTTAAATTGCTATCTTGTGAAGAGTTAGATCGACGAGGATATTTTAATCGAGTTTCCTCAATAATTCGTTAATTTTTGAGTTTTCACGTAACACGTACAAACAATTACCTAAATTGACATAAAAGTAAAAGTGGAAGTTTAAATTTTAAATTAAACATAATGGATAGATTCTTCGTTTATAAGGTCGGACAGAGATCAAATCTCTGTCCGACCAAAATATCAATTCAAATTATTCTTGGTTATCACTTAAATCCTAGTTACTGTTTGGGCATGTAATTTGGAGTAGGTATTAGGACTGAGAAGTTGGATTGGAAACCGCTATTCAATGATAAAGTCTATCCTTGTTACCCTCGATTCAATATTAATTCATAACTGGCAGATCCTTTGACTTCTTAAGTGGGCAGTATAACAGCGCTCCTATGAACTTAGGCATTAAAGCATTAATTATTGCTTAGCTTTTGTTCTACCTAATAACTTATATGAGAAAACTGCATACTAACATAGATAATAATGTTTATAAACGAAAGTGAAACGCACATGTAAACTTACATTGTGTACCCTACCTATGGTAAAGGTTATGTAAGTTACGTTGTTCTAACGCATTCGTATGTATTACGTTGGTATTGACATTTTTAATAGGAGCTTGTTAAGAGGAAAGATAATGCGAATGACATAGACGATTTCACCTTCAAACTAGCAATTTTGACATGTCATGACCCTCTATTGACAATTAATCAAGCAGACATTTCAATCTGCGAAATTTACGCGGACTTTTAGTATTTTGACGTAGGAGGGTAAAAGATCCAGTAAATGAACGAATAAGGACTACCCTGACATTGACCTAAAATTAAGGTATATGAGAATCGTTCTATATATAATTTTTATATTTTGTGTGTCTGTACACAGTAGGTATACACTCTTAAATTATTTAAATATCAAAAAATCAAATAAAATGCGTGGTATTAATTATTATAACTTATTTTATTTAACAAAAGGATAAATTGCCAGTAAATGAACTGGGAATTTCAGTGAATGAACGAACTCTATCTAGTGCATAAACTCTCGATTCCTATTAATAAATAAATTCTTAAATATATTTTCGGCTTGGAATTCAAAAAAAATTGTCAGATTTTCTCAGTTTTTGACTTATTGTATATTTTTTTCTACATTTTGCGCGATAAATCAAAAACTATTTTACATAATAATAATAAATAAAACCTGTTTTAGAATGTATAATAGAGCCCTTTCTGTATAATAGAGAAAAACTTAATGCCCATGTTGCACCCAAGTCGCTGGAAGTGCAACATCAGCTGCTGAATGTTTTGAGAGTAGTGAGAACAATATACCGTAACACATGTTATCAGATTTGTTCCTTTGAGCCGAGAAGCCACATGTTCTGATGCTTTTTAGACAATCTAAGATCTCTCATTAAGTGGTCCAAATCATTTTGATTGAATAGTCTAAGTTGAGATGTAAAAGTCACTACATCGTCACTACCTTCTGAAAGTTCTTGAAGTAGATTGGAGGTACTGGGTTGGGGCTGAGGTACAGATTTATCACCAGAAGTCAGAATCGTTCTAATTGTAGACTGCAAGTTACAATAGAGTCGCTTGGAACAATTTTTTTGCTGTTTCTTCTGGTTATATTCACAATGCAGAAATAATAATCATCATGGTGTTTAGATGGTTCGCGCCAAATTATAATACTTTTTTTAGTAAAAGTAGGGTCTATTCTTATTTGCTCATAAACGCAATGAGGAAATACAGCTTCCACATATAAAAATTTGGAGTCCAGGCCTTGCTGTTAGCTGCTAATGGGTTCTCAAAGTAGCCCGAGTATGCTTGTTTTACAAAGTTAGACACACTTGCACGACATTCTTTAATACGTACTCGCCACCAAATGGTACAAAAATGATTGGAATAACTTGCAGATGTTCTTCTTGATGTTAACACCTCGATAAATTTTGGAAATTACTTGTGTGATCTTAATAAAGTGTGAACATACAAAGTGTGAGTATAGTGCAAAATATGGGGGTACCTGTATCTCAAAAACTAGAGCTGCTGTGTAAAAAATTAAAGTAGATCTGAAATCAGCGACGTCAAATTAGTAAGAAACAGTTTCAAAACCTAATAAAACAAAAAAGTTGAATTTTGTATGCCAGTGAAATGATTTGGAATCGGAAGCCACTTTATATATCGCGAAATTTGGAAATGTGGTAAAATTTTCGAAATCCATATTTATCAATGAAAAGCGACATAATTTTGTAAGTAGTACTTACTTACTTCAGTTTACTATTTTTGAACAGTTTCGCAGAGGTACCTACAACAATCGGCCTCATTCAATCAGCCGCCATATTTATAGTAACAGGCAAATAAATACAATTAAGTATTGGAACTACAATACCTATGCTCCTAAATGTATCTTAAAAAACAAGTCTCATTCAGCGTTACAAGTGCAGAAGAGGAAGTAGACAGACGGATTAACATCAGTTCGAACAAGTACTGGGCACAAAAGGAAAGAATGAAAGGAGCTTACCCAGTACATCTTAAAAGATCCGTTACAGATACATGCATCCTGCCATGCCTCACCTATGCCAGCCAAACATGGGTCCAGACAAAGAATATAAAAAGAATAATAGTGACTTGCTAAAGGGCGATGGCAAGGAGCATAACTTAAGGAAAAAATATTCAAAGTGAGAATTGAAGACATAAGAAAAAAGACAAAGCCTACCTTGAGACATGCCCTAAAACTGAAATGCAAATGGTCATATTGTATCGATTTTTACAGATGAAAGAAGGACAGGAAAAATCTCCCCTTGGCCAGGTCCAGCAGGCAAAAGAAAAATAGGTAGACCGAAGACGCGTTGGTCTAATGCTATTGTGCAAATCGCGAGAGAAAATTAGCTTGATAGTACCAAAGACAGAGAGAAATGGGGATACCCAAGAGGGATCCTTATCCAAGAAAGAAGAATACCAGAATAAATATTTTAAAAAAAATCTAAAGAAAAATTAAACCGACTTCAAAAACCACAAACACTAAAAAGTAAAAATAATTTTAGTGATTGTGGTTTTTGAAGTCGGTTTTATTTTTCTTTTGAAATTTTTTTATTTCACAATTTTTAGTGGCCCCACTGTACTATAATATGCCATACCCAGTTAAAACCCTACTGTTTACTAAGATATTACACTGATCGCGAGCAATTTGCTCTTATCCATTGAGGAGTTCCGTTCTCCATCTCGGAAGATATTCATCACATCTTCATCAAATTTATATGGGACCACCTGCGAAGTATACCCTATCAAACAAAAAAAAAATCCAAATCGGTCCAGGCGTCTTTGAGTAATCGGGGAACATACGTTAAAAAAAAAAGATACCGAGGAATTCAGAACCTCTTCCTTTTTTTGAAGTCGGTTAAAAATATTTTTTAAATTTTGGTAACAGTTTCCTTTTTGTGATCCCAGGGAGCTTTAAATATCGATTTTGAACCAAATCGGTCAATCAACAAAGAATTTCAAAATGGCGTCGACTTTTTTAAATTTTGGTAACAGTTTCTTATTTTGTGATGCCAGGGAGCTCTAAATATCGATTTTGAACGAAATCGGTCAATTAACAAAGAATTTCAAAATGGCGTCGACTTTTTTAAATTTTGGTAACAGTTTCCTTTTTTGTGATCCCAGGGAGCTCTAAATATCGATTTTGAACGAAATCGGTCAATTAACAAAGAATTTCAAAATGGCGTCGACTTTTTTAAATTTTGGTAACAGTTTCCTTTTTTGTGATCCCAGGGAGCTCTAAATATCGATTTTGAACGAAATCGGTCAATTAACAAAGAATTTCAAAATGGCGTCGACTTTTTTAAATTTTGGTAACAGTTTCCTTTTTTGTGATGCCAGGGAGCTCTAAATATCGATTTTGAACGAAATCGGTCAATTAACAAAGAATTTCAAAATGGCGTCGACTTTTTTAAATTTTGGTAACAGTTTCCTTTTTTGTGATGCCAGGGAGCTCTAAATATCGATTTTGAACGAAATCGGTCAATTAACAAAGAATTTCAAAATGGCGTCGACTTTTTTAAATTTTGGTAACAGTTTCTTATTTTGTGATCCCAGGGAGCTCTAAATATCGATTTTGAACGAAATCGGTCAATTAACAAAGAATTTCAAAATGGCGTCGACTTTTTTAAATTTTGGTAACAGTTTCCTTTTTTGTGATGCCAGGGAGCTCTAAATATCGATTTTGAACGAAATCGGTCAATTAACAAAGAATTTCAAAATGGCGTCGACTTTTTTAAATTTTGGTAACAGTTTCTTATTTTGTGATCCCAGGGAGCTCTAAATATCGATTTTCAACGAAATCGGTCAATTAACAAAGAATTACAAAATGGCGTCGACTTTTTAAATTTTGGTAACAGTTTCTTATTTTGTGATCCCAGGGAGCTCTAAATATCGATTTTGAACGAAATCGGTCAATTAACAAAGAATTACAAAATGGTGCCAACTGTTTTAAGTTTTGGTAACAATTTCCTGTTTTGTGATCCTAGGGATCCTCAGATATTGATTTTGAACAAAATCTATGACAGTTCAAGAAAATAGATTGTAAACACTATTTAAATTATTATCATTAACAATAAATGAAAACACGACGCGCCACGTATACTGCAGCCCCTGAGCTTGAGCACAGGCCGAACCGGTATAAACCGATTTCTCTCCGTACGCGACGTAGCGCCTGTGCTCACGCACACACGCGCCTCAAGCTTGTAGTAGTGTACCTATCGTAGCGCGCTTGTATGAAGCTTTGACTCTGTTCGCTACTCATGTGGTTATACAACGCAATACCAAACTCACAAACACTCGTACAAACATACAGACAAGTATATACTCACACACACTCACACACACACACATGGACGCACGCACACGCACTTTTGAACGGTTTGAACGGAACACGGTTTTGAAATTGAAATTGAAAAAAGTGTAAGAATTTGTAAGAAAATATTTAAAAAAGGTATATCAGCCGGTTTTTTATTCCAGCTTTTAATACATGTAAAAACGTCCAATCTGTTCATTTACTTGAGCCTTTACCCTAGTACCTAATTATATCGACCGCCCCATATCAAAACAAAGTAAATGTCATTTTTCCGAAAATCGTTTTATGTCATAAGCCTAACTTTCATAGTATGTCCCGTTGTATTGTAAGGACACCCACATTAAAGTAAAATTAAAAGCTAGTAAGTCGCTTTGACCATTTTAAAACATAGTAAGTCTATGAACTCGCTAGGTTTTTTATAGATTAATGCGCCTTACTAAGTTTTTCAAAGGAATTAGATTAAATAAAATAAATATCACCCATTATCTAAATACCATGTCAAAACAGTAAATACTTAATAATGCATTAAAACTTAAAAGTTAGATAGGAAAAGTCAAAAGGAGTTCTGACCTCTACATGTCAACTGTTAAATATGGTTTGCAAGGGAAATACTTTGCATACTTACATAATGTTTTTAGGGTTCCATATCTCAAAAGGAAACACGGGACCCTTATAGGATCACTTTGTTGTCTGTCTTTCTGTCCGTCTGTCCGTCTGTCGTGTCTGTCAAGGAAACCGATAGGGTATTTCCCGTTAACCTAGAATTATGGGCAGGTAGAGAGGTCTCAACTCTCATAGCCCAAGTAAAGGAATAAATCCGAGAACAAATTTCGTGATTCTAGATCAACGGGAAGTACTGTATAGGTTTTCTTGACGGACGGACGGACAAATGGACAGACAACAAAGTGATCCTTTAAGAGCTCCGTTTTTCATTTTGAGGTACGGAACCCTAAAAAAGAAAATGATGCACATGTAATGAATAAATGTGTAGGCCAGTCTTCACACTAAAATATTTAAACCCCTTTAATTTAAAAACTGTCATAGCCTAGTGGTTAGAACGTCCGCCTCCTAATCGAAGGTCGGGGGTTCGATCCTGGAATCACGTTCTACTAACTTTTCAGTTATGTGCGTTTTAAGCAATTTAATATCACTTGCTTTAACGGCGAAGGAAAACATCGTGAGGAAACCTGCATACCTGCAAGTTTTCCGTGTTCTCAAAGGTGTGTTCCTAAACTTCTCTTGAATTTAAACCACTTACTAGGTTTTGATCTGAGAAAGAAATTTGACATTAATTGACAAAATTGAGAGACCTAAGCTTGTATAAGAACACAGAAGTGTCATAATTCGTGTTCACTTTGCCTAACGTCTCTCGGAGAGCAGAGAGAGATTTAAACTGTTTCTTATAATCATTGGCCATATTTCAAATGCGAAAGTGTGTTTGTTGGTTTAATATTCAATCACGCTACAACGGAGCAACCAGTCGACGTGGTTTTTTGCATGGATACATTTAAAGACCTTGAGAGTGACATCTCTCTCCGCATCGTATTCTTTATTGCTGAGGGTTGTGACCTCTTTCCATTATTCCTACATCTAATGGTAGGTTTTCTTGGGATGCGGTGAGTTCAAAGAGCCTACGGAACTCGACTAGAAAAACGAGATTTTGACTCTTAGGTTTAACGGTTATGAATTAGTTATTATTATCAGTGATAAAATTGATTAGGGCTGCCAGGTAAAATGACATTTATCTCGGAAAATCAAAGAGTTTCCACGAGATTTTTTCCAAGTTTGCGCTACTAAGTACATATATTATGAAGAGGAAAGGTTTGTTTGTTTGTTATCGATAAACTCTGAAACTACTGAACTACTTGCACTAAAGACATAATCATCAACATCAACCGACAGACGTCCACAGTGAACATAGGTCTTTAATAGGGTCTTCCACATGCTACGGGTTTGCGCCGCCTGAATCTTTGCGCTTGCGCTTGACGACAATCATGCTTTAAAGAAAGCAATGATGAGGTCCAAGTTGGAGCACGCTTACCTAGAAGATGCCTATTCACTCTTGGCTTGCAGGTATCTAAGGTATATATGGCAGGAAACACGGCCGCCGAAATGGCGTTCCAACCTTTAGGCTCTCCCCATTGCCCGCAGCATGAATCTGAGCTTTCTTATGATGGTTATATTATTATGTACATATAATATCTCATAAGAAATCTCTAACACACAATCCAGCTAAGTAGGTCCAATTTCAAAAAAAGCTAGCTAGCCGACAAATCTAACTCAGTTAGGCAGCCTTCGGGAACCTTCGAGATGTCTCTCGTCCAAAATTCCTCAATGCTTGAAGACCAGTCTTTGAATAGTGCATGATGTCAGTGATGAAAAATGGATCCGAAATATAGGTCTTTTTTGTACACAGGAAATGCCTGACGCATACCCCTCCGTCATGTGGGGCTTTCACCAAACTTGCACTACTACGAAATCCATTTCGGAACACGGCACCCGGAACGAGGCGCGCTATCTCCTAAAAAACATAGGTATAATACCTATTTAGAACACTTACTATCTGTCATCATAATCTATGACAACCTCCGAGTATTTACCTGGTAAAACCGTGACTTTAGAATAAATTTTAGTATATAAGCAGGCTTCATTTAGAAATGAAAAAATCCCTATTTTATTTTTCAACGATTTTAAACACAACTTTCATTCAAAAATAATAAGCTTAAATTCATTTTAAATAATATTTTGCGACGAAATGACGCGCACAGTCCTTCCGCCATGACAGTCCAGTGGACACTGAATTCCATAGAGCGCCTGCAAGAAAATAAATAGCACAGGAAGTTTTTTGGTTAGTTTTAGATTATTTAAGAAATGAAAAACATTTAGTATAAAACTAACAGTTCGAATTGATTGTTAAACCTAAACATATCATTTTCTGGAGGTTGGCTTCAAAGTATCAAGATGTTAAAGAAAATTTTTACGGAACAAGTTGCGAACAGCAATGTTTTCAACTTGTTTTTTTTTATTTATTGGGATAATGTATACTAAATTAAAAGAGGCCCTTATAATCTTCACAAACTGAAGTTTTTAATTGCATGTATTTAATAGCTGTTAATGCTTTAGAAAAATAAACAATTTACTTCAAAGTACAGCATTTTTGCGATTTGTCAAATAGCAATTACCTTAAGTGTTATGATAATAGTCTTACACCTTCTCTTATAGGGCTCTTAATTATATACTTGTAAGTTACGTCCGCGGATCCGATTTCATGTAAGTATTCACAATCTTCCGGTATGTCGCACTGTTTTTGATCTATTCTGCGAACCTGACTCTAATAATAATATCTACTCGCTACTCGTAGTACCTTTGTGAAGCTTGATTTTACTAACAACCTTTATTTATTTCTATTAATATTTAATTAGCAGATTAGAGTAACAGTAACACACACTTCACACACAAAGATAATTTTTAGGGTGTCATACCTCAAAAGGAAAAACGGAACCCTTATAGGATCACTTTGTCTGTCTGTCCGTCTGTCGCGTCTGTCAAGAAAACCTTACGGGTACTTCCCGTTGACCTAGAATCATGAAATTTGGCATCACAGAAAAAATATTAAAATGTGTTTCAATTTTCAAAGTAAGATAACTATACCAAGTGGGGTATCATAATATGAAAGGGCTTTACTTGTACTTTCTAAAACAGATTTTCATATATTTTTAAGCATAATAGTTTTTGATTTATCGTGCAAAATGTCGGAAAAAATATCCGAGTATACGGAACCCTCGGTGCGCGAGTCTGACTCGCACTTGTCCGGTTTTTTCGCTCTCTACGGCTTTATTTGTTAGGTAGAGTAAAAGGTTTAAATGGGTGTCCGGGTGTAAAGGTCCACCGTCGCTACGGAGTTAAAATCAACTTAGTCACATTCACATACGGTTACAATTAAGTATTGTTATATAGAAAAAAAAGGTTCCCACGAATTGAGAACCTCCACCTTTTTTGAAGTCGGTTAAAAATGAGCGCGCGGGTTGCACAGTCTTAGCTCAGTTTTTCTCTCTGTAAAAATGACATAGGTTAACCACCGAATCCAACTCGCCTGGGCAAGTAGGAGATCCGTAGAGGAACCGGAGTAACCGCCGCCGTAGCTCAATGGATTGCGAAGCTGAAGTGGCTACGTGTAGGGCACATAATTCGAAAAACCGTTAGCCGTTGGGGTCCCAAGGTGCTAGAATGATGACCTGGCACCGGAAAGCGCTGCGTTAGCAGACCTCCCTGTAGGTGGACAGCTTCCTAACGGTTTCAGGCGGCGCAAAACCGAGGCCCGTGGAGGTCTACAAGAGAGCATCAGTGGGCCTCTTTCGGTTGACGATAATGATGAAAAATAATATCATGTTCTTGGCCAGAATTACATAATATGTTTATCTATGTATTATAAAAAATAACGATTACTGAAACGGTTTGTATCCAATTCCCGCAGTGCCTGTATGAACTACTAGCTGATGCCCGCGACTTCGTCCGCGTGGATTTACGTTTTTCAAAATCCCGCGGGAACTCTTTGATTTTCCGGGATAAAAAGTAGCCTATGTGTTAATCCAGGGTATAATCTATCTCCATCCCACCAAAGCCGTCCAGATAATATTATTAGGATTGAGTTTTCTCTTGATATTATATTTTCAGGAAAACGGATTTGAGATTTTAACTCAAAAAATACGTTTCTACGATCTTTCATGCTCTCGTTTTGCGTTTGTGTCGTTTTATAAATTGAATGTAATCGTGATGTTACGTATTCATTCCGTCTTAAAATCATAAATAATTTTACACATACTGCTCTTTTGCATGTTAGTTGAAGCTTTTTGCTCTCGCTTTCTTGAATTATTATTTTATTATTCATTTATTGAATAGAAAATAGAGTCATGTTTAGCTATTGAGCAAAAGCTCATGACTTTATGAGTACCTACGCAGTATGCAGGAATGCCACTTCTCACTTTTATCATTTTCATTTTGTTTATTGTTGACAAAAAATTTCTTATTATTATTGATTACGAACTAAAAAAATCTTAACAAGATCAGAACACGAATAGGTATACCTAATCAACTTAATCACACGATTGAATTACAACGATTTTCAAGATAATTTTTCTATTGTAATTGTTGTATTTTCTTACCGAAATAGAAAAGGGGCGGAATCCTCGCCAAGATCCAAAAATTGTTTTTCAAATGCACCACATGTTTCGAAGTTCGTAAACGAGAGTTTTACGAGTACACTGCGCGCGCGCCTCTCCGCCACTGCGCGTGCGTGACGGTAGACCGTCTCACTCCTACTCTAAGAAGTTAAAAGACTTCTTACATAGGTACATACATATGAGATGAGGTGCATTTTTTAAATATAGGTGACAATTAAGCGTTAATTTCTAACGTCTCTTGGACCAAAGGCTTTCTGTCTTTGGTTGTGAGCGTATAACGACTGTGATGCAGGTCTAATGCATCTCTTTTGTTCTGTGGTACCAGTAGGTTTACACCTACGATCATCACAGTAAAAAAACCGGCCAAGTGCAAGTCAGACTTGAAAAATCTGTTTTGAATGATGAATCGAATGTACAGGTATAGCCCTGTATGAAACCTCAGTTGGTACAGTTAAAAATGTTACTTTGAAAAGTGAAATTCAATTTTTTTTAATCATGTAACCACAAATTCACGGTTTTCAGATTTATTCCTTTACTTGATCTATACAACGATAGCAGAAATAGACCTATCTACCTGCCAAATTTCATGATTCTAGGTCTACGGGAAGTACGCTATAGGTTTTCTTGACAGACACGACGGACGGACGGACGGACAGACAGACGGACAGACAACAAAGCGATCCTATAAGGGTTCCGTTTTTCCTTTTGAGGTACGGAATCCTAAAAAAAATTGTAACTTCTCAAATTAACGTTAACGGCGCGGTCTCGTCGTTAGTCACCCTATACAAATTTAAGGCTCTCATTTGAATACAAACCAATCGAACTCAATGAAATTTTGTAGACGCGTGCTAGAAACTGTCTGTGGTTTGCCGAATTTTCTTTAAAATATCGTTCGTTAATGTAATTACATGAGTTATAGCGGCAATAGCAATACTAATTCTGAGAAAATTTCAACTCTCTACCTAATTATTGTTCACGAGATACAGCCCGCTGACAGACAGACGGACGGACAGACAGCGGAGGCTTAGTAATAAGGTCCCGTTGGCACCTTTCGGGTACGGAACCTTAAAAGCATAATTTGTAGTCAAACTTATTGAGCGCGCACAGCTACCTTGTAGATACTTCCTATAAGTAAATCATTATCAGGAGTCCAATAGAAAGTGTAATTTACTTGAAATTGATCTTGATCTGAGTAAACATGTATAAAATTGATTTTATCTCCTGTATGAAGTTGCGTGAACGTTTGAATAGCAGCGGTAGCCACTAGGCACCACTTATCTCTGTTGTTAAGAGGGGTCTTACCGTCACTCGCTCCATACAAACGTAGTTCGTCTCTCATTGGAATAATAACCAATCATACTCAATGGAATTTTGTACAAACCTTCCGGGAACTAATATCTATGCCTTTGGTTTTCCAGATTTCCGTTAAAATATTCGGTTTCAAAGTTATGCGGTCTTAAAAATTCACATACAAATCTTTGAGCCCCTGTAATTTTAAAACCACATATTTTTACAAAAATCTAAAATACTACAGGCACAGATATTAGCTTCTTGAATATGTCTGCAAAATTTCATGGACTTTGGTTGCTTAATATTCAAATGAAATTGGGACTACGATTGTATGGAGTAAGTGACGGGGGGAGCCCTGTTAACATAATAATTTATTAGTTATTTTTAACCCCCGACCCAAAAAGAGGGGTGTTATAAGTTTGACGTGTGTATCTGTGTATCCGTCTGTGACATCGTAGCTCCTAAACTAATGAACCGATTTTAATTTAGTTTTTTTTTTTGTTTCAAAGGGGGCTTGATCGAGAGTGTTCTTAGCTATCATCCAAGAAAATCGGTTCAGCCGTTTGAAAGTTATCGGCTCTTTTCTAGTTACTGTAACCATCACTTGTCGGGGGTGTTATAAATTTTTAATTTACACTTGTGTTCGTAAATTAATGTAGCCTATATCACCCGGACTATAATAACGAAATACGAATTGATTGACATCTCATTTATCAAAATTGGCTCAGTAGTTTAGGCGCTGTGATAGAACAAACATAAATATAAACATAAGTACGTACATAAAAATAAGATTGCTAAAATCACAATCCTTCCTTTGCCGTAGTCGGGTAAATATTCGTATCGTGTACGTTTTATGGATCGTCATAATAATTTAACGTACGCTTGTCATGGTCAGGCGCAGATCTCGAGTGAAAGTCCGTGTCTCTGTATCCACCAGAAATTGCCGTAGTCTTTGCAGCCAGAACGCATTGTAGAAAGAGAGCCAACGCGTGCCAGACCTTCCTTATTTTATAAAGGCTGAAAATCAAACAGTTCGCACGGGTTTTATACCCACGCGGAAGAAGTCGCGGGCATCATACCACCATATCAGTAATTATAAAGTCATTACTAATATAATAGCAACAAATGAAATGTTTGTAGGCTCTAATTTGGCCATATCAATTTATAAGCCGTAATGAACTAAGAGCCAGCGCGTAATAGACCTCCGTTATTTTATAAAGGCTGAAAGTTTCTCTGCGTATTGCCGTCAGCACAGGGAGGAACGATCAGCGACTATAAAGTTTGAATCATGGTAGCTTTGGGAGATAACTGGTAACAAAGGTGTAAATAATATTACTTCAAAGTATAAAGTCAATTTTTTTCATCCTTAGAAATAGTAATCTTAGAAATAGTATTAGAAATCTCGTCATGCATTGCCAGACACTTAGTTTCGTGTCAACCCCAGTTTAATGGTGTCTGGCAGGGGGTTGCCACGGCATGCACTAAGTGTCCGGCAATACCTGACGTGTTTTTAATACTATTCCGAAGAAAATAAAAAAATTTGACTTTATACTTTGACCTAAGATTTTTTTTACACTTTTATTACCTGTTATCTCCCAAAACCACCATGAACCAAACTTCATAGTCCCTTCAGTCAGTGATCGCTCCTCCCTATGTTGGAGACAATACGCAGAGAAACTTTCAGCTTTTATAAAATAACGGAGGTCTAGCACGCGCTGGCTCTTAGTCCATTACGGCTTATAAATTGATATGGCCAAATTAGAGCCTACAAACATTTCATTTGTCGCTATTATATTAGTAATGACTTTATAGATTACTGGCTGATGCCCGCGACTTCTTCCGCGTGCGAACTGTTTGATTTTCCGAGATAAAAAGCAGCTTAATATGTGACTCTCCAGATTTTTAACTATACCCATGCAAAAAAAAAAACACCGTTTTGACGTGATTGAAAGACAAACCAACAAAAAAAACACACTTTCGTATTTAAAATATGGTTATTGATTTTATTATTGAAATACGATACGGTGGTGACCGCCCGCGGCTTCACACTTGTGAAAATATCGAAAAATCCAGCCTTGTCTACATTATAATGGTAACTTTATACATATAAAATTTGAGCTTTCTATGTCCAAGCATTTAGGCTGGGCGCTGATGAGTTAATTAGTGAGTTTTCTTTGATTATTTGAAATATGAAGGCCAAAATACATATGTTATCGACTAGAATCTGAATAATCGATGCCATCTTTCCGTGATCGCTTTTTCATTCTGTGATCGCGAAACACAAATTTCATTGATACCACTTAGATGCTTATATACTTCCAGTAGTTTCTACCTCACACATACAAAACCAATTCCCACAAATAGATAAGCAAATCTCTAAAAGCCGGAAACCGAAATTGGCAGTTCCTTTGGTGCTGAAGATGTTCATGTTTGCTATTCATAAAAAGGTGTATGTTTTATTTTACTTATACAAACATATTCAGATTATAAGTATAATATGTTGATCATATGTTAGAATCAATGTTTGTATGGCATTCCAGTAGAAGCAATGACTTTTGTACTAGTATTGCCTATTAACATGCCAAGTTCTTGCAAATTTTGATTTGCATGTTCGAGACTCTACGTACGTCGTACAACATAATATTACTTATTCAGCTATTCGTGTTATTGCCTACTAGTTCTTAGGATGAACCAGCTCAATTATGTACGTTTTGTAAGAGGTGGTTGGCATAGTTTTTGTTGTGGTTTCATGCCTAGCATTAATTTATTTATGTTGTCGTACCACATACTTTTTACTGGTTTCAGATCATATCGCGTATTGGGGTTGGTTATGTGAAACTGTGTTGTTAAGCACCTGTTTGCATTTTTTTTTTCAGTTTTGTAGGGTCCCGTACCCAAAGAGTGCCAACAGCATCCTATTAAGCCTCCGCTGTCTGTTCGTAGGTATATCTCTTCTAGGTATTCGTAGGTATATCTGTCTGTCTCATGAACCGTAATAGGTTGAAGTTTTCAGTTTGCATTTCTGTTGCCACTATAACAACAAATAATAACAATTTCAAAATGGCTGCCGTGAAAAAAAAAAAACAAAAGTGCCATAATATTATCTTGCGCATAATATTATCTTGTACGATGGGTACGGAAACTTTCGTGTGCGTACTTAACCAGTTTTTTTTTTTAGAAATTACCTAATATTTGCTGGGAGCAGTAATTGCACGGCGCGAAATATTCAAGTCATCTATTAGTTTTTTGTAAAAATCCTTAATCGAGCTGTAATTTCTATAATTTGTATTTTATTACTACCGTGAAAGCGTTTATCACAGAATCTGAAACTGTGAACAAATTGTTTCCTTGTTTTATGAAATACCAGTAGCAATGTTTTGATTGTATCGGTGTTCACCTTTGGCTGGCAACTATTGCTTTAAATGGCAACGTCCGCTTCCCAGACTTCTATCTTATTCAAATTTGTAAGCCATCATGCCCGTCTGTCGTGTCTGTCAAGAAAACCTATAGGGTACTTTCCGTTGACCTAGAATCAGGTAGGTAAATGCTATAGCACAAGTAAAGAAAAAATCCAAAAACCGTGATTTGGTTACATCACAAAAAAATTAAGACACCTATACCAAGTGGGGTATCATATGAAAGGGCTTTACTTGTACATCCTAAAACAGATTTCTGTTTATTTTTATTACTCACAACAGATAAACGGACAACAAAGTGATCCTATAAGGGTTCCGTTTCTCATTTTGAGGAATGGATTACGGAACCCTAAAAAAGAAATAATTTCAAATGAAAATGATTTAAAAGTAGCAATAATGCCCATCACTAGCCAGGTGTTCATGTCACCTTACGCCTAGTGACATCAATGAACCTTCCTGACACACTTTTCTCTCGGTCCATCATTTCCGAGGAAGTGACCCCTGCACTGGTGGCATGCCGCTTTAGGAATACAACTGGCGACCTCTGACTTGCAAGTTTTATTGTTTTCATCTAGGGCGCGTCGTTCATTACATGAGCTATTGATTTGTTCCGTGTTGTATTATTGGAGAGGTATAATGAAAAAAATACATAGAATAAAATAAAATCACACTTACCTTTCCAATCTAATAGACTACAGGCCCATGTTTAAAAATGGGTGGGTCATATGAACCACCAGGTGACGTATACAGGACGATATAAGAGCATAAAATAATAAGTTTCAGCACTATGCCGTCACTTGTAAGCTGTCCAACAGAGTGCTGGTGAGAATTGAAAAGTGCAGGTAGAGTGAGTACATTTTGGTCATATATTTTTGTACGGCATTTTTACCATCGATAGATCCATGAAAAATAATAAGAAAGCGCGCAGTGCCGTAAAAAAATGGTGCGCCACAAAGTCAGTAAATGTTTTGATTTTCTGACAATTTCCGGGGTAAATTTGGTCATTTAATTCTGTACGGCACTAGTTTCATACTGTTTCAATACAGCCTCTAATCCATTATTCCGCAACGCCGTACAAAAATCATGCGACAAGGGGAAAAAATTGAGGGTAGCAACCCCCTCTCTTTCCGTGGTCCGGGGGGTGATTTGAGAAAGTACGGCTTTGGTTCCAAAACATTATCTAGCACTCAAAAGTACTATTAAAAATAATGCCGTAAAAAAATTAGTGTTCATTTGAATGTGTATCAATAATTATCTTAATTTCATGGTATACTTAATTTTTAAAGCTGTAAAATCATTTGACTCTGTACGGCAACTTTTTTTTTAACATGATAGTGTAAAATACTATTGTTATATAGTATTGCCGTTCAAAAGAAACTGTTCTAAAAAAAATTATAGATAAATACAAAAACTGAAATTTTTCAAATTATTGCAAAAGTTTAAATATTCATAGATTAATAAAATATAGCAATTTTCTACGCTTTTCCCTTGTTTTAAATAGTATTAAGATAAATAAATTAGGAAAAAATTATGCCGTACATTTTAATGCAGACCATATCTTTTAGGCTGATGAAAATGACGCTACCATTTTAAGGGTAGTACTTTATGGCCATCTGATACTGTACGGCATTAACATATTTTTGAAGAGAACAATTGATAATATGATAAAATCACTATGCCGTCTAACTGAAGTGAACGGGTGTGTATATAATATCCACATCCCCTACAAACCTTTGGACCAACGAAAATGTACGGCATGTAAAAAAATATTATCTATGCATAAAACACTTTCAAAATAAATTAATTTTATGTTGTTTCAAATCACCCCCCGGACCACGGAAAGAGAGGGGGTTGCTACCCTCAATTTTTTCCCCTTGTCGCATGATTTTTGTACGGCGTTGCGGAATAATGGATTAGAGGCTGTATTGAAACAGTATGAAACTAGTGCCGTACAGAATTAAATGACCAAATTTACCCCGGAAATTGTCAGAAAATCAAAACATTTACTGACTTTGTGGCGCACCATTTTTTTACGGCACTGCGCGCTTTCTTATTATTTTTCATGGATCTATCGATGGTAAAAATGCCGTACAAAAATATATGACCAAAATGTACTCACTCTACCTGCACTTTTCAATTCTCACCAGCACTCTGTTGGACAGTTTACAAGTGACGGCATAGTGCTGAAACTTATTATTTTATGCTCTTATATCGTCCTGTATACGTCACCTGGTGGTTCATATGACCCACCCATTTTTAAACATGGGCCTGTAGTCTATAATGATTAGAAAGAAAACAAGTAAAAAAGTAATATTTCTGTCTAAAATTTAACCGTTGCTGGGAAGAGGTTTCGTTTTCTAGCAGAGAGAGGAAGAAATATGTCAATACTTTTGAACGCTACGCTGTTATAGGTAATAATGTTTATACGTATACTTCGCCCTAGCTTGTTCCAGCGTAGCGAAAAAATCGTAAGTCTATGGTTCCAGCCATTTTGGCCAAGTCTACCTATTAATATATTTGACAGGTTACAAGTTTTTAGTTTTTACACATCTGCTTGACGATCGTACGACTTTTCAGTAATTAGTTCATTACAGAATATAAATCCTCCAAGGTCCGCATTTATGACCCCAGGAACATTCTAGGCCAAAAGGAATCATGAAGATTCGTAACTCCATATCATATACGGTTCTTTGTCTACTTAAAAGTTATAGGATTGAAAGAGAACATCATTAAACTGTAAACAATATACATACATAATATGCATCGGTCGCCATCTTGAGTAATTTCCTTTCTTTTTAAACTTCGGTCTGTCACGATGGAACCACACTGTTTCGCAGCTTCCACGTTCAAGTCCATTTTTTAACGATGCAGTGTACAATCCAAGACACAGATGGCGTTGGTCTTACAAATAAATCAATAATATAATAAATTCATACATACATAGTTTTGATTCAATGAATATGAGACAAATCTCTGTACTTATCTGCTTTCTTCGTCGTGCTTTGCCCTCGGAACTATTATCTAAGAATTTAGCTTCAAATCTTTTTCAATTTGCTTAAATCAAAGTTAAAAGTTATACAACATTCCCTTATAATAAATAATACATGATTCGTTCTTATAATAATTTATAATTCTCGGGGATAATCATTGGCGGTCTAGTGAAATAAACAGGGAAAAAGGGAAATATAAATTGTAGGTAAGCATATCTGCATTTAATGAGATGGTATTAATGGAAATCTGACACCTAGTGCCTGCTAGTTACTTTCAGTCTATGCTCACTTGAATTTGTGTCATGGTACTCTAACTGGTTAGTTAGTAAATAATTAATTATTAAAATCGCGATTCGTGTAATTGCTATGACAGGCTTGACTGACATCATAGTACAAGGTGGTTCCTGCCGAGTAAACCATACTCATTATTCATAAAATACTCAGGTAACTACATATTAGAATGCAATTTAGTAGCCTTAAATAAAACCATTTAAAGTCACCATTAATTCTTTATATTGAAACTACTTACATCTAATTTTATCAAAATAATACTATACCTATCTATTTTATTGTCATCTGAGAACACCGAATTCAGTAACTATATTACAGAAAAGATTACAATAGTATATTTATTTACAAGACCAAACCATATTATTATAACTTGATTTAAGTAATACTTAGTGTAAAAATTTCCTCGGGTCGGACTTAACGAGTACGTTTTCATAAGTGGGCCCAGTTATGCCAAAATGAACCACATTGTATTGAATTTGAGAATATGACACTAACAGCTGAATAAAAAAAAATAGGCAGGTTCTATTTAATATGTGGGTTGATTACTTGATTCATGTATTTCTTTTTTTTTTTTGTCCAACCCACAGTACAAATTATGTAGCTAAAACTCTTGTTTAAATAATTAAAACATTTTTTTTCCGTACCCCATACGTTCAATCAAGTTAACAATGCACAAATCACACTGTCATATTCTATTCCATCCCCAATATACTCGTAACTTTAGATGAAATAAAGACTAGAAATATTACATGTATCATGACATATTAGTATGTGAACAAAATTGTTAATATTTATTTGAAGTCTAATTAACCTTCTGTAGATCTATGGCCATATTGAAAATTTAATTACCTAATATTATAGCCCTTCATCATCTGTCAACCATACATTTTGTATTAAGGCTATTACTTCTTGAAAAAAGTTGCTCTATTTTCGAACATTTTAAAGATCTACGTTTCCTCTTATTTGTCTTTGGTAACCATGTTTCTTTTATTAAATCACTTCCTTTTTCTGCAATCATAATAACTGGAGCATTAATATTGCCGTTTGTAACTGCCGGCATAATACTTGCATCAATTACACGCAGACCTTCTACACCATACACCCGCAGTTGTGGGTCCACTACTGCCATGGGGTCACTAGATGGGCCCATCTTTGCGGTACAAGAGAGATGGTATATTGTCATAGTATATTGTCTGATATAACAATCCCAGTATTCATCTGTGTAAAGGGGTAAATGTTTGCAATTAGGAACTGGTTTGTCATTAAATCTGGCACCTAAACGTTTCATAGCCTTAGTTTCCCCTACTGCTAAGGCTGCTTTTACACCTTCCCGCAGGACACCGACATCATCAGGATGTGTTAGGTAATTATGTATCATAATTGGATATTCTAAGGGATTTTTAGACCTCAGTTTAATAAAACCACGGCTCTTAGGTCGTAGCATCATGGGAAAAATACCAAAAACGTCTCTGTTCGATATATGACCAAACATTTCTTCATAAAATTCATCTGTAATCCCATGTGCTTTTTTAACTTGAGTTCCTCCGTCTGAGGGTATCGAAGCTGAAGTCATCATGAACTCTATATCAGGCCAGTCTTCTGTTGCATTGGCATATTTTGTATTTATAAAGGCCACTACTTCCAAGCCAATACTAGAGGTTAATGGCCCATTTTCTGTTACAGCATAGCGCAACGCTGAGTTGATATTGACAAGTCTGTTCATGACTAAACTTATGGGATAGTCGACTTGAAACACGATTCCACCGACAGCAATGTGATCTTGCAAATTTCTCCCAACACCAGGAGAATCGTAGATAACATTAATGCCTACTTCTTTCAAGTGACTCGCCGGACCAACTCCTGAAAGCATAAGCAATTGAGGCGATGCAATCGCACCCGCAGATAATATAACCTCACGTTTCGCATAAATAACTTGTTTTTCAGTATCTCTAATAAATTCAACGCCATATGCTCTTTTCTTCTCTTGATCAATCAAAACTTTGGTTACATGAGAAAATAGAGAAATATGCAGGTTTTGTCGTAATCGAACGGGCCTGAGAAAGGCCTTTGCTGTGGAACATCTGGTTCCTCTTCGCATGGTAAATTGGTACCAAGCATAGCCTGTTTGTTGTGCTCCATTTACATCTATTATATCGTAGCCTGTTTCTTCACCAGCTTGTAGAAAAGCTGCGCCAATTGGTGTATTGTATGGAGCATCTTGTACTGTCAGATATCCACCTGAAATATTTACAGCAAATATGTAAGTTGCATGTTGTAAAATATAGTTGTAATCAGCCTTACTATCAGTGAAACAATGAAAGATTTAAAAATAAATATCTTAAAAACGTGATACTTTTTGGAAAAAATGCCAATAATGTTGACAGTAGGTAATTGAAAAATTGAAGATGCTCTTAAATTGTTAGAGCCTAGAAAACATTTACAAAATACTAGATGATGGCCGTGATTTTGTCCACGTGGTTTTAGGCTTTTCAAAATTACAGGGAAACTCTGATTTTTCGAGATAAAAAGAAAGTTAATAGCTTGTTTATACATACCGACTGAGTGATGTTTGGTATTTTTAGCTAAGTAAGGATTTCTTTGATCTTCAGACTTTTTGAAATATGGTAAGACATCATCATATCCCCACCCAGGGTTGCCAAATGATTCCCACTGATCAAAGTCTCGTTTGTTGCCACGAATGTAAAGCATGGTGTTAAGGACGGATGATCCACCGAGTACTTTTCCTTTGGTCCAACTACAACGTGTATCTATCATAGCTTGACAGGCCGAGTCTTGAGGTTCAGTCCTAGAAATGTGTTCATACATAAATGTACATTTAAGTAATTGAAAAATTAGTAATCAGTAAGACATTTTGAAGTAGACATTGATTAAACTTTCATAGCTCTGCTTTTAAACTGTAATTTTGCTTATCAGAGATGACATGACTGCAGTCAAACCCTTACGTCATATTTATTATTAAAAAAGCAGACAATATTTTATTTTACATAGCATATATTATCATATAGTTAGCTTTTGCTAAGTTCTTACCGGTATTTCCAATCCAGTTTGCTTTTGTGAAGATACAAGGATAATAATGGTACATCGCTAATATCATTTTCGTGTCCTCCTGCTTCCAATAAAAGGACATTCCAGCCTTCGATTTCTGTCAGTCTATTCGCTAGAACAGACCCAGCGGAGCCTCCTCCTACGATGATGAAATCATACTCTTCCCGTAGATACTTTTGGTTAAACGGCCTGTTCTCTGGATCTAGGAGATCGTAGTTGAAGTAAGCCATGGCTGCCAACATGAGGGGTATGAATGTCAGCTTGCCTATCCCCCCTATTGTGAGCGCTGCTTTAGCAGCTGCCGAAACTGTTGTTAACACTCCCATTTTGAATCAGCTGCGCATCGCTCTGAAATTAAACAAATTATTTTTATTATTTCATCATAGATACTAATACTAATGTATAAATGAGGAAGTGTCTGTCTATCAGCTAGCGTAGCATGTGCACGACCGATCTTACCAATTTTGGTCTACTGATAGCTTCATCCCGTGGAAGGCTTACATTTTATCTCGAAAAATCAAAGAATTCACAAGAAGTGTTTTTCGGACTATCTCCAATGATGACATATGGATCCTAGACATGTCGTTAACTATGGTCATCCAGCGGGCTCTATATGGTCAAGTCAGAAATGAGGAGAGCCGTAGGGGAACCAGAGTACCCGACAGCTCAATAGGTTGCGAAGCCTATGTGGCAAGGGCAGAACACATTGTTACGTTATGGTGCCGTTAATTTTTGAAGTCAATAAAAAGTAAAATAGGTTGCACAAGGCTATATGATGCTAAATGTTAAAGTTAAAAGGTCCAAAGTTAATAAACCCTGACTTTTATAATCAATTTTGCTTTTATTTTACGGCCACAGTTTGACGGTGACCGTACTAATATCAACCGCTTTTTTTGCTGTAAGGAACCAAGCGAGTTAAATCAACATTTCATACTACAAAATAGAGAATTTGAAGAATTTTACATAGGTAGTTTCGACGCGGCCCGATGGACGTGATATCAAAACCTTGTCCAATTCAAACTTTTCTACCTTGAGTTACTTTCACAATGCAATAATCACAAAACTGCAGAAAAACCTGTGGAAACTCTTTGATTTCCGGAATAAAACCGGATAAATATGTAACTGACCAGGTATATAACTATATCCACACACAAAAAAAAAACACGCCGAGCCGTTGCGGATTGATTGAAGGATAACCCAATAAACCAATAAATCAACCAACAAACACAGTTTCGCATTTATAATATAGGTAGAGTATTTGATATAAAAAATCTAAAAGAAGATGAAATAAGTATATAGTCAATGTGAATCTAACAAAAGTAACTGTGTGGCTTTTGACCACAAAGTCTTGCCAACCACAAATTATGAAAGATGAAAGGAAAGATGTGGGTCTCGAATATATTTCATAGTTTACATTGCACGAACGACTTTTAAAACGTTTTACTACAATTTATTTCATTTCGTTTGTAATAATTTTCCTCTAATTACTTATAGGTATCTTTTAAACTCTAATTTCAACATAAAAAATACTCTGAAGTTTTTTCATTTCTGCGATTTCATGACCGTATTTTGATGATTGTAAAGATTAAGAGGGGTCTCTCCGTCACTCGCTTCATACAAATGTAGTTCCAATTTCATTTGAATATCCAAAGTCCATGAAATTTTGCAGACATATTCTAGAAACTAATATCTATGTCGAAACTGGGTCGAAATATCGATATCACCAAATCATCGTATATATTCACATTACTATATTATGTCGTTTATCCATAAAATAAGCCTTAAATCAATAAAATTAAAGACGCTTATCTTTTAATGAACATGTACGAATTACAGTACTTACAGTACAGTTATCAATAATTTTATCCAGTGTACCCACGACAAGTTATTTTATTGTAATAAATTGGTTGCATAAGACTAATTAAGTATTAATGTATGTAATTCATTAATCAATATTTGAGTAAGTAGTTACTAAGCAATTGTGAATTGACACATACTATATTATTATGTAGATCGACAAAAAGTAAAACTTAGAGTCACTTCCTATCCGCGCTGAGGACATTGAGTAACAATCTATTAAAACTATATAAATGATAAATATTATAATTCCAAAAATATAAGTTTACAGTAAGAATGTTCTGGATTAACGAGAGCAACGTGGTATAAAATACGTATCTAGATGATCGGAAATGTAACTAAAGTAGCCAATTTAATAGAACCACATTATTTGATTAAAATGCCAGGGCATGCCCTGGCACACAATTATATGTAACTGACAGATGTCAAAATATGTGATATCTACGAAATCGACCGTACTTAACACAGTTTTTTTTTACAAATTATGGAGTTCTGATAGAATTCTTCGAATCCTCTCGTATACATATTAATATGTAGGATAAGTATCGCTTGACTGTTATTATTTTAATCTAAATAAGTACCTAAATATTTTGGTCCCATGGGAGTTGGAATATTCCTGTCATCTGTTCAAATCACACTAATAACAATATTCATGAGACCTATATGATTATGTCTGCTTATTGTCTTATTAAATTCACTTTTATTAATTCACTAGCTGACGCCCGCGACTTCGTCCGCGTGGATTTAGGTTTTTCGAAATCCCGTGGGAACTCTTTGGTTTTCCGGGATAAAAAGTAGCCTATGTGCTAATCCAGGATATTATCTATCTCCATTCCGAATTTCAGCCAAATCCGTCCAGTAGTTTTTGCGTGAAGGAGTAACAAACATACACACACACACACACACACACACACACACACATACAAACTTTCGCCTTTATAATATTAGTGTGATGTGAGAATAAGGTTGCTCTCAAGTCAATTAATTATACACTACAATAGTTGCGTTGCAACATCTAATCGGTTCACCGGTAAACGTCTGGGTTAATAGATTTTTGCAACGTTGTAGTTATGAATATAATACTTGAGACGTATGAGCATTATAATATCAAGTTTCGTACTACGTAGTAGTCCAACTAATGTAGATCTGAAAAAGAAAAAATGTTCTACCATTGTAATTTCAAGGAAAAAGGGGAGAAAGAAAATCTTAACGTTCGCAAGTATCGAATCTACGTAAAGAAAACTATAATAAGAGCAATGAGGCTTACGAAATTGCCTAGAAACATGTGCCTTGCTATTGAAATATAAATAGTTTTTGTGTACTACTGAACTACAGAACAGGAAGTATGTTTTTGAGGTAAAATTAATATGAAGTTAAACTGGTGTTAAACATGTAAAACAGTTCCCTTGTCTTGTCGGTCTGGTAGTTAATGAAAATTATTTCTGATTTTTTAGTTAATTCACTTGATCCGTCCCGGCTTCCTCGTAAAATGTTTTGACTGATAATAGTGAAACCCTTATTGATTTGCAGTTGCACTGAGAAGCTTAGGTGCCAATTATTTTTTTTTCACCGAAATCAAAACCTTTTCCTAATAGGCAAGAAATAAAGATGAATGTAATTAGGTAATGTGTCATGTTCTTATTACATAATGTGGTTAAACTTAATAGTGTATTGTTTACTGAGCTATTACACTGATCGATTTGGTTTGCTGTTAAAACGGGATTCATTATCATTTAGAACATTTCATAAGAAAGGTTTGTATGACATATTTTAACATAACATATTTGTCTGTGGACTAGGTAAGCCTACAAGTGTGAAGCCGGAACGGGTCAACAAGTAATTAATAAACCTAAAGTCCAACTGAGATTGCGAAGGTAACCAGTTGGATTTGCCAACACACTCACGACAGTCAGGCCATTACCGAATGCCGCCGACCTTGATAGCCAAACACGTACTGTACCTATATTCTTAACTGTTATCAGTAATACTCGTTATCGTGTGCACCACCTTCCCCTGTTTAAAGGGTTCCGTACATGAATGGACCCTATCACTAAGCCTTCGTTGTCCCTCCGTCTGTCTGTCAGCGGACTGTACCTCATGAACCGTATTAAGTAGAGAGATGAAATTTTCACAGAGTGTATATTTCTATTGCCTCTATAACGACAAATAGTAAAAATTTCAAAATGGCCGCCATATCAATTTAAAATAAAATAAAAAGTACATAATCTTGTACGATGGTACGGAACCCTTCGTGTCCGACCCGCACTTGACCGATTTTTCCTCTAGCTGGAAGCCCATATTTCAAGATATCGCTAGATTTCACCAAATTCATCTGGTTCGCATTTCACTCAACAATGAATACCAGTGTTGTCATTGCAATTTAGATATATTATACCTATACCTACTACAAATACTTTTTGATAGGGTTAGAGTTGAAATCTAGATATTTTTTACATACACACAAAAACATTATAAAATACTTGTTAATCCATTATCTGGTTTGCAGAATTCCATTACTTGTATTGAAAGTGAAGTTTTTTATATTTTAACATTGTGTTTGTGGCTGCACACTCGTTGAAGTCTTTAGTATAGTCCGACAAAAACGAACTTTTTCGTGTACAACTCTAGTAGTAATTAACCCCCAAACGAAACCCAAAAAGAGGGGTGTTATAAGTTTGACGTGTGTATCTGTCTGTGGCATCAGTTACTAATTTTACATGTAACCTAGAGTATACTTATTCTTATTTTTTCTAACTACTTAACATTTACACTATATATATAATAAAAATAACCTAATCTCTACATTAAAATAATATTACATTGCAATTAACTTATTTGACTTTTATGTAAGGGCCGCCAGTGGCGGTAAAAGCCTCCTCCATTGTATTCCATTTAAACCTATCTCTACAGATGTATTGGAAGTGAATTGAACTCTTGATTGTGTAAAAACATGTAAATATATTTGGTATTCAATATGCACAGTCCGGCTTAGGATAATAAGCAGATCCTGTTAAAAATAGGAAATTGTTAGTTTGAAGATATTCAACTAACTTCCATGTTTGGTAAATTTTATCAAAGTTATTCACTGAAACCGTATAACATAATACGAGTATAATTTCAACGCAGTTATTGAAATGAGAAAATTTTATCGTATTATTTTCATTTAAAAAATCCAAAAGTTTACCTATGTGAACTTTAATACTTGTTAAACAAGTGTCACAAACAGTCAACACAATTTCATAGTAATATATACTAATATAATAGATGCGAAAGCGTGTCTGTTTGTATTTTATTAACCCCCGACCTATAAAGAGGTGTGTTATAAGTTTGAAGTGTGTATCTGTGTATCTGTCTGTGGCATCGTAGCTCATAAACTAATGAACCAATTTTAATTTAGTTTTTTTTTTGTTTGAAACGTGGCTTGATCGAGAGTGTTCTTAGCTATAATTCAAGAAAATCGGTTCAGCCGTTTGAAAGTTATCAGCTCTTTTCTAGTTTTCTAGTTACTGTAACCTTCACTTGTCGGGGGTGTTATAATTTTTTAATTTACTCTTGTTACATTGATAGTAGGTACGTCAAACATTTCCTCGCGATACCAACACGGTCCAAGGGACCAATTCTCTGACTCGCACTTGGCCGGTTTTTGTACACAAAATGTCAATTTCAATTCCCGGTACGGTCGGTGGAGAGCTTTAATCAGCACAAAAAATAACTGTCATTTTCTATGGCGTGAACTCTTTCAGCGTACTCGTATTATATTATACTATATATAGCTCGATTACCACTGACTGACTGACTCATTGACATAATTGTTCTCCTAGAAGGAGACGGAAAATGATATAGTGATGTAAGGGAGTTGTGTTCGGTTTCGGGAACCCTCTGGGGAAAAATTATGACATTTCAGAAAAACAAGATGGCGGCCGGTGTGATTTTTGCAGCTCCGTTGTTTTCCAACCGATTTCGTCGAATTTTGCAAACTTTCAAGAAATTGGTTAAAAATTAATAAAAAAAGTAGAAAAAATTGAAAAAACAAAATGGCGGCCGAGCCGTAGCGTTTTGAAAATTTTGAATTTTCGACCCCGAACCGCGGTGCCACAGATCCGAGACGGGGTAGTCGAGGATAACTATTTTTTCGTGTTTCGCCCACGATTATCCTGTATTTTGATAGAACGGGAGTGGTTTTAAAAATTTCAAGATGGCGGCTGTCATGGCGGCCGTTTTGTTCGAGGTACGAAAAAACGCAATTTTAAAAGTTAAATATCTCAAAGTTGGCAACATCGGAGCGATTCGGATTCTATGAAGCGGTTGTACGTATAGACTGGAGGTATAGATCGGTGTGAAAAAATTACCCCATTTTTAGGGAAATTTCAAGATTTTCGGGAAATTGTAAAAAATCGAAATACGTACTTTTAGCAAAATCCGAGTATGAGTGATTACGTGTTTTACTCGTACAAATGACATTTGGGTATTTTTGTCACCGGAGACTGGCAACACTGGAATTTATCAAAGTAAAAGTGATTTTCGACACGGTCTTTTTCACGGTATCCCCTTTCGTGTTGGTGCGAGCGAGAGGAAAGATTGAAACGTCATCGGGCGCGGTATATCCTGTAGTTAATAGGAAAATTATGAAACCGTGTAAAATCTTTCTGTGAAACGAGTTGGCGGCCATTTTGTATTTTTTTTTATTTTTCGAAATTTTGACCACGTTTTTGAGGCAGTTGGCAACATTTTGGAAAGTCAGTATGTATGAATCGATTGTGTATCTCGGCTTGCAGTATGGAGATATGCAACAGGTGTTGCCACTTTTGGGGAGATTTTCGAGATTTTCCCCAAAAACTCCTCCTGTAAAATTTTGTATGAAAATTTTTTTTTTCACTGATGGTGTCAGATAGAAAACAAAAACTTAGTAAGCCAAAATTATGGAGAGAGCTGATGATTGAGGATATCGGAAACGGGTGAAGGGCCCGCTTAAGGTATTGAAGATAGGTGGGGGGTGCTCGAGCAAATGTCATTCATGACGTCATCCAATTGCCAAAAAGCTGGAAAAAAATTCAAAATGGCGAAGAAAAGATGGCCGCCATACAAATTTCGCCGGTGTCCAGCTCGGAGGGTATAAAAGATGGAAGTGTGGTTTTGTGGCAAGAGATGATCAAGGTCCAAAGGTCTACTCGATGAATAGAAAAAAAATTCAAAATGGCGGATTTTTTTTCCCCATAGAAAATGTATGGCGAATATTGAATGTCTCATTCTCCTAGAAAGAGACGGAAAACGATACGATAATGTAGGACAGATGTGTTTGGCTGGTGAAAGCAAGTAGGGAAAAATTATGACATTTCAGAAAAACAAGATGGCGACCGACGTGATTTTTGCAACTCTTTTGTTTTCCAACCGATTTCGTTGAAACTCACAATCTTTGAAGAAAGTAGTAAACGATTGATAGAAAAAGTGGAATTTTTTGGAAAAACAAGATGGCCGCCGTATAAATTTCGTCGGTGTCTATCTCGGAGGCTATAAAAGATGGAAGAGTGGTTTCTTGGCAAAAGATGATCAGGGTCCGAAGGTCTACTCGGTGAAACAAACTCTGCATGCTCGCGGACCACTTTAGTGGTCCGCGCACCCACGCACCCTACTAAATTATTATCCTAATTTACAAAAAAATAATATGGATATCGTTTTCAGGGTTTTCCAGGGTGCTGATTTTGATAATGACATTTATTTTCAAATCCAAGATGGCGGACTTACATTTTCTACAATAAATAGAAATGCCTGTCATTTTATGGGGTTTTTCGGGGTGAATTATGTATCTTAATAAATCAATTTGGTTTTATATAATAAAGTTAACCCAACCACGTCACGCGAGCTGCTTTAGCAGCTCGCGCACCGAGCAAAACACTAGTTATACTATATATAGCTCAATTACCACTGACTGACTCACTGACTCATTGACATAATTGTTCTCCTAGAAGGAGACGGAAAATGATATAATGATGTGGGGGAGTTGTGTTCGGTTTCGGGAACCCTCTGGGGAAAAATTATGACATTTCGGAAAAACAAGATGGCGGCCGACGTGATTTTTGCAGCTCCGTTGTTTTCCAACCGATTTTGTTGAATTTTGCAAACTTTGAAGAAAGGAGTAAACCATTAATGGTAAATGTCGAAAAAATTGGAAAAACAAGATGGCGGCCGAGCCGTAGCGTTTTGAAAATTTTGATTTTTCGACCCCGAACCGCGGCGCCACAGATCCGAAACGCGAAATCGAAAATTATAATTTTTTTCTTGTTTTGCTTACAATGATCCTGAATTTTGACAGAACGGGAGTGATTTTTAAAAATTCAAGATGGCGGCTGTCATGGCGGCCGTTAAGTTAGAGGTACGAAAAAACGCAATTTTAAAAGTTAAATATCTCAAAGTTGGCAACATCAGAGCGATTCGACTTCTATGAAGCGATTGTACGTATAGGCTCGAGGTATTGATCGGTGGGAAAAAATTACCCCATTTTTAGGGAAATTTTAAGATTTTCGGGAAATTGTAAAAAATCGAAATAAGGACTTTGTGCAAAATCCGAATATGAGCGATTATGTGTATTGATTGTACAAATGACATTTGGGTATTTTTGTCGCCGGAGACTGGCAACACTGGAATTTATCAAAGAAAAAGTGATTTTCGACATGGTCTTTTTTCAGGGACGATCATTTCGCGTGGGTGCGAGCGAGATGAGAGATTGAAACGTCATCGGGAGCGGTATATCCTGTAGTTATTGGAAAAGTTGTACAACGATGTAATTTATTTCTGCAAAACGAGTTGGCGGCCATTTTGTATTTTTTTTAATTTTTCGAAATTTTGATCACGTTTTTGAGGCAGTTGGCAACATTTTGGAAAGTCAATATGTATGAATCGATTGTGTATCTCGGCTGGCAGTATGGAGATATGCAACCGGTGTTGCCACTTTTGGGGAGATTTTCGAGATTCGAGACTAAGAAACTCCTGTAAAATTTTGTATGAAAAATTTTTTTTTCACTGATGGTATCGTATAGAAAACAAAAACTTAGTAAGCCAAAATTATGGAGACAGCTGATGATTGAGGATTTCGGAGACGGGTGAAGGGTCCGCTTAAGGTATTGAAGATAGGTGGGGGGTGCTCGAGCAAATGTCATTCATGACGTCATTCAATTGCCAAAAAGCTGAAAAAAAATTCAAAATGGCGAAAAAAAGATGGCCGCCATACAAATTTCGCTGGCGTCCAGCTCGGAGGGTATAAAAGATGGAGGTGCGGTTTCGTGGCAAGAGATGATCAGGGTCCGAAGGTCTACTCGATGAATAGAAAAAAAATTCAAAATGGCGGAATTTATTTTTCCATACATTTTGTATGGCGAATATCGGATGTCTCATTCTCCTAGAAAGAGACCGAAAACGATACGATAATGTAGGGGAGATATGTTTTGGTGCGCGATATGAGTAGGGAAAAATTATGACATTTCAGAAAAACAAGATGGCGGCCTATATGATTTTTGCAACTCTTTTGTTTTCCAACCGATTTCGTTGAAACTCGTAATCTTTAAAGAATATAGTAAACGATTAATAGATAAAGTGGAAAATTTTGGAAAAACAAGATGGCCGCCGTACAAATTTCGTCGGTGTCTATCTCGGAGGCTATAAAAGATGGAAGAGTGGTTTCTTGGCAAAAGATGATCAGCGTCCGAAGGTCTACTCGGTGAAACAAACTCTGCATGCTCGCGGACCACTTTAGTGGTCCGCGCACCCACGCACCCTACTTTATTAACCTCAACTACCCCGTTTTTACAAAAAAATGACTTGGATGTCGTTTTCAGAGTTTTCCAGGGCGCTGATTTTGATAACGACATTTATTTTGAAATCCAAGATGGCGGGCGTGCACTTTTTAAGAAAAAAAATGATATAGGTGTCGTTTTATGGGGTTTTCGGGGTAATTTGTGTATCTTAATAAAAAAAATCGGTTTAATACAACTCATAAACCTAACCACGTCACGCGAGCTGCTTTAGCAGCTCGCGCACCGAGCAAAAGCTAGTTATACTATATATAGCTCGATTACCACTCACTGACTCACTCACTCATTGACATAATTGTTCTCCTAGAAGGAGACGGAAAATGTTATAATGATGTAGGGGAGTTGTGTTCGGTTTCGGGAACCCTCTGGGGAAAAATTATGACATTTCGGAAAAACAAGATGGCGGCCGAGGTGATTTTTGCACCTCCGTTGTTTTCCAACCGATTTCGTTGAATTTTGCAAACTTTGAAGAAAGTAGTAAACGGTTAATAGAAAATGTAGAAAAAATTGGAAAAACAAGATGGCGGCCGAGCCGCAGCGTTTTGAAAATTTTGATTTTTCGACCCCGAACCGCGGCGCCACAGATCCGAGACGGGGTAGTCGAGGATAATTATTTCTTCGTGTTTCGCCCACAATTATCCTGTATTTTGACAGAAAGGGAGTGATTTTTAAAAATTCAAGATGGCGGCTGTCATGGCGGCCGTTATGTTAGAGATATGAAAAAACGCAATTTTAAAAGTTAAATATCTCAAAGTTGGCAACATCGGAGCGATTCGGCTTCTATCAAGCGATTGTACGTATAGGCTCGAGGTTTAGATTGGAGGAAAAAAATTACCCCATTTTTTGGGGAAATTTCAAGATTTTCGGGAAATTGTAAAAAATCGAAATACGGGCTTTTTGAAAAATCCGAGTATGAGCGATTACGTGTTTTGCTCGTACAAATGACATTTGGGTATTTTTGTCACCGGAGACTGGCAACACTGGAATTTATCAAATTAAAAGTGATTTTCGACACGGTCTTTTTCACGGTATCCTCTTTCGCGTGGGTGCGAGCGAGAGGAAAGATTGAAACGTCATCGGGAGCGGTATATCCTGTAGTTAATAGGAAAATTATGAAACCGTGTAAAATCTTTCTGTGAAACGAGTTGGCGGCCATTTTGTATTTTTTAAAATTTTTCGAAATTTTGATCACGTTTTTGACGCAGTTGGCAACATTTTGGAAAGTCGATATGTATGAATCGATTGTGTGACTCAACCAGCAGTATCGAAATATGTGAACAGTGTTGCCACATTTGGGGAGATTTTCGAGATTCTCCCCAAAAACTCCTCCTGTAAAATTTTGTATGAAAAATTTTTTTTTCACTGATGGTGTTATATAGAAAACAAAAACTTAGTAAGCCAAAATTATGGAGAAAGCTGATGATTGAGGATATCGGAGACGGGTGAAGGGTCCGCTTAAGGTATTGAAGATAGGTGGGGGGTGCTCGAGCAAATGTCATTCATGACGACATCCAATTGCCAAAAAGCTGAAAAAAAATTCAAAATGGCGAAGAAAAGATGGCCGCCATACAAATTTCACCGGTGTCCAGCTCGGAGGGTATAAAAGATGGAAGTGTGGTTTCTTGGCAAAAGAGAATCAAGATCCGAAGGTCTACTCGATGAATAGAAAAAAAATTCAAAATGGCGGAATTTATTTTTGCATACATTTTGTATGGCGATTATGAATGTCTCATTCTCCTAGAAAGAGACGGAAAACGATACATTGATGTTTGGGAGATATGTTCGGATGCGCGATATGAGTAGGGGAAAATTATGAAATTTCAGAAAAACAAGATGGCGACCGACGTGATTTTTGCAACTCTTTTGTTTTCCAACCGATTTCGTTGAAACTCGCAATCTTTGAAGAATGTACTAAACGATTAATAGAAAAAGTGGAAAATTTTGAAAAAACAAAATGGCCGCCGTACAAATTTCGTCGGTGTCTATCTCGGAGGCTATAAAAGATGGAAGAGTGGTTTCTTGGCAAAAGATGATCAGAGTCCGAAGGTCTACTCGGTGGAACAAACGCTGCATGCTCGCGGACCACTTTAGTGGTCCGCGCACCCACGCACCCTACTAAATTATTATCCTAATTTACAAAAAATAATATGGATATCGTTTTCAGGGTTTCCAGGGTGCTGATTTTGATGATGACATTTATTTTCAAATCCAAGATGGCGGACTTACATTTTCTACAAAAAATAGAAATGCCTGTCATTTTATGGGGTTTTTCGGGGTGAATTATGTATCTTAATAAATCAATTTGGTTTCATATAATAAAGTTAACCTTACCACGTCACGTGAGCTGCTTTAGCAGCTCGCGCACCGAGCAAAAACTAGTTATATTATACTATATATAGCTCGATTACCACTGACTGACTCACTCACTCATTGACATAATTGTTCTCCTAGAAGGAGACGGAAAATGATATAATGATGTGGGGGAGTTGTGTTCGGTTTCGGGAACCCTCTGGGGAAAAATTATGACATTTCGGAAAAACAAGATGGCGGCCGAGGTGATTTTTGCAGCTCCGTTGTTTTCCAACCGCTTTCGTTGAATTTTGCAATCTTTGAAAAAAATAGTAAACGATTAATGGGAAATGTGGAAAAAATTGGAAAAACAAGATGGCGGCCGAGCCGTAGCGTTTTGAAAATTTCGATTTTTCGACCCCGAACCGCGGCGCCACAGATCCAAAACGGGAAATTGAAACTAATAATTTTTTTTTGGGTTTTGTCTACGATTATCCTGAATTTTGACGGAATGGGAGTGGTTTTTAAAAATTCAAGATGGCGGCTGTTGTGGCGGCCATTATGTTAGAGGTACGAAAAAACGCAATTTTAAAAGTTAAATATCTCAAAGTTGGCAACATCGGAGCGATTCGGCTTCTATGAAGCGATTGTACGTATAGTTTCGAGGTACAGATTGAAGGAAAAAAATTACCCCATTTTTTGGGGAAATTTCAAGATTTTCGGGAAATTATAAAAAATCGAAATACGCACTTTTAGCAAAATTCGAGTATGAGCGATTACGTGTTTTGCTCGTGCAAATGACATTTAGGTATTTTCGTCGCCGAGGACTGGCAACACTGGAATTTATCGAAGCAAAAGTGATTTTCGACATTGTCTTTTTTCAGGGACGATCATTTCGCGTGGGTGCGAGCGAGATGAAAGATTGAAACGTCATCGGGAGCGGTATATCCTGTAGTTAATGGGAAAGTTGTACAACGATGTAATTTATTTCTGCAAAACGAGTTGGCGGCCATTTTGTAATTTTTTGAATTTTTCGAAATTTTGATCACGTTTTTGAGGCAGTTGGCAACATTTTGGAAAGTCAATATGTACGAATCGATTGTGTATCTCGGCTGGCAATATGGAGATATGCAACCAGTGTTGCCACTTTTGGAGAGATTTTCGAGATTTTCAACTAAGAAACTCCTGTAAAATTTTGTATGAAAATTTTTTTTTTCACTGATGGTGTTATATAGAAAACAAAAACTTAGTAAGCCAAAATTATGGAGAGAGCTGATAATTGAGGATATCGGAGACGGGTGAAGGGCCCGCTTAAGGTATTGAAGATAGGTGGGGGGTGCTCGAGCAAATGTCATTCACGACGTCATCCAATTGCCAAAAAGCTGAAAAAAAATTCAAAATGGCGAAGAAAAGATGGCCGCCATACAAATTTTGCTGGTGTCCAGCTCGGAGGGTATAAAAGATGGAAGTGTGGTTTCTTGGCAAGAGATGATCAGGGTCCGAAGGTCTACTCGATGAATAGAAAAAAAATTCAAAATGGCGGATTTTTTTTCCCCATAGAAAATGTATGGCGAATATTGAATGTCTCATTCTCCTAGAAAGAGACGGAAAACGATACGATAATGTAGGACAGATGTGTTTGGCTGGTGGAAGCAAGTAGGGAAAAATTATGACATTTCAGAAAAACAAGATGGCGACTGACGTGATTTTTGCAACTCTTTTGTTTTCCAACCGATTTCGTTGAAACTCACAATCTTTGAAGAAAGTAGTAAACGATTGATAGAAAAAGTGGAATTTTTTGGAAAAACAAGATGGCCGCCGTACAAATTTCGTCGGTGTCTATCTCGGAGGCTATAAAAGATGGAAGAGTGGTTTCTTGGCAAAAGATGATCATGGTCCGAAGGTCTACTCGGTGAAACAAACTCTGCATGCTCGCGGACCACTTTAGTGGTCCGCGCACCCACGCACCCTACTTTATTAACCTCAACTACCCCGTTTTTACAAAAAATGATATGGATGTCGTTTTCAGAGTTTTCCAGGGTGCTGGTTCTGATAACGACATTTATTTTGAAATTCAAGATGGCGGACATGCACTTTTTAAGAAAAAAATCGATATGGGTGTCGTTTTATTGTGTTTTCGCGGTTAATTTTGTATCTTAATAAATACTATCGTTTTAATACTTGTCATCCCAACCACGTCACGCGAGCTGCTTTAGCAGCTCGCGCACCGAGCAAAACACTAGTTATACTATATATAGCTCGATTACCACTCACTGACTCACTGACTCACTCATTGACATAATTGTTCTCCTAGAAAGAGACGGAAAATGATATAGTGATGTAGGGGAGTTGTGTTTGGTTTCGGGAACCCTCTGGGGAAAAATTATGACATTTCTGAAAAACAAGATGGCGGCCGACGTGATTTTTGCAGCTCCGTTGTTTTCCAACCGATTTTGTTTAAACTCGCAACTATTTAGGAAAGTAGTAAACGGTTAACAGAAAATGTAAAAAAAATTGGAAAAACAAGATGGCGGCCGAGCCGTAGCGTTTTGAAAATTTTCATTTTTCGACCCCGAACCGCGGCGCCACAGATCCGAGACGGGGTAATCGAGGATAATAATTTTTTTTTGGTTTCACCCACGATTATCCTTAATTTTGACAGGATGGGAGTGGTTTTTAAAAATTCAAGATGGCGGCTGTCATGGCGGCCGTTTTGTTCGAGGTACGAAAAAACGCAATTTTAAAAGTTAAATATCTCAAAGTTGGCAACATCGGAGCGATTCGGTTTCTATGAAGCGATTGTACGTATAGGCTTGAGGTATAGATTGGAGGAAAAAAATTACCCCATTTTTAGGGAAATTTCAAGATTTTCGGGAAATTGTAAAAAATCGAAATACGGACTTTTCGCAAAATCCGAGTATGAGCGATTACGTGTTTTGATTGTACAAATGACATTTGGGTATTTTTGTCGCCTAAGACTGGCAACACTGGAATTTATCAAAGAAAAAGTGATTTTCGACGTGGTCTTTTTTTAGGGCCGATCGTTTCGCGTAGGTGCAAGCGAGAGGAGAGATTGAAACGTCATCGGGAGCGGTATATCCTGTAGTTATTGGAAAAGTTGTACAACGATGTAATTTATTTCTGCAAAACGAGTTGGCAGCCATTTTGTATTTTTTTTAATTTTTCGAAATTTTGATCACGTTTTTGAGGCAGTTGGCAACATTTTGGAAAGTCAATATGTATGAATAGATTGTGTATCTGGGCTGGCAGTATGGAGATATGCAACCGGTGTTGCCACTTTTGGGGAGATTTTCGAGATTTTCAACTAGAAAACTCCTGTAAAATTTTGTATGAAAAATTTTTTTTTCACTGATGGTGTCAGATAGAAAACAAAAACTTAGTAAGCCAAAATTATGGAGAGAGCTGATGATTGAGGATATCGGAGACGGGTGAAGGGCCCGCTTAAGGTATTGAAGATAGGTGGGGGGTGCTCGAGCAAATGTCATTCATGACGTCATCCAATTGCCAAAAAGCTGGAAAAAAATTCAAAATGGCGAAGAAAAGATGGCCGCCATACAAATTTCGCCGGTGTCCAGCTCGGAGGGTATAAAAGATCGAAGTGTGGTTTCTTGGCATGAGATGATCAGGGTCCGAAGGTCTACTCGATGAATAGAAAAAAAATTCAAAATGGCGGAATTTATTTTCCCATACATTTTGTATGGCGAATATTGGATGTCTCATTCTCCTGGAAAGAGACAAAAAACGATACAATAATGTTCGATAGATATATTCGGATGCACGATATGAGTAGTAAAAAATTATGACATTTCAGAAAAACAAGATGGCGACTGACGTGATTTTTGCAACTCTTTTGTTTTCCAACCGATTTCGTTGAAACTCGCAATCTTTGAAGAATGTAGTAAACGATTAATAGAAAAAGTGGAAAATTTTGGAAAAACAAGATGGCCGCCGTATAAATTTCGTCGATGTCTATCTCGGAGGCTATAAAAGATGGAAGAGTGGTTTCTTGGCAAAAGATGATCAGGGTCCGAAGGTCTACTCGGTGGAACAAACTTTGCATGCTCGCGGACCACTTTAGTGGTCCGCGCACCCACGCACCCTACTTTATTAACCTCAACTACCCCGTTTTTACAAAAAATGATATGGATATCGTTTTCAAAGTTTTCCAGCGTGCTGATTTTGTTAATGACATTTATTTTGAAATCCAAGATGGCGGGCGTGCACTTTTTAAGAAAAAAATTGATATAGGTGTCGTTTTATGGGGTTTTCGGGTAATTTGTGTATCTTAATAAAAAAAATCGGTTTAATACAACTCATAAACCTAACCACGTCACGAGAGCTGCTTTAGCAGCTCGCGCACCGAGCAAAAACTAGTTATACTATATATAGCTCAATTACCACTCACTGACTCACTCACTCATTGACATAATTGTTCTCCTAGAAAGAGACGGAAAATGATATAATGATGTAGGGGAGATGTGTTCGGTTTCGGGAACCCTCTGGGGAAAAATTATGACATTTCAGAAAAACAAGATGGCGGCCGAGGTGATTTTTGCAGCTCTTTTGTTTTCCAACCGATTTTGTTTAAACTCGCAACTATTTAGGAAAGTAGTAAATGGTTAATAGAAAAGGTAGAAAAAATTGGAAAAACAAAATGGCGGCCGAGCTGGAGAGTTTTCAAAATTTTGATTTTTCGACCCCGAACCGCGGCGCCACAGATCCGAAACGCGAAATCGAAAATAATAATTTTTTTCTTGTTTTGCTCACAATGATCCTGAATTTTGACAGAACGGAAAGGATTTTTAAAAATTCAAGATGGCGGCTGTCATGGCGGCCGTTTTGTTCGAGGTACGAAAAAACGCAATTTTAAAAGTTAAATATCTCAAAGTTGGCAACATCGGAGCGATTCGGCTTCTATGAAGCGGTTGTACGTATAGACTCGAGGTATAGATCGGTGGGAAAAAATTACCCCATTTTTAGGGAAATTTCAAGATTTTCGGGAAATTGTAAAAAATCGAAATACGCACTTTTAGCAAAATCCGAGTATGAGTAATTACGTGTTTTGCTCGTACAAATGACATTTGGGTATTTTTGTCACCGGAGACTGGCAACACTGGAATTTATCAAAGTAAAAGTGATTTTCGACACGGTCTTTTTCACGGTATCCCCTTTCGCGTGGGTGCGAGCGAGAGGAAAGATTGAAACGTCATCGGGCGCGGTATATCCTGTAGTTAATAGGAAAATTATGAAACCGTGTAAAATCTTTCTGTGAAACGAGTTGGCGGCCATTTTGTATTTTTTTTTATTTTTCGAAATTTTGACCACGTTTTTGAGGCAGTTGGCAACATTTTGGAAAGTCAGTATGTATGAATCGATTGTGTATCTCGGCTGGCAGTATGGAGATATGTAACCGGTGTTGCCACTTTAGGGGAGATTTTCGAGATTTTCAACTAAAAAACTCCTGTAAAATTTTGTATGAAAATATTTTTTTTCACTGATGGTGTCAGATAGAAAACAAAAACTTAGTAAGCCAAAATTATGGAGAGAGCTGATGATTGAGGATATCGGAGACGGGTGAAGGGCCCGCTTAAGGTATTAAGGATAGGTGGGGGGTGCTCGAGCAAATGTCATTCATGACATCATCCAATTGCCAAAAAGCTGAAAAAAATTTCAAAATGGCGAAGAAAAGATGGCCGCCATACAAATTTCGCCGGTGTCCAGCTCGGAGGGTATAAAAGATGGAAGTGTGGTTTCTGGGAAGAAGATGATCAGGATCTGAAGGTCTACTCGATAATTAGAAAAAAAAATCAAAATGGCGGATTTTTTTTTTCCCATAGAAAATGTATGGCGAATATTGAATGTCTCATTCTCCTAGAAAGAGCCGGAAAACGATACAATAATGTAGGGGAGATGTGTTCGGGTGGGGGAGGCGAGTAGGGAAAAATTATGACATTTCAGAAAAACAAGATGGCGACCGACGTGATTTTTGCAACTCTATTGTTTTCCAACCGATTTCGCTGAAACTCGCAATCTTTGAAGAATGTAGTAAACGATTAATAGAAAAAGTGGAAAATTTTGAAAAAACAAGATGGCCGCCGTACAAATTTCGTCGGTGTCTATCTCGGAGGCTATAAAAGATGGCAGAGTGGTTTCTTGGCAAAAGATGATCAGGGTCCGAAGGTCTACTCGGTGGAACAAACTCTGCATGCTCGCGGACCACTTTAGTGGTCCGCGCACCCACGCACCCTACTAAATTATTATCCTAATTTACAAAAAATAATATGGATATCGTTTTCAGGGTTTTTCTGGGTGCTGATTTTGATAACGACATTTATTTTCAAATCCAAGATGGCGGACTTACATTTTCTACAAAAAATAGAAATGCCTGTCATTTTATGGGGTTTTTCGGGGTGAATTATGTATCTTAATAAATCAATTTGGTTTTATATAATAAAGTTTACCTTACCACGTCACGTGAGCTGCTTTAGCAGCTCGCGCACCGAGCAAAAGCTAGTTTTATGTATATGTCCGTTACAGCGCCTTATTCTCATATGATTTTTTATCGATGGCCTCTAAAGATAATGTCATTATTATATACACAGGTCAATGTCAAGTTGCTACGTTCTAGGTTTATTAATTTCATCTTGGGCACCGCTATGCATCCTAATGTCTTAAGCTAGACTGACAATTTAGCAATTTCTTGAGACTAAGTTTTTAAGAGAAGTTTCCCTATCGCGCTCTACAACGCTTTTCATACAAACATAGTTTGTTCTCATTTGAATCCAAACAATCCAAAAAACTGATCAAACTCTATGAAATTTTGTAGATATTATACATTCTAGAAATAAATATCTAATTTAAGAAAAAAATTGTGTGCTATTTTCCAAATTTCTATGTATTATTTGCAGTGACGGATTAAGACTACTTGATGCCCTAAGCAATCCATGCCTGTGGGCCCCCCTATCCGTATGTCAAATAGAATCGGTCTTTAATTAAACCTTTACCGCCTAAAAACATTAGTTTTTTGTAAAATAAGAAGCTGAGATGTAACGTACTTTAGAAGTGGAGTAGGTGCGACAACAATAAAAACCAAAGCATAATTTATTTACTTATTGAAATGCGCCTTGCGGCTTTTGGGGGCATTCGAATTGTCGAATGCATAAGCGGGCAGCGAGTGGGCTAGCGGGAGTGGGGTTATGACTCTAGGACGGACTCTAATCTCTATGTCAACCTAAAACGCGCGAATTTTCAAATTAGTCCTAGAAACTTTTTTTTGGTGTGGTTTTTGGTGACGTGAAAGTGAGACGTGATGCCCTAAGGACGTATTATTTTTTTGTGCTCCTTCTGGTGCCCCCTCAGACGTGATGCCCTAGGCAATTGCTTAATTTGATTAAGGGTTAATCCGTCACTGATTATTTGTTCAACCCCAAATCTTTAAAATCGTTTAAAAAATTATCATCATGAATCTGAAGAATCTACGAATCTCTGAATTTTCATACTGTAGTCACATTATTTTTTACAGAGTAAACTACCTATTTATTGCATTAAATCATAAAGCTCGGCTCTATTTTAAAAATTTTGTACTTCTTTGTTACTTTTCAAAATTATCATTCAAAAGTTTCACGGCTAGTACTTATCATTATTTTAAACAAACTGGGTCACCTATGCACACCTGCAGTGGACCAGTCAGAGGAAGTACTCGTAACTTCTCATAACACAACCAAAAATTGATAATGATCAACAAACAGCAATTAAAATAACAGAAAATAACACTAATATAACAACAATTACCTATACTTAAGAAAAGCATTACCTTAACGAGAGCAAAAGTACTGTTCCACATTCGCTTACAAAAAACACAGATCACGTCACTCACACAACTGTTATACAATACTGCGCGCGAGCACCTCGCGCGTTGGCTTACCACTGGAGCCTTCTCACCCGTTGGACTGGATGCAAAGTGAACGGTCAATGTTAAAGAAATGTTACTAAATTATGGAAGCCAGAAGCCATTTAGTAATGGCTTCTAGGTGCTATTCTAACTTTTGGTTACAAAACCTGTGGTATTTAGTCGTTAATTTTGATTTACATAATGTTGGATCAACTACAAACTGCCACCTTGCCAGATGAAAATATCTACATGTAATGTAAGATTGTGCATGCTAAAAAAATTCTATTATTCCTTAATATATATATATATATATATATATTTATATATATATATATATATATATAAATACGTATGTATGTACAAATTTACCATACAGAAATACCATAATGGCTCCCAGTAGAAATAAGGAAGCGTCATGGATTCGTATGCTATTTGTGGTGGTATATGAATATACCAGAATGATTACACCTCGAGTTTCACCTTCGTTTAGATGTATTATACAGTTACATACTCTTGAATAAATGCTTTTCCTTTAATAATATTCTTACCGTCAATTGATTCGCAAATAAAATTACCAGTATAGCTATTGTCGGTATAGCTTTCATCTATTTACTTAGTGTAATCTTTTGCGTGTTTTTTGAATAGTAATTTTGGAATGTGATGCTTTTATGCAATATTATTAATTTGCGCATCTTCAACTCTTAACTTCCTTATTGGTGTTCTTTGCTTTATTTTTACAATTTTCCGCTCTGAATGCTTTCCCACTGGGTGAGTTTTTATGATACGAAATGAGATTGCTTTATTTATAATTAGACTAGCGACCCGCCCCGGCTTCGTACGGGTGGACACTACCACGAAAAATCCTATCTATTTTCCGGGATAAAATATAGCCTATACGGATTCGGAAGAATCCCTCTAAGTAATGGTAAAAGAAATTTTGAAATCGGTCCAGTAGTTTTTGAGCCTATTCAATACAAACATACAAAAATACAAAGGTTTCCTCTTTATAATATGAGTATAGATGATGCCCGCGACTTCGTCCACGTGGATTTAGGTTTTTAAAATCCCGTTGGAAATCTTTAGTTTTCCGGGATTATACTTCAGAGGTGGTACAACACGAAACTCCTCAGTGGATAAGAGTAAATTGCTCACGATCAGTGTAATAGCTTAGTAAACAGTAGGTTTTTAACCAGGCATTGCATTATTTTACCCCCTTTTGGGTAAAATTTTTACAAAACTTTGAATATCGTATTTATTTATATCTAATCAAAAGCCTAAAAAATAAGTTTCAAGCTTCTAGCTTTAAAAATGACGTAATTTCAATACAAATATTCATCCCTTATTTGAATCCCTTACAGCTCTTTTTTCGAATTAAAAAGTATCATATTATGTCCTTTCTCAGGCTCTAGACTATCTCGGTACCCAACTTCATTTAAATCGGTTCAATAGTTTAGACGTGATTGCGTAACACACAGACAGACAGAGTTACTTTCGCATTTATAATATTAGTAAGGATGTTATTTGATGATCATTAGTCATCAGGACAGGCGTTGAAATCCTCTCGACTATTTCTTCATTTGGTATTTAAAAATTTAAATTTACACAAATAGGTATAAGTTTGCTTGTTTAATGTTGTGGCTATTTCTGTTGTACGCAATCTCTAGTCTAAACTAAACTTAATTGACATAATAATGGTATCCTATTCCGCAAGGAACGTTATAAAACGGATAACGATATATCTAGGCCTGCCACTGTAGTTTAGTTTAAAGATACAGAGTTAGTCACAATATTATTATAAATCCTGAAAATTCAGACTTAAAAGAATTAGAATAGAGTTTCTGTTCACACTTAACAGGGCTCTCTCCGTCACTTGCTTCATACAATCGTAGATCCAATTTCATTTGAATATTAAGCAACCAAAGTCCATGAAATTTTGCAGACATATTCTAGAAACTAATATCTGTGTCTGTGGTGTTTTAGATTTTTATAAAAATATGTAGTTTTAAAATTACAGGAACTCAAAGATTTGTATGTAAATTTTTAAGACCTCGTAACTTTGAAACCGAATATTTTAACAGAAATCTGGAAAACCACAGACATAGATATTAGTTTCTAGAATATGTCTGCAAAATTTCATGGACTTTGGTTGCTTAATATTCAAATGAAATTGGAACTACGTTTGTATGAAGCGAGTGACGGAGAGACCCCTCTTAAATAATTCGACTTTGCGTGTGTATTTCATTTTACAAACTAAAAGTGGAATGTTCAAGATTGGTATTTGTACCTAGTTTTGTGCTCGCGTCAACAGATGTCTGATAAAAGAAGGATGTGAAGTGATGCCATAGACTTTTCCGTTCTAGATTCTTATGTGCATGGTGTAAATAGTAAGTAGGTTTAATACGTCCGAACTTACGATAAGAAAGGGTGTCCGCCATGTTACGACGTCATAATTAGAAATATATTTAATTATCAAGGACAGAGCCTTATATAATATTGTACAATAACAAAATTATTTTTAAGTAAAGTAGATACTTTCCTTGCAAACCGTAATTTCAGTAATTTTGAAGTCACAGTTAACAGATAAAGGACAATATTGCTGTTCCCATAGTTCAGACACATTATGAAACGTTGCAACCACAAAATTATCACACTTTACAAAAGGAAACGGAAGCAACGTTAACCAATAATATGCATTTTACCTGTCTCGGTTCAAGTTTCCCAATGTAAGGTTACTCCAACAGAAATATTTGATCTTTACTCTTCGACTCTTTTGTGTTTTGACCGCGTTGTGAAATTACACACTCGGTTAATTGAAAAAGTGAAGATGAAATACCTAACCCAGTCTCATTGGTATTGTGTAAAGCTATAAATACAAGTGTAAATTAAAAACCAGGTGGTTGAAAAGTCATCCTGTAGGTATCTAAGTATAATAATATTACAAGTGTAAATTAAAAATTTTCAACACCCCCGACAAGTGAAGGTTACAGTAACTAGAAAAGAGCTGATAACTTTCGAACGGCTGAACCACTTTTCTTGAATTATAGCTAGCTAAGAACACTCTCGATCATAGCTTTCAAACAAAAAAAACTAAATTAAAATCGGTTCATTAGTTTAGGAGCTACGATGCCACAGACAGATACACACATACACAGGTCAAACTTATAACACCCCGTGGGTCGGGGGTTAAAAATGAAAAGTAATGTTTCGTCTTGTGCAAAGCTGTAAATAATAATATAATTTATCTATCTAAACTTTCTATCTGTTCGTTTTAAGAAATTTTATTCGTGCTTTCATCAATAGATTGTGTGGCTCTCAGACCAAATTCATACATGACCTACGCAAATCATTATGTGTCAACTAGAATTTCAATTTTTAGGGGCTTGTTAACCAATCAATAGGTCAAAATGTTACATTCAGCGTACGTGCGCCGATACGCATAAACGTTTCTTTCCCTCGCCAGACATGGATGGTGTCGCAACGGCATAATAGCACCGTTTGCCTTGAGGGATCTTTGCCACATAAGACTTGAATTTTTAGATCTACCTATACAAATAAATAAAATTGAAGTGTCTGTTTGTAATGTTAAAATAACAGCTTTTACAAAATGCATATGAAAGTAGGTAGGAAACCTCTGTCTGTCTGTTTGCTCTTTTGTCTCCGAAACGGCTGGACCGATTGACGGGATTTTACTGGCAAATAACTGATGTTATAAAAAGTAAAGCTTAGACTACTTTTACGTTAGAAAACATTATGGTGCCGCGAAAAAATTAAAACCCCTGACATCCGGATTTAAAAAAAATCTAATCCACGCGGATGAATTTGCGAGGATCAGTAAGTTAATGAATTTGTAATTATTGGCTAATTTTTTTATACGCGCCGACCGCGCGGACCGATTAAAACAAAGCTATCGAAGATTCATAATAAAGACAGTCCCGTGCTAAGGTATGGCCTGAAATGAATACAGGTAAAGTCGAGGATAAAAACTATAGTTGAGATACGTTATAGCTTTATGGGTTTTGTGGTAAAGTTTAACAGATAAATTAACCATCGTAGTAGATAGATATGGTTTAATGGGAACTCTAAAACTGCCTAGTACTAGGTATAACTAGGTATAATTTATCGATGATACGTCGTAAAGTATTGTAGGACCTATACAAAATAGGTAATAGTGTGGCGGTCTTACATAATTGTTTACTTTGTTTGCATACGTCCAGCGAGTAAGTGCGTCCAGGAAGAGTGTTGCTGTATTGTGCAATGCATGCATTGTGTTGTACGTCACCAATTTGTTATTCATCTTCATTTGGATTGTGTTGTAATGGTGCAAGTTTCAAGTAAGCCCGTCGACTCGCCAAGTGGATCAGGCTCTTAGGCTTTATCGTTCGTCTTCGTCGTTTATAAAGGGTTAGGATTCCAACAATTATTTCCAATGACTTCTTATAGGTTTTAGAAAACAGATTTCTACTACACCACAGTAAGCATTATTGTTGCATATTTTAGAATGCTCCACCGCGATTCACATTTGCTTTGAGTGAATCAAAACCCGTTCAAGTGCGAGTCGGACTCGCATGCGAAGAGTTCCGTACCATCGTGCGATATAACCACAAATTCATGGTTTTTGGATTTTTTCCTTTACTTGTGCTATAAGACCTACCTACCTGCCAAATTTCATGATTCTAGGTCAACGAAAGTACCCTATAGGTTTTCTTGAGAGACACGACAGACGGACAGACAGACAGTCAGACAACAAAGAGATCCTATAAGGGTTCCGTTTTTCTTTGAGCTACGGAACCCCAAAAATGTGACCTATGTAGTTATACTATCTGCTAGACAACAATAACAAATCGAATCAGCTTACTTTGCAAGCAGTTAAACTGCTGCTCGATTTTAGCATTTTAATATTTTTTATTTATTTGCCGTAATAATGAATTCATTTTTATCTTAACAGTTCTGTCTCTACCTTAACAGATGTTTGTGGGAGGTCATTATTAAACAACATTACCTAACTTGTATTCATTAATAATTAATCAATAGCATTTAATTAGTTGGTACTTTGGCATCTCTGACAATAGAAATCTTTCAAAATCAATGACTCTGACGGTGTCAAGCAAGACGATCTGCGCGCCATTACTGCATGCCTGACTGCATACTGACTGCACGTGGACTGTGCAGCCAGTCGGCAGTTGCGATGCTGTTAAATACCATCTGCAATAAAACTGCTTCCCAACTGCAATTTTACAGCTGCAATCTAACTGCCGTCAACCTGTATAGACCCTTATAACTATATGACAAGACTTTTGATTCGTTGCCTAGACGTAAGGCCTCTGTACACTCGGGGCCAATGCACTAATGTTATTAATAAGGACACTGCACGTCGGCGTATGTCCGAGCTGTATTGGTGACAAAATACATCAAGTGATCCTGTAAGTGTACAGTGTTCATGTTTTAGCCAGCCTTTCGCATTTGCCTAATAAGTTGGGCTTTGATGTCGTGATTCTTTTCAGAGTAGGTAACTATAACCACCTTTTGAAGTTACCTTAGCAAAATCCTTCATGCAAAACCACCAAAATTCTCCAGAATAGTTGGAAAAAATTGTGTCAAATCGGCATACGTTACTAGTTTCCTAATGTTGATACGTTGTTTCATTATGCGAAAGCGAAGCTATGTGTTTCGTCACGCATCTCGAAACCGCGTCAAGGCCAACCCTTGTCCGTTATGTAACATATAATCATCCATCTCTCGATATTTTCTATGAACCCAGTTAAAATTTCTTTAAAATTTTAATTTGGATTTTTACAAAAAAAAATGTAAGTAGTATTTTTGTTTTATTTTAAAAAATCGGACCAGCCTAATCATCTATTAATTTTTTTATTCATTTATGTTCTTGTATAATACATAGTAATTAGAAAGAAATTTAAAATGGCCAACATATTGTACATATCGGAAATAGTTGAAATACATAGAATCTTATTGGCAGGAAAGGCATTCCGATTGCCGAACCAGTGCAGTGGAAGATAGATCCTTTTCGACGATTTAAAAGCACTTGTTTATTTGAGTAAAAAATCTTTTTATTTCTAAATTGAACAATAACAATACAAAAAAATGGGAAAGTAGTGATTAATACTTTAATTACTTAAAAAACCTTCAATGTATGTAAATTAACAAGTTTAAAATCTAAGATGAATAAGAAACATTAAATTATACAGTTCTCAGATTACATGCAATTTTAATTGGATACAAAAGAGATAAACAGAAACCTTTAAATTGATATTGTGAAGGTATTATCATCACAGTAGTAATGCTTACAATTCATCTTTGTTCTTTTCATATTGCTCCTTAATAATATCAACAGCCTTTTGAGCAATTGCCAAAGTTGCCGCCATAGTATTACCTCTTGGTATAATAGGCATGATACTTGCATCCACTACCCTTAGATTAATCGTACCGTGAACAAGCAAACTGCTGTCTACTACAGAAGAATCATCGTCTCGGGGACCCATTTTTGCTGTCCCGACTGGATGGTATATTGTTGTAGCCATGTGTCTTATATAACACTCCCAATATGCATCAGTATCAAAGGAATACGTACTGCAGTTTTGTATTTCAACATTCAGTAATTCAATTCCCAGTGCCCTAAAAGTCGTAGTTCCCTCCAATTTATAAACAAAATGAATCGCTTTTATAAGGGAAACTAAATCGTCAGGATTCTGAATATAATTAGCTTTTATTACAGGTTGTGATAAATCAGATTTTTCAAGAAATATCTCTCCTCTAGACTTCGGGTTTAATAATGTAGGGTAAATACCCAGCATGTCGTGTTCGTAATTCAATGCTTGAATTACTTGTATCATTTCATCACTGTAGCCAACACCCTCGAGGTAAGGTTTTAACACAAAATTGTCATTCTTGGTAAAGTATGTGTAATGAAATTGCATGTTAGGGTAGTCAGAAATATTATTGGTGTTAATGAAGCCCATATAGTCAGTTAACCCGATAGTGGAGAAAGGTCCTGTTCTGGTCAACATGTACTGAAGTAGAAGCATGTTTATTAGCTCACGTGATAGTTCTTTGTTGATATTTGTTTTAAAAAATAAAGGAAAAAATAAATGATCTTGTAAGTTTTTTCCTACTGGAAGATTTAAAATAGGGTCAATGTTCATTAATTCGAGATGTTCTCTTGGGCCTATTCCAGATAACATAAGCAATTGCGGTGTCCCAATCGACCCAGCTGCTAAAATTACTTCTCTACTAGCAGTGATTACCTTAATAATCCCAGTTTTATGTCTTATATGTACACCAACCGCCTGTTTTGTTTTCTGATTAAGTATCACTTTTTCAACTTTAGTATTTTTCATAACTATTAAATTGTGAGCGTTTTTGAAATAGGCTTTAGCAGTGTTCATACGTTTACCATTTTGCGTTAGTAAACGGGTTTTTTTAGTTCCGATTATCGCTTCATGGTTGTCGTAATTATAAGCAGTAAATCCTAATTCCTTCCATGCATTGTCAAGAATTTTATACCATTCGTTTTCATATCCAGGGAATTCACTATCAGTAATATTGAATAGTTCCTCTTGCTTCTCAAAATATTTTGCCAAATTATTGTAACTCCATCCCGGATTCCCTGATTTCTCCCAATCAGAGTAATCTTTGGGATGACCCCTGATATAAATCATGGCATTTATTGAACTCGATCCACCAAGACCTTTTCCTTTACTCCATATGCAGCTAGTGTTTCTAAATCCCAAACAGCTATTTCCATCTGGGTGTGTTTTATAAGACCAGTCGTTACTTGAATTTTGGTTTAGGAATAAAAATGCTGGGATCTAAAATAGAAAAGAATTGTGTCATAAACATCGATGTATATGGATGGGCCCTTCGAAAATAAAAAACGCGCTCAAAAAGTCAAGAGAAATTGCAAAAGTCTCTTGACTTTGTCAATGACGATGACGTAAGATTCAAGCGTATTTTTGCGGACGGAATTGTATGGGAAAGGCTAATCCATAATATACATCGATGGTCATAAATATTCTTGGATACCTATTCAGTAGAATTCTTCTACAAACATGATATTCTCACCTCAGCATCTATACCAGGGTCGTCACCTGCTTCTATAAGTAATACTGACCAAGAAGGATAGATATTAGATAAGCGGCTGGCAACTAATGATCCAGCAGTTCCTGCTCCAACTACTATAATGTCATATGATATACCTAAAACAATATTGAATTACTTACTTATATTTTGTCAATTTATTTAATTAATGCTAATATACTTAATAATAAAACCCTATTCATACTAAGTTATCCAACTTCTCTCTTCTTATAGTACTTACTTTAAATAAGAGTCTATATGACTTAGAATTACCCTTAGATAAGAAATACACGTTGGTGAAGTCGTGGGCAAAAAAACTACCATTGATTTATGTCGGCTAAGATTATACTTACTGGATCCTTTTTCGATTACTTCTTCAGCACTATCCCGAGGCCAGCGGTAGTCATCCAAGATACTGCATTGGGCTGCAACGACTGCAGTCACTGCTTTGAGAAACAGGTCACCAGTCATACCAGCAAACGGCATTGGACATGTCGATGATATGTATGATTCTAGCCCTTGCATATTTCTTTTTGTTTTTGGGTAATTTAAACTAGGAATTTTTTAATTTTATTGGATTGACACAATTTAGTAAACCAAGACGTGCAGTCAGAGTTCTAATGTTCTTTGAATTGTGATGTACACATGACTTATGAGATAAATGTTTCGACTCAGTGATTCGCTAGATCTTATAAAATTGTTATTCGATATCGTCTTACATAGATAATACTCATATTAATGATACTTTAACCAGTGATATGCAATAAAACACAAAATTTTATTAGCAGTATATTATTATTATTAAAAATACATTTATGATTATCTTTACGTATTTAGAAATCAATTATGGTAATAATGATTGCATCGAAACATGAATGAATTATTGTAAAAAATTAACGTTTTCTAAGAATTAAAGCTTAGTTCAATGCAATTACGTTGAAAGATAATAAGTTCTAAAATTACGTAAATTATAATTATACTATTATAATAAATAATTGTCCTAATCTTACTTAATATTATGTTAAAGTTTGGACGTTTGTTATTCCTTCACGCTGACATGATTGAATCGATTAGGAATAGAAATTAGATAGCTTATATCCTGAATATATAGGCTACATTTTAGGCCGTGAAATCAAATAGTTTCCACGGGACTTTCGAACACATAAATCCAGACGGACAAAGTTGTAGGCATAATCTAGTTGGTAATAATTATATGTCTATTTCATATTTTACCCCATTGTAATATAACCAAAGCCTACAATCTCTGTTTTCGTTTAGAATTGATCTATCGTTTAAATAAACACTATTTAATTGCTGTTTCTTTTCAGTTAATCTGTTTTGATTAATTCTTTCAGGATTCAGTTCTTCGTTGAATTGTTTTTCTTTGGTTGCATGTCTGTCATTTAGTTTTAAATGCACATACGATGGTTTAGATAACTGATTGAAAATATTCTGTTTTTGATGTAGTAAGTTCTTGGCGTGTGATTCTTGTGCTCTATTTTTATGCTGGCTATATGGATACGGTCTAAATCTCGCAGCGTCATTATTATGGTAACTATGACTTAAAAATTTATTTAATGTTGGCGTATGATAACTTTTCGCTGGTCTAGTAATATTTGTAGTATATAAAAATAATTTTTCATGATCAAAACTTCTATTTTTATAGTTTTCTTTTCTTTTATCCGATAGGTTTGTTTCTTGTTTTGATTTATTGAATTTGTGAGCAACATCTTTCGATAAATATGGAAACAGTTTTGTAACTTCTGTGAAAATATCTGGCTTTGTCGTGAGTTCTGCCGTATTTCTGTATTGCATATAATTTAGATTAGTCGCATCTATAGGTTTCACGAGTGGTTGATCGTGATATTTTGAAAAATAATTTGAAGCAGCAGCCCAATCATTTTTAATCATATCTGATGCCTTTTCAGCAATCATTATAATCGGTGCATTAGTATTACCGTTGACTATTGTCGGCATGATGCTGCCGTCGATTACTCTTAAATTCTGTATACCGTATACCTGAAATAAAAATAAAAATCCATTAATTCGTTTCCTCATACAATTCTGCTCGTATATTATTGTAATATGAAACTTTGGTTTAAAAATATTAAACAAAAAAAAAACCTTACCCGCAATCTAGGATCGACAACTGCATCATAATTATTGTTCGCTGGTCCCATAGCACAGGTACCTACGGGATGGTAAATAGTCAACGAGTGATGGCGAGCTTGACACTCCAGATGTTCGTCAGACATGAGGTCATGTTCTGCACAACCAGGGTTGCGGTTAGGATTTGGTCTGGCATTTAATCCTTTTAGAGCGGGCTGGTCTAACAAGCTCTGAGCAATTCTGGCGCCGTCTATCTAAAAATTAATTTTGTTTTTTGTTGATATTGCATAATACTTATTCTACTTCTTAATGTATATTGAAACCTGAATATATTATAATGAGATAACCTATTAAACTACTCGTATTACGAGGAGAACATTCATGTTTTTCTCAGCATATCGGCTTCGTTGTTTTGATTTACTTACCATTCTTAGCATATCGTCCGGATGTGAATAGTAATTTGGATAAATAAGCGGGGGTGAATAAGGATTTGCATCCCGTAGTTTAATATATCCTCGGCTTTTAGGTCGTAGAAGTAATGGCACAATGGAAAATGAGGGTTGATATAAAATATCTTCATACAGCTCGGCATATGTTTCATCTGTAAGACCATTAGCACGCTTTCCAAATATACCTCCGTCCATATTATCAGCAGTAGGTGCTATAAATAGCTGAATATCAGGATAATCCTCAGCAGGGTCTTGATATTTTGAGTTAACAAAAGCCATCGCTTCAGCTTCCATCATACTGTACAACGGTCCGTTCTTATTAAGTGCAAAGTCGATAATACTAGCAACAGACATAATAGTATTTAAATCAAAACTGTAGTCTGAACCGTTAGTATATGGGTTGTCAAATAAAAACGAATGACCACCCATAGCTATGTGATCCTGCAAATTTTTACCAACACCAGGTAGATGGCTTACAGGAAATATACCGAGTTCCTTTAGTTGTTCACTATCACCAACACCGGATAGCATTAGCAGTTGCGGAGACTGAATAGCTCCCGCTGATAAAATAACTTCTTTTATGGATTTAACTATCTTTGATTTTCCATGTTTCATGAACTTTATCCCGTACGCCTTTTTGTATTCATCTATTAAAACTTTTTCTACTAGTGAATGTACGCTTACATGAAGATTACGTCGTTTCGATGCAGATCGAAGATAACCTTTTGCCGTACTACACCGAAGTCCATCAAGAACAGTAGCATGTGATCTTGTAAATCCAGTCTGGAATTTGCCATTTACGTCAACTATACTGAATCCAAGTTGCTGACCAGCTTCTAAAATTTTATTTGTTATTGGTTGCTCGAATTTAAAATACTCTATAGATATGGGACCTCCGGTTGAGTGATATGGGTCGGATCGATATTCAGGAATACGCATATCTTCTGCTTTAAGAAAGTATTTTAAGATATCTTTGTAACCCCAACCTTCATTACCCAAACTTTCCCAACCGTCATAATCTTTTTTGTTTCCACGTACGTAAAGCATCGCATTTAAAGCACTCGATCCACCTAAAACTTTACCTCGCGGCCATTTACATCTGTTATCTATCATGCTTAAACAATAATCACTGCTAGGTTCTGTCACAAACTGCCAGTCTATTGAAGACGTTTGTAGAGTAGGGAACAATATTGGCAAATCGGATAGCACATTTTCATCCTGGCCTGCCTCAACTAGTAGAATATTCCAGTCCGGATTTTCCGACAGCCGACTGGCCACTACTGCTCCCGCGGAACCAGCGCCGATTACAATGAAGTCGTAATAATCATACAATTCGTCAAGTGGATGATCTCGGACACGATTTTCCGCATCTTCAATATCAGGCCTGTAGAGATGAATTACCATGCGTAACAGTATCAGTGATCCAAGTCCTGGCAGAAGTCCGAATAAGATCCTTGTATTTGAAATGATAGGTTTGAAGGAAAATGACCCATGCGTTGCCATACTAAAATAATGCACTTATGGCAGAATCCGGTATCACACACACCTCAATCACAACTAATGAATGCAATCCCAATTTCGCTAACTCAGCAAATATTTTATAGTTTACATACATCGTCACGTTATGTTTGTTGTTCACAGAGTAATGTCAAATACATAGTTTGAGTATAATAAAATACTTTTAAATATAGCTTGCCAGCTGATCCGGCCGGCTTCGCTTGGGTGTAATTTGATATACCTATATAGTTTAACTAACTAATAGTCTGTGTTACTTCTAGATAAAGAAGATTTCTACCTTGTTAGACCGTTTTACCGTAGTTTTTTCTACCGTGTTATTAAAATCGGTCTAGTTTCAGATTACAAACAAACAAATCTTTCCTCTTTATAATATTAGTGTACATATAGATTAATATTACCAATAAGTGTTATATACGAATAACCGGTATTTAACTAATAAATGTATGAGAATAAATATGGTATAACCAAGGAATATCAATATTACGTTGTTAAAAAATCATTTTTCCCAACATGATATTTGTAGGCGTGAAAAAGTAAAATTAATGTAGGCATTTTTTAAAATAAATAAAATGGTAAAATAGTGTAAATAATGTTATTAATATGCAAACATCAGTTTTAATTTTCGTCCGTCTCTCTGTCCAAGCTTTTCTTGATAAAGCTGTACTTATTTTGAAAGAACTTTTACACCCACCGCGTAAGTATGCCAGACGTCATCTAGGCTAAATTTTTTCTCGCAAAAGCACGATTTTATAGACGCGGACATAATCGCAGGCAGAAGCAATTTTTTACTATAATATTTCTCTGTTATAAATGATTACTCTATATCGTGTGGTCAGTGACGACTGACGACATCAGCTATTTTGATGCCTTTGTGCACGTTTAGGAGGTTTGCTTGTAATTTTAGAATCATTTTTCTATGCACATTTTTACTATATAAATTGTATTAACTGTACCAAACCCTATTTGCGGGATAAAGTTAGTGTAGCGCTTTCTCTGTTACTTAATCCCATACAAATGATAAAGTCAAAAATCTTAGTGGGTGCTATCCATCTTGAGTCACCAACCTATCACAAACGGAACTATGTTTTCTAGACAGCGTTATACTAAATTCGTTCCGCAGATAGGGTATAATGATAGGAGTAAAACAGCGATTATTTTCACATATTTTTGGGAACATTCTTTGTTTAAAAAAATACTTTCATGTGATAATTTACAGCTAATATAAATAAATAAATAACAGTATTATTCTAAAGTAATATTTACAATTTACCTTACACTATATAATATTATTTGTACCACTTTTAATACGCATAATATCTTGACATTCTACGTTTTAGCCAGAACTCCTTGATCATGTCACTGCCCTTCTCTCCGATCATAATAATGGGAGCATTAGTGTTACCACTCACCAAATTCGGCATAATACTTCCGTCTATCACTCTTAGACCTTTTACACCATAAACCTTAAGTTCAGGATCAACAACGGCTTCCGGATCCCAATAAGGTCCCATCTTCGCAGTGCCAACTGGGTGATAAATTGTGCAAGTGTATTGTCTAATCATACATTCCCAAAATACATCAGTGAATTTTGGTATATTGCGGCAGGCCGGAAAAATATGATTATTAAACACAGATGCAAGTTTTTGAAAAGATTTTGTTCTTGATAGAGCAAATGCAATTTTTACTCCTTCTACTAAAGTCTTCACGTCTCTTTCATCAGTTAAATAGTTTGGGTAAATATATGGGTAATCGTAAGGATTTGCACTTCTTAACTGAATATAACCCTTACTCTTTGGACGGAGCAGCATAGGAATTATACTCCACACGTCTACATTATTTACGGGTTGGAATACGGCATTATAGAATTTTTCAGTCAATCCGTGTATTTTTCGTAACTGGCCACCACCATCAGAATTAGTGGCTCCCGATACAAAATGAAATTCGATATCCGGAAAATCGTCTGAAGCATTAACGTATTTTGTGCTGACGAAAGCTAAGCCCTCAACACCCCCCATAATTGTAAGTGGCCCTTCTCCCATTACTGCATACTCCATTAGTGTGCTCACAGTGTGTAGTCTATTTTCGATAATGGAAATTGGTTTGTTTATCATGAAGGCTAACCCACCTAAACCAATATGATCTTGAAGATTTTTGCCCACTTGAAGATTTTGAACTAAAGGTATTCTATGTTTAGCCAACTCTTCTTCTGGGCCTATACCTGACAGTAGCAATAATTGAGCAGAATTTATAGTTCCCCCAGATAAAATGACTTCTTTTCTAGCTCTGATTCGATATAGCATTTTATTTTTTATGTATTCAACTCCAAAAGCTATTTTTGTTCTTGGATCTATCATGACTTTGGTGACAAATGAGTTCATAGAAATGTGTAGGTTCCCTCGATCTTTGGCAGGTCGCAAAAATGCTTTTGCAGTTGAACAGCGACTCCCTCGGCGAATTGCCCCTTGAGCCACCATAAAACCCGTTTGATTCTCTCCGTTTATATCTCTATTCAAATATCCCATTTCTAAACCTGCGTCTATAAAACTCGAAACAAGAGGAGTATGATAAGGTGCTTCAGAAACTGTTAAATATCCTCCAGTACTGTGATATGGCGTTTTGGCTAAATATGGGTTCTGATTATCTTCGGACTTTTTAAAATAATACGAAACATCGTTGTAGCTCCATCCTTTGTTCCCCAGCGATTCCCAAATATCGTAATCTTTTTTGTTGCCTCTCACATATAGCATGTAGTTCAATACAGAGCTTCCACCGAGCACTTTTCCTCGAGGCCAGTTACACCGGCTGCCTTCCATTGCTGTAAAAACAAAATGTTTTTCTTTAAGTACTTGCATGATTAAATTCATACTAATATTATAAATGCGAAAGTGTATCCGTCTGTCTGCCTGTCTATTAACTTTTCAGGAGCCATCCATCGAACTGATTTTGACGTTTGGCACAAAGATAAATTGTATCCAGAGTTTGCATCTCGGACATAGGCTAGTCTTTATCCCGGAAAATTAAAGAGTTCCCCCGGTATTTTTAAGAAAACTAAACTCACGCGAACAGATCTCGGGAATCTGATCCATATTAATACTATTGCGCAAGTGGGTTTGTCTATCTGTTGCTGTTTTTCACGGCCCATCTGTTTAACCGATTTTAGCGATATTTGGTACAGAGATGATAGCTTGCACCCTGAAGACGGCCATATGCTACTTACTTTTTATCCCAGAAAAAAAAAGTGTATTTTTTAACTTTATTTTTTAGGTCGCGTCATCTAATATTACATAAATGCTAGTTTTTGAAAATGTTTCTTACCTAAGCAACTGGTGCTCTGAGGTTCGGTCTTATACTTCCAGTCCAGTTTGCTAAGCTGTAGGTATCCTGCTAGGAGAGGGACATCGGATATTTCCGTTTCGTCACCACCTGCCTCCAATAAGAGCACCTTCCAGTACCCAATTTCTGACAGACGATTGGCCACTACAGCCCCTGAAATATAAAATGGTGTATTTGATTATATTACGTGATAGTAATTCGTCTTGTTTTCTTTAATCTGATTTTTTTAAAGAGCTTTTATGGGATTCCAGTCCCTTCATGACAAACTAAATTATTAACAAACTATAGTATTAAAACTATAACAATTTAAAAATGCTGTTTGTGTTAAAAGTTATGGGTGCTGTCGACGCTATTATGTATAGCTGTTGATATTTCGTTAGGCGTCGACAAAATTTTGAATTGAACGCAAAAATTTAAGTTTCTTTAATTATTTTGGTACACACCAATTGACCATAATCTCTAGATGGATAATTCAAACCGGAACTGTTGCTAAAAGCAGACGGCTTCTTTCTAATTTGTATTCTTTGAGAACAACTGAAATGAGCCGCATGGCCCAGTCCCGCGCTAGTTGCGGTGTATTTAATACATGCGATCAGTTTTTGGTTTCCATTCCTTATAGAGGTGCCATTTCTTATAGAGGTTCGAATATATCTAACTATATAAAACCAGCCAAGTGCGAGTCAGACTCGCGCACCGAGGGTTACTTAATCGGGTATTGTTTTTTCGATATTTTGCACGAAAAATCAAAAACAATTTTGCATAAAAATAAATAAAATCACTTTTAAGATGTACAGGTAAAGCCCTTTCATATGATACCCCACTTGATATAGTTATCTTACTTTGAAAATACTAACTAATTTGTTCATGAACACATTTAAATTATTTGTTTGTGCTATAAGACTACCTGCCTGCCAAATTTCATGATTCTAGGTCAACGGAAAGTACCCTATAGGTTTTCTTGACGACAGACAGGACAGACGGACAACAAAGTGATCCTATAAGGGTTCCGTTTTTCCTTTTGAGTTACGAAACCCTAAAAAGAAAGGTTCTGAATCACACACTGACTGTGACTCATCAATCCCATTCCAAACCCTTGAATATAGAAAGCTGAATTTTTGTTCAGTGATGCTGGAAGGACGTTCCAAATCCTAGGATTTAGAAATGAGGTTCGAATTAGAAATGAGGAGGCAAATCACTTATTACTTACTTACCAGCAGATCCAGCCCCAACTATGATGAAATCATACTCCGACAGTAATCGCGAGTCTGGCACGTCGGCTGGTCTACCTTCAGGATCCGTCTGGTCGAACTGATAGTAAGCTATCGCCGCAACTAACATCGGGATAAACCATGCTACCTGAAAACAGAGACAGAGTCCAGATTAATATTTATGTCATGAGATATTAATAAAATCAAGAAAACTGGTAGAGATCTCGGTGGCTATAATTCATTGTTACACACTGAGTCAGCGAATCCATCCTGTAGGTCCGCTTTGTATATGAAGTATAAAAAAATCAAAATAAAAGTGAAAAGGCACTATCTAGGCTAGCGCGCTCTATCTTAGGCTCAGATATGATCTCAGATGTTATTTGGTGTGATTGCAATCAAGCCCAAGCCTATACAAGGTGTAACCAGAAGGTAAAAACTTACAATGCGGCATTGACTCCGACTGGCCTATTTACAAAAAGTTCGTTGACCTCTAGCGTCAGTCAGACATTTTATGTGCAATATATTGTGAACTTTTAAAAATACAGGATTTAAAAAAAAATTTTTGCTTTTTTTTTTGTACCTTATCAGTAATCATCAGTACTATCACCTGCCTTCGTTTTTGCTAGCGTTCTGGTTAGGTACTCCTTGTATACCTATACTGGGTCTTGAAGCTTAAAATTTTATAACTAGAAGATTTTCTGTTCAACGCAGATCCTCACTAAGAATGTTTTGTGAGGATGAGAAATTTTAATAATGTCTTTAAATATACCGAAACCCACGCCGACGAAGTCGTGATTGTAAATAGTAAAGAAATGATGTTACCTGCGTACCTGCGGCAGCGATGGCCGTGCTTGATATCACGTCGGCCACTATCGAGCTCATCCTTCTGAAATTCGAGATGATGACACACATTAGCTAAATCAATAAATTTCATATGATATGAATTGTGAAAGTTTGTCTTGTCAAGCTCATGTTTTAAAGGTGACGTAAGTATTAGGCTAAGAATAAATAGGCTGTATGTACAACGCTAATTTCCCAGCGCATTTTTATACATCGATGATTATTCCGCTTTCGGAGTTCCGATAGATTTATGTACTCTACATACATGAAGCTTGAAGTAGTTTGTCACCGATGCTTAAAGTAGTGTTTGGCTCCAACTCAATCTGATTGTGCAAATCTAGACCAGACAATGCAGAACTAATGTAATCAATAGGTTTGAAATTAGTACCTACATACATAGGTAGGTACCTTGTTAGTCATATTTTAATTTATTCAACGTATTGACGTACATAAACTGTATTAGTAGAAAGGAAGAAAATAATAGATACAGCAGTGCGGTACAGACACACTGAACGCGTGTACGATTTGTAATCTTTTCTCGATATTATAAAGAAGGAGTGCGAAGTTTGTGAGTTTGTGTGTAAGTCGAGGGTAATCTTTGGAACTACAATACCTGTTTGAAAAAATCTTTCACCATATTTTGAAAGATCCATTATTCTAGATTGGCACAAGCTTTAATTTATGTATCTATTTTGTATTTAAGAGGATAATTGTTCAACCCGGGCTGGGATGCCTTTTAGTGAGTATAATACAGACCTGTATGAAGCACGTGACAATACGGAGCGGATGGTGTAAACGCTTTTGTATAATTTCTGGTATTATAATAGCTTATAATAGAAGTCGCTTTGGACAAGTCGATGCCGCCTACCGTTGCGCGTCGTGTGTATCCAGGCCTTGTATTCGTCAGACAGGATTCGTGTTCGTGATTCATGACACATTGCCTAACTTTAGGGTGACTTTCCATTGAAGCTGAGCAAAACGAAGATGTGTACAATAGACCCATCTGGTTATTGTAAATAACGGGTACGTACCACGACTCATACGATTATTTTAAATTATTATCTATATTTCAACCCACTTGGTCACCCAGTTGTGGTCACCAAGGTACTGTACTGTGGGAGGCTTAGAACTGTCACGGGCAGTATCGAACGAATCGCAAATCATCGTAATCGTGATATTACGCATCCGTTGTTTACATTATATTATTATTGGACACGAAATAGCCTAAAATCATTAAATGAAATGAACTTGTTTATTTCATCTACGAGCATGTGCCTCATGTCAAAGCTCTACCATCGATTCGGATAGGAGATTCTACTGAGAAGAGCGATGATTTATCAGGATATTGTCAGATGACGTGATAAAATTGTCACGCCATGTAACATAATTGTGTTATAGTTATCAATACATAATATGGTTGGTCGAAAACACATGTCTTCGTTCTACTCCGCTTTAGTGGAAGCGCACTCTTACGCGACGAGTCTCGTCACGTCCCTAACATATCGTAAGGCTTTTAGTGGCATACTTCCTTTGACTGCTTCATTCGTCGTCTGACCTGTAGTCTGTATTGTTCCTATGTATTTCTTTTGTTTTACTTTCTAGAAGTTATTCGCACTAGTAGCTTCAAACCTTTGACATTGTTTTTCTTTTGAACATGGGATACGCGTGAATTTACTTTTACATTAGAGCTCTAACCAATGGCTCTAGCATAATAGAGATTTTGGGAGAATTTTGACAATGGGTAATCTACCTCCGATTAGGCTATCACAGCTTTTTGAAATAGATTAAAACAATACTAATTAAGTACAAAGAAGCCGTAGTTGCGCGCGTATGCGTTTGCACTTTGCATATAGAATACTAAGTCGTTCCGGTGAAAATAAGTGTTATACAAGTTACATTAAACCGGCACATATGATGAATATTGATCGTGATACGACTATTCAATTATATGACTGCCCTATATTTTATGAGCTTTGGTTATTTATCTTGCATTAAAATGTATAAAAAAAGATTAGCACTATTTTTCTATTTAGGTGTATGATTATTTATATTAATGACGATAAGCCCCTTTATTAACCTTCAATTAATTAACAAACAGTCGAGATTTAGTATTACCTATTATATATTTCTAAAAGATTCAAAAACTCCATCACAACAAGAGCATCTTTTATTTCATTTACAGTTTTCAAGATGCATTTTTGATACTGCAGTATAAGTAAGTGTATTTTTGAAGTGTTTTTTACCCGCTACACATATAATGTGCTGAAATATTATTTATTAACCAAGCAATTACGTTTTTGATTGTTGAAGTGATTTTTGAAGTTGTAAATCAAGTGAATTGCAATACTATTATTGCAGGTGTATTAAAAAGTTCTTATACACTAAGTAGTATGAGATTTTTTTAAATTACACACACAAGTAGTATTTGTTTGACACTAAGATGCCCCAAAAAATAGATCTATCCCATTTTAAAACTATGTCGGCAAATAATCATGAGATCACAAAAAAAATAAGTTGAAAGACGGATTCGTTGCGTGCGATAGTATGTATTTGGTGGTTATTTTATCAAATCTTACCTCTAATGTCCTATGCTTTCACTCTGACCACAATACACTGAAGCGCACATAGTAAAAAACTGTCGTAGAAAAAACCGCGGCACATTTCAGTCACATTCCGTTTATTTTGTTCACGTTCATACAATCGTTCCACTTTCGCCGTTCAATATGTCGTCTTTGTTTTCGTATATTTTTTGTTTTTTAATTGACTGTGTCTTTTCAACTGACAGGACGGGCAAAATCGCGTGCGGTGTGTAAGTAACGGGCACTTTCTTTGAGCGTCGGAACTCAACTCCATACGTAGACCGTTATGTTGAACACCTGTGAGGAGGGAGTTTGTGTTATCAGATGGGGTTTTTTACATTTATTATTTGAGGAAATACAATATCAATGAACAAAACCATTTCCGATATATTATTTTAATCATATTTAATATTATACATAAGTATTACACGGAAAAATATTTGTTTTTTAAATATGGTTAAGTAGAAAGGTAGATGTTTTCAATATAGCTAAGCAGATAGCTTTTTTTATTTTTTATTTGAAAACCAAACTACCAAAAATTAACTGGATGAGATCGCCTATAATATGTTTAATCAATTTTTGTTATGTGCAATAAAGAGTTTAAAACTAAATAAAGAACTGTCACTTTAGTCTCACGTTAACGTAACGTTAAGATAAGACTAGGCAAAACTATTAGATAAGACTAATAAATTACCCCGTGTAATAAATAATATAAAATGTGCTTAGCTATGTTTGCATAACTATACCGACTTACTCTTTCGTTTCCTGTGAATGTGCTCGAGTTTCACTCCACTATGGGTTCTCATTAAAATAAGTAGGTTAACTTTTGAGTCGAAACATATTTTATAATCTTGACCTACAGGTAAAGATTACAGTAAGCGACCGCGACGCGCGATTGCGACATGATGCATTAGTATCACGTGATTATACAAGGTGTACCTAACCAGAACGCTAGCAAAAACGAAGACAGGTGACAGTGCTGATGATTACTGATAAGGCACCACAAAAGACACTCGAAATAAAAATTTAAAAAATCCTATATTAAAAAAAAAACATCTTACTGACGCTAGAGGTCAACGAACCTTATGTAAATAAGCCGCTCGTAGTCAGTGCCGCGTCGTAAGTGGTGCATTGACCCGAGTTTTGCATGCTTTACACTGCGGGTTTGAAACATACTAAATCACTTTAAACTATAAGATAAGGCAGGTTATTGGCATTGGATTGTGTTAAGGTAGTATAATTAATAACCCTAAGTTTTTGATAGCGTTCCAGTTAGGATTATAATTGTGAAAATTAAGTGTGTAATTTTAATAGATGTTTGTCCCTTCAAACACGTAGCGATGTCAGTGTTCTCGATTGCTCGATTGTGTCTTGGATTGAGTCGAAAACCGCGCGAAAATTAAACAATATGGCAGGATTAAAATGTAATAATTTTCTAACTTTGTGATATTTTGCTTCGTGATTTTTCACAGGCTAGTAAGTAAGCTAGTAGGTAATATATATGAGAAGTCTTTCCACGTGATTTTTCACACGATACCTTAGAAATAGTCAACCGCGAAAGGGTCGCCTAACAAGTCCTTGGGTATAGTAATAGCGTCTCCCTGTCGCACGTCGCGGTCGCGTACTGCAAAGTCTACCTTATCTATTGATGAGGAAGTTGCGGGAAAATAGTAGATACTTACCTGCAAGGCTTTATGTAAGTGATAGTGAAAGCGGAATAGTGTCCTTCTCGGTTGGATAAACTTGTTGGTAAACATAGGGTTAACGCTCTAAAAGCTCTGTCTACTATGCGATTTCTCAGGTCGTTCTCACTAACTAACCAGTTTAAACGACAAAATTGATTAAAAGTTGCTTTAAGAAGAACAATAATATCACAGTGCGCTTTAACAATTGCTCTATATATCTCTACTATTTATTAAAATCGAAGAATGCAAGTGGAATGGTAGGGTTATATCCCAATTTCGATATGAGACGAAAACTGCTTAACTTATTGTTTTAAATTGAAGAGCTGGCGAACAAAATAATGTAATTGAATGAAATAAATTTTTACAGTAGCAAAAAACTGAATGAAAAGCTCATGAAACTTTAGTATAATTATTGTACGTACGGTTTTGATCAAATGAACTTTGGACTCAATTTTAGCACAGTTTTAGGCGTTTTTGCATGGAAACGATAAAAGATTTTTGTATTCAATGATCGAAATCATGAACTTTGGACTGAATTTCAGTACAATTTTAGATCGTGCTGTTAGTTCTGATTGATATTCAGTGGACCGAAAACGTTCGGATTCAAGAAAAAAGTATTTTGGTCAAAAGTGTTATTAGATCGTTTTTTCGCCAGCTCAATTAATGAATGTCTGACTTGTCCATGGCCTTGTCCGTGTCTATGTAGGCTCCAGGACACGAAGCGTTATTTACGGTTATTTCTTGTTTTCAGGCAGCTGCTTCGGGTCCACTCAGAAGCGGACCATTGTTGGAGGATGGGCGTGGGCATGGTGGCTAGTCACAGATGTGCAGCGTATCTCCCTCGAGGTTGGTACAGTTTGGTTTTTTAAAGTTCCGTAGTAAGTAAAGGAACCCTCATATAATTTCATCTATCTTTGTGTCACATATATTTTATTCGGAAATTATTTAAGCTGTAAACTGTAAAATTGAAATCCGGCACAGTTCTAGAAATTTATTACCCGCTACTTAGACGTAGGTACCTTATATATTTCAATATGAAAATGAAAATCTCTCAGGGTATCTTCCTGAATATTAACAGCGAGAAAATAAATTATTGGCATAGAAAATTATTGGTCCCTCGAGTAGGACCTCATCGAATAGTTATTTTAAAATCATTGCGATTTTTTAAGCACTTTTTCGAAAAAACTACTGTTTACGAAATAATAAGCCAAGTGTCAGTTTTACCTGAGTTGAATAATTCAATGAATATCGCAGCTTCTAACTCCTAGACTATTGAAAAATCTTTAACCTTGCATAATTGCTATTGATTTTCGAGTAGGCACTTTGCCAGTGTAAAAGTACTTAGCGGGTATTTTTATTTTTCGCAGGTTATGACACTAAACCCGATGTGTGAGTACGTGGAGACTGCCCAGGGTGTCCCGCTGACAGTCACGGGGGTCGCCCAGTGTAAGATCATGAACGAGGACGAGCTCCTAACCACCGCGTGCGAGCAATTCCTCGGGAAAACCGTCAAAGAGATCAAGATGACCATTCTGCAGACTCTGGAAGGCCACTTGCGTGCTATATTGGGTGAGTGTTAATACAGATAATCCGTTATCTGTGGTGTTTAATAAATCATTGGTGCTGACTGGAAATCCGGTTGTACACAATCTAAATATTGACGAATCTAGGTAGTGAAAGTGCTATTCTTTTAACAATATTTTCTGCGAAAAAGGAGTGTTTGGAATTTTTTCCGAAACCGGGTTTATTAGAATTTTAGTAGTTGCCTATAACACCAAAGATGACCAAGAGTAAGAAGGTATGTTATATAAAATGAATTTCCTAAAAATCCGAATCCGCCTTGCCGTTTGACTTGTGTTGTTTGATAAAAAGTCAGTTTTAGAAGTCTTTGAAGTTTAAAAATGACTTTTTGAGATCGAAGCTTTGCACATGTTAAAAAGAGAAAAAAAAAAGAAGGGTGAGAACAGGTGAGGTTTTAAACATTTTGCTTATTGATTACAGCGCCATCTTACTTTGTACAACCAAAAAAGTAAATTGTAACTAAGCGACATCTAGAGTCGTAGTATAATATTCGTTTAGAAAAGCAAAGTATTATTATCTCGTGATTTTCAAGCTGGTCGGAATACAAAGATTGGTGCATGGCCAAGAAAGTTATGTAAAAACTTCGAATATTTGTATAGACATCTATATTATATATACTCGCTATTCCGAGATATATAAAATTCTTGACTTGAGACTTGAGAACCTATTTTGAGGATTATCTGACGTATGAAATGTTATTTAAAAACTGTATGATTATAATGCATACATTTTAAGTTCTCACCTGCCATTTTAACTTTATGTATCAACTGTCATGTCAAAAGTACGATTTTAGTCCTTATATTTAGAGTTATAACAAGTGTAAATTAAAAATTTATAACACCCCCGATAAGTGAAGGTTACAGTAACTAGAAAAGAGCTGATAACTTTCAAACGACTGAACCGATTTTCTTGGATGATAGCTAAGAACACTCTCGATCGGCCACCTTTCAAACAAAAAAAAACTAAATTAAAATCGGTTCATTCGTTTAGGCGCTACGATGCCACAGACAGATATACAGGTACACAGATACCCACGTCAAACTTATAACACCCCTCTTTTTGGGTCGGGGGTTAAAAATGGCGAGTGAGTTCTCATTTTGCACGGACTATACATGTAGATATTATATCGATGCTTTCTTCCTATACCTATTTATGAGCTACTAAATGATGCCTGATAAATAATTAATCTGCGTGGAGTTTGGTTTTCAAAAATCCCGTGGGACCTCTTTGATTTTCCGGGACAAATGAATAGTCTATGCCCGTCCCTGGGATGCATGCTATGTCCGTACCAAATTCGGCAAAATGTGTTTAATAGATGGAATACTTTCGCAAAGATGACAAAATAAAAATAGAAATTATAAGTAAACTACCGTTTAGTAAGTAGGTAATTTCATGAGCACGTTGAATTCCGTAATTCAAAACCGGTGTACCTCATACATGATTAAGGTATCGGATTACCTTATTTAGCAACAGTATGCTAACCAAATAAAAATATCATTTGAGATTAGTCTCTGTTTATTATTGAGCATATTAGCGGCCGGTCAATTTGTCATTAAGAAATATTGTTATCGCAAAAAACTATCTCTGAATCTGAATGGTCAATCCACAGCGCACTAGAGTTTGCTGCAACGAATTTTTTCATGGAGTAAAAAGACGGCAACAAAACTGGCCAAGCTATTCAGGTTAATGGATGTCTTGACTGTGACCTAAAATAGCCTTCTCTAAGAATCTTAAAGCTGTTGTACTTGACCTCGAGGAGGGTCAACGATCGACAACTTTTCGTTTACAAACTTCCTCTAATCTTCTTTGAATCCATCCATACTAATATTATGAATGCGATTGTCTGTCTATCTGCTAACTTTTCATGGCCTGTTTTACCGATTTTAACGAAAGGGAGTTACAGAGATAGCTTGCATCCCATTCCCGGAGTTAGTCTCTATTTCTGTTTGTAATTTTCGTGATCATTGTAACATAAATGCCCTTTCAGGTTGGTAGAGCTATTTTGAATCAAAGACTTTGCAATTAATAATGAGATGGACTTAAAACTTCTTGGGCAGTAAAATACGCCCTTCGTCACGACCTTCCATTGTGTCCTATCCATTAATCCCTTTATGTTCGGCCCCTAAACAAACAACAGCCACACTCTGCAAGCCCACATTCAGATTATCCTAAATTTTAAATTATCGGTTCTCACTTAAGTAATAATATCATAATCACCTTATCCTACTCATGGCTTTTATTAATACTAGCTGATGCCTACGACTTAGTCCGTGTGGATTTAGATTTTTTTAGATCCCGTTGGAACTCTTTAATTTTTTTAAAGTAGTATATGTCACTCTCCAGGACTTTAACTATACCCATGTAAAAATCACATCGATCTGGTGGTCTGTTGTGATGTAATTAAAGGACTAACCAATCACTACTCATATTATAAATGCGAAAGTTGTTTCTTTGTTGGTTCATACAAATATCAGATCTTTAAGCGTACAGTGTTGTACCTTTTACCTTATCTATAATGTCGCAGATCAGTCTTATTCGGTCGAGTGTTCAATCCCAGGCACGCACTTCTAACCTTTCGAATTTAGGTACGTTTATGGCAACAAAATATTATTTGCTTTAACGGGGAGGGAAATATCGTGAGAAAACCTGCCTGAGAGTTCTCCAGAATGTTTTCGAAGGTGTGTGATGTCTACCAATCCGCCAGCGTGGTGGATTATGGCCTAAGCTCTTCTCATTCTGAAAGAAGACCCGTGCCGTGAGGAGTGAGCCGGCGGTTGATCATGATGATGAAAACGAATTTATTTATTTATTAAAACAGTTAATATTTCTACTGAGAAATAGAATTTTTTAATACTAATAACCACCAAATTTCATTCCAAACTAAACTGTAGGAAGCAAAGCAAGCGAATCATCATTTTAATGCGTAAAATTGCAAAGAGAATATAACTTTTTCCTGACAACATGAAACGTGCTGGGGATCACGTAGGCCACAACAAAAGCTGAGTCGGGGGCAAGAAACTAGTCGTGTAATAGCAAGAAAGGCATCGCTGCAACCTAACGTACTGCCTACTAATGACTAGCGCACTTTTAAGGTAACGAGAAATGCTCCTATTTGCACCTGATGCACAAGGAGTTCTAAACAATGTTACCCCACATGCTAGGATAAGAAAAAAAAGTTTTTTTGGCTCCTTTGTTATGTATGGGAGCCTCCAAAAAAATAATTTAATTAAATTTTTAATTCAATACTTGGTTTTGAGTAAACGTTCTACACCGAATACTAAAATTTCAGGTTTGTAACTCATTTTGTCTACGAGCTACAGACCTGTGAGGTGACACGCGGACCGACGAACAGACAGACCGACAGACAGCAGAGTGACATTAATAGGACTCCGTTTTTACCCTTTGGGTACGGAACCTTAAAAACGATCAGTATTGGAAAACCATAATTTACCAAAAAAAAAATAAAATTTAATTATCTTTGTGAATATAATAAAGCAATTCCCTCATAAGACGATGATTTTACGCAGTAGATAACAGAAAATTTTGTTGGTTAAAAATGATTACAAACTGGAATTTTGCCTCCGTACTAAAATTAGCTTAGCAAACCTGTTTCTAAACCATTTATTTTTGACCCATTAACAAAAATAACTCCGTAAAAATAATGTAATCAGAATTAATTTTAGTTTCAATACTATTATGAGATTAACATGATAGTACGTGATAATGCTAATATTATAGTGTCTGTCTGTCTACTGTTACCTTTTCACGGCCCATCAAAGCCTTAAAACCACACCGACGAAGTCGCCGGTGAAACCTAGGAATAATACAATACCTTTTTAGCTCAAGTTTTACTATACCTACTTTTGTTACATTTTAGCCTGTTTGAGACTGATTTATTTAAATGAGGACCTAATTTTAATTTTTTTTTGTAATAAATAGTCGTAAATAATAGCTTTCAGCTTAAGTATATTATAATCATGAAGGTGTTGTTCGAAAACAACATTAACGCCAGAAGCGGGGAGAATCTCTAACTTGTACCTAAGAACCTCGCTAGAAAACTCATTCAGTTACAACCATTCACAAGTTACAGTCTGCAATCGCAACTAACAGTAAAATAACCTTTTAACTTTATTTGTGTGAAAGAATATTGCGCTCTTCTATTATATGGTAATCCCAAATAAAAGTTTCGAGGCTAACTTGATCTGAATTTTAGGATTTTATAGTAATAAATTGTGTTGAACAGATGATCGCTCGCAAACTATAGTGTTGTGCCTGAATTTTTCCTTTGTTTTTCATTCGTTCAATATCAGTCATGTCATTACTTTGGATGGGGGCTTTTAATCTTGGATTGACAGTTGGAGCTACTTATGCTGTTGTTAAAAGGTAAACTACCTTCAGATTTATTTTGCAGCCAAGCAAGATATCGTTTCAAACTTTACTGGAAAGTAAACCTAGTTAAAAAATCAGTTCAGCCTATAAGGTGACGTACCTCTACATACATAGGTAGATCGACCTAAGTCGTAGATCAAAAAATTCGTAGATTTAATTATATCGGAATAGAATTGTACGCTTTAATTTACATAAATGCCCATATTTGAAAATAGTCCTAGGTACGTGCTGAAAATTAAAACACAGCTCTTGATCCCTTAATCTTATGAATTTTTTGATTCCGTGATAGATCACGATTCTCATTCCATTCCACATAAAATACACAAAAAAGTCGCGTTGGAAGTTAATGGCACATTTACATTCCAAGTTATTATTTTTATAAACGATATTTGAAATCACTTGGTGGCACGGCTTCGCCGTTGGGGGGTAACGAATCTCGGCCGAGGCGGCTCATCAGACGATCAGACCGCAGACAATATAGAAATACATATAATTCTCTAATTGCCACAACCAGGAATGGAACCCGGGATTTACCACTTATAATATACCACAGCGCTCACCTCAACGTCAGGCGGGTCTATAAAAACATTGAAATTCATATGGAGCTGTTAGAGTTTTTATTAGTGTAATATTTAAAACGATGTCCTACAATGCCCACGATTGTTACGATTTCAATGGATTAACTTGGTAACGATTTTCTTATGCTGGATTATTTTAATATTTATACATTGTTTTCTATATTCATAGGCTTTCTTGAAGTTAATTACTTTGTCTCATTTAATTGTAGTTTAACTAACTACCTTGTCCATTTACTTTATAACTAACACCAACAGTTTCTTTGTAACTAATTAATTCAAAGAAATTCTTATTCTAGTCCTGAATCTAAGTCAGGTTTGCTTTCACAGTCAACAAAGGAGCACCACGAAGAGAATCAAAAACAAAGCTCTTAGCCTGGCGATGTTTCCTTTATTTATATATCTGCGTAGTGTCTGTATATTAATCTGTGTTGAATATTGTTCAAAAATAATTTATTTTAGCACCGCTAGTGATTTTTTTTTAGTAAATTAATGTTGTATGGTCGTTGGCGTAAATCTTATAGTGGAAGAGCAAACATTGTGATTTGATACCCGATATACAATTTTGACAGATTAACGTAAATCCGGTGCCTTACACGTTGGGCTCGTAAAATTGGTGCTTTATTTATTATGGCTATTAATTTACTATCATTGTAAAATCTTTTCTTTCTTAGGTACATACATACATCTCCATTGTATTTTTGCTCGAATGCACATTTTCCTCTGTACGGCAAAATTTTCATTCCGAACAAACAATACATTTGTAAAAAGAAAATACTTTTCAGTTTGTGGTACCTACAATGTACGACTACGTTATTAGAGAACGCGGTTAGCGGGACGCGGAGGCTTCAGTAAGTGTTCCCACTTTTAGGAATTTTGCCCTATTTTAGGGCGACTAATATTAGGTACGGCTTAGTGTGTTTTTATATTGACAGGGATTTAGAGTAATTTGCGGTTAAAATTCTGCTTGTAACCCTGTTTTTTTATGCCAATATGTATAATTTTTTGAGAATTACCAAATGGAATAGCTCTAAAGTAGTAGAAATGGTCATAATGAAGAATGTTTTGAGCCTGCATCGCGGAATTATAGCATGTTTTATAGATATGCATACTAATTATATACAGTGGTGGTCATATAATTAAGAACGATTTGAAGTTCCAGTCTTTCTTTATCAATATCATGTTTTATGTAGCTTTGTGTTCCTTCTTAGAAGTAGTTAATTATGTTTTACCTTAGCCACATAAATCGGCAAACTGGATTACGAATAGGAGATATGAAATCGCCAAATATTTTTTAATAAATGTCATTTACTTCCAATAGTAACGAATTCAAACACAGATGTAGCTGGACAAATAATTAAGAACGAATATTAAACTGGTTTGAGAATTACTACAGATGAAACTTAAGTTAAATAGATTACATAAACATGAAAAAATAATCCTTTTAAACTAAAATTGATAGTTAGTGGCATGTCCATAGTTTTAAATTACTGCCTTTCAACGGCGAGGCATTAACTCTATCAATTTTTGACATTTTTCAAGAGAAATAGGGCTCCATTATTCCAAATAAACATCGTAATGCTCTTAAAATTGCTACTATGTCGTTTGATTACACTTTTCTTGGCTTCACACTAAATATTTTCAATTAAATTTAGATCTGGACGTTAGATGGCTAGTCTAAGACAGAAGCTGACTGTGTTATGCAGAATTTCTCAACAGTGTAGGCTTCGAAATTCGGATCATTGTCGTTCTGGAATATCCAAATAGCTGAAAGCACTTCATCAGCATACATTGTTTCTTCCAGTATGATTTTGTATTGGAATTGATCCATGCTTAGGTATCAGACTAACAAGTCCAACTCTATGCCCAGAAAAGAACCCCCAAATTTTCGTGTTTTCTTCATCATGCTTTAATGTCAGTTTTGTGTACTTGGAGTCAAATGCTTTATTCGGAGGTCATCGTACGTATCATTTTCCATCTAAATACACTCTGTATATTTTTGTTTCATCAGAAAAAATAACATTTTTTCACTGTCTGACAGTCCAGGTTTTCATACGTCTTTGCAAATGTAAGACGGGCTTACCTATGACAACGTTTCAACATGGGTACCTTCCTTGTTTTCCTTCCATACAACTTCTTTTCTACCAAACGCCTTTGAATAGTGCGTGACGAGATCGCTGAAGGGTTGTTTTCACTAAAATATTCTTTTCTTAGCTCGTTAGATCCTTTGAGAAGATTTTGGAACAATATTCGTATCATCTCAACGAAATTTCTTTCTCAATTTAGGTACGCGCGGAATATTTGACGTCGTTTCATACGTGTTAAAATGCTTCATAGAATTGAAAACCATTGTTTTCGAGCAGTGAAAATAATCAGCTATCTTTTTATGCAACTAATTCTTCTCACAATGTTTTATTATGACTTCACTTGTAGATTTATCACAAGTTTTACTTGTACCCATTATTTTTATAAAATAATCAAGTTTAATACTTTTACAGCATTAAATGGTGCCAAAAATTATACGAAAAGAGACTTAACCACTGAGGTTCTCTATTTAAACTTGAATAAAAAAATGAACAGTTCAGCGTTCTTAATTATGTGACCAGCCAGTCAGTAGTAGCACAAGATTCAGATCTAATGTAATAAATGTATCTGTTAATTTATTAAATAATAATGTACATAAATGAATACACTAATAATATGGAAAAGTTTTGTGATACCAAGAGATATGAAAAATAATACATGCATTGAGTTTATTAAAAAAATAATGATCTTTAAATAATCGTTCTTAATTATATGACCACAATTGTAGGTATAAGTATTTTATAGCTATGAGTACTAATTACCTAGGTATTAATAATTAATTCGTATGAAAAAAAGAAATGGCCAACCATTTTGTTCGTCACAAGAAAGTCATTAAATTATAACAAAATGTGAAAATATTATTCTTCATATTTTATTATGTTCTTCTTCATAATAATAACTAGATGATGCCCGTGACTTCGTGAATTTACGTTTTTGAAAAATCCTGTAGGAATATTTTGTTTTAAGGGCTAAAAAGTAGCATAATATGCCCGTTCCTACGATAAGCTACCTCTGTACCAAATAGTAGGACTAAGTTGCAAACTTCGTCTTGTGAATTTTGTGTTTGAGTGGGAACTCGTTGTTGTTCCGGAACTAAAAGTAGCCTTAGTATGTCCTTTTTCGGAATGTAAGCTATCTCTGTACTAAATATCGTCAAAATCGGTTAAGCAAACAGACAAATACACTTTCGTATTTATAATATTAGTATGGATTACGCCTTTGAATCAGGGTATTTTGATTTTTTAGGGTACTTTAGGGTGGATTCCTACAGAAACTAGGGTAAAACCAAATTGGTAAGTGTAAACACTCGCTTCAGTCCCGCCGCGATCGTCGCGAGCGGCGGGTCCCGCGAAACAACCCCCGTTTTCAGCCACGGCTCATGATTTTCAGTGGCTGAAGTTTGTGACCTTTCAGCAGTTTAGTGGTTTAGGTTTTGAACAAGATCACAGTAGTGAATCTTGTTTACGTTTGGGCGGGCGGTATTATGTGATTTTAGGATTTGCGGACGATGATCGGTTTTGATGTTTCGTGAACATTTTAAGTATTTATTTTTTTACTAGAGGATGCCCGCGACTTCGTCCGCGTGGATTTAAGTTTTTAAAGATCCCGTGGGAACTGTTTGATTTTCCGGGATAAAATACCTATGTTAATTACAGGGACGCAAGCTACCTCGGTACCTTTCATACAAATCGGTTGAGTGGATGGGTTTTTAGGAATCCCGTGGGAACTCATTCATTTTCCGGGATAAAAAGTAGCCTATGTCCGTCCCCGGGAAATAAGCTAACCCTGTACTAAACGTCAGAATCGGTTAAACTGTTGGGCCGTCAAAAGGTAGCAGACCGACAGACAGACAGACACACTTTCGCAGACTAGAGAATTTTATAATATTATTAGTATGGATTTTATTTTATTTGCATCTAATTGGAACGGCAGTGCCATTTACTACTATTTACTAACTAATAAAATTAATGATAATTTATTGTACTAACACAAAAGACACAAAATACGAAAAGATAAAACGAATGACACAATAAAGGAATTTGAATTTTGAATGTACACTGAGAGCACTGAATGAGCCTGTTCATTCAATGCTCTATGCGATATCGATAATAGCTTCACGCTACTGAATGTTTGTATTTCATTGCATTCCCGTGATACTGTATCCATGCATATTATTTTATAGTCGTGCGAAACACTTATGTACTATGTGTTTTAAATTGTAAGAGAAGCAGAGAAGATTTAATAAAAAACCATATAAGCCGCGTTATTGGATTGAAGCGATTGAATTCGCTAGCATTATCCTCTAAGTTTATGATAGGCTCAAACAGTAAAGCGATCATTTTATTTGCTGATAACTGAAATGTATCCAGAAGAAAAAACTTCGTCAATAGAAATGAGAGATACCTAAACGAAATATCTTTAATTCGTTGATCTTTTTTTAAAGTTATTTTATATGATTAGTGATTACTTGAAATTATTGTTTTATCAAACACATTAGAATAATTTCGTAAATGTTAGGTAGGTAGTTACCTACTGCTAATAAATCAAAGCTGTACCAAATCACCCCAACTTAGGGGTAATCAATATACGTCATCACAAGACGTCAATCTCAAGGGATGGGATATACCCAAACTCTCGCAAAAGTGCGATCATGCAAAATGATTGGCAACAAACTGATTCCCAATTCCTTTTGAACAACCACCTAAAATTTCCTTTTTTACACATGTTTGCCTGATCATTATCGGTACAATAAATATCGTAAAATTGACAAAAAAGAAATGTTACGAAGTCAGAGGAGTTTACTCGTAGCGCCTCCGAATACATGTTGTTTTATTCTCATTTGAAATTAATATCTGCTAAAATGATAACTCAAAATTTTAAAAACCCCCGATACAAAAACCTCTATAAGAAAACTAGAAAAGAGCTGATAACTTTCAAACGGCTGAACCGATTTTCTTCGATTGTAGCTAAGAACACTCGATCAAGCCACCTTTCAAACAAAAAAAAACTTAATTAAAATCGGTTCATTCGTTTAGGAGCTACGATGCCACAGACAGATACACAGATACACACGTCAAACTTATAACACCCCTCTTTTTGGGTCGGGGGTTAAAAAACGAACTTAATAAGGAAAGCATTGGAGAGCGCGCTAAGAAATTTTCAAATTGTAATGAGTGAAGGAACGGTTTCGTACCTGTGGTAGCATATCTACTATCACCGAAGTTTCAGGTCAAATATTAACCAAAGTTTTTTAATTTTATTGCTCACTAGATGATGCCCGCGACTTCGTCCGCGTGGATTTAGGTTTTTTAAAATCTCGTGGGAACTCTTTGATTTTCCGGGATAAAAAGTAGCCTATGTGTTAATCCTGGATATTATCTATCTCCCTTCCAAATTTCAGTCAAATCCGTCCAGTAGCTTTTGCGTGAAGAAGTAACAAACATACACACACACACACACACACATACAAACTTTCGCCTTTATAATATTAGTGTGAAGTGTGATAAATCTCATAATGAACCGTAATGTTCATTCTCGTTAATAACAGCACAAACTAATTTAATCCGATAAAGCGAGATTGAGTACCTGCCTGCTTAGATAGTAAGTCCAGGTCATTTAACAGGATGTCCAATGTAGCTTCATCATGTAAATGTGCAATGACAGTTCTGTAGGCGGATAATATAGATGATACTACTTAAGAGGGCTCTCTCCGTCACTCGTTTCATACAATCGTAGTTCCAATTCTCCCTTCAAAACTCGATATTTATTATGATCACCTTCTCTCACAGAATATTCCTATTACATATTTTGTAATATTAATGGGATTATTTTCTTTAGTAGGTAGCTAGTAACAAATATCATTCGATATAGAGACTATGCTTGGTACACAAATGTTTACGCGGAAAATCTTGGTTATCTATTGCAACTGTTTTCAATTATGGAACTGTATTATTAGCTGCTGATTGCATTAATTAAGGTCTACTGGACATATTGATTTGCGAAATCGATATTGTGTATAAACATAACATTAACTTATTTTTCTTGTGATATTGAATGAAATGGTTCAATACGAAATACATTTCTAGGGATCGGTATAGCGGATCGTAATTGGTATTGTTAGGTTAACGTTTTCGCTCGTTTTTGAATGTTGTTAGATATTTGAAATGAAAACAGTTATTTCAGTTGTTCTCTCAATTTTATTTTTAGGGTTCCGTACCCGATGGGTGCCTACGAGACCTAACTAAGCTTGTCTTTCCGTCCGCGTCCGTCCGTCTCCTCCGCCTATCTGTCAGCGGGTTATATCTCGTAAACCGTAATAGATAGAGAGTTGAAATTTTCACAGTGCGTATTTCTATTGCCGCTAGAATAACAACTAATAAAAATTTCAAAATGGCCGCCATCAAAAAAAAAGTGTTATTTCTTGTACGATGGTACGTAACCCTTCGTGTGCAACTCTCACTTGACTTGATTTTTTAAAATTATCTTCATTAGTTTTTTCCACACTGATTAGGTAATTAATATCACAGAAAAAAATTATACATAATATAGTAGGTAGGTACCTACAAGACGATGCCCGTGACATCGTCTGCGTAAGTTTCAGTTTTTTTTAAACCCGTGGGAACTCTTTGATTGACAAAAAGTACCATATGTCTTTCCCCGGGCTGCATTACTAAGACTAATTTCATCAAAATAAGTTCGATAGATGGGCCTGGAAAAGCTAGGAGACAGACAGAAACACTGTCGCATTTATAATATTATAAATATGGAATTTAGTTATATCTAAAATAACTCGTAATTTTTCCACATCAACTATAACTCCCTCTATGTCAATAATAAATGAAGATAAACATAATGTCGCATTTTTCACTATCAAGTTTGTATCAAACCAGTATCATTTTATTATCTTACGCAAATAATGATAAGCTTCCTATATACAATTGGTATGCAATTATGGCTCTTAATACTGAGGCATTATACCCTAGATATAATTGAGAATAATATATCTAAGTATCTACGTTCTCGTCATTGCAGTTTAGAATGACAGATAGTACCTACTTACTCGTCGTATATACTTCAGAACTAAACGTAGGATTTCTAAGGAAAAACTGGTTTCATACGAATATAAAAATAGTTAACTTATATAAATCAAAAAAAATAGTTTATCAAAGTATTTTTAGTAAATTTATGTTTTATTCAATAGGAAAATTAATTATACATGTTATATTATGTACTTACTGGTTTTTATTCTAAAATAGCCTAGTTATAACTACTCGTACATACCTACTATGAACATACTACGTCTTCCGACTCGGTCTATTATACGTAGTCTTAAAGAAGTGATAAATATTTATTTAAAATGAAAGTATAAATAGTGTGTGCACGTGACTGTGTCATATTATATTGGTAGTGATTAATAAATGTGTAGAAATCAACGCTATTATCATGGAAATGCTACGGATTGCCTTAGTCCCGTTGAGTCTTACCATCGGCCTCACATATCTTAATGTTAAGAGGCAAGTATGTATAAGAAGTATCATTATCATCATCATCATCATCATTGTCAACCGCTAGACGTCCACTGCAAGACAGGTCTCTTGTAGGGATTTCCACATGCCACGGTCTTGCACCGCCTGAATTCATCAGCTTATTAGTTTGTCATCCAAATCAAACCAAAACCGAACTTCACTTGTAGAAGTAGGTACTGATATCTGATTGTACACAAGTATTCATAGCTTCATGAATTTATTGATTTGTGAACTTTGAAGTTTAGTGCCACCTACCCCATGTAATAATTATAATTATCTACCCAGCTTAGAAAAGTATTTTTAGCAACTAATTTTAACAGCTTAAACTCGACTGTTAGAAAATTATCCAACTAAGCGATATCTTATTAATGATCTCTTAATGACTTTAAACCTAATAAGGCCAACACAAGAGCTTTTTAAAAAAGTGTCCAAATAGAAAAAGTATTCCGTATGAACAGATACTGTTATACATGTGAATGTATTTTTTCTATTTGGACGCTTTTTTAACGGACGTTAAAAAGCTTGCGTGTAAATGAGGCCTTAGGGTTAGAATCCGTAATGGCTCGTAAGTCTTCTTTCACTTGAGTCCTGTGAAGCTAAAGAAACTTTTTTCCTTACCAGGAACGCTTACAGTCGAAGAGGTGTACAAGGACAGGGACCAGTTCGCGGGGCTTGTCCGCGAGGTGGCGGCTCCAGACGTCGGGCGGATGGGCATCGAGATCCTGTCGTTCACGATCAAGGACGTGTACGATGACGTCCAGTACCTGGCCAGCTTGGGCAAGGCGCAGACGGCGGCCGTGAAGAGAGACGCTGACATTGGTGTTGCTCAGGCTAACAGGGATGCTGGGATACAAGTAAGGACCAGTTTTCAGTAATATCATCATTTTGTCTGTTGGGAGGTTTGTGCCGTGGCTAGTTACCACCCTACAGGCAAACCCGTGCCGCCAAGCGATTTAGCGTTCCGATACAATGCCGTGTGGAAACCAAAGGAGTGTGGGTTTATTGAAAAATGCCATACTTCTTCCAGGTTAGCCCGCTTCCATCTTAGACTGCATTATCACTTACGACCAGGTGAGATTGCAGACGAGGGCTAAAGTTAACGGTAATCGTAACGTAACTTAACCGCCTGATATGCAACTAGAATCGGTGACGCATTCTATAAAATACCGAGTACATATAGATTGTTGTTAAAAACCATTTGAATCAAGCAATAATTGCTCAATTGAATATTAATATCGCGTGTACCTAATACCGTATAGTTTGTATGACACTCTTACGAAAGTACGAGTAGGTCGCAGGTTGCATTCCACAAAGTCTATATTATGTACCTATAGATATTCTATAATCTTTTTGGATCAATCCATTTATTTCTTTTACTTGCCGGATATGTATAATAATAGTAAAAATTGTTATAATTTTCCTGAGAGATATAGTACAACGATCCATTACATTGTTTTTATTTTTATTTTATAGAAGAGCATATAAAATTCAATGTTGGTATTTAACAAAATTTTATAAAATCTACATATATTACAACTAGATGTGTATTACATTTCATATAACAGGGCATTTTTACTATTGTATATATTTTGACCTTAATGCTCAACAACTTATTTCTTTTGTGTGCCGTATTTCGTTCAACAAGGACCCTTTGCAGGGTTCTATAATTTCACCCTTGTCAGTTTGCCATTCGTCACCCTCAAAAAGGGTTTTAACAGCTTTTCGGATATTAGGAAAACTAAAACTTACTCACTTCTGCTACCGTATGCTGAACTATAACCTATAGGTACTCTAAGGATGATATACCTACCTATATAGAGCATGCTTTGACTATGTTCAGACTTTTAGAGTTAAAACGAGACATTTTTTTTTTTATTCACTATAGGTAAGCGCTTGACCACAATCACACCTGATGGAAAGTGACATATTTATGTGAGACAAATAAATCTGTCTCGTTTTAATGATCTTAAGTCTGAGCAAAGTCAAACTTCAAATAACATTCTATATATTTCGGTCTAACTGTATTATGGAAAGATATACAATAAAAAGTGGTCAGATTCAATCTTATTTTTTTTCTACTTAGTAGTATAATTATTGTTCGATAGCTATGTATAAAAGTTCATTTTATATGTACCGATGTTGCTCGAAAATATTCAGTTTGAATAATTTGATGGAGAGTTACACGTAGATACTCCAATGTTTACGGTCTAGTTAAAATCGGGTCACACCTGACCCCAAAAATCAGATTCATTCGAATTGTAATGGTTAAAATATGTTACTGGGCAGTGGGCAATACTGATTTTACGGCCAGTGCCATCTATGTTAAATGGAAATATGGGCCTGTCCTTAATGGTGCGGTTAAAGATAGTTTAGTCTCATTATGAAGATTGGTATGATTGGGTACAAGGTCTTAAATATCATTATTTTGACATAATTAGTATGGTAGCTAAAGTAGCGACAACGATTTTATTTTAGGTACTGAGCACAGAATAGCTTCTAGAACCATTTCGATCTTTAGAGTAAAGTGACAAGCAAATAGGCAATTGGTAGAAATAAATTCGTGATTTTTGCATTAGATGTCTAATTTAAAATAAATTGCCTTTTTTTCTTATTTGTATATCCAAAGAGAATTCCAGATAAGTTTTATTTCATATACCAACTTATAATATAAAAATTTATGTTTGTCTGTCTATCTATTGGGTTACCTATGCGTTCGGATAAATATCTGATTGAGTAGAAACTTTGTACAGGTGTTGTCGTTAAGCTTTCTGGCCTACACATTTCAACACACACAACTGTCTATTTATAAAAATAACTAGAAAATATAATGTTGCATATAATAGGAAGCAGAATGTGAGAAGACTGCGATGGACGTGAAGTACTCAATGGACACCAAGATAGAAGACAACGCCAGGATGTTCAAGCTGCAGAAGGCGCAGTTCGACCAGGAAGTCAATACTGCTGTAAGTATGCCAATACTATCTACTGCTTGAGTAAATGTTGCTAGTGGGCCAGCATTGAGCAAAATAAATGAGAGTTACGTAGTGAGAGCTAACCTTCGACTTTGGCATCGGCCAAAAAACTTCGGCTTCGGCCAAAATGACCTGAAGTTTTGATCGAAGTCGAAGGTTTCTAGCAACTGCCGAAATTAAATGAAGTGTCATGAATGTTAGAAGAGAAGACGCGTGGGTGGCGAAGATCACGATGTTATATTCATAACAAGTTCATGCGAAATCGAAGCCGATTTCTGGGCGAAGCCGATTAATCCACCTTTGGTCGGATGCCAGTATTGCCATATCAAATGAGTCGCAAGGATTCAGTCGGGACAAGGTCGTGCCGTATGGAAGTCCCTACAAGAGAATTATCATCATTAATATCATTAATTATTATCATTAGAGATGATGATCATCATCGTCAACCGATAGGCATAAATGAGATGAGAGAAAAATGAGATAATTTTTTTTTTTTTCAGAAAGCGGAATCCGCATTGGCGTACGAACTGCAGGCCGCGAAGATTAAACAGAAAATACGAAACGAAGAAATACAAATCGAAGTTGTAGAGCGTCGCAAACAAATTGAGGTAAATAAAACAATGTTATCAAACTTATTGATCACTACCTATATTATCAATGCGAAAGTGTGTTTGTAAGTTGGTTTGTTGGTCTGTCCTTCAATCACGTCGCAGCGGAGCAAGTGTCACCAAAGGCTGACTTTTTACTCCGGAAAATCAAAGAGTTCCCATGAGATTTTTAAAAACCTAAATCAGCATCAGCTAGTATAAAATAAAACGTTTTTGGACACAATCATAACGTATTTATACGTATAGTTGCCTGAGTTGCCAGTATCAGTAGTTACTGGTTTAACAGCAGTTAAACAGCTGGTTTGTAAATTTCAGGTTGAACAACAAGAAATTATGCGCCGTGAGGAAGAACTGATAGCTACCGTCCGCTTGCCCGCTGAGGCTGAAGCGTACCGTCTCCAGACCATCGCCGAAGGAAAACGGTATGCCCGTTAATATTATTTTTTGAAGAGTTAAGTTTTTTTTTTGATTGTGAGAGGCTTGTGTTTGAGGACAATCATGCCTGAGAAACATATTATATTTTCGCCAAGCGAAGGTGCGGACGTTCCCTAGTATTGAATATTTTTTATAATTTTTATGATAGTGTTGACCTACACTTCAGGAAGTTTCTAAATATTTTTTTAATACATTATCAAAATTGCAGAACCGGCAGGATTTGAACCTGAGTTTTCTGGGTTTGTGCCTGACGCTCTGACCGCTAAGCCACGGTGCCGCTTACTCACCTTTTCAATCCAACCTTTTCCAACTCAAATCCTGCCGGCTCCACAATTTTTGATATGTATTTAAAAAAATATTGAATATTAATTGTTTTGGTGACAGGACCCAAACTGTGGAAGCGGCTAAAGCTGACGGAGAACGCATCAAAGTGCTCGGTCTCGCCGAAGCGCACGCCATCGGCGACGTCGGCAAGGCGGACGCGGAGCGCATGCTGGCCAAGGCCAAGGTCTACAAGCAGTATGGCGACGCTGCTATCATGGCGCTCGTACTTGAAGCTCTGCCCAAGGTTTGTATCGCCATTTATTGAGGACTAGAGGATGCCCGCGACTTCGACCGCGTGGGTTTTTTTAAAATCCCGTTGGAACTCTTCAATTTTTCGGGATAAAAAGTAGCCTGTGTCCTTCACCGAGATGTATCCCAAGTCTGAACCAAATTTCATTAAAATCGGTTCAATGGTTGAGCCGTGAAAACGTAGCAGACAGACAAATAGACAGACACACTTTCGCATTAATTAAGTGGACGTAGACGTTAGACTTCTAAATGTAGTCCCCAGGATCCAGGAACGCCGTTGTAATAGTAGTGTCCGATGCGCCAATAAGGTATCGCAAGTGCCTCTTTATGGTCCCATAATGATGAATTTTGCGGCTGTATGTTAGTGTGTTTAGTGGAGCTGATAAGGGAGGCTAGGCTGTTGTACTTTCTCATCGCGAAGTAACTTTGCACTGGTGTTGCCGGTTTTGTTGGCGTTACATTTTCGGACGTGGCCACATTGTAAACCCTACTACTTGTAATTTAAATCATTAAAATTTGGAAAAAGAGCTGTTTTATGTTAGGAAAAATAACAAAAGTACGGAACACCATTTTAATATCCCAACTCGTAATATTAACAGTTATTCACTGTTCTCTATACACTCTGTCTTACCCTTATGTTTTAAACAGCCAACGCTAAGACGGACGGACGGACGGACGGACGGACGAACTGACGGACGGATGGACGTACGGACAGACAGATAGACAGACAGACAACAAAGTGATCCTATAAGTGTTCCGTTTTTCCTTTTTAGGTACGGAACCCTAAAAACTCTAGGGATAAGACTGTGTGGAGCCGAGGGGGCTCCGATTAAAAATCAATTGTTTATAATATCTTTATATTTAGATCGCAGCCGAAATATCGGCCCCACTTGCGAAGACGGATGAAATAGTGCTGGTAGGTGACAACGGGGCGACGGGTGAAGTGGCGCGCCTCGCGGGGGGCATCCCGCCCGCCGTGCGCACGCTCACGGGGCTGGACATCACCCAGGTGCTCAAGAGACTGCACCCGTCAGGTGAGAACTAAATAAATCGAAGAAAGAAAAAGAGAAGATGATATTGTCAAAGCTCATAAAAGCTATAGCCGCACGTGTCTTCAGCAGTGCCCTCAGTAAAAGATTTTACTTTTCACCAACGTTCATGGATATTTGAGAGTCGAAACAATGGCCCTTGACGGCCTTGTTTTAATGCTCATGTTGGTACATATATTTACAGCCAGCGCTCCAAGCAGAAACTTTGCCAAAATTAAAATCAATGGTACTGAAATTTTGACTTTAAATCGAACATCATTAGGGCCATTTTACTTTGACGTTATTTTGTTTCGACTCTCGAATACTATCAAAATTGGTGAGAAGTAAAATCTCGTACTGAGGGTAGATTACATTTTACAAAATATGACGTTAGCATCGTTTTAGTGTTGCCATCAATTTGATTGTTCTATAAAAATGGAATCAGGAAATAAAATCATGTCGAAATAATTATGGTATTAAAAATATATGGTAATAAAAACAAAGCAATAGAAGAATAAATGTAAGAAAATTTATAAAAGTAGACCCGAACGGGGCGACAACACGCGTATAAAAAGCCTAGCGAAGCCTAGAAATACTTACGTGTTGAGTTGTTACGCGTCAGGAGCATATAGGTTACATTTAGTATGATAAAGGGAGATACGACAAAAGTACGAGTATGAAACAGATATCCTTCTGACCCATCACGACACGACACGACACGTTTGTATATTTCCGGCTTAAGATACTCGCTAATTAACTAAATAATAATAACATAATAATTATAATATTATTATTTGTTACAGAAGAGTTATCCTCATCGACTCTTAAGAAAAAGGAGGTGACAGCTTGCTAAATAAAAGCTACGGCTACCTCATTTCGAGTGTCATAGAATGTATCAACAATATTCGTTACACCTTACTAAAACGGCCATATACGAAGACAAAGTATACTCGCGAACAAAATAGTTTAATATATTGAAAGACATTTATATTTTTTTTTCACGTTACCTCGAAAGTGCAAACAAGATAACGATACCACCGTCTTACTATAAATATAAATAGTGTACTGAGTAGTGAGCATAAAATATTATTATGTGTGCTACCAAAATGCATACGTACATACTTATATATTTTTATATAACAGGCGTTTGCAATATATAAAACTTCTTTATAAAATTGATTATGTAATATTATTTTATATAAAATATTATTAAGCTAATTAATTTTATAAAGAAATGTTCACTACTTTTAAAAAGACGATTAGTCATTACTGTCTGTGGTTTCAGATTGATTTAACGACAATATGTTTGAAATTTAAACTCTATATACTGTATTTTGGAAGCTCACAAAATAGATTTTAAATGTTAAATGCTCAAGTCTCTAGCGCTGCAGTCATTGTTTGTATCATAATCATATCACATCAGCGAGCATTTATTACTTTATGTATAATAGAGACTTTGCTTTAAACTAAATACTTCTTTGTATTATTAAATTATTTTCGACGCTCCCCCTGTCAAAAAAAATGATACAAGTAATGACGTAACGTATACTTTCTTTTCATTCCAAAATAGGTGTCATTTGAAGAATGTTTTGAGAATAGTGTCTTAAAGTTTTTATAAAGAAAAAAGAGATCTTTGTAACTGTAGACTGTAGAAATTTAGATTTTGTACTGTATTCAACAAAAAATAAACAAAGTGTTCTCATACACTGCCTTCTTGTCGTAGGAATATTTTACATTTTTATTCAAATTGTACATTCACATTAACAATTGTGCGTGTTCAAAATAAGATATTTAAAAACTTTTGTGCTCATTATGATACTTATCGATTGACCTATACAATGTCCACTTTTGTGACCTTACACGTGCTTAAAAGTAATTTTAAGAAAATTTATGGGCAGCTGTGTCGTCACAAACGTTTGAGCTATTTGCCGCATTTATCACGTTTTCAAATTGTTTGTAGAGATTTTACCATTTTACCGTTGTTTAACAATTGTGAATGTGACTGTACGTTGTGTGATGAACGACAATTTGCTGTTTGTAAAACTCGCCGTGAAAATGCTTGGAAATATATTTGCTTTTTTATTTAAGTTTACCTACACTGATTAATTAATTAATTAAATGCACAAAACTTTGTTATTAATTTTATCACAATTTTATTATTGTATTTTTATTTACTCATAGGAAGTATATTAATTGTCTATTATTATTATTATTGCAGTACCAGTAAGTACTGATTGTGTAATGGACCCAATATTTTTAAAATGAATGTATGGAAAATATTTCTTTGTTTTATTTAATCCATTTTTCAATGTGGGTTTCCCATTCTTTAAAAAACATTATAATGAAGTCAGATGAGAGGGAAAAATAATTAACAGTAGATAGGTACTATAGTAATATAATTTATTTTACTTTTATAATTAAACTCTTATTAAACTAAAAAAATCTGTTTCTGTTCGTCAATGGTTTGGATTGTGTAATTCTCCTCGTATGTTAGTTTTCATTAGCTGCAACAAGAAAAATTCAAAATAACTTAGCGAATATTTGAGCTAAATATATAACCGATTGGTCAGGGTTTGAAAAAAGTAAAAAAAAAAGCATCTTTGTTAAAATTTTTTTTTTTTTTAAATATGATTGAATGGCAAACATGGCTTATTATAAACATCAACAATGCCAACCCTGCCAATTGTTATCGTCAACAGGGTTTTCTTATTAGATGACTAAGAGCGATTACGCACTCATCTGATCCATTCGTGACAATATCTCGGATGTGCCTCGGATTCAAATCGGACGCATGAAGTATATATGTCAAAGATGTCCACTGAATAGCTTAGATTTGGATCAGAGATCGGATTAGCAAGCAATTTCCGAGTTCGGTCCGAGTTTTTTGTATCCGTATTCTCACAGACTGATCGATCGAATGAGTGCGTAATCGCTCTAAGTATGTAGAAATGTACGTATTTTCTTCGCGGCATCCTATTGGAACGCTAAATCGCTTGGCGGATTGGCTTGGCTTGCCTAACGCACGTAGGAAGGTAACTGGCAATGACTGAAGCCTCCACCAGACCAGAGACAGTTTAGAAATTATACATTTCCAAATCCGACAGACAGACAGACAACGAAGTTATCATATAGGGTCCCTTTTCTTCTGGAGATACGGAAGCCTAATAGTGAAAATAAAGTATACCTACTTCAACTTTTTCCTGATAGCTAAGTTCAGTTTTTGTGAGGACGTAGGAGAGTTTCGCGAGCGCTGCCTCGGCGGTCATGTCGAAAGCTGGCACTACACCGCACTCCACCAATAGCTGAAAACATTATTTGTGTAAGTATCCACACTTTAATATCATCAAAATATAGAACAAGAAAAGCCCTAACTCGCTGACTGACTCACATAAACCCTAGAAAGTACTACGACTGGTTTTTCAACAGCGAAGCCGCGGGGCGGTCCCTTGTAAAAATTATAAAATGTGTCTGTTTGTTAGTCCGTAGATATGGACCGTCTGAAACCTCTTTAAACGCAGAAAACAATTTACTCGTGCCGGGATTTTTTACGATGCATTCCGTAGATTTCCACGACAAGACCGATGTATGAATTTTGGTCTTTGCACCTTTGCAGTATCTGAAAGGATTGCTTGTCAGTGTGTATCATGTACGAGAACCAAGGTCACTGACCTAGCCCAAACTATTAGCAAGCTGAAGTGGCAGTGGGCAGGCCACGCCTGTCGTAGAGGCGATGGCCGTGGGAGCCGAAAAGTCCTTGAGTGGAGACCGCGTATAAGCAAGCGTAGTGTGGGACGCCCTCCAGCACGATGCATTGACGATATACAGCGGCTGGCGGGAAGTGGCTGGATGAGGAACGTTGAGGACCGAGTGTGGTGGCTTTAGGGAAGGCCTATGTCCAACAGTGGACGTCCACAGGCTGATTATGATGTATGGTCACGTGCCTCGCTATGCCCAAGATGATTATACGACATAAAAAGTAAAAATCTTACAAGTCCAGTCTCGTAGATAGCCTTCCCCAGCACCGTTCCATTGATGCACTGCGTCACGTTGACAACTAGGACGTTGTTCTTCACTGCCTTCTCTATCTCCCTGTAGATCTCTTTGCGCTTGATTGGGATGTTGCCGTTACCGTACGTTTCAAGGACTACACCTATTAAAAATCGTTTCAGTAAAATCCTCACACATCAGATATCAGTTATGCTAAAGAATTCGTTCGATTGAAAACTAAACTTAACATTCAACAGCCATAAGAGTACGTATTTATAGAAAAGTAGTGTATAAATGCGAAAATGTCTCTTCTGTGATCTGTCTGTCTGTCTGTCTGTTACCCATAGCTTCACAACCATTGGTGAGTTCATTTGTTTCTAACGACGATGAACTAAGTAGGTATAACAAAGTAGGTATGATTATGAAATTGACATCCACGATCTATTGCGTTATTTTATTCTTACCTTCCATTCCTTGGAAGACCGCTCTGATGATTTCGGGGGTAATGGTGGGTGCTACTTTTAACACGTACACTTTTTGAGCGAGTTTGTCATGCAACCTGCATTCATCGGGAACGGAGCCAGGCGGGTGGATGAGCATTTTGGGATCAACTTCAAGTGTGGTTTTCGCCTCCAAAAGTGCAGGGAAATTCGGGGAGTCGAATGCGTATATTCTTGTGTTTGACACTTTTTTTACTCTGCAAATAACATAAAAATCTGATGGAGTGGATGAATTCATGTTCAATCATGAGCATGACTCCATCCAGGTTAGGTTAGCTGTTTAGAAATTACCGTGTGGTATGTATGATGTCATATTCAATTAAAAAGTTCATTGAATTAAATTTTAAAGTATGTACCTACTGTACATAGGTACCTACCTAGTTCCTCTGAAGAGTTTAGCGCCAAAAAATACTGTAACTTCCGGAATGTGTAATGTAGCTGCGATCAAAATCGCGCATAGAATGTTATTGTTACCATCGCTGCGAGGTTGGAAGATCGGCACCTAAAATAAACTCCATTTAAAATCACCCTGATCCACTTGTCGTTCTACAATTAGATACCCTGTCCACCAGATTCGAAAGGCTGACTTATAAAACTATTTCAAAGTATATTTGAGTCAAATATGGCTAAAGGTAAAAAAAATATTGATTAAGAAATAAAATAAAAGAATTCGTTTAAGGACAACTTACAAGAGCAATCCTAAGGATCTACCTACTTATAGATGCATCGCTTAGCTTAGCTTGCGGAGCCCATTTTTGAATCACTTTTGACCCGCTCCGCTACATCAGCTTTGGTGGAATAAACGCATCGTTTTTAGGGTTCCGTACTTCAAAAGGAAAAACGGAACCCTTATATGATCACTTTGTTGTCCGTCTGTCTGTCTGTCCGTCCGTCCGTCTCAAGAAAACCTATAGGGTAGGTACTTCCCTAGGGTGTTTCTATTTTCAAAGTAAGATAACTATACCAAGTGGTGTATGTATGTATGTAGTGAACACAAGAAACAACAAAGTGAAAATTTAGTGCTAGTGCAATATAATGAACACAACAAAGTGTCATAAAATAATAACTAACGATAAACTAAGAAATATGTCAATGGACGGACTCTTAGATATAAGTACTTTTATAAGTTTAGGTTAACATAATATTACTTATTAGCTTTACTCGTAGGCTAGATTGTAATTCTAATAAAGTACTGCTGTCAGTACTTTATGGTTATATAATAAAAGTGGTGTATCATATGAAAGGGCTCAACCTGTACATTCTAAAACAGATTTTCATTTATTTTTATGTATAATAGTCATTGATTTATCGTACAAAATGTTGGAAAAAATACCCGAGTACGGAACCCTCAATGCGCGAGTCTGACTCGCACTAGGCCGGTTTTTTTCGTGGGGAAATCTTCATGGTTACCACCGTGCCCGGGGAGGCACTCACAGTTCATTTAGAAGTTTTGTTTCAATAAAAGTTTAAAAAGTTAGAGCTGACCTGTGCTCCAGTGAGAACCACGGTCTTTCCAACGGATTCCAACATGAAAGATAACACCGAGGCACCGTATGCTGTCGTGTCCGTCCCGTGGAGTACCACAAAACCATCGTAGTCATGATAAAACCTCTGAAATTATAGAAAAAGTTAAGTTGCCCATCTTGAAAATAAATTGACGTTTCGCCCCGACACCCGAGCACGTGCGTCGAGTGGTTTTGGGATTTGTGTGGTGATGCGTACCTATTGCTTGCTTGGTGGCTAGCTTTTCCTGCATGTTTATCAGTGGGAGGGCGGGCAGTTCATGTCGCATTTTGCATGTTGCACGTTGCACCATACAGATTTGTCAGGTTTAGCGGATTATAGCAAATTAAGCTTTTGGTTCCTTGTGAATTCATACAAATGAAGACACGGATTAAAATTAGAATACCTAATAAACATTGATGTTATTACCTTAATGTCGCGAGCCATTTTGAGCCAATCATCTATCATGAAATCCGATGAATCTTTCAATTCGTCATATTCGAGAATTTTGTATAAAACTTTGATTTCCGTGTCTTTGCCATCTGAAAGGAACAGTAACAAATTAATATTTTCTGAATGAAATGCATTTTATTGTTTACTAGCTGATCCGCCCAACATCGTTCGGGTGAAATTTGATATACCTAGATACCTTTATATACATAATAATATAATACAGCCTATTTACTTCTGGATAAGCTTTCTAATGGGGATTTTCTGTTCATCTTACCTGGTAGCACGAGATATTCTGCTTTGTCAGTCTTGGCCAAGTGTTTCTGCCAATAGACATCGTCATGAAGCTGCGATAGTTTTCTGATCACCCGGTGCTCGATGTTTTTTTGTGGGACTAGTACTGAAATCAAAGAAATAATTAAATACTTAGCTGTATAGGTACAAATTATAGTTGAAACTATAAAGACTTGCTTTTAATAAAAAAAAAATTGCTTTTAATTGAAAAATAATAAGATAAAGATTTTTATTCAAGTTTATCATCAATGAAGTTTATCTATCGATGTAGAATGTACCTACCTAGTAGTTTTTTTTTAATATTTTTAGTTTATAGTACTTACTTAAATTTTAAAAACAATTGAAATGAAAAATATTAGTTTCTACACCATTCAATAATTCACTTACCGCCTTTTTCATTTTTCAACATTCCAAAAGTTCCGCCCGTGTAAATAACAAGAACTCTTTTAACTTGACTCATTTTTAACCGATTAAAAAATTAAGGTTAATCAAGTAATTGCAAAGATTTTTTTAATTATTCAAATGCGTGGCGAAGGTATTTGATCGTTGAATAAACTAACCGAGTTACAACAGAGGAGATGATTTAATATTGTGAACTGTTTCATTTAACGATAACGTTTAATAAAGCAACTCATGGCGTAATATATTCAGACGGTTATCAACTATAACTTGTTTATAGTGATAAGATTTTTTGCTAGAGGATGTCGACATCACGGTTATTGGAGTAAGTAGTTGTGATAACGGAGTGCAAAATAATGGGGTGCAAAATTAATCTAACTTCTTACTTCTACTAGATAACAGTTTATTTTTAATCATTTCTCAAGATGTGATAGCATACGCTTCGTGTGAAAAAGTTTTTCACCACGCTTATCAATTTATCTATAGGTAGGTAGGTACTAATATTACAAAGAGGTTAGTAGGTATCAGGGGATAATCTACGAAACTATGTATCCAATTTCTAAAAATGCTTTCACTCATAGATAGCTTAAATTATCTCCGAGTGCTATGGCTATTGGCTATAAATTATGTAACGCGGATGAAGTCGTGAGTAAAAACTAGTGATGGAAGACAAGTGTAAGTTTACAAATGTCAAGGGTAAGGTTCTCTCTAGTATCAGCTACTACAGTACATACTTACCTACAGGAAAAGCAAGAAATAGAGTAGGTACATGTTAACAACTACCTCAAGATGCTGCCTTATATCATGAGTCACAGACATCTAGACCTATATCAGATTAATTATTATTATTTATAAATAATTGGCGGGAATGGATTATAAATCACATTTAGTTATTAACTATTTAGATCAATACATATTGTGTCGTATTTTACATTTAGCTGATATATAATTGTTACGTTAATTGTCTATTACATCACCATGGTTTTACCTCTGTGGTAATTTGTCAAATAGCTTTCCGAAAACTAGTACCTACCTACCTTAAAAATATATCTGTCAAACTGATATAAATAGCGAAGGTATCGTAAAAGACGGGTATTGAGAAATAATAATTGTAAGCGAAAACTATTCTCAAAAATACAGTGAAGTGAAATTGGAAAGTGTCTATTATTCAAACCTATCCCTATACTTCTGCAACAGTCAGAAGTGGGATCACAAGAAGAGAAGAGAGCAGAACATTGAAGAACGTGAAAATAAAATATTTTTTTCTTCTCTTCTGAAGACACCACGCCTCTCTTAGAAAATAACATCATGGGCCTATATCGACGCAAACTCATCTTCAAGATGCGACCCGAGGACTGTCCTGTGTATTATAATATCAGAGGACTTGAAGTTGAAATACCTACGAGCAAAATTACGGTCTACCAATACCAGAAGCCCTACTTACTTTATTGAGGGTACCTACTTATCATCATCGAAAAATTGTAGAAGAATCTACTACTTCGGCGCAGGCTTCAAGATGAAGAAAAGGGGAATAAAACTTTACTACGTCTTCGCCACGCGGGGACAAGAAGCGCAGCTGTAATCTACTGACGGGCTAGCCACCACTCGCCGCACCGTGCCAGCTGCCACTCGTCGCATCGTGCCAGGAACCACTTGCCGCACCGTGCCAGCCGCCACTCGTCCTCCTGTGTCGCCATAGCAACAAAGTCGAGCATACCCGCACCCGGTGAGTCGTTTTAGGTATATTGACTCTAACCATCAATTTTCTGAGCATATGCAAATGCCTCTCGAAATATTAACAATAGTGCAGATAGAATATTTGCCTGCCCACATTGATACTGGAAGTTAATTTTTCAAATGATTCGATAATACCATAAGTATCTAAAGTTTTCATCATAGAGGAGGTTTTGGGTGCGCATACATACAATCACTTAGCAGATTATGTAAAAAAATGTGCATGTGTGTATTTTTTTTTATAACAGCAAAAAATAAGTATCTACTTAATTGTGATCTCTGCGATATAGGACAATTCCCTTAGCAACAGATCGTATGGCATTGAATGAGTGAAATATCAATTTTGTCAAACTACCTTCGTTAGATAAATTAATAATTTTAGGTATATCATCAAATCCTTTTTTTTGTGAGATTATTATTTACAAATTAAATAACCTGTATACGCGTTATTAAGTAGATACTCCAAACACCGCTAATCCTGTGGAATGAATTGAATTACAAAAATTCTGACAACCGCCTCTACCGCCATAGCTCAGTGTGCTGATTAATAAAGTAGTTATATACAAATACAAAATACAAAAATATTTATTTCGTTAAAATAATTTTACAGAGAACACATAGAAATTAGGACCATCCCAGTAAGTGCCTAGATTTGCTACTAGTACTTGTGGCAGACGGCCCCGCTCTTCCATAACATCTTTTACAATTGAAATAAATGAGTAGTTCCTACTAGTAAGTAACATTCTAACTTGTGACAAAATAATTTAAGCTATTTCATTTCTGGAGGTCTTAACCGCATTGAAATATGTAGGTATACAACTTATGAACATAGGTGATGTAGCAGACTCTGTACTAGTACAAAAATTAAAGGCTCATGTCTAAATGGAATTACTCTGATTTGTTAGGATAAACCGCAACTAGCGATGGCCATCAGTTCATCATGGTACTTTGAAATGTGAGGATAATATGTTAATAATTTAATCCTTAGCTAACTTTAGTGACTGTGTGACCTATTCATGTTAACGGGTGAATGACTCGCCAAATATCTATATAAATAAGTCTGTGTGAATTATGCAAATTAAAGACTGTATGACAAACCCAATGAAAGTAAGAAAAACAGCAATACTTCCAGCCAAATAATCTTAATATACATAATTTAATTTATAAAATTAATTATAATAGAGATTACTAGGTGATACCTAACCAGAAAGACCAGAAAATAGAGCCAGATTAACCTATATCGGAAACTTAATTTTTGATAGTGCCAGTATGTACTGAACTTTTTTTAGATAAATGTATACTTATTTTCATAGTTAAAAACAAATCATTTATACAATTGGGAACACTTTGATCGTCAATTGAATTTATAAGATGATGATGTAATGGTGACGATTAATTGCTTAAATTCAAAACTAAGCGAGAATTCCAAACGCGCCTAGGCTAGGTCTGAGTAGAGCCTACAACAAACTGAGCTACCTACTAGTTTTATTTTATTTGTTTTTGACAAATCATATGTAATAAAAATGGGTACTTATACAAAAGAGACTATTGTACCAAACTACGTTAACTATTGGCTAGTATAGTACATAGAATTCAATAATAGGATTATGTAAAGGTCAAAAGTTTATAAGTAACAGTATGATAGGTTTATTTTATTTTATTTTACAAATTATAGGAAGACAATTTGTTCGATTGCTGAAAGACTGTATCAATCATTATTACAATCTCAATCGCTGTGATTGGTATTCTTATCTCAACAATGCATTGACATAGCCGGAAATGAGTGAGCGTCGACCAATTAGAGGTGATTGCGATTGTGACATTATGGCCTTATTTTGCCGTAAACGAGCTAGGACGTCGTAACGTCCAAGCATAAAATTTAACTTATTGATTTATTTAATAAGAAACAATTAAAATATACATATTCTACATTTATTAAATACTTACGCACTATAACATACACTGATATGAATATCAATGATAAGTGTACACAACGTTTGCCATTTATTGTGCCAAGTAAACTTAATATTATGGTGGGTAGTTAGCAAGAAGAACGATAAAACTAAATAAATACAAGTATTAATTATTATTTCACAATTACATATTAAAATTAACAAATACAAAATTACTAAACTGATGACAATTAATGCAATTGATGAAAGTCTGATGCAGAAAATTAAGCTGGCAGCGCTTACTTTAAGATTCTTTATGAGATTTCTTTGTCTTTATCTTTATATGCAGAAACATTTTTTTAAGTGCTATTAATAGATTAAATAAAATACATAATACCATAAATACACAGATTATAGAATATATAACCTAGATAATATCGTATATCGATAACCTACTAAAAACAACAGATATTAATTTTGAATCGAAAGAAAATCTTATGATATTACTAAAACAGTAAATGCTGATTAACATCAAGATAATGTCTTAATGTCTTCGCTAAAGATATTTCTGAGTATCTTCACTTAAAGAAATAAGTGACTTCTCTATCTGAATGTCTGAGTGACTTCCCTAACGGAACGTCTGTGTGACTTCCGTAACGAAACATCTGAGTGACTTCCCTATCTGAATGTCTGAGTGACTTCCCTAACGGAACGTCTGTGTGACTTCCGTAACGAAACATCTGAGTGACTTCCCTATCTGAATGTCTGAGTGACTTCCCTAACGGAATGTCTGTGTGACTTCCGTAACGAAACATCTGAGTGACTTCCCTATCTGAATGTCTGAGTGACTTCCCTAACGGAACGTCTGTGTGACTTCCGTAACGAAACATCTGAGTGACTTCCCTATCTGAATGTCTGAGTGACTTCCCTAACGGAATGTCTGTGTGACTTCCGTAACGAAACATCTGAGTGACTTCCCTATCTGAATGTCTGAGTGACTTCCCTAACGGAACGTCTGTGTGACTTCCGTAACGAAACATCTGAGTGACTTCCCTATCTGAATGTCTGAGTGACTTCCCTAACGGAACGTCTGTGTGACTTCCGTAACGAAACATCTGAGTGACTTTCCTATCTGGATGTCTGAATGACTTCCCTAATGAAACGTCTGCGTGACTTCCGTAACGAAATCCTCTTCCTCTTAAAAAAATATGTCAACATCGAGAGTGAAGATTGATAAAATACAACAATAGATAATGTAAGTAGTAAAAGAGGCTAGTAGACTCAGGAGTCAAGACTACTTTACTTTATTTTCACTACCGTTGATAAGCATTACAGTAAATAACTTCCTCTTCTTGTTAGCCCCTATTTATCCATTGTTAGACATAAGTAGGTCTTCTCACGTACACGCCATTCTTCTGAAGGCTGGGTGAGCTTCCTTCAAGTTTTCCCCGCAAGCTTGGTGATGTTGTCGGACCAACAGTATGGTTGTCTTGAGTAAATATAGTATGTTTCAAAAATACAAAAGTCATGAATAAATTAAAATATTTTTTAAACTTATGTCTATATGCCCTAATTAATTACTAATTAACTTTTGACATGGATGGCCCATTAATGGAGTGATAGTGTTTTATAAAATAAGAAATTCCTTTTGTTTGCATTCTGGTATCTAATATAATAAACTGAGACATGATAATAATTGCCAACTATCTCCAACCTCGGTAAATTTATAAATTCTCAAATAGTGCGGATAAGTGCTAAAAGACATTCTTTCATTTTCGAAATTGCTCTCCTAGATGCCTTGTTTTGTATCAACCCTGTTTCTGTTTCTTGTGGAAATAAGATTTGTTCCCTTGTACTTGTGCTTTATTTTGTTCCTTATTCCTCATAGAAATTCACCTTCTGAGTAAAAAAAATGCATTTTAAGTACAATGTCTGTACCTACTTTGTGGCATACCCCTAGAATATGTCTGTGAGATCTTCCTATGAATAGTCCGTATGAAATCACAAAGAAGACTGCATGACCTATGCAACGAATCTGAATGAGCTACTTATTTGACGCACTCTGTCACCTACGCAAATAATCTGGGATACCTGCACAAATGGTTTATAAGACCTACATAATGAGCCTGTGTGACCCAAGCAACGAGTCTGTGTGACCTGTGGAACGAGTCTGAGTGACCTACACCACGAGTCTATTTACTTATCTAGTCTATTTACTACTTATATATACCTATTATAATATCTGTGTGACCTTTCAATGATAAAAATTTATGCTGCATGATTTATTCAAAATGGGAAAAATATAGGTATATGTGCTACGTATGTACAACATAATTTGAAAGTACCAAAAATAAACTCTGCTAAAACAAAACCCTCTGCCGACCTGTTAATATCTAGGTATAATTATAAAAATATGAAGTAATTGAAAATTACATATACATTAGAGAAAAATGAGTATGAAATTCAATAAACGTTTAGTACGGATTAAAAGAAAAAGGGCTAGAAATGAAATTTCGTATAAATATGGACACTGTTTTGCTTTCCAGGTTTATAGGTGTCATCCCCGTGGCAAATTCATCTTTATAATAGAAAACGCTAAAGCATCGAAAGTCAGTTACTTACCTAGTTACTAACATGATAATAGTATTATGTTAGCGACCTCGAAAGATACCACCGAAACCTGCAAGATGTTACAATTTAATACCTAAATCTTATAGCAAATCATTAAAAAAAAAAAAGAAGAAAATCAATAACAATTTTAATATGAAGTAGGTAATAACTAAAATGAATCTATTGAATATTATATCATATGTACATATTTCTAATTTAAATTATGAATGTCTACTTGATCATGGTTGACTAAGTGAGACACTATTATTATTTAGCCATTTAATGTTGATCACTTGGTGGCGAAACAGATTGACCAAGCGTTTTTTAGGTAACCTCTTAAGTGCATATTACTGTTCGGTGTTTTTCTTTTGCCAGGTGGCCAATGATGCGAAAGCCGGGATGTTATCTGCGGGCCGTGGGGCACGGCCTTTCCAGGATGGCCGAGTGTTAACAACTACCTCAAGATGCTGCCTTATATCATGAGTCACAGACATCTAGACCTATATCAGATTAATTATTATTATTTATAAATAATTGGCGGGAATGGATTATAAATCACATTTAGTTATTAACTATTTAGATCAATACATATTGTGTCGTATTTTACATTTAGCTGATATATAATTGTTACGTTAATTGTCTATTACATCACCATGGTTTTACCTCTGTGGTAATTTGTCAAATAGCTTTCCGAAAACTAGTACCTACCTACCTTAAAAATATATCTGTCAAACTGATATAAATAGCGAAGGTATCGTAAAAGACGGGTATTGAGAAATAATAATTGTAAGCGAAAACTATTCTCAAAAATACAGTGAAGTGAAATTGGAAAGTGTCTATTATTCAAACCTATCCCTATACTTCTGCAACATACATCATTCGAATATAAATAAATATTTAATACTTCTTATGAATTATTATTAAATATTTATTAAGTAAAATGGCGTACTTAATCTATTTAAATTCTAATGAGAGATCGTACGAGAGTAGGAGAGATAGCGCTCAACAAATGTAACCCCAAGTGTCGTAGTTTTAAATTCTTGTGCCAAAGTTCTTGCATTTGGGTAATACCCACATATCTATTAATAATATACAGATAGGATGAACTAAAATGCTTCATGTCTGACGTTGTATGTTAGTAATATTTTATTGCACTAATAAATACTTTCCGGAAAATTAATTTATAACTCCAAAATATTCTAGTGTCTGAAAATTATATATTAAAACCTCTAGATATCTATAGTTAATGAACTTAAAAGACAAGAGCTATTATTTCTACACCAAAGAATAATATTAATATTGTATGGAGGCGATGTACACTGGACGAATCAGGCTCAGGAGGCGACTCAGTACTGTCATTATTAATAGGTTCTTCGTCTTCCGTATCGGTAGTATATTCCCTGCCCCAAATACCAAAACTGTATAACTCAGCGTCTAGGTTCCTCAAGTTAAACATGTTAACGCTGTATAAATCTAGGAGTTCATTTACATCTTCAAAAACATAGTGAGCAGCCTTTAGAGGCATGAGGGTTGTATCCAAAGTGACTGGGAAATATACTGCTTCCTTCGCTAAGAGAACTTCGTCCGTCTTTGGGATGGGCATGCCTGCGGTTATATTCAAGGCTTCAAAGATAGCTGTCGAATTTGCCGAATATTGCGGGAATCTGTAATTATAAAGATTTAATATCAGGGAAAAAAATTATTGAATATTGTTAAGCTATATTTTATATTAGTAGTTGGTTATAAAATCATAAACTTATATTAATTTGGGGTTTTTATCATTCCCAAAAAGTAAAATATTAGTTATGGTTTTTTTCGGGACAAAAAGTTTAGTCATTAAAAGTTAGATAACGATAATCTTGGTGGATTACGTACGTACGTACATATCTACTACCCGGAAGAAATATATTGTTATCATTTTAAAATTATATTTTCTAAAATATCAAAAATATCTGATAACATCACAAAAATTGATGTAAGCTATGTTTTTCAGAAAACTCAGCATAATGTACCTAAGGTACTTAAAACGCTTTCGTGTGCAAAATACGTCTGCTTTTTAAATCAATATAAAATGTAAAATCATTTGTACCTACATCATGAATTTGCGCCATATTTTGTCATCTTACCTTTGGCCACAAGATTCTATTGTATCATTGGTGCAAGCAAATACGGAGCAGATCCTTGATCCACCGGAAACTATCCGGTCATACGTTCGCACGCCACTGAATGCCGCAGCTCTATATCTATATTTCTGAAATAAAGAGACATTTTGAGTTTATTGTGGGAATCTAATTTTTATTTATTTTTTTGTGCGAAAAATAAATTTCTAACTTTTTACCTAAAACTTCATCTAAATCCATCTAAATGGTTAGTGGTGTTTCCGAGAAATCGATTATAGTATAATATTAATATGTTACTATAATATAATTACTTATCTAATGTTATTATGTAAGTGTTCAAACGATATCAGTAAACTGTAATAAAACGTGGCCGCTAAACTTCTCGGGACTCCAATATTTTATTGTAAACCTATTAAAACTTAACTAAATCTAGTGCCGTTAGGTATGACAGGAATTCAACGTCCAGAAATTACCAAAATGATCAGGGGGCACGGCAGTGCCCCCGCCAAGACGAGCCAAACGGCGGCCGGGGCGCTACGTACCTTTTTCTCGAAGTGTTTCGCCGTATTTTCGACCCGTCATTACTTCGGTCTGGATGACGCTAGAAAACTGAAATTTTCAGTATAAGGTGTCCTCAGCAAATTTACCAAATATACCAAGTATCAAATATCTAGCTTTTATGGTTACAGATTTATTGATACCTAAAATACGCCGTTTTCGTCCCTCACTGATGATCATCACTATTCAAAGTCTGTAATTCTAGGGTACTTCCCGAAGTCCTAGAAGGCTGAAATTTGGTATGTAGACTAGAAATTGCATACAAACTACAGGAAAATTGAGAAATTGGAATTTCCCCCCCTCTTCGCCTCTTATGAGAAAAGCAAATCTGTAAATTCTGTTGCTAGAATGCTGATATTTTCAGGATAAGATGTCGTTGGCAGACTTATTAAACGCACTGAGTATCAATTGTCTAGCTTTTATAGTTTCAGATTTATTGACAGTCAAACTTCTAGTCTGTAATTCTAGGGCACTTCCCGAAGTCCTAGAAGACTGAAATTTGGTATGTAGACTAGAAATTGCATACAAACTACAGGAAAATTAAGACTTTGGAAATTCCCCCCCTCTACGCCTCTTATGAGAAAAGCAAATCTATAAATTCTGTCGCTAGAATGCTGATATTTTCAGGATAAGATGTCCTTGGCAGACTTATTAAACGCACTGAGTATCAATTGTCTAGCTTTTATAGTTTCAGATTTATTGACAGTCAAACTTCTAGTCTGTAATTCTAGGGCACTTCCCAAAGTCCTAGAAGACTGAAATTTGGTATGTAGACTATAAATTGCATACAAACTACAGGAAAATTAAGACTTTGGAATTTCCCCCCCTCTACGCCTCTTATGAGAAAAGCAAATCTGTAAATTCTATTGCTAGAATGCTGATATTTTCAGGATAAGATGTCGTTGGCAGACTTATTAAACGCACTGAGTATCAATTGTCTAGCTTTTATAGTTTCAGATTTATTGACAGTCAAACTTCTAGTCTGTAATTCTAGGGCACTTCCCGAAGTCCTAGAAGACTGAAATTTGGTATGTAGACTAGAAATTGCATACAAACTACAGGAAAATTAAGACTTTGGAAATTCCCCCCCTCTACGCCTCTTATGAGAAAAGCAAATCTATAAATTATATCGCTAGAATGCTGATATTTTCAGGATAAGATGTCTTTGGCAGATTCATTAAACGCACTGAGTATCAATTGTCTAGCTTTTATAGTTTAAGATTTATCGACATTCAAAACCTCTAGTCACAAATTCTAGGGTACTTTCTGAAGTTCTAGAAGACTGAAATTTGGCATTAAGTAGGAATTTCAACAATTATAAACAACAGATAAATTAAGAAATCGGGTCCCCCTTCATCCCCTCGTATATGAGATGCATATCTGTAAAATCTGTTGCTCGAATTCTAAAGTTTTCAGGATAAGATGTCCGTGGCAGATTTATCAAACGTACCAAGTATCTGTGTTTCCTGAAGTCCTAAAATACTGAAATTTGGTATATCTGCTTCAAAATTGAGTTGCAAGATTCCACCCGAACAAACATATTTACATACGAGTACATTGCAAGTTGAATAAAAGCTTTTAAAAAAAGAGGTAACGATAGAGAGTGGGCCATGAAAATGATGTACCTACAAAAAATTTTTTTTTTTTTTAAATTTTAATTGAAAATATTACAATAAAACTTAAAGCTAGCCTTATCTAATTACTGTACAAATCATGCCCGCGTGGAATGGTGCCAAGAATACTGGCTGCATTTCCGCGTTGGACAGCCAGGCTGATCCGTTGCGCAAAAAATGAGCCAGCCCTTCTGTCACCCGATGAGGCTATTAAACGCGGTGAAATGTCTCGTAAAAATTTCTTTGCACTAAGACTCCATGGCCCCAGGGTCTCCACGGCAAACGGAACAAAAATGTAACTCTCAATAAGAGAGGCATACTTGCGCCGCTTGCCGTTTTCAGCCATTTCTGCTGCGGCTCCCGGTCTTGATACTGTCTCCCTGATATGACACGGGGCCAATGTGTCAACGCACGTTGCGTCCCACATTAGCGCCCGTCCCCGTTCCCAGGGAACCAGCGTCAATCCATCAGGTCTCTTGCCATCATCCCGACTAATCCCTGCCGGCTCAATGAGCGCAGGAACGTCTATGGTGGCAAGAGCCCTTTTGATCGTGTCGTTAAGAGAGCCATGCCTAAATAGCCTACCAGCGCTCCTTTGGCAAGAGAGTCCGTGAATTCCAAATTTATCAACCTCTTTTCCACACGGACATCTGTGCTGATGGCACAGCGGTGTTCCCAATCTGAGACCTAGAGCCACACGAAAACTTTCATTATCTAAAAGGGTGCCGAGATTTTTGGATGGCAAGGCATGAAGCCAATACCCAGATTCCTTTTCCGATAATGCTAGGAGCCTGGCTTGATCTCTGTCACTTGTAAGATTTTGCAGCAAATTTGAATGTGTCAGCTGAACCAATGGCAAATCCCAAAGTTTTTGTGTAGAACGTTCCTTTGGAATATCGACATTGGGACATCTGACCTTCCAACTCTCTAGGGCCTCTGTGGCATAGGTCAATGATATTGAATTTGATTTGAGAATTTGAGAGCTAAGCTCTCTTATACTATGCACAGAGGACAGAAAAGCTGGAAGAGCTACACTGGAAATTTTCCTCACGCCGATGCCACCGTACTTGACCGGTAAAGTAGCTTGGTTCCAGGAGTGCTCATCAAAAGTTAAATTTAGAATTTGTTCTAGTGTACTTTTAAGGGTGGTATCCATATTATCGAGTAGTCCAGGAAATTTCCAAATTGGGCTCGCGCGAAGGATATAAATTAATTTAGGTACGAAAAGGCAATATTTTAGGATCGAAAATGCAATGTGAGAATTTAGAGCGCCCAATTTGTCGGTATTAGCCGAAAATGTTCTAATTTTTTGATCCAAAAGTGGTTGTATGGATTCATTATAAAGAGGAGCACCAAGGAGGCAAAGTGAATGTTTATCGAGTATCTTAATGCTAGGGGTAATTTCGTTAAATAAATCAGAGGCCAATCGTATTCTATCTTGCGACAGTTTTTCTGTGAAAAACAATTCGCATTTCGAAAAATTTAGTTCTAAACCAATTTTGCCAAACTGTTGCTTAATATGGTTAAGATCTTTTAGAACGTCATCCACGTTGCCCCCAATGGTTCCATCATCAAGATACCATATGTTAAATTTAGATGTTAAATTTGAAATATGGTTATGGATCCCTAAGCTGAACAGGGCCGGACCTAAAGGATCCCCCTGCTGAACGCCTACAGAAGACTTAATATCGCTATCTCCAAAAAATAATTTTGAAGCTGAGCTGTAACATTGCCAGACATATGGATAAATTTCAGGAAGTTGCGTTGAGACTTCGGTCAGCAAAGTTGCCCTGTCCAAAGAATTAAAGGCATTCTTTACATCTACTTTCAGCAGTACCTCAACCTCGCCATTCGCTAAGAATGTACGAGCCGAATGAACTGCTGCTTCACAACCTCCTTTACTGCCGAATCCAACTTGAATAGGTTGGAATTTATCCTTTAGGGTAGAGACTATGTGTTTACACGCTAATTTTGACGCCAAACGGCGAAACGTACAACCAACAGCGATGGGACGGATGCCGCCATCTTTCTTATTAAAAGCACAAAGCCTCGCACCATAAAGGAATGGTAAAAAGGATGAATTTACCTCGCCAGATAACATGAGATTACAAAGTCTGGTAATGTCGCTCAGTAGCGCCCTGCCGGCGTCCCCAGCAGTAACTCCCACAAGATCCTTAAGATGTTGTGGCGTTATGCCGTCCATGCCGCCAGCAGAGCCACTAGAAAACGACATTATCGCAGCGTAAGTATCTTCGTCCTTTATCTGTAAGTGAGAAGTGTTAGAAGGTGGGTCTGGCAGCAAAGAATCGATATTTGGTAAAGGATGCTTTTCACGTAAAGCTTCTAGCGTTATATCATTGAATGGAGCTAGTGTATCATTAGAAAACAAAATGCGGGCAGCGTTTTTAAGATCCCCATCCATAACTTTGTTTTCCACAATTTTCTTCAAATTATAATTTTGTGTACGAAAAGAGCAGTCAGGAATTGGAAAAACGCGATTAGCCAAACTATTTTTTTTTAATTTACTACATAACGACCCGCTTTCTGTTTTATTTACATAGAAATGTCTGTATGCGAAAAAAAAGAGGTTTTGCCAATCCAAAAGTGAATTTGATAGTACATTTTGGATAGTATGCGATAAGGATCTAGCTAACGATATCCTAGCTCCTCGGGGAATGCGTTTTACTAATGGGATATTTTGACTATATTTGGATAATACAATTTCAAATGGTACCTGGTTATCGCTTCCTGATTGGGTTTGATCGCACATTAAATTTGGGCATGTAAGAGGCCGTGTAGGCGGTCCGTGACAACGTGCGATGTGAATATTAAGGCCTTTGCGACCCTTAAACCGCCTGCCATCGCTACAGTGGGAGCATTCTAGGTATTCACCTTGAGAAGCACTGGGGTTCATACTTCAAAACACGTAAAAAGAAAAACACTAAAACACTACACAATAGCGTCTATAAGCGCGCGGAGCCCCGACTGCGGCAACCAGGAAGCCCGCAGAGCAGGCGCTGCCCGTTGAGGCCCCTGAAACAAAAAGTGCTGTTAGTATCGCATATCAAAGGTGAAAATAATACCACGGGGTATTTCGCGAATAAGAGCCAATTTGATGCCAATATTACTCCAAAATAACCGCGCCAAATATTAAATAAATAAAAATTTTGAAACGAGACAATTTTTCTCATTGACATCTCATTGACTTTTCAAAAAATAGATCCAAAAAAATCTAGGGCACCTGCCAAAAAGAAATGAAATCCCACCAAAAACATTTCATGTAAAAAGGTAGCCAAGACTCACAAGTTCATAATGTTTTCACTGTTAAAAAGTTATGAGATCTCTAGTAGAGCCAAGCCCCTAGCTGAGCTTAGATTTGTGCTGGCCATGGGACCTATCCCAAGTCCAAAGTAATATAGCTCTTAAATGTTCTTGACTGTATCAAATTTATAACAATAAATAACAAATCACTCTACTTACAAGCTCTGATTCTACAAACCCTATATCTTGGTAAAAAAAGTACGGCTTGGCCGTTTACAGTTCGTGGATTTTTTATCTGAAATGACATCTAAGCCCGGAATTGCTTCTGCGACCATCACGAAGTACAATACAAATTAGTAATTGTCGAACAAACTATTCCTTAAGGCTTTAAAATATGTTATGTCATGTAATAGTTTTACGAACATTAAACGGCCAAGCCGTCCTTTTTTTACCAAGATGTAGGGTTTGTAGAATCAGAGCTTGTAAGTAGAGTGATTTGTTATTTATTTATTGCCTCCATGTGAATACCGCTAAGAATCTGACACCTTGTACCTGTGATACAATCGACGTAGTTGACAAGCACACCTATCTTGGGCTTGTCATCGACAGTCGACTTAACTGGACAGACCACGTTAACCATGTGTGTGAAAGGCTTAGAGGGATATTAGCAAAATTTTCGCTAATAAAATCTAAAATACCATACAAAACTCTCTTATTACTGTACATTTCTTTGGCTGAATCGGTTATATCATATGGGTTGTCAAGCTACGGAAGAACATACAAAACTCACCTTGATAAAATATTCGCACTTCAAATACGGATCCTAAAGCAAATAGTTCCAAATAAAATCAAATTAGCTCATAAAGATGATTATCGTAAACTATTTGCTTTCTGCAAAATAATACCAGTACATGAAAAAACAGAACTGACATTATTACTTGAGCAATATTTTAATGAAAACTTAAGAAAAGTGCAGACCCCATATTCAGCCCGAAGAATTGACAACCCTAAACTCTTATTACCTAAATATAACAACTTATATGGAAAAAGAAGATTGAATTACGTCATACCTTACTTAATTAATCAGCTCCCTAAGTCATTAACCGACGTAATAAATCAAAAAAATATAAAAGTTAAATTAAAGGATTAATCAATTTTCAACTATTAATTTATTATCAACTAAATTAATTATCAACAAATTATAATATCGAAGTATAATAATTAAACTGTATATTCTACAGTCTAATTATTGCACCTATTTAATTTTGTAAATAACGTGCCAGTAATATCGAAATATTGAATTGATAAATAAGTATCCACTTGTTACTACAACCTACACTTACTAATAATAGTAATATCTTAATTCACTAATAATACTAACAACTAAACTTACCTATAATACTTATAATAATACTAACAACTTAACTTACTACTAACATATAATAATATCAATCATATATTTAGCATCATATTTGATAGTTACATTACTTGCACTAAACATTGCACTTACACAAAACAAAATCATCCTGTACCAAAGTTATAAATCACACACGAAGTAGTGTTAGTAAGATATCATATTACATGAAGTAGTGTGAGTGAGCGTCGACTGGTTTTACCACGTCTTACGCTATTCGCACCATCCTACCTACCAACTTTTTTTTTTTTATCTACCTACATATATTTAGAATTCTTATTGATAACCCATATTTAGCCTAATGTTGTTAGTTTATAAGTTTAGTAGTAAGTACTAGTAGAAATTGTTATACTAGATTAAATTATTGTTACGTGCACTACACATTGTCGACGACAGGTGTGCGGAAAAACTGATAAAGTTTATGAATACACCTGTTTTGTAAAATTTGTAAAAATTTGTTCTTAAATAAATAAATTATTATTATTATTATTATTATTATTATTATATTGTTATAAATTTGATACAGTCAAGAACATTTAAGAGCTATATTACTTTGGACTTGGGATAGGTCCCATGGCCAGCACAAATCTAAGCTCAGCTAGGGGCTTGGCTCTACTAGAGATCTCATAACTTTTTAACAGTGAAAACATTATGAACTTGTGAGTCTTGGCTACCTTTTTACATGAATACTATTATTCTAAATCACCAAATAGAGTTTCATAAGCAAGTAAAGGTGATGGACGCATAAAGTTAGTGGGTAGACCACCATCTTTATGATCAACCTATCGCAAGCCCATACTGAACACAGATCTCCTGTCAGAATGACCTTCTCATTTAGGCCTAGTTTAGGCCATAATCCGCCAAGCTGGCCAAGTGCAGATTGGCAGACTTCACACACCTTTGAGAACGTTATGGAGAACTTTGAGGCATGCAGGTTTCCATACGGGTGTTAAAGCAAGTGATATCTCCGAAAGGTTAGAAGTACGTGCCCGGTATCTGAGCGCCCGTATAGAAAGCGGACGCTTTAACCACTAAGTTATTAGAAGTTATATTTACTTAATTAATTCTTGTTTTTTTTTTTCTTTAGTATCTAACTATGTATTAACTTATAACTTGTAATTTACTTAACTAATCACTCAGACAAATTATTATAATTATTACTTTCGAGAAAATCTGTAATTAGCCATATTTATCGATGTAATAAGTATTAAGACTCTTATTAGTATTACTTCGCTGTAGATTTTCCTTCTATAAAAAAAAAAAAAAAGTTAAAACACACGATAACAGTTTACAAATATTGGAAAAACCTTTACCTGAACTGCGTTTCCCTCACTAAACTTCACATGAAAGATACAAATGACGTCCTTGTTTATAAGCGTAAAGTCATGCTGAGTTCCCGGAGCCAATAACCTTGTTGTATGGAGTAACAATGACTGGTCAATTGTCAGGTGAAGACTGTCTTGGTCTGAAGGCTCGTTATATAGAGGGCCCTGAACGGCACCAACAACCTAAAATGAAAATATAATCTTCTTTCTCAATTATTTATCTGACTTGTCTATCTCTGCCCTAAATCCGTATTGTAATTGCTTTAAATATCCCAATACTAATGTAAAAGTGTGGATGTTTGGATGTTTGTTACTCAATCACGCAAAAACGGCTGAACAGATTTGGATGTTGGAATGGAGATAGATTATAGCCTGGATTAACACATACTTAGGCTACTTTTTATCCCGGAATGTCAAAGAGTTCCCGTGGGATTTTGAAAAATGTAAATCCACGCGGACGAAGTCGCGGGCATCAGCTAGTATTAAATAAAATGGTTAAGGTCGATAAGATGAATATAATATTCAATAGGTGCACCAGCGCAGTATTGACTAGGTTTCTTACATCCAAAATTTTCAATTTAAGAAGTTTGAATTGTACTCGTAAATTGATTTGATTCGTGGTCGAAGTCGTTTGATTGACTAATAAATATTATTAAAGCAGTTTGATATTACCTACCCGTCCAGGAACTTTAGGTACACTGGCAACAAGTAGCCTAGTAGTAGGAATGCCAGTCATTATGCTAACTAATGCTCCAGATTTGCCAGAGTAAATGCCAGAACCTGAACGAAAAAAATAATCATAAATTTTTTGCATACTTTTTTTATAACTATTGAAAATGTTACATTTAAACTTTAAGCCTTTTCTGATTACTGTTTAAATAATGCACACCTGGAATAGTGCTAAGAATACGTGTTGCATTTTCCCGCTGGACAGCCAGGCTGATCCTTTGTACAAAAAATGAGCCAGCCTTTCTGTCGCCAGATGAGGCGAAATACATACTAATTTTGTTGAATTTTGTCTGCATTAGGTATAATACTCGTACTCACCTGCCCTTCCCATTCCAACGTCATTTGCTCCAGCCGCCAAGAAATTAACGTTCATAGTAAAGGCATATGCCTCCTGGATTGATACGGCTGGGGATAAATAAGTATAAGTACTATTAGATGACGTAATAATATTATAATAAAACTATCACAAAGCTGTTACAAATAGGCTTGAGCGAAATTGTAGGTTCGTAAGAAAAACAATCATTTTCCGGCAAATAGAAAAGCGTTGAATTGACTCATTTTAAACAGGCACAATAACAAAAGTACAAAACATTCCTCAATTTATTTAAGTACTAACCAGATAAATACGGCATCTCGGAATACCACTTAACAGGGAAGATGATATCAGTGATATTGTGCTTCTGAACCATTTGAATTGCTGGAACTTGAAACAATAGGTCGAAAGAGATAAAGTGACCAAAGGTAACACCAAAGTCAGTTTCAAATATTCCTAAGTCCGGCGAAACGGCCCGAGTCCGTGTGGATTCTCCAAACAAATTAATTTTGCGATACCTGAAATTTAAAAAAATATAAAACATAACACATAAGTATATTTTTGTAGTATTTTAAGCCCCAACCCAAAAAGAGGGGTGTTATAAGTTTGACGTGTGTATCAGTCTGTGGCATCGTAGCTCCTAAACTAATGAACCGATTTTAATTTAGTTTTTTTTTTGTTTGAAAGGTGGCTTGATCGAGAGTGTTCTTAGTATAATCCAAGAAAATCGGTTCAGCCGTTTGAAAGTTATCAGCTCTTTTCTAGTTACTTAACCTTCACTTGTCGGGGGTGTTATAAATTTTTAATTTACACTTGTGTAGATTGAGTTGACATCAAATTATGTTTAAACCCTGTGTATTCGTTATAGATCTTTACCTATTGATAACTGCGCCTGTTCGGTCAAATACTACATTGGTGTTAAAAATATAAACCCTTGGTTCCGGGCAGTTTTCCCCGGCAACATCCCCGCTGGTACAATCCAACAACTCTTCCAGATTAATCACTACATATATTTCATTCTCCATTGCCGCTGATGATATGGACACCAGTAACTGAAAGCAAAATATCTAGATTAAAACGTTGCTATCTTAAATTATTATTATTTAATTAAACTTATGAGTGCCTATAGTATGGAACTAAGAATCAGCTTAGCTTATTTAGTATCCATTTGTTCTATTGTAATATGAATAGATAGTACCTCTACCTACTAGATGCATTTGCACGCAGATTTTAGTTGTGCTAAAATGAGTCAACCTTTTGATGCCAGAAGAGGCCATTCACCGCGGTGTGATACCTCGCAAAAAGGCTCCATGACACCAGGATCACCAGTAAGCAGTTGGGATAAATACATAACTCTCAATGAAGGAGGCTCATTAATGCGCCCACGTACAGGATACAGTCATTGTTTATAATAATAATTATTATTATAAAACGAATCCAAGGTGCTGGAATGGCGACCTCGCACCGGAAAGTGTCGCGTTGGAAGACCCCCCATTAGATGGACGGATGACATCAGGCGAGTCGCAGGGAGCCGCTGGATTCAGGCGGCGCAAGACCGTGGCGTGTGGAAGTCCCTACAAGAGACCTATGTCCAGCAGTGGACGTCTATCGATTGTTGTTGATGATGATGATAAAAAGAACGTTCAAAAATAACCTTTCCTGTAACGTATTGATAAGCAACTTAAGTAATATAAAGACATCAGAACCTTATCGTAAAGTGTTGGTGCGAGAGCTGGTATCGGGTAGTCTTTTAGCGTGCCGTTGAGAGGAACTACAACAGGGTGTGATAATGTCAGTGTTAACTCAGGAAACACGATGATATCGGCATTCTGAAACAAATACCTTAATTATAATATATTTACTATGTTTTATATAATTAGATATAAATATAGAAGACTGTGATGTCCGCGACTTCATCCGTTGGATTAAAGTGTTTTTTATAATTCCGTGGGGACTCTTTGATTTTCCGGGATGCAAGGTATCTTTGTATCTACTAAAATGTTATAATATATAAATCGGTTAAACGAATGGGCCTTTAAGAATCCCGTCGTAACAACTTTGTGGGCATCATCAGTAATTATAATTAAATAGCTGATGCCCGCAGCTTCGCCCGCGTTGATTTAGGTTTTAGTATAGTTGATTTAGTATAGACTACGAAAGTTAAAAAACAAAAATCTGTTGAAGAGGAGATAAAAAATGCTTACCTGTACAGCAGCATCTTGTATTAATTGAACATAATTTTTCAAATTGATGGTCGAGTTTGCATTCTCCAGGTATTCGACCACAGCTCCCACATAGTTTGTATCATCAGGCGTGGATTTCTGTTTATAAGTTCAATGTAAAACGAACAACATCGTTAATTATAACTTCTTACTTGAAACCAAAGCCAAGCAACAATAATAAAAAACTTTCGAATGATGTCACTTAGGTGCACAGAGAGTGCTTAGGTGTTAAAAACACTTTAGGTAGGTACTATTCTTTTCCTTGAAGCCAAACAATTTGAAGTGGGCATGAACAACTTGGGTTTCTTTTTACCTAGTTTTCAGTAAGGGTCCCTTGTCTAAAGAGTTCTAAGCTCACTGTCTGTCTGTCTGTCCGTCCATTTGTTTGTGTCCCGTGTCCGAGGTGCTTAAACCGATTTTCAAGCGCTATAACATTATAGCGTTTTGCCATTGCGTTTTGCTTTTAATAAGCCTTGTTGTGTTGCATTTATCTTGTTATTTATTTAGATACATTGTGTGGCGGTACGGAATTCTCTGCTCGCGAATCCGATTTGTACGTACTTGTCCAATTTTTGGTATAACTAGAAAATACAATTACATTTTCTTTTGCCATAGTTTTATCAGTATATGGAATTTTATCGACTACTGATAAATCCTCATCATAAAGCCATAAAACTGTTTTGTGACAGTTTACAAAATTATCTTTGTAAACCTGACCAATTTATCTTTAGTGCTAAAATAATAATAAAAGTTGCTACTTAGGTACTTAATTACTCAAAAAATTCAAAAGACGTCTGCGATTAGGCTGTGACTGCTCACCAAATGATTTAAGATCAGCAACTTTCCCTTTTTTAGGGTACCTCAAAAGGAAAAACGGAATCCTTACATCACTTTGTTATATGTCTGTCTGTCTGTCTGTCCGTCAGTCCGTCCGTCAGTCCGTCCGTCCGTTCGTCAGTCCGTCCGTCAGTCAGTCCGTCCGTCCGTCTGTCTGTTAAGAAAACCTATAGGGTAGTTCCAGTTGACCTAGAATCATGAATCATGAAATTTGGCAGGTAGGAGGTCTTTTAGCACAAGTAAAGGAATAAATCTGAAAACCGTGAATTTGTGGTTACATAATTAAAATGTGTTTTAATTTTTAAAGTAAGATTACTATACCAAGTGGGGTATTATATAAAAGGGCTTTACTTGTACATTCTAAAACAGATTTTATTTTTATTTTTAAGCATAATAGTTTTGGATTTATCGTACAAAATGTCGGAAAAAAACGCAGCGACAGTGAAATGCTAGAAAATGATTTTAGTAATTTTTATAGCCAGAATTAGCCAGTTGAAGTGGCAGTGGGCAGGCCACGTGTGCTGTGGAACCGATGGCCCCTGAGGTAGACGTTTTCTGAAGTGGAGACCGCGTATCAGCAAGCGCAGTGTGGGACGACCTCCAACCCGCTGGACTGACGACCTTAAGAAGGTAGCGCGAAGTGAGTGGATGAGGAAGGCGGAGGATCGTGTGTAGTGGTACGCTCTTGGGAAGGCCTATATATATGTCCAGCATTGGATGCAGACAGGCTGATTGATTGATTGAATTTTTATAATCAAGGCTTCACTAATATCAACTTTTGGCACGCGAGCTAATGATTTAATGTTTTCGGTCATCCTCTCCCTAGTACATACTCGTACTTCGTTCTTCAACATTAGAAGGCACAACAGATAGCTTTCAGAACATTTAATATCTTTCTCTTCTTTTTATTCTTCCTAAATGGTGAGATTTGTTTGAACAAACTAATCTAACATTTAAAACATTTAATTTAATAATAATATATGTATATAGCAAATTTACATTTGAGTAAGAGGATATACATACACGCCCTCCCGTGCAAAGCTGAAGAGTAAGTAATAAACTACTAATAAAATAAAATATACAACCTGTGCTGAAAATCCAAATAGACTCAAACTTAAAAACAAATAAAAACTCTTCATTACACTTGATCATAGAATCTTTAAACACGTATATATTTTCAGTATCCTCGACAAGAACTGGCACCACCCCATTGTAAAAAAATATAGGCAATATACACGTATTAGTATTAATTTTATGGTGGGTAATTCGATATTGCAAATTTTTATTTCCTACTAACTGATACCCGTGACTTCATTCGCGTAAAAAAATTGATGTGTAAGATGATAGGAATTTTTGTGAAAAGGGTTATTATGGAAAAGAATCTAGGACAGTGTCCTACTGTAGGGTATTGAATTTATTGACTAGGTGTTGAACTTTGGACCTAGATGCCTATTTTTAACCCCCGACCCAAAAAGAGGGGTTTTATAAGTTTGACGTGTGTATCTGTGTATCTGTCTATGGCATCGTAGCTCCTAAACTAATGAACCGATTTTAATTTAATTTTTTTTTTGTTGAAAGGTGGCTTGATCGAGAGTGTTCTTAGCTATAATCCAAGAAAATCGGTTCGGCCGTTTGAAAGTTATCCGCTCTTTTCTAGTTATTACTGTAACCTTCACTTGTCGGGGGTATAAATTGTTAATTTATACTTGTTCAAACAGTTTTCGTAAAGAAAGGCACCGGCCGCGTCCATCGGCTCCTCTTTACTCTGCCGATGTGTGTTGCACCTCGTTCCACCACATTTTTTGTAGGACATAATTATTATGCCTTACTGAACTCGGATTAGCGCATATAATTTTAAGTTTAGACTACAGAACCAATAACAAATTGTTCGTACTGTAATAAAACATACTTACCTACACACTTCTATATGTTAGGTATAACCACTAGGTAAGTATTCGCCACCAGGTGTCCAATAAGATTTATTAAGTGTTGCAAAAAAACGTGCGATTTGTTGTTATTGTTGTAGTTGCATGTTCTTAGGCATTGAAAGACGAATAAAACTGCTCTTTACAGAATTCGCAAATATTTTGCAATTTTTATTACATAGGTAACTAATGTGATGATTTTTACAGTCTTAAAAGAGCTAGAGTACAAAAGAGTAATACTAATAAATGGAGTCGATGCACACCGGACGAATCAGAATCAGGATCTTCGGGAGCCGGAGTCGTATTTCCGTTGTTATCAGTAGTTTCTTCCTCGTCTGTCGTATATTCTCTGCCAAAAACTGCAAAACTGTACAAATCAGCGACCGAAATCCTCAAATTAAATGAGCAAACTGTTAAGGCATTAAGGATTTGTCGCTCTTCAAAATTATAGAAGTCAGGTCTCAAAGGCATAAGGCTTGTGTCTAAAGTGACAGGAAAATATACTGTCTTCTTTGCTGACAGAGCCTCGTCTGTCTCCGGGATGGGCACGCCTGCGTTGATGACCAAAGTTTCAAAAACAGCCGTGGAGTTCGGCGAATATTGAGGGAATCTGTAAAATAAATAAATAAAATACCTCTATTGTTTCATTTTGATCCTTATCTTATCTAGCAGAAAATTAAATTAAATAAGAAAAGGAATCAAAGTAGGTTAAAATGCATATTAATATTGTAAATGTATGTCTGTGTGTGTGTGTGTATGTTTTTACTCCTTCACGCAAAAACTACCAGACCGATTTGGTTGAAATTTGGAATGGAGATGGATAATATCCTGGATTTGGCTGAAATTTGGAATGGAGATAGATAATATCCTGGATTAGGACATAGGCTACGTTTTATCCCGGAAAATCAAAGAGTTCCCACGGGATTTCGAAAAATCTAAATCCACGCGGGCGAAGTCGCGGGCATCGGCTGGTTGTATCTAAATTTTAGAAACGTTTTGATAAAAATCTAGTCATCTATCTACCCAATTTTACCTACCTTTGACCACAAGATTGGAGAGTATCGTTCGTGCAGGCAAACACGGAGCAAACCCTTATGCCACCTGTTGTGAACCCGCTATATGTCCGCACACCACTGAACGCTCCAGCTCTGTACCTGTAAGTCTGAAATACATGTAAATAAATTTTAGGTACACCGTCTTTGGACTTCTTGATGATGCCCGCAACTTGGTCCGCAGTTTTGGTTTTTCAAAAATCCCATGAGGACTCATTGATTTAACGGGATAAAAAATAGCTTGTCGTTCCCTGCTGATGCAAGCTATCTCTGTACCCATCTAGCAGATAGATTCACTTTCATATTTTATAATTATATATATTTAGATCATTAAATATATTTACTGTGGATGGACTTATTAAATCAAGGTGCGAGTACCTTCAAGTTACCACTGTAGCATAACTCAAACAACGAGCGATGCCAGTGGGGCTGACGTGGTGGCATCGCACGATGATTTGTAATACAAAGGATTGCACGTAGCCAGTCATAATGCTGAACGGCACCAACGCGCACATTGCTTTGTGAACTTTTTCATACAACAAATCCTTGTAGGAAAACTACGCGTTGCCGTCGCGTCGCGCCGCTTCTCGGTACACCACAGTATATAGCCCGGTTTTGCTCATTATATACAGACTTTGTCACTTCTGGATCACAAGATATTACGTATCTGGATAAAGTGGCTTTCTAATGGTGAAGGAATTATTAAAATCGATTCAGTAGTTTCAGAGTTTATCGATTACAAACAAACAAACCTTTTCTCTTTATAATATTAAGTATGTACTACTTACAAAATAATTGTGGTTTAAGTATTAGACTACGCGCACAAGTTGCATTCCTTTGATATCTGTTTGATATTGATTATTATCACTGAGATTGTGTGCGGAATTTATAATTAATCAAAAGGAGCCCACAAATCCAACAAAATATTTTACCTAAAGTAAGTAAGTAAAAAATAAATTGCTGTACTAAAACTTTATTATGTACGTTAGTAACAATCTCTAATATTTAATTATGAGTATCTTAGAATATTTTATATTATACATAATGGTAGATTCAGATGTAAGTACTTATTCAAAAAAAAAATTATTAATAACTGGCTGACGCCACGGCTTCGCTGACGTAGATTTTGTGAAAATTATTTCGTAATCAGGATCTACGCGCAAAATCACATTTCTAGTCTCAGGTGTTTATTGATAAGTAGGTAAGTCCAATTTCTCATTTCATATACTAGATTATTCAAAGATTATTTATAATTCGTCATCTATCAGAGAACTCCTGTCCTTTTCAGGATTGTATATAATATTTTCAATTTCAATGTATTTCTCGATGTCTTCTTTAGAAAAGTCCTTCAGTATTTTTCCGTCTCTATTAAACACTCTACCCCATATTCCAAACGAAATAATCTCAGTTTGGGGTGACTTGATTTTATTCGTTATTTCTACGGGTCCGTCGTTTTCATTTGAATTTTTTTCATAATCCTTTGTTTCTAATGGATCTTCCTTGTAAGTGAAATTCGCAGGATTAAGTGGAAACATATTATTTCTTAGAGATATCGGGAAAAATTCAATATCATTGCATTTTAATGTAGTATTGTAATGCCGGTGATATGCCATTTTTATTTGGAGTTCTTGAATTTCTACGACATCTTCATCGGACCTGCAAACATACAATATTGTAACACTGTACAGTGTTTTAAACTATGTGAATAGAGAAAGATATGTCTACAATATAGTAGTAGTTACAATAATAATATTTATCTATATACTTACTAATAAATAAAATTGGAGTGTCTGTCTGTAATTTCGAAATAACTACCGCATATTAAGGTCATATGGTTATTTGTACGATACTATAACTGAATCACACGTTTTTAAAATTTTTGTCTGTCTGTCTGTCTGTCTGTTTGAAAAGGCTAATCTTGGGAACGGCTGAACCGATTTTGACGGGATTTTCACAGACAAGTAGAGAATTGACCAGGGAGTAACATAGGCTACCTTTTTAACCGACTTTCAAAAAGGGAGTTGTGTTTTTCTACCTATGTACACCGAAATCTCCGAGATTTCTGAACCGATTTGCGTCATTTCTTTTTTAATCGATAGAGGAACTTTGCGACATTATTTCATAAAAAGTCCAACTCCTCAATCCTGATGCTGCAGGGGATCTGACCAATCCACGCGGGCGAAGCTGCGGGCATCAGCTAGTAGAATAGAATAGAATAGAATAGATTTTTATTCAAATAAACTTTTACAAGTGCTTTTGAATCGTCAAATAATTTACCACTGGTTCGGAATGCCGTTCCTACCGAGTTCCTAGTGTAACCTATATGTAATATTACGTCCAATAAGAATCTAATTCGAAGAGCCATCACGTCTCTTAGTATTATTACAATATTTTGTATCTTGGAGGAAATATTAACTTATTGTAATATATGTATATCCATTTCGTTTTTAAGTTATTACATGTATAGATTATACAGGTTGTAACCAGAACGCTAGCAAAAACTTAGCGTTATTATTATAACACAATCCAATGCCAATAATAATAAATTTCAATCTTATTATAAAAAATTTCAATCTTATTGTACCAACTTTCTTGCAAATAAATTATCTTATCTTATCTTAACCATTAGCCTTATCTTGTAGTTTTAGTGATTTAGTATTTTTTCAAACCCGCATTGGATAGCGTGCAAAGCTCGGGTTACCCCTCCTACGACGCGGCGTTGACTTCGAGTGGCCTATTAATGGAACGTTCGTTGACTTCTAGCGTCAGTCAGATGTTTTATTGAGAATTTTCAAAAATACATTTTTTTTATTTTTTCGTGTTTTTTTGTGGTATCTTATCAGTAATCATCAGTACTATTACCGGTCTTTGTATTTGCTAGCGTTCTGGTCACATCCTGTAGAGTATAAAAATAAATGTTTTGTTCTATATCTCTTAAATAAAATTACTTTGTAATCACCTATAAACACAACTCTTAACATCTTCTGTCTTACAAGCAGCTAGCAGACAGCCCACAGTGCCTGCATCGCGTTTAACGTATACGTTGACACCATCGTGGGCGAAAGCTCTATAAAAGGGTGCCTGAAACACAAAAAAAAAACTTCAAACTTGGGATCTCTTAAAAAAAATTCTACCTGTATCAGACCTGGCCGCAAAAGGAACATTTGTTAAGTAAATATATATTTTTTAGGTCATAAAGATGTATAGTTTGATTTTCTTGGCAAGTTTTGTGGTCTTGAAAAAACTTTTCCGTCATCATTTTTTTTTGTAGGTATGGTATTTAAAAACATTTTTTCTTAAACATAATATCATATTATAAAATAATATAAAATAAAATAGTAAGTGTTACATTATCTCCAGAGATTAATTTTGATAGCTAGGTACCTAAAGTATTTCTCATCGAGCTTCTTATAAAGTCGTATCTACATATAAAAAACTTAAATAATACAAAACATAAAAGTCTTTACTTACCTTTTATGTTAGAGATGACTTTAAATTTTAATCAACAAGGTATTATTATAAATCACTAGGTAAACCATACACTACGTGTTAAGTATATCAACTATTGTTAGAAAATATTAAATAGGTACATATAATATAATATCCGTGCAAGCATCAATTTATGAATTACCCAAATTGAAAAAGGAGTTAGGTACAAACGTGCAAGTTTATATTAATGCTGTATAAATAAATAATAATAAATTCCCATAAGAAATCCCAGTAAGAATTTTCAGTTAATTTTAGTGCTCCTAAACAGTTTTTTACCTTTTACTTGTATTTAAGCAAACAACTATTTACACCAATAAAAATTTGCATCGTATAAGCGTAGATTGATTACGCATGCGGCGTAAATATTGTCGCCGCAATAATTTTCGCAACAATACGCATTTACCGCAATTTTTTACTGGTGTGGACGCGGCTAGGATTTACAAGGAACCAAAATTTTGCTATAATCCTCCAAACAAAATCCCAATGCAAAAATCCCAATTGGGATTTGTGTGGTGCTGCGTGGTGGTGGTCCGTGTGGCTTGCTTGGTGGCTCGCTTTTCCTGCATGTTTATCAGTGGGAGGGCGGGCGGTGCATATCGCATGCTGCATGTTGTACCATACAGATTTCTTTGGTTTGGCGGATTATATCAAAATAAGCTTTTGGTTCCTTGTATATCATGGACTTCCGCAAAATATTGCCTGCTTCTATACTACATGCGGCTAGGATTATTCGTCTAATAATAAAAACGAATGAAGCGACACGCGATATGTAAAAAATAATTCACAAGGATGTAAAAATCTTACATTGCTTCCGCTTCTCTCACTCAGTCGTACTCGGAAGTAGCATGATACATCGTTGTCGGTGAGAATAAACTGTTGATTTCCTGGCGTCAACAATCTGGTTGTATGAGAAACCAGTGATGGGTCAGTTAGGAGGTACAGGTTGTCTTGCTCTGTGGGACTGTTATATATAGGTCCCGGGACTGTTTCGTTTACCTAAAAAGAGGTTAATATTAATGAGTACGACGACGACGAAAATAGTGATGGCCACATTTTTGCGCTGAACAGCTAGACTGATTCTTTGCGCAAAGAGTGAGTCTAAGTTTTTTTACTGTAAAGCCAATCTTTGTCAATGTATCTTTTTAAAATAATATTTTAACTTACAGATTTGTATTACGTGTAATAATAAAATTAATCATGCATTTTCCAAATACATATGTACCTACTCGTAGTTTGTTACGATTTACAAAAACTAGTTATAAATTCATAAGTTTCAATAATTTTTACCTGTCCAGGTACCTTAGGTACCCTGGCAACGAGCAATTTAGTTGTAGAAACGCCTGGTATTATGCTTACTAGTGCACCAGCTTTACCAGAGTAAATTCCTGAACCTGAAAAAATATTACATTGCATACATAATGTTTATCAGTTAAGTTCAATGAAGTTCCACGGATAAGGATTTTTGTTTCGTACTCCTTAGAATTAGGTATGGAATAACCTTCCACCGATCGCCTCCCGTTTCTCATATCCCTTATTAATAAAGGTAAGTACCTCTTCATTGTATCTCATATCAAGAGTGACTCTCCAACTTCCGTGCAAGCGTCTTAGTCACAATACATCATACCATCAACTATGATTGCAGCGAAGCACTAGTAGCCTTTTATATTAATTTTTTTTTAAATATTGAGTTTGAACTTACCTGCACTTCCAACTCGAACGTTGTTAGCTCCGGCTCCTAAGAAATTCACGTTCATTGAAAATGCATAAGCCTCTTGAATCTGAACAGCTGTTGGATAATAAATTGAAAGTTTAGATTTACTTAATGGTAGTTTATACAATATGTGACTAACTTTGTTGATTCTGAAATGCCTAAACCTACTTATATGAATTTTAACATTACCTACTTATAGGAACTAGTCCTTCTGAATCAACTGGTCTTGACGAAAGTTTACGCAGACAGCGTGCGTCTAATGTAAGACGTAAAGAATTAACTTTAGGAGATACTTAATAATTCTAGGGATAGAGTACATAACCGATTAACCGACTTCCAAAAAGGAGGAGGTTCTTAATTCGTCAGAATCTTTTTTTTTCTTAATTACTTACATCTTATTGCGTTTTCAGTTTATCGACTCTGCCTTCACTTCAATAAAAAATATTGATTTTGTCGATACGATCTCGATGTCCTGATTACATAAATCAATTTTTACTTTGATTGTGAATTGAAACTATTGAAATTATTTTATATATTATATTAGATTTTTTTTTTTAACGCTTGCTTTTTTTTAAAATTATTATATTAGAATTGAAATTGATGAAACTCACCGGTCAAATACGGCAATTCTGAGAACCACATAGTTGAAAAGACAATATCAGTAATATTATACTTCTGAACTATTTGGATTGCTGGCACTTGGAACATCAGGTCGAAGCAGATAAAGTGACCGAACTTTACGCCGAAATCAGTCTCAAATATTCCTAAATCCGACAGAGAGCCTGGCTTTCGCGTGGATTCACCAAATAAGTTTATTTTACGGTACCTGAAATAAAAGATTTACTGTTAGGCAAACATTGTAATGTAAAGGCTGAAACAAAGAGAACCACGACGGAAACGTTGGACATGTTTCCTTTGGCAAGTCTGGTTTTTATAATTCAATCTGGGTAAGTTGTTTCGAGACTGTATGGTTAGGTACTTACTAGTTTGCACATTTCATGCGGGTTGCGGAACAGTATAACATATGGTACTTTTCCATCTGATCACTTAATTTTAATAAAATTGACATTCAGTGGGAACTGCTTACAGACGTATAGAAAAAATTAGGAGTTGTTAGGACTATGGAAAATAAAAATTCTTGCCTGTCAATAACCGCGCCGCCCCTATCCAATACAACATTTGTGTTGTAGAGATAAACTTTTTGTTCTGGGCAGCTCTCGCCAGCGACGTCTCCGCTGGTGCAATCCACTATCTCTTCCACATTAACCACCACATAGATTTGATTTTCCTTCGCTGCTGACGATATTGAGACTAGAACCTGAAAAGGAAAAATCACATCGAAATAATAAAACGGATCGTGAACTACGTGAACTACCTTATTCCCGCGACTTAGCGGGGGGGTTGGGTTTACCTATTGCATAGATAAACATGAATGTGTAATATTATTGCAACAGGTGCATACATGTGATGACAAACAAGACAGACAAAAAACACTGTTTTACTAAAAAACACTGACTCTACTTCCTCTGATTTATCAATACAGTTAACAGTTACAAAAAAATCTCGATAGCAGCTCATCTCATTTGCTCATCGTCATGACATTTGCTCAAAAAATTCTTTATCGGGTAAAGAGAAAAATATATACATAGCTAGCTATACCTCGTCATAAAGGTTTGGTTGCAAAGCTGGTACGGGGTAGTCCTTCAGCAATCCATTGATAGGTACCACAACGTGATCACGTACTGTGAGTGTCATCTCGGGAAACACGACGATGTCGGCATTCTGCAACCACATAGGCAGGTTTGAAGTCACATTTAGGAAGACAGGAGAACTTAAAAGGCCTCGTCTAACAGAGAAAAGAAGGATAATATGGAGACTTGTACTACGTTGCTCCAGTGCGGATAAGATAGCCTAAACCCCAAACAAGATACCCCAAAATTTCAACTTATATATTGTAGGCTTTTGTAATGTAGGCACTTACAAGCGTCTGATGAATACAATATACATTTTTTTAAATTCATTATAGACAAGTGCTTGACCACAATCACACCTGATTAAAAGTGATGATGTGGCCTAAGATGAGTCGCGTTTACCTAGAAGATGCCTATTCACTCTTTTTTTATTTACCGCATTGCAATTAGTAGGAAACACAGATTGCGGAAGAGTGTTCTAAACCTTATCCATGCATATGAGAAATGATGGCACAAAACGTTTTGTGGATGTAGATGGAATGTCGACGACATAAGGATGGATAGTCACCTGGCAATAAAGGGTACCAACAAATCAAGAGAGAAACGGCATCTTCTGGACAGTACGTCCTCAGGCCGTAACATCACAGTGTGCAACCAAGCGCTAATACATAAGTAGATTTTTTTTAAGACCTAGACAATTTCGCTATGCTAGACTTCATAGCTTGTTGTAAAATAAAGAAAAGTAAACTTTACATAAATAGAATTACCTCTTTAGCAGCATCTCGTATCAATTGAACATAGTTTTGCAAATTAAGGCTTGAGTTCGCTCGCACCTCGTATTCTACTACAGCTGCCACGTAACTGGTATCGTCAAAGGTAGATTTCTGTTGAAAATAGGACCATGTAATTTTAAGAAAAACCGTGATAGCCTAGATTTAGAAAGCAAATAAATAAATAGCCTAGTGGTTAGAACGTCCGCCACCTATTTGGAGGTCGAGGGTACGATTCCGGACATCAGGATAGTCAAACGCATCAAACTGTTCAGAGTTGCATAGTTTTATATACTCGTAGTGGACTTTCGTAGAGACACGAACGTAGAGTTTTAAATGTTCGGGCTAAAAAAAATATTATTAGCATTACATTATTATGAGGTAGGCACAACCTTTGCATGCAAAAGCGTAATAATATGCCAAGGGAAAATCATCAATTTTTTTTTAAATCTTTTAACCACATCGTAACACGATACAAAAAGAGGTCCTACTTGAAATAAAAACATATTCTAGGTATACTAATTCAGGTAACAAATTCTTTTGAATCTCTTACGAAGCAAAGCACTAGATAAGAGTACTACTTTCGTAACTTCGCACACTCTAACTCTACTCGAGTGCTCTAACTCTACGAGTGTACTGTGTAGATATATGTCGTCAGAATAGTCACAGCAAGCCGCAGTAAATCGCTGTCAATAAACAAGTGACATCTAAACAAGTGTAAATTAAAAATTTATAACACCCCCGACAAGTGAAGGTAACAGTAACTAGAAAAAAGCTGATAACTTTCAAACGGCTGAACCGATTTTCTTGGATGATGGCTAAGAACACTCTCGATCAAGCCACCTTTCAAACAAAAAAAAAAACTAAATTAAAATCGGTTCATTCGTTTAGGCGCTACGATGCCACAGACAGATACACAGATACACACGTCAAACTTATAACACCCCTCTTTTTGGGTCAGGGGTTAAAAATAGGTACGCGAATGAATAATGTTGAAGCCTGGCCTAGTCAATGCGTAGCAGTTGGAAAAGTTTGTTAGTTAGAAAACAGAACACGGAAACAGATGCTTATCTCCTTCTGACGTGGAAGAATTTGTGAACTGACCTCACCCAGTATGTATTATCTAAGCTTAGGTATATATCTATACTATTAGTAACTACAATACGTCAACATGCAGATGAACATAAAGGTATTTTTAGAATTTGCAATTGTTTCAACAATCCTATAATCTGTCCTACTTTTAGCTTAGCTATGCGCTAACGCTAAGCAAGTAGCTACCAACAAGTTTATGTAGGTGCTAGCTGATGCTTGTGACTTCGTTCCCGTGGGAACTCATTGATTTTCCGTTTTTGATAAAAGTAGCCCATGTATTTATTCTGAGTATAATCTATCTCCATTTCAGATATCATGTAGAAATACTTACCTAAATCTTTCTACGTCTTAAATAATTTATGGAACTAATTAGTACAGTTTTATGTTATTTGTAGGTAAATACCTACCGAACAATTTCAGTGTCACAAAATGTGACAGGTGGCTTAAAACGGTTTTAAGTTTACGTTAGTATACGGTTGTACCTACTTAATTACTATTTTATGGTTTAATGGCAGTGTAGATAGATAAGTAATCTAATTTATATGACGCTTAAAAGGATTAATTCAATAAACTTAATACCCCGATTAATTTCTAATTCTTAGTAATTTGTACATGTTTTTAGGGTTCCGTACCTCAAAAGGAAAACTGAATCCTATCATCACTTTGTTGTCTGTCTGTCGTGTCTGTCAAGAAATTTATAGGGTACTTCCCGTTGACCTAGAATCATGAAATTTGGCAGGTAGGTAGGTATTATAGTACAAGTACAGGAATAAATCTGAAAACCGCGAATTTGTGGTTACATCATTAAAAAAATATTTAAATGTGTTTCTATTTTCGAAGTAAGATAACTATACCAAGTGGGGTATCATATGAAAGGGCTTTACCTGTACATTCTAAAACAGATTTTTATTTATTTTTATGTATAAATAGTTTTTGATTTATCGTGCAAAATGTTGGAAAAAATACCCGAGCACGGAACCCTCAGTGCGCGAGTCTGACTCGCACTTGGCCGGTTTTTGTTTAATTCATAAGCTAACACTTGGCTGCAATCAGACGTGCTGGTAAATGTACCTAATAGTAGCGCGCTGGCTGGCCTAGACTAGAAGCATGTTAGTCATGCAAATTGCAGAGTGCAGAGTCAGCTTAGCAATTTAGTACGGAATGCAACTTTTATATTCTACGACATTCATGTTTTATTTGTAATAAGTAGGTACTTAGTATAATAATTGATAAATAATCAAAATAGGTACATAATGAGTTTAATAAAACATGGGTACACCGAAATTGATAATTAGTAAAATGAGTCGCTAATAGGTAAGTAGTTGATAAGGATAGCTTTACGTTTTATTGCTATATCTTCAATAAAAAAGGTACTAGTTTTTTTTTAAATCTTTATTTTATGCCGGGGTTTAAATGTACTAGTTTTTCATGATATAATAATTATAATATACTAGCTGACCCGAGAGACGTTGTCCTATGAATATTGAATTCGAATTGGGATAATTAATAAAAAAATATTAAAAAGAAGTGTTTATTATTGTAATGCTTTAGGATGTACAACATTCACATTTACATTTTGGGCCAGTAGTTTGACTAACAGTAAACGCAAATAAAAACACTCGTCTTGGCTGGGATCATTGGCTGGGATGGACTGTGTAAAGGCGTCCTAATAGTGCATCGGTGGAAAATATTTTGAAGGTAACTTGGAACTGGCTGTTCTTGTTTCAATCGTTGAAATTTCTTTAGCTAAGCAGTGTTCTAGCAAAGTCATTATTCTGGCACATTTCAAAGAAGCTGGTCAATGTCGTGGATGGCGGCCTCTCAACTCGTTGTAATGTTTTCCGTTGTAAAGTACATACACTCTTTGACCATTTTCTTTTTGATGATTTGACCAATAAATCTATGCTTCGCGTTTTACAAAACACTAGGTGTGTAGTGTACACACCTAAAGTGTGTAGAGCAGGATAGAGCAGGAGAGCTGAGTTTGTTGTGGGCTCTGCTCAGACTTGGGTGCGTTTGGAACCCTCGTAGCTTTAGTTTTAAGTTTCGTAATTAATTATCACCACTATATCGTAAAAATTTAACAATTTCGACCATCAAAAAGAGTACAATTGTACCTACTTTGAATAAATGATTTTGACTTTGACTTTGACTTTGATAAAACTGCTTGATCGGGGAGTCGCGGTGCTCAGATTCGAAATTATTTAGATCACAACTCGGTACTTTACAGTTTCCATAAATTTTAAAATGACGGTAACATACCTACTTTAAAAAACTGATTCTTTTGTACTTATTTGTTCAATCAAACAAAAAGACAACAAATAACAAGTGTAAATTAAAAATTTATAACACCCCCGACGATCCAAAGTATTTGAGTTTTCCAAAACATCATTTTCAAATAAATAATTATGTATTTAGGCAACGTCCATTTTGACAGCTTGACATTTGTCTATTGACATAATATTATGAACCTAACGGTTATCTAACCTTCTTTTCTACAAGAAAACTAGAAAATAGCTGATAACTCTTAAACGGCTGAACCGATTTTTTTAGATTATAGCTAAGAACACTCTCGATCAAGCCACCTTTCAAACAAAAAAAAACTAAATTAAAATCGGTTCATTCGTTTAGGCGCTACGATGCCACAGACAGATACACAGATACACAGATACACAGATACACAGATACACAGATACACAGATACACAGATACACAGACACACAGATACACAGATACACACGTCAAACTTATAACACCCCTCTTTTTGGGTCGGGGGTTAAAAATTACTTATGTCAAACTAATTCGCGGAAAGCGTGCGATATAAATTGTAATCATTAAGTATTAAAATATACTAGTAAATACAATACCTGTGATGAAAATCCAAATAAACACAACAATATACACAAACTATGACGCGCCATTGGACTTTGAACGTGAACACGAAAAACACGTATTGCTCTCCACTGTCTTGGACAGTAACTGGCACCCTATACGGCTCTACTACAGGAAAATATTACAGGATAGTATTGATAATGTTTGTTTCCGTTTTCTTTAAGATAACGGACGTTTGTCATGTGTGTGTCGTACGTCACCACAATCTGCAATGATATCTGTTGCTAATTTTAGATTTCTGGAAAACATTTTCTTTACCTTTACAAGTGTTTTTCGTTAACTGCAACGCGTACCTTTCTATCTACTATACCTACTTACGTATCTACTTTTTAATTTTTCACTTATATTTATAAAGTTTATAAAGCTTCCGAGTTCCGACATTTTGTTTGTTATCTTCAGTGGTTCCACCTCTCTCTCCCTGCATCGTATTTCCCAACATCGACGATTTCTCCCCTTTCCATTTATTAAAATAGTAAAAGCTTTGAGACGATAAAGTCGTGGACTCTCAGATTTTTCAGCACACGACTCCTCTAGAGATTTAGAGTTCGACGGAGTGATACGAATAATAACGGACCTCGGAATTTGTAATCTATCCAATATTGATTGATACGCGCTGACACAACTAGCCTGTGGCTGCACGTTTCTCCGGTTGTCATGGTATCATGTATATCAGCTGCCAATAGCGTACCTACCATCTCATTCTGTAGTTTTACTTTTTAACCCCCGACGCAAACAGGTCTTGAAACAGTTTAAAGTGTGTACCTGTATGTCTATCTTTAACATCGTGGCTCCCAAACGGATTAACCGATTCTGATCCACTTAGTTTTTTTTTAATGAAAGTTGAGAGAGTGTTCTTAGCTCTGATTCAAGAACATTATTAATCAGCGCACGATGCGACGCTTGGTTCTAAATTACTATTAAGAACCAATACATATTATGTTTCTTTTATATATGTATTTTAAAATAAATAAAAATAAACTGTACGTACTTATTATAATGGAAACAAACTTAAGCAACTTATTCGTTTACCAGTTTATAGAATAGGGGGATCCCTCGACTGAGGTGATAAAATAAAACCAGACAACTCACTAAAAGTGAAAAATATTTATTTTATTTTGAAAGTTGCGGAAAATAATATTGAATACCTGCAGTATTTTGTTTAATAGCTCTATGGAATCGATCAATAGCTTTTGCTTTTTGTTTTCTTCAAGATAATTTAGAGAAAAATCTATTTTAAACTTTTATAATAGTGAGTAAATTACTTCAGTAGGCACTCATATATAAGAGCTAAACGAAAACCAATAGTAGGTAGATCAAATTATCAATTGTTTGGCTTTCGTATATCTACTGGTATAATAATATTACTAGAAGGTAAATAATAAATAATGTACTTACATAATAAATAATTAGTAGGCAGGTATATTATCTACGTGATACAGTACTGTACCTAGGTATGATATTAAGAGGGGTCTCTCCGTCACTCGCTTCATACAAACGTAGTTCCAATTTCATTTGAATATTAAACAACCAAAGTCCATGAAATTTTGCTGACATATTCTAGAAACTAATATCTATGTCTGTGGTTTTCCAGATTTCTGTTAAAATATTTGGTTTCAAAGTTACGCAGTCTTAAAAATTTACATACAAATCTTTGAGCCCCTGTAATTTTAAAACTACATATTTTTAGAAAAATCTAAAACACCACAGACACAGATATTAGTTTCTAGAATATGTCTGCAAAATTTCATGGACTTTGGTTGCTTAATATTCAAATGAAATTGGAACTACGATTGTATGAAGCGAGTGACGGAGAGAGCCCTGTTAAATATCTTGACAATTATTTCACCGTTCTTCAGTCAAATCGGCTTTAATACCTACTTACCTATCACTTAGTTGATTAGAATCGTTTTCGTTTCTTCTAGGATTTGTACTTTGTAGGATTCGAATTAAATGTAACATTCTGTACATCTTGCAATGGAAGGTGACCTTAGAAATATTTATACCTATGCATGGTGAATTGATGATTCAGATTTATAGGTAGGTATGTGAGGTCATCTTTACTTACATTGAAATACATACCACAATTGCTTGCTTGAAATGCATTTCAGTGAGGTTGTTGACATAACATGGTATATAAATAGATGTTCTTCACATATTCTCATCCACTGAGCTTATCAGCAGCTGCGTTAAACAGATTAAAACATCCAATACAGCAATATGGTATACTTTAAATAAGTAAGTAAATAATATTTGCGCTTTATGAAATATTGTTATATTTATCAGCAAATATAGCCGTATCTACTATGGAAAATAGTTTTACTAAAAAGTGGCACACTACAACAGCGATAAATCTGGAAGCCCGGAGTCCAGGCAAAATGACGGAATTCCGACCATTCTATTATCTAGTACCCATATATAATTCATCTAATCCCATATTATGATAATTATTGATATTACCAACACATCTGTAACCCATGTTGCTTTCGAGACAGGTGGTACCTATTTGTGATTTGGTTATAGGCACCAAATGCAACCTATTCATAAATTTTTCGTGTGCCTGCCCCTTACATCCTTTCGCTAGATATATATTAATAGTTTCTAGGAAATGGCTCTAACGATTAGAATGAAAATTTTGATTTGGATAATGTTCTACTTTCCAAGTTTAGCTGGTTGAATGATGACATTTAACCAGCTAAACTTGATTCATTCCTCAGGAGCTCGGGGATGACCCCGAGTTCCTGAGGAATGAACTCGAAAGACGCAGTGAAGCTGAATCTCGTCCAGGTCCTTATCATCTAGAGAATGCACTTAGAAACATCCAAATTAAACCACCTATTTGATTAAGAACAGAAACTATGATAGAATCTGTATCCTCAACCGGTGGTGAGGATTCTTGTCCATCTGAAGTATATTCTCTACCCCAAATACCAAATACGTAGAGTTCAGCCGTAACATTTTTTAAATCTAATACGTATAAACTATTTGTGTCTTTAGATAAAACAGTTTCTGTATATGTATAGTCCTTAGGCTTTAGAGGCATGATATTAGTGTCTAATGATACGGGGAAGTAGATAGAATTTTTAGCGTTGATCTCGACATCCATCACAGGTGTTGGCACTCTTGCAGTGATGGTAAGCTCATCGAAAATGCCTGTTGAATTCGGTGAAAATCTTGGGAACCTGTGAAAATGTTTAAATATTAACAACAACAGGACAAAACTTTCCGAATCCTACTACTACTCATAGCACTTAGAAATAATATCAACTAAGATTTCTCCATCGGTTTTGTGGTTCAAAAAATAAGTCTACACTGTTAGAAAATTAATTTTGATGTCCTATATAGGTACCTACCTATTCGATTTCAGTTACGAAGATCACTGTTCAAATATCTGTTAGGTAGGTACTATTCTCAATGTGAACATTCCCAAGCCTTAACATTAATTAATAGTAGTAAAACATTCGTGTTAACAGTAGTGAAATAAAACTTCTGAAGATTAAAAATAAATTAGGTAAATTAGAACTAAGTACCTAATTTTGAAAATGCAGTCGATCTAAGAAAACAATCGAAAGATGTCGGTCCCAAAATAACTGTTCTGTTTGATAACCATTTATAGATATAAGAATATATGTAACGTTTGCGTTACTAATTTGAGTTATCTAGCTCAAGTTGCGCGTGAAGATGTTTTTAACCGACTTCCAAAAAAGGAGGAGGTTCTCAATTCGTCGGGATCTTTTTTTTTATTCAATAAAGCGCCAGCTATAAGTAGTTGCGATATTATTTGGATTATAATACTTTGTACTGTTAGAATTAATTCAGCCTTCTTTGAGATTACCTGTTTCCGCAAGTGCTGATATTCTGTCCTGTACAGGCGACCACAGAACAGACCTTGGCACCGCCGGTGGCTACGCCATCAAAAGTGCGGGTTCCACTGAATGCAAGGGCTCTATATCTATAGCTCTGCAAGAATAATTCAAAAAGGTTGATAAAAAATATTTGTTCCTCCTTTGTTCGCCAGTTTTTAATTTTTTTTAATCATTAATTTAATGTCTGGTTTGGGGATAATGACATCTGCACATTGCTGCTTTCTTAATCAAATTATGGATAGTGAGAAAGACTTATTTTGTTAGATTAAGAATTTTGTTGTATTGTTGTATTTAATTAGATTATAATAGGGCTGACATGTACTTTAATGTATCAAAGCCCTTAAATAAATAAGGGAAAAAAAAAATGTCAACGATCTTTGGCATTATTTTTAGTGAATTAAAAAATAATATCATTATTATAGTAATTAATTATATCATTACCATCGGGAACTAAATAAACTCACCGAACTGAAAGAGCCCCCGAAGGACGGAGGTAGGTAAATAAAAAACGTAAAGCGGGTAGGTACTTACATAAAATTAAAAATCCTCCATGTAAATAATTTTATTGAAATTCAGCATCAGAAATAAATTTAAATTAAATTTAAATTCAAATTTAAGTTGAACAAATACATACACTCGTTAGGTTTTCTACTTAATGTTAATGATGTCAGCTTTTTGGTCACCCAATAAAGAATTCTTGATTTCCGCGTGTGGTTCGACGTTTTCGTTAACAACTTCCTTACCAACTTTACTATCTTCTCCATAAATTCTTCCCCAAATACCAAAAGAAAGTAATTCAATTTGCGGCGAATTTAATCTATACGTAATAGATTGTTGATCATCCTGTATTATTTCGTTATTATCAGTTAGAGTATAAAAATGACGGGTTTGATCAATTCTGAAGGTATAATTTTGTGGATTCAAAGGATATTTGTTGTTTCTTAGTGAGATTGGATAATATATGACGTCATCGCATTTTAAAGTATTGTTGTAGTGGGAGCGATATGAAGTCAATTCAATTTCCAGCTCTTCAATTTCAGTATTCGTTTCTTCAGTGTTAAACCTGCAAGAAATAAATAAAGTACCTACTATAAAGCAAGAATAGTACCTAAATCAATTTTGACGAGGCAAAACTTGCATGCTTATAAATGAATATAACATAAGTAGGTATAGCTACTTATTCAAAAAGCTTTTCTTTTTAATGCAAACATAATATCATAGTGTTGCTTTTAAGCTTAAATACTGCAATGATTGGTCAATTTTGGTTCTAATCGATGGATCCGAGGGAAGGCTGCGGTGCCCGTAACACAGGTTTTCCTAGTACGGGTGCCAAAGCACTCACAAAAAATCTTTATTTTACTTTGTGCTTTACTTTGTTTTGTATTCTCCGTTTTGGAAGCCCTGTTTTCCGAGACACAGTTTTTACTAGTTCAGGAAACAGGTGCACATGCAGTAATGTTTATTATTATAACTAATTGTGTTTTGTTACGTTTATGTTACATTTGTTTCTGAGCCAAATAAATTTATCTTTATCTTTATCTTATCTTTAATTTTATATTTTGATATAATATAAGTAAAATGTCCATAGCATTATTTCCGATTCAACTCGTAAGTCTAGTTACAAGATGTCACTAGGAGTCAGTTTTTTTGTGAATTAAGTCTCCCAAACCCACAAGATAGGATCCTATAACCAGAAAGATCGGAAATTACAAAAAATATATTATATCGACATTTTGGCATCAATTTAGGTACGGTACGAGGTCATTACGGTACATTTAGAGCCAACGATAGGTACCTAAACAAACAATAATAAAGCAAACCAAAGACAAGTGTAAATTAAAAATTTATAACACCCCCGACAAGTGAAGGTTACAGTAACTAGAAAAAAGCTGATAACTTTCAAACGGCTGAACCGATTTACTTGGATGATAGCTAAGAACACTCTCGATCAAGCCACCTTTCAAACAAAAAAACTAAATTAAAATCGGTTCATTCGTTTAGGCGCTACGATGCCACAGACAGATACACAGATACATAGATACACAGATACACACGTCAAACTTATAACACCCCTCTTTATGGGTCGGGGGTTAAAAAGAAATCAGTAAACTACCTATAATAACAGCTCTTCAGATCCTCGTTTTTGCAGGAAACTATTACGCAACCCGCAGTACCAAGATGATTCTTCGCATAAATATTAAAGCTATCGTGAACAAAGGCTCGGTATAAAGGGGCCTGGAACGAAGAAGACGAGTTATAATTAAAATTATGTTCCTGTGATATAATAAATGCTCTTTCAACTAACGTTAATTAAATATTGTTCTGTTCATTTGAAAAATGTAAAAGTTTTATCTCAGCTAAAAACTATAAATATATTAATGAAAAGTAAAGTTACCTAACTAAATGAATATATTAAATAGGTAAAACATTTCAGGCTCATAAATAGGTACATTGCTTACCTTTCGAAGCAAAATCCAAAGCGGTGTAAAATGCACTAAAGTTATTTCATGCACTTAGTTAACTCAATTATGAATTGCAATTAAAACGAAAATCATGCAAACATGCGTTTTTTTTCTCGGAAAACGTCGAGTTAGTATTAAATTAGGCACCAGATGTTAACTAATGAATTAATTATTATACTTTGTTTATGAGTAACGTGCAATTTTAGTCAAGATGCCATTTCAAAATAAATAATTTATTATACTATAAAATATCTTAAATATCATTGCTATAAAAAAAGCGGTCCCATTTTGACCCTATAAAAATGTGACCCAACCTACCGTGTTTCCATTTCGCTGACTTAAACGCACTTTAAAGTGACAGTATACATCTTTATCTTCTAGGGTAAACTCTTCTAAACCCGTTTTCAACAATCTGCTCACATGAGAGAGTAAAGAGGGATCAGTTTTTAGCAGTAAGTTATCTTGGTCTGCGGGGTTATCATAGATGGGACCCGGATAAGTACCTTCCACCTAAAATTGAAAAAATATACAAAACAAAGTGAAATTTGTCATTAGAGGTTTACCTATGAACTTGTCTCAATGCCAAAATATTTTTCTCCTCTAATCACGCATGTTCTAAGGGTAAGTGGTCTCCAGTCAGCCCACCTCCTAAACTGTTGTTTTATAGGGGATGCACACAGCTTTAAGAAAAGCGACGCAGCTACTATAAAAAGTATAATATACAATGTAATTATGCTTAATAGCTAAACCATCACTAGCACCTTACTCCGTGCTACTAGTAAATATATACTTTACTTTTAATGAACACCTAGATAAAAATGTCCTGACTCACTCATTCACTCACTGAGTCACTCCTAACTCACTCATTCACCCCTTGAATCTAAAAAGCTGAAATATTACAATCCAAATTTTTCGAAATTCCCTCGAGAACAAAGTTGTGGGTAGATGCTTATGAGAAATAATTACATATCATTAGCATACATATATCCACACTAATATTATAAATGCGAAAGTATGCCTGTCTGTCTATCTGTCTGTCTGTCTGTATACTACCTTTTCACGGCCCAACAGTTTAATCGATTCTGACGAAATTTGGTATAGGGTTAGCTTATATCCCGGGGTCAGACATAGGCTACTTTTTATCCCGGAAAATCAAAGAGTTCCTGCGGGATTCCTAAAGACCCATCCACTTAACCGATTTGTATGAAAGGTACCGAAGTAGCTTGCGTCCCTGTAATCGAAATAGGCAACTTCTTATCCCGGAAAATCAAACAGTTCCCACGGGATCTATAAAAATCTAAACCACGCGGACGAAGTCGCGGGCATCCTCTAGTTTAAAATAAAAGCATACTTGTCCAGGCACTTTAGGTACTTCAGCAACGAGTAACCTCGTGGTTGGTACACCAGTCATTAGACTGATTAATGCTCCGGCTTTTCCCGAAAAGATGCCTGACCCTGTTGAATATACAGACAGTAATTATTATTAATCTCTATAAGAGAAGTATGATAATTACTTACTAAAATTTTAATTATTACTAATTATATAAAAGAAGTACCTAAGTAAATACCTATTACATACGTAACACCAGGGTTTTAGCTAAAGTAACAAATTATTATCAATTTTTAATTTAATTTCATTTAAATTAAATTTAGCGTTCTTGTACAATGCCCGTAAAACCGAGTAGGTAAGTAGAGTATAATTGCCATATCCCTCCAGGATAGCCACTACCATTTTAGATTGCATCGTCACCATCGAGTCAGATCGCAGTCATGTGCCATTGTCATGGGATAAAAATAAATCTAACCTGTACTTCCGACTCTAACATTGTTAGCTCCAGCAGCGAGGAAGTTGACATTCATAGTGTGAGCGTATGCCTGTTGAATTTCCACAGCTGTGAAAGATAGGTAAATAAAATTAATAGTCAACCCGGGTAACTAAAATGTGCTTTAACAAGTGTAAATTAAAAATTTATAACACCCCCGACAAGTGAAGGTTACAATAACTAGAAAAGAGCTGATAACTTTCAAACGGCTGAACCGATTTTCTTGAATTATAGCTAAGAACACTCTCGATTAAGCCACCTTTCAAACAAAAAAAAAACTAAATTAAAATCGGTTCATTAGTTTAGGCGCTACGGTGCCACAGACAGATACACAGATACACAGACACACAAACACACAGATACACAGATACACAGATACACACGTGAAACTTATAACACCCCTCTTTTTGGGTCGGGGGTTAAAAATACTGCTTTTGACAAGCTGCGGTATTTAAAAAACGTGTCCTAAGCTGTGCAAAAACTTAGGTAGAACTTTATTTATAATTAGCTACCCCTGTTTTAATGAACCCTGGACACCTAAAATTGGTAACTCCCATAAAGAGTCATCTTTATAAAGTCTTTAAAAAGTTTATTGCATCATAAAATACTTGTCCTCAAACCGAGTATAATTTATAATGCTATAAATCGTACCTATACAATGTATTGGAACGATTAAATAAAAAGCATTCATGTATGTAGATAATATTAGATATTATGTACGTTTTATATAAACACTTACCAGTCAAATAGGGCAATTCAGAAAACCACATAGTGGGGAAGATGACGTCAGTGATTTTGTTCTTCTGGACTACCTGGATAGATGGTACTTGGAACATCAAATCGAAGCAGATAAAGTGGCCAAAGGTCACGCCGAAATCCGTCGTGAAGATTCCCAGATCAGGCGTTAAGGCTGCCGTCCGAGAATACTCCCCAAATAGATTTATTTTACGATACCTGTAAGAAAAGCGTGTGAGATATTTTATGAGAGACAAGCTGATCCGCTTCGCTCGGATGGAATTTGCTATTGTATATGCCTACTTACATAATATATAATTAGATTAATTAGCCTATTAATAGCTTTTTAATGGTAAAAGAATTACAAAAATCGGTTCAGTAGTTTCAAATTTTGTCGATTACAAACAAACAAACACACCGGCAAGAAAGCGAGTTAGTAAAAAGTGTTAAAAATAAAAGTGACCCAATAAAATGTCGTAAATGGCAATTTATTCTAAAATAAATAAAATTTGCATTTCAAAGTAAATTATAATAATTTATGAAACGGTCCTTCAACCATTCAGTCGGTATTAAATTAAACTAATAAAAGTTAGTTTGGAGACATCACTGTTTAACAACTAAGTAGTTAAAAAAAATTAACGTGGTAAGTAGGTACCTACGTATATTTTGTGATATTATTGATCCTTAATTTTTTTCCGGGCAAAATATTTTACTTTTTAACCGACTTCCAAAAAAGGAGGAGGTTCTCAATTCGTCGGAATCTTTTTTATTTAAATAATGTCTTGTCCTATAAAATATCTACCTGTCAATGACCGCCCCATTCCTGTCGAAAACGACATTGGTATTGAAACGGTATTGTTTTTGCTTCGGGCAATTCTCGCCGGGAGATCCCCCGTTTTTGCAATCCATCATCTCTTGCACGTTAATAACCACGTAGATTTGGCTTTGTTTTGCAGCTTCAGAAATAGAAACCAGAACCTGAAATAAAAATAGCAAGTACTTAGGTATATCAAAGAAAAATAAATAGTAAGTTAAGCAAATAAAATACTCGATAAATGGTAAAAGAAATAGTCTTCCATTTCGTAGAACGCAGATTACTGCATGAATATCTATTTTGGCCAAGAAGCATTTCGTTTTACCTACAAAGATTTCTAATTCTAATATGCTCCTATTAATATAGGTACCTATTTAAAAAGTTCTCAACGACTTTTTTGACGGATTCAAGCCGACAATAATACCAAAGTTTTGATCAATCGCAGCATATTTTCGTTTGTTGGCAAATTTTTTTTTAATGGCCGTTACGTCGTATGTTTTACCTCGTCATATAATTCTGGATGTGTAGCAGGGACGGGGTATACTTTCAGCAAGCCATAGATTGGTACGACCACACTTTGCCCTCTGGTCAACGTCATCTCAGGAAATACAATAATGTCAGCATTCTGAAAACGAAACATATACTGACATGGATTCACACACAGAATTACAAGTATTAAGTAGACAATTTTTTTAAATGATGTACCTACCTAACCAAAAATTCACGGTTTTCGGATTTATTCCTTTACTTGTGCTATAAGAGCTACCTACCTGTCAAATTTTATGACTCTAGGTAAACGGGAAGTATTCTATAGGTTTTCTTGACAGACACGACGGACCGGACGGACGGACAGACCGACAACAAAGTGATCCTATAAGGGTTCCATTTTTTCTTTTGAGGTACAGAACCCTAAAAATTACCAATAAAACGTGAAGCAGATACCTAGCCGTTAATCTACTGACCAAATTGAATGTTGAGGTCCCAATAACACGCTGTCGAATATCATTTAAAAAAGAGAATTTTCCAAACTTAGTAATGTGAATCCAGACCTATCTTATGTTTACACTTTACATGCAACTTGTATAGGTATAATTGCACCAGAAAGGTCGAGTAATGTGAAGCGTTTACTAATCGACCTTATTATCGCTCAATTTAACGTATTTATCTGGATTCATTAGATGTGTGTATTAAATCCAAAGTTCCATACTATTATATTATTTAAATTCGTAAAATAAATGCGTGTCTGTCTGTCTGTCTGCTAGCTTTACACGGCCCAACAGTTTAACCGATTCTGATGAAATTTAGTACAGAGTTAGCTTACATCCCGGGGAAAGACATAGGCTACTTTTATCCCGAAAAATCGAAGAGTTCCCACGGGACTCTTAAAGACCCATCCGTTCAACCGATTTATATGACTTATGACTAATATTATAAATGCGTAAGTGTGTCTGTCTGTCTGTCTGTCTGTCTATCTGTCTATCTGTCTGTCTGCTAGATTTTCACGGCCCAACAGTTTAACCGATTTTGATGAAATTTAGTACAGAGTTAGCTTACATCCCGGGGAAAACATAAGCTACTTTTTATCCCGGAAAATCAAAGAGTTACTACGGGATTTACTATGAGTTACTAAGTATTTAAAGTCTTATGAATTGTGATTCACACCTGGCTTGCAGCCTCTTCTATAAGTTGTAAGTACTTTTGCAGATTAGCTGTTTCATTAGACTGTACTTGGTACTCGACAACTGCTGCGACATAGCTGCGATCTGCTGGTGTCGATTTCTGTGAAAATATGAAAATTATTTCTTGAACCTTTTGTAGCATTTTTTTAGTTATTGTATAGAAGCAGGTGTTACTTTGCGGAAGTCCATGATATCCAAAGAAGCTTAATTTGCTATAATCCGCTAAAAAAATCATATCTGTATGGTATAACATGGAGCATGCGACATGCACCGCCCGCCCTCCTATTGCAGGAAATGCCAGCCACCAAGCAAGCCCCAAGTACCACCACGCAACACCATACAAATCCACCAGAACACACTCGACGCACGATTCGCTCCGATACCGGAGCATTCTTAGGAGATGTAGACCTTACAATGCACAATTGCAAATTTGCATGTCGCACGCTGCATGTTGTACCGCACAGATTTGCCTTTTTTTAGCGGATTATAGCAAATTAAACTTTTGATTTGCATATTTTTTAGTTACAAACTTCGTTCTCTGTGCTATATTATAAGACTTTAATACTAAGACTCCGCTGTCCGTCCGTCCGTCCGTCAGCGGGCTGTATCTCGTGAACCATAATAGGTAGAGAGAGACCTGTCATTTTCACAGAATGTGTATTTCTATTGCCGGTATAACAACAAATACTTAAGATTTCAAAATTGCCGCCATGAAAATTATAATAAAAGTGTTATTTCTTGTATAATGGTGCGTCCAAATCAATGAAAATTCTACAAAGAAGAGCCGGACATAATATTCTCAGCGAATTCTATTGTATTCAGTTCTATCTAAAGATAGAACTGAATACATTCTACAATTCTACCTATAGGTATAGGTATTTTCCCTCGTGACATTTGTGCTGACTAGTCCCATTTATTCATTTTCCTCATAATTGAAACACAATACAGACAAATTGATAAAAAACCTGAGCAGAAAGTCGTATGAAACACAGAAACATAAATATGCAGATAACCGTCATGTTTATTGAATCACAATGCGACTTGCTTGTCGCTATCACTAGCACATACTAGCATAGTTGCAAGATGAAAACATGTGTTATATCTTACTATCAGACATGAATTTAGTAGTGAAAAATCGTAGGTCTATGCTATCAGATAAGTAATTGTTTCCACTATCATATCTAATAGAATAGGTACGATAGACCTATCAAAAATACCGCTTAACCAATTTCCTACCGGATTTTGAGCTTGAAACTTAACAATTTTTCAAGTTACTACCTAAGTGAATAGTTTTTTATCATTTTTAATTTAAATCTTTTATTAAAGTAAATCTTGAATTAAATTAAACGCGAAGCTAGTAGAGTGATCGCATAGTTTTTTTTTTGTATAACTTGAAAAAATCATTAAATTATCATTGGTTTTTATTCTAATTACTTCAAATTCAAATTCAAAATATTTTTATTGAATTAGACTTTTACAAGTACTTTTAAATCGTCAAGAGCATCTACCACTGGTTCGGAATGCCTTTCTTACCGAGAAGAACCAACAAGAAACTCGGCGGTTGCTTTTTTCAAAGATTGGATATACAATGCCATGTTGTAATTTAAGGTATCTGGCAGAGGATTGCCACGATACTGTGTCTGGTAATGCATGACGTGATTTCTAATATACTATTCCAAAGAAAATATAAAAGTATAAAACTTTGATGATTTGTTTACACCTTTGTTAAGTACCTGTTATCTCCCAAACCAAAACCACCATGATCCAAACTTCATAGTCGCTGATTGTTTCTCCATGTGTTGAGGTCAATACGCATATGAACTTTGAGCTTTTATAAAATCTAAAAGGTCTGGCCCTCGCGTGCTCTTAGGCTGAGATTTATAGAGCGTACTTTGACTTTGCTCAGACTTAAGTCAGAGTTAAAACGAGACAGATCGATATGAGCGTTATAATGCTGTCTCGTTTTAACAGTGAGCAAAGTCAAAGTACGCTCTATAGATTTTAGCCTCAGTCACCTATACATTGAAATCAGGCGCTGACTACTCAAATGACAATGTGATACAACTTTGCCGCAAATAAAACTACATTAGTTATCAAATAAAAAACATTTAATCAAACCACGCTTTGTTCAAGACTGGAGTGTCTAGAATGCTCTATATGGCTCCTTAGACTTTGAGTGTTCAGTTTCTCTCTGCGGAGAGCCTGTGATCGTGCCCGTCTACTTTTCATTGGGGAACTCATACGGGTAGATCGACGGCGATCAGATATACCTGAAAAACAAATAATTGGTGATGAGAGCAACGAGCTCCATAATATTTTGCTTGTTACATTTATTTTACCATATTTTATATAAGTAATGCCATGACCGAAGCCTTTCACTACCAAAAATTCACACAACTGAGCAAAATAAGGGAGAAGTATTTTATTGTGACCCAACCAAGATATTTCCCAAACAGCTCAATCTTAATTTTAAGGATGTTTTTGAGATGTAATATCGTCTGGATTTATTATAGCAATGTTTACTGAGCACATAAATGCAGCGACCATTGTACCCACCATTGATCGTGGATATGAATTAATATCACAACAAGTTGATGAACTGCAGGAATAAATGCAAAAACATGTATTGACATCCTTATTATAATTTGACACAAAGCAGGGCTCAGGTAACGAAAATAATATTTGTGGGGCAGGGCACCTTTGACAAATTCCTTTGTTTCAAATAAGTTTCTTTTTGGTATGTAGCATCATCACAGACCCAATATCCTATCCTGACCTCTGGGTTGCCCTGTTGGAAACCCGTCTTTGTCACTTAGATTTTGCATGGGTTAGGCTTAGGGTTGCAAGAATTTTAGCTCGAGGGTTGGTATGTCTAATTGCGTCATAGCAAGGTCCACTAGAATTCAAATGGGTGGAATCAATGTAACACCTGTTTGTATGCCCTAGCCGTTTGCCGAGCAGCTTTGTAGTTAGCTGTCGGCAAATGGTAACGTCGCGTCGGCTAATTCGTGGGCTCATCTAATAGGCAAATAGTCGTCATATTTCTTAATTTATAACATCTTGCAATAGCGTAACCTATTCTTGGAAATAGGAAGACGTAAGTATTTCCTTCTGACATGTTACCGCCAAATATTTATTCCAGCGCACCCCATCCAATAGCCTAATTAAGTTCTTTTTAAGTATATTTATTCCTTGCAATAGCCCTGTAGATACCCACCAGGGATTATCGCTCAGTGCAAGTCAATGAAGTAATGAAGGATAAGAACCAGTAGTTATATCACATGCATCCATCTCACAGCCTAAACTAAAACTTTCATTTAACATAAATTGACACTCCAGGACTGCCATTGAAATTTCGTAGTTATATTTTTCTGATCTATTTGATTAAAAAACGCACCCTTAAGTCTAGTAAGATCAGTACCAAATCCAACGTTGTGATCCCCAAATTGTCCAGCAGTAGCTTGATTAGCCTTTAACTTCTCATACAAAGCCATATATTCTTCGCCCACCCTGGCATCATCCAAATTCCTTTGGAAGCCCAGTGATCGCGACAGTGGCATTTCTGTCATTGTTAGCTCTTCTTCGGTTGATGTGACGTCCTGTAATGATTTTTGTAGAGTATTCAATTATATTAATTATTACTAGTATTTATTAATAATAAATATTAGTAGTGTAAAAATCGACAAAATTCAAATTTACAGCTATGAAAAAATGTTTCAATGGAAACTAAAAGATAGACTTTTGTTATCACTTCCTCAAACAAATTAATGAGATTATAAAAGCTCTCTAATTTTCACAGTTCCAACATACTATCTCTATGGTTCCAACTTTTAACAAAAGAGTGAATTCAACAGAAAACTTGTCACGTGCTTTTGAATAAATATCTACCTAACTAGCTGACGCCCGCGACTTCGTTGTTTAGTTGTCGCGTTGATTTAGTTTTTTCCCGTGGAAATCCCGTGGGAACTCTTTCGTTTTCCGGGATAAAAAGTAGCCTATGTGCTAATCCAGGATATTATCTATCTCCGTTCCGAATTTCAGCCAAATCCGTCCAGTAGTTTTTGCGTGAAGGAGTAACAAACATACACACACACACACCCACACACCCACACACACACACAAACACACATACACACACACACACACACATACACATACAAACTTTTGCCTTTATAATATTAGTGTGATTAGTAAGCCAGTAGGTAGCTGTACTTCAGGTTTTTCTATTATTTTATTGTAACCTAGCTCCGTGGACATTAGTTAGCACATACAAAATCTAACACAGAAGATGAAAGTAAAAATTTTATGTTAGAAACCACCACATTGGAAACATTGGAAATTACGAAATATACCTCTATCACAGTAAACACTAAAGTATATACAAAAATTGTCCAGAAGACCATCGCTCGGAAAAATTAAAAAGCAGACTACTACGTGTGTTTGTCTTGAAATCCACTCAGAGATATGAACCGAATTGAAACTTCATTGTAAAGTTTTCTTTGTTGCAAGACAATGGTCTAAACAATGAATGAGACAACAACAAACAACATTGTTTTCAAAAAATTCAACATGCAGTTCGAGAGAGGACCTCACGAATTATTGTGACATCAATTTTTAGGGTTCCGTACCTCAAAAGAAAAAACGGAACCCTTATAGGATCACTTTGTTGTCTATCTATCTGTCTGTCTGTCTGTCCGTCTGTCCATCCGTCGTGTCTGTCTATAGGGTACTTCCCGTTGACCTAGAATCATGAAATTTGGCAGGTAGGTAGGTATTATAGTAAAAGTACAGGAATAATTCTGAAAACCGCGAATTTGTGGTTACATCATTAAAAAAAATTAAAATGTGTTTCAATTTTCAAAGTAAGATACTATACCAAGTGGGGTATCATATTATGAAAAGGCTTTACCTGTACATTCTAAAACAGATTTTTATTTATTTTTATGCATAGTTAATAGTTTTTGATTTATCGTGCAAAATGTTGGAAAAAATACCCAAGTACGGAACCCTCAGTGCGCGGATCTGACTCGCACTTGGCCGGTTTTTTTATTCATTAACATTTATCATCATCATCATCATTAGTATAACGATGTCCAGGGTAGGCAGCGACCAAAGTCACAGAGAGAGAGAGAGTCATAGAGAGTAAGGTTTTTTAATTTATTTCCTACAATTGATAATGCAATCTAAGGTCGCGCCTGCATAAAAAAATGCCGATTTTGAAGTTTCCAATTTAAGTATAGCTAGCGGGAAAAGCAGAAGCCGTAGGTTCACCCAAATGAGTTTAAATAAGAAATTACTCTGGATAAAAAAATCACAGTTGGTACTCTGCTGTAGCGACTGGCATTCGAGATTTCCGACACAATAAGATCCCATTGTTTCCATACCTAATTTTATTTTTAAAAAAGCGACCAGTTTTACCAATACGGCGCTCAATAATGGTGACAAAACAGATAATGATGACCTGTCGAAGAACAAATATTCCATCGTTATCACAGGTCAAGTGGTTGGCACAATAATAGTAACTGACGACCACGCATCAAACTGGATTTAACTGGTATAAGTAAGTGGTATGTTTCAATAATATTAATCGTTTATTGGCAAACACATGATAGTTTTGAAAATAGATAGTTAACATTATATATAGATATTAAGGTGTATGTCTGTATGTTACCCTTTTCTGGCCTATTTGCCGAAGTACAGAGATAGCTTGTATACTAGTCATTGGCTAGGTTTTATTCTGGAAAGTCTTTGATTTTCAGTATAAAAAATACCTAACAATCCACTGAATTCTTAAATAACTTTTAAATTCACTTAATCATTCAATACTGATTGAGTTATTTATTAAGTTAAGTTATTGATTCATAAATAGATAGGTAAATAATAAATAGGTGCAAAATAGGTATTTAGTTCCAAAAAGTGCAACTTCAGCTGTTGGCTTTAATTTTTTTAAACATAAAAGTATGATCATCACCTATTCGTACCGATTTATTATCAGTGTACTGTATTATATAATCTTAAGATGTACCTATTATGTATAAGTAGGCTGTATCTGTATAAATAGCGTGTATGTACGTGTATATAATACCTATTATACCGGAAATAGAAAAATCTAAGCTCGTATCGCTGACGTTAAGTAGGTAACTGCACTGCACCTATTCACTATTCAGACATGGAGTTGCAATCAGCTATAGCTACTAATTTTTAGTTACACTTCCGATATATTTTCAAATAAGTAAGTTTTTCATAATTATAGTTTAAACCAAGTACGTACTTATCTCATTTTATGCAAATATTCTGCACTTACCTATGTTAGTACTTGAGTACGTACCACGAGTATGTAGTTACTCAAGTAAAGTATATATGTACTGTCAGGAAAATATTTATTAATTGTATCACCATTTTTAAATTACTAAGAGTGACATATTATCTAAAAAAAACAACGCAATATTACCTGCACGTAACACACGCACACGTACATACAATACATTACGTTGTATTGAGCAAAACTAACATCAAACTATACCTACAACGCCAACAAATCGACAGGCAATTAGCCTTTCTTGCATGTCTCCATCCGTTCGTTTCGACACGTAACCGCTTCTAACCAGTTACTGAATACTAGTTTAGTTGTTCACTATCGGCTAACTCCATACAGCTGATGACCCTAAGGTGAAAAAAATAACTATGGTCCATATTATTTTCATGCCTACAATACAAGTATAAATCTGATGGACACCTCTTGTTTTATTTTGTGACGTGTGAATTTCTTCAGTTTAATTGGTTTTAATTTTTGATGTGTTCTGGTTACTACCAGTATCAATATTATTTGTGGCAGTTCTTTTGTTTCTATTTTTAGTGACATTAGGCGGGTACCTACTTATCTTTACATCTTCAATTTTTTCTCTCGGTTTTAGGATGGCGAAGCTCTGGTCTGTTGTAAACCAAAGCCACAAGCTAAGCCATCTATCATAAAATCGATCGTTAAAATCGTGTGTGTTGCCAGTGATGATGGATCCGAGACATGGTGTCTAACTATGAACCTCATAATTAAGAAAATTTCTCCCTACGTGATCAAATCAGAAATGAGGAGTACCGGCAGAACGACACTAACCGACATTGCTAAACGGGTTGCGAAGCTGAAGGTTGAAGTGGCAATGGGCAAAGAAAGTTCAAAAAAACGGATCTAGGGGTCCTAGAATGGCACTGCAGGTGCTAGAATGGCAACCTCACACACGAAAGCGTAACGTTGGCAGATTTCCCAGATCTAGGCGCATAGACGATATCAAACGAATCGTAGGGAGCCGTTAAATTCAGGCGGTGTAACCCCTTGGCGTGTGGAAATCCCTACAAGAGACCTATAACCAGCAGTGGACTGGACGTCTATCGGTTAACGATGGTGGTGATGAGCTCTATTTATTCTCTAAAAGATGCCTGTATTAGAAAATCTCCTAGACATGACTTGAATTTTTTTAAAGTTATGCTTCTAACAGTGCTTGGTTAATTTTTGACAGTCCTGATTTTCTTTTTTGGCTTTTTAAAGTGTGATTACTGATTTCGTATACATGTTAAAGGGTACCGTTTAGCCAATTCCATACCTAGTGGCCAAAGTCAGTGCTCACGCAGAGGTTTCCAGAGAAAGGCAAAACAGGACAAGATACCCTAAGAAACTTGTCCAAAAACCAAAAACGAAATGATTACTACGATACCTATGATTATTACGAAAACAGGTAGGTACCTACTGCTCCCACAATGAGAAAATGTTGAAAAAAAGAAAATATTATTTGACTACCAATCCCTTTCAATAAAGGCAACTTTTGTAAGCATGAAGGTAGAAAGAGGAATCTGAAATTTCTACCGTTAAACCCGTTAACCAAACAAATTGTAAAATGGGTAATTATATAATTTTTAAATAAGTAGGCATATAAAAAATTGCGGAAGCGGCGGAATTCGAAACTGCGTCTTGTGTAGGTAAAAGCACAGTCACAAAAATTTTAAAAATACAGGTAATTATTGTTTACAAACATCAATATTACGATTTGCGCGGGTTATGCTTTTGATGAAAACAATGAATGGCTAAGTATGTATACCTACTTTATAAGGGTGAATGATAACCAGTGCCAAGGTGAATATGAAACTTCTTTATAAAGAAACACGCGCGCGGAGGCTAAGTTAGTCGGCTCGCGAATCGACGCTCGACCAGTGAGCTCGGCAATAGTTTACCACCTTCATTCACTGTTTTATATTTTTAGAAAGTGTCTCGATTACCATCATGCCACCAGTTGCAGTGCCTGATGAGGTAATTTTGAATAATCAATTTGTATAATTTTGTTTTGAAAAAACGTAATTTAGGTAGGTACAAAGCTTTAGTCATTTTTAACATGCCTCTCAGTTTTCAATATTTAGGTACTTACGGATATTATTTTTGAAATAATTTTTTTATAAATATGTAATATTGTTAGTTTTATTTAGTGATACTTTTTAATCCTGATTTTAGTAAAATCTTTCTTATTTATTAAATTGAACTTACTGTTGAATTCCACAAGTCATTTTGCTTTTACTAGAGAGATTTCTACCCTCACTTTATTTTTAATATTGTATTGAATCCCATATTATAAATGCGAAAGTGTGTTTGTTTGTTGGTTTGTTCTTCAATCACGCCGCAACGAAATAACTGACATAATTTTTGCATGGATATAGTGGCATAGGCTACTTTTTATCCCGGAAAAATCAGAGTTCCCACGGGATTTTATAAATGCGTGGGCATCAGCTTGTGATGAATATATTCGAATTAAGTATTCCCAAATAATAGTACGAGACAGATCGAGATGGCAATCGGTGTATGAGGTGTATTTCCTGGTTCTGATTAAAAACTTTAAAAATATTTTAGGCTCCTAAGAAAAAGCTTCGTGTTGCAATCATAGGACAGAGTACATTTGCAGCTGAAGTGTTCAAGTTACTTCAAAAAGACGGACATGAGGTGGTCGGAGTTTTCACAGTACTGGATAAAGGGAACAGGGAAGACCCTTTGGGTGCGTTACTTTTTTTTAATTAGATCGTTATTTAAGTGAATCTGTGTGTGACAGTAAATATTTGAAGTGTATAGGCGATTATTCAAATAAACTTTTAAAAGTGCTTTTGAATCGTCAAAAGAACCTGCCTACCCATTGGTTTGGAATGTTCTTTCTACCAGTAAGAAACTCAGCGTTTGCTATTTTCAGTTTACACTATTATAATGCGATATAGCTTAGCTACGAGTAAGTCTAAAATAACTAGCTTAGTAAGTTTATATTGTTTATTAATTTACTTAAATGCTTAAATATACCTAGTGGGTTACTGTACATCAATGCTCTATTTCTAAAAAAATATTCAAATTCAAATTATTTTTATTCAAGTAAACTTTTACAAGTGCTTTCGAATCGTCAAAATAATCTACCACTGGTTCGGAATGATGTTCCTGCTGAGAAGAACCAGCAAGAAACTCGGCGGTTGCTCTTTTCAATAAGGAGCTAATACCACCATCCTCGTTCAGAAGTTAGAATTACTTACAAACTGAAAAATTGCATTTTTTACATGATAGGAACTGATATTTGTATTAATCCTTTATTTTTATGACGATTTTCAAATGTAATAAAACACCTCAATATCTTTATCTAATATCGCTTTTTTTTTGTAGCTACAATTGCGGCACAGAATGGAAAACCAGTGTTCAAATATAAAACATGGAGGGTCAAAGGGAAGGTCATTCCTGAAGTGCTAGAGGACTACAAATCGGTAAGTCTCCATGATCAACCCATCGCCGGCTCACTACTGAGAATGGGTTTCAGAATGAGAGGTTGGGCCATGGTCTACCACGCTGACCAAGTGCGTATTGGCAGACTTCAAACACTTTTGAGGACATCATTGAAAACTTCAGGCATGCAAATTTCCTCATGATGTTTCCTCTCATCGTTAAAGCAAGTGATATTTAATTATTCAAAATGCACATACTACGAAAAGTTAAGAGGTGCGTGCCCGGGATCGAACCCCCGACTGAAAGGCCGATAACCACTGGGTTATCACCGCTTTTAGAGAATCTGTAAATATAAGTGCTAGTTTCTATTACTCCGAAGCGGAAAAACTCGTAACATCTAAGAACTAAGCATAATATATTATATTTAGTTCTTATGTCATCAAATGCCAAAAGGTAGTAGCGGGCTTCATACTTGCATATGGCATAATCATGGCCTACTTCAAAGATTTTTATCAACTATTAGTTTAAAAAAATGTGATTAGGTCTGCCTATCCTGATCAAAACCCTGCACAAGCCACTCCCCTTGACTAGGTACCTATTTAAGTAAATAAACGACATTGATTGCCAGCGAAAGTCATGCAGGAAACAAAACTTATTAAAAATCTTATTTACTCCAATATGGCCTGTGTTGCTCACATCACAATATTACGCCTCTACCCAGGATTTAAAAATATTTATTGATTAGTGCGTAGTAAAAATGCATGTACTCAGATAAAAATTGTAAAATATGCAAAACACGATTAAATGATTGATAGGTGCATGATATTAATTTATTATTCAAATAATATACGTGATTAGGATTTATTAATTTCTCATGGCGTCGTTTAAATTAATGATAGCATTGAGACTTGAGACCATTATGTAGGTTTCCTCATGATGTTTTCTTTCACCGATAAAGCAAATGATATTTAAATGCTTAAAACGCACATAGCTCCGACATGTTAGGCGCGTGCTCGGGATCGAACCCTCGACCTCCCGAATAGGAGGCCCACGTCTAAACAACTTGGCTTTGGCAAGTTTACCCTTAACTGCAATTTCACCTGGTAGTAAGTGATGGTGCAGTCAAAGACGGAAGCGGGCTAACCGGGAAAGGGTAAACAGTTTTTATTAAACCCATACCCTTTGGTTTCTAAACGGCATCATACTGGTACGCTGAATCACTTGGCGGCACGCTTTGCCTGTAGGGTGGTATCTAGCCACAGCCGAAGCCTCCTACCAGACCAGAAATTTAGAAAATATAAAATTCTAAACCCCTGCAGGGAATCGAACCCGGTACCTCCCACTTATAATACCCCTTCCCACTGCGCCAGGAAGTTCGTCACTCGTCACTGACTACCAGGTTACCATGCACAAGTAACTGCTGATATCCATCCAATTAATTTATTCTTGTTCCTAGTTTTGATTCGAAGTCGCGAGCGAGAAGCTAGTGTTACCTATTTAGATAAATCAGTGTTTTAGCACGTCCTTTTATCATGTTCACCTTATCAAATTCGGGGCACTGCTTCACTTCTGACCTCTTGTATCTTATCCTTCCTGTACCCATTAGTAGTTTACGTTTTATGCCAAATGATATAAATATCCACATAGGTACCTACTCGTACCCACAATTTGAAATACTTACCAAAAGCCTAAAAAAGAAAAACGGACACAACTTACAGTTCAATACATTGAAACTGATAACCCATAGCAGGACGATTTGGACGAATTCTTCAACGACGTTCAATACATTGAAATTGATAACCCATAGCAGGACGATTTGGACGAATTCTTAAATGAAAAAATTTTTCCTACATGGACATAGCCGCATTTTCCAAATTTTTTTTTTTACCGAAAGCCTAAGAGGTCCGTTGAGAACTAAGTAAGATCCAAAAGTTTTACTCCTTAATTAGCGTGATACAATTTCCAATTTTTTATAGTAGAATGAAGTTCAACACTTCGAGATTATTAAATATGAAACAAAAACCGACTACTTAAATAACATAGGTATCTTTTTCATTTTAGGTAAATGCAGAAATCAATGTTCTTCCATTCTGCACCCAGTTCATCCCCATGGAAGTGATCCAATACCCAAAGTATCAGAGTATTTGTTATCATCCCAGCATCTTACCAAGGCATAGAGGAGCATCCTCTATTAACTGGTTAGTAGCGACTTCTGTGTACATGTACACTCCTACTTATCATTCTAAATCATTCGAATTCATATAACATCACTAACATTCGTCATCCATATTAATTTTATGCAAAAGTATGTCTGTCTGTCAGCTAGCTTTTTAGGGCCCATTCGTTTGACCTTGCATAGCTAACTATAGCTATAGCTAACTATAGCTTGCATCCCGGGGAAAAACATGGGCTACTTTTTATCCCGGAAAATAAGAGTTCCGATGGGATTTTTAAAAAGCTCAATCCACGAGCACGAATCGCGAGCATCACATATTATTTGGTACAGAGATATTAAGTAGGTGGCATCCTGGAGATAGACATAGACACTTTTTATCTCAGAAAATTAAAGAGTTCCCACGCGATTTTTAAAAACCTAAATCATTATCATCGGTATCATCAAGTAAAAAAAAAACAAATTCTTATTCCTAACTTTACCTGATGTATAAATATCCTAATGCTAAATAGCTAAATGTTGTATACCAGGACACTGATAGAAGGCGACACAACTTGTGGTCTGACGATATTCTGGGCTGATGACGGATTGGACACTGGACCTATATTGCTCCAACGAAGCTTTCCTTGCACGATCGATGACACTGTAGATAGCTTGTACAACAAGTATCTTTATCCAGAAGGTCAGTAAAAAGTTATAACTATGTACCTATATTTTCCTTGTAATTAATCAAATATCACTTGCTTTAAATGTGAAGAAAAACATCGCGAGGAAACCTGCATGCCTGGCAGTTTTTCATAATGTTCTCATAGGTGTGTGAAGTCTGCCACATTTGGCCCGCGTAATGGACTATGGACCTGAGATGAGACCCGTGCTCTGTAATGAGCCTGCGATGGGTATAATCATAATATTTTACTTAAAAGATGATAATAATGTTTTCTTTTTTACCCGACTATGGGAAAGCCTATAGGTTAACTAATAAAACTTTAAAATAATATCTAGCTGCGCTTTTTCAATAGAAATTCGTTGTTCTTATTTTAACTTGTTTTCTGCTACAAGAAATTCAAATTACAAAATCATCAACATACGTGATTACAGCACTGACCTTTCGAAAGAGTCTAGTTTAGCCGGCTGTCTCATTTTAATGTGGTATAGTTATAACTTATATATAATATTTTTAGAACATAATCGAGGCTACTATACTATCACTTTCTAAGCTATAATATTAACGCTAGTGTTTCCCATATTTATCTAACTACCAAGGAGACCTATGAGAAGGACTATGGTGACAATGATTTTATGAGGAGTTGCAATATGTGTTGATTCATCGTTTTTTGTCCATAGGTATTAAAGCGTTGGCGAAATCAGTTAATCTGGTAGCTAATGGATCAGCGCCACGAATAGCTCAAACGGAAGAAGGCGCTAGTTACGATCCAGCTCTGTTCAAGCCTGAAACCCATCAAGTAAGATATTTTGTCTGTTTTAAGCTTAAAACACACACAATGCTTTTGGTTAGCAATTAGGTAACTAACGATTCGTTTCCTATTTGAGAGCTAGAAGCTTGGATTGTGCTCTTTTAACTCTCTATACTCGACTAATATTCTCCTTTTCCCTCCAACTAAGCGTAAAGCTTGTGCTAGGAGTAGGTACGACAATAGTGCAACGGGTTATGCAATAGGGTTTGGGAAAAAAATCAGTCACGAAAACGCAATGCAGCATCCGAAGCAGGACTTGAATCGTACTATCCATTGCAGTTATCTTATCACCAAAACGGGACCCATTGTGTATTCTTTACGAGTTATATTTACCAATTATCACATCGCTTTTCAATTTACCAATTGACACTCGCTTTTCAAATTTACGACATGTATTAAATAAACTGATAACTAAACGTAGGTATGTCTTGCAATCATCAACTTGTATACATAATTAACAATATATTACGTAGAGTTTAGCTAATTTTATCTTTTTTAACTTAAACTACATAAAACTAAGGATACCTAACGTGTACAACGACTTTCAAATTTTTTGAATAAATATTTTTAACAAGGTTACGTGTAAAAATACGAACGCTAAGTTGATTAACATGTCATGTCTCACTACTTGTATCAAATTAGTAACCATAGGTAATTTTCCTCTTCTTTTCTATTTCGTCCTCATCGCGATAAACCTCAGAACATCTCTACAGTTCCTTCTAATGTAGAAATTTTCAGTATTCGATCTGATAGATAGATAGGTATTGCTTTGGGTCACAAACTATTTAACACTTTGTCTTCCCTACTACTTATTTTCTATAATCAACAAAATATAAACTATTTTAGATTGACTGGTTAAAAGGCGGCGTGGCATTACATAATTTCATTCGAGGTCTAGACTCCTCTCCTGGGGCAACTACATTCATTCAGCCTCAACACAAAGATGGCATCGATGAAAGCAAAGCTTCCATTGAAGTCAAATTCTTTGGATCTTCACTTTGGGAAGGCGAGTATGAAGCAGAAGGAGACAAACTTGTTATACCTGGTCTACAGAAACCTGCTGTCATACATGAAGCTGGGCTGTTAATCACTGCAAACGACGGAGTTAGAGTAAGGGTTATTTTGTTTAAAAATAAATAATACACCAAACTTATTGAAGTAAAAGTGCAAGTTAGTTTTTATAACAAACTTCTGTTTCAGCTTAACGTTCAACGATTAAAAGTTAACGGTAAAATGATTAACGCACAAAACTTCTTCAAAGCAAATGAAAATAAAGTTCACCTCGAAATTACTGCAGAAGAAAAGAAATTTATCGAAAGCGTTCGGGATGTTTGGAAGGCCATACTAAGAATCGATATAGAAAATGATACAGATTTCTTCAGTTCTGGAGCGGGCTCCATGGACGTAGTTAGATTAGTAGAAGAAATCAAAGACTTAGTTGAGATAGAATTACAAAATGAAGATGTCTATATGAATACAACCTTTGAAGAATTTTATACCATAGCTATCTTAAAGGCGAGAGGTTGTGTGGGCAATAAGGAAGTAGTTTACGAAGGTGTAGAATTAGAAATAAATAAAATGAAAATTAAATTTCCAACGCAATTGTTTATTAATGGTGAATTTGTTAATTCTGATAGTGGGAAAACTTTAACGTTAATAAATCCTAGTGATGAATCTGTGATATGTAAAGTTCAGAGTGCCTCGAAATCGGATGTAGACAGAGCAGTCAATGCTGCACAGAAAGCTTTCGAAGAAGGAGAATGGTCCAAAATTAGCGCTCGAGATAGAGGACAGTTATTGTTTAGGTAAGTTAATCAAAATTTTGAGTCAGTTTAGTAAGTAATTTCTATTTCTTGTCCCCTTTTTATTTTGATGCATTTTTCAGATTAGCAGATCTCATGGAACAACACAAAGAAGAATTAGCAACTATCGAATCTATCGACTCAGGAGCTGTTTACACATTAGCCTTAAAAACCCACGTTGGAATGTCCATAGATACCTGGAGATATTTCGCAGGATGGTGCGACAAAATTCAGGGATCTACAATACCTATTAATCATGCTAGGCCTAATAGAAATCTGACTTTAACGAAAAAGGAGCCGATTGGAGTATGTGCATTGATAACCCCTTGGAACTATCCTCTCATGATGCTTTCTTGGAAAATGGCTGCGTGTTTGGCTGCTGGAAATACAGTTGTTATGAAGCCAGCTGCCGTAAGTATTTTTTAAATTAAACTCTTAACTGCGATCTCACCTAGTGGTAAGTGATGATGCAGTCTACGATGGAAATGGACTAACTTGGAAGTGGTTTAAAATCCATCCCCTAATCGATTCCTACATCATAGCGACATACCAATTACTACTACGATATAATAGCGTAGCGTAAAGTTATTTTAATACATAGGTATCACCAGAAGAATTAAATTAGAGTATTGAATGTTTAACACAAATTAATTTCTACTTTTATTTTTTGTTTTTAGTGATCCGTACTCAAACTTAAAATAACTATACCTTTGTATGTCTGTATGTCATAACCATTTTATTTCAGGTGTGTCCACTAACAGCACTGAAGTTCGCCGAATTATCTGCCCGAGCTGGTATTCCTCCGGGTGTGATCAACATCCTGCCAGGCAGCGGAACGATCTGTGGCCAAGCGTTAGCCGACCATCCACTTGTTAGGAAGCTGGGCTTCACTGGCAGCACAGAAATTGGTAAGATATATTTTTTAATTTACTTAATGAGACATATGCACTAGATAAACGACAGCAGATAGGTACCTGGTAAAACACAGTAAAAGTGCATCCAACTAAATATTATATTATTACATACATATTATTTATGTTGCACAACATTGCAACAATTTAATTTAATTTGACGTAGACTATTCATATTGCTAGAAATAGGTACTTATAATATTATATTACAAAGATACAAATAAGTAGACGTAGGCTTTACTAATCTTGATTAGAGACGAAAAGTGCAAAACTTGCCGAAAACGTAGGACCAAAGTCATAACTTTATGAGGCGAAAGCAACGCATTTCGATATTAATAATACACGTGACATAGATTCGGTTATATTGATAAAAATATTATTAATATGTTTATCACTTTAGCAGAAGAAGATATGTAAATAAAACCGGGTCATCACAAAATTATACGGAAGTCACCTACATAATCTAAATCACTGTTTTTCCTACAGGACAAACCATAATGAGATCGTGTGCAGTATCAAACATGAAAAAAGTCTCACTGGAGTTAGGTGGAAAATCGCCGTTGGTAATCTTTGAGGATTGTGATCTCGAAAAAGCTGTTAGAAACGTAAGTAGATTAATTGATATTATGTTTCTTTTCAAGCTACGGAACTCTTGGTGGGTGAATGAGATTCGCACATGGCTTTTTTGAATTGACATTCCTAAAAGGATAACTACTTATCTCTGTTCGCGGTGAAAAGATTAGCAGTACCTACCGTAGAATATTATTCTAAGAGCAGTAGGTTGTCAATTTGGGCACAATTGAATTCTATTATACCAATATTTTGCAGGGTATGGCATCAGTATTCTTCAACAAAGGTGAAAACTGCATAGCTGCCGGTCGTCTTTTCGTCGAAGAGAGAATACACGACGAATTCGTTAGACGTGTTGTGGAAGAGACCAAAAAGATGACCATCGGCGATCCTCTGCATAGAGGAACAGCTCATGGGCCACAGAACCATAAAGCGCATATGGATAAATTGCTGGAGGTAAGATTTGTCAGTTTTTTATAGATTGTTGTTGTAATAGTAACTCACAGACTTGGTACCTACAGACTTCAGGTGTAAAGGCACAAATTGATTGTGGAATTGACTGAATGAATATATTATGTAGGTACTTTTATTGTATACGGTACCACAAAATTGTGGAATTTTACTATAAAGAAGTAGCAGATGATAGATGATTTCGTTTCGTCTGTCGCCTGATCTGTTACCTTTTCATATCTCATCCGCTTATCCGATTTAGACGAATTTGGTACAGAGATTGAACATCCCAGAGACGGATATATTAATACTTAGGTTACTTTTATCCCGGGAATCGCCGAACCCACCTATATTCAATAGGTGAGCGTTACCTTCTTAGAAGTTCTGTGGTGAGCGTAATATCTACCCTTGTGTAGGAATTACGGATGGTATTTGAAACTTTGAAACGCTTTTTATAGTTTTGCGAACGCGGCGTAAAGGAAGGCGCCAGACTGGTGTACGGCGGCAAACGCGTGGACAGGCCAGGCTTCTTCTTCCAGCCTGCCATCTTCACTGACGTCACTGATGACATGTTTGTCGCTAAGGAGGAGTCTTTCGGACCTATTATGATTATTAGCAAATTCAGTAGCAAGTAAGTTATGTCAATATTAAGATAAAATTTTGTTTTATCTACTTCACCAATATATATTCACCAATTTTTTAATCCTAGGTATCTAATTAATTCTATCCGCATAAACAAAACCAAATAACTGTCTAATGAGTTGTGCTATTTTTTCTTCTGGGAACATTGTGAAAGTTAAACTTCTCATCCCACTTCTGAACAATCGGACTTTTGAATATTTTGACTAATGTTGTACAGTTTCACTGCGAAAGTTGAAACTACACTTCCTTTACCCAAACCAACTTATAACATATACCTGCGTGAGATTTGATCATTTCAGACAACGAGCCAAGAAAATTTTATAATCTTAGAAGTTTTACTATATGTGGTAACTAGTTACTTCAACATTATTTTATGGCGCTAATTATGAATCTGACCACAATCTGTTTTGCTTATGCTATTCATCCAATTTAAGAAAAAGAAACACACCATGCAAAAATGTCTTTTCGTCGATATGTCAGCCCACCTCCTAAACCGTCGAGTTATTGAAATCTTTTGAGAGGTTTCCTAAAATACAATTTCTTTCCAGAAACATAAACGACGTCATCCGCAGAGCTAACAATACGGAATACGGCTTGGCGAGTGGTGTGTTCACGCGCGACATTTCGCGTGCTCTACAGTTTGCGGAACGAATAGATGCGGGTACCGTGTTTGTGAACACGTATAATAAGACTGATGTGGCTGCACCTTTTGGAGGCTTTAAGCAATCTGGATTCGGCAAAGACTTGGGTGGGTATTTTTTCACAATTAACCTTTTCTCGCTAGCAAAAGAAGACTTGAAGTCTTTTTTAATGAAGACGATATAATCGTCTTCATTATTTTCGATCTTCTCACGGTACGGCTATCAGAATTTGTCCTGACTAAATTATCCGGATTTTAGGCATTAGTCTGGACTTTTGAGAAATCAATGATTAAGAATAGATTAACACTTTTTAAAATCAAATTTTTATAAAGTAAATTGACTTTGAAAATTCTAGCCTCTCTTTATAATAATAATGGGCAAAAACTGTCAGGACTTTTTCGCGTTGGTAACTCGAGGTAGTTGATTATTTATATTACTTATATTACATCGCAAGAGAATTAGTACTACCTTATCTAAAACATTTATTGCTACCTAACTAAGTGGGCTAAGTATAATAACATTTGTACTTTTATATTTTGTATATTATCATACTTTTTATTGTTACAGGTCAAGAAGCTCTCAATGAATATCTTAAAACTAAATGTGTTACTATAGAATATTAAAGTATTGTACAATCTCCGGATTTCATCTCTTAATCTCTTTATAATCTAGTTGCATACTTAAATGTTTTCGACATAATGTTAGTTTTTAATTTTTACACTATAAAATAATGATTTATATGTATTAACCTGTTTTATATTATGGAAAAGATATTAAAAACTGTGTAGGTATTATAATTACGATTAATGTTATTCTTGATTGACGATGAAATTATATCAATTAAATATGTACAAATTACAATAAAAATTTATTGTTTGATAGTTTTATTTTACTCCCATGTAACACTAAAAGTCGGCCAAGTGGGAGTCAGACTCGTGCACCGAGGGTTCCGTACGGCAGAAAAAGTAAATCTGTAAGAATCACTTTTGATAACGAACCGCAAAACTAACTTTGTTTGTAGAGGTTTATTGTTAATATCACGAAAACCATGATAGTTAGAGCGCTGGTTTTATTTTTCCTGTCAAATATACCACTCAGGTACATAATTTCTATTGACCATAATTATTTTAGATTCACATATTTTTAGGGTTCCGTAGCTCAAAAGGAAAAACGGAACCCTTATAGGATCACTTTGTTGGCTGTCTGTCTGTCTGTCTGTCAGTCCGTCCGTCCGTCGTGTCTGTCAAAAAAACCTATAACTAGGGTACTTCTCGTTGACTTAGAATCATAAAATTTAGGAGAGTAGTATATTCTTTGGTTCCGGACTTCGTCTGTGTTGGTGTTAGCTGGCGGACGTGCTCTGCCTTTTTGGAGTGTTTTTTTTTTTGTTAAAACTGACTGGAAAGTGCTCTAAGGGGGTACCGTTCGTATGTCGGCGAGCGCCGGCACAGACGGGGTCCACACTTGTATAGTTTAAAACATGTTTAAAACTAACTTGTTACAAATAACTACAAACTTGACATTGGCTAATCTTTGTAAAAGCCAGACGAGAAAGGACTACGTTCATAGACTATGGAACTGTACTTTTCATAGAGATGGTACGTTACTCTGTCAGTCATATTTGACATTGACATTTAATGTCCAATAAACTGTCGAATTTCTCAGCTGTTTCTTGAGTCTTCTGTCGTATGTCGAAAATCAAAATAAAACTTGTAAAATTGTAAAATTTAATTTACCAAAATGAGCAATAAAGTTCCCCTACGAGATATTTCGCCGCTTATGCAGGCTTTTAGAAACTTCCTTCTTGGCGTAAGCGTAGATTTTGCTTATTGTTTTTGTTATGTAACATAACCAAATCGAAATATGTAGTGATATTCCAATTTCTTGTAGAGAAAACATACAACTGCCTTGAGATCTGAGCACCTCATAGCAGCTAGGACTCAACCGCCACCGCAAATTCCTGATGGACCTTCACACAAGTATGTTTTAACTACTATTTGTTGATTGTTATGTTTTATACATATCTATGGTTTTATTATGATTTGTTTACTTTCATCTTATAATTGGATTTTTTAAATACACTCTGGTGCTTTAGTAAAAAACATCTCATTTATTTCTTCGATCGACTAGGTACTGAGCACGGGTCTATAGGAATAAATAAAGAGGCGTGTTTATTCAGTCCCATTAAATTTCCAGACATGCCCACAACTATTACTACACTCGTGATGGTCGCCGGGAAGTCAAACCACCTCTAGTCCTCACTCAAAAACTGCTTGCTGACAGCAGTGCTGATAAAGGGTAATAAATGAAGTTTATTGTTACAAAAATGTAGTATATCATGTTAGCCTTCACTAACTATGTTATGTTCGCAACATTATTATATTAGTGAGCAGGCATTAAAATTGCACCTGTTTGCAGTTAGATATTCTGAGTCAGACAAAGCTTACTACTCCAGTTTTATACTGTTAAGTCTAATGTCACCCATTGGCTGTGTGCGCCTTGTCCACAGGGTTGCTGATTTCATCTCCCATATTTTACAACTACAAACTCCCTGTAGGAATTTTAAAAATCTTGCCTTTTCCTTGTCTACATTATAAATGGAACCTGTGCAAAATTTCAGCTGTCTCAGTTCAAGGGTTTCAACTGGGTATTGATAAATCTGTTACGTCGACACATTCAAATATGTAAACACTGTGCCAGTATCTACCTAGTCTACACAGCTACTCACATGTGCCACATACAAATCTCTCTTTACTATCAGGAATACATATGACCTTAGCTGGAGTATTTTGAGTCTTTTAAGTTATCTAGGAATTAGCTAGAACTATCATTTAGTTTTAGAATAACCATTTTTGTGAGAACAAACTGAAATGTTTTTGTATACTTACATACTTACTTTTTTTCAGAACACCCAAAGCTGCAGTCAATGTTAGGCCCACTCCAGGAAAGCTATTCCAGTGGGATAAACATTATGAATAAAACTTATTTAAGTCACACAATCATTTTGTTGTTATTAATTTAATTGTAATATATAGATTTCACCTCAACATTTTCTTATGTTTTAATTCTATTCCTTGTGTTACATTAAAAAGGATCTCTAAGGGCCAACCCACATATGGCGGAGCGCAGCGCAGACCATGCTCGTGAAGTTCTAATCGCATGACACATTACGCGAATTTCTACCAGAGAATGCGCGAGCACGCGCGGGACTGCTCGCGGATGGGCGAGTATCCGCACGGATGCACAATTGATTTTAGATATTATTTCAATGAATGTCGATAATATTTTGACTGTGAAAAATGTTCTGCGCTGCGCTCCGCCATATGTGCGCCGGCCCTTAGTATTTATCTAACTTTGCTGTCTGAAATAAGGTTCTTAAAAGTTGATATAGTTGTATAAAATCAAAGATGAATATTTTTGAAGTTTTTAATTACACAAACAACACAAAGTAGTTAACACTTAAAAATAGTAACAATATAACAGTTGCAGCTGTGGAAAGGGAAACTTACACTGAGTTTACACCAAAAACCATTCAACATGTTTGGCAGGTTATCGTACATGCCATATCCCATAGGTTTTTTTGTTGAATTTCCATTCATATTGCAGAAAATCGGGCAAATTCTCTGACAGATTTCAAGATTTAATTGAAAGGTCCTAAAAAATTTTATTTAATAAATTACAGGACAATGCAAATACAGTTCAGTACATTGCCAGAAATAATTTTCAACATGTTTTTATGTAAAATGTTACATCAGTGCAAACTCACGATTACAAATTATAATTTAGTCTGGTTTAAAATTTCTTGTATATTCTATCAATTCTTATTTTTAATAAATAAACAAAACAGAGGTCATTACTTCTATAGATAAAATAAATAAAAAAAATCCTAACATAGCTGTTGTTTTTATACATTACTTTTCTTACTCTAAACGGTTTTTATCATACTCGAAGCAAACCACAAATCCTAGAAGATACCAATTCACCTCTTAAACATTATCATACTTTACCATTAATTAGACAATACAAATTGAGATTACAATACTTTACGCCGAATATTATTTCATGTAACATTTAATGTTCACAATTTAGTATCTAATTATTAAAAAAAATTATGTATAAAGATTTTACTTTCTAAGGGTATTATTATAAAATGGAGTTTCAATCCTTTAAAAGGTCATTTATTTTTAGCGGCTCACATGTTTTAAGTTAATTTATAGAGATAAAATCTTTAATCACTAGAATCTGTAGTTTCTGGGGTACGAATGTGCATCATCGAGAATGTTCCAAAGCTAAACACTCTATTCCTAGCCGGTCTTCTAGACCGATATCTAAACCTGTGTCATTTGTCCCCATCCACTTGCTTCCTAAACTGCATTGCGTCACCATAGGCCTTCTTGACTGCCTTCCTATCAGTGGGTTTCCTAGACTCAACCATCTTTGCTTGATCCACAGATTTATCTAAACCCAAAGCTTCTAGCTTATTTGGTGGCAGCCATTGCCAGGTGCGTTTTACGTCGAAAAATAGCACCAGGTAAAGAACAGGTTCATGAGAGAAGTTTTTCTTGAGATTTAGAACGTCTTGTGGTGGTACAGGCAAAGGTACGCCGTTGTAAATGTAGCCTTTTGGCATCTTCGGGTCGATGATTAGGGCTGGGTACCAGGGATATCCTCTGTGGGACAAGCAAAAACCATTAAATTAATAACTATAACACAGATGTTGCCATCTAACCAAATCAGTCTCTCTTACACGCTTTGTATGGAAGCTTGTATGAAATGGTGATAGTGAAGTCCTAAGCATTAGCTTGAAACTAATAGAGTTTTCATTTTACATATTTTGGAAGAGCCTCTATCACTAAGAAATTATTTATTTTTAATAGAGACAACATCCCCATTCAGATTTGTGTAACATTTCAAGTATGAATTAGTAAAATATAATTACCTGCATTTAGCCCATACAAGCTGCAATGGTTCCAGTTGAATATCCGGCTGCGTGGATTTTACCGGCGTTTTAGACGTGGACGATCGTGTACCGCGACCCTAAAATCATAAAATTGTATGCGAACTTACCGAGCGTTTACACTGACATTCGATTCTTAGCGGAAACTGATTTTTGTAAGATCCGATTTAGTGGTAACAGCATTCAAATGTAGGCGTTCACACAAGCATACGATTGTGGGATCCACCAAAAAACAGATCCAGCTTTTGCTATCCGATTTTGGGACTACAAATCGGTCCGATCGTACAAAAAAAATGCCGGATCCGATTTAGTGGTAATACAATTATCCGATAATAATCCGATTTACTTGTTCACATTTAAGTATACAATTGATCCGGATACAATTGAACAAGATCCGGCAAAAAATAGAACCGGTCGCCATTCCAGGATCTTGGAACCCTAACGTTTATCGGTTTTCAGAACTATGTACCCTGCTCATGGCCACTTCAGTTTCGCAACCTGTTGAGCTAAGAGGTCGGTTATAATGAACGAATGAATGAATGAATATACTTTTATTGTACACCACAAAATTAGTACAAAAACACATACAAAGCACAACAAAATATAGGCAGGTAGGTACATATATGTTTATGGTGAGATAATATTACCTTGACAGGGGTAGTAGGAGGTTCAGCATCGGATGCGTCAGCTCTAGTGGTGCGTCGCCCGCGTCTGCGCGGCTCCGGGCCACTGCCGCCCTCTACCGTCGAGTCCATTGTTTCGTTATAACTTGATCTGCGATACGTAGCAAAAAACTCTAGTTAACTCATATTAAAATTAAAATATCCGTTTCTGGCCGTCTTCCATACCTTTCCGTTACCAGATGATCAAAATCTACAGAGCCGTTTGAATAATGCGCCGAGAAATGAACAAATGAAAATAGCATGACAACAGTTGCATGGTATTATAAATGCGAAAATGTTCGTTGGTTTGTCCTTCAGTCACGCCGCAACGGAGCAGCGGATTTAGCAGATTTCTTACATGAATATAGTTGAAAACCTAGAGAACGACATAGGCTTACTTTTTATCTTTGAAAATCAAAGAGTTCCCACGGGATTTGTAAAAACTAAATCCACGCGGGCGAAGTCGTGGGCATGTAAAAGCTAGTGGTATATACTAACCCATCACTAGAGCTTAGTGAGCATGAGTGTTCGGACGCGTTGTCTTCGTCGTAGTGGGTGCACGACGAACAAGACTGCGACCACACAGAGCTACTGCTGGACGACCTGGATGGAGTACATTATTAAATGTATGTGCGTATAATACATAGAGAGAGAGAGAGTTATTTTATAAAAGCCGAGTTTCTATGCGCATTGTCCCCAAAACAGGTAGGAACGATCAGCGACTATGAAGTTTGGATCATCGTGGCTTTGGCAGATAATAATAAGTAACAAAGGTGTATAAAATCTTTTGTCAAAGTGCATATAAAGTGTTAATTTTTTTAATATTTTCTTCGGAATACTATTAGGAACTTTAACAATTTAGTAAAGTTTAAGGGCATCACGATCGGTGTCTGGCAATGCATGACGTGATTTCTTATAGGTATTATTTAATTCTGAGAGTGAACTCTCAACACACCACAATCCGCAAGTTTTTCAAGTTTTACAAGTTCCAATGAACATAAAATAAACAGTTGTTTTTAATAACGGCCTTTCAATAGTAATTCAAAATTACCTGGAAAGCGCTAAATCGCTATCAGATCCCACTTCTCCAGGCGGTCCTCTGTACTGCAAGAAGGAAGCGCCTCCCGGCACCTCCGCCCTTCCGCCTTCCGCTGCTCCTTCAGCGCCACCCATACCCCTATAATATTAATGCTATACTCTGGATGTTGCTAAGTATAGACTGTTCACTATAACTTGTCCCTTGTCCAGGTTACCTTACAAAGCAATGAAATTGAAAAGAGCAACCGCCGACTTTCTTGCTGGTTCTTCTAAAAGTTTATTTGAATAAAAATATATTCTATTCTGTTCAAATGCAATGGTGCAAACTTGAGCAAAAACTTCACACAGTAAAAACTGACTCAGGTTTTTAATTGTGGCAATGGCGCCAACATGATGGCAAGGAACAAGTAATCAAATTAGCCACTCATCAAACGGCAAAATACGCGCTTAGTCAGTACCTATAGGAATTTGTGTGAAATAGATAAAGTGATGATAGCCTAGTGGTTAAGACGTCATTCTCATAGTCAGGGGGTCCAAAGTTCGATCCTGGCCAAGCACCTCTAAATTTTCAGAGTTATATGCATTGTAAGCAATTATTACTTGCTTTAATGGTGAAAGAATACATTGTGAGGGAACCTGCATGCCTGAGAGTTCTCCATAATGTTCTCAGAGGTGTGTGAAGTCTGCCAATCCGCACTTAGGCTGAAATTAGAGTGCACTTTGACTTTGCTCAGACTTAAGACACTGTTAAAACGAGTCAGCATTATATAGCTGGCATAAATCTGTCTTGTTTTAACAGTGCCTTAAGTTTGAGCAAAGTCAAAGTGAGCTCTATAGATTATCAGCCTTAGCCAGTGTGGACTATGACTTGAAACCCTTCTCACTTTGAAGAGACGCATGTTCAGTAAAGGGCCGGCGAAAAGTTATGATCATGTGCTCGATGAAAATCAACATACCTGAACAGATCAGGCGACGAGGCGGATTTGTCCTTGTTCTTACGCGGTCTGCCGCGGCCTTTCTTCCGCGGCGACGCCTCCAGCGGCGCGGGACTTCGGCCCAGGCTGGCTGACAGCGTGGGCAATGTCGCTATGACCAATCAAATCATTTATTCAAATTAGGTTCCATTGTACACTTTTTGATTGTCAATTATGAAATTTGTAAGATAATGGTGTAATGGTGATAAATTAAAGAAAGTGTGTGTTTGTCTGTGTGACTACTAGCTTTTCGCGGTTCATTTGACTAACCAATATTAACAAACTCTGGTACTAACTTGCATCCTGGAGCTAGACAGGCTACTTTTTGTCCCAAAATAAAAGAGTTCCCACTGGATTTTTAACACCAGCTAGAGCAGTATAAATTATGTAAAATTCTTACCATCAGCCCCGAAGCTTTTTGATGGTGTTGCCAATGTTGAAGGGCTTACCAACAAAGTTGGTTTCCGGAGACCACCCAAAAGTCCCAATCCTGTAGAAATATTTCTATACTAATATGAACGTTTTTTTTGGAATATTCCTCTACTGAGCACAGGTCTCCTAACCAATGACCACAAAGTAAGTTTAAAATCATTAGTTTATATTCTATCCTTATAATAAAGCTTTTAAAACTTGTGCCGATAGCTCAGTGGTTAAGATTTTGGCCTCCTATTTGGGAGGTCAGGGGGTTCTTATCCCTGGGCATGCACCTCATACCCGAGTGTTCTGCATAATGGAGAGGTGACCTGTTCTCAGTAGTGGGCCAGCAATGGGTTGATGTGATGATGATTAAAGCTTCTGACACACGCGCAATAGGCCTTTGGTATGTTTTAGTGGTCTAAAACCATCTTCGCATTATTGACTTTTTAATGAAACACATCAGTTAGATGGTTTCAAAATCTATTTCGTGAAACATTTTTGTGTTTTATATATTAGAATTGGGGTTAAAGTAATACCTGTAGACTCTGATTGTTTGGAAGGTGATCTATCCGGTGTGACCAGTTTCTGGGTGCGCTCGACACTTTTCCTTGTTGTTATGGGTGCTTCCGAATCTGTTGTGGGTGTGTCTGAAAATTCAATAGAAATTTTAATGATAACTGATTGAAAAAAACGCCCAATTGCGAGTCAGGCATCGCTCTTTCAGGGTTCCATACACAAATATGTTTTGGTAACAGCACACAAACTAGATTAGATTGATTAGTCAATGCCCCACCTACGACGTGGCATTGACTTCGAGTGACCTATTTACGGAACTTTCGTTGACCTCTAGCGTCAGTCAGATGTTTTATTTGCAATATATTGTAAACTTTTAAAAATACAGGATTTTTTAGTTTATTTTTCGTACTATCAACTGTTTTCGTTTTTGCTAGCGTTCTGTAGAATCGGCGGTCAGTAGGTTTACCGATTTCCCTGGGTTCCCGCGGCAGCCTGGACGCGGAGTGCGCCGCGCGGCCCCGGCCCCTCCGCCCTCTCCGGCCACGCCCGCGGCCGCGACCTCGCCACCAGTTTCTGTTCACTTTGCTTTTCGATACCACCGGGGAATTGTCACGCTGAAAATTTTAATGACTAAGGGCTAATTTGCACATTTGACTTTTTTAAAGTCCGTTAAAAAAGCGTTCAAATAGAACACATGCATTCCCAAGTATTTGGTCACACGACAACGCTTTTTTAACGTTAATACCCGCCAACGCCGGGTTTTAACGCAACGCTTTTGTAACGCTCGTATGAATTAGGGCATAGGCCTCATTTACACGAAAGCTTTTTTAACGCTCGTTAAACTACCAGTAATACAGTAAAATACTGTTATACACACCGTATTGTTATCATCGTCCGTATGCAGATCTCTACGTAGACTGGTGTGACGTCGTTCACTGCGAGCCAACGACACGCCGCGCTCGCTACGTAAATCTAAAATAAAAGGTAGGTTAGGACGCCGATTTTCAGCTGTGATCCGGTATTTGAATATAAGTATAGGTTTGTATGAAATGTTAATAGATAATTAATAGTTAATGGATTTTTTAAGTCTTAAAATAAATTAATCTTTTAAGGCCGACGTTTTTTGTCAGCCCTGGCACAGATATTTGGGCTGCAGATTGCAAACACCAGTCTCAGTTTTTATCTAGTGCTTTAGTCTACAAAGTTTGGTGTAAAATGTTCACTTTTCATTAAGTCTGTAATTAAATTTAAAAAAAAAATTGATACCCGCAGTCCGGTCGCTGTCGCTGCTCGAGCGCCGCACGCTGCGGCGGCGCCTCGTGCTGGGCTCGCGCTGGCGAGGCCGCTCTGCCTCGTCCGCCTCGCCCTGCCCCGCCACGTCTCGCATGCCCGCCTCGATCACGTCGCGACGCGCTTGTCGGAATATTGGTGCGCACTGGTCCCGCATCTTTATACCCGCCCTGATGTGAAAATAAAATGTTTATAAGCTCTACTAGCTTTTTTTACTAGCTTATGCCCGCGATTTCATCCGCGTGGACTTCACAAATTTCAAATCTCTATTTTACCCCCTTAGGGGTTAAATGTCAACCAAACTAAGAAAAGCTATTAAAAATATAATGAACACCATTTTTACAAAGAAATAAAGACAGAAACTTACTTGTAAAACACAGTGTCCTTATTATTGTAAGTGAGACAGTTGTCGATCATGAGTTGAAAGTCTGCTTCCACGTCGTCTATTGTTTTGTACACGCCTCTATCCAACTTCTTCCCCATCGTACTGAGGTCCATGGGGTGTTTCACGATGGTGCTGTAGTCCGGCACCTAGCATAAACAATTGTAACTTGTAGGATGACAAAAGATTTAGACTCCAAGAGTGTGGGAGGCGTGGAGGCTACTCCATAAACTAGGTAAAGGCTTGGAGCGGGTAGCTGTATAATGGATGAGGATGCTTGTAAGCTTACAAAGGAACATGTGGGGCGCACACAATATATGTGATTTGAACTGACAAGATGTCAGTTCAAATCACATTGTCACGAACAATTTTATTCCTCTGCAAATGATAAAACTGTTGTGCGAGTTCTCTCAACTACAGCTACTCACTAGACAAGTAGTACTTATCTATTGCATGCACCCCAAGCTTTATGAGTATGTATAGTCAGTTTAGCTCCTAATGATCATATTCACGTGGCACTGGCGTGGATCAAATCTTTGAAAAGAGCAACCGCCGAGTTTCTTGCTGGTTCTTCTCGGTAGGAAAGGCATTCCGAACCAGTGGTAGATGCTTTTGACGATTCAAAAGAACTTGTAAAAGTCTAATTAAATAAAAATATTTTGTTTTTTTTTTGCACGGTTATGCACATGCTTTAGGTGTGTGTGGCGTGTGTATAGAAAAAGGTCATAAGTGCGACAGGCTGTTGATGCAATAGTTTCACGGAATTGAAATTATGGCTATGTTAAAAAATAAATTATTTTTAGGAATTATTAAATAGAGGGTCTTCCAAAATTCGTAAGATCCACGTCCGCTGTTATTTTTAAGTTTACTAACCATTTTAAATTATCGATTTAACTAAAAAAGTAAGTTAAATTATGTCAAATGTATATGACGTCACTTCTGTGAATTTTATACAAACTCCCTTACGTTTTGACGTTTGATAAAAAGTCACTGAGTCGACTAGGAGTCATCATCCCTTCTTCTTCTTCTCTCTGGGCTGGTTTCCGCACTTAAACGTTTCCGTCTGTTGTGCGTGCGTTGCCCCTCCCCGCCAAAGTCTACTCCAGCCATCCAAGCTCGCTCCAGAAGCCAAGTAGACCGCCCAGGTTGCCGAGGACTTCTTGGAGTGAGGTTGGGGAACCCAAATGGCGTTCTCGTTGTTCTGCCACGACCATGCACTCCAGGAGCACGTGTGTCGGCGTCTCATCGACCTCCCTGTTGCTACACGAATTGTTAGGCCGACCGTACAAACCTCAAGTGGATCCACGGGTTCCGTGAAGACGTCGCTCTGGTCAGCGTGTCGCAGCAGCCGCAGCAGCTTGTGCAGCGCGGCGCGCTCGGGCCGCAGCGAGTGCAGCACGCAGCGCTCCCACACGCGCGTGTACTCCGCCTTCAGCCGCTCTCTCTTGCGTACCAACTCGCATAGCAACCTAAACAAACTCTGAAAGTGCTATACCGGCCGATTGTCGAAACGCCACTAAACATGTAGTTGAAGTAACAATAAATATTAATCGTCTGTTTCAAAATCACCAGATAAATTATATCTAATGGATAAATTCTGTCATTTTGACAGATTCCCTTTACAAAAACTGTCATAACGTCAAATTTATTTGTTAGATAAAGTTTATCTAGGAATTGTGAAACAGGCCCTTTGTGACGATTTTTCGATGTTTGGCTAAATAATATTATTAAGAACAAAATCGTCGCTATTGTCGATACAATCGATGCACGTTCACAGATGTATCTTCTCTTGGAGGGACTTTCACACCCCACTGTCTTGGGCCGCTTGTATCCATGTAACATCAATTATAATAAAATAAAGCGCTAGAAAATCTACTAATATTGGAGGTAAAGAAAACTAAAAAAGAGAAAACAACATGCATTTCAATAAGAAACAGACATCAGTTGGTTGATAAGATGAAAAAAACTCATACCTAGCTCTTTCCAAGTCCTGTCGTATTCTCTGCCAGTACTTAAGTTGATTACATAGCTCCCGTATGTTAACCGTGCCGTCTTGGATACCTCTGCTACCTGTGAAACCAATCCAATCAATCAAAATGTTGACAAATAAAACTGTCTTTTAGGTAATAGTACAGCATGGAAAACTCTCTTCCAACATGGAAAATACAAGGTTAGGCCAAAATAAGTAAAGGACATAAATGAGTACAAATATGATTTTAATTCTCAGATCAGAACAGAATATCTTCGACATAAATCTGTCTCGTTTCTCGGAGTACATCTTCGACATAAATCTGTCTCGTTTTAAAAAGTAAAGTAAAGTCTGAGCAAAGTCAAAATAAGCTCTATAAATTGTGACCTTAATATGCTTCAAGGAATAGGAAAGTACTAAAATGTTCGGTATCGCACATACATAGCTCGATTATAAAAAATGGATTGCTTACCATGGTGACTAGTAAGACTTTGCAGTCTCCGCAATAGAGGAACGCCATTCCTGCTGTGTCGCTTAAGCGTCCAGTAAGCGAGCAAGCGCTTCATGAGCTGCGCTCGTGCCGCGGGGGGGCCGTGAGCGAGCTGAGCGATTTCCGCAACCCGCTCAGCTGGTAACGTCGGCACTAGCACTACAGGTGCCCAAGTTCTCTTCAACGCTAGTACTCGACGCGCCTAATTAAAACATTTAATTTTTCAAATAAAAAAGTGTAGCATGTGACATTGACTTGACTATGAATGAATGAAATACTAAAAATCTTGTAACTAACTTAGTTATTGTTTACAAGCGAAAGAGCATAAAGGCGAAAGTGTGTGTGATTTGTGTGTGTGTGTGTTTGTTACTCCTTCACACAAAAACTAGACGAATTTGACTGAAATTTGGAATGGAGATACTCATAGATAATATCCTTGATTAGCACATAGGCTACTTTTTATCCCGGAAAATCAAAGAGTCTGGGATTCCGAAAAACCTAAATCAGAAGTCGGAAGGGTATCAACTAGTAGAAGTCAAAATGGACATTTTAAAAATTACATATTTACACATACAAATTTTTGCTTACCTGTTTTATTTTTTCTCTACCTTTTTGCCTTATCGCTGACAAATCAGAAGGTTTGGTATCACCTTCAGATTCCAACGCTCTTCGTTCCTAAAAAATAAAAAAATCAAAGCCAGACCTTATTGCTTGACGTTAAGATTTAAAACACAAGAACAATTTTTATAATACTGTGTTGAGCCTGTCTGTCTGGTGCAGCCGCACGCCATAAACCAAAATTAAATTGAACAGAGACTCATGCTATCTCGGTCATAGTTCGCGCGTGCAAAACATGGCGCTTAGGCAACAACCAATAGCGGATGGAAGTGCGCTATGATCGGCTAAGATAATTTCGCGCCATTCAAAAATAATATTTCTGCGCAGGTACATCGACGTAACTTAAGTGGTAGTACTGCTGTACAATAAAATCACCTGCAAGATATGCGCAGGAGTGTGTGCGTCGCAGTAAGCCATTTTGGCGACCTGCACTGGCTGACTGGGGTCCCGCCCCGACCCAGCCGCTTCCATTTTCATGTACAGACTGAAAGAATACTGCTCTTATTTATGTTGCAAGTGTACAAAGTACAAAAAATCGAGGTGTAACTCCGTCAAATCTTAACCGACTTTGACAATTCTTTTCTCATTACAAAGGTCCCAGTTACAAAGGTTAGAATCAGGTAAGTCTTAAATTTACTGAAGATTTGGTTAATAGTTTAGGAGCTTGAGGACAGACCTCCTCAACGGGTAACAACAAATCGATGGCAATCAGTATAATAGCTTAGCAAAAAGTAGAATTAATCTTAATACATAGCATCATTTTGATTCCTTCACTATTAGCACAGTACAAACAGAACAGTAGTTTAACTTCATACAAAGTGGCCGCCGCCGGTTTGAATGTATGCGTGAGCAGCGGGCGCCGTGTACGCACGGAAGTTTCACGCACACATTCGCATAGTCTCAAGCGGCTCAAGCGGCCGGCAGTACGGGCCGCGCCGCCATGCTAATCGCGCGCAATTGCGTATTACGTTGCACGCTCGCCCTTTTTTGTTTTGTTAGTAACAATTATGACTTCAAAAAAAGCTAAAATTTATTGTGGTGTCTCAATAACGACTCCAACAAACCGGACTTATCATTCTTCAATATACCTACTGAACAAGACACGTAAGTACCTAAACATTTTTGTAATAAAATTATGTGTCGGTAGGTACCTATGTGTGCTAGCCCAGGATCCGTGTCTGGATGTACTAGGTACCTATTAATATATTTAATATTTTATATTTAGATAGAATAAAATTAGAATAATATCAATTTTTACAGAAAAAATTTTTACTTATTTAAGTTATGGAGTAGGGGAGACCGGGGTTAGTTGACCAAGTTTTCATTTGAATAAGCCTAACTTTTTAATTTTTCACCTAAATCGGCCAAGTACGAGTGGGACTCGCGCACCGAGGGTTCCGTACATATGTAAATACTTATACTTCAGGGGTGTTATGTGAGATGTTTTGTACGTAATACGTATGTAATTCGCCCTACTACTTAGACTACGCTGTCCGTCTGTCTGTCTGTCTGTCTGTCTGTCACCAAGCAGTATCTCATGAACCATGATAGTTAGACAGTTGAAATTTTCACAAGTGATGTTTTTCTGTTGGGTTTACTCTTTGTGTAAGCTCTAACCCCCTGATTATTAAACGTAGATTACAGTGTCATTTCATTCCGTCTAGTCTACGTTTATTAATAAGGGGGCATAGTAATAGGATAGATTTTCTAAAATACGTGTTTTATAACTTAATATTTCTTTTATTTGGCTTATTCATTTAATTGTTTCAGGCGCTTACAATGGCTACGATCAATCGATCGCGAAGATTTGTCCGATAAGCCAACACGTCGCATACTCGTGTGTGAAGTATTCAAAGCTGAAGATAGAATTTTTAAAATTTGTCTTTTCTTTTTAAAACGTCTTTTATTTACACCCCATTTATGAATTGGTAAAACATTTCATTATTATTATTACGAAATTAAAAACCTAGTGCTGTCATACATAATACGCAAATAATATTTAATTAAAAATAAAAGTGACAACCCTAGGCGTCAACGCAGGAGTAGGTAATTAACTCGCCGATCGGCGTTAGTTAGCCTACTATTCTGTTTGTACTGTGCTATTAGTGACAGGTTTGATTTGGGTGAAAAAAAATGGTGCCTAAGCACAGTGCAATTCAATACATTACAATATCATTCCAAACATTTCACAAAGAAGGTTAAATGTTTTTTTACCGGCAAAGCCGTGCCGCCGAGCGATTAGCGTTCCGGTATGATGCTGTGTAGAAACCAAAGGGGTATAGGCTTAATAAAAACTGGCATAGCCCTTCAAGATTAGCCTACTTCACTTACCACCAGGTGAGACTGCAGTCAAGGTACTGCAAGACACTTGTATGTGAATAAAATAAAAGACTTTGTTTGGACTCCATTGTGTTAACGTCATTGATCTAATAGCGAGATCTGTCATAATATAGTAATTCGGGCTTCACTCACCCAGCCTGCTGCGCGCAAGTGACGTGGAAAGCGGAGTAGCAGTTGCTGCGGTGGCACTGGATGCAGGCGCCCGCGCCTCGCTGCTTGCACACCATGCACTGCAGCTTCCAGCGCGCCGCTGGGATCATCTCTATCGAATCTAATGCAAAGATATTATAAGACTCTAAATAAAAAAGCTCATACCTTTGTATTTTAAAAAGAGAAGACTAATTCGTATACAAGAGAGAGAGAGAGAGAGAGAGATGGAGAGGGAGAGGAGGAAATATGTAAAAAATATATAATAATACCTATCGGTTCCAAAAAGACTGTGTTAGCAAATCGGACTTCTGGTATCCAAAGAGCGCAAACTACGTGCGCCCATGTCCCTTGGTCTGTCTGTTTGAATGCCCCTGTGAAAACACCAAGACTTAAGTCACAAGTACAAGTTAATGTAGGCACTTAGGCTGAGATCTATTGAGAGTATTTCGACTTTGCCGAGTCTTAAGTTTCAGTTAAAACAGGGCAGACTATGGCAGCGATATAACGCTGTTACTTTTAACAGTGTTAATCTTAAGTCTGAGCCAAAGTCTCTATAGGCCTCAACCTTAGAACTAGTCCAAAAAAACTGAATATTACCTCCAGTGTTGGGGCATAGGACACAGTTTACGAGACGAGAGGGTGACTGTAAACATCGCCTGCACAGCCATTGGCCTTCTGGTATATAGGGCACCTAAGGCAAAGTATGATTTTCTTTAATTTCTTGATTTTCTACACATACTATGTACACACATAACATCTAATAATAAATAAATAAGAATAAAATCTGATATATTTAGTACCTCCAAAAAAATGCCTGAATCAGCACATTCTGCATCTAAACTGTAAATAAGTAGTTAGGGTAATTCTTACTCCACTCTTTATTGGTCAATGGTTGATTAATTGATTTTTCAATATGTATATCTGTTGATTACTCTTCCACATAAACACACAATCTAGGTTAAGAACCCAATTGATCCACTATTCACCAATAAAGGGTGGAGTAAGAATGACCCTAACTACTTATTTACAGTCTAAATACAGGTTCCAATCCTGATGGTTTCACAATTTTTGATATGTATTTAAAAAATATTTAGAAATTTCCTTGAAGTGTAGGTAAAAATACTATCATGAAAATGATAAAGAAGTGATAACTCTCCAAGAGAGAAAAATCAGATGACAGGTGTAACTTTCCCAGTTTATATTTATTTTGAATATAAGTACCTACCCCATAACAGTCTTGATGAACAGCTAGGTTACACATGTCACAGAAAAGGATCACATTGGTATTCTGACATTCTCCATCCATGCAAATACAGCACACTGCATCCTCATCTACCGTTGATGCTGTCTGCTGACCGTTTTGAGTTGCCTGCAAAAAAAATGCAATTAATAATATTAATTTGAAGCAAAAATGTAGCTTTATAGCCATTAAAACCCATTAAAATACATACTACCACTTCTAAGTTATTTCTACCAAGTTCTTCAAATTATTTCTACAAATCTATGACATAATATTATTATTGATTTCATTTCATAAGTTAGGAGCTAAATGTAAGATTATCAAGGAGCATATTTATCAATAATTTCAAACCCTGGCTGTGACTCCATTGATTGATTGACTGATTGTATGCGATTGTTCATAGATGATGCACTAAAAATTACACAAGAACTAGTAATTTAAATACAACTTTTTCACCAATCCTACCATCAATGTTCAAAGTTGTCAACAAATAATTAGGGCAAGCCATGTTTAGATATGTTCTGGTTTTCCAGCAGTTTCTATATCGGGCTGTGTTATTTAGTTTGTTTTACTGTACAAATATCTACAACACTACTTAAAGCAGGGTTGGGAAAAAAGTTTAAAAAAAAATTGTTTTGAACAAGGTTAAAGACAACTGTACTGTTGAAACTTTTTTTTTAAATTTTAAACATTTAGAATCAATGCCATGCTCACCCTGCTTAAAAGGATACACTATTGCTTACTTGAAAATACGACTCCTTTTCCAATCTATCCATCAATAGTTCTAAAGTGTCAACAGAAACTGGTGGCAAGGTCTGTTTTGCTCTATTTTTGTTAATTATAGCCAGCCATGCTGTGTCCTCCTCATCAACATCATATTCCACCTCTCCGTCAAGCTCTTCAGCGGACTTCTCGATGAAACGGATGTAAGCATTCGGCCGGGGTGGGGCATCACACACTCTTTCATTGTAATCTTCAATAAGCTGTAATAAATAAAATGCAGTCAACTGTCTGCAAAATATTAACTGATTTTGTCAATTGTTTTTTCCTTTACAAAGACTGAACAGTCAGGTGAATGAATTTAGCATGAGATTATTTTTTTTTTTTTTTACACAAATTAAAGTCATTTGAACTGGTTATGAAGTAAAGCAGGACATTAGTTGTTAACTTTCATTTTTTCTAAAACATAATATTCATATTTGACTATAGAAATATCCTTCACTACATATTATGTGAAGCGGGGGCTTATACTGTTTTAGTGGAACTAGAACACAACTTACTCGGAATGTGGCTTCAGGCAATTTGACATGAGGTTCAGGTTGAGGTTCTATGAAAGGTAAAGGCTTTTCCAATTCAGCATTCTTTCTCTCCCACTCCTCTAAAGAAATAATTGGCACTGGCTGGTCAATAGGAATTCTACTTATTTTGCCATCGATTTCGAACTGCACAACTTTCTGAGCTTCTGCGAAAGTCAAGGCTTCTTTCGGAGGACTTTGAAGCGCAATATCCCCAGTCGGCACCGCCGCCCTAAGTCTGCCTTTCTTGCGATTGTTCGCAACCGCAGGCGTAGCCGGCGTCGGATTATCATGGTCATAATTAACCAAATGGTACTGCAAACCGCACAAGCTTTTGTAAACTTTATCACATTTGTCTAACGGGCACTGATACGGTGGTGGTCTATTTTGACGTAGCTTCTTACAAAATTCCAAAACATCGAAGTCTAACCCCATTATAATGTGAAACACTGGTCAATAAGCCATTGTGGGCGATCCTTTTATTTATTTTTAAGTGTATTGGGTGTCAAGAGTCAGGGCTGGGGCTGAGGATGCCTACCTACCGCTTCATTTTACTTTGTATTAAGAAGTCAAAGAGTACCTAAATATATGAATAGGTAACCAAATTATTTACAGGACTGAAATCACGGTAAATACAAGATTTAAGTAATTCGAAAAGTGAAAGGCGAGATTATTGAAAAAACACGAAACGAAAAACGCAACGCAATTTTAAAACAATCAAAGAGTATACAACTAAAAGTTAAAACGATTTAATTTTTTTAAACTGGCTTTACGGCTTTGGGTTCTAGCTTTTTTGAGCCTAATAACCACAGAGTAGGTACATTGAATATAGTGGGTGAATTATGGGTGAATGGAAAGCCAAGCGACTAATATTATAGAGGTAGAGGCATACTAGACCACAGACTAGACACTTCCTATGTAATATTCTGTGCTTCCTATACTTTTTCTAGAAAATCTAGAAATGTCAAATGTCATTTTGTGATTTTGTTATTTGCATGTCTGTTGGTGGTTTATTGTTTTGTCGAATAGAAAATAGGAATTATACGAAATATTCAACTTGTGAAAAAAACAACACTGTTGGAAGAAATAAAGTATTTATAAATGGATTGTTACGGCTATCCCGCATTTCCGTACAACCAATCGGATGAACTGGCTAAACAAATGTTTGCACAGCAAGCCCTTGCTTCCCGTGGGCCTTATCGTGGTATACCAGGAGCCCATGACATGCCGGCTCCCTCGGGAGCTCCGTGGAATATCCACGGCCTGCCATGGACCATGCAGTCTCCGCCGAACCTTGTTCAGTTCACAGCACAAACGCCCACAATAACCAAAGTGACTCCAATCGTCCATTGTAAAAGAAAGAGTTTAGATCTTGAACCGGTAATGTAAGTGTCCACCAAAGCCATATTTTCTACATATTATGTTACATAAAATCCAATTTTACGTAGAATGTTGTAGTCATAGATACCTAGTAAAGAGTGGGAGCTTGTCACACACAGATTGTATCTACTGATTTGTTAGTGTATTATGTTATAAGCGGAAAAATAAGCATACATAGAGTTTCAGTGTGTCTTTGAATCCTGTGCTCTAGCACAGGCTTGTAATTCATCTCTAGATGAACAAGCATACCACAAAAATTTAAACAAGCATTGACTTTAAACAAATGGTTGGATGATATAATGGAGTGGACAGGGCTTAGTTACCCAAAGTTGAAAGAGGCGGCTTTAAATAGAGAAGCTTTTCGGATGATGATCGCCAAACTTCGTTTCGAAGAAGGCACATGATGATGATGACTTGAAACAGTTGTTTATCTTAAACCTGATATTTTTTTGGAAACCACTTTTTTTGTGGCAATACAATACAGTGGACCCCCAGTAATACGGCCCCTGTCTAATCCGGCAGCCCCTGTAATCCGACATGTCTATTATTATTGAATTTACTAAATTTGACATACATCACTATGTATGATTTGTACTTCAGAGTGTGTATAACATATAGAATCTTATCATTGGATCTGTAACTTGTCGGATTACAAGGTACTCTTTTGTAAAAAATTCCGGACTATAGGGGGTCTTAGGCAGTACACTATAATCCAACAAATTCGATAGTTCGACAAAGTTGTGCAAAACGTTTGTCGGATTACCGGGGGTCCACTGTATTATGTTCTTTTGAACTATTTTGTATGAGTTGCTGAAAAAACAGTGTCCCAGTCTTAAATACAAGAAATACCATTTCTCTCACTGATTATTTAGAATTTTGTTTCTGTGTTTAAGATATAATTTTAACAAAAAGCTATCATTCCAGTCCTCCAAAACAGTTTATAACTGAAGAAAAAATGGCAGCCCATCTTAGCAGTCTCCACATATCATCAAACTACACACAGCACTCACTGGCTTCTGAGGATGTGATGGAAGTTGGAATAGATACAAGTACACTCTGTGAAAAGCTGAAGGGTCACACTATTGTCCTCTCTGAAGATGTCAAGAAAGTTCAAGAAGAACCTATTCTGCCTGCTGCTTTAATTGAAAGGTAGGTTATTTTAAAGCTTCACTAGACAGAATGCGTACCTAAAGGTGGGTGCTGACTGACATTATGGGTAACATGTTACATAGAGATTGTTCATGCAGTCAGTATGGGAAAACTAGCGAGCAACAAGCAGTGTTTTGTTTGCTCCTAGTGCACCACTCGTTGTCGGTTTTATGGTGAATCCCTTTGAGTATTACATGCTTCAGTCAGTCGTCATGAGTTTTGTCATGAGCCGCGGTGAGCTGTCACGAGCGCACATGATACAAGCATCAATTCTATGTATTTTAGGTTTTAATTTTATATTTGTTGTGTTAATTTATTTCTATGCCAGCTGTTTGAATTCCACAGAACAAAGCTAGAATCACACTAATATTATAGAGGAGAAAGTTTGTTTATGTGTGTGTGTGTGTGTGTGTGTGTATCTTTGTTACTCCTTCAGGCAAAAACTACTGGACGGATTGAGCTGAAATTTAGAATGCAGATAGATTATACCCTGGATTAGCACATAGGCTACTTTTTATCCCGGAAAATCAAAGAGTTCCCACGGGAATTTTAAAAAACCTACATCCACGCGAACGAAGTCGCGGGTATCAGCTAGTATAAAATAAATGTAACATATCTATGAGATAGTGTCATTGTTTAAGAGGATTTTACCAGCAGTAAGCATTTCTTTTTCAGATTGCAAAAACCTCAAATGTCCTTAGTAGTGTGGCAGCCCAGAGAAAATGTATTAGAAAAAATCAAAGAGGAGACAGATAAACAACCTGATGATGAAGAGACACCAAAAAAAAGAAATGGTGTCCTTGTACCAGAACATTCTAGAATGGAGATGGAAATGTGATACTATTATTGGAGTAAGATTTAATTTTTATTGTAATATTACATGTAAGCTTTAAAGTTAAGGTGATAGAAATAAGGGGCTGATTTTGGTCTTTGACCTGTCATTTCATACGAAACTATTCAAATATTCAAGGGGTGAAAGTCCTGAAAGGCCAAGCAATGCTTTGCAAATGTTCTTGGGTCCGCTACCCATGAACATGTGCAGATGTCAGATCACTTAACATCAGGTGACCCTCCTGCTTGTTTACTCGCTATTTTTATTTAACAATTGCTGTTAACTTGACACTTATTTGGGGATGGTATGCTGCGACTTTAAATGCCAAAATTATCAAGTCATAGAAGTGTGAGCAATTATTTCATAAATAAACACAATTTCAAAACCACACGGAGCCCGAGACCTTTCCAACGAATGCAAAACCGTGGAAATCGGTTCGTGCGTTATGGAGTTATAGCGTCAGGAAGGAAAACCCGACTTATTTTTATATATAATCATAAACATCAATGATTAAATGTCACTGTAGGTAATAATTGTTCAAAATATTATCGACATTGTCCTCATTGAAATAATATCTAAAATCAATTGTGTAACCGTGCGGATACTCGCGCATCCGCGCGCAAGTCGCGCATTCTCTGGTACAAATTCGCATAATGTGTCACGCGATTAGAAAACTTCTCGGGCATGCTCTGCGCTGCGCTCCGCCATATGTGCACCGGCCCTAATATTTGACATATCGTCGATTTAGGATCAAACAGAGAGTTCCCTCACTCTAGTTCACTCTGCTTACACTGTCATAATATCCATAAATTATTATAATAAAACTTATTTCTATCACTTTTACAAATTGTACTGATCTTGTAAAAAAATTGTAACTTAGTATTACTTATTACGTTTTGTTTATAAAATTGTATGAAGGGTATGAGGATTAGAAATAATTTGTCTAGTGTGAAGATATTTTATGTATGTTTTCTGTACTAATTAAAATGTGTGAGATAAATTTTTTTAATAATTATAAACCGAACTGCATGCTTCGGAAAAAAATAAGAATTGGAATTCAAGTTTGCATAGTTATAGTAGTATGGTAAGAAGAGTTGAATAAAAGTGAAATATGTAACATGTACTTCTATGGAGGCTGTAAGGGGCATGTTAACGAAAACTGAAAGCAGCGGCACAGTACATGATTCTAAGTTGCTCAGTGTCCAGGAATCAGCTTTACTTTTACTATGTATGACCACCTGTACTTTATCCCAACGTGTTTAAAAAAATAAAAACCATGATCATAATATTATAACAAAACAGCAATGTAAACTTCCGCCTGTAAGCTCCTTATCCCCTCATACACATCTCCGTCTAAGTAGCCATAGCAGTCATTGGTTGCGAAACGTTCTGATGCCATTGTTCGCGATTCATTGCGTGCTCAAAAATTATAACATTACAATTACGTCGGGACCCATCACTTATCGATGATATAATATATAGATTATTATATTATACGAGATAAATTGTAGTTGTGATTCCATTATAGGCATTGAGTGCAACCTAATCACGAAGTTTTCTTTAGAGTATCCCTTACAACCTGTATAGTAGAAAGGAAAAAATTTTGATCCTTTGGCAGGGGTGGTATCGTCAGAGAGTAATGCTATTAACACTGAAAGAGCAGTTAATAGAGAGCTGATTTTCAACTGTTTTCAAAACGGATATTCATACCGCCCATAATTTCTAGACACGAATATTAAATTCACGAATAAATATTACTTTTTTCTGTACTAGAAAATATCCGACACTACGTCCGCATGGATTTTTTAAATTCTAGAATCCAGTGTGAACCCTTTGATTTTCCAGGATAAAAGTAGTCTAGGTCCGGCTCCGGGATACAAGCTATTATTTGTACTAAATTTCATCAAAACCGGTTTACCGGATGGGCCGTGACAAGGTGATAGACACACATTCGTATTTGTATGTTTATTATGATTGAATTTAACATGTCATTTACGTAAAAATCATTTTTGATTACGGACTTTTCTATAGAATAGTTCTGTAGGTTGTTAATGATATTTATCTTACAGTGTGAGACACCCTAAAGAAAAATGAAACCAGGGATTCAGTACATGATTTTGAGCCCCTCAAGGTTGAAAATTTTTATCGGTCTTTAGATGATTTTGACGATGTTTTTTTTTTCGTATTTTTAACCAATTACGATACGGGATCACGTATAAATAATCAATCTCAACCCGATTTTAAATAAAAAACAACGAATGGCGATATTTTATTCAAAACACCAATGTACATTAAACATACGAGCGCGATCAGTCATATCGTTGCCTATCGGAATGAGCATTCATTGATCGTGGAGCGTTCTGATCGGATTGTTTGCGATACATTGTAGGCTCATAAATTCCAACATTACAATTACATCGGTAACCGTTTCCGAGGTAGGAACGTCTTCACAAAGTTTTCGTTAGGGCGTCCCACACACCTTGTATAATGTTGAATAAATACATTTGATATTATTATGTATTTTCTCTTATCATAATAATTATTATTGTAATAATCTTCTGTTTGTTCAATGTTATAATATAAGCATAGTGAGATGGAAATAAGAATAAAGTGATGATTACTTGATACTCACAATTGTCTTTATTCATCCATCACTTCCAACTACTGCTGCATCTTTATCTGGTCAAAACTTTTTTTAACTGCAAATGTACCTAATTTTGCAGTATATTCAGTCAAAGTGCGCTCGATAGATTTCAACCTTAGTCCAAGATCTATAGAGGGCACTTACTTTAACTTTTTAATAAGTAGATTTACTTAATATTATTATGTTCTAGTAACTATATACAACCTCTTACAAGTGTAAATTAAAAATTTATAACACCCCCGACAAGCGAAGGTTACAGTAACTAGAAAAGAGCTGATAACTTTCAAACGGTTGAACTGATTTTCTTGGATTATAGCTAAGAACACTCGATCAAGCCACCTTTCAAACAAAAGAAAAACCAAATTAAAATCGGTTCATTCGTTTAGGAGCTACGATGCCACAGACAGATACACAGTTACACACGTCAAACTTATAACACCCCTCTTTTTGGGTTGGGGGTTAAAAATATGCTATAAAACTGTATCTTAACTGTGTTTTAAATCTGAACAAAGTTGAAGTATGCTGCATAGATCTCGCTTACTAATCGCTAGGTAAGCTATGAAAATGAAGCGACTCTATTACCTACTCGTAGTTTGGTTTACACATCCCTCATTATGTATCCTGGAGCTGCATATCCCTGCTGGATAGAATAGGATAAGCGTTCTTAATAAAAATCTATCGACAATGCTGTATTTTAAAAAGACAAGGCTCGTAACAAAAACAAATAGGTATTTGTTAAAAATGTCTTTATTTTAGGAATGGAACAAATCGATTGAATACCTTTCAATACTTTATTGAAATAAAATTCGTTTCTAAAGTATTTCATATATATTTTCATATTTCATCAGTAGCAGATAGTTTTTCCGTAAGCATACAACAACATTGTCAATATATGGATAAGACCGACAAAAGGCCCCCTTGAAATAAAACTATGAAAAGGCCCCACATACTTAATCAATACCTACTCTTGTTTTATTCACAGAATATTTCATTACTTAATTACATGTATTTCAAAATTAAATTATTCTGGCCAATTTTTTTAGGTAGATACACTTAAATCAGAGTTTAGAGCTTAATTCCAATCAGTCTATTTAAAACATCACAACAATGTCTTTGAGACTTTATAATATTTAATAGATAAATTAGATTTTAAAACTAACTTACAGATAAATAATAGGTACATATTAATTTCCTTATGAAATCGTAACCTACTTAATATTTAGATAAGTATTCGTTTAGTTAAATTTTTCGAGTCAATAACGTTTCGATGTTATTAATTAACATATTTTTAATTCGAGTTTTAAAAGTCAATGAAATTCGTTTCTACCTACATTGAAAATGCAAGAGGATTGTAGTTTTCAACTGAGTATAATTTTAATTTCATTTTAAACTTAGACAGGAACATACCTACGTCGTATCTACATACCTACTTTAAAATTATATTCGAAAAATATCCTGAATTTAAACTGAGACTACTTAGGCTGAGATTTATACAGCGCACTTTGACTGCTCAGACTTAAGATACTGTTAATACGAGACAGAGCTATACCGCTGGCATAAATCTGTCTCGTTTTAACCGAAACTTAAGTCTAAGCAGCCAAAGTGCGCTCTATAGATTTCAACCTTAGTGTCGATTTATTTAGGAAGTCATAATAAGTTTCTTCAACGGTACCTATATAGGATTTTAAAGGAACGTTACAGTTTTATTTAATCTCTCGCATGAGCAACATCTATTGGTACATATTAACTTTGACAGTAGCAGTATCGAGGTCTCTTTTCATGTTTTCTAGTTGCTTGATGTCTTGAACAGAAGTCTCACATTTCTGCACTACCAGGGAGTGATAGAAATGAATCGCGAACGCCACGAACACTATTAATACTGAAAAGAAAATATATAAGGATAAGAAATCGTTGCACAAACATCAAATTATTTAAGAGAATCCTAGCGCCCTCCCCAGTGCTTTCCATCCAATCGTAGTTTGGTTCTCATTTGAATACTAGCTGATGCCCGCGACTTCGTTCGAGTGGGTATAAGTTTGTAAAATCCCGTGAGTAGGTACTCTTTGATTTTTCGGGATAAAAAGTAGCCTATGTGTTAATCCAAGGTATAATCTATCTCCATTCCAAATTTTAGCCAAGTCCGTCCAGTAGTTTTTGCGTGAAAGAGTAACAAATATACACACATACATACACACAAACTTTCACCTTCATAAGGTGTGATTAACCAATAGAATTCAATGAAATTTTGTAGTCACGTTCTAGAAACCAATATCCGTATTTGTGGTTTTCCAGATTTCTGTAAATGTGTAAGTAGTTTTAAATTTACGCGGGTTCGGGCTGATATAACTTTGAAACTACACATTTTTATGGATATCTGACTAAACAAAGTCACTAGTATTTGTTTCTAGAATAGTACCTATGTAGAAAAAAATTCATTGAGTTTGGTTAATATTTCAATGAGATCCAAACTAAACTTTGATGAAAAATAATGGTATGGAAAGCGCCGGAAAGGGCGTTAGGGTTACTCACTTAAAATGAGTTACTAGAGTAATGAAGAAAGGAACATATTTCAGATGTTATAATATTATGTCACATGCTATTATCGTCTACACGGCTCTCTGATAAAAATATCTAAGTTCAATATTTAAAATATATTCAATATTTAAAGTTCAACGTGATCCAATAGAATAGGTAGTCAATCTTAGTAATTTGCTTGTGTAAAACAGGTAAATAAATAGGTACCTACCTGGTATAACAATAACAGTAGCTGCAGTGGCAGCCGCGAATGAATAGTCCCAGAATTTTACCCAGCATAGGATAGCTATCTCTACTAGAAATAGGAAGAGACCTGGAAAAAACCAGAATTTAATGTTAGAAAACGATAATGTATGTAAATTTTAATTAAGAGTAAACAATATGAAATATGATCATTATTAGTTGTTGATTACCTATCTTAACTTTTTCAAATCAACCTAAACATGTAATAACTTAGGCACATTCACAACTTTGTTGAAGCAAGAATAGCACAAAAAGTTACACGTCAACAAAGTTATTGGATACCCACATAAATATATTTCTTAAAAAGTAATAATATACGAATAAAATAGTCTAAAATGACACCGTGTCATCAGTATCTTCGTTTCTAATAGATAAAATATAATCACAAAATTTACCATACGCAACTTCTATTGTATATGTCGCAGGTATATTGTCAAAACCGTGATATTACAATCTCACTAGCGATATTATAATTAAACGGTAGATTGTCAATCGACTTTATTTGTTAGAATTTAACAATCTGGTTTTAGTGTCATTATAATTTCACGGGGGCACCAAAGAGTATGTACCTAATCATTACGTGGGGGGCACTACATGATATTGTAAGGCACGGATATTTTGACACTTTCACTGGTTGATAGATTATGAGGCCCCCTCTGATTCCGATGTTGAAAACGATGGTTGAAAAAGAATTGACCAATCAGAACGCTTGACGTCTCCCACTGCCAACTTCACTCATAATATACCAAGATTTTTTATAATGTCACTATAATGACCCCGTGACATTACAATGTCACTAAAACCGGGCCCATAAATTGTAAGATGCGAAGTCAATTGATAATCTACCGTTTAATATTATAATATCATTAGTGAGATTGAAATATCGCGGCTTTGACAATATACCTGGGACATATACACCGCGTCTTAGGCAAGTAACTGGCAAAATGACGTACCTAAAACTGTGCTAAACGCCCAAGCCAATTCTATGAAGCCTCTCATCCTTTCATGCGGCGAGTCCCTCAGCGCGCGCGCGGGGCCCCCTGGTATATCCATCTTGCTGGCAGCGTCTATGTTGGGCAGCAGGTACGTAGAGATCATCAGCGCGAATATATGCACCGCCACTAGTACTGTAGTGCAGACTGCGAACATCACGAACAGCCATTCGGGGACGTTCGTGGGCTCGTTGATTTGAAGTTCCACCATCGCTACCATTGCGAAACCTGGAAATCAATAATTACTTTCAACTTTAGGTTTGTTCATGACTGTGATCTTGCATCGTAATTTTTTTTAATTTATTAGTTTACTAGCTGTTGCCCGCGACTTCATCCGCGTCCTGTGGGAAATGTATCCCGGGATTTTCCAAAAAATTCTTTCCAATGACTCACCAATATTAGAAAAGGACCGGACCCCATATTAGATAATTCAAAATTTAAAAAACCCCCTTTTCTTCGATTATAGCTAAGAACACTCTCGATCAAGCCCCCTTTCAAACAAAAGAAACTAAATTAAAATCGATTCATTCGTTTAGGAGCTACGATGCCACAGACAGATACACAGATACACACGTCAAACTTATAACACCCCTCTTTTTGGGGCGGGGGTTAAAATTATGCCTACGTACCGAATCCGTAAGAACACCAGCCCCTAATTAATTATCTATTATTATTTGATCAATTCTCTTGCTCACCTGACAATAGTTCGGAGGTGGTCGCAGTAGCTTTGAGCTTGGCTCTGGACATGTGTAACCGTCTCCAGGAGAGGCCATCGGGTGACGTCGGCCCCGGGACTTCCTCGTTCCACCCTGGAACAGGCATAGCTAACGCTACTTCGCTTACACTCTGAAATTAATGGAGAATTTGTTATTTGACATACTTACTCGTAGATACTTGTACCCTTGTACTTACTTAGAATTCATATCGAAACTACTAGTCACGGGCAAGGCTGAAGGGAAGAGGCCAGGAGTATGTGACTCTCTAACTTAGTATGAGATCTTAAAGATCTTACACATTCCATTCAATGTGGATTTGCGCATTTCAGACCTGCTGGATCTTTCTTCGAGCCCCGAGTAACGCATTGTTTAGAATGGAAAAGGTAGATCTGGTATTCCTAATATATTTATCGACTACCGACTCTTAGCCTGTAGTCGCGCTTAAGACTGATTGGGGTCAGAAAAATGTGGGCCAGTGAAGTTCCTAACGGAAAATTTAGATATAGAGGTACCTTAATCGATTGGTTACATTGGCAAGGAGTCTGGAGATAACTCGGGCTTAGAAGCACTGTAGTCGGCGTAGACTTGTTCGACAGCATCCCGTTAGGTGTGACACTGCCGTTCGGGGTGCTGACACCTTTAGGGCATTCGTAGTCCAAACTGTGCGGTGGGGTGACTGAAATAGTCGGGCTGTCGGTCAACGTCACCTTGACCCTGTCAAAGAAATCATATAATTAAAAAAAACTGGTCAAGTGCGAGTCAGACCCGCGCACTGAGGGTTCCGTACACGGGTATTTTTTCCAACATTTTGTACGATAAATTAAAAACTATTATGCATAAAAATAAATAAAAAAATTGTTTTAGAATGTACAGGTAAAGCCCTTTCATATGATACCCCACTTGGTATAGTTATCTTACTTTGAAAATTGAAACACATTTTGATTTTTTTTTAATGATGTGACCACAAATTCGCGGTTTTCAGATTTATTCCTGTACTTGTGCTATACGACCTACCTACCTACCAAATTTAATGATTTTAGGTCAACGAGAAGTACCCTATAGGTTTCTTGACAGACACGACGGACGGACGGACGGACGGACAGACAGACAGACAACAAAGTGATCCTATAAGGGTTCCGTTTTTCCTTTTGAGGTACGGAACCCTAAAAACAAAAAGGAAAAGGACTTCGAGGAAACGATGGTATTAAATTAAAAGAACCCGATCAAAATGTAACCGGCAATACTCGTGAGTTAGTGAGTTAGATCATCTATAGCATTTGGACGCGCGGGGTAAAGACTATAAAGATTCAATGGTCCTTTTATGGAAACAAAAAGCTGTCAGCCATCGCAGAGATATGGTGAAAAAATCCCTAAAATAGGCCAAGGTCAATCAAGGTAAGTTAACCCTACCTAGTAAGAGGTAGAAGGTAAGTAGAAGACTAAAGGATAAAGATCGTTGAATGTTGCTCTTCTTAGTTATTGTAGACGTAATTCTACTGCTCACCAAATCTGTCTCCAGAATACTTTTAAGATAATTATCTCGTCCGGTAACTATCTATAATCATCAAGGTCCTGTTATATATTTTGTTGTTAAGGCTTTAATAATGACACTATTTATATGATTGTGGGTCTTCTAAACACATTTAAATAGGGAAAATAGATGCTATCGTTCATATCATTACTGGCATAATTTTGTACCTAAATACTTCCGTTAAAATTGTGGTGACACTTTTAGAACTTGTTCAACATTTAGATACTTATATTTTGAGTTCAAACTTCTCAAGATGAGATCTTGTTGTTAAATGATGTCTTTGTTATCTTAATTGCTGTAATGAGTACTGGGACGCGAATGTACAAATGTTTTAAGGCAAATACTTGCAAAGTATGGTACACTTTGCATAGCATTTATCATGTCACTCAGAGATACGCATATTTGTACCTACTTTACTTGTTTTTGTACCTATTGTACAGTGTATTATTTATTTGAACAATGTACCTATTTATTACATCTTCCTAGAAGCGAAAGTAAAATGTTGGACATGAATGAAGATGTAAAGAAATTCTGAGGATATTACACATTAGGCTTAGGTACACATGGTTAAGATTTGACTTGGAGGGTTCGCGAACTATTGTGTACCTACTGTGTATCCACCTAACTAATGTAATTTTTATACTGAATACATTAAGTAGAGTTTACACGAAGCCAGTAATGCTGGCGCCAGTCTGCAGACAAGCCAGCGTTGGCCTGGCCCTTGTTGTTTAGACGCGGCCAATCGTTCACGGATTTTTTCTTCTGGTGTGCACACGTTTGGAAAAACAACAAAGAACACACACCGTACGGACGTTCGCCAGTGACTGGCGAGACTCGTCTACACGGGTCCGCAACGCTGGCGCGGGGGTCGAAGGGTATGCGGGCGGAGGTCACTGGCTAGAAAAATAGACGGTCGCTCTATTCTCGCCAGCGTTGGCAGCCAGCGCTGGCTTGGCTTGAAAAACTGTTTACACAAGGCCAATACCGAGCCAGCACTGGCTGCCAGTCTTATTGGCAGCCAGTGTTGGCTCCGTGTAAACTATACTTTAAGCATATTATTCAGTATTCTTGAAGTAAAAAGTTGCAACGTGCTTTGGATTGAAATCAGGTACTTAAGTTAGGTATGCAAGAATGTACCTATAGCACGGCAAAGTTCATAAAGGACACCTATAGAGAGAGGCGGGAGAAATCTGTAGGTTATATTGGTATGTATGGTTCTGTACGAGTTAGTTATATGGCATGCAGATTGCAGGCTGGTTAAAGTACAACAGGTAACTGCTCACTTTGCTTGGCTTCCGCTGTCATAGCTCGGTGGTTTCCCTAAACACGGGTACGAATCGCACAAGCCCACGCTCTTGGGCCTGTACTCCTTCTGTCTGTACGGCCTGGGTCTGTCGTAGATGTGGTCGCTTGTGTTGTACCTCTGCAGAGATCGCGGGCGCGCCTTCCCGCTGGGTGGTGTTTGCGTGCATTGGTCGATCTGGCTCGCCTCTTCCACGCTTGTTACGTAGCTGGCTTCAGATATCTGGAACAAATAAAATATCTAATCTATATATCAATCGGTAAGCGCAGTGTGGGACGACCTCCAGTCCGCTGGAGCGATGACCTGAAGAAGGTCTCGGAGAACGGGTGAATGAGGAAGACGGAGGACCGTGTTTGATGGCGTGCTCTTAGAAAGGCCTATGTCCAGCAGTGGACGCATACCAGGCTTATGGACTGGAATGAAATGAAAATATGTCAATCTTCAGGGCTCTAATTATACCCGTGCAAAAATTAAATTGATGTGTTGCTCCATTGCACACACACAGACACACTTTCGCATTTATAATATGGGTATAGTGATGTTCTAAGGATGAAGGTGTGTATGCCTACTAGTAGGTAGCTTATAAAGATATTAGGAGAAAATTATTTTAGTACATAACTATTTTAGGCGGTACTAGCATAGTAGTAGACGTTGGGCCCCTATTCGGGGGGGTCGGGGGTTCGATCTCAGGCACGCACTTCTAACTTTTCGGAATTACCTAGGTGCGTTTTAAGCAATTAAATACCACTTGGTGAAGGAAAACATCGTGAGGAAACCTGCATGCCTGAGAGTTCTCCATAATGTTCTCAAAAGTGTGTGAAGTCTGCCACTCTACACTTGAACAGCGTGATGGACTATGGCCAAACATTTCTCACGCTGAGAGGAGATCCTTTCTCAGTAGTGAGACGGCGCGGCGATAGCTGATGAGTGATGACAATATTTTTGACCTTGGTAGGTATACCTAATTAATATTATGCTTGGATGGCCAGTTTTTATTAGAACCTACCACGAAAAATTTGATCGAAATAATAATGAAGAAGGTCCATAGTCAAATCATCCAAGGTCTATCCGTTCGTAGCAAACCTACTGCAGGTTAAGAACAATAGGCGGCTACTAGGCACCTTACAAAAGTGAACCAAGAAACCACATCATAAACTTGAATTAGATACCTACTGCCATATAAAATCTATGAAAAGGCAAGAGCATTTTTCATGACATCATGATTAGAAAAAAAACTTAAGTAGGTACTTAATGTTAAGCACTTTATACACTTGATAGATCGTAGCAGCTGATAGTATTTTTTTTATACTTTTTACGTAGTAGTTAGTGGGTACATATTATGATGAACGTTATGATTGACTTTGAACGATATGTACGTTCAAAGTCAATTCTTATTGATGACAGTAGAAATAACTCAAAATTTAAAAAACCCCCGACACAAAAACCTCTATAAGAAAACTAGAAAAGAGCTGATAAATTTTAAACGGCTGAACCGATTTTCTTAGATTATAGCTAAGAACACTCTCGATCAAGCCACCTTTCAAACAAAAAACCTAAATTAAAATCGGTTCATTCGTTTATGAGCTACGATGCCACAGAGATACACAGATACACACGTCAAACTTATAACGCCCCACTTTTTGGGTCGGGGGTTAAAAAAGGAGGGAGACCGGGAAACCCCTTTGCTTCGCGATTACAGTGAAAAGCTGAATCTGTTAGCAATAAAATCATAACCCTTCCTTTTGGCTTTGCCGCAGTCGGGTAAAAATTCAAATGCTTGCGGTTTGGCCCAGCCACAGGGCCCAGCATATGTGATTTAACACACAATTCGTGAAATGCGCTATGATTTGTTCCCAAATCAAGAGCGCGAAAAATGTCGAACAGCAGTTTTGGAATTCTTTTTTTTACAAAAACAAACTACTTAGTATTGAGATCTACTAACCCGGAGCCTCACAATATGTGCAAAAAGTTTTAGGACGCTAAAATTAACTAAGTGAAAAGCTGTTCAGAATAAAACCTCAAATATTAAAAGAAAAAGATGAAATGATTACCAATTTCAATAGCAAAGCTGTAGTAGTTTTAGCAATCAGCGAAATTACTGTCTTCCATTATACGCTCTTGTCATGGCTGGCTGCGCTGAATGGTATTTGTCACAATCATTTTACTATCATTAAAAAACCTACTTATAATATGTTATATTGTAATTTTTTGCACTACACACGAGCATAGTCAGAATAGATCTTTTTAAAATCATACCTAAGTCTGTTTGTCCGAAAATAGGAAGTTTCCCCCGTGGTCAATTTTAAAATTTGCACCTAACTATAAGGCTTGTTATCTCCTAGGGAAAGATAATAACCACATAGTGAATATACCTACCCGGCTACACACATCACATCATAATATGATCAGCCAATTATGAAATCCTCTGAAATCTACTAAGAACGCACACGCTTGTCTCATTATTTAAGAAAATGTTCCCCCGTTTCAAAATTTCTGATTATTTTAAAACTTGATGTGTGATGAGTGGACACACTGACGATTTCTGTCGTGATGAATGTAAATCCCTCACATCTACCTATAGCAATGTTTTCACCATTTAAGTTGGACCAAAAAAAACTTAAGAACTAGAACCTAGTGTAAATACTTCCTAATTCCATGAGTTGGATTTATTTGGTGACAATTTGTGAAAATTATATTCTGTATAATTTGTTGACGTAAGTATAACTGCGGAAGTTAGTTATTATGTTGAACATGATGTTGAACAATAGCTAGAAAAATTTTGGCAGTCGAACTCACATGTTGCGGTGTTAGCAAAGACATTTAATATAGGTAATAGTGGGTAATACTGTACAGGTAGGTGTAATTATTATCATTGGTGTAATTATACACCTACGTGTTTTTAAAGTTGTTTTGATTTGTTTTTTGTAAACTTTTAACGGATTTTATGAACTTTTTTTTTTGGAAATACCTAGGCAAGTTTTTTTTAAAAATAGGATCCGTGGTAGAGAACGGAAATCGTTAATGCCAGCATTAACGAAATAATGTTGAGATTATCAGGCTCAATAGGTATACGTTAAAGTATGGAAATTTACGTAAAATAGTAGATTTCTAAACTTAATCTAGTTAATGACATTTAATGAAAAAAAGATTCCGATGAATTTAGAACCTCCTCCTTTTTTGAAGTCGGTTAAAAATAAGCGATTGAATCGCGGAATTGCGTATTTTGGCGCTTCGCCCGCCACCTCTCACCCCTCTGCTGAACTCGGCCTGAATAGTCTCGCTTCATTCAAAACCTTTTAGGACCTCCTTCGGAAGCTTCTGGGTGCTAAACAAAACTTAATTTTTTTAATTAAAAAGTGGTCGTGAATGTTACTAAAAAAACTACGATTTTTTTTAAATCCCGTATTTTTTTAAAGTTCACAAAATATTGCAAATAAAACATCTGATTGACGCTCTAGAGGTCAACGAACGTTCCGTAAATAGGTCACTAGAAGTCAATGCCGCGTCGCAGAAGGTAAACCCGAGTTTAGCATGCTATACATTACATTGCGGGAGTAGTAAGGGATTCGCCGGTTCTGCCCCAGGCCCTGGCCCCCTCCCATGGCTCGCTGCCTCAGCCCCCTCCATGCCTCGGTCAAGATCGAAACCTAAAAAAAAAAAAAAAAAGGTTTTGGGGTACGCTGAATCGATTGCGCTCACTCCCGACGTCGTATCTCTAACGGTTGCAAAGTTAGCTTTTCGAAAAACTAATCCCTACTTCGTTATCTAATTGCTTTATCACCTACTAATGACGCTCTATTGTTCGCTGGCTCGTTGCTTCATTCTATGGGTTTTAAAGGAAACGCATGAATCATAACTACTCTTTATTAGCCTTCAAATATTGATTTAAATAACTCACATAAAAATATATCATTCTCTACTGTATTTCCATTGAATAAATCTAAAAAATCTGAACTTGTATAGTAACCCGTAAACATGAAATACAAATACATTATACAATATTCTCCACAAACTGATGTGTAATCATTCTGTATCCGCCTTGTATTGAATTGCCATATTCTTGTGTTTCTTTCCAAGAACTGCTTATGATATTTTGGTGGTGCTCGTCCAAATGAATCAAAATATTGTCCAACACCATTTGTATCTATATATATGGCTATCCAATGCGATCCTGGTTTATAATCGGGGTCTAGATTGCTTATTAAATAGGCGGGTGTTTCAACATAAATCGGTAACCGGTTTGCGGCATACACATTGTCTTGCAGACTTGGGTGGATTCTTCTTAAATATGTCTTTATCCCTATTGTATTCATATTACTTCAATACTACTGATCTTATCGCTGCCGAGGATCATACATGAATGGGACGTAAGACCATGTTATTTCAGATATATTATAAATCATCATCATCATCATGATCAACCCATCGCCGGCTCACTACAGAGCACGGGTCTCCTCGTGAGAAGGGTTTTTTGGCCATAGTCTACCACGCTGGCTGAGTGTGGATTGGCAGACTTCGCACACCTTTAAGAACACTATGGAGAACTCTCAAGCATGCAGGTTCCCTCATGATGTTTTCCTTCACCATTAAAACAGTGTTATTTAATTAAGTACTTGAAACGCACAAGACTTCGAAAAGTTAGAGGTGCGTGCCTGGAATTGAACCCCGACCTCCGATTAGAAGGTGGACGTCTTAACCACTAGGCTATCACAGCATAGTCTTATTAAAAATAATGGTCCATAACTTAAATAAAAACAAAAAATATTTCTTGTATCAGTGTTTTATTACAAACCTTAATAATAATGTAGGTACAAATTATAACTTAATCTATTTACAGAAATTAGGTTTCTTAGCTGCTATAGTCCACGCTTACATTACGATTTTTATCAATTTCAATAACATTGTCAAACTCTGCATATACGATGCAGTTTATTGTTTCAGGAATAGCTGAATCAAAGCGAACTTCTAGCCTCACACTACCGTGCTTTATAAGATTCCAATGACTAGAGTGAGCTGATAAATCAGGAGTTAAATCGAATGCTAAGAGACAATAGCCTTTTGCATATTGTTCCCTAGATATTCCGTTCCCTTCATTTAAAAAATGGATTCCCGTGCCTGAGAATAACGTATGATAGGCTGAACTGAAAGTATTATCATCGAATGATGGTTGCAAAGCTTTTGAAGGTATTTGTTGGCCATCAATATATAAACTAAATGTATTCATATGATAATTTTCAAAGTTGAATGGATTTTTCGTAAGAGTTCCATTAAATGCTGCGTTGTTAACAAATCCGACAATACATCTTTTAGGAACTTGACCAAGAAAAATATTATCGAGTGTTTTACCCTGAACCCCTGAAGGAATTGTTAAAACTTTAACTTCCGCTCGAGTTATTGGATATTTTGCAGTAGTAGATGCTAAAACTTTTTGATGTGCAAGTAATACAGTCGGATTGATCCGCGCGCGTCGAACTATGAGGGTTGCATCCGTGATACACACTTTAAGTTTTAAATCATTTGAAGAAGCCATAAGACTGAAAGTTTCCCTTGAGCGAATTAATTTAACACACATCTCAACACCATTAATCAAAAATTTTTCCTGGTTGAATATATCACCATGTAAGTGTCCAATCATTTCTATTTCTTTACTTTCGGCTGCAAGACTCTGTCTTTTAGTAAAACCTGTATTTTTTTCATCTACTGAATCCATATTCCCCGCAGTATCTTCATACCAAAGACCGCAAGTCAGGTGAGATTCTTTTGCTGCTGGCGCATAGTTTAATAATGTCTCAATGTAAGCACGGTAAGCGTATGTATTGTTTGGAGGTGAAATGAGTTTTTGATTCAAGTATACATCCAGCTGACTGAAGACTGAATGTAACCAATTGTTAATTGGAGCTACAACTGCAGATGAACTAAGTTTTGATAAGTCTTGATTCATTATCTTAGCTTTTAAATGGATCAACGTATGAGACAAATCTATGTAGTCTTCGCTCGTTCCAGGTATTTGAAATTCTATCGGTCCATCATCAGCAAGGGATGAAATGGGTTTGTAATGAATCCATAATCCATTTTCTATACTTGTTTGCGTTGATGGCAAAGCAAACAAATCTAACTCTGATTTAATACACTCACATGAATGATTATGTAAAAAAGACATAATTAATTAGAAAATATATCTTTTATTTTATTTTGACTGAGCCTTGATTTTTTAATAGCTTTCACTTTAGCTGTCAGCGGTTGAATGAATGAAGATTGTCGTTTTCTTTTAGTTATATATCCTGAGCCAGACATATTAATTCTGTCTATCTTGTCATGAACTTTCCTTTTTAAGTTTGAACTAGCTTCCTTAAGACGAGTTTTGATAGAATCTTCCAAAGGTCGTGCGCTAACCATATCCGATAGAAGACCAACACCTGCATTTAATGCTTCTTTTCCTACAGCTCGAGCACCACTAGAGAGTAGTGGTAAAATAGACCTAAACAATCCTCCAAGAAAACTCCCAATACCATGACCACGTTGATATGGTACACCTTTATAAATTACTCCAATACCTGACCCAGCCTGATGTGAATAATATTGCTCGTAAGGACAAGTTATCTTTTGATAAGGATCCATTATAATTTTCTAAAGTGAAGTTTAATACACACAGTTCCAAACTGGAATGGGATTTTATTGCCTGTGCTTGACCTTATATCTATTTCAATAGTATCAAACTCCCGCCGCATAACAGGTAAATAGTGAGGTGGTGAGAAAATATGCATTTTATTTGCTCCATATACATATGTTGCCGTATCTAAAGGTACAATTCTGAGAAGAGGAGCCATTACATCCCCCACAATTTGCGGTTCTATTATATCACAATAAACAAACAATTGAGATGGCAACCCTAATTTTAAATTAGAAGGATAGCTCCCAATTTTATTTACTGCAAGATTTTTGTTTGGTTCAAATCCAAGTTGTAAACATAATTTGGTTGACAACTTAAGTGTGTCAATTGAGTTATCCAAAATTGATACTGATACGTGTTTGGTTATTTCATCATAATGAAATACTATTTCTTCAAAAGTATATCTATTTAAAGTTTCTATAACATGTTGAATGCTATCATAGTTCATGGCCGGAATCCGTCCTTTATAGTGCACTAATGAATGTGTGTCATCATCAGGCATCAAAACCCATTTAGATGTGTTAATAACATTTTCATGTTCTTGAACAGTAAATACCGTACAAGGATATTGAATTTCTACAACTCCAACAAACCATTCACCTTCTAATATAAGGGATTTTGGTAACTTCGTTGAAAACATAGTTGTTTTGTTTTCCGGGAAGTATTCCATTGAACTATTACTAAGTAAAGTCAAATAAAAGTTTTCCTTTATCATATTTGATTTAAATTAGACTCTAAAACCCAACTGTTAAATTTATCAGGATAACCTTTCCACTTCACTAACACTTCTTTTCTGTTGCCGGAGTATCGAGAACTAATGATTTTATCTATTTTATAATTTGAGGAGGGGTCATAAAATACTTTTTGTAATTCTTTTTCATAAAAAGTTCCAACTATAGGTTCGTTTTGTAAATCTTTCAATGTGTAAACTACATGTGGGGATCTATCTATTATTGAAGATATAACAAATATTTCATCACTCCAGTTAGATTCATAACCTTTTTGAAAAATGTGTTTATATTTTGAAATTCTAACATTATCACCAACATGAAATGTAGGTAGTGAATTTTGTGATGATGGTTTGTTAGTTGCTTTCCTATCATATAAATTTCTCCAAACAGTCATTATATTGTTAGAACTAACATCACAAGGACACATCTTAATACTAGAATGAAAACTATGGTTATACGAATATACCAAGTCTTGTAAAATATCTATGTATTTATATGTATTTTTGTATGTAAAATAGCGCCACATTTTAGATTTCAGAGTTCTTTGAAACCTTTCTACAATACTTGCTTTTATATCAGGATTATTTGTAGTGTAATAATTTATATTTTTGCTTTTAAAATACTTTTTAACATCTTTAGAAACAAACTCAGTTCCTTTATCCGATTGTATGTGTGTAGGAGTCGCATTAGATTCATTAAATATACTTTCAAAACATTCGATTATTGTTTTAGAGTTTTTCTTTTTCATCGACCTAGCATAAGCATATTTACTAAAGACATCAATAACACACAATATATAGTTAAAACCATCATTATATTTCGAATAAGTTCTCATATCACTAAGATCAGCCTGCCATAATTCATTGAGATTTGATAATATGTATTTGTTTCGAGAAAACTTTCTGTGAACAGGTTTATGAAGAGTATAGGTTTCTTGTGATTGTAACCATTTCTTTACATCCGTTTTACTCATTTTACCTTTCATGGTCTTTGATAATTTATCAATGCTACTAAACCCAGCTGGGTGTTTTGGATTATAATATATATTATTAATTTCTAATATGGGGTCCATTTTTCCCAATCAATTTTCTTCCTAATTTTTTTAATATATTTATCACCACTACCTTGTGGAGTATTTAAAGTTCTTTCATCAGATGTAGAGTTCCCTTCGAGTGATTTCATCTGAAGTTGATGAATAAAATCCGACCTCTTAGAATTTCCGATGTAAGTCAATGGTACTTTGATTGCATGTAATGCCTTGGCAAACTTTTCCCAACCTATTGGATCACTTTTTTTTAGTGGTCTCAACGAATCATTAATTAGATCAACAATATTACTTCCAGGGACTTTTTCATTATTAATTATCACTGTACCATCATCATCATCCCAATAAATTGTATTTTTACTCAAAGAAATCAAGTTTAATAACAGCTCACCTTTTTTCAAATATGATTTTGGTATAAGACTTAGTATTTGAGTTGTTGAGTAACGTGGTTGACTATGTTCATTCGAATTTTTATTTTCCTTCACTTCAGCTGTTGGTGACTCGAACGATACTAAGTCTTTATTTTCCATGTTGTTATTTTTATAACTCTTAGTTTCATTTATATTGTCAGTAATGATTGGCAACTCGATAGGTTGTCGTTCTCCTTCGGTAAAATGTAGGTATCTTTGTAGAATTTGTAGATATAAAATACATTTTTTCCGATCTTCGATATTACTATTTAAAATCTTTTGCATTTCTGCATCTAATCGGGACATAGGATTTTCAGTATTGGTATGCTGCTTTAGTTTTTCTATGAAACTAGGCTCAACAAGCAACATTTTTTTAGCATTTTCCATTTTAAACTATAGATGATACTAATCCACTCAAAATAGAACCCAAAATTAAAGGTAAAAATGCTCCTCCTTTTTGAATCAATATCTTTTTTCTTAGTTTATTTTTTCCCTTGCGAACCAAAGTGCGAAGTATACTTTTAAATTTTTTTAACTTTTTCTTTCGTCTATCTTCTAGTGGAACTTTACCTTGTAATACGTTGTGAATGCACTCACAAATGCAATTTATCTCTTCTTCTTCACAGGATTTTAATAATGCTTTTTGATATTTAGGTTTAAGTGTATGCAACGCTTGTAGCAGCTCTTTATGTGTCTTTAGGCTTCGATGCATTATTTGTAAATGATAGGAATTTGATGATTCTTTAAATATTTATAATCTTTTGGTGGGATATATACGACGCAACATTCATCAGAGGGAAATATTTTTGTCTTAATTCGACACATGTCATTTGTGTCTTGTTTCAGATCAATCATCAAATATCCATGTGCTTCTTTTGTCGCATCCTTATAGGCATCCTCAATGAATTTTGAATTTTCTGGTGACACTTGTCTTGATAGGTATCGTATTTGTGTTTTATCACGAGGATTTTTAAAATAAATAATGTAACTTGAATTCAAAGATATATCTCTTTGTCCTTTTCCCTGATGAAATAAATTTTGAGTAATATAAAAAACACTTAAGTTTCTGTGATGACTACCTTTAGTGAAAATATCTACAATACGACCATCAGATTCTCTCATAAGATCATCAATTATAACAAGGTGAGCATCTTTGCCATCAAACATTGTAAGATCAGGAATTCCTTGATGATAGTTAACATTTGATAAATTATATAGTGGTTGCATTTCATCATAACACCAAGTAATTTCAGCAAAGTCTCTACTGCAAATTTCTTTCACATATTTTATGAAATTTGTAACAAAATTTGATTTTCCACAACCACTTGGACCAGCTACGATTGCAGTAAATGGATGAATAAAACACAACATTGTAACGTGTGTTACTTGAAAGGTTTAAAAAAAGACTGAGACATTTCAGTGACAGTATAACATTTTATTTTACTTAATATACATTATATACAATGGAATAAAAGTTCTATGAAACAAAATAAAAATCAAAAAGAAATAAATCACATTAAACATTATTTTTTTTTTAAATCTATTTACAAAAATGAACTAGAGGAAAGTTGTAATAAAATACATATAAAGACGAAAGTTAAAATTAATTTCTTAAAACTATATAGTATTTACAAGTAAAAAAATAAAATAAAAGACACATCAAATTACAATAAAAATTCCTTAAAATATTTACAAGTAAAAAATAAATAAATTAAAGACACATCAAATTACATTAAAAATTCCTTACACTACATTTCTTAAAATACCTCATTATTACTAATTTTATAATGACCCCAAGCTAATGTGTCAATATCATTTTGTAAAATATACCGCTTGGTGTCATTATACGACAGACAAGTTTTATTAATGTTTTGTGTGAAAATTGCATGTTTGATGGATCGAAATCTTAGCATATTACAATACTGAATTTTTTTATCAAGTAGACACGATCTGTAATTTTCCATGGTCATATTTTTTGTGACACTTTTATTTACTCCTTTTGCTTTTGCAAAAGTTTTATGGTCCACATCCAGTGCATACATTTTTGATCTTAATCCTACGAATTCTCTTAAAATTTTCCCATTATTTTCATCTTTAAAGAATCCTAACTTTTTTTTATTTATTTTTGGATAGCCGTAAATATTATCTTGTGGATAATCGGATGTATCAAAATAATTAATTAGATCACATTTTATATCTTCATAAAAATTGTCTGTAAAAATTTGATAAATTAAACTATCTGTATCTGTATACAATAACTTAATATTCTTGTTAAATTTTTTTATCATATAATTATAATGGAATTCATACATTAAAGTTTTAGAAATGTCTAAAATACAAAAACCCAAATAAATTGGTTTGTTATAAGTTAATTTGGTTCTGCGCAACTGTATTGCCACCAAGTTATCGTTGAAAACGGCTAAGCTATGGAATTCAGGTTTAGCAATTAAGTCTTGTGCCCCTAAGACTTTACCACGATTTTCCCAATGCGTTAACATTTTAACATTGACTCTCTTTTCGATATTTTCCATAGTCTTGCCGAAAACGGAATTGTTCATTAATTTATAAAAATCTTTCTCAAAATCTGAAGTAGCCAAAGTTCGCATATTCGTATTTAAATCTATATATGTTTGTAACCAAGGACTTTGGTTAAATTTTAATATTCTATGAATTTTAGTTAACTTTATACCCATACTAAGACATTGTTTTAGATTTCTATAATGAATTTTATATTTCGTTTTATTATTAAGATTGGGTACTAACTTGATATCTTTAGAATTCCCGATACGAAGATTTTCAGGGCATAAAGGTAAGTCGGAATGCAAATCATGAAGTTCATTAGGATACTCCAAATCGACTTCAAGAATAAAGCCAATATCCGATGTGTCTGATACTTTAAAGTTTGTTTCAGTGTTTACCCATTCAAACCCACCTGTTGGAAGATACTGGGACATGGCCCAACCATAAAGATTATTAGCGTCTAGATATGTTAGATACGATTTGGGTTTTTCCTTATCATAATCTTCCATAAATTGATTATTTGCTTTTGCATAACGATTGCTACATTGAGATATGCCTCCTCTGATCCCAGTTTTAATAAAAGCTATTTTATCATAGTCGGTCAATAACTCTAGCTCAATTTGAGTATATTTAAGCATGGCATCCCAACTTAAACCTGGAGCTGTGTAATAATGAGCTGGATCTAATCCATATGTTTTGATGCAAATATCACGAAAATTTTCATATATATCCGTTAATAACAAAACATCCGTTTGCAAATACAGATTCGAATAATCTAACATGTTTTGACAAGAAAAATGACTCCAAATATCTTTTGCATGATTATAGTCATCATCGGAAACATGGGAATTAGACAGCGAATTGTAAAATTGAGGTTGAGATGGGAGTGATGATGATTTTAAACATTCAATGGAAGTCATGTATTCATACGGATAAATACCTTTTCTTCTTAAACGACTAAAGTCATCATTATGAGGAAAGTTTCTTTTTAACGATCTAAATTGATCGTCATTGAGATTTTTTGCTAATTGATCAAGACTGCACGGCAAAAATTTGAAAGAATCTATGAATCTCAAACTTATCTGTTGGTTATTAACATTTAATATTTTTGAAAACGAAATATATCTTTCTTTATTTTGAGGTATTACTTCGATTTCACCTTCCGTAAAATTTAATGAATGAACAATGAAATGTGCGTCATAATTACTAAGATTATGTAAAATTACAGGAATATGACGGGGAGCGCGATATTTTTCCACACATGATTCATGTGCTACACCTCTTAGATTTCCAGTGTGCCAGTCAAAGTCCAGAATGGATTCTCCATTAAGTCTTGATTCGCATATGTGACAGTTATGAGAATTTGCAATAGTTATTTCATCATCTTTTGTTAGAGGGTTTGGGCGTTTTTGAAAACTATTTTTTCTGCATATTAGTTTTATGTCCTCATAGAGTCGTTCCATGAATACTTTAGTGCAATCTGGACCGCTGTATGTTTCATATTTTGAAAGGCTATCATCGTATGAACATTTAATATAATATCCGAAACTATACACTTCGTGTTTCTGAATATTCTCAGTAAAAGGTTTAGAGGGATCGTTTGAGCATGAATTTATTGGTTTTAAAAACGCTTCGAAATCAGCATATATTACAAATGGTATTCTTAACTTTTTATTAAACTTATCAAACTTTATTTTATTGTTTGATGATGGTTGTCCAAACCAATTTTTTTTAGATAGTTCACTGTTTGGTAATTCTGTAATGATATGAACGCAATCATTTTGTTGGTGGGTTTCTAATCTCTCCTGTGTAGGAAAATGTAAAAGACACCCATCACATAAATAAATGGCATGTTCTTGGTTTGAAATTTGCTTGCTAACTAGTCGTGACATGTTTTTAATATAGCAATAATGCGAGTTTGTTTGATTTGAGATTAATAATAAATTAACATGAGTACTATTTCGAGATTTTGTAAAATAGAGGGGACCTACAATACTATGATTTTTCTTTTCTTTATTATATTCTAAGCCAAAAACATTCACACTTATATTGTTTTGCTTTTCAACTTTAGGTATATCCGTTAATTTGACTGGAAATGATATACCATCAAATTTAAGTTTATCTGAATGCATGCTGTATGACGAGACTCTATCGGTTTTGTTATTAGCAGGAGGATATAAAGCAGAAAGTAATGCCCATTTGAAACACATATAATCAGCATTTTTAACATTTATCACCGCTTTTTTTGCTCTAATATCTTGAGGTAAATCAATATAAGATGTACCACGAAGCGGGTTAAATTTATTTACATTCATATGTAAGCATTTTATGTTTGTTAAACTCCAGCCACTGTCTTTTCTTTCAAAAGAACTAATTTTATTTTTAAAAGTGTCACATAATGATGACAGGAAAATATTTAGATCGTCTCCACGGAAAACTATATAGTTTGATGTTTGAAAGTCAAATGAATTTGTCAATTGTTTGGTTTGTTGTATAAAGTCTGCGTGTAAAATGAAGTTTACCTTAAAAACTGTATGTTCTTTGATCGACTCTTGAACTAGGAATAAAATATCATTTTTTATTGAGTTCAAAAATGATTCAGGGGTCTTAAAAATCGATAAATCATCATTTTTACTATTTATCATGTACGTTATTATTCTTTGTCCAAAAGCTGAATCAATTACAGAAACATTCGATAATGATGGGTGCGACTTTAAATGATTATTTTTATGTAAATTACTTTTTAAATGATTAGAAAAATACCTTTTGGTTATAAAAATATTGCAAATATCACACTTCACTTTATTACCTTCTGAATATGCAGATGGTGTAGTGGAGTTATTTTCTGAGTGTTGAATAGATGAAGTTGAGGCTCCCTCATTATATTTCACTTTTTTCGCAGAGTTGTTCACGGTGAAATCATTGGACCGCTTTAAAGCTCCACCAATTTGAAGTTTTTGTTTAGTTGGGCTAGAAATTAAAAATAGAAGCATATAAAAACAATCAATAATACACATTATATAATTTTAAAAAGAATAATGTTTAAATACTTACATGATTGAATCAATTGCTTCACATATATTATACAATTCATTGTCATATGCTGGATCCAGTAAGTCAAAATAATCTAAAGCCTCAATGAGTTCCTCATCATTAATTGAAGTGTTGAAAAATGTGCTAACACAGCTGTCAATTGTATCTTCCATTGCTGACAGTTTATAAGACTACAGAGGGAGACTTATTCATTAACAGCACCAGGTGGCTTACTGACATTACTATAGGATTTACAATGTGTTTTTATACTGCTTGTATAAGTGTTACGTCGAATTAATCTCACAAATTAAATTATGGTGAAGTATTTATGTGAGGTAGTTTACTAATGATAGATTAAGTTATTAATTATTAAATGAGTATTTTTTACAACCCTCTGTTTCTGCGATTTCTTTTGTAATATTATAAATTATCTCATTCGTGTTCGCAAAATTTCCATTAGCCTTTTCTGTATAATATTTGATTTTTACATTAGCATGTTTCCAGTGTTGAGACTGAGGTATTTTGGCTAGTTTTTTTAGGTCATACACCTCTAATTTAATGAGATGTGTGGCTGTCGCACCATCGTTGGAGTTCGTAGATATATACGATATACTGCCATCTTTGTTAGCTCGAGCCACTGTTGAACTAGTTTTGTTTTTATTTTTTGGGGATGACTCGAAAAAAATGTCTATATTTTCAGATTTCCTTTTCATTTTCTTTGATGGCATTTCATGATCTATGAGCAAATTTTGTGTTTCTTCTTCTACCAAATTCGCAGGAAAGTAATATTGCTTATATGTATTGTTTTCTTGACTATTGCAAGGGGAGTACGATATATTCTGTAACAATAAAAATAAACTATCATACTGATATCATAAATATTTACATTAATTTAAAGGGAACTAAAAGAAAATAAATTACACACTCACCTCCATTGTTTATCACACGACACTTCTTAATCACACACTGCTAATAAACACTTGTATGAACACAATATAGATTTAAAGTCAAACTGTACTCTCTCAGTACTCTTCAGTAGAAACGAGGTAGTAAATATGACAGAAATTATTTATTTTGAGCTTATATAGTAAAACCAATGCCATTATCGTTAGTGAAGAATGTATTTGCACGGATAACAACTAGTTAAACAGCATATTATCGAAAAAGGTTTTGTAATCAATATTTCAAAAAATGTGGTTAGTGATTGTAACAATTATTGAACAAAGCCAAAAGGAACGTGATAAGCTAACTACCTAGATAAAGATGTATTGTTGGAATTTTCTAATGACGAACCTACGGAATTTCAAATACCTGGAATGAATAATGACTAATCGACACGTGCCTGTACTACTTGCTCTGACTGTATTACTTGCACATCAAAAAGTTTTAGCATCTACTACTGCAAAATATCCAATAACTCGAGCGGAAGTTAAAGTTTTAACAATTCCTTCAGGGGTTCAGGGTAAAACACTCGATAATATTTTTCTTGGTCAAGTTCCTAAAAGATGTATTGTCGGATTTGTTAACAACGCAGCATTTAATGGAACTCTTACGAAAAATCCATTCAACTTTGAAAATTATCATATGAATACATTTAGTTTATATATTGATGGTCAACAAATACCTTCAAAAGCTTTGCAACCATCATTCGATGATAATACTTTCAGTTCAGCCTATCATACGTTATTCTCAGGCACGGGAATCCATTTTTTAAATGAAGGGAACGGAATATCTAGGGAACAATATGCAAAAGGCTATTGTCTCTTAGCATTCGATTTAACTCCTGATTTATCAGCTCACTCTAGTCATTGGAATCTTATAAAGCACGGTAGTGTGAGGCTAGAAGTTCGCTTTGATTCAGCTATTCCTGAAACAATAAACTGCATCGTATATGCAGAGTTTGACAATGTTATTGAAATTGATAAAAATCGTAATGTAAGCGTGGACTATAGCAGCTAAGAAACCTAATTTCTGTAAATAGATTAAGTTATAATTTGTACCTACATTATTATTAAGGTTTGTAATAAAACACTGATACAAGAAATATTTTTTGTTTTTATTTAAGTTATGGACCATTATTTTTAATAAGACTATGCTGTGATAGCCTAGTGGTTAAGACGTCCACCTTCTAATCGGAGGTCGGGGTTCAATTCCAGGCACGCACCTCTAACTTTTCGAAGTCTTGTGCGTTTCAAGTACTTAATTAAATAACACTGTTTTAATGGTGAAGGAAAACATCATGAGGGAACCTGCATGCTTGAGAGTTCTCCATAGTGTTCTTAAAGGTGTGCGAAGTCTGCCAATCCACACTCAGCCAGCGTGGTAGACTATGGCCAAAAAACCCTTCTCACGAGGAGACCCGTGCTCTGTAGTGAGCCGGCGATGGGTTGATCATGATGATGATGATGATTTATAATATATCTGAAATAACATGGTCTTACGTCCCATTCATGTATGATCCTCGGCAGCGATAAGATCAGTAGTATTGAAGTAATATGAATACAATAGGGATAAAGACATATTTAAGAAGAATCCACCCAAGTCTGCAAGACAATGTGTATGCCGCAAACCGGTTACCGATTTATGTTGAAACACCCGCCTATTTAATAAGCAATCTAGACCCCGATTATAAACCAGGATCGCATTGGATAGCCATATATATAGATACAAATGGTGTTGGACAATATTTTGATTCATTTGGACGAGCACCACCAAAATATCATAAGCAGTTCTTGGAAAGAAACACAAGAATATGGCAATTCAATACAAGGCGGATACAGAATGATTACACATCAGTTTGTGGAGAATATTGTATAATGTATTTGTATTTCATGTTTACGGGTTACTATACAAGTTCAGATTTTTTAGATTTATTCAATGGAAATACAGTAGAGAATGATATATTTTTATGTGAGTTATTTAAATCAATATTTGAAGGCTAATAAAGAGTAGTTATGATTCATGCGTTTCCTTTAAAACCCATAGAATGAAGCAACGAGCCAGCGAACAATAGAGCGTCATTAGTAGGTGATAAAGCAATTAGATAACGAAGTAGGGATTAGTTTTTCGAAAAGCTAACTTTGCAACCGTTAGAGATACGACGTCGGGAGTGAGCGCAATCGATTCAGCGTACCCCAAAACCTTTTTTTTTTTTTTTTTTTTTTTTTTTTTTTTTTTTTTTTTTTAGGTTTCGATCTTGACCGAGGCATGGAGGGGGCTGAGGCAGCGAGGCATGGGAGGGGGCCAGGGCCTGGGGCAGAACCGGCGAATCCCTTACTACTTGCGGGTTTGAAAAATACTAAATCACTTTTTTACACACAATTTGTTATACCTAGATTTAAGTATTATAACTAGATAAAATTATTGTGTTACGTGTTATACATATTGTCGACGATACCTATAACAGGTGTGCGGAAAATCTCATCAAGTTTATGAATACACCTGCTTTGTAAACTCTGTGAAAATTTCTTCTTAAATAAATAAAATATTATACTTATTAAAAATATTATACTTATGCACTAAAACTATAATATAAGGCAAATGGTTATTGGAATTGGATTGTGGTAAGGTAGTATAATAATAACGCTAAGTTTTGCTAGTGTTCTGATTTATCAATATTTTATCTAGATTCCGTTACAAAATATACTAATGATTATGATACCTACAACTTCTTACGGTATTCGCAGTAAATTTAGAAACTTTATTGGTCGCTAATAAAAAATTTGAAGAAGATATCTGTTTAATTTGGACCGATTTAGAAAATAAACAGAGCCAAGTATATAACAACTGTAAGTATATAACAATTTCAAAAGTTTGCCTAAAAATATGTTTTCTTTTGCCAAAAATAGGCGTAATTTCAAACGTCGATCTTACGTCGATTTGCAATTTTTAATTTGCTGATTTTGATTAAAAATAATTGTATCTCAAGCAAAATTCATTCACCCAGTCTCTCTCGGGGTAATGTGCAGTTAGAGGGAAAGGGTGACACTGACACGCACATAATATAAGGCTGTTACTGGACTTCGTCTGTGTTGGTGTTAGCTGGCGGGCGTGCTCTGCCTTTTTGAAGTGTTTTTTTTTGTTAAAACTGACTGGAAAGCGCTCTAAGTGGGTGCCGTGCGTGTGTCGGCGAGCGCCGGCATAGACGGGGTCCATACTTGTATAGTTTAACTAACTTGTTACAAATAACTAGAAACTTGACATTGGCTAATCTTTGTAAAGCCAGAGAGAGAGAAAAAAAAGGCTGTTACTTGTTTCCGTTATCTATGGACTGTCACTATTTTAGGTTCCACCTACCAAAGAGCCATCGCTTCTACAATCTCAGGTTAGAATCATCACAATACACAATGGCTTGATAAATAGATACATAAACGGGTACGTAAATCATACATCATACGTAACAAAAGGTAGAAGTTAATAAGTCCTGTAATTTCAGTCTTATATGTAGTACCTTATGATGGTATTATCAGAGAACATATCTAATTATTGCTGAGGCGAGTGCGGTTTGATTTAACCACTGATTACATGGCATCACTATGTGCAATGTGCACTTCGTAATGTCTACCTAGATACATTATTTTATCTTCGTACCTCTTCGTACCTACTGTTTTTTTTTACATTAAGCGCTTTTTTTGGCGATGTTACACACGACATATTTCAGTCTAATCTAAAACTTTTTCGATAGAAGTTCTTTTATTTAAAGAAAATTTAACTCTAGGTGTGTTAAGACTTAATGCAAAGATCTGTGGAGGTGGAAGATGTATTTAGGATAGATTCATTCTTTCATTACACCGAATAAAAGTGACCAAAAATAGATGCCGGTGCCCGCAACAAGATAAAATATGTCTTAAAGGTACCTACCAATAAGTACTTACCTAATACCTTTTCCAAATTGCTGTGGTTCGATACTAGATACAATATCACAAAAAAATAGGTATACATACTTAGATAGGTAGGTCTCTACCTCTGAAGGTGAATAAATAAAACGCTCATCGCAATAAAGACTTAATAACTTAGGTAGATATCGATAGATTTGAGGAAAATATCTGTGATTAAATTAATAATAATGCATTGAATTCCCCATCTTAAATTTAAATTAATATCACGGTAAGTTATAAGGGTTAAATACTTATCTTATAAAAATAATATAAGTCCCAGGTAAGTAGACTAACTATTATATTTAACCTACCTGATAACTTCGAAAAAACATTAATTACATACATATATACATACCTGTTTCATATTCACCTCAGATTAGATGTTCACTAAAATAATAATTAATCATTTAAAACACATTTTCTTTCACTATTGAAGAATTTTCACAATAATTTTTAACCGCGAAACCGTTAGGTGAATCGTATCTGAATACGCATACGAGAGATAAAATTCATGCGTACCTACGTAACATCGGTGATAGACAAGTAACCACCACAAAAGGAAAACTAGCACTGAGGCAGTAACAATGCGCGCTATGATTTATTTCTGTTTGCTGCAGCAACATATATGTATGAAAATCTGCTAGAGATGGCCGTCATTATACCTAAAGCATCAATTTTCAGAGGAAAAATCATAGCGGATTTAAAAACTGTTGTCACGGTGCATTAAACACTTTTTTTTTGAGTTTCGTACCTCAAAAGGAAAAACGGAACCCCTATAGGATCACTTTGTTTGTCTGTCTGTCTGTCTGTCCGTCCGTCCATCGTGTCTGTCAAGAAAACCTATAGGGTACTTCCCGTTGACCTAGAATCATGAAATTTGGCAGGTAGGCAAGTCTTATATAGCACAAGTAAAGGAATAAATCTGAAAACCGTGAATTTGTGGTTACATCACAGAAAAAAAAATTAAAAGGTGTTTTAATTTTCAAAGTAAAATAACTATATTAAGTGGGATATCATATGATAGTGCTTTACTTGTAAATTCTAAAACAGATTTTTATTTATTTTTAAGCATAATAGTTTTTGATTTATCGTGCAAAATTTCGGAAAAATACCCGAGTACGGAACCATCAGTGCGCGAGACTGACTCGCACTTCGCCGGTTTTTTTTGTTGCAGTTGGAATCTTGCAATCTTTTGAAAATATCCGTCATTCGATACAAATCAATATTGTCCGAAGACACCTTACATGCCATTTTCTGAGGAAATTGTGATATCTAAGAAGGAATGGACTGTGTGGACTTCGGTGCAGGGCCCAGGGAGTCTCCATTTGAGAAATGCCTAACGGGCTCGTCCTGTTGGAAAAGAATCGCAATCTCGAATGACTGCTGACCATGAAAGCATGAGGTACAGCAAGCTATCACCTTCGCATTTGATATGGCAATAAGTAAATGGCCACTGAGCATTTGGGAGTTGCGGGTAGAGCCCTTAGTACCACTAGGTACAGGGCTCAACCCTATGAAACCCTAAGAAACTTATATGTAGCTGACGTGTTTATTATTATGTCCAAGCTCCTCTAAAAACACGTCAGCTACAGCCTACATAATATTATAGGTATTAGTTTTCAGCGTGATTACAACATTTTATGGACTTTGTCAAACTTCGTTTTTATGGAGCGCAATTGAAAGACACTTCTCAATTTGCATGATTGCTATCTATTAATTTCCTACTCATAAAAGTGATTAATTATTTAATCGTTTACATAGGTTATGCATATTCAATCAATAAAAAATCAATAAATCTTCTGACTATTTAACTATAACCCCAAGCGTTTTGAAAACTGATTTGGCTTTGCCTATTCTGTTTACGAGTATATCGATATAAAGCCAAAAGTAGTATAATTTTCAATTCTTTATCTGCGTGTTTGTGCAATTATCATGTTGAAATTATCGACTTTGGCAAAGTACTCTAAGCTGATATTTCGGATTATCATATACTTAGGATGGCCTTTATCCCGAAAAACAAAAGAATTTGTTATTGGGTTAGGGCAGAAAATTCTTATTGTTGATACTTTACTTTTTACTCCGTTAAATATTTACCGATTTTTGCATTTTTTTTAGGGTTTCATAGACAGTAAGAATATTTCATAATGAATAATAATAAACAAAATTTTAATATTCCACCATCTTCTTCAAATTCTTAGTCGCGCCCTAATCGGGAAAATTCTTCTGGGTTTTCAATAATCCAAGCTTAGTAATATTGAACCTACTCTCTACCAGGAAGGCACTTGATATTCTAGAGGCGTTTGACAATACTGCTGGCCGGGCCTGCCGTACTTATAGGTACGCGGCAAACGGGATTTCCGAAAACACGCTTTATGTGGTGTGGTAATCACTACTAACGATGGTATTATCAATGTTCCATTTCCATACCAAAAAAAACGGCCAAGTGCGAGTTAGACTCGCGCACTGAGGGTTCCGTTCTCGGGTATTTTTTCCAACATTTTGCACGATAAATCAAAAACTATTACACATAAAAATAAATAAAAATCTGTTTTAGGATGTATGCCCTTTCATATGATACCTCACTTGGCATAGTTATCTTATTTTGAAAATTGAAACACATTTTGATTTTTTTTAATGATGTAACCAAAAATTCGCGGTTTTCAGATTTATTCCTGTACTTGTGCTATAAGACCTACCTACCTACCATTCTAGGTCAACGGGAAGTACCCTATAGGTTTCTTGACAGACACGACGGACGGACGGACGGACAGACAGACGGACGGACGGACAGACAGACGGACCGACAGACAGACAGACAACAAAGTGATCCTATAAGGGTTCCGTTTTTCCTTATGAGGTAAGGAACTCTAAAAATGCGAAACTGTGTCTGCCTGCCTGTCTCTCTGTCCGACAACTACTGGCTGTTAACGGCCCATCTCTTTCATTTAGTGTAGTACGGAGACGGCTCGCATCCCGAACCTGTATATACCTAACCCGGAAAATCAGAGTTCCTTCAGGATTTTTAAAAAACCAAAATCCACAAGAATGAAGCCACGGGCATCATCTAGTTCTTAATAATTTTGTCATCGTACGTCAATAGTAATATTACCTGCTAGCCAAAACCCGATTTTAGGATAAACTTGTTTTGCATAGGCCAAACTGGTAGTGTTTTGGTTTGTTAACGGCCGAAATTAATAAATATTATATCAATCCTATCCTATCTGTAATCTGTCGATAGGTTACTTAGCAACCTTAGATAAAAATGGTCTAATTAATAACATTGTTATTTGTCAAAAATTGTATGGTCTTTTTTGACAATAAAAGTTTTTTTAAGTAACTTATTGACATATTACAGCTGATAAGATTGAGTTAATTGAGTAATTAGATATATTTTAATTTTAACCGTAATTATTACAAAAACTATCAGATATTTGTTAAAAACTGATAAGAATCTTTAAAAATGATTTTTAATTTTATTGATTTGAATTTTAAACGGTTTCAATCATTCATTGTATGCGCTGGGAACGGATCAATGATAAAATCATAATAGGTTCCCTAAAATCGGGTTGGCCGCAAGGGAGGTAAGTATTAAATAGCAATATTTTAAAGCGGCTTTTTAATTAAAGAGAGAAATAAAGAAAGATGAAATCCATTCCAAATGCTCTTGTAGGTAACTATTTTTATGCGGATTATTAAAAAGTTCGGATGGGGTTTTTATAAACCTCAATCCAGGAGGACAAAATTGCGGGCACCAACTGATACAAAATAAAAGCGCGAGTGAAGCGTGCGAGAATTTTTTAAATATTTACCTACAACAAAAAAAGGTGAATTCAAGAATGAATGTACATACAAGTATATACCTATATGTATTTAAAATAATTTCACTTTATGTCTGAGATTTCGGGGGAGTTTGGACCCCTATACCCCCTTTCCGGTGTTAATAGATGGGCGGCGCCACACCGAACATTTATATTTAAGTAGGTACCTATACGTACTTAATAAAAATTATAATAGCCCCTAATTCACACGAACGTTATAAAAGCGTTGCGTTAAAACCTGGCGTTGGCGGGTATTAAAGTTGTACGCGTTAAAAAAGCGTTGTCGTGTGAACAGATACTCATGCATTTGTTCTATTTGAACGCTTTTTTAACGGACGTTAAAAAGCTCTCTTATGAATGGGGCCTAAAGGTCCGAACTCATAGGACGCATCACGCGAGGTCCCAGCACGGGGCAAACGTCTGGTTTCTATGCATATACTATTTGTCTACAATATAATAGGTATACTACTATACAATAATCTCAATGTCATGTAATAAGATTTCAGACTTCTTAGGGCCGGCGCACGTATTACGGCGGAGCGCAGCGCAGAGCATGCCCGCGAAATTTTCTAATCGCGTGACACATTACGCGAATTTCTGCCAGAGAATGCGCGAGCACGCGCGGGACTGCGCGCGGATGCGCGAGTATCCGCACGGATGCACAATTGATTTTAGATACTATTTCAATGAGGACAATGTCGATAATATTTTGACTGTGATAAATGCTCTGCGCTGCGCTCCACCATTATGTGTGCCGGCCCTTATAAGTAACAAATAGTAAATCTATCATAAACATTGATTTTAGAGTCAGTTTTTCTCAGATCATAAGCATGAATTAGACTGCATCACGTCAATACATTGCAAGTTGCTACATTAGCTAGCATTAGGTACCTACTTAAGTTGTTAGTAGAAGTAAGTATTTATTATTCTTGATTTTATATCCTTTTGTCTTTTGTTACAATAATATAATAATGGTAACATGATGTGACACAAATACAAATCTTGTTTTATTGCTTTATCAAGTACCTGTATTGTAAAGTGGCTTAGAGACTACGACAGTAAATTAATGTTACCTTATCTGAATGTCTTCGACGACAATGGACCAACAGATCGTCTTTGAATCTACGAACTTTCCGATTCAAGATAATCACGTATTTTTACCCGAATACGGCAAAGCCAAAAGGAAGGGTTATGATTTTATTAAATCTAAGTTGGTACTTATTGCGGCTGGAAAAAACTAGAAATGAAAAGAGATTTTATATCCGTTGCAGGCAACTAACTAGAAGGATTCTTAAGAAGAGCGAACGGCTCCCACCACCAGGGCGGGTTTCAGGGCGCACGCGCCGCCGGACCGGGCGGAAAAACAATATTTTTTTAACCGACTGTGGCGAAAACCGAAAGGAGCGTTACGTGTTTCACCTATGTTTACTTTGTATGTCCGTTCCTATGTGCGCTCATATCTACTCAACGGGCCAACCGATTTTCATAAATGACTGGGTCACTGGGTAGTGGGTAAGTAGGTACTTAAAATTCTTAAAGAATCAAAATGGCGGATTTTATGTGCTTTAAATTTAATGCGAGGGCTGAAAAAGATAAGAAAGTAAACATGTAAAGACATGTACGACAGGTACATTAGTCGGTTTCAATGTGTATGTCGCAGGTATAATATTGTCCGTCGTAAAGCCGTGATCTTTCGTGATTATAATCTCACTAGTGATATTGTATAGCGGCCTCAATGATCAGAGGCGCTAGTAACAGGCGGTCGAAGTTTTTCCTCGTCATTATACGAAGGGGAAAAACTTTGATCATCTGTTATTTATTTTATCTTTGATTTATTAACACCATGCTGCTTGCCATAATTGCAAATTATACTGGAACCGTTCCATTGAATTTCATTAGGTATGTAGGTGCCTACCTACTGTAATCAACTCGCACTTGATTGAAAAGCTTTTAGCATGTTTTTCGTAGTAATCGATTCATAAAAATATTACGCTTCGCTTTCGATTTTTCTGCACTACGTAAAACAAAAAACAATGCGCTCGCTTTGCTAAAACTTTTAGTTAATCCCCGAAACCCCCGTCAAGTCGGACAAAAAGTTGTTTTCTCATGAGTCATGAGATAAATCGGTTTAAAATTTGGCCCTGATAATCTTGGCCTAGGATTATTTCTATCAAAGAAATTTTGTCCTATCGTGATTCCTATTTCATGACGATTTTGGATTCAAACCTCAAAAATCTCATTTTCAAATATCAAAGTAATATGGTTTACTCGGTTTTTAGTGTTTTATTAAAGTTTTCGAATAATGGGCTACGACAGTCGCAAAATTTTCGTATATTTGCTTTTTTTTAATTTTCGTATTTAGTATAGGGTCCTATATAAATACCAGTAAGTATGGCTTAGATAGGCAAGTAGGTATACAGTCGAATCGACTGTATACTTACCTACTACTAGGTAAATAGGTTCCTACTCACGATTCTTATAATTAATTCAATCTGAAACCCTTTAATTCCATATAAATAATTATTATTAATATTATTCATATACATAGTACATACGTAGTATATTATATAAGTATGTACTTATATCAAGCATCAGATTTTATCAGATGTTAGTTAAGGCCGTAGGTCCTTTCCTACTATATATTATTAAGTTATTTTATAAGTATTATTGCATTAAATACTTATTATTCCTTTTGATGTACGAAGCCCTAAAAATACTTAATGTTACCCCCATTTTTCTCTATAAAAAGGACTATTGATATTATTTACAATAAAAAATTATTTAAAGTGAACGTAATTTTAGTGTTTAGGACTGAGCCGAGCCACATTTGTTAAAAGTTTCTTTCACAATCATTAAAAATGTTGGAATGTGTGAGAAAAAGGACACTTAGCTAACCACAGCGCTTTAAATATAGGTAGATGGATTCTCAAGGAATGGTCAGTGTAATAATTGCGTAATTAATCACGATCACACGTGCAGTATGTATGCTTCAGTTTATTGTTCACTAACTTTATCGAGCTTGCACGGGCGCGTCGTTAATGACTATAGGTTCAGGAGCTGGCGAACAAAACCATGTTAAGTAAAAGGGTGCTTCGATGGAGGAACGCAAGGTATTTAACCCTTTCAAGTAAAGATTTTTATATAAACCTGTGAGGATGATACTGCCATTACCGCAATTAAAGTGCCATAAGCCTACGTTGACGTATTTTTTTTTTTAAATTCACTATAGGTAAGCGCTTGACCACAATCACACCTGATGGAAAGTGATGATGTGGTCTAATATGGGACGCGTTTACCTAGAAGGTGCCTATTCACTCTTGTTTTAAAGATACCCGGATTATAATTGGTAGGAAACACAGATCGCGGAAGAGTATTCCAAACCTTAGCCATGCGTATGAGGAATGAAGACGCAAAACGTTTCGTGCGTGTAGATGGAATGTCAACGACATAAGGATGAAAACTCGCCCGACGTCTTGCGGTTCGGTGGTAAAATGGTGAAGGGGGGACAAGATCGAAAAGTTCCTTAGTTTACAAATTGCGAAAAACCAAGTAAAATTTGAATTTCGCGGGCAGACCCGTCGCTTGCCCCTTAAGTATGAGATACTATATTAATAGGTATATCTAATATGTTTCACTTAAAAATAGATATTTCAGCCAACAAGAAACTAGGTTCCTCTTTTATATCTCCTGTATACTAATAAATGTTGAGATCACAATCCATTTTCACAAACTGTAAAAGCAATTTGCCAAGCAGTTTTGCTTCACTTATTTACTAGGTACTTATTAGCGGAGAGATTGAAATGGCACGTAACATCCTTTAAAAACTATTCTTTAGACTACCTACCTGCATCATAATATTGTTTACATACTATAAAATTTATTGCTATGTACGTAAAAACCAATAGGTACCAATATACTACTTCTTGGCGATTACTGATTAGTCTTGCACATGTAAGTAGGTATATATTTTCACTGAAACTGATATGATCTTGAATTCTTGATCACAAAGCACTGTAAACATAGGTACGTTTAAAGTTTTCCTAGGTTATTAATGTTCTGTGATTTAATGTTTTAGAAATTAAGGCTTCCGGTCAAAATAATAGTAGGTAAACTATTATGAGAAACGTTTATAAATTTTCAGGTACCTATAGCGTATAATTGAACTGGTTGGTATGAATTGCCGCGCACGACTAACGTTTTCATTATCAATTAAAGTACCTAGGTACTGTTTGCTAATGCTTTGACCTATTCATAATGTAGAGTGTAGACTATTAAACTATGGGCTGAAAGGGAATCATAATTAATAATTTAAGGATAGCAAAATAATATAGGTAAGTATATCTTCCTACCTACCTATATACCTACACCGTGTGCCTACACTGTGCCACAAGACGTGAGCTCGTAGTCAAAGCACAGTCAAAGGCTAATTTGCCACCGAATATTAAATAAGGGTTCCGTTTTTCCTTTTGAGGTACGGAACACTAAAAACCGGACAAGTGCGAGTCGGACTCGTACAAGAAATAATACTTACCTAATAAGTTACTTAATAATAATATTTTTTTTGTGATGTAACGATGAATTCACGGTTTTCAGATTTTTCCCTTTACTTGTGCTATGATATTATCATTGATTGCCAAATATTGATTCTAGGTCAACGGGAAGTACCTACCCTTTAAATGTTTTTTCGTTTGACGAGTGTTGAAGTCTTGACAAACAACAGACTGATAGACAGACAGACAAAGAAGTGATTCTTTGATGGACCCTTTTCGTCTCTGAAGATACGGAACCCTAAAAAATAATAAGTGTATTGTGCATTGAAATAAATTACCTACATAAATTAAAAAAAATCCAGTACTTATTATCGGTCATGCATACAAATAATTACATTCCATAGATTGCTCAAATGCTTTGTCGAATACAGAATTTGTTTACGGCAGTAGGTAATTAAGCATTTGTATTACGTTTATGGTATTATGTATTTATGCCCATCGTCAACATAATATCAACATTTTGCACGAATCACGATAAATCAAAAAACTATTATGCATAAAAATAAATAAAAATCGGTTTTAGAATGTACAGGTAAAGAAAGCCATATGATAACCCACTTAGTATAGTTATCTTTCTTAGAAAATTGAAACACATTTAATTTAAAAAAAAAAAATGATGTAACAACAAATTCGCGGTTTTCAGATTTATTCCTGTACTTGTGCTATAAGACCTATAGTTATCTTACTATGAAATTTGAAACACATTTTTTTTCTGTGATATGTAACCACAAATTCACGGTTTTCGGATTTATTCCTGTACTTGTGCAATAAGACCAATCTACCTGCCAAATTTCATGATTCAACGGGAAGCACCCTATAGGTTTTCTTGACAGACACGACGGACGGACAGACGGACGGACAGACAGACAGACAACAAAGTGATCCTATAAGGGTTCCGTTTTTCCTTTTGAGATACGGAACCCTAATATTAAATATTAGTTAAAGCGAAAAATATCGTTGATAGTAAAAATATTATATTTCTCAATGTGACTGGGCTAGTTATATTAAAATAGTGACTGCGAGATGTTATAAACAGACAGCAACAGAAGGTTTCTATTTTTAGTAGGTAGAACCAAACTAATTAGTATCAATAGCATAGTCTTAACTACTACCAGAAATTGAAATTTTCCGCATCTTACATTTTTAAAAGTTCACTTTTTCTAAAATCCGAAGAAAGAAGCTGCAGGGAATTAAAGATACTCGTACTTATCAGTCGTTACTTTCATTGCTCATTATTTTGAAATTGGTTTCGTCTTCCAACTTTCCGAGCATACGAAAATTGATACGCATACTTTCCTAATAAAATAGTTGTTTAGATGATATGGCTTATGTAAATGTTTGAGCATATACCTAGATAGCATTGTCTCAGAAAACAATAAAGGTTTGGACACACAATGTGCGATAGTAACATCAATCGCGAGTTGTACCTAATCCTCAGGCTGCGCGCACTTTGCTTGCGTTTTCGAACGAAATTCGACCGCGTGCGAAGACCTACAAAACCTCACAAACAATCCCGATCCTTCAGGTATTAGTGGGTGCTCATCTTCTTACGTTGGTCCCTCAATTGAGAGGATCGTAGCGCCCTCGAGAATTGTATGAACATATTCACAAATCACACTGCGAAGTACCTACACGTAGAGGGATTACAAATCATACAGGCGTTCACATCAGGAATATTATAACACCACCACCTCTGCATGGTGCGTCCCGCATCTCACGTTTGGTCTGCCCATACCTCAACTGTTTATTCTCATACGACCTAGATGGCTACTATCGGTCGTAACTAGTAAGGCCCTTCCGGATAACTGTATGCCATTAAATGTTTAGGTCAACTACTTCTACACATTAGAAGTATTTCCTTGAGGCCTACCTAATATTTCTAATAGTGAGTCGTTTGGAACAATGATTTCATTATAAAAAGTAAGCAGGTAGGTACCTGTCTGTATTATGTGAAATTCATTATATTGTGAGCATCTATCCATAGGTACTAATCACATCACACTATCACACTAATATTATAAAGGCGAAAGTTTGTATGGTGTGTGTGTGTGTGTGTGTGTGTGTGTGTGTGTGTGTGTGTGTGTGTGTATGTTTGTTACTCCTTCACGCAAAAACTACTGGACGGATTTGGCTGAAATTTGGAATGGAGATAGATAATATCCTGGATTAGCACATAGGCTACTTTTTATCCCGGAAAATCAAAGAGTTCCCACGGGATTTCGAAAAACCTAAATCCACGCGGGCGAAGTCGCGGGCATCGGCTAGTTAATATTATAAATGCAAAAGTGTGTCTGTCTGTCTGTCTGCTACGTTTTCACGGTCCAACCGCTGAACCGATTTTAATGAAATTTGGTACAGACGTGGGATACATCCCGGGGAAGGACATAGGCTACTTTTTATCCTGGAAAATCAAAAAGTTCCTACGGGATTTAAAAAAACCGAAATCCACGCGGGCGAAGCCGTGGCGTAGGTCTTACTTATTGGAAACTCGTTGATTTTCCAGGATAAAAAATACCTAACTGATCTATACATATCCATGCAATACTTGCTTACCTAATTCCTAATTATACGAACAATTTGGGAGGTCCGTGGTAAGTCGTAGAACACAGCAATTAATAGTAGATAAATATAAAGGTTTAAATGTAGGTAGGTACATTAGTTTATACCTAAGTCTAACTTTAAACACATCACATTAGATATTATCTTGCCACTTTGGAGTAAACAAAAGAAAATTGCGTTACTGCTGTATGATTGTATTGAAACTACTAAGTAGGTATAATAAAACGAAGTAGGCAGGCTTCCTTCTTCCATACCCGTCTATGCCCGTACCTACTTTGGATACTTTCCAATATAAGATGTAAAGACGATACTATTTCTGAACTAGACGGTCTACGTGCTTAGAAATAATCATTGTAAATAAAAACAAACATTTTCATCTTCATCACATCCGCGAGGTACGACTTCGCGACGACCTAGTCTAGACTAGAGGCTAGAGAGTCTATACTCTATACCTAGCCTCTATCCCTCTAACCTAAGAAACTCCAACTGTAGTATCATAAAGAGAAAAATATACTTAAAAAAGTCGGTCAAGTACGAGTTGGATTCGCACGCGAAGGGTTCCGTACCATTATACAAGAAATACACTTTCTAATTTTTTTAAATTTTCATGGTGGCCGTTTTGAAAAATTAAAAAAAAAAAATTTAAAATTAAAATTTTTTGTTACAGCAGCAATAGAAATATATACGGTTCACGAGATACAGCCCGCTGACAGACGGACAACGGAGTTTTAGTACTTAATAGGGTTTCGTTGGCTTGGCACCCTTCGTCTATGAAACTTACCTACTTAGACTATGTTTTTTTGGAATTTGACGATATTATTATTAAAGGTAGGTAGAGAGTTTTTAAAGGAGAGAGGCGTAATTTTCAGTGATTGTACCCAATAGAAGACCGCTTACTGGGACTTTTGGTATTTAAAGAGATATTGCTTGATTCAATAGGCAGAGGACCATCTAGAAAGCAGTCAGTGGTAAGAAACAAAGATGCATCTGTGAGAGTTCTACTATAAAGTAGGTAGGTTTAATTATGTAATACGTACATAATTTGGGGTTTAAAATCAAACTTAAAAAAAAACTTTCTATAAACCGATTTTGATAAAACATTGCTATTAAAGTCATATTTTGAGCGTGAAAACTATTCAAATAGATACAGTTGTACTTACATTATCTTGAATTTCCAACATTTCAGCAGAGATTATAACCATGATCATCGCCGGTACATCGTTGTGTCTGAAAAATAAAACAAAACAGGTATTTATTAAAGTATCTTCAAAACCTTAGTAAACATTACATTTCAGTACAAAATACAACTGTATTACTCGGTCTCAAGTCGTTCTAAACATAATAAATGAATATCGTTTAAAATTATTGAAATCATAACTTATCATTAACTCAGTTTTGCGTAAATGTGGTACCTGTGTTCTTTAGAATTAAGGTGTTCCTAGTTCCTTAATAAAAATACAAAAGTAAAGGTTATTACCGGGTAGTTAGAATAATATTATATTTCCATTGATCCGTTGAATCAATGTTTGACACGTTTACAATGTTACCCGTGACGACTGTAGTTTGGTTCTTATCTAAATAAAATACCCGTAGAATTACTTGTAAACATTTTTAGTCTGTCATGTGTGCCATAGTTAAACAAAGTTTAGTCTTTGGTCTTAACTCAAGGCAGTGTTTCCACTATTAGACATTTCGCCATAATTGAAGGTGAAACGGGTAATGTTAGGCTTCCGCTTGGAGCTCTTTTCAGAGACGAGAGATTAAGGGTAAGGCGTAAAATAAATAAACTTCATCAGATGTTAACCTCATTTTTTATCCCACCTTATGTATACATATTTTGTTTATTTATTTAAACTTTAAAATTTAGGATGACGAAATGATATAAAAACATGAGATGTTCTTCTAATTATGCACTCTAAATCAGGATAAGTAGGTATTTAAAAAAACGTAATTTGGTGAACTTTCACAATAACTAAGGCAAAACTAAAATCATAAGTGGAAACATTGAACCTAGCTGTCACTGATGACCATGGCCATGGAGGACTTTGTCTGTAGTGGCGTTTGTTGGCGCGCGTGTTGTGACTTTTTGGAGTGTTTTTTTGTTAGAAGTGGCCGGTTTTTGTGTCCCGCTGGTGTTTATTGGTGGTGGAACTGACCGAGGAATTGACTGAGAAGCGCTCTAGAGGGGCGCCGCGTGTATGTCGGCGGGCGCCAGAACGAACGACAGACGAACACACAGACGAAGTCCATACTTGTACATGTGGTTTTCCTAACTTGTAAATAACTACACACTTGACATTGGCTAATCAGTGTAAAGCCAGACGAGAGAAGAAAAAAAAAATGGCCATGGATCATGCTGTCAGTTAGTCTGTCAGACGTCAATGTCAGTGTCAAATCAAAATGATCAAAGCCAGAAGCCAGAAATGTAAATATTTATATTTTACATTAGTGTTGTAGTTATTCAATAAAATTTAGACCGAAATTGAAGTCTAAGTTTGCAATACATCATACATTTGTGAATAAGTATATGATACATCACACATGTAAGTATTTCTTGTAATATTTTTGGTGCAACTGTATTCCTAATATTTACCAGCTAATGCCCACATGTTGCTTTGCAAAACATTTGATTTTATTGCATATAGTAACATAATGGCAGCATAGGATGTAATATTTCTGTTACTTTGACATATAATCTTTCTGCTATTCAAATATTATCAAAATCTGTTTCATTGTGGTTGAGTAATAAACATTCAAACTGGCCTCGATTCTGATGATTTTCTCTAAACCAAAATTTAGAGTATATTTGCATCTTTTTCTTTTTAGTATTGCTAAAAAAACGGGAAATGAATTTCAAATTTAAAACCCCTTTTTAGTGCACTCTACAAACTTAAAAAATAGGCTCACGACTGGCACCTAGAAGACACCAAGTTTAAAATTTAAACCTGTCAAACTGGGTCTGTCCTTTTCCTATTATATTAGTTAGGAAAGGATGTGAATACTCTAAAATTTAGTTGCGGTCAGAATCGGCACCAGTGTAGCATTAAAAACACAAAGTTGGATTTGTTTAAATAATAAGATTTTAAGACTCCGTATATTTTTTTGTCAACTTCTAGACTACTTGAAATAAAATAATTACAATAAATAGAAACACGTTATGGTTCCTGCACACAATCTTAAAATTTTATAAAAATTTATAAAACTCATCCATACTAATATTATAAATGTGAAAGTGTGTCTGTCTGTCTACTAGCTCTTCACAGCCCAATAGTTTAACCAATTTTGATGAAATTTGGTACAGAGTTCGCTTACATGGACAAGACATAGGCTACTTTTTAACATGGAGTTCCCACAGGAGTCCCGAAGACCCATCCATTTAACCAATTTATATGAATTTTGGTACAGAGCCAGCTTGCGTCCACGAAATGGAGTCCAGAAAGCAGAGTTTCCACGAGATTTCTAAAAAATCATTTGGTATTATCTAGTAGAATATAAAAAAGAAGATATCTTATCAATATATTAATAAAATAGCTTGTTTCCAATTAAGTATTTAATTTGTTTGGTTGACTACTGCGTTAAACTGCATTGCCACTTATAAGTTCCGGTCACATTAACGGCCAACAACGCGATGCTCAACGGCGTTTCCCGTTAAACTTAGATGTAGCCACGATCAATGTACACAATTCACAATGCCGTTTGGCGCTAGACGATTTTAACCCCAATTCAGTTGGCATAAGACGTTAACCATTCACGTGTGGCCACTCAGTTTAACGCGTTGATTATCGCGACAATTATGGCGTTGTTGGGCATTGACGATAACCTTAATGTAGCCGTACATTACAGTTGTCACCAACTGTTCAGGTGGACAAAATTGGAACTAGAGTCACGTCAGTCGTCTTTCAAAATCCACGCCAGATTTTTATTTATTTTTATGCATAACAGTTTTTGATTTATCGTGCAAAATGTCGGAAAAAATACCTACCGGAAACCTCGGGTGAATATTTTTAATAACAATACAAAATTCTCTACTAACGTGTGATGCTCTCAAATACTTAATTAACTGCTTACGATTCGCTAAAGTAGTTGTCAACTTGGTTACGAAACACGAAGGTCCGATGTTCGAAAGCGGCCCTGCACTACTTTCTATAGCTGAGAATTGAGACTTGTACTAGATGCCTCCTTAACCGAAGCTTCCAGCTTCCGTATGTGATGCCATCTGTAGAAAATTGTTCTAGGTTCGTCTGTTGAATAGTTTATTGGTCACTCTATCATGGATCGCAAGGATGAAACCGATGAAACCTTTTTGAGCAAAGCGTCTGAACTTTCTATATACATTCGAGTTTTAAAAGTTTTTTATTTGAAAGCTTTAATATTTCAACAATGCTGCATGTTGCACCATACAGATTTGTTTGGTTTGTCGGATTATAGCGAATTAAGCTTTTTGGTTCCTTGTATATCATGGACTTCTGCAAAATAACGCCTGCTTCTATACTACATTTCAACAATGTGTTTTTTTTTTGGTGTGTTAATCTTGAACTAGAAACACGATTGGATTGGCGAAATAAATTTGAAAACTGCTCCAAACATAGATTTACTAACCTATAAGTTTTTATCAGAAACGGAATTAAGTTTTCTTTAGTTTTTTTAATTATGTAGATGATTACAATTTTCAAAATTATCATGTGATTATTTTTCTTTAACACAGTTTATTTTTAAGCCATTATGAATTGTACCTAAGCCACGTTGGAATTTGCCATCTACCTATATACTCGTATTTCCCGGAAAGCATAGAGTGTATAAATCTATCCTTCTCACATTTTATGCATCCGGGATTATCTCAAATACAATGAACCGATTTTGATAATTTTTTCACTATCGTTATTTTTTATGAAGTATTTATTTGTACATGTAAGTATATAAACCAAAAAAATTTGAAATTATCACAATTGAGTATTTCGAAGTAGTCATGTTTATCTACTCAGTAGATTTTTTTTCAGTAGATTCTACTGATAAATTATGCAGCTTGAAGGATGCGCAGAGCGCGGCATAAGTCTACGTCTTTAATTTGTGGTTAATTATTTATTATTATAAAATTAATGTAAATTTTATACAATACCATCCGCATATTACTAAAGCAGAGTCATTAGTAGGTAATCATTTTATCTTAAATACGAGTAGGTACTAATTTATTTTAATCTACGAAGATGTAACATCTTATTACTTACAAGTTTTTTAACAAGATAAAGTTCAATACTAAAACCCTAGCAAACCCTAAATGTACAGAGTTAGCTTATATCCCGGGGACGGACACTTTACGGACAGACGGCTACTTTTATCCCAGAGAATCAAAGAGTTCCACGGGATTCCTAAAGACCCATCCGCTTATCCGATCTGTATGAAATTTCGTACCGAGGTAGCTTGCGTCCCTGAAATTGACATAGGCAACTTTTTATCCCGAAAACAGTTCCCACGGCATCTTTGAAAATCTAAATCTACGCGGACGAAGTCGCGGGTATCCTCTAGTCCATCATATAAAATATGTCATCCGGGCCATAATATTGACAAATCGATAGACATCTCATTCATCAAAATCGGCTCAGTAGTTTAGGCGCTACGGTGGAACATAGGTATGTACATAAATAATAATATGTAAATAACTAAATAGTATATTATATTATATTGTTAAAATCATAACCTATCCTTTTGACTTTGCTTGCAAATCTGTAAAGCTTGTAATTTATAGTAGGTAAATAGCAAGCTTTATTACAGCTTTGTGATTCAAGTTATTTTGCAAATGTCACGTCTTGTGGCGATCTAATCGCAATATCTACATATTAATCGATTTTCATCTAATTTGAATAAATAATTATTGTGATAATAATCGCTTATTAATTTTTTCTTCATAATATTGATATCGATTTATTTATTATGTTCTGCATGTTGATAATACCTATTGACAGTTTTGACTTCTTTTGCAAGAGTAAGGATAGTACTATAGTAGGTATTACTATCTCCATTATAAGTATTATTCCTATTACTTATTAGGATTATGCTTACCCTTTTACCTACTGTGCTAGCTTCTTTTAGTTATACTCATCCTAACTTAGGAACGAAAAACTGTTTCAAATATCCATTGAGTTCTAAAGCCCGCTCTTGACTCGCGCGTGAATCGCGGTGAGAAAGCCTATGAACAAACAGCGCGAAACAACAGTTTGAATAATTTCGTACCTTCATCTTCGCGTTTCTTGCGGCAAACACGTATACCGCAAGAAACGCGTGAAATAGTAAACATGAATGAAGACAATCACACGAATTCAAAGCAGTTCGCGGCATGAAAAAAAAGCCTACGTTTTCATCGAAAACGCTTAAACAGATGGGCCGGGAAAAGCTATTAGACCGTCATATTTTCATATTTATAATATTAGCATGGTTGACATAAATTGTACACCAAATATAAATAGGTAACAATTTAAAATTAAACAAGAAAAACTGTAGAGCTTGCTTTATCGCTAAGAAGCGATTTCTTCCAGGCAACTTAGCAAATAGAAATAACAGGAATATAGTTATTTTCGGGGGTTTCCTGTTCAGAAATTTTTAGTAGGTATACTAGCCCGAAGTTAGGATTTAACCACCCTGTGCCTAAGAGAGAAGATAAAGACGGCGGTCATGCGCCAGCTGATCTCTCTCCAGTCGTGCCGATTTGCCGTTCCAGCGCGCTATAAGAGTGAGGGAATGGGGAATGCACTTGTGTACTACATATTATATTCCGCGCAGATGGTCTAATCTCTAAGGAGATTGGCTGCCGTGGCCGAAATTCGGTCGGAAGGGCGTATATTTTCACGGTGTTCGCTGACTTCAGTGCAGATCGGGCTTTAGAAACCAAAAGGCTTAGGTAATAATGCATCGCAATAGTACACAATCGATTTATTTCGAAATGCATTAAGTATTACGAATATCAAGTGACTAATTGCTTTATCATTAACTTATTTCTACACATACCTATACGGCAAACCAACCTAATGATTACAAAAATATTCCGCCATACATTTTTACATAAGCTTTGATGATATATTTAGCGAATAGAATATAATTTTTATTGCCAAAAATGGAACAGTTGACATTATTGTAATGAATGTGAAGACCACAGAAGACTGAAGAGACGATCTCCTCGTTAACTGTGGTAAATCTATTTGGCGACAATAATATTGTAACTTGTAAAAGTTTAAAAAATATTTTTTTTTGTTTGGTTTTCAGTCAATCCAACTTTATTTTAGGCGTATCTATGGCCTTTGCCATAGCATATCTATGTTTCAGTTGTTAATTGTTAGGTTGTAATGTTAAATGTAATGCCGCTTAAGTACTTTGCAAGTATTGGAAGCTTCGATTCGCCCTGCTGTCAAAGTTGAACAATCATAGACAAAATTATAACCCATCAATTAATCAGCCTGTTTCCGTCCACTGCTGGATATAAGCCTTCCACCGTTCCACGCCACCACACACAGGCCTCTGCGCTTTTCATCCACCCACTTCCCGCTAACTTCTCAATAAGGTCGTCAGTCCAACGGGCAGTAGATAGTCCCCTAATGTGCTTGCTGGTTCGCGATCTCCACTCCAGAATACGTCTGCCCCTGCCGCCATCAATCGGTTCTATGACAAACATGGCCTGTCCACGAATGCCGGTCACTTTGGTTCTCCAAAATAATAGTGCCTCGTCAAACAAGTACTTTATTACTTATTTGACCATCGCGGTCAACTACTTTTGTATGTGAGATACAAGCCATCGCACTCATCAAGGCCAATATTTTTTTTTTAAAGATTCAAGCAAAGACAATTGAAGTATATTAAACTAGTATAGATTCAAGCCATAGCGTAGATTGCAGTGAATATTAAACGCAGAATATCTCAGACAGAAATTGTTTTTGCCTTCCAGTTCAAGTCTTAATTCAATTCGTAGTTGTTTTGGCCAAAACAATAGTAATTATGTTATGTGGATATAAATCCGGCTCGGGGTTTAATTATTGTTAATTACCAAAAAGTTACTACGAAATAAGTTCCTGGGAATTCAGTCATCTAATATTTTAGCACATGTATGTCAAAACTCATCGAGGCCAATTTTTTTAAATTATTCCTCCTACGATTTCGCTTAGTTAGACCTTAGTTCCTACTTGCCTAATATGACGTTCCTACTCATCATAAACTTTACTTTGATAAATGCCAGACTTAAAGCTCAAGCCACACTGCGGGAAAGTCGAAGTGACGCGTCTTTGTAAAAATGTAGCAAAGTAAACTGAACTTCAACTCCACCACGTAATGTTCCTACATCAATTTGTGAAGATCAAATTCAACAAATAATACTTGAAGTTTAAACAAAGAAGCTCGTATTTGCGCATTCTTCATTTTGCCTCACACATACTTATACTTTACGTGATAGACAAAGTTAGGTAAGTACCTAAAGTAGTTTTGTAACATCACTTAATTAAATTAGTTATTAAATTTGAAAAGACGCATTGTTTCGCTTCGACTCTGCCGCAAAGTGCCTAGATTCTCAGACGTGCCGTAATTAAGCAACATTTTGTACTTTGATTAAGATCTATCAATAAAAGTTAATTGTTCGAAAAAAATACATAAGTACCGCTGTTATAATCTAAGAGCAAGACCCAAAAACATTTGCAAGAAACGTCTCTTTAGTTTTTTCGCGGTCAATGTACCTACTGTAACGACCTCTCTACAGTTTTTTTTATATAAAAGATCATTCGTAAAATTTATAGTAGTATATAATATATATAAAAACGTAAGTATTCTTTCAATCAAATAATATTTATTTTTATAACTAACAAGTTGGCTTTTAGTTTTGCACTGGTTCTTTTTCTTACTTCCAACTTGGGATACCTACGAGTACGTTTTTTTTTTGTCAACTACGCGAGGATATCTGTTTAGCAATCTGTATTTTTGGCAATTCACCAAATCCTTGATTCAAACTACTAATTAAATATGGATAAATATTATTAGGATACATTGGTTACTTCTTGAATAACTGTTCTTCTGCACTTGTTACAATAATTGTTCTTCTGCACATACTTAGGTAAAAAAATTCAAATGAGAAAAATAATTATTGAGAAAATGCGGACTCTAGTTTGTGAATTTTATCTTGTTTATAGTATGTCAAGGAGCTATGTGCCTACTCATGAACAAATAGAAATATTAGTTGACTTCATAGAAAGGAAACGCTGGCTCGCCACAGGACACGCCAGAACGACCCATGCCAGACAGCGCACACGAACTGCCTGGCAAGATGTAGCTCAAAAGCTGAACAAAGTGGATTGCGGATGTCGAAAAACATGGCAGCAATGGGCAAAGGTATTTTTCATATCTTATATACCTACGCGACGTTAATATAAAAAATATTTTAAATGCAGTGACAATGGGACACAATTCAAAAAAATATAAGTAGGTACGTAAGATGATAATAGGACGTGCCAGGAAACCCCATGCCAGATACGCGCCAAAGGCATTGCCTATATAAAAAAGCCGAATAGAGTCGAATGCAGCTGCCGGAAACATTGTATATTTTAGTGGGCGTTGAGCTTTATTATTATAAAAGTGTATTGAAAAACACCTAGAACTAATAAAGTGATTGATAAAACTAGCATTTTTTATTTAAGGTAAAGGCTGCAGCTCTCAAATTGAATACTCTTTATATTACTTCACGATTTTTCGTATTTGTGGATTTTGTTATGTAAAAAAAAGATTCCGACGAATTGAGAACCCCCTCCTTTTTTTGAAGTCGGTTAAAAATAAACTTTTTTGATAGTTTTGCTTATACTTCAGTATTGGAAAGACAAAAAGGGAGCTATAAAAAGAAAAGTGGCACTAATGAGGGCCAACAATAAAACACAGACTGGAGATGACGGAGAAGAAGAAGTGATCACTCTTTCTTCGATGGAGAAACGTATGGTTGCCTTGCTAGGAGGAAAAATTTTAGTAAGACGAAACAATGAAGAAGAAAATGATCCATTTGCTGTAAGTTGTATTGTTTGTTTTTGTTTTAGTTATATAAGAATAGGATAGGTAGAAGAAGAAAAAGTGTAAATTAAAAAATAACACCCCCGACAAGTGAAGGTTACAGTAACTAGAAAAGAGCTGATAACTTTCAAACAGCTGAACCGATTTTCTTGGATTATAGCTAAGAACAGTCTCGATCAAGCCACCTTTCAAACAAAAAAAACTAAATTAAAATCAGTTCATTAGTTTAGGAGCTACGATGCCACTGACAGATACACAGATACACACGCCAAACTTATAACATTTTTAGTTATATTTTTGGGTCGGGGGTTAAAAAAATAAGGTCTTAACTAAGTAAGCTATTGATACCTGATGGATGAAATTGTTAGAGCATGAAAAAGAGATGCATGATATTAGTGTAGTAAGTAACATTAATTATTGTAAAGTCAAAATATTCAAGATACGCTAAAATGCAGTGAGTGCATAAATCGTGCATAAAAAAGGGAGATTTTATTGCTGCCCGCAACGCGCTGTTTTATTAGCATGTTTCGACATTTGAATAAAATTGTTGTACCTTGCATCTTGTAAATTGACGATGTAGGTATACCTACTTCTTTTTTGGATTCCTTATCCTATTCTGACTAGTTTTTTTTAGATAAAATAGCGAACGAATAATCAAGCGAGTCACCTGATGTTAAGTGATTACCGCCGCCCACGAACATTTTCAGCACTAGAGGTACCGTCAAGGCGTTGCCGCTTTTTCTGGAATTCGTTGTATTTTAGAAATGAACTATTGCAAATGGTAGATATCTATGCATAATTTTTGTTAAAAAACGTCGCTGTAAGCCAATAATTGTAAGCCCGATTATCGAAGTTTGAGCCGTTTTTTATTACAATAATATAATATCATAATCCTTCCGTTAGTGAGAAAACCAATTTATACGTGTTTGCAGAATTTCAACCTTGGAGATCATCATGAAGGGACCAAGCCTTTTAATACAACCTTTGTAAATGTAAGTTATGACTCACTTATAATAATGCGCTGCAAAAATATATGACAAGATAGACACGTACTTATTTAGATAAACAGTTCCTTTACTATTTTACAGGATACGCCGCCAGGTGGGTCTGATAGAACAGATTGTGAGCAAAACACACGTAACAGCGAAGAATTGGTAAGAAGATCATTATAATTAAATATTCCTTTTGGTCAAATTTTTAATTAAGCAACGCAAATTGAGGCTACCCGGATTTCCAGTTTTTTTTTTTGGAAAAATAGGTAACGTTGGGACAAAAAAGTGGTATAAATCTCTGACTCAGAACGATAGATAGGAAAAAATAAAAACGTATCTTTAGTTCAGTGGATGATAACTGACTTCGAACATGGGCCATGGGTACGATTCATATACCTTAGATAAACCTTTGTGCGATGAACACAGTTGATTGTCCTGAGTCTGGGTGTTATTTTTTTATGTACCTGTATGTGTATGTATTGCATTAAAATACGCACGTATTTTATAATAGAAAAGTAGGAACTGATTCAATGATTCTCATTAACTCCTGTCAAAATGCTTTGTATAGTTAAAAATTCCAATGTACTAATATAATTTGGCTAGTGAATAGTGATAGGTATAGTTTAATTGATTTTTATTTAGTTTTAACATGAAAACTTCTTTTATTTACAGCGAGACGAGAAACCATCTTTACGAAGAAATTCTATGAGACATGATCCTAGTGATACATCCAGTAATGAGATTTTTTATTACACTTTTATTTATTTTTTAATATTTTAAGATTTCTTAAAATATAACTTATCTACTACTAATAGAAGCAAATTGCAAAAGTTTTAACAAAGTGGTGCTTTAGTATCTACCTCTTTAGTAGGCTCCTTTCTTTGAATTTGATTTTTTATCTAATATTTTTATATGAAAAGATTTAGTTCTGGCATATCTTATTCATACACATAAACAAATTAAGCCGTCTAGGGACCTTAGTTTGATTTGAACTGGGGTTGAAACAAGTCTGGCAATTCTGGCATACACTTACGGATTCGGAATTTTATTCATATTAACAGCTATTTTTTATTCATAACACTCAGGATAGTTTAAATTTAAAAATAGGTTAATAATTCTTTTTATTTTGCTTCTAGTTCCTCGTCAACGTCGGTTGATGACACCTCCATCACCTCACAGACAATGCCAGATGGTGGATTTCAGCGAAAGAATCATCGCAATTGAAGAAAGGCGGGTTGAGACGGAACGAATCATAGCCCAGTCTCAGCAAGAATTAGTGGGTGTGCTCCGACAAATGAGTGAAGCGTGGACGTTACAAAGTGCGGCAATAAAAGATCTAGTTTCTAAATTAATTGATAAATAATGTAAATATAGGTATAAATAAATGTATTATTTAATAGAGTTTTTTATTGGATAAAGAAAATTTTGCTGCGTTTTTGAAGTCTGAAAGAACATAATGCTTCCGACAAAATGATAAGCGTGGACGACAAAAAGTGCTACAGTAAAAGAACGAATTACTTACTTAGTTTCCATACTGTTTGATATTGATAAATAATATCAAATGAAGTTTTAAATTAAAAATAGTGAAAATATATATTGGTGTCATAATTTAAAAACATATGTGCTATAAAATTGTAGAGCGGTCGTGTTCCTACAAAATCGTAAACAATAACATAAACATTAAAATATAATACTTAAATAAAAATAGATAAATAAATATACTTTTATTCGGGACTATAAGCTAGGCGCAGACACAGTACATAGAATGAAAATAGATAAAACATAAATACTAATAAATACTAATAATAATTATTAATTAGATTTTATTTTATCGGAGAAGATTTTATTTTTAGATGATGCCCGCCACTTCGTCCGCGTGGATTTGGTATTTAAAAATCCCGTCGGAACTCTTTGATTTTCCGGGATAAAAAGTTGTCTATGTCAATTTCCGGGATGCAAGCTACCACTGTACTTATAAATAGGTTAAACGGATGGACCTTTAAAAATCCCGTGGGAACTCTTTGATTTTTCAGGGAAAAAGGTAGCCTATATCCTTACCCTGGATGTAAGCTAAGTCTGTACGTTTTATCAAAATCGGTTTAACTGTTGGGCCGTGAAAAGCTAGCAGACAGACAAACAGACACATTTTCGCATTTATAATGTTAGTTTGGATTAATAGCATAGCTGACACTACAAAGTTTAATTTATATAAAGTAGATATCTCATCATCATCATCATCATCAGCCTGTGGACGTCCACTGCTGGACATAGGCCTTCCCTAAAGAGCGCCACCACACCCGGTCCTCAGCCTTCCTCATCCAGCCATTTCCCGCCAGCCGCTTAATATCATCGGTCCATCGTGCTGGAGGGCGTCCCACACTACGTTTGCTTAAACGCGGTCTCCACTCAAGGACTTTCCGGCTCCAACGGCCATCGCCTCTACGACAAGCATGGCCTGCCCACTGCCACTTCAGCTTGCTAATAGTTTGGGCTATGTCAGTGACCTTGGTTCTCCTGCGGATCTCCTCATTTCGGATCTTATCCCTCAAGGAAACTCCTAACATAGCCCTCTCCATAGCTCGCTGAGCAACTTTGAATTTGTGGACAAGGCCGTTTGTCAGTGTCCACGTTTCAGCACCATAGGTGAGGACGGGAAGGACACACTGGTTAAAGACTTTTGTTTTCAGGCATTGAGGCATTGACGATGAGAAGACTTGACTTAATTTCCCAAAAGCTGCCCAACCTAGCCGAATTCTTCTGTTGGCTTCCTCGTCGAAATTGCTTCTGCCTAATTGAATTATTTGGCCAAGGTAGTTGTATTGTGAAACAATTTCGATGCCAACATTTTCGACGCTAACCGGTGTCGGGACAACGTGCTGATTGAGCATTATCTTTGTTTTGTCCATGTTTATCCCGAGACCGACACGTCTGGAAAAGTAGATATCTAGTAGGTTCGATTTCGTTAGTCTCGTCTGACCTACGATGTGCCTACGATGCAAGTGCTAGCTCGCGCAGGTATTGTTCCGCGCGCTCGTGTATTTACTGTGTACGGAACGGATATAGTACACACCACACTATTACCCCGTCCACAGACTGCCCGTGTGGCATGGGAAGGAGCGAGGAACGAAGACAGAGACGTAGTGTGGACGCGTTACTCGCATGGTCCTCGTTCATGTCCATCGCTCCCTATTTTGTCGGTAAGTGTGCGCACAGATTCGACGTCTATCGCGTTGCAAAGGCAAATAGGCAAGCGACCTAGTGCAGCGGCGTCGCGATTAATTGCGCGAGTAGAGCAGTGTGTGGACGGGGGGTATTGCATATGGCGAACGCGGGGTGCGGTGTGGCGCGCGGGCTGGTATGCTCCTCTCACAGACGCGGACGCCTAAAAAATGCTACTGCGACGCGTCTTGCGGTTAAGTTCACGGACGACTATGAAATTGGCGCAGACTATAAAAAAATTGATAAGTACCTAAACTTCTCAGAGCAAGTCTAATTCAAAACAGGTTTTATTATCATTTCACTAAGAAAGTTGATATGTAGTATATGTACCTGCCTATTTGTAATATACCTAGCACATTCATTGCGTAAAGTGCTGAGTGGTGCTGATGCCAGACATATTGTCAGTGTTCGATATACGAGTGTCCAGAACAATTTGTCCATGAAAATTTATATGGGACCACCTGCAATGTATATATAAAACCCTTTCAAACAAAAAAAAAATTCCAAATCGGCCCAGGCGTCTTAGACTAATCGGGTAACATACATTAAAAAAAAGAATCCGACGAATTAAGAACCTCCTCCTGTTTTCGAAGTCGGTTAAAAAGGTAAGCCGGGGCGTCCTCTAAGTACCTAAATAAGATTTTTAAATTATTGTAGAGATGGTGCTTGCAACTTCCAACTAGACACAACACCATATTAAATTAAATTAAATATACTAAATTTAAAAATGGGTAAGAAAATGCTATCTGCAATTTTTGTGTTTAATTTAGTAAAGTACCTAACTAGGCACCTTGTAACTAGGTACCTTGTAATACATCGATGAGTGATGACCTTGATACTTTTCGCCCCATGTGCTAGGTATATAAATACCTACTTAATTAATCTAGAAATATTGTCATAATAATTAAAACATTGGCTTTGATTAGACCATTCTTTATACCACTCATTAACACGTACGAAGTCGGTAGCATGATGTCATAATAAAGGTTAACACTATAATGAAAACACAACTTTGCAGTTATGATTGTAGAAGAGTTGATATTTCCATCACTGATCGAACATGCACGACTCATTAGTCAACGCATAATTATGTAATTATATAATTGTTATTATTTTTTACTTCAAGAACTTAGGACGAATTACATAAGATTTATAATAACTCGTCACATGACTTCAGTAGATTCCATGCAAACATTATTATGATAGGCTACCTACCTATTATACCGTGGACAATTGAAAGTTGAAATAAATCAATTCGTAGTACTAGATTGTAGGATCGAGTATCGACTTACCTATTTCTAAGAATGACTAGAGCATACCTACTATTTACCTTTTTACTCTTTGTTAGTAACTATGCTTATTTGAATACATCAAGCTTGAAGATATTACTGTGGACTAGAGGTGCACGCCGAGTAACAAAATATTCTCCAACGGCGCAGTAGCGGCCGGCGTCGCACCCGATCCAAAATGCGATAAAAGCGCCGCACTCGCAATTTTTCGGAACATAGATTTCTTAACCACTACATAAAGTTAGAGACTACAAAAGCTTGCAACAGAGCAATGTCTGGCAAATAAAACGAAAGCAATGTAGGTCATTGCCTAAAGTAAATCCTAAGCAATACACCAAACTAGGAATTAAATAGGTCTGTACAGTAAAAAAGAAACGAAAAACCGACAAGAAATATTCGTAGAGAAACAAGAGAAACAAAATCAGTCTGGGAAGTTTGTAACCAGATCAAAATAAATTCATTGAAAAGGGCCCTGCGAGGAACAAGATAGACATTCCCATGGTCTGGGTATCTAGTCAAAAGCTTTACAGCAGACGAACAAGATACAAGCATAAAATAAATGCCGAAAATCTCAAGGCCTCATTATGAATCTATGAATCGAAAAGCTTAGTTTTAACCTGGAAAAATGCAGTCTGATTAGTGTTGTTCAAAACGTCAGCTCTTAAACTGTATGCAGGTCAGTTTAGTTGCTTGACTATTACGGAAAGCTGATGGAAAGAGTCATATTCTTTAGAGAATTGGAATTGCACGATTCATCCTCACTACAAAACTCAAGCATGCAGGTTTCCACACGATGTTTTCTTTCATTGTTTAAGCAAGTGCTATTTAATTGCTTAAAACGCACATAACTCCGAAAGTTAGAGATGCATGCCCGTGATAGAATCCTCGACCTCCCGATTAGGAGGGGGAGGTCTTAACGACCTGGCTGTCATGGCTTTGCAAGAATTCGGTAGTTTTGCTAGGAAGAGGTAGAATGGAAGCCAGGCAGAGTATGATCTATGTAGAGGTCATTAACGCTTTTAATTCTGAATCCTGAAGAGAGATAACGAAAAATATAAACAGGATGAGGTGTGTGAAACAGTTTACCTCCATTGAGGCTTTGATTAATGCATAATGTATAGATTGTAGATGCAACTGGTACTATCCGAAGATATAAGCAGAAAATGTGGCAAGCGCCAGGCAAAACTTAGATCTCATTTTAATCAAGTTGCACGATGACACCAAAGTGGCGTTTTAAATGTGTCAAGGAAGGCCTAGGGTATGGGTTGACAAGAATTAACTTGTCGGAAAGATAGCCATCTAAGAGCACAACCTGACAAAAGCGTCACGCGACCTGACTTTATAGTAGGTGCCTACCGACCTAGGGATTATAAATAAAAAAAATTTTTTTTTCTTTCTCGTCTGGCTTTACAAAGATTAGCCAATGTCAAGTTTGTAGTTATTTGTAACAAGTTAGTTAAACTACAAATATGGACCCCGTCTGTGCCGGCGCTCGCCGACATTTACGCACGGCACCCCCTTAGAGCGCTTTCCAGTCAGTTTTAACAAAAAAAAAACACTCCAAAAAGGTAGAGCACGCCCGCCAGCTAACACCAACACAGACGAAGTCCCATAAAATTTTTTGATGTTGGGACTGATTTAAATTTTAAAATTACGTTTTAAATACGTAGATCCTAGCCACCTATTCAACTGAGCACCTAACATTAGATTAAATAATTCATTTTTCAATCATGCACCTACTCGTGTAAGTAAACAATACCTAGAGATTTGTTGTGCTTGCTATTTTGAAATGCGTTACGAATTTTGCTATTGTAATGTATGAAAATTGAAAATGAGTCTGAGTATAGAAAAATACCGTGTTGTATTCTTCTTCGACCTAGAACGTTTTCTGTTCTGGTTTTGTATCTGTGACAGATTTCCCCTTTGACTATGTAAGTATGTATCTAATAACTACTATAGTCATTTGTGATTTGAGCATCTGTGAGCTACTTACTAGAGATATCTTATAGGTGCAAGAGACGGGTCTGCCTGCGAAATACTTTAAAATGCTTTTTCGCAATTCGTAACCTATTACGACAAAGTAGGTAGGCTTATGGCATTCTTCAGTTGCTTCGTTGTGGCGTGATTGAAGGACAAACCAATAAACCAACAAACAAACACACTTTCGCATTTATAATATGGGTAGTGATATTTCCGTATCTACAGATATTCGCATTTATTACATCGCCACAGAGTATTTAAATGAAACCAGGATGTGATTCTTATTTTTTTAATACGTTTTGATACAAGTTTTTGCTACACAGAGTTCACAAGAAACACCTAAATATTACTTATACTCATCACTTTACAAGAAACAACAATCGGTACAATCGCTGCGTTTTTTGTTGCTACTTAGTACCTATGTTTCTTTCAAGTGAGGCTCTAGACAAGGAAGTTTGTTATAGGTAGGTAGACCATATATTTAATGTACTTATAGTACGCGACAGGTCGAGATGGCAATCGAAGTGAGGACGCCCCGCACACCCGCACAGACCCCGCGCTAATCCTTTACGGGATCCTTAGCGGGTGTTAGATATATTATGATACTAGAAGATGCCCGGCGACTTCGTCCGCGTGGATTTAAGTTTTATTAAAAATCCCGTACCTACCTAGTACCTCTGATTTTCTGGGATAAAAAGTTGTCTAAGTATGTCAGTATCCGGGATGCAAGTTACTTCTGTACCTTTCATATAAATCGGTTAAACGGGTGGGCCTTTAAGAATCCCGCGGGAATTCTTTGATTTTTCGGGATAAAAATTACCCTGTCTTTCCCCGGGATGTAAGCCAGCTCTGTACCTTTCATCAAAGTCGGTTAAACTGTTAGGCTGTGAAAAGGTAGCAGACAGACAGACACACTTTCGCATTTATAATATTAGTGTAATTTCTGTAAGCAAAGGTTTAAACGGATTAAAAAAAATAACTTATATCGAGATTGCAAGTTGGAGCAGTAAAGTCTCACTTTTTTCGATCTCTATCGAGTCTCTATCGGTTCAGTAGTTAAAGCCCGTTATAAGAGCACAAACAAAGAGACATATTTAGTAGACTATACCATGAAGAGCAACCTTATGCAGTAGGTAGGCACGGAAGCGCAAATTATGGAGGACCAATTATCTCACACAAGGTAACATTACTTAGGTAGGTAGGGGAAGTAAGGCAGCTAGATACAAGAGGCACAATATTTATACACCAAAGATTTTGTACCTATTTGACTAGCTTGGGACCTCGACGTAGTGGACCATACATAGTCCAAACCCCTATTTTACCCCCTAAGGGATTGAATTTTCAAAAATCCTTGCTTAACAGCTGATGTCTACGTCATAAAAGCTATCTGCATGCGAATTTTCAGCCTGACCCGTCCAGTAGTTTGAGTTGTGCGTTGATAAATCAGTTAGTCAGTCAGATATTATACATACGACTTACGAGTGCTTTGCTGCTTGTGATGATTCACTGACTGACTCATTCATCATCTCTCCTGTAAAATTTTGTATGAAATTTTTTTTCACTAATGGTTAGATACGTCTACCTTTTCCGATTGAAACTAAAAAGATTGGTGCAATTTTCGGAATCTTTTCTACCGAAGAAATTTTTTCCTATAGGTACTGATCGTGTTTAAATTTCATGACGAATTATTTAAATTAAGTAATAAATATCCAAAAACACGCATATTCAAATTTAAATATCAAAGTTATTGTATTTATTTGTTTATAGTTTACATAAATATGATCTTCCAAAACTCGCTAGGCCCATAATAGGCGTTTCTACTCAAAGTAAACAAAACTGCTATAGTTATAGGTAGGTATTAGGTAGGTACACTATCGGATTCTAACCAAACAATTTAGTCTATTAGTTATTTTATCTCATTTCCTAATTAATTAAGTCTTTACTTGTCATGATTGAACTATGTACAAGTGTAAATTAAAAATTTTCAACACCCCCGACAAATCATTTTCAAATAAATAATTATGTATATCTAGGCAACGTCCATCTTGACAGCTGGACATTTGTCAATTGACACTTGAATATTATGAACCTAAGGGTTATCTAACCTTCTTTTCTACAAGAAAACTAGAAAATAGCTGATAACTTTTAAACGGCTGAACCAATTTCATTGGATTATGGCTAAGAACACTCTCGATCAAGCCACCTTTCAAACAAAAAAAAGTAAATTAAAATCGGTTCATTCGTTTAGGCGCTACGATGCCACAGACAGATACACAGATACACAGATACACAGATACACAGATACACAGACACACAGATACACAGATACACACGTCAAACTTATAACACCCCTCTTTTTGGGTCGGGGGTTAAAAAACATTCTAAGTAGGTATAGGTACCAACCAATTGTTTTCTTGTATTTAACTACCTACTTAATTACTTACGTCCAATCATTTGGTTCTTATTATAGTTTCGACATCTTGAAGTTTTATTCCTAAAGCTTTAACAGCATCTCGCCGCTAAGTGTCTCCTTGCCTCTATAGATAGACTGCATTTGGATTGCAAGCCGATTGTAAAATTGCAGTTGGGGTGTAGTGTTATTGCAGTTGAAACTGCATCGCAACTGCCCACCGACTGCCCAGTCCGCCGCCATCCGCGTGCAGTTGGCATGCAGTTCCAGTACGGGCAGTCGCCGTGAACTGCTCGCAGGCTGCGCAGTCCGTGGGCAGTTGCGAATTCTGATGCAATTGTGTCAACTGCAACTGCAATTATATTTTGCAGTCCAAATGCATTGCGAACTTGCAGTCCGTGTGTAGGTATAGACCCTAAGGGCTAATGCACATATTTATGTCGCGTGTAATAAGCAGATGAACTCGCGTACCTAATACTTACATGTATGACAATGACAAGCAATTAACATAGTTGGCTTGGAGATTAGCATCTTTTAGTCGCATAATGTTACATGCATGTAGATTGTAAGTATGTAGATACATCACGCATTGGCCCCAATCGGTAACAAGTGTGGAAAACGTCTAATAATGGATTCAATTACAGTATCTAATTGCTGGTCGCTTAGAGACTGGATTTATTTCGTGTTAGGTTTTCTCAAGGGCTCCACGCTGCCATGCCACCTGACGCTCATTGATGTAGGTATAGGCAAAACGTAAATCATTGGTTTGGTAAACACTGTTATTAAGAGTGCGCTCCATGGTCGCTAGTCTACAACTCGAGCGTGAGAGCAAGCTTTTGCAACCAGCATTTACATACTCAAGAGCGAGTTGCGTGATTTGTGAAAATCGCGAATTCACGTTTGGTCTTAAGTTGTTTTTTTTTTTTTACAAAATAATTAACATTTTAAAATTTTGATAAACAGAAGACATTTAACATTTTGCAGTTACTTACATGGCTTAGGTATTTACGCGCGAAATTGCTTCAAAGTTTTGTTTAAATTACAGTTAATAAATAAAATAATATGATTTTACTATAGGTATTTAAAGGTATAGATAATGGGGAGATAAATCGATATCTGGCTTAGTTTTAGGTCTAGAATAAGAGGTACCTAATAGAATAATATGCGTAATTGGATTGTAGGTATGGAGAAGCGCGTAAAAAGGGTAATGGGTGCACACTATTGATAATAAGTAATAAGTAATTAACTTAATTAAGTATCATCTTTTGTTAGAAAGATAAACTAGGCCAATTGACTGGGTCAAGCTATGAAGTATGAACCCTTATTAAAATCTCGTAAATATACCCTATATTTAACTACCTACGATACTAATTAATACTTAGGCACCTACCTTTTTTATTGAAAACCAATCGGTAAATGTTTTCATATACCATATACCTTCATATACAATATAAATAAAATAAAAAAATACATAATATAGGTTATTAATTCAATAAAAGAGATTAATAAATTAAAAAGAAGTAATATACTAAATATATATAAAAACAGAGTCTGTATAAACATCCTCTTATATTGTTATTTGGGAATTACCTAGCTACTTATAAAACGAATTCTTATACGTTTTAGATAGACTTGTTTATAAAATTAGCATGCGTATAGAAACAAGAAATATACTTATTAGAAACGTAGACTCATACAGCTAATATATCGTTATTGGGATTGGGAATTCTGGTTCGTCAGTCTAATTTGCGTGTGGCCCCTATTTTTTTTTGAATTTAAAGACGTAAGCAAACCCACATGACGTAAATAATTACGACTCATTCACAATCAAGAATAATCTGTTATGTTCACATCTCCTAGTTTTTATCTCTATGTTGTTTTGAGAAAAGTTTGATTTTATAAAATTAAGGTGTCCGTCTGTCATTTCGCAATAATCTGTCTATTTAACTCTTTATGTCTGTAACCTATTGTACATTATCAAAAGTTAACCTCATTTTTAGGGTAGGTTACCCGAAGGCCAAAGGGTGCTAAATTGCCAAAAAATACACGATATTCTATTACATTTTACAACAAGTGTGCATTGGTTGGAACCCTTTGTGTGCGAGTCCGACTTGCACTTTACAATTTTTGTTTTTAATTTTTGTGTTTGAGTGTCTGGGTTCTTCGCAACGGTTGTAAAAGCTTTTGATAGGATTTTAATAGATATACAAGGGACTAAATGCAAAGAGTGATTGATCTAGATAGGCTACTTTTTATTAAGGAAAACTGCATTCCTAAATTACTTAAAAATCATGATTTTTAAGTAATGTAGGAATGTTGCCTTCGTGCGTTGCGTACCTACACACACGAAGTTTCGGGCAAAAGCTAAAACAGCGAGCGACAACTAAGAACGAGTATCAGAGTAAAGCTTAATTACCGTCGCGCTAGACGACCCATTGATGACGAAGCACTGGTTAATTCTAACTTCATTTTTAACCCCCGACCCAAAAAGAGGGGTGTTATAAGTTTGACTTGTGTATCTGTGTATCTGTCTGTGGCATCGTAGCTCCTAAACTGATGAACCGATTTTAATTTCGTTTTTTTTTTTGTTTGAAAGGTGGCTTGATCGAGAGTGTTCTTAGCTATAATCCAAGAAAATCGGTTCAGCCGTTTGAAAGTTATCAGCTCTTTTCTAGTTACTGTAACCTTCACTTGTCGGGGGTGTTATAAATTTTTAATTTACACTTGTGAGTTTGGAACATGCATCGGCGCAAAGTTGCCTGTCTATCGGTGTTCTAACTTCTACAGGGTATATTTTGGAGAGTGTGCGCAAGAACTTTTTGACCTGGTTGCTCCTCTACCTTTTTGCTAACGAATCGCAAGGCATCGTCAAGGTCTGCACCCGTACGTAGTTGAAATCCCCGACACGAACGAAGCGTTTTAGCTCCTCATTTCTAATTCGAACCGCTAGGATATGGAACACCCTTCCAGTAAAAGTTTTCCCCTGCAATTTTAATATGGTAGGTACTTTCAATTCAAGAGTGAATAGGCATCTTCTAGGCAAGCGTGCTCATTAGGCTGCATCATCACTTGCCAGCAGATCTGATTGCAGCCAAGCGCTAGTCTTTAAATTAAAAAAAAAACATATCTCGAGTCTCGATCAGCAAGTGTTTAGAACTTTATAGCTAATCGCCAACGCGAACGCGCCAATTATTATTATTTTACCACGCAATTTTTACTTTATCAGTTCCGTAGATTATAGAGTCACCTAGGTTGAAATCTAAAGAGCGCACTGACTTTGCTTAGACTTAAGTTTAAGTTAAAACGAGACAGATTTATGCTAGCGGTATAACGCTGTCTCGTTTTAACAGTGTCTTAAGTCTGAGCAAAGTCAAAGTGCACTCTATAGATCTCAAGGTTAGAGTCGACCGCATCGAACTAAATTGAGGACCGCGCCAATAAATGTACCTGCTGTTGACGCATCCTCATTTCTTATTCTTTGGCGTACGCTACTGACGCGTGCCGCGGAAGTCATTCGCATTTTGTTGCCTGCTTTTTTGGCAAAATGGCTTGACAATGAGTATGCCTGATGGAAAGCAAGCGGTTTCTGATATTCTGTGCACGTTCGAGTTCGACACGTGCGGCGTTATGGCGTGACCACATGGGTAGGTACATCGTGAAAGTATTATCGCGAGAATGTAGTGCAACGAGTTATTGTCCAAGATGATTTGACCACTCAGTTCTAATAGGGATGATGACTACTAGTCAAATCAGTGACTTTTTATCAAACGTCAAAACGCTGGCTAGTAAGGGAGCTTGTATGAAATTCACAGATGTGACGTCATAGACATTTGCCATAATTGGACATACTTTTTTAGTTAAATCGATAATTTAAAATAGTTAGCAAACTTAAAACTAACATCGGACATGGATTTTACGAATTTTGGAAGTCCCTCTATTTAATGACTCCTAGTAAATAATTTATTTTAGACATAGGCATCATTGCGATGACTCGAATATTAGCGTATGCCTTTAGCGCCTCTTACGGTTTGCACCCATTGTGCGATATACGGACTATTCCGTGCGTATTGCTCAGTGTATCTATCTTCACTAACTCACTATGGCTGACAAATCATTTGACGAACAACAAAAATTTCTTTTTCTTACAGAACGCGGACTAGGTAAGATTGTATAAAACCATAAAAAGTAGAACTCATCTTACTGACGAGTGGTGTGTACCTTCTTATAAAATAGTTTAGTAAAACGATTTAGAAGTTTCATACCAGAAGCAGCAAGTCAAAGCCAAGTTCAACAAACAATTCACACCTTGGCCTTGGTTAACAACCACGCAAGAGAATTATCACTCATACTGATTATAATTGATTAAATTATACGAGATTGCTTATTGCTGTACGTACAGTCGACTTGAAATGCAGTAGCAGCAATATTTATGCACTTGAAAAAAATTAATACCATTACAGATGCAGGTATTTGGCAGACTGAATTTTACGACCTTTCTGGCGTAGTTGGTGGTTTTGTATACACGAGTAGAAGTATTTTGTGAATTTACCTATACATTAGTACCTAGTGCCTACCTATCTACATAATAATTCAATTTTTTTTTTTTTTATTCAGATGCAAGTTAGCCCTTAACTGCAATCTCACCTGGTGGTAAGTGATGATGCAGTCTAATTTGGAAGCGGGCTAACCTGAAAGGGGCATGGCAGTTTTTATAAAACCCGTACATACCCCTTTGGTTTGGTTTGGTAACGCTAAATCGCTTGGCGGCACGGCTTTGGCAGTAGGGTGTTAACTAGCCATGGCCGAAGCCTCCGATTGCCTCGAAACGAAGCCAGGAATTTATTGTATCTGGTTCCTATAGAATCTATAAACGCCGTGTAGATAACTAGATACGGCGATCTCACAGTCTATGGCTTACCTTGTCATCACATAAAAACGACCATTTACCTGAAGGTAAACCACGTCCCATGTATGGTACCAATACGGTATGGTATCATCCTTAGGTACCGTCATTATCTACCATCACCGACCCACTACTGAGTACGGCTCTCCTCTCATAATGAGAAGGGCTTAGGCCACAGTCTACCACGCTGACCAAGTGCGGATTGGCAGACTTCACACACCTTTGAAAATATCATTATTTAAAGCAATTAAATATCCCTTACTTTAACGGAAAAGGAAAACAACTTGAGGAAACCTGATGCCTGAGAGCTTTACCCTAATATTTTCAAAGGCTATGGTAGGTACTTATCTTATAAATCGACACAATCTATCACACTGCATTATCATTTATCACAGATACAATCGTGGTCAACCGCAAACCAGTTACTTTTGAATAAAATAATGTTGCATTGATTATGGTAACGGTAACGGAATCAATCTTACCTTAATTACGTCGACGGACCGATTAGGATGCGTCCCTGATTCATTAATGGCCAAGTCCAGCTAACAGTAACACTAGTAGGTACACTGGAATATACTTAGATATGTCTTTGCTAGTACACCTTAGCTTTCAGTGACCTGGCTCACTAATGTCGTACTGTATCAGTGTACATACGCGTTAAAACAATACCGTATCGGACGAAAACACGACACTCGATTTCGAATTTCTTTTTTTGTAAACATTCGCTTGAAACTCGACGGGCGCTCGCTATCAAACGCGTTTATTTTCCGGATTTGAGGTGACGGACGTGCGAACCTGAACGCGTGCTGCCTTAGCAAGGCGGCTCAACGCAATAACGAAGTTAAAACAAGACGCTCTCGTCAAAAGAAATAGTTTCCTTAGAAACGACGACATGCGAGGTGTGTGGCGAGTAATCGCTTCGCAAGCAAAACGTCCAAAGTTCGATTACCTTGGTTGGGAAAATATTGAAAATATTTTTCTAAAGGCTAAAATCTCTGGACGCGGATGAAGTCGCGGGCATCATCTAGTATTATTATAAATTGAACATTTGAAACGAGCAACCGCCGAGTTTCTTGCAGTAACCGGCCGCGGCATTCTCGGTAGTAACGGCATTCTAGACCAGTGGTAAATTATTTTGCCGATTCAAAAGCACTTACTTGTAAAAGGGTATTTGAATAATAATATATTCTATTCTATAATCTATTTTTCCGGTAAACATAAATTCCAAGAGGGTTACGGGTTTCAACTTTCAGTAGGTTACAATGGTGGATCTTCTATACTAATATTATAAAGAGGAAACCTTTGTATTTTTGTATGTTTGTATTGAATAAGCTCAAAAACTACTGGACCGATTTCAAAATTTCTTTTACCATTACTTAGAGGGATTCTTCCGAATCCGTATAGGCTATATTTTAGGCGGGTCGCTAGTACATAATATAAGTAGGACCTAAATGTAAATAGGTAAGTCTGTCTATTTATTACTTGAGTTTTCACGGCTTTTGACGGCTATATACAATATGTACTATAAGTATAAACATATTATGTTTGTACTTATAGTGCTTTTGTCTGCCATAGCTTTTCAGTTTCAGACTTTGAATTTTGGTACGAAATTAGCTTACGTACCGGAGACGGACATAGGTTGCTTTTTGTCCCAGAAAACTAGGTACTTTACGTCTTTGAACTAAATTCGTTAGGTACTCGTAGGTATCTACCTACCTACCTATAAATATATGTAACGCGTAGTAAGTATACCTATCTATCTAATATATACAATATACATTATACATATATTTAGATGATTGCTTTACATTAATTTTTTGCCATAGACATGTATGTTTTTTGCACTTTCACGTATCGAACCCGGTTTAGTATCAAGATTATCTATTAGATAATATTATACTGAACTGAAGGTACCTTCGTTTGTAGATATTGATTATGCAGAACCTGTTTCCGTAGTTTCTTTTTCAAGTAAGTGGGCGGATTGGAAAGTGATTGACATTTCACAGAAAACATTGCCATATCTCGTGGTAAGAAAAACAGCCGCAGCGTTAGAACTTCTTATTTACTTGTAGGTACCTAGATAAATATTTACTATCCACTAAAAGCGATGATTTAACTTGCGCCGCTGCATGATAATTCTTGGATCTAATTTATAATCCTTCGTTGTTCAATAGCATGGTCACTATCACTGAAATCTGTTGTCTGACGTACCTCGAACAAATGGAACCGCTTGCCTCGATCGACCGACGAGGGTAGTACCTATCTATTATATCCATTGCCCTGAGTATCTAAGTATAGTTTATGTAAAATTAAAGAAAATTTTCACCCTCGCTTCGCTTGCGTATCTAACGCCTAGGCGTGTGTTTGTTAACCGTCTTCGAAAAAAGGAGGAGGTTCTGAATTCGTCGGAATCTTTTTTTTATATTTGAAAACCTTATAAGACATTAAAGGATTGCATAAAATTAAACTATTTTGATGCGTTGTGTCAAGGAGTGTCAGTCCAATAATTCGCCTGGGGCGCCGAGTTTTCTTGGGCTGGCTGCGGACTCAGCTAATAACCAGTGGCGTGCAGCTCATAGAGGTATAAAAGTACTGCCTACCCTAGTTGTACTAAATTAACATTTATTTTCCATTATGAACTGCCAGAAAATAAGTTCATACTTTAATGGTTACCCTGGCTTTAAACCTTGTGCACGCCACTGCTAATAACAAGTTTTTTTTGCTAAATAGAGGATTCAATGATTTTACGAGTGAGTCAATACCGTCGTGTGTAGGTAGTTAGGCATACATAGTTTTTCTTTACAGCCGTAAAATTGTTTAATCAGTCAACATGACATACTTTATACGCCACATCTGCCTGCAGTTATTTCATCACGTAGTTCTTACCTATAGTACCTACTTATACAGATAAATGTGATATTTTGAGCGTATGATAATTCATTGTTCTACGAATATTTTTTGGTTATTTTCATTTTACTTGACTTTTTTATCGATACGAAACATATACGAAAGAATTAAAGGTGCTAGTATAGATCGTTTCAACGAATAGTTCCTATAGCGTTATGTTGGCTCCCCTGTCTGTCTAAGTCATTGGCACCATTGGCATGAGAAGACGCAGATTTTGTTTATTTTCATTTGATTTTCAATGGTGCCAATGACTTAGACAGATAGTCCCCTATCTGTCAACATAACGCCATAGGAACTATTCGTTGAAACCATAGACTTACGATTTTTTCGCTATGGTTGAAACGATCTTTAGTAAGCGGTAGGTTGATCACGATGATGATGATGATTAGACGTCTAGCCAACAATACCTATGTATTAAGATATTAAAATTAATTAAAATCGTGGTTTTGTTGCCCTAACTACACAGTAAAAAATCCAACCAGATAGTTTCATGATAATTAATAATTCTAAATGTATAAATAGCGTTGTGCAAAACCCCACTTGTACTATGGCAGGTTATACAAGACGTATTTTGAACACATAGGTACATACGTAATTAACAGAGTTACAGTGTAGCCTAGGCGGAACGGGGAACCCGAGTGCTATGCTAAAATACACATTGAAATAATATGTTTAAAAATCATAAAACCTCTTGATCTTCCATTCCAATATTAGGTACGTGTAGGTATGTCTCTAAGAAATGCATGATATTATAATATGTATACGTGAATATTTAAGTTTTTAGATAGCTATGCCCGTCATTAATATAATTATACCTGCCTGTTTGTAAAACCCGTCGTCCCTTTCGTCGTAACCGGTCACAAGTCCTAATATCAAAGAAATCAAATAAGTATCTATATTTTCAACGATCGACAATATTTTTTTTAAGAACAGGATATGACCGAAGTAAAATAAACGTATCTAATTCTTTATTAAATAAAACTAAAATAAATTCAGTAACTATAAAAATATCAGCTGATGCCCGCAATGCTACTTCGTCTGCGTGGATTTGAGTTTTTAAAAATCCCGTGGGAACTCTTTCATTTTCCGGGATAAAAAGTTGCCTATGTCCATTTCTACCAAGCTACCTCTGAAGTCTGAACCAAACATATAAATTGGTTTAACTATTGGGCCCTGAAAAGCTAGCGGACAGACAGACACACAGACACACTTTCGCATTTATAATATTACTAGCCGATGCCCGCGACTTCGCCCGCGTGGATTTAGGTTTTTCGAAATCCCGTGGGAACTATTTGATTTTCCGGGATAAAAAGTAGCCTATGTGCTAATCCAGGATATTGTTTTTGCGTGAAGGAGTAACAAACATACACACACACACACACACACACACACACACACACACACACACACACTCATACAAACTTTCGCCTTTATAATATTAGTGTGATGTGAAGTATGGATTATGTTAAAACCTCATCGTCACCACCGCGCAAGCGAGGCATGGTACCTACACGTATATACACAAGAAGCCAGCAGCATTGCTACCTTGGAAGGTTTAACTAATTCTTTGTTCAAGGTAACTGCTCTCTTGGGTCCCCGGTCGACTCGATAGCCCTTTTTGAAATATCCTCAAAAAGAGCTCCAGTCCCCCGACCCCACAGCCCCCAAGTCTCCACGCCAAATTGTAAAATAGGAGCTTCCATCGATATTCTCATATTTGCGCCTCTGGGCTCATTCGGCGCTGGTTGCCGCTGCACCCGCCATAGAGGAAGGTCGCCTGAATGTGGGATGCAGCTAAAGTGTCTGCACACGTTGCATCCGAAACTAATGACCTGCCCATCCTCCAAGAAATGAGCGTTATACAGTCAAGTCTCTTGCCATCGCTATGTCAAGCCAATAGGTTCTAGTAGGTACCTACAGCTGGTAATTAATCGCTAGCAAATAATAAATTCAAATTATTTCTTTCCAGGAATCATGTCTCAAGAATCAGACTGTATAAGCAGATTTTTCGACCCTGAAGACAATAACATCTCCAGAAGTCCAAGCAGGCTTTCACTGTCACCATTCAAAACATTAGAAAGTTCTCAGGATATGAGTCAAGCTTCCATCGGATCTGAATCAGATCTGAGCTTTTCACAGCTTACAATTGAAGAACCAGAACCTATACAAGTCCCACCATTTTATAACCTGACTCCACGTTTGATGCCTCATTCGCCACACTACGTCATCGAGGAAGAATTTTCTAACAATCCCTGGGCGATGTTAGTAGCAACTATTTTCCTAACCAAAACTTCAGGTAAAGCAGCAAGACCCTATATGAAAACTTTCTTCGAAGAATACCCTTCACCTTACCACGTATTGAGTGAAACGCCCACGAATTTAGAAAGGGTTTTTGACAATCTGGGGTTGAAGAAGCGAGGCCAAATGATTTGGAAACTGAGTTATCAGTTTGTTTCTGCTAAATGGCGGCGGGCGAGCGATCTATGCGGTATTGGTAAATACGGTGAAGACGCTTACAGGATTTTCTGCTTAGGACATACAGATGTAGACCCTGAGGACAGGTATCTAAAATTGTATTTAGACTGGCTGAGAGGAAACACCGAGTTCATGAAAGACAATGGCGTGACGGACAGCGAACACGTAATCGAAGATCCGGTTCTGAAGTATTATAGAATTACTTTGCGAAATGTTTGATATAAGTAAATAAAAAAACATTCTTCTATACTTACGGTGTAAATTATCATGGTTAGAATTAGTTAGGTATTTCAAATCTATGTATTGTATTGAATGGGGGTTTTTTGTTACTTACCGAGAAATTATACATCAAGAATATTGTGATAGTTAAATTGGAAAACTATTATTGTTATCAGATAAATTAATTATTTTAAAGTTATTGCATGTCTAACGACTACGTATTACTTACTTATTGTTGAAATAATTCTATGATAAAGTATTTCCACCCATAAAAGACTGTTTTACCGGTATAGGTACCTGAGTAGGTAGGTCATCATTAAGGATTTTCAGTTGTCAAACTTCTTTAAGAGAGAGAGCCAGCACGTGCCAGACCTTCATTATTTTATAAAAGCTGAAAGTTTCTTTGCGTATTGGATATAAACATGCGTGCGCGCGACTATAATATAGAATGTGCGATCACCATTAGAGTGCAGTGCATTATGAAGTTCCTGCTACGAAGGGAATAGCAAATTGGTCTTACGTTACTATCATAGGATTACTTTTATGAGGTGATTTCATCACTGTGCAGAATTTTTTAGTTTGAAATTTTTTAGTCTTTGATAGTTCCAATGAATATGATTAAGGAATTCTTAAGGATACAAATTAAATAAAATATTATATAGGCAAAATTTGCAGTTATCTAATATTTTTTTTCAAAATTCATAGGAATACATCATTTACAAATTATTACAACGTATAGGTCTGCGTGGATTTGGGTTTTTAAAATCCCTCTATGATTTTCCGGGATATAAAAGTCCAAATCCAAATCTTTTACAAACCCATGACAAATATCACGTCAATCCGTTGTTCCGTTGCGACACGATCGAAGGAATAAATCAACAAACCAATAAAGTAACAAGTGTAAATTAAAAATTTATAACACCCCCGACAAGTCAAGGTTACATACAGTAACTAGAAAAGAGCTGAAAACTTTCAAACGGCTGAACCGATTTTCTTGAAATATAGCTAAGAACACTCTCGATCAAGCCACCTTTCAAACAAAAAAAAAAAAACTAAATTAAAATCGGTTCATTAGTTTAGGAGCTACGATGCCACAGACAGATACACAGATACACACATCAAACTTATAACACCCCTCGTTTTGGGTCGGGGGTTAAAAAACCAACAAACAAACACACTTTCGCATTTACAATAATATCATGATTCATGAGTGATGTAAGATGTTCCATTCACAAAGTTACCCGAATTTGTATGTTACCTTTGTCACAGTACAAAAGTTTGAGTTATAAAATATCTACGACTTTTTATCTTTTTTTATTATTGCAAATTGCTTGGTAACCTTTAAGGAATACCTAATTTTATAAAATACACAACATAATATTGTATTATGCAAAAGTTTTTTTTTAATAACATCCACATGACATCCTAAAAACCTACAACACTACATCAATGTTACCCGTGTCTACTGTAAATTCATTCAACAATTTTGTACTTAGACATTTCATTTCAAGTGATGATGCCGAATAAGACAAAATATGAATCGTCCATTCACTTGATATCGTCTGATATCACGTTACTGGAAAGTTGCTGAAATATCAAAAAAATAAATGAAAAATACTCTACTCATTGAGTTCCACTTTTAAATACTTATTAAGTGTTTTTAAAAATAGAAGTCAGTAATGAATCTAATTTAACAATCTTATTTCTAATTTATTCATGTGATTAAATATTTTGCATAATATTGCTTCAAAGGAATATTGGATTTTTTGTTACGTAACTTACAATATGTTCATGATATTTCACTTATACATTTTGAATATCCCGCCCAGATGCCGCCATTGCTAATTTGAAATAAACCAATAGCATGCTGCACCAACAACCAACCTTCAGAAAGTTGCCGGAATGATATTTCTTTCCGCAGTATTGGCAGCAGTGTCGACTGTTGCAAATGGTGGATTGCGTTACTTTTTCTCGTGCTCCGTGTAAAATATTTACGTAAAATAGTGTAAATCTTGTGGCGCAGTGTTTCTGGCTCACAGAAACATGTCGGAAACACTGCCGAATAACAAAAAACAAGTTCCAAGACAACTGGTGAGTATTTATTGTTAGAATTTTACGTATTTAGACCCGGGTGACGCCATGGTGGCTTTATCTGGGATCACGTAAACATGAAATGGTGCATCGCTGCATCGTGTATCGATTTATGTAAGTTATGGGAGTATGTTAGAAGTTGTTTTTTTATAAGGTTTATTGGATATCATGATAATAAGGGAGGGTCATCGGACTTGATTTTTTGTGATCACGCCGCGAGCGAGTTTAAACGCGGCGGCTGTATGCATTCGCGCATGCGAGAAGGTGTCAAAATCTATAATAATTTCGAAGATCGTAGCATTGCGATGTAGCGTCGTTTTATAACAATGAGCGGAACGCAAATTGCGCACGGCTGCAACGTCGTCCTCGGAACATAGTTAGTGGGTATCTGGTAGGGACGAAGGCGTAACCCTCCCGCGGGCTGGCGGCCCGAGGCGTGCGCCGTACGGAGTTGCGAACTGACGAGCGCGACTGCCGAGTGCCGGATTGCTAGTTGCGAGTCGCGACCACACGTCGAGCGGCTCGTAATCTAGTTTATTACCTACTCAAATAATCTTCTGTCGAACAATTACACGCCGTCGACGAGACGAACTCCAAAACATTGTTATAATATTGATTACAACGAATGTAAATTACACATGTTCCCTATGCAGGCTCTTTGTTGAATTGAAGGCAAACAACACGTAGCTCGAAAGTTTAATTGTGAGATACGATTCCAAATAGCTTCAGTCTTTATGCAGCTACAGTATTCCTTACTTGTAGTAACACTATTGGCCTTGAATTTGCATTAAAAAAGTAACCTATTTGATAGGAACTGTGACACTTAGGAAACAGCTGCAGTTTTTATGCTGATAGGTAATAGGGTTAGTTAGATAGGTTTTAAAAGATAATAATTTATTGTAAGTTATACTTAATATTATTTCTGATCATCAGTAAAATTAACATTAGTTAACTTACCCCTCACCTCTTATAAAATGGATCAGCTGTATGAATTGGAATATTTAAATTACTTAAATACTAAGTAAAACATAAAACAAATTTGCTTGCTTAATTACATAAAAGATGCATATTTAAGAATTTTACCTCCACTGATTTACATTCACCTGCTCTGTAAGTTTTATTCCTCTTTGTTTACTTTATAATTTTGGCAAACAATTTTAATATTACCATATTTTATAGTTAATTAAATATATGCATTTCTTGCAAGCTTTCTAACCAGGCTCCTAATACATTTTGGGAGTTACAATGAGTACCTACCTAGTCTATAGTAGTTCCATATTTAATGATATGCCTTACTATATGTCATGTCATAGACATATAAATACCTGTATATTATATTTGCAGATAAAAGAGAAAAAGGTACCTATAATAAATGTAGGTCCAAATATAGAACATTTTAGAGAACTATTACAAAACTATCACAACTTGTTAGTAGGTAGTAACTTTATATTTCAGGTACCTACCTACATCTTGAAAAAAATACATCTTTTTCATTCTTTAAAATAGTTGGTTATTCAAATGAAAGAAAATCTTTCATTTGAATAACCAACTATTCTGGGTCTGTGTGAAATGGCTTTTGATCTGTTTTCTTGTAAGGTTGAACTGGATTTGTCAGTGACCTCTATAAATTCCATTTCAGTGGGTTTTGATAACGATATTTCATCGCTAATTACCTAGCAGGTATAGTCGAATTTTTAATAAAACTAAGCAAACCGAAGTTTCCTGGGTTGCCATTTTTTCCCGAAAAATAAATAGTGTTGGGGCAAAAAGAGACATATGAATCAGTCAGTGACAGGATAAAATAAAAATTCATATGGACTGGTTCCTTAATCTAGTGGTTAACAGGGCTCTCTCCGTCCGCGTCACTCGCTTCATACATTGGTGTTTTAGATTTTTCTAATAATATGTAGTTTTAAAATTACAGGGGCTCAAACATTTGTATGTAAATTTTTAAGACCGCGTAACTTTGAAACCGAATATTTTAACAGAAATCTGGAAAACCACAGGCATAGATATTAGTTTCTAGAATATGTCTGCAAAATTTCATGGACTTTGGTTGCTTAATATTCAAATGAAATTGGAACTACGTTCGTATGAAGCGAGTGACGGAGAGACCGCTCTTAATAAGTATTAACTGACTTTAGCCCTAATGTAGCCCTATTTTTCTATGATTTTATGTCACCATAGCCTAATATTTGACATATCGTCCATTCAGAATCAAACTGAGAGTTCCCTCACTCTAGTTCAGCCTTTGTGGAATGAACCTAGGTATCATTTTTCTACGTACGTATTCCATGAAAAGTAATTGTAGCTAAGTATACAAAAATTATGTGATGGCAGTCTAAAATAGAGAAGAAGGAACTGGTTCATTGACTCATTTAAAATGACAAAACTAAACATATCTCATCACTAATATATGGCATCATTATTTTAGGACTAATGTAGCATGATGATTAAATATTTGAGGATACAGTAATTATAAAATTGCGATTTTTTTATGCTTGTTATATAAACGATATACTAAAACAACTGAAATTCAGCATTCGAAGGTTGTTGGTACCTACTTATCAAGTTGATCGCGCAGTAGAGGCGAATATCGCAGAACGCAAGTATAGTTTTCAGTACTGACTGAAAATGCAAAAGCCTTTATACCTTACTTTACACAAAGTACCCTGTGAAAAATCACGAAGCAAATCCTCACAAAGTTTGATTTACATTTAAGTAATCCCGCTTTATTGTTTCGCGCGTCATCGACCCAAGCTAAGACGCTAAAGAGCGCGCGAGCGAGAACACCCACATTGCTACGTCTTAGAAAGGGGAAAACATCTAGTTAATTAAATGTACCAAACAATCGTTTGCCGATTTCACGGAAAGCCAATTTTCGCATTCACAATCATACTCGTAAGCGCTTTAATTCAATTTCCGTGACAAAACCACCTGTGAAATAATCAGCACTGTTGATCTTGATTCCTAGTTAAGTTAACGTACCAAACAATAAAATTGGAAGTGCGAAAAATCATTTTCCGTGAAAAATCGCCTGTGAAATCGCTGTGAAGGAAAATAAATATTTCACCAAACGATAATGATATACCTAAACTAGCAATAATGGTTTTGTCTAATTTCCAGCGTGAGCGCAAGCAACGTAAGCTCTATTCTGACGAGTGGGCTCTCGGTGATGATGAAGCGGAAGGTGGCAGGGGGTTCTCCCTCGCTGACAAACTGGAGAGCCCCCGCTTTGAGCACACCGGCGCAGTCCTGGAGATGCATGGAACTGATCTCAATGTCGCCTACCTCCAGAAGAATGGCTTCACGACTCCCTTGCTGTTTAAAGAAAAACTTGGATTGGGGTTACGGTAAGTACTGATCATAAAATCATAATACCATTATCTTACCATGCATAATTAAAAAAAATTAAAGTGTTATATCTTGTATGATTGCCGATTGTACGGAACCCTTCATGTGCGAGTCCGACTCGCACTTGACCGATGTTTTATTACCACATTTATAATAAAACATTTTTTAACCTTTATAGCTCGTTCACAAAGGCTGCGTAAGCGTAGACGTAGCGCGTACCATTGCGTTGTACTGTATGGAACTGTATGAAACATGGCACACCGCTTGCGTACAGCGTGGACGTATGCGTAACCCGGTGTGTTAGGGGTTTACGCGCGTCACTACGCACGTGTCACGTGTACGCAATTGGTGTGAATCGGCCTTTAGGGTTGCCTCACATGTCAGGTACCTAATTCCGATGGGATTCGCGGTCCGCTGTTCTATAACATTTAAAGACCATGCCTAAGTACAAATGTAATTTATACGTTAATCTTAATGAAAGGATAGTTACTTTAAATACGATTAATCTACATTTGCTAATCATGGTAAAGCAGGAAATGGGCTGTGCTTATTGCTTATGCCACATTTCATACTATTTAAACCGTCTACAGACGTTCCACTTGTCGGTTAATGATACGTTTAAAGTATCCATTTTAAGTTGTATCAATACAAGTCTGTATAATAATCTGTTCAAAGTAACGAGCAAATCGGCTGCTGGTCGATTACACCAGATTCGTCAACGGGTAGAAGTAGGCCGAACCAATCACCTAAACCGAAACCAGGCAATTTTTTATACTGTTTGTGGTGATAGAAAATACTACCATTTGATTGGATTCAGGAGTTTTTGTCAGTTGAGGTGGTGTTTTAGAAAAAAAAAATTCCGACTTAAAAGTCTGAGTAGTTATCTTGAACATTTTTGAAGAGTCATGTTAACAGGAGTGCTGCAGGTCGCGTACCAACCAGTAATATGTGGTTTGTCCGAGTAGATCAGACGTGGGGTACTAATGATTAGCTAGGAATATGTCAAGACGTGCATGTGAGAAGCAGGCTTTTTTGACGTACAAACTTGGTAAAAAAAACTAGTGAGATATCTGCTTGAAGAGCTGTTCAGTTGGTAGGACTTACACGGCGGCCGACAACTTGGCAGGTCTGTAGACAGCTTTATGCTTTGAATGAATCATTTTCAATCACGTACGCCTGGATATTTATCGTTAGATTGATTTCGTTCATAAATAAATAGTTGCTGACTCGACCTGGCTTCACTTGAGTGGAAGTTTTGGGAAGGGGGTAGAGTTTTTAAAAATTCTGAAACACCTAGAATCTAGATACTCTTTCATTTCTACCCGAAAGTCCAATTATTAATTTTCATAGATGAAACTAAAAAAACTTTCATACTAATTTTCATCTCCTATTTAACCCCTTTAGGGGGTTTAATTTCCAAAAATACGTTCTTATTGGTGCTTATGTTATAAAAGGAACCTTCTGTTTAATTTTATGTTTCTATCCCCAGCGGTTAATAAAACAAATAAATACTTTGTAAAATGTATTTGTATAGTAAGGTAGATATTGGTAAAAATCAATGACGATTATCTGATGATAAATAACACATAGGTACGTTAATTTACGTACCAGTGACGTATCAGGACTACAATAACATAAATTACTAGCATTCATAAAAGTAATTAGAGTTCATAAAGTAACTACGAGCAAAAGAATTAAATAGAATTAAATATTGAAACGACGGAGGTGACAACATTTAAATATTATAACTTTGATTCGTAGTTTACTTCTGTGTCAATTCCTCTATTAAACTAAACAAACCTTCGAACGTACCTACACTAGATAGGTATTCTCTCCTAAAAACCTCCAACGGAAGGTACCTATCGACGGAAATACGCTGTTTCACAGCTCAATAGGTTTGGCTTTTATTTTATTTTGCATGCACTTTCACTATTGTTGCAGAAGTTTACACCAAATAAAACATGAAGAATGAACATGGTAAATTATTTATTAAACCGGCTTTGGGTGATTGATTAGGTGTGTTTGTTTATTAAGTCTTAAGAAATAAACAGGAACATGAAGAGATCAGGAGAGATTTTATCTACTTTATAAAGAGATCAACTTCTGTGTATTTAGGTACTATGTGAGGCTAACAATTATTGATGTACCGTGTCTAGTAGATAAGTACATAGAAACAAAAAAGATAGTAAGTCAGTCAATTTGTCATTGGCATCTACTGTAATATAGAAATGTAGTATGTACATTGTACAGTATATATAATAAATATTACGAAAATTAGAGTAACTCTTAAACTGATAAGCGCGATCTTATCAACTTGGTTGAACATTGCAAATCCTTCGTGTACGATTGTGCGACTAGATCACTTGAGTATTTGTGTAGGCTTATAACTTTATAGGTCCATGGTTTTAAAATAGGTTAGATTAGGTCAGGTAGGTTATAGGGTAGTTTTAGACTTATTTATTTCATTCCGTTTATCTAATGCTCAGAGATTTCCCTCCATACAAAAGTAGTTTAGTTTCGGGCTCCAAATCCCTTGTAACTTTAAAAATACACAGTTTCATAGAAATCTGGAAACCACTGACACAGATATTTGTTTCTAAAACGTGTCTAATACAGAGTTTCATTAGGTTTGATTGGTTAATTTCAATTGTTTTTTTTTCGCGCTACAGACCGCTACGAATAAAAGCGTCTCATAAGTTACTGGTTGGGTTCGACATTTTCTATATGGAGAGGGAAAATGACGAATATCAACCATTCTCAAGTGATACATAGAACAAGCATAGTTTCAGTATTCGATATCGGGCTGGTAGTACAATCTCAAATATTTTGTCAAAGCTATAAGTAACTGGCTCGCTCGCTCTACACTCGTACATACTCGTAATTATGTATTATACAGTGGCGTAGGCGGGCGTAGCGTAGGGCGGGCGGGTTGCTAGATTCAGACTTTATTCACGAAAATTGTATGATATTATCTTAATTGATAGATATTATTCGATTATTATTATTATTTGTTACATTATCAACCCGATGGATTATTTATAATAACAAAATAAAAACTTTAAAGATACAAAATGGATATAAACTTTACTAAAATTATTCTTCTTATTTATTAGCGACCCTTGAGGCTTTCTCCAGTGGGAATTTCGAAAAATACACCCTTAATCTTTGTCTACACTCTATGTAAAATATCAGCTTTCTAGGTCCAAAAGTTTGGGCTGGGAGTAATGACCCAGTCAGTGAGTCACGCATTATTATAGTTCTATTAGGTATCACACAAGATGAACTAAAAAATAACTACATATTAAATAAAAATGCCCTATACATTCCATAAGATAAATAAATAAAGCCGCCGCCAGATACTCTTTGTCTGAGCACAAATAATGAAGCGAAGAATAGTAAATAGGTTAGACTCGCCTCTTCATTATTAGCAAAGGGCGTATTGACTACGTGGGATTGTGTATCCGCAGGTACGAGTTACCTACTTTAGTTTAAATAATTGAAAGGGAAGAGGTAAATTGCGATTATAGGTTAGGGGTTTACGGTCGTCTACGCGGAGCCGCTGACTTGTGAAGTTGTGAGCAGTGAGCGAGTCTTATCGTACTGGAGTCAATATTTGTCGACGCGTCATACACGGCCAACAGGCAGCCGGCATATGCCGCGCCGCGCACGGCGCAGCGTGGGGCGCACACCGGCGCTTCTGTTGCCAAATCAGCTGAAACCGGAAGCTGACAAACAAGGCATACACTAAAAATGTTTTGCCAACATTACAGGCGCTAAAATAGAGCCTGTGGCAGTGACTGAGACTTGAGAGCGCTTTTTTAGGAATCCCTAGCGTTATTTTATTTTATTGCTTGACTAGCTGACGCCCGCGACTTCGTTCGCGTGGATGTAGGTTTTTAAAAATCTTCTTCTTTTTTTTTTTTGGAATTCTTTGATTTTCCGGGATAAAAAGTAGCCTATGTGCTAATCCAGGGTATAATCTATCTCCATTCTAAATTTCAGCCCAATCCGTCCAGTAGTTTTTGCGTGAAGGAGTAACCAACATACACACACACACACATACACAAAAACTTTCGCCTTTATAATATTAGTGTTGATTAGTGTTGATCATTGCAATGATTAGGTCTAGATTGGAGCGCGCTTGCCTAGAAGATGCCTATTCACTCTTGCCTTCAAGGCTTCTTGAAGGTGTTATGTCTGTCATAGCCATTTTGTTTCGAATCTATCTGGACTTAGAATGTTAGAAAAAAATTAACACAAAAATTTCTGCGACCCAAGTTTTATCATTTGATTTTATTTTTGACACATGAACTTAATTCAATTTCCTGCCCAGGTCTTTAACTATACTCATGCCTAAAATCACGTTGATCCGTTGCTCCGTTTCGACGTGATTGAAGGACAAACTAACAAACCAATAAACAAACACACAAACAAGGTTCAGGTTTTTTTTTTTAATCCGTGAGAATTCTTTGATTTTGTGAAATAAAATTCCCCGGTAAGTTAGTAGCTCCTGTAACTCCTCCCTGAAGTTAACTTTGAAACAGCTGTTCTGTATGCAGGCCATTTAAATATTACCGCGCGGCTTTGTAGGCTGATAAATTAGGAAGTAATAACTGCGGTAACATTTTTATCGTCCAAGTGTAAAAGTCTACTTTGTAGGTTTGATAGCGGTAAAATAAGAACCATTTTACGACCAAATGTATTGAAAATAATATGACGAAACTTTTACGACTCAAAGGCTAGGCGCAAAGGCTACAATCCCCTGTGCGCCTATAGTCTAAAGCTCAAGTTCCTCTATGACAGGTACCTATCTAGCAAAACGCTCGAATGCTTCCGTTTATATGCCGGAATAGCAACCGAGCATTTGATGAAGGCTAATTGCTAAAAATCTGATTCTGAAAAGAAATGAGCGCTGAGACGTTAGAAGCTATTGATCGTCCAGCCAAAAGAGCTTTCAAAAGTCTTAAGTATTTAATACAAGCCGAGAATATAAAAATCTGTTTTAGAATATACAGGTAAAGCCCTTTCATATGATACCCCACTTGGTATAGTTATCTTACTTTGAAAATTGAAACACATTTAATTTTTTTTTTAATGATGTAACAACAAATTCGCAGTTTTCAGATTTATTCCTGTACTTGTGCTATAAGACCTACCTACCTGCCAAATTTAATTCTAGGTCAACGGGAAGTACCCTATAGGTTTTCTTAACAGACACGACGGACGGATGGACAGACAGACAGGCAGACAGACAGACAGACAGACAGACAACAACAAAGTGATCCCTTTGGTCTGGAAGTGAATGTGGTTCCGTTTTTCCTTTTGAGGTACAGAACCCTAAAAAATAATGAAAAAACAATTGCACATCTAAACATGCAGGTGCAAACGCAATGTGTTTATAGACCGGTTAGTGATCAACGGATGGCAATAGCAAATATTAATAGTCCCATTTATTATTCCACTTGTCACTATAAACTGCTCGTAGCCCGTACATGCATCTTTTGGTCAGTACAATAGGTACTCCTTTTTATCCCTTAACTGGGAAAATTCTAACCGACTTCTTGGCGAAGAAATCGGAATGTTTAATTTCGTCCCAATAAAACCCCTCGTATGAATTAATTGGTGCCTTCATTGCGTGATATCCTGACTCCAGTGGTTCGCTCTGCCTTCTATGCCTCTGATGGAGCTGAAAATAATCCTACCCACGTTGTGGTCGCAAGGTATGGTAGCTTGTGTGATGTCTCATAGCTACTGGTTTTCTTCCCAGGATTATAATGTGATCATGTAAGTCTCACAGTTACATCATATTTGCCCAGTTTGGTGAAAGAAATATTATATTGCGTAAGCGGATTGAAACAAAATGTTCGCTATACCCTATACCTGTCCTGAAATATGATTGAAGCATTCAGAAATACTTACCTTGATTTGAACAAAAAGCATATTTTTACAAACTGTTCACGATAAAAAATTTAGATAAAACAAGATATATATTTATGTACCTAATCCTATACTTGTTTTGTATGTTAGGTCGTAAATAATAATTACGGACATGAAAATTTAATGAATTGAAAATGCCGATGTACAGGAAAGGAAAATGTTTTCCTACGTGCGCTCCCCCCGGTTGAGAGAGGGCGACTGAATTCTCGAAGGTTGAAACCAACAAGATGATTTTACTGAAACTGATTGTTATGCCTGCGAAAGAGGGAAAATAGCGTAAACTGTAGGAAAATATTCATCAAATTTTACTCTGAAGTCACCAAATATTAAAAATGGGCCTGTCTGAGAACCGCCTCCTTTATTTGGTTATAAAAATATTGACCATAATAATATTTAAGAGTAGGTAGGTATAGGTTCTATACTAAATACTCGTTATCACTGATTAGGAATAAAATGTGAGCTACTCTTATTTTATTGGTGTTGCATAGGATGGTTTTCTTATTTACATACTTATAGGTTGTTTTCGTACTCAAATGTTGTGTATTCGTTTCTGTTATTGGTGTGCAATAAAATATTTATCTATCTAGGTCAACAAGTGTACACTTTAGGTATGTCCGTATGTATTAAAGTAAAAATAAAGTATGTTTTAGTCAGGTATTTTAAATTTTGATATCGCCAACCATCTCTAATAGTATAATGAATAGAAAATCGGTTTAATGTATTATAATCAGTAAATCTATATATTTACGCGTGGATTTATGTTTATAAAATCCCTTGGGAACTCTTTAATTTTACGGCATAAAACTCTTCTTCAGTATTACTCTCCTTTACCTATACCAGGCAAAAATTCAGGCTCCGATCTCTACTGTGGTGTCATTGAAGGGCAAACAAACAAACCAATATACAAATACATTTTCGCATTTATAATAATATACTGGTTAGACCATACAGATTGACCTTTAGTCCTAACGTTGCTTTAACTCTAAGCCCTAATTCGCACGAGCGTTAAAAAAGCGTTGCGTTAAAACCCGGCGTTGCGCTGACAATACAAAGTGCGCGATAAAAAAGCGTTGACGTGTGAACAGATACTTGGGAATGCATTTGTTCTATTTGAACGCTTTTTTAACGGACGTTAAAAAAGCTCTCGTGCGAATTAGCCCTTAAAGAGTAGGCCATGTTGTGGCTATAAAGTATAATCCATTAAAAACCTTTAACTGTTGACTCGTACAAAGAGTTAGGGTCGTTTAATGCGCGGTCATCTCTGCAACTGGTGTTAGGTAACTGAATGGTGGTTTTCCTTTGTCCGCAGCGTGCCGACCAGCAACTTCACAGTGAACGATGTGCGCATGTGCGTGGGATCGAGGCGGCTTCTTGATGTCATGGATGTAAACACGCAGAAGAACATCGAGATGACTATGAAGGTAACCCGGCTATGGCTATGGCAATAGTTTATTTCAAAAGAAAAGAATAACCCTTTACAACCTCTCGCACTGCCCAGGGTCACTGGTAGAGATCTCTTATAGAGAGATAAGTGCTTCCTTGTCCACTGTTTCTTTCTTTTTCTCTTTATTGTTACAACTTAAATACCTAATTAATAATAAAGAATGAAAAACCTGTCGGAAATTAGCTTACTTAATATTTTTTAATTATTACTTACTAAGGGCTGATTTTTCAATCTTCAAATAACTTATCTGACGAATAGTTTTGACATTTTTCTTTAGGTAATGTCTCAAAACATCAGATTTATTCCTTAGATAAAAGTTATTTGACGACTGAAAATTCTGCCTTAAGTATTATTTTTCGTGGATTATAAAAAAAATAACAGCAACAATAACTTCATTTACTTAATTGGCTAGCTTAGCGACCCAAAGAGGATCTTGGCATCTGACATTTGAAGCGGCAACTAATGCAGGATGTTTTATCTATGCCACTTTGCGCCAATCGGCTCTTTCGAGGACTTTGCAGGTCTTTTTTGCAGATCCTGGCACGCAACAACTTTGGTGGGATAAAAAGTTGGTGGGTACCTACTTGGCACTAATCGTACGTTTATATTGTAAACCCAAATGGTTGTGCTACTCATTCACGTCAAAAGAAACGAATTTTTAATAGGTTAAGTTACTATGCTATGAAGTTGAGCATAAAGATCTAGGAAGCTCGAAAGGCGTCCTCCACTTAGGTTGAAATCTACCCAAACAAAAACATTTCGTGTGAATAATAAGGGCCAGTTCCTATCAAAAAGTTTCGGCCAATAAAAGTAATGATATCAAAAATTATGGCCAGTGTTTTGCTAGGCTCGGTAAATGGAACCACACAGTTTTACTTAAAAGGTGTATCTTCTTCGACCACTTTCAAGCTGTCATCGCATTCCGAGAGATCCTGTTATGTTTAAATAATTTATGTCTTGATAATAACACCGCAATTTGAATCTCATATGGGACTGGCAATGGTTTTCTTGTTTTCAGCTTTGTATTTCTTGTATTCCTTTGAATTTGTTTAATTAAAAAAAATGTTGCAAAGTTTACGATGCAACTTCGCATCGTAAGTATTATGAAAGGGCCCTTAGAATGAGTTGCACCTTGTCAAAGTCAATAGTTGTAATTGCCTAAATCATAAATGTTTAGGACTGGCAGCGCTACTACGATGATCCAAACAAGGAGAGGCTGTTGAACGTCATTTCGCTGGAGTTCTCCCACACGCGCCTAGAGAACTACGTGCAAGCGCCGCGCATCGTGCGGCTCATCGACTGGGTAGACACGGTGTGGCCTCGACACTTGAAGGATCAACAGGTATAGCCTAATGTTGTTGAAATTGTCCAATTATTATCAACTAGAGGATGCCCGCGGCTTCACCCGCGTGGATTTCGGTTTTTTTAAATCCCGCAGGAACTCTTTGATTTTTCGGGATAAAAAGTAGTCTATGTCCTTCCCCGGGATGTAGCCCATGTCTGTACCAAATTTCATCAAAATCGGTTCAGCGGTTGGGCCGTGAAAACGTAGCAGACAGACAGACACACTTTCGCATTTATAATATTAGTATGGATTATCACATAAGTGAAAATTAGCTACTCAAGAAGAGAGCGAAAAACTTCATGTTTCTGAAAGTTTGGGTTAGTTTGCAGTTGCCTTTATATTTCTTTAAGAGTTTTCTGTTGGTTGTTTTCTTGTTTCTGACTGGCCAAAATGACGCGTCTGTTGATTCTCTAACGAAAGGCTTCGAAATGCCGCTAAAAATTCGCCCAAATATTAGCTGCTTTGATATCGTAAATACTCTCTAGAAGTATTTGAACCTATTAATCAGTATTCAAAATATTTTATCATTTTCAGACTGAATCCACAAACGCTCTGGACGATATGATGTACCCGAAGGTACAGAAATATTGCCTCATGTCAGTCAAAGGTTGCTACACCGACTTTCATATTGATTTTGGCGGTACTTCAGTTTGGTATCACATTCTAAGAGGTAAGTTATTTACTACATCAGTATGTATTTTTAATGAAAAACAGCTGCAGCAAAGAGGGGCTTCTAAAAGCCCAAGTATTAATTTTCATGTAAAAAACTTGAAAAAGAAGGACTTCCTACATTATTTTCTTAGGGCTCTTTTTTGGAGACGTGGTGCATTGCGCGTCGCGTGGTAGGTGGCGCTATTAACTCAAAAATGTATCCAAGTAAGAGAGCGTTCTTGCATAAGCGTTTGCTTGTTATATGGCGTAGTATTACTCACGCACAACAGACGGAAACGTTTAAGTGCGGAAACCAGCCCAGAGAGAAGATGGCGTAGTACTATGTGATCGCAACGCACCACGCGACGTGCAACGCGCCGCGTCTTCATAAAATAACCCTTGAGTGTCTTCGTCATAAAAGGAACCTACTGTCATAATTTCAAGTTTCTAACCCGCAGCAGTTTAGACGGCTGTGCATTGATAGATCAGTCAGTTATTCAGGTCAAATCTTTTAATTTTTTTAAATTAAAAGCAATAATAACCCAATAATTTTTCAGGGGCCAAAGTATTCTGGCTCATTCCACCAACAGAGAAGAATTTACAACTGTACGAAAAATGGGTCCTTTCCGGAAAACAGTCTGATGTGTTTTTTGGAGACACCGTCGAAACGTGCATAAGGGTTCATGTAAGTATTCAAATATTTATTCTTACATAATATAAATAACTAACGACCCGCCCCAGCATCGCACGAGCAGCTTATTACAATTTTCATAAGGATCTCTAAATTTATTGAAAATAAAATATAGCCTATGTCTCTCAGGAATAATGTAGCTTTCACTGGTGAAAGAATTTTCAAAATCGGTTCAGTAGTTCCAGATATTACTTCTTGCAAACAAACTTACAAACTTTACCTCTTCATAATATTAGTATAGATTTATTAGACCGTGACTTCGTCATCGTGGAGTTAGATTTTCAAAATCCCGTCGGAATTCTTCGATTTATCGAGGAACAACAAACACGGTTTCGTATTCATGAAATGAAATTACTACTAAATGAAATATAACCTAATAAAATGCACGTGGACGCAGGCGTGTGTACCAGCTAGTATTTTGATGGGCAATATTTTTCTTCTTTTTACAGTTACAAGCTGGTCATACATTCTTCATCCCCACCGGTTGGATTCACGCGGTTTACACGCCGAGCGACTCTTTGGTCTTTGGAGGAAACTTCCTGCACCAGTTTGGAATAGAAAAACAACTGAAAATAGCTCAAGTTGAAGATGTTACGAAGGTACAAAATAATAAGTTATTCTGAAATGGAATTGGCCAATAAGAGCTTTTAAAAACAGTTTCGTTTATGATAGTATGGATTTTTTTTAATTATTTTAAAAAATTCAGGTGCCACAGAAGTTTCGCTACCCGTTCTTCACGGAGATGCTCTGGTACGTTCTGGACCGCTACGTGACTGCGCTATTGGGACGCTCGCACCTCGCGCCCGAGGGCCAACCTCCTCCGCCGCCCGCGCCCAAAGACCACGTACACCTTACACAGAACGAGCTGCATGGACTAAAGGTTTGTAGCACGGTAGACTATGGCCTAAAGCGTTCTCCTTGTAAGAGGAGAACATACTCCGTAATCTACATCACGAAATACATCTAATAATAAAAATCTATCATATAAATTATAACACAACATTTAAAAATCCCAAATCTGTTTATAGTCCAAGGACTGATCGCAGATAGAAGAAAAGGAATATAAATATATATAAATTATAAATGATTTGTATGTTTGCAGGCAATAGTCGTGTATCTGCACCAGTTGCCGGCCGCTCGTAAGTCTGTGCCGGAGCTTTTGACAGACCCCATCGCCCTAGTGCGCGACGTACGCACGCTGGTGGAGCAGCATCGCCACGACAAACAGCACCAGGCCGTCACCGGAATACCGGTACTGAAAGGTAAGTCAGTAATAAGTGCCAAACAGGAACAGAACTTTCGAGAAATTGCTTCCTGTAGTCCCCTTCATGTCATCCATAGCTCTTTTTACCCAACGAATAAAGTTAGATAGAATACTAGATGATCCCGCGACTTCATCCGCGCGGATTAAGTTTTAAAAATCCCACGGGGACTGTTTTTCCGGGATAAAAGTAACCTGCGTCCGTCCCTAGGAAGTAAGCTATCTCAGTACCAAATTTCATCAAAATCGGTTTAGCCGTTGGGCCGTGAAAAGTTAACAGACAGATACACTTTATTTGCTTACACTCGCATTTATAATATTAGTATAGTATGGAAGTATGGACGTAAAATGTTTATGAATTTCTTATTCGTAGGTCCGGATGAGGTGGTGTCTTGCGAGCGGCGCCAGTCGAGCGGGCGCGGCGGCCGCGGCGGACATCGCGGACCGCCCTCGCGCCCGCGCCCCGAGCACGCCAACAACGCGCCGAGGCGACGCCGCACCAGGTACGTCACAGTATTAGATTACTTCTGTGTGAGCCCTCGGCAACCTGGGCGGTCTACTCGGCTTCTGGAGCGAGCTTGGATGGCTGGAGTGAAGACTTCGACGGGCAGGGGCAATGCACGCACAACAGTCGGAAACGTTTAAGTGCGGAAACCAGCCCAGAGAGAAGAAAGAAAGAAAGAACTTTTGTTGTACAGCATCTTTTTTTATTTTTATTCAAACACAAGTTAGCCCTTGACTGCAATCTCACCTGGTGGTAAGTGATGATGCAGACTAAGATGGAAGCGGGCTAACCTGGACGGGGTATGCCAGTTTTCATTAAACCCATACTCCTTTGATTTCTACACGGCATCATACCGGAACGATAAATCACTTGGCGGCACGGCTTTGCCGGTAGGGTGGTAACTAGCCACGGCCGAATCCTCCCATCAGACACTTTCTTCACAATCTTTAAACTAAACTAAAATGATTTGCCTGAAACTATTGCTAGCCCTTTAATAATGCTCCCTATGGAAAAGGATAGCACTAATAAATAGTTCTTCTATAATATTTTATAGGTAGTAATTTAGTTCAATGCTGCCGTCCGTCAATCTAATAAACCTTTCCTTGAATCCATGATTATTATTCACAGATGCAAGAAATGCGAGGCTTGTCAACGCACCGATTGCGGCGACTGTGTGTTTTGCCACGACATGGTCAAATTCGGCGGACTTGGTCGCGCCAAGCAGACTTGCATTATGCGACAGTGCTTACAGGTCAGTTCAAAATCATTTTACGTTACAGAACTACCACTTTTAAAAAGTTACGCCGATGTACCTGCGCAGAAATCTTATTTTTGAATGGTTTGAAAATATCTCAGCCGATCATAATGCGCGTCCGTCCGTCCAAATGTTATCTGGCGCGGAAAAAAGAAGGTATTCCACATTCTAACATGCGTTTTAGAAATGTATTTCGAGTATATAGAGGTGCAGACTTTTACTATGCTGCTCGGTCCAATAGTAAAATGGCGAGGGAGGAATTAGATCAAAATAGATCTTATAGTTCAAACTATAGTAGATAATTTTTTTAATTACAGCCGATGTTACCGGTGACAGCTTCGTGCGCGGTGTGCCACCTGGACGGCTGGATGCAGACGCCCGTCGCGCCGCAGGCTAAGGGTAACTCGGGTAAACTATTGATATACTAAGGTCCACTTGCATGACAGGCGATTAATGTTACGTTACGGTTACCATTGAACTTTAACCGGACATAAAAGAAAAACAAGGGGTGATAACCTAGTGCTTAAAGACTTCTCGCACCTCTAACTTTTCGGAGTTATGTGCGTATTAAGCAATTAAATATCACTTGCTTTAACCGTGAAGAAAAACAACATGAGGAAATCTGAATACCTGAAAATTGCATAATGTTTTCAAAAGCCTGTAGTCTACACTACACAGTCTACAGTCTACATTTGGCCAGCGTGGGGGCTGTGACCTAAACCCTTGTCATTCTGAAAGGAGATTGTTCCTCTGTAGTGGGCTGGTGATGGGTTGATAATGACGCTGATATGACATTTAAGCCTAATCATGGAGGAATGAACACTGACTTGTGCAACTTACTTTGCTTTTTATTGGCGGTCTTTAACAGTAACTATAACGCAACTTTAATCGCCTGTCATGCATTTGGCCCTAAGACTGCAACTGCATCGTACGGTGAAACTTGTCTGCAGTTCTAGACCAAACGTGCTTGAGAAATATTACCCTATTCTTCTTCTTCTTCTTCTTCTTCTTCTTCTTCTTCCAATTTTGACCAATAGGTTGTCCCAGCTTTATTCCTAAACTATCAAAATAATATCTGGATTAATCTTAGACAAGTCTCAAATAACGCTATCTTATAGGTCGCAACGGCCCGTCGTCACTCCGTGAGTGTTCAGTGTGCTACAGTATCGTGCACCCGGCTTGCGTTCCGCCCGGAGGACAGATCAACGAAGACCTGCCGAACTCTTGGGAGTGCCCTACTTGCACCACTATGGGCCTCAACCATGATTACAAGGTAAGACACCAATCGTTAGTTATAATTATACTTATTTTTCATCTCCATCTTCTAAAAATATGATGCTTACTCAGAAAAATACTTTAAAAAGTATTAATAAAAATTCAACGATTTGTGAATCTAAATAGTTTTTAAAATAGCTGGTTCCAACTTTGCCAACTTCCTTTTCATTGTCAGAACTTTGTTAGTATCTTGTGTATTAATTGTGTTTTTTTTTAATTGTACTTTTATTTTGTGTGAGCTGAATAAACTTTTATTTACTTATTTATTTATGTATCCATATTTTACTAAAAAAATAATAATTTCAGCCACGTCACTTCCGCGCCCGACAAAAGTCATCGGACTTACGCCGCATGAGCGTTGGTTCGGACGCCAGCCAGCTCAGTCAACACCACAACAACGCACAGGTTACAAACTTATCGAAATTACTAAATAACTAAAAATACTAATTTTATTACAAATTATATACTGTGTTGGGAAAAATTTTTGAGCAAAAAGGTTCTTGGTGGAGGAAAGAACGCGGGGAAAACTTTCAATTGATCAAACAATCGCGTTCTCTCGCGCGGTAGTAATCTCTTCGCGCACCCTTTTGGTACGCCTAAGAGATCTAAAAATCGACTACGGCGCATTGCTCAAAGTGTTTGTTGGTCACTGTACCTATTTTCGACTACTATTTAATTTCGGGAATGGTTCTAAGTTGTACAATTTAATTTAAAAAACTACGTCAGTACGCTTTATTAAAATGTGTATTTTTGTGCCTTGCAGAATAAATTGCCAGCGCCACCACCTTCTACAGCAATAAAGTCTGAAGTTGGTTCAGATACCGAGAGCAAGGTAGATGCCACCCATATCAAAACTGAAGATGGTAAGTTTCAACTGTAGTATAAAACTGCATTTTCAACTAAAATCGTGAATGATCCTATCTATATAAAGAAACGTCTTAAAGAAATATTATTTATTTGTTTATTTTACTAGAAATTAAACGTGAAGAAAGCACGGAGGCCACGGGAGGCGAGGACAATAAGGGTGACTGGGAGCCCGCCAACAAGAAACGCCGCGCCAGTGATGAGGACGAGGCGCCTAAGAAACAGGCGCTCAGGGCACACCTTGCCTTGCAGCTCACACATCACTCTGCTAAGGTACGTAGACCACGGCGCCCACAGGAGGTGAGGACAATAAGGGTGATTGGGAGTCTGCCAACACAACGAGATCGGACCCCAGGGATTGTGTGAGGGATTGGTGACAAGCCACTGCGCGCGGCAGGCACTGCAACAAATTTGTGTCTCCTGATCCGTCTATTCCTTGATTCCTTTTATTTCTTTTCAGGGGTATAAATGGCATTCTTGTGCTCACATTGTGAAGTATCTAAATATATAAAAGTAAAAGGTGACTGACTGACTCAAAGCACAGCTCAACTACTGGACAGATCTGATAGCAGATAGCTATTATGAAGCAGACATCTGCTAAGAGACGATTTTTGGAAATTCAACCCCTAAGGGCGTAAAATAGGGGCTCGAAATCCACGCGAACGAAGTGACGGGCTTAAGCTATAGTGGTTCTACAGAAGTGTGTATTTCAGGTGCTAAAGAAGCCGCTATACCCCGTGCGGCCGGCCCCGCTGTCGCTGTCGTCCACCACGGGGTCGCCGTGGCTGGACCGCGACGCGATGCTGTGCGTGTTCGCCAAGCTCACGCCGCACGAGCTGGCCACTTGCGCTCTCGTCTGCAAGGCCTGGGCCGAGTACTCGGTGAGATCATGCTTACTGTATACCTGCAGCTCTCATGAAATACTTTTGAGGAAGTCGTGTCGTTAAGTTCGTCTTATAAATGCTCCGCATCAATGACCTCTATGTAAACTACGCACTACTGCGATTCGTATTTGCGTGCGACTTGATGCCCAGTAATAATACTGGTTAATTTTAACAGCTTCATAGAAGATGATGTTTCGTAATCCGTTTAGTACGTTTTTCAAAGCTCAGAGAAATCTGAAATGGCGTATTTAATAAACAATAATATTACGTCAAGAAAAATGTTTTTTTTTTTTTAAATTCACTGTAGGGAAATCTAAAGCGAAATATATTACAATAAATTTCTACAGTTTTTCTTGGAAAAATTAACAATTTGTGAGAGTGAGTTAAAAACATTACATAGTTAGACACAAAGAAAGATTAAATGAAAGCTCTCATTGGGTAGATTTTGAAAATATCACGATTTATAATATACATTATAATACATGCACTTATAATATACTTGTATAAATTGTTTGGTCTTGGTAGTATTATTGAGAGAAAAATTCGGCGTTTAGATTTTGACCATTACCGTGTACATTGACAGATGGATCCGTCGATTTGGCGCAGCATGTCGTTCGTGCAGGTGCGCGTGTCCGCGGCGCAGCTGGCCGGCATCGCTCGCCGACAGCCGCTCAGTCTCGGCTTGGAGTGGTGCCACTTGGCGCGTCGGCAGCTTGCTTGGTACGTACCAAGTACCTCCGAGCAAATTACTGAAATGAAGTTTTTTTAATTTAACTTTTAATGGCTTCTCAAGACTGGTAACAGACCGCCATGTTTTGAAGGAAGGATGCTCGGTGAAATGACGCCTACGAGTATCCAGTCTGGTGCCGCTATGCGCTTGAGTGTCGCTTGAAATACGTGTGTGTGCGCTTTGCCTACCTGAAGTGTTACAATTTTATCATAATACTTTGTGCTGCATGGATGTAAAAGACCTTGAGAGTGACATGCGCTATTTTTTATCCCGAAAACCCCATGGATGTTTTTGTTTTATTCCACTATAAGTTAGACCTTGACTGCGATCTCATCTGATGGTAAGTGATGATGCAGTCTAAGATGGAAGTGGGCGGGGATTTATAAAAACCTAAATCCACGAGGCGAAGTCGCGAGCTTACAAAATATTTAACTCTCCTAGACGCCATGAGTACTTTGCGCGTTGACTTTAATAAATACCAATTTTGTATATTTTCTTTGCAGGCTACTAGCGCGTCTTCCAGCTCTCCGATCTCTATCCTTAGCGGGGTCGCCGGCAGAGGCAGCCCTGGCCCTTCGTTCCAGCTCATGTCCACCACTGACAGCCCTGGACCTGTCTTTCGCAAGGTGCCTGGATGATGCCAAGCTCCGAGGCATCCTGGCACCTCCGGAAAACTCCAGGCCGGGTGGTGGAGCGAGGTCTGGGATGGAACCTTCCCGGCTTGCAGCGTTGGCTGTTCTACGGTTGCCGGGGACGGACATCACTGATGTCGCGATGTTGTATATTGTACAGGTTTGTGTAAAAAGTCACTTTTCTCAAGACATAAGCGATAGCCATTATCTTCCCTTTGAGGAGCTATCGACCACAGAGTCCAGGTGGATAGACTGGTTACTTCTATATCATATTCATTGTAATTCTATGTTACATTCACTATGTAAGAAAAAAGTAAGAAACTTCAAAGATTCAAATAAACTGCAGTGTTGTTGTGATGCTTAGATATTTCTATTTCAATTTCAATTTCAAAGCCTTTATTAATTCCTTACCTTATCTTAATTATTTACATCTTTTTAAAGTTATACTTATACATTTCATATCTTATACCAATTGTTAATACTTATGTTAGTCTTTTTATTTAGTGTAGGAAAATGTATGAAATGTGTGTGTGTTCATATCTGAGTGTATACTTATGTGCCTGTGGATACAAGTGTTTGTTAATGTGGAGTTGTGTAAGTTTAGTACGTTAGTAAATCTTAGTATATTCTCTAATAATCTTAGTATTTTTAACTAATAATCTTAAGTAGGTAATAATGTATTCTATTTATTATTAGTTATTATAATATAATAATCTATTCTATTTTTTTATTAGTTAGTATAATATACTAGTCTATTCTATTTAATATTAGTTATTCTTAACTAATAATCTTAGTATATTCTTGTTTTTTTTTTTTTCTTTTTTTTTTTTTTTTTGTTTTTCTTTCTAAGGTAAGGATCCCTCTTGGGTATAAGGCCTCCTCCAGTTATCTTTCTACAGGTACAAGCGACCATACGTTGTAGGTGTTTAAGTTTACATTTATTTCAATATATGTATAACTGGAGGGTTTTGGTCATACTCCTCCTCGGTGACCAGCCGTGTTGGAGGAGGGAGAGGGTTCTTGTGTCATAAATTGATCTATTCTTTTTGATCTTTTTATATAAAAGCTCGGATATTTCTATTACGAATGATAAATAAAGTCAAAAATGAAGAGATCTAGAGAAGAACCAATGTAACCAGTATAGCTTAATCGAAGAATCGATATTTCTTGGGATCCCAAGGTGCTGGCATCTCTTACTCTCTTCTGTTGGAGGTGGAGCTCGTACTGGATACTGGATAGAATCAAATAACATTTCATCTTGTGTTTTAGGCTCTACCAAAGTTATGTGAATTGGACGCGTCGTCTTGCGCGCGGCTCACAGACGCGGGCGCCGCTCAGCTCGCCCACCACGGCTTACAGAGGCTATCGCTCGCCGGCTGCAGGCTGCTCACAGAGGCCGCGCTGGACCACCTGACCAGGTGTCCCAATCTCGTCAGGTATCTATAATTTAAAAAAAATAGCTAGCAAACGGGCAAGCGGATCCCCTGATGTTAAGTGATTACCGCTGCCCATGAACATTTGCTTCACCAGAGGTACCGCCTATGCGTTGCCGGCCTTCTAGGAATTTGGTCCGCCTCTTTATGTTGTAATCTAGTGTGTATTGTCAGTAGTACAATAATGTATTTACAATGCATTTGCTCGTGAAGTGCCTCTTCAGCGCTCTTTAAACTATAAAGTAGACTTACCACCACAAAAAAAATTTACCGCACAGCTATTAGCCTATAAAGCCGTGCGGATTCATCCATATTCGAACTAGTGCGGAAATGTAATGGCCGTCAGACGAAACAGCTATTTTGGAGCGCTATTGTCGTTGTAGAGGTATTTAACAGTACCTATGAAGTATTACGATAAGATATTAAATACTATGTTTCTTACTGACTACATTACATTATTAGGAACTTATTTTCAAGAACACACTTCCAAACGTACGCGTTTAACTTAACAAATTAGTAAGATAAAATGTCAAATATTTTGTCATAGTTTAATTATGCATAATACTAGTAAAAAGTCATTACTAATGACATTTTTAATGAATAATCACATTTAATTACTAATCACATTAGTAATAAACTAATAACACATTAGTAGAGAAATAATACACAAGAGCAATAATGTAATGTAATCTTACAAGTGCATAATAAGCTATATTACAGATCTGTGAAAGTGTGATATAAGATACTTTACTAACTTATTTATTTTTAAAACTTATTTTGGTTTGTAATTTATTTACTTACAGATTAGATCTCAGGCATGTGCCTCTTGTGTCAACGCAAGCGGTCATCAAATTCGCAGCAAAGTCCAAACACAATCTCCACGTTAAGGACGTCAAGTTGGTCGAGCTTCGGAACACCTGATCCGAATCTCAGCCTGACGAGGCACCTGAAGAGATACCAGATATCCAAGAAATTCAGGAGGACAAGTGAACAGTGATATAGAATAGTGATGTTGGTGGTATAGCAAAGTGAACCTTTTGTGTACTAATATAAAGACAGTTTTGGTATGAATGAACTTCAGTGTTCTACAATGTAAGATGTATTAGGATAGCTATACACATAGTCGGCTCGTCACAAAATGTCCGACAATGAGGCCTACCTGCGTATACACGTAATCAGATTTTAAGTGGCACAACCGGGCCAGTGCTTCGTAATTCACTCAAAAGAACGATACGTGCTGTATTAACATAACGCTTGGTGTGCCGTCGATGCTACATGACGTAACAGGACCGCTGCATACGGCGGCGCGCCCCTTCGACGGCACCGTCGAACATAATATTATGGTTGTTCAACAAAAATTACCGAGTCGAGTGTGCCGATTCGACTGTGTGTATAGCAAGCATCATACAAGTCTAACTTAAGCTTTTTAGCTGAACTCTTAAGTTATGACATTCAAATTGTTTCTTACCTTGTTAGTCAGATCCATGAATGTATAAAAAAGGTGGATGGAGCGCTCCTAATACCTACTTATCGGTATCCGACTTTGACTAAAAAATTAGAGCAGTCCAAATAGAATAGCGATAAGTAGCTATTTCCTTTAAATAGTTATTAGGAGTGCTCTATCCATAGATAATATTGTTAATCTATGGTGACATCTTACTTGACAGTTCTTTTATAGAGATTTGATTGAGCATTGATAACAACATTTAATGCATATTGCATAGTCACACGCCCATTCGGTGCCGGACCTTTAACTTTGTACGAATTTCTGCGGATTTGCAACCCGGCTGTGGTTAGGTATCATACAAATATGTACACAGAATAGCTGTGTTACTAGTGGTTTATTAGCTACATATAAATCGATACAACTCTGTTAGGCTTTTCGTGTGAGAATGACAAATTTTCATCCAAGAACTGTCAAGAATGTGACTCATACTCGGTTAAGCTTTGAATGCCATAATGAATAAGAAGTTTGTATTTTACCCTTCTGCACTATTTTGTTTTACAGACAAACACTTGAGTGCAACAAAAATAATGCATTAATTTACACCTTTCCAGTGCTATTACAAAATGTTGTAAAAGACATTCTAAGGTTAGTTACAAGTATTTTTATTATTCCCAGAAATTGCACTGTTTATATCTTGATAGTTTTTACTGAGATTTCAATTAAAACTTAATCCATGAGGCTGACTGCGATCAGAAAGGACCTAGATTCAACCCCCACCTGTTTCACTGAAATGGGATACTTACTCCTAGTATAAGCCTTAGTCTTTAGTTGGAGAGGAAAAGGGAATATTAGACATTTACACATGGCCAATGTTTTTCAAAAAATTATTATTAATTTTCAAAGTATGAGGTTAATTGTTATGCAATATTTTTGTTACACCGACCATATTTGCCAAAAAATAAAATTAAATGATGTAACATTATGTTATCATACTAACCAAATATATATTGTGATCAGACATTTCGCACAACATATCAAATCCAGTTCTATGCTATCAACAATGAGTATAGTGTGAAATGCAATGTAGCATACTGAAAACAAAGACTTATTTCATAGTAACTGATGAAAGTGATACATTTCTAATAGTAATCAGTGACTCCAGTAAAAAAAGAGGACCACTCTTTGACGCTTTTCAGGAGAGGCAAAAAATATCAAATAAATAAAATATTTAAAAATTAAAATCAAATTTTATTCAATAGAAGTTCAATTACGAAATTCTATTTTTGCTTCTACTGAAAAGTATCAGAGTTGCTTTTTTTAATGGAGGTGCTGCATTTTTTAGGCACATCCACGAGTTTTTTTCTGCCGAGAACGCAACACCCATCCAATGCCAACCCATGTCGTAAATCACCACACATCAGAAACGCATGACGTTTTTCTGGCATGGGGTTGGCATGTTAAGGCGGACATACATAACTTCGATGTGGTGTGTCGTGACGTGATATACGACGATTAGAGCATATAAAGACTAAAATATTTTGTCTGACTAAAAAATTAACTTAAGGCCTCTACGAACGCTCCGATTGGCCGACTGCAGAAATTGCTGCAACACATCACAACATAATGCATACATTTCGAGATTTCACTCGCCCTTTTAGCTATGGTTAACTGTCATGTCAAAATTACATATGATAATATGCCTTAATATAAAAAGTATGCAGGTGTTGTATATATTTAAATCGATTTAAATAGTATTATACCTCCATCTGTCGTTTCACGGCTCACCACAACATGGTAAAGTTTTTGTCAGATTGGTGGTTCAAGCGTGTTCGGCCCATTGATCTTCCTATGTTTTGTGTAATGTCTTCAAACTAGTGCCAATATATTATGATTTCTTGATATATAAAGCACACATTTCATTGCACAATACAAAAATATCTCTTATTAAAAGTTGAAAGTTTTTATTTTGTTGCATACTGTTTGTATTGCTATAATCTGAGTATATTTTATTGTTATTTTTTAAGTTGCTCTTGGAAGCATCATTTTATGTTTAATCAAATAAAAAAATGCTATATATTATATGAAAATATCTTAAATTGGGACTATCAAAGATGAGAAACGATTGTTTTATATACACCTTGTAAATATAACAATATTACGTTACTTAAGAATGTATAAAAGTTACGGATTCATAAAACGATATTAGTTTTATTTATCGTGATTTGTGGAAATCATGGTCATGTAAATATTTGTCGTGGTTATACAATGTGTGGTATTATACAATGATTGCAAATCTTTTTGGGCTCTGGCGAGTCAACATAAAATCTTTGTTTTAAGCCTCCTTAGGGAATGCGACCATTTGCGGCACGGCAGGCACAAGGGATTTTCATGCAACGATCAAATAGTATATTTCATTACAAGTGCGGAAAGGCTGTCATTGCAAAGAGTTCCGACAAATGTCTACCCGAGCCGAGGCGTAGCTGAAGGCGAGGGTTGACAGTCGGAACGAGTTGCAATGACGGTTCCGCACGTGTACTGAACGACTATTTTTAATACAGTTGCGAAAAAATGAAGCAATTTAATAAAATAATAAAAACACAATAAACTCAACTAACTTAATTTAATTTAATTTAAAACAACTTTATTGTTAATAGATATAAAAAACTAGGGTCGAAATTACTCATTTTAGGCAACCAACAACTAAACTCGCAAAGAAAATTTCTGAAAAATGGCGCCAACCGTAGAATATAAGCAGAGTTTTTTTTTTCTTCACCCATTCTGGTAGGCAAAGGGAACTATGCCCATACAGCCAAGTCTTCAGTAGAAGTTTTTTATTGATATGAAATGAAAATGAAATTTAATGAGATGAAATGAAATGAAACCTAACCAAACTCATTCAATCAAATCATTAAATCTGATATTGAAACAAATTAGTAGCTTCTTATTAGAAATACGTATTTGCATGAATCATAAAAACTTCTATGAATTTTTTTAGTAAAAACTTCATGGTTGTTTTTTTTTTTTAATATTTTGACAGTTGGGAAAGAAAAAGCACGAGTGCGGGAAAGGTAAAGAAAAAGCACGAGTATGTAATAGCCCACATCCCGAACGCTATACGTCCCTGCAATACGCCACTTTTTGAGCAACTGTATTAAAAAATAAATTACAATTTCAATAAATTATCGTAGGTACTATTTTTTTTTAAATACAAGTTAGCCTTTGCAATCTCGTCTGGTAGTAAGTGATGATGCAGTTTAAGATGGAAGCGGGCTAAGCTGGAAGGAGTATGACAGTTTTTATGAAACCCCATAATACCCTTTTATTAAAACAAAGCTGAGGCATACTTAGGAGTGCCGACAGGTAGTCTTTGGAATGCGAAATGCATTGGCATCCCGAAGGCTACCGAAGCATTCCGCATCCCGACGGCTGCCGAAGTATTCCGCATTCCGAAAGCTACGTGGGCACAGGCCGTTAGGCTGTGTGCTGTGCTGCATAGGTATGGCACGTGACTCGCTGAGCTTAAGTAGATTTGCGACGATTGTACCTACTACCTACCCGCAGTTTTTATACATTGTTATGTCTATAAATCACGAAATTAGTTTTAAAATCATTCATATTTTTACTACTTTCTAACAGACAAAGCTTTTAACTTAGTTTCATGACAATATCAAATTGATTGTAAGTATTCTTGTTTAGTTCTAGTCGCTTTTTAGGTTAAGCCAATTGTTAATTATTAAATAGCTGTAATAATAACCAGAATCTGTGGATTTATTTCAAAATCATTTGAGGCTACGACATTTTTTAGCGAAATTTATGAACTCTCGGAAGTAACAGATTTTTTTTAAACTTAAGAAAATAATATCAAATTCTACATTTTTTAAGGTATAGCAATTTGAATTTAAAATCAATTTTTATGAAATGTCAGTATATTTTGTACATATCTACTCCCTTAGCGACCTTTGTCCCCGTGCGAGTACTGTTAAGAATTAGGTAATAGCACACCTAGTTTTTTCATCAGGGGGACAATAGAATACGTCAATAAATCGTTATCTGTAAGTAAACCGACTCTGGTCACAGTATGCGAGGTCGGAGGGCCGCCTATAGTATTAGATTAGTAGTAAAATACGACGAACCTTTGACATCAAATATAGTATTAATACCTACACAAAAATGTATACTTGACAAAATTTTTCACAGAATCATTCGTGACGATCTTTCATTAAATAGATATAAATTATAATATCAAATGTAACAGTAATATTTATTGTAAAAAATAATTAAGATTATGCAGAAAATTTTGCCATGGGTATGTTTTTGTACGAATGTACATTATTTCGAGTAACTTACAATCGCAAATCTTCTACTTTGGGAACTCATGTAACAAACTTGCAGAGTAATTATAATATACTGCGTGGGTTTGTGACCGAGTCCAAGAAGATTTCCGATAATTGTACTAAGTTCAGATCGTCGCGCTATGTTGCGTACTCTAGTAGTATTAAGTAGGTACATCATAATTATTTGTACCTATGATATCACCGAAACTTTTTGTTCTGTTCTAAACTTACGCAACATTTCGCGGCTATCTGAACCTAGCTTAAATGTAGCTAATAAGCATTGTGTGCCTCTGTGTATAGAAAGTTAAAAAAAAAAACATTAAATAAATATATTAATAAATAAAATACTATTGTTATTCACATCAAAATTATCATCGAGAGTTTTGTGAGTAATGATTCTGTTAACAAAAATTTTTCTTATCATTATGTAACATAGATGATATTATAGTTTTATAAGGATTGCCTTATGAGCAATATCAAATGAACAGCAAATCGAAGGAGCCGCAGCCATTGTTTGATGTGAAAAGGTTTATTATTAAACCATAGTTTATTCACATTCCTCATGCAAGCATCTGAATTCTGAACGTAAGCTGCACCAGCAGCGGGTGGTTAATTCACATACAGTGCGACAAGGATCTTTTGGCGCGTGGCCAAAATCAGAACTAATGCCGCCATCTTGTGAAGTGTCCCGCTGTCCCGTTGTATACGGTGTTGCTAAATAAAAATTCTAAATTTAACAATTTTTTTTAAATATTAGAGCCATTTGATAAACCCACCATAATTTCACTAGGTTAGTATAGTATTGAGCAAGTAAACACGATAGGTTGCAAGTTCATGGTCTATCAATGGTTTTTAGTGTATTTTTTCCCTGTGGAAATAGGGACAGCTTTCTCAATTTTTCATTCGGTTAAAATTAGATAAAATTTAAGTACTCGATTTTCAACATATTCCCTAAAATTGAGGAAATTCCAATCGCTAGCAGTTTTTGTTCTACTACTACGCACCTCTGTCAATGTCATTAAAGTGCCAAAAGATACTTGCCGCGTTGTAGATCCTACCGCTTGTCTTTAAAATAAATGTCGTTTCTGCATTTCCCTTTTCTCGTTCGGTTCGTTGTTCACTTGAATAGGGCATTAGCGGTGGTAAATGAGAGACTTTTGTATTGGCTAGGCTCGCATGCTGGCAACACTGAGGAATGGTGATATTACAGCTAAGTCTAGCTCTACGATAAACGATGTTATGTGAAATTGATCGTTTTATGAGTCGTAACATTGTATCATTGGTTACCATAAGCACTTATAGTATTTGAAATAAATATTTACATTGAAAATTTCCTGCTTTTTTATTTATCAACTGTTTCCTCATAATATAAATTATTATTTATATGTAGTTACTTAAATTAAAACTTCTAATTTACCTGTTATATCTCTGTGAATTGTTAGATTTAGTTTTTATATTATTTACTTTCAATACTTAACCGCTAGTTCCTCCGGAAATCCTTTTGTCCTCGCTGTTTATTGTTGAAACATTAAATCGTAGCATCATTATTGAGGACTTTACCTGAAGTTCAAAGTATGATATCCTCGATATCAATTCACAGCTAAGAATATAAAGACGCGAGTGCAATTTTTTTCTCTGAAGAAAAACTTTTATTGCTTGTCCGTGGTCCTACATCTTGGAAACGTAGGAAAGATTGAAGTCGAAACCACCCCTTGGTTCTACTGATACTTGATAGCGGCACGGAAAAATATAATTTACACTGGTCTTACTAATAGTTCTATGGGTAGGGGAAAGTAGGGGGAAAAGCCGACATCAGTCGGGTAAATCCGAACACTAAGGGTTTTGTTTTTTTAGCTCTTTTCAAATTTTCCTCTTTATCAAACAAGTGTAAATTAAAAATTTATAACACCCCCGACAAGTGAAGGTTGCAGTAACTAGAAAAGAGCCGATAACTTTCAAACGGCTGAACCGATTTTCTAGGATTATAGCTAAGAACACCACCACCACATCGATCAAGCCACCTTTCAAACAAAAAAACTAAATTAAAATCGGTTCATTAGTTAAGGAGCTACGATGCCACAGACAGATAGTACATACCCCTCTTTTTGGGTCGGGGGTCAAAATTAAAAATGTTGATTAATGAAGCTGGATAGTGGCTGGATATAATATAAGCTTGCTTAAGAAGCAATAAAAGAAAGTGTAAGCCATTATTCCGTTGTTTTATTTGAATTTTCTCTTATGTGTTCGTGGTTCCCTCACTTTCCCCTTAGATCCGACTAATAGTAAATACTTGCTGTGCTAGATACTATCCGAATCCCGAACGGGTAGTCGGGTGATAAAATAAATATGTAAATAGTTCCACAGGAAACACATTTAGTTGGGCAATACTCTACAGAATCAGCTCTGTGTCTTATAGGTAGATACTTATATCAGTTTAGACCTTACCAAGTACCTATATATAACACGAATACCTACCTAAATAGGTATAAAGTAGGTATTTCTATTATAACACGCACTCTCCCCTCATAAGAAACGAGAGGCGTCGAGATTAGTCGAGAATCCAATTACATTTTCCAAATACCCATTTTTCCTCGCTGCGGGTTCAAAGCTCACAGAAAATTATTTTCTTCGCCCCTTAAGAAATGAAAAATAAACGTGTCTCGGAAAAAATGGAGGCTATAAGGGGAAGAGAGACAGTAAAATCGGAAAACACATCCGTGCGAGAGGAAAAGAAAATGAGATGGTTCGTAGATCACACTCCCGCCCCGAGGGTATTTGTCAACTGACTCAAATACTAGTGTTTTTTTTCTTTAGGAAAATTCTGACTTCATTGCAAATGAAGCGAAGACAAACTTTGCTCGTGGGAAAGGCAGATAAGGCGGCGCAAAATCACTTGACGTCTTGATTCAAGTACCTACCTAATGTTAAAAGATAGGATTGGTTGTTTATTTGGTAGCCTATTCCTTCTTATCTAAAAATCCGTTAACTGCAACGAAACATTTGGAATTTAGAAAAACTGTTCTTTGAACTAACTCTGAGAGGAGACTCGTGCTCTGTAGTGAGCCGGCGATGTGTTGATCATGGTGATGATGGTTGTTTCTAAAAAAAGTTTGTTAGGTAAAAAAAATTAAAAACTAATAAAACGCTTGATTCGACGTACCCTAGCATTCTTTTTTTTTCAGAAACATAACACTTTGAAAACCTTTTATTATTGTTTATAATTTTCATGATAGTGATTTAACTAAGTACACTTCAACGAAATTTCTAAATAATCGCCATCTTGACCTGTCGCGTCTTACTCGCGTCTTGATACCTATCATACCACATACTTAGTACCTACCTAAGTACCTACAAACCGAAAATCGGCTTTTTATTTGAAAGTTCTTTCGTACACTCGGAAAAATAATTCGCTTGGCAGAGCATACTAATGCGCGCGTATGTATAACACACAAAGATACGACCCGATGCTATCCGATAATAGATACACTCACACTTACTACACTCACTCACACTTCTAGATAACCTTACCAGTCGTATAGGGTTGCAAATTTCACATTCGTCAACATAGTTCTGATGGCCGAGTGGTAATAGTGTTGAAGTTCTTAAATATGGCGTGAGTTCTAATCCTAGTGGGGGATTGCTTTTTTATTTTTGCAATTATTTATTTTGTCTTCTTTATACAGTCAAAATTATCATACTTTCAAACAATATAATTATAAGCAAGAAAAAACAAAAATAATAACACTTTTCTATTTTAGAAGTTATTTATTTGTCTTTTGTGCAGTTCATAAATTATTATAATAAGCAAGAAATAAATAAGACGCTTGTCAAAAAATTAACACATCAAGTTAACAGAAGGTATACAAAAGAGGAAAAAAAATTGACATACTTTATCTACTCCTATTACTCCTATAGTAATTTAAAACCAATATCGATGTGAAGTATGCTAAAAGTCGGTCAAGTATGAACGTAATGTTTTATTTACGTTTTGGGTTACTTTTAGGTTTGTGAGATGAATCAACATGTTAATTACTTAGTTAGAAATCAAAATCAATTATAACTTCTAACTGCAATAACAATAACATCACTCACAAATAGAATTAAATTAATTACCTATACTTTATTTAATAATGTATAAAGGTAGGCCACCCTCGTAAGCTATTACTTTTTGTAATCGACTCGTCATGTTAGTAACCATATTCCAGCAAGTCTATGCTGCCCCACAGAGACTCCCAGGTTGAAGTTACCACTTTATTCAAAGTATAATATATCGTTTACCTGTTGTTCTATTATTATGGTATTTTACGTCCATCCTTGTCCGACTCAAAAGATTTTTCATTATTAAAAATAACAACGTAATTACATCAGTCAAAGTTTATATATTTCATTGCAAAATGAAAGTCTATGGTCCTGGTGCAAACCATTCGTAATATTTTCTTCGTAATGTATTCCGGCCGCACGCAAATGCTTCCGCACAGTTTGTAGAACTACATTGTGCTTGGTCGCTGTCAACCAAATTTTTAAAAAGGAATCCACGCCATGCATTGCAACGATTTCTTGGTGGTGATGTGACTTCATCTTATAAGCTGATGGTTTGGGCCCAGGTCAACAATTGTCTACATGCCCCGTTTCTCCGTAGTGACAGACCCACAAGCGCACGGTATTCATCTGTAAATGATTATATCCTGGATTAATACATAGGTTACTTTTTATCCCGGAAAATTAATGAGTTCCACGGGATTTTTAATAACCTTTAATAACCAACCACGGGAATGAAGTCGCGGGCATCAACTAGTATTTAGTATATTGGTTACATTGTTATATTATAATGCGTCTGATTAAAAGTATTAAATGGACTAAAAACATTACGCTAACATTTAGAAAATACTAAATGCACATAAGTAAAACCATAAACATAATTTCAATACGAGTAGGTTATATTTGTTTACTTACCGATATCATCGATTTCGGTTATCGAAATATTCCGCTCAAATAACAATCTCTGCTTTTTAAACAAAGATAAATAAATGTTCCATGGTGGTGAGAAGTTCAGTAGTTATTCAGTGTGAAAAATAACACAATACACCATAAATGAATTCACTACTAGGATCTATTAATCCGCGTGCTCAAGTTCTATTTGACAATAATTTATAAAATAGGTAGGGTAGATTTAAAAAATGGGACATCAACTTGATATTGCCATTCTGTAATCTATAGGTATACCTACACCGCATAATTTATCGGTTCGAAACATTTCAGTGATGAATAGACCTTAACTGTCTTGTTTTAAAGCTTAAATTCGTCCACATATCTACAGCCAGCACTGCAAGTGAAAACTGCTAATTAAAGTCGTGAATTTTAGTCGTTATCTCAAGGTGGTTTAAGGCCATTTTACTCTGACATAATTGTGCTTCGACGATCGGATTCTATCAGCGTGGGTAAGCGGCAATACTACCTAGTGCCTGCTGTGGGGAAGTCAGCGAAATATGTAATTTGTAATTATTGCAAGTAGGTATGGTGAAAAGAGACCGACAATTCATTAAAGAGAGATAGGTGTAAAATAATAAGTAAACGAGTTATGCACACACATAATGCTTCGTTGTGTTGCCTGCTTACCGATTTGTTTTGCTTTGTGTACATTCATCATGATTTTGGTTTCTCCTGTCTCGCTTTAGGCAAACCAGACGCTTTAAGGCATATCTTTTATTTATGTTTATTTAGTTGCCACCATGTTGCCACTCTATTCTACGAGTAGATTGTCTTAGACCTTAGTTGTGCCTAAATAAATATCAGTAGACTCTGCTGATATTTATTTAGTTAGGTTAGTTAGGCTACCTATCTACTTACCTATGAAGGGACTTTAATTTTAGAGAGGCGTCCTATTGGTTTATTCAGTGAAAAAAAAAAATAACATCACACACCATTTAGAAAATAATAAATCGTTAAGTTCCCCAAACTTAATTTACGTAAATTACCCGAAATGCTCGCCACCCCATTGCGTAAACAGGTGGCGAGTGGCTGCAATAACACATTTCACTACAAATGGGGAAAATACTGGCTAATAAAATACTACCCAGTGGGTTTGGGTATCAATGGTTCAATTGTATAAAGATGGACTGAAATCCAAATTATTGTAAGTTCTAACTTGTCAATTACCTATTGCAAGCTTTAGATAGTTGCTAAAACTAAAATGTTACAACTAAGTATAAATTAAAACAACTAAAACTTGCAGCTCAGCAAGTTTTGGCTACTAAACCCGTGGGAACTCTTTCATTTTCCGGGATAAAAAGCCTATAAGTGAAATTCCAAAGAGATGACGCTCGCGATTGTGCGGCTTTAGTTTTTTTAATCCCATGGAAAATTGATTATCCGGGACAAACAGTAGCCTATGATGTTCTTCTTCGGGATGCGACATCTCAGTACCTACCTAATTCCGTCAAAGTCGGTTAATCAAACGGGCCGTGAAAAGCTAGCAGACAGACAGACACCATTTCTCATTTACAATAAATGCGAAATAATATATGTACAATGTACATATATGATTAATATTATGATAAAAGTAGTAGCAGTTTTTAAGTCTGACTTGTTACTACGGGTATATTACGCTTTCGAACAAGGAAAGTTTTATCATAATCGGTCCAGTGATTTTTGCGCAAATCTTACTACAGACGAATTACTTGACTAGTTACAAATTAATAATAGGAATCATTATTACAATAAAAACTATTTTTACTTGTCCTAGAAGTGTTCAAACGAAAAAATAGTTTGCGACTGTGTTTTAAGTGAATTTCCGTTAGGTAGGTTCTCCGTCCTAGTAGGAACAGTGAGGGTAGATATCGATCGGATTCGAACTTGGAACCGCCGCACGCGATCTTGCCTTCAACCACTGATTCTCGCGTCCCCGTTGACAAGTGACGTATGTCTAGCAGCTGACTCGGGTACTGTTGTGAGGAAAACTGTTTACTTTTACAACCACTTTCATCTTTCCTTCTTCTCTCTGGGCTGGTTTCCGCACTTAAACGTTTGCGTCTGTTGTGCGCGCGTTGCCCCTCCCCGCCGAAGTCTTCTCTCCAGCCATCCAAGCTCGCTCCAGAAGCCGATTAGACCGCCCAGGTTGCCGAGGGCTTCATGACTTTTACATCCACACTACCATCATCTACATTTTACAACCTCGCTGCAGGTTGCACAAGTGTCAATTAAAAATTTATAACTCCCCCGGCAAGTGAAGGTTACAGTAACTAGAAAAGAGCTGATAACTTTCAAACGGCTGAACCGATTTTCTTGGATTATAGCTAAAAACACTCTCGATCAAGCCAAGCCACCTTTCAAACAAAAAAAAAAAACTAAATTAAAATCAGTTCATTAGTTTAGGAGCTACGATGCCACAGACAGATTCACAGATACACACATCAAACTTATAACACCCCTCTTTTTGGGTCGGGGGTTAAAAATGTGGAGGAATAAGTAAAAAATTAATACAACACATCTCTCTGGGGGCTTTTGTAACTCTCATCATCATCATCATCATCATCAAGATCAATCTATCGCTGACTCACTACGGAGTACAGGTCTCCTCTCAGAATGAGAAGGGATTAACTTGTAATGGAATATTTTTTATTCCATTACAAGTCAAGGACTGACTTGTAATGGAATAAAAATAAAAAAGATGAAATAAATAAAAAAGGTTTTTCTGCTTTTAGTAGCACTCGATAGTCCGCTAAGCCTGCGGTCCGCGTGAGTGACGTGCACGCGAGGCGGTCGCGTCCTCTGCAGCACGCATCCACTGCTGCTCTGAGGAAATACACCGCCTTGTTACACTCCACTGAACTTACACGAAAACCGATGTTAGCAAACGAACATTTTCCTCTAGTTTTTCTTTTGAAATTCCAACTTAAGATTCATTATTCAAATAGGCTTTTACAAGCCCCTTTGTATCGTCAATGACTGGTTAGTTATGTATTTACAATCAAGGTCAGAGCTACTTATGCAATAGAAAAGCAATTTTCCCGTACTTAAATAATTTTCAAATGCAGTTCGTACAGTTAGTAAGTAGGTAAGTGAGTCAAAGGCAAATGAGCGGATTAAAAAATAAATGGGTCAGAGAAAAGCTGAGATTTACACACCTAGGTGTTACTGCATAATATGTAAACATGCTAATTTCTTCAGACTTATATAGACCGTATAATTAACTTACAGGCGAGTTCGTTTAATCAATAATTTTATTATGGGCACATTAGAATACAGTACAATACTTGGTACAATAAAAAAAAACCGTTGGATTTTGATATATGACAAGTGTAAATTAAAAATTTATAACACCTCGACAAGTGATGGTTTGACATTTGTCAATTGACATAATATTATGAACCTAACGGTTATCTAACCTTCTTTTCTACAAGAAAACTAGAAAAGAGCTGATAACTTTTAAACGGCTGAACCAATTTTTTTGGATTGTAGCTAAGAACACTCTCGATCAAGCCACCTTTCAAACAAAAAAAAGTAAATTAAAATCGGTTCATTCGTTTAGGCGCTACGATGCCACAGACAGATACACAGATACACAGACACACAGATACACACGTCAAACTTATAACACCCCTTTTTTTGGGTCGGGGGTTAAAAATGTAAACGGGAGATTGACGTTACTATATTATTTGAAACAAAATTTTAAGGGTTTTTAATCCATACTAATATCATAAATGTGAAAGTGTGTCTGTCTGTCTATCTGTCTGTCTGTCTGTCACCTTTTCACGGCCCAACAGTTTAACCGATTTTGACGAAAGGTACAGAGTTAGCTTATATCCCGGGGATGGCTAGGTACTTTTTATCCCGGAAAATCAAAGAGTTTCCACGGGATTACTAAATACCCATCCGCTTAACCGATTTGTATGTTTGGAACCGAGGTAGCTTGCGTCCCTGCAATTGACGGCATCTTTAAAAACCGAAATCTACGCGGACGAAGTCGCGGGCATCCTCTAGTGAAATATATTTCACTCATAATAATTTATCTTAGGTAGATGTCTGTTTTCTGGTTACGTAATAGGAAGGTACTCGTACATAGAGCTTACGCGTATAAATTCAAGTGGTTATATCAAAGGCGGTAAGTAGGTACATTGCGGGATGGGATATAATCGGGTGTTAGTCGCTGTGCGGCGAGTATTCCCTCAAGTTATTACGGGCAGTGGAGCGAGTAACGAACCCCTGTTAATAATACATCGTTGTTATCATAAGCGCGACACCCGAGTTTGCTATGCGTCTATGAAAATCTTGCAGTTTTTACAAAGGATCAAATCAAATCAAAATATTCAAAATAGGTACTATTGTACACCTTTTGTTTATCCAATTTTTTAGATTTGAAAGACCAAGTGTCTCTTAAATGCTATATGACTCTAGTCTCTACCACGGGTTCGGATAAGGATTCTACTGAGGAAGCCTTCAAGAAACTCAGCAGAACTGCTCTTTTCAAATATTAATAGGTATACTATATCACGTTGTGGTCAACTGAAAGCTCAACCGGTTGTTTCCACTCGAATTTTTCAGTCAGTTCAGTGTATGTTCAGTCAGTTCAGTGTATGATGTTTATCAGTTATGTAATGGTTGTATATTGTTGGTCTCGATTTACTAAGTGCGTGTGATAATACCTACTTATATACTTAGGTAGGTAATAATTCAATGGAGAAATATCGGGTAGGTACTTAGGTACGAAAACGTATCTTTAGCCTGCCGGGTTTCAGTTTGCAGTAGGTAAATGTTTATGAATATTCACTTGCACCATGATTTTTCAGACAAGGACAGTAAAAAAATATTATGAAAAGATAAGAACAACACAATGACAGACGGACAAACAATTGAATTTATACACGATCATCAATTGTTAACGCTACAAACTGGTTATGATTTATTAAATCCCTCTGGGATTAACAGAGGAAAGCCCAGAACAGGGATCGCGTGCCATTAAATTTTTGCAATTCAGAGCTTCTGATGATGAAACTAGGAAATAAAATTGCACTGACATAAACTTTGTCTACTTAGTGCCAATTTATCATGCACTACCGTCCTGGTTTAATTTTGGTTTGATATTATTTTTGGGCCATAGGAGTAATTTGTTTTTCTTTTGAGATTGTTTAGATAGACGTAGGTAGGTATTATAATCTTAGACATAGCCGATAATTTCATAGGCATTCATCGTATTGTGCGTTCCATTTCTGACACCATTAGGAAACACTTTCTATCACTCTCGATTCAGGATTAGAAAACCAGATTTTGTTTCGGAAAAGCAATTGAATATTTTCATATTATCGTTCTTAATTTCTCTTAGGAAGACTGTAATTGCAGTTTCTCTTATAGTCAGAATAAGGATTCCCTCTACACGCTATAGAGGCTATTTTCTTTTTCTGTGTCATAGTTCAATAGTAAAACAAGTGTAAATTAAAAATTTATAACACCCCCGACAAGTGAAGGTTACAGAAATTAGAAAAGAGCTGATTACTTTCAAACGGCTGAACCGATTTTCTTGAATTATGGCTAAGAACACTCTTGATCAAGCCACCTTTCAAACAAAAAAAACACTAAATTAAAATCGGTTCATTCGTTTAGGCGCTACGATGCCACAGACAGATACAGAGAGAGAGACACACAGATACACACGTCAAACTTATAACACCCCTCTTTTTGGGTCGGGGGTTAAAAAATAATTGAACTCTTGACCACACCAGTCAATCAGAGCCAGCCATATGTCGGTCAATTTCTGATATATTTTATTTCACACTTCCCTGCAAGTATCAGGCATCCGCACACAATCAAACTTGAATCTGGGGACATCTGTACACATAGATTGTCCCCGATCGCTGTAATCGTATGTACATAATGAAATGAGTGCAATATGCGTCCTCGGTCTCCTGAGACCGCGAGATTCAACGCCGTTCACTGAGATGTGGTAATATTTTGATGTGGCACTATACAATAATTACGAGTAGCTAATAGCACAGATTAACTCTAATGTAACTAGGTTCACAATCTTGCCACGTCAATGTCTTACCTATCTAATAAATATTAATATTTATCACGTATAAAAGAAACATTAAGAGGTTTCAAAGTTCAGACAATATGGTAAAATGCTCTACAGTCTAAAATTGTTCAACAAATGAGCATATGATGAAGGAAAGATATTTTTTATAAGTTCTTCATAGTATAAGTACTTAGCGTAAGAACGTAAGTAAGTAGGTACTAGTTATCGGCATTTGATTTTATTCATGCGTGTTTGTTAGTATTTTCATGAATTTTTTCTTTTATTCCGAACCACTGATGAGATTTTGATTTAGTTTTACTTACTGCCTTTTTATCACCTAACTTGATGAAAATAACTAATTTTTATTTTCTAGGAATATGTAAATTCTACTCTGAAAATCTAAGAGGTGGATACCTATTTAATCAACTACTAAAGCGAATTTAGATTTTTAAACTTTTTTATGGTTAGGTATGTGTTTTTGGGACATCATTACCGTATCTCTAAAACTCGATTCGAACATCCAAGTGATTTCTTCTCCAGGTTTCCAGGGACTAGGGAGCTGGCCCCGGGCATGATGAGCGCTGATTTATTTGTCCCCGGACGCGACGCGCAAGCACAAGTGTGTTTACTGACTCGCCTCGCATTGTTTACTGTTCATTTATTTTTTACGCTGAGTTTGTAATAGCGGCCGGTTAAAACGGGGGTTGCTCTTTACTTATTCATTATGTAAATTACTTTGTAAATTAGTAAAATTTTATCATCAGCGACGAGTTTTTTAATAGGTATTAGAAAACTCGTCATCTTCAGTCAGTATTTATGACGTCAAACTACCTGCAGCTCATATCGCTGGGTTTAGAAAGTTAATATTTTGTATGCAGGCTTTCTCTATAACGTAGACTCCCATTTCACGAATTTTATTTTTTTTCTGTTTATTTTTCTAAGGATTTAAGAACTCACTATACTGACCCTTATGTGATTATTGTAAAGGAATCACAGTTTTTAGCAATGAGGAGTATGACGCAGAGAGAGAGAAAAACAATTATTTGCAACACCAGAGGAACCGCCAATGCGTTGCCAGCTTTTCAGAAATTTATTATTCCGCCCCTTGAATAACCCCATGTTGAAATCAGTAATTTCGATTTAAATTGCACATTCAAGGTGTCACAGACTACAGAGCATCAAAATACGATACACCCGTGCCCCGTGGGATATGCAAATAGAAGCGCTAGTATTTCGAATTTATAATTCAAATCTAACCTAGCTTAGCGAATTTCCTCCCCCGAGCCACACTTGGCGTTTCGCCCGCGAACCCCGCTCTTTTGTGCGCGCGACGTGAACGCACCGCCTAATCTATACCACGTGCCTGCCACGCGCGCGTCTCCTGCACACGACAACCAGTGAACACCAGCCTTATACCAAAGCGCTTTTTTAAAACCATACAACATTCTGTTCACGGCTTTATTGGTGCGAAACTAAGGCGAGTTTCGCACACAAAATTTTCCGCTTAAAACCAAAACTACCGCTACCGTTCAACAAAAAGCGTGCCCTTTATCTTAACTGATTAGATAATCTGTGCTCAAACGTTATAGTATATCGTATCGGAAACAGAAATGTAAGCCCCAACGTCCTGATTAAGTTCTCGGTTGTGGGGCGTTTTCGGTTGTCGGAAATTATGGTGAATTGACGTCTGTATTGAATTTCCTTTGTCGTCGGCGATTTTTGGCGAATCTGTCAAAAACGCTCGGGGTACTAATTATTGGCTTTCTTTCGGGTGGGAGGGACCGCGGATAAAAGATTTGTATAATGGAGTTATTGGTTATTTTTGGATTAACTTTATTGTGTTTCGAGGAAATCCCAACAAAGTAGCATAGATTCCTACTTAATTAATTTTCGTAACAATTAATTATGTTAACATAGCTAATATTAAATATTTGTGCAATGTGCCTATACTATACTTACGAAGATCGCTTCATTTGCATTGAAGTTATTTTCCTTTAGAGCTTGAAAATGAAGCGATCCTGTTAGAAGGTAGTTTTGATTGAATTTCTCAAAACAAATCACGCAAAGAAAAACGTTCATAGCATTTTCAATTCCATACCACAGTTTGACAAGAAATAATTTTTCGGGGCTTATTCTTATCAAGATTTAACGAATTCTTGGGGGAAAACTAGAACAGTCGAATTTTCAAAATTATCGTCATTTTTCGAAAGATTAATATTGAAAAATAGATCTATTGACCCGTCGCGTCGTCGTGATAGCTCGTAGCAGTAATTTTCATTTCCCTTCAAGCGAGGGCCGGGCTGGCGGTATTTACTGAAGATTTGAATAGCAAATTCTGATATGATAGCGCAAATATTTACTCGATATGAATATGTATCTAATACTCAACCATAGCAACAGTGAGGCTGAAATCCTATGCTGTAGTTCTTATTATTATTACTTACTACTAGACTAGTTAGATTACTTAACTACTACTTATACTACTATCATTCATTTTACCATGAAAGTTGAACTCGTAAATTGCTTAAACATTTTAAGACCATATTATTGAAGGCCCGCTGCATACAAAAAACTTATGTAAATGTATGGTCAAACTCAAGTGCATGTCAGAACTCTTACTCAGAAGTTCAGAACACACATTATCATTAAGTTGGGGTTTCGTAGCTATGCTAAAATCTGTGGCGGTCATTATTTCTTAAAAGTAAGTTTATTTCCAAAATTTGTAAAAATTTCACAATGGTTTAAAAAATCTATTAAGTGAGTTAGCTAGGCTACTCGAGCGGAGAAACCAATTTTTTTTCGAGTTACGATTTTCACACCTAGAAGGTAGTCTAAAGGTAAATTGAAATATGGTAATAGATTTCTGTAACTGTATTCAATAAGTACTTTTTTCTAATTTGGCTGTGACACACGGATGGACAGACGGACTGTAGGAAACCATAGGGTTTAAAGTTGTAGAAAAAATATTGCTAGTTTTCGCCAATTTAAACTTCATCTTCCTATAAGTTTTGAAGCATTTGGCACTGCAGGGTACAAAACGCTACAGGGGTTAACATATTGGTAACAGCATGATGTACCTACAACCTATTGTATAGCAGAGATGCGCCCAGCTGTTAAACTTGCACAGTTTGTAATATCTCTTAACTGGAGTGTTAGAGTATAATTTCATTCCGTTGAGTATACTTCAATTTTCACAAGTATGTATTGTATGTACCTAGATGGTGTAGCTACTAGCTAGCCCAGGCCCTCGGGTAGCTCTATTTACGAAATAAATATTCTTTGAAGTTGAAACAAACTTATCTGCAAGGCAATTTAGATATTTTTTGGTTTAATGCTGTTTACATTAAACCAAAAAATATCTAAATATGCTAAATATGAAGAAGCAATTTTTTTAAGATCCCCTTCTCATTATCAAGATCACGCAGTAGGTACGCATGGTTTGCATCCGCATTATAAATTATTTTGACGATTCAAAAGCACTTGTGTTTAGTTGAATAATTTATTCTATTCAATATATTCATTCCGCGCGGATTCTGTCGGGATACCTACCGTATATAAATCGATATAAAATCTAGTAGATAAATATACTAAATCTTACACTAAATCGATTATCGTAGCTGTCGTAGCCCCTGCGTGTCTACTATTGCAACAATAATAATTTTAGGTCACAATCCATTAGCAATGATATCTCCAAATATATGATAACTCCAAGGTAAGGAAGGTCCCTAAGTAAGAGATAGGGGTTTCACAATATTTTCATAGTCCATAACTTTGAACGGAACACCCATACCATGTTATAACTTAGGTGTAATATCATACTTATTAAACTAATGAACTACAAGGCCATACAGGTATTTAATAAGCCGGTCGTGTTCTCATCACTAATCTTTTTACCACACATTTTGTACGCCGGGCTATCATTACGACTATCAGGGATTACCGCCAACCGGCTATTACAATAAATAGCATAATTATTGGACAAAACGCGGGACCAGGCCCTTGAACAGGCTCTGTGCATTCTACGCCTAGTTAGGTCACGTTGGTCATAGATTAACAATTGTTGAAGAGGGCAACAACTGTTCGAATTAAAAAATGTGTGAATAATCCCAGTGGACTGTATTTCAAATTTCAAACTATGTATATGGAAAAAGTAACACGGCATAAGTCTAGCGTAGGCATCAAGTATATTATATCAACTTAAACAAAAATCGGTGTGATACCTATTAAAAATACTTCATTAAAGCTTTGTTAAATCTATGTGTTTTAAATTTTGTGGATAATATTTTTATGCCAGTAATATTTAGTATGGTTGACTAAAACTAAAACTCGTACACTCGCTTCATCGAGACGTCAAACCTGGCTTAAAAACAATGTGAAGATCAAATCAGCCTACCAGACCTTAGTCCAGCGTGGGAAACAAATAGACTGAAGACGATAATGATGATGATACCAAACCTCAAGCCTCTCAGAGACAGCAAAACCGTATCCATTAAAACTCCCATTTCTTTATGACATCTAGAAATGAGCCTCGTACAAAACAAATCGGCAACAAGGGGAGGTGTGTCAACATCCCGCTGCGTGCGTCTGTTGCCGTGTTGCCAACAACAGAAAAATTATAATTCCAGCCATTGTGTTGGTAACCCCGATGACAGGTCGCCGTTGGACACATGTTTGAGGCATTTCGGGGCAATTCCTTCGTGTAATGGGTGGTGTTTTAATGTCCTCCGTGGATTTATGGGCAGGGAATCACCCTCGGTTGTGTTTTAATGATATTAACACGAAATTACCTATAATATGTGCGCTAATGGGTATAAATGTGTGGGCTTGAAGTTTTGAGGTTACCTATCCTAAGTAGATACGCGTGTAACCCTTACTTGAAGTTTTTATAGGGTCAAGTTGATTTGGAATAGATGGTATAGTTTGGCAATAGAATTACATATATTTGTTAGCAAAGGTATGTGTTGACCACTGACTAATGGAAATTGAAAAAACTGTATGGTCTGTCATTTGCAATGGTTGTGTTAAGTGTATATGTATACCTCCTCTCTAGGAATGGATAGCTTGAATATAAATAGGTAAATGCAGGTACCTGGTACATATTAATTAAGTAAATAAATAATAAATAAATAATGGTTTATTCGCTGGAATGTGGGTATAAGTAGTAGTACGCCCAGAGTACCTATGCCATTCTTAACAGCTATGTTTGCCATCCCAAAAAGGCAATAATATCACCAAAACATGAAAATTTAATAAACTGATGTTTAAAAAAGTAGGCATCTATGCTACGTAGGACCAAACTAATAATAAATCTTCACCTGTAGGTACTTTTAAAAACTTTATAATTTTTTTTGCCGTTAATTCAAAAACTTTATTTTGGGGTTAGCCGCTTTTAAGAAAAGGTTAACTTATAATTGTATGTTTCCACTTACCTATAGATAATCGTCCTTCTGTGCTCATCAACTTTTCTTCGAGAAATTAGTCAATGAACTATCACCGGCGATCATTAATCAAGAGCCATTGATTATTTTTTATCTAGCCATTGATTGACGCATAGACAGAGGCTGTAATGAGGCTTTAGAACTACGATCTTGTTGAAGTTATCATTAGCACCGCTTGTGTTTGGGGTCAAGGCCTTAAGGTTGAATCAAATAGAACGCGGGATGGCAAACGCATCCAACACAGCTCCTCGAATTTTTTTCACCTTCACAAGTTACCTACCCCTTGACTACTATTTCATCAAATGGTACGTAGTCTAAAATGGAGGTGGCCTAACTTGGAACTTGGAAGGGGTATTAGAAGTTTATGAAACCCATACCTACCCCATATCGGTTTTTAAGCGGCATCGTACCGGAACCCTTAATAGGCATGTAGGCCATGACACCAGCCAATGCCTACCCATCACCAAAATCAGAAAGACATTTTGGAAAACATAAACTTAAAAATTGCCCCTGCTAAGAGTTAAGTCCAGGGCCTCCCACTTATAAGACCTCAGCGCTCCTCACTGCGCCAAGTAGCTTTTTAAGGGAAATTGTATTGTCATGACAAAAGTACGGTTAGTACATAGTACATAGTAGTAAATATAGTTTAGTAGGTATAGGTAAATCATAGCTTTGATTTTTTTTTAAACTGGTTTAAGGTTCTGGGTTCTAGCTCTTTTGAGTCTTCGTAGCTTTGACGTGACAATGGGCACAAATATAAACATATCTATAGCGATTGGCAAATCCTTTCTTAAAACACATTATAGCCATCGAACGATTGCAGTAAGACTCCATACGAATTTATGTTTTATAGATGACGCTAGAAAGGGACTCTTTGGGAATAAATGGTTTATTTAAATGCCTCTTGAGGATTTACGGTAGATACGTCATAAAGTCAATTCTATTTAAAAATCTCCCCTGCAAAGCGTCGCATTACAGCTTATCTATCGATGTTGCAGGCGTTCGGAGTCCGGACCCTTCGAGCGTTATCGTGATACTGCCAGATTTTATAACAATAACACCTCCCTTCCCCAACCTTATCTCCCAACCAATCACGAGGGGGCGCAAAATGCGTTCGAATTTCGAACCTCATAGCAGTAAATTTTGTTTTGCTGAAATCGGGTCGAAACTGCAAATGTTACGTAAAATTCTAAGTCATTCGGGACATTGTTAGGTATTGTAGGTAGGTACTTACTTGATTTGTTAGAACTAGTAATCTCAGCCAAGTTAGAGATTATAAGTTAGACAATAGATAAATTGTTATTTTGACAACCGAGAATAATAGTATCAGGGACCACTTATAAGACAGCACACCCATGTAACAGGAAGGTTATCTAATATTTGTTACTTTTATCATTCTTTAAAAACAATTTTTTCTTAAAACAAGATTTAAAACATGTAGTTTGAGCGCCTCCCTTCTTGGCGAATAAAGCGAAGCAAGCTCTCATCCTATTACCTATTATATCACGTCCATGCAAAACAAGCGAGTGAAGTTAATTTACCAACAATGCGCCAGTTGTAATCCGCAATATAAAACATATCACAGTAACAGTTGGTCGCAACCCTCAGGGGTGTGCTCACTCGGAAGACGGCCAGAGCATAGACGCCGTATGGCGTGTTACGATTATGGTTATCAACGATTAATTTTGGTTGTTACAATCAACCCCTGCATGCAGTTCATGTGCGCATGGGATGTGACGTAGATTTGTTACTTACCAATTTTTTCTAAGGTACCCAATAAGGATCTTTGTGTGCTAGAGGCTCGATTCATTAAAAAAATTATCTTTCGGACCAGGCCTGGGTACTTACCGACTTTTACTAGAGGTTACCGCTGCAGTCTAGACTTAGGTATAGCTTGAATACACTTGCAAGTTTCAATGCAACTGTATTGCGGAGTTTTTTCTGCAAACTGACGTGCTACATACAAAACAATCCTTGTAAGTATACTATGTATTACAAAACGTACACGCGTACGTGAGCATTCATTAAGACGTCCTGCGGTGCAGTTTCTTTGACGCGATACCTGTTACCATGCCCCGTAAATCTCGTCTCTTGTCTATCTACGTCGGAGTAGGTATGCTAAAAGTCTAATTCAAAACATCCTTTGAAAAACTTTATAAACACAACATTCTATTACGAGTACAATTTTGGCTTCCAAATTGTACCCATTTAGTTAAGGGTTAAGAAGCCATACATTGTCACAATGGGGTGTCTTTTTAACGCCGACTATTTTGATGGGCCGGTCTTTTTGCCCCCAAATGAAGGGTTGGTGCCCTCATAATTTTATTCTAACCCGTTTTTTATTTATTTTATTTTTAAGTGTAAATCAGAATCTTTTCATTTTTATCAAAAGTTTTGAATTGAAATCGACAGTTTGAAGTAGATTTGGATACGTATTTTATCTTCAAACGGAATGTTTAAGTTTATACCTACTGATATTGAGGATTTATTTACCTAGTTGTTTCTAGGTAAATAAATCCTCTATGATCATCATCAAGCAATAGACGCCCACGACTGGGGATAGGTTTCTTGTAGAGACTTCATACGCCACGGTCTTGCGCCGCCGCAATCCAGCATCTCCGTGCGACTCGTTTGATGTCGTCAGTCAACCTAGTGGGGAGTATTTCAACGCTGCGCTTTCCGCTGCTTCTGATACTTGGCATGGCGGCTAATAAAAGAAATATAAAACAAAACAAACAATAAATTGTGATTCATACACATCCGTCATTCTGCTATTATTCATTATTCAACATGCTTGCCCTAGACCCTACCCTAATGTTGCCCTAATCTCGGCAAATCTAATCATTCATCGTGCGCATCTGTGTTGCCATCAAACGGACTTTTATAAAGTCGCCCGTGTGGACCAACACTTGGTGCCCATACCCCAGCGTATTTGAAATACACACGCGCTTATATTGCGCGCTTTCCCGCTTAGTAAATTTAGTGATAGTTTATAGTTTCATAGAATATAGAAAAGCGCAAAGGTTAGGGGCTCGATTGAAATCTGCAGGGTGATAGGTTCCTATCTCACTTATTGGACCCTTATCTTAGATTTCAGTGACCATTATCATACCCACTCCCAGCGGAAGCTACTATATAATATATTCTCGTTTCCAAATCTAAGAGGGCTATTAAAAAAAATGTATTTACAATTTTATTTCGGTATTTTACATTTTTAATAGGTACTTACTCGTAGCTCTTTACGTATAGGTAACTGTAAAGCTTTAAGATAACTCGAACTTTAACATAATACGGAACAGTTCTACAAAAAGTTAACCATCATCAAAGAAATGTAAAAGTTATACCATAATACAATGAGGGGTCTGATTAAAATTCCAGTAGCAGGCACGTTCAAAATAATATTTGGTGTGTATTCAAAAGTACTCGACGCCAAGGGATTCCATGAATTAAATGACAATTTTAACGTGTAACTGTCTGGTGATAGGATAAATATCATTTCCAAGTTGGAAGAAGGGTCGCATTTTATTTATCACTATCAGGTGCCGGCGAAATTATTTGTTTACTTATTTTCAGGCCTAATATCCAGAATATTAGCGTAGCGGTCTGAAGAGTTGATCTCACAAGCACGAGTTCTATGGGTAGGTATGCTTCGAGTTAATTTCCAGTTTTTAAATTTTTATTCAGATACAAGTTAGCTCTTGAGTTTGCAGTCACTTATCATCAGATGAGATTGCTCTCACCTAAGTGATGATGCGGTCTAAGATTTCTTATGATTTCATTACATCAACCATAATGATAGCATTGATAGCATCTGTTTGTATCTTCGGTTATACCTACTTATTTGAAATTTCAGGAGGTCGTCAACAATCTATTACAGGGCCAAAGCATTTTAAACGCAATCGATTTTTTTTACACCGATACAATTTGTCACCAGCGGGGCCGCCGAATTAAATGTCTCCTTTGTGAACTGACACTTGTTAGGGTTCATCCACATTTAAGTGTTCAATTGCTTGTTTACAGTGACAAATGTTTAGTTTAGTTGGCTTATTGTGGGTGCAATTTTTTGTTCATTTATCATGTTTGACTGATTATTCAAGCCGAGTCGCTATAAGTAAATTGTAGCACAAACAGAATAAATTAATGTCTATATGTAGTACTTTTCTATAGTTTTTATGTCTAAAAATGTAGTTTCATTTTAGATTTAGCACTAACACAAACCGGTACCCTTCGTGGTAAGAAATCCTTGCCCAGGCAGCCACGGCTCAGTTCTAAGCTTAAAGGATTTACCTAATTCAATGTGACATGGGCTTGACGAGAAAAAACGTAAAAGGCATAAGTTGACAGCACTGCGCCTTACGACATCGTTAAATCCCGTCCGCCCGATAAAGATCTGTGACACCTTCGCTTTTTAAAATGTAAAAAAAAAATGTAAAACGTCTGATGCCACCTGGGCTACTGTATTCAAATTAATTTTTTTACAAAACCCCGCGGATTTCGGGAAACCACCCTTAAAATGTGTGAGGTCGAATTTTAAGCTCATTTCGATAGTTTTTGTCGTTGTAGTTTTTATATAATGTTTGTTGTTATGGGGTTAGTGACATCGTAAACGTTTGCTTCTTTAGATAACACCAATGATCTATCTTTTTTTCGAACTATCATAATATTATAACTATAACTAACTATTATATTATATAATATTATAAAAGCGAAAGTTTGTATGTGTGTGTGTGTGTGTGTGTATGTTTGTTACTCTTTCACGCAAAAACTACTGGACGGATTTGGCTGAAATTTGGAATGGAGATAGATAATATCCTGGATTAGCACATAGGCTACTTTTTATCCCGGAAAATCAAAGAGTTCCCACGGGATTTCGAAAAACCTAAATCCACGCGGGCGTAGTCGCGGGCATCGGCTTGTAACTAATAAGAACTAAGTAGGTAAATAATATTATGTTGTAATATTCTGGCAAAATAAATGTTTCTGATTCTGAACACAATTCGATCTTTTTACTAGGTATCAAGCGTAATTAGTCCTTCAACTGTAGGTATCTGTGTCGTATGAACTGGTAAAGTAAAGAAGAAGGTAAAGTAGGTAAGTAAATATTTATTTGGTACAAATAAGGTGTTTTATTAAGTAAATAAATAATAGGTAGGCATTTTACTTACCATTTACCGACAAAGAGAAAGACAGACTCTTGCTAAAACGCTGCTTGTGAAATCCATCGCCATATTACTTATCTGTAGGTGCAGTTTCTAGTCATAAGTCATAAAATACTTCTTAGCTACGTCTCGCCCAGTTCATTATTGTCTAAAGTATCGATCTCGGTAGCGACATTGTATTCAAATGGTTGGAATTTAAATACAAAACGCGATTATGTGACGAATACGAACATTATAAGTCGATGCGTCCGCTTCAGATTGGCATCTCGGTAACGCACAAACCGGGTAAAAACGTTCAAGCGAAATCAAACGCTTTAAAAACGTTTGTCACTGGTTATTGTCACCATCATTCATCACTGTCAACTCATTGCTGGCTCGCTACTGAGTACGGGCCTCCTCTCAAAATGAGACGGGTTTGGCCATAGTCCATTATGCTAGCGAAGTGCGGATTGGCAGACTTTACTCGCCAGCATTCTAGAGAACTGCCAGTATGCACGTTTCCTTGCGAAGTTTTCCATCACCGTTAAAATAATAAAATTTCGAAAAGTTAGAGGTGCCCGGGATCAAATCCCGAGTCGCCGAATTGCAGATGTCTTTACCACTAGGCATTCAGCATTCTATCGGTTAGTGTCCTTACAATAAAACACATTTTATGTACTTATTAATTTTTTTTGAAAATAATTTCCAAATAAGCATTATTCAAAAACTAGATGATGCCCGCGACTTCGCCCGCGTGGATTTAGGTTTTTTGAAATCCCGTGGGAACTCTTTGATTTTCCGGGATAAAAAGTAGCCTATGTGCTAATCCAGGATATTATCTATCTCCGTTCCAAATTTCAGCCAAATCCGTCCAGTAGTTTTTGCGTGAAGGAGTAACAAACATACACACACACACACACACACACACATACAAACTTTCGCCTTTATAATATTAGTGTGATAGATAGATCAATAGAATCATAGATCTAACTGCCAAATAGTTAAAACTCAAAAGTCCATTATTTGCTTAACCGAGTGACTGCTTTTTAACCGACTTCCAAAAAAGGAGGAGGTTCTCAATTCGTCGGGATCTTTTTATTTTTTTATTTTTTTTATTTTTTTTTTATTTTTTATGTATGTTCCCCGATTACTCAAAGACCCCTGGACCGATTTGAAATTTTTTTTTTGTTTGAAAGGGTATACTGTGCAGGTGGTCCCATATAAATTTGGTGAAGATCTGATGAATATCTTCGGAGATGGAGAACAGAACTCCTCAATGGATAGGAGCAAATTGCTCGCGATCAGTGTAATAGCTTAGTAAACAGTAGGGTTTTAACTGGGCACAGCATATTATAGTACAGTGGGGCCACTAAAAATTGTGAAATAAAAAATTTTCAAAAGAAAAATAAAACCGACTTCAAAAACGACAAACACTAAAAAGTAAAAAATAACTTTTGTTTAGCTACACGTGTAATGCACCTAGGTATGAAGTCGGGCGAGCTTCACTCTTGGATTTCTAATTTTGTTTTAATATGCTCGCTCGACTTCATACCTAGGTGCATTACACGTGTAGCTAAACAAAAGTTATTTTTTACTTTTTAGTGTTTGTCGTTTTTGAAGTCGGTTTTATTTTTCTTTTGAAATTTTTTTATTATATGCGAAAATTGTTAAAAAATCTTCAAATAAAACATAACCCTAAGATCTGCATTTAATTTATTTCTATGCTGATGATTTCCTTTGGGATATCTTTATCTACGCAAACTTCACTTTATTTACTAACTAGTTGATGCCCGCGACTTTGTCCGCGTGGATTTAGGTTTTAAAAATCCCGTAGAAACTCTTTGACTTTCCGGGATAAAAATTAACCTATATCACTCTTCAGGTTTTTAACTATATCTATACATAAAATCTCGTCAATCCGTAGCTCCGTTGCGGTATGATTGAAAGATAAACCGACAAATCAAAAGTCGAACATACAAAATGAAACACAGCCATTTAAATTAGAATAGGTACCTACCAGTTTTATAAAGCTTGTAGAACGTCGTGTCCGTAGAAGAAACGCAGTGTTTTTACTAACCCGTGCGTAGTCTCTGTAACTCTTCATTCTAGATTGAAAAGTTGGTAATCTGTCATGTTGGAGTCGCCTCGCACTTTAAATGTATACGAGCCTTTGTTTGCTCTTCCGGTTCAGACTTAGGCTTTGTTGCCCCAACTTTTCATGTGGGAAGTGTTATATATGTAAGTACCTACCTATATTAAATTGTACTGTTGTATGTATTTAACCTCGATAGCTCAACGCTTAAAGGAGCGGACTGAAAACCGAAAGGTCGCCGGTTCAAACGCCACCCGTTGCACCATTGTCGTATCTACTCCTAGCACAAGCTTGACACTTAATTGGAGGGGAAAGGGGTATATTATTCAGCATAATAAACTTGGCAAATATTCTTTAAAAAAAACTATGAAGTGTAGTAGTGGTAGAATAATTGATTTTTAAGTCTAACTTAAATATAAACTAGGTGTGGTTCTATTGTAATATTTTCTATGAGGAAATAAAAGGTAAAATGCTTGACGTATTTTACGTATTTTTCTCATGAAACGCAAAATCTGTTTTCTTTTATTACTTATCTGTTTTAAAAATACAGGATAGGAAGGGAGGGCAGGAATACAGATACCTACTCATAACACTGGGAGAAACAAAAAAGCACTCTACAATTAAACTACATTTGCTATGAGTAAAATGTCACACTGTAATACACATTGCGTAAGTAGGTACTTGTTTAGACGTGAGAAAATCCCAATGAATTATCCTCTACATTGTATTTTTTACTGTATACTTTTTCAAGACGGGTATTTTGAATTAAATCTACCGAGAGATCAATATACCTATACATACTAATAAAATGTGCTTAATCGTCGACGAGCAGTTTGATATAGACATCAAAGAGTAAACGGGCGGGTCAAGCCGATCAAGCTAGATGGTGATAGCTGGTGTCTAATGCCTATCTTGGATGTAGGAAATAAGTAATACTTCTTATTAACTCTACTTACTCTCTACTAACTCTAATTTCATGGGCCTATACCATGTACTTACATATATAAATAACGTGCCTACATCTTACCATTTAGTGCACTAAGTTCGAAATTCGAGTAAGTTTACCTTAGTATCTAAGTTTGAACTACAAAAGATTAATTTTAACCAGTATTTTTGTAATGCGCGTAACTCGCATTTGAACGGTTTTTAATATTAAATTGCTCAGATAGAAACAATAGGTACAAAGCTTTATAATACCGGTCTGTGAAAAAAATATTTAATCTATGCCCCGTCTCGTATGTCACTGGGATTAAGGCGCGCGCGCAGGTAGTCTGAATGAAATTGTCACTGTCTACAGTAAATGACAGCACGGTCAGGGTTGTCAAGTGTCAAAATCTGTTGACCATGCGATTTCACATTTTCCCTTGTTTTATAGGGCCTTTCCAATTCCTGTGAATTAACATAAGCATAGTAGATGATGCCCGCAATTTCGTGCCCGTGTGGATTTGAGAATCTTTTGAGTTTCCGATATGCAAAAAAGCTATGAGCTACTAATTTTGCCTAAAGTTAAGCGGTTAAGGCGTGAAAAGGTAATGGAAAAGGTACTTGTGCTATAAGACCTACCTACCAGCCAAATTTCATGATTTTAGGTCAACGGGTATACCTTATAGGTTTTCTTGACAGACACGACAGACGAACCGTTTTTACTTTTGTGGTACGGAATCCTAAAACCAATGAGTTACACAAAAGGCAGACTAACTTGACTTGAGAACCATATCTGCCGGTCAACCTATACTATTAGGAATACTTACTTATTTACTAATAAGTATTCCTAAGGTTAACCAATGGTCCGTAACACAGGTTTCTCTAGTACGAGTGTCAAAGCACTCCCTCGGGTATCACATTTATTGTTCACCTTTTCGGTCTTCTATTAGTATGGATGGATTATGTAGTGGCAGCCCTAAGCAGTGCCGTCACGTCTAATCCGTGTCAGCGTTAGCAACACGGGTAGCGCGTGAGAACGGCTGGATGTGTGACGAATGTCCTTCACACCTCACTTCGAGGTCGTTACAATCATTTTGTTTCTGCTATTTTTTTTAAATTGGAAACCCATTGTTCCATACTAATATCATAAATTCGAAAGTGTGTCTATCTGTCTGTCTGCCAGTTTAACCGTTTTTGACGAAATTTGGTACAAAGATAGCTTATACCCCAGAGAATAACATTTCTTTTCAATTGATTCATGCAGTAGCTACTAGTATCGCTTCGAATATTTTTTTTTTCTTTTTTCTTATTTTTTACCCGACTTCGACAAAGGGTTATGATTTTAGCAGTCTATGTATGTATGTAGGTTAGTATTTATGTGTGTTCCACCGTAGCGTCTAAAGCTGAGCTGATTTTGATGAATGAGGTGTCAATCGATTCGGGTTCAAACGGGTCAAATGAAAGAGGAGAAAATTCTGAGTTCATAAATATAAATACAATATAATATTAAACTATACCAAGCGACAAAGACATATTTTATACTATAGGTATAGGTATTAGGTACTATAGGTACTATAGTACTATTACCAGGTATATAAAATAGGTATTTCAGCGTTTATTAAGAGGAGTCGTCGTTTTTATAGTATTGAACTTTATCTTGTTTAAAAGTGTCACTGTAAGTAAGTAGATGAAAACATTGCAGGCCTCAGGGCATGCACGATGCACCTCCGAAATCTCGCCAGACGTGGCTCTGACGGCGGCTGCCCGTCAAAAGGGCTTTAACCTAATCCCGGTTGGATTAAGGAAAAAATAAACCGACGGACCCCTCATGTCCCGCGCAAGCGTTCACGCTTCACCGCGCACACATCGAACCACATAATCCTTATCAATATCAAACACATAGCCAAACAATTCTGAACTCTACCACATTGAAATAAGAAGTTCGGAAGAAAATACAAATGTAAAAGTTTATTGCAAAAAAAGTTCGGCATTTGATGCTTGAGGTTTCGCAGTATAATGTAATTGTTGTATAAAGGTTTGTTTTTTTTTATCCCCGTAGGTTTTTTATTTGTTTAGTATTTTTCAAAGGTGTTATCACACACTATTTTCTAAAATAAGTATAAGTAATTATTAATATGTACCTATTATTCAATCATGTAATCCTAGATACGCCCTTATTTCAGTTAACAAATTAAAACAAATTCAATTCAAAATATAATAGTTTAACGAAATAGTAATATTATGTATACCTACCTACCTAGTACCTACCAACCTAAGTACTATTTGTAGGTTTCCTCTCCTAATTTTTGCAGAGAAAATTATGCCATTTGTCATGAAAAAAGCGAAAGGAAAAAGCTTCATTTAGCTAGGTAGGTACATAATAAGTATTATTGATTTCATCACATATTATTTTAACAAATATTTCCTTAAAATTGAGATGTAGGTAGGTACGTATTTTGAAAGCGATCGTAAAAACAACCACAATATTAAATTCACTTTCATAAGCATTTGCGGTTTCAAAGAACCAGGAAAAGAAAAGAGAACGGCTTCAAATACAATTACTACAAAGCGGGGCGCTATTGAAAGTAAAATTTCTAGAAGCCTTATATCGCTGATAAGAGTACTCTTCAAAAATGTCAACTGTCAGAAAGGACCACACAAACTAGCGAATTATTCCTTCTGCAGGATTTACCTTCCCTTCCCGTGAAACACCTTTCAAGTTTCAATACATGGATAAATCAACAATGAGGCGTCGAAATCTATACCTTTGCTAAGCCGCTGAAAAAAAAACAATTCTGCTAAAAGTTGCCAGACCGAAAAGTAGAAAAGACGCATCCAAAAACAGATTATGACAAGCCCCTATTTTGTTTGTAAACATATCTATGGAGATCACAAAGGAGGTGTACGTAATGTGACACCTTTGTTGATTGGATAGCTCATAAGTTGGTTATTGATACGTGAATTTTTCATTGTGGTAACACTAGGCGTGGATTGGCGGCAAAATAGGCAAATTGTTGACATTTGGAGGTATTTACTGGACGCAGATGCGCGCTAAAACGGGCTTACTGTTGGATAATTGATTGAATTTGGTAAAAAAGGATATAGTTGAATTCGGATGTGTGGATGAATGGATGGGATGTTGTATTGATCTTTAGGTTAATTTAAATAGCAATGGATTCAACCTTTGACGATTAAGCTTATGGTATTAAAGATTGTCAAAATTTTCAGATAAAGCAGGCCTGCAGGAAAATCGAAACAAAACTCAAAATATGCATCTTAAAATCTGATCAATTAATTAATTAATCAATAGGAATTAAAATTTTATCAAGGTTTATAAATTACCAATCAATCTTTCTACATTTGATTCCCTTGAGTTTTCCCCATCATATGGTTAAGGTGATCTGTATTAGTCGCTATAATATGACTGTTAAAAAAGCAGATAGTAGAACTAGTAAATTAACGGCAAATTAACCTACCAAAATTGCAGAGATCTATTGGTTTGTTTTCTTATCATTCTGTGTGTGAGAAAATTAAACTAAGCTTAATCATGAACATAGATGAAAGCGGGGAAAGACAGGGTCTTTGACACAGAGTTACAGGCTTCGAGGTAGTTCCTTACCCGAATATAGGCGTAGGGAATTTCCCCGTTGACTAGTTTTTAACCTACAACCGTTTAATTTTAGCTTAAAGCTTCGCTAGTGGTCTTTGTCGCATCCGATAATGCCACGATGTGAACAGAAGGTTCGTGATGGTGAGAGCAAAAATAGGAGCTCGCGAGCTACCGCAAACTTATTCAATATCTCAGTATTTGGGTAATTTAGACGTTCTACGGAAAGTGTTCAACAAATAAAATGACAGTGAAACTCCTAATTTGTAGATTTGGGAACCAATTGAGATGGCATCATAATATTATTAGTGCATACTTTGGTGATAGACATTGAGGTCGAGCTTGTAGAATGTTGCTTGTAGAAGACAAAGCGTTTCAGCCCTGGTGGGGTCTTGGCTTGGTCAAGTACCTAAACTTCTTCATTGGAGGTAGTCCGATGCAGCTTCTTTCCCGAACCCTAAAGTCCTTCTCCACTCAGTCAATCCACTGACCTCAACGCCTTCCTCGGTGTGTAGGGTCCTCTGGTTTGCTGTCCAAAAACTTGTTTGGGGTTCTTGGGTCCATGCGTTGTACATGTTCTGCCCATCGCATTCTTGACAGTGCACAACTAAATTAAGAGCCACTGAGGTACGGTACATGTATGCTGGACGCCCTTTAGGTGGTCTGATGTGCATCAGTGGCCAAGCTTGTTGTCTTAATATCATTACCTGGGTCTATTACACACAGTTCCTGTATCATTTCAAATCCGCAGAGTTAGCAAAGTCATTAGTCGTACTGGCGAGCGGACGCGGTCGGTAGCATGCAAAATTTTGCGTCTGGCCACTCTCAGGGACTAATGATCGCAGATAGCGGCCGCCCTCTCATCCCACAGTAGGGGTGCCGACGATGGAATAAATTATTCATGGTTTTCTTCAATTGCCTCAGCAACTTGTGGACGATTTTTAGTTGAAGATGAGCAATTGTTTTTGGTAATTTCATCAAATTCTGAAATCTACCTACTTATTACATCTTTGGGAGGTACCCTATAAAAAGATAAATTGACTAACTGACGAATTTATACCTTGAGTAGTTAATGTAGAGTGTAGACTGATATAGAGTATAATCCGATAAAAACTTAATATTTTGCATACTGTAGGTGTTCTCTAAAATTAGGTAGTCATGTAGTAGTACTTATCTATTTTTTTTTTAATTTACTAGTTATAAAAAAAAACGAAATACATGGAGTAGGTATAAGGTGTAATTTACAAGTAGAAATAATTACTTTAGGTACAGAAATTGATTACTTAGTAATTAATAAAATATTGATCATCTTCATAATCATGATTATCGAGTAAAAAAATGATATTATATATTTAAAAATGTTGTTATGTTTTGAACTACGAAACAGAGTTTTAAGTAGTACTCTGAAAAAGAATTTCTCAGTTCTCTATCCTTTTAAAATTTGTGAGGTGAGATGGGTATTACATTCCAATCTGCCATATTGCATGTTATTTGGACAAAACTTTTGCTTTAAAAGGAGCTGTAAACCCCATTTTTCCCAGTAGACAACCCTACTCTCCGGCGTCTAGTTCTATAATGAAGCAATTTAAATGCATGAGGCAGGGCGCGAGAGCCGCTTGGTGGGGGGATCAACTTTCACCGGAGAAGAACTTAAGTAACAGTCTACCCTCACTGAAATATTAACTTTATATTTATTGAAATAAAATTGAAGTTTGTGTGATTGTAGGCTGTCAAATGGATTTTCTGTATAAATAGATGTGTGGTAGGTATGGTTGATAGTGGCTGCGCGGGGTAAGCACGGTATATCTCTGCAGGTACAGGATTATGCGAGGGTACCGAGCTTTGTAGACGAAAATGTTTTCCTAACTTATTCGGGAGAGTGAAAGGAAAAGTGGGGAAAGTGGTATCAATTCGTTGTGCAGTTCAAGTTTGTTCAGTTTGATAGAGTTCCTAATACAATACTAATACTACTCACCTAGAGTTATTAAGTTATTGCTTCCTTTATTAACTGAAATTGGTACGTTTTAGATGTTTTTTGCTGATAGATTTAAAAATTTATAAAAATACAAAAATAAATAAAAATCTGTTTTAGAATGTACAGGTAAAGCCCTTTCATATGATACCCCACTTAGTATAGTTATCACGCTTTGAAAATTGAAACACATTTTAATTTTTTTTTCAAATGATGTAACCACAAATTCACGGTTTTCAGATTTATTCCTTTACATGTGCTATAAGACCTAGCTACCTACTAGCCAAACATGATTCTAGGTCAACGGGAAGTACCCTATAGATTTTCTTGACAGACATGACGGACGGACGAACGGACAGACAGACAGACAAACAACAAAGTGATCCTATAGGGGTTCCTCTTTTCCTTTTGAGGTAAGGAACCCTAAAAATAGACTATAGTTAACATTCAAATGAGAATCAAACTACTTTTTAACCCCCGACCCAAAAAGAGGGGTGTTATAAGTTTGACGTGTGTATCTGTGTGTCTGTGTATCTGTGTATCTGTGTATCTGTCTGTGGCATCGTAGCGCCTAAACGAATAAACCGATTTTAATTTAGTTTTTTTTGTTTGAAAGGTGGCTTGATCGAGAGTGTTCTTAGCTATAATCCAAAAAAATTGGTGCAGCCGTTTAAGAGTTATCAGGTCTTTTCTAGTTTTCTTGTAGAAAAGAAGGTTACATAACCGTTAGGTTCATAATATTATGTCAATTGACAAATGTCAAGCTGTCAAGATGGACGTTGCCTTGATACATAATTATTTATTTGAAAATGATGTTTTGGAAAACTCTGATACTTTGGATCGTAGGCGCGGAATAGTCCAAGAAAATCGGTTCAGCCGTTTGAAAGTTATCAGGTCTTTTCGGTCTTTTCTAGTTACTGTAACTTCACTTGTCGGGGGTGTTATAAATTTTTAATTTACACTTGTGTATGGGAAACACTAGGGCGCGTGCTAGCGTGACTTTTCATTTCCTTTACTTATGACCTTAGCAGGCAAATTACAGCTGGATAGGATTGTCAATAGCAAAGTGTATTCGATTCCGTGAGGGTAGTACCTGATCGACGTCACTACGTTGAACTCAACACAACCTCAATTCGGAATAGGGTTGACACTAAACTTGATCATCTGTTACTATATAGCACAGATCACGACAGTTAGGAAACTTCTAACAACATATCGAGGCTTCGAAGTCACTGGCTGGCGTCAAATGTTAGTGCATTTGACGCAGGTAGCCTTAAAGTAGCCTTATTTTTCTTTGATTTGACGACGTTTCATTAGCAAAGCATTAATGTGAAGATGGTTTTAGACCACTAAAACAATGCATTAGGCACATTCTTTTTTAGCACAGTAACACAGGCCAGGTATCCGCTAGTTTTAAAATAAAAATGGCACGTTGTTTTAATCACACCCCTCGCGGATTTGCATTTCTGCGGTGACGTCAGTGGGTCTGACAGGCGCGCACATTGCACCGCTAGATTGTGGCTCTGTTTTGATCATAATATTATATTAAGTACTTAGATATACCATTCCATTCCATCAGCCTGTAAGCGTCCACAGCTGGACATAGGCCTTTCCAAGAGCGCGCCACCAAACACGGCCCTCCGCCTTCCTCATCCACCCGTTCCGTGCTACCTTCTTCAGGTCATCGGTCCAGCGGGCTGGAGGTCGTCCCACACTGCGCCTACCGTAGATATACTTACGAGATAATTATAGATTTGATTTAAAACCAGAACGTTGTTTTAATCACACCCCGGAATTAAGTACTTGTCGGCGGCGACGTCAGACAGGCGCGCACATGCCAGTCGATCGAGGGGCACACCACTGGATTATAGTCCTGATCATAGCGTTTTACCTAGATATTATACCAGATTAAAATAGTGTTTACTTTAAAAATAGAATGTTCAAATCACACCCCTCGCGGAATTTCTTCTCTACGGTTCACATCACTGCGTCTGACAGGAGCGCACATTTCACCTGATCTAGGAGCACACAGCTAGATTCGAGCCCTACGTAGATATATCAGATAATATAACGTTGTTTTGAACGCATCCCTCGCAGAATAGTCTTCCTTGTGTAAAGTCACAGCATTTTTTTTTCTCTCTCGTCTGGCTTTACAAAAATTTGCCAATGTCAAGTTTGTAGTTAATTGTAACAAGTTAGTTAAACTATACAAGTATGGACCCCATCTGTGCCGGCGCTCGCCGACATACGCACGACACCCCCTTAGAGCACTTTCCAGTCAGGTTTAACAAAAAAAATACTCCAAAAAGGCAGAGCACGCCCGCCAGCTAACACCAATACAGATGAAGTCAGTCACAGCGTTTGACAGGAGCTGCACACATTTCACCAGATCTAGGGGCACACTGCTAGATTGTAGACAGGTTTTGATTATAGCATATTACGTAAATGCACCAGATAGTCAAAATTTTTATTTTAAAAATAGAACGTTGTTTTAATCACCCCCTTCGCGGAATTTCTTCACGGCTGTGACGACAGAGGCACACCGGTAGATTCTGGCTCTGTTCTGATCAACATATTACGTAGATATCCAGATAATCGTAGTGTTTATTTTATAAATAGAACGTTGTTTTAATCACACGCTTTGCGGAATTATTGCTTCCCGGCTGTGACGTCACTGAGTTTGACAGGCGCGCACATTGTACTTGATCGAGAGGCACACCGGTAGATTCTAGCAGCTCTGTTCTGATCAACATATTACGTAGATATCCAGATAATCATAGTGTTTATTTTAAAAATAGAACGTTGTTTTAAGCGCACCCCTCGCGGAATTGCTTTTCTGCGGTGACGTCACTGTGTCTGACAGGCGCATACATTGCACCTGGACCTTATTGAGGGGCACACCACACAACGCTAGATTGTGGCCCTGTTTTAGAACGATTGATTCAATTTTTGCACATTTAATGATGAATGCAGTTACCTATAGATACCTACTGTTATGTTCTGTGATCTGTAGTAGGTACTCTATGTTAATTCTAGTATGTAGCTACACTATGTAACCTGACAAAACAGATACTTAAATGTTTGTTTATGGAAGGTATTTAGGCGGTAAAAGCCTAGGGCTGAGGCTATAGTCCAACCGAAGTCTTTAACCACTATTACAATCTTCGGTAGACTATATAGCCTCTCATTCTGAGAGGAGACCCATGCTCAAACAGTGGGCCGTCGAATGGGTTGATATTATTTAGGCAGCCTTTCCACCATAGTTGCAAAAGGTTGCGAAACGGGGGATGTGTAGCGAGACTTTTTGTCAATTTTTATCATCAGAACTAAAATATTGCTAAGCTATGAAACTGAAGAATCCTTTTGAAGGGCTAACACATTCTAGAACATAATACCTACACGCACGGACATTCCCGCACGGAAATGTAAAACTATACTTTGGTTTAAATAAATAAATAATAATAATAATAAAAAAAAATGAAACTAGAAGTTTCTTCAAAGGAATAGGTATAAAAGAGAGATTGTGCAGATATACCTAGGGTAGAGATTCTATAAGGATGAAAAATTGGAAACCAGTAGAAGTCTACAAGTATTAGGGCATTTTCATTTTAAATGGCACATTGCTGTTTTGGAGGTGTTCTTTCCAATGCGCAATTTAAATAAATATTTAGACATTTATTTGTCAATGGATTTGTATAATTCTTGATACAAATCTACTTCAGCGGGTAGGTAGGCATAAGGAGAGACGGAAACGAAGTCAGATACCCGTTGACGCCTAACTGTTTGTAAGCTATAAAATACACCACCCAACTACGAAATCCTAAAGGAAATTAATTTACTCCTTACATTTCGGAGCTTGAGAACGGAATATAATATTTATCAAGGGGCAAGGCTACGCTGAGGGCGGTTTCATATAATTCATGACCGCTCGCTGCATGGCTACTCAACAACGCCTCTACTTTCCAATAATTTATTTTCTAACCAAAAAGTTAGGAAATATCTAGGACTAGCTTTTGCCCGTGACTTCGTTCGCGTGATAATAATTTATAGTCTATAATTAGTACCAACTCGGGGATATGGAGCTATTTATCAGTGAAAAAAAATTCAGAAATGGAGGCGGTGAACTTAAGTTCCGGAGATCCGTTACCTAAACACAAACTCACATTAGTAGTATGTAGTAGGTAAGTAGTAACTAGCTGATCCGCCCCAACTTATTCCATGTGTAATTTTTGAAAATATGCAAAGTACTTTCTTAGTAGGGGTTTTGGCATCAACGCACCACGTACGTTATGTGATATTGAGAAACTATAGATATACTTAGATCAAAAAACTTACCTATCCTCAAATAGTTAAGTATTTGACTTTGGAAATAACAATGAATTAGTCAGTAGTTCTACTGACTATGGTATACCTACTTAGCATCATGGTATGGGACCTCGCACCGGAAAACGCAGCATTGGCAGAGCCCCCATTTTCATTGAAGGAATCGCAGGAAGCATTAAGGTTCTACACGAGACCTAGTCTTAGACCTAAGTCTAACAGTGGACTTCTATTGGTTGATTATGATGACCTTCCAATGGTATCAACCAGTACCTATGGAATGCATTCAAAAGATTTTGAAAGCGAAAAGCTGCGTCTAACCTAAAAAAAGTCAACTTCGCCGACTGCCCGTTATTTTCGTTGTTTATTTTTTTAATTCCAACTGGGCGTAGCGGTCATTACGTTCGAGCTGTCACTATGCAACGACTGGTAATATTATGCCGCCCACCAATTCCACCTATTCTAGAGATACGCATCGGTGGCCGGCACGCCTACACAACAAATGAGTGCAGTGTTTTGATCACGCGAACAGAACTAGGAAAAACTTCAAAAACTGTTAGGCAGCTGCTTATGATTAAGGGCCCTGCATGTGGAGTGTATGAACCGTGTAGCAAATGGTTAAAACGCCGGCCTTCTAGTCGGGGTGTCCGGGGTTCGATTCCGGGCACGAACCTCTAACTTTTCGGAATTATGTGCGTTTAAGCAATTATAAGTAAGTAGGTATAATTTTCTTTAAAGGTGAAGGAATACATAGAAACCTGCATGCCTGAGAGTTTTTCATAACGTGCTCAAAGGTGCGTGAAGTTGCCAATCTACACAATATGGTCAGCGTGGTGGACTTTTATAGTTAAACGCTTCTTTTTTTGAAAGGAGAACCGTGGTCAGTAGTAAGCCGGCGATAAAGATGTATACGTAAATGAATACCTAATGTCGAATAAATAAAAACTTCTAATATTGGTCTTTAAAAACATTGCACAATATAAGTAGGTAGTAGGCACCTACCAAAAAAATATTTCAATGAACATAATAATAAATCTTTAGGTAACTGAGGAATAAATTAATTTTATTTGTACGTATGATCCGATGATTTTCTACTGATCAAGATTTCATTGAGAACATTGATGTAATGGACTCTGTTTTCATTCTAAAACAATTGAATTGGAATCGAACAATACCATGAGAAGCAAAATGTTGGCTGAAAACGTAAACATTCTCATACTCAGCTCTTATAAAGAGGTGACAATTCTTATTTGGTTTACACTCAAAATGTCACCTGTGCGCTTTGCAACAATTTTTATTTCATACCTATTTTATTGCACATTATGCGAAGTGATAACAAAAGAAATGGTAGACAAGAATCGTAATGCCTGTATGAAAATATCGAAAGATCCTTTTTTCGATATAGATATAGTGGTAGGCAAACCATGGAGGATTTATTACACTTGGAATATAAAGTTGGATACAAAGTGTTTGGACATCATTTTCAGAAATGCTACGCAAGAGGTGAGGATAAAACGCCTTTCCCAAACTACATATTATTATTATTCAACGTTCTTAAGTAGGAGGAATTACTATGTTTTACTTTACTTTTAATTTTTAGTCATATTCCTCAATAATTCCTCTTTTCAATAATTATACAATGGTAGCAGTTCTCTTGGGATAGTAATGTGGTGGTTTTCCTGATCCTGTCGCATACAACTTGATTAAGAGAAGCAGATTTCGACTCTTAGGTTTTATGTTAGTGATAGTTTTTTTTATTAGAGATGTATTTTTCAGAAAATACCGGTCATCCTTTTTATTAATTTAATAATCAATTCCTAAGGACACATTAAAACTCTTTTTCGAGAGCTTACATTATTTTCTATGTTTTGGTACGTAGCTAGGTACTTAGGTACCTACTACTGGAATATTTATGTAGATAATTTATAATAAATATATCAGATACCAAAATAATTACTATTATTATCTAATCCGCTCTTGCAGTAGATAAGAATGTAAGCAGCGCGGTGTGGCGGAGGACTTTTGACATAGTTCAAGGAGAAGGCACGGGTTTCGAAGGGTACTTGCAACTTCGAAAACTGTGCAATTTCCGTGATAAGTTCTATCGCGGTGCGCTTGAGGCGTTGTCGATCCAGCGATCCGTGTTGAACGTAGATGTAAAAGTTTACACCATAAAATTGAAGATGGCGCCACATATACTTCATATCGCGCTGTAATTTCGTGTCTTTTTACTATGCTTATACGTATTGACTGACATACGGTAACTTTACACAGATAGCTTGCGATTCATAACATTTGAAACGTATTTTTTTGGCAGATCGCATTCTCTCATCGAGAAGTTGTGATCTTATTAAGACAACGTAGTATTTACTATTTATATTTAATAGTTATTTGTTCAACAAGATAGCAAAGCTCATTTTTGATGCGAGTGCTTAGTTTGCATCCTGAGCGGGCGAAGGACGAGGCTGAGTGTAGCGAGGGGTTCAAAGACACAAGAAACAAAAACTTTGCTATCGTGTGCTTTGATACATACAACTTTTCACCTCAATAGCGAAAAAATACAAGATGTAAGAAAAAGAATTATTTATTGAAACACTAAGTAATTTTTATATTCATGTACCTATATTAGGTACGTGTTTTAATGATAAAACCAGTTTCTGAGTCTTCACACCTCTAGCAAGTTTCCAATCGTTAAATAATTCATAGGCTTTCAAGTATTTTTCACGCGACTTTTCTGGGACAAAGTTTAATTCAGCGTTGGACTCCTTTCGTAATTGATGGTGTTAAATTATCACTAGAATTTTGTTATTTTTAATAGTTTTATTACGAATATCTATAAAGAAATTAGATAGGTATGTAGTTATTAAATTAAAATCGGTTCATTAGTTTAGGAGCTACGATGCTACAGACAGATACACAGATACACACATCAAACTTATAACACCCCTCTTTTTGGGTCGGGGGTTAAATTTGACTGACTAATCTATCAACGCACAGGTCAAAATACCTACTGCACGGATTGGGCTGTTTGGCATGCAGATATATGATGTAGACATCCGCTAAGAAAGGATTTTTGAAAATAAGCCATGGACATAACCTAATTTAAAATATGTTTTCAGATAATTAAGAGAATATGGTCGGATATGAATGAGTATTTGGAGCACCAGCCGTATTGGGAAGCAGCTACTCTTCAGATGTCCATTAGCTCTACGCAACAGGAGCTGCTGCTGTTTGCTGACCAGGGAGCCGCTGGGACATTTTTGGCTGTACCTAACATTATTCGGGATTCGAGTTAGTAGATACTTTACACTAGGGACTTAGAATAACAACCCGGTCTGGGGAAAAATCTAGCGAAATTTCCCTGCAGTCTTAATAAAGGAAAAATTAGGTACGTAGCTTATATTATTAACGTAAAGCTGGGTCTAGAAACCAAAAATATAGGTATAATAAAACTCCAGAATCCAGATAGGTACCTAAAGCATGAGCCTCGATAGCTCAGCGGTTCAAACCCCACCCGTTGCACTATTGTCGTACCCACTCCTGGCGCAAGCTTTACGCTTAAATGGAGGGGAAAGGGGAGTATTAGTCATGATAAGCATAGCAAATATTCTAATTTAAAAAAAAAGTACTTATTCTTACAAGTGATCACATATTCGTCCCCTCGTGTGTTTGACATAATAGGTATATCTACTTACTACTTACGCGTAGCGACACAGACCTTTTAACCCCCGACCCAAAAAGAGGGGTGTTATAAGTTTGACGTGTGTATCTGTGTATCTGTCTGTGGCATCGTAGCTCCTAAACTAATGAACCTATTTTAATTTAGTCTTTTTTTGTTTGAAAGGTGGCTTGATCGAGAGTGTTCTTAGCTATAATCCAAGAAAATCGGTTCAGCCGTTTGAAAGCTATCAGCTCTTTTCTAGTTACTGTAACCTTCACTTGTCGGGGGTGTTATAAATTTTTATTTTACACTTGTAGATATTATTGCGCGGTTTACGCACCTACGAGCGTCGAGCAAAGTGAAAGTACGCTCTATAAGATCTCAACCTGAGAACGAGGGAATAGAGTGTGCATCTGTGTTTGCGCACCTGTTGACCGTTGTGACCGAAATTCGTTCGGAAAGAAATTTATTTCAACCGTATTGTATTATTTTCTTCCAGATCCAAAACCAATGCGCAAAGGAGTTCCACTCCTGAAAATCCAAATGAAGTTAGTCCGCGGTGGCAAGTACCTGCTGTTCATGGACTGCCACATGGGCGCCGCGTCGTTGGCAGCGCGGCCGGGGCACGAGATCTATCGCACGGAGATCGCAGCTGAAGCAAAAGCTTTGGACCTCGGAGCCGGCTATCCAGCTTGCATCAACGAGAAGAACAATGATGAGCAGTTCTTCCTTAACTAGATTCAGTTTTATTGTACCTATAGTTGGATATTTCAGTAGGTTAAGTAATATGTAGAGGTATATTAAATTAAATGCAAAAGTGCTCTGTATTTATTCATTTTGCGTCCATAGAATGTAACAATTTTTTTGTTCCGTGTAAATAATATGTTCTGTAATAATTTATGCTCATATCATGATATTTTTAACTAAAATTTTCTAAATAAAAGAAAAGAATTAAGTACATACTTAGTAGCAGTTCGAATATTGTTTAAATAACTTTTGGCAATTTGTTTATGGGTAGGTAGATCAAACAAAATACTATACAAATATTATTAATTATACTTAAGTCCATGATGGCTGGGAATTAAATTGATATAAAATACATAGAAGTTCACTTTAAATCTTTATTCAAGCTTCACAATATGCAGTTGAGCGCCAGGAGGGTTTTCGTTAAGGTGATAAAACAGGCACCATTCCACACCAAAGAAGCTAGCAGCCTCAGATAATCTTAGGGTTCGTTTGTATAATAGTGCTTATCCTTATTTTAAGGTTCCGTGGTAGAAGTGCTGGTGTTAAGCTATCAACAAATAAAAGAAACTATTGTAATACACCACATATAAATTACAGTAGGCAGTCACATTATATTCTCTAAGCCTAGCACTTACCCCTTCTATTTGTCCACAACACAATATCCGGACTAAAAGACCAAAAGCGAACTGATATACGTGGACTGACAATTAAGTTCCAGGAATTTTGTAATAAATTAAGAATAAATTAAAAATTGACAAAACCAACCTTAGACACCTTCGCAGTAGTCCCCTCCTAATTCTATGCACCGGCGCCAACGGCGCTCCCACGCTTGGAAACAATTTTCGTAGCGTGCTTGAGGAATCTCTTTCAAAACTCGCGTCGTGGCCTCCTTCACCTCCTCCCCCCGTGATGAATTCCCTTCAGGTGATTTTTCATTTTTGGGAATAGAAAAAAGGCACGCGGGGCTAGATCAGGGCAGTACAGGGGGTGCGGCACCGTTGGAATGGAATGTTTGGCTAACAGCGTACGAGGAATGCGAGGGAGCATTGCCGTGGTGCAGCGTCCAACCATTGGGCGCCAAGTCGGGGCGAACGCGAAACACTCTGGACCGTAAACTCTTTGAAACTTCAGTATAAAAGTTCGCATTGACCGTCTGGACCGTTTCGCGATAGAGCAGTGTGTGGTCGGGGGGTAAGATGTCAAAAGCATCTTCGTAGCATAAGTACCTAGCTACCGCAGGTTGTGCGGGTTTCTGCTATGACTGGCAGTATAATTTCATGAATACATTTTAATTAACAAGTTACTTAATTGACAAATACATTTATGTACATAGGTACCTACCTACGGCATAATTACCTGTGTATTTAATAACTAATTTGTCTCAGGAAATTCTCTCCGAGTTTATTCAACTAATTTGTTCAATTAGCTCCCCATTAGGAATGTAAATATTCAAAGCTTTTGTTCCGGGCCTCAGGGTGCCCTTAACAATTGCTGAACCTTAGGAAACAGCACTTTAATATTTACCTTAAAATTCTTTTGGTACTTTTCAAATGAAGAAAAAAAATTTTAAACAATTCCTACTAATATTATAAATGTGAAAGTGTTTTTGTTGTGAAAGAAGCATATATACCTATTGGTGAACATTTCTGATTCGAACAGCTAAGGTGTGGAATGCCCTTCCAGCATCCGTGTTTTAACCTGCACCTGTACTATAACTTGAATACCTTCAAGGCAAGAGTAAATAGGCATCTCCTAGGCAAGCGCTCTCCAACCTAAGTATAGACCTCATCATTTGCATTGCTCTGTTTTTCAGGCGGATTATCGTCAAACGCAAGCCTCTCACCCAATCAAATTAAAAAAGCGTGTCTGTCTGCTTGCATCTCTATGAAAGACATAGGCCACTTTTCCCCAGAAAATAAAAGAGTTCCCACGGGATTCTTAAAAACCTAAATCTACGTTGACGAAGTCACAGGAATGGATCTACCTATTTGGTACAGAGATAGCTTGCACCCTGGAGATGGACACAGGCTACTTACTTATCATTTTTATCGCGGAAAATCAAACAATTTTCACGGGATTTAAGAAAAAACTACTTAAATCCACACCGATGAAGTCGTGAACATCAACTAGTAGAATATAGGAAAGGGAGGCGGAAAGGTGATTTTACTAGGATTCATCGTCTCAACCCAGCGCTGGCCCACTACTGATACTTATTACTATACGCATGGAGCTCTCCTGCTCCTCCTTTGGAAATTCCACTCAAGTGAAGCCGGGCCAAGTAAGTTAGTTTTCCATATAAAGTAATTTTGATACCGTAACAAAATATGACTCGTTAAACTTAAAACAGTGCCGTAAATTCGTACACATACATAGTAACATACATCGATGATAATATACGTGTATTTTAGAAGTTTATATACTAACCGTGCTTAGCTATCGAGTTTATGTTTATCTACTATTTTTGATAATAATAATTTATGGCTAGACTTTAACATGAGCATAGAAATTAAGCATGAATTGTTAACCATAAGAGGCGACGTGATATTAGCAAAGGTTTCACAGTGTAAGTTAGGAAAATTTTATCAATAACCAAAACAAAAACTATTATGCAAAAAATAAATGAATGTCCGTATTAGAATGTACAGATAAAGCCCTTTCATATGACTCCCCACTTGATATAGTTATCGTACTTTGAAAACTGTAAAACTTATTCTTTTATGATCACATTTTAATATTTTTTGTGATGTAATCACAAAACGGGTTTGGGATTTTTCCTTTTACTTGTGTTATAGGTACTTAACTGCCACGTTCATGATAGGGCAACGGGAAGTACCCTATATAGGTTTCTTGACAGTCAGACAGACAACGAAGTGATCCTATAAGGATTCCTTTTTTCTTTTTCAGGTACGAAACCCTAAAAATAGATCAATCTGATCGTGCGTCGGGCCGGTTATGAATTAATGCATGTATCTTTTTGAAAAACACTTATCCGCGGACAAGGGCCAATTAGGCTATTTGTAAGCAAAAGACCTGCTATAATTCGTACACACATACATTATTAACTTATCTAAAAGTTCAGCATTAACAGCAAACTTATCAACATACAAAATGCAAATCCAATCTTACGCGGCGATGTACAAAACAACATAAAACCGCTCCGAACCTTCGAAAAACGATTAAACATTCAAAATGAGGTTATTTAGTTAAGTTTACAACGACGTTTACTATCTAGACCGCTTTAATGGCTAGGAAGCGGCGTGCGGTAAAGAGCGGCGATTATACGATTACATATTATGTTACTTGGCCGTCTGCCTGGGATATAAATTATATAAGTTATGGGAGAACTTTTTCTGATGGCAACCTCAACTTCGAAGAGAACGCTACTATCCGTTCTCGAATGTAAAGTGGGAAAATCTTGTCAAATCTTAATTATATAGGTGCATAAGTACATCAGCAATTTATTAAAATATCAAGTAAAACTTAAGTAACTTAAAAAACCTACTTATTTATTTTGTTCATAAAAATAATATGTTACGCCCTATTTCTATTTCTACAAATTAAAAACTAGCAATTTTGAAATCTTCCTTTGAATTATTATTTTTATTTATATTTTGACATAAAATAATATTAAATGCATTGAAATTAATAAAATTTTTCAAAGACTAAACGCTTCGTGATGATGCGGCTTTGGGTGGAGCTCATGCCTAGATGTTAGAAGTTGCACATTTACTCTTGAATGCTGGCAGGTTACATAATATTAGGTATAAGTAGGTGGAAAGACAAACAGAAACCAGATTTCAAGCTTCTTAAAAAATCCGTAAAACCAATCATTTCTGTCTCACTTTTAAAACAAAAAAGTGAAAATTTTAATAACGGTCAATGGTACGGGCTACGTAGGAACTCTACGCGCGACGTTTCCGTAAAACTCTACACTTCTATAGGTAATAATATAATTATTTATTAATCATTCATGCGTGTCTTTCTAAAATATGTATTCACGTTTGAGCGACGATTGAATATTTTTACAAGTTTTTTCTAATGTGTACATAACATCTTTGACATCAATAGTATAGGTATATCTACGTACCTTGCTTTATACCAAAGCTCTAAGCTTACATGAAGCTAAATATGTTCTTTAATGGAGCTGTATGTGGAAGGATCCCATGAACCAACCATTATACAAATAATGGAAAGGGATCACGACCCTCAGCAATGAGGAATACGCTGCTCGTAGAGACATAAATGTCATGAAAGCCTGAGGTTTGCTTTACCTGGATCATATAACTCAATGTGTAGATACTTCACCCATTTACTTCTTATGTTTTTAGGCCTTTAGAATGTAAATTAGTAGCTAATACAGATTCCATAAAAAGCGCTATTAAATTCGAATCAAGAAAATTATCCGTAAAAGAAACTTCAAAGCACTTTGCATTCAAAATTAATAAGAAAAGAATTATCACCTGATTCCAACAAAGCCCTTATCCAGGTTTGTATCGCTAATTATCGTTTCGAAGGGAGTTGTTTCATCCATCCATCCATCGGTTCATCCATCTTCGGTTCAATGACGGGCGTGGATGATTAATGATTTTAACTTGTCGTTAGAAGTCCAACTAACGTTTATTATCTATACTGGGCCCATGGCCATATTCACTGTTCTCTGCTTAAAACTTTAGCTTCAATCCAATTGGAAGAAAAGTTATAATTGAGGGTATTTTTTAGGGTGGTGGGACCTGTAACCACTTATATATAAACGTCAGTAGAAATCTCAGTTTTCCTGTAGATTGATACAGATATAGCCCTTAAAATATAGGTGATCGTATACCACTACACAACCTAGAGGTGCAAGAATCACCAAAACTGGCAGAGGAGAAAGCACACAGCGGATGTCTTAATAAAAAATTGGGTGTGAAGCCAACAGAAGATTGGGCGATTCAAAGGCTCATGACTTGACGTCAAGGGTCAAGGATCAACATTGACATTATTACGTGGCACCTATAAAGGGACCTGCACTTTACACAGGTAACAAGGCTTTGTCTACGCTGTCCAATGTTTCTGTATAAGATACAATCGCAACTAAAATAACTAATCTTACCTACTGCATACAGTCCAACTAAAGGCTCCTATGATAAGCAAAACTCTACCATAGACAATTTGCCATCGAGAAATAAAAAACCTCGGTCAACTGCGAGTTGGACTCGCACACAAAGGGTTCTGTACATTTCTGTACCATCGTAAAAGAAATAACACTTTTTTGGTGATGGTACTTTAAGGTTTTTGGATTTTTCTCTTTACTAAAGCTATAAGACATTGATAAGTACCTGTCAATTTTTATAATTCTAGGTCAACAGGAAGTAGCCTATAGGTTTTGATTCCCTTGACGGGTCGAACTAGACAGACAATAAAGTGATTTTTTTGGTTCCATTTTTTTTTGGAAATACAGAAATCTAAAAACTTACTGGGTACAAGATTGCTACTGCTTTGACCTTCCATGTTCACGGTAGTTACACCAGCAGGAATGGAAAACTACAACTAGGTACTACTTGAAACTACGCATTGACAAAAAACCTTAGCGCATTGTGATAGTTCTTTTGAATCCTACTGAATGTCCTAGTCAATTTTGCGACAAAGGTTTTACCAATCACGTTTCTATTTTTTCAATCACTACGGCCATTGAGGTGCCGTCATGCTAGAGGAGCTGTTTATGTTTCGTAAAACGTCCTCATTCTGACTTATGAAGATTACCTAACCAAAGAACTTTTTGTGATGCAGTTTCTCCTTCATTTAATTTTCACGTAGTTAGGTGGCATTTACGATGGCCAGTACAGCGATAGCTTGATAGGGAGATGGAAATATGCTATTTTTCTCCCCCGGCATATCAAAAATTCCCACAGAATTCTTGAAAACTTAAATCTACGTGGATGATGTCGCGGACATCATCTAGTCAAAATACATATTAATTAGTCACTTATCTTACATTTAAATTAGGTACTCAGCGCTTTTTGGCACCTGATGTATCGAAGTTGAAAATGGTTTATAACTCAATGACTGCCTTACGACGCGACGCGGACGGACAGTCAGCTAATAGATTTTTAATTTAGCGGACAATTCATTTCTTAGAATGAAAAATACTAAGGATAAATTGTTGAGCAATGCTTCATTTTTAGAATTTATAATAATAGTATGTTCTAGTACTTGTGTAATAGGTAATAATATTGTAGTAAGTATATAAAAAGTTTTCCAAAATCCGGTTACTACTTTCGTAAAAAATTTACTCTATGATATTATGTACAATCAAAGGCCGTAAGTCGTTTAGCACCTTAATGATCATATTTGCGTGGCACGGTATTTCACCAATTTTCTCTGAGAATAGCCGCGGCATAGAAACTTTGGTATTTTATTCCGTTATAAGTTAGCCCTTGACTGCGATATTACCTGGTGGTAAGTGATGATGCAGTCTAAGATGGAAGCGGGCTAACTTGGGAGGGATATGGCAGTTTTTATTAAACCAATACCCCTTATCGGTAAACTATTTGTAACAGAAAAAACTGTGTCAACCCAACACTTCTACCCACAAGCCGTGTGAAAAGAATCATAAAACTATAAAGATAAAGAAATATCTCCATGATGCTAATAGTCTCGTATTAATTGTCGAATGAACAACTTAAACATGACATAGTAGGTGCAGAAATAGATGTTAATCTAAACCCCGATACCGCAGTACATTGAAAAAGCCATATAAAAAAACTTGTCACCGTTCACACAAACCTGTTGGTTGTTATGCCGTCCACAATTGTCACGTTAAGAACGACTACAGGTTATTCATTAGCCGTTATACAACCGCGATTATCATAAAATCCTAGTAGAAAATAATCTTGGAACAGGCCGAAAAGAATAAATATGCCACGAGGGAATTTAGTACCGAAAGTTGAGGAACCCCGCTGCGACAAAAGGACCCGCGGGTCTGTGGCGCTACGGCCTTTATTTTTTATTGTACACACAAAAAAGTCGCCTAATAAACCAAAGATGGCCGCTGTCTGTACGTCACTAATATATTTCATGTCCTATTTATGAAAGAATTACGACTTTAATACATTTTTCTTCAATGTTTTCATCTACTCTGTTTTCTTTTCAGAAGTTTTTTTTTTACCTACCTAATTACATGTTAAACTTGTTTCAGGATAGCGTTTTATATTCCATTATACAACGCCATACCAAACCTTTTTTTACTTATCATTGTAACTATACCGTACCGCGTCCGTACATCGTTAAGACGCCTCGGACACGTATTTGCTTCCTCGTCTCTAATCCGAACCGCTAGGATATGGAACGCCCTTCCGGCATCAGTTTTCCCTTCCACTTTTAATATGGGTACCTTTAAGTCAAGAGTGAATTGGCAACTTCTAGGCAAGCGCGCTCCATCTTAGCCTACATCGTCACTTGCTAGCAGGTCTGATTGCAGCCAAGCTAGTCTATTTATTAAAAAAAACCCCGGTTCCGCGTCATGCTTTTTTTTAATTTGCTTTAAAATTGAAATCTAAATTCCTAACAATAGCTAAGTAGTTTTAATTTTATTCAAATTTTTTAGGAAGCCCTACATTGGTACCTACATTGGTACATCGTTTGAACTAAATTAGTTTATTAACCTGTTTACTAAGTATTTTTATTTATACAGACTTCTTCTCTTAAGCAAAGTCACGAGTTGTGTTATAGATTGTTATAATTTTTTGACCTGTCATCGGGAACTAATTTCGGAAGGGCCTTTTGTGTGTATGGTTTTTTCCATCTTTTACGTATTATACCTACCTAGCTGTTTTCGAGGAGTCTGAGTTTCGTGGGCGGCGTAAGTGAAGGAGTTATTAACGTATCGTAAGATATACCCAATCTATAGGTTATTATTTTGGTTGTAGGTAATTTAAATAGTTATTATTTGTACTTATTGCCCAAGTACACACTGTACCTACACACATTCACTGTGACATCATACCATACCTATTGCCGTACCGTTAGGTTTGCGTTTTTCGTTTACTTTTTGTTTAATTTCATTTATTGAAATCGTTTACTGCAGTTGGTTCAATTAATTCAGTTTACAAGTAACATAGTATATTATAACTATTTATTTTTTAAATATAGTTTTGAGGTACACTACACCGGTCTGCCCGCAAAATTCATGCCTACATACTTACTTGTTATTTAGTTAAGTATAATAAATAAAGTTTAGTATAATAATTTATGCATAAAGACCATAATATAGTAACAGTTCAATATAAGTTACGCAATTTAACCACTATAATTTCTCTAGTCATGGGAAAATACACTAACTATTGACACGCGTTGCTCCCGCCCCAAAAATATATCCAACTACGCAATTCTCCACCGTAGACAATCTTATTTATATATATTTCATGCTTGTAAATCTTAAATAAGATCCCTTATTTATTTGAGTAAGAGAATTTGGACTTTAATCGATAAGTCATAAAGGATATTTCAAGTTAAATAGATGTGAAATTGATACGGTATTAATTTTGGATAACTACCATAGGCGTAGCAAAATTCGGCGCGTGGCGATTTTGTGGGAAGGCTACCGATTGTACGAGAGTTCAAGATTAAAAAGTGTAATATGAATTTAATAATATTGTGGCACTAGCATGCGGGTGGCACCTAATTTAGCTGATCTCTCAAGGTCAGGGTTTGTTTAAAATAGGTTCATATAGCCCGACCGCCGCGCGCTGCCGCCGCTGAGTTTCTTGCTGGTTCTTCTGGTCTAAGATCCCGCTATACGACGACCCTCACCGAGCTGGTTAATGGATGAAACATATTTTATATTCAATTTAACGTGTCAATTAATATATTGCATATGGGTTACCTAAAAAATTTCAGTCCAGGATATGACTAATTAATAATATTTTTTTTTAAACATTTCACCGGTTTGGGTTATAGACTTTCATACCAATTGAAGGTATGCAAGCCCATAGAATATGCAAATGTTAGAAAGTCCTAAATGAGGTAGTTCATAAAGAAGAGTTTGGTATTTGTTACGCAAAATTAATTATTATTATTATTACAATCGTCACAACAAAGGGTCTGGCAGGCCCCGGGCATCCGTGGCCGCAGAACTCAATTTGTTAAAACTCGTCAGGAATGCGAGAGATCTGCACTGCTTGCGAGTACGCACAAAGTATTTCCACGAAGAAAAACGCTTATCAAGGATTTTTTCCTATCTAATACACTGACAGAGACGACATAAATATAATACATAATATCTTTTTTATTAAGGAAATGTACCTATAGTGACTGGTTGCTTGGGAAAAAACATGAATTTTGTTATTAAGACCCATTACGCACGGTCGATTAGTTGCCCGGCAACTCAGTCGACGGCGATCGGTAGAATCTGTCAATTAGACGCCCGCCGCAATAACAAGACATGGCGATTGCCATATAAATAAATTACAGAGTCTAACAATTGCCGTCGACTGAGTTGCTGGGCGACTAGTCGACCGCGCGTAATGGGTCTAAAAATCACTATATTATAATATCATCACAGTTTAAGGATATAGGTACTGCATAACTGTGTTTTTATTGTGAAGCGTATTCAAGAAGTTTATCTAACAAATCGGTAAGGTAAGTTGCCTAAGAAAAATTACATCTTATGTGATAAATATATACATTCTGAATTCATAAATTATAATTATCTACATAGTTTATTTAGTACTAGCTGATGCCCGCAGCTTCGCCCGCGTGGATTGGTCCGATCCCCTGCAGCATCAGGATTGAGGAGTTGGACTCCAATTTTTTTATGAAACAATGTCGCAAAGTTCCTCTATCGATTAAAAAAGAAATGACGCAAATCGGTTCAGAAATCTCGGAGATATCGGTGTACATAGGTAGAAAAACACAACTCCCTTTTTGAAAGTCGGTTAAAAAAGTAGCCTATGTTACTCCCTGGTCAATTCTCTACTTGTTTGTGAAAATCCCGTCAAAATCGGTTCAGCCGTTCCCAAGATTAGCCTTTTCAAACAGACAGACAGACAGACAGACAGACAGACAGACAAAAATTTTAAAAACGTGTGATTCAGTTATAGTATCGTTCAAATAACCATATGACCTTAATATGCGGTAGTTATTTCGAAATTACAGACAGACACTCCAATTTTATTTATTAGAAGATTATTAGAGAAGAAGATAGAAATAGATTAAGTATTAAGTAAGTTGTAATTTGTGTGAAAAAATTTACACTAGAGTTACGACTAAGTATTACGAGTATTTGTCTGAAAATTGTGTGAAGGAAAAAATTAAAAAAGGACAGAAAAAATAGGAGGAAGGACAACATTTATGTTTTCGCCAGTACTTCAACCCTAGTGAAAGGGCCGGACCCCACGTGAAAGGCGCGAGTGTCAGAAAAACAGCTCGCAGGCCGCAATGAATAGCAAAAATGTAAATTTCACGCAACTATACGTCGCAAGAGACGGCTGAGGTGGGGCGAGAGTGGTGCAAGTCATGAGATGAAAGCGTTTATTACTTTAAAGCTGAACCAGAGCGTCTTTTGACTTTGCTACGACTTTACTTAGAGTATATACGAGACAGATTTATGTGAGAAGACATAAATCTTTAATCTGTTTCGATTTAATAGCGGCTTAAGTCTGAGTAAAGTCAAAGTACGCTTTACAGATGAGAATTCGGAAGAGAAATCCTTGCTTTCTAATCTTTACATGAAGGTAGATTTTTGAGTTCAGATTGCCAATGTAGGTACTTTTGATGAAATTTTCTGACCAGTTTTGAGCAACTGGAATTGGAAAACATTTGACTGAGCGACGATTAATTAATAATGTGAACGGACTTTAACGTATCAATTAATTAGTGAAAAATGAAACTCACTATTTCATACCATATTATTTTATACTTATTTTTCTTTTTCAGTTTTTCAGTAGCCTCTTGAAACTTACTTCTTATTACTTGGACCACAGATAAAGAATAACTTTATGCATTGGGCTGGTACAACTTAATGATTCGAAGGCCTGCATCTAAGCCCTTGTTTTGGTTAGCTGAAGGTGGCTTATTCTGCATTTTGATGCCCTTTTTATTTGAGGAGCTTATAATCTTATGGTCCTTTGAAATGGATACGTACCTACGTACTTTCTTTATTTATTCTATACTTTATCTAGGTAGGTATACTATATTGTACCTACATAGTAATATTTGTAATATTTTTTATTTTAAGTATGGATGATATAATTAGTTATAAACTATTTATATTTTATACCTATCTCGAGTTTAAGTTAATGAATTCATTTTGATAAGACTTTAGGTGTAAAGCAGCTTAGCGATCTAGAAACTATTTAGAATCGAATGCGGACGAAGTCATGGGCATGGGCTAGTCATAAATAAGAGTATTACGTAGTACTTAAATTGAGATTAATCTTCTTGTGTCAGGGAGTAGAGCCACGCGCGCGTCACGTGACCTGCGCGGACGCAATCGATCAGTTATGGGCAAAGAATAATAAAATACCTAAGTAGGTCTTTTAAACTATGCCTATATTTTTATGACGCTGCAATGTACTTGTTTATTTAATTTCTAAACTTTTAAATTTTGAATTATTTGCTTGAGTTAGCTAAAATAAATTGTAATGATGCTTTAATATACCTTTTGAATTCACAAAATTACTATAAAATTTTGAAATTATGTAAATTACACTAAAATTCACACTCATAAATTGTAATAGACCTTCCATTTCTACATCTCTGTCATTGTAATACCTTGTTTTGCTATTTATTTTTGCATGTAAGTATGGAAAAATAACCACTACATTATTGAGAAAATATGTTTTAGCAGTTTGCCAGCAATACCTATTTAGTCAGTCAAACAGCTTTAATTATTTTGATTTTTGATCAAAATCAACTCTACAACATGTGGTGTTTAGTGATGCACCTACGACTGAATCCATATTTTACACGTACGATGCCGAGTTTGGAAGCCAGTGTTGGTGATGGACAAAGGTAGATTCACATCGTGCCTCACAGATGAAAAAAAATGTAGGCATAAAATAACTACATAACTACTGACTCTAAAAAGATTAAATAATGTATGTGTAAAGTGGTGACAGATTGCGCCATGTTAACCGTACGGGGGAATAGTAATTCTGATATTAACGATGATAAGTTGGTTTTTATGTGAGAAAATCAACAGTGATCGGAATCCTTCAAACGATATTTGTGTTTGCCTTTCTACTTACGAGTTGTACTTATTATTCTGTTTTATAGTGGGTATAGGGTTCAATACTGAACTTTTTGGCGATTGGTCGGGTATAGAACAGCACAGAAATTAGTTCTGGCAAGTCCAGGAATTGCCGTAGCTAGCCAACAACTTGACGGGTTTCCTGTACCTACCCTGGTTTTTTTGCTATGTCGTAATGAATTTAGTAAATAATAATATGATGCATGCACGTGTTCTGGCAAAAGAAATGATTCTGATTCTGAAATAAGCTTGTAACTCTACAAAATAAGCTGCTTCAACCAAGTTTAGCACAAGCCTAATTCTGTATGAAACCACATAAGTAGGTACCCATCTTCTGTCCATAAGATTAACTCTCCACACACAATTTTAACATAAAAATAATTGCTTAAAAAACTAATTTTGCTGTCCAAAAAAAGCCAGTTCCAAAATTATTTAAGAGTTCGAGAAATAAAGGCTTTGTTTCGCGAGTGAGTCACAATTTGCGGGCATGTCATCCCATATCATTTTCTGTTCACCTTTTTGTTTTAACTTTTAACTGAAGGTTGGAGGTTAGGTTTGCGCGTAATAATTGGCTAGGTATTTTTAAATATTTTTTGCGCAAATATAATATGTTTTAAGTAAGTAGAATATTAGTTTAATATTTTTTTATACTATAAAAATATTGTTTTTAATTATTTTATTGACATCAGCATAAGAGATTTTTACTTAGTTTTAATTTTCAAACGACGATTTTAGTTTTTTACTTAGTTTTAATTATCAATTAAGTAAAACATTTTAAGATTTTTTGCAATTTTAAAAAAGTTTTTTTTTTTTAAATATGACTAATATTCCCCTGTTTCCTCCATTGTGCTAGGAAATGTTTCGACAGAATCACATTTTGATTGGGTTTGAGCCTTTCAGTTTTCCTAGGTAAGTTGGTAGGCACTGATTGTTAGGTAAGTACTTATAGGTAGAGGGTATAACCTACAATAAAGGCCACATTTACTCGTATTATGTTCTGAGGCGTAAATCTTTACTTTTTACTGCTCGAATAGGCCTATACCTGTATTTCCTGCAAAAGCTCATTTATTAATAATTCGTTTAGGTTTAACCTTAAAGCAAAATTGTGTAGTAGAATAAATACACTTACCTTACCCACTCCATGGTAGTAAATACCACCTTACTTTAAATTAATAAAATATAATAATCAAAAACACAAGGGATTGAGCCCAACACAGAAATTCCCTGTTTCATCATAGACCAAACGCAAAAAGAAAAACACGTGCTCTAACAAACATTTTACAAACCATTGAACTGATATCCTGGTTCTAATGCGATTTGTTAGACTTCACGCCAAAAATGTATGTCGTCACACTTGCTGGACAGAGAGAGGCGAAAAGTTACGTAATTAATCGATATGCATGTAGAGAGGGGTGTTATATCGAGAGACGAGTGCTCGTGTGAAATAATTGAGTTGCTTAAAGTCTAGATATTACAGTAGGTACACTGTACTTTAGTTTATTTACATACTCGTAGCTATGCAGAATATCATCAAGTATATCCTCTACACCTAAGACGTACGTAGGTTATAGGTATTATACAGTAAGTGCGGGGCACGGGCAGTGCGGGCACCGTCAAAAGTCTCTTCTAGGGACTTCCACACACCACGGTTCGCCGCTTGGATCCAGTGGCTCCCTGCGACTCGTAGCATATAGTCCGCCCACCTAGTCAGGGGTCTTCCAACGATGCGCTTTCCGACGCGAGGTCGCCATTCTAGCACCTTGGACCCCAAAGTCTATCGGTTTTTCGAACTATATGCCCTGCCCGTTGCCACTTCAGCTTTGCAATCTGTTGAGCTCATCGATGGTTGAGCTATAATCGGTTACCTACTCTGGTAATGACTACGGGTGTTCTTATTTCTGATTTGCTCTCGTAAAGAAACTCCAAGCACATAGATAGCTCTCTCCATCGCCCGCTAAATAACTTTAAGCCCATGAGACCCATAGTTAGCTTAGCGACTATGTCTCTGATCTATATTAATTACTAGTATGTCATCACACATATTGTTCGAATACTTTGATCTTCATTTCATCCTTAGCCATTTAGTTACAGTAAACTACTATTTTTACAAATTACTTTGTAGGTATAAAGTAATTTGCTAAAAAAACTCACCAGACGATAAAATTTAATGCTTTTTCGTCTAGTAAAAAACCGATGAAGCCCGACGATGCAGGTATAATAACATAATACGAGCAATTTAAGCGATTAGTATCAACCGGAAGTGGCTGCAGGTTTCGCGGGCGGCTAGGTGGGCGGCGCGGGCGCATCCGACATTTATTTTGTTTTGTTAAATAGACCATTTCTAGGGTTCCGTGATCCGTACCCGAAGTGTTGCCAACGGGACCCAATTATTAAGCCTTCGTTGTCCGTCCGTTTGTCTGTCAGAGGGCCGTATGTCATGAACCGATAGATAAGTAGAAAGTTAAACAACAAAGAATAAAAATTTCGAAATTGCCACCATGCAAATAGAAAAATATTAAAAAAGTACATTGTGTTATATGTATCTTGTATACGATGGGATGGAAGTGTGGAACCCTTCGTATGCAAGTTCCACTCGTACATGGCTGTTTTTTTTTACTAAACCTTATCTGGAATCTGCGTGGTAAAATAATTGGAAATAAAATTTATAGTAAGTATGAATTTCTTATATCTAAATGAAACGGAATTATTGCAATTATTATTATAGCAACCGAAAAAGTTTTTACATTTGTCTGGCAACCCTAGTCCTACGACTAGGGTTGCCAGACGCCCTGGCTATACCAACCTATCAAAATCAACATCATATTTTTTCACAAAAATTTTTTCGTAACTGAAAATTTTTCTACATAAGTAGGTACCTCTGTGTACCTTATTTATCTACTATGACCATAATGAGATCTGAACATAGTAGGTTATAGGGCGTAGCGTAGGTACTTCATTATTTTTATTAGGGGTTATGTAGATTGTAGATAGTTAAAAAAAGTTTCACATTGAATTAAAATTACGTTTACACAGGCACAAAAGTTTAAAAAAATATGGAATCGATTAAATCTTTTACATACATAGTAGCTACATATTTTTTTTTTAATGAAATGTATTTATTTCATGTAGATACTTACTTTACCTCACCTACCTATGTAAGTAGGTGCTTACTCGAAATTGCTACATATTATATTACTATCATTGACTACGCCTGTTATCTACATCTCTAGAAAATGGGTAGTCACAAGGCAGATAGGAAGAGATATATATTTTTATACGTAACCATTTTCTACAGGAAGTTACGACATGTTTTTCTTTTTTAGCACAAATTATTAAATGCCATGAACTGTAATTAATTCCACACTTGCAGTTAAGTGTAGCTGAAAGAGCGCGTGTAATGTCCGATTACTCCACTACACCCTCGCCCCGCCCAGCTATTATCTACGCAAGTGTACAAAGTGCAAGAGTGACGTTTGATGCGATAGTATGGACTGTAGAGCATGCAATGCGTGTGGCTCATTAAAAAGGAAATATAAGGCACAACAATATTTAAATAACTCTAGTCAAAGTCAAAGTCAAAATAATTTATTCAAAGTAGGTACAATTGTACTCCTCTTGATGGTCGAAATTGTTAAATTTGTACGATATAGTGGTAATAAAAACTAAAGCTACGAGGGTTCCAAACGCGCCCAAGTCTGAGAAGACCCCACAACATACTCTATTATCTATTATAGATTCTATATATTAATAAACCTAACAATATTCCGAAAGAAAAGTAAAAACATACCGCATGCATTTTGCGCAACCAGCTTTCCTTGTTTACTAAGTACAATATTATATTATAATTTGTGTTCCGCATTTTTTGGTACAGTACATTTCTAGATTCCAGCTTCAAAAAATAACTACAGCAATATTCCCGTATCGATGTTAAAGAATGGAAAAGAGAATATTGCGTTATGAAAATGGTAAGACAATAATAGTAAAACGACCGATTTTCCAACACAAAAGATTCAAAGCAAATGGTTATCAAACTGTTACAAGTTTCTCTATTAACTCGAGGTTGCCAGAGAAACACTGTATCATCATATATCATCATCATCAACATCAACCAATTTCCGGTCCACTACTGAGTACAGGTCTCCTCTTAGACTAAGAAGGGTTTGGCCATAGTCTACCTGCCACCAGGCGGACCAAGAGCGATTTGGCAGACTTCACACTGAAAGACAACATTATGAAGAACGCTCAGGCATGCAGGTTTCCTTACGATGCCTTTATATTTTAAAGTTACAGGCCCCTACTCATACTTGCCCAGGATCAAACCCCCGACTCCCCGAATAGAGTCCGAGGAACCACGGCTATCACCGCTACGCTAATAATTCACATACCTACGATAAATCACAGAAAAACTTACCAAACCCATGAGTCTTGAATCATACCTAGGTACTTACTACGTACCGAGATAGAGCCTTCTGCTCTTCCTATAAACATAATTCCTATAAATAAACAATTTAGCCACTCACGGTGCAGCTACCACGATTGCTTCGCGAAAACCGTCAATTTTCGAAGACTACCTATACCATGCAATCCCATTTTGAAAATCATTTCTACCGTTCAACAGAGTGCAAGCGCTCGATTCCCACCGAGTATGAAATGATGGCTATCCATGGCTCCCATAGGCTATTTTATCAAATTTTTAATCAAGCTACCGAGGCGGGTAATATCACAAATTATAGTGCAGAGATCTTACCGCGGTCTTCGGTTAACTACGTGACGTTGACTATGCTACCTATTGCGTCGGTAGATATATATGTTATTTTCTGTTGTATGTACTTGTACCTACGGATTATAGCCAAGGCATATACCTACCTAATTCTCTTTTACTTCTTATTGTAATAATCTAGAGAGATTTATCTAACAATGCTTAATTTGAATGTAAAATGAAATAATATTTATGTAGGCCTTTCTTTACCGAACTAAATATTATATGTGTTATTATTATTTTTTAAAGACCAAAATTGATAAAACGTTTATTAGAAAACTCCTTCGTAGAAATTAATGTAATGATATTTCCTCAACATGTCATAAATAAAGTAAACAAGTGTAAATTAAAAATTTATAACACCCCCGACAAGTGAAGGTTACAGTAATAACTAGAAAAGAGCTGATAACTTTCAAACGGCTGAACCGATTTTCTTGGATTATAGCTAAGAACACTCTCGATCAAGCCACCTTTCAAACAAAAAAAACTAAATTAAAATCGGTTCATTAGTTTAGGAGCTACGATGCCACAGACAGATACACAGATACACACGTCAAACTTATAACACCCCTCTTTTTTGGTCGGTGGTTAATAAATGAATTATATCGTGACAGAAGCCGCAATTACTTTCAAAGTGCCTATGAATTTTAAAAGGAAAAGAAGCACTTGTTGTCTTGTCTTTCAAGTCTCTGGCGTTGACATGTTCGAGGGAGATTAGTGAAAACAAGTAAGACTCTTACAACCCCAATAATAATTGTAAAACGATTAAAATTTCGTTTTCAAACACAAGTACAACCGCCATATGCGAACCTGACGTTCCCAGCAGGGAGTCTGAACACCCCTTAAACAAATGTACGAAGGATTCTTACATCAAATAAACTCAACCCATTGCGAGCCTTATGTGCATGGTTCAAAGGTTTTTATCGCATGAATAATTTTGACGATGGAAATTTGGATGTTGGGCAGTTTGTATTCAAATAATAATTGCATCCCGTCGTTTCTAGAGTTGCAAAATTTGTTCCAAAATTAGTGATGACATAACGTCGCCTGCAACAGTGGTCTAGGAATCAATCATGCCTTTATTTTCATTGTTGTATTTTTATCGGATATTTGTTTCCAATTATCTAAGTTTCAATTACTGGGTACAATTTCAAAATACAAACAAATTCGTAAATACCATGTGCTAATATATCCCAACCAGTTAAATCTAGATTTCAAGAGATTGACTTTCACTTTTGATTGTTAGGGTTCCGTACCTCAAAAGGAAAAACGTAGACCCCAAAGAAAAGGGCTCTCTCCGTCACTTATTCCATACAATTGTAGTTTCAATTTCATTTGAATATTAAGCAACCAAAGTCCATGAAATTTTGCAGACATATTCTAGAAACTAATATCTGTGTCTGTGGTGTTTTAGATTTTTCTAAAAATATGTAGTTTTAAAATTACAGGGGCTCAAAGATTTGTATGTAAATTTTTAAGACCGCCTAACTTTGAAACCGAATATTTTAACAGAAATCTGGAAAACCACAGGCATAGATATTAGTTTCTAGAATACGTCTGCAAAATTTCATGGACTTTGGTTGCTTAATATTCAAATGAAATTGGAACTACGATTGTATGGAATAAGTGACGGAGAGACTCTCTTAATGAAAACGATTGAAAGTTTTCAAAGCTAACAAGCTGTATGCAGTATCAAGAAGAAGCTGAAAGGCGTCACGTATAACAACATATTACACTTTCTAATATTACGTACAGTCCACAAAAAATATAATGTAGTCTTCTGTTTAGCTTTCTATTGATTGCATCGGAACAGATAGAGCAAGTCTGCGGTTTCAAATTACTATCGAGCCTTTTTTTTTTCTTTAAATCTGGCTTTACTCTGATTAGCCAATGTCAAGTTTGTGATATTTTCAAGTTATTGAATTTATACAAGTGTATGGACTCCGTCTGCGCCGGCGCCCGCCGACATACGCGCGGCGCCCCTTTAGAGCGCTTCCCAGTCAGTTCCACCACCAAAAAACATCAACTAACACAAAAACCAGCCACTCTTAATAAAAAAAAAAAAACACTCCAAACAAGCACAGCACGCGCGCCAGCAAACGCCATCGCAGACGAAGTCAAAGAGCCTTTTACACATCGCACAACCTATCAGAAAAGTGACGCAACTCAAAAAATATTTATTGCTGTAGAATAACGCTGATTAGACATTATCTAAAATCAGAAGTAGAGGTGTACGCGGTGAATTTTTCGTGTGAATCCGGGATACAAATAAGTATGACATTCATATTTCATCATCTCGCATTCAATACAAACTGTGTTGCTCCTGACTCGTGTCGTATTGTATTATAAGCTTCAAAGGAGACGACTTATCCTAAGTACCTACCTACCCAGCTTAGGAATCAGAGCTGAATAAGGAATTAGCTTTTCTCCAAAACATTATCCACGTCAATTCAGATTTTTAAACATCAAGATATCTAGTGGGTGGTCTACATTATAGATAGAAACTAGGTGCAAGCAAAATCTCAAGTTTCTAGACCCAACAGTTTGGAGCAGTCCGTGAATATGTCAGTCAGTTAATTTGACCATACGTTGTAAGTATCAATCTAAGAACACATTTATCTTTATGAATAATGAAAATGGCGTAACCAATTCGAAAAATGAAAGAGTTTTTTGGAAAAGTCACAATAAAAAATTGTCCCCGTGCGAAGCCAGGTGACCCGCTAGTATACTTATAAATATAGGTAAAAAACTAATGCGTTTATACTATATACGTACTTACCTAGTAAGAAGTTTCATGTTATTTTGTGTTTAGTTTTTTCGTGCTACAAGAAGTTTTTGAGTTGTGTCACTTTTCAATACGATTCACACCAATACCGACACAATTGAAAAAAAAAATCGAATGCTAACCACACTAGAGCTACAATGTTTATAGTAGGTATACAACACAAACAATATAATTTGGTCTTCGATCCTTCAAAGTCATCTCACATAAAGTTTTATTAAAAAAAATACGAGTACCTAGGCACTACCGAATCGTGCACCAAATCATAAAACTTCTTTGAACTCGGCAAAAAAAATATTATTAATAAAAAAAGTTTGTAGATAAAATATAGTCTTTTCAAAGTCCACTACCATAAAATTATACCTAAATGCAGTAGTGTATCTGTCTGTTTGTTACCTTTTCATCGCTGAATGATATATCTCGATATATGTACCTAATTATTTATTAAAGAAAAGCACAGAGATAGCTTACACCCTAGAAAGGACAAAGAAATTTTTTATCCTAGAAAAACAGAAGTAAAGAGAACCTTGATAGCGCGATTAAGAATCTTGGGTGAGAGACTGAAATTCAGAGGTGACATCTAGTTTGTTCGTTGTAAGTAACTACGTCGCAGCGTGCGATGGCTCGAGAATTCTCCATATTTGAAATTCGTGTAACTTATACAACAACTGTACTTACCAATATAATTATCGTGCAAATTTTCATGTGCCAGTCAGTGGTAGTAGGTTTGAAGTTTGATCGACAAACCACTGTGCCACCACGCTGCGCCGTAGGGGACGATCGGGCGTATGTTCTCTCAACCCTGAAATGAGTTCCAGGCGTGTTGCGGAGCGACTACCAGCGGGATGAAACATTTATATGATTAAACTAGCTGATGCCCGCGACTTCGTTCGCGTGGTTGTAGGTTTTTCAAAAATCCCGTGGGAACTCTTTGATTTTCCGGGATAAAAAGTAGCCTATGTGCTAATCCAGGATATAATCTATCTCTATTCTAAATTTCAGCCCAATCCGTCCAGTAGTTTTTGCGTGACGGAGTAACAAACATACATACACACATACACACAATCTTTCGCCTTTATAATATTATAGTGTGGTTTCAATTTACCCCATTATTAATTTTGTATCTTAATCCTTTAATTATACTCTATTATGTCTATTATTATCAAATATTTTTTAAAAATTTGTATTGTGTTATTATAAGGTTGTGACTCGTGAGCGCATCACACAAATACCTATTGGATAAAAATTTAAGATCTAATAATAATTAGAATTGACTTGAACCTTAAAATTCGAGAAACAGCCTAATCCGAATAACTTACAAGCTGTGCTTACAAGCAAAGCTGATAGCAAAAATCGTTTTTTTTTTTTGGAATATTTATTTAAGAGGTAAATCAATTTCTACAATTCTAGTAATTCAAGATTTTCTGGGTGCTATTATTCAGGAAGGAGTCAACAAATAAAACGACGACAAAACCATACGGAAAAGCAGAGCCAAAAGCAAAAACGTTCAACAAAGGAGGTACCTAGATTTAAGAAAACAAATTGTAAATATTTCTTTTTGTGGATTCCTTTGGCATAAAGATAGATGGTTAAGTATGAGAAAACCATGAGCAACATAGTTCAAAGTATTAACTAGATGGCTGATTTTTCTTAACTAAAAAAATCGCTAAATAGTAATACTACCCAACTAAATAATTCGTTGTTTCGCAACTTAAGCTCAGCTAGATTAAGATGGTAAAAAAAATTGAAAAAAAAAATCAAACAGTCGACACAAATAAGGAAAAACAAATTCATCCATTCAAAAAACTAACATCCTTTCAAGAATTCTGTAGAATTGTAAAAAATTCTTGTAATGGTCTTGCATTGAATCGTTGAGATAGCGTAGGTATTAAATACTTACAATCCAAGTTACTGAAAGAATTTCAGAGGTACCTAAAAAGTAGATTAAACTTTTTGTTAGTGCGACAAAAAAATAGGAATGCGGATTTATAACTGTTATGCTACAACAGTTAAGTACCTACGTAAGAATAAGAAAATAAGTACCAAGTAGTTATACCTACCTGTTTTAATTTTTTTCTCCGTTGAGTAGTTTAATAACATTAAATTAAAATTTTGAATTTTATTAATTCAAGTAAGAGAAATCACAATCCAATATATATTATTTAGTATTTGAGCATATTATATCTACTGCATCCAGAATAGAGGAAATAGAAAAAATGTATGTATTGAAATACAAAAAAGCATGGATTTGCCTCGCTCCAGCAATGCGCGGGGCTGCAATTGCTTGTTATTTTACAGTATGGCATATTATTGTAAATTGAACACTTGAAAAGGGCAACCGAGTTTCTGGCTGGTTCTTCTCGGTAAGAACGGCATTCCGAACCAGTGGTAAATTATTTTAACGACCCAAAAAGAGGGGTGTGACAATAAGTTTGAAATGTGTATCTGTATATCTGTCTGTGGCATCGGAGCTCCTAAACTAATGAACCGATTTTAATTTAGTTTTTTTTTTGAAAGGTGGCTTGATTGAGATTGTTCTTATTGAGCTATAATTCAAGAAAATCGGTCCAGCCGTTCGAAAGTTATCAGCTCTTTTCTGGTTACTGTAACCACTTGTCGGGGGTGTAATAAATTTTTAATTTACACTTGTGACGATTCAAAAGCACTTGTAAAATAAAAATCTATTCTACTCTCTATCTATTACCTAATAGGGAAAATGTGCGATTTATATTCCCTCCCGCTAAAACTGAGGGCATACAACTAGGTCTCGTGTCGCCCGCCCTCGCCCAATCCCTGTTTAAATTAGGATAGGCTTTGACATGTCTTTAGTCCCGGTACACTCAGTTGTACGTATGTGTAGGACTTTGTGGCGTGTTCTATTGAGGCTGCATGTACGAATAGGTGTCCGTATTCAGTACGTTTTGTACATAATGCCTATCTTCCATATTCTTTTTTTTTTTGGTTTTTTAAGGGATTTTTAGTCATTTTAATCATTAGTAACATTCCCCTTTCCCCTCCAACTAAGTGTTAAGCTTGTTCTAGGAGTGGGTACGACATTAGTGCAACCTCCGACCTTTTCAGTCCGCTCCTATAATCGTTGAGCTATTGAGGCTTTTAAATATTTTGTACCTACTTTTATTTTAATATTTTGTACCTACTTTTATTGACTGGACTTTCAATGTATGTAAAAAATACACTGAGATAGGTACTATTTAGAACGATTAAATTATTGGGTAAACAGGACATATAAATTAGGGGAATTAGTAGTTAACATTACGTCCTGAAAACAACTGTAGACAAAGATTTTTTTTTATACTTTCTTACTATTTACTTCTTTATTATATTTCGATGGCGAAAAATGTATTTAAGAAAGCAAAAATAAAAACATGTCCAAAATATTTTCTGACAGAAGTTCAATATCTAATAATAAGTAAAGCGTGTATTTTAAAAGATTTTTAATTCATAAATGCGAAAATGAAGTATAATAGCAGTGAGCAATTTTTCGCAATTTGGTCATTTGGATATTTTACCTATCGTAGATGTATCCTTGTATTTCGGCGTAATTAGGTTAGTCGGTTCCTGAGGCGTATGCACAAAAAAAAAAGACTACCACACAAATTATTTTATCGGTTTTATCGTTTACCGATTATTTTAATCGGCTCGGGTGTCCGTCTGTCGGTAATAGTGGTAATCGTCCGCTAATCGGCGGACAATTTACGAAATTGTCGATCCATGTCGGCGTCCGAGTCGATGATCGATTAGTGATGTATCGATATCAGGTTATCGATACAATACTCGATGTGGGTGTCTGACTAGCAAGATTTCTTTCCGGGGTCAAACCCGGACCCACCGCTTTTTAAGAGGTAGGTAGGTACATACAGCAACACGGTAAGCAAGATAACTAACTCTATATTCGAAATTTTCGCGGTTTTCGCAACGACAAAGCGTAGAAAGTCGCGAGAAAGCGTTCTCGCAATGATTGCGCTTGGACTGCAGAAAACGAAAATTAAATAATCTGAATTACCGGTTAAATTACTTCATGAATCATGATCACCATAAAATTAAGTCATTTAATTTGGAAATACCTAAATAAATACCTACTTAATTATTTGACCAGCATTAGATTACTTGAGAGATATGATCGCTAACTATGGGCCTCATAAAAAACCTCACAGTCACTTAGCGGGAGCTATGCTTGGAGTTTACGTGATCATATTATATCAGAAATGAGGGAATCCGTCCGTATCCGAAGCAGAGTAAATAACTCGGCGGCTTACAAAGCTGAAGTGGCAATGGACAGGGTACATATACTCGTTTTTCAAAAGCCCGATAGAGGTTGAGGTCCTAAGATGCTGGAATGGCGACCTCGCAACGGAAGCCGTAGCGTTAGAAAACTCCCTCTAGGACGGTGGACAGACGACATCAAACGAGTCACAGGGAGGCTCTGGATTCAGGAGGTGCAAGTCTGGCCCGTCTTACAAGAGATCTTTGACCAGCAGTCATGGACATCTATCGGTTGATAATAATGATAAAAAATCATGGGATACCTTGTGTTATTTCGAGGAATGTGATATTAATCAAACAGTTGTTTGAGGAGTTATCGATGATGTGAATCTACCGCATTATTTGTATCAAAATTATATGAAAAAAACATAAAATTGGCAGCGAACCGTCTAACCCCCGTATTGATCACAATAATCGATCGTGTGCCACGTAATTGCGCGGGATCGAACCCGCGACCCATTATACCATTATAGTCTATCGACCGCAACAATAGAAAAAATCTTTCAAAGAAAAGTGAACTTTAATTTTATTGCAATAAAGTAGTCAACCGAAAAAGAAATGGTAGTACTTGCGTCATTTTATTTAATGCGTTCAAACGTATCTTATTCAATGAAATTTAAATTTTAACCCTTTATCATTAAGTTCATTTTACCGTGAATAATAAAATCAATAACTAGACTGCGTTCTAAATTCAAAATTGGCAGTGAACGTTGTTCGGGCGCCAGCGCACCTGTGACGTCACACCGGTCATGACAGATGACATCATTTCGAAAAATAGCTTTAGAATTTTGGTGAACATTTGCAATGTGTTTGCCATAAGTACATAAGTTTTTGTTTAAGGTGAGTGTTATTATAATTATTTCTATTTCCTTTTAAACGGCAATTTTATCGTACGTAACGTTTTGCTGCCCTGACTTCTTAGCTAAAATTTACGCTTTGCAAAGAAAAGCTCTCTAATGAATTGGGAATTAAAAATATATCTTGTCGTATAGTCGTAATAAATGAATGTCGCATAGACACCTGCAAGGAAAAACATCGTACTTATCTCGTTTTTCGTAACTTTACAGGAGAGCGCGCCAAAGATAAAAAAATCTTAAGTTCTGTTATGTTACGACTAGGTATCTTTAGTTAACCTTGAAAACACGGCTCAATCACTGAACTGACCAATTTCGATGAAACTTTTTAGCCATGATAGATTACATTCTAGAGACGGACATACGTAATTTTATGATGAAATTAATTATATAATATTAATTATATAATAATTTGCGTCCAATGAAAAAAAAAGAAAAATGTAGATAAATATAAATAGGTACCTAACACAGAATAGGTAACATAAATTCCACTCAGACGAAGTCTTAAGGAATAGCTAGTTTCCTATATATACCATAATCCTATCTATCCTATCTAATACCATACTTATCACTTATCAAAATCGGTTGAGCCGTTGACTAGTTACGAACTTACATACATATAAACGGACATACATACCTACAGGTCAAACAACAAAAGGTCCTTTTGTCCTTTAGTTCGCCGCAGTCGGGTAAAAAATAAAAATCACTCGCATTTTTTAAATATTGTGGATGGTGTGAATAAAGTGAGTAAAGCTTGCGGTGTAGACGTAATCTTTTATCGTCGAATGATGGGGTGATGGGTGTCCGAGGTGTTCTCACAATGTTCGGCGGCGCACAAAGGTGCATGCGGTCGGCGACCACAGCAATCGTGCCCGACGAACCTTATGGCACCTATAAACACTCCAAGAAAAAGTGCTTTTTATTTTTAAGGTGAAAAATGCCAGTACCTACTAGAATCTAGATCCATACTAATATTAGGTATAAATGCGAAAGTGTGTCTGTCAGTCTGTCTACGTTCTCACGGCTCAACCGCTGAATCAATTTCAATGAAATTTGGTACAGAGTTAACTTACATCCCGCAGACGTACATAGGCTACTTTTTATCCCGGAAAATCAAAGAGTTCCCACTCCCGCGGGACTCTCAAGGACTCATCAGTTTGGTATACGACTTACCACCATTGATGAGTTCCACATTGTAATTATCTACTGATATTTGATTATCATTTTATTGTCATCGGCTTTTTATTCTGTTAAAAATCGTATTAAACATGAATGAAAGTAGGTTGGTTTGGTACGTAGCTTATGGCTGTATATATTAACCAGAAGCACCGATTCTTTCACACTTTAGGTTCATACTTTTTATCATAATTAGTGGACGATAGATTTGTCTATTTTTACACAAACTGCTATTGGAACTTCATCATTAGTTTTCTCCAGTGACACATTAAACGGACCGACTGCAACAAATCACAAGTCTTAACGAACTATACCTATATAAAATAAAAAACTCGATTAATCCAAAGTAAAAACTAATCAAGCCTATCAGAAAATCGACCAACAAAAGTCGTGGTAGGGTTAAAAAACAAATGAATGAGGCGGTACAGGCACCTCGACCATAAATCATGTTCGGACGGGAACCGAACGCGCGATCTTAGTAGATTTTAATAAACATGAGGCTATCTTCGTTCATTCATGATTTTTTTGTTATTTTAATTACGATTTCGTGTGAAGGGACCATGGTCAGCTTTGGGTTGTAATAAGTAAAACATTAGAAATGATGTTTCACAGATAGAGATAAAAGGAAAACCAATGTTAGAGCCTCGATCAATAGATCCACGGTTTAGGACTGAATTTTGAAAGGTCGGCTGTTCAAATCCCACCTGTTGCACTAATGTCGTACCTACTTACTTCAAGCACAAGTTTCATGTTTAGAGTAGCGGAAAGAGGAATATTAGTCATGATTAACATGGCTAATACTCTTTTTAAAAAAAAGAAAAAAAAAAGAAAAAGAAAATTTCTTTAAGAAAAGGTAGAGTCATACTTATTCTAATAATATTGTATGTGTTTTGTGTATATATTATATCTGTTATCTGTCTGTTCGTCAAAGTGGATTTTAGTGCAGAGACAATTTGAGAGAGTTCCCTAAATCCACGCAAAGTCGCTGGCATCATTTAGATTTTAGATGATAATAATAAATATTTATATTAGTTCAATCGCACCAAAAAAATACAAGATAGGTAATTATAAGAGTTAAGACCCTCGTATTTAAACAGTCTGCTTAAACTTTTGGATCTTTATGTTCCTTTACGACATCCCAGTATGATCTGAGTAGTCGCTCCCAAATCTCAATCCTAAAATGTTTTTTAATAAGTATTCTTTTAAATGTCGGAAACTTTTATATAGGAAAAACACTGTTATAGTTTTGCTCCTGTACCTATAACTTTTTTCAATGAAACATCGATCAGTAAAACGTAGGCTGCAGCTACAAATAACTTCGGGATAAACAACGCAAAACATATCATTATTTCAAAAGCATCGGTACATGGCTGCCTACATAAAGGCTCAGCTCGGTAAAAAATAAAAGAATGTCTATGGCAGAGTGGGCGGTGCGCAGCAGCAGCCTTAATTACGGGGCAGCTTCTTGCCTCGTACTCTCTGGTTTCTACCAGATATCTGTATATTGCTTTGCGAAGGCATACTGCATACTGAATTCAAATTTCGAATTTACATGCGGGTGACATTACCACAGGGCAGCTTCTTGCCAGGGCAAGAACTCTCTCTCTCTCTCTCTCTCTTATTTCTACCAGATATATAGCTGCTATTGCTATGAAAACCCATTCTAGAGATGATGGAGTTCAATAGTGTCATAGTTTAGTTCCATAGTGGGTTTCGATAGTTATCGAGATAACAGCCAAGCTACCAGCCAAGATGAACTGCGCGTCTCAGATTTTCGTAAACAATCAATCCTTGGAAGAATGAAAATGTGGATGACGCGTAACGTGTGATCACCTTTTTAGGGTTCTATAAGTTTTTTTGTCAATCTGTCCGTCTGTTCATCTGTCAGCCTGTCAGTGTCTCACAGCCATTTTAAAACTAAAATCAAGGAGCTGTAAACATGTCTAGCACTGTTTTAGCACTGTTAAAGAAACATTGTTACCGCTAAAGAAAATTCTGGGACTCTTGCAAGTATGAAAAGTGAGAAGCTAGAGACGTTGCTGAAAGAGATGCCTTATTTTTTAACTCGCCCGTTTCAACACAGGATGAAAGTTGTTCAGCTTACGACAAGCCTTAGCAGTTTCGCAGTAGTTATCATTAATATTAAATCTCTTACTAAGATAATTCGAACAACGTATGCGTTAGCAAAATGCAACCCTGAACGGGATTTGCGATTATACAAGCATGATCTCCTCGTGGAACTAAAAGCGAAGGCTGATGTTATCGCATTTGTGAACCGTTACGTTACGTACAATAAATAATAAGTAGCAATTAATGATTATATTTATAGATCATAAAATAATAATACCTAGAGAAAACATCTTTTTTGTTTGAATTTCTTGAGTAGATAGTCTACTTACGTAGAGTTAAAGCTTTTCAGGCAACCGGCAAAGTGAAAAAAACAATAATTTATTAAACTACTAGTGATCCACCCCGGCTTCGCACGCGTAGCTTATTACGATTTTCGTAGGGATCTGTAATTTTTAAACAAAATATGTCACTCAGGAATAATAGGTAGTATACCTTTCTACTGATGAAAGAATTTTCAAAAGCGGTTCAGTAGTTATTATCGTACTTACTTACCTACTTATATTTAATCCTGGCAGGAGGCAACAGCTGAACGCTTAGAAAGAAAAGGGAATATTAGTCACGGTTCAAATGACCTAATGTTATTTATCAAAAAGATGAGAAACATTTCAAAATAGGTTTTCACTATGGGAAACGCTGAGGTACTCGAAAGGTACAAACTGTGGACAAAGTCACGGGAATTTAGTAGCACAATCGTTACAGAAGTCACATTGCCACAATCGCTAATAGAACCAATAGAAAAGCACCACAAAAACTACTACCTATAGAACAGAAGATTAAACTATGATTAAATTTTATTTCATACAAAAAGTTGAAAGGCAGAATGACTGGACACTTTCAGCTGGGCGGTGGGAAAGGCGAGATTAAAAAACATCCATGTACGAGTAGGTTGGGCGATGCCTTATCAATGGCTGTATATATTTTGTGTGTAGGTAAGTTTATGTCGTTTTTTATGTTTGACTAGATGACGCTCCCGACTTCGTCCGTGTGGATTTAGGTTTTTAAAAATCTCGTGGGAAAACTTTGATTTTTCGGTGTAATATATAGCCCATGTGCGTCCCTGGGATGTAAGCTAACTCTGTAGCAAATTCTTTAAGGCTGTGAAAATCTAGCAAAGATATATAAGCGTCACTCAGAAAAGCAGGTATTATTTAAATATTTTTATCGAATTATTGGAATGTCCTCTCCAAAACCAACACAAAAAAACACAAGTTTAATGTGTAAGGTTATCCGAGAGTTTTAATCTAAACAAACTAATGCCAAAATAAATAATTTAATTAGAGCGTGATTGCTATCACAACATCTAATTATTCAGTTCACAATCCAAATACCGAAAATATGCGATATCGCTCCGAATCTCGGAAGGAGACTGAACTAAAACCTTCAAAACACCCGTATTTATGCAAGTTCAATCTTGTTGGCCTCCTAGTAACAGATTGTATGACATCGAATGAGCCAAATATCGATTTTATCAAACTACCTGCATTAGGTAAATTAATAATTTTATATAATTTTTGACAACTCAAATCAATTTTTAAAAATAACCTTACAGATAATATAGAGACACACTTTCGCATTTATAATATACCTATACTTAATTACTTATACTTAGTGTGGTACTTACATGAACTAATTTCTAGTCTTGATTTCGTTTTTATAGAGCTAAGTACTTCGATCGACTACTTCGAAGTACTACCAATCGAAGTTTCTTGTCTCATAGCTGCTGTAATGCAGCGGTCTCGTGTATTATTTTATTTAGGTACCTATACGATGTTGAAATTAAAGACAGCTATAATCTACTATGATTATAACTATCTGTTATATACGAATACCAATTAAAACCACCGATTCAGTTAAGAAAATTATAATATTGGAGGTGCAAACGTGAAATGCCCAGGGGTGAATCGGCCCTGGTATTATTAGGAAGCGGTCCACCCACCACCGCTAGCGATCGCTACCTTTAAACGATGGGCTACAGAATTATGTGCTGTCGAACTGTTAATCTAAGTAAATTCTTTTCTCATATTAAGTTGTAGGTTTTGTGGATTACCTACTTAATATTTTATCTGTATATAATAATTGTAAATTTCACATTTATCTGTGATTGACCATATTTCTGTAATTACGTCTTATTTGTAATTTGGTCTAGTTCACTTGTAATTTTCCTATGAAAAGTAAAATAACAAGTGTACCTAAATTAAAAATTTATAACACTCCCGACAAAAGGTCACAGTAACTAGAAAAGAGCTGATAATTACTTTCAAACAGCTGAACCGATTTTCTTGGATTATAGCTAAGAACACTCTCGATTAAGCCACCTTCCAAACCAAAAAGACTAAATTAAAATCGGTTCATTAGTTTAGGAGCTACGATGCCACAGATAGATACACAGATAGACACGTCAAACTTATAACACCCTTCTTTTTGGATCAGGGGTTAAAAACACGTTTATACGTAGGTACACCTATATGTTATTTATTTATGTACTTATGTATAACTTAGTCTAAATTTTACTAAAAAGAACAATGATAAATTACAGACACGTAATTTACCCTGATCCTTTTTGAGTTTATCGGTTGAGTAAGAATCCCAAAGTAGGTCCCAATGTTTCATAAAATGTCAAATGCACAATAATCATGGCTTGTCCTGAAGGCAAAACCGTATCATTTACATATCTTGTTTACGGGCTGTCTGTCCGTATATGTTAATGACATACGAACAAATATATTCGCCGCGGACGTCTCACCACGTCGCGTTGTATTGTTTTGTACCAACAACCAATATTTTGAGACCTTGGCTAGTTTAAATTTTTAATAATGTCAAAGGTTCTTGCCAAAATGGTCTTGCGGTTCGGTTTTTTTACAATATAAATCCCTGCTGGGTTTTGTTTTTATTTTGTTATAATTTCGCGAAGATGCCGCAGGCAAAGCAGCGATATGAATATTAAGATTTTTTTGTTTCATGTCATGTAACTGTTTCCATTGTAAATTTTTTGTTAGTTGATTTTAAATTAATTTAAGAATACCTATTATAAATTAAAGATTTTCTTATTTAATTTCAATAATAATCTTATAATAATTATGTCCTCTTTACACTTGCAATAAATAAATAGGTTATCTTATAACGATATCGTAATGGTAGGCCCATAATGCAAATGGGTTTCGTCCTAGATTTCTCAAGAGGTATAATTAACATTTAAATATATTTCCGTTTTATTCAAATGCGTATAACAGTCCTTACTTCTGAGCTAATTATCGTATAATAATAATAAATTAAAGCAATAACAATTAAAGCAATAACTTGAACTGCATCACGCTTGGTCCAACAATATTATGCATGTAATTAAATTGTTGTTTTATTATGAGATTTGCCGCCTATATATTTTTATTGTTAACTACTCGCGACTTTTATAATAATAATTATAGTTATAACTTTCGCTTTTATAATATTAGTAGGATTATGGTAAATAGTGCAATGCAATGCAATAAAAGTTTTAATGTGAGGAATTTAAGTTAGATGTCACTGTCTTGCACTGTGAGCGTTTATTTAAATAACGTGTCGTGTATAAAATAGCAATGGGCACTTCACCTAACGGTCACCGGTCCCATTTGACTGACGGGTGACTGAAATTTATGGCGGCCGATGGTCGAATTAATAGTAATTGTTCGAAATAATAGGACGGGTTTATAGTTTATAGCACAGAAGCACGGTGATTCGGATTAGAGCGTAGTGTCGGTTTCAAAATCTTTATATGGTTACTGTTATAGAGTTTATCTCATCTAATACGCATTCAACGTTTCCTGCCTTGTATAAGTTCTAATTGCATAGATTTCGGGTTTATTAGTTACAGCTATTTGTATCTACTTACTTGCCGTAGATAGTGGTTTTCGTACTGGGTGATTTATATTGATGACCTCTGCAGAGGAACTAAGTATGTGAACACTGCCTTATTAGCAAACTAGCTGATGCCCGCGACTTCGTCCGCGTGGATTTACGTTTTTCAAAATCCCGCGGGAACTCATTGATTTTCCGGGATAAAAAGTATAGCCTATGTGTCAATCCAGGGTATAATCTACCTCCAATCTTTTCAGCCAAATCAGTCCAGTAGTTTTTGCGTGATTGAGTAACATATATACAAACATCCACACTTTCACATTTATAATATTATTAGGATTATTAGGATATCCCGGTACTTAGGTAGATAGGTTTATTGAGGAAACGATTTTTCAAATTCCGAGCTGCTGCTTCTAACCAATACAAAAATGATATGAAAATCGTTTGGATAAAGTAGGGTACACAAACCGTAGTAAATAAAACACAGTTAATTTTAATTTTACACTGAATTTTTAAAATATACGGTAGTGTCATCGTCGCACGGACACGAACCCATGAAGCGATTTGCTTCCTAGTTTCTAATTCGATCCGCTACTCGGATATGGCACATCCTTCCGGCATCGGTTTTTACCTTTCCTTTTATTATAACCTTCAAGATAAAAGTGATTAGGCACCTAGACAAGCGCGCTACATCTTAGACTGCTTCATTACTTGCCAGTAGGTCTGATTGCAGCCTAGCCAGAGTCTATAAATTAAAAAATAGCGTGCTGCATCCACCGGAAAACTAACCACGCCCAAGGTCCCCGGGGATTTGCGTTATCTTGTCAGGGATTTGTAAAAAATACGCTGAGCTGGGTCTAGGATTCCTGATCCGTCATCCCTAATAATATTACCAAGGTCAAAACCACAGCTCTCATTCTGTCTGCTTTAGATTTTAGTAGGTAGGTATGCTCCGTAACCCTTCTGAGATCGACCTACCTATTATGAAAGCGTCCATATTCAAGCAAAATCGCCAAGCCAAATTCTTATCTGTTAGTTTGAGTGCAAGTTTCTACAGAGTTGAGACATTCTCAAGACCAACTGCAAGACATACCTACTTAGATCTCTTCCACGCGCCAAGTTCTTGCTCTGCCTGGCCACCTAGGTCCTGTCAATCCTAGAGGTCCAATGCAATGCTGGACTTTCCGGTGCGAAGTTACCATTCCATGCAGCACCTTGGAACATCAGCATCTTATCGATTTTCAGAACTATTGCCACTTGACCTTCGCAACCAACTGAGCTATGTCGGTTAGGTATCTACTCTGGTTCTTCTATTCTGGTTCTGGTCTAGTGATTTGATCACGTAGAGAAACTCCAAGCACAACCAAGACCAATATTCAACTCTAAAGTAAAAAGACGACATCAGAATTCCTTTACAGACAGATTTAAAAGAACATAACTCAAATTCATTAGGCTAGTCCGCCGATTTTACACGGCATAATGATCTACAAACCCCAAAAGAATCGGCCAACTCATTAATGGTATTCCGTAGAACTATATTAATCACAACTCACCACGCCCTCTGGCGGCTAAACACCAAATAATTTCTGCCATACCATTCTCGAAGGGCGCGTAAAAAAACAATAATTAATTTTATTCTTTGGCATCTTTGGGGCGGACGTTTTTTAACCTCTTCTCCGACAGGTGAAGCTAGATATATTGCGATTATTAATGTTTGATTACAGAAACTTATAAGGCTGAGCATCTTAATTTATTTTCACTTGTTGTTTCGAAACTCTCACGCCGTCAAAGCAATATTTACATTTTACTTGTTGAAAAACTCTTCTTGAATCTTGAATTTGAACTGAATGCTACGAGTAGATGCTCGCGATTTCATCCGCGTAGATTTAGGATTTTCAAAACCCCATGGGGACACTTTGATTTTTCGGGATAAAAGTAGCCTGTGTCACTGTCGTCTTTAGCTAGGTATGTACTATATCCATGCAAAAAATCACATTGCATTGCGCCGTTGCAGCCTGATTGCAGGACAAACCAACAAACAAACACACTTTTGCATTTAGGTATACCTAACAGTGGCGAAAGGTCCATGTAACCCGATTCCCATCGGCTTCCCTTTAAGAATTGGCATATTATGTACGCACTTACTACTTAGTGACAAATGTACGGCAAAAGTTCGATTATCATGCAGGCTACCAAAGTACTCGTAAATGATACTACCGTACTGTGTACGTTTATTTGACGCCTAAAAATTTATAACAGTGTCAGGGAAAATTATCATCAATAGAAAAAAGCTTCGATAACCCGTAAACATACCGGCTTGCTGCTTAGCATTCCATCTCTTTCATTTCCCTAGGAAGCGAGCAAAGTCTGTCTCGCTCTGCGGTGGCCAATATGGAACCACCAATTAAATGTGGCCCCGGAACGAATACGAATTCGCCTCTCTGACAGGTCAGATAAATATCGTTCATAAGCCGATGCAAACCGGCTTATCGTACCTTAAAATTAAATATTTTACTTACACTGCTATTTTAACAGGTACCTGCTACATACTACTTTTCTGTTTTTAAGGGTGATTTAATACAATCGTTTACCTACGTGAAACATACATGCGTGCTTGAATTTAAAGTTTAGTGATTGTTTGATTTTGATAATATAACAAATTGAAGTTAGCGATTTTTAATAACTAATAAGTGTAAGTTAACGGTAATTTAGTTTCAGTTTGTTTAGTGTATGTGTTAAACTAAATACTAAAATTGTTATAGTTTTCAATTCCATATGGGTTAAGGGTGTATTTAATAAAGCAAGCAAGGATGTATATCACAGCTATATTAAAAGTTTTTTTTTCAAAGCGACCGAGGTTTTCAAAATATCAGTGCTTTTTTTTTTTTTTTCTTTAAATCTGGCTTTACTCTGATTAGCCAATGTCAAGTTTGTAGTTATTTTCAAGTTATTGAATCTATACAAGTATGGACTCCATCTGCGCCGGCGCCCGCCGACATACGCGCGGCGCCCCTTTAGAGCGTTTCTCAGTCAGTTCCACCACCAAAAAACACCAACTAACACAAAAACCATCCACTCTTAACAAAATAAAACACTCCAAACAAGCATAGCACGCGCGCCAGCAAACGCCATCACAGACGAAGTCCCAGTGCTTTTTATATTGTTAATGGTAAAATTGGGTCTTTAATCACCATAGAAACATCAGTGACGGCGGTGCTGATATTCTGTTAGGTTAGAACTTTTTTTGCTCCGGCTTCCCTTTTTCAGATCTGCACCCTTCGCCACTGATACCTAATATGGGTAGTGATATTCAACGTACCATAAGTCAGACAACAAACTCTTGTTTGAATGAAAAGGATTAAAATATTACTTTTATAGCCATCGAAAGTTAGGTATCTATTATTCCTGCTTATACTTATTAATCCAAAAGAAATATGTCGAAGATATCGGCAAGAGAGTAGTCTATTTACATTGCCATCCCCTGAGACTGGTCCAAAGGAACGCTACAAGTATCAGCCTCGTTATATCACAGAGATGTCTTCAACGCCAGAAGCTGCATCGGAAATGTACGTATCCGGCAACTTACCTTGAGCTACGTCATTTTGTCATTTGCCATAGGCCACAAAAAATCACCCGATCTGTCTACACTCACATCGATCAAAAACTTTGTCAGATGCCGAGAGGGTCTGTTATCAAGGGTCTGGACGGAGAGACTGCTCCAAACCGACTGCGAAATTGAAGTTGAGATGCAGTTTTATTGCAGTTCACATAACGGCATCGCGACTGCCGACTTACTGAGCAGTCTGCGTGCAGTCGGCGTATAGTTTTAGTACGGGCATTCTAACTGCACTTTTGCAGTCGTAAAGTTAAAGTTAAAGTTAAAGTTAAAAGTAGTTAAATAAAGGCTTGCAATCCAAATACAGTCCGTCTGTATGTAATTAAAGATACTAATTTATAAGTGGTACCTACCTATAGAATCAATTATACGGGAGTTCAGCGTGAATCGTACCTACGTGGATTGCGCTTTGCTCGGCAATTGCGATGCAGTTGTGTCAACTGCAATAAAGCTGCATCGCAACTGCAATTTTGAGTCGGCTTGCAGTTCGAATGCAAATAGACTTTTACGTCAGCATTGTTAAATACCTACCTAATTGTTTAATAAAAACAGTTTAGTACCTAACAAAAAACAATTAGTTATTACTTATTATTATTGTCTTCTACTACCTACTTCATCTTTACAATCCATACTTTTTTGTTAATTCATCATATTTTAAATCCGAAAGTGTAAGTATTATAAGTACCCACTCCTATCCGATTGTTTGTTAATTTTTTAGGCCTCAACTAAAGATTTCAACAAAGGACACAAAGCTGAAATACTACCTGGAAAAGGACTTAGGATAGTTATTTTTTATCAAAATCTAAGGGAAACCCAAAAGTTCCCGAGCGATTTAAAAAAACCGGCCAAGTGCGAGTCAGACTCGCGCACTGAGGGTTCCGTGCTCAGGTATTTTTTCCAACATTTTCACGATAAATCGAGAACTATTATACATAAAAATAAATAAAAATCTGTTTTAGGATGTACAAGTAATTCATCCTTCATTAAGTCCTTTCATTTGATACCCCACTTGGTATAGTTACCTTATTTTGAAAATTGAAACACATTTTAATTTTTTTTAAATGATGTAACCACAAATTCACGGTTTTCAGATTTATTCCTTTACTTGTGATGTAAGATCTACCTACCTACCTGCCTTTCATGATTCTAGGTCAACGGGAAGTACCCTATAGGTTTCTTGACAGACAGACAGACAGACAGACAACAAAGTGATCCTATAAGGGTTCCGTTTTCCTTTTGAGGTAGGGAACCCTAAAAACCTAAATCCTAGCGGATGAAACAGCGGGCAAAAGCTAATAATGCGATTTCGATCATAATAATACGTAATAATCATAAGTAGTCAAAACATACATCGTTATAATCAACCCTTGTTTAATTTAAACATGAGGAAATCCCTTAATGTTGTTGTCATCAACCAACTAGTGAAGCAATTAGTATGACGATCAACTTTACCTAATAGATTGTTGTAGGCTTGTACTGTTTCATATCCACAACATAATGGATATTCTCGGTAAACAGTTAATTTACATAATAGTATGTTACGAGTCATTTAAAAGCCTTTATACTTTTTTGCACCTATGTTCTTGTCACTCGAGGTTATTTTCAACTTGCGAGCAAAGGATCCGGGTCGCTTACCATAGTTTTAATTTCATTAATCGGCACAGATCCTCTGCTGGCAAGTTTAGTTTTGGTTACTTATTTCATGAACGTTATTTACCAAAAGCATTTTTCTTTAAATTCATTATAGGCAAGCGCTTGACCACAATCACACCTGATGAAAAGTGGTGTTGTGGCCAAGATTGGACGCGTTTACATACCTACTATATAACATAGATAAGGCACGGTGAAGCAAATTGCCACGAAAATTTATTCATGGTCTCTAACGTAAAATTGTGATTAAATATTACAAGTACATACCTACGAATCCATAGACTGCTATAAAAATTTTGATAGCGTTGACGTTGCAGGGACGCCAAACCTCGTATTTTTTTTTGTTTAAATTAAAGAATGATCATCTTATAATAATTTCATCATTATTATTAGGTATACTCTTTATTTGTACCACCACAAGAACGGTTACAGTAAAAGAACAAAAAAACATAGACAGAAGGAGGATACAAAATATTTTTATTTAATTAGACTTTTACAAGTACTTTTGAATCGTCAAGACTCAAGAGCATCTACCACATTTATTGATTATACTTACTTATACACATCAAAACTCTACAAGTATGTGTCCAAGATGTACTACCTAACTAAGTTTTACCAAAAGGTACCTACTTAGCGTAAGCTAAGTAATCAATAGTTTTCACCACCTGTTATTGATGCAGCTTTGTATCCTATTCCTATGTATCTACTTAAAATAACTACTAATGTCACGAAAGACCACAATTCTGTCCTATGAAGAATTTTAAGTGGCTGTAAATTAAATTAAAACCATATTTAGCAGATGTTTCTTCTAAGCCGTATTATCTATTTCTATACAAATAAGTAAATAAAGTTAATATGTCTGTCTGTATTTACGAAAATCTAATTACCCGCATTTATAAAATATTGTCTGTCTGTCTATTTGTACGAGCTCTTTTAATGATGCAACCATACATCTTTGACGACCTGACAAGCAATTAGGGGACTAGTTAGCGAGGAGTTATCTATAACTAGCCTACTTTTGATCCCAGACAAACAAAAAGTTCCCTCTGGATTATAAAAAAAAACTGGCAAATGTACAGGTAAAGAAAGTCCTTTTATATGATGCCCCACTTGGTATAGTTATCATACTTTGAAAATTTAACACATTTTAATTTTTTTAAATTATGTAACCACAAATTCATGGTTTTTGGATTTATTCCTTTACTTGTGCTATAAGACCTACCTACCTGCCAAATTTCATGATTCAATCTAGGTCAACGAGAAGTACCCTATAGGTTTTCTTGGCAGACACGACGGACGGACGGACGGTTAAACAGACAGACAGACAACAAAATGATCCTATAAGGGTTCCGTTTTTCCTTTTGAGGTACGGAACCCTAAAAAATACGAAAACTACGTCGATGAAAACTTAGCCAAAGCAAACATGCCTATCACCAGGGAAAACTAAATGTTCTATATAATACTAGATTTAAAAACCCCGAAGACAAAGCCGTGAGTAAAAGCTACTAAGTATTAAATTCTAACGTTAGCTTAGCGGTATACGTTACAAGAGTAACCTTTCCGAACGTAATAAATAATTTAAGTACGCTCGGAACGCATGACCACGTTCGGCAAAGATCACACGCCACTGACCAATGGGGGACGCGCACGCAAATGTCACTTGAACACGTGCGGCCGCACTTACATAGAGATGATCACCTTAATATGCGTTTTAAGCTTTATTGTTTGGGCTTATAGCTAATTTTATTTCACTCTATTGAACTTTAGATAGCATTCTTTATAAGCCAACCTTTGGGTTTGGTTTCATGTTCAAAGAAATCGCATACAGCCACAAGTCGGGTCTTAAGTAAGTTAAGTAAGTGCTGAAAATGGCGGTGACAGCAGAGTCTTGCCGATATATGCGTGAATAACTTCATAATTGACTTTGGTTAGCGTCATTAGCATTTACCGATGCGTTCAATGCGGCTGAATCTTGTTTCTTATCTTCTAAACTGCATCACACGGTAGTGACCAAATAGACACTCACGCAAATGTCACTTGAACACGTGCGGCCGCACTTACATAGAGATGATCACCTTAATATGCGTTAAGGTAATTGCTATTTGACAAATCGCAAAAATGCTGTACTTTGAAGTTAATTGTTTATTTTTCTAAAGCATTAACAGCTATTAAATACATGCAATTAAAAACTTCAGTTTGTGAAGATTATAAGGGCCTCTTTTTATTTAGTATACATTATCCCAATAAAAAAAAAAACCAAGTTGAAAACATTGCTGTTCGCAACTTGTTCTGTAAAAGTTTTCTTTAACATCTTGATACTTTGAAGCCAACCTCCAGAAAATGATATGTTTAGGTTTAGCAATCAATTTTAACTGTTAGTTTTATACTAAATGTTTTTCGTTTCTTAAATAATCTAAAACTAACCAAAAAACTTCCTGTGCTATTTATTTTCTTGCAGGCGCTCTATGGAATTCAGTGTCCACTGGACTGTCATGGCGGAAGGACTGTGCGCGTCATTTCGTCGCAAAATATTATTTAAAATGAATTTAACCTTATTATTTTTGAATGAAAGTTGTGTTTATAATCGTTGAAAAATAAAATAGGGATTTTTTCATTTCTAAATGAAGCCTGCTTATATACTAAATTTTATTCTAAAGTTACGGTTTTACCAGGTAAATACTCGGAGGTTGTCATAGATTATGATGACAGATAGTAAGTGTTCTAAATAGGTATTATACCTATGTTAGGAGATAGCGCGCCTCGTTCCGGGTGCCGTGTTCCGAAATGGATTTCGTAGTAGTGCAAGTTTGGTGCAAGCCCCACATGACGGAGGGGTATGCGTCAGGCATTTCCTGTGTACAAAAAAAAGACCTATATTTCGGATCCATATTTCATCACTGACAATATGCACTATTCAAAGACTGTTCTTCAAGCATTGAGGAATTTTGGACAGAGACATCTCGAAGGTTCCCGAAGGCTGCCTGAGTTAGATTTGTCGGCTGGACTTACTTAGCTGGATTGTGTGTTAGAGCTTTCTTATGAGATATTATATGTACATAATATAACCATGGGTCTCATAAGAAAGCTCAGATTCATGCTGCGGGCAATGGGGAGAGCCTAAAGGTTGGAACGCCATTTCGGCGGCCGTGTTTCCTGCCATATATACCTTAGATACCTGCAAGCCAAGAGTGAATAGGCATCTTCTAGGTAAGCGTGCTCCAACTTTGACCTCATCATTGCTTTCTTTAAAGCATGATTGTCGTCAAGCGCAAGCGCAAAGATTCAGGCGGCGCAAACCCGTAGCATGTGGAAGACCCTATTAAAGACTTATGTTCACTGTGGACGTCTGTCGGTTGATGTTGATGATTATGTCTTTAGTGCAAGTAGTTCAGTAGTTTCAGAGTTTATCGATAACAAACAAACAAACCTTTCCTCTTCATAATATATGTAGTTAGTAGCGCAAACTTGGAAAAAAATCTCGTGGACACTCTTTGATTTTCCGAGATAAATGTCATTTTACCTGACAGCCCTAATCAATTTTATCACTGATATTAATAACTAATTCATAACCGTTAAACCTAAGTGTCAAAATCTCGTTTTTCTAGTCGAGTTCCGTAGGCTCTTTGAACCCACTGCATTATTATCCCAAGAAAACCTACCATTAGATGTAGGAATAATGGAAAGAGGTCACAACCCTCAGCAATAAAGAATACGATGCGGAGAGAGATGTCACTCTCAAGGTCTTTAAATGTATCCATACAAAAAACCACGTCGACTGGTTGCTCCGTTGCAGCGTGATTGAATATTAAACCAACAAACACACTTTCGCATTTGAAATATGGCCAGTGATTATAAGAAACAGTTTAAATCTCTCTCTGCTCTCTGAGAGACGTTAGGCAAAGTGAACACGAATTATGACACTTCTGTGTTCTTATACAAGCTTAGGTCTCTCAATTTTGTCAATTAATGTCAAATTTCTTTCTCAGATCAAAACCTAGTAAGTGGTTTAAATTCAAGAGAAGTTTAGGCCGTAGTCTTCAACAAGAAACTCGGCGGTTGCTCTTTTCAAAGATTTGATATACAATATTAAATTGCTTAAAACGCACATAACTGAAAAGTTAGTAGTGCGTGATTCCAGGATCGAACCCCCGACCTTCGATTAGGAGGCGGACGTTCTAACCACTAGGCTATGACAGTTTTTAAATTAAAGGGGTTTAAATATTTTAGTGTGAAGACTGGCCTACACATTTATTCATTAGATGTGCATCACTTTCTTTTTTAGGGTTCCGTACCTCAAAATGAAAAACGGAGCTCTTAAAGGATCACTTTGTTGTCTGTCCATTTGTCCGTCCGTCCGTCAAGAAAACCTATACAGTACTTCCCGTTGATCTAGAATCACGAAATTTGTTCTCGGATTTATTCCTTTACTTGGGCTATGAGAGTTGAGACCTATCTACCTGCCCATAATTCTAGGTTAACGGGAAATACACTATCGGTTTTCTTGACAGACACGACAGATGGACAGACGGACAGAAAGACAGACAACAAAGTGATCCTATAAGGGTCCCGTGTTTCCTTTTGAGATATGGAACCCTAAAAACATTATGTAAGTATGCAAAGTATTTCCCTTGCAAACCATATTTTAACAGTTGACATGTAGAGGTCATTGACTTTTCCTATCTTACTTTTAAGTTTTAATGCATTATTAAGTATTTACTGTTTTGACATGGTATTTAGATAATGGGTGATATTTATTTTATTTAATCTAATTCCTTTTAAAAACTTAGTAAGGCGCATTAATCTATAAAAACCTAGCCAGTTCAAAGACTTACTATGTTTTAAAATGGTCAAAGCGACTTACTAGCTTTTAATTTTACTTTAATGTGGGTGTCCTTACAATACAACGGGACATACTATGAAAGTTAGGCTTATGACATAAAACGATTTTCGGAAAAATGACATTTACTTTGTTTTGATATGGGGCGGTCGATATAATTAGGTACTAGGGTAAAGGCTCGAGTAAATGAACAGATTGGACGTTTTTACATGTATTAAGAGCTGGAATAAAAAACCGGCTGATATACCTTTTTTAAATATTTTCTTACAAATTCTTACACTTTTTTCAATTTCAATTTCAAAACCGTGTTCCGTTCAAACCGTTCAAAAGTGCGTGTGCGTGCGTCCATGTGTGTGTGAGAGTATATACTTGTCTGTATGTTTGTACGAGCGTTTGTGAGTGTGGTATTGCGTTGTATAACCACATGAGTAGCGAACAGAGTCAAAGCTTCATACAAGCGCGCTACGATAGGTACACTACTACAAGCTTGAGGCGCGTGTGTGCGTGAGCACAGGCGCTACGTCGCGTACGGAGAGAAATCGGTTTATACCGGCTCGGCCTGTGCTCAAGTTCAGGGGCTGCAGTACACGTCGCGCGTCGTGTTTTCATTTAATTTAATGTTAATGATAATAATTTAAATAGTGTTTAAAATCTATTTTCTTGAACTGTCATAGATTTTGTTCAAAATCAATATCTGAGGATCCCTAGGATCACAAAACAGGAAATTGTTACCAAAATTTAAAAAAATCGACGCCATTTTGAAATTCTTTGTTAATTGACCGATTTCGTTCAAAATCGATATTTAGAGCTCCCTGGGATCACAAAATAAGAAACTGTTACCAAAATTTAAAAAGTCGACGCCATTTTGAAATTCTTTGTTAATTGACCGATTTCGTTCAAAATCGATATTTAGAGCTCCCTGGGATCACGAAATAAGAAACTGTTACCAAAATTTAAAAAGTCGACGCCATTTTGAAATTCTTTGTTATTTGACCGATTTCGTTCAAAATCGATATTTAGAGCTCCCTGGGATCACGAAATAAGAAACTGTTACCAAAATTTAAAAAAGTCGACGCCATTTTGAAATTCTTTGTTAATTGACCGATTTCGTTCAAAATCGATATTTAGAGCTCCCTGGGATCACAAAATAAGAAACTGTTACCAAAATTTAAAAAAGTCGACGCCATTTTGAAATTCTTTGTTAATTGACCGATTTCGTTCAAAATCGATATTTAGAGCTCCCTGGGATCACGAAATAAGAAACTGTTACCAAAATTTAAAAAGTCGACGCCATTTTGAAATTATTTGTTAATTGACCGATTTCGTTCAAAATCGATATTTAGAGCTCCCTGGGATCACAAAATAAGAAACTGTTACCAAAATTTAAAAAAGTCGACGCCATTTTGAAATTCTTTGTTAATTGACCGATTTCGTTCAAAATCGATATTTAGAGCTCCCTGGGATCACGAAATAAGAAACTGTTACCAAAATTTAAAAAGTCGACGCCATTTTGAAATTATTTGTTAATTGACCGATTTCGTTCAAAATCGATATTTAGAGCTCCCTGGGATCACAAAATAAGAAACTGTTACCAAAATTTAAAAAAGTCGACGCCATTTTGAAATTCTTTGTTAATTGACCGATTTCGTTCAAAATCGATATTTAGAGCTCCCTGGGATCACGAAATAAGAAACTGTTACCAAAATTTAAAAAGTCGACGCCATTTTGAAATTATTTGTTAATTGACCGATTTCGTTCAAAATCGATATTTAGAGCTCCCTGGGATCACAAAATAAGAAACTGTTACCAAAATTTAAAAAAGTCGACGCCATTTTGAAATTATTTGTTAATTGACCGATTTCGTTCAAAATCGATATTTAGAGCTCCCTGGGATCACGAAATAAGAAACTGTTACCAAAATTTAAAAAAGTCGACGCCATTTTGAAATGCTTTGTTAATTGACCGATTTCGTTCAAAATCGATATTTAGAGCTCCCTGGAATCACAAAATAAGAAACTGTTACCAAAATTTAAAAAAGTCGACGCCATTTTGAAATTCTTTGTTAATTGACCGATTTCGTTCAAAATCGATATTTAGAGCTCCCTGGGATCACAAAATAGGAAACTATAACCAAAATTTAAAAAAGTTGGCACCATTTATAATTCTTTCTAAATTGACTGATTTCGTTAAAATCGATATTTAGATCTATTGATCGATATTTAAACTAGGCAATCACAACAAAAACAAACTTTACCATCTTGTTGAACAAATAACTATTGTTAATTAAATTGTATCCTCCAGTGCCAACCCTACCAAAATAGTTATAAAATTTGCTCGCTTCTTAGAAGCTTTGCCTCTGTTTGCTACTCTGTGGTATAACACCATGTTAGTAAATCTTAGTATATTTTTAACCGACTTTAAAAAAAGGAAGAGGTTCTGAATTCGTCGGTATCTTTTTTTTTATGTATGTTCCCCGATTACTCAAAGACGCCTGGACTGATTTGGATTTTTTTTTTGTTTGATAGGGTATACTTTGCAAGTGGTCCCATATAAATTTGGTAAAGATCTGATGAATATCTTTGAAGATGGAGAACAGAACTCCTCAATGGATAAGAGCAAATTCAATTTTTTTTTAATGTATGTTCACCGATTGCTCAAAGACGCCTGGACCGATTTGGAAATTATTTTTTTTTGAAAAGCTAGGTATACTTTGCAGGTGGTCCCATATAAATTTGATGAAGTTCTGATGAATATCTTCTGAGATGGAGAACAGAACTCCTCAATGGATAAGAGCAAATTGCTCGCGAGCAGTGTAATTGCTTAGTAAACAGTAGGGTTTTAGCTGGGCATGGCATATTATTATAGTACAGTGGGGCCACTAAAAATTTTGAAATAAAAAATTTTCAAAAGAAAAATAAAACCGACTTCAAAAACCACAATAACTTACATTATTTTTTACTTTTTAGTGTTTGTGATTTTGAAATCGGTTTTATTTTTCTTTTGAATTTTTTTTATATTTATTCTGGTATTCTTCTTTCTTGGATATGGATCCCTCTTGGGTATCCCCATTTCTCTCTGTCTTTGGTACTATCAAGCTAATTTTCTCTCGCGATTTGCACAATAGCATTAGACCAACGCGTCTTCGGTCTACCTACCTGTCCTTCTTTCATCTGTAAAAATCGATACAATATGACCATTTGCATTGCAGTTTTAGGGCATGTCTCAAGGTGTCTGTAGGCTTTGTCTTTTTTCTTATGTCTTCAATTCTCACTTTGAATATTTTTTGCTTAATTTATGCAACTTGCCATCGCCCTTTAGCAAGTTACTATTTCTTTTTATATTCTTTGTCTGGACCCATGTTTGGCTGGCATAGGTAAGGCATGGCAGGATGCATGTATCTATAACGGATCTTTTAAGATGTACTGGGTAAGCTCCTTTCATTCTTTCCTTTTGTGCCCAGTAAAACAAGCATACTCGGGCTACTTTGAGAACCCATTAGCAGCTAACAGCAAGGCCTGGACTCCAATTTTTATATGTGGAAGCTGTATTTCCTCGTTGCGTTTATGAGCAAATAAGAATAGTTAACTACTTTTACTAAAAAAAAATTTTATTATTTGGCGCGAACCATCTAAACACCATGATGATTATTATTTCTGCGTTGTGAATATTACCAGAAGAAACAGCAAAAAAATTGTTCCAAGCGGCTCTATTGTAACTTGCAGTCTGCAATTTGAACGATTCTGACTTCTGGTGATAAATCTGTACCTCAGCCCCAACCCAGTACCTCTAATCTACCATTTCAAGAACTTTCAGAAGGTAGTGACGATGTAGTGACTTTTTTACATCTCAACTTAGACCATTCAATCAAAATTATTTGGATCACTTAATGAGAGATCTTAGATTGTCTAAAAAGCATCAGAACATGTGGCTTCTCGGCTCAAAGGAACAAATCTGATAACATCAGACACTTGTGTTACGGTATATTATTCTCACTACTCTTAACACATTCAGTAGCTGATGTTGCACTTCCAGCGACTTGGATGCAACAAGGGCGTTAAGTTTCATTTTCTCTGTAGTCATTTGGACTGTTTTCCAGAAAATTTAGGTGACTTTCAAACTAAGATAACTATACCAAAGGGGATAATATCATATGAAAGGGCTCTATTATACATTCTAAAACAGGTTTTATTTATTATTATTATGTAAAAGAGTTTTTGATTTATCGCGCAAAATGTAGAAAAAAATATACAATAAGTCAAAAACTGAAAATCTGACATTTTTTTTAAATTCCAAGCCGAAAATATACTTAAGAATTTATTAATAGGAATCGAGAGTTTATGCACTAGATAGAGTTCGTTCATTCACTGAAATTTCCAGTTCATTTACTGGCAATTTATCCTTTTGTTAAATAAAATAATTTATAATAATTAATACCACGCATTTTATTTGATTTTTTGATATACTGTGTACAGATACACAAAAAATAAAAATTATATATAGAACAATTCTCATATATCTTAATTTTAGGTGAAAGTCAGGGTAATCCTTATTCGTTCATGTACTGGATCTTTTACCCTCCTACGTCAAAATACTAAAAGTCCGCGTAAATTTCGCAGATTGAAATGTCTGCTTGATTAATTGTCAATAGAGGGTCATGACATGTCAAAATTGCTAGTTTGAAGGTGAAATCGTCTAAGTCATTCGAGATGGTTTTCCTCTTAAGCTTTATTGTTTTGGCTTATTGTCAATGTTGAAGCTAATTTTATTTCACTCTATTGAACTTTAGTTAGCATTCTTTATCAACCAACCTTTGGGTTTGGTTTCATGTTCAAAGAAATCGCACGCGGCCACAAATTCGGGTCTGGTTCGGGAAAATGCAATTGGCTTGCCGATAAATGCATTTAGTCACTTCAGTACTGACTTCTGTAGGCGTTATTAGCATTTCCTCGCTGCAATCAATGCGGTTCATATCTTGTTGCTTATCTTCTAAACATCACACACCAATCTCTTTTACCTACATAATTAAATCAACTTATGTTTACCCATAGACAGTAAGTAGGTATATGTATATTGTATATACCTCGTCATGTATACCTACATGAAGAGTATTACTGCCAATATGGCACGTGGACTCATAGTTTAGTATATTACTGACTTAGCTGTAGTGAGATACTTACCTTATATCGAAAACAATTACACGTATAACATTTTCGCATTCTAACAAACCATAATATTCAATAATAAATCGTATAATATACACAAACCAGCACATAGTGGGCCAAAAATAAATATTACGAACCATAAAATATATTTTAATGAATAATTAAATTCACAACTTTGCCGTCGATCGTTAAATCGAAGTTTTTAAGAAAAAATATTTTTCTCAAATATCTAATGAAAATGCCACAAAAATTTAAGTAATCAATTATCTGCTGTAGTAGGTATAACCTGTAAACATAGTAAATTAAGTTCTGGTATAAATTATCCGGGCTGTGTTCAGTCATTAAATCCGTCGTAAATAATATTCACTTTAATCATAAAACTGCATAAAACTTATATTGCCCTCTTGATTATTTTTAGTTTATTAAAGTTAGATATAGAGTGACAATATATTTTATCATTATTTGGGCTGGTATCTACCGAAGAGATTATTTTTCCAGGGTCCTTGATTAAAGGTATCGCAGACAACTTAGAGTCCTGCCTCAGATCTTATTTGTATTTGATTAAGTTATAAAAATCTTTCCATATTTACTTTGAAGGTGGCTTAGAGACCTTTGGGTATCCGTATCTCTACTAAAGCGTTTTGTGCAAATTTATGGTTTATTATGAAACCTTGGAGAGTTATAGTTGTAATATAATATCTTGCAAATACGAGGCTTAGGTACTTACTGGACATAAACTTGGTTAGTATATATTTTACTGTTTTGTTACTACGACAAAGTAACAATATTTGAAGTAAGTTACTGTTTACTTAAGTGTTAAATTTATGGCGGGAAAATATTATTTTAGATAGAAGAAAATAAAAATATTGTTTTGTATTTTGTTTTATTATTTTATTCCACTAAAAGTATTACCTGAAATATGTTTTAATATTATAATAAAAATTATTCAAACGGGATATTTCTTTTAGTAAACGACCACACTTCCAAATATTCGGACACCTACTCTCCGAAGTGATTTACACCGTTTATGGAAGAAAATTGCAGTAAAAAAACATAATGATCAAAATATTTTTTGTTACATATAACTTATATTCAAAAAGTCGGTTACTTTGTAGGCAACTATGACATAGTCTATTTCAAAATATACTGCAGAATACGCAAAAGGGGGCAATAGCCACTCGATATAGATCTATTTAGAATATTCTATTGGTAGTTATAGCTGTATGTCGCCCTTCTAACAACAATCGGACTAATTAATGGGCAGTTATACAGATACATGTAGAATTCTCGTATTTATTTGTGCTGCTTCGAATTTTATTTTATTTGATTTAGCAGAATAATTATGTAAGTAATAATTTAAAAAAAAAAAAAAAATGTAATTCGAAACAAAAAAAAAAGTTTCCCTTTTATTTATTTGAATAACGACTCGTTTAGGCGAGCTTCTGTCTTCTCTCATTGATCTGTCCCAAGAAAGGATTTAAGAAGTGGTGAAGTCGGAAAACAATAATTAATATATGGGCAAGTGTGGAGCCGACGACGCGACGTGGTGCTTTTTAACCGACTTGAAAAAAGGTCTTTTTCTGTATGTTTGTTACATAATTACACCGCTAATTATGAACCAATTTTGATGATTCTTTATTTGTTTGGTAGGCCATACTTCAGAGGTGGTCCCATCTGATGATGATTATCTTCAGTGATAGAGAAGGGACTCATCAATGGTTAAGAGTAAATGGTTCGCGATTAGTGCAGTAGGTTAGTAAACAGTTGGTTTCTAACCAAGCATAGCATACATGACCACTAAAAATTGTAAAATAAAAAAAAAACAAATAAAAAAATCCGACTTCAATAACCATAAACAATAAAAATTAAAAAAAGATTTTTTATTTTTAACCCCCGACCCAAAAAGAGGGGTGTTATAAGTTTGACGTGTGTATCTGTGTATCTGTCTGTAGCATCACATTTTAATTTAGTTTTTTTTGTTTGAATGGTGGCTTGATCAAGAGACAGTGTTCTTAGCTATAATCCAAAAAAATCGGTTCAGCCTTTGAAAGTTATCAGCTCTTGTCTAGTTACTGTAAACTTCACTTGGCGGGGGTGTTATAAATTTTTAATTTACACTTGTATTTTTGTGTTTTGTTTCTATTTTTTATTTTAAATTATTCCTTCATACCTACATAACATACTTAGGTATACCCACTTACTATTTTTGTTTCTGCTCCTTCCTACCTCAAAACTTTGATCGTGGGCAGATCATAACGATCAAGAAAGCTAGTCTTTATCAGACAGATTTTATTTCTTTAAAAGGTCCTTATATTTTCAATAACTTTTATGTCTCAAGTTAAATATGCCGTAACCGCTGCTATCACATGACTTTTATAGCAGTTATGGCACAAATTAAACAGCATAAATTACGACTCGATATAAATTACCACCGTTATAAATATTGTCTACCTTTGTCACAGTCACGAACTATAAAGATTTTTATTTAATGAAAAGCTATATTTCTTCTAACTTAGGATTTTATATTCCTAAGCACAGTTCTAAATGTGCAATCATAGGTTCATCATAGGTAGAGAAGCGTGTGAACTACAGAAATTTTGTAGTTTGAAGTTAAATAAGTTGACATGATGCGTTGGCGTAAAGGCTCAACCGCGAAAGAGTTTAGCGGAGCGGGCTGAAAGAGCTTAAATAGGTGGAAGCGGCCTCGCTGTGTCATCCCGTTGGTTGCAAGTTTCGAGCTGAGCGAGCTACGGTGCTCCTCCCGCACCCCGCTCTTTTATGGCAGGCCATTAAAATCTTTTTTTTGCATAATTAGTCTGAAAATCATCTTCTGAGCTCGAGTCTTCATACATTTTTATACAACCGTTCTGTATCGAAGGCGTCACAACTCACAACACTAACACCGCTGGCAACTATTTTTAGATTAACATAATATCAAAAATTGCGGGACCGGCAGGATTCGAACCTGCATCTTCTGGGAATCGCGCCCGATGCCTTGACCATTACGCCACAGTCCGCCAGTAACATTCATTCTGCCATTCAATTCTGTCATTGAGTTATCATCAACCCAGTAGTAAGTAGATATACGAGTATCTATGATTGAAATTGTGCAGTTTCCTCACAATGTTTAATTCATATTTTAAATAAAAATTCCTTCACAATCACCGTTCCTTGATAAAAAATTAAAAACTCCTGCTCAGGATTCCAATCCACGACGTTGTTAGTTATGCTCTCATCACCGTTGTAACTTCGTATTTTGGTAGTTGTATCTACGCACGTCGCCCGCTGGCCGTGACGAATTGTGATTGATTGGATATCGCTCACTAGCGTATCTTTACGAGTATATGCTATATACCTACCTATTTATCTTTACGTAAAGGTAAGTACCTCTAAAAGGTAACCTACCTAAAAGGTAAACTACCTACCTACCTAATAGCCTTCCTATCTTGGAATCGTTGTGTCAAAGACGGCAAAGAGGACACCACATCTTGAATCGCCAAGTCAAAGGTGAGAGTTAACCTTTGCATTGATGCGTTACGTAGGAATCTACTTTATGTATCGCTTCGAGGTATCACACTAATCACTAATTCAATATTATAAAGGCGAAAGTTTGTGTGTAAAGTATGTGTATGTTTGTGACTCCTTCACGCAAAAACACTGGACGGATTTGGCCGACATTCGGAATGGAGATAGATAATATCCTGGATTAGCACATAGGCTACTTTTTATCCCAGAAAACTAAAGAGTTCCCACGGGATTTCGAAAAACCTAAACCCACGCGGACGAAGTCGCGGGCGTCAGCTAGTATTTTTAGTGGAGTAAATAAAGCCGTAAAATAGCCAATCTTAGGAAGTCCTCAGAAACAGCTCCGATTTTGATGATTTTTTTTTTAAATTCTTGTTTTTTATACATTATTTAAAATCAGAAACGTTTTGAAGCGGGGAAATAATTTTTTTATCCATATGTGCGATATTTATACACGAAGTCCAGAAAAACGCTACCTTCTCTTTGAGAAGTTGTAGAGGAGGTCAAATGCTACAAATGACCCCTAAACACTTATGGGCAAAAACCGCCCGTTTTTGAGTTATTGATCGTTTTCAGAAAAATACGTATTTGTTTCTTTTAAAATTCATTAAAAAAAAAGTAAGGCATATTGCCGACTTTTTATTTAATTTCTAAGTACTAGATATCTCAATTAATAATTGTGAATACTAAAATGAAAATAATCTTTGTAGGTTCCCCAGTTAGGGATCCAAGACTGTACCAGTTTCATAATTTCTTTTGGGTTACTTTGCCAAAAATGCTATTTTTTTTTAAAGTTACAAAAATTTTTGGCCTGCAAATTATTTGCAAAGCTTTTACATATTCTCAGCTATCTAATGATGTACAAAACTTTAAAATAAGCTGAAAATTTGCTAAAAAAACGATAAAATAATAGCACAAGGAAGAAATTTCTTAACGCTTAAATTTTAAACAAATAGTTTTTTCTTTGTTTAGAGGTAGTCTCTACTTAGAAAGAGGTAACAGTTTACTGTGAATATGTGATCTGGTCAAGTCTGATCATAAAATCGGCCACGGGATAGCTCAATTGATCGATAGGAACGATTTGTTTAAAATTTAAGCGTTAAGAAATTTCTCCCTTGTGCTATTATTTTATCGTTTTTTTAGCTAATGTTCAACTTATTTTAAAGTTTTGTACATCATTAGATAGCTGAGAATGTGTAGAAGTTTTGCTAATAAATTTCAAGCCAAAAATTTCTGTAACTTTAAAAAAAAATAGCATTTTTGGCAAAGTAACCCAATAGAAATTATGAAACTGGTACAGTCTTGGATCCCTAACCGGGGAATTATTAATTGAGATGTCTAGTACTTAGAAATTAAATAAAAAGTCGGCAATATGCCTTACTTTTTTTTTAATGAATTTTAAAAGAAACAAATACGTATTTTTCTGAAAACGATCAATAACTCAAAAACGGGCGGTTTTTGCCCATAAGTGTTTAGGGGTCATTTGTAGCATTTGACCTCCTCTACAACTTCTCAAAGAGAAGGTAGCGTTTTTCTGGACTTCGTGTATAAATATCGCACATATGGATAAAAAAATTATTTCCCCGCTTCAAAACGTTTCTGATTTTAAATAATGTATAAAAAACAAGAATTTAAAAAAAAATCATCAAAATCGGAGCTGTTTCTGAGGACTTCCGACGAAAATGCTTCGTTTACTCCACTATTTATAGTGATGGCAAAACAAGCAACTGACAACCACCCTGGCGCAGTTGTAAGTGTTTTGGTCTTATTAGTGGGAGGTCCCGGGTTTGATTCCCGGCAGGGTTTGGAATTTTATAACTTCTAAATCACTGGTCTGGTCTAGTGGGAGGCTTCGGCCGTGGCTAGTTACCACCCTAACAGCAAAGTCGTGCCGCCATGCGATTTAGCGTTCCGGTATGATACCATGTAGAAACCAAAGAGGTATGGGTTTAATAAAAACTGCCATACCCCTTCCAGGTTAGCCCGCTTCCATCTTATACTGCATCATCACTTACCACCAGGTGAGATTGCAATCAAGAGCTAACTAGTGTCTGAATAAAAAAAAAAGCTCCACTCCGTTTACTATGATGCCATCTACATGCAAAACACTACCTACCTCCTGTACTACCTAAGACAGTGGGTAGGTACCTCCAGTACCTTTTCCTTTCTCAGGAAGCCTAGGCTTTCATACTATTGTGTACGTCTTTGATAAAATTATTAAAAAAATATTTATATTAGTTTCTTTGACTACGTAGACATCTTTTAATTTAATTTATATTATAAAACTTGATTGTTAAGAGGGCTCTCTCCGTCACTCGTTTCATACAATCGTAGTTCCAATTTCATTTGAATATTAAGCAACCAAAGTCCATGAAATTTTGCAGACATATTCTAGAAACTAATATCTATGTCTGTAGTTTTCCAGATTTCTGTTAAAATATTCGGTTTCAAAGGTACGCGGTCTTAAAAATTCACATACAAATCTTTGAGCCCCTGTAATTTTAAAACTACATATTTTTAGAAAAATCTAAAACACCACAGACACAGATATTAGAGTAGTAGGGGATTCGCCGGTTCTGCCCCAGGCCCTGGCCCCCTCCCATGCCTCGCTGCCTCAGCCCCCTCCGTGCCTCGGTCAAGATCGAAACCTAAAAAAAAAAAAAAAAAAAAAAAAAAAAAAAAAGGTTTTGGGGTACGCTGAATCGATTGCGCTCACTCCCGACGTCGTATCTCTAACGGTTGCAAAGTTAGCTTTTCGAAAAACTAATCCCTAGTTCGTTATCTAATTGCTTAATCACCTACTAATGACGCTCTATTGTTCGCTGGCTCGTTGCTTCATTCTATGGGTTTTAAAGGAAACGCATGAATCATAACTACTCTTTATTAGCCTTCAAATATTGATTTAAATAACTCACATAAAAATATATCATTCTCTACTGTATTTTCGTTGAATAAATCTAAAAAATCTGAACTTGTATAGTAACCTGAAAACATGAAATACAAATACATTATACAATATTCTCCACAAACTGATGTGTAATCATTCTGTATCCGCCTTGTATTGAATTGCCATATTCTTGTATTTCTTTCCAAGAACTGCTTATGATATTTTGGTGGTGCTCGTCCAAATGAATCAAAATATTGTCCAACACCATTTGTATCTATATATATGGCTATCCAATGCGATCCTGGTTTATAATCGGGGTCTAGATTGCTTATTAAATAGGCTGGTGTTTCAACATAAATCGGTAACCGGTTTGCGGCATACACATTGTCTTGCAGACTTGGGTGTATTCTTCTTAAATATGTCTTTATCCCTATTGTATTCATATTACTTCAATACTACTGATCTTATCGCTGCCGAGGATCATACATGAATGGGACGTAAGACTACCTTTAGTGAAAATATCTACAATACGACCATCAGATTCTCTCATAAGATCATCAATTATAACAAGGTGAGCATCTTTGCCATCAAACATTGTAAGATCAGGAATTCCTTGATGATAGTTAACATTTGATAAATTATATAGTGGTTGCATTTCATCATAACACCAAGTAATTTCAGCAAAGTCTCTACTGCAAATTTCTTTCACATATTTTATGAAATTTGTAACAAAATTTGATTTTCCACAACCACTTGGACCAGCTACGATTGCAGTAAATGGATGAATAAAACACAACATTGTAACGTGTGTTACTTGAAAGGTTTAAAAAAAGACTGAGAGATTTCAGTGACAGTATAACATTTTATTTTACTTAATATACATTATATACAATGGAATAAAAGTTCTATGAAACAAAATAAAAATCAAAAAGAAATAAATCACATTAAACATTATTTTTTTTTTAAATCTATTTACAAAAATGAACTAGAGGAAAGTTGTAATAAAATACATATAAAGACGAAAGTTAAAATTAATTTCTTAAAACTATATAGTATTTACAAGTAAAAAAATAAAATAAAAGACACATCAAATTACAATAAAAATTCCTTAAAATATTTACAAGTAAAAAATAAATAAATTAAAGACACATCAAATTACATTAAAAATTCCTTACACTACATTTCTTAAAATACCTCATTATTACTAATTTTATAATGACCCCAAGCTAATGTGTCAATATCATTTTGTAAAATATACCGCTTGGTGTCATTATACGACAGACAAGTTTTATTAATGTTTTGTGTGAAAATTGCATGTTTGATGGATCGAAATCTTAGCATATTACAATACTGAATTTTTTTATCAAGTAGACACGATCTGTAATTTTCCATGGTCATATTTTTTGTGACACTTTTATTTACTCCTTTTGCTTTTGCAAAAGTTTTATGGTCCACATCCAGTGCATACATTTTTGATCTTAATCCTACGAATTCTCTTAAAATTTTCCCATTATTTTCATCTTTAAAGAATCCTAACTTTTTTTTATTTATTTTTGGATAGCCGTAAATATTATCTTGTGGATAATCGGATGTATCAAAATAATTAATTAGATCACATTTTATATCTTCATAAAAATTGTCTGTAAAAATTTGATAAATTAAACTATCTGTATCTGTATACAATAACTTAATATTCTTGTTAAATTTTTTTATCATATAATTATAATGGAATTCATACATTAAAGTTTTAGAAATGTCTAAAATACAAAAACCCAAATAAATTGGTTTGTTATAAGTTAATTTGGTTCTGCGCAACTGTATTGCCACCAAGTTATCGTTGAAAACGGCTAAGCTATGGAATTCAGGTTTAGCAATTAAGTCTTGTGCCCCTAAGACTTTACCACGATTTTCCCAATGCGTTAACATTTTAACATTGACTCTCTTTTCGATATTTTCCATAGTCTTGCCGAAAACGGAATTGTTCATTAATTTATAAAAATCTTTCTCAAAATCTGAAGTAGCCAAAGTTCGCATATTCGTATTTAAATCTATATATGTTTGTAACCAAGGACTTTGGTTAAATTTTAATATTCTATGAATTTTAGTTAACTTTATACCCATACTAAGACATTGTTTTAGATTTCTATAATGAATTTTATATTTCGTTTTATTATTAAGATTGGGTACTAACTTGATATCTTTAGAATTCCCGATACGAAGATTTTCAGGGCATAAAGGTAAGTCGGAATGCAAATCATGAAGTTCATTAGGATACTCCAAATCGACTTCAAGAATAAAGCCAATATCCGATGTGTCTGATACTTTAAAGTTTGTTTCAGTGTTTACCCATTCAAACCCACCTGTTGGAAGATACTGGGACATGGCCCAACCATAAAGATTATTAGCGTCTAGATATGTTAGATACGATTTGGGTTTTTCCTTATCATAATCTTCCATAAATTGATTATTTGCTTTTGCATAACGATTGCTACATTGAGATATGCCTCCTCTGATCCCAGTTTTAATAAAAGCTATTTTATCATAGTCGGTCAATAACTCTAGCTCAATTTGAGTATATTTAAGCATGGCATCCCAACTTAAACCTGGAGCTGTGTAATAATGAGCTGGATCTAATCCATATGTTTTGATGCAAATATCACGAAAATTTTCATATATATCCGTTAATAACAAAACATCCGTTTGCAAATACAGATTCGAATAATCTAACATGTTTTGACAAGAAAAATGACTCCAAATATCTTTTGCATGATTATAGTCATCATCGGAAACATGGGAATTAGACAGCGAATTGTAAAATTGAGGTTGAGATGGGAGTGATGATGATTTTAAACATTCAATGGAAGTCATGTATTCATACGGATAAATACCTTTTCTTCTTAAACGACTAAAGTCATCATTATGAGGAAAGTTTCTTTTTAACGATCTAAATTGATCGTCATTGAGATTTTTTGCTAATTGATCAAGACTGCACGGCAAAAATTTGAAAGAATCTATGAATCTCAAACTTATCTGTTGGTTATTAACATTTAATATTTTTGAAAACGAAATATATCTTTCTTTATTTTGAGGTATTACTTCGATTTCACCTTCCGTAAAATTTAATGAATGAACAATGAAATGTGCGTCATAATTACTAAGATTATGTAAAATTACAGGAATATGACGGGGAGCGCGATATTTTTCCACACATGATTCATGTGCTACACCTCTTAGATTTCCAGTGTGCCAGTCAAAGTCCAGAATGGATTCTCCATTAAGTCTTGATTCGCATATGTGACAGTTATGAGAATTTGCAATAGTTATTTCATCATCTTTTGTTAGAGGGTTTGGGCGTTTTTGAAAACTATTTTTTCTGCATATTAGTTTTATGTCCTCATAGAGTCGTTCCATGAATACTTTAGTGCAATCTGGACCGCTGTATGTTTCATATTTTGAAAGGCTATCATCGTATGAACATTTAATATAATATCCGAAACTATACACTTCGTGTTTCTGAATATTCTCAGTAAAAGGTTTAGAGGGATCGTTTGAGCATGAATTTATTGGTTTTAAAAACGCTTCGAAATCAGCATATATTACAAATGGTATTCTTAACTTTTTATTAAACTTATCAAACTTTATTTTATTGTTTGATGATGGTTGTCCAAACCAATTTTTTTTAGATAGTTCATTGTTTGGTAATTCTGTAATGATATGAACGCAATCATTTTGTTGGTGGGTTTCTAATCTCTCCTGTGTAGGAAAATGTAAAAGACACCCATCACATAAATAAATGGCATGTTCTTGGTTTGAAATTTGCTTGCTAACTAGTCGTGACATGTTTTTAATATAGCAATAATGCGAGTTTGTTTGATTTGAGATTAATAATAAATTAACATGAGTACTATTTCGAGATTTTGTAAAATAGAGGGGACCTACAATACTATGATTTTTCTTTTCTTTATTATATTCTAAGCCAAAAACATTCACACTTATATTGTTTTGCTTTTCAACTTTAGGTATATCCGTTAATTTGACTGGAAATGATATACCATCAAATTGAAGTTTATCTGAATGCATGCTGTATGACGAGACTCTATCGGTTTTGTTATTAGCAGGAGGATATAAAGCAGAAAGTAATGCCCATTTGAAACACATATAATCAGCATTTTTAACATTTATCACCGCTTTTTTTGCTCTAATATCTTGAGGTAAATCAATATAAGATGTACCACGAAGCGGGTTAAATTTATTTACATTCATATGTAAGCATTTTATGTTTGTTAAACTCCAGCCACTGTCTTTTCTTTCAAAAGAACTAATTTTATTTTTAAAAGTGTCACATAATGATGACAGGAAAATATTTAGATCGTCTCCACGGAAAACTATATAGTTTGATGTTTGAAAGTCAAATGAATTTGTCAATTGTTTGGTTTGTTGTATAAAGTCTGCGTGTAAAATGAAGTTTACCTTAAAAACTGTATGTTCTTTGATCGACTCTTGAACTAGGAATAAAATATCATTTTTTATTGAGTTCAAAAATGATTCAGGGGTCTTAAAAATCGATAAATCATCATTTTTACTATTTATCATGTACGTTATTATTCTTTGTCCAAAAGCTGAATCAATTACAGAAACATTCGATAATGATGGGTGCGACTTTAAATGATTATTTTTATGTAAATTACTTTTTAAATGATTAGAAAAATACCTTTTGGTTATAAAAATATTGCAAATATCACACTTCACTTTATTACCTTCTGAATATGCAGATGGTGTAGTGGAGTTATTTTCTGAGTGTTGAATAGATGAAGTTGAGGCTCCCTCATTATATTTCACTTTTTTCGCAGAGTTGTTCACGGTGAAATCATTGGACCGCTTTAAAGCTCCACCAATTTGAAGTTTTTGTTTAGTTGGGCTAGAAATTAAAAATAGAAGCATATAAAAACAATCAATAATACACATTATATAATTTTAAAAAGAATAATGTTTAAATACTTACATGATTGAATCAATTGCTTCACATATATTATACAATTCATTGTCATATGCTGGATCCAGTAAGTCAAAATAATCTAAAGCCTCAATGAGTTCCTCATCATTAATTGAAGTGTTGAAAAATGTGCTAACACAGCTGTCAATTGTATCTTCCATTGCTGACAGTTTATAAGACTACAGAGGGAGACTTATTCATTAACAGCACCAGGTGGCTTACTGACATTACTATAGGATTTACAATGTGTTTTTATACTGCTTGTATAAGTGTTACGTCGAATTAAATTATGGTGAAGTATTTATGTGAGGTAGTTTACTAATGATAGATTAAGTTATTAATTATTAAATGAGTATTTTTTACAACCCTCTGTTTCTGCGATTTCTTTTGTAATATTATAAATTATCTCATTCGTGTTCGCAAAATTTCCATTAGCCTTTTCTGTATAATATTTGATTTTTACATTAGCATGTTTCCAGTGTTGAGACTGAGGTATTTTGGCTAGTTTTTTTAGGTCATACACCTCTAATTTAATGAGATGTGTGGCTGTCGCACCATCGTTGGAGTTCGTAGATATATACGATATACTGCCATCTTTGTTAGCTCGAGCCACTGTTGAACTAGTTTTGTTTTTATTTTTTGGGGATGACTCGAAAAAAATGTCTATATTTTCAGATTTCCTTTTCATTTTCTTTGATGGCATTTCATGATCTATGAGCAAATTTTGTGTTTCTTCTTCTACCAAATTCGCAGGAAAGTAATATTGCTTATATGTATTGTTTTCTTGACTATTGCAAGGGGAGTACGATATATTCTGTAACAATAAAAATAAACTATCATACTGATATCATAAATATTTACATTAATTTAAAGGGAACTAAAAGAAAATAAATTACACACTCACCTCCATTGTTTATCACACGACACTTCTTAATCACACACTGCTAATAAACACTTGTATGAACACAATATAGATTTAAAGTCAAACTGTACTCTCTCAGTACTCTTCAGTAGAAACGAGGTAGTAAATATGACAGAAATTATTTATTTTGAGCTTATATAGTAAAACCAATGCCATTATCGTTAGTGAAGAATGTATTTGCACCGATAACAACTAGTTAAACAGCATATTATCGAAAAAGGTTTTGTAATCAATATTTCAAAAAATGTGGTTAGTGATTGTAACAATTATTGAACAAAGCCAAAAGGAACGTGATAAGCTAACTACCTAGATAAAGATGTATTGTTGGAATTTTCTAATGACGAACCTACGGAATTTCAAATACCTGGAATGAATAATGACTAATCGACACGTGCCTGTACTACTTGCTCTGACTGTATTACTTGCACATCAAAAAGTTTTAGCATCTACTACTGCAAAATATCCAATAACTCGAGCGGAAGTTAAAGTTTTAACAATTCCTTCAGGGGTTCAGGGTAAAACACTCGATAATATTTTTCTTGGTCAAGTTCCTAAAAGATGTATTGTCGGATTTGTTAACAACGCAGCATTTAATGGAACTCTTACGAAAAATCCATTCAACTTTGAAAATTATCATATGAATACATTTAGTTTATATATTGATGGCCAACAAATACCTTCAAAAGCTTTGCAACCATCATTCGATGATAATACTTTCAGTTCAGCCTATCATACGTTATTCTCAGGCACGGGAATCCATTTTTTAAATGAAGGGAACGGAATATCTAGGGAACAATATGCAAAAGGCTATTGTCTCTTAGCATTCGATTTAACTCCTGATTTATCAGCTCACTCTAGTCATTGGAATCTTATAAAGCACGGTAGTGTGAGGCTAGAAGTTCGCTTTGATTCAGCTATTCCTGAAACGATAAACTGCATCGTATATGCAGAGTTTGACAATGTTATTGAAATTGATAAAAATCGTAATGTAAGCGTGGACTATAGCAGCTAAGAAACCTAATTTCTGTAAATAGATTAAGTTATAATTTGTACCTACATTATTATTAAGGTTTGTAATAAAACACTGATACAAGAAATATTTTTTGTTTTTATTTAAGTTATGGACCATTATTTTTAATAAGACTATGCTGTGATAGCCTAGTGGTTAAGACGTCCACCTTCTAATCGGAAGTCGGGGTTCAATTCCAGGCACGCACCTCTAACTTTTCGAAGTCTTGTGCGTTTCAAGTACTTAATTAAATAACACTGTTTTAATGGTGAAGGAAAACATCATGAGGGAACCTGCATGCTTGAGAGTTCTCCATAGTGTTCTTAAAGGTGTGCGAAGTCTGCCAATCCACACTCAGCCAGCGTGGTAGACTATGGCCAGAAAACCCTTCTCATTCTGAGAGGAGACCCGTGCTCTGTAGTGAGCCGGCGATGGGTTGATGATTTATAATATATCTGAAATAACATGGTCTTACGTCCCATTCATGTATGATCCTCGGCAGCGATAAGATCAGTAGTATTGAAGTAATATGAATACAATAGGGATAAAGACATATTTAAGAAGAATACACCCAAGTCTGCAAGACAATGTGTATGCCGCAAACCGGTTACCGATTTATGTTGAAACACCAGCCTATTTAATAAGCAATCTAGACCCCGATTATAAACCAGGATCGCATTGGATAGCCATATATATAGATACAAATGGTGTTGGACAATATTTTGATTCATTTGGACGAGCACCACCAAAATATCATAAGCAGTTCTTGGAAAGAAATACAAGAATATGGCAATTCAATACAAGGCGGATACAGAATGATTACACATCAGTTTGTGGAGAATATTGTATAATGTATTTGTATTTCATGTTTTCAGGTTACTATACAAGTTCAGATTTTTTAGATTTATTCAACGAAAATACAGTAGAGAATGATATATTTTTATGTGAGTTATTTAAATCAATATTTGAAGGCTAATAAAGAGTAGTTATGATTCATGCGTTTCCTTTAAAACCCATAGAATGAAGCAACGAGCCAGCGAACAATAGAGCGTCATTAGTAGGTGATTAAGCAATTAGATAACGAACTAGGGATTAGTTTTTCGAAAAGCTAACTTTGCAACCGTTAGAGATACGACGTCGGGAGTGAGCGCAATCGATTCAGCGTACCCCAAAACCTTTTTTTTTTTTTTTTTTTTTTTTTTTTTTTTTTTTTTTTTTTTTTTTTTAGGTTTCGATCTTGACCGAGGCACGGAGGGGGCTGAGGCAGCGAGGCATGGGAGGGGGCCAGGGCCTGGGGCAGAACCGGCGAATCCCCTACTACTTATTAGTTTCTAGAATATGTCTGCAAACATGGACTTTGGTTGCTTAATATTCAAATGAAATTGGAACTACGATTGTATGAAACGAGTGGAAACGAGTGACGGAGAGAGCCCTGTTAAAAATATTTAGTTGCTACTTACTTACTGCCTAACAATTAATAACTTTAGGCGTTATCAACACATCTTCACCATAAAGGAAGTGGTTGTAATATTCATAATAAAGCCACGTCAACGCACCTTAACTACTATTACGACTAAAAAAAACAATACAAATATTTTGTAGTAGGGTAGCTACCGTCTAACTTTTTTGTTAATTGATAATAATAATTGATAATAATGATAAGTTAGTGCCTACACCTGGAAAGTTCACTGGAAATAAAATTACTTATAAAAAGGTTATAGACGAAAGTTATATCTTTAATAGGATCCATAATCCGTGGAAACTCTTTTGATTTTCCAGACATAAAGTAGCCTATGTGCGACTCAAGCTATTTCGATGCAAGCTATTTCTTTACCTTTCATCAAAATCGGTTAAAGGAATAGGCCTTTGTAAATAAAACTCGTGGGAACTCTTTGATTTTCTGGGGTAAGATGTGCTTTTTTGGGATGCAAGCTATCTCTGTAATAGCATAATTATATAAGCTAATGGTTCATATAATACATTTAAATTAAGTAATTTATACTTAGCTTCCTATATATACTTATATAACCTTGTGTTTATTCTCAGCTTATTTGTATTTAATTTATGCATACATCTGACCGAAAAAGTAAGCGAAATAGTAGGACTACAAGGAAAGTGAACTAAAAACAGTGCAAACACAAGGATTATAGTACACTAGCTGTCGTCATTACCAAGGTACACATCAAACACCAATTCCAATTACCATGCTCGCATCGCACCGCAGCTAATTCGAGCGTGCGAACCGCCACGTGTGATCGTGCCCTTCGACCGTTCCAATTTTCGTTTACGAGCGACGGCTCCCGACTGAGGGTGGTTATACACTCTATTATTGTCATCGCCATCGCAGATAAGATGCGTTTGTTTGTGTAAATGGTGATGAGTTTTTTTCTAATTAAAATTTTATTGATATCCAGCGTTTTCCTAGATAACCTTGTTATCATAGTAGTATAATTGAAAAACAAATAATAACCAACAAATTATTTATCCATACTTACTAATATTATAAATGCGAAAGTGTGTCTGTCTGTCTGTCTGCTACCTTTTCACGGCCCAACAGTTAAACCGATTCTAAAGACATTTGGTACAGAGTTAGCTTATATCCCGGGGACGGACATAGGCTACTTTTTATCCCGGAAAATCAAAGAGTTTCCATGGGATTCCTACAGACCTATCCACTCAACCAATTTGTATGAAATTTGGTACCGAGGTAGCTTGCGTCCATGTTATTGACATAGACAACTTTTTATCCCGGAAAACCAAACAGTTCCCACGGGATCTTCAAAAACCTACATCCACGAAGTCGCCCGCATCCTCCAGTTGTTTATAAGCGTCTAAAAGATCAGAGATATAGGTAGAGGAAATGAAACGTTCGTACATAATTTATCGAATAGATTTTATTCTTACAGACAATTCCATTATATTTTTATTTCATTTACTAAATACAGATAGACGACAAGTATGTACCGAATATTGACACTTATAGTAGAAGTACATACTTAATTAGTGATCCTGTTTACCCTTATGTACATTGTTTCTTGATTCGCGATTATTTACATTTTCGCATTACACTGCCCTAATTACAAATTACAGTTACAATGTCGATTACTCTATTTCTTTTGGTCGAGATGTCGCCCAAGGCAAGTTCTTCTACGGATCTCCTAATTGCTAATTTAACTACCAAAAGAAACTCCGAGCATTAACTCTATCAATCGCCCGCTAAATGACTCTGAAGCTTTCTTGTAAGTTTATCTACGAGTATTATATAGGCAGGGTGTCGCTGGATTTATGTATCGTGGTATGTGGAAATCCCTAGACTCATGTACCTACAAAAGTGGACGTCTATGATGACGACGATAATAGTCGCTTTGCTTCTTACCCCCCGTCCACAGACTGCCCGTGCGGCATGGGAAGGAGCGAGGAACCGAGGCAGAGACGTAGTGTGGCCGCGTTACTCGCATGTTCCTCGTTCATACCCATCGCTCCCTATTTTATCGGTAGGTATGCAAAGGCGCGCACGCTGCCACAGTTTCGACATCCATCGCGTTGCATAGGCAAGCGTCTGCGGCGTCGCGATTAATTGCGCGAGTAGAGCAGTGTGTGGATGGGGGGTTAGGTTATCTACACTTTATAACAACACTAGCTGATGCTCGCGACTTCTTCCGCGTAGATTTACGTTTTTCAAAATCCCGCGGGAACCCTTGATTTTCCAGCATAAAAAGTCGCTTATGTCCTTCCCCAGAATATAAGCTAACTCTGTTAAATCGGTTAAACTGTTGAGCCGTGAAAAGCTAGTAGACTGACAGACAGACAGACATACTTTCGCGTTTATAATATTACTAAGTAAAAGTATGGATGAAAAGGAAACATTTGTGAGTTTGTTTTTTAAGAAGTAATTTTTGAAAAATTCCTTCACTAGTTGAAAGCTACATTATTTCCGAGTGATATAGGCTATATTTTATTTTCAGAAAAATTAGAGATCTCTGCGAAAATTGTAATAATGTGAAAGTCGGAAAAAATTGTCTCGACAGAGAGCTTCCGTGGCGTGCGCTGCGTAGGTAGGTACTTAGTGTAAATACTGCGTAAAATGAAGTTACATAAGAGAGCTACACGGGGCAAAAATAAACATAACTTGGAAACCAATAGCTTAGTAGCAAACCGTTGTTAGAATAGTATGTTTTTGCATATAATATAATATAATATATAATGTCATACATTGCAACTAAATATGAAAAATACAAATCGCCAACCAAGAAACAATGTAGAGACGTATTACATATCTAATATCATACAATGTTCCCTTAATTACAGAAATGCTTTCGAAAAATATTCCATAATTAGATATAGATACAATAATATATATTACAATTTTTTACAGTTATATAAATAATTTAGTCCTTTAGGGAAAAAATCATCGACAACAAAAGTTTACCTACCAAGTAGGTAACTTTCCCGGAAGAAAATATAGAAGCAGCTATGTTAAAAAAAGTAGCTAGATATTTATTTTAAAACAAGTGTAAATTAAAAATTTATAACACCCCCGACAAGTGAAAGTTACAGTAATAACTAGAAAAAAGCTGATAACTTTCAAACGGCTGAACCGATTTTCTTGAATTATAGCTAAGAACACTCTCGATCAAGCCACCTTTCAAACAAAAAAAACTAAATTAAAATCGGTTCATTAGTTAAGGAGCTACGATGCCACAGACAGATACACAGATACACACGTCAAACTTATAACACCCCTTTTTTTTGGTCGGGGGTTAATAACTGCATTGAATAAACTAGGTACCTATTTATTGTTACCCAAATTAAATATCATGTCAGTGAAAACTTGTGGCACAGGCATATGTAGGTATAATATTAGATGGTAGGCTTGATAATTCTGTGATTGCTTTTAGTTATTACACTAACTTGAAGTTATGGTAATTTTTAGGCCTCGGTTAATATCAAGTTAATAGGTATCTGTCACCTTAATGTCTGGAATTCATAACGTTTTTACCACACCTAAGTGAGTCTTCAATTAAGTTAATAGGTACAATAATTTTAGATAATAGACCTATAACTTGGTTACCTAGCGTTTTCATATAATGCTTTGAATAAAATGAACACCCCATAGTAGATAATTAATACATAATATAGAATAACACAGCACTAATTTGTACAGTACAGAAATTAACTATGTTTATAATAGTATCCCCGTCAACTCAGTTTACTTTGAATTGAAACAAACATGAATGGATATAAATATTCGCTATTATAAAATAAAATAAAAATGTGTTATTATATTAAGGTTTTTTTTATCAGGCGTGTAAAAAATATAATTGTCGAAGTGTATATACAATACCTATGGTATGTTTACCCACGAGACAATTACATTAGGTAGACAGTTAATAAAACAGTCGCTTAGCAAATAACTATTTACAGTAATATATTTTTATTTACACTGAAATTTTATCTATATGTGTGTACGCATCATATGTTTATCTTTACTTAAGGGTAAGCTATTAGAAATTAAACAATAAATACACTGACATAAAACAAAAACGTGTCAACTAACAGTTAAGTACTATCTTAAAATAGGAACCAAAATATCCGCTTATATTTTCAATCGCTAAATGTAAATAAATTAATTTAACTTAATAAATCTTCGATATCATTGATATTAATATTATAATCACATTTCTGTACACTATTCACATTCAATCACAATTTTTATTCAGTATAAAATATAATATTATATAGTACAGGATAAGATCGTAGTCAAATATATCCGAGGAGCGCTGAGTTTATATTTCTTTGAATTGATAAGTGTTTTCAGGACACATAAAATAAAGTTTTTTTTAAGCAGATGGATAAGGACATAACATTTTGAATACTCAGATCAGAAAAGCAATTTGAACTCGACTAAAAATAAATAACAACAGTTTCAACTGATATAAATTATAAGATCTCTACGGGTGCACCTACTCAACATAGGTACAAGCTTTCAATGCTTTCAAATCAAAATGAAGAGATAGTAAAATTATAACAATTTTCAGCATTACCCAGATATCATTTGTACAATGTACGAGCTATGTCCATTTACAATAGATAGATAAAACAATCACAATACATTTCGTGAAAAATAAAAGATCTAGTTATGAACTGAAATAATAAATGTAATTTTTTTAGTTTTTGTTATCGGCCAAGACGATTTGTAGATGAATATATGTTTAGGATAGTATTCTGTGCATAAAGAGGCAAGTTTTACAGTCAAATCTATCGTATGTATAATATATGTATTTACTAATGTATAAAATCTACATCATGAAAAAAAATTATTACGCTCTTCCAAATTGTACAGAGCAGCTCATCATTGAAACAGGAACGGCAAAAAAAACTGATAGTTGAGAAGAATCCTTAGTTTAGAATTGTTTCTACAAAAATCAACAACAAAGATCCATACTTTAGTTTAATTACTCATTGCTCTATATACAAACCTAATAGTTTTTTTTCTAAAACACAAAACAAAAAAGTTTTGGATATAAACTACCAAAACACTTTCACGTATCGTCACTTCGTTATGAAAGAAAAAAAAAATCACTTAGTCCACTTAAAAGCCAGTCGAGCCGCATCATTCGTGGTAGTCACGCGGCTCCGGCTTCAGCTACCACACCAGACCCTCGGGGTGTAGGGGAGGGGGGGCGTCGCCAAAGGTGAACTCGGGGGATGATGGCCGCGGCAGCACCAGGTGATCAGGAGGCGGGAACTGGTCCTGGAACTCGCCGCCTTGCAGCGTCTCCATTCCGCCTGCGAAACGACCTGCTCTCGTTAAAAGCCTGATACGCTATTTCGACAACTTAAAATTAACTTAACGGTAGCGTATAGATAGATAAACTAAACAGATTAGGTATGTAGTATGCAGATCGACCTGCGTTTAGAATAAACTTCGTCTGAGAAACACAGATTAATAACATAGCCACTAGCCAGTACTCGAAGGCTAGACAGTATTGAACAGTCCACAATATTAAATTCATACGACTAGCATTCATGTTTGGTCTTATGGAAAACATTTTGAGGTCATTAAATTATTATTATAAGCTATCGGTAGATCCTGCTTATTAAGTCTCCTATATTTTTTCATCCAAGATGAGAATGTTATTTATATGATAGGCCACATGACTATAAAATTGGTCCTATTTGTTATTCAAGTGGATCAGCAGGGTGATTCAGAACACTCGATTCGGTAAGTTATCGTACGATAAGACGTATTTTCATCACTCCGCTGACTCGACAATTTTTTGCAATGGAAATATCTTTAGGCACAATCTCGTTGTAGAGACATTAGTCTCCTTCAAAGTACATAAAAATTCTTAGTTTATTTTTATCCAAGTTATGAAAGAACATGTCACATGAGTTGAAGAAGAGTGAGAGGTAGGTATATTGGTGGAAATAAAAAAATCAAAGTGATCACCTACTTTGATTTTTACCTACCTACTCGTTGATGTACCTACTAAAACTTGATATTGTTTTGATTTGACTATCAGATGGTCACTGCTCCGTATAAAAACTGGATATTAAATAAAAAACTGATCCCACGCAAAGCATGGGACAAATAAGTAAAGTAGGTACATAAAAAGGTCATACTAGGATTATTTTTTTCTTGTAATAACAAGCGCTGTTTTACGACTATGTGCTATGAAGGATATTTTAAAGAATTTTCTCACGTATACTTGAGGAATTGTGTTAGAGAAAAAAAAGGATTAACTAAAACCTAATTAAGTATTTTTAAATCGAAGCAAAAAGAGACCACCAAGACCATGGACATTTTCGTATAATCCTGGACCCAACAGTATCTAATCACTATCAGACCTACTAGACAGGACTTATCTTTCCGAACGAAGTTTTGCGGCCTAAATCACCTTTTTGCTTACAACTCTAGAGTGGCCAAACTGCCAGAGTCATACTAAATTTAAGAGCTCCATAGAACACGACTTTCTTTTAAATAGCACTTCTTTAGGTACAAATAGTTCAATCTATTACAATTATTGTACGTATATTTTTTTCAATAACATAAAGAAGTCTTCTCACCTGGCTGGTTAAAAGGCATAGCCGGTGGTGGATGGAAGAACGGCGCGTCATGGTGAAACGGCGGGCCATAACCAAATTCGAACTTCCCATCTGCTGTCGCGAAGTATGGGAACCCCGGCGGCCCTTCCTCCAGCCCTCCCGGGGAGAGGTTCATGGGGAAGCCTCGCATCTTGCGGGAGGAGCCGAAGAAAGGGCCCCTTCCCATTGACGTAAGTTGCTTTAAACGCCTTTCCTTCGACCGCTTGTTTTGAAACCAGACCTGTGGAAGAAAATGAATGGTTAGTTTCAAATAATAATTTCAACTGCTACGTCACCTAATTAAAAAAGCGTTGCATTAAAATCCGGCGTTGCGCTGGAAATACAACAGTGCGCGATAAAAAAGCATTGACGTATGAACAGATACTTGGGAATTTATTTGTTCTATTTGAACGCTTTTTTAACGGACGTTAAAAAAGCTCTCGTATGAATGAGGCCTAAAAGTCCCGAAAAAAAAGTGCTACGGGCTACGGATACATGCCTCTCCAGAATATCACAGGCTTTGGAAATTGATAGGTACTCGACGTCTCACAATCAAAAGGCGCAGGTCTAGTACTATTATCATTCATGCAAATTGCCAGCCCACTACTGAGAACGGGTCTCCTCTAAGAATGAGAAGACTTTTCGTTGGATAGGGTATCGTTAGAAGCTTTACATCATCCCGAGTGACACTGGCTATAATTTTTTTTAATTCAATATAGCAGAGCAGTAGTGTCTTTTAATTTTCGCTTGTCAAATACCAATTAAAAAAACAAAGAAAAAATGCAATACCCACAAATAAAAAATGTGAAGCTAAATATTTCATGCTCTTTTCTTCTGTAACCGCTCATAAGCTCTGTGGTTGCGTTATATTGTGTGTTAGTGATATTGAGTTTGTTTTACTGTTAAAATGTATTACCGCAAACACAAAGTCACTGTATGACTTGACAAACATATTTTATGCTAGGTTACGCTCACACCTTTGCTCGGATTGTCGTCGATATCCAATACCTAAACCCTAATAACAAACAAATCAAAAACATGTCGAATGAGGGTATATAGTGATTTTTACAAACATATTTTTTCCAAAGATCCATGATCTTTCTCTTGCAAAACAAAATTAGAGGCAAGTTTTTTTGGTGTGAACAAAAATGCCAACAATGCATTCTATATTGAGTACCTACTCTACTACGAGTCAAACGCGGTGTAAAAGAAAATAGTTTTCAAAAATTATTTTCGAGTACCTACTTACTAATTAAAACTGTACACAAAAATACATATGTTCGCTTGAAAACGGTAACACTATGAAAGCAACACTACACGCATTATAATTTTCGTATAATTTAGTGTAACTAAATCATAAAATCACGTCAGACGGTCGTTCAGAATTTACGGTGAGTTATTGATAGGGGTGTCACCACTTTTTTATAAAGAACAGCGTTTTCTTATAGCAGGTATATTTATACCTACCTACCTACTTAGTTCCAATAAATCTGTGCGATGTAGAGCAACATCGAGGTATGGATTTTAAAACGGTGTTTACACGTCTTGGTTATTATGAAAGAAGTGTTACGAAAACTTTTAAAGAAATTACTTGATTAGATAGATAGACCAAGATTGGCATGGAAGAAGATTTCGGTTATATTTAAGCTAGAAAAGAAAACATTTTTTTGATAACCATTCCTTTGAACCATTACATTGCAGCACTGTTTTGCAATTGAAAAAACACCAGTTGGTGTCAGCCCTGTACCTTGCCGCGTGGCAAGCCGCATCCAATCTATAAGTTGGTCTTAACGGCGATATCGCACTTCACGTGTGAGAGTGCCATTACATTAGCCACGGTACAGAGTGACATAGTTTTAAATTGAACCTGACAATGGCATTGGATTTTTCTATACTAAGAGCAGGAAACTTGACTTATATGTAAAACCGAAGAAATGATGTCTCCCCAGGTAGATATTTGAACGAAAGGACTGAAAGGAAATATTAGTGGAAATTGGGGGAGGTTAAAATACCACAGGTATGCTTAACTTATCCGTAGATAGGTAGATAGATAGAACACTTTATTGTACACAAAAATACATATAAAGGAACAAAACACAGAAAGAAGAAAACAGGAAAACAATTGTGTGCAAAGGCGGCCTTATTGCTTGGAGCAATTTCTACCAGGCAACCTTTGCTGAAAGGAGAAGCTAGTGTGTGTTGTGTAGGTAGGTAAGTAGTAGGTACAGCAATTACTTCGTTCTATATAGGTAAGGATGAAGTGACGCAGATAAAGAAATAACAAAACCGTTTTAAGTTCCTTTTGTGTCATTACTTTACACTTTTAACTCCCGTAGACACTTCATCTCCCCTACAAAGGCCCTTCAAGTGACCCTGTGAGGGCTCATTCGTTAGACTTAAGACCACAACTACGACTCTGTTTTAATTAAAACTTATTACTTATCAATAAACTTATTAGCAAACTTTTAATCTACCTAAATTCATCAGGAACTGACCAGTCTCAAGGACTACAGTCCATCATCGTTTGACTTCAATTTGCACGTAATTAATTAAACAAGCTTTAAATAACAGAGTAAATTCAGCGGCAAATAAACCATTTTCATTATTTCACACATTAAAAAACAATTTGTTTTGCCAAAGTGATTTTATTGTTGTACGCGGAAGTGTTTCTAAGTTGGAACAAAAGCAAGTGATGTTTACTCTTCTATCGGTAGTAATTAAGTTTTTTTATTTTTATATAAATCTCTAAATCTATTCGTCTTTGAGTGCGATAAATTGCGTTTTAACCTTTAACCTGAAGAAGAATTATTTTTATACGATTTTATGCCTTCTTTTTAACAATATCGGGTAAGTGTAGGTACTTATTCATATACTTATCTACCTTATACTGCCGTTGTTAATTTTTATAGGTGATTTTAATACTAAATTGTTAGCCTATTAAGTATTTAGTAAGGTATTTTATGTTTATTAGTAGCCTCTGTTCGCATAAACATATGATTTACACTTTATTGGACCGTCATCATAACACCGATACAACTATGTTGATGATTTTACGTAGAAGCTAATGTAAAATCCAAGGTTCCATCATTAACATGATTGCCAGCTTGTCTAGCAATTTTCGTCGCATACCTAAGTACGGTCGGCATCCGAATTCGAGTAGCAATTCCGCGAAACTATTGAATCAAAAACCTGGCGCACTTATGACCTTTTTCTATAAACCCGCCACACACACCTCACGCATGTGCATAACCTGTAAACAATTAAAGTCTCAGATAGTAAAATCAACCCGTATAATGCAATGTAAATCGGTTGGAGCGCAAACAGCAACTGAAGCTTGTCGTTCCCCGCCACGTCCTCGCCCTAGCGCCATCTTTTTCGTCTCGATGGAGGGGGCTCTGACGTCACGACCACAGCATAACCACCAACATCAAGCAACACCGAACGTGAGAACGAGTTGTTGCCAACACGGCCATGCTGCATGGTGCCCGCCCCGGGCACCCCACGAGTCGGGATAAAATTACTGCAAAATAAACAACCGTTAACACCTGATTCACATTACCTACTTGTAAGGATCCTTCCTAACTTCTAAGGAATATTGCCCATTCATTGTCACTTATCACTTAACAATCATACGACAGCTCGCAACTTAACAAGATACCTCCACTATGTACTCGTAAGATCCAGGAATATTGTCCATTCGTTATCACTCATCACAACAACAGCTTTCAATTTAAAGAACAAAACAACCGCATCTAAAGGGACTTTGCCACACTTAGGGGACCAGATTTGTCGTAGTTGAAAACCAACTGCACTTAAAGAGCGTTTCGCTCACTTAAATGCAGCAAGTTGGTCAAGACCACTTGCACTTAAAGAATATTTCGCTCACTTAAGCGTACCAAGTTGGTGAAGACCACTTGAAGACCACTTGCACTTAAAGAACATTTCGCTCACTTAAGTGTACCAAGTTCACCTTCAAGTTCCAAGCATCATAGAAGACCACTTGAAGACCACTTGCACTTAAAGAGCATTTCGCTCACTTAAGCGTACCAAGTTCGCCATCAAGTTCCAAGCATTATAAAAGACCACTTGAAGACCACTTGCACTTAAAGAGCATTTCACTCACTTAAGCGTACCAAGTTCGCCATCAAGGTCAAGCATCGTAGAAGATCACTTGAAGACCACTTGCACTTAAAGAGCATTTCACTCACTTAAGCGTACCAAGTTCGCCTTCAAGTTTAAGCATCGTATTCCAATGTGATATTTTATATTCATGGTACAATATTCCCAATTATCTTTCGAATATTTTATCAAAGTTCAAGCTTCGTATCCCAGCGTGATATCTTATATCCATGGTGCAATATTCCAACTAATTAATCTTCCAAAATTTTATCACGGCTCGCTGTATCAATTATGTTGCTATACATACTTAATTTTAAATAGATTACTCAACATAATACACAGGGTAGCCTTGCCAACACGGTTTTTAATACTCCATGAATATTCTTTAAAGAAGCAATGCATTAGCACTCACGATTAACATCAGATCATACCTCTTTACTAAATCTCAAAATTCTTTACTAAATTCTGAACACATACTCAATGCCATAGCATCGTGCACCCACACAGTGCTCCGACACTATTCATCCACGTATGCAATCACCACACTATCTTTATCTACCGCGCATCCACGCAAGGGATCACCGGTGCCTAGTTCACCATAATACAAGGTATTTGATCTCATAAGAATCATATTTGATCTCATCCGTTTTATTTTAACTATCAATGCTTTATTATTATAAACGGATCATTTGATTGCAAAGCTGGTGCTACCAAAGTTAACTTTAAATAATTATTATCATACTAAAACTATCACTTTTTAAACTAATCAATATCTTAACTGCAGTTATATCAATGATTTCACTAGTTCACTGCATTATTAATTACAAGGGTTGGTCACCAAATATAATCTTATAACCCACAAACTATTTTAATTCATGAATTACTCTAGTATCAAACAATAATAATAATTGGTATTTCATATTCCATATATGCAAATATTAAATTACGCTATCTCAAATAATTATTAGGCTAATTAAAAATGATAAACAGAGAGTCATGGATTATGAGCGACACCGATGCATGCCACTGCCAAAACCAAGACTTTCTTTTTAACTCATTCATCTGTCCATTCGCGCAGGGAATTCATCTACTGCCACTGTATGCTATTTAATATTTCTATTCGCACAATATACTCTTACTGTCACTCTTTATTATTTTCGGCCCGTCCTGATTATAGCACAGAATTGCAGCTGAGAGCATAAAAATGTTGCATTTGTCTACCCTCTTATTGTAATCTTTTTAATGAGAATTTCTCAAGTTAATACTACCCACTTAGCTATCCGGACAAGAATATTTCTTTGTTCAACGCAAATGTGAAGCTTTTACCCAAATTTGTAATATTAGGTATTAACTACCAACATAAATCATAGTTATTTTTTTAAATATTATTCTAATTTGCATTATTAATGATATACTATAACTTTACAAACTAAATAAAGCTTCATTATCATATTATACACACCACAATCCGTAATTATTATTTGTTTTTGAAGCAGGTACCCAACAAATGCAACAAAACTTTTGAATTGAACAGACTACAGGCAATAGTTCTAACTCTGAAGAGAAATATTACTTTCATCGTTACTAGTCTGTCTGTGTCTATTTTATTAAAATATGATGTACAATCCTTTTACCTTCGTTCTAGTTCAATCTAATTGACTTGTACATGTATACAAAACGGTTCTCTGTTTGGATGTACAAAAAATAGCTAAAATGCTTTCAGAGGTCAATGTGTATACGAGTCTACTACTATTACATTACTTTTCTCGGGGATAAACCAAATCGGATCACTCTGTTACATTCCGTCCAAGCAAGTTATTACTCCCTAGTACCCAATAGGTACATACCTATAACGTAAAAATAAATTCGCTTAACGCAATTGAATCAAAAGGAATGTTAACACATTTTTTTTTATTACCTTTTTGTAATTCTGCTAAAAACCCTTGTATCAACAAAAAATTCAGCTTTATCTTTAAATAGAAACGTTACGTAAAATTATTCATCTTGTATGCCAAAAGTACGCCCTAATATTATAACGCTCTAGTCAAACATCATATTGTAATGCATGGCAAATTATTTTGACGATTCAAAAGCATTTGTAAAAGTTTACTTGAATTATTATATTATATTCTATTCTTTTATATTATATCATATTCTATTCTAGTCTAGTCTATTCTATTCTATTCTATTGTATATTGAATATTATATCGAAAAGGGGATGCTTATGTCGATGATCACGCAGAATATAAAAAAAATAAAACTAAAACTTCATATGTAAATAATCTTTACTGTAATAATTTAAAGTTATTATCTATCTAATTAATTATTTACTTAGGTAGCACTAAGGTAAACCTGTACAGTACTTATTTAAAACTGCAACAAAGGCTCTTTTTTAAATATTTACTGATTTAAATAACCTGTATAGCAATAATAATAGATGAAACAAAAGAAACAATATTTAAACAAAACTAAAAAAATGGCTAATCCAAAAATGTTACTACAGTGTGCATGAACTATTGTATGAATATACCTCAATAATACGATATAAGAAGATTGTAATAACTTTGTTAACCACTTTTTATTTGTAAGTACTTTTTTTTTTTTTAAAGTCTGATTAATTATAATAGGACATAATTTGAAAACTCACATAGTCTTTATTTATATGTGACCTTTTTATTTTATTTTTATTTAATGACCATTAATTCATAATTTTTGCTATTCATATTTCATAAGAATTGTAATATTACCTTTGATTATTTACATATGTTTTACTTTGCAACGCCCCAACGGGGTTTCATGTTGTAATATTATGATATTTTTTTTTTATTTATGATGTAAGACATGAATGCAAATAAAGAAAGAATAAAGAATTACCTCTATAAAGATACGAAAATTCTAAATATAAGTCACTCGTACGCGCTTCAAACTTGTATTCCTATCAAGAAAATAATAACAGGATATATACACTCCCAATTATGCTTTAAAAGAAGAACAATTACGAAAACTTCCCTAAAAACTAGTATTGTAAACGTATGGATGTTATTACTTACCCACACAATTATTCAATGTAGATAATATGAAGTACTAAAATGGATACTTGATATCATGTGCGTAAGTACCTACCATTGTAAATGTAAATAGCTGTAATTCCTGATATCTAAAAGGACTGTTATGCTCTTTATTGATAAATAAATGTTTTTAAACTGAAATCCCTTTACTAACGATTTTGATATGCGCGGACAACTACCTACTTCCGGTATCTATAAACGCCTCGTGACATGTATCAAAAATATACACTTTTTAACCCATATATTATGTAACATTTACTTACAATTAATATAATAACTTATTATTATAATATTAATATTGACATTTAATTAAGAGACATGTTACCATAGAAATTAATTCAATTTTTGGTCTCATTAGGATTATTTGTACGGATTATTCCTGATGAGTATTAAATATTTGCATGCTTATTAAGTAGAATATGAAGGTCGCTGCTTAGTTATAATTTTGAACTCAACAACTGATATTCAGCAAATAAATAAATTCCATTTCATTTCAGTATACGAGTTCGGGATTGGTTATCATGATTTATATCTGAGCTAACATTTCACTTGTGAAGTTTGACTAACCTAAGACATTCTTCGATTACTTTTACCACTACCACTATAACATTATAACTTGTTCGTCACGTATACTACCCACATGTTTAATATTTTTATTATAAAAACTTCTATATAAATAACAAGCTCAATCGTCACACGTTTTCAAATTATTATCTTCTAAGGACGTATATTACTTATTCTACTATAATAATTGACCCACTATAATTTAAATAATATTTTGTTCGAAAAAAAAGTTGAGACAAACGTGAATTTAACATTTAGTTCCAAAATAAAATTCGAACAAACTAAAAATTAACCATTTTAAAACATATTCCTTTGAATTTGGAACTAAAAGACAATTTCGTTTACCGATCACTATTCCCACGAGGACCACTTATAGACTGTACGCAATATTAAATCGTGCCAGACTTTTAGCTGATACCTTCAACTTAGTTTAGTAACGAATTATCTCACCTGACTATACAAAAGTTTGAGAATACGATTTAGTAATTTAAACCATATTCACTTAATCTTTAATAATTATTCAAAGTACTCACAGTTTCGGTATCTTTACGAGATACCTTATTACGTTTCCATCGCGGCCGACGGTGTCCTGGCACTTGAAGACCTCTAGGTGGAAAAGTACGTTTGCGTTTCGACCGATTTTTCCTCAAAGCGTAAGTTACTACACACTTCTGATGTAAACAATTAAAGTCTCAGATAGTAAAATCAACCCGTATAATGCAATGTAAATCGGTTGGAGCGCAAACAGCAACTGAAGCTTGTCGTTCCCCGCCACGTCCTCGCCCTAGCGCCATCTTTTTCGTCTCGATGGAGGGGGCTCTGACGTCACGACCACAGCATAACCACCAACATCAAGCAACACCGAACGTGAGAACGAGTTGTTGCCAACAAACCGTGCCACGCAAATATGATCATTAAGGTGCTAAACGACTTACGGCCTTTGACTGTAGCTTAGCTAGGTCCTCAAGCGAAATCAGTTTTTTTTCACATTGTTCCCTTGAGGCAAAGGATAGCACTTTATCTATCATCATCAACTCATCGCAGGCTCACTACTGAGCACGGATCTCCTCTTAGAAAGAGAAGGGTTTAGTCGTAGTCTGGTTCCAGAAAATCGAAGAGTTCCCACGGGATTTTTAAAAACCTAAATCCACACGGACGATATCGCTGGCATCATCTAGTATTTTGTAATTGGAGCAACCGGATCTTGCTTGATTCAGAAGCTATTATAATATCGCATTCCTACTAGACTCGTAAATAATAAAAGATTTCATCACCAATTAGTTCATATCAAATTAACATTGGATTTAATAGTTATCTACATATTATAAAAACGGTAACATGTTACAAAACGGCCGTCGGTAGTCGCAAGAGGTACCTTGAACAATCACTGGTATTCTGTACGCCTATTCCGATATACTTACATAAAAAGAGAAAAAGAGACAAGTGCGAGTCGGACTTGCACACGAAGGGTTCCGCACCATAGACTTTTTATCAGTTTTCCTGTAATCTATAAGAAAAGAACTATTTTCTGTGCTCTTTCAAGCTTTTAGGCACAGTAATTTCGGAGTTAATGGGGAGGGGGGTTTAATGCTCAATTTTCATCTATTTTCTAAATTAACTCCTAAAACTAAGTATTTAATTTTTTTTATTTCTAATTTGCCCCCAAAAGTGACCCCCATTATTTAAAACAAAAATTCGTAGGTGTACCAAATCTAGTAGAAGTCAATTGGCTGAGACCTACTGACAGACAGATAGACAGAGACACGAGTGATCATATTATTAGGGTTCTGTTTTTTTCTGCGTTACAGAACCCTAAAACAGATTATAAAAATGTTCCGTTACGTTATGTTCGAACTTATTTATACAGCACTTAATTACTTAATTGGTTCTAATAGTTTAATCACTAGGTATACTCCATAGATATGTATATACTCATATTATATACATGCGACACTATGTTTGTTTCTTGGTTTGTCCTTCAAAATCTTCAAAATCATCGCAACGGAGCGACGTGATTTTTGCATGAATATATATCTACCTACTTAGTTAGAATTGGACGGTGAGATAGGCAACTTTTTATCACGGAAGAGAGTTCCCACGGGATTTGTAACGTAAAGACGAACTTGAGCTTTAAAACAACGTTGTTAAGGTCTATTTTTCTTTGAATGCTGAACTTTTTCGACACTCGATTTCTATCAACGTAGTCGGTGTGATGTAAAATCTTATACTAAGCTCACTGCACCACGGGGTTTCGCCCGTACAAGCCGAGCGGTGTTAAACACTATATTTCATACGTCTACCGCTGGGAGAGCCCATTCTTTTACCGCAACTCTGACGCCTTATAAACCCCATAAAATCCCAGTATTAAGCACTGCACTTACAGTTCATATGAAGGTGGGACGCGGATGTTTCCCACTGACTTTGCTCCGACATTAAACGCTAAAATGAAACTGCCGTGATCGCAATCTTCCAGAAGTAAAGTGTGTAGTGAGTACATCGTGTGAAGGTGATCGCATACCGAAAAAGTACGTTTTTACAATAAGCTCCTAGAAGACATTGGAATTGTCTCTCAACCAGGTCAATGTATTTACTAGAAAGCCTGAAAATGGGTTGCTTTAACAGCTTTGATAGTTCTAATAAGTTTTAAGTGATAATGTGAAATGGTGATGACAGATGACTGATGATAAAAATAATACCCAGCTGTGGGCTTCTCCTAGATCAGGGCGCGTTTGGAGCCCTCGTAACTTTAGTTTTAAGTTTGTATAATTAATTAACACTATTAAATCAATACATATTCAACAATAGTTAATTATTGGCATTAAAAAGTGAACAATGGCTCCTATTTTGAATAAATGCCTTGAATTCTTCAAGAAATACCTAATACGTGCGCACCGAATCGAGAGCTTCCTTGCAGTTGTTACCACGAACTGACAATGAAATATGATACGAGTAATAAACCTAACTCTAAAGCGCCAGGCAAACGGCGTTACTTACGCGTTTCTCCGACAAGGTTTTTGCGATTTATTTACCTTTTAAGTCAGCTAAGGGCTAAGTAAAACGAAAGTATACCTAGCAGGTACGGGTACATACATACCAGTCGCATAGTCGCACCTTGTACAATAAAGGTATGTGTCTATTGTCTTACGACAGTGTGCGATCACCTTAAGGCTCCGCTAGAGTAGTTAAGGTATTGTTTAAAAGCCGTTATTAAATGTTAGTAAAATGCATGAGCATGAGGTTTCAGCTGTTTTGCAATTTTAACCAAATGCCCGTTGCCTGTAGACTTTTACTCAGAGTCACTTTTGTACGTCAAGAAAATGCTTAGCGAAAAAGTTATTGTTATTTATGTGGTTGGTTGGAAATAAAGAGACGATTAATATAAGAGATCAGCGAGGATATTGTTCTGCCCTGAATATACAAGTGTAAATTAAAAATTTTCAACACCCCCGACAAATCATTTTCAAATAAATAATTATGTATATCTAGGCAACGTCCATCTTGACAGCTTGACATTTGTCAATTGACACTTGAATATTATGAACCTAAGGGTTATCTAACCTTCTTTTCTACAAGAAAACTAGAAAATAGCTGATAACTTTTAAACGGCTGAACCAATTTTTTTGGATTATAGCTAAGAACACTCTCGATCAAGCCACCTTTCAAACAAAAAAAACTAAATTAAAATTGGTTCATTCGTTTAGGCGCTACGATGCCACAGACAGATACACAGATACACAGATACACAGACACACAGATACACACGTCAAACTTATAACACCCCTCTTTTTGGGTCGGGGGTTAAAAATTAACGACAACGCTCTTACCTGCGGTAGACTAGTGATGTAGATTGTAGAGTCAAGAGAACTTCGTAATATGACATTATTTTTACAAGACATCCAACTTACGACATCAATATTAATATTATAAATGCGAAATTGGGTCTGCCTGTCTGTCTGCAGATAGCTTTTCGTCGCTTAATGTTTAACCGATTTTGACGAAATTAAAAAAAAAACAATAAGTAGGTATATCTATCTACCCGATTGGAAAATGTGCTAGTAAGTTACGAATCCTGTTTATTGTGAAAACTTTATTGGCTAACTGTATTTATCTAGACTAAGGTTAAAATTATGTAATAATATGTATAGGTAGCTGTTTGTTTTCCAAATACAAAAAAAATTACAGCTATAAACATATTAGGTAGAGTAAAATCACCTTTCTGATTAGATCAAAGGAACAGCCGCGTCGGTCTGAATCAGTCATCATCAAAATCATTTCGGACGACAGTGTGGTCGCGACGGTTTTGTAAAATCATCGCCATTCATCATCGGTGGTGTGCACAGAGTTCGGAATCAGGGTAGGCATTAATTAGGTATATGGGTAGGTACCTATATATTTTCAGGCAGGGCGCAATGAAAACAGCATTGAACTGTTTCAACTAGGGTAGTCCTTTTGTGCCTCTATGGTCTGCACGCCACTGTTCATCATGTGGACATTCAATAAAAAGAAATTATTAGTGTTTGACAAATCATTAGTTTCACTCGACTTCTAAATGATTATCAAAAAAAATATAAAAATTGATTAGTAGAAATTTGAAGTAGGTAGGTACCTATCTCGGAAAGGTGCTAGGTACCTTTTTAATTGTGAATAAAACTTTTTTATTGTGATTAAATACTTTAAAAACATTGTTGGTTTCCAGTGTTTAAAACATCCCTGAAATTGTATTTTAAGTCACAAACTTATTAAATTTTATTATTGCATGAATCGATCGATCGATGGAGTCACATCACTAAGCAGAGGCGCCCCAGCGCTAATGAGTCGACATAACAAAATAAACTGCAACGGACTGTCTATAAAATATCGTGGTATCGTGATCAACCCATTGCCGGCCCACTACTGAGCACGGGTCTCTTCTCAGAGTGAGAAGGGTATAGGCCATAGTCTGCTACGCTGGCCCAATGCGGAATGGCAGACTTCACAGACCTTCCTCACGATGTTTTCCTTCACCGCTGTAAAGTTAGAGGTACGTGCCCGGGATCGAACCCTCAACTTCCGATTAGGAGACGGACGTTCTAACCACTAGGCTATCACAACTTAAGTATAAAATATACTAATTATCATAATTCGGTGGATTTTACGCATCTTCGTGCATGGAGTGGTACCTAGTTACTTTCGGTAAAATCATGACGTCCACTACTGGACAGGTCTCTTATGGGGACTCATAAGGACCAGTCTTGCGACGCCTTAATTTTTTTTTTTTTTAATAAAGAATATCGGCCATGTTAATTGACTAATATTCCCCTTTCCTCTCCAACTAAGCGTCAGGCTTGTGCTAGGAGTAGGTACGACAATAGTGCAACGGGCGGGGTTTGAACCGTCGACCTTTCGGTTTTCAGTCCACTCCTTTACCGGTTGAGCTATTGAGGCTTAAATTAATGCTGCGGATCCCTGCGACTCGTTTTATGTCGTCTTTCCGCCTATTGGGGCTCTTCTCGTTGCGCTCTCCGGTGCGAGGTCACCTATCTAGCACTTTGGGACACCAAGGTCCATCGGTTCTTCGATCTATGTGTCCTGCTCATTGCCACTTCAGATTCGCAACCCGTTGATCTATGTCGGTTAAATACTCTGGTTCTTCTATGGATCTCCACATTTCTGATTGATCACATATAGAAACTTAGCTCCGATTTCTATTTATCTTGTACGTACCTCAGTTGGGCATTTAGGTAATTGAGTTGTACAATATGCAAAGCGTCTAACAAAATATAACTGCGTAACGGACGGTGTCATCACTATCGTTGTCTATCATAAGAAATTCAGTGCTTATGCAATCACAAATTCAGCGTTTGACCGCATTTTTTTGATACTGCGTACACCTATTGCATAGCTAAATTATTTATTAGAGGTCTAGGTATTGAGATACGCAATAGGCTTGAATAACTATTGGTCTTTTAGAAACCTAAGGTTTATACCTAAGATTACTATCGTATAGGTACGTATTAATGTAATACCTAGTCGTATTTAGCTTTTAATAATCTTGAGTCTTAGTTCTAAGTTAGTCAAAGTTAGAAATCGCAAAAGCTAAATCAAGGAGAAATGTTTAAAGGTTTTATCTATCTCATTTAAAGTCTTCAATAACGAAGCGAGTTTTATCATAACTACCAAAACTTGCCAGACCACTAGCCAGACTTGGTTCATGTTTCAGTATAACAGGCTGTTAATTTAAAAGCCTTTTTCTTTAATCCTGCACAATTCCATCTAAATCCTTAGATCCTAATGTGTAATCTGGCAAGTAAGGTGACCAAGGTGAACTAGTAATTTGGTCTTAGAGAGTTGAGAGCGCCCCAGCGGGCGGCCAACTCCCGCTGGGCCCGACACAATACCAACTTAACTATAATACTTAAGCACCGAACAGTTGTTCGGCATTTTGTTTTCATTTTTCTTCCCGCCATAAACAATGTCATGCGCCATATGGGAACGGGTGAACGCCGATTTGGGCGCCCTAGTGATTTCGCGCACACAAATCTACCGCGCTGTAAATTTTTATCCGACTGCGGCAAAGCCAAAAGGAAGGGTTATTGAAAAACATAACACGTTCATTAGCCTTGGCGTTTACCTCTAGAACTTTTAAAATCGTCCACTGAGTATGCAATCCTTATCATGATGGGTTCCCAACGAGTCACACTCAAACGTGTCACAGTGTGACTCGTTGGGATATCACCAAATTTTTTTTCCCATCGAGTCAAACTGTTACTAGTTGCAACCTTTTTATATTATACATTTGAGTCATAAGCACTTAACAGTGTTATCGGCATTTTTTCTTCTTTTTTTTTTCGTCATCAACAATGTCATGCGGCATTTATGGGAATGGGGAAACGCCGATTTGGGCATCCTAGCGGTTTTTGCGCATATATCAACTGTAGGTATGAGACTGCGAGTGTTAATTTATGAGGAAATAAAATAAGTTCACTAAACTATCTAGACATAATATAATATTTTCATTTTGTTGAACGTAATAGAATGAAAAAATGAAATGTCATGCGCCATTTACGGGAATGGGTGAACACCGATTAGGGCGCCTAGCGGTTTTGGGAAGACCGCGAGTGTTAATAAGTTTCAGAGGCTGCTAAATATGTGTCTGTTTGTCCTTTTAAAATTACAATTTATTACAAACAAACAAATATTAAGTGTCAATAAAATTCAAACGCACCAGAACAGTACAAAACAAACCGGGAACGCATTTAAAAAAGGAACGCTGAGATGGCGTGGCTGAAGCCGCGACCACACCGCACGCGCACGGCCCATGTACAGCCAATTGGCGTAGCAAAAGGTAAAAGTAATTATTTCCGCGCGCCTTCATACATCTTATTTGTGTGTTCGTTTGATATACTACGTAGCATTTACGTATGTATATTATAATTTCATACAGTTTTATGGATTTACTTGGAGGCAGAATTACATGTTATTCACTGCTTAGCATTTTATAAGTTGGAGTACAAATACTCATGAGTAACACTCTCTTGAAACTGAAACATTCTAGAATAGGTACATTTCAAAATATGATTGCACAATCTGCACTGGAAACATACAATTTATTTGGTGGAATAAGATTGATATATTATGTAGTTGCCATGATAGGCACATTTCAATCGTAATTCAATGGTAACGGGCTAAGAACCACTTTTTGAAGCATGGTCGAAGTTGTCGAGTACGTAAACACCGCGCCATTACCTATCATGTGTTTGTACCTCTGCGCGCATAAATATGTCACACACACTAACATACGAATTTGTCTTCACTTTCTGCAATACGAACGTAATATGAGCTTTACCTGTCTGGAGTTTTATAATATATTTGATACATGCTAACATATAACAATAACTAGAGTTATAATACACAGCAAATTGATAACTCCATTGCAACTTGCATAAATTCGAAAACTTCTAAACTTTTTTGCCTCTTTTTTGTATAGCATAAGTGCAGACATCGACATCAAGACTGATAAAACTATGTGACATATTAAATTTGTTCACTTCACGGATAAACCAGTTCAAGTCAAGAAAAACTGCAGCGACAGAAATCACAGCGTAGGAAAATTTAGTAAGACGTTTGTTCAACGATCGTTGCTTCATTTCATACCAATGGACAAAAACTGCTTCTTAGCAATTACCAAAACGTTTACAAAGTAACGCAGTTTTTCTGGTTTTTCTGCTTACAATAGTTTAAGGAGAAGAATTTATTCACTTACGACGTTTTCACGGTCAATAAAGGCGCGAAATCTTCGTACCCATTCCATTACGATTACGAAATCGTGATCGTAGCCATAGAATATTTTACGACGATACACTAACAGACAGTTAAAAGTTTAAACGGCATATCTACGGCATAACTAATAAATTAAAAAGGTAACTCGTAGAATGTTTTATGACTCTATTATTCTATTACTAGCTGATGCCTGCAGCTTCGCCCGCGTGGATTTAGGTTTCTAAAAATCCCGTGGGAACTTTTGATTTCTCAGAACAAAAATAGCCTATCCGTAATAGCCCGTCTCCGGGATGCAACGTGTTTCTGTACCAAGAAAAACATTCGAACGGACGATCCTTTAAAAATCCCGAGGGATCACCAGGATTAAGGAATGCAGTTCTTAACAGCATCAGGGTTGAGGAGTTGGGTCCTCGAGGTTACCTTCAATATCAATCAATTTATAACCGTCAGTTTCTAAATCCCATCAGTTTTGGTGGTCAGGTCCCCTGCAGCATCAGGATTGAGGAGTTGGAATCCAATTTTTTTACGAAACAATGTCGCAAAGTTCTTCTATCGATTAAAAAAAATACGCAAATCGGTTCAGAAATCTCGGAGATTTCGGTGTACATAGGTAGAAAAACACAACTCCCTTTTTGAAAGTCGGTTAAAAAAGTAGCCTATTAGAATTACTCTATGGTCAATCCTCTATTTGTCTGTGAAAATCCCGTCAAAATCGGTTCAGCCGTTCCGAAGATTAGCCTTTTCAAACAGACAGACAGACAAAAATTTTAAAACCAGGTGATTCAGTTATGGTATCGTTCAAATAACCATATGAGCTTAATATGTGGTAGTTATTTCGAAATTACAGACAGACACTTCAATTTTATTTATTAGTAAAGTATAGATACAGTACTATAGAGTATGTGAAGAATTGGAATTTTGACCCGACACCTCCACTTTAAGTACCTCATTGTATTGATGATTAAAATGGTCCAGGATTCACATTGATCACAACTTTAAATAGCTACCTACTCGTACCTAAAAGATTAGCAGATGGTAGCTTCAACCACGCGGGTCTTTAAATTCAATTTAATTCCCGTGTTTTGACCGGGATAGAAAGTGTAATTTACAGTCTCCAGAATAAAAGCTATATCTATATCTGAATCACTTGTTAGATGTATGAAGCTAATATAAATTCGTAATAATTGTCCCTTTTTATTAATTTTCAGGAAGCAAAGCTTGAAAACTTCTCTAGCGCAAAGTAGGATTGTGCATGGATTTATTCAAAGTGCCTGCCTCGCGAAAATTAAAATAACCACCATTTAGAAGTTAATTAATAAGTACACGATTGAAGAGACTGCCAGACATACGTTATTCATATAAAATTAATTAGGTATAACAATGCTTATAATCCGAGATGTTATCACGTCTACAGTGTTTCCCCAACATGTTTTTCTCTTTAACAAACAACAAAGCACATAATTAAAATCGTAAAACAAATAACGAGATATGAGAAAGTTAGTTTAAATAGAAAGTGAACGAGAATAACGCAACAGCAGCGGCGGGAGCTAATTAACTGAAATAAGACAAGTCACAGATTGGAGTGAGCCGCACGGTAAATTAAACAGGAGCCAAGATTAACTTTTTTTAATCACGTGACAAATATGAGGTTTTAATGTTTTTAATTCAAATTAGTTATATTAAGACGGTTTCAGAGTGGTTTTCTTACCTGTGCGCGTAGACCGCTGAGATTTTGGTTTATCGTAATCGCTCCCGACTCCTGCGCTCCGCCTCAAGAAAGCCCGATAGTCGTTTTTTACCCGACTGCGGCAAAGCCAAAAGGAAGGGTAGTGATTTTAATGTTTATGTATGTATGTATAATGTATATAATATGTATGTATGTATGCAGCGGCGTGCACAGGGTTTGAAGCCAGGGTAGGCATTAGTTAGGTAGAAATCTGGTCACTGGCAGTTGACATAATGAAAAAATTGAGCTATTACAACTGAGGTAAGCAGTGCATTTATGCCTCTATGACCTGCACGCCACTGTATGTATGTATGTTTGTATCCAGATTCTGTGTGTTCCACCGTAGCGCCTAAACTACTGGGCCGATTTTGATGAATGAGGTGTCAAATGATTCGTTGTAAAGGCCCGGGTGACATAAGCTATATTTTATACGAAAAAAATGGACCTAGCAGATGTTACATAAAAAAGTGGGAGTCTCCAAAAATTTTTTTTTGGCTATTGTATCGAGTAGGGTGTCAAATGAAAGAGAAGAAAATTCTGAATTCATTGGTAGGTATATATGTACAACAACATTAAAAATCAACACCAAACAATTTTACTCTAATATTTCAGTGTTATTAAGAGGATCGCAGTCGGGTTTTAGTTTTGAGCTTTATCTTGTTGAGAATGAAATCTAAGGAAAAGGTCACTGACTGACTGACTAACAGATCTATCAACGCACTAACAAACTAGTGGTCTGATCGGGCTGTTTGGCATGCAGATACCTATTTTGACGTAGACATCCGCTAAGAAAGGATTTTTGAAAATTCAACCCCTAAGAGGGTAAAATTTCAAAGAAGGTGCTTGAAATTTGTGTAATCCATGCGAACAAAGTCGCAGGTATAAGCTTCCATTATTTGAACATTAAACACCCATAAACTGTAGCCTATTTCAAAAGTTAATATGATTCCATTTTAATGTTTAAAAACGACATTGTTGCCAGCACAACCAATCGGCGTGTAGCATTCATAAATGGAACTGTTATCACACACTGATAACATACACAACTGTTATTGGCAGTTATTGGTCACGCTTTTCAAAATGGCAGTCTTTATCTAAATCCATTTGAGCGTGACTTATATTTACTTTTTAACGGCTTCCGATAAGGAATCGCGTGAACCTCAGAAACACCCTACTTTTTCATTTAATGTTACAAATCAAATGTTTGTTGTGTGAAATAAAAATAATTGATTTTTTAAATGAATTTTCTTTCTAATAAAACCATGTACATAAGCATGAGATTCACTTCAAAAGGGCAAGGATTAAGGAATATATTTTTATTGGACATAAAAACAATGGATCAAGGTGTATGAACTATGAATACATCTCGGCCTCGCCGTGATCAAAAACACTTTTATTAGATTAAATCTAATAAGTGCGTGTTAAAAGTCAAGACACGTATAAAGTAGGGTCTCATAACCATTGCTAAGTAGTTGCTAAAAGCTTTATCGGTAATTATTTCTTTAAACAGTATTTTTTTCTCCAAAAACTGTACTTATGAGAAACTCGTGATGAAACCATAAGCTTTTGTGATTTCAGACATCGGATCAGCAGAAATCCATACTAATATTATAAATACGAAAGTGTTTCTGTCTGTCTGTCTGCTACGTTTTCACGGCCCTACCGCTGAACCGATTTTAATGTTTGGTACAGACTTGGGATACTCCCCGGGGAAGGGCATAGGCTTTTTATCCCGGAAAATTGGAAAATTAAAGAGTTCCTACGGGATTTAAAAAAAACCGAAATTCACGCGGGCGAAGCTGCGGACATCCTCTAGTGATGATGTAATGCGTAAAAGAAGAGAGATAGGAAAGTGAAGACCTATAAAACTACGACACTTGGCTCACCTTTGTAGAGCGCTATTTCTTCTACTCTCGTGTGTTGGGTTATGTTCTGTCAGTTATCACCGAAAACCAATTTTATAATCCATGTACGTAACATGTTTCTGTCAATGCTAGAATAGAACTAAGTAATCTATTTTTAATTAGGTCATTTTTGGAGGGATCTAGGAGCGAACCGCATTAGTTATTACTATCCCAAGAAACTTGCCGTTATTGGAAGGAATCACTATCCTGGACGCAGACTGACAGAACATGTCCACAATAATTTAAGAAGAAAAATTAAAAAGTTCGTTGACCGATTTCCAGAGTTTTAGCGTTTCGCAAGCGCGTAGATAACTGTGACGCTTCAAGCAGCTAGTGACGTGAACAAACGTCAACGGAGCGTTTTATAGTCGATGATTGGTTTTTGTGGTTTTCGATACCGCTAAATGATGGCCGGTTTACACGATTGTAAAGTGGTTTTTTTTACAGAGATTTCGATGCTATGATCCATCGCGATTATGAAATTAAGTAGGTAGATACTTCATGTGCTAGAGCTACTATCTATATTGTGAATATGAAATATAATATGGAATTCTGGATCCAAAGTTAATATAGGTATGAAAAATACGACGTCTCGTATTTTATAAATACGAACGGTGTCTAAATTACTTTTTTTAGTTAAGTAGGTTATATCGAAACTACGTGATTTTTGCATATATGTTGATTTACATAGTTAAATAGCTGGACAGAGCCAAATACTAGGCTGCGTTTTATACCGATAGAAAAGGGTTCGCAAAGGAACGAAATAACGAGCACAAGCTTGTGATAATACTATTGCGTACTTAATAAATGCTAGTAAAGTATTGTCTATTCTAACAGAGTTAAACTAACTCTGTTAGAGTTAGTGCAGAGTAGTTGAAAACTAATAAGTAATCCTAATTCCTTCGAAGCATTCCGAAAATAAAAATACAAATTAGGTAAACTCATTTTCTTATTCTATCCTACTTATCACACAACATAATATTATCTACTTATAATAAAGGCGAAAGTTTGTGTGTATGGATGGATGTTTGTTACTCTTTCACTCAAAAACTACTGGACGGATTTGGCTGAAATATTGAATTGAAATAGATTATACCCTGGATTAACACATAGACTACTTTAAATCCCGGAAAATCATTGAGTTCCCACGGGAACGAAGTCTCGCGGGCATCAGCTAGTTCGACTATAATTGGCTTGTAAAATTTCTTTGATAGAAACGAAGCTTTGTCAATTTAGGATTAAGTACTGTGAGGTGACAATGTTGAGCGATGGCGTCAACAGAGCATTTTATTGTCGATGATTAGATTTTGCGGTTTTGCCACCACTAAATCGTGGACGATTTATAGAATTGCAACGTGGTTTGGTTACGGTAAATTTTCGTGCATTATTTGTTTCGCCGATAACGCGGTTACCTATACCTATTTACTTTAATTTCAATACCTCGTGGATTTCTATGGCACAGTTTCTTTGCAACATACCTTTTTTTTTTTTTTTTTTTTTTATTAACTATCAAATATTGAACGTTTTACAAATGCTTTTAACACAACAAAAAAAACCACTAAGGTTTAGTATTGTTGCTTATCATTCCGTCCATTAAAAGATTTTGGGTATAGTGCTTCCATAAATAATATATATATTATTTATAGAAGCACTAGGGAACATTACAAAATAATAATTTGTTATATTTAATTTTTCAAAAATGGGAATTGTTAATATTTGTTTTGAAAGTATGATTTTAACTTGTGTTTAAGGTTACATTCGGTAAGTCCTGATCTAAAACTATTATCTAAACTATTTATTAGGCGAGGGATCATGTACGCGCTAGTGCGCTCACCATATTTATTTTTTGCAAAGATGGTAACTAGTTTTTTTTGAGTTACTTTGCGTGTCTGAATTTTGTTACTAACTTCCTTTTGTATGGCTAAATTAAAAAATTGTTCTTTCAGAAGCGTAAATTGTACTTTGTCATAAATATTAATCACTTTACAATACTTAAATATAAGATTTTCATTATTTTTTGCAAGTAGTTTAATATTTAGAGGAACAATGGTTTTTAAAATCCTCAGTTGCAACTGATAAACATGTTGTAAGTGCGACTTGTCGGTTCGACCATAGCTACTCAACCCATAAGCAATTATGGAGTCGGCAAGAGCATTGTACAGCATCAATTTGACTTTAAAATTTAACCTCTTTCTAATTATAAATAAGTTTGCCAAGAATGCTCTGAGCTTATCACAGACATGCTTTATGTGCTCATGCCAGTTGAACTTATGGTCAATTATTAATCCTAAGTATTTATGCGAGTTAACTATTTCAATAGTGGGACAATTACAGTTGCTATGTGGTTGGTGCAAACAATTATGATTATGCGCAATAAGTTTATGTTTTAACATGCTGTTAGCTTTTAAATTTGGTGAATGTATGTGGACTAATTTTGTCTTTTGAGAGTTTAATATTAAACCACTATCATGACACCATTTATTTAAATTATCAAAGTCTTCCTGTAGCATTAGCAAGGCATCATTGACATCTTTAGCTGCTACAAGCATGCATGTATCATCAGCATATTGGTACGTAGTACAGTGGCTAAATATCTTATTCATATCATTCACATAAGCTATAAAATGCAATGGTCCAAGCACGGAACCTTGAGCTGTGCCCTCAGTTACTGTGATTGGTGCGCTATAGCTGTCACAGATCCTAACGCGGTAGCTTCTATTACTCAGATAGTTTTTACACCAATTTAAAAGAGATCCCCGTATACCTAATCTTGTAATAAGCTTGTTGTGATCTAATGTGTCAAATGCACGAGAAAAATCAATAAATAAAGTCAGAACATGTAGTTTTTGGTTCATCCATGAATTAACTTGATCTGTAAAGTCTGACAATAACATTGTCGTATTCTTACCGGGCCTAAAACCAAATTGGCTAGAGCTTAAAATATCATTTTTTTGATAGAACACATGTATTTGATTACAGATATATTTTTCTACTATTTTATCTATGGAAGATGTTAAAGTGATTGGCCTATAATTATTTATGTCATCATATTTACCTTTCTTGTGTACTGGTCTTACACAACCTACTTTAAGTTCATCAGGATACGACTCAGTTTTAATACAGGCATTTATGAATTTAGCTAAAGGTTCTGAAATTATATTAGCAATGCCCTTGATGTCTTTCATTCTAACACAATCAAATCCTGGGGCTTTATCAATACGAAACCTATTTATTAATTTATAGACACTATCCGGCGTTGCCTTCCTAAAATACATGCTACAATTAGATTGTATCGTGTTGTTTTGACCACGATTTAATAAGTTCTGGTTGCAATTCGGCAATATATTTTTCACCTATATACTTAGGTGCTCGGACTACTCCGAAATAATACCTAACGCTACACAGTCAAAGTTTAGTAATCTATACTAATAAATAGATTTTTTTTGTCTTATGTTACTTTTACACAACGCAATACTTGAATCAATTAGACACGAACACAAACGAAGAAATTTCATTTTATCGGGATTATAATAATTGATAGTAATGATAAGTAGGCAGGGAGACGTGGCGGCATAGGAATGTCAACTTAAAACTAAAAGCACGAGGATTCCCAACGACCCAGGTTTTGAAATAAGGAAAAGAAGGAAAAATCTAGATTTTAAACTGTCAAAATTAGGTACAGTCCTTCCGTGGAGTTAATATGTCCCAACACTAAACGCACAGCCGTATCATCACGGTTGATTGCCCCGTCGCATTCCGCGTCATGACGTCTGCCTAAACTTCCTAGTTTTTTTTTAGACAGATCTCAATTTGTTGTAAAATTCATAAAATTTAGGCATCTGAATATTTTTTTCGTTTATTATTTCCTTTATTAACCCCCTTCAGGTCGAGAGTGAAAAGGCATCTTCTAGGCTGCATCATCACTTGCTAGCAGATCTGATTGCAGCCAAGCGCTAATATAAATTTAAAAAAATGACGAATATCATGCAGAGAGAGAAAAAAGCAGAGAATAAATCTACGTAGGTAAGTACATGATCAAAGTAACACTTCAACTTTCTAAGCCTTGAAAACGCATGATATTCGAAATAGGTCTTCTAAGACATTCACCTAAGAAAATTATGTTCAAAGACTACACAGGTCACAGCTCTCATGTAATCAATTTGCCATAATACTGCTCCTCGCTGGAGCTAAGTTATAAATCACTGAAGCCTGTGATGGATAGATGCGTACGCGCGCTTCGTGTTTACGAGTTACCGACTTACCACGCTACCGTCATCAATCTACTTCTTGGCTAACTTATAGGCGTCCTTTTTTCAAATTTCCATGGGTAAATGACTGAAAATTACCCATACTTAGTCCCTTTTATATAGGTAGGTACTTCAACAACACATGCTTTATCATTACCGTGAAATGCTTTTAGACGTCTGTGAAAAATCAGGTTTAGTTAGTTATTGCCATTGGCTGCTATGCTGTACTAGGGGCAACGAAACAACGAATCTATGTGAATTTTTGTATGGATATACCCAAATTTTTGTATGGATATGGATAGTCTAAAATCTGGAGATTGACTGACTAGATATTTTTGAGATTTTTACCTATAAGTAAACCTAATACAACGCCGGCATCAGCTACTTAGTTTTCAACATTTATATCATACCTAGAAATCCGTGTCTTATTTAGAGATTTTTTTATTAAATACCTACCTACTGTAGCCATCAAATCAAAACTAAATTCGCAAAACAATTTCTATCATCAGGAATAACAAAACCAAACAATACAGAGATGCTATCTTAAAACAAGGTCTCCCTACTTTCACTTACACAAGCTTACAATCCGTCCACTGCATCAAATCATCGACACAGAAAAAAAACTGTGTGCCTGCGAGAAGTGTCTTTAAAAAAAAATGTTCTATTACAAAGAGTTGGTTATCTTCGACTTCTATCAGTAGGTATTTAGGTAGTTCGGTAAAGTATGTTTGATGCTACTTGCTCACAACAAATAATCATAGTCATAGTCGTCATTTATTCTTGATTATATACATTATACGTCAATCCAATAATTCAAATTAATTTTTATAGTAAAATGTCACAATATTTTTTTTTTAAATATAGAATAAAATACAATAAATATTAAAAATCAATTTTGTCTTCAATCTTTCTAAGTAAGAATTCATTATAACTATAGAAAGACTCCTCGACAAGCCAGCTTTTCATTTTTTGTTTAAAAATGTTAATGTTTTGCGCATTTTTTATGACGTGCGGTAATTATAAACAGGTAATTGCTGTGGAGGGATGTGTAGTCTATGCAAATTAGGGCGCTGATCATCTTGGTGACGAGTCTATCCATAAGAGGCGCAAAAGCTACTATAGAGTGACAAAAGCTTTCGAGGGTTATATTGAAGGGTATTGAATATTAATGCAACTTAGGTAGTCCACAAATTGAAAGTTGCAGATGATATCATATTCGAATAATATTATATCCTTATTTAAATTCGAGAATAGAAACAAAGTAAAGCGATTTTTACGATCACGTTACAGCAACGTTGCATTGTTATTGAAATAACCCGATCTATGAGCAAATCAAAACAATCATTGCAACCTAATTTGAAAATGATTATTAATATTATGTACTTAGATTATTCATTTGATTCACCGATTTGATCGATAAAGAATTTTTCAAAACCCGCGGTTCAGTAGTTAAGTAACTAGATTCATCCTAACATGTTAATGAACGTATACAACTTTTTGTAGAGTATGGAGTTGTCACATGGAAACCAGAATTATGGGTATCGGTGCTAGTATGAGATCATTATCACTGAATTAAGTTGATAAGATTCTTAGATTATATGTTTGTGTCACTCAATAACGGATATTGAGTGGCACATAATATTAGGTATTTTACGCGAAAAGTCATTGATCTATTTTAAGTACAAGATTCAAGAAGCGAACTGACTGCTAGGTATGATTAATCTTAAACACTAACTGTTTTTTATTCCGAAGCCTCCAGAAATAATTTAATTCTTTAATATAGAGATTACGGATATTAGTAATGTGTCAAAATCATCGAGTTAATTTAAATGTACCTATTTAGCATGAATTAGCAGCTGTCAACAATAATAATATGCATAATACATAATTATATGATGTGATACATGATTATATAAGTTATTAATTTGATTATGATTCTATCTTTTGGCTTATTATAATATTCGGAGTTTTATTGGCTTCGGCATCGATTTGTCAGCACTAATATTATACTCAGTATTATGAATTCTCACAAAGTACTGACCTTCCGTGAGAAACAGGCAATGACATTATTGTAAAAAAGAAGTAGATAGGAAACATTATGCGTCTAAAGTGAACACGGGTCACATTTGTAAAGCGCTATCTCTTATACTCGTGCCTTTTGTATCTTCTGTCTTACTCATCGCCGAGCACAATTTTATGCCCACTTATCTAATAAAAGTATGAACGTAACATGTCTAGCAAGCAAGTGGAATGGTCGAAAATAGTTAAGCTTTGTACGCAACTAAAACATACATTTTCGTACCTAAAGTTAAATGAAAGACCCAATATTTCTAAGCTACAGTGAAGCTGACAGATGACGTGCCTAGGGCGATCGAACATTAAGGCCCTACCCAATATTAATGTGGCATTCTCACCCAGGGCAATAAAATAAATGACGTCATTTTTTGCCCGCGCGGGGATATCTTTTGTCGGCCAAGTCTCCAGCGCCGGCCGAAAGCTCCCAAGCCGCAGGGCGTCGCTAGACAAAAGACTCTAGGCGCCGTACTCAGTTCTTTTCGCAAACGATTTGTATGACGCTGCTCTTTATCATAATTAATAATTTATCGCTTTCGTCAAGAGCCTTTGAATCGCCGCACCTGCACGATCGCAAGGTGCCTCTGTCTTGTAGGTGATAAATCATACATCTTTGTTATTTTGCGTAAGAGACCGTGTAGTCGTATGTTATAACGGTCTGACGCCTAACATTTTTATTTATTTATTTGTGGATAAGGCCAACAATGTAGGAATTATTTAACGTATTTCATTAACATTTAATTTCTTGGCGCCTTGTATTTCTACTCACCATAATAATATTATCTTTAATCTAAGTATTTTTAGGGTTCCGTACCTTAAAAGGAAAAATGGAACCCTATAGGACGCCTCGTTGTCTGTCTGTCTGTAACCTCCCGTACTTCCCGTTGACCTATTTGATAGGTCTTATAGCACAAGTACAGGAATAAATCTGCAAACCGTGAAAATGTGGTTACATTATTTAAAAAAAAATTAAACAGTGTTTCAAAATAAGATAACTAGGTATACCAAGTGAGGTATCATATGAAAGGGCTTTACCTGTACATCCTAAACAGATTTTTTTTAATGTATAGTTACTTAATATGTACTTAGTTTTTGATGTATCGTGCAAAATGTTGGAAAAAATACCCGAGTACGGAACCCTCAGTGCGCGAGTCTGACTCGCACTTGGCCGGTTTTTTTAATATTTATTTAACGACTTCATCCACGTGGCTTCAGGTATTTAATAAAATCACGTAAGAACCTAAAATAATAAAGAAATTAGATACTTAGGTATGTTTTTCTCCAGATAAGTACTTACCTAGTGTTTACCTTTGTGCCTATTAAAATCAGTTGACCACTTGAGGATGATATAAAGAGAAAAGTCCCGAGTTTTTAACCTCACTGACTAAATTATCAATGCCCAGCCCAATCCCTTGTACCCAGATACCTGAGTTTTCGCACAGAGATTCTCTTTAAGTATTAATGCAGACAACGAGTGAGGCCGGATCTTTCGAAATTCCTACGGGATAGGGAATAAAGGGGATTTATATTCTCACTGAGCAAAGCTGCAGGCAGTCGCTTATACTAAATAAACAATACACTTTGGATTTAAAATATTAGCAAAGAGTAGGTGCCTAACTATAGAATTACTTTAATAAAATTTACTTTGCGAGTATACCAAAAACTGTTACAACCAGCTACCGTTGCGCTGCATCATTACCTACGTTGATGCAAATCCTATATTCATACATCGAACATTTTTACGACATTCATGTCGATCGCGTTGTAAAACGCCTACTTTATCGCACGCTCATGAATATTCCGCGTTGTTTCAATAATAAACGATTAAAATTACAAATTTATTGTGATAATATTGACGTTTTTAGGGTTCCGTAATAAGTACTCGAAAGGTACTTTAGGTACTTTCGAAAGGGACCTTATTACTAAGCCTCCGCTGTCCCTCCATCTGTCAGTCTTTCTGTCACCGGGTTGTATCTCGTGAACCGCACCTGCCTAATAGGTAGAGAGGTGAAATTTTCACACTAGAGTGTGTATTTCTGTTGCTGCTATAACAACAAATAATTTAAAAAAAAAAAAAAACAATTTAAAAAAGTTAAAGTAGGTACATATTATTTTATCTTAATTTTAATTTTAACTTCTGCGTATATTTATTTTATATAGTAATCATAAGTCAATGATAGTAATTTAGTTAGTGTAGTTGGGTCCGTTTTAGTAAATAAATAAATAATAATAAAAAATTATGAACAGTAATAATCATTTTAGCGTTTAATCTATCTTGAGTGATTGCTATTATCTATACCTACTTAAATATAGATGCTCCCGGCTATGAGTCTGAACGGGGACGCATTTACGAGCTAAATCCCTGTGAAAAAGGACCCTGGATGGGTTCGAACTTACGTCGACGTGAGTATAACCGGGAGCATCTACAACCTACATACGAGTACGATGGTACGAAACCCTACGTTTGCGAGTCCGAATCGCACTTAACCGGCATTTAGAAGTGCGGGATACGACAGGCGACAGCGGGGATTTCGTAAATTGCCAACGATAATCGTTATCGAAAACATTTCACGTACGATGACATCCGGCGACGTGATCGCGCTTTGATAAAACGGCTTTTCATATTTTGATATTATTTTAACAACATACTTTAGTATTTTTAGCGGTTGTAAACTCATGTTTCTTATCATTATTGCGATGTGGAATGAGAAAAAAATTAAACGGGTCATCACAACATGTAAGGTGCTTTTTAACTACCTCTCTCGATCTGGAGTAAAATGCTCACCTAAGTCAAACGAGGTCTTAGTTCGATTCCCGGTTCATGTTAATAAATTCATGAACTTTCAGATCTAACTCCATGCGACGATGACGACGCTTGACTCTAACAACTATAGGGTTCCTTGTTGACTACGGAATCCTAGAAATGATTGTAAACTAGGTATAGATTTCTAGTTATGTGATTGTTTTTTTAACCATCACAAGATTATGGGTAAAAGAATAGATAAGGCAATATAAAAAACAGCCGTTGAACTTAAGAACAGCCATCTTACTTAAAAGAGCGAACAATTTGTCGTAAAACTTCAGTCGCGATCGCCTGTCGCCGCAAAGCCGCGGTCACACAAGCACAGAATACCTACATAATAGTACCAACGTACAAGCCTTTACCCGTTTACCTCGTAACTCGTGAAAGTTATAGTATTTTAGGGCAGTTCAAAGCGGCCGACGGATATTAAAAGAAGAGATATGGTCGTGCGACCAAACGTACGGCTCATTCAACTTGGAAACCGACGTTTCCATAGATCGGGGCCTGATTGACCGGTTGCTGAAGTTAATTTTTGTTTATTAGCGATCATAGGCCTCGATGAATTTCTCTTTTGACGGAACTTTTTATTTGTTTTAATCCATTTTTAATAGCGCTAGATGCTTGTTGCTACGTCTTGTATTATTGATAAAAACAGGTTTGGGCTTGACCTCGATCCCATGTGCATGCATCGTTTCTTGCCAGAACCTACAAAGGCTAAGATGGTTTGCTCTAAAGAGCTCTTAGATACGTTTAAAATTTAGATGTTGATGAGCATGTTATAAGAAAAAATGCTCAAGCATTGACTGACAACTTGTAGTCAAAATCTTAGTTTAGAGAAAAGGCATAAATAAAGCTTATATAATAGACTGCACCCTTGCACCATTAGTAAAGCAGTTACTCTATCTTCTTCTTATTTTGATTTTAGGTAAATCGAATATTCAACTTATTTATCTACCTAATTCTCTAATTTTCTTGAAATACTTACCAAAAAAAAAACCATTGTATAAAGTGATAGTTTCGTAAGTAATTGATTGAATTCTTTAAATAGAAGATCGGCATTGAAGCTAAGACGACTACAAAAATAGCAGACTGCATTTAGAATCGCACTCATACTGCATAATTCGGTTAGTACCTACTACTTGGCAGTTTTTAAATAGTTCAGATCACCTACACCACAGTGTAAATACCTACTATACTTACAGTGTGCCTGGACATTTATTTTTCTAAGTTTGTGCTCTATTTATTCATATTCATAACATATAGAAAGCCCACTTCAAAATCAAAAGTAAGGTTTCCCAAGATGGGATTGCGTTTTAAGCTGGTTAGTTAAATCTGTCAATTAGCTACTATGTAGGTACACTCGGAAAAATAATTCGCTTGGCAGAGCATACTAATGCGCGCGTATGTATAACACACAAAGATACGACCCGATGCTATCCGATAATAGATACACTCACACTTACTACACTCACTCACACTTCTAGATAACCTTACCAGTCGTATAGGGTTGCAAATTTCACATTCGTCAACATAGTTCTGATGGCCGAGTGGTAATAGTGTTGAAGTTCTTAAATATGGCGTGAGTTCTAATCCTAGTGGGGGATTGCTTTTTTATTTTTGCAATTATTTATTTTGTCTTCTTTATACAGTCAAAATTATCATACTTTCAAACAATATAATTATAAGCAAGAAAAAACAAAAATAATAACACTTTTCTATTTTAGAAGTTATTTATTTGTCTTTTGTGCAGTTCATAAATTATTATAATAAGCAAGAAATAAATAAGACGCTTGTCAAAAAATTAACACATCAAGTTAACAGAAGGTATACAAAAGAGGAAAAAAAATTGACATACTTTATCTACTCCTATTACTCCTATAGTAATTTAAAACCAATATCGATGTGAAGTATGCTAAAAGTCGGTCAAGTATGAACGTAATGTTTTATTTACGTTTTGGGTTACTTTTAGGTTTGTGAGATGAATCAACATGTTAATTACTTAGTTAGAAATCAAAATCAATTATAACTTCTAACTGCAATAACAATAACATCACTCACAAATAGAATTAAATTAATTACCTATACTTTATTTAATAATGTATAAAGGTAGGCCACCCTCGTAAGCTATTACTTTTTGTAATCGACTCGTCATGTTAGTAACCATATTCCAGCAAGTCTATGCTGCCCCACAGAGACTCCCAGGTTGAAGTTACCACTTTATTCAAAGTATAATATATCGTTTACCTGTTGTTCTATTACTATAGTATTTTACGTCCATCCTTGTCCGACTCAAAAGATTTTTCATTATTAAAAATAACAACGTAATTACATCAGTCAAAGTTTATATATTTCATTGCAAAATGAAAGTCTATGGTCCTGGTGCAAACCATTCGTAATATTTTCTTCGTAATGTATTCCGGCCGCACGCAAATGCTTCCGCACAGTTTGTAGAACTACATTGTGCTTGGTCGCTGTCAACCAAATTTTTAAAAAGGAATCCACGCTATGCATTGCAACGATTTCTTGGTGGTGATGTGACTCCATCTTATAAGCTGATGGTTTGGGCCCAGGTCAACAATTGTCTACATGCCCCGTTTCTCCGTAGTGACAGACCCACAAGCGCACGGTATTCATCTGTAAATGATTATATCCTGGATTAATACATAGGTTACTTTTTATCCCGGAAAATTAATGAGTTCCACGGGATTTTTAATAACCTATATACACGGGAATGAAGTCGCGGGCATCAACTAGTATTTAGTATATTGGTTACATTGTTATATTATAATGCGTCTGATTAAAAGTATTAAATGGACTAAAAACATTACGCTAACATTTAGAAAATACTAAATGCACATAAGTAAAACCATAAACATAATTTCAATACGAGTAGGTTATATTTGTTTACTTACCGATATCATCGATTTCGGTTATCGAAATATTCCGCTCAAATAACAATCTCTGCTTTTTAAACAAAGATAAATAAATGTTCCATGGTGGTGAGAAGTTCAGTAGTTATTCAGTGTGAAAAATAACACAATACACCATAAATGAATTCACTACTAGGATTTATTAATCCGCGTGCTCAAGTTCTATTTGACAATAATTTATAAAATAGGTAGGGTAGATTTAAAAAATGGGACATCAACTTGATATTGCCATTCTGTAATCTATAGGTATACCTACACCGCATAATTTATCGTTTTGTGGGTTCGAAACATTTCAGTGATGAATAGACCTTAACTGTCTTGTTTTAAAGCTTAAATTCGTCCACATATCTACAGCTAGCACTGCAAGTGAAAACTGCTAATTAAAGTCGTGAATTTTAGACGTTATCTCAAGGTGGTTTAAGGCCATTTTACTCTGACATTATTGTGCTTCGACGATCGGATTCTATCAGCGTGGGTAAGCGGCAATACTACCTAGTGCCTGCTGTGGGGAAATCAGCGAAATATGTAATTTGTAATTATTGCAAGTAGGTATGGTGAAAAGAGACCGACAATTCATTAAAGAGAGATAGGTGTAAAATAATAAGTAAACGAGTTATGCACACACATAATGCTTCGTTGTGTTGCCTGCTTACCGATTTGTTTTGCTTTGTGTACTTAGTATTTAATTAGTAACCTTTACAATATCTTTATATTAAGTAAATAGTCGTAATACAAGTGTAAATTAAAAATTTATAACACCCCCGACAAGTGAAGGTTACAGTAACTAGAAAAGAGCTGATAACTTTTAAACGGCTGAACCGATTTTCTTGGATTATTGCTAAGAACACTCTCGATCAAGCCACCTTTCAAACAAAAAAAACTAAATTAAAATCGGTTCATTAGTTTAGGCGCTACGGTGCCACAGACAGATACACAGATACACAGATACACAGATACACAGATACACAGATACACAGACACACAGATACACAGACACACAGATACACAGATACACACGTCAAACTTATAACACCCCTCTTTTTGGGTCGGGGGTTAATAAAATACACATAAAACCTTCGTCTAATATTCCCCATAATTCTATAACTTTACGGCGTACTTAGATCTTGAGTAGACATAATATTTTGAACAATCAAGAACACCCACTTTTCTACAACGGAATGAGAGTTTTTGCAAACTCTCATTTTGTCTCATGTTTCTTCTTGTAAAAAATGTAACTTTTCGTAAGAAAATTGTAAACATGAAGAAATGTTTTACAAAAATTTGGAAATTCCATCGTTTTTCAAAAATTCCACTCGTGCGAAGGTGTGGCGGTTCCGCTAGTTATTTGATAATAAAAAAGATTTGAAAAGAGACTACCTATATTAAAAGATTTTCAAAATTTAAACAAAGTTTTATCTCGCTTTTTATACCTACCTATAATATTATGTTCAAGAAGATAAAACAACCTCTACCACTGTTGACACACCCTAAGGTCTCATGTGCTAAGGTGTTACATACCTATATTTTATCAGGGCGCGCCGTGCATCACATCACTGCCCAGTGATATAATAACGTGTTCACATTGACAACCATTTATCAGTTCTAATGGGCTCTATCAATCAAAAGTCGGCGCTAGCTTCCGTGTGGATATTACTTTCTCTTTATGGCATCCACATTAAAAAACCGGCAAGTTCGAGTCGGACTCACACACGAAGGGTTCCGTACCATCGTAAAAGAAATAATACATTTTTGTGATGTAAACACAAATTCACAGGTTTCGATTTTTCCCTTTACGTACGTAGGTACTTGTGCTTTAAGACATTGTTACGTGGTCAACGGGAAGTACACTACACGTCTTGATTTCTTTGTTGGGTTTTGACAGACACGCAGACAAACAGACTGATAGACAGACAGACGAACAACTAAGTGATTCTGTAAGGGTTTCTTTTCCCTTTTGAGGTACGGAACCCCAAAAAACGAATGATGCAGAACTAAAGTTGTTTATGAGTTCTTAATATTAAAGTAGTTCAAACTACAAACTATACGTAGTAGGTAGGTATGTGGTAGGTTTAATTTAGTAGTGTGGTGAATTTTGATGAGGTTCAACCATAAAATAGATAATCCAACCATAAAGTTGTAATAAATTTTAAAGATAGATACCTACTAATGAGGACCTTTATAAATTCAAATTCCGTAATTATTAATTTAAATTGAGCAAAGTACCTACCTATAATTTGAATAAAAATCTTTTTCTAGTTTTTTTGAAGTGAAAACTTCTTAATGCGCGCTGGGCGATTTTAAGGTGGGTTACCTATAGTTAGTAACTTCAAGTTTGCATCACCGACATGCTAATATTAATAATCTGTAATTGATGATGTGTTGCGCCTATGGACTCTATTAAATACATATAAGTACTTAGGTAAGCTAATCTTTTAATAAAACTTACATTGTAAAGGTGCATGTACCTACCAGTACTGATGTTATAATATTCTAATCTGCTTCTAATGTTTTTAACAAACAAAGCTAACCTTATAAGTGGCAGTGATAGCGTGTCTAATTGATTCTAATTACCGTGGGAAACACTGCAAACTCTATACCTAAGTACTACTTATGTATACATACATATATTCATAATTCATAATTATGTATGTATTTATCTACATTGTTGTAATCCTTGAAGTTTTGCCAATGCTCTATGGACCTCAAAAGGGAAAAATAACTTTTATAGGCTCACTTCGTTGTCCGTCTGTCGGTCTGACCATCTGTGTGTATGTCTGCCAGTTTTTATCTGTCTGTCAAGACCCGTTTTCTCAGGAATGCATGGAGATATAAAATTGAAATCACTATCAAACGCGTCTTAATTTAATTTATTTTTTAGTCACAATATTCACAAATACTATAAATACTTAAATATAAAAATTACAAAACAAAAATGTTATCCAAATCACTGTAACGAGGCAGAGTGCCCAGAACGTCTTATGTCTGGGCCCTTGAAGCTGAAAAAAAATCAAGTTTCTAAAGTCAAAATATTATCAAAGATGAAAAAAAATCAATCAAAACCTATAATGGATAGACTACTTCCCATTGACCTAGAAATATATTATAAGCAAGATCTCACGTCACAAGCAATAATCCAAAAATCGGTAATTTGTTAGATATACCTAATAGGTATATGTACCTTAGACCTATCACTTTTGTGAAACTTTAGCACCGAGCCACTCAGCGGGCGATGGAGACAGCTGTTTGGAATGTATCTGTAGGTAGGTCAAATCAAAAATAAGGAGATCCTTAGGAGAACCGACATAGCTCAACACATTGCGAAGCCGAAATCGCAATGAGCAGGACACATACCTAGTTCGAAAAACCACTCAAGTGCGAGTCGGACTCGCACTCGAAGGGTTCCGTACCATCATACAAGAAACAACACTAATTCTTTATAATTTTCATGGCAGCCATTTCTTATTATATTTTGTTGTTATAGTGGCAATAGAAATACACATTCCGTGAAAATTTCAACTCTCTACCTTTTATAGTTCACGAGATACAACCCACTGACAAACAGACAGACGGACGAACGGACGGAGACTAATATGAATATAATAATAGGAGACGGAGTTAACAGGGTCTCGTTGGCACCTTTCGGGTACGGAACTCTATAAAGCTAGAATTAAATTGACACGTAGGTAATTACGATTATTTTTCTTTCACTGCATGTGCATGTAGCGGAATATTGTTTAGCGACTAATTAATAGTGATTAATGACCATGTTATAAATTGTTAATGGTTATAACTACAGGCGGTGAATATTCTTTTGAGTAATGAGGTAATTTGTAATACGTAACTGCACACCGATGACATTCCGCATCGCGAGTAAATGAATAGGTGTGAATTAATTTATTCGTTACATTATGTATTATGGATCCCATCCGTAACGTCTTTATAACGCCGACGATCTAGCAATTCTCAATGTACTTAACTTGAATTTATACCTACCAAATTTCATGATTCTAGGTCAACAGGAAGTACCCTATAGGTTTCTTGATAGACACGACGGACAGACAGACAGACAGAAGACAAAGTGATCCTATAAGGGTTCCGTTTTTCTTTTTGAGGTACGGAACCCTAAAAATATTATCAACGTGTCAGTAAAAGCAGGTGCCTATTATTTTAATTATTTTAATGAATTACTGGAATGTCCTCCCAAAACCTACGCGATCAACAGGTTCAACTCGTAGAGGTTGTCCGAGAGGTTTAATCTCAAAAAAACGAATGGCAAAATAAATAATTTAATTAGAGCGTGATTGCTATCACAACATCTAATTAACCAGTTCACGATTTAAACACCAAATATATGCAATAATCTTTCCAAATCTCAAAGGGAGATTAAAATGTAAAAACGTATTTATCCAAGTTCCCTCTTGTTGGCCTCCTAGCAACAGATCGTATGAGATCGAATGAGTGAAATATCGATTTTATTGAACTACCTTCATTAGATAAATTAATACTATTATATTATTTTGACAATTCAAATCAATTTTTTAAAATAACCTTACAATAAATGTAGTTGGTACTGAAGTAAATTGTCATACTTAACCCTACATTTCGCCGAAATTGAGCGTCATCATCTCCACATTACGACTCAATATTTACCGAATAAACATTCATTTAGCATTATCGACAGCCCTGGACGCTAACTACTCGAGCTGTCAAAATAAAATATGAGCCAATAAGGGCGCGACGTACGGCGACAGGGCCGTCACACTGAAGAAATTACGATATATGAACTTATTAAAATATCTTCGCTTTTTTTCTCGTTTCGCGGTCGGATGACATCGCGTTAAGGTGGAGTGACGGTCGTTTTATTTTGGAGTTTCTTTTGTGTGACGGTAACGGTATTGTAAGACGTTTATAAATATCTGCTTGTCTAATATCTAAACTGATGATACATCAGAGGGATGACAATTGACGCCTGAAATGGATTTAAGCATGTTATATGATTAGACAAAGACAAAGGAAGAGCAGATAGGTATTACCTACTATACTTATCTACCTAAGAAGGTATACATAAGGAAAATATCTAAAAGGTACCTGAAGAGGAACACCAATGAAGATTTACTTATATCCATTCAGTTATTTTTCATATCAGATCCATATCAGATCAGAAAACCATAAGTAGGTATTAATTAAAACAAAATTGACAGTCAATGGGAACTGCTGTCAGTAATAGTGAAAACTTAAAACTAAGAAATAATAATGTTTTTTTTTTGGATTTTCAAATTAATGAAACCTAACTAGTTAATTTCAAATTAAGTTAGTTAATTAAAAATTAAAACCATCAACCTTAGGGTAGCCACTCCGAGCATTATTAACATTAGCATGCGGTAACGCGACATTGAAAACCAAAACAGCCCTACGTCCAAGTTACCACTAAGAAAAATAATAGATCGTTGATCTAGCACTATTTAATAGAACTGCAAAATTTTAATATAATTATTCTATTACTTTAAGAACAACCGAAATAGCCAGATATTCAACTTCAAAGGAACCGAAAATCGACTCTTCAAATATGTCCAATCGTTCACACGCACCGGTGTTAACTAGTTAATTCCGGAATATTTAGACAAAAACTTATAACAGTTATGCCACATGTGGTATGCGCATTTGACACGCGCGATCTGGCGGGACTTGACGGATGGTAGCAAAAAAAGTTGTTTATGAACCCACTTAACATACCCGACATTGTTACTGAACTAATATTGATACACAACACTTGCTTATACAAATATTTATCTTTGGGAAGCCGCCTTTGGAGAACGCCACGCGGCACGCCTACAACTAACTTTACAAAGGTGATTTTAACAAGGTGTAAATTAAAAATTTATAACACCCCCGACGATCCAAAGTATTTGAGTTTTCCAAAACATCATTTTCAAATAAATAATTATGTATTTAGGCAACGTCCATCTTGACAGCTTGACATTTGTCTATTGACATAATATTATGAACCTAACGGTTATCTAACCTTCTTTTCTACAAGAAAACTAGAAAAGAGCTGATAACTCTTAAACGGCTGAACCAATTTTTTTAGATTATAGCTAAGAACACTCTCGATCAAGCCACCTTTCAAACAAACAAAACTAAATTAAAATCGGTTCATTCGTTTAGGCGCTACGATGCCACAGATAGATACACAGATACACAGATACACCGATACACAGACACACAGATACACACGTCAAACTTATAACACCCCTCTTTTTGGGTCGGGGGTTAAAAATAGACTTGCATTGTGCATAATTAATCAACTATAGGGTATTTGAAAGTGCTCTACGACTATCATAATAGCGTCATCGAGGCTTGCTGACGACATCAAACGAGTCATAAGGAACCGCTGGAAGTGGAAGTATGGAAGTCCGTACAAGAGAGTAGATAAGTACTAGGTATATCCAGCAGTAGACATCTATCAGTTGTTGCTAGCTACGTTTGTAGAAAGCTTTTAAAATGAGCTTTGTGCACAATCTGCTTTGATTCTAGTTTATACGAATAATCATGACGCCCTGAATCATCAGTACCATATCGCGATTCTTGGCTCGCAGGATTTCAAGAACATCTTAATAGATTGATGTATAGTAGTTCTTTGGACGATTCAAAAGCACTTTTAAAAGTTTATTTAAGAAAATCATTTCTATTTCTATTGCAATCTTGTCAATACCACCAATATTTCCTCAAAACAGGACTGCAATAATATTGATGAGTATGGAGTATAACCATAGCATAACACGCCTCATAATATTAGGTATATTCACTGTTCCGAGCCTCATATAGTTATCAAAGGGGCTTTAATTTTATTATAATACCAATCTTTTATTCAAGACCAAGATTAGATGTTTAAGTAACTTACTTAGAAACTATTGTAAGTAATAAGTTCGTGGAGTAGTCGTTTTTCGTTCGGAAATCGTCTACAACAAAAACTGAAACAAAGAGGAAGCAGGGCAAAAAGCGTGACGACGTCGGACGGTTCTTTTAACAGACATCTGTTGCTATGGTGTGGAGAATCGCGCGGATCCATGTGTTAAGTTAGATTAAAGTTCATAAAACTGATAATCACTGTGCTAAATTTGCACCCAGGAAAGGATTAGTCACAGAAAAAGTACGCAGCTCTAAACCTTTTTAGGGCAGCAAAAAAAATTTCAGTAGGTAAATCATCTGCGATACAGTCCCGAACATTTTGTTGTCTGTATATAGTTTACGCTTCGATAATAATTAGGTCATTTGTCATGTCAGCGCCAGCGTTCCCGAGCGGATGGACGCGCTATATTCAATTTGCGAACGATTCATATGCCCGTCATGATGGCATATCGTCAATTTTTAACTACTGAACAGTATTTTTCGTAATTTTGCCGACGAACACTATAATTTTCCAAAAAGCTCGTGTCAATTTTCTAATTTCAAAATTGTTCCATAAAACTTTTTACAAAAATTAAAGGAATTTAAAAAAACAAACAAAAAAAAATTTAAAAAAAACAAGTGTTTTGTGAGAAACAAAACTTGAGCAGTTTCTTCTACAGATGGCCTATCAAAAAAATAATTTCAACAAAAGTGTTTAAATTATTATTTTGATAGGCAATCTGTAGAAGAAACTGCTCAAGTTTTGTTTCTCACAAAACACTTGTTTGCTCTGCGAACATGTTATCAAAGGATAACATGTTCGCAGAGCAAACCAGATATTCAGAAAAATGCAGGTAATACCACCCAATGATACCTATTTCTAAGATAAAACAAAAGCATTCACATCTAGGTAGGTACTTATACCTAGCATTTTTTCTGTTTTTTTACTGCAAGATAGGCTTACGATTATTTAATAATTTATTAATTCTTCAAATATACAAAGGGAAACGGTAACAGCTGTGTTAGTAAAAACTGTGTATAATAAAAGCCATGATGAGATCTTCGTATGAAGAGCACTAATATTCTACCGTCTTTTGCTGTAATATTATGGAAGCAATGTAAATCAGTCCTAATAATTTTGATGATAATACTTACTTGTATTACTCTCATGGGTAACCCCGTTTCTTTCGCCAGCTGCTCCCGTATATGCCTCGTTGGTTTGGGTGTTTGCGAAAACGCTGACTTTAGGATCTCCAACTGTTTCGCCTTTATCGTCGTCCGAGGACCTCTCCGTTTCGAGCCACCGTTGCCGTCGTCAGGTGATTTGTTCTCCGCTTGCGAGTCCCGGGTCTCAGGGTCCCCGTCTAACGAACCCTGGTAGGGAAAGAAAAACAACTGAATGCGACCATGTGGTATAGCCCCATGCATGTGATATGGGATGGTCATTTTGAGATACTGTTTTATTGCTTGCTTAACCTTGCTTAGTTTTTTTTTAAACCTAATTAATGCGTTTCTTATACTTAACAACCGGTACAGTACCTAACCGTAATAAAAACTTTTTTTGGACCACTGGTAAAATCTTTGAGAGAGGAAAGTAATGTGAGTTGAGAAGAGTGCTTTAAATACCAAGTTCGTGTAAATGTGTAAATCCAAACATAAGTAGAGTACCTATACTCTTGTTCTTAGGCTGGCATGAAAATTCAAAATATCTTATTCAAAATTGGTAAACTTTATGGGCATACTTTTTTAAACCTACGAGTAGTCAATGGTCCAAACGCGCCCTGGTCTGAAAAGAAGTCCACAACAAAATCTACTGGGTAATGCTATTTAGTTACTCTAAATAGAATTATCCAGTTCACCATCACACAATAACACTTATAAGGTATCTTCTATCCACTATCAGAGCTATTAAAGCAATCTCATTCCCAAGCTTTCTTATTTTTAAAGGATAAAGGATTAAAGATGTGCATATGGACAATACCAACCTGGTCTTCTGAATCCTCGTGCGGTTTGGTATCCCCATTATGTGATAGCTCAGAATGTAATGCTGGATGCGGTGCATGCGCTGGACTACTTGAATTGTTTGCCGCTCTCGATTCTTCTTCTTCTTCGTCGTCTGTACCTGAGCCGAGAAGTGAATCAGCTGGAACAAAGGAATAAGGTAATTTTTACTAACTTCACAATCCATCCATACTATATAGCATACTTAATAATATTATAAGAATGTTTCTGACTATCTGCTAGTTTGGCGGGTGCGTTTTAACAATTTTGATTCGTATGAGATAGGCATAGTAGATGCATTCCGGGGAAGGACATAGGCTAGTTTTGGTCCCGGAAAAGCCAACTTCCCAAGGGATTTTCAAAAACTTAAATCCACGCCGACGAAGTCGCTGGCATCACCTACCTATTAAATAAAAAGCATCTTTTGTAGGTAATAGAGCCTTACGTTTTATTGGACGTACCTATCTTTTGGTATTTTGTCGCCGACAAACCTAAGTAAGTACCTACATTGACTTTTCTAAGTAGACGTACTATATAGGTATGTATTCTATTACATTTTCTCTCATTTATTTATTTTTCCCATTTTATCCTATTTTTAAACAACAAATAATAAAATAACAAAAACAACAGAAAAAATAACAGAAACACAGAAAAAATAACAGAAACAACAGAAAAAATAACAGAAACACAGAAAAAATAACAGAAACATAGAAAAAATAACAGAAACACAGAAAAAATAACAGAAACAACAAAAAATAAAATAACATCAACAACAAAATCAATAAATAACAGAAAAAAAAGAGAAATAAAATAACATAAACAACAAAAAACTAAAGTAACGGAAAAAAAAATAAGTATTAAGTAATTAATAATTATGTAATATTATTACATAATTATTAATTACTACTGTTGTACTGTACTGTAATAGGTACTATTACATAATTATTAATTACCTATATTATGTATGATACACAAACAATTTACCTCCGTTCCTCATTCAACTTAATCTCCTCCTTAGGCTCTTTAGGTCTCTACAACACTCTTAAATCTTTTGCTGTGAAAAGTTATTAACCTAGTTACCTACGTTTAAGGCCTCACAGACTCACAGAGCAGGGTATCCCTAGTAACTGTATGTGCTTCACCTCGCACTGTGTACTGCTCTATATGAAAGAGCCATGAGGAAAGCAAATTCATCACTTAGCAAAACTGAAAATCATTACTAAACTAGCTGATAAGGATTCCCAGTCGCATAAAAACGTTTACAATGGAGCCCGCGACTGCACTTTTTGCGATCGCTTGACACAAAACGATTCTCAGATCTCGGGGCTAACGCACGGACACAACGCTGTCTATAGGATTTAATTTAGGTATTATAGTGATAAAGAGATAAAAACACGATGCTACTTTGCTGGCAACATGACATGCAAGAAATGAATCGCTTCGAATCTTTGAATTTGAAAATTTTTCACAGCACATCTAGGTAGCTAATAGCTATATTCTATACCATACGACAGAAAAACATAGCAATAGGGTTGACTTAGGTACTTAACATCAAGTGGGACCACAGTCAACTGCAAATTACTTAGTCATTGGTAGTAAAAATATTCGAAAATATAAAACCTCTCACTCTGCGTCTATTCTTCATTGATGGCAATACCTAATAGTGGGTTAATAAATAATATCGGAAAACTCTCCTTCCACGTACGATTATTTAAAAATAATATGCAAATACAATAATAAACCATTTTTAGGTATTTTATAGATTTCGACAGGAAATATAAGTTTCTTTACCATATTATTTTCACAATTAGATATAGGTTTGATGAAGGAACTGTTAAGTTGAAACAAAGACCTATAATTTTGAAATTACTTATGTTAATAGATACCTACTAACAATTGTAATTTACCGCTTCTGTAGTTCCTTCAATATTAAGTACAACATTTGCATACAATATCCTGTAATAGTCCTGTGCGACCAAATTGACTTATCAAAAAGCAATCGCTCGACCCTTCGCCCGTTTAACTGAATAAAAATGTAATTTCGCCTCGCATCCCCCAGCGGGAGGAGAATTAGCCGCAAAAACGTTTAGTTTTGGTGGATGCGGACCGGAAAATGATTTTCTGTAGACAGAAGCTTATAAAAATACAGATATGTTCCTACTTGATAGCTTGTGATATAAGTAAAGTGGGTAAGTATTGTAGACAGTAGCTTATAGAAATATAATATGTGCTTACTTGCTAGCTTGTAATGTAGGTAAGTAAATCTGTGGGTAGGTAGGTATATTGTTACATGACGTGTTTTATGAACTGAGAATTATACCTAACTGAAAGTTTTTAAGCATAGGTATATCTACCTATTTATCTATACTAATATTATAAAGAGGAAACCTTTGTATTTTTGTATGTTTGTATTGAATAGGCTCAAAAATTACTAGACCGATTTCAAAATTTCTTTTACCATTACTTAGAGGGATTCTTCCGAATCCGTATAGGCTATATTTTATCCCGGAAAATAGAAAAAATAAATGTCCACCCGTGCGAAGCCGGGGCGGGTCGCTAGTAGTTATAATAAAACTGTAACTGAACGATTTCTGTACATTTAATATATTTTGAAAATTTTAATCTTAGAAAACATTATCGATATCGATCGGTTTTTATCATGCAAAATGTCGGAAAAATTACCCGAGTACGGAACCTTCGGTGCGCGAGTCTGACTCGCACTTGACCGGTTTTTCATTTTACCTACGGAACCGTAAAAAACGAAGAGGAAGCTTATCGTGAGCAGAGGAAATTCACAACATGTGGTCACATTAAACATTTAAGCGAATATAGATACTTAAGTTAAATAAGTATATCAAGTTGTTAACATAAACAGTAGTATACCTACCTACGCTCAGTAATGACGATCGACCCGGCATAGCCAGAGGCAGTGACCAAGAACATCTGTCGACGAAAGTTCCATTCCATCAAACTTTCCGGATAAAATATTGAATTGTAAAATACTGGGGTATTATTACTTGGAACAGTTCAATTGGAAAGTTTGTTGACTTTAAAATCTAATGTTTACATCTCCTTACCTAGGTACCTACCTACTTACCTACTGGATAATTGGCCGATCGATACGGCATTGGCATACCTACCTATTACCTACCTAACTTCTGACTCAGTGAACATAATATCTTCTTTAAAAATAATATGTAAATGGGTGGCTCAAAGAAGAAAATTAAAATAATTAAATTAAAATATAAATTTTTAATAAATAAAACATATTAAAAATTGTATTTGAAGGGGGCCTTCCTAGTCCTATCATTTACCAATACTTACCTAACCAAAAAAATAACATTAGAGACAAGCACTATGTACACTTAGGTGCCTATAAGCACCTACGTGGTACTGGTAAGGTAGGTACCTACCTACGTGCCGATAATGAGTTGGCTTAGAAAACTTAGCTTCTATTAATCTTATTATTTCCCTATTTTTAGTGGGCTTACTTTAGGGACTGACCCTTACTCAAATACTGCAACTCATTGTGAAGATGAGTAATGAGGGTTGAAACGCACTGACTATAGGTACCTAAGTACACTAAAGGTTAGAGATTGTTGGTACAAGAAAACCAATTATACAACCAATCCATAAAATCTTTCTCATTAATTTAACTCGGACTTTCTGCAACATTATGACTAGAATACACTCCCTGGCATCCTTAGGTAGGTATAAGTATGTCTATGTACGAAGCGTTTTTGCTCAACGTTTCTCATAGGTACGAAACCGCTAAGGTATGGAATGCTCTTCCGGCGTCCGTGTTTCCTGCCCCAAGTAGGTACTAAGATATACGAGTAACTTGAATACCTTCAAGGCAATAGTGAAGAGGCAAGCGCACTTCAACCTAGACCTCATCATTGCTCTGACGTCAAACGCCAGCTTATATCACAACAAAAAGAAAGACTAGTAGGTATTTCAGTAATGAATACCTAGATACGATGTAGTAGGAATAGAGCAACAGGACTTCATTAAAATTTATTAAAAATAAAAATGAACTCCCTACAGTAAGTACCTACATAAAAACACAGCAAAGTTTTTATGTATACTTATGCAAGAAAAATAAAAATAAAACTGTTTTAATATTGAAAAATAATTGTTTATTGTAAAATTTTATTCATCGGTACCTACCTACAACACTTCTCACATGTAAACAAACAATCAAACGATCAAAGACTATTTTCACATCGATATAATTCCAAAGCAAACCACTCAAGTTTTTCCTACCAACGAAGTGTTTGCTTAGCAGGGAGGGTGAGAGCCCTCTATGCCCGGACGTTTTACTTTCGAGTGTTTGCCCTCATTGAGTGCGATCTGGTCTGAAACAATTGTGGAGAGTAACTTCACACGGTTTGCTAGCACTGTAGAACAAGTGCATATTGTGTAGACTTTAGAATCTATATAGACTCTCTACTTAGGTAACAAGGCGATTAAATCTCAAGCGATTAAAAGAATCAAAAGAAAATTTTCTAATAGCTAGGTAGTCTACCTATTAGAAAACTATGCCAAACAAAATTATTTCAATAATGAACTTACTTACACTATTGAAATAATTTCGTGCTTATTTTCCTGATAGATACCTACTTAGAAACATCTGTAAACTGTAAGTAGGTAAGTAGGTATTTTTACTTAGCATTTAACCGATCTGCACCATCAGGAGCGCTGCTAAGAAGAGATCTACATTTTACTCTACCTACCTAAGTAGGCTAGTGCTTTGGCAAGAGGTCGGAACCTATTAGGTACCTACCTACCGTCCTACATAAAAAGTCCTATTTTATTTATTTATTTTTCATTCCGCACCAGAAAGTTGTAACGATAAAGAGAAAAAGAAAGAAAAAGTGGACAGTGAAACACTTACCTATTTCTTAAGAGATCTCTACCAGTGACTCCTGGCAGTGCGAGAGGTTGTAAAGGAAGTAGAATAGATACAACAAAGATATAAAGTAAGTAGATATTCATGAAAAAAGCTTGCAAGTATTCATGAAGAAAATCACATGATCTTGCGTAGGCCGTAGACAAAGAATTTTTTTCAAATAACAAAATTATTATCTACTGGTTAATTTTAGGAATCTCATGAGATACCTATCTACCTACCTTACCTACCTACCTACCTACCTACCTTTACCTATACCTATAGGTACCTACTTTTGACAGTCTGATTTAATTTTCAGAATTTTCAGCAACCGCCAAATACGTAAAACATGGATGCATACCCAATTCCGAAATCAATTTTAAACCGCCCCCAAATAAACGACTTCTTTTGTCCCATCCCTTCTCCCTAATCGAATTTTGGCGGTAAAACTGCCTTTTATTGTGTTCGAATTTCGAACGACGCGTTCTCCCTTTCATATTTAAACTGAATTTTGTGGCTTCTTTAATTTGAAATTAAAATAAATGGTTGGAAAGAACATAGTCACGTGGTTATCATTTATTATGTTCGTAGAGTTGTGAAGTGGTAGGTACCTACTAGGTAAGTACCTACTAAGTAGGTAGGTACTTACTGCCTACCTAACAGTAAAGGTGCGTACGCACTAGAACTAAACTGCAGCTGCACTGCACGAGACTGCACTACGCGGCACATCGAGTCAGAATATTACTTCTATCATTTTGTATGGAGCATATCGCACTAGAGCGGCGCTGCACAGCGCTTCAGCGCCCGTTGCCGCGCGTCGCGGCTGGCGAAAATAACACCCGTATTCACAAACGTTACTATGAACGCTCGAACGCACAGTGTAGGTTCCACCAATCCGATTACTGTATCACGTCAATTTACAATGTTCTGATTGGTGGAACCTACACTATGCGTTCGAGCGCACTGTGAGACCTCATAGTAATGATTGTGAATACGGCCGTAAGTATGGGCAGCGCGCCTGCCGCGGCGCGCAGTGCCGCTGCAGTTCAGTTCGAGTGCTTTGACACCTTTAGTTTACCGTTGTAGATTCTTATTAAACTATTTTTTTTTTAAATTTACCTACCTTCTCAAGAGATTTAGGTAATTTAATAGATATCTACCTATAACAGCAGGCACTACTTAGTAGGTAAAAGTTTATGTCACTTTGCAATTATTTGTGGTAGGTGTAAGTAAGTAGCGTAAACTGTTCAAGTCTCAAATGTGCAAAAAATTCTTGGATAAGCTTAGTTATTCCGTTTCTTAGGTCTACCGAAAAAGCGATTAGGTATACCTATTTAGGAATGTGGCTAAGGTAGCCAGTTCGTGTGAAAGCATAACATAGCTACTTACCTACCTACGTAGCTAATAATCTTAGAGCCGTATTCACAATCATTACTGTGAGGTCTCACAGTGAGCTCGAACGCATAGTGTAGGTTCCACCAACTAGGTCCTTGTACCTAAATTGACGTGATACAGTAATTAGATTGGTGGAACCTACACTATGCGTTCGAGCGCACTATGAGATCTCATAGTAACGTTTGTGAATACGGGTGTTATCTATAATGTTAATCAACAATTAGAACCGATTAACAATTCAATCAAAAAAGTCGAATAAATTTCCAAAAAAAAATACGTTACTCTATCTAAGGATCTATAACAACCTATTAGCGGGGTAAAGGCTATAAAAATCACAGATTATTTCGTATTACAGGCATATTAAAGTTTGTTATAGCGTGTTTATGGGGCTGGCCGTTAATTCGAGACCACCATCTTAAATGTAAAATAAGAAACCGCGAGATAAGAATCTTAGAACATAAAAGATATGGGAACCTTTGTGAAGCCGGCTACCGGCGTGTACTTATACGGAGTTATACGCCCATGTATAATACAGGGGGCACGCACACTGCTTCAGTGATGCGGCACACATGAAAGGGCGCTGTACGCAAACGTCGAAACCTGAATTGTGATTGGTGGATGCGGTGGCGACGGCCACGCCCTCTTTTATCGACGTTGCGCCAGGAACGTGCGTGCGGAACATCCGTATATGTAAAACAGCCTATAGATTCGAGCCGATTTTAAAATGTCATTTCCATTCGCCTCGTCTGCCGTCTGCGGGAAATCCGCGCCGATTTTTCAAAAGGTCTTTAAAGTTCCCCTCTGATTGTTACGCTTCGAAAATTTTGTTTGTTTGCTTTTTACTACGTGGTCTTTCAAATAGAGAGTTGTATGAACTTTACCTACCTATTCGTTGATAAGCCTTATACATTTTCATTCATCGAAACCAATCAATGTAGAGACCTACAAACAGGCTTTGCTTTAAGCTAAGTAAATAATAAGACACCTACTTACTTAAGTACTGAGAGTAGCCTACCTACATCTGGTAAAATTCATGATTCTTTTAGCTGCCTATTAAGGTAGGTATACCTACGTTTAAGTACCCAGCCATCAATAGTAAGTACTTACCTATCTAGGAACTAGGTAGGTATAATACCTAATTAGGTATGTACCTATGCACATAAATCCTAATTTTCCCTAAAACGTACCTACCTAAATGCCTATAAGTACTCAGCTAAAATCCAAACTGTACCTACTTATCTCAAGTCTCTTGACTTGCTGATGTTTTCTCAAATTCAGCGAGAGGGTCGAGGGTCAAACAAAGCTGGCGGCATCACAAAGGTAGTCGAGAACGTGACTTCCCCAGGTAGCAATGGGAGGGTAGATACAATTAAACAGCTTGGTAGCATGAGTTGAGTTTTTAGGAACTTTTGATTCGCGGCGCCTCCGCGGCGGACGTGGGTGCGATGACTGTGAACTTTCGAACGGATATTTTTTACTGTTATAATACTTTTTAAAGGCCGGGCCCACATTACACAGATATAAGATTGGCCGGACCAGACACTGAATGCGCGCGTACGCGTGTAAGAAGGTATTTTGTAATAGGTACAAGGAACTCTGTGGCTGAGATCTATTAAAAAACTGAATCACTGATAATAGTAGACAACCTTATAAGTAAGTAAGTATCGCTGGCATAGGTAAACAGTCTCATTTTAACTCAAACTCAAGTTTGAGTAAAGTCAAAGTAGGCAGGTACGCTCTAGGTATAGATCTCAGCAGCAACAACTAAACACAGCATGAATATGCCCTAAAAGGTGCATATAAATGAAATTTTTCCGTCGATTTTTACCTAGTCTGGTTAAACTAACCTACCCAGTGATTCGTTGTCGTCATCATTCGTTACAACCATTCCCGAGGTCGTAGAATTCGCTGCGGCGCGTATAAAAAAATAATTTAACACCGATTTTTCACAGCAATCTGATGGATAGCTTACTAATTTGTCTACCGTGTAAGGTGACTAGATCTCCGAAGTTTTCAGGATAGCCTTCTATTGTTATACTTCGTAACAAGACCAACAATACCCATAGATACCCATAATATAATTTTTAAAGTTTGTATTAGATTTTAAAGTTGTCAAAATTTTGTAGCCGCCATGAAAAAAAAGGATTATTTCTTGTTCGATGGCACGGAAACCAATTTTTTTATTGTTGTTTAATTTGGTGTCTAGGTATGTGTAAGAAAAAACCTTCTGACAATAGGATTATGATTTATCCAAAGTGAAATAAGTACTGGCATGGTAAGATACAAAGCAAAATCTGCAAAAACCATTAAAAAAAAGACTAATTTCTCCTAAATAATGGCAATTTTTTATATACAGAATTTTTATCAGATTTATTAATGGCTTGTGTAGTGTTCTGTGTTAGATATAGAAACCTACTTATTTTCTATGTATTTTTATCCTCTAAATAATAATTAAAATAATGGCAATAACTTACCTTGTAATTAATCTACCTAGAAAATTACTGGTTGTAAGTGAAATGTAGGTAATAACCAAAATTAAACTTTTCTTTGATGAAGTTTAAGAATGTCCCACCAAAAAAAAGTTTTTATCTGGTAATCCTACAGCTAACGCCATGGATGCGCCTGCGCACAGTATTGTATTAGATCAAACATGGCGTCTCTAATGACCGCGGGGACGCTGACATATTACTTTTACGGACGCTCTTCCCGTTATTTATGAGGTTTTCTTTGTTTATTTGTAAATTAAGAAGCTTTATAGTACCCAGGTCGCTAGTCTTGACCTGGTGGTGTACATCATTTTTGATGTTATTGAATATCGTAAACGAAACCCTTTGTATTTGGAGATGAACTTTTAATATGAAAATGATGACGAAATTGATAGTAGAGGGTACTTTCACTAAGTAACTAAGTACCTACCTAGGTAATTTGAATTAAACTTTATTAAGTACATTTTTTAGTATTTGTAAGTAGGTAAGTATGTGTTAGTTTTCTCGGTTTTCAGGGTCTGCTTGGAATTCTAAATTTAATTTCGACCATAAATATGTAGGATATAAAATACTTACAATGTTAGACGATTACCTATCTATATATTTCTTTCTATGGTTCGTATTATTTACTTACTTACGAACATCCATATCCATAGGAGGATAGGATAGATCGTGTATCCATAGGAAGATACCTTCCTCATACCGTCATCATTAGATACGAGTAGGTACCTTTCAACCCATCGCCACTCGCCAGCCTACGAGGCTCCGACCGAGCAAGGGTCTCTTATCAGAACGAGAAGGGTTCATGCCATATTCCAGCACACTGGCCGAGTGCGGATTGGCAGACTACACCACTTTTGAGAACATTATGGAGAACTCTCAGGAATGTAGGTTTCCTCACGATGTTTTCTTTTAGCATTAAAGCAAGTGATATTTAGGTACTTAATTTGCTTAAAACGCACATAGGTAACTCCGAAAGTTTGACGTGCATGCTCGGAATCGAACCCCCAAATAAGGATGAGGTCGCAAAAACACACGCACAACAGACGGAAACGTTTAAGTGCGGAAACCAGCCCAGAGAGAAGAAGAAGAAGGATGAGGTCAACGCCTTAAACACTAGATTATTACCGCTCATAAACAGGAAGGCATATCTACCTAACGATTTTTCAATCGTAAAATAACTTTTACCTGAGCAATAAAGAGGTTTTGAAAGTTTTGTAAGTATAGCAAATCTATTAAAACGTCAAAATTCCTCAGATAAAAGTGTAAGATAAGTCCTATAAGATTCTTATTGGAACTTGGCTTTGACACACGACCGTGTGTCTTGATAGAAGATACTTACCTACTAAAATCACAGGTATAAAATCGAAGTGTTATAGGTAGACACCTAAGTACCTACTCTGTTTCTAAGCTTTCACGTAATCTATGTAAGTAGGTAGATACATACATTGTAGGTATACAGCTGGGGAAAGAATTTATCCAGACAAGGTATCCATATTCCACAACCACAAGTCTTGTCAGTCATCCATCATGTCTCTCGCATGTACCTACTTCGGGACTCATTACTAAGCCGTCATGTGAAACTTTATGCTAAGAGAGCTAAACTTGATAAATGGTTTTAGTAAATAGCTCAAAATGATTGGCATTTGATTTTATGCGTTTTTAAAATGTTTATGCCGTCATCTCGTCCAGAGAGTTTACCTTAGTTAAGAGGGGTCTATTTATTCGTAGTGTGCTTCAAACAAAGTTTGGCTGTAGTTTGGCTCTCATTCTCTAAAAAGTCATTGCGTTTGATTGGCTAGTATTCATACTAGCCAATCAAACGCAATGACTTTTTAGGGTTGCGTACCTCAAAAGAAAATACGGAACCCTTATAGGATCACCTTGTTGTCTGTCTGCCCGTCTGTCATGTTTGGCAGGTAGATAGGTCATATAGCACGAGTAAAGGAAAAATCTGAAAATCGTGACTTTGTCGATACAATACAAAAAAAATGTGTTCATGAACAAATAATTAGTAAGTAGGTAAGTATTTTTCATTTTCAAAGTAAGATAACTATAGGTTTGGTACCTATCATTATGAAAGGGCTTTACCTGTAGGTACATTCTAAAAAAGGTTTCTATTTATTTTTATGCATAATAGTTTTTAATTTATCGTGCAAAATGTCGGAAAAAATATCCAAGTACAAAACCCTCGGTTCGGATAAAAGGTTCTTCTCTAGAGGATTGTGCTGTGAGAAAAATATTTGGGACTAGCTGATGCCCGCAGCTTCGCCCGCGTGGATTGGTCAGATCCCCTGCAGCATCAGGATTGAGGAGTTGGACTCCAAATTTTTTATGAAACAATGTCGCAAAGTTCCTCTATCGATTAAAAAAGAAATGACGCAAATCGGTTCAGAAATCTCGGAGATTTCGGTGTACATAGGTAGAAAAACACAACTCCCTTTTTGAAAGTCGGTTAAAAAAGTAGCCTATTTTACGCCCTGGTCAATCCTCTACTTGCCTGTGAAAGTCCCGTCAAAATCGGTTCAGCCGTTCCAAAGATTAGCCTTTTCAAACAGACAGACAGACAGGCAGACAGACAGACAGACAGACAGACAGACAGACAGACAGACAGACAGACAAAAATTTTAAAAACGTGTGATTCAGTTATGGTATCGTTCAAATAACCATATGAGCTTAATATGAGGTAGTTATTTCGAAATTACAGACAGACACTCCAATTTTATTTATTAGTATAGATAAGTAATCCAATACAAAAACGCTCTGTTGTAAGAGTGGATTGGTGCGAAATGGCACAAGTATGGACGGGAAATGTATCTTGCAAACATCATGCAAACCAAATATATACCGTACCTATCTACCTGCCTTATACTAGGTACAAAGTATACAAGTATCTACAGATATACTCACTTGTATTAACAATTGCTCCGTGACCACAAATCGTGACCGTAGAGATTGTTGGCGTGCGTGTGCGGTGGCTTTATTGTGCTTTATTTATTTTGTACGTCCTTTAGGTAGTTCTTTTGAAGTTTACAATACAGTACAGGGTCTAATTAATCGTAGTGCGCTTCAAACAAAGTTTGGCTGTAGTTTCGCTCACATTTGAATACTAGCTTATCAAACTCAATGACTTTTTAGGGTCTCGTACCTCAAAAGGAAAAACGAAACCCTTATAGGATCACTTTGTTGTCTGTCTATCCATCTGTCGTGTCTGTCAAGAAAACCTATAGGGTACTTCCCGATGACCTAGAATGATTAAATTTGGCAGGTAGGTAGGTCTCATAGCACAAGTACTTAAAGGAAGAACGCCGAAAATCGTGAATTTGTGGTAACATCACAAAAAAAATATTTAAATGTGTTCATGAATAAATAATTAGTATTTTCAATTTTCAAAGTAAGATAACTAGGTATACCAAGTGGAGTATCATATGAAAGGGCTTTACCTGTACATTCTAAAACAGATTTTCATTTATTTTTTATGCATAATATTTTTTGATTCATTGTTCAAAATGTCGGAAAAAATACCCGATTACGGAACTATTTATTTGTACAACATTCGCAGTTACGTAAGGAATTAAGTAGGCACCTACCTAACTGTGCAATCAAAAATAAGTAGGTATCTAGATACGTACAAATAACAATAATAACAGGAACATAACCGCAAATCGTGACCGCGGCGAGGGCATGTGCCCTGACCTTACCCATTTTTATAATTTTCCGATATTCTTTATGCAGATTCGACAGAATATGACAAGCCATCTACTTATTATACCTATATGAGTCATTTTCCGAATTGACTTGCATAATATATTATGGGAAGACACTGCCTCTTCAAAACACAGTTTTCACTAAATCAGGAGGCAGGGCCTCACACAAAAGCTTGTAAACACTATGTTTTGAAGAGCGAATAAAGATTTATTTATTTATTTGTAATCTTACAGGACAAAGCAGCCGCGCTATACCGTGCTTATATCGAAGACGTTAACTTCGTCGTCGAGATTCTTAATGATTAGGTAGGTGCCTATTCTCGATAGGAAGAGCATTCTATACAGTATGGCATATTATTGTAAATTGAAGCAACCGCCGAGTTTCTTGCTGGTTCTTATCGGTAGGAACGGCATCCGAACCCGTGGTGGATTTTTTTGACGATTCAAAAGCACTTGTAAAAGTTTAATTGAATAAAAACATTCTGAATTTGAATTTGAATTTTGAATTCTGAACTACTGATGCGAACATCAGTCAGTACAGTGGTGAGCGCTGTGGTAGTGTATGGTATAAGTGGGCGATCCCGGGTTCGAGGCCCAGCAAGGGCAATTTGGGAATTAATAGTTTTCAGCTACCACAGTGAACATTGAACAGGTAAGTATCAGGGTAACTTTTGGACGACAAATTTGATAGTTAAAAAAAAAGTTCTGCAAACTGTAAGTATAAGTACCTATATACCTATCAAATGTAAGGGCTTATTGACATACTAGCTGATGCCCGCAGCTTCGCCCGCGTGGATTTAGGGTCTGAAATCCCGTGGGAACTTTTGATTTCCCAGGACATAAGTAGCCTATCCGTAATAGCCTGTCCCCGGGATGCAACGTGTTTCTGTATCACGTAAAAACATTTAAACGGATGATCCTTAAAAAATCCCGAGGGATCACCAGGATTTAGGAATGCAATTCCTTACAGCATCAGGGTTGAGGAGTTGGGTCCTCGAGGTCAACGACAAAGTCTTTACATGGTACAGATACCTTCAATATCAATCAATTTATAACCGACAGTTTCTAAATCCCATCAGTATTGATGGTGAGGTCCCCTACAGCATCAGGATTGAGGAGTTGGAATCCAATTTTTTTATGAAACAATGTCACATAGTTCCTCTATCGATTAAAAAAAAAAATACGCAAATCGGTTCAGAAATCTCTGAGATTTCGGTGTACATAGGTAGAAAAACACAACTCCCTTTTTGAAAGTCGGTTAAAAAAGTAGCCTATTTTACGCCCTGGTCAATCCTCAACTTGTCTGTAAAAATCCCGTCAAAATCGATTCAGCCGTTCCGGAGATTAGCCTTTTCAAACAGACAGACAGACAGACAGACAGACAGACAGACAGACAGACAAAAATTTTAAAAACGTGTGATTTAGTGTTGGTATCGTTCAAATAACCATATGAGCTTAATATGAGGTAGTTATTTCGAAATCACAGACAGACACTCCAATTTTATTTATTAGTATAGATTGATTACTTGTAAGTTTTGCATTAGATACCTATAATACATATGTATATAGGTACCTTTAAGATGGGTAGGTATTGTATTCGGTATTATTATATAGGTACGTACCGACTTATATTTACCTAATTTGTGGTTCAACATCAACACAATAATAGTAAATAAGTACTAAGTAGCTATACTTACGTATAATTATTTCGTTATTACCACACAGCACATAGCTAACCAGTAATTTGCAGAAAAAGCCTTTACAGATGATTACGTAATCGATAATTGCATGTATTAAGAAATCGCACATCAAGATTCAAGACAATTCATGCAGATGAGCGCAAAAAGTGTAAATGGACATAATCGCAGAATAAATAAAACGGTGTCGAACAGGTCGATAAATACATGCTTGACCCTAATGACGATTGACGAGGATCATTCATCTAGTCTTGTCATCATGTGCGTTGACACGTGCTCATGAAGAAAATACCGGCCAAGTGCGAGTCGGACTCTCACACGAAGGGTTCCGCACCATCGTACAAGTAATCTCAAACCATTATAGGAATTAGGTATTTGCAAGGTGACCGATAGCGCTATTTTGTAGTGAACTAATTATTTCGCGAACACAAATTTTTTTTCATGAAACCACAAAGTCCCGGCTTCCGGATTATTCCTTTACTTTTGCTATAAGACATTGCAATTTGCTACCTGCCAAATTTCATGATTCTAGGTCAACGGGAAGACCCATACCCAATAAGTAGGTTTTGATTCCCGGTTCTTGACAAAACCGACAGACAGGTAGACAGACAATGAAGTGATTCTATAATGATCAATTTTTTCTTTTGAGGTACCTACGGAACCCTATAAAGCTAATCAGTCCAAACTTGATTGTCCTACTGCACCTAAGTACTTAGTACTTAGACTTACCTCATACGGTCTACCTATAAGGCATCAGTTCCAGCGTCCTCCGCCAATTAAGCTATCGTCAACTTTGTCCTCCTATACTAACTGCTTAGTGTGAGATTGCCATGATATTGTTATGACATGAAATTCAAATATTTTTCAAATTTATAATAAAAATATTTCCTTGGTTTAGGTATTGTGTTATACGAAGCTATTCAAATTTCGAAGCCATATATTATACCTAGGTAAGTATTTAATGTTTATGCATACAATAAAGCTTCTTTCGTAACTACTTCCTACTTACTTTTATAAAATAAATCAGGAGATGAAGAAGTCGTCAAGTATACGGTCGACAGTAATGACGAGTGGGCATACGAAATCGTACAATGAGACGAGACGAGGCACGCGTGTAGTGAAGGTACGCGCGGGGCGTGCCGAATCAGCAATGTGCGGTGCCATGGCCACCGAACTATACAGACGTTTTTTACCCGACTACGGCAAAGTCAAAAGGAAGGGTTATAATTTTAGCCTATGTATGTATGTTTGTATCCAGATTCCGTGTGTTCCACCGTAACACCTAAACTTCTGAGCCGATTTTGACGAATGAAGTGTCAATTGACTCGTTGCAAAGGTCCAGGCGACGTATATTTTATACGAAAAAATTGACCAAACGGATGTCAATAAAAAGTGGGGGTCTCCAAAAATTTTTTTTGCTATTGTATTGAGGAGGATGTCAAATGAAAGAGGAAAAAAAATCTGAGTTTATGAGTATAAATGTACTTCAACATTAAAAACGACAAAACGAAGCGACAGAAAAATGATTTTACTATACCTACCTAATATTTCAGCGTTTATGAAGACGATCGTAGTCGGGTTTTAGTTTTCAACTTTTATACTTGCGAGTAGGTCTGGTATTGTCACACTAGCGACGTTAGTAATAAGCAAGCTGATTCGCAGCTCCACGCGAGCGACAACATAGCGACACTTGACTTGAAATTCCAAAAAAACGTACGTAGTTAGTAGATACTTTTTTTTTAATTCCTACAACTACAATTACCTAATGAATGTAGTAGGTATAGTAATTTGTAAATTAAATCCATTACCATTCCTTCAGTATTTACATGTATGGGTAATAATCCGAGCACTATTAACATTAGCATGTCGGTGACCGACCTTAGTTTTTTCTCATCCCGAAATCGCCCAACACGCCTAAAGAAGTTTTCACTTCAAAAATGTAAGGAAAAACAAAAAGTTTTCTTGCCGTGGCCAACTAATAATACAAGGCCAAGAAAAAAGAAGCAAACAGAAAGTAGCCGGATGCATAGAAGATTAATGTGATGTAGATACTTTACCTACAAGAGCATATAAATTAGGTAGCATCAACCGCACAGTAGAAACTTCCAACACAAAGCCTGAATGCGATATAATTAAAAGGGCCGAGCCAAACACGATCAATCTCAACTCCATCTCCCCACTTAAAGTCAAAATAATAGATGGCCAAGTCTAATGTCACTTTTTTCTTCAGCCCGGCGTACAACATACAAGGCGGAATTGACAGGTCATCAGCGAAGGCGCAGGCGCACGGTGACGATGCTCTTTCTTTCACCCGAACGAACGTTACAAGAAAAGCAACATCACTCTTCAACCACTCTACAGGATTGTAATCCTTATTCAGTAGCCACAAGAACCGCAATTTCCATGAAATCAACACGACAAAAAGCTTTTTATATTTCAGTTCGAGTGCCTCCTGTTCCGTTCTTTTTTCAAAGATTATCTTCGGCGGCCGAGGCGTGAAGGCCGAGTGCCACACAACATGGCGTCGACAGGTTTCTTCCCGCTTTTTTACCTCTTTGTTTCTCCATTATTGTCTATCGATGTTTGCCGCTTCGATTTTTGAATAACTTTTCTTTTTTTTCGCATTATTAATATCACCGCCTCAGGATCTGTTTCTGTTATTTAAGTACATACGGTCCAATATTTTAGAGGCGCTGTGAGAAACAGTGATAAAGCAGTTTGAACAAGTTTAATGGTAATTTTCGTTCGGAGAACATAAATAAACATCATCAAAAGGATATTTAAAAATTCATGGCCCCGAATCGCGAGGCTTTAGTTTTTCGCGGAATTTAATGATTTAGTGGTGGCCGTAAAATTTTGGAAACAATAAAGTGAAGGAGGTCCGTTGATACGGTAGCTAGAGATCGTATGGCCAATTTTTAAGGATATTTTTATCACAATTTAACTCGACCGTGTAATTCATACCTTCCATAAATATTTTCCTTCTTAAAGTTAAGAATGATATTTTAGTTTCCGCTCTACAAAGAAAATAGTTTATTAAAGATCGGACATGTGCGAGTTGAACTCACGGGGAGAGGGTTCCGTACAACGATCATAATTATGTAAGTCTGTAAGCACACTATTGAGAGATTTAAGTACCGTGTTATTTTAAGACCATAGACTACGCATAGGTTACCTGTACCTAATCTATCCCAAGTAAAGAACTATTTTTATGTATTCTTTAATGATTTCATTGTATTGGCGTCACTCAGAAAAGCAGGTATTATTTAAATATTTTTATCGAATTATTGGAATGTCCTCTCCAAAACCGACACAAAAAAACACAAGTTTAATGTGTAAGGTTATCCGAGAGTTATAATCTAAACAAACTAATGCCAAAATAAGTAATTTAATTAGAGCGTGATTGCTATCACAACATCTAATTATCCAGTTCACAATCCAAATACCGAAAATATGCGATATCGCTCCGAATCTCAGAAGGAGACTAAACTAAAACCTTCGAAACACCCGTATTTATGCAAGTTCAATCTTGTTGGCCTCCTAGCAACAGATTGTATGACATCGAATTAGCCAAATATCGATTTTATCAAACTACCTGCATTAGGTAAATTAATAATTTTATATTATTTTTGACAACTCAAATCAATTTTTAAAAATAACCTTACAGTTCGGCCGTCCTGAATTTAACACGTCCTCGTGTTTCTAATCAATCTTGTCATGTCAGTCGCGGGCTTCCTTGCCCTAAGTCAAATCCAAATCATGGGCTATCCTGCCCTCCGTCAAATCATTAAAACCTACCCTTGAACTGCCGAACTCTCAGTTTTAATATCAAGTCAACAATAAATCCAAACGACTAACTTCTCATTCGATGTATACAAAATCTGAACCACTCATTGCAAATTACTTTCCAATTCACAAAAGACTAAATTATTAAAAAAAACTAAAAATTTTAATCACCAAATCAAACCCAATAAAAATTTTAATCAAATGTGGGTTGTTTACAAAAAGATACCAAAGCGAAATTAAGACAACGTGAGACACATCCCACTTCTGAATTATTGGCGTCACTCAGAAAAGCAGGTATTATTTAAATATTTTTATCGAATTATTGGAATGTCCTCTCCAAAACCGACACAAAAAAACACAAGTTTAATGTGTAAGGTTATCCGAGAGTTATAATCTAAACAAACTAATGCCAAAATAAGTAATTTAATTAGAGCGTGATTGCTATCACAACATCTAATTATCCAGTTCACAATCCAAATACCGAAAATATGCGATATCGCTCCGAATCTCAGAAGGAGACTAAACTAAAACCTTCGAAACACCCGTATTTATGCAAGTTCAATCTTGTTGGCCTCCTAGCAACAGATTGTATGACATCGAATTAGCCAAATATCGATTTTATCAAACTACCTGCATTAGGTAAATTAATAATTTTATATTATTTTTGACAACTCAAATCAATTTTTAAAAATAACCTTACAGTTGATAAAAGAGAGGAGGGGAAAGGAGGACGGTCAATTTTTAGCAATTTCCTAAAAACCTTTAACTATTTATTTGAATAAAAATTTATAAATTTGCCCCCAAAAATGACTCAATATTGAAAATTCATTTATTTATATTACACGTCCGTCGTCCATGTTTGGATCAAAAAAATTCCTATGTGAACCCAACTTAATCAGTCCAGGAGAGTAGGAGAAAATTGGCTGTTACAGACGGACAAACAGACAGACACACGAGGGTTCCTAGTTCCGTATTTTCATTCGAAATGTACGGAACCCTAATAAAAAGCCTCGATTGACAAACAGTCGTCTTTGAGATGTAAGAATTTAAAATTTTAATTACTTCATTAGAATTTTCTTTCCTCCTGGGCTAAGGTTACAGAATGTCGTAAAATTATTGCGAAACTAAGAATTTTCACATTCTTTTCTCATTCCATATAACATTTAACTTTACTAAGTTAGAAAATTAGGTCCATATTAGATTGATTACTTCCACCATATACGATTTTTGCCTTCTATGGAAACCAATTAACTCTTTTCTTGCTTGGAGTAAGATTTTCAATTTTATACTTGGCACATAAGGTACAGTTCGAGTTGTGGATTAGTAAGGAAGTTGAATGAAATGAGGCGTTGCGGGTTCGATTCCCGATTCAGGCTATTAAAGTGTTAAGGTTAAGTTGAATAATGGCACGGTCGGTTTGTTAGCATATGTTTTGTGATGAATGGGCCGTTTTGACTGAACAAGCGTTCAATTGAGTGTCGGATGTCATTATGTTTGTGTAGATGAGTTATGTGATTCTGAGAATGTTTTGTTATGGTGGAATGGGGTCGTTGACCCAGTAATCCTAAATGCCTGAAGATTTCTTGCTGACCTTCCGCTGTAGATTCCAGGCAGTTCGTAAAGCTTTTATCTTGTATCTTCAATGACGCAACGTCAAGTAGGTACTTCGCCTATAAATAACTATGCAAAACTTATCCTATCCTTTATATAGAAAATCTAAGAAAAGAGGACTCCATTTTTTACTAGCAAAAAATACTTACCAGTTTCGCACTCATAGTTCGAACTTCGACTTAGTGCAAATGTGGGTATGTTGCTCTTTCAGGGTTCCGTACATACCCACATTTGCACTAAGTCGAAGTTCGAACTATGAGTGCGAAACTGGTAAGTATTTTTTGCTAGAGCGAGGCACGACTCGCACTTGGCCGGTTTTTCTAAAGGATCTCTACATGCTACGTTTACCTATACCTATATTATTATCAACTACGCGAATTGATCTAACTTATTAGGTATAATAAAATTGATAAATATATTTTTGTGCCTACTTATTTCTGATATTTTATTTGTTGTTTCTGTTATTTTATGTTTTGTTGCTTCTGTTAGGTATTTTTTTTTCTGTTGTGTATGTTATTCAATTTTGTTGTTGTTTCTGTTGTTTATTGTTTGTTGCTTCCGTTATTTTAGTTTTTTGTTCTTTATGTTATTTATTTGATTGTTATTTCTGTTATTTTATTTTTGTAAACATTTTTTTAAATATGATAGGAATGAGATGTGTTAATAAATGAGAGAATAAAATTGTTTTTTCTAATTAGTAAACATAGCACCTCTAGCCATAGGGAAATATAGTAACATTAAAGACGGTATAGAATAATAATCGATGGCAGATCAATAAATTACCATTGTTGCTCGTTTTATGGGGGCTCAGGGGGTCCAATTAAACGCGTGTGATGAGGCCTTTGCCCCGACCGGCTGAGGTCTCACACGCGATAGGCCTTTTTAAGGTTCTGTAGTAAAATACGGAACCTTAGGTATAGTTTCGTCCAGCCCATCTGTCTGTCTGTTCGTCTAGTCGTCCGTGTCCTACAGCCATTTTATATTACATTACTTACACTAAACAGCTATAAAGTTAGACAGAAAGAACTTGTTACCGCTACGCTACATACCTATTATAGACGCATATTCTGTAAAAAAATTCAGCACACTTGTTGAACATGAAAAATGAGTCAAACAAAAAATTTTGCCAAATCCCCTCAAGTGGATCTTATTGAATACCTAAGTATTTTAAAACAATTATTACAGAGTTTTTGAAAGAAGAAGTTAGCAGGTAGGTAGTAGGTAGGTACCATATTTTGTGAAAAATGTGTTGAATGTCCCAGCCTCTAATTCTTAAAAGTACAACTACATTATTACACAGAAAATTGTGAAAATTCCAAAATATTAGCTTAGCACATATTATCTAATAATAATATTAAGTTATTATTTCCATAGATACCTAAGTATGTATGTAATTATTTCAAACAAAATTACTACTATTATTGTGAGACCAATGAACTATTTATTAAAACAAAAACTACAAAAAAATAGGTTTAGTTGCCAAGGTAGTATTGTGTAGTACCTAAGCATCGATACAACGATGGTAGTAAGTACCTACCTACTACGGGCTACGGCATTCAGTAGGTACGACATTTTTAGGGAGTTCTATAAAACCTGGTATCTAAATACAGACAGATCACCCGTGATGTACGGAAGACAATTTCATTACCAGGTAAAAAATATCGACGAGCCAAACCCAACGTCGCGTGACACTCGAATGAAAATTAACCAAAAATTGCAAAACTTTTTCTCTCACAATACGAATCGAAGGTCATCGCACGAAATCTAAACTGAAAGGTCGTTACGACAGTAACATTTTTAGGGTTCTGTAGCATGCCCTAGTATCAGATTGTACTAAATGGGCATTAGGCATCCTCCGATCAGTGGCAGACGGGATGGTCCGTCTCGAGTCTAGAAAGACGGCCAAATCTTTCTTCAGCATTAGTTACTTAATAATGATATTCTAAAATGTAAGATCGTTTCTTATCTATCTATACTCTATAATTATGTAAGTACATTATTATTTAGCTACTACCTACAAATTGGTGGACGCTAGTGAACGACATCAGGAGTGGCATAGGTACGCTAGTAATTCTTAGGTATTAATGATATTATATTATAATGATATTGTTACCTAAATAGTTTAACTTAGGTAATTAAATCCCCAACCACTACCTATACCTACCTATACCTAAGTACGCGACAGGTCGACTTGGCAATCGGGGTATGAGGCGGTGCGGGATAGGGAGCGTCTAACTTCAAATGGGATTAGACTTTGAAACGAAATTAGGTGTCATCCCTTTGGGCTAGAAAACCTTGTCAAACAAGCTCAAGCTACAAGCTCTACAAAATCGAAAGCATGAAATAAATAATACGAAATCGTTCATAAACTACACCAGTTAGCACTACGGAGTTTTTTACTCATTTTTTGTAAATTCAATTCAGAGTTCACGAGAGTTAAATGAACTTCTCTCTTTTTTAATTTCAGATCATATGCAAGCAGAAACAGTCAAATACAATCGACCGACGTCAATTTCACGCCATTTACCTCGGCACAATGCAAAGTGCAGCAAGAAACGAAATACCTAATCCGAAAAAATATTATGTAGATAGGTATGCATTATTTGCAGGGTTGGCCTTGTTTTTAAACAAGTGTTTTAAAAATGTTTTTATTTTAAAAAAAATGTGTTGAACGTGTTTCAAACAATATCTAATGTTTTCTAATTGTTTTTCTGAACCCTGATTATTATTTGAGACGATTGAAAATGCGAGAATATCCGAGAGATTATAGGAATATCAATCTTGTAAGTATTCGAAATACTAATCGTGGTAGAACAGTTTAGGTGCCTACCACCACGTAACGCCTAACGGATGAAAATATTACTATATCTAAGTAAGTAGATCTAAGCATTTTTTACATCCGTTTGTGGCTTGCTCAAGCGTTAACACTCTACTTAATGAAAAGTTTAAAAAAGTTTACAAAAATGTATTATTTAGATTAAACCAAAAATATTTTACGCCATACCTAATCGAAAGAGCTTCTTTTTTTATTAGAACTTTGGATATAAAAGGACTAGGAGGTCTTACTACCTACTATGCCATGATGGTGCAAAAGTGACGGATGCGTTTTCTGAAACTTTACAGTAGTAATTAGGTATTCCATCCCATTTTAAATAATTTCTGAAAATATATTTAGAATGGGATGGAATTTTTTTGTAAATTTTTATTCAAAAAATTTGTAGCACTGAAAGTTCACTTGGGTAAATCTGGTAAAAAGGTCTGTTGAATACCTATGGTTATGGTTATAAAAAGATTACTAGTCCTACTACTATGCCATGATGGTACAAAAGTGACGGATGCGTTTTCTGAAACTTTACAGTAGTAATTAGGTATTCCATCCCATTTTAAATAATTTCTGAAAATATATTTAGAATGGGATGGAATTTTTTTGTAAATTTTTATTCAAAAAATTTGTAGCACTGAAAGTTCACTTGGGTACATCTGGTAAAAAGGTCTGTTTTAAGAATACCTATGGTTATGGTTATAAAAAGATTACTAGTCCTACTACTATGCCATGATGGTACAAAAGTGACGCATGCGTTTTGTGAAACTTTACAGTAGTAATTAGGTATTCCATCTCATTTTAAATAATTTCTGAAAATATATTTAGAATGGGAAGGAATTTTTTTGTAAATTTTTATTCAAAAAATTTGTAGCACTGAAAATTCACTTGGGTACATCTGGTAAAAAGGTCTGTTTTAAGAATACCTATGGTTGATTGATATATTTATGTTTTAGCACCAAAATATACCTAGTAAAAATCAATTTTAAAGAATTATGTATTTGCAAAACCGACATGGTTCTACGATTAGTGTACCTAGCGTGTAGGTACACAAAAACAATGAAAACAGTAGGTACCTACCAGATTCATATAATCAGGTAAGTAAAATTATTCATTACTAAAACTTTTAGCAGATCGAATCAGAGGCTATTGTCGCAGATAATCACGGCTAAAAGCGCAGTAAAATAAGTACTCATGCTATAGATACCTACGCATTAAAACTTTTAGAAGTTGGTGTTGGTCCATGACCCCGTGAACTTAGAATTTCCATTCGCTTAATGGGCCATCACGCTGAAAATAACTCGTACCTACCTTTTTAATAAGCCACTTCCAAAATGACCATAAAGTACGACCCCACAGTTTGACAACTAATAATTTACTAATAACCTCAAAAGCTCGAACCAAATTACGCTAAACGCCGGACTTAACCCTCGAATCGTCGCCGACAATTACGGTTAATAAATAATAATTTAAATAATAAGCGTACACAAAAAGTTGTTGAGAGTACCATTTTAAAATGAGCTCGTCTGTTACTATAATTCGAAGCAAGCTCATCCAGAACTGCCTATTCGTTAGGTCTAACTTTGTTGGTTGGTCTCAAAAACGCTGCGCACGTCCCATAATGGCGACCGGCAACAATCGCGCGGCACAGACGATTATAACGATTATTGTCGATAACTTGTATCGACACCGGCTATTTGGTTAGTCCGTCGATTATCGATAATTTGCCTTCGGGGTACGCTCCTGACGTTGTAAATCGCTGACCGATTAGTTTTTTACCTGTTTTGATTGCACTACGAAGTTTAATACACCTGACTACATATTTCCGATAAACACAGCAAACAGTAATAGGCGATTCCCTTTAACAATAGATACTTTTATCTAACAAAGTATATTGACTTTGAAACTTGCGAGTCGGATCTGGATCGAGGAGTAAAAGCTAGAACCATCGATATAGAATCTTCTGTATCGATGGCTAGAACGCACAGAAATCCAAATATGCTACAACGTAATAATTATCTACGAGTGATCACGAATTAACAGATTAACAGAGTGCGTTTAGTTGCAAAATCAGAGACAGGTTTAGGTACGTCTAAAGATGAACGTTGATGGATGAAAATCGTTTTTAGACAAGTCGTTTGCATCGTCGGATGGATACAACCTTCAAACGCATCATCGCCAATGTTTTACTACCAATTCCACGAGTCCATATAAAATAGAAACTCGGGACTTGCGAGCTTTCAAAAACGCTGCATTAAAAGATCATAAAACTCAAACATAAACGTTTACTGCTACGATTTTACGAGCACGCTACCTATCGATCGTTTTAACGATAAATAAAAATTAATGGCCAGGCAGGACAGAATCGCAGTGGCCATGTTAGACAAGAACCGACTGCTAGCCTCATAAGGTTCAGCGCCTGGCGTTCTCTATAACCTCTACAACGACGCTACGGGTATGTTCATAGTAGAGTTTGCCATCTACTGGTACCTATTGACGTCTGCTGTGCAGTCTGTACCCGGTTACACTGAAAGTTCTACTCGTAAGTATCAAGTGAAAGAAAGAAAATGAATTTATTCGAAGGTAGGAGGAAGAAAGGTACAAGCAAACACCACAAATGTGACCAAGTTTTTAAGAAAATCCCGACTGAATATTCATATCCATACTAATATAAAAACTTTTCACGACCCATCCTTTGAACCGAGTTGAACAGATATAATACATACTTATTATATCTGTCTGTCTGCTAGCTTTTCACGGCCCATCTGTCTAATTGATTTTGAAGACGTAGGTATGTAGGTAGTAGCTTTCAAGTTCATCCTAGGGAAGGACATAGGCTACTTTTTATCCCAGAAAATTAAAGAGTTCCCACGGGATTTTCAAGAAACCTAATTCCACGCGGACGAAGTCGCGAGCACCATCTAGTAATAATATGCGCTGAGGTTTGGACTTTTTTAAATATCAAAAATATTTCAACCATTTCATTTGTGCAAAGACACGTATTAATAATAATCGAGTCTGAAAATACAGCCGTTATTAACTTGATCGGTCCGTCGGATGCAGAAACCCGCCCCCCAGCTACCGGGGGTGGGGTACGAAATAGGATTCTATCGGTCTCTTCCATTCCACGCTGTTCGTGTCCCGGCTAGTGATGCGACGAGATCCATCATCCGACTACGATAAACTACGAGAACCGACCTACAAACACATACAGCGTGTTTGATAAATAAAACGTCAAAATCAGGTACCTAAGTAGTACCAGATAGTTAGTGCCATAGATCCTTTCGTTGTCTCCGTTACTTGACAATCGTTCAAAGAGTCCTTTGAATTCACAGAAGCTTTTTACAAGTTACTTTGGAGTGTTAACATTTTTTCAACTCCTCATAATATTTCCGACGTTTATTACGCTACGAGCCTCTACGCCGGAAAAAAAACAAGGGAAGGGTTATGATTTTAACAGTCTGTATCAAGTATGAATGTACCTACTTAATATGTAGGTTTTTATTAATATGTGTTCCACCGTAGCGCCTAAACTACTGAGCCGATTTTGATGAATGAGGTGTCAATCGATTCGTTATTATGGTCCGGGTGACATAGGCTACATTCATATGAAAAAAATCGATCGGCAATCGACTCAAACCAGAGGCGGTCTTACCCATTGCGAGGCTCCGGGCAGCAGGTCTTGCGAGGCCCTAGTTTGTCCTTAGTGAAAAGTATTTGATGCGAAAGTAGGTCTGGTTGTTTAGTTTAGGTATTTTTCATGTTTAAAGAGAAATGCTAAAGTTATACAAATAAATAGAGTTTTAAAATATTTTACATTGAAAGATTTCAAGAGAAGAAATTAACAAATACAGAGATAATAAATTTTTAAATTGATATAAGCGGCTTTTCCTAAGACTAAAATCTTTAATTAAAGCACAATAATCTAACGAATGATAAGACCAAAGGGTAAAGATCCACGTAGATTTCCTTATACCTGCTTTCTTTTGATAGCTCGTTTCCTTTTTGAACTACCTGACTCAATTTTTCTACCGGCATCACGATCACGCGAACTCATTTCGTAAATCTTACTTTTTTTTTTTTTTTTTTAATCTTTATTTTTTTGGGACTTTTGTCCGACACGGACACGCCAGCCCCATCGTAACCTAAAATACAATTACAATTACATTCTAAATAACATAGTGGAATGCAACAGATACAAGTGGAGAGATATTACTGCCTATGCAGAAATACATCAATAATAGACTTGAATCCTTCTGCTGTCGGTGCACTTAACAGACTCGTAAAACTACCTAAAATCTTACTTTGAAAATTAAAACATATTTTAATTTTTTTTTAAATGATGTGACCACAAATTCGCGGTTTTCAGATTTATTCCTGTACTTGTGCTAACACCTGCCAAATTTCATGATTCTATGTCAAAGGGAAATAGCCTATTGGTTTCTCGACAGACACGACGGACAGATAGACAGACAACGAAGTGATCCTATAAGGGTTCCGTTTTCCTTTTTGAGGTACGGAATCCTAAAAATTAGGGATTCTTTGAGATACGGGATCAAACTTTTTATCGATTTTACTCCATAACTCCGTCAAATTTAAACCGATTTTCACATTTCTAATTTTACAAAGGTGTACTGTGAGGTTGGTACTTGGTACCATGTAAGTTTGGTGAAGATCTGATGAACAGTTTCGGTAACAGAGGCTGGAACTCCTCAACGGATGTCAGCAAAACGATCGCGATCAGTATAATAAGCTTAGTAGAAAGTAGACTCTTAGTCATAACTAGTTGACCCGCCCCGGCTTCGCACGGGGAGCCTACCTGTTCCATAATATAACACAAGTATACCACATTCATACCCATATTTTGTCTATGGAATAGATAGGCTCCCAATGCGAAGCCGGGGCCGGTCAAATAGGATTCAGTAAAATTGAAAGATCTGGTACCGAGCGCAATTTTTTTGTTTAATACAGATAAATAAGAGAAATATAAACGAGCTCAGCCGTAACAACATTTTATGTTTCAAAGCACCTCATTCTACTTTTCTCAAGGTTTTTTATCCCGGAAAAACAAAGAGTTCCCAGGGGGATTTTCAAAAACTTAAATCCATGTGGTTTAAGTTCGGGTATCAACTTATACAATACATGAGCGAGCGAAGCGAGCGCGAAATTTTTGATATATTTACGAAAAAAACCATATTAATATTAGCCAAAGTCCTTTTCAGGGCCCATTTTCTTAGCTAAAATTTGGTATTATTCAGAGATAGCTTGCGCATAGATGCTTTATCCCGAAAAATTAGAGTTCCCACGGCGTTTTTAAAACCCGAATCGATGGGAACGAAGTTTCGAGGTTCAATTAATACAACATAAAAGCGCGAGCGAAGCGAGCGCAAAATTTTCGATATATTTACATAAGAGATTGGTAAATTCGAGCCTTCAAGTCCAAAATGTTGAATTCCAAAAATGCAAATGTTGAATTCTTATAATGTTGAATTTGTTGTGTGAATGTGTTGTGTGAATGTGTTGTGTGAATGTTGAAGTATTTGATTTATCGTGCAAAATGTCAGAAAAAATACCCGAGTACGGAACCCTCGGTGCGCGCGTCCAACTCGCACTTGCCCGGTTTTTTTTAACCGACTTCCAAAAAAGGAGGAGGTTCTCAATTCGTCGGAATCTTTTTTTTTTGTTTTTATGTATGTTCCCTGATTACTCAAAGACCCCTGGACCAATTTGGAATTTTTTTTTTGTTTGAAAGGGTATACTGTGCAGGTGGTCTCATATAAATTTGGTGAAGATTTGATGAATATCTTCGGAGATGGAGAACAGAACTCCTCAACGGATAGGAGCAAATTGCTCGCGATCAGTGTAATAGCTTAGTAAACATTAGGGTTTTAACTGGGCATAGCATATTATAGTACAGGGGGGCCACTAAAAACTGTGAAATAAAAAATTTTCAAAAGAAAAATAAAACCGACTTCAAAAACCACAAACACTAAAAAGTAAAAAATTACTTTTGTTTAGCTACACGTGTAATGTACCTAGGTATGAAGTCGGGCGAGCTTCTTCTTGTATTTCTAATTTTGTTTTAATATGCTCGCTCGGCTTCATACCTAGGTACATTACACGTGTAGCTAAACAAAAGTTATTTTTTTACTTTTTAGTGTTTGTGGTTTTTGAAGTCGGTTTTATTTTTCTTTTGAATTTTTTTTTGTGAATTACGTTTAAGCATATGCGAATTAAAAGCTTACTTTTAAGATCCAACATTTTGGGAATTGAAATTCAACATTTTGCGAATCCAACATTTTGGGATCTAACATTTATTAGCAACTCCGAAATTCAACATTTTGCAAATTCAACATTTTAGGAATTCGACATTTTGAGCCTGAAGGCATTCGAGAACTACCTAGTCTATTTTACACTTTCTTTGTCTGGGAGTTTGAACCCCCAAAACCTTACCAGTAGGTAACAATTTTGTAACTCATACTACAAGCAAAATAATTCTAAGGTGACAGGAACTGACGAACGAAATAAAACACGGGGATTCCCCGAGCGATGAATTAGTTAACTAACTTTATTTTAATTTACCGTTATGTTTTAATCTTAATAAGTAATTAAAGATCAGAATCTAAAGTTTTAAATAAAAAATATAGTTAAAAAATGTATATTTTTTATAATTTGCTTGGGTTGTCGCGCGAGGCCCCTGTAAGAGCGAGGCCCCGGGCGATTGCCCCGTTCGCCATCCCCTAAGACCGCCACTGACTCAAACCTACAGTGAACAATAATATAATTATTGTAATTGTCAATTGTAAAACGCTCATAACTGTACTTATTCTCGACTATGAGGAGTTTACGTCACTTCACTAGTACAGAGACGTGACTGTAGCGATACAGTTGTACAACATGAGATCTTATTGCGGGAGAGTTAGGATTAAATTCCGACGCCCTCGCAGTATTTGCGGTTGAATGGTTTTGTTTACGTCTGTAATTTCGTGTTTTATACTTTTTTCCCGGTTGACATTCGTGTCGCCCGGAGTTCGTGAATACTTTTACTGAAATTGTAGTTTTTCTCCTGGTAAGAAAAAATGTGTCATTGCACGGAAGAAAATTTTGCAAATACTAAAATTACAGCGGAATATAAGATATTCTTGGTAGAGTAGTACCAAGTAACCAACTTCCTTAGTAATTAATCTTACTTTCTTAGTATTAGGCATTCATGGCATCAGGCATGGGTACATAACCTATGTATTATGTGATCAGATATCCAAGTTAATAAACATTAAAAAAATTATTTTAGGTGTAGATGTAAAAAAAAAATCTAAGTGAGTATCTATAAGCGGCTTTGGTTGGCTACATATAAATTTTTTATTTTTCTATCAAGCAGTATGTCGGATGTATCGATGTGAACTTTGTAAGTACTTTTATAAAATTGGTTGAATCAAAGAGTTGCATGCACACTCCAAGCTTCTCGATTAAACAAGGGAGCACTCCGGTCCCCAGTCAAGATGGTTGAATGGATACCCCTGCTCGGTAAGGCCCGATAACGCTTATCAATCAAACACACGCGCAGGGTTCTACTATGTGCTACTACAATGAAAGACGATATAGCAAAACAAACGGTGCTCAGATACCATTATTTTGTTTGAAAAAAGTAGTTACTTATTAGCAGTGTTTCTAGAGTTAACTTTTCTCAAAAACAAGGGTCGATTTTCAGAAATACGTCTCAGAAACAACCCAGTAACTTTACTTTAGTTAAACAAGTAATACATAGAAGGTACAGTAAAAATTCAGCGTAAGAGTCAACATCAACATTTCAACCCATCATCGGTCCACTATGTACCTAATGAACATAGACCTCTTCTCAGAATGAGAATGGCCTTTAGGCCATACCTAGTTCACTAGCTTTTTCGTCAAGCTCAAATTTTGTCTAACGGGAAAAGGTAACAGAAAGACAGAATATTTACAATATTACTATTAGTAGGGATATATAAAGTTTACAGACTAAAAAAAAATATTTAAAAAAGTCCACTAAATACCTACTTCAGTTTCACTTATAGAGCCTCAATAGCTCAACTGTTACAGGACTGAAATCCAAAAGGTCCCCGGTTCAAACCCCACCCGTTGCACACTGTCATACTTACTCCTAGCACAAGCTAGCTTAGTTGGAGGGGAAAGGGGAATATGAGTCATCATGATAAACTGGGCTAGTATTCTTTATAAACAAAAAAACTTTTATTTTATTTTTATATCATATTCATTTTCTTAGGGTTGTTGTACAAATACCCGCGGTGAAGCTGCTGGCTGTTTACCTTGCAACAAACACGGGGTGCCCGGATATGTTTTTGTTTAGAATGGCTACGCTCTGACGCTTCCATGCCATGACAGCCTAGTGCTTTTTGTGAAATATTATAGTATTTTTACGGCAACTCCGTATTAGGGTTCTGTATCTTATAGCGGTAAAACGAAACTTTTAAAAAGATCGCTTTGTTGTTTGTATGTCACTCATGAGTGACATTCTTACAGTTCAAATTAAGAACAAAAAAAGATTCCGACGAATTGAGAACCTCCGCCTTTTTTCGAAGTCGGTTAAAAACCGAAGCATTACCTACATTTTATTGTTAATTTACAGTGTAATTAATTTACGTGCAATAATTATTGTTAATTTATAAACCGTGATAGCCTAGTGGTTAAGAGGTCCGCCTCTTATACAGAAGCTTGGGGGTTCGATCCCGGGCACGCACCTCTAACTATTCGGTTCAATATCGATTGGTTTAAGGTGAAGAAAAACATCGTGAGGAAACCTGTATGTCTGAGAGATCTCCATAATTTTTAAAGTGTGTGATTAATCTGCACTTCGCCATCGTAGAAGACTGACCAAACCCTTCTCATTCTGAGTATACTCGTGCTCAGTAGTGAGCCGACGATGGGTTAAACATGAGGATCCTTCCAAGGTACGGAACTCTCGGTGCACGAGTCTCGCTCGCACTTGGCTAGTCTTTATTTATCACCATATTTAAAGACAACCTCGCGCAAGGAAGTGCTAAAAATTATACAAGTCAAATATACAATTATACAAATTCAAATTATACAAGTCAGTCCAAGAGCTTTAATATTAACATCTTGTACGCAGGTAGGTACGTACAAAAATCTTTAGACAAGCTCTACATCTAACAACCCTACCCGTCAAAACTCTTATGAAGGGATAAGGACAGATAGCATCTCCCTCTCCCTCGCGTGCATTGAACTGATACAGATAATATATGATATGGCAAACAAGTAATCGTTTCCACTAGCTAAACTAAGCCCCCGTAGGAGATTAAGCGACCTAATCCCCCTGCAAGGGTAAAACTTGTGCGCGTTGCGTTAAAATATTTTGCTTATTTTTCTAGACTTTATTTTCTAGCTATATTATTAATTCAATGAACTTTACAACACGGTTTAAGTAAGTTAAGCTAGTGTAATAGCTCGAACTACGGTAAATCCCAGGATTTTGCGGTCAAACCTAGGATTTACCAAGACATAATCATAGATAAACCAAGACTAAATCTGAGCACTCCGACTCTTGAGTAGCACATAATAATATTATGTCCTACCCAAGAGTGTATTTGAAAGCGAGAGAAAGACAATCATTAAAAAAAACTCGAACTTGTTTTAGTTATTACTCCCAAGAAACCTAGGATTAAGCAAGTTAATTCTGGTAAAAGTAAGTACAAAATTAACGACCTTACCAAAGAACTCTTCAGACTAGACCTAGGCCCTAGACTTTACCTAGACTTGGTAAATCAGGGTTTCCGTAGTCCAAGTTTCATATAGATATCATATTGTATGGTAAGTAATTCAATCTCAGTACCTATATTTTAAAGATTTAATTATGTACAATACAAGCGAATAAGAACCATAATTACCTATCTTTCTTAATCCACTTTTTCGTTAACAGAGCTCTCTCCGTCACTTACTCCATACAATCGTAGTTCCCATTTCATTTGAATATTAAGCAACCAAAGTCCATGAAATTTTGCAGACATAGTCTAGAAACTAATATCTGTGTCTGTGGTGTTTTAGATTTTTCTAAAAATATGTAGTTTTAAAATTACAGGGGCTCAAAGATTTGTATTTTTCTTTAAAAAAAGGCCCAACTTTGTGCTCGTTTTTCTAGACAACGAAGCAATTTAATGAAATTTGGAAAAACCACAGACCTAGAAAATTTAATGAATATTATGTAGTAAAAAAATTATCGTTATATATTTTATATTGTTATAATTATGTGGGAACTACGAAAACCAGAAATTACACCCAGAAATCTTGAAAATTTCGTGCTGTCTCGATTTGTGCAAGCGGGGTGGTGAAGTGCGGGGGACGACACGTGAAACTGACAGAAACGGACAGTCTAAACACACGGGCCACATTTAGACTGCACCCGACTCCAAACTTGTCGATAGGTCTAACTAAATACATTTCAACTTGCGTTAGACGTATGCGTTACCTACTCAGACGTTGCCTGTAGATAAAAATATGTCTCATGTTTGCTGGCAATAGCGTATGCATCAAACCCTGCAAGTTGCAACTCTCTTGCAACCTATTCCTCACGCAATACGCACAGCTTTAATATTATAATTTTTGACAATGTATACTATATGTAATGCCATATCACAGGTCACTCTCTGATTTATTGCTAACAATTTACTTCCAAATGCAAAGAAATCTAAGTGTGTTGAATTCACACTGCCCAATACCAGGACCTTAAATGACATAAATTCATTGATAAATAATCATATGTTGAAAGTAAAGGAGAACCCCGTGTTTCTCGGTATAATGTTAGATGCAAAGCTTCTATGGAACACCCACATATCAACACTTGATGGTAAACTCAGCTCTGCTGCTTACACTGTTAGAAAAATTCGACAGGTACTGACGTGGAAACTGCAAAAATTGTATATTTTGCCTATTTTCACTGTATTATGTCTTACGGACTCTTGCTATGAGATAAAGCGGTAGATATTGAGAAAAAAATGTATTACAGAAAAGGACAGGACGTGCAATTTATAATTTAAAACCGCGCGCTGCCATACAATAAAAATATAAGGAAATAAGTACCTTATCTATTATCTTATAGTAGCTTCTAAATATATTTACAACTAGCTAATGCCCGCAGCTTCGCTCGCGTGGATTTAGGTTTTTAAAAATCCCGATCCTTTCATTTCCCAGAACAAAAGTTGCCTCTCCGTAATAGCCCGTCCCCGGGATGCAACTTGTTTCTGTATCACGTAAGAATATTTAAACGGATTATCCTTTTCAAATCCCGAGGGATCACCAGGATTTAGGAATGCAATTTCTTACAGCATCAGGGTTGAGGTCAACGACAAAGTGTTTACTTGGTATAGATACCTTCAATATCAATTAATAATCGACACTTTTTAAATCCCATTAGCTTTAGTAGTCAGGTCCCCTGCAACATCAGGATTGAGGAGTTGGAATCCAAATTTTTTATTGAACAATGTCGCAAACTTTCTTTATCGATTAAAAAAACTACCCAAAATTACGCAGTTAGGTTACCTGCCAAATTTCATGGTTTTGAGTCAACGGGAAGTACCCTAGAGGTTTTCTTGACACACACGACAGACAGAGAGATAGCAACAAAGTGATCCTATAAGAGTTCCGTTTTTCATTTTGAGGTACGAAACCCTAGAAAACGTAGGAACGGCATTCCGAACCAGTGGTAAATTTTTCTGACCATCCAAAAACACTTTGAAGTTTACCTAAAAGTTTACAGGAATAAAAATTTATCATTGTATTCCATTCCATTTCATTCTATTCCATTCTGTTCGAAGATAAATAGATAATAAAAATATTTGTCACCGAAACAATAATTTACGATACATCGACCAATATCAATTTTACTGATGACAATCTGACTATTACCAAAGTGAACGACTACTATAATATCTATTATATACGACTAACATAATATGTATTATAAATTGTGTGCCGTTTGCATTCTCACTAGGTTCTCATTAAGTTTGTTTTATTTGGTTAAACTTTCTGGCATTTATATTGTTATGACGTTTAATTGGCAAACAGTCTGTTTATTGGCTGAAACTCAAAAATTCAGCCAATCACAACAAAGAAAATATTGTAATAATGATTGATGCAGCTTTCTGTAATTGAAAACAAAATATTTGACATTAACTTGAATGTGACAGTGTTTTCCGAATAGGGTTGCCAGAGGCCCCGTATTTTACTGGTTACCCCGTATGTCAGGATAGAGAAACCGGTAATTATGAAAATAAAATACGGGGCAAATAAAACTAAATATTTTTAGGGTTCCGTAACTCAAAAGCAAAAAGAACTCTTATAGGATCACTTCGTTGTCTATCAGTCTGTCTGTCTTTCCGTCTGTCCGTCTGTCCATCTGTCCTTCTATCCGTCTGTCATGTGTTCATGAACAAATATTAGTATTTTCAATTTTCAAAGTAAGATAACTACATATATCAAGTGGGTTATCATATGAAAGGGCTTTACCTGTTCATTCTAAAACAGATTTTTATTTATTTTTATGCATATTTTTTTTAATGCATAACAGTTTTTGATTTCTCGTGTAAAATGTCGAAAAAAATACCCGAATCGGAACCCTCGGTGCGTGAGTCTGACTCGCACTTGGCTGGCGAAACCGAACACTGACGTTATGTCCAGTAGAAAGAATATTTTCCTTTTGCGGCAATGCGTAGCCGAAACCCACTCGATATTGATCATGGTCGTAGCCAAGGCGGCGGGGCTTGGTTTGAGGATGTTAGCCTTTTTTTATACAAGTTAGCCCGTGACTTTAATCTTTTCTAGTGGTAAGTGATGATGCAGTCTAATTTCTTGGCCGTTAGGGCCATACTAACCATATAACTAGCCATGACCGAAGCCTCCCACCAGACCAGAAATTTAGAAATGGCGACTGCGCCTGGGAAGCCGTCAAAAACCTAAGCCTAAAATAATACTTACACTATTTCTTGCATTTGCTTACCAATTTTTTTTTGGAAATATATCAAACATTTCGCGCTCACTTCACTCGCGCTTTGAATTTGTATTACTTGGTGTAAGCCCCGCAATTTCGTTTGCATGAATTTAGAGTTTTAAAAATTCCGTGGGGGATTTTCCGGGCTAAAAAGTTTATGTCTGGGATGCAAGTTACCTCTGAATAGTAAGTACCAAAATTTTGGTAAAGAAGATGGGCCGTGAAAGGGTAACAAATAGATAGGCAAATAGATATACTGTCGTATTTGTAATATTAGTATGGATAGGGAGCTTTAAAAATAAAATCTTGCTATGGCTAAACTCGTTTCCCTTTCACTTTAATTCTTTCTGTAACTGAACCAAAAACACTTACGCTCACTGCGCTCGCGCTTTTTTATTGTTGTATTTTATCTCACTGTCAAATTGAAAGGCGAAATTCCACTAACCAGGTAATTAGCCCATAAAGTTGAGCGAATGTTATTTTCCTCATGACAGGATTCAGTTCCGGCCCTGATAAAACCTCTCCCGAAATCGATTCCTGGCTACGGCCATAGTATTGATACTGTGAAGGTGGAATCACAAGTTAAATGTAAATTTAAGTTAAAATGCAAAGATTGTATGCATGAAATGTATAACATTTTGCTTTACAAAACTAGAGTTTTTAAAAGCTATTTAAATAAATAAATCTTTTATTTAAAATCACATTGCAAACACAGTTCACCAATCAAGACACGGCAACATACAGAGAAAAAATACAAAACTTACAAATAAACTGAAATATCTAAATAGGCTTTCCATGCATTTCAGAGAGAACCACCGCCTATTTCTTCAAATACTTCAAATTTTTAAATTTCTTCAAATCTAAACCCCGTATTTTTGATGGTGGTAGCCTGTAAATCAAAAAGAGGCAGGTGGCAACCCTACTTGCCACATGACATTACAGAATGAAAAATTGATTTCATTACTCGGTAAGCCTACTGCCATAGTTTCACAGAGAGTGTGACGGTAGTTGTGACCTCTGATTGGTCGACTCTCTTTCACTATTTGCTAAAATTGATGATTGCAACAACAATTTTTTCTTTTTTGTAATCAAAAACAGAACACGGACGTCATACAGGTTGACTAATTGCAATCATTTCTGACCGGCTAACATTGTTCCGCTAGTGGCTCAAACTCACTGTCGCAGCAAGAACATGGTAAATTCAGCCAATCACAGCAATTAGAATTGGTTATCACAAATGCACCGATCTAGGAACCGAGAATACACGAACCAGGGCAGATAGAGATGAGAACAATAATATCATACGTAGGAAATCGACGGGGGATCGTTGACAATGATCCTCTTAACTGTCCAAGTTTAAAAAGCAAAGCTATCCCTATTCACAGTTTAATACATTATAGACATCTTATCTATTTACCTATTGAATATTACCTAGATATTATTGATTTTAATTTTTTCACAATATTCGTTGAGTTTTAATAATCCAATATTTGTTGCTTTAATGAATGGACTATTTGGCATCGGCACAGTGTTTCGGATTTTTCCAATCATAACGCGTTTCAAATACAATATTTTCACGTTTTTCATTCCATTACACTCGTTTCAATTTCCCCTGGCTATTTATTTACGCGTATTATTCCAGTAACAATGTCTAAACACAATTACCCTGTGCAAATAGATGGCGCCGCGGGCGAGCACATGTTGTGGGTAGGCGCGGGTAAACAAGGCTACCCCACTGATAGCTATTTTATCCCCGAGTTTTATAAACCACGCACGTATATCTACGTTATTATTAATCATTAGTTATTATTAATGCTGCCATTGGAGTAACTACGTATGATTTAGTCATATTTCCCTACATGTTTGAAATGTAATTTTCAAAAATTTTACTCCATAAAAATTATATACAAACTGAAGGATAAAAAACTTGTATTTTTTATCTACCTACGAAAACATGTTGAGACAAAAATTTCAGTAGTAACTAAATATGTTAAAGCATTTTTTAAATTAATTAAAATGCATACAATTAAAACCCACCAATCCCATGGGTTTTATTGTAATTAAGCTCTTTTATTACAAATTTAATGATATTCAAATTCGAAGACGATACAGTAGCGCAAACAGAATACATTAACACAGAGTACATACTAATCAACCTTCTAAAACCAGTAATACCAGATCTTTAGTCGTATTAAAACTCAGAAGGACGCGTTTGTTTCATAAAGCCCTTTATCAAAATATATAAAAAACTCATCAGACCTTTTCAAAAAATTATAATATAGATATCAAACCAGCAATCATAATATTTGTACGTTTGTATTTAATTTTCCTAAACTCTCATGTCTACAATCAGTCATTTTTTTCTCTTTCGCGTCAAGCTGTTGCCTACGACAAGCTGTAAAAAACAAAAATAAAAAGATGTCTATGGTACTATCGCGTGGAGACGTGGCTAATGTGTAATGCGGTTGGGTTTTTGTCCAGTGCCTCGATTTTTTCGTTCCTTTTTTCCCTCGGATTCGGTTACGGTTTGTATTGATCGAGAAATCCGATTTCGAAATGGGTGCCCCGAGTTTTATTGTTGCCACGATACGTTCTTAAACAATAAAAAACGCATTTTAAACTGAGAATGCAATTCTCACATGTCACGTTCAGAAATTGAAGGGGACCTGGTCTGGTCGTGTTTTAGAAAAGTAATTATTCAACATCGATTGGGTTCGACTTGAAGTGAGGACAATAAAAGACCTAATTTATTTTTCTTATAGCAATATTACCTTCGAATGCAAACGTGATACCGTGTGTAGTTGTTTGATTGAAGTTGCGTAAATTAATGCTTAGTTTGAATGAAGTGGTTGGAACCGTAGCGGCCAATTTTAGACCAATTTATTTGTTGACATATTATACTTATATTTTGTGGCATTGACCATTTGTGTGGTAACGAAGGTCACTAAATTTCCCTTCTATTAGAATTTTATTTAATAATAGATGTTTAAGTTATTACATTGCATCATCAAGAATGAGTAATTGCTCTTATTTTAAGCTCTCAGTGTAATCTACATAATTTTATGAGGCGTATCGGTTGCTACAATAAGCTCATAATTTCGTACGAGGTTTTTTATAATGGCCGTACAATTTAAGCCTTAAGGTGTTAAAAACGTAAAATGAAATAAAATACCAATAAAGTACTCACAATGCGTCGGCGCCTTCCCTGCTAAGTAATCCTCTTTACATATAAATTTGTTGTCGTCTAACACGTACAATTCTTCACCGGTGGACAGTTGCTTCCTGCAGACTAGGCAGGTGAAGCAATTCAGGTGGAACACCTTTTCTCGTGCTTTCCTAACCAGATCTGATGGGGATATTCCGTGACCGCAGCCGCTGCATTTTGTACCGTAACGTCTGTAAACAAAATGTTTATACATTTTATTCCCAATCAGCCTTCACAAGAGAAGTTTACATTATCTACTTGCATTAAGGAAAGCAGTGGTAGCCTAAGTAAAGACATCGACTTCCTATTCTAGTCGAAGGGTCGGGGGCTCTATCCCGGGCACACACGTCTAACTTTTCGGAGATATGCCTGTGTGCCTTTTTAGCAATTAAGTAGTATTTGCTATATCGGTGAAGGAAAACATCGTCAAGAAATTTGCATGCCTGAGAGTTCTCCAATTCCCACAATATTTTCAAACGTATGAAGTCTTCCAATCCGTATTTGGTTAGCGTGGTAGACTGGCCAAACGCTTCTCATTCTGAGAGGAGGTCCCGTGCTCAGTAGTTAGCCGGCAACGAGTTATTGATGATGATGGTGTTTTGCATTTAGTGAGAAATACTTGAAAGGAAGGTATATTTGCGCTACACATAAATAATTTAATATAATTACTAAATAGATAAAATATACACAAAAAACTACTTTTAATACTTGATTCCCCAAATAATTGTGTACATTCCATACAATAGACTTTGGATATTGCGTGATTTAAAATCATTTGTAAAACCGTTTTTGAATCGTTTTTATTTGACACTGATGACCAGCTGATTGCTAAATACCAACTTTATCATAATAATAATCCATATAAATACCGAGTGCTAGATTAAAAAACGAATAAATCACCACCGAATGCCAGGTTTTATGTCAATCTATGATGAAATATTAATCGTTAACATAATAAAGACGCCTTTTGACTTCATCGACATATCGGTAACCTATCAGTAAATCGATGAAATATAACATTAACATTCGTTAACTGGTTCGGAGAATTATGTTAAAATGTAAATATGAAGATTATGTTCTGTAAAGATTGAATCCGGAAGTAGGTAGTAGTCGGTAGCGAGCTTATCGAATGTTTCACAACTAGCAAATCATTCTACTTTGTAGCAACCGAAATACTTTTACAACTTAAGTATGAGCGTATACCTGCTTACAATCAACTTTGTTATATGATATTGAAATCGCAACAATATCGTATTAACCGTAAATTAGTTATAACCATAAATTAGTCATAATTATGTACCTACCGCTATTGAATGACCTTTCCAAAACCATCTTTCTTGCAATATTACGAGTCTCTAAACAAAAATTAATGTCATTTTACTCAATGCTATTATGAATCGGATAAAACTAAGTTGCATTTCCCACGCTATGCCAGTGACTTCATAAACTTATTTTTTCTTACTGGTAAAGTACCTAATTGCATTTATTGTCAATTCATGGTCATACCAACCTAATTTGTTGACAGTTATAACGAAAGGTTCAAATATATTGCAGTATTTTTAAGTACATAAGAAAAGTCGCGATAATATGCTAGTAAATATAACCAAAAAACCAGTTAATATTAATTAGACGAATTATAATCATCATAGAGGCATTTATCCATTTAGAGTTTTATGATATGCTGGCAGATACCATATACCAATGATATCATCGGCCCAATTATAAAATTTATAAGTTCAAACTTACATTTTTAAGTTTAAACCATTTGAAAAATATAAACATTATCTATATTTAGGTAAATAACGCCTCAAATCATAATTTTGTTCTCGCGTTTTTCATGAATCAAAGCTTAGTAAATTATTTTATGGAATGCGACCAAAATATATATGGACGGAAGTTTCAAAACATTATTTTAGACTCTTGGAAGTTTCATGACCTTCAACAATTTTTTCTGCCGTTTGTATTTTTAACGCACCGAAAACATTCGTCTTAAAGTTTTTTACAAGGCTGTGTTATAGATCAACCGTTTATGACAGACATAAAATTTAGAATTACGTGATAACGGTGTCAGTCAGATTCGTGAGTAATGTTCGAAGCGGTGATTTTTAGGTCAATACCAAAGCCAGGCCGCCGTGGTCGTGATGACAGTCGTTTTATTGACTCTTAACACGCAACCGGTCAATTGGCACCTGTTTTTGTAATAATCTAGTTAAATCGAACGCAAGCCTAGTTAAGATCTGGTCGATGCTCTTAGGGACAGCAGTTTATGTTCGACACAGATTTTCCTGATGCCTTAGTAAAAACAGCGAGCAGGCAATATAAGATTTTAGGGTATCTAGATTCTAGAACTTAAAATACCGGTACTTACCACTAGGAATAATAAAAAAGTAGATAAATAAGTACATAAAAATAATAGTTAATAATGAAAGGAATTTAAGGTATCTAGTCCTTTAATTTGATTAACTTCAAAATATTGGGTGGGTATAATAAAAGTTCCATCTTACCCTATTATCCTCTTTGCTAAAGATGATTAAAAAAATAATCTCGGAATATTTTGTACATAGTATGAACTTTGCGGAAAACATCGTGAGGATACCTGCGTGCTTGAGAGTTTTTAATTCCCTCAAATTTCCGTAGCCGTAATTTCCTCAAAGATGTGTTAAATCTACCAATTCGCATTTGACCTCCGTGACAGACTATGACCTAAACCAAACATTCTGAAAGGAAACCTGTGGCAGTATTGGGCCAACGATTGGTTGATGTTGATGATCATTTTTGCGCGCAAACCGTTATATTTAAAAAACAGTAAATAAGTTAAATAAAATAATCTCGAAGTTATCGGAACAAAATGACATGATTTAGATTCTACTTGTATCTGTTTTAAATACTTTTTTTTTTCATTATTTTATCGTCGCACTGAATTATTACCAGGCCCATTTGCATAAACGGTGTCTGTGCATGAATAAAACATAAGCCCGCTTTGGCGCGAACTGGCAATCCGCCACGCTAAGTTTGATCATTGCCGCCAATTTTCAAATATGTAGTTCGAAATTCGTCTAGGAATAGTTATATAAACGGCTTAAGTATACGTAATTTCATAAAATACCTGCATCTTTGACGATAAGTAGGTATGCAATATGCATAGATAAGTAAGATGCTTGCACAAATTAAACCTTGCAGTTATACGGTGCGTTTTTTTTATAATTCTATCGAATGTAAATTAATTTTTATAGAATTAAAACGCGTTCAAGTATGAAAATGAAGTGAAGGTATTTGGTGGATTTTATATCGTGCTTTCCCCACTTCGCTTCCACATTCCACACGACTTTAGTGTTAGACTAACCTAACTGATAAGGCACCCTAATATTCGTACCTATTGAAGATTTTGGATCTGGTATGGACAACAACGTTACGTTACTGTATCTTAACACATAATATTATGCATAAGTATTAATATTAATAGATAAATAAATAAAAAATGGATGGATGAAAATGACATCTTTACTTAATATTATAAATGCGAAAGTGTGTCTGTCTGTCTGTCTGCTACCATTTCACGGCCCAACAGTTTAACCGATTCTGACGAAATTTGGTACAGACAGGCTACTTTTTATCCCGGAAAATCAAAAAGTTCGCACGGGATCTTTAAAAATCTAAATCCACGCGGACAAAGTCGCGGGCATCCTCTAGTAGGTAATAAATAATAATTATTATGTTCCGCAAAAAAGTGGAAAAAATTCTACATAAAAAAGGCATGTCTGTAAATAATTTAAAACAAACAATAATGAGCTGGGTGATGCTAACCAACGGAAATGATGTGCCTTAAAGAGAGGAAAACGAAATGTCACTAAGTGAAGTCATCAGGCAACCCGCTATCAAAAACGCAAACTCTTTCATGGCTCTGAAGATGATTATCAAGATCCAGATTTATGTTTATCCATAATTAATCCATACTATACCTACCTACTATATTAATTACTATTAGGTATTTAAATCATATAATACTAGTTGATGCCCGCGACTTCGTATACCCGTGGATATAGGTCTTTAAAAATCCCGTGCGAACTCATTGATTTTCATGGATAAAAAGTAGCCTATGTTTTAATCCAGGGTACTATTTCCTTTCCAAACAGCCAAATCCGTCTAGAAGTTTTTGCATGAAAGAGTAACAAACACCCATCCATACATACATACAAACTTACGCGTATATTATATTAGTAATATTATTTAATACAAAATGTCTGTCTGTCTATCTGTCTGCTAGATTTTCATGGTCTTAGCTTGCATCCCGAGGAAAGACAATATACCTAGGCTACTTTTGGTCCCAGAAAATCCAACGTGCTTCCAAGAGATTTTTAAAAACTTCATCCATGTGAATGTATCACATGGTACAGAGATAGCTTCATCCTGGAGACATAGACTACTTTAATCCCGGACTAGACTTTACCCACGATTTCGTCCGCATGGACTACACAAATTTTTAACTCTATTTTACCACTAGGCACTATGTCTACGTCATAATAGCTATCTGCATGCCTTTAAGCCCGATCCGTCCAGTAGTTTGACTTTGAACTGTGCTTTGATAGATCAGTCAGTCAGTCAGCTTTTCCTTTATATATTTAAAAAATCAAAGAGTAAAACTTGTGAATTGGCATTGCTTCTGTAATATCATCGACCATCTCTTCTTAAATAAAAAATGAAGGCATTAATACAGCGGAAACACTAATGAACCCCTTTCCGCTGACCTGCGACAAAATGACTTTTTTTAAACTTTCGGGCGCCATGTGATTCAACAATTCTAATAATACTAATATTTGTTTTTTGTAAAATTTCGAGAGGCAACTTATAATATCTACTTGGGCGATTATGTGGTTTTGGTTTTAGAACAAAAAAAAACCGGCCAAGTGCGAGTCAGAATCACGCATCGAGAGTTCGTACTAGGTATTTTTTTTGACATTTTGCATGATAAATCAAAAACTATTTATGCATAAAAATAAATAAAAATCTGTTTTAGAATGTAAAGTGAAAGTAAAGCCCTTTCATTATATGATATCCCACTTGGTCCTAGTTATCTTACTTTGAAAATTGAAAATACTAATCATTATTTGTCCATGAACACATTTTAATTTTTTTTGTGATGTAACCACAAGTTCATGGTTTTCGGATTTTTTCTTTTGCTAGTGCTGTAAGACTTACCTACCTGCCAAATTTAATGATTCTAGGTCAACGGGAAGTACCCTATAGGTTTACTTAACAGACACAACAGACGGACAGACGGACAGACAGACAGACAACAAAATGATCCTATAAGAGTTCCGTTGTTCCGTTTGAGGTACGGAACTCTAAAAATACTAAGTTCGTAATTGTACCAGTATTAAAAGGTTAATGCACTCTTCTACTTAGAGAGAGCAATTTTATTGTACCTGGGCAAAGTCAACTAAATTCTGCAGATGTCTTCTGTAGATGGATGGATGATCCATCTACTTTCTTTCTTTATATTCGTAAGTAAATTGCTGAAGGTCATCAGCCCTTTGAAGATATTTGGTACAGAGTTACATCCCAGGGACCGACACAGGCTAATTTTTATCCCGCAAAATCAAAGAGTTCCTACAGGATTCTTAAAGGCTCATCCGTTTAACCGATTTAGGTATATCAAATTTGGTGCAAAGGTAGCTTGCGTCCCGGAAATTGACAAAGGCAACTTTTTATCCCGGAAAAGCAAAGAGTTCCCACGGGATTTTTAAAAAACCTAAATCCACGCGGAGTACCTACTTCATATTATGCAATCATCATTTATTATTTGTGCTTAGATAGAGATTTTTGGTGCCTCAGTAGATAGGTACCTACCTACGAAATGGGTAGTTACACTTTGCAGTGCTTGCCACAATATTTAATTGTTTCTACATTTTCCGTTACAGTGACTGACTTGTATGATGCCATGTTCAAGTCATTCACTCGCATTTTAAATATCTAGTGTAAAATCAACACAATGCCGTGTAAAATGTACCTACAAGTCCTATCTCTTCAAATCTTTTTCACAAGTAAATTCTTTTATAATTTGAAAACAAGCATTACATAAATGATACAAAATCGTCATTTATCAAGATTTTGTGATTCACTTCTTCACATAACAGATAACAAATCGTAAATCTGCATGCAAAAAAAGGCCAAGTGCGAGTCAGACTCACGCACCGAGGGTTCTGTACTTTGGAAGGATGCGTATAACTATTTTATCGCTTAAATTATCTCTAACTGCAAAAATAATATGTTTACAATTGCAAATTTTTATGCGATATAGTTACTTTATGGTTTTCGAAATTTTTCCTTTAGCCTACTTGTGTATATCTAAGCCAAATATGTACTTAATAAATACATAATTATAAAATAATAATGTGTTTTTTGCCAAACATGATTCTATAGGTTTTGATTCCGTGAGTGTCATAATATTGGCATATAGACAGCTTGACACGCTTACAACAAAGTGATCCTATAAGGGTTCCATTTCTCTTTTTGAGGTACGGAACCCTGAAGCATTGCATTAGTACCTATTCCGTTTTAAAATAAAAATGATTTCGTTAAAAGCCACAAAACCCAAGAGTCTAGATTTAGTTTTTTCAACATTAGGTACACGTCTTCTTGCGCTATTTTTGCTTTTTTGCTGGCATTTTCAGCTAAATTTTTTGTCTGGCGACTTTTGCAAGAGAACAAAGCGCTTCCTTGGCGTTGTAAAAAACAATCTAAAGAAATCGTATTCGAAGAAACTAACTTTTTGGCCCTGGGGCGAGCCTACAGTGTCTACTGATTCGCAACGTCTTGCGTCTTCTGCGTTACAAAAAAATGCTGAAGCGTCCACTGTGCACGGGTTTTTTTCATTCCTATTAACTTCTCTTTTCATCGCTTTAGTAACGCGGGTTTGGTCAATTATTGCGGAGTGCAATAAAAGTTTTATAAACCGTCCGTCCTAGACACTTTTGTAATTTTCTTGACACTGTGTAAAATAAAATTCGAAACCTGTACCTACCAAGCATGGCATGCTTATTCGAGCACGTGCTCGAGAAACTTGTCTATGAATACCTCTACGAAATCGTATCTTTAATCGAACAAAGAAGATAATTAATTTTAATCGATCAAAGAAGCTAAGCAATTTTAATATGGGTAGGTAGAGGTACCTTCAAGTAAAGAGTACCTAATAGGCATCTGCTATGTATAAGCCCGCTACATCACTTGCAACCTGGTCTGATTGCAGTCAAGCGCTAGTCTATAAATTTTTAAAAAATCTCCTTGCTCAGAAACTTACCTACCTAAAGAAATATTCCAACAAAATAGTTTGTTATCCCGCTATGCCATGCTCGCTTGAGCACGTGCGAAAGGTATTTATTAATGCATACCTCTCGTATTGTTAATCGCATAAAAACCCAATTTCTTTGCTCATTTAACTCAGAAACTTACCTAAAAAAATCATTCCTACAAAAGAGTTTGTTATCCCGCGAGTAGCACTTGTCGGCGAGCGGCGCACGGCAGTCGGCGCAGCGCACGCACGCCGCATGCCATGCTCGCTCGAGCACGTGCAAGAGGAACTTGTCTAGGATGGGCTTCTCGCAGCCAGCGCATGCCATTGCGCCGCCTGCCTCGCCACGTCCTGGTGACAAATAAAAGGATGGTTAGCCAAGGACACAACATCTACTTACTAGTTAAATAAATATAATAGGTAGGTACATCATACTCGTACATGCCTCTTCAGTCCACACGAACGGAGTGGAAGATGAGAGAGCAAAGGACACAAAATATTTAATACTTAACCTTTTACTATTTATGATAAAAACGGTAGACCTACCAACTCTTTTCTAGGTAGGTTAGGTAGATATTATATCGTAAATGGATTGCACAAGTTAGGGTTTGCTAACTTTGGATCATTTTTCCTTCAAACAATCACGAAGGTATTGAACTGACTTATGCAACCCACTTGTCTAAGTTTTATTGGTGGATAGAGTTTAATAAGCGTAACTCGAACTCAACTTTTAATTCAACTCAAACTCAAATCATTTATTCAAAATAGGTATTACCTATTGTATTTCTCTTGATGGTCAAAATTGTTAGATTTGTAAGATGATATACCTACCTACTTAGTAGTAATACAATTAATTACGTAAACTTAAAACTAAAGCTACGATGGTTCCTATAATATTAGGTACCTAATCCATAATAGGTATATTCATATCCGCCTGTGATGCACTTGGACCTAGGACAGGTCCTAGGAGGATATAATATTAGCCATATTAAGGGGCTTAGAAAGGTGGGTAGGTAGTAGGTACTTTAGAGGTAAACATGTAGGTACATTTATTTACTCGTAGATATACTATAGTAAGCATACCTACTTATATCTAGTAGGCATGCCTATGTATCTAGAACATTGGAGAAATGCCTCAATGCTTCGTTTTATCGCACGCCGCGCCGGTAGGGAACGGCTGCGCCATAATAGGATTGTGTTTTACGATCGATAAAGCTTAGTTGAATAAAGTTTTATTAGCATATGTTATTACCGGCCATGTTATGTACTTTCGCAAATAAAATTTAGCTGCTTTCAATATGGATGGACCTATTTTTTGTCCAGTATTTACCGTATAATCCATGCTATTAATATAATATAATATTATAAATGCGAAAGTGTGTCTGTCTGTCTGTCTATCTGTCTGTCTGTCTGCTACGTTTTCACGGCCCAACCACTGATCCGATTTTAATGAAATTTGGTACAGACTTTGAATATATCCCGGGGAAGGACATAGGCTACTTCTTATCCCGGAAAGTCAAAGAGTTCCTACGGGATTTAAAAAACTGAAATCCACGCGGGCGAAGCCGCGGGCATCCTCTAGTAATACATGTTTTAGACTACAATAGGCAACTCTTCCCTTAAGACTATACCTGGCCGTCTTTGCGCAATAATATATATTTCTATTTTTGTTTCAAAACTTGGAAAACACTAATAACAACCCTAAGTTCATCCTAACCATAAACGCCTTTTATGTGACCAGATTATTATGGTCATCTAGATTGCACGTTAAAAAGCTTGTTGTCTTCTATCGACAAGAAGGCGAACTTCTATTCGTTACAACACTTATGGGTAGGTATTTAGTATTTAAGTACATCATCCTGTAACTAGTAGGTGCCTATCTATTATAGAACAACGCCAATTAATGATTCTCAAAAATAGGTAGGGGGTAGGGGAGAGTGTGCATGAAAGAGCCAGGCTTTGAAAGAGCCGATGTGATTTTCCATTACTTATCGATATTCTACTAAAGTTTAATTTTACTCCTTAAATGGCAACACTGGATAGCTGTTACCCACAAACATTTGACAGTTCTACGACAGCAAATGGCCTCACAGGACTGTTACGAAAATTCGGAAGCCAAAAAGTAAGTTTCTTTGTGTTTCTTTCATCTTTTTTTTTCAAAAAGGGTATTGCATAAGTTGACAAAACTGATATACAGTATTGGCGTCTATATATTTGCCCTTGTTTTGCATAAATAATATCAGATCAGCGTTCTGGTATAGTGCCTTTTTTTTGAAGTTATATTTTTAAAAGCGTCGTGTTTTGAAAGAGCCAGTTATTTATGCTTTGAAAGAGCCGCCTCTTTCATGACACGAAAACTGGCTCATTCAATACTTTTAATTCTAATTCGTTTTGTTTTAATTAACCCCCGACGAAAAAAGAGGGATGTTATAAGTTTGACGTGTGTCTGTGTGTCTGTCTCTGTGTGTGTGTGTGTGTGTGTCTATGGCCACGTAGATCCTAAACCAATGGACTAATTCTGATGGTTCTTTTTTTTGTTTGATAACTGATGTGATAGAGATTGTTCTTAGCTATAATTTATTTATTTATTTATTTATTTATTTAATCTTTATTGCACAAAATACAAAAAAAAACAAAAGGCGGACTTAATGCCTAATGGCATTCTCTACCAGTCATATTTATAGAGGTCGGGGGTGTCCAAAATTTTTAATTTTAGTTATTTCATTATTATATGATATATGTTTCAGAATAAAAAGATATGTCTTCGCAAGCGTCAACAGCTAAAAAACGGGTAAGGCCCACAACTGCTGCAATAGAAGAGGCTGTAAAAGAAGTGCTTGCTGGAAATCAGTCCATAAATAGAACAGCGTTAGCGTTATCGTGTGGCCTCAAAGGGGTGATTAATTTCTTCTGCCAAAAATGTTTTTAATTTTAAATTGTTTTTATACTGTTTTTATTTTTTAAGTTATAGAGTAAGAATACGAAAAAGGGCTCTATTTTATGTTTTTAGACAAATTTTTATTAATTATTTAATTTTTAACTAAGACAAAGTTCAAAAGTTTTAATTGTTGATTAAGACAATGTTTAATTATTACTGAGACTGTTTAAAAATTGTGATTTTCATAGAAATACTAAAGTAAGCTTAGTATTAATCTGATTTTAAATACTTAACATAATTTTAATTGATAAAAAACCGTTTAGTACCTCAAAAGTAGGTATCGGCTCTTTCATAACACATGGTGGCTCTTTCATTGACCTGCTGCTATGAAAGAGCCAATTTCCTTTTTTTTTTAAACTATTTATATAAGAGATTATCAGCGTTGTTATCCTCTTTATTTTTATTTTATAACATTGCCAATTAAAGTGATTATAAGAAAACCTAGTTTCATTTGAAAATAATATAGTAAAAGTGTGTTTTTTTTTACACTATTCAAAACTGGCTCTTTTCTCCACACTCTCCCCTATACACAGTGCACACATAATATAGCTCTAGCTAGATTGTATATAGAAAACCTTATTGCACACAACCAGTAAAAATACAAGAAACTATTTAAACATAACAATTGTATGTTTAAGCGGCGGAATCTCCACCAGGCAACCTTTGGAGAGACATCAGACAGGTGTGTTGGATAGTACGCGCAATACAAATAATATTATTCTTATTAAGTAGTAGGTATAATATACAAAATGAATAACATAATAGAGCTAGCTAGAGTACGTAATCTCCATAGTTTTTACTGATAAGAGATTGCCCTATTTAATGCATTAATAGAAACAAACGTTCCATGATAGTGAAATAACTGTTTCGCTAGCTAGACCCTAAAATGTAACGCTACCTGAGTACCTAATATAAATTAGATATTAAATTTCAGTGTTTAAAAGTACCTAACGTAAATTAGATTCAGATTTCAGGTGCAATATACCTACTTTAGGCAGTTACTTTTTTTATTTATAGGTACCTAATTGTTTTAGTTCTATAACCTAGCTGCCTACGTAGGTACATTGTTTTAATAATCTTGTTAAATATGTAAATCCTTTTTGTCAATAAGTTACCTAATCATCACTTTTCATCGCTAAAAATTCCAATGCATGTAGCAGAGCAATAAGAGCATGTCAACTCGAAATCCTTTCATTATTTTTTTTCACACATGTTCCTTTTTCGAACGATCAAAAAGTTGACATTTATTGGCTAAATTTATGAAGGTCGTGGCGTCGGTTGGTATTCCATATTCAAATCTGATTGTCCGATTGGTCTCGCGCCATTTCACACGATGCGTTCAGATTCAGAAATGTCTGACGGCGATTTACCTACAGTGGTTAATGTTATGCAGCGATGCGTGTGATTTTGGATGAAATATGCCTCTGTCACGCTATTTAAGATTTACTTCTTTAGGAGTGTTATAAAACCACGGAATAGTTAGGTAAGTAAGTTTATTTAGATCACAGACTTATGCCTATTTAGACATTTCTAGAGCACTTTCAAAACATCTACCTATACTTAGGTAACATAGCTAACCACTAAGCTACGGTGTTCTTAATAGACTTTTTAGAATCAGAAAAATCGATAACGTGCGAGTCGGACACACAGATGAAGGGTTCCGTACGTAATTTTCATGGCGACCATTTTGAAATTTGTATTATTTGCTGTTATAGCGGCAATTTTCATTATCAACTTCATTTTTTTTAAATTAATTCTCCAGCCGCGATTTTAATTCTCCAGCTTTTTTAAAATTCATCCAATGAAATCCGTTGATCTGTTGCTCTGTTGTAGTAGGTATCTACCTTCTAAGTTCCTTTGTATTTTAGTCCTTGAGTCAAACCACATACTTAGATCGTAAGCACTTTTATAAACGTAAGTTTTAAAACGTTTAGGTGAAAGACACAGAGAACGCCATTCGTATTCATAATATTACGAGTAAATAGGTGGGATTTCATCAAAAACATGGTCTACCTAACAATATTTTAATCCTCCATGAGTGAAATCTCAACCACATAGGTATTATAAACTTAAGTTTTAAAACGTGTAAATAGATTTAAAAGTTAATCGGCTAACGTGAAAGTTAAGAGATCGCCTTTACACTTTCCAGAAATGCAACGGGGCCATGGATTATACACACGGACTTGTATTTACAAAGTAGCTTGTTCATAATCTGTGGTTTTACCTCAATATTATGTTGTACTAGAGGATGCCCGCGACTTCGTCCGCGTGGATTTATGTTTTTAAAGACCCCGTGGGAACTGTTTGATTTTCCGGGATAAAAAGTTGCCTATGTCAATTACAGAGACGCAAGCTACCTCGGTACCAAATTTCATAAATATCGGTTAAGCGGATGGGTTTTTGGGAATCCTGTGGGAACTCTTTAATTTTCCGGGATAAAAAAACTTTGTCCGTCCCCGGGATATACCTAAGCTAACCCTGCACCAAATTTCGTCAGAATCGGTAAAGCTGTTGGGCCATGAAAAGGTAGCAGACAGACAGACAGACACACTTTCGCATTTATAATAGGTATTAATAGTATGGATAAGCATACTTGGCTTCAGATTTTAAATAAATATACATACCTACTTACTTAGGTAGGCTAGGTCGGTATGTATTTAAAATATTATAATTATACGTCCTGCTCCTGATCTAATTATACAAAAACATCATTATCATCATCATCATCAAAGTATCGCCGACCCACTACTGAGCACGACTTTTACCCAAACCCTTTGCCTATTAATATTAATAAAATACTTAAATAAAAAACAAATAAAAATAAATATTCCTTTATTTGGTTTAAAAAATCATATCTGATTGGTGTTTTTTTGGTAAATATTGTAGGTATCTACTTATGGCGTAGGGCGTAGTACGCGCTTTTACAGGGACTGTAAAAACGGTCTAAAGAAAAATACGAACAACTTTAATTTTTCACATCCTGTCATAAACCGCGTAGCTTTAACGTGTTTGCACTGTGCATCTGTTGAATGTTTGTCTTCGTATTACGTGAAAACCGCTGAACCAATTTGCCAAGGATCCGGGCTCGCTAATAAGCTACATACGATTATGACTTGGTAGTTGGTAGGCACTAATAATAAAATTATTATCTCACCGCAACAAGTGGTTGAAAACATTGTATTTTTCATTTAAAGATTTTCACTTTTGAGGCAGAGACAAAATGAAGTGCATACCTAAAAGTTTATGCAGTCACCTATTTTACGCTTTTTAAACTTTTTATCTTGAAATAATTTGTTTATTATACCTACTTACGTTAATACACATTACGCACTACCATGCCAGTGCGTACCATGCCTTATTAGCATTTGGCTGGATTATATGTACTTATTGGTCGGATAGTACCTAAGTACTAGGTAGGTACCTAGGAAATAACCAGTCTAATAAGAAAACCAGAAGAGCACAGAAAATCTTCGGCTGAATAGATTTTCTTGGATAGTAGGTACCTAGCTAAGAACGCTCTGGATTAAATTAAATTAAAACAAAAAAAAATAAGAAACTAAATAAAAATAGCTTCATTCGTTTAAGCGCTACGATGAAACAGACAGATACACAAACACACAGATACACAGATAAACTTATAACACCCATCTTTTTGGATTGGGGGTTAATAAGATGTCTAGGTAAAACTATAATAGGCACCTAAGTACCTACATATTATTATTATCTCTAAATGATGAGTATGATAAGTCAATGAACTTTTGATAAACAGACGATATCTACCTAGTTGAGAAAAATCACACAAAAAGCGGATTAAATTATACAAATCGTGTTTTAGCCGTAAAAGCCATTGTTCATCATTTTTTCTCGAATGCACCGTTGTGAATTGACAATGAGAAATTAAAAAAACATTTTTAAGAAGCGTGCCAAACTTTTGTCAGGTTTTTCATCACAATATCCCTGGTTTCTTAATCTTGGTACCTACCTACCTATATTAAAAAACCAAAGATGGAAGGTAACCTTCCTTAATTTTTTACCGCAAAAACCCTCAAAACATCAGCTCTTTTTGTACTGCCTTGCTTACATACCTACTATACTTACCTATCTACTAAGTAGGTACCTAGGTCCTAGGTAGAGCATAAGTTTTAATTTAAATGAAATATCTACCTAAAAGTTCATAGGTGATGTTTAACAATTTATTGAGGTAGGTAGCTTTAGTTAGAGGTACGTACCTAATACCTATTTTCAAGTATTCCTTCGAAGACCTATGTAGACTTACTCTATCATAAACCTACCTGCCTACCTACCGAATGTTTCCAAACACACTACCGCCACACATCTACTAGGTACCTAGTCATTAGACTTCTGATATTGTGACCTAGATACCTAAATAATCTATTGAGTGCATAGAGGCAGCATGCACTTTGCAAGCTTTGCGCGTAGAGTTTGCGCCGTCAATGTAGGCCTAAATACCTAACTAATTCTGCAATAATTATAGAAATATACGGTACAACATTAATTTATACTTGTGTAAGATCTTTTTGTTAACATTTTGGTCTACCGTAGAGATTAAAATCTAAAATAATGAAGTAGAAGGTAGGTAAATGAGGCCTTGTTTAAAATTAAGAAACGTAATTTTGTATTGATTTTTGATTTGTTAAATAGTTAGGTATAATTCAATAGCTATTTTTTAAACACAACTATATAGTGTACCTAAACTTTTAAAAAGGATTCGACATAATATTTGCTCTACATAAGTAGTTAAGTAGGTATTGTGTCAACTGTCATTTAATATCAAAAGTACGATTTTAGTCCTTAATTTAATGGTAATACCTATATCTATGGGTAAACCGTAGCTATGTAATTATGTATGTACCCATGTATGGTATGTCAGCAGACATGAAGGTTGACCGTTGACACATGCCTAGAACAATAATTATGGCTAGTCCTCTCCTGAAATTTATGCATATACACATTTATATTATAAAAAGTTTTTTATAACCTACCTACCATACTACTTACTAGCAATAAGGCCGCCTTTTGCATATAATATTATGTAATTGTTTTTAGTTTCTTTGTTTTGTCTTGATTATTTCATGTTTTGTGCGCAATAAAGTTTTTTATCTATCTATCTATCTACCTACCTAGGTGATGAGTTTAAATATAGAGTCTTAAAAGAGTCTTAATTACAAACGTAAGTACCTAGTGATTATAAGTAGGTATTCTCTTTGTTAACTATTTACCTAGTTCAGGTTTAGATTAACTGCCCAGAGAGGACTGTAACTGTAACTGTAAGAGGAATAGGTAGGAAAGTATCTACTCTTTTATGAGTTATCCTATGAATTTTCCAGCCTCTGAATCTCCTCTCAAGAACCACCATGTTGTCTCAGTGTAGATTAAGGTACAGGTAGGTAGGTTGCCTGCCTACTATAACCTAACTCATATCCCAGAATTTCTATAGGTAGGTATGCCATCTATATCAATAGAAATTCTTGGATATGATTTACAGATGCATCCAGATTTCCGCTGTTTCCACACGAATTTCGCATTCAAGAAATTGGGAATTAATCAATTTCAGCGTAAGTAATATAAGTTTCTACAGAAAACTCAGAGCTGCCTGACCAGGATTCGAACCTGCGACCGCTTGGTATTAACCACTAGGCCTTCACAGTGGGTGTTAGGGTAAAAATAAAAGAAAATAAACAAAACAACCTCCATACGTCGGCATCGCTGATACTAATCACATTCAATGTTCGAAAAAACACGATTAAAAATTCTGTCAAAATCCTATCACGAGACACTGACTTTTACCAATGTGGTGCTGGTGGAAGGGGGGGTGTGCCCCCCGTCCTGCGGCTAAAAATCCCGCCACTTCGGCTCACGTCACTTCACTTATCAAGACACACCGCGGCTGGATCGCGCGTAGCTCCCGACAGCGCTCCTGCACGCGCGACTTCCAAACGCGTACTGATCACAAAACCATAGCTTTTCCATCAAAACGCGCACCAGATAGAGACAGCTTTACAAATAATCGATATACTAGAGCGAGATGGAAAGGGTAGCGTTTTGAAACAGGCGTGGTTCAAGTGAGCGGCCACTCGCATCGAGGGGGTGGCGCCATCGTTGTGTATTTTTCTTTATTTTTTCCTCCGTGCGTGTTCCGTGTAGTGGGACTTCGTTTTGTGGGACACGTGCGTTCGCAGTAAATTTAAATTGCCTTGTATCGGGTAGCTGTGTAATTATAGCCTGGATTTTTCGGTTTCTCATCTAGGTTCTTTATAGTTCGGTTGTTTTGACGTGGGGCGTGTGAGCCATGTTTATGTAGATGCTTGCCCGCCTTCTGAGGTTGAAGCTCTGGGAGTTTTTATTCTGACGTTTCCAGATGTGGCTAGCAGCTGTAGGTGTATCCAAGAATGTAGTGTATAGTGTACTTACTCATATGTTTTAAGGTCTCTACCTACCAGCTAGGTACCCACCTATTGTAGCAACCCAACCCAACGACCTTTTGTAGCACTGCATGACCAAAACCCATACCTACCTACTTAGCCTTAATAATAAACCCGAACTTAAATTAGGACCTATTACCTATTACATACCTACCTAATAATTATTACCTTATTACTTATACATAAGTAGGTAGGTGGAAGCTGATAGCCCACTGGTTAGAAGGTCCGCCTCCTAATCGGAGGTTGGTGGTTCGATCCCGGGCACGCACGCACCTCTTTTCCGAGTTACCTACTTAGGTACTTAGGGGAACCCGGGGCAGCCCCGGCCCCACAAAAAGATACAACATGATAATTATAGGATTCAAGTGAAATGTCAGACATAGGTAATATTACCTAAGTATTTATTTCATAGACTGTTTAATAAACGTCAATCTTAGACTTAATAATTCTCTCAGTAAGTTAACTTAATCAAAAAGTGGGATTCTGCTCATAATGCCCCGTACCCGGGGCATAATGAGCATACCCGAGGCAATATGGGCACTACGTTTACTTACATCTAAAATCTTAAACAAAATGAGCAAATATGATGGGATTCATCGTTGTATCATCTTCCCCTGTGCTTGAACAATGATCCCATCTGTAACAACAGGTCCTACAAGAGGCACAACTCACGGAGGATTGAGAATATCAGTCATCACAATAAACACATTCAACATCTTCCTCTTCCAACTCATTTTCTTTGTCTTTTTCATTTTTTGTTTTTATATTTTTAGTTTTATATTTATATTTTATTTTATATTATTTAAGTTTTCCCTGTCATATCGATCATGGTTTTTCATATGGTTGTATGCATAGATTACAAACCGGGGCATAATGGGCACACTGCCCATACCTATTATTACCCCGCCCGTAATGCCCCAATGCCATTGTTTAAAAAAAAATCGACAAAAATTAAGTAGGATCCATTAAATCCCAATGTTTATTATCGTAATGTACCTAATATATAATAACCATGTAGCGAAAAAATCGTAAGTCTATGATAATAACTAAGCTAATCAATACATTAAGAGTAGTTTTACAGTCCCATATATCTCTATTGATTACGGATCAAACAAAATTTTTAAAAACAATACCAAAATACGAATTTTCATTATTTTGCATCTGGCTCAAACCAACACAGGTTTCCGCTGACAACACTACCTGTCCCGGGTGCGTCTGCGTAGGGCCTACTGGTTGCTGATTCAAGTATTTGCGACAGCGTGTGGTGGTTAATGTGGGGGGTAGGCGAGGTGCTTATATTGCCCCGGGTGCCCGTAATGCCTCGGGTCCCCCTACTTAGTAAGTAGGTACCTACATACTTACTTACTTATGTGCGTTTTAAGCAATTAAGTATCTAAATATCACTTGCTTTAACAGTGAAGGAAAACATCGTGAGGAAACCTGTAGATATGCCTAATGCCTGAGAGTTCTCTATAATGTTCTCAAAGGTGAGTGAAGTCTGCCAATCCGTACTTCTTTTTTTTATACACAGGAAATGCCTAACGCATACCCTTCCGTCAGGGGAAACGGAGAGGTTATGTGGGGCTTGCACCCACTAAAACCTGTGTTTGTTCCTCAACGGACTGGCGGTTGCGCGGGTATCACTAAGGTAGTATTCACCGCACTCCCGGCCATGGCCAGCGTGGTAGACTATGGGTATGTAGTCCTATGTACCTACCTACTTACTTACTTACTTACCTTTTAAATGTTGGATAAAAATGCTGTGTATAACCTAAGTAGGTATTATTAGATAATAATAAGTCTTGGATGAATTATTCAACCAAATAATTAATTTATAATGATGTGTAAATATTATTAGATAATAAATATTATTAGATAATAAATAAGTAGTTTATCATGGGTCGCCTCCATCGGAGGATCAAATCAGTCGCAGTCCATTAATGGCAACCTAGAGGTCCAATTAAGCGGCCATGGTCCAAAGCAGGCAACTGCTAACAAAACAGTTTTATTGAAATAGGTAAATCATGAAAAACTGTGCTATGTTTTGTTATTCAATACGTTCGCGAATAATAAAGTTAATTTGAAGTGTAACTTGTAAACTGGTTTTATTTTAACTCTCAAAGTCATTTAATTTTAGGCCGTGAAGTTAGCTACTTACCTACCTAAGTCCAAATATGTAGGTACGACTACCATGTCATACGTCTATGGCATTAGAGAGCTCGAGTGCCAACCTCCCATCTCCATCACCATGCCATTTTATTTTTTTAACCTAAGTACCTACCCTACCTAACCTCTCATGAAAACAAAGCTAATTCGACTGTTCTGCCATGTAGGCCTACCTATGCCACCCAGACCTACCTTTGCACTCAGAGAATTCTAATGTACAACTCTCACCATCATGATCAACCTATTGCCGGCCCACTACTGAGAAGTGAGTACCTACGGTCTCCTTATGGAATTAGAAGTGTTTCGGTAGGCCGTAGTTTACCAGGCTAGCCCAGTACGGATTGACAGACTTCACACGCCTTTGATACATTATGGAGAATTCTCAGGCATGCAGGTTGTCTTACGATGTTTTCCATAATTTTAATTAATTTTCACCTAAGTAGGTAAGTAAATCTAAAAGTTAAAGGTGTGTGCCCGCGACCCCCGCATTGGACCCCCGACCTCCCGAATAGAGAAGGCCGACGTCTTATCCACTAGGGGTCTAGGCTATACCTAATGGTGCCATAATACAATCTCCTAGGCATGCTTGCTTCCCACCAGAGATGTAGGTAGGTATGCTACGTTGCTATTAATGTGTGTGACATCCAGTAATTATTTTTATTGCTCCACATAGCAGCATCGGTAGAATAGAAACGGGTTCAAAGAAGCTTTTTTTTATATGGGGGGATCCATACTATGCATGAGAGCTACGGATGCGCAAATGGTGTAGCAATGTGACGCCGTAGCAGGGAGCGCGGAGCTCCGCGCTACACCTCTTAGCTTTAGTGGAATCACATACTTAGTTACATCATAGACTGCATAGCACATCTCTGGTCAAAAAGCAGTCTAATGGTAAGATCTAGATTGAAATCTGTAGAGCGCACTTTGACATTGTTGACAGAGTTAAAACGAGATAGATTTATGGCAGTGGTATAACGCTGTCTCGTTTTAACAGTGTCTTAAATCTGAGCAAAGTTAAAGTGCGCTCTATAGATCTCCACTCTGACTTTGCTTAGACTTAAGACAGAGTTAAAACGAGACAGATGTACCTACCTATATATTTCAGATAAACCTGTCTCGTTTTAACTCAATCTAAAGTCTGAGCAAAGTGCGCTCTATAAATCTCACCCTAAGACTGTGTGGAGCTGGGATGATCGCATTTCAATCTGGGCTAGGTACATTCGATCTCATCTAGGTAGGTACCTACTTACATGAAGTCAGGGTAGGTGATTAATTATTATTACCTACACTTCATTCTATGCTTTTATATAGGTACACCTACATACCTATACCTTACCAGATGTTGCCAGTTTATTTAGTAGGTACTAGAGGATGCCCGCGACTTCATCCGCGTGGATTTAGATGTTTATAGATCCTGGGATCTAAAAATGATGATGATGACAGGATGATTTTCCGGGATAAAAAGTAGCCTATTTCGATTACAGGGACGCAAGCTACTTCGGTACCAAATTTCATACAATTCGGCTATAAATGGATGGGTCTTTAGGAATCCCGCGGGAACTCTTTGATTTTTTGGGATAAAAAGTAGCCTATGTCCGTCCCCGGGATATCAGCTAACCCTGTACCCGTCAGAATCGGTTACACTGTTCGGCCGTGAAAAGGTAGCACACAGACAGACTGACAGACAGACACACTTTCGCATTTATAATATTAGTATGGATTTTTATCCTTGCTGCCCAATTAATGATTTGGCCACTGAAATACCTACTACTCTTACTATCTTACCTAAGTATTTGTTTGCTAGCCGAGTTTAACTGTTGCGGGTCATGCGGATCTATTTTTTTGCCACTAAAAATTTTGGCCATCTTTACATCTACGAGATGTACCTAAGTATAAAATATTATTAAAAAATCTCATAATAAAAGTATCTACTTAGTATAGAATGGAGACAAAAAAACTACAAATTGGGGGCTGGGGCCTGGGGGACTCCAAAACTCGCGCGCCCAGCAAAATTGGGCCGCGTCCGGTCCTGTTTTGAATTCTGCAAATCTAGTTTAGCTACTTAGATAGATATTCCTAGCTGGATACCTAGATCGCGTTATACTTACCTACCTATACCTATGGAATTTATTGTATTTTTAATAACTTTTTATTTTTCTTGAAAATGTATCTTCAATGGTTTTTGGCAGGAACCTAAATAGAATAAAAGAAAAACTTTAGATTCAGAGCTGAAATCTGTAGATTTTTAATGAAATATTTGTTTGAATATGGGTGGCAAGGTTACAATTACAAAGTTGCATTGCAGTTTTCAATTTTCATTCTAAATTAACGCGTAGTGCCATCTATTGAGGTAGCTAAAAACAAGTAAATTCCTCTTACAGCGCCATCTATTACTATATCAGTATACTTTTTTGATTTTGAAAATGATTCTTAAGCTTTATACTAGATGGCTCGCTTAAAGTTTAGGCAATAAATGACGTCGTGATATCAAGCTATTCCTAAAAGCCACCAAGAAAAAAAAAGTATAAATATTAGACTTTATACTTGGCAAAGGATTTTTTACACGTTTATTGCCTGTTATCTCCATGATTCAAACTTCACAGTCGCTGATCGTTCCTCCCTGTATTGGGGTCAATATGCAGAGAAACTTTCAGTTTTTATAAAACAACAGAGGTATGGCACGCGCTGGCCCTCTCTCTTTATGACGAGAAGGGGTATAAAAGATAATAAAACAATTGAACTTCTCAAAATAAACTTTTATTTCGTTGTATCAAAATAGGAACACACAAAATTCATATAACTATTCGCTTATATTCTAAATAAATTTTATTATAATCACTCTTATATTGTAAATACATATTTCATATGACTTTTGAGAATGTAGTACATAATAGCAAGTATCATAATACATAGTCATAGAAGACAGACACCTCTAGCTCATGGCACATTGGCGCAAAGTTTCAGGCGCAGTGTCGTATCCTTTTTAAAAAGTTTTAAAGTAAACTAAACTTTAACTCCATCGCGTAAAATAAACATTTGTTTGCCATACAGCGCCAATGTGCCTTGATAAAAACTGCTATCAATTTCAAAGAGTCCGCATTGGACACTTGTCCTTTACTCGTTTTTATTAACTCATCATATTGGGCGTAATTAGTTAAAAAAATAAACTTAAAAAAGGACTACAACAGTTGTCAGTCTTACATGAAATCCTTCAAAATATAATTTATTTAGGACTGTTAAATATCAAGGAATAAGCAAGTTTTTATTCTTAACACACACAAAAACCACAACTTTACATAAGAAATTATTAATATCTTGTTTATCACATTATTTTATCATAAGAATATTAGCCATGACTTCTATTGTAGGGTCATTTTAATCGGTCACTTATGAAGGTTTATTTATTTTGTTATGGGCATTATAGACCAGCTGATCTAGAATTATGTATACAATAGATGACTAGCCTTAAGTGACTTAAGTCTAAGCTCAAGCTTGAGTGTTGCCTTCCATCTGCGCGAGCGATTTCATCGCGCAGATACCGCTTATGATCTGCCCCGGCGTGTAACTCCGCCTCACGGCTCGCGAGCTCCTCCATTTGCTCCTTCCGTACGCTCAGGCCGTTGAGTTTGCAACTGAAGCAGCATTCCTTCTTCTCTCTGGGCTGGTTTCCGCACTTAAACGTTTCCGTCTGTTGTGCGAATGAAGCACCATTATCGTCGAGTATTGCGTGTGAGTTATGCGTGCTATCACGTGTGTAATTCGTTTGACACATTGCAGTATGGACAAATAGACCTGATAACCTAGCATTCAGTATACAATAAATGACTATTGACAAGCCTTAAGTAACTTAAGTTTAAGCCCAAGCTTGAGTGTTGCCTTCCCTCTGAGCGCGAGCGATTTCCCCGCGCAAGAGTCGCTCGTGTGTAGCCGCGGCGCGTAACTCCGCCTCACGGTTCGCGAGCTCCTCCATTTGCTCCTTCCGTACGCTCAGGCCGTTGAGTTGCGATTGAAGCGCATTTATCATTGAGTATTGCTTGCCAGTTAAACTCTGCTCCACGGCTCACAAGCTCTTCCATTTGCTCTATCTGTACGCGTAAGCCGTTAAGAAGCGCATTTATTATTCAGCTTGCAAGTTATTCATTGAAATAACTAGTTGATGCCCGCGACTTCGTCCCCGTGAATTTAGATTTTTAATTATCCCGTGGGGACTCTTTGATTTGCCGGGACGTACTATCACTCGTGTAATTCGTTTGACACATTGTAGTATGGACAAATAGACCTGATAACCTAGCATTCAGTATACAATAAATGACTAGCCCTAAGTGGCTTAAGTCTAAACCCAAGCTTGAGTGTTGCCTTCCCTCTGAGCACGAGCGATTTCCCCGCGCAAGAGTCGCTCGTGTGTAGCCGCGGCGCGTAACTCCGCCTCACGGTTCGCGAGCTCCTCCATTTGCTCCTTCTGTAGGCGCAAGCCGTTGAGTTGCGATTGAAGCGCATTTATCATTGAGTATTGCTTGCCAGTTAAACTCTGCCTCACGGCTCACAAGCTCTTCCATTTGCCCTATCTGTACGCGTAAGCCGTTAAGAAGCGCATTTATTATTCATCTTGCAAGTTATCCGTACTATCACTTGTGTAATTCGTTTGACACATTGCAGTATGGACAAATAGACCCGATAACCTAGCATTCAGTATACAATAAATGACTAGCCCTAAGTGGCTTAAGTCTAAACCCAAGCTTGAGTGTTGCCTTCCCTCTGAGCGCGAGCGATTTCCCCGCGCAAGAGTCGCTCGTGTGTAGCCGCGGCGCGTAACTCCGCCTCACGGTTCGCGAGCTCCTCCATTTGCTCCTTCTGTAGGCGTAAGCCGTTGAGTTGCGATTGCAGCGCAGTTATCGTCGAGTATTGCGTGTTTTTCAACTGAAATCAAGAATATAATTTTAAGTTTCTTTCTAGGTTTTTTGACGCTGTACAAGAAGGTTAAGCTACATTGTTAATACCCACACATAGTATGTGAATTAATCAATGATTTTAGTTTCCGCGTTTCCCCGTCTTTCATTATAGTAACTTTAATACCAACCTGTGTCTCTCGCTCCCTAGCGCGCACTTCCTGATGGAAGCTGTCCATTTGTTGCAGAATTTCCTCCCGTTCCAGAACATTCGCCTTCTGCAGTTGAATGTTGGCTTCTAGTTTATCTTCTACTTGCCTCTTGAGGGTGTCTATAACTTCTTTCATAAGGATGCTACGGGCTTCGCGTTCCTTTGCCCACAGCTGAAATTTTATAACACAATTTACTAAGGTGAAAGCAGTGAAATAAAACACGTCCTGATCGATGCTAATACTATAAAAGCAAAAGTATGTCTGTCTGCTAGCTTTTCATGGTCCATCTGCATAACCAATTTGGATACAATTCGGTACAGAGATAGCTTGCGTACCGGAGTCGGACTTCTCGTCCTGGAACATCAAAGAGTTCTCACGGAATTTTAAAAACCTAAACCCTTTTTTACAAGGTCGTGGGCTCCATCTATTTTATACTAGCTGATGGCCGCGACTTCGTTCGCGTGGATGTAGGTTTTTTAAAATTCCCGTGGGAACTCTTTGTTTTTCCGGGATAAAAAGTAGCCTATGTGCTAATCCAGGGTATAATCTATCTCCATTCTAAATTTCAGCCCAATCCGTCCAGTAGTTTTTGCGTGAAGGAGTAACAAACATACACACACACACATACAAACTTACTCCTTTATAATATTAGTGTGATAGAGAGAACTTGCATCACAGACACAGGTACTTTTAGCCCAGAAAATCAAAGTTCCCATGATGAAGACATGATGTTTCCTAAGATCATTTCTCAGTATCTCCTGTGATTTTGGATATCCCCATATTGGGGACTGTCTGGGGCACTTCTTTTGGCTTTTGCTGGTATTACAAGTCAGAAGTAGATGCTCTTAACGATTCAAATGTACTCGTAAAAGTCTAATTGAATAAAAATATTTTGAATTTTGAATGGATTCAGTATAAGATCTCACCTTGTCTTGTTTCTCATTTATTTGTCTCGCTTCGCCGTCGTACATCGTTTCGATATTCTTTTGTCTCTGCCGCTCTCTTTCTCTGTGCTCTTCTAGCGCACGTAACGCCTCGTCCAATACTCGTTTGTGATTGGCGCATTTCTCGCGATCGGATTCGTATTCCTGAAAATGTATCACATATTAAAAATACCAGTGTTTGTTTGTCTGTTTGTTTCTCCTTCAACCAGACTGCAATGCAGCAATGTATCGACCAGTTTTTTTTTGCACTGATAGAGTTAAAGATTTAGAGAGTAACAAAAGCCATTTTTATGCAGAACACCAAATACGCACTGCTAAATAACAAAAAAGTACGCAGAATTCCGCATGTCATAGAACTACGCGAAATACCAAATCGCTATGATATTTAAAAAAAACCAAGCTTTTTAAACTAAATTAAACTATCACACTAATATTATAAAGGCGAAAGTTTGTATGTGTGTATGTGTGTGTGTGTGTGTGCGTGTGTGTGTGTGTATGTTTGTTACTCCTTCACGCAAAAACTACTGGATGGATTTGGCTGAAATTCGGAATGGAGATAGATAATATCCTGGATTAGCACATAGGCTACTTTTTATCCCGGAAAACCAAAGAGTTCCCATGGGATTTCGAAAAACCTAGATCCACGCGGACGAAGTCGCGGGCGTCAGCTAGTAAAATATAATTGTCACAATTACATTATGCAGTACAATTTAAGTAGTCATAATATTATAGAAGAACACATTGCTTAACACATTTTCAAACATATCAACTTTGGCATTTTGCGAGTTTGGTGTTGTGCTTATTTGGTATTTTTGTAATCTTTCACTAACGCAGAACGCCACAATTTTAATTTTGGTATTTTTAGTTTTTGGCGTAGCGCGTCCGAACGACATAGGTGTGCTTTGTAAAACTTGTTTTATTAATTAAAAAAAATATTACCTTTAATACACTCTTTCGAATCCTATCTAACATTTTAAGTTCCAGTTCAATCTCATTTAACACAGATATAACTTTTCTTTTCAGTTTATACTTGTGAAGGCCCATGTTGATTATTTGTGCGTCTCTTTCTGCCACAAGCTTCAGATGTTCCCTCTCCCTTTCACTTGATAGAAGTTGTAGTTCTTGCAAGATTAGTCTTTCTTTCTCTTCTTGCTTTCGAAGTTTTTTGACTATTGTTTCCTTTTCGCTCAATTCTGCTATTTGACCTTCTAAGCTGCTTCGAAGTTCCTATAAGAAATTATAATCCATAATCATTATCAATACTAATACAATAAATACGAAAGTAAGGAAAGTGTGTCTGTCTCTTACCTTTTCATGGCTCAACTACTGAACCAATTTTGACGAAATTGGGCACTGAGTTAGCTGGTATCCTGGAAAAAGAAGTAAGTACATACTTTCATTTGAAGTTCCTTTTCCCTCAGTCTCTCTTCTTCGATAAGTATCTGTCGACGCAACGCCTCGTCTCTCTCTTGCAGAACTTTCCTCGTATCTTCTTCTTCTTTCTTCTTTTGCATCTCTTTCTCTACTATTTGTTCCATCCTATAAATACGTAAAATAATAAAATCATTATTTTAAGATTTCTTTAGTATTTATTGGTTATTCTATTCATGGCGCAGAGGTTGAACATGCGGAATGCTAAGACAATATCAACACCTCTTTTAATAGAATCTAATAGAATATATAGAATCTAATCTAAATATGTCTACAATAAACGTAATTTATTGTTTAGGACTTGGCCAAGCCACATTAAATTTTAAAAGTGTTCAGACTCTTTCACAATCATTGAAAATGTTGGAATGTGCGAGAGAGAAGGAAACTTCGCTAATATAACAGCGCCTTAAGAAGGGTCTCTCCGTCACTCGCTCCATACAAACGTAGTACGTCTCTCATTGGAATACTAACCAATCATATTCAATGGAATTTTGTAGAAACGTTCTGGGAACTAATATCTATGCCTGTGGTTTTCCAGATTTCCGTTAAAATATTCGGTTTCAAAGTTACGCTGTCTTAAAAATTCACATACAAATCTTTGAGGCCCTGTAATTTTAAAACTACATATTTTTAGAAAAATCTAAAACACCACAGCCACAGATATTAGTTTCTAGAATATGTCTGCAAAATTTCATGAACTTTGGTTGCTTAATATTCAAATGAAATTGGGACTACGATTGTATGGAGTAAGTGACGGCGAGAGCCCTGTTAAGCTACCAACAGATGAAAATAGACAAATCTGTTCAGGCTTACCAAGCCGATTTTAGCTTTCCATTAGCTATATACGAGCTGGCAGCCCGTAGCTCCGGCTGTCGCAACCTCCACGCGTGGTATAACTTCAGTTCAGCCTCTTGTTTCCTCATCTGCTCCTCTTTCTCCACGATGCCTTGGTTGATCGCTTGCAGGGTCGATGTTGGGACTTTGTTGAGATATGATCTGTTCAAAAGATTATTTCGATAATATTAAGTGCTTTAGACTATCGTGAGTGTAATCCATTTTAAGTATAGAATGTAACGGCTATACTGTTCTAGTTGATGTAAGAGTTGTTGTTAAGAATAAGCTTGACTAGTTTCAAACCCATCCAAGGTCTTTTTCTCTGCCCAAACAGGGCAGTCTCAACCGCGACGCGCAGCAAGCAGAGACCCTATGAAAATGGACCCCGGATTGGATAGAAACTAGTTGGACTTACATTGACCAAATACTTGAGTATAGCCGTTACATTCTATACTTAAGATACATTAGTGCTTGTTCGCGTTTGACAATTGATACCTGAGACTCTCACAAACAAATCTTAGGGCTGGGAAAACTTAATAAGAAGGGTTTAGAGTTTAGACCATAGACTGCCACATTTCCCAGTGTGGTTTGGAAAAGCTTCACACACCTATCAGAACATTATGGCATGCAGGTTTCCTTACGATGTTTTCCATCACAGTTAAAGCACGTGATAAATAATTAATTTGCTTAAAACGCACATAACTCAGAAAAGTTAGAGGTGCATGCTCGCGATCAAACCTCTAACCTCCCAAGTAGGAGGCGGATGCCCTTTCTCATTCTCAGAAGAGAAACTAAATATCAAAATCGACACAATTTTCGAAAATTTTATTGAAGACACACACAGCAAGGAGCAATGAAAAGAATGAACTATGAAAAAGGATAACTTTTATTTGGTCTACATAACAAAGATGTGTTATACCCATTTTTGTAGAACTTTGGCTGTGCGGCCAAAGCTTTGAGCTCCTGTTGGTATTGCATGTTCTCTTGGAATAACATCAGTTCCAGTTTTTTGCGCCTCTCTTCCAGTTGTCTGTAAAGGATGAAACATGAAAGTTACATACACTTTTTCAATTTGATGATTTCATAAACCTTTAAAAAGGGTTTAAAGTAAGTTTTTTGTGTACAGTGACACAACTAGAGTGAAATCTGATGTATTAAAAATATCTGATGTCCAATAAAGCGGCTTAAAAATTTCAATATAAGTAATGTTAAAGTTTTTTCCCTCTTTAAGTAGAACAATAAATCTAAATGTACTAAACTTCATCTAGATAGGTCTTACTCGAGGTTGATTGTCTCCTCTGCCATATTAGATATTTGTAACCTTGTTGCCTTACACAGCAGTAATTATTAAAATTCAGAGTCAGGGACAGTTAAAAAAATAAAACATTTACGCATTTTGATTATGATATAAACAAATAAGTAATTCAAAAAGTTTAAAAACCTGACTGTGATTAGCAGTGCATCATGTCTGGGTGTTTATTAAATGAACAAGAAATATGTAGATATCTACATAACTTTCAGGTTGTGTGATTTATTCAATGGAGCTTATGGCTGTAAAATAGTTAAGAAAACATCTGGATTTCGTTCGGAAGACCTATTTGGTGATTTGGTGATACAGTTCACAATTTTATTTTCATTTTCAACCATAATTTTTCTATTTTATGGTTGGTTTTTTTTGGTTTTATCAAAACAAAACCTATTGTATAATAATAGCATGGTTTAGACAAATTAATAGACACTTTATTGATTAACATTCATTTATCCGTTGGCATGCTTCAAAGGTATGAAATATCCCACATAATACACAGATAGTTGTAGAAAACATAGCCCTGTCTTTGCTATCACAGAGTTAGGTAGAAAACACTTACGCAGCCCTTATCTTCTTTTCACTCAATAATTCTGCTTCTTTATTAGCCCTTTCATAGTAGCCCTCTGTGGTCCACTGCTCATGATGCCTTGACTTGTTGGTGTTAACCTCAAAGTAGCTGGCCACTTTCTTAAGCTCTTCTGCACGTCTGAGCTCATTGTCGCGCTTTTGGGCCGCTATAGCTTGGAGCTGCCATTGGGGTCTGTTGTGTGACATGTTCTGAAATTAAATTTAATATTTTTATTTCTACCAACCATCTGTGGCTTCGCTCTTGTGGGAATTTCAAAAATCTGACTTTACCCTTTATTTACATAATAAAGAGAACCTCTATATAAAATGTCAGCTTTTAGGACCAAGGGTTTGGGCTGAGCAAGATGAGTCAGATATGTGGAGTCAGGACTGTTGTTATAGGTAATATATTTAGATTTTAAATTAATGATATTTTAGACTTTAGTATGTTCTAAATTAAATACTTAAATAATAATTAATAATTTTGCAAAGTAGGAGGAACACTGTCAGTTTCAAGAATTGAACTTTAAATGTCAAAATTGTCTTCCAACATTTAAATACCTAGCTATAAAGTTTTAAATAAATAATTTAATGATAAGAAATTCTTACATACCTTAACTTTTATGTATCAGCTCAGGCTATCAACTGAATTTACTAAGAATACTATCACAATGTGACTCACTAAAATCTTAATCTAAAAATGAGTAATATTTTGTAAAATCGATCACTAACCTCGGTTGACTGCACACGGTAAGGCCTTTACCAATTCTGGAGCCACATTTACCTACTTCCGCGCATTACATGATTGCTCATAACAACGCGTGGGCTACAACGACACTGAATTGGTCAGCATGAGGTCAGGCAAGTAATTAAATTACATTGAGAGCATTTCCTCACATCAGTTATTGCTCTCAGACACGCAGTTGAACAATTTTGAGCACTTGCACGAACATTTATTGATAAAAATTAAGCGTTGCAAAATGATTTTCAAAAGTTTCTGTCTTGCTGCCACAACATTTTAAAACCAAACCAAACGTCAAAAATGTCGAAAACCGACAGTTCAAGTTGCCTAGCAACCGCGTCTTTTTTGTTTTTAAAATCCTTCATCGTGTAGGCAAAAGTTAGTGAGCATACAGCCTCGTATGTCATTCATATAGCCCACGTACACAAAATAACTTCTCATGCGCCATTTTAACTGGGTTCACATTTAAAATAAGGACTAAAATAGTACTTTTGACACACATAAAGTTAAAATGGAGCGTGAAAACTCATTTTTTACGCATTTTGATTACAACCATATTCAATAAATTAATCAGTCTGCTTGCGTCCATCGCTGGACATAGGCCTTCCCGAGAGCGCGCCACCACACGATCCTCCGCCTTCTTCATCCACCTACTTCCCGCTATCTTCATAAGGTCGTCAGTCCAGCGGGTTGGAGGTCATCCCACACTGCGCTTGCTGATATGCAGTGTCCACTCCAGAACACGTCTGCCCCAGCGGCCATCAGTTTTGCGGCAGACATGGCCTGCCCACTGCCACTTCAGCTGGCCAATTCATTGTGCCATACGTATACCACAAATAAACTACAACCATACTATAGAACAAATAAATTAAATAGGTACCCATAATGATACCTACTTGCAGATAAGACTAATTAATTTTTATTTTAACGAAAGAAATAACGAAATGCCTGACAAAAATTTATAAGTAAATCAGGAAATCAATATTGCTATTTTTATATTACAGACGCAAAAACACTGTAATGTAAGTCACTTATAATAATATAATGGTTATATACTACAATGGTATTACGTTTGAGAGTAAAGGCGAGGCATATTAATATCTCAAAAATTATTGATTTTCGAAGATCTATGCCATAGGTTCTATAATCTCCAAAATATTGGACCCAATCGGGCGACTGCTCACTGGTAACGGTGCAGATGGTCAAAGGTCATCTAAAATAATAGCAATGACCGATAAAGGTTGCTGAACACGTCAAGTTAAATGGTTTGAGCATGGACGTTTGAGTTGGTAACTCTAAAAAAGTATTATGGAGTCGAGATTCGCAGCTTATTCTATTATTCTACGTAGGTCGTAGGTATTATTATCTTTTTATCTCTTGTAAGGTCTCAGGTCTGTAGGGAGCTAAGCCTATAAAACAAAGCGATTACATATTTTGGTAGGTTTCAATGATAGAAAAACAGCCTTTACCTAGGTACTCTCCTAGTACTGGTAGAGTTTTTTTTACTGGTAGAGTAGAGATTTGAATTACAAATACTCGATACATTACACCAAGATGTTACAAGTCAATCTCCAGCTTAATGCTTCCTTTTTCCTTTTGAGATACGGAACCCCAATAAAAAGGCCAAGTGCAAATCAGACTCGCGCACCGCGGGTTCCGTACTCGGGTATTTTGTCCGATATTTTGCATTATAAATCAGAAACTATTACTACCCATTACCCAACTCGATATAATTATCTTACTTCGAAAATTGAAACACATTTTTTTTTAAATGATGAACCACAAATTCACGGTTTTCGGATTTATTCCTTTACTTGTGCTTTAAGATCTACCTACCGGCCAATTCTAGGTCAACGGAAAGTACCCTATAGGTTTTCTTGACAGATACGACACACGGACAGACGGACAGACAGACAGACAGACAGAAAACAAAGTGATCCTATAAGGGTCCCGTTTTTCCTTTTGAGGTACGGAACCTTAATAATAAGCATAGCTGAGCTATAATACATAAAATTCTAGAACGAAGTCGTAAGGGTATTATCATAGCGAGAGGTAAGAGCCCTTCATTTTGTGTATCTAATACACATTTCTTCACAGTTTAAAAGCTGGAAAGCTCTTGTTTTCATTGAAGCGTCCGCAGGCTTACGGCCTTCAAGGTGATAGCGGGTCACATTCCGGCGTGGGGAGTGGGACGGAGGTATGCTCTTTCTCGTTTTCACGTTACTATGGTAGCCGTAGAAATGTTGCCCGGTGCAGGAAATTTATACCAAAATGATAATTAATATAAAATTAGATACTCTAAGTAGAGCTTCCAGAGTATTTTAAATTTATTAATTACTTAATTTTATTGTTAGACGTGAGCGAGCAGTATTATTGTAGAAAATCTTTACCTCATTAATTTGGTTATATTTTCATGCCTTGAAGCGAGGGTGCAGAGCTCAAAAGAAAAGAATAATTCATAAACTCAATTAAGCCACATAGTTAAAATATTAATTTAATAAATAGACTAGAGTATGCGCGCGACTTCATCCGCGTGGATTTAGGTTTTTAATGATGCCGTGGGAACTATTTGATTTTCCGCGATAAAAAGTTGCCTATTTCAATTACATGAACGCAAGCTGCCTCGGTGCCAAACTTCATACAAATCGGTTAAGCGGATGGGTCCTTAGGAAGCCCGTGGTAACTCTTTGATTTTCTGGCATAAAAAGTAGCCTATGTCCATCCCCGGGATATAAGCTAACTCTGTACTAAACTTCGTCAGAATTGGTTAAACTGTGTAAAGCCGTGAGAAGGTAGCAGACAGACGTACACTTTCGCATTTATATTATTGTAGTATGGATTATGCCCACAAAATTAATCAAACAAAGTAGAATAACGATTTTAGTAAAAAAAACTAGGTTAACAGATTTGGAAATTTGGCACAGGGATTGTTTGCAACCTGGAAACGGAAACAAATTTTTATCTTCGAAATTAAGGAGTTCCCATGAGATTTCTAGAAAACCTTAGGAAAACTACATGGACGTAGGCGTGGGTATCATTTTCACTCTATATACCATGCTAAATCCAATATTGAGTTAAATATCTAATTCTAGGTATTATTGGAGCGTCATTTCTCTACAAGTTAAAGTTAAACAGCTCGACACTGTAAATAATTCTACCATTATTGCAGTAGTTTTGTTTTATTAGGTTAACATGATTATAACCTGGCAGCACCGGTCGCCGACAGTCAGTTGACGAGTCGAGCGCTGGCTGCGTCTGCGCATGCTAACATGCCTTCCAGAGTGCATTCCAAATTCAAACAATCATTCAATTCATAGACCAATGGCACTGACTATTCTACTATATTGCCTTGTGTTTAATACTTAACTATGTGTGATTGAGTGTTTTACCTAAAGAAAAGTGTTGCACCTGTAATTTTATCAAAGTTGTGTCTATGTAAAGTGGCTACGATTGGTATTTTTTGTTTATCCGTCCGAGTGTAACAACCGTGTTTGAAACCAAGAAATGGGTTTATAATTGGCCCAAATCGAAGGCTGGGATGGTAAGATATACATGTATCTACTATTATAGCTGCGAGGTTTCTTTTCCGTATAAAAAGTTCCATCTGTTCTAAAGCAAATATGAATAAAATCATACAAGTTTGTATTTGAGGTTTGTTCGTTACCTTATACCTTTATGAGGTTATTACCTTATATTAACACATATACAATAAAAATAGATACTCATGGACACAGCATTTAAAGAATTTCAATTTTCAGTTATGACGACTTTTAATTACTTAATCGCTCACAGTTTAAGATGAACCTATGAAAGTTAATCAAGCAAGTAGAAAGTTGTTTAAGATAGCGTAGGGTATAGAATTCATCAAATGAAATCCATCTAATCGGTAATCAAAATATGAAAGGAGTGATTTATAAGCGAGATCGTATTTGAGCTTGCACACATACAAACGGTGCCGTCTTGTTAAAGACATCAACGCGCTTCACTGTATTTTTTCATGACTTCACTTTGTAGAGCTATAGGATGGGTAGAATATAATATTTTATAGCGGACATGATTTGTTCACTAATAAGATAAGGCTAGCTTTTAGTTATATCGCAGCCTTTTCAATTACAAAATATATATAAAATATTACAAATGACTCTACCATTTTAATATATCAAGCCAAAAACCTATAAGGCAGGTTTTTATGATATAGTAGGAAAATTTAAAATATTTTTTTTTTTAATTCTATACAAGATACAGTAATTATACGTTAACTTACTACTGTATAATATGGTATATTGTACTTACTAGGCATTACAAATATTAAGAAAATCATCGGAAATTTGATTTAGGATTATATTTACGTATGTTCGTATTTTTCGTGATTCTTATAGTTTGTTAGTTTTCGTATTTAACCGAAATTTAAGCGAAAATCACCTATACCTAAGTACTTTGCCGTAGTTTTTAGGAATACTTGGTAAATAAACCTGCGCTCATATTAAAGACATCAACGCGCTCGCTGCTGTAGTCTAGTCTATACTGTTCGCGATAATATACCTTATATTATAATATTATAATGCGTAATATTTAATAACTATAATTTTAATAGCTATCAGGTCCACTTTAAAAATGGGTTATCCGTTTTTTTATCAAACCAAATACTTACCTATCATAATATAGGAGGCACAGGTAGGTACCTATAGGTACGAGGAAAAATATATTTTATCGTAATTATACCTTACCTCGCCTTGGATTCGCACGTTAAACTATTCTATTTAATATGGATAGTGTGAATCTGTTAAAATACAATAAACCTTCCTCGTCAATTGTTCGCAATGATCAAACTAAGTAATCAGGTAAGTTAGTACCTAGTTAGGACTTTTTACCGAATCAGAGCTTTTAGAGTCGACAGATGAGGTATAAATCCAGTATAAAAACTCTTCAAAAGCAATCATAATCATATTACTGCCTGACGATTAATTTAATTTCCATTTTATCTTTTCAATTTCGCTTACAAATCGGCACGGCAATCGAGAATGAATTAACACGTTCGGAGAGGCATGAAAATTGCAATCAACCTACTTAAAGCTTTAAAGAATACAGCCAAAGAAAAGAGAATATTTAAGAAGGTGATATCCATACTAATCCATACTTCCATACTTAATATCATAAATGCGAAAGTGTGTCTGTCTGGCTGTCTATCTGTCTGCTACGTTTTCGCGGCCCAACCTCTGAAACGATTTTAATGAAAGGTACAGACTTGGGGTCCATCCCAGGGAAGGACATTGGTTACTTTTTATCCCGGAAAAGCAAAAAGTTCCTACAGGATTTAAAAAAACCGAAATCCACACGGGCGAAGCCGCGGGCGTCCTCTAGTGGATAATAAAGGCAATATTTTAATATACAAAGACCACAAAATGATGCACAATTTTTTTGTGTCAATTTCGTAGGTACATTTCTATTGCAATGAAAAAATATTTTTGTTTCAAAAATGTAATTTACGAAATTTGTTATTTGATAGCGAACCTAAACATATTATTTAAAAATATTTACTCGTCTGGCTATCTAGTTCATCCACTTCTCCAGTCTTGTGAATAAGTAGACGCCTATTTCACTTAGAAAGTCTCCTTTATCTATTTTTCAAACTTTGATGACTTGTTCAAAGGATAACAAACAAGTTGCAGGGAGCAGATGGATTCAAGTGGCGTAAAGCCATGAGGTATGGATGTCTCTACAAGAAACTTATGTCCAGCTGTGGACGTCTGTCGGGTGATGATCATGGTGATGGCCTGTTCAAATAATACATGTCATGTAATCTCGTTTCTAATTTAATAAATTATCTGCCATGGACTATTAAAATAGCAACTAGGTATAACGTGTACCAATAAAAACATGGTTAAGCCATAGACACCAAGTCTTATTGGAATATCTAGGAAGCAATAAAATAACATAAACTGTGATCTACCAATAAAATTACAATTTGATCCACCATCAAACACCAAAACAATTATGCTCTTATAGGTAGCGGTATATAACATTGCATTTTATAAACATGTAAATAAACCCTGAAGGCATACAGTAGCCAGTCAGGTGGTTGTAGATATTCAAATTCCATCCATGTGTTAGCCATTACCGACACGAGACCTATCGTGTGGTGCCTAATCAATCACTATTAGTCTGTAGGTACCTATTTAGTAGGTATTGTTTTCGTTGTTTAAGAGGGGTGTTCACGTAAGCGACAAGTCGTTGGTAGATAGAGCCGAAAATAGTGCTGTTTCCACAGATGAAGGAAATACGTTATCTGTGCAGGTCGCCCTTTCTCTCTAACCCCACTTCATCCCAAGAGAGGCCGGGTGAATGAATTTTGATTGAGACACAAGATTTTTAGGCAAAAACGGCAAAGTGAAAATTCAAATTGACGTTTGGAATAACGCTTATTTTTCCCAATAGAAAAGAACTTTATCGTAGGTACCTACTGTAAAAATAACAATGGTGCTAATTCGGTTGTACAAAAATTTCCAAACTAAACTGACAGGTTAAAATGTAGTGTCATACTTTTTCGTATAGAGCATTGTAAAAAAATGGCACTACTTTCAGACATTTCTGCTTAGGTATGTACATAAAAACAATGATATTTTAAAACCATACCTATCTCAAAACGATACATTAAGATAACTTAGAAAGTAGCTGAAAGAGAAAAGTGCCCTGCAATGAACACAACTCTGCACCTTGTCTACCTATATAAAGTTTAAATAATGTAAAGTTTAGCACTTCGAATTTCATGTGTTTTCATTTTAATTATTCGATTTAAAATGGAAAGGAATGATTTGGGTAATTAATTAAGGATGTAATAGCTATAATTATTAAAAAAATTTAAATCATACGTTACTTTTTTATGAAAACAACAGAATTGCCTCGGCTTCGTTATGCAAATGTAACCAATCAGATATCCGAATTTAATAATAATTTGAATGCTAAATGATAATTATCTCTACTTTTATTACCGGTACAAGCTAATAGCCTTATTATTTTTAGATTCCAACCGATAAAAATCATTTAAGCGGTTATAATTTAATACATCTGATGCTTAAAATATCGAGATAGACGAGTGCCTTTTTATGTTTTCCAATCATTGAGCTTTAAGCTGATTTAAAAAATATCGACAGTGGCGCCGATTCTGTTCATTCTGCATCTTTTTTAACCCCCGACCCAAAAAGAGGGGTGTTATAAGTTTGACATGTGTATCTGTGTGTCTGTGTATCTGTGTATCTGTGTATCTGTCTGTGGCATCGTAGCGCCTAAATGAATGAACCGATTTTAATTTAGTTTTTTTTTGTTTGAAAGGTGGCTTGATCGAGAGTGTTCTTAGCTATAATCTAAAAAAATTGGTTCAGCCGTTTAAGAGTTATCAGCTCTTTTCTAGTTTTCTTGTAGAAAAGAAGGTTAGACAACCGTTAGGTTCATAATATTATGTCAATAGACAAATGTCAAGCTGTCAAGATGGACGTTGCCTAAATATTTCATACATAATTATTTATTTCTTGGATGAAGGATTATAATTTATTTGAAAATGATGTTTTGGAAAACTCAGATACTTTGGATCGTCGGGGGTGTTATAAATTTTTAATTTACACTTGTTTAAAATATTGTTAATATTTGAAGATGACGGAACATAAATTTTACATTTAAATCTTGGATGAATAAATACTCAGGATGGTATGCTCCGAAAAGTCAAATGAAGCAGGGGAACTGTCAGTTGATGAGTATGTGTGCGTTATGGAATGATACCATTCACATATGAAAATTTGCCTATTTTCCTATTTTTCCCTATTTTTCCCTTTCACGATGATTATTTAAAATGAGATCTCATTAGATTAGTCTTTATTATGATAGTTACAAATCGATGGATGTTCGATGCTAGAAAATAATAATTTATCGATTGCAACGTATTAAAATTTACCTACTCTGTTTTTACATAATTTTGATTAATTACAGTATAGGGCCTCTGGCCTTATTGAAAATCTCTGCTTAACAGGGTGCCCATCACCATGTTTACTATATAATCGTATCCTGACAGTTAAAAATAAAAAAGTTAAAAAGTCAAATGTAAAAACGCAATATATTCACTAAAAATATTTAATAATAATCCAAGTATGTACCAGTTAGCGATTTTATTTAGCGTATCTCGCAGGATAGTAGACTATTCACTACTTTTGGTGTTATACACCGGGCAAGTTTACATCCCTATATCGTAGATCTCTTACCAAATTACACAAAGCGGCTCTTGGGTAGCGGTTTTTTTTTCTCTAAGCCAAATTCAAAGTTATTTATTCAAAATGGGTTCATATTTTATTTGTCTTGTGTTTTCTGACATTTATGACCTTAAAAAATACCTAAATAAAGATAAATATTCTAGCTATCCGTATAGCGTCCCATCTTTGACCACATCACGCGTGACGAGTCCTCCGTTCGTCGCTAAGGTTGTTTTGGTGGGTGCCTACTACCTATCATGGACTAGCTATAACTAAATAATATTATTAATGTAGTAAGATTTTGATTACCTATTTATTTATTTCTTTATTGCACACACAAACATATACATTTACAAAAAACATAGAAGACAACATGGTAAGTACGTTGGACAGATAAAAACGTATGTTTTTATCTGTCCAACGTACGTACACCAATTACGTAGGTACCTAGGTAATTCATGATAAATTTGGCATGCAGCTATTATGACGGAGACTGGTATATTAAATGTACTACAATTTAGTAATAAGTTTTGTTTTAGTTAAATTTCAATATCAATTTAAAATCTTTTAATTAACAAAACAGCCTTTTTCGCTTAGTTATATTATGATTGTCATCAAAAATAAAATATAAATTTGTCTAAATATAATAAAAAAAAAATTGCTCATTTTTAGGCAAAATTACCCCATTTATTTTCTGACAACCCTAGACTTCAATTTGAAGTTGTGTAATTTGCACAGCACGATTACGATACGATTTAAAATTAAATTATTTCATTGAAGTGTCAAACAAAAAAATATAATCACTACGTTGTGTCAAATGCGTATCGGAAGGTGTTAAGTGGCCAGTTTCGTAGAATTTATGTTGAGTTTGTGTGCGTGACGTGTAATTACAGAGATTTGGTCGATAGTGGGTCGATAGTTGTGCTTCCTTCGTTTGTACGGCGGGGTCACCGGTTGATTTAAATACTCAAAATTTTAGTGAATGCTACAAATTTAAATAGGTTTATCATACCTACATTTTTATCTTCACAATATACTTGGAACTAACTTCTAGCTGATGTGCACGATTTTATCTACGTGGATTAGTCTTTTGAAAAGTCCGTAGCCTATGTCACTCTCCAGATCTTTAACTATATAGGAGATCTTTAGGTACCTACAACATTAAAAAATCACGTCGATTCGTTGCTTATTTACGCTGTGATTGCAGGCCAAACCAATAAACCAACACACTTTCGCACATACAATAGATGTAGTGAATCTGTATATTTTTGTCATTTAGTAACTCTATCGCAGTATTTGCCTTTCCTCTCTTTTATCTTACCTTAACGCTTGATCAATGGCTTCCTTTTAGCAGCTAAAGCGTCTGATTTTTACCCGACTAACTACGGCAAGGTTTTAAGAGCAGCAGTCGGGTTTTAGTTTTGAACTTTATCTTTTATAGAGAAGCTTTAGTTGCTACTAGCTGTGCCCGCGACTTCGTTCGCGTGGAATAGTGACTTTTCGGGGCGCGAGGCGTGTAGTACGTATTCTGTACGTTAAAAATGTTCGTCGTGATTCTTTAAATTGACATAACTTTTTTATTTATGAACCGATTGATATGAAATAAACACTAAATGTTAAGTGAAGCTTACTACAATATATTAGTGAAAACCGTATCTAAATCGAATAAGCCGTTTCTGATATTAGCGTGCACAAACACACAGACAAACAGACAAAAAAAAAATTAATTACAAAATTCAAAATTCAAAATTCAAAATGTTTTTATTCAATTAGACTTTTACAAGTTCTTTCGAATCGTCAAAAGCATCTACCACTGGTTCGGAATGCCTTTCCTACCGAGAAGAACCAGCAAGAAACTCGGCGGTTGCTCTTTTCAATGATTTGATATACAATATTATGCCATGTATACAAGCAATTGAAGTCCTGCGCATTGCTGGAGCGAATCGAAGTTCAAATCCACGCTTTTTTATCATTTACATAATCTTCGATAGTATAATATGCTTTTCTCAGGAGCATATTTTTAATAGATTTTTTGAACCTGTGTAAAGGCAAGTCCAAAATTGACTGAGGAATTTTGTTATAGAAGATTATACCCATTCCCACAAATGACTTTTGGACCTTCCTGAGACGGAGCGTAGGAGTCGCAAGCCTGTTACGGTGTCTAGTCAGCCTGTTGTGTAGATCGCCAACCTTCTTGTAACTAAGAATATTTTGTCTTACAAAAATTATGTTGTTGTAAATATATTGAGAGGCTACGGTAAGGATACCTATTTCCTTAAATTTTTCTCGAAGTGAATCGCGTGGTTTTAAGTTATAAATTGCGCGTATTGCCCTTTTTTGTAATACAAAAATTCTCCCAATATCTGCCGCTCTACCCCATATTAAGATTCCATAAGACATAATACTATGAAAATAAGCAAAATATACTATCTTTGCGGTCTCCACGTCAGTTAATTGTCGAATCTTTCTAACCGCGTAAGCAGCAGAGCTTAGTTTGCCAGCAAGAGTTGATATATGGGTGCCCCATTGCAGCTTCGCATCTAAGGTTATCCCCAAAAATGTAGTAGTCTCTTCTATTTCCAAAATATCATTATTTATCATTAAATTAATGTTACTTGTGTTCTTAGTATTGGGCAGTGCGAATTCAATACACTTAGTTTTTTTTGCATTTAAAAGTAGATTATTTACAGTAAACCAGTGAGTTACCTGAGATATGGCACCATTTATATCGTCAAAATTGTCCTTATTTCTATCGACTTTAAAAATCAAAGACGTATCGTCAGCAAATAGTACGATATCGCAAATATTTTGGACTACATATGGTAAATCGTTTATGTATACTAAGAACATGAAAGGACCTAGAATAGAGCCTTGAGGAACACCCATTAGTGAGGCTGATCCGGATGACTTCACATCATTCACACATACTGTTTGAATACGATCACTAAGATAGGACGCAATGAGACCAAGCGCAGTGTCTTTGATTCCATAGTGGCTCAATTTAACTAAAAGAGTCTCGTGCTCAACGCAATCAAATGCCTTGGATAAATCACAGAAAATACCAATGGCATTCTGTGACCCCTCCCACGCATTGAATATATGCTTTAACAGCATTGCGGCCGCGTCGGTTGTTGATCGACCTTTAGTGAAGCCATACTGTTCAGAATGGAGTAGCTTATTTAAATTGAAATGCTGAAGCAGTTGGTTGAGCATGATTTTCTCAAATATCTTGCTCAGTGTTGGCAAAATTGAAATTGGCCTGTAATTGTTTGGGTCACTTTTGCTACCCGATTTAAAAAGAGGTATCAATTTACTACATTTCATGAGATCTGGAAAAGCGCCTGTATCCACAGACTCATTAAAAATTAAGGCTAGATATGGTGCAATAATATCAATAATATTGTTAATTATTTTTACTGATATTCCCCACAGATCTCCGGTTTTTTTGCTTTGTAAAGATTTGAACACTTTAACAATGTCATATGGAGTAACGTATTCAAACCTAAACAACACACCGCATTCAGTGACATTGGCCCTGAGAAGATCATAGGCTTCTGTTGGTGAAGAGCTAAGGGAACTAGTAGTGATGACTGGAATGTTCTGGAAAAAATTCTCAAATGTATTTGCAATTTCAATATTGGAGTCAATAATACGGTTATTAATTTTTAGCTCCAATTTATTGTTATGCACTTTTTGTTTCCCAGTTTCATCCGTGATGATATCCCAAGCTGCTTTAATTTTATTATCAGAATTAATAATTTTTTGCTTTATGCAGAGTGACTTTGCTTGTATGCAAACCTTTTTGAATAATTTTGAATAATTTTTTACATATTCAACAAATGTGGGAGTGTAGTTATATTGTTTTTCTGCATACAAGTCGAACAACTTATTTCTACTTTTATAGATGCCAACAGTAGCCCAGTCACTAAATTTAAGATTTTTAAACAGTTTTTTTTCTACAATTTTAAAGGTAGAATTAAATTGAGAGTTTATGAGATCAAAAAAAGCATTATAGTGTTCATCCGGACCACCCTGAGTAAAGTCAAGTTTAGGTAAAGCAGTTAAAACCTTTAGTTTGAACTGCTTTACCTTTTTAGTGGTTACTGGCCTATACTTTATTAACTTTGTTATGTCTTGATTATCACTGGGAACAGATATCATTTGTCCACAGTGATCGGATCTTAGATTCGTCATGATCGATTTTGCGACAATCTTACAGTCACAGAAAATGTTATCTATACAAGTGGCTGAATTTGCAGTTATCCGTGTTGGTTCATTGAAAATTTTCTGTAAATTAAAGCTTTTAAATAAATTGAGTAATCTGTCAGTAAAAGAAGTGTGAAGCAAAATATCAATATTGAAGTCTCCACAAACTAATATCTTTTTTGATGACCTACATATCCGCCTCAAGGCCTCTTCCATAACGTCCTCAAACAGAACAAAGTCACCTGAGGGGGGTCGGTACACGCAGACGACAATATAGCGCTCCAGCTCAACACAGGACAGCTCAATAGTGCGTTCCAATGAAAGATTAACAATGTCTTTCCGTTCTTTATAATTGATATTGTTGCGGGTTAATATTAAAGACCCTCCGCGTATAGCTTTCTTTCTAGAGAACGCACTTGACAATTGATAATGTTTTAAATTTACTATTAATTGATAACTATTGAGCCAATGCTCAGTGAGGCATAAGATGTCAATATCAAATTTTTTAATAAATAGTTCTATCTCATGTTCTTTGCCAGATAAGCCCTGAATATTTTGGTGTACAAGATTGATTTTACATAGCTTATCTGTTGTCGCACTACTTAGTTTAAAATCTTATTACTGTTTACAGTAGTGTCCATGCAACTATTTGTATCCAAACTATTATAATAGTTTGTATCCAACGTAAAAAAACTGGAATTAGTAGTATTACTAATTAGGTCTATATTATTAGTACAACATGTACCGTTTTCAAAAGAACTCAAGCTAAAAATAGCTGTGTCTTGTATATTACAAGCTACCAAGGTAGCTATTTGTTTCTTATAACTAAGGGGCAAGTACATTGTATCCTTTGTCAGTGAAAATTTTTTTATAAAATTATTTGTGTCTATTATGTGAATATAATCCCTATGGCCAAAACTTAAATTATTAATAAGCATGTTGAGTTTATAGACATACCTATTTTGTGCTGGGGTTAAAGTGCAAGAGTAAGGAAAAGTGCACAATATGAATTTACAACCCGTATTTTCTTGTAGGTCCAATAGGTATGCAAAACTTCTCAAAATTTGTTTTTTTGTTATTTGCATGCTGTCACCTATCAACAAGACAACTGTACTATATTTATCTAAACAGCAGCCTTTTACATTTTCAATTATATATTCATATGGTGCCCCTGGGTTACATATGTTGATCACTGTTTGATGTAATTTATTACTTATTAAATGACCAAAGTCTTTTCCCAATCCATCTGAAACAACAAATGTTTTCCGCTGAGGGCAATGTAACGAGGAACCATTGTTTTCACAGCCTTTTTGTTGTCCTATACACTGACTGTCCACTGGCATTTCGTCCGGAACCTTATTTGAGCACTCACATCTATTAATCAGAGAGTCAAGACGATCTATATTATAATTACTTAAGGCTAACAGCTCATCAGCGGCCAGTATATGCTCACCGACCTGTTTCTGTGACAGCTCGTACTGGGAAGTAACAGTTTTCAAGGAGTTTTCCAGTTTTAGAATCTCCTCATTAAGACTCCGAACGTCAGTTTCATATTGAACTCTCATCTCTTGCAGTGAGGAACAATATGTATTGAGCTTATTTAATAAATCTGAACGTTCTTTTCTAAGCCTAATGTTTTTATTACATAATTTCTGAAATTTTATTAATTTTTTCGTTTTTTTAATTAATTTACCAATTTTAATGTATTTTTTAATTTTTTTGTGACTATTTAAATGGATAGTTTCTGAATGTGGCTTATTATTAGCAGCACAAGGGCTGTCACAGGTCAGGTCAATTGTCAACACTGGTGCCGTTGACATCAATAGAAAATACAATTTCGGGTTCGGCATCGATATGATAACAACCCCTGCTACTTTTTTTTTATATATTTCCATTGTACAGACACCACTTTTCTACAATTTTATTATATGTATAGATGACTGCTAAAGCGGCTAGACCACACTCTCAGGAGGACTACTGTCAGTTCAGACTTTTGAAGATATAAGGGCTTTGACCCTAGCGCGCCCATCGCTAATTGTTAGTAGGTACGAGTACATTACAGAATAGTTCTGCTTATATTTTACACAGGCTATGTTTTCACATCCTATAATATTATAAACGTGAAAGTGTGTATATATTGATGTTTGTTACTCTTTCACGCAAAAACTACTGGACGGATTTGACTAAAATTTGGAATGGAGATAGATTATACCTTTTATCCCGGAAAATCAATGAGTTCCTACTGGATTTTTAAAAACCTATATCCATGGGAACAAAGTCGGGGGCATCAGCTAGTATAGAATAAGATTCGCAGAATCTTGACTTTCCGCAGATAATAATATTGCATAAGCATTGTATGAGGAATGTGAAACAGAGATAAACTTAATCGAGTTCCTTGCGAGGAACCATTGAGGTGAACATGATTTATGTTTGGATTCGACTCTCTTTCATATTCATAGAATGGAAATCTCTTTTATAAGTAGGTATTATTTTTAATATCTATGTACTCACCCTATACATTATCCATACTTAATATTATTACAAGCGAATGTTTGTCCGTCTGTTTGTCTACTAGTTTTTTAATACTTCCTTTTGGGTACAAACACATCTCGAAAAAGGTCATAGTCTTCCTTTGGTACCGGAAAATCTAAGAGTTTCATAGAATTCTAAAAACCTTAATCTACGAATGAAGTTCTAGTTCTGCATCATATCCCTTAGATATCGATGCCTACGTTTCCCTTTCCGCCTGAGATTTTACTTATTTTTAACCCCCGAGCCAAAAAGAGGGGTGTTATAAGTTTGACGTGTGTATCTGTCCGTGGCATCGTAGCTCCTAAACGAATGAACCGATTTTAATTTAGTTTTTTTTTGTTTGAAAGGTGGCTTGAACGAGAGTGTTCCTAGCTATAATCGAAGAAAAAGTTCAGCCGTTTGAAAGTTATCAGCTCTTTTCTAGTTTTCTTATAGAGATTTTTGTGTCGGGGGGGTTTTTAAATTTTAAATTATTTTACTATGGAATCCTAAAAATTGTCAGTGTCTCAGTAAATATATTGATAAAATAAAATATATAAAGAACAATTCAATACCTAAGTATACCTAACTTACTTTGATAGTTCACGTTGAAAGTGATATATATATATTTAACAGTTTTTTTAGGTACGTAATATAGATGTAAATATGTTCAATTAACACTTTTAAATTTAGCAGACAACCGTATCAAATAAAGAAATTAGGCGCTCTTATAAACACTGATACCTACATTGCAAAATAAAAATGTAGTCTTTAAAAGAGTAATTAAGAACATTAGATATGGCTTAAAAAAACTGTATCCATAATCGTTTGCATAATTTATTTAAGACTAGATTTTGTCATGAAATTTCAACTAATTATTACCTATGGACAAGTTTTGTTTAGAGATTGATTAAGATATAATTATTATAATATTAACGTGTTCTTATTTACCTATCTTTATTAAATATGGTTAAATGCGCTACCGCGCTTCTATAATGTCTTTATGAAACTTGGTAGGCATACCTATACGCGTCTCGTAAAAAATATTAAATAGGTAGGTATATAATATGTGAAGGTGCGCCCTGTCTGTCTGTTTTTCTGTCTAACATTCTGTTACCTTTTCACAGTCCACCCGTTTAACTGATTTCGTCACGTAAGTTATACAGGGATAGTTTGTATCCCAGTGAGGACAAAAGCTACTTTTTATCCTGGAAAATCAATGAGCTTCTACGGGATGTTGACACAACCTAATTCATCTACTTTGTAGTTTATATATCTTCCTACCATTGACTTACTATATATACCTACCTTATCCACAGAGTACCATTGGTATATCTTACGTACTCAGTTAATTAATTCTAGTCAAATGCATTACCCAATTCTCAACTGTAAATTACTTTAAAAAATGTTTTTACCAAGAACTTATATCGTTCTGTATCTATTAATTTATGTTGTTACTCACGAACAGTAACATTTTTATCGTTTTATAAAAACCGCTCGTAAAATGATGTAACACCTATACATTTATTAGAGTTATTAGTTTAAAACTACGCTTTGTTATCGGTAATGACCTTTACGAATTCATTCTTATTCTTAACCGATGAGTCGTGATAGCGTAACGATTACTGCGCATATTATTTTTATTGTGGGTTCGATGTTCGGGCAAGCGACTTACATGGAGGCAAACCTTAGTTCATTGCGGGCCAAAAATTGGCTTAGGGAAAATAATTCCGCATAAAACTTCTAGATTCGGAATGCTTCTAGGTTTGAAATGCCCCACTATTGAGAATAATCTGCCAGAAACTCATAAAAATAAATTAGATATATAAAGTTTCTCATAGATAGGCAAAAAATGTTATAGGTATGGACGGACGGACGGACTGACGGATAGACGTACGGACAGACTGACGTACAGATGAACGGATAGCGGTGGTAATAGGCTCATTTTTGATCTTTTCAGGTACGGAAGCCTAAAAATTGAGGCGCATATTTTTTTTGTAATTTCCGCGATTAGCTCCGCTTCATTGTAATTCTTTTCTATTTTAACATACTCTGTACAATGTAGGAATCGGGCACAAGACATTTCCTAACCAGGTTTGATGACCGCTAGCGGAAGCTGACAAGCATCAGATATAGCCGACCACGACTAGGCACCAACTTCTAGAGATATGCATTGCTTATCAAACGATTTTAAGCTTTAGGATCCAAAAAATACAAGGGATTATTCTGCGAAGTTGTACTTGGTCCTTGATAAAAGACAAGTTTTCACAAAACCTATTTACAGTAAATAAATATAATTAAAGTGTCTGTCCGTGATTTTGAAATTTAATTAAAAAAAATATTAAGTTTGTTTACGCGTTATTCAAACCCAAACGATAATTTATTTTTTTAGTCTGACTAGGCTTATCATTGAAACGACTAAACTAATTTTGACAAGAATTTCAAGGAATAAGTACATAGTAAGAAATAGCGCACCGATGCCGGTCAGCTGAGCTCGGCTGTAGAGACCATTGATTTTGGAAGCGCCACCTTGTACATAGTTAGAGACACACAGTAGATACTTAGGTACAAGGTACACGACGCTGTCAAGGCATTATGTAGGTACGCGTCGCCGACAATGCAAAACACTAACTACCTAGGTATACAAAGTTGCAGTTATATGTCTTGACGACAAAATATTTTTTCTAAACTAGCTCATATATTTCAGTAGTTAAACATCGTATCAAAGTATCGTTTTGTGGTACATAAGAACTTAAGACGAGAAAAATTAACGTTATTGAGTAAAAACACTGAAAGTATCTTAGAAGTCTTTTGGCTTGACACGACAGATACCTAGTGGCCTATTTTATTTCTATGCCCTATGTTATGCAAGTATGACCAATCCTTAATTCAGCATTGCCTAATTTTCGGTTTGTAAAGGTGAGCAAGGTGCGTGCGATGTTTCGACTAAATAACCTCGGGGTCAAAACATTCATACAGGTGTGGCGATGCTCAATGTATCTCATTTAAGAAGGTAGCTTTCTGATTCAAGTAATCCTTATTGAAATTGTGGGTAGCCTATAAATTACCATAAAACCTATGAAATAATTACTTCGTGAGTAATGAATCCTCCGTTCGCAGTTTATTAGAAGTTTGAATGGTTAGTTTTTACGGTTAAATACCACTGCAGCATCAAAATTAAAGAGTTAAGCCTGAAACTTGATGACGAAGTCTTGAACTATCCACAATATCAACAATCGGTAGGTAGGCACGTATGTGCATAGTCTTTGTGGCTAGCTAAGGAGGATCGCACCTTTAAATACATAATCAGGATTCAGCAGTGAATACCAGAATTCACGGTGTGTTGTCATAAAAACGAAATTCTATACAAAGTTCCATAAAAATCCGTTCAGTATAGGTTATATAAAAATGTGTGCCAAATAAGAATATCTATTCTTCTTTTACAGGATCGATACAGAAGAATGTAGCTGCGAAAATGTCGCAGCGCGATTTCTCGGAGGTAAGTCTGAGTTGATACACTTTGGTTGGCTTACACTATCAAACCAATTGAAGAACTTAAAGTTTATGACCTGGGTTATACTCGTAGCTACGAACAATATTATTTAAGAACTATGCAACAATGTATTCAATAAGCTAACCCACGCTTGCTTTTAATCATAACGTCTTTTAAACCATCACAAAACTGCACTAATATTATTATGATAGTACATATTTCCAACCTTGTGTCTTAAATTACAAGATTAATTTTTCACTGGCGTGGATATGCCATGACGTGGCAAAGTTGCACTCTGGTTGAGGTCTGATACAAATTCATATAATTTCAAATTCAAATGTGACTTAGGTGCAGATGTGAGAAGTGACGTAGGTGTGGTAACAATGTTGCTCCATTCCTTGTAATATCTATTTTTACAACTAGAACATTCCTATTACGATTTTAAATTACTTAATTAATTTTTATAGAGCAATAGCATAGCAAAAGAAATAGTAAAGCAAGAAAAGAGCAAGTAAAAATAGGCTATACCACTCTCCTAGAGAGGTCTAGCATGTTTTCAATTTACTGTAGTACGTACTTATTAAACGAATTTAATTTATGTTTGTACCTACTTAAACTTATAAAATCGCTTGTAATTTGTTTGAAATTTATTGTGTCTGTCACATCCCTACAGATGGCAATGGACTTCAATTCAATTCAATAAAGATTATTGAATTGAATTGAATTGACTATAGTCGTATATTATACTAATTTATAAGAAACCGCTAGCTCCAGGTGTTCGTTGTTAACTAAACAATGAACTTTTCTCTCGATGTTCATTTTAACCATAGACTTACGAAACGCTACGCTTAAATTTATGATTTTAACAGCATATTAATTTATTGTTCTTTTTCAAAACTTTACTACTTAGTAACTTTACTGCTTACTTACTAACTTTCAAATATATTATATTTTAATCAGTTAAAAAAATACAATAAAATATGCTGTTAAAATGAACATCGAGTAACTAGGTAGGTATATTATTTACAACGACTGGCAGTAATTACCCACGGGAAATTATAATTGTGGGACAAAATAACTGCAAATCCATTCAGAATGTACTTACTCGTAATATGTCTACAATCTAGATGGTCTAGAGTTACGGGTAATAAATATTTCATTGATAATACCCAATGTCTTCCGAACTAGCATACTTTCAACGTTCTGTTCATTATTCCTCTAACTAATACCATAGAGTAAGTACATTCTAATACATTGAAAATGGATATAAAGCTCGTTGTTCATTAGTAACTTGTTTTTGCCCTTCACTTCGTCTGTGTGTGTTTAGGATATTTAATTCTGGAATCCCGTGGGAATTCGTTGTTTTAATAGTTCGGATATATCCTCTTCCAAATGAATTGCTTAGATAAGCTTGATCTAATTTCATCGCAATCGGTTAATATGTTGATGCGTAAAGATGGAATTGTGAATAAGTACATCTTCGAATTTATAATGCCGTGCTCAGTAGTGAGCCGGCAACGGGTTGAGATGATGATGATTATGATACCTACCTAATGCGTTGTAAACACTAATTTCAAAAAATATGGGAGAAGAAATGTACGTGAGGTGAATACTACAAATTAGAGCATTTACTTATAACGAACTTGTACGCTTTGAGATAAAGTAATAAGAGACATACATGGAATTCCATAATTATGGCTACTTCCAAGATACTGTTTCAACTCAAACGAATCTTAAGTATTAAGTAGCTTACACGCGGTATTTTAAAAAAAATATTTTTTATGGTTAAATCTGTCATCTTATCGTTTATTTATAAATACATAGAGATATTAAAAGCACCTAATAAATTGATAAATAAATTACTACCTGAGATTTGAAAACTGTGACAAACAGAGGTCACATAAGCTTCAAAATCTGCAATTTCTTCGATTTGATCGATGCGCCTGAATCATGCATTTTCTTGAGATGGATATTAATTGAAATAACGAACTGAATTTAAGCAAAATCGTATTTTACTACAATACATTCACACTAAATCATTATTATTTTTCAACATCATAAATGCGAAAGTGTGTCTGTCTGTCTGCTAGGTTTTCACGTCCCATCAGTTTAATCGATTTAGACGAAATTAAATACAGAGATATTATTAGAAACCTAATTCCAGGCGGACAGCTGATAACTTTCAAACGGCTGAACCGATTTTCTTCGATTATAGCTAAGAACACTCGAGCAAGCCACCTTTCAAACAAAAAAAACTAAATTAAAATCGGTTCATTAGTTTAGGAGCTACGACGCCACAGACGGTGGTAGGTAAATATTTCTCTCAATAACGTACTGGAGTTATAAATTTGAGAGTTCTATGTATATTATAATTAATTAGTAATACCGAAACGATAGGAGGCAGCAGTTTTAAAAGATAAACAGTCTCTAAAGTCATACATTTGAATTCAATTAATTTTATAACCACTCTAACTTTGATAACGTTATTTATACGTACGATAGTCTACCACATTGAAAGGCTTTAAATATTTTTTTTATTAGGGATCTTTATTAAAAATCTAAAGATAATTTTATTGTGATGTAGATAGAAATATTTTGTAATAATTTCCTTGGTAAAATTGGTAAAAAATATATACTATTTGCACTGTTGCAGTACAAGATAGGTAGTTTTTAGTAGGCATATAGGTACAAAGAGGTATAATTTTTTAAATTTCATGTAACTTAACGTATTGTTACTCGGAATATAAACAAAATTATCACGTGTGTACTCAGTTGGCAAAAGGTACCATAATTATACAAAAATCAATACGAAAATTATAAATGCGAAAGAACCTTTGTCTGTATATTTGTTACATTTCTGAACTTGATGTTTGGTATCGAGATAGCTTGCATCCTGGGCATAAACATGCGATAATTTTTATCCAGACAAATAAAAGTTGTCTCACGGGATTAATCAAAACTAAATCCACGCGGACCAAGTCGTGGGAATCAGCTTATATACCTATAAAGGCTTGGACGGACAGAAAGTGACGAGAGCACCACGATAGAACGTCAGAACACTGAATGCGAGCACGACTTTTTTAATATAATAGGTACAAGGAAACCGAACACGTCTCACTGCGAAGATTGCAGCAACGCGGCTTTTAAAAAAATTGCTTCCGCAGTTTGATCCGCCTTCATAAGGTACATGTTCCACCGCCGACGAGAAAGCGACTAACAATCAACTGTAGTTTCTCGCTCAAGATATGTACAATCGATGTATAATTATCACACTAATATTATAAAGGAGAAAGTTTGTATGTGTATGTGTGTGTGTGTGTGTGTGTGTGTGTGTGTGTATGTTTGTTACTCCTTCACGCAAAAACTACTGGACGGATTGGGCTAAAATTTAGAATGACAATAGATTATACCCTGGATTAGCACATAGGCTACTTTTTATCCCGGAAAATCAAAGAGTTCCCACGGGAATTTAAAAAAACCTACATCCACGCGAACGAAGTCGCGGGTATCAGCTAGTGTTTCAATAAAAGAGATAATACTATTAATAGATATAGTTGATCGCTGACTGTGCACACTGTCGGTGAGAACTCTCTCACCACTAGATTGTCGCAGCGACAAAAGGGAAAAACTCGTTCAGTGACGCAAACGTTTGCGTAGCAATTATCTGTACCTATGTCTCGGCGACCAATGCGAATATTCGTCCGTCAAACTCGCACACTAGCTCATTGCCCAGCGACGAGACTACCCCAATTCACACTTATAGCTTCTCTTAGCTCGCCAGACAAGTGCCGTACAGTTAGTTCCATCTGTGTTCCATTATGAAATGCTTCAGTGTGACGTTTGACTTAATATGCCTGCCATCGCACATCTCTTCAGTGAACTTCAGTTGCGTTTGTCCATCGTTTGTCTGACCAGGCCTTTACCAACTTTTTAGGGTTCCGTACCTCAAAAGGAAAACGGAACCCTATAGGATCACTTTGTTGTCTGTCCGTCTGTCGTGTCTGTCTGGAAAACCTATAGGGTACTTCCCGATGACCTAGAATCATGAAATTTGGCAGGTAGGTAGATCTTAAATAGCACAAGTAAAGGAAAAATCTGAAAACCGTTTTGTGGTTACATCACAAAAAAAATATTAAAATGTGTTCATGAACAAATAATAATAATTAGTATTTTCACTTTTCAAAGTCAGATAACTATACCAAGTGGGCAATCATAATATGAAAAAGCTTAACTTGTACATTCTAAAACAGGTTTTTGTTCATTTTTAGGCAAATGTTTGATTTATCGTGCAAAATATCGGAAAAAATACCCGAGTACGGAACCCTCGGTGCGCGAGTCTGACTCGCACTTGGCTGGTTTTATTTAGCATAGGGTCGGTTATGATATTTTTGCGGTGAGTGCGGTCGTCTGGGCTGGATGGTCCGACAAAAGGATTCAGTTTCCGGCTCATTTCGCACACTCGCCCCCACAATAACCTGCTCAGGTAAATATACTCGTATGATAAATGCTCAACCACTTATGAAAAACGTAATGATAGAGTGAATCAAAGGGATCTTATCACTTATGCATCGAACGTGTAGGTACTATAACTGCATAGTGATCTTCATGAACGTAAGTCATCCACAATAATTATTATTTATTACTAGAGGATGCCCGAGACTTTGTCCGCGTGGATTTAGGTTTTTAAAATCCCATGGTAACTGTTTTCCGGGATAAAAAGTTGCCTATGTCAATTACAGGTACGCAAGCTATCTCGGTACCTTTCATACAAATTGGTTAAGCGGATAGTTCTTTAGGAATCCCGTAGGCACTCTTTGATTTTTCGGGATTCAAAGTAGCCTATGTCCATCCCCAGAATATAAGCTAACTCTGTACCAAACGTCAGAATCGGTTAAACTGTTGGGCCGTGAAAAAGTAGCAGACAGACAGACAGACAAAAACACTTTCGCATTTATAATATTAGTATGGATATGGATAAAAGTACCTATATATCTACCTATATTTACCGGTCTGGTTTGAAACTGTGGTATTTTGATATTAATTGGAAGTAGGTACACAAGATTTGTTGTATAACGTTTGTTACATATCTTTAGGTACGTAGATATATGTAATTTCAATATTTTACTAACATACATTATAATATCAACAAATTAAGCTAGGCATTTTCCGCTGGATAAGTTTTCTATATAATGTTTATCTATTTCCTTTAGATAGTTTCATAATAATAAAAAATATACTACTTTGTATTAAGTACTTTTTGAACAATTTATTGTTGTAAAAATTATAAATTCTGCGGTAGGTAGAGTGTAGAGTCTAAATTAAAACGATTCTCCTAAGCTATTATGATCTCTATTTAAAGAGCAGAAAAATCTTTTTTCTTTAGTCATTAAGGCTAGGTAGTTAATTTGATCCTCGTCTAATATCAAAATTGCATCAAGCCCTGGCTGCATTCCAGCGCGTATAATAACTAATTAAAGCAATCATATGAGTGCAAGGTTAGCTAGGATCGGCATAAGGTGATTTTTTAAATTACATAGAGCTACTCCTCGATTTAATTACAAGGCCGTAAAGATTAAACTAAGCTTTAATTTACTTTTTTAGGGTTCCGTACCTCAAAAGGAAAAACGGAACCCTTACAGGATCATTTTGTTGTCTGTCTGTCTGTCTGTCTGTCAAGAAACCTATAGAGTACTTCCCGTTGACCTAGAATCATGAAATTTGGTAGGTAGGTAGGTCTTATAGCACAAGTACAGGAATAAATCTGAAAACCGCGAATTTGTTCTTACATCATTAAAAAAAAATTAAAATGTGTTTCAATTTTCAAAACAAGATAACTATACCAAGTGGGGTACCATATGAAAGGGCTTTACCTGTACATTCTAATATTTATTTATATATATATATATATACCTAATAGTTTTTGATTTATTGTTGAAAAAATACCCGAGTACGGAACCCTCAGTGCGCGAGTCTGACTCGCACTTGGCCGGTTTTTTGGCTATAAGGTTTAACTATAAGGTTGGCAAGTCTTGATTAGAGATGAAACTATTTAGTTAATTTCTCTTGAAAAAACAAAAAAGTTCCAAAGAAAGGCGAAGGATCATGACCCAAATATTGATCTGGATGTCGATAGTAATATTGAGCGTGTAGCCAAGAATTGTCAGATTTAGGTAGGCAATTTGCATACGGATATAGTCGTTTTACATTTATTTATAACATCTTTCAACAAGTGTAAATTAAAAATTTTCAACACCCCCGACAAATCATTTTCAAATAAATAATTATGTATATCTAGGCAACGTCCATCTTGACAGCTTGACATTTGTCAATTGACACTTGAATATTATGAACCTAAGGGTTATCTAACCTTCTTTTCTACAAGAAAACTAGAAAATAGCTGATAACTTTTAAACGGCTGAACCAATTTTTTTGGATTATAGCTAATAACACTCTCGATCAAGCCACCTTTCAAACAAAAAAAAGTAAATTAGAATCGGTTCATTCGTTTAGGCGCTACGATGCCACAGACAGATACACAGATACACAGACACACAGATACACACGTCAAACTTATAACACCCCTCTTTTTGGGTCGGGGGTTAAAAATACTCACTAACCTATCTTGTACTCAGTAACCTATTAAGAAACTATGTGCGCCTTATTATATACTATAACGGATTACCTTTCTAGATTGTAATAATTTTATACCTCGGCCGTTTACGATCGCCGTGTTCGGAAACCGAGCGGAATAATGTAATTTTCGATGTTTAAAAAATTTTGTTTGTTTTTTCATACATCGCGTAATCGCTTGACCGTTAAATTGTGAGCCCTCGTGGACCATACAGTTCGAGAAGTCTTAAGAATTTTTAAAGTATGTTTTCAACACGTACCTACCTATCTACTGCAGAGACAGCAATAGCACGATTCCGAACAAGGAAAATAGGTACATATTTACCTACGATATATAAATTTTTGTCCTTTATTTGATTTCTTGTACATTCTTGTATATTTGTTGATGAACAAATATACAAGATTTATGATAATACTAGATTAGGCCCGTGGGTTCATCCGCGTGGTATTGGTTATTAAAAATCCCTCTTCGATTTCCTGGGATAAAAACTGTCCTAGCATCTCCATCTCAAAGGTGCAAGCTATCCCTGTGTGCTGTGGATTGAGGTTTTCAAGAATCCCGTGTAAACTCTTTGATTTTGCGGGTCAAAAAATAGCACCTTATTATTCGTCCCCGGAATATAATTTAACCAATTTACCAAAGGTCAAAATCGGTTAAAGGGATGAGCCTTGAAAATATAGCAGATATACACATGCACAGACACACTTTCTCCTTTATAATTAATATGGATATGAATTATTATGGATAATAGAGTACATTGGTTTTAACTATCGTGATTACGCGTCGATCCATCCTACATTTGTCTCAGTGTCGCAACGCCAAAACGTACCCTAAGAGGAACAAAATACTGGTCAGGTATAAAATACATGTTTGCCACGCCTACTCTGGCTGGTTCGCAAAGCCTTAAAAAATAAAAGAACACTTAATCCGCGATAATGTTCGACGTAATAATAGCCTGAATATAATTAAATGGAAGAAACAAATTTCATTCGATTGCAGTAATTATCTTTTCGAATTAGTGCGAAAGCGGCCTAAACAAATCGTTATCTCATAATACAACCACATAAAATGTTCAACCGCCGCCGCCGTGGATGCTTACCTTGAAACTAGAATAATAATTTTTTTCTAACACACACGGTATTTTTATTTCAAAAATTTTTAATAAAAAAAAATAGTATTTTGTAGGTAAATATTCAATAGATATCAGGTAAAACAGTGCTAAAGCTTGAAGTGCAGTCCTATCATGTAAGCCTACCTACATGATAGGCTTTTTTTTAAAAATTATGTAGACTAGCGCTTGCTTGCAATCAGATCAGCTAGCAAGTGATGATGCAGCCTAAGATGGAGCGCGCTTGCCTAGAAGATGTGTTTTCACTCTTGACTTGAAGGTACCCATATAAAGTGAACTTGAACCGAGTATGTAAATGTACCTATTTTTTATAAGTACTCCCTAGGAGTTATTGTATGTAATTGTATTTTCAAAAAATATGGGAACGACTATTTGACTGTTTATTATACCTATATTTAGCAAAACTCTTTTAAACTTTTTAAGAAATTCAGTGGGAACTCTGATTTTTAAAATAAAACGTCTCCCGGTGTCTACCTCCAGAATGCAAGGCTATTTCTGCCTAAAATTTAGTCAAAATTGGTTAAACGGATGGGCCATGATAAGTAACAGACAGACAGACACACTTCCCCATTTATAACATTAGGATGGATTAATATTAATTAAAGTAGATTACTAACCCTTGTTTGTTTGTTGTACAAAAACAACGAAACTGAAAGGAAATATTAATTTGAGAAACCATCACAAAATAAATCAGAATACGGTAGCGTGAGGGCAGAACTCCTGCGGGCTATCATTTTGACAGCAAAAACAACATGGCGGATGATTGCGCGCGAAAACGAACGTCACGAGCGCATTCCACTTGTACGTGTGCCGGAACAAAAACTATGATACGAAAGTAATTTTCTCCGAGACGGCTGGCATTGCGTAGAAACAATAATGCCCAATCTGTACTGTTTTCTGTAGAGGTGGACCATTTCACATGTTGTATGTGGAAAATCACGTGAGAACTGTAGCACTTGCTTACTTAAAGTAGCATATGAAAAATTACGAAGTTGGATCACGCAAGTTTAAAAAAAAAGCTTGCGAATCGGTCCAGAAACACATTTAAAAAATACGGGCCGAATTAAGAACCACCTCCTTTTTGGAGGTCGCGTCGGTTAAAAATTTTCTTTCCGTGACAAACCTTCGCGCTATTGATCGTGAGCATAATTCTTTGTTATATTAATGTAGCAAACAAGTGTAAATTAAAAATTTATAACACCCCCGACAAGTGAAGGTTACAGTAACTAGAAAAAAGCTGATAACTTTCAAACGGCTGGACCGATTTTCTTGGATGATAGCTAAGAACACTCTCGATCAAGCCACCTTTCAAACAAAAAAAACTAAATTAAAATCGGTTCATTCGTTTAGGCGCTACGATGCCACAGACAGATACACAGATACACACGTCAAACTTATAACACCCCTCTTTTTGGGTCGGGGGTTAATGATTACAATATAGATGGGAAAATTGAAATACCACTTTCCATGCAAAATCGCAATGTGAAATCACTGTGAACAAAAATAACAATTTCATTTCACCAAATAAAAATGATTTAAATGTAGCAATAATGCTCATCTCTAGTTTTCCGTATTAACGATATGGTAATATCGTGTTACCTAAAATAGAAAACAATAGGGATTATCGCAAAGTTGGTCTTGCTTGTTATTATTCGCTATTGAAAAGCTTATGAGGTAATTTTCTATTTATGCTCACCCTAAATAGCATAACAAAATCTATGTGATAATTATATTCAAATCTAAAGACTTGATATGCGTTTGAAAGGCACTTACTGATATAAAATTTAGCAGAAAGTAAAAAATATAACTGGATTGGAACCCTTTTGGCGTTAACAAGTAATTGCACTAGCACTAGCAGAACAATCGATCTAATTTCACAGTGAAATAGAAAAATTTAGTAAGTAGATACTGTTGTAACTATTTGAAGAAAAGTGAAGAAAAAAATAATACGCGAGTGAAAATTTGATTATTACTAACTAAATATGAGAACAGTTCTTAGAATCTTCTAGAAATACCTTACATAGGTACCTACCTATCTAGCTGTTGTTACACTATAACATCCTTCACAAATCGTTTCAAGCGGAACTTATTCTAGCAAGATTCCCATAAAACTAAACACGTGAACACAATCTTTCCACTAAACCATCAAAAATTATGGAATTCCGCGTTCTATTATTTAGTGATTTGTCTCGGAACCTACGCACGTTAATTGTTTCTGCTCGCCAGGTAAAAATCGTCATTATCTTCACGCATACAATAAGAAAATGGAAGGGAAAAAAATAGACAAAGGGTGACCGACGACTCAAGTTTTTTCTTTATTTTAGGGTCTATAGTCCATACCTGTGTTCGGGGCCCAAAAAGTTTTATATTTCCATTTGCTTTTTTATGATAGGAATAACCCGTTTCTTTCTACACGTACTAAAGAAGCATGCACATGCAGTCGATGTTTTATGGGCACCTAAGGGGCACCTATATTCTTAGAATGAAATTTCTTTCATTTATGTCATACTGAATGCATGTTACGTGTAATGAATGACAATCATGTTTTTAGTACTTAGAGCAAACTGCGAGTTAAATAATGTAAATATGTATTGCAAGAAAAATCATAAAAGGTTTACTATTTTATATAGTTTTTGTACGTATAGTCCGTATTAAATGAGAATTCACTCGCCATTTTAACTCTATGTATCAAGTGTCATGTCAAAAGTATGGTTCACCTATAAATAAGGCCTAATACCTTACTTTTGACATGACAGTTGACACAAAAGACTTGAATGGCGAGTGAGATCTAATTTTGTACGCATTATACTCAAGAAGAAACTTAGCAGAACAACTGTGGAAGAGTTATAGCCTACTTATAAGTATTTGAAATTCGAACAGTTATTAGCATTCGCCGGCCGGTATTGTAGGCTCTACCTACGACACATTGCAAAGCAAAATGGAGTCAGAGCATGGCCAAAAGCTGCGTAGAATATTTTCTACTGAGTGATGATTTCCTACGCATGTATTTAGGTTGTTAAAATCCTGAAGGAACTCTTCAATTTTCCGGGCTAAAAGTAGTCTTATCTGTGTCTGGGATGCAAGCTATCTCTGTACAAAATAAATACTGCCCGCGATCTCATCCACGTTAATTTAGTTTTTTTTTTAAATCCAGTGGGAACTCTTTGGCTTTCTAGGATAAAAGGAACCTATAACCGTTTCTGGGATGCAAGCTATATTCTGTACATTTCATCAAAATCAATGTCATTATGGATAGACTGTGAAAAGCTAAGAAAATACAGACAGACACACTTGAGCATTTACTCGTATACCTAATATTAGTAGGTATGGATTGATTATCTAGAAATAACACAGGTCCATTTTGGGAAATTTTATGTTACGGTATGGTTGATTGATTTTTAACCCCCGACCCAAAAAGAGGGGTGTTATAAGTTTGACGTGTGTATCTGTGTATCTGTGTGTCTGTGTATCTGTGTATCTGTGTATCTGTGTATCTGTGTATCTGTGTATCTGTGTATCTGTCTGTGGCATCGTAGCGCCTAAACGAATGAACCGATTTTAATTTACTTTTTTTTGTTTGAAAGGTGGTTTGATCGAGAGTGTTCTTAGCTATAATCCAAGAAAATCGGTTCAGCCGTTTAAAAGTTATCAGCTCTTTTCTAGTTTTCTTGTAGAAAAGAAGGTTAGATAACCCTTAGGTTCATAATATTCATTGTGTCAATTGACAAATGTCAAGCTGTCAAGATGGACGTTGCCTAGATATAGGTACATAATTATTTATTTGAAAATGATTTGTCGGGGGTGTTGAAAATTTTTAATTTACACTTGTATTTATCAACTCGCATATTACGTCAGGATAAGTTTTGTTATAGTAAGGCAAGGATAAATGTGCGCCAGCTTTTAAACAACAATTATAGATTTAAGATAAACCTCCTGCACTGAGTCCAATCAACAAAATACGATAGGTACCTACATAGAATACCAAATTTATTATTTAACAAGCAATGTTGGGCGGGCTTGAGAAATATTTCAAGATGGAAGGTCTTGTGAAGCAAAAATAATTACCTGCCCAATACGTCGATCTCGGTTATCAGGCGTTTTTTAAACGAAATTTAATAGTATGTATTTTGAAAACGTGATTATTTCGCTTAGTCATAAAGATGACGCTAACAACAGCGCCTTCTAAATCTGGAAGCGGCTCCGAGATGGTAGTTTTACGTAGGTATATCAATTTTATTTGATAATGATTCAAAAATTTCTCGGTAGGAAAGGCATTCTGAACCAGTGATAGATGCTTTTGATGATTCAAAAGTACTTGTAAAAGTCTAATTGAATAAAAATATTTTGAATTTTGAAATTTATAAGCGCAGAAGAAGACTTTGGAAGTGCTTTGTAGAGTTAAATGAGCTCTAAGCATGATGCGGTGTCAGATGAGGGATGATGTTATGTCTTAAAAGATTTCGTATTGCACGGTGGTGCTTTTCTTGCATATACAGTAGTTGAATAAGTACCCAAATAGGTTAGTAAAAATTATATCCCTACCTGTAATACAATAATTGATGTAAGCTAACAGTCAATGACTCCAATTTGTCAGCAATGAACCAACGATATCTATTCACATGCTTCAAAAAGAATATTAATAAAGTAAAACCAGATCCGGTTTTTGCACCATTTGTAATTACTTAAGCAGGTAATACATTTACTGTAGGTACGTACATACGTATACACTCGCAAAAACTCTTTATATTTTTATCCTTTTGTTTTTGTTTCAATATCATGTAAAACTAAACGAATGAAAAGTGGGTTGATAATAATTTTCATCTTACACTGCATTACTATTTACCCTTATAATGAATAAAAAATCGGTCAAGTGCGAGTCGAATTTGCACACGAAGGGTTCCGTTCATTGATGTAGAATAGTAGCGTACCATCGTACAAGAAATAGCAGTTTTTAATTTTTTTGTGATGTGTCTAACCACAAATTCACGGTTTTTGGATTTTTCTTTTCACTTGTGTTATACCTAACCCGGCATTGTTACCTGCCAAAAATGATTCTAGGTCAACGGGAATTTGTACCCTATAAGACCTAAATATAGACAGTTTAGGGAATTAAAACTTACAGTTACAGGTGTAATTTTCTTGACAGACAGTCAGACAAGCAGACAGACAAGGGTATCTTTTTTCCTTTTGAAATACGGAACCTTGACTAACTTTGTAACTTTGTAGAAACCTTACCTAACTTAAGTATACGGAACCTTAACTAACTTAAGTAACTTTGTAAAAATTCACGTAGACGTAGGTACCAATTTCAAGCATGTCACGTATGAAAGTGATAAGGATTTTATTTTCTACACCTCGATGTGCCTCGACTAGTCGAGTGATTCGACGAAACAATGCGGGCCATAGGTAAAAGGGCGTAACCAGCGTCGAATAAGGCCTCGAAAAACAATCAGACAGGTTATGTGTAGAACATGATACATTGCGTGCGTATCCAAGTTAAATCCCGCTTGAATAGCATGATGCAACGGTGTATTACGTACAATGGGATAAGATACGTGATCGGGAGGTTATTGGTAGAGGCGGGGAATGCGGTCCGTGAGAAAAAAATATTCTCGCTTCCGATGCGCTCAGCTAGATAGTGCAGGTGGCGAACGCGCCTCACGCCGCGGCCGCACCGCCCCATTCGGAATAGGGTTTAGAGTTCCGTATGGAAATCTTAGATTAAATAATACGTACGCAAGACCTGTAGGTAGGCCTTTCGAAAATTCTTCTAAAGGGCAAGACACACGCTCAGTATTATCGAGATCCGATCGCGATTCCCTTAGGAATGCCCGATTGGCAAAAATTTAATACTATTACTATATATATAGTATCCTGGTAGATTTATTTTTTAAATAAAAAATAGCGAGCAAGCGAGCAGGCAGGTCACCTGATGTTAAGTGATTACCGCCGCCCATGAACATATGCAGCAACAGAGGTACCGCCGCCGATGCGTAGCCGGCCTTTCAGGAGTTTGGTTTTTCAAATTATATTATGTGTGTAAGTGTAGGTAGGTACAATTTCTACAGTCAGTTCCCGGTCACATATTTATTAGAGTACATTGACCCGCTGATTCTGTCTAATTTCAGTCGTAGGAATGAGACAAAAAGCGTGACATCTCAAAAGAACCCCGGGGTTCGAATCTGTAGTCAAACTTAACCGGTTTTTGGGGAGTTTGGAATTCAGTAGCGCGTTGACATTGTCTTTTTATTAGCTACTTATTATTGACCACGTCGTAGCCCTTTATGCTTTTGTTGTGGGGACACTCATCATTTTGATTTGTAAATATTTATGAAGGTTTAATGCCGCTTTCTCGGAAAAGATTATGAGAAATAAAACGTATCTTTAAAGGAAACTTTATAGGAACATTCTATTGCTGTAAAGTTTTAGTTCTCGAAACCTGGATTTGAAATTTAAATTATGAATTCGGTATATCTAAGAGGTATTGTATAAGATGCATCCCTATACGATCGCTGCCTATAAAGTACCTTTTTGTACATAAATTCCTGGTACAACCAGGTTACAAAGTCCACACTAATATTGTAAATGCGTAAGGGTGTCTGTCTGTCTGTATGTCTGTCTGCTAACTTTTCACGGTCCAACAGTTTAAGCGACTTTGCTGGGTACAGAGTTAGCTTACACGCCGTGGACGGACATAAGCTACTTTTTATCCTGGAAAATCGAAGAGCTACCACGGGATTCTCAAAGACCCGTACGTTAAACCGATTTATATATGAATATTGGTACAGAGGTAACTTCCTTACTTTTTAACCCGGAAAGCAGAGTTCCCACGGGATTTCAAAAACCAAAATCCACGCGGATGAAGTCGCGGGTATCATCTAGTTTACAATAAATCTATTTGGTAAACTCTCTAAGCCTTGGTGTGTTACCACTCACTGCTCAATGCAGCTTTAGTCTGCTCAGCGCTTAAACTGTATATATGTACCTACTTACTGAAATGTCCTGAGTTCATGATTTCAATCATTGAATACAAACTTAAACTCATTTCCAAGCAAACTGCCAAAAACTGTACTAAAATTGAGTCTAAAGTTCATGATTCCGAACAAAACTGTACAATTACAGTAAAGAATCAAGAGCTTTCACTCAGCTTTCTGCTCCTTCTGTAAAATGTTATTTCGCGCAATTTCACAGTTTTGTTTGCCAATTCCTAATTGATTAGGTATATGCACAATAACTTCTTACGCTTTTTATTACAGGGACAATTTTCTGAGCTGTTGCTTTGCGCTTCACAAAGCCACTCGTGCCAGAAGCATAATATCAGATTTATCGCGCCTCGCCTCCGCGGCGTTACAAATTTTCACATAACTGACAATCACTCGAGAATCCCATAGAATGCTTGACGAATCCAAACCATCCAGGTGCTGACTAGTAACTATAAAATGCGAACTTTACCATTCAAATGCTAAAATAATTCAGCAAGTAAGTATTATAAATACTTACTCAAGCAAGCATTTTGCGAAGCATTTCAAATCTGATCTTGTATACCAAAAATAATTTTTACGACTACCTATGCTACCTACTTAAAAAATCTATACCAAATTAATTACAATTGGAATGATGACTATGTGAAAAATAAATTATTTTTTAGCAATTTTTAAATAGAGGGTCTTCCAAAATTCGTAAAATCCATTTTGAGTTTGCTAACCATTTTTAAATATCGATTTAACTAATAAAGTATGTCTAATTATGTCAAATATTTATGACGTCACATCTGTGAATTTCATACAAGCTTCCTCACTAAGCAAGCGTTTTGTCGTTTGATAAAAAGTCACTAATTTGACCAGTAGTCATCATCCCTATTATATGGGACCACCATGAAGGCAATCTATGAAGTAAAGTAAAAACCACTCTTTGTTTACCTAATAGAATGTTTTAGGTAAACATCGACGAAACATACAAACATACATGAAATGTACACGGATCGAATTGAGAACGTACCTTTAAAGTTAGCAAAGAAGGGATCGCAACAGTTTCACACGTTTAATAGGTAGGTATCTACTAACTGCACTTGCAACAATCGAAAGACTATAAATAATAAAACAAACGTTATTTTCACGTCACTTGCGAAGCCCGCAAGAAACGGGCTCAAAAACAATAAATCAAACGGGCTATTAAAGTCCAAACCAATTAACGGAGATATATTTATAAAAACCATCGATTTTAACCCATTAATTTATTGAAACGTTTAAGACCATTTTAAGAATCGAGGCTCACCTTTCAGTGTCATTTTATGCATGTTAACAACTCTAGCTTTTAGTAATGATTTTTATTAAGTATTACGTCAACCTCTGTTTACAAGAAATATAGTGATCACCATTTGCCCCAAAGCCCCCGACCCAAAAAGAGGGGTGGTATAAGCTTGACGTGTGTATCTGTGTATCTGTCTGTGGCATCGTAGCTACTAAACTAATGAACCGATTTTAGTTTAGTTTTTTTTTGTTTAAAAGCTGGCTTGATCAAGAGTGTTCTTAGCTATAATCCAAGGAAATCGGTTTGAAAGTTATCAGCTCTTTTCTAGTTATTGTAGTAACCTTCACTTGTCGGGGGTGTTATATAAATTTTTAATTTACACTTGTATTCGTCTCCAGTAGGTATAGGACCTATCCTCTTGTCAAGATTGGCTCAATGGTAGAGCATGAAAAATGGCAGTCCGATAAACTCGTATCCGTTCATTATCGTGCAATATAATAAATGTCTTTAGGTAGAACCGCCTTCTGTGTGTAGGTCATCGTCAGAGATGTTTACTGACGCCAGAATAGTGATTTGTAATCATTCCCATCCTTGGCGTGCCGGATGTGGGCCAGCACATGAGCAAGTCCTGAGCATGATAGCCAGGCTAGACTGTTCTTATGTGACCCGCTAAGTTTCAGTAAAGATACTATGCAGTTTTGATTGATAACTACTTCTATGCCAAATTCCGTGTTTGGAAACGGAGTTTTGTAAAGGATTTCCACGCGATTTTTGAAAATCTTAATCCACGCAGACGTAGATAAAAATTAGTTTGTTATTTTATCTTCTCATCTCTTAGCAATTACAATAAATTAATAATTAATCAATAGTTTAAAACGCTGAAGGAAAACTTGGTAAGGAAAACTGGTTTGCGTGAGGGTTCTCCATGATTCTCAAAGGTGTGTGAAGTCTGCCAATCTTCTCATCCTGAGAGGATACCTGTGCCCATTAGTAAGCTAATGATGAAATATGTATAATATTGATATTCTTTGCAGGTAGAGCCAACCGGCTCTGCATCTCTGGGAGCCGCATCCAGAGCGCTTTTCGTGGAGAAAGTTCGAGCCTCCAACGCAGCATGCCAGTCTGGGGACTTCTCCACGGCTGTTGCGCTGTATACCGACGCCTTGACTTTAGACCCGGCTAACCACATACTATACAGCAACAGGTAAATATATGAAAATATAATATGATACTAACGAAGCCTTCGCTCGGCGAAAATATAAATTCTGTATTTTCTCACCAGTATCTTCTTTATTCCTTGAATACACTATAAAAGGAACCTCTATGCAAAATTTCATTTATTTTTTATTTATTTAAAATTTTATATTCCGCCCAAACCATACCATGGGGGTTTGGTCTGGGCAAAGCCCCCACGCATCAACGTCCCGGTCGATCACTGTACCATCTCGTATGCAACTTTGGAAAGATGATGGCTTGATGTGGAATAAGCTGTCATACCTCATAGCCACGTGCGAGACAGAGGGCTATCTTCTCTAGAACGGGCCCAATGGGCGCAAGGAGGGCACCATTGTGTCCGTAAGAGATCTCGGAGCCTCCCAATATGCGAAAGTAGCCACAGGTTTTACAAAATACAAAAATATTGATTTCGGTAAAAAACAAGTTTACATATAACATAGAAATTGGGACCGTCCCAGTAAGTGACTAGTAGTAAAAGTTTCAGTAGGTAAAAATCCTATAAAACTCGATATCTTTCCCAGGACGTCTGGTATCTTACTAAGATTTCCTCCGTATACAAAAAAAAAAAAAAAAAAACTAATTTTACAGGACCAATTAAACGGTCTATTTTTTTCTTAACGTCAACTTCAGTGCATCGTTTTGTACTTGTGGCCCTAAGACACTAGTGCATAGCTTGTCATATTGATATGCCTAAGTATATTGTAACATTTTGCAAAATGATAAAAGTAACTGCTGAGGTTGTTGCAGGCTCTTCGTAGTAGAATAGAATCGCCTTTCTGATCCGGTGGTACATTCTTGACGTAACATTAGTTGGCCTACATGAAATAAAGTTACTTTTTGAATTAGACCGCACGTATTGGCGGCCACGTGGTAGTTTAATTATAAGTTCTTATCAGATTAGAATATTTAAAAGCTAAGCTAAAGAACTTAATTCAGTTCAGTCTTTTCTTTCTGTAAGTATTTTAATGAGAACAATGACATCGCAGATAACCTTGGAAGATCAAATCAAATGGAATTTTTTGTAGCTTTTTTTTTGAGGATTAATTGCTAGTTTCTGTATTGTGATACCTGCCTACTATTTTAATTTTTTTAATTGTTTTATTTATATTATATCAGCATCTTATACATTTATATACATTTATATTATATCATATATATATATACATTTATATTATATCAGCATCACATCAAGAATCATCTAATAGTAAGGTAATTTCTACCCTAAGGTTGCCTGGAAGAGATCGCTATTTTAGCGATGAGGCCGCCTATTGTACGAAAATCTTTTTTTTAAATACAATAAGTACAATAAAGAATATTTTACTTTTACTTTATATATTTTCTGTTTATTTGCCCAGGTCAGCGGCGAGGTTAAAGCAAGGTCAATTCGCGGCCGCCCTGCAAGATGCCACGCGAGCGCGGGAACTCTGTCCGAACTGGCCCAAAGCCTATTATAGGCAAGGTAAGAAAAGCATTTTAACTATTGCACGTTTTCAATAGACGTGTTACATAGACATTACTATCGTGAGAGAGTTCCATTATTTTTAGCCCCCGACCCAAAAAGAGGGGTGTTATAAGTTTGACGTGTGTATCTGTATATCTGTCTGTGGCATCGTAGCTCCTAAACTAATGAACCGATTTTAATTTAGTTTTTTTTTTTTGTTTGAAAGGTGGCTTGATCGAGAGTGTTCTTAACTTCACTTCTTCACTTTCGGGGGTGTTATAAATTTTTAATTTACACTTGTAAATACAACACATAATAAGAATCCGGCTTTTCCGAACCTATCGAAACTAAGTACTTACTTAATCGGGCTTGCGTCGACTAAATAAATCAGCAAAGCCGGATTCTTACCTATATATTTACTAACTTTTGACTTTGTGCTCGTGGTTTTAGTTTTTGTACACCACAGTTTTTTAGGTTTTGCTATAATTTGTCTCCAATAATAAAACCTAAGGTACCTACCTACTATGTAATCGTACTTTACCCATAAAAAATTTTAAGTTTGCAATACCTACGTTGTCCCGATCTTTTTGCTACGGAAATTAATTCTGCGAAAATTTTCAAGGGTTTTTGTGCGAGAAAATAATCGGTGCATCATAATATAATAATAATTGGGTCTCCTTTAACTTTTGCCATGCGGCTTCATTATTGAGATTCTTGGACACGACATCCGTATTTTACTCGTACCTACTGAATAATAAATATCAGACTATTTGAAAACAAAGGAAACCGCGACTCGTTAGTGCGCCAAAACTTTTATTAAAACCGTTTAAGGTCGATACACATTAAATGCAACATTAATAAGCTCCTTGTATGAAATTGCGTATTGTTATGCAAACTCGTTACGTGATGCGGTGGTATCGTGAAAACACACGCGTGCGATCACATTATATTGCGTGCGACTATAACTTTCTGCATTTTTCTTCCCCGTTTCCTACCTACTATCTTGTAATTATTCGCTGTGAATAAATTTGCCATATAATCGTTGATTGATACGTGTAACTACTGTGGCTAATTCTGTTACAGCACTTACGGCAAGTACTTGTTACTTAGTTAGAAGCAGGTGTTGCTTTGCGGAAGTCCATAAGTTTAATTTGTTATAATCCGCTAATGCAGACAAATCTGTATAATGCAACGTGCATCATGCGAAATGAACCGCGCGCCCCCCACTGCTAAGCATGCAAGACAAGCAAGCCACCAAGCAAACAATACACACCACCACCACACAACACCACATAAATCCTTTAGAACACACTCGACGCTTATAGATATATCTTATATATAAACTTATTTATAACTAAATCAGCATCAAACAATTATGTAAGTGATTCAGATTATGATATGATGATTAGGTTGAAGTACCGCTTCAACCCACAGCAGCAGAAACGTTTCCGCCTTGAGGCATCTTTGAGCTTAGAGTCTTTGAAGCAAATGTCATGACATAAGTACTTTGTCAGTTTTTGGTCACGCTCGAAGAAGTTAGTGGAGAGGAGAATCATATGATTGTGGAGAGAACTACAGCCTCAGTATACCTTAAGCCGAGGCTGATTGGCCTGAGACTACAAAAGTCTAATGAATCCGAAGCTTAAAAAGAACATTAAAAGCATGTTTCACCGCAAAACTAGAGCGGCTCAGAAAGTAGACCTATAATGATCACTTATCAATCTCAGCTGTATTCTGGGCCAAGTTCTCAAGTTGTAGTTCCATACAATTATTGTTGTAAGTAGGTACCCTACATTATACTTAACATTATGATCGGTGGTGCATGATTTAAATCCATTTGATAACATGGTAACCATATCAATTGACGTTCTGATGTGGCAAAATTATTTTCGGACCAGATTCTGATACATTATCGCCTGGAGAGAGCTATGCTCGGAGTGCCTATTTATAATCATTTTCATTTACTGAAATTATGATTTCCTGTACTTCACAGTGATTTCACAGGTGATTTTTCACGGAAAATAATTTTTAAATTTTCGCTACCTACTTTCGTTTGCTACTTAATTTAACTAGATGTTTTCCCTTTGCGAGTGTTCTCACTCGCTTGTTCTTTCGCGTCTTAGCGGGGGAAAATACAATAAAGCGGTAATAAATGTACATTTACAATTTTTATATGAGATTTCGCTTCGTGATTTTTACAGGCTAAGAAGTAGGGTACATAAATGAAAACATTTGTGTAGCATACCTAACGATTGCTACCTTACTTAAAATGACCAGATTTTTCACGTGATTTCTCATATGATATCTATGAAATGGTCCATCTCTTGTAGAAGCTATCGTCGTATTCCTTGTGACCCCTTTCCGTTAATCACATAATGGTAGGAGTAGTCTTGGGATAGTAACACTGTGCATTGTCTTTTAAATTAACTTAGGTACTTTGCCGACTCAGTGACCAAAAGAGGATCTTGGCTTCCGACAGTAGCTGCCACTCATGCTTAATGCTTCTTCTATAACTTCATCTCTTCCGCATAATTTGCAGGTCTCTAAACTTCGTTGATCCAGCAGTGCGTCCAGCTAGAACTCAACAACCTATGCCGTTTAGTCCTTTCCCATCCTTTCTAGGTGTCCAAGTCAGCGAAGTTCATTTACTTAATAGCATAAATAATAATGTAAACCCTGTTTCGCAGGTGTTGCTCTACAATGTCTCGCTCGTCATGGAGAAGCTTTGGCCGCGTTCAGTTCAGGCCTTGGAGTGGAGCCGTCATCACGTCAACTCTTGGCGGCGCTCGTGGAAGCCTCACTCAAATCCCCACTACGAACTACTCTGGAACCCACGTTTAGACAACTGGAAGCTATGAAATTGGATCAGTCTCCATTTGTACTAATATCAGTAAGTTGTTTACGATTGTTATCTGTTTTACTAATATTGTCCCAAGAAATCTACATCTTTCGGCCTTCCCCTCGTATCATGATTTCATTGTCAGTTGGCAGTAATTTTGGCGGTAACAATGTAAAATATATGTAAAATCACCCTAAGCTCTTGTTTTCATTAATATCTTTATGGAAATAATCACTTTAATATTTAATTTGCAAAGAATAAAATATCACCTAGCAAAAAACTAAACACATTTGTACAAATACTTAAGGCTATCCTTGCCAACGATCCCCCGTCGATTTCCTACGTATGATATTATTGTTCTTATCTCTATCTGCCCTGGTTCGTGCATTCTCGGTTCCTAGATCGGTACATTTGTGATAACCAAATTTCAAATTGCTGAGATTGGCTGAATTTACCATGTTCTTGCTGCGACAGTGAGTTTGAGCCACTAGCGGAACAATGTTAGCCGGTCAGAAATGATTGCAATTAGTCAACCTGTTTGACGTCCGTGTTCTGTTTTCGATTACAAAAAAGAAAAAATTGTTGTTGCAATCATCAATTTTAGCAAATAGTGAAAGAGAGTCGGCCAATCAGAGGTCACAACTACCGTCACACTTTCTGTCACACTATGGCAGTAGGCATACCGAGTAATGAAAACAATTTTTCATTCTGTCTACGTCGAAGTAGGGTTGCCACCTGGCTCTTTTTGATTTACAGGCTACCACCATCAAAAATACGGGGTTTAGATTTGAAGAAATTTGAAATTTTGAAGTATTTGAAGAATATATATAGGCGGTGTTTCTCTCTGAAATGCATGGAAAGCCTATTTAGATATTTCAGTTTATTTATAAGTTTTGTATTTTTTCTCTGTATGTTGCCGTATCTTGATTGGTGAACTGTGTTTGCAATGTGGTTTTAAATAAAAGATTTATTTATTTAAATAGCTTTTAAAAACTCTTAGTGTTGTAAAGCAAAATGTTATACATTTCATGCATACAATCTTCTCATTTCAACTTAAAATTACATTTAATTTGCAATTCCACCTTCACAGTATCAATACTATGGCCGTAGCCAGGAATCGATTGCGGGAGAGGTTTTATTAGGGCCGGAACTGAATCCTGTCATGAGGAAAAAAACATTCGCTCAACTTTATGGGCTAATTACCTGGTTAGTGGAATTTCGCCTTTCAATTTGACAGTGAGATAAAATACAACAATAAAAAAGCGCGAGCGCAGTGAGCGTAAGTGTTTTTGGTTCAATACAGAAAAAATTAAAATGAAAGGGAAACGAGTGTAGTCATAGCAAGATTTTATTTTTAAAGCTTCCTATCCATACTAATATTACGAATACGACAGTATATCTATTTGCCTATCTATTTGTTACCCTTTCACGGCCCATCTTCTTTACCAAAATTTTGGTACTTACTATTCAGAGGTAACTTGCATCCCAGACATTTTTTTTAGGCGGCTTTTTAGCCCGGAAAATCCCCCACGGAATTTTTAAAAATCTAAATTCATGCAAACGAAATTGCGGGGTTTACACCAAGTAATAGAAATTCAAAGCGCGAGTGAAGTGAGCGCGAAATGTTTGATATATTTCCAAAAAAAAATTGGTAAGCAAATGCAAGAAATAGTGTAAGTATTATTTTAGGCTTAGGTTTTTGACGGCTTCCCAGGCGCAGTCGCCATTTCGAAATTTCTGGTCTGGTGGGAGGCTTCGGTCATGGCTAGTTATATGGTTAGTATGGCCCTAACGGCCAAGAAATTAGACTGCATCATCACTTACCACTAGAAAAGATTAAAGTCACGGGCTAACTTGTATAAAAAAAGGCTTACATCCTCAAACCAAGCCCCGTCGCCTTGGCTACGACCATGATCAATATCGAGTGGGTTTCGGCTACGCATTGCCGCAAAAGGAAAATATTCTTTCTACTGGACATAACGTCAGTGTTTGATTTCGCCAGCCAGCTCCTGCTGAATTTGTAAAAAACCGGCCAAGTGCGAGTCAGACCCACGCACCGAGGGTTCCGTATTCGGGTATTTTTTCCGACATTTTACTCGAGAAATCAAAAACTGTTATGCATTAAAAAAATATGCATAAAAATAAATAAAAATCTGTTTTAGAATGAACAGGTAAAGCCCTTTCATATGATAACCCACTTGATATATGTAGTTATCTTACTTTGAAAATTGAAAATACTAATATTTGTTCATGAACACATGACAGACGGATAGAAGGACAGATGGACAGACGGACAGACGGAAAGACTGATAGACTGACAGACAACGAAGTGATCCTATAAGAGTTCTTTTTTGCTTTTGAGTTACGGAACCCTAAAAATATTTAGTTTTATTTGCCCCGTATTTTATTTTCATAATTACAGGTTTCTGTATCCTGAAATACGGGGTAACCAGTAAAATACGGGGCCTCTGGCAACCCTATTCGGAAAACACTGTCACATTCAAGTTAATGTCAAATATTTTGTTTTCAATTACAGAAAGCTGCATCAATCATTATTACAATATTTTCTTTGTTGTGATTGGCTGAATTTTTGAGTTTCAGCCAATAAACAGACTGTTTGCCAATTAAACGTCATAACAATATAAAGGCCAGAAAGTTTAACCAAATAAAACAAACTTAATGAGAACCTAGTGAGAATGCAAACGGCACACAATTTATAATACATATTATGTTAGTCGTATATAATAGATATTATAGTAGTCGTTCACTTTGGTAATAGTCAGATTGTCATCAGTAAAATTGATATTGGTCGATGTATCGTAAATTATTGTTTCGGTGACAAATATTTTTATTATCTATTTATCTTTGAACAGAATGGAATAGAATGAAATGGAATGGAATACAATGATAAATTTTTATTCCTGTAAACTTTTAGGTAAACTTCAAAGTGTTTTTGGATGGTCAGAAAAATTTACCACTGGTTCGGAATGCCGATCCTACGTTTTCTAGGGTTTCGTACCTCAAAATGAAAAACGGAACTCTTATAGGATCACTTTGTTGTCTATCTCTCTGTCTGTCGTGTGTGTCAAGAAAACCTCTAGGGTACTTCCCGTTGACTCAAAACCATGAAATTTGGCAGGTAACCTAACTGCGTAATTTTGGGTAGTTTTTTTAATCGATAAAGAAAGTTTGCGACATTGTTCAATAAAAAATTTGGATTCCAACTCCTCAACCCTGATGTTGCAGGGGACCTGACTACTAAAGCTAATGGGATTTAAAAAGTGTCGATTATTAATTGATATTGAAGGTATCTATACCAAGTAAACACTTTGTCGTTGACCTCAACCCTGATGCTGTAAGAAATTGCATTCCTAAATCCTGGTGATCCCTCGGGATTTGAAAAGGATCATCCGTTTAAATATTCTTACGTGATACAGAAACAAGTTGCATCCCGGGGACGGGCTATTACGGAGAGGCAACTTTTGTTCTGGGAAATGAAAGGATCGGGATTTTTAAAAACCTAAATCCACGCGAGCGAAGCTGCGGGCATTAGCTAGTTGTAAATATATTTAGAAGCTACTATAAGATAATAAATAAGGTACTTATTTCCTTATATTTTTATTGTATGGCAGCGCGCGGTTTTAAATTATAAATTGCACGTCCTGTCCTTTTCTGTAATACATTTTTTTCTCAATATCTACCGCTTTATCTCATAGCAAGAGTCTGTAAGACATAATACAGTGAAAATAAGCAAAATATACAATTTTTGCAGTTTCCACGTCAGTACCTGTCGAATTTTTCTAACAGTGTAAGCAGCAGAGCTGAGTTTACCATCAAGTGTTGATATGTGGGTGTTCCATAGAAGCTTTGCATCTAACATTATACCGAGAAACACGGGGTTCTCCTTTATTTTCAACATATGATTATTTATCAATGAATTTATGTCATTTAAGGTCCTGGTATTGGGCAGTGTGAATTCAACACACTTAGATTTCTTTGCATTTGGAAGTAAATTGTTAGCAATAAATCAGAGAGTGACCTGTGATATGGCATTACATATAGTATACATTGTCAAAAATTATAATATTAAAGCTGTGCGTATTGCGTGAGGAATAGGTTGCAAGAGAGTTGCAACTTGCAGGGTTTGATGCATGCGCTATTGCCAGCAAACATGAGACATATTTTTATCTACAGGCAACGTCTACGCATAACGGTAGGTAACGCATACGTCTAACGCAAGTTGAAATGTACCAGTGTATTTAGTTAGACCTATCGACAAGTTTGGAGTTGGGTGCAGTCTAAATGTGGCCCGTGTGTTTAGACTGTCAGTTTCTGTCAGTTTCACGTGTCGTCCCCCGCACTTCACCACCCCGCTTGCACAAATCGAGACAGCACGAAATTTTCAAGATTTCTGGGTGTAATTTCTGGTTTTCGTAGTTCCCACATAATTATAACAATATAAAATATATAACGATAATTTTTTTACTACATAATATTCATTAAATTTTCTAGGTCTGTGGTTTTTCCAAATTTCATTAAATTGCTTCGTTGTCTAGAAAAACGAGCACAAAGTTGGGCCTTTTTTTAAAGAAAAATACAAATCTTTGAGCCCCTGTAATTTTAAAACTACATATTTTTAGAAAAATCTAAAACACCACAGACACAGATATTAGTTTCTAGACTATGTCTGCAAAATTTCATGGACTTTGGTTGCTTAATATTCAAATGAAATGGGAACTACGATTGTATGGAGTAAGTGACGGAGAGAGCTCTGTTAAATATGCCAACATAATTGTTTTTATAAACTTTCTACATCTACAAATCTTCCAATGCTCTGTTGATTAATAAATAGTCATAGCAAACCATACCCATAAATAAATATTAATCAAAAATGTCAGAATACGATCGCGTTCACACGATACTTTTAATATCGCCAATCGACGATTGATCGCTTTTTAGAAGCTAAATGCTGCCATTGTACCTATCTATTCATAAATCATACCTAACTAATTGATCGTCAATAGTATGAAAGTTATGCAGCGAAAGCACGTTCCATTTTACATTGATTCAAACTCCAGTTGCGGCGATTGAGTGAGTGATTTTATGAATGACTAGCTGATGCCCGCAGCTTCGCCCGCGTGGATTGGTCAGATCCCCTGCAGCATCAGGATTGAGGAGTTGGACTCCAATTTTTTTATGAAACAATGTCGCAAAGTTCCTCTATCGATTAAAAAAGAAATGACGCAAATCGGTTCAGAAATCTCGGAGATTTCGGTGTACATAGGTAGAAAAACACAACTCCCTTTTTGAAAGTCGGTTAAAAAAGTAGCCTATTTTACGCCCTGGTCAATCCTCTACTTGCCTGTGAAAGTCCCGTCAAAATCGGTTCAGCCGTTCCAAAGATTAGCCTTTTCAAACAGACAGACAGACAGACAGACAGACAAAAATTTTAAAAACGTGTGATTCAGTTATGGTATCGTTCAAATAACCATATGAGCTTAATATGAGGTAGTTATTTCGAAATTACAGACAGACACTCCAATTTTATTTATTAGTATAGATGATGTTATCCTGTACCTATCTGTCATTTTAACACCACTCTACAACTCAAAACTTGATAACAGTGAGTCGCCAAAATAAACGAAGCTGCGTCGATGCAGTCTGAAAAATCAGTGAATGCCGATGCAAAAGTATCGCAAGTGTGCTTTGGCCCTAAAAGAAACATTACAAAAAATACTTAACACATCAACTGCGGCGTTAACTCTAAAAAAATGAAAAACCGGCCAAGTCCGAGTCAGACTTGCGCACTGAGGTTTCCGTACTCGGGTATTTTTTCCAACATTTTGCACGATAAATCAAAAAATATTACAATAAAACAAATAAAAATCTGTTTTAGAATGTACTGATAAAGCCCTTTCATAATATGATACCCCACTTGGTGTAGTTATCTTAGGTACTTTGAAAATTGAAACACATTTTAATTTTTTTTTAAATGATGTAACCACAAATTTGCGGTTTTCAGATTTATTCCTGTACTTGTGCTATGATACCTACCTACCTGCCAAATTTCATGATTCTAGGTCAACGCGAAGTACCCTATAGGTTTTCTTGATAGACACGACAGACGTACGGACGTACAGACAGACAGACAACAAAGTGATCCTATAAGGGTTTTGAGGGACGGAACCCTAAAAAAAAGAAAATGAAAAAACCCGCGCAACTATGACGTGTGACACTGCTTTGTAAAGAAATGTATAGAGAATGAAGAGCATTTGAGGTAAACGACAGCAAAGTGCGACACTCATAATATTATACAATCGCGGGCGCGTAAGCACAAAGCCTAAGAAGCGAAGTTCACAATATTTAAAATGCAAAGTGTTAATGGAAACTTTCGCCTTAATTCTTCTAAATAATTGGATGATAGGCTTATTCAAGCCAAATTAATAATGAAATCTGATAGGTTGATTTTGATTTTTATTGCGTTCTCAAGATACTTTAACTGACGAAAAGTATACGGATGTAATAAAATCCAATAAATAAAAAGATATTGAGTATATTAATATTTGAATAAGGCAATAAAATTAGAAAGTCTGTTTGTGTTTTCGTTAAATACTGGTGCATGAAATTTCTTCGTCTGAGTGCTAAATTATTTATTTAATAGCAAATACCTATATCTAGCGTAAAATTAAATTACAACCAATTATATACTTAAGAGTCGTTGAAAAAGATGGATGCAGTCAGTAGCTCACTTCTGACATAATAATATCATAAGATCAAAGCTTTTTTTCACCGACATAAAAAGTATAGTAGGTAGGCAGGCACAAGGTATATTTATTAAGTTTTCGAATGTCCTGAAGTTATGTAAGGGTGCAATTCGTGAAGAATTCGTACAGTTATTTAACAATGTCCACATCACATAACAGTTTTTCTTTTAATTAAAGAAGTCGCCTTCCTTGTATTCCTTAAAAAATATACATTTATATAAGACACCCGCCAATAAAACACCATGCTTTTATAGGTCGTGATGAGGTTAATAAATTTTACATAAACCTTTATAACTTTGTTGCTAAAGTAAACGTCGTAAATACAATGAACCACTTTGTGGCCATTAAGCTTTTTTCTCGTAAACGAAAGCATGTACGTTTTGAAGCACCCTATATTTTACAGTATTTGACAGTGCGAGGAAATCACATTGACATTTCAAATAGGGGACCGGAATGTCTTGGGAGAAGTTTATTCCCGAAATACTTTTTTCATCCTTATTGCCGATAGTACAAAGGCTTTAACGGTTTCAAGGGCTAATTAAATGGTCTTAGTTTTTTTTTAATTCTTTATTTTATGACGGGGCTTAATCACTTCGTGATTATGTCGCCCCCATGAGCATGGTCTTAGTTATACCGTCACCATGACGTCGTGAAAGATGACCATACTGCTCTGGTTTGATTGCTAAGATGATAAATTCAATAAATACGAAATCGTGCTTTTTTTGTTGATTTATCTTTCTTTCACGCATAGCAGTTTGCATACTTAGATGTGTAGGTACCTACTAAGTTAAAATGCCGAGAGTTATAAAGTCGTTCCAGAAAAAAGGTCATAACCAGGTTTTATGGTATCCTCTAACGATCTATTTAAATATAATAAACGAAATTGCATGTAAGAGCTAGAATTAGTAATTAATTATTTCATTTCCGAAGCTTCAATCTAGCAAATAAACGCAAATGACCTAGGTCGTAACATTTTATCATAAAATTCATCTTCTGTGATTACATAATAGTAGTAGTAATCATTATTTAATATGACGTTTTCATATTTAATACATACCTACAACTAACTTTATAACTCGACTGAATAAATTGAAACAGTGAACAAGTTTATCCACATTTTCAATAGCCTCGCAGCCCCAGTCTCAACGTAATCTTTATTCAAAGTGATGCAGCCGAAACACTCGTGATTTTCTTTAAAATAAGTATGCAGTTAAATGGTATAAAGTAATGTGATTCGTGGACCGCTGTCGAACTTGAGTTTATTTAAACTGTCAACGGGATGTTTAAATATCTGATGCTCAGGACCAATTACCTGCCTTTTACGTATAGGATAAGATATAAAATTTACACTTTTTTTTCTTAATTCACGCGATCAAAGTATGCGGCAAACTGCGTAAATGTATAACAAGTATCGATGAGAAAGAATAGTAATGAAATACTATTATCTATACTAATAAATAAAATTGGAGTGTCTGTCTGTAATTTCGAAATAACTACCTCATATTAAGCTCATATGGTTATTTGAACGATACCATAACTGAATCACACGTTTTTTAAATTTTTGTCTGTCTGTCTGTCTGTCTGTCTGTCTGTCTGTCTGTCTGTCTGTCTGTCTGTCTGTCTGTCTGTCTGTCTGTTTGAAAAGGCTAATCTTTGGAACGGCTGAACCGATTTTGACGGGACTTTCACAGGCAAGTAGAGGATTGACCAGGGCGTAAAATAGGCTACTTTTTTAACCGACTTTTAAAAAGGGAGTTGTGTTTTTCTACCTATGTACACCGAAATCTCCGAGATTTCTGAACCGATTTGCGTCATTTCTTTTTTAATCGATAGAGGAACTTTGCGACATTGTTTCATAAAAAATTTGGAGTCCAACTCCTCAATCCTGATGCTGCAGGGGATCTGACCAATCCACGCGGGCGAAGCTGCGGGCATCAGCTAGTCTAAATATATAAAAGGAAAAGGTGACTGACTGACTGACTGATCTATCACCGCATAGCTCTAACTACTGGACGGATCGGGCTGTTTGGCATGCAAATAGCTATTGATGTAGACATTTTTGAAAAAATACAAATGATTTTTGGAAACTCAACCCCTAAGCACTCAGGGATAATGGAGCTAATGTATCAGAGAGAATATTCAGAATTGTACCATTAGTTCCGGAGATTACCCCCTACATCCAAACTCACAAACTTCACTTCTTTAGGTAGATAGAGTCGATCGTCAGCATAAAACACGATTCTTAAACCTTGAAAATAGACGTACCTATTTTCTAACGTCCATGAGCTTGAAGCTTAAATTAACTTGAAATTAACTTGTTAAACATTATGAATCTTATTTTTTGGTGGTATTCCGAGAAACATTGAAAAAACTATTTTATCGTCAAAGAGCACCTCAAATTATCTAAATCAGAATTGGTTTTTCTAAGGACACAAAAAACATCCGTCGCGTAAAAAGTTTTACAAGGTTGTAAAAGCGTAGGCGTAGGTACATTATTAGTCACATTTGCCCGCATCTTCCTTCCCGTGGATTTAGATTTTAAAAAGTTCAAAAGAATCCGAAAAAAGATTTTCAAAATTCACAAATTAAAGGAACGAAATTCAAAAATGATTATACTTAAACATTTACAAATCAAAAATATCATCTAAACCACTGGAACGAGTCAAGGTGCCCGGAAAGCTGGCTGGCGGCTGCGTTTCCCGATTGATTGATTGTTTTCCCTGCATAAAAAATAATGTAGACAATCCTTGCATATAGGTAGTTGTCTTTTATCAGTCTACGAAAGACCCGTCAATATAACTTTAGCCTCTCCAAAGAATAGCCCGGACAAACAGACCGACTGTATGTACAGACCGAGAAATATTTCAAAACCGAATATGATAAATGTGAAAGTGTGTTCGTTTGTTGGTTTATTGGTTTGTCTTTTAGTCATGCCGCAATGGAGCAACGAATCAGCGTGATTTTCTTATCATATAATATAGCTTCCTACATTTGATATGATAAGATATGTAGAAATATTAAAAGCCACGCTAATAATAACATAAGCAAACAAAACAAATGCAAAATTCGGCTGCGACTCAAATCCTTAAAGAATCTTGCAATCGCACCATTTGCATACATTCCACCCGCTGTCAGACATTCGAACATTTTTCGGCGCATTTAACGTTCAAACAATGGGACTGAGTGATCAGGACCCCATAAATACGACCCCCGCGTATTTAAATACAATCTGGAAGACAGTTGATAGGCAGCGGGACGTGTATAAAATGGAGGATACCACAAAATGGAGACTGTCTACCGGAAAAGACAAAAAATTGGAAGTCACCACTTATATTTTTTACTTTGTAGTTGCTCTTAACCACAATCTCTGCAGATGGAAAATGATGATGTGGTGAATATTAGAATTCTGTTTTTCTACAAGCTACAAAGTCCCATTCCCATAATAAAAGTACCCATTACACATAGACCCAGAGTTTAAGAACCAGGAATAAATACAATATTTTTCTTGATAGACGGATATGGTCATGACCATATCTTATGATAAGTAAACTGGTGACGCAGTTTTGAATAGAACGGTCCTAAACCTGAACGTAAATGTACCTATACTTACCAGTTTATACAAAACATGGGCGGCAGTCTCCAAATGAAATTGTACAGGAACGCTAAATCATTCGGCTTTATAGGCTTTGCCGGTATTAAGGTAACGAGTAAGTAGTTGTAATTCCCTTAAAAGGAAATAACCGATTTAGAAATTAATAATAATTTTTGGCTTTCTACCTGTATCAGAAAGAACTTTTACAACTACAGAGCTTGTAAAAAAATTGCTATCCGACGATTAAATTTCCGCTTCCACTAAAATATTCATTTTTATGTTACCCTCAAATTGTTCGTTAATTAACTTTAACTATAAGTAATATCTTTTTCGCTGCGCCTAAATTATTTTATATCTCTCCAACACGTTTTTGAAGGTATTCATCATGTTGACTCGGCATTAGATGGCATAAAATAAGGTAGGTAGACGATTATTACTGTGATTAGATTCAGGTATTTGTATTTCGGCAGTCCTTTGTTACTGATCCGGCTACTTTTTGTTGTCTACCATCTACTGACTAACAATATATTTCATTCAATGACTTTTAAGAGCATGTAAACGCTGATAGAGCATAGAAATACCTAATTAGAAGAATATTCCGAGAATATTCTTATAAAAAAACCGGCCAAGTGCGAGTCAGACTCGCGCTTCATGATTCTAAGTCAACGGGAAGTACCCTGTAGGTTTCTTGACAGACACGACGGACGGACGAATGGACGGACGGACGGACGGACAGACAGACAGACAGACAGACAGACAGACAGACAGACAGACAGGCAGACAACAAAGTGTATAAGGGTTCCGTTTTTTCCTTTTGAGGTACGGAACCCTAAAAAAGACGTTTTTACGTATATATATGTGATTATTGTAAAATAAATATTGGGAACTCGCAGTCATGTCATGCTTCCCTTCATTAAAGGTGAAGTACGAGATAAAACATTTTTGTCTTAGTGTGCAGTCTTCACTGCAGACGTGTAAAATATATAGTATTCGTATTAATAGTAGAATACTATAGTATATTTCTTCTAACAAATTGTCTAGAGCTTCGTGACGTTGTTGAACCTTACTGTATAATGTAGAGCTATTAGCCACGCTACCGAGGTAGGGGGCACCTATGAAACCATAAAAAAACGAATGCTTATTGCAATCGAAGGCATTATGATAATCATTATAAGAGCCTTTACAGGGTAAGAAATATTTTATTTCAAAGGATAATATGGCGATGTGGGTGTTCCCTGTATTTTTTTAATGACTTGTTTGAAACTGCGGTTTCGAATGTCAATTTTGCAACCGTTTTTTTGCTAAGTAGGTACAGCTGGATGAATTTAGGAGTTCAACTCTTTGAAATTGTATCATATCATACGTGTATATATTCTGCTTGAAGACTAGGTAGGTATAGGTAGCATAAAATTAGAATTTACTTAACACGTCTGATAAAGAATGAATAATCTCAGTGGTATAATTTTTTGCAAGCAAACGATCAGGCTGGCCACATAATATTTACAGCAACAGAGGAATCGCCAATGCGATGCCGCCTTGAGAAGATTTTATATATCCACCCATTGAATAGCCCCATATTGTAGTTTTGAGGGAACACAGTATAATATGAGAGCTGCACAATTTGCAGGTACATGGCATAAAAGATCTGAAATAACAAGAGATAAAAGAAAACCAGGCATAGAGATGGTGAGGAATGGGGATGAAATTGTTTCTGCGACGTATGGTTTGGTATGATGTGAAAACAGAATAATACTTTTTGGGTGCAAAAGTATCATATTGAATCCAGTAGGTACCAAACTACCTACCCATGTAGTAAGACACATTATGACCATCATTAATGAAAGGGTTAGACATTCATAAATTCGTAACGTTTTTTATGGACAGATGATACTCAAATTCGCATTTCTGTGCATTAGCCCATTATTATATTTAGTTTCACGAACTAAATTATATACGAGCGACATCAAAAGTTATCCCGACGACATTTTATGAAAGGATATTACTACACGACAAACATTTTATGCACTTTGTATTTAATGGATAATAAATTGTTTGAAGATACGCGGGTATGGCTATTTCATGATAGCGGACGCATTAACGCGTATTAGCTTATTTTAATGAGGTTCTTGTACAGATTAACAGTCATGGATATTTTTTTATTGGAATGTTAAACTTATCGGACATAACCAATGCATTTAAGTTGTGTTCTTTTATATAAATAATGAGCTATAATCGTATTTTCTCATACGTAGAGATCATGTAGAGCCATAAAGACATTTCTAACAGAGAATTTCCTTTTTGTGAAATTTACTAAAATACGAGTTAAGTCGTAGCTTTTATGATAGAAACAACTACTAATGAGTATTAAACTTTCTATTAAATTGGTATTTTCACTGGAGTTCTTGAAAATAATCCTAATATGTGCAACAGAAAACACGCCACACAAGTTTGAATTCGGCTAAATCGTTGGAATCCTTCTACTCAGGTATTAATAAGGTGTTATAATTGGACATAATGGAATTTAATATACAACATATCTTTGACAGGTCGTTGGTCAAGAACTTTTGGCGGCAGGGCAGTACCAGGCGGCCGTCACAGTCCTTGAAGCCGCATTGAGAATTGGATCTTGTTCCCTTAAGTTAAGGTACGTGTTTGCTATTTCTCATATTTGGTTTCCACAGCCTTACGAATCGGCATTGTGTGTGGTTCCTAAAGAAATATTGATATTGTCATCGGATATGTTTGCATCAGCTTTTAATATTTGTTCCTTTTTACCGAAACTAAAACAGTCTTGGTTTACGTAAGCCATATTTCTGGTAAATAGGATTAGGTAAGATTTGTTTAAAGTATTTCAAGAGTTTTAAGAGATGAAAATGAAGGGCATAAGTGCATAATAATGTTTAACCTTAAAGCAATTCCAGTATATTTTTGAATATTTCATGTGCCTACCTAGTTATTTACGTTACGTATGGAAGCATTTTTAATATCGATACCGTCTAAAAATTTTCAAGGAATGGGTCCTAACTTGTTATGTGAAACGAACACACATTCTGTCGTGGCCGTGGGTTGTATCGTGTACGACATTTTACTTTTGTTCATATTGCATTTTAACCCATTATGTGAGATATCCCCTTTCAAATTAATCTCTTAGCACCGATTACACCTTTGCCACCACTCAAATCTTAAACGAAGACAAATTGCTGTGGAGATCTCTACATTCATTAATATCGCATTATTATTTTGGATCATGGTCCCTATTATGGTTGACAGTGCATCAAATAGGGTTGCCAGTTTAGTACTTAATTCTAAGGAACCTCTTCTTCTTTATTAGCCTTTAGTTATCCATTGTTGGACATCTGAGACATCTTTTTTTTTTAATCTTAATTTTTTTGAGACATCTGAGACATCTTCTCAAACATGACTTGTACCGTCTCCTTCATCATCATGGGATCATTATGGGCAAAATTGAGGAGAAAAAATCGTCGTTAGAAGAAGATGAAAGTGGACTGGGATAGCTAACATGTCACAAATTTTCCGTTTAGCGAAAGACAGGAAATTATATGATGAGATAACGGCCAACCTTCAATAGTGGAGAGGCATAAGAAGAAAAACAAAAAGGACATACGGTCTAGTACTTCTCATATGAACACCATTCTTCCCGGTGTTGGGCGAGACTCCTTGTGCAAGTTTTTTTCGCAAGCTTGGTGATATTGGAATCTCAAATATCATAAAATACATTAGTTATATGTCGGATAGAAGATGTCACAATATAAGGAACAAGAAGGAAGGTGGTGGTGCTATTGGTTTTCCTGCATGTTTGTTATTAGGATACATCGATGTATATGGATGGGACCTTCGAAGATAAAAAACTCGCTCAAAAAGTCAATAGAATTTGCAAAAGTCTATTGACTTTGTCAATGACGATGACGTAAGATTCAAGCGTATTTTTGCGCACGGAATTGTATGGGAAAGGCTAATCCATATACATCGATGTTAGGATAGCAGTTATATTGCATGCTGCACTTTGATTTGTCTATTTGGTCAGATTTTAAACTTGTTTTTTACTGTACATTATACCTACTTATATCAATATTAATTTCATAAAAGAATCAAAGCTTGATGTGATCAATATCGCGCATATGTTCAATCTACAAGGTGTCTGTCTATAAGGTATCTCGGATACTGAATAAAACACTTCGTCAGAGAACTTGCACTAAAGTACCTAAACTGCAATAAAACCGAAATTACCAAAGTGACCAGAAGTTGCAAGAAAATTGACCGGTCTACTGTACTGAGCATGGGTCTCCTCTCAAAACAAAAAGTCTACTACGCTGGCCAACTGCGGATTGACAGAACTTCACACACCTTTGAGAACATTATGGAGAACTCTCAGGCATGCAAGTTTCTTCACATGATTTCCTTCAATGTTTAAGTAAAAGATATTCAATTGCTTAAAAATTCCGAAACGTCGGAGTTCCGGAACCGAACCCCGAATCCCAAATTAAGAAATATATTCTTATGTATCTATTTTAAAAATAACAAAAAGTATAAATTTAATTTTCGAAATAAAAATCAGAGAAATCGAATTTCAAGAAGATCTCTTGAATTCCTGAAGCCCTGGAAACCTTAGTTGACAGTGGTGTAATTTATATGTGCTTAAGGACGGTATCTTTGGCGGAATTTCGACGTTTTGATTTATTTCGTATTGCAGACGCAGGAAATAAAGATGTATAATGTTTCAAGTGACGTCGGGTTTAATAGGCCGGCTTATTTACGTTTGCTTATTTTCTTTTTGGGTCTTGTACATGATATAGTGTTTTCGAGTAATTTGTTGGCTAACCTCATCATTTCATGTCGGTATACTTATATTTACGGGTTGTTTTGGGTCTCAGGACTTGCACTATCCAGCCATCATTATCATCATCATTACCAACCAATAGACGTCCACGGCATAGGTCTATTGTAGGGATTTCCTCACACCAAGGTCTTGCATCGCCTGAATCCAGCGACTCCCTGCGATTCGTTTGATATCGTCTGTCTACCTTGTGGGGAACCGCTCGGAAGTGCGGCAGCGAAAACGGAGAGGTGGACGCGGAGGGGAGGAATACGAGGGCGAAGGAAGTGACGAAGAGGACTCTACGAGCATGGAGGAGGGGAGCGATAGTGATCGTGAAGATAGATACGCAAATACTGGAGAGGAATTGGGTAACAGGAGACACCACAATCGGCGACAAGAATCTCTCGTATCTGTGACGTCTGCCCCAGAAAGGGGAGAGTGACCTGATGGAGACAAGGAAGAGAAAGAAAAATAATTTGTAGGGAGTCAAGAAGGTGCCCCGGGAAAGGCGTTTCGGCCCATATAACCGCAAGGTTGGTGGGGCCATGAGTGGAGTCAATGTTTGTAAAGCTATGTCAGTTACTCTGGTTCTCCTACGGATTTTCCCATTTCTGATCTGATCATGTAAACTGTAAAGAAACTCCAAGCTTATGTTCTTTTCATGCCGCTGAGTGACTCAGAACTTTCTTGAGGCAAAAACAATCCTATATCTGTATCAAAGTCCAGAAGAATTTATGTTTAGTTAAATTCCCGCGGGAACCATTTCATTTCGCGTTAAAAAGTAACAGACCTTCTCTATGAAACATTTAGGCTTTGTACCCGTGGAATTCTGTGAGACGTAAAATCCATACTAATATTATAAATGCGAAAGTGTGTCTGTCTGTCTGTCTGCTACCTTTTCACGACCCAACAGTTTAACCGATTCTGACGAAATTTGGTACAGAGTTAGCTTATATCCCGAGGACGGACATAGGCTACTTTTTATCCCAGAACATCAAAGAGTTCCCACGGGATCTTCAAAAACCTACATCCATGTGGATGAAGTCGCGGGCATCCTCTCTAGTATATTATAAGTGACAACAAACAGTAAGTATTACTTACTGTTTGTTTGACACACTTTCGAATAGTAAGTACCTACCTGATGTTTGTACAGTAAGAGTACAGTACATGATGGATATCTCGTACGGAACCTAGCCCTAACTTTGCGGGTGTCTACTTTAAAGTCTTGAGACGTACACCTTGCGGTTAAAAGTTGAAACCATTTTCAATGTGACGGGAATCAAACCTGTACCGAGCGTTGAAACCCACACCTCGTCGCGATGTTATCTTCTTGATGGATCGAATCAGAATCGATACCGCCTTTCAGTGAGAACGCTTAACTCGATAAATAGGGACATTTATTTTTGATTTTTATCGATATAAGATAATTGGTGACTGATGACGCTGTAAGGGACACGGCAGCTGCGGGTGAAATTGAAGCTGCGACCCGTAACAGTAGAGTGGGTTGCGTTTAATGTTACAATTTTTTTAAACTAACGCGTACGTGAATTGTTACTGTCAAAATAATAATGAAAATATTCTTGTTCAGTGATTCAAGTAATAGAGTTAAATAAATAACGCTTGTAAATTTATAGAGTATAATTGTATGGGTAAATAAAGCAATGGTTAAACTAGATTTAGGTATTACAAAAGCATCATCACTTTCTTCATAACAATTTTGTGATCAAACGTATTGAAAATTACAATGCCATAATAAAACAATTTAACAAAACTTTCCCACAGCTTTATAATCAAGAATTTTAATATTAGGATTTGCCTTTATATAAGTTTTTGATGAAATATATTTCAGAATAATTATCTAGTAGGTAGTGAAAATCTATAGAATCGACTGCACCCAACTGAACCATACGTATTGAACGTTTTTGTTTTCCTTTTTGCAATCGCACTGCTAACAGTTCAAAAAGAAGCTCATCTATAATATTCAATTTTAAAAATGGTAGATACAAATATTCTCATAAGTAGCATCTGCCAGTTCACCTCATAATATTTATTACATGGCATGCAATAGGTAGTAACAAATTACAATATCCTTGTAGCTTACGAGTATCGATCTTCCATTAAGACATCGCGGTATGTTAAATGATACTGGGCGAGTGATTCATTAAACTGGGATGAATTTAAATAATTATCATTTTAATTTTATCAATAACATGGCTTCATATCAATGGCTTTGAAAAGAACCGGGACATTACCTCTGAGATCAAATAGATACTTAGAAAATAACAGTGTTCACTGTCCACTTTACTATTCACTTTTAGTCTATCCCTAGCTTATGGCCTTTTTGGTAGTTCTGATTTTGGTCTTGAAAACTTGAACTTGATTGTCTATGGTTCATCTAGGAACACATTATCAAAAGTAGGTACGTCGAGTGGTGGTGACCTGTTTACACATTCATCTCCATACTCCAGTCATACTTACAACAGTCGCAAATCGCAATACAACGCATGCAGTGGAGAGATTATGCGAGACATGTGGGTAACATATTACGGCGAAAGGTGACGTAGGCGCGCCGAGATGGCGAATCTACGAATATGTAAATACAGGGTTAATGAAGTAGATAGTAATATATACAGGGTTTACACATTCCCATACTCAATAATCAATTAATTTTATGTGAGGTGGTGATAAAGTTAAATAATTTCGCCAACTAAAAACCAAAGATTCGAGAGAGTTACAAGCCAACAATAAAGATGAAAATTTCATTTTTCACTTACGGGACCTTCAGAATATATTCTTCGCGAATACTTGCTATGGAATCTACCCGCACTATACCGGATATTTAGCACAACAAAATTAAAAGACACTCAGCTTTATTACATGTCGTACAATTATTAACCGTCCGATATATACCGTGCTTATCGATAATATTCACTAGCTCTACACAAAGATTAATACTATTTGCATTCACCTGCTCATATCGTAAATCTTCCTTCATTTCTTCGAAGTAACTGTCAGTAGGCAAACAAATTCCATTAATCATTCCGGCCCTGCTATCATTAAGCATCAATTCCGGGAGTTAGCTTTAGTATTAAAACCACCACTACGACAAATGCGATTAGTACTTGTCAAATAGCCTTTGATAAAGCAGTTTCGCATGTACCTATCGGTTGATTGATATTATAATAGTTCTGATGGAATGTAAATAAAGCAGTACAGATTCTGTACTGAAGATTGTATCCATATCGAAGAGATAAATTGGATTATAGTAGGTACGTGGTGTGATTAGTGAACATGTATTTTCTTTACCCATACATTTATTAGACTTGCACTTTGATCTCTATTATGCCTTGCCGGCCGATAATGGGTGAGAGAGGAATACTCTTCGAAATATAATCCTTCTGCTAGAATACCAAGATGTACCTTTCGATGACCAGCACTTGTAACTGATAGATCTATTAGCGAAGTACCAAATAGCGAGAAAGGTAATGTAGGTAGGTATAGGTATATTATAATCGAGAGATAAATATTGCTTCCTGGGTAATTGGCTGTATTATTAAAGGTAATACAAAACCACATTTGTCAGATCTTAATTTGACTTCATGCAAATTGAACATGTTTGTTAGCATTCATATTATCGTTGTTAATGTGCCGTTAAAAAGAGACAATTACAGTTTTTTTTATTACACGCTTTATATCCTGATGGCGTCTATATTGGCACCGCACACACATTTAAATGCTAATCCAACAACTATATTATGACTTCAAAGTGTAATTGGTCAAACACCAATCATTTATTACCTACGTAAAAATTTCCGTAGCTACTTAGTCATTTATACCTAGATAGTAAAAGTAACCGGATATAATTATTTTTTTCTTCAAAGTGTGCAAATATTTTCTTCTTTCAACATCTTCCAGTTTTCTCTAAAGAATAGGCAAGTGGAGATCTACGCACTTCCGAAAATAATAATATGAAGTTGATGCCATGACTTTATCTGCCTAGAAGTTATATTGGAGACTAAGATACAGTTTTTTTCCGGCAGAAAAAGAAAGATTCCGTATTCTGGATGCAAGCTATTTATGTCCGAAGAAGATAAACTTAGCACAGATAGAGTTTTGTGTCTATAGGTTTACGTAATGGCATTACATTTGATCAGAGTGAAATAGAAGTTTAGTGGGATCTGTGTTTTTCTGTTTTCACTTCATTAGCATATTTTGTTCACAGAGGTTCAGTGTTCAGTGCGTTATCCTCGGCACATTGGGCCCTCAGCCAGCTAGATGCAGCAATTAACTACATGCAGCAAGATCTTGCCGTAGCCAAGTCACTAGGCGACACCGCTGGCGAGTGTAGAGCGCACGGCAACCTCGGCGCCGCATACTTCAGCCAAGGGTCGTATAAGGACGCATTGACAGCTCACCGATATCAACTAGTTCTGGCTATGAAGTGCAAGGTAAGTTAAATTTCTGCAATCAATAAATTCCACTGTATCTACTCCAACGTAGAAATGAGATCGAGGGCGCGTTACCAAACACGGTCTAATATCGATGGATTATTTTGCAATTGCACGAACTTACACACTTGTCGATTTCAGAGGAGAGCTGTTTAAACTTCAGATATAACTGGTACAACAAGTGTAAATACGAGTATAATAATATATTTAATTTTATGTGTTACAAATTACAACATGATATGTAATACAAGAATATTTTGAATACAAAAGATATTTCTATAATTATAAATTCTATAATTATATTTTTTTGAAGATTATCTGTCCCTAAACTAGATAGAAACCCAGGCGACAGTTAAGTTATGCATCGGAACCACAGCAGCATATTAAAATTATAATATCATTTGAAATTACTTGATTACAACATGGGGTTATTCAAAGGGCGGGTCAAAAAATTCCTGAAAGGCCGGCAACGCATCGGCGGTTCCTCTGGTGCTGCAAAATGTTCATGGGCGACGGTAGGTTAACATCAGGTGACCCAACTGCTCGTTTGCTCGCTATTTTTTTATAAAAATAAGTATTGAAATTATTAACGAAAACAGGTACCTAACTTACTTCTAATCATTTTGATTATGTCTGAATAGTTGAATGAGTTAGGTTCTTACTTGTTTGACACTCAGTTAATAAAACCCGAATTCACAACTATTATCTAACCAAACAAAGTCTCAGGGTTACAGTGTGGAATTCCAAAGTCTGTCCGTGACCACGGTTGTGGTTTGTTCTTTATTAAGCTCTCCATAATTACCAAGTGTGGTTTCTTTTGTAAGCAATTTGGAATAATTTCGTACAAATTGGCTGTGCAGTTGCATTAAATGTAAAGGATTATACGTTAACCTAAAGTTTTACATCCCTTTAATCAGCTTTAACCTGAGCAGTCTCAACTTGAGGCAAACTCTCTCCTCTCTCTTTTATAGTCATATTATTCCCCATTACTGAGGGTCGTGACCCCTTACCATAAATCATTTAAAAGTAAAAGTTCTTTTGACATGATAATGCGGTGGATTCTCAGATCGAGGCAAACTAACGGCTTAAATCAATAGTAATAATCAATAATAGTTCTTTCCGTATATCCAAGTGACTTAGCGATTGTTACTTATTGGTCAAAAAGACCATATTGACAAAAAAGGCAACCGATCGACAGATTACAGATATTATTGGCCCAAAAGGATACGTTAGCTTATCCATCTCTACTAAACGCAATATTCGGATTTAGAGGCCTTTAAATTCGATAAAAAAAATAGGTATGCCTCGATGAAATTCTTATGGTGCTGCGTGCTTTAAGTAAAGGCAAGTTGAGGCAGCTTCTCTGTTTGACCTGCGCGGATCAATCTGCCTCAACCGACACCTTCCTCGGATGATACGTATCGCCATTGTTAATTGCTTCATTTGGTGGCAGAAATGCTAGCCCATTTCTTGCACATTTTAAAAGTCTGGTTGTACAATACAGAAACGCAGCCAGTATTTTTGGCACTATTTTACGCGAGCATGATTCATACAGTAATTAGATAAGGCTAGTTTTAAGTTTTAATGTAACGTCAATAAAAAAAATACAAAGCTTAGTACGATTTAGATGCCTACCTATGGTACAGTTACGAAAGTAGATACTAAGTACCTACAGATATGCCTAGGTAGTAAAATTATGCAATTAGTACGCATTGGTTATATAAATAACTAAGTACTACCTACTCTAGTCAATTGCATCTGTAAACGAACAGTTTGCAAGCTTAACATTCTGAGGAAATATAATTAGCGAGCAGTTGCGCGTGAATCTTCTGTAAACGTCTAAAATCACTTTCTCCCAGCGCATAAATATGCTGTTTTACTAGAACCAGTGTCCACTTTGATCCTGCTTTATTGCGACCAACCTTGGATCCAACTACATTTTTCCGAAGTATAAATGCATCCATTTATTTTGCAATTAAGAAAGCAATAACAAACAGCATCAACAGCAAGAGTTTTATTGATTTAAAATTAAGGCAGTCGTGAGTCGTGAGTGATAGCAATTCATTATCCATACTTCCATACTAATATTAATAAATGCGAATGCTCTCTGTCTGTCTGTCTGCTAGCTTTTCACGGCCCATCTTTTTAACCGATTTTGTCGGAAGGCACAGAGATTGCTTGCATCCTGGGGATGGGCATAGGCTACTTTTATCCCGGAAAATTACAGAGTTTCCACGGGATTTTTAAAAACATAAATCCAGGCAGGCGAACATCATCAGCAGCGGGTATTATCTATTAGGTACTTATACTAGATAACACGGCTCAACTCAAAATTTTTGTCGGAGTATATCCGACTAGTTTCGGACCCGCCGACTACGCAAAACAATTTACCTAGACTAAAGAATTAGAATTTCTTCATTTTTATAATTTTATTTAATTTGCTTCTTCGTATTACAATACCCTTTTACATTACATACCGATTTAAAATTGTGCAACATAATTTTTGCAGTCCAAGCCCTCTTCAAGCTTCACTTTGCAAACAGCCAGTGCCAATATTGGCCCCAACACCAATCCACCAAGGTGCACTTAAGAGTACAAATAGTGAAATCTTCTCTTATCCCTTTGAATCGCCGGCGGGCAGTAATGTTAATTTGCAGTTAACGCACAAGACTTGACTCTTTATTGCTGTAACATAATGACGTTTATGGATTACTATGCTTTTTACATCGGCCTGCCTACATATGAATTAACGTTTTATACGGACACTTGATATAGAGACGCTAAATGAAAAAGGTAAGCATGTATCAGTGACTGGAAATACCGGCTTCATATCTATCTCCTGATAAGCATGTCTAAAGAAATTAAAGACGAATCGATAGCTTTGTACGGTCATAGAAGAGTCTTGTGGTTACCGTTCATGATATAATTACAAGTTTATCATTCAAAAAAACCTAGATGAAAAATCTTAGAGATAATTTTCAGTGAAAAACGAAAATGGGGGACGGGGAATAGTGCTCAAATAGGTATAAGTCATGAACAGGCACTTAAGTTGCTTTAAGTAATAAAAAATACCTTGAAAAGTGTAAAAGACTCGTGGGGTAGAATTAAAGGTCCCTCGTTCCCACACTTTCATTGGCGCATTTTACTCCACGTTGTTTCATAAAGTTTAAGCCAAAATGAATGTACAGAGTCTACATTTGTGGAGAAATCCTAAAAACAAACAATCGTAAAAATATTTATTTTACGTGTTCCGCCCGAATGGCCGCCAACAAAAAACTTTCTGCGGCTTAATGCAATCGAGAAATTGTAGCGAACTGAGGATTTATCAGGAATACGAGAATTTTTAACCGTGGTTAATGTACGTGGACTTGTTCAACCATTTTATTGTGTCGAGCATGGACTTATTCTTTTTATAAGTCCACCGTCAATCGCCCCTGCTTCGCACTGGTGGACTTAAATCTTTCTCTAATTACATAAACTTATGTAATATTCATGTAAATCTTCCTCGAAATTGTCTATGATGGTGATAGCATTGAAACCCACTTGAAAGTTTAAAAGTACAAAGCGAATGTATAGACAAACGCGATTGCGATTTTGTTGTGTCCATAGACTTATGGATGGTGTAACCTTTTGTGTGTTGTGTATGTGGTGTGACCTCACATCACAAATAACTGTTAACTTTTAGTGGTCATTTTTCTTTTTAAATAGGTAAACTTTAAAGGGGAACTGAATAGGACGATACACCTATTACTAAAAATTTAACATGATTAATTAATGTAGGTCTTCTGTATCTAACATCCTGTAAGTAATTACCTATTTAAAATAAAAGCAGCTTTCTCCGCTTCTTCTCTAGAACTCAAAAAAAATTGACGAGAGTTAAGCCTTAAATCCGTCAAGCGCTTATCGAAACACGACAAAAGTTTTATATCATGTTGTAGATGTAAAAAAATAAGTTATTTTAAACACTTTCACAAAAATAAATGAAATAAATGAGCCTATCAAGCATACCCTAGAGATTTTAAACCGCGAATAATTTGACAGTAACACGTCTGGCGCGCGCTTCATTAGGAAATGCCTAGAATAACCAGCGTAGCTTAGGGCTACCAAACGTAAATGTGTAATTGGGTGTTATTCAAATTGTATACATAATTATAATTTCGTGTGGCGAAAAGTAGTCTGGTCCATATTTCAAATACATCACTTGTATTCGTGCTCTTTTCTGGAATTTTCTCGTCAGTATGAGTCTCGAGATAAAATACAACTAATTATCTGATAAAATGACTAAGAATTTAATTAGATACAATGAAAATAACACTTATTAAAAAAGTTGTCCTGAAAAGAAGTGTGCCTTTTTTATTCCTCCAATAAAAACCGCAACGTTTATTGGCAGCAACGGCGGATCCAGGGGGGGGGGGCATGGGGGTCATGACCCCCCCCTGAGCTGGTTCCAGGACTTAGGTGGACCACTAATTGAACATAATGATTTTATTTATATATTTTGTCACCATACAGATTTTATGTAACTACATGCCTTCAATATTTAATAAATTTTCATATAATATAATAAGTTTGTATGATGGCAAACGTTTGGGAACGAACGCATCGAAAATTTGAATTTTACCGCGCCACACTTGCGCGCGCTTGTCGACTACTTAGTACGTAACGTCTAGCTAGACCTAACCTCAATCGGAACGACTAAACTTCAACATAATATCATAACATAGTTAGTTCTAAGTTAAAAAACTAAAATTTCTTTTTACCTATACCTAATATGTTTATGAGTGTACCATGTAACTATACCGTAATAAATAAAATAAAATAAGTATTCTTAAAAATTGTTGCTGCAAATTCATTAATTACAAGAAACGATAAGTAATCAGTTTCTCATTATTCCAGTGCGTGTGTTTTAACTTAAATGTTATTATTGTTAACAAATGTTGTTTGTTGGCCGTAGCCAAAAGAAATTGTTTTCAAAATACATAATATACTAGTTAGTTCTCGAATTTACAATTCTTTTGTAAATCTATCAATAAATTTGCGCTCGCTTCGCTCGCGCTTTTATATTGTGTTATTTGATTATCGGAACTTCGTTCAAACCCCGTGGAAACTCAGTTTTTTTGGTATAAAATACCTAGGTATACAATGCAAGGTACCACTGAATAGTACCAAATTTTACCTAAAAAGATAAGCCCTGAAAAGTACTTTCGCTAATATTATTTCGTAAATACAATTAATAAAAATTTCGCGCTCGCTTCGCTCGCGCTTTTATTCTATTGTTTTTGTAGTAGTTACCCGGAACTTCGTGCGCATGAGATTACATTTTTGAATATCCCTAGAAAATCTTTATTTTTCATGAGAAAAGTAGAGTGAGGTGCTTTAAAACATAGGTAACATTTTTTATTAGACTTGCAACGAATATTCGGTAACTATTCGGTATTCGGCCTATTCGGCTGCTTTTATTATATTCGGCCGGATACCGAATACTTAAATAATATATTTTGTCATGGAGAAATAATATTATTGGATTACATATATATTCATATTTTCATTTCTGTTATAATCATTTAAGTAGTCATTGGTGCATAACACAGGTACATAATCATCTTCTGAATTGGAAAAATGGATGATTCTATGTATTTGAATTATTGTTATAATCAAAATTTAGAAGGGTAAGGTTCTCATTTCTTTTATAATCATTTATTAAGTAGTCATTGGTACATAAAACAGGAACATAATTTAATCATTTTCTGTATTAAACAAGTTAAGAATTTTTCTATACATTTGAATTATTTTCATAATCAAGGGGAAGGTTATGGTGCAGAAAGACTAACTTTTCTGCATTTTTAGGAAGTAGTTCTTTTTTTCGGCGCTAAAATCCAGCCGAATACTTTTGCCTAATATTCGGCTGTTCGGTCAGGGGCCTCGCCGAATATTCGGTATTCGGTATACTGCCGAATATACTATTCGTTGCAAGTCTATTTTTTATGGCTGAGCTCGTTCATCTCTCGCTTTTTTAGCTGTAACAGAAAAATTACGCTCGCTGCGCTCGCGCTCATATTTCTTGTTGCATTCTATCTTGTTCAAATCTTCAATCAATCTTGGTCAAATTGAAAGGTAAAATTCCACTAAGCAACTAGGTATTCACCCCGTCAAGTCGAGTAGATTTTTAGATATGTAGGTACCTACTCACTGAAAGAGTGCTGCGTGACTTGTGTACCTACTTTTTACTTGTATCTATTGTTATCAAAATTAAATTATAAGTTCTTGACTTGACCACGACTATGTGACCCCCTCCTGGCGCCAAAGCTGGATCCGCCCTTGATTGGCAGCACTAGGTATCGTCTATTTTAAATCTGAATTGGCAGCCCTTAGCGAGACAGGTGTAAATTGCACATCAGATGTTAAAGGGTTGCATCTAAAAGGATTCTGTACTATCTGAAAGTTAATGTAAGCGGTTTCTCCTAGATCTAGGATGATTGCACTTTTGAAATGGAAACTAATTTAAATCTTCTTAGGCGCACCGCCCACAGACGGAGTGACGTGGTATGGCGCCGAAGCGTGGCTTCTTTTTGCTTTAACAACTCAAACTCAGCTCACTTACTTTGACATACGGTTGAAATTGTTTTAATTAAAATGAGCGCACTCAAGCGCGGCAGCGCGTGCGTGTTGGCTCGCTCTAACGGCTCATCGCTTAGAGTGCATGTCACAGCAGCGCACCGCGCAGGTCTAGGCTTTTATAGAGAGTACTTTAACTTTGCCCCGACTTGAGCAACGAGAAAACGAGACAGATTTATATCTCCCACATAAATCTGTCTCGATTTAACTCTGAGTAAAGTCTGAGCAAAGTCAAAGAACACTCTATAAATTTTAGCCTCAGATTCTCGCCCATATAACCTAGTATTAGCTGCCACTAGATGTTTTTTTTACACTCTGCCATTCGCCGCGCTGCTACTCCTCGCTTCCCCTTGCCGCGCTTAACTTCACTCACCGTCACTTGGCACGTTCAGTCTGCACTAACCTTTATGCACGAACGCAAACTTAACAATCATTATTCATTGCACAATTCAAATTAGCATAATCATTATATTCTTTGATGGGGAAACTTTTAAAGAAAAAAACTTCCTTTAAAATGAATGGCTGGATGAATGGAATCGCGAATGAATCATCCATAGATTTAAATAAATTAATAAATATAGGTAAAATAAACCTGTTTAACTTAAAAGATTTTATATTACTTTTTCAAATATAGGTATAATTACTGAAATAAGCAGTTGTGGTCGTATAGACGGATGGACGGTCGTATAATCACGCCATACTGCTTTATCTTTTAACATGGAAACCTAAAGTAATGTAAGTAGATATAACTAACACAATATTTGTACGCCACTCCGGCTAATGTGTCGAACCTTGTAATCATATCATCATCTTTTATAGACACATTATGCAAATAAATAATTCTATGCTATTCTAAAAAATGACGGCAGTAGGCACAGCAACAAACATTCGGGTCAAAATCATAACTCTAAAACCTTTCGCCGAGTTCAATGGCAATAAACGCCCAAACACGTATGTAATTAAAACGATTCCTGTGAGCGCTAAAATGAATATTTATATATTGGCTTTGAATTCCACGCAAAACGGTTCGTCATGAAAGAAACGAGTCACGCTACCGCCAAATGTCGTGTTTTATAACATAAAGTAAGCATGATATATCATTACAAATAGGAAATGCGTTTTGTTTTGCTATCTTCTAACATATACTTTCCTTTATTAATTTAAATAATTACGTGAAGTTACAGCCAAACATTGAATATAACGCTATTCATAATTTATATCTAAGTAAACCCCAACTACACTACTTATCAACCTTTTTTGAATCACTACCCATGTTATACTTATCACTACCTCACTACCCATATAAATGCGAAAGTATGTTTGTTTATTTGTTAGTTGGTTTATGGATTTGTTAGTTTGTCCTTCAATCACGTTCCAACGGAGCAACGGATTGACGCGATTGTTTGCATAGCATAGTTAAAGTCCTGGAGAGCGACATAAGCTACTTTTTATCCCGGAAAATTGAAAAACCCCACGGGATTTTTTTAAATCTAAATCCACGCGAACGAGTTCGCGAGCATTATCTAATTATTGTATAAGATAGGTAATCCTAAAAAAGTACCTACTTAATGAATAATTTTGCTTGCCCACAATGTTTTACAAGTCGGTATCTAGCTACATAGGTAAACTAGGTAGGTAGCATGTCTACTCCATTCAAAAGGTATCGTCACACTGCAGTATACAATTGTAAGTAGGTAGGTACGCCTGGATTCCTAGCCAGCATTCCAGTAAAACGGGATTGATGACTCAGATAAAAATGTGGGAATACGGGTGGCGTTTTAGACATTGCTGATATTCTGTACCAACTACTCGATGAAAGCATTTCGACACATTGATGGAATAGCTTTTCACTCCATTTACTGCCCGCAAGTCCAAGCGACTTTTGAGAAACAACACAACAGCTTACATAAATATTTATCGACCAGCAGATTGGTCCGCCTGGTTTTACCTGTCTTTTCATAAACGGAACGAGAATACGTCTATAGGTACCATTTCTATTTAAGTTACTTAACTTAAACTTAAATAAAAATCCTTCTTTCCTATTAGACCAAGATGCATGTTGTGATGCAAGATGCATGCATAATGTTTCCCCTCTAACCATGTTATTGTTTTCTAGACTAGACTCAGTAAGCATTTTAGGTTTCAAGTAATCCCGTGGAGCTTTTTGATTTTCCGGGATAAAAAGTAGGTAGCCAAGTAGGTATGCAAAAACCACGTTGATCTGTTGCGCCGTAGGTAGTGATTGAAGGACAAACCAACAAATCAATAAAGCAACCAACAAACAAGGAAACAAACTAACATACTTTCGCATTTATAATATGGGAAGTGAGGCTATCTTTGTCCCACATAAATGATGACCACGACTTCGTCTACATACGTTTTTAAAAATCCCGTGGAATCTCTTTCTTGATTTTCCGGGATAAATAATTGCCCATGCCAGCTATCTCTGCACCAAAATGATGATGAATCGGTTAAATGGACGCGCCGTGTAAACGTAGCAGACAGACAGACGGACAGAAAGACACACTTCCGTATTTATAATATTATATACGGATAAGGTAGAGATAAAAAATATATATGTATATAAATTAACACAGACCTACTCAACCGACTCTGTGTCCGAAGAACTGTAACTTGACAAGGATTCAAGAGCAAAACAACTCGTAGCTATTATAGTTGAAATGCATTGAAAGGAGATCAAGTCAATATGTAAATCACTGTGTTATCGTCTCATGTTGCACATACTTAATTAGCTAGATTGTTGCAGGGCGACTGGCTTGCTAGGGAGGGCTTTAATGTCGCTATCGATGCTATCGACATTAATCCGTCGTATGCAATTAAGAATCCTCTTTAATCCTAAAGATAAATGTCTTTCGTACAATTGATACCTACTATTTACTTCTTGTTCAAGTCTGACTAGTTCTAGTTACTAACAGTCAAAAATTAATCAAGAGTTGGCAACAAAATTTAACTTTGTATAACTACTTTCTAAGACAGTGAAAGTATTATAAACTGCATCAATAAAACTAATTTAAGTACCAACCACTTCTACTATTAGATATGTGTCATTCTGCAAAGCTTTTTTCAGGCTACAACTAATTTTTTACAACTTGATATCGAGTGTCATACTAATTTTGATAACGATTTTGTTTCAAATAGCCCATATAAGTACTAATTTAGTTCATATAGCCCGTATAGGTTCTAATATAGCTACTTAATAAAACTACCACATACTGATTGATATGAAATCATGTTACGCAGAGAAGCTATGAGAGGTGGTACTACTTCACAATAATGTTTTATTGTCGTGGATACGAAATTGATGCGGTTCTTTTACTTGTACAAACATGTAAATTGATTGTTTTACTAAAAAAAGTTTGGAAAAAAATACTTACACGAACGAAACGAAGTAAACCTAAAATCTGAATCTGTTTTAATAGTTTTTACCTTTTTATCGTCCCATCACTAGGCTATTTCGTCGAGACAAAGGCCCTATTGGCGGTCTGTCGTCGAATGTGTTTTTTCCTTTGTCCTCCATTTCCTCGTTGAAAAGGATGCGATGCATTCTAATCATCGTTTATTTGTTTTTATTTCTATCGCTTACTTAAATCCTCGTGGCTCAGAATATAAAGTAGGTAATATTGTATGATTTCCATACTTGCTTTTGTGTATATTTATATACCTATAGATATAATGCTGTTTGCCGACCATTCCATCTACCTTTTTTAGGTATTTTTAAAAGCCTTAATTTCTGAACTAAGAAGTATTTTATGTCCTTCTATGTGATAGTATTTTAGCTTGTGTCATAGGTATTTCGTTAAATCGGCTCAACAGCGTGAAGAACTAACATACAGACACTTTCTTTATTAATTTTCCAGCTTATTTATCATATGTTTTTTTTTTAAATAAATCCATGTTTATAGGGTTCCGTTCACTTCGTTGTCTGTCTGTCTGTCAAGACCCGTCAAGGGAATTAAAACCTATTGTACTTCCCGTTGACCTAGAATCATGAAAGGCAGGTGGCAATGTTAGTGCAACATAAGTAAAGGAAAACATCCGAAAAAATCTGAAAAAATTTATGCACCACAAAAAAAAATTAAAAGTGTTATTTCTTGTACGGTGGTTCGGAATCCTTCATGTGCGAGTTCGACTCGTACTTGTTTTATATTTTGTAAAACACAAAATGATCAGTGTACAAAAATGGGTATTTTTTGTCCAAAAGTATTTAAGTTTTATTCCATAACATTTGACTTCCCCTACAATCTCAACAAAATTTTGACCCTTTACGTAAAAACAGGTTGATCTAAAAAGGTATATCTATTTCCAGGACACCCAAGCAGCTGCCGCGGCATTGACCTCTTTGGGTCACGTGTACACCGCAATCGGCGACTACCCGAATGCGCTCGCCAGTCACAAGCAATGTGTACAGCTAGTTAAGCAGATGGGAGATAGGCTGCAAGAAGCTAGAGAGATAGGCAACGTCGGAGCTGTATACTTAGCTATGGGCGAGTTTGATTCTGCAGTCGATTGTCATACACAGCATTTGAGATTGGCGAGGAGGTTGGGAGACCAGGTAATTTAAAATATATATTTAGATGTTTTTATAAAAATATATCAATCTGGAGAGCCAACAACTGGTGCTTGATTGGCTCACTTTCTATAAACACCAACTTTTGCTAAACAGCGAGGCAATAGTGCCAGCATTTTTGGCAACATACCCATATAAGATATAATAGTATGATTTTCGTAAGATTTTTATTTTATAGCAATACATATTTAGAAAGTTATCAATAATTAAAACTCTACTGGCACCATCAAAATAATGACTAGTCAAAAACATCACTTCACAGGTGGAAGAAGCGAGAGCTTATTCAAACCTCGGCTCATCATACCACTATAGGCGAAATTTTACACAAGCGATTGCGTACCACGAAAACGTTCTAAGGATAGCTCAAAATCTAGGCGATAGAGCGATTGAAGCTAGGGCTTACGCTGGTTTGGGGCACGCAGCAAGGTAAATTATTCCTTTCAACGAACTCCAATAATATTCCAAATGTATCAGCACTAATAGAGAATTTCTTTACAGGTGTGCCGGCGATTACGCACAAGCTAAAAAATGGCACGAAAGGCAGCTAGATGTAGCTTTAGCAGCTAGAGATAAGGTCCGACAGTCACATTATATCTCCTGAATTTGCTGCTCATTTCTACTTTCTAAAGTTCTACACTAATAATTTTCTTTCAGATCGGGGAAGGCCGAGCTTGTTCAAACTTAGGTATCGTATACCAATTACTAGGTGAACACGACGCAGCACTTAAGTTACATCAAGCACATTTATCTATTGCTAGACAGCTACAAGTAAGTGTTAACAAAAAAAAAACATAAAATTATTATTCTCTATTCTTTACACTAATTTCAAACAAATCTTCTCCCTAGGATAAAGCTGGCATGGGTCGAGCGTACGGCAATATCGGTAACGCGTATTCGGCGGCAGGTTTTTATGAACAAGCCATCAAGTACCATAAACAAGAACTGACGATATCCAAAGAGGTTCACGATCGGAGTTCTGAAGCCTCCACTCATGGCAATCTGGCTGTTGCGTACCAGGCTTTAGGAGCTCATGATATGGCGTTGTTTCATTATAGAGCACATTTAGGTAAGACTCACATTTTAACGTATTAAAAAAAATTGCATCAATAATAGTGAGACTAGAATGAGATAATGTTTTTTGTCCTACAGGTATAGCACGTGAACTAAAAGACGCAGCAGGAGAAGCCTGTGCCCTTCTCAATCTTGGAAACTGCCTGTCATCCAGAGGAGAGTTCGCTCAGGCAGTACCATACTATGAGCAGCATCTTATGCTTTCACAGGAGCTTGGAGACGTTATTGCTGAAGCAAAGGCGTGCCACTTCTTAGGATATGCTCATTATTGTTTAGGAAATTATAAGGAAGCTGTAAGGTAACTGCTTAGCATACTTGATTGGATTTAAAAATTCCTTATTCAATATGTTTATTGTTTTAATAGCTTTTTCTTACATCTATTAAAAATAATACAAATTTTGTGAAAAAATTAGACGAGTTCTTTAAAAATATTACCTTTTTAGATACTACGACCAAGATTTATCACTAGCCAAGGATCTGCAAGACAAAATGAATATGGGTAGAGCATATTGCAATCTTGGCCTAGCTCACCTCGCTCTAGGCAACCTTGAAACAGCTCTAGAATGCCAAAAATACTTCTTAGCCATAGCCCACATGACACAGCATTTACAAGGGAAATTTAGGGCACTTGGAAATATTGGGGATGTTTTAATAAAAATGGGAGACGTAGAAGAAGCCGTTAAAATGTATCAGAGGCAACTTGGATTTGCCAGACAAGTTAGTATATTTAATTTCGCACTTAGTTCATTTTCTTTTCGTGAAAGTATTTTTTAACTATGATTATTTATCTTCTTAATAATTATTATTTGGTGTTTTCAGGCTCGTGATCGATCGTTAGAAGCAGCAGCGTGTGGGGCATTAGGCTTAGCGCGAAGATTACAAAGAAGATTAGACGCAGCATTAGGACACCATACACAGGTAGGTACTATGAAATTATGTTTTATGATGTATTTCAAAAAGCATGCTACTCATAACTACTTACTGATCATTAATTTAATGTACTCTTTAAGGAATTAACGCTTCGTCAAGAAGCAGGAGACTCCGCTGGCGAAGCAAGGGCACATTCTCATTTAGGAGCCGTTCATATGGCATTAGGGCATTATTCACATGCAGCTAGATGTTATCGGGTATGTTTCCTTATACAGTTTTCGTTAAGTAAACTTAGACAAAATAAAATCAGACTTATGTTTTACCTACATTTGTTTTAGGAGCAACTGGAAAGAGCTCAAGAATTACAAGATTGTGCTCTTGAAGCTCAGGCTTACGGCAATCTTGGTATTGCTAAACTGAACATGGGACACTACGAGGATGCCATTGGATATTTAGAACAAGTACTTCATTTCATACCAATAAAAATGAAAAATATTAAAAGTAACTTTGTCTTACTTATAAATGTGTTTGACTTTCAGCAATTAGCAATATTAGAACGAGTGAACACACCAACATGTCAGCTAGATAAAGCAAGAGCACTTGGTTCTCTTGGAGATTGCTATGATGCTCTCGGCGATCCCGATGAAGCAACCAAATACCATGAACAACACTTAGCATCAGCGTTGAAATTAGACAATGCGAGGGAACAAGAACGGGCGTACCGGGGACTTGGGTTAAGTCATAAGTAAGTAGATCTCTAAAAATTGATAACTGTATAAAAATATTTTAGCTAAACATGTAATGCCCAATCCTAATGCATCGTTTTTTTAATTTTTCAGGTCAGTTGGTAATCTTCAACAGGCTCTTGTGTGTTTGGAGAAACGTCTTGTAGTATCTCACGAGCTAGGTATACCTGAAGCAAAAGCTCAGGCATATGGTGAACTTGGTGCCTTACACATTGCCCTAAATAATCTCGAACAAGCCGTCTCTTGTCTAGAACATCAAAAGAGTATTGCCAAGTAAGTTTCTGATCACAAAAATAAATCACGTTCTCCAAAATACAAGGTGCGTGCTAATACTTTTAATGGTTATACGTTTTTCAGGGAACTAAACAATCAAATAATGGAATCAGAAGCATGCCATTCGCTTGGTGTAGCACATCACGCCCTCGGCGACCATGCGGCTGCCGTAAGACATCATCGAGCAGAGCTTGAACTAGCACATAGACTTGGACTTACTCATTTACAGGTATTATTACTAAAAAATATTTTGTACTATTATTATATTAATCATGAAAGTAAAAACTGAGCAGTAGTCTAATCGGGCGCCATAAGGCCAAAGTCCCGGGACACCCTGATCACTTCAATGTGAGCAATATAGTAATAATTTTCCTGTTTTCAACTTTCGTAACAAATTTCTCACTTTCTGCTTGTATTTAAAAAATATTTAGAAAGTCATTGAAGTGTAGGTTAAAAACGCTATCAAAATTCGTAACGTGTTGAACGTACCTATCTATGTAAATATGTACTTAATATAAAAGATTTAAAACATTCACGCAAAATAACTATCTACTAATCTATTTTTGATGGTTTCAGTGCAAATCCCCTTTGCACGCATTTCGAGCCTCTATATTTCTAAACATTGTTATTTTGTACCAGGCCCGCGCATGTGGTGGATTAGGCGCCGCACATGCAGCTTTAGGTGCACAAGCGGAGGCGGCGCGATGGCATGAGTCGCGACTTCGCCACGCCACCGCTGCTGGTAAGTGGTAACCCCTTTTCAACTTTTGTAAAATTTCTAATGAATACGATAGAGGCAGAAAAATGCAGCTCCAACAGTACATATTAGTATATTGCGCTGGTATATTATATTATATTGGATGCGAAACAATGATTGTTCCGAATTTAGCTTTTATCTGTTCTCAATACCTCGGAAAGTTTGTCAAGCTATTGATATTTTAGGGAAGTAAACGGCAATCATTTTTCGCAGATGATAGTTTGCTAACCCTAAGTTGTATGCTTAGAAGGATGTAAACTATTGTATAACTTCTTTCACTTGTTAAATCTCATCAGGTGATTCTCGTGGAAGAGCTAACGCGTTGGCAGATCTTGGTCGAGCGCATCTCGCAATGGGTGCATGTGGTAGTGCAGTGTCCTACTTGCGTCAAGCGCTTGCAGCCACAGAAGGACTTGCTGATGCCGATGAAGAGGTAAGCACTGAATAAAAATAAATAAGGAAAGGATTATTATTATAAAACAAAAACTTCTTTTTACTATCGAAATTCATCAGAAAAAGAAACATTATTAAAATGATTTTCAGGCTCGAGTGCGACACAGGCTCGGCTTCGCACTTTGGGCCTCAGGTGAATTGGAAGAGGCAAAAGAACAGCTTCATGCAGCCCTTACAGTCTTGGAATCTGGCAATGAACGGCATAAAGACAAGAAAACCGTTACCTTATATACCTCAACGCATCACGCCCTTCAGAGAGTACTTGTTGGTAAGTTATTTTGTTTAAAATTTAACAACCTCTGACTTGCTGTGTATTTCACTTTCGTATTCCATTCAAATATTACGATGCGTTTTTCAATCATTCCTACTTAACCGATTCTTATGGACACGCATACTTTCCCAGAATAAATACAACACCTATTGAAATGACTCCATTCTGATACTCCAGAAGTATTGCTCACCTAAACCGTAAGAGCAGATTTGCCGATTGTAAATAAAATAATTGATATTATCGTTACTCCAATAAAATTTGTCACTGAAGTCATAAAATTTGCCCACAAATACCGTGAGGACGGAGAATCGGTCAATCATATAAATTGATATTATGAGCAATTTAGTTAGTTAGCTATTATTGTTTAATCTTCGTTCATTCGTTTAGAACTTGGACGTCATCACGAAGCACTTGTGATCGCTGAACGAGGACGTTGTCGTTCGCTAGACACCGTCCCAGACAAACAAACTAGTGCCTTGAACCAAGCCAACCTTGAATTACATACTGCCCAAAGGTAAAAAATTTCTACACTAATTTAACTAGATTTTTATGACACCCTCCTGTACTGACTCAGTGACTGATACCAGCTACTCTGAGGGTCTGATCGGAGGAGTAAGACTTACCAAGCTTCATTTATCCAGCGATGTCTAGCTACCGCGTCCACGATTTTCCTATTGGACGACGCAAGGGACTCTTCTTACAGCACAATCCTATCCCATCCTCTATAAATGTCCAAATCTACTCTCTGTATGTATTCTAAACGATATCCATGCCCATGTAGTTTTTCAAACGAGATAACATTGAAATAAGGATTTCATTTAATCCGGTTTTCATTTTGCTTAGTAGGAACATCAATGAAGATGTTGGCAAAGATCGACCAGAACTATGGAGTCCATCCACTGTAGAACAAGTCCTTGAAGTGGTGAACAAGCAAAAATCACCCGTATTGTACTTCAGCATCGCAGCTGGAAGACTTTACTCCTGGTTGCTTCAACCTCATAAGGGTAAGTTGATCCGCCTTACAGATCCAAACTAATCATAAGTTACTCCGTTTTAAAAAATCATTCACGTGTTTATAACGATACCTTCAATATTTTAGGTATCCTAAGATTCCACCAGACCTGTCTACTTGATCAATCCGAAGACAGCGATAATAGTCTACCAGATATAAGTCCTGATGACCTTCAAACGAATACAAGTAAGTTTTATCATTACATATAACATTTTCATACGTAAATATATTTTAATTGAGGTGATGTTAGACAAAAGCAGACATTACTTGGCAGAAGTCCATGTTAATTTTGCAATGAGTACCTACAGTAGAACCAGACAAACAGACTGTGCTGCGTGTAATGTACAGAATTATCTGGTTCTTATCGGATTGTAGCAAAATAATAAGCTTGCTTAAGAAAATATTATGTGGTGATAATATTGTACACATTCTTGTCCTTATCAAGGTGCAGGCAAATTGGAACGATACATCAAAGAGTGGTCTGCATGGCTGAAGACATCTGCCGATAGGAGGGAAGACGACCAATGGGACCTTGATGATCGTCCCAACACTGGTCTTGCTAGGATGGTAAAACTATTCTACTTATCCACAAATCGACATTATTTTAAAATGTTATGGTGGTATAAACAGCAAGCATGTGGACGGGTATTTGCGTATGCTTGCCAACTCTTAAAGGAGCGCTCCGTTTAACACGCAAGCCCTCTGTAGTGTTTGCCAATACTTGCTGTATGTTTCTCGCAAACGTCTGGTGGCACCATCAGGTATACTCACAACGGAATGGTGGCGATATAATATGCGTTTGTGGTAAAAGATTATTATACAATATGTGTGTATATCTTTTACCATTTTCCTCAAAAATTACTGGACCACTTCTGGTGCAATTATTAAATTACTTATAAATATTAAACTGTTTCCTTGTCATTTGACAACCTTACCTACCCACAGTTAAAGGCTGAAACAGAGCGCTCAGACATTTTGGCGTTCATTCCTACAGTGTATTATTACTGTTTTGTTGTAGGTTACGCGAAATCACCTGTTGAATTCCTCGAACTATTCACTGAGCTCTTTGTTCAGTGTAGGTTCTGTTGGAGGTTCAGTGGCAGGCTCAGTAGCCAGCCTGCAAGGATCTACAAGGTAAAAAAATACTGTTCTTCTGCTCTTTTCCTTCTTAATATACCTATTAATACGTCATCATCATCAAAATCATCAGCCAATTTAACCCGACCTCTGCTATGTAGTAGAATTTTGTAATTATAGAAAAGCGATAGGTATACATCATACATGTTACACTAGATGCCGTGTTTCACAGTAGGTATCTCTGTCTGTGTTAACATTCTAATGTGTCCGTGTTCAGTGTACCTCCTGATAATAACTGACTTCTGTCGCTCGACACCCAATTCCCGTCGAAAGATCTAATTTTTACCAATTAAAACCTAACCAACAACAAGTCACTCAGTTCATATTTATTATTTTAGGTCCAGTATTCATGGACCCAGAAAGAAGCAGCCCTCATGGCAAGGTCCTCCATGCCTCAATTCATTATATCAAATGCTCATTGCGCCTTTCGAAGATCTGCTACCGACTTCCTGTAACAACAATCATGGTAAGTTAGGTACATAAATAATTTTCAACAGAATATTATAGCATTGAAATGTATATCTATATCATAGACAAACGAACTGCTGGGTCAACCGATTTTAAGTTATCAGCCCACGAACATTCGCAGCAAAGCGACCATCAGTGTAGTACTGTCTTTTTACGGGATGTTTTGTTAAGTTGTGACAGCGCATATCATATGATCAAGCTGGTCAAACAACCCCGGTCGGTAACTGGATGAGTGACTGATCTCTGTACAAAATTTCGTTAAAATTCGTTAATTAAATGTGAAGAGAGTGAAATGTGACAGACACTGTCATGCATTTAGGCATTACATTTGGATGGGGTCACGATTCTCAGCAATAAGGAAATACGATGCGCAGAGATAGATTATCCGTCCCTTGAATGTACCTACCCTTATTCTTTGCAGCGTCACACGGTCGTCGCGGATGCGGCGGTAGACGAGACATAGCACTGGTGGTGGAAGGGGCTCTGTACGCGTGTCCTTGGGGAGCGTTGCGTGGTACCACCGACACAGAACCTCTGTGCGAGCGATTCGCGCTTCTTGTCGCGCCAGCACTACGCCCTCTCAGGCACACGCGCCATGTGAGGACTAAACAAACGCATCCTGAACACGGTAAGTTTAAACATGGTTGGTTCTGGTGAGAGACTAAGGAATCTCGCACACTAGTAGTCCAAGTCCTCAAATTAAGTACACATCTCTCTCATGTTCCATGTCACTTCGCCTTAAGCATCTATCCCTTTTTATTGCGCAGTACAGTAAAAAAACAGTCACAGGGAATTAAGTATTATTTGTTTGACATGAATACAGATGGTGCAAATGCTAACAATACAGAAGCGGGCATGCGATGTCTCGTGGTGGGTGTGCGGTGGGGAGCGGCGCAAGCGCTGCTCAAGGAGGCCGAACTCGTGGCTGACATGCTGCGAGTTACACCGCTGACCGACTACCAGGTGAACTTCTGAATATGATTACTAAAGTACTTTCAGTAGGTAAACAAGAAGAAAAAGAGTTTATCATTCAATTATCTAATCAAACGCTGATATAATCAAATTTTTTTCGACTTTCGCCTACTTTAGTCACTCCTAGAACGCCCTGAAAATTTTCAGACAAGCAAAGAAGGTTACGACGCGATAAAAAAAAACAGATCAACAAATTCACGCAATCATGATATATGTTGATATCAGTGTAGTCCAATGATCATAATATATTGGATGGCAGAATTAAGTAGGACGCTTTTTTCGCTCTACCTTAATATTTCAATTATACAAAAAAATATTAACATGGTAAATGAACCTTTTTCTAGGCATCGAAAGAAACAGTTTTAGCACAACTTCCACAAGCAGAATGCATCCACTTTGCCACTCACATCTGCTGGAAGACTCCTGGCATCGTGCTCAGCCCCGGAGAAGTGGTAAGTTGATCACAATCTCCTCATCTCAATCCTTTTCTCTAAGAATATTTTCTTATTGATTTTAAATAAATAACTGTCCCGTACAGGTTGACTCTCAAGCTAAACGGCTGCTGAATACAAGCGTTGGTAGTGGAGTCGTTGATACATCTACTGAAAACGAAGAAGAAAGTAAGTTTTTATGTTATTTGGTTTTTAATATTCGAACCCGATCCCATAGTAGTGTTAGAACGTCCAGAATCACATTTTGAATATGTAAAATAAACAGTAAGTAAGAAATATTGACTAAGTAGCAGCAATTAATGTATTTGTTTAACATTTACTAGATGCTGAGCTTCCTCCAAGTAACGAAGAATTGCCACCCGCCTCTGAGTTTATGTTGACGGCAGCAGAAATTATGAATTTGAAAATCACTGCTAGACTGGTAAGTTCCATTGAGAATCTACTCAATTTGATAAAGGGTTTTTAACGACCTAGATACATAGGCTGCACTAAAAGTATCGGGAATGGAATATTTCCACTGTCCCTGTCATATTAAAATCTTTTTAATTGAAAACTCCTTGGTTTTAAAAATCGAATACCATTTATTTATTTAAAAAAAGATTCTCGGTCTTTTCACAATGTCTTGTCAAACTTGTTTAGTCGTTAAGAAAATGGAATTGACTCGAGAAAATTCTAGAGCGATGATTTATTATGACTTTCGAAGTGGTTTAACACAAAAATAGTGTGTTGACCGGATGATTTCTGCATTTGGTGATGAAGCCCCATCTAAAACCACAATTTATCGCTGGTTTGCTGAATTTCAACGTGGACGTGTCAAGCTCAGTGATGATCCCCGTCAAGGTCGTCCAAAAACTGCAGTCACCCAAGAAAACGTTGATGCTGCTCGTAAGCTGATTGAGGAAGATCGACATGTGACATACCGCGAAATTCAGGCAACTTTAGACATTGGCATGAGTCAAATACAAATATTCTTGCATGAACAATTAGGTGTAAAAAAGTTGTTTTCCCGATGGATACCGCATTTGCTCTGTGAAGAGCAAAAAACGGCTCGCGTTACTTGGTGCGTCAGAACTCTCGAAAGATTCCACGCAGGATCCTCAAATGCTGTATACAACATCGTATCAGGTGACGAATCCTGGATATACACGTACGAACCCGATACAAAAAACCAGTCACGAGTTTGGGTGTTCGAAAATGAGTTAAAGCCAACAAAAATTGTTCGTTCACGAAGTGTTGCCAAAAAAATGGTGGCCACGTTTGTCTCCAAAACCGGTCATGTTGCGACTATTCCTCTTGAGGGACAAAGAACGGTTAATGCAGAATGGTATGCTAGCATTTGTTTGCCACAGGTCGTTTCTGAACTTCGTAAAGAGAACTGCAACCGCCGCATCATCCTCCATCACGACAATGCGAGTTCTCACACCGCGCACAGAACAAAAGAGTTTTTAGAGCAAGAAAACATAGAATTATTAGACCATCCGCCGTACAGCCCCGACCTAAGCCCTAATAATTTCTGTACTATCCCTAAAATAAAGAATACATTGCGTGGTCAGAGATTTTCATCACCTGAAGAAGCTGTGGACGCCTACAAAACGGCCATTTTGAAGACCCCCAACTTCCGAATGGAATGGTTGCTTCAATGATTGGTTCCATCGTATGGAAAAATGTGTCAAATTTCGCGGAGAATACTTCGAAAAGCAATAAATACATTTTTAAATAGTAATGTTGTGTCACTTCCTTGATTCCCGAAATTTTCAGTGCCGCCCTCGTATCCCTTGGATTCCGCACCAGCATCGGATCAGATCAAAGAAAAATTTCAGACAACTGTACAAAACCGATAACGAATGCTCAGCTTCCTCTGGCACGTCTCTAGGAATAAGTGCTAGAAGGAAATTTTGGTGGTACGAGACCAAATGGGTGGAAAAAGTTTATCTATTAGATAAACTGATTAATAACTTAAAGCGCTGACAAACACAATTGTGATATAATGCATCTGCAATATTACCAACCACCCGAATCGGAGGTAGTTGACGTCATTTATCTACGACAAGAGAGTCTATGGACTTCCGCAAAATAACGCCTGCTTCTATACTACAACTAAATATTGTCTTTCATTTACAGGTGGTCATTTCATGTGCATCCTCAAGTGCAGCGTTCCAAGATTCAGATGATCCAGAATCAGTAACGGTAGCCGGTGAAGGAGTGTCCCGATTGTGCAGAGCTTTCTTAGCTGCCGGAGCTCAAGCTATATTAGTCACTCTATGGCCTTCTCCTCAAGACACTGCCACAAAGATTTTATATAGGGCTTTGTACTCTGCCCTTTTGCAAGGAAGCAGGGTGGCCAAGTAAGCAAGCTTTTAATTAAAATCATTGTAGAACAAAACAAAATTTAAATATTGATAAAATGCAGCACTCATATTATTATCTAAGAATCTGCTCTGAGTTGAGTAGAATAAAGTTAAGGAGTTGGAATCTGCAGTATTGTTACAAACTTAATACCTGATCGCCACAATATGGTCTATTCATAATCAAAATCCTTACTAAACTAAGCCTCAATAGCTCAACAGTTATAGGAGCGGACTGAAATCTTAAAGGTCGGCGATTCAAATCCCGCAACCGTTGCACTATTGTCGTAACCCACTCCTAGCACAAGCTTTACGCTTAGTTGGAGGGGAAAGGGGAATGTTAGTCATGATTAAAATGGCTAATATTCTTTAAAAAAAAAACATGGTCTAAGTGGATACCAAAGCATCATTAGGTTGAAGAGACCTGAATACTAGTAACAGATTTTATACCTGGCAGTTACAATTTCTAGTTACATTTAGCAAAACACTGGGGTAGTAGTATATTAAAATCAGCTTATCTCAATTTGCTATGTTGTTTTAGAGCCCTCGGAGATGCCATGCAGACAGTTCGACACACAAAACATTTCTCACATCCTGCTCACTGGGCCGGTCTAGCGCTATTGGGAGCTAACGTACGCCTGAGCAACAAAGTGGCTCTTATGGGCCAAGCGCTTTGCGAATTGCTCGCCGCTCCAGACAAATGCAGGTAATAATCTTACCTTGGGTTTTCTCTAAAAATCACTTTATTTATTCTTTCAAAGGTTTTCCAAACGGAACCGCATACTAAAAAAAAAATCCTCTATCAGGGATGCATTACGAGTTTGTTTACACTTGGTGGAGAAGTCTCTTCAACGGATAGTAAGAGGACAGAAGAATGCAATGTATACAACACAGAAGAGCATCGAGAACAAAGCTGGGACTACCACGGGATGGCGAGAACTTCTGATGAGTGTCGGATTTAGGTAAGTAAACTATAGTATATTGGACGGATTGGCCAGATTTTACTGAGCCAGATTAAGACGCATTGGATTTGATGGGGGCGGATTTAATAAAACTGGAGTATTATAAATTTAATAAACTTTTTTAGATTTGAACCAGCAGCGAACGGGATACCTTCAAGTGTGTTTTTCCCCCAAAGCGATCCCGAAGAAAGATTAACACAGTGTTCTGCCAGTCTTCAAGCTCTCTTGGGTAAGAATTGTTTCATATTTTTTCATTTTCATTTTTTAAATTACTAGCTATAAGTACGTATTTTTGTAAGCATTCTAGTGTGACTATGGGAGTGAAAAATTCTTTCTTTTTACTATTATTTTTCTTTAGGATTGACTCCAACGACCCTGCAAGCACTTTCCAAACTTATATCGAACGGAAGTGATGTAGCAGACGACATCATCGGCGTGATTCGGTCTGTCATATCACAGTTCTCCACGAAGACTTCTGAGAGCGACACCATCGAGGTTGCTGTGAATGTCAGGTTTGTATTACAAATTTGTTTATGATTTTTTTTTACAAAATATGCTAGATTTCTTGTAGATACCTAAATTATGGAAAATATATTTATTGTAAATTATGTACAGGCTATGGCGAGTTAATGGTTGTCACGAACTTTTGGCTTCCCTCGGCTTTGACTTGGCTGAAGTGGGCCAAGATGAAGTTACTCTTCGGACGGGAAAAGTGGCTAACAGGCGCCACATCCAATTTGTGCTGCAGGCTTTGCTTGCTCTCTTTGGTAAGACATTATTTAAAGTCTTTTACATTTCCTCAGTCAAAGATGTATAAATTCTTATTGTCAATCATCTATCTACAGATACACAGGAGGCTCCGCGTAGTCTTAGCTTAGAGTCCAGCTCAAGCGTTGAATCGTTGGCGTCTATAGATGATGGCGACTTGGAACCGCATTCCGATGGCGAACCACCACCGAGGCAGCACAGACGTGAGTTCTAACATTGAATAGGTATGATGTATTTAAAGTACGTTTGACTGATAATAAAAAATCTTATTCTTTCTTTGACAGAGGAAAGTGTCTCAGCGGTACCGCCACCGCCATTACCATTAGGATCTTGTGGAGGTGCCTTCACCATGTACGTACGCGGCACAACTTCCGCAACTGAAGTTGGTCGAGGTGAACCTGATGGCAGAACAGCCCCGCCTCCAGCACCCCCACCACCCAGATATAGGGGTGAAAGTGACGCCGCCTTCACCCCATCACCGCCCGCGGCACCACCGCCAAACGCCTCAGCCCCTCAGAGAGACGTATCTTTAGCTTTATCTCACCAAACCAAAATCAGGACTCTTTATACAAGACGACCTCCTTCGACAGATGACTCCGATTGGGAAAGTTCTGGCCACGACACAGTATTACGTAGACGCCCTGAACATCCTCATCAAAGATATTTAGATGCATTTTACGATTTAGCATCGGCGCAAGTTCGGCGACCCGAAGAGGAAAAATCAGATCAAACGTTGAATCAACCATCGACATCAAAGAGAGCCCCGAGACCTAAAATGGGAACGAACAGTCGCGATTCCATGGCTCAAGTGAGGCATATGAGTGGAGAATTAACTCCTACCATATCGGAAGTTTATCACGAACGGAATATAGGATTAGGTTTAGCCCCACCACTAGCAGAATTGCTTTTGTCTGAAGATTCAAAGACTGAAATGAGAGCAGCTAGTTCCAGTGAAAATTTACTTCTGCAGAACTTAGAAAAGTTGGGTCTTCTCGGAGAGTCCAGCGAATCTGAAGAAAGATGGTGCAGTGGGAATGCTTCTCGACCTTGGTTATCAGCACCACCCTTAGAGACTGACATTCAAAGTTCAGATTTGACAACCGCTGAAATAATAGAACGCAAAACCAAATTCAAGAAAGACATCGAACCTAAAAGAAAAGAAGAAAACGTTTATGAATTAAAACCAAAGGATGACGCAGCGGGACCGAGTGGGATAGAAAAGCGATCTGTATCTCCATTCTCGGAACTTTCGAGAAGGGATGAAGGCGATGGCAGAAGTATTGCGGATTCGCATTCATCTTATAAAGCACTTGTTTTAAATCCTAGAGCGCCATATTTGCCTGAGGAAGGAGAATCGGCTATCAATGCAAGTAAAGACGGGGGCAAAACACACCCTAGAATGAGACGACCTCCTGTGCCCAGAGGTAGACCAACATACACAACGCTCGATTTTCCACCGAATAAGTTATAACGCCGTGAACGAAATCGTTAAAATAATTGAATTAAGTGTAAAAGTAGAAGTACAATAATAATTATAATTATTGGAATAGAAGTAGGCGGCTATGATTTCATAAGTTTATTGTAAATGAATTTGTAAAAAATGTGTTAAAATAATCTTTATGAACTTAATGTTACACTTAACTTGTAAGATTTAGATTTAAAAATTATTTTTTCGATTATAATTAATTATTTATTTTAAATCTATTTCTAGTTACATAGAAAGTACCTACACTCTACAGTGCCTTGTGCATAACTAATTGAGGTTAAGTATAAAAGTATTTTATGTCTTGCCATCGTTTTTTTTTTGTAAAAATATATTTCAAGTGAAATACAATACTCGCACAAATCAATACTAGTATCTTATTTTACTTCCCAGATAAAACCAGTAAATTTACTTTCAAGTGTATTACGTAATAAAAATTCCTTAAGTTCCGATGACCTTGTTTATAATAAATGTGTCATGTCGAAATAACTAAAACTTAAGAGCCTTCAAAAGTCTTTAATCTCTCGTAATAAAAATTAAAACATTTTTTTAAATGTTTTAACCGATAATTTAAATGCAAAACTTATTATTTATTAATATTTGCAAGTTCGTTTATACATCCTTATCTTTGGCTCTGATTGGAAATCTTACTAGAAAGCAATTTATTAGTTAATCCAACAAACTTAGTCTAAAAAACTTAAAATTTGCAAAAAAGAACAATAGCTTTAACTCCCAAACATACCCAGTATCCGCTTTACCAACTACTTACTGGTAAAGTTCCGTTTGATTAAAAGCCAATGACAAATCCATTACTTAGGCAATTATCTCCACGGTTTCTGTGAGTTAAGTGACTGTAAATTATACATGATAAAAAATATCAACAAGTTCAATGCACGTCCGCATTTTACCCTAAGTAGATACTTAATTTTTTTTACACATGTTTAAATAGCGAACAAAAGGATCATTTATAATTAAATATTTACAAGGAACCAAAAGCTTTATTTGCTATAATCCGCCAAACCAAACAAATCTGTATGGTGCAACATGCAGCATGCGAAATGCACCGCCCGCCCTCGCACTGATAAATATGCAGGAAAAGCCAGCCACCAAGCAAGCCATACGCACCACCACCACGCAGCACCACACAAATCCCACAACCACTCGACGCACGTTTCGCCCCGACACCGGAGCATCTTCAGTAGATGTAACCTTACATTGCCTAATTGCAAAGGTTTGGCGGATTATAACGAATCAAGCTTTTGGTTCCTTGTATCTATATCATGGACTTCCGTAAAATAACGCCTGCTTCTAAACTATAATTAAATATTTTCCGACTATCTGCAATATCAAAACAAATACCTAATCCCACTTTAATCTTTCAATCACGACACCAACAGAATACCTACCTACCGTTGGCAGTGGACACCCTTCGCGTAGGAACCCTTATAAAGATATAATATTAATTATTGTTATTAATATTTTCTTTCAACCACTAGTTAGTAGGCTTGCCTATTTTAAAGTTCCTATAAAGATATAAATCAACGTACCTAGTTCTAATAATATGGAAAAAAGTCGCTACTATATGGATATTCCTATCCCTTTTATTGAGCTACGGAAATGAAGACATTTATCGGGCTATTATTACAGTTATAATTGCAATATTATGCAAATAAATAGATAAATATGTAAATGTTTAAATGCGTATGACGCGTTGCTATTGACGAACTACGAAATTCCTGCACATTAAGAAATTTTAGGTAACGAGCGGAACGGCAAATAATGTAGCATATTTTATAGTAAAAAAATGGTTGACCTTGAAAAATATGGGGGTGTTTCAGTAACACCTATTGCTTAGCCCAGTGGTTTAAACGTCCGCCTTTCTATTCGAGAGGTCGGAGGTTCGACCCCAGGCACGCACCTCCAACTTTGCGGAGTTATATTGTGCATTTTAAGCAGTTAAACACTTGCTTTAACGGTGAAGGAAAACAACGTGAGGAAACAAAAGAAAGCATGCCTGAAAATTCTCCATAATGTTCCCAAAGGTGTTTGATAGCTGCTAATCCGCACTTGGCCAGCAGCGTGGTAGATTATGTTCAAACTCTTCGCATTCAGAGAGTATCTATTGAATGCAACTTTTGATTCTCATAAGTTGAAATGATTTAAATATTTTAACTAAGTACCTACCTACGTTTATATGCTTTTTGATTTTTTTGGTAAGTAATTCTAAAAACGCTATAAAATAGAAAAATGATCGGAAGCATTTTACCTATTTCATACTTCTTGAAAAAAAATCCAAAGTTTGGTACCTACTTACTCCAAAAATCTAAATTTTGCATTATCACCATTTCTATTCTTGTTAAATAAACTAATCCTTCTCAGATTTGTGCTAAAAATCAGTTTCGTTAAGTGCCTTAGAACCTTACAAAACATAGCCTACCTATTCAGAAACATACTTCTTTTGATACCTACTCATAAAAACGCTATAGTAGATAGGTACCTATTTGTTTTTGTGGCCAAGAACTACTTATTTTTCAATATCTATTCAGTTCACAATAACAATCATTTTGTCTGCAGTCCAGATGCTATTGACCTGTATTAGATTATGATCACATATTTTGTCGTTTCAATTGCAATCCTCGTAATCATATTGGATTGAATTTTAAGTGTTCCTATTAAGATTGCGAATTATAGCAAATGGGTTGAATGATTGGAAGTGCATCAAAAATTATTATTCGGGCTTTGGTCACAGAATATATAATAGTACCTGAGCTTTGATTAAATAATAAAATTAAGATATAAGAACCTACGTAAAAATAGGTACAACACGATGACTTGAGTATTAAACGGCAACAACCATTATTATCCACAATCCAATTCAATACTTCAGCCCGTACGCGTCCACTGCTAAGCGAAGCCTTTTTTAAGAGCGCGACACCAAACACGGTTCTTCGCCTTCCTCATCCACTCGCTTCCAGCCACCTTCACCATGTCGTTGGTCCAGCAGGCTCCAGCTTAATGGAACATGATTCCTAGCAAACTCTACCTCGCGGTGACCGCGATCGCTACCATTATAATCAGAAATAGCAGGACTGCTTGAAACTGGAGGCCTTTGTCTGTTGGCGCTGCTCATCAAAAGTAGTGCCCATACTGACCACGCTTGGCAAGCACGTTGGTCAGCGCAAGGCTAGGCTTCTTAGCACCAGTGACGCTGCTGCTCGTCTCTGGTCTGTGCTATTTAGAGCTTAGCAATTAAGAAGGGTTATTCGGTCATCTTATCCTCAATCTCAGGGGGCACCGCGGTAGGTGAGATAGTTGGGGCGTTGATGTATTGGTGCACGCCCTGGAGGGGAGCTCCATTTGCGTCCATCGTGTTTATTTATTTAAAAGCTTGAACACTAATAAAGGAATACCAGTCAACCGGCTAGGAGCAGCCAGCTGGGCCGCAGGAGCCAGGCATTGTTACCTACTGGTAAATCGATGGCTATAAACTCTCGCGCCGTTCTGACAAATCGTGGAATAAAATCTAAGAGCATATTGTTTCCTAAGTCTCATTCGTCAAAATAACGGCCAACCGTGATACAAAAGCGTGCAAAACGCCACACCGCCAAACCCATAACCATGACAAAGTTACCAATTTTATTAGGAATCTATTAAGATACTAAGATTAAGTAGGTATAATACCTTCCCAGGTGAGGTTTTGTAATTTTAAGTACTCGTACAAAATGAACAATCGTAAACCTTTAAAAGAATTTCGTTAAGTAGGTAGGTAGGTATATCATAGTAAGTAGGTATACAATACTTTACATAAAAATATAAATAATACCATATTTAATAAATAAATTACTGAAACTACTCCCCAGATTTGTACAGATTTTTTTGTCGTATGTCTAATTTAAAATGGTAATTTTGTGTTATCATAGGTGTTAGGTATATATATTTCTGCCGACTTTTATCGATCCTAGGCGTAACATCAAAGAAACAATATTATCTTACTGCATCGTAACATGCTAGACGCTAGTCATAGTGTTAACCTAATCGATCAGATACTAAAATAGAATCAGTCAAGCTTTAAGCGGTAAATCTTTACAATTACCGTAATATTGTAGACTAGCTGATGCCCGCAGCTTCGCCAGCGTGGATTGGTCAGATCCCCTGCAGCATCAGGATTGAGGAGTTGGACTCCAAATTTTTTATGAAACAATGTCGCAAAGTTCCTCTATCGATTAAAAAAGAAATGACGCAAATCGGTTCAGAAATCTCGGAGATTTCGGTGTACATAGGTAGAAAAACACAACTCCCTTTTTGAAAGTCGGTTAAAAAAGTGGCCTATGTTACTCCCTGGTCAATTCTCTACTTGTCTGTGAAAATCCCGTCAAAATCGGTTCAGCCGTTCCCAAGATTAGCCTTTTCAAACAGACAGACAGACAGACAAAAATTTTAAAAACGTGTGATTCAGTTATAGTATCGTTCAAATAACCATATGTCCTTAATATACGGCAGTTATTTCGAAATTACAGACAGACACTCCAATTTTATTTATTAGTATGTATAGAATAGATCAAAGGCGCAACTTGGTGCACTATAAACTAGCCCTGCAGAAAAGCCAGCGGCGGAACTAGCAAAATGTTGCTTTGCTTGTGTAAATTACCTATAAAGATATAATTATATGCTTTTCGGAGATAATCTCTAAATTACATGGCTTGTGGTACCAAGTATTTTAATTAATACTAACAGGTGCCCGTGATTTTGGCCGCCATAAAGAAGGCTATAGAGTTGTCCGTACAATCTCTTTGTTATCAGCTTCGTCTTAATGTCCCAATCCCAACTCCCAGCAGTAGGTACTCACACCGTGCGGCGATAGCGACCTCCAAGGGCATATAGACCGAGTTGAATAGAGCCAAGTTTTCATTAATATATCTTAAACTTAAAACCAAACCCGGAGACGACTCAGAGGATGCTTATCGCGCCAAGGCCGATACTTTCTCCCCAAATAAAAAAGTGGAGTAGGAGTTTATGTCAAAGTAAATAATTAATAGTGGTGATAGCCTGTAAGACCTTTGCCTCAATTCGAGCGATCCTGAAATCGATCCCGGGTACGTACGTACCTCAAACTTTTTTGCGCGTTGGATGCAGTCAAATAGGTATCACAGGTAAATATGTTTTGAAGGTGAAGGAAAACATCGTGAAGAAAGTTGCATGCCTAAAAGGTCTCCATAATATGAGTATGAAGTTTAGTAATCTGCACTTGGCCAGCGTGGCCTATGCCAATCCTTTTCATTCTAGGAGAATACCCTTGCTCAGCAGTTGGCCGGTGCGACGATGGGTTGAGACGATGAAATTAGGCAGGAGCACCTCGGCTCAACTCCTCTCTGCCGGTGTGTGTGTTGTGCCTATAAAGAGGAAGGGAGCTGTATGATGGCGTCCATACTTCGTACGTCGGAACTGCACAGCTGCTATCGCCAGTGTGATAAGATCCAAGTGTTACAACTAACCAATCTTCAACAAGCTTTCAATTTGACTTTTTACTGCACCTACAGCACATCTTGTATTGTAGCTAACATTGAGCCTTACTCGGTAGTAAGACTCAAGGTACTTTTCTCATTTCGCATTTTGTCTCTTGTTTTGCTTATGATTGATGCTTACAAGTCTGTTGGCGCATTTTTTTTATTGCGTAGATATGTAGGCAAAGCAAACAACTGAAGCAAATTTTAAAACTGTGATATCAGAATCCAGTTAACGGTGTATAATTTCCTGTCTCTTGTTGAAAATAAATTATAGGTCTATGCGGTAAGCTAGTGTTGGTTTGTGTTTTGAATTCGTAGCTACCTCCTTATGTAATTGGTTCATGATGCGAAGCAAACAACCTTAACATAGTAATACCATTAGTCACTAAACCGTTACTTACCATGGTAGGTATGCCAAGATTGCTATGTCTTACTATCTTCTGCTTAATTTAAATAATCCCTATCATCTATGATATCGTAATCGAACCAAACTATCAACGAGAACATGTAAAAAATAAAACTAATCGAACTGTTACCGTGTAATTCTCACGGATTTTTCTTTCTTGGAAAACTTGCCAGTTAAATAATCAATTTAAAGCGGATCGCTCACAATACCAAGAGACGCGGCGTAGCTGCAGCTCGGGCTCCTCCAAATGTAACGCTTTTGAAAGAACAACGCTAAACAAAATACAGACACAAGTAACTTAAAGAAAACTAATATAGGTCACAACCATTTCTTCAAAAAATAAATACGGTGAGCGCATCAGCGCCTACCTTGCCTAATAAATAGTTTAGATAGTATATTTAGAAGAGTACTTACTAGAGCGACGAGCTTACGAGAACTTTTTTTTTTAAAAGCACTTCGGTTGCTTTGTTCGTATACTGTCTTTCCGCCAAAACTGATAACTGATTTTTTGGGTACTTCCACTTCTCCGATTGAATTGCTCTTAGTGATTTACTTAGAATTAGTGTAAAACTGCTTATCCAATAAGCGTTTAATTAATTGAGCTAGGTACCATATCAAATACAGTCACACATATTGTATACACATATTGTCTTTAAGTTTCATTTTCTTCTCTAAAAATTCTCAAGTTTATCTCTACTAAGTAGATAAATAGGCTCCACCGCGTCAACATCAATACTAGGGATTGCAATGCTGGATCCGCAATCCAGCAATCCAGCTGGATCCAGCACGTTTTTAGGGCTTGCTGGATCCAGCATCTGACGCTGGATCCAGCGGTGCGGATCCGCAATCAGCTAAAAATAAGTAACTAACTTTCTTTTTACGCAAAAACCATCGAATGTATTTCAGAAAAGTAAAAAAAAACTGTAACATGTAATTGATTGGCTTCTCAAACCTGAAATTATATTATAACTTCAACTTCTTTTTAGTGGGGATTAGGATATAAATGGGATCGGGTATGCAATTTTATATCGAAAATTAGAATCGAGACTGAGAAACTGAGTGGCCTACAAATTTAGCAAAATAGGTACTTAAATGAATAGCTATTTCAGATAAATGTTGCGTATAAAGCAAGCTATAACTTTAAAAGAAAGCACGGTACGTTTTTGGGTCAAACGTTTTCGTTCTGGAAATTATTTTGCCCTACAAAACAAACTCCGCGGACAGCCGGAGATCCTAGTTGACAATGAAGAATTAAAGTTAATGATCGAAGCGGATTCATCGCAAACCACGTCATAGTTAGTGGTACACTAACCACTTGTAAATGATAAAACGAGTTTAATTGACTAAAAGCAAATTGGTAAAGTGAAAAAGCTCGAGAAATGGGTAGGTACCGCATGAGTTGAGTAAAGCATAATAAACCAACAAACACGCTATGAGTGCTGCGTTTACATTACTCAAAACCATCGATTTTGGAGTGCCACCCCTACTCAAAACCGTCACATTATTGTGTTAACGTTAAACCACTGAGACTGGTCAATTGCTCTAGCCCACTGCTGCTTCAGCATAACGTTAGACCTCATATTTCACGACAGACGGTCGTTAAATTAAGGAGCTGTGGTTAAAAACACCCACCGTACTCCTCGAACCTTGCTTCAAACAACACTTTCTCCGCAATTTAGACAATTTCTTGCAAGGACCAAAATTCTATTTTTTCAGGATTCAGTCCAAAGATGCTATTGTCTTCAAAGATTTTATTGATTCTCGCTCTCACAATTTTTTCAGCAATGGAATCCCTACCTATAAAATGGCAAAAGTGTAAAGATAATAATGAATATTAGCATACTTCGATTGATTAAATACATACCTAATTTCATTCATAAAAAAGTTTTTAAAAGTTCATATAAAACGCTTTTTTATAGATAAAAAGCTCATATTATAACTACAAATAAATATAAGAAGTTAGTTATTAAAGTTTCTACAGTAAAAACATAAAAAAATATTGCATTTCTTTGAAAAATCTATAAATGCTGGATCCGCGCTGGATCCAGCTGGATTTGCTTCGATCCAGCAAAAATCCAGCTGGATTGAAAATGCCGCTGGATTGCAATCCCTAATCAATACCTAGTTAACTTTTTCAAACCTTGAAAAAAAGTTCGAAGATCGGTTACGTATAGAGAGTCTATTTTTATTTTGAGAGAAAGTTATGTTTTTAACTGACTTCTTTATAAAAACAACATTTCTATCAAACGACTTGCTGCGACTTATAGTTTCAGTTGGTTGGTTTAAGATTTTTTGTATCTAGTTACGAGTGCAAAAAAAGTACTTTTTCGCTGACTTTACCTAGTTACCCTTGCCGTAGATCCGTACTCTGTATGAAGAGTAGGTAAATATATACCGATAATTACAAAATTCAGGTTTTAAACAACCACTATTTAGTACACATAGGTACCTATCCAAATTAAGTAGGTACTTAGGTAAGTACTTTTTACAAGATCTGATAAATATAATTTTATGAGAATTTTTCATTCCAGACCTACCTACTCAGGCGTTCACCCATAATCCGAAAAAAAATGTATGTACCTACTCGTACCTAAGGAAGTTATATGAATTTCTCATTTGCTGTGAATAAGTAAGTTGTCTATAAAATATATAATTTGTTGCTTCGGAATGTGGAAATATTGCCTAGGTACAGAAATATGAGCAATGCGTGATATACCTACTGTCAATCTGTCCAATGAATTTGGGCTTGCCTGTGCATATAAATGGTGCGATGGTGTCACAATGCAAATTCTTAAATATATTGCCAATTACCTTAAGAAGAGTTTATTCGTAGCGTGCTCCAAACAAACGTAGTTTGGTTCTCATTTGAATACTTAGAGTCTGTAAGAGTTTATATGAGCCCGTGTGATTTTAAAACTACGCATTTTTATAGAAATTGCGAAAACCACAGACACAGATGTTTATTTCTAGAACGTCTCTACAAAATTTTATTGAGTTTGATGAGAACCAAACCATGTTTGTAAGGAAACCGCTGGAGCGCGCTAGGAAAACTTTTCTTAAGTTAAGCTATAAGGTTCATTTCATGATGATTTCCTGCGTTCGATTGCTCGTTGCTGGATGGTTGTGATCCCTTCCATAATTCACATAAGGGTAGGGCCTTTATAGCATAATAATGCCAACCATCTCCCAGATCCTTCGACTCATAGGTTTAGTTATCTTTAGTGACAAAAATAATTAATCACTCGTCAGTAACAACCGGTGCCAACATATACCTATACTCCAATATACTCTCCAAGCAAGTCCAAGGCACAGATGAAAGGTGAAGGTCTAGTTCGAACTTTCAAAGTCTGTCACTCCTCCAGTTTCCGACTTGGCTCAACTTTATAATCATTAATATAATATGCATACTATAGTCGTAAAACTCGGCTCCACCACCCTCCCTTAACTGTGTAAAATATTAAAAATCTCCCCACCTATAGACACCTATAGAATACATCTACAGACTTAAAAATTGAATAGCAATCATAAAAGATCAATAATGACGAAATATTATCAAAATGAAAATCAGACAACTTATCAGTGGGTTAGCGAGGTTTTTATGCTCGAAGACTCAAGCGCATAAACTAGCACTTACCGCGCCCTTGAATACAAGCCCTGTATGCCTAAAGAGGTACAATGCCAACAAGAACGTAGACACTCAATATGCTATTTACAATTATCCAATAAACCGATACCGGTTCGGAATTGTGATGGGATGTTTAATTCATTCGCCAAAGATTCAATGTTTCATTTTATCGTTCAACTGCTCTATATGGAACATTATAAATTACTTTAATTAAAATACCTCAGAAAAATTCTGATCAGTTTTGGGCTCATCTTCGACTAATTTTGGCAGAAGATGTGCCTTGCGTTTCATTGCATTTTAATACTGCGGCTTTGTATGTGTTAAGCTGTAAGTAGTTTCTATATTATATCAAAAATGTACTGCAAAAAAATCACACTTTATTAAAATGCGATAGCAGCTGCAGCAATGATATTCTCTAAACACACAGTCTGTCCTTCAACACTAAATTTTTTTTAAACCATTTATTATAATTACTTTAAAAAATTAACGACGAATTATAATATTATCATCATTATTATCAACTGATAGACGTCCATCATGACGAAGGACGTCTATAAAACGACGTCCCTACAAAAGAACTATTATATGTGGACCCCACATAGGTCTTTTGTAAGGACTTCCAACGCCACGGTCTTGCATCGTCTGAATCTAGCGGTTACCGCTCCCAGATACTCGTTTCATCTACCTACTGGGGCCCTGGCGGCTCTCCTCACTCATGCGCTTTCTGGTGCGAGGTCGCCTTATAGCTAAGCCCTTTGGACCCCAACGCGTTTTTCGATCTATGTGCCCACCCATTGCCACTTCACCTACATAATTGAGTGAAAATTAGCTGTAATCCACATATTATACTGACTGGAGTAGAGCTTTCCCGAAATGAAAGTCAAGGTCTCTTTCGAATGGTACATTCGTCACTGAATGTCGTGATCTAGTATTAAAGTACGTGTAGAGTTTTGGGAATTCGATTTCATGGATCTAGAGTATTCTAGAGGTCAGACTACCTTTTTCTTGAGTCATTTTATAATTTCGTCGTGCATTTACCATTAAAGCTTCTGAGAAACCAACTCGATCTTCACAATCACTCTAGCCAATTTTTTTTCAACCAATTTTAGTTGTCAACCTTACTATAATAGTAGTATAAAGTATTTAAATAATGATACCGAATACCAATGAATAACATTGAGTTCCGTTTCCGCTCTCGATGCTGGAATCGCTTAGATTTGGTAGCACTTAATAGATTACTTTAAAAAGCTCTGACCTTTGCAATTGAATGTTAGATAGTACTTATGAGTTTACATATTTTAAAAACTATTAGCTTTTTCCACGGCTTCGGGCCGAATTCAGATTATTTTGTATCTGCGTGACTATTCGCTGTATTAACACTGATAATTTGAATGAATGCTTCCGAATAATCAATCAGTCCTGTGACGCATCATTACAATTTCATTAAGTAGGTATATAAAGCACACGCCAAACCTCTTATATTAATAAAATCTGCATCAATGTTACCAGGGCTAGAGTAAATTTGCAGTCGCAATTCGCAGAATTTGTAATAAATCAGTCTTAATCAAATAACATATATTAATATAAAAGCGTATGTAACGAATAACTGCCAATTAAATACAAATAAATTATATAAATAATCCAGTTGCACATGTAATTAAATAATTTCTTGATAAATGTAGTTCCCATACTTAAATCGCTTTAGGCGTTGTCCGCTGATCACGTATCTGAGGCACATGGGTAGATACAGTAGAGCCTCGATAATCCGTACTCTGAATAATCCGAACGCCGCTGTAATCCGAACTGCCGACTGCCCCTCTCTCTCCCTTACCGTGACCGCTGATCTTATATTTTGTTACGCAAGAGACTGACGAGTCTGGGAATGACGAGTCTTTTGTTGACAATACTTCAGCTTTAAACGTCAAGAAAATTCCTCATTCACAAGCTATATCAGCACTGAACACTTGTTTAGATTGGGCTGATGAAAATGACTTGTCTTTATCCGAAAAGATGATGCTGCGTAATTTGAGGGACAAAGCCTTTTTTTGGTCAACAAATAGAGCCCGCCAAACTAAAATTGATGACTTTATGAATAAGTAACCTATTTTGTGGTTTAAATATGTGTTTTATAGTACCTGAATAAATATTTTTTGTCAAAATATATTTGCATTTTTTTTAACATACTGTAATCCGAACGCTCCGTGAGTCCGAACAGGGGTTAATTTTTGGTAGTTCGGATTATCGAGGCTCTACTGTAGATATCTGAGGTATCAAGTTTAATATGACCTTGTTTTTTAAATTTTTACTTATGAATTTCACAGAATGATACCTTACCTAATGCCTAACAGAAAATATAATGTGAATAAAGTAGGTATCTTAAATTATATATTTATATTAAATTAAATAAAACATGCACGTGTTATTTAGGTAGAAGCAAAATACCGGAAGAATATAATATTTTTACTCATTTTATCCGTATTTCTTACTACCAAAAATGTATTTTATTGGAAATAGGACTTTAAATATTTATAACAGGAAAAGTGAATACATGCTATCATTAATTGCGGAACAATTTATTAATTTCAATCTGACACCTCTCAGCTCTATCGCTAGGCTATAGCGGGCTGTGTGTGTGACTGTGTGATTGTAGTTCGTAAATCGTAGGTATGTAAATCCTATACTGTTCAAAGATCTACGATTTATGAAATGTTTATTGACGAGTATATCATAGCTAATTAAAAATATACTAGAGCTTGATTTTATATTTTATATATTTATAACAGTATTCACAAATACTGTAAATACTTAAATATACCTCGTTCTCGTACCTCATTGAATGGCTAGGCTAATATGTTGACCAAAGTAACTGCCAGACCTCCGGTCACTCGTAGACTCCACAAGACGGGATTACAGGTCCTTTGAAAAAAGGATCTGGCATTCTCGCCCCACGAACCCATAGGAAAAGACCTTTGACTGCGGTAAACCTTACTTAGTATCAAAATTGAATATCAAATCAGGTTACAGATTTTTCATCGTTTTACAGAAACGATAAAAACATAACGCCTTAAGAAGTAAATACCGTACATGGTGAATAGGCTGCATTTACGATGAAACAAATTGTTATAGTTATTAGGGCAGATTAATAGATACACGATATATGGTTTAATTAATTTAATTTTCCTAATACAGACATCTCTGCAATATGTTAAGAAGTGCAGAAAATACATAAAGTATATATTATTTAATGACATTTAAGTTTACTCTGGCAATGGACTCAAATGGGCGGACAGCAAAACTGTAATAAATATCGGATGTTGTTTATTAAAAATTTAGCCTTTAATATACGTTCCGGCCGTATTAAACAGGATGTTAACGAGTGTTCTTAATCAATTAGGGAGTTTTATAGTTTTATTTAACATCATTGAGTGTAATGTAATAAACTTCTTTTTTTCATTACGATGTAAGGTTATTTATGCCTGTATGAAAAATTAAATGGATTTCATTTTATTTACATAAAATTCAATTTTTCAAATTATACTACTACTTTTATTAATAGCCAGGTCAAAATTTCCACAGAGCTATTCATAGAATTATTGCAAACCCACAACTATTTTTTGGTTATTTTGACTGGTCTATAGCTATCGATTTAGTGAAAGCTGTTTTATGAAAAATATTGGTGATTTATTCGTAGATTGCCTAGATTTACAGAAAAGATTTTGACAAAATGACACGTCACATACGCTCCAATGCCCGTATCTTTACCTAAACGTGCTATGTACCTATTACTAATTAATTTTAATTCCAAAATAATTAATAGGAGGCTCTGTTACAGTCGAACTATGTAGATACTCATGACATGCCCCATATTATATCTAGGTACATAGGGCAAAATTTTGTATAGCAGTCTACATTATTTTTAGTATACCCAATGAAGTTTGACCTTTATGTTTCTATACCACAGAACGCAATGATGTTATTGTTTTTTTTCGATCATGTCAGAGATTAGGCCTTTTAATTTTTATGCTTCTACATTAGTAGATAAAGGTAGGATAAAATATTTACTGTTGAATAGGCACGGTGTACCTATGTCCTATATGAATATATAAATACTTCAAAATTTTAGTTTCAGTATGTTGTTCAGTTTCAGTATAAATATTATTATCAATAATAATTATTGTTGATGATGAATTGATAATGTTACAAAACTCATAAAACTGTAGATAAATTTGTCTTCAGTTTTTAAAATAATAAGTATTTTAAAAAACTGAAGACAAATTCATAGCAAATAGAAGATGCACATTCGTATCTATAAAATATTATTTATCTCATATACCTACTTAGGTAGGTACATTTTTTGAATAGTCACATTTAATTCAGGTCATTTAACCTTATTTACGTCACGCAGGAAGTGAATGCCCGTTGATCCGTGTAAATATTGTTCAACGTGACAAGTGTTCAGCTTTCAGTATGAACTTTTACTTTATCGGTGGCTATGTAACAACATGACTGTACTTACCTGATTGTAACTTGAACTTGATTCGCAGACTATTGGAATGTCAATCGCCTTCTAAAAGAGTCAAGTGTGAAAGGCGCGTGTCACTAGGCACGACGGTATTACTCTATACTGCACTAATAAATAAAATTGAAACGAATGTCTGTAATTTCGAAATAACTATACCTCATATTAAACTCATATGGTTATTTGTACGGTACCATAACTGAGTCACACGTTTTTAAAAATTTGGTCTGTCTGTCTGTTTGAACAGGCTAATATTCGGAACGACTGAAGATATTTTGATGGGACTTTCACAGACAAGTGAGTATTAACCAAGGAGCAACATATAGGCTACTTTTTAATCGAAAAGAGAAGTGTTTTTCTACCTATATTAATTGGTATTGGAGGTACCTACCAAGTAAAGACTATATAGTTGAACTCAAGGACCCAACTCCTCAACCCTGATGCTGTAAGGAATTGCATTCCTTAATCGCTGTGATCTCACGGGATTTTTAAAGAATAATTCCATTTAAGTAAATGTTTTTGCGAAAGTTACAGAGATACCTTTCATTCCGGAGACGACGGGCTACTATGGATAGGCTGCGTTATGTCCTGAAAAATCAAAGAGTTCCCGCGGGATTTTTAAAAACCTAAATCCACACGGACGAATTCGCGGATATAAGTATTAAATAAAATTAAGAAACAAGTAATTATGTATCGAAACCGCAGGCAAAACTAGTAGTTATGTTATGATTTTTATAGCAGTGTCTATTGGGTATTTATAGATATGTCTATTTAAACAGGCGAACGTTTTTAGTAAGGCTTGGTGTGCATTTACTGAAAATGCTCGGGCTACATATTATAAGGTATTTATGAGCGTTTTGTGTCTATCTGTGGTGACCCTATCCGCCATACCAATAAAGTATTAAAAAAAAAATTATGGTCATGGTCATTATTATCACATATTTTTGTTAACAGTTTCAACAGTTGAACTGATTTTGATGATGCTTTTACAAGTAGATGCCTATTCAAGGAGTGGTTACTTTACTATGTTAAATTCAATTCATTAAAAATTATTCAAAATTTCAATGGATAAAAATTGCTTTATTTAAAATAAAATCCACGTTGATGAAGTCGAGAGCAAAAGTGCGAATCAAAAAATTATAATAATTATACATCACTACCCATATTATAAATTAATGCGAAGGTCCTTCAATCACGTAGCAACGGAGCAACGGATCGACGTGGTTTTTTGCATGCGCATAGTTAAAGACCTAGACAGGGCTACTTTTTATCTCGGGAAGTCAAAGAGGAATTTTAAAAACCTAAATCCACGCGGATGAATTCGGGGGCATCAGCTAGTAACTAAATAATCCTATGTCCTGAGAAGAAATAACGGAAGTCAGACAAAATAAGATTACGAACGATAAGTCTACAGTTTGTGCAGCTCTTTATCTGTGGGTTCCTGTGCCCATACGTAGATGCACAATTACTTACAAGCCTTTTTTCTGAGAGGGAAATTCAATGCGTAATTGAACGTATTTACGAATTAATTACTTCCGACTAGAGCTTGAATTCTCACTAATTTACCTAAATACAGTAAAGTAGTAAAAGAAGTGGCAGTATTGAGTGGTGATAGCATAGTGGTTAGCACGTCGGCTTTCTTTTCGGGAGGTTGGAGGTTCGATCCCGGGCACGCACCTCTAACTTTTCGGAATTATGTGCGTTTTCAGCAATCAAATATTAAAAGTTAAGGGGCATGAGACTTGACAGGGTCCAGTTTAAGAAATTAGCTATAGTATCGACTATAACTCAAAAATTAGACGGTACTAGAGCTAACTTCTTAAACTGGACCCTGTCAAGTAAAGATTTTTATATAAACCTGTGAGGATGATACTACCATTGGCGCAATTAAAACGCTACAAGACTACTTTGTCGTATTACTTTACAATTGCGAAAAACCAATTAAATTTGAATTTCCCGGGCAGACCCGTCGCATCCACCTTAGTATTACAGTAGTTAAAACCATCTTATGGGAGTTATGGGATAAGTACCGCGAGTTCTTAGTTCGGGGCGAACCTATAGTATATTATTACGTATTTAAAGTATATAGAATATAGATATAATGTAACTCTAAAAAATTTAACCTCGAATTATCTAATAAGTAACTTCGTAATAATTATAATTCAGTAAACGCATACCGCCACGAACTATATAATATTTTTTACTAATATTCTTATTTATGGTCCTACAAAATGTCCTTTATCATTCGTTTATGGCATTTATAGAACAAGTTTCTTATCGGCTTCTTCTCGATGGCCTTCCGAAGTCCGAACCGATTTCTAAATGTGCCTTTATTATTGAATTTCATGTTTCTTTATTATTGATTTCAATATTTTTTTTATTAAGCTATTAAAATGTTGAACATTATTTACTTATAAGTAATGTAAGTATGTTTTGTAACATGGGGTTTCTTTTATCAAGCAAAATATACGATAAGTAGGTACTAAACATATTACATTTTATTATTAGGTAGTACCTACTAGGTAGGACAGTATTTTTGCCAAAAGTCGTGCCAAGTGTGGCTTGTCGGCTTGGCCAATTTAAAAGGTAGGTACAAAACTTGAGACAAGGTTTTATTTAATCATTACATTTTTTGAAGCCGATCCTTATTATAGAACTATAAATGAAATAAGTAGGAGGAATAGAGCATTTTCCTACGGGAATGTTATTGAAAGTAAGGACTTTTAGACATGACTCATGGTTAAGTAACCATAATTATTAAATAAGTAATATAAAAAGCGTGTCAATCAAAATGTATTTAATAACCCTAGTATAGAAGTTACATAGGTATTTCTTAGTAATTGCCGTAAAGAAACATTTTATTAAGCATTCTTTGTTAGCACACTATGAAGTTACACGTTGTAACAATGTTACACATAAAATGTAAGTAGGTACTTAATGAATTTTTGTACAAACTAAAAAGGACAATTTATTGCTCTATCTTTGAGTTTCTCAGACAAAACAAATATATTAGAATCCAACCAATCACTGATTAGTCAAAGTGTCTATTTTCGGTCTATTTTAGACCACGATGTAGGCTACTATCCAAGGGGATAAACAATGGTTAGATTCGTAATACCTGTCCGATGGTACTACAAGTAGGCAGATCTCATTTGCATGCTGCTGCGAAAAAAAACAGTGTTGTAAAAGGTATCTAATAGCTGACATGTCGCCCTTGCGGCCGGTCACGTTAATAACTCGACTAGTGGGTAAGTTCTGTAAAAGGTTTACTGCAGGCTTTTTAATTGATATAAATACTATTTATAATTTTGATGGATAAAACGATTTTGAATCTTTTACCTGCAAGTCACGTAGTTACGTAGTTCGACATTAGTCCAATCAACAATCAAGGCATTATCGCGGCTTTGGGGATGCTTTATCGATGCAGAATCCGTGAGATGTGTCGCATTGATTGTACTTGGGTTGTAGATTGCAGAGTTCTTTCTTTGTATTATCAAAATAAAAAGTATTAGTCTAAATGAAATAGTCATAATTTATAATAGTCTAGCGACTTTTGCAACCCTTTGTCGACGCAAAATCCGCGAGAGAGCTGTGTCGTAGATTGCAGGCTACGGATTATTTTCATACATAGGTTTATTAAAAGAAAACTCTCTTAGAAAACTCTTAAACTTCTGATAATCTTAATGAAGTTGCGGCCGTGGCTAGTGACCACCCTACCGGCAAAGTCGTGCCACTAAGCGACTTTAGAAACTGCCATACCCCTTCCACGTTAGCCCGCTTCCATCTTATACTGGCATCATCACTTACCACCAGGTTAGATTGCAGCCACGGGCTAACTTGTATATCTCAATAAAAAAATATATACCTAACCACAATGTTCTAAAAATCAGCTATGCAAATTGTAAACCATAGCTGGGTTTTTACAATAGAATGTATTATTTTGACCATTGAGATTTTGACACCTACCTACTCAATATTTTAAAAATATTTACTCATACCACACACCGTAATCTGTTACCGTAGCACTTTTTTAAAGGTTTTTATTGGATATAACTTTGTTGCAAGTCAAGTGTAAACCTACCCAGCATCTGTATCAGTATCAAAACAATAAGGCAATTGTTGTCATGTAATGAAACCCAAAAGGTGAAATCCGAAGGCAACATTCAACGCAATATTAGCCTTGAAATACTAACCCCCACGTGGTTGACTAATGTGGTACCTACGTACAATCTTGCAAGCAAGTATAATAGTTGAATATCTATTTTTCTTTAATTTATATGTACGACAATAGGTGAGTATTTTAAAGTCTCTACGTAGGTTTTAAATACATATTATAAATGTGGCAAATTCTGGAATTATGTGTAATTTTGCGAGTAGGGAAAGACAAATCTTTATTTTTTACTAGCCGATGCCCGCGACTTCGCCCACGTGGATTTAGGTTTTCGAAATCCCGTGGGAACTCTTTGATTTTCCGGGATAAAAATTAGCCTATATGTGATGGACACTATAATAGTGTAATATCTTTGATAACATAAGGACCATAGCAGACACGATACTTTTAGCATCAGCGATCGGGATTTTTGCGACTGCATCGATGTTGCAACTTGCACGACATTTTGTCGACTTTCTGCATTTGATTGCTGTGTTGAAATTGCGCATTTTAGCGGTAGTTTCGATGATGCATAGCGTTTTGCAGATGCTAAAAGCATCGTGTCTGCCATTGCCCTAAAGCGCAGTAGCACCAACTTTTGACAGCTAGAACTACTTATATACAATACAGTGTGATGATCGCGACAATATCGCGCTTGATACCTTTTTGAGCCATCACAACTTTTAGTGCTCTGCGACCTCTTTCTTTACCATAAGGACATTTTGCTTATTATTTTCAAATTAATCAATACCAGTAGATAGCTACCTAAGATGAGGTTTCAATGATACCAAAATAAATATTTTATACTTACCTTAATTTTGACATTGAGGAAACGCATTTTAAACCACGCCAAAACGACGCGTACGCAGGCAACCTTATGTGATATTATTAAAGGCTGGCTTCTTTTTGTAACATGCCTCGGCTTCCCGCATGTTCTAGTAACGCTTGACCTGCCAGCCTTGTACCACACTGGAGACATAATATTTTAGTATAAACCGATTTGTCTAATAACTGTCTGACTTACTACTTAGTAGGTAATTACTCGTAGCTTTCAAGTTCACCTACAGTTTAGCACTGGTGAATATGGACTAACTAACGTAACGGATTGGTACTGGCTTTTAAAAGTCTTTTCTTTTAGGACCTGTCTAACTATAAAAAAGTAAGTATGATGGAATTTGGATATCGAAAATATAGATACCTACTACCTACTAATATCTATTATGTTATGAAGAGGTGAAATTTGTAAGTTTGGACGTAAGGAGTAATCTCCGAAACTAATGGTCCGATTCTAAAAAACTCGTACACTTTCCATGAGTGCTATTGGTTATAAACCTACCGACATCACGGAGACGAAGCCGCGGGAAAAAGATAGTCAGGGATAATCAATGTTGCCTAATTCATAACTTGAATGGAGAACCTCCACCCTTTTGAAGTAGATTGATGGAAAGAGAATTAATTTTGTAAGTAAATAGAAATAGTCAATTGTTTCTCGTACATATTTGGCAATATGAAATAAGTGATATACTCTAAATAGCCAATTGCAAATAGCTTAATAATGTCATAAAACAGCCACTTATAGATTTAGTTAGGAGATAAAGTGTCGAGTCGTATGTAGAAATGAAATACCTACTACCTAGACTCTAGACGTGCGATTTAGTTGCACTGTCTACTAAATTTATTTGGTTGACCGAGTCAAGGCCTTGCAATATGAGCCGCAAAATTTTTGTGTCAACTTTACGAAATTTAAATTAATCTTAGGGACAAATCCAACGGAATTCCATACCTGCGTCCGCGCGACATTTTACGCTCGATTTTTCCGCACACTGTTTAGTGACTAGACCCTAATGTAAGACATGTTCACTGTTCATACTATGACAATAAAATTTTAGGGGAGCGCTATATCTATGCAGATAAATGCCGAAGAAAAACCTCGTAAAATTTCGCTTTTATCCAGCCTTATAAAACAAAAATTTAATGTTGTAGGTAATACCTTAAATCGAGGTGTCTGCTAGTCACAAAACTTGCGGAAGTCAGCTGTCATTGTCAATTTCTAAAAGATTTAGCAACTTAAACTTGCAGAAAATGACTGGTGCAAGCGATCAAGTGAGTGAGTCTGGCAAGTGTGCTTCTGCAAGTTTCATTATTAGTGGACATTTGGCCAAAAAGAACAAAGCGCTCAAACCCATAAGATGCGGATGTCTTTGATGGACTGAAAACGAGCTTTTACGATTGTGAGCGATTTTTAGAATGCGTAAGCCAAACATTCTGAAAATTAGATCCGGAATTAATTCAACTGTAGGTACTGAATCTACCTACCTAAGAATTATTTTGGTTGAAGTTTTTTTGTTTAATTGCGTGGTAAAAAGTGCAAAGTGCAAAAGTGGAAATGATACAAACTCATTGTATCGTTTCCTCTTCCATTATTTAACTTCTATTAAATACTTAAGAACTACGAAACTACAGTAGCCGGCGATAAATATTGTACATGGACCTTTAGAAAGAGCTTTCGGCTTCGTTGAGCGTTGTCTCAGTTACTCATTCCTATGTGACGTTTTGTCGGTCTCAACGACAGAGACAATGCTCTGCGAAACCTCTATCTCTTTCTAAATGTCGATGTACTATATTTCTTGTCGGCTACTGTACTGAGCGATCTGAATTTGTAAAGTGTCCGATTCCGGACGTTTCAAACCGATTGTATGTCTATAATATTATATGATTCACGCGATGTTACTTTATTACTGTGGAAAGGTCAAAACAATCTATTACATTTGAATTGTTGTACATATTATACACATTTTATTATATTTAGACAATAGTAGTTTTCAAGTGCTCGTGCGTAGAGTCAGCGACAAAGCTAGGTTAGCATAGCACATATTCTCTCTATACTCTTTATCGGTAATCGGGAAATAATATTGATAAAAAATAAGTTAAAAGGGACGGTAAAGTGGCCGAAAAACAAGTAGACCAATCTGATGTCGAGATGGCAATCGGAGTGGGGACGCCCCGCACATCCTCACAATCCCCGCGCTAACCCGGTGCGGGATAGCGTGGGTAAAGTGCGGGTGTGCGGGGCATCCCCCCACCTCATACCCCGATTGCCATCTCGACCTGTCGCGTACTAATAGGTACCTATCTACTACACGCCTTACTCCAAAGCTATAAAAATTCCTTCACACGTTACACGTAGGTACCATTCATATCGTCGAGATTATGCAGGTAGGTGAGAAGCAGAATAGTTGTGACCCAATTTTGGTAACATAACAATTCGCATTTAGATACTATCGCACTGTTCATTACTAATCGTGTTGTCTATCTGAGATTTAATCTGAGAGCAACTACTAGAAATCCAGGTTAAAAGCTTCCTCTTCATGAACATATTGTTTTAGTAATTAAATCGAAACTGATTTTATAACTAAACTAGCCTATGCCCGTGATTTCGTCTGCGTGGACTACACAAATTGCAACCGTTGCGCGTTTAAAAACGTGGTGTATAAAGGCTCTAATAGGTACCACTACCGATACGTAAATATTAGATACACATATACCTAAATTGACCTTCTGAGATGTTATTCTTTTCTTTACAAATGTATTGTTTAATTTATTCACATACCTGCATTAAGGCTGTCATGTTTTTTTACATGAGTAGGTATATAGAGTGCCCCTGACATTTATAATAGTTTCTCTTATATTGTCATTACAAATATTACATAGTTCTCGGTAACAGAACAAAAAAAGACAAAGTGCTTCCTCGTTACTTCCTGCCTAATGCTTCTAGATAGAAATGACTGACTTACCTATATGTAGCTAATCAGCAGTGTAAATGCGAATGCGAATGAGAATATTTTAAAATTTCAAAAAAAGCGCGCGTAAAATGTTTGACAGGTTTGACGTTTCGTGTCGGCCATGTTTAAATTGAACATAGTCGAGCCGGTATTGGTTAATTGACTGAATTTAGTCACAGAAAGTTCATTCTAAAAGTTTTGTTTTGTTTTGAGGTTAGTTTTGTTATTTACCAAATTTAACTGATATTTAAGGGACAAAGTGGCATAAAAACATGAGTAAAACATAGTTGTAACAAGGCTGATTAATATTAGATTTGATCAGATCTCTGGAATTTGTTTTTCATAAATGAGACATTAATTTAGAATGTAGGAGTATGATTTAATAAAAATATCTAAGTGTTATCTATTGTATTATTATTTCATATGCATGCATATAATAATTTCCTTTTTGATTATTAAAAACATTCGCTAAATATTAGCATAATTTTTGCGAATGCGAATGCGAATATTGAAAAATATGCGGATATTCGCGAATGCGAATGCGAATGCGAATATCCGTTACATCACTAATATGTAGTAGGTATACACTTTCCGAGAAAAAAATGGCAGTCAATAAGTGAAAACTTAAAACTATAAAATCATAGTAGATTATACAACATGGAGGTAATGGTCTTACGTCACGGGCGCCGGGATAAATCCCAAGCGTAACGAGGGATTTAAGAATAACTTCCGAAAGCATCCCGCGCAGTTCCGAAAGCTGCTTACTAAATATTGGACTGCGCAGTTCTCGGTCCTGTGCAGTTTGAACTGCGCAGGCAAGACGGAACGTGTGGCCAGAGCATAAGGGTGATTTCCAACAGAGAATTAATTCGATTCGTAGCAGATTTCGATTTAGGTACCTGTTTTAATATTGTTTTGACATTTTCATACAAGACTTGTATGGAAATGTCAAAACAATATTGAATACTACTTTAAATGGTGGTACTAGGGCCCCAGAATGAGAATCCATATTTTGACAAAGATCTGTAAAGTTTTTTCGATGGAGGTGGGAATGTCCGTCTTCAACAGCTATCTTATCACTGGTATAATCAGTAAAAGTCAAAATCTACTACCTGATACGATAATAATCTAAACGAAGATCTGTAAGTACCTATATCAAAGCAATCAATGGAACAATCACGAGTTGATAAAACAAGATCTCCTTTGTTTGGACAAATAGAAATAAATGTAATGTTGATTAAAATTTTGATGAAAATAAAGTTTCTATAATTGTTCAACCTTTCAATACGATCGATAACGAAAATTTTCAGTACGCAGTTTCAAGAACAGATTGTTTCATAAGAAAGTGGGAACAGGATTTCAACGTGGAAAGTGGAAAGCGAGGCCTTTAGAAAGCTGATTTTAAGAGTGTATATCTCCAAAACAACAAAGAATGGCGACCTACAATACACATTCGTTCAAAATCATCATGTCTTATGTAACTTTTTAGTAATAGAGCAATTATCAGGTTATGACCCGTTATAAAAGTTAGGCATGATAATATAAAACAATGTTGAGTGTTTAAAAGTGATTAAAACCGATATTATCTCTGGCAGTCAACCTTGCATGCATTTTTCACATAGTTCAAGTTTCCGCACGGCCACTTTTAAATTGCCTCTCGTAAATTTGCCTCGTAGAGTAAACATATTTCGGTTTATTTGCAATACAAAAAATAATTTATATATCCTTTGGATGGCCAGTAATACAATAATAAATACTAGACGATAAATAAAATAATCATTCATATAATGCTTCTATTCTGTTTATACTAATACCTAATTATAAAGTAGCGGATGACAATAGCAATAGCCTGCCATCATCATCCACGATTTCATCCACGTACCTATGTTTAGGTATTTAAAAACCCTGTACGAACTTTTTAATTTTCCAAAAAAATCTTGTGAAGTAAGAGCAAAAATGTGTACTTTTCAAAGTTCAACCGCTGAACGGATTTTGACGCAGTTTGGCACGGACATACTCGTAGGTAGCTTGTATCCGGAATACGGACCTATGACATTTTATCCACTGAAGTCAAGGAGATCCCAAGGAATTTTTAAAAAACCTTATCTACTAGTGCGAAAACCTTTATCTACATAATATATCAGTTGGTTTTTATATTTCGTTTCGTTATAATTACGTGCACTCCAGAGCCCAGCTCCTCTATCCTAATGTTGTAGTCTAAGTTCTCCCCACCTAAGCACCGAGGACTGCGAATCTAAGGTCAAAACTCTTTGAATGGGAGAATATTATGTAGTTACATAAAATACAATCTCAGAGATGCAAAACTCCTCCTCTTTACTTCTTCTCGCCTCGTTTACTGACTCCACTGAACTGACTTTTCCTGCTTCGTTTACCGTCGCATGTTTCGCTTGAACTTGAGCAAGTAGTATATTTCCTCCACTGACTGCGATCCTCCCCTTTTATAACTGCTGCTACGAATTCTACAATTAAGATTTGAAATATTCCGTTCCAATTTCGAATTGTCCTTCTGAGTTATTCCTCTGTGTTTAAGATCTTTCTGACAGGTGTGTTGTGTTGTCTTGCTCTTACATTAGGGGGTCATCTTTTTTCTTCTTCTATTGTCTAAGTAGAGATCCTGGTGTCGAGTAGCGGAAACCTGTTATCATTAAATTGTCAAATTTCAACATTAAGCTAGGTGCACACGAGTAATTTTCACATTTTTCTCTACGACGTCACACTACTTTATTTATGCGTATCTTCCTACTCAATCTGTCAATTACCTAAGCACATCATTCATTAATTTCATTGTTGAGAATTTTATATGCAAACAAAGATAATGCATCTTTGTACTAATAATAAACTCCTTAAATAAGGAACAAGAATTGCAATCAATTTAAATAATCCGAATGCATATTTACGTCGGATATAAGAAATATCGTTGGAAATCATGAAAAATGACTATACAACGCATGATCCGACGACTCAGTTGCATTGACCATGATCAATAAACTGTGAGAAAAGTAGCTCCATTTAAATTTCCGCAAGATACGTATACCTCTATATTGATTAGCGGTCACATTTAAACTTAGTTATATGTTACAGTCAGAATAACTTTTAAGACATAATACATACATACATAATGTATGTATGTATTATGACATAATACATTCCACATAGGTGGAATACATGCCTCCTCTTTACTTTCTTAAACCAAATTCAGGATTATGGTGTTAAAAAGAGTTGTTTTCTAAATAATAGGATATCGGTTCATTAATGTAGTGATATCAGAATATTTGACCATGAAATAACCCGTGTGTGGTTTCGGGGTTATTTTTTATACCTTATTTTTGTAATTTTGAATAGATAAATTTTTGAAGAAATATTGGTTAGCAGCAGTTAATAGAGCAGGACACTAAGAACAAATATTGTTGGTTGAGTTTTGACTGAAAATTATTATCGGTTAAAATTGATTTTACATCAATCAACACAGTTTCATACTATGTCCTATCTTTAGATTTTTTTTAAAAAGGCTTCGCCAAGAAACTCGCCTCGCCGATGCAAGCTATCTCTGTCAACATCTATTTGGTAATGATAGCTTGCATCCAGAACACGGGCATAGGGTACTTTTGTGCCGGAAAAACAAAGAGCTCCCACGAGATATTATATTTTAAAAAGAATCCACCCAAAGTCGTGGGCTTTTTTATTTAAATAAAAAAAATATATTAGCTATTTTAATCATGACTAATATTCCCCCTTTCTTATCAAACTAAGCGTAAAGCTCGTGATCGTAGTGGGTACGACAATATTGCAATGGGTTGGGTTTGAAGAAACGCCGACCTTCCGGATTTAAATCCGCTCCTATAACCATTGAGCTATTGAGGCTCAATATAAATACAAAAGAAATCAACTTCTCCTTAATATCCATTATTCATTGGTGCACTTAATTTTATAAATATCCAGCCGCAGAATGAAAATAAGCGTGTGTATGGAAAATAAAAATAAATTTAACAGTACCTACTTACTTATTATCTTCGTTGAAATCCTCGAATCCGTAAAATATACCGCTTGGTCATATTATAATGAATTTCCCTTTAAGGCGTATAGTGGACTCAAAATACAAAACTAGCTTGTACCGGCGAATTCACTGTCAAAACCGTATTCTACCCCGTCAGGGGTTGAATTTTTAAAAAATTCTTTCTTAGAGGATGTCTACGTCATAAAAGCTGTCTGCATGCCAAATTTCAGCCCAATCCATCCAGTAGCTTGAACTGTTCGTTGAAGATCAGCCAGTCAGTCAGTCAGTCACCTTTTCTTTTTGTATATTTAAGATAAGACTAGCTTATGCCCGCAAGTTCGTCCGCATGGACCAACCCCCTATTTTACCCCCTTAGGGTTAAGGGTTAAATTTTCAAAAATCCTTTCTCGCGGATGTCTACGTCATGATAGCTATTTGCATTTCAAATTTCAGCCCGATCGTCCAGTAATTTGTGGATGTCGGTCTTTTGTTTGCGATTCGATTCATACGACCTTGACCTACGATCTGTTGGCGCGCGTAGCGCTTGCATCGTGCGTAGTAAACTGATGTAGATCCTCGTAGCTAACCGATCTAGAAAGGTGAAGATAGATAGCAAAGGTAGATAATTAAATCATAACTTTAATACATCTAGATGGCTTGACCTAGTTGCAACGGGACATTATCATCATCACCATCATCAACCCATCGCCGCGCCGGCTCACTACTGAGCACGGTCTCCTAAGAGAACGGTTTGGGCATAGTCTACGCAGAGTGCGTATTGGTAAACTTCACACACCCTTGAGAACACATTGGAAAACTCTCAGCTGTAAGAAGGTTTCCTCTCGATGCTTTCCTTAACCGTTAAAGCCAATGATTTAATTAAATTCTGATAGTGCTGATTAGATAGCTCTAATAGGTATACATACTGAAATTTTTACACAGTTTGAAGTTTACGATGCAGTGAGAAAGATAAAAATACAATTCTTAAAAGAATCTTGTAACTCGTGTACCTATGTATAAATCTATCACACCAATATTATAAAGATGTAAAGTTTTGTAAGTTTGTTTGTAGGGGCTAATCTCTAGAACTACCAAACCGATTTTTCTGTAGAAAGCTACATTATTCCTGAGTGAAATAGGCTGTTTTATTTTATTAAAAAAAAAAAAAAACCTATGAAAATTGTAAGAAGCAATCCGTGCGAAGCCGGGGCAAATTGCTAGTTATAAAATATGGGTACTGACGTGTACAAAGTAGACTAGAAAATGAACTCTGCTAACTTTATCTATATAAAATCATTATTGTTTACTGATATGACAGAACATGCCGCAGGCGCTTGATCTCAACATACGTGTGCCAGTAGGCGTTGTTCATAATTGTTTATATTAATAATTTAATTAAGTATTGCAATGTATTACCGAACGTAAAGCTCCGTAGCAACAAACTTATATTAATGTAGCCTCTCTTTCTAAATAAATTGTACTTTCACTTTATGACTTTATGACAAAATAATATGACTTTTATATTGTTGATGGAAGCTTTTAAATACATGAGCTACAGATTTTTTAAAAATTATACTTAATAATTATAATACGGATTAAATAATAGACATAATCCTGCTTAGTTATTTATTATTAGATGATGCTCGCGGCTTCACCCGCATGGATTTAGGTTTATAAAAATCTCGTGGGAACTCTGTGATTTTCCGGGATAAAAAGTCGCCTAGTCCGTCCCGAAAATGCAAGTTATCTTTAATACTTAGGTCAAAATAAGAGAGACAGACAGACACCCTTCCGAATTTAGGAGGTATGGATATATGGATTAAATTCCGTGTAACAATTTATTGTATTTAATTTTGAAATGTGGCTTACTTTTTTGAAATCTAATAAAAAGAGTTGAAAGTAAGTTTATCTGTAGTAAGTGATGATGTAGTTTTTAGATGGAAGCAGGCTAACTTCAAAGAACTAGGAAAGGCAGTTGAATCGAACTCGTACCTACCCTTATCGTTTTCAACGCGGTATCGTACCTTTTTTGGCCGTCTTTTCCAGTAGAACTATCACGCATGATCTTCCTACCCGAAATAGCGACAATTTAGAAATTTTGATATGCTTACTTATAGATACTTAATAGCAAAAAACTCAGCTGGATAACTTATTAGTTAATACTCAGCTGAATTCAAGTAGCTCAAGGCCGTACGTATTAGGTTAGTAATGTGATCGCCGCGGGCGGTCAAGCGTTCAGGCGACCTGGGTCAACGCTAAGTTTCAAATTCGTTTCTATACGATTCTATATTTATATTCACATGTAACTAAGCGACTAGCACTTAGTGATTGAATTTTTTGTTAAAAAAATTGATTTCGCCCACGACTCAATTCGCGTGGATAAAGGTTTTTAAAAATCCCGTGTGAAGTCTCGCTTGTCCTGGAATAAAAATAGTCTAGACTCTAGATCCTGCGCAAGTCCCGTCAAAATCGGTTCAACCATTTTGAAGAAACGGACACAAGAAAATGAAAAATGGGTACCTACCTACGGGCTTAGGTTACCATTGTTAATTATGTACTTTCTAATTACTAAATACTTACTAAGTACTTACTAATATCTTGATTAAATGCAGTTATTTCATACAACAACACACAGGTTAACAGACACATTATTATTTTTTATTCTGATAGAAGTTGAGAAATGTCTAATTAACGTATGCTAATAAAAAGGCGGTATTATAACACAATTCCATTTATTGTTAACGTGAATTACATCTATTGAAATACTAAAACTACAGGTAAAGTTAGGTAGATACGTTTAGAAATAGGTAGGTATTATTTGATGATTTTATTTATCAAGTCATAAGCTTTACAATTTAGATGCGTGAACTATAAAGTGTATAGGTAGGCCTGATCTCACAATATAAGATCGACCTTCACCTAGTTAAATTATTACCTATGCTTTCCGGCTTCCAAGTTTCTGGTCACTTATACTAATTTTACTTACGTATCCATTTCTTTAAACAGCAATAAATATCAAAAGCTCTAAAAAACTTTCCGCCAACAAAGACAAAGTAATATTTTTTTGTACATTACAGACTTAATTACAAATCATTGCTGATATTCTTTATAGCTATTTGTAAGTACAAGGATTAACATTAAGTAATATACTTTACCACTAAAGGGAAAACGAATGCATATTAATATTACTTATTATGTCCACATTGTTGTTCATAAAACAATATAGATACATACTTACATGCATTTTAAGAAAAATGCCACCGGCTCCAAACAAAACTAACTAGATTAACTCTTTTACATACATCGACAGAATATAATATGTTCGGTAATAAATTACTTAAATTCTTTTTTAATTTTTAGTGTTTGTGGTTATTGAAGTTGGTTTTATTTTTATTTGAAAATTTTACTGAATAATGTAACATTTCGCACGCTTTAATTTTTTTTAAACTCCTTTGTAGAACCTCAATTCTAATTTATTACATCTGTGACGACTAATTAAGATTTTTCTCTCGGTAAATACAAACCACTAAGAGACGAAATATCAATATTTATATCCCTACATACCTTGCTACTTTTACCTTAACTTATTAATTAACGAGTAACATAAAACAAAATGTAATCAACAAAAATTTTATCATTCATCTGCATTCTTAAAGTTGTCCTACTTGTGCTATCATAAAATGCATCACTTGAAATAAACCTCTGAACAGATAGAAATACTTAACTTACACGTTAACTTTTAAACGATAAACCAAAACGATATGACTTATGGCATTATCATTATCACCACAGATCAACTTGAGTCGGCCGCTGTTATCGAGTCACTGAATTGAACTTAGAAACAAGAAAGTCTGTAATATGATCATTCGACGAAACCTCACACAAAATTGAGCCAAATCTCTGCCATTGAAATTTGTATCTATGATTCGCTATTATCAATGGCATGTCCCAATACTTTCACGTGCAAACTATGGCCACCCCCTCTGCGCAAGCGTTGAAGTGGTCGAAGTATATAAGCACGCTCCCGCCCTCATTTTATTCAGACGCAAGTTGCACTTCAATATAGCGATTCCTGGAAGACACTAGTCTTTCAGCAGCGCTATAAATAAACAAAAACTTAATTTTATATTTTTATAACTTTTCTTTCTTTCACTTCTGTGCTTTACTTCTTTTTCAAAATGAGATCAATGGTAAGTACTTTTACGCGACTTTCTTCTTAATTGCTCTATTTCCCATTTCTTATTTAAAAGTAAATCAAAATTTATAAAATATTGCTTTGTTTTTGATTAATGACTATCAAATAGTTTGTTATAGATCAGTTATGCAATTAATGTTCTATTGAATACAAATGATAAAGTGTGTGCCGGTGTTGGTTTAGGTTGAAGGCGTATAACTCAATTTATTGATATATCTTTTACCAGGCACGTTGTACTTTGTTTTCAAACACAGTTGCTCAATACCTGCAGGATATTTGACCTCCAACTAGCTTGTAACAAGTTTCTAGCCTAATTTTATGTCAGAGCAAGCTGTTTCTTACACAACTATTGAAGGCAATAATTTAACAACTAGGTAATAGAATATTGTTAACAGCGTCAAAGTAACTGGTGATAATTACAGAAACTTATTTATTCAAATATCGTACACTTTTGTAAAATTCCAAACAAGAGTAGATTAATATCATTATTTTAATAAAATCATTGATGAGGATGACATAAAACGACCACAACCATGAGAAGATAAAAAAGTTGGGTCCAACAAAAGGGTGCGCAAACTTATTATCACATCCGAAACTTTATTCTCATTTTCAGCAGTGATTAATTTATTTATTTTTAAGTATTCATTACTTACCTAAATATTAAGTAACATCGTAACTGAATTAATGTGATGTCAATAACAAAAAAATAGCAGCAATAATTGACATTACAAAACTTAACAATATAATACATAGTTATTACAAACTCTTTTAGTCATAATTAAATAATGTAACATTTATAGCAGAATAGAAAACTAAAAAGATATCGAGCCATAGCCCTGTATCCATGCTGCACGCGACTGGTGGGTCATTGTCACTGATTTTAATTTACTTCGCGCTCCACTTGGAATTGTTTCCTCATATGCATATATAGTACTCTTGCGATTAGACAAACTTTCATATAATTGCTAAAAATGTCTTTTACATAAGCTGTTTTTACAACAAAGTTAATTGCCTGCGTGTTGTCACTCTATTTCTGGCCTTTTATGTGTGATTTGCTTCAACGTTCTACAAAAAAATAGCGTTAAATTGGATTTATTTAATAAAGTTCGTTGATCTCAGAATTTAAAAAATCTGATTCCAACAAAATGCAGACAGTTAATATCTGATTATTCTTTTTTACATCAAAACTTTACATTTCAATCGTGGTTTTAGTGGGCATTTAAAAAAAGTTGAGCCTAGCCATTTTTTTTCAGAAAGTGTAAATAGATTGATTATACGGAAGGTTTTCCCAGAGCCTTCCTTCCCACTATATTCCAAGAAAACTCCCATAATAAATATAATTATAATGGAAGGGATCACGATGCTCTAGATACAAAAATTAACTGCGCTACGCGATGTAAACCGCACAATTAAATACCTATAATATACAAACATTTGAAACTAAGCATGACCAAATAATAATTTCAAATTCTTTTTATTCCAAGGCTTTAGCGTACCGAATCAGAGCACAAATAGATCGCTACCCTACGCGTTTCAATGACATTGAAAGTTTAATTGTTGATGCAATATCTTTTAAAACTAGGTAACTTTATCTTTGTTAGTAGCTAAATATCAAATGAATAAAAGAACAAAATATTCGACGTTACATATTTCAATGGCATTGAAAGTTACTGATGATAATCATAATATAAGGCAATAAAATACACATTCTGTGAAAATTTCAACTCTCTACCTATCACGGTTCACGAGATACAGCCCTAACAGACAGACGGACAGACGGACGGACGGCCGGACAGCGGAGGCATAGTAATAGCTATGCTAATAGAGTCCCGTTGGCACCCTCCTGGACGGAACTTACGTACTAACCTATACATGAAGACATTTTTGCTTTCTTTACGTTAGATAACAATTCCTTACACTTTTCTTATTTCTTCAAATATTTGTTTACCTACAGTATTTAGCTATTTTCACCCTAAGCTTGGAGCTGCCGAGTCAGCACACAAATCGATCTGTACGCTATTATGCCGTTCGATGACGGTTTTTTACGTTTATTTGTTCCATTGATTTTGATACGCAACGAGACGAAACCAAGGCAAGAGATGATCTGACATGTGAGACCACTTGTGTTCCCCGCATTCCTCTACACTTCGGAAACGTGACTTTGAGAAAGTAAGAACTTCTCGGTATTGAAGAACAATGTTCTTGGAACGAATTCCTGCGAAACGTCCGTTTTCGAAGAACCGAGTTCTAGTGATCCAAGGAATAAAACAAAACACGTGGCTGATCACCCATGAGATCGCGAGACCAATTGAGGGCTGCAGTGGATGTTCCCTTACGCGGCCAAGAGAAAGGCATCTTGTGAAGCAGGAGTGGAGACGTCCTAATATATCTAGTCAAGCGTGCCAAAACAATCAAGTGGTTGACTGAGAAGAAGATACTTAGATGTACTTTGGAGGTTCGGAGGAGAATAGGGTGCCTGTCGGTCCCAGCTACTTGTTCGTAACGTCTTATTGTAAATCGTTAAATTTAAACCTAAGAGTCAAAAAGTTTTCGTAGTTGAGTCGCATGCGGGTACGTAAGGAAGCTCTCCGCATACCTAATTATTTCAAGATAACCATTATGTATGTGATTAATGGCTAGCGGTCAAGAACCTCGTATGTGTGGTTTATATTATATGCATGACCATTCAAGTCTTACGCGAGTGATAAATTGAGGATATTGAATAAAAAATCTTTTTATTTCTATTTCTTGTGCAGGTACGTAGGTAGGATACGTTATAAAGAATAGCATAATATTCTATACGTTATAAGTCTGCGCAAAATTTCATTTTTAGGGGTCCGTACCCGTAAAAGGAAAAAGGAACCCTTATAAGATTTATTTATTTATTTATTTTATTTTACATCTAATTGAACGGCAGTGCCACTTACACGAACTAGATGATTATTATACAAATACAAAAAGAGAAAAAAAAATAAAAGGTAAAGCTAGAACAAAATATGTTACAATAAAAGATCACTTCATTGTCAGTCTGTCTGTCTGCCTGTCAGTCTACACGTCTGTCGTCTGTCAGGAAACCTATAGGGTACTTGCCGTTGACCTAGAATCATTAAATTTGGCAGGTAGGTCTTATAGCACAAGTAAAGGAAAATTCCGAAAACCGTGAAATATGTGGTTACATCACAACAAAAAAAAACAGCCAAGCGCGAGTCCGACTCGCGCACCGAGGGTTGCGTACTCGGGTATTTTTTTCGACATTTTGCACGATAAATTAAAAACTATTATGCATAAAAATAAATAAAAAATTATTTAAGTTTTAGAATGTACAGGTAAAGCCCTTTCATAATATTATGATACCCCACTTGCTATAGCTATCTTATCACCGCCATTGTTCGGGATAAATCACAAACTATCTAATCAAAAAAATGTGATTCTTATTTTCACGCGTACATTTTAAAGCGAATCTCTATCATTTTCTCAACTTGCACTTTATACAAAATTGTGTATTTGAACATCTACTTAGTAAATAAATCTGTTTATACTATATTAACTTAAACTCTTCAACAATAAACCCAGTACACCTTGTATTATTGGCATTCAATTAAATAACAGGGTTATATCTTGATGTCAGCGAAAGAAAAAACCTGAGTGCAAGCTCAAAGCCTACGTAAACCTCCCAAATATAGTAAGGTAAACGCAACTGCTATCACCCGGTAACCGTCCTGCTCATGCTCCATTTAAGCCTACAATGTCAACTGGTGTTACGGTCACAGTCGCTTAGGGTTGCCAACCGTACTATAATTATTTTGAGTATTGTACTCTATTTTGGCTCTGCTTACTATGTACTTTTGAAGAAACGTGTAGTAACCAAAAATATTTCAGTTAAATGGACGATAATTTTTGACAAACATATCTCTCATTTTGTAAAAGAACGTGTGTTAGTTTTCTAACAAAGTTTGCCTCAAAGAAAGTAAAACAAAATGTTGCAATCTTTAGACGTCGAATCCTCATAGAAAGTGATAAAGAAGGAAAAAATTGAAATGAAATTGAACTAATATTTTTATTAAACAAAAATTAACTACATACTCATTATACTACTTTCATAGACTGTGAAAAACGGTATCTTAGGGGTGAGTGCTTTAGAAAATAATATAAGTATAGTAAGAGTAAACAAACATATAATACTTTTACTTTTTCTATAAAATACCTACTATATTTTTTAAAGCTTATTCTGAAAAATGTTTCGATAGTTAACCGAAAAAAATGTTGGCAACCCTACAGTTTCTACTTATTTCCACTTACATTTTAACTTGAAGCAATAAGATTGAGATTTTACACCAGATTTATTAGCGTTCAGACATCGTGCATCAAATTAAACCTACTTGCTATAAGTATATTCGATTCATTATATCGTGGCAAGCGTGTCGAATATACTTATTATAAACCGACTATAGAACTACTTTGTTTGTCTGTCCAACTTTGAATTCAGTTGTCTTTACCAAAATCACCTTTTAATCTTCATGGTAACGCGTTTTCTGGCCCATCCATCACGCTGGTCACCTCACAGGTAAAGTGACCTGCATGATAGATGGATAGGTCGAAAACTTGCTATTTATAGATTTCATCTATACTTATAATAAAACTGTAACTGGACGATTTCTGTACATTTAGTGTAGGTATTTTGAAAATTTTAATCGGAGAAAACGTTATTATCGATATAGATCGAACGAATCGATCGATCGATCAAATAGAGGGACGGTATTCCGAAGTGGTAGATTTTTTTGACGATTCAAAAGCACTTGTAAAAGTTTAATTGAATAAAAACATTTTGAATTTGAATTTGAATTAGATCGAAAAACTGTTTTTCTGCACTGTCTATCTGCACGCGAAAACTACAGAAAGGTTTTAAATGTTTGATACAGTGGTAGGTGATACTTCAGGTTAACATATAGGGTAGTTTTTATCCTGAAAAAATTAGGGATTCTTCGGAAATGGGATCAAAATTTTTGTCGATTTTGTTCCATAACCTTAAAGAACCGGTTTTCACAACTCAATTTTCTTTACAAAGGTTGTTCTCTCAAAGGTTGTGTTGTTGTTTGGGAGTTTTACAGAACGGCTAGGTAGTTTGAAATAACTAATATTTTATACATTGCCTGAATGTTTTAGGTATTCTATGGAATGCTGAGGTATTCCATACAGTACCAGAGTATACAGATTGCCGGTAACAGATAAATCATCCCAAGTGGCAATGACTATAGTTTTTTTTTTTAAATTCCTTATGTCGACCGTATGGCGTAAATTTTCGAATGTCATTTTGTTAACTTTTAAGCTTTTAAGCTCATTTTTGTCAGGGCAGTCGTGTTTTAATTTTTTTAATTAAGTACGACTTGTTTTATCTCAGAACCCTTCAATTATATATCGGAGACACGCCTACCGGATAGCGTCCACGCTTGTCGCTTGCCTCGCCACTCACTGACTTTTTGTCTGCATTCCATCGCACGCTGATTTAGAAGGGCATGCCCACGCCAACTTGCAATATCTATAGTTTGATTATATCTTATTATGAACGCCCACCTCTAGATCTTAGAGTTCAGATCTGATTCTTTGACAAAGGATCAGATCCGAACATTACACCCTAACATTCGTTTAAATATGAAAACAGGTTTTCACGACGCGATCGTCAAAACTCAAAATTGTAATGAACGCTTTTTACGCGACTGCGGCAAAGTCGTAAGGGGGAGTTATGTGTTTGACCTGCAGGTATGCGAATGTCCGTTCCCATGTCCGTTCGTAACCACTCAATGACTCAACTGATTTTGATAAATGATACGTTATTAGATTCGTCTTGATGATGGCGCGAGTCACACATACCCATACATAAAATTCAAAAAAAATCATAATAGCGAACTTTACGCGCTTTAATGTGCGGGCTGAAAAAGATGGAGTCAGTCAGTTCATTCACAACAGTCAAATTCAAAGCTACTTAAAATTATTTCAGTTTAAGTAATGTTGCGTGTAATTTAAATAACTGTGTAGGCTGCAAAAATAAAGCTGGGCAAATAAAAAGGAATACAAATGTCAAATTGATATGTGAAAGAAACCAGTCACTATGTGACTGTGGGCTGGTCCGGAAGACTGGCTTCCTGCTTTGTGACCTTGGGGCAGGCTTCAAACCTTGGCGCCATTCACTCGGTGCTGCCTTACTTTTATATGTTATAAATTATATTAACGAGAGTATTGGTTGACGCTTTGTTTTTGTAGAAAATTAATCTAGGTAGGTATCTCTACAATACCAATTTATAGCCTAATTAATTTGATCTATTTTAAATTTTCCGCTTCTGTTAATTAATAGTGCCTATTCAGGAACTAGATCAATACATATAGGTACAATCAAAACTAATTGACATAGAAAGCTTTGGTCGGACAAAGCACATAAGCTCGGAACGTCCGCGTCATAATATACCTACCTAATAATCGCAGCAAAACTAACTCGCCTTGACGTTTGATTCCTTAATGACGCAACACTTTGTATGCATTGGCCCTTATCAAAAAATTTACACAAAGCTCTCTTTTGGCCTTCTTAAATTTAAATTTAATTATTAAATAAATTACTATCCTTATCTTTTGATAATCTTCACTTCTTCTTCTTATGACGTCAATGCTACCAAAGCTGTAGGTACCTATGTCTACTTAGTAGACTTTTAACTATAATTCATAGATATAATAAATATACATTTTCATTTCTTCCCGTTCAGTAATCAGATAGGTACCTATCTAACAGGTTTGATTCCGGCAAAAAAAATTGTGTGTGCCATTCATTGAAAGATTGTGTAAAATGTTCTATTTTCTCCAAACAAGTCAAAGGTTTACAACCCAAGGCCACGTTCATTGCAAGAACATTAGAATATTTTATCTTTTAAATACCATAAACACATGCTCGTACCTATAATGCATATAATAACAAACTAAGGATTTTCTGGATAATTTTCATTTCGAAATCCTTCATGATATTTATTTATTTACATTAGATGACGCCCGCGACTTATTAATAAATGACATGAATAAGTTATGTTTTTGAAAATCCCGTGGATACTACTTATTTGATTTTCTGGGATCAAAACTACCTCGGAATACAAGCTACGAGTATCTCTGTATCATAATATTTCATTCCGTTCAAAATTGGTTAAGCAGATGGGCCGTGAACAGCTAGCAGACAAACAGACTGATAGACATACTTTCGCGTTTATAATATTAGTATGGATGTAGGTAAACTCAAGTAGGTAAGGTAGGTTTGGTAAGTGGTAGGTGGTAGTTTTTAGTTAGAGATAATAATAATAAATAAATAGCAGCTGAGACCGATATTTCGTTAGCTTAGACAAGACTTTAAAACCATGTTAGTATTATCAATTTATTTTTACAACTGTAATAATACCATTATAACTACTATTTGCTTATTACAATTCATAATAGAAGGCAATATCTTGCAATTAAGTTTCAAGATATTTCTGAATATTTTTGTAAAGCTAATGATGTCCGACATGTTAGCCGATAGGTATGATGTCTTAATTCATAATTAGATTATATCGTTCGGCCAGGTGATCGAACACGACCGCAAACTCGAACCCTGACATCATTACGTGATTCTGAACTTAGACCGCCGCAAATTCCATAATAAACATGTTATCAAAATAATAATTTCATCCACATTACACGCTTCAATCATTGCACTAATTTGTAAAAATGATAATATGATTTCGAATATAAAATATCGGTTTATTATATCAATATAATTTGATAAAATACAATATCCACTTTATTCAGTAAACTTTAGGAACTTCTACAAGCTTTAAGATCTAAAGAATCTAAAGTGCCTACCTATTTATGTAGAGATGAATACATGGGTTACATTATAGAATTATTATTTATTAAGTATATTGTTCTTTAACTGAGACACTTACAGCTTATCAATATGATAGAGACAAGCGCTTCTAAAGCAGTTAGTAAAAATGAATTACAACAAACACTCTTTATGAGATAAGCACCTACCTTATCAAGTTCTTATTAGATAATGATGAACTTCCTCTTCTCATAACCTGTTTTCAAGTTATGCGCTATACAATCTCATACATTCCCCAAGGGCTCGCATTCAATATTCATAAAAACTGATCACAAAATATAAAGGAAGGTATGTATTTATGTAGTAAATACCTCAGCAATGTTGTACGATTGCTGTAAGCAGCTTAATAAAACTGGCAATGACATTGTAAAACTGGTATCCAATTAAATTCAATTATTTTATGATCAATATTATTAAATGCAAGAAATGTGCAAATAATAAACGTTACACCAACTGAATTAAAACCTTAACATTTTCAGGGTTCCACATGAATAATTTTTTAAATAATTTCACGTACTACTACTGTATTACTTTAATTGAATTATTCGCTAATGGACTTGCCTTTATCGAACGGATCTTGTACAGCTTGACCTCCAAACTTTAATTTTTTAATAAATAGAATAATATTTAATAGTTTAAAATCAAACCTAAGTAGTAAACTAAGTAAGTAGGTACTTTGGGCACATTATTCACCTACTTATTGTATTTAGTTACTTTGATGTTGACTAACAAAGATTCTTAGGAAACTTCTTCAGCCTTAGTTTATTCACCTCAAGTTTTTTTTATTTCACACCGGCACTGGTCATTCCTACTTGAACGATATTAATATATTACGCATCAAAGTTTTCCAAGGTGCAATTTTTCAAAACCTTAAAATTTAATAAGTCACTATTTAATATGGTTCTCATTTCATTCGCAGATCGTAGCTTGTTTAGCGCTGGCGTGCGGAGCACATGCCGGATGGGTCGGCCCCCCCGCCAACATCGCTCTATCTCAAGATGGACGCAACATCCTGGACACACCCGAAGTAGCCCAAGCGCGGGCCGCCCAACTCGCCGCTCTCCAGAAAGCCTCATTAAACAACCCTAACCCAAACGACGATGGTTCATACAACCCCGCCTGGAACAACGAGGAATACTGGCAACGCGCTGACAAGAGCAGCAATTGGAACGGTGCCCCCGCTAACCAGTGGAACGCTGGAAACCAATGGAACGGCGCTCCCGCCGCTCAAGCATGGAACGGCGCTCCCGCCGCCCCAGCGTGGAACGCTGCCGGCCACGCTCCCGCTCCCGTCGCCGAGACCCCTGAAGTAGCGCAAGCCCGCGCCGCCCACCTCGCCGCCCTCAACTCCGCCAACAGCGCTCCCGCCCACAACCAGTGGAACGCCGGAAACAACGGCCAATGGAACGCCGCCAACGACAACGGTCAGTGGAACTCCGGAAACGACAACGGTCAATGGAACGCCGCTAACGACAACGGTCAATGGAACGCCGCCAACGACAACGGTCAATGGAACGCCGGAAACGACGATGGCCAATGGCGCTCGGGAAACGAAGGCCAATGGAACGGTAACCACCAAAACCAACAATGGAACGGTAATAATCAGCAAAACCAGTGGAACGGTGCTCCTTCTTGGCAAGGACCCCCTGCCCAGATCAGACTCGCTCACAACGGCGCCGGTATCCTAGACACCCCCGAGGTCGCCGCCGCGCGCGCCGCTCACCTGGCCGCTCACGCGAAGATCGGCGCGCCCGCGCACCCTCAGCAGCACTGGTGAACACTTCCCCCTCTCTCTCCGGGTATGCTGGACTGCTCTCGCGTGTCACTCGCGCTCCCGATGAACGCGTGCAGGTGACACCCCAGGGATACGTCGAGAAGCCCTCTTCTCCTTCGATCTCCTCTTCGTTTAGTTTCTCAAAGTGCTAGTGCGTCAGACTCTTACTTTCCTGTAGCTTTTTGTTACTTTTCTAAGAAATTTCTATCTATTTTATACGAACTTTTGTACATAATAAATATTAATTATATGTATGCGTCAACGAATTATATTAAACGATAAAGAAACATAAATCATAGTTTTACTGTGTCTAAAGGTCGATATCTTCTTTGTTTATCTACTTAGTATAAACTTATAAATAAGTATATTGGGTTTTACGGCTAAGCACGTCAGATGCTCCTGATAGCAAATATTATCGAAATCAGATGTTACGACAATACAATATTATTTGTACTTATTTGTACGTCTTCTATTAATTTTTTAGTATGCACTTAGGTACTCTTGGAATAATGTGCTTTTAAATACCTATAAGAGAGCTTTAAAGCTTGACAATCGATAACTAAAACGTAGCGCATGGTAATTTACATAGTCAACCATTTTTGTTTAAAGTTACATATCGCTGATGCTAAATAAAAAGTAATTAGTGTTTAATGCATCAGACCATGTCACACAATAGCGTGATGTGAAACAGTGATGAATATATTCGATAACGCGACAAACCTACAGCAGTGTTGAAATAAAATTGTATGTCAATAAATTCACTAATAAATTAGATAAGTACCTACTACCTAGGTACTTAAGTATTGTATACGCTTTTTCTCCAAAATATGGATAATCAAGGATGACGGGAACTAGCCCTAATATAGAAAGCAAGGTGCGTTGACACATTGCCCTCATTCCATTACACAGACAGCATCAAGACGGAAGCTGCAGCAGAAGTGTCTAACAACGGTATGTAGCGCAAGTAGGTATAGGTACGTCTTTCTCATCGAGTTACATTGTTGTTCTGTTTGTCTGGGTGGGTCCTGGAGTCATTGTGCAAATGATCAATCAGCCTGGCTGTCCAGCGCAGAAGTGCAGCCAGTATTCTTACCAACATTCCAAGCGGACTTAATTAGTAGGTACAAAATTAGATAAGACTATAAATTTCAAAAATAAGGATCACTATAAAAGTTGATACGTTTACTAAGTAAGTAACCTTCCATTAATTATATGGATGAGGTCAGAAAGACAAATAACTGTAAAGTGTATAATTTTGCCATCGAAAGTAAATTGAGGCGGTACAAGGTTGATTTGTCATGTTCCACTATCAAACGAATTGACCGCAAACATTGACAATTCGAAATTACGTTAGATCATGGAAATTCGACGGATTTCGTTCAGTAGACGGTTAAAAGCTAATGGCAAATGGGTACCCTTTGTGTTGACGATCGGCGATAGTACAATTTCATCGGCATACCTAAGCTAAGCTAACCTAAGGTCTTCCTGAAATTAAGCTTATTAATTTATTCAGTACTAATTAATAAAAATGATAAAAGAATATAAAACTAAAAGCAAAAAAATGGCACCTGTGGATATAGACAAGGTACCTAGATATCACTACCCCTATAATAAATGCGAAAGTGTGTCTGTTTGTCCTTCAATCACGTCACGATGGAGCAACGGATTGACCTGATTTCTTACAGGACATAGTTGAAGCTCTGGAAAGTGAAATAGGCTACTTTTTATCAAAGAGTTCCTACGTGATTTTTGAAAATATAAATCCACGCGGAGGAAGTCGCGGGCATCAACTATGGTCAATAAAAGATCTATTAAAATATTCACGAGTCACAAAGATATCGTTAAAGAGCAAATAATCTGGAACCAAGACCACTATGCGCTCAATTGTGAGGAATGTGATTAATGAAGCAGCGATTAATTCAATTAACATTAATGTTCTCATTTAGCAAAACTACTGGGCTCAATCAACGCACCCGTGGTACGACTGGAATACAAACAAACCGACAAGCCGCAGTAAAAGCGAGGTCAGTAAGTTATTAAATGGAATGCTTTTAATCAAACTAAGCCTTCATTAGAAACAAAGTCGTCAAGTTCCAGTAAAAGAGATTAAAATGTTCTTTAGATCACGTAATGCTTTAGTGCACGTTTACCTAGTACCTACACATTACTACTGAGCATAGTGACAGATCATCTTACTGATATATAAGTAATCCAACGAAGACATTATAATGGTAAAACTTGGTAAAATGGTTTAATGGTATCCGATTTTTGATATAATTAAGAAACATTTTAATTTCCGAGTTAGGTTTTAACTGCGGCGACTGTTTTCGACATTATTTTTTCTAAGTGTAAATTAAAAATTTAAATCACCACCGACAAGTGAAATGTACCAATCTAAGTATGTATACAACGATTTATAAACTTGACATCGATTACCGACCACTTCCTTGCTCCAACATCTAATTTTGATCACTATATTATGAAAAAAATATTAAACCGACCCGAGGACCACACTGTGAACGACGGGCCCTTCCGTCGCCATCATCCACAGGTCCTCACGAGGGCTAGGATTCGCAAGGAGGGCAATTCCTTTTCCACGTTCCCCATCCTCAACATCTCCCTCACCCGTCACCAATCTGGACAGACAAGAGACCGGTGGGGCAGCCAGTGACTGGATGGGTGATGGAACCTCATCACCAAACACCCAACACAGCCACACCCTCCGCTCCTGGGGCTATACCCCATGGGTGCGTCTACTGCACCCTCTGCTCGGAACAGAGGGACGCAAGACAACATCCTCTCCCTACCAGGTCAATTAGCCATGGCTAGCAATATTCCATGAAAAGAAATCGTTAACCATGTTACCAGGGTACATCGGCCCAAGCGCTGCTGTAATCCGCACACTCAGACACGGGGATGTTACCTGGCTGGTACCCCACGACTGAGATCCTTGCAGGCTACACCAACTGATAAAATGGCTGATAATCCTCAAAATCTAAACGGATGGAGCGTTACGGTGCCACAGACAAAAAAAGAGCTAATAATGTATAGTGTATACCAACTTTCTTGGTTTTAAATAAATAATCATCATCATCGAAAGCACCTTTGAAGTATGCCATCTTGCAAAAAGCTTCTCTGTCTAAAGTTGCTTCTTTTAATTTTGGATAGCTAAACCAAGTAGGTAGATATGCCTATCATTTAATTGGGTATTTTCCTTCTTTTGCGATCTGGAGATCTACTCGTAAAAATTTTTATGAATGGATATGATTTATTAGATACCTACAAAATCATAATGTAGTTTCCTTAAGTATTTAGGATGTTCTTTTTTTATAAATGCCTTGACAGGATTCCCAGCGCAAGGCCATACCTATCTACATCATGTTCGTTATTATTTTAGGAAAAGCCATTCCGCCAAATCCCATTTTTCCAATCATTTCGCCAAGATCTTAGAGAGTACTTGTTAACATCTACTCTACATGGTCTTCGCTACGTCGGAGAAAAAAGATTAACGTGGTTTGAGCGGTAAGTCGAACTCATTATCAATCCTATATTTTTTCTTTTACTAAGCCTTTCCTTCCTAGCTAACCTTCAGCCTGAACATAAAATAGATGTCTAGAAGAGCACATAGTTCGAAGAACTCATAGACACTTCCAAGGTGCAGAATGGCGCCGGAAAACGGACTTGGCAGACCCCCACTAGGTAACAGACGACAATAAACAGTCGCAGGGAGCCGCTGAAATCAGGTAGCACAAGATGATGGCTTGTGGAAGTCTTTGTCAAGAGATCTATGCCCAGCGGCAAGATGTCTATCGGTTGATGACAACAACGATTCGGCGAAAAACACACAACACGCAACGGCAGCCCAATGCGGATGGTGGCTGCACGTCAGAAAAGCGCATGTACAATAATTTTATGTGATACAAGAAATAGAAACTGTATGAAGACATCTAATGGAGTGTATGGTGATCGACGAGAACGCCGCGAGACAGTAGTAGCGCTTTGCAATACTTTGTACTTAAACTTTTATACTTTTTTTACAAAAAGTATATAAGCCATGCTATAATCATGACTATATTTCCCCTCCAATTAAGCGTAAAGCTTGTGCCAGGAGTGGGTACGACAATAGTGCAACGGTTTGAACCGCCAACCTTTCGGAATTCAGTCCGCTCCTCAACCGTTGTGGTTGAGCTATAGAGGCTCAATGTGACCGCCTTATTTGATATCCCCGCAGAAAATATACAATACATACCTTCTAAAATCACTATTGGATTTGGATTGGAAATTGGACTTGCTGGTAAATGATAATCCTGCCGCTCTTCTTCTCGTGTTGTTTCAGTCTTTTGTATATTTTTTTTTCAGATTTTTTTGGCTTGGGGCCTTTGGTAGTTCATTAATTTGCGCCGGCTTCTTTATTTTAAATGTGTATGCAAAATGGCGTATGTCACCCATGATAGTCAGCATCAACCCAGAGAACATGCCGCTCAACAAGCTGCCCTTCCCTGCGATTACCATTTGTAATGTGAATCAAGCAAAAAAATCCGTTGCAGAAAGGATAAAAAAGTCTGGGTAACGTATTAAATTACTAGCTGATGCCCACCGCGACTACATCCGCGTAGATTTTGGTTTTTAAATATCCCTTAAGAACCCCTTGAACTTTCGGGATAAAAAGTAGCCCATATAGTCTTTAACTATCCGTGTAAAAAACCACATGATCCGTTGCCCCGTTGCAACGTGATTGAAGGACAGACCAACAAACAAACACACTCACGCATTTATAAAAAGAGGAAAATTAATATTGCCCTTATTGTACAACGCAAAGCAAATAAGGTAAGAAAATCATTACAAGTAGGTACGTAGGTAACTAGTAGGTAGCTACCCACTAAAATTTTATTTTGCATTTAGTGGCAAGTGTAGATACCTAAATTAAAATTATGCTTTATAAAAACTCGAATCTAAATCAAAACTAAATTTTAAATAGATAAAACCTCATCAATTCCACCGCAGCGCAAAGTGCTTTACTACTCAAGAAGCTGGCAACAATAAATTATTTTGATATACTTAGCCAAATTATTTTTTTGGCCAAGATAGCTGCTATTTGATTTTACTATTGGAGAAAGGTTTTAAAAAATTTCAAAGTTTTGTCAGAGTGAACTATAGTTGTGTCACTGCTCGACATAGCTCTTCGATCTAATCTCTCGACCTAATTTTGCCCAATTGCAATAAATTTAAAATCCGTATAAAATACGATAAACTTGCAAAGATTCACGAATTGGTTGAGTAATCATTTTAATCATTAACGAATCTGTTGGAAACCAATTTTAATTGATTACTTAACTTATACTTAATAAAATAAAGCTGAGTCATAATAACGAGTTTTAAGAAATTAAGTAAATAATACTTATTACGTACACACTTTAACGGTAGCACCTAAAAGAAAAGTTGGGAAGGAAATCTGCATGCCTGAGAGTTCTGTGATAATGCTCTCAAAGGTATGTGAAGTTTGCCAATCCGCCCTTGGTTAGGTTATGAGCTTAACCCTTCTCATTCTGAGAGGAGACCGGCGATGGGTTGAATGATTATGATGACGATAGTGAGTCAGTGGTACAAATTCAGCTGTTCAATTAAACTAAATTGACCGGTCTAAAACTAATGCTATTGTTTTTAGCAAAGAAGATACCTAGGTAGTGAAAAGGGTAGCACTAGGTATACCTATTTAGACCTTCAATTTAGAAATTTAGACAACAGTCCCTGTATCTTGGATTTTATCACATTTTTAACTTTGATCTTAAGAATCTTCTATTCATTCATGTAATTTTTTTACGTTATGTTTTAAAGGAATTCAATTGACAAAAAGTTACTGGAAAGCTTATGTTCAACTCAACCCGATGCAGATATTTTCGAAGACGAGATCGCGGAAAGTGCTAACTGGGACTACACACGCTCTTTCCTCATTAATGTATGTTTCACGTACCTATCTACCTATCTACAGAAATCTAGGTATCTAGGTAATTACTAATTAAACCTACTTATTTTAATAGGTTTAATTAGTAATTACCTATTTTAACATTTAAACTTTAGTGAGTAATTTCCATTACAAGTACCTATAGGTTCTTAGGGCTATACTCGCGTATTTAGTCGATGTAAACCCGACAACCTATCCGGGCTCCTTTTTCATAGGGATTCAGCAGATTACTTACCTAAATTACCTCTTGGCTGAAATAATAAAATTCACGCAATGACATTCAACTTGCGTGCCAATATTATCTATCAGAAAGTTCTCTTCAAAGTATTGATTAAACGTTTTGATAAAGTTTACAAAGAAGGTGGAAGAAGTGGCCGAAGGAGGAAGGCTGAGGACCATAATATGTGATGGCGGTCTTCGGGGAAGAACGTAGATTTTCAACAATGAGCATCTGCAGGCTGAAATAATGATGATGGTGGCTTTACCTATTCGACACGATGAATTTTACTTGTATTTTAGGTAACCCAACCTTGTAACGAGATGCTGTCGGTATGCCTTTGGAATTCTGCGCCAATGAGTTGCCAAGACTTGTTTAACGCACAACTCACAGATGAGGGCCTTTGCTGTACCTTTAATGTTGTACATCGAGAAAAAATGTTTCGGAACCCGTAAGTTAAGCTCTTAAAGGGCATGAGACGGGTCTGCCCGCGAAATTCAAATTTAATTTGGTTGTTCGCAATTGTAAACTAATACGACAAAGTAGGCTTATGGCACTTGAATTGCGCCAATGGCAATACTACCTGTGAGGATGATACCATCCTCACAGGTTTATTTTCTTAAACTGAACATTTTCAAGTAAAGATTTTTATGTAATCCTGTAAAGATGATACTGCCATTGTCGGAATTAGAATGCCATAAGCCTGCTTTTTCGTATTAATTTCCAAATTGCGGAAAACCAAATTAAATTTGAATTTCGTGGGCAGATCCGTCTCTTGCACCTTAACGAATTGCATCCGTGAAATTTTTAGTCAACTAAGGTTGAAAATACATATTTTTGTTTCGTTCACAGAAAAGATCTCAACGACTTAAACTTTACATTTCCGTTACCAACCGTGGATTGGACTCCTGAAAGTGGATACCCCGACGACGTGCCTGATGATGGATTCCCCTGGAAGCCTAAGGGTATCTTATCTACCTGCTAATGATACTCTATTTATAGCCTTTTAAATAACATGCCATTCGAAAAACCTATAACTAACGTATCTTCTATTATTACCTATGTACCAACGTTGAGTTTTGACCGGGAATTTCAGTCAAAACTACTTTTGACCATCATCGTTCGTTTCGACTGCGTTTTTCCAGTTAAAAGTACCTATTATTTTTGACTGAATAAGAGTTTTGACTGTAAATGAGTTGTAACATAGGTATTCAACAGTATTAATCTCAGTCACAGAGGTAGGGTGAACCAGTCAAGAAGTTTAAAAGTAAGTTGTGGGTAGGTAACTACGTTTTTAAGCTCTCTGTTATGTTACTTATTTTCAAACCATTTCTTTCTCATTTGAACAGGAATTGGTACGGATCATGGCTTAACTTTGGTGTTAGATGCTAACCTCGAGGAATACTACTGTGCGTCTACGAAAAGCACTGGATTTAAGGTATTTCCAGTTCATCTTTTCATTCAAATCCATTTCATATCCTTGCAAATAATAATATTTTTTAAAATAAAAGCTCTTACTCACTCACTCTGACGCATCAAAGCTCAGCCCAACCCCTTGGACCTAAAAACTAAAAGCACAAGGTTCCCTTCAAAATGTAGATTAGGAATAAGGGCAGATTAATCAAAATTCCCACGGGAGCGAAGCTTGTTAGGTAATATAGTGATTTATGGTAATAGAAGGTTTTTCCAATTCAATACTAGGTAAATAAATTAGGAGTTCTTCAGTCAGTCAGGTCATAGGTTGATGATGATGATAATGATCACTAGCCCGACCCATTATGTATCCGATTATTTCAATATGTACCTATGATTACCAATGAGACCAAACCTTAGGGTGATTACTGATTACGCACTGCATCCGATCCGAATCCGTGAAAATACGTTCCGAAGTAGTCACAGAACTATTTGTATGGTAGCTTACACACTAGCTCCGATTTCCGTCATTAGAGTTCTCACCGTCGTCGTCCGTGAGATGTGCCTCGGATTAATAGCTCGTTCACACAGGCTGCGTAAGCGTTGCGTAAGCGTAGACGTAGCGCGTACCATTACGATTTGCGTTGTAATGTATGGAACTGTATGAAAAATGCGTAGCCCGGTGTGTTATGGGTTTACACGTGCCACTACGCACGTGTCACGTGTACGCAATTGGTGTGAATCGGCCTTAAAATCGGACGTATGACGTAGATGTGTCAAATATGTCCACTGAATAGCTTGGATTTGGATCGGAGATCGGATTAGTGCGTAAGCAATATCCGAGTTCGGTCAGGGTTTTTTATATCCGTATTTTCACGGACTCTGTTTGGATGAGTGTGTAACCGCTCTTACGCTGTTTTTAGATTCTTCTACACAATCCGACAGAAACACCTAATATAGCTAAACTAGGGGAAGTGTATGGGCCAGGAATAGAAGCCCGCGTGGCCATACAACCGAGAATCCTCGACGCTCAGCCATCTCTTAAATATATTGACGTCAATAAGAGACTCTGTCTGTTCTCCAGCGAAAAGGAATTAGTTTTCTATAGGTAGGTATTAGGCGGTATTAGGTTAAATATAACCTCGTAAAAGAAGGTTTTCTTATACCTAATATTCACTAGGACTCTAGGTACTTAATCATATTTTTTTTTACAGGACTTACACGTTAAGAAACTGTGAAATGGAGTGCGAATCTCGCAATGTTCTAGATACATGCAAATGTGTTCTTTACTACATGCCTAGTAAGTGGGTAGAATAACATTAATATTTTATCATTTTCCTGAGGAAATATAATACCTATAGTTTGTTTCAGAAAATAAAACAACGAGAGTCTGTGGAAAAGCTGATGCGAAATGTTATAGCAATATAAAGAATTATGCGCCTCAAGGTACTAACTATAATTCCATTCTAAATTAATGTAAGATGCTCGAACGATCCATCTCTAATTTGTCTAACAAATAAAAAAAATATCTATAAGTAGAAACAAAAGTATATGAAGTGGATATGCAATGTCCAGTAAGGTTCAACTAGTTAGGGATAATAGTTATTTGTTATACTAGGCTGCAAAGTTGTTTTTTTGTCACAAGAGTTTGTATTAAATTCCGAGCCAACGAAGAATTCGAAGATTAGTAGTAATTAGAATCCTGAGCGTAGCGAGGAATTCAAAGCCTCGAGCGCAAATTTTGCAGTCGTGCGAAACACACAACTTTTCATTTCACTACAGCGAGAAAATGCTAGATGCTTGATATAAGAGATCATTCAGTAACAAGAAATAATGAAAGTCATTCTTTCTTAAAAGGTCTCGAAAGAGGATGTGACGAATGTTTGCCTGCGTGCACTGAGATCTCTTACTCTGAGCGACCTAGTGGAGCGCCGCTGAACAAGGCACTTGTTAGCCGCTATACCAAGAGTATTAGCTTAGCACAAAATAGGTCCGCTGAATACTTTACGTAAGTATTTACAACTTAAGTAGGTACTTACATAGATAAACGACGACAAGTGGAATCTGCTGAAGTCAGATATTTCACGGAAGAAATCAGGTTACTTACGCCAAAATTAATGCTCAATCTATCTTTAACTTGTCGATAAGTAAGTTACTTAGCAACGCTGTTATTTGTCAAAAAGACTTTTGACGAATAACAACATTGCTAAGTAACTTATCGACAGATTACCTACAGATAGATTGATTTTAATTTTGGCCGTTAATAATATTGTTAATCTATCCACTAATCCCGGTTCATGGAGGAGCATACTTAGCTGTAATTACCGTTCCGATACCTGGTTTCGAAAACCATATCTCCCTTGCGCGACATACTTACATATCCGATTGGGGTGGTCCCGTAGAAGAGGAACTCGGTGCAAGGCATGGCTTGTGAGACAGCAGGCTAGGTTGCTTTTACTCGATTTTTGAAGCGAAATTTTTTGTTGAACGTTGCGTGCTCATCCGCTGGGTACCCGGAGCAATCAACAAGCCTTGTTAATTGCTCCGAGGCTAGGAAGTAAAATGAGAAAAAAACCGGCCAAGTGCGAGTCGGACTCGCGTAACGAGGGTTCAGTATTCGGGTATTTTTTTCTATATTTTGCACGATAAATCAAAAACTATTATGCATTAAAATAAATAAAAATCTGTTTAAGAATGTACAAGCAAAGCCCTTTCTATGATAACCCACTTGGTAGGTAGTTATCTTACTTTGAAAATTGAAACACATTTTAATTCTTTTTGTGATGTAACTACAAATCCACGGTTTTCGGATTTATTTCCTTACTTGTGCTATAAGGCCTACCCACCTGGCAAATTTCATGATTCTAGGTCAACGGAAGGTACCCTATAGGTTTCTTGACAGACACCACGGACGGACGGACAGACAGACAGACAACAAAGTGATCCTATAAGGGTTCCGTTTTTCCTTTTGAGGTACGGAACCCTAAAAAAAAACGTCTCCATTACCGTCCGTCTCCGCCTCAGGGTAAGTAAACTATTCTCTCATTGTCATAGTTTTCTTCGCCTCAGCTAGGTTTTAAAATAGTACCTATCTTAGTTTAATGATAATAATAATTAATTTTATTATTACAGGGACAACATGTTGATAATACATTTCTATTTCGAAGATAACTCGTTTATGAGGTTCACAAAGGGAGAAATATTTGGTCTCACAGAGTTTTTGTGTAAGTGTAGAGTTTGTGTGTTATGTGTGAGGCATTTAGCAAACTATTTACCTATCATCAGGATCAACCTTGATCAACCCATCGCCAGAAGCAGCAATCAACGCCACTCCACTCCGTCAATGGGGGCGTTACGCCTAACGATCAAATAATTTGTTATGTAGGTGACTCTACCGAGCGTACTAAACGTACTAAGTATAAAACTCTGTTTGTAGAATGTTTGTGGGCACTGAAACTCAGCTAAGTTGACCTAATGTTTATTTTCAGCAAACACAGGCGGCCTACTTGGACTCTGCATGGGCTTTAGCATGATGAGTGCAGTTGAACTTCTATATTACTTGACTCTGCGGGCTCTCTGTGTTGTCAGGCAAAGAAAAACTGTACAACCTTTCATTAAATAGGTACTGGGTGTTGTACAAAACACTATTGTATTACAAAAACTTTTTATTGAAATCTTCATTATGTACATCAATCTACATTAAGTTCCTATATTAATTAAATTAAATTTGCCTAACTATTTACTTAATTTAGATTTAATATTCCTTGTAAGGAGAACAATACATTCTGCATTTAATAGAGTTCATTAAGAAACCAGAAATGATTGCTGAAAATATATTTTTTTATTGCCAAAGAAAAATATTCTTTCATTATCAATCACACACATTTAAGGAGTTTCAACTATACCTACAGTAAATAAGTTAGATCAAAACTCAAAAGGTACCTACCTACTTGAATGTTGTAAATGTACAAGAAGACAACAATATAATCTACACATTTGAATTGTCATTTAGGTACCTATCTACATTTTTACAGCTCAACAATTGAATTAATAAGTAGTTTAAATGCAATATCACAGGCTTTTCTTTCCTACTGCTTTTTCAAGTCTTATATCTGTGGTTTTCTGTACAAGTAAACACTTAGTTTATGGTAAAATTATAAAGTTTATAGTAGTGTTGCAGGAAAATCGATAGTCTATCGATTTTCCGGCAATCACTCATAAAATCGATTGTGATTCGATCAATAAAATACACGATAGTGATAGGTTGTTAAAAAGTGTGTTCAAAAGAATTAGAACTTAGGTACCCATGATTGCACACTTAATTTAGAGAAAGCCAATGTTAACACATCTTATGTCCTTTGAAAAAACTTAATTATTTCTTTATGGCAGAACAGAACAGAATAAAATAAAGAAATAATAGTAATAATATTTTTTTAGTAATTTTTAATTTTTAAATATTTATTAATAATCATATTTTATTTTTTTGGCTCTGCCATAAAGAAAAAATTTCTTAATTTTTTCTTTATGGCAGAGCCAAAAAAAGAAAAGAAGAGAAAAAGAGAGAAAAATAGAAATAGAAGAAACTAAAATAGAGAGTTAACAAATAGTCCAATCTGAACATGTGGTATTCGTCTGGTCATTGTACAAACACAGATCTCAGCTGGGCTTGCGTAAATTTAATCCTTGGCCTACTTTGTTCTTTCACACTATAAAATATATAAATTCAAAGTATAAAATCGAAGCAAAACCTTTTCTATTGGATTTTAGGTCTGCCTTATCCTTTAACGATCTAAGGTGATGTCTGCTTTACTATCGATATCCCAATCGATTTTACGGTAATTATCGATAAATCATATCGGTCTTCCATACTAATTCACGTTTGTTGCCTGGGCGGGCCCTGCTGCGGAGGTGCGGGCGGCGCGGGGGCGGCGGGCGCGTCCGGCGGTTGCAGCGTGCGCGTGCGCCGCCGCGTGTAGTGCTGCCATAACAGTATAGCCTGGTCGTCCATGAATTTACAAACCTGAAATACGAAAGATTTGTCACTTTGGATACGAATTTATTTTGAATGTTAACACTTCAACTTTAAAAATTTATTAACTTTAAGGGCGCCTGGCAGGCGGTTGCCACAACTATACTAGCTACGACGATACGACAATATTTTACTGCTGTCGTAGATTTGAAATATAAATTGGACAGCAATTAAAAAATGTTTGTAGGATCCAAGGGATCCAAGTGATTCAACGTCTCATTTAAGTAACCTTCAATGTAGATTGCAGTGTCTGAATCAGAAAAGAACTATCTAGATAATGCAACTGGGAGACGCCTTTTTTTAAATAAAAAAAGGTAACCAGCGCACATATTCAAAAAAGGGATATATGTAAAAAGACTTTTAATAATGAGGATAAAACAAACCTGTGCTGATACACATTCTCTTCTAAAAGCTTCATGTTGAAGGAGCTCAAGGAAATGCAAGCACATCGGATACTTGAGATAGCGAGCGTATTCTGGCTCACGCCAATACTGTAGATACTTGAGATAATTGACAAATGGCTGTTCTTTCAGGTAGCCTCGCTGCGCCAGAACTAAAACATTTAAACACAACAAAACTAAAGCAAAACAACAAGAAACCTTTTCATAATTTTTTCCTCCATACCTACTAATATTATAACAAGGTAAAGTTTGTAAGGTTGAGCGGTTGAGTAGTTACGAACGTGAAGGTTTATATATTCCATCCAAATACTAGCAGCATGTCAGCTGCCCCTAACTTCACAATTCTCTCTCTGATCTGCAATCATTTCACTATCATTAAGTTTCCTAAGTGCAGAAAAAACCCAGTATAAAGAAGAAGCTAAATATTATACACATACTAGCTGACGCCCGCGACTTGGTCCGCGTGGATTTAGGTTTTCGAAATCCCGTGGGAACTCCTATGGTTTTCCGGGATAAAAAGTAGCCTATGTGCTAATCCAGAATATTATCTATCTCCATTCTGAATTTCAGCCAAATCCGTCCAGTAGTTTTTGCGTGAAGGAGTAACAAACATACATACATACACACACACACACACACACACACACACACACACACACACACACACACACATACAAACTTTCGCCTTTATAATATTAGTGTGATTGCAAGAACTTTTTATCAAAACTCACAGTGTATGTAGTTTGGATTAGCCAGGCATTGTACAAATTCTAACTCCACTTGAAATCGTATTCTATTCTGCTCTTCTGTTTCCATTACTGAAATAATAAATTAAAAATAAAACAGTATGGAGGATAATAATCTACACTTATACTGTAAAACATAACTGGATTGTTTCTGTACCATAAACATATATTTTAATATTTTAATTCAGAGGAAGCCTTAATTCAATATAGAGCCCAAAATGTTTAATGCTGAAACTACTGCATACCAATTCAAAAGCATATTATATCTATACATATAATAAAATTGTAGAAAAGTGGTGTCTGTACAATGGAAATATATAAAAAAAAGTAGCAGGGGTTGTTATTATATCGATGCCGAACCCGAAATTGTAATTAATTTTTTTTTTGTCTGTTTGTCTGTGTGTTTGTGCACGCTAATATCAGAAACGGCTTATTCGATTTAGATACGGTTTTCACTAATATGTTGTAGTAAGCTTCACTTAACATTTGGTGTTTATTTCATGTCAATCGGTTCATAAATAAAAAAGTTATGTCAATTAATTCAAAATATGCTGCCTGAAAAGTCACTATTCCACGCAAACGACGTCGCGGGCACAGCTAGTTCTAAATAACATATACACTATACATATATGCACCACAGTTAATTTGATGATTTTGGTGTGGTATGTATGTACCCATTATCAACAATATAATGTCACAAAATAAGCTTAAAATCCTAATGATTTTAAACTTATTTTGTGACAATTTAAAAGCAACCAGCATACTAATAATTGTACTCCTGGAAAGCATATAGGAGTTTTTATACTGAAAAACAATATATAGCCAGCAAGGGCCAGACTTTCGTTATTCCTCTATAAGTCAAAGATTCCTTACCTCCTCCTCCTATTTATAACCCTTGCCTTGAACTTCAAGTTAAAGAGGCTCTACTGTTCAAATTCAAAATATTTTTATTCAATTACACTTTTACAAGTTCTTTTGAATCGTCAAAAGCATCTACCACTGGTTTGGAATGCCTTTTCTGTTCATACTATAGTTTTGGAGATGGAGGACTAACTCCTCAATGAGTAACACCTAATCAATGGTGATCAGTGTAATAATAGCTTAGTGAAAAGTAAATTTTTATCAATAACACAACACATTCCTTTCCAAGAGAAACAGGCTTGATTTAGGTAAAAAAAAAAAACAAGTTCGAGTCAGGCTCGCGCACCGAGGGTTCCACACTGGTATTTTTTCTAACATTTTGCGCAATAATCAAGAACTATTATACATAAAAATAAATTAAATTAATCTGTTTTAGAATATACAGGTGAAACCTTCTTTATTTTAATTTTGTGATATAACCACAAGTTCACTGTTGTCAGATTTTTTCTTTACTGGCAGATGGACAGGCAGATAGACAGACAATGAAGTGATCCTATGGGTTCTTTTTTTTTCTCTCGAGGTAGGGAACCCTAAAAATCAGTGCAGTTCTATATTATGGGTGGGGTTCATTATTATCATTCAGAACATTTCACGAGAAAGGTTAAATAAGTAGGTAGGTAGGTGCCTATTCTAATTTAACACTTTCCTTCTTAATAATTTTTGTTGTTAGCTATGGAATAGGTAAGCTGGGTTCTTATTCTAAATAGGTAAGCCTCCCATGCGAAGCTGGGGCGGGTCAACTAAATACAGTGGACCCCCGGTAATCCGGCCCCTGTCTAATCCGGCACCCCCTGTAATCCGACATGTCTATTACATTGCGACATGTGTTATTATTGAATATTTTTGACAATCTTCTTATTTTAATGTGAACATTTGTTTGTACATTATTTTTCCTAATGTAAAGTTATTATTTTTTATAAGTTCTATAGCATTAATGACGTTAATATCGTTTAATTTACTAAATTTGACATACATAATTAAGTATGATTTGTATTTCAGAGTAAATATATAAGTACATATAACATATAGAATCTTATCATTGGATCTGTAATTTGTCGGATTACAAGGTACTCTTTTGTAAACATTTCCGGACTATAGGGGGTCTTAGGCAGTACTCTATAATCCGACAAATTCGATAGTCCGACACTGCCCTGCAAAATGTTTGTAAGATTACCGGGGGTCTACTGTAGTAAGTATACAAGTATAAGAATACAAAGTCTTGTTGCATACCTACCTTTTCCGGCCATCATTTTAAAGCCCTTTTAGTTTAGTATCCTTTTCCAAATAATAAGGTGCACAGCCTATTTGTTACTTCAAATTATGTAGCCTGTGTGTGTTTGTAAAATTTTAAAATCATTGCTAATTTTATATTATTTAAAATTATGAAGAAAGGTTCCGATTTCGAATCGAATTTCGTGATTTCGATCACAAAAATAAATCACAATTCAGAAATGTGATGTGGTGCATAATCATCATATGTCACCATACATGACACATGTCACATGTGACATGTCACACACATACAGTCGAGCAGCTGCAGTGCAAAGAGAATATAATCACTATTCACTACGTTTTTACGCTGCAGTGCACCACAAGTCGATTCCGGAAAACTTGTATCAATCATTATTACAATCGCAATTGGTTATGCATTGTGTGATTGTAATTTGTAATATTGATTGCAATCGTAACATTGTAGCTGTCATTCTACCGCAATCGAGCTGCTGTGCAGGAGTATAGTATTCTGATTTCTGTGTGCTGTGCACATACAGCAAAGTGATTACTGATTACCTAGTTACATACTCTTTGACATACAGTGAAACAAAGACCTTACACTTCAGTGAAACCACCACAGACCAGTACCTAATCGGGCAGTGCGACAAGGATGATACCTAGCACAGCTATTAGGTACCTACTACCTACCTGGTACTACCTACCCATACATACGCACGGCACCCCTTTATGAGCGCTTTCCAGTCAGATTTAACAAAAAAAAAACACTCCAAAAAGGCAGAGCACGCCCGCCAGCTAACACCAACACAGACGAAGTCCAAAAAAAAAGGTAGGTACTTAAAAGGGGTGGTGTGAGGCACAGAGTAGGTACTCTCCAGACTAGTATAATTATTATAATAGTGATTTGTATTTTGTGTAGAGCAAGTGCAGAGGAGTCGTACCTACTTTGGTATTGTGAATGAGGTGTCTAGTGTAGATTGGTGTTGTGCTGAAACCAGCTGAAACTCAAATTTAGGAAACGCTAGTCAAAGTCAATACAAAAGAAAGGTGTAATTTGTGGTAAAAGTTTTTGATCAAAAGTTAAATAGGGACAAAGAGCACCACCAAATCAAACAGCATGTCCGGAAATAGGTGTATCGTTAATTCGAACAATCTTTTCGAAGATGACGATGACGTCGACGACGCAACCTTTGTTAAAAGTTATAGACAAAGGTTCCCACCACCGCAACCCAAGCCATCTCAGTCACCTTACATAGCGGAATTAGAAAGACAAAGGCAAATAACATTACAAAAACAGAAAGAGATCGAACAACGTACCGTCGATTCGTCAATAAGAAGTATAGGCTTATTACGTGAGTCAGAACAAATTGGCATTGCAACCGCAGAGGAGCTGGCCCGTCAACGAGAACAACTTGAAAATACAAACAAACGACTAGATGATATTAACACGAATCTAACTTATAGTCAAAAGCATCTTAATGGTATCAAATCAGTTTTTTATGGATTCAAGAATTACCTATCTGGTAAATCTGATCAAACACCTCCTAAAAGTCAGATATCTCCAAGTTCGAGTGGCTCCAAAGTGGGTACAAGCAGCAGATTTGACGATACTATAACTTCTATGAGTGCTAGTGCCAGTAACAATTTTGGCAGCCATCCTAGCACTCGGTTGCGTGGACTAGACTCGCAAGCCACAACTGAACCAATACCAGATTCTCAGCGTATAAATAAAATATTGGATGAGAACTTAGATGAAATGGTGTCTCATATATCAAGACTCAAAGGGCTAGGAATGGCTCTTGGGGAAGAAATAACACAGCAAAATGAACTTATAGACAAAATTCATGATAAGGCTGATGATGCAGATATAAAGATTGGCCAGCAGAACAAGCAAATGAATAAGCTCTTAGGAAAATGATAAAAGTTGCATTATTTGTTCAATATAACTCATATGCATCATTATTTTGTAATTTGTTCATGTTTGTACAAAATATTTTGGCGTATATAAAATAAGAACTATCTTTGTTAAGAGTATACAGTAGAGTCTGACTAATCTAGCACTGTTAAGAACCAGGAGGTGCTGGATTATTGAATGTTTGGATAACTGGATTCTAAGGAAATTTTTTCCTTAGAATCCAGTTAAAACAAAGCATTTTATAATGTTCTAGTTTAATGAGAGAATATGTATTTATGATATACTACATACATATTTCTTCTAGGCTCCCATGAGCCTAGGGTTGAGTGAATGGGGTGTAGGCAGAGGGTGATAGACTACTGAATGTGCTGAAGTACTGGATTGGTGAGACTCTACAGTACTTTTATTGGTATATAGTCTGAAGACATTGAATAATATTATTAATGAACCTGCCTAATACCTATTAATTAAAAAAACAATACTACTGTAATATCAATGCCAACTACCATTAGGACTGCTTATCTTTTAATTAAATACATTGCTTATCAAAAGTTAAACTGTAGTTAATCATTCAATAATCATGTAAATTAGCTCCTAATTTTGTAAATGCTTCTACATTAAAGTATAAAATAATACTTTTAATATGTTTTATGTATATTTTTGCTGTTTTATTTTTATAGATTATTTGTAATGTAGAGAATAGAGTTGCTGGTTTTGGGGCAATAATAATAATTTCTTATCATTCCATTTTATGTTTTCTAAAATGACTAACTATTTTAATATTTTCAATTGTTTATGTGAATTTCATTAATAAAATTATATGATATATATTAATCATTTTGAAGTGATGAAATAGGTAGAGTATAAATACCTAAAGTTCTATCGAATCTGTCGAGGAGAGACAATATGGAGTTGTTAAAACCAACTGTCAAATATATTATTTTTGTTGAATCCTGCAAACTGGTATTTTGTTTTGTATTCAAGTAATAATCGTAATAATATAAACTTTTTTTGGGATCCCATCTAGATAATTCTAAAATTCTGCGATTTTAGTTAGCTCTAAAATACTGTGATTTTAGAATTAAGTACATATTTTGTTCATTTATTTTTAGGTATCTATATTCTATTTCTATCTTTATTAACTAACCATAATTAACAGGCTGCAAGCAACATGGCTTATATTGTTATCTGTAATAAATTAATAAATAGCTATGCATTATCCAACTATGAATAATTGAAATATTTACTGTGAGCTATTTTCCTGCTGAAATATGATTTAATAAATTTAATATGTAAAACATAGTCAAAACCATCAAATGATTTATCAGATAAATTGCAATAAAAACAAAGTTTCAAAGCTTTTTATTTATTCAAATTAAAAACTTATAAGATCAGCAAGTAATACTTCAATATCTTCATGGCTACTACAATAACTGTTTTAAAGTTTTGTGGCTAGCAAAACATTTCAACTATCACATTTACTGTGTTCATTGCTGTCTGTGCACTGTGAATCTTTCTGTGCTTTTGTAATACTCTCCTATTAGCTAATCTCTTATTGCAAATATCACATGAAACCTCTTGATTAGTATGAGATTCTTTATGAATTTTTAAACCAGAGGATGTAGCAAATCCTTTAAAACATACATCACATTTATGAGGTCTTTTCATGGTATGTGTGTGAGCAATATGAACAACCAGGGAATGTTTAGTAGCAAAACATCTATTGCAATCTTTATGCATACACATAAATGGCCTTGGCTGCTCTTGACCAGTATGAATCAGTCTATGGACTCTTAAGTAAGATGCCCTTGTGTAGGATTTAGGACAATCTGGGCAAGCAAATTCTTTTAGACCAGAATGAATCTTCAAATGCATCATTAAGGTTGATTTTGCTGTAAACTTCTTTCCACATGTTCCACAGACAAACAATTTACGATTGCTGGAATGTGCAACACGAAAGTGCTCTTTCAAAGATTGTCTTGATTTGTAGGTCTTATTACAAAATCCACATTTGAATTGGTTGACATTAATATGGGATGCCATGTGCTGTCTTAAACCACTTGATGTGTGGAAACTTTTGCCACACTTAGGGCAAAGAAATCTGCGGAAGTCACTGTGTTTTGCCATATGATATCTGAGACTGTATATCCTAGTAAAAGATTTAGAACACAGGCTGCACGCATATCTTTTTTCACCTTCTGGCCGAGGAAGTCTCTCTGTTGAGGTTATTTCTGTCACAGGTGGCAAAGGTGTCACTTCCTTACTTTCAGGTACTTGGAGCCCAAAATTTACAACTGGCTGGTTACTATATAGTGGAACATCATACTCATGATCTTGATACACAACATTTATATCAATAACATCCATATTATCAGCTCTTTGAAAATTGGTGGGCGTTGACTGTATACTAAATAAATGTGTTAGTGTCACATTTGCTTTTAAGCAATTGAGTTTGAAATTATAGGCGAGCAGAGCAGTAGAAACACACGAAGCGCACATTCCTTGAGGCCAATTTTCTTCGTCATTATTCTAAACAAAAAAGTTAGGTTATTATTAAAATCTACACCAAGATATAAGTGACTAGATGGTAGGCATTTTAAACTTACTTCTAAACAGTTGAGAAAAATAAGAATGTCAATAAGCTTTATTTTATTCATTTCATGAGAAACTAGATCTTGTATGTTCTTATACATTGTTGGGTCGTTCGAATCATAATCCATGAGACATGTACGACATATGTTTTTTGAAGTAGGTAAAATCGAATTCGTGAACTCCATGCTAAAACTTGTTTAACCACCATTTATTTAGTCGAATTTTTAATTTTCGAAATCGAAATGTTCTTTCTATAATGTTTTATGTTTCTATATCTATTTCACAGATCACTATATACAGTCTAAAGACAGATAGGACAGTGCAAAAGTTAACGGTTAGTTCCGTTGTAGCCGCATAGCGCTAGTGTCGCAAAAAGTGTTGGGACACAATCCGACCTTGTGTCGATGTCGATATCGATAGCATAGTGATGTCCCATGACAACGTTGAAACGGGGTACCTTTATAATTTTATTTTTTTTGCATATATTTAGGTGTAAAATAAAACAACTTATCAAATTCAGTTTTATATTTCTTGCTTCTTAATCTATACACTTTATATATTTACCAAAAGTCATCTTTGAGGATCCTTCTGAAAATAGCCTTTGCTTCTTGTTTTCTTTGATAAACATTTCTATTATTCTTTTAATACCTGCACTTGGTTGTCAAATTGGCTGTAAAGGAATAATATTATTTTATTAATGAAAAATTAAATTACATAAACAAGAAATTATGTATGAAAAACTACATGGATTCTTAATGAGACGACTGATAGTTGGTACCTATATATTAAAATTGGTCTAATAATAATATAACCGATTGATTAAAAAATACAGCTATAAACTAAACTAAAACTAGAGGACTAGGAGGATTTTTAAAGATCCAGTGGGAAGTGTTTGATTTTTAGGGATAAAAAGTTGCCTATGTCAATTACTAGATGCAAGCTACCTCAGTACCAAATCTCATACAAATCGGCTAAGAGGATGATGGGTTTTATGGAATCCCGTGGGAACTCTTTGATTTTCTGGGATAAAACGTAGCCTATGTTGATCCCCAGAATATAGGCTAACTCTGTACCAAATTTCGTCAATATAGGTTAAACTGTTGGGCTCTGAAAAGGTAGCAGACAGACAGACACACTTTCGCATTTATAATATTAGTATGGAAGTATGGATAAAATCTACTGTATGGACATCAGTACAGTGTTAAAGTAGTGGTTCCGTGGAGACCATCACATCAATATTTGTATTGCATATAAGACTTTAGCCATAATTAAGGCAATGTTAGCAAAGAATAAATAAAATAGTTACTAGACACAGGACAGATAATTTTGTACTAACTCACCACTAATTATTATTATTGTACTTTGAGTGGATACTGTTGAATCTTCTGAATGTTGAATTCTGTTGATCTGAAGTTGGTTGTAAAGCATAATAAAATTGTGATCACTGAAATCATGTTCAGCTGAAAAAAGAATTTTACACAATTTATTCACATGAAATATGGTATGAAAGCACAAAGTAAAAACTATGTTAGGGAATACCTAGTGCTTAATACATCTTTAACATGAAATCAACTTACCTAATGAGCTCAGGAATTCCGTGAAGTATTTTCCTTTTCAGTAAACAAGTAGAGATAACCATGCGTACGTCGGGTTCCCATACCACCACATACTGTCGAACTGATGTCTATCGAAGTGCTTCTGGCATACGTGTCTGTTCAACAATTGAGCCTTCGGCAAAGCACTGAGTCCTATATTTACAGGAATTAATTGGGATCACCACAATTCCCATAATTTATTAACCTTTGGAGACAACAACAATAAACAATATGGCTTCCCAGTATATGTACCACAGAGCAAGGTACATACTACTCTCTAACGAGAGAATAGTATGCCACAGAGTCTATGTATATGGCCATCGACTAGAAAAAAGAATATGGCTGCAGCTTGTTGCGATACTAGCGCTTTGCGGCTAAGAAAGAACTAAAGGTGTCACGGGCCTGATCTATTTCTATATAACTTGTTCCACTCACAGATAAGCACAAGTAGATCTAAGATTAAACAAAGCATTCTATGAACAAAGTACTCTGTGGATAAACATGGATTAAATCTTAAATTCAATACAATAGAACTCTGAGTACCTACGTCTACGGAATAATGACGGAGTAGGTACAAGTACAAATAGGGACTTCGTCTGTATTGGTGTTAGCTGGCGGGCGTGCTCTGCCTTTTTGGAGTGTTTTTTTTTTTTTGTTAAAACTGACTGGAAAGCGCTCTAAGGGGGTGTCGGCGAGCGCCGGTACAGACGGGGTCCATACTTGTATAGTTTCCCTTGTTACAAATAACTACCTACAAACTTGACATTGGCTAATCCCGCTATCTATGGTCGTGACTTGGTCGTGAGCTTGCGTCATTGGCTTGACATGCGAGTTGCGTGAGTGAGCACTGAGCTTGTCTGTACTCTGTGGTTGCTCTCGTTGCTCTGTAGTCGTGAGCATTGAGCATTCTTTCCATTTCCAATTTGCCAGGAATAATAATTTTTGTATTTGTGTCCTGTTAAATAAATTTAATATACATATAAGGCTAAACCAAAAGCGTAGTCTACAGAGGTAAACAAGTTCATCTATGGAAAAAAATGTGAACCAGATACCTTAACCTTAAAGTCGTGCCACATTTCCCTCTTTTTTTAATTATTTTTAGGGCACAAACTTGTTTTTTACTTATTTTTTTAATAACTTCATTTTAGTTAAACCATGAGTCGATTTTTTGCAACTGGTACAGACTCAGAGTCTGATAGTTCTTCTGAAGAGGAGCAAGTAGTACGGGCGCCTGCAGCCGTGTATACGGTAAGTTACGTCGAATAATTTAAACTTATGTGGTGTACAGTAATTTCTCAATAGTTTTGAGCTATCCTACTTGAATCATATGCAAACAAAGGGACCCACTTATATTATTTTCCCAAGAAAACCCCCCCTACGATTGCCTGTATGGTCTGTGGTAATGACTCTCAAACCATATTGGCACAAATTAATTAATATCCACCCATTTTTGCTTGAAATAAACTTTTAAATATTTAATTTATTAAAAAAAATTTTATTTAAATACTAAGAACTTGTACATACAGTACACCTACCTACCTTTAATAAGATATATCTTTTTTGGAAAGAAGCAACACAACCATTCCCTTGCTGTTAACATTTTTGGTGTTATTTGCATGCATCTTAATAAAATATTACTTTTATTAACAGTTCAGTGATGATGAAGAAGAAACTAAACGTGTTGTACGTTCTATGAAAGAGAAGCGATATGAGGAATTGGAAGGAATAATCCATTCACTTCGCAATCATCGCAAAATTAAAGACTTCTCATCAGCTTTGGCTTCTTTTGAAGAACTCCAAAGAGCATACACTCGAGCTGCTCCTGTTGTCCTAAAGGAAGAGAATGGGATAGCACCAAGGTTCTTTATAAGGGCTTTAACAGAGCTGGATGACTGGGTTTCAGGAGCATGGAATGATCGGGATAGTAGGAAAGCACTTTCAAAGGGCAATAGTAAAGCACTTACATCCTTAAGACAAAAACTGAGGAAATACACAAAAGATTTTCATGCTGAGATTTCTAAGTTCCGGGAGAACCCTGAGTTGCCTGATGATGATGATGAACGCAAAGGTAAGTTACTTGCTTACAATTGTGTGTGGATGATGACCTTCTCTCACTCAAAAAGAAGAAAAAAACAATCACATTCAAAATTCTGTTAACTTTAAGTTAGATTTTAGTATTTTTACTTTACAAAGGTCTTATTGTTACATTGGTCCCATGTAAAGACGTTCAAAGAAGTATGGAAGGTGGCCTAGTGCAAACCGCCATCTTATTTTTTCCAAAATTGCTGTTGCACTCTTAGACCTTTTCAAATCACTAAAGGTTGTATGATTTGAGTCCTTATTTTATAGGTGAACCATACTTTTGATGTGACAGTTGACCCATAGAGTTAAAATGGCGCATGAGAAGTCATTTTGTACGGACTATACTTATGATGTTTAATATTTATATATTTAGTATATACATACATATTATGTTATCTAAATAACATAAACCAGATTTAATTATTTTATTTTTATTTGTGTTTGTCCAACACATTTTAAAGCAAAAAAAAAACAAAAATATGGATGTATCCACTGAGTAAAGATATCAATCAACAAAAATCAATTATAATATTTTTATAACAACACCATTTATTGTGAAAATTCAACATGCACTTTAAAAGAAACATTATTTTATTCACTTTTAGCTATACATATAAATGTTCCGGCTATAACATCTGTGTCTGCACTCCTGTCAATCATAATCTGCGTCAGATCACAGATACAGTCCGTTTCTACGTACATGGATAAAACAGAGAGGAGGACAAAACTCTTCAATCGCATGATCAGTGTTATAGTTAGTTTGCTGTAGTTTAAGATAAGCCTCCATCTAAAAATATTGTTTTCTAGATACATCATCTTCTGATGATTCTGACGATGAAGAAAAAGTTAAAGAAAAACCAAGAATGCGTCGCTCACCAGAACCACCTCGTAGACCTCCACCTCAAGAGGACGAGTCTTCAGACTCAATGGACTGGGGCTCCAGCTCTTCTGATTCGAGCTCGAGCTCCGACGACGAAGCTCATGGCGCTACTACCATCAGAGAACGGTTCTTGAAACGTGCCACAGACGTAAGAGATGAAGACGAGGACAGGGACAAGCGTCAGACGCGTCGTAATAAAAGACGTGAGGGAGCTGGGAAAATTAGCAAGAAAGATCAAGCAGATGATGGAGGAGAGTGGGAGACTGTTAGGAAAGGCGCTGCTACTTCTGATAAGCCCAAAATGTTTGCTAAGGTAGGTCTTTTTTTTAATAAAAAATAGCGAGTGTCACCTGCTGTTAAGTGATTACCGCCGCCCATGAACATTTTCAGCTCCAGAGGAACCGCCGATGCATTGCCGGCGTTTCAGGAATTTGTTGGTCCACCCTTTTTATCTATCTATCTAGGCAGATTTCTACACACCACAGTTCTACAAACACACTACAGACAAGTTGGGCTCTACACTCCTCCAGCACTGCACGGGGAAACTGTGCATGTTGTTTATAGAGGGCATAACCCATACTGTAATCAGCATAGCAATGGATGTTGCTGTCATGCAACATGTCATTCCATATGCATGATGAATAGTGTGGGTGATAACACAGAGAGATTAATGTAATGTTTATTATTTACTCAGGATAGTGACATTGATGCAGCATTGGTGGTCAAGAAGCTGGGCGAGATCAGCGCGGCGCGCGGGCGCAAGCGCACCGACCGGCGCGCGCAGTTGGAACTGCTGCACGAGTTGCGCACGGTGGCGCAGCAGCACAACTTGGGAGATGCGCTCCAGCTCAAACTACGTGCAGCGACTGTTGCCGCCCTGTTTGACTACAATCCTAAAGTTTCTGATGCTATGAAACCAGAATACTGGTCGAGACTTGTCGAGAACGTCGATCAAATGGTCACTCTGCTACTTTCTCATGAGGACATGGTATTCAGTGAAAGTATACTTGAAGAAAACGAGCAGCTTGTCACGCCTCCCTACAGAGTTCGGGGTTGTCTCCTAACGGCATTAGAACGTCTCGACGATGAGTTTACCAAACTGTTGAAGGAATGTGACCCTCATTCCAATGAGTACGTGGAGCGACTGAAGGATGAAGTCAGAGTTTCGGCGTTAATCGATCGGGTCTGCCAAGTGGTAGAACGAGATGGATCCCCGCAGGAAATCTGTCGAGTATACTTACGCAAAATCGATCATCTCTACTATAAATTCGATCCTCGTGCAATCAAGAAAGATCTCCCACCAGGTGAAGAAACTACTATCAAGAAAATGGAACGCTTCTGCAAATATATTTATGCGAACGACGACAGCGACCGCTTGAGGACTCGCGCTATTCTTTCGCATATATACCATCACGCATTACACGATAATTGGTTCCAGGCGAGAGATCTCCTTCTCATGTCGCATCTACAAGAAAATGTTCAGCATTCTGATCCGAGTACTCAGATTCTGTACAATCGTACGATGGCCAATCTGGGCCTTTGTGCTTTCCGCCGCGGCAACGTCAAAGAGGCTCACGGCTGTTTAGCCGAACTCATGATGACCGGCAAGCCGAAAGAGCTGCTCGCTCAGGGTCTGCTGCCCCAGCGCCAGCACGAGCGCTCCAAGGAGCAAGAGAAGATAGAGAAACAGCGCCAAATGCCTTTCCACATGCATATTAACTTGGAGTTGCTGGAATGTGTCTACTTAGTATCTGCCATGCTGATAGAAATCCCGTACATGGCGGCTCACGAGTTTGATGCTCGTCGGCGAATGATAAGTAAGACGTTCTACCAAAATTTGCGTGCGAGTGAAAGGCAAGCCTTAGTTGGGCCTCCGGAGTCGATGCGCGAACATGCGGTGGCGGCAGCCAGGGCCATGCGACGCGGAGATTGGCGTGCCTGCCTCAACTTTATTGTTAATGAGAAGATGAATGCTAAGGTAATGCACTGTTGATAATAATTATCATCATCATGATCAACCCATCGCCAGCCCACTACAGAGCATGGGTTTCATCTCAGAATAGTTTAAATCATAGTCCACCACGTTGACCAAGTGTAGATTGGCAGACTTCACACACCTTTCAAATTCAAAATATTTTTATTCAATTAGACTTTTACAAGTTCTTTTGAATCGTCAAAAGCATCTACCACTGGTTCGGAATGCCTTTCCTACCGAGATGAACCAGCAAGAAACTCGGCGGTTGCTCTTTTCAAAGATTTGAGTACATTATAGAGAACTCTCAGGCATGGAGATTGCCTCACGATGTTTTCCTACACCGTTAATTAAGTGATAAACGATTGCTTTAAACGCACATAACTCCGAAAAGTTAGAGGTACGTGCCGAGGTTTAAACCCCCGACATGTCGAATAAGACGCAGACGTCTTAACAACTAGGCTATAACGGCTGTTGATAGTAATCATACCTTCTATTATGTACTAAAAAAGTAAATGAAAGTACCCTATTTTGTATTACATAAGTATAGTGAATTTCATTTTTTAGGTGTGGGATTTAATGGTTGGCGCAGAAAACGTACGCGCCATGCTCGGACGTCTTATTCGCGAAGAGTCACTCCGGACTTACCTATTTACTTATGCGCATGTGTATGCATCTTTATCACTCCGTTCCCTTGCCGATATGTTCGAGTTGCCGAGACAGCGCGTCCACTCCCTCGTGTCAAAGATGATTATTAACGAAGAGCTGTTGGCTTCCCTGGACGATCCGAGTGAATGCGCTATACTGCATCGTTCCGAACCTACCAGGATGCAAGCACTGGCTCTGCAACTTGCCGATAAGGTACGTAAGACAAGACTTAATTTACAGAAACATAAAATTTCAAAATGTTTCGACTTTCAACAGTATAAGCAAATGAACCGACAAACACACGCACACTCTCCTGTAGTCGGGTAAAAAATGACCATTACCATTGTTTACAGGTTGGCAACTTGGTTGATTCCAACGAGCGCATTTTCGAGAAGCAGGGGTCTTTCTTCCAGCGGGGCGGAGCGCCGCGGGGCGAGGGGCGACAGCGCGAACGCCCGCGCGACGGCAACTGGGGGCGGCGACAGCGCAACCGCCGCCGCGACGACGAACGCGTGCACGAGGACTAAACCCAAAACCGCACCAATCCTCTCATGCACACACTACACTGCACATCACCAACGGCTGCTGGAGCGCACGTGGAAAGAAACGCTCACTTACCCTGAAATACTACTGTACTAAGAAACCCCGCTTCAACGACTTTGTTTGTGGTCACTCTGAATCTCGAAAAGATTGTCTGCACAGTACATCAAACAGTAGTGAACATCCAAAAATACCAACACCCCCAAAAGAGTTGGAATGCAGTTACAAAGAATCAAAAAGAGATAATAATGATGCGGACATACCAAAACTATGTCATATTCAAATTATTTGTGATTCAATTCCATCAATAAATCAGTCTGTTTCTGCCTTTAACATTGTTTCAACAGCAGTTCATATTATATTTGGCGATAAAAATTCTATTCATCAATTATTTTCCACTATGTGTTATTGTGAGGGGGTTGAAAAAAACAACTTCTTATTTGTATATTATAATTATTACATTATGTGATAGCGCTCTTCTGGATTGTCAGATTCATTAAAGCGTATTTAATCTAAACTTGATTTTTTTCAGCTTTAAATGAACTTGCAAGAAGGAAGAGCGCTAAACAATAATAAATCGAAGTGACAAGGTATAAATAAAATACTGTCTCAAATTTGCACTTTATTTTTCATTCATCGTGACGTGAACTGATGCAGTTCACGAAAACCAAACCTCCCTCGAAATCCTAGTCAAAGGAAAATTATTTTTAAAATGTTATGCGTTTTACTTCTTGAATTTACACAATTTTTCGTAAATATATCGACGCGCTAGCTTCGCTCGCGTTTTTGTTTTGTATTAGTTGATGCCGCTACTTCATCAGAATGGATTTAGGTTTTGCAAAATCCTGTGGGAACTCTGATTTTCTAAGATAAAAGGTATGCCTGTTTCCGGGATGCAAACTATCTTAGAATAGTACCACATTTTGGTTAAATAAAATAGATCGCGAAAAGATAGACATACAGATATTCGCATTTATAATTTTAGTACGGGTTTTCATCATACTCCACTTTTATGATGCTTTCAAACACTAAATGGCGTGGCTGAGCTCATTTCCCTTTCACTTTTTCTCCCACATAGCTGATAATTATCAGTATATTATCTATGCACATAGCTTTCTATTGGTGAAAGAATTTTCAAAATCGGTTCAGTTGTTTCAAAGATTACTTCCTACAAACAAACTCACGAACTTTACCTCTTTATAATATTAACAGTGTAGATGCTTATGTAGATGTTCATGTCTTTCGTTCTTTTATCATGTTCGATCAAAAAGTAGCAATACAAACTTCTTGTGTTCGGCTACGATTTACGATATATTTTTATAAAATGTAGGTAGGTACCTATCTACTTTATTCGTAAAATTATAACTAAACTTAATATATTAACTTTTCAGTATAAACAGTTCAGTTTTTGAATTATTAGAAAGCGTTCATTATTGCATAAATTACATAGTATAATAATTTATTAATTATTATCATACAAATTGTTATTTTTACGAAATTATTGGCAGGTACCTAGGTAGGTAAGTACATACGATCAGGCCCTGTCATCTCAGGGCATAAAGAGATGTATCAGTCTATTTCTATCGCACATTATATCGTCTTTCTTCTATCACCCTATTTATATATATCGCCCTCTCGGTAACTACTTGACTATCTCGCTCCACTCACACAGTATTAAATTCATGCACACTCTGTCATTTTATTAGTCTATCGTATTTACTGCTCAATTCTCATTGGTCGGTGATTAGCTCCAATCGGCTTTCACTAGGATTTTCATTCAAAATAAATATGGCAGTTTTGAGAGATTTTATAACCTCTCGTTAAAATTCCATTTTTATTATTCCACTGAGAGAGTTTAAACCTGGAAGTGTTCTGCAGTTATAACAGGATATTCGTTTTAAATTTCTATTTTCAGTTTTTTAGTACTTGTTGTAATTTAGAGATATAGTGGATGTGCTCTTTAATACTTGGCCGTGGTTGTAAGGTTTTGTAATTGTTAGTGTATCTAAATACCTAGTTACTAGTATTCTTTTTATTCGATATGAGGCAGTGTAGTGTACCTAAGTGTAAAAACACCTTACATTTACACGCCGTACCTTTTACTGACACAACTAGATGGAAGGCATGGTTGATTAATTGTCCATATTTCCGTAAGTATTCCCTTAGGCAATTAGAGAATGTCAGGATTTGTGAATCCCATTTCTTACCTCGGTATATCGTAAATCATAGATTGACGAAAGATTCAATTCCTTCACTGAATTTGCATATTGCACAGTCTTCAAAAAACACTGGTTTAGTACATTTTAAAATTGGCAAATTTCTAGAGATATCACCTCTACAGACTGGTAAACCACTTGATGTCAACATAGTGGACTGTATCCCATCGACTTCACAGTCATACAAACAAAGTAGGAATGAACTATCTTATGTCATTTCAAGTCCTACTGATTTAGTAACCCCCTTGCCAAATATACCGATTCCTGACAAACAGAAGTCACCAGACTTAATTCAGACAATACACAATATTTTAGAGCCAACAACTTCTGTCACTCATTATTCACAATCACTGAGTCCTGTACCTCATGAGTCCCTGCATTCTGAGGTTGTATCTGCTTCACAGACTACCTTTCCTTCTGCTGATGTTCAAAGTTCCATTCCGTCTGTACCCATGTCTTCTGAAGATGTATCTGCTTTACAGACTAAAAGCCCCATTCCGTCAGATCAAGATGTGTCTGCTCTGCATACTCCAAGTCCCATTCCATTTGATCCCATGTCTTCAGAGGATGTGGCCAATTCACAGGCTACAAGTTTAATACCACCTGATCCTATGCCTTCTGAAGTTGTGTCTGCTTTACAGACAACACCAAAACGGAAACGACCATATTCTAGATATCATCATAAAAAGTCAGATACAATACCTAGAGTACGTTTAGATAAAAATCAGGAAACCCCTCGTAAGCAGAAGCTACGTCAGGGTAATAAAACATTGAAAATAAAATTAAGGAACATGACCATAAGATATAATAAGTTAAAGGCAAAGATGCAATCATTTTCAGATAAAGTAAAACTCTTTATTAAAAAGTATCCTCTTTTGAGTAATTTTGGAAAGTTATTAGTAGACTCACAGTTACGGCTATCTGGTGTAAAATCTAAAGGTTCTAGATACACTAATGATGAAAAAGTTTTTGCGCTTTCGTTATATAAATTAAGTCCAAGATGTTACAGATATTTGCAAAAAAGATTAAGATTACCAGCTCAATCCACTATAGGCTCTATATTAAATAATATACCTTTAAGACCAGGTATTAATGATTTTATTTTTCAGCATTTGGCAGATGCTGCTAAAAATAAAGATTGTATGGGGTTACAGTGTGTATTGCTGTTTGACGAAATGGCCATTAACAAAAATTTATTTTTTAATTTTCATACTGGTGTTATTGAAGGGTTTGAAGATCTAGGAGGTGGTGAACGCACTAACAATGTTGCTGACAAAGTTTTAGTGTTTATGTTACGGGGCATATTTTCACCTTGGAAGCTACCTATAGCATTTTATTTTGTAAGAGATGGAATTAAAACCTTCTTTCTAAAAAATATTATTAAAGAACTGACTAAGGCAGTATTAAAGACAGGATTCGTTTTGAGATCAACAGTATCAGATCAAGGCTCTGCCAATGTTGCTGCGATAAACTCATTAATAGCTGATGCACGCGAAGATTTACTTCGAAGTAGCAATGATGGGTCTTATATAATAAACTATGCCATCGACGGACACAAGATATATCATATATATGATGTCCCACATTTACTCAAATGTTTCCGCAATAATTTTCAGAAGAAAGACTTGCTCATCGGGAATCAGCGTGCTCAGTGGGACTACATCGAGAAGCTGTATGCTGTTGATGGTGTGGCAGGTGTCGGGTGGTCTACCAAATTGTCAGACAAGCATGTTAAACCAAACTCATACGACAAGATGAAGGCAAGTAACTGAACATTTGCTTTTTAAACTATGGGGAGCAGACCCTGGTTGTTGGTACTCAAACTTCTTGTTTTTGTGGTGTCTATGCGATCACATGATCAAATCTTTGGAAGCTCATATCTCAGAAACTATGGGGAGCAGACCCTGGTTGTTGGTACTCAAACTTCTTGTTTTTGTGGTGTCTATGCGATCACATGATCAAATCTTTGGAAGCTCATATCTCCGAAACTATGGGGAGCAGACCCTGGTTGTTGGTACTCAAACTTCTTGTTTTTGTGGTGTCTATGCGATCACGTGATCAAATCTTTGGAAGCTCATATCTCCGAAACTATGGGGAGCAGACCCTGGTTGTTGGTACTCAAACTTCTTGTTTTTGTGGTGTCTATGCGATCACGTGATCAAATCTTTGGAAGCTCACATCTCCGAAACTATGGGGAGCAGACCCTGGTTGTTGGTACTCAAACTTCTTGTTTTTGTGGTGTCTATGCGATCACGTGATCAAATCTTTGGAAGCTCATATCTTCGAAACTATGGGGAGCAGACCCTGGTTGTTGGTACTCAAACTTCTTGTTTTTGTGGTGTCTATGCGATCACGTGATCAAATCTTTGGAAGCTCATATCTCCGAAACTATGGGGAGCAGACCCTGGTTGTTGGTACTCAAACTTCTTGTTTTTGTGGTGTCTATGCGATCACGTGATCAAATCTTTGGAAGCTCACATCTCCGAAACTATGGGGAGCAGACCCTGGTTGTTGGTACTCAAACTTCTTGTTTTTGTGGTGTCTATGCGATCACGTGATCAAATCTTTGGAAGCTCATATCTTCGAAACTATGGGGAGCAGACCCTGGTTGTTGGTACTCAAACTTCTTGTTTTTGTGGTGTCTATGCGATCACGTGATCAAATCTCTTCTCTTGGACAGCATTAAAGTCGTATCATTTTGCCATTTCCGTTCGCAATACATTAAAACTCTGTATCTAGTCATCAAATTATATCGAGCTCGGTATCTAAATTGAAAGATGCCACTGCTGCATCATACCTGTGATGCAAATTTGACTAAAAAGCATTGCCTAACCGCCATTGCCTTAAGTTTTTAATTGTCAAAGATTATTTCATCTACAAATCGAAATGCCTAATCAATTAGTGTTCACAGTCACAATACATAGTAGGTAAATCCGCTTTTTAGTCATTGAGCGTTATAAGGTAAAAAATATGCAGCAGTGGCATCTTTAATTTTAGGTATCTATTGAGCGCAGGATATATTAAATATGTATATATATATGTTGTAATGAATAAATGTATTTTTTGCAAATATTAATGATTAGCTGACATGCCGTGGCTTCACTCGGGTGGAATTCAGAAAATCCTTAGCGGCGGGGGTCTGCGTTATAGAGAGAACTTACTTACAAAATTTTAAGTTTCTAGACCTAGTGATTTGAGCTGTATGTTGATACCAACAGCGGCCCGCGACTTCGCCTGTGTAATAGTTTATAGTTAAAGTAATATTTTGAATACTTCAAAACTTTTAAGTTTCCTAAGTTAATGTCTTTTTGTAAAAAAAAACCTTTTTTTTGCTGTTATATTATAATAATATAAGCATAATCATCTGAACTTGTAAATATTTTATAAACACAGCTGATATCCTCATTGAAGCTCTGGCTATTCTAGTGGTTTTGTATTGTATACATCTTTATCATTATAATTTAAACAATTTGGGATGAAAAAATTACAATCAATAAATTTATCATCCTAAAAATATGCTTGACGGTACAACCACAGTTTTACAGGGGTGCGGAGTTGCAAGTAACACTCATGGTTTGGTTTTAAAATGTTTGATTTTCACACGCATGTAATGTAACTATCTAATCCTTAAACCTTGTTGAGCTAAAATGAATAAGATTGAAGAATTAACATGTGCAAGGCTGGTGCAGTTGCGTGGGTTGCACAGACCAAGTGGGTTGCACGTATTTTTAGGATGACATTTCTATTGATCGATTATATAATTTTATGTTTTTTGTATCAACTAAATAATGCAAAGGTATAATAATTAATCAAATGAGCAGCACCCTCCATATGACTTATGCCAATACATTTTCTGCTGATGGAAATATGCTCCTAAAGCTTGAGTCATAATACCTATCCAAATCTATCATTGTTTAGTTGGTACTATTTTAGTCCTAATGTTCTCAGAATTAAAATAGAGTAAAAATCGAAATGTAATAAACTACAAAAAAAATATTAAAAGAGAAACTATTGAGTTTCTTGCCGGTTCTTCTCAATAGAATTTGCTTTCCGAACCGGTGGTAGAGTCACTTATTATATTCTAAATAAAGTTTTTATAATTTAATTAATTTGTTTGATTTTAATAACTTTTTAAATTCCTAAATTATTAATAGAGTTACCGATGAATATCGAAAATCGGTAATCGATAATAGAAAAACCGTTAAAATCTGTTGAAAAAGGACATCACTAGAGACTTCCGGTTTACTCGCTGTCAAGCCATCCCTAATTTACTACATCCGGCAAATAATTGCTATATATACTATTATGTTAGAAAGAGATGGTCGTGTTGATTTCATTGTCTTTCATTCACAAAAACCAATAAAATGTGAGACAGGCGATCACTTTAAGAATTACATTTTGTTATATATATTCCTTGACTCCCACTTCCCCTAAGATTTCTCGTACTAAAACGAAAATCGTCCATATAGTAGGGTGTCTGTATCCTATATGTTATTGGTCTGTGCATACGATTCAATGTGTTCTACAGTACAGTACCACAGATTAATAAAGGATACCTACTACATGCCTACTACGTACTCTACGTATTACAGTAGGTACGAACGGAATGAAACGTGCGGAGGACTAACTGTGTTGGTGTTAGCTGACGGGCGTGCTCTGCCTTTTTGGAGTGTTTTTTTTTTTGTTAAAACTGACTGGAAAGCGCTCTAAGGGGGTGCCGTGCGTATGTCAGCGAACGCCGGCACAGACGGGGTCCATACTTGTATAGTTTAACTAACTTGTTACAAATAATTACAAACTTGACATTGGCTAATCTTTGTACAGCCAGACGAAAGAGAGAAAAAAAAAAACGTGCGAAAGTCGGAGTCCTACTCTGTGGTTGGACTATCCTTTTTTTAACTGGTTTTACGGCTCTGTATTCTAGTCCTTTCGGACTGTCCTCTCCTTTGTGGTCAGAACCGCAGATAGTCGAGGTATAGTGCGTTTCATTGTATAATACCTATGGCGTTATGTTGGGTCCCCTGTCTGTTGGGTGGTGGTTGGCACCATATCGGCATGAGAAGACGCGGATTTTGTTTATTTTCATTTGATTTTCATTTCATTCATTCAGGAAAATCAAATGAAAATAAACAAAATCTGCGTCTTCTTATGCAAATATCGTGCCAATGACTTGGACAGACAGGGGAGCCAACATAACGCCATAGGTACTATTCTTCCATTACTATTCGATGAAACGCACTATACGACGTATTTATAAGTATTCTGTGGATTTCGTCTGTGGTGGCGTTTGCTGGCGCGCGTGCGGTGCTTTTTTGGAGTTTTTTTTTTTGTGAGAAGTGGCCGGTTTTTGTGTTCTGCTGGTGTTTTTTGGTGGTGGAACTGACTGAGAAGCGCTCTAAAGGGGCGCCGCGTGTATGTTGGCGGGCGCCGGCTCAGACGAAGTCCATACTTATACATATAGTTTCCATAACTTGTAAATAACTACAAACTTGACATTGGCTAATCAGTGCAAAGCCAGACGAGAGAGAAAAAAAAAAGTATTCTGTGGAGATATCTATGAAATTAAAAAAAAAGGCAGGCCAAAGAGGCAGGCAGGGGCTGGCGAATTTATCACTGACCACTGACGTTTTACATTTACTGAGTCATACTTTCGGTACCACAAATTATGTTGTTTATGTGGAAATCTATTTAAAATAGATTAAAATTTGCAAGATATACTTATTTAAAGCTATACGGCACAGCGCTATAGTTAACCTACCATGGCTGCAACAAGGAGACTTCAAAAGGTCCGTAATCTAGTATTTCTCCTCTAGTTTTAAAACCTTTCTCAAAAATTAATCCATTTGAAAGAAATATAATTAAACAAACTGTAAGAGTATTTTAGTAAATGTACAAACAAATTAATAAAAGACCACAAACATTTCGCATCGGATATTATCGTGGAACAGTAACAAAATTAAACTTGTTTTCAGGAATTAAACGATATTAGGCAATCAGGTCTAAAATCTTTTAGGGACATTCAAGTGGACGAGTCTAATATCTTAACATGGCAAGGATTAATTGTTCCAGTAAGTACCTTTGCTACATTTTTTATCGATGGTCAAGTGAAGGCCAAAATGTCAATCTAATTATGACTCATTGAATCAGAATTACATATTCTCATATTTTGCTAATAAGTTTTCTTTTTTAAGGATAACCCTCCATATAACAAAGGTGCATTTCGCATTGAAATAAATTTTCCTGCTGAATATCCATTCAAACCGCCTAAGATTAGTTTCAAGACTAAAATTTATCACCCAAATATTGATGAAAAGGGTCAAGTTTGCCTTCCTATCATCAGTGCAGAGAACTGGAAACCTGCCACAAAGACTGATCAAGGTACGATAAACATTAGTCATAAACATACTAATATTATAAATGCGAAAGTGTGTTGTCCTCCAATCACATTACAACAGATTGATGTGATTTTGCATGGGTATAGTTAAAGACCTGGAGAGTAACATAGGCTACTTTTATCCCGAAAAAAAAATAGTTCCTGCAGGATTAAATAAAATCGAAGTTTTGGTAGTTGGTTTTTTAATATTTTATTTTTGACCTAAGCTTTTTAGTGTAAGTAGTCATTGCTTGGTACCTAAAATATCAATTCACCATCAGAATTTCCTGAATCCCCACTACTTAGAAGTTCAATACCTTACAGCATCAGGATTGAGGAGTTGGGATCTGAAGTTCAATGATGTAGTGTATTCTTGGTACCTAAAATAATATTGCACCATCCTTAGGAGTACTGTACCCTGCATCATCAGAGTTGAGGAGGTGGGACTTGGGAGTCTAAGCCTGAAGTTGTTGCTTGGAACCTACGATATTAATTCACAATTAACACTTGCTGAATCTTGATAAATTAGGTAAATTAAGGAGTAAGATCCAGAAATTGTTATGGGTTCACAGAAACTTGTACTGTTGATTAAAAAAAATTTTGATGTTGATTTAAAATCTTTCCAGAAACCTTGAAATAATCGATTTATATATATTTTAAAAAAAGGACCTAATTGAGAACCACCTCCTTTTTGGAAGTCGGTTAAAACCTAAATCCTTCTGGTGAAGTCACAGTCATCTAGTAAACTATAAGAGGAACAAATTCCTGGTGTTTTATATTTAGTAGTACTTATAATAAACTTTGTTTCTTTATTGTACTCAAGAAACATCCATATAGATTTGTTATTCACAATCTTTCTGAAATGATTAGAAATACCAATATACATAATAATCACTTTGATAAAAATAATTGTCAGACCTTATCTGGCTTAGGTGTTGTGTATGCATGTTAAAAATTAGGGAATCCAAATCTAGTTTACTATGTTCTTAATGCATTTAAAGTCTTAGCCCATGTGTAAACAATGATACTTATTTTAGAGCAAGTTATGTATAGGATAGGGGCTGATTAAAATATTGTTTTTAATTACAGTGATTCAAGCTTTAGTTGCTCTTGTAAATGATCCTGAGCCAGAACATCCCTTGCGTGCTGAACTTGCTGAGGAATTTCTCAAAGATAGAAAAAAGTTCACAAAGAATGCAGAGGAGTTCACTAAGAAGCATAGTGAAAAACGGCCTACTGACTAATCCCACACATTTTAATGGATTTACAGCAAACACTTTTAAATAACTGGAATACTTGTACCAATTAATATCCTTTAGAATTTTGGGTTAATCATTCAAACTTTATTAAACATACCTTTATGTGCATTTTTGTTAAAAGTACCATTTTAAAGTTTGAAGACCAAAATATTATTATGTGTTGATAAACAGTCATTAATTTCAGGGTATTATAAAGTTTTCTTATTAATCTTGAAACTTGCTGTAGATTCTGTATATTACGCTACCAGATATTCTACTGAACTATTGTTTTTATAAACCACATTGCTTGAAAATTTTAAGCACCAGTTATTTAAATAAATGGTAATTTTATTAGTGTTTCTAAAGGTATCTAATGTCTATGCTTATTTATGAATTTAGAGTTTTTGTTGAAATCGTAATGTTGGTGTAACAATAGTAAAACAAATAAGTTATGAAATGAAAATGACGAACATTCCATACTTGTCTACAAGATTTGGTTGGTATTTTCTATTATGTTACACCAATGAACCATTCGTAACAATATCAACTTGTGAGCTATTGGGGTACAGAGCTTGAATTGCAGCAATTAATAGGATCTCTTATTGCTTTTGATTGTTCATTTAGCCCTAATTATTATTTACTTTACACTGAGTTAGTATTATAACATGTAAGTTTAAATTGATTACATTATCAAACATGCTTTAAAGATAAATAAAAATAAAATAATTCAATGTTCATAGTTAGTATAGAAACACTAGAAACAATCACAAATACTTTATGTATTGTAAATAATTACAAAAGAAAAACTGGTTCTATAAATAAAAATACATTATGGTAATGTGGAGTCTAATTATATTTTAAGTTTTTGAAACATAACTATTGGTCCACTGCCAAAAATTTAGAGTTCTTATTTTACTGTAATCCATATACCAGACTTGATCCTGTCATCTAGATAGATTCTAGACCATTATGTGACAGTGGTCAGTAAATAGCAGAATGTGCAGTGTTGGAACCAGCTCTTATTCTGTCTTTGCTTATGCTTAACTTTAGTATTGCTATCCATGGAATTGCTATCAGACAGTTGAATTAATTGTCTACTTGTTGAATTGTTTGACTTGTGAAAACCTACCTATTTATTTGTTTTTTCTGCATTTGAATAAATAATTCATGTTCATTGGTCTTCTGAATTAATAAATCATATTTTCCATGTTTCATAAAATTGATGGATTGATATAATTATACTAGTTTGGCAAAAACAGTCAATTTGCTTTGTTTAGGAAAAGAAAATACATAATTGTCCCCCTTTTTTAAATTATCCTTGAAAAATAAATCATAAGTGATTACAAAATATTATCATTTTTATTCAAAGAACTCATAAATATCAATAGATTTTTTGGGTAGTTGATACTGAACATCCATAGCTTCTACTTCATTATTCTCAGAGTTTGAGTCCAGTTTACATTTCAAAATGATTGAATTGGTTATATGTTTACAGTCGTCTTCCCCATCAGTTCTTTGCTTCTTTACTAATGGCTCTACAATATCCTCTGGTTGTAAATATTTCCCTAGATTTTCTGAAAAGATTAACTTTCATTATCACTACATATATTTGATTAACTTTTAGTACAATGGTGAACGGTAGGTTCTTTCGACTTCTGGCAGAGTAAATTTAAAAAATTCTAATTTAGCTTTTTTTTGGTGACTTTGGCTGCAGCTAGTTACAAACCTAATAAAAACACAACACCAAGCAATTTGGAGTTCTAGTCCGATGTCGGAATAATTTTTCATATTTAAATTAAATTATTATAAAACACCTGTAAAAGAATATTACCTTTTATTATAGATATGGTATGCAAAATATACTCTTTAGTGTTTTTATCTTTACACAACAATGGTTGCACTGATAATGTGTAATCAGGTCCATATTTTGGCCAAAAATCATGCTCAGGTATTGTTTCATCCAACTGGATTCCTGTCACAAGACCTGTGATTGTAGTCCAAAGTTTTGCTGCATTTATATGGTTATACCCTCCTAAAAATATTACGTTAATTTTCATAATTTAAAAAAGTAGGTGCTCCCTGCAATATTGTAAAGGCATTCCATAATTATAATTCCTATATCAATGGATACCATTGTACTTTTAGTAAACTACACAATGGATTACAACATCTAAGTACAGAAAAGTAATTCCAGTTTAGAAGAAAGACACTAAACTAAACTGACAGACAGAAGTAGTGTTATTTTTGTTTGGAACATTGCATATGTTCCGACACGTTATAGTTTAATGAATTGAGCACTACAATTTATGTATATAAGGCCCAATGATAGAATAGTTGTTTATCTTGATTGTGTATATTAAAATACAAAAGATTACCTCCTCCTAATATCAAAGTAGGTTTTCGTTTATCAAGAATTTTTTGAATGCACAAACAATAGCCTTTCAAGGTGAGTCCTGCACCCCCAAGAGGGTCGTGAGCCAGAGCATCTGCCCCACACTGGACTACTATCGCATCAGGCATGAAGCATGAGTATACCATGGTAAATACACTGAAAGTGAAATCAAATTAGAGTTATTTCGAAAATCCACTTTACTAATATTATAAATACGAAAGTGTGCCTTGTCTGCTAGCTTTTCATGGCCCAGCCGCTTATACTTATTTTGATGAAATTCAGTACAGAGATATCTTGTCTCCCCGGGTAGGACATCGGCTGGAAAATCAAAACCCACAGGACTTTTAAAAACCAATCCAAGCTGATAAAGTTGAATAATATTTCTATTATACTGTGTGTCTCCATTAAAAATAAAAAATAAATAAAAAATTTAACTGTTATTTACATGATAAAAACAGCTTATAATTGGCTTGTAATTATACACGGTTTGTAATTTTATATTATGAAGAGTATTTGGTGAACATCTGATGAATATCTTTGGTGATGGAGAATGGAACGCCTCAATGGATAAGAAAGAGTAAATTGCTCGAGATCAGTGTAGTAGCTTAGCTTAGTAAACAATAGGTTTTTAACCAGACAGCATATTTTGATACATGACCACCAAAAATAAAAAAAATATAAACCAACTTCAGTAACCACAAACACTAAAAATTAAAAAAATATTTAATTAATTAACGAATATATTATGCATAAAAAATTAATGTAGTTCTATATTTATATTTTTTGGAGTCTGTGCCAATGTGGAAGCCAAAAGCAATATGAAGAATAAACGGTTTCCATGAACTACACTCTTGACTCTTGTATATCATAATATTCGGTAATTTTTTTTTTAATTTTTAGTGTTTGTGATTACTGAAGTGGGGGTTTTTTTTTAATTTTTTTATTCTACTTTTAATTAAAGAAATGTATATATTGGCAGCTTAAAACTAATAAAATTAAAAAAATAAAAATCATTTACTTATCAAAAACATATTCAAAAGTCTCATCAGAATAGAATGCTTGTAGTGGAAAATTACACATATAGCCTTTTCCTTTTAATGTACCTACATCTTCTACAAATCCTGTGCCAGGATAGAAACCTGGTTCACTTTTGTGAAATGATAATGTAAATACAGATTTACTCAAATTATAGGCATCTTGAACACCATTACCTACAAATAAATTCTATTAAGTAAAATGCTATTGCTACTATATTATGATAAAACCAAAAGTATGTCTGTTTGTTTGTTACTTCTTTATGCCTTAACTATTGTACTGAATTCATCAAACTTTGGCACAGAGGTAGCTTGCATTCTGAAGATAAACAAAGGATTTTTTTTTTAGAAAAATGAGTTGTTCCTACAAGGTAATTAAATAATCTAGACAACTGAATAAAACTAGAAAAGAAATATTAATACTTGCCATGATGTACATCCAAATCGACATAAAGTACATCTGGGTACTTTAATCTTAGTTTCTCAATAGCAATGACTATATCATTCACATAACAAAATCCTTCCGCACCAAATCTATTGAAAGAAAAATAAAACAATAAGTAATTCACACATTGAATTGTGTTATTTAAAACATTAGGTCCTTGGTCATACAAAACATTGCTGTAAACTTTGAATTTGTAAGTAAGTAATTTAAAACTTTTTTGACAAAATTTATTTTAAAGACAACAGACAAACCTATGAGCATGGTGCCATCCACCGCACCAATTTATAGCCACATCAGCGATATTTAGAAGAAGACACTTTGCTGCAGTTACAGAACTACCAGCAATTGTTGCGACAGCATTATATGCATCCGATATAGGTGGACAATCATATCCTACAACAAGTAACAAGGAGAAAAAAATTATTCATAGCACAACACTTCCAAACTTAATTAAATACTTAGACACTTAATTAATGATGGTGTATGAACATTAATTCAGAACAAGTATAAGCCATTCAGTTTGTAATGGGAGTTGGAACTTAAGGCCTGGGAAATGGAGCCACCGGAGAACTAAATAAACAACTCATTTTTTATAAATTAGGTACATACCTAGACCATACTCTTCATCTTCAGCCGTAGGCATGTAATCTTCTTCAATCTCACCAAATGTCTTCAAATGATCAAGATATAAATCTGAATGGAATAACTTTAAATCGCTGTATGTAGCTGGCGTGGACCGAACTACTTTTACGTGATTTAAAAGCCCATATGCTGTTATTAAGCTGTGCACTAACGATGCCTGTAAGACAATTATTATTAGGTACATTTTAACTTGTTACTGAGCTTATTAAAATATGAAAAATTAAAAGTAAACAAACCCTACTGAGGACTGCTGGTAAACGATCACAATATTCAATCAAATTTTCTCCCCATATATAAGCCACCTTTCGATTATTAACACTCATTATATTATAGTTTATTTTAATTACTAATCACGTGTAAACAAATGGAACAAAAGTCAAAAATAAAGTTTAACCGTACCTAGTGATTACTCTCTTTGGTTTTCAGCCGTTTGAATTTTAAATAAACAATTAGTGTGACCACACCAACATGTTACATGATTCATGAACTTTTTGTTACATTATTTTAATTATCTTAGTTCTACTTCTTAGTACCAGACACAGAGTACTTTTTACATACGGGAAAACAATCAATACTAATCAATACTGGTACCAGAAAACAATCGATAGTCATTGATTATTATCGATAGTTGTTTCATGTTAGTTTCCCTAACTTGTTAGGTACAAATAATTACAAACTAACTTGACATTGGCTAATCTTTGTAAAGCCAGACGAGAGGGAAAAAAAAACTCTTTGGTCTGTGATATCTTGTTCTCTTCGGTCGGCGCCCAAAGAGTATTTAATCACTACGTTTCGGCGCCTAAACAAACGCCGTGTGTGGCCGTGTGCAGTTCTGTGGTTCTCAAATCCACTCAAATCTATTTTGATTTTTGACGCTATCGAAAACAATATAAAAAAAATGTTGGTCCCATTTTCTGACTGAATGGATAATTGCGATCACATTTGAGACTATGCCGGAATAACTCCACTCAAATAAGTGTGAAACATTTGATTACAAAGTGTTTTCATCTGTTCGCCATTATGAAAATATAACGCTGATTAGTTTGACAAGGTCTATTACAAAACGTAATCGTAGTCTGTGTTGGTGTTCTCTTCTAGCTTGTTTTTGTAGCTAAGAGCTAAGAGTTAAAATTAAAAGAAAGAATAGGTACTTCGATGGTGTTCTTTGATTTTGTATCAGTGATCATCAAATTCAAGTGGAAATGGTTCGAGGTGAGTTTAATCTACTGATAAAAATAACAAGTATCAAATCAACTTTTAAAAAACAAAACCTAACCTAACATAACATCTATTTTCATCCAGAAAGTTCATATTATATTATGAGTAATGTGTAATATGTATGAGTAAATTGCCAGTCCCCTTTTAAGTTAGTTCGCTTCTATTTTAAACTGCTTATACTTCACCACTTACCACCAGGTGAATTTGCAGTCATAAGCTAGTTTTATTTTGTGTATGGTACACATGCATGGTGTAGTTTTATTTTGTGAGCTCTGTGACTTAATCTTATCAGATAATTTATTAGAGCTGTGCATTATTTAGCTTATATCTTAATTTAAATTCAAATTCAAATAAGGAAAAACGGAACCCTTATAGGATCACTATGTTGTCTGTCTGTCCGTCCGTCCGGCTTGTCTGTCAAGAAGACCTTCCGGGTAATTCCTGTTGACCTAGAATCATGAAATTTGGTAGGTAGATAGGTCTTATAGCACTTAAGCTATAAGTTTACTGGTAAAAATGAATATCCCGGAAACCGTAAATTTGTTGTTACATCACAGAAAAACAAATTAAAATGTGTTTCAACTTTCAAATTAAGATCACTATACCAAGTGGGGTATCATATTAAAGGGCTTTACCTGTATATTCTAAAACAGATTTTTATTTATTTTATGTATAATAGTTTTTAATTTATCATGCAAAATGTCAGAAAAAATACCCAAGTATGGAACCCTCAGTGCGCGAGTCTGACTCACACTTGACTGATTTATTTTAATTACCATCTCTGAACCCCCATTGTAAAGAAAATACTGTAATTTTCAAAGTAAGTAGTCTAACAAAAGCAATAATTTAAACACAAAAATATTTTTAATTTTGGTCAGTAAAATTGGTTTGGTTTAGGCCATATTTCATATATGCATTTTATGAAAACTTACCCTGTATTGTATATTTATGTACAATTTTCAGTAAACAGCCTAATGACCACCCAGGAGGGTGTAAAAACACCACATCGTATTGAACTGTGCGAAAAGAAGCTTGTTAAACCCACACGAAATTATAGAAAACGCAGGTAATCTGACAGTGTGACATGTTTCAATGTAATGCTACTTTATTTAGTATTGAAAGTGATGTAATAAAGTATACATTTCAAAAGTAAATTTTGTTTGCAGGATTATCACAACTGCCCTTGTAAAGACTGAAAATGAAGAATTGACCTTGGAACCACCTCCAAAGAAAGCAGAACTAAAGTCAAAGCCTCTGAAGGCATCTAATGGTATTTCAAACATGACACATGGCAGCACAGCAAGATCGAGGGCGACCAGAGCAGCCGCGCGTGCTGCTGACAGTCACAAACTCACAGAGTATTTTAAAGAAGAACTCAAAGTTCCTAAAGTAGAACCACCTTCACCTCCACCTCCACCTCCACCAATGCTACAAAATGATACTAAAGCAGAAATGTTATCTAAAGAAAAAATCCTAACCAAACTCGATGCCAAAGTAAATGGAAGCACTAATCACAAGTTGACAGAATACTTTCCTGTTAGGCGTAGTGTAAGAAAGACATCCAAATGTGTTATGGCAGAAAAGATGAGAGATTTAGAAAGAGCAATAAGGGAACAAAGAGAAGATGGTCTTCAGGTAAGTTTTTAATATGTAAAATGACTTTAAAGCCACATTTTCACTGATTGATATTCTTGGTATGATGTCACAAGTTGCATTAAAAACATTTGCCAAAACTGGAACCTTTGACCTTGTATTCAAAATTTTACTTGCATTTACACCGGAGCTTGAAAGCCAGTTTATTTATCACTTGTATAACACATCCATGCAAGCAATAGTTGTACGTTTGTAACAAACAAACACAAAACCTCTTAATGTCAAATGTGTACACTGTCTCCATTCTGTCGTGGGTAAGGATATAATAGATATAGATACCTGATGAGTTAAATGTATCCAAAAATGTTTTTTGCCATTGCATCAAGTGGGATATCAGATGAAATAGGAGAAAATTCTTAGGCCGCATTCGCACGAGAGCTTTTTTAACGTCCATTAACAAAGCGTTCAAATAGAACAAATGCATTCCCAAGTATCTGTTCATCACATCAACGCTTTTAACGCGCACTTTGTATTTTCAGCGCAACGCCGGGTTTTAACGCAACGCTTTTTAACGCTCCGTGCGAATTAGGGCTTAGTTCATGAATATAAATGTACTAGAACATTAAAATATACTAAGCGACATAAAACCAATTTCACTACAATATTTCAGCGTTTATTTAGACGATCGTAGTCGGTGTTTTTTTTTTTGAGGGGTTGCCTTATCATGCGATCAGTCGGTGGACTATGAGCAGATTGGTTGGAGGAAGTTGGCGTTCATTAGGAGAAAACTTCCCCAGCGGGAAAACTCCATAAGTCTCAGCTAAATGTCTAGTATATGCTTTCTCTTTAGTCGACGGATTGCCTGTGGCATTGTCAACTGCACTGCCAGGCGATTTGGGTGGTAGTCGGGTTTTAGTTTTCAGATTTATTATGTGTTTATTAGGTAAAATATTTTGACGGCAAAGGGCGCGGCGTTATCGCTACGCGTGCGTTCGGGCGCGGTCAGTTTGTGGTGGAGTACGCCGGCGAGCTGGTGGGAGTGGCCGAGGCGCGCGAGCGAGAGTACATGTATGCCCAGGACCCCAATGCCGGATGCTATATGTATTACTTTAGACTTCAGGATCAACAGTATTGGTGAGTTAGCTTGATTTGCTGTTGACCTTGTCTTGTTTATTATTATTAAAGGATTCCCGCGACATTGTCCGCCTGAATTTAGGTTTTTTAAATTTTTTTGCTTTTCTGGGATAAAAATCAATATCAATTTATACCTCTGTACCAAATTTCATATAAATCGTATAAATGGATGAGCCTTTAAGAATCCAGTGGTTTCTCTTTGATTTTCTAGGATAAAAAGTATGACCCTAAGTCCATCCCTAGGATGTAAACTAACTCTGTACCAAATCTCATCAAAATCAGTTAAACTGTTGGGCTGTGAAAAGCTAGCAGACAGACAGACACACTTTTGCATTTATAATATTAGTATGGATGAGGTAGGTGCTTATTAAGCACTTGCAGCTATGCGCAGCAAACAATGCAGTCTTTGATCTAGAAATGTGAATGATGTTATAAGTATAGCATACACTATGGTTCACACATCTGAATAATACGGACCCATCTATCTATTAGAAAACAGTCCTTAACCTACCCTTTCTAGCGTTAATCTTGCCTTACGCCATAACATACTCCCTTTGAAGATCGTTGGGACGTGTGTCTGTTTGTGCGAGCTTAATCCTCTGTTTTTTCGGCCTGCCTCAGGATCGCTGGCTAGCGACGGGTATGTTAACGCAACCATCAACCACGTAGTTTTAAGGGCAGCGCAATATGTGAACGAACGAGCGCAGACGAGGCTCTTGAACTAATAGGTTATTCGCTTTTTAGTATCGACGCCACGGCAGAGTCGGACCGGCTGGGTCGCCTGGTGAATCATTCCCGCAACGGCAACCTGTTGACGAAGGCGGTGTGGGTGGACGGGCCGCGCCTCGTGCTGCTGGCGGCGCACGACATCGCGCCGGGGGAGGAGCTCACCTACGACTACGGCGACCGCTCCAAGGAGTCGCTGAGACACCACCCCTGGCTCGCACTTTGACCTGGGTAACGTAGCTTTCATCTGTCGTTGATACGAGACAGCAGTAGCTCGGTGAATCATTCCCGCAACGGCAACCTGTCGACGAAGGCGGTGTGGGTGGACTGGATAGTGTTGCTTGTATTTTTCTTTCTTATATTTTCTTAGAACTGGTTCCATAAGGGTTGAAGTGCATCTGTTAAAGTTACTCTACAAAGTTATAGATAAATGCATATGAACAGGATACTCAAATCATAAAATATGGTAAATCCCTTTTGGTTGTATAGACCAGGACTTATGATATTGAAAATCGAAATTATTTTAATTTCAACTGCTGACTACAATTTGGCATACAGATTATGACCTAGACTAGAATAATTAATGATTAATTATTATTTTCTTTATATATTAATAAGAGTTTTTCTTTGCAGGTCTGCATCCAGTAATCTCAATTTGTCTACTAACGATTATTTATTAATTTAAAGTTAGTTAATACAAAGTTTGTTATAGTTTTGTTTGAGTTTGGACATCAGCTATATTATTGTTAAGTAGTGAGAAAAGTGGCCTACTCTAGTTTGATATATCAACAGGGTGGACGTTAAGGGAAAAACTGCCACTCATAATAATTGATGTATTTACTATGATAGTGACTCGTGTAAGACAAAAGTGACAAATGTAATACTATTCTTCCATCAGAATTGTCCAATTTTGACGATTTGGAGATTGTTGAGGAAGTAGTGTTATATTTCTTATTAAGTTAAACATTACAAGACGGTATTTAAAGGTCTGTAATGGTTATAATAATAAGGTATCAGTATTTTCTATGTTAAAAAAAATTTACTTGTTTTGGGAATAGAGAAAATTAATTTATCTTATCTCGAATTTTTCGTTACAATGTTATACAGTACTCATGAAGATTAATATTAACTTATAATCAAGTTTTGTTTTAATTAATTTAACACATTATTATAATAATAACCACAAAAATATATGTCATAGTTCCTGTTAGTGAACTTTGCATAATTATACCTATTTTACATTTTATTTATTTAGAAATAAAACAACCAGAGCCACTGAAATTATATGGTACAAATATAATAATTATTGAATTTTACATAAGTAATCATGGCGCCAGACATGAGGGCAAACATTAATGGAATTTTTTTTCAAAATAATTGCATCTGGTAAGAGGTGCTTTGCGAATTGCATTCACATTCATCACAGACAAATGATAAAACAGTCCACGATTTTGTGGACAGAGTCTGTTTGTTTTATTGAATACTTATAATTATTTATTTCATACTAAAGGATGCCCGCGACTTCGTCCGCGTGGATTTAGGTTTTTAAAGATCCTGTGGGAACTGTTTGATTTTCCGGGATAAAAAGTAGCCTATGTCCGTCCCCGGGGTAACCCTATATAACCCTCTTAAACTTTTGGGCCGAGAAAAGGTAGCAGACAGACAGACTCACTTTCGCATTTATAATATTGCTATGGATGCATAAAAGTAAAACTACAACGCTCTTTTATTCGATTCGAAGACTCCCGCGCTGCGGGAATGCGTACTGGTTACCATGGAATAGTGCATGAAACAAATCTGTTTCGATCAGTGACGTACAGCAACTAAAGTTTGAGCAGTGTGCCAAGTCACGCAAACATTATCATGAACTTACTTTTGACGACCTCCCCGGCAGTGGTGAGCGGTGTGGTTTTATATATATGAGAGAGCCCGGAATCGATTCTCGACAGTGGCAATTTGGAAATTTAGTTTCTAAATTGTCTCTGGTTCTAGTCTGGTGGGAAGCTTAGTCCGGAGGTTAAGGTGCGTGACACGAGTCTGCCCGCGAAATTCAAATTTAATTTGGTTTTTCTCAATTCGTAAACGGCAAAGGAGGCTTATGGCATTCCAATAGCGCCAATGGCAGTATCATCTCCACAGGTTTATATAAAAATCTTTACTTGAAAGTGTCCAATTAAAAAAAATAGAGTTTCGACTAATTTGTGAGTAACTCACGTCAAACTCATTATTTTAACTAAAACTGAACACTTTCAAGTAAAGATTTTTATATAAACCTGTGGAGATGATACTGCCATTGGCGCTATTAGAATGCCATAAGCCTACTTTGTCGTATTAGTTTACAAATTGCGAAAAACCAAGTTAATGAATTTTGCGGTTAGACCCGTTTAATGCACCTTAAAGATCTCTTTAAAGATAATTACGTTGCGACTTGCGAGTTGCAACTTTGCGACACACCGCAACACAGTCATGTGTCTGCAGCTACGACTCAAATAGAGGTCAAAACTCGAATAGTTTATCTACTTATTTATCACTAGTTTTTAGTATGGTAACTATGTTTAATTTTGTGAAAGACGCGTGGTTGTGTTACAATGTTGCTCATAGCATTAAAAATACAAAGTCTAAAAATCATAAATACTTACAAGATTCAAATAAAATCGAAATAAATGAAGTTTTATTCAACAAATATTTTATTATTATTTATTTTAATAATTTGATGCATAAAATAGGGCAGTGGCAACATAATGATAAAAGTATATAAGTAAACACATAGGTACTTACATATTAAGGTGTGATATCTAATATCGGCTGTAAATTCTTAGCCTGGAAATAAGTTCTAATATTTTCACAACCAGTAGGTGTCTACTAGAAGCTAAATTATTATCCAGAAGAATTATATATCGCTCGCGCTATTTTATTAACCCCCGACCCAAAAAGAGGGGTGTTATAAGTTTGACGTGTGTATCTGTCTGTGGCATCGTAGCGCCTAAACGAATGAACCGATTTTAATTTAGTTTCTTTTTTGTTTGAAAGGTGGCTTGATCGAGTGTTCTTAGCTATCATCCAAGAAAATCGGTTCAGCCGTTTGAAAGTTATCAGCTCTTTTCTAGTTACTGTAACCTTCACTTGTCGGGGGTGTTATAAATTTTTAATTTACACTTGTTCGTAGGTAAGCAGCAACGACCTCTAGAGTAAATTCGAATAACGACTGAAAATTAAATTAATGACGTCTTATTAGAAGAGAATAGAATTAAAATTTATAGGGGCAGATAAAATAGACTCAATTAATTTAGTTATGTTTTGTGAGAAACTGAGTTGTCAATCATCAAATCATTGAAAAATTTATTATTAGGACATTTTATTTTTTAACCCCCGACCCAAAAAGAGGGGTGTTATAAGTTTGACGTGTGTATCTGTGTAACTGTCTGTGGCATCGTAAACTAATGAACCGATTTTAATTTAGTTTTTTTGTTTGAAAGGTGGCTTGATCGAGAGTGTTCTTAGCTATAATCCAAGAAAACTGGTTCAGCCGTTGAAAGTTATCAGCACTTTTTTAGTTACTGTAACCTTCACTTGTCTGGGGTGTTATAAAATTTTAATTTACACTTGTTAGACATAATGTGGAATGCATTAACGTATTATAGATAAAATAATAAAATTACATCATAATTAATATCATAATAAATAAATTGAGAAGTTTGTTTTTAGAGTATTGTGTTTATGTTTAAGTAATTAAATATCACTTTGCTTTAACGGTGAAGGAAAACATCGCAAGGAAACCTGTATGCCTGAGAGTTCTCCATAATGTTCTCAAAGGTGTGTGAGGTATGGCAATCCGCATTTGCCCAGCGTGGTAGATTATGGCCAACACTTTCCTCACTCTGACAGGAGACCCGTGCTCTGTAGTGAGCCTGCGATGGGTTGATCATGTCATGATGGAAATATAATAATTTATGTATTACGAAGTTTTAGGAGATCGTCATAACTCACAATTTACCAACTTGTAACATAATTTATCATCCTACTTTTTTGTTTACAAAATAAAAAGCAATAAATTATCGCTTCCGAAGGCGTTACCCAATAAGTTTTCAGTACTCCTTTTAGGAAACAAACGTTGTTCTAAATGGAAAGCGCCTTATACTCCGACAGTCTTTAGTTATTAAGAAAAATTGAACTTCAAATATAATATTTGAAAATAGTAACGTCCAAAATTACTTTATATATCTATTATAAATCCGCATTGAAACACTGTTCGGCGACGAGCTAGTAACGATGTAAGAATATTTTTAAAGAATTCTTACAAGTGTTCTTACATCGAGCAGCATTCTGTTAGCTGTTGCCGACATTGCGACGCCGACGACACGTGACGACAGCCGTCAGCGTGTCGACGGTTGACATCAACACGCTGGCGTCTACCGTTGACAGGCGTCGACGGCAGTGCCGCTCGTCTGTATGCCTTACTAAGGTTGAAATCTATAGACCGCACTTTGCCTTTGCTTAGACTTAAGTTTCAGTTAAAACGAGACAGGTTTATGCCAGCAGTATAACGCTGTTTCGTTTTAACAGTGTCTTAAGCCGGAGCAAAGTCATAGTGCGCTCTATAGATCTCAGTCCAAGAGATTTTGATTAATTCATTTTATTATTCAATAGCAATAAAATATTCCCAGAGAGATGTGGGTTAAAATCCCATCGATCTCGCAGCTTTCGATATGTATTTGAAAAATATATGAAATCTAAGCACTCCTCTTGGTAAGTGAACCAAGGGAGCGGACTCTGTTGTGCGTTGTCAAACGTATTTAAAGTGGAGCCCTACAGAGCCCCATATCTCGCATTTTTCATTATTTAAAATTTGAGTCCATTTGTAAACATGTAATAGTGATTTTAGATAAGCGAATGTGTGATAGAGGCTGCAACTCTACATGTAAAATGTATTCCCAGACTGTGAAACCGCCATTAGATTTTCTTATTATACATATTTGAAGAAAAATATTTCATACTACTTTTGCTATCAAAATTTGTGTCAGCTATTTTACATTATTTGAACATAGTAATAAGAATTGTTACTTGAGATACTTCGTTTAGTTTTCGTGAACTTGTAGACTGGGAATGCATTAGGAAGTAAGTAGTTTAATATAGATATTAGAAAAATTTAATAAATGAAGTAACATTAAGGACAAAATAATATATATTATTGCTAGAGTGATCACCAACTATTATCGTCTGTATGAAGTATTGATAATACAGTTGTGGTTTGCCAGTCGTTAAAACTGTTTACTATTTAGAATAACAGCCTTTTAGATTGGTAAGTTATAATTATATAATTTTGTCAAAATATTATTACTTACCATCCAAAAAAAAACAAGGTTTAAATAAACACAAAAATATTTCTCCCACCATTCTTGTTAAAAAATTGAGTAATATAAGGCCAAAAACTTAACGACTGATAGACCTTTAGATTTTTATGTTAAGTAAGTATGTAGTAATAAAGTGTCCGGCCGAACCTTTGGCTTCGGTCACCGTCGGCCTTAAAAAACACCTTCCGTTTCGGCCAAAATAGGCCGAAATTTTGGCTAATATTGAAGTCTTCTTGGGTTATTTTAACCTTCGGCTTCCGACACAAATCGACCTTCGATCGGACGCTATAACTATAAGTAACCTTTATTGTAAGGAGTGTCCATACGAATGAGATGTTTGTGTATGTATCTTGACCAAATTCTGTTGCTGGATTAAAAATAAATTAATATTTCTGATGTACTCATAATATAGAGTAGTTGTCATGAAGAGAAATTAAAAAAATAATAATGATAACGAATGGTAATAAAGGTGGAGACCTGCCTAGTGCCTACGTTACCCGACTTTGTCCTAGTGACATTTAAATCAAAATATACTTACTTAAAATCGATCTTGCAAAAGCATATATTTTGATTAATAAAAAACTTCAATAAACAAAAATATAATAATTAGATAAAGATCCAGCAACATTATTACTAAAATAGTATTGCTTTTTGTAGTTCCTATTCCCGATTCAAAATAATTAACCTAACGCCTTGTGACTGTCTAACCTTCACTTTTGCAGTTCTATTGATTACTCTTAAAAGCTCTTTTATAAGTAACTTATTTGTGGACAAAATGTAATGTCTTTATTAAACTGCGATTATGATGTACTAAATATAATAACTTTATTTTAAATGTTAATTTAAATAGAATAATATGATATTTTTGAAAACAATCATTTTGCATTTTGTTTGGTTTGTTTAATAAAATATAATCTGTATTAACGTGCTTGTTTTGACTAGACATAAATATTTCTACAAAGTGAAAATAAAGTTAAATGCATTTTTATGCTTATAGACCAAACGATTTATTTTTTCTTTTATACTGTCATTAAAATATTGGAAATGAAACTTATCTAACTTCCAAACAAGTGTAAATTAAAAATTTTCAACACCCCAAACAAGTGAAGGTTACAGTAACTAGAAAAGACCGAAAAGACCTGATAACTTTCAATTGACACTTGAATATTATGAACCTAAGGGTTATCTAACCTTCTTTTCTACAAGAAAACTAGAAAAGAGCTGATAACTTTTAAACGGCTGAACTAATTTTTTTGGATTATAGCTAAGAACACTCGATCAAGCCACCTTCAAACAAAAAAAGTAAACTAAAATCGGTTCATTCGTTTAGGCGCTACGATGCCACAGACAGATGCACAGATACACACGTCAAACTTATAACACCCCTCTTTTTGGGTCGGGGGTTAAAAAATAACTAACTGCAACAGAGCATATATTAATAATAAGGAATGAATTAGGAATTGAAAAACAACTTTTTGAAATGCAAGTATTAATTTATTGTATCATTTTAAATACACCATAGTATGAGTTGATTATTCAGGACAATACCATTTTAGGGTCTTATTAATTCATTATAAATGAGCTCCACCATTATTAAGTAAATTGCAATACCTCCTTGAGTTTAAAAATCCTATCATACATATTTGCCTAAAAATAAATATAAGTGCAACTAATTGTTGATTTGGCGGTAAATGCATAGGTATTATAATAAAATCAATCGAGACAACACATTATGCAACGGCGACATTGTGGTGGTTCTTCAAATAATAAATCTGCGCCTGCGACTCTAGCTCCTGCAGTGATCGGACCACGGGTGCCATTTGTGTCACGTGATCCTGAAACAACGTTTATTATGCTATACAAAACAAAACACTGACCTCCACTATACAGTAGACTCGATTATCCGGACCTGTTATACACAGATTCGCGATTATACGGATTGTCAACCGCGAAATTGATTAAGATTGTAATATTTTAATAATAATAATTAAAGAAAATATGTATGTAAGTAGATAATGTACATACGAAAATGTATCTTTATCCTTTTAATAAACATTGATTTTTGTTGAGTTCGATATGTATTGGTTCACAATGTTAGGTTTTTATTCTTTTGAATAAAACTTTGTGTTAATAATATGTGTCTAGAAAAATCGCTTTTCTTCATACATTCAATTATCTGGGTTTTCGATTATCGGAATGCCTTACAACAACAATTAGTACGGTTAATCGAGTCTCTACTGTACTCTATTCACGGAAAGAAGTTAGTTATAGGCTATAGCGCTCTCTCTCTCTGTTACGTAATCCCATACGAATGATAGAACCAAAAATCTCAGAAAAAAAAATTCTACCCTTTTCGGTTGATCTATAAAATAAAGTAATGAATTAGTTACCTGGTACCCAGAGCCTGCTTGTTTTCTCTTCTGGCCGTACACGACCTTGCCGTCGAACTCGTCGCAAGGCACCTTCATGTCGTTTTCGACTTGCTGGATCGTAATGTTCAAGTGGTCTTCTATGTCCGCGAGGTACTGTAATAAAGATTTATTTTCTTGGAATTGGACTAAGTTATGCCAAAATGTTCCAGCCTACAACTTTTAGAAAATCATAAATCATTTATTAATACTGAAGCAACTTAATATATCAAAGCTTTAAAACAAAGAGCACAGAATGCGTTTACAAAAATTACACTTAATTGAACCACAAGCAATCACAAGACAAATTTTAAATAATATGATTTTTTCGAAATAATGCAATGTGGCTTGGTACATTTTTGCTTAAATGGGTCCAATTATTCTCATATCCTTAACAAAAATGGGCAGGGTACACAGTTCGAAAAACATAGACTTTGGGGCCCCAAGGTGCTAGCATAGCGACTTTCCACCGGAAAGCACAGTGTTGGCAGATCGCGTATGCGTAACCCGGTGTGTTAGGGGTTTACGCGCGTCACGTGGCAATTGTTGTAAATCGGCCTTTAATGTCAACTAAAAATACGAGTTCATCTCTAATCACAGGTTTAAATGACATTCAATGCTGTGATTATGAAGAGGCAGAGAGAGAATTTTTTTGAACATGCATTCATCCAAGAAATATGCTTGTGTTTGAGTGTGTGTGTACACAGAAACATACATGTGTGTGTTTTCCATTTGGAGTATTAGTCAGATATTTTTTACCTGCGGTTCATTGTACCACATGCAGCACCCCTTCGGCCTGTCATCGATGAGGTTGGTGTTCCAGCAGTTGCGGCCGCGCGACGAGCACCACTCGCCGTGGTACCACACCTGCGACAAAATAACACAACCTCGAGTTGATAACCATACATTAAAAAAAAAGAATATTAGCCATGCTAATTATGACTAATACTCCCCTTTTCCCTCCAATTAAGCGTAAAGCTTGTGCTAGTAGGTACGACAATAGTGCAACGGGTGGGGTTTGAACCGCCGACCTTTCGGGATTCAGTTCGCTTGCTCCTCGACCGATCGAAGCTCTATTTTACATACTGTCGTTCATATGTATAAAAAGATTTACGGATATTATCCACACTTGTGTCTGTCCTTATTTGTACTGGGTATAGTAGAGTTAGACACATTGCAGACAAGGAGAACCGGAGAAATTTTGGCACATTACTTTTAACTCCGAAACCAAGTCGTTAATCTAAATACTTTGTGCAAATGTGCATTGGGGATAGGACTACGCGTTAGTGCAGACGTCTGCCCTTTCATTTGGCAACAACACAGACAAATTTTGCCGAAAATATTACAATGAGACTACCTTAATAACACATAGGTACCTAAAATGGGAAGTGAGATCTCAAAACGCATCATATATACCTTTTCTGGCACAGTAGAAACAAGACTGATGGCTAGACCCATACGTTCAGCGCGACCGACGCGTCCGATGCGGTGGACATAATTGGACTTCTCATCTGGCAAGGTTACGTTGATCACTGAAATATTGGGATTAGTTAGGAATTTACTTTGAAGGAATTAATATGTATACTCCCTATAACATCAGCACACAGTTAAAAATACATCTTATTTGTACACGTAGGTATAGTGCGCACAAATCAAGTAGTCCGATCTAAATTTGCAACATGGCGGTTTGAGATAAGGTTTCATCACTTTATTGCGGCCACTATGCGGAAGTTCCACTTTCTTAGAAAACCTGACCTTGAGGGCCGGCGCAAATCTGTCCAGGCGCAGGCAGTAGTAGCATCGATAGTGGTTTTACTGCTAAATCATTATCGACTTTGATTGCCTTGAAATAACGTCGAAAATCAACTGACACAATTTTTACTAGTCGGATTTCCCTTTTCACGCTAATCGTGGGTAAATAAAATTGATCTTCAATATTATTTCAACGTTGATAATGTCATGATTCTAGGTTAACGGGGAGTACCCTAAAGGTTTTCTTGACAGACATGACAGACTAACAGAGGGGCCGACAGACAGACAACAAAGTGATTCTATAGGGGTTCCGTTTTTCTTTTTGAGGTACTGAACCCTAAAAATGAAAAACCAGTAGAACTCACTAAAAGGCAATCCGGATATATCAATGCCCCTGGCGGCCACGTCGGTGCAGATGAGGAACTTCACCTGCTTCTGCTTGAACTTCTCCAAGTTGGCTTTGCGTTCTTGCGGCTTGCGGTCCCCGTGCAGGCACACGCACGAGAACTCGCTTCCGAACGACTTGAGGTAGCGCTCCATATTGTCACAGTCCAACTTTGTACGACAGAAAATTATCGCCCTGGAAACAAGTTTAGTTTTAGGCCTAAATCAAAATACAGGGGTAACCAGAACGCTAGTAAAAACGAAGACAGGTGATAGAAATGATGATTACTGATAAGATACCATAAAAACTGCATTAAAAAAAACCTGTATTTTTTAAAAGTTCGCAATATATTGCAAATAAAACATCTGACTGACGCTAGAGGTCAACGAACGTTCCGTAAATAGGAACTGAACCGATAATAATATAATTTCAGAATTTAGTACATACCTATCCATTTTATGTTCCCTTATGGCGCGTACACAGTATTCTCCCTTGAGTATCTTCACGGCTTCGGACAATGTTTCTGGCGTAGTGTTGCCACTGCGAATGTTGTCCTTTGCGTGGACACCGTCCGTTGTGATTTGTCTACAGGGAACCAGAGCGAGTTTGACATTATAATATCAAATTATTCAACATATATAAAAACCGGCCAAGTGCGAGTCAGACTCGCGCACCGAGGGTTCCGTACTCGGGTAATTTTTCCGACATTTTGCACGATAACTCAAAAACTGCATAAAATGCATAAAATAAATAAAAATCTGTTTTAGAATATACAGGTAAAGAAAGCCCTTTCATATGATACCTCACTTGGTATAGTTACCTTACTTTGAAAATTGAAACAATTTTAATTTTTGTAATGATATGATCATAAATTGACGGTGTTAGGATTTATTCCTTTACTTGTGCTAAAAGACCTACCTACCTGCTAAATTTCATGATTGAAGTACCCTATAGGTTTTCTTGACAGACACAACGGACAGATGGATAGACAGACAGACAGACGACAAAGTGATCCTATAAGGGTTCCGTTTTCTTTTTGAGGTACGGAACCCTAAAAATTAACTGGTGAGCCACCCTTTAGTCCTCACCCTTCAGGTACACCCGCATGGGTGCATCAGCTGACATGGAACTCTTACTTTCTCAGGTTCTCCCAGCAGCGGTCCTTCTGTGGGTCGACGTTGACGACGACGTGGTGCACGGTCTCCGGTACCGCGTCCTCGCCTTTCAAGTCCACCCACGTTGGGAAGTGCATCAGCTTCTCCTATTATCATATTATTCTTATATGAATGTTACTGTTGGAAAATCTTTATTTTATGCCTAATATTAAGATGAAGTACAGGTTAAAATATCAGGGAATTCACAGAAAAATGTAGGAAATTTTCATACCGCCATTTTTTTAACTTCAAACGCGTGCAATGTCGCAGAACACACGACCATTTGCAATCGTCGCCCGTCCGCGGTGATCTTCGGTATTTGTCTGTGCAGTCTCTCAATCAGTTCCCCGCAGCCAGCCTTTAGTAGCCCATCCGCCTCGTCCAACACAAAGAATCGGCAATGCGTGAGAGCTAAATAACCTGAGAAATACAGATGAATTTATATGAGACAAATCACAGAAACTATAATTTCTGGAATTCACCAACTTCCACCAGGTTGTGAAAAAAATGTGTAGCAAGAACTGCGACAAACTTGAATGAAGCAAAAAGAGTTTATAACTCATTTTTATAACATAACTGACTGAATTTTTACCATACATTTTCACTTCTCTGCATTTTTATACTTATAATATAGTGGGTTTATAGTAGATGCTCGCGACTTCATTCGCGTGGATTTAGGTTTTTAAAAATCCCGTGGGAATGAGACAATGCTATAAAAGAATACTAACCTCCCTGAATAAGATCTTCTAATCTACCAGGTGTACCAACAACGATATCAACGCCAGAGTTCAGCTGGTTGATCTGGTCCTTCACATTGATACCACCAACCACAAGCAGCTCCCGCACCTTTGGGTTGTCCAGGTGTTTCTTGAACATCGCTATTTGCGTGCAAGTTTGTTCTGCTAGCTCTCTGGAGGGCTAAAAGTTAATGTTACTTGTCACATTTAATGCTGATCGAACTTTCAAACTTCGTACAACTAAACTTGTGAAAGAGCGTCTGAGCGTTTGACGAATACTGATACAGAGATAGCTTGCATCCCAGGGAAGGACATAGGCTACTTTTAATCTCAGAAAATCTATTTTCAGTGGATTAAAAAAAAACATAAATTACACCAAAGAAGTCACTGATATCATCTTTTTGGAAGAGAGATAGCATGCATCCCAAAGCGGATATAGGCTTCTTTTTATCCTGCAAAATCAAAGAGTCCTCACTAGTTAGAAAACTGAAATTACGCGAAGTCGCGGATATCATCTAGTTTTAAACAAATTTTTAAAAAATTCGCGGCGAGCTTCACTCTTGGATTTCTAATTTTGTTTTAATATGCTCGCTCGACTTCATACCTAGGTACATTACACGTGTAGCTAAACAAAAATTATTTTTTACTTTTTAGTGTTTTTGGTTTTGAAGTCGGCTTTATTTTTCTTTTGAAAATTTTTATAATACTTGTTTTTAGCTTGTTTTTAGGCCTGAATTTTATCGGTTCTGCAATTTTTGATATGTATTTAAGTATCATTTACATATAGTCACCTCAATAATAATAGCCTGTGGGGCATTATTGACTGGCTTCAGAGCTCCAGAGGCAGCTACGGCAGCCACTACATTTTGTTTTACATATTCCTTTGGTGCCTGGCATACTGCAATGTAGTCTCCCGTAGGTGGGTACTAAAATAGATTATTACCTACTTAAGTTTTATAATCATAATTTTAATCTAAAAAAAACAAATTTTTACCTAAAAACGATAATAGAAAATAATCGTAAGTAATTTTTGCTCATTTTCAACTTTACTTGAGTGAAATTTTGAAAATTGGTGAGGGGAAGGAATTTCCAAAAATCATGAAACATGTATTTCTTAATTCTAAACCTATCAATTTTTCTGAACATAATTTGATAAATGATGGAACTTCACACAACCCTTTCTTTTTAACTCTCTTGAGGGTGGAATTTCAAAAATCCTTTCTTAGTGAGTACCTACATCCCAAAAGGGGTCTTCTATCTAAATTTCTCCCCAGTGGTTCAGGCTGAGCGTCAACAGATTAAGTCAGTCAGTCAGGAGCAGTCTTTTTATATTGTGTGTATAATATGTTCATGCTTGTTTGGTCACTTAATATTAAAAAAATTACATAAAAACTATTTGTACCTTAAAAGGTGTAGTCCCAAAGTTGAAGCTCATCTCAGCATTTTTTAAAACCACAGCTGGAAAATAGCAGTCAGCTCGGCGAGACTGGTCCAACTTGAATGCTACACCCAAATCTTCACCATTCTTTGTGAATCGAATTTCTCCATTGTTTAAATTTAATAGACAACCTGAAATTAGACTACATTGTTAGTTAAAAGCAAAAACCTTTGCTTAATATATTTACCTATAATGACATCTAAGAATTTCTTATTTTGTTAACAACATTATTATTATTTTATTACTTAAACAAAACAATATTTTTTGGAACAAAATAACTTACTATAGTTTACCAACATTTCATACAACTTAGTAATTTGTGACACTTGTATATTTGAAAAAAAAAATCTTTCTATTTCTAGAAAGCTTGCAATTTTAACAAAAGTTTCCTTTATAAAGACAAGGAATAAGACCAGAATTTTCAAAATTCCCAAGGGAGTAAAGCTGTAAGCGGTTGCTACTTGGTAATAAGTGTAGTAATAATTGAATGTAGATTGACAAAATTTTCATAGATGAAGTGAAAAAAGATAATATTTAATGTATGTATGTTATTTTTGACACAATTTATTAAACATCTACAAACCAATAACATCATTTTTTCCATAAGCACTGCCATAATCATCAAACTGCTTGGCATTTGATTTCTTGCCGGTGCCGCCAAACCCAAACCCTAGTCTGTCTGTGCCAAGATCCAGTCTTGCCTGTGGACAAGAGAAAACAATTCAGAGCCAAAATATACACTAAGGCTGAGATCTATAGAGCATAAGGTATGCTCTATAGATCTCAGCCTTAGTGTATATTTTGGCTTTGCTCAGATTTGAGTGAACACATAGTTAAATTCGCATTAATATTAATATGAATGTAAATATTTATATCCTTACAGCCTGAGTAGACCATCCGACTCGGCATAATCCTTCATCAGTAACCATGGCTTCGTAGTAGTAAGCACCCTTTGTATGTACTCCCTTGGTTGCTCTACAGCCGTGCCATCCAGTAGCGTCCCGGGATTGGCACCTGAGGCCATCCGGAGTCACCGCCATAGCGTCAGTTCGATCAAAGAAAGACATTGTCCATTCCGTGGATGTTTGCTGTATAACTTTACTAGTTTTTCCCTCTTGTATATCTTTTAGTGTTTCCCATACAATCTGCAATATTGGTAAACAGAAAGCGCCAGTTTTACCACTACCGGTCTCCGCTGCCATAAGCACGTCTCCTCCACCGAGAATAAGTGGAATAGCTTCAGCTTGCACGTCTGTTGGAAGAGTCCAATCCATTTCATCTATCGCCTTCGCCAATTCGGGGAGGACCCCGAACTCTTCAAACGCAGTCATATTTTGTTGAAAAAGGTTATCCTAAAATTAAAACTCAACTTTGCTAAAACAAGTCAAAGAGTATGTAATCACTACGTTATAAAACAAAGAGTATGTAATCACTACGTTTAAAACAAGTAATCGGTAGCACAGAATAATAACAACATCACTGACAAGAAAAAAATAATACAGTCCGACAAGGATCTTTTGTCAAGCTGCGTACAGACCGGCCCAACGAACGCCAGCGATGGATATTTATCGTTCGCTAGCGTTGGCTTCCGCACGCTCGTTGGAGTTCGTTAATACGTCCAAATACATTTAGTGCTCGAACGAACGTTCGTTGGCACTTGATTCCGGTTCTTTTCTCTTTCATTCGCAATTTAATCATGGACGACGACAACATCATTATAATTGCTAGTTTTATATACCAAAACGAGTTAGCAAGAACAAGAAAAAATAAACGATAAGAAATATCCAAGTAATTATCAAATTGGACGTCTACACGCTACGCACTCTTGCTTCAACTGAGCGTTCGTTCGTTGGCCTTCGGCGACCGTCCAAACAGAGTTCGATCAAATAGCTCGATTTCTTTGATGTTACCGCCACGCTTCGGATCGCCGGCACACGCCAACGAGCGATCGTTGGCATTCGCTAAGCCGTCCAGATTGCAGCAACGAAGGTCAACAAAACCCGTTCGTTGGCGTTCGTTTGGCCGGTCTGTACGCAGCATCACGTGAATGACAGGGAGCGTATTTGCCAGAGACATGCTACCTAAACAAGATATCGCTCGTGTGTGTTGTTGTGTGTGATGTCCAGAGACATGCTACCTAAACAAGATTGTGCACTGAGACACCAAAAACGAGCCTATTGAGATAGCGCTAAATTGGATTGTGTCCCTTTCTATTAGGGTGACAACACGATTTGATAATGTAAGACATTTGACGGATTATATGAGAATAGGAGAGGATGAATCATCATGATAACCCATCGCCGCTCACTACTGAGCACGGGTCTCTTCTCAGAATGATAAAGGTTTAGGCCATAGTCTGCTGCGCTGTAGTTATAAAAGTAGAGAAATTCAATTTTTTTTTGTTCTGCGAAAAAGTACCAGTCATGTTAAGTATGGGTACCTATAATATAGGTAAGTAAAATTATTTTGTATAATCTGGTGCATGTGTTTAGGTCCTAAACAGTTTTAGGAAGTTCGTAAGCAAGGCATACTTTTGGGAAAATTGATGGTACAGCGTTTCTTTTTAAAAAAAATTCAGTGCACACGAAGCCGTAGCAAAATCTTCCGCTTCAAAATGCATTCCGCAAACTGCCGAATATTTGGTGATATTTCCTGGAACGACAGCGATCCATTTTTGCCTTAAGTCTTCATTTTTGAGAAATCTATCGATAAACAGAAAAAAACACTTCCATTAAACAATCAAATTATGGTTACCTTACTACTTCTGAATAGTATAGTACAGAATGTTCGCCATATTGTTTTGCTTGACACCCAGTGTTGTCATCCTATTAATTTAAAAAAAATATTTATAATACTTTTTAAACTAAATGATATTTTAATGACATTTTAAAATAAAGATAACAGTATGAAAATTACTGCGAAAACAAAAGAAAGTAATCATGTTGTTTGAAATCAAATAAACAATGAATAAGAACTTTGTGAGCTACATCATAATTCGTACCATAGAAAATATTTTTTTATGCTTGCAATCCATTAGACAGTGACACACTCCAATTTATAGACCTCTCGCTCGGCTCGTTTTTCCGCTTAGCATAATTGTATTAGAAATTGGACTTTATGCTAATGCAATAGAATTTATTTTTGCAGGGAATTAAAGCTGAAGTGCACAATCATGTTTAGGTAGCACGTCTCTGGTGATGTCGTATTGAGATAGCGCTAAATTGGAATAGTCAAATATTTTAAAACAAGTGAAATTTAGATTTTTTACTTAGCAACACCACATACAAAAATACAGTGTGACACTTCACTGATGGCGGCATTAGTTCGTGTATTATCTATGGTTCCGATTTTGGCCACGGTACCTACCGACACAAATCCAAGTCTCAAAAAGTTTAGTTGATAATTTGTAATTTTATTCTTTTTTTGTAATTTAGAAACCAGAGCCGTAAAGTTAGTTGAAAAAAAACATAACACAAAAGGTCAAATAATGTCAAAAAAACGTAGTGTTTATATACTCTTTGGTCAAAAAATAGATAACCTAAAATTAAATCTAAAGAAAATAAAACCTTATATTATCCTGTGAATATGGTATAAATTGTAAGAAAATGGATTTTCAGTCCAATTCAGATACAGAAATCCGGAATAGTTCTAAACTATCAATGCTTGGGAAGGCTTTGATATATACTACGGGTGGTTTAGCAATAGGAGTGAGCATTGTTTGTATACCCTTTGTTTCACCCGCCTTTAGAAAAGTTTGCCTGCCCTATGTACCAGCTACTACTAATCAATTAGCAGGAGTAACTAGAGCCCTTAAGAATAGAAGTGGTAGGCTGCTGGATGTCGGGTCTGGCGATGGACGAATTGTATTCACAGCTGCTAAACTTGGTTTTAAAGCTGAAGGTGTCGAACTAAATCCGGTTTTAGTTTATTTCTCTAAAATAGCAGCACTTGTCAACCAACAATATTGGAACACGAAGTTTTACAGAGAAAATCTATGGACATTTGATTTGATGCCATACAATAACATAGTAATATTTGGCGTAGAACAAATGATGAAGGATTTTGAAAAGAAGTTGTTACTGGAAGTTAAAGATGACACAGTGGTGGTTGCTTGTAGATTTCCTTTGCCTAGCATGAGGCCAGTTGAAACTATAGGACATGGTGTGGACACAGTTTGGAAATATGTTGTAAAAAGATAGATAACTACTTGTTACTTTGTTCATATAATTTATATCAGTATAGTTTATTGTTTAAAATTAATTTATGTAGATAATAATTATAAGTAGAAATGTCAAAATCGACCACTTCTTTTTCTTCCAGTGTACTTTGTATCTGGTTTTGTTTCTTTCCCCTGTTTTCTTCTTCTTTCTTTTTTTTCAAGAAGCCAAGCTCTTGTATTTTTCAAAGGTTTACCTCTGGCCCCCTTCGATGCTTCTCTTCTAGCATATTTGACTTGTAATGAATTATCACTTTCTTCTGTGCCTAAAAGAGGTATGGGTATAGGTGTATAGGTTACTCATTTATATAATTATCTGATCACAGATTCTAAATATACAGTAATAGAAATGGTATATGCTGGTAATATTGGGATGTGTCATCGGTTTTCAGATATTTACTCACTTATAGAAATAATACTTCTATTAATCTTCAACATCAGTAACATAAACTGTAACACTATGCAAAAAAGTTTTTACTATACCCTATCAACAGAGAGAAGTTAAAATAGGGCTCTCTGTTAGATAATTCCATAAAAATGACAGACAAAACACAGTGGGCATTAACCATTTTGAATTGCCAGCCAATTACAAACGAAACTATGTTTTTGTATAGAATTTGAATGTTTTTTTTAACATTTTCAAATTAAAAATTTGATTATATTTTAAAACATGTTGGTAATTGCTTGGCCACTAAAAATGGCTAAAGCTCGAGTTTTATGTCTTTGTCACTTGTATGGGATTACATAACAGAGAGAGCCCTATACTAACTTGGATAGAGTATATTACTTGTCATCTGCCTACTAATAACACTAGTGGTTTGCCACAAACTAAGACCTCGCGGATGTTCACCTGTTAAAATGCTGAGAGCAACAAAGCAAGGTTTGCTTCACTGTTATTTATTGTGAAGTTATGTTGAAAATACTGATATCCATTAAAAATGAAATGATTTGGTTTCTTTATACTATTTATCTAATTTTAGTATTTGTAGTTCCAGTGCAGGATATTAATAAAATTATACACAAGGTTCAGTTTGTAATATTTAGCAGTTTTTGAAATATAGCGTCGAATCCAATCTTCGTTTTTCCCCTATTTTTTATGGGAGCCCCCTGAAATAAAGCTTTTTATATTTTTTTTATGCAATATTCAACTGAAGGCCATCAGTTTACATGTTATGATTAAATTTGAAGTAATCACGTTTAGTAATTCAGAAGTTATAAGGCTGTGACAGACAAGTGCCAAGTAGAAACATAGACCTTGCTTTGCTTGGTCAATAACCCTCCTATACCACTTCTATACTTATTCTGAGGAATTTAGACCAATATTGCTGGAAAAGCTCAAAGGTTTACTTAGCAATGCCATACCCAGAGCCTGCGGCAACGGTGCAGCTCCTCCAGTCATAAGTACAAGAAAGAACTTTTTGGCTTTGGCAGAGTTTGGGTAGTCTATAACAACACCCCCATAGAAACCTGCCTTCATAGCTTGTGTCGTCAGCAAATCTAACTGACTTTCATTCTCTGGATAAAACTGGAACACTGCTCTTGCTGACCTGGACTAAAACACAAAAAGGAAGATTATTTTTGTATAACATGCAAATGAACATTTGTGAATTTCCATAAGAAAAAGTACAGTAGAATTGATAAAATCTTCACAAGATTTGAAACAAAGCAAAACTGAATATAACTGTTTGACAATGTTAAACTACTATTATTATAAATATTTATATTATTATAAGTACCTACTTTAATAATTTACTACCACCTCACATACAACATGAAAAACACATACACATTAAATAAAACACATTAAATGAATTACCAATGATGCATATAAAGAACTGAAGAATTTGTACAATCTTTTGACTGGTTGGTGTGATTTTTTATCTGCATTAAAGAGCCACTGTAAGGCAGACACTGAGACTGCTCCGTCAAAACTGCCAGCTTTGAACGGCATTCCCTCACCCATATCAGCTAGGACTAAATCACCCTCTGTATCTCTTTCCAAAGCAACATCTGTTGAAAATAATATCAATTAAATAATTTATTGTAAGTACTTGTGGATCCCATTTTCTAAAGGAAATTTTATCACTATGTAGTGGGCTCCCAAGCTCTTCACATGCCTATAACTAAAGAGTGAGTAAAACCTTTGTGTGTGAGGGTTACAAATGATTATTATCTGGTGTTAGTGATACTTAATATTATGCTCTCTGAGGACTTGGAGTCCTCCAATAATGGGTAAAGGCCAGATCCCAACCCTAAAGTCAGCCAAAAAGCCTTTCTATATCGTGTTAGCAATTTCAAACAAAAAGAAGGGGTCACAGTCCTCAGCAATTAGGAATATGATGCACAGAGAAAAATAAATTACCTAGCATAGCAGGCGAAATGTCTAAACCAATCCACATATGTCCATACTCCTCGAGTACAGAACCGGAAAGGCCTGATCCACAGCCGACATCAAGTAGAAGGCACGGAGTATCTTCTGGTAGAACTAAAAGCTCGACACATCGCTCAGTCATTTGTGCTTGAATATCTATAATTCGTGAGCTAGAAAAGAAACATTTTGATATTTACTTGGGCCTAGGGAATTTTTAAAGAACTAATCAATTAATAAAACAATTAATCATAATAAATTGCCACCTTACTTTTGTGTATATTTTCTCGCTTCATCTTCGTTATAAAACTGAAAATAAAGAGGCCATGAAAGAAGTTTAAGGATCGATTACTGTAAAGAAAGCAAGCAAAATCATATAAAACTCACAAGTTCTGGTGGAGCTTGATGTTCTGGTCTTTTAGACATTTTAAATATTTATATTTAACTTTAAGTAGGACGTAAGTGCTTCGTTTTTCCTATTTTCATGCAAATGCAATCTAACCAAAACGACAAACATGCTTCAATTTCAAAACAAAACAAAGATTATAATAATAATCTGTGACAAAGAGAAGTATAAACGTATGAACATTGATACGTAATGATTACATGCTCTTTGGTATCGAATCGTCCGAGATCACGAGATCGAATTGAACGTAAAATAGGAGTACCTATTCTGTATAAATATTTCATTTTAGGACATTTCTCACGTCAGAGAAGAGTCAGACATACCTCTGCTTGAAGGAGATAGTTGCTTATCCATTAAATCTGTGGCTAGAATCCAGAGCTGGAAAAGCCGGTTGAAAAAACCTTCTGGGACTTCGTCTGTGATGGCGTTTGCTGGCGCGCGTGCTGTGCTTGTTTGGAGTGTTTTTTTTTTTGTTAAGAGTGGCTGGTTTTTATGTTAGTTGGTGTTTTTTGGTGGTGGAACTGACTGGGAAGCGCTCTAAAGGGGCGCCGCGCGTATGTCGGCGGGCGCCGGCGCAGACGGAGTCCATACTTGTATAAATTCAATAACTTGAAAATATCACAAACTTGACATTGGCTAATCAGAGTAAAGCCAGATTTAAAACAAAAACCTTCTGTCAAAATGCTGTCAATCTACTGTCAATACCTAGTAGATTTCTCAAATCTTATTTTCTCATTTCAATCTACTAAACGCGGGAAAGTTTTACTTAGTGATTTTTCAAGTTTCCTGTGTTTTTTATTAAACTAAAATTGTAATTATGTTGTGAATTTTAAGTAAACCATGTTGTTTTATTAGAATTCAATGATTCATTCAGTATGCCCAAAGCCCTGAGTTTAAAAAAGGTAGGTAGGTAACATTTTTAAAATGTTCTTTTTTGAATAATTGTGGATATTAAATCTAAACGTGTTTTCCAGACTTTGGGTAGTCAAGTGAAGAATCAAAAAGCGATTACTCAATTTTTCAAATCATGTAGTCAAGAAAAGATATCACCCGTTAAGCAACAAGACTCTGAAACAATAGCAACAACTAAGACATCTAAAAGGAAAGCTGATTCTCCTGCACAAATAGTTCATGACAATATCAGAAAAGACCTTACAAAATGTGATAATTCAGTGAAAAAAATTAAAATAGACAGTAATCATAGGCATGAAATGCATATTGGAAACACTAACACCTCACAAACACCTAGTTCTTCAGCTATAAAAAGTTCACCTAGAAAGGACGTTACAAAGAAGTTATTTGTTGATAATGAAGAAGAATTAATACATTTTAACAGCCAACAGAAACATCCATCATCCATTACAAACAAAACACAAGATAATCATTCAAGTGTATCAAAAGTGCAATCTAGTCCTAGAAAGAGTAATAAATCACATGAAAAAGAAAATTGCTATAATCACAACTGCAAAGAAATTGACAATAATTGTGTAAAAAATTCAAGTAATGAGGTACATTATAGATCACCCAAGAAAACTCTAACAGGTAACATTGTTATCATCATATAAAGTTTCTTATTTAGAAATTTTTGTCACAGTCTTAATATTCTGTCATCTTTTAACTTACAGCAGCAATAAGTGTTTCACCAAAATCTTGCACATTAACAAGTCAAAAATGTGATGATCAGTCACCATCAAAGAGCGGGTCCACAGCAAAAGTGCTTGAATGTATAGAAAATCATATGTTTGATGACTGGGAACTTGATATTGAAGGGGTAAATGTTTCCTAACCAACTTTTTTTAAGTCTGAGGCATGTTAAAAATTACTAATATTCCATTTCCTTTCTAATAACATAAAAATATTCTATTGTTAGGCTATTTTTCAGCACAATGCATTACAATGTGTCTAGAATGCACTACAAGGGATGTGTGTAAAATTTTACTAACTAGTAGGATTGTACAATTTTCATAGCTTACTTAATAGAAAAAGGTTTCAAGGAGTTAATTTATGAAAAAAGTTATGAAGTGTCCCAGGACAGCTTTTCCTTCAGGGAGCTTTTTGAACAGAAATGAAGGTTATATGAACATGCCCACTCATAATATGGGCAACACTTGGGCATATTAGCATAGAAGTAACATTCATTGCCGCAATTATTTGTTTCACTTTTTGCGAGTTAGATTGCCATCATCCAGTCCATTAAAATGCTAAACTAATATAACAGCATTATAAGTAGGAGTTGATTCAGATTTCAGCCTGCCATGAAATCTATTTAAATTATTTAGATGAATTGATTTCATTTAATTAATTATGATGATTAGAAGTTAGCTGGGAAAGGAACAAAATTTACTATATAAATTGCAACCATGTATGTTGAGTTAGGTGTAGGTTGACAATCCAACAGGTAGAATTTGAACCATTATTGGACTATTAGATACTCTTTGAGCTATGAGTTTATGACAGCTTAGTTTTATTTTTGATGTTTTTCTACAGGACATTAAAGAAGACTTGGATCTAAGTGTGATACAGAGATGTGAGGTGTTGTCTGTGAAGAGACATAATTGTAAACTTGAGCTGAAACTTAAAAATGATAATAACAATAAAGGCACTTGTTTTATTGAGGGAATCTGGTAAGTCAAGTGTGATTTCGATACTAATTTTTGCTAGCTGATAACAGATAGCCTACATGACAAGTTTATGTGGTAAGTGATAATGTAAGATGGAAGTTGACTAACTTGGAAAGGGTATAAAAATCTACCAACTTTTTACTAAACCTATATGATTATTATTATTTGTATTATATTTGTGGATTGGCTTTCAGGTTAAACACACCATTGGAAGCGGGTGAAATAGTGAGCGTGCTTGCAACTCGCGATACCTTGGGCTGTTACACCATTAACAATACATCAGGCTTGTTGGTGCTGAGGCCCGACCACTTGGTGTCTAGCACGAGCGTCGTGGCGGGTGTTTTCTGTAAGCGGAAGGCTGTGCTGCAGGAGCGATGGCGGGGGATTGATTCTGCTAATTCTGCGGTACTCAGTCTTTTACTTTTACATGCAATTTCTGTAGTAGTACAGCACCCAGCAGAAAAGATTACACAACTTTAGAAAGAGATAATCGGTAGCTTCCGCTTCGTTGAGTATCGATGTCGCCTTTGTCACTCATATTTATGTGATGTTTTGTTGCTGAGAAGTTGTTAGTCTTACGGCCGATACACGTGACACGTGCGTAGTGACGCGCGTAAACCCCTAACACACCGGGTTACGCATACGTCCACGCTTTACGCAAGCGGTGTGCCATGTTTCATACAGTTTCATACATTACAACGCAATGGTACGCGCTACGACTACGCTTACAGAACGCTTACGCAGCCTGTGTGAACAAGCTACTAATCTATAATACTCGTTTTACGAAACTAAAGCTGTCAATTGTCTTTGTCTTAGTTCAATGTTCCTGCCGGGTATAGTACCTAACAGGTGAAAATGAAACATCTACAGTTTTGTATGCTTGCGATACAGATAAATATTAATTACTAAATGCAAATAGGTGACGGAAACGTTTAAGTGCGGAAACCAGCCCAGAGAGAAGAAGAGAGAAGAAGAAGATGCAAATAGGTAACGCTAACCACGACTTGGTGGGGGTTACTGGTACACATCTAGTAACGATCACAGTGGCTCTGCCACTGTCCAATATTCAGTGCTCCTGGCCACAAGTATAGATGAGACATAGTACCTCCCTATTATGTATGCACTTTATTAATACAATCACTGTATATCTAACCAAATTTTTTAGCTCAATTGAAACTTCTAAGAGCCGGGTTGGAATAAACCATTGTGCCAAGCCTCAAAATATTTACATTTACAGATGAGAATGTGTTTTATCTTGATATTATAACTTTAAAAAAACCTTTTTCCAAACATAATAAATAAGTGACTGTCATTTTATCCTTTCAGATGACCATAGGTATACTTGTTCATGAGCTAGTGCAAAAATCTCTCACACAAAATATAACAAACACATCTGAACTAGGCGCTGAAGCTGATAAACTGATAAAAGAGTCTATACAAATGTTGTACGACGCAGGAATATCCGAGACGGAAGCGCGATCAAACATACAGATGTACATACAACCTCTTGCTGATTTTATGCAGACTTATTTAGCGTCAAGTGCAAAATCATCAGTAAGTGCCTATTGTAGTTTCTTAACATTATAATACATGTATCATTATTTTCTTCTTCGGAACACAGAGATACCTTGCATTCTGGAAAACACACTACACACAACACCATAGCATCAGATTTCAGTTCCATAAAGCCTGTAAGTGCAAGCGAGAGGTCTCACACACGTTCATAATGGTTCAACTATAGTACGTGCCAGTGGCTACAACTGGTGGTCACGTATAGCTAACAGTGGCTGCGATTGGAGGCCGCGACCAGTGGCTCGGCTTGGCCACCAGTAGCGTCCACCAGTCAGCGCACCGGTAAATGACGTCCAACCTTACCCGCACCTACGTAAGCACGCCTTCAATTGCGTCACACAAGCTGTAAAATTATCATTTCATATATTTTTAGCAAACTGTCAAACGTAGTTGGAATGGAAAGATTGAAAAAGTATTAGATATTGAAGAAAATGTTTGCTGCCCCCAACTGGGCTTGAAAGGAAAGATTGACGCTACTTTACAGGTCTCAATACATGACCGTGGAGGTAAGGATAGCTATCTCATAAAATTCGTTATATTTTTTCTTTAATTTTCTAAACACATATTTTGCGAGATATTACGTATAGCATATTGTATCCATCGAAACTTTAGAGTTCAGAAAGAAAAACCAACCTCAATCATCGCCGGCATTATGTACCGTTTGATAGAAACTATTAAATCCCCATAAGACATGGGAGCATCAAATACTAAAAAGTTTCAATCGACTTGCAGATGCTAAGACAGCAATTGTGCCATTAGAGTTGAAGAGTGGTCGCGCCTCAGTGTCGGCGGAACACCGCGGTCAACTCGTGCTCTATGGCATGATGCTCAGCTTGCAGAGGCAGCAGGACCCCGCCACTGCACTGCAACGAGGCTTGCTGCTGTACTTGAAGTGAGTCAACTCGACATAGCAATAGTGACGTGAGATGAAGAGTGGTCGCGCCTCAGTGTCGGCGGAACACCGCGGTCAACTCGTGCTCTATGGCATGATGCTCAGCTTGCAGAGGCAGCAGGACCCCGCCACTGCACTGCAACGAGGCTTGCTGCTGTACTTGAAGTGAGTCAACGCGACATAGCAATAGTGACGTTAGATAAACGCGCCTGTGTCGGCGGAACATCGCGGTCAACTCGTGCTCTATGGCATGATGCTCAGCTTGCAGAGGCAGCAGGACCCCGCCACTGCACTGCAACGAGGCTTGCTGCTGTACTTGAAGTGAGTCAACGCGACATAGCAATAGTGACGTTAGATAAACGCGCCTGTGTCGGCGGAACATCGCGGTCAACTCGTGCTCTATGGCATGATGCTCAGCTTGCAGAGGCAGCAGGACCCCGCCACTGCACTGCAACGAGGCTTGCTGCTGTACTTGAAGTGAGTCAACGCGACATAGCAATAGTGACGTTAGATAAACGCGCCTGTGTCGGCGGAACATCGCGGTCAACTCGTGCTCTATGGCATGATGCTCAGCTTGCAGAGGCAGCAGGACCCCGCCACTGCACTGCAACGAGGCTTGCTGCTGTACTTGAAGTGAGTCAACGCGACATAGCAATAGTGACGTTAGATAAACGCGCCTGTGTCGGCGGAACATCGCGGTCAACTCGTGCTCTATGGCATGATGCTCAGCTTGCAGAGGCAGCAGGACCCCGCCACTGCACTGCAACGAGGCTTGCTGCTGTACTTGAAGTGAGTCAACTCGACATAGCAATAGTGACGTGAGATGAAGAGTGGTCGCGCCTCAGTGTCGGCGGAACACCGCGGTCAACTCGTGCTCTATGGCATGATGCTCAGCTTGCAGAGGCAGCAGGACCCCGCCACTGCACTGCAACGAGGCTTGCTGCTGTACTTGAAGTGAGTCAACTCGACATAGCAATAGTGACGTGAGATGAAGAGTGGTCGCGCCTCAGTGTCGGCGGAACACCGCGGTCAACTCGTGCTCTATGGCATGATGCTCAGCTTGCAGAGGCAGCAGGACCCCGCCACTGCACTGCAACGAGGCTTGCTGCTGTACTTGAAGTGAGTCAACTCGACATAGCAATAGTGACGTGAGATGAAGAGTGGTCGCGCCTCAGTGTCGGCGGAACACCGCGGTCAACTCGTGCTCTATGGCATGATGCTCAGCTTGCAGAGGCAGCAGGACCCCGCCACTGCACTGCAACGAGGCTTGCTGCTGTACTTGAAGTGAGTCAACTCGACATAGCAATAGTGACGTGAGATGAAGAGTGGTCGCGCCTCAGTGTCGGCGGAACACCGCGGTCAACTCGTGCTCTATGGCATGATGCTCAGCTTGCAGAGGCAGCAGGACCCCGCCACTGCACTGCAACGAGGCTTGCTGCTGTACTTGAAGTGAGTCAACTCGACATAGCAGTAGTGACGTGAGATGAAGAGTGGTCGCGCGGCACAACAACAACCCACGCGGTTGCGCTTCACTTTACACCATCTCATTCACCATCAATGCAAACCGAACAAGGAGGATTCAGTGATCCACTTGTTGGGTGATTGCCCTAAATTTGTTAGGTTGCGATTTGTACTCGAGCAGAAAACTGGTAAACGAGTAACAATTGACAATTTAACGTTGCTAATCACCAGCAAGTTGGATCAAGGACTCTTCCTTGAGTTCTGCACTAAAATAGCGCAGTCTGCACTATTACATACAAATCATAGATTGGCCATAAAGACCGGCACTATGATGTATATTGTAAAAATATAATAACTTACTCAGGTAAATGGTCAATCTATGTTTTGACTATTTTGTCTGCAATTAAACTCACGCAGCGCCCTATAAGATAGACAAGGACCGCCACATCGAAGGGCCCTTCCTTAATTTAAAAAAAAATTAATAATAATAGAAAGATGATTCACTGACTGCGCAAGTTCAATGTCAGAGTAAGATTACTGTTTTTGGTTACAGGGAGCGAATAGATCTTCGCGAAGTGAGTTGCGGGTATCCTGAAAGACGAGATTTGATGATGTTGCGTAACGAACTGGTACAACATTTGGCGGCAGGACCACGGACTATTGATGTTGGTTAGTTTAAACTGTACTTATTGGGCAAACATATTTGACCAATACATTTGGCAAGGCGTTTTAGTGTAATTTGGCCATAGCTGCGTTTAGGAGTCCAAGGTGGTAACTGAAATCATTATTATTTATTATTTTTCTATCGATGCTACTTGTTAGTAAGGATATTCCTTTTTAGGGCGCGTTCTTGATCTTTTGTGACGATAAAATAGTCATGCAGTTTACAACGTCATGGTTTGTATATTTGAATGGAGGTAGGTGTTCACATATAGAACGGCACGATTAACTGTCGCATGTCGTCCACGACTCTTTTCTAATAACGATAACGATAAATTACGGTGACAACATTGTGGGAACGCGTCGTAGCCAGTGAGTTCAAAAGCTAAAAGTGTGTTATTTTATAATAAAAAAAAAAAACAATTTCTATTTTAACTTTAAGATACAAATAACTTGTATATCGTCATTCAATATATTTTTATTTCATCAACAGATCAAATAGTAGACATTGAGGACGCTTCACGGCTGTTGCAACAAAGCATGCCTGAGCCAATTCATCACCAAAATGCTTGCTCAAAATGCCCATACCTTACGCTATGCTCATTACATTTGTGGTAAGTTTGGTGTGAACACACTTTGGTAAATTGGGATGATGCCAATGTGAAAAATAAATTAAATAGGGTGGAAAATAAAATGTGGGTTTCCAAAATTCCTAAAATCAACGTCCGCTGTTACTTCTAAGTTTGCTAACTATTTAAATTTCGAAAATTAGCCGATTTTGTATCAGTTTTCTTGTGGATTTGAGACACATTGTGGCATTTATAAAATCTTGTATGAATTAAAATAGGTATTTTTTAAATCATTCGATTAAATTATTTTATCTCAGGCACACAGACGGCCCCATGGTATCAGAAACGCATCCGCTATCAAAGTTGCGTGATGAAGCGTTAGGCCACTTGTCCCCACAACACGTCAAGTATTTCCTGCACTGGACTAGCCTATTGAAACTCGAGGAAAAGGGACAGATGATCACCTCTCCTTTGCACGCCTTGTGGACGGAAAGCGCTGAAAAACGGTAGGTTTTCAATTTCAAGTTACATATATTTTGAATATTTTGTTAGAATGGAATTCGTATTATCACTATAAATAAATTAACTCCGGTTTTTGAATTTAATAATCATTTAAAATATTTGAATCAATCCATCCATTATAATACCCATAGGTGGCCCACTACTGAGCACGGGTCTCCTCTTAGAATGAGAAGGATTTAAGCCAAATCCATAGGGATTATAGCTATGACATCTTTGAAAACGGAAGGACTCTCTGGCATGTAGTTTCCTCGCAATGTTTTTCTTCACCGTTAAGGCATACGCACATAACTCCAAAAATCTAAGGCATGGCTGGGATTGAACCCCCGACTCCCCTAATTATCCACTAGGTTACCCTATACTTTGTGATAATAACATCAGTAACTTGCATCAATAACAGCCAAACAGCTGAAATAAATGATTGAATGAATCCACTTTTTTTATGAGTTTTAACTAGTGCCAGGAACTGTAAAGTGTATTTCATACTTTTATTTTTTTTGATTGCAGTGCCAAACGCGGCGGATGCGCAGTTAATTTGAAATTAAAATCAGTCATAAGCTCTGGCGATAGATTTGCACATATTTTTGTGCGAGAGTCTTTAAGTCCAGGTATGCAGGATTTATTTACCTAGAAATTATAAATTACCTTTTTAATTTACAATACTAGAGGATGCCCGCGTGGATGTAGGATTTTCAAAAATCCCGTGGGAACTCTTTGATTTTCCGAGATTGTAGCCTATGTCCATCCCGAGATTTTTAAAGGATGGGACATGAAAAGCTAGCAGACAGACAGACAAAGAATTTTTTTTTAATTATTAATATTAATAATGAAAAATTACAAGTATAAATAATAGGTATAAGTCAAGATTACTATGAATATATTATTATAATTTGTATATTTATTTATTTTGAAGAGCATTCACATATTGGGGATAAGCCTTCAAAAGGGCCTCAAGAAGGAGAATTTTCTATAGTAAGCATAGAAAATCGCCCATGGATAGCTGCCGGCGTAGTTACTGTATCAAATAGCAATGAGTTCCATATACTTTTGGAAAGGTAATAATATTTTGCTCTGATTCTAATGCTGCAGTTTGTGTTAGGTGCTATATGCTTATATTTAGATAGAAAAAGAAATCTGCCAGCTTAATAAACAGTATTTCACATAGATACATAATGCCTAGTTATAAAGCTTTCAAAAATTTTCAGGAATTTGAGTTGTTGGCTAAACAAATACAGTGTTTCTCATAGACACATACAAGCCTAGTTATAAATCTTTCAAAAAATTTCAGGAATCTGAGTCATCAGTGATTCAAATATACAATGTTTCACATAGACACATATGAATCTAGTTATGAAGCTTAAAAAAATTTCAGGGATTTGAGTCGTCGGCTAAACGAACATACAGTGTTTCACATAGACACATACGAGTCCTTCGCAACCACTGTCCAAAACTTGACTAATTTAGGAGTACTTATGGAAGACAGCGACCGCGCCTTGAGGCTTAGAACGTGAGTACAAATTGGCAGAGTTGTATATCTTTAGTATGACAGCTGTTATAGTGCATATAATACTTAAATATCTATGACAATAAAGGTTACCGTCAACTTGTAATGCCTCGGATGTCTCTGAGCGAACATTCAAATATGGGCTTTTAAGGTTTTTTGAAGTAGATACTAGATACCAATGGCAGAATAATACACACACAGTCAGCGGTCTTTCGTCATTTTTCTCACTTCAAGGTAAAACGGGCTCCATACTCTTGGTTCGGAGGCAGTGTCATGTCCATGATAAAGGGTTCGGCGTCGAGGAGAAAGACTTGTGGCGACCGACTACTGTAGGTTGGTTAGACCGCGTTTGGTAGTCGCGCAACTGTTTGTTGTTAGACGACGGTGGTTCGCGGCAAGCCAATTCCTAGAATGCCACCTGCAAATGGCACCTGCGAACCACACCTGCGAACACCACCTGCGTGCCTATACTTGGGCGCTTGCAACCGGTAAGAACCGGTATTTACTGGGTTTTGCGTAATGGAGTACGGTGGATTGGGAAATCCCCATATCGGGATATCCCCCGTGTCCAGTTCGTTCTATCCGCCTGCTTTGACGGTCGTTGCGTCCACCTCTTTGGACGATTCGCGATAAATGAATAGAACACTTCTGTTCCGTGTAAATAACATTCTGTAAATACAACTCTTAGTGTAATTTCTTATTTTGTATATAATGTGGATAAATAAAAATAGTGTACATAACTTGGGTGTATCCTTTACGACCTAACGGAGTCCAAATATACCCATACGGTACCCCACATATTGATGACCATAGACTTCTTGGTGTCACTAAACTAAATACTCACTATTGCTATGCGTAAAGAAGCGATACTCAACTCCATCCCTCTTAAGAGCTCAGCCGTGCTACCGACCCTATGTGTGCGGACGGGCTGATGTTCCAGTAGTAGTAACACGTAATTAACTCAGTTTGCTTGACTGAATGTTGCCTGTGGCTGTGTGGTGAAAATCAAATATCAATGATTATTATTTACAGATAAACAAAACTAGTTCTTTTTACTTCCAGTTTAATAATAGACCAAGCACCGCCAGAATTTGTACCCAAGTTACCTCGTGAAGTTGGTCGCTTGGGGTCAAAGCTTATGCGCTCACTGAATATTGAGCAACAGCGCGCTGTACTCAAGGCTTTAGCATGCGAACATTACGTCTTGTTGAAGGGGCTTCCCGGAACTGGTGAGTCAACAAGTTAATAATATTCTCACTAAAACAATGGTTTCTTTGTGTTGATGTAAATGTTTAGTGCAGCTTGTAAACAGTGGCCCACCTAGATTAGCGAATGTACTTGACGTGCACAAGTATACTCGACGAATACTTGCCTCTTGCGGCCGGCTTTCCAGTTTCCACCTCTTCAGTCTTCATTATAGGACCTTGAAACAATTTGCAAATACAGTTTGCAAATTTTGCAAATAAAAACGCGGTACTCCCCAAACGTGTTGGGCCATCGTGAACTAGGCTCTTGAATCGAATTAAATTGACATCTCTAAGTGTTAGTTGTAGCTGTCCTATTCCGCATGAATTGTCCTATTGTCCTATTGAAAAAAGCAGCATGTTTAGAGCTACCCATATATGATTTAGTTAAAGAGATTTTTGTACACTGCACTGTGTTGAATGGTGATCATAAAATCTTTGGCAATCGCAGGTTTGGAAATGAATATTTGAAGCTATAACTTGATTCAATCATTTGGTCCTAGACTTTCTATCATCCTTTATTTTATTAAGTTAATGGTCTAAGAATCCTAAGAATCTAGTTTCTTGGTCAATGTTCGAATAATCAGATTTTTTAACTAGACTTATAATTCCGTAGGTAAAACGCAAACTATTAGCGTGCTCATACAAATGCTAGTGGGGCTCAAGCAGCGCGTACTGGTCACTGCGCACACGCACTCTGCCGTCGACACTGTGCTCAATAGGTATGCACATCATTCACACTTCACGCAATTAGCTTGGCTCAGACCTAGAGCTAAAATGAATCAGCTGTGCGAATTATTTTCCATTTTTGGCAAATGTTTAATTCTGTTTTCTAAAATTTAATTTTGGTGTATAGATCTAAGGCGACAGGTCCATTATCTTGATACTGCATCTGTACACACTTGTTTTGGAGAGTGACTAGTTTTTTTAGGCTTATATTACTTCTACACAAAATGTATGAACAGAGATGGACAATTTCAAATAATATTATCTTATTCTTCTTGCCGCCGGTCTTTATTCTAGTATTTGTTTTGTGTATCGCAGGCTACCAAAATCCGTCCAAGTAATGCGACTGGGCACAGCTAGTCGGGTCGCCCCGGCGTTACTCTCGCGGTGTGAACACACCCTCATACAAAAGTGTCACTCTACTGAGCAACTCGCACAACTCTACGATTCTATGGTACGTTATTGGTTACTTATTGATTTTGATTTCTCTCTCATTCATACGTTATTAAGGAAACAATCTATGTGGTAGGTATTGCTGAACTCGTTGCTTTTAACAGGATTTCATACCAAATACCTCTTGCAATAGTAATAACCCTAATAACATATGTATTTGTAGTTTTTACTGAGCTGCCGCGAAGTACCTATATGGTTAACGTTCCGTTGGATGTCTCATCCCCGGGATGCATGCTATCCCTGTACCAATTTTCATTAAAACAGTTAAACCGACGGGCTGTGAAATGCTAGCAAACAGGCAGACACACATTTATAATGTTAGTATGGATTTCCGCTTTTCTATACTATCTATATTTCCATCTATCTATTTTTTTATTATATTATACAGAGGAAAGATTTGTTTGTTTGTAATCAATACACCTACCTACTCAAAAACTACTGAACAAATCTAAAAATTCTTTCACCTGTAGAAAGCTACGTTATCAGCAAGTACCTACCTATACCTAACCTACGCTATATTTTATTTTTATTGATATAAGACCAATATTACAGGAGGTGGTTGGCGTAACTTGCCTGGGCGCCGCACATCCGATGTTGGCTCGCACCACGTTTGATGTGTGCATCGTTGATGAAGCCACACAGGTAATTTACTGGAAATATTTTGTAGAAGTCATTTTGTAAGACACATGTCAACAAAATGCCCGCGCCCGCTAGAGCTGTTAACCGCCACTTTTTGCTTCAATTTGGTTTTTTTTTAAATTTAAACATCTTTACTGCTTAATATTTTGAAAGTATAAAATACAATATAATTGATATACAATATAAAAGATAATATTGTTTTTAAAAACAAAGGTTTATATTTAAAAATTAATAATTTCACTAGCTTTTACCTGAGAGCTTGTCTACACATACAGACACACTCGCAAGTACGCGCGTGCGCACACACACACAGTCTGATGTAATTTATTAAAGAACTTAATTGTTCACCCAGCTGAGTTTGTTGTGAGCTTTTCTCAGACTTAGCTTTAGTTTTAAGTTTACGTAATTAATTATCACCACTATAATATTATCATCTTACAAATCTAATAATTCAGACGATCAAACGGCGTACAATAGTACCTACTTTGAATTAATGATTTTGATTTTGTTCTAGGTGTTGCAAAGCACGGTCTTACGTCCCTTGTTCGCAGCGAAGCGTTTTGTGTTGGTCGGAGACCCGGAACAATTGCCGCCTGTAGTGAGGAGTAGAAGTGCAAGGTATACCTACTTAATGCTCGAGCCACTTAATCTGAGCGCTCATTTAAGTATTCAAACTTCTAGATGTGCTGAAGTGGTGAAGCAGACATAAACTCATTAGTAGTCTTATGTGGCGTAAAATTGTCCGAGTTTGGGGATATACCTATCAGTCCGCGTCAGAGATATAAATGTTCTATATGATATGGTGTTTCATAGTACCAAGTACCAACGTATAACGTTTCAGTACTCTTCCCATTATAGTCCGCTTTATGACGCAGAATTGTGCGCATGCCCCTTATAAACTTTTATATGGCAAAGTTTCGTGTCAATTTGGAAGTATTTCTAATATTTAAAAATGTGTGTGACTAGAGTATTATTTAGTATTTTGTGGCAAGTATTATTTTACGAGCATTGGCACGGGTCAGTCTATTACATTGAGGGCTGTGGTCCGCGTCGTTTCTGCATTAGGGGCTGAAACAAACAGAACGCAAGACGGCAGTGCGACGTGCGACCACAGACCAAAGTATACTAGTACCTTCTTGGTAAAAAAGGAATCACTCTGCTAAGCACTCCATCTTAGGGTGCATCATCACTTGCTACCAGGTCTGATTGCAGCCGAGCGCTAGTCTATAAATTAAAAAAAAATACGTTTGAATAAATAGCGACTCCTTTTACGACGCTATTATGAGGACTTTCTAGTGCAATTTAGCTCGCTCAGTGTTGAGACCTAAAATTAATTTAACAACCATCTTTCAGTCGCATAACTTCTATCTCTCAGCAAAGATTAGAATATTTATCTCTTGCACGCTAGTGAAAACTCTATTTTATTGAATTCAAAATAGCTATATCCTTATTATTTTTCTTTCACGCGATTTTGAACTCTATTTCAGTTGCGATTTAGTTAATGATCAGTTTATTAATGAAGATTGCTCGAGCATTTTGCTGCTCAGTGTGCGCTGACCCTTAAGTTGCACTTTTAATTAATCTGTAATTTTCTAGACGTCTCGGCATGGAGGAGAGCTTATTTCATAGACTGATAAAGGATGATGTGACATGCACGCTAAGACTGCAATATCGTATGAACCAGGCCTTAGTGGAAGTTGCTAACAAAGTAGCTTACAACAACAGTCTGAAATGCGCTGACCAGAAGGTTGCACAGGCTCAATTGAAAATAGATATGCAGGTATATTATAAATTACATACATGTTATTAAATATAAATTATCTACTTAAATATATAAAAGGAAAAGCTGGTTGACTGACTGACTGATCTATTAACGCATAGCTTAATTTACTGGACAGATCAAGCTGAAATTTGGCATGCAGATTGCAGATAGCTATTATGACGTAGACATCCGCTAAGAATTTTTTTTTGAAAATTCAAGCCTGGGGTTAAAAAAGAGGTTTAAAATTTCGCTACCTTTTTAATTAATGGTAATTTTTCTTTTTAGAAAATATCTCTATATTCAGATGAGTCGCCATGGCTCATGACAGCTTGTAGTCCAGAGTTCAAGGATGCCGCTGTTTTTTTAAACACGATTATTCCTCCTGCAGCAAAAAATAACACCGAAAAAGTGTTTACTAACAGTGATGAGGCATGTGTCCTTTTGGATTTGGTTGAAACATTTAAACAGGTAAGACTGAGTCAATGACACCAGCTGATCGTGTACCAAGAGTTGATCAAAATGCAAAAAATAACATAGTAATAAGGAAAATACTATTTTGGAATCGGACGATAACGATATTAGTGCGATTCAAGTAAGAAAAGTGATCAAAAGTTGGTACTCGCCATTGTCAGTAGGTAACATGACAGTAGTATTTTAGGAAGGCTACAAAAATACTGGCAATTCGAATGAGACTGTGAAAATAAATGTACTCATATTTTTGTATTCAGGGTGGTGTACTCCCTTCGGACATAGGCGTCATAGCCCCTTACCGAGATCAAGTATCTTTACTACGACGCGCTTTGTCTGAAAAAGATGTGGAAGTGAGCACCGTGGACCAGTTCCAGGGCAGAGACAAGAGCGTCATCATTTACTCTTGCACCAAGCGCGTTGAAAACGATGAACGACGACCCAAGGTTAGATTTTATTATTAGTCGTTTAGCAATTAAGATACAATAGCGCGTAACAATCGTACGTAGTGGTAATAAGGGTTTATTTATATTATTCTGAAAATTTTCTTTCACATTCACTCTGTGAACATCAGAAGTTGAGCACTGAGTTAGAAAATCACCCGGAAGTTAGTGAGCTATCATCACATACTGTTATTACTGCCATAACTTGTCATTGAAGTTAAGTATTTGTTAATGCCAAGCATGCGTTGCAAAGCACCTCACGCGCTACCTATTGTATGTTGATGGTACAATAGTGGCGTTGGTGCTAGGCATGTTAATGCAATTGTCAGAACCTTCACGCAAATGCCTACAATAACTGCACAAGATGTCAACTCGACATTGTGGACATCGGCACAAGGCACAATATTTTTCAAGAAACTGCGATTTATGTACGATAACTATTAACGATTTCTAATTGATTTATTGATGTTGTTGATAACGTATGTGGCTTAACTTAGGTTATTTGGTTCACAGGATGGGGAAGTCCTCAACGACCAACGGCGCCTGGCCGTGAGTGTTACGCGCGCCAAACACAAGCTCATCGTGATAGGAAACTTACGCGCTTTGCAGCGATATGCTCCTCTCATGAAACTCATTGAATCCTGTCGGACGGTGACCTTGGAAGAAGATACTGTGGCAAGGTTGAACATAAAATATGGGGCATTTGTTACGTGATCGTTAATCTTATGTTATTTAAAATAACAGTGGCGTCAATTCTGTTGTCTTTCTTCCAAACTAAATTTAGAGTATCTGCATCTTTTTCTTTTTAATATTGCTAACAAAGGATGGAACATGAATTTTACAATTAAAGACTCAAATTTCAGTGCACACTATAAATATGAACAATAGGCTCGCGACTGGCAACTAAAGTGACGAAGTTTGACGGCTCTACATGAAATTTAAAACTATCAAACTGTGTCTGTCCTATTCAGATTGCATTAGTAAGAAGAGGATGCGAATACTCTAAAATTTAGTTGTGCTCAGAATCAGTACCATCGTCGACACGATTAAAAGTATAGTAGGTTATAGGTACCTACGCGACAGGTTGAGATGGCAATCGGGGTTTGAGGCGGGGACAGCCCCCACGCTAACCCGCTGCGGGTGAGCAAGAGGATGTGCGGGTATGCGGGGCGTCCCCATCCCAGTTGCCTCCTCAATCTGTCGCGCACTATAGGTATTTTTTTTGTCAAGTGTCTTGTCAACTCAAGTCATACAAAAATTATGATAGATTTTAAGACCCTTTTGCATAGGTTAATCGTAAAATCGATGCATTAAATTCTGAAATAAAATTTAAAAAAAAAATTGTGACCATCATGTGACAGCCATCTAATAAACTACTCATAATTTAATATGTGTAGTAGTAAAAGAACATAATGCAGGAAACGCATTAAAATTGGCCAAGTAACACGCAAGGTTTTCCAGGAACACGCAACGTATAATGCCAAACGCACACCTACTATAATATATGTATGACACATCGTCAACGATCCGTGGGTAATGTTTTAATAATTAATAGCTTTAATATTTCTAATTATGAATGCACAATAATAAACTTTTAATTTTTACTGTAAGTACTTTAAACTGTATTTTATTTTATTAAGTACATTATGTATGATTGATTTCAAGAACCTCAATAAAAAACGAAAAAGTCGTTGTTTTGTAAACGTAGTTTCTAAAATCATTTGGCGGGAAAAGTTATCACGTCACTTGATAACATTTCCCGCCAACTTCATAACTCAGCTGATTGTCAAAGCGTGTATGCACGTCAACCAGTGTTGCCAAAAAGGTAGGAAACAAAATGTTTGAATTTCATACTTTTTGGATTATGTTCGTATCCTTGTTTTGATTTTTGTACTTTTTTCAAATATTTAAGTAGGACTATTTTATCATATATATTTTTTAACACCTCAAATCGACGAGGCAAATCCAACTTTATATCCACAGTTTAAAATTCACGCAATTCTGAAGCGCAGCCTGCAGCGTCGTACATTTTTAACGGTTTTCATACCTTCAAGGGCTCAAATTAGTAGGATTCACCTCATATCATCTGGCAACGTTGATGTCAGCTGTCATCAATCATATGGAATTGACATTTGCAATACCTATATTCTCATTATATTCTCAATTCAAATTACATTTCCATTTTCCACCATTTCCATTCCCTATTGTTTTTACACCTAGTTACTTTAGCGTAAGCAATTTTATTTTTAACTCACAGAGCTCTGTTTAGATAGTTCTCATTTGATTTTTAAAGTGTGCGCCGTTTTTAAATACCGTCGCATCGATAATATATATAGTGTCAATCAAAAGCCGTGCCAAATTTATTTGTTCTAATAATAAATAAATCCATTCTTGAACTAAATTATATGGCTCGAGTTCGCCTAGTGAGTAGTATAATTAAAATTAAAACTCAGGTGCTTACTTTTGATAACGACCATCAAATATTTACATAAACAAATTTTATCAGCGAGTTAAGTTAACTTGTTTTTATGGTGTAATAAAAGAATAAAATTTCATTTGAAACACTGCTGCAACACCGTAATAACGTAAGTTATTTTTTTTTTATTAAGTTTTAGTAAGTAACTACTTGCTAAGCTTCAAAAATATATTTTAAAAAACATGTTAAGTAACTTAATTTTTTCGTTGATGAATAAAGACATAATTACGTATTTTATTTAAATATTTTAATGGCATTTTACATTTTAGAAAAATGGTGAAGGCAGTTGCAATTATTACAGTCAGTGACAGCTGCTTCAAGGATAATTCTCAAGACACATCCGGACCAGCGCTATTTGATTTTTTAACAGAAAAATTTCCAGAGGCCAACATACATACAATAATTGTACCAGATGAAAAAGAAATAATTGAGCGAGAGCTTAAATACTTTTGTGATTCAAATATTGATCTGATTCTAACAACTGGAGGTACAGGTTTAAGTCCTCGGGATGTAACTCCGGAAGCAACTAAAGCAATAATTCAGAGGGAAGTGCCGGCTATACCCATTGCAATGACAATAGAAAGTCTTAAGAAGACTCCCATGGCTATGTTGTCTAGAGCAGTCGCTGGCATTAAGGACAGAACGCTTATAATTAATTTTCCAGGAAGTAAAAAAGCTGTCACCGAATGCATTGAAGTTGTTAAAGTAGTTTTGTCTCATGCTATTTCACTTATAAACAACGAGCTTAGTGAAGTTAAAACAGTTCATGACAAAATGCAAGTGGATCATATTTGTCCACATAAACGGAACAGTGCAGTGGATTTATCAAAAGTTGCATTAAGACCCCGAGAATCTCCTTATCCGATGATGGGGATGCAGGAGGCCTTCAATACAGTTGATGCTGTGATGCTGAAGTGGGTGGAGAGAATAGAAGTAATTCCTTTAGAACAGTGTATGGCCCATGTTGTAGCTCAGGGCATAATCGCTAAGGAGCCATTTCCTCCATTTCCAGCATCTGTTAAAGATGGTTAGTCAAAATAATATTTTTTCTAATATTATGAAATTGTACTTAATAGGTACTTTTCTCTTTATTTATTTGTGCTGGTGTTATGAAAAGAATCACTAAAGGCCTGTTTCACAAACACCAGATAAACTTTATCTAGGTAATGAATTTTGACATTATGACAGTTTTTTTTTTTGGGAATCTGCCCTCCGATTGTGTAAGAAAAACATATTCATGGTTATCGTTATCGTCAAGAATATCGAAATAAAATTTGGCTGTGCAAAAAGGTAAACAGCAAATGAACCAATCAAAGGGCAGAATTTCTTGACGATAACGATGACCATGAATACGTTTTTCTTACACAATGGGGGAGCTGTTCAAATGTCGAATTTATTCCTTAGATAAAGTTTATATGACGGTTTTGAAACAGGCCCTAACCTATTTGTTTAAACTTTGTTAGTTAAAAAGAATTTCATAAGACTCAGTAACGCTGTAGGCAAAACCTACCTAGTTTGTTTTAAAACTTAAAAGAAAAAATATAAATAAATTATTTTCCAACCATGGAAAAAAACCAAGTTTGCATTATAGTGAAGTTAATCTATTCACTTTATTACATACTTATATTAATTCTTTGACTACCTAAGTACCTATATATTCCCACACGCTACATAATGATGTCAGGTTTATAAGTAGGAACCTAAACAAAACCAATTTTCACATTTGCAAGCCTATAATTTTACAGACATAATATGTTATTATGACATCAGTTTTGCAATTTAAGTCATTTTAGCATGCTAAATTACACGCACATAGTAGTGAATTTACACAATTGTATTTAGAGGCCATATTCCAATTCAATGTTTGTAGTATGGCCATAACTTTTGTTAAACTTTGTTGACACAACTTTTCTTTATATACTTACTTAAAATAATAATCAAGGTCATGATATGATAAGTAGGTATTAACAAATAAACCCAAAAAAATAATGGCTTCAATCTTCATGTTCATATTCACAAGAGGGATCCTTCTGAATATCGCTATCAACGGGTTGACAAAATCAAAAGATCTGAAATATACTAGTGAGCTGACCCAGAAATTCGGTAAAATACTTAAAGAAAAACGCTTAACGCACTTATCATATGTGACAAATAAGAGGTCAAAGGTTGCTGAATCACTCACAGGCCATATTTACTTGCAAGGGACATACTTATCTCTTCGAGAGCTCACCTATACAACACTGGACTGAGGCATAAAAACATTGCTTACCCTAGAAAAAAGGCCAATACTCATTTTTCAATATGACCTACCAGTGTAAATTCCTAGTGTAAATAGGTACCTATCCTAAAATAATTAATGCCTTCCACTCTGTCTTGGAATCCCGTGGACGCCACTGATTATTACTTACTCGTAGGTTACGCTTGCCTCAGCTTGGACGGCGCTGGCACGCGCAAGGTGCGGGCCGCTGTAACGGCGGGGGAGACTCCGTTCACGCCTCTCGCTCCCGGCGAATGCGCCAGAATCAACACCGGAGCGCCTTTACCCCTAGGCGCTGATTGCGTTGTACAGGTAACTCGATATTATTTACTTTTTTATTAGCTGATGCCCGCGACTTCGTTCTCGAACTCATTGATTTTCCGGGATAAAAAATTTCCTGTGTTAATCCAGGGTATAATCTATCTCCATTCCAAATTTCAGCCAAATCTGTCTAGTAGTTTTTGCGTGAAAGAGTACCTAAGAAACATCCATACATACAAACTTTCGCATTAGTAGAATGTAGATAGGTAACAGTATAATTCTATCATTTCAAATTCAATTCTTTACAGTACATTCACTACATACCTACATAGTCTGTGCCGCAAAGCGCATGCGTGTCACACGCACAAGTGTACGAATTTGCCTTCGCTTTTTAACCCCCGACCCAAAAAGAGGAGTGTTATAAGTTTGACGTGTGTATCTCTGTATCTGTCTGTGGCACCGTAGCGCCTAAACTAATGAACCGATTTTAATTTAGTTTTTTTTTGTTTGAAAGGTGGCTTGATCGAGAGTGTTCTTACTGCCCAGAAGGTGCCTATTGACTCTTCTTTTAAACGTACCAATATTATAGCTAAGGCTAACAGGGAAAACATAACCCGGAAGGGCATTAGTGATTAGCATATTCTATAAGATAACTATATTGCTACTATATATTTTAGGTTGAAGATACTAAGCTAATCTTGGCTTCTGATGATCATAAAACTGAATTGGAAATTGAGGTTCTTGTGGCACCGCAGCCACACCAGGATGTACGACCCATTGGCTTTGACATCCCTGTTGGCTCTATGCTGGTCGAAAAAGGTAACCGTCGTACTTTAATATATTATAATTTAATATAATAATTATTACATATATATTCTAGCTAGATAATGCCTGGGATTTCGCGTGGATTTAAGTTTTGTTATTAAAATGCCGGGAGCACTTTTTCTAATTTTCCGAATAAAAGTACCCTCTATTAATCTTCAAGTCTTTAATTACTATAATGCAAAAATCGAGTCGATCCGTTACTCTGTTGCAGCGGAAACCAACAAACAAAAACAATTTCACATTTATAATGTTAAAATAGGTATAGGTATGATTATTTGTTAATATAATATTACTAGCCCGGAAATTCATTCGCGTGATTTCATTCGTTAAATATGCAAAACATAGGTTATATATGGATATTTTCCTGGTATAAGTAAAGATTAACTTTCTCTTGGTAGTGGCAGCCACTTGACAAATCAATCGATTTCATCGAAGAAGGGAGATTTTTTATTTTATTCAGATACAAGTTAGCCCTTGACTGCAATGTTATCTGGTGGTAAGGGTGATGCAGTCTAAGATGGAAGCGGGCTAACCTGGAAGGGGTATGGCAGTTTTCATTAAACCCATACTCCTTTGGTTTCTACACGGCATCATACCGGAACGCTAGATCACTTGGCGGCACGGCTTTGTCGGTAGTGGTAACTAGCCACGGCCGAATCCTCCCACTAGACCAGATCAGAAATTTAGAAATAATAAAATTCCAAACCCCTGCCGGGAATCGAACCCGGAACCTCCCACTGATAAGACCACAGCACTGACCACTACGCCAGGGAGGCTGTCAAGATACGCACCTTGAGGATCTACAATATAGATGTGTGGGCTCAAAGATTAAAGGCTTACATTTATGTATTTGATTTGTAGGTGACGTGATAGGCGCCGCACAGATTGGTATTTTAGCCGGAGCTGGTTACCAGAGTGTCCCTATATTAGCTTACCCAAAGGTAAATATATCTGTTAATCGAAATATCGTTGCCACATAACTGCGCAAAGTTTATTAGTTTCCTATTGATATAATAGGTACCCTATTGATAGTGGACTAAGCCGAAAATCGTAAGAATTTGCCTTTATGCCTGGACTGGAATCCTATTACTAAACCTCCGCTGTCCATCTGTCAGTCTCTATCAGCTGTATCTCGTTAACCATAATAGGAAGAAAGTTTAAATTTTCATAGAATATATATTTCTATTGTCGCTATAATAACAAATAATAAAAAATTCAAAACAGCCGAAATGAAAATTAAAAAATATGAAAGTGTTATATCTGTTACGATGGTACAGAACCCTACGTGTGCACTTGACTGATTTTTAAAATATGAATGTACGTTTCTTGCCTCTATTCCGCGTACGATTGTCCGCTCCATTGTTTACCTTGTAGGTTGGTGTGGCCTTGTGTTTTACTTTGACTTCTCTTGGTTCCAGGTAGCAATCATGTCAACTGGGAACGAATTACAGGAACCTTCAGACAGTGTCCTACGCCCATCTCATATCAGGGACTCTAATAGAATTATGTTAAAAGCATTGCTCAAGTAAGTGCCACTTCTAAAGAGCAGCCACGAAGCCACGCTAGCACTGAAGAGGTTTATTCAGCCTTCCTTCAAAAATCCTGTACATATGCACAAAAAAAGCAAACGAACACAACTATGTATTTTTTTTTAAACTGCCAGTTCTCAGTGAATTAGTTTCATAATGCTCCCTGCGGAAAAGGATCGCACTAGATTTAGACCTGTTGTGTTACAGGGAGCACGGGTACGAGAGTATAGATTGCGGCATCGCACGCGACGAGCCGTGTGCGCTCGCGGCGGCCATCGCCAACGCTCTGCCGCGCACCGACATACTCATATGCACGGGAGGCGTTTCTATGGGAGACAGAGACTTGCTCAAACCGGTTTTGATTAATGTAAGTACTTGGGCCTTGGTGGTAATTTAACAACCGCCTGTTCTAGTGCCCAACAAACAACTTAGACCTTAAGCAGCGTAGTGGCAGAAAGTTGACAAATCTGGGTAGCTAAAGGCGACATATCAACCAATCGCGTGCACCCACCATTCGCCAGCTAATCGTCAAGTTGTTTACCGGACACTATACAAAGAGGCGAAAACATGATATCATTTTCTGCAAGAATCATTATTATCAGGGCGGTCTATTTAGTTTGTCTTTATTGGCCAAGTGGTGAAACGCTTTTTAGTTCTCGTATAACTTTTCTTAACATTTGCTGCATTAAAAGGCCAAAATATTGTCAAAGACTTTTAATATTTTTCTGTATTTGAGGGTACATTGTGAAAGCTATAAATTAATTCCCTGTAGTACAGACCAGAGGTTAATTTTTTTGTGCCCTGTGGCTGTAAGAGACACTATGATTGTTGAAATCTGAATTGGTTTCCTATTTGGTTAAAATTATAAGCATCACAAATAAATGATAGAATTTTTTAGGATTTCGGTGCAACGTTGCATTTTGGACGTGTGTGCATGAAGCCTGGGAAACCGAGCACTTTTGCCACTTGCGAGTTTGAAGGGAAGACCAAGTTTATTTTCGCTTTACCTGGTAAGTCAACAAGTTATGAAATTTGACCATTTTTCTACTGCAGTCATGTGCTTTGTGCGTTTTAACTTGCAGGTCCCATGTTCGACTCCCGGCACCCGGCAAAATATGTCTTAACTGGTATCACTAAAGGATCATTCTGCCCATTGTTCTTTCCAATCTAGGTAATCCAGTGTCGGCCTACGTGTGCTGCCTGCTGTTCGTGGTGCGCGCGCTGCGGCAGTGCACGCGGCGCGCGGCCGACTTCGCGCGCCTGGGCGTGCGCCTCGCGCACGACGTGCACCTCGACGCGCGCCCCGAGTACGCGCGCGCCGTGCTGCACTTCCCTAGCACGCAGGACTTTCCCGTTGCCACGCTGCTGGGGAACCAGGTCATTATGCTATAGATATTGCCAGGGATTTTATGTTACGAATATTCGCATAGCGTTGCTTTAAGTTCTTATACCACGCAAGTCAAAGTTAGCGAATTTTAATTAGTTATTTTATCTTAATAATAGCATTGTGGTGTGTTTACAGTGCAGTAGCCGGTTGCTGAGCGCGTGCGGCGCCAGCGTGCTGCTGGAGCTGCCGGCCGCGTCGCCGCGCGTGCCGCAGCTGCGCGCCGGCGCCACCGTGCCCGCCCTCGTCACCGGCAGGATCGATCTCACTAGACTCTAACCTTGTTACTTTACTTGGGTTTTATAATTGAATCGGTCATTTCAAAAACCGCTCAAGTCACATAATTATATTTTTTTAAGTACTCAATAAATACTCTTTCATTCAGAAGTAAACGAATTCCGAAGGAATTTTGGGCTGAATTTAGTGATTGAACTTTATAAGGAAGGTTTTTATCCAAGTTTTTACATCTATCTTTGAGGAAGCGTTTACAGCATAAAAAGCATTTTTGAGAAAAACGTGACATATGCAGTTTTTCAAATGATTGATACAATTATTGTATAGACTTGAATTCTTAGTTCCTTTTTAAAAATCATTTTAGTGATAAGGCCGCCTTTGCACCCTAGTACAATAATAATTGTCTTCCTGCTTGTTTGTAATTTGAAAGTGTTAGTTAATTTTATTTTGCAAAATTTTTGTTAACTGTGTTTTAATAATGTAATAAGTATATAGAATCTATGTTTAATATAATCTATATTATAAGGAGGTAATATTTGTTACTTTGCATGTAGGGGGAAATCTCTTGAAGTTATGATCCAAATCTGAACATTCTTACACTGATTACATAATCCCTTAGTGTTATAAGGCTATAAATTATATAAACCAGATGAAGTTGTAAGCAAAAGCTCGTATCATGTTTAATGTATTTCTTATAATAAGCTGTGATTCTTGACCTAAAGTTGCAATATTATAAGTTTCAAAAACTTTTCTTAAAAATTAGGTGCTAAAGTACATTGATGTAAGGAGTAAAGATCTATAATAAAGGATGCTAAATTATAAAAAAGAAATGAGAAATTAGTGATTTCTCAGCTTTAGTACAAACAAAACAACACCACATTTACAAACAATTTATTTTATTATTTAACGAAAATTTACAGTTTAAGATATTTTCTTAAAATGTTATAAACAATATTTATGTGAAAACAGGATTGAAATAACTTTTTTGAGATGATGCAATTTTAACCCTATCACTTCAATCTCAAAGTTAGCTCTAAAAGAATTGACATCCACATTAATTTTAAATGCAACATCTTTGTATAAAATTATTGCATCCATCTTCTATTTAACGATGTTACTTAGGAAAAAACCGGCCAAGTGTGAGTTCACTCGCGCACTGAGAGTTCCATACTCGGATAAATCAAAAACTATTATGCATAAAAATAAATAAAAATCTGTTTTAGTATATACAGGTAAAGCCCTTTCATATGATACTCCACTTGGTATAGATATCTTACTTTGAAAATTAAAACACATTTTAACTTTTTTAAATGATGTTACCTTAAATTCGCAGTTTTCAGATTTATTCCTGTACTTGTGTTATAAGACCAATTTACCTGCCAAATTTTATGATTCTAGGTCAACGGGAAGTACCCTATAGATTTTCTTGACACGACAGACGGATGGATGGACAACAAAGTGATCTTATAAGGGTTCCGTTTTTCCTTTTGAGGTATGGAACCCTAAAAATGAAAAATGTAATGTATGATAAAGTACTTATAGTAAGCAAATATGATAAACTATTATTAAAGACAATTTGCATTAAAAGAAATGATGGAAGTTTGATATATTTTACTTTACAAAATAAACAGATCAAAATATTACAATTGTTTTATTTACAAGTTGCTCCTCATTTATATTTCTTTAACTAATGATAGCTGTGTTACCAGTAGAGTTCATAATAAATAACAGAAAAAATTGTGTATTTTCACACATCATGCAACATACCAAAATTGTTTTGCATTTCACAGTCATCAATATAAAAATTTATTAAATACTTATAAACTTTCTACACCACAATAACAAACTTTAGACGACTCGTTGCACTTCAAAGAACCTCTTGAGATAGTAGACTTGCCCCAGAGTCATGACTAGAAGCACCGATGCTTCAAATATAGACCACATAACAACACGAGAATTTGTGCTTTCATTGATGGATCGATGAATTCTGTCTCGTACCTGCAGATTTGAAGAGGAAACATTATTATATCCATATTATATAAGGATTCATGACAATTGACATAGATGAGAGATGAAACAGGCCAATCGAATTATTAATAAGTTCATTACATTTAATAATCTGATTAGTTGACTGAAAACATTTTCACTCTGCTCTGCTTCAGTGGATAGGCACCTTATCCTGGAGCTATAATAAGTATATGAAAATAGTCCACTGAGGAGGGACATTTTGTTTTTTTGCCCAGATAAAATTCTTTAACAGTAAACTAAGTCAATGCCAAATATTTTGAATGTCCATCTGAACAAACAATACAACATGAATGCCTCAGAAAACACATTGAGTTGATTTATGTGGTACATATCAATAAGTATTAATAAATGAATAGACTAAGTAGAAAGTACCTGCATATATTCTTGCTCGTTCTTTACAGTCTTGAGAGTGGAACCCAATTCTTTAATCATTTCCTCTAGCTTATTGTGATCAACTTCCTTGTCTTTGTCATCACCTTTATGAGGTGCTTCTCCTACTTCAAAGTTAAACATTACTACCTGAAAATAAATAATAGATAGTGATTGTACTATGCATTATTATTGTTCTCAAATTGAAAGCTTTGTATTCATTTTATTGGGTTGCTTAGAAAGCGATTTCATACAAGACATTGTCTAGGCTCATCCCATCAGCACAGGTGAGGTATTGCAGTAAAGGGTTTGGGTGCCTTGCCAATAAAGGTTAGTCTGAGTGCAAGCTCTATAAATTCTGTTAAGGAGTTGATGTGTTAAGAATATATTAAAATAAAACTTCACCTTAGGTGTCATCGTAGACATTTGATTACTGAAACAATAGGTGTAACGACCAGAGGTGGGTGCAGAAAACGTGTACATTCCAGAAGATTCCCTCTCACCCCGATATATCACTGTGCCATCAGGACCAGTGATCTTTACATCTATATCTAAGAAACCACCTTCAGCTATTTCAAATGTAAGCCCTGAAACAAGGATATGTGCCATATGGAGGTTGTTTACAGCTAAAGTATTGTACAAGCAATTCTTTGAACAAAATGAACTCTGATTTTCTGTGATAAAAGTAGGTCCTAGGACGCATGCTATCTTTGTATCTTTTAAAATCAATTAAACAGATGAGTTGTCAAAAGGTAACAGACAGACAGACACGCTTTCGCATATGTATTATTATAAAATTATACAGGTATTCTAGATAGCTCTGTTGGAAATATGTATGTTGACAATAATTTCATAGTAGGTTATTATGAAATAATTATTAAACACAATATACATAATGGTAGTTTTCGAAGTTCAAACTATAGGTTAAAAAGCAATAAATTCTGGAACTTTACCCATTTTAGTGTCGGCTTCAACATTTTCAAAAAAACATTCTTCGGCGTGTGCGTCCACCGTGATAGTGTAACAGTTTGCCGTTGATACAACTATGGCTAAAATCATTGAAATAACCCATAAAGATTTAGATAAATTATGCATTGTGAAAACTATTTGAACTACGATTTTCACTGGAATAGTTTAATAGCTGCTTTCAATACATTAATAGCTTGTTTTCTTTTATTTAACACTATTTATTTCATACACAAAACTAAGGCCACGTAATGACAAATGAGTGACGGCACAATGACAGAAAATGGAGATTGGCATTTGATGACGCTTATTGGACGTTAGTAGGTGAACCACAGATTATACTTTTTTTTTCTCTCTCTCGTCTGGCTTTACAAAGATTAGCCAATGTCAAGTTTGTAGTTATTTGTAACAAGTTAGTTAAACTATACAAGTATGGACCCCGTCTGTGCCGGCGCTCGCCGACACACGCAACGCACCCCCTTAGAGGGCTTTCAGGCAGGCAATCCAGGGAAAGACGTCACTATTCGCTTTGCATTATTCTTTCATTTGGTTTGTCTCTGGCTTTGTGAAGTATTTTTGCGTTCATGAGATGATGATGGTGATGATCATCACCATTTTTAAGGTTTCGTAGTACGTCAAAAGAAAAAAAGAAACCTTTATAGGATCACTTCGTTGTCTGTCTGTCCGTCTGTCGTGTCTGTCAAGAAAACCTATAGGGTTGACCTAGAATCCTTTCCTACCTGCCTTTCATGATTACAGAACTTACACGGTACTTGTGAGTACAGAAATATAAAAAAACCGACTTCAATAACCACAATCACTAAAACGTAAAAAAATATTTACTACCGAAAATATCATGTACCTACGGTACCTACCTACGGTTCCTACAAGAGTTAATGTAGTTAGTTCTCTAGTAATATTTTTTGGAGCTGGTGTTAATTAGCCACACGAACCGTTTAGGTATCCATACTAATATTATAAATGCGAAAGTGTGTCTGTCTGTCTGTCCGTCTGTCTGTCTGCTACCTTTTCACGGCCCAACAGTTTAACCGATTCGGACGTTTGGTACAGGATCAGCTTATATCCCGGGGACGGACATAGGCTACTTTTTATCCCGGAGAATCAAAGCGTTCCCACGGGATTCCTAAAGATCCATCTGCTAAACCGATTTGTATGAAATTTGGTACTGAGGTAGCTTGCATCTCTGCAATTGACATTGGCAACTTTCTATCCCGGAAAATCACACAGTTCCCACGGGATCTTTAAAAGCCTAAATCCACGCGGACGAAGTCGCGGGCATCCTCTAGTTCTTCATATTTTGTTTGTGACTCCAAATTGACACCTCAGTGGCACCGACTTAGGACTTGGGATTCTTTTAAAACCGCCATTTCTTAATGCAATTAATTCTTGGTGACATGTTTATCTAGTGTATGCTTATTTATGTATAGTAGTTATAGTTATTAACTTTTGTCTAACTGATTGTTTACTCCACTCCTGGCCGTGCTCGGATCTCCGAACTTTGAGAAGTCGTTCAGTAATATTCCAAATAATAATTGTGGTAAATAAAAAATATGTAAGTTATAGAGGCCCCATTCAAAATTAAAGGCTAAAGTTATGAATACGATAGGATCCTTCCTTGAAATTTTTTCGCGCTCGCTTCGCTTGCAGTTAACTATATTCTATTACATGATATCATTACGTTTTATTATTAACTTATTACCATTAAGTGTACCTACAGTATAACCATCATGTCAACCGATTATAACAGAGAATGGGGCCCCCGTTTATTAATGCCGCCCTGGCCCTCCACCGAGCTGTATTAACATAATTTAATGGTAGATATATATACTCGTATTATGTTTACGTACGGAGACGTGCCGTAACAACCTACTCGGAATGATTCTTTTAGCTCCCTGTCAAATTACAAATCAGTGGAAATATACCCTAGTAGGTATGTTAAGCAGGTACTTACTTGTTTATCGTTTAAACATACTGTTGCCAATCAATAATAATAATTAATACATATACACTGTGAGTAATTTCTTATACCTAATGCCTGTTTTTGTTATTAAATTCCATCACATAATAATTAGGTCTCATTTACGTACTTTTACGGTTTTAAGAATTTCACCGTACGTACATAATAATATAATATGTATAATAATAAAAACCGGCCAAGTTCGAATTGGACTCGATCACGAAGGGTTCCGTTATCTGTACCATCGTACAAAAAATAAATACTTTTTAAGTTTTTTGTGAACACTCCACACTCACTTTACGTGTTGGGGTCTTGGGCTTACTCCAAAATCATTGTTTCAACATTTTACTGCATTGTCTTGTTGGTGTGATTATATGACACTTAAATGCCAAATTACAGCGTTCTAGCACTGACGATGACGGATTGACAGACCGACATGGCGAAACTAAGTAAAAGCGTTCCTTGTTGACTACGGAACCCTAAAAAGGACTTATAAGATGGGTATCCTGTTATAAATACTTATTTTATATTTTCTAACTGGCTTATGTAACTAGGTATATTATGTTAGGTATATAGTTAGGTATCTATTTAGTAAGAAAAGTCTTAAACTTTCATGATGTAGAGGATTACGTTATTTACATTCCACTTCCTTATATACGGATAATTATAACAGGTACCATATGATACGACAATTAAGTTACTTAACATACATATTATACAGTGCTTATGGACACTAGACACCTTATTGCCATAATTGACGCATTTTATTATCCTATATTACTAACTCTGTACGATATAAATACATATAAAATCCGAAAAGAAATATATAATACCCCACTTGGTATAGTTATCTTAGTTATATATATAGCTATACACTTTTTAATTATTTTTTTGTAATTTAACCACAAATTTGGATTTTTTCCTTTAATTGTGATGACATACCTACCTGGCAAACATGCCTCTAGGTCAACGAGAAGTACCCTCTAGGTTTTCTTGGCAGACACAACAGACGGACAGAAGGAGTGACAGACAGACAACAAAATAATCCTATAAGGGTTCCGTTTTTCCTTTTGAGGTAAGAAACCTAAAATATATAGCTATTTACATAGTGTGTCACATACCTACTTTGACACTCGCAATCCGCAACTAAATCAAAACAGGGTAAGTACATCCCGTTGACCTACAAAGCAAAAGAAGGTCTCACAAGTCACAGCATAATTACCTAATTACCTGCTTAAATAAGATCCTTCCTAGATTTGAATCCCTCGGTGCGTGAATCCGACTCGCACTGGCCGGGTTTTTTATATTTTCTTAGTTGATTTTCAGCAGCTTATTGCTAGTGGCAAAGGTATATTATAATATATAAGATATATATTAACTGATAAAAATAAAAGGAATCCTTATCTGGTCAAAATTTTAATAGCTGTAATTTTAATCAGCTCTACCTAGTTAGGTACTACAATTTCATAAAGCTTAACTAGAATGGTCCTTCCATAGAGAAATAAAAAACGTTAAAAAAATAGTATAAGTCTTGATAATAACAAAAGTCAAAGGTATAAGTGTTCATTTTACTACTAGAGAGGTAATACAAAGGTATAAGTGTTCATTTTAGTACTATGTTACAACTCGTTAAGCTAATGTGCTAGAGAGGTACAAATTCGACATTCGTGTAATCTTAGGATGGTAGGAAAAACAAAATGCGAGGGGCCCCCGGTGGAAGGGGGCACTGAGCTTTTATAGTATATTTTTAATGTTTAATTTTTTTGTCATAAATTAGCATATATTTAATTATTTCTAATTAGTTATTACCTATACTTAATAAATTAACTATTATTAGGTATATATACATCATACATTTAAACTAACTCTTTCTCAGGGCTAGGCCCGCGTGAATTTACGTTAGATGATATTCGCAAAACCCTTCCTTAGTGCTTAGGTGTAGGATACTCAAGGAATATATGTCCTCTTCAAGTCTCTAGGCCCACCGGCTGTCTGTCTGTCGATTATTATGTTAACGTTTTATATGTAGGCAGCTGGTAGGTATATGTAGGTTTTTTAATTAGGACAGGTAGTTTTTAAAAACAAACCCATAATTTAGATAAAAATCGTACTTAATCATAATAATTTATAGTTAACTACCTACCATATGAACTATCATTAATAATAATATGAGCTACCTATAGAGGCTCCAATGTAAAAATAATACCAAGGGTCAAATAGAACTACGCATAATACTAGTCGATTTGGAGTTGTCTAAAGGAACCGACTGCGCCATAGATATCGTCTTCGTAAACTTCATCGGGCGTGACGTCACACAGCTCGCTGAGGTGCCGGAGGTATTCTCGTAAATCATCAACACGACGGCGCCATTTCTTCGCGAGAATCTCTAGAGACTCCTCTTCACCGCCCCACTCCACTGGCAGCACTCTTGACGGGAAGTGATCGAATAACTCTTCCGTTTTCGAGTGCAAGTAATACTGGAATTTCAATGTAAGAACGTTTTAATTCTGATTCAGCAATGGTAATACATTTTAACAATAAATTCGAGAGTTACGAGGCCGTTTATTTTAATTTTGCATAACAGCAGCGAACATTAATTTAAATCTGAATTGCTAATTTCTGGGTCAATGTTTACTGGGTTCATTATCAAGGCAGACGCCCTTTAAAAGCATTATTGCTTAATAATACGTGTAATGTGCATAGTCGTATATGATTTCATATTATGTAATTTACACATTCCAAAACCAGGAGTAATAAGAATTTGACCTCCATATATTGATCGAGAAGGTAGCAAGTAGCATTCATATAGGAAGTAGCATATTTTAAAAGTATTTCATAATAACTATTAAGTATTAATAAAAATCTTTATTTGTTCCAAAAGAAAAAGAAACTGTCATAACCGTAACAGATATTAAAATAATATGAAAATGATGTAAGGAACTACCTAAGTATTGTGGAAGTTAGTATATAAAAAAAAAAAATCATAACCACTATAATATACTCGTATATCTAGACTCTAGGTAGAAAAACAACGTCGACGATATTGTGCATTTCAGGAAGGAAAATTCTGACAGTCTGCGGGGACTAACTTACAAAATGTGTGAGCAGAGCTCCTTCTGGTGGTTGTCATCTTTTTCTGACAATTTTTAAATAGGTAGGTACTTATGCGGCCGTGCTTGTGGCACTCACCCGTTTCCTGACTTTCTCGTTGACGCAGGATCGCATGAGGTTGATGGAGGAAGCGATGAGGGAGGGCGCGCCCACCACGTGTATGCGGCGCATGCGCTGCGGGTACGCGGCCTGCGCGAGGTGGATGCTGCGCCGCACCGCGCCCGCCGCCATGGCCACGCGGGTCGCCAGCGACGCGCGCATGTGGGAACACTTGTCGACCAAACAATGCAGCTTTATATTACGAGCCTTCAAATGCAACAGACACCTTTCGCTCACTTCACTACTCTATACATATTATGTGGCAAAAGACTCAGACCGACTCACTATTTACTTATTAGCTGATGCCCGCGACTTCGTTCGCGTGGATGTAGATTTTTAAAAACCCCGTGGGAACTCTTCCGAGAGTAAAAGTAGCCTACGTGCTAATCCATGGTGTAATCTATCTCCAATCCCAGCCAAATCCGTCCAGTAGTTTTTGCATGAAGGAGTAACAAACATACGCAACATATATATAGGTACACACAAACTTTCGCCTTTAGAATATTAGTGTGATTTACCATCGACACACAATCAATCCTGCTGCCGCGGGCAGCAGCACTCTATAAGGATTCATAGTAAAATAATATTGAAAATAACAAGCATAGACTTCATTATATCGAAGTTCAAGTCCCAACCCCGCAATCCTGATGCTGTAGGGTACCTACTTGCCCGCCTAAGTTATGATATTCAGAACTGTTGAAGCCTTCTCCACGCCTAGTCTCATACCTGTCCATCGAGTGTCGAGTTGTATTGTAATTAGATTACCAAGCACCGACATCGTGACTTTCTCCAAATTCCAATTCCTCAACCCCGATGTTGAAAGGTGCAGCATTCCTAAACCGTAGGGGGTTCAGGTGTAGATAGTAAAATAGAGTTGAAAATGTCAAGCATAGACTGCTTTATGGAACTCAAAGTCCCAACTCTCTCAATTCTGATGCTGCAGGGTGCCACCCCTAAGATGAGGAGATTTCGGAACTGTTGATGGTAAATTGCCACTGTAGGTACCAAGAATTATATTTATTCATAATATATGTAACTATGTTTTTTTCCAATAGTTTTTAAACGTGTTGATAAGTTGCATCTTAGATTTATCATTGAGATATTATGCAGGTACCTACCATAGAATTATTATTAGACACTAGAGTAGGTACCATAACAACATAGAATAGAAATAACTAAGGATAATTAAATTCACGCACAATGCACATCCGGTCAATCTCCTACAGCCACAATACTTAACTAGCGAGTGCTAGGTATTTCCAATTTATTAGGTAAGTACCTATAACTAACCTACCTACTTAGTTATTTTATTAACGAACTGCATATTACTGCAGTGGATGTTAGTGAGTCAAATGAGCATTGTCAGTTGACTCTCCTCTGTGTTTGAATTTTCATCCGCCCCGTAGATGAGCCACACCTGATTTTTGAAGAGATTTTGGTCACATAAGATCTTGTAAAGTAAAAGTAAAAGTAAAAAAGCCTTTATTATCTAATACGTTTCCTAATACATTTATAGCTATCTTGTGTTACAATAATTTATTTATTCGTTTTTGTTCATAAATTCATCATTGTCAAAATCAAGTAAGATCTTGTACCTCCCATTTAAAAGCCGGATAGTTCAGCCCATTCATCGCTGCAGATTGTGACGCGAAGACCGTCGTGTGTTATCACTAAATCACTATGATATCAACACTCGCTAAGAATAGAATATAATAGATTTTTATTCAAATAAACTTTTAGAAGTGCTTAATTGAATAGTCAAAATAATTTACCACTGTTCTTTCGTTCTTACCGAGAAGAACCAACAACAAACACGGCGGTTGCTCTTTTCAACTGTTCAATTTACATTAATATGCCATACTATACAAGCAATTGCACCTAGCTTACCTCCCATATAAAGGCATCTCCAGCGATCAGAGTCTCGTCGTGCATCCTAGCGTCGCTGATGAGCAGCACCGCGCGCACGGTCGCCGCTATGTCGGCTGAACTCTCCGGATAGTTCGGCCGCATTCTGAAGATTGTGACGCGAAGACCCTCGTCTGTTAACTTCGGGAGGGGTACTATATCTCTGTTCCAAAGAAAAAGAATATGAGGCTTTCTTCTTGTCTTAAGATTGTTTTCTTCTTTTTAATTTCAAGCTAAAAAAGGACTATTAAATATGTAGGTACTACTAGGACGTGCAATTGGTCTATACCTACTTATTATGACCTAATCAACCGGCGACCTCGCGCCGAAAAGCACAGCGCTAGCAGACCCCTTACTAGGTCGAGAGATGACATCAAAGCCGCAAGGAGCCGCTGGATTTAGGTGGCGCAAGACCGTGGCGTGTGGACGTCCCTACAAGATGCCCAGCAGGGGACGTCCGCCGGCAGATGACGACGAAAAAATGGCTAGTCCGGTCGAGGAATTCGGTCAGAAGGACCAAGTATTACCTAACCACATGATGTTTAAGCGGACGTGATTAAAATAGATCATAGACCAAATAAAATCAAATACCGAAGTACTTAAGTGAAATAATGCCAAGAAAGTAAATAAATTCCTTGACCTGCATCTTGAGGAAAATGTAATTAGTTTAGTCAGCTAAGTGCGGAGTAATGCGAAAATTATTTCTGAAGAGTCGCTTCTTTACAATACACCATTTGAACTTCAACTCTCTTACCTACTAAAGTTATAAGATAACATTTTCAATAATAAAATAAAGTTACATTGTGATAATATATTCGCATCCTAAATTGTTGAAATAGGAAACAATTATTTTAAATATTATTTTTTGGCCATGGGTGTTTAATTTAAAGGCGAATTCGTGACGGCAAAAAATTGCATAGGTAGGTATATTATGTCCATAAGAAGGTACATAGAAAAAACCGCCCAAGTGCGAGTCAAACTCGCGCACTGAGGGTTCCGTACTCCGGTATTTTTCCCAACATTTTGCACGATAAATCAAAAACTATTATACATAAAAATAAATAAAAATCTGTTTTAGAATGTACAGGTAAAGCCCTTTCATATGATACCCCACTTGGTATAGTTATTTTACTTTGAAAATTAAAACTCATTTTTTTAAAATGATGTAACTACAAATTCAGGGTTTTCAGATTTATTCCTGTACTTGTACTATAAGATCTATACCTACCTGTCTTTCCTAAAAAAGGAACCCTAAAATTAAAGAAATTATAAATAACTTAAGTACCTGTGCTTCCTGTGTTATTTAAATTTTTTAATGTAAAAATTATTTCAATACAATTGAGTCAATGAATAATGCATCTCATCATCACCTACCTAGTATTTTTTCTGCACATTAGGTAGGTACCTAAGTAATGTTGCTGCCATTGTACGCGAAATTCTCATAGTTAGTAGATTTGTTTAAATACAGATAATAAACACATTAATATTATTTTTAAACATACTTTGTACATGCCTCAAAAAGAAAAAGGAACCCTTATAGGATCACTTCGTTGTCTGTCTGTCTGTCTGTCCATCTGTCGTGTCTGTCAAGAAAACCGATAGGGTACTTCTCGTTGACCTAGAATCATAAAAGGCAGGTAGGTAGGTCTTATATATATTATCGGATTTTTTTAACGGGTTAGCAAACGAACATATAACTATACATATAATAAAATTTTAGAAAAGTGGTGTCTGTACAATGGAAATATGTATATAAAAAAAAAAGTAGCAGGGGTTGTTATTATATCGATGCCGAACCCGAAATTGTAATTAATTTTTTTTTGTCTGTTTGTCTGTTTGTCTGTGTGTTTGTGCACGCTAATACCAGAAACGGCTTATTCGATTTAGATACGGTTTTCACTAATATATTGTATCACTTAACATTTATTGTTTATTTCATGTCAATCGGTTCATAAATAAAAAAGTTATGTCAATTTAAAGAATCACGGCGAACATTTTTAACGTACAGAGTACGTACTACACGCCCGCCTCGCGCCTGAGCGTCCGTGGCTATATAAAGCGCACTGATTCCACGCGAACGAAGTCGCGGGCACAGCTAGTTTTTATAATATATAATTAATTATGAATGATTAAGAAATACAGATGAGGTATAAATTATAAAGTGCTTACATAAACTTGCACACGTCATTTAGAGGTGGTTCGTTCAGCGAGCGATGTTCAAAGAGGTCTCTGTACCGCGAGCGAGAGTAGCAAAATGTTTCCAATTTTTTTCTAGCTCTTTCGAAGTCCATACGGCACCCTCGCAAAAAATTCAATAGAAAATGTGTTTCTGTGAACAAAAAAAATTCAATATCAAAACCAGAACTTTCCCCTGATACCTACGTCATGATAAAAATTGAAATGAAATAAAACTAAAAGGTAGCCTAATTTACGTTATCTAAGTGTACAAATTGTGCCCACGTTGGATCGTGCCAAGAATACCTACTGGCCGTATTTCTGCGCTAGACAGCCAGGCTAATCCTTTGCGCAAAAAATGACACCAGATGTGGCTGTATTTATTTATTAATATAAATTTATAGTTAATTTAAGTACTTACATAAATAGTTTTGTTAGTATATATTTATATTTTATTTAGTATTCCACTGCTGGGCAAAGGCTTTCCCCTTTTTAAGCCATACCGTGAAATGCCCCGTAATTTTTTTCAGCATTTAAAGGAAAATTCCGATAACCGTGAATACATAGCAAAAAAAAAAATTAAAATATTTTCACGAATAAATTAATTTACTAAATAATTTTAAAACATTTGCAGTGTTCAAACTTCAACATAAAAGTGTTAGGTATATTTTGTACGATGATAGGGACTACGGAGCCCTCCGTGTGTGAGTCCGACTCGCACTTGACCGTTTTTTTTAAAGTTTTATTGTCTGTTTTGCATCATTTTGTTCCTACCACAGGTTCCTACCTACAAAATCTATCATTAAATATGATAATTTTTTAATTAAAGGATTTATAGGTAGGAACATTTTCATAAAAAAAAATATTTTATATTATAAAATAGAAGGTTAAAACTAAATTAATACAAAACTATTATGATATGGCTATCGACTATCGAGGGTCAATAAAACTGACTCAGGAATAAAAATCTTTGTAGGAATTAACTTTATTCATGACCTGACACGTAAATGTCTGGTTATTTAATATCCTACTTAACAATATAGTGGTCTGTGACTGTGTGGTTAACAATAGAAATGCTAATATTAATATTAAGATTTATACTTAGTCTGAACTAGGAACTACCGGGCTTATAAAAATTCATTAAATATCTTAATTCGATACGAATTAGAATCTATTTTTAATTAGGATTCCGTGCTCTAAAGGCTGATTGCGAATTTTTGTGTTATTTGTCCATCTATCTGTGTGGCCCATTCCTCGAAAACGTCTTGAGGCCACGAGCTGTTATTAGTATCTAATTATTTCAATTACTGCCTTATATTAGCATCTTCTTGTAGTGCCGTCTCTTATCGGAGGTTGGCAACCACTAGAGAAATCTGCACCTTGGAAGCTGCTGCGGCAGAATAAAGATTGAGTCATAGATTGAGTAAGTATAATCGGAATACCTAAGTATCTATCCAATTGGTGTAAATTCTTGAGCCACGATGTTCTTCTTCAGTCAAGTGATTTTTACCGGCTATTTTTCACTGAATTATTACAAACTGAATGAGGTCGTATTTTGCTTCCCCTATTCTTATCATACTGTTGTAAAAATCTGGTGTATGCGATGTACCTACCTAGACTACCTATTTTTAGATAGGTATAGTTAGTATTTAGATACGAGTATTTAATTATATGCAAAGAAAATAATCACTACGTAGTAGGTTAAATACAGGTATGGATAAGTAGGTATGCAACTTTATAAACAGTGTCTAGAATCAGAGATGCCTAGTTACATTCTAGGTCCAATATTAGCATTCAAGAGCAAAGGTTGTGTAAATATTTCCATACCAAGTACGCAATTTCTTTGTCGCTTACACAGTAAAAAATCTAAAACATAAGGTAAAATAAATATGTTTTAAGACTTTTAAGTGTTCAAACAGCATTATAATGTGTCCTCGTACAATGTAAATATGCCTTTGATATTATGATTTTAAAAAACTGGCCGAGTTCGAGTTAGACTCGCGCACCGAGGGTTCCGTACTCAGGTATACTCCGTCATTTTGAACGATAAATCAAAAACTATTATGCGTAAAAATAAATAAAAATCTGTTTTAGAATGTACAGGTAAACCCCTTTCATATGATACCCCTACACTTGATACCTACTTTGTGGGCGCTTAGTTTGAAAATTGAAACACATTTTGATAATTTTTTTGTGACGTAACCACAAATTCACGGTTTTCGGATTTTTTCCTTTACTTGTGCTACAAGACCTTCCCCCCTGACAAATTTCATGAATCTAGGTCAATGGGAAGTATCCTATAGGTTTTCTTGAGAGACACGACAGACGAACAGACGGGCAGATGGACAGACGGGCTGATAGACGGGCAGACGAACAGACAGACAGACAGACAACAAAGTGATCCTATAAGGGTTGCGTTTTTCCTTTAGAGGTACGGAACCCTAATAAGGAGTCTAGGCAGTCGAGAGCTTGTTGCAATTTGCAAAGTATTAAGTATAGCCCACCTTTGAACCCAATTTGAAGCACTTGTCATGTGTGATGTGGGCTGTGGCTTACAAATTAAATTATGGAAATTCACTTGGACATAGATAGCCTAAAGAGATTTAGGTAACTATTTAGGTAATCGTTTACTGTTTTACATCTTTGAAATAATCCCGGGCTATCCATAGGTATATACAACGTAGGCTTAGATAAAATTAATACGCCCTACCATTTCTCCGCAGCACAAATTTCAAATTTTACTATGAAACTGACCACAATGAAAAGTAAAATGAAACAAAACGGTTGTTTTGAAGTTCGAACGACAGTTTGAGATGGCAATCGGGGTATGAGGCGGCGGGGCGCCCCGCACACCCGCACGTCACCCGCAGCAGGTCAGCGCGGGGGCTGAGCGGATGTGCGGAGCGTCCCCGCTCCGGTTGCCATCTCAACCTGACGCGCACTATAGGTAGGTAAGAAGTACTTAGACGACAAAGAATGATTATGCTATTTTCGTAATAAGCAGTTAAATACAGTTTACACAATGTACTTATTTAGGTCTTGTCTTGCCTATTTTTAAATGCCTTACTTGTAGTGAATTCTCGTGATTTATTGAAATTAACATAGTTAGACTAACTATAAACTCAAGGGCCTCAAATTAAAATGTCCTGACCCGACGCATGCGACATGCGATACAAATTGCAAAATATTTAAACTAGACCGTGACTAGAAATAGTGTCTGTGAAGGTATCCGTAGATATCTACACCACCTTTATAGGTAATCTATATATGTATGTTAATATTATAAATGCGAAATGATTCTGTCCGTCTGGTAATCTCTTCAATCGCTGAGCTAGACGTTTGGCTCAGCAGAATATTACATAATAGACGTTGGGTAGGTGATAGACAGAGATATACAGAAATAGCTTAGATCGAAACGGACGTAGGAGAGGTACTTTTTATTTCTCAAAATTAAAGACAACCCACCGAAGCCAGCAAGAAACTCAGTTGTTACCCCCCGTCCACACACTGCTCTATACTCGCGCAATTAATCGCTACGCCACCGCACTGCCTGATACCTCTGCAACGCGATGGACCTCGAAACTTTAGTGTATTATCTATGGTTGAAACTGTGGCAGCGTGCGCGCTATTGCATACTTACCGACAAAATAGGGAGCGATGGGCATGAACGAGGAACATGCGAGTAACGCGGCCACACTACGTCTCTGACTCCGTTCCTCGCTCCTTCCTATGCCACACGGGCAGTGTGTGGACGGGGGGTTACTTAAAACGAACTTTTGTCCTAAATAATTATTTAAGTAGGTGTACCTACCCAACGACAAGTAAGTAGTTAGGTAGTACATGCCTACTTATATCATATAATATATACTATACATACCTACATATATACCTATATATAGTACTAAACTTAAAAATTAAAATAAATTAATAAGGTCTCTCATCTATTTATTTTTCTCATTGTACCCTATTTTTAAAAAAATGTTCACAAAACTAAAATAACAGAAATAACAAAAAAATAAAATTAAAATAACATAAGTATTGTTATTTACATCTAAATAATTGTTGACTTGTCCTTCATTTTAGCCAAATGGCCAAAGTCAATTTCTGATCATTAACTTTGGGTTATTAGTATCAATAAAATTTTATATCATTCGATTATTTATTAAATGTTCGTTCGTATGAATATTTAGATACCTACCTATACATAATACTTAATCCGTTTTTGTTTGTATCACAATATCAGATTTATTGGTGATGAATAAATTTAGTAAATATTTAAGGAAAAATAGGTGGGATTTTTTTACCGCTTGAATAGTTTGCGAGGATAATGAGTTTCAAACCATTTTCAAACACATAGATACCGTCTTATAAATGCAATGTTATAATTATTTCGCGAAGCTTTGGCTGTGCCTAGATACCACCCTATCGGCATTGCCGTGCCGCCAAGCGATTTAGCGTTCCGGCACGATACCGTGTAGAAATCGAAACTTGGTGTGGCTTTAATAAAAACTGCCATACTCCTTCCAAGTTGACTGCATCGTCACTTACCACCAGGTGAGATCGCGGTCAAACACTTTCTAAGAGCAAATAAGGAAAATTAATTCAAATTTTTTATCCCTACGTTTATCAGCTTAGAAGAATAAGTATAATATATCTATGCTAAGAGTGACACATTATTAGTGAGTACATTTTGCCCAGGAAACAAAGGGTTTTCTAGAGTTAAAAAAAACCTCAAGGAAGTAAACGGTGACGAAGTCGCATTCGAAAGTTAGATTTTTGTCAACGACTGAAATATTTTTTTATTTGGCATATTTTATCTTCTCGTACCTACCTATATCCCATTAGGCTTTATTTGTCCATTCAATCGCGTTCAAATATTTACGTTTGTTAATTTTAAATACGAAGGATAATGTAAGGATCGGTAAATCATTTATATTATGCTTACTTAAACAAAATAGGTAGGTAGTTCGGCATTAAACGAAATAAAAGTTGAAGGTAACAGGGGATCGTAATTCATAATATTATAAAGGCCATGATATTAATTTAGATAAGATTTGAATTTTAATAGCTACTCGTATCACCCCGTTCAATACTAGGTAGGTAGGTACTATACTCCGTTAAATTATTGCAATTTAAAAGAAAACCCAGTCAAGTGCGAGTCGGGCCTTTTAGGGTTCTGTACCTACATATTTTGGGAGTATGAAATATTTATTTTCCGAGATAGAACATCGCAGTAAACCGCGAAAGAAAAATCCAAGAAATGTTCGTTTGTTTTGGTCACAGCTTACAAACTATGTATTTTGTAAATCGTTGTTTTCAGTATTTGTTAAGTATTTAATTTAGTGGTATATAATACACCGAAATTTCATATTCCTAACTAGTTTAATTTTTGAGATAGCCCCCGTCGCAAAAGTGGTCTACAACTGACAAACAAAAAAATAAAAATTCATTCCATATAAAATTCCTAGAAAAATTGCAACGCTACCTCCCGACTATTACTGGTTCGTCGGTAGTTGTTTTTTTGGTTGGTTTAGTTGTTTTATGGTTTCTCTTGGAGGTTGACAAGATGAATAGCTGCTCTACGAGTTCCTTTTTCGAATACAAATCGAAATGTAGATAACTATGCATTAAAATCGTAAACTCGTTGCGAAATTTTTAAACATGATCAGAATGAAGACGTGAGTTATATTGTAAACAACTAAAGAACTAAGAAAGAACATCCACGACTGTCTTAATTTACTAAAATACCTACCTAATATTAGAACAAAAAAAGTTTGATTTTCTTTGATTTATATTGGATATTTTGTTATAGTTTATTTCTTTTTAGAAGTTTCTAGAATCGATTTTATTAATACACTTACATAAGATGTGTACCTATATTTTTGTTGGACTGTTAATTAAAATTATTAATACCTAACTATGATAAGACGTATAATATAGGTTTTAGAAGTCGCACCTTTAGAATTATACATAAGTACCTAATTCAAAAAAATTCCAAATTCGAATTTGAGTGATAAAATAAGTTTGGAACTTATGACATAGCTTTGGAAGACCATTTCCATCGACTCATCCATACTAATATTATAAATGCATAAGTGTCTGTCTGTCTGTCTGTCTGCTACGTTTTCACGGCCCAACCGCTGAACCGATTTTAATGAAATTTGGTACAGACTTGAGGTATATCCCGGGGAAGGACATAGGCTACTTTTTATCCCGGAAAATCAAAGAGTTCCTACAGGATTTCAAAAAAACCGAAATCAACGCGAGCGAAGCTGCGGGCATTCTCTAGTAATAAAATAAAGAGACATATTATTATGTCTCTTTAACTACGCTTTATTGGGTATATATAGGTACCTACACAATATTATTATGAGTCGATGGAAATAGTTATCCAAAGTCATTTTCATCACTCAAACTCGAAATCCTTAAATTTTGAATAAGGTCTCTTTAATTCTAAAGGTGGGAAGTATTTATATCATTAAAATATCTTCAATATCTTAAACCACTGAAAGATATAGACCATTCATTTTAGTACTAGTGTAATATTTTTAATATTAGGTACCTAGGTACTTACCTAAAGATTCTGGATTTGGCAGGTAAGGGTTCGCCGCACACATGCTACGAAGGTCCCGGATCCCTCTCTCCAGGTCTCCGGGCATTTCATTCAATTCTTGTTTAATCATCTCTTCTTGCTTTGGCGATGGTCCTTGAAGGAAGGCCATAGCTTTAAAATTTCACAGTAATAAAAAAATTAAAACTTTACGATTCGATTCAAGTTAATTAAACTACTTATGTAATTTAATTTTTTATAAATTAGAAAAATTTAACGCTGCGAACTCTAGCTGAGTAAGGATAAAACTGCTAACGAGTCATTTTCAACGCTCATTTATAAACTAACTGGCTTGCACTATCCGCAAACACGACACCGAACTGAACACGTTCTTTGTTTCAAGTTACTTACTTATTATTTAGGTATTTTTGTTTATTAGTAATGGTTCATTTAAGAATAATTATCAAGTTCAATCTTTTTTTAGGATACTATGACATGACATAGGTCTTCTAAATAAGTAGGTAATTAGTATAACCTTGAAGTGTTGGCTTGAAATTGGTTTGAACATGTTAATTAGGCTCTATAATAGATAGGAACACAATATATTTTTTAAAAGATCTTGAAATTTAGTGTGAATGAGACCTAAGATAAGATCGGTAGGTACCTACTTACTACAGATTTTATGCTTTGAGAATGCAACCACTAAATGACCCAAGAAAGGGATGTGCTTTAAAGAAAAAACATTTATTTCGGATGATTGGACATATTCTTACTAACTAACAAGTGTAAATTAAAAATTTATAACACCCCCGACAAGTGAAGGTTACAGTAACTAGAAAAGAGCTGATAACTTTCAAACGGCTGAACCGATTTTCTTGGATTCTAAGAACACACTCGATCAAGCCACCTTTCAAACAATCGGTTCATTAGCTTAGGAGCTACGATGTCACAGACAGATACATAGATACAAAGTTACACAGATACACACGTCAAACTTATAACACCCCTCTTTTTGGATTGGGGTTAAAAATAAATGAAAGGAAGTAGGTAAAAAATACTATGTGATTTAAAATAACCGCCTTAAATTTAAGCGGGATCTCGTTTTTTTAACTGGCATTACAGCTCTGGATCCTAGCTTTTTAACACGTTTTAACTGCAACAGTATTCTTTCAAAATACTATTGAATCCATACTAATATTATAAATGCGAAAGTGTGTCTGTCAGTCTGTCTGCCGCCTTTTCACGGCCCAACAGTTTAAACGATTCTGACGAAATTTGGTACAGGGTTAGCTTATATCCCGGGGACGGATATAGGCTACTTTTTATCCCGGAAAATCAAAGAGATCCCACGGGATCTTTAAAAACCTAAATCTAAATTAGTACAGCATAAATGTGTCAGTTATATTTAGCACTAAGTAAGTATGTACAGTATTTGAGTAGGTAGGTAAACATGATAAATATACCTAATTGGATACATTGGATACATTGTAGCAAGCCTTTGGCCTATCAATGGTTTTTATGATTCTTTTTCGAAGTACAAACAGGAACGGCTTTCCGAAATTTCTCTTTCAGTTAAAATTAGATAAAACGCATATTATTTATTATAAATTAGATAAATAGCATGCTTGTCGGACTGTAGTAATTATTACGTACATACGTAGTTTATTTTACCGCTCTTTTTGATATTTCTCCTTTAGCTAGTGTAGCACCACCCTTATTTAGTACATTTTAAAAGATTTTAGCGCACACTTTTATACACGGATATCGTGCTTCTATGCTCCTTACGTCTACAATGGAGGTACTTTAATAATAAATAGATAGTACTGTAACTCCATATTCATGACTACGACTTGACAACAAGGCTCAAGCAAGGCTCAAAAGGACTAGAACCCAGAGCCGTAAAGTCAATTGGTAAAAAAAATACTTGACAGCTGTTGTGAGATGGCATTTCAGCTTGTCTCATTTATCTGTGGATTCGATTTTCAAATAAAAACGTTAAAAATACCGGACTGTTTGGGATCAAGTTGGGATGAAAAATAAATAAGAGTTAAACTGAATTTTGTAATTAATTAAAAACTTTAACAGAAAGACAATATGGATTGCGTTTGATCAATTGAGATTAGTAAGATGGAGCCTTCAAAAGAGGCTATTGCTGTTCGCGTCACGCGGTTAAACCGACAAATTTTGGGAAAAGTGACCAGTGGATCCAGTAAACTTTGTAAGAAAATAGACCGTGAATCGTTATTGGATGCTATAACAGTTTTATATGATGAGTGTAACGAAGATCCAGTCAAAAAATGTGATGAACTTGTGCGAATTTTCTTGGATAAATGTAAGTTAAGGTTGTCAAAGATAACACTTGGATACACCTGCTCCTATGGAATGTTCATTAAGATACTATAAATAGAACCGTTTTCATTCAGCATGGGAAAAACATTTTTATGAGCCCTTATTAAAAACTACTTTTTTCTTTTTTTATAACTGACAAAAATGTTTATTTGTAATTCAAATGTTTGTATTTATAATAATTAATGTCAAATATCAGTATAAAGAACCAAATTAAAATGATTGAAATTATTTTAGATCGAAGCACGCTAGCTGAGCTACGGAGGGCTAGAGTATGTGTGTCAGATTTTGAGACAATTCAAACGATTGGCCGTGGGCACTATGGAGAAGTACAAGTAAGTTTCATCTTAGGATCTATAAGCTACATATCCTAGTAGGTACCTCCGTTCTCCAAATCACTATTTATTTGTACTACTCTGCCACAATATTGACTATGCTATTATGAGAGATGCATAAGACAGAAGAAGCTAACAAGCAGGAGCAAAACATTTCTATGTTGCAAAGTTATTTATTAAAAAACATTAAAAAACTAAACATGTATCATTAGAAGAAGAGTATCACAAGAAATGTTTTCCCTAAATTATAAAGTTAGGTACAAAAGTTACACAAGAACTGTAAAGTAATAAATAGAATGAGTTAGGTAACACATTTTAGAATACTTTTCGACTCTTCTGATTTCTATTCTGAGATATAAATATTTACCTAAAGTGAGTTAAAACTTTGTACAGCTGTTGTTGGCACTAGTGTGTTCTGACTTTTGTGAGTTGCTGCCGTATTATGATAGGCTGACATTCTGCTCTCACTGATTTTTGTCTTGGTGTCAACAACTTTAACATCACTTGTAACCATTACAGCCTTCATTGTCCTAATATTCTTGCTTCAGTACTACATAGAAAGGGTCACATAGTGTTGGTGCCTAGTGCCCTATTTATAATTCTTTATTGCAAGAATATTAAATACCAGCAAGCACCACAATGCAACACCTTAGCTGTTTGGTGGGTAATAAAACTGCCGGTCAGGGCATAGAAGCCCCTAGTATTAGGGATTGGCTTAACTGACACTTTTTTTGCATAGACAATACATGTGGTGGGTGGTGATGAGAGCTCGCTTGTAAGTGTTTTCTATTATGGGTAAGTTTCCAGTAGAAAAGCCAGTCCTGGTATTAATATCATAATGATATCCAAAAATGGTGAGCTACTTAATCTTTCCTCTTCCATCTTGAAATGCACCTTCCTATAGTATATAATATAATAACACTTGAGGTATTGTTGGCGCAAAAACCTGATGCCCTTATGATAAACTGGCCACAACCATCAATAGATTGGCATACCTGGAAGGTTGGAAGAAAGAGCTTTGCCCAACTCCAAAAGAGCTTAGTCGGATTTTAAATAAATATAATGTCTAATACCTATTAATTTATAGATGGTACGGGAAAAGCAAACTGGAGATGTGTATGCTCTTAAAAGTGTTCGCAAAGATGAGGCACGTAAGAGAGTATCTGGAGCCGAGGACGAACGAGACATACTTGCTAATGGCACTGGACAATGGATACCACGATTACAATATGCCTTTCAGGTTACCTTTGTTCATTTTATGCTAATAATAAAATTGCTATTCCATTTTATTCCACCTGTTTCAGATAACTTTATGACTATCACACTAATATTACAATATTGCCTGCAATTTTTTTATATATTTGGCAGAAACTTTAGAAAATACATAAGTTTTTATAAATTGGTGTAAAATTAGTATGGTCCAAATAAACCAATCACCTTTATACTTAACTTAAATTATTTTTATAATAAAATAATAATATGTTTTGAATCCTATATTTATAGAAAGGAGTGCAATAATTATGAAAAAAAATGAAAGTCTTTATTTTCTTTTACATTGCCTTAAAAATAATATGATTTATCAACTAATCTAAAATGCATGGTAATATTTCATCATTTCCCATATTGCTTTAAACTTTAAATGTAACTTTTTTATGTACCATTTTACAGGGTAACTTTTTTATGTACCATTTTACAGGACAGCAGCAATCTATATCTAGTAATGGAGTTGTGTAATGGGGGTGATTTAGCGGGCTTGCTGGCGCGCCGTAACCATCCGTTGTCGGAGCGAGACGCGGCCTTCTACATCGCTGAAGTGGCACACGCGCTAAAAGCCCTGCACGCTATGGGCTATGTGCATCGAGATGTTAAACCGCAAAATATATTGCTAGACAGGTAAAACCATTCATCATTTTTGGCACACTACTTTAACACTTTGATTAAGGCAGTTTTTTTAAAAATAATAATAGGTGTTTGTTTCTGGTATACACATAAACAAAACCAGGCCGAGATGAACCTCTTGGTGATGTGCGAGCCACCAGCAGTTCCCGATCCCCTTCGATCTCATAAGGGAGAGATCAGAGAGAGATATAAGAATGAATAGTTTACGCGATGGGGAGACATTTGTTAACTTTGTGTTGCAGTGCTGTGCGAGCTAAATTACACTTTATTGCATCCCAACAAGTGACACTATTTATTTAAACGTCTTTGTGAAGTGAACCTTCTGAACCTGAAATTAAAAGTACCACTAAGAATTTTGAGATATCGTTTTGGCACGAAAAAAATGTGTGCAAACTTTATTGTTGTTAATGTTGTGTTGGTTGCAGTAAAACTTCTCAATTAGAATCATAAATCTATAAGACTTTATGATTGTAATTGAGAAGTTTTTAGAATCATAAGTCTTTTCTAAACAACTGTCCAATGAAGGAAACCATCTATTTCTGATAAAAAATAGTGGGCTTGAAACAACTGTTCCATTTGGCGGCCATTTTAACGTCACTTTGTAGATGCGGGCACGTGAAGCTGGGGGACTTCGGGTCGTGCGCGCGGCTGTCGGAGGGCGGTTGCGTGACGGGCGCGACGGCCGACTACGTGGCGCCCGAGCTCCTGGACGACTGCTCCGGCGCGCACACTGTGTGTCTCGAGTACTGCCGCCGGGCTAACACTGCCATTGTGGGTTCGCACGACACTAACGCTTGTACCTACTGGAGAGTTAACTCTTCTAAGGAGGACTTGACTTGTTACTAACTTAGCATAGGTTGTGGTAGAATTGCTTCTTGTCTTCTTCTGCAAGTAGACCGGTTTATGCACTTAAGTAGGCTGCAAATTCGGGTGGGAGCGGAGCAATGGAGGAACCGCGACGGCGATACGCTGATTTGCCATAATTTTTAACCCCCGACCCAAAAAGAGGGGTGTAATACGAGTTTGACGTGTGTTTCTACTATATGTGTATCTGTCTGTGGCATCGAAGCTCCTAAACTAATGAACCGATTTTAATTTAGTTTTTTTTTTGTTTGAGAGGTGGCTTGATCGAGAGTGTTCTTAGCTATAATCCAAAAAAATCAGTTCAGCCGTTTGAAAGTTATCAGCTCTTTTCTAGTTATTGTAACCTTCACTTGTCGGGGGTGTTATAAATTTTTAATTTACACTTGTTTAAAACGTCATAATCACAAACCTGTTTAGAATTATCGCTCGTCAAAAGCTTGCAAAGAATTTCTTTGATTAAGGCGAATATTTTTTAATATGATTAATTCTCTGTAATATGTACGGTTGTCATAGAATTCGAGTGTCTTTCCTCTTGAAAACAATATACCAATGCCCAATAGTGTATAATTATGAAAACGATATTATCCTGCTGCCTTAAGCTCAAATTTTTTTCTTGTTACTAGTGATGGTGGGATATTATTCCGCTAACAATCACCGTCCTCCACCGAAAATAGCGGTAGCTGACGAAAATATAACGGACTGTTGCGTATTTTATTTCGCTTCTGCTCATAGCTGCCCACCGAAAGTGCAGCTTTAGATGGTTTTGGTTCTTGGTCGTGTAAACCCTTCTTCCCGCTTGTTTGTTCTACTGTAGCCTTCCATGCTCACTTCAGAAGGCTTGTAAGCCGCCTACGTTGCAAAGGGCTTTCTGTAGCTTTTTGTAGTGATGCTGGTTTCTACTACGCTCGTGTATTATCCACGCAAATGCTACTGCACTTTAGATTGCTATGAACTAATTTGCAAATTGTTCTTTGTTGAAAATTTAATGGGCAGTTTTGCAATCGCCAAAATATCCAACTGAATAATCATCATCTCAGCTGTGGAGTTGATAGCACAGATTTCCTCTCAGAAAGGTTACGTCAGAGTACACCATGTCTAGTTTAGTGTGGATTGGCAGATTTAACACATCTATGAGAAGATTATTGAGATCTTATCATTATGGATAACTCTCAGGCATCCAAGTTTCCGGACAGACACACTTTCGCATTTATAATATTAGTATGGATAATGTTTCACTTTTGCAGTCGGCATGCGATTACTGGTCACTCGGTGTGGTGGCTTTTGAAATGGTGACGCTCAAGCGACCGTTCTCTTCCGATGACGATGACACCGTAGCGCAAATCTTAAGTAACATACAAAAGTAAGTATTATTGCACTTCAATTGGCAAACTATCGCAATACTTAAAGTACTAAAAATTATGTTGCATTTTTATAGTTAGATTCTAAATGCAAATTCGGCTGTCATAAATCCCAAACCTGATAGGTTAAGACCTACCTCATAGTAAGGTATGAGGACTCACAGTGCGTTCAAACGCATAGTGTAGGTTCCACCAATCAGATCATTGTTAATTGACGTGACACAGTCATCTGATTGGTGGAACCTACACTGCGTTCGAGCGCACTGTGGCGATTGTGAATACGGGTATTGAAGTATTTTTTAGTATAGCAAGGATCGTTTTACTTATATCATAACAGGTATGAAAGGGACTGCAACGCCGTGCCTCCATTTGAACCGCTACCCAACGGTCCTTCCAACACGTGGCGCGCACTAGTCAGTGGGTTGCTGCGAGTGTCTCCCTCGAGAAGATACAACTATCTCGACACACTGCAGCATCCCGCACTCGCGCATCTTGCCCTACACGCCATACGAGATCAGGTAACACACTATGCGCCATACGTGATCAGGTAACATGATACATTACGAGCCAAGTATCAGCCATACTTGATCAGGTAACGTGATGCACTACATGCCTTATAGGATTAGGTAAAATGATACGCTACGCGCCATACATGATTAGGCATCATGATGCACTACGCGCCATACGTAATCAGGCAACATAGTCACACTACGTGCCATACATGATCAAGTACCATGATACACTACGCACCATACGTGATCAGGTAACAAAATCCTATGTGCCATATATGATCAGGTAGCATGATACAATACAGGCTTTACATGTTTAGGTAACATAATACACTAGGCGCCATACGTGATCCGGTAACATGATACCTTAGGCGCCATAGATGATCAGGTAACATGATTGTGTATTTACAGATTTGGTACAAGCACACGTAAACAGATAAAATGTTGTTTTAGGTACCGCCATGGGTGCCACATCTACGTGGTCCTGAAGACGCCAGTTTCCTCCCAAGCCCAACCAGAGAGCCTTCTCCGCCTTCCGCTGCGCCCTTCCGAACAAGACCCCCTTTTGCTGGACATCTACCTTTTATTGGTGAGTTGGGCGAATTAAATTTTTTTTTCCGCTATAGTTCCTTAGTTAATTGTTAGCTTTTTACGTTTATTTTAGGAATTTCAGGAAAATTTACAGCGAAATATTAAAATAAGTTTCAGAAACTCTAATCACAGAAATTATAGATTTCCGTAGTTTCACTTTTTATTGCTATCGTTTAATCGCTTTTGATAGGCTGCAGAGTGCTGAGTTACTTTTAACACCACCATCCCTGAAAATCATTGTATTTCTTCTCAAACTAAACTCCATTTGGATTGTCTCACTACTTTTTGTCATGGTTTTGATTTCATTACAGAATATCAAATATGTATATTGTATACAGTATTACAAACCTAGAAGCTGTCTATTTTAGTGTTTGATACGTCCTCATTATTATTATTATGTTGTGACACTGTAAAATGTTTGATTTGTTCGTCAATTGCTTCAGGATATTCCTATGTGGCTCCAGATGAAAATGAAGACAGCAGTGGTGGATTCAATGCCTCACATGACTGTACAACTATTGATTTGGCCACATTCAAGTAAGTGTATTGAAGTAAAGTGAAATTCATTACAAATGTCCACTGAACCAAAACCACAGCTGCATTTATTTGAGCCATTCCACTCTAAAGACTTGAGACGTGTTGAGTTTGATACGAGTATGTGCTAAACTCTCAATGTTTTGTAGTTTAATATGCAAACATATACATTTTTTTTAAATGGCGCTTTAATTCACAAAATGGATATTTTTTGAGATAAGAGCCACTTAACACAGTTTTGTTTTTATTCTGTATTTTTTGTCACTCTTTGTATGACCCTTACCAATAGTAACATAGTAAGCGATAAAGCCACTAATTGTACCTACTTTGGTTTTTAAAGTTGATATTTTCATCATTCATTTTCTTTTGGTGTATAGTAAAGCATATTTTATCTAAAAAAGAAAAAGAAAACCCTGCTGAGTTTGTTCTGGCTCTTCTCAGACTTGGGCGCGTTTGGAATCCTCGTAGCTTTAGTTTTAAGTTTACGTAGTTAATTATCACCACTATATCATTTTTCAAATCGAAAAAACAGGTCTGCGGAGAAGCTAGCTGCGATGCGTGGTCGCGAAGTCGCGTCGCTTCAGAGCAAGCTCGCGGCGGCCGAGGCGGCCACCAACGCGGCGGTGGAGAAAGCGCGGCGCCACGCCGACGCCGACGCCGAGACGCGGCGGGCCAAGCTGCAGGCCGAGATCACTGCGCTCTCGCTGCAGAACAAGTAACGACTTACGCACACTTGACGATGGGACTGCAGAGGATTTTAAATTTATCAATAGAATTTAAAGTCTGTTCGCTAACATAGTGTTGCTACCTAACTTATACCTAAATATAGTATTCTATTTTATTCTTAGAATAGGAAACATTTATTGAACAAACAGCAAAATAATAAGTGCGCCTGTGGGTGAAGCGACACTATGTTAGTGCTCCAGTGAAAACTGTGTTGCAATGATTCTAGGTCTATACCGAGTATTGAAACATATACCTTATTTTGATTGGATAAATATTAAATTCAATTGATAAATTTAAAATTCAATTGATAAATTTACAATACTGCGCAGGCCCTAAATCTCCATTTGATCATTGTAAACTAAATATCCATGTTTATTTTGAGATACGTCGTTATTTTACCATAATCGTCCAGTTGGTAATCAGTCTATGTATCTAATCTATCTTTAGTGTACCTATTCTTCTTTCTTTACAATCTCTACAACTGCTACTGGTAGAGATTTCAAGTGAATCCCTGTCCATTTTTTAAGTGTTACAACTTTTTGATACAAATAACAAAACAATAGATCTCAAGTTCTACTAAACTGTGGTATTAACATAAATAAAAGTTAAAATACATAATTCTTTTTGACATCGCAGGCGTCTCGAGCGCCAAATAGAAGTGGAAAAGGAGGAGCGCATGGCTTTGCAGCGCACCAACCAAGAGTTACGGTCAGGCATCGCCGAGCGGACCAACCAAGAGCTAAGAGCCGTACAGAATCAGGCCTCTGAGCTGCAAGCCGAAAGGGACCTGTTAAAGAGTGATCTAGCCAGGGTCGAGGCGAGGATGAAGGAGGTCCAAGTGGAGTGTTCTAGTGCTGTAGCAGCGGCGGATAATGCTCGAGCCCAACATAAACATTACAAGGTAAGCTGAAGTCTTACAAAGCTCTGGTACATTCTGGTGGCAGTATGTTATCGGAATCCTAATGTAATCGACTTCCAATCTACTTGCACGAAACGTTTTTGCTCAATGTTTCTCAGTTTGGTGTGGGCTTCTCAGACCAAGGCATGTGAATAGCCATCCAGGCAAGCGCGAGCCAACTTAAACCTCTTATTTTCCAAATGAGTATCATTGACGTCAAGTGTTAGCCTATCTTGCAATAAAAATAAAAAAAAAACTTCGTCGCTAGACGATCACCTTAATATTCAAATAAAAATATTTTCTATTTCCGAAGATTATACTCACACCTCAAAAGTACACTATAATTAAATATTGATATGATAACCAAGGGATAGCAAAACGAATTCCTTAAAAATCTAGAACGCCTTGGTGGTCTTTCCTGGTGCTGAATTTTCTTGTGACATGCTTGCTCAATTGCTGGCTATTGAAAAAAACTTTTTTATTTCAACTAAGCACGTTAAATCGTTAGGCTACGTTTGCGTCAGCGCAAGCGATTACGGTAAAATGACAGCTACAATGTCACGATAGCAATTACCACTGATTGGTTGACGCTCGCTCACTTTTGATCATACAGTGCAGTGTTGCAACAAGAATACATTAATTCAGCCAATCACAACAATTGAGATTGTAATAATGATTGATGCAGTATTAGAATGTATCAACTCTAAACTCAAACCTAACGAAAGGACATACATAATTAAGTTTATTGTCACCAAAGCTCAGGTATCCTAGCTTATCTTGAGCTTATCCTAACAAATCGTATTTGTCGTACAACCCTAGTGGATAAGCAGCCTTTCCTTTTATTATTGATCACCCATCAGTTTATGCCACTATTGATGTAAGTTTTATGCAGGACGTTATACAACACGTGCAAGATTTACGCCACAGATGGCTTACGGAAATAAATGTGAAGCCTATTGTAAGTGTATTAGATACGGTAGTTAGATTGTTTTCTTTTATGTACATTCGTAGTATTTTGTATATTTATGGCCAAGATTTATGGTAGATGTTTCAACATTGTAGGTGCAGTAGATAAGATTCTATAAATCACTATGAAATTGTTTATTTGGCAATATAGTAGTAGTATGTAGGTTTTATGAAAATACAAAGTTTTGGCGGCATAATTGTATCCCGTAGTGCGCTTAATACGTTCGTCTACATACTGATTTAGCAGTCGCGTCCCCCGCTTCCTCTTTGTGGCGGCAGATTTAACTAATTATTTTGCAAACATAGTGTAGTTAGTGCAAGCTTAATGCTTATAATTTATATGATATGTAGGTGTACTATATATATACTTTGAGTAAAATAGCTGTAGCATTAAGATGAGAAAATTATTTATTTTATTAATAGAACAAGTTAGTTTATTTAAGGATAAATACGTCAGTTATATTTTTTGCATGATACTTATATTGTGTGTAGTTTCATCCACAACATTATACTATTGAAAGTTTTTTAACTTTATTCCAATCCATACTTCACTTTGTGTAGTGGGAACTCTAAAATAACTTACGGCGTCACTTCAAATCCATAAAACATTGACTTGCTCAGATTTTAGATATAGTTAAAACGAGACAGGTATATCAGAGTTATAACTCTGTCTCGTTTTAACTTTAAGTCTGAGCAAAGTCAAAGTACACTATAAACCTCCGCCTAAATTTTTGAGTACTCTTAGGACACAGTAGCAAAAGAGCGCGCAATACGTCGTCAAACGCTGAGCGGGGGCGAGGCGGACGGAGCGCGTGTAGCCACGGCCGAGGCGAACGCGGCTCGTGAGCAAAGAGCGCGCCGCGAGGCAGAGGCGCGCCTCGCCTCGGCCGAACAGGAGGTTATCCAGCTACGGGCTCACGTCGAACAGTTGAAGGAGCAGTTGAACAGCGCAAAGGTAGGGTTGTTAGGCTTTACGACTATATAGTTGACACGGTAGCAAAAAAGCGTACCATTACAGCGTCAAATAATAAGTGGGGGCCATGTTGGATTTGTGATGATTTCACTTTGTATCAATCGACGATTAATTAATAAATTATGAATTTTGTGTGGGAGCTAGTGCTCCCAATTCGCAATCCATACCAAAATCCATATTACAAATATTGGAGTTTTTTACTAACTGTGCTATTTTTTGTAGGAGTCTGTATGTGACAAGGAGCGCGTTTATGCTACAACGAGCCAGCAGCTGAGCGAAACGCAAGTACAGTTGGCGCAAGAGCGCATGCGCTGCTCCTCATTGGCGGCACAAGTTCAGGTATCTTACTGAAACTTTGCTCTCAGCGCTTGTTTGTTTGTATACAAATCTCCTAAATCAATTGTAGTGAGATGTAGTTCACAGTGCTCAGGGTAGGAGAATACCAAATTTTATTCCAAGACACCATCTCGTCGTGGTCTTTGAAATATTAATGTGACATGATAACGGGTCTATTTATAACAATTACAGTTTTTAGTACTTGTCCCACTAAACCAGGTTTTGAGATGAATTTTTTGGTATAATCCCACAATATTCTGATGGAAATGTCTCGACTGTTTGGCTGACTACGCCTGTGTGTAGGAGTTGGAAAAGGGAGTGAACGAGGCAGCGCAGCGAGAGGCGGCGCTGGAGGAGCAGAGCGCGCGCACTGAGGCGCGCCTGCAGCAGCGCCTCGAGGCGGCCGAGGCGCGCGCCGCCGCTGCGCTACGAGACGATGCGAGGCACAGGGAAAAGGTAAACAATAGACTATAAATGTGTAAACTGACTCGGACTCACATTTTTTGCCGGAATATGCCCGGCTAGTTACAGACCCGTGGTCCTTATTGATTCGGAAGAAGCGATCGAAATTAGTTGTTACATGAAAATTCAAAACAATGGTCGAATGCTGTCCCCAGCGAAAAAGATGCGACCAACAAGTACCGTCAGGAGATGATTTGGAGCCTCCTCCCCTCCAACCTCAGTCCCCCCTCAAGCCTTGCGTAACACGCAGTTTGCTTAGCGCCGCGTGTACGAGCCCATACATAAGGATCCCAGACAGGTCATGCATATTGTTTACACGCTAAAATAAACAATACACATTGAGGCCTTATTGTATTATTATTATATATAAAATTATTGAAACTAAACTAATTCGACAAGTCCCAAAATAATACTATCCCTTTCACAATAGACCCTATCTAAAAAGATAGCACTGTTAAATTAAACATTGCATTATACAGGTGAACACATTAGAGCAGCTTGTTCGTCAGCTCGAGCGAGAAGTGAGCGCTTTGGAGAACCGCTCGTGCACGCGTTGTGTGAGCAAACCTGAGGGCGCCGTGAAGGCCCAGGTCACCTGTAGTACCAACACTGAGGAGCCAGAGGAAGCTGACGCCAACAGAGACAACAGGAGCGATACTGAGAGCGTGACGGACGCACACGTGCACGCGCATGTTTCCGTGCTGAAGGAGCAGTTGGAACGCGCTGAGGCACAGTTACAGGTAAGTTATCTCTACTAGCATTCCTAGAAATTGTATGAATGCGAAAGTATATTTCTCTTTTCGTTTGGCCTTCCGATTTACTTAATTTTTTGCATGGATGACAAATTCATAACATAATCCATTTTTGTCTCGGAAAATCACACACACCCATACAAACACACACACAGGCACGCTCGCACGCGCATTCGCACGCGCGCACACAAACATACACGCACACACACATAGGCAGCGCGGTTGTTTATATCACGATTTATTAAACCCGCGTTTCATTGCCATCGCACTATGTCTGCTACAACCGCGCGACAATCGCGATCGTGTGAAAATTGTATGTTTTATAAACAATGACTATTTGCTTTTCTTTGAAGGCCCGAGCTGAGGAAATAGCGGCACTACGTCAAGAAACCCGAGCTGCTAACTTAGCGAGATGGCGCAAGGTAAATATTGTTTATGACCCATCCAAACGCTAATACGATGACCTTTACTCACAAAAAAAAAAGATTCCGACGAATTGAGAACCTCCTCCTTTAAGCTTAATGAACATGTTTGAGTGAAATAACGGGAGTTGTCAAGCTCATCTTCTTAGCACTGGACAGGATAAATTGACGAGCTGGCAAACAAGACTTAGTAATAACATTTTTGATCAAATTCCTTTTTTTCCTTTAAACTTTTTTTCAAGCAAAACAGTCTAAAACTCTGCTAAACCTAAGTTCATGAGTTCACTGAATACAACTCTGAAGTCATTTCCAAACAAAACAGCCTAAAACTATGAAAATTACCAGCCAGCCACTAGTTGTAAGTTGTAATAACCGGTATTGTCTTGAAGCTACAAATAGCCAGGATTTATATTAACCTTTTTAAACTTTTTCAAAAAGGGAGTTGTGTTTTTCTACCTATGTACACCGAAATCTCCGAGATTTCTGAACCGATTTGCGTAATTTTTTTTAAATCGATAGAGGAAATTTGTGACATTGTTTCATAAAAAAATTGGATTCCAACTCCTCAATCCTAATGCTGCAGGGGATCTGACCAATCCACGCGGGCGAAGCTGCGGGCATCAGCTAGTGGTCAATATAACCGATACGTAGTTCTAAATGATTTTGTTATGAACGGTTGTAACTGTAGCTGTATTGTATATATCTTAATTTGATTGATTAAGATAAAATATGAATTGATAAACTTAAAATCCTCTGCCGTCCCTTAAAATATTCTTCTCTTATTCTTTTGTTTTAGGAAAAAGAGTTCAATGACTTATCTCTGGACGCTAAGATAACAGCGAGAGAACTAAAGCGAGTGGAAGAGCGCCTGGCGTCGGCGCTCGAAGCGCGGAGATCCGCGGAAGAGAAGGCGGGGTTGGTCCACAAGGAGATCACTACGATAAAGCCGCAGTACGAACAAACCAAGAAGGAGGTCGAGAAGTTGAAGGAACAGGTGGATAAGTTACAGAAGACTAACCAAGTCCTACAGGCGGAGGTTGACAGGTGAGTAAACAATTTCTTTCATCATCACCATCAAACTGATAGACGTCCACTGACAGCGTAGGTCTCCTGTAGGAATTTCCACACGTCACGGTCTTGCGCCGCCTGAATACAGCGGCGGCTTGATGTCGTCTGTCCACATTAGTCGAGCGTCTTCCAACGATGCATTTTCCGGTACGATTATACCCATTCCAGCACTTTGGGAAGTCCCATACCCAGGGCTCCGTGTCTATCGGCTTTTCAAACTATGCAGTGCCCTGCCCATAGTCATTTCAGCTTTGTAACCTGTTGAGCTATGTCGGTTACTCTAATTCTCATATGGTTTTTTGCATTTGTTTATTTTATATCTTCCTTCTTTTACATGTCACTGCAAAAACTAGGTGCTCCCCTTTTTTGTATTTGTACAAAGACAGAAAGTTGTGACAATATAGAGAAAAAGAAAGAAAAAGTGGAAAGGAATAGTTTTCGTTAGATTCGTACCTAACAGTCAGTTCGTACCTAAAAACCTTCAGTTCCCGAAATTCGTCATACAAATAGACTGTTCTGACTGCCTCTTAGAGCTAGAAACTGGTTCAGCTCTATAAGTAACACTTTTCAGAAACTAAGAAAGATTTTTTAATAATCTACAGAAGATAATATTAAAATTATAAAAAAAGATTGAGAAGGAATTATTGTATTGATTGTACTACAGGGATCAGAAACTGAGGTTATATTAAAGGGCTAAGTTTTTGAGTTGAAACAGTTTTGATGAAGGGTGCGTTGTAATGTTATATAAATATTTTGAAAACTTTTTGTTACATAACCGTGAACCAGGTCGCGGAACGACATACGCAAACTGAAGAGTGAAGTGCAGTACAGCGAGAAGCGCAGGCTGCACGCCGAGGAGCAAGAAGAGTTGTCGTCGCGGGAGCGAGCGCAGCTCCGGGACGAGCTGGCGCCGCTCCGCGCGCAGAACAACGACTTGGTACAAGTAAGCATCCTTATTTATTCGCGTCCTCATTCATTCCGTGACAAAACAGTTTTAACTGAACAATGGATTCCTGCATGTAGTATCTTTAGGTTGTTTATTTTTTCTGTCCTGAATGCCTGACACACGATTTTTTGTAAACAAACGATTACAACACACAGTGACTAACACCTCGATCACCACTTAACGAACTTCACTTGGATTATGAACGTGGTTACGGTGTGTTAATACTGTAGGGCGGAATAAAGTGTTAATTATTATTATTATTCAGCGAAATAAAAGTGTCTAGAAATATCTTATGACATAAAAATCGTGTACGCAGCAATCTAGCCAACCCAACGTTAATGTTCATTTTGTACAGTCTGATCGTATGTTTAATACAACCAGACATTCTAGTATCATAGGAGTAGATGATCTCATCTACTTCTATGTTCGGTATTTCATGACCGTGTCCGCGAGTTAACTTAACACGAATAAAGAAATAATTAATAATAAATCGTAGTAAAAATTGAGTAAATACTATGATGGATCTCTGGCGTCGCGGAACAAAGTCTGTTGGGAACAAACCCGCACTTTGGCCCAAGCCCGCGCAGCTTCAGACAGGCACGGCGTGGGGACAGCGCATTAGGCTCGCTATGGCGGCCGACTTGCTCGAACAACGATGCGGAGCCGTAGACGCTGCTCTCATTACGCTACAGGCGCACTTGGCTACGGTATTTAATAATTTTGTTAAACCTTACGCCGCGTCCACGCTAGTAAAAAATTGCGTCGTGTTCGGCGAAAATGATTGTGTTGAACATTTTTCTATGGAACCGTCGCACTCTGCGTACAGTACGTATTTTCAACAGTCGGCCACATATTGGACGACGCACCGAACAGAATTACTCCTCTATTTATAGTTAAAAATCAGCCAACAGGCAGTCAGTCGCAAACTATGTGCCTCGTGAAACCGTGCTCTAAAGACCTTTGAATTCACTAAGTTGAGGAAGATAAAATATCAGACGCGGCGAAGAAATTAAAAAGCTTCATTTTCATATTTGGATATGTACGGAAAATTTTGGTTTCAGAATAACAAAGCGTTACAAGAAGCGTGTAGTTTGCTGGAGGAACAGCTCACAGATCTGGAGAAGCTTGCGGATCTTCACGAACTTAAGAACAAAGATCTAGAGGTATTTATTACTGAATAAAAAATATTATATTTCCCTAGCCCTAGAAATATGGAATAATAGAATGAAAATACTTTTTCTACAACTGTTATACACAACAGATAATAGGCATTATCACGGCGACCTACACACAATTTCAATACACATATTAGATCTGTTTCTGTTACATACACATCTGCAATTGGCGAAGCAAAAACATTTGCCATACACATATTGCAAGTGTATTTTGATGACTCAATACCTCACGACACATTGAGTTAAATCGTATGATATTGTATGATCAGGAAAACTACCAACACCCGACTTGAGGGGATGAAACTACATCCAGATCAGCGTGCTACCCATGCATAAGCGTACCGTTCTGCAAATGTGTGTCTACCTTAACGTAATTCGTAAAGTACCTGTTGTCCAGACGTATTCGTTGTTTGTATAGAGTGAAATGACTCGCATACGGAGTGAGTTGGAATCATGTCGGAGCCGCTTGGCGGAGGCCGAGCGCCAGCGCGCGGAGCGGGCGGCGGCCGCGGCGCTCGCCGAGCAGCGCGGCGACGAGGCTCGCGAGCAACTCAAGATGGCCAACTCGCATCTTCAAATTCTGCGTGTAAGTTTTCATTTCTCTCCAGCTATTTTTAACAATTTTAAGTTAAACAGCAATCAAAACTTTTAGTAAAATATGACCACAGTACATTCAGTAACTTTTGGAGAATCTACGTAGAGATAATGGAGAGTGGAGACCTAATTTGAGCTGATCATTAAATATCGACGCACCAAAGGCTTGGTTCGCATAAAGACTCTGGAAATATGTCGTCAGAAAGTGCCAAACAGAATGAAATTTTAGTAACTTTTGAAAATGAATGTAATTTTCAGCATCAGTATCTTATTTATCTAATCGCCACCAATCTAATACAATTTCTCATTCATCAAGCCCTAATCAGAAACAATCAGATCTTTTCTTTAAACCCCCTATGTATTGATAGGAGCGCCTGGACAACCGGGAGTCTCTCCTGGCGGAACTAGAAGGGCGCGTGGCGAAGCTGGAGAGCGAGTTGGCTTCGCGCGACGCGGCGCTCGGCAACGCGGGACGACGCGTCCGCGACCTGCAGGAGGAGTGCGCCGCGCTGCGCACGCGCGCGCACCACCACCACTCGCAGGCGCTGCAGCTGCAGGCCAGTCTCGCCGAGGCGCAGGTAATTAGTCGCTGGAGAACGAGCTGGCTTCGCGCGACGCGGCTCCCCAAAGCTAAAACCAAAAGCTGCAGGATACTGCACTCCTAAGCCGTGGGGATTTAGAAACCATTGATGGTGATTCGATATTTATTTAGGCTATAAACATAAGGATTAAAAATTCCAGTATTTAGCCTATCTTGATTTTTGGTCACCAAATGTTGGGCAAAAAATTAGTCCTTCGAAGTGAATACTACAAATGCAGTGGTGTGGTGCAGGAGGAGGCGGAGGCGGCGCGCGAGGCGCACGCGGCGGCGGCGGCGTGGTGGCGCACGCGCGAGACCAAGGCCGACGCCACGCTGCGCCAGCAGGCCAAGCTCATCGACTTCCTGCAGGTAACACGTCCACAACCAGTAACCCTAGCCGAAAACTTTCATCATCGTCATCAATCATCCATAGCCGGCCCACGTGCCCAGTGGCCTTCTCTCAGTCAGGGCCAGAATGGGAAAGGTGTAGGCCATAGTCCGCCATGCTGGCCCAGTGTGAACTGGCAGACTTTGAGAACATTATCGAGAACTCCCAGGCATGCAGGTTTACTGACTATATTTTCCTTCACAGTCAAAGCAAATGATATTAATTAATTGCTTAAAACACACACAACTCCGAAAAATCAGAGGTGTGTGCCCGAGTTCGAACTCCGAATTAAAGGCCAACAACTTAACTAATAGGCTTTCATATGCCTTACATATTACAACTATTAGTAAAGATAACAATAATTCCGAGTTGATGTAATGTTGTTAAAAAGTTGTGTGAAATTCTCAAAATATATTAATGTCAATCCAGGCCAAAGTAGAAGAAGCAGGCCGGAAAAAATGCTCGCTAAGTAACAAATTGTTCGGTCGGTCAGGTCGCCGCACCGCCGCCTCGCCGCCCTTACTGAGAGTCAACAGGTAAAGTGTTCTAGAAACATATTAATTACTTAATCATGACGTCGTCCATATGGATTTAGGTTTGTTTAAAAATCTCACAGGAATTCTTTGATTTTCCGGAATAAAAGTAGCCTATGTCTATCTACAGAATGCAAGCTACCTCTGTACCAAATAGATGATATCTACGATTTCGTCCACGTGGATTTAGGTTTTTAAAATCCTGTGGGACAAAAAGTAACCTATGCCTGCCCCCGTGATGTAACTAGTCTATTCGCTTAGATACAGTCGCCTCTATTGTATCTCTGTAGCTTGTCAAAATCGGTTAGACTGATCACTGGTAACACTTTTGCATTTATTATAGTAAGTATGGAAGTATAGTTTTCGTCCTGTAAATCTCAGACATTAATTACAATCCGCCTTTACAGAGAACTACGTGAGGAAGTCGAACGATTGCGAGCTAAACTCGCTGCAGCAAATGCTAACGGAGAAGCCAAGTATGTTAGATATTTGCGTTTATTCTATATTCACATACGTACATATAATATGTAAGATGGTAATTTGGTCATAAAATATATCTTATTTCAGTTTCATGCCAACACCGAGGCGAGAGAGAAAGGAGAAACCAAAGATAATTGTGAATGGGTAATAATTTATATATTTTTGAGTAATTTATTTTCAATCCTCCTCAATATGTACAGAGCCTATCAAAGAAATTACCTTACAAACTTTTATTTGCAGTGCTTTTGACATTGACACGCCAGATGGGAATGATGATTCTTTATTGATAATATGGTAAGCAATCGTATTTTTTTTACTGTATTTCAACTGCATACTATCAACCACATACTTAAAACTCCAGCCGGTTTTCATTCTTATACTAAATTCATCGAATTAAAAATTTATAGAAGGGCTATTCCGAATAAAACTCGTATCTCAAAACGGTCAAGCGCCTTTATGGAAAGCACGTAATTTTGTTTTGCTTGCTTAATTAAGCAGCTTGATGCACTCATCAACCATCTTCAGCCAGCAAGAGACACTTCCATTTCATATCTGATCGTCCTTACTTATGTAGGTGGTCAATCAAAATGGCAACCGTCATTCCTTCAGATCTGACATTTCGCGTCTTGCGCCGTATATAAGTACAGTAGTACTTTTATACAAAAACATCCGCTCTGCTGTCGAGTACATTTTTGCAAAGAACAACCAGCAAGTTATTTGCTTGTTCTTAAGAGGGCTCGCTCCGTTACTCGTTTCATACAATCGTAGTTCCAATTTCATTTGAATATTAAGCAACCAAAGTCCATGAAATTTTGCAGACATATTCTAGAAACTAATATCTACACGTGTCTGTGGTTTTCCAGATTTCTGTTAAAATATTCGGTTTCAAAGTTACGCGGTCTTAATAATTTTCATACAAATCTTTGAGCCCCTGTAATTTTAAAACTACATATTTTTAGAAAAATCTAAAACACCACAGACACAGATATTAGTTTCTAGAATATGTCTGCAAAATTTCATGGACTTTGGTTGCTTAATATTGAAATGAAATTGGAACTACGATTGTATGAAACGAGTGGAAACGAGTGACGGAGAGAGTCCTGTTAAGTATGAAGGGCGTTTTGAATCGGTGATAAATCGAAAACATTTTAACGTGTTTTTCGCAGGTCGGACGGGTCCCGCGAGCGCATGCAAGCGCGCGCGGCGGAGAGCACGCTGCTGCTGCGACACGGCGAGCGCGAGATGCGCGCGCGCCTCGTGGCGGCCGAGGCGCGCGACTTGCCGCACAACGAGGCTAACAGAGCCTTTACTGTAACTATACTTATTTTTTACTTACTTACTAGTTTTCTATTAAGTTTTTCCCCTGCGAAGTTAAGAAATAAATTCACTTTAACATTATAAATGCGATGTAATGCTAATGCAGTGTGTCTGATTTTTGGTTACCTCGACGTTGGTACAGAAATACCTTACATCCCGGAGAAAGACACTTTTTATTCCCGAAAATCGAAGCGTTCTCACGGAATCTTCAAAAATCTAAGCCCACGCGAATGAAGGTTCAACTTGCAGGCATAAGCTAATGTTTGTATGTTTGAGCAAATACGATAGAGAGTTTTACGGCTCAACTTTGCTCGTTACGTACGATAACTTTCTATTTTCTTTAATATAAATGTATGAGCTTTGCCTACGTGGAGATATATAAAATCTTTGCAATTTTTTCGCCTACTTGCTTGTAAACTGAATAAAGCAAAACATTCACGTACGTCGGGACCAAAGTAGTAGATGATATAGTAGAGATCTTATTGATCTCTACTATATCATTGACAATAAAATTAACATGATACAAAACTTGATTTTCTCAGTTTGACCAACAATTGCTCATCATCACTTTCACTTAGCTCATTGATAAATTTCTTATACAATAGATAAAGTTGGAAAACTCTGATCACGATGCCGAAGCAATAGCCGTTTGCTCCACAATAGCGGCGCGCACCGAGTGGCTCAACAAGCTCGCGCCGGCCAGCAGCCCGGGTGCAGGCTATGAGCCGCCCGCGCTGCTGCGCACGCGGCTGCAACCTGCCACTGCGCTCTACGTCGCGCCCAACGTACTCGCTATAGGTACGCATCAGGCACGATTAATGCGGTATGGCCGCAAGTATATGCTGGTAAATTATGAAAATGCGAAAGACCTGAATAAGATGTCCCGGACTACAATTGGCTCCCGGAATACGAATTATGATATTGTAGTCCAGGTGACATAAGCTACATTTTGTGCAAATAGCACTAATACGATGGACCGTCAAAAAATAGGTAATACCTAGGTATCTCTGAATAATCTCATTGAGTGGTTTGTCAAATGAAAGAAGAAAAATTCTGAGTTTTCATAAATATTATACAATACTAAAATATAACGAGCAACAGAAAGATAGAATAATCAGGTGTTAGTTTTAAACTTTTTCTTGTTAGATAAATGGTTTATTTATTTAGGTTGTTTGGATGGTTTACACTCGCTGCGCGGTCCAATTCGCATAGAGTGGGAGGGCGACGTGTCGCCGCCGCGGCGCTCGGAGTCGTGCGCGGTGCAGGCGGCGGCGGCGGCGGCGGGGCGCGCGCTGCTCGTGTGCGGTGGCCTGCTGGCGCACACCAGCCTGCTGGCGCTGGGCTCGGCGCTGCGGCGTGCCACCTCGCTGCGACCGGTCGTCACGCTCGCCAGGGTTCAACTGCCTGACTCTACTGCACCGCACTTAGTAAAGGTACGGCCACAGGATACTAACTAAGAAAGCGACGCTCAAGTCACGGGATACCCAAGAATCGTCCTCCGTCGCTTTCTCTGTCATGAATGTATTCTTTTTTTGCAGGGAATTGCAGATGTTAAGGAAGGCCATTGCGCGGCCGTCGCCTGCGGTCGCCGAGTGTTCCTCTTACGCTTCGACGCAGCGAATGCAGAGTTCAAGATTGCGCGCTCTCTCACTGTCGACCGCGCGCCTTACGCTTTGCTTCTAACCCAAAACGTTATTTACATCGCGGGAGAGAAGCCCTTGAAAGTTAACTTGCCCTCGGGAACGCTCGAGGCCTTTGCCATGGATGAACCCGTTGTCGCCGCTGCGTTCAAAAAGCATTCCGCGCCCAAAGCGATTGTACAAATTCGAAGCAAACCCGTTGAAATACTGCTCTGTTATGATGAATGTGGAGTATTCGTCGATGGAAATGGAAAGCGAACACGGAACGAAGACCCTATGTGGAGCACGGCCGTACACGCCTGGGAATACGTCAGCCCCTTCCTCTACGCCGTGGGAGAAGACCGGGTCACGATTATTTATATCCACGACGACACATACAGAGCACCGCCTTGTACATGCGACTCTACCTCTTTAGCTTCATCGGCGTCTGAATGTTACCAACCTGATATATTTAACTATAAGTGCAAAGAGCCCTTGTTATTAGGAACAGCGCCGAACGGTATTATCATAAAGTCAAAGGTAGACGATGAATATAAAGTATCGATCATCGAAGGCAAGTCAGCATTTAAGAGCATGGGCACTTCATTAGATTCGTTAGCAACTATATCGGATTCGAAAGGTTCTTCGACTTCGGACCTCGCTCAATCTTCAACCGATTTAGCGCCCCAAGACGTGTCTCAAGAGAGCGTAGAGTTGACTACAGGGTTTTTAGCCGATATACGGAAAAGAGCTCAGCAACTACGAGCGAAACATCGTGAAGAGAGGTCGGCAGATGATGTGATCAAAGAAATTTTGACTACAGAAGTTGGTTTAAAGCGAACTTCAAATGGGAGGAGATCCCCTGCTGTGATATCAGAGTTCGATTCTGATTCCGAGTCTGAGAGTGAGGAGGGGACCGGGTCCACTAAATGTACAGCGGATTTATGCGCTGAAATGTTTTCAAGGCAAGTTCGCTTCCAATAAATAGACTACATACCAAAAGTAGTCCTTAGATCTTGTCCTAACAAATATATGAATACACGGTTGCAAATCCCTAGTCCTTAGTAATCTTAATCAAAGTTATTTATATAATTCACACCCTTAACCTTTTATTTCTTGCAGACGTAAGTATTTTACTTTAAAATTAGAAATGTGAAACGATGGAATTCGGGTTAAAATGATACTCGTGAAAACCATTTACAGAAAACAAAATGGATTTTCATGATCACTCCAAGTCCATTTCTGCAAGGACAATCAAAATTCATGACCAATGCAGTGACAATCTATCATCATCAAACATTATTGATGTAGGGATATTTCAATAAGTATTTATAATAAGTATTTGTGTCTGTGCGGTGTATGGATGGAAATAAAAGTTCGTACAATCAAAAGCCTTGTTAAAATAAAGGATATTATGTGTATTTGCTGGTACCATGTACTTATTGGATATTTTATCATAATTGCTAGCAAGTTTCTTGTACGATTAAGTATGTAAATGTGTTATTTATTTGTATAATTTACCTACATAGTTATTAGTGACTGACGCAATTTGTACTTAAGTTATGATTAGTTCTCCTGAATCGACATTACACTCTGAAATTACTAAAATACATAGTAATAATTTTGAGACATGACTTTTAATTATTTTAATTTTTCATATTGCATACGATTACGAAATGTAGGTATACATTTTAGTTAGAAATATTTTTACTTGCCTTTCGAAAATTATTATACTAACCAACTTTACTGTGATTTGATAAACACTTTTAATTTGTTTAACTACGTAAGTTTTAATAATTATGATACGTACTGAATATTATTATAAGACATGTTTGCCTAATATTATACCTACTATAATAATAATTATTACATAATAAAATATTTTTAACAAATATTGTTTTTTTTAATTGTCTGTTAAAATACCGGTCAAGTGCGAGTCGAACTCGGCCCGAAGGATTTTGTGTCGAAGAAATTACATTTTTTAAGGTCTGCCCGCGAAATTCAAATTTAATTTGGTTTTTTGCAATTTGTAAACTAATACGACAAAGTAGGTTTATGGCACTTTAATTGCGCCAATAGCAGTATCATCCTCACTGGTTTATATAAAAATCTTTACTTGATCCATCTTTACTGGGTCCAGTTTAAGAAATTAGCTCTAGTATCGACTATTAGGTACTCATTAATTAGTCGACCTGCCTTTCTGATTCTGCGTCAACGGGAAGTACCCTATTGATTTTGACTGGTGTTGACAGACAGATGGACAAACAACGAAGTGATCGCTTTATTCTCTGGAGACACGGAGACCTAAGTGTCTAGACGTCCACAAGCGGTCTATGAATATCTAGCCGCGTAATGGATCTATCACACTCATGATCAGTGTCGTCGTGAAACATAAATAAAAACATTGGAATGTATTGTTGGAATCTTTTATTTACAAACTTATACATTTACATTATATAGTAAGAAGTGCTTTTGGAAGGACTAAATCGTTTATGATTTTTGCTATTCTGTCAAAATGGGAAGAAAACTATTCGTCCTGAAATAACATAAGAAATGTACTTGATTTCTGTACTGCACAACAAATTTTCTGACAAACGGCAGAGATCTTTTTATTCACAATAATAATATACAACACAGAATCATACAGCGTGTAAAACGCGACATCCTACACCTAACGAATTATATCTTAGATTCAGTCAAAACTGCAAATATAATACAAGACTCATCATTTATTTTTAATTACATATACGAATTCATTGGGTTCATTGTTTTGATCATTAAAGTATAAGATATGCAGTTCCATAAAAATCTAGAAAAGTGTACATGTCGAGTTCATAATAAATAATTGACCAAAAAATAAGCAAAAATACATTTTCCTTCTATCTTTAAAACTTCTATACACTTGTGTTTGTATTTTTAGATTCTAATTAAAACAAATCGTAAGATTGTGGCTTGCTTACCTACTCGTACTAGCGAACTAGCCATAGGTGCACAATCGAGAGTAAGCATCATTTTTTCACGAACATTAGACCAGCATTTCTTGTACATTAATGATCATAGGTTTGTTATAAAAACAACATAAGAGATACATATATCACACACCACAACCACACAAAAACGTCAATTTTTTACATTATGTATATTATCAAAAGTAGAGGCAGTTGTATTACCAGGCTCATAGCCAGTCCTTGCGCTTTCTTTGCAGTGTTTGTTGGCGCTAAGTAGGTACTATGCATTTCAATTAGAATACCATCGGCAAAGTAACTCGCGTACTAGTCAAATTTAAATCACTATTAATTCATGAAATTTGAGTTTCATGATTTATATATATATTACAAACACAACACATAGCCTGCTACAATAAGTTGAGATTGCGAACAAAGTGACAATTCCATCACAAAATATCACGACTTCTGTTAATGGCGCACATAAAGATAAAAAGAAATATTTGCTCTAATGATTTAATTTAATTTTTTAATTTTTTAATTAAAATTCAACAGAATACCTATTTTGGATTGAAAAATATGAAATCATTTAAGAGAGAAAATAAGACACCTCAATAAAAAAAAAAACCATTTGTATTATTATGATATTTTGCACAATTTGATTCAATACACAATATTGTCTTTTATATTATTTTTATATTTTAAATCGTCATATTCCCATCTTGATATTGGGCTTAGTAAATTTAAAATATAAATCAGAAAATTATATTACAATCATATACAATAAACCATTTACAGTTAAAACAAAATTCGATTAAATTTGTTTAACGCCTGTATTAGGCAGCCCAGGCGGCTTGTTTTGAGAGCAGGCATGAATGCCGAACGAAAATGAACGTGAATTTTATTTTTTTACTAGATGATGTCCGCGTGAAAATAGGTTTGACAAAATCCCGTGAGATTTCTTTCGATTTTTCGGGATAAAAAACAGCATATTATGTCCATCCCCGGAATGCAAGCTCTGTATCAGATTCGGTCAAAATTGATTTAAACGGATCTTTAAAAATCCCATGTAAACCCTTTGATTTTCTGGGATAAAAAGTATCCTATGACCGTCCCGGGCATACAAGTTATCTCTGTATAAAATTTCGTACGGACGATTAACCGTGAAAGGATAGCATACAGACAGAAAGATTTTTGTATTTATAAATAATATTAGTAGGTATTTACTGGTTGCGCCCACGTCGTAGCCAATGGGTTTATGTCAATACAAAACTGCAAATTTTTCCCATATGAAAGGCCATAGTCATTTAGGATAGTGATCCCTAAGGATGACAAGTTGCGATTCTTACGCGAGAATCGCTGAGTTTCATAGTCCTTCAATCACAAATCAATCGACGTGTTTTTTTTTTTGTATAGATTTAGATACCCGACTTAGGCTACTTTTCATCCGCAAAACAAAGAATTCTCACAGGATTTTTAATAACTGAAATTCACGCAAACGAAGACGCGGGCATCAGCTAGTATTACATAAATATGATTTACCGTTCATGTTAACAATGTTACGTGACCCAAAACTCATTTGACCTCACCTCGCCGGACCGAACTACGTTAGACCGGCGCTTGCTCTCGCTATATCGGGTTGGAACATATCAAAGTTCAGAGTACAAACACGAAAATGATATCTAACCACAAGCAGCACGACGACACGAGCAGCGTACATCAGGCATCAGTTGAGGAAGCCGCGGCACTGCGGCGCGCCGCACAGGCACGGGATCTTCTCGTCCTCGAGAGGGAACTTGTAGTCGTACGTGATCTCCTCGTCCACTGCGATCGGCTGCTTCGAGTATATCACGATCTTCTTCTGCGACTCTATCGTTATTATCTTCGCGTAGCAGTTGGGCTGTTGGATAAAACTATAGTTAGCGCACTGAAGCACAATGGAGATGCATTCAGCGGACCAATCAGATTTTAACAAATCAACTCTCAAAAATCTGATTGGTCGACTAAACACATTCTCGCGCCGCTTCAGTTGACAGGTACCCTTCCTCACCAACGTCGATAAAATTTGAGCCTTGGGCTCGAAAACGGGCCTTAATTGCTTTGTATTAAAGGTCAAGTTTGTTCATATATCTACAGAAAAAGAAAAACAATTTCGAACTTTAATTGCAGAGGTTTAGGTCTATTTTACTCTGACGTTATCTAAATGTGACTAACGATTTCCGAATTTATTGGTGAAATGTAAAATCTCATACCAAGTACACTGTTCTCGTAATTTTTTGCACACGATTTGCGTGACTAATAAAGAATAAAAAATTGGAAAGAAAGAACAAGGATGGCCCACCACGATATAGATCAAGACCATAAGGAAGTATACTAACATTGCAGCTGTGGTTGATGAAGCGCGCGAGGTTGCCGCACTTGGTGGCGTCGATGATGGTGTCGAGGTCGATGCGGAACAGGTACGAGGAGCCGATGCCCGTCGCCTCGTAGTGCGCCTCCCGCACGTCCGCCACTATCGGCCGCACCATCTGACCCACGTACTCTATCACCATCTCGTCCGCTGCTATGGGCTCCTATAACGATAATCGTGGTCAATTAATTCATTCTTTAAGCACGTCACAACGATAGAAAAAAGTTAATTTAAGTTATTCAAAAAAAATATAATACCTGAGCAAAGAGTCCCCAATCGTGAATTCCAGATTTTGCAAACTTGAGCTGCTTCTTTCTGAACTTCAGTTGATTGAATTTGAGAAGATCCGAGTCGGTATCCAAACCTGTATACATATCATTTTATAAATGTTTCAAAAAAAAAAACAGATACAAGAAAGCTATTAAATAAGTCTCATCCAAATCATCTAGATCCTCTAGTTTATCGGGAAGTTAGTTTAAAATAGACAAAACCCACAAGAAAGCGAGTTAATAAAAAATGCATAGTAAAATAGAATAGACTATACAATAAAATTCTAAAAACCATTAGAGACATTGACTTGAGTCAGTTTGATGTAAGATACGTGTATTTAAATTAAAAGTTAAACTACAACTTAAGTACTTACAAGTTAGGCTTACAAAAATATGCCTTTACACAATAGCCGAATTTTTAAATTCTAAACAATAGATTAAATTTTTTTGAATTATGTAAGTTGAAACAATATTTCTAATAGAAAATTCTCATTGTAAAAAATGTTTGAACGTATGAAAATGTTAGAATGTAAAGAATTGGAGTAGTACCGAAGGCGGTGAGCAGACGGCGCTGGTTGGAGCGCGCCTCGCGGGACAGCAGCTGCATCTTGGACGCCTTCTTGTCGTCGGGCGGCGCGGCGGCCAGCGCGGTGGCGCGCCCGTGGTGGTACTTGTACTTGGCCTTCAGCCGCGCGTCCATCTTGTAGTAGCCCTCCGTGCGCGCCGACCCGCTCGAGTGACCCTGCGTCAACACATGTATTGCATGCACATTATGTCGGTCAAATTGCATGAACATTATGTCGGTTAAATTGGCCTTGGCGGGTACTGTTAGCTGATTTGCAGTTGAATACGTTCGTGTCTCTGCCCAGCAACAACGAATGATACAGAAAACCGTGGGAATTTAGTCTGTAAGAGTCCGACCTAACCCCCGCGCCTCCTCGAGCGCAGAGGTGTGTATGAGGATTTCCTCACGTAAAAAAAAGGTCGGTTTGGATTACATCGGTCCTCGGTGTACAGCGCGTCGTACGCACGGCTCACCTGCAAGTCTTCGTAGATGTTGGTGTGCCTCTTGGACTTCTTCCTGGGCGGCGAGTAGGTGAGGTCGGTGGGCGGGTGGTCGACCCAGTGCGTGTCGTTGAGCCAGTAGCCCTGCGCGTCCTCGGCCAGCAGCGCGTCGTAGGCGCGGCGCAGGTGCTCCACGTCCTCGCGGTCGATGCCGCGCGTCAGGAACTCGTACATGACCTGCAGCTCCGCCATCATGTCGCGCGGCTTGAACGTCACGCTAGAGTACAGCTTGTTGTAGTCTTCCCGAGGTTCAAACAACCTGCGCCAAAAACATACTTAGCAATCTCTGACACGTATGGAGACGTCACAAGCCGTACCGTGGCGGTCTGGCGTGGCGTTCTTCGATTGTGTTACAGCCACAACGCAGTAATGTATCTGAAGCTTAACTCATTAAAGGAAAAAATATATCTGGAAAAAAATTATGTTAAAGATAGATTTTGTAAACATACTTATTCTGTATCTCCGCCAACTTTTTGACTTCATGTTTTCTCTTGTATGGTTTCTTAGTCTCTTTCTGTTTAATCTCAGCGAGTTCAACGCGCGTGGATTCGATATCCGGCTCTGCCATCCAGGTATATCCTGTTTGAACAAAATAAACATTAAACATGCTAGACCAAAAGTGTGTTTAGACGACTCTACTCGATTCATATCAAGGATCTTACAACCATCACACGCTGCGACGAGGTTTTTAACAACGAACAAACTAGATGTCACCATAGGATCTTCTATTTCTCGCCATAGACCCTCAATCCACTTACGAGGTTTTCTCGAGGGAATTCTATATACAAGTTCCAAGCTATAACGGTTGGATCAGCTGGGATGAACCCTTCATCTTCAACCGTAACGAAGTTCTTCCTTTAGATTTTTGCTATACTCGGGGAGTGTAACAAAAATCTAGAGGAAGAGCTTCGTTACAGTTCAACACATCACCTAGTCCCGTACAAAAGAAAAGAATGAAGAAGGAGCCTTACCGTGGTCATGCTGCAGATGGTTGGGCGCGTGCGCGCGCGGCGGCGGGCGGCAGTACGAGTGGTCGAGCGCCACCTGCGACGCCTGCGACGCTTGCGACGCCTGCGAGTGAGGTGATGACGAGTCCGACAACGCCTGTCGGTGAATAATATCCATTGAGTAATAATCGTAAATAATATAATCACCAATAAATAGTATTAACTTGTGTCAATGTGAATTTGTCGCCTACTTTTAAAAATTGAAACTTGTATATATAGTATATATACATATCTCTAACTATGTTTAAAACAGGACAGAGAAACTTTAGAACTTTAACCCCTTTGTCAACGTTAAACCTTGTGTCCAACAACCAACATTGTTCAACTACAATCAACTGAAAATATGCAGTCTCAAATAGGTCACACCCCTTTTAAATTTTCATCAGCAACTGTGTCTCTTGCCTGTTCTGGTTAATAGGAAGAACATTTCGAATCAGTGGTTAATTTGCCTTGACGATTCTACACCATAGAGAAGACAATAATTGACTTACTTCCTTTATACCGTTAACACTGGGCGCCGATTCCGTGTCACTGAGCGACGGGAGTCTCTCCTTCCTATCCTTAGGTTGCTCCTTCTCATCCTTCCGCCTCTCTTCATGTTCCCCTTCTGACGTGATCTCACCTTCCTCTAACTCTTGGGGTTTGCTCTTCTCCGGAGATTTCAAGTGATTTTTGACGGGACTACTTCTAGGTTCTTCTTCTTTAGGCTCTGGTAAACTGTAAACAAAATAATTTCCATAAAATATACGAATTGAGAACCTCCTCCTTTTTGAAGTCGGTTAAAAATGCCATAAAGCTAAAACTTTTTTAACTTTTGGGGGAGTTACCTTTTTACTTTATTTATGCGAAATTTCCGAAGCGGTCTTGATGAAATTTGGCACAGAAATGGTTAAATAACACAGGTTATTTATTATCACCAAAAAATTTAATTGTAGGCAAAGTTTAAATTACAATTTTCTTAGAATATATATTTAGGACGTACCTTGTGTCAGGCGGTTTTTCGGGCGGAGGTCCAGCATCCACCTCCATCGTCTTTCTCTGTTCTTCCAGGAACTCTCGCTCGATCTGCTCCATATATTCTGTGTTCCGTCTTCTTCTCTCCTACAATATAAAAAAAAGTTGAAGATGCATTTTATTAAAACTGAGTATTTCAGTCAAAATTATTACTACCTCTTGTTGTATAAAAAAATTTACTGTTCTGTATAGGCTCTCTCACAATACATTTATATCGACATATCAGATTATGTACGAAGTTTAATTCATGCTACTCATAACTAAATAGAATAGCGTTTCCAATTCATCTTGGTTTGCGTGATCTGCGCGCTAAAAAATACATCGTAATCCCTTAAGAAACATACGGTAAATGTTAGTAAAATTACTATGTTTACCTGGTACTCTCTTTCCTCTTCTGAATCGGAATACACACGATCAAGTAACACATCCCGGGGCTCTTCCTCTGGGGAGAGAATCGGCGAGCCCAGCCGGTCGTCCATGTCCGACGCTTCCACGGGAGGTATTGGAGTTTTTTCTATAAAGAAAGTCACAGAATCTACAATTTAAAACCTAGAAATTAACTAAGATTGTAACATATAGATCAAACTGCTGGGTCTAGGAAATTAAGATGTATGTGGGTTGTCCCACCAAATAAGTATTAAAAATGAGAAATGTATGATACCTCTTCTTCTTAGCTCTTCTTCGCTGTCCGACGATGACGAGTACACCTTTCTTAGCCTCTCTTTGTTCGGTATGACCTTGAACTATAAATAAACATATTGTTAACCCCCGACCCAAAAAGACGTGTGTATCTGTGTATCTGTGTATCTGTCTGTGGCATCGTAGCGCCTAAACGAATGAGCCGATTTTAATTTAGTTTTTTTTGTTTGAAAGGTGGCTTGATCGAGAGTGTTCTTAGCTATAATCTAAAAAAATTGGTTCAGCCGTTTAAGAGTTATCAGCTCTTTTCTAGTTTTCTTGTAGAAAAGAAGGTTAGATAACCGTTAGCTTCATAATATTATGTCAATAGACAAATGTCAAGCTGTCAAGATAGACGTTGTCTAAATACATAATTATTTACTGAAAATGATGTTTTTCAAAACTCAAACTTTGGATCGTCGGGGGTGTTATAAATTTTTAATTTACACTTGTTTACTAGTTGCAATTTGCGTTATAGTGCGCGCAAAAGAAGCAGTCCACTATAAACACTTAAGGTCGATTGAAGCTGAATGAAGAAACAACGGAATAAATCATTTAAAAAATCTTGATACTCTTAAGCCCTGCTACGGAATAAATCCAAATAAATAATCTATTTTAGTAACTTAATTTAAAGTTATAAAAAAATTGATACTATCTAGCTAGTAGCTAGAGAGGAGAGAGAGAGAGAGAGAGAAACGTTTGTTAGCAGCAGCGCTGCGTAAGTTAAAGCGCACTTTATTGCTTCGTCACAAGACTCGCTATTAGTATTCTGTGGTGTATGAACTGGTATTAGACGTGTATGTGAGTGATAAATCGGATCTTACCTGCGCCGCGTCCAGTTCGGGCTCGGAGTCGTCGGTGTCGGAGTAGATGCGCGGCGCGGGGCCCTTGCGCTCCGACTCCGACCCCGACCACGACGACCGCGACGACGACGACGACGATGACCTGACCGTTATGATGCTCAATTTAGTAATATAAGTATATTGCGGGCTTCAGAGGCGCATTTATTTTATTTATTTATTAGACGATGTCCACAACTCCCTCGGCATGGTTATAGGTTTTTAGGGTTCCGTACCCGAAGGGTGTCAGCGACACTTTACTAAGTCTAAGCTGTTCGTCCGTCCGTCCGTTTGCCAGCGGATTGTATCTCATGAAGCGTAAAAGGTAGAGTTGAAATTTTCACAAAATGTGTATTTCTATTGACGCTATAATAACATTTAATCATAATAAATTCAAAGTGGCCATGAATATTAAAAAAAGTGTTATTTCTTGTATAAGGAACCCTTCCTGTTGGTTCGAACTCGCACTTGACGGATTTTTAAAACCCCGTCAAAACTCTTTGATTATCAGGGTCAGACTTTCGGTTACTCGCGTCTTATTCGCTCGATTTGAAAGTCCCCCTTTATGCGAATGTTTGCCCATTAATTCCAATTATAAATCATTATTTATTTATGAAAAAACCAACCTCGAAGAACTGGTGGACTGTCGTCTTCTACCCGTCGATAAATACGATCCCGTGGTTCTATTTCTCGGACTAGAAGGCAGTTCTTTTTCTTCGTCAGAGTTCTGGACGATTTCCTCCTACGAGAAAAAATCCAAATAGTTTAAGGAATTGTTACTTACTTTTTCCAGCTGGATGGATCAAACATAATACTAAGCAATAATTCTGAGGCATCAGTCTTTGGCGCGGTGTATACAGAAGTGGTAAAAACTGGAGACGTGGCATGGATGTATCTACTCCATAGACTAGAAGAATCAAGTTACACACAGCGGATAAAAGTTAATAGTCACTTTAGTTGTACAAGTAGCTGTAAACTGTCGACTTATTTCTCTGTGTAACGTCAAATCCCGTAAAAATATTACATTGCAATATATTGTACATTAAATCTCTGAAATAAGCAACCGCGGAATATCTTATTGGTAGGAAGGGCATTCGGAACCAGTGCAAAGCACTTGTAAAAGTTTATTTGAATAAAAAACGTTTCTATTTTCAACACTTCTGTTTTAGCCACGCCTTGGAAAGTGCTCAGTTTACTAACTTACCTGGTCACTGAGACGCTTAGAAGAATCCTCGTCCATAACAACGGGGGAGGGGATTTTTCTCTTGCGTCGAAAACTGGGCATCTTCGGTATAGCCGCGCGCAGACCCAGACCTATGCCCATGCTGTAGCCGCCCAGATCTAGCCCCAAGTCTCGGGATTCCATTATTGATTTTATCGAATCCACACTCTCCTCTTTTTTATTGGAAATATCCTACAAAAAAATATTAGGATGTAATGTATATCTGGAAATAAACATGACGTACAAGTAGACTTACAAAAATTGGAACATCTTATTGACCGAATCCTGAAACATCTTTAATGTTATGTCCTCTCCACGATGAAATCAGAAATAAGAATATCCGTAGGAGAACCAGAGTAACCGACATGGCTCAACCGGTTGCGAAGCTGAAGTGGCGATGGGCAGGGCACATAGTTCGAAAACCGAGAAAAGTTGTGATCCCAAGATACTAGTTGTACCGGAAAGCTTCCACTAGGTGAACAGACGACATCACACGAGTCGAAAGATTTAGGCGGCGCAAGACCGCGGCGAGTGGTCATCCCTACAAGAGATCTATGTCCAATAGTGGACATCTATTGGTTGATGATAGTGATGGTTTCACGGACTTTTAATGTGTCAAAAACAATAAAATTACACATGCACTTCTTGAGGAAGCGTTTCAGTTTTCTAGAATACAGAAGACTCACTTGAAGTGGCTGAGTGACGTCTTCTTTCTGGGTCTTGGTGCTTTGCCTGGTCTTTCTGCTCTGTTCATCCCACCACATTTCAAAGTTCTTAAACGCGGTGCTTTCGATCATCTTCTTGTTGAAATCTTTCTTAAGGATCTGCTTCAGTTCCGTCGTGACGCGTTCTATTACGCTGTTTATTGTGGGGAAGTGAGGGTTGTCGTGCTCCTGGAAAAAATATATTTTAATTCTAGTTTTTGCTCCAAATAGTTTATTTTGAAAATTGAATTTATTTGTTCTGTATACTCTAGTTACTACTATTTCTTAACTTTATTTAAGAAATCAATATGAGTTATAAATTTTATTTATTTTAGCGTTTAAACTAACCATTTATTTTGTGCAAAATGTGTTTATTTTACAGTACATGTATTTTGGTTATAAATTAAGTTTAGTGCAGAAGTTGCCTTAGATAAAAATTCTTTCTTTTCTTTTCTTTATTTTGATTCAACCAGTGGCTTCTGGGGTAGAAATATATCCTCGAAGGCACAAACCGCGTCATCGTCTGTATACCTGTCTGTCGGTGGGCTGCGCGGGCGGGTAGTGGTGCGGCAGAAGCGGCGGCGCCGCGAACCCGCCGGCCGGCCCGTACGCCAGCGACATGTCCGGCACTCCAGGGTATGGCGCCGGGTAGCCTACGATAGTATTACAATAGAAACACAGAGTAAAGATGGTATATTATTACCTAACAGAGGTTCGACGAAGCTGTCTAAACAGTCTTGCTCGCTTATATTGACAACAATACACGCTGCCTATAGCAATGAAAACTCACATATATATCCGATAAAAGTCTGTTCTAAGAATTATAATTGGTAGATTGACATTTTTACGTTGCAGTATCCAAATATAACAAAAAGTCAGTTAAGAGTTTTTTTTTGCAAAATCGACAATGTTCTACAATTATAACGATGGCAACATTCTTATCCTATTGCGAAGGCTTACCTGAGGTGGGCCAGACTGACTGGAAATACGGGTGCGGGTGCGGGTGCGGATGCGGATGCGGATGCGGGTGCGGGTGCGGCGCGGGCGGGTACGGGTAGTACGCCTCCGCAGGCACTTGCTCCTCGATCTTTGCTTCCGTCGACGACAGCGACGATAGCGACATCTGGGATATATGATTTACTACTTTATAGACTTCCAAAATACCGTCAATTACTTTAATAACTATAAGCTCGTATAAGCACAAGCCGCGAAATACGCCAATCCATATTGTCACTGATTCAACACTGACCAGTTGATTCAAGCGAACGAACACACCGGAACGAGCGCGTGCGCACACGTTCGTTTTATTGAAGCACGAAATGTAACGCGCATGTAAGCGCGTAATGTAACGAGCGAAAAAAACGAGTCTAAAAACCACCCTTAGGATGCCTGGCAACTGAAGCAGAGCTTAGCAGCACGTGTTAGAATATTATCAATCAGATTCATCATCATCATCATCATCAGCCTGTGGACGTCCACTGTTGGACATAGGCCTTCCCTAAAGAGCGCCACCACACCCGGTCCTCAGCCTTCCTCATCCAGCCACTTCCCGCCAGCCGCTTTATATCGTCGGTCCATCGTGCTGGAGGGCGTCCCACACTACGCTTGCTTAAACGCGGTCTCCACTCAAGGACTTTCCGGCTCCAACGGCCATCGCCTCTACGACAGGCATGGCCTGCCCACTGCCACTTCAGCTTGCTAATAGTTTGGGCTATGTCAGTGACCTTGGTTCTCCTGCGGATCTCCTCGTTTCGGATCTTATCCCTCAGGGAAACTCCCAACATAGCCCTCTCCATAGCTCGCTGAGCAACCTTGAATTTGTGTACAAGGCCTTTTGTCAGTGTCCACGTTTCAGCACCATAGGTGAGGACGGGAAGGACACACTGGTTGAAGACTTTTGTTTTCAGGCATTGAGGAATTGACGATGAGAAGACTTGACTTAATTTCCCAAAAGCTGCCCAACCTAGCCGAATTCTTCTGTTGGCTTCCTCGTCGAAATTGCTTCTGCCTAATTGGATTATTTGGCCAAGGTAGTTGTATTGTGAAACAATTTCGATGCCAACATTCTCGACGCAAACGGGTGTCGGGACAACGTGCTGATTGAACATAACCTTTGTTTTGTCCATGTTTATCCCGAGACCGACACGTCTGGAAGAGCGGCTTAGGCTACACAGCATTTCTTCGAGATCTTGCGGAGTTTCTGCTAAAATAACCACGTCGTCGGCGAACCGTAGGTGTGAGATGTACTCGCCATTAATGTTAAGTCCTCGTCCTTTCCAGTCCAGCGTTTTGAAGAGGTCTTCCAATGCATTGTTAAACAGTTTTGGAGATATTACGTCCCCCTGTCTAACGCCTCTTCGTAAGCTGATAGGTTTGGTCTGCTGAGACTGTATTTGGACGGTCATTGACGCAGAATCGTAAATACATCGCAGCACCTCGATATATCGCCAATCGATCTGGCATCTTTGCAATGATTCCAAAACAGCCCAAGTTTCGATAGAGTCGAAGGCTTTCTCGTAGTCCACAAAGGCAAGACAGAGTGGGAGATTATATTCTTCTGTCTTCTGTATAATCTGCCTTAAAGTGTGTATGTGGTCTACGGTGCTGTAGCCTTTTCGAAACCCAGCCTGTTCTGGAGGTTGGAACTCGTCAAGTCTTCGGGCGAGGCGATTTGTAAGGACCCTCGAAAACAACTTATAAACATGGCTCAAGAGAGAAATCGGCCGGTAGTTCTTCAACAGCTCCTTGTCTCCTTTTTTAAAGAAAAGGATTACTATACTCTTGCTCCATGCTTTCGGCGTTGTTCCGTTCATGATAACGTCATTGAATAACTCCTTAAGCTCTGTCAGTACAGGAGTACCTCCTGCACGTAGGAGTTCTGATGTAATGCCGTCATCACCCGGCGCCTTGTTGTTATTGAGTTGTTTGAGGGCTATTCGCATCTCACCAATGTCAATTTCTGGTATGTCTTCGGTGTAGTGGCGTGTCAAGGTCGCTCGTTTGTCGTTCGTGTTTTGAGCCACTTTAGGAGCCTGAGAAGAGTACAGCTGTTCATAGAATCGTTCGATCTCTTTTAGCACCTCTGGTGTGGAAGTAACCATCTTTCCTTCAGGGGTCCTCAGCTTTGTCAGGTGGCTTCTCTCAAGTCGTTTCGCAAACACTTTTGATCCTCGGTTTTGTTCAATTGCATTTTGAATATTGCGGGTGTTGTAGCGCCGGAGGTCAAATCGTATTTGCTTCTTTACACGCTTGTTCAGAGTATGCCACTCAGGCAATGCTGAGGATGTATCTCGTCTCTTCTCCATTAATTCCAGGGTATCTTTGGAGATCTTAGATACCTTTTTCGACTCATGACGACAATATTTGTGGCCCACTTCACGAACGACGTCAACGAAGTGCGTGAATCTCTGGTCAATGTCCAAGGTGGTTTCCAGCAGTTCGAACCTGTTTTTGAGCTCTATTTGGAAATTATCTGAGCTAAAGTTTTGGGACGATTTTGGCCTAAGAGCCGACTTCATCAGACGGTTCCTCTCTAATTGCAGATCCATACGCAAGATACCTCTAACAAGTCTGTGATCGCTGCCAGTGTTAAACCTACTGATCACTGAGACATCTTCACATATGTATCTACTGTCCGTCATGATGAAGTCAATCTCATTCCGAGTCACATTGTCCGGGCTATGCCATGTCCACTTTCTAGAGGGCTTCTTCTTAAAGAATGAATTCATCAAGAACAGCCCTTTCCGCTCCAAGAAGTGGACTAGCATTTCGCCCCTGTGGTTTCTGGTGCCAAAACCGTACAGTCCAATTTTCGATTCACCGTCTTCTTGTACTCCCACCTTAGAGTTAAAGTCCCCCATAACTACGACGAAGTGAGTCTTGGTTGTTTTATCCATGGCCATCGAGATGTCCTCATAAAAGGCCTCTACCTCTTCGTCGGAGTATGTCGACGTGGGGGCATAGGCTTGTACAATCTTTAGAGAATACCTCTGATTCAGCTTGAGTATAATATATGCCACCCTCGTTGACACACTACTAATCTCAACTACGTTATTGATGAGGACTTTATTGACCAGAAATCCAACACCACCTTGGGATGCCTGATCGCCTTGTCGATAGTAGAGCATATTGCCTGACTCTAGGGTTATCGTATCCTCCCCCTCTCTTCGGACTTCCGATAGTCCCAGGATATGCCACTTAATATTGCTCAGCTCCACTTCGATTTCAGCGAGGTGTTCGTCCGATCTCAATGTCCGGGTGTTATACGTAGCCAGATAAATACGCTTTTTGTGGTAGCTGTCCGAAACCCGGTGATTCTTCGCACCCCCTGCTCTACCGTGACCGCGTCCGCTACCGTGAACGGGAATAGTAGCGCTGCCGGGGACTGGGGGCCATTGTGTATTGCCGCTACTCATAGGGAGAAATGCCCATAATGACCACGCTGGGCAGGCGTGTTGGTCATCGCAGTGCTAGACTTGATTGCGTTGGTGTCGCTGCTGCCCGACATCACCCTGTGTAATTTGGTCAAGTCTAGTACCTGGAAATGGATATACCGCCATTTGTCGGTCGCCAGAGCCTCGTTAGTCAACCAGCAGGGGGCACCGCGTGCAGGTGAGGTTGGCTGTTGGAGCGCTGAGATGGAAGTGCACTCCCTTACCCCCCAGATCAGATTATTGATACACGAAAAGGTAAAATTATCACGTTATCTTTTATAATGGTTAATGTTATTAAAAGCTAACATATCTCCACTTCGGGGGACAGGTACCATAACGATGAAGTTGGGTAGGGCTGATGCGTGGAAGTTATGATTTTGTATCAGGCATTATTGTTGCTTAAGACTACTGTCTCCGAGCTCTATCCAATATGGAGTATATATTTGCATAGAGCCTCAAGAAAAAACATTTTTTAATTCGCTTAGTCGATTCTTCGAAAAAAATCTAATAAGATGACACAAATCATAACAGAAAGTATATTCGGGTTAGTTAAAAACTGTCCTTTCTAAATACATATAAGTTCATAATCACATAACTTCTGACAAAATCACAAAAGTTGTCCTCCACCGGCAATGCCATTTGTGTTATTTCTGCAATAAGAAAGCATCACAAACTAATATTACCTACTCATTATATTTTTATATAAAAAAGAACATACCTGGTCGTCGTCCAGATTATCCTGGTCCTTGTCGGGCGGCGCGAGCGGCGACCGCCGCGGCTCTCCCGACGTCAGCAGCTCGTCCTCGGAGGACGATATATCTGAACCTATTTTGTCTATTTGCGGGAACTTCCGGCGCTCCTCCTCTTTCGCCCTCTTTAAAATTGCATATCTTTAATAACTACTACTATACTACTACTAAATAAATACTCTAAATTACATAGTTATAAGAGAAAATAACACTTGTTACCCTTTCTATAGTCATCTTGAGGCATTCGAGATAGAACTCTCTACTGAGGTACGGCGACGGTGTATTGGACAGCGGCTCTGGATTTGCTTCTGTGGGTTGGTTGATGGATATTATACTCTCCCTGTCTTCACTGCCTGAACCTGTTTTAACGCAATAAAATTTATCGTAAGATTATGCTCATTCCTTCTTCTTTGTATAGCCGGCCCAGGCGTAGGAAAATCAATTCAGTTCCCGTTCACACACCATTAACATTGCAAGTTTTTTTGTATTCCTGCATAGGCAGTAATATCATTACGTAAATAAGATATAATTTAGGCTACAATGGGGCTGACGTGTCCGTGTCGGAAAAAAGTACCATAAAAATAAGATAATAAAAAAATAAAAAGTTTTTTTGCAGGATAAATGTTACCAAATAGTTTTAACTATATAAAAGGATCTATACTCGGAGTGTTGAAACATTTCAAATGGTTGCACACAGTATATTCACAAAATACGGCTATAGGTACCGAATGACTTAATATTTCGGAAAATTGTTGAAGGAAAGTCTTGTTCCATGTGCTTGACAATTAACATTCAAAATCTAAATCAAAATCATTTATTCAAAATAGGTACTATTGTACAATTTTTGCGTGTCTGATTTTTTTTTTAGATTGGAAAGATGATAATATAGTTGGGATAATTAATTACGTAATCTTAAAACTAAAGCTACGAGGGTTCCAATTGCCTTTAAACTAGATTCGTCACTAACCTTCGTCATCCGAAGGTGGGTTGTGGATATCCAAGTCTGGTATTTTTGCGGGTAAGCGGTCGTCGTCCTCTTCTTCCGAGGAGATGCCGAGGGCAAGGAAAGGCGGCGCCAACCCGCCGCCGCCGCTCGCACCTTTGAGCAGCATGGCGATCCTACAACATTCTCTTATTAGAACGGCTGTCTACTTAAAGCTGTGGCTGGTGGATCTGGGTAGTGTTATTCGTTTCCCTATGTGGTGTGTAGCAAAGAATGGCACTCTGCTGGTCGATCTGTTTTTCTGGTTTGGTTAGGGGGCAGTTAAGATATGATGGCGGCTTTAGTTCCGATTTTGGCCACGCGCCAAAAGAGCTTTGTCGGACTGTAGTCGGGCTTACGTCGACTAACCACGTGAGTACAACAAGGAACTTGTGTGACGCTTGCCATCCCGAAGAGGACAAGTAATCGGTTTTATTGATGACTGCGAACTTATATATTCATAATGGAAATCACGATAGTCAAAACGTTAAAATTGGAAAGTAAAATGATCGTACCTAGTATCCAAGTCGACATTTTTCGGTTCGTCGGCGGGCGGAGGCGGCTTTGCCTCTGGTTCCTTCACCGGAGCTGCTTCCAGCGGAGGAGCGGGCTCCTCACTTTTGCTTTTCACCTCCTAAGTGAACACTTTATTGGGTTTTCTACACATTTTTATAAGTACGTTTTTTTTGTAACTTAACAATTCAGGAGAAACAGGGATTTTAGAATTACAAATTACTAAAATAATTTGTGTTTTACGGCCACCAACATTACTAAGAGCTCTTCAAAATAAATTGCATAATCACGTTGTAAATAGGACTTTATAATGCGCTATTCGATTTCCTTATTATTTAAAATTAGCTTTCAATACAGGAAGAGATTTAATAGCTTTCAAGTCAACATAATATACATAAACCACAATACACACAACAAATAAAGCTATAGAACAATGCTGCAGAACAAGGTAACTACATTCTAAGCTGAGAAAACAAACACAACAAAGCATGCAAAAAGTAATGCAAAATCGACCAAAATATTTATTATGAAGTTCCTATAAAAGCATCCCAGTATCTTTTTTATTTATTCCTGCTAAAAAAGGAACACAAAGAATAATACACGAAGTGGGCATCTATCTGTTTATGAAATACTGATCTTTAAATTAATTTCAAATTCGTTTTAATAGATTAATAAACGGTACATATATAGATACAGGATAACGCGTTAGCTCATCGCATTGTATTTTCTACTATAAAGTATAAACTACTATATTAACATATTATATGTTTACCAGATATCTAGCACTATAATAACAATAAGGCTGTCTTCTCATCAGGGATGAGATAAGATGCGTAAGCAAAGGATGTATTTGAAATAAGGTCACTATATTATCATAGCTTAGCTCATTGGATTTATTCCACCGAAGTAAGTTATAAACATGAAGCAATCCATACATTCACACATGCCTCTCTTCTACACCTCCTCGAACAACCCTTGTGAGAAGACATTCTTATAAAATAAATATACATCGATCGTGCACCGCTACATAGTAGAAATTATGTACCTACCTACTCATAACATTAAAGTCGGTACATATAATATAAAAGTAAGACTTCCAAAGGTCGCGGCCGAAGCGAATGATGCGCGCGATGGCCGCGCCGTTGTTGACGCAACAATACTACAGAAAACTTAATAGTCTAAACTATGAACATGTATGGCGTTGGCCACGCGTTTGACGTGGGGGGCTTTAAGCGGCGCCATATACATATTTTCAATATATAGTAATATTAACACTATGAATGTATGGCGCCGTGCCGCAGGTAGCCGCGTCAGCACGACGCGTCCAAAGAGCTTTTCAATCGCTTTCGCCGCGACCCACGGAAGTCTATCTTATATCAAATCGAACCTTGTCGTTGTTCGTATGTTGCAGTGGCGGGAGGGGCGTGTGTGGCGTGTGTGGCGTGTGCGGCGCGTGTGGCGGGAGCGGCGTGCGCGGGGCGGGCGCGGGCGTGTGCGGCGCGGCGGGCGTGCGCGGCGCGCGCGGCGATGGCGGCGGCTCGCGCGCGCTCCACGCGCCCGGCCCGCTCGACGACTGCTCCGACTTCGCACCATATTAACCATACTTAGTAGGTCGGCCACATATAATGGTGCCTACAAAACTCCATCTTTGACGATCGTTTGTCGTTCGAAATGCGATTTTGTTGATCAATAAAGTTCTGTCACCTTCTTACAGATTTGCTTGGTTTTATCGATCTTTACTGTTGCATGTTGACGACCGCTAAATATCAAGGATAATATCGAGCATTACTTGTTGATTTATCGATCGACAGAAACGATGCACGCGATCGACAAAAATACGACGTCGATCGGGTAATACATATTTTTACTTGATTTTGTTATATCAAAAGGCCAGAATTTTTTGACGCACACTGGTCGACCTTGCTCACACCCCGCACAGTACTCCGACGAATCTGAACTCAATTCGCAAAACTCTGATGATCTATCTATGATCTAGATTTCAGTATAATATTTTAATGTGTGGAGGGCGCGCCTTCCGACACAGATAAGGTCTTGTGACGTCCGGTTGGCGTATATCCGACACACAACAGAAGTAAACGCACGATCTGGTGACATTTTGTCTGTCTAATAAAAAACACATAAGCAGACTGCCTTTCGGCACATGTAAGGTGATGTATAAAGACCACTTACAAGTTACACATCTTCTCGTTAGGAAGGGTATTCCGAACCAGTTTTAGATTCATTTGATAATAATTAATATAGGTCCATTCTACTACATTTCTGAGTTCAAAATACGCTCTATAGATATCAGCCTTGGAAGGCCTTTGGCTGAAAAATCGTCGACGATACAAACACTGTTTCTTGCTGCTTCTACTCGATATTCCACATTCTCAGATAGTAGATTAATTTGACTATTCTAAAGCGGTTTGAGCTTGTTTGAATTAAAACATCACAGCTATTATACACACTGTGCAGACAGTCGTATACAACCGCCATGTAGACTAATTTAAATAAAAAATATCATTTGAGTAGATAATAATCTTACCCGAATGATTTTTTAATGAAAGTCTGTCAGAGTGACTGTCGTAAAGGAGCGCATTAATTTCAAGTGTTAACATTCCTATATTATTGTTATTTGTTATCTACTTAATCTTGAATATGTTATTTTTGTTATAGATATTATGAAACGAAACCAACAGCTGCAGCAGTGCTGTGCACTTTTCCACAGTTTTTATCTTATTATGTACATAATTATTCTTACTTTTAAGTTAAATATCACTACTTCCATTTAACAATTTTATAGAGATTTTTGGTCCTATAAATGTTCAACAAAATATGAGAGCTCATAGGTTCAAAGCGAATAAGTTATGTCCAAAGCCGACAACTAGTTTGCCAAAATGAAGTATGTCTGTTAGGAAAAACAGAAAATCCATGAGAAAAGGAGCATAGGCACAATCACGCTCCTGTATGTTATGGATGATGTACAAGAATGATTTTATTGACACTGTCCAAAGGCAAAAGCAAACACAATTTTTGTTTAGCGACATAAAACAAAAAGCGGTTATTAATATAGCAGGTTCATATTACTATAGCATTCCAGTCCAGCAAACTAATCAGCGCTGGAAAATATCCTGGATATTTTTTTTTGCGTTGGAGGTTTGTCAGAAAATAGGTCCAATATTATTTTTATAATTATAGTGGTAAAGTGTGTGACTCACGTGCGGGTGATGGTGCGAGGCGTGCGGCGGCTGTCTCCAGTCGCCCCACCACACCGAGCCCGAGCCGCTGCTGTACCCATAGTTGTAGCTATGGGGAATCAATGTTTATGATTAAAATATTATGCACTAGAGGATGCCCGTGACTACGTCCGCGTGGATTTAGGATTTTAAAAATCCCGTGGGAACTGTTTGATTTTCCGAGAAAAAAGTTGCCCATGTCAATTGCAGGAACGCAAGCTACCTCGGTACCCAAATCGGTTAAGCGGATGGGTCTTTAGGAATCCCGCGGGAACTGTTTGATTTTCCGGGTTAAAAAGTAGCCTATGTCTGTCAAAAGGTAGCAGACAGACACACTATCGCATTCATAATATTAGTATGGATAAGAGTATTGATAGGATTGCCGTCGTAGCACTGCGTCTCGTATGTTCGCATGTTGACTATGAGAAAAGATCTGTATCACTGATTAGCAGTGGGTGTTTACCCAGGTAAACACCAAATGACCAAGGTGGTTCATTGGTATGTAAATTAAAAAAAAAGTGAAGTGCGAAAACCATTTTATGAAGCACTGGGTGTTTTTCCACATGTGGGCACCAAGCGCCCCAGGCAGTTTATTTATAAAGCACAGGGTGTCTTCCACACAAGTGAAAATCAAGTGCCCAAGATGGTACATGAAATGGATTGTGTTCAGTGACCTCACTTTTGTACTGAGTGAGGACTAGATCACTTCGCACAATTGAGGATCCGACGTCACTAGGTAAGTTAGTCCGATCTGTTAAATTGTATATTATGTATTGTATAAGAGTAGACTCACGGCGAGGGCTGGTAGTAGGGGTCGTAGGGCACCTGCGCTGGCGTGTACGGCAGCTCAGCGACGTGCGCGGTCGCGTACGTGTCGCTCGTTTCGCTCGTGCGCGCGTACCGCTCTCTGTGCCTGACGAGTTCACAAATACACCATAAAATACACAGACAAGAGAAAAGGAAATGGCCAATCAGTAGGGACTGCCAACACTCGTACTCGTAGTGAAAGTTTAAAACTATAATAGTTTCTAGCGCCGCGCCGGTGAATGTCACGGGACCGACTGAGCGGGGCCTAGTCCCACTCACTCCATTACCTTTGTTGGTATTTTATACTTATGTCTATTCAAAATCTCTGACTGATGATTTTAAAATTAATCCAAATATCATGTACCTTCTCTTACATTTCCTCTTGCAACGTTTGCTTGTAAAATAAAATGTTCAGTTGTAGGGATTATGTACATACAAGCTATAACAGCTATATTATAAGCCAAGCTTGAAACTACGCGTACCTATCTCTGTCTCTGTCCCTCTCAGTATCTTTGCCTCGCTCGCTCCGGTGTCGATGCCGATGCCTGTGCTCGCGCTCTTCGTCCGACCAGCGAGTGTTGGTGTCGTTGTGCTCCGCATCCTTGTGGCGAGGATAGGGCTCCTTGTGACAAAATTAGACATATTAGAATTTTAGGCAGCGTTTAAGTTCTACCCCAACTGTTAGCATCACCAATATTGTACCTACTGACTGCATACCCGTACTAATGAGGGATGTTAAAGCAGAAATAAACAAACTATGGGATGTGTCCACAAGCCGCGGATAGCTTACCTTTTCTGTCAACTTAGTTTCTTCCAATCTTTTACTAAGCGCTGGATCCAGTTTAGTAGCTCGAGCATCTTCAACTAAAATTGGAACCTTGACAACTGCAGGAGCTGGTTGAGGTTTCCTATCCATCGTTCTACCTTCAAACATTTCATGGCATTTTTTACCAAATGGATCAAGAAATACATCCAGCACCTGAAAATATGATTAGTAACTAGTTTTTTCCCAAAACTTTTGTTTTTGTGGATTACAAATTTAATTTTAGATCCTAGAGGTATCCTTTATTTTAATGGGATAAAACATGTCTGTCTTTCTTTAAGCTTTGTGCCAAAATAAATCTATTAACGATAAGAAGAAACAAGCAATCATAACACAAACATACTTTTGGATTTGTAATGTTATGTTAATGTTAAAAACTCTCCACTCACGGTGCAGTAAAATGAGTAAACAGGATGCCTATTTGTAATTAGCCTAGTGTATTTACTTGTCATATTACTATGATATAAAATTTACATACCTGCCCCATAACAGATTTCCCATTATATTTTTCAATACATATTTTAGAATGTTTTACATCTTGGAACACCACTCTTGCAAACCCTAAATGTCGATTTGTTATTGGATGATAAAATATTGTTAATTCCTCATATGGTCCAACCTTGTTTATCATATCTGATAAAAAAGCTTTATCAATGTTGTCATTTAGATTCCCAATTGTAACTTCTAATTGTGGTGGAATTCCTACATAATTTTTGTCTATTCTAAACCTGAAAAAAACAAAGTTTAAAATTCCCGCCAGCAAATGTCAAATTGTTATGTTGGCAACATTGATTTAATTGGACAATAAAAACAAAACATGATAACCAATTTTGGTTAGAATGTTATATTTTTTTCTAATTTTCTTTAGTTTCCAGAAAAAGAATATATTCGATAAGTAGAACTACATAGAAAACAAAACTAAAACATTCAATTTATGTGTTAAATCATCAAAATGACAACATAACCTATAATTACATTACAATTTCATTTTGTGGTTTTATGTTTTACTTGAATTGTTTACATCATTTAAAATTGCATTTAACTGTAAAAAAGTCCCTACACTTTTATGTAATTTAGGTATGATTATTGTTTAATATGAATATATTCTTAATTAATAGTGATTGTAGTGTAACAAAAAATATAGTACCTAGGAAGAGGTAAATCTGCTGGCTCTATCTTATTCCATATTCTGGATAATTGGGACCTTGGATCTCTGCATTGAACAGGCGGATAGGATGGATCTCCAGGGACAGAACCATCATATCTATACAACTTAGTAGCTCCTTTAACAAGAAGTGGGTCTATCAGCAATTTGTAGTTTTTAGGTGCTTTGTGAAGCACTGCATTATGACCTGGGGTTTTATGCTCCATCCCTCCATTCATTCTGAAAAAGTACAATGTTATAACTTTTAATAGACCTAACCTCAAACTCTTTCGAAATGTAAATATTTATAGAATATATATTAACTCTGGGATATTTGTTATTTTGTTAGATACTGAGAGAAAATAACTTATTTGATTTAAAACAAACCTGAAATGTTATAAAAACAATAATGGTAAAAAAATAATTTGCAATTTAGAAACAGCAATACAATGAAATCATATTGTGTTAGAAATAGCTAATACAATACAATACAATAAACATTTTTAGAAAGAAGCATTTCACTGAATTAACAACGCTAACGAATTAAAAAATATTTTTTTACAATAAGCACTCTCCATGGTGACGGCCACTCGACTAATGAAAACGTAATATTTATCAATTATAAAATGAAAAAAGCTTATCAATATTATGAAAACTTATTTATTTAGTTATAATTAACGTGAATCAATAATCTAGTATTATTTTAATTTATATAAAAATAAAGAACTATGTATTTAAATTTTAAAGGATGCTGATTTGACTTTGTACCATAGACCGCATAGAATATTTTTTAACTACCTAGCTTACGGCCTTGGGCTCTAGGCTATTAATCCAAACCTAAGAGCCATAGATACCAAACTACTGACTGTTTTTTATGGCTCTGGGCAACTGGAACATTCTTATTCGCACTCGCGCAATCAGCATGCACTGGTGCAATAGCGATGAGCTATTAATTATTTTGAAGAATAACAAAATCGAATTATTATTCGATTGTCGTCGATAACAATCGTACTACAATTATTGTATAGTTGAAAAATACTCGATTATTTTTCAATTGTTAGTTAGCGTACAAGTCGTACAAGTCTGGGACGAAGAAATTGGAAATCGAATGCAATTCATTTAGATCTTCAATTAGTTGTTCGTTACCGACCATGCATTCCACATTCGTACACTGTTGTATATCAATTCCTTAAAACCTGCATCAACCATTACAATCGCAATCGTTGTGATTGGCTGTTTTTATGGCATTCTTGTTGCAACAATACATTGTAGCCAATAGTGAGCGACCGTCAACTAAACAAAGGTGAATGCTGTCATTCGAACACAATCGTGCCGCTGATCAATGGATGAATCAATCAATCGATTGTCAACTTTTATCTGATTATTTTTTGTGAAGACAATTAAATCAACAATCGATTGTTGTTCGATCAATTCCATGGTTATTGCATCAATGATGGTAACATAGTTTACTACAATTAACGAAGGCGAGCTGGATAAGATGACGAGGAAAATAAATTCTAAGATTCCAGTGGTCCATGATCCATCCCGGCACTGGCCAGTAAAAAACATCACTGGCCAGCCTTCAGCCGGCCGTCTCGCCCATGGATGAATTGTACTGTATATCGGAGCCGGACAGTGAAAGGTACTAGGCGTAATTGTCATTTTTCATCTTTTTCCTATGTAGCTCTATGTAAACTTTCACCCCAAGTGTTTCATTAGTTTATATTGTATTTTACATTTTATTTTACATCGATTCCCCTTTTTAAACAAGCTCAAAAAAGCTAGAAGCCAGAGCCGTATAACTAGTTAAAAAAAATAGTATATTATCTATGGTGAATTTTCCAATAGTTTTCTTTTCTCATTTCTGTGATTTTTCTGCGAGTTCGTGTTGCGTCATCGGATCGATCTCAGTGAAATTTTACATAAAAAGTAATAAAATTACTTTTAATTGACGAATATTTTGATAATTAAACAATTAAAACACGATGATCAATCGATTTTGTTGTTATTACAGATTATATAATGTCCGCTAAAGTGATCCCGGTTGTGCAGGCGGAGGAGGCCGCGGAGGCTGAGGAGGAAGAACTAGTGGATCCTCAAGCAGAACTTCGAGTATGTGAACATCTTAATACTAAAACATAGTCTGTGCGGTTCGTTTGTACGTCCCATAAAAATATCATTCTGTTATCAACCTATTCATGTACTGTCTGCCCTATTCCTTTCTTGCATCACTACAGGCATTTTTTTAGATTTACTAATTCTGTTTCTTTTTGTTTCATCCTCATAGGTTTATATAAAAATTTTTACTTGAAAGGGTCTAGTTTAAGAAATTAGCTACAGTATCGACTAATTTGCGAGTAACTCATGTCAAACTCATTATTTTGACTAATTTCTTAAACTGAACATTTTCAAGTAAAGATTTTATGTAATCCTGTGAAGATGATACTGCCATTGTCAATTGTTGAATGAGAATGCAGTAAGCCTACTTTGTCATATTAATTTACAAATTGCGAAAAACCAAATGAATCCTCATGCACCTCAATATTATTATGGGCTATATTATTATGTTTACACCTCAAATGGGTTATATTATTATGTTTTCTGTTCTTTTTAGTTCAAGAAAAATGTTTTTAAGAAACCAAAGCAAATACTTTCTCTGACAAAGGTTATTTGTTAAATATGTTTTTTGTAAAAATATTGTTCTGTAGGAAAAATAGATGGTCATTCATAAGAGTAGATAAAATATGGAATCATTTGCACTATATTTACTGACATAGTTATTAATTTTTATTATAGTATAGGATGTAAAAATATTCATTGGGTATTTTTATCAGTACCAGTAGTGTAGTGGTTTTACTATTAGTTATTTTTTAAATTATAAAATCTAAAATAATTTTTTTTTTCTAGGAAGTATGTAGCCAGAAACCTGATGCACAAAATTTATGGGCAAAATACCAGGAGTGCAATGACAGAGTGAACTCCCGCTCAAACACTGCCGAGACTTGCGAGGAGGAGCTCATTGACTACATTCATGTCCTTGATAAATGTGTTAACAAGGACCTTTTCAAAAGGCTAAAGTAGATTTATGATTTCATCTTATTTTGAAATCCACCACTGAAGTTAGACAAATGTATTGTTTTGTCCCTTTGCCAATTATTATAAAAAAATTATAAAATATTATCTTTAAGGTGGTATGTAGGTCATTAGTAAATTATTTTACCAAGTAATAATAATGTGATCAGTGTTAAAGCTGTAAATGTTTTTTTGTAAATAAATAATCACAGTTCAATATTTGTTTTTAATTTTTAACTAGTGACTCACCACCAGCACCAACTTCTTACTGGTTGCTTGTCAGCACCTACTCCACCATACATTGTTTTCATATACCTTTTAACTCTTTATGCAGCGCATGCTGAAGCTCTCAAGTTGGATGACTTTTAAAGACTTGATTCTTGTGTAAGAATTGGTACTAGTATCTTATTTTTGCAAATGTTCATAAATTATTATAAGCTATAACCTTAGATAAATAATTCCTCTTTCAATCCTGGTGAAAAATGTCTGAAAATATGTACAGTAGTTTCAGAGATTAGCCTGCACAAGTAGAAACTCAGCGTTTTTATGTAGACATACCTGAAATACTGTTATGATTTTGGAGTAGGGTTAAAATACATATAAACACCTTTTCAATAATAAAATTATAATTTTCATAGAATTTAAAAATTTAGAATCAATTTATCCATAGCCACATTGCTGAATGAAGTGGCACATCAGTCCAACAAAATAAAAAACATAAGTTGTTTTAATACAAAACATTTTTTAAACAACAATAATGGAATGAAACAAATGCATTTCAGTAAGACATTAAGTAAGTATCTGTAAATAAATAATTCCAAAATATATGTTTGAGAGAAATAGTTCTACCATAAATGACTACAGATATTTTTTTGCTCAACTTTGTTTAGCTTCTAAAATTCTTCAGCATTTAACTTAATTGGCTAAACAATAATAATATTTATAAATTTTAACTTAAAGCTATAAATGTCAAGAAAAATAAAAAGCACTCTATGACTTTGGCATAGTAGATCTCAAAACTATTCATCTTACAGGCACTAATATTTTTGCAGCAATCACCTTGGAACATAACTGCACTATATGAAAATTTATTGAGGGTGTCTGTATAATTAAATTTAAATTAAATACTATCATATCACTATCAATCTAAATGAAATTATAAGTAAGCAAATTAAAATAATTTTTTTCTTTCATAACAGTTTTGTGACAAAATATTAAAATACAAAAACGCCTCATAATTTCTCAGACAAAATTTAGCCATTTACGTCATTAATATAATATAATAATTATAGCGTAACATTTCTCAAATAATGCAAAAAGCCACGTCTAATTTTATTATTACATTAATAGTATCAAATTGCTTATCACAAATTTCTAGCAAACTAATTTTCATCTTCCACTAACTGGCGCCAACTTGCAACACATTGAAACATATTTCACAGACTCTTTGTGGTTTGTTCATCCCAAACTTGAGAATAGGAACGTCTTGGTTGGAACATTGTTTACACAACATGCGCCCGCAATGTCGACTGAAAAAAATACAATTTGATTATTAAATGATAAAGATTAAATGTTGAGGAAACAAGGCGATGTATGAACAGCATAACTAAAGTTCTAAGCGTAGACTAGCTCCACTTGCATATAATACGGGTAAGATTACTCATATTATGTCAGGCACAGTATCAGTACCAAATTTCATGATTCTAGGGCAACGAGAGGTATCCTATAGGTTTTCTATACAGTATACACACACCGACAGATGGACAGACAGACAGACAAACAACGAAGTGATCCTATACGGGTTCCGTTTTTCCTTTTGAGGTACGGAACCCTAAAAATGACCAGCAGTCGGTGCAGGAGCTGCTTCGTTATTATACAATACAATGAACAAGTACCAGTGATGCTTCCGCATGGTGAGCGTGAACTTGGTGCCGCACTCCTGGCACAGGTCGCTCTCAGCCCACGGCGCCTCGGCCGGCAGCGCGTCCAGCAGTCGGTGCAGGAGCTGCTTTGTTGCTACCTGTCGATGTTGAGATAAAAAATCGTGGTAGCTCGTGAACATGGGTACAAAAAATTTTTTGGAGTACCTCTCTGAGTGACCCCATTTAAAAAATTCATAGTAAAATTCAGCTTTTCGGGAATTTAAGACCTATTTGTTCGATTTTTTGTATTCAGATACAAGTAAGCCCTTGACTGCAATCTCATCTGGTGGATAAGTTATGATAGCGTCTAAGATGGAAGCGGACTAACCTGGAAGGAGTATGGCAGTTTTTATTTAATCCATACCCCTTTGGTTTCTACACGGCATCGTACCGGAACGCTAAATCGCTTGGCGGAACGGATTTGCCGGCAGGGTGGTAACTAGCCACAGCCGAAGCCTCCCACCAGAACAGACCAGAAATTTAGAAACATTTTTAGTAACTGAACGATATCTACCTGATAGTTGAATATGGAGATGCCATCCTTGTTTTCGTGCGCGAGACAGGCGCCGGCGCGCACCAGCGCCCGGCACATGGCGCCCTGCCCGTTCATGTAGGCCAGCAACAGCGGAGTGTTGCCCTGTGGGAAAACCCTGCTAAACAACATCGCAACAAACGTATCTCCACATTCGCGCCAAAGGCTAGCTAGAAATATCGTTCCGCAAAGACGTTAAAATAAACAGCGACTCTTGGTCGACGTAATAAAGTGCAATTCAGCTTACACAGCGCTGCGGTCTAAAATTTAATAAACGCCTCTCATTTTATCACTACACTCTATCGTCAAAGGGATGCGCCACGCTGTGTGTATATTTCTCGGGTCACGTGACCTAGTGAGCCCGGCCTTCTCGTAGGTCACCATTAAGCTAAGCTGATTCCTAGTTCCATGTAGGTGACGCAGTATTTCAAATATACAGCTGAAAGGAACTATACCCTATTCAATACAGGTTTGTTCTATAAGTCGGCTGCGCCAAACAATAAAAGTACTGTATGTGATAATTTGAAATAAATTCTGTTATATTTTTCTATAAAATCATTAAAACAAATGCGCATGAGCATTCCAAGCTCTTTTCTGAAAGGAATTTGGCTGTTTCAGTTCCAATCAATTTCGAAAATTCAACAGAAAGAGTTAGAAGACTGCTTCACTTATTTACAAGTTTCAAATGCATACCATACCTGTAAATCAGTCCTGTTGATGGGGTAGTCCGGCATGAACTCTAGGAATATTTCACATATTGTGGCCGCGTTATCCTTCTTGCACCAACACAACTCGTGGAGAGGGTTTCTACCTAATATAAAAGTTCATCAATTAGTTTTAATATTTTTGGTTTTGATGCATGGACATGACTATTATTATCATCATCGTTAGAATAGAATATATTTTTATTCAAATAAACTTTTACAAGTGTCGCAGTCGCACAGCACACTTTCCCAGATTTCGGAATTTTTCTTTTACTTGTGCTATAAGACCTACCTGCCTGTCAAATTTCATGATTCTATAGGTCAACGGGAAGTACCCTATAGGTTTTCTTGACAGACGGACAGACAACAAAGTGATCCTATAAGGGTTCTGTTTTTCCTTGAGGTACAGAACCCTAAAAAACAGCACCAGAAAGTTAGCTTAACTGTAAGAGCACAGCACAGCATAGATTAATGTTGATTGGTTACCCTTACCCTTGAGGTTGGTGGCGGCGGCGTCGATGTCGGTGTCGGCGAGCAGCGCGCGCGCGGCGGCGGCGTGGCCCTCGCGCGCCGCCACGTGCAGCGCCGTGTCGCCGGCCGCGTCTGCCGCGCCGCACTCTGCGCCGCCGCTCGCCAGCGCGCTCACGATGCCCGCCTGCCCCGCACCCGCCGCCACGTGCAGCGCCGTGCGTCTGCGGGGCGACCACCACTCCCATCAACGACAACGCTTCGCAATACACATGGTCTAGTGGAAGGCTTTGGCCATGGCTATTTAGCGTTCTTGTACGATGCCGGGTAGAAACCAAAGGGGTATGGGTTTAATAAAAACTGCCATATTCCTTCCAGGTTAGCCCGCTTCCATCTTAGACGGCATCATCACTTACCAACAGGTGAGATTGCAATCAAGGGTTAACTTGTATCTGAATAAAAAAAATGTTACCAATTAATCGAATCAGCAACTCTATCAAATATCAAAACGTGCTTTTAGTAGCATGGGAGCTTGTTTGAAATAATGAATTGTGACCACATAAACATTTGATGTGCTTTTGTAGTCAATCGATGTTTATAAAAAAATATCAAGCTCAAAAAACTAAGAGGGGTTAGCATTCTATGTTTTGGAAGAATCACTAAGAAACCTTATTTATTTTTGATATAGGGAACATTCCTATTGGTAGGAAGGAGACGACTGAGAGAGTGCTACTTCTGAGTTCTGAGTTCTGGTGGAGAGGAAGACAAACACCTCAACACATGCGAATAGTGAACCGTGCCGTTTGCACTCCTGGTTGCCAATGGTGGGGAATTTTCAAAACACTTATGCTGTCGAATGAAGAATAATGTCGATGAAATTACACCTACCGTTAAGGTCTTTAAAAATGAGGAGAGAAAAGGAAAATATATTGCGAAGCAGCACGAAGTAAAGCTTTGTAGTTTCGTGTTGACCTGGAAGACATGGTGAAGTTATTTATTCTGTGTGAGTTCGACACATCAGCATCACAAACCATGCCAGCTGTCTGTTAGCATTATTAGATCAGGAATGGGTATACAAGTTAATCCGGCATTATACTTGATATCGTATGATCTTACTTGTGTGCATCCCTGTCGTTAGGTCGTGCGCCCGCCAATAATAAGCTTCGAAGCAACACCTCGTTCCCGACTGCCGCCGCCAGGTGTAACGGCGGCGCTAGTGTGGCGTCCTGAACTCTAGAGTTTACGTCCACTTCAACCGATAGAAGGAACATCACGCTTTCCATGTCACAAGTTTGGATGGCCACGTGTAAGAAGTTTCGACCTTTTTTATCCACCTAAAGAATGTAAACAAGATATAAGTATATTCAAAGATCAAACCCTTTTTTAATAGATAGAGTATAAATGGAAAAACCGGATAAGTGCGAGTCAGACTCGCGCACCGAGGGTTCCGTACTCGGGTATTTTTTCCGACATTTCGCATGATAAATCAAAAACTATTATGCATAAAAATAAACAAAAATCTGTTAGATGTACAGATAAAGAAAACCCTTTCATATGTTACCCCACTTGGTACAGTTTTGGTACTTTGAAAATAGAAACATATTTTAATTTTTTTTTGTGATGAAACCTCAAATTCACGGTTTTCGCATTTTCCCTTTGTGCTTTAAACCTACCCATCTGCCAAACATGAGTCTAGGTCAACCAGAAGTAGGTACCCTATAGGTTTTCTTGACAGACACGACAGACGGACAACGAAGTGACCCTATAAGGGTTCCGATTTTCCTTTTAAGGTACGGAATCCCAAAAATGGTAAATGCTTGGTCTTCATCTATGTTATGGTCGCACTATTATGGCCGTTATGTCACCTAATAGTGCATCCCTTTTTGGTCATTTGACAAGAACCCCTACCAACTGTTATAAGAGCTGGTTATAACATACTGGATATTGAATAGCGTAACCTGGATAAAAAAATTAAGCCATCTACCCTATTTAGTATTCACTAAAACTTAGATAGTCCATACCTGTTCTGCTGCGGATGGATTCTTTTCAAGTATCGCTTGTGCAGCCTTATTATTTCTCGCGGTAAGGGCGGCCGCGAACGGGGTAACACCTTTATTGTCCCGGGCGGACAAATCGATGCCCGGTTGGGACAGGAGAAGGGATATGATCGCCGCGTGTTGGTTTTCTATCGCGATATGAAGCGGCGTCTTGCCTTCTGCGTCCTTTGAGTTGATGTTTGCGCCATGCTCGAGTAGAGTCTGGATGTTTATAAAAATGTTGTTTTATCAAACAGTAGTGAAAATTCGTGTGACGTTTGCCCTTCAGTCACAAATTTTAAATAGATTGTGTCAGAAAGTAGTATTATTTGGTAATTTTACTAAATTGTTTTTGCTTATGGTAAGTTCTCTTATCTTGTCCTCTAAGCCCACCCTGTTCTGACAAGCATCGATAAAACAAACGCGAACAAACGTCATACATACAGAACCTTTTTGAAGTCGGTTAACAAATTCAGATCCACCACCTCACATCGTCACTATAATACGATTAAACAAATAAGAAAGTCAAAAACCATACCTGTCTTGAAAAGACGGTTTTCAAGGAATTTTTGCATAAATTATGTTTATTTTCTGTTTTCTACATTATTTAACTAAGCCTTAAAAATATTAACTGCAGATAGGCAAAGCAAAGGAATTTGAAAAAGTGAAGACAAATTCGTGCCAACGTTCATGTCGCGTCGCGACGCAAACTACATTACAGATGTTGGCGCGGGGCCTACACACCTTTTAACACCTACGAGCATCGGCCCGTTATTAGGGTTGGAACTATATTAAATTTAATATGGCTGAAAGTCGTTGCTATTCCTATTTGATCGCTTGGAACAATTTTATCCCAAGTTTTTAACCTTGAAAAAATGTCCAAATCAGTTCAGGCGTCTTTGAGTAATCGGTGAACATACTTAAAAAAAAAAAGATTCCAACGAATTGAGAACCTCCTCCTTTTTGAAGACGGTTAAAAATAATAGTTAAGTATAACGGGAACTCACTTGTATAACTTCCGTGAGTCCCCAAGTGCAGCACAGATGCAGGGGCGCCTGTTTGTCGGCTGCTACATCGGCGCCTTCGCCGTTGGGCCCGGGCCGGCGGGGGCTCTCCACGTCGCAGCCCGACCGGATTAGGAAGGTAGCTAGCGACTCTTTGTTCTCGTCTATGGCCCTATTGAAGAGGTGCACTTCTTTAATTAGTACAGTGCCCTGCAGGAAATATTGTTCATCGAACTTTAGGAAGAGAAGAGATAGCGGTGTCGTCGAGACCGACGAAACGTCACATAGGTATGAGTGACAGAGGCAACGCTCTACGAAGCCGAAATCTCTTTCTAAAGTTCGATGAACCATATTTCTTGCCAGGCACTGTATTATTATTAGTATGACAATTTTGTCATTTGACAGCTTGTCATTTGACAGCTTCATTTTGTCGTGCAGCAATGTGCAGCACAAACACACATTGCCGTGTTTGTGCTGCACACTGCTGCGTAGAGTGCAGTCTGGCACGACAATCTATCAAGCGGAACGCGCCACGAGCTTCTAAGCCTAGCGACAGAAAAATCTCCACAGAAACTTGAGGGCACGGCACATTTACATCCACTAATACACATACTATTATCATAAATGCGAAATATTACATACTAATATCATAAATGCGAAAGTGTGTCTGTGACATTTTCTTAGCCGATTATGTTGAAAGGCACTACAATGCGATCAAACAAATAAGAGAGTCAATAACTTCAAAAGAAGATTCGCAAGGAATTTTTGCATAAATTATGTTTATATGTTATAGCCTCCATGTCAGAGACGGACATCTAAGGCCCAACAGAATCACTTCATTTTCATAGCTTATTCGTATTTCATTTCTGATCTGGTAGATCTCTCTCTGGATGAGCTCACCAATACCATGGTGGGCAACGCTATCAAAATACTAAAAAGCTTTATTCAGGCTCCCGAAAAGACTTTGTAGATAAGGGTATCAAGACAAAAGAGATGGTTAATCGAATACAAAATAACAATATCTAGATGTCAATTTTATTGTTATATCGTTATTATTATATAGCTCCAAATTACTTTCAATTAGTAATGTCTAATTGGGACATGTTTTTTTACCGACAAGGTTGCCAATATTCAGATCAATTAAAAGATTATTTTTATCCACTGTTAAGATAGTACACTGTGCACAATCTAAAGTATTACAAGTTATAATCTTACTTGTGCAACAAATTTTGTAAACATCCATCCGGACCTGGACCCCAACAGTCGGCGTCGGCTCCATTACGAACCAAAATCTGAAACAAATATTGACTTAACCTCAACTCCAATCTAGGGCATAAAAGAAAACTAACCGTATCTAGTCTAGTAATAAATAAAGTTCAACTTACGCTGGCAACTTCCTCTTGCCCGGAGTCCAACGCTGCCCAGAGAGGGGGAACTCCGTTAGCATCTAAGCGGCTCATGTCCACTCCCCGTACACATAATGCTTCAACTACTAAGCCTAGCCGGCAATGTATAGCTAACTGTAGAGGAGTTTCTCCCGCGTCGGTCCTAGTGAGACAAAATAAATCCTTAGTAATGTCCTATTGCTGAGCGAATGCCTCCTCTCATGGAAGAGAAAGATACGTAACTTATTCATATCATTTCAGTGCAGGTGGTTGATTACGAAAAAGCTATACAGGTATTGGCACAATCCAAATTGGCTGAGTTCTGAATGAAATACGGTTCCAATCCACCGTCAAAACAAAATTGAAATAGTATAACGAATGTAACTGACAGCTGCTTGGCGATCTCGGTAAAATGCCGCGTTTTTTTTTACGATGCGACCTGTCATTTTGCCGTAATCGCTAAGCTGTAATCAGTTGTTTCATAATGTCGCTTATTTGATTTGATTATACTTCGAGTTATGATGTACAGCGCTGATTGTTCTAGATTATTTGATACAAAAGGCCCTGATATGATATGTGTTTATTAGGTAAATTGTTTTTTTTTCGACTATCCTATTACTTACAGTGCATTCATATCAGCGCCGTGGTCCAAGAGGAAAATGGCGGTCCTAGAGTCCTCTTCGACAATGGATTGATGGAGTAACGTGAACCCTTTCCCATTGCGAATATTAGGATCTGCTCCGCCTTCGATAAGCGGTGCCACGAGATGCTTGTGACCTTGAATAAAAAATGACAAAAAAACATTTGATTATATCCAGATATTAGATGCTATCGATACCGAGAAAAGAAACAATCAGTGCCTAGTTATTGTCTTGACTTCAAAACTAACTGATTTGATCTTAGAAGTCGGTTGTACCAATGTACCTAGACCTACCTAGTATTGACGTAGACATGTGCCAAGAAAAGATTTTTGAAAATTCAACCCCTAAGGGGTTTTAAATAGGGGTCTGAAATTTGGTAGTCCACGCAGACGAAGTCGCGGGAATTAGCTGGTTATAAGATAAAATATAACTTTATTTACCTTCAGTAAGCGCTAAACAGACAGGCGTGTCCCCTTCAGAGTTTTTCAAGTTCAAATTCGGCAATAGACTAACATTAACTCGATCTGTTGAAGGTAGATCACCTTTTTCTACTGCTTTTTTATGATCGATAATGGCCATTACTGCTCCTTCATGGTTATTTAATACCGCTAGGTGAAGAGGAGTTTGCCTGGAATATAATAACCGGTAAGTCACAAATAGAGACAAAATCGGGATTCGGGGCTATTTTGTCTTATCTGTAAACAGTCGGAGTTCTGGTGGCTGTTAATGTTCCATACCGTATGATTAAGTAACAAGAAGAGTCAATTTAATTGTTTCTTTGTTATCACATACACGTCAAACACGACAGTGCGTTCAGTTTTATGTAAGTGTAAAGTTGTAAAATTGTGCAACTTTCGCCTCATGGCATAAAGTCGACAAAGTGTATACGTGTATATTATGTCGCAGGTATATTGTCAAAGCCGTGATATTACAATCTCTACACAGGCGAAAACTATTCAAGCATTTTTGTTACAGATAATTAAATATCCTTATATTATATTACAATTTTTTTTAATAGTATGCAATATCTTACTTGATTTAGTAGGTAACCTTGGTAAATATTATTCAAAAATGCACAGCAAGTAAGAGAAGTTTTGTGACTACACCACGAAAAGTCTGCGTTGGTTCCCAGATCTTTTCACATACATTTAATGATTGATTATTACCAGATGTTAGTGATAATATCCGTCCGTGATCGACGGTTAACGAACTCCGAGGCATGGAGGAAACGAAAAGTCTAAAGGACCTCCACAGTTCGCCATACATCTAGTTACCAACTTAGGTTAACGTTTCTATAGCAAAATCAATTGATGTGCAACTAGTCCAAGAAGTTTTCCGTGTCTTATGTTTTAACCTTTAAGGCGGGTCGCATATTAATAGAAATTCTTGTCCGGCCTACATCCGAAAAGTACTTTCGGCAAAATTCTGCCAGTCTGCGAGGTCTAGTACAAAATGTAATGAGCAGAGTGCCTTCGGGCGGGCGTCTGAATTTTTTCTGACATTGTGGCTAATTCTGTTGAACACAATCCTAAGTTAAAGTACTTAACAGGTCTAAATGTACTGTTATCTTTTTCAGAATACACCATACACAAGATATCACTAGATTTGGACCGGTTATTTTAATATAGTTTAGAGATTTGTCTACAACAGAATTGGTTACATTTTCTGATGTATTCAGCTGTATTTAAAGCTATATGATCTGTATTCAGCTGGGTTTAAAGTAATTTCCTCACCTGTATACAGTGTCCTCGTGTTCGCCATACGCAGTCTGTACGTTGGGCCTAGCGCCGTGCTCCAGGAGAGCGGCAGTGAGCCGCGTCAGGCCGTTGGCACACGCCGCGTGCAACGCCGTCACGCCTGCCTCGTTGCTGTGGTTCAAGTCGCCGTTTAGGTGAGACGTCAGAAACACCGCCGAATCCTGAATATTTTAACATCCATTAGCCACTTACTAACATTACAAGTGCTTGTCTATCTATAATCTTACAATAATGGTTACTTCAACCATAGCAGTAAAGTATAAGGCCTACTTCTCTCTGGGCTGCTTTCCGCACCTAAACGTTTCCGTCTGATGTGCGTGAGGTAGGTATTACCCCTAATATTGTGGAACTGTCTACTTGGAGTAAATAAGATTAAAATGTTTTATTGGCAAAGTTCTTACCTCAAACCATCCTTGCGCCAAGATATGCAGAAGACTATCACCCGATCCCGAATACAATGGATTTGGTTGACAGCCTTTTTCCAATAATTTCGCCGCAAAGCCTCTTTCCACAATGTTTTCCGATTTACCTTCCACTGGATCTTCGGTAAATGCGTTTTTATTCGTGACAGGGGTGTCGAATGGATTGGAACCATTCATTACTAATGTTTCACTAGAAGATATTGATGCTCGCCTATCATCGACCAGTGCGTAGTATAATGGTGGGTGTTCATCTGACAAAGTCCGTAAATTAGTGTCTAAATTAGGCTGTTTTAGTAAGAGGTCGAATATTCTTTGGTTTCTTGCTATTACTGCTTGGTGGAGAGGTGTGCTAAAAAGAATAAGAATTTCCCTATACCACTGTACATATTGTCAGTGTGTTTAAATTTTAAAAATATTTTATTATTTGAACTAAGTATATGGATACAATTATAATGCGATATAAATATAACGCGCAAAACAAGAAGCTCATCTGACGTTGCAACATGGCGGTTTGCGCAGATCATAAGTAGACTACACAAGCCCGGCTGAGATCTGTTTTTGGTCAATGCGCAGTAATTCAGATAGAACTACTTATATTGCGCGCACTATATCCATTATCCAGTCTAAGTTCTAACAGTTTTATATCGGAAAACTAGACTATTCAGCAATAAGTAAGCAAATGCAACATAATTTTAAGATAAACACATAAGGTGTGTTCAAAGAGGCTACATCTTAGCAAAGCACTTTGAACGACTGTGTAAATATTCAATACTATGCAGTATACACAAGAATAATTCGCAAGTACTGAGTATTTGTTTGACATCCTTGGACGTAATACCTCAATTGCAACTTACGTAGGTAGTAGTTAAGTACTAGAATTTTACAATCGTTGCGTGTGGCTTTTAAATGTACTCATTCTCGTTAATTTACTTCAACACATTATAACGGAAAAGGAAAGAAAAGTAAGTAAATAAATATAGCATAAATAAAATATGAAAGAACTGCACGCAATATGCTCGCTATTACATATTTATGGTTGTTTGTAGGATATACCATACGGCGGATGCATCTGATATAATTTTTATTAGTTAGGTTAAGATAAGATAATAATTTACTAGTTTTTGGTACATATAGTATAATCTCAATTCTAAAATCTTATGCTGATCGCACATAGAACCTAGCTCGTGCTGAACGTGATTTTTTTGACTAGGAAATCGAATCCGACAAAGAAATCCGAATGACGTTTCTCGTTATCAGCATACTTTTCCAATTATTCCAGTAATGAAAAATACGTTGAACCTCTGCAGTACGGCACGATGCGAGGCTGAAATGCACGATCAGGGAATTTATTCTGTTTGTTTTTGTCATTTGATAATTTACAATCTGTCATCGCCATACAAAAATTAGCGACAATTTGCAATCGCGGCTAAATCATGAGTTTTGACTTTTGTATGGGGATGACAAATAGAGATTTAGTTGCTAAATGACAAAAAGACTTGCAAGCAGTTTTAATATAATGCGTAAAGTTTGAGAAAGGATATATTTGCCATATTTGCGCTATATTTCAACAGTTACTAGAGTTTACGGTTTACTAAATCGTACTTTTGGCATGACATTTGAAACATAGAGCAAATATGAAATACGTTACGAGAAATACTCTCTCAAATTTTATACATTGTAAACAAAGTACTCACTATCCTTTTCTATTTTGTCGGTTGAGGTCCGCGCCCTTCTGCACGGCGGCTTCCGCTATTTCCACCATTTGCTCCATAGTTTCTGCGTCGCAGGAACTTGTTGTGAGTGCCGCTATTAGGTGTAACACCGTGTCACCTTCTTCCCTTAAATTATATAATTTATTAGGGTTCCGTACCTCAAAAGGAAAGAAGGAACCCTTATAGGATCACTTCGTTGTCTGTTGTGTCAATGAAATGAATCAAAACCTATAGAGTACTTCCCGTTGATCTAGAAATTAGGCAGGTAGTGTCTCATAGCACAAGGTAAAGAGCAAAATTAGAATACCATGAATTTGTGGTTACATCTCGAAAAAAATCACAAGTGTTGTTTCTTGCGCGATGGTACGGAACCCTTCATGTACGAGTCCGACTCGCACTTGACCGATTATTTTGGTTCAATCTAATGTTAATTTTGAGCATCATAATAAAAATTTACTTTCTGTGTTATCTACTGGATATTAAATTCATTGTGTTAATGTCTTAGGCCGAATTTTAACAATAAGTTAAGTAATACACGAAACGGAACTCCAAGACACGTAACGAGGATAATCAGAAAGTGGTTACGCACCGCTCATACGGTTTGCTCTGTTATCGAATATTCATCGAAGAATGCATTCGCTATGCAATACCTGCCCTATACAATCATGTAATGAACAGCATAACATTATTGTACACGTGCCAAAGTTGTATTAAATATAGGCCAAAGGTTACCAAAGAATGTTTTACTGTTTCTCTTTTGTTTTAACACTTTCTTGTTGATACTCCCGAGACTTTGTGTAATACCAAAACCTACAACATATATAAACAATACATTTCAGGCATCTGAATTGTATACAATCAATGCACTAGATACTTCCCCTTAAGGAATAGGAATCTTCTAAGCAAGTGCGCTCCATTTTGGGTTGCATCATCACTTGCCATCAGGTCTGATTGCAGCCAAGATGAAACAACTTCCTAGAGGATATTCCGGAATTTGGAGTTTCTTAATATGGTCAAAAAGTAGATTTAAAGGGTGGGATTTTCATACCGGAGCATTAGCCAAGGTCCCAAAGTAGACTATCCAAAGCAGAATTCCCCCCCTATACAAATAATAAAGACAAAAGTTTTTTATTAAAGGCAAAAGAAGAGATTTAACGCACTTGCACGCATTAATTTATAATTTATACACGCACGAAATGTTTTGCGTCATCATTCCTCATACGCATGGTTAAGGTTTGGAATACTCTTCCGCGATCTGTGTTTCCTGCCAATTACAATCCGGGTATCTTTAAAACAAGAGTAAATAGGCATCTTCTAGGTATACGCGTCCCATCTTAGGTCACATCATCACTTTCCATCAGGTGTGATTGTGGTCAAGCGCTTGCTTATAAAGAATTAAAAAAACACCAAGATGACGTGCCACACTCTTTGTCCCAATCGGTTACTGTGCAAGTGTGCAATGCACTATTAGTGCGAGTTCTTTTGTTACGACCGATCAGTGATGTGGACACAAGCACACAAGAGAAGATAAATAAGACTCCCTACATCTTCTGGTTTCCCCGCATGATAAATAGTGGGAAGCGTCTTCATAGATTCAACTATTTGTAAATTCTCACTTGGTTGTTAGACTAGGGTCTGCTCCGTTGTCCACCAAGAACTTCGCGGAGAAGGCGTCTCTAGCGTCCACTGCTCTGTGCAGTAACGTTCTGCCGCGAGGGCCCCGTGCGTCGGCGTCTGCGGAATGTTGCAGCAGTGTGGTCGCGATGGATGCACTGCGTCCACGCAAGGCGAGCTCTAACGGCAGCTCTCCTCGAGAAGACATCGCGTTTACTATGTCTGTTAGCTGGAACAATAAAAAATAAAGCCTGATCATTATTGAGGAAAATTGGAAAAGTAGTCGCTAAAAATAGAGTAGTAAGATCTTTTAGTTAAAGTATAGGAATTTCAATGTCTTTTAGATAAGTCAAATTCATCGATAAGTTTCTTTTAACTCCTTATGATTTATTTGTCGCTGATTGCCTTCCCCGGTTTTTGGACCATCAAAGCAATACTTATAAAAGGGGATCAATAATTTAATTGGTCACTAGCCTTCAGGAAGATGAAGCTGTTTGTGATTGTGATTCTGATCATATTATACCTTATTATCTTAAACTCGATGCATAATCGTCTAGCTCGGCTTTAAAGAAGACATTCAGGATGCGCGTACATAAAAAGGGAATTTGACATAGCAACTGCCTAAATTAACAATGGTTGGGAAAACAATAACTTGCTTGACTACCCAATTTCCAAATCCATTGAGTAGGTACGGTTTGTAGAGCGGATCAAACTTTGCAAAGCCGTGGCGGTTTCGGCAAACAGCCGATAAAATTATAAAAAGATCTCACGCTACGGTTGCTCAAGTATTAAGTAATCCCGGAAACAATGATGCGAATGAGGTAACGAAAGCGTCATTTGTCATTACTGATGCGTATGCAGTCACAATTAGTTGCAATATCGATCACACACCAAATTGAATGTCTGAAACCTTCGCCGCTTCCTTAAGGATGCTACACACACCGCGACTCGACGTTGCAGCAGAGTGTGATGAATGATAAGCATTCACTTTCACATTTATACAATTTATCCAACGACAATTTAGATTGAAGGGTCTGATCAATTTTAACATGTAGAGAATACATATAAGAATTACATACATAGTATATATTTTACATTTACTGTCCAGGAATAGAAACATCTTTTTGGATTATGATCTTTTAAGTTTAGAGTTTTCTTATGAACGCTCGTTTGAATTATTGTAGCAAGGGAACAAATAAACCAAGCAGCATGCTCCTTAGTGGTTAAAAGTCAATTGGCAAATTGTCGGTAGCGATTCCGGGAAGATATACATATCCCGAACGATAATACTGTACTGATCATTATTAACATTGCCGATAATGACTACTACAACGACAAAACTGTCACCAATGCTACAGAAGAGCACGTACTAATGGAATTTTAGGATGACGTGACAAAATATATAAACATAATTGTTTTACGTATAATACCCACGTAAATTTACATTTTTACTTTACATTCCAAGCCTAAAGAAAGACTAAAATTAAATCGTCAATAAGATAGAAGTTGTTGATTGTTACGGTAGAACTTTTTAATTTCCATAGATCTAATAAGGCAGCAATGTCTGTTTTTAGGCGATTCTTCACATTTAAGATCTCAAGTGGATTTGAAAAATCAATAGACCTTTACAAATTACATGGCCAAGGGTGTCAGTGTGGATTAAGGTTATCGGACTTTCATTGTCTTGAAGGTCGACGCAATAACGCAAGACAAATTCATTCTCATCTGTTATTTAGATCGCGTTTGTCTCGACGACTTTTAAAACTTAACCGGTTTCAAAATAACCATTATTGTGTGGCATATAATATTAGGAATTTCTTTGATAAGAAATGCGGATTTCCAATTAAAAATAACGTTATTTGTGAACTTCGCAAGATAAGAATAATTGTTTCTTTTCCGAGCGGTCAAGTACACCGCATGTTGTTACGTAGAGTGACACAAATCCTTGCAAGATCGCGAGCGGTCTGCGCCGGCGCTGGTTGTTAGTAAAGACTTTACTACGCGCCGAGACACGCGTTGTTGCTCGTTTATAAGACTACGACGCGGATGCATTTCGTTTGTTAAATGTGTAAATATGTGTTATATATAGTGCAAACGTGCGAAATTAGTAATGTATATGTAGATTTTAGAGTTAAGGTAATTACCCCTTTTGACAGATTTAATACTTATCTTTATTTGAAGCAGTTTTAACTAAGTTGATTGAAATTACTAGAAAATCATTAAAAATGGCTCATACGTCATAAATGCGGCGTTAACGATTTATCGTTTTGAATCATTTACTTTACTTTTCATTGTAATCTTTTAAATGGAATTGTATGTCAGTACAAGCACCATGATTAAAAAATATATATATATTTTTTACAGGCTTTGTAGGAGTTTGTTTATTTGGAGCTAATCATACTGTTGCGTACGTTCTTACTAAGTAGAGACTCTACTTAATCAGTCTGGCACAGATAAAATCTGACATGATGCACAAGATGCGCGATGCATAAATATATTTGGCAAAAATAAAAAAAAAGACCTTGGTCTACACATTAAAATTCAGAATTGATTCCTGTTCTTAAAGTCTCTTGTTTTCTTAAACAGTGTCTTATTGATTTAAAGATAAAAGTCACAGTTGCCAATACTGCAACACACAATATTTATGCAATATTAACTGTACCATGCCGATATTACATCATAACGATCTATGTCAAAGTTTTATTGATTAATTTATTATAACCGTACAATAAGAACCGGATAAACTGGTTTACTATAAATATAATTATTATAATGTAATAAAATATGTGGTTAAACCGCGAAATAAGTCATAAATCATAAATGCAATAACATATAGTTAAATAAATGTAAGACAAGGGTCTTTAAATATAGGCTTTCGAACTTTCGTATTGCAACGTAATATTATGCTAAGCAACATAGTTACAATATGATCGTATAAGCATTGAGATTGCAAGAGGTGTCAGTGTCGCATTAATTACTGACAAAGTATAACAAACATAACTATGACCTAACAGCAAAGAGCAACTGTAGAGTTCCTTGCCGGCTCTTCTCAGTAGAATCTGCCTTCCGAACTGGCCGGCGCGGGCGGTAGTCTTGACATATTATAAGCGGGCACAAGCTCAGGCTGCCCCATATGAAATAAATAAATTCATTTAATTTTATCGATGCTATATTATTATGGTCGACATAATATGGTAGGGCCATTTTTTTAAAGGTGTGTAGGATTATCTTCTATCTTAAGCTCTTCTTCAGTAGCACAAGTATCTGCATATACATATGAAAACTTTTTTGGTATCTTTTTCTCGAATACGAGTACTTAGCATTTTATTTGCATTTCATTTTAATTAAGATAGCTTGAATGTCACTTATTTTCCTACCAAACTTAAAAAACTATGTATGTAATATATTATATAAAATAATAACATAGGTAATAAGCCTAACGCTAAGCGTATTTTAACTTGAAGGTCAACGATAAACGTGATGTTTTATTTATGGTCATCACAATATTATAAAAAACTTGCCAAAGTGTACTAAAATAGATTTTTGAGGTACAACTCTACCAAGCTAGTATTGTAGAGAAGGTATTACACAGAGTAGGTACTTATATCGTAGTTAACAAAGCCACGTGTCTTTATTATATTATTTTATTTTGAAAATCTCGATATAGGTACTACACATATTATAATATGTATGAATATATATTTATGAGAACCGGAACAGCGCTGCTTAAGCTACGTTCATCATTAAGTTATAAAACACTTAATATTTTGTGTATTTACTAAGAATAACAGAGTACCTGAGCCACAGTGTATTTTAAATATTATTGGAAATCCATTACGAATATAAAATTCCTTCGAAGTTTTGACGCGAGCCATATTATTTTATTCAATAGTAGTATTCCTATCAAAAGGTAAACTTTATATTAGTCATTACTCTTCCGTGGAATTATGATGATTTTAGTTGTAATTGTAAATGCAAGTAGCGTGTCTTCACTCGTCATCCGAATTACTCATTATTTGCGGTGCCGATTTTGAGGAATTTGATTTGTCTACATTACAGTGGAGTTAGTTATTAAGGATTCTGGATACATTATACTATGATTAGTTACAAATATATTTAATTGTTTAACTCAGTACCAACATTAGTTTAGTAGGCACGTTCGTTGACATTGGTTTTAAAATTTATTTGCAATATTTCTTATTATTATTTAAATCGATATGTAACCATTTGAATTCACATAGACAGATATACAAATTTTCAGACAATACTCAGACATAAAGAAACTGACACTTTAAAATGCAGTAGATAATTGGTTTTCCTTGATGTAAATCCGGTGTTTGACCACTAGTCAAATCAGCATCTTTTTATCAAACATGAAAACACGCGCTAAGTACCTGGGTATGCGAGCTTCTATGAAATACTGGCATGTGACGTCACAATGATTTGATGTGCTTTTTTTAGTTTGTTCTATAAATTAAAATGGTTATTACACTCAAACTTAACAAAGGACGTGGATTTTAAGTATTTTGGAAGACCCTCTATTTAATAATCACTGAGAATTTTTTTATTTTTGACATAAGCAAACACCGTAGTGTAACGCATTCACATTTATTGCAGCTGGTTACATAATTCCTGCCATATTGTTTTTTTTGTATTCAATCAAAATACTCATTACAGAGTTAATTTTCACGTGGAAACATTGTAAAATAATAAAGGAATTCCTACCTAATTACACGTACATACTTATACATACAGAGGTAAAATTAATGAATAGAATTGAACATACCTACACGGTCATTAATTGTTACGTAGGTATTCATACGCACCTATACAAATACGATTTGCGTACATATCTAAGAGTCTAATATAGTATATACGCTCTCCAATAATAAGGGGTTATGATAATAATGGTAGGGGGGTGTCTATTAGTGTTGTTATGGATATCCATATCCGTAACCGAAACTATCGGATATCTGAAATAAAAAAATATCCGTAACCGTAACTGAATCCGTAATAAAAGTTTTGGATAGTTTCGGATAGGGCGGAGTCTAACTAAATACTACACTCGTACGAATTAACTGTGCACTCCGCTGGAATGTGACACCTTCATCAGTTCACATTTTACAGTTCCTTAAAAAATTAATATCCGTAACCGAAACTATCGGATAATCCAAAATAATTTAATATCCATAACCGTAACCGAAACCGATATTATTTTTTACCAATATCCATATCCATATCCGGATCCGAAATTATATATCCATAACATCCCTAGTGTCTATCCGTCTGCTAACTTTACAAGGCCCATTGGGATAGGTAATCCACAATCATCAGCTCTCTCAATATTTTTCCTCCGAATGATGTTCTCTATTCGAAATCGTCATAAAAAATATTTTTTCATACAAAATACAAGAGTCAAGAGTAAAAAATCAATGAGTCAGTGAGTGAGTGAATCAGCACAAGCTGCTATAGATATACTTATTAAAAGCGCGAATTGACTGTTCGTTTTAAATTATTTATTAAATAAGTTACCTACTAGATAAATTAGTTCAAGTGCGGAAGGATAGTGCGGAATTTGATTGCACACCTCCTAATTTGAGAGCGAAGGTCGAATTAGCAGAATACATATTTTTTAAATAATTTACTTTTAATTTTTTGGAAAAACACTATATATGCCTCCACCGGGAGTGCCTTTCTGACGTGCCCGTGAACTTAGCAGAGCATATGCCAGCAGATCAAAAATAAAAAGGAGTTCCCTTCGCATGCAGAAGAGTTCTATAGTTCCTGATACTTTTTAAAGATAGTTCTGGCGTTTTTGCTAAAAAAATCGCAGTTGAAATAATGCTCTGCTAACTTCCGGTAGCAGATCATTTTCGAGCAAAGCGAAAAAAAAAGAGTTCTCTGTACGCACGTATCTCAGTTCTATAGTTCCTCATACTTTATAATGATAGTTCTGGCATATAAACCTAAAAAAAGTCAAATGAAAAAATCAATAAATTTTCAAATTTAGTCATCATAAGTAATTTAAAAAAATTCTAGCAGCTAGAACTCAAATCTCAGAACCTAGAACTCTACGATTTCTTATAGCTCATTAACTAAGCTATAAAATAAAGCTATTAATTAGCCCAGAACTCACAAAGAAGTCCCAGCAGAGCATAGAAGAATAGTTATAAACAATAAATTTTCAAACTTCACACCAAAAGTTGTTAAAAAATTTCCAGCTGCTAGAACTCTCATCTCAGGGGCTAGAATTCCTCGATTTATTATAGATTATTAACATAGCTATAAAGTAAAGCTATAAACTAGCCCAGAACTCTCAAAAACGTGCCAGCAGAGCATACCAGAAGAGTCATGATACACTAATTTTCAAACTTATTATCATAAGCCATGAAAAAAAATCCAGCTGATAGAACTCTGATCTCAGAGGCTAGAACTCCTCGATTTCATTAATATTATTGATAAAGCTATAAAAGAAAGCCATTAACTTGCCCAGAACTCTCAAAAAAGTGCCAGCAGAGCATACAAGAAGAGTCATAAACGATAAATTTTCAAACTTAAAAATCACAAGTTACTAAAAAAATTCCAGCTGCTAGAACTCTCATCTCAGGGGCTAGAACTCCTCGATTTCTTTAAGATTATTAACATACCTATTAAACAAAGCCATTAACTAGACAAGAACTCTCAAAAAAGTGCCAGCAGAGCATACAAGAAGAGTCATGATGCACTAATTTTCAAACTTATTATCATACGCCATGAAAAAAATTCCAGCTGCTAGAACTCTGATGTCAGAGGCTAGAACTCTTCGATTTCTTAAATATTATTGACAAAGCTATAAAACAAAGCCATTAACTAGACCAGAACTCTCAAAAAAGTGCCAGCAGAGCATACAAGAAGAGTCATAAACGATAAATTTTCAAACTTAAAAATCACAAGTTACTAAAAAAATTCCAGCTGCTAGAACTCTCATCTCAGGGGCTAGAACTCCTCGATTTCTTTAAGATTATTAACATACCTATTGAACAAAGCCATTAACTAGACCAGAACTCTCAAAAAAGTGCCAGCAGAGCATACAAGAAGAGTCATAAACGATAAATTTTCAAACTTAAAAATCACAAGTTACTAAAAAAAATCCAGCTGCTAGAACTCTGATGTCAGAGGCTAGAACTCCTCGATTTCTTAAAGATTATTAACATACCTATTAAACAAAGCCATTAACTAGACCAGAACTCTCAAAAAAGTGCCAGCAGAGCATACAAGAAGAGTCATGATGCACTAATTTTCAAACTTATTATCATACGCCATGAAAAAAATTCCAGCTGCTAGAACTCTGATGTCAGAGGCTAGAACTCCTCGATTTCTTAAATATTATTGACAAAGCTATAAAACGAAGCCATTAACTAAACCAGAACTCTCAAAAAAGTGCCAGCAGAGCATACAAGAAGAGTCATAAACGATAAATTTTCAAACTTAAAAATCACAAGTTACTAAAAAATTTCCAGCTGCTAGAACTCTCATCTCAGGGGCTAGAACTCCTCGATTTCTTAAAGATTATTAACATACCTATTGAACAAAGCCATTAACTAGACAAGAACTCTCAAAAAAGTGCCAGCAGAGCATACAAGAAGAGTCATGATGCACTAATTTTCAAACTTATTATCATACGCCATGAAAAAAATTCCAGCTGCTAGAACTCTGATGTCAGAGGCTAGAACTCCCCGATTTCTTAAATGTTATTGACAAAGCTATAAAACGAAGCCATCAACTAAACCAGAACTCTCAAAAAAGTGCCAGCAGAGCATACAAGAAGAGTCATAAACGATAAATTTTCAAACTTAAAAATCACAAGTTACTAAAAAATTTCCAGCTGCTAGAACTCTCATCTCAGGGGCTAGAACTCCTCGATTTCTTAAAGATTATTAACATACCTATTGAACAAAGCCATTAACTAGACCAGAACTCTCAAAAAAGTGCCAGCAGAGCATACAAGAAGAGTCATGATGCACTAATTTTCAAACTTATTATCATACGCCATGAAAAAAATTCCAGCTGCTAGAACTCTGATGTCAGAGGCTAGAACTCCTCGATTTCTTAAATATTATTGACAAAGCTATAAAACGAAGCCATCAACTAAACCAGAACTCTCAAAAAAGTGCCAGCAGAGCATACAAGAAGAGTCATAAACGATAAATTTTCAAACTTAAAAATCACAAGTTACTAAAAAATTTCCAGCTGCTAGAACTCTCATCTCAGGGGCTAGAACTCCTCGATTTCTTAAAGATTATTAACATACCTATTGAACAAAGCCATTAACTAGACAAGAACTCTCAAAAAAGTGCCAGCAGAGCATACAAGAAGAGTCATGATGCACTAATTTTCAAACTTATTATCATACGCCATGAAAAAAATTCCAGCTGCTAGAAATCTGATGTCAGAGGCTAGAACTCCTCGATTTCTTAAATGTTATTGACAAAGCTATAAAACGAAGCCATCAACTAAACCAGAACTCTCAAAAAAGTGTCAGCAGAGCATACAAGAAGAGTCATAAACGATAAATTTTCAAACTTAAAAATCACAAGTTACTAAAAAATTTCCAGCTGCTAGAACTCTCATCTCAGGGGCTAGAACTCCTCGATTTCTTAAAGATTATTAACATACCTATTGAACAAAGCCATTAACTAGACCAGAACTCTCAAAAAAGTGCCAGCAGAGCATACAAGAACTGTCATAAACGATAAATTTTCAAACTTAAAAATCACAAGTTACTAAAAAAATTCCAGCTGCTAGAACTCTCATCTCAGGGGCTAGAACTCCTCGATTTCTTTAAGATTATTAACATACCTATAAAACAAAGCCATTAACTAGACCAGAACTCTCAAAAAAGTGCCAGCAGAGCATACAAGAAGAGTCATGATGCACTAATTTTCAAACTTATTATCATACGCCATGAAAAAAATTCCAGCTGCTAGAACTCTGATCTCAGAGGCTAGAACTCCTCGATTTCTTAAATATTATTGACAAAGCTATAAAACGAAGCCATCAACTAAACCAGAACTCTCAAAAAAGTGCCAGCAGAGCATACAAGAAGAGTCATAAACGATAAATTTTCAAACTTGTTTAGTTAATGGCTTTGTTCAATAGGTATGTTAATAATCTTTAAGAAATCGAGGAGTTCTAGCCCCTGAGATGAGAGTTCTAGCAGCTGGAAATTTTTTAGTAACTTGTGATTTTTAAGTTTGAAAATTTATCGTTTATGACAGTTCTTGTATGCTCTGCTGGCACTTTTTTGAGAGTTCTGGTCTAGTTAATGGCTTTTTTCAATAGGTATGTTAATAATCTTAAAGAAATCGAGGAGTTCTAGCCCCTGAGATGAGAGTTCTAGCAGCTGGAAATTTTTTAGTAACTTGTGATTTTTAAGTTTGAAAATTTATCGTTTATGACTCTTCTTGTATGCTCTGCTGGCACTTTTTTGAGAGTTCTGGTTTAGTTGATGGCTTCGTTTTATAGCTTTGTCAATAACATTTAAGAAATCGAAGAGTTCTAGCCTCTGACATCAGAGTTCTAGCAGCTGGAATTTTTTTCATGGCGTATGATAATAAGTTTGAAAATTAGTGCATCATGACTCTTCTTGTATGCTCTGCTGGCACTTTTTTGAGAGTTCTGGTCTAGTTAATGGCTTTGTTTTATAGGTATGTTAATAATCTTAAAGAAATCGAGGAGTTCTAGCCCCTGAGATGAGAGTTCTAGCAGCTGGAATTTTTTTAGTAACTTGTGATTTTTAAGTTTGAAAATTTATCGTTTATGACTCTTCTTGTATGCTCTGCTGGCACTTTTTTGAGAGTTCTGGTTTAGTTGATGGCTTTGTTCAATAGGTATGTTAATAATCTTTAAGAAATCGAGGAGTTCTAGCCCCTGAGATGAGAGTTCTAGCAGCTGGAATTTTTTTAGTAACTTGTGATTTTTAAGTTTGAAAATTTATCGTTTATGACTCTTCTTGTATGCTCTGCTGGCACTTTTTTGAGAGTTCTGGTTTAGTTGATGGCTTCGTTTTATAGCTTTGTCAATAATATTTAAGAAATCGAGGAGTTCTAGCCTCTGAGATCAGAGTTCTAGCAGCTGGAATTTTTTTCATGGCGTATGATAATAAGTTTGAAAATTAGTGCATCATGACTCTTCTTGTATGCTCTGCTGGCACTTTTTGGAGAGTTCTGGTCTAGTTAATGGCTTTGTTCAATAGGTATGTTAATAATCTTAAAGAAATCGAGGAGTTCTAGCCCCTGAGATGAGAGTTCTAGCAGCTGGATTTTTTTTAGTAACTTGTGATTTTTAAGTTTGAAAATTTATCGTTCATGACTCTTCTTGTATGCTCTGCTGGCACTTTTTTGAGAGTTCTGGTTTAGTTGATGGCTTCGTTTTATAGCTTTGTCAATAATATTAAAGAAATCGAGGAGTTCTAGCCTCTGAGATCAGAGTTCTAGCAGCTGGAATTTTTTTCATGGCGTATGATAATAAGTTTGAAAATTAGTGCATCATGACTCTTCTTGTATGCTCTGCTGGCACTTTTTTGAGAGTTCTGGTCTAGTTAATGGCTTTGTTTTATAGGTATGTTAATAATCTTAAAGAAATCGAGGAGTTCTAGCCCCTGAGATGAGAGTTCTAGCAGCTGGAATTTTTTTAGTAACTTGTGATTTTTAAGTTTGAAAATTTATCGTTTATGACTCTTCTTGTATGCTCTGCTGGCACTTTTTTGAGAGTTCTGGTTTAGTTGATGGCTTTGTTCAATAGGTATGTTAATAATCTTAAAGAAATCGAGGAGTTCTAGCCCCTGAGATGAGAGTTCTAGCAGCTGGAATTTTTTTAGTAACTTGTGATTTTTAAGTTTGAAAATTTATCGTTCATGACTCTTCTTGTATGCTCTGCTGGCACTTTTTTGAGAGTTCTGGTTTAGTTGATGGCTTCGTTTTATAGCTTTGTCAATAATATTAAAGAAATCGAGGAGTTCTAGCCCCTGAGATGAGAGTTCTAGCAGCTGGAAATTTTTTAGTAACTTGTGATTTTTAAGTTTGAAAATTTATCGTTTATGACTCTTCTTGTATGCTCTGCTGGCACTTTTTTGAGAGTTCTGGTTTAGTTGATGGCTTCGTTTTATAGCTTTGTCAATAATATTTAAGAAATCGAGGATTTCTAGCCTCTGACATCAGAGTTCTAGCAGCTGGAATTTTTTTCATGGCGTATGATAATAAGTTTGAAAATTAGTGCATCATGACTCTTCTTGTATGCTCTGCTGGCACTTTTTTGAGAGTTCTGGTCTAGTTAATGGCTTTGTTCAATAGGTATGTTAATAATCTTTAAGAAATCGAGGAGTTCTAGCCCCTGAGATGAGAGTTCTAGCAGCTGGAATTTTTTTAGTAACTTGTGATTTTTAAGTTTGAAAATTTATCGTTTATGACTCTTCTTGTATGCTCTGCTGGCACTTTTTTGAGAGTTCTGGTTTAGTTGATGGCTTCGTTTTATAGCTTTGTCAATAATATTAAAGAAATCGAGGAGTTCTAGCCTCTGACATCAGAGTTCTAGCAGCTGGAATTTTTTTCATGGCGTATGATAATAAGTTTGAAAATTAGTGCATCATGACTATTCTTGTATGCTCTGCTGGCACTTTTTTGAGAGTTCTGGTCTAGTTAATGGCTTTGTTCAATAGGTATGTTAATAATCTTTAAGAAATTGAGGAGTTCTAGCCCCTGAGATGAGAGTTCTAGCAGCTGGAAATTTTTTAGTAACTTGTGATTTTTAAGTTTGAAAATTTATCGTTTATGACTCTTCTTGTATGCTCTGCTGGCACTTTTTTGAGAGTTCTGGTTTAGTTGATGGCTTCGTTTTATAGCTTTGTCAATAATATTTAAGAAATCGAGGAGTTCTAGCCTCTGAGATCAGAGTTCTAGCAGCTGGAATTTTTTTCATGGCGTATGATAATAAGTTTGAAAATTAGTGCATCATGACTCTTCTTGTATGCTCTGCTGGCACTTTTTGGAGAGTTCTGGTCTAGTTAATGGCTTTGTTCAATAGGTATGTTAATAATCTTAAAGAAATCGAGGAGTTCTAGCCCCTGAGATGAGAGTTCTAGCAGCTGGAAATTTTTTAGTAACTTGTGATTTTTAAGTTTGAAAATTTATCGTTTATGACTCTTCTTGTATGCTCTGCTGGCACTTTTTTGAGAGTTCTGGTTTAGTTGATGGCTTCGTTTTATAGCTATGTCAATAAAATTTAAGAAATCGAAGAGTTCTAGCCTCTGACATCAGAGTTCTAGCAGCTGGAATTTTTTTCATGGCGTATGATAATAAGTTTGAAAATTAGTGCATCATGACTATTCTTGTATGCTCTGCTGGTACTTTTTTGAGAGTTCTGGTCTAGTTAATGGCTTTGTTCAATAGGTATGTTAATAATCTTTAAGAAATCGAGGAGTTCTAGCCCCTGAGATGAGAGTTCTAGCAGCTGGAATTTTTTTAGTAACTTGTGATTTTTAAGTTTGAAAATTTATCGTTTATGACTCTTCTTGTATGCTCTGCTGGCACTTTTTTGAGAGTTCTGGTTTAGTTGATGGCTTCGTTTTATAGCTTTGTCAATAATATTAAAGAAATCGAGGAGTTCTAGCCTCTGAGATCAGAGTTCTAGCAGCTGGAATTTTTTTCATGGCGTATGATAATAAGTTTGAAAATTAGTGCATCATGACTCTTCTTGTATGCTCTGCTGGCACTTTTTTGAGAGTTCTGGTCTAGTTAATGGCTTTGTTCAATAGGTATGTTAATAATCTTTAAGAAATCGAGGAGTTCTAGCCCCTGAGATGAGAGTTCTAGCAGCTGGAAATTTTTTAGTAACTTGTGATTTTTAAGTTTGAAAATTTATCGTTTATGACTCTTCTTGTATGCTCTGCTGGCACTTTTTTGAGAGTTCTGGTTTAGTTGATGGCTTCGTTTTATAGCTTTGTCAATAACATTTAAGAAATCGAGGAGTTCTAGCCTCTGACATCAGAGTTCTAGCAGCTGGAATTTTTTTCATGGCGTATGATAATAAGTTTGAAAATTAGTGCATCATGACTATTCTTGTATGCTCTGCTGGCACTTTTTTGAGAGTTCTGGTCTAGTTAATGGCTTTGTTCAATAGGTATGTTAATAATCTTTAAGAAATTGAGGAGTTCTAGCCCCTGAGATGAGAGTTCTAGCAGCTGGAAATTTTTTAGTAACTTGTGATTTTTAAGTTTGAAAATTTATCGTTTATGACTCTTCTTGTATGCTCTGCTGGCACTTTTTTGAGAGTTCTGGTTTAGTTGATGGCTTCGTTTTATAGCTTTGTCAATAATATTTAAGAAATCGAGGAGTTCTAGCCTCTGAGATCAGAGTTCTAGCAGCTGGAATTTTTTTCATGGCGTATGATAATAAGTTTGAAAATTAGTGCATCATGACTCTTCTTGTATGCTCTGCTGGCACTTTTTGGAGAGTTCTGGTCTAGTTCATGGCTTTGTTCAATAGGTATGTTAATAATCTTAAAGAAATCGAGGAGTTCTAGCCCCTGAGATGAGAGTTCTAGCAGCTGGAATTTTTTTAGTAACTTGTGATTTTTAAGTTTGAAAATTTATCGTTCATGACTCTTCTTGTATGCTCTGCTGGCACTTTTTTGAGAGTTCTGGTTTAGTTGATGGCTTCGTTTTATAGCTTTGTCAATAATATTAAAGAAATCGAGGAGTTCTAGCCCCTGAGATGAGAGTTCTAGCAGCTGGAAATTTTTTAGTAACTTGTGATTTTTAAGTTTGAAAATTTATCGTTTATGACTCTTCTTGTATGCTCTGCTGGCACTTTTTTGAGAGTTCTGGTTTAGTTGATGGCTTCGTTTTATAGCTTTGTCAATAATATTTAAGAAATCGAGGATTTCTAGCCTCTGACATCAGAGTTCTAGCAGCTGGAATTTTTTTCATGGCGTATGATAATAAGTTTGAAAATTAGTGCATCATGACTCTTCTTGTATGCTCTGCTGGCACTTTTTTGAGAGTTCTGGTCTAGTTAATGGCTTTGTTCAATAGGTATGTTAATAATCTTTAAGAAATCGAGGAGTTCTAGCCCCTGAGATGAGAGTTCTAGCAGCTGGAATTTTTTTAGTAACTTGTGATTTTTAAGTTTGAAAATTTATCGTTTATGACTCTTCTTGTATGCTCTGCTGGCACTTTTTTGAGAGTTCTGGTTTAGTTGATGGCTTCGTTTTATAGCTTTGTCAATAACATTTAAGAAATCGAGGAGTTCTAGCCTCTGACATCAGAGTTCTAGCAGCTGGAATTTTTTTCATGGCGTATGATAATAAGTTTGAAAATTAGTGCATCATGACTATTCTTGTATGCTCTGCTGGCACTTTTTTGAGAGTTCTGGTCTAGTTAATGGCTTTGTTCAATAGGTATGTTAATAATCTTTAAGAAATTGAGGAGTTCTAGCCCCTGAGATGAGAGTTCTAGCAGCTGGAAATTTTTTAGTAACTTGTGATTTTTAAGTTTGAAAATTTATCGTTTATGACTCTTCTTGTATGCTCTGCTGGCACTTTTTTGAGAGTTCTGGTTTAGTTGATGGCTTCGTTTTATAGCTTTGTCAGTAATATTTAAGAAATCGAGGAGTTCTAGCCTCTGAGATCAGAGTTCTAGCAGCTGGAATTTTTTTCATGGCGTATGATAATAAGTTTGAAAATTAGTGCATCATGACTCTTCTTGTATGCTCTGCTGGCACTTTTTGGAGAGTTCTGGTCTAGTTAATGGCTTTGTTCAATAGGTATGTTAATAATCTTAAAGAAATCGAGGAGTTCTAGCCCCTGAGATGAGAGTTCTAGCAGCTGGAAATTTTTTAGTAACTTGTGATTTTTAAGTTTGAAAATTTATCGTTTATGACTCTTCTTGTATGCTCTGCTGGCACTTTTTTGAGAGTTCTGGTTTAGTTGATGGCTTCGTTTTATAGCTTTGTCAATAACATTTAAGAAATCGAAGAGTTCTAGCCTCTGACATCAGAGTTCTAGCAGCTGGAATTTTTTTCATGGCGTATGATAATAAGTTTGAAAATTAGTGCATCATGACTATTCTTGTATGCTCTGCTGGTACTTTTTTGAGAGTTCTGGTCTAGTTAATGGCTTTGTTCAATAGGTATGTTAATAATCTTTAAGAAATCGAGGAGTTCTAGCCCCTGAGATGAGAGTTCTAGCAGCTGGAATTTTTTTAGTAACTTGTGATTTTTAAGTTTGAAAATTTATCGTTTATGACTCTTCTTGTATGCTCTGCTGGCACTTTTTTGAGAGTTCTGGTTTAGTTGATGGCTTCGTTTTATAGCTTTGTCAATAATATTAAAGAAATCGAGGAGTTCTAGCCTCTGAGATCAGAGTTCTAGCAGCTGGAATTTTTTTCATGGCGTATGATAATAAGTTTGAAAATTAGTGCATCATGACTCTTCTTGTATGCTCTGCTGGCACTTTTTTGAGAGTTCTGGTCTAGTTAATGGCTTTGTTTTATAGGTATGTTAATAATCTTAAAGAAATCGAGGAGTTCTAGCCCCTGAGATGAGAGTTCTAGCAGCTGGAATTTTTTTAGTAACTTGTGATTTTTAAGTTTGAAAATTTATCGTTTATGACTCTTCTTGTATGCTCTGCTGGCACTTTTTTGAGAGTTCTGGTTTAGTTGATGGCTTTGTTCAATAGGTATGTTAATAATCTTAAAGAAATCGAGGAGTTCTAGCCCCTGAGATGAGAGTTCTAGCAGCTGGAAATTTTTTAGTAACTTGTGATTTTTAAGTTTGAAAATTTATCGTTCATGACTCTTCTTGTATGCTCTGCTGGCACTTTTTTGAGAGTTCTGGTCTAGTTAATGGCTTTGTTTTATAGCTTTGTCAATAATATTTAAGAAATCGAGGAGTTCTAGCCTCTGACATCAGAGTTCTAGCAGCTGGAATTTTTTTCATGGCGTATGATAATAAGTTTGAAAATTAGTGCATCATGACTCTTCTTGTATGCTCTGCTGGCACTTTTTTGAGAGTTCTTGTCTAGTTAATGGCTTTGTTTAATAGGTATGTTAATAATCTTAAAGAAATCGAGGAGTTCTAGCCCCTGAGATGAGAGTTCTAGCAGCTGGAATTTTTTTAGTAACTTGTGATTTTTAAGTTTGAAAATTTATCGTTTATGACTCTTCTTGTATGCTCTGCTGGCACTTTTTTGAGAGTTCTGGGCAAGTTTATGGCTTTCTTTTATAGCTTTATCAATAATATTAATGAAATCGAGGAGTTCTAGCCTCTGAGATCCGAGTTCTATCAGCTGGATTTTTTTTCATGGCTTATGATAATAAGTTTGAAAATTAGTGTATCATGACTCTTCTGGTATGCTCTGCTGGCACGTTTTTGAGAGTTCTGGGCTAGTTTATAGCTTTATTTTATAGCTATGTTAATAATCTATAATAAATCGAGGAGTTCTAGCCCCTGAGATGAGAGTTCTAGCAGCTGGAAATTTTTTAACAACTTTTGGTGTGAAGTTTGAAAATTTATTGTTTATAACTATTCTTCTATGCTCTGCTGGGACTTCTTTGTGAGTTCTGGGCTAATTAATAGCTTTATTTTATAGCTTAGTTAATGAGCTATAAGAAATCGTAGAGTTCTAGGTTCTGAGATTTGAGTTCTAGCTGCTAGAATTTTTTTAAATTACTTATGATGACTAAATTTGAAAATTTATTGATTTTTTCATTTGACTTTTTTTAGGTTTATATGCCAGAACTATCATTATAAAGTATGAGGAACTATAGAACTGAGATACGTGCGTACAGAGAACTCTTTTTTTTTCGCTTTGCTCGAAAATGATCTGCTACCGGAAGTTAGCAGAGCATTATTTCAACTGCGATTTTTTTAGCAAAAACGCCAGAACTATCTTTAAAAAGTATCAGGAACTATAGAACTCTTCTGCATGCGAAGGGAACTCCTTTTTATTTTTGATCTGCTGGCATATGCTCTGCTAAGTTCACGGGCACCTTTCTGACTTCGTGTTTTAGATGTCCTCGCCAAGGCTCGGCCGTCTGACTCACACTCGATCAGAAAACGCTTACTTCCCGGTCTCGTGCAGTAATGTAGGTACTACTTGCAGTTAGTAAGATATTCTTGAAAAATAATAGAAGGATAACAGGATACTGGATGACTATAAATTAATAGATGATATCCACGACTTAGCGCGCGAAAACTTGGGATTATAAAAATTCCGTGATAGAAAAAAGTCTATGTCCGCCTCCGAAATAGAAGATTTCCAGTACCAAACGTCAAAACTCGAAATCGCTGCAATTTTAACTGCATACTATGCAGCGTGACGCGTGACTTGCACTGTACATCTGAGGTGCGGGAATTTGTTGTTAAAGACTTGCTTTATTATTATGGCCGAATGGTTGAAATGGGTACACTGAAAACGCTGTTTCCGTTATTGCCAAATTAAATAAATCTTGTTATCAAAAAAGTCGCTGCACCTAGGCTCTTCTGTGCAAGTGCACTCCGATGCCGATGCGCCTTATAGTCTACGTAACAATAATTATAAAAACATTAAAATTTTATCATTTAAGTACATCATTAATTCATAGTTAGCAATTGACCCCAAACTTTTCAACATACCTATGCTCACGGCAGATCTCTGTTAGATATATCATATACATACCTACATTATAATGTTTAAATGTGTAAATAAAATAACAATAGCACAATGTCATCACTGTATGTCTTAATATCAATTTTACTTTTTGCATTTGCTTATTCTGGTGACTGCGCCGTTGTTAGTAAGACCATGGAAAGTGCGTTTTGTGTCCTAAATGCTAAAAACAATTTATGAGCCGTCTTGCCTCTAAGAAATAGTTTATCTAAGACATTTATGAGCCATATATCTCATTATTATATTGCGAGTTGCAACCGGTATGGAAACCTTGAAAACCTCCTCCATTAGTAGTTGCGACGCAACTTATAGCATAAAGCCTACGCCTAAAACCCGCAATTTTTAGCCAAATAGAACTTTGCGAATTCGTCAAATTAGCATACTTATATTAAAGGCTTTGTAACTTTATTTTTGAATATTATTGTAAATTGAACAATTGAAAAGAGCAACCGCCGAGTTTCTTGCTGGTTCTTCTCGGTAGGAACGGCATTCCGAACCAGTGGTAAATTATTTGACGATTCAAAAGCACTTGTAAAAGTTTATTTGAATAAAAATCTATTCTATTCTATTCTATTTCATTGTTTGAATAGAGACAGATTCTTTTTAGTTTGCTTTAGAACCTAGCTACCTATAGTGCTATTTAGCGCTTACCTATAGGGAATAAAAAAAAAAAACTTAGAATGGCGACTTGAGATTTTAGATCGGAAATGTTATAAGTACTTAAATGTATAATAAAATTAATTTGTCGACATCTAAAATTGAGTGCTAATTTTAGGTCGGCCTTGATGTAAACATAAATCTTACATTTTCCCTTTGAAATGAATGACTGGGACTTTGAAACTGAATCGAGCAACTCAGATAAAGATATTTTCTATTTTGTTGCAGTCTCGATGACAACGCAACCTTGTCACAGCCAATGGAATCAGGAAACTTGCTGACTTAAAGTAATGTTACGCAAACGTTAACTGGACCAAACACCGCGAGTGACTAGAACCATGGAGCAATACCTACTGGCCGTGGCGGGTCTCTTGTCATTTGTGATTACAGGTGCGTTTTTTTACTTGGTAATTTTTTTGTAAATCTCGTTACAAATTAAGGACAGGAATTAGTCTGAAGATAGTTCCCATATCGTATAGTGATCGCACCCATTAATTAGATGCATTCTTTCTTGAGTTCAGGTTAAGTCTAAGGTTAACTACGCTATGTTACATAATTAACATCCACGTTTCTAAGATCTTCATATGTTAAATAACTCTGAACTGCAATTTAATCTAGCAACTCTAATGATGGAATTAGTCGGTTGTTATTTTTAAACATAATAGACACACCTTGGACCATAATCACACCTAATGAAAAGTGAATATGTGGGTTAAGATGAGATGGTAGACGTGAGCCTAGATTCAAAAGATGCCTATTCACTCATAGATTTTTAAAGATACCTAGATTGTGGGAGTTAAAAAACACAGATCTCGGAAACAAGGGCTACTAGCCCATGCGTTACAAAAATGAAAACGCAAACCGTTTTGCAAGTCTATGGAATATCGACGACAAAAATCTGTCCGGTGCATGTATGATGTAGTATTATTGAAATGGTTACGGGGTACCGGATCGATAAGTTACAGAGTTTATCTGAGATGAAAAATAAAATATGAATTTAAAATATTATGTTGCTTCATTTACCCGCATTGTTATGCGGCACCTAAAATAAAAATAAATAATTTTATGAATCTATTAATTTAATTCCGGCTTTACATTTCACAAAAAACAAATAAATAATGTATTTGCATGCCAACTTGGATTGGTACAGCTGGCCAATATTTTATTATGAATTTACACCTTTATGTACCTGTATCTGCAAATAAATGAAATTGAATTGAATTGAAAAAAAAAAACTTGCCTGTGTTGTTATAGCAATATCACGCGTAACATATTACGAGCTCTGTTACTTCAAAGTTGATTAGGTAAAATGATAAAACAGCCAACCATAAAGTATGCTGTAATCTTAATGAGTTATAAATTTCATTTGCACTCCAAAATTAAATACGGTGTTAAAGAAAATAAATGGTGATGTTTGCTCTTTCGAGCAATATAGAAATTCTATCGAGATTTTTTTGCAGTGTATAAATAAAGCTTCTATTAAAATGTTTGATGATGGATGAGTGATGATCCAGCGAAGAGACTTTGAAAGTCATTCATACATGTTGCAGTTTAACCTAAAACAAAGACCGATTCACAAAAAGTAATGGCTCTACTCATTCTATATCATCAATTTGAGTTAGAAATATCAAAATGATATGGAAAAAGTTTTTTTTTATATGTATATAGACAGATATAGGTGAATATTACAGTTAACACTGTAGCGTAGTGTAAGCCTAGAGAACTTATCGATGTGTTCAGATTTCGCTTAGTGACCTAAGTTTGGCTACTTTGGAACAGTTCTACAGAATGCTGTAGAGCTATGAAACCAATTGTGTTCCAAGCGAAGTTCAATTTATTTATTCACATATTTAAACAACTTTATTGTTAACAAAATTACAAAGAGTAAGAATACAGGATACACTTAAAAAACAAAGGGCGACCTTATCACTTTAAATTAATTAAAATAAAAAAATATTATGTGACACAATTTAAAATTTTGCAATTCAAACATATTCAATTATGTCAAAGGCATCCATTACGATAGATTCATTCATTATAAAATAAAAGTTACAGAATTTTGAAAAAGGCTGTAAGGCTCATCGCGCGCCTTGAATTGTCTTATCACAACAATTATAATATTCATTATAGGTATTATGTACAAAACATAATATATTTCTAATAAAACATGGTTCTGTGCGATTCATACAAATTCGGTAGAGTTTTATTTAAACAAAACAATACAAATATTTAGGAAGTTTAAAAAAATACGTTAAATGTATTGTACCTACCTACCATTAATCGGAGAGCGGCGCCAGAGTAACACCAATGAATCACTTATGATAACTTTTTGTTGTTATAATAAAAATTCCCACATCTCAATAGAATTCACTGAATATTGAGGTTTATGACTCATAATTATATTTAGTTACATTAAGGATACAAGAGAATATTCTAATTGAATTACAGTGGTTTAGTAATTATTTGTTTGTCTAACAACGCCACTGAATAAATCGTATAAAATCAACGAAAACAAAGCAATAGGAGCAGCTATAGCAATAAGTCTATATCCCGGAGTTGGATCTCTAAAATCGTAACATAGGCCATGATAGATTCTGCCCTTCTCTACACACATAGATCCTGGACGTCCTGGTACATAAATTGATTCATCAGAATCACATCTAGCCTCACTTTCATCAATGAACGTGTATTTCGCAACCAACCGAGCGGTCATGCTTCTCGTTCCATTTTTAAAATCGCCAGATTGTTTTCGTACCCAGCCTTCTTTGTATAGTTTAATTAAGTTATCCACTCCCCAGTGTGATTCTGCTGTATTTGATTCTGTCACAGTTGATGCCGTTGTACGAACAACGTTTTTAATAGCCATCTTATTTGTTTTAAGTGAAGCGTTATTAGTAGGGAATTTAAGTAAACTGCGCCATTTTATACCTAAAGATGCTAGGTATATAAGATCTGTTATATTTTCATTATTGCGTAAGTATCCAATGTCGTTGTGTGCAATTATACCACAATATAATTTAGTATCCAGATAAAATTGAGCACCTGGTGAAAAATTACAAACAACTCTTTTATCACCATTGGATCTTTCACCGAATGCGCAACCAATTTTACTCGTTTTGGCCCAAAGCAATTGAACTGTGTGGAAAGTGGATACCGAACTGCGACCACACTGCACATCTCGTTTTATCAAGTTTTTTCCAGCACTGGAATACCAAATGTGTATACAACCAATAATAGGATTTATATAGCATTCAGGCCGGGGTACACTGTAAAAGAAGAAAACGTGTTATGAAATATAGTCTCTTCATAACATAAAGGGTACCTAATTCAAATACGTATAGAATATGTATGTGTATTGTGCTCGTTGAACTATAGTATCTAAATTACCATTCCGAAAAACTTTTCGAAGAATGCGAACAGCAATATTTTGCATATTTAGTACATTCTAAGTGAGAAACTAAATTTCCATCAAGACCAGAACATGGAGCCGAACCAGGCAAACACTGCCGCAGCCACGCTTGAGCCATATCTTCTAAATCGTAATCATATGTTATTTGTTTCATATTTGCAGCACTAGGTAAATGTGAATACTTTTTCGATACACCATTGGCGACATGGTTTCGCATTGTATTTATTGTGTTCACTAAAGTAGACTGGTCTAAAATATTTGGCACATACACCTTATATTCTTTATCACATATATTTGATATAACAGGACTTGGAAATAGACAAAGAGTATGGTCTCCATAACAAGGCTCTACTTCACACCATTTATTAATAACGTGCGATATCGGTGGTTCCACTGGTTTATAACTTTTAGTCATTTCAGTCGAGGATTCGATAACATTTACTAAGTTTCCTCCATAAATCAGAAAAACATCATATTTTTTCTTTTTTGCGCCCAACTCTCCATACAAAATAGGCAGATCCCAGCACGGAAAATCTTGTGGAACATACCAAGTTTTATCATATATGTATTTTGTTTCATTAAAGGTAAGATCTTGATCTACAGCGGGTTCCAAATTATAGAATTTAGCATAAGGAATATCAGGTTCAGTCTTGTTTTGAGATTTTAATAACTTCTCTTCTTCAACTTGATTTCGTAATGCTTGCAAGCTATCTTCATCTGTATCAGTGTCGTATTTATAATCATATTCTTCAAAGGAATTAATTCTTATCGACAAAGTATTGTGGGAAGCGTTTCGTACAGATTTTATAGTTGAAAAAGTGCTATCATTACCACCTTTCAGGTATAAGGTAGGTGTAGTTTTTGAAGTATGTTTTTTTTCTAATCGTGCATTTTTTTCTCTAGCAATATTGTAAGATAACAATATAATGTCTTCTTCATCATCTTTATTAATATTTTTATAGCTAAACAGAGCAGTACTAACAGATATATTAGTTTTGGGTGAAAGGTTGATTTCTAATGTTCTTCGAGCATCAGATTTGTTTGTTATAGTATGCGACGTATCGTGGGTTTCATCTTGATCTATATAATATTCTTCACCAATACCTAACGATTTGGCTATTAATGCGAATAGTATAAGAATTTTTTTATTTGTATAATACATTTTATGACTTTATTAGAGCCATGGCCCATGACCTCCTTGATTTATTTTCCTAGGATATGATATTTTATGAAATAATTATACGTTCTACGGAGATTTGATACAAAACGCTATATTTGATCTACCAATCGGACATTTACTTTAATAAAAGTAAACCTTTTAAGACAATTTTCATCATCTGTAAAAAAGGAGATAATATAAAAGTGAATCCAAAATTACACCGATCGCTTAAAGACTACAGAATCAAAAACTCAGGACACAAGGTTCCATTAGCGGTCGTCCACCGACGCATGCGTAATGTGAACATGCGTGGGTGTTGAAGAAGTAAATGACTCATCGTGGCAAAACAATGGACACGATTGAATACCTTAACATAAATAGCTTTATAATACAAATATGTTTATTCTCATTCATGTATTGACAAAATTTTATTGCTTCTCTGCTCTTCTTAAAATTAAAAAATCTCATTGATAACTTAAAAAAGGTATATAATATTAAACCTGAAATTTTTCTGGCAGGATTTTGTAAGAATTTGAGTAGGTACAATTGATGATATAATAGGTATTCATGGTAAAGTTTATGTAATATAGGTACGTACCTACGCATGACCTGTGAGCTTGTGACACAGTTAAATTATACCGATTAAATTCTCAAACTATTAATAATTTACAATTCAAATTACTACTTTGTAAAAGCCTTGAGAAGCTAAAAACAAAAATTAAAATATACTTTAGTATTTTCTTGACGTAATCGTTGATATACCTAGTCAACAATATATCGCTACTACCAATGTGAATAAATCACTCTTAAGAATGATATTTTGAATATATTAATACTAGAGTATTTCGGTTTTTAAAATTCCGCAGGAACCCTTTGATTTTCCGGGATAAAAAGAACCCTATGTCCTTCCCCGAGATGTAGCACATGTCTGTAACTTTAATTGAAATCGGTTTAGCGGTTGGGCCGTGAAAACGTAGACAGACAGACACACTTTCGCATTTATAATATTAGTATAGATTTATCCTACAACTTGTTTACGTATATTTCATTGTTGGTTACAGGAGTCTCATCGCTACAGTGTTACCAGTGCCTGATCAATCCACCCCTCGGCCAATACTACAACACAACGAAGAACCTCTGCGTTCACTTCGACTACACCGAAAGGTTTATAGTCGAGTGTCCATTTTCTACTATGTGTATGAAACAGGAATTTCACCTCGACATTCAGAATGGCGGTAAGCAGATTGCTCTTGTATACTTTGAATAGAACAGTTTTTTCGAAGGATGGATAATAAGTCTATTAATCTACGATCAAAGTCAATGATCGTGATCTAGACTGACCGTGTTAGACGCAGATTAGCGGTCTGTCTGGATCGCGGTCATTGATTTTAAGCTAAGATCTCATGTCAATTGACTGCGTTCTGGCCTACCGGCACCTATAAAGGGTTGATTCACAATAACACAGTCTAATTTAAAATATGTCTTCATTTGTTTCTCGCTAGTTTGTGCAATTTTTGAGGTAAAGCAAGGGTAAAGCGTAATGCTATGTAATATTTTAGATTGACGCTTCGATTAGCTTTGACTCTATTTCATTGTGTATCGACCCTAAGATAGAGTTAGAGTGTAATGGGTATATGGCGTGAAATACAGGCAAATACATCGCGTTATAGAAACAATCAATATTTACTTAAAATACATAAATCATAGGTTTAAAACATTAGGTAATCGATAGAACGTGTTGAGTGTTGACGCCAGACAAACAAGGGCAATGGTAATAACACAAGGCCAAATGTCAATAATTAATTAATATGCAATATTAGCCTGTTGGGTCTTTGTCAAGGGGAATAGATGTTGTAAACACGTTAAAACGCAATAGGCCTATAAGCTATAATCATGTAATACTTCTAAGATATTATTCTTAATACTTCTGAGATTAGATATAATGTGACCGGCTAAAACAAGTAGGTAAGATAATAACAAAGGCTAAACAATTCGTCTGTGACTTTAAACTTGTATCGGATGTTGGTCAAGGTAAATAGCTATTTCATATATCGTCATACATTATTAAAATTATCTTAATATAAAAGTGCATACACGTATAGACTACAGGCCCATGTTCAAAAATGGATGGGTCATATGAACCACCAGGTGACGTATACAGGACGATATAAGAGCATAAAATAATAAGATTCAGCACTATGCCGTCACTTGTAAGCTGTCCAACAGAGTGCTGGTGAGAATTCAAAAGTGCAGGTAGAGTGAGTACATTTTGGTCATATATTTTTGTACGGCATTTTTACCATCGATAATTGCTATATTTTATTAATCTATGAATATTTAAACTTTTGCAATAATTTGAAAAATTCAGTTTTTTTATTTCTCTATAATTTTTTTTAGAACAGTTTCTTTTGAACGGCAATACTATATAACAATAGTATTTTACACTATCATATTAAAAAAAAAGTTGCCGTACAGAGTCAAATGATTTTACAGCTTTAAAAATCAAGTATACCATGAAATTAAGATAATTATTGATACACATTCAAATGAACACTAATTTTTTGACGGCATTATTTTTAATAGTACTTTTGAGTGCTAGATAATGTTTTGGAACCAAAGCCGTACTTTTTCAAATCACCCCCCGGACCACGGAAAGAGAGGGGGTTGCTACCCTCGATTTTTTCCCCTTGTCGCATGATTTTTGTACGGCGTTGCGGAATAATGGATTAGAGGCTGTATTGAAACAGTATGAAACTAATGCCGTACTGAAATGACCAAATTTATCCTGGAAATTATCAGAAAATCAAAAAATTTACTGACTTTGTGGCGCACCATTTTTTTACGGCACTGCGCGCTTTCTTATTATTTTTCATGGATCTATCGATGGTAAAAATGCCGTACAAAAATATATGACCAAAATGTACTCACTCTACCTGCACTTTTGAATTCTCACCAGCACTCTGTTGGACAGCTTACAAGTGACGGCATAGTGCTGAATCTTATTATTTTATGCTCTTATATCGTCCTGTATACGTCACCTGGTGGTTCATATGACCCATCCATTTTTGAACATGGGCCTGTAGTCTAGTATTGTAAGGCATGATATTTTAATAAATAGATACAATTTTTCTTTCAATTTTATTCATCTGTAGAAACCATAACCATGGCATTCTGCGCACACAACAGATTATAACAATAATGTCTAAATCAGTGTAAATAATACAAGCCTTGTTTTTGTAAATAGTACCTAAAAGACATCTTTTTCGGTAACGCTATATTTCCAAAAATTACCCATTTTATATTCACTTTATCAAATTCATAACAACATTAATATTTAAGATTGGGCGTTCAGAATAGACTGTTAAGTTGGTAACATTGAAGTAATGCGTTAACAATTTTTTTAACGTAATGAAATGCAAACCAGTGGGCATGTAGGTAACTTATGACTTTGATGCGTATAATTAATAGGTTTTTAATCTATGCTTTCAGTGAGAATTACTGGCGTACTACTAGACTGTGCGCCTCAGAAGAACGAATACCACGATTTCAAGAACGGTAGGTGGTCGCCCAAAATGGAAATTTTAGAGCCTTACGAAGAAGGCTGCTCAGAAGTAGATGACAAGGGAGAAAGAACAACTCCTACTAAGTAAGTAATTAAAGGTTTTATTGATATTCTAGGGAAGAAATATAATATTTCTGCCATAGCACATGTAGAACAAATTTTTAAAGGTTAAAACTTGTTTTAAAAAGTTTTTCAGTCTAACTAGTAAGTAAGACGAACGTTTAAACTGAAACGAAATTTTAACTGTGACATAATTTCTTAAACTGAACGCTTTCAAGTAAAGATTTTTATGTAGTCCTGTGAAGATGATACTGCCATTGGCGGAATTGGAATGTCTGGAGCCTACTTTGTCGTATTAGCGATATTTAATTCCTTCACCGATAAAACGGCGAAGGAGAAATCGTGAAGAAACTTGCATGTCTGAGAGGTCTTCAAAGGTGTTTGAAGTCTGCCAATCCGCACTTAGTTAGCGTGGTAGAGTATGGCCAAGGCTTTCTCATTCTGAGACGATACCCTTGTTCAATAGTGACCCTACGATGGGTTGATCATAATGAATTTTAAGACGTAAGTTTAATCCTTGGGACTACAGATCTATTATAATTATAAAATATAATGTGTAAAAACTGTGGATATCCTGTAGAAACCGTTTCCTCATATTTGAGGAATTATTTCTTACATCAAATAACAAATCCAAACAACTCTTCTAATATTAACCTTCATATTTTATGGTCATACCTCTTACAATAATAATAAATAATTTAATGAATGGCGATGTACGCTACTGACTACAGGACGTATTTATAGCCTAAATTAGTCTAAAAACCTAAATTGTCTAAATTCATAACATACACAGATTGAATATTATTTACGAATGTACCAAACAAATTGTAAATATTAAATTTCGTCTTCGAGCCGAAATTATTTCCTTTTTTGGATTTTGTTAGTTACTCGATACATAACAGCTGCTGTCATTGCGAATTACAGTATGAAACTGAAAGTACAAGGTCAGGCTTAAAAAGTAGGTTTTGTGTTATTAATATCAGTTCAGAGAAACGAGTTCTCGTACGTGCAATGTACATTAAAGTGAAAGGGAAGTAGTTTCTCAGCAAACGAAGGGTTGAAACGCGTTACAATTCAGATTTAATCAAAACCCTTTTGTTTTACAATCCTGCAACATTAACGTCGAATTGACAATTTATTTTTAAAATCAATTGAAAAATAAATTGTCATCTGCTTTTTCATAATTTTCTTTAGTAGGTATATTTAAGAATCTGGGAATCCACTGAATTATTATCCCAAGTAAATCTCCATTATTAACCAATTACTAATTTAAGTGAAGGAAATCCCGAGTTCGTGGTCCCCGGTGAGATTATTTTTAACCCCCGACCCAAAAAGAGGGGTGTTATAAGTTTGACGTGTGTATCTGTGTATCTGTCCGTGGCATCGTAACTCCTAAACGAATGAACAGATTTTAATTTAGTTTTTTTGTTTGAAAGGCGGCTTGATCGAGTGTTCTTAGCTATAATCAAAGAAAATCGGTTCAGCCGCTTGAAAGTTATCAGCTCTTTTCTAGTTTTTTTAAAGAGGTTTTTGTGTCGGGGGTTTTTTAAATTTTGAGTTATAATTATATTATCTATCGTGTTTTTATTTCAGATACTGTTACTGTCGGAAAAACCTGTGCAACTCATCGCCCAGTTCGAACCACGAAGGCTACACTGACATCATGGGTGTGATAATGGTGTTTAACCTCATGAAATATATTAACAGCCTTAGATAGTATTTGTACATAAATTACCAGTATTAGGAGATTTTGTAGAATTAGAATAATTTATTTCGCCATGAGTATGTGTATAGTTAGCATCGTTATAATTGTATTGGAAAACAATGAAACCTGAAATATTGTAGCAATTCAATAACGGCCAAATCAAATACGTTCACGTTGAATTTGGGAGAGCTGTAGAAGGAAGTGTCCAAAACAATGTAAATATTAAAAATTCTTATAGGTGGCTACGATTTTTTTCGTTTTTCCCTATAGTCAAAAATTATCGATTTTTCGAAACAAAACAAATGGTCTCTCTCCCAACCCAACCATAGCAAGATTCAAGAAATTTTACTAGATAGTTCAAAACTACACCCAAACCCAAACTTTCATCAAATGAATGATCTGATTTGATTTGAAATGTCATTTAGGACAAAAATTCGTTTACTCCATAAAATATTCTAGCTAAGTAACAAGTAAGTTTAAAATCTAGACGCTCCAGATGAAAAAATGTAAAAAAAAATCTGTTTTAGCTGGAGGAACTTGTTATTGTTGTAGAATATTTTTTCGATTCTTTCGAAAGCTTTACTGATCGTTACGCCGTAGCCAGCGGTGCACAGACGTGGTCGCGATATTTGGCTGCAAGTTTTGTAAAGTATGTTACCAGTTCTTGGATTGCGTAGCTCTTGATGCAATCATTGTTACCGCTGCAAATGCTGTTTTCGGATAAATTTATTGTATTGTTGTTAACGCTCTGAATTCTTTCTTTCGAGCGTCTTGGTTATACCTATTATATTAATGATGTGCATCTCAAATTTATATATCATGCAAGATAATGGAAAGTCATTAATTTTATGTGTTGATATTGTAATAATATAGTAATAAACGACTATGTGATATTGTATTAGTCAATAATGTTAAAATATTTAGTTCAAGTATAGAAGTAGGCGTTATTTTGCGGAAGTCCATGATATACAAGGAACCAAAAGTTTAATTGGCTATAATCCGCTAAACCTATAACGTTTACGGCTATAACAGTTTAGCGGATTATAGCAAATTAAGCTTTTGGTTCCTTGTAGAATATTTAGTAACTTAACAAAATGTAAATACATAGTTTTATATGAAAAAGGATGTATGAGTGGTATTTTTGATTTTATTTAAGTTTTAATTAACTAAATCAGTTTAGCTGCCCTTGTGCAAGTGGGCCTTAATGTTTACTTTATAACAATAACGATATCTGCTGTTCCTAAGGTTCTATACATTTCTAGGATTTTTATATTTACAAATAAAAAGAAATAGAAAAACTTTATTGATAATTGGATATCCGATCCAAAATTTTTAATCAACGGGAACCTTTCTGAAGCATATTATGCAATTAATATTTTATAAATTACAAGAGCTAATAAAATTAGCAGGAGCAAATAATTTTAGCTGCTCTTTGAATTGTTTTATTTTAGCATGTAGAGTCGCAAGGCAAACCGGTGGGTGTCATTGAAATACCATACGAGCAGTAGGTATAACGAGAAATTATTTCATAACTGGTTAGACCTTGACCTTCTCTTGATTTCTTCAGATCGGCACATGATTATGAATAATTAAAACAAAACTTAAGGCAAAATTATTAAAAAAATTGCAAAATCTGTTTAGTTAAAATATTATTATTCAAAGTAAAAACGTTGTAAACGATTAATGGACCGATCAAGCTTTTTGAAACGTATACAAACTAATGTGGAGCTAAAGACTCCAAAAAGTATGTAAGTAGCTAAGGTGGATCTTTTCTTTGTTTTTTTTTTAAAGCAGTCTCGTATTTGGCTCAAGAACCCTGAGAGTACGATAAACTAGGTCTAGCCTGACATGACAGTGCAATGAGTGTGTTCATGATTTTTGGAATGAGTGTGTTCATGTTGAATTTGTTTCAGTTGGAACCAGATATACCTTCATCGAGTATCATAGTTTAACGCTTCATACATAGCTTAATTTTTTGTAGCATTAAATATGAGTACCTACATTATACCTTTTTTACAAGGACCTCTTATTTAATGCAGAACCTAAATAAAAACCGGTTGACTTTTACTTGGATACATTTAATTAAAACCGCAGACTGGCGTGACATCAGCAACATTCGTATTTCGTAGACACGACCACAGACGCTCCCATATTGGAAAGATCAATATTATTTAATTAATAAATTTGTGTCAAGGTTCATAATAAACCTTAACATTATCCCAATAGATTAGATCTACACGAATATTTTCAGATTTAAAAATTCACAAGACCGTGAAGTCTGCCGATCCGCACTTGATCAGTGCGGTGGACTATGGTATCTCATTCTGGGAGGCGAGCCGTACTCAAAGGTAAGCGATAGGTTGAGAATTGAGATGATGATAAGATAGAAACCCGATAATTTGGAAGGGGTGTGCTACTTTAAACCCGTAGCCCTTGGTTGCTACAAAGCATCGTAACGACGCGGACGCTACATCCTTCGCTTAGCTACATGCATCGCTGGAATGAAAATACGGTTTGGCTGTAGGGTTGTATGTAACTAGATATGGAACATTTCACAAGTAGCATGTGAAAAATTACCTGAAAAGCCTTTCCTTATTTAACACTAGCTACCTAACTTAAAGTAGCCGTTGAAAAATCACGAAGCAAATCTCACTTAGTTCGAAATTTATTATATTTAATCCCGCTTTATTGTTTGTATTGCGCGTGCGCATAGTCATCGACTCGAAGAGCGAGCGGGCGAAAACATTCGATTGCTACGTGTTAGAAAGGGAAAACTTTTAGTTTATTCACAGTGATATCACTGTGAAGAAAATAATAATTTCAGCAAAGAAAACAATTTTAAAGTAGAAATAATGCTCATCTCTGGTTGTAACTATCTACCACTAGACAAACTTTAGAATTAGAACGCATGAAAAAAGAATGGTAAGTCCGAACGGTATTCTGACCACGATACTTCATCCGAGTGGGATAAGTTTCTTAAAATCCCAATCACTCCTAATGTTATGTATAACCCTCTAAAGTTTACATACTTGTGAAAATCGGTTCAGAATCAGTTCAACTGGAAATCATTCCGGACAAATTACACTGACATAACACTAAACCTTTTTTTAGTGTTCCTTATTCGAAAACTTAAATAATGGAAACCGATTCTAGATTGTATTAATGTTCTTATACTTACGGTTTATATAAATAACATTCAAACAAGAGTTGTGTATTTTACGTCAATACCTACGCAGATAAAACACGCGTGTGCCATATAAAAATTGCCAGATCATATCATGTAGGCATTTTATCGTCAGGAGTAAAGGATGTGGCGTTGATATCGAAAACAGCGCTTCATACAACAAGTGGATACTTAGCTTGCAGAAGCTAGTAGATTTAACACATTTGATATTTTACATCTATCCATCTGAAGCACAAATAAAATCCATATTAATATGTGCTAGTATTATAAAATATATGAAAGTGTTCCTTTCGTCTGTTAGCTTCGTTTTCACATCCAATCCGTTTAACTGACTTTGACAAAATTTACTTAGCTTACGTCCCGGGGACGGACATAGGCTATTTGCAGTAAGTATAGTAAAATTAAAGAGTTTCTACGGGATTTTCAAAAAGCCAAGACCATGTGGACGAAGTCTGATAAGTAGTATCACATTAATCACATTAATATTATAAAGGCGAAAGTTTGTATGTGTGTGTGTGTGTGTGTGTATGTTTGTTACTCCTTCACGCAAAAACTACTGGACGGATTTGGCTGAAATTTGGAATGGAGATAGATAATATCCTGGATTAGCACATAGGCTACTTTTTATCCCGGAAAATCAAAGAGTTCCAACGGGATTTCAAAAAACCTAAATCCACGCGGGCGAAGTCGCGGGCATCGGCTAGTGGTATATAAACAGCATGCACCGAAAAATATCGGTAGGTACGGGTTGTACCTACCTGTTGCGTCTATTTGTGTATAGTCTAACAAATGACAAAATGAGTCACCTGACCAGTGTGTGACCTGAGGAGTGTGTACTCTTGAAGAAGAATCGTTTAGAAATCTTAGAATACAAAACGGAACTACGAATGCGGTTCCGAATTCGTCAATATAATTATCATTTCATTAACACGTAAAATAAACATCGGTCGATGCTATTCACGAAATGTAGAACATCAACAAGTGGTAAGTAATACTAGGTTACACTTATGTTTGAGATATGCCACGAATTTTATCAGTGCATCTCTCATAAGGTTGATAAAAAGCAAAACAATACACGAAACGTCGTCGGGCAGGCGAGCTACAAAAATACAAATAAAATCAGACCGCCAAAAATTGGCCAGTGTCGCGCTGGCGCCATCATCGATCGCATGAATCAACACAAGTGCGCAAGTTTTAGAGGCTTATTTTGCGGTATTTGGACATGTCCCGTTTCGCTACTGGGCTTCCTTCCTGTGAATCATGAGCTTGAGCAAAGAGATGCCGATGTCAGTCGGGTGTAAAGCACATGGAACCATATGCGCCTCGAGCGCGGGCGCGTATACCAGTGTAACGCGTTCTATGTAAATTATTACGATAACAGTATTTTTTTACTAGTAGTTCAGTAGCGAATAATCGAAGTTTAATTTAAATAAATACTTCATATATTTTTATTAGTGCCTAAGTGGGATGTTTAACTCAGAACATGGAGCTGTCGGTGTTCTTCTTGGTATTAACCGTGTTATGGAAAAGTGAGTGATAACATCATTGATAAACATTGTAATTGTTTTCAGTCATTGACACTGACAAAAAGTTCGCACGCAAAAAAAAAAAAACAAAGTAACTAATATATCAATATAATTCGAATATCTTCTTAAAGTAATAAATAAACAGCTATTTGCATTCAGAACAAATAGTAAAAGGAAAAGGAAGCAAAAAATCACAACAGCTTGATGGCCTTTGTTTTTAGTTGACAAATATATTTTTGTGTTAAACCAATATATTTTTTTAAATTTAGTTACCTATATAACATAAATCATTTTAAAAATATTTCGATCTCTAAAATCTACATTATTTACTAGAAGCCAGTTTTGGAAAATATTTTTAAAATATTTTTTACGCGTTGTTTCATCTTGAGTCTTGAGCCGTAAGTAGGTAATATTTTATTATCATACTAATATGATAATAAATGCGAAAGTGTGTTTAGTTGTTGCTTTGCCCTTCAATCACGCCGCAACGGAGCTACGCCTACGGATCGACGTGATTTTTTTGCTGTTAAATACCTGGATAGTGACATAGGCTACTTTTTATCCCGGAAAATCAAAGTTCCCACGGAATTTTTAAAAACCTAAGTCGCGGGCATCAGGTGGTAAATGTTTTTACAAGTAACTAAGTTTATTCTTTTTTATAAATGAACCAATATAATTTTTAAAGTTATGGCGACTTGGAAATATAACTATGTAAGTAGAGTAATTAAACTACCCATTTTTACCAAAAATCAATTTTGTAATTTCAGTTCATAGATAGTACCTATAGCGTACTAATATTATGGAAACAAATAAAATTTATTCACTTATATAGATAACTAATATAGTTAAATCCATATGTAGCACCGACCTTCAACGTAAAATACTATGATAGTGAATATTTTGTCATAATAAAGTCGCACAAACAATGATCTTTGTAATATATGTAGGGTACCTACTTACATATATTGGATAACATTCGTGTATTGATGGGTTTAATTATATTATGAAGCTTTTCGGAACTCTGAAATATACCGTTTTAAGAGGGGTCTCTCCCTTCATACAAACGTAGTTCGTCTCTCATTGGAATACTACCCAATCATACTAAATGGAATTTTGTAGAAACGTTCCGGGAACTAATATCTATGCCTATGGTTTTCCAGATTTCCGTTAAAATATTCAGTTTCAAAGTCTCTCTTAGTCTTAGTTCGGTCTTAAAAAATCACCTACAAATCTTTGAGCCCCTGTAATTTTAAAACTACATATTTTTAGAAAAATCTAAAACACCACAGGCACATATATATTAGTTTCTAGAATATGTCTGGAAAATTTCATGGACTTTGGTTGCTTAATATTCAAATTAAATTGGGACTACGATTGTATGGAGTAAGTGACGGAGAGAGCCCTGTTAAGTACAAAGATAAACAATAAAAACTTTTTTACGTGTAATTTCGTAGGCTTCCATGTTCGAAACAGCTTTGATGTTTAGTTACCAGTAACTAAGAGATTATATGTATTATTATACTTACTCAAAGACAATAAATACAAGTGTAAATTAAAAATTTATAACACCCCCGACAAATCAAGGTAACCTTGATTAACTAGTTGAAGTTAGTAGTTGACGTAACTAGTCCAAAGTATCTGAGTTTTCCAAAACATCATTTTCAAATAAATAATCATGTCTCTAGGCAACGTCGATCTTGACAGCTTGACATTTGTCAATTGGCATAATATTATGAACCTAACGGTTATCTAACCTTCTTTTCTACAAGAAAACTAGAAAAGAGCTGATAACTCTTAAACGGCTGAACCAATTTTTTTGGATTATAGCTAAGAACACTCTCGATCAAGCCACCTTTCAAACAAAAAAAACTAAATTAAAATCGGTTCATTCGTTTAGGCGCTACGATGCCACAGACAGATACACAGATACACAGATACACAGACACACAGATACACAGATACACACGTCAAACTTATAACACCCCTCTTTTTGGGTCGGGGGTTAAAAATCAATACGTAAATATCTATAAAGTACTATTTTGCCTATTCTAGAAGATAATATTGATTTGAAATTCACCCAGCCTATGTTTTTATACCACTTATAATTATTATTATTACCACTGTCGTAATTACTGACTCCAAATGGCATATTGACACTCACATAAACCTATTATAATCAACATTCAATAACTAAAATGCTAATATACATTAATTATGCCTTGGACTAAAAAGGAACAACGCTTCAAGGAAAACCAAGGTGTTAGATAACGTCCGCTACATCCAGGCAAGCTGAGGTTAGGACTAATGTGTACCAAAAACCCGGTCAAGTGCAAGTCGGGCTTTGCTTTTTTAGTGTTCCGTACATATTTTGGGTGTATGAAATATTTCTTTTCTGAGCTAGAACATCGCAGTGAACCGTGAGAAAAAAAACCCAAAAAATATCCATTTGTTTTGGTCACTGCTTACAAACTTATTTTATAAATCGTTGTTTTCATTATTTGTTGTTTAAATACAGTATATGGTACTTAATACACCGAAATTTCATATTCCTAACTAGTTTTAGTTTTTGAGATAGTACCTGTCACAAAAATGGTCTAAAACTGACAATTTTGACGGCGGTTTTTTATTTCAAACTAGCTGAAAGCCACCCTGCATTTGATGCACTTATTTCAATTCTTGAGCATTGTATTTCTATGGGCTGGATGGATGGCCGCTGCGGTCAATGTATGGCGCGTAGTGCTAAGTGTTTATATATTTTCTAATAATACAAACTTCATCACGAATACACATTAAAAGGCTAACGAACCTGTAGTCAGACGTGGAACTAATTCATCAGGTGGAGGGAAAAATAATGATTTTCCCGTCTGGCTTTTGTTTGCAAGGAGTACCTAACTACTAAGTACTAAGCAATTTTATATACCAAATATGTAGTTATGTTTTAATACAGTGTAGCAGGTATCAGTGTCAGTCAGTCAGTCAAATGTGCTTCTTTGAAACAATGTTGGAAAATACTATCGGTAAAATCTATCCGTAAATTGGAATTCTGATTCTATAGACATATCGATACGAAGCTTTCTAATATTGTCCGTAACAAATAATTTCAAAAATAATAAAGCTCTAAAACTGCTTAAAAACGGAATGAGGGATATTTTAAAAGCTAGATCGTGTAAAAACCGCGGGTGGTTAGTTTAAACATTTAGGCAAACTAAGATAATTTTAAAGCTGTGACACCATTCAACATGTGTTTTCCTACAATATCCCTACGAGCTTAGGCTTCATTCCAGGCAAATGTTTTCGATATTACACTTCACTATATTTAAAAATAGTCTAGCAAATATCTTCCTTTATCTGATTTTGCGTAGGTAGATATACTTATAAGCATAAAATCAATTAATACCGCCTATTGCTTGACCTACTATTAAAAGGTCCTTGACATCATGATAGCATTCTTTCTAAGCCTTATTAGTATTCAACTTCTACCACCATTTGTCTAGTCCTCCCACAGGTATGAATTTTTATATCCCATTGACAGCACATGAGTCGAAAAGTTATACGAACCGAAAAGTAAAAAGTTAACTTTTATGAGTGTGATCTTTTACAGTATTTTAAAAATATTTTTATCTGATAAATTAGTTGACACAAACTTTAAAATTGAATTAAAAGTCGTGCAAATATATAATATCCATTGTAGTGTATTACATATGTATTATAAACACAATATATTATTAGTCGACAAAGGCAACAACTATTGAAGTTTATCCATAATGTTATTTCTACAGTATAATAAACATTAATTTCATAATATTTTCATTTCAGCCTCTTCGTGTGTACGATGTTTCAAATGTTTCCCTGAAAACACGTATTATGACGAGAGCAATCTATTATGCAAACAATTCGATGGCAGCGACAAATTTTTAGAGAATTGTACGAAATCTACGATGTGTTTCAAAAAAGTGACCACATTAAGCTTAGGGGATGGAAGTGAGTATACTATTACGTCTAAATAGCAATATTCGTTTATTTTAGCAATATTTTTTTAAGAAACCGAACTGCATTACATGCCACAACATTAATTAGGCAGATACTTTTCTTTAAAAGTTTTTTGTACAAGTGTAAATTAAAAAATTTATAACACCCCCGACAAGTGAAGGTTACAGTAATAACTAGAAAAGAGCTGATAACTTTCAAACGGCTGAACCGATTTTCTTGGATTATAGCTAAGAACACTCTCGATCAAGCCACCTTTCAAACAAAAAAAACTAAATTAAAATCGGTTTATTAGTTTAGGAGCTACGATGCCACAGACAGATACACAGACACACAGATACACAGATACACACGTCAAACTTATAACACCCCTCTTTTTGGGTCGGGGGTTAATAAAAATCATTCTCAAAAAGCTGTCATAAGTGACGAATTAAAATGAATAGATATATAAAACGGTAAGGCGGCAGTTGTCAACCCACTTAGCATTGTAGGCACACCAGACAGACATTTAATTAAGTATTTTATTAAATACATAGCGCTTGAACCGACTCATTTAGATGTAAGTTAAGGCCGGCCGCATATTGTCAGAAAACTTTTTGTCGCATTCACGAATCTTGCTGTCTGGGAATATGCGAAGCGTAGGTACGTCCGACCTGGCAAAATTCTGAAAGTCGGAAAACGGCATGTCTGCCGGATCTAGTTCAAAATGAATTTATGAGCAAACTGCGCACGTAGAGTGCCTTTCAGACGCCAGGATTTTATTTCTGACAGACAATTTTGTTAGTAGGTGCATAATAATAAAAGGCCGGCCTAAAGGTCGCAAATATTACGAATGTAACTTAAAGAAAAAATCGAATAGATACTACTGGTACCTACCACATGAAAGGATATTTTCTGTCGGCGTTCGTTACCGTTGTCTTACGTCACACAAGAAAATTGACAAGAAAGGATAATGCACTCACTTAGCAGATTTAAATTAAGTAAATCTTTCTGAGTCATCAAACACATCCGCAAGAAAGTTTTATTCGCTTTATTGGCTGGGCAAAATTCTTAGCAAGTGTACTTATGATGAAGTCATTATAATTACGTTTTGTGGGTCATAATTATTACCGGTTAAAAATATATTGGAAAAACTTGTAAAAGTCATAACGTACCTACCTTTAGTTTAAACTGGCGCTGGGTCAGTAATATTGCCAAATATTGTAACATTTTGCGACTTGAAAAGAGTAACTGCCGAGTTTCTTGCCAGCTCTCCTCATTAGAATCTGATTTCCGAAACAGTTGTGAAATCTTGTCTTATCATATAAGTCACAAGTTACTAGTTAGCCTAATCAATATGAAAAAAGATATACTTTGAGGTAGTGTAGATTTTTCCCATACCAAGAAATCCATTCTATTCCAAAAAAGATTATTTTAAAACTTTCCACCGGGCGGGTCTGCCAGTAATAATATTGTAGCAATCGAGTTTATGTACAAGCCAAAAAACTATGAAGTCTATATCTATCAAAAGCGAAAATGGCAATGTTCTCATTTCAACATTTGCAAAATCGTAAGAGGGACTTATAAGATAAATCACTCGGATGTTAAAGCTTATTGGGCGACGGTTATCTTTAAAAGGCGCCATTCTGTGTCGTAATTTTATGATCTCAAAGTGTCTTTAGGTTATATATACATTATACATAATTAATATTAACCGTAATATGTCCTTATTCCACTTAATCAGTTTGTATGTAGACCAAGTAATATATTTACGCATCAAAGTAAATATACAATTTCGAGAAAGCGTGTTTAAAGTTAAAACTTATAAGTAAGATTACTAGCAACCCACCCCGGCTTCGCACGGGTAGCTTATTAAATTTTCGTAGGGATATCTAATTTTTTGAAAATAAAATATAGCCTATGTGACTCAGGTGTAATGTAGCTTTTTACTAGTGAAAGAATTTTCAAAATCGGTTCAGTATTTCCAGAGATTACGCCCTACAAACAAACTTACAAACTTCATCGAAAATTGGTTAAGCGCCTTGGCCTTGAAACGGTAACAGACATACACTTTCGCATTTATGATATTTTTAGTAGAATAGGGTACTTTTATTCCATTTAGCTTTTTGCAATGTGTTCTTAGCCTTAGTCCGAGACTAATATTTTGTACTCGCGTTATAAAAAAACAGTGGCGCGCGTTATAGCTTAGGCGCCGCCGCCGTGCTGAATAGCCAGAATATTAATTGGTATTAATGTCTCGTATTATTGAATTGAATACGTGAATAAAGCGTGAAGCTGTTATATATATAGAAAAGTAAACATTACGATAACATAGTTATTATGCATGGCCTATTAAGTTTTTAGTACCTTTAGTCCTTGTTAATCCTGATCCACAAATGCTTCTAGCATAATTACAATCAAAGTTATAACAGTTGTACATGTTCGTTATTTCTTTACACCTCATCTACTTGATTGATTTAAATTTTTGGTACCAAGCTTAAAAACTTGCATATTATGGTTATCTAATTCTTATTCCGGGGGCATAAGTATTCCTTTAACGTGAATGAATTTGTAAACAAAAGCTAGTACCTACATAATAAATGTACTCAACTAACTTTATTATTAGGTGGGCGCGTCCACAAAGGAACTGAGCGGTATTTCCTTACTCGCCATATTAGTTCTTATTATTATTAATAATTCTAAGTAAATAATGTTTGTTTATTGCGAAAAGGAGATTACAATTGTTTTCAATTTTAAACTGTAAAATATTTCTGAAAGGGTATCGCATTTGATGTATACCTAACACTAGCTTTTGCCCATGACTTCGTCCACGTGATATTATTAATTATAGCCTCGCGTGTAATGTAGCTATTTATAAAAGAGATAGTTCGCATCCAGAGATAGTTTGAATACAGGTTACTGTTAATCCCGGAAAATCAAATCAATTTTATAAATCCCATGGGATTTATAAAAATCAAAACCTACGCGGACGAAGTCGCGGACATTATATAGTAAACTAGAGGATGCCCACGAGTTCGTTCGCGTGGATGTAGGTTTTTGAAGATCCCCTGGGAACTGTTTGGTTTTCTGGAATAAAAAGTTGTCTACGTCAATAACATGGATGCAAGCTACGTCGGTACCAAATTTTATACAAATCGGTTGAGCGGATCGGTCTTTAGGAATCCCGTGGGAAATCGTTAATTTTCCGGGATAAAAAGTAGCCTATGTCCGTCCTCGGGATATAAGGTAACTCTGTACCAAATTTCGTCAGAATCGGTTTAACTGCAGGGCCGTGAAAAGGCAGCAGACAGACAGACACACTTTCGCATTTATAACATTAGTATGGATAAATAAATAATACGATCAAGATCCTACCACTAGGTGGAGAGACAAGATCAATTGAGTAACAGGGATCCGCTAGATTCAGGTGGCGCAAGACATGCGTATTTGATTTTGAAGTCCCTGCAACAGATCTATGTCCAGCAATGGACGTTTATATGTTGATAGTGATGATGATGAGTGATGACGATAAATATTTTGTTTGTTATAGTGACATCAGTAAGCGTGCACAGAGGTTGCGCGTCACAAAGTTTGGGACAAGAGCAGGTAAAGGTCAACGGAAAGTGGCTCCGGCAAACCATAATCCACGACGACGTTTACGAAGAGAAATGTATAGAAGACCTAAAAGATTTGGACAGACCCACAACAACACTAAACTGTTACTGCCGCGGAGACTATTGCAACGGCTCTATAGCTAATTTTATACACTTTAAAACGATTTTATTAACATTTCTTTTTTATGTATACCAATTTAGGTAGTTTCATTGAAAATAGTAATTCCTTATGGACGCATTCATTCTACCATTAAAAAAGTTAAATGGTTTTGAAAAAGATTTTTGATTGTCTAATATATGGGCTGACATTTGAGTATATAATTATTATGACATATATTTGTAAATATAGTCTTTTTTTACAATGGAATTGTAAATTCGAAGCTCCATTCCAAATTTTATAATGCGAAGTACAAGACATTGACTTAGTAATGCAATAGAGTACTTCCTAATGGACACATCGCAAACATTGGCGCTTGTTCGGTAGTACATTATTCCTTTAAACTTTTCGGTCAAGAATCTAAATTAACAAGTCCATAAGTAGATTCATCCTTTTCTGCTGAGTATATTGTGAAAAGGATGACAGCAATTAGCTTTGTCAGTTTAGTTTAGTTAAGCCTAAGCTAAGTCACAACCTGTAAAGATCCAATGCCTTTTAAAGGCTATTAAAACCTTATAAGCAAACATTAATGCTTTTAAGTTGAACAAAAATCTCGAAACTCTTCGACAAAAAATTTAAATAGTATCTATATGTATATAAGTAGATCTTCTCAAACTTTTCTGCAGGGTACTAAAAGGGGGACGGAACTTAATTAAGAACTGTTGATTAAATTACTTTAGAAATTTTTGTACAACCAAATAAAATAAAGAGTCTTAAAACTTTTGATGACTTATACGACACCAAATTTTTTCCTCTTTCAGTCCTGCGCCACGGCAATCTGTTTCAAGGAAACAATGAGCCGTTGGAACAACTAATGAAACCATTTTAGGTTCTTAGTCATGAGGCCCTTTAAGCTCTAACACACTGAGACATCATGGCGATGTCCTGGCTACGTAGCCAAATGAGGTCGCCAAATAAGTAGCATAACAACACAACAATAGCGACCACAAACACGCAGGCATCGATCCTAGCGATCAGTTGGCCGCTGAGTAAGGGAGGCGTAACTTACTTGTTTAGAAAATACTGGCGACTTGGTTACATGTCATCAGGTCGCCAAAGTATCTATTCTCCACGTAGGGGCTGATCGGTCGTGGACGACGACGTCCGACGGTAGCCAAATGAGTTAACTATCATATATTTCAATACGAATTGTTTGGATATATAGCCGGCGACGTCACCATGGCTTCCCAGTGTGTTAGTGCTTTTATTCAAATTGTAAACGTTAGTCATGTGTCTGGTTATTGTTCTTGCTACCAAAATTTAAACAAATGAACGTTATAAAGAGTTAATACATTGCTATTTTTAATTATGTAGTCTCGACCAGACATTCTTTGTGAGCACGGAGCACTGTGTTTGTGGGTCTACAACTTGGGTCTACATTATTCAAAAAGTTACAAGGTTTTTAAACAGCTTTTATATGCCTAATATATCATGGGCTGACATTTGAGTGTATAATTATGAGATATCTTTGTAAATATAAATGTTTTTTTACAATGAAATTGTAAATTCGAAGCTTCATTCCAAATAATGACACAGTACTTATTAATTAATTTTATTATTGCTAGTCATAATTTAAAAAACTTGTGTTAAAATTAAAATACATACCTCACTTGAATAATAATAAAAGCACTGCCATGTTTGTTAAACAAAATCATAATTTTTATGTAAGTAAATAATTTCAAACTACGCCCATTAATGAACAAAGTTCATTAGATTAATTAAGTGATAATAAAAGCATACAAGGAATCTCTATTGTAATTATTTTAGCCTTAAATATTCAGCATTTTTCCAATCGAAAAAAATAAATATGGTTTATGCAGGTGACAACGTTGTGGTTTCCCGTGAACATTCCCGTGAACGTGTTGTTCATTCGGGCCGTAAATAATGATTGAAAGTTCATTTAGCTCACAGACACAATATTGGTCTTAGTATTTTCTATTTTTAAGTTTAGTTGAATTTGTATGAATTGTATTTTTATTTTTATTCATTTTTTTGTGATTTTGTTGAGCTGAATTAACTTTTATTTATTTATTTATTTCCATCCATCCATCCATCAGCCTGTATGCGTCCACTGCTGGACATAGGCCTTTCCAAGAGCGCGCCACCAAACACGGTCCTCCGCCTTCCTCATCCACCCGCTCCCCGCCACCTTCTTCAGGTCATCGGTCCAGCGGGCAGGAGATCGTCCCACACTGCGCTTGCCCGTACGCGGTCTCCACTTTATTTATTTATAGTGGTGATACTCTCGGCTTCGGTTAGCAAAACTTGACTCTAGTGCAATCTAGTGCAAACTGCTAGGAGGGCAGACGACATCAGCCGAGTCGCAGGGAGCCGCTGGATCGGCGGCGCAAGACCGTGGCGTATGGAAGTCCCTACAAGAGACCTTTGTCCAGCAGTCATGGACATCTATCGGTTGATGATGATGCGCAACCACTTGTAGCGGTTGCCACATTCACAAGCAGATGTCGCTTCTAAACACAGTCAATCAACAAACGCTCGATGCAGGAACCAAAGCCTGATTACTCACGACGTACGCACTAGATAACAGCACAGGTAGCTTAATCGGAAGCTCAAGGAGAAACACGCAACTCTCAATGGCATTGACAGAGCGTTTATCAATGTGCACTTTATATAGAAGTTTCAACGTCTCACTGTCGACGGAGCTGGCGCTACCGAGCACAGCACAGCTTGGTGGGAAATTTCCCAATTGGTACGGTCGAGCACCCAACTATCACTCCCACAAATTGGTGACTCCGACGTGACTGATAGTAGTACTATGGCTACTTCGGTTTGAATATTCTCGGATTCGGATCTGATGCATACAGGGGCTAAAGGCATGATGTCATTGTGAGATAAGCAAGATAAAGGTGTACTCACATTGGCGTGGTTCTCGACGAGGCAGAGGAACACAACGTCCTCGCGCAGCAGCCTGACTGCACCATGCAGCGGCTGTGGGGTTTTGCTCTTCAGCATGCGGTACAGCAGTGCCGACGACATATGCGCAAAGTCCTCTCCTGCGCAGTTAAAATAATGAGGCCTTATTTAAAGCAATAGTTATGTGAAGTGAAGTAGTTCAGTTCTGTGTTCAAGTAAGTTTAGTATGGGGTGTCTTCCAGCATGATTAACTGACAATATTAAGAGTGAGTAAGACAAGTAATAAATAAAAAGAAAAATAACAAACCTGTTAAATCATCCCAGTGAGCTGATATTAGACCTGAACAGTGCTCTTTCAGAGCAGAGGCTCCTATCTCATCTGCTGCAGAGTAGAACTTCACACAGCTCCTGAAAATATAACAAAGATTTATTAGGTGTATGTAAGCTAATTTAGTTTTTAAAATATGGCCAGTACTATTTGGAATTTTTGATTTCTGTGGAATCGAGAAATTTTCCCATAAAAATATCCATATCAGTATAGCAGTATTTACCTCACACCGACAGATGCAATTAGAGCCTGTTCACACTTTCCAACTAAACCATAGAGTTTGAAATTGGCTGCTGATTTCATAAGTTGAAGTGCAAATGAGTCTCCTCGGGAGAGATCCACTACATCTGTGTATAACCACTTGAGCAATGCTGCACCCACATCGTCAGGGAGAGATGACCAGTCTACAATGAAAAACAAAACATATTCAAAGATGAAAACAAGCTTATGTTCAGTAGTAGGCACAAACATGATGATATGACTATGTTAAAGTTAATCATGTTTCCAAGCGAGTTTTTCTATTGTAAAATAATTAAATTAAATTAAAATAATTCATCCAGATTAGATTAGATTAGTAAAAATCAAGTTATATTTTTATACTTAATTGAGCATTTTGGAAAAATTAACGTAAAAATAAACATTTTACTATAAGTAAAAATTCATTCCTCTGAACATTTACTAAATAGATTGTGAATGTTACCTAGTTCTGTAAGATTCTTTAGAGCCTCCTCATTCCAGTCGTCCGAGCGAGCGTTGAGCACAAACTTGTGACCGGGAACAGACTTGTTCTGTAGTTTAACCACGATATCTGAATAAGTATCCCTGCCGTAAAGAGTGGACACTGTCATTAGAAGTCGAGCGACAAAACTGGTTTCACTTAAGTCGCCAGCCGACGCCGCTGCTAGCATATATTTCCGTTCCACTTCCGCGCAATGGCTCTGCAACTTGCTATATTCTTCCTTCAGAAGCGTTAAATGCTGTTGAAGCTTTGTCACTTCGCTCGACGCTGCACAAATTAACAAAATTTCAGACATTAATTACAAAATATTAACACCGCCCACTTATATTTAACTGAGCAAAGGCTCTAGAACTGTTCCCAGTAACTCACCCATGACGGAGTTCAAAGCATTTACAGAATTCCGTGATTAATAATTGTTATATTTTTTTGTTTATTACGAAAATAAAAATAAATTAATTCGCAGAATATTTAGTACCTATAGGAAGAAATTGACAAAAAATCACAGACAGAAATATGAAATTAATTGACAGTGACAATAGTTTGGCAATAACGACAGATTCTGTTATATCAACCATAGATAATTAATTTCTTAGCGAGTGCTACCAGACACTTGCGGCAAACAACATACAACAAGCGCGTGTGGACAGGTGTAATTTTGCGTATGCTCGCTAACGCTTGGCTGAGCGCTTGCCGTTTGATTTGATTGGCAGGGAAGAAAAACACGGGGTTTGCCAATGCTTGTTGCCGATGCTTCGTCACAAGCAAGCATCTGGCGGCACCATAAGTGTCTTGCACCACAGACTTACTATACTATGGGTATATCTATGGGTTGCACCCATGTTGCACCTAATCCTAATAGTCTTACTCTATGGTTTTTTTTGTATTCTATGTCATTTTAGGCTTGAAAAGAGTGATATCCAGGGCCGCTAAATTTAAAAAAAAAAGTAATGTCATTTTGATAACAGCTGTCATTCTTATCAATGCTTTTTGTTATCGATAATAGATGTCTCTACTGTGCAATCTTCTTTCTGTCTTCGTTCTATTTTCGAGATAACCTTCAAGTGATTTAGGAGTTAAATGAATTGATAACAATTCAAGAAGCAAGTGTAACTAAGTGTACTATAAATTTGTATTAAAATTAATACAACAACTGTGTTATTATTGTATTCCTTAAGATGAATTCTTTGAATAGGGTTTTAGTTTTAAGCTCACCTAAAAGTGCCAGGTAAAAAACGAAACTGTACTTTGTATTATTTGTTATTTTTGTTTGAATTTCGAATGTTTTTAATGATGTATTAGTTTTCTTTGCAGGCTAATTTCAAAAACGAACTCGCGATCTATCTCTGACGATGGTTGGCTTTCAAAGTTGTTGGTGCGAAAGATTGAGCCGACTAAGGAATCCCATAGCCGTATGCTTAGCGACAAGGAGATTGTATACGCGTTACATACTCACAACATTAGACCCGATTCCGTTGATAAATATTTACAGAACTAGTAAGTATACTGTACCATACGAGTCACGACTTATTTAAAGGTTGTTACAATGTACCGGTAAATAAGCCGATTATGCAATATTCTGTAAATAGATCTTTGCTTGTTTGTATATAAAAACCTGCGATGAGCATAACGTTGCCAAAATGTCAGGGATTCCATAATTTGCACAAAAAATCAACCTTACAAGACACCTAGCAATGATATATTTTATAATGTTAAAGTGTTTGCCTATCCTAAAATACAATTACACAGTTTAGTAATTTGAGTTCACTATAAATTTCAAAGAATTAAGTCTGCCCCTATGTTCAAATGTAATTTCATTTTATCACTTTTTAGTGTGTATTAAGTAAATCTTAATTAATTACTATGAATTCATATAACTTAGCTGATATATTTGATTGAAGATAAACATTTAGATAAATTATTGGTGTAAATTATTGTGAAGTCATAACATGTTTGTCTAAAGTTAAAATAATACACCAGCCCGGCTAGCATGGGCACTGATTTCTATGACATAAGTGGATATAATCGGGGGATATAATTTTTATCTACTGCCCATGCTAGCTGAAGTACTTAAAATTTCTCATTAATTAAATCTTCTTTTCTTTAGTAAAACATCATCAGAATTTGTGGAGTCTCGCAAGTCAGAACTAGGATGTGAATTGGTTGGATCATGGACAGTATCAGTAGGAGATATGGACCAGGCGTTGCATTTGTGGCGTTATGTTGGCGGCTTTGAGAAGATTGATAAAGCAAAGATTCTCTTCAGAGAAAATCCTGTAAGTGGCCCTTTGTTAGACAATCTGATGATAGAACACAGCTTAACTGCATTGTAACTTGCTTCATATTTATTATATACATATTTGATTATGCTCACCGCGGCGCAGATGCGATACCTGCAGGGCGGTTCAGAACACTCGATTCGCTACCAAATTTCACAGCCCATTCTAACCTCTCATTGTGTAAGAAAAACGTATTCAGTGTTATCATAATCGTTTGCAAATTCTGCCCCTTGATTGGATGTGAAAAAATTTAAACACTGAATCAATCTAACGTTCATGTTTCACGTTTTCTATGTTTCAATCGGGGGACTGATCTTTCTTGTTGCAGGATTACAGAGCGCTTGAGAAGGAGAGAGGCAATTTCGTGAGATCACGCCACCTTCAATATTTGCTAGCATTTAGCTTCTGGCCGTCAGGCGAGCCGCGTCCGGGCAAGAACATCTACGAGATAAGATCTTATAGGTATGCCTAATTACTGTTACTAATTTCTTTTTGTTTTATCTATTTTAAGTCGCTTGAAAATTTTATTTTTAGATTCCTTTCATGACGAACGAATACATTTATATTGCACGGAATACAGATCTTTAGCTAGTTGTTTATCTTTTAAACGTCTTAGATTTCTGTAACTATGCACTATTGGTCTATTATATTATATACGATACATTTATCAGCGACTATATGGATCCTTCGATGCTGCATCGTGTTTTGTTGTATTGTTCTTGCGTCGAGTATTATGCACAAGCTTCTCTCATGCGACTGGCGTTTGTAATGTGCGGAGAACGTGCATTCACTGCGTAGCTTCCAACACCCCCTATGTTAGGAATAATAGGCAGAGATACTTTCTCGATTTCTTGACATTTTTGTTTGTCAATGACAAATCTAAAATATGTGGGCCATACATGATCAAGTTTACCGTCCAGCGGACTTGAAGCAGCGTCCAGTAAACTTGATGTGGAACTGTGAACTTATAACAGTGAGCATGATGGCACGCACACTTGACGGTTTATGGCTACCAGTTGATTGGAGCTTCAAGTCCGCTGCAATCTTTACGGTAAACTTGATGGTGTATGGCCAGCGAAAGACTCCTCATTTAGTTGCCACCTAGTTGCCATTGTAATGACCTATAAAATGAACAAATGAAATACTTTAGCACCTGTAATTCTGTTTCAGTTTAAAGCCTGGCACAATGATCGAGTGGGGTAACAACTGGGCTCGCGGGCTGACTTACAGACGTGCCCAGAACGAAGCCTTCGCGGGATACTTCTCCCAAATCGGCAGACTGTACAATGTCCATCACATTTGGTGTAAGTTTTAGAGAATTGTAAATTACTAGCTGAAGACCGCGGTTTCATTCACGAGAATTAATATTAACTTTTTTAAAAATTCGTGGAAACTCTGATTTTCCGAGATACAAAGCAGATGCCCAGGATGTAGTCCACGTGGATTTAGATTTTTTTAGAACCCTATGAGAACTTTTCTATTTTCTCAGACTCTTCGGGACAAAAAGTAGTCTGTTTCCTAAAAAAGTCGTTTATGTCCTTCCCAGGGATGCTATCTCAATCAAGCTATCTGTGTGGCAAATTTCATCAAAAGCGGTCTAACAGTTATGATCAATTATAAATTCGCTTCGACTGCGCTAAACACACACACTAGTATTTATAATATTAGTATGGATCATTATTGTCATAGTTGACTGAAATAAAGATTGTCAGAGTGAATGAAACTTCTTGTTTGACCCCGTCCAGGCTACAAGGACCTGCAGGCGCGGCGCGAGACGCGCGAGAGCACGTGGCGCAACCCGGGCTGGGACGAGTGCGTGGCCTACACCGTGCCGCTCATCCGCGAGATGCACTGCCGCATCCTCGAGCCCACCGAGTTCTCGCCCACGCAGTAAACTCTACCGTGTCTAACTATCACCTCCTGTTGACTGAAGCGGAGCGAGGCAGACATGTGTTTAGTCTTCCCAGTAGTTCAACTCTTTTTACCCGACTGCGGCAAAGACAAAAGGAAAGGTTATGATTTTAGCAGTCTATGTATGATGTTTGTATCCAGATTCTGTGTGTTCCACCGTAGTGCCTAAACTACTAAGCCGATTTTGATGATTGAGGTGTCAATTGATTCGTTGTAAAAGTCCGGGTGACATAGGCTATATTTTATACGAAAAAATTGACCTAACGGATGTTACATAAAAAAAAAAAGTGGATAATACAATAGCAAAAATTGTTTGGAGACCCCAAACAATTTTTGCTATTGTATTGAGTGGGATGTCAAATGAAAGAGGAGAAAATTCTAAGCTCATGAATATAAATGTACAACAACATTAAAATATACCAAGCGACAGAAAAACAATTTTACTCTAATATTTCAGCGTTTATTAAGACGATCGCAGTCGGGTTTTAGTTTTCAACTTTATCTTCCGCAGTTTAACTACTCGGGGAAAAGTCTCACTAGTTCAACAGTTGAATTAATCAGTTGAACTGGTGGGAACAAGCGCAAAAGCAAACCAGTTGATGTACCCAAGTCTACTAAACATTAGTAGTTTTAAATCATTAAAAAACTTTTAGAACATTATAAAAAACTCATCGATTGTATAAAGCATATACCTAACCTTACGTAACCTACTCGAATTTCGCTAGAAAAAAGATTTCGCCAAATTGAGAACCTCCTCCTTCTTTGAAGTCGGTTAATCGTCGTCTTTACTTTTGCTATCGTTTAGGTGTTTTCATAAACCATGTTTCAACTTTTTTTATTAAAATTTTTTTTTTTTTTTATCACTAATGGTTAGTAGACATTTATGACGATTGGTTTGCTTTTATGAGTTTATCGCGTGATCTTATAATAATATAATTGGTCTGTTGAACACATCTCCGCTCGCTTCAGTGGATAGGCACCCTTAGGCTCGATTTTAACCAAAGCAGAGATGAGCAGAGACTTGTTTCGTAAAATCATAGGTTATTATTATTTCTACATCTCCTATTACCAATCGCTTCATTTCTACAGGTCTTGTTTAGTTTCAGTGAATACATTTCAGCCAAAGAGAGATTCTTGACAGTTGACATCTCTCTCTTTGGCTGAACTGTTTTAGGTATAATATAATTTCTGTATCTTTTCGCTTATGCTTGCTCCGCTCTTCCCTCCTCTCCGCCCACCTCCGCTTTGGTGGCTACCCGGCCTACTACGGAGTTTGTAACGGACAACGTTGACAGATTACGTACATCGCAACACTATACGCACACAAAGGTTCCTGTTTTAGTCATTTGTTCAATAAGTACCTGTTAAAAAGAGAGCAGCTCCTTTTTACTACGCTAGAAATCTATCAACGTTGTCGAAATGTGTAAAGCCTGACGTTGTACACATAAACAAGATACGTATCCGGGTATATTGTACCCCATAGATAATATTTCCAAAATGAAATCAATATAGTCTCGTCATCTTTTTATTAATATAATCCATTTTGAACCCCCAACCCAAAAAGAGGGGTGTTATGTTTGACGTGTGTATCTGTCTGTGGCATCGTCGCTCCTAAACTAATGTACCGATTTTAATTTAGTTTTTTTTAATGAAAGGTGGCTTGATCGAGTGTTCTTAGCTATAATCCAAGAAAATCGGTTCAGCCGTTTTAAAGTTATCAGCTCTTTTCTTGTTACTGTAACCGGTTGTTGTCGGGGGTGCTATAAATTTTTAATTTACACTTGTACTCTTATGTAAAGTCTGATGACTAGAAAAATAAAATAAAATATCTCGCCATTTTGCGGAAAACCCGTGGAATTAACTTATACAAGACCAGAGTATACTTAGTGGCCATACCATATATTTTATATTTTTGGTCAGGCTATAACTAAAGAAAACAAATTGTTTTATGAAATATAGTGGGAATCTTGATACCAAGATTTCCACGATTTACGAGATTTCTCCATCTGAACGCACTGATGGTAGAATCGACACTATAGGAAAATTTTAACGCTTTTTCTTTGTATTGCAATTATTATTAATTTAAAATGAAATCAAACAAATCTGTATGCCAATATCTAGGATACGTATCTTAGAAATCCCTACTAATTTATGGGAGCAAAGTATAAATGTAAATAGAAATCACACAAATGTTTTTATATCTAAGCGAAAAAGCGGCATTTTTTAAAAGCAGAATATGCAATCATGTATTTAAAATAAATTATTATATTATACAATTATAATGCGTTTTCTTTATTATCATAGAATCACTCATGCGTTTCTGATAAGAAATTAATATTAATCCTAAAAAAAAAAGATTCAGACGAATTGAGAACCTCCTCCTTTTTTCGAAGTCGGTTAATTATATTCTATCTTCTGTAGTTTGTAAGTATACTGTATACCCCATGGTATACCCATAGAGATAGTATAAGTAGCGAAAACTAGTATGTCTATGGGTATACCCTATCCGCCGAAAGAAGTTATAGCGCTCTCTCTGTTACGGAATCCCATACAAATTATAGAGAGTAGAGACATAAATCTGTGGGTGCTAGCCGTTAATCATTTTGAGTCACCCAACCAATCACAAACATGTTTTCAAAAACACTCGAAATTCAATTGGAAAACGTACTTTCGTTTGTGATTGATTGGCGACTCAAAATGATTAGTACTAGAGATGGGCCGAGTGCTCGTTTATTACTCGGCAATTTTTTAAGTATTTACTCGTACTCGGCCGAATAATTATTCGTTTCAAATGCCGAGTATTCGGTTAAGTCAAATAAAGATGGAAATATACACTATACATAACTAACGGCCTTCAATCACTGTAAACAGTGCTTGCAAAGTTGCAGGTTTACATAAAAATATTCTTGTCAAGTATTCCAAATGTGGACATCTTGTGAATTATGTTTTGCCCACATTTGGGTTTTGGTCTTGTGGTAATAAATTTTCAGTGGCAAATCGGTCACCATGATCATCATCACAATCATGTATAAATCTGTTTTTGCGCCTCTAATAGCTCTAGTTAGCACCCACAGATTTTTATCTCTATAATTTGAATGGGATTACGTAACAGAGAGAGAGCGCTATAGTAACTTCTTTTCGCAGACGGTATAAGCATAAGGTGGATTTTGAAATGAATACACATTTAATTTTCATTTCTATTATTTATTCTCAGTTTGATTTTTTCATTAATAAGATTATATTACAATATAATAATAATAATTAAAGATAATAATTATTTTAAAACTACAAGTCGATTGTTATTTAAATATATAACAAAAAAATAAAAAGAAAACAACAACAGTGCGTGCAGACAACTCCTCCGCTGCGCACCTTGTCGCACCTCGCGCGAATATTGCTAACTAACGTCCGTGATAGATGACTATACAATGGTAAAAATAAAATAAAAAATAGTTACAATGTACATAATACGTGATCGCTAACTACGAGTTTGGTACTTCTATAGTATTAATATTATGTCGTTCGCGACATTATGGGTGATAACATTCTTAGTCTAACTAGCAAGTGGTGGGAGGTTGGGAGGGGGACCGATGCACCTACGCTCTACGCTCGCACTCCTCGCCGGTGCAGTCGTTTGTACGATCCTTGTGATACACATCTTAAGCTGGCTACAAACGTGCAGTTATAACTGTACAGTCTGATTGTTCAGTAAAATCATTGTATGAGTAGGCAAAACTGAGAACTGAGTTGAACTAACAACGGATTTCCGTCATCAACCGATAGACGTCTTAGGTCTCTTGTAGGGACTTCCACATTCCACAATCTTGCGCCGCCGCCTAAATCCAGTGACTCCCTACAACTCAATGCGCGGGACTTCAATTACTTTTTTATACATGACATAATATTGTATATCAAATCTTTGAAAAGAGCAAGCGCCGTGTTTCTCGCTGGTTCTGCTCGGTAGGAAAGGCATTCGGAACCAGTGGTTGATGCTTTTGACGATTGAAAAGTACTTGTAAGTCTAATTGAATAAAAATAATTTGAATTTGATGTCATCTGCCCAACAAGGGACTTTAACATGTAATCAAATTATCATGACTACATGATAACTCAACAATTAAAACGATCAGTTATGACTTCACGTCTATAGCCGCCTTGTCGCATTGCCAGAGTCCTGTCCGGCGCGAAAGAGGCTCTAATCAGCGACAGCTACGCGCCTAACCTTAAGTACCAACCATCTACTGCACTCAAGCAAAGTTACAGCTTACGAATCAATTCCATAGTGCTTCATTACCAGATATTGCTACGACCTCGGTATTGTGCAACGGTGGTTATACGATTTTCCCGTCTTTATACAAGGTTGTCTTAAAAATTAAATATATCACTGGATTTATACGCCTATGTTCACAAATATTACAAAATAAGTCGTGCATTGTTCTGCTCTTTCGTTGGCGCTTTGTGTTTCTCAAAAGAGATACAATAACATTTCTAGTGATTAAGAGATAGATACATTTTAGATTTAGATAACGCATACAGAGCGCTGCAGGGCGAAAACCGACTCAATTTTATAAATTCAACCATAAAAACAAAATAATGTTTTGTGTTCCTTAATTTTTTGGGAAACCTTTGTTTTATTGGCAAATACAATTCGTGCATGAAAAGTTTTACATTATCTCTTCATTACATACTATATTCCTGCAATATAATAGGTATATTTTTCCAAACTTTATAAAAATCCATACTGGGTCTGACACTGACAGAAAACGCACAACCTAATTTGTAGAAAATTGAAATTTTGCATGTAGGTTCTCTCTATAAATCGTAGATCCGCACTAAAAAAGCATTTTGAGTACCTTAAAAAGGATCCACGCGGACGAAATCGCGGCAATCTAGTTAAGTGTAATTTTTAATGTCAAGTTTCTGTCGCAGGGCTCTGATGCGTATTGGCATGAAGAGATAATATGACCACCGCTGCACTTAAATTCTGGCCTTTTTAACAACAGTATGGAGACGAGATGACAAGTCTAGTTAGGCTGTGTCTAGAGATTATTGTCATTAATTTGGTCAGTTCGGGAGGAGGACAGTGTTGAAGTTACTTTTCTATACATCGGTACACAATGCTACAATATAATTTCTACAGAAGTATTAAGTAAAATGATTAAAACAATTTTTTTCCAAACTCTCAATTAACATTGTGTATCGACGTTGTTGTCAAACGGTAAAAAATACTCGTCCAACATTTCGTTATACTTTAGCTCCTATGTTATATGCTAATTTCTCGAATATTGAAATATCTAAACAATGAACCACTAACAGACTCGAATAATAATATAAAACGATCACACCATGTGATGCTTACAAGCAATGTGATATAGAAGAGAATTCAAATACAAAATAATAAAATAATTAACTAAATTTGGATAATTATGACTAAAATCGGCGTTAAATTAAATAATATGTATTCATCTATACATATATTATGACTGGTAAGCTTAGTTGACAATACAATCCTGTATTAGAACACTAAATAAAGAAAACAGCACTTTGTACCGCGCCGCAACACCGCACTCGCACTTTACAAAGTAACCAACTATGTATATGTATAGCAGTTAATTATATATTACCGTTCTATATACAAAACCCCGAGCCGCGCGCGTCCCTCCACCGGTAAGGCAAATCGTGTGCTCGTTATATTAAACATACATACATATTTTATAGTAATATTTACAAAACATAATAATTGGCAGTCAGTTATACAACATTCAATACACAGCACCTGCTCTTTTTTTTGATTCAATAAAGCGTGTTATATATTATTTAAGTCTAATAAAAGATCTAGCGCAAGCATAATACACTCTGTATTGGTTTAAAATTTCCAATACCTAATACGAGATAAAATCAATTCTAGGCCAAAACAAACAAGATTAGTCCGCTCGTTAATTTTTTTTAACAAACAAATATATGCAAAAAATGGCGCCTAAATTAAAACCTAATGATATGAATATAATAATTTTGACTATCTAATATTATAAATAATAATAATATATTCCTGTCCAATAGTAAAGCGTGAGGCGCGCGGGCGCGGCGTCGGCGACTGCGCTCGCAACCGAGACCTTCAGTCGCCTGAGATGAGTCGGTGCCTTTGATATACTAATTTACCTTTTCCGAATATGTAATTAAGGTGCAATTTTCGTAATTACACCGAAATTGGAAAAATCGCAAAACTTACATAATATTTGCGAGAATACATATTTTAACTTTTGCTTTTGAATGTATTTCACACTCATAAAGAAAATTAGTATAGAAAAGCGAACATGACCATCCAGCTAAAACACACTTTGAAGGATCCTCGCTGAACTATAAAGTTTACCTTAGAATATCATTTGAGGCGTTTTTCATGGTATTTTCGGTAATTTTTCGATCTTGAATAATTTGATAGGGGTCAAGATGAAAAATTGGCTAAAACCACTATAGAAACTTACGATAGACTACATTTTATACAAGAGTAGAATTATTATAGTTAAATCATGCCTCCTACAACCTTTCCCCCATTGATTTAGCCGTTGGCAAGTACTATTGTGATGGACGGCCTAACTTTTTTAGAAAAATTTATCATAACATCGAAAATAAACATTTCATCTGAAACAAGTGATGATCAAAATGGTCCAAACATGTAAATTTAATATGTTCGTATGGCAGAAACTAACATATATGAATAATTCCACGGTTATGTACATACATACAACTTAAACATCGACAAGTGCAAAATATCAATATCAATATAATTTTTCAAGTAATTATACGATTTCTAATTTTGTTTGGAATAAATATTACACAAGAGTTATCCTTTGACTCTTTTAAATAAATCGATTATACAAATGATCCGAATTATGTTTTGCCTATCTACATTATATCAGTAGTAGATTAGTATAAAGTACGTACCATCGGATAAATAAATGGAGCGAGGTATTTGAGTAAAATTTCTAATAAAAGCGTCTCATGCTCACATCACTGTTACATCATTTAAATCGCGCTTTGGGCACATACCGCGAGTCATTCTATATTTCTTTACCACGCATACAAACATCTCTCATTTGTACAAAAGTGTGTTTCTAAAGCACTATAATATTATTATATATTTTTTTTCAGTTTTCATTATAATATGACATATAGACACGTTTAGAGAAGATGGTCTCTCAAATTTTTTATGTAACGGCATTGACTTGGATTATAATAAGAGCCTTATCAGACTGGATGGCGTTTTGCGATCGTGATCTCTGCGTATGCGCAATGATGCAGGCTTATTCGCACGCGAGTGCAAGTGACTGAGTGATATATTGTTAGAATGTCACAAGCACGTTCACGAATTGTCTCGCTGCGAAAAGGCTCGCAAAACGCTAGTGTGATATGACTCTTAAATTTTTGTCCATGTCACATTTGGAATCGTCTGTCTATTGGCATGTTTTAAAATTATCTTACAAAACAAATAAATTATATTCATCGAACCACGACCCTATTGAGGTGATCACTGTAACAAATGTTCAAAACACACTTACACATTCATTTACAGAATTAATTATTTATTATTATGGAGTGCTTAAAAACTTAATATTGTAATAGATTATAGGAAACGCCCTCCCGGACCCTATTTATTGGCTAAATTAAATACTGTAAGTATTTTTTTTTTTTGGAAGACTTAACAAAAACATTATTAGACAAAAAAATAAAATAAAATAAAGCAAGTTTTCGAAACTACAATATAAAATACGCGATAACAATTTTCATATTCACATTACACTAAGGTACGGTTGCCGCCACGAAAGTTGATACAATACGAGCAATAACAGTAAATAGCCTTTACTAGCAAACGAACTCTTAAAATCTATATCTAAATATTGCCATCCTTTAACTGAAAAGCTGTTAAGTGAAAAAATATTTTTTAAGTTATCGCTAAAAACGTGGGAATTTTTAAAAACTAATGTTTAAAAAAAGAATGCTACTCAGGACCAAGGTTTGTAGTTTGGTCCGTAGAAGCATTATTTTTAGAAACATTAGTTTTTGAAAATTCCCACGTTTTTTAGCGATAACTATCAAATATTTATCAACCCATCGCCAGAGGGTTAGAAGGGTTAGAGGAGAGAAGGGCTAGTCTACTACGCTGGTCAAGTGTGAATTGGCACACTTAGAACATACTTTTTGAACATGGTTTCGGCGATAGTTAAAAAAAAAATTTTTTCACCTAACATTTTTTAGTTAAAAGCCGGCAGAATTGGCGCCTTAATACCATCTTATCGAACAATAATTTTATTAAGATCACGTGGCACATTGTTTCAACTTACGTGACGGCTCATGTAATTCGGGATGACCTTTTCTTCGCCCCTTTGTGATAAGTGTTAATTCGGATGATAATACTTATTGTTTAAAAATGTTTTATTGCGCGTTTCTGACGTATGAAATGTGAACACATAATACGGGAGGGCTGTACAGTCTCAGAAGTCAAAATGGGATGATTGGGTGATACACTGTCGCTTAAAGTTATCGCAGTAACAATAATCGTAAGAAACCAAGCTATTCAGCTTGTACACAAATCTTAAAGATTGATTTCTAGCCAAAGCAGAAGCATCAAAACTTCGGCCAAAGGTTTAATAACCCTAAGAAATTCAACAGGTAATTCGCTAACTCAGCGTTTAATACTGAATGATGCCACAAAATAAATATCAAATGAGCTCATCATTTGATATTTATTTTTAATCTATTGAAGGTTTTCTACAAAAAAATATTTTAATATCACTCAGTGAAGCAGCAATGTAGGTTCGAGGCGTGTTCGACTTGGCCATTCATCGAGCCAGACTATAAGCCAATGTGTTTGCAACCTGGACCAATTAAGTTGGTCAAAACATAGCAATTTGGTGCAGCATTTAAGTGAAATATTAATACATCTCATTGGTCTAGCAGGGCTAAAAAATAAGTGAATGTATGTTGTGTGCAGTCACTTAAAACCTGTCACTTTAAGATTTGTGTACAATGAAATTAACGCCATTATTTTCAATTCGGCTATTAAGACATTTCCAAATTACTCGACCAGCAGCATCGTGATGTAAGATAAGTAAAATGTGTATGAATATAAATTTCAATTTGTAACGATATTGGATAGGTACACATTTCGCAAATTTTACTGCATGAACTGGAAGCATAATTTTAGAAACGCTCCTACTGTCATTAATTTTATTTTCTAATTATTGTAATTTTCTTAAATATTTGAGCAATGTATGTTAGGCCATATTAATGATACTGACTTTTTTTTTGGCTCCAAATATATCTGATACGTTTAAAATAACCGAAAAGGAAACTACATTTTCGGTGCTTTAAAGACGGCACAAGTATTTCAGTAATATAATATTATGTATTTAAAATGAACTTTTATAGCGACAGCGCTGAGAGGGTGAAAGAGGTAGGTCTGTCGTCGCTTAGCATTTCAAAGAGTTCAGTACACACAACGCGCGACGGAAACTTGCCAACGCGGCCCATAGAAGCTATAATACAAGGAATTGATTTTTTTTTACATAAAAATGCGAGCAGGCGGGTCACCTGATCTTAAGTGATTACCGCGCCCATGAACATTTGCAGTACCAGAGGAACCGCCAATGCGTTGCCGGCTTACTGTATGAGGGCCTTCACACTGTTGAGTATATTCTGTAGGTGAATGCCGGTGGCGTCGTGCTTTATTCAGTTCCTTGTTAATAAATTGAGCACACATACGCGCGGATTTACGTTATGCCATACTGTTGCCATCGCTCTTTGTGTCAAATCTTAAGGTGTGTGACACGGGTCTGCCCGCGAAATTCAACTTTAATGTAGTTTTTCGCAATTTGTAAACTAATACAATAAAGTAGGCTTATGGCATTTTAATTGCGCCAATAGCAGTATCATCCTCACAGGTTTATATAAAAATCTTTACTTGAAAGGGTCCAGTTTAAGAAATTATATATATTATTAATTATAGTATCAACTAATTTATGAGTAACTATGTCAAATTCATTATTTTGACTAATTTCTTAAACTGAATACTTGCATGCACCTTAAGTATCACACATCTTAGGCAAACAAGGCTAGTATATTGAAAGTTCCATCGCAATAGGTATACTTGCATGTATTTGGAATGTACGCTACAGAACTTTTTATTTTAAAAATAACTTTGGTTTATAATAGGTAATTGACGTATTACATACGATACGTCATTTACAACACATACGACAGATAAAACGCAAAGGGTGATCAATTCATTTTGTACATTATACATTTTTGCCGATGGAAGTTTCCTTTTCCGTACAAATTTTCATATTACCAAGCGACGACATAGAATTACTTATCACAAAACTGACACAACCCAAAATTATCTATTTTTCCTAAATAAAATAACGTAAGCGATATTTACACAAATATTTCAAAAACTGCTTAAATTATGACGTCAATTGTAGTTAAAATGTAATATTTTTCGTGTTGTTTGGTATTGTCAAAAAAATGCTATTACTTTTTAAACGAATGACTAAAACGCGGTGTTTTGAGTTGTGACACTTCTGATTCTGATGTTTGCATGCGACGAGTGAATGGGAGAATGCACGAAGTTGCGTGTGAAGCTGATCGCAGACTACAGCCGCAGTGTTCTAGAGGCGAACCGCACGTGTCGGTCGAAGTGCTAAAAATGCGAATGACGTCAGCATGCTCCTGATGATATCAGATGTACTTCAATAGCTTAATGTTTACGAATTGTACTGAATCCGAGATCCTAGGATCCAGCTCCCCCCGTTGCACTGTTGTCGAGTTCCTGCCAACTCACGCTTTTCGTTTATTTGGGGAGTCTTTTCAAACAAATCTCACATATAAAATAAAAATGGCGCTATCCAAAAATTTGCAGTTCTGAATTATATTAGCTGTTATCTGTGAAAAAAAAAATCATGAAAAATCTATAGTAGTAGTAACTTCTATACTTTTTACTAGATGACACTAATGTTACTTTATACTTTGTCGTTTTAAGCTCGATTGCTAAATGCAAATCCCTTAAAAAATCATGATTTTTGAATAAGGTCAGTTTTGTTTTCAATGTGCGAAATAGATGATTTTGTGTGGCTCGTGAGGGAGTACTGATGACGTCACTCGATTTGATAACAGTTAATAATGCGTTCCATTCGGCACGTGCGATGCGTTCTAGTGTGCGATCAGTTTAATGTGTGTGAGTGAGTGTGTGTGTGTGTGGTGGGGGGCGGGGCGCAGGTTAGAGCGAGCCGGCGGGGAAGCTCGCGGACGAGTTGCTGTGCGCGAGTGACAGCATCGAGCCGGAGAGAGACTGCTCCTCTTCACCGTACCCCTCTCGACTGCCTTCCGCGATCGCTATTGGACTGTAGAAGAACACGTTTCATTATCATCTCAATTCTCAGCCAATGGACTTACCTAGCACAAGTCTCGTCCCAGAATTAGAACGAGAAGAGTTTAAGGCCATAGTCAATTGACCAAGTTCAGATAGGCAGACTTCACACGCCTTTGAGAACATTATGGAGAACTCTCAGGCATGCACATTAATTACCTCACGGTGGTTTCTTTCACATTTGAAGAAAGTTATAATTATGAATTGCTGAAACGCACGTAACTTCGAGAAGAGGCGCATGCCCGGGACTGAAGATCTCTCGAACAGGAGGGGGGAGTCTAAACCACTAGGCTATCACAGCTAAAACATGTTTATTACGTTTTTTTTCTACCTTAATGACGATTGCTCGTATGAAAATAAATTACACAATGTGTGCTATCAGACGCCACATTGCAACGCTTAGTATGCAGTGCTGACAGCTGAGTACAAAAATTAGGACCTATTGAAGGCCGGTGGCTTCTATGCAACTATGTAAATCTGAAGACATGGTGGCATGTTTGCATGTATGATAATAGTATTATGATAAGCCTGGACTATACGTCGTGGTTTTCGGATTTTTCCCTTTACTTGTGCTATAAGACCTACCTGCCAAATTTCATGATTCTAGGACAAAGTGATCCTATAAGGGTTCCGTTTTTCCTTTTGAGGTACGGAACCCTAACAATACGAAAGGGATCGAATTTTAATATACATGTTCGCTTACCTGAAGCCGAGGTTTGTGCTCTCGTTGTCGAAGTGCTCGAGCTCGCGCTCGTGGCGCTCGTGCAGCATGCGCGTGCGCTCCGCCCGCTCCGCCTCGAACTGCGCGCACTCCGACTCCATCTGAACAAACATGTAACGTACAAACTGAATCATAAATAATTACGATCATAGGGTTGTGAGAATGCTGCAGAGGTCCTTATCGATAAAGGGATGCCGTTCGGACGCAGGTAGCCGGTAGCTAATTTTGTATTGTTTGTCCTCACTCTTTATAACCTGTTATCGAGTATCGACAAATCTTTTTTATTGTTACAACTTGGATCATTGGTAGGGTTTAAAAAAAATATTTCGAGGATTTAATTATATTGTAATACACTGAATATAAAATACGAGAAAGTATTCGGAACTTTTGGCAACCGCCAATTCACGGCAAAGCATCCCTGTTTGTGTTGCTGATGTGGCAGTTACCATCAGCACATTTGCTAACCTTTAAAGGTGTAACAGCACGTACATAATAGCTCAACTATAAGCACACGGGACAGGAAACAGCGCAAATCCTACCGACTGCGCCAGGTACTTCAAGTATCTATGCCTCACAAGCCTACCTTCGCTTTGAGCAGCGCGCGCCGCACGGCGACGCGGTCCTCGAGCTCGCGTCGCTCGCGGTCGCGCTGCGCCTCCGCCTGCATCTTACTCTTGCTCTGGTAGGCCGTCAGCATGTCCAACTCGTGGTCCAGCTGCATTTTTAGTTGCTGACACTCCATCTAGAACAAAAACACCAGTCAAGTGTGTACCTGCCTATATTTATGTTTTACTTTGTGTGTGTTTCTATTTAATAATTTTGTGATCTACAATAAAAGTATATTAATTCATTCATCAATAAAAAAATACACTTTTTTTTGTGATGTGAATTTGTGATAAATTCACGGTTTTCGGATATTTCCCTGTACTTGTGCTATAAGATAGTGCTATCTTCTAAATTTAATGATTCAAGGTCAACGGAAAATACCCTATAGATTTTGATAGTCTTGACAAACACCACAGACAGACAACAAAGTGATCCTATAAGGGTTCCCTTTTTTTTCTCTGGAAATACAGAACTCTAAATAAAGTCGCGGGCATTAATAATCCAGTAAATGTCATAATCTTTACCATCTGACTCTCGTCGAGACGCACAGTCTGTTTCTGCAACATCTCACTTATACTCTGGTCGTATTGCTCGCCGAGAAGAACCAGTTTGCGACGTTTTTCGTCCTTCAAAGACTTTATAACTTCTTTTTGTTGCTCCTGAAAACAACAACTTGTATTATAAATGTAATTATATTTTTTTTAATTTATAGACTAACGCATGGCTGTAATCAGACTTGCTGGAAAGTGATGATACAGCGTTAATGTGGTGTGCTTGCCTAGAAGATGTCAGTTCATTCTTGATTTTATTTCCAAAACTATAAGCCAGTTAGTGTCTCAGTAATTTCTTGCTGTAATCTTATTGCCTTTAATTCTAGCTGCAATTAATTCGTGCTGATTCTGAACCACTTAAATTTTACAGTATTCGCATCATTTTCTTACCAATGTAATAAAAAAAGGATAATGTAATAAAATCTAATTTAGTTTAGAACTGTCAAACCTCGTGACTTAAGGTACCAATCGTGAGCCTATGTAGAGTGCACTAAAATTAGGAGTAAAACAGTAACATTCAAGTTAGTCCTTTTTTACTCATATTAAGAAAAAGATACTCTAGTTTTAGTTCAAAGAAAAACATCAGAGGCCATTGTTTAATAATAGTAAATAATTGTGTACCTTTGGCGTCATCTGCAATATCTGTGCTTTGAGGGCTTTGTACTGGCGCGTCTGTATCTTACACGTTTCCCGAAACTGCTTACGGATCTGCATTTCTTTTTGCTGTAAAAAAAAATAATCCTATTGAGTAACTTTTCTTATATTATTTATGTATACACACACACTCACTGCTTATTTTTAGGAAAAGAAAGAGAAACATATAACAGGCGTGCGAGAGATAAAAAAAAAGTGTTTTTTTTTTTTTGTTAAAACTGACTGGAAAGCGCTCTAAAGGGGTGCCGTGCGTGTGTCGGCGAGCGCCGGCACAGACGGGGTCCATACTTGTATAGTTTCCCTAACTTGTTACAAATAACTACAAACTTGACATTGGCTAATCTTTGTAAAGCCAGACGAGAGAGAAAAAAAAAGAAAGTGCTGACCTTGAGGCTCTTGGGTTGCTGTTTGAGCTGCAAGGCGTGCTTCTTGCGTAGCTCGTGCTCCGCGCGCTGCATGTACTCGCGCTGGTTGGCGAGCTCCGTCGCGTGCTGGTTCGACAGCTGCTCCTCTCTGCAAGTTATAAACCAATATGCCAATAAGGATTTCGACCAAATAATTTTGTTAAATTAGTGCAGTTTATCCTACTGTATGGATATTTGTTACTCTTTCACACAAAAACTATTTGGCTGGAACGGAGATAGATTACCCTGGATTAACATATAGGCTCCTTTTTATCCCGGAAAATCGATGAGTTCCCACAGGATTTAAAAAAACTTATAATCCACGCGGACGAAGCCGCGGGCATCATCTAGTTTTATAACAAATACCCCTGACCTTACAAAAAGACCTGTGGGTATGTTAGCCTGCATACCAATAAAATACATATGTGTATGTAATGGACAAAGACTGCCTGAATCATAAAGTTCTAGCAATACATTAGAATTTAGACATATAGAAATACATTTTGTTTTTTTATTGACCTAAAACCATCTTCGCCTTTCTAATGAAATCAGTTTGGGGCACATCGGATGGATGGTTTCAAATTCATAACCGACATCTAAGTATTTGAATAGAGCAACCGCCGAGCCGAGAATTTTCAGTAGAAAGGGCATTTCGAACCAGCAGTGCAGTGAGTAAATTCTCTGGACGATTTATAAGCACCTGTAAAAGTTTATGAGAGCAAAAAAATCTCATCTGTAATAATTGTTTTATTACTAAAACAGCTCCCATAGTAGACAAGAAGTAAACATAGACAAGTAGACCAGAGCACGTGTTGTCGAGTAAGGGCCGGCGCACATATGGCGGAGCGCAACGCAGAGCATGCCCGTGAAGTTTTTTAATCGCGTGACACATTACGCGAATTTCTACCAAATTGATGTACAATTGATTTTAGATATTATTTCAATGAGGACAACGTGGATAATATTTTGACTGTGAAAAATACTCTACGCTGCGCTCCGCCATATGTGCCCCGGCCCTAATGTGCCATACTCACCTAAGTGCGTGCACACCCTTCTGTTGGCGGTATTCGAGCTCCTGTGTCTTCTCGTGGTGTCGCAACAGCATCGTGTGCGCTTGCTCCAACTGTTGCTGCCGCTTGTTCAGCTCCTGCCAATCGTAATATAGCAATTTACAATTGCTATAAGTTCAAATGTATTAAGAAAATTGTTGTCAATTGATGTTCAAACCCACCTCTTATTTGTAATTTTTGAAACATATCTCTTCATTTAAACCGAAATCGAATACCGATTTTTATGGATATAACTTGAAATATAAGAGGCTTTTATACCAATTTTCAACCTTAATTTAACTCCATAAGAGTTTTTTTAAGTTGTAATACACAACATATACTTTATTTTTAATTGATAGCTCAAAAACCAATTTTTAAGCATATACACAACTTGAAAAATTACAGATTTTGTGTAAAAACTTTCACCCCTTATTATAACCTCTATAGGGATGAAATTTCGTAAAATCGTCTTGCATAAGTTATAAAAGAAATCCATCTGGTCAACATTTTATGTTTCTAACCCCAACTGAGTGAGCTGAGCTTCGTCTGTGTGTTGATAGATCAGTCAGTCAGTCAGGACGCGTCTTTTTATAATATTAATAAACTTAAAGTCACAGCCATTTTTCGAAAATAGGTACCTAACATTTTTACACTTTATTTTTTGATTGTTGAATATGTAAGATAATTTATGTAATAGTGATTAATTAATTACGTAAGCCCGCAACAAACTCAGTCGGGTATTATTTTTATTATGACCATATCACTTAAAAGTATATTAGAACTATAAAAGCTAGGGCATAGAGTACCTCCCGCAACAGCTCTTGTTCCTTGTGATGCTGCGCCAGCATGCGGCGCCGCTTGAAGCGCCGCAACTCCAGCTGCAGGTACTCGTGCTGCGCGCGCAGCAGCCGCGTCTCCTCCTGCGCCTCCGCCTGCTTCAGGTTATCCTTTTGAGACCTAGAACAATAGTTATATTATGACTAGCAACTGTCTGCGGCTTTGCCTGAATTTGAATATATAAAATTCTCTTTTATTATGTACATCAATACAACATTAAAAAAATTGAACTTCAAAAAATATGCGGCTCCTTTTTCATGTATGGAAAAACATGAAAAAGGAGTCGATTTTTTTTCGAACGCCTTGCTATTCTGTTGGCAAACTTTTCTCCTCGTTGCGTTTTGTTTTTGCGTTTTGATCCTGCTTCCTCTCTCATGCTATATAGAAGTAAAGTTAAATGAAACTCACTGTAACGTGGCATCCCTCTGCCGCTTGGGCGTGGCGTCGTCCATGCTGAGCTCTTTTTTCCACCGCTCCTTGTTGGCCTTGTACTCGCGTTTGCGCTGCGCCTCGAACGCCTTCCTGTCCTGTTCTTGACGCGCCGTGATGTCTTTGGTGAGCTTCTTTTCGGCAGCGGCGTTTTGCTTCTGCTTCCTTTCCAGCTCTTGCGCGTGTTTTGTCTGTGAAGGTAATAGACACTGATTAAATAGATCAAACACTAGTTAGCAGACTAAGAGCTCTTCAGAATAAGTTAAACAACCTCATTATGCCAACTTTAATGTTTGACTACTGTGTGAATGAATACACAGCAATATAATTTAACCATGTGTAACAACAAAAAGATTCGTTTGGGAGGGCATTATTTACCTGTAGTCGCTCCAACTCGCGTGACAGTTGTTGCAGCAGCGATTCGTACTCGCGGTCGAGTTGCGCCTTGTGCGCCTCCACGTCTGCCTTGCAGCGCTCTTCCAGCTTGAGCAGCGCGGCTTGGTGTTCGCGCCGCATGCGCTTGTAGCCAGACATTTGTTCGTGCATTTCCTGCCAACCAATGAACAAGTGTAAATTAAAAATTTATAACACCCCCGATAAGTGAAGGTTACAATGACTAGAAAAGAGCTGATAACTTTCAAACAGCTAAACCGATTTTCTTGGATTCTCGATCAAGCCACCTTTCAAACAAAAAAACTGACTTAAAATCGGTTAATTAGTTTAGGAGCTACAATGCCACAGACAGATACACAGATACACACGTCAAACTTATAACACCCCTCTTTTTGGGTAAGGGGTTAAATTTTTTTATGGTCAATGGAATGGAACTCTCTATACAACGTAATCTCCATTGCTGACCCCTTTCAATTAATAATAATTTAATGGTGGGACTTGTTATGGAATCTTTGCCCATACAACTCGACTAAGAAAACAAGTTATCAACTTTTTGGTTTTTACGGTTGCTACATAATCATAATGCAAGAGATAATAACCGGAACCAACAAGTGCTCTCCGAGGTACAAAAAAACGAAAACACCAAAGTTGGTCACTCATCAATTCATATTATGCGTTGTCAGCAATAAGTTCCAGCTCGCACTTTCAGAGAGAGCCAGTGAGTCAAAAAGGTCACTGAAATCTTTTAGATTGTAAAAGTGTACACAAGTTTAAGCTAAGTACATTTTTAGATTTGAAAGCTCCACTTCAAGAGACTTTGGTATGATATAGATAAAATAAAAATAGTTTTAATGATATATGTAGTAATCAGCTTAACCTATGTATGTACTTATAGAGGAGAACCCGACTGTCGCGTGGTCGGTCCTATGTCAGTATCATTCCATCTAATTACTTGTAAGTTGTAAGCTACTTAACAACAAGCGTTTCAAACCTCCCATCACTCATTCACTCACACATTCTCCTTTAAAAATTATACCAGAATTATTTATTATCATCTGATGCATAGCAAAAAGTTACCTGATTGTGTTCCTTCTGTTGTTTCGTAACGATACTGGTGGTCCGTATCGTTGCAAAGTTATTCGCGCCGTGTTCCGACACCAGCGATATCGCGGCGGAAACGTTATTACTGACGCCTAAAACAAAACATTATTCATTTAATTAACGACATAGTGTTTAAAGAACAGCTGTTCTCACAATGATAGCTCTAAATGCTAAATGGCAGGGTGCCAGGTGTCAACTATGTGACAATTGGCTCTTATTTTGGAGGCATCAAGCTGTATTTTGGCGCACTTACAAAACAGCCACAGTTCACAGTACAACTAACTGCCCCTAGATTTAAAATTAGGTCATCCATTTATATACAAGTAAGTCCATTTTGAAAATCTCTCATCATCATCGCTGGAGCTGGTGTACATTTTAATTTATTAACAGCCTAGATTCCAGTCTTTTAATAAAAAAAGTAATAAAAAAGAGAATTGTAAATCTTTAAGGATAAATATACAATTAAATCAACCTTTTTTTTTTTCTTTACAAAAGGATTGTATTTGAGTTGAGTTTATTTTAAAGACATAAATTCTTGCGCGTGGACATATAATTTTTTTTAATCCCATGGAAATCTTTGATTTTCCAGGAAAATCCTATCTATCTCTAGGATGGAAATTATACCTGTACCAAAAGTTTAAATCGGCTAAGAAAATGGCTCATGGAAAGGTGAAGGAACGATACATTTTCGCATTTATAGTATTAGTATGGTTTAAGCTAACCTCTATGCGTCTGTCGTCGCTGCGTGTTCCTATTGTCGTCGCCGCTGTCCTGCTGCCACGCGGACGGCGCGTTCACGTACTCCCTGTACTCGTTGGCCTGTCTCTCCCTCTCCCTCTCTCTTTGCGCTTCGCGTATCGCTTCCCTGTTCGCGTAGTCGTCCCCATAGTCGTCGCAGAGGGAGTCTCTGTTCGCGTAATCCCGCAGAACGTCTCTGTTGACGTAGTCGTCGTGAGACCCAGGTATGGGGCTCTCGCTCTCTCTGCGTATCAAACAGCAACATGAGAAAAGCGAACGCTTGCGGGCTCTGAAAGGAAGGAACTAGCTAATGCGCGAGGTGCAGTCTGTGATGGATAAAGCGATACTTTGTCGTATTTATAACGTTTTAGTATGTACACTGAATATGCTATTTTAGCCAATAAGAACAAAACTAAACTACAAAAGCAAAATACTCAAGTGATAATGTAAGTGTTCACCATTGATGCCATACAGAAATTAGATCCACAATACGCGTTCAATATATTATAGAGGAATAGAGACAATTTAATATAAAAATGACGAGTTACTAGTAAAATATCTTTACAAATCGAACTGTGAATCTAGTTTTGGTATGTATTCAATGTTTGTTGGTATTAGTATTACAGGAATAAATAGTGTTAGTGCACATGAATGAATAAGTGATTATTGTAAAAAGACAATTGTTTTGGTATAGGTAACTTTGCGATCAAGAAGAAGGCGTCCATTAGACGATAGTTTCTGTATTAATCAAGTCTGTCAATCATGAGTGATGCTGATGATAGATTGATGGAGCAGAAACCATCCAGATATTCGCCATGCAAAGTTGCAAACATACAGTAGCTTATACGTCCGTCAGTCATAACCGTGACAGTGGCAAAACCTGTTATCAAATTGACGCCTACCGCACTTTGGATGCGTTTTCGTGCGAATTTGACTCGAGCTAACTGCGAACACATACACACACAAACCTTCCATGAACTATGGGAGCACGCAGACTGGTTGTCAGTTAGTCATATTTATGCGTGCATGTAGTGTGAAGTCCGAAAACATTCTAAGCTTATTGAGATTGTAGCTGCTGGTGTGACTCGATGGGGAAAAAAATTATCAGATTCCCAACAAGTCAACTGTTTCACAATTGGGTGTGACTTGTTGGGCACCCACCGAATTTTTAAATATACTTTCGTGTGTTAACATAAGAAATGTATGTAGAAAATTTAATTAACTTGGTTTGCTGATACTTGATGGGATCAAAGACGAGAATTATCTTCAAGATACAGATTATTTATTCATCATGCACAAAAGAGATATTACCGGAACTCTATTTCTCCAGCACGATGGACCGACGAAATAAAGCGGCTGGCGGGAAGTGGCTGGATGAGGAAAGCTGAGGACCGGGTGTGGTGGCGCTCTTTAGGGAAGGCCTATGTCCAACAGTGGACGTCTACGACGTACATGATGATGACTATCTATTTGACGGTAAAAACGTATTTGATATGCACACTCAATTCGCTCGACCAGTATTCATATGTTTATGTACAATACAAATTCGTATCCAAAGTGCGGTTACACCTTAATCACACATCGCATCCAAATAAAGGCGTAGTCGGATAAAAAGTGACAATTATCTATTTACAATGGTGGGTTAAAAGGTTACAACATGACATTGTTCAAACAAAGTTGGGTACCTGACAGAGTGGGCGGGTTGGTGGTTGTATTGCTGGTATTGCGCCTGTTGCTGGTTTTGGTGGTTTGCGTTTAGCTGCAAGAATACATGTCAGTCATGTGCTTGTTTGGTTATTGTGCTTGTTATATATAAACTTAAACAAAATAATCATAATAGAATTTAGTCTTAAGATTTTCTTCTGAATTTATTTTTGCCCTCAATATCTAAAGATTGATCGATTGATTTCATAGTAAGTTTCCGCTTTAAGCCCTATCTAAAGATGAATGGACGAACTTGAGCTTTAAAATACGGCCGTTAAGGTCCGTTTTGCTTTTACATTGAATTCTCGGACGCTTGAATACTATCAACATTGGTGAGATGTAAGATCTCAAATAACGCGTCCCAACTAACAACGTAAACGTTTCCGCCATGTTATAACGTCTTAGCTAGATATTTTTATTCAATATATTTTCCATATATCCTACCAAATCCATTGGAAACCTTCTTCCCTTTGTTATTTGGGACGCATTATACTAAGCCCTACTGGCACCGTGATGTGCCAGGGGACGTACCGGGCGCGGTCGGCGACGCAGGCTGCCGGAGGACGAGCTCTGGCTGGAGGCGCCGGCCGCGCTGTGCTCGGACGTCGCCGAGTTCGACTTGGAGCTGTCTCCGCCCGAGCGCTCCTCCGCCGTCTCTTCGCTGTCACCTACATCGATACATACTCATATTATTATTGTGCCGCACTTACAGCACCTACTCCTGTTATTTATAAAGATGAACACACACTTATCCAAGCTGAACAAGTCAAATTTCACAATTCTGTACATGAAATCTCATACAACCTCGCACACTACCCCGCGTCGAATCGTCCGAATTGGAAGAATATCACATACAGAATTCTGAAATTCGTTTCGTTCGACTTATTTGACGCGGTCGGCTCGGGTAAAGGTGAACGCACACTTTTCCGAGCCAAACATGTCGAATGAAACGAATTTTAGAATTCTGTATATGAAATTTCATGGAACCTCGCACACTTTTCCGCGTCGAATCGTCCGAATCGGAAGTGTACGAGGTTTCATGAGACATCATATACGTAATACGATAAGTGTGCGTTCACCTTAAGTGTGCGTTCTTCTAATTTGAGAAAATGTGTTTGTCTATTAACTTTTCACAGTTCAATTGATCTTGAAGAAATCTGAATCACGGATAGCTTGCATAGGATAATTTGTGTTCTGCAAAATACACACATACCATTGTCGAGTTTCTGCTGTAGTGTGACTAAAACCAGTTTGAATTTCGTCCTTAGTTGATGTGTCCAAATTACAATAAATTTCTACTGGCCTACATTTCTATCACAAACAGCAAGATATGGGTATTCATATAACTATTACCAATTTGTGTGGACTAGTTCTTAATAATTTAGTATAATGATATATTTAACTTACCAATAGCACTCTCATTGTCCCCATCGACCATTAGAATTTTCTTCATTTTCCTATAATTCAAGTTGTCTAGATCCCTAACGGCGGCCTTGGTCCTCTGTATGAGATCAACAAGAACGTTGATAGATCGAGGCCGAGTGATGTACGGGTGGGAAAGCAGCTTCGTTGACGACGGACGATCCTGGGGGTTCTTTTGTAGGCACGCTTCAACAAAATATCGAAATGTGTCTGTCCATTCTGGGGCCTGCAGACAAAGTATGTAAATGAACATTAACTTTTGAGTTTAAAATTTTCAGTTACCCACTACTATTTCAATAGGGATATTGCCAACTAATAAAATCAGCAACTCTGCAACTCTATCTAACATCAAAACGTGCGGGTATTTGTATGAAATAGATGTTTGATTATAATGTGACATATACGTAATAGATGTGTTGTGATACGACAGAATTCGATCGGCGTCATACATATTACTTGAAGACGTACACACTAATCTGTCGTTCTCGTTGTGACGTGTTGATCCTCGTGGGGCGCTGATTGGTCGATCGTCGCGACAAATTACACACGCCACACCGTAACACAATAAACTATGCAGCTGTAACTCACTTGTAAAGTAGGCGAATCGTTTTGAGCGATGTGGTAGAGAGCAGACATGGCGTTCATGTTGAAATACGGAGGCTTCCTTTCTGCCAGCTCGATACATGTTATACCGAGAGACCATACATCCACCTGTAAATAAAAGAGGCGCACCATCCAAGATGAGTTTTTTTTTTGTGTATTGGGAATCAAAATTCATACATTGTGTCAAAATGTCTTCACCAACAGATCTCTCATCACTATTGCTGCAATTGCTTGTATAGTGTGGCATTTTATTGTAAATAGAATAATTGAAAAGAGCAACCGCCGAGTTTCTTGCTGGTTCTTCTCGGTAGGAACAGCATTTCGAACCAGTGGTAAATTATTTTGAAGATTTAAAAGCAATTGTAAAAGTTTACTTGAATAAAAATATATTCTATTCTAACATTTGGTTCCGATTACACTGATTGCTCCTACCAAAATCAAGTTGCATCAAAAGCAGGTCGGTAATCGAAGGTTCAGCGTACTTGTATAAGTTCAGTGATTTGAGAACTTCAAACTATACGAACCTTCCCATCATATTGTCCTTCATCCATGGCCAGTATGACTTCGGGCGCCATCCAATAGGGAGTACCGACAAAGCTGTTGGCGGGACATTTTATACTGGCGCTGCCAAAGTCCGCCAGTTTCACCGTCCCATTCTCCGTAAGCAGGATATTGCCGGCTTTGATGTCGCGGTGAATCCGACCGAGGCTGTGCAAGTACGACAGGCCGCAGACAACTCCTTCACATATCGCAGCGATTTCTTCCTCGCGCAGGGGGCGTTTGTGAACCTAGTGGTATTAAAACCAATTATTAATTAGGCCGCACTTACTGTACATGCGTTTTCGTACGAAATTACCAAACTGTACAAAACTCTAGGCGATAGTTTTGTTTTGCTTTGTAAGTGTTTTTAGGGTTCCGTAGCCAAATAGCAAAAAGCGGAACCCTTATAGATTTGTCATGTCTGTCTGTCTGTGTGTCCGTCCATATTTCTGTATTAATTTTGTTGTGTAAATTTTCGCAAGACCGAGGTTCGTACGAGAACGAATGCAAAGTGATCACAACCTTATGATAACGTCAACCACCCCGACACGTAAGATTTGGTAAGCAATATGAACAAAACAGTGCTTCACTATTGATTAGTAATTTTTCTTCCCACCACTCGCTCGACAATGCCTTATTACAGACCTGTTATCTAAAGGTAGGATAACATTCCTATGACTTAGCCAGGTTGTAGTGTTGTACTGAAATCTATTACACCTTAAGGGATGTAATGTAAGTAAACACCTTCATATAGTTCCTTTTATCGACTGTATCTTTCAAACAAATTAGTGAACACTATAGGTATAGTCCACGCGAAACAAATAGTCGTCCTTGAACTTAACCGCAAGACGCGTTGCAATAGCATTTTTTAGACGTCAGTGGGGCGCAACGGACGGGGAAGAGGGGTACGCCAACCCGCCATCTGCCTTAGTGCCACACAGTGTGTAGGGAACACAGTACACGAGCGTATGAAACAATATCTGCGCGAGCTCGCACTCGCATCGTAACTGCTGGTAACTATACCAGAGTAAGCGGTAACCATTAGGTCCACACAGATTTCACACTTTCGGCACATAATTCGATAAATCGATAGACGTTAGTGTCCTAAGGTGCTAGAATGTCAAACTCGCACCAGAAAGCGCAGCATTGGAAGACCCCCAGCTAGACGGACTGACGACAGCCCCTGAATTCAGGTGGCGAAAGACTGTGGCGTGTGGAAGCCCCTTCAAAAGATCTAAGCTCAGCAGTGGACGTCCATCGGTGATTATGTGTGGATATTTAAGTACTTGAAATATATAATCACAAATAAACGCATACCGCATTCAGATATAAATACATATATCACAATCGATTATTATCAGTAATTAGGAAGAATTTCGATAAATTCTCCAGTGATCGATACAATACGTAATATCGACTGATAACACAAAATATGATATATTATGTACCGTAGGGCTGCGATTGCGAGATGACTCAAAAGCTCGCGAACGTCGACTTGTCATGAGTTGTTCTTTTAAATCACGCCTCCTTCTAAGAAATGACCTCATTCGGAAATTGCACATAATTTGCTTATGCACCATCAATGTCAAATTCCGATATTTCTAAAAGCTTTTTATTAGCTTGGTCTAAATTTTTGTTGCAATTTAATTTGGTTGTGTTACTTATATCACAGAATGGTTGATAAGGTATGAAAATTGTATCTTCTGTCTTTATCACTGGGACAGCAAGGTGGCACGGATTTTTAGCAATTTACTCAGAAATATGAGTAGATAAGTCATGGGTGCATCTGCATGCATTTACGTTTTTAAAAATCCCATGGGAACTCTTTGAATTTCCGGGATAAAAAGTCTCCAGTGCCCTGTCTCCAGGATGCTAGCTATCTGTGTACCTAATAAATAATGTCCATGTGGATTTAGGTTTTTAAAAATCTGTGGGATTTTGAATTGGGAATTTCATTTTCCGAGCGAAAGGTAGCCTGGACCCCAGGATGTCAGTTAACTCTGTGCCTTTCCGTAAAATCAGTTAAACAGATGGACAGTGAAAACCTAGTAGACAAACAGAATTTCGCATTTATAATAATATTCCAACATCATCATGATTGCCCCATCTCTGACTCACTGCAGAGCATGGGTCTCCTCTCAGAGTGAGAAGGGTTTTGGCCATAGTTTACTACACTGGCCAAGTGCAGGTTGGCAGACTTCACACACCTTTGAGAACATTATGGAGAACTTTCAGACATGCAGGTTTCCTCACAATAATATCCTTCACCGTTAAAGCAAGTGATATGCAAACTGCAAATGTTCATGTTTCACTAAACATCTGTGCAGTGAAACCTCAAACTGTTCCACCATTTCTATACCTATTCTGTGACTTATAAGAAGTAGTATTTTATTTTATAAAATTTCATAATAATTAAGTTCTCGTTCTCTTTCCAGTTGGACCTTCATGACTAAAGAGGTTCTGTTTCTAGCCATCTGCTCAGCATCATAAAAGTTGAGTGTGCCAGTTTCTTTTACCACTGGATAGGATATTTTCCTCATGGTTTCTTGCCTTCCACATTCCCAGCCACACTCAGCTCCTCAATACTTTCATTTCCGCGGCAGGCGTTATGACCAAAACTACTACTGAAGTCCTGAAGGCATATGCTTCACATTCACATAAGTAAATAACATAAGGAAGAAAGAAGTACCAGGCTATAGGCTATCAGTTTCATATGATTATTTGTTACTCTATAAAACCTAAAATGTACAAGTAGCTTTACCACTTACCTCGATTATATCGGAAGCTGAGCCTACACAGTACTCCATAACAAGCCATGCTGTATGCTCCCTTTTATAACAGCCCTTGTATTCTATAGTGTTAGGATGATCCAACTGCTTCAGGAACCTGTATACAATCAAATGAGGGTTATAATCATCTCAACACATAGCTGGCCCACCCTTCTCTCAAAGGGTTTATATCATAGTCCACCATGCTGGCCAAGTGCGGATTGGTGGAGTTTACACATCTTTGAAGAACTTTTAAGCATGCAGGATTTCTCACAAGTTTTCCTTCACCATTAAAACCATATTTAATTGTTTAAAACGCCCATAATTCTGAAAAGTTAATCGGTACTTGCCCTGGACCCGACTCACAAATAGGACACCAACGTCTTAACTAGTCTATCGCTGCTTTTTATGAAAGCATTATTTCGCAAATGCCGCAACCGAGGGTTTATTGTCTTAAAAAGCTCTTTATTGACATGGATTTCTATTTAATACTACCAATTAAGTAGACGATTACCATCAAATCATCTATACATATTACATAATGGCATCAATATAGATCTCAAATTGCTGGGTCTACCAACTTGAGATTTCGTATATAGGGATTCTTTATAAATTATACATCCACTAAGGGAGGATTTTCTACTTAAGTAACTATCAGTTAAGTAACTAAAAGAATTCTTAACTCAAATAAAACATCAAAATCTTCTTATAAAAATTAAGTTAATTTTACTGTTTTCTTCTACCTTAAATTGTATGAACAAGTACACTCACTTTATCTCCTTCAAGATATCCTGCCACTTCTCTTCACTCTGCTTCCCCAGGTAGGACATTTTCTTAATAGCCACAATCTCTTTGGTGAGATTGCAGCGGGCATAGTATACCGCCCCAAACGACCCATGGCCAATTTCTCGGAGATCTTCGAAGATCTTTTCAGGATCATGTTTACTAAATAACTCAGCAATGTCAGGATCCTTGAGGCTGCCGGGACGTGGCATTCTTCCCTGTAATTATCAGTAGTCATATAAGCATATGGCAAATGAAATAGTGAATTAAATTAGATAAATAAATTTTCATTTCATCATTTCATTTTCATTTCAATGATGCCCCTTGAAGACTGATTTCAACAAACAGAATGTGACGAAAAATGTATGGCAAAGCGTCACAGTAAATGTACGCTTACACATTGTACCATTTCTAATACAACAAACTGAATGAAACATATTATAGTGCCCATATAAAAGTGGTCCAATCTGAAGTTGCAATATGGGCAGATTGGACTACTTGTTTTGCGCGCATTATCCTACCTACAACAGAGACTCGGCTCATAATGTACGCTCCACAGGGTGAACACTTTTATAAAATTCTTATTATTCAGACTTCCAACCACTTTGGATTGGATTGAACCAGTAAAGTAATCCAATCTATCCATATCCAGGATATCTATTATTAAGTTTACAAAAGTTACAGGTAGGTTTGATGGGGGTAGGCTGCCAGGAATCCAGTGACCAAACAGAGAATTTGGTGGAATGGTCCTAATAGATCATCCACCTGGCAATGGTGGGCCTCGCCTCTAGACGTACATTGTGCACAGGTTGAATATGAACTTCTGTCATAGCACTATTACCACCACAACCTTCTAGGAGATGTATAGTATTCGATGTAGTTAGTATATGTAGGAGATGTGTAGAGTTTGACATTTATAGACTGCACAACCACTTACCATAAAGATCTTTGTTAATTTTAAGCATCAGATGTGACTAGTTTAAATAGAGTAGTTACTACATCTACTACTAAGTTTGACATAGTATATAATTAATATATTGGAGTTAAAAAATATTTTCATACTGGTCCAGAAATCTTGACAAAATTAGTATAGACTCATGGAAAAAAAAACCGACTACGTGCGAGTTACACTCGCGCACCGAGAGTTCTGTACTTCAGGTATTTTTTCCAACATTTAGCAGGATAAATCAAAAACTATTATACATAAAAATAAATAAAAATCTGTTTCAGAATGTACAAGTAAAGCCCTTTCATATGATTCCCCTCTTGGTATAGTTAATAGGATCACTTTGTTGTCTGTCTGTCTGTCAGTCAAGAAACCTATAGGGTACTTCTTGTTGACCTAGAATCACGAATTTTGGCTGGTAGGTAGATCTTAAAGCTCAAGTAAAGGAATAAATCCAAAAACTGTGTGAAAAAATATTTGTGGTTACATCACAGATAAAAAGAATATGTGTTTCATTTTCAAAGTAAGAGAACTATACCAAGTGGGGTATCATATGAAAGAGCTTTACCTGTATATTCTAAAACAGATTTTTATTTATTTTATGCATAATAGTTTTTGATTTATCATGCAAAATGTCAGAAAAAAATACCCAAGTACAGAACCATTAGTATGCGAGTCTGGCTCGCACTTGACCAGTTTTTGTAAATACATACTGGAGTGGTTAAATACAGCAATATACGCGGTTTCGCTGAACTACTTGTGATTACAGCTAACACTAGTAACTGCACATTATACCCAGGTACAGAACCATCAGTGTGCGAGTCTGATTTGCACTTGGCCGGTTTTTTGTGAATAGCATACATACTGGAGTGGTTAAATAATAAGAATAAGAATAATTCTTCAACAGTTTAACCAATTTTGATAAAATTTGATTCAGAGTTAGCTTACATCCCGGGGAAGGCCATAAGCCACTTTTTATCCCAGAAAATCAAAGAGTTCCCAAAGGATACTTAAAGGTGCATTCATTTAACCAATTTATATGAAATTTGGTATAGAGGTAGCTTGTATCCCGGAAACTGATATAGACAACTTTTTATTCTGAAAAATCAAAGAGTTCCTACGGAATTTTAAAAAAAAACCTAAATCCATGATGAAGTCGCAGCATCATCTAGTAGACTGTCAGTTACCCGTCTATGGAACTTTTAAAGTTGAGGGCAAAAGCTATAAATTATAAACTAACTGACTGGTACAGCTTAAACCACAGGGTCTAGAAACTGGAGATTTTACATGTAGGTTTCTAAAACCCACTTGAATAAAGCCCGGTTCATCTAACTTAACCATATTTCAAAACTGATTTGTTTATACTGTGCTGTGCTATGCAAACTAGATTTCAGGTGTGTATGACATAATAGATTATTGAATATTAACTTTTAGCTAAAAAATTCACAATTTGTTAAGATATCATTGAAACATCCAAACATAGATATTTTGTTTTATTGACTTATTAAAACTGTTATTAAAATATAGCTATCTATACACTTGATCTACTGGGAACAAATAAAATTTAAGTAAAACATACTGCTTGTGCCAGCTGTGAGCCGGCAGGGTCCGTCAGTTAATTACAATGATCCCGCCGCCTCGGGCCATCCTCCGCTCTCGCTATCTGCAACAGTCGGAAACGGCACCGATAACAGGCCACGCCAAATTTTTACATTTGTTTCCTACATCCGAAAGTAAATAAAGCGGAATAAACTGTACTATCACTTGAAATACTGAGTAATCAGAATTTAAAATATTCCTTGGACCTAATCTAATTAAAAGGCCCTCTTGACAGACTGAAACCAACCCACCTCGGGGAACTCACGATCCCGACCTGCCTGACACAATGCTCTCGAATAGGATCCACACCGCTACAAGCGCTTTTTACTTTCATTCGTTTAATAAATAAAAGAGAATAATACCTTGTAAGTGGGTAAGAAAAGAAAATATTGCAAAATACTTGGCACTTACAATATACAATTTCGCCTCAAAATGGCGTTGGGATAAGTATGCGATGATAGCTTTTTGTTTTTAAAAGGCACACACTTTATGGTTTTCCATCACTGTCGTCACTCACTTGCTAAATCAATCACTTTTTATTTTATGCAATGTGTTTGGTTTATGCGTAACAAAGAAATTTTATCGAAAACTATTTACAACTTTCCCGTCGTAGTTGGAAAATAATCTCTCTCAAACTCTCAATGATTTCAGTCGGAACTCGGAACTCGGAGCAGGCGCCCTCTTTTTTGCTCTTTCATTAAAATTTTGACACATTATTTTTTTTTATGTATGTTCTCCACTTCAGCTAGTTGTTTGTTTGGCACTTGTAGGAATGGTAGCTATGGTAGTTACGGGTAACTTTAGACAAAAAGCAAACATTATGATTTGTGAGTCAACGGCTGGACTAGATTTTCGTCTGTGGTGGCGTTTGCTGGCGCGCGTGTTGTGCTTTTTTGGAGTGTTTTTTGTTAGAAGTGGCCGGTTTTTGTGTTCTGCTGGTGTTTATTGGTGGTGAAACTGACTGGGAAGCGCTCTAAAGGGGCGCCGCGTATAATATGTCAGCGAGCGCCGACACAGATGGAGTCCATACTTATCATAGAACGACAGAACTATTTTCGCGATGCGCGATGGTCAACTGAAGGAGCCGACAGCGGAGTGCGGAGCACAGAGTACATTGAATATGGGAGTCCACACCAAATCATTGACCAAATGAAATGTACTCTGTGGTGTGGATTGCGGACAACGTCGTGATAGAATCCAGAGCCGTGTAAAACCAGTTTATAACAGCTTCGTGAGTCGTGACTTGAGCGTAGTGATGTGCCAACTCGGAAAAACCTCAACTCGATTTAACCCGAGTTCAAATTCACGTAACTCAGGTTAAACTCGAGTTACGTAACTCGAGTTAACTAGATGGAAGAGTTAATGTTTGTTTTAATTTTTAGCAATTTACTCCCTTACCTTCGCATTAATAGTAAAAAAAAATTAGAACAGACTAATGATATTTTAATCTGAACACTATTTACACGTAACACGTCCACTCACTGGCAACTTGAAACATCCCAAATCAAGGATTTTATTTCTTTTACGACCCGGCATTTTTCAAAAACAGAATTTAAAACACGAAAAACTATTAACTACTACTATACCGGCATTTTAAAAGTTTTACATAAATGTGACACTTGTTTGTTATTGAATGAATATAGTCTCAAATGATCGGCAAACTTCGCTCCATGTCGATTTCATTCGGTTTTCAAACTCGAGTCATACAGAATTCAACTCGAGTTGGCAATTCGAGTTATTTACTCGAGTCCACCATCACTTTGTGAGCGTCGCTTTGTTTTTTTTTGGACGAATACTGTGGTGGGCGCTCGTATCATAAAATTAAACCGTGTGTAATTGTTTTGCATCGAATTAATTGTGTTTGAAAGGTAATTCAAGTTATTTACAGCTAATTTCTAAATATAAAAACATTGCTGCGTCTTCGTGTTACGCTTAAATTATTATTTACAACTTAATAATTTTTGGTTAGTTTTGTCGATGCATTCAAAATGGCGATTATATTTAAAAAAATTATAGTACCAAGTAACACCTTTGTAAAGCTACATTTTAGTTCAAGTGATAGTTTGTAAAACAATAGTGATAGTTTGTAAAATTTGCTCTTTATCTGAAACTGTGTTTACGCGCCATAAACACAGTCAAAAGTTCAGAACAATGCCGGTGTTTTTTACCTAGTTTTTTGTGAATAATTACTTATTATTTTTGTTAATGTAAGTTTATTATTATGATTAGATGGCTGACAAAAAGGACGGTGCTGAGCCAGAGGGAGAGGAAGAGTTTTCTGTAGAAAAAGTCTTAGATCGTCGTGTGAGAAATGGAAAGGTTAGAAAGCCCTGTCCAAGTAGGGATCATGCTGAAAACCTTGTTTAGTTGAAGCACTCCGATATCAAGATTGAATTATCATACTTCTTTCTTCTATTGCTTTTTTATTATTGCAAAATTAGCCAGTCTTCTTGAGTCTATCCGATTATTATTAACTAGCTGATGCTGCGACTTCGTGTCAATTTAGGTTTTTAATAATCCCGTGAGAACTCATTGAATTTCGGGGATAATAAGTAGCCATTATTACTCTCTGTCCTTTCAACTTTCTCTATGCCAAGAATCAAGTTGACTGGTTGCTTCGTTAGGGAAGGGCAAATAAACACTTTTTCGCATTTATTTCATTAATTAAGTTTAGATTTCGACTGTAAGTAACTTATCAATAGATTCTAGAGCAACCCCTACTCCATGGAATCGGTTTGTATAGTAACCTATTCTAGAGAACTCCTACTTAGCTGGGATGCTAAGTTGAAGAAAATGAAAAATTTGAGTATTAATTTCTTCTGATCAGTTTGGCTGTATTGTATGTCTATGCTTACATAAACTATAAGTAACATTATTTCAGGTGGAATACTTTTTAAAATGGAAAGGTTATAATGATGAAGACAATACTTGGGAGCCGGAGGAAAATCTTGACTGTCCTGACCTCATATCAGCCTTTGAAGAGGCAAGGAAAAAAAAAGAAGCTGGTAAGAAACAAAAGTACTTATACTATTAACATTTAAAACTTTATATAATGTTATTCATTATACTATATTATGTTGTAAATAGTTGTATATTATATATTAGTGTATTATTTATTTTATGTAGGACAACTATTTTTTTAATATTCAGATACAAGTTAGCCCTTGACTGCTACCTTACCTGGTGGTAAGTGATGATGCAGCCTAAGATAGAAGTGGGCTAATCTGGAAGGGGTATGGCAGTTATTATTAAACTCAAAATCAAATCATTTATTAAAAGTAGGTACTATTGTGCTCCCATTATTATTCCCATGTTATTAAACCCATACCCCTTTAGTTTCTACACGGCATCGTACCGGAACGCTAAATCGCTTGGCGGCACGGCTTTGCTAGTAGGGTGGTAACTAGCCACAACCAAAGCCTCCGGCCAGACCAGACCAGAGATGTAGAAATTATAAAATTCCAAAGCTGTGCTGGGAATCGAACTTGGGACCTCCAATTCCTAAGACCATAGCACTTACCACTGCGCCAGAGGAGTCGTCAAAAAACGAGTCTCCTATGCTACATGTATGACTACCACTGCCTGGCTAGCTATATCCCCGATTATATCCACTGATGTCATAGAAATCTGTGGATATAATCAGGGATATAATTTTTATCTACTGCCCATGCTAGCCGGGCTGGTCGAAAGTAGGCTACTGAAACTAGCCAGCAAGACTGGATGCGCCATGTAACTTTGTCACTAAGAAATTCATCAATTGTACGGTAGTTTCAACTTATTAGTCTGTTTCTACACTCTGTTTAAATTTGTGTGACGGCAAATCTAAATTTTATGTTGTAATCATAAAAGTATAATCTAAAATATAATCCCAGCTAATTGAGCTTTAAGAGTTCAGATTGTTACAACAAGCAGGGCTTATAACCAAATATTACTGAACATCTACGACTTCAGATAAGTTTTTATTTTAAACTGACTTTTCTTTTGAGAAAGCTTGTTCTCAAACAATAGCAATTTAAGCAATAGTTTTTGAGCCCATTAGCTTGGCACAGACTAAATCAATCAAATACTCCAACTTTTTACCTATCACAAGTTATTGCTATTCAATAAACATAACTGATATCTATTGTTTTTGAGATAGGAATTATCGTACTTACAAAGAAGGTGAGTGCTAGTCATGTTTAATATTTGAAAAGAAAAAAAAACGCATTTTTCCAAATTCGTTTCAGAGGGCAAAGGAAACAAAATAGATAAGGACCCCAAAAAGAGAAAATCATCTGCCGCAACACCCGACTTGAAAGGTGCAAAGAAAAGTAAAAGTGATGACAAAAAAACCTCTGGTTTTGATAGAGGACTGGAGCCTGAGAAAATTATTGGTAAGATATTGTTATTGTCAAATAGATGCTGCTTGCAATTTTGTCCACATGGATTTGGGGTTTTTTTTAAATACCATGGGAACTCTTTGATTTTTTGGGATAAAAGTAGCCTATGCCACTCTCCAGGTTGTTAACTATACCCATGCAAAAAACCACGTCAATCTGTTAGTGTTGTGGTGTGATTGAAGGATGAACTAACAAACAAACACTTTCGCATTTAAAATAAATTATTTATTGCTCTTAAAAAAATCAAAATCAAATAATTTATTCAAATTGGATATCATTGTATACTTTTTCATTGTCAAATTGTGGAATGTTAGTAGTAAATCCAGAACAAATACATAGACATAAATTAGCTGATTTCTGTGTTGTGGATTTAGGTTTTTGAAAATCCCATGGAAACTCTTTCTGGGATAGAAAGTAGCCTATGTCACTCTCACTCACCCATGCAAAAAGCATGTCGATCCATTGTTCTGTAGCAACGTGATTGAAGGACAAACCAATAAACATAAAACATACATCAGCATTTTTAATATGGGTATTTTTGTGCTGCCAGTCTATCCATAAGGTTCCTATAGAGTATAGACCAAGTTGCCACTCATAAACCCTGTCCACACCAATAAAAACTTTGCTGATTGCTTTTGCGAAAATATTTTGCTGCAAATTCCAATTGTCTCCCAAATAATGTACACACTGTTGAGTAACTCAACAGAAATTCTCGCCGGAGCATTGCTAATTTTAATTAATGTGGATACAGCTTAGATTGAACAGTTTTCTATTAAAAAATACCTTTAAGAAGTGATTTGAAAGCCAATTGAATTTAACAATGGTTTGGAAAAGTACATAGCAACATCTTTGAAGATTTTTCTAATTTAAGACCTGCCATTTTATAGAGCTTAATATGAAGCTATCTAACGATTGATAAAATGCTTATGGTACAGGTGCAACAGATAGCAGCGGTGAGCTGATGTTCTTAATGAAGTGGCAAGGAACTGACGAGGCAGACCTTGTACCAGCCAAGCAGGCAAATGTGCGATGTCCCCAAGTTGTAATACAGTTCTACGAAGAAAGGTTGACGTGGCACACACCAGCTGCAGATGAAGGCGCTGCTGAAGATTAGGTTAGACAGCTTTTTTGATGAAGCATTGATGAAGCTACTATACGTGACATATAAATAAATAAATAAATATATTTTTGTATTTATTTATTTAACTCTGAAATTACAAAATTTTCACAGAAATCTAGCGAACCATAGTCAAAGGTATTTGTTTCTAGAACTTTTTTACAAAATTTAATTGAGTTTGATTGGTCAATGCATTTGAATATTGATAATATAGATGGAGTGCTGGGGAGTGCGCTAGGTAGCATTTTAATGATTACTGTGAAGTAAATAACCTTTGAGGAAACTTTATCCTCATGATTTATGGTTTGTTATCTCTATACCAACTGACAGAATTAACTTTAATTTGACAAGTTACACTAGACTAGAGCTAGGTATAAAAAGTTCAAATTGCAGAGATGCTCTTCGTATAGTCCGCGCGCAAGTCGTTGGCTGTGCCTGTCGCGTGAGGTACCTCAAAAGGAAACGAGGAACCCTTATAGGATTGTCTGTCTGTCTATCTGTCGTGTCTGTCAAAAAAAGGGAATCAAAACCCAGAGGGTACTGTCCGATAACCTAGAATCATCAAAGGCAGGTAGCAATGTCGTATATCACAAGTAAAGGGAAAAAATCGAAAACTGAATTTGTGGCTACATCACAAAATAAAGAATGTAACGTGAACTGGAACGTCGTCGCATCACTTCACTGCTTTCGTTCTGACAGGTCTATGCCTGTCAACTACTATCTATGGCTAAGTTAACACTCAACGTGCCAACGTATTGATAAGCTCTTTGCAACGTACATTGTTTTCTAATTTTTGTGTATCGGTCTCTCTGTGTGTCTGTGCGCTCTTTACAACGGTGTTTGAAAGACGCATTTGGAACCCTAGTACCTTATAAGTTTACAAATCAACTTACAAGAATTAAAATGTGTTCACAAACAAATAAAGTAGTTTACTAAATCACATCATAGATGGAGCTGTCCGTAATTAGCTTGCAGTGTTGCACATTTAAGAGAGTACTAGAGTTTAATAAATATTAATAATGTTAGTAAACATAATCTTATTTCTCCAGGTCCTGTGAAGACAATGACAGCATCATCAATCATTCATGATTTGACAAAGAAGATTCTTTTATTTTGATCGGTTTAATTTCTTTCAATAACAAGAGTTAGAGTTGAGTTGTATTTACATATTAAAGAAGAAGAAGATGGATATTTTAATATGCGGATTATAATTTTTTAATATTATAATATTACATCTATGTTCTATTTTTTGGACGTCATTGTAATATGCTGATCGTACATTTGCGGGAAATGCGCCGCATGCCATGACATGCATAAAGCGACCACAGGATGGGTCATTCCAAATAAAAATGCAGATGCAACTCGTTTTGCTTACAGCTGTCTGTAGCTGTATTCCATGTTAGCCCGCTTCCATCTTCACATAACACTAGGTGAGATCGCAGTCAAGTCGCTAACTTGTAACGGAATAAAAAAAAAAATGACGTTTACTATCATACGATAGGTACTAATTTAGTTCAATTCAAAGCAATGCCTAAGATTCCTTTCTATGTAATAGAGTACCAATACATTAATTTCACTACATTTATTTACTTTGTTACCCAAAACAGGATTTTGTAAATTGATGAAATATAAAATTTTAAAATATGACAATGGATGTGACGTCACCGTCATTTAGGTGTGAGACGCGAGTGTGTGAGGGAGCTGGAAGACAACCAGATGTTCCCACCTCCTCTTTTCCCCATGCCTTGATTTAATACAATACTTAATTGCCTCATTTTAGGATTTAAGAAAAGTACGCCACGTAAGATATGTAATTACTAATTACATACAAAATCTGACAACTTTACAGGAAAACCAAAAAAAAAAAATATACTAACTTTAAAACTCACCTTATTTAGATAATGTTAAAGTACGAATCGCCGAAATGGTTAGTATATTTATGTAGTGTAGAAATGTATGTACTGTATCATGTATGTATAATATCATAGCTATTTTGATAAATCAATATGAAATATATTATTATTTTTCTATTCTCTTTAGTCTTACCTATAATAACATGTAATATGGCATCATGGTTCATCGAACCTGCGGTATTCCTTCCGCACGCCGAATAATTGTATTCGAATGAGTCATATTTACTCAAATTAAAAAATACGACTGCCCTGCCAAAAAGAAAAAATCACATTTGAAAATGGAGCCATACGGCTGCCATATTGATTAAAAAAGTGGAATAGAAAGAAAGTCACATAAACCCCTGAGAACATTACACTCCTTTTTTTGGACAGTCCTGTAAAAGATCATTGCATGCGGCGCGGGCGGCGCGGACTAATATACAATCAGCTTAATCAGGTTCTTATTTTCATTGACTAGGTACCTATGTAAAGAATGTATTTTTTTTTAAATGGTATTGATATCCACCAAAACGGAGATTAGAGGAAAGATGTTTCGTGAATAACCAATAGGATATCGTTATTCCCACATATTCCCTCTGTTTAGTCTTTTCATTGGACGAAGTTCAAACGAACTTCGCTCGTCTCCGTTTTGATAGATACCAAGCATAAGGCTCCTTTCAAATTGAATCGGAGCGATACGTTGCGCGTCAAAATGAATACAATTTCATGCGTTCGGGTGCGCGTCACGCGCAATGTTTATCGATTTGTGACACAAATAAAGTATAAAAATAAATGAAAAAGCCTTTTATTTCTTGATTTTCTCTCAAATTAATTTTGGATGTTGTATAAAAAAATATTAACTATTTTAGCATACCTCTACCTACACACGATTTTTGCATGCGGTAGTGAAACATCAAGCCTTTTTTACGTCATGGTCAAAACGGTGTTAAATAATAACCTCATTCATATGAGGTTATTATTTTATACTCAGTCGGCGATTCGAAAAGAAAAAAAGAAACCTACTCCACGTTAGAGATAAGTTAGTATAGTATAGGGTTCTCTGTTACGAAATCCCATACAAATATAAAGACAAAAAACTCAGTGGGTGGTAACCATTTTGAGCCGCCAACCAATTTTTGGAAATTGGTTGGCGGCTTTGATTTAAAGACATTTTAATTTTTTATGACATATTAAAAAAACTACTTCTTAGATCTCGTTCAAACCAATTTTCGGTGGAAGTTTGCATGGTAGTGTACATCGTATATTTTTTTTTAGTTTTATCATTCTCTTATTTTAGAAGTTACAAGGGGGAGAGACTTCCAATGTGGAAAAATGTGTGTCCCCATTTTACCACTTTGGAGTGTCTCTGGCACAAATTATTCGGTTTAGAAAAAAATTATACTAGAAACCTCAACACATAGAGATATAAGTATAATATGTTCATGCCTCAATATCATTTTTGAAGACCTATCCATAGATACCCCACACAATTACCTATAGTAGATAATCTATGCCCCACACGTATGGGTTTGATGAAAAAAAAAATTGAGTTATGGTTCTAAGCATAGGGAACCCCCAAAAATTGTTTTTTTTTTCTATTTTTGTGTAAAAATCTTAATGCGGTTCACAGAATAGGTACATCTACTTACCAAATTTCAACAGTATAGGTAGTTCTTATAGTTTCGGAAAAAAGTGGCTGTGACATACGGACAGACAGACGGATAGACATGACGAATCTATAAGGGTTCCGTTTTGCCATTTGGTTACGAAACCCTAAAAAAAATAAGCAAAAAGAGTTACGAAGAACAGAACAGGTCTGTGGGAAGAACCAAAGATCCCTAGCAGATAGCAGAGCTGCTTGTTTGGTATGTTGGCAGTACTGTCTTTATGTTAGTGGAGTGGATGTTGGCTAATATGATCATGTAGATAATCTATGGATGTTGGTATTGAACATGGAGGTTAGAGAGAAGGAGAACGATCGCTGTAGAAAATAGTGTCCCCGAAATACGGACAAAATAAGTGAGGCGCTGCGATCGCTAAGTTGTCTCAATAAAAGCGGGCTGTTGTGCGCTAATTTGAAATGATATATCAACGTTTGCCCATTTTTCCCTCAATACGTTATTCTAAAAGTGAATAAATAAATTTTGAGAATTTCAATAACATGCAAATCTAGTAATTAACCTTAATTTCAACAATTTCTTGAAAGCTTAATAAAGATTGATTTATTTGAAAAAAAAAAACCATGATTAATTAAGCAAATAATAATTTTACACATTCAATATTTCAATGTGCTACTATGAAGATATTACCTTTGGTACTTTAAATAATGATGATTGACGTAAATTGTTTTTCACTCTATTTTTCCGATCAGATGCTACACACTGCCACTTGTACATCCACGCACAATACAATATTTCACCATTTTTTAATGTTTCTTTTCGTCAAAAATTAAAAAATTACGGAGCACGATTATTTTCTCACCGATGCCGCGAAGAAAATTTATACATTATACAACTAACTTCATCTACTTGTACTCATAAACAGGTAACTTCACAGATACTCCTTATCGACGACAGCGCGGCTGGTGGCTGAAAAACGAATTATAAATTCTACCAATTTTCAGGGACAGGCGCGCTAATGCTTTAGCGCGTAGCGATCGTTCTCCTTCTCTCTAACCTCCATGGTATTGAACATTATTGAAGCATGCAATCCACATCATACATTTTCATAATTTTCGTTTTTGTATGGAATCACCGCGGCCTTAAATCGTAGTAGTGAGTGATCATACAGGCTGGTCAAAAAGTCTTTTTTTATTTTTTATGTTATAGTACGGTGGGGCCACTAAAAATTGGGAAATAAAAAAATTTCAAAAGAAAAATAAAACCGACTTCAAAAACCACACACTAAAAAGTAAAAAATATTTTTTGTTTAGCTACACGTATGTACCTAACTACCTAGGTATGAAGTCGGGCGAGCTTCACACTTGGATTTCTAAATTTGTTTTAATATGCTCGCTATAAAATCGCGACTTTTTGATTTTTGACCTTGATTAAAAAAAATCCATACAGGGGAAAGATGGGAAACGTTCAAATTTTATTTATAATTACGTTTTGAACGATTTCATCAATTTTCAGCCATTTTTCAGCTTGTTGTAAAATGTAGCTTCGAATGTCTAAAATAATTGACCGGACTATTGAAAGTTTTTTTTTTCTCTCGTCTGGCTTTACACTGATTAGCCAATGTCAAGTTTGTTCACAAGTTATGGAAACTTATATGTATAAGTATGGACTCCGTCTGTGCCGGCGCCCGCCGACATACATGCGGCGCCATTTAGAGCGCTTCCCAGCCAGTTCCACCACCAATAAACACCAGCAGAACACAAAAACCGGACATATCTCACAAAAAAACACTCCAAAAAAGCACCGCACGCGCGCCAGCAAACGCCACCACCGACGAAGTCCCTATTAAAAGTTAGTATTTAAGTAGTACCCAGTATTTAAATTAGGAACTTAAACATAACTCACCGTACTTAATTAATACCTTCTCCTTATTATAGTAACTAGGCAGCCGCAAAAAATATGTACATAAGCGCCATAAATTGTTACAATCTGATTTAGAATGTACAGGTAAAGCCCTTTCATATGATACCCCACTTGGTATAGTTATCTTACTTTGAAAATTTAAACACATTTTAAATTTTTAATGACGTAACCGCAAATTCACGGTTTTCAAATTTATTCCTTTACTTGTGCTATAACCGACCTAACTTCCTGCCTTTCATGATTCTAGGTCAACCCTATAGGTTTTCTTGACAGCGTGTCTGTCAAGAAAACCTATAGGGTACTTCCCGGACGGACGGACAGACAGACAATAAAGTGATCCTATAAGGATTCCGTTTTTCTTTTTGAGGTACGGAACCCTAAAAACTGGCAAAGGTTTCGATAGCTAGACTAGTAAATTGAAAAAAATATTACTCTTTTTTTCATTCTAGGCAAACATAGGATGCGAGGCAAAATTAGGCAATTTGATGGTACCTAGGTTGTTGGTAGAAAGCAATTTCATTCCTGATTATTTATATCCATGTAGATAATCTGAGATTCCCGCGTCGTCGTGTCCGTTTCCCATTTGCCTGTCGTCTCTCGGAGTCGTAGATATTTAACGCAAAACTTACTTTGATTCTTGTAAATAGAATACATTCTTCGGTGAATTGAACACTGAACTTTTATCGCGTTTTTATCAATACGATATGATTGCGACGGAGTGAGGAACATTTGCTTGATTAAATTGGTTCTGACTCATGGCAAGCCGGTAGTGTATTGTGTTGAACATGAAGTTAAAATATTAGTAATTTTACTAATTTGTTTCGGCCTGAGTCTTTTTGTGGCTGCCGCTGTTCAAAGTCACAGACCTTAGACCAGTGTTGAACTTGTTTACATTTGATTGATTTTTGTCCGAAGTAAATAAATAATAAAAAAATTCTAATTTGTAGATTACTTAGGTACTTTAAGATAGTATCTACCAAATAATATATTATTCTGTGCTATAAGGCACTTATGTGATACATAGGTTATCTATTATTTACCACATCATTTAATGTGCTGCCTAGTTACTATAATAAGGTATTAATTACGGTGAGTTATTATAAATGTTTGTTTATACTTAAGTACCTAGGTGCCTACCTAATTTAAACACCTACGTATCTAAGCACTAATTTTTAAGATGTAAAGCCAGACGAGAGAGAAAAAAAAAGAAAACTTTTAAGATTAAGGTGCAAGCGACTGGCCTGCCCGCGAAATTCATTGGCATAACATGGGCATAACTAAGTAGGTAATTAGGTAGGTAGGCGTTTACTCTTTGTCTGAAATATTTTAGTAGGTAAATACTTAGGAGTTACGTGGTATGCGTAGTGCCTATCTAAACTTTAGGTAAGTAGGTACTTACCTACTCACTCATTATTGCTTTACAAATTGGAATGATAAAATTTTCGTTCCATTGATAATTATTATTGACTAGCAACCCGCCCCGGCTTCGCACGGGTGGACATTTATTTTTTCTATTTTCCGGGATAAAATATAGCCTATGCGGATTCGGAAGAATCCCTCTAAGTAATGGTAAAAGAAATTTTGAAATCGGTCCAGTAGTTTATGAGCCTATTCAATACAAACATACAAAAATACAAAGGTTTCCTCTTTATAATATTAGTATAGATATCCTCTGACTTTATTATAATTTTAATAGGATATATATTAGGTAGGTGAAAAATTGTAAAGGTAGCTTTACGTCTTAGCATTAGTGGCAAAATATTGTGCAACACAGAAAAAAAAATATCCATCATTCATTAGGTTTATGAATCATTAGATACCTATAATTATAGAGTACGCGACAGGTGGGCGGGGCGTCCCCCACACCCGTACTCAAAGTCAAAATCATTTATTCAAAGTAGGTACAATTGCACTCCTTTTGATGGTCAAAATTGTTAAATTTGTACGACATAGTGGTGATAATTAATTACGTAACTTAAAACTAAAGCTATGAGGGTTCCAAACGCGCCCAAGTCTGAGAAGAGCCCACCCCCGCTTACCCGCAGCGCGTTAGTGCGGGGGCTGAGCCGGTGTGCGAGGCGTCCCCACTCCCCACCATGGTTGCCATCTCAACATGTCGCGCACTCCTATACTTATAGTTTGTTGAAATTTGTCGTATGAAAGCATCAATAAAGAATTAGCTACATTCGTAATACATTCTATAAATCAACGTACCTATCAAAGGCTAGCAAAGTACATGGAAAGTACCTAACCTATTAATTAATTACAGTCTGTCTACGAAATAAATAAGTGTTTTTTACAATTTCTTATAATATAATTAATAATTTATTATTTCAGGGCACAATGGCATCACTGATGGCAGGAGACACACTAGGACAAAAGCATCAAAACTACAACAAATTAGTAAATGAAGCAATCAAAAATAATCCAATTGAACATATAACCGCAATAAATTATGAAGAGTCTGATTTGGATAACCTTTACAAAATAGATATAGCATGTAACACCAGAAATGTTGAATATGTTCTTGAAGTTCTCAAATGTGAAGACATGTTATACGTCTCTCGAGTTATTAAGCAATCTTCTTGGTTAATAACCGATCCGCAATATTCATCTTTTATTAATCCTGAATATTTGTACAACAGTCTTTATCCACAGATGACATCTAAAGCTTTCAATAAACTCATTCTGCACATTAGGCTTAACTTAAAAGATGAAAAACGCGTTGAAGACTTTTTCAACTATTACAAAGAAAAAGATTTGCAAAAAGCATTCAAATGGCTACCGGGTTGCTCTAATCCTTTTATTGAAAATATCATTCAGAAACACTTTGAGGATATACCAAACCAAATAGTAAAACGGTTATATAAGAAATCTATAAATTTCCTAAAAATAACAATACAAACCAATAAATCGTATTATAAAATGGACAAGGTATTACTAGGAATGTTTCATCTAAAAAGATATTTTGAAAAATTCATGGATATTTTAGATACAGCTGATATGGATGATATACCACAATTTGGACCGAAATATACAAAAATAATTATGCAGAAAAATCCTGAAAGGATAATGAAAAATCTTGAAAAATATGTAGATAACGTGGACGTTGTCACTTTTGCAAAATTCCTTAAAAAAGAAGAGGCCAAAGACTTTATACTAACCAATATCAAAAATAAGAAAATGCGTTCATGGTTCAACCATAAAAAAATAAAATACTTTCTGAACCGATTGCCAATTGAGGAAAGATTTGACTTTATCAAAAAATATTTCATCGAAAAAACAATTGAAGATGTAAACCTGGAAGATGAGACATGGGATGACATATTAGAATACTGTAGTCCACCTTTAAAAGGAAATGTATCATCATCGAAAAATATATACAGTTGGTACGTATATGCACCATTTATAAAGGCTTTTGGAGATTTGAAACAGTTGATTCGAAGTGAATCAAATCCAAGTGACAGAATACGGATTTTGCGAGTAGCGTTAACATGCGCAGGTAAGGATAGGAAAAATATACTTGCCTTGCTAAAGTTTTACCGTGAAAATCACATCAACGAACCATTCAAGTTTAAAATTCAGTTTGTAAATCATTTGCTTATAAAGACCGATACTCACAAGTATGATAAAGAAGCTTGGGGATATTTAAATGATCTTTTTAATAGCATGGAAGTGTACACTAAATCTGACAAAAATTTACAATTATGTGTAAGATCCATAATTTTACGTAATCTACTTAATGGTGAGAATATTCCTGAAATTATAGAACAGAAATTTGAATTTGAAAATTTGGACGATAAGAATAAGTATAATAAGGAAGAAAGAGAGAAAATATTCTGTTTCTTATACAACTATTTGATTTCAAAATTAAAAAATGATTGTAACACTGAAAAGGAATTTGATGAAACTGTGGAAATTGTCATGAAGGTTTTGAATCTTCTGAAAGATTGGAATAAAGATCTCAAAGACTATTCATTAATTCTACAGAAAATCAAAGATCTTGTTATTGTTAGGAAAGAAAATGGTTGGAATCAATGTCTTTCGGATATATATAATATTAAAAAATCTTGGAGAAAGCTTTTATTAGCAGAATCTATTCTTCTAAACCCCTCTGAAGAAAGTTGCATTAACGCTCTTAAATATGGCCCACAATTATTGGAAATATATAGAAAAGAAATAAACAAATTATGTATAAGTGACAACAAATTTTTTGAAAAATTTCTTAAAAAAATTCGAATTTATTGTCATCAATCTTTGGCAAAATCTTTCAAGAAAACATTTCTGGAAAATCTTAACCAAACAAATGGTGACGTTGCGTTGATTAAAGGACTCTGTATTTTACTTTCACGAAAAGAAATTTTGGATTTAATACAGAAATATGTACCCACAGAAGCTAAAATTGACTGGAGCCAACCTGAAGATTTAGAGTTCTGCCTTCGCAAATATATCGCCAAATGTATGCACTTAGCAAGACCCCATCCTCCCCTTGCCGTGGCTCTAGAGTACGCAAAAGGAGACTTTTTGCAATATGTACTACCATCTTTAAATGCAATACTTTATAACATAAGGTCTACTTATATTTGCGAACATATTCCAGAACTTCTTAATACACCAGTATCCTTACAAAAACACGGCATTCGTGTTGCATTTTCAAAGCTGAAGCATGATGAACTCAAAAATATATTTTCTGATATTTGGAATAGACTACAGGCCCATGTTTAAAAATGGGTGGGTCATATGAACCACCAGGTGACGTATACAGGACGATATAAGAGCATAAAATAATAAGTTTCAGCACTATGCCGTCACTTGTAAGCTGTCCAACAGAGTGCTGGTGAGAATTGAAAAGTGCAGGTAGAGTGAGTACATTTTGGTCATATATTTTTGTACGGCATTTTTACCATCGATAGATCCCTGAAAAATAATAAGAAAGCGCGCAGTGCCGTAAAAAAATGGTGCGCCACAAAGTCAGTAAATGTTTTGATTTTCTGACAATTTCCGGGGTAAATTTGGTCATTTAATTCTGTACGGCACTAGTTTCATACTGTTTCAATACAGCCTCTAATCCATTATTCCGCAACGCCGTACAAAAATCATGCGACAAGGGGAAAAAATTGAGGGTAGCAACCCCCTCTCTTTCCGTGGTCCGGGGGGTGATTTGAAACAACATAAAATTAATTTATTTTGAAAGTGTTTTATGCATAGATAATATTTTTTTACATGCCGTACATTTTCGTTGGTCCAAAGGTTTGTAGGGGATGTGGATATTATATACACACCCGTTCACTTCAGTTAGACGGCATAGTGATTTTATCATATTATCAATTGTTCTCTTCAAAAATATGTTAATGCCGTACAGTATCAGATGGCCATAAAGTACTACCCTTAAAATGGTAGCGTCATTTTCATCAGCCTAAAAGATATGGTCTGCATTAAAATGTACGGCATAATTTTTTCCTAATTTATTTATCTTAATACTATTTAAAACAAGGGAAAAGCGTAGAAAATTGCTATATTTTATTAATCTATGAATATTTAAACTTTTGCAATAATTTGAAAAATTTCAGTTTTTGTATTTATCTATAATTTTTTTTAGAACAGTTTCTTTTGAACGGCAATACTATATAACAATAGTATTTTACACTATCATGTTAAAAAAAAAGTTGCCGTACAGAGTCAAATGATTTTACAGCTTTAAAAATTAAGTATACCATGAAATTAAGATAATTATTGATACACATTCAAATGAACACTAATTTTTTTACGGCATTATTTTTAATAGTACTTTTGAGTGCTAGATAATGTTTTGGAACCAAAGCCGTACTTTCTCAAATCACCCCCCGGACCACGGAAAGAGAGAGGGTTGCTACCCTCAATTTTTTCCCCTTGTCGCATGATTTTTGTACGGCGTTGCGGAATAATGGATTAGAGGCTGTATTGAAACAGTATGAAACTAGTGCCGTACAGAATTAAATGACCAAATTTACCCCGGAAATTGTCAGAAAATCAAAACATTTACTGACTTTGTGGCGCACCATTTTTTTACGGCACTGCGCGCTTTCTTATTATTTTTCATGGATCTATCGATGGTAAAAATGCCGTACAAAAATATATGACCAAAATGTACTCACTCTACCTGCACTTTTCAATTCTCACCAGCACTCTGTTGGACAGCTTACAAGTGACGGCATAGTGCTGAAACTTATTATTTTATGCTCTTATATCGTCCTGTATACGTCACCTGGTGGTTCATATGACCCACCCATTTTTAAACATGGGCCTGTAGTCTAGAAGACTAGTAAGAATAATACCATTCGAGCTGATATCTTTTGTCAGACTTATAAGATGCTTTGCAAAGAAACTGATAAAGCAGTTATTTTAGAAATATGGCAGTTGTTGAGTATATGTATTGATAAACTAAATTTCGATGAAAATAAAAAAATATACATGACTCTTAGCAAAGCTGATAATGTGCCACTATCGGTTAGAGCAGCGTTCTGGATGAAGAGTTATGAATTTCTAAAAAAATTACCGCCTCAAACAAATTGTAATCGTTTTATCGATGATTTACACAGGCAAATAGAAGACATATTGGAGTTTTTAGAAATTGATTTTATGGCAAAAATATATTTTGAAAATTTTGTAAAAAAGTTTAGCACACAACAATACGATCACTCCCGTCAGCTATCTATGTATATGCTGTCCGCAAAGACTGAAAAAGCTCAAAATGAGCGGTACGAAAAAATTCTTCTACCTCTTCTAGAAAAAGCTCTTTCTATGTGGGATAAGCGACACGAGAATGTTTACTACACAAGATATAATTTACGAGATATATTTGCGTATATGTCCAGAGAATTTGAAGACATTGTTTTAAATAAGAAAGTGATTTTTCCTATCGCTATGTATACTGCGGCATTGAAGAAACTTGAAAATAGTCTGTCGGTAAAAGAAAACTATATTCTTTTAACCAAAGTAAAATTGTCGTTAGGATACATACAAATTTTACATGATCTAAAAATTAACAAAGATGTAGGGTGTTCTGATTCCACAGAAAACGTTGGCCAGGACCAGGAAGATAAATGGAAAAACGTGCACACCGCTGCAGCCCCAATTTTTGGCAGGTTGTGTTTAAATTGCTTAAAGGAAGATGTCGCGAAATATTTTCCTTCGATATATATCATTTTTGCAGATGTTTTGGATGCTGTACTCAATTGGTATGTTGGGTCTGGGAGTTATCAAATGAATAAATTGAGTTTATTTAAAGTTTTTGTTGAAAGCAAAGATTTCATTAAAGGATACTTGTTAGTGATGAAGTTAATGCCAAGTTATTATTTATACGACGACGATGAAAGGGCTACATCCTTCGGAAGAAGTCGCGATGCATTATTGGCTTTTCTGTAAGGATTTTTAAGCATTTGTTAAAATCTACTTTTTTTTAAAACAATAATTTTGAATGTTTATTTGAAATTTGTACATATTTATAAACTACGAGAACTTATTTATTAAAAATGTACCTAACGCTTAGAATTAATTACATACACTGCAATAAACTGTTTCTTATATCTACTGACAGACAAATTAAAAGTGAGTTTTATTTATTGTGTAAACCTAAAACAAAAAACTATTACAAAATGATGTACCTAACATAAGCTTAGTCATAAACCGTACTCAGTAGTAGACGGGCATCGAAGGAGTAATAGAGGGCCCCGTTGGCACCCTGGAGTATGGCACACAAAAAAAGCTTGACCCTTTTGACCATCTTTGAAAAACACGACATGGTACATGGTACATGGTAATGTACATCGTATATATTTTTTAGTTTTATCATTCTCTTATTTTAGAAGTTACAAGGGGGAGAGACATCAGACACTTCCAAAGTGGTAAAATGTGCCCCATTTTACCACTTTGGAAGTGTCTCTGGCACAAACTATTCAGTTTAGAAAAAAATACTATAGTGCGTTTCATAGAAAAGTAATTATGGCGTTATGTTGGCTCCTCTGTCTGTTGGGTGGTCATTGCAGTGCCGGTCCTATTAACATTTTAACCTGGTGCGAGGACTAAAAATGGCGCCCCTCTAAATAAAAAAAATGTTTAAGCTGTTGCTTATCTTCCACCAGAAAAAACAGTGGCTTCTGATTATTCTGCTGCCAAAAGTTTAACCAGTTTGTGCGAATACCTACCTATATAGTAGGGGAGCCCACGATGCTAAATGGGGATTTACTCGAGCGTCATAGAGACCTATTGGGTTGTAAAGCTTAGATAATAAGAAGAAAAAAATGTTATATAATGTATCCCTTTTCATCGGTGGGGAGAGCGGCTATAGCCTTCCAAATATGTAAAAAAAACTGTGGCGTGGACATACTCGAGCGCGTCAGAAATTGATAGCATCCAATGTCCTACGTATTTTTAATAATGTACGTATGTTAATCTGATCGTTTGCATGGTGGTGGTGGTCGTACGTAAGGGTTGAAAATGCAAAAAAAAAAAATTTATCGAGCGCGTCAGATTTTCTAAGGGGGTGTTAAGAGAACCTAAAAAAAGCATAAATTCAATAATCTGACGATTTCGATGTGACGCAAACTCGCGGCCATTATTATAATGTGCAAAAAAAAAATCGCCATTTTGACATAATCGAGCGCGTCAGATTAAGATACATATAGTTCATCTTTATATCCTAGACGTTGCTGTATCATAATCTGACGATTATCTAGAGCAGTCTTTCCCAACGTGGGCGATAACGCCCCCTTGTGGGCGCTGCAGGCCTAAAGGGGGGCGGTAAGAGACCCAGAAAAAAAAGGGGGCATTGTGTAGGGCTTTGGGGTCGATTTATAATTTCATCTACCTAGCTAGGAAGACTCTTAGACACCGACTGAGCTCTCGACTCTCGACTACATCTTGTGAACATCAACTAATATTAATTAAGATATAGCTCAAACTCGGTTTTTTTTTTTGGTTCTACGTAAGACAACATTTGGTTGTTAGAAACTTAAGTGAACGACTATTTCAATCACTGCAATATGTCATCAAAGCAGTCAATAAAATCCGTTGCAGCTCTTTGAATGATAGATTATTTCATCAGCTTTGTGTTACTAATGACGAAGATTTCAACCGTTTGTTGCTTCATACTGAAGTTCGTTGGCTGTCAAGAGGCAATTGTCTGATTCGATTTTACAACCTGTTTGACTCTATGATAGAGTTCTTGGAAACTAAAGATACAGAACTGCGCAACAAGCTCATAACATCAAAGAATGATATAGCTTACATGACAGACCTGTATAAAATGTTCAACGACATGAACCTCCAACTGCAAGGCGATGAACTAAATTTAATTAAAACAAAAAATGTCGTTGCTGCTTTTGCAGCCAAACTGCTTCTGCACAGACAGAATATGGGCAGACGTGAGCTTCACAATTTTCCGAATTTATCAGTATACTGCAGTAACGACGACTTGTTTGCCTACTGCCAACATTTGGAAAACCTCCACATTGACTTCACCAAACGATACCAGGACATTTTAAACTTGGAAATACCAGACTGGGTGTTGGATCCGTTTTCAAATGTCAACACAGCAATGTCACCTCAGCTGGAAGAAGAACTTATAGAATTGACAACAAACGAAGAAATAAAAATCAAGTTCAAAAATGGATATCAAGAATTTTGGCCTCAAAAACCGATCCCGCAATTGTACCCTGTTGTACCGAACGTGGCGACTTGCGGCCGTTTTTGAGTAAATTGGAACCTGATATCAACAAACTTATTGAACAGCATCAGATTCAACCTTCACATTAGTTTTTATATATGAATTGATTATGTTTGTTTTATTTTCAATAAAAGATACTGTGACCGAATACTATAAATTTGCGTTTCAATAATCAGTTATAAGTACTTAGCGGTTTTTAAGTATGTTTAAAAAGGGGGGGCGTTAAAAAATAATTTATTCTTAAAGTGGGCAGTAGACAAAAAAGGTTGGGAACCCCTGATCTAGAGGGATTCACTTAATCTGACGAAAAAAATCTGGGTATCGGTTGGCCCTGTAGGCCAGCCTCATAACTTCCCGCTGTTTTCGACCTCTAAGAGCTCAAAAACATCAGTATGAATACATTTTATAAAATACATACATATACATTCAATACTCTATCTATAATATATACAAGCGAAAGGTCTCTGACGTACTTACTTACTGATTAAACACGGGATCTTAAAAACTATTGTACGTTTAAAGCTTATAATTTAGCAATAGGTAGTTGATAGTTAAGAGATGTCAGCTAAGAAAGGATATTTGGAAATTCCACCCCTAAGGGGGTAAAATAGGGGTTGGAAGTTTATATGAAATTCCTTTGTTTTTGGAGTCAGAGACAGATTGATAATAATAAATAAAAAAACATGTACATCAAAGTTTTTTTGAATATTACCTTTTAAGGGTGGTAAAATAGGGGATGATAGTTTTTGCTGAATTTTTTATTATTACTTGAAATTTTGAAAATAGGTTTCTTTAGGGTTTAGGTATCAGGTTAGAAATTTTTTAATCCAAATCTACCCCAAAGGGGGTAAAATAGGGGTTTGAAGTTTGTTTGTATGTTTTTTTAATTTAGAAAAAATCGACAACACGAAAATCGACAATTAGGCTATAAAAATGTCAGAATAGCATCCTAGTACTTTTAAACATCGACATAATGATCGCATCACGCAGCTGCACGCATTAAACTTTATCGACGAATTTTTGTTACTTCGGCTTGTGGAAATCGTCAGAGTCAGTTGTGAGAATCGTCAGATGTTTCCGTTATCCTTGAATTATTTCCTTCAAAAAAAAAAAATGAACCACGCTGGAGAACCCCCAAAATTTATTGTTTTTTTTTTTCTATTTTTGTGGTTCACAGAATACAAAACAGTGGAAAATAACAACCGGAAAACAGTGGCTGTGGGACAGGCAGACAGACATGTCGAATCTATAAGGGTTCCGTTTTTGCTATTTGGCTACGGAACCCTAAAAAATAAGCAAAAAGAGTTACGAAGAACAGAACAGGTCTGTGGGAAGAACCTATATATATATAACCTAATAGCAGAGCTGCTTGTTTGGTAATATTGGCAGTACTGTCTTTATGTCAGTGGAGCAACAGTGGAGTGTTATGATCACAGAGTACTTTTTACATGGTTATTATGTTGGCTAATATAGTAGATCCTAGCATGTCTCTGAGTAGATCATGTAGATAATCTATGGATGTTGGTATTGAAGCATGCAATCCACATCATACATTTTCATAATTTTCGTTTTTGTATGGAAGCACCGCGGCCTAGTGACTATACAGGCTGGTCAAAAAGTTTTTATTTTTATTTTTTTTATTTTTTATGTATGTTCCCCGATTACTCAAAGACCCCTGGACCGATTTAGAAATTATTTTTTTGTTCGAAAGGGTATACTGTGCAGGTGGTCCCATATAAATTTGGTGAAGATCTGATGAATATCTTCGGAGATGGAGAACAGAACTCCTCAATGGATAAGAGCAAATTGCTCGCGATCAGTGTAATAGCTTAGTAAACAGTAGGGTTTTAACTGGGCATAGCATATTATAGTACAGTGGGGCCACTAAAAATTGTGAAATAAAAAATTTTCTAAAGAAAAATAAAACCGACTTCAAAAACCACAAACACTAAAAAGTAAAAAATAATTTTTGTTTAGCTACACGTAGCTACAAGTGTGAAGCTCGCCCGACTTCATACCTTACCTAGGTATGAAGTCGGGCGAGCTTCACACTTGGATTTGTAATTTTGTTTTAATATGCTATAAAATCGCTAATTTTTTTGGACCTTTGACCTTGCATTAAAAAAAAATCCATACAGGGGAAAGATGGGGAACTTTCAAATTTTATTTATAATTACATTTTGAGCGATTTCATCAATTTTCAGCTTGTTGTAAATTTATGTAGCTTCGAATGTCTAAATTGACCGGACTATTAAAAGTTAATATTTACATAGCCTACCCAGTATGTATTTAAATTAGGAACTTAAACATAACTCACCGTACTTAATTAATACCTTCTCCTTATTATATTAACTAGCCTAAATCTGTTTTAGAATGTTACAGCCTACAGGTAAAGCCCTTTCATATGATACCCCACTTGGTATAGTTATCTTACTGTACGGGAGCTGTGTCTGTGTGCTCGGTAGCGCCAGCTGGGCCGACGGTTACGCGTTGAAACTTCTATATGATAAAAGCTCTGTCGATGCGATTGAGAGAAGTGACTTCTTGACTCCTCCTTGACTTTCCAATTAAGCTACCTGTGCTGCCATCTAGGCCGCGGGTCGTGAGTTATCAGGCTGGGGTTCATGTATCGAGCTTCGTGGGATAGCACCGCTACAACACAGACCACCCAATGGGCGTCCTTTACCTCGTGAGCTTCTGCAGTCACCCGTACCAGCGCAATTTGCTGGTGAAGATGATGACGACGAGGACGACGCAAGCATTACTGGACCTGACAATACCCCCGTGCGCGATGGCGAGTCCATCGCCCACAGTACGGGGGCCCTGGATCCAACACACATCCGAGACCTCGAGGCCCAAAGCCAAGAAAGCAGGCCTTAGCCGATAACGGCTTAAAGGACGTTACCGGGGAAGTGTTCTTCCCCGCGCCACACCCGGGCAAGGAGGCCGCGCCTCGAGGCCCGTACCCCCGTCTTGACCTAGGTCAGATGGAGAAGACCCCGCTGCGCTGCGTATCGAGCGTTGTTGACTGATTGAGTTTAGAAGCGACACCTTGTGAATGTGGTAACCGCTACATTACTTTGAAAAAACATATGTTAATTTTTTTAATGACGTAACCGCAAATTCACGGTTTTCGAATTTATTCCATTGTGCTATAATACCTACCTGCCAAATTTCATGATTCTAGGAAGAGTCCTAGAATCATGAAATTTGGCAGGTTGACCTAGAGAGGTCAATGGGAAGTAGGTACCATATAGGTTTTCTTGACAGACACGACGGACGGACGGACAGACAGACAGACAAACAACAAAGTGATCCTATAAGGGGTTCGTTTTTCCTTTTGAGGTACGGAACCCTAAAATCTGGACTAGTAAATTGAAAAAATATTACTCTTTTTTTTCATTCTAGGCAAACATAGGATGCGAGGCAAAATTAGGCAATTTGATGGTACCTAGGTTGGTGGTAGAAAGCAATTTGGATCATTCCTGGATAATTTATATCCATGTAGATAATCTGAGATTCCCGCGTCGTCGTGTCCGTTTCCCATTCGCCTGTCGTCTCTCGGAGTCTTAGATATTTAATGCAAAACTTACTTTGAGTCTTGTAAATAGAATACATTCTTCGGTGAATTGAACACTATTAAAGAACTTTTATCTCGTTTTTATCAATACGATATGAGTGCGACGGAGTGAGGAACATTTGCTTGATTAAATTGGTTCTGACTCATGGCAAGCCGGTAGTGTATTGTGTTGAACTTGTAGTTAAAATATTAGTAATTTTACTTATTTGTTTCGGCCTGAGTCTTTTTGTGGCTGCCGCCAAAAGTCACAGACCTTAGACCAGTGTTGAACTTGTTTACATTTGATTGATTTTTGTCCGAAGTAAATAAATAATAAAAAATTTCTAATTTGTAGATTACTTAGGTACTATAAGATAGTATCTACCAAATATATTATTCTGTGCTATAAGGCACTTATGTGATACATAGGTTATCTATTATTTACCACATCATTTAATGTGCTGCCTAGTTACTATAATAAGGTAATTACGGTGAGTTATTATAAATGTTTGTTTAAGCTTAAGTAGGTGCCTACCTAATTTAAACACCTACGTATCTAAGCACTAACTTTTAAGATTAAAGTGGAAGCGACGGGCCTGCCCGCGAAATTCATTGGCATAACTAAGTAGGTAATTAGGTAGGTAGGTGTTTACTCTTTGTCTGAAATATTTTAGTAGGTAAATACTTAGGAGTTACGTGGTATGCGTAGTGCCTATCTAAACTTTAGGTAAGTAGGTACTTACCTACCCACTCATTATTGCTTTACAAATTGGAATGATAAAATTTTCGTTCCATTGATAAAATTATTATTATTGATATCCTCTGACTTTATAATAATTTTAATAGGTTATATATAGGTAGGTGAAAATTGTAAAGGTAGCTTTACTTATTAGCATAGTGGCAAAATATTGTGCAACACAGAAAAAAAAATATCCATCATTCATTAGATGTATGAATCATTAGATACCTATAATTATAGAGTACATAAGCGACAGGTGGGCGGGGCGTCCCCCACACCCGTACTCAAAGTCAAAGTCAAAGTCAAAGTCGAAATTGTTAAATTTGTACGACATAAGTGGTGATAATTAATTACGTAACTTAAAACTAAAGCTATGAGGGTTCCAAACGCGCCCAAGTCTGAGAAGAGCCCACCCCCGCTCACCCGCAGCGCGTTAGTGCGGGGGCTGAGCCGGTGTGCGAGGCGTCCCCACTCCCCACCATGGTTGCCATCTCAACATGTCGCGCACTCCTTTACATTTTTTTTGGGACTTTTGTCCGACACGGACACGCCAGCCCCATCGTAAGCTCAATTAAAATTTTGTAACGTTACACAATTTAAATAACATAGTGGAATGCAACAGATACAAGAGATAGTAATGCCTATGCAGGCTTATAGTTTGTTGGAATTGGTCGTATGAAAGCATCAATAAAGAATTAGCTAAGTACATTCGTAGTACATTCTATAAATCAAAGTACCTATCAAAGGCTAGCAAAGTACATGGAAAGTTCCTACCTAATAATTAATTATAGTCTGTCTACGAAATAATTAAGTGTTTTTTTTATTCAATTTAATGTTTACAAGTACTTTTGAATCTTTAAATGCATCTGGTCACCACTGGTTCGGAATGCCTTTCCTACCGAGAAGAACCAACAAGAAACTTGGCGGTTGCTCTTTAAATAATAATTAGTTTGTATGATTATAGATAATTAGTAATTACCCAACTAATATTAAATTCACTTAAAATTTATTATTTCAGGGCACAATGGCACCACTGATAATAGAAGGAGACACATTAGGACAAAAGCATCAAAACTACAACAAATTAGTAAATGAAGCAGTCAAAAATAATACAATTGAACATATAACCGCAATAAATTATGAAGAGTCTGATTTGGATAACCTTTACAAAATAGATATAGCATGTAACACCAGAAATGTTGAATACGTTCTTGAAGTTCTCAAATGTGAAGACATGTTATACGTCTCTCGAGTTATTAAGCAATCTTCTTGGTTAATAACCGATCAGCAATATTCATCTTTTATTAATCCTGAATATTTGTACAACAGTCTTTATCCACAAATGACATCTAAAGCTTTCAATAAACTCATTCTGCACATTAGGCTTAACTTAAAAGATGAAAAACGCGTTGAAGACTTTTTCAACTATTACAAAGAAAAAGATTTGCAAAAAGCATTCAAATGGCTACCGGGTTGCTCTAATCCTTTTATTGAAAATATCATTCAGAAACACTTTGAGGATATACCAAACCAAATAGTAAAACGGTTATATAAGAAATCTATAAATTTCCTAAAAATAACAATACAAACCAGTAAATCGTATTATAAAAGGGACAAGGTATTACTAGGAATGTTTCATCTAAAAAGAGATTTTGAAAAATTCATGGATATTATAGATACAACTGATATGGATGATATACCACAATTTGGACCGAAATATACAAAAATAATTATGGAGAAAAATCCTGAAAGGATAATGAAAAATCTTGAAAAATATGTAGATAACGTGGACGTAGCCACTTTTGCAAAATTCCTTAAAAAAGAAGAGGCCAAAGACTTTATACTAACCAACATCAAAAATAAGAAAATGCGTTACTGGTTCAATCATAAAAAAATAAAATACTTTCTGAACCGATTGCCAATTGAGGAACGATTTGATTTTATCAAAAAATATTTCATCGAAAAAATAATTGAAGATGTAAACCTGGAAGATGAGACATGGGATGATATAGTAGAATACTGTAGTCCACCTTTAAAAAGAAATCTATCATCATCGAAAAATATATACAGCTGGTACGTATATGCACCATTTATAAAGGCTTTTGGAGATTTGAAACAGTTGATTCGAAGTGAATCAAATCCAACTGAAAGAATATGGATTTTGGATGTAATGTTAACATGCGCAGGTAAGGATAGGAAAAATATACTTGCCTTGCTAAAGTATTACCGTGAAAATCACATTAACGAACCATTCAAGTTTAAAATTCAGTTTGTGAATCATTTGCTTACAAAGACTGATACTCACAAGTATGATAAAGAAGCTTGGGGATATTTAAATGATCTTTTTAATAGCATGGAAGTGTACACTATATCTGACAAAAATGTGCAATCATGTGTAAGATCCATAATTTTACGTAGCCTACTTAATGGTGAGAATATTCCTGAAATTATAAAACAGAAATTTGAATTTGAAAATTTGGACGATAAGAATAAGTATAATAAGGAAGAAAGAGAAAAAATATTCTGTTTCTTATACAACTATTTGATTTCAAAATTAAAAAATGATTGTAAAACTGAAAAGGAATTTGATGAAACAGTGGAAATTATCATGAAGGTTTTGAATCTGCTTAAGGATTGGAATAAAGATCTCAAAGACTATTCATTAATTCTACAGAAAATCAAAGATCTTGTTATTGTTAGGAAAGAAAATGGTTGGAATCAAAGTCTTTCGGATATATATAACATTAAAAAATCTTGGAGAAAGCTTTTACTAGCAGAATCTATTCTTCTAAGTCCCTCTGAAGACAGTTGCATTAACGCTCTTAAACATGGCCCAAAATTATTGGAAATATATAGAAAAGAAATAAACAAATCATGCATAAATGACAACATATTCTTTGAAAGATTTCTTAAAAAAATTAGAATTTATTGTAATCAATCTTTAGCAAAATCTTTCAAGAAAACATTTCTGGAAAATCTTAACCAAACAAATGGCGACGTTGCGTTGATTAAAGGACTCTGTATTTTACTTTCACGAAGAGAAATTTTGGATTTGATACAGAAATATGTACCCACAGAAGCTAAAATTGACTGGAGCCAACCTGACGATTTAGAGCTCCGGCTTCGCAAATATATCGCCAAATGTATGCACTTAGCAAGACCCCATCCTCCCCTTGCCGTGGCTCTAGAGTACGCAAAAGGAGATTATTTGCAATATGTACTACCATCTTTAAATGCAATACTATATAACATAAGTGCTACTTATATTTGCGAACATATTCCAGAACTTCTTAATACACCAGTATCCTTACAAAAACACGGCATTCGTGTTGCATTTTCAAAGCTGAAGCATGATGAACTCAAAAATATATTTTTTAATACAGTTGCTCAAAAAGTGGCGTATTGCAGGGACGTATAGCGTTCGGGATGTGGGCTATTACATACTCGTGCTTTTTCTTTACCTTTCCCGCACTCGTGCTTTTTCTTTCCCAACTGTCAAAATATTAAAAAGAAAAACCAACCATGAAGTTTTTACTACAAAAATTCATAGAAGTTTTTATGATTCATGCAAATACGTATTTCTAATAAGAAGCTACTAATTTGTTTCAATATCAGATTTAATGATTTGATTGAATGAGTTTGGTTAGGTTTCATTTCATTTCATCTCATTAAATTTCATTTTCATTTCATATCAATAAAAAACTTCTACTGAAGACTTGGCTGTATGGGCATAGTTCTCTTTGCCTACCAGAATGGGTGAAGAAAAAAAAACTCTGCTTATATTCTACGGTTGGCGCCATTTTTCAGAAATTTTCTTTTTGAGTTTAGTTGTTGGTTGCCTAAAATGAGTAATTTCGACCCTAGTTTTTTATATCTATTAACAATAAAGTTGTTTTAAATTAAATTAAATTAAGTTGGTTGAGTTTATTGAGTTTTTATTATTTTATTAAATTGCTTCATTTTTTCGCAACTGTATTAAAAATAGTCGTTCAGTACACGTGCGGAACCGTCATTGCAACTCGTTCCGACTGTCAACCCTCGCCTTCAGCTACGCCTCGGCTCGGGTAGACATTTGTCGGAACTCTTTGCAATGACAGCCTTTCCGCACTTGTAATGAAATATACTATTCTGAGATTTGGAAGACTAGTAAGAATAGTACCATTCGAACTGATATTTTTTGTCAGACTTATAAGATGCTTTGCAGAGAAACTGATGAATCAGTTATTTTAGAAATATGGGAGTTGTTGAGTATATTTATTGATAAACTAAATTTCGATGAAAATAAAAAAATATACATGACTCTTAGCAAAGCTGATAATGTGCCACTGTCGGTTAGAGCGGTGTTTTGGATGAAGAGTTATGAATTTCTAAAAAAATTACCGGCTAAGGCAAATTGTAATAGTTTTATCGATGATTTACATACGCAAATACTGGACATATTGGAGTTTCTAGAAATTGATTTTATGGCAAAAATATATTTTGAAAATTTTGTAAAAAAGTTTAGCACACAACGGTACGATCACTCCCGTCAGCTCTCTATGTATATGCTGTCCGCAAAGACTGAAAAAGCTCAAAATGAGCGGTACGAAAAAATTCTTCTACCTCTTCTAGAAAAAGCTCTTTCTATGTGGGATAAGCAACACGAGAATGTTTACTACACAAGATATAATTTACGAGATATATTTGGTTATATGTCCGTAGAATTTCAAGGCGTTGTTTTAAATAAGGAAATGATTTTTCCTATCGCTATGTATACTGCGGCATTGAAGAAACTTGAAAATAGTTTGTCAGTAAAAGAAAATTATATTCTTTTGACCAGTATAAAATTGTCGTTAGGATACACACAAATTTTACATGATCTTAAAATTAACAAAGATATGGAATGTTCTGATTCCACAGAAAACGTTGGCCAGGATCAGGAAGATAAATGGAAAAACGTGCACACCGCTGCAGCCCCAATTTTTGGCAGGTTGAGTTTAAATTACTTAAAGGAAGATGTCGCGAAGTATTTTCCTTCGATATATATCATTTTTGCAGATGTTTTGGATGTTGTACTCGATCGGTATGTTTGGAGCTATCGAATGCATAAATTGAGAGTATTAAAAGTTTTTCTTGAAAGCAAGGATTTCATTCAAGGACACTTGTTAGTGATGAAAATAATGCCAAGCTATGTATCCGAAGACGATGAAAGGGCTTTAAAACTTGATATGCTTAATGAAATTAGTTCCCATCCTTCGGAAGAAGTCGCGATGCATTATTGGCTTTTCCGAAAAGATGATTAAGCAACTGTTAAAATAAATCTACCTACGTTTTTTTAAAAACAATAATTTTCAGTGTTTATTTCCAAGTTGTACGTATTTATAAGTTACGAGTATTTATTAACCTACCTATCGCTTACAGCAATTAATTACATACATTGCAATAAATTGTTTTATTATATCTACTTACAGACAAATTAAAAGTGAGTTTTATTTATTGTGTAAACCTAAAACAAAAAACTATTACAAAATGATGTTCCTAACATAAGCTTAGTCATAAACCGTACTCAGTAGTAGACGGGCATCGAAAGAGTAATACGGCCCCGTTGGCACCCTGGAGTACGGGACACAAAAAAGCTTGACCCTTTTGACCATCTTTGAAAACTCCTACCCAAACACCTCTAAAAAGTAGATAATTAGATTAAACTTAAGCGGCCAATACATACTTATTTTTTTTTACTATTTTGAGGTTTTTGTGTCGGGAGTTTTTAAATTTTAAATTTAATTTAATTTTCACGCTTTTTAAACTTTTTATCTTGAAATGATTTGTGCAATATAGGTATGCACATTACGCACTTCCACATGCTAATGCGTCACCTTATTAGAATTTGGCTGGATACCAATATGTACCTATTGGTCGGATAGTAATACCCGGCCTAATACGAAAACTAGAAATAGTTGATAATCTTCAAACGGATGAATAGATTTTCTTGGATTATAGCTAAGAACACTCTCGATCAAGCCTTTCAAACAAAAAAAAAATTAAATCGAAATCGGTTCATTCGTTTGAGCTACGGTGCCACAGACAGATACACAAACACACAGATATATACGTTAAACTTATAACACCCCTCTTTTTGGGTCGGGGGTTAAAACTCAAAGACGAATAGGGCTATGCCAGTGACGTTGAAGCCTCGGCGTTTTGTAGGAAGTTCTCATGAACTGTGATGTCACTATAAAGTATAAATCATTGATTTTAGAAGAGAGCTACCCCTATGGTAAAATCATTCATCCATGTAAAATGTAGGTAACATGTTAATTTTCGACAACGCGTGAAGCGCGGTAACTCAGCGCGCTTCACTGTAGTAGGTAGGTACTTACCTTTATAAGGGCGTACTGCGTAGATGAAGTTAAAAACAATTTCGGCATACTATATTTTTATTTTGAATAAAAATGCAAATACATTTAAGTATACTATAGCTTACAAAGTAATAGATGTAAATATTTATAAGACGTAAAAAAAAGACTCGTAGGGTTTACAAAATTGAAGTTACTACCAAGTGGGTATGTAGGTAATAAGTACCTATTTTAAGTAGCTGTACCTATGAGTAGTAATTGCTGAATACTACCTATGTTTCCAGAATAATACTATGACAATGCATTTTAACTTCTACTGATGGATGTTCAAATATAACTTGACGCAATTTTTCAACTTGTTTATTACATTCTTCATCATCTGAAGAATTTTTGGGATAAAGCTGTAAAGCAGCTAAATAACCTAACACGAAATCTTTGTCGTGAATTAAACATTCATATATTTTCAATCGAGAGGCATCTCTGATATTTTGAATGAACAAATTTAAAATACTTTCCAGAGCACGCGCGAACAAAATGTAAATGCGAGGAAAATATTTTTTGCTATGTTCATATAAAATTTGATAACAGTCTTTACCAAACTGAGGCGCTGCTGCAAGACATAGGCTAGACCAATCATTACCCTGATGTCCATTTAAACTCTTAGCAAATGCTAAAGCCAGTGTCCATTTTGTTAACATCAGATAATTTTCTGTTTCGGAAAATATTTTTTCCAGATCATCTTTTATAGCTGAAAACATTTTTATTGGCAGAATCATTTTCTTCTCAAAGAAATATATCTGCAGGTCTTCACACAGTTTGTCCAGTAAGATTTCAAGATTTTTGATACAATGATCTCTATTTTTGTTTTCTTTAAATGAAGTAGTACAGTGCTTCACAATAGGGATGAATATTTCTTCGTACTTCTTCATTTGGGTACTTTCATCTTTTGCTGTTAACAGATAGGAGGTTATTACGAGTATACTTGCCCTCATGGTATAAAAGCTTCCACTTTCTTTAATGAAATCTTCATTAATAAAATCTAGTAGTATACTTTCTACAAAAGATGGTGGTAGTGTGTCCATTATATCACGAGCATATGGAAACAATGTATATTTGAGACTGGAATTATATGTTTCATATTCAATTTTAGAAGTTTGTAAACTTTTCAAAAATGTATAGCTCTTTACAAAGAAATCAGCTCTGATGGCTATAGGAGTATCACTGACCTTTAATAATGTATCATATACATTTTTATTTTCATTGAAAGTTAAATTATCTATAAACATTTTCAATAAATTCCATAATGTGTCTATTCCTACGGGATCTTTTTCCTTACACACGAGATCGTGAACAGTTTTGAACAAAACGCTTCTAATTGTAGTATTTTTGGAAGTTTTCCACACGTTTTCATAGAGAGCAGGTATCTCGTGGGTTTTCATTTTTATAAATGAAAAACGTATAGCATGCTTTTGTAAAGAAACTTGTGCATTCAATAGTTCTGAAATATATCTTGCACTTTTTGCTCCGCTTAAGTTATGGTAAATAGACAGTAATGATGGCAAAGAACATTTCAAGTAATCTCCCTTAGCATATAATAAAATGATTTCAGGAGGCGGTTGAGGTCTAGCAATGTGCATATTTGTCGCAAAACATCTTTGTAAATTTAAATTTAATTCGTTGATATTGCCGTAATCTATTTTAGGATTCTCGGGCGCATATTTATTCAAAATGGCTAATAGATCATTTCTGGGAAACAAAATACACACTCCACGAGAGGATGCCTTTTGATTGTTCAAATTATTGAGCTTATTAATAAAAACATTAGTCCAAGTCTTAGTAAGCGATTGTGACCAATAAATTTTAATCTTTTTTAAGAACTGAATAACATTTTCCTTTTCTTTCAAGCAAAGTTCTTCTGCTTCTGATTTATATCGTTCAAACATGGTTGGGTCATGCTTGACAGCATTCACAAAAACAGACTGACAGGGGCATAGCTCAAATGACTCTTCAAAGAGCCATTTCTTCCACGATTTGTTTTTATTGTACAAAATAGATAAATCTTTCTTCCATGAATTTTGTTTCTTAGCTTTTAAAAGGTCCTTAATTGTGCTGATAATTAATGGATATTCTCGTAGATCTTTGTTCCAATCATTTAACAAAGTTAATACCGAATCTAGTATTTTAAGAGTATCATCAAATTGTTGTTCAGTTTTAAAGTCGCGACTTTCCAGTAATTTTGTTTTTATGTAGTCGTATAAATAATTAAAAATTAAAATTTCATCTTCTTTGTTCAATCTATTTTTATAGGTATTCAATGAGTTAAATTGAAATTTTCTTTCAATTATCTCTAGTACTTTTTGGGAATGAAGTACCTTAAATATAATTGTAGACTCTATAAATACCTGGATACTCTTATCTGCATCAACAATATCTGGCATCATTATATCTTCTAGAACATTCCATATGCTTTGGTCCAATTTATGGAAATTTGTTTGACTGATTATATCTTTTGCAAATTGGTACCTCAGATCAAATTGATCATTTAAATGTTTTTCTCGAAAATATTGTAACAAACTATTTACATTCTGATCATTATGTTTAGCAGTTAATACAAGAATTGAAAACATGTTTTTCTTATCTGAACTTTGTGTTTCTTGATTGATAAGGTTCTTAATATGAGAAAAAGCAACATCAAAAGGAGCGTATTGATACAACTGTAGTTCGTTATACCATCTTTTGTTTTTTATACAATTGTATAAGTAACTCATTGCCCTTATTTCAGAATCGGTTAGTAAATTACTTTTTTGTGTATGAATCTTATCAATGAAAATTTGTTTTATGAAATCAAATCTTTCCTCTTTGGGCATGGCATCAAAGAAACATTGTAATTGATGTTTGTTAAAAATACCCGCTGCTCTGTTTTGTTTTTCAGCCTTAGATGCTTGTTCCAAGAGAAAAGTTTTGATATTGTTATTTTTGAGAAATTTTATAAACGTTGGTAAATGAATATAGTTACAGTAATTATCAAACTTGTCAAAGATTCTTTTAGGTGCAAGCCTCATTATTAGATTCGTGCCGGACTTGTTAAATTTTGGATATTCATAATTTTGAAGTTTTTCTACAAAATTCAAATACTTGTCAATATTATCTGAATTTAATACAAATACGGTAGCTTCAAAGACTTTGCTTTTAGAAATGGGACTGCAGGCATTAACGAAAGTTTCCAGTACCATTATGTTTTTTTCACACAGTCGTTTAATTAGTGAGATTTTCAAATGGTCCATATGTTTTGTAATGTTTTTATGGATAAATTCCGATGAACAGTGTGGTAACCAGTAAACAGCTTTCTCAGGACTTTTTTCGTAATCATAAAATTGTTCAGCTCTAGTTGTATCTTTTAGATTGAGCTGTATATATTTTATAAATTTATTAACGCTCTTAGTATTCATTTTTGGAAAGAGCGTGGTGTGTAAATATTCGGGGTTGATAATATTCCTGTATTCATCACCTGTTACTAACCACAAGCTCTGCTTGATCGCCCTCGACACATACAATGAGTCTTCGCAAACTAAAACTTTCAAAATGTAATCTACATTCCTAGTTTTATTTGCTACTTCTATTTTGAGTAAATTTTTGATATCTCCATCTTCAATGTTAAATTCGTCTATTGTATAATTTTCGTCCTCAATAGCTTCTTTTACTAGTTGATTAAGGTGTTGGTGTTTTTCGCCAAGATTTTTTCCGTCTAGTTCGATAGGAGGCGTCATCGTGACCTGTAAACACAAGCAAATATGGCTTGAATAAAATTATAGGCTTTTTCATCCGAATACGACTTTTTATTGGTTTTCGTCGATTTGCGATGTCATAATATGAATGTGTTTGTTAAATTACTACGTAAATATAAACTTCGTATAAACTTCGTATAAACTCATTTTTAAATGAAACTATCTGATAGCACAACAAAGGTTGAACGGAGGTTGATAGGTAGTTTCAGCGTGATGCGCGAACAGACAGACAGACAAAAAATAAAATAAATACTGGTAAGTAATTATGTCTATCTACCTATTTCTATTAAAAATTTCCAAATATAGTTAGGTAGTGGGTACCTAGGTACCAACCAAAGGTAAGTAGCTGTACAGAAATCGTCTTGTTCCATTTTTATTATACCTAATTAGTAATTACCTGCCTATAGATTAATAATAATCTAAGTAGGTACTTAGCTGTCTATATTTTTAGATTTTTAGCAAATAAGATTGGCTGGGACTGGATGTCGCTGATAACCATCAGCAAAAGATCGTTTTCTGCACAGAAAATACTTGCATGAGAGCTATTTTTAGCAATGAAAATATAGGCTAGGTAGGTACCCAGCCTAGGTATTTTAGGTATCGGGTGAAGCGATGACGACGAGCTAGATATCGATAGGTAGGTAGGTGCTTATAAATAAGATAATTAAATAATTAGGTAGGTCCTACTAATCCTTGTTATTTTAAATACAAGTAGTTTAATTATATTTTTACAATTAACTACTTATTGTAAAACTTTTAGGTACATTCCATAATGATTACCTAGGTAGGTACCTACCTATCATTATTCGTTAAGTACCTACTAAGGTACCTACTAATATTCAAGTAAAAGTTCCCAAATTAATTGTTATTAATGTTCAATTAAGTTCCCTTTGTTACTAATACCTATTCAACTAAAATTAGTTCCCAATCTAGCATCTAAAGTCAGGTAGGTAAGTAGATAGGACCCTAATCCTAGGACCTTTAGAAAGCTAATCTATTTTACCTAAGCCTAATGCCAAAACATTAGAACAATAATCCGTAGCAATGCTATGAAATCATCAACACGATCCTAAAATAAAAATAAAAATTAGGCGTGACATCACTATTATTCTTAAATTTAAACAGCAGAAACGGCACTTTTGTGCAAGTAATTAAATCAGGACCTATGTAGGTAGTCACTTTGTTATAAAATATCTGTTAAATTGGCCTGGGAAGTAGATAATAGGTAACTCACTGTAAGTATAATTTTTCTTTTTAACACAACGTATGGATTCTGCTTACGAAAAATAAGACAGCATTTAGGTAGGTACAGTACCTACTTTATTAGGTACCACTTAGAATATCTTTTTTAATACTATTTTAAGACTTACCTATAAGTATCTTCCAAACTTCTGAATTTATACCACAGAACCATGCACAGAATGCTTTTCGGCTTCAATAATTTCAATTACAAGTGAGATTCTGACAAGCAGTGCGTAAATATTCCTCACTCTGTCGCATTCGTTCCCAATGTACGTGAAAGAGAGGACAGCTAACTGTAATTTAGTCCATACCTATCAAACAAGAACAAGCCTTGATAGCTGTGTTGATAGTATAGTACTAGGTAGGTGTCTATGTGCTGTTTCATTTTGTAATATTCGAAAGAGCCATCGATCGGTGTGACTGGGAACTACATACCGAACTAGATGGACCAGTGCTGCCATGATTAATGTGGCGAATCCTGCAAACGAGACCGATGAAGTAATGAAGAGATTTGCTTCCCCGCCGCTGGCTGACGGGCGCTCGCCGAAACATCGTCGGCGGGCACGACCTCGCCGAGCCGCGGGCGTTAGCCACACGGACATACCACGCCGCCGCAGTAGCCGATCGCTCGCGAGCACCCGCGGGCTCGATCGCATTGCCGTGCGGCCATCACCGGACATGACAATCCGGATTTGATACAAGAGGGCCATTGCCCTGAACAGTCACCCCGGGACCCGACGGGTCCTCGTGGACGACCTCGAGACGAAGAGCTTTTAAAACCTAAGATGCTGCTGCTGTGCGGCTGTTGACTAATGTAAAAGAAAGTTGTAGAAAATAAATCCAAAATTGGACAAAAACTGGTCAGTTTTTTCTGAAATGAGAACGCGTCAGTCAGGATCATTAAAATAACGGTCTAAATAGGGGAAGGTTCCTCAATCCTCAAGTCGTACCACTGCTTAAATCATAATATCTCTATGATATCTGGCTCTTCATTTACAATATGTGACATCTAATGGATCATATTTTACTCCTTGTCTAATGGCATTAAACTGAACTATTTAGTGGAGCAAGTAACAACAATTACTTAGTGGGTGGCTTGCCGGCTACCATTGTAGAAAAATAATACTTAATACTTTTAAAAAGAATTTTAAAGATTTACCTAAGCTAACGACTTCTACTGAAATAACATCAATATTTATACGAGCATTGAACATTGGAATTGGAACATACTTTTGCATGGGATATTTGAATAGGGAAGGTATAGGTTGGTAAATATTTCATTTAAAAATCCGTTCGTCTGTCTGTCTAAGTACTATAAGTACCGAGTACTAGTCTGTAATCTGCACTGCGAGTAGGTACGGAGGTATATCTACCTGGTACCTATTTCAATTTTTTAATCGGTAGATTTTACAAAATCACAGACTGAGGTTTTACATCCGCAATCCGGTTTGTGTGCGATTAAACGCTAACTATACCATAAGTGCCTACTCTTTTACACTAAACGAGCTATTAAATCAAAGGATTTTCCAATTCCGATATTTATCGCGCGACCTTTAAACTACGAGTAGATCCACATTTTGACCTTATGCACCGCACCTTGCTAATATGCAGACCATTATAGTTCACGATCAAGCTTCCTATCTCTTGTTTAATTTTCCACGGCGTGTTTCGTAAAAGCCTCACAGATGGTGCTGTTCCAAGGATGAAGGAAGTAGGAAAAGGCCGCTGTTTTATTCCGAACAACAAAAGAGTTCCCACGGTATTTTTAAAATTGAACCGGAATCGGAACCGGGGTCATTTATTAACCCTCGACCCAAAAAGAGGGGTGTTATAAGTTTGACGTGTGTATCTGTGTATCTGTCTGTGGCATCGTAGTTCCTAAGTGAATGAACCGAGTTTAATTTAGTTTTTTTTGTCTGAAAGGTGGCTTGATCGAGTGTTCTTAGCTATTATAGTCGAAGAAAATCGGTACAGCCGTTTGAAAGTTATCAGCTCTTTTCTAGTTTTCTTATAGAGGTTTTTGTGTCGGTTGTTTTTTAAATTTTGAGTCATAAGAAATAAGAACACAGTGCTCGAGACCGCATATGGTGGGATTTGCTTGAATAAGACTTAGTTATTTGCTATGCAAGTCTGCAATCTGAACGTTATATTGGCGGGAGTGTTTGTATTGAATTCTGAGCAAGCGGAGGATTCCAAAGGTTTCAGGTTCAAAAATAGAATCCTGAGCGTAGCGAAGATTTCAAAGGCACGGGCGGAAATAAATTTGCAGCTGTGCGAAATACACAAATTCTCATCTCACTACAGCGAGGAAAATGCTAGCTAGAAAACTATGGGAAATTGTCCTGGAAAATCAAAAGTTCCCACGGGATTTCTGAAAACCTAAATCCACGCGGGCGAATCTGCGGGCATCAGCTGGCACCTAAGTATATCTGTAGGTTTGCATGCGTAACTGCAAGCTTCGGCCTGCATGAAAAACAATAATTGTGAGTAGAATAAAGCAGGTGAAGATACTGGCACGTTACTTATGTAGAACTAACGTGGTAAAAATTTCGTAGACGTAAAATGATTGCGCATTCTCTTATCAGAATAACGTTTAATTAGGCTTACACACGGTCGCGTGTGGCTTCTTTGAGCCGTCTACCAATCTTCACAGTTCAACACTTGAACAGTCAAGATATTGGCACAAAATGATTGTTCATGGAGGCTTGCCAAGCTTACTTCACAACTTTAAAACGGTAGTTTGCGAGCATAGAACAAGTTACTGCATTTTTCATCGCTACAATCAATAATAATCATCACAGGATTCCATTTTTTGTGTTTCAAAATAGGTACGATAGACATTCGAATAATGCACTTATCGGTCCAAATGTTCATAATAGCAGGCGGGCCACACCCAAGCCCGCGTTCTTGCTCCAGTATCTCTCGATTACTCTTAAAGACCAGTGTTACATTCACAATAGCCCACTAGCTTAGGAATAATATTGGATAAGTTTATTCAATAGGGCAATTCGTGTCACAGACATACTATCAATTGAATATTGAAAAGAAGCTTAACCCTCCGTGGTCTCTTTAATATTTAAGAGCTCCCTTATCAATTACTAGACGATGCTTGTAACTTCGTCCACATAGATTTAGGTTCTTAATAAACTCGTGGAAACTTTTTGATTTTCCGGAATAAAAAGTACTTAGCTTGTATTGTTCTCCGGGAATTCAATTGCAAACGAACTATACAATTTATAAAGTACAAAATACATTTACAATACCTACTATTTTATTCGCAATTGGCCATGTGCTCGATGGGTTATACCATCATCCCCAATTTAACCCGGGGATGAATTTCCAAAAATCCTTTCTTTCTGCTCACCTTTATTTATGGAACTCCTGTGCAAAACATGGTTCTAGATCTAGAGTATAAACTCTAGACCTTGTCTAACACACCGATCTAAGATGTGCATTGTCTCATGTCTGTCAATCAGTCAGCGAGGGTTTTTCCTTTCATTTTATTATATACTTAAATAGAGGGCCAATGAGCAGGCAGCTCACCTGATGTTAAGTGATTACCGCCGCCAATGTGTTACCGGCTTCTTAGGAATTTGTTGAAATAATTGAAATAATATTGAAGTTGAGTCCCAGCCCCTTATAGGAGATAGTAGGAACATCGCCGAAGGGTATTGTTTCCACAACTTGCATGAGCGTTGAAAAAAGGATCTTTTAGTGAGGATAAACAAATTACATAGCACGTCATTTTTTGGTTGAGCTATCTCAGTAAGTGTCGAATGTAAAATGGCCGTAGTTTGAACTGGAGTTGCACTAGGGGCTATTTAGTAATTTATTGTGGGGCAACACGCACTCATACGCAACGAGTGTTTGCCTTCAAAATGTTGCATAGACGCCGCCGCAGTTTGCAACTTCGAATTTCTAACAAAATACATCTCTCACTACAAAATTACATATGGTATTATTATGAGTACACACAAATAAATGTAAAAAAATTAATGGCGAGCTTCAATCTTGGATTTCTAATTTAGTTTTAATATGCTCGCTCGACTTCATACCTAGGTACATTACACGTGTAGCTAAGCAAAAATTATTTTTTACTTTTTAGTGTTTGTGGTTTTTGAAGTCGGTTTTATATTTCTTTTGAATTTTTTTTATAAATAAAAAATATAAAATGAAATAACATACGTGTTGAATTGAGAATTTAATATTATTTACTTGAGGTCCAGTAGCTATAGTTATCACTTATCAGTTTCGCTATAGTGAGTAGATAGAAAGAAGAAAGAAAGAAAGAAAATATAAAGTCTAAAGTGTAAATCATCACAATTAGTATACCTACACAAAAATTTCCTATAAGTACAAAAAGTATCCTTCTTCGTTCTTAAGAAAAAGAAAGAGACTCCCTATTTCGAGAGTTGGAGAGTAACTTCTCTTAAAACCGCTTGATAAGAAGAAGTTAGAAACAAGAAATATGTACCTACCAGTATCATAAATAAAATGAACACACCTGCTTTATGAAATGCTTACAATTTACCTTATTATTGCACAATTCTTGTTATCTTTTGTTAAACTCATAACTATAACAATTGTTTTGGGTAACGTCGTCTACACAAGCTTTACACGGATTTAGCATTTTTAAAATGGGTGGATGCCATCGATTCATTTATTTCCACATTTCTCTTGCTAGATCCCGTGTAGTCACTTTTTCGGGTCAGACAGTTCTCTTCTTAATGCTGATTTATCTGCCGGTTTCACTTCAGCGAGGCCAGTATATTTTGCCTGGCTTGTTCAAAAGAATTTTTCACACTACGAATTTTGAACTCACTTGGTCAAAAGATGTTATAAAACTCCAGATAGGCAATGCTCGTACAACAACATTGTATTTTAAAAGTGAAGATAAATTCGTTTGCTTATGTACTCGTAAGTATGTATCCAGTATCGTATTTTTCCAGTCGGCCTGTAGAGTTTGGTTGTTACAGTTACCTAACTTAAATCGTTGGATCAAAGAATAAAGTAGGTAAAGCTTATTTTATTGTTTGATAAAGTAGGGCATTATCAGAGTAAGTAATGTGAATGCAATTTAAGAAGTAAGAGCTCGAAGCATAACAAAAACTACCACTAACTGTTTTTAACCTTCTCTGGTTGATAAATGCAATAGTTTAGTAAATAAAGGCAGTAAAATTATACAATACAGCATACATTTACATTTTATGTGGACCACGACCTTAGTATACTTTTTTATATCTTAAATGTTAATTGAAACAGGGTTTATTTATAATACACAGTATTTTATATTTAGTTATTAATATTAATCTGTACCTACCTACAACTTTTCAAATTCTATGGTTTCTTTCATTGTTTTTTTTTTCATATTGAGATTAGGAGTATTTTATTTTAAAAATACAAAGTAATGCTAATAGGTAATTTTACTAACTGCATTGTAAATTGTGTGAACTGACCAGTGATTTTGTCGAAATGCACAGGAATTGCTTTTTTAATACAGTTGCTCAAAAAGTGGCGTATTGCAGGGACGTATAGCGTTCGGGATGTGGGCTATTACATAATCGTGCTTTTTTTTTACCTTTCCCGCACTCGTGCTTTTTCTTTCCCAACTGTCAAAATATTAAAAAGAAAAACCAACCATGAAGTTTTTACTAAAAAAATTCATAGAAGTTTTAAGATTCATGCAAATACGTATATTTCTAAAAAGAAGCTACTAATTTGTTTCAATATCAGATTTAATGATTTGATTGAATGAGTTTGGTTAGGTTTCATTTCATTTCATCTCATTAAATTTCATTTTCATTTCATATCAATAAAAAACTTGGCTGTATGGTCATAGTTCCCTTTGCCTACCAGAATGGGTGAAGAAAAAAAACTCTACTTATATTCTACGGTTGGCGCCATTTTTCAGAAATTTTCTTTGCGAGTTTAGTTGTTGGTTGCCTAAAATGAGTAATTTCGACCCTAGTTTTGTATATCTATTAACAATAAAGTTGTTTTAATTAAATTAAATTAAGTTAGTTGAGTTTATTGTGTTTTTATTATTTTATTAAATTGCGTCATTTTTTCGCAACTGTATTAAAAATAGTCGTTCAGTACACGTGCGGAACCGTCATTGCAACTCGTTCCGACTGTCAACCCTCGCCTTCAGCTACGCCTCGGCTCGGGTAGACATTTGTCGGAACTCTTTGCAATGACAGCCTTTCCGCACTTGTAATGAAATATACTATTTTAATTGACTGCGCTAAAGTTTCTGTTCATTTTTGATATCATTATTAAAAACCTATTGAATTTACGGTACTCTTTATTTTACGGTAGGTTGACGGTAAATCTCTGTTCCGTATTGTGATCGCGAGTGTACAGAGAATGTCGAGACAAGTGGGCGCGGTGGGTAGATCAGTGAATTGTGTTTTCGTACCACTTGCACTATTTCACACTATTGTAAGGACACGCGTAGACTAACCATCAGAATCCGCGGGGTGATTTATAAAAAATAAAAAAATAACGTAGCTAATAACGTGTTTTAGTTCTTAACTCTTATTTAATCTATATCTATACTATAATATTATAAAGAGGAAACCTTTGTATTTTTGTATTTTTGTATGTTTGTATTGAATAGGCTCAAAAACTACTGGACAAATTTCAAAATTTATTTTACCATTACTTAGAGGGATTCTTCCGAATCCGTATAGGCCCGGAAAATAGAAAAAATAAATGTCCACCCGTGCGAAGCCGGGGCGGGTCGCTAGTTAATAATAATGTTGGCAACACCTAGTTCTCACGTTCGGTGTTGCTTGGTGTTGGTGGTTATGCTGTGGTCGTGACGTCAGAGCCCCCTCCATCGAGACGAAAAAGATGGCGCTAGGGCGAGGACGTGGCGTGGAACGACAAGCTGGAGTTGCTGTTTGCGCTCCGACCGATTTACATTGCATTATACGGGTTGATTTTACTATCTGAGAGTTTAATTGTTAACATCAGAAGTGTGTAGTAACTTACGCTTTGAGGAAAATCGGTCGAAACGCAAACGTACTTTTCCACCTAGAGGTCTTCAAGTGCCAGGACACCGTCGGCCGCGATGGAAACGTAATAAGGTATCTCGTAAAGATACCGAAACTGTGAGTACTTTGAATAATTATTAAAGATTAAGTGAATATGGTTTAAATTACTAAATCGTATTCTCAAACTTTTGTATAGTCAGGTGAGATAATTCGTTACTAAACTAAGTTGAAGGTATCAGCTAAAATCTGGCACGATTTAATATTGCGTACAGTCTATAAGTGGTCCTCGTGGGAATAGTGATCGGTAAACGAAATTGTCTTTTAGTTCCAAATTCAAAGAATTATGTTTTTAAAATGGTTAACTTTTAGTTTGTTCGAATTTTATTTTGGAACTAAATGTTAAATTCACGTTTGTCTCAACTTTTTTTTCGAACAAAATATTATTTAAATTATAGTGGGTCAATTATTATAGTAGCATCAGTAATATACGTCCTTAGAAGATAATAATTTAAAAACGTGTGATGATTGAGCTAGTTATTTACATAGAAGTTTTTATAATAAAAATATTAAACATGTGGGTAGTATACGTGACGAACAAGTTAAAATGTTATAGTGGTAGTGGTAAAAGTAATCGAAGAATGTCTTAGGTTAGTCAAACTTCACAAGTGAAATGTTAGCTCAGATATAAATCATGATAACCAATCCCGAACTCGTATACTGAAATGAAATGAAATTTATTTATTTGCTGAATATCAGTTGTTGAGTTCAAAATTATAACTAAGTAGCGACCGTCATATTCTACTTCATAAGCATGCAAATATTTAATACTCATCAGGAATAATCCGTACAAATAATCCTGATGAGACCAAAAAGTGAATTAATTTCTATGGTAACATGTCTCTTAATTAAATGTCAATATTAATATTATAATAATAAGTTATTATATTAATTGTAAGTAAATTTTACATAATATATAGGGTTAAAAAGTGTATATTTTTGATACATGTCACGAGGCGTTTATGGATACCGGAAGTAGTTGTCCGCGCATATCAAAATCGTTAGTAAAGGGATTTCAGTTTAAAAACATTTATTTATCAATAAAGAGCATAACAGTCTTTTAGATATCAGGAATTACAGCTATTTACATTTACAATGGTAGGTACTTACGCACATGATATCAAGTATCCATTTTAGTACTTCATATTATCTACATTGAATAATTGTGTGGGTAAGTAATAACATCCATACGTTTATAATACTAGTTTTTAGGGAAGTTTTCGTAATTGTTCTTCTTTTAAAGCATAATTATTGGGAGTGTATATATCCTGTTATTATTTTCCTGATAGGAATACAAGTTTGAAGCGCGTACGAGTGACTTATATTTAGAATTTTCGTATCTTTATAGAGGTAATTCTTTATTCTTTCTTTATTTGCATTCATGTCTTACATCATAAATAAAAAAATGTCATAATATTACCACATGAAGCCCCGTTGGGGCGTTGCAAAGTAAAACATATGTAAATAATCAAAGGTAATATTACAATTCTTATGAAATATGAAATATGAATAGCAAAAATTATGAATTAATTATATGGTCATTAAATAAAAATAAAATAAAAAGGTCACATATAAATAAAGATTATGGGAGTTTTCAAATTATGTCCTATTATAACTAATCAGACTTTAAAAAAAAAGTACTTACAAATAAAAAGTGGTTAACAAAGTTATTACAATCTTCTTATATCGCATTATCATATTATTGAGGTATATTCATTCAATAGTTCATGCACACTGTAGTAACATTTTTGGATTAGCCAATTTTTTAGTTTTGTTTAAATATTGTTTCTTTTGTTTCATCTATTATTATTGCTATACAGGTTATTTAAATCAGTAAATATTTAAAAAAGAGCCTTTGTTGCAGTTTTAAATAAGTACTATACAGGTTTACCTTAGTGCTACCTAAGTAAATAATTAATTAGATAGATAATAACTTTAAATTATTACAGTAAAGATTATTTACATATGAAGTTTTAGTTTTATTTTTTTATATTCTGCGTGCTCATCGACATAGGCATCCCCTTTTCGATATACTATTCAATATACAATAGAATAGAATAGACTAGACTAGAATAGAATATGATATAATAATTCAAGTAAACTTTTACAAATGCTTTTGAATCGTCAAAATAATTTACCATGCATTACAATATGATGTTTGACTAGATCGTTATAATATTAGGGCGTACTTTTGGCATACAAGATGAATAATTTTACGTAGGGTTTCTATTTAAAGATAAAGCTGAATTTTTTTTGTTGATACAAGGGTTTTTAGCAGAATTACAAAAAGGTAATAAAAAAAAATGTGTTAACATTCCTTTTGATTCAATTGCGTTAAGCGAATTTATTTTTACGTTATAGGTATGTACCTATTGGGTACTAGGGAGTAATAACTTGCTTGGACGGAATGTAACAGAGTGATCCGATTTGGTTTATCCCCGAGAAAAGTAATGTAATAGTAGTAGACTCGTATACACATTGACCTCTGAAAGCATTTTAGCTATTTTTTGTCCATCCAAACAGAGAACCGTTTTGTATACATGTACAAGTCGATTAGATTGAACTAGAACGAAGGTAAAAGGATTGTACATTATATTTTAATAAAATAGACACAGACAGACTAGTAACGATGAAAGTAATATTTCTCTTCAGAGTTAGAACTATTGCCTGTAGTCTGTTCAATTCAAAAGTTTTGTTGCATTTGATGTGTACCTGCTTCAAAAACAAATAATAATTACGGATTGTGGTGTGTATAATATGATAATGAAGCTTTATTTAGTTTGTAAAGTCATAGTATATCATTAATAATGCAAATTAGAATAATATTTTTAAAAAAATAACTATGATTTATGTTGGTAGTTAATACCTAATATTACAAATTTGGGTAAAAGCTTCACATTTGCGTTGAACAAAGAAATATTCTTGTCCGGATAGCTAAGTGGGTATTATTAACTTGAGAAATTCTCATTTAAAAGATTACAATAAGAGGGTAGACAAATGCAACATTTTTATGCTCTCAGCTGCAATTCTGTGCTATAATCAGGACAGGCCGAAAATAATAAAGAGTGACAGTAAGAGTATATTGTGCGAATAGAAATATTAGATAGCATACAGTGGCAGTAGATGAATTCCCTGCGTGAATGGACAGATGAATGAGTTAAAAAGAAAGTCTTGGTTTTGGCAGTGGCATGCATCGGTGTCGCTCATAATCCATGACTCTCTGTTTATCATTTTTAATTAGCCTAATAATTATTTGAGATAGCGTAATTAATATTTGCATACATGGAATATGAAATACCAATTATTATTATTGTTTGATACTAGAGTAATTCATGAATTAAAATAGTTTGTGGGTTATAAGATTATATTTGGTGACCAACCCTCGTAATTAATAATGCAGTGAACTAGTGAAATCATTAATATAACTGCAGTTAAGATATTGATTAGTTTAAAAAGTGATAGTTTTAGTATGATAATAATTAATTAAAGTTAACTTTGATAGCACCAGCTTTACAATCAAATGATCCGTTGATAATAATAAAGCATTGATAGTTAAAATAAAATGGATGAGATCAAATATGATTCTTATGAGATCAAATACCTTGTATTATGGTGAACTAGGCACCGGTGATCCCTTGCGTGGATGCGCGGTAGATAAAGATAGTGTGGTGATTGCATACGTGGATAAATAGTGTCGGAGCACTGTGTGGGTGCACGATGCTATGGCATTGAGTATGTGTTCAGAATTTAGTAAAGAATTTTGAGATTTAGTAAAGAGGTATGATCTGATTTTAATCGTGAGTGCTAATGCATTGCTTCTTTAAAGAATATTCATGGAGTATTAAAAACCGTGTTGGCAAGGCTACCTTGTGTATAATGTTGAGTAATCTATTTAAAATTAAGTGTGTATAGCAACATAATTGATACAGCGAGCCGTGATAAAATTTTGGAAGATTAATTAGTTGGAATATTGCACCATGGATATAAGATATCACACTGGGACACGAAGCTTGAACTTTGATAAAATATTCGAAAGATAATTGGGAATATTGTACCATGAATATAAAATATCACATTGGAATACGATGCTTAAACTTGAAGGCGAACTTGGTACGCTTAAGTGAGTGAAATGCTCTTTAAGTGCAAGTGGTCTTCAAGTGATCTTCTACGATGCTTGACCTTGATGGCGAACTTGGTACGCTTAAGTGAGTGAAATGCTCTTTAAGTGCAAGTAGTCTTCAAGTGGTCTTCTATAATGCTTAGAACTTGATGGCGAACTTGGTACGCTTAAGTGAGCGAAATGCTCTTTAAGTGCAAGTGGTCTTCAAGTGGTCTTCTATGATGCTTGGAACTTGAAGGTGAACTTGGTACACTTAAGTGAGCGAAATGTTCTTTAAGTGCAAGTGATCTTCAAGTGATCTTCAAGTGGTCTTCACCAACTTGGTACGCTTAAGTGAGCGAAATGTTCTTTAAGTGCAAGTGGTCTTGACCAACTTGCTGCATTTAAGTGAGCGAAACGCTCTTTAAGTGCAGTTGGTTTTCAACTACGACAAATCTGGTCCCCTAAGTGTGGCAAAGTCCCTTTAGATGCGGTTGTTTTGTTCTTTAAATTGAAAGCTGTTGTTGTGATGAGTGATAACGAATGGACAATATTCCTGGATCTTACGAGTACATAGTGGAGGTGTCTTGTTAAGTTGCGAGCTGTCGTATGATTGTGAAGTGATAAGTGACAATGAATGGGCAATATTCCTTAGGAAGTTAGGAAGGATCCTTACAAGTAGGTAATGTGAATCAGGTGTTAACGGTTGTTTATTTTGCAGTAATTTTATCCCGACTCGTGGGGTGCCCGGGGCGGGCACCATGCAGCATGGCCGTGTTGGCAACACCTAGTTCTCACGTTCGGTGTTGCTTGGTGTTGGTGGTTATGCTGTGGTCGTGACGTCAGAGCCCCCTCCATCGAGACGAAAAAGATGGCGCTAGGGCGAGGACGTGGCGTGGAACGACAAGCTGGAGTTGCTGTTTGCGCTCCGACCGATTTACATTGCATTATACGGGTTGATTTTACTATCTGAGAGTTTAATTGTTAACAATAATTACATTAGAACTAGAATTCTCAAATGTGTAACGATATTATAATGTCCAACGTGGAAATACAGCCAGTATTCTTGGCTTCATTCCACGCGGGCATGTTTTGTACAGTAATTTTATTAGATAAGGCTAGCTATAAGTTTTATTGTACTATTCAACAGATATATCAAAAAACATATTGATTAATTAGTATTATTTTTACGATATTCTCACTTTTTTCCTAAATACCTACTCGTTTTTGGGTTTCTACAAATAAAATACCATCAAGTCACTAGTGTCGTTCGATCGATCATCTATCCAATGCATGCCAATAATTATTTACCAGCCCATAAAGATACCTACTTATTTTCATTTGGACTTCTTGCCATAGACTTAGAATTTTTCGCTACGCTTCTTGCCAATTTTCTAAGGGATTCTTAAATAGACCTACAATTATTATTATTGGTGTGGTAATTTTATATTGGTATAATAATTATTTTCAGTGAATATTTCAAAGATCGTTATGAAGATAATATCTCTGTAAACTGAAAATGTAAAGTTGCCTTTACGCTCGGTGAACTAGCTGGTAATGGCACAATTACGATAAACGCATTGTCATTATTGCGTGGATACTGCGTGTAGGCCTTTTTATTAGCTGTCCGTAAAATATAGACATAATAATTACATAAATATCTAGCTTTGCTTTCATACATATTGATTTGAACTGATTGAAAATATAATTAGGGGACTGTTTCTGCAGCTAATTATATAGGTAGGTACTTACCTCTCGCTTTAAGATAATAATTAAGTTGCGAATAGATAAAGGTTTAGGCATTTTGTACAGGGCAAAGTCTCAAGTTAGGCTAAGTCTTATTCTTATCATTCCCTAATCTGAACAATCTCTATTTTTTGTTCGGGAAAACTATCTTATATAATACTAGCGACCCGCCCCGGCTTCGCACGGGTGGACATTTATTTTTTAAGCTCTCTGAACCCCTGCGGTTTCGCCGTGCGAGTCGTACGACACCATCATTCATTTTAATACCAATTACAATTTTAAATTTCATAATATCTTTTGAATGGATTGTCCGATTGGAATAAAATAAAAAGTAATTTATAGCTATTGAAACAATCTTGCTCAATAAATAGTTTATTTGGATAAGGATTAGTAAGTATTTGACGATAATATGATCAATAAACATAGGCTAATAATTTTAATTACTTTTATTCTATGGAAAAGTGGTTATAATGGCTAAAATATAAATGTTTGGTTTATACTATCGCGGACTTTTTTGTAGGCATTATTGAGTTCTACAACTTTTCTATAGAAGTCAACCATACATCTCTAACCATTTAGGCAGCGTTCGCGAGAATCGTTAACGTACGGCAGTTTTTTCGACGCCTTACTCCACAATTTTCACTACCACGAAAAATCCTATCTATTTTCCGGGATAAAATATAGCCTATACGGATTCGGAAGAATCCCTCTAAATAATGGTAAAAGAAATTTTGAAATCGGTCCAGTAGTTTTTGAGCCTATTCATTACAAACATACAAAAATACAAAAATACAAAAATACAAAGGTTTCCTCTTTATAATATTATTAGTAATTAGTAATTAGTATTAGTATAGATTGACCTGGAGTATTAGCTAGGTATAAGTTTGCCAAGTTGTGTTCAGCCATTTCAGCGTGAAGCGCGCAGAGACAGACAGACCTACAAACATAAAAAAAATAGTGTTTTGGGCTCTAAGTTGATAATATAGCTTTTTCAGTTTATAATTTTCAAAATAATTATTTCGTGTAGAGGAATCGTCCAGTTACCTACAGTTTTGATAATAAGTAGGTAAGTATATCTACTAAGATAACGCATTAGAAAATGCATAGGTTTACCAAAAAAATCACGTCGATCCAATTCCGGTGTGACGTAATTGAAGGACAAACCAATAAACAAACACGAAACGAAGCAGCGTTAAATCTTGAAACCTATCTATATAAAATAAATGTATGCAGTTAGGTAGATACCTACCCAGACTATATATTCTGTGCCCAAACTAAAACTAGCTACAAGAGTGTGAAGTTTGGACTGAAATACCTACCAGTGAAAGCTAACCGCAGTTGCACGTGAAGTCCAATGTATTGAAATGAAATAATAACATTTAGTTCAAATGAGCTACAGCCTCTTTTGAAATATCTATTTCTGTCGTTATCAAATATTTCTTATTTGCTTGAGGCTTTATTGCAAACCTGATCGTGTGGCGAAGATTACATGACATGATTGAACAAAGCGCCGATTAGTTCAAGCCCCAAATCTGTACTTGATGATGTATGAGGTGGGCCAATCTGAGTAGAAATTATAAATTCATAGCCCGAAATCAAACCTGGTACCTACCTCGGCCATAGAGCACACCGCTGCATTATGGAAATATCTCCCATGATAAGGATGTTTTTAATTTAGGTACCCAAGTACGTTTTTGTAACGAAACTGCTAAGTTGTGAAACGCAGAAACATGGGAAACACGGATCGGGATTCATATTTCCCATGTTTCTCCAGGGCGCAACAAATCATACATATTAAAATAGGTATATAATGACTTAAGTAGGTACCCACCTGCAGGGAGTCGCTGGGTTCAGGCGACGCAAGACCGTGGTATGTAGAAAACCCTACAAGAGTCCTATGACTCCTATGTCCAGCAGTGGAAGTCTATCATTGATAATGATGACGATGAAGTACCTTCAAGGCACTTCATCGTCAAGTACATAGATAGGTACGTGTCTTCAAGGCAAGTGCGCTCAAACTAAGGCCTCATCATTGCTTTCTTTCTATTATTTTACGTGAGCATGACTGCAGTCAAGCGCACTGCTGATTTTGCACTAAACAAGATAAACTCAGAATTTTCTCCCCTTTCATTTGACATCCCATTCGTTACAATAGCAACAAAAAATTTTTGGAGACCCCATTTTTTTTCATGTAACATCCGTTAGGTCAATTTTTTTCGTATCAAATGTAGCCTATGTCACCCGGACCTTTAAGACGAATCGATTGATACCTCATTCATAAAAATCGGCCCAGTAGTTTGGGCGCTACGGTGGAACACACAGAATCTGGAGACAAACATACCCACATACATACATACATAGACTGCTAAAATTATAACCCTTCCTTTTGGCTTTGCTGCAGTTAGGTAAAAAAGAAATTTTGGAAACTAAAACTATGTAAACAATGCAATCTGATAGAATCTACATAATTATTATAGGAAACTAATTATAATGCAACGCTTGATGATAGTTTAATCCAATTAATGCAACTCCCGGGCGCATCAGAGCGTGGCCCACGCGACCCAAGAATGTCGATTAATTACTACATGCGTAATTAACCTCTAGCCGGTAAACGATAGATATTTGCTCGTAGAAGGTAAAAAGTCTCGTAGTCATTGAGCTAAAATTGGAGTGGTAAAAAGCTCATACATAAGGCGTTACTTTTGTTTCCACATAATAATTACAACGACATAAGAGAAGTGACCCTAGTGCGCTCCCCAGCGGCTTTTTCCATACAAAGGTAGTAGACCGTGTAGTACAAAATTTCATGGAAATTAATTGGTTATCATTCAAATGAAAACCAAACTACGTTTGTATGGAAAGGCTGGGGAGCACGATACAGCTAGCAGTGTGCTAGAAAATTTAAAGGTGAATATCTATCCAATCGTTGAGGTCCATTGTTTTTGTGAAGTAGGTGCCTAAGGTACGAATAGGTACAAAGTCACAACTACAACATTATTATCAGTTCCATTTAATAATTACTATCCAGTTATTTATTGTAACTCACGATAATAACGTAATTTCTAATAATGTTGCCGAGTAAATAATAATAACTATTTGCTCTTAAAGGGTCAATAATTAAAACGTAAGAAACGTTTCAATCTCGGCTACATGATACGTTAATAATTGCTTTACTTTTTGTAACAAGATAAGGGCTTGTTTATATTGAGTGACAATTATTGGAAAGTATCAAGTGTAAATTCAAAATTTATAAGTGACGACAAGTGAAGGTTACAGTAACTAGAAAAGAGCTTCTTAAGAGTTAACTTTCAAAAGGCCGAACCGATGTTATTGGATTATAGCTAAGAACACTCTCGATCAAACCCCCTTTCAAACAAAAAAAAAACTACATTAAAATCGGTTCATTAGTTTAGGAGCTACGATGCCACAGACAGATACACAGATACACGCGTCAAAATTATATAACGTAGCTGTTGAGGCAGGCGTTACTTTGATGACGTCCATGATATAGCCTATAGGGGCGCTTCTAAAATCAATGAGGACTATACAGTATAGGTACAGTGAACCACAAATCTGCTAAATTAGATAAATCAGTGGTACGCAGGATTGTAAATAGTTTAAAACAAAAATATTTGTTTAAAATATGATCAAAACATGTTTAAAATGGTTTTAATATTTAAGACGAACTCTGGTGGTACGTGCAGGATGTGCTATGATGCACCTCAAGCCCTCCCGATACTATGCTACATCATCTTAAGCAAGCATTACGCACTATCACCATGCAAGACAACAAAAGTTCTCTAGATGTTCATCACAAATATTTTCTCAATCTGAAGCTGGTGTACGGAGCTTTAATGATTCGCTCAAGCATGCCATGCATCAGACGACAAGTGCAAGTTTATACACTTGCGTGAATTATTCATCTTACGTTCTACTTCGGAGGTTTTTGCACAAAGGTTCGAATACGCTTTAGCTTAACGAACTGTTTATTTCATTAAATGGGTAACTATAATATTATTACGTTAGATTGTAAATTTTTATTAGTAAGTGAACAGCGAAACGTAACATTAATATAAACATACAGTTGTTTTCAAATTGCTTACTGGAGACAACGATTTTATATAAGTACCTACTAGTTAACCCGCCGCCCCGTATTATTCCATAGACAAATACTATGAGTGGGTTTATAAAAGGTTTATAATACTAGTACAATACATTTTCCTTGTGAAATTTTCTGAATGATAATAATGAAACCCGAATTGAATTGCACTGCAGTTCACAAGAGTTGCACAAGGTATCAAAAAATGAAGTATGAAAATTAAAAAAATACTTATGTTCACATAAGTATTTTTTTTTTAAATACCGAAATCGAATCTGGTAACCAAACTAAGAAATTCCCACGCAATTTGTTGTCTTTAAATAAAACATAAATTATCTATTCCACAAAAAAAAACATAGGTAATGCGGAAGACAATTTTACACGGCTAGGCTGTCCGCTAATATTGTGATGGATAACTTTTGTCAAAATGCCTACTAATATTTCATAGACTGCATAGCAAGTATCTACTACGTGTAGCAATTTATCAATATAATGGATGGACTATTTGTTAATTCGTACTGGTTTGATCTGTATCGTAATTTTATTAGTGACCATTGAGTGGAAAAGTCAAGGATGAAGTGTAGGCATGTTCGACTAATAACACTTTAAACTGCTATACTTAGCTAAATAACTACATTTTCATGCTCTACCAAATAAATGCCCCTGAGCATCCATATAAGTAAGAATAATTTATTCCGTTTTTATTCCGTTTTCTCATTAATATAGCTATATCTATACATATAATAAAATTGTAGAAAAGTGGTGTCTGTACAATGGAAATATATAAAAAAAAAAGTAGCAGGGGTTGTTATTATATCGATGCCGAACCCGAAATTGTAATTATTTTTTTTTTGTCTGTTTGTCTGTGTGTTTGTGCACGCTAATATCAGAAACGGCTTATTCGATTTAGATACGGTTTTCACTAATATATTGTAGTAAGCTTCACTTAATATTTAGTGTTTATTTCATGTCAATCGGTTCATAAATAAAAAAGTTATGTCAATTTAAAGAATCACGGCGAACATTTTTAACGTACAGAGTATACGCTGCCCGAAAAGTCACTATTCCACGCGAACGAAGTCGCGGGCACAGCTAGTAACCAATAATTGTGAATACTTTGAAAATCATAACCCTTCCTTTTGGCTTTGCCGCACTCGGGTAACAATAAATAAAGATTTAAAATAAGCAGTAGGCAATAATAGGCATACGGTATTTCATTATAAAAGCAATCAAAGAGCGCAAGGATGAATAATTGGGCGGTTATCATAGAATCAACGGCATGGCGGATATTACAAATGTTTGTAAAGGAAACATTGAAATAAATTCATCATAGAATAGCTATATAGTATAATTCTTGTGCTGCTTTTGGATCTCCATAACATCTGAAACAGAGAATTAATTAAATAGCTAACGTCGCACATGATCTTTTTTTTGTTGGAGACTATTTTTTTAACCCCCAACCCAAAAAGAGGGGTGTTATAAGTTTGACGTGTGTATCTGTGTATCTGTGTATCTGTGTATCTGTCTGTGGCATCGTAGCGCCTAAACGAATGATCCGATTTTAATTTACTTTTTTTTGTTTGAAAGGTGGCTCGATCGAGAGTGTTCTTAGCTATAATCCAAAAAAATTGGTTCAGCCGTTTAAGAGTCATCAGCTCTTTTCTAGTTTTCTTGTAGAAAAGAAGGTTAGATAACCGTTAGGTTCTTAATATTATGTCAATTGACAAATTTATGTCAAGCTGTCAAGATGCCTTCACTTGTCGGGGGTGTTATAAATTTTTAATTTACACTTGTTATTAATTTAATTATTGTGTGACAAGTGATGTCCTCGAGGTATCCCATTTCGCACACTGACTCAACTCGATCGTCGGCTTTTTCTTTTTTTTTTTTTGTTAAGAGTTGCAAAGAATCGGTTTTGAAAAATTGGTCATACCTAGGGTCCCCTACGGACTAGATGCTTCGTCTTCGTTCGTCTGTCTGTCAGCGAGCTGTGTTTCATGTACCATATTTTTTAATAGAGATTATAGTGTGCAGTGTAAGGTGGTGCCGGTAGTGCCTACATGGTGCGGTGTTGGTACTTACTATATTATTTTGTATATATTAGCTGTGGTATTAAGAAGGTAGGCGAGATTCAATTACTTATGTGAGTAGTCGGAAACGCAACACTTAGACAAATAATTACTAGTTGTTCGACCTGGTTTTAATATGCCAATTTATTAACTAATAGATGACCACGCCTTGGCCTTGGCTGTAAAAACAACTTTATAGTTTTTAGGTAGCCTTTTCGACTAGGACATGCGACAGGATGCGACTGTGTGAGAAAGTCATCAATAGGGATAATTTTGCTCACCTTAATGTTTGTTAAGGAAAAGCGTACAAAAAGATATGCTATGAAACTATTCTAAGCTATGAAAATAAAGCATTCGCACTCCGCGAAATTCGCGATATTATGTAGTCCCTACTAGCTACAATCTACATAGTAGATAGGTACCTGCATACCGCTCGCCCTGGCGACTCTTCCCATAGAGAAAGAGATAAAGAAAAACAGATAGGAAGACACGACAGACGGACAGACGAACAGACTAACAGACGGACAGACAGACAGATAGACAGACAACAAAGAGATCCTACAAGGGTTCTTTTTTTCCTTTTGAGTTACGGAACCCTAAACATGTAATGTACCTGTGTGCTAAACATTTATTACTTAGATAAGCTCATTATAGCTCTGGTAAAAAGCATTGGGCAGTGGGCACTCATCGATTTTTTACAAAAGTGGGAAATACAATCACGTTCAACATTGTTGGAGTAAGCATCATCATCAACTCATCGCCGGCCCACTATTGAGCACGGGTCTCTCCTCAGAATGAGAAATATTTTGGCCAGAGTTCAGACAGACTTCGCACACTTTGAAGAACTCTCAAGCAGCCGGTTACTTCACGATTTTTCCTTCACCATTTAAGCAAATGATATTTATTTACTTAAAACCGCTAGAGGTGCGTGCCCGGAATCGAACCCCCACCTCCTGAATAAGAAGCCAACGGCTATTACCGTTGATATAATCGGAGTAATATTTTGTACAAAAATTATTCATATACCTACCAGACACGTAGTAATGTTCCACTAGACAGAGCCCGTAATATAATCGCCGACGGCGATCTCATTATAAGCTGAATAAAGGTCACACAAGTTACAAGACCTAGGTCCTGGGTTAGACGTATCAAATTCTAATTTGTAGGACAAATCAAGGTATTATATCACAATCTTACATTTGGTTGACCGAGCTTTAGGGTCAGATTCGTCGGTGTAATAGGTACACCTACTACTTAGGTTCATAATGAAGTAAGTTTTAACCGACTTCCAAAAAGGAGGTGGTTCTCAATTCGGCCCTTTTTACCCAACTGCAGCGAAGCCCAAAGGAGGGTTATGTGTTTGACCTGTATTTTATATATGTGTACACCGAATTTTGGAGGTTTTTGAATCGATTTACAAAATATGTTGTTTAATCAACAGCAAAAGTTTCCAGCAGAAATTTTTCCTTCATCGCATCGCATCGCATCGCATCACATCGCACCGCACCGCATCGCATCGCATATTTATATTTTTTCCACACCAAAGTTTGAATATCTGTTTGTTAACAATATATGTCTCATTTAGAGACATATTAAATGATAGACATTTCTGATAAGTCATGTACCTATTAGTGAATCTATATAAAATCTGTTTAGTGCTTTTTGAGTTTAACACTTAAAACAGACGGACGCAATCTTATCGGTGAAGGAATGCAAAATAAATGAAATACCTTTAATTTTTTTTTTATATAATTTTTTTATTTAAATAGAGAGTCAACAGTTTAGAATAAATACATTTTAGGTACAAAAACGAATGAATTACATTTAATTACTTGTCATACCAGAACTATCTTATTATTCAGTCTGTTTCCTCGTTGTCTTAGAACGTGTGATACTGATCAAACCATTTCAGCTTCATCTAACGTGACAGCTAAGAAATTGTTATAATTGAGACATCAATCATGTTACGATAATTTGTATTAGCTACGTGATCGCAATGTTAGGTACTTTATGAATGAAATTAAGCGCAACTGCAATGAATGCGCGTGCGCAAATGTCGTAAAATATATTGTATCATTGACACCTGCAACTAAAGTGATATAAAAGAATTATCTAGAATGATTGGCTGTTGCCTAGACTCTCTAGATTCTTAGGTCTAGTTGCACGACAGGCGGTTAAAGTTGCGTTACGGTTATTATCGGTCAAACTGGAATACTTGATTCACCTAGGTGAATCATATCATACTTCCATACTTAATATTATAAATGCGAAAGTGTGTTTATCTGTCTGTCTGTCTGCTACGTTTTCACAGCTCAGCCGCTGGACCCATTTTAATGAAATTTAGAACAGAGTTGTCTTACATGCCGGGGTCCAACCCCGACATGTAGCCACAGGCTACTTTTATCCCGGAAAATCAACGTGTTCCTACGGGATTCTTAAGAGTCTATCCATTTAACCGATTTATATATGTTTGATACAGAGTTAGCTTACGCCCCGGAAATTGTCTTCGGCACCTTCTTATCCCTTAAAAGCAAAGAGTTCACACGGGATTTTATAAAAAGACCTAAATCCACGCGGACGGAGTCGCGGGTATCATCTAGTACATAATAATATGTACATAATGTACTGTGCTTGGAAGTAAATATAGGCTTCTACTGGTCCTCAGAACAAGGAACTATTTCAATTGTCGGTCAAAATCACATGGGTCTATAAATTGGTAGAATTATCCAGAAGCGCAGTCCGGGTGAAAGGGTTGGCCGATTTGTTCAAGGTTAAGAACACCGGCAGTGCACTAGTTTGCACTTGCGTGGGCTTCTCACACATACCTATTACCTACCTAGGTACCTACTTATTCAAATAGGTACACAGATAGTACCTAATTATATTTTGACTGTCTGTATTATAGAATTAACAAAAAAACCTTCACCAAGGCGCATTCAGTTTTGCCGGATAGAATCTCATTCCCATATCAGCTTGTCCTGCAGCATAAGCCGCCTTCAGATGCTTAGTTCCAACACATCCCCTCCTGGATCGTTCGAAGTCATGTTGCTCCAGCTAGGTATAAGTTAGTTAGATATACAAGTACCTACCACGTTTATGGTCACCCTCCCTTTTTTCGACTGCCTCCCTTCATCACTAACAATTGATCAAATAAAACACTGGTCAAGTGTCTCAGATTATGCGGTAGGATAACTAGGTACTTGTCAAAAACTTTGGCACCTATTATTTCTTCTTCTTCTTCTTCTTCTCTCTGGGCTGGTTTCCGCACTTAAACGTTTCCGTCTGTTGTGCGTGCGTTGCCCCTCCCAATGCACCTATTATTTATTAAACGCTAGTTTTTCTTCAAAAAACCGATCAAATGCAAGTCTGGCTAGTACACGAAAGATTCCGTTCCGTACAAGAAATCTCAAATCAGTACTTAGAATAAAAAATCCATAAAAAAATGCGACAAGAAATTCGATCTATTTATCTTAGATAACAAAGATGAGATATTAGGTATATCTTGTTAGTTGTTAACTATAAATCCATTTATTTGTTTTGTGTTTGCTAACTTCAGAGATCTTTCAAAACGATCGACTGCAAGACATCTGTAGCAAATGAATAATTGATAATATCAAAAGTGGCTGCACATTCCCTCGTAAATCTTATTTTGTAATTTATAATGTTATAAAATACTAAAATGACTGAAAACTATTATTATATGATTGATTACTAGATGATGCCCGCGACTTAATCCATGTGGATTAGGTTCTTAAAAATCCTGCGAATCCTTAAATCTTAGAAATCCTCTGAATTTCTGTAATAAAAAGTATCTTCGAGATGCAAGCTATCTCTGGGTACCAAACAGATACATACGACTTCATCCACGTGGATTTAGGTTTTAAAAATTCCGTGGGAATTCTTTAATTCCTCGGGACAAAAAGAACCTACATGGAACCTACAGTCTCTCTGTACCAAACAACAGAATACTTATATTATAACAATTGTAAATTAAAAATTTATAACACCCCCGACAAGTTAAGGTTACAGTAACTAGAAAAGAGCTGATAACTTTCAAACGGCTGAACCGATTTTCTTGGATTATAGCTAAGAACACTCTCGATCAAGCCACCTTTCAAACAAAAAAAAAACTGAATTAAAATCGGTTCATTAGTTTAGGAGCTACGATGCCACAGACAGATACACATATACACAGATACAAACGTCAAACTTATAACACCCCAATTTTTGGGTCGGGGGTTAATAAATAAGTACTATCGCCAAACGTCAAAATCAGCTAAACAGATGGACCGTGAAAAGTGGCGCTACAGCAGACACACTTGAGCATTTATAATATTCTGTGATATTAGTTTGGATTGAATATACTAATATATAGGTAGGTACTTTTTTCATTAATTCAAAATATTTTAAGTATTTGGTATTTGCGTTTCTGAATAGGTACATATTATTGAACTGTAATTCACTTTGCGACCTCTGAATGCATGAACCTTGAACTTATTTTATTGAGTTCCCTGAAAGCTTGTTTTTATATAGCGGAATTTTCATGTAAAGTGACGACGATAAATACTCGTAGCATGCTGCATAAGATCACAAGAATTGTCTGATAGTTTATTTTCAGCTGAGATCGTCTTGCTGCTATTTTTAAAGTGGGCTCTACACTCGCGGCGCGAACGGCCGTGAAAGCCCGCGACAAGTGCGAATCACGAGTGTAGATATGTTGTTCATGCCTTCCCGTTCGCGCTTCGCACTTTTCCCCGATCAGCGTCGGTTTTTGGCCCGCGACAAAGGGTTTCGTCCATAGTCACGAACAAGATTGTGAAGATTTGCGAGTGTGGAAGGGACACAGTTCACACGTGGATCTCGGCATACATTCACGGCGTGAAATAACGGCGCGACTACACGTGCGAGTGTAGAGCCGGCTTTTGACGCATGTCTGGCGTTTTTAGAATTCAGACTGGAATAAAGCTGAACATTTTTATACATTACTAACTGATTCGCTCTTGAGTAATAATTCGTGTAGTGGAATTTGATATATCTGTACGTAGTTGATAGATAATGTAGCTTTCTATTGCTGAAAGAATAATTATAAAATCGGTTCAGAGCTTATCGATTTACCAACACAATCAAATATTTCCTCTTTATAATATTAGCAGGTTCTTGTCCTAGGTTTGTGTTTACTGCCATAATCTATGTAATTTCTAATACCTCTAGCCATTAATAATATTAAAATGTAAAATTGAAATATAGATAAGTATGTAAATCAAACAAAAAAACTCTAGATTTATGAAGATTTAAGATAAATAGATATGTACTTAGATCGGCCCTACCTACTTTAATTTTTTTACTGCCGGAACGAATTAATAGATCATAGATTATGAAATCTGAACCAAATCGATGTAACAGAATTCGCCTTGGACTTTTAACTAAATAGGCATTTTACTATATTCTTGTTTTGAACTATGATGCTTTGGTAAACTTTTGTAATGAGTACCTACCTAACATGTCCTACTCCTCTAGTGCTTGATAAGTGGTTTCCATAAAGTTTACTAATTTCACACAATATTTTTCTACCACCGTGCTTTTAAATAATTAATCTAAAATTTTCTTCTGTTCTTATCTATTTACTTTTTCCAATAGGAAGCTGTAATTTTTTTAAAGGCACACAGTAATAATAATAATAATAATAATAATAATAATTCCTGACAACCGATGTCAACCGAGATGACATTTTTTTCTAACAACAAATAAATTATTTCACAAAATATTATTAAACATCCAAATATGAAGCCAAAAAGAACTAAAAGTTGTATATATAAACAGTAAATATGAAGAACAATAATAAAATAATAACATGGACTCCATAGTAATTTGTTAAATGGAAACTCGACGACATCGACATGCCAGCGCACATACAGCACAAATAACATCTGGTGTTGACTCGTCGTCGGACGAGGATTATAGGACCCCGCCGTCATCTACGGGGTCCGCCGATGACACCAGGCCACCGAGACGAGCACCACGACGACGAGCAACACACCCGCCACCGGATGGCTTGGAGCAACAGGAGCTGCGTGCTCCTACGACTGCTTCCGCCGCCAGTGGTGTAGTGCGTCGCATGAGATGGACTCAACGAATGAATGAGAACGTCATGCGAGCGTACTATAGGGCGACAGATGGGGGAACTAATCTCACTGGGTATCGCTCAAGAATGGTGTCTTTGTTTCAGGCCCTTGAACCGACAGTGACCGTGTCCGCTCAGCGGCTATCGGATCAGGTGCGAGTTATTCAGCGCCGTCGTGTGCTGGATGAATCTACACTTGATCGGTTGCGCTTAAATTTACCACAAGTTATTACTACCGGTAACTCAACTCATAAATCTCCACAAATTCCGAGTGTTATAGAGATTTTAAACACCCAAGAGGAGTTACAAGGTGGTTTAGATTTGGCGGTAAGTAACCAGAATGATGAGCAAATGAGGAGGACTTTGGAGGATGCGATTTTAGAGTTTAGATCTGTGCCTAACAACCTTAGACCGAAACTACCTCGTTTGCCTGTCCATAGACGAAATATGGCGTTGATGGCAGTTCTAGACAAAATATTAGGTACATATTTAGAAAGTTCATATGACCTAAATGATACGCATTCGATCCTATACTGTGGAGCTGTTGCAGCATGTCGGATAGCTTCTATCAAATTTCCAGAGCTGCATAGAGCTGTAAAAAGACCAAATACAGCTCCAGCTTGGCAGGCTGGAATCGAAAGGCGTATCTCTTTGACTAGAACTCTCATTGCAAAGCTGATCTGTTTTAGGGCGGGCAATAGTCGCCCGAGGATAATGCGATTTGTACACCAAGCATTTGCTGGGACTAATATTAGTCCCTCTCAGTATTTGTCTTTGGTTACGGATCGTATTGACTTCTTGAAACAGAAAGTCTATGCATGGGCACAACGCATTAGGCGCTTTAGAAAACGCATTGATCGAGCTTCTCAGAATCGTATGTTCCAAAGTGACCAACGGAAGATGTACAGGAATTGGGAACGACCTAGAGGTTGTATGGTCGATGGAGAGCTTCCTACACCTGATTCTACGTCAGATTTCTGGCGTAGCATTTGGTCGGCTCCCATAGATCATACCGAAGGTGAGTGGATGAATGTTGTGAGGGATCAGTGCGCTACGGTGGTAGAGATGAATCCTGTAACCATTAGTGCTGAGGATGTAGGATGTGCAATTCGTTCGGCATCGAACTGGAAATGCCCGGGGCCGGATGGACTGCACAACTTCTGGCTAAAATGGTTCCGTAGTGCACATCCTGTCTTAGCAACACAATTCCAGAACTCCATTGACTCTGGATCGTTACCGACACTCATGACAACTGGTGTCACGTTCTTGATACATAAGTCCGGAAGTACCGCAGACCCAAAAAACTATCGCCCTATAACCTGCTTACCGACCATCTATAAGCTACTTACATCTATTCTAACCACAAAAATAACTATGCATATTAATGCAAATAATATTTTGGCCCAGGTTCAGAATGGATGTAAGGCTAGGGCACGCGGTACAAAGGAACTACTCCTCATTGACACTGCTATTTGCCAACAGGTTCGGCGAAATAGAAAAAATCTAGTGGCTGCTTGGATTGACTACAAGAAGGCCTATGATTCAGTGCCTCACACGTGGCTCATGGAGATCATGAGGTTGTATAAGGTCGATGCAACTCTATGTTCTTTCCTTGACTCATGTATGAGTCAGTGGATGACAGTCCTTCGTCAACCAGGTGGTGATGAGTTTTTTGAATCAGCTGAACCGATAAGGATTAAGCGGGGAATTTTCCAGGGGGACAGTTTGAGTCCTTTATGGTTTTGCTTGGCACTGAATCCTCTCAGTACACTACTGAAGGACTCAGGGTTAGGCTATCGTCTTCGCAAGGGGGGTGAGGTCATATCTCACTTACTTTATATGGATGATCTCAAACTGTATGCATCTAAACGAACAGACCTTGTGAAATTGCTAAAGATTACTCAGAACTTTAGCAATAACATAGGGATGGAATTTGGTGTTGACAAGTGTGCGATTATCAATATAGAGCGAGGTAGGGTTGTGAACTCTGAGAATTTAGTTCTTTCAGAAACTTTGATTCTTAGATCTCTCTGTGAAGGTGAAACATATAAATATCTTGGAATGTCAGAAGCACTTGGTATAGAAGTGAGGACTATGAAACAGGCAGTGGAGGAGCGTTTCTTTGGCCGCCTAAAAAAAGTTCTTAATAGTCTTTTATCTGGTGGCAACAAAGTACGTGCCTTTAATGGCTGGGTTATGCCTTTACTTATATACACTTTTGGCATTCTAAAATGGACTCAAACCGAACTGGATGCCTTGGATCGAAGGATCCGAAAATTGTTGACTACATATCGTATGCATCATCCACGTTCATCTGTTATGAGATTGTATATCCCACGCAAGTGTGGAGGGCGTGGTTTTTTAAATGCCAAGAACCTTCATAATCGTGAGGTATGCAATCTCAGAGATTATTTTCTCAAAGTAAATGTGGGAATACATAGGGATGTAGTTGCAGTTGATAAAGGTCTTACTCCGCTTTCCTTAGGCAAAAATAACTGGCGTAAACCCATAGTGCTTAGCACTTCGGATCGCATAGCTGTATGGAGGAGTAAGGAGTTGCATGGAAGATTCTACAAGGCCTTAACTAGGCCGGATGTAGATTCCATAGCCTCTGTATCCTGGCTACAGTTTGGGGACCTCTTTGGGGAAACCGAAGGTTTTATCTGTGCAATTATGGACGAAGTTATTAAGACTAATAATTACCGGAAACATATAATGAAAGATGGAACGCTTGACATTTGTCGTGCGTGCCATCTTCCTGGGGAATCCCTCAGACATATTGTTTCCGGTTGTTCTTATCTTGCTAACGGCGAATACTTGCACAGACATAATCAAGTAGCCAAGATAATCCATCAACAACTTGCTCTTCAGTATGGCCTTGTAGATACTGAGGTGCCGTACTATAGGTACGACCCAATGTCAGTTCTTGAAAATAGCAGTGCCCTGCTTTACTGGGATCGGTCGGTTATCACTGACAGGTATATTGTAGCCAATAGACCTGATATAGTGCTAGTTGACCGATCAGCGCGTCGAGCAATGATTGTTGATGTCACTATTCCACATGATGATAATCTAGTGAAAGCAGAAAAGGAAAAAGTATCGAAATACTTGGACCTGGCCCACGAGATTACTGCCATGTGGAATGTTGACTCAGCGATTATTGTACCGATAGTTGTATCAGTCCACGGTCTTATTGCGAACAGTTTCGACCAACATCTTAAGAAACTGTCGCTTAACTGTTGGATCAAGGGTAAGATACAGAAGGCAGTGGTTCTTGAGACGGCACGCATTGTGAGGAGGTTCCTCACTCTGGAGCCCTGACCACTGGCGGCTTGGGTCCAACCCACCCTGTTGCCAGTGGGGTACATTTTATCATATTTTTATTCAATGTTTTTTTTTTTTTTTTTTTTTTTTCCGTTACTTTAGTTTTTTGTTGTTTATGTTATTTTATTTCTCTTTTGTTTCTGTTATTTATTGATTTTGTTAGTTGATGTTATTTTATTTTGTGTTCTTTCTGTGTTTCTGTTATTTTTTCTGTTGTTTTTGTTATTTTATTGTTTAAAAATAGGATAAAATGTAAAAAATAAATAAATGAGAGTCAGTACAAAAATAATAATATATCAATATTGGTACCCATGTAGTTTTAAAATAAGCAAATCTTCTAACTTCTACCTTATTTTCTGTTACTGTATGACTGTTTGTTATCATATTTTTATGCCTGCACCACTTCTCGTAGGTGCTGAAGCTGTCATGTCATCATCACTATGTACTAAGGTAGGTTAATAGAAGTTAGGCATAAAGTAACGTCTAGTACATACTTTGGTACTACGTATACTAAACGTTCGTGTCACCCATGCGAAGAAAGACCCTGCTAGCTAGTTAAAGGATAGGTAGATTCATACTAATATTATAAATGCGAAAGTATATCCGTCTGTCTGTCTGGCTGTCTGCTACTTTTTCACGGCCCAACAGTTTAACCGATTCTGACGAAATTTGGTACAGGGTTAGCTTATATCCCGGGGACGGGCATAGGCTATTTTTTATCTCGGAAAATCAAAGAGTTCTCACGGCATTCCCAAAAACCCATCCGTTTAACCGATTTGTATAAAAGGTACCGAGGTAGCTTGCATCCCTGTAATTATTGACATAGGCAACTTTTTATCCCGAAAAATTAAACAGTTCCCACGGGATCTTTAAAAACCTAAATCCACGCGGATGAAGTCGCGGGCATCCTCTAGTCACACTAATATTATAAAGAAGAAAGTTTGTATGTGTGTGTGTGTGTGTGTGTGTGTGTGTGTGTGTGTGTGTGTGTGTGTGTGTGTGTGTGTGTGTGTGTGTGTGTGTGTGTGTGTGTGTGTGTGTGTGTGTGTGTGTGTGTGTGTACGTTTGTTACTCCTTCACGCAAAAACTACTGGACGGATTGGGCTGAAATTTAGAATGGAGATAGATTATACCCTGGATTAGCACATAAGCTACTTTTTATCCCGGAAAATCAAAGAGTTCTCACGGGAATTTTAAAAAACCTACATCCACGCGAACGAAGTCGCGGGCATCAGCTAATAAGTATATAATTTCAAATAGAACTAAAGTGTTAATTGTAATTGAGGTATGTAGGTATCTATTTATAACAAAATATTTCAGATGTCAAACTGTTTATAGCGAACAACGCCCAGTCGTGCAGATCTGTTCCTGTGGCAGACATGCTGTGAATATAGCTAATAAAGGATCAACCACATGAAAATAATGTAGTATCGTAGGTAATAAATATTAATAATATGATCATATAACAATGTGACTTATTATGCCTAAGTAGTTGTTTTTCAATAGCTAGTTTATGGAATGGAACAATTAGGTAATTTTTGTGAAGCCTGTTCAGCTTTTATTTTTTAGGTGACAATGTAAAAAAAAACCGGCCAAGTGCGAGTCAGACCCGCTCACCGAGGGTTCCGTGCTCGGGTATTTTCCCAACATTTTTTACGATAACTCAAAAACTTTTATGCAAAAAATCAGTTTTAGAGTGTACAGGTAAAGTCCTTTTATATGATACCCCACTTGGTATAGCTCTCTTACTTTGAAAATTTAAACACATTTTAATTTTTTTTAATGATGTAACCACAAATTCACGGTTTTCAGATTTATTCCTTTACATGTGCTATAAGACCTACCTACCTGCCTTTCATGATTCTAGGTCAACGGGAAGTACCCTATAGGTTTTCTTGACAGACACGAGGAACGGACGGATGGACGGATGGACGGACAGACGGATATATACTTGTATGGAACTATGTGACTGTGCAGTGTGGCAGAACCTCAAGATAGGATCGGTATTCCAAATTACTAGTGAATGGAATAGCATGCACGTTTGATAGCTGTTTATCTGTTGAGTCATAATATGATTGATAGACAATCCATACTAATACTATAAATGCGAAAGTGTGTCTGTCTGTCTGCCTGTGTGCTAGCTTTAAAGCCCAAGAGTAGAACCGATTTAGATCAAATTTGGTACAGAGTTAGCTTGTATCCTGGGCAAGGACATAGTCTACTTTTTATCCCGGAAAATCAAAGCGCCCCGCGAGCTTTTTAAGGGCCCGTCCGTTTAACTGATTTGTATGAAGTTTGGTACAGTGGTAGCTTGCATCCCGGAAATTGATATGGGCTACTGTAATCCTGGCGCGGACAGTCAAAGAGTTCCCACGAGATTTTTAATAAACCTAAATTCACGCGGACGAAGTCGCGGGCATCATCTAGTGTAGAATAATTCGAGGTGGACCGTAGGTAGACAAATACTTCCACCATCCAAAGATCAACTATTATTTATATCACAGAAATCCAAATACTAAGAAGATTTATATTTATTATTTGTACTGAGTAGGTATATTATAATTCAATTAAAAAAACTCCATCTACGAAAGATTTAGGTATACGTTCGTATTTTAAAAAGTGAAGACAAATTCGCGCGCTTGTGACACGCATTCGCGTAACACGCGAGCGAACTCATCGAATAAATCTGTTTTAAACCATTTCAAAAATCAAACTGAACAGAAGCTTCCATAAGTATAATATAGTATTGCATTGTAATAGGGATGAAGTCGATAAGACAAGTGCAAATACTTAGGTAAAATTATTTAAATATCAAATGGATGACTGAGATCTCTATATCGGCTAAGAAAACAGCTAATAAAATCCTCATACGGTTCATCAAACATAGCTAAGAATCTCAATTAAACTGGTTTAAAAAGAAAACGAAGAATAAAAGAAACCGCATTAAAATCGGTCCATCCGTTTAAGCGCTAGGTGCGATGCCACAGACAGACAAACAGATACACACGTTAAACTTATAAGTTAGGTACATCGATGGTTAGGTAGGTATAACACCCCTGTATGCATCGGCGCGTAAAAATAATGTCGTACATTTGCACTAGATAAGTACAAGCAAATTATGCCCCGTTCAAGACGGATCTCTTATATACCTACCACAAGACAGGTGGTCGAATTGTAAATACCTGCCCATTAAAACCATAATAAGGCCTGTGATATAGCGAAAGTATTTCATCTGGAGTACAGACCTACATGGGTGTTCAAATTAAAGTCCATGATTGTAGTCGCTATAAAAATTGATGTCTTCCGTCTTTAATTCGTAAGAGATAATTGAATATGACAACACGGATATTCAATAATAAGTAATTCTTTTATGTTCGAGGTACAATTTTCTTTATAAGTGTAGATTGATACGGCTATACTCATCGACGTGTAGCTAGCTGAGTTCCTATGAAAAACCGGCCAAGTGCGAGTCAGACTCGCGCACTGAGGGTTCCGCACTCGAGTATTTTTTCCAACATTTTGCACGATAAATCAAAAACTTCTATGCATAGAAATAAATAAAAATCTGTTTTAGAATGTACAGGTAAAGCTCTTTCATATGATACCCCACTTGGTATAGTTAGGTATCTGACTTTGAAAATTGAAACATATTTTAATTTTTTTTTAAATGATGTGACCACAAATTCGCGTTTTCAGATTTATTCTTTTACTTGTGCTATAAGACCTACCTACCTGCCATATTTCATGATTCTAGGTCAACGGGAATTATCCTATAGGTTTCTTGACAGACACGAGAGACGGACGGACGGACGGACGGACGGACGGACGGACGGACGGACGGACGGACGGACGGACGGACGGACGGACGGACGGACGGACGAACGGACGGACGGACGGACGGACGGACGGACGGACGGACGGACGGACGGACGGACGGACGAACGGACGAACGGACGGACGGACAGGCGATGGATTAGGAGTCGATGGGCGCATTTGCTTGTGCCTATCCCACTATAGAATTCACGTGCACATAGAAATTTTATACCTACAAAATAAAGATTATATTTCATTGCACACCCAGTGTTTGATTATAGCCAGATGATATCTGAGGTCGAAAATTGTAATAGCATAGTTACTAAAGTGCATAGCAATAATGCATGAAAATGTGCAATACTAAAGGCACGCAGAGCTACTAAAACATTCAAGACAACTAATGAACAGAATTTTCGAAGCGTAGCACACATTTCCTTTTTCAATAAGTACCTACCTACCTAGACGTAATTAAATTTCAAGAATAGCTATTTTAAATTTAGTTAACTCTTTATGTAATTACGAGTAGGTAGGTACTTATGTAGCAATACTATAAGGAACGGAAACCTCTTGCATTGTCTGTTTCTTTATCTATGTTGAATTATATCTTATTTAAGTTTGTACTTAGGTAGCCTTATCCCTACTATTACTATTTATCCCTACTTCGAGATTGCTTAGTTATCAAAAGTTCTAAGGGCTCAGTTTATAAATTGAAGTAGGTATCATCGGTTGCTACAAGATAATATCCCAAGATCCCAAGAGATCCCAAGCTGCTGCAATGGTGACCTCGCACTGGAAAACCTCCCACTAGTAATTGGACGGAGTACCAGAAAGTTGTAACAATAAAAAATTATAAAAAGTGGACAGGGAATCACTTATCTCTTTACGAGATCTCTACCAGTGACCCTTGGCAGTGCGAGAAGTGGTAAAGGGAGTATAATAGGTAAGTACAACAAAGATATATTCATGAAAAAAGCTCAATAGATATTATATCTTTTTGACTGTCAATTATGGAATTTGACAAACCTATTGGTGAAAATTAATTAAGAAACTTACCTAAATAAAACAAGCTACAAGCAACAAACGCGTCCTAATCTGAGAAGAAGCCCTTCGGCATGATATAACACCTTGACCGTGTATTATTTTTAAGATAATATCCGGTAGTAGTAGTATTTATACAAAGGTGTTGATAAAATAAAAATAATAATTAATTGAACAGTAGGTACCAAGATCAGATTAGTCACTACATGGTCACTTAAAAAAATGTTCCTGTATTTAAAAATGCATACCCTGTGACATGTTCCGTATCAATACAGGTCCTTACGGATAATGATTAATTAAACATGATTGTAGGTAAGCCTCTGGTGTTGACACTGCCTTATAATTAGCATATTCTGGTCGACTCATTTCGATTTCTTAGTATTTACAGACCTGTTATGGAAGTATATACCTACTTGCTGTACCTATTGTATGGCTCCATAAAAAGAACCCATTCAGATTTTTAGTTTGATTATTTTACTAATTGATTGAGTTAAGTATTTCCACATTGTGTTTCCACTGTATAGTGGAATTAAATATCAAATCGATAATTAAATCAACTTTAATTATTTTTTTGTAAATATTTACTTAACGGGAAAAAAAACTTTATTTGTATTTAAAAACTTCTAAAAAGTGAAATAGGTAGGTAGGTACATAATATATCAGTTCTTAATGAATCGATCAATAAAAAATATAGGTACTTAATTAGAATACATGACTTCTGTACTGTGTATATAAGTGTAGGTAAATTAAAAATTTATAACACCCCCGACAAGTGAAGGTTACAGTAACTAGAAAAGAGCTGATAACTTTCACCGATTTTCTTGGATTATAGCTAAGAACACTCTCGATCAAGTCACCTTTCATACAAAAAAAAGTAAACTAAAATCGGTTCATTAGTTTAGGAGCTACGATGCCACAAACAGATACACAGATACACACGTCAAATTTATAACACTCCTCTTTTTGGGTCGGCGGCGGTTAAAAAGCAAAGGGCACGAGAAAATTTGCCTGCCCGTGGGCTTACCTTCAATAGTTCTGTGAGAGTTACATGTAACTTCTCATCAGCAAGCTGTTAACATAAAGAGGTGTGGATTGAAATCGTGTTCGTCTGTCAACGGATTTGTTTATCTATGACAATTGTATTTGTATGATAATAAATTAGCTGGCTCACGTCCCCGACTTTGCTCGGGTACTGTTTCTGAAGATCTTTCCTATATTGGAGGTCGGCTGGTTATATAAAAAGCTTATACGTCTTTACATGCTTTTAATTTCTAGTTTATAATTTCTAATTGAAAGTGAATTGAATTGAACTCGATAGAATGAGTAGACCCAGCTGTTTGAGCTGTTCTTTAACAAGTAGGTAAGTAGGTATATCTGTTACCTAGTCAGTTTTTGTTTGATCGATAACTCGGTTGAAACCTAGATCTACAGATTATGATAGCGATGCGAGTTGTGGGAGTTGTGGAATTCACGAGTGGAGGAACCAGCGTTTCAGGACAATTGCTCCACTAGTGAAAATGTTTCTACCTAGCATGCGGGCATGTTCGAAAATCACCTACACCCCGAAAGAGTGCCCTTTCGACCTGTAAAATATGCCTTACATAATAATATCTAGGTAAGTGCCTAAGTATTAGGCAGTAGGTGTTAGTACTAAGGAGGCAGTAACGAACTCGATAAATTCTAGAGCAATAAATCTAGATGACTTATATTTATTAATACCGGCTGGCCCACTGTCATAATCAATAACGCCATCAATTATAACACCTCCTATATATAACAAGGATTTGGATCTATTTAAAACAATATTCACATAAATAGTCATTAATGTTAATAGGTCATAAATAATGCCGATAATCTGTGCTGAACTGCTCTTAATATTTTATAATATTAAACGGCGAATAATTGATAAATATGAATAATTCGCAAATTGCAACTATAATGATTCGTACTAGTCAGTGTCGCAGCTTTCGTTTCCTCTAGAATTCGTAAAAATCAGTAATAGGCATCATTCTGTTCCCTTCCGGAGTTCCTTACTGGTTCTTCTCGGTAGGAACGGCATTCCGAATCAGTATTAAATTATTTTGATGATTCCAAACTCAAAAGCACTTGTAAATGTTTATTTGAATAAAAAATATTCTATTCTCTGTTATCTGGCCAGTAACTCCAGGTCAGTAACTCCAGATTTAACGTTTATTAATTTACTTTTTTGAGTTAATATCTCGGCATTTAAAACCAAGCAGTGATAAATTACTTTGACGGTTCAAAAGCACCTTTGAAAGTTTATTTGAATATTTTATGTTCTCTAGGCAGGCAATTATAAACTATTTACGTTTATTTTACTTTTTTGAGTGAAGATCTCGAAAAAATGAAGAGAAGATACTAAGAAGACGTGAACTACCCATACTGAGCTTTCTACAATAAATAAAGAAATTTATTTCTTTAATTTGGTCACTTTTACAGGGTTATTCTATAAAGCTTTTAAAAATTGCCGCGGGCAGATCAAAATGCTGCAACATAATGTTATCGTGCAAGAGAAGGCGATCCGTTGCACAGATAAAATTTCTGTGATCTGTGGCATCACGAATCGAGGATGGTATGTTCTAAGAGAAAGACGGATTAGGTAGGAATGTTACTACCTAATATCTTTTATTTATGCCTAATATAATTATTATAGGTAGGTAGCTAAGGTAGATCCTGAATTCTGATGAGTCTGATGCACTTTCTAGAAACTCCAACTGATAACTCCTTAAGAGACGATATCTAAGTGAATGATGATAACTAAGGAACGTTTATATATGTGACCAACCTATTTTTAACCCCCGACCCAAAAAGAGGGGTGTTATAAGTTTGACGTGTGTATCTGTGTATCTGTGTGTCTGTGTATCTGTGTATCTGTGTGTCTGTGTATCTGTCTGTGGCATCGTAGCGCCTAAACGAATGAACCGATTTTAATTTAGTTTTTTTTGTTTGAAAGGTGGCTTGATCGAGAGTGTTCTTAGCTATAATCTAAAAAAATTGGTTCAGCCGTTTAAGAGTTATCAGCTCTTTTCTAGTTTTCTTGTAGAAAAGAAGGTTAGATAAGCGTTAGGTTCATAATATTATGTCAATAGACAAATGTCAAGCTGTCAAGATGGACGTTGCCTAAATACATAATTATTTATTTGAAAATGATGTTTTGGAAAACTCAGATACTTTGGATCGTCGGGGGTGTTATAAATTTTTAATTTACACTTGTTGCTTATCCTAGAAGGTAACCTGTTAATATTTAGTGGGCTAGGTCCGACCTTTAGCGCAAATTCGCACGATCTTAATACTCAAAAGTCAAACGCTTTCAACAAATTGCCGTTTACGCGACGACGATTAAAATTTGTTGTAAGTAAAGGTTATTTTTTCTGATAGGTGAAAATCTACCTTTGATTCGAAAAATAATTTTTCCAAAGTTTTCCATAGATTTCAGACAAAAATTACAGTTTTACAGTCTGTAGTAGGTACTTTAGAAAGACTATATTGTAGAGCATGCATATTACCTACATACTACTAGGTCTTTAAGACAGAATATTAAATTATTATCCATACTAATATTATAAATGCGAAAGTGTGTTTGTCTGTTTGCTAGCTATTGACCGTCCGTTCACTAGATACGTTACCCACTAGATACCTAGCTATTTAAAAACCTAAATCCAAGCATCTAATAATATTGTGAAATTAATTGAAAAAAACACTAATTTAGTTATTTCTTGAATCGAACTAGTAAAAATAATCTTCACTAATCTATACGAATAAATAAAATTGAAGTGTCAGTAATTTCGAAATAACTACCTCATATTAAGCTCATATGGTTATTTGCACGATACCTTAACTGAATCACACGTTTTTAAAATTTTTGTCTGTCTGTCTGTCTGTCTGTTTAAACGGGCTAATCTTCGGAACGGCTGAACCGATATTGACGGGACTTTCACACACAAGTAGAGGATTATTAATTTTTTTCAAAATTAATTCAAAGGTACTAAAATTAAAATACTTTTTTAACCGACTTTCAAAAAACGAGTTGCGTTTTTCTACCTATGTATACCGAAATCTCCGAGATTTCTGAAAAGATTTGCGTACTTTTTTAATCGATAGAGGAACTTTCCAACATTGTCCTATAAAAAATTTGGATTCCAAATCCTTAATCCTGATGCTGCAGGGGATCTGACCACCAAAGTGGATGGGATTTAGAAACTGTCGTCGGTTATAAATTGATATTGAATATTGTTAACCTCGAGGACCCGACTCCTCAATCCTGATGCTGTAAGGAATTGCATTCCTAAATCCTGGTGATCCCACGGGATTTTTAAAGAATCATCCGTTTAAAAGTTTTACGACATATTAATATCTTGCATCCCGGGGAAGGACTATTATGTATAGGCTACTTTTATCTTGGGAAATCAAAGTTCCCACGAGATTTTTAAAAATCTAAATCCACGTTGGCGAAGCTGCGGGCATCAGTTAGTTTTCAATAGATTGCGTTTGTACGCTAAGTAATTTTACGATGTTCATACTCGTTGAACAGCGAACACTTACGGACTCGTGAATCCAATGGTTTAATTGGTCGTCTAAAAAGATTTCAGCTGTCTAAGCGAGCATGTCTGATGATTACCTACTACCGAATAAGTAGTCTTGAGGCGAGGAAGTCGATAATTATTTGGTAAAACTAATTTTAGCACTAAGTAAGTAAGTAGGTATATTGAAAGTGTTATTAGAAATAAGGAAGCAACACTACACTGTACACTGATTACACTGGAAATTTGAGCTAAGTGTTTCATGAATAAAATATATTAGTTTAGGTAATGAAAATAAGTTAAAAAGTAAAATCCGAACAACTCTAGTGGAATTTTGGACGTTTGTACCTTTGAACTTAGAACGTTTATTTTTATCCGACTACGGCAAAGCCGAAAGGAAGGGTTATGATTTTTTTGATACAAGTACGGTCTTTTGAAACTTCACCTTACCGTTGAAGTGAATTTTTTTTCTTGCTAGGTATTCAAATATTGCAAAAAATAAAATAAAGCTAAGAGGTTTGCACTTGAATTTAGGTATTCACATTCACACTAGCCAAACCGAGTGGAAAATATTGTCTATTGTATGTAATTAATATTTACCTAATATTTATTGAGCATTACCTTTGCGTTATCTTTACTAGTTCAACTTAAAAAACATTAATTTATTTGTAATAAAAAACATATTATTAAATGTATGATTTATAACAGGAAATTGTTTACAATAGCTTGGTAGATTACACCGATGTAATTTTAATGAGCCACGCCTTACGGCCGGTTCACACATGTCTCCGTTTTATCGTGTACGTTTTTTTTTCGTCGATGGCGTATGTAGTTGTATGAGCGACTTCACACATGGCACAGTATTCTGTATACAGTAAACAATATCGTTCCGTAAAAAAATGACATTCCGTTTTGTCATCGAATACTGGACGATGGAACAGTAAAAATATACGGATACGTAGAATTTTAACGGATAGATCCATCTTTGTAGTATAGCGGCGGTATACTGCGAGTTTTGTGTTCACACGTCGCATCCAGTAATGACGGATCCGTTGAACGTTATACGGTGCCTATGTGTGAACAGAGCATAAATTTATAACGTATCCGTTAAAAACGTACCAGTAAAACGGACTCCCATGTGTGAACGGGCCGTTACGGCCGGTTCACACATGTCTCCGTTTTACTGTTCCGTTTTATTGTGTACGTTTTTTTTCGTCGATGGCGTATGTAGTTGTATGAGCGACTTCACACATGGCTCAGTATTCTGTATACAGTAAAAAATATCGTTCCGTAAAAAAATTACATTCCGTTTTGTCATCGAATACTGGACGGACGGAACGGAAATATAGGTACGGATACGTAGAATTTTAACGGATAGATCCATCCTTGTAGAATAGCGGCGGTATACTGCGAGTTTTCTGTTCACACATCGCATCCAGTAATGACGGATCCGTTGAACGTTATACGGTGTCTATGTGTGAACACAGCCTAAAATTATGACGTATCCGTTATAAACGTACCACAACGGACTCCCATGTGTGAACGGGCCGTACCTGTTGTAAGTAGCCGATACAAAATAAATAAGGTCTATCTAGATTCGTTTTTGCTCTTAATTACAAGTTACGTAACATCTCCCCGACGCCTGGTAACTAGTGTGGACTGCGGGCACACTTTATCAGATAGAAAAGTATTATAATTGAAATCATATCAGAAAATAAAAATTTAAGTTTAGATAATATGTAATAATGAGAGCAGTTTTCTTCTAATTTGTCGTAACACTCTTGGTAGAGCGGTCGTGGTCATCACGAAGTGGCGTTTTGGGGGCAGATGTTATACACGTCACGAGCATTCGCCACTTCTCCCTGCTGGTCGATAGTCTGGTACACTCGTGCACGGCAGCGCCCACAGTGGACTTAATTTGATCGGTCCGTCGCTTAGGCGACCTTCCTCGCCCTCTGGTACCCTCCACCTTGCCCTGCACCACAAGACGCTCAATGGAGTCACTCTCACCCCGGGAGACATGTCCGAAGAACAGTATGCGGCCCTGTACTACCAGTACAGGTATTATGTACGAGTATTTGGAGTATAGAGATATTATATGTATAGACATATTATATGTACGAGTATTTGGAGTATAGAGACGTTGGTGCGAAATTCAGACCATGAGACTCCTAGCATTTGCCTCCAGTATCACATCTCCAGAGCATCAATCTTCTTCTTCTCGACTATTCGCAAATTCGCGAATTTATTTACACACTTACAAGTACTTTTGAATCGTCAAGAGCATCTACCATTGGGTCGGAATGCCTTACCTAAAGCCTACACGAACGATAAAATATAGTGTCACAGAAAATTAAGCATAGGATATTATACTTTAGCGCCGATTTTGTATAGGCACATACGGTCTTGAATGGTTCTTCTCGAAACGAAGTTTTAACGAGGTAAGAAATCTCCAGAGGTAATGATCCGATTTTGAAAATTATTTTCCTGATAGATAGCTGTTTCGCGAAACGCGAAAGTTTGTAAGTATGTATGGCCGGATGTTTGTTACTCTTTCACGCAAAAACTACTGGACGGATTTGGCTGAAATTTGGAATGGATATAGATTATACCCTAGATTAATACATAGGCTACTTTTTATCCCGGATCCCACAAGATTTTTGAAAACCTATATCCACGGAACGACGTCGCGGGCATCAGCTAGTAGCCTAAAAATTATATCGCGCGGACGAGGTCGTGGGCCGAAGCTAGTTATATAATTAAATCACAGTCAGTGCCTCAGGGGGTTTAATTTAGGTAAGTAAGTATGTTATCTCTTATAATTATCACGTTAATTATGGTATTCTGTGATTGGGTGATAAAATTATGGCCTGGTAAATAGATTTAGGTGAAGTGGGTTAAGTAACGTATCTCTGAGCCAAGGTTAATTTTAACTGCGCTAAGCTAAGCTTAACTGCTTTGGCTGAACTTGTTAGTAAGAATTAAATATATACAAAGTCAATTAATTATCCAACAAAAGTGAGGCATAGCCGCGAGCGAATAACTTTAAATGTTGTTAATTATTGTCAAACTACCCAATAAAATGTAGAGAATTATAGAATGACTATAAGGTAATATTTTACTTTTATTATCTTTACATATAACAAGTGTAAATTAAAAATTTATAACACCCCCGACAAAGTATTTGAGTTTATTCCAAAACATCATTTTCAAATAAACAATTATGTATTTAGGCAACGTCCATCTTGACAGCTTGACATTTGTATATTGACATAATATTATGAACCTAACGGTTATCTAACCTTCTTTTCTACAAGAAAACTAGAAAAGAGCTGATAACTCTTAAACGGCTGGACCAATTTTTTTGGATTATAGCTAAGAACACTCTCGATCAAGCCACCTTTCAAACAAAAAAAAGTAAATTAAAATCGGTTCATTCGTTTAGGCGCTACGATGCCACAGACAGATACACAGATACACAGATACACAGATACACAGATACACAGATACACAGATACACAGACACACAGATACACAGATACACACGTCAAACTTATAACACCCCTCTTTTTGGGTCGGGGGTTAAAAATAATCTGAATGACATGCCTATCTATCTGCGATGTGGATTGCGAAAGGATTTTTAGAATCTACATCTGAACGAAGCTTAGGTGTATTAGCTAGTAGAAAGTAGATAAACACATAGTGTGACATATAGTGTGTCTATCTGTCTTGATGTTACCTTCTTTACCTCAACCGCTGAACAATATTGACGAAAATTGGCACTTAGATTCTGATAAGTGAAGACGAACATGGGATAGATTTAACGCCGGCAAATCTAACATTCCCAAGGGAGTTAAAATACCGATATTGTACTAAAGAAAGACGTGGGCAAGAGTTAGTATCTAGGTTTATAAGTGGATTTTATAGCATTATTACGTGTTTATCGCTTCTCGCTACCAGGCAACATGTAATTACTGGAGGCGTCACGATTTCGGATTTCTAGAGTTTGACATTTGTTAATATACAATCGGAATCTGGTAATGATTGCAAGACAAATAAATCGAGATATCTATCTGTCAGTAAACTTTAATATGCATTAATTACTAACCGGCTTTCAAATAAAATAATTAACTTTATACATTTCATTTAAAGTGACTTATTAAATAAAATATTCTATAAGAATATATTATTCTTGAAATTTATAAATATATAAATCTTGCTATTTTAGCATGAAATATATTTGAACAGCAAATTTTTGGCTTACCGCAAATATTTTTATTTAATAATTTGGATCTGTCTGTAAAATGCAAGTAGAGAGAAGCCAAGGGAAGGAAAAGTGTAGTCAAGACTCATACAATACTTACTTTTTACTGATTTAATGACACTCGTATGATTCATTTCACTGATGTATATCTGATACTTTGAAATCCAAATCATTGATATAGGGAAAATCTAAATATGACTGAATAATTATCTGGTACTGAGTACAACTTTTGATTTTATCATCCTGTTATTTTTAAATGTAAGTATATTATTTTTGTAATAGACAGGTACATTGATTTTTCGTTCAAAAAATTAAGTGCTGGATGGTGTATGTTACTTACGTACGATAGGTACTCATATTTGGTAGTATGCTTGACAATGTGTTATTAGGGTTCCGTACTTCAAAAGGAAAAGCGGAACCCTTATAGGATCACTTTGTTGCCTGTCTGTCTGTCTGTCTCGCACTTGGCCGGTTTTTTTTGCAGTATGTGAATTGTACAAGTACCTATTAAAGATAATATTATAAGACCAACCTCCAAAGGAGAGGGAAATAGCCACATACTTAGGTAACAAAGAAAAATAATTAGGACGAAATAATTGTAGCTGTGTAGCGAAGTTGACTTATGCATATTAATCGATTAACCTTTGCTAAATGTTAAAGCCTAATATACTCTTGTTATAATTACTTACAGTGGTTTTATTGACAGTTTGACTAATTATTATTATCTAACCTATACGTATAGAAGAAATATTTGGGTATGAATCATGTAAGACTAAAATTAATAGGCCCGACTCTAACTAATTACTTAAAAGAATTTATTGCAAAGATTTACAAATATGTTTATCTATACATATAAAAAGGTAAACTAACTGGCTGATAAAATGAGGGTTTCAAAAATTCTACGAGCTACGGAGCTACGATATCACAGTCAGATACACAGATACACACATCAAACATATAACACCCCTCTTTAGGGGGTTAAAAAAGGCATCAACACCTCTATCTTAAAGGATAGTCGTATGGTATAATTCAAGGATATTTTATAGCTTAACCAGTCAAAACTTATTTTCCTCGCAACATAATATATATATACAACATAGTATAAACCTTTGACAGCAATTAGTCACGTCGATTCCAATAAGGCCATTAAGCGGTGATTACAGGCAGTTATGGAGCTATTTTGATTGATAAGGACACACATTACTCGTGCTTTTCACCTTACACATCAAGCTTTTGTTTATTATGACATACGAGTATGTACGTGTGTCATATGTTTTGATACATTTGATAGGTACATTAAATGTTTGTGTCTTTATAAATACTATATCGATACATTAGAACCTGGCAGAAATATTTATTTTAATGTCGTTTAAACTGAATAATACATATATTGCCATATTGGTATGTTTTCGAGTCCCGCAACCGGAAACGAAACAATCAGAGATTATGTTGTTCTCTGAATAGGGGCAGACCAGAGTTAATCCAAAATCTAAATAGGTAAAAAAAAAACTTTTTGACTGCATACCAAGAGTAAGTTTTCATAAAACGTAAACTTCTTGAAAAATCCTGTTACAATTTAAAGGATTATTTTCTAAATAATAAGAAAGCTTGACAGTGAGTTGCCTTAACAGCTTCGAAAGTTCTAATAAGACGTGTACATGTGATATTGTGAAATGGTGATACTAAAAAGAATACCCGGCTGAGTTGGTTGTCAGTTGTAGGCTTCTTCGAAGACGAAGGCGCGTTTGAAGCCCTCGTAGCTATTTTAAGTTACCGTAATTTATCAGCATTGTACCTACATCATTACATTGCAAATTCAACAATTGACAATCAATTGCAATAGATGTTTTGAATTTGAGATTGAGTTTAAAGAAATATCAGGCAGTGAATTTGTAGAGGAGCGTTTTGCTCAAAACTTTAGCGAATTAATGTAGTTACATTACCACTATTGCTTTAAGATAACACTTAATAAACTTTTACATGTGGAAAACTTATGGTATCACAACTTTAGTACTCAAGTAATTAACAGGAAGTAGGTAATGCCAACATACAATGACGAGTGTCAAAGGTAAAATAACGTCGTAGAATTGCTGTAAGTGACATTGATTGACAAAAATTAATTGGTGCTAATGAGGGTGTTTTTCCGGTAAAGCCTAACACAAACACAATTTTACAGTCTATGTAAACACGGGCCATAAATCTTGTAGAGTTATAAAAGTTCGATAGCAAGTTGCATATCTGTACTTGTTAATTAGGTACTCAAGTATTAAAATTAGGATTTCGTATCAAAAAATTAGGCAATTGGCAAATTAATATGTTTGTTATAGTAGGTATGACGGCAGTTTTAAGATACATTAGCATATACATTTTTTAAGAGTTGTTTCATCAGTTTGGTGTACTTACTCGTAGAGTAATTGTGAAACATAATTCAGTATGAAAACATTAAAATGCTAAGTTTCTATTAAATGTTGGGAATGACCTCCTGGGTACTTAAGTCTACTTAGGCAAAACATAGGAACTAGCAAATCTAAAAAAGTAGCATTTCGAACATCATCATCATCATCATTATCAACCGATAGACTTTCACTGCTGGACATCTAAGGTCTCTTGGAGGGACTTTCACTCGCCACGGTCCTACGCTGCCTGAATTCAGCGGCTCCCTGCAGCTCCCAGCGGTTCCCTGCGACATAAGATAATTCAGAATAGCTCAGCGGGCGACAGAGCTAAGTTTGGATCGATAGATAAAAAGTAGCCAATAGGTATCTTTCCCCGGGATGCAAGTTATCTCTGCAATTCTTTAAATGGATGGGCCGCAAAAACAAGTAGACAAACAGATAGACATTCAGATACACTTTCGTATCTATAATATGGATAGAAGTATGGATAATAGGGTCACTCAATGGAGCTAGCCTCCATTGATTGATCCTGTTACCCTATGTCATGAAATTAATAATGCTGCTCAAATAACTGCTGTTAACAAGGTGTTCAATTACGTAGTCAAATAGGTATATTATTATTTACAACAATTAATGTTACAATTCAAGTAAAATCTACATTTTTCTCACTATCTTTGTAAAAACTGTAAAATAAGCTCGCTTATTGTTACAAACGACATTGACTGTTTAGATCTGTTTAGATAATAATATAAATATAATAATTTACAATTACGAATGTAGCAAGTAACGCCCTATGTCAGAGTTGTTCCCGTGCAAAAGACATCAACGGTGTTCTGTTTGTCTAGTTCGCGCCTTTAGCCTATTACTGCCAGCAATCCCATTAAGAATCAGTATTCATAATAGGGTCAAATCTTAAGAGGGTAGATCATAAATTATAAATAAAATAAAAAAACTCTTACTATTCAGCTCAAATAAGGTTAACAAAATCTTGAATAAACAATAGATTTCGTTGTTAAATATATTATTTACTCCAATTACTTAATGTTGCAATTCAAGTAAAAATCTACTTTTTTATCATTGTCCTTGTTAAAACTGTAAAATAGGCTCGCTCTTATTATTACAATGGCATAATATTGCAACATAGTTTAGATTTAATTTTGAAGTATAGTAAGTAACGCCCTATATCAAAGCCGTATCCATACAAAAGACATCAACGCGCGTCGTCCTGTTTGCCTCCTTTGTTCGCGGACCCGCCTTTCGGCCTTTTACTGCCAGGAATTTCATTGAGGAAATATTTGCGTATGTCCTCGTGAATGTTCTAGACCTAGGCTTGTTTAAACATTGCTATACAAACATTATTTATAATGAAAGTGGTATAGGAATGGTAGTCGATTGTAAGACATTCCTATAACTTACCTATATTCTACAAGATACGAGTATAATGTATCCGCTTTAAGAACAGTTCGTAGAATTAAATTCTTGCAATAATTAAAGAGGGACGGATTAGTTCCTTATAGACTTATTTGAAAAAAAATAGTGCATTGCTGAGATATAAAAATAGAGAGCTGCCCGTTAAATAAATGCAATATAAAACAAAAAAAAAAAAATTGTTACCAATAAAAAAAAACTAATGACAGTTACACTACAATTTTAAGCAATAATAAATACATGTAGGCTCCTTGTAGTAAATAATAAATTGCGATCGAAGTACAGCCTTGACCTTGAGACAAACAGGTTCATCCCCAAAAGCACCCTTATCGTGTGCGTCAAGCCGCATCACAATTAAAATTACGGCATTGCACTTGCCAATTAATTGTTTCCAATTACGACTTACCTAGCGGGGTGCTACATATATAAGGGCGCAGGCTTTGAACCACAGCATTCCGACTTTAGAAGTGGTGGTGAAAACACGCTTAGGCGAAATTCTCTAGGCGAGTACTGACTCCCAGCAGCGCTTAGATAGTTCGTTTGAGATCTCCCAACCTTAGTTTTAGAAACAATAATCATGCAGTCATTGGTGAGTTCGTGTTTAATTCATTATTTAATCAGTCTACTTTATGTCTTATAACTATTAAAAAGAAAACATTAAACTCATTAATAATTATTAGTATTTGGGATTAAAATAACTGAGAAAATTAGTAAATTATCATTTACCTACTATAAAATATGATTAATTTTTAAGAAAGTCTTAGGTACTTTTATGTCATAACCAATCCGAAGAAACTATGGGAGATATTATCAAGACAGTACAGACAATAATATTCAAATAGAATTAACGTTAGAAATAATCATTGTACAACAAAATTAGCATAAGTGCCATAAATCGTAATCAGTGTAGGATTTAGAGTAAAATCGTGGCTACTTTGGACAAATTTGTTGAAATATTTGCATAAACTACGAATACAATATGTAATAAGAAAATCAATATATTATATCCGTTGACAAATAGATACTAATTTCTTTATTGGATCATTAATTTTATTTATTTAACAAAATAAGTAAAAAAGAAAAAATTATCAACCTAAAGAAATTTTCAACAAGAAATTACTTATTTTTAGCGCAATCCTTTGAAGAGTACCATGATTGGGACCTCAGCGTTTGGTCGTCATAAATTGAAAAAGTTTCAAAAAGTCATAACATGATAATGTACTAATATGCACTAAACAGCTTATTTTCTACCCCGTCATTAGATCCTGGTTAATATGTTTTGTCACTTCAAAAAAATGACCAAAAAAGTCCACAGTAGTTCGCCAAATTACCCAAACGTCCAAGAACCTTGTCGACATCCGTTGAGAAATTCCAGAATACTTACCTCAGGTCCTCATTATTAGTTTTGTCATAGATTGTAAAGAGTTTCAAAAAGACAAATTAAAAGAGCTCAAATATTTCCACTCACTTCCAATCAATAATTATTGATTGGAAGTTCCATTTTGACTTCATCATCAGATCCAGGATTAAGGTGATGAAGTAATCTCAATCGCTTCCCGCGGACTTGAACGAACCTAAACACTATGGTTTTCATAGCTATTATCTGAAGAATGTCAAGGTTTTCCTTATTTTTGATAAATCACCTTTCAGTTTAAATATTTCGGAAAATCGTGAAAATTGTCTTGAGCATAAAATTTCCAAAATTATAAATATTCCAAAATCGTAAATGTCACTTACAAAATGGAGGTTTTTGATAAAAACTTACAACTCTTTTTCGAATCCCTCAGGGCGCGAATTTTCCGGAAACCTTTCTTAGTCTTCTCCAAATATCAAATCTCTGTTTAGCGGTTTGGATTGTAAGTTGCCTGTCAGTTATAGTCACACAAGTCTTTTATTTATATAGATTTCTTAAAGGTTAGAGGGTTTAAAAGATTATAATATTCCGTCCTTTTTTGATAATCCTAAAAAAATGCAGATACTCTACATATACTTTAGAAAAAACATCAGAATTAACGCCAATGGCACTCAAATCAAAATAATATGTAAAAGTAATTAATATTATATTATTATAGTAGTACAATAGCTATTGTCCTGGACTTTCTTTGCATGGATTTATGTGTTCCGAAAATCTCGTAGGAATTTCTTGTTCTGGACTAAAAAGTGTTTTGATTAAGATGTGCTCACGGAAATGTGAAAACTAACAGACAGAAAGACATACCATAAATATACTTCGTATTTATAATATTACCTAAGTTTCTACTTATTAGATAGATTATTATATGGTTACGTTTACCTCTTGGGGGCGGTATCTTGGGCGGACTATCGTATCTACTTAAGTTTTAAATATTGTGTCAAGGTCGATTTTAAAAGACAACAATGCATTTGATGATTTATCAATTAATTCATGTATCTACATATCCGGCAGTGCTGTCGCCTACGAGATTGCATATCAACATTCACATTACACTTAGTCATTGCTATGATAAAATTTTCATTTGCATTTCAGTTCAAACATTTTTCAACATTGATAACCAATTTCGTTTTATTGTTGACTATGTAGCTGACCGACCTCGGTTTGACTCGGTTAGAAATTTCGAAAATATTTTTCTAGCAGGGGTCCTTTCTTAATAGATCCCTACGTTCTTCTTCTAATTTATTCTGGGTTTCTTTTCCTCACTTAAACATAGTTGTCGATTGTAAATATCATATTGTACAACCCAGGCGAAGTCGGGGTGGATATTCAAATAGTTATAGTACTAATTATACCTGAAATTAAATTCAATATTTAAATTTCTCCTCAAAAATATTTCAATATTAATGTAACTTCTGGAATTTAAAAAGAAGTAGGTACGTACGTTCTAAATTTAAAAAACAAATTAAAAAAATAGAATTTAAAAAGGAATAAAGATCTAATTTTACAAAATATTTTAATTTTCTACGTTTGGTACAGAGTTAATTTCACCTATTTCAATGAATTGGTCAAGGTTCGCCAAAGCAGATGCATGAAAGAAATAAGAGCAACGCCGCAATCTAGTTAGTGTCAAAAGGCGAATGAAAAACTCTGAAATAGCATTGCGTAAGTTATGGGTGGGCGTCTTGCGTGAAGATGATTTTACGCCTGAGTAGGTCGAGCTCGCATCTTTTCGTAAGCAGAAAATGCTTTTTAGTTTAAAAAATCAATGAGTTGTCATATTATTAGATACAATAAATAATACCTCGCCGCAGTAAGAAAATTCGTAATATTTGTTCGTATTCAGTAAATTCGTCTGTCTTCCGCTTTTACTTTGTCTGTCAATCACTTCAGCAGTTGTTATAAAGCAGTATTTATTTTTTAATACCTAAGCCTGTGTCTTTTTATTTGTCTTAGGTGGAAGCGCATATTAGACGCCTCACCAGACATCAAATGGCTTAGGTATTTAATGGGATTATTTTTGTGTAGTCGTAACTTCTCGTAGGCTAAATATGCTATTTTTAGCTAGTTTTATTTTTCTATTTTTATAAGTAGATATTACTTACTTATTTTTTAGTAAATTGACTTGATTTTGTTTCATATTTACTTAAAAAGAGATTGATCAATATTATGTCAACTCATATCCCACTCAAAATGATTATCTTCTTTTAAAGGAGGTAGAGTTCCATATTTTCATGTGACTTTTTTGTAGTTTAAGTTGTTTGTATCTTCGTTAGATTTTTTACGTTTTTTTTGGACAATAAGTTTCGTCAAACCATAAACAATATTATGATTCAGTGTGTGAACCAACACTAGACCAATAAAACTCGCTTATTTGTCAAGTTTCTCCTATCATTAACAATCATTGCAACTGACCGCAAAGTCGAACACACTTCGATTGAGCGTGACGCGGGCAATAAATAATTTCTATCGCGAAATTTTACTTATAACCTTCGTAATATTATTGACCTACTACTGTAACGGGTATGAGTAATAACTTTAGATGCATACATTTCCCTGCTTAGCAACATAAATAAGACAGGTCATGGGGATCAGTTTTTCAGAATGACCCTTTCTGTAAGTTTATTTGAAGTGATATACGTTTGATATCATTTTTTAGCCACATCCAACATATATTATAAATGCCAGTGTATCTGTCTGTCTGCAAGCTTTTCACGGTTACTGCATTTTGTAGCTCCATCGCCTTTGACGGGCACAGAGATAGCTTGCATGCCGGGGACAGACATAGGCTACATTTTCGTGTTTCTTCAAAGGAGTCCCTATGGGATTTTTAAAAACTTAAATCAACGCGAAATCGTCATCTAATTACATATTTATGTTTGATTAAGAACTTACCTACAATTTTAATCTTTTGTTTTACAAAACTTTCTGAGTAAATCTTAAATAATCTGCAAAGCATATAAATTAGTCTATGCAGTTAGTAAGAAGTTGTACCCACCTAGCTCTCGTGAAAATTTCAGATACCAGCAAGCACCAAGTAACCTTCAGAAAATCATAACACTTCCTCACGCCCACTTCCTTTCTTGAGCAATGCAACTGGTTGTGCACCAGTTCACTGAATGATAATTCCGATCCATTGCAAAAGAGACGTTTGCAACAGAATGCAAAGGCGAATCGATATGAGGTCCACGCCTCCAAATTATACACTTGCTTTGTTCTGCCCATAGAACGATGTAATCATTTTCCAAATACAATACTCCAGTTTTACTGCAACAATGATAATAAACAGTAATTTCCGTGTCTATGAAATAGGTTGTCGTTCCTAGGCCCCAAATACTGGAAAAAGATCTTACAAGTTAAGACAATCTTAAGTCTTTCGCGTTTTTACGTAACATTTGCTATACTATATATCCTATCCACCCTAGAAATAGCTATTTTAAAAACCACCTTTAAATTTTCAGCATACCGCTGTAAAACAAAGCATTTTACATCAAAGTACCTAACCAAAAATACATAAAACTTAAATGTTATTTTTTTCAATTACACTTTTGTGCATTTACACATTAAGTATTCTGTTAAACGTTATCCTAGTTGAAATACAAAAGTAGTAGCAGCAATGACTAATATCTGCAATTAACTTTAATATCATTTATGCTCACATAAATGCAAATTACCAAGGCGACTCGATAGACTCGATATTGTTTCACACAATTCATAACATTTCCAAATGTCAAAGGATCTTTTCCAAATGTTGCTCCCACGTTGCTCCTAAGTATAAAGGGAACTAGATCGACCTTTACGATTGACCGTGGCTATTCAATTGCTATTTCACAACCGTCGATTGTTTATGAAACAACGGGAGCGGTCAAGACCTTAGGTACCTATAGTTTAAAGGTTTCGGAAAAGAGATTAGACTCCCTACCTGAATTATGTGACAAAGAAAAACATATTTGAGAATACTAGGTACTAACTTAACAGGGCTCTCTCCGTCACTTACTCCATACAATCGTAGTTCCAATTTCATTTAAATATTAAGCAATCAAAGTCCATGAAATTTTGCAGACATATTCTAGAAACTAATATCTGTGCCTGTGGTGTTATAGATTTTCCTAAAAATATGTAGTATTAAAATTACAGGGGCTCAAAGATTTGTATATGAATTTTTAAGACCGCGTAACTTTGAAACCGAATATTTTAACAGAAATCTGGAAAACCACAGGCATAGATATTAGTTTCTAGAATATGTCTGCAAAATTTCATGGACTTTGGTTGCTTAATATTCAAATGAAATTGGAACTACGTTTGTATGGAGCGAGTGACGGAGAGACCCCTGTTAATATTAGGAATAGAGAAATATAAATGATATCAAATATCAGATGTCAGAAATAAGTTTCCCTTTTTAAATTGGAACGCGATTATGTTCAAGGCACGCAAGTGTTAGTAAAAAAGTAAGATACTTACTTACAGTGTTGATTTGATAATAAATGGACCGATTTTAATTTATAATTAACGTGTGTAAAAATATAATTTGTGTGCAATAAAGAATGTACCGCAGTCGTTTAACTGCGTGTTTAATTTTGCTTTGAAGTCTATTCGGCAAAAAACTTTTAAGTGCAAGATGCAACTCGTTATATTTTATTACAATTTATCCTTATGATTATTTATGAAGTCGTAGGTTGGTAAATGGAAAACCTATCCAAAAGAGGCTTAGTGTAATTTGAAATGCAGAAATTAAGTATATAAAAATATCTGATCCTACGTATTTAAGGCAGAAGACCTTCATTCGATTCAGAATGTAGACCAAAGATCCGCCACCTTACTCTCGGTGTACCAGTTCTGGTTGACCTAGCGGAGAACATCTAGGTATATAATAATTTAAGGCAACAAAAAGTGGATTAAACCATATACAACATTTGTGATCAAATGGTATCCTCTTGCGAAATATTTTATAGTCATTAATTAATAGTTTGTACAAAATGCTCAAATTAATGGCAATTCGGATATCACACTATCACACTTTATATAATAAAGGCGAAAGTTTGTGTGTATCTGTGTGTGTGTGTATGTTTGTTACCCCTTCACGCTAAAACCACTGGATGGATTTGGCTGAAATTCGGAATGGAGATAGATAATATCCTGAATTAGCACATAGGCTATTTTGATCCCGGGAAATCAAAGAGTTCCCACGGGATTTTGGAAAACCTAAATCCACGCGGACGAAGTCGCGGGCGTCAGCTAGTAAAATAATAAAACATGATCATCATAATTTATGGAAAGATAGTAGGTATTTAATACCCAGAGAGAAAAGCTTCATTTCAGAAATAACTATTGTTTGATATTAAATTATATAGGGGCCATTTTGTATTTCTACAAAAGCAACTCTCAATAAAGCTACGCAATAATATAATCTAGTTTTAAAAGAATAATGGAGAATGATGCGACATTTGTTACACGTTTTTGTTATTATCCATTCGCTTTACCTTTGCAATCACAACTGACTATTTCTACAAAATTGTTCCAGCCCACTTCATATTTGAAATGAACACATTGTAATTACCTTTCTGTACTTATACTTTGTCAATCTAAGTATATTTAATTTGAAAAATTAATTTATTTCTTTGAAAAAGTAAGCTGCCAGTTTTTTTAAATAATAGTTCGTATTTTTTGATATTTTAGTTACACTTTAGATATTATCACAATAATACTTAGGTTATGAATTCAATCTTCCAACTTCTAAACTCTAGTAATATGCGTATTTATTCCTTAAATAATTATTTTTAGATATTAAAATGCCAACAATAGGAAACAAATGGGATTATAATCTAAATTCGGAATTTTTTCTGCGACTGCGAAAATAAATTTGTTTTAAAATTAAAGGTTCAATTATTCAGATATTTTCGTTAGCGTCTTTTAATTTTTTTGTGTGAAAACCAATTTAGGTACTTATTTACAATGGTACCTAGATAAGTTTGGAAAGTAAAACATTATTACGATATAAAATTTCATCCAAATCGTTAATGACGTTTCGGTTAAACCAATTTTTGCGTAAATTATTTTATACAAGTATTGCTCGATCAAAGTACATATAAGTAAGACTAGCTGTGCCCGCGACTTCGTTCGCGTGGAATAGTGACTTTTCGCGCTTTATATAGCCACGGACGCTCAGGCGCGAGGCGCCGTGATTCTTTAAATTGACATAACTTTTTTATTTATGAACCGATTGACATGAAATAAACACTAAATCCTAAGTGAAGCTTACTACAATATATTAGTGAAAACCGTATCTAAATCGAATAAGCCGTTTCTGAGATTAGCGTGCACAAACACACAGACAAACAGACAAACAGACAAACAGACAAACAGACAAAAAAAAAATTAATTACAATTTCGGGTTCGGCATCGATATAATAACAACCCCTGCTACTTTTTTTTTATATATTTCCATTGTACAGACACCACTTTTCTACAATTTTATTATATGTATAGATATTGTGTTGGCATCCTATCTTTACGTGAAGGTAAAAAGTTGCGGTTTTCGTACGATATTGAAATTCCAATAAGTGCGTGCGGTTTATTTTGTAATAAGATATAGTTTCCAATTGTAACTAGAGTCAGTAATTCTGTACAAGTCAATAAAGCTTTGCTCTTGATAGTGTTGTTAATGACTTTGTTAGTCCATATCGGTAAAATATTTAATCGATAAATAATTGATTTAGGGCTTACGGCTCGCTTTAATTATAGCTTTAAATTGTACGAAGCTATGTAAATTTAAACAGATTAATTAAGACTATGTAGGACTTAATTTCAGTAGGGAAGTAGAATTTACGAGCCAGGAACTAGTTTTTATTTCGGACAATAAATGAGTAGTAAGATTGGGTAACTAACCCACGGGAATTTCATTAAAAACCTATATTCACGCAGACGAAATTGCGAGCATCATATATTCTAAAAATATTGTTTAAGATTTTTAGTCATTATAGTTGGTATATCGCTACCTGTTACATAAACTTTCGCGCTTGCTTCAGATAAATCGGCCATTGTACATAATTACCGGTTGACTTAGTTTCCCAGTTTATCTGTTATCATAGGGCAATGCAAGCCACACCTTTATCACTTAAACTTGCTCCGATTATATGAATCATTTACAACGGCTTTACATAATAGGTATTGGTTAAGTACTGGAATTAATTTCGTTTATGGAAATCGTATTGTAGACTAGTCTGATAATGTAATACCTAGTTTATTGCCAAATATCAGGTTCAACTATCTATAGGTAGGCATAGGAACTGTAGGTACGTCTGTGTCTTTTCTTTCTATTTTCTGAAGAATAAAGAAGTATTTTCTACAAAATTTGCGTGACAGCCATTTTTAAATTCGCCATCTGGGTTTTTGTTATTAGTTGTTATAGCAGAAATAGAAATACAGACGGTTCATGAGATACACAGCGCGCTTACAGACAGACGAACGGACGGCGGAGGCTTAGTAATAGGACTCCGTTTTACGTTACGTAACGTTACGTCGTACGTTAGCCACCTTTTTGGTACGGAACCCTAATAATGATCTCGTCACGTTTTATTACTGCACCGAATTTCTTAACTATATTACATTTTTACGACCTTTTCATTCACACTGAGTCTACCTACTTACCTAAATGTCGAAATGAGATTAACACAAAACAAAGTGTACAATTAACAATTTACATCAGTAACTAGGTAGGTTCACGAAAGAATTGTGTGAACAAATCTGCACTATTTTGGCTCGATAACGTAAGAATCTTGGTATTACAGGGTGCCAGTTAATTTTGCCTGAGTAAAGTTAGCAACGTTTTTGCTTCTCTTTCTAAATGCACAACTGACTTTTTATATTCTGGATAACTGTACCTATTGAATGTAATAGACGGTCTTTCTTACAAGTAATTCAATTTATACCGGTGTAGTAAGCCGTGTAATACAAAGTGGGTACCTACGTATTTTCTAAGAAACTTTTTCTGTAGACACTACAAATAAGTGATTGGAGATCTAGGTTTTTTTGACCAACTACGCGTGAAAGATCGAATCGTATTGTGGATCGATTAAGCGTTTTTAGAACTGTATCTTTCTTAATAGGTACCTATATTTATCTAGGTATAGATACCTACTCGAATGAAAAATCTTTAAATTGTATACAAAATTAAATTCACTGATTGAAGTAGGTACTATGTTCCTAAAATAGTACAATAAGTACAATAATAGTATAAACATTCGAGCAATGTAAACTTACACATACTCGTACCTACACTTGCCTATAACTATATATACGTACAGTCAAAATAATATGTTAAAATAACATTGAAAGGACGTCGCAATAGCTATTTAGCTATATAGATAAGCGATGTTAATTAACTCTTTTGCTACAAATATCCAAGGCGTAATAATGTTTTGGTCATTATAACCAACTAGCTGATGCTAGCGATTTCATCCGCTTTGATTTAGGTTTTTAAAAGTTCCATGGGAACTCTTTCAATTTCCAGGATAGGAACAGTAGCCCATATCACTCTTTAGGTCTTTAACTATAGGTAGGTACCTATGCAAAAAAAATCAATGAAAAATCTCTATTTGTCTTTCATGGACTTTGGTTGCTTAATATTCAAATGAAATTGGGGCTACAATTGTATGGAGTAAGTGACGGAGAGAGCCCTGTTACAAATCGTACACGTGTCGCTGCCGTACTACATTGTCTATCCCTTCTGTCCAATCAAAAACAGTTATTGATATAAATCAATTTATATATCATATTTACTAGAAGCAGTCATCAATAAATATGATGTCGGCTCCACATAAGGAGCTGCAATGCCCATAATCGTTAAACCAAGTTACCGAGAAAAAGATTGATTGCACCGATAACTCACAAATTGTTATCAGTACAAATACCTCACAAATTATCCCACGATCATGAAGTGATTATCAATTATACAGACATATAGGAATTCCAATTCTTTCTTTAAAAGGTTTATAGCGTAACGATACTATGCATTACATATTTTTTTAGTTTCCAATAAATAAATGTAGTGTACAAACATTCTGATATAACATTATTATTTGGTATTCCTTTAAATGTGGTTTTTTTCGTTTAGTTAGTTTAAACTTTAAAGAAACCTTCTCACTCTAATATCTACTGATAACGTTAAGGTTCCTTTATTATTTATGTTTCAGATCGATAAGTTTTCTAGTCATATATGCCGATATGTCAGTCAGTTTATACTTTTATACACTTGTAAGAAGTTGTTTATTTTTACTACATAAAAATTTAAGATAGGTATTTAAAAGAAAATGATTGATTGTTGCAGATTATCCTCGCCGCTTCCCTCTGCCTCGCGCAAGCATCCTACTACGCGGGCCCTCCAGCACACATAGCCCTCAGCCCCGACGGCAAATACCTGCTCGACACACCGGAAGTAGCACACGCAAAAGCCGCCCACCTAGCCGCGCACGCGCAAGCCTCATCGTCGCACGGAGCCTGGGCGCCCGCCGGCGGCGCCTACGGACCCGCGAACGGCGCAGGCGCACACTACGGAGCGCCAGCTGCTGGTACGTTATTTATCTTCATTCATACCTCATTCCTACATTTTTTTATTCCACTACAAGTTAGCCCTTGACTGCGATCTCATCTTTTGATAAGTGATCAAGCAGTCTAACGAGCTAACTTGGTTTCGGTTCGCTCCGCTAATTCGCATGACGGCACGGCTTTGCCTGTAGGATGGTAACTCACCTAAGTCACGGCGCGGTAGCCTCCCACTAGACCAGACCAGAGCAAATTTAGAAATTATCTATTCTAATTCGAATCCAATCCAGGGCCTTCCCCTGCTTAAAAGACCAGAGCACTCAGTATTGCGCCAGGGTAGTCAGTTACTTAACCTACGTTAGGTCCCATATTTTACTTCACCGTTAAAGTACGAAAAGTTAGAGGTACGTGCTCGAAATCGAACCCCCGACCTCCCAAGGTCGAAGTCCGTACAAGTGGGAGATCTTCACAAAGTTCTGAATCCATCATCTTTTAAGTTTCGGTCGAATTGTGTAATAAACGCCTTCGTTTACTTATTTGCAGGTCTCATCAAATATGGCCCCGCTCCTCTAGCACATGACGGTCGCGTCATTGACACCCCCGAGGTCGCCCACCTGAAAGCCGCGCACATCGCTGCCCTCTCCGCGGCGGCAGCCAAGGCCTCCCACGGCGGCTACGCCGGCGCCGGCGCCGGCTTGGGCGCAGGCTACGGCGCTGGTTACGGCGCCGGTTACGGAGCCGGATACGCCGGCGGGTACGGCAAGTGGACCGGCCCCCAGGCCCACATTCAACTCACCCACGACGGCCAGTACGTCGTAGACACCCCTGAGGTACAGCACGCGCGCGCTGCGCACTTCGCGCAGTTCGCCCACGCCGCGCAAGCCGCCGCCTCCGCGCCCGAAGAACCCTGGGATGCCCAGGGCGGCCACGGCGCCCACGGCTGGCACTAAGATCTACCTCCGATTCGGCCCCCGCACTGCCTGAAAGTATTTTTTATACAAAAGTGAATAAAAAACCAAAAAAAAAAAAATGTTAAGCTGTATAGAGTTGAATGACGATGTGTATAGCGATGCTAGAGCGAGTTTTGTACCTAAATAATGTAATAAAAAAATTATAATGTTACAAAACATTTGTTTCTTTTCCCACACGCGCGTCCAAATTCTTTGCAATTTTCAGTCATTAAGTACTTGTTGCAGATACGAATGAGCATCCATCAAAGCTCCGCATTAATTGATGCGAATGCGGATTAAGATAGTTTTTTATGGACGGATAATTATTTTGCTCAACAATCAACTTTCATCCTCAGATAAGAGTCATTTTTTAATAAAAAGTATCAAAATCATTTTTAATATAAAATTTTATAGAGAGTTTGTTTAAGAAAGAAAAAAAGAAAACTTTTTTATTTGATCATCACTATAACATACTAACAATGTACCCGGACTTCGTCTGTGTCGGTGTTAGCTGGCAGGCGTGCTCTGCCTTTTTGGAGTGTTTAACTGATACTGGAAGGCGCTCTAAAGGGGTGACGTGCGTATGTCGGCGAGCGCCGGCACAGACGGGGTCCATGCTTGTACAGTTTAACTAACTTGTTACAAATAACTACAAACTTGACATTGGCTAATCTTTGTAAAGCCAGACGAGAGAGAAAAAAAAAAGTACCCTAAAACGAAAAGAATTAATCTACATATTATTTTACTTAAAGTATAAGTAAAAATATACAAAATAAAGTGACCAAATATAGGTGTCCCACTCAGCATAATGCTACAGCAAGCTGCAGCGCTGGTTTTCAGCGGGAGCCTTAAAAAGTAAAGTATTCTTTATAATAAATTAGTAGTACCTCGTAGTACACACTACGAGGTACTACTAATTTATACTAAAGAATACTACTACCTCTATTATAAAATAAAATATGCAGGCAAGGATTAAACAAAATATTTTAAAAAAAGCACTACCTAACAATATCATATGTACATTCTAAAAGTCATTTGATGCCGTGTGATCTCCGCAAGGGACTGTAATGTTTTACTAAAGGTCAAGATACCGAACGACGAAATCCCGAAAAAGGAACCAAGGTCACTAGATGCTCAAAGTTTGGGCTTTTTCAAATTCAGCTTGCTGATGGTTTAAGTTTAGGCCCCAAACCGTAAGCAAGCTGAAATTGTAGTGCGCAGGCCATACCTAGTTGGCGAATGACCGTTGGAGTCGACCTACCTATAGTTAACATTTAACTAAAAATTATTGGAAACAATTCTAAGTTTTTATAACTACTAGCAACGTATTTCCTGAAAAATGCGTTGCCAACAAGTTGCGGCTCGTAATAATATGCGAGATCAGCATTTCTGATGATAGCAAATGTATGCAGCGTCGATATTGCTATAGATTTTCAAGACGCCACTTCGAATCCTAATCCTAATAATAATACAAATGTGAAAGTTTGGGTGTTTGGCTTTGGAAAAGAAATAGCTATACCCTGAATTATGACGTAGGTTGCTTTTGTCCCGGAAAATCAATGAGTTCCTGCGGGAGTTTTTAATACCTATAAGAATCCAAATTCCGAACGCTTTTGAGGGCATAATCTAAATAGATGGATTATTACACTAATTCACACTAATATTATAAAAGCGAAAGTTTGTATGTGTGTGTGTGTGTATGTTTGTTACTCCTTCACGCAAAAACCACTGGACGGATTTGGCCGAAATTCGGAATGGAGATAGATAGTATCCTGGATTAGCACATAGGCTACTTTTTATTCCGGAAAATCAAAGAGTTCCCACGGGATTTCGAAAAACCTAAATCCACGCGGACGAAGTCGCGGGCGTCAGTTAGTTATTATTAATCCATCTATTTAGATGGATGGATTAGGGATATTTCTTTTAATCAAAGAGTCAAAACACGCCTATTCCATTAACTATATTATTATCATTAAAAAACAGATTTTTTAAATTGTATAGAATAGAATAGATATATTTTTATTCAAATATACTTTTACAAATACCTACGATTCGTTCGTATGTTATCACGAGGATGAAAACGCGAAAAATTTTGTTCTTTATCTCGCTCAGTCCTAATAGGAGTCTTACTAAATCGCTTACATCATTACATCATAAAGTAGGTATAATTTCAACATAGCTTCTTATCGTTTCGGTATCGTTATTACCATCCCTAGAACTTGCAATAGTCACCAGACTCAGTCTATGCGAAAAAACCAGCCATGTGCGATTTAGACTCGCGCATCGAGGGTTCCGTATTCGAGTATTTTTTCAGACTTTTTGTACGATAAAATAAAAATAAATATTAATCTGTGTACAGGTTAAGCCCTTTCATATAATACCTCACTTGTACAATATAAGTAGATATCTTACTTTGAAAATTGAAAATACTAATTATTATTATTTATTTGTTCATGAACACATTTCTTTTTTTTTGGTCATGTAACCACAAATTCACGGTTTTCGGATTGATTCTTGATAGACAGACAGACAGACAAAAGGAACCCTTATAGGATCACTTTGTCGTCTCGACAGACGTTCCGTTTTTCTTTTTGAGGTACGGAACCCTAAAATGCTATAACATCTATACACCCATAAAAAAATCAAAGGTTACAAATCCTGACTGCAATCCATTTTGCACCATTGATTGTCAAAAAGGTATCCGTACCATAATTTAAACCTCCTGTTATGCAACTAAACCTGATTCAACTATATCCACAATTCCATAAAATTCCATTGTAATAGTAATTTAAGAATAACAGGATTAAAAAATAAAATTATGCAATAAAATGCTTGAGGGGTCTGTCTCTCTGTCACTCGCTCCATACAAACGTAGTTCCAATTTCATTTGAATATTAAGCAACCAAGGTCCATAAAACTTTGCAGACATATTTTAGAAACTAATATCTATGCCTGTGGATTTCCAGATTTCTGTTAAAATATTCGGTTTTAAAGTTACACGGTCTTAGAAATTCACATACAAATCTTAGAGTAATATAAATAAAATAGAGTAAAATATAAAATAGTAATAAATGTACCTAATTTAAAAACTAAATATTTTTAGTAAAATCTAAAACACCACAGGCACAGATATTAGTTTCTAGAATATGTCTGCAAACTTTCATGGACTTTGGTTGCTTAATATTCAAATAAAATTGGAACTACGATTGTATGGAGTAAGTGACGGAGAGAGCCCTGTTAATGCACAAGATTAAGTTACGTGCCTGCATTTTTAAATGTATGTGCATTGTGCATCTATTGTGATAGTGACGTGTAATGATGACTGACAGTGATAAACCAAAATAAACAAAATTAAAGTATTCTGAGAGGTAATTTGTTTAACCATCATTATTATAAAAACCAACCATAATAAACCATCGTTATTAATATAAAAAATGTGAAAGTGTGTCTGTCTAGCTGTCTGCTAGCTTTTCACGACCCATCCGTTTAACCGATTTTGACGAAAACAGTTGCATCCATAGATAAGGTAATTCCCTACTTAGTGGCTGCACCCCAAGGATGGGCTTAGTCCCGGAAAATCAAAAAGTTCCCAGAGGATATTTGAAAAACCCTATTTGAGTTACAGAAGTAACTCGTGTTCTCCCGGAAAATCGAAGTTTCCTTGGGATTTTTAAAAAACATTCACACAAAGTCGCGGGTTTAGCCTAGTTGAGTATGTGAGTATAGTAAGCATGATTATGTAGGTAAAATTCCCGCTATGATATTTCATTAAAGCTTATACCAATAGACCGCATCACGAAATATATTTTCCTGGATGATTCAGGGTTAGATTCACCTCATTAGACTACGTAGGTCTGCGGAATGTATACCTATAAACATGAAGATTTCTGCAACTATACCAAAACTACGATACTACGATAGCTATAATAATTAAAGTCCTGTACAGTGTTAGGTACGGACAGCATTTCTTAAGGCTGTTTACGCCGGAGCAACAATACGTGGCATGTCACAAAATTGGAAACACAATTTTTGCAGGCAGCCTATGCTGTGCAGCAGTTTATTTTATGAGACAACATCATGCTGCAGAATTGAAATATTATTTGAGCTATTGAGGCTTTTATGTATGCCCAAAGGTAAAAGAGCAGATGAAAATCTGAAGCCTCACCTATTAAAACTACAAAAAATGCAATATAGTGGAATTTAGAACATAAAGATAATAATTTAAGGTGGATGCGACGGGTCTGCCCGCGAAATTCAAATTTAATTTGGTTTTTCGCAATTGAAACGGTCCAGTTTAAAAAATTAGCTCTAGTGTCGACTCTAACTCACAAATTAGTCGATACTAGAGCTAATTTCTTAAACTACCCTTTCAAGTAAAGATTTTTATATAAACCTGTGAGTATGATACTGCCATTAGCGCAATTAAAATGCCATAAGCCTACGTTATCGTATTAGTTTACAAATTGCGAAAACCAAATTAAATTTGAATTTCGCTGGCAGACCCGTCTCATGTCCCTTAACAACAAAAGATTTATACCTACTTACCTACTACATCGGTTCATGGGAAAACCTTTTCTAGTAGGCAGTAACCTAGTATTTTTGCTATGTCATCATTTGAGTCTAAAACCATCGTGTCTGTGTCTAATCAGTTTAGCATACTATGTAGGTAGTTAGGTACCATGTACTGTACCTACAGTCACCACAATTCCGACTTTTTTCGGTATTTCGGGAATCTATTGATCCAGTCGAGTTTACAACTTTTCCATCATCATCATCAAACCATTGCAGGCCACTTCTCAGCACAGATCTCGTCTCAGAATGAGAGTACTTAGACTGTCCACCACCCAAGTGCGGATTGGCAGACTTCACACACCTTTGAGAACATTATGAAAAACTCTCAGGCATGCAAGTTTCCTCACGATGTTTTCCTGCACCATTAAAGCAAGTATTGCTTAAAACACATATAACTCCGAAAAGTATACCTACCTAATAAAAAGAGGTAAAGTTTGTAAGTTTGTTTGTAGAAAATAATCTCTGTAACTACTGAACCGATTTTGAAAACTCTTTCACCAGTAGATAGCTACATTATTCTTGAGTGACATAGGCTATAGGTATTTTTTTTTTAAATTAGAGATCTCTACGAAAATTTTCATAAGCTACCCGTGCGAAGCTGGGGCGGATCGCTAGTTTCATAACATAGGTACCTAATTTTCTTAATCGTTGGGCCAAGGCCCAAGTACGATGACAACTGTTACGGCCAAACCTATCTGCCTATGCTGCCTCGCGGATTATGAATGGGAGAAGTTCACTGACATGGATTTATATCGCTGGAGTATTGAAAAAAATATGACTTTAAGAATTTATCGTTTATATTTAGAAAAGAAATAGATTGTTACCCTATAAATAGAGGTAGGTATATCATCACCATATAAAACAGTTACAATATGAGGTCGAATGGCCCCTATTTCCGATGTGGGCCAAGTTGCATTTATCTAAGTAGATTTACCTACCTGTGACGAGAGGTATTAGTTAGTTTACTCTGGTGTAGGTTTGTAGGTAGGTACACCTACATTATTTTTGAATAAATTATTAAGTTCAAATCAGACTTAATAACTTTTTTTCTTTATTATGATAGAGTTTTAATTTGAAATGATTTTAAATCGATCGATCGATAATTCTGTAATGTGTCGGTAGTAGTATAGCATTAGGAACAACAATCTGAAATTGATGAATTAATGCTTACAATTTGAAGGCACCAATCATTTTTTCTTTAATGCAGATAATAAAGCGAAAGATAAACAAGCTCAGGCATAACAAAATTTTATGTTTTAACGCACCTCACTCTACTTTTCTGATGTTTTTATCCCGGCAAAACAAAGAGTTCCCAGGGAAACTCTTTGTTTTGTTTTGGAGTTTCAAAAACGTATATCTGTTACGGGCAACGTGATTAACTGGGCATTATTAATAAGGACCGGCCATTATTAATAATGCCCAAGAGCGATGGGCAAAGTGATTAATTTATCACTTCGACCGGCCATTATTAATAATGCCCGACGGCCCGTGGTCCATGTAATAAGTCAGTGTTTAAGATAGCTTGAATTTATCACTTGGACCGGGCAGTATGAATAATTCCCTACTTGTAGCCGGGCAATGTGATAAATTGGACCGCGGCCGTTGGCAGGGGCGCGTACGTGCGAGGGGAGGGCCTTAGGTTAGGTCAGGTTAGGTTAGGTCAACTCCTCTTCCATTGGCAGAGGAAACTCAAGTCGCCCACTGCTGGTCATAAGATTATCGAAGCTATCCATCCCATCCTCGAGGATTGGACAAAGAGGAAGCCTGGAGCACTCACGTTCCACCTTGTACAGGTTCTTACGGGGCACGGGTGCTTTGGAAGATACCTGTGCAGGGAGGCGCGAAGAGAGCCCACAGAGGAATGCCACCAGTGCGGTAGTGTCTCAGACACGTCACAACATACGCTGGCTGAGTGCCCGGTGTGGGCGGAGCCTTGCCAGTCACTGGTGGATATTATGGGGCAGGACCTCTCATTGCCCGCCGTGACTAAACCCATGGTGGACAGTGAGAGGGCCTGGCAAGCGATGGTCTCCTTCAGCGAGGAAGTAATGACGCAGAAGGAGGCAGCGGAGCGGCTGAGAGAGGAAGCCGAAAGCTCTCATCCCATGCGCCGCAAGAGAATCGGGCGCAGGCGAGCTGCCCACGACCGTCGCTTGCCCCCTTGAGTAGGGCCTCCGGGTAATAGACACGGGGAGTCTGTTGCCCGCGGGAGAGTAGGTCCTCGAGTTGGAAGGCAAGCCCTTATTTCCGGCGAGCCTTAAACGGTGTTGGGGCCCCTTTTAGTCCCAGAGCTGGGCCTGCCTTGATAGCTGGGTCGTAGTTGAATACGTTTGTGTCCCTGTGCCCAGCAACAACGATTGAGACGGTAAGCCGTGGGGTTTTAGTCGGTAAAAGTCCAACATAACCACCTCGCCTCCCCGAGCACGGTGGTATCCATGAGGATTTTCCCACGTATAAAAAAAAAGCTTAGGTTAGGTTAGGTTCTTTCATTTAATAAACAAAAACACTACAGTTCACCTATTTTATTACTTTGCCCAAGATAGGGTGGGCATTATTCATAATGGCCGGGAAAAGTGATTAATCATGCTGTTTTAATTACATTGCCCAATTGAGTCGGGCATTATTAATACAGACCGGCCATTATTAATAGTGCCCGGACTTATCAAATTGCCCGTAACATATCCATATGGACGAAGTTCCGGATATCAACTAGTAACTACTTATCCAATAAAAGCGCAGGCGAAGCGAACACGAAATTTACGACATATTTATAAAAAATATATTAATATTAGCGAAAGTCCAACTAATACAATATAAAAGCGCGAGCGAAGCGAGTGCCTTAAGTTCCTTTTTTTAGCTCCTGGCATAGTTATAAATATAAAAATCTATAATAGATTAATGATAATAGATAAAAATATTTTCCTATAGCGTGAATAATATATGCAAATTATACCCACGTCATCGTCATCATAGTAATAATTTCTGATACGGGTATCACCGGCAAATCAATTGTTTGAGAAGCTTCTTATATCGATGATTCAATATGCACTGGGATTCTAGTGGGTTTATAGTAGGTAGGTATGCTTACGAGTGAAGCTTTTTTCTTAAACAATTAGCAACACAAAACCCAGATCAAACGTACTCGTATCGTAGTGAGCAAAAAAGATAAAAAATATTAATGTAGAAACCTACATCTGTTTTACCTAAAGAAATAACTTTTTGCTGTAGGTTAAAGGATTTTATCATAAATGAATGTTGTTTGATACGGAATTGACTGAGATTGATTGCTGTGCCAGATTTTTTGAACTTTTATTTGGCACTTACTTAAAATTTTAAGACAAGTTTGCACCTAAGTACCTAAGGGCATCTAAGCCCGACTTCTATGGGGATAAACCTTGAATTGAGATAACTATAACTACCTACTATTCGTTGAAAAATCTCATAAAGTCAACATTAGGTACGAGTATGTTGATTTTGAAGAGTTGATTTAGATAAATAAATGAGATAAATAAAATAAAATTTTGCATATTTACAATTCAAATTTATATAAAAAAGAGATGTGCAGAAAATCGATCAACAATAGTAACGGTACACAAACAATGACAATATTCTAGGGTTGTCACTAATCGAGCTTTTCAGACATTTTAATCAACTATTGGCAATGCCTTTCAATAAATGCATAGAGAAAAAATGAAAAGTCGCCGATATAGTGACGTTGACCTCGTAACCACTGAATAGGTAAATTTACCTATTCAGTGGTCGTAACGCTGTCTAAAAATTCTTTAAAATATTTACACTATTCGATAAAGTGACAACCCTTTATTATGTTGATGCAAATCGATAACGATTGTCACCGTCACGTAATTTTGTGACCACACGAGCCCAACGTTCTAACCAAAGGCTCTAACGGTATTTTACCCGAGAATGAAACGAAACCTGTGCTAGCAATTCATGTTTTACGAGAGGTACTCGAAAAATCATATTTAAAAATCTTATTTGCTACAGAAGCAATTAGCGGTAGGTAAATTAGTTATGTGTAAACAGTTTTTATTGCATTTAACAGTTGAGCTGTTGTTAAGACTTTCAATCAATCAATCATTTATTTGCTGTAAATACAGATTTACAAACTAATTTATAGATGTTAAAGTTAATTACCTGCTGAAGAGAGAGAGAGAGATGGATTTCGAAGACGTTCACAAATCTCAGCAACGTCACGCAATGTCCCTAACACGAAAAAATCGTGTATTATTGTATGATTTACTTATAAAGATTCTATAAAAAATCGAGACCTAGTTTTCACGCCAAATCCATAAATCGAAAAGGCTTCACAGTAATAACAACAGCATAATTTATCGAATGTAAGATGTTAAGTATCATGTACTTACCGACTTAGTCCTTAATTCAAGAGAAAGTCTTGACATCCTTTTGAAATAAATTTTACTTCATTCACTTATGAGCTCTTTATGGAGTTCAAAACTTAAAGTTTATTAATGCACTGAATTCAGCTGGTTGCATGAAAGTTCAAGTAATTGGTTCATGGAGTTCCAAGATAGGCCATGAAAAGGTGACATACACAATTCCGCATTTATAATATTAATTAAACAAACCCCTATTTTACCCCCTTAGGGGCTGAATTATCAAAAATCCTTTCTACGTCATAATAGCTATTATATAGCTTTATATAGCCTTTCAGCCGGATCCGTCCAAAAGTTTAAGGTGTGCGTTTATATGTATGTTTTTTCTTTATATAGGTAGGTACTTATTTAGATTTGCATTCATGTATATTTTTAAATACCATTGCAGTAAGTATTACATTTTAGTCCTATATTTAATAAGTTTAAAATACAAAGTAAGTAGGTAATACCTATCGATATTATTAATTAAAGTATGGACTCAGAAATCAGAATACATAATAGTACTGGTGTGCATTCGTTAATTTATTTTTTTCTAACCTACGGAACCCTCAGTGGGACACGCATTTGGAAGGTTTTTTTGCTTGTATGCAGTGCAAGCTACTGTCAATAATTGACCTCAGAAATAGTAGGGAGGCGATTCTAAAACCGATGGTACAGAGTGTACAGACCTATACAGCTAGTAACTCGGTAAGAGTCTGTGAAGAGCTAACATAATGCGAAACTTGAAGTAGAAAACGTAATGATTACGTCGACTATAATATTTACCTTGACAGTGACAGTGGTTTTTAAGAGAACGCGGTAACCTTGCCGGTCAATGACATACCAACAAAGATCACACTTATTAATATTATAAAGGCGAAAGTTTGTATGTGTGTGTGTGTGTGTGTGTGTATGTTTGTTACTCCTTCACGCAAAAACTACTGGACGGATTTGGCTAAAATTCGGAATGGAGATAGATAATATCCTGGATTAGCACATAGGCTACTTTTTATCCCGGAAAACCAAAGAGTTCCCACGGGATTTCGAAAAACCTAAATCCACGCGGACGAAGTCGTGGGCGTCAGCTAGTATTATATAAGTAGATAGAATAATTATTATACACTTAGACCCCATTATAATATACCTAAAGACAATTGGGTAGGTAAGGGATGAATTGCAACTTTTCCTCTTTTAGGTTCGTTGGTACGTTTCGTTACGGTCAAAAAAAAATATTTTGTACATCGATGATTTTGTTTATTTTCAATGAACCAATATGTGTTCTGTGTTTTGGAATCATCGAACTTTCGTTTGTTTGAGTGCTTCTCTCATAGACAGGCGAAGACGGCATTTTACTTCATTGCTTTTCCACATCACCAGATTTTGAAAAGTTAATTTAATTTTTAGAGCTAAAGTGAATAGCCTAGGTATTGTTAAAGGCTTTCCCGTATTAAGAGGATGATCAATATAAACAAAAGCGCAAGGCGCGCGTCCGGTGTCATCGCGGACGCGCCTCACAGCGTACGCGCATTGTCAAGAGCGCGCTCGTTTTGCGAAAAAAAAAAATACGCGGTTGTGAACGTATTGTTATTTATTTTGGGTACGTTGAATATGTTATAAAATACAAATGTATGTATTAGGTTGGCATTGTTTTTGTGTCGTAGTGCCCTGACATCTTAACCTGATACTTTTTATTTTATATTATTAATATTTATTCTTTATTTATATTTTTATTAAACTTATAGAATATACATAGCATTTTTGTTACATATAATTTATTATATACCATTATATATTTTATATTTAATAATTCTATATTTCTATTGTGAGTTTACTATTTTATATATTTTCTATTTCGTACTAGTAACCACCAGCAGCTTCGCTCCATCGATAATTTCAAAAAATCCGGCCTTGTTTTCTTGTTTACATTATAAATGGAAACTCTGTGCAAAATTTCAGCTTTCTAGGTCCAAAGGTATTTGGGACGGGCGTCGATGAGTCGGTCAGTGAGTTAGTGAGGACTTTTCTTTTTAGTATATGAGATTTATTATTTTTATTACCTGCCAACTGAAACTTTATATATTATATTCGTAATCTACTTACATAGATTACAAACATAAATATTTAAAAGTAAATAAAACACAAATCTTGTATTGTAATATATGTATATTACTTTGTATACCTATTTATTAATTATTATTTGAGATATAATTGTAGATATTTAAAAATTGTTTCTAACTAGCCGGGTATCTATATAAATAAAACTGTTGTTCTGATTTCAAAGATGAATTTATATACATAATATATTAAGTAAATAAATAATTTTATTACATATCAAAGTCTGGTTTGAAATATATTTTTTTCAGAATAAAGTGAAATACTCGCATTACATCATGATAAGAGCCGCAGAGGTAAGTGAAAATCATATATACGTTTTGTTAACTTAACAATTAATTATCATAATACAAATAACAAGGTCTAGTAATTCATATTATACCAAAAGCAGTGATTAGATTCTCAGTCCTACTAGGTCCTACAGGACCTAGTATAGGACTGAGAATCTAATATATCTAAGGTAGGTAAGCTAGGGCCTATCTATAGGCGCCTTTGAAAACCTTGCTAATAAAATTGCACTTACCCTACTTACATTACATACAACAGTCCAGCGATATGTAGTATTTTAGGTGTACCGACTGGTTATATAACTTGTATTTTACATTTTACACCTCTAAGTATAATAATACTAACACCATATGGGTCAAGGCCCGAATTAAAGATTTTTTTTTTAAAATTCAGAACAATTACGGGTTTGAATCCAGGGACCAGTATAATTCTTATTAGGTACAGTTTTTATTATTCAAAGACAAAATAACATTATCAAAATTTTATGTAGAAACTAATATACGTAGGTAATTTCCATTTTTTCAAATAGGAAAAATTCTAATCTTGTCTTGATCTAGTTCCCTTATAGTAAGCAATGTTGAAATTATTTACATTGGAACATATTTAAAATCTAGGTAGATATATTGCATAATATTATAATACATTCGCCTATGTACCTATTTTCGATTCTTAAAATGCGATTAGCATACGTGTCTATACTTTGGTAAAAATTATTATGTGGGTATGTAGGCTATGTTATATGTTTAGGTACCAAGTACTAGCATAGTAGGTACCTAGTATATACCTAGACTCATAGTCAAACTAATTTTTTTGTTATTTCTTACGAAGACAAAAATAATGAAGACTAGGTACATAAGTGAATTAAGTTCAATTTTCATTGAAATGTTACAAGACTCATAGCTAGCCTAATCTAATTACTGCAAAAGTCATATCCGCGTGGACTGATGCCAAGAATAATGGCTGCGTTCCACGCTAAACAGCCAGGTTGAGTCTTTCTGCAAAAGAGTTAGCTAGGTGAGATTTCTCGTAAGATTTTTAACCTAACTCCCCGGCCCCAATGTCTCGACTTCTTTAATTGTATTGTAGGTTATAATACCTTTTGCAGCTTAATACTTACCTATATTTTATTACGCGAAATAAATTAGTAATAACTGATAATATTAGGTAGGCTATTTTAATCACACAATCAATTAAATATATATTTTTTTTAGTTTCATCTACATAATCGATTGTTAATTGGCTACGGGTATGACAAATAGGTCAGGTACTAGGTAGAAGCTAAATAGATAACTCAAAATTAAAAAAAAACCCGACACAAAAACCTCTATAAGAAAACTAGAAAAGAGCTGATAACTTTCAAACGGCTGAACCGATTTTCTTCGATCATAACAAAGAACACTCTCGATCAAGCCACCTTTCAAACAAAAAAAAAAACTAAATTAAAATCGGTTCATTCGTTTAGGAGCTACGATGCCACAGACAGATACACACACACAGACAGAGACACACTTTAAACTTATAACTCTTTTTGGGTCGGGGGTTAAAAACCACTTCTATGTAGGTACGTACATAATAGACCTAATTGCCCGCCAGACAAAGTCTAGCAAAGCAAGATTTCCGAGTAACTGAGCCTACTCAGTGAATTTACATTTGCCCGTTTTGTCTGTCTGTCGGTCCGGGCATCCATCTGTTAGAGCATTCTGAACATAAATACTTTTTCACAAGCTATAAATACATATATATTGATAGCTGATAGCAAAACCGATATTACATAAAAAGTTATAAAATGGTTTGTTTGAGGAAAACCCACATAGAAGGTCTTAAGTTCGTGGCGAATTACTAGTACAATATAATATTAATTAATAGTGTAGGTAAATGTAGCTAGTGTGGACCTACCTATGTACCTACATATTAAAGTAAAACAATTTAGCACTAACAAAAAATAACTAATTTTGGATGTTGCTCTACAATTCTACAACATGAACACTGTCTAACTTTGACCCACAACTTCGTCCGCGTGAAGTTTGGTTTTACAAAATCCCATCTTTGTTTGTTTTCTCCTTTTTTTTCGTTATGAACCCTTTGATTTCGCTGAATTATTTGAAGGATCTTTTTTTCCACGCACATGAGAACTATGGAACCACCTCCCTTCGGCCACCTTCGGCGGTGTGCCTCACTAGATTCAAATTCAATTCAAAATATTTTTATTCAATTAGACTTTTACAAGTTCTTTTGAATCGTCAAAACCACTGGTTCGGAATGCCTTTCCTACCGAGAAGAACCAGCAAGAAACTCGGCGGTTGCTCTTTTCAAAGATTTCAACATGGGGTTATTTAATCAAGGGATGGATTAACAAAAGCTGGAGACGCATTGGCGGTTTCTCTGGTGCTGCTAATGCTAATAAGGTGACGTGTCTGCTCGTTTGCTAGCTCTTTTGATTTAAAAAAAAAGTATGTAGACCTCTATTTACCTACCTGCCTACAAAAGTGCGAGGGTCTTATCTAAATCGGTGTAGCAGTTTTGAAGATTAGCCCGGACAAACAGACAAACAAATATTTATAATAATATTTAAACAATAATTTATTTTAGTTATTTTATTATATTTTTTAAGGTTTTTAGTTTTAGGTTCATTATATTTAATAATTACTTTTTAGTTATTTAGTTTATTATTTATTATATTATTTATTTAGTCAATAAAGTTAATTACTTGTCAAAAAAATATTTATAAATGGGCTTGGGTTTCTTATCGCACTTATCCATAAACATATTAGGTATAAATCTATGTAAAAGTTGTTATTTCGAAACCACAGACAGACACGTCTAATTTTTAAGGTATGTAGAAGTATATCTGGTAGCTATAGATAAATAGAAGATATAAGTATAGATTAGGTTTTTTGAAGCACATTAATATTTTTTGCGTGGACTAGGTAGGTAATGTTTACTATGGTTTTTTCCCGGTATTTCATTGTTTCTTAGTAACAAATGATGATTATAAACCTCCCAACGGCAATTAGGGATGCATATTAAAGTTTATTTAATGTTGCCAAATGCTACGAGCTAGATACGAATAGGTACCAATATGAATCGTGAAGACATTGTGTATTTTTAACATCCGACCCAAAAAGAGGGGTGTTATAAGTTTGACGTGTGTATCTGTGTATCTCTCTGTGGCATCGTAGCTCCTAAACTAATGAACCGATTTTATTTAGTTTCTTTTGTTTGAAAGGTGGCTTGATCGAGAGTGTTCTTAGCTATAATCCAAGAAAATCGGTTCAGCCGTTTGAAAGTTATCAGCTCTTTTCTAGTTACTGTAACCTTCACTTGTTGGGGGTGTTTAATTTACACTTGTTTTACCTACTACTTAATTCACGGATACGATTTTATCTTTTCTACTTTCTATGCAAAACTTAAAATAGTTTATTCTAATAGGTAGGCGTATGTTTAAGTAGGAAGCTATCCACTGCACCGGTGGAAACGCTAGGTTTGATTTTTGTTCAACACACGAATAGCGACGTATCTACTTTATAGTTAATCTATTTTTTCTAAGCTGACGTAAAAGATAAATAAATTGAAAACTTCACGGAGGTCCTATTGCAATCTGATGTGCGAATTGAATCTAAAGATGAAAAACCGGCCAAGTGCGAGTCAGACTCACGCACTAAGGGTTCCGTACTCGGGTATTTTTTCCAACATTTTGCACGGATAAATCAAAAACTATTACGCATAAAAATACATAAAAATCTGTTTAAGAATCTACAGGTATGATATGATATCCCTTTCATATGATACCCCACTTGGTATAGTTATCTTACTTTGAAAATTGAAACACATTTTAATTTTTTTTTAATGATGTAACCACACAGACGCGGTTTTCAGATTTATTCCTGTACTTGTGCTATAAGACTTACCTACCTGCCAAATTTCATGTTTCTAGGTCAACGGGAAGTACCCTATAGGTTTTCTTGACAGACACGACTGACGGCCGGACAGACAGACAGACAGACAGACAACAAAGTGATCCTATAAGGGTTCCGTTTTTCCTTTTGAGGTACGGAACCCTAAAAAATCATGTTGCGATTTTTTTTATGGATACCTACATGGTACCGGATAATGATGTAATCTTAGTAATATCTACTATTTGTAATTGAACAGACCTAGGCAGCAAACCGCAAAGTTCCTTCTTCAAATTATTGTTAGGAAAACCAAGTTTTTAGACATATCGGTAACCTAATACAAATATTGAAACATTAATTATTCACGAGTCTTTTTACTTTTTACAATAAAAAAAAAACTTTATTCTTTAACGACCTATCGAATTATTCTTGGTGACAAAATCCATATTAATAAAATAGGTACTTAACTATTTATTAATGTAACGGTGTGTCTATCAGTCTGTCTGTTTGTTATCTTTCACGCTCCATCCGCTTAACCGATTTTGATGAAATTTGGATCTGAGATAGCTTGCATCCTGGAGTCGGACATAGGCTATAGCCTATAGGTAGCTACTTTTTATCCCGAAAAACCAAAAAGTTCCCGGGATTTTTTTTGAAATCCCCATCAACGCGTATAAAGTCGCGAGTATCATCTAGTAAATAAAACAATATATCAATAATAAAATATATATTAGATATAATATTAGTAATAGGTTTATTATTAATTAAAGGTCAATATCATTGCGTAAGGAATCGAAGACTGTGTGTATGGTAGGTACCTAACCTTAGTAATAGCCACTAGACACTGTTTCGCATTGGTTTCTTCAGTTGCAGAATTTCCTCTTTTAATGAAGTACTATGTCTTCAGTGTGAATGCGCCCTAAAAATTTAGTTAACAAGTAGGTATAAATAACTAATTGTCGAGTTTCAAACAATGACAAGAATTATTATAGTTCGGTATGCTGGTTGCGAACTAGGGAAATAAATAATAATCATTTCTGCCCTTTGTTTATAATTGTTGCTAATTTGTTTTTATTGTGTCTATTACTAGTACTTAGAAAATTGTAGAGCCTCTCCTCGCGTCCTTTGAATATCCTCCGTGCTTAGTTTTTAAATAATTTCATTTTCAAGCGTATAATATCAAGCTGAGTTAGGTAATTTAATGTCAAAAACCGGCCAAGTGCGAGTCAGAATCGTGCACCGAGGGTTCCGTAATCGGGTATTTTTCCGACATTTTGTACGATAAATCAGAAACTATTATGCATAAAAATAAATGAAAAATTGATTTAGAATGTATAGGTAAAGCTCTTTCATATGAAACCCTACTTGGTACAGTTATCTTACTTCGAAAATTAAAACTACAATTTTTTTTTATGAACACATTTTTTTGTGATATAACCACAAATTCACGGTTTTTGGATTTTCCTGTACTTGTGCTAAAAGACCTACGTACCTGCCGAATTTCATGATTCATGGTCAACGGAAAGTACCCTACAGGTTTTCTTGACAGACACGACAGACGGACAGACAGACAGACAACAAAGAGATCCTATAAGGGTTCCGTTTTTCCTTTTGAGGACCTAAAAACGTGCGTCTTGGGTCCTTCACTCTGTAGATATGCATCGTCGGTCCGCCCAACGAGTAGTGACACGACTCAATGAACAATTTTTCATAATTTTTTTTTTTAATTATTATTATGCTGTTACAGTATACTATGGGAAGACACTGCCTCCTGAAACACAGTTTTCACTTTATCAGGAGGCAGGACCTCACACTAAAGTCTGTAAACACTGTATTGTCAAGATAATAAATTTATTTATTACCTTTTTACAGACATGCGCGTGTCCAATTCGCGAAATTGGGCCCTCGATGACAGGCTCATGTTCGAGTCAATTCGTCCTATTCATGAGCATCTTGGAGTCCTTCGTCAACGGCAGATGCGACGTCGCTGACCCCTGCAACCGTGTGACGGATAGAGGCATACCAGATGACAGCTACGACTTTGTGGTTGTTGGAGGTGGTACCGCTGGATCTGTTGTCGCTGCGAGGCTCTCGGAAAATCCACAATGGAAGGTACGTTTTCGAAATCTTGAGATAGGAATCAGTTTGTATGGCATATTATTGTAAATTGAATACTTGAAACGAGCAACCACCGAGTTTCTTGCGGGTTCTTCTCGGTAGGAACGGCATTCCGAACCAGTGGTAGATTATTTTGACAATTCAAAAGCACTTCTAAAAGTTTAATTTAATAAAAAAAATTGAATTTGAATTTGGAATATTTATACTGCTGTCGGCATCTTGGGTGCAATGCCTTGCTGCGGTGGTCTCGATGAGGTTTTAGATTTAAATTCATTTTTTTTTTTAAATGTTATCCTATATTAATCTATCCCTTCTTTACCCTATAGTTAATAGTTGCAAGTAATATTGGTTTTGTTTATTGGATAGGATGGATAGGATTTAGCCCTAAATCGGTGTTACGAGCTCTGATATTAGAATTTTTCTAGAGACATTTCACCGCGATTAACAGCCTCATGTGGCGAATGATAAAAGGGCTGGTTCATTTTTTGCACAACGAATCAGTCTGGCTGTCCAGCGCGGAAATGCAGCCATTATTCTTGGCACCATTCCACGCGGGCATGACTTGTATAGTAATTAGATGAGGCTAGTTATAAGTTTCATATTAATATTTTCAATGAAAAAATATTTTTATATTTGTCAACCTATTCAGGTAGGTGTTTTTATGATACAGGTACTATACATAAGCGTCCAGTACATCAGAACAATAAGACAATTTAACAACAATCTGACCTTAACCATGGCTAATTTTATCAGCTAATCAGGCATGTCAGCTCAACCCATGATTCCGTGCATACTGATCACGCCAATGTCACAATTTTGCATGAAGGTATTGTTTGGCTGGCTGGCTGTAAATATACGATCATATTATAGTACACCACGATAACATTATGTTATACCACAATATAAAGGGATACATTATGTTATTGTGTTATTACCACAGTATAAGAGGAGACACAGTAGTCCGACGTCTTTGATCTCGTGATAAATGACGACCACGACGACTCTTCAACAAGGGGTGTCCCAAAAGGGTCTTAACTACCTAGGGTCCTAGGTACCTAGGCCAGTTCGAGTCGCTCCTTCATCTCGCACTTACCGCACGATTGCTCTGTCTATGAATGCGTTCGTCGAACCTTTGTATGTAATATCATATCCTTATTCTTATTATCTAAGGTCTTTAAGTATTACAATAAAACTTAAAGCTAGCTTTATGTAATTACTATACAAATCATGCCCGCGTGGAATGGTGCCAAGAATACTGGTTGCATTTCCGCGCTGGACAGCCACGCTGATCCGTTGCGCAAAAAATGAGCCAGCCCTTCTGTCACCCGATGAGGCTATTAAACGCGGTGAAATGTCTCGTAAAAATATCTTATATTATTATATCTCGTAAAAATATCTTATATTATATTATCTCTCCTTACTCTATAATATTACATCGCAACATTTTACACGACGAATAATAATTAACTTTGAAGCTTAGGAATAGCTGCGTTAGCAACCGAAAAAAAAGGAGGGCACTTAAAATGTTCTCAAGAATCTCTATTTTTATTTACCTACTTCATGGTAGGTATTTAGTTTGATACGATTGTGAAATGTGAGACACAGGTACAGATAACCTTGAGAGGTTTTGTTTTGTCGGGCAGAAAATAATAATTTTAAGCTTTTATTTTTTAACCCCCTACCCAAAAAGAGGGGTGTTATAAGTCTGACATGTGTATCTGTGTATCTGTCTGTGGCATCGTAGCTCCTAAACTAATGAACCGATTTTAATTTAGTTTTTTTTTGTTTGAAAGGTGGCTTGATCGAGTGTCCTTAGCTATAATCCAAGAAAATCGGTTCAGTAGTTTGAAAGTTATCAGCTCTTTTCTAGTTACCGTACCCTTCACTTGTCGGGGGTGTTGTAAATTTTTAATTTACACTTGTTATAAATCCAGGTGTTGCTGATAGAAGCTGGGGGAGATGAGCCGATACCATCGTCAGTGCCTGCTTGGGTGACTGCGTACTGGGGTCGAAAGGACACTGACTGGGATTACTCCACGGTGCCTCAAGAGAAAGCCTGCCTCGATAGTGGCGGTGTGTGTTCCTGGCCTAGAGGAAGAATGCTTGGTATGCTACTTTTTTTTTAATTGGCAAAATTCGCCAAGGACCAAACTTTCCTGCACTTGCTTCAGGAATACATAGGAGGAGTATTGTATAGGTCTATGCATATTATGAGTGTGACTTCATTTACAGGTGGTTGTTCAGTTATCAACGGTATGATGTACATGCGCGGTAACCCCACCGACTACGACGGCTGGGCGGTCAACGGTGCGACTGGCTGGTCTTGGTTTGAAGTGTTACCATACTTCTTGAAGAGTGAAGACAACAGAGAGATTGGCAACGGCGTATCTGGACAGTATCATAATATTGGTGGACCTTTGCCAGTGCAGCGGGTAAGTTTTTTACTACCCTTGAACTAGATTTACATTATTTTTTGCTCCAATCCTTATAGCCTCCGACTGAATGAATGAATGAATGGCTAAAATATATTTATTGCACACCAAAATACACAAAAAGGGCCTTATTGGGGTAAACAATCTCTTCCAGACAAGCATTGCCTGCAGAGGAAAATATGAAGAAAATATGAAAATAGTGCTAATGGGCCTAGTTTCAGAGTGTTTTAGAACGGTCATACTTACTCTTTTTCTGGTTTCCAGCCAATATAAATACCTATTATAAACGGTATTGCATTGAATAAATATTTTTTACCTTGGTACAATAGAATACGCGTGAAGAAGATGGTATAGATGAATTGTTAACTACCAAATTATTAGTATAGTATATTTTTCTTTCTACCTTGTTAGCGTCACATTAAAAAACTCGTATCTCTTGCGAAATAAAAAATAAAATACAAACCTGTTGCGCAAAAAATAAAAATATTTGGTGAAAGATACATTTTTTCGATTCTTGTCCGACCAGACTTTCTGAATCTAATTAGTCACCGTGAAAGTGACACTAAATTTCTTTTGTACATAAATGTACATCGTATATGTATTCTACCATACACGGATCGTCTGCTATAATACACATAATATTATGGAGGAACAAAGAAAAAGTAAAACTTTATTGTTGCAGTTCAACTACGCACCAAGATTCGCCCATGATGTGGTATCTGCCGCCATCGAAATGGGTTACCCACCTACCAGTGATCTCAACGGAGAGACGGGAACTGGCTTTACTATCGCGCAGACGTTTAACGAGTGAGTATGACTTGGACTTGGGTTGGCTTTTGGTTTTACTCTAAAATAATAAACCAAACTTAAACTTAAACTCAAAATCTAATGGTGATAATAAATTAAGTAAACTTAAAAGTAAAGCTACGAGGGTTTCAAACGCGCCCTGGTCTGAGAAGAGCCCAAAAAAAACTCAGCTGGGTGTAAATAATATGATAATATGACTCTATTGCTGGTTTGTCACTATCTAGTCTAGTTTAGAAGTCTAGTCAAAACCCAAATATCCCAAAATACCTGTTCTAAAATATAATTATAATTCCAAAATTATTCTCGTATTTACTTACCTACTCATAAATCGTTTAAAAATTACAGCAATGGTTCGAGATACAGCACGGCGCGAGCGTATCTTCGTCCAGCATCCAAACGAGAAAACTTACACATTTTACTGAACGCCGAAGGTTCAAGAGTTATAGTTGACCCGGCCACCAAGAAGGTCACTGGCGTGGAATATATCAAAAATGGCCAGAAGAACGTAGTGGGAGTCAATAAAGAAGTAAGTCTAGAATACGCTAATCCATACGCATTGTCCTTTAGCTTCTGGTGCTAAGACTTTTATAAGACCACAATGCACACTATAGCCGTATGCTTTGGCCTTATAAGAGTCCTAAATTAGGCTCAGGTTTGGTCTAGTGGGACTTGGGAGGTTTTGGTTGTAACTAATTAATTATACTTGCCAATAATGCAAGCAATTCCAGCAATAACAAATTATTAAACAATCCGGTACGATGCCGCGTTAGAATTGTAGGTAAGTACAGGTGGTATAGTAAATTGCCATAAGTAGTCCTTCCTTTCTGCACTCCTGACTTAGAATATTGCTTCTAACTTGTCATTGCATAAAGAGCCATCGCATCGCACCATACATTGCAGACAATAAGCTAGTTAGCTTTTATAATCAAATACTAACACTTTTAGTCGATTTTTTATCCACTACTGTTTCTCCTTGACAGGTGGTTTTATCTGGGGGAACAATAAATTCTCCACAAATTCTCCTGCTCTCTGGTATTGGGCCACGGGAAACTCTAGAGCAATTCAACATTCCTGTAATCATGGATTTGCCAGGAGTAGGGCAGAACCTTCATAATCATGTGGGGGTGACGTTAGAGTTCACGCTTACAAAAGAACCTGATGTGCCTGAACTGTCTTGGGAAAGTGCTATGGAGTATATGCTGAAAAGGCAGGGTCCTTTGTCTGGCACTGGGTTGTCACAGGTACGTCTGAACATATTAAAATTATTTAGGCAGTCTGTAGTCTGTATGTAGAGAATGTACTACGCTAGTAGATTTAGAATAGGTTCATGAGCTGTAGAAGTAGACCCCCGGTGAGGTAAACTGTTAATAAGGAGTCGTAAAGTCAAATTCTCATTTTTATATCAATTTTTACCCGACTGCGGCATAGCCAAAAGGCAGGGTTATGATTTTATTTCTACCGTTTGTACGTAAGTATCTTCGAAAAGAGCAACCGCCGAGTTTCTTGCTGGTTCTTCTCGGTAGGAAAGGCATTCCGAACCAGTGGTAGATACTTTTGACGATTGAAAAGTACTTGTAAAAGTCTAATTGAATAAAAATATTTTGAATTGGAATTTAACCCACAGTGAGGGTTGGAAACAGACTCTTGACACACGGCACGAATGAAGAAGATTTCGTAATTTCTGTTAGGTACGAGATTTCTATATAAAACGCGTGTGTGTCGTTCAAAGGACAATTGTAGTGATTTCCTTACTCCACGATATTGTGCTACTTGAGTCCAGTGTCTCCTCTCCAGCAGTTTCTTTAATGTCATCTACTGTCACTGTATGTAGAAGTATATCTGGTAGCTATAGATAAATAGAAGATATAAGTATAGATTAGGTTTTTTGAAGCACATCAATATTTTTTGCGGGGACTAGGTAGGTAATGTTTACTATGGTTTTTTCCCGGTATTTCATTGTTTCTTAGTAACAAATGATGATTATAAACCTCCCAACGGCAATTAGGGATGCATATTAAAGTTTATTCAATGTTGCCAAATTATACGAGCTAGATACGAATAGGTACCAATATGAATCGTGAAGACATTGTGTATTTTTAACCCCCGACCCAAAAAGAGGGGTGTTATAAGTTTGACGTGTGTATCTGTGTATCTATCTGCGGTATCGTAGCTCCTAAACTAATGAACCGATTTTAATTTAGTTTTTTTTTGTTTGAAAGGTGGCTTGATCGAGTGTTCTTAGTTATAATCCAAGAAAATCGGTTCACCCGTTTGAAAGTTATCAGCTCTTTTCTAGTTACTGTAACCTTCACTTGTCGGGGGTGTTAGGTATAAATTTTTAATTTACACTTGTTGTAAATTCAATTGTTACTTGTACGCATAGCTGACAGGTAAAGTGAACTCACGCTTGGCTGCCGCGGGTGGAAGGAATCCAGATGTGCAGTTCTTCTTTGGCGGGTACTCCGCCTCTTGTGGGGATGGTTCAGTCGGAGATGCTGAGACTCTTGCCGACGAGAGCAACAAAAGAACTGTTAGGTATATTAAATCCAAAGTTTACACAATTTTGAGGCGTTTCTTTGAACTGTTACTTATGTACTGAATATTCTTTTATTTACGAGATTCTATTTTTTGAATCTGTGTTAGAAACTTGTGTTAGAAAGTGTTTTTGAAAGTTGTTTGATAGAATAAGATAAATGCTTTTAGTTTTGACCGGGCACAATTAAATATCGGGTACGATTGGCAAATGATCAATCTGGAAAATGATTTATAAATCGACTCCGGTTTGATCGTTATATGGCTACATCCGCAGTTCTTTACTGCCCAATCGATAAAGCCGTAAGTACGGCTATAGAGTTAAACTTTCCAGTAAGATGCTGCCCTGCATCATCACTGTTAGAGGGCATCTCAGGCAAGGCAAGCTCCTACTTGTTATCAAACAAAAAATTTTCAAAAGAAAAATAAAACCGACTTCAAAAACCACAAACACTAAAAAGTACAAAATAATTTTTGTTTAGCTACACGTGTAATGTACCTAGGTATGAAGTCGAGCGAGCATATTAAAACAAAATTAGAAATCCAAGAGTGAAGCTCGCCCGATGCACAGTAGGTATACCCTTTCAAACAAAAAAAAAATTCCAAATCGGTCCAGGGGTTTTTGAGTAATTGGGGAACATACATAAAAAATAAAAATAAAAATTAAAAAAAAAAAGATTCCGACGAATTGAGAACCTCCTCCTTTTTTGGAAGTCGGTTAGAAACTAAATAAAGTTGGACAAAATGTGTAATTTATGTGACGCAATGTTTCTCATAACAGCAATTTGTTCAACAGTGTATCCGCCATAGCTCTGCAGCCTCGGAGCCGCGGCTACCTCACGCTGCAGTCCGCCGACCCGCAGCAGCCGCCGAAGCTGCAGCCGAACTACTTCCTCGACGAGCATGAGCTGGCCGTCGTTGTAGATGCCGCGAGAATTGCTTACCGTCTCGCCAATACCACGGTAAGCTTGCTTGAATTGTGATTCTCTGGAAATTGTCGATTCAGTATTCCCTGTATTTGTCGCAGCTACGTTTTATCATCAATTAAATAATATAAATATTAAGGGTGAAGGAAAACATCGTGAAGAAACCGACGGTGACGTGCTGAAGTTGTTCATAATGCTCTTAATTGTGTGTGAAGTCTGCCATTCAGCACTTGGTGAACGTTGTGCACTATTACCTAAACCTTACTCGTTCTTAAGATCTATGCTCTGTAGTGGGTCGACGATGGATTGAGATGGCGATGTGTGTCATCAGCCTATTAATATTCCATTGCTAGTTATAGTCAACCTTTCCTTGAGAACGAACATAGAATACACCCTCCAAAAAGCTAGATAGAAAGTCTTGAACACTCAACCTTGTTGCGAGTATCCGTGCTTTGTGATTCTAGGGCCTAGCCTAGGTCATCAAGGATTTTTTTTAGACGCCAACCAGTCTGGCAATCCAGCGAGGCTAGTGTTCTCTGGCACCATGCCCATTAATGATCACTTGAACTTTGTATATTTTTTGTAATTTTTTTTTTGTGTAGGCACCTATTTCTAGAAAACCTACATATTTATACAATACATTTTTGCAGATTTTACGCGAGAAATATGGCATGCAACCAACAGAAGGCTATGGTTCTGAATGCCCCGGCGGCGGACCCAACCCCACTGACGAGTTCTTCAAGTGTTTGACCAAATTGCATACCGCTCCGGAGAACCATCAGGCTGGCACTTGCAAGATGGGAGCTGCGGACGATCCCATGGCTGTAGTTGATCCGCAACTCAAAGTTTACGGCATTGATGGTGAGTTGCTTCAACGTTCTTTGCCCCGTCATAGCCACAATGACTATAAACTATTTTCGGTGAACAAAAACATTTTATAATACCAGTCTATGTCATCCGGACCTTTACAACGAATCAATTGACACCTCATTCATCAAAATCGGCCCAGTAGTTTAGGCACTACGGTGGAACACACAGAATCTGGATACAAACATACATAGACTGTTAAAATCCTTCATTTCAAAAAAAAAAAAATACCCTTCCTTTTGGCTTTGCCGCAGTCGGGTAAAAAAGGAAAAGCGTCTGAGGTATGCGTAATAAGGGTTTTCTTCGTTTCCTACGTTTGAAATAAATAAAATTTAACTATGGACTTTAACATTGGGATTCTTTCGTACTTGAAATATTTTATGACGGGAATCCCAACTCGCTAAATCTAGCTGATCACAACACTGAATGTGAAGTTGGTGAGCCATATTTTATTAGTTCCTGGTATAACTTCTGCAAATATTTCCAGGACTTCGTGTGGCAGATGCATCAATAATGCCCACTGTGGTATCTGGCAACACCGCAGGGCCGGTTGTGATGATCGGCGAACGTGCCGCGGAGTTCGTTATCACCAAGTATCAAGAGCAGCTAAGGAACTTGTATGGAGAAAACGCATCATCATTATCCAGTGATAGCGATTATTCTGCGTCCAACGATAGGTTTGTACTCGTAACTTGGCTTTCAAACAAACTCCTGTTTACGTGAGACTGTAGTTTCTTTTAGCGTCTTAGAGCATGATATAAGTACCTACCTATAGAACAAAAAAGCAAAGTAGGTAAAGAACAAGAAAGCGGGTAAGTACTGCCCATGACAGCTCGAAGTCGAACTTCCTCTCTCTCAGCACTAAGTCCCGTGGTGACCACGAGTCCTGCAACTGAGTTGAAATATCGGCAGTTAGGGTCGGCACACATAATATGGCGGAGCGCAGAGCAGAGCATTTTTCACAGTCAAAGTATTATCGACATTGTCCTCATTGAAATAATATCTAAAATCAATTGTGCATCCGCGCGCAGTCCCGCGCATTCTCTGGTAGAAATTCGCGTAATGTGTCACGCGATTAGAAAACTTCGCAGGCATGTTCTGCACTGCGCTCCGCCGCGCTCCGCCATATGTGCGCCGGCCCTTAGACAAAAACAAATTAATCGTGGTATGTGCCCGTTATTTTATAATATAAAATGTCGTTAAACCACGAAATACGCTTAAAATCATCGGCATAAGTAGTTACTTACTCTTGTACAAAACAACTAATTACCTACCTCTTTCTTTGCCTAAAGCAGTTTCCGTACTTAGATGTTGTTGTAAGTACTTTATAAACCTTTTCAGGTGGAACAACAACGATTCAGGCAACGACAAGTGGGACGGGCGTTGGAAACCCTGGGACAAGCATTGGGACGACTCACAATGGGCGAAGCCATATGACCACCCCAGTCAACACGTCGATTGGCACAGAAAAAACAACGTCAACCAAAAACCACACCATTCCAGATAAAATAGCCCGAATTAAATCATTGTTAGTTAATGTTTAATTTTAATTTTTACCTATACTTACCTACTTATTATAAGAATCCTCATAAGAAAGCTCATGGGCGATGGGGAGTGTTATGCTTGGAGTTTCTCTACGTGATCAAATCAGAAGTAAGGAGATCAACCGACATGCTCAGCGAGTTTCGAAACTAAAGTGGCAATGAGCAGGCACATAGTTCGAAAAACCAATGATGTTGGGGTTGCACCTTGCGACCCCACGTATCATCGGCTAGAATGGCGACCTTGCACCAGAAGCGCAGCGTTTGGAAGACCTGAATAATGTGTTCTCAAGCATTGGCATCTTATTCGCAAACATGTTCAGGATGCGGTTGGTAGGTACTTGAGCGCAGTCTTGTCAGCAGTGATGATGGCTTCTTCCGCATTATGGCAAAGAAGTCATCAGTCCGCTCCTCTGCGAACATACTTGACGCTGAACGAAAGCGCGGCAAGCCCAACAGCATCCTGAACCCGTTATTATATTGCACCCTTAGGGTGTCTATCGCCTTCTTCGAATAGTTGGCCCACAGGCCTCCCGAGTAGAAATTTTGTAGTGTTGTGATTTTAAGTATGCAACTCTATATTTTCTTTATCACACTAATATTATAAAGGCGAAAGTTTGTTTTGTGTGTGTGTGTGTGTATGTTTGTTACTCCTTCACCCAAAAACTACTAAACGGATTTGGCTGAAATTTAGAATGGAGATAGATAATATCCTGGATTAGCACATAGGCTACTTTTTATCCCGGAAAATCAAAGAGTTCCCACGGGATTTCGAAAAGCCTAAATCCACGCGGACGAAGTCGCGGGCATCGGCTAGTATCATCATAGAGTTTCCCGACCAAGGAAAACTTCATGAGAAAGCTACGGCCCAGGCTCGGCTCGGCTCGGCTTCGGGAAAATTATGACCTGGATTTGAGTAGGTAGGTGTTTCTCTAACAGACCGACAAAGACGTCGAAGACAGTTCTTTACTTCATTGCTTTTTCATATCAGCACATGGTGGGTTAAAAGCTAATTTTAAGGGCTGAAGTAAGTACGTAAGATACGAAAATTACGAATACAGTAAACCGGCACTATGGAGTGCCGTGCGTTGCAGCCAGTATGGGCCAGTCCATACGTAGTACGTACCTACCTACTTACCCTAGTGTCCTATATAGAAAACTAGCTGATGCCCGCGACTTCGTTCGCGTGGATGAAGGTTTTTTAAATTTCCCGTGGGAACTCTTTGATTTTCCGGGATAAAAAGTAGCCTATGTGCTAATCCAGGCTATAATCTATCTCCATTCTAAATTTCAGCCCAATCCGTTCAGTAGTTTTTGCGTGAAGGAGTAACAAACATACACACACACACACACACACATACAAACTTTCGCCTTTATAATATTAGTAAATCGCTCGAGCTTATCTAAATTTTCATAAGTATGTAAGAGACATCACTACGTATTTAGGGTCCCGTACCTCAAAAGAAAAAATAGAACCCTTATAGGATCACTTTGTTGTCTGTCTGTCTGTCCGTCTGTCTTTCTGTCTGTCTGTCGACTGTCGAGTCGGTCAAGAAAACCTATAGGGTACTTCCCGTTGACCTAGAACCATGAAATAAATTAAAATATATTCATGAACAAATAATGAGCATTTTCAATTTTCAAAGTACAACTATATCAAGTGGGGTTTCAATATGAAAGGGCTTGACCTGTATATTGTAAAACAGTTTTTTATTTGTTTTTATGCATAGTAGTTTTTGATTTATCGTGCAAAATGTCGGAAAAAATACCCAAGCACGGAAGCCTCGGTGCGCGAGTCTGACTCGCACTTTGTCGGTTTTTACTTAACAATAAAACAAGTACATAGTTTATTTATAATATGATGACTATGCGTCGCGTAAGCTTATACAGCGTACGAATCATCACAAGTTGTGATGATCGCCGAACGCGCTGCAGATTTCGTGTACCAAGAGCTGCTAGGGACCAGTCGGAAAAAAGTACACTATCTAGGGAGGCCGATGAAGCTGCGACCAAGGATAACTCAAGTACAACAACAAACCCCTGTTACTTTATCATAGGATAGAGTACTATACAACGAATTAAGTAACTAGCAAAGCAAGTAAATTATTTTTCTTGTTGGCGTATTTCCATACTAAACCGGACCGCATTACAGTGGCGCTGCACTGCGCGGCACGAAGCGTCAAAATATTATTTCAACCAATTCGTATGGTGCATGTCACACTAGAGCGGCGCTGCACAGCGCGTCACTGCGCGTCGCGGCATACAAACGGTTCACTAACTTGTGTACTGCTCGTGAGGCGTGTAACATCTGCCCTCAAAGACGTTGCTTCATGATGACCACGACCGCTCTGTCAAGAGTGACACGACAAAGAAGAAGAACTTGTGTACTGCCGTCAAGTTGGCACTATTGCCTTGTTTGTTTCATTCCTTGGAACTTATAGGATTATAAGTTCCATGGAATAAAGCAAACAATATTAGAGAAATAAAAAAGTTTAGTAGGTAAAAAAGCCGGTGGCTCTTTATTTGAGTTAAAGAAAATGATAATTAAATAAATCAATTTTAACTAGTATTACTTCTTTTCTTTACGTTTTCCTTTTGCAGGAACCTCCACTTCAGACTCGGACCTACAAAAGTAAAAATAAAATCGGTTAAGTGTGTATTGGACTCGCAAACCAAGGGTTCTGGTTCCGTACTGTCGTACAAGAAATAACACTTTTTTAATTTTCATGGCGGCCATTTCGTAATTTCGATTATTATTTGTTATAACAACAATAGAAATACATATTCTGTGAAAATTTCGACTCTTTAGCTATAACGCTTCACGAGATACTGCCCGCTGACAGACGGACAGCGGAAGTTTAGTAATATGTTGGCATCCTTCGGGTACTAAAAATCCTATAAACTTAATCAATTTTCTTATACATATAATAATTCATATAACGTATTGAAAAGGGATTTAATATTGTATGAGAGACAACCTCTAAGGGTCAATTCATACTAGCACAGAGTCAACTACATCGAAGCGTCAATCTTAGCAAATTCACCCTTATCTCCACTATGTAATTAATGCACATATTCCTTCTGAGATAAAGAGAAGACGCGCGAATTCCCACGCATTTGACGGAATTAGTGCATCTGAGCAAGACCAACGCCGATTGGTGCGTGCGAACGCGAGCACCAATCATCAACGCCTATTACGGGAAACGACCGAAGTCACTCGTCAGTCAGAATCGGAAACTAATCTGCGTAAACGTAAATGTTTGCGAACGCGTGTATTCGTGCAACATCGTTTTAATTGTGAAGAATTTGACGCTTCCATTCGCTTCAACTCTGCGCTAGTATGTATTGATCCCAAGACCAGATGGCCAAAAATTTGAGGGACTACAAGTTTTTACAAAACTCCTAAAATGGTTTAGCACGACTTCTATGACAATCAATTTTTTACACAGATAGCTGTTATCAAAAAAGAATATGTTTGTTTGGCGAGGTGTCCAATACTTACTCTTCGCTTGCATCCGGTGTTTCGTCTATGGTAACATTCGGTTTGGACACATGCTTACTGTCTACGAGCTCACTTGAGTCGTTGAGTAGCTCTTGCTCCTGTAATGAAAAACAGAGTTTTTAGGATTCCGTAACAAACGAAACTATGTTTTCGAACTAAACAAATGTTTTTTGAAAACATTTTTGAATGGAATTTCGAATATTTTTTGAAAACATGTTTAACAACAACGGTTAACGCCCACTGAGATTTTCGACTCTGTACAAACAATGTATAGGATTACGTAACAGAGAGCGCTATACTAACTTCTTTCCGTGGATAGAGTAAAGTATATTCCTATTGTATTTGACGACCTCCCTGACACAGGTGGTAAGCGCTGTCTCATAAGTTAGAGGTCTCGGGTTCGATTCGCGGCAGGGGTTTGGAAATTTATAATTTCTAAATTTCTAATCTGGTCTGGTGGGAGGCTTCGGCTGTGGCTAGTTACCACTCTGCCGGCAAAGCCGTGCCGCCAAACGATATAGTGTTCCGGTACGATGCCGCGAAAGAAACCAAAGGTGTATGAGTTTTTAATAAAAACTGCCATAGCCCATCCATCCAGTTTAGCCCGCTTCCATCTTAGACTGCATCATCACTTACCACCAGATGAGATTGCAGTCAAGGGCTAACTTGTATCTAAATTGAAAAAAAAAAAAAAATATATACGAACAATGTCATTGTCATAAACGATGGTGTGCAACTCCGTTTCGTCGGCGGAGTCGTCCTGCACGAAACTGTCAACACTGCTGCGCGATCCAACGGAAGAGCGCGTCATTCGACGGACCTCCGCCTCTATATTAAATAACTTAAAATTTAAAAAACCTCCGACACGAAATTCTCTATAAGAAAACTAGAAAAGAGCTGATAACTTTCATACGGCTGAACCGATTTTCTTCGATTATAGCCTTAGCTAATAGCTTTGATCTTAATCAAGCCATCTTTCAAACAAAAAAAAACTAAATTAAAATCGGTTCATTCGTTTAGGAGCTACGATGCCACAGACAGATACACAGATACACGTCAAACTTATAACACGCCTCTTTTTGGGTCGGGGGTTAGCAAAACAAGAGATCAGTGATAGAGTATCTGCACAGATAAAGTTATAAAACTAAAACCAGTTTTCAAATAAAATCACTATGTATAAATTATATATTTTCGAAATTCATCAGACTCCATTTATTCATCTTATCTTCGCGTTAGATAATTCCGTCCAGAAAAGATCTGCTTTCGACTCTCAAGACGTGCCAAAGTTTTATTTGTCAGTTTAAGACCGTACCACAAAGCTAGCGTTTCAATATGATAAATACAGATAAAACAAACCTTTGTTGTTGTTTGTTTTTTTATTCTTATTGCCCTTTTTCGAGCCTCTGGACTTTGTTTCTGAACTTGAAACAGGTTCGCGCGTTGGTCTGCGGATTGTGACGTTAGACACGTCCAGGTCATCTAGTGGAATGGACTGCACAATATCTTTTTCTAAAAAAAAAAGTATATAAAGTTCACAATAGCACACGCATGGGATTAACCTCCTTTTTTTAAGACGTCTTTTTTGCTATCATACAAAGAATAATAATACAGGAGAAACTTTAAAACACAAATCACTAAAATGATCCAGGTACCATACGCAATACGTGGTGGCCATTTTGAAACCAACAAACAAATACACTTTCATAATAAGGGTAGATTGAGTAGGTATTTCATAGGTGTGTAATTCGAAAGGAAGAGATTGAGGACGAAAAAAATTGAAAGCTATGAAGTAGTTTTATTTTATTTTTTATTACCTTTTTCTGCATTTTTGTTCGTCCTATTCTTGCCTGTACTTGAACCACTAGAATCTGTGCTCGGGCTAGATTGCTCCCCGCGGGTTGATGTTCGGGCAGTGATATGTTCATCAGGCGATGGGGATCGTTGTAATGCCATAACTTCTGTAGTTGGTTGACCTTTTTTAGTCTTTGCAGTTGCTTTGGCTAAGGGACGGATAGATAGCCTTTATTGCGTACAATATTACTGATTCAGAGTGCAACTAAATTTTAGAGTACTCTTCATCTTTTCTTACCAATGTAATAAGAAAGGGACAGAAAAACCTAATTTAATTTAGAACTCGTCAAACATCGTTACTATAGGTGCAAGTCGTGAGCCTATTGTTTGAATTTGTAGAGCGCACTAAAGTCTTTAAACGTAAAACTCATGTTCCGTCATTTTTTTAGCAATATTAAAAAGAAAATGACGCTAATACTCTAAATTTAGGTCAGTAAGGATGTAACAAGCCACAACCATAGCCTCCCACCACAGAAAGTAAAAAAAAAAAACATGTAATAACTAATTAAATCATATCTATCTTACCTTTATTCACATTCTCTAGGGAACGCTGCGAGCGAGTTCGTTTAAGGCTCTTTGATTTTTGTTTCTGATTTTGAGCATCTTTTGCAACTTTACTGGGATTACTTTTATCACTGGACTCCGAACTATTCCTAGATAGAGAGAGCTTCTTTTTCTTGCCTAAAACATGAAAGTAAAACGCGGGCATAAGCTATTTTAATAATAAAATGCAATGATTTAACCAACGAACAAAAACGCGAGCGAAGCGAGCAAAATTAATTATACAAAAAAGATCATAATAACGTATTCTAAAAGTATAGCCTTGTACATGGACTTTCACTAAAGGGCTTCTCAAAGTTTGGAGGTCCCCTTAGACCAGGGGTCCATGGTGGACCGTCCCCTCCACAACACCCTTAGCCCGTTACTGCCGCTTGGATAGACGTTTTCTAAGGTGGGAGACTGCATAGTGTGGGACGATTTCCAGCCCAATGGATGAAAAAAGCTAGTGTACTGACTAGGATACATGTAGAAACTAGGTTAGTAAGAAAAGCCGAGCATCATGATTAGAGGCGCTCGTTCTAAGCCTATGTCTCGTACGAAGGTTAAGGAAAACAACTTTTTTTTAAAGGTTTTACCTTTAGTAACTCTAGCTTTTTTAACAGGCAACACCCCGCTGCTATCCGAAGAAGAGACTGATGCGTCGTTATTCGCTATTATCTCCATATCAGATTCTTCTTGTACTGATTTCCTTATTTCCGATGGTCTTGTTTCTATTTGAAATAAATTAAAACATGAAAATAATTAAAATACTATTTATTGCTTTTGTAAACCAATTAATTATAGCAGACCAATGAGATTACTGATAGGTGACGCGAATAAATTATTACGTGATCTAACAATAATTTAGATAGATAGATAGAAAGACTTTATTGCACACAAAAACACATGAAAAGAAACAACACAGAAAGAAGAAAAACAGAAAAAACAATTGTGTGCAAAGGCGGCCTTATTGCTTAGAGCAATCTCTTCCAGGCAACCTTTGCTGAAAGGAGAAGCTAATTTAATTGGTCAATTAAACACATCTCCACTCATTTCCGGTTTGGTGGATACCGGGCCTTTGGATGCCAACTGACAATATGACCAAGATCTTGGTAAATAAATTGCGTTCATTTTTAGACAACTTTTACTTAAAACTGGCACTTTTGTACATGATGAAAGTTAATAAATGAATTTGAACCTGAAATCCCGGTAAAAAAAGCGGGCCGGTCGGATGCCCGATTTCGGGTAAAGTACTTTTTAATACAGTTGCTCAAAAAGTGGCGTATTGCAGGGACGTATAGCGTTCGGGATGTGGGCTATTACATACTCGTGCTTTTTCTTTACCTTTCCCGCACTCGTGCTTTTTCTTTCCCAACTGTCAAAATATTAAAAAGAAAAACCAACCATGAAGTTTTTACTAAAAAAATTCATAGAAGTTTTTATGATTCATGCAAATACGTATTTCTAATAAGAAGCTACTAATTTGTTTCAATATCAGATTTAATGATTTGATTGAAAGAGTTTGGTTAGGTTTCATTTCATTTCATAACATTAAATTTCATTTTCATTTCATATCAATAAAAAACTTCTACTGAAGACTTGGCTGTATGGGCATAGTTCCCTTTGCCTACCAGAATGGGTGAAGAAAAAAAAAACTCTGCTTATATTCTACGGTTGGCGCTTTTTTTTCAGAAATTTTCTTTGCGAGTTTAGTTGTTGGTTGCCTAAAATGAGTAATTTCGACCCTAGTTTTTTATATCTATTAACAATAAAGTTGTTTTAAATTAAATTAAATTAAGTTAGTTGAGTTTATTGTGTTTTTATTATTTTATTAAATTGCTTCATTTTTTCGCAACTGTATTAAAAATAGTCGTTCAGTACACGTGCGGAACCGTCATTGCAACTCGTTCCGACTGTCAACCCTCGCCTTCAGCTACGCCTCGGCTCGGGTAGACATTTCTCGGAACTCTTTGCAATGACAGCCTTTCCGCACTTGTAATGAAATATACTATTGTCAACACAATCATGGTCTAATGACAAATTGCAATTCCGCGATAAGAATGTCGAAGAATTTTTTACTAATACAAACCTTCAGATTCCCTTGAATCGGAGGGAGAGGTCTCATCGATTTCGGGTTCCTCTTGAACTGTCTCGTTGATAACCACGTGAGTGCTCCGAGCAAGCGGTTGAGCTACAATTTTAAGATAAGATGGTGTAATACAGATTGTAACCAGAACGCTAGCAAAAACGAAAACAGGATTACTGATAAAACTTTAAAAAAACTACGATTTTTTTTTAGAGGATCATAACCTTACTAACTACAAATATTTCTGAATCTACACAATTAATTTAAAGTCAATTACATCTATTAAAACTTAAAAGTCTTTATACAGTTAAGTAGATATTGAGGTTATATGTATTGGTTGACATAATGAACTACATACATAGGTTTAAATGCAATACAAAATAAACTAACAAGATGTCATATCTAATCTACCATAAGATGATTTTGTTTACTCTATGATGGTCACTGAATGAAATTACGTACTTCAGTAAAAAAAATTGTAACATACTATACAGACGCAATTTTTTGAAGACGTGTGTTCGAGTGCTTTGGTTCAGGGAAGTGGACGAGAACCCTATTAAATATTAAACATTATTTTTAAGTATGTCTAAACCTTGATATCTGAAGCCGTGATAGTTCAGTGGTTATGACGTCCGCCTACAGTAAAGAGGTCGGGGGTTCGATCCCAGGCACGTCCCTCTAACTTTTCGTCGGTATTTCGGAGTCATGTGTGTTTTAAGCAATGAGATGTCGCTTGCTTTAACGATGCAAGAAAACGTCGTGAGGAAATCTGCATGCCTGAGAGTTCTCCATATTGTTCTCCATATGTAAAGTCTGCCAATTCGCACTAGCCCAGCGTGGTGGACTATGGTCTAATCCCTTCTCATTCTGAGAGGAGACCTGTGCTCAGTAGTGGGCCGGTGAGGGGTAGATCATAATGATTTTTAATAAAACTTCAGTTTAAAAACGCTCGAAAAACAAGTACTTACGTAAAGACGAAGTGTTACGGCCGACTGTGTTAATAGTGTCTTCTGTTTGGATGGTGCCTTCAGTTACTCCTATAAAAAAGATGCAGTTTGTAGCTTATTATATGGTTGCGAAACGGTATGGTTCTCAAAAAAGAAGCAACTTATCGCCTGCAAGCTTCCGCAATGTGGATCTACTGAAAAATACTCAAGATCACCAAGATTAACAAGTGTGGTAAAAATCTACTTCATAATTTGATGGATAGCGGTGAAATAAGAGCCACTTTACAAGCAAATGTATTTAAAAAAAATTACCAATGTTAGATGCTTTACTAAAACTAGCGCGCTCCTCCAAGGCTCCGAGATATCGCGTTAGATTGCGACACGACTGCTTGTCCGGCATTTTCTGAAACATTACACTTTTGTTATAAATACGCAAATCGTTTTGCTAATTCTTCACTGCGAAACGACTGAAAAACACCGTCGGCGCGGCGGCTCTCGATCCTCTCCGATATCGTAAGAGAGAGAGAGAGAGAGCAAGAAACAAAGAGAGAGCGAGGGAGAGAAAGAGTGGAGGTGAGAGAGTGGGTGCCGCTGCGTTATCCTACATAGAAATCGTACCATAACCACACGATGCGCTACGACGTCGTGCGGCGCCGCACCGCACACGCATCAGACTTGGGACCAGAGAGACGAGGTGAGGAGGTGTAGTACGTTTCAACGTCATCAGGGGGCACGGCAGTGCCCCCGCCAAGACGAGCCAAACGGCGGCCGGGGCGCTACGTAGTACCTTTTTCTCGAAGTGTTTCGCCGTATTTTCGACCCGTCATAACTTCGGTCTGGATGACGCTAGAAAGCTGAAATTTTCAGTATAAGGTGTCCTCAGCAAATTTACCAAATATACTAAGTATCAAATATCTAGCTTTTATGGTTACAAATTTATTGATACCTAAAATACGCCGTTTTCGTCCCTCACTGATGATCATCACAATTCATAGTCTGTAATTCTAGGGTACTTCCAGAAGTCCTAGAAGGCTGAAATTTGGTATGTAGACTAGAAATTGCATACAAACTACAGGAAAATTAAGAAATTGGCAATGCCCCCCCTCTACGCCTCTTATGAGTAAAGCAAATCTGTAAATTCTGTCGCTAGAATTCTGATATTTTCAGGATAAGATGTCCTTGGCAAATTGATTAAACTCATTGAGTATCAATTGTCTAGCTTTTATAGTTTCAGATTTATTGACAGTCAAAACTTCTAGTCTGTAATTCTAGGGTACTTCCCGAAGTCCTAGAAGGCTGAAATTTGGTATGTAGACTAGAAATTGCATACAAACTACAGAAAAATTAAGAAATTGGCAATGCCCCCCCCTCTACGCCTCTTATGAGTAAAGCAAATCTGTAAATTCTGTCGCTAGAATTCTGATATTTTCAGGATAAGATGTCCTTGGCAAATTGATTAAACTCATTGAGTATCAATTGTCTAGCTTTTATAGTTTCAGATTTATTGACAGTCAAAACTTCTAGTCTGTAATTCTAGGGTACTTCCCGAAGTCCTAGAAGGCTGAAATTTGGTATGTAGACTAGAAATTGCATACAAACTACAGGAAAATTAAGAAATTGGCAATGCCCCCCCTCTACGACTCTTATGAGTAAAGCAAATCTGTAAATTCTGTCGCTAGAATGCTGATATTTTCAGGATAAGATGTCCTTGGCAAATTAATTAAACTCATTGAGTATCAATTGTCTAGCTTTTATAGTTTCAGATTTATTGACAGTCAAAACTTCTAGTCTGTAATTCTAGGGTACTTCCCGAAGTCCTAGAAGGCTGAAATTTGGTGTGTAGACTAGAAATTGCATACAAACTACAGAAAAATTAAGAAATTGGCAATGCCCCCCCTCTACGCACGCCTCTTATGAGTAAAGCAAATCTGTAAATTCTGTCGCTAGAATGCTGATATTTTCAGGAGAAGATGTCTTTGGCAGATTGATTAAACGCATTGAGTATCAATCGTCTAGCTTTTATAGTTTCAGATTTATTGACAGTCAAAACTTCTAGTCTGTAATTCTAGGGTAATTCCCGAAGTCCTAGAAGGCTGAAATTTGGTGTGTAGACTAGAAATTGCCTACAAACTACAGAAAAATTGAGAAATTGGAATTTTCCCCCCTCTACGCCTCTTATGAGAAAAGCAAATCTGTAAATTCTGTCGCTAGAATGCTGATATTTTCAGGATAAGATGTCCTTGGCAAATTGATTAAACGCATTGAGTATCAATTGTCTAGCTTTTATAGTTTCAGATTTATTGACAGTCAAAACTTCTAGTCTGTAATTCTAGGGTACTTCCCGAAGTCCTAGAAGACTGAAATTTGGCATTAAGTACAAATTTCAAGAATTATGAACAACAGATAAATTAAGAAATCGGGTCCCCCTTCATCCCCTCGTATATGAGATGCATATCTGTAAAATTTGTTGCTCGAATACTAAAGTTTACATGATAAGATGTCCGTGGCAGATTTATCAAACGTACCAAGTATCTGTGTTTCCTGAAGTCCTAAAAGACTGAAATTTGGTATATCTGCTTCAAAATTGAGTTGCAAGATTCCACCCGAACAAATATACTTACATACGAGTACATTGCAAGTTGAATAAAAGCTTTTAAAAAAAGAGGGAACGATAGAGAGTGGGCCATGAAAATGATGTACCTACAAGAAATAGATCCAAAAAAAATTTAGGGCACCTGTCAAAAAGAAATGAAATCCCACCAAAAACATTTCATGTAAAAAGTTAGCCAAGACTCACAAGTTCATACTGTTTTCACTGTTAAAAAGTTATGAGATCTCTAGTAGAGCCAAGCCCCTAGCTGAGCTTAGATTTGTGCTGGCCATGGGACCTATCCCAAGTCCAAAGTAATATAGCTCTTAAATGTTCTTGACTATATCACATTTATAACAATAAATAACAAATCACTCTACTTACAGGCTCTGATTCTACAAACCCTATATCTTGGTAAAAAAAGTACGGCTTGGCCGTTTAATGTTCGTAAAACTATTACATGACATAACATATTAAACGTTAAAAGTTATTAAACGGCCAAACCGTACTTTTTTTTACCAAGATATAGGGTTTGTAGAATCAGAGCTTGTAAGTAGAGTGATTTGTTATTTATTGTTATAAATGTGATATAGTCAAGAACCGCACACGCATCAGACTTGGGACCAGAGAGACGAGGTGAGGAGGTGTAGTACGTTTCAACGTCATACTTTTGCCGGAGGGGCAACGCACTGGAAACGCATAATTGGCCTCAGTCTAAGACTTTGCATGGAGAATCTGTACCTGTAACGAGCTAAGTAGTCGCAAAGATTCATACTCACCAGACATAAGTCTCTCAGCGTGACAGCGAGGTCGGAGGCTGTAAGCGCGTCTCTAGGCGGCGACAGTAGAGCCAGCATGCGACACGCCAGCGCCGCTTCGGGACACGTGGGCCGACGAGCCAAGTACCCGCAAAGCACCATGGCCATTGCGCCTTGGCTGTCTATAAGCTATTTAAAAAAGAAGTTTCACTTCAAAAAGTATTATTGGATTTCTTCAATCTGTATTAGGAAAAGAGTAAGAATTAAATTAAAGAAATCATTTTTAAATCCGTCTATCTGTTTGATGCAAGAGCTAAAAACAAAAAGAACAAATCCCGGTATGCTTCGACAATCCAGGTTCCAAAATTCAAAATACATTAATTTACCACCAACATTTTCTCTTCTGAATAAATGTAATTAATTTAAATGACGCCGAGCATGACATATGTTCTCAGAAGGTAAATCGGATTTTTGTCGTTTTGATAACACAATACCAAAACTGATCACTATTAAAAATCGTTTTCAATAAACTCATAAGGTTTTGCTAGCAAATCGGCCCATTCGCAAAATTAACACTACAATTAATATATTATAAAATCCAATAAAGTAATATTAATGCACAATTGAAATTCTTGCTATAGGTACACATCTGTGACATTGATAGTTCACAATACAATAATTAAAAAAACAAATAAATGGAACATACCTCATGGTTAACTCTCGTTAGTGATACGATGAACCTCACGACCGCCTCCTGATCTATTTCGGCCAGCGGCGAACTTGAAGGCGCATTGGCAAGAGCACGGAGAGTCGGTAATGTTGCTTTCTGTTAAACAATTGCCGCAGGTTAGTTCTTGCAATTCACGACTGCGCGTCAATAATTGAGCTATGCTGGCGCTGTGCTGTGCTTAGCCAAGCTAACTTTCTGGTAGTGGTATCATATGACAGGGCTTTACCTGTACGTTCTAAAACAGATTTTTATTAATTTTTATGCATAACAGTATTTGATTTATCGTGCAAAATGTCGAAAAAATACCCGAGTACGGAACCCTCGGTGCGCGAGTCTGACTCGCACTTGGCCGGTATTTTCCAATTCGTGACGCTTAGATTAAGTTGTTGTCCATAGATTACAGTAAGTGCAGTTATCTCTACATGCAGGAACTACATTGAGCTTTCAACACAAATCTGTTTAGTATTGATGCTGATTTTCTTTTGTAGTTACAGTGGAGAGTGTGCACAGGAACTTTTCGATCTTGTCCCCCCCTTCACCATTTTACCACCGAACCACAAGACGTCGGGCGAGTTTCCATCTTTATGTCGTTGATATTCCATCTACACGCACGAAACGTTTTACGTCTTCATTCCTCATACGCATGGCTAAGGTTATTGGAATACTCTTCCGCGATCTGTGTTTCCTACCAATTACAATCCAAGTATCTTTAAAACAAGAGTGAATAGGCACCTTCTAGGTAAACACGTCCCATCTTAGACCACATCATCACTTTCCATCAGGTGTGATTGTAGTCAAGCGCTTACCTATAGTGAATAAAAAAAAAAACAGTGTGGTATTACTCGAAACTCGTACTTAGCCTACAGGATACAATGTCAGTCAAATAGTCGTTTAACTCACCTGTATTTGTTCTTGAGCTCCATCCACACTGCTGGGAAAGGTTTGGAAAAATATCCCTATAGTTTGTCTCAAGACATCTTCTTCCACTAAAATAAAACAATATAATTATATTATTTTTGAACATAAATAATTAGGTAAAATTTTATGCCGCAATTTTTTGCTGATAAAAAGAATACTAGACTAGATGATGTCCCCTACTTCGTCCGTGTGGATTTATGTTTTCAAAAATCCTGCGGAAACCCTTTGATTTTTCGAGATTTAAAGCTGGGGCACACCAAACGCGTATGCAGCACGTAAGCGTAGACGTAGCGCGTACCATGACGTTGTAATGTATGGAACTGTATGAGATATGGCATACCGCTTGCGTGACGTGAAAGTTCGCGTAGACGTAATGCGTGCTGTCATGTCTATGGATTGACGCGCGTCACTACGCACGTGTCACGTGTACGTGCTGCATACGCAATTGGTGTGAATCGGCCTTAAAGTAGCTTATGGAGTTGCAAGCCGTCTTTGTACCTCTTGTCAAATTTGCTTAAACAGATGGGCGTGAAAAGGAAACAGACAGACAGACAGAAATACAGCCACTTTCGCATGTATAATATTAGTATTGATGTTAGTGACCGTTTGCCATATATGAATCAATGAAATTTCAGATTTCTGTCCACTAAAAAATGTCAAATGGTAGTCTTTCTTGCTAACTTCATGCTAACTAAAGACAATCTTTAAAAACGTCATTATTCTTTACCTGTAGCTGGATTGAACCATAGCAATAACAATCTGCTGAGTATAGCCGGCGACACCAAATGGCCCAGGTATATGAGACGGCAAAGCCCTTCCACTATGATAAGCCTATATGGCGGACTCTGCAACACAAAGTCAAAATTTATTTAAAGTATGTACTATTGTATACCTTTTGATTAAATCTAATACGACAAATTAGGCTTATGGCACTTTAATTGCGCCAATGTCAGTATCATCCTCACAGGTTTATATAAAAATCTTTTAGTTTAATTTACAAATTGCGAAAAACTAAATTAAATTTGAATTTCGCGGGTAGACCCGTCGCATCCACCTTAAGCGTTCATGTCTGTACAGTAATTAAAATTATGGTATTTTCAGATCCAGACGATTTGCTACTTGTTGTCTATTTGGTGACTATGGTATTTTTAAATCTAGAAAATTCGTTACTAGCGTATTTTGAATTACGAAATTTTAAGATTCAGACATTTTGCTTCTAGGGCATTTAGCGTTCATGTTTAGTTGTTATGGCGTTCGCATATCAAGACGTTATGGCGATATCGTCATTTTCCAACGTGGACATTCTGATAGGCACTTCTAAAAGTGACGCTTTCCGATAGTTGTAAAACGATATACAACGCCAGGTGTGTCGTTATCTCCATTAGATGTGGGCGTGCGAGGGAGACAGAGAAATAAGAAAGAAAGGGATCTCTTTTTTATGCCTTCCCTAAAAATATCAATAGCTGCCTCATTTTATAAACAATTTTAATTGACTTATTTGCTATAAAACCATGAAAATAAACATGTCCAACTGTTGCGTAAATGCGTAGATTAAAGATTTTGATATAATTTTGTAATATTTGCTTCCCTTAACTTACGGGATCATCCAAAATATTTAGCAGTACTTGAATCACAGTGCAGGGTGGCGAGAGTGAAAGAGCAGACTCGGATACAGTACCTGAAATCACACTAATATAATAAAGGCGAAAGTATGTGTGTGTATGTTTGTTACTCCTTAACGCAAAAACTAATGGACAGATTTGGCTGTTTGGAATGGAAATAGATAATATCTTGGATTAGCACATAGGTTACTTTTTATCCTGGAAAATGAAAGGGGATTTCGAAAAACCTAAAATAAAATAGCAAAGATCTTATACTTCACGAAAAATCGTCAGGATTATTGTAAAAAATTGATTCAACAAAAATGATTCTGGTACTTTGGAAATGAATTACCTAAATGGACTAACGAAACAATCCAATCATACATCTCAGACAGATCAGACATCTCTGTGTTCTAATATTTAGACATTAGTACTGATTTTGAGTGCAGCTAAATTTTAGAGTATTCATTGATATGCAATTACTGATTGATCTTCTTCTGATTAGGCATCTTCTAGGTAAACGCGTCCCATCTTAGGCCACATCATCACTTTCCATCAGGTATGATTGTGGTGAAGCGCGAATTTTAAAAAATGATCCAAGAACGAGAAAGGAAGGTCATCTCTATGTAAAAACTGTTATTATAATATTTACCATCTGCATCTGTGTCTGTGGAATGTTTAGTGTTCCGTTTCTTTGATGAACCAGTTTTTGAGGTATCAATCTCTTCGTCAAAGACGCGCGCGCCGTGCACACATAATATGTCCATAAAGCATTTGAGTACCGTACTTACTGTGGTTTCATTTGTCAAGTCCATCAACTGAAAATAGAAGTATGTTAATCGAGCTACTTCAAATAGGTACTAATGTTCTATCACCTTTATAATGGGGAGTGCATTTAATTTTTACCTTGTGCTATTATTTTATCGTTTCTTTAGCAACTTTTCAACTTACTATGTTTTGTACGTTATTAGATAGCTGAGAATGTGTAGAAGCTTTAGAGATAATCTGCAGGCCAAAAATTTATGTGGTTTTTTGAAAAACAAATATAGTATTTTGGGCAAATAGAAATTTTAAAACTGGTACAGTTTCGGAGCCCTAATCGGAGAACCTATAAGGATTGATTTTATTTTAGTACTTACAAATATTAATTGAGATGTCTGCTACTTAGAAACTAATTTTCAAATAATTTTAAAAGAAACAAATACGTATTTATACTTAAAACAATCAATAACTCTAAAACAGATCATTTTTGCCCATATGTGTTTAGATGTCACTTGATAGCATTTCACCTCCTCTACAACCTCTCAAAGAGAAGCTAACGTTTTACTGGGCTTCATGTATAAATGTTATACACATGGATTAAAAAATATTAAAAATTACTTCCCTGCCTCAAAACGTTTCTGATTTTAAATATAGCAAAAATTAAAATATAGAGAGGCATATTCGCCCAGCGAATAATCTCGTAAAATAAAGATTAAAAAATAAAAAAATAAAAAAAAAAACATCAAAATCAGAGCTGTTTCTGAGGACTTCTGACGAAAAGGCTTCATTGACTCCACTACTAGGGGGTAAATCATAAAACACACCTACAGTAAAATTGTCTTTGAGAATACTTACATTTGTAAAAAAGAACGCTTTGTGATCTTTAGCAAGCTCCTTGTCGAGCATCCCAAACATTGCTACAGTTTCGAGCGCATTATCTCGGATATCCACATTTTGGAATATTTCCACCTGCATAAAAAAATATTGAAAAAAAAAAAAAACAAAAACATAAAAACAAAGATTTTGATTCAAATAAACTTCTCTGCTTTTGAAAGGTCAAATGAATCTAACACTGTTTCGAAATACAAGTTAGCCTTTAACTGCAATCTCACCTGGAGGTAAGTGATAATGCACTATAAGATGGAAGCGGGCTAACCTAGAAGGTGTATGGTAGTTATTGTTAAACCCATTTTCCTTTGGTTTCTACACGGCATCATACCGGAATGCTATATGGCTTGACGGCACAGCTTTGCCGGTAGGGTGGTAACTAACCACGGCCGAAGCTTCCCAACAGACCAGATCAGATATTTAGATATTATACAAGTGTAAATTAAAAATTTATAACACCCCCGACAAGTGAAGGTTACAGTAACTAGAAAAGAGAACTTTCAAACGGCTGAACCGATTTTCTTGGATTATAGCTAAGAACACTCTCGATCAAACCAGCCACCAAACAAAAAAACCTAAATTAAAATCGGTTCATTAGTTTAGGAGCTACGATGCCACAGACAGATACACAGATACTCACGTCAAACTTATAACACCCCTCTTTTTGGGTCGGGGGTTAAAAATTCCATTTCCGGTCGGGGATCGAACCCGGGACTTCCCACTAATAAGACCACAGCGATTCACTGCGCCAGGGAGGTCGTCGGGTCGTAGGAGGTATATCGGGATAAAAATAGGCATTCTCCACATCTTTAACTATGTCCATGCAAAAAATCACGTCGATCCGTTGCTCCGTTGCGGCGTGATTGAAGGACAAACCTACTTACTAATACTAGAAAACACATTTATAATATGGATAGGATTATCGTACGAAATACAAACCTCTAGTTCATTAAACGTCAACTGCAGCATCGTTGTGATAGTTTTCAGTTGTGGGGTATCCAGCGCGCAGTTTAGTATTATAAGACATTTGTTAAGGGTGTCCGCATCACATTGTTTCTCCCTGATAGTCTGAACAAAAAAAATATATCCAGTAATTTTACGAGGTTCCCGAAATATGTTCTTTGATTAAGTATTTTTTCTCAAAATAAAGTTCAAATTGAGTGAGAATTGTTGGTAGCTCGCTATTATGGACGATTACGAAAAATTTACATGTCGCAACCCAAAAGAAGCTCTCGCAATACCTTAATTTTGACTTCATTGTGCGGGTTGGAACGTTTTTCAGAAAATTCGTCCAATTTCGAGATCAAATATTAGGTGTTTAGATTAAACTAAAAAAAGTAAATTGAAATCTCGTGCTATCCTTTTCCACAAGGAGAAAGAAGAAAGAGATAGCAATATATTTAGGTCTGTCACTTTCGTTTAGGTCAGAGAGAGAGAGGTACAACAGAATTAGTCACATTGCCGTTTTCTATAGATTAAAAGGGGAATGAATACTTAAAATTAATCAAAGTAATTGCCCATATTCTTAATGCGTTTCTGCCGTCTAATCTAACTTATTATTCTAGTCTGTAATGCTCGGACCACATTAAGGTTAACGTCAATACCCAACAACGCCATAATTATCACGATAACTCCGCCGAATAATCAACGCGTTAAACTGAGTGGCCACGGTTAACGTCCAATGTCAATTGAATTGGGTTTAAACTCGCCTAACGCCAAACGGCAATGAGAATGCCGTTATAAAATTATAGCGTTGGGTGCGGCTACACCTACGGTTAACAGCCATTAGCGCGTTTATCAACGGCGTTTCGTGTTAATTTAGCAGGAGCTTAAAGGGAGCACTGATGCCTATTACACGAGTATACAACTTATCCTATGCATCAGAGGCTAAACCTAATTTTGGCTGTAAGATTATTTATTGAAACAATAAATGATTTATTCGTTCGCTTTCTTCTGCTTCTGAAAAACAATTTTTATTTCCTTGTAGAAATTTTCCAAATCACTCAAATAATGTTAGTCGATTGGACCCATGACCTAAGAGTACGAAGGATGAAGGAGGGTTTCTGAAAGTAGCTCCTTTACGAAAATCACCCACCCAAACAAATTGTTCATTTATTAAACTTACTGGCATAGGTTGCGGCGGCGGTGGCTGACTTTGAATACTTAGTTCTTCAATTTTCCTTTGTATATCTGCTACCTGGAAAAGAGATTTAACTTTTTACTGTTTGAATTCAAACATTGTAATATGTGAAACTCTGAGTTAATCTTCGAAATACTACATAGTCAAGTTTGAGTTGTCTATAAAAATCAATTAAATTGACAATTTTTTTTTAATACCGATCGACTCAATTTCATGTAAGGATCATTTCATTGTATGGAAAGAAAAGAATCGAGACAGCAGAAGTTGGCAAATTTAAGTAAATGTTTTAAGTTTTGAAAAAAAAATGTTTACTTAAATTTGACCATTTAATATTTTGAATTTGACGGAGAAAGGGGAATATTAATCGTGATTAACATGGACAATATTCTTTACAAATATATATGTATATAATAATATATATAATACATACATATATATATATTATATATATAAAGAAAAATTTTGTTATATTACTCACCTTAGCTTTACATTCAGCTGCAAGTGTATAGTTTTCAGCTCTTACTGCTTCCTCTTGCGCTTCTTGCGCTACATTCAAGGATACGCGTAATCTTGCCCTCTAAAAATGCAAAAATGCATTCCTCTATTAGTTGATAAATAAGTTCACAAGGAACAACAAGTAAAGGAAATACTGACTGACTGACTGATTGATCTATCAACACACAGCTCAAACTACGGGACAGATTGGGCTGAAATTTGGCATGCAGATGTAGCTATCATGATGTAGACATCCGCTAAGGGTTTTTAAATATTCAATCCCTAAGGGGCTAAAATTGGTGTAGTCCACGCGGACGAAGTCGCGAGAATAAGCTAGTTCGCTATAATCTGCTAAAACAGAAAATCTGTATGGTACAACGTGCAGGTTACGATATCAACGCTTTGACTACCAAACATGCAGTAAAGTAAGCAAAACAAGAAATGCATGTGCACCAAAGAAATGCACCACCATCCCTCCCAGTACTAAACATACAGGAAAAGCAAGCAAGCAATATGCATTGCCACCAGTGCCACACATTACCCTTGTAATCTAAAACACACTCAATTTATGTTTCACTCCAACACATTATCCTTTAATTTTTAGAGTTCCGTACCTCAAAAGGTACCTATAGGGTACTTCCCATTGACCTAGAATCATGAATTTTGGTAGGTAGATAGGTCTTATAGCACAAGTACAGGAATATATCAGAAAACATTTGTGGTTACATCATTAAAAAAAAATTGAAATGTTTGAATTTTCAAAATAAGATAACTATACCAAGTGGGGTATCATATGAAAGGGCTTTACCTGTACATACTAAAACAGGTTTTTATTTATTTTTATGCATAATAGTTTTTGATTTATCATGCAAAATGTTGGAAAAATACCCGAGTACGGAACCCTCAGTGCGCGAGTCTGACTCGCACTTGGCCGGTTTTCTTTGGCAGGATGAGTCCTAAACTTGCCTGCATTTTCATTTCCGCAGTGTCAACAGGCGGCGGCGGCGCTACAGGCTCCTCAAGCTCGGGCGGCTCGCGTAAGGCGGACACTATGCCACATATGATGTCTATACGCGGCGTTATGTCCGGTACGACCATCTCCAGAGCCGCTACGAATGCACGTATAACGTCCGCGCTTAGCGCCCCGTAGTCGCCTAGACAATGAGGAATGTTAGATGAAAAAATGTTGCAAGGGCGCGCGTAAAAAGGTCAATATTACATGGGTTTCAATGAAATCTGAGTTTTATTTAAGATCCCTGCTCTCTTCCACATCTTTGAGAGCAGTAACTGGTAAGGGTTTTTTAACACGTTTTTATCAACTCGCTTTCTTGTCGGTCTGATTGTTTGTTTGTCAGTCTGGTACAAATATTGCAACCGATGTTAAACTAACTTCCCGATGTAATGTTTGCTTGTAATTTTAAACATAGGTTGGAATTGGACGGCAACGCAACATTAACAATAAAGCATTATTGTTGTTAATATAAGCTTTTGTTCGAATGCAATCACAGTTCACACCAAACAGTAAGTGATGATGCAGCTGAAGGTGGAGCGCGCCTGTCTAGAAGATGCCTATTCACGTCTTTTCTTTTGAAAGTATTAACATTATAGCTAGCAGGGAAAACTGCCACCAGGGCGGAAGGTCATTCCATATTCTAGCAATGCGTACTAGAAACAAAAGCTGATCGCTTCGTAAGAGTCTGTCGAACTGATTGTTGCACATAGGTTCCTTTTACAATGTAACCAAGGAGTAAGGTCGGATTTTTGAACTTCCCACGTGATAGGGAATAAAGGGGATCTATATTTTTGCCGAGCTGTGGGCGTTTGCTAGTAGTTATACATTACTGATGAGGGTATCAGTGATAAGATCCTTGTTGGGGTCGCTGGCGTCGTACACGTGCAATATACCGCCCAACTCGTGTAGGACATACTGACGGGTGCAGAACAACACTGAGTGTTCCCTTTCGAATGGATAATGTTGTTAATAGCTGTTGTTAACATTACCGGTGAGCGTATCAGTGATCAGATCCTTGAGCGCCGCGCGGCCGGCGGGGTCGCTGGCGTCGTACACGTGCAGCATGCTGCCGAGCTCGTGTAGGACATACTGACGGGTGCTGAACATCACTGAGTTTTCCCTTTCGAATGGATAATGTTGTTAATAGCTGTTGTTAACATTACCAGTGAGCGTATCAGTGATCAGGTCCTTGAGCGCCGCGCGGCCGGCGGGGTCGCTGGCGTCGTACACGTGCAGCATGCTGCCGAGCTCGTGTAGGACATACTGACGGGTGCTGAACATCACTGAGTTTTCCCTTTCGAATGGATAATGTTGTTAATAGCTGTTGTTAACATTACCAGTGAGCGTATCAGTGATCAGGTCCTTGAGCGCCGCGCGGCCGGCGGGGTCGCTGGCGTCGTACACGTGCAGCATGCTGCCGAGCTCGTGTAGGACATACTGACGGGTGCTGAACATCACTGAGTTTTCCCTTTCGAATGGATAATGTTGTTAATAGCTGTTGTTAACATTACCAGTGAGCGTATCAGTGATCAGGTCCTTGAGCGCCGCGCGGCCGGCGGGGTCGCTGGCGTCGTACACGTGCAGCATGCTGCCCAGCTCGTGTAGGACATACTGACGAGTGCTGAACATCACTGGGTTTTCCGCCTCGGATGGACACGGAGATTCAACTATTCTGTTAGAAAATACAACAACAAAGGTATATGTCCGAACAAGAAGAGGTTACTATTTCAATATTTAATAAATAATAATTTCGATTTTTTTTTTCTGTAAAATCATGTTGAAAAAGATGTGACAAGGATAGATTTATTCACTTTAGTGTACTGATAATGAGATGGTAACACAACAATGTTAAAAAAATATCTTAATACAAATAATCTTAAAAAAAATATCTTAATCTGTTTTCAGAATTTTTTTCTATTGAGGAAATTAGATCCAATCGTGTTTCCATCATTGAGTTTAGCTTAAAGACCTAATAAGCACATGTTGAAACATAAAAGAAAGTCATATAGTATTCATAGTTTTCAAACAAGCAGCTTCCAAAAGTCGCAAATCAAAATGTTATATATGGACTCTTAAAAGTGAAATGTTCAAGTTTAAGCTTGAAATCATAATTTTTAAATAAACGATGTTGGTGGTCCTAAAGTATGGTGGTATAAAAAAGTTGATATACATACGCTCGTATATATCCCGTAAGCACTACCAGATCAGGCAACACTGTCTCCAGAGTCTCGTCGTCATCAATCTTCTGCAAATGCTCCGCTAGGTGACGCCAGTACCAAGCAGTCTCCTTATTCAGCTTCTCAGCTGGTATGAGACGATGCGACTTTTCAGTTGGGAGCCATTCCAAAAGCTCGGAGATTGGAAGGCGTCTGGAAATACACCATATACATTGATGCTAATTCGGTTTTATTCAATAAAATTGCTAGAATGGAAAGCGGCAGCGCTTCTTTTTCTTACCCTAAGAGTTACTTTAATACTATTTTCATTGATTTTATATTAGATCTTATCCCAAAAAACAAATAGGTATTTTTCGTTCATTTTTTCCATTACAAGTTAGCCCTCAACTGCGATCTCACCTGGTGGTAAGTGATGATACAGTCTAAGATGGTAGCAGGCCCATACCCCATATCCACCATAGCTCTTATCGGTAGAAACCAGCATCGTACCAGAACACCGAATGGCTGCACATTTTTGCCGGTAGGATAGCAACTAGGTTCAATTATAGGGACTTAAGCTTACTTGAAAAGTGACTCCAAAAGCTTCCCCGCTACGTACTGGGAATCCTTGGCATCTTGAGCGTTGTCTAAGCGGATGGCTTTGAGCAGATCTATTATGTTGCCCTGGAATGAGCTGAGCCAGCCTGGTATCAGTATCTCTTCCACTACACGTCTAACGCGTGGACTGCGTTCCGTCAAACCCACCTAGATTAAAAAATTATGTAGTCTCCAGCCAATATCTTGAGCTAAAATTCATAGTGGAAGTTGGCAAAAGCGCGCAGGAAGGGCCGACTTATCAACTAATCGCATGATTATGATGACACAGACAGGATCAACCAATTGTATCATGTTCTAGTTGTTTGACAGACGCTGTACCACAGACTAACTGTGCCATCTACTTGTTTACTGCTTGCTGTGTTAAGTAACAGATTGCATTTCGGTGGTTGTCTTAATAATACTGTCCTTGTCCAAAAGGATAGAAACTCCAGAATTTGCATGTAGGTTTTCTTTATAGCTTAGAGTTTAGACCCACACCACAGTCACTAAACTTGTAACAAAACCTCCAGGCTTCACCTGCACTGGCAGGTGTCATATGTAGGCTATAAAATGACTAGGTATGTAACATGAGCCAATCGTGGCACAGTGACAAATACCTAGCAAGTGCCAGACATTGTTTCAGGATCAAACTGAGAGCACCGTACACTACACTATAGGCAAAGAGAAGGGCTTTTCAGAAATTCGAGCCGAATTAAGCGGGGATAGGTCTGCTAGTAAATAAGTATATACACACCTTCAATACAAGCACGCGTTGCCTCACTTTCAGTTGGGTGACGTTAATGGCGGTTATGTAGAGGAAGGCGGCGCGCCTCACCGCCTCATCGACATCGCAGAGTCGCTCCAGAACAAATGGCACATTGCGCAAGTTTTTGGCTATCGACATTAATATCGCCCTGGAAATAAAAGTAGCTTATGTAAAGTAGCTTAAATAGCATGCGGACAAGCATAGATTTAGATTTTTTACTAATCCTATGGGAACTCTTTGATTTTCCAGAAAGAAAAGTAGTCTATATTATCACTTTCCTGGTCTTTAATTATGCCCATGTAAAAAATCACGCCAATCCATTGCGTCTTAATTAAAGTCAACATCATCATCCAGTCATTTAGTCTAAATATATAAAAAAAAAAGATGACTGACTGACTGACCTACCAACGCACAGCTCGAACTACTGGACATATTGGGCATGCAGACTAAGTCATGACTATTATGACAGACATTCGCTAAGAAAAGATTTTTGTAAATTCAACCACTAAGGGGTTAGTAAGGGGCTAAATAGGGGTTTGATATTTATGTATTTATGTAGTCCACACCGACGAAATCGTGGGTATAAGCTAGTATAATATAAGTAAAAGATCAAGATTTCATAATTTACCTTCTTACAGAAGAGCTGGGATCGCAGCTCATATGGAAACGATAAGCTCTAGTAACTTCATCATCTGGTTCCAAGGGGTTCTGCAGTCTTTGTAGAGCGAGCGCTGCGCGGCACCGCACCGCGCCGCGCGTGTCTTGAAGACGGTCCATCTAAAGAATATATCATAAGTTACGAGTGTGCAATAATGCAGCTCTACTAACGACTGGAACAGGAGTGTAAAAGGCAAACTCGCCAAAAAATTGCTGGGTAGTTTGTTGAGGCATAAACTTAATTGTATTTTAGTGTTTAAACTCTCTTGTATAATATCCATTGTCAACGGAAACATTTAAGTGCGGAAACCAGCCCAGAGAGAAGAAAGAGAAAGAGAGATCCATTGTCAAATAGCTAATACTGGCTTACTTCGACTACTTATGTGAGCTGCATTAATTGTGTCTGTTTGTGTAGATTGTAACTTAAAAACTAAACTAAAATAAACTTAAATCTAAATTAAAATAAATTGAAGTCTAAAACCTAATCAAAACCATGGCAATGAGGCATTGTATCCTGTAATTGTAAATGGTGGGAGCAAAGCCCCTTTGGATGATAAAAATAAAAAAAAACTGTCAATTTAATTTGAGATTTTATACTTGAATTAGTCACAATGTGTTCATTTGCCCCATTTGTTCAATTCACTTTCAATTTAGGTAGTCACCGCAAACGCTCAATATAAAAGCTTCACTTTAAAAAATATAATTCATACCTGGGACCTAAGTAGTTTGTCACACAAGTCATCATCCAGAGAGGCATCATCACCCAGAGCAGCAAGCACAGATGCCAGCAACTGACTTGCTCTGTATCTAACTGACTGACCAGAGACACACTGACACTGAAAGAGAAAATTCTATTTTATATTCTTATAGTAATTATTATTATCGATGACTTATTCAAATTATGTTAATGGCCTTTATTGCCTTTAATGAATATTGCATGCGATACTTGGTAATACACAGCTTCCAAAAATTATTGTAACACCATTTCACATGTATTTTTTGCAATAAATGAATTATAAATTATGAATGCCTTATTATTATTATGTGTTTATGCCATATCCATCAAAGCAGAGAAGGGTAGAGACAGATTTAGCAAACCAATCATAGTATTGATGAATGAGATCATTTTGCACGTCTATTAATCAATAGTAATTAATTCATCCATCTGGTCTACTGTTCACATAGACTATCACTGAAGTGGATCGTGGGCTGAAAGAATTTTCATAAATGGATCAATAGTGTAACGTGTACCTTAGCGGTCCCGTTACATCCTTTATTTAGATCGCATATTTTTATTAACATAACCTGAAATCTGTTTGTAGACCTTTTATACGTCATATGTCAGTGTCCCAAACTTCACCATGACGTTTCTAAGGCGTGACGTTTGGGAATGTAATTCAACGATCTGTCAAACCTTCTTTCATATTGGAAAAAAAACTAGTAACATTTTTGACAGCTCGTTTACCGAATGAAGTTGGCATCTTTCGGTGGCCATTTTGAAGGTTCACTTTTTCTTCCTACATAGACACGCAAACATTTGCTCGTCAATTATTAATTTTTAAAATGTGAAAGTTAAACTAAATAAGTATAATACATATTTATGGGCCAGAGGGCTATAGAGTGGTAGGACACGGCGCTTTTAGCGGTAAGTGTTCATTTTTCTACCCAATCTCGCCATTAGAACATTGAATTTTCCAACAAGAAAATGAATGAAAATTTTAACCTAACATTTCCTTGTTACAGCCGTTGATCCTAGATCGTTGATCCTAGATCGTTGATCCTAGATTGTTATCATTTAACGCCTCATTTGAGCGTTTATCATGAGGATTTTCCCGTAAATTTCATTTTGGATCGTACATGTTACGTTTTATATCGGATTCCATCCCGGAATTGGTGTGATGGAATACAGTTTTCGGCCTGTGGAATTGGTTGGATATTCGACATGTGCCTAGCTTATTCTCTATTTTAACAAATTTTGTGATAATTTGGACTTTATTTTTTTTATAACCTAGTGTGTGGCCATGTGGCCCAGGTACTATAAGTTTGTTTATTTTTGATAATTGTATAAAATATATAAAAAAATTAAGACAAGTGACAATTGGCTCATTGTATCTATATATAAGACATATAAAATTAAGACAAGAACAAAGGGGCGATACCTATTATAAATTGTCATATTTTTTTTCCCTCTTTAATAAATAAAATTTGTATAAAACTTTAGAAATTTAATAAATTAATTTTTAATAATAAATTTTAAATTCTTTGATTTTTATTCACCAATATTTATTTCTTGAGGACATTTGGCGTCCCGGAATAGAGAGCACGGCTAGGTGGACCGAATCTCTGACTTGCGATTAAAAGTCCAGGCCTCGGCAAGTCTATCTGTGGAGATTTCTATCCAGCTGGCTGGCGCCCGAAGGTTTTCCCTATATTCATTCTATATATATATATATTTTGTCAGCTGGAAGTAAAAGTAAGGATTTAATTTTATTGTATTGTCTTTTATTTTATTTTTTTAAATTTTTCACCTATTGGGTGGTGAAAAATTTTCTTTGTTACAATTGGCAGCCCCGAACAGGGACTGATTTTTATTTGGGAACCTAGTTGTGTTGATTCTCATAGTATTAGTGAATAAATATTTTAATTGTTCTCGTTCTTGTCTTAATTTGTATTTTTTGTAATATTTTAAGGTGTATTGTATTCTTGTAACTTATTTTTTTTTATTGTATGCCTAGATACTAAGATGTTTGTCTTAGCATAGCAATTTAAGTGTGCTCGCCTAGTTAATAAGCGTAGTTTATTTTGAGGTTTTTATATTACTATTATTTATGTGTTACTAGTGAAAATGCTACTTACCTAAAAAGGCCATTTCTTTGTAAGAAACGGAGCCAAAAACTTGATAGGTGTCGCTGTGACCAGTTTTCTCTTGAAAATGATAGGTGCACGATGATGGAAAATCTATTTTATTTAATTTTATCTATTTTTTTTTTTAGGCTTTTTGGAAATTTTGTTAGAAGAATCTTCTAGAGAATAGACAGCGTTTGTAGTCCCAGGTCGTGGTCTATTTGTATTCGTTAGGATGTTATTTGGTATGACAAATGCACCGTCGAATTACACAGACTTTCTGATCGTTTGTTTGGACCAGATTTTGATAACGAAGTCCTGTTACCTAGATGATATTATTATTTTACTTTCAAAAGATTTTAAATTCATTCAGCATTTTAGATAAATAAATATCAAAGATTAAAAGATTCTAGACTTGCAAATAACTTAAATAAATTTGAATTTTGCTAAAGAATATAATATTCCAAAAATATTTCATAACATACTCCTCAGAATAACCCAGTTGAACGTTTTAATAAGACTATTGAGACTTGTCTAGCATGCTATGTTGAGAACGATCATAGAACGTGGTATAGGTATTTACCCCATGTTCAGGCAGCTATTAATGGCACTATTAATTTAGTTACAGGATACACACCTAATTTTCTTATGTTTGGTAGGGAAGTTTTCCTTGATGGATCCTTACATAAATTTTATTCTATCTCTGACCCTTCAGAGTTAACTATTGGTAGTCGTTCAGATTATTCGGACGCACTTCTTACTTTGAGTAATATTTTTGATAAAACTGTTAGTAATCTGGCCAAGTCATATAGACGAAATGCCAAATACTACAATGAAGGAAGAAAAAGCATTTCTTATTGTGTTGGAGACACAGTTTGGAGGCGCAACTTTGTGCAATCCAATGCTGCTTCTTTCTTTTCCGCAAAATTAGCCCCTAAATTTGTTAAATGTAAAATAATAAAGAAAATTTCAGATAATGTATATTTATTAAAAGATTTGGGAAAAAATTGTACAGGTAGATACCATATAAAAGATATTCTTAAAATTTGACAAAATTAAAACTTAAAATTAATTTTAACAGGAAAAGAATCTAGCAGAAGCTAACACAATAAGGACTCATTATTATTTTGTGTAGGATTTTTGGCTCCTTTGTCAGTCCTACCGATTTGTAGGTTGCGGCTATGCAGTTGCTCCGCATTACCTCCTTTTTTTTTGTATATATTGTATATTTTTGATTTTATAGTTCTGTTTATAAGAGATCTTTTGGTAGCGGTTATGCAGTTGCTTCGTTTTACCAGGCTCTTGAAGAACTCATTTTGGTTGCGGTTTTGCCTTTGTTTGCACCGTATTACCTAATTTTGTTGTAAATATGTATAGTTTTCTTTTAAGGGATTACGGTTTAGCACATGCCCCGTACTATCCTCCTGCTTGTTCTGCTATAGTCAGACAGGTAGTTTTGTAAATATGTACAGATCTTTTGTGGGATCATGGTTGGCACATGCTCCATGTTATCCTCCTGCTTGTGTCTGTTTTATCGGGCAAGTAGATGTATATATTTTTTTCTATGTGGGTCTTTAGTACTCATCCTTGGCCTTGTCTCACACATGTGGACATGTTCGCTAGGTCCTTGCTTTAGGCAGGACGATGTTTTAGGTGTTGCTCTTTTGTAGCGCATCTTTATTTTGGATGGTTCGACAATGCGCGGCGAGGGTGCCTGAGTGCTTTGTTCGGTTGCATACCATTCCGAAAACCCCTTAGCTAGGTTAGTTCGTCAATACGCGGCGAGGGTGCCTCAGTGGATTGATCAGTTGCATACTAACTCTAGACTCTTTTTATTTTGGCTTATGTTGTGTTAGGTTGGTTTGCCATTTCACGGCGTTGATGCTTAGTGTCTTGGTCAGTAGTATACCAATCCTAATCACACACTCTTTAGAAAGTTTTCTTCCCTTCTTAGCTAGTTTGGTTTGCCATTTCACAGCGTTGATGCTAGTGTCTTGGACAGTAGTATACCAATACTATGCAATTCTAGTTTAGGAATTTTGTTTTAATGGATTGCTTCTCAATCTGTATTTATTAATGATTATTTGGTTGTTTTGGCTTACATAAATTTAGATATTTAACTTTCCTTTTGTTTGGTAGTTCCCTTTGTTTTGTCTTATAGAATTGTTTAGGGTAAAGAAAAAAAAAAGGTTTTTTTTTCTTTTCTCTAGAAAGGGGAAATTGTAACGTGTACCTTAGCGGTCCCGTTACATCCTTTATTTAGATCGCATATTTTTATTAACATAACCTGAAATCTGTTTGTAGACCTTTTATACGTCATATGTCAGTGTCCCAAACTTCACCATGACGTTTCTAAGGCGTGACGTTTGGGAATGTAATTCAACGATCTGTCAAACCTTCTTTCATATTGGAAAAAAAACTAGTAACATTTTTGACAGCTCGTTTACCGAATGAAGTTGGCATCTTTCGGTGGCCATTTTGAAGGTTCACTTTTTCTTCCTACATAGACACGCAAACATTTGCTCGTCAATTATTAATTTTTAAAATGTGAAAGTTAAACTAAATAAGTATAATACATATTTATGGGCCAGAGGGCTATAGAGTGGTAGGACACGGCGCTTTTAGCGGTAAGTGTTCATTTTTCTACCCAATCTCGCCATTAGAACATTGAATTTTCCAACAAGAAAATGAATGAAAATTTTAACCTAACATTTCCTTGTTACAGCCGTTGATCCTAGATCGTTGATCCTAGATCGTTGATCCTAGATTGTTATCATTTAACGCCTCATTTGAGCGTTTATCATGAGGATTTTCCCGTAAATTTCATTTTGGATCGTACATGTTACGTTTTATATCGGATTCCATCCCGGAATTGGTGTGATGGAATACAGTTTTCGGCCTGTGGAATTGGTTGGATATTCGACATGTGCCTAGCTTATTCTCTATTTTAACAAATTTTGTGATAATTTGGACTTTATTTTTTTTATAACCTAGTGTGTGGCCATGTGGCCCAGGTACTATAAGTTTGTTTATTTTTGATAATTGTATAAAATATATAAAAAAATTAAGACAAGTGACAATTGGCTCATTGTATCTATATATAAGACATATAAAATTAAGACAAGAACAAAGGGGCGATACCTATTATAAATTGTCATATTTTTTTTCCCTCTTTAATAAATAAAATTTGTATAAAACTTTAGAAATTTAATAAATTAATTTTTAATAATAAATTTTAAATTCTTTGATTTTTATTCACCAATATTTATTTCTTGAGGACATTTGGCGTCCCGGAATAGAGAGCACGGCTAGGTGGACCGAATCTCTGACTTGCGATTAAAAGTCCAGGCCTCGGCAAGTCTATCTGTGGAGATTTCTATCCAGCTGGCTGGCGCCCGAAGGTTTTCCCTATATTCATTCTATATATATATATATTTTGTCAGCTGGAAGTAAAAGTAAGGAATTAATTCTATTTTGTTTTGTTTTTTTTAAATAAATTTTATTTTAAATTTTTCACCTATTGGGTGGTGAAAAATTTTCTTTGTTACAATAGTTTCTGAAATTACCTCCTACATCCAAACTTACAAACTGCCACTTTATGTTATTAGCATCCATAGTGTAGATAAAAATAAAAAAAAAGGTTATTTATCAATACAAATTAATAATACAATAAATTGATTAATAATTACTCACATCAAAAATAATGTCAAAGATGAACAAAAGGAATTCCTCTTCATCATCGAGAGCAATGCAGAAAGTGGAAACAAACTGGACAACTCGATCAACATTTGCGCTTGTGTCTCCAAAGGTGAATAAGTAATGAAGAGCATTTCTGAAACTTTCCCTAAAAGTGTCTTGGTCAAGCTGTGAAGAGACAATTTAAATTGCTTTATTAAAAAGGGATATTACTAGTGGGTTCACCCCCCCAACTAACATCTTGCATTCTATAAGTTGATCCAGTAAGATAGACAGACAAATGGACAGACAAGTGCAAATTCACCGAAGTAGACTAATAGACCTTGCTTTGCTTGGTCACAAATATCACAAACAATCCTTTACTAGAAGACACATCTGCACCCCCACTGAGGATAAGAGCTAATCATGACTTAACTACTGGGAACATACTGTTTTGTCTGAGCATAAACAACAGGTCAAAATTTATTAAATCCTTAGACAGGTTTGCATAATATATTTATTACATTTAACTATTGCTCTATTACTACTACTATTGTACTAGAAGTGGAGATGACAGTATTATCTACGAAGAATGAGGATAAAACTTCTTTTAACAACAATATGCTACAATATTACGTTCGGTATAGGAAGAAAACAGGTAAGTATTCCAATGAAGCCAAACCTTATGGTTACAAGATAGGTACCTGATCTAGAAGCGACATTCATAAATAAAACATACCTTTCTGTACAGTTTTTTCATTTCCTTCACATATTTTTTATGCTGTACCACATTGTATTGAACATTTTGGAATATCTTGAACATAGTTGGATTGTTTCGCGGGTTTGGTTTCTCAACCGCCACAAGCGCGTCCATCTCCGTAGGAGGCATAATATTTTATATTATGTATTTTATAAGATAGTTAATAAAACTTAACGTACAAAGCTATTGTATTGTCTTTTAAATTTACTAATGTTTTATTACACAGTACACACTTATTTTCTACAAGTTTATTTTCGAAAATTCAAAATCAGAAGTTTATTTGTCGGTTTGAAGGTTCGTATATACGTTTAGTCTATGGTTTGGTTTAATGCACTAGGGATGCAAATAACGAATAACAATTTCGATTTTTATTTTTTATGGTGATCGATGAAAGTGACAGAATTAGTAGGTACGCCGTACGATACAATCTATAGCGATTCGAATGTCAACAATTGCGAATTGATTGTACAATATTTTTTAACGTTTCCATTGCTACCAGATTTTTAGGAAGGTGTGAACATTATCCCAAACAAAAACATTTCATGTGAAGAATAAGGGTCAGTTCCTATCAAAAAGTTTCGGCCAGTAAAAGTACTGATATCAAAAATTATGGCCAGTTCTTTGCTAGGCTCGGTAAATGGAACCATACAGTTGTATAATATGGTGTATCTTCTTCGACCACCTTCAAGCTGTCATTGCATTCATAGGGATCCTGTTAAAATGTGTTTACCTAAATAATTTATGTCTTAATATTAACACCGCAATTTGAAGCTCATTTGGACTGGCAACTGTCGCAACAAGAATAATTCAGCCGAACACAACATTGTGATTGTAATGATGATTGATGCAGGTTTTACGAAATCGATCTGCCGGTCTGATATCGATTCAGAGTCATATTGCGGATTCCTGGTCTATGATATTGATCCATTATTATACGATCCAAAAAATCGATTTAAAGCAAAAGCTATGCATCCCTAGTCACTTTGGCTATGATGACAGATGACAGACATGACAGCGTCATGACAGGTGACAGTCACAGATAAAGTAAGTGTTACTTTTTTCTGGTTGTAAAAATCATAAATTTCAATATGTAGAGTAAGTGGTCTGTGAGTAGAAACAGTCGTCACGTTCTAACATCAACATCTTCCAACATCAGTTAGTTATATATGAATGAGCATGAAATAAAAAATTTAAAATAAGGTTGGCATTTATAGCAAGAAGCATTTGGACGGCGAGGCCACAACAAACTGCGGTTCGACATCGCAAAAACGATGTCATCTCATCTCTTACGGCATCGTACGAGAAAACTCTGGCCATCTTTCTAGTGAGATGCTAGTGAGCATATAAAAAAGCAGGTACTTGACGCAATAGGTAACTCAAAAGACACCGACTGAACGGGAATACATCGGCGCATCGCACCGACATTCTTGAATTACAACTAGAATCTAAATGGTGCACGCTCGAAGCAGACAGACGATGACACTTTCGTATTTCGCACAGTAGTATGGATAGAATAGAATGAAATATTTAGTACTCCAATCTGCAGAAGGTATACTCGTAGTTCAATAAGCGCTCAGTGCCTGTAACTAGAATTTCTCAATTCTTTGTTTTTAACCTCCACTTAATTCATTACAATTGAGATTTTAGAGAATTCAGCTTCAGCCCATGATAATATTATGATAAAAATATAGTAGGAAGATAAAGGGTATGGTAGGTACTTGAACCCTAAATCCTACTCTGTGCCATAAGGACGTTTATCTACATTGGGTATAAAAATAAAAAATACAATGATGTGGTAAATATTTAATTAAGTGACGTTTAAAGTAATTATTTTAAAGAGCTTTCAGTTTAGTACAATATTAAATACTTATTTAACTAATTTAAAGATAGGAATTATTGTGAAAAGCATATTTGCAATGAGCATACATGAGACTAATAAGTAGGTAGGTATAAAATATTATAATATTATAATGTTTTATGATTAATTATGTACAAGTTAGGCGATTAAAAGCTATACAAAACTGTACAACATTACTTAAGTAAATACATTTTTTTAACTATTTTTTTTTTGTTATTAATTTTATTATTCGCTTAATGACATAGATAAGTAAGTGTAGTCCGTACAAAATGAGTTCTCGCGCCGTTTTAACGACAATGTCGTCAAAAGTACCTAGCTGTAAAATAAGGATTAAAATCATATTTTTAACACAACCAGTTGGCACATAAAGGTAAAATGGCACGTGAGAGCTCATTTTGTAGGCATTATAAATTAAGTGTGATAATTTTATCGATATTCTTAAAAAATCTTAATAAAATTGCTATCTATGTGGGATATTGTACTGGCAAAAGTAAGAGAGAAAACTTAATAGACCTAACAAATATTTCATTCTAGGTCACACTGAAATTATGGAAACACCTACGCATGATCCGTTCGTGAAGGCGACGCCGCTATCAAAATGGTTCTACAATTTCTGAAACTTATACTGAGTAACGATTCTGCCATAGCTAGACAAGTATTTTCTAATCCAGATATATTAACTATTATGATTTAAGAGCTATGGTGCATATGCAGAATTTTGCCATACATTACTGTCTTATTACATTTAATAATTTTGTCTGTCTCTATCGCGCTTGTAGGTATGATAAAGATTTCTGTACTTTAATCGAGATCTTCGATAAGTGAGTCTAGTTCCTTTTTGAGTGTTACTGATTCTTCTTTCTGTATAAGAACGTCATCTTTCAGTCGGTCGACGTTCGCCATTAGAAGTGCGTTGCCTTTTTTCAAAGCATTCACCCGTGTCTCGTGTCTTTTTAGACGCTTCGCTAAGTTTTCCTTCTTTTTGGGTAGAGGAGCATCCTGAAATAAATTAATTTGCTTTAAAATATGCCTATCCAATAGCAATAAATTACCTATGTGAACTAGATATCTGTGATAACTTTAATACATAACTAGCCGATGCCCGCGACTTCGCCCGCGTGGAATCAGGTTTTTTGAAATCCCGTGGGAACTCTTTGATTTTCCGGGATAAAAAGTAGCCTATGTGCTAATCCAGGATATTATCTATCTCCATTCTAAATTTCAGCCAAATCCGTCCAGTAGTTTTTGCGTGAAGGAGTAACAAACATACACACACACACATACAAACTTTCGCCTTTATAATATTAGTGTGATTACTATATTATTCTTTAGCCAAAACGTATTTGTTTTATTGAATAAAAGTCGTTATTTCACAAAACTATCATAAGATCAGAATAATCACGAAACTTTATTAAAAACTATGTTATTCCTGTTTTCCACAAAAGTTAATGTGAATGTTATTGTTTTCACTAATGAAATTGGGATGGGAATAAACATTACGTGAATTAATTATTATAATGTGACTAAGGGATGCCCGCGGCTTCGCCCGCGTGGATTCCGATTTTTTTAAATCCCTTAGGAACTCTTTGATTTTCCGGGATAAAAAGTAGCCTATGTCCTTCACCGGGATATATCCCAAGTCTGTACCAAATGTCATTAAAATCGGTTTAGCTGTTGGGCCTTGAAAACGTAGCAGACAGACAGACAGACACACTTTGGCATTTATAATATTGGTATGGATTAAGTACAATTTGAGATCCCATTTTCTTACCTCTGGTTCACTTTCACTTTCCGTCTCACTTTCTGTTTCTTGTTCAGTTTCGGACTCAGTTTCTTCTTCTTCTGATTCACTCTTCTTCTCTTCTTCTTCTTCGGACTCCTCGTCCTCGTCTTCTTCATCCGTGCCAACCTCTTTCATCATGGCTGCCATTTTGTCAACCTCCCGTTTCAATTCTTTGAACTTTCGTTTCTCCTCCCTAAAATTAATAACATTTACAGAAACTGCTTGACAAGTACAAGTACTTGTACAAGTGGTCAATGCTATCGACTGGATTAAATGGCACATCATAATAATCATAAAAGGGCTGAGTTTGCAATTTCTAAAATAGGTTTTCATTTAATCGCATAGTTTTTAATTTATTATGAAAAAGGTGCTTATGAACTATTTATTTATGAACTAGCTGATGCCCCTTCGTCCGCGTGGGTTTAGGTTTTTCAAAATCCCGTGGGAACTCTTTGATTTTCCGGGATAAAAAGTAGCCTATGTGCTAATCCAGGATATTACCTATCTCCATACCAAATTTAAATTTCAGCAAAATCCGTCAAGTTTTTTCGTGAAGGAGTAACAAACATACACATACATAATATTAGTATGAAGTATGATTAACTTCCAAGCCTACAGGTTCCACGGTGCGCGATTTGATGTTTGGTGATGAATGCTACCTAGTCTACAGATAGGCACTAACCTAAGACATGATTGCTGATTCTTTAGGGACATCTTATATGCCATTCTTTCTCTCTTCATATTATCTTGTTTCTCTTTCAAGTGGCGAATTTTGTTTCTCATGTTGCGGACTTCTTTCTCAAGACGTTTCTGCTTCTTTTCTTCACTTTCTTCCTAAAATTGTAATGAAGATACGTTTTTAGATTACAGTTATCTTGAAAAGTAACACTATAAAGACTTTAAGTATTTAGAGCCTCAGAGGGTCTTTGAGAGAGGAACTTTGCGTTAATTTGCCAAATTGTATGGAGATATAGATTAATTAAAATAAATACGACGTAACATTTTTCTGAAGGTTTCTAACAGATTTAACGTTAATATTTTAGAAATAGAATTAAAAAGATTTCTGTATCAAATAGCTACAACAAATTCAAAACAAGTGTTTTTGAATCGTCAAATATTCAATTTATAATGTTACGCATGCGTCCCGAGCATTGCTGAAGCAAATATGTAGTTGTGAGTCAAATTCACCGTTATTTATCATAAAATAATCACTTGCATAATCTTCAATTGTAGAAAATGATTTTTAGGAGCATACTTCCAATAGATTTTTAAACTTGTGTACCGGCAAGTCTAAAGGTGCCCACGCACTTGAACTGAACTGCGCGTCGTGGCAGCGCCCCGGCAGTGGCTGGAGAGAATATCGTGCGGGGCGCTGCCGCGACGCGCATTTCAGCTGCAGTTCAGTTCGGGTCCGTGGGCACCTTAACATTGATTGTGATACTTGAAAAGTCACACAAAAGCTTCTGGGATATTTTTGTTAATTTTGTTGCTTTTACCTCATCGGAATCTGATACTTCCTCCTCTTCAAAGCTGTCATCCTTTGTCACCGACAGTTGCTTGATGGCGTGACTGGATCGTCTCGAGCCAACGTTCGTTGGTATGATTCCCTGAAAATACCACAAAGGTGGCTCATTGTATTATAGGTATGTTCAATTGCCGTTTGGCTAAGTACATAACTATTTTTTATAATAAGTAATGTAACGATGGATTCGAAGAGTCTAAATTTGAGTCATGTTAGTAGTTTTGGCATTCATTACACAGAGCTGTATACGATTAGTTCTACTACAATAATATAAGAACATCACGAGTACTTAGTCCAGATTCTTTTCAAGAAATACTATTGTGAGTCCAATTTTAGTATAACAAATATAACTAACATAGTAAGGTATAATCAATAAATTATTGAACAATCGATCAAAAACCGTGATAGCTTAGTGGTTAAGGGCCCGCCTCCTATTCAAAAGGGTGCGTACCTGTAACTTTTCGGAGCTACGTGCGTTTAAAAAAATTAAATAGGTATCACTTGCTTTAATGGGAAAGGAAAACACCGTGAAAAAACCAGCATGCTAAATGTGTAAAGTCTGCCAATCCGCAGAACCACAGACCACCTTCTATGACTATGACCTAAGCCGTTATCATTCTGAGTGGAGACCCGTGCTGGGAAGCCACCCCCAGTAGAGGGCTGGTGATGGGTTGATCACGATGATTGAATCAATACGAAAATTTTACGTGTTATTTCTTTACCTCGGCCTCGTTATCTTGGTTATTGTTAGTAAAAGCGTTATTAGCATTATTGTTAGGGTCAGCAGAAGGTTTCTTCAACTTGTCGGCTTCAGTAGAGTCAACGTCTATGTTTAATAACCTACACTGCTTCAAAAAATCGAGTTGAGATTTTTGGTAATATGACAGAGGTTCTTCAGACTTTAAGAGTTCTTCTATTTTATCCTGCAAATTGGCATGTAAAGCATTAAGAAAATAGTCCCTTAGTAGCAAAGCAAAAATTAAAACAATGAAACCATTAATTAAGAGAAAACGCGTGGAAAATTGTTAATGTTTAGATTTAGATTAGGGTAAAAATTAAAAAAGCGTAAAAACTTTGCAGTCACGGTAATTTTATAAACTCAAAAAGTGAACTAGTAATTTTCATCAAGAATGTTGGGATCGTTTTACAATAAATATTTACCGAAAGGGCCTGCTCCAACTTCTTTTCCAATTCTGCATTTTTTCTCTTCAATTCTTCTAATTCTGATATAGCGGTGTCTCGTTCATCCGCTGCTTGCAAATACTGCTTTTCTAGATTGTCTGCTGTTTCTTTCGCCTTTTCAACTTCCATTTTTAGATTACTAACTAATCTTTCATCATAGGCATCTGTGACTGATATTACAGTCTTGTGCTGCTCTTGTTTAATGATAGCGCGCTCCCTTGCCACTTCAGCTTCTAGATTTTGTATTCTTGTTAAAAGACGCTTGTTTTCTCTTTCTTGGGCTTCTCTATTTCTGTATTTTTTAAACAATTTGATTGATTAGAATAAAGTAACATTATTCATATTCATCTATCTAAATAAACGTCTTGAGTAGGCCTGGAGACTTGATAAATTAGAGGATAAGAAAGAACTTTTGACCACAAAGGTTTAAAAAAGAAAGTCATATTATTAACAAATACCCTCCATCATGCAGATACTTCGCGCCAGTTAGTCATGAATGTAGACTCCCAAGATAAAAGAAGATTCTATGTCAATTGATAAGAGTAGAAATTACTGAAAATATTAATGCGAGCAAGAAGAATTACCTACCTAAGTTCCATAGCTAATAACTGTTTAGTGGACTGGAGGTCATCTCTAACTTGATCAATGTCATCCATTTCGTCAATTTCATCTTCTTCAGCTGCGGTCGGCACCTACAAATACATTGAAATGTAAATTTTATATTCATTATACATAGATATATGAATAATGTCAACGTTTTAGATATTTACCTCCGCAACTGATACTCCCGAAGGAGAAAGAGCGAGATTCGCTTGTGACATTGACTTCTGAACTTGTTCCTCTATAGTCATTTGTCTCCTGAATTTTCTTAATCCTTCTAAGTGAGGTTTACTTCTATCATTCGTTTTGACCTTCTTTAGTTTCACACCCTTGTTGATTTCTTTAAGTAACTCATTATGAGAATTTGGCTTTTCTGATTCAAATATGAATTGATCTTTATTCTTGACAACTACAGACCTTGTTATGATTGGACTCGATCTGAAATAATTTATTTAACTGTTAGATATCACGTTGTTCATTAAACTGGCAGGGATTCGTTGGCATGGTGGCAAGAAAGTCAATGGACTGACGCTGGTTCCCTGGAAACGGAAACGGGCTCCTTATGTAAAGCGCAATGTGCGTTTATATATTGGCCAATGCGTTTATATATAAAATACAACTCTTGAGAATGAGAAAGGCATTCCCTTTCTCATTCTCAAGAGTTGTATTTTTGTTCCGTTTGGCCCGTTTGTTGTGGAAACCCTGGAGCCATAAAGTCTTAGTAAGTTTTAAAAAATTATTACGAAACATTTCATCGCGATTAATTATTACCTCATCGATGACAGAAGGGCTGGTTCATTAATTTTTGCGCAAAGGATCAACCTAACCAGCGTGGAAATGTAGCCAGTATGTTTGGCACCATTTTACGTGGGCATGATTTGTACAGTGCCTGATTAGATTACGCTGTAAAGTTTTAGTTAAATCGCTCTTTTTCAACTGTTAGAAAATCAGCGATTCATTTGTTGTATTAAGAGATTAAGTAATGTAATTAAAATTTAGTTATGTAACTGCACGAACTCACCTATCATTGCAAACAACTTTCTTTAGCTTCCTTCCTTGTTCCACTTCCTTCATCATATCACTCCAGTCAGGCCTCTTTCTAGGTCTAGTACGAAGCTGTTCTAATTTTTTGAACTTTGTGGGATCGATAGGAGCTTTCTTAAAATCAGGTGGAGGTGGCATTTTTGGAGGCAATGGTGGAGGCATTGGTGGCGGTGTAGGTTTTAACAAGCCTGGCAAACAGTTTATTTTATAAGAAATATTCGGAATTTAGGCTAAAGTGATAACTTGATAGGGTTTGAAATCTGATTTAATAAATAATAATTGTGTTTTTTAGTTAAAAATTGATACATATAGCAGTTGCATAGCAGACACGCTATCATAATTTACGAAATTTTACCTTGATACATTTTCAGCTCAGTCATTACGATCTTAATAATAAAACTACAAATCACTGCACTGTTACTCAAATCCTTGTGCAATACGCTGCAGGATCGAGATCATTTTAAAATACAAATTATCACTTATTTTACGATTGATCTTGTGCACAGTTTCACTGGTGGGCTTTCTTGTTTCAAGATCTTTGAAATGAGCGATCAGTGAAAACGTGTATACGCGTTCTCAAGTGGGTAAGCGTTTGCACCTGATAGGCGTCTCAGTTGTATGCGGAACCATCTGAGACTATTTTGGACCTGATTTAGACCACAAACTGTCTAGCAAAAGATCAAAAGGAATGGATTGAATACAATTTTAACGAGCCTAAGGAAGACATTATTTCAAAAGGAATATGGCTTTTATGAGAGAATTGCGCTATAAAGCACTGAAATGTTAATTTACATAGATAATAATAGGCACGCTCTGAAGTATTATTATCTCATTGAAGTACGCCAGATAGATTGCCAAAGCTAAATTAATTTCCTTTCGCATGTGTTATAAATGTACGCATCAAATGCCATAATGAGCAATAGTTCTACTTATATGCCAAATCAATGGCAAACAATGAAAATAAAATTGTTATTAGTCATTTGCAGTAACAATAAATTTATCTGATTGAACCGTTATTAAAATAACACTTACTTCTCAAACTTTCATTTTTAGTCAGAGTGTGTCCTTTTGGAATTTCATTATTTAATGTTTTGTCAATATTTTCTTTGACTCGTTCATGTAAAGGATCCCTCCACTTCTTCTGCATGATTTCATCCTTCGACGGTGCCTTTTGTAAAGAGGGCTTACGCGGAGGAAGCTGAAAAGTTAATGCCCATAAATATTTTTTCAGATTAAATGTGAATTTAATTAAACTGTAGACTTATAGAATTGTACATAATTATACCTTGGAGCCAGTTTTTTCAAGCGGAGTGGGCGGTTTAGTAGCCATTTCGGATTTTTCTTCAACCTTAGGTTTTTCTTTATCAATCAACTTTTCCGTTGCTTTTTCAATTTTTTTGCACTCTTTGGTATTGTTTTCTTTGCTATTAATCTCAGGTTTATTGTTTGTTATTAATTTGTTATTAATCTCAGGTTTATTGTTTGAAGTTTTATCATTTACCGTATTATTTTGTTTACTTGTTCCATCCTTATCTTCAGATTTCTTATCAATAATACTAACAGTTTTTCCTTTAGGCTTATTATCAATAGTCCTGACGCTTTTCAATATGGGTTTTTCTGGCTCACTGGTGTTTTTGTCTTCTACCTTAATTGTTTTATCAATAGATTTTAAGGCAGGTTTTATAAATTTAGGTTTTTCTTCAGCAGGCTTCGAGGCTTTATCCGCTTGCTTAGCAGCTGAAGGTTTCACCAGCTTCTCTTCAACTTCTACCGAAACACCGTTTTCAGCCTTATCTTTTATTGTTGACTGCTTTTTTAAAACAGCTGAAACAAAATATTGATTTAATATGATAACACTTGATAACTCTTTCCAGAGTAGTTGGGGTAGCAGATCTTTTAAGACTTTTTAATAACTAAACACAATTTTTTTCAATCGTGCTAACAAAAAATAGTTTTCAAATCGATTTACAAAAGGAGCATGAAACAAGTCAAGCAAACGAGTCGCAAGAAGCTGATGGATACAGGTGGTGGTGCCAGACCGTGGCGCGTAGAAGTCCCTACAAGATACCTTTATCCAGCAAATGCTTGATGATGATGACGAAGCAAGTAAATACCCGTATACATAGGTACATAAATATAGTGTTTTTAATTTAATTTGTGGTTTTTAAGAAATAAAAAAGACGGTTAGTAAAAGCACGTGCATTGTCCCCATATTATTCCCGATTCAATGCATTTGATCGCGTTTGCGTACGTAAATAAACATGGCGGCTGCCAAGATGGCGGATGGTCGACCTTCGCTATTTTAGCGTGATTAAATTTTAGAGCCCTTGTGGCTAATCTTTTCACTTTGTTACAGGAATACATGTCAAAGCTGAAGGGAAAAATATAAACAGTTCGGTATTTTTATTTTATTTTATCGCGTTTCCGTTTGCTAAGAATGTTATTGGAAAATTATATCTAAGAGAAAATTTATGATACAGCTAGATTCAGAAGTACCTACTATCTATCTTCGCAGTTTTTGGTAAACATCTTTCTTCTCATTACTCGTTTTTGAACAGTTTATTTTTAAAGTTAGGTTTTATGTTTATACCTGCCTAGTTTTTTGTAACTAACATATTCTTTTTGTAGAATCATAGAGGGTTAATAGGTAGGTAAGTTATCTATTAAAGTTAATAAAAGTGAAAGTTAATCTTGAAGCCCTTTATCTGCCGTCAAATAAAAAACTTAAAATACAAAATTGCCACGCTTAACAGTGTGTTCTTATAAATCATACAGCGTAAACCCAACATCTTCGTTTATTTTGTAAAATGTCCGTCCTCTCTAAAAATACCGCGATTAGTTGGCGTCGGCTGCCTCGGAATATCTCAGACTCGAAGGCCGATTATACATCACGATAAGATTTCCACCGACACCGAAACGACATAGAATCATCATTACGAGAAATTGATTAGTCATTAGAGGATAACTAACCTACCCCAACATTATCGTAGTGTGGGGTGACAGCTGCACGAAGAAATTATTGCCTTTGTGAGGATTGGCTGGTGCTGGTGTTAATTTTATATATGTTCTGAAATCTGCGTCCAGGCTAATGTGAAGAAAATATGTTAACTACCACTATCTATATTGCTATAATATATACTATAATATCATTCTATTAGTAGATGAACTCTAAAAAGTCGGTTGATTTAAACCATTGGTTATCTTCACTTACATGCATCTTCAGACACGTAACTTAATTTACAAGCGTGGCTTCCCCGTGATAAAAACTGTTTAACATTGTAATTCGGGTTGTCTGTTTAATTTAACAATAAATTATTGAGTCCATTAAAATTGATAACACTGTAAATTGTACTATGCTACTTAACGAACGAAAACGATAAGCAATTCTTCAAGAACTGGTTAAAGTAAACCCAATTTTTTAACGAATGTTAGCGCTAACCGCCGATGAACCAAAGCTATCTTTCACTAACGTTTCATTGGCAGCATGTTTAAAGCGGCGTTATTATTCTAAGGTTTAAAGGTTGCAGCTCCTTTAAAATAATAGATCTTAATTTGTTAATGCTTCTGACCCCCATTAGGCTGTCTTCCATTAACAGGTATCATAACTGTTTCATGTTTTTGATAACCTGAGCTAACTCAAGGACACTTAATTCTTTCCATTACTATGAGAAAGCGTTGGGTGAAATTGGCACTCTATTGACATAACAAAAGTGTAAAGTCATTAGTTTTTGGTGGGCGACGTTCATTCACATTGTTCAAGCCAGTCAAGCCAACCTACAGTATTAAATTGTCATTTACAATCACGTAGGAAACTAGGAACAAAATCGGTACGTGATATTGTTTCCCATCAGGTTCATCTATTATATTATAGCAAGTATTTAGGGACCTAATTGCTTACATACTCTTCAGAATATTAGAGTAGGTGCTTAAGAATTTTCTGAATAGAACTACAATTTGTAGAGAAAAACACCGGCCAAGTGCGAGTCAGACTCGCGCACCGAGGATTCCGTACTCGGATATTTTTTCCCGACATTTTGCACGATAAACCGAAAACTTTCGTGCATAAAAATAAATAAAAGTCTGTTTTAGAATGTACAGGTAAAGCCGTTTCATATGATACCCCACTTGGTATAATTATCTTACTTTGAAAATTGAAAATACCTCCTAATTATTTGTTCATAAGCACGTTTAAATTTCTTGTGATGTAACCACAAATTCACGTTTTTCGGATTTTTTCGTTTACTTGTGCTATAAAGGTGCCCACGCACTCGAACTGAACTGCAGCTGAACTGCGCGTTGCGGCAGCGCCCCGTACGATATTCTCTCCAGCCGCGACGAGCGGCAGTGACGCGCTACGCGGTACGCGCGTCGCGGCTGGAGAGAATATCGTGCGGGGCGCTGCCGCGGGGCGCAGTCCAGTTCGAGTGCGTGGGCACCTTAAGACCTCGGATGCGGACAGACAGACAGACAGCGAAGTGATCCTGTAACGGTTCCTTTTTTCCTTTTGAGATACGGAACCCTAAAAATCGTTGTAAGTCCGAAATTCGACCGGATAAAAACTGAAGCTTTAGTACATCGTTTTTGTGATGTGGATAAAATCATAGAGGTAGCTCTATGGTTAGTTAGAAGCTGAAGATTAGATAGGTACGTGACTCAATGATATTGAATCTTCATATGTCTAATAATGACTTGCACATTTTATAAGTAAACTAAATATATAACAGGACTACTCATCCTGAATTTACCTCAACTCTATTTCATTTTTACGAATTTTGTCATGCTTTTACTTATTTCCCGTTTTCATTCCGCAGGCGTTTTTTTTTTAACTATAGGGCACATGCAACGTTTTTCAGCTAAATGTTTTGTATCTACTACAAAGTGTATGGACTGTACGATATAAGAAACTATGCGTAATATAGTACTATTAGAAAGTAACATAGGTACTTCATACTAGTAACTAGTTGGCCATACTAACTAATTAGGTATACCTACTTTATTATGACGTAGGCAGTCCAATCATTTTTTGTTATTTATTGCAATTATTTTTTGCTAAAATATTACTGTAATACAACCCTATAGATCTCAGTCATCCGTACAGAGGAAGTTATGTAAGTATCATGACTTTTTTAGTTTAAATTAAATTATTACTGCAGCATACAGTTATCTAAAGTGCTCTCAGTCATACTGAAGAAGTTATATAGGTACCTATAGGTATAATTCCTTTTTAGGATATTATATTAATGGGATTTCCAGTAGGTACACGATCTAGAAACCTACCCTGCTAGAGCGACAGCAGAACACGCCTTTGTTTAAATGATGATCAATAAAATGATAAATTCTGTATTTGTCTTCATAATACTTACCTACACCAGTTTTTACAATGATAAAGGTCAACTAACCCAGTTCACTAAGAACTTTGTAGACTAAAATACTCTCTACCACTGTTCTAGTTAACCGTTCTTAACGTCACTGAACACAATAGTAAATACTAGTCACTGCACCATTTACAAACTCTCCATAAGATCAACTCGAAATCACTTCGATTATGTTATTTTTCCACGAAAAACGAGCACTGCGCGTAACGTCTTCAGCTCCAGACTAACAAACTTGTTCGCATTGGGAGATTCAAATATTAAGTCCCGATACCCTGCCAAAGTTTCGGGAAGGTGTTGACGTCACTTTGTAGGCGAATACACCGACATACATACAACTAATAACGTGCACTTTGAAATATTGCCCTTTCGCAAACGACCACGTCGAAAAAAGACAGACAACGAATTTTCTTTTTCTTTTTGGTAGGGTTGACGATCTCGGCCGTAAATATGTTACGCGTCATTCTTTGCAGCTTTGCAGCATCTTTTGAGTGCATAACAGAGGAGATTGTAATAGTTTAAAATACACCTGATTCCCTGTTCTGTTCTGTGGTTAGGTTATGTTAAATCAGCAAGTTTGTCGAAGCACATTTCAGTGGCTTGGGCAAACTTCACAGTCATCTATCCATCTAGCATTCAAGCCAAGAAAAGAGGGATTTAGAGCATAACTTCCACACTGCTCTGATGCGGTTTGGAGGTCTCTACGTTCGGTCAATAATTTACATAGTACATAGATTTGTTTATTATTAGCCCTAGTATATATATTACGCAACAGGACAATATTTCAATATAAAAATTGCAACGTAAACAAACACATTGACATATTCATACAACAACAAGCGTTAAGCGTATAATATATTATTATACATGTTGCCTGCGTAGTGCGTGGGCGCATATTATCGCCACTTATTAAATAAATAGATATCTACTGGATATCATTTCTATATATACAAATTATTGTGTTTGGAGTTCATGCGATAAATGTAGAAATTACTTAAATTAATTTTATTCGCTGTTTACGTTAACTAGTATTATGACTGAACAGTTTTTGATGGTAATAATGTTGAAGGGAACGTTACAAAATTAACTAAGTACCTCTTAGTCACTATCCCTTGGTTTGTATGGTGAATACTTATAGGTGAATACATCGTTAAACTGTGGTATTAGATATTAAAAATCTTTTCCCCTATGGCAATATTTGGACTGTGGGCCAAAAGTACGTAAGCCAATTAGTCATGACATACGTACAGTACCTATTAGAGAAATTAACAGAAGCCATTTTGCAGCCATCACCACGCTCGCTCTACCTACGTTTGATGCCAAGTTAGTAATATCTAATGATTGAGAATGTATCTACGAGTACCTAGTAGGTAAAGTGAAATGGATTTTTTGTTTTATTGCGTTCGTAGGTACAACATAGGACAGAAATGGACAAATTGAATGGACCAGTGGGTGATTCAGTAACTCCGTTTCTCCGTTTCTAACATTGAATGATAGCCACCGAGTTCATTTTTTAAATCCATTAAAGGTTTTCTATGAATAAACATTTCAATGACTTCCAGTGAAGCAGCAATGTAGAACCAACCAGTGGCTATAATTCATTGTATAATACATAATTATGAACTACATATAGGTAACTCACGTTTTAGCGGTGCAGGGGCTGGTTGTGCCGCTGATTCTGTATTTTCCGCTTTGTCAGTGCTCTTCGTATCCACTGGTTTCAGTTTCCTCACTGTCCATGGAGGAGGAGCTTCTGTGTCTTTCTCTTTGACCCATGGTGGCCTGAAGGTTTCCCGCTTTGGAGCTGAGCCCCTGTTCACGTTACCGATTGGCATTCTGGTTTTCTGTGGAGAATTTGTGTATTTTGTGTTGAAAATACTCGTATGTCAAACTATCACACTAAAACCAAGCTAAAACCTAATGGTCCTAAGAGTCATTCTTCTTTAGAACCATTAGTTTTTGAAAATTCCGACTTTTTTGGCGATAACTCAAAAAATATTTTTTTAACGAAGCGACATAGTTACTAAGTAGTTCAAAGCTTCTAAGTAAAGAGAAAAAATATATGTTTTTGTTGTTAATACCTAACAGCTTTTTAGTTAAAGGACGGCAGTATGTCGGCATGGTAAGTATAACTTGAACTGTATACTGTAGACCTATATAATTGTAGCTCAGACTCTAGGATTAATGGTTGAAATTCAATAACTTCAAGACCACTTTAAATATTATATTGCAATCGTAGTAAAATAATGTGAGATATTTATATTTCACCGTGCGTCGCGGCATACATTGTTTACAAGACGTAAAAAAAATCGATAAATGCAGGTCAGACTTGCACACGAAGGGTTCCGTACATCGTACAAGAAATAACACTTTTTAATATCATTTCATTTTCATGGCGGACATACTCGTATTGTATGGCGGTATTGACGGACATATTAGGTATTTGTTGTTATAGCGGCAATAGAAATACACATTCTGTGAAAATTGCAACTTTCTACCTATTCATATTACGGTTTACGAGATACAGCCCGCTGACCGACAGATGGACGGACGGACGGACAGCGAAGTCTTAGTAATAGTGTCCGGGTAATTCGGGTACGGAATCCTAAAAACAATGGAATAAAAATAAGTCATCGTGCCACTGAAGGTGGTTTACCACTCTTGACCCAACGAAAGTACGCTTTCATTTCATCGTTCACAGCTAAAAACACGGCAAAGTGCGAGTCGAAGGATATGAGAACCATTGAGTGATTCATAAAAGGAGTCATGACCCTCAACAATGGATTACAACGACGCCCAGAGAGATTGTAGTTTTACTACATCAAACTATCAAAATATCTCTTCCCTATTCCTACTCTTAGGTCTATAGGTACATTGTTGACTTGACCGTGTATATATAATAATTTAAAATTTCATGTTTTTCTTCTGTGTAAGCATTTTCAAGTGAACAAAAGCTTACTGTAAATTGCCTTACAAGTTTTCTTGAAACACTTTTTAAGTTAATTACTATAAAAAGTATGATTTTAATCTTTCAACGTTTAGATGATCCGTCATTATTTTTTGCATGCTTAATTTTACAGCCCAATCAGTTGTTATACCTACGGCTATAATTAATAAATACGCGTTAATAATAATTGGATACATAACAAAAATCTGCGCGTAAAAACAGTTCAGGTTATTTGAATTTGATCCTAATATAACCGAACATAAGGACAACAATATAGAAGCTCCTATCCAGATGCTATCCGTATTAGTTCGTTATTACTATTTGCCAAGATATTCGTTCGAAGTTTACGATCTTTCATGAGACCGACCGGCTGTTTCGTTTTCCTGCACAGTTTAGCGATGGTAGATATTCCAATCCTTTCTAATAATACAAGCAAAGCTGTCAACAACTAGACCAAATGCCCTGAAATCATCGGTAAAATTATGTCGAAAATACACCTTTCTTAGAGCAATTTTTTTTCTCATTTTCATGTTTTCAGTTTTTCAGAGTACAATTTGAGTTCATTGTTGTTGAGTTTTTAACAATCTACAAAATTTGAAAATCTCTAGGAAGGTATTATTTACTTAGGTAGGTATCTAGTTTGAGATACTTATGCAATTTTAAAACTTTGCTAAAAGATTAAAGACTAAATAGGTAATATTAGGTATCTATCGGTGCAAAAACTATCCTAAATGTTTAATTTCATTTCCACGAAACGTTTGTAATCCATAAATCATTTTAACTTTTTGAACTTACCTATCCAATTAAGTACTACCTAATTACTAGTTTAGAAGTGTCAAAATCTAAATTAATCCGTGTTATCTTACGCTGATCTATTGTGTCTGTGTGTGTGAAGTGTAACACACAAAAATATGATACGCACTTAACAGCAAGCACTGAACACGACACTTAAATTTTCAACTGATCATTATTTGAAAGCAACTTTTTTTTTTCTTGAATATGTTAAAAAAAATGTTCAGGACGCGACGTCAAGCGCGCGTGATTACAGACTACCAGCGGAATTTCAGCTTCGAATACACTGGAACTTATAAATAGGTGCGGCATGATGGCATGTAGAACGTATAATTCGGGAGTATAAGCTCTCTTAACATAATAATATACATATAACTTGTGGTAAGTATTAGCAACTGTTCACGAGCACGACGAAACGTCATCTGCATCGTTTTTAGGGTTCCGTACCTCAAAAGGAAAAACGGAACCCTTATAGGATCACTTTGTTGTCTGTCTGTCTGTCTGTCCGTCCGTCCGTCCGTCCGTCCGTCGTATCTGTCAAGAAAACCTATAGGGTACTTCCCGTCGACCTACTTTATCTTCAGGTACATGAAGCATTTTTAGCAAGTTATACCTATTGTATTGAACGGTGTCTGTCAATGTTAAACACAACACAGGAAATAATAAAAATAGAAACCGTGACGACGAAACGCTATTTAAAAAACACACCCGGCTGTTCAGATACATTTTACAAAACAGTTGTAAAATCATCTGAGAGTAGGTACGGTACACCTACCTACTTACACAGCTCTGTACTTAAGTAAAAGGGTTTCTAATAAAAAATCACTCTGAATTAATTGACTACAGCAAACATGATATTAGCATAGAGTAAGGATGATAAAGTTATATACTGTGCTAGATTAATATGTATAGTCCCTGCGTATGAAAAATCCGCTAAGTATGTATTTTTTTTTTTAGAAATTTCGTTTTTGGTGTCATTTTGTTTGGTTTTAAAAGGTACACGCAGAAACCCGTCTTTAGCATGTACATTGTACCTACTTATGCTAGTTCAAGAGATAAGTTTTTTAGCTATGTGACTTTGATCTAAAAGTAAAGCATATTTTTTCAAAAAACTTAAGTGTAAAAGAGTCTCCTGAAAACTTGTGATTGTCCACATAGCGGAATTTTCAAGCGCTGCTAGTGGCTTTTACGGTATGTACATATTTTAGTTGTTTTGCCCCAACAAACGTAGTTCAGGTTGACGAATCTCTGACAAAGTTGCATAGAAGCAATCCCACCCTTGCCTTGGGGGCTGCAGAATCCAAAGCCGATTGTGCTCTACTTTAGTGTAATATTAGGTTACATTACTTATCACATCACACTAATATTATAAAGGCGAAAGTTTGTATGTGTGTGTGTGTGTGTGTGTGTGTTTGTTACTCTTTCACGCAAAAACTACTGAACGGATTTGGCTGAAATTTGGAATGAAGATAGATAATATCCTGGATTAGCACATAGGCTACTTTTTATCCCGGAAAATAAAAGAGTTCCCACGGGATTTCGAAAAACCTAAATCCACGCGGGCGAAGTCGCGGGCATCGGCTAGTGGATTGTATAGCTACATAAACACTAGCTCATGCCTGCAAGTTCGTCGGCGTGAATTTGGTTTTTAAAAAGTCCCTTGGGAACTCTTTGATTTTCCGAGATAAAAAGTAGCCTATCTCACACTCCAGGTCTTTATCTATTATATTCATGCAAAAAATCACGTCAATCAGTTGCTCTGTTGTGGTGTGATTGAAGGACAAACCAATAACTTAACAAACAAACACACTTTCGCATTTATAACATGGGTATTGAGTTGTGATGTTCCGTTTTTAACCCCCGACCCAAAAAGAGGGGTGCTATAAGTTTGATGTGTGTATCTATGTATCTGTCTGTGGCATCGTAGCTCCTAAACTAATGAACCGATTTTAATTTAGTTTTTTTTGTTTGAAAAGTGGCTTGATCGAGAGTGTTCTTAGCTATAATCCAAGAAAATCGGTTAAACCGTTTGAAAGTTATCAGCTCTTTTCTTTACTGTAAACCTTCACTTGTCGGGGGTGTTATAAATTTTAATTTACACTTGTATAGAGAGTAAATACTGAGCTGGCCTTTTTCAGTAGAATCTACTTTCTGAAGTAGAGTCCTATAGAGTAGTTATCATTAGTTGTCCTACATGAAATAAATAGATTTCATTACAGTTAATTTCATTTCATTAAAACTAAGCGGTTTAGATCTAATTTTCCTATTAAATGTACGAGTTTGCACATCTCGATATTGTAGATGCTAACTTGTACTAAGACAAGACTAAATGTGAAGGACCAAGGACCTGTCAATATACCTACCATCATTGTTACTCACATTTCGCAAAATAAAGAATCATATCATTTCATTTCAAGACTACACGATTAGAACTCAAGGTAAAGATCCAATCATCCACGTGGTCGAATGCCATGTTATACAGATGGATATCATTAAATTAACCATTGTCCCTTCATTCTAATTATAGCGAAGCCACCGTGGTTCCTGACACGCCTGCATTTGAAGCCACTCCTTTATATATGAGGAATATTCATTGAAGTATGACGGCCTATCAGCTACACAACTAAATACATAATATGTTATTCTTATAAAGAAATACCGAAACACTGCCAGTGTTTCGGTATTTCAGATCTGTTCGGTATCACTGATCGACCTAAGCGATCCTCAAGAATGCCGAGTCAATGGCTAATCTTTTAATCTCAGGCTATTTAGTATTTTTGGGGTTCTCCGTACCTCAAAAGGAAAAACGGAACCCTTATCACTTTGTTGTCTGTCTGTCCGTCCGTCCGTCCATCGTATCTGTCAAGAAAACGTATAGGGTACTTCCCGTTGACCTAGAAAAGGTAATCCGAAAACCATGTATTTTTATACCTAAGTAGTTATCACATTAGCGATCACAAACTTATATTTGTAGTTGGATATAATTTAAGAAACAAAATACATAATTACACCTATTCATCCAAGGTACGAAATCCTCTCCGTGCACGAGTCCTACTCGCACTTGGCAGATTTTATCTTAAGAGGGCTCTCTCCGTCACTCGTTTCATACAAACGTAGTTCCAAATTCATTTGAATACTAAGCAACCAAAGTCCATGAAATTTTGCAGACATATTCTAAAAACTAATATCTATGTCTGTGGTTTACCAGATTTCTGTTAAAATATTCGCTTTCAAAGTTACGCGGTCTTAAAAATTCACATACAAATCTTTGAGCCCTTGTAATTTTAAAACTACATATTTTTAGAAAAATCTAAAACACCACAGAATAATTACCTAGTTACCTACCTACTAAGTACATGCTTAGGTAAGGTTTAAAATAATTAAAAAAAATCATCCTTCTACGATAAATTCAGTTTATGAAACCTACTTAAGTACTATAAGTCGGTAGTATTTCAATTTTCTAATGATAATTAAGTACTTATTGTAAGAAAATGCTATCTTTTTTTCTATGTCCGTGGATGTACCTACCTACCTACAGTACGAAAATGCTTTCATGCTGCTATGAAGATATTGTAGAGAATACGGTGTAGAATTCCTAGGGTTTTCTTTGACCTTAAACCATTAATTACTATACTACCTACGCACCATACCTTTCAATTGGACCAAGCATGACATCAATAATTGCGCAGTGCGACTTAATTTTAGAGATTAGGAAATAATAATTATGATTAAACAATGTTTTTCATTGACGTAATAAGTTCCGATATATCTTAATTACGACGAGTACCAATAAAATCCCCTATTTCTTACAATTGCAACATTATTCATTGCATTGGAACTATGTATGTTCCGGGTAAAATATAATACGAAAGGGCGCCAGAACCTAATGCATACATATTCATTAGGTAAATAAATATAAATAATTTCGTACCTGCTGTGATAGGAATAGTGTAATAGTCATCTTTATTACTAACCATGGCATTACCTTATATTATACCACAGGGGAAATAATAGACTACGATCTACTTCTACAGCACTAAAAATATACATTACTTACGTCTATTTCTATTATTAAAAAACCGTTGCAATACCCAATCCACGGAAAGAAGTTAGAATAGCGCTCTCTCTGTTACGTAATCCCATACAAATGATGAGAGGCAAAGACTCGGTGGGAGCTAACCATTTTGAATCACCATCAAATCTTCACTTCTTTCTGGGCATAGGTATAGGTACCTACTACCTAGGTACTTACTCTTAAAAGGTTAAGGCTGAATAAAGTGAAAGCTTAGTACCTATTAGTTAAATCAATCATCATGTCTGCGATATATGTATACCCATAAACAATAAACATGATAAATTTCGAGGTAAGTTCAAATCTTGCGACGGGTTTTTTTATTTCTTTTACTAAACCGATTGATGAAAATCCGCACACTACTTTCATCAGTATGAAAACACAACGTTATTAAACTGACTTCCAACCCCAAAGCAGTGATTTCCATATTAACCGTGAAAACAGAAGCCAAGTAGATACATATTATTATGTTGATTACAATAATTATTATGGGCGCGCTGAAGTCAGAACAGACTTAGATAAGCTCATAATAATTATAAGGTTATGGGTAAGATGAAACCATACTGAAAGCTTTCATGGTCATCATTTTTGCTTTTGACTTAAATACATATATACCTACTTATTATTGTCCGTACCATCACACTAATATTATAAAGGCGAAAGTTTGTGTGTGTGTATGTTTTTTACTCTTTCACGCAAAAACCACTTTTTGGCTTGGATTTGGCTGAAATTCGGAATGGAGATAGATAATATCCTGGATTAGCACATAGGCTACTTTTTATTCCGGAAAACCAATTAGTTTCTACGGGATTTCGGAAAACCTAAATCCACGCGGACGAAGTCGCGGGTGTCAGCTAGTCCATTGCATTCAAAATGATTCAACATCAATTGTTCAATTATTACGCCCTAAGCTACAAGGTTTTGCGTCTCAATTTTCTGTCAGTTTTTCCCCTTCTGCTTGTCAGGGTTGAATTCTTGTTTACTTGACCTTTAACACTGCCAATTTATGATTTATTCCTTTAAAATTAAGCGAGTAGGTAGGTGAAGGTACTTCCCCAAAGGGTTTTAGAGGTTTTATTTTATAGCCTTATATTAAGGGATCGCAATATTTTGACCAATACTTAGATTAAGGATTAGTCTGCGCTCCAATCAAAGATCAATCCTTAATTTAAGCATAGCTAGGTACTTCGAAGACAGCGTCCTGTATATATAAAAAAATAACTTTATAAATTACACTCTACAAATGGAACAGATTTTATATACCTATGTCTGGGTATAGTACCTACTAGGAATAATGGGAGGTAAGATTGGATAAACTATTTCATATCATCCATAGAGAAAACGGAATGCAAGACAAATCAATTCATTTTTAATAAAGATAAGTTTAGCAAGAAACAGTTAAAAATTATTTTGCTATAATCCGCCAACAGAAAAAATCTGTATGGTCAAACATGCAGTTACAAGCTAAGCACCGCTTACCTCCCCAACCAAGCAATAAAGCCAAGTTCCCAAGCAAGCACTTAGCTAGGTCATACAGGAGCTCATCGTGATAAAAATACTAGGTATATCAAAGTAGGTAAATTACATATTTTTGTATCAGGATTGCGAGACTTATCTTTACGTTTCTTCTATCATCTTACTAGAGCTACAGATAAAAAACCGATCAAGTGCGAGACGGGCCGCCCACTTTTAGGATTCCGTAAATAATTATGAACATCATATTTTAGGTGTGTAAAACATTTCTTTTCCGAGCTAGAACATCGCAATAAACCGTGAAAGAAAACTCCCAAATATGTTTGTTTGTTTTGGTCATCGCTTAAAAACTATTTAACCGACTTCGAAGAAAGAAGGAGGTTCTCAATTCGTCGAAATCTTTTTATGTTACCCGATTACTCTAAGACGCCTGGACCAATTTGGAAAATCTTTTTTTTTCTTTGCAAAGTATACCCTACTTTGCAGGTGGTCCCATATAAATTTGGTGAAGATCTGATGAATATCTTCGAAGATGGATAACAGAACTCCTCAATGGATAATATCTTATTTTTCTTTTGAAATTTTTTTATTTCTTTATAAATCGTTGTTTCAGTAGGTATTTGTTGTTTAAATACAGTAAGTCATTGGCACATAATATACCGAAACTTCGTATTTCTAACTAGTTTAGTTTTTGAGATAGCCCCCGTCACAAAAATGGTTTTAAGTGATAATTTTGACGCCCCCTCCCCCCCATTTCCTTATTTTTTGAAATAAAAAATAAATAAAAAAATGTATTCGTACTTTAAAAAATGATACCCCAATTGCTAGGGTAAGAAATAAAATTTGTCGGCCCCTTTTTCATGTATGGGAGCCCCCCTGCAAAATAATTTAATTGAATTTCTAATTCAATATGTACCTTTATGGTTTTGGGTCAATCTTCTACACCAAATACCCAAATTTCAGCTTAGTCAAGTCATTTAGTGTAACTCATTGTGTTTACGAGCTAGATAGAGACCTGTGACACGCGGACAGACAGACAGCAGAGTGACATACCTAAATAGGGCTCCGTTTTTACCCTAAGCCTACGGAACCCTAAATTCTATTATCTAACAGGTAGGCCCATTTTGGCAGTAACGTATGACCTACTGAATTCTAATAAAAAGCTGATAAGGAAATCGACGCGCGACGCGATGTCAACATAACATTAGAGTCTAAACACTTAAACAGCAATACAGTCGCACTGCAGAGCCGTGGAGAAGAAGGGACCTCTGTATTCAGGTTCAAATTCAAATTCAAAATATTTTTATTCAATTAGACTTTTACAAGTTTTTTTTGAATCGTCAAAAGCATCTACCACTGGTTCGGAATGCCTTTCCTACCGAGAAGAACCAGCAAGAAACTCGGCGGTTGCTCTTTTCAAAGATTTGATTTACAATATCATACCATGTATAAAAGCAATTGAAGTCCCGCGCATTGCTGGAGCGAGCTGCAGGTCAAATCCACACAATCTGGCTTACTTACTTACCTATCTTTTAAACTTATTGGTCACGGTTTAATTTCTCCTTCATATCTCTTCTGGGCACGGGTGTCGTCTAGAATGAGAAGGGCCCTGTAACTGCGCTGGTCCAGACACTGGTAGACTTCACAAACATTTGAGAACATTATGGAGAACTCTCAGGCATGCAGGTTTCCTCGCAATCTTTTCCATTACCGTCAAAGCAAGTGATAGTTATTTAATTGCATAAAACCATCTTAAGAGCCTCCCGACCTCCTGAGTAAGATGCGGTCGTGTTAACCACTAGGCTATCGCAACTTTTAAATTCATCTCCTTAAGATCCTCGAATGGATTGTAGGATTTTTGCTCAGTATAGCCAAGCGTATAGATTGGAAGACTATAAGATATCTTAAGAACATCGGTGCCCGGTGCCTCCCCGGCGCAACACCAGTTCAGCTCATCCCGGGGAAAATGGTATCCTGACTTAATACGCCACGCTCGTGCTATAACACTTAGCAAACAGCAAACTGGGAATTAAAAAGCTGGAGTCGCGTCTACGTTCCTTCGTTTGTGTCTTTTTAACCCCCGACCTCAAAAGAGGGGTGTTATATGTTTGACGTGTGTATCTGTTTGTGGCATCGTAGCTCCTAAACTAATGAACCGATTTTAATTTAGTTTTTTGTTTGAAAGGTGGCTTGATCGAGAGTGTTCTTAGGTATAATCCAAGAAAATCAGTTCAGCCGTTTGAAAGTTATCAGCTCTTTTCTAGTTACTGTAACCTTCACTTGTCGGTGGTGTTATAAATTTTTAATTTACACTTGTAAATACTACGCGTCTCTATGCTTTACGGTGTTGACATTGAAAATGATTTGATACCCTTGTGTTGTCATATGAATTAATAGAGAAGCCCGTCTTCATGAGTTTCTAAATATAAAATACCTACCAATTTCCTATAAATATATAAGAATATGTTCCATTTTAATGAAGATCTTCGTTTAGAAGCCAGTACGTACCTATAGTTCGTGACAGGTCGAGGTGGCAATCGGGGTATGAGGCGGGGGAATGTCCCGCACACCCGCACGTTACCCGAGCTCGCCCGCATCGGGTTAGCGCGGGGGCTGTGCGGGTGTGCGGACATCCCCACCCCGATTGCCATCTCGACCTGTCGCGTACTTATACATTGTATTGCTTAAACAAGTGCAAATTAAAAATTTATAACACCCCCGACAAGTGAAGGTACAGTAACTAGAAAAGAGCTGATAACTTTCAAACGGCTGAACCGATTTTCTTGGATTATAGCTAAGAACACTCTCGATCAAGCCACCTTTCAAACAAAAAAAACTAAATTAAAATCGGTTTATTTGTTTAGGAGCTACGATGCCACAGACAGATACACAGATACACAGATACAAACGTCAAACTTATAACACCCCTCTTTTTGGGTCGGGGGTTAATAAAATACGAGTAACATTCTTTACATGAAGATTTAACAGCCGAAAGTAATAATTCAATTCAATCTGTAATATTTCGATAGGTCATTTAGCAACGTTATTATTTGCCAATAATAATAATTGTATGGTATTTTCTGACAATGAATAACGTCGATAAGGGACTACTTATCGAGAGATTATGGATGATATGATATAGATTGTGGCCGTTAATGTGAACTTGACAATCTAGCCGTAGGATTAACATGAGGCGACCTTGTTACTTTGCTTAATAATATTATTAAAAAAAACCGGTCAAGTGCGAGTGAGCCCCGCGCACCGAGGATTCCGTACTCGGTTTTTTTTTAAACATTTTGTACGATAAATCAAAAACAAAAAAAAAATACTTAAAAAACAAATAAAATCTGTTTTAGAATATACAAGTAAACCCCATTCATATGATATCCCACTTGATATATATATTATCTTACGTTGAAAATTGAAAATATTAATTATTTGTTCATGAACACATTTTTTTTGTGATGTATCAACAAATTCACGGGATTTGGATTCTATAAGACCTGCCTACCAAACGTGATTCTAGGTCAGCGGGATATATACCCTATAGGTTTTCTTGACATACTCGACAGACAGACAGACGGACAGACGGGCAGACAGACAGACAACAAAGTGATCCTGTAAGGGTTCCTTTTTTCATTTGAGGTACGGAACCCTAAAAAACTCAATTAAATCGAACTACTTAAACTAAGTAAGTAGATTCAGTAGACGCAAATGATGCATTACGATTGCAATCGTTCACCTAATCGATCATTTCAGTGTCTTCAGAATTCAGATGCCATGACGATTTTTTCAAGTGTTCAAGGGAAAATGTGATTACCCGTGACAGGCTACTTATAACCTCTCGACGTATCTACTGCCTATTACGTAGCAAATCACAGCACGATAGATGGTATCGCAAACTGTACCTAGTGAAATATCTCCGAATCTTTTGTGAAGAACCGATTACTTATCGGTCTACCAGTAGCATATACATATAAACACGTCCCATTGAAAGACATTGTTCACTGGACTGTGTCAGCGCGCACATAAAAAGGGATTTGCTTGTGATCAAATATTCTAACATAAAGGTAAGATCATACATTTTTATTCAGGGGAGGGACACTTTATACATACGAGTATGTACTGTACTCAATGTCAGCATTATTATCTAATCGAAATACAGTTATTTTTGGTTCTGTTTACAATATGTAAACAAAAACAAAATCCTTACTTCGGCAATTATAAATTTAATCAATTCCTCTATAGTAATTCTATTTATCAGACACTAAAAAGAGTTTTGTGAGTAACAATCTAATTGAAACTTTTTAATCGATCCGGATAAAACAAAATCACTACCTATTTAAATAAGATTCTGACTTTATCATTTATCTCTTAAATATAACTTAAAACTTGTTCTCAAAACTCAAAATTTTCAAAGTAGGTAGGTAAGTACCTTAGTACTTATTGTCATTTCAATATTTTGAGATTGCACTTCATTTTCCCTGTAAACCTGTTTTTAATAAGTTTAAAGACACGACAACCTTCTCGTTTTTAGGGTTCCGTACGCGAAGGGTACCAATGGGACCCTATTACTAAGTCTGCGCTGTCCGTCCGTCCATCTGTCCGTCTGTCAGCAGGCTATATCTCGCGAACCGTAATAGGTAGAGAGTTGAAATTTTCACAAAATGTGTATTTTCTATTGCCGCGGCCGCTACAATAAAAATTAATAAAAATTTCAAAATGGCCGCCATGAATATTAAAAAGTGTTATTTCCTTATGGTACGTAACCCTTCGTGTGTGATCCGACTCGCACTAGGCCGATTTTTTTGCTTCTTAATCAATACAAATTTTGATCATTCGGTATTATTATGTGAGGTAACATCAGACTCATTCATTATTGAAACCGGTTTGACGTATTGTAACATTTTGTAACTCCGATCCATTCCAATCATGTGAGTTGATTAAAATATTTCTATTCCGAAATTAAATAATTGTCTCTTGTTTTTAATTTGCTAAATATAGAATATAAGCAACAGGTTGAGAAGGCAATCGAGGTGGGACACCCGCACGGTGTGCGGATGTGCGGGGCTCCCCCCCCCCCCCCCCCCCCCCTCATACCCAGATTGCCATGTCGATCTGTCGCGTACCATAGATAGAACCATTAATTTAGAAAATACGCCTACCTAGAAAGATAAAGCCAACGCGGCTTAGCATTATATTTTTTCTATCGGACTGTCAAGTAAATATAGGCAGGTGAATCATACTTTGCGGTTCACTTTCGTGACCTAGTGCCAGAGAAAGTTAAGCTTTATGAAAAATAAATATTTACCAATCTACAAATACACATCAAAATGTAGTACTCGCCATTCCTGACTTTATAACTTTAACCAAGATCATTAGCAAGCACTGAAATTATAAGATCTCAGTGCTTGCTAATGATGAATGATCAGTGCGTGCTCAGTGTCACTCTTAATCATTCCGAAAAAACAGACTAAAAAAAACGTTTATAGGTACCTACTACTAAAAATTAAATAGAGTACATATTTACACCTCCCAAGTACACAAACAAACAAACAAATACCCTGGATGTATTTACCTAACTATAGTAAGAATTAATTTTATATGTATGTATATTGTTTCAGAACAATGATCCAACAAACAGTCCTGACACTTGTGGCTATATTTGCCAACGTGATTGCTCTACCAAATCCACGGATACTCGGAAGTAAGTTGTTCAACGCTGCAACGTTAGGTCCATTGTAGAGCTTTTCCCCTTTATCTTCGCTGGCAATCAATTTCAAACCGTCGCTCGCGTGGACTCACGCCACGGTCTCGGGGGCGGCGGCGTAAGGACTAATCAAGCCTTAGGTTCAAACTGCATAGGTGGCGCTCTTAGGCAGATGTCAATCTCTCCAATTATTTATTTCTTCGAGCCCTAGGGCTCACGGAACTACGGAGCGGCTCACGGAGTTTCTTGCTGGTTCTTCTCGGTAGGAACGGCATTCCGAACCAGTGGTAGATTATTTTGACGATTCAAAAGCACTTGTAAAAGTTTAATTGAATAAAATATTTTGAATTTGAATCCCAAGACTCACGTACTAAAATATTTGCAGCATACAAAGACTTCAATCTAATCACGCGAGATGACTGGAACGCAAGGCCTGCAAGGAGTCCAACATCATTGATTACACCGGTGGAGTTAGTGATCATCCACCATAGCTACGCACCCGCCGCGTGCTTTAGTACTGAAGACTGCTCCCGGGCTATGCGCTCGATGCAAGACTACCATCAGCTCAGCAACGGCTGGGATGATATTGGCTATAAGTAAGTACCTAATGAAAATTGATATGTACACAGGATTTAGGAGAGCCAAAGTCTGAAAAAGAGCGACATGGCTCAAAGGGCTAACAACCTGAAGTGACAGTAGTTAGGTGGCTTATCTGTCGCAGAAGATACGGCAGGGTGTCAGATGGTGTATGGCGCCGGCGTGACACTATCCATAGAGTGAAATAAAATGTTACTATGTATTTTCAACTACTTAGGTAGGTAACTTTAGACTTTAACTCGTGACTTCGTCTATGTGAAAGTAAATTTTTAACTTCCGTGGAAGTTGTCCATCTCAGAAGGCAAGCTTTGTGCCTCGTCAAGATCGGTTCTGCGTTTAGGTGATAAGTGAAACACATAATATAATATATCATAATTCATATATATAGACAAGCTTGTGCAGTTCTACTTACCTGTGACTTCATACCATAAAGGAGTTTTATTCACATAGACTTCCGCATTTACGAGTAGGTATCATGATAGGTATCTCTTATTATCGCTTTTACAGGCTATTTGACCTAGAATGAAGTTTTTTCAAAATCCTGCAGGAATTTATGGTATTCCCGGGATTAAGAGTAATGGGATGTCCGTCTCCGAAAGGCAAGCTATCTCTGTACATCATGTAACACTTTTTGCTCAGTTTCGCGATAGGCAGCGACGGGCAAGCTTACGAAGGGCGAGGCTGGAACAGGGTTGGCGCGCATGCAGCTGGCTTCAACTCAAGGAGTATCGGCATCGTGCTTATTGGCGATTGGGTTTGTGAGTATTTTTTTACTATCCTTTCACTTATATATGTATATTGATTGTGGACACTTTAATAACTACCAAACTATCTTCCAAAGCCACCATGATCCAAATTTCATAGTCGCTGATCGTTCCTCCCTGTGCTAGGAACAATAGGTATGTACGCAGAGAAACTTTCAGCTTTGTCAGCTCAGTCTGGCACGCACTGGCTCTCTCTCTATAAGGTTTGATTGTGGATAAATAAAATCAAGCAACGTCATAAAGTCACTGCATTCCAAACTTTGTGTCATAATCATAAATATTACTTTATAGGTACTTATATTAGTTATATTACTTACTTAAATTCTACTTATAACTAAATTTGTATTATTTTATGTTATCCTACAGCTACATCTACTTAATAAAATTTTAACGCTGAAATGGACAAAACCATTTAAAACCAAGCAAAATATTATATATTTATAATATAGATACCATATTTGAAAAGTTAGGAGGATAAAGCTTGATCAATACTACTTCATAAATAGGTTAAAAACGGTATTTTACATTCTTTTACACATTTCCCAAAATTGATGAGTAATGAGTTATTGTAGTTAATATGTGAACTTCCAAAATTATGAAGGGTAAAGGGAAATCCCAATTTAAGGTATACAGTACCTAACTATATCTACCTAACAGCACAGCTAACAGTAAGTAAATTACATATTTCAGCAATCGTGTATTCGGTCATAGACCGCTAAAATTGAGGTTATCATATAAATAATGTTTTTTGAAAATATAATTATTAAAATAACTTTTAATGGTAAAAAAACCATTTTATAATTAGGTAGATATTTTTTCATTTGCATATCTGCATACCTACCTAATGAATTTTTAATTTATAACACCTACCAAAGGTAAAATAATATCTTCCTTATAATATTATTACATGATTTTTATACATCGAGGATACTTACAGCTATGGTAAGGTAGGTATACTTTATTCCAATTGTACAATTCAAATATAGATAGATAGATGAAGGACTTCGTCTGTGTTGGTGTTAGCTGGCGGTCGTGCTCTGCCTTTTTGGAGTGTTTTTTTTGTTAAATCTGACTGGGAAGCGCTCTAAGGGGGTGCCGTGCGTATGTCGGCGAGCGCGGGCACAGACGGGGTCCACAGTGACGGATTAACCCTTAATCAAATTAAGCAATTGCCTAGGGCATCACGTCTGAGGGGGCACCAGAAGAAGCACAAAAAAAATCCGCCCTTAGGGCATCACGTCTCACTCATGTCACCAAAAACCACACCAAAAAGTGTTTCTAGGGCTAATTTGAAAATTCGCGCGTTTAAAGTTGACATAGAGTCCGATCTAGAGTCATAACCCCACTCCCGCTTGCCCACTCGCTGCCCGCTTGTGCATTCGACAATTCGAATGCCCCCGAAAGCCGCAAGGCGCATTTCAATAAATAAATAAATTATGCTTTGGTTTTTATTGTTGTCGCACCTAACTACTCCACTTCTAAAGTACGTTACATCTCATCATCTTATTTTACAAAAAACTAATGTTTTTAGGCGGTAAAGGTTTAAAGACCGATTCTAGTTGACATACGGATAGGGGGGCCCCCCCCTCTATGTCAACTAGAATCGGTATTATATAGGCATGGATTGCTTAGGGCACCAAGTAGTCTTAATCCGTCACTGGGTCCATACTTATATGGTTTAACTAACTTGTTACAAATAACTACAAACTTGACATTGGCTAATCTTTGTAAAGTCTGGCTTTACAAAGATTAGCCAATGTCAATTAGCCGAGAGAAAAAAAATTGCCAAAAGGTAAGTAGGTAGGTACATATTAGTTCGCGACAAGTCGATATGGCAATCGGGGTAGGGACGCCTCGCACGTTCTCACAGCCCTCGCGCTAAAGTGCTAACCCAATGCAGGATAGCGCGGGTGACGTGCGGGTGTGTGGGGCGTCCCCCCGCCTCATACTCCGATTGCCATCTCGACTTGTCGCGTGCTATAGGTACCTTTTATTATACACAGTAGCAAAGTTAATGGTCAAACCATCGACCTCTTAGTCTGGGGATCCGGGATTCGACGTGTGCACGTCTAACTTTTCCGAGTTCCGTGCGTTTTAAGCAATTATATTCATTTGCACAAAAACACCACGAGGAAACATGCATGCCTGAGTGTTCACCAAAATGATCTCAAAGGTGTTAGTCTACCATACCAACTATGGCCTTACTTTTTTCATTCTGAGAGGAGACCCGTGTGCAGTAGCGTACCGGTGATTAGTTGATGATGCTGATGAAATCTAATAAATCGTTTAATCACACTTATAATAATATTATAATGACGAAAGTTTTTGTGTATATATGTGTGTATGTGTGTGTGTGTGTATGTTTGTTACTCAGTTGTAACAGTTTGTTACTCACGCAAAAACTACTAGACGGATTTGGCTGAAATTTGGAATGGAGATAGATTATGCCCTGGATTAACACATAGTCGAATTTTGAAAAACTTAAATCCACGCGGAAGAAGTCGCGGGCATCAGATAGTTTATTTATAAAAATTGCGATAAAACAAGCAGGCGGATCAAATGATCATTCATGTTTTGTTGTTGAATTACTATGCTTATAAGTAATATTCGACAATTTCGTTAGAAAATAGAAATTGAACTTTATTTTGTTTTCAGCCGCAGTACCACCTCAAATACAGCTGGAAACCACGAAACAACTCATCGCAGTCGGCATAGAACTCGGCTACATAAGCCCAGAATACAGGCTGATCGGCCATAGACAGGCCAAAGCCACAGAATGCCCTGGAGAAGCATTGTTCCAGGAGATTTCCACCTGGGATAGATTCACGCTTGTTGTATAACGGACACCGAATTTGTAGTTACTAACATGGATATAATATTTAAAATGTTATTTAGTTTTAAATTAATAGAAATTCTATCACAAAACAAAACGGAATTTACGGTGCGTCTAGACAATAACTCAACATGTTATAAAATATTGTTTTAACCCGTTATATCACATATTTAGCAATAAATATAGTCTTGTTAAGTTATATAATGGGATTAAATAATGTTGGTGTGTAGCAAGTTGCAGCAAATGCTAGTCCCAGTGCATTTTTATAACTATATTACATACCTATATCTACCTAGGTTTGCGATGGCAGCTTTTGAAAATATGTAGTACATGTTATATAGTACATACATATTGTATATTGTATTGTAATTATAATAAGTATAGTATTTGTGTAAAAATAACTTACTTATGTAATTATGTAGTGTATTTTGTGCATTGAAACCCAGCGATTTATTCCATTTTATTGTAGGCATTTTTTTTTATTTTTTATACGTTTGCATAAATAATAAGTTTTTTTACATAAAGTATCAGATTTAAGTGACAACATTGACTCACAAAATTAATTACCCAAAAACGGCTAGAGTTCCAGCGCTTTTCATAATATACTTAAGATGCTTAATAAAATATTGTTTACCGTCTCACCCATTATAGATATCGATATATCGAAACTTAAGTACATAAGTATGTATAACATTATTACAACCCTGGCGAGTATCTATGCATCATGAAATTATTTTGCATTTAATGCAAATTTACAATATAAGTACCTACTTGTCACAATTTCCCGAAAGATCGGAAATTAAAAATGTAAGTATTTTTTATTAACAACTGTTTTCTGTGATTGAAAATAAAAAGATTTTTTACAATGCTGTATATTTATTTATTTAGTAAGTACCCTTAATTCCATTATGTATTTCGTTTTGAGGAGCTCGACACCTTATTTGATACAAAGAAGCACTCTGTAAAAAGTAACTTATTTCAAAAAAACTTTATTTAGATATGCCTACGATATTGATATTTAATTATGATAGATCTACGCGATTACTATAAGTACGTATATTAATAATTAATTATTATATGTTTATATTTATAACTCATTATCTAGGAGTATTATTAACTAATTTAATAAGTTATTATTCCATTTTCAAAATATGCTGATGAAAATATAATAGTAAACACTAAACAGCCACAACTGGTAGAAAAAGCCTAAAAAAGGGCTTTAAAAACTAGAAGGATTACGATAGAAAACAAAAAATACCTACAATGTGAATGTGAACGTATAGCTTCTAAAAATAAGTGGCTATTCACCCTTAACGAGAAAAGCTAATACGTAGATACCAAATGAGTAGCTAGGTATATACCCTACGTAAATAACAACGGAATAGATCAATTTGCAAGGTACTTCCCCGGTCACACTGGTCACTTCCCGAGTAATATAAGATTTATCTTGATATAAATCTTATAATCTTGGATCACTCGATTATAAATGATTGTGCTCGATATGTTATTAATTATTATCTTAATTACAAAATTAGATTCATTGATAATTCTGGTAATGGACTGACATTGTTATCTTTTTAAAATCAATTAAAAAAAATATTTTTTAATTTTAAGTTTCCGCCGATATAAAATCAAATAGATAAGTACAATTTGGAATCATAGAGGTCAATGATTCTGTGTTATCTTATCTGGCATTGCATGACGTAGATAATTTTATTGTATAATCCGTAAGAAGAAAAACTAAGCATAAGAAATGGCTAGAATAATCTTACTTTAAACTGTTGCACAAGAGCAGCCCTTATACCTAGGTACACATCTGCTGAATTGAACACAGCGCTTTCTTTTATTCAGGTAGGTACTAGGCTAGTACCTACCTGAATAAAAGAAAGCGCTGTGTTCAACTACTCCTAGCCCGCGATTTCATCCCATGAATTTAGATTCTCAAAAATCCCGTGGGAACTTCGATTTTCCGGGATAAAAAGTAAGTTTTTCACTTTTCAAGTCTTCAACTACTTATATACATGTAAAAAATGTCAGTCCGTTACTCCGTTGCGACGTGATGGAAGAACAAACCAACAAATCAATAAATAACTTCCGCATAATTTATCGTCAACATGATCAACCAATCGCCGCCGACCTCACCACAGAGCTCGGTCTCCTCTCAGAGGGAGGAGGGTTTTGGTCATAGTCTACCACGCGAGCCAAGTGCGGATTGGCAGACTTCACACACCTTTGAAAATATTATGAAGAACTCTCAGGCATGCAGGTTTCCTCACGATGTTTTCTTGCATATTTATTTGTTTAAGGTGCATGAGACGGGTCTGCCCGCGAAATTCAAATTTAATTTGGTTTTTCGTAATTTGTTTGATACGACAAAGACGTAGGCTTATGGCATTCTAATTCCGACAATGGCAATATCATCTTCACAGGATTGAAAGCGTTTAGTTTAAGAAATTAGTCAAAATAATGAGTTTGACATGAGTTACTCACAAATTAGTCGATACTATAGCTAATTTCTTAAACTGGACCATTTCAAGTAAAGATTTTTATATAAAGGCTTATAAAAGGTTTTAAGGTGAGGATAGGATAAGATATTGAACTCGGAATTGAACCCCGGAACCCACGAACAGGAGGCCGAAATCTTAAACGTAAAGGAAAACATCATGAGGAAACCTGCATGCCTGAGAGTTCTCCATAATATTCTTGAAGGAGTGTGATGCCAATCTGCACTCGATCAGCGTGGTAAGATCACCTTTCTCATTCTGATAGGAGACCCATGTGGGCCGGCAATGAGTTAAGATGATGAATATGATGTTTAATTGCCTAAGTTTACGTGTAGGTGTGGACTGTATGGGCGTAGAAAATTACCCAATGATTCATCCCACTTAAGAAAATAATACAAGAATAAGAATTACCTACTTCGAAAGTTCTTATGCACCTACTCAAAGATAAAGTCAATTTAGTAAACATGTAACTAGTGATATCGTATTAAAAAAAATAGATTAATATCTTTGTTTTATCGTTCTGTGATGATGTTAAAATCGAATGACGCTATGTTTAACCATTTTTTATCGCAAGTGGTTGACTACTGACGACGCGACAAACACAATTTCGTACTTAATAATATAATTATTTAACTCCATAAGCGGTAAAGAACCACTTTTTTCTAAGAACATTTTTTTATTGATTTCAGACTCGTGAGTTACCTCCACTATGATTCTCTCGACTTGTATTCAACCTAAAAATGTTGCTACAATTTTATTTGTTGAATTTTTAAGTTTCTGAAGCTTTTGACAGTAGGTATTTGAAATTGAAATTCGCAGTAATCTGAGTCCTTTATTTATTTAAGGGGAAAGTACCGCTCTCTTGTAACACAATATAAGAAACGATTTACAGTACGAAGTGTCAAAAGAAAACTACGAAGTAACGTGAACATACATAGATGTCTAATTATATATTTAGTCGTAAAGTACATAAATTGTGAAGTAATTATGTCTTTATCTAGTGCTTATACGGCGTTAGTGCTAGTCACTCACTTGTTTTTAGCGACTGGATGTCCGCAGCTCTTGGGTAAGTTTATTTATATCTATTTTAATTAATTACGTCATAAACAATTTAATTAAAATATGTTTATATAAACTATAAAAAATTAATAAAGTTTTTTTCATAAATTGCTTACGTTATTATAATATATTAAATAGAATATGAAAATATCTTAATCGTACTTACTTGTGTAAGTTCACCTGCACACCTGCTAAATAATATATTATGGTCTTCAATCTAAGGTCCAGTTGTATGACAGGCGGTCACGGTTATCGTTTGACCGTTACTAAAAAGTGAGTTGCACGAATCAGTATAGGTGCATAGTTACTTAGATCATTAATTAAGGATAAACTTTTGGTATAAAAGTTAACAAACCTGACTTGTGCAACCCATACCAGAAGACTAGACAAAAATCAATTAAAGACAACCCCAGTTGCATTTTTTATTGTGAAATAAGCTTGCGCTTGACAACACGTCAACAATCACGTTAAATTAAAAGCTATCATGAGGTCTACTTTGGCGCGTTTGCCTAGAAGAACCGAACTTACTTTTACTGATGATTTTTTATTTCTTTAAAGGCGTCCAAACACCATATCTTTTATACTCAAGAGAAGAATGGGGAGCAGTTCCCTCAACCGATGTCAGGCCCTTGACGATGCCTGTCCCATATGTGATCATACACCACACATACCTGCCTGCAGCATGCAACACGACAGAGCAATGCAAGGCGGCTATGCGATCTATGCAGAACTATCACAATAGTTTAGACTGGGGCGACATTGGATACAAGTAAGTGTTTTGAAGGTATTACCACGTGTTCTTGAGTAGAGACGCATACTATCATCATCATTATCAATAGATAGAGGTACAGATAGAAGTCCACTGCTGGACAAAGGTCTCTTGTAGGGAATTCCACACGCCACGGTCTTGCGCCGCTTGAATCCAGCGGCTCCCTGCGACTCATTTGATGTCGTCTTGCACCTAGTGTCTCCAGTAGCTGTTCCTTACTTCCAACGCTGTTTTCCGGTGCGAGGACGCTATTCTAGCACCTTATAGGAGCTCTTTTCTAGTTACTGTAACCTTCACTTGTCGGGGGTGTTATAAATTCTTAATTTACACTTGTGTTAATGAGCTGTCAACAACAGGCCACACCGCTTTCATTCACTAGCGAACGGATAAAGTATAATGGTCTCTGAAAATTTTCCAATTGCATTATTAAAGTGGGAACCTCATGACATGAATATTTATTGTACTACATAGGTAAATAATATTACATTACATATATTTCACGCATAGAATAAAAGCAAAAGTATAATTAATAGTAATAAAATACTAAAAAGCTAATAGTAATAGTAATAAAGGTAATAACATTTTTATACACTTTGCCCCGTATTATCTATGAATGTCAACTCTATCGATAAAATAAGACCCTACCTATCTTCCTACGCTACACTATGTTACACGCTTTATTGCAGATGTAAAAAAATATTGATATCAACTGATTGTTTATTAGCTTGTAGTATTTACATAAAATGTACAATTAATCACTATTTAAATTATCTCACTATTGTTAGCCCGACATGTGTAGCAAATGTGTACCTACCTACCTATCTTTCAATTCATGACTGGCGCGCCTCCCATAGTAGATAGGTTGATGGTCATTTTCTCTTTGTCTGGAATTTCGAGGGGGGTTGGAAACCCAGTCAAACCAGCTAGTGTTTTGGACTAATCCTTCTCAGTTTGAAAGGAGACCCATGCTCAGTAGTGATTGGATGATAATGATTAATGATGGTTTGATGAAGTACTGGTAAAGTAACTTTTTATTAATATGTTGCATTGTTACAGTTTCTGCGTAGGCAGCGAAGGCGGTGCTTACGAAGGGAGAGGCTGGCATGTCCGCGGCATCCACGCTGGTCCGGCCAACAACTACAGTATCGGAATATGCCTTATTGGCGATTGGAGAGGTAACTATTAAGAGAGCTCTCCATGATAGCGCAAAGTGGCGTATGAGAGCATCTTACTTACGTTTTTACAACGCAAGTTGCGAAAATAAATTCTATTTGGACACAAACTAAAGACAATTGAGATATATATTAGTAAATAAATATGTACTTATAGTGAATAAATATAAAAGTATGCCATACGTTGTTGAATGAGCTATTTTTTAATGCAGCCAATCACTTGAATAAACCCTGCAACCGATTCAGATAGATAATGATATTGTGAAAGTGATACGTCGGATCAATAATAATATCGTAATAAAATGAATAATAACATATAACATGATTATGTCAATAATAATAATTATAATCTTAAATCTGTTCTTCCCTTGCTATTTTGATACCAGCTATAGATCTCAACTCGATCGGATGAGCATAAATATAGGTAACGAATAAACAGACAGACAACGAAAGATTAATTTTTATTGTAGAATTATGAAGTACGCTTAGACATTATTTTTAAGAAAACCGTGAAACTTACCGGTAAGTAAACTGTAAATAAAATGACCATTATTCTTCACAGTGGAACAGCCACCTCAACAGATGCTGGAGACGACAAAGTCACTAATCAACACAGGCATCCTGAATGGGGTCATCAGCCCCACGTACAAGCTAAAGGGACACAGTCAGATCATGGCCACGGAATGCCCCGGGACTGTGTTACTCAAGATTATATCAACGTGGGACCATTTCTCCGAAGGCCCATTTGTTATCAATAAACAATAATATATACTTACATTTATAGTTTTATTCAGTCTGCCTGTCTGTCTGTTTGTGTGTTAGGTGTAACTATATCGTTCAGGCCACTTCAAGAGATGCTGGGGATGACCAAGTCACTAATCTTGAACCGAGTCATCAGCCTCAAGTACAAGCTAAAGGGACACAGTCAGATCTTGGCTACGGAATGTCCCGGGACTGTGTTACTCAAGATTACATCAACGTGGAACCATTTCTCCGAAGGCCCATTTGTTATCAATAAACAAATTATATTATATATTTTATCTGGGAGTTTTCTTTCCCTCTTGATTTACCTACTCTATTGATCCTCAAGTCGGGGAACGATGATGATAACAAGGTTTTAACCCATTTTGGGGTTCCTTAATAAAATAAGGAACGCTTATAGTTTTATTCACTCTGCTTGTCTGTCCGTTTTGCATGTTAGATATAACTACATCATACAGGCCACTTCAAGAGATGCTGGGGGTGACCAAGTCACTAATCTTGAAAGGGGTCATCAGCCTCAAGTACAAGCTAAAGGGACACAGTCAGATCATGGCCACGGAATGCCCCGGGACCGCGTTACTCAAAATTATATCAATGTGGGACCATTTCTCCGAAGGACCATTTGTTATCAATAAACAATAATATTATTTATTTTATCTGGAAGTTTTCTTTCCCTCTTGATTTACTTACTCTATTGATCCCCAAGTCGGGGAACGATGATGATAACAAGGTTTTAACCCATTTTGGGGTTCCTTAATAAAATAAGGAACGCTTATAGTTTTATTCACTCTGCTTGTCTGTCCGTTTTGCATGTTAGATATAACTACATCATACAGGCCACTTCAAGAGATGCTGGGGGTGACCAAGTCACTAATCTTGAAAGGGGTCATCAGCCTCAAGTACAAGCTAAAGGGACACAGTCAGATCATGGCCACGGAATGCCCCGGGACCGCGTTACTCAAAATTATATCAATGTGGGACCATTTCTCCGAAGGACCATTTGTTATCAATAAACAATAATATTATTTATTTTATCTGGAAGTTTTCTTTCCCTCTTGATTTACTTACTCTATTGATCCCCAAGTCGGGGAACGATGATGATAACAAGGTTTTAACCCATTTTGGGGTTCCTTAATAAAATAAGGAACGCTTATAGTTTTATTCACTCTGCTTGTCTGTCCGTTTTGCATGTTAGATATAACTACATCATACAGGCCACTTCAAGAGATGCTGGGGGTGACCAAGTCACTAATCTTGAAAGGGGTCATCAGCCTCAAGTACAAGCTAAAGGGACACAGTCAGATCATGGCCACGGAATGCCCCGGGACCGCGTTACTCAAAATTATATCAATGTGGGACCATTTCTCCGAAGGACCATTTGTTATCAATAAACAATAATATTATTTATTTTATCTGGAAGTTTTCTTTCCCTCTTGATTTACTTACTCTATTGATCCCCAAGTCGGCGTAAGATGATGATAACAAGGCTTTAACCCATTTTGAGGTTCCTTGATAAAATAAGGAACCCTTATAGTTTTGTTCAAACAATAATATTATATTTATCTGGGAGTTTTCTTTTCCTATTTGCCTACTCTTTTGATTTGGCAAAGTCGGGGTAGCAAAGTTTTAAATCTATTTTTAAGGTTCCGTAAAAACACCCCTTACAGTCTCATTTATTGTTTTCGTTCATTCTCAGATCGCCGGTTATCTCGAAAATTTGAGCAAATAGATTCTCATAGTACTAATTATTAATTTCCACTCGCATGAGAGATATTATGTGTATAATAATATGTACTAGTAGGTAGGTACCTACTTGTTCATACTAACCATTGATATACTAACGGTTATTTAAATATACGTTGTCAACAAATTGCTGCGATGACGATAAAGAATCATAATAATTACGAAGGCAAATAAAGGTCTAAGTACAATCATATTTTACTCGTGTAGTACAATGGAAGGTTTTAGAATGCATTTAAATGCAATACTATATTTGTTTTTATCACATCTGTTTATAGGGCAGTACAGTCGAGGTGAAAATTGTACCTATATATTTTTTCTTTTACGTAGGAGTAGGTATGATAATAACATGATAGTACATTTGAGAAAATGCATTTAAGCTGCGATTCCTTATGCAAGTGACGTTACAAGATGCAATTTGTATGCAGCTAGGGCAGTGGAAACGTAAACCTGTACGTCAGCTGCAGATTGCGTGTAAGTAGGTCTTGAACATGTAAGTATAACGCACAACTGCAAGTGCAATGCAAGTGACAAGCTAACGCTCACTTGAAAGTTCTGGCGCGAAACGCTTGCAAGTAATGTAACCTTGCACGCAAAGTGCAAGTAAATTGCACGCACGTGACGTCATAATATCTGCACGCAATAACTTGGATAATGGAAACGCGAAATGAAAATATTTTGATCAATATACTTGTATTTTAACATTGTGAAAGTTTGTTCGTTTGTTGGTCTGTCCTGTAATCACGCTGCAATAGAGCCACGGATCAACGTCATTTTTTGCATGAGTGACCTTACATTTTATCCCGGTATGTGAAACAGAAATTCCACGGCATTCTTCAAAACCTAAATCCACACGGGTGCAATAGCTTGTATTAAACAAATATTTGAATTTTTTCAGCTTTATTGAAAAAACATGTTTTACTTATCGTGTACATTTTTTTACTATTTTTATTCAAGAAAGAAAAGATGAAGGATCAAAACGAGGTGGCTTGCGGTTCAGCTCCTTGGGATCAAAATATCCATGTAGGTGATGTAGGTAAATTAATATAGTCACTTATTAGGACTCTACCATCCGTTCGGAAAGTAGATTTTACATCAAATAATATGGTCACTTATTATGACTCTACCATCCGTTAGGAAAGTAGATTTTACTGGGCTGAGCGGGCAAAAACTTAGCAATTAGGCACCTACTTTTTTTAAAGGAGTTATTTCAGTGTATTGGGAATTGGGTTCGTCCATCATAGGACAATTAAATACGTACGACAGAGGTAATTAGTTTGTTAAAAATATTATTATCTAAGTTTTGTTTACCTACTGTTTGTTCAAAAATAATAAATAATATGTTTATGACCTCTTCCAATCAGATAATCGCGTGCGTTAGATTATTAGATACAATTAACACGTAGGCTAGTGATATGAAAATCAACAAAAGGAAAAAAACCAGTGTAAAAACAATGTACATTGTTTACCTAACTACACTGACATTGTACCCTCACATTACTGTCGCATGACCTCTAAATGAATTAAAAATTAAAAATGCACAGTGAGGTCGTGACTATTAGGTACCTTGCTCTTCCAAATGCTATTAGAAAATTCTTCAGCGGAGCGATTCGCTAACTCAGTGTCTTACAATAAATGATAGCCACTAAACACATTATTAATCCATTGAAGGTTTTCTACGAAACAATATTTTAATATCATCCAGTGAAGCAGCAATGTAGATTATAGAACCAACCGACCTCGGTGGCTATCATTCAGTGTTAGATACTGAGTTAGCGACTCACCAAGCTTTATTCTCTATCCCGTAGGGGTTCAGAAAAATTTCCTTGTCTACAGACAAGACATCTTTTGTGGATAATGTACCTATAAAGGGAACTTTTGTTCACACTTTCAGCTTTCTAAGTCCAAAGGGTTGAGCTGGGCGTAGATGAGTCACAAAATCGGAAGTCGGTATAATTTTACCTAAAACTATAACAGTCAGACTATAATATAACCATTGCTAATCACCACAAAACGATGACGACCCACGTGAGCCGACATCAAATCAAACGTGATTCCTCATAGGTATACCTAAGGATAATTTAGTTTATATTCATCATTTTGCCAGTTATTAATTACAACTGGCTGTTTGAAAAAAAAAAAAAACGATTTCTTCCTCTTTCCGTCCTTCTTTAGGTCAATTGTTTTCCTTCTTCCTACATTATCCTTAATAATTTATGGTCCTTTTTGTTATTCCACGAGTAATGTGGCTAGTTACTAGCTGGTACTTTATTTTGACCATGGTTACAGAAAATCGACACGCCGTTACTTATTTTAGTTTGAACATAATAATATACGAGTATACCTACAGTCTTATTCATAAAAATCCCTTATTATAGGTTTAAAACGTTCATTAGCTAAAATGCTCATTAGGCCTATTAAACGTTCCATAACTTTCTTTATTCATAAAGGTTCAATAAACCTCTCACAACTAAATTCTCGCTATAGGCTAGTTTCGCTTTGTTATGTTGTCGTTCTGATGAATTCATAGACAAAATTGCAAAAAAACTGGGCTCTACACAGAGAAGTGACGCAGGTGTGACATTTGTTTTCGGTCAATTGTCTGAGTTCTGGAGGATGGTTAGGTATTATCGTTCGGAGTTTTGTTCCGATTTATTTAATTAAAAATGGAAACAGGAAGGAATTTAGAAATTAGCGTTAGATTTTATTATACTATTTAAAAAAAACATGTATTAGGTAAAAGTATGTATTAGATACAGTACCTGGACATTCATGGAATAAAATCCTTTTTTTTTTAAATTGAAAATATTACAATAAAACATAAAGCTAGCCTTATCTAATTACTATACAATGCTCACTGCTTACTATACATTACTCATGCCCGTGTGGAATGGTGCCAAGAATACTGGCTGCATTTCCACGCTTGACAGCCAGGCTGATCCGTTGCGCAAAAAATGAGCCAGCCCTTTTTTTTACCCAAATCCTTCTCGGTTTATGTAGTTAGGTACTGAGCTGCATCACCGCCATATTTCTTACGTTAGAAGAAATCACATACCTATGTAAAGCAATGATTACATGAAAAGAAACTTCGAAATTAAGTAGGAACTTTTAGGTACCTACTTCACGACGTCCGTCCCTAGCATGTTGTGGCAGTTTAAAACTTGCAACTCTAGTTAATTACCACAGCTTTTCGAATCCAGAATAAATAACGTACAAAATAATAATAATTACAATGCAATGACACTAGAATCAACCAAAACAAAATAACCTCACTTCAATCTTGCATATCAAACAAATTATCAGCTGTTAAGACAAGACGGCGGCCATGTTGTTCTTAAATAAGGGTTTATAGTAGGGTTCAGCCTGTTATAAGTTATGGAGCCGTTATTGAACACTTTTAGCACTATTGAACGTTTATGAATAATGTTTCAATTGAGAACTTTGCTTATAACAAGCTAATAAAGCTTCTACAAATTTTTATGAATAAGACTTTGTCTATACTAATATTATAAAGAGGAAACCTTTGTATTTTTGTATGTTTGTATTGAATAGGCTCAAAAACTACTGGACCGATTTCAAAATTTCTTTTACTATTACTTAGAGGGATTCTTCCGAATCCGTATAGGCTATATTTTATCCCGGAAAATAGATAGGATTTTTCGTGGTAGTGAAAATTGTGGAGTAAGGCGTCGAAAAAACTGCCGTACGTTAACGATTCTCGCGAACGCTGCCTAAATGGTTAGAGATGTATGGTTGACTTCTATAGAAAAGTTGTAGAACTCAATAATGCCTACAAAAAAGTCCGCGATAGTATAAACCAAACATTTATATTTTAGCCATTATAACCACTTTTCCATACAATAAAAGTAATTAAAATTATTAGCCTATGTTTATTGATCATATTATTATCGTCAAATACTAATCCTTATCCAAATAAACTATTTATTGAGATAGGCTACTTTTTATCCCGGAAAATCAAAGAGTTCCCACGGGATTTCGAAAAACCTAAATCCACGCGGGCGAAGCCGCGAGCATCGGCTAGTAACATATAAGTAGATTTGATGAAAATATTTTAAGTGAAACAAAGGTTGTTTCATATAATTACTCGAATAGGTAGGTTCTCGAAGTCTCAGATTCCACTTTTTCGAATCGGAGTTATCTCAAATTGTTCCGAACATTTCTGTTCGTTTTTCTTATTTTTATTTTCCACTCCAGATTTTTCAATAGCTACAATGAAAGAATTAAAAATTCTCCTGCTGTTTTGCATGCCTATTTAATATTTATAGACATTATCGCTTCCTGGATCGAAAAATCGCAGTGATCTACGAGTTGGCTTGGTCAATAATCCCACAATGTTATCAGGTAGTTTACGTAACTAATAATCGGAATTTTAATTCTTTTTTATACTACAGTTACTATTTGAATGCGAAATAAAGAATACAAAAACTCTTCTAAATAATTTGGTAAAATCATATAAATTAATGCCTATCTTCATATCTAGCTTCTTTATAGAGATAACAAAGAAAAATATTATGAAATAATAGAAACTAAATAATATGGAGATACAGATAATATTATGAGTAGTGATTTGTATCATCATATTATTATTGTAAAACTAATCACTATAGCCAATTTTGATAAAATATTGTGATCTATAGGTAGTGACAATCAAAATCGTAACAGACCTAGTGATTATAAAGTTTTTATTGGAAATTAGCCACCTTCCGTTACGATGTCGTCATATTAATATTAATAAAACTACAAAAACTTTAGGTATGCAGGTAGGTACCTATACAAGCTTTATCAAACTTACGTTTGTATGGGCAAAACGGGTTTAATGCTTGTTTTAAGCCGCTCTAAAGTTTTTTATAGTAGGTAAGTAAATGTTCTTCATAAAGTTCAACACCACTTCATTAATAGGTATATAAAAAATCAAGATAACTAGTGTTTCGCCGCGAACTAAGACCTTACATTAGGTACAGTATCCAATAAGTTAGTTTTAACTATATATTTAATAGTTGTTAACTTTTGACATTAGATACAAAAAGTTGAAAACTAAAACCCGACTGCGATCGTCTTAATAAACGCTGAAATGTTAGAGTAAAATTGTTTTTCTGTCGCTTGGTTATTAAACGGACGGACGGACAAATAGCGCTAAACAGGTAGAGATATGACCTCTGCGCTCTTTTTGTATGGCCAACAATTATTTTCTCAGCAAGCGGTCACTAAACCTGCTAAATCGTTTAAAAATTTAAAATAATAAAACAGTAGATAGGTACCTATCTTATAACTAGCTGTTTTTTTTGTTTATACATATTTTTTTTAAAGAATATTAGCCATTTGAATCATGACTAACATTCCCCTTTCCCCTCCGACTAAGCATTTAAAGCTTGTGCTAGGAGTGGGTACGACAATAGTGCAACGGGTGGGGTTCGAACTGCCGATCTTTTGGATTTCAGTCCGCTCCGATAACCGTTGAGCTATTGAGGCTTTATATTTATTGATAAATGATATACCATATACACATATCACTGTTATATACATAGTTACCTAAGTACTTCATATTTAACATAAGTGAAGTGACTTATTTTTGCAACAATTTACGAACTGCGGCCATTTTTACTCTGCTTTTGACTAAAATTAAAATTTTATAGGTAGGTTATTCTTTAAGAGTGTTGAACCGGTATGAGTTATTTTAAAGCTATTTTGCCCCCCTATATTTTATTAAACACTGCATTTATGTAAAACATTTATAAACTACTTTGTAGAATATTTCCTGTTTTATTAAATTGACAGACAACATTTTGCAATTTATTCATAGTTTATCTTTTATTGCCTAAAATACCAAAAGACTATTACTGAATTTTGGATTTCGTGTCATCTTTGACGTTCACTACATCAAAAGTTACTTGGTCGATTCTCACAAAGAAATATATTTACCAAAGAAAAGGTCCTGAACTAATAAGATGACAGAACCAAATCTTTCGTTTGGCATTTTTTACATTATAAAAATTCAAACAAAAAAGTCATAATTTCATAAAACTACAGACACATAAAACTGTCATTTAGGTGGGTTATTTATCTTCATTTATAAATAAAACTAAGTACTCATTAAAGAAGAACATATTGGCAATATATACAGAAAAAAAATCTAAATTTAATTAATATTTTTTTCCAAAAAATAATCTTGAAACACACTACAAAACCGTGCAACGAGCAATAGTAAATTGAACTAGGAAATTAGTACCGGCCGAGGCCTCTCCGAGAACGGACGTAACGCTTGTTTGCTTAGCAATTGTTATCGGATTATTTACGATTTACCTGAAATTGTAGTGCGACTATCACTTCTCAATACTAGGTATTTTTAATACTCGCTATTTTTTCTTAAAGATAGATAAAAACTTTTTGTATGTTTTTAAATTGTGTTTATATGATGCTGTAAGGAATTGCATTCCTAAATCCTGGTGATCCCTCGGGATTTTTAAAGGATCATCCGTTTAGATGTTTTTACGTGGTACAGAAATGCGTTGCATCCCGGGGACGTGCTATTACGGATAGGCTACTTTTGTCCTGGAAAATTAAAAGTTCCCACGGGATTTTTAGAAACCTAAATCCACGCGGGCGAAGCTGCGGGCATCAGCTAGTTAATAAATAAGTATTGCCTCGAGCAAATAGCTGCATTGGTATCTATTGTTCCCTTTCATTGAAAGGGAACAATTTAATTTTCAAAATTTGAAAAGATTGTAAAACGCGATTTCGGTAGAGAATAGATTAATGCCTATCAGAGCAGTGGCATTGATCTATATTTTTAATAACTTCTAAAAATTAAATTTTTAACTGTTTAAATTTTACATGGGTTTCACATTTATTTCAAAAGCTTTTATAAATTTGTAAAACTCAATACTCAAGGTTTCATTATACTGTTTGTGATAAGGAAAACCATGTTTTTTAAATAAACCGAAAGTTGAATTTTGTATAATTAGTTATTGACTAGAATAATAACTTTTCAGAATTAAATATTCTTAAAGGCTTATAGTTTTACAGTTATTACCGGCTGACAATGCTATATGCCAATACCCTTGCTATGTGTCCTAGCCGCTAAATAAAATTTTGATGATTCATCGTCCTTTTATGGCATTAGCGCGGTTTCTTGTATTCCATTATGATTTCTTTTTTTGCATTTGCATAATAGCATTAGTTTATTGTCTTTTACAGCATTAGTACGGTATTTTGTATTTAGATTTTGGTTGTATACATTGTACACTCTAGCATAACACCTGAAACAATAGGATAATTACTATCATTTGCACGTGGTCAACCCTCGTGGATCTTTATGATGGTTTTATTTTTGAATAAAACAATTCTTTATCCAACTAAGGGAGGACTGAGTTTTCGGCAGCTGTGTATAGTACGTGACAGGTCGAGATGGCAATCGAGGTATGAGGCGGGGGACGTTCTGCACACCCGCACGTCACCCGCGCTATCCCGCACCGGATTAGCCCAGGGATTGTGTGGGTGTGCGGGGCGTCCTCACTCTGATTGCCATCACAACCTGTCACGTGTTGTGTTGCGTATTTGTTTGTTTATTGGCTCATCGATTCACTTATTACTGCCAAACTGCACATTAAATTTTGATAAATGAGATCTCTCTTTGGATTAGCTTTACCATTCCGTATGTTAGAGGCTATATTGTCATATGTCATAAAATTTTCCGATATGTCATAAAAGAACTTATCATAATCAAAACGAATGTAAGAGATATAACCTACAAAACCCAAAAAGTATATCGAAATTGGTATTACCTACACAAGACATGAAAAAGAAATGTATATCAAGAAAAAATAAACTTGAAATAGATGGATCGAGTTCGATATCAAATCATAGCAGTTACTATGAAAATTTCGAATACATGTATATAATGATTTATACATATTCAAATATAAATCAATCATCTGCGGTGAAGTCTTTAAAAGTAGTTGGTAGGTTTTTGTACTTTCAGTTTTGAACTTTATCTTATTTTGTTTTTGTATCCTGCTGCTGACTCGCGTAGCAGTGCACTTATTTTTGATGAATAAATACCTACTCAAGTGTAACATCTGCATTTTTGTACCTGTTAATCCCTTTCATTGTACTGCCCATTGTTTTGCGCTTACGGTAAGTACGATTTAGTACTAACAATAAAATTTGAAAAGATTGTAAAGGACCATAAATAAGAAAAATTGCTCAATGTCTTTATGAGTATTAGTAGCATTGCATTATATTTTCGATAATATTGCAAATTAAATATTTAAGACTGTTTAAATTTTAGACGGATTTCACTTTTATTTTACCAGCCTTTATAAATATATATGTGAAAATTAATATAGTAGGTGTAATTATTTATACTGTACATGATAAGGGAACCATATTTTCGTAAATATGTATAAGGAAAGTTGAATTTTGTATAATTTCTTGACTCTCTTATACTTACACAAGTATATAAAAGATTAGTATTAAGTACTGACTACAATTATAAGTTTTATTCACTCGTACTTAATCTATAAAGACAATACACTGTTTTAAAAAACATCACTGTTTTAAAAAAAACGACAAACTAACACCACATACTTAAAAATATTGAAAAAATAATCCGTTTGAAAATCGTCTAGGATCAAAACGGTTTGTTATAAACTAAACTGAACTAGGTACGTCCGTTCACGGAAACAAACAAAGAACCTCGGGTAAACTTGCCAAGCAGGCTCATGCGTTAACGCTCTTAAGTAATATATCTTTCAAACCTCATTTAATTACAAGTTTGCCGATTATGGCAGGGATTTTTCTTAACTGCAAGTAACATAAATAATGGTCCAATTAAACTTTAAAAGAACAAAAATTTTGTACGTAAGTATAATTTAAATTCTCATAACACGTTTTTTCTCAATAGTATTTTCGCCTCGATTCATTCATGAAACGGCCGGGGATAAACCTGGGCGTGCAGCCGGCTATATACATAGCTACCTCCAAGTTTAATAGCTATAGTATGGTCACTACTGTCAAAGAATGGACGGTGAATTTATTTTTCTTGTCTTGTACTTATGCAGAATACAAAATTTTGCATTTGAATACCAAAACAGTAGAATATAACATATTCTGTGGTTTTAATATCATTGGGAAACGATCTCATATCGTTGTATAAACTTTCACGGGCCTAGGTAAGTTGGTTTTATTGTATGTTACATTCTTTATAAAAATAGATGTAAGTCTAGCGTATAATGCGAACTGATACTACACAGCTTAATGCTAGGCAATGTAGAGTGAATCTAAACAAATATTTTATATATTATTATATAGCGATTTTTGTCTGATTATATTTATGATCCAATTAACATTAAAAAAAATAGAATTTTTCAAAATATAGGATATATTTTGAATATTTAGATTCCAAATTAGGACCATTAAAATTCGTTTTTTTAAATCATTTTTTTAATATTAAGTGTACCTAGGCATAAAATTTTATTTCTTACTGACAGAAAGCCTTACTAATTTTAGTAGGTACGTAGGCAGATCAATAGTAAAGTAATGTACCTACTCAGTTTTTATCCATCTTAACTTCTTACGACACTTTTTGTTGCTATGTTTGAAGTCGAACAATAAATCTTTGATTTTCTAATTTTAACTCTAGTTAAAACCTATTCAGATTGACTATAGTTGTTAACGTTCTATATAGTTACACTATACGAGGTCAAATCGTAGGGTCTGTTAAAATAAAACGGTTGGCATTACTAAGTAGGTGCCTATACCTACTTACAAACTTAAGATCTATATAGTATACGAGTGAAACTATTTTAAACTAGCTGACGCCTGCGACTTCGTCCGCGTGGATTTAGGTTTTTCGAAATCCCGTGGGAACTCTTTGGTTTTCCGGGATAAAAAGTAGCCTATGTGCTAATCCAGGATATTACCTATCTCCATTCCGAATTTCAGCCAAATCCGTTCAGTGGTTTTTGCGTGAAGGAGTGACAAACATACGCACACACACACACACATACACACACACACACACACACACATACAAACTTTCGCCTTTATAATATTAGTGTGATAGTTTGTGTACCAACTATACAAAATCAAATATGAAAACATCTTTGATCGATTATGGAACTTATCAAGAAATAGTAAATATGTAAAAATCTCGAAACAAGCGCCACATCCACATGTAAATAATGTTGCAGACAAAAGACAAATACACTGTAAGTACTGAAAACATTAGATATGTAAGTGAAACTATTTAGAATAGTATACAAAATACAATACAACAGTATACAAAGGTATGGAAACGTTATAAACGTGATCGATAAGAAGATATCAAGAGATAGATTGTTAGTAATTTATACCTATAAAAATATCGAATCAAGAGACACGTGCGTCGTATCATACTAATTATTCGTAACTATTGTTTCACGTATGTAAATAATTTTGCAGGCAAAGAATTGGCCAAAGAATAACATAAAAACGTGAACTACCTTCCACAGTTAGCACCAGTGAAGTTTGAAATATAATTTGCGATGGTGTTGCTGAAATTCGTTATGTGTACGAACGTTTTGGCCGTCGCTGTGGGTGCGCCCGCACTATTTTCAAGTAAGTAACGAACTTAATATCTGCCATCATTATCATTATCATCAAAACACTGTCATCTCCTCTCAAAGTGAGAACATTTTTGGCCATAGTCCACCATCCTGACCGAGTGTGGATTGGCAGATTTGAACACTGTGGAGAACTTTCAGGCATGCAGGTATCCTCACGATGTTTTCTGAAATTAGTTTCGGAACAGAGGAGTGACATGAGACAGAGGAGTTCTTCTTATAATATTTAGTACATAATATATCGAAAATTCGAAATCTTGACTACAGGCTATAAGTTTCATGAACTACTATTAATACTCCTTCCAGGATAGCTCGCTTCTATCCTTTACTATAGACAGCATCGTCACTTATCACACAATGACAAAATCATGGGCCAACATCGCATAAAGAAATTATATACAGAGTATTTTTATTAATTTGATTAAATTGTTCCTCAGGAGATTTGGACAACGAAGTGATAACTTACGACTTTCCGTTTGTAACCCGAGCGCAATGGTCAGCTCGCACCGCAAAACAAAAGCTGCCTTTACCAACTCCAGCTCCCTACGTCGTCATCCACCACTCTTACACACCCCCTGCTTGCTACGACGGGCCACAGTGTAAACAGGCTATGAGGAGCATGCAAAACTTTCATATGGACGATCGGGGGTGGTGGGATATTGGATACAAGTCAGTTTGTCTAATTTATCATCTTTTTTTCGTCGTCATCGTCCTCTTATCCCTTTCAGATTGTGCATATTATTATTTTCATTGGTGGTAGACAATTTTTTTTTTATAATGATGTAAATGAAGTTGGCTTTTTTTTAGTTTATATTTTTCACATATGCTTTTAAAGTGTTCAACTTAACCCTTCTCGTCATAAATTAATATAACTTAGTAGTTTATGCTATAAATTATAACATAAACTACCTACTAATTTGTATCTTTTATTCCTAGTTTCGCTGTGGGAGCAGACGGTGCTGCCTACGAAGGTAGAGGGTGGGACATTCTTGGTGCTCATGCCCTACATTTCAATAATGTAAGCATTGGAATATGCCTTATTGGAGACTGGAGTAGTAAGTAATCCAACTTATTCAAGTATGTCCAGTTAGCTCTTGAGTAATTGAGTATTTAATATTAAGTATATGTACAGTGTCCAGAATGAAATCTATAAGAACGGATAGAGTTTATAACTTAAAGTTTTTATGAAAATTAACTGGTTTTACTAAACTATCGTAAGGCTAACTATGTTAATCGATGAAAAATTATTCTAATTTCCTCATTTCAGCTACTCTACCTCCGACAAGTCAACTAAAAACCGCTCAAGCATTAATAGCTGCTGGGGTAGAATTGGGATATTTAAAAGAAGATTACAAGTTGGTCGGTCATAGGCAAGTCCGTGACACGGAGTGCCCCGGGGTTGCGCTGTACAATGAAATCCAGACTTGGGACCACTACACACCTTTCCCAGCTTCGGTTGACGATTTACCAAAACTAGAAGAGCTTAAACATGTATGATTTAGTTATATATTTACTAGTTTAATATAGCTAATATTGACAAGTGTAAATTAAAAATTTATAACACCCCCGACCAGTGAAGGTTACAGTAACTAGAAAAGAGCTGATAACTTTCAAACGGCTGAACCGATTTTCTTGGAAGATAGCTAAGAACACTCTCGATCAAGCCACCTTTCAAACAAAAAAAACTACATTAAAATCGTTTCATTCGTTTAGGCGCTACGATGCCACAGACAGATACACAGATACACACGTCAAACTTATAACACCCCTTTTTTTGGGTCGGGGGTTAAAAATATCCATGACATCAGAGGCTATGATTATTTACTCGCAGATATATAATTTTATATAGTTAACCATTTGGTTTTTTGATAAATAATTCAATTCCATCAGAAATTTAAAAAACATATATATGTTACTTGTACCTATAGCATAGTGCGAGCATACTTTTTGTAATAATTAATTTATGTACCTATATCATTTTATTATGTATATTTACAGTTCCTATTATTATTATTTAGATTATACGACGTGATTATTTCAGTTTTTTACTACAATTTTGTTGGTAATTACTAGTAAAAGGCGTAAATATTATTAGTAGATGTTATATTTCTTAGGTGTAAGTAAAATAAAATAAAATTTACAAGTTATTTAATTATTAAATAATATCCTAAGGGCAAAGGTTGGTACCTACCTAACTAATACATCGGTACTTTCCCACAAAATGTGTAGGGCAATGTATATGTTATTGAACTTTAGCTATTATTTATTATCTGACTATGATAAATATTACTATTTGTGTAATAGTAGATGATGATTAAGTATAATATTTAAGCGCGTTGAGTAAATATTGGCCATTGTTTTAACGAAGTAATTATATTGGTACTTTATAGGTATAATAGTAAAAAACTGCAATTATAATGCCTACCTACATGTTTGTGGTCCTAGCATACCTCCGAAAGACACAAATAAATTCAAGTGAATAAATTTAATCATCCACTATTAAACAAGAAGGGCATGATACGTAAATCGAGCGGGACAAGGGCTACGCTTTGCATAATATTACTACGTTACGGGCGCGGTGGGAGTTAAGTGTAGCGTCTTTACGTAGTAAGGTAATAAATAGTATTCTTTGGTCTTCTATGTATAACTCAGTAACTCATTGCAACATTAGTGACATATTTTAGGGGTCAATTAATTACAGACGGCGAAACTTCGAAGAGTAAATGAAAATAAAATGGTAAAAAGAAATATATTTAGTAGATTATATTACCTTCCTACTTCCTAATAATTAGTACATTAGTAATATGTCTATGTATGTACCTAACTAATTTTAGTATTTTACTAATTATAAGTAGTAATGATTAATTTGTACAACACATCTTTATGTATACTAATAATATTTAACAGACAGAGAAATTAAAAAGTAACCATACTCAAATATTGAGGTATTCCCATATAAACGATTTCTTACAACTTGATGTGAGTGACGTAGGTATCAAGATGATTAGATTTTATACATAAATCGCAGGAAAACATCACAGTGTACTGACCTTAGACATCACACGATCGATGACTCATTAATTGTTCTGTTCAAGTTGTTAGGTTAAAATCCCTTTTATTTAAATAATTTTATAATTTTAATGTGTATAATCCACTAAATTTGTGTGATTTTAAAATAGTTAAGTGAGTAAATTATTATAAATCATAATTAAATTATAATTGAATGACAATTAAAATGGTTTATTATTAAACCAAGTTAAAACTATATCTTCTTATGTTGTTGATTTCAAACTACGGAATATAATATTATATATAAATATCGCTCACCCTACTTTTAAATGTCACTGTTCACACTTAGATGTAATATTAGCGATATTTATATATTTTATTATATTTCCGTAGTTTGAAGGTAACTTCAGGATTCTACTTAGGATGTGCATCGCAGTTCGGATGAGATCGAAACAGAATATTAGGTTGGTATGTAGCAGCTCGAGGTTTTTGGCATAAGCAGTGTTGACAGTTAATATAATAAAGGGTTGATAAAAAAGATAAAACCACATAATAAATGGAAATATTTTAATGACAAGATGATTTCACAAAAATAGTTATTTATTACAAATCATTTATAAATATATCATGATGGGTACATCATATAGTCACTATAATATCGCATTTATTTCTAAACATTTGTGACACGTAAAAGATTTAATGACGTTTTTATAAGTACATGAGATTTACACATACTTAGAAATATAGTAAATAGTTTCACATAAGTACATAAATTATACCAATATCACTTTACATAATAACATTCAACATAATATTCATTAAACTTAAGTAGGAACGACTATTCAAATTTCGTTCAACATAGCAAATTTTCCGATATAGTTTGCAATACAGGAACTACAGGATAAAATAATATTTTATCAGACTGATTAAACTAGTACCTAATAGGTATAACTGAAAAAAACTTCATTTAAATTAAGATTTCGATTTGATAATATAAATATGTAATAAGCAGTGATATACCTATTCAAATATAAGTATAGGCAGGTACCTTAAAACAAATCTTTAAATCACAATACTTATCAATGTAAGCATTCCAAACTTTGGTAAATATATTTCTTAGGATCAAGGCACATTGCAACAGAGTCGGAGTGCAGTGACGTGTCTTTTCTAAAACGTTCCAAACAAAGACTACAATATTATACTAGGTACAAGCTTTATCTCCAATACACATTGCTTATGTGCCTAACTGCAAGTGCTTGTGAAAATGTAAAAGAGACGACAACGAAGTACCTACTTAGATAATATAGAAACGCGCAAACGAGGAAATTTTTACTAGGTACTTGAGGATTATGAGTGGAATTGAAGTAGAACAAAAAACCCGTTACTGCACTTTTTGTGCCAATATGCCTCGAGCATTTATTTTAACAAGTGCGAAATAATAATGAAAAATGTATTCTATCTTATTTACTAGTTAGGTAGATAATACACACATTTAGTCAAAAACATTTAATATTAAATTTACATTAAATAATCTAATAGACATCTTTTTCAATATTTGATATCGCTCAGTGTTCATAACACAATTATATTGATAAAGCTTCAGTTGTGGACGTAGGCCTGTCTTGTTAATAAGTTTTCCATAAACTTGGCAGAGACTGCTTTCACTGTGATTCACATGTTCACGTGTAATAGTAGATACATTGACCTATTTTAAAAGATACTATGCCGTACCTCTTTCCATCCTAAACCCAAAACCGATGGATGGCTGAGGTCATATTATTATCTGATATCAACGTCGAATTCAGTTTTTCACAGACAGGTTTTGGATAGAAATCAATTATACGAGTAGGTACGATAAAATTAGATAATTTTAAATAATTTTTTTTCAAACTGAACAACAATGCCTAATATAGAAACATCAACGCAAGCCTTATAATATAAAATACAGTTGTAATAGATATACAATAACATACATAGCTTTAGTTTTGTATAAATGACAATAAGAGAATATAATGGCAATATATATAATGTAATAAAATATTTTTACTTTAAAAATCCATACTAATATTATAAATGCGAAAGTGTGTCTGTCTGTCTGCTACGTTTTCACGGCCCAACCGCTGAACCGATTTTAATGGGTACAGACTTGGGATACATCCCGGGGAAGGACATAGGCTACTATTTATCCCGGAAAATCAAAGAGTTCCTACTGGATAAAAAACCGATATCCACGCGGGCGAAGCCGCGGGCATTCCCTAGTTATATATAAATGCAGGTATCTATAGCAAAATATATAGAAATTGAGTATAATCTTCATAGAGCAATGGACTAAGGGGCGGACTTTGTCGTACGTCGTCGTATAAAAAATAAAAAAATAAGTATTAAATTAAAATTATTTAAAAATAAACCGGCAGTCGCCAAATTCCGTCCCCGAGCTTAATTTCATCCCCATCGGTATATCTTAATTCTTCGGTATATCTTATATCGTAATCGGTATATAAAATAATCATAATAGATCGGTAATCGGCATATCTTTTGTAAAAAAATGTTTTTACAAAAAGGGGACGTTATTTCAAAGTTGAAAATTCAAAATATTTTTATTCAATTAGACTTTTACAAGTTCTTTTGAATTGGGCGACTTTACCTTACAGTTTTGGCATCACTGCTACATTTTTAATTTTTGGGTCCAAATTTTCAAAAAACAATAGGTGCCCGGGTGGTCTACATATTAACGTTCGATTTTATTATTATTAATTAAAAAATATTATTTTTTATGAATGGTCAGCTGAACTTTACCGTTTCCATGGAAATGAGATATCAAATTTCATAAACTAAGTAGATATCTATTTCGTATGATTTCTTTATAGGAATGTTTTATGCCTATATTTATTTCTATAAAATAATAGAATCGATTGAACGTTTTCGATTAAATTATCATTTCTTTAGCCTAATGATTAGTACCTATGAAACTTTACTTAGATATTTTTTATTAAAACTGATAAAAAATCGAAACATACGCTTTTTCAAAAACAAACAGTCATTTTTAAGGAATGACAACATGTAGGTAGTCAATAGCTATTTCCAAGTATTTGATACAAATAGCATCATGATTCGTGTAACAATATTATAGGTAATTGTAGGTAAAATATAGAGTAACAAATTCATACCCAATAATTGGAAGCACAAGGTTTATCTTATAAAGCCTGGTGTACACGATTTATCAAAGATTTTTAATGTTTTAAAATTAATGTAGCTGACATGCACCTTAAAAATACTTGTACTTAAAAAAAATATATTTTTAGTTACAAATAGAATAGATTAATAAATTGTGTTAATCTATTACCTATTTAAATATTCAAAACGCTCGAAGACTGTACCTACCATATTTTTATTAATGGTACTTACGTCAATGACTTCTATACATACTACTGTAGTATACATAGAAGTCATTGACTTACGTTAGAGTTTATGATCTCAATAATTAATTTTTATCTCCATTGTTGGTTTCAACGTAGGTATAAATCACTAATATTTTATTGAAATTTTTGCAAATTTGAAATGTTTTATGTGTCATCATACCTACCTATCATTATTTTACCTATAAAACTGTCCCGTCCGTTGGAACTACTAAATATAATCAAAATAGAGTTAAAACATTTAGGTATTAGTTAAATAGATAATGATTTGCTGTGAGCCGATTAAATTACTAAATAAATAAATAAATTTCCTCATTCATACATATTTTATTTATTGACAGTGTAAATGAGACTTTACTTTGTATATGACCAATACATCATTATCTATGGTATAAAACAGGGGATTTACATGATAATTTAAAGAAAATTAAATCAATTGCGTGATTTACTTAGATATAGGTCGTATAGAATGCCCATAGCCATAATTTAAATAATCATTGTATTCTACAACATCTGATAATATTATACTCATGAGTAACGAAAGTATTTAATGTATATTAACAAGTATACACAATAACAAACTTTCCATACAACCATACAATCTTAAAACATAATTATAATTAAAATAAAACCCCAAATTTTACTCCTAAATACTACATCGGTAGTTTTAGGCAACTGACTCTACAAAAATAAGGTACCTAGAACTTTTTATTTTTCAACCCAGTTGAAATCGAATTTTAGCACGAGCCCAAGGCTGTATGGAATCACAATGCATCTCCTTTAACAGGGCTCTCTCCGTCACTCGCTTCATACAATCGTAGTTCCAATTTCATTTGAATATTAAGCAAAGCAACCAAAGTCCGTGAAATTTTGCAGACATATTCTAGGAACTAATATCTGTGTCTGTGGTGTTTTAGATTTTTCTAAAAATATGTAGTTTTAAAATTACAGGGGCTCAAAGATTTGTATGTAAATTTTTAAGAGCGCGTAACTTTGAAACCGAATATTTTAACAGAAATCTGGAAAACCACAGACATAGATATTAGTTTCTAGAATATGTCTGCAAAATTTCATGGACTTTGGTTGCTTATTATTCAAATGAAATTGGAACTACGTTTGTATGAAGCAAGTGACGGAGAGACCCTTCTTAATTAAGTATATAATTATCTATATGTATTTTATACATTACAGTTAATAATGTTATTATAATATAATATTTATCTAGTTTTACCTGTTTACCTGTATTAAAAATAATACAAATGCATATCACACTTATTACGTTTTGATAATTGAAATGCGTGACTAGGCAAATACCCACAGTATATTTATTAGGTAATTTTTAAAAGCAATCGTTCTTAATTAATTATTTGTTAGTTCAATGTCATAATCGCTCACAATGTGAATTATTGATAGGTACTTGTTGCACGTTTGGAATATCATCTAAAGCTTTAAAAGTCTGCACAGTACCTATAGGTAATAATTTTTTGCATTGCACATAAATTGTTAAAAATTTGATACATTCATATAGGTAGTATGATTGATTTTAATTATAAATGTTATAAAATATATGAATTATTTATGTTGAATTAAAGGCACGGGGGAACAAGACGATATGAGGACATTGGATAGTAATTTGATGATATTTAATGCAAAGAATCCGCAATTACATAAGTTTTTATGTTATTATTAATTACATATTACCTATTTATAATCACATATTACAAGACAAATAGTTTTTGATCTTTTATAAAATAGTTTTGTTTATAAAATACGTGTACTCACGTAACATTTAAATATGCATATTTATTTTATCTGTATCTCCGTATGTATTCTTCATTATTTCAGGGTTATTTTTATACCATAATTACTTACAGAGTACTAATGATATTATAAATATTACGTAAAAAGATATATAATACTAGAATAGCACAAAACCCGCGCCAATGTTATAGGAGGTATGTAAGTGCTGATACACGGTCATAAGCTTATGAATTTGGCTTCACTTTTTAAAATACACATAATATATTGAATATGAGCTTTGCCTAACTAGAGTTTTAAAATATCTTTGCAAACGAAAAAAACATTTTTTAATTAGGAACGTGCCTTCTGCCAACCTAGTTAAAAATCAGTGACGTTAAAGTGTAAACTAAATAAAACAATTATATAATAATTGATTACGATGGTAATTATCAAAATATAGAGGTTTGTATAGCTTAGTCATAGCATTTAACCAACATTGATTTTAATGTTACATAATATTTCCTTTTAGATTATCTGAATAGTTACCTGCAAGGTACCTTACCTTATAGGTAGTTAACTATTTAATTTTTTTTAATTAAAAAAAAATCAATAGTTAATTCACATAATCTTGAAAGGTAAAACATTATCTAAATTCAAAATTTCATCCAAATCGTTAGAACCGTTTCCTGGAAACTAATCACATATTTTACATTTTTATCTAAGCTGGGTAATTAGGGTCAGACAGATTTCTTTGCATAAATTTGGTTTATGCCTCTTTATTTTTCAATTGAGTCTGATAATCATAAGGATTACATAAGCAATGATAGCTAATAATTATTAGTTATTAATTGTTCTAATTGATAAATATTTATTTTTATTCTACATAAATATCAAAAACTTCGAGCTTGCTTTCCTAGGTACCTACCTATCGAGGGGCGCCGAAACGAGCCGAAAAATGCCTTCCCCTGGGCAATAATGTTAGTACCTAAGTAGAATAACGAAATGTTAAATAGTAAGTATATTACTATTTTAAGTAAAAATGGCGTTTAAATTTTGGTGGACCTTTACTATTTTTTACAATAAAAAGTATTTTTCGTACGTTATAATTACTTTACAATATTTGGCGGTCAGTGAACATATTATAATGCTGAAAACATTATATTCAGGTACATTTTTATGACAAAATCTAGCAATATTTAGGAATACATAAGTATATATTTTAATATGATTTCAACAAAAAATTTATTCATCATCACATCGATATATTATGAACACCTACTTGAATGTCGAATATTTATCATTTAGTAAAATACTAAGCTGATTATAAATATATGTTATTAAAAATATCATCGTATCCGATTTATCTCTTTATCAAATCTCTCCCTTCGTTCTTTTTCCAATTTGTATAAAATATAATATGATAACTTAATCTTATTATGTTTAATCAAACGAAGACACCTACTTAGGTACATTCCTAATAAACAATGTAGTCAAATGATTATTATTTAAAAGAACAGTAAAATCTATAGAAAAGTAATTATTTTAACAATAAATTCAATTCCAATAAGTATTTTAACAGATAGGCTAATAGGTACAAAGAATAATAGTATAAAGCCATATATGTTAATGTGCACCGTGCCTTATACCTACCACCTGATATACGCAGTAGTAATAGTAAAGACATCTACAGTCATACAAACACTGTCACATTTTTATCTAATAACTTGATAAAATTGTTATAAGATTCATCTAATTACTAGGACTAGTTATTATTTGAACGTTTGTTCCATGATGCATAACATTGACCATTATCTTCTACGAGATCTGTGCGTTTTTATAATTTGAACCTTATTTATTTTCAATTAAAGTTTGAACTTGTAGAACAAGATCTCTGGCTAAAGATAACACAGCGGATGCGTCGTGACGCTCAGCCATTTCTGAAAATAAGACATGAACAAAAATTATACATCTGTCATTATAATATGTAGAAATATTGTATGTATTATATAATGTAATCCTCTGTCCATTGTAATCCATTTAATTACATGTAATTTTCCGGTAAGATGAACATAAAGAAGGGAAATGTGATAATATTTTACCCTGTATAACAGATATCAAGTCATCTCTTAAACCATAATATATACTATACTATGGGTAGGTAAAAATGTAATTTTGATAAATCCTACACCTAAACGTTTGGCAGACACGGTAGCTACCTACTGTAAGAAAAACCAACCAATAAACATGCATTTCAGAGAAAGAAAGAGTTTAAGATAAAAATCAAATCAAAAACTTGACGATAGATACGGCGGCGGTGCAAGTAAATTTTTGCTGTGGGTGATAAGGATTAGGACAGAAATACAAATTTTACCGTTGAAGAACTTAATGATGTCCGTGAAGTCCATGGTATTAGCTAAAATCACGTCTCGGTAAGTTTCGAGCAAAGCAAGTGCGATGAATAGCACCATGTGCTCCGAGGCTACGTATCGTGCGGCCCATATCAGCTCCCATGCTGCGAAAACCTGCAAACATTTTACGGGTTAGGAATACTTAAGATCATAGAGGCAGGATTAAAATATGTATAAAAGTGATTTCAACTCACATCCTGATAGAGTAGCTCTCGCTTAAAATCGAGAAGAAACCAGCGGTAGCAGAAATAAAAGTGCGTATAATCTCCGTGTGCGTGCATCAACTCATACAGCTCGCAGTCTAAGATCTGAATTAATGACCTGAAAATACAAAATCTAATCGTTGAATTTGAAATAACCAAGATTCTAGAGACCTGTAAAACACACATTAGGGTTACTTGTTATCCAATCCATTCCTGAAAGGGGCTATTTTAGGGATCATTGAGAACTAATTGAACTTAGTCAATTAAAGGTTGAAAACCAATCGTTTCTAAGTTGTAAGTTTTTTGACTTTTAATCGAAAACAGTTCAAAAAAGTTCAGGAGCATTGAAATGGTGCTTTTCTGAAAGCTGATTTTAGACTACTTTACTTAAAGATTTAGAAAAACCTAAATGAAGTAAATCGTCTTAAAATACCATGATAAATCTCACTTTGTGCGTACAGACGTACATATTTGTCGCACGGATTACAGAACCATATCCATGCGAGTGCAACTTACAGTGGTCAGGTTTTTTTTTACTTTAAGTACTTACTTGATTTAAAAAATAAAAATTTGCTAAATACTTTGTTACATAAATTGCAAGAAAATACAAGAAGCTTTCGAGCAAATGACGTATAGTTTTCATTAGTTAACTGTAATAACAGGGATACGTAAGGAATGGCATTTTGTCTCACCTCATATCAGCAAAGTGAGCATCCATAGCCTGTCCTGACGGGAAGTTGTCTCGGGCTCGAGCCATCAGGCGTGAAAACAACGCATGCGCTACGGCTTCTTCCTTCATCACCACCAGTAACGGAGCTGCAAGGTCGCACATGCCTTGCATATAGCCCATTTCCAGGTGCTCCCACACAAACCTTATACAGAAAACACGTAATGGTTTAAAAATCTCTTGACATGAAAGTAGAAATTGCACAGAAAGTAGTAGAATTTATTGCACCATCAAGTACTCCTCCCTTACACGATACACCATAATTTATGCACAATTAAACAAAAATTGTACTTTCACGATGAACACTGGACATTTTCCAAGATAGTTTGACCAGCACAATTATATATGATCAAAAAAAGATTTGCATTTGTACAAAAAATCTTGTTAATAAGTAGCTAAATAAAAATCTGTTAAAGTTTTTGTTTTCAAATGTAACTTACGTGCACATTATGTTTCTTAATTTATCCAAATTCTCGTCGGTGAAGAAGGGATAATTTCTGTCACAACGTTGTACGTCCTTTTCGATTCGATGTAGATTTAGTGCAAAGCTTTCCACTAATTCGTTCTGGAAAAAATCGTATGATTTTGAACGCATGGAAAAATCTTTTCGGTTGGTTAAACTATAAACTTTATTGAGGCCACTTACTGAGTATACTCCGCCATTAGAACTTGCAGGAGAAACACAGTTGGATCTGTTGTCAGGGCGGGCATCGCTGGGCTCTAGAGTATCGAAGGATGCCCCTGCTGAGTGTGATTCTTCACGAACAACTCCTAATGGACTCCGCGCTGGGCTGACATTCACTAGATATCAAATATTTATATTATTTGTAGGTAGGCAATAGCAAACAAAAATTAATAGCAACAGCATACTTCGCAATACATATAAGATGTACAACACAGAAATAAAAAGCTCTAAACGTCCGATAGCTTATTTTAGTTCTAAAAAGAAATAGCGCATTTAAAGAAATTACTTAGTAACAAATCATTAGATTTGAAAGATTTTTTTAATAAAGTTTTACCTGTAGTACCACCAGATGCAGGAGAACCAGAAGGTGCTATATCAACTGAAGGATTAGTAATTATTACACTTGTATGCTGCTGATGTACACTTGCTTGAGTTTCATCTAGAGAAGATCTACAATCATTACCATTTAGCTTGTTTTCATTGGCACTATCTACACTACATAATAACCCTCTTCCGTCACCCTTTTGTACTATTCCTTCTGCTAGTCTTTTAATTTCAGCTATACTTTCTCTTCTCATATCGGGATTTTCAACAACGCTCTTAATGTATACTTCTTCGTCTTCGTCATCGTCATCAATATCATTAAGGCTGTCAATGTCAACGGTTTCCCTACTATCACTTGTTTCAGTCTCCCCGTTAACATTAGCATCATCTTTCCCTTTCTCTTCCGAATCCATTTCAATATTGTCAACTTCATCTATACTCGGTGCTCTTGAGAGAACTGGTTTAGATTCTGGTTTCTTTTGTTCGTTCTCACTAGGCTCTGGTGAGACAATCGGTGGGTTATCTGATATTACACTGCAGTCATCTTCAAATACCTGTTTAATAAGAAAATCTTCTATCTAAACATGTCTGTATTTTTTTTAATTACTTGTTATGAATTTTAAGTTACAGTAAGATCTAACTTCAAGTACTAGCTCTAGTACAAGTAACTCAAAAAAATACGGCATTTTTTAATTATTAGACACAACCCTGTAATCTCACCTCATTAGGTTCTGTAGGCCGAGGTTTTCCTGAAGATTCAGTTAAACGTGCGATCGACGCAGCCGTAGCTTCTCTGTCACGTTGTCGTACAATAGCTTCTACGCATAACCACTCAGACATAGTTGTCTCGTATTGACGTCGATATGTTGCATCTTGTTCACTTCTTTCATCTGCCGTTGAGCCAAATCTGGAAATGTTAAATTAATTGGTTCAAAAAGGGCAATATTTCATTAAATCCTTCATATAATCTTCCATTTATAACACTTCTGTGTGTGTTGACAATATTACATTTTGTATATATATGTATTTTGTCGTAAGCCTACTCACTCGTAATATCCAAGTAGAAAAGGCCAAACTTCTCTTCTAATATCATGTTGAACTCCACTATAGTAAACTATTCGATATACTTCATCTTTATCGCTAACTACGCCTCGGTTGTCCATCATTGATCGCCATAGCTCTTCTGTTAAACCAGCTTCCGTTTCATCTAAATCAAAGGAAACGTGTCTATAATATAAAAATATAACCACGAAAGATACTAAAAGAATATTGATTTCTAAATCAGAAGAGAACTTGATGAAGGTACTTTGAAAAATATCATGAACGTGAACTCATTCTTTAGACTTTCCTTCCTTTATAGAGGTTTTTCTATACATATTAAGCAAGATAATATTGATGAATTAATACGTAAAGCTAACCTCTGGGTACAATATTAGGATGCACTAGACCACTAAGATGAGTTCGCACGGTAGACAGATGTCGGCAATATGCTAGCCAGCCGTAAAATGCTCTCGAGATTATCTGACGACGCATCGTACTGCACACCAATTCAATGGATGCCGTCTGGAAAGGGAAATAAAGCTGTGTTTAATTAAATTACCCACTTTATTCCAACTGCTGTTGTGATACGAATTTTCACTGTTGCTTTAAAGTTTAGAATAAAATTTGTTATTGGTAGGTATTGTGACTGTTGCTATTGTTGGTTCTTGAGAAATTCTTGATCGTTTGCTAAACATTAAATCAAAAAAAAAATTGTACTCAAAGACCGAGACTTCAAGCTTGTAGTATTTTTTTTACAAACTTTTAAGATCATGATTGTGCTTAATTTAGAATGTATTGGATTTATTGAAGAAAATGGTAATAGATATCATACCTCTTCAACAATAGGATTTGGCGTCGATAGTGCAGGTAGGTGTCCATTGAATCCAGCGGACGTCGGACAATCCACGGACATAGTGGACGAGTCCGAAGACGTTGTAGACGTGGATGCCAACGGACGTCGTGGCGTCCGCGGTGGAGACTGCACTACGCGTTCTAGTAGTGAATGACGCATAGCTACAAAATACCAGAAATTTAAAAGTTGCATCCTTACAATACAAAGTTGTAGTAGGTACTAATAGTGATCAGAATTCAGGCAGATCACAGAATGGAATAATGACGCTAAATAAAAATGGATCAAAACCATAAAATTCACGTTTTTTTCATTGATACACCCACGTCGTAAATAAACAGTATTAAAAAGTGAATTCTAAAAAACATATAAAATATACTTATTCAAACCAAATTTTGATGTGAAAATGTATAAGGCGAAAATCACAAATTTCGGATGAAATAATTATTAGTCGCCTCACTAATTAAACTACCTACCATTGATTAATTATTTCAGAGATCTATAACTTACCCTCCCTATCGGCAATAGCATTGTTAACAATTCGGAATACATAATCTCCAGCAACATCTTCCCAGTCTGGTTCCTCAGATTCTTCTCTCTCACACAGGCTAGGCATTGGTCGCCTGCGTATTTTGCTACGACCAAATACCTAAAAAAACCGAACCGAATTGAGAACTACCTCTTTTTGGAAGTCGGTTAAAAAAGTAACACTCAACTGATGGAAAATTAACTATTACAATAGAATAAGTATTCCTGTAAATGAACATAAAATCTATATAATATGTTTACTTTTCCTGAACCCCTTTGAGACCACAAAGGAGGATCTAGCTGTCCATGTGGTAGCAATCCAGTTTCCAAATTGCTCAGGAATGAAAGAAGATGACCTCCTGAAAACAATAGAAAAACAAGAGTAAAGGATGCCTTATAAAAATTATATCTAATTTTGGGGCCACATTTGTAATTATACCAACAGTTACAAGGTCGTCAGAGATGATGGCGATCATCACATTCTAACTTTCAAACGGTACGTCTGAAAGCTACAATGTAGGTACGATCTTACCTGTTTGGTCGGATCTAAAAAAAATCTTACCTTTAGGGAAATGTATAGGTGGTCGCTGGACTCCATCTTGGCCCACTAATATGAGAGCATCGCTAGCTTGAGATCGATGTACGTGTACATATACCACTTCCCATACGCACACCTGGAGCGACATTGCCCAGTAAACGCTGCAAAAAAAAAAAAAAACTTTTACTTTAATATTCTTTCGTTCGTCTACGTCTATCTCCAAGTCACTTTCTTGGATCGCGTAATAATTAATATTCGGTTTCATGTTAATATTCAGTTAGTGTGACTTTGTGCCACAGGATGATAAAATGATTCCAGAGTTGTTACTGATACTCACAACTCACAAAATTATTCCGCTTGTTTGCCCTCTAACTGGAGTGGACTGAGATGTCGTCTGATTGAAAAAGAAAAGCGGGTAGGTATGAAGGACATTTACTTTAAACGCGGTCAAATGAACGAACTTTAACTAGCTATTGATCGGAATATTATGGTCTGAACTCTGAATATAAAGTTTTGAACCCATTGTATTACGCAGCGTGCTTTGCGGAGTCATGCTGCGACGGAACGAGTGCCCGCTGCGCAAAGAGCTTTTATTTTATTTTTTGCAAGAAAGTATGATTAATTGCTACTCAGCAAAGTTCTTTAGCCCTTTAGAAGTACTTAAGCTGGAGGATAATATTCTTCAATTAGGATCTCCTGTGTAATGTGCATGCACCGATCCGAACGTTTCAACGATACATGTGAAATTTACCCCTGCTATTTACCTTATCTGCATTAATACATGTAAATTAAATGTAATATTTTACATATCCATATTAGAGATCGGAAGAGATAATAAGGAACATCCTCATGTGAGGTCAAATTGTATGAATGTGCTTAGCTTACATAAATAGCTCATTGATTTAACATAAGGTTGAATTACTTAGTTAGCTCATGCAATTACACTACTTGGTCAAGCAGGATGGAAAATAAAAAAAACATACCAATCAATACAAAGCGGGCCAGCGCATCGTCTTCTGTACACGCTGCAAGGTTGTACACTGCACAGAATACACTCGTGAGGGCACGCCGAAGCATGCACTAGATGCCATCGAAGCCGACTACACATAGGTACACAAGCTTACACTAAAAGTGACTACTACTCGGTGTTCTACTCTTTACGGCTACTCTCCACGGCTGATTTTTCAAACGAATATTAGTCATGCTTTTTTCAAACGTGACTAGTATTCATCAAGTAATAAGCATGAATATAGAGGTTGCAAATAGTACGAGCTTAATACTAAAAGTGGTTCTGCTATCTAGATTTCCAATTATTGAAACTAATATATGATCTGCTTTTCATACGATTAGTTATTCATTTCAAAGTGTACCTACTGTAAAGTGAATACAAATGGCTCTAGAAGGTTTGAAGAATCTACAGTGAAATAATTTGCTTGTAACAATAAAATAATATGCACACAAATAAAACATTAAACTTCAATATAAAATGCAGAAGCATCTAATAGATGGGTACAAAGTAAATACTGATGTCACAAGAATTAAAGTTAAACAAGAAAATACTTGATAAAGCAACAATCACAACAATACAAATACGAATGTTCTACAAAAATGTACTATAGTACAAATGAATAGATAGGCAGTGAATATTAAAACATACCTCTTATCAATACCTTCACTTTCGGCATATCCGTTCATCAGTTGATTCGGAGTCCATTTGATAACCAGCCCAGCAGCTGTTTGATGGAGACTCAGGTAGCCGGGCATCGGTTCCTCTACGTCCTTCTAAAAGTGAACAGTTTCATAGACAATAGACATGCTAGCTATATGTTTTTAAATAATTTTACTGTATTAAATAAAGCAGCTTGCACTTTTGTATATTATAATTCAAATCTTGCGACGGATTTGTCAAATACATAATTCTACCGACCAAAAACTTACTTATAATAAGTAGTTATGGGATAACACTATCAGAGTATTCATTTCGGAACTAATCTGACTTTCGAAAATCTAAAAGAGGATATTTTAAGGCTTACTGGTTGCACTCGAACATTATTTTTCCCATATAACAGCGTCGCTCTAGAGTTTTGATGTAAACTCTCAACGTAATCTTTGGCACTTGACACCGCTGCATTTCCCGTTCCTACAAATTGAATACTTATTAATTTTTAAGCCTGAAGATATTATATAATATTATGTATTATTTAAGCAAATTTTTTTCAAAAATTCGGTTAGAGGGACCAAATTCTTCTAGGTAACTCCTGCATTTAAAACAAATATATGTAGCCGCTTAAATGTTTGATAATAAATATCAAAATTTCAAAAATCTTTCATATAATTTTATAAATCCACTAATAAGTTCAGTTTTCAGCGAAATAACAATGAACAGTGACAGATAAAATGTAATGTATAAAATCTGAGTACTTTTGCAAAAGCTAATTGTAACGGCTAAATCTAACTAGGTTAATTAGCAAATGCAAGTTAGAGAAGCGCAGTTGTTTTGTAATATATATGGGTAGGTACTAGACGTGTTACAGTAACTGGAAACAAACCGAGAACAAAGTAAACAGAAGCTTCGAGAATTCAATTACGTGAATTAGACAAAGAACGAAAAGTTGTTCCTTTGCTCTTAAACTCAATTATAACCAACTAACTACATAAGTTTAAATAAATATCTCAAGCATACAAATTAATAAAATAATAGGCTTCCATTGAAAAACTTATAAAAGGATAATTTTGTTGAGAAGATAGGGCAAGAAACTCAGCGGCTTTTCTCTTCAAAAGCAATAAATAGCTGCACGCAAAGCCGTTTGCTTCTAATATGCATCTTTGGCTCGTAGTAACAAAATATGATAAAATAATTTAAGCCTCGATAGCTCAACGGTTGAGGAGCGGACTGAATTCCGAAAGGTCGGCCACGGCGGTTCAAACACCACCGTTGCACTATTGTCGTACCCACTCCTGGCAAAAACTTTACGCTTAATTGGGGGGAAATGGGAGTATTAGTCATGATTACCATGGCTAATATTCTTTAAAAAAAGAATTAAAATTAGTAAAAGTAAGTTAAGTCAGAACTGAAAATGTCCACAACTATTTTTACCAGTAGTGGCAGCTCCACCGTCGTCAGACGAAGCATTGAGACTTCTCCGAAAACTGAGGATTGGTCTTCGAACAGACGGCGGCGTTGTCGTACCGGCAGACATCCTGTGCCTCTGAACCTACAAAAACATTTACCATCATCATCACGATCAACCCATTTCTCAGAGGTCTCCTCTCAGAGTGAGAACGCCATAGTTTACCACGCTGGCCAAGCGTTAGAAATTGCCAGATTTCACACATCTTTAAGAACCTTATGGAGAACTCTCAAGCATGCAGGTTTCCTCACGATTTCATTCCTACACCGTTAAAGCAAGTGATATTTAATTACTTAAAACGCACGTATCTCCGAAAACTTACAGGTGGTGTGCCCAGCGGCGAACCCCCGACCTTCAACTAAACATTCAATCTATCTCAAAGTGAAACATAGGTCTACCTTTAATCTGAATAAAAATAAAAATAAAACCCATTTGATAGCATTTGATTCACGATACTTACGATATATTTCAAGTAGGTAAATCCGATAGTGGATTGTGGTAATCCCCACGAGACCTGCGTGCAGGTCATTCATTCATCCATCAATCATGGACGTCCATGATTGAAATCCCATACAAATTCCCTATTCACAGTATATTCGGGATACATATCGAATAAAAACTTTGATTATAATGTTTCTGTTAAATATTTTTTGTGTATCTCTGAACAACTTACCAGTTCATCCGCCGGTGGATCTGTCCAGAAGCAAGCTGGTGCTTTTGCCTTAGAATATTCCAAGGCGCAAGGACCAACGAGCAACGAACTAAGGATGCTGCCGTAGTCTGGGTCCGCAACTAGTGCGTCCCTCTCGTAATACCTCGTTGCGTTGTTGACTAAATGCTCGATGATTTTTGCCAGTTGACGCTCGAAGAGAGCTATCCTGATCCAGAGGTACCTAAACCAAGAAGACAAGGAACTCTTTCAAGAACTACTACCAAATTTTTTAATTTAAAAATGTTTCGTGCACAATTCTCTATTCCATGAGAACTTCGAGAATCCGTCCTTATTCCTTGTCTACATTATAAAGAGAACACCTGTGCAAAACTTCAGTTTTCTTCTAAGGCACTAGGCTGGACTAGAGTGGGATAAGTCAGTCAGTGAATCAGGATTTTTCTTTTTTCTATTCATTTTACTTATTTGTTGAGAATATAGAATTCATTAAACCAAGAAGAGTAAGCCTTAAAACCTTGGCTTATCAGGTGTCAAAAGCGCCAACGCCACAGAAGTAAGCTGCATGGCTGCATGGGGCATGCACGTACGTGTGGTAACTAGGCTGACTTAATTAATAGGCTGACTCCCAGTTTCGGCTGGTAATTATCCACCTAGGTACATACATCGTCCACAATATACAATAGAAGGTGCACAACAGTAAGCAATATATTAGGCACTAAGTGAATAGCACCACACACAGATTGGCATTTTGATTTTCTGAATTTTTCATAGATTTAAGTTAGGTATTGGCTTGTACTGAACCAAATTAAATATCCAACGCACAGTAATTCTCATTATTGTTTACGATCGGTCATAAACCGACAGTAAAGAGACAGACAAGCAAAGTTATAACTTTTACGATGTCGAAAAAGTGACTTTACGATACGAACATAAGATCGTAAGACGTACCTAATAAGGATATTGCAGGTTTCTAGGGCATGAAACAATCCCATAAAGAAGAACCGTTAACAGTCGTGTTTTAGTGGCCCGAGTTAAAGCTCACTCTCGTTCTTTTATCGCACGCTTTGTTTTCTGAATAAATAAATCTTAAAAGAGAAGAGCTACGTATGCTTGGAGTTTCTCTACCTGATCAAATCAGAATGAGGACTTCCCTAGGAGCACTAGAGTAACTGAGATAACTCAACGGGTTGCGAAGCTGAAGTGGCAATGGGCAGGGCGCTTACTTCGAAAAATTGATAAAAATTGATAAATTAGGATCCCAAGGTGCTAGAATGCCAATTACGCACCGGAAAACACATAAATTCTTTAAAGTAATAATATTCATTCTAGTAGGTATTAATTCTTTAAAGTTGTTCTGATGAATTGTTTATGATGAAAAATCATAACCCTACCTTTTGGCTTTGCCGCAGTCGGGTAAAAAAGTAGAGTAGGTTCTTATTAGAAGAAGAGTTAGCAGAAGAGTTTTACGTACTGTACTTAGGTAGATTTAATATCTCTACATAGTGTCTCTAAAACAAAGTCGCTTCCCGCCGTCTATCCCTATGTACCTACCTACCTACGCTTTTAGATCTTTTAAACTACGCAACGGACTTCAATTTGCGGTTTTCATTATTAGATAGTTATTCAAAAGGAAGGATTATACATATATAGTTTAATATTGTTTTGTGTTAATTTGTTGAAATATAGTGAGAGGGAGTGAAATATAGGGCGTGAGAGTAGGTTATATAGATAATAATAATAATTGTTGCTGTCTTATTCTTTTGAAACATAACAATAAACCCACACTGACACCACATTGGTATCTACTCGTATATTGCATAGTGCGAAGCCGGGGTGCATCACAAGTCTTTCAAAAATTCAATATAACTTTCAAACGAATTTACCTAAAATTTTTAAACTTTTATTTTCATAGTCGAAAACAGGATTGCTTTTATTTTCTACCTTTAGTCTAACAACAAAACGTGGAACGCAATTAAAAGTTCCGAAAACAAATTGGTAGCGACAGTTTAATTAAAACAACCGCATCGCATACCTGGTTACAGCGTTAAATTTCTCCTTAATTTAGGCACCCCATATTATGCATTGCCTTATGGGCTCCTCTATTCAATTCCCTAGTGCTTGAAGACCAAATAATTCCACAATGCGTGAAGATCAAAGTCTTCGAACAGTGCGTGTTGCCAGTGATGACTATGATCCACATAACAAAGCTTAGAGTCACTCAGCGGATGGAGAGAACTATGCTTGAAGTTTATGTAAATGGTAATGGTGAATCAGAAATGAGGTGTGATCCCTAGGAGAACCAAAGTAACTGACATAGCTCAGCGGGTTGCAAAGCTGAAATTGCAGGGCACAAAGTTTGACAAACCAATATAGGTACGTTGGGGTCTCACCCAAGATGAAAGGCTAAAATGGCAACTTCGCACTGGTAAGCGCAGCGCAGAAGGGGAACCCTCCCCCCACGTTATATGTGGCTCATGTCAGGTGCCTGTTGCGATTCTCATGCCTATATGTATGTATTGACGTTGTTGCGGTAGTGTGCGATCACCTTAATTTATACCGTCACTACTAGTTACTACCAGCTACTCGCAAGTTGTTTATGTGTGTCCTTTTTGTTTCAGCCATATACAAATTATGTGGTTTCAGCCTAGCAGGCTCACATTGACAGATAGGGACTAGGGTCGGACGGAATTGGCGACCCTTGTCACGTCTGTCCTAAACCCGTGGACTGACCACAACATAGTTTCATCTTGTACAAAGTGCTACCTAGATATCCAACGCAATATAAAATATACCTAGTACATAAAAGTAAATACCAAATACAAGTGTAAATTAAAAATTTTCAACACCCCCGACAAATTATTTTCATATAAATAATTATGTATATCTAGGCAACGTCCATCTTGACAACTTGACATTTGTCAATTGACACTTGAATATTATGAACCTAAGGGTTATGTAACCTTCTTTTCTACAAGAAAACTAGAAAATAGCTGATAACTTTTAAACGGCTGAACCAATTTTTTTGGATTATAGCTAAGAACACTCTCGATCAAGCCACCTTTCAAACAAAAAAAAGTAAATTAAAATCGGTTCATTCGTTTAGGCGCTACGATGCCACAGACAGATACACAGATACACAGATACACACGTCAAACTTATAACACCCCTCTTTTTGGGTCGGGGGTTAAAAAGTGACTATTGGATGAATAGTGGGTACGTAAGTATATTATGAACTCCTAAAAAACAAAGTGAATAAATAGGTGCACACCTACCTCTGCCGACAAAATACAAGACATACAGACAGACAGACGGACTGGACGGAACTATAAAAGTTCTTAGTTTTACCGCAAAACCCTAAAAATGTGTTTAGGTACAAGTGTATATTAAAAATTTATAACACCCCCGAGAAGTGAAGGTTACAGTAAAGAAAAGAGCTGATAACTTTCAAACGGCTAAATCAATTTTCTTAAATTATAGCTAAGAACACTCTCGATCAAGCCACCTTTCAAACAAAAAAAACTTAATTGAAATCGGTTCATTAGTTTAGGAGCTATTATTCCACAGACAGATACACAAATACACACTTCAAACTTATAACACCCCTCTTTTTAGGTCGGGGGTTAAAATATATAAATGGGTGTAATGCTGAACGAATGAATAGGTCCGATCCTTGCACCAGCGGTCGGCAGTTGAGCGAGTGATGGCATTAAAATTAATTTCCGCGGCCTAACGCGAAGCCAACTTAATTTCCCTAATCAATTTTCCAGCAGAAATGCCAGCGAACCAACTAGGTATCCATATGAACATGTTTATAGATACACTAGCTCATGCCAGCTACTTCGCCCGTGAGCTACACAAATTTCAAACCCCTATTTTATCCCTTTAGGGGGTGAATTTTCAAAAAATCTTTCTTAGCGGATATCAACATCATAATAGCTATCTGCATGCCTTTCAGCCTGATCCGCCCAGTAGTTTGAACTGTGCGTAGATAGATAGATCAGTCAGCTTTTCCTTTTATTACCCGACTGCGGCAAAGCCAAAAGGAGGGATAATGATTTTTATTAAGACATATAATATTTTTATTATAATATTATTATTAATACATAAAATAATATTATACATATAGATAAGAGCTTCTGTAAGGCGATGAAAATTTATTTGATATCGAAATCGAGATGCCTATTGAAAATATCATATCGGCAATCCGTACGGAAGATCTGCTTAATAATAAAATCCTTCACGTATAAAACACAAGGATATCGCTATCCAATAAATCGCGACGTTGTTTCTGCAAGTGGTAAAGTGGTGGAATAAAATTTATTTTTAACCCCCGACCCAAAAAGAGGGGTGTTATAAGTTCGACGTGTGTATCTGTGTATCTGTGTATCTGTCTGTGGCACCGTAGCGCCTAAACTAATGAACTGATTTTAATTTAGTTTTTTTGTTTAAAAGGTGGCTTGATCGAGAGTGTTCTTAGCTATAATCCAAGAAAATCGGTTCAGCCGTTTGAAAGTTATCAGCTCTTTTCTAGTTACTGTAACCTTCACTTGTCGGGGGTGTTATAAATTTTTAATTTACACTTGTATACGATCTCCTTGCTAAACTAAGAATTATACTCAAATGTAAGTAGGTAGCTACAATGTGCACTTTAAAACTTTGCCTGTATTCTGGGAAAAGTTGAGGAAGTTTAAATGGGATTGTTCTTTAGAAACTGGAAAAAAAGAATCGTGTGGTGTGAAATATGAGTTTTCTTTTTTCAGTGTTTTCAAGTTTTGTAACGTTGATTTTCAGTCTTGAATTTGAAAAACCACTAAGAGCTTTCTTTAAACGTTGCGTTACGGTCTGTGGCTGATAAATTATTTATTACTAGCCGATGCCCGCGAAATCGCCCGCATTGATTTAGGTTTTTCGAAATCCCGTGGGAACTCTTGGATTTTCCGGGATAAAAAGTAGCCTATGTACTTATCCAGGATATTATCTATCTCCACAGCCAAATCCGTCCAGTAGTTTTTGCGTGAAGGAGTAACAAACATATACACACACATACAAACTTTCGCCTTTATAATATTAGTGTGATGTGATGCACAATTTTGCCTCGACAAATTATACACTTCATCTTATTAAAAATGTACTCGTAGGTATCGTTTATCGACTTTAAAACTAAGTATGTGTATATAGACAGTAGAGAAATTGATTAATCAAATAAATTATTCCAGAAATTTTCTTCGACATCGAGAAAGTAACTTCGAAATTTCCCAAGTTACTCGACTCGATTCGTTTTTACTCGTTAATTGTCTCCTGCTATATTATACGAGGTTACGAGTTTAAGAATATACAATATAGCTAAGTGGAATAAGAACACGACCATTTCATGTACCAAAAGTTATAAAAAATAACCATGTTTGTAGTTACACAGAATAAATTAAGCTAAGTACATTGGAAATGCTTGTCTTAAACAGAAATTTCTTCCAGCTTCCCGTTGGAGGTTGTGAGTAAGGTGCATTAATACGTGGAATAGGTAGGTTTTTTTTTATAGAATTCGCACTGCCAAGGGTCACTGGTAGAGATCTCTTATAGAGATAAGTGCTTCCCTGTCCACTTTTTCTTTATTTTTATTTTTATTGTTACAACTTTCTGGTACAAATAAATAAATAAATAGAATTATAAAATGATTAATGCAAGTACACAACAATACACAAATATCACATCACATCACACTAATATTATAAAGGCGAAAGTTTGTATGTGTGTGTGTGTGTGTGTGTGTGTGTGTGTGTGTGTGTGTGTGTGTGTGTGTGTATGTTTGTTACTCCTTCACGCAAAAACTACTGGACGGATTTGGCTGAAATTTGGAATGGAGATAGATAATATCCTGGATTAGCACATAGGCTACTTTTATCCCGGAAAATCAAAGAGTTCCCACGCGATTTTTAAAAAACTACATCCACGCGAACGAAGTCGCGGGCATCAGCTAGTCTTACATATACTATACTTTATATTTCGATGCTTCGCTTACTTGGATTGCGGTGGTGACTGTGACAGCAAGGAGCCAGATCCTCGCTTGCACAGTGGCGGTCGCGGAACTGACGGCCGCCTCTCCACGCCAGACGCTGAGCGCGTGGCTGGCGTGCCCTCTGCCGCCAGCACTCTGGCTGATACCAACGCTGCTTCTGGACAGTGCTGGGGGAGAAACTTACCATTATTTCTAGTCTTTACACAACTGCCCAAAAAGGGAGTGTAATTCATGTCTAAACCTATGCATATAACGTCTAAATACTTGAACAGATTTGGATGTATGGGGTATTGTTAGATTCCTTACACCAGCGTCCTGAACGACACTGGTATTAAAGAAAAAATTCAAGATGGCAGGACAGTGTTGTTTTTTTACATATTACTTGAATTAAAGACTATAATAAATAAACATCTGGGAAAAAACCCGTGAAGTGACGTGAAACACCCGAGAGAAACGAAGCTGCGTCTTGTTTCGCTCATACGAGTACCTATGGGCAACCCAGCAAATGAGTTACTGCGTTCGTTCATTCGTTTCACTCTTTGGTATTTAAGTTCCCAAGGAGCCAGACCCTCGGTTGCACGGCTGACGGTCGTCTCTCCACGCAAGACACTGATCGTATGACTGGCGTGCCTGGCCTGGCAACACTGCTTCTAAACAGTGCCGGGGGCGCAACATACCATTATTTCTTGTTCTCTTGGTTATTTTAATAGCTACATCCGCAATATTAACTTCAGTTTAAACCGTGCCTAAAGTTTTTGTGATAAAGCCATTAAATTCCAAAATCTAGTTTTATCTAAACTTCAACAGCTTCATGATAAGTTTAGAAAAATATTCTTGGAACCCTTTATAAGGGCATAGAATATTTAATGGTTAGGGTATCATACAAGTTAGGAATAATAATTTTAATCCTCGAAAGTTAGATATGCTGGTGCTACCCACGTCCCGCATACCTAGGTAGGTACTGGAATTCCATAAATATTTATGAGCTACTATAAAGAGCTTAATCTACACCCAAACTTAAACTTCAGAGCTTTTGTAAGCTGCTAGTGACCGCCTGAGGATTTGCTCGGTGAAAATGTAAATTCTTTTTTTCCTCCTATAGAAATTTCGAAAAATTTGGTTTAATTCCATGTTTACATAACTCAAAATTTAAAAACCCCCGATACAAAAACCTCTGTAAGAAAACTAGCAAAGAGCTGATAACTTTCAAACGGCTGAACCGATTTTCTTCGATTATACTCGTAGCTAAGAATACTCTCGATCAATCCACCTTTCAAACAAAAAAAACTAAATCAAAATCAAACTAAAAAAATGTGTATGTGTGTATATGTTTGTTACTCCTTAAAGTTATCCGTGAAAATCAAAGAGTTCCCACGGGATTTCGGAAAACCTAAATCCACGCGGACAAAATCGCGGGCATCAGCTAGTAACCACATAATTATAAATAAATGGGTACGCTAGTAACTTATAATGATGACGAGTAGGTTGTAATTTCGTTAGTAGAAATCAGCCATTAAAGTAAATAATTATTCTGCAATCAATTTCACAGGAAAGTTATAACAGAGTAAAATCCCATTAAATATGCAATCAAGGAGAGTGGCCGATCTAAATCACAAATGGATCGCAATAAAACGCTTCCAACCTCAACTTCTCACAAAATCTTTTAGTACGGGTTTGATGGGTTTCTTGTGACATTGATGGAAAAGCTTTTTTACAGACTTATTTGTTGAGCCCCATAGAAAGGTACAATTATCTGTAATTTCAGTGATGAACCCACATTTTCTAACATCACAGAGAGAATAATAAAAAACAAACAAACTGCGAATTCACTAATATGTAGTTTTGCCAGTTGAAGTGTAGATAGGGGGATATTGGGTAAGCAACGTTGACCCGAGTCGGTAATGTAGAACCACACTAGGATGTTCGTTCAGACGATACTAGTATTATAATAAGTGCGTTCCATAGCATGTTTCATGGTTTATAACATTTTATAAAACGCGTTACATCTTCCTATTTATTTATGTTATCTTATACATAATCTGGACACACCTTTAACTTGATTTGCAGATTTGACTTGAGCGCAGAAGGGCCCTCCACTTCTGCGTTCTTTAGCTAGTAGGTAGGCATGACAATATAATCGTTAAACCGTATGATGAAATGATCGTTAGGATGATAATAAGTGAAAGGATCTGAGAGCTCGGCATATTATTATCCCAGGAAAACCCTTAGGTACCTAAAAACGAAGTATCATAATGGAAGAAATGATTTACGTATTTGTATGTACCTACTAACTAGGTACAACATTTACATAATACAGAACGAAGTTATTTCGCTACGAAGTAGCTAAAGTGCATTCATCCTGAGAATTTCCACACCTATCCTTACCTAAAAAACAGATAGGTATTAGGTACTATTGCTACTACCTATAAGGCTCTTTACGCACTGCATCAAATCCAAATCCGAGAATAATTCTCAATACAAAGTAGCAAACAGTCAAAGTCAAAGCCATTTATTCAAAATAGTCACTGTCTTTCATACACTTTTTATCGTCAATAGCCGTAGTATTAATTATATTATGAGGGGTTAAACGCGCATTAGATCTAAATTTCGTTCGAGCCGAGAAAACCTCTAATTCGGAGCATTGTTCACTTCACGGGCCAAATTAACCACAATATATTGCTTTAACGAATGCTTGTGTATTGCAGATCCGAATCCGAGCCGTCATGCAGAATAGTTAGTCTCACGAATACATACTCGTAAGCGACATTCGTTTTAGAAGAAAAAGCATGTATTTTTATTTATCCGTCGAAACGGACGCAGTTCAAAATCAACATCCGGATTCGATCTGAGTTTTCTATTTCCGAAATTTCTCGGATTCAGATCGGATGCAGTGTGTAAAGGGCCTAAGCCGTGCCTAACGACTGTCGCAATTCGCACAAAAGATGGATATCTGTAAAAAGACGCAAGGAAGTTTCAATTGAATGCCTCTGTAACTCCTACCTCCCGTGGGATTTAAATACAATCTTCTATAAGATAAATTGGATTCAGCGCAAGAGTCAATTTTATTAAATATAAATATATATTATATTATTATATTATTCTGTCTCCTTCAATCGCGTTTTGCTCGAAACGAAATATCAACTCGAGGTTACCAAAAGTTCCCTAATAATAATTTGAAAGTTTTGGCAGAAGCTGTCCGACTCCAATCGATCGAGAGATAGCGGTTCAAGGTTATTGAAATAAATTCAATATCAGCAAGCGATCCCTCCCGTTCGAAAAGTTTGAGATTTATCACGAGATTGCTTTAAAATCCATTTAAAATATGAATTCATTTTGTTTTTCCTTCAGAAAGTTGTTTTTCCTATCAAAGTTACTAAGATGTACAAACTCATACTCGGAGACCGGAATACAATAATATTACCGACGTTTGGTTACAAGTACTTTGGACCAGACAGTTACTTATGATAGATCACATCACTCTCATAATTAGAATGTAAAAAAATCCATTTCAGCATGTTCGCGAAGACATGTGTAAAACTATAGACTAGCACGCGACAGGTCGAGACGGCAATCGGGGTGAGGACCCCGCACACCCGCACAGCCTCCGCGCTAACCTGGTGTGGGCGAACGCGGCTGACATGCGGGTGTGTGGGGCGTCCGCCCGCCTCATACGCCGATTGCCATCTGCAGTCTATATTTTTACACGTGATGCCTTCGCGACCATGCTGAGATGGATTTTTTTACATTTGTGGGCTTCTTTTCAGACGGGCGCGTTTGGAACCCGCGTAGTTTTAGTTATAAGTTTATGTATTTAATTAATTATCACCATTACAATATTATCTTATAAATTCTAGAATTGACAATCAAAAAGTACTACGAAGTACCCAATTTGAATGAAGGCTTTCAGTTTGAACTAAATCTAAGGTCATTGGTACAATAAAATAGAAAATTATTTTCTCTTGATAAGGGCTGTTATTCAGTTGGGACAAAACGATTATTGGAATACCTATAGTTGCTTGCGAAGTGGCCCACAAATTCCCCATTGACGGGGGAGAAATGAGAAGGTCGATTGTATTTTATTGTAACCTTCTTGTACCTCCCAACAGCCTGAGGCACTATGCTTGTTATTTGGTACTTGTACAATACCGTACATATTTGCTTTCTCCCTAAATTCCATGTTGTACTTATCTACCTATCATACATAGCTTTGATTAATATTATAAGAAAATTTAATTTGATAACGTAATTTAGTGCAGTATTTACACAGAATTTATCTTCAAAACTATTGGATCAAAACAGATGCGTTTAAAAAAATTAAAAAGTGTACATTCTTGTACGATGGCACCTTTTGTCCAACTCTCACTTGGCCGGTTTTTATTATGTAATTTAATTTAATATTTTCTCGTCTTGCAAGGTGTCGCCTCTCAAAGTCGTTTTAGTCTTTAATAGCGGCACTTACAACTGAAGTAGATATTAAATTAATTTTAAGTGTACCTAGAGTCACGTCTTGTTCTTTTTATTTGGTACAAGATGATACCCGCGACTTCATCCGAGTGATATACTTAGGTTTTATAATTCCACGGGAACTCTTTGATTCTCCGGGATAAAAGTACCCCTTTCTTTTTTTTTTTTTTTTTTCTTTAAATCTGGCTTTACTCTGATTAGCCAATGTCAAGTTTGTGATATTTTCAAGTTATTGAATTTATACAAGTATGGACTCCGTCTGCGCCGGCGCCCGCCGACATACGTGCGGCGCCCCTTTAGAGCGCTTCCCAGTCAGTTCCACCACCAAAAAACACCAACTAACACAAAAACCAGCCACTCTTAACAAAAAAAACACTCCAAACAAGCACAGCACGCGCGCCAGCAAACGCCATCACAGACGAAGTCCAAAAGTACCCTATGTGTTAAGATATAAATCTTCTTAATTCAAAATGTTAGCCAAAACCGTCCAGTAGTTTTTGTGTGAAAGAGTAACACACACACGCACACGCACGCACGCTCGCACACACATAAAAATATATAAGTACAAACTTTTATTATATTAGTGTGATAAGTACTTTGTGCTTTAAGTACTGCAATAGCCTCCGTCGCTGTTCACTAGGTTCCTATACTCCAACTAAGCAACCAGGTGCCTTGTTATTGATTTGGCTATGAGCTAAGCCATTTTGAGCCAATCACAAACGAAACCATGCTTTCTAATTGAATTTCGAACATTTTTGAAAACGTTTTCGAATTGAATTTCGAATGTTTTAGAAAACAAGTTTCTACCTAATTGATTAATGGTTAATGGTTAACACCCACTGAGGTTACGTTACAGAGAGAGCGCTATATACTAACTTCTTACCGCGGATAAGTACGTCTACCTAATTGCATATAATATGAAGAAAAAGATTGCGAGCATGTGGGCACCAAAACGGAATCTCACCCCGCCGACAAAACTAACCCGGACCGGCCCTGCCTATGCGCTTATGCGTATCTCAGTTTCCATCATGAGCTAATATAATCATTACGTCCTATGGTTTCCATGCAATTTAGTTAACCACTAGGAAAAGCCTCCAAAAGTTATCAACTCTCGTTTATTCCTATCATCCATCTTTACTCAATGTGTTCATACTCAGTCGTGTAAGTCATGATGAAATCTAATGAAATCACTACGTTAATAATATAATTAATTACATGACGCCGCAGGATTGCTACGTGATAACGCGACAATATAATCTGTGCTGGCTCAAAGGGGATGTCATGCTCGGTGGGGTAAAACAATGACTCGACCCTTACAAGAAACCTTTCATCAATCATAATAATAAATCAGTTCTACAGTTACGTAGTTGAAAAGCACACTAGGTGGTATAAGTGTAACCCATCCTACTAATTATACAAGTGCGCTATAACCTCTACTAATACATGTACGCTGGACCTGCGATTGCTGACCTGTTATTGAAGCATTGATTTTAGCCATTTTGGCGAGAAAGCGTCATGCGAGCGTACTCCGAACTAAATTTTAATGGTGAGACATCTGTCATCGTGAAGACCGTTCGACAAGTGTCAATTTAGATTCGCAGCACGCTCGTAGGGGCGTAATCGGGATAAAAAATATCTGTCATTCCGCATAGCACACCTCTTCCAGCGTACTTAGTTAGGATATAATAGGTATAATATCCATTTCAGTGGTGTAACCCTAATCTCTTTTACCTAATCAATAATCATGATAATCTTCTTCGCCCATCCATCGCCCATCGCCAGCCCACTACTGAGCACGGGTCTCTTCTAGGAATGAGAAGGATTTAGGCTATAGTCGACCACGCCGCGCGCTGGCAACAAAATATTCTATTGCGACTATTTGATCCGTCGGATTACGGAACTCTTAAGTAACGCATTACTTAAGTAAACAAGTGTAAATTAAAAATTTTCAACACCCCCGACAAATCATTTTCAAATAAATAATTATGTATATCTAGGCAACGTCCATCTTGACAACTTGACATTTGTCAATTGACACTTGAATATTATGAACCTAAGGGTTATCTAACCTTCTTTTCTACAAGAAAACTAGAAAATAGCTGATAACTTTTAAACGGCTGAACCAATTTTTTTGGATTATAGCTAAGTACACTCTCGATCAAGCCACCTTTCAAACAAAAAAAACTAAATTAAAATCGGTTCATTCGTTTAGGCGCTACGATGCCACAGACAGATACACAGATACACAGATACACACGTCAAACTTATAACACCCCTCTTTTTGGGTCGGGGGTTAATAAAGTTGAACTTGAGTTTTTATTAATGTGTTGTGCCAACAGTTTAATATTGGTGCGACGAGATTTCACTGTCTGCGTATCAATTAATAATAATAATTAATTACTATATGAATTACGTGATGTATCCTAAGCACGTCGGCTTTGTAGTTTCGTTTTGATGACTTGGAGGAATTAATACAAAGCTTCAGCAGCTGTTGATAATAATAATTTGATCACAATAACTATGCAAACTACGTATCTTTCCACGTGATGTGCTTTGTAGGTAATAGCTTGAAAATACTATATCTTTTTGTTTGGAGGGAGAATCCCTTAAACGTAAGTTCTAGTAAAATGGTAATTACATATTATAACAAGTGTAAATTAAAAATTTATAACACCCCCGACAAGTGACAGTTACAGTAACAAGAAAAGAGCTGATAACTTTCAAACGGCTGAACCAATTCTCTTGGATTGTAGCTAAGAACACTCTCGATCAAGCCATCTTTCAAACAAAAAAAAACTAAATTAAAATCGGTTCATTCGTTTAGGCGCTACGATGCCACAGACAGATACACAGACACACAGATACACACGTCAAACTTATAACACCCCTCTTTTTGGGTCGGGGGTTAAAAAGACATCTATCGACGTCCATCCTGAACCGCTGGCGCTGGGGTTAGAAGTGTTTTCTTACATAGATAGGAAGACATAGATTTCTTTTATAACGTAGCCTCGTAGCGTAGACACTGTCTAAGAAAGGATTTCCGAATATTTCGAAAGTTATGTTAAGTATTTCAAGTTCTATCCATGAAAATAGCCCACCCCTAAAATTCCAACCCTCAAAGATTTTAAAAATTTCTACAAAAGCGAAGCAGGGGTGGGTCAGCTCAGCTAGTGTCTTATACAATAGGTACCTAGTAGTAGGGGAAAGTCCGTAAACACGAAACAACCATTAGCCTTTTACAGAAAGAGCGGACATGGTGTGGGCTAGCTATTCAGCTGGGGATCATGAGGTTCCGGTTCGAGTCCCGGGTCGATCCAAAATAGTTTTTGGATGTTCTCTTAAGAAATTATAAGTATACCTAGCTTAGCCGGGAGTTGAGAAATTGGTGGTTTTGCTCCCCCGTTCCGTCGCCGAACCTGCAGCTGATCTCTCTCCGGTTGTTTCGGATTGACGTCTGAAATTGACGTCGATTGACGACGACGTTAATAAAATTATCCCAGCAACGTAAGTACTGTCAACTTAGCCAGGAGGCTACGTTGCTATCGATTTTGTGCGCGGCATGCGTATGATGTAGGTATGTAACGTCGACAATATTACAGAGATTTTTGTTTACTCACTGTTTACTCTTTAGGAATGACCTACTTAAGACGTCGTTTATGTATCACGGATGGAAGTTTCCATCGCAGCTACATGAATATTTTAGAGTTCGGGGCATGTATACCTAGCCTGCGCATGTAACGTAGTTCTTACTTCTTATAGAGGAGCGGCACTTTGTCAACGACATCGCTCCACTTCCCATGGCCTCACCGATCTCTCGATTATATGTGCTGAATCGCGGGAAAGCGATTACTCTTAGGCGCTTTTTTGACTCCCTACAAATTATGTTTATCTCTGTCCTCCCCTTCCTCCTTCTGTCCTTCTGTCCTTTTGTCTGTCTTCCCTTTTTGGGACAGACGTTCACAATCACGCAGATCTCCGAGCGCCTTACGGTCCAATTCCTCTCTCAAATACGTACTGGTTCGCGATCACGGTGCCAAGCCGTTCCACCTCTTGGGCCATTGGTGCGCAAACTCCTGACGAGATCCTGGTAACAAGCTGGACGCTCTTCTTCGCGAACGACCTCGTCTGGCAGGGCACACCGAAGGTCCTCATACACTGCACACTCCCACAAGACGTGGTGAAGTCCTCCTCACCAGACTGCCACGAAAACACACCACTCTCCAAGAGACATATCTTATAGAGGGTATCTGCTGCCGTCGTCGTCCATAGATGTCGGCGTCGTTGTCCATAGACATCGGCGCTGTTGTCCATAGGTGTCGGCGTCGTTGTCTATAGCCATCGGCGTCGTCGTCCATAGCCGTCGGCGTTGTTGTCCATAGGTATCGCCATCGACGTCCATTGGCGTCGGCATCGTTAACCCTAGGCATCGGCTCGTCGTCCATAGGCGTCGGCGTCGTCGTCCATAGGCGTCGTCGTCCATAGGCGTCGGCGTCCAATGGCGTCTCGCGACTCGACGTCAACCACCAACACGCGACGAAAGCCGTCATTATCTTGACTGCAGCCAATGTCAATTCATCGAGTTGAAACCTTGATGTAGCGTGTACATGAGAAGGTGCCTATTGCGTTTTTCATTCTGTCCTTGTAATTGGAAAAGGGTGAATTCCACAATGAAAATCATTCCAAACTTGTGGGACGTGGTACAAGGAATAATGGATAAGCCAGGCTTTCAGCGAGATGAAATAGCTTTATTGATTATGCTATCGGAGTCGGACCGCCTAGTACGGATCATTGTAATAGCATTTAGGTTTCTTGCCTCGATATCATTAAATTTTAGGGCCAGTTCAGACGGAAAAATGCACGCATATGACTTCAATAAAAGATTAATGTCGTGAGTAGGTAGTCAGAGAGGCACTGAATAACGTAGCATGTAGGTAATCAGTGCCTGTTTTTCTGATAGTTTTCTGAACATTTGATAGGACATGATGATTTGATAGGATTGAACATGTACATAGTTCACTCGAACATTTTGAATACCTAGAAACTTACCACAAAACTTTTAACAAGCGTTGAATGCGCGTTTATTTTAAATCTGACTGGCTTTCCATCAGGGAAAGTAAAAGTACTTAAAACAAGTACCGAGGTCTACTTCCTCTTTCCATATTTCCCATACAAAAATGTCGAAAGCAATTTCACATCGATATTATAGTTAATCCTCATCACTTTCGTTGGATTTGTGATTTTCGTTTAGATAGGTATAGGTAGGTAGACCAAGAACTTAGTATTCTGGAGATAGACAATTCAATTCAATCAAAGAGGTATTTGAATAATTCTGACCGCCATCCAACCAATTTTTCATAACAATAAGTAGGGCGCTTTTCCGGTTAAGTAGTAAGTAAGTACATAAATTATTATAAAAATGCGTGACTGAGGTATATTCCGCGTAGGCAGGTCCTACCACTTTATATCTAGGTCTCTGTATCAAGGCTTTACATCTAGATAGGTTATTAGGTAGGTTTTTCGTCTTCTTACCGAATGTTATATTTAAATAAAGTTATAATAAAAAGCTTGGAATTAGGTAAGAAAGATTAATTTTATAACTTTAATGAAATTTAATTTTTTTTTGTTACCTGCCATAAAACCTACGCATAAAATGGTACAAAGCTAATTAATAATATCTAGCTTCTAAACAATCTTTTGAGTTTAAAGCGAGCTCCTCCTGAGAAGTTAATTAAATTTAGTGCTCTTTTGTTTATGCTTGAGATTCCAAAGACCTAGATTCTCAAAGATATACGAGTACCTACGAGTAACTCAAAGAGCTGCATAATTGCATTTCATTTCATCCAGAAATACATTTCACAAACAGAATTTATTTTCAATCTGCAAAATCTGCAAAACGAGTGCTTCGCAGGAACCCTTCACAAGCGCTTAAAAATAATGAAAACGCGAGCGACTTTCAGGAAATGAGTAGATAAATACCACTGAGTAGAAACTAACTGTTATTTTCCTTGGAGCTTATGAAAAATTAACGTTCACTCAAGTAGGTAGGCAGGCATGTGTAGGTAATTAGCAATCATGAAAGAATCATGAAATGTAATATGAAGAGGAATTTGATATGAAGAACAAAGACATTAAATTGGAGTCTGAACAACGATTTTAATCGTGAGTTTTGCATACATAATTATGTATTAGTAACATAGTACGTACCTATATTAATATGTCGTATTTTATTTATCAAAACTATAAAAGGATAAAATTTTTAGTTGCATCCTTGCAAACCTTAACCAACCTAATTAAGGTGGATAAATCTTAATAAGCTGCCTCTTCGATCTAGACTCTAGACTCTAGAGCCAGACTCTAGTGGTAGAATATACCTACCTATTGGGTTTTTCTGTCAAGAATTTTTCAGTACGTACACACCAGCCCAGAGGGAAGTTAGCGGTGTTTCACCAACGTGCTTCGATGAATATAATATTATGAAGCTGTCGGTCCTCCGTCCTGCGCCTGATATCTCTCCAGTCGTGTCGTGTTTTCCGCCCTATTGGGCTACGAGAATGAGGCTATAGTGACTGCATCTGTGATTACGCACACCCTTACTCACTTTCCACTATAGGTATATCCTGCGCAGGAGGCTAATCTCTGAAGAGATTGGCCTTCGAGGCCCTTTGACGAAATTCGTATGGAAGGGGATTATTAAATGTTAATAGTTTTTCAACATTATAACTACTTAAAATCTATTAAATAAAGCTTGTGGAAAAAAACATAAAGCTCAGCTAAGGCGTTATTGAATATTTTATACATAAGCCGATATTAAGCCTGAGCCTTTAAACTCTTGAGAGAAAATCCCCTTCGAGGGAGCTTACTATAACTTTTACGCATTCATAAAATATTTGCGGTCCTAAATAACCGGCAAGAATTTTGGAATTGCGTTTGGTAAGGCTTTTCCCTGAGACCTGAAAAACACGCTTGCAAAGATATAAATTAGTAGAGTTCCCTTGGATTTGCCCGCATAAAATTTGAATTAGCTATAGCTACTACCAGAGCTATTTCAAACAAAGTTGATGTATCTACTGTATTTACGAATCTGACTAGAACTAGATTGAATACGCATATGAACCACAAAACTCCTATCTCAATCTGTCCAGTGCTTTTGCATAATACGCCCATCAACGATTTCAGTTTCATAGGTATCAAAACAGCCGAGAAGATGAACAAGCATGTTTTGAGGTTTTAATCTAGTGCTATAAGCCCTGACGTGTTCAGAGTCTTAATCATGTTTCTGATGGCGGATGCACCGTGCCAACCAGGCACAGGCATGATCGAGGAACTTGTCAGGCTCACATCCATTAAAACGTAAGTTCAGCAGTATGGATTTTCATAACCTGAGTTTTTAGAGCACATCTATTTTCTGAAACAATTAAATTGTATAGAAAATATATGCTACACGTGCCTAGTACCACTGAAAATAGTTCGTTTCCTATTCCTAGTAGGTACCTACGCTTTTTAGCTTTGAATATTTCATAAGCGCAATTCAATAGTGGAACAAAAAATATGCGAGTAAAAGTCTTCTTTTGTGCAAACTGCGAATATGTCACAAGGCTTTGACTTTGATAAACGATACGAAATCTTTGATGTCCAACGCCCGCCAACTATTGCAGTAGGTAAGTACCTACGAGTACCTCTTTCACTGATAGGTACCACATCAAAAATATTTTTATAGATAAAATCGAACAAAATTAATTTGTATCATAATGGTCCCAACTCCCATGAGTCCCAACGCACTTGGGTTGCACTGCGCGACTAGGTGCGGCAAATACCCATACTAATATTATAAATGCGAAAGTGTGTCGGTCTGTCTGTCTGCTACTTTTTCACGGTCCAACAGTTTTATTGATTCAGACGTTTGGTACCTACAGGGTTAGCTTATATCCCGGGGACGGACATAGGCAACTTTTTATCCCGAAAAATCAAACAGTTCCCACGGGATCTTTAAAAACCTAAATCCATGCGGACGAAGTCGCGGGCATCCTCTACTTAGTTTAATATATGAGTTTGTATGGAGCAAAGCGCACATGAGCGACGCGGCGCGGCAAATACAGTTTAAAATATGACTTTGTATGGAGCAAGGGAGCAAGGCACTACAACGTCCCGTAAGGGCGCGGCCACAATACTGCGGTGCGCAGCGCTGCGCAAATGCGTTCGGAGTTCGAACCTATCATAATAATAAATTAAATTATTGTTTGTTAACAGCCGGCGTACAATACCTAGCAGCGTGGCCAGCATATTTTGCAGAAGTCCCAGATGATGATATTGCAACGAAATGTGTGTGTAACAAAAACCGCGCATACGCGCGTACAAAAACGAGCTTACACGTCCAAAAAACGCTTTAACTGAAATCGCTCTTTTAGTAGTGCAATACGAGCATAACCGGTGCCAATCTTGTTATATCAACAGGTCCCACTAACCTTGGCAATCTTATGTAAGAGGGCAGTGGTAGAGCTGGTCTTGAATAGCCCGAGGGCGCGACGCCGCAGCCCTTGACCGAGGCAGGCTTCAACCGCGCCGCACAGAGCAGTCACCCCTCCGCTTTCCTCGTGGACAAACTTCCGAGTGACAGCCTGATTGAAGATTACAAACCTTTGAAATTAGCGATAGCAAATGTACACCTCTTTGTCTAGATTACATAATATATTATTATATCTACATTATATTTATTAGGTATCATTTATTTAAATTACACTAGATTCTACCAAAAGTAAAGCAACTACAAAATCCTATAAGTACCTAGATATATTTAATTTAAAAGCCTATTGTAAAAGATATGTCTTTCTATCGGTTCGGTTCGGGGAAAATAAACGGTCATAAAAATGAGTAGCTAGGGTACTACTACATCATTTAATTAAATAAAAAGTTATAAGTACTTCTTGATCTATGAACTTTTAATAATATTAGCAAGTATTGTTTGGTATATTAGGTACTCGAGCATTTCGACAATTAGCTTAACAATAATTAATATAATTAAATTATTTCTCTTCAATAAGATTTATTAGCTCGACTCCGCTCAATAATGTTTTATAGATTCTAAGAATCGTAGATTGTACTTATATTTGTTGATACAATTGATATTAAGGAAATCATAGCGAAGCCTCAACGCGTTGGTTTGCATAATCAAACCGCATCAGGCTGATCTTCCAGTGTTGTTTGATCCCGCATCCACACACTACGGTTGAAATCTATGAGCGTACTATGTCTTTGCTTAGACTAAGTTTAAGTTAAAACGAAACAGATTTATGCCAGCGGTATATAACGCTGTCTCGTTTCAACTATGTCTCAAGTCTGAGCAAAGTCAAAGTGCGGACTATAGATCTCAGCATACGAGGCAGCTTGTATTGAGTATGTTCGGCAGATGGCATCCTCCTTGCCAGACTATGCTCTACTTATCAGTTTTATATTTGTTGATTTTATGGATTACGTACACGATGCAGCATCATAGCGAAGCCTCAACGCATTGGTTTGCATAATCAAACTGCATCATAGTAATTTCGGATTGAGTATGCTGCTTATGGGTCCTACTAGCCGCTACAGCGTCACCGGGTGGGGTGGCGAGCGCGGAACTCCACCTGGGGTGAGTCCTGGGTCTCTAAGAAATAATTGGAGAGATCGGAAGGTAACGTCCTCCTAAGGGTGCCTCCTGTGAGGCTCGCACCACGGCTTAGGATGACGTTAGGATGGATGGTTTGGTTGGCCTTGATTAGTCCGTACGCCTTCGAGCCCGTGCCGTCAGTCCACGTTTTGGTGAAGTTAAATATCGGGGATGTCGTCTTCGGCGAAGACGCTGTAAAGAGGTTGAATTTTTGTGTTGCCCTACCTATAAAATTGGTCCACGGTACAAGCACAGTAAATATGCCTACATTAAAAGTACACATTAGTTACTAATATGTACTTTTAGTATAGTTTAGTTTATAGTACTAGTAACTAGTACTATAACTCTATCCCACTCATTTTATTTCTCAGAAAATAAGGAAGGTCTGGCGGCAGTGGGCTCTTTGCTCTATAACCCACGTAACATCGCCGTCAGCGTCTTTCCGCTGCACCACTCCAGACTCAGAGATAGAGCTTAGGTAGACGATATTATTTCAAACATGCATACCTCTTCCATCAATTGCTTGACTTCTTTTTTGACAGCAGCTATCAGGCGTTCCTTCTGTTCGACGTTGGGGTCGGCCGCCGTGGCCGCAGGCATAACTTCTTCTGCCCTTTCAACTGTCAAAGAAGTTCAACTGTTGAATGTTCTACGCGATCCCAAAAATTACAAGGGAACCCTTCGATTTTCCGGTATTAAAAATTAACCTATATCTGTATACGGCAAGCTGCCGCCAAATAGATGATGCCCTTGACTTCGTCCTCGTTAAACTTAGGTTTTCTAAAAATTTCGTGGGAACTCTTTGATATTCTGGAATAAAAGTAGGTAGACTATGTCGTTCTCCGAGATGCAAGCTAATTTTTTCTGTACCAAATATCGTCAAAATCGGTTAAACGGATAAACCGTGAAAAGCTAGCAGATAGACAAACAGACAGACGCACTTTCGCACTTCGACGGCTGCATCAGTCACCCCTGTCGTCAACAAAGTATGTAGGATCGCTTGTCTGTATATTCTGTAAGCACACTAACCGCGCCTCAGGCATAGGAAGGACTCTTTAGGCGAATTGAGCATTATTCTTCTACCATTTATCTATTCTCAACATGTCAACGTGTAATAAATACGTGTAATATATTCAATAAAATGTTCCAATTAGGAAGATTTTTAGGAGAAAGTAGTACATCCTTTTGTAGGAGAATGAATTGCGCCTACACAATAAGAGCTTTAAGTACAACTATTCTGAACATCTATTGAAAATATATACACATAATAGGCTTCAGCTGTCAAGGGCTTATTGAGAACGTACTGCCCACGCTCATATATGGATGCAAGAGGTCTTTTCATGTTTTAGGTAGAGTATCTTTGAAAGCAAATCCACTTAATCCTACTCATAGAAATAAAGTTATAATGATGTGAATTGCTTTATGAATCTTATATTATCTTGATTTAACTGTGGCTTCACTTTTATCCAGCCTTTCACCAATCATCAATCTAAGGAATATTGGTGGTTGGATGTCAAAAAACTTCTGACACAAACTTCTGCTCTTGTGGTTGACTGCCCGGCTATCCGATGCTTAGATTAAGAAATGGGTCCGAAACATGATCCGAAATACATATCTATGGTCCGAAATCATTAAGTAATTGTTGATCATTGTCAAAAAATATTTTTATAAGTACAACGAACATTGACTTATATATTATGACAACGAAGGGTTTAAGTGTTATGTTTTCTCGTGCATATCATATCATAATATTTATAATGTTATGTAGAGCAAATATAGATTACGAAGTTATAAGGTCTTATTAGTGATGTGGAACAAAGATTGTGATTTGGGTTGGTAGGTATATTAGGGTAGGTAGGTACAAACTTCTCGTATCTAATGTAAGTGATAAATAGGGGATGCGGAGAACGGATGATAGTCTTTTGCACATACAAAATTCCTTCATCCATTTAATAGCTAACATGCTTTTAGCTGTACACAACTAGGCCAGCCTACCGTCCTCATTATCAGAAGTATATTGTTATCATCTAACAGTTCCGTTACAGACATTTCCAGCCTTTAGTTTTATACCTACGTATTTGTATAAGCCACTACACAATGATAATCTACTCAGTAGGTACCAACCTAAGTGCGTATGTGTAAGTCTACAAACTAATTTAGGTCCTATCTTTATAGTACTTAGTTTTAAATAAGTACTTTCAACATAAAAGTTGGACCTGTATCTACCTACGAGTAGTAATTCAATTTCAAAGTTGTGTTTTGTGCCCAAACGGGGATCTAGAATGAATATTAAGAGGGCTCTCTCCGTCACTCGTTTCATACAATCGTAGTTCCAATTTCATTTGAATATTAAGCAACCAAAGTCCATGAAATTTTGCAGACATATTTTAGAAACTAATATCTGTGTCTTTGGTGTTTTTTGATTTTTCAAAAAATATGTAGTTTTAAAATTACAGGGGCTCAAGGATTTGTATGAAAATTTTTAAGACCGCGTAACTTTTAAACCGAATATTTTAACAGAAATCTGGAAAACCACAGACATAGATATTAGTTTCTAGAATATGTCTGCAAAACATGGACTTTGGTTGCTTAATATTCAAATGAAATTGGAACTACGATTGTATGAAACGAGTGACGGAGAGAGCCCTCTCAGACTTTCCGCGAAGTTTTCCATTAATATCCCACTAAACAATAAGCGTTGAACACTGGAGAAGTCAAGTTTCATAATAATATGCTTCTTCATGCAACTTCGCTTGAAATAATTATATTAGAAGAATAATTATTTCAAGTATTTGCAAGTATATGTAACAAATAGGGAATTTAATTAAAAAAAAAAAAAAACGAAATATTGAGGCTTTTAGTTACCAAATGTACAATAAAGTTGGTGAAAATTCATTTGCAAGTTTCTTCAAAATGAAGGTTTAGAAATTTGCCTATTTGGGATTTCCAATTCCTTCCTAAGCGTTTCCAAATCTCATTATTATTCTCGATCTGAAATCCAACGGAACTCTGGAAACCAAGATTAATTGCCTAGGCGTTCCAAATGCTTTTCCTGAATATTTTTTGCTTCAAGACTTTACAAAATGTGCTTGATAACTGAGCTTGAAGATATTAATCATACCTGAGCACCCTTCCCATTAGAATGATAAGCTTTCGGGTATCACGGAGATGTAGGGCAAGGATGATTAGGTACGTCTATCATTAATCAAATTCCGGCTATGTCATCCCTTAACTTGTGTTTTAGCAAACCTAAGTAGACAAAACCGTTCTAGGTGACAAAATATCGTTATTTAGTGAATATAATAACGCGCCTTTTTAATACATGCTTATTGCTTATAATACATTAACAAAATTATTAACATTATTGTGACTATAGTCGGAAGGTAGCTTTGTTATATGGCCGGCTACGGGTGAAGGAAAAGAGAATATTAGGTACATAATATATAGTAGGTATAGTATACAGGTATATAGTAGATTAATACCAAAATGACAAAAGTTTACTATAAAGCTAAGAGAGCTAAACTTATTATCTCTCGTAAAAACAATACTAAACATCACATGGCCACTCCTCGCCCACTCTCTGTTATCTTTCTGTCAAAACGACGATGTACATAGGTACTCCGGCAGTTAGACTGCTCTACAAAATACGACCTTAGCCTATTATCATACTATTTGCATAGTAAAAAAGGGAAAATAACCAGCTCGAATTAGCCAAATCGTTTATTTTCTAGTAAAAGTAAACGTACCTACCTTTATTTTGTGCGGCCATTGTCGAGAGCGGACGAAATGTGTTGCATTATTTACGCGGAAGACACTCACATGTCTCACTTTTTATCAATACAATTATGCTGGATCGTTGGATTCTGAGCTAAACGTGTTTACAATCTCACTGATGGTTGAAAATGGCTTGTTTGATGGAAAAATCGATGTCGCGCCGCGCGCAGTCGGCTGCTAGCGGTACGCAAGTGATAAGGTCCTGAAGCAATACCTATCTATCCCTCATATAGATGGTATACCTACCTACTCTGAAATTCGGGCACGTACCGCCCGCTGGAAAAAATGGCTGATTGGCCAGATTGTGTTGAATGTTATTTCAAATACAAAGCTATTTATGTCGACCAGAGGTAAAATAACACTCCTTCTTCTAATCAAAATAAAGACATGCCCAAGTCTAAGCGTTTCTCAATTATGCTGTAAGTACCTTCGTCCTTCGTAGATATCCTTTAATAGCTTGGTAGGTAGGTACTTGGTCCCATTTCAAAATTATCGAAATGGACCCAATAGTAAAAAGAACTGAAAATAAAAACCTCTCGTTAGAGAGCAGTATCTCGCTCTCTTTAGTTGTTCCTTCATTTGTGAAGATCGTGGTCCTGGTATTCTTGCTACCCCGTGCATATTAATTGCTTCCATCGGCATCTATCGGGGGCTAGTCTTGCAAATAGAAAGTAGTATAATATTTCTTGATACTTAGGTACCTATCTACTTACCACTTCGCTGAAATGGTGCGTTACTTAGCGATTTGTCAGAAAGAGGTCCGGAGCCTATAGGTCTATGTCCAGAGTTTAAATTCCAATGGGGTCATTTTTAGAAAATTATACGAAATTATTGTAAGCGTTTTACTTACCAATAAAATGCTTAGGTTATTGATTTACTTACCATATTCGAAACTTTCAAAGTTTCCTCTGGTCTTGATCTAGTATCAAGGTTTCGGCCGTGGGTGATTAGAGGTAGATTGGTCATTTCCTACTAGTAATATTTCTGGCAAAGCCAATCCATATTTTGTTATAAATCATTATTATAAATCGAAAGAGTGTCTGTTTGTCTGTTACCTTTAGCTACTACGTTTCCACAGCATATTTAGCTTTAGCGATTTCGACTAGGCACAGAAATAGATTTTATCATGTTAGAAATAGATAAAGGCAGAATCTTGGCAGAATCTGCAGAAAAAAATCAAAGAGTTCTCAAGCAATTAAAAAAAAAACTAAATCGCAGGGATCGCAGCGATGAAGTCGCGGGCATCAAAGAACCGATGTCGCGTGCAAAAAGATTAGGTAGTTAGGTAGGTGTAAGTATTTCGTATTTACCTACCTAAAAAGATTTATAAAACTAAACTAATTACTGTACCTACCTTCGGCAACCTGATTAGCAATTTCTCGTGTCCATCTTTGGCTACACTATCACAATAATTCACCGCTAAATTCTATATAAAGCGTACATACTAGGTAATATATTATTTTGTGGTGTATTTGTATGTAACTTCATGTAAGTAATGGTCTAGAACAAGTCTAGACAATTCTGTTAGAGATACAAAATGAATAAAAAGAATTCATAATCATTTGCGCCCTATGACGGTGTGATTGTTTGGTCTTTGATGTTTGATTTTTGCCGGTCTAATTTAATTTATTGAGACCATAGAGTAAAGATGAGGACATATTTATGAAAATTATTGACATTTTTTGACACTGACATTTACTGTCACTAAGACCTCAGTATTGCCACTTTTAGGAATTTCACCAAATTACAGGTTGAAATGACATCTTTTACATTTGGCTATTTAAATATCACGTCTTGCTTTAAAGGTGAAACAAAACATCGTAAGGAAATCTGGTTTCTTGAGAGTTCTCCATAATGCTCTCAAAGATGTGTGAAGTCTACCAGGCCGCACTTAGCCAGTGTGGTGGACACATGCTCATTAGTGAGCTAGTGATTGGTTGATCATGATGATAATGATGTATGGCTCAGGATGAATTTTACCTTGACAGGATCACAGGGGATACCAGGGCTTACACTCAAAGCTATCCAGACAGTAATTATTTAAAAAAAACTGAAGAGGATTCCTTCAAATTCCTAATTAATATAGTTAATGATTACTTAATGAATCTAATTTTAGTTTACCATAATAATATAATTTAATTAGTAATGCTAAAACCGTAATCAAGGATTGGATCTTCTAAGTTGTAACTAGTTATTATACTTAGATTATTTGTTGTAAGTGATGGTTGGATGTTACGATCAGCTATTGTTAGAAAATATATATGCTGGAAGGTCACATTATGCTCGTTATTATTAGGTTTTTGGACCCCATAATCTATTAAAAAGTTGCTAGATTAGAGACGGTAAGTAGATAGTACTAGTTAGGTAGTGAATTCCGCAGTGGGGTGCAAAATTTCTGTTGGTCAATTTCTCATAATATGTGGCCAGTATTATCAAAGTTTATTAAAATAATTTCCGTAAATCAGAATGTCGATGATTTTTAGGATTATTCAAGGATAATTCCTAGAAAAACTAGGGTAAATCGTAAATGGAAACTGGAAACACTGCTCTGTCACTTGTCCAGATTTGTCATTGTGTCATTTGTCAGTGTCAACTGTCAGTGACAAAATCGCTGTAGTCTGTACAACAAAAGCAAAACATTTGGGTGTGATATTGTGTGGTTTAAACTTATTAAAATATTAAATAAAATAAAAACAATTCTTATATATACTTAAAATTTTCAGTTTTCAGTGATGAAGGAAACTAAAATGAGTTCTCACCTATCGGGCGGAAGGTTAAACGTTGCTATATTACAAGAAACTTTGAGAAAAGAGTTGTTAAATCTCTTGCAGTTGTGTGAAGGAAAAAAGGTTCTTATTAATTAATAATATTCTACTTTTGTTTACTATTTGGTTTATATATTTGTATCCTAGAATAAAATTTCATCACTCTGCTTCGTGGAGACTTGTATATCTTACCCCTAGTGTTTTTGTAAAGCATAAAGCCAAAAACTCACAAAAGAGGTCTTATATGAAGCGAGCCTGCGAGGCCAAGTAGAGCGAAGTAGCGAAACAAATGTTGAATAGCTAATCAGCAAACCTTTACAAACAAACTTGGTTTTGCAATCCTAAAAATTAAAGATTTGTTTTTGAGACAATAGATTGCATTAACTAAATATGTACTTAACTATTTATATGTGTCTTACCAAGCTATGGAACTCTTGGTAGGCGAATCTGACTCGCACTTGACTACAGTTTTTATTATCTAACCTAAAAAGCCTGAAAATGAATAAACTTAACTGAGCAACAAAAATTGTTGTTTTCTAAACCTAGTTCTTTTGCATACTATTATCCATGTTTACGATATCTACAGTTGTGGTCATATAATTAAGAACGATTATTTAAAGATCATTATTTTTTTGATAAACTAGTATAACTCAATGCATGTATTATTTTTCATATCTCTTGGTATCACAAAACTTTTCCATATTATTAGTGTATTCATTTATATACATTATTATTTAATTAATTAACAGATACATTTATAACATTAGATCTGAATCTTGTGCTACTACTGACTGGCTGGTCATATAATTAAGAACGCTGAACTGTTCATTTTTTTATTCAAGTTTAAATAGAGAACCTCAGTGGTTAAGTCTCTTTTCGTATAATTTTTGGCGCCATTTAATGCTGTAAAAGTATTAAACTTGATTATTTTATAAAAATAATGGGTACAAGTAAAACTTGTGATAAATCTACAAATGAAGTCATGACAAAACATTGTGAGAAGAATTAGTCGCATAAAAAGATAGCTGATTATTTCCAATGCTCGAAAACAATGGTTTTCAATTCTATGAAGCATTTTAACACGTATGAAACGACGTCAAATATTTCGCGCGTACCTAAATTGAGAAAGAAATTTCGTTGAGATGATACGAATATCGTTCCAAAATCTTCTCAAAGGATCTAGCGAGCTAAGAAAAGAATATTTTGGTGAAAACAACCCTTCAGCGATCTCGTCACGCACTATTCAAAGGCGTTTGGTAGAAAAGAAGTTGTATGGAAGGAAAACAAGGAAGGTAACCATGTTGAAACGTTGTCATAGGTAAGCCCGTCTTACATTTGCAAAGACGTATGAAAACCTGGACTGTCAGACAGTGAAAAAATGATATTTTTTCTGATGAAACAAAAATAAACAGAGTGAATTCAGATGGAAAATGATACGTACGTTGACCTCCGAATAAAGCATTTGACTCCAAGGACACAAAACTGACATTAAAGCATGACGAAGAAAACACGAAAATTTGGGGGTGCTTTTCTGGGCATAGAGTTGGACTTGTTAGGCTGATACCTAAGCATGGATCAATTCCAATACAAAATCATACTGGAAGAAACAATGTTACCGTATGCTGATGAAGTGCTTTCAGCTATTTGGATATTCCAGAACGACAATGATCCGAATTTCGAAGCCTACACCGTTGAGAAATTCTGCATAACACAGTCAGTTTCTGTCTTAGACTAGCCAGCTAACGTCCAGATCTAAATTCAATTGAAAATATTTAGTGTGAAGCCAAGAAAAGTGTAATCAAACGACAGTGTAGCAATTTTAAGAGCATTACGATGTTTATTTGGAATAATGGAGCTTTATTTCTCTTGAAAAATGTCAAAAATTGATAGAGTTAATGCCTCGCCGCCGAAAGGCAGTAATTTAAAACTATGGACATGCCACTAACCATCAATTTTAGTTTAAAAGGATTATTTTTCATGTTTATGTAATCTATTTAACTTAAGTTTCATCTATAGTAATTCTCAAACCAGTTTAATATTCGTTCTAAATTATTTGTCCAGCTACATCTGTGTTTGAATTCGTTACTATTGGAAGTAAATGAGATTTATTAAAAAATATTTGGCGATTTCATATCTCCTATTCGTAATCCAGTTTGCCGATTTATGTGGCTAAGTCAAAACATAATTAACTACTTCTAAGAAGGAACACAGAGCTACATAAAACATGATATTGATAAAGAAAGACTGGGACTACAAATCGTTCTTAATTATATGACCACCACTGTATATTTATAAAAAGAAAAGGTGACTGACTGACTGATCTAGCAACGCACAGCTCAAACTACTAGACAATCAGGCTGAAATTTGGCATGATTTTTGAAAATCTAAACCCTAATGGGGTAAATTAATTAGTAAGCTAGTATATTAAAAGTTTCATGCAACTTCTTTTTAAGTTATACAAATAATATATTATTTTACTTACTATACTATAGGTATTTATATAGGTTTCCTTATTGTTACAGGTGACAATCTGGGATGAATGGTTAGCTGGACCTGTAGGTTTGGTAGCACAGTACTCCTTGCTGAAGGAGCATGAAGTAGTGGACATGTTTCCCCTGAGACCGGGCAGCCTGCCCACTATATCTGTCAAACACATAATATTCATAGCTCGCCCAAAGTTGGCACTTATGGACCTTGTTGTGGATTACATCCATTCTTTGAGGTATTTATTTATACTGAATTAGTAATAGTTTCTATATACATGCAAGTTTGAATAAAGTCCACCCATTCCACTAAAGTATAGCTACTCCTAGCTCAAGCTTTATCTGCAACTAGATGGTGCCCACAACTTAATGGATTTAGGTTTTTAAAAATCGTATAGGAACTTTACTTGGGTGAAATGTAGTTTGTCTGTTTCGAGGATGCCAGCTTGAGCTATACTACTGTGCCAGATGTTCTACATGTCAAAATCAGTTTGGCTACTATTGAGCTTGCATTCTGGATCCTAAATCAAACGGAATTAATCAACTTGTTTTATAAAAACAGGAAAAACTTCAACAATACTTGTAGTTTTGATAACAAAGATAAAAAAACCATTAATGCTATGAATATTTGTAGGTATCAACCAATGAGCTATGAACTAAGGATATGACTTATGAATTATGATGTAACTATGCAGTTTCATTCCATTTTTTTTATCAAGATAAGACTGTATTCAGGAACTAACTTATAAAAAAAATGCAAATAAAGTACATGCAAACAGTAGGTGACAATCGTCCAAAGTGTGAAATTAGTATGTCTCATACTAATTTCACACTTTGGACACTATTTAAAAGCACCTTGGGCGACGGGTGCTTGTTGCATTTCGTTCTATAAATATTATATTTTATCTTCACAATGGCCAGTCCGCGTGAGGCTCTGCCTATATGTTGAGCTTTCATTGATTTTAAACAGCAACTTAATTCTTTTTTCCTTGCAGGACAAAACAAACTTCTCCTGTGGAGTTCCACTTGTTCTTTGTGCCCAGAAAGAGTGAGCTCTGTGAGAAACATCTAAAGAACAGAGGAGTACTCTCTAACCTGTCACTGCAGGAGTTCAAATGTGACATCTTCCCCTTTGACAGTGACGTCATGTCCTTGGAACTGCAGAATGACTTTAGGTAAATTTTGACTTGAACTGAGAGGATGAAAAACACTACAGCATAGCAGTACGTTAAGCTGAACGCGCGCCTACGCGTGTTTATTACAATAATTAAAATAAACTATTAAAAGACCGATTCACACCAATTGCGTACACGTGACACGTGCGTAGTGACGCGCGTAAACCCCTAACACACCGGGTTACGCATACGTCCACGCTTTACGCAAGCGGTTTGCCATGTTTCATACAGTTCCATACATTAATTACAACGCAATGAAGGTGTAACGAATATCCAAAATTTCACATTTAAGTATAATGTTAATTAGAATTGATTTAACTCAGTCTCAGCTGGTGTCACAATATGGTGTACCTAGTATGTTTCAGGCCTTAATGATTATTTTTAATGAGCAACTAATCACAATATTATGTTATTGATAAGGATTTTGTAAACATTTGAATATTATTTTCAGCAATCAAATTGTATTTGTTACCATATATTTATACATTATGTATATTTCTTAAGGGTTCCTAACGCGCCCAGGTGTGAGCTCTGTCGGAGTATTATGCTCGCACATTACGGATGAAACTCATGAGCCGCATCAGACGCGCCAGAAAAAATACAGCCCATATATGTTATCCACTTGAGACCGATCGACTTAGTAATGACTTTCAGTATTGAAAAAAATGTTTAAATGTGTTGCCTGCGAGACATGCCAACCACTGAATGATATTAAGTTGTTTTTCTCAATCAAAAAATAATTCTAAGATTTTTTTCTTTTGAACAGAGAAAACTATTTGGAAGGGGATCCCACATGCTTGTATAATTCAGCGCAGGCACTGCGCACCATACAGCAACTTTACGGAATCATTCCACGTGTTTATGGCAAAGGCAATGCTGCTAAGCAAGTACGTTGAGTTTATTTTTCTGTTATATTATTACTAAATGATGCCTGCAACTTCGTCTGCGTGCATTTAAGATTTGAAAATTCCTTGGGAACTCTTTCGTTTTTAGGATAAGAAGTATCCCATGTCCATCTTTAAAATGCAAGCTATCTCAGTAACAAATAAATGTTGCTTGCGACTTAATCCACGTAGATTTAGGTATTTTTTAGAATCCCGTGGGAAATCTTTGATTTGCTGGGATAAAAAATTACTGTTAATAATAAAATGTCCATCCCCGGGTGCAAGCCATCCCTGTACAAAGTCTCGTTGACTAAACGAATGGGAGTTGAAAAGCTAGCAAACAGATACACTTTCACATTTATAATATTAGTATATAATAGTATGTGACATATTTTTGTTCCTATCCCTCGCCTGTAGCAAATGAAAGATAACAGTTGGTCTCACGAAAGTTGATGAAGGTTCTCAATTTGGTGCATATTTTTCTGTAATTTCGATAGGTATGGGACCTGCTTTGTCGGTTGAACAAGGAGGAGCAAGGTACTGGTCCGCGCGGCGCGACTACGTCCTGTATCGACCAGCTCTTGCTGCTGGACCGCGCCATAGACTTCACCAGCGTCATGTCCACGCAACTCACCTATGAGGGGCTTATTGGTGAGTTGGAGACGTTGATCAGCATCAGCATCAGTTAATCAGCAGGTATGGGACCTGCTTTATCAGCTAAACAAAGAGCAGCAAAGTACGTGTAATAATAAGCATTTAGCTAGCAATGAGTGACTAGGCAAACGCGTCCCATCTTTATCCACAACATCACTTTCCATCAGATGTGATTGTGGCTAAGCATGGACCTATAGTGAAAAAAGGCTAGTATGATAAACAAGTCTTATTAAAATATAAAACTCGACTGCTCTGCAATGTTGTTTTTTTAGAAAATTTATAGCAAGTGTCACTCTGGATGTTAGGATTTTAACGATACCCCATAGATCCGAATCTGTTCAGGAATTTAGAAGTTATGGTGAAATAAAGAAACTCACACATACATGCATAGTTAATATGAAACCTGAAAACAACTCCTTTTTTGGGCAGTAGCCCAAAGTAGTGGTAGTGTTGGGTGTAGTAACTGTTTTCTTTTCTGGACTCAGACGAACTGTACGGTATAAAAAACTCCACGGCCACATTCCCCGGCCACAAGTTCGTCAGCCCGGACGACGCGAGCCCTGAAGTGACCGCGCGCGAACGGAAACGCATCATCCTCAACTCTAGCGAGGAACTCTTCGCTGAACTGAGGGACTGTAACTTTACCACGGTTAGTATTAGCTTAGGTATACCGTTATCACTTCGCACTTTTTTACACAGTACGCTACATATGCGATTGACGGCATGTCTTGTTTCTAATAAAAATAGCGAGTAAACGAATAGGCGGGTCACCTGATGTTAAGTGATTACCGCCGGCCATGAACATTTGCAGCACCTGGTGAACCGCCGACGCGCTATCGGCCTTTCAGAAATTTGCACATGCAAACTGTGGAATCAACTGTGGAATAAAAAGTATCTCGTACAACGAGCGGTCCAGGCACTCAGGTTGTGAATATGAAAATGCTTTTGAACTTGATTATCGCCATTTTGGCGCTGATAGCAGCAATGAGCTTCTAATCGGCACGAAAAATAACTCTGCCGTCCTAAAGCTAAAGTGTCGTTAACTACCAAAACCAAGTTTCGAGATATGATCAAAAAAGCGCAAATTTATAAAGAAATGATGCCATTTGATAACTAATAAACGTATACAAGACTTGAAACTATAGAAATGTAGAGCAAACAGAGCACTTTCGAATAGCTGTATTTTTAAGTTTCTAGAGTAAATAATAATTATAGCAGGAGAGTTTTGGCTTTTTAGTCTAGCATTTTTTCTAACAATGGCTTATGTTTACATAACTTAAATGTCGTTAGGTTACCCTTTAAGACGTTTATGGCTTGGATTGCATTTACTTTTTTTATCTTTTTACGGAACTTAAAAAAGTTATATAATTCCTAAAGTAAAATGACTCTAAACGACTTTAACGACATTATATGTTAGGTTATGATCCTAAAAACTATCAATAACAAAACACTTAAATGCGGTTCTTGTAATTTAAACACATTTTAGTCTAGAAGAATAGAAATGATTTGTTTACAGTAGCGTTTTTTGGGGAGACTTGCCAAACTAAAATGTGGCTTATTACAAAAGATCGCACCGTAGCGACGTTTTAGGTTAGCATTGTTTATAAATGTTTGAGGTTTTCCAATGAAAGTAACGGTAACTACAACAATTGAAAGAGCGTCAGTCCGAAAGTGCCCATGCTCGTCTAGAATCTCCGTTATGTACCGATGAGCAGTCAGTGATCCCTGTTCAAGAGCTCCTCCAGTCCGGGAAACACACACAAGTTCGTATTCCCGTCGATTGACATGCCACCCCAGAACATGCTCGATCTTCCGCCATATTCTACTCTTTCTTCTATGCAAGCCTGAGCAAATCGTTCGCCTTGTCTTCTGTACACTCTCTTTCGCCCGTCATAACAAAATAAAGATACTCTTGTCTCATCCGAGAAGAGTCCAGCCCTCCATTGGTCGAGGGTTCAGTTGACATGCTCACGGGCAAATTGCAACCTTTCCTTGCGATGCTATGCAGTTAATTTCCGACCCCTAGCAGGTACGCGGACCGCAATTTTCTTCTCTTGCAACCTTCTTCTAATCGTAGACGTGCTCACTGTAGCTCTGCGAACTTCTCGGAGCTGCCGTTGTAAAGGAATCGATTGCGCGAAGAAGATATCACAATAAAGCGGTTGTCTCTTTCGGATGTGCAGCATCGTTGACCTGATCCATGCCTCCGGATGTAGCCTCCAGTCTCTTGAAACCGTTGGAATACCCGCTGCACGGAAAAACGACTCAAATTAAGTTGCCGTGCCACATCACATTGTCGCATCCCTGATCGCAATAGTACAACCACTTGAGCGGCTTCTTCAGCAGTAGTGTCCACCTTGAGGGTTAGTTTTCTTGCAGTCACCATCCAAACACAGTTAACGTGTGTCCTCTTCAACGTTTGGATGGTGAATGACCTTATTTTTTACTTATACTGGCCATTTTATAGCCCATGAAGTTCAAACAAGTCGTGGTCCCTATAATGAGGATTTTTGCAACATTTTCTTTGACGTACCGTATTCAGAAGGTTTATATCGTTTATGAAATGTAACTATTGTTTGATAAAAGTTCGTCAAACGTTCTTTGCATTGATATCTGGTTAGATGTACGGATAAACGAATACACAATAAAGTTACAACCTGGCGAGATGCGGGAATAGTTAGAGACATTTAAGTTATGTATTGCGGGATAGAGTCATTTCAGTCTAGGAAACAATATTTTTTTGCAAAATATAACTAAACTGTAACGCGTTTATGTGTGATTAAAGACATTTTAGTCTAGCATTTTCGTTTAAAGACATTTAAGCTACGGAATTTAAGAAAAAAACCTTGTAGCAATAAAAATTAACGCCGCTTAGAGACATTTTAGACTGGCAATGTCAGTTAAATACGTTTAAGTATTGTTATTATATAAACAGGTAGTTACTTAACGACGTTCTTCATATTGCTATATCAAAAACTACAGCAGCTAGGAAAATACCGGTTAGATTGGTCGATAGAAAAAAAAATTCTGAGTAAGATAGTGTTAAAAAGACGAATTTGATCAAATGTTGGTTAACGACGTTTTAGCTTGAGGAGGGCAGAACTGTTATGGCATCCCTTTCTAACGTCATATAGTAATATGTAATAGTATATTATTATATTTACGCGTATAATATTAATTCTCGTCTGTAATACTTCCTGTTTAGGGCGCCAACGGGATCTTATTACTAAGCCTCCGCCGTCCGTTCGTCCCTCCGTTTGTCTGTCAGCGAGCTGTAGGTATCTCGTGAACCGTAATAGGTAGAGACTTGAAATAGTTTTCACTGAATGTGTATTTCTACTGCCCTTTATAACAACAAATAAAAAAAAATTACTGCCATGTAAATTTAAAAAAAAATTACTGACTCGCACCTGACCGATTTTTTTTAAACAGGTGGGACCAGCACTATCCAAGAAAGCTCGCGTCATTAAAACCCAGTTAGACGAGCGTCACAACGACAAGTCGGTGCAGGAAATAAAGCAGTTCGTATCACGCTTGCCGCAAATGTTGGCCAACAAACAATCCTTGGCCACGCACATGGCCATTGCGGAGTACATTAAAGAGGTTTGTGGATTGATCTGATAACGTAAATAAGTTTTTGCTTGTGTATATTTTTCATTTCATCTATGTTTAATGTTATTATAGTTAAAATTGCGTTATGTAATACTTGAACGCCCCCTTAGCTAAATTATGTCCAGTTACGTTCAAATCCGTTCAGAAGTTGCTGCATGGAACGTACACAGACAGACAGACAGACGAAATTTTATAAAATATATATTTTTGGGCTCTATGACATAACAATAATTTTCCTTCCTTCTCCAATTAAAATTTCCAAAATATATTTGATGTACAGAAATCGTCCAGATACATTTTTATTTATTTACTAATACTATTTAACTTTTTATTCAAATAAACTGAATTAAAATTAAACTATTTGTATACTTACCATTTCAGACTACAGACACCTTCGACTTCCACGACACCATCCAATGTGAAGAGGATTTCTTGAATTGTATAGACAATGAAAAAGTTTGCTCTTTTATAGAAGATCTCATTGCGCAGAAGGCACCATTAACTAAGGTTATCAATTTGTTACATTCTAGCATTTTAATGTAGGTACAGTCAAAGGCAGTAAGTCGTTTAGCACCTTAATGATCATATTCGTGGATCATACACGGTTATGTGTGTGTGGCGTGTTTATAGAAAAAGGGTAAGTGTGACAGGTTTTTGATGCAATAGTTTTGCGGAATTGCTTCTCGAGTTCTGAAGCCAACCGTACCTATTAATTTGTTACATATTATACAAAAGATATAATTTTATTCGCATAAAGCTAGCATGGACATAAGTTTACAACCAGAACAATTTTAAATTATGAAGTAGGTACTTTACCTACTTACTTACCTTGGATTTTACTTTCCAAAATATATCCATCCCAATTCCCAAAATTAGTGATCACATTGAGCTCTTGGGTATCGACCCTACCTGAATATCGGGAAATGCACCTCTACATATTATACCATGGCCAAACCCTTCCATTCTGAGAGGAGACCTGTGCTCAGTAGTGAGCCGGCGTCAGTTGATCATGATGATAATAATTGTTGTAGATACTTCGACTTATTTGCCTCCAATGCGTGACGGGGTCAGGCCTGAAGCCCAAGGTACTGGAGTACTACAAGCGGGAGCTGGTGCAGGTGTACGGCCTCAACACCTGGCTCTCCCTGTGCAACCTGGAGAAGTGCCTGCTGCTGCGTCCACAGACCGGCACCAGGCAATACGCGGTACTTAGAAAGGTAAAGCTTCAGAGTTTCTTCCTGGTTATTTGGGTTCTGTATCTTCAGAGAAAAAAAGGAACCCTTATTATTAGGATCACTTTGTTGTCTGTCTGTTAAGACCCATTACAATTTAAAGGGAATCAAAACCTATACCACCCATTCGTTTTCAGTCTAGCTGTAATTAAAGTCCATGCTTTAGAGCACTCCAGGGTATGCTTTTATATGCCCGGGTATGACGCAACCTTAAGTTTTTAGTCATTCGAAAATCGACTGACGCGCCTAAAGAAATGTTCACTTTAGAAATAATCACAAAATACCTGATTTTCAGACCCTACACCTAACGATGGACGACTCTGAACTAAACGCGAAGGAAAAGAGCTACCTGTCAAGCAAATATGTACCGCTCACCGTCCGACTTAGTGAACACATAGCCAAAAATAAGGGATGGACTGGTGAGTCAACCCCTTTATTGTGGTCAGATGATCTTTGAGAGGACAATCCATACTAATATTATGAATGCGAAAGGTACGCGAGTGCCATCGAAGAGGAGGGCCTCCGTAGGTCTCGAAGTATTACTTTGTAGCTGGTTACGAAAAATAGTAACCAACATGGATGGAAGGATTTCTTGGATGACGTGACCAAGTGAGCCTGAGACTGTTGTACACAAAGTGTGAACATATTCATAGCTATGAATAAATCAGACATCTAAGGTGTAGATAATAATATTCCTTATCAATGGAAATGTGTATTTCAGTGGTATTGATGTTAATATTAAAATATGGTATTATTATTTAATAAACTAGTTTGTATCACTGGCGTTAGGATTGAATGGCTATCAAACTAAGTTAGTTTTATCAAAAAAATTGAATAAAAAGCTAAAATAAAAGGTTATGAAGAGTGGTGCCACTGCACCATTAACGTTTCTACTGAGTGGCCATGGAGGTCTCGAAAACCACACGGTAGAACTTGGTGCAACCAGACATGACTCACAGTATACTTGAATAATAATTTTGGTTTAACAGGTATAGCAGATGTATTAGGAAATCTTCCTGGACCAACTTTAGAAGAGCTCCAAAGTCTACAGCCTCGTATGACGCGACGTAATTCAATATCGAGCGAAAACTCATCGTCCATAGAAACTCCCAGAGTGATTCTTGTTTTCTTTATTGGAGGTTGCACTTATCATGAAATCTCTGCACTAAGAAGTCTTAGTCAGCAAGAAGATTCCAATGTAGAGTTTGTGATACTCACTACTAAATTAATAAATGGCAACACTTTCATTGAAACACTAATGGAAGCTGATTAGTAAAAAAATTGTAACAATGTAATATGGAAATTATCATTGAAATAACAATGTTAATGTTCTATGATTAAAAATTAAACTAAAATAATTATTACTGTATAATATGTTCAGTTATATCAATACATTATTATGTTTAAGGATATGTTGTCTTTTATTTCTCTATGTTAAAAGTATTAATGCTTCATTATTCTTAAATGTTAAAATAAATAAAAGAAAACCATTAGTCTTGGTTTATTAAAATTTCATATTATTTAACTTGCATATAATATAAATTTTAATTTGATCAGTTTAAATAAACTTACAAAAATGTTGCACGCTTATCATCTATTATATTACATTATTAAAGCTTCAGCATAATAAAAATAATCTTTCATACTCAACACTAATTGAGGTCAGAGCTTGACTATTCTCATAAGTATTCATTACTAGAGTATGTGATGTTTGACTTCTTTGGTGGTGCAATGTGAACACCGTATTTCACTGCTAAATCTAATAATTTCACATTGTCGTAACCAACTTTTTCCTTGTATGTCTTTATCATATGGGGCATTACTGTTTCCAAAATGAACTTAAAATTTTTCTGTGCATACGAAGAATCATTTCCCACTGAGAATTTGAGCCGTGAATTGAATATTGCATATATACACTCATCCACAACATCCATCATGTCCTTAGTAACAATTTCAAGGCCAACATTCTGTACAGTAATAATTGACTGTGCAAACCATATAGTGCTACTCGATAAATCCACCCACGTTTCATTTATTACATACCTAACTAAGATAAGGCCCAAATTTTCCATTTGTGATAAGAATTTATTAACCCCCACTTTGGTGTGCATGTTGACCGGTGTCCACTTGTCCTCAGACACTTTATTTTTCATGGAATCAACAATCTTCTCCTTATACTCTCTTAAAGCTTTTATTATCGGCGTTCTTAAACAGCTGTTCATTTGAAATCTTAGATCTAATCCAAACTCACAGAAAAGTGTACATTGCTCTCGTAAACTCTGAACACACTCTAAAACAGAATCTAACGCACACTGTGGTGTAAATACTTGCTTTATAATTTGACTCATCAGAACTCTAAGTTGCATACTAGCCCACACTATGAAAGCGCTTAATTTATTCTTAGGAAATAATGAAATGAACTCTGTTAAGGCATCGCTAAGTGAGCAGAAAAACACTTCTCCAACCTGCTTCACATAACTGTGGATGGAACCCTCTAGCTGCACCGCTTTAACATGTGCTTTGACTGTGTGACTACAGATATCAAGAAACAGTTCACATGCCTGACTAGTCATATTAAACTTATTAAGAATGAGTACCGGGGGTCGTGATGACCTCAAACCGCCGCGCGGACTCCAGTTGTGAGTGACATCGAGTTCTTTGAGTAATATCTCAGTTAAAACCTTTTGCTTCTGTTCAATCTTTTTTAATATTTCAGTCCTTTGGGGGTGGGTTTTAAATTCTTCTGTACTTAGTGCTCTCTGAGCTGATACCATTAAATCATATGTCTTTTGGAAATGCCTTTCCACAATAAAGACATCTAACTCTTCTGTGACATCAGCAAGCCAGTCAGGCAGTGGAGCGATTTGTGGAGATGGTACCTCCTCAACTGATAGACTAGGGGACTCCAATGATTCATGTTTTATTTTGTCCTGAGAATCCTTTTTCTTTTGCTTTAAATTTTCTTTCTCAATGTGCATCTTTTTTGCTACATCAAACTTATCAAGCCAGTCTTTTTTTATTGTTAAACTATTGCATTGAAACACTCTAGTGTCTGGGAAAGCTAGAACTTTAAATGCCTGCTTCACCGTACCTAAGTCACGCACATTCACTACTGCTAAGGTACTTATGGGGTAACTAGTCTGAAATTTGTATCTCATTGGCCCCCGACGATTCGATATCCAAGAGGTCAACATAAGGCAGTCATTGAACAAATATACATGCATTCTTTGTAAAGCTGTGTTCTCCTCCGCGTCGATCTCCAGCAAGTCGCCTTCGTGTAATAGGTGCCTCTCTGGAACATCCAGCAAGTTCATACAGTTTTCAACTTTTTCTGAGATAGAATTGAGTTTATTCTTGCGCTCCTCCTCCACTCTTTCGGCTTCTAAGTCGTGATTATCGAGTGACTCGCGTGATAGTGTATTTTCGTTGCCTAATACTGAAGCCTGAGATAAAGTCGTAAGAACCATTCGTTGATCACTTAACAAATGCGACAACTTGTACATTTCTGTTTCTAAGTGGGATATTTCGGTAGCAGTTTCGATGAACTGCATGTAGTTTTCGTACACATTTTTTTTGAGGGCACTAGCGGTTTCTTCTGCTAAACTTTGGATTTTCTCCTTCTGTTGGGCTAGCTCCTCCCCTCCGACACATGACTTAGCTAGCTCCTTTACGTACCGTTCGGGTACGAATTCTGGTACCGCAAACTTCTCCATATTAATATCAGACATGGTTTCGCATATATATATTTACAATTTCGATTGTTATTTTACAATAAATAACACAGTTTCTCACATTATTCGATAATCGAACGACAGGACGTATCAATCAACCCATCAAATTAGCGTTTTGTTATTGCAACTGCAACGTTAAATGTGTCAACTACATGTCATTTAGCGTTTAATTCGTTCAACTCAGGTACCTACTACTACAGTAGAAACCTTGAGTAGAACGGCTAACATTGGTATAGTAGCGGGGGTATTTATAATGCCATTAAAAAAGTTTTGTGTAAATATATGGTATGTTTTGTGGTATAAGGCCCTAGAGTAGTGATGTGTGGTAGAGATCTTTACCATTTCGTAGTTTTCGTACAGTATGAATAGTATAGTAATTTTGGTAGGTAAGAAAACATTTTTTCGTCATTTTGCATTTTAGGAGGGACTAATCAACCCGGGTGAGAGGAGGAAACGTTACACATCATGGTGAAAGAACGCGCTGCGAGCCACTGGCTTGAGCTTCAGGTTAAGTAATATGCGAAGTATCGATTTTGAAATCTTAGTGGAGTAAAAGGGACGCGAGAGGTTTTTTACCGGAAGAGAGCATGTGATTACTTGTTTCTCGTGATGCACTTTCTGCCCAAAGAGACAGACAGACAGACAGACAGACAGACAGACGGACGGACGGACAGACAGACAGACAACAAAGTGTAAGGGTTCCGATTTGCTTTTTGTGGTACGGAACCCTAAAAAAGATTGAAAATACAGGTAATTTAGAGAAAATTAGGTATTTAATTATTAGGAGAAGGTCCTCTTGGTCGCTCACGTGTAGAGCAGTCAGATGGAGCGCGGGTTTTCGCGAAATTAATTCCCTTTCTACTTTCTAGGCTCTATTACCGTGTCTCTACAGCGCAGCTGAGTTAAGTTTTGTGAAGCAACACTGTGTAACATGGTATAACATTAGGAAACTATCTGTAACTTTTGTGGCTACTTGTTGATTGTTAATCATTGCGTCCTTACCGCCACAAACATAAATTAACAAAATATAACAGAATAACTTTCAGCAACGGTCCTACCTTCCCACTGCCAGATGCTATTATATGTTGCCGTGTTGAGGTAACATTCTCTAACAATGTTATCGATTGTTAGAGAATGTTGACTGTTTTGGGGAACGTAGCATAACATATATCTATTAACACGGCTGTCTGATGTTGCTGAGTAACACTTGGAAACGTTGATCTACAAAAGTTAACTGCGTTGTGGATACACGGTTAGACACTTTAATTATTATGACACTTTTCTGTAATAATCTCCAAACATCGATGTATATGGATGGGCCCTTCGAAGATAAAAAACGCGCTCAAAAAGTCAATAGAAATTGCAAAAGTCTCTTGACTTTGTCAATGACGATGACGTACCTAAGATTCAAGCGTATTTTTGCGGACGGAATTGTATGGGAAAGGCTAATCCATCCATATACATCGATGTCTCCAAATCGCAGCGGTCTTCCATTAAGATGAAACTTATTAAATAATTACTTAGGTACTAATGTTGATATTATTGTACTTGGCAGGTAGGTAGTTCAAGTTGGAGGAAAATAAAATGGTGCAATTATGTATAAAAAAGTTTATTTAAAAACCATCGATTGGATCGATCCAATGTTAGAGAAAGTTTTACATCGTGTAAAATCGTTCTGAAACGTGGGATCAATTCGGAAATTATTACGTTGTCGTTTCTTTTATGAAGTATTAATTTACTGTGACAATTAAAAGTAAGTTTATTCTTTTTTCTCTGGGGTTTCTTCTACAGGGGCAGTGATTTTCGCAGGCTCTTTGAGATCAGTGGTAAGTTTTGTTGGCTCTTTAGGGGTAGCGGTGTCTTTTGGAGGTTCTTCTGATTCGGTGAAGTTGCCGTTACGCTTGTATCTGTAGTAGCGGGTTGAGGCTGCTTCTGAGTGCGACTGGTAGCAGCTCACGAGGGCATCTCCGTGGTGATCTAGACAATTATAAATTGGTCCATTAAATAAAAGTTCCAGAATAGTGCAAGTAAGTATATTATTTTAATGCAGAGTTTTCATATTCTCAAGATGCAATGGATAATTTTAACTCATTTGTAGATGACCAGCGTCTTGACCTGCGAAGATGAGGTCCCCCGGATATCTCATCACTCGGACGTGGACTTACGCCACGTTCTCAAAAAAAATCCTACATGTGGTCAGAGCCTCACAGGTGGCCTTAGGAAGATGTTACTCTGTTGCTCTTTAAGAGCCCTGAGTTCACCTCCAGGCTTCTCCACTTCTACCCCCCTCCGCAAAAAGTAACGCACTACGCGTTACCGAAACACGCTCAAGTCCTACGCACTTAGTTATACGACACACACTAGTGATCTGGGGAGTTCAGCTTATCAAGGTAGGTATATTATAGACTGTTAAGTGTTACCTCCTGGACAGGTGCAGACTGCGATGTGTCGTCGCGCCATGCACACCGCGCCGGTGCCGCACTGCGTGTTGCCGAGGCACGGGTCCACACACTCGTAACCGACACACGCTAAGTGGTCTGGACACTGGGAGTCCAGCTCACATTCACCCTGAGAAAAGAGAAAATAATAACAACTTCCTTCCCTTCTTTACTTTAAAATTCTACCTATTTATTATTACATATTTTGAATTGATTTGACTGTAAACTCAAATCTGAAATGGACTGATTAGAATAGAATAAAAAAGAAAGATTTTTTTATTCAAATACAACGTTACTAGTTTGAAACTTTGAACCGTAAAAGAATTTACCACTGGCCCGAATCACTTTGAATGGTTAGATTGGTTCAGTGTTGAATTCCAAAATAATGCAAAGTTCGATTTGAAATTTAATTGCCGTATAGAAGCCAATTGTGTGTATTAAGTAAAACTGCCATACCCTTTCCAAGCTAGCCTGCTTCCATCTTAGACAGCATCACAGTCAAGGGCTCACTTGTATCAGAATTTTAAAAAATGTAAGTAATTTTCAGTAAGGCGACAACTTATAACAGGATGAGAAATGGGAACCATTAGTCCTGTGCTGACTATTCGAAGGTTCTTACAGATACATACCTTTTCACAAGAGACGAGCGCGTTGCCGCGATATCCAGTAGGGCAGGTGCACACAGGCCGTTCAGCACCGGTGCGGTCGTGGCCCGGTGTGCACTTAGCGTTAGCACCGCATGGGTTTGGCTCGCATAGGTCACCTACAAACGGTTATACATACTTAGCATACTTCGTTATTGTGATAAAATTATAGTCGAATTACTAGCACACATCCACTTAGGTACCTAAGCGGATGTGTGCTAGTTATAGCACGTACGTAGTGTGATTAGTACGTACGTACTAATAGAAAGATGTTTTATTCAAATACACTTTTAAAAAAATGTGTTCACTGGGTATATATACTACTAACTTCCACAGCTGCTAGATAAGAACCAAGCACAGCTTTACAAAATTGCCCGGAATCCAGAGTATCATGAATCATGAGGGCTGCTTAATGACTGCTGCTCATGTTTCCGAGGCACATGGGTACTCTATAAATTATACATCAATTGCATCCACACACTCATTAACTATATAATTATGAAGGTATACTATACCAAGATCATTATGCTAAGCCTACGCACTGAGAGTAAGGCCAGTCATAACGCGTATGTATGATGATTGATGATTCATTGATTAATTTTGTGTTACTTACGAACTTCTAAAGGCCTAGGAAGGTAGGCTTGTCAATTTTTTTTAATAAAAAATAGCGAGCAGATGAGCAGGCGGGTCACCTGATGTTAAGTGATAACCGCCGCTTATGAACATTTGCAGCACCAGAGGTACCGCCAATACGTTACCGGCCTTTCAGGAATTTGTTGGTCCGCCCCATGTTGTAATCTAGTGGGATCACCGCCGATGGGAGTTGATTCCACAGTTTGCAAATTAGTTCAATTTACTCACGCGCTTCGAAAGGTCTGCAGAAGGAGAACGGATCACCGGTGTGGGTCTTAGGGCAAGAGCACACGGGCGTCAGACCGCGCAGGTTGCAGTCCGCGTTCACGCCGCACGCGTTCGTGCAGGGGTTGATGCAGGCGTTGTACACACACGCGGGCTTGTAGCTGGGGCATTCGCTGTCAGACGTGCACTCGGCTGAGCAGATGCGGTAGGGATCGCCGTGATAGCCCTGTCAAATTAATTTAATATTGTGTGATATTTGAAGGAATATGAGGTATTACCTATTTAGTTACTTTTAAAAAAGGTTCTGGACGCTCTGTACTCTGCGATGATTCCTAAATTAGGTATATGTATAATACTGAAGTAATATCAATACATACAAAATTTTTACGAGAGACAGTATTCAGAAAGAGCACGTCGAATTCTATAAAACCACCAATTTTTAAAACACCCGGACAACTTTCCAGGCAACCCCCTTTTTGAGCCCCAAATGACTGTACTACAGCTGAAATACACATAAAAGTTCGGAGTCCCATGTTGGGCGCCAGTTGTTGTTTGCACGCCTCTAACTCTGAACTTGATTTTGGGCATCATCTGTTGTCGAGTAGGACTGACGTCTCTGACTTCTAATCTGAATCTCTCATGTTGGGCGTAAGTTGTTGATTGCACGGTTCTGACTCCGAACCCGAGTTCCACGTCGGGCACCAGTTGTTAGTTGCGCGTCTCTGATTTCTCACGTCTTACGCCCAACATGAAATTCAGATTCGGTTTTCGAATCGGAAAACAAGGGAAACAACTATTTTTGATATGTGATTCACATAAAAATCTTACTCTAGGGCACTTGCAGATAGCGCGATGAGCGGCAACAGTCTCGCAGTCCGCGTTGACACCGCAGTCGCTGCAGGGGCTCGTGCACTTGAAGTCGCGACACGACTGTTGCGCGCCGCAGTCGCTGTCCGAGTCGCACTCGTGTCTGCAGCCTGATAGAGGACTACCCTGAAATAGGGAAAGGAACAAAATATAAATTACATACTTACACATAAGGTCTCATAGTGCGCTCGAACGCACGGTGTAGGTTCTACCAATCAGATGACTGTGTCACGTCAATTTACAATGATCTGATTAGTGGAACCTACTCTATGCGTTCGAGCGCACTGTAAGACCTCATAATAATGATTGTGAATACGGACGTTACAGTCTTAAAAAATTTACGAGACATTTCACCGTGATTAATAGCCTCATCGGGTGACAGCTAAGGGCTGGCTCATTTTTGCGCAACGGATCAGCCTGACTGTCCAGCGCGGAAATGCAGCCAGTATTCTTGGCACCATTCCACGCGGACATGATTTGTGTAGTAATCAGATAAGGCTAGCTTTATGTTTTATTGTAATATTTTCAATTTAAAAAAAATTACAGTTCTCAAGATACATTTAGGGGTTGAATTATCTAAAGTTTAAATTCAACCATCGGAATAACCGTTACCTATTGAACTTACTAAAGTAAAACTAACCAAAGGAAGACCGTTAGCTAGTGGACTATGAAAATTCTAGTCCAAAAAACTATGAAATGTATGTATTAAAGTTTTAATCTTTTTCTTTTCTCTTTTATCTTGATTTTGAATCTATAATACATCGAGTTGGTTCTGGCAGAGCGATGGCTCTGTACTTACTGCTGCACCCTTTGGGATGCCAAAGGGTGCAGCAGTAGGTAGGTACTCCATGCCAGATCGAACTGACCCAATCGATTTTGCAAACAAATATAAGGTAGGTATTATTTACTCTGTATCCAGGAAGACAAGTACAGATGGCTTGGTTGTTGGACACGTGGCACTTCGTGTTGAGACCACATGGAGAGGGGTGGCATGCTTCCTCTGTAAACAAAACAAAATATTATATCCTTATTCCTTACATTATTTTGTGATTCTTAAGTTTTAGCAGTTCTTTTTCCGTAATCGTTTGGGTCGGAAATTATCTGTTTTAAATTCTTTCTTTTATTTATAGAACAGAGTATACCATACCATATCAAGTAATGTATTAGTAAGTAGGTATGACATACCGGGATCAGCAATTCTGCATGATGAGAAAGGATTGCCTGTATAACCAGCGGGGCAAGAGCAAACTGGAACGTGTTGGCGGACCTGGGAACAAAAAGAGTCAATTCAATTCAATTATCTTTATTGCGAATTTGGGTTAGCTTACAGTAGGTTCTACCAAATTCTACCCGTTTCTTCTACCAAGTTATCGTACCTAGTCGTTAACTCGTTAGAACGCAGATATGATTACTTGAACAGATTCATTTATAGGAATTTAAATGTCCTACTACAATATATAGTTAGTATACTGGAGCAGAATACCCCCAGTAGGTAGATAAGAAATTATAGGTATTTTAGAACACCATTTAAATGGCAGTTCTATATCTTTGGGAATAAAATTTTACTTACATCGCAATTGGCGTTGTGTCCACAAGCTCCCTCACAAGGGTTGATGCAATGTTGGTTGACACAAGATTGGTGACCGCGGCATTCGCTGTTGTCTGGAAAAAACACGTAAGTATAAACATTAGTGTAACCACGGTGTAACTTTACACGCCGTTGAAGTATTTCTTTGACATTTTGGCTGAATAATTTAATTTAGATCATGGACGTATTATAACTATGGACCGATAATAAACTGAAAATGCGTGTCAATTATTTTTGTGTGCGTAAGTCATTTTGTCACTGTGTGCACCATCTAGGGCTGGGACGGCGAATTTGGGTATATCGATACCACATCAAAATTAATTTTCTATGTTACTACGACGGACTACGTGCAATATATACTTATCCATACTAATATTATAAATACGAAAGTGTATCTCAGTCTGTCTGTTAGCTTTTCACGGCCCAGTAGTTTAACCGATTTTGATGGGTACAGAGTTAGTTTACACTCTAAGAGTGGGCATAGGCTACTTTTATCCCGAAAAAATCAAAGAGTTCCCATGGGATTCTTAAAAGCCCATCCGTTGTACCGATTTGTATGTACAGAGATAGCTTACGTTCTGGAAATTGACAACTTTATACTTCAGAAAATTAAAGATTACTCACGGGATTTTTAAAAACCTAAATCCACGCGGACGATTATATATTCAGTAAAAACAAAAGTAAAATGAAACACTTTTCAAATAATTTAAATCAATTTATTACGTATTAGGTATTACTATTAACGTAGACATATTTTATGTACTTGCAATGTTATTTTTTGAGACGGAAAGTTTCTGGCAGCATTGAATATTAATTATTTACAATCTTCTGTAAAATATACATACATAAAATCTACACTCATATGTTTTAATTATGTACCTTTAGCAGCTGATACCTGTAAATTGGCCATTTCTCAGAAAATAAGTAAATACGTTCTGGTGCTTCTGGGATCTTGCTCTATTATAAAATAGAAAGCTCTTTAAACGTCAAGAATTCTAGGTCAACAAAATTATAGAGAGCTAGACATTGAAAACTGACTGAGGAAAATGTTCAAAACCTTCCTTTTGTTTTATTATTAGCCAGCTCTCGAAGTGGTTTTCGTTTTTGTATAACCTGAAATTAAATGAATTTATTTATGTCTTGTTACTAGTTAAAAATGCAAAATTCCTTACGATGATAATAAAATTTAAGAAAACATCAGTAAAACATGAGAAATTATTTAAACTCACTTGTACCTCAATCCTGAAAAATAATTGTTGGTCCCTTTTTGTTTAACTATTGTCAAATAAAGAAAAGTGTAATATTACTATATATTTATTAGTAGATAGGTACCTACATACAATTTGAAAGTGCTTAGTGCTTACTGGTTGATGGTATATAAGATATCCTTCAAATAGTTGGTATTGCATCTGATTTCAATTTATTTATTTTTAAACCAGAAATATGTATAACAAGACTCTTCGAAATGTTTGGAGCATAGACGAGAATATTCCTTTGGCTCCCAGTTTTTTCGTTTTATGGCCCTGATCCACGCAGTTCTAAATTCAGGACATTTTGGAAATCTACAAAAGTAAGCAAATGTTATTTATACGATAAAAGACAAATTTGATTTTATCGATAAAGTGTGTACACATCACTACAAATGATGCCTAAAATAATTCATAAATTAAAATTAAATTGCGCTGTAAAACGTGATTTTTGTCAGTATTACACGAGATAATTACACTTATAACATGTAAATCTTTGATTTTTAGGGATTTTCGGAATAAAAGTCGCGGTTGGTATCGATGAAATAGTTATTAAAGACTTACCTATATGAAAAGGCAATTCAGGAACTTGGACGCCTTCTTTCTCATAATATCTGGAGGCACAAAACACAGCGTCACACATTTGGTTTTTAGTTTTTATCTTAATTTTAATCCAGACTTTTGTGATTTTTAAAATTTTATAAAAACGCTGCATCAAATCCCAATGTTTTGTCTCCAAATGCTGACAACTACTGTCACCAGTTACACATACAGTGCGTTGTTGCCAGACTTATATGAGCTATCGCTTTCACCCGAACGGAGGTTCCCTGAAATAGACCGAGATAACAATACCTAGTTGACACATGGATGTACAAGAGCGGCAACAACCTATGACTACCTCTATTGTTTATATAATATCTCTATGATTTAGATTATATAGGGAGCCGAAAGAGAGGACTAGAGACAAACCAAGCTAAAAACAGTCCCACATTATCAAAATGTTACATATTGAAACATTTTGACATGAAAAGAGCAACTGCTGAGTTTCTCGCCAGACCAATAGTTGGTAGAATCTGATTTCCAAATCGGTGTACACTGCGTACTAGTCTTGATAATTATTTCAATTACTCTTAGGTGCTTAAGTTGGCCTACATGAAATAAATGTTTTACTTACCAACACTCAATCTTGAGACATTGTAAGTTGTGACAATGGGTCGCGAGAGTATTCTGGCAAACAAGCGCAGACGGGTCTGACACTGCCGAGTGTGCGCCTACTTGGCAAAAGTTCTGTCCGCATCGCACCGCGTCTGAGACGGAGCCGCCGCGCACGTATAGTTTGTGGCGGAAGTAATCTTTTCAATTGCAATAGTAGGTACATAACACTCACCAACACATTCAATCTTGACGCATTGTGACAACGGGTCGCCAGAGTATCCTGGCAAGCAAGCGCAGACGGGTCGGACACTGCCGTGAGTGCAGTGAGCACCTACTCCGCAAGTGTTCGGTCCGCATCGCACCTGGTCGTCCGAGATGGAGCGACCGTGCTCGTATAGGTTGCGGCCGAAGTAACCTCGAGCATTGTAGTTGTAGTAACGTTGTCCTGTAAAATTATTTAGGTAACAATAACTACAGTTTTTTGTAACCTGTCATTTGGGTTTCGTGGTGCAACAAATATATATACATACAGTAGACAGGTAAACGATATGAAATTCGAACCGTCACACTTGTAACTATATTATGACGTCATATTTTACAGTTACCTATTGTAGGTATGACGAGGTGTCTTTGACGTCACACAATGCATTTAATGCGTAGGCATCGTAGGTCTATCTATCTAGTTTTGATTTTCAATGCCAAAGAGAATCAGCTGGTAGTTTGAGTAGTGATTACATCCCAATGACATAGGAAGTTTAGTTATCTCATAGTTACATGCTTACACAAAAAGGGGGTAGTCACTCCATGTTTTGCTTATCGCTACTATTAAAAGACTACTTTTCTAGGTGTACTCGTTACTTAAACTCACTAAACTAAAATAAAAACGCTAAATAAAATCAACTCAACTTTCATAAGTATTTCAGCTTCAGAATGCATACCTAATTATATGTATAAGTAAGTTTAATAAGTGAAAATTAAAAATTTATAACACCCCCGACAAGTGAAGGTTACAGTAACTAGAAAAGAGCTGATAACTTTCAAACGGCTGAACCGATTTTCTTGGATTATAGATAGCTAAGAACACTCTCGATCAAGCCACCTTTCAAACAAAAAGAAACTTAATTAAAATCAATTCATTAGTTCAGGAGCTACGATTTCACAGACAGATACACAGATATACACGTCAAACTTAAAACACCCCTCTTTTTAGGGTGGGGGTTAAAAATAAGTAAAATGTAAAAATTAACTTAAGTGGGTAGTCGTCAATAAAGTTTGTCTATACAAAAACGTCTTAACTTTTATTATACCTATTCTTACATAAAACAACAAAATCGTTTACATAACCCTCCAAGTCATACATCATGAGACCGTGAAGCGGCGCAGCACCGACCCTGACGTTAGCCTTATAAGTGTAAACGAGTTATCGCCCACATTAAACCTTTTGTCCTTGCCCACTTGACGGATCTCGGAAGCTTATCATAACAATGCTTAAACGTATATCGATTAAGTACGTATAAGTTGCAAAATAAAAATGTAAGTAGGCAAGTATATCCACCTACGTTTTGCGAACACTTTGAGTTTGAAACTAAAACATCATAAAAATCTGAATCAATCCTTTTTAGTGGTGGTTCTATTGCGTCGAAGTTGGAAACGATTCCGGTATCTAATTTTAATAGGTACTGATATAAATTGTAAGAGGTTAGTGAACTTGTTGCAAAAATGTAGGTAGGTAGATAATATCGGATATTGACAGCATTTTGCCAGATGAAATTCGAAGTATTAACTAGTGCCGGAAACTTACGCTGTGATAGAGATAGAGTAGAGAGGTAGAGTAGGAATAAAACCGGCCAAGTGCGAGTCAGACTCGCGCACCGAGGGTTCCGTACTCGGGTATTTTTTCGACATTTTGCACGATAAATCAAAAACTATTATACTTAAAAATAAATAAAAATCTGTTTTAGAATGTACAGGTAAAGCCTTTTCTTCATAATATATGATACCCCACTTGGTATAGATAGTTATCTTACTTTAAAAATTGAAACACGTTTTTTTTTTTTAATGATGTAACCACAAATTCGCGGTTTTCAGATTTATTCCTGTACTTGTGCTATAGACCTACCTACCTACGCATGGTTCTAGGTCAACGGGAAGTGCCCTATAGGTTTTCTTGACAGACACGATGGACGGGCAGACAGACAGACAGACAACGAAGTGATCCTATAAGGGTTCTGTTTTTCCTTTTGAGGTACGGAACCCTAAAAACTGGCGTAGATAAAAATAAACTGTTTACAATTCAAAATCCGTGAGTAGAGTAAGTAGCTAGGTACTTAGTAAATATTTCATAGATTTCCCTGAAAGCTGCTCTTTAGATCAGTAACTACGAGTAGGTTAACTACCCTTAGTATCTGAATCTACTCGTAGAGTTAAAAAATTAAATCGAAACACTTACCCTCAACGCTGTAGCTAAAAGCAATAAGCGCCAATGACGCTAAATATATAAGTTTCCCCTCCATCTGAAAAAATAGAGGTGTTTTTAAAAAAAAAATTATAAGTAAGGTACGTTTAAATATAAAAACTAGGTGCAAATTAACGTGTAAAGCTTTCTTTTTATCATCTTTATTTTTATGGGACATACAAGACGTCGCGTATTTTAAAATATCTAGTTAGATATTTTCATATTATATCATATTACATAACACTCCACTTTTAACTACCTAAATCGATAGAGAAACGTAAGCCGTTACATAACATGTTCAAAAGATTTAGGTTTTCTATAGTTAACTTTTAGTAGTTAGGTACTTACATTATCTCTTTGATTAAAAAAATCTAATAACTATAATGTACTTAGAGATAAATAACTACTATATAGCTACTTAATAATTACATCTTTTAATTAAAAATAAAGTTAAATTAGAGGCATTGTATGAAGAAAATAAGTCCGTTACGTTTAAAAACACAGAATAGGTACGAATCATTCTTTCACTCGCACTGATTTATGTTTACCAAAAAATACGCCGCACTTTCACTTAAAATTACAATTTAGACAATAACTAATTATCAATTTACATCACACAGTTTACTTATTTTAATTAATTAATAAAAAGTCATAACGCCTAAAAGATAATTAAAATTATTTTTCACTAAGTAACTTTCAGAAAATTAAGAAAAAAACATGTGTCTAAAGATTAATACAAAAGTTGACCACTGCAAACACTTACACCGTCCGTCCGTCCGTGTCACGAAGAGGAAAACGTGCCTCCAACTCATAATGTGTGTCCTTATACCACCCGAGTGCGCCTACGCCTTGCGAATTCGTCTGACTAACCGAAAAAAATCTGCATATTAAAATATTATATCATATTCCGCCAATAATAATTAATTATCACAGTTCCTTATAGATTTTAAATGAAGTGATGATCTAATTTCGGTACATTTTCCCTTTTAGGGATCTATCTAGTGAACTAGAGTGTGGAAACTCGCGGTTTGAGCCTGAATCGACGATAAGTATGTCAAATATTAGGCTATGAATGATGAGAATCAAAGATTTAATAGCCTACGTAGCGTCAATTGTTGGCATTTGATGCCAACATTTGACGCTTGCCAGTGACGTCGAAGTCTCAACGATTTGTAAAAAAGTTCTCTGTGAACTGTGCCTATTTTGGTGCCTATAGAACATAGATACTACGTAATTGTCTTTGTACCTACCACGTTAACGTTTAGAGGTATCAATAATATGAGAAGAGCCCACAGCAAATTCAGCCGGGTATTCTTTTTATTATTATTCATCACCATTGCACTGTGTCACTTAAAACTTTTGCATAATTTAAATCCCTAATCATACTATCAATCTACTCATGTGCTATCATCCCACTTCTGCTGACACTTATAAATAAAATAGGTATTAGAGCAAGATCCCGGAACCGCCAGACCTTACTTATTTTCTGAGTAACAAAATGTGTGGGATAGAGTAGTATTAGTGTGTACTATTAAACATGCGCATATCTGCTAATTTGTGCCGTGGGCCAATTTATAGGTATCAGCTGCTAAAGGTGCCTATGTAAAAATATTTGTCACTTTTCTTAAAGTCTGAGTGTAAATTTATGTGTACATTTTACAGAAGATTGTTATCTAATTAATAATAACATTAGATTGCTGATAATAATTAATATTCAATACTGCCAGACACTTGAACCGTCGACGGTTATTTCTGCCAGACGCTTTAAAGCTTGCGAAAAAATAACATATAATACCTATATTATAATTTTACTTAAAGTTGAGTCGTAATTTTTATTATATAACATAAAAATCATTACTCAGACTTTAAAAAAAGTAAGTAATGTTTTATGTGCCTTTAGATTGATTAATTGATACTTATCTTTAAATTTGCCGTGCGTATAGCAAATATGCGTATGTTAATTAAAACAACAACAAGGTACACACAAGACACACACTCTACCACATTTTGTTTCTCGGAAAATAAGACTCTATCTTGGACCATATAAAAGTTCTATCATAACCCTAATCAAGGTAATTTACCCGAAACTGTTGTAACTTGTTACTTAGGACTGCCTTTCTACAAAAAGTTTAAAACCCTGACCCTTAACTTTTATCGAACGATTACAATTAAGTATATATAGAATCATAAGATCTTTTAGGTAGAATGCATAAGAGAAAACTGTAAAGTTGGTCATCATATTAAATTTAAAAAAGGTATTTACGTAAATATAATGAACCTACGGACATTATAGTAAATGCATTGGCTGGGTTCCAACTTCCAACACAATGCCATCAAGGATCACCGCGGCGGCGGCGGACACCTTGATGCCTATGTATGAACGGCGGCATTCACATTCTACTGCCATATAAAGGCTAAAGCACGACAACTCTGTGCTTAAACAATGATGTCATACAATTCCTGGGTATATGAACTAGATCATCTCGTTTTGCGGGAATTCCACAATATTTCGCGAGCACGTTATGCGTTACCTAAAACATATTTCTTAGTAATGTCTTCTGATTTACCATCCATATAGAGAATCGGCTAATTTGAAGAGTTTAAGGTCATGAGACCAGCCTGCCCGCGAAATTCAAATTTAATTTGGTTTTTTGCAATTTGTAAACTAATACGACAACGTAGGCTTATGGTTATTTTATTTGCGACAGTGGCAATATTATCCTCACAGGTTTATATAAAAATATTTACTTGAAAAGGTCCAGTTTAAGAAATAAATTAAAGTATCGACTATTCTCACAAATTAGTCGATAATTAGGCGGAAAAAATTGCGGATGTATTGGTTCCTGTTTAAAAAATCATCCTATTTAAATTTATTAAATTGGTGGGTAGGTAAAACAGTAGGTAACGACTAACGTTATCTAGTGGTACAGTATGGGAAAAGGAACAGGGGCAGGTATCAGGCCAAGTTGGTAGATTGCATTTTCAAAATTTGCAACCTGTGATGCAGCTTTATTTATTAGATCTCAGAGGCTCCGCTGGTATAAAAGTCTGTTTAAAAAAAAATTACCCACAAGTTTATTATTTAATTTACCCTCTGTTAATGGACTCACTGATAGATTGCTAATAAGCTGTGGGTTGACCAGTGGCCGTGGTCGTACATAATTAATGACTAATCAACTCCTCATCATTAGACGTTTATGAGCATAAATAATTTTGATACTAACACATTAAATGCGCAAATGGTACAGAGCTGCTACCAAGTATATAGGTACTTAACCTAAGCTACGTTGCGTGGATTAAGGTTTTTTCTAAATCCACGCAAATCCCATGAGAGCTCTTTATTTTGCAGTGTAAAAAGTAGCCTATGCAAAAAATCAGATCGATCCATTTCTCTGTTGCGGCTTGATTGAAGGACAAAACAATAAAACAACAAACACACTTTCATATTTATAATAATAGGTAGGTATTTAGTGAAAAGTGATACATCTTTTGTAAACAATAAAATACTTAGTTATGCATTATGTAAAGTATTCAACTTTCCTTGAAAGGTAAATATACGAGTCGTTAATGAGATATATTTGTATCGAAGAAGATTTTGTTCAAAAACACGCCTGTTAAACCTCGTAAATATCAATATTAACATTTAAATAAGGCGATGGTCTTAGGCCAGTATATTCGTCTCAGTTAGTAACTATTAATCGACCCACATAGATTACGTAAGTCTTTAAAAATATATAAGTTATAACGATAAATCGTAGAAATAATAATAACCATGTTATCTTAAAATCTACTAGGAATCCTAAAATATTAAAATAACGATTTCATCCATGTGGATTTAGGGTTTTTAAGAATCCTGGGAGATTTTTTTTCACTTTGCGGAATAAAACCTTGGTTTGAAAACCCCGGGAACTCTTTGATATTCTGCGATAAAAGTAGACCGAGTCCGTTTCCGAGATGCAACTATATTTTGTACCTTTGGTCAAAATCGGTTAAAAGGATGGGCTCTGAAAAGGTAACAAACAGACAGATACAGACCCTTACGTATTTTATAGGTAATTATTTTAGAATGGATATTTAGGTCACTATATAAGTCATTATAATAAGTCTAGATCAGGGTCTAGAGAGTACAGACCCAGACCCATGACCCATCGCTTTAGAAAGCAGAATCTTTTCTGACCCATATCTTCGACTTCTTGAGCACTGGTGAGTGAGTCATTGTGCACTGATAAAACGCTCAGTACGTTGCTATTAGGCAATGATCTTTATGGGGTACCTTTTAAGTACTTACTCGTATTAATACGGGTATTTATTTTAGCCCATTGGTCATATTAAATATTATTAAATCTTCAGCCTACTTTCGTTTTCATTTCTGCAACAATACGTTTATCTCCGAGTGTGTACGTATTTAATACTGTTAAGTCGCTTTGAAATTCAAGGAGATAGCAAAAGCCGCATGAAAGAGAACTCATAACCACCACTGACCGATGATCGAATGAGAAGCGTTCATGTACAACTCTTTTGGTTGCTAATTTTTATCTAATAGTTTAATTGCACCAAGTACCAAACCACCGCCAATTAATTATTTATGCCAATGTTACCCACCTTAATCGAAACATAACAACGCCACGCCTGTATCTGAAGGTTTCTGAACTAAAATTAAACAGCTGACCGCCGGAAGACTATCAGTTTTGACTTTTGAGGTTTTGACACTTCCGCAACAAGGCCAAATATTGACATGTGTGACAATCTAAGATGATTATTTATTTCTTTAAAAATATTACAGTGACGAATAATGAACGGCGCAAAAACTGAGTATTCATAAACAAGAAAACTAATTTCCAACCGACCACCCTTTGAAAAAATGTCCACTAGTAAATTAGATGCCGTTTATCGTAGCATACTTCTCACGAAATTTTTCACGAAAGGTTGGGGTAAGCCTGAAAATTTACGAAGGTAAAGATGTTTTAAACAGATACTTTACCTTTTTCTTGCTACTATGCACAAAAATAGATTTTAATTAATTTATGCCCTAATCCATATATTATACACATTTCATAACACCTTACTTTTAGGTTATTTGAGTTCAAGAAAATAGTGTCAAACCGGGATAAATGTTTTAAATTAGTTGAAAGGGATTACCCAGTCACAATTACCAAGGTAAGAACTGCTTTAGATTTATCCTTAATACTAGTTAGAGAGACAATATAAGATCTCATAAAATGCATGCTGGCAGTAAAAATTGGTTACCTGCATTATGAACTAGATCAATACATCTCAGGTTACAAGATATCAGTTAGATACTTATTCTGTAAACTAAACCTTACTAAACTAATACTTACCGAAAATTACATATGTGAAAGAAAATGATTCATACACATATATAAAAAATTCCTAAAACAGCTATTCATAGATTTTATAGTAGTTCTATTCTAATTTCGCATGTTGAATTCCTACAAAATTCCTTTAAAAAACTTATTTTAAAATAAAACCATTATAGAGCCTCAAAACATAAATCCCACAGACTGCACTAATTAGCATGAAATTGCCGACCTGCAGGAAATTTTGTACACCAACCTTTAGAAAGAGATTTTGGCTTTATTCTCTGTTACTCATACCTATGTAATGTTTTGACAGTCTCAACGACAGAGACAACACTCTATGAAACCGCTATCTCTTTCTAAAGATTGATTTACAATATTTCCTCTACTACTGCTGGGTACTATAAGTATACATTATTTTAAGTACTTGGCAACTTCTCTGAGTATTGCACTTTCCACTTAATTCTCAACAGGAACAGAATTTAGCAGACTGCAAATTGATAGAGGGTTATTTTCTCTCCCCTTTGGAAAAATATCTGCCAGGAATAGTACCAGAGATAGCCCAGAAAGCTCACTTTCAAGTATTATTACCTATCCACTGGCCCGACCCTGGCTGCAAACCAGTATGCCTACATCTTGCAGGAACCGGAGATCATGTAAGTATTAACATGTAATTACAAATTTTACAAATACGCTTGATATAATATAGCTTTTTTATTTTATAAAGGTATGATTGATAGTACATATGTACCTATTTAGATTGTATTTAATAAGAGTTTGTATGAGTAAGTTATTTACAAATAAAAAAACTGCAATGTAAAACTACCAAAAATATTGTGACTAATTCTGATGTACGCAGTGTGGCTAATTCTCTTGTATAAAATCGCTAAACTAAATTAAAATGATGGGTTTTAATCTAGTGCTATCCTTTTCTGCAGGAGAAGTATAGCAATATATTTAGATCTGTCATTTTATTATTTTAGAGATTGTGTATAACAGAATTAGCCACATTTTTATTTTACACCCCCTTCCCCCCAATTAAGCGTAAAGCTTGAGCAAGGAGTGGGTAGGACAATAATGCAACGGGTGGGATTTGAACTGCCAACCTTTCGGAATTCAGTCCACTCCTTAACCGTTGAGCTATCGAGGCTTATGATTATTTTATACAAATTGCTATAATAGCAATTTGTATATAAAAATTTGTCAGGTGCTCATTGGACTCACACATGAAGGTTCTGTAGCATCATACAAAAAATAACACCTTTTTATTTTTGTATTTTCATGGCTGTTATTTGGACAGCGGAGGCTTAGCAATAGGGTCCATTTGGGTATGGAACCCAAAAAACAAATTAGTGTGCATATTTTGATATCTTTCAAAATACACAACTTCATTCGCATTCTGCCATGTCTCAAATAATGGTAGTTACATGGGGATGAAATGGGTTCAGATATCAATACTATTAATCGAAATCGTTTGGGTAAGAAAGTAACGATACCTACTAAGTACCAGTAAAAAGTATCAATAATTACTTGTTCAGCAAATTTTGAAGGCTTAAGGATTTTGTGCACTCATCCGTGATTTGACAGAATCCGTCAAAATACGAATCAAATGAGTACGTATTTGTATGACGGCCATTTCGATGAATCACGGAAACAAACCGAATACGGATGAGTGCACAAACGCCCTTAGAGACTAGTAAAACAACAATTTTTCTATAATTTTATAAATCAAACAGTTACTGGTTCAAGAAACTTTTGTTAGCATTTATAATAAAAAGTCTAATTTAAGTCCAAAGATACCTATTTAATACAAAAATTGGGCTTGTGAATTTATTTTATTTAAAAAAAAAATTGTTATGTGTGATTGAAAACTGATACGAACAAGTACCGATATGAGTATTTTTCTCCGATACATAGTACTTGAAACTCGGTTACAAAGTATCGATACCTAGTGATTGGTATCGAAAGAAAAGTATCGAGTAAGTATATCGTATTCATTCGTATCGTTTTATCCCAAATTATTAGCGTCTAGAAATGTTGGCGTAGCAAAATAAAATATTCCTTTCTAAATAATACTATAGGCGCACTTGTATATATTGCATAAACCACACAGCTCTTGGCTAAAGGCATAGGCGTCTGGCGCAATTACTCTATTAGTAAACATCTAATTATGTGCATGTATAAATGTTTGTATACACACACATTCTTTCATTAACATGCACGTGTATTAGTCAGAATAACGTATTAATAGAGATAAGATATCAATAATATGAGATTCGACCTTCAAATGTTCTATCTCGGAGTACCTAACGTATGTCATCCTCCTGTTCAAATCGCAAATCTGCGACCGTTTGATGACTTTACAACAAGTGTAAAATAAAATGAAAATTTCGATTAAACAGCCTGTCGAATAAAAAAAAATCGCATTCAAATCGCTCCATCAGTTTGAGCTAAACAAACAACACACAGATACAGTCCAAATCTGATAAAACCACATTGAAAATTTAAATTCAATTCAAATTCAAAATAATTTTATTCAAGTAAATTTTTACAAGTGCTTTTGAATCGTCAATATAATCTACCACTGGTTCGGAATGCCGTTCCGAGAAGAACAAGCAAGAAACTCGGCGGTTACTCTTTTCAAGTATTCAATTTACAATAATATGCCATATTGTATACAAGCAATTGCAGCGCCGTGTATTGCTGGAGCGAGTTAAATCCAAGCTTTTTTGTCATTTACATAATCTTCGATTGTATAACAAGCTTTTTTAGGAGCATACTTTTAACACTTAGATTTTTTAAACTTGTGTAAAGGCAAGTCTAAAATTAGCAGATACAGATACACACGTCAAACTTATAGCACTCCTCTTTTTGGGTTGGGGGTTAATAAAATGTTTTCACTTATAACATCCCTCTGTTTGCGTCGAGGGTTAATAACATGAGGAGTGTTATTTCTTTGGGGTTAAAAATGCACGGCCGTCAAAGAGACGAAGAGCACCTTTATGGGTGTATTTACGTAAACATCTAATTGTTTATCTTACAGGTACCTAATTATAGTACAAGATGGTGCATGATCTTTGCCAACAGTAGGTCTATTATTATTATTATTGATGGTTACTTACTCAATTAAAGCTAAGTACACACTATAGGCGATCTGGACGCATCTAATTTATTCTATTTTTTACCCAACTACGAAAATGAGAATGCTTCATTTTATATTTTAATACTTCGTATAATATTAATTATTGAAAATTAGTGTTCTAAGCTACTGCACTAATAAAATGAATAAGTAAATAATATAACCCTAAATAAAATAAAAATTCAATTTATGAAACCCGTAAAAAGTTGTGTGGTGATTTATTTAATAATATTAGTATAATTTATCTAAGGTTTATGTTAATACTTTTTTTTTCAGTTTTTTTGGAGAAGGAGAAACCTAATGGTAAAACCCCTTTTAAAAGAAGCCAGTATTGGTGGGATTATCCTTGAGAACCCCTTTTATGGGGTCCGTAAACCAACTGACCAAATGTAAGTTAAGTTTACTTTTCTAAATATTCAATAATTTATTTCAATGCATATCCTACTACTACTATTACTATATTACTATATCTATTGAAATAATTATTACCTTATTTATTCTGTTATCATTTTAATTAACATAAGATAATATTAGATATATAAACAGTGAATAAAGTCTAAAAAATTAACTATCCAATTTTGATCTGGAGCACAAAGGAAATTCGTTCCACAATTTAGCGAAGTACCTATGTATGACGTGTTTGAGAGCCACTCTAGCATTTCTCCATGGAGATGTCTCGGACTCTTAACATTCGATCAATAGGCTCTCTAAGTAGAAAGGAGATTAAACAATAATCACATCACACTAATATTATAAAGGCGAAAGTTTGTATGTGTGTGTGTGTGTGTGTGTGTGTGTGTGTGTGTGTGTGTGTGTGTGTGTGTGTGTGTGTGTGTGTGTGTGTGTGTGTGTGTGTGTGTGTGTGTGTGTGTGTGTGTGTGTGTGTGTGTGTGTGTGTGTGTGTGTGTGTGTGTGTGTGTGTGTGTGTGTGTGTGTGTGTGTGTGTGTGTGTTTGTTACTCCTTCAGGCAAAAACTACTGGACGGATTGTGCTGAAATTTGGAATGGAGATAGATTATACTCTGGATTAGCACATAGGCTACTTTTTATCCCGGAAAATCAAAGAATTCCCACGGGATTTTTAAAAAACTACATCCACGCTAACGAAGTCGCGGGCATCAGCTAGTATATTATGTGTATTAAGGCATTATCCCAAGGCTCAAGGCCAAGGCGCGGCGTCTTTCTTGATAACAACTCAAACTAAGCTTTATTTACTTTGGCATACAATTGTTATACGTTGCGCGCCCTTCGTGCTTTTTAGGGTTCTGTAGGAAAACAAGGAACCCCTATCCGTCTGTCCGTCCGTCTTTTGTAGTTATCAAAAAGACTCGACTTCACTCCATCTGTTTGTGCTAGCCCTATTGGTAGGTTTCCATGATTAGTGCGTACTGTGTACATTAGCATCGATCTTAGTACGCAATGTTCCTGACTGCTATTTTTTCATTTATATTACAACGCGAAACGCGAAAGTTTGTATAAGTATGGATGCATGGATGTTTGTTACTCATTCACGCAAAAACTAATGGGCTGATTTGGCTGAAAGTTGGAATGGAAATAGATTGTACCCTGGATTAACACATAAGCTACTTTTTATCCCGGAAAATCAATGAGTTCCCATGGGATTTTTGAAAACCTATATCCACGGAACGAAGTCGCTAACTTTGATACGTTCTTCTGTAGCCGGTCGTCTCTGCAGAATGTTTCGGACATTTTCGTGATGGGCGGCTGCCTGATCCTGGAGTCGCTGGTGCTGTTCCACTGGTGCGAGCGCAACGGCCTGGGCCCTCTCGGCGTAACCGGACTTTCTATGGGCGGGCATGTATGACTCACTCATTTTTAAATGTACCTAGTATAGAAGCAGGCGTCATAGGCTACTTTTTATCCTGGAAAATCAAAGAGTTCCCACGGGATTCCTAAAGACTCCATTCGCTTAACTAATTTGTGTTAAATTTGGTACCGAGGTAGCTTGCGTCTATGTAATTGACATAGGTAGGCTACTTTTATCCCGGAAAATCAAACAGTTCCCACGGGATTTTTTAAAAACCTAAATCCACACGGATGAAGTCGCGAGCATCCTCTGGCTTAGAATAAGTAAAAAAATCTTCAAATCTTGAAACATTATTAGATCCAATTTAAAATTTGTTTTTTTTTGGCAGATTTACGATTGTGTACTACATTAAAAAACATTGTTTTACAGATGGCATCCTTAGCAGCTACTAATTGGCCAAAACCCCTTGTGCTCGTCCCGTGTCTGTCGTGGTCTACTGCATCAGCCGTGTTCTTGCAGGTAAAATATAATAATTTAATACATTAATAAAAAGATGAATAGAATAAAGAGACTCTGTTGGACTAAGTGGTCTTATTACAGAATATTGTATCATTAATAAGAAAACCACTCAAAATCAAGTTTCAATTGGTCGACCGAGTTCAATGGTCTCGTATTTATTTATGTGGTAGCTTTGACTGATCCTTGGATAATAGATTCTGCAGAGTTATCGCCAGATCGTTGACTCACGCGACGCTCCAGAATTATTCTATCTTCGATCGATCGTCGAGCAGATCCATTATTTTGATGTAGTAAAAACTGCCGATTGGCGTATCGATCGATGGCATTAATCGATGACAAGCGGGTGGGTGTTACAGTAAAGGCAAAACAAGCAGCCCAATCTGAAATTGCTATGTGACAGTCTGTGTAGCTCATAAGATTAAATAGTCGGCTGAATTCTGGTTTTATACACTGCACGATCACACGCCTCCTATACATTCAAATGTTAAATTCTTATGAGTATCACTAATAGCCATAATTATGGCGTGTTAAAACTAAATAAGCGTACACATACAATACATTATATTTCAGATTGGCTATGTGTTTTGCAATCACCGTAATAACTGTATACGAGTTACACCGCTTAATCAATAATATAAGTTTTAATTTGTGTAGTTTTCTTATTACCATTATGAGTCACAATAGTTTAAATTGGAAGTTAAGAAATGCGTATATTTTTATTGTTCTTTTCAAGGGGGTGATGTCCCAATCTATTAATTGGGACCTGTTAGAAGATCAATATCTTTCAGATGGAGTCTATAGAGAAAAACTGTCCAAAATGGTCACAATAGTCGACGAAGCCTTTCTCGCGGGCAAGAAGTTCGCGAGAACCTACTCGAAAAATCTAAATGCTCCAAGCACACGGATCAAGAAAGATGCAATCGTAGACTCATTGAAACGTTCTTCGCTAAACAAACTAGATATTACGTATAAAGAGTCTAGTGCCGAAGGTAATGCTCAAGTCTTTGACATTAACAAGAATGTGATAGGTTATAAACCAAAAGTGCCTGATAATGTTAAGAGTATGTCGACTGAACAGGAGAAAAGTCTGAGAGATGAATTGAAGAGCCTTCTTAGTGAAAGGAAAATTAGTCAAGTGTTATTTGATAAGCTAACTTCCAATAAAACTTTCGAGCTTGAAGCGCAGGATATAGAAGATATAAATAAATTGAATGAGGGGCAAGTGAAGGATTTACTCCTTAAATTTACCAGCGGTAAGTTCTTTTTAACCGATAATAGATAGGTTATGGATTGATTAACATCAAAACAGACAATAAGGTGGGTAAAGGACAAGATGGTGTACTTACGGAAATATAATATAATTAATAATAGTATAATTTACTAGCTAATGCCCGTGACTTCGTCCGCGTGGATTTAGATTTTTAAAAATCCTGTGGCTACTATTTGACTTTCCCGGCTCTACTCAGGCAAAAACTATACTCATCCAAAAATCATGTCAATCCGTTGCTCCGTTGTGGCGTAATTGAAGCACAAACCATAATAATCAAACACACTTTCACATTTATAATAATAAAGGTAGTGATACAAATAAAAGACTTCTCTATAATAGGATCTCTCTATTTTTTACAGATGCAGAGAGAGAATCACTGTTAGAAAAAGTAAAAATATCAGTACTCAGTGAACCTGATGAAACCAAATCTTTACCTGTGGATGAAAATAATAACACTACGTCGAAAATAACCCCTATGTCACAAGACAATAAGGAAAACATAACTAGTAGTGCAGTAGCACAAGATGACGATACTAAGACAAATATTGTAGAAAATAGAACAGAAAAAGTTGAATCAAAATCGACATGTGATAATGATAAGCCAAATTTACCAGCTATTAAAGAAACAAAAGATGAAAATAAAGAGAAAAAATCATGGAACGTATCGGATTTCACTTCTGATCTGTGGACTAATCTGCCATTCATGAAAACGAGCGGGAAGAAGATAGATATAAGCAAAATTCATTGGAGGGACAGAGAGGCACTGCAGTTCATGCGCGGTATTATGGACGAATGCACGCACTTGAGCAATTTTTCCATTCCTTTCGATACGTCTCTCATAATAGGTGGGTACTTAACGTTTTATTTGGTTAATTAAACTTCTTAAACTGAACACTTGCAATTAAAGTTTTTTATATAAGCCTGTGGAGATGATACTGCCGATGGCGCTATTAGAGTGCCATAAGCCTACTTTGTCGTATTACTTTACAAATAGTGAAAAACCAAATTAAATTTCGCGGTCAGACCTGTCTCGTGCACCTTAAAAATTAAAACGTTTTATCTGGCCTCTCAACAGCGGTTTGTGCGAAACACGATGCATACGTGCCGCGCGATGACGTTGGCACGTTAGAGGAGATCTGGCCCGGCGCCGAGGTGCGCTACGTGGACGCGGGGCACGTGTCCGCGTACCTCCTGCATCAATCTCTCTTCAGGTTAGTATGACAACACTGCCTCAACAGGTGCGCGAAACGACACATACGTGCCGCGATGTCGGCACTTTGGAGGAAAACTGACCCGACGCTGGGGCGCTTTACGTGGAGTAAAATGTTACAGCAACAGGCCGGCAACAAAAATTATTTAGACAGCAATATGAACTTCTCTACATAAATAGCTAAAAAAAGCTACCCCCAAGCTTTTTTTTTTGGATTTTGTTTTATTTTAGACTTATATACAAATGTTTTTAAATCCTCGATGGATACAACATTGAAATGAATGATGGGTACAAAGTTGAAATGTATGCGCGTACGACGCGCTTCAATATAAACGTAGCATTAAAAATCCTTTCGAAAAGCTGAATTTTGTTAAAATTTAAATTCCACAGTAAATGGCGCACGTAAAGAAAAAATCTACCAAAACTGTTTGTTTTTCTTACAGATCTTGTATAAAGGAAGGCTTTGAAAGATCTAAGAAGAAATGGAAGGATGGGAAACACGTTGTTTGACGGTGGTGCTTAAACTAACGTGTACCAATAAAATAATGTAGCTAACTATGAAAACTGAGCTTTTACATAAATCATTTAGGTATTTATTACGAAGTTAAACTTGCCCCTTTATCTACTTAAATATTATTACTGTTGTAATAAAATGTACTAATATTCCTTAAAAATAGTCTCAAATACGGTCTATTCTTAACCTTGTAGCATCTTTAGATGTTTTGGGATCGCTTATTTTCTCCTAATAATGTTTTATTAACTTGTCTATCGATTTCAAAGTTTAACGGTTGAAAAAATATCACGTTGAATCTTTTGCTCAGTGTGCTGTGAAATTTATATAGGTATCTAGTAGTAATATAAAAATACAATGTAGTATGTACCTAATCCCGTTTAAGGGTGTAACTTTTTGTCCAATATTTGGAAAATGAATGAGATAGAAAGAAACTTTTGAAAACGTGTGCAATAATATAAAATCGATGGTGCTTGTTACTACGTACCCAGTCTAACATTTTCTAATATAAATATGTAATTAATTAATTATTATAATTTTTTTTTAATTTCTTCTTACACTTCAAGGAAATTTCTAAATGATTTTGAATACATATCAAAAATTGCGGAACCGACAGGATTCGAACCTGCGTTTCTTTTCAATTTAAATCTGTATTTCTTAGAGCTACTAAAACTAAGTAGTTGACCGATTTTTCAAGGCGTAATAATAAGATTTCTTTTACATCAACTTTCTGAATAAGTTAAGTCTACATTTCTTTAGCAATAAAGTTGTTCAATGGGTCATCTGTATTGGATGGTGTTAATCTATCAATATCAATACTTCCAATACCGTTTTGCGATTCTGGTATCTTAGGATTTCAAAAACATCCTCCATATTTCCTCCATACAGGATTTCGATAACACGTATCGCGTGATAACATTTATAAATATGCCCTAATTGAGCAGTTTCAAAAAAAACTATAAAAATGTTTCAACTTTTCAAAACTACAAACATTGTACATATCCATAAATTTACGATAAACGAATAAATACGTTATATGGGAACTTACCTAGCGCATGTAATATAGAGTCGATGTAGTGTGGTTGTACCTTTTGCCAATTTTAGTTTTCTAGTCTATTACTAAATGCCATGATACTTTCGATAAAGTATAGAAATCGATAACAAAATTTTAATTCGTATTTAATATCATTAATCATTTACGTTTCCATACACCACAAGTACAAAATATAATTTACCTATTAATATTTTGAACGTGTTTAGTTTAGAGGGTAATGATTTAGTAAAACGCTTCTAGATATTATTTATTGTTAACATTTTTCAAAGTGTATATCATTGTAAGATGTCTCTATTGAGATTGTAAAGTATCTCGTAAATAAATATTTTTATAAATAAATATTTTTTTCCATGGAATACTGCTATTTTATTTGTCTGATGTCCTACAGAGGAATTTGAACCTAGGTCCTTTTGCTTGCCTTTCCACGCAAAACAAGTACCTACCTAGTCCAATTTAGATGGGTAGGAAGGTAGGTAGGTAGTCTTGAACACTATGCAAAAACAGATATAGCTGGGCTTGTGTATTTCTTTGTGTGGTAAACCGCCATATTACAACTTCTGATTGGACTACATTTTGCATACGTTTTGCGTGCTTTGTAATCAGTCGGCGCGCAGACGAAGTTCACGCAAAACAACTCCTCAAGCACTTTTCCTTTAGATAATATAGACGCTGGAATTTGAAAAGCGATCTTGCCATATCTCGATAAATTGACACCAGAGCCAAAAAACGTTTTCAAAATTTCATAACTCGTAATCACATTGAGTACTAAAAACCCATCTTATTGCTGTGCTCTAAAGACAACCTCTGTAGATACCTACTCCCGTGAGATTACGAGGTATGTCTATTTGAAAACTGTTGTAAGTTAAATTCATCCAGATACGTCATACGACAAGATCACTTTCCAGCATCGATATGATTAACATCGAGTATATGCAATTCCATTATACTGTAATAAAGAAACGGACCGATTTGATAACCTCCGCGTTTTCGGAAGTCGGTTAGAAACTGTTTGTTACCTACTCTTAGGGCCGGCGCATATATGGCGGAGCGCAGCGCAGAGCATGCCCGCGAAGTTTTCTAATCGCGTGACACATTATGAGAACTTGTACCAGAGAATGCGCGAGCACGCGCGGTACTGCACGTGGATGCACAATTGATTTTAGATATTATTTCAATAAGAACAATTCGATAATATTTTGACTGAAAAATGCTCTGCGCTGCGCTCCGCCATATTATGTGCGCCGGCCCTTATATTATGGAAGATATACCTAGCAAGGATACTTGACGTTCTTGCGATTATATTTTTTGGCAATTGAAATATGAGTAGTGGTCACGTGGGGTGAGAGTTCATAAATAAAACCACAAAAATTATAAAACAATTTTACTTTTATTCATTAGGTACTTATTTATAAATGTAACACGTTACAACTTACACCTGAGGGATTAAATAGAAAATGAAAATAAATATTCTGCTTTTATAATAATTAATACACTATAATTTTTAACTTATGATTAATCTTAATATACTTATAGAAATTAATGTGTGTCTGTCTGTTCGTTACCAATGCGTTCGCGCCTTGTTTAACCGATTGAGTTTAAACAGTACAGTAATTCTTGTTGGGACTTGCAAAAAAATTGCATATCAATGTACAAAAGATTGTTACGCGAGTTGTACTACAAGTTACAACGCAACCTGAACATTCGCTAGCTTAACATAAAAAGGAGCCAGTATTTCTTCAAAACTAATCAAGATAAAAACCCTCTATTTAAAGTCTTACGTATCACTAGTAGCCCACCCCTGACACTCCATACAAGCGAACTGATTTAATTTCCTATTACTACTACCGGTACACCAGCCAACCGAAGGGGACAAAGACAACGCTATACTTAAGCAACATCAATGCTTCTCGCTCGCGTGACAGATCCGTAAATATTGAACAATACAGATGCTATTTTACATGAACAATAAAGGCGTGAGTACATAATTATATTAAGACGTGTGACGCCGACAGCAGATGACGCTCCAAGCGCGCTCTTATTGGTTGATTCTCAATCCATTGTGTTGAAAACAAGGATGCAAGGACAAACCACTGTATTAGTGGTTTGTCCTCATATTTAATAACAATTACTATATGTAAAAACAATTCATAAATCTCAATTTCAAATATGTATTAAATATGTATTTGGATAACCTTTTTTAAACAACTAAAAAGATTTGAACAGACTGCAAACCCAAGTATTATAATACATTGAAAGGAGTTAATAAAGAGATTGAACATTTTTGAAGTTTTATTGTGTTGAGGTGTGGTACGTCGCAAACGATATTGCGTCGTTCGACAAATGGTGACGATCTATCAATTATTATTCATTTTATTTTTATTCAAATACAAGTCAGCCCTTGACTGCAATCTCACCAGGTGGTAAGTGGTTGACTTCGGCCTCCTGAACGAGCGCTGTTCGAGGGGTCTGAGATTCGATCTTACGTACCTCCTATCTTTCCGGAGTTATGAAATATTACTGAAAACATCCTGAGGAAACCTGTACACCTGAGTTTTCCATACTTAATGTTATCAAAAGTGTGTGAAGTCTGCCAATCCGCACTTGGCCAGCGTGGTTGAACCCTTCTCATTCTGAGAGGAGACCCGTGCTCAGTATTGCGGCGACTTCTGTCGCGTCGCAACACACCACAACACATTAATGTGTTTGCGCCTTAATATACATTTGCTTTACAATATTATATTCGTATTATATAATACTTGCAGTGATTGCACATTTATGTATATTGATTTTATGGCAAAAAATATGATACAATACAGCTGTTATATGATCAGACATTCAATCCAGTTTTTTCACAATATTAATAGAATTGTATTATATAAATCACGATGAGTCTCTTATGAATATCAAAAACAACGTAACTTTATACTAACTTACAACACTATATAAAAATATTGGCCAATTTCAAGGTGATTAGTTTTAGTAGTACAAAATATTAAATCGTAACTATACCTTACTAGTGGTATATTATGTATATAAACGAATGTAGTGTTTTTCATATAATTATTGATTTTAAAAAAGCCTGATACAGCACTGATAACAATATTTGAGACTCCTGAGACCTATTGCATATCTCATTTTATTGGATGAAATAAATTTTTCCCGTAGTATGTTAATTTAACCAGTATTTTGCGTGCGTGCGCGGACCTAAAGTAGTCCGCGGCCATGCAAAGTTGATTATTGAGAATGCAGGCTTGGTCTTTTAGCCTTCGCGCACATGGAAAGTTGGAGAAAAAGTATTTAGGCGGACAGATCACTCCGTAAAGACGAGTAGCTTACATATTATGAATACCTAGTTGTGATGAGTAATGAAGAATAGCTGTCAAACTTCTAAAGGCCGATTCACACCAAGCACGTACACGTGACCACGCGCGTAGTGACGCGCGTGAATCCATAGACATGACAGCACGCATTACGTCTACGCGAACGTTCACGTCACGCAAGCGGTATGTCATCTCATACAGTTCCATACATTACAACGTCATGGTACGCGCTACGTCTACGCTTACGTGCTGCATACGCGTTTGGTGTGTCCCAGCTTTAAGGGTTTTGGTGACCAACAGACGTCATAAGCACTGAATGCAACGGCGGATCCAGGGGGGGGGGGTCATGGGGGTCATGACCCCCCCCTGAGCTGGTTCCAGGACTTAGGTGGACCACTAATTGAACATAATGATTTTATTTATATATTTTGTCACCATACAGATATTATGTAACTACATACCTTCAATATTTAATTAATTTTTATATAATATAATAACTTTGTATGATGGCAAACGTTTGGGAACGAACGCATCGAAAATTTGAATTTTACCGCGCCACACTTGCGCGCGCTTGTCGACTACTTAGTACGTAACGTCTAGCTAGACCTAACCTCAATCGGAACGACTAAACTTCAACATAATATCATAACATAGTTAGTTCTAAGTTAAAAAACTAAAACTTTCTACGTATACCTAATGTGTTTATGAGAGTACCATGTAACTATACCGTAATAAATAAAATAAGTATTTTTAAAAATTGTTGCTGCAAATTCATTAATTACAAGAAATGGTAAGTAATCAGTTTCTCATTATTCCAGTGCGTGTGTTTTAACTGAAATGTTATTATTGTTAACATGGCCGTAGCCAAAAGAAATTATTTTTCAAAATGCATAATATACTAGTCAGTTCTCGAATTTACAAGTTTTTTGTAAATCTATCAATAAATTTGCGCTCGCTTCGCTCGCGCTTTTATATTATGTTAGTTGTTTACCGGAACTTCGTTCAAACCCCGTGGAAACTCAGTTTTTTTGGGATAAAATAACTAGGTATACAATGCAAGGTATCACTGAATAGTACCAAATTTTACCTAAAAAGATAAGCCCTGAAAAGTACTTTCGCTAATATTATTTCGTAAATACAATTAATAAAAATTTCGCGCTCGCTTCGCTCGCGCTTTTATTCTATTAGTTGTTTTTGTAGTAGTTACCCGAAGCTTCGTGCGCATGAGATTACATTTTTGAATATCCCTAGAAAATGTTTATTTTTCATGAGAAAAGTAGAGTGAGGTGCTTTAAAACATATTTTACGGCTGAGCTCGTTCATCTCTCGCTTTTTTAGCTGTATCAGAAAAATCACGCTCGCTGCGCTCGCGCTCATGTTTCTTGTTGCATTCTATCTTGTTCAAATCTTCAATCAATCTTGGTCAAATTGAAAGGTAAAATTCCACACAGCACCCCCCCCCCCCCCCCCCCTCCCCTCCCCAAATCCCATAGGTAGGTACCTACTCACTGAAAGAGTGCTGCGTGACTTATGTACCTACTTTTTACTTGTATCTATTGTTATCAAAATTAAATTATAAGTTCTCGACGACTATGTGACCCCCTCCTGGCGCCAAAGCTGGATCCGCCCTTGACTGAATGTCAATGCTAGAAATCGATAGGGACACCTTCACGCAGTTATTTTGGTGGGCATTGCGATGTACGATTAATATGTACAATTAATGTGATACGTAATAAGCCTGCAGAAAATGTCTACACGTGACTCCAGTACAGAATGACCCGAATTGGTTGAAAAGTGCCACTAATGTGTAAACTTTGCCTTAAAATCACTCCAAGGTCTTTTTTATTTTGTTCATCTACCCACAAACCCACAAAAGTAGGCAAATTATACGCGGCAAATATACGCTAAGTAGCCCTGTACATGTTCGCCAAGTGCGTTGGCCAACGTGTACAAGGCTTATATAGCGGAAAGTTCATGGGCACTACAGTACCACTTTTTATAAGTTGCATCGGCTAAATTCGTTTGCGCAGAAAACCACAACCAAACGCCGACTAAAACCACCGGTGTACACCAATGAAATACTGTTAAGATTTTAAACTTTAATTTTTTAAACTTTAAACTTTGATTTTGATTTAAAAACAGAGACTCGTACTATCTCGCTCATGATTCGCGCGTATCCAACAACTAATAGCGAACGGATGCGCGCTATGTTTGACCAAGATATTTTCGCGCCTTTCAAAAATAAGATTTCTGCGCAAGTACATCCGCATAACCTATAAAAGTGATAGTACTATACCCGTAGTATAGTTAAACCATTCGCGGTTAATAATAATCTTAGGCTATTTAGATGAAATGTCTTTATTTCTTAAGCAACAATTGTCTAAAGTCGGTGTTGCTGAGCGGCCGCTTGTCACCGTTGCTGTGGCTGCCGTTGGCCGCGGGCTTGGCTGCGGATGTGCTGGCCGACGCGGTTTGCAGCACCCTTGGGATGAAACTGCTGAGCTGCGTTCTTCTCCTGAAAAGGAATTTTGTTCGCCATTATTACCTTACAAATTCAACAATGGGGATGATGCCTAGGTCAAAAATAAATTACTTTTTTTCAATGACTTTCTAAGCAAGGACATCGCACTGGCGCGCATAACAAGGGACCAAGTAAGTGTGCTTATACGCGGTGTAAGCACACTTTCTTCATTAGTCGCATGTTGACTGCAAAGCTGTCAAGACGCCTAAATGCGCGATCAAAAAGTGCCGAAATAATACGTTAACGACGCAGAAAAGAGATGGTGTGACTTACCACCGGTAAGTTAATTTTATTTACGTAAGATAACATGCGAAAAAGTGTAAAATACTTAGTAAAACCATTGAAAACACTAGAAATATCTAAAATTATTTACAATGTTCCCATTCCTTTCTCTCACGCACATCGGAAAGAGACAGATGGAAGGGCGCGTCACGAATGTCGGAAAAACAAAACTGTGGAGTAGCTTTTTTTTGTTCAATGTAAAATCTATTGGCCATTATTGTATCACATTTTTTTTATTACTAGCTGTGCCCGCGACTTCGTTCGCGTGGAATAGCTCTCAGCGCGCTTTATATAGCCACGGACGCTCAGGCGCGAGGCGTGTATCTGTACGTTAAAAATGTTCGCCATGATTCTTTAAATTGACATAACTTTTTTATTTATGAACCGATTGACATGAAATAAACACTAAATGTTAAGTTAAGCTTACTACAATATATTAGTGACAACCGTATCTAAATCGAATAAGCCGTTTCTGATATTAGCGTGCACAAACACACAGACAATCAGACAAAAAAAAATTAATTATAATTTCGGGTTCGGCATCGATATAATAACAAACCCTGCTACTTTTTTTTATATATTTCCATTGTACAGACACCACTTTTCTACAATTTTATTATATGTATAGATCTTTTGACGACTTCCGGTGCGCAGTGGTAGCGCGGTGGATTTGTATGACGAGGGTCCCGGGTTCGATTCCCGGCTGGGCCGATTGAGATTTTTTTAATTGGTTTAGGTCGGCTGGTGGGAGGCCTTTGGCCATCTTGATTCAAGGCCCATCTTGAATCCGCCATTTTGGTTTTATTTTTCAGCTCCCTGTCAATTGGATGAAGTTCTGAGTGACATTTGTTCGAGCACCCCCCACCTATCTTCAATACCCTGGCCGTGCTCCTCACCGAAATCCTCAATCATCAGCTCTATCCATATTTTTACTCCGAATCATTTTTTGTCCTCTATACGAAACCATCGGTAAAAAAAACATACAAAATTTTACAGAAGAGGTGATCAAATGAGTCAGTCAGTCAGTCAGTGAATCAGCACGAGCAGAATAGTATAATAGTTATATAGTATAGATATAGTATAATAGTTTCATATTTACAAAATCGAAAAATCTGTCAAAGAAATAACAAAAATTAATAGTGCTACACTACTCCATTCCATTTTTTGTTCAAGTTTGCTTCTTAAATCACCTTATTCAGCTTCGAGTGCAATAATCGATTTACATTGCGGCTTAATCACTGAGGTTAGTTTACAGGACTTGAATGTTAGCGGGAATGTATAAATGGAGCAGTTGAAGCTACATAGGGTGAATTTAGAAACGTGTGCCATGTTTGGGCTCTTGTGTTGTATGCCACGATGTGTCCATGCTTAGAAAGTCATTGCTTTTTTTAGTAATTATTGAATAGAGGGTCTTCCGTAATTCGTAAAGTCCACATCCGCTGGTAGTTTTAAGTTTGCTAACCATTTTAAATTGTCGATTTAAGGGGCATGAGACGGGCCTGCCCCCGAAATTCAAATTTAATTTGGTTTTTCGCATTTTTTAAACTAATACGACAACGTAGGCTTATGGCATTTTCAATTGCGACAATGGCAGTATCATCCTCACAGGTTTATCTAAAAATCTTTACTTGAAAGGGTCCAGGTTAAGATATTAGCTGTAGTATCGACTAATTCTGACACATTTGTCGATACTAGAGCTAATTTCTTCATCCGAGTTGAACAAGTCAAACGAAAAGAATTTTAGAATTCTGTGTATGAAATCTCATGAAACCTCGCACACTTCCGATTCGGACGATTCGACGCGAGGAAGTGTGCGAGGTTTTATGAGATTTCATACACAGAATTCTAAAAATTCGTTTCGTTCAACTCGTTCGGCTCGGATAAGTGTGTGTTCACCTTTACTGCACTGTGTTTCATTAAACCCGTTCCCCTTATGGGCTTCTACACGGCCGAACGCAAAATCAAAATGGTAAAAGATAAGGGAACTTACATTCCCCCTCCGGTGTCCCTCTTCGGTAGTCCTAGCGCCAGGCTCGTGCCAGGCTCCTGGCGCGGCGGCGGCGCGCTCACGGCCACCTCTATGTTCCTGTCCGCCACCAGCAGACCGTTGGTCTTCTCCAAAGCCTCCGTCGCTGGCTTTTCATCTTCGTAGTCTATGTATGCTAGGCCTTTCGGTTTGCCGTCTCTGTGGGCAATAATAAAATATTATTCTGTCAACTTCTCTGGCGTAGCAAAGTAAGTGTTAATTATTAATTGAACTATGAAATAACAGTGGTGTTTTTGGATTATGGACTTCAACTCACTTCGCTTGTACGACCCTTAAACACCCCATTTTATTTATACATCTCGTAAATAATCTACTTTATTAGTATGTCCTCCGTAATCTACTTTATTTATACATTCCGTAAATAACCCACTTTATTTATTTATCCCGTAAATAACCCACTTTATTTATATATCCCGTAAATAACCCACTTTATTTATATATCCCGTAAATAACCCACTTTATTAGTACGTCCTCTATAACCCACGTTATTAGTACGCCCCTTAATGAACCCACTTTGTTCGTAGTTTTGTACGAAGCTTAAAAATCGCAATGCAACGCCGCAGTAGGAAGCTAGTCCTTTACTTTCGTTTAACATACTTACTTGAAAGTTACAACCCGTACGTCTTTCAGTTTGCCAAACTTCCCGAATATCTCAGTGAGAGCCTCCTTGGTGCAGTGCGAGAAGGGCAGGTTCCGCACAAACAGTTTGTTCCGCTCAGCGGTCATCGCGTACTTGAACGTTGGCTTGGACTTGTTGGCGGAGTACCGCGAGAGAAACATCGGTCGGCCGTCCAGCGGCGTTCTGTCGTGTTTTATAGCTTTGTCTACGGATTCCTGCAAATATATTTTTTATTCAAATAAACTTTTATAAACCTCTAAAAGTCATGATAGCCAAGTGGTTGAGACGTCCTCTTTTTATTCAGAAGGTCAGGCGTTCGATCCCGGGCAAGCACATATAACTTTTCGGAGTTACGTACGTTTGAAGCAATTAAAAATCATTTATTTTAAAGGTGAAGAAAAACATCGTGTGACAATCCACCCTCCCCCAATTCACATCAAGAATCTAGATGGTTCCACTCCTTAAATCCTTCGCTGGGACCTAAGCATCAATCCTACGAAGGAAATAAGGAAATATCTCGTTCACAAAACGCTGTATAAAGTGTCTTACAGAGTTCAAAATATAGAAATGAATGAGTTACTCTTTTTTGCATTAAATAAGATCACTTACCGGTGACTTATACTGGCAGTAACAAATGGATCCACCAAACGCTTTAACGCCCGCCTTCACTCGCATTGAAACTATATCGCCGTATTCTGACAATTTTTTCCTTAAGTTTTGTTCGTTTACTCTGCAATAAGAACAAAAGTATCAATAAATAAGACAAGGAATAATCTAGCTCTCTGGTAAATTATTCAAAATCCCAAATAGTATTAAACATCTTACCCTCCCACACAGATGTCAAATGTTTCAAAAGACAAATGGTACAAGTAATTTTTTTATGAAAATAATAGGAAATATTGATAGAATGAGTCTTTCATTTGTAAACTAAAAAATACGATAGCACATATATAGCATACTCAAAATTTACTAGCAGTTACTAAGACTTTCTTGCTGTTAGCAATTTAGAAGTTATTAGGCTTTGTCATGATACAGGCTCGATTGTACTGTGTTATTGTCATCAAAATTGGATAAGTTTCTAGAATTGTTACGAAGTTACAGGTGATGCGTGAGTGGGTAAATAATTGAGATGAATATGTCATGTGAGGTATCATACGAAAGGTATGAGCCGTTCTTCAATGGAAATATTTTTATTTTTCACAATCATAACTTACTTAAACTCCAGATTGCTAACAAATAATGTGCAAGCCTCCCTCCCGCTCGCACCTGTGTCTGAAGAGCTGTCCCTTCTCTGTCTTTTGTTGTCCTTTTCTATAAAGAAGTTTCTCAATCACAATTTTTACCTTAACTTCGTCTCAAAGGTGGATTTTTGAGTCGAACGTCTGTGGCGTCAGTAACGTCGCGACAGAATGGCAGATTAGTATTATAGTTGAACCATTACAAAGTGCGAACTGAGTCATAAATCATTACGATCGGTCATAATATAGTTGTGAGAATGCTGCAAGGAGTCTTAATCAAACTCAAAATCACTTATTCAAATGTACCTACATCTTTTGATAGTCAGAATTGTTAGATTTGTAATATGATATAGTGGTGATAAGTAATTACGTAAACTTAAAACTAACGCTACGAGGGTTCCAAACGCGCCCAAGTCTGAGAAGAGCTCACAACAAACTCATGCGGATATCGATAAATAGATGCCGTTCAGACGCAATGAGCCCGATTTTGTATTATTTCCTTAATCTTTATGACCAGTTATCGACTACCGACAAGTCCTTTTTTTACTGTTACACACAACACCAGAGCATCAGGTTCCAGTTCTATAACGCCTGTAAGTACGAGCGAGAGGTACGATACAAATGATTTATGTCTCAGTTCACACGTGTGTAATGGCTCAACTGTGGTAATATTAAGTTCGTTCGTAATCTCTGTCACTTCTGTCTGTCTTGTCTGTCCTTTTTCTTAGGAACACGACGTGGGAGGTACCATATCAAATACTTAAATCTTTAGAATTTGAATAGACAATACCCCGAAAATTCATTTCGGCAAAGGGCGTGTCTTATTAAATACTAGCATTGGTGCGCGTGGTTGAGATACTTACTTTCCCCTTCAACCTCATCATGAGATCGTTTGACTCCGCCTCCAGTATCACCCTCCTCGTCGGGCGCGTCCACTTCCATATCTGCGTCCTTTTTCCTCTTAACCTCGGTGTTTTCTGAACTGTCAGACTTTCGCTTTCCCTTGTTTTTTTCGTCTTTTTTCTTTTTATTGTCAAGTTTGGACTTCTTGTTGGGATTCTGTTTGCCCTTCTGTTTCTGTCCTAGCATTTTATCTTTCATCGCTTGGTAACTTTCACGCCATTCCTTGAGTTTCTCCTATAACGTGAAATTAAAATTTTACATACCTACATTTTTTTAACATAAAACTTCAAGGACTTTTGAAAACAGAAATTTATAAATATAACGTTATGCGCAACCCATATGAGTGAGCCAGACAAGATAACATTTTTATTTCCTTCCAAGAGCTTGTATCACGCTACGATGCTCATTAATTTTTGGTAAATGTACACATCAGTTCTGACCCCAATTTGCCGGGATCCTAAGTACTTTATCTAACACCTTTATCCAATCCAATCCCCTTCTCCAATCCCAACCAAATAACTTGAACCAATCTTCAAGATATGTAGTCCTTACCTCGCACAACTCGGCGCACTCGACGCTAGTCGCCAGCTGGCCGTAGTCTCGCTCGTAGTCGGTCCACAGTCGCGCGACTGCCGGCGGGTAGTCGTTGACACTTCGCAAGGCCCTCTTGTGTAGGTCGCGCAACTTGCGCTCGGGCGCCGGCGGATCTCTGGTCCGTTCTAAGTTTATGAGAGCCTCCCAATATTTTGAAAGCGTTTTATTCTCTCCATATTCTGAAATATAGTATAAGAAACTGATTGACATGTCAACTGTCAGTAATTCATACTGCTGGGTCTAGAAAAAGGGATGGTGGGGACTTCGTCTGTGTTGGCGTTTGCTGACGCACGTGCGGTGCTTTCTCGGAGTGTTTTTTTTGTTAAAAGTGGCCGGTTTTTGTGTTTTACTGGTGTTTTCTGGTGGTGGAACTAACTGTGAGTGTTGAGAATGGAGGTGGACCCCCCTCCGGAGCCCCCAGACCCTGATGGGTCACCAAACAAAGATGCGTGTAACGCGTCTCGACAGGCGGCTTCCTCCCGGAAGCGGCCTGTCGTAACAGATGAGCCTGCTGCAGATAGCAGTAAAAAACCGGACATAAATTCAACCCAACCATCCATACAAACATTGTTTACTCACCCTTCCTTCGCCGAAGGCCCTAAAAGTTATTTAAGAGACGACAAAGGTCCCTTCATTGTTCACGTCTCGAGAGACGTCGCAGACCCATCCGCAGGGGTAACTATCCGTGCGCTTAAATTCGGTCAGTTTTTGCATACTAACAAATTCGCAAATATTATCAATGATGGTGTAAAGAGCGTGGGACGCAATAAAATTAGCGTGGAGTTTAGTACTGCCCAAGCAGCTAACGACTTTTTGGTCAGCCCTATACTCCCACTCACAAAATACAAAGCAATTATTCCCACATTTAATATAACTAGGATGGGTTTAGTACGTGGCGTTCCAGTAGATTGGTCAATGCAGGAATTTGTCGACTCTGTTGTTCTGCCGGCTGGCTGTGGAGAGATCCTGAAAGCCCGTCGTCTCAACCGAAAGTCCATCAACGAAGGCATTACTGAATGGGTGCCCACCCAGTCGGTAGTTGTAACTTTTAGAGGCCAGACGCTCCCGACCCGAATTTTCTCTTTTTATACATCGCTCCCTGTGGAGATATACAAATATCCCACGATTCAGTGCCTTAACTGTTGCCGTTTTGGCCACATTAAGACACAGTGTAGGTCCAAGCCCAGGTGCTACAGGTGCGCCCAGCCCCACACAGGAGATACTTGCGATGTTTTACTAGCAAATGCTACCTGCTTGCATTGTTCAGGTAGCCACTTTGCATCAAGTAAGGACTGTCCGGAGTTTTCACGGCAACAAAGTATCAAATCGGTTATGTCTCAGGACAATGTATCATACGCTGAAGCATCATTACGGTTTCCCCCAGTCCGCAGGTCATATGCAGAGATGACAAGGGAGTTGTTCTCCTCTCCTACATTTTCTCCACATCCTGTTAACTCCTCTCATCCCGCAAACTCATCTCGTCCTAGTACCACGCCCAAAAAATCTTATCGGGAAACAATTATTCGTTCTCCTCGCCCCCGTGCTCCCTTACCAAAGGGTTATGATAAACAGGCTCACGAAGCTGTTATTAACAACCCACCCTCTTCCCAACCCAATGGCTGTGCTCTTGGCAACAGTCAACCCGACTTCCCTCCTTCCCAAGGGAAAATGTTAGAAAACCTTTCCGCTTTGCTCCTGAGCATCGTTGCTCCATGCAGCGAACTCCCACTACCGCCCAACGTTGCCCAAAACCTTTCCCGTCTTTTCAAAATTTTAAATAACGGCCCCAACAGCTCTACTACAATGGAACTGTAAAAGCATCAGACCTAGAAAACAAGACCTTATTTCCTTAATTAATTTGCATAGACCCGTCATAATTGCCATCTCGGAGACATGGCTGAGGCCTGGAGCCCGATTTCGGATTCCTGGTTTCTTCTGTCTGCGGGATGACAGGGATGACGGCTATGCAGGTAGTGCCATATTCATCCGGCACAATCTTTCCTTTTCTTCTCTTCCTATCCCCCCTCACAGTAATCAGATTAATGCTGTTGCTGTGAGAGCTGTAAATATTTCCTTCCTCTCTTTATATATCCCTCACCCAAACCCATCCCTGATCCCAGAAATTGAAACTATCCTTGCTTCTCTTCCCAGTCCAACTGTTATTATGGGTGATTTTAACGCACACCATACTTTGTGGGGGTGTTATAACTGTGACGGATTCGCTCCATCGTTGATTGACATCTTTGAGGATATGAACCTTTGTATCCTGAATGATGGCTCTCCGACTCGTAGAGTTTATCCCAATCAGAACCCAAAATCAGCAGTAGATCTATCTCTTTCTTCGACTTCCCTTGCATCTCAGCTATCTTGGCAAACTCTTCCCAGTACCTATGGTAGCGATCATTTCCCAATCATCCTAACTCTAAACAATAGATCAATCCCTCCCTCCAACCCTGACCCTTTGCTAAAATATAAATTACAGAAAGTAGATTGGTCTCGCTATGCTCAAACTGTAGATGACTTGATGGACTCTCTACCTGACCTTTCGTGTGATGGAAACCTCTTGATTTACTATGATCTCTTTGTCAAATCTCTTATTTCTTCGGCCGACTCCAATATTCCTCGTAAAAATCTTTCTGTTTCAAATCATTTGCCTTCCCCTCCCTGGTGGGATGGGGAATGCAAAGATTTGTTTAACCAGAGGGTGGCAGCAGAGAAAGAGTACACCGCCCATATGACTGAAGAGAATTTTATTAAATACAAACATATTGACGCTAAAACAAAAAGAATGGTGTCAAAAAAGAAAAAGTTTGGCTGGACTAAGTTCTGTGAATCACTTAGCCCTAGATCTCCTTCTTCAATTGTTTGGCAAAACATAAGAAGATTCCGCAGAACCCTCAACCAATGTGATCCTAGCTCCAACAATCCATCTGAATGGCTTAACATTTTTGCTGACAAACTCGCTCCCCCGTCTGTTCCCCATCAGGACGATTTTCCAGTTTCTACACCAGCACCCATTATGGGCGAAATGGATGCCCCCTTTTCCTTTTCAGAGCTTCAGATTGCTCTCAGTGGTCTGAAAGATTCAACCCCTGGGGAAGATGGTGTGCCCTACTCTTTTTTGGTAAATTTAAATAATTAATCTAAAAATTGTTTTCTAAATTTGATTAATAGTTTTTTCGAAAAAGGAATAATCCCAGATTCCTGGAAGTCTCAAATAGTTATCCCCCTCCTCAAACCTGGGAAAGTAGCATCACATCCAAATTCATACCGACCTATTGCACTGTCGTCCACCCTAGCAAAAGTTACGGAGATTCTCCTTAAAAACCGATTAGAGTGGATAATGGAAAGCAGAGGAGTACTGGCCCCTTCGCAGTTTGGTTTCCGCAAGGGTCTCAGTACTGCAGACAGTCTCAGTATACTCACTACAGACATTCGGACTGCCTTTGGTAAGGGTGAATACCTTGTGGGTGTTTTTCTTGATATAGCTTCTGCATATGACAATGTACTTCTTCCGTCGCTCAGGCAAAAGCAGCACCAGCTGAGTGTACCACCGAGGATAATACATTTCATATGTAACCTGCTTTCTGGCAGGTCAGTTGTGGTAAAACACCAGTCATCCACTCTTCCCCCCAGACTAGTCTGGAAAGGTCTTCCCCAAGGCTCTGTTCTAAGTCCTCTGCTATATAGCATATATACCCAAGATCTAGAACTGTCTGTAAATAACTTTTGTAACATCCTGCAGTATGCTGACGATATTGTCCTCTATCATAGCTCAGGATCTGTAGAGGAAATATCCCAATGTCTTAACTCTGCTTTGTATTATCTAGGGCAGTGGCTCTCTGACCATGGCCTATCTTTGTCAGTGGCTAAATGCCAGGCAGTCGTGTTTACGAGGAAGCGGTCTATCCCTAACTTTAGCTTTTGTTATGAGGATCAATCCATCAACTTAGTAGATACGGCAAAGTTCCTTGGTATTATTCTCGATTACAGACTGAACGGATTGGCTCATACTGAATATATAACCAATAAATGTGAAAAGGGCATCAATGTTCTACGTGCAGTAGCGGGAGTTTGGTGGGGTGCTCATGCCTACTCACTGAAACTCTTATATAATGCTTTAGTTCGTAGCCACATTGATTACTGCTCATTTGTTTTAGACCCCTTAAATAAAACTGTGTCTGAGAAGATAAATAAAATTCAATATCGGTGCCTCAGAATCATCCTGGGTGCAATGAAGTCTTCCCCCACTAACGCTCTACAAGTTGAATGTGTTGATCCTCCTTTACATCTCCGACGGCAATACCTATGTGACCGCTTTGTCAGCAAAATGTTACAGCTTTCCTCTCACCCACTGTGGACCAAATTAGAACAGTTGTCGCAAGTCCTTAGCCCACGCAATCCTTCTTCTTATCTATTGGATAGTTTCCGTAAATTTACCAATCTCCCTCATCCCTTGTTATCTTTACCAAAGAATCCTCTATTCTCCACAGCATATAAAGCTCTGATTTTCAATCCCTCTGTGGTTACTGATCTTGGTTTGGTCAAAGGAGCCCCTGATACTAATTCAAAATTTCAAAGCTTAGTTCATCAAAATTGGTCAAATCACCTTCTTATCTACACTGATGCTTCAAAGATGTCTCCAGAAAGTTGTGTCGGTGCAGCCTGCTGGGTTCCCAGGTTTAAAATCATTTTACAATTTAAATGTCCTCCTGAGTCCTCGGTGTTTACAGGGGAGGCCGTTGCCTTATTAGAAGCAATCCTGTTTACCTGCTCCCATAACATGAAACAAACTGTTATTTTTACTGACTCCCTTAGCTGCTTATTATCTATCAAGGAAAACCCATTCCGGAGTAAATCAAGATTTCCCATTATTCTAAAGGTCAGAGAGGCTTTGTTCTCCTGTCATCAAAACGGATTAGATTTGACACTTGTTTGGGTCCCAAGTCACTCTGGCACTGTAGGAAATGAAACAGCAGACTCATGTGCTAAAGCTGCGATACAAATGGGTTCCCATGAACATTTTAAAAATAATTCCCAAGATCTAGGTGCATTGTCAAAAACTTATCTAGACAAGTCCTGGAACTCATACTGGATTGAATCAAAAGCGGTTAAAGGAAAATTCTATGCCTCAGTGCAACCAGATATTCCAAGACGCCCATGGTTTTTCTCTCATAGACATGCAGATAGGTGGGTTACCTCTACGATTTGTCGCTTACGCCTTGGTCATTCCTGCACACCTGTCCACCTGTGCAAGATCAGAGTTAGAGATCACTCCCTGTGTGAATGTGGCTTAGACGAAGGTACTGTTTCTCACATATTTTTTTCTTGTCCTAAACTCCTTCATCCTCTCTATGATGTTCTTCCATCAAAATTCCCGCGTCCAGTAAATGTTGAGTGTTTGTTAATGTCTGTGTTTAGTCCATATTGTAAATTTTTATGTAAATATGTTAAATATAATAATATTAAGTTGTAATTATAACTCCATGTAATATAGTGTGTATTTTATATATTGTGTTGTTCCAGACTAGAAACTAACCCTATAAATTAACATATTCTGAAAAAACCTGCCACTTATAAAATTACCTAAATTTAAAAGCTGCTCAAAATTCTCAGCTAACTATCACCAACCGTTCTCGTGTCTCTTCAATCCCACATGATATTGGCGAAGTAAATCGCGCCCACCTGGTGCAGCTCCGCGCCATAAAAAAAAAAAAAAAAAAAAAAAAAAAAGGGATGGTGCCAACTAGTCAAATCAGGCAGTATGTGAAAAACCGGCCAAGTGCGAGTCTCGACTTTTTGCACAATAAATCATTCCCATGATACCCCCCACTCAGTATAGTTATCTTACTTTACAAACATCCCATTCTCCCCTCTTTTTAATGTTTAATGTTTAGAAATACTTACTAAAAATCTCTTCAAATATTTCCTTTCCTTGTGCTGGATCCTTAATCCTTTTGTATTCGAGCCGAGCCCAAAATAACGGTACTTCGCAATCATTCGCTTCTTCTCCCCATGCCTGCATAAAATAAGAGCCATTGAACCATAGGAATCATTGTGAAAATACTACGAATGAGGAATAACTGAAAAAGAAGGAAAAAAAGAGACAAAAACGAAAAGTGAGACTGATATTCTTTCGCGACACCCCATACCTCTGCCAGCGAATCCCAAGCGAGCCTGAACGTGCGTCGGAGTCTGTCCACGTGGTCCTGAGTAGCGAAGTCGGTGCGGCGCCGCGTCTGCTCCAGGTAGCTCAGCCATAGAGCCTCCGCTTGCTTGTACGACTCCATGCCTTTGGATAGTGCCGTCTCGAATATTGACTTCACCTGAATGAGGACGAAATACATTAAAAATTTATAATTCCAGCTTAAACATGGAAAAAAGTACAAAACAATCTCAATGTACTCGCGTCCACTCTCAATTTATCTCAAATAATATGAATGTGTTGTATCTGCCATCGTACTGGACTCGCCGCGTGTTAATACATATGAATCGACCTTAAACGTCACGCTATATTTGGAAACCAGCGCTTAGCCTTGAATACCTTAACGACCTGTGGTCTTATAAGGGTAAGGCCCCGTGCTCGATTTCCGGCAGGGGCAATTTCTATTTTCTAAATAGACTCTGGTTTGGTCTGGTGGGAGGCTACGGCCGTGTAGAAATCGATAAGGGTACCAGTTTGATAATATCTGCCATATCCATTCCAAGTTCGCCTGATCACCTTAGACTAACTACATCAACACTTATCATCTGTCCAGGTGAGATCGCAGTCTAGGGCTAACTTGTGATGGAATTAAAAAACCTGTTCTCACCTCATCAAATCCTTTACCCTCGTGCTCAGCCTGCTGCATCTTGAGTGTCCAGAAGGTGGCCTTGCGCGCGCAGCGCCTCACGCACGCGTCCAGCACGCGGTGGATGGTGGCGCGCGACGACGTGTTGCGCGCGTGCCGCACGAATGCCAGCAACAGCCCGTGTGACGCCTCGCAGGACAGACACTCGGTTGTCGCGCGGTCGTAGAGGACCTAGCGTACATTCAACTAAATGTATACCTACCTATAGAACGGCTATTTCCAACAAACGGCTATTTCAAACAAACAGCTATTTCAAACAAACCATAACTGCCTCTTAGGCTGAGATCTATAGAGCGCACTTTGACTTTGCTCAGAGTTCAGACTAACAACATTGTTAAAACGAGACAACGTTATATCGCTGATATACGCCGTCTCTTTTTAACTGAAATTTAACTATGTGCAAAGTCGAAGTACGCTCTGTCTCGCCACTAGTCTAACGAGACAGTTACAGCTAACTAGCTTCTAGTGTTAGTGGTTAGCATGTTCAACTGCGGATGACAAGGCCTGGATTCCGTTCCCAGGCCAGAAATTGTTAGGTATTGAAGTTTTTTGTTTAAGAAATTATCAGTACTAGACTCAAGTAAAGAAATTGGCGGTATTTCACGTAAAGTCGTTGCTCTTGCGTCTGATCTCACTCCAGTAGTAACAGATTTCTTTTCAATCGAGCTATGAGAGTGAGGGAATAGAGACTGCATCTGTTTGCGCATACACTTGCGCACTATATCTCCTGTGCAGATGGCTAATCTAGAGATTGCCACTGTAGCTGAAATTCGGTCGGGAGGACATTATTGTTTCAAATAAAAATACTGTTTTCTGAAGTCGTCAAAATTAGTATGAAACTGGACATCGAACTAAAAGCAAAAATGTGAAAGATTTTGTTTATGAACTTACCTTGAGTATACCTTTGCTATCACATTCCGAATATTTATCCTCACGAGAGAGCTCTTTCACGGTATCAATGTACTCCTGGTATATTTTACATTTCTCTTCAGCATCCCTAAAATAAATGATTCAATTATTATTTTAAATAAAAATAACGAGCAAACGAACAGACAGGTCACCCAATGTTACTAATTACCGCCGCCTATAAACATTTGCAGTACTAGAAGAATTCAATTATTAAAGCCAATTCAATAGAACCCTTAAAAATAATGCTGACTTCTTTTCTTTCTTCCTTCTCTCTGGGCTGGTTTCTGCACTTAAACGTTTCTGGCTGTTGTGCGTGTTACTTCTTTTGTATAATGCTAACTTGTAACATTAGACAGATCACAGAGAAATTGTGGGGTGAGTGCGGAACAGAGGAGCGACATGAACTGCCTACGTAGTTAGGGTCCTGTGTTGAACCGTCGTCGAGGTTATCAATTACTACGAGATTAAAGGCGTTGAACTACTGTATCTCTCATTATACTGTGCCTAGACTGCTCACTGGGTTGGGTGTTTGTGATTTGTTTCTAGTTATCCATTCTAATATTATAAATGGGAAAGTGTGTCTGTCTGCCTACTAGCTGTTCACAGCCTATCCACTTAACCGATTTTGACACAATTTGGTAAATAGCCAACTTGCATCCCGGTGATGGATGGACACAGAACTCTTTTTGTCCCGGAAAATCAAAGACTTCAATCAAATTGTGGACAAAGACGTGAAGCCACTCAAAGGAAATAGGTAGCACACATTGGTTAAATAATGTTTTTTTTTTTAATTTTTAATGGTCTAAGATTCTTGGAATAGCAATGGGCGATTATCACAAAAATCAATCGAAAGAATCAAACGATTGTCCAAATTCGTCTTTTAAAAAAACAATCGAAGAAAATCAAGACAGTCGATTGTTAAATCTACGAACGCGGATCGCACGGTCTAGAACGAATAAATCGAAAATCTAAATCGATTGCACAATTGCATTCGATTTTCGATTCATTCATTCCAGACCTGCCACTATGTGACAATTGAACAATCGAAAACAATCGATTATTTTTCGGTTGTTCAATTCTTATCGAATAATCAATCAACAGCAATCGAATAGTTCGATTGTTATTTGAATAAATCGCCCGTCGCTATCTTGGACTCACTCAGTTGTCAACAGTCTGTCTTCGAATGGTGTTATTTTCTGTAAATATTCTAATGCGGCGTCGTGTTGCTTCTTCACCTATGTGACAGACATGGAATTTTAATTATGTAATATATTATTTATCACTTTAGAATTAAAGCTATTATGTTACTTATGATAATTTTATTATGAATAGCATTAAGGAAACAAAAAAATTAATCAAATATTTGGTGTACTATAACTAACCATGGCATAACATGACCAAGTGGTAGAACCAATCTGTTATTTCTATGTCCATGGGCTTATGATTGTACAGGAGCATGTGATATGGCCCATAGGTGACAATTGGAAGATCTTCTTTACAAGCTGGTATTACGCTCAGCGACTAACTGATCCGACAGTCTTGGTATAGTATATTATAGTCTTCGGAGGTTAAAACTTACTTCTGCTTCTAGTTCAAAAAAGTATGTTTGTTTATTGGTTTGTCCTTCAATCACGTCGCAACAGAGCCACGGAACGACATGATTTTTTGCCTGGGTATAATTAAAGACCTGAAGAGTGACATAGACTGCTTTTTATCCCTGAAAATCAAAGAGTTCCCAAGGGATTTTTATAAAGTTAAATCCACATGGTGAATGTTGCGGGCATCAGTTAGTATATGAAAAACAACCTAGTAAAAGTACCTTATCCACATATTCCTGGTCGTACATTGCGAGAGCCAGCTCCTGCATCTGCGGCCACGCCTCCTCGCTGCGCAGCAACGGCCGAGACACCGCTTCCTCGAGGCACCACAGCACACGCTTCCTTTGATCTTTATAGTCGGGGTCCTCTTCACTGATAACGCAATGGAAATAGATTTTATTATTTTTTATTACTAGTGATTCAGCCCAAACTTAGGGTGAGATTTGAGGGCACTTGGACTTTGCTCAGACTTAAGATTGAGTTAAAACGAGACAGATTTATGTAAGAGATATACATACACGGGATTCCTAAAGACCCATCCGCTTAACCGAATTATATGAAATTTGGTACAGACGTAGCTTGCGTCCCTGTAATTGACATAGGAGTTCCCACGGGATTCCAAAAAACCTAAATCCACGAGGATGAAGTCGCAGGCATCAACTAGTGCTTACATGCAGACAAGTCAAACTAATAAGAAGCTTTTAAAAATGTAAGCTTACTTCATAGTCTCCAACTTGGCCTTCTCCAGCTCGAGCTTTGCGTCCCAGAAGATCTTGCCGGAGAGCGGGTCAGCGCCCGCGCGGCTCAGCATCTCCTCCAGCTGCGCGCGCGCCCAGCCTGCCTCGCCCGCGCTCAGCGACCACGAGCACCACTCGCTCAAGATTGGAATAGCTGAAAATTGTTACAATAAATTAACTGTCTTTTTCCCTTCTTAAGCTGCATCATCACTTGCTAGCAGGTCTGATTGCAGCCAAGTCAAGCTAGTCTTTAAATTAAAAAAAAAAATACTAATATTATGAAGAGGTAAAGTTTGTAAGTTTGTTTGTAAGAAGTGATAACCACAAATTCGCGGTTTTCAGATTTATTATTATTATTTAGTAGGGTAGTACTTGTGCTATAAGACCTACCTACCTACCAAATTTCATGTTTTTAGGTCAACGGGAAGTACCCTATAGGTTTCTTGACAGACAGACAGACAGACTGACAGACAGACAACAAAGTGATCCTATAAGGGTTCCGTTTTTCCTTTTGAGGTACCTTACAAGTACGTCACATTACGTCAAACAATATTATGACGTCACATCTGTGAATTTCATACAAGCTACTAAGCGAGTGTTTAGACGTTTGATAAAAAGTCGCTGATTTGACTTATTGTATAAAAAATAATAAGTGTATCCTTACAATAGCAGTCAAGTGTCGCCTGCTGGAACAGGGTGGCGATATGCTCTCGCGACTGCGGCGAGTGGGCGAGCGTCTCCTCAGTCTGCAGGCGCAGCAGCCAATGCTCCGCGCGGAGCAGCGACAACTTTTGTAGCCGGTCAAACGCGGCGCGCCAGCGATCCAGTTCTGATAGACTCCTAAAATATACAATTACTATATAATATTATATAATACTAATTAATACATATATTTAAATCACACGAATATTATAAAGGCGAAAGTGTGTATGTGTGTATGTTTGCTACTCTTTCACGCAAAAATTCCGGACGGATATGGACAGACTTTAGAATGGAGATTATACTCTGGATTAACACATAGGCTACTTTTTATCCCGGAAAATCAAAGAGTTCCCGCGGGATTTTGTAAAATGGAAATCCACGCGGACGAAGTCGCGGGCATCAGCTAGTATTATTATATTTCAAAAGAATAAGACAACATTTTTGATGAAAGCTCTGAGTCAGCTTGATTTCTACCGGCGGCGTCTTGAATTATCTATTATTGTGATATTTTTACAAAGAGATTTTTTAAAAACCTATATCCACGCGAACGAAGTCGCGGGCATCAGCTAGTAATAAATAATATGATACCCACGACTTTGTTAGCGTGGATTGAGAAATTTTAATATTGTGAGATCTTTATTTTAGTGTACACCTGGGAGAAGTATTCAATTTACTAGAACAACAAGTAGGCTATTTCTGTCTATGATAAAACTATAAACTTCATCAAAATCAGTTAAGCGGATGGGCCGTGAGAAGGTAATATACACCCATGCAGGACACACATGCAGGAAAACAAGACAAGATACAAGAAACTTAAGCAGAAGTGTGTAAAAGCGGTTTTATTGTTTACAGACAACCATTAGTAATCTTTAATATTGGTATGGATAAAGGAGAGACCGACATAATTATTAATTTATTACATATTTATATTCAAACATGAGATTTTGCATGTAAGTTTTTTCTATATTGCAGCCTCTCACTAATTGAAAATCCTTTCAAATATGTCACACAAGCAAAGACTGTGCAGGTCAGCTGTAAATGAATGCGTTAGTCAGTCAATTTCTCCTGTGATGTATATAGTTTCACATTTAGTAAGGTTTCTCTATAAATATAAGTTAAAATCTACATAATACTAGCTTCCCACGCTACATGATTCTGTAGATTATGATATGATGCACGGCCAGAGGATCACAGACAGCCAAGCACCGCATACAAAGCTAGGAGGGCGATGATGACGTGTCTGCACTACCACAAACGACAATCTTTCTATGGTGCGTCGGTGCGAGCTGGTCCTCGTCTGCCCGCGATTCCGCAATATCACGCAACGTGGGAAGCCGGTGTAGTATATACAAGACCACCCATGCAACACCAGGGTTTGTTAGCTACAGTATAATTAACTTACCAAAGTGCCTGAATCAGGTCAATGTGGTCATTGTAGTTGTACGGATCATCAGCTATGCGTTGCTCCAAATCAGCAACCTTCTTCTCAATGGCCTCTTCATCATCATCATCCTATTAATATAATACTTATTTATTTTTATAGTAAAAAAATAGCGAGCCAATGAGCAGACGGGTCACCTGATGTTAAGTGATTACTGCCGCTGTGGAAGTGGCTACAAGATACCTTAATCCAGCAATGGATGTGTATTGGTTGGTCATGTTAATGATGATCTTAATTATCAATGGAGACAAGCCAAATATACAGTTGAACTCTATGCTTTACTCCCTTAGTCTAATGGGATGGCAATCCAAAATGACTAGAGCGAGATCAGGTGCAAGCACAAAAGCTTTACCTCTTCTTCAAGGTAACATCACCAATTTCTAACTGGGGCTGCTACATCTTGTTGACTTTTTTACTTTATAATATTTTATACTCTGCAGTGTCACAGTACAAGACAGCTATCTAGCTTGGGGCAAAAATTTGGAAAATCATATATTATTGTTAACGTAAATTTTTCTTCTCTCATTTATTTTATACATCTCATTCTTATCACATTTAAAAAAATAACAGAAACAACGAACAATAAAATAACAGAAGCAACCAACAGTAAAAGAACAATAACAACAAAAAATTAAATAACAGAAACAACTGACTTTTTTTAGACTGTTATTATGCTAAGGTTATCTACAGTAATTTATAGAGGTAAAGTTTGTAGCAAGTAATCTCCGGAACTACTGAACCGATTTTGGAATTCTTTCGCCCCTAGAAAGCTACACTATTCCTGAGTGACAGCCATAATTTTATTTTCGAAAAAAAATTGTTCTATGCGGAAATTGTAATAAGCTTATTACATTTTCCGCATATCTAATTTAAACCCGTGCGAAGCTGGGGAGGGTCGTTAGTATATAAGCATGATGTTTTATAAGGAAGAGCTTTAAAAGTAATATACATTCAACTAGGAATCAAAAATATAACGGAAATATCAATTGATAAAGTTAATAAAATAATTTCTTGGCTAAAGTAACTAATACATGTTTACTTAATGTAGAAGGTAGATGAGTGTTATTAAAAACGCTTATTTTAAGGCAAATATAAGGTGTACATATATTTCGGTAACTGTAACATTCGCTCGCACGTATTATAAATAAGTGAGAAATGCTTACGTCTGAATCATCAGAATCTTGGTCTGCATCGTCTTCCTCGACGACCACTTCGATCTCATTCTCTTCTTCTGAGCCATGTCTCACTTCGTCCTCCACAATCGCCATGTTTTAACACATTAAATTCTGATATTTTTACTGTTTGATAACAGAAAACACGAAAACTCAGATAAAGAACCTAAGTACCATGCACGAAACGAAAACGACAAAACGACAATAGTTGTTTCTATGCTCTATGGTTCTCCTAATATGTCCAGTGTTGCTAACTCTTTAAAACCGTTTGTCGCTATGCCTTCGAAAAGTCGCCAGATGTCGCAATGCAGAAAAAAAAGTTAATAGTCGCTAGAAGTCCCTGAAATAAGAATGGAAAACCAAGACAAAATAACTAACTTTTTATATAAAATCAAATATTTTTTTTTTTTTATAAAAATTAAACCTTATTTCATTTTTTTACTGTCAATAATTTAATAAATAGAATATCAAGGAACTAAATTTTAAAAGCAAGTCAGCCTCATTCTTGGTGACCTGACAAGTTATCTGTTAGACCGTGACCGCAATTTTAATTTCATGACAAAATTCAACGAATATACTTTTCATAAGTTGCTAAATGTTTTTGTCGCTAAGAGTGAAAAAAGTCGCTCGTGCCCAGCAACACTGGCCATGTCAAGTCGAACTACTTTTTTTTCTTAATTTATTTTACAGCCCTGGATATAACTCTTTTAAGGCCTAAGTCAAACTACAGTCCGTTATGACCACAGATCAATAACATATAGGATAGTAATCCTCTATATAGTCCCTCTAGTCTTATAATTATCTCTTTGCAATAAGCAATAATTACCTATAATTGACGTCCCCGATCGGTCTATCGAGTTCGAGTGATGGGTAACTTTAGAAACATATAAAAAAATTTAAATTATTATCAATGCTTGAATAATAATAATCGTGTAGTTTTAAAATGAGGCAAATGCGTTTTTATTTTATTTTAATGCACTCTACAAAATATTTCCTACATCTATGGTTAGGCCTGATCTTACTACTTTGCTCTAAGACCACGTTCATGGGTTCTCACTTCTCTGTTCCCTAATCCTTTCCAGTTTGGGAAGATTTTAAATATATTATTTATAAATAAATATCCTATTATACTTTTCAATTCAATAATTTACAATCAAAGAGTGTACAACAGTATCCCAATTTGAATAACTGTTTCAAAAGCAACTGCTGTACTTCAATAGCCTAGTTCTGAACCACTAAATACCTCCCCTACCTACTATATTAGTTTTGTGGACTAGACTAGTATTGGAAGAAAACATCATCATTTTATTATTACTTTATTTTTTTATAAAAAATATGATTACATAATATGACTATTTCGTTATGATAATTTATTTAATATTAAGAACAAGTCACAATTCGTTGACATTCTTAGTTCAAGACCAACCTTTGTGTCACAGCTTTGGCACCAATTAAATCTATCACGATCATATTATTACACTAGCGTAGCCAATTTTCTACATTGATATTTAAGTATGTCATGCTCTATTCAATAGTTTATTTAACATTATAAAATAGTAGATTGAGATTTTTGTTTATATCAAATCGATTTTTTTTATATAAACGCACCAATATTGGAATTATACATTGATGCCTTTGCACACAACTACTTTTTGATAACGGCCTGTCATAATCTTATAAATGTTTATTTAATATAATCTTAACAAAACCATTATTTCGTTAATTCTTTTCTGTAAACGTAAACTTTCAAATTATTAAATTTCAACACACCTATTATTTCAAAACATTTTAAGTACAATTTATAATATTTATTGTTCGGTTATGTACCTATCCCTTCGGAAAACTTCATTAAAAGTTAATAATGGAATCTATAATGGAATATAATTCACTTCGCTTATTAAACTAACATAATATTTACTAAATACAAATCGAATACATTAATTAATTAATAAAAAATAATAATATGCTTGCGATTATATAGCTTAATACTTTAAATTAAAAACAAGTAAAAAATAATTTCGCGTAATACAAACGGAAGATATTATATCAGTCACTTATTTGAAAATAATATTGATAAATAATACTATCGATGTATACAAAATATCGATATAATTCTAACCCTAACTAAATAATTATAAGAATCCGATACTATTATAAATGACAATATTATTAATTCAGATAGATGGCACAAGCAAAACTAGTAAAAATCAGATCAATATAACTTGTCAAAAACATTAGAATATCATAATAGCGTTTCCACATTTATCGATTCAATATCGATTATCTATATTGTGCACATTGTGTACATTTTATGGTAATTTATCGGTTCCAACTGAAACAGATAATATGAAATCGCTTTTAATCGTCAAGTCTAAAACTTATGATTATTTTATAAAATACAAAATTAATAATAGAAGTAATCAATATTCTTTTTGAGCGTCAGACTGATATTTCGAAAATGTGCTTTTGCTACAGTTAATAAAAAGCAAATAAAAAGTTTTATTTACGAGTAAATAATACAAATACGTGATGCACAATACAATAGGCATTAAGGCTAACATAATTAAACATGATATATACTGTATTGCAAATATTAGTTCGTTAAAACTCTCTATAAAACAATTTGTTATATTGAATAACTATAAAATATCCCTATACTTAATAATATGTTATATTTATGATCCAATGCCCACCTAAGTGACATAACAGGATCTGGCTTTCGTTGAAAACGTAAGATGGAGTTGGCCAAATAATTAGGCATGGCATGACGTGATGACTCTAACATGACGTCACTAATTCCATTTAACAAATATAGACATGTTGAAAATTTCGCTTACATCACGCCACATACCTAGATGGGAATTGGGCCTAGATTCAAAATTATACTTTCACATTGTGTTGTCACTCTTACAACGAAAAGGAACATTCAAAACATAAAATATTTTGTTTATAACAAGAATTTCAGATCCCCGACACACTACGACGGTGAATGGATAGTATTTATATAAGACAGCTCTAAATTGCCAACATTTATGTCATAGCTCGACTAAATTACCGACCGAATAAACAATTATAATCGATTCACCTGACAATTTTTTTCAAACATTTGAGTAATTAAATCGATTATTATTTTCTACTTTGTCTGAACGAATTTGGGACGTAACATTGGTGGCCTCCTCTCTATCATCCGTCAATACCACTGAAATGGACATCTATAGTACGCGACGGGTTGACATGGCAATCGGGGTATGAGGCGGGGGGACGCCCCACACACCCGCGCTCTCCCGCACTGGATATGCGGGCGCGCGGGGCGTCCCCAGTTCGATTGCCATCTCGACCTGTACGTACTATAGAAGAGGTCAGTCAATACACAGAATTATGTTTTTATGTGCCAAATAGGTCAAAAGACTTAGGATGTGAAGAAGATTTATAATAATAAAAAACCGTAAAAAGTAAAGTACGTTGTATTTCAGCCTCAATGTACTACGCAATCCTATTGGCTTTATAGAACGATACTACTAAAACATGCAGTAGAAATTCTCGATTATTAGTCTTCTCTAATTTATTTATCAGAAAAGAGTTTATGAAATTTATATTTAGGAATATCAAATTGACAACGTTTTATTTAAAGAGACTGTAATATTTATTTTTACTCTCTAACTCGCAGCGGCTAGGTTTATTCTTTCATATAATAGGTAATAATAATTATGTCTACAGACGAATCCACACCTGCGCACGCGCACAAACCGTGCATACAACTCGCATCCAGCGGCTATGAACGCGTCATTCTCTTTGTACGCACGTGCATGTCGCGAAGGCGTATATGTATTAAGTTTATACTCACACCAAAACTGTGTACGCCATGCCTTGTAAAACATGAATGCGTATTGCTTGCAAACCTTTCGTGAACACACCACCTCGTCTACTCTACACCATGTTCTTATGGTGCGCGTTGTGTGCAGAGCCCATGCGCTTGCGCAGATGTGAATTCAAATCGTTGATACAAAAATTATATTCATAGCTTAGTAACTACTTAGATTAAGACACTATGCACCCACATTGTGCTCACTGTGTGTTCAACTCGAAACGACGTGTACAGTCAATAAAAAACTTTAACGCCAAATATTTAGGATCAAAGCATATGACGACAGAGTTTAGGTCACATGTCTTCTCTCTTGTTACAAAGTAAACTAAACTTTTATTATTCATTCGTCAATTCAATCACGTCATGTAGATCGTTTCCTTTGTAACATTTTAGAAAAGACGCATATCCACTGTCTTCGTCTTCCCTTTGCACCTAGTTTGGGACCCAGTTATGCCAAAATAAATTAATCCATAAATTGACAAAAAAGATTTAAGTAATGAATTCTCAATAAATTATAAAATCCTAAATGAATACATTTAAGCTGCTTAAAAACGTGGCAAAGCTCTGAAGCAAAGTGGCTTTTAAAACACTAAATTACATTTAGTCACGTGAGCCGATATGCGGCGCGAGACCGCACACTGTGCAAGCTGAATTGCACTTTACAGCGTCGGAGCAAGAGTCGCTATTTCTTTAAAGTGTCTTTGCAAGAAAGACGTTTAAACGTTAAACCATAAGAAACCTTCAAGTCAAACTTCCCTTTCTCGAAAGCAATGCGATTGTGGCATAACTGGGTTCGATTTTACAAAGTAAAAATAGGTATTATAACGCCATTATGTAAAGCTATTTATAAGAGTTTTAATAGAGAGTGTACATGTCAGATTATTTCGAGTAACTCATAAATCATAACGCAAACTTTATTGCAAGTCTAATCAGTCTATTCCTGTTTTGTGTCTATGGAAAACAAGCAAACGTCATCGCGATCACACTATCCAGTACGTAGTAATCATCTAGTAGAGTTGTCGATATGAGATGGAGTCAAAAGTTCTAAGGTCTATAATTTCGTAACATTAAACCTTCGTCAAACAGAACGCGTAGTTACATCGCGCGTCAATATGTAATAGCGTCCCGTTCTAGTACCGCGCTACAGCTTCACTTAGTGTTGTACTATTCAAGTTTGAACCTGTGACACAGAGTTCGCCACTGAAGTACACGACGCGACGTCAGAACGCTAGGTTGAAATATATTTGTTATTATACGCTCAGCGTTCTTGTGTGAATGTTAGACAATGATGATAAGTATTTTGAGTGAGTATTCGCCATATTTGCTCCATGTGTCAACTGTCATGTCAAAAGTACAAGTACATTCGTACAGTTGACACAGCAAATATGGCGTGATCTTTACCAAAAATGCACTATATACATGTTCAAGGGCCTAACCTGTGCGACATTCAAAACGCGACGTTACTATGCCTACTAAGTTGTTGACGCCTTGACGAGCGCTATGTACGCGTTTTATGTGATGAAGACTTTAAAAAAAAGACACGTGGCTTCAATTCGAAGTGAAGTTCACTAAGTGAAGCTACGCATCTTTTTTTCTGTATGCCTAATTTTTTTGTTAAAATATCTATGGGTAGCTATTTTATATAATATTATGGGTAGAATAACTAATGTTTATTTCACGCAATAACAAAGCGTAGGGAAGAAACTGCAATCGTCTAAGCATTTTAATATAGTAAGTCTTACTCGTTTAATGCGTAAAAATAATCTTCCAATAAAAAATGAGTTCTCATGCGCCATTTTGACTTAGTGTCAAATATCATGTTAAAAGTACGATTTTAATCCTTATTTTAAGTAGTTTTGACATGACAGTTGACCCATAGAGTTAAAATGGCGCGTGAGAAGTCATTTTGTATGGACTATACTCATAACGAAGAATTTAATAATTTTTATTTTATCGTCATTCGAGGCCTGGGAATACACAACGGGCGACGAAAGCATGTCTAATGCAGTCCTACTTACCACAGTATGAGATTTTACACTTTTGACTTACCTGTAAGTCTTCTTAGTATAAGATTTAACATCTCATCAATGTTAATAGAACTCGAGCAAAGAAACATAGTAATGACACAATGAAATGGACCTGAAGGTCTAAGGTCAAATTTCAGTACTAACTATTTTCATTTCACAATTTTTCCGCTTGGAGCGCCTATTGTAGATGTTTGAATGAACTTGAGCTTTAAAGCAAAGTATTTTCAATGCTCACATTATTCCAACAATGATATGTAAAATCTTATACTAAGGCTGCATACAGGTACTAGAAGTTGTTATACAAGCAAGTGTTTGAAAGACGTTCACAACCACTTGCAGTATCACGTGCTTCATACAGTTCCTTGTATACAAAACGAGAAATGATTCGCCATACTAAATTTTGCTTTGTGTCAACTATCATGTCAAAAGTAAGATTTGATGCAAATATGGCGAGTCCTTTCTCAAAATGTACGCATTATATTACTCGGCCTTGGTACGCAGTTTCCGTCGCACTTTGTGTTTGTCCGAGCCTTCTTATAATATTTCTATTGGGATCGTTGTAACAAGTGAATCGAGGAGGTCTATAGATGTTGAGTTGGCAACGTGTATTTTCAAGTGGAAGTGACGCAGTAGGGTATGACTCGCAGTATGGAGTTCACAACGTCGCATGCCTCCGACAGCTGAACCGCCCTACTAGTGCCCAGCTGGAATGATTAGTATTAACTTAAATAACATACCCACATAGACATAACCCTATGTCATATTGGATGAAGCGCTCGACTTCGGTTTTCAAAAATCCCGTGGGAACTCTTAGATTATTCAGGATAAAATTTGGTAGTCCCCAGAACTTTATATCCATGCAAAAAGTCACGTCGATCCGTTGCCCCATTGCGGCGTGATTGAAGGACAAATCAACAAACAAAGAGGTCTCTTTTTGGAGCTGTGATTTTCTCAAGATTAACCATCGCACGAAACGTTTCTGATACGAACCGTAAAAGATTGGCCACTCTTCCAGGCTCCAGCATCCATGTTTCCTGCCACATATAACCTAAATATGCCAAGCGGGCTCCAACATAGACCTTATAGATATTATTATCATTTCTTTTTATCAAGCATGGTTGTCATTCCTAAAGTATGAAACAAAATTGACAATCATCAAAATTGAAAATCGACGATTGGAATTACGCCTATTTTTGGCAAAAGAAAACATTTTTTTACACAAACTAAAAACATTTGAAATTATTATGAAGTAAAGCGTGACATAAAATGTTAATTTTTCAATTTTCTAGTTTTTTATATAGTTTGTTTACGCACGAAGTTACGGATGGTACGGAACCGTGCATATGTGAGTCCGACTGGCCCTTGTCCGGTTTTTCAAGATCAGATATGTGTACGCACCTGCAGGGCGCGGCTGCACTATGCGGAGGTGGTGGACGCGGCCGCCTGCAGCTGCATCTGGCGCTGCATCTGCTCCAGCATCTCTTGCATGCGACGCAACTCCGCCTCCTGACAACAACACAGTACATGATTTCTATACAGTTTAGCATCTAGTCATAACCCTCAACCAGATGCTAAACTATATAAAACTTCTCTCTCTCGTCTGGCTTTACAAAGATTAGCCAATGTCAAGTTTGTAGTTATTTAAACAAGTTAGTTAAACTATACAAGTATGGACCCCGTCTGTGCCGGCGCTCGCCGACATACGCAAGGCACCCCTTTAGAGCGCTTTCCAGTCAGATTTAACAAAAAAAAAAAAAACACTCCAAAAAGGCAGAGCACGCCCGCCAGCTAACACCAACACAGACGAAGTCTGTATAAAACTTATCTACTATTCTTGTGCTACTCTTAACTTAATTAGTTGGGGATCTACATAATGCAAAATCTCTAGTTTCTAAACCCAGTTGTACATTGATCTGGGGCCCAACTACCACCTTTTAAAGTAGTAATGTTATGATATTTTTATACAAGACTTCTCTAATTAAAGCAGTGGTAGTAAGGCCTCTGTCAGTCAGTCAGTTTTCTTCTTTTATAAAAATTAGAAAAGATTTAAGCGGCTAGTGAACATATGGAGTGAAATAACGTTATCTAAACCAATACATTTTATTGAATAATCATACCTTTTCACGTAGTGCGCGTTCACGTTCAGTGGGGTCTTCGTTGGATCCGTTAGTCAAGCCCGAGTCTGATTCACTCAGTCCACTCTCTGTAGATCTGTAGCAGAAATGGTTTTTTTAAATTTATAGACTAGCGCTTGGCTGCAATCAGACCTGTTGGCAAGGGATGATCCAGCCTAAGATGAAGCGCGCTTGCCTAGCAAATTCTATCATTTTATATTCATTCCTAGCTAACCCACGGCATGCGTGCAAAGCGACTCGCGCGTCTTTTGTATGTTGGTGATAATATGTCAGAAGCAACCTGCAAGTCCCAACAATACTGTACTTTTCAGTTCAATCGAATGAATAATGCGCAAATACATAGATAACGAACGGATAGACAATCAATCAATCAAAGAAGCAGGAACTAAGAAGCCAATGAGGCAAAACTTACAAATAGAGAGAAGAATTGGGTCTTAAATAAAAAAAATCTTTATTTGAAAGAATATTGGTACAAGAAACATGGAAGTCAGACTTCGGACACTGTTAAAACGAGACAGTGTTGTATCAGTGACATAAATCTGTTTCATTTAACTAGAACTTAAGTCTGAGGAAAATTAAAGTGTGCTCTGTAGAACTCAGTCTTAGGAGCTATGTCATTGGACTTTCTAGCTCATTATTCTAGCACTTTATTTTTGTTATAATGACAGTTTCTTTACAGCATATTTTATTTCTTACACCATACCCTATGTAGATCTAGACATAACATAATTATTAGTATTCAAGATCAACACCAAGGCCTCTCAAGATCATATTTCACATTACTGACCTGATTCAATTAAACATCTGGGCATAATTACCTAGTTTAATTAGAATAGCCTTGCATCGGAGCAAATATTAAATTAATTCTACTGTCTTGGCGGATCATGATTACTGAAGTCTATACAGGCTTAGCGCTTTAATATATTCAATAAGGCCTCCAGGGTGAAGTATTCAAAGTTGAATAAAGGCGGTCATACATTAGGCCGCAAGGCTTCGTAAAGGTCTGCACCCCTGTATAGTTAAAATTCCACGGACATGTACAAAGCGATTTACTTCTTTGTTTTTAATTCGAATTCGCTAGAATATAGAAAGCCCTTCCGTCATCAGTTTTCCCCTTCAAGGCAAGAGTGATTAGGCATCTTCTAGACAATTGGATTCCACCTTAAGGTCAGTTCAGATTACCTTAGTATTTTAATTGAGTAGGGAACAAATGCTGACCTTGACGATGCCTTGCGGTACAATAGTAGAGAAATGAAGGAGGGACCAGGTCAAAGAGTTCTTGGGTACACTTTGTGTAATGGTATCAATACCAATAGACTGTAGAATACCAATAGACAGGCAATTTTGCGCCGATTTTTCAAAATTAGAAGCTTGATGATGATGTATAGATAACTCACGTGTGCCGCTTGGGAATCTGTCCGTTGCGCGCCAGTCGCTCCGAGCGGTAGTTCTCATAGTGCACCTCTTGCGTCACTTCCTGCAGGTCTTGCATGTGAGTGCTGCCAGATAAAACACATACCTACTATTACAAATGATAATTGATACATATTACTATAATGTAGATGTCATGACCACGACTCATGTAATTGGGTCCAAATATAGACAAATTCATCAAATAAATCGTTGTATATACATCTACAGTATAATACGTCATTAAACCATGAAATAAGCCTAAAATCATGTGACAACTTTGATCGCTCTTAACTTGTGACATAATTAGCATCACATTAGTTGTAAATATGTATATCCCATCAAAAACATAAATGTGAAAAAAGTGCCAAGTTCGATAGAGAAAATGAGAGATTGTAAGCTTCGCCGATAAAAGGTAAGCTTCGCCGACAAAAGCATTGATATCTAAATAGGTGCCAAGTTCTTATAGGTCTTTATATCATTCCTACAAGAATGTACAAGAAACTTTGATCGTTTTAAAATATTATTTTATGTTATTGAGTACATATAACTTGCCAAGTTTTAAAAGTCAGTAAATCACATTTTACGTTTAACATAAAATTTAGTTTAAGTTTAGGAATGTATTGGCAAATATCAAAACTTGCTAAGTGTACTATATTTTATATTAAACATTAAATGTAATTAACCGACTATTAAAACTTGCCAAGTTATATGTACTCAATAACATAAAATAATATTTTAAAACGATCAAAGTTTCTTGTACATTCTTGTAGGAATGATATAAAGACCTATAAGAACTTGGCACCTATTTAGATATCAATGCTTTTGTCGGCGAAGCTTACCTTTTATCGGCGAAGCTTACAATCTCTCATTTTCTCTATCGAACTTGGCACTTTTTTCACATTTATGTTTTTGATGGGATATCATCAATTATTGTTAAGTTAATTTCTCTTCATTTATTAGGATTATCCTATACCTGTAAATTTTTGCGTGATTGAAAAAGGTTGCAGCTATGCAACTTCGCTTAGTCACTTATCAAGAGTGTTCATAGCTGTAATCTAAGAAAATGTGTTCAGCCGTTTGAAGATTAGCGACTCTTTTCTAGTTTTCTTATTAGAATAATAAAACCGGTTAATATCTACTATCCGAGTAATACATATTAGTATTCACTATTCAGCCAAATTCTAATAAGGCGATGTATTGGCATGGTAATGCGTAATGTGTATACTTAATATATCATTATACGAATCATTTAAAGCTATTTTGAACCCCCTGATAACACAGAAATACTTAAACCTAAACACGTACAACTTTGCATATCAGGTAAAACTTTTTGAATACTTAGAATCTAAAATTACATGAAAGTAGTTTACATAAACTGTTTTTCAACACAAGTGGTCCACTTACTAGTTATACATTAGAAGTTGATTCTCTTCACCGTTAAAGAGAGCGATATTTAATTGCTTAAAATACGCATAACTTCGGAAAGTTAGAGGTGCGTGTCCGGGAACAAACCCTGGACCCCAGACCTAAAGAGCAGGCCGACATCTCAACCACTACTACCACTTTGTAAAGTTAATTAATATTTATTTATTAAAATTAAAACAATAATGTGTACAGTACCTACCTAAGTACTAATCAGTAAATGTTTTGGAAGTTCATGGGATACAATTTTTATTATTAAAACAACATAATATTGCAAATATTTTGGTGTCGAGTCAGCTGACATACCCCCATGCTGCAAGAAAGTGGCCCATGTGCACTATTGTTTCTAAGCTACCTGCTTTTTTTCATCGTTTTGCCCCATTGAAGATCTTTGTTTTCGATACAGAATAATGGCACGGTAATGGTATGTAATATTACCGTGATAATGGTGCCTAATTTGTAATTTCTGAACGAGAAGTGGTGCGATATTGTTTCAAAACTAGGTATACTTCTTGCAATTCACGAAGGCGAGTGATCTTTACTTGTAAACATGGGCATTGCGTAAGTGTGCGTGCGTGTTGGACCAATCAGTCGCGAGCCAGCGCTCGCAAACGCACACGTTTAGTGTACCTTACTTATACCGATACGACTTGAACACAAGCATAAGCTACTCGCCTTCGTGAATTGCAAGAACTGTATAGTAGTACCGGCCGGTTCGGAGTTAAAAGCCATAAAAGTTAACTAATTAGGTAAAATATTCCAAAAGATCATAAGTCGGTACGTACCCATTCCAAACGCTAACTTAACTGTTTACGCTAAGGTTTAAAGTCAAATGCCGTCATGAATAATTACAACAGATTTACTTAATACTACCTGTGCCCGCGACTTCGTTCGCGTGGAATAGCTCTCAGCGCGCTTTATATAGCCACGGACGCTCAGGCGCGAGGAGTGTAGTACGTACTCTGTACGTTAAAAATGTTCGCCGTGGTTCTTTAAATTGACACAACTTTTTTATTTATGAACCGATTGACATGAAATAAACACTAAATGTTAAGTGAAGCTTACTACAATATATTAGTGAAAACCGTATCTAAATCGAATAAGCCGTTTCTGATATTAGCGTGCACAAACACACAGGCAAACAGACAAAGAAAATATTAATTACAATTTCGGGTTCGGCATCGATATAATAACAACCCCTGCTACTTTTTTTTTATATATTTCCATTGTACAGACACCACTTTTCTCCAATTTTATTATATGTATAGATTTTACAACAGGGTTGCAACAAGTGACAGAACTCCAAAGTCCGGAAATCCCGATCAGTCCTTCTTCCTTTAGAAGTGATAAAATAACCACCTGTTTACACCTACCTAATCTTCAATTAAAAATTATTATGTTTATCTTGTTATTTGTTTCATTATTATTATAAGTAATGTGCCTTACGTGCAGTTATGATAGTGGCAATTTGAAAAATACATCTATTTGACAACCCTATGCAGTCGTAGAATTTCTTTGTTTGCGGGAAAGGTAATAAATTTTTAGCTTTAACAAGTAGTCGTTAGGCTGAGTTTTACTCGACCGCATTAGGGCTTATGACCGTTCATAATATAAAACACTATTGTTAAAAAGTTTTATTGCTATTAGCTCTTAACCGGCCGGTACGACTATACCTGTTTTTAATTTTTAACGTTTCGCTGTCCAGCAACAAACCATGTGATTTCTAAAAAGGTCACTAACAACAAGTGGAAAACTTGAAATATCACGTTATTTACGAGTACGAGTTGCTTCGTGGCACGAGTGCTGCCGAAACAGCTCGAAGGATTAATGACGTGTATGGCGGTGGTTTCGCAAAGGAAAACATAGTGCGTTTTTGATTCCAACGTTTTTGATCTGGAAATTTTGACCTGCAGAATAAGCCCCGGTGATGACCGGAGACCAAAGTTGATAATGAAGAATTGAAGGGTTTGGTGGACTAGTACCGGTGTCGTTCACTACAGCTTTCTTAAACTGGCCAGACGATTACGGTGGAGGTCTATTGTCAGCAACTGCAAACCATGATGGAAAAGCTAGCTGCCACACAACTGAGGCTGGTCAATCGCTCTAGGCCACTGCTGCTTCAGGACAACGCTAGACCACACAACAGACGGCTACCCAATTAGAGGCTCTCAATTGGAATGTCTAAGATATCCACCGTACCTACTCCCCGGACCTTGCTCCAATAGATTACCATTTTTTTAGAAATTTTGATAACTTCTTATATATGGAAAAAATTCAACTCCGATGGGGCAGTCCATAGCGCCTTCAAAGATTTTATTGATTCCCTTCCGAATGGTTTTATGACATGGCAAAAGTGCATAGACAGCAATGGTATATACTTTGATTAAATAAATATATTATATTTAAAAAAATCGACTTTTTGTTCTTCCCTTACAAAACGCCAATTTCATATGTAAGGACCTAATATCATACTATATGCCCGTGCAAAGCCGAGCAAAACCGAGGCAGGTCACTAGCATACATTAATATGTAGTTATAATGTTATGTTACTTGCTTTGGAAGTTAATGACCCATCACAATCCATATTAAAAAGCGAATATTTCTTTGTTGATTTGTCCTTCAATCACGTCGCATTGGAGCAACGGATCAACGTAATTTTTTACGTGAGTATACTTGAACCTAGAGAGTGACATAAGCTATTTTTAAAAAATCACAGTTTTTGAAACGAAGGACAAGGTCCACGTGGACGAAGTCGCGGGCATCAACTAGTATATTAGACAACACATACCTGTAATAGGGTTCATTATTGTTTGTTTTCAAGTAGGTAGGTATAATATGAAATAACTTTGCCTTCATACCTATTCGTTCATAATTTCTGAATTCGAACCGGCGACCACTTATTTATGGCTTTGATCACAGGTCAAGGATCTCTAAAGATGAGTATATAAACAAATGCACTATTATTAATTGTGAAAGTAGGTAGGTAATTACACAGTGTTACAAACTTAAAATGTGTGCCTCGATCCATACTTGCTGTTCTCTACAAGGCGCCCCAATAACTTTGTCCTATAATATATGACATATTAAAACATAATTTGCTATTTTCTGATTTTTTCCTTTGTATACACCTAATTACCTATCACTATACCAAATTTCAAGTTTCTAACTCACCTGGAAGTAGGTTAGGTTTTTGATGAGTGAGTGAGTGAGTGAGTGTTAAAAATGGCACTTTTCAGACGTTAATAACTTAAGAACTGCAAAAGATTTTTTCATGAAATTTGGGTTTCTAAGCGATCAAATAGACCTTAATAGATATGCAAAATTATAAATGTGTAGGTTTAATAGTTTTTGAGTTATGGGGGGGGTCAAAAGTAGCTCGAAATGGTTCGTGTAATATACACTTGTCAGCGTGCCGCCGTTCTTATTAGAATCGAACTTGGCGAGACGCTACCGCGTGTCTTGATCAGCTGCAAAGACGCGAGGAGCAGGAGCAAGGCATGCACGGAGCAGTACACATTTTCTTTCTAGGGTGTCGTAAAATGCTCTGTGCTGATTGTAGACAATTCCATTTTTTAACCTCCAATGCAAACTGAAGGGTGTAAGACTGTAAGTTATTAAATCCACTCAGCCTTATTAAATCCACTCCACTTTGTACTCATTGGATTTGTCTAAAAAAAAATAATAGCTTGTACAGATAGCGCTAATCTTATCCATCGTTCTGAAATGGCAACGGCCGCTTGCTTGCGTGGGTCATAAATTAAGGGTTAAATACATAACATAAGCCTGGCCAAAATTAGTTTTTCTACAATGTGCTGTCATACGCCTAGTGCCCATGCCAAGATTGCACTAATTTAATTACGTGTGTACTCGTGGCCGACACTATAGCCGGTAAAAAAAAAATCTTACATGAGCATAGTGCGCAGTTTGATGAAGTCGCAGTGCTCGGGATTCTCGACCTCCACCACGCCCCAGGGGTAGAGGCGTCCGCGCACGCGCCGCCCGCGCACCTCCAGCTGCTGCCCCGCGCCGCACACCGCGAACGGCACCGCGGCCTTCAGCTGTCGCACCTGTGCGGAAAATAAGGCGAGCTTTATTCACCTGGACAGAGGTAAACTTAGGAAGGTGGGATGGAATGAAATGAAATTTATTTATTTGCTACATATATTTACATAGGATACATTTGTTTACACGTTACATAGTTTATATTTTGTGGTGCATAGTTGATTCTTGTATCTTGGTGTTATACAATACTAGCTGATGCCCGTGACTTCGTTCGCGTGGATATAGGTTTTTAAAATCCCGCGGGAACCACGGATTTTTACGGGATAAAAAGTAGTTCATGTTCATAATTTGTCATGTCTAAATATCAGCCAAAACAATCCAGTAGTTTTTGCGTGAAAGAGTAATAAACATTCACACACACAAACCTACACACGTACATAGACATACACACAAACTTTCTCCTTTATAATATTAGTGTGAAGCGTGATAGTGTGATGTGAAATGTGATTGACTGACTATACTGCTGTTTCGTAAATGTATAGACATGTCCAGTGTAAGAAGATTGTGCTTTTTATTAAATTGTAATTTACATGAATCAGCAGGCATAATTAGAGAGAATTTATTCAAAATAAATTAATGATCAAATGAAACCACCCTTCCCATTGAATAAATAGGGTTTAAAGTAGTTTAACATAAAATTTACGCCAGGTGCATTTTTTAATTTAAATCTATTTATTAGTATAGATTAGTTACCTGTTCTTTATAATCTTCATCTTCGTCGCTATCACAATCAGGCAGAGGGTAGATTTTAATCCCTTCTCTTTCAATCTCTTCCATTACCTATTTAATTAAAATAATAGTGTTCATAACATATATTACTTGAGAAGAAATAACTGAATCATCAGAAAATAAGTTTCTATCTCAGTGGTTTGTCATCTAACTGTAAAAAAAAAATGTTTCTGCAAATAAAAATCTTGTATCTTGTATCTTGAGCTGGTATTAAAATGCTGGTAAATCATCATAAATTGCGGTTTCTCAGGTTAATATCTATTCTTTAAATCTTAGCTGTAGGAACTGTTTTCTTTCTAATTTGGCTTTACTCATACTTACACCTTACAGATTGACTTGCCATGCCTCCCTAACATATCTCTCATTTCCAATTTTTAACTCTAAGTAATGCCAGAGTAAAGTGATAGTACTCTCTATAGATATCAACTTAAGTGCTAACCCTGCTCTTGAGTCGCTGAACCTCCTTCTTTGTCAGACAATCGGCCTTCGCGATTACAGGAACAATGTTCACTTTGTTGTGTAACTGTTTCATGAACTCTATGTCTAGAGGTTTGAGGCTAAAACAATAGAAAATCATTTATGAAAGATGTTTCTTAATCCATAATAGTATATTTTCGTTTATAAGACCTTATTTAGTTCGCAAAAGGTCGTCATGGCAATCAGGCCCCAAGCTAACCCAGTGCGGGGTAGCGCGGGTGTGCAGGGCGCCCCCTCGCCTCATACCATAATTGCCATGTCGACCTGTCGCGAACTATACATACAAAGTCTGAGTTTTAGGGATATTTAATGTACTGGAAGTTGTTGTCAAAAATAGCAAAGCAATTATTTTATGGTTGACTATACTTACTTAACTTTAAAATAGTATTAATTCGTGTGCTAAATACATAACATTGATATATTGTGACATGTATGAAACACAATCAGTCAAGCACATCAATCATCAGTTATTGAGTTTAAATGTAATGAACAAACAAACTAAAACCTTTCCTCTTTTACTTAGTTTGATATGATAACAGAAGTTAATGGCTTCTCTATACATACTTATATTATTTGAGGGGTTAAACTGTTATCTGTGTGTAGTTCTGTACTTTGCTGTCGCTTGATAACATAATGAGTAACATCCTTTGTAATGCATACTCTGAACATATTTCTCATGTACCATTTACTAGTGACAGCCCGCGGTTTCGATCCCGTGGGAATTTCGAAAAATCCGGTATTATTGCCCTGTACCTCATCAGGTAAGCACTAATATTATACACTTTGCCCTTTCTGGTAAGTGCCTTCTTTCTGGGCAGGTTTCCGCATTTAAAAGTTTCCGTCTGTTGTGCGTTATGTTATACACTAATGTTATGTTCATTGCCCCTCCAGTAAGCCCAAAACTTTCGCAAGGCGTAGGTAAACCAGCCAGGTATTTATTAATTTAAACATACCCATGTCCAAATGGAGAGATGAAGTAGAAGCAGCAATGGATGCGGTTATCGACAATATTACGTCGATTCAGACCGCTCTCGTCACGTAAAAACCGCTCAAACTGCTCATCAATATATTGTATTATTGACTGGAAAAAACATGAATTGTTAACAATGTTCATTTCAAGCCTCTCTCATTAAAAATGGGCGAGAAATTCTGTAGAGACATAATCCAGCTCTAAATTTGTACATATTAAGCCATACTGCTGTTAAAAGTCCCGGGTTAAATTATACTTACTCTAAAGCAGTCTGTGTTATCAATTGCATCTCCATAGCCAGGTGTATCGACCACCGTAAGTCGTAGTTTGACACCTCTCTCTTCAATCTCAACAGTTGAAGCATCTAACTTCACTGTTTGGTTTGTTTTTTCTGTTAAACATAATATGGTTCATTACAAAAACTTTAGACACAGCTTAAATACATTTTAAACCTGTTTAACCCATACAACATTAGTTTAAACCTTATTTTTAAGTTCTGAGAGACCAAAGTGAGACCAAAAATAAGGTGCTTATTAAAAAATCTAATACAGGGCTGAATTTATAATTTATGTTACACTAGCCGATGCCCGCGGCGTCGCCCGCGTGGATTTAGGTTTTTCGAAATCCCGTGGAAACGCTTTGATTTTCCGGGATAAAAAGTAGCCTATATGCTAATCCAGGATATTATCTATCTCCATTCCAAATTTCAGCCAAATCCGTCTGGTAGTTTTTGCGTGAAAGAGTAACAAACATACACACACACACACACACACACATACAAACTTTCGGCTTTATAATATTAGTGTGAAGTGTGATCACAGACTCTGATCTATTTAATTATCAACTTTTAATAAAGGAAAATTTGTAACAAAACCAACAAGATGAGGATACAATATAGCAGGAAAATGATATTATTATAAAACATTTCAACAATAAAAACACACTACCATTACATATACAGCACCAGTATCTTGCATCACAGAAAACTTAATAGTACCTTACGTGTATAGAAGGAGCACTCCAACAATGTTCAAATAAATAGCAACTCTTGTAACAACACAATAAAGTGCAATTCAGCTTAGATGTGAATAAATGTGAAAGTCTGGATGTTTTTACTCCTTCACACCATGACTGAACCGATTTTGGGTGAAATTTTGAATGAAAGTAGCTTATATACTATGAATAATTATTAACACATAGGCAACTTTTTATAGTACCAGCTGGATTTTTAAAAACCTGTATCCATGTGAACAAAGTTGCAGCCATCATCTAGTATTCCTATAAAAATATATACAAACCTATTGCATCAGGGATAACTCTCTCAGGGTACAAATCTGTTAGAAACAGAGAGTTAACAAGGGTTGATTTTCCAAGCCCACTTTCCCCTACCACCATCAGGGTAAACTCAAACCCTTTTTTTACGGACTTTCGGTGCACCTGATTGGGCAAGTTTGCAAACCCAACATAGCCGGGTGTCTCCAAATTAGAAAACTGTAGGAAAAAAATACTACTTAGATCCAATTATATTGTATTGTAAACTCTCTAAATGACCATAACATAAACATTAAGTTAAGGCTATTATAAAACTGAAGAATTTCTTAATGACAAAGTTACATAGAAGTGATGGCTGAGATTTCAGTTTCCTACAAGATAATGTAGTGAATTGTCAAATTGATAATATTGTAACTTTTATTTGAAAAGAGAAACTGCTGAGTTTGTTGACCGCTCTTCTCAGTAGAATCTGCTTTCTGAACCAGTGGTTGAGTCACAGAGGTCGCCTTAGAGACACTAGTCCTACTTGAAATAGGTAAATTTTGATTTTGACACAAGATGGTGATAGAATTTTGACTGAGTATGTGATATAAATCTTCTGATTTGACTGAGTATGTGATGAGTGAGATGTGTAATAATTATTATTATTATTCTTCTCAGCTACTTTTCTTCTTCCTGATAGCTTTAGTAAGTTTACAATACTGTTTCATTTTAACAATAAATAATATCTGCTGCATTAAAAATAGGTGATAGTGTATTTAAATGTATAAATACGATTGTTTTACAATGTGGTTTCTATTCTGATTGATTTCCAATAGAATAAATATTTGTTTAATACAAACAAACAAACTGTTTGCCACTCATTAGGGATAAAGGTCATTTATTCTAATATCAATTTTACTATGGTGAAATATCCATACTAATATTAAAAATCAAAGAGTGTGTCTGGCTGTCTGTCAGCTATCTTTTCATGGCCCATCTGTTTTTGCCAACCGATTTTGATGAAATTAGGTACAGGTATAACTTATATCCCAGAGATGGACATAGGCTACTTTTTATTTCAGTAAAATCAGTGTACGCAAAAGTTTTAACACGTTAAACGCCGATAGAAAAAAATAAAAATCGTAAAAATACTTTTGGTCGTAATTTGTTTATTATGTTACGATACGTATAGAAAATAAGTTTTATTCAATTCTGTACATGGGTTACATAGTTACAGTCAAATACATAGCTGAGGTCACCGGTGCACCCCATGGCGCACAAATACAGAAAATATATTTTCCGGTACCCGGCGCCGCGCCGGCCACCCCGCCGGCCACCCGCTACACTTTATTTTATTTTTCAGTAAAACTGATTTTTATGTTTATATTTCATTAAAAAATAAAGACTGCTAATTTTCGTTTAAATAATAAAGACTAATTTGAATTATATATCCTGAATTTTTATTTTGGTTACTTTTTTCGCTATCTTTCATTTTTTCAATTCCTTACAAGGTATGTTTGTCCCACTGCGCAGTATAGTTCTACAGCGCCGTGCCGGTCACGGAGTACGAATAAAGTAACAGTCAGTATGGCCGGCGGCGAGAAAAAGTAGTTTGAATATGACTATACGTTGAGGTCACCGGTGACCCCCATGGCGCTATGATAGAGGAAGGGTGAGGTCACCGGTGACCCCCATGGCGTTTAACGTGTTAAAAACCTGAATCTACATAGATGGCATCATCTACAGTAAACCCTGCAAGGTAAGTAATACAATAATTCAAAATAAAATTAAACCTTTAGTTAAACGAATAAAACGTAAATCTTTACAATCCAATAAATAAGGATTTATTCAGTGTAACAGACTATATCAGGTCAAGTCTTGTGAGACACATTCATATGCTATGTATTCAGTCGGCACGCGTAAACAATGACATACATCCGCCGCTAACTGTATCGAAAACCATTTCACCAAAGGCATGCAATCAATTATATCAAACTTGAAACTACATAGACGCTCATATACTTTGATAAATATGTCATCGTGAATCATACAGCGACAGGCAAATCCTATACAATATTTTGCAAAAAACAAAAGCTATTTATGCATTTGTATTTACTTGGTCACTTATGCCTATACATTTTAATAAAAACAAAAACTTACGTTTTTTGGGGTTTCGCTGGACATTGTAATACAGAATGCTTCGTTGTGGCTTGGCAGTTAAGTTAATTTTTGTAAAGAAATTTATATTTGTATGAAACAATTACACATTTACATAGAAATAAAGTGATTCATTTATATTTATTAGTATTTTTTGAGTGAATATTTTCAAATTTTAATTTCTGACCATTTCTGAAGAAATGATATCAAAAATGACTTTTGAGCAATTTGAGTTTATTTAGACCATTGACAAATATTTTTTTTTTCAACTGGCTTTACGGTTCTGGGTTTTGGCCTTTTTGAGCCTTCATTGACAAAACATTAACCATTACAAAGTACCTACTCTGTGACTCTGTGCTACCTGTGACTCTGTGACTCTGTGCACCTATATGCTATGCTATTGGTCTGTGCTCAATGGTTTTTTTCTGTTCGGTCTGTGTTGCAAAAGTTCCCGATAGGGATTCCTGGGTCTTGTTTAATGTTGATTGTGTTGCACTGTTGTGCTTGTGCTCTAGAACCCAGAGCCACAGACCACGCCCAGAGCCGTAAAAAAAAAACCAGATAACAAAGAGTATGTAATCGAGGCAATAAAAAAAAAATAAAAAAAATATGTGCTCGTGCTCGTGCTGTTTCTAATTTTTTCAAAATTCAAATCTATAGAATAATAATTATTTTGCTAAATATGGTCAGCTAAGATATATCTCAGTCAATTACGAGTGTAGTTTTGTGATTTATATTTTATAATTAATAATAATAATGGCAGACAACAGTAGGTATTCATCATCTCAACACATCGCTGGCCCAACTGAAACGGCTCCTCCCAGAATGAGAAGGATTTCCATAATTCATCAAACTAGCTAAATATGATTGACAGACTTTACACACCATATAGAACATTAAGGAAAATTCAATAAGCAGGTTTCGTCAGGATGTTTCCCTTCACCGTTAATGCTTCCTGGACCCCAGAATAGAAGGCTAACATCTAAACCACTATGCTAAGCAAAAATCCTGAAACAATTTGTTATTATACAACATACACATAGTAATAAACCTCATGGTTTTCCACCACATTCTTAAATAAAAATTGTCTCTGTGCATGCTGTAAGAACAGAACCATTCTTGTGGCACATTAATCTTCATTTTACTTAATTTACCAGATTTCAATAAAGTTCTATTTTGTACCTATTTCTAGCAAAAGTTTTATTTAGTTGTTGTGGTTGTTATGCTGAATAATTAAGAAAACCATGCTAGATACTTAATTTTTTTTATGAATTATATATTTCTTGTATTTCAGAAATAAAGTCATGGCCAGAAAAGCTTTTGGGGCTATTAGCATTCACTTCGTTTGCTGCATTTGCTCTCATTATAAGTGGAATTGCAATGGTCTTGTTTCCTTCAGAAATGGTATGTATTTCTAAGTTGGTCAAATATTTTTGTTAATAATGACATAACATAAGCAAAAGGTTATTTAGTCCATACAGATTAAGATATTATTAATGTGAAAGTGGGCTTGTCTGTCTGTCTGCTTGCTTATCACATGATGAAATTTGATTCAAAGATAGATTGCATCCCAGGGAGAGATATAGGCTGCTTTTTGTCCCAAAAAACCATAAATCCTATGAGGGCACAAGATTTTTAAAAAATCCATGTGGACAAAGTCATGGGCATCATCTTTTTGGTATAGAGTTAGCTTGCATCCTGAACACTTATAAAGACCTTTTCCTTTATCCTGAAAATTGAAATTTTTAAAAACCTAGATATGCAAGAGTAAGAATAGCTTAACTGAGTACCCAAAGTGGTAAATTAAAGACTAGCTAATGTATAGTAAACAACCTAATTCTGGATAAAATATCTATACTTGGGATTATGTAAATTCATTTATTTGATTACTATATTCACCTAATGTGTGTATTTTTCCTTTTATGATTAAATATTTTAGGTACAAACATTTTATCAAGGCTCATTAGTATTGATTGAATGGTTTTTACTAGGTGCATATTCCTTTTACATAACTTTGGTAATACTTGATTAACATGTAGATTAGTGGCTATGACATGTTTTCCTCATGTAAAGTTTGTTTCTGGGGAAGGTGGGAAAATGGTTAGTAACAGAAAATATTATGTTGATATGAAAGAAAACGAGATGTATTATGCTTCATATATTTCTTTAGTCATGTCAGTCTAGGATGAATTAACTCATAGAACCATCATCATCATTGATAATTATATGAATGATGATATGATATGATTCTACGCTAATTAATTGCTTAAAACACAACTCCACAAAAATAGAGGTGAGTGCCCAGGATCGAACCCTAGCCCCTCTAAATAACAGGCCAACGTCATAACTACCAGACTGTTAAAAAAAAAACAAAATATTTTTATTCCATTAAACTTTTACAAGTACTTTTGTATTGTCACAAGCTTCTTCCCCTGTTTTGAAATTTCCTACCAAGAAGAACCTGCAAGAAACTCGACGGTTGCTCTTTTCAAAGATTAGATTAGAGACAGAAACTTTCACTTCTTATGCATACTACAATCCTGTGATATAATCCACTGCCTGTACACAGTCTTACACAAATAAAACCACCCTAAAACTAAAAAAAAAGATTCAGACGAATTGAGGTCCTCCTCCTTTTTTGGAAGTCGGTTAAAAATGAATACTTTCTTAATAAGAATTGTGTGCTTATTGTTTTCAGTCAGACATAGAGGTGATCATACAGAATTATACAATAGAATATACACACTGTAAGCCTGCGAGTCAAAATTATGATACATGTGAAGACTTTTTCAAAAGAGACGCAGAAAACGAAAACAACCACTGTCAATGCTTTGTCTTAACCAATCTCACCAAGAATCTGCAAGGGGAAATTGTTGTGCATTGCCAGTTGGAAATATATAACCCACAAGAGTCCAATATTGACAATACTAGGTTAGTATAAAGAAAATTTATTATTATTATTCACTAGATGATGCTCGCGACTTTACATGGATTTAGGTTTTAGGATAGGTGGAAACCATTTAATTTTGCAGATTTGAGTCTCTGGGATGTAATACTCTTTGTGTGATTTCCATCATTTGTTAAATAGATGGGCTGTGAAAATGTAACTGGCTGAAATGCAGACACACTTTCACTATTATATTAAGTATGGATTATATTTCTCTGTACAGAAAGTAGTAGAAAAGGTTACACATCGAACTTTAGAAAGAGATAATCAAGAGCTTCGGCTTCGTAGAGCGACTTCTCTGTCACTCATACCGACATCGCCGATCGCCGACTTATCAGTCAATGACCGAGACAATGTTATAAAGCCGATTCGCTTTCTACAGTTTGTTTAGTTTAAAGAAAAAAAGCTTTTATAATGTTTATTAAGTAAGTAAGGAGGAACTACGCTATTGCTTTTATAATTCTTCCATTTCAAGGGTACATTTTTCCAGATGGACATAATCCATACTAATAATATGTATTATAAATGCGAATGTGTGTCTGTTTGTCTGCTACGTTTTCTTGGTTCAATCCATTTAATCGATTTTGACAAAATTTGATACAAAGATAGCTTGCGTCATGGGGATGAACATAGGCAATTTTTTATCCCAGGAAAGGATATTTAATATCTCACGCGATAATCAAAAACTGCAAGCAGTATGTGCTAGGTTATATTATTGTTGTAAAACCCAGCTGAAGTGAGATGGGCTACTTATTATTTATGCACATTTAACATTATAATTTTTGCAGTGTCAAGATAGATGCAGATGACATAATATCAAATGCATCGGGTCAATGTGATCCCTACAAGACTGAGAAAACAATGATCAATGAAACTTGTGAGACTATTCCTGACTCGATATTTAAAGGTAAGTAAACAAATTACCTGATACAGTAGTAGAGCCCAGTGAGCTGGAAGTCTCAGGTTCGATTTCTGGTCTCTTTTTTTTTTTTTTAAATCTGGCTTTACTCTGATTAGCCAATGTCAAGTTTGTGATACTTTCAAGTTATTGAATTTATACAAGTATGGACTCCGTCTGCGCCGGCGCCCGCCGACATACGCGCGGCGCCCCTTCAGAGCGCCTCCCAGTCAGTTCCACCACCAAAAAACACCAACTAACACAAAAACCAGCCACTCTTAACAAAAAAAAACACTCCAAACAAGCACAGCACGCGCGCCAGCAAACGCCATCGCAGACGAAGTCCTTTCTGGTCTCAATTATAATCAAATAGAATATGTTAGATAGATAGATGCCCGCAACTTCGTCCGCGTGGTTTTTCAAAATCCCATGAGAACTCTTTGAATTTTCGATATAAAAAGTAGCCCATGTCACTCTCCAGATCTTTGACTATTTCCGTGCATAATCACGTCAATCCGTCGCTGGTGGTCTGTTGCGGCGTTATTGAAGAAAAAACCAATGAACACAGTTTTTATAATATATATAATTTAATATAATTAATTTATTACAGATGAATTTAAACTATACACCTATAATGTATCAACGGAACTGTCTGAAAAACGTAAGTTTTCCACATTTAGCCATATACATCACTAGCCCAACTAGCCCCATCAGCCATGCCCTGGATGGGCTATGATTGTTGTACCTATTTCTCTCTGTTCTCTTAATGGTGAATTATTTGACGTTATTTTGTTAAGGGGCACCCAAGGGCCTGGGCCTATGCATACAGACACTATGGAGTGGAGCACAGTTTTTTGATGACATTATGAAGCTTTTTATACTATTACAATGTTTCAGATGTGGCAGATGTCAATAAATCTTTAAGGTGGAGCCTAGACGAAAACAATTCTATGATTGGTCTTCGGGTATGTAAATTGGCATTATTTCTCCCTTTGAGAACACCAATACCAACCAATAGTTCATAGCAGGGAAAACATAGTTTCCTTTGTGATTGGTTGGTCACCCAAAATAGTTAATGCCCACTAGATTTTTTTCTTTGTCATTTGTATGGGATCATTAAGCTTATTAAAATGGCTATAAAATAATATTGTTATACGTCATCATGCTTTGTTTTTAACCCCCGACCCAAAAAGAGGGGTGTTATAAGTTTGAGGTGTGTATCTGTGTGTCTGTGTATCTGTGTATCTGTCTGTGACATCGTAGCGCCTAAACGAATGAACCGATTTTAATTTAGTTTTTTTTGTTTGAAAGGTGGCTTGATCGAGAGTGTTCTTAGCTATGATCCAATAAAATTGGTTCAGCCATTTAAAAGTTATCAGCTCTTTTCTAGTTTTCTTGTAGAAAAGAAGGTTTACTAACCGTTAGGTTCATAATATTATGTCAATTGACAAATGTCAAGCTGTCGAGATGGACGTTGCCTAGATACATAATTATTTATTTGAAAATGATGTTTTGGAAAACTTAGATACTTTGGATAGCTATAATCCTAAATCAGTTCAGCCGTTTGAAAGTTAGCAGCTCTTTTCTAGTTACGGTAACCTTCTCTTGTCGGGGGTGTTATAAATTTTTAATTTACACTTGTTACTGTAACCTTCACTTGTCGGGGGTGTTATAAATTTTTAATTTACACTTGTTACTGTAACCTTCACTTGTCGGGGGTGTTATAAATTTTTAATTTACACTTGTTACTGTAACCTTCACTTGTCGGGGGTGTTATAAATTTTTAATTTACACTTGTTACTTTAACGCATGTTCCTGGATCTAAATCAATTTTCGTTTTTATAAGATTCTTATATCATCTTATATTATCTGTGACACCAACAATAAATTAATGCATTTTTTTTCTTTCATCGCTAATGTTTTAATGTTTCAGAATAAGATTACAGTTCTGATGAATAGTGAATGGTTACAAAATGAAGCGAACAACACGAAAGGCCTCTCAGCCGGACCATATCTGTTATATTTATATAGATGTAAGTGGTTATTTAATACTAACGGATACCTGGCTTGTGCTTACTACTCTAAGAAAATCATCTTCACATTATTGTTTTTCTAATAATTCAAGGAGCTAGGTTTTCTTTTTGTGATGTAACCACAAAACGGTTTTCAAATTTTTCCCTTGAATAACACTTACCTACCACCAAAATTTCATGATTCTAGGTCAACGGAAAGTACCCCATAGGTTTTAATTCACTTTTCTGTCCGATACGACAAACAGACAGACATCGAAGCGAGTCTATAAGGGTTGTTTTTTTTCCAACCCTAAACATATAACCCTGAAAATAAAAATAAAACATATTGTTACAGTTTATCGTAACGAAAACATCGTACGGCGGTACTTGATTTTGTCGACGACGCGCGAGGTGGTTCACGTTACATACAGGTCGACTGTGATCGACATCATTGCACTAGCTTTAGGGCTGGTGCTACTCGCTGCATCGATTGCTTTGTTCGCACTACGGAACCGGATATTAGGTAATTACTAGCTGGTTAACTTAGTCCGCATGGAAAATCCCGTAGGGACTCTTTGATTATTTATCCGGGATAAACAGTAGCATATGCCAATCTCCAGGTATTTCTCCAAGAGAAAATCACATTGATCCGTTACTCAGTTGTGATGTGATTGAAGGACAAACCAACAAACAAACCCTTTCGCATTTATAATGTAGATTAGGGTGGACATGCAAAGGTGGACTTAGACTTTATTTGATACATATTATTTAGAAAGTGTTTAATTTCTCTATTTTGTAGGAATTGAGTCAAATACCTCAACTTTGGTAGCAGCGGCCGAGCCCACAGCAAATAATCGACAATCTAGAACTCAACCAGAAGAAAGACCTTTGTCTGCCCCCGTTAATAATGAGTACTTATAACTTATAAGCAGGGTTGTTTGGCTAAGCTGTGAGTCTACAATTTAGATATTATTTAGACCTACAGACCACAGACAATTTAAAAATTATAAATTCCCGAATTACCCCTGCCGGGAACGAACCCGGCGCCTTCCACTTATAACACCACTGCGCCAGGGAGGTCAAGTGAGAATGCTCATTCAATTCATGCCTTAAGATCTTTGCTAAGTGCTGTTAATATTATTAATGTCATGAAAGGCTTTATTATAATACCAGAACAAAAAGTAGCTTGGGATACAAGCAAATTGCATCAAAAAGATGGGCCGTCAGAAGCTAGCAATCAGACAGACAGATAAAGTTTCGCATTTATAATAATAAGTATCTATACATATAGTATATTGTACAGTTTTCAATACTATAACAGTTAGATATGACATATTTTTTACACAATTTATACAAGGTTATTCAGAAAAAGAGTCACTACACCAGGGTGTCACAACTTTTTAATAGTTTTTAAGATAATTTAATTGTGAAGAAAAAATTGAACTGTTCCATACATAAGTAATAAGATCACTCGACTAACGATATAGTTTTTTTTTTTTTAATTAAGATTTGGACCTAACTGCCATAGAAAAAAACCGGCCATAAAAAAATATTCGGGTATTTTTTTCCGACATTTTGCACGATAAATCAAAAACTATTATGCTTAAAAATAAAATCATTTTTAAAAAGTACAAGTAAAGCCCTTTCATATGATACCCCACTTGAAAAAGTTATCTTATATTGAAAATTCAAACACATTTTTTTTTTCTTTGATGTAACCACAAATTCACGGCTTTCAGATTTATTCCTTTACTTGTGCTATAAGACCTACCTACCGGCCATATTTCACGATTCTAGGTCAACGGGAAGTACCCTATAGGTTTTCTTGACAGACACAAAGGACGGACGGATGGATGGACAGACAGACAGACAGACAACAAAGTGGTCCTATAAGAGTTCCGTTTTTCCTTTTGAGGTACTGAACCCTGAAAATTAATTTTATTGCATACCCACGATGTCGCGAATCGATTAACGCCTTGGCGTATAGGAATATCGCATGCAAACGCATTGTATCGCAAACAAAACGAACAGACCATGAACAGATATACTTATTTTAATATAGAACTGTCAAACCTCATGGCTTTAGATACCTCATGCCAGTCTTGAGCATATGTATTTAAAGTCGAGCATCACTAAAGCTAAAACTTTTTATTTTAAAATTTGTTTAGATTGACACTAGGATCGACGCCATTGTTACTATGCTATTGCATTTACATTTTATTCAATGTAGATTTACCTTAAAACACATTTCAGTTGAAAAACCTCGTGAGTTGTGATCTCTAACTTCGTATTTCTTTTTAGTTTTAGCAGATTTCTTTTTACTTTTAGCAGCGAAGGATAAAACATAGAATATGCGTCTCTAACAATATTATTGTCATTCAACAACCTATTCAACCTATAAAATTATCGTAAATCGCAAGAGGCTCATAATAATTAGTTCATACTTCGTACTGTTTATGCGACACTTGCCGCTGCCGTGATTGGCCAACTTAAAGTGACAGTTACAGAGTGTTATACATTATGCACCACGGTAACGTTTTCATTATATGCCCTAATTGAGCGTACGGAACCTTCTATGTTTAATCCTTCGAGGGTATTTTTTTTACTGTTTATTTCGAAATATTTTTATATACTTACGTAAATAAGTAATATCTTTACAATATTATCATTTATCATAGTACGTATTATAATAACATAACAGTGTAACACCGTCCAGTTCAATAACTTCAAAAGTAAACGAAACTTACACATAACTTTATTAAGTACAGTTTACTTACAGTTTTACAAAATTACCTAAAATAGTAAATTTTGCAAAATAATATTAAATCAAAAGATAACTGTCACCAAAGATATTTTTGTAAACTTATATTACTTATCTATTCTATCTTTTATAATGTAAGAATAATAGATTGTATGTAATGTATAAGGTGGATAAAATAAAGTAATAGCTACTTTCCTACTTTATTATTATCTTTGTATAGCATTTTGTGACCTAAACCAGTAATATTATTGTAAAGGCGTGTCCAAACATAGTGCGGCATTTCGAATAATAAGTAGAGCTATAACACACGCGGCCGTTTTCATTTTTAACCGACTTCAAAAGAGGGGGAGGTTCAGTATGCCTAGTGGGAGATTTTTAACCTATTCGATCGCGTAAAAGTTAACTGCGTTTTGTATGGAATTGAAACAGCGCCATCTAGTGACAAGAAGATGGCGCTGTTTCAATTCCATACAAAACGCAGTTAACTTTTACGCGATCGAATAGGTTAAAAATCTCCTACTAGGCACTCTGGATCGAATGCAAACTGAGAGCACAGCGTGTCTAGGACATGCCGCGCACACAATGCTCGGATGTCTACACTAGTCGCGCGTCAGCGCTGTGTCTCGCGATCGCCGCAAGTTGCTGCCGCGCACTCCGCGCTATGTTTGGACACGCCTTATAGGCACCTACTCCATACTCGTGACTCAGCAAGTCTGTCCATTATTGCGTGACGTAAAGCGCGCGCCATGTAATAATGTCCTACTTAAGTCATATTGTATCGTGTATCAATAAGTACTATTAGCTGACACCCGCGACTTCGTTCGCGTGGATGTAGGTTATTAAAATTCCCGTAGGAACTCTTTAATTTTCCGGGATAAAAAGTAACCTATGTACTAATCCAGAGTATAATCTATCTCTATTCTAAATTTCAGCCCAATCCGTCCAGTAGTTTTTGCGTGAAAGAGTAACAAACACACACACACAAACTTTCTCCTTTATAATATTAGTGTGATTCACAATAGATCTTTATTATAATTAACTAAAATTGACCTACACTGTTGTACTTTCATCACAATCAGGTCACGGAAAACAAATTTTATGGAAATGTTAACTAGAAATTAGAATATTACTATAATCACAATTCACATGTACAATGTAGATAATACATGGGTGCATAGTATTTTTATATCATAATTTTGTTGCATTTATTAAAATTTGTTAATGTTGAATGTAGTTTTAAGGAGACTAATAATAAAATTTGCTTATTGTCCTGTATAAAATCTCATTTTGTGCTAAGTATATTGTTATAAAATTATTATTATTATAAATAAACGTTTTGCGTGTAAGAATAAGACTCATTTTTATTTGTACCTATCTAGTATCTATCTACATTTACCTTTACTAAGTATCATTTAGTAATCAATCAAAGCACTCAAAGCAATAGAGAGAGAGAGAGAGAGAGCCAGCAAGGGCCATACTTCGTTAGTTTCTCGGCGTATTGTCTCTAACAGGGAAGAACGATTAGCGACTATTAAGTTTGGATCAGGTTCAGCTACGGGTGCCAACGGGAAAGTGTTATTTCTTGTACGATGGTACGTATGTCGTAAGTCGTAACGTCGTAACCCTTCGTGTGCCAGTCCGACTCGCATTTGACTTCGATTTTTCATCTACTTTTTTTCTCTCTCGTCTGGCTTTACAAAGATTAGCCAATGTCAAGTTTGTAGTTATTTGTACCTAACAAGTTAGTTAAACTATACAAGTATGGACCCCGTCTGTGCCGGCGCTCGCCGACATACGCACGGCACCCCCTTAGAGCGCTTTCCAGTCAGTTTTAACAAAAAAAAAACCACTCCAAAAAGGCAGAGCACGCCCGCCAGCTAACACCAACACAGACGAAGACCTTCATCTATTCGATATTTGACACGTTTCTGAAGTTACCCGTAGACCCATCCGTAGCCATCCATTGTACAATACATGAATCTCGTTAGAGAGTAGTATATTCCTTGGACGGTATCCTCTATTAATCTGTGCGGTGTCCATACTTGTATAGTTTAATTATTAACTTGTTACAAATAACTACAAACTTGACATTGGCTAATCTTTGTAAAGCCAGATGAGAGAGAAAAAAAAACCTTATCGTGGTAATCCATGGTAATCACTACTTGGATGAAGTAGTCATAGGTTGTTGCCGCTCTTGTACATCCATGTGTCAACTAGGTATTGTTATCTCGGTCTATTTCAGAGAACCTCCGTTGGAGTAAAAGCGATAGCTCATATAAGTCTGGCAACAACGCACTGTATGTGTAACTGGTGACAGTTACATGACACCATCGGAAGACAAAACATTGGAATTTGATGCAGTGTTTTTAAAAAATTTTAATAATCACAAAAGTCTGGGTTAAAATTAAGTTATAAACTAAAAACCTTGGATGAAGGATTATATGGATAGGCACTAAGTTCAAAATGCGTGTCAATTATTTATGTGTGCGCACGTCATTTTGTCACTGTGTGCACCATCTAGAGTTGGGACGGCGAATTTGGGTATATCGATATTACATCAAAATTAATTTTCTATGTTACTACGACTGACCACGTGCAATATATATACTCCATACTAATATTATAAATACGAAAGTGTATCTCAGTCTGTCTTTTAACTTTTCACGGCCCAGCAGCTTAACCGATTTTAATGAAAGGTACAGAGTTACCTTGGGAGCGGACATAGGATACTTTTATCCCCGAAAAATCAAAGAGTTCCCATGGGATTCTTAAGGCCCATCCGTTGTACCGATTTATATGAAATTTGATACATAGGTAGCTTACGTCCTGGAAATTGACGTAAGCAACTTTTTACCCCAGAAAATTAAAGATTTCCCATGGGATTTTTAAAAACCTATAAATTCACGCGGACGGTTATTATATATTCAGTAAAAACAAGTTATTATATATTAATAAGTTATTATATATTCAACAAACAACAACAACAATTCACTTTTCAAATAATTCAAATCAATTTATTAGTATTATTACTATAATTAACGTAGGCATATTTTATATTATACTATGTTACTTTTTGTTATTGGTATGTTGTTTTTGGTTGATGGTATTGACTATTAAGGATATCTTTCAAATATAGTTGGTATTGCATCTGATTTCAATTTATTTATTTTTAAACCAGAAACATAACAAGACTCTTCCAAATGTTTGGAGCATAGACGAGAATATACCTTTCACTTCCAGATTTTCGTTTTATTGTCCTAATCCACGCAGTTCTAATTTCAGGACATTTTGGAAATCTACAAAAGTAAGCAAATGTTATTTATACGATAAAAGACAAATTTGATTTTATCGATAAAGTGTGTATACATCACTACAAATGATGCCTAAAATAATTCATAAATTACAATTAAATTGCGCTGTAAAACGTGATTTTTGTCAGTATTACACGAGATAATTACACTTATAACATGTAAATCTTTATTTTTTAGCGATTTTCGGAATAAAAGTCGCGGTTGGTATCGATGAAATAGTTATTAAAGACTTACCTATGAAAAGGCAATTCAAGAACTTGGACGCCTTCTTTCTTATATCTGGAGGCACAAAACACAGCGTCACACATTTGGTTTTTAGTTTTTATCGTAATTTTAACCCAGACTTTTGTGATTTTTAAAATTTTATAAAAACGCTGCATCAAATCCCAATGTTTTGTCTCCAAATGGTGAAAAATTTTAAAAATCACAAAAGTCTGGGTTAAAATTACGATAAAAACTAAAAACCAAATGTGTGACGCTGTGTTTTGTGCCTCCAGATATAAGAAAGAAGGCGTCCAAGTTCCTGAATTGCCTTTTCATAGGTAAGTCTTTAATAACTATTTCATCGATACCAACCGCGACTTTAATTCCGAAAATCGCTAAAAATTAAAGATTTACATGTTATAAGTGTAATTATCTCGTGTAATACTGACAAAAATCACGTTTTACAGCGCAATTTAATTTTAATTTATGAATTATTTTAGGCATCATTTGTAGTGATGTGTACATACTTTATCGATAAAATCAAATTTGTCTTTTATCGTATAAATAACATTTGCTTACTTTTGTAGATTTCCAAAATGTCCTGAAATTAGAACTGCGTGGATCAGGACAATAAAACGAAAATCTGGAAGTGAAAGGTATATTCTCGTCTATGCTCCAAACATTTGGAAGAGTCTTGTTATGTTTCTGGTTTAAAAATAAATAAATTGAAATCAGTTGCAATACCAACTATATTTGAAAGACATCCTCAATAGTCAATACCATCAACCAGTAAGCACTAAGCTCTTTCAAATTGTATGTAGGTACCTACTTATCTACAAATAAATATGTAGTAATGTTACACTTTTCTTTGTTTGACAATAGTTAAACAAAAAAGACACCAACAATTAATTAATTTATTAATTTTTTATTTGTACAAGTATATTTGTATAAAGTGGACAAGGAAGCACTTATCTCTATAAGAGATCTCTACCAGTGACCCTCGGCAGTGCGAGAGGTTGTAAAGGGAGTAGAATAGGTACAGCAAAGAGAGACAGTAATTATTATGGAAAAAAAAACTTTGTAGATATTATGTTATAATATATACTTAATTTTAAGGTTTTAGGTACAAGTGAGTTGAAATAATTTCTAAAATTAAAAATTACCTCATTGTTTTACTGATATTTTTTTTAATTTTATTATCATCATAAAGAATTATGCATTTTTGACTAGGTAACAGCAAGACATACATTAATTCATTTAATTTCAGGTTATAAAGGACGAACGAAACCCACTTCGAGAGCTGGCTAATAATGAAACAAAAACGAAGGTTTTGAGCATTTTCCTCAGTCAGTTTTCTACGTTCAGCTCTCTATAATTTTGTTGACCTAGAATTCTTGACTTTTACTTGGCTTTTTATTTTATAATAGAGCAAGATCCCGGAAGCGCCAGACTGTATATATGTACTTATTTTCTGAGAAACGGCTAATTTATGAGTATCAGCTGCTGCCTTCTAAAGGTACATAATATGTAAAACATTACTCACTTTTCTTAAAGTCCGAGTGTAGATATAATATAAGTAAGTATGTTTTACAGAAGATTGTGAATAATTAATATTCAATACTGTCAGAAACTTTCCGCCACAAAAAGTAACATAGTATAGTTAATATAAAATAATATGCCTACGTTAATTATAGTAATAATACTAATAAATTGATTTGAATTATTTGAAAAGTGTTTCATTTTACTCTTGTTTTTACTGAATATATATAATAACCGTCCGCGTGAATTTATAGGTTTTTAAAAATCCCATGGGAAATCTTTAATTTTCTGGGGTAAAAAGTTACTTACGTCAATTTCCAGGACGTAAGCTACCTATGTATCCATATAAATCGGTACAACGGATGGGCCTTAAGAATCCCATGGGAACTCTTTGATTTTTCGGGGATAAAAGTAGCCTATGTCCGCTCCCAAGGTAACTCTGTACCTTTCATTAAAATCGGTTAAGCTGCTGGGTCGTGAAAAGCTAACAGACAGACTGAGATACACTTTCGTATTTATAATATTAGTATGGAGTATATATATTGCACGTGGTCAGTCGTAGTAACATAGAAAATTAATTTTGATGTAATATCGATATACCCAAATTCGCCGTCCCAACTCTAGATGGTGCACACAGTGACAAAATGACGTGCGCACACATAAATAATTGACACGCATTTTGAACATCACTACGATTGTTGATTGTTCCCTTTGATTGTTTTGGACTTTGGCCCATTTGGCCCTTTGTCCTTGGTTCATTTTTTTATTTGTTTTTTTTTATATGGTTTCAACCATTTCAACTTTCAAGTTTTGATTGATTACATTCCTACCATACCTACCTAGTACTTACCTCGTTAGATAGTAGATAGTTTTTTAGGGTTTTATTAAATACCTATCAATTTTTAAAAATGCAGTGTTTCGTGCCTGTCTGCAGTAATACGTTAAGAACACAGTCCGATTCTCCTGGAATTACTTTTCACAGGTACGACTATAAGATGATTGTGAAGCAGATGTATGCATTGATTACATTTACGTTCTGTAAAAGGTGTAATTTAAGTAAACATTTTGGTAACCATCCGTAATGTTTTTGTACTAACTAAAATAAACCATTTTAATTTCGTACATTGAGAATTTGATTGTGTGTAGGTATAGGTCTATCAAACAGGAAAGTCCATCTGTGCGAAGCCGGTGGGTCAACTATTGAACTAGGTTTTGAACTATAAAGTATTAATAACTAGATGATACATGTGACTTGGCTCATGTGAATTGTAAGTTTTTTTTTAAACTCAGGGTGGCACTATGGGATAAAAATTAAAAATGTCTGTCCCTGGGATCCTTTGTATCAAATTTCGTCAATTTTTTTTAAACTGATGGGCCATGAAAAGTGAGCACTGGGCAGACATACATTTTCGCATTTATAGTATTAGTATGGACATAGACCTTTACTTTCTTTTTAGTATTTAATTATTGTCATCCATAGCGTGTTTTGATATTGATAATATTAATTTCATTTCTTAGTTTTTCGTACCTATCTATATCATAATTACATGTACCTAGTTAGTTGAATATGAAAATGAATAATGCATTCCATACCATACATTCTCATATTTTCTATGCTATGACTTTTATAGGTTTCCCACCACACCCAGAGTCCGCACGGCCTGGCTCCAAGCTCTCAATAAACAAGGATCTCGCGTGCCACGTGGTGCCGTAGTTTGCTCACAGCATTTCCTGACCGATGACTTCTGTGAAACAAGGAGTGGGTTGAAGAAAATTCGGCCCGGAGCTATTCCTTTTGTGCTAAATGACATACAATCGTCTGATGAAAGTCAGAAACCAACAGGTGAACACAAACAGGCAGGAACAGACATTGTATATGAGGCACTGGACACTATTAAAATAAAAAATGAACAATCACAAGAGGCTGTTTTTGCTATGGTTAGTGAGACACTTTTTAAACAGGAACCTTTAGATCAGGAAGTTACGGAGCTAAATTTTGATAATTTCTATGATGCAAACTTTGATGTGTTTAAGAATGAGATATATGAAAATAGTATAGAAATAAAAAATAGTAACAGAAAAGATACTCTATCTATAACAAATTCAAGTCCAAGGACTGAGATTGAGATGCTGGAATTACAAAAAAGTGACGAAGAAGGTAAGAGTTTAGAAACCCATTCAAGTCCACATAGTGATAAAGAGGAACTGAACAATGTAACTGCATCAAAAGGTTGTAATCAAAACAAAAATCTATCGAGTCAATTTATCAGCAGGAACAGTAAGAGAAATCGGCTCATTTGTGATATTTGTCATAGGACTAGTAAAGATAAAACTAGTTTAGTTCATCATATTATGAGAGCTCACACTGGGGAAAAGCCGTACTCCTGTGCGCACTGTCAATACAAATGTGTGAATAAAGGATACTTAAGATCTCACATGAAGACGCACACTGGTGAAAAATCCTTCACATGTGATATTTGTAAAAAAAAATTTGCAAACAAAACTGCTTTAATCATTCATATGAGGACACATACGGGCGAGAAACCCTATGCATGTGAGCTATGTCATTACAAAACTGGATCTAGCAGTGGCATAATTCACCACATGCGTTCTCACCTTGTAGAAAAACGTTACCATTGCAATGTGTGTCAAGCTCAATTAAAAACAAAGGATACTTTAAGGAACCACAAGAGAATTCACACTGGGGTCAAACCCTTTTCTTGTGATTATTGTGAGTATAAATGTGTAAAGAAATGTTCATTAACTGTACATATAAGGAAACACACTGGAGAAAAACCATACTCATGTCAGATTTGTCAATATAAATTTTCGAGTAACGCTGGTTTATATTTGCACATGCTTACTCACACTGGGGAGAGAGCTCACTCGTGTCAGCATTGTCATTCAAAATTTTCGAGAAAAAGTTATTTGAATATACACATGCGTGTTCACACTGGCGAAAAACCTTATCCTTGTAAATATTGTGGCTTCCAATGTACATCAACAAGTGGACTAAAACTTCATACAAGGATTCATACTGGCGAGAAACCATATTGCTGCAAGCATTGTGGGTATAAATGCTCAAGTGCAACTTCTCTAAGAGTCCACATGAATGTACATACTAGACAAAAACCTTATGCGTGTCAGCTCTGTCCAGTAAAATGCGCGCGAAAAAATTACCTAAAGACTCATATGAGGGTTCACACTGGGGAGAAACCTTACTCTTGTGTAGTGTGTGACTGTAAATTGTCATCCAAGTCAGGATTAAAGAGCCATATTAAGTACGTACACAACAGGGAAAAACCTTTTTGCTGTAACTATTGTCAGTATAAATCAACAAGCAAACATACTTTACAGTATCATATAAGAACTCACACTGGTGAGAAACCGTATTCTTGTCAGCTATGTGACTTTAAGAGTTCTTCTAAAAAAGGTGTGCAACTTCATACCAGGACTCACACTGGTGAGAAACCCTATTGTTGCAATGTTTGTCATTATAAATTTGCGATGAGTTCTGGATTAAAGAGGCATATGAGAACTCATACTGGGGAAAAACCTTACACTTGCGACATGTGTCAAAATAAATTTACAAGGAAAAGCGATGTTAGTATACACATTATGATGGCTCACGATGGCAAGAAACCTTATCGTTGCAATGTTTGTCACTATGAATGTACAGTGAGTGCAGCTTTAAAGAGGCATATGTTTATTCACACTAGGACGGAACTTTATTCTTGCGACGTTTGTCAAAAAAAATTTACGAAGAAAATCAATTTAAGAAAACATATGAGGAGTCACACATTTTAGTACCTATCTGAGTGTAAAATCGCGAGTATTTTTTGCTTATTTTGCACTCGTTTCTGACATCCGATTATCGAATGACTCATGCTTAGTGACGAAGGTGCAGTGATGAAAGTTTAGAGTTCAAACAATTTTTGGCTACTTTTTAGCGCGCTTTCTTTTTTTACTAATCTTTTGGCGCGTGGCCAAAATTCGAACTAATCCGCCATCTTCTGATCTTTCGAAGTGTCACGCTGTCCCTTTGTATTTTGTACTAGCTGATGCGCGCAGCTTCGCCCGTGTGGGTTCGTCAGATCCCCTGCAGCATCAGGATTGAGGAGTTGGACTCCAAATTTTTTATGAAACAATGTCGCAAAGTTCCTCTATCGATTAAAAAAGAAATGACGCAAATCGGTTCAGAAATCTCGGAGATTTCGGTGTACATAGGTAGAAAAACACAACTCCCTTTTTGAAAGTCAGTTAAAAAAGTAGCCTATGTTACTCCCTGGTCAATTCTCTACTTGTCTGTGAAAATCCCGTCAAAATCGGTTCAGCCGTTCCAAAGATTACCCTTTTCAATAAGACAGAAAGACAGACAAAAATTTTAAAAACGTGTGATTCGGTGTTGGTATCGTTCAAATAACCATATGAGCTTAATATGAGGTAGTTATTTCGAAATTACAGACAGACACTCCAATTTTATTTATTAGTATAGATGTGGTGTTGCTGAGTAAAAAAATCTGAAAATCACTGTGTTTTTTTAAATATTAGAGCTATTCCATATACATTAACATCAGGATATACTGCACCTTGTATTATAGATGCGCCGCAAATGTGTCTGCATCTTATAACTATATTTAGCACTACGCAAATATAGTATTTAAATAGGTAAACATGGTAGGTTGCAAGTCCATAGCCTATCAATGGTTTTTATTATTCTTTCTCGCTGTGGAAACCGGAAAGACATTCCCAATTTCTGATTCATTCATTAAAATTAGATAAAATGTACTCGATTTCAACATATTCCCTAAAATTGGGGAGATTCTAATTGCTGGCCGCCTTTATTCTACAACTACGCCCCTCTGTCAGGCCTGTTTCACTCTTGGTACTTGCGGGACGTTAAGTACCTACAAGGCATAGGCTTGAATCATTCAGGGCTGGGGCGTTCTAGACGAATGACTTAATTTAAGCACGATTTTGATTTTAACATCGTTTTCGGTTTTCATGAATTTTTTTTTGTAAATTTTGAAAGAGTTAGTGTAGTGTGTCTAGTTGTAGAATAAAATACTGTTATAGACATTAATAGGTATATATTATAATTATAATTATTATAATGAATTACAATTATTATAATGAATTATAATTATTATAATGAATTATAATTATTGATAATGGCAAAAAGACCAAAAAAATATTGCTACCATGATTGTTGTGTGAAAAGATTCAAATTAATCATTGTATAAATATTTAATAACTAAAAAAAAAAAAAAAAATTTTTACAGCTTATTACAGTTTTCGTAACAATCTATAATTTAAAATAAAATAAAATATAGCCTATATCACTCAGGAATAATGTAGCTTTTTACTGGTGACAGAATTTTCCGTTCAGTAGTTCCAGAGATTACTTTCTACAAACAAACTTACAAACCAACATAACACATAGTTACCAACATAAGGTTAAGAAACTTAACAATTGTAATAGTTAATCTATAGGTACTTATAATGTAATAGTTAAGTTTAGAAATAAGGAAATTATGTTAAAATAACAAAATAAATAAAGGCTTGATGTTAAAATATCTACTGTATTTTTTACTCATTGTTGACAACCCTAAGCTTCTGTGACGATGTGGTGACGTCCGTGACGTAGGAAGAGGAAATGATGCAAAGCAATACGGACACTCGCCCGTAGTGATGAAGTTTAGTTTAGCTTGCGTGCGTAATTTTATCTGTTTAATAATAATTATGTAGGTTATTAAATCGTCGCAAGTACTTATTATAGAGTGAATCAGTGAATCTTCTGTACCTACGTATAGTACTAATAAATTATTAGCTGTGCCTCTGTCAATGTCATTCAAGTGCCAAAGGATCCTTGTCGCACTTCGCATATTTTGTAGTTCCTTAAAAGGCCTCTACTGTGTGGATTGTTCATCGTGTTGTGCAAAGAGAATATAGTATAATCACTACGTTTTGTGTTGTGATAAGATGTGTGGGGAAATGAGATGTCAAAAAGTTAGAACCCAGAGCTGTAATGCCAGTTAAGGAAAAAAGATGTCGAACGTAGACAAAATATTTTTTTAAAAATTTATATTACAGAATTGGATACCTATCACTACTTTAATTCAAAAATTTAAAAAAAAGAAAAAATAATATCACTGTCAAAACTGACAGTGATTACAATGATTACATACTCTTTGCTGACAAAGAGTAACCTATTCACTACCATTCACTACCTTAAACGTTTTTACTTTTTTGTCAAACGAAAATTGTTGATATCGTTGAAATGGTGATGAATTTTGTGTGTGTGAATTTGGTTTCGCTAATTATTTAAACGTTATAAATAATAGTTAAGAATTCTACACAATCATGGCGACATCAAGCGATACTTCTGATCAGAATGTAAAGAGTAGGCGTCCTGCAGGTAAGCTAATTTTGGGTAAAGTGGAAACACCTCTTATGGCCTCCTATTATTGATTTATGTTATTTTTCTAGAGTCTGCCTTCAAACAGCAGCGATTGCCTGCTTGGCAACCGATTCTTACTGCGGGTACTGTTCTGCCGACCTTTTTTGTGATAGGTATTGCATTTATTCCCGTGGGCATTGGATTACTTTACTTCTCCGATGAGGTAAGATTTACAAATACTTTAATTTGAGACCACAAAGTCCGTCTATAGAGCTTGTTTATGAAGGTTTTGAATTTTGCTGGCACAGTTTGAATACCAGTACTCGGCAGGCGAACTGCCTATGGGTAACTCAAACTCAACTAAAATGTGTTAAGGTTTTCCTCATTATTAAAATGTTATAAATTATAATGATGTGAGTCATCATTGTCATATTTTTACTACATTCAATTACCACAACCATCTTGTATTTATTTGATATACCTACCATAGTAGTACATTGTAATCCTAATCACATTAAAAATTAATATATTACAAATTGCTGTTTTGGTTCTATAGGTATATGAAATTCACATTAGAAAATGATAAAATAGAATTCAAATGATTTTAAAGTAAAAATGTTTAAGTTAATCACAGTTGGTAAACAGAAGGCCTATTCTGTATCTTAGTGGACATTTTGTATACATAGTTTTATACTATAAAGTAAATAATTTGTTGGACTCATTTATTCTTTACCACCACTGGCTAAGTCTAAGCAAAATCAAAGTACACTCTATAGATATCAGCCAGCAATAAATAGATGGAAATACAAAATAGGCACGCAAATCTTTAATTCTCATAAAATTGCAGGTAAAGGAACATGTGATAGACTACACATACTGCATGAAAGAAAATGAGAATATAACCTGTGCTGAATATATCAGGCAAAACAATATGACAGCCTGCACCTGCCTAATTGAATTTAACTTAACACAAGATTTTAAGGGGGATGTGTATTTCTATTATGGACTCTCCAATTACTACCAGAATCATCGAAGATATGTCAAATCCAGGTAGCTATCTAAATTTTATAATATGTATTTTAAATTAAATTCTGCTTAATTTTGTCTCCAATTCACCTTGGAGGAATAAATGCCCATGCATGTCACCTACCCTACCCATCTTTGTCTTATTTATTGTTTCACAAGTTAGCCTTTGACTGACTGCGATCTCACCTAATGGTAAGTTATGATGCATTCTAAGATGGATGTAGGCTAACTTGGAAGAGCAGTTTTACTAAACCCATACCCCTTATCGGTTTCTACACTGGAATGCTAAACTGCTCGGCGGCACGACTTTGCCGGTAGCTGGTCAACTTACCTCCCAGACCAGACCGTCACTCCTAAATTGCCCCTGCCGCGAATCAAACCCGGGACCAACCGAACCAACTTATAAGACCACAGCGCTCACGAATACGCCAGGAAGGTCGTCAATGGTGGATATAAGGCCTTATTCAATATTTACTGTTATACAGAGACGACAATCAACTTCTTGGCCGTCTTACTAGTCAACCATCAGGAGACTGTGAACCCTTTGCATCTGACAATGGAGTGCCGATAGCACCTTGTGGTGCCATTGCCAACTCTTTGTTCAATGGTAAAAGCACAATTATTTTTTTAATCTTATCACACATTTGAACAATGAATAATTTTTTTATCTTATATACGAATAATTTATAAGTTGCCATTCTGATATGACAACATGCACTACATATTTCCTAAACTGAAATGCTGCCATAAATCGTCAGTAGCCATAAATAAGGAAACATGTTTAACAAAAAAAATTACACATTTTAATACATAATCTATCTAGAAACATTTCATTACATTTTTCGAATGACTTTTCTACATTATAAACACAATGTAGTAATGATATACTGTGGTAGGCCAGAAATATCAGGCATTTTAGCTCTAAAAGTCTAAACTATAGACGGTGGGTTGTAATTTGAAGACTGCTGGCTTAGTCCTTGCAGCAGTACTTTTTAGCCTGAGACTCCTCCACTAGTCCAGAGGGCAAAGATCTATCTAGAAACCTTTGATAACTTAATTTTCTGTAAAACTTCCTTACATTATAGATACAAAGTAGTCATAATAAATTATGGGGGCCAGATATCAGGAATTTTCGCACTTGATCAGCTTTTTATATTTTTAGATTCACTATCAGTAACATCAAAAGACATGAACATGGATGTGCCAGTGCTAAGGACAGGTATTGCTTGGACTTCGGATAAAAATATCAAGTTTCGTAACCCTCCAGGCCAAGATCTGAAAACTGGTAAGCCATTATATTTGCCACAACCAATCGGTTAACAAGCCTCATTAATAAATTGAGGAACTGGCGAACGAAACGGGATAATTACATTTCTGATCAAAATACTTTACACAAACAGTTAAATTAAAGTGTACATCCACCAACCGATGCGATTTTGTGACAAATCTTATGCTTAAAAAAACAAAAGTCTAGGTTGGAGTGCGCTTGCCTTGAAGAAATGTTTAAATACATAGAAATAATAGTACATTTTTAAAAATTCAATTATACTTTAACAAGTATTTTTGAGGACCAAGGATATTTGGTCCTCAAATCTGTTCATAGTCCACCGACTAATTGCAGATGGAAGAGATGTGAAAAAAAAAAGTATTTTTGAAACGTAAAATGCTACCACTGGTTTAGAATGCCTTTCTTACCAAGAAGGACTAACAAGAAACTTTGCGACTGCTCTTTCCGAACCCATGATTTATTATATTAATAATATGTCCTGTATAAAAGTAATTGCAGTCTTGTGCATTGCTGAAGCGAGCTGCGTGTGAAATCCACATACTATTGTCATTTACATAATTGATGCCTCTTTCTTTTTTGACTCCATCGGGCTCACTTGGTATATCTAAATGAAAATGAAAATTGATTTAGATTTAGGAACAATGCGTTAAAGTAAAAAAGAATTATTTTCTTCTCTTGTAGGAGGTTTTTATGGTCGTGTTTGATTTCAGCATTTGCAAACTACACGAAACCCATTAACTGGCGTCGTCATGTTTGGGAGTTGGATCCAAATAACACGGAAAATAATGGTTTTCTGGTAAGGCGTTGATGATAATAGATCCTGTTCTAATAATAAAATATTACTAGTGACCTGCCCTGCTCGCATGGGTGCAAAGTAGATACTAATGAGGTGTCAGTATGGTTATTTTGTTATATTTCAAAAGAATAAGACAACATTTTTCATGGAAGCTACAGTCAGCTTAATTTCTTCCGGCATCTTGAACAATTATCGTGATATTTCAACAAATTAACACAAAGCAATATTAAACTATACATAAAACATCTTCTTGAATCACTCTCTTAAAAACATCTAAACGTACAGACGTCGGGTGGCGAATTTGTTTTATACTATTGAGAAGATAAATATGAAAGTTTGGATATTTGTTACTCCTTCACGCCACAATGACTGAACAAAGGCTGAGAAATAGAGATAGCCTATACCTACCCTGAAAACATAGGCTACTTTTATGCCAGAAAATCGGCAAAATTTCGAAAATTCTCGCGGGATTTTCAAAAAGCTACATACACGCAGACAAAGTCTTGGGCATCATGTAATAATAAATTTATATATTTTTTCATTTAAAATAATAATACAATCCAAAATTATTGTGTCCCCGAATTTGAAAGAGCAGGGCTTTCACTTTGCAACCATCACATCATTTACTGAAGTATTCGATCACATTAAATTTTGAATGAGCTGAGTTCCTGATCACATCTGACTTGAGACACCTTAGGAAAATATAGATATTTTATTACAATTTTATTATTATAGTAGCAGTAGTATCAAAAACGTTTGGTATCGGGTTAAAGCACATAACTAGGTCCTTACGTATGGATAAAATAGCTAATTTAAAAAACGATTTTTTTCAAGAACGAAGACTTGATTGTATGGATGCGCACCGCGGCCCTACCGACGTTCCGCAAGCTGTACCGAAGAGTGGACCACACGCAACGGGGATTTATATCCGGACTTGTCTCAGGCCTTTACGTGCTTCGAGTTGAATATAGTAAGTGTCTAGTGCAAGTGCGAGTCAGACTCGCGCACCGAGGGTTCCGTACTCAAGTATTTTTTAAATAAATAAAAATCTGTTTCAAAATTCACCCTTTAATATGATACCCCATTTGGTATATTTATCTTACTTTGAAAATTGAAAATATTGTTTGTTCATGAATATTTTTTTTTTTTGTAATGTAACCACAAATTTACAGTTTTCGGATTTTTTCCTTTACTTGTGTTATTAAACCCTATAAGTTTTCTTGACAGACACGACAGACGGACAGATGGACAGACAGATAAGGAAGAGATACTATAAAGGTTCCTTTTTTCCTTTTGAGGTATGGAACCCGAAAAAGGAGATTTCTGTGCTACATTGGCATAACTTATTAAGTGGTAGTACTATACTAGATAAAACATACGCCCCTTTCCCACAGATTACCCGGTCATAGACTTCGACGGGCGGAAGTCCTTTGTAATATCGACGACGTCGCTGCTGGGCGGCAAGAACCCGTTCCTGGGCGTCGCGTACGTGGTGGTGGGCACGCTGTGTCTGCTGCTGGGCATCGTGCTGCTCGTCATACATGTCCGCTGCTCTAAGAGGTAATCATCATCATCATCACCCATTGCCGGCTCACTACAGAGCACGGGTCTAACATAGTCTACCATAGGGTCAAATGCGGATTGGCAGACTTCACGCACCTTTTGAGAACATTATGGAAAACTCTCAGGTGTGCAGGTACTTTACAATGTTTTAGGTGTAATAAGTATTTTATTTTATTTACAAGGTAATATTTACTTTTTTAAAAATTAATACTTCATTTTATTTACGAGATAATAATTTATTGTGGAGCGGTGATAGCTCTATTACCTAGTTAGTGGTTGAGACTTCGACTTCCTATTGGATGTGATAAAATTATCACATGATTTATCAATAATCTGTTTGGTCCGCTGAACGCGGCTCCGATCCGCACCGCTTCAGTTGACATACACTCTAAGTAGGATGTTGTTATAAAGGCAAACTTAATGTAAAATCTCATAAAAAAAAAGTATTTGCCCGCGACTTCGTGTAAGTGGACCTACAACATAGCCTTCGGGGATATTGTAGCTATCTATGAGTGAAGGAATTTTCACGATCGGATCATTAGTTCTCGAGATTACTCCCTACAAACAAACTCACAAATATCTCTTTAAATAATATTAGTATACATATAGATTAGGTTTTTACATCTTTGCCTATTTTAGATACCCTCCTCCTACTCCCAACATGAGTATCGTGGAACCTGTCCCCATTCCTGAAAATGTACCTATTCCTAAAAACCTTGCCATGGCTTCGTAAGTATGACGTACTATATTCTAAATATTGTAGAGTAGAAACAAAGTTAGTATAGGTGTACACTTATTTTTATGAATTAATAGATGATGCTCGTCCGCATGGATATAGTTTTTTTAACCCCTTAGAAGCACTTTGAATTTCCAGGGTAAAATGTTGCCTATATGCATGCGACTTTATGCACGTGGATTTAGGTTTTGTAAGAATCCCGTGGGAATCCTTTGGTTTTCCAAGACAAAAATAGCCTAAGTCCTTCCTTGGGATGCAAGCTGCCTCTGTACCATTCGTCAAGAATGGTTAAACAGATGGGCCGTGAAAAGCTAGCAGACAGACATACTGAGACAACTTTCGCATTTAAATATATGAAGTATCAGCACCTTCTTCCGCGTGAGATGAATATGTGATTAAAAACCCGTAGGAATTTTCTTACTTGAAGAAATAAAGACTTGAACTGCTATTGGATAACTCAAAAACGGATGGGGTGGAACTTTCTAGTTATCCAATGGTAATTCGAGAAATTCTCCCGTCCCGTTCGGCACACGTTACGTATGCAATGACCTTTAAGTTCACTCCACCGGTTTTCGTTGACCTAACGCAATGCTTACCAAATGTTTCAGCACTACAGAGATGATCAACGTGAATCCACGCACGCCTTATTCTTAAAGAGTCGCTGCAATATGTATCAATCGAAAGGAAAACGAAAGCATGCCAAACGGTTTTAGCATTTGATATTAGGTTGCGTTTAAAGGGCCTTGCTTGTACACATTAGTACAATACACTCCGCCAATGCCCTCCGTGAATATAGCGCATACATTTGCCGCTTGTGGCCAGCATACGCTGGTTTTCAATCCACGTTGCGTATGCACATTGTAGCCACGATTCAGGAAATAATAAATAAATAAAATAGCTTACATGCACTTATTACTAGATACAATGATTTCATTTAGTTTCTTATTAACATTATATAATATTTCAGAAAATACAAACTAATAATGACCTTTGGTTGTCGTTCCAATCATACATCAAAAGTATTTCATTATACATACTTTCATAAAATCTAGTTTACTTAAACATTATGATTTTGAGGTTGTTTCTCAGTAACACTTGAAACCTTCTTGAAACAAAAAGCATTCTTGTTTATACGCTCTTATGTCAAAATCTACAAATTGACAGTAAAAAACACTGGATTCATTTTAATAAAAGGCTTTGATTTTTGACTATGGTTTGAAACCAGCGATATAAAATCAAAGCCTCTCAATCGAAGTTCATGTATTCCGGGCTTTACTATTATTTTAAGAACTTTGTATTACACCTAGTATTTTTAGAAAATTTTCACGTTAGAATTGTATAAGTAATTTATAAAAAATTTATCAAAAAAGACCACTCTTTTTTACATGCATAATTATTTTATTTTTGTTCTAGATATTTTAGAAGTCTAATGATAATAGTGCTAATTCTATTGAACACAAACTTTAAATCAAACTAAATTGATTTGTTTGCTTTTTTTTCCGCACGTAACATTGTGTAAAAGTTCAAAGATCCATCAATTAATTGTCAATTTAGTTAAATGATGGTGTACTTACGTACAACCGAATTAGCACTTATTTACTTTAAATTTAAATATTGTGATATGTTTGTTTGACCATTCATTTGTTAATGTTAAATATTGTTGATATAGATATAATATGAACTTATTATTTAGCTGTAAGTATGGTTTGTTTTTCATGCATTTTTAAGCAATTAAAAATCAATAATAAAAATATACTTATCTATGACTGTAACAACTAACTATAATAGCAATCTGTAATTTTTATGAAACAGGAAATATTGTTCATAGAAATAGTATTTACAATTTGAAAAATATTTGTAATATAATTAACTTTATTTCACATACATATACTGTGTAATCTATGTCTAATATTATAAAATACATACCTAAAAATACCACAGACTTAAAAATATTTAAACCCAAAAATAGAGATTAGCATTGCGTCTAACATCTAAGTGCCTTTTAGAAAAGTAATGTATTCATAATATTATTAACAACTTATTACACTTACTTATTTATATTTAGATATAAAGAAAGTAGAAGTATTCCCTTTTTAAACAATCCACAGTATGTACTTATATAAATTTTCTAATAGAGAAAATGAAGATGTGGGGTTGCGGCCATTGCATAATCATTTATTAAAAAGAAACAGAACTCTTGTAGGATCGCTCGTGTGTCTGTCCGTCTGTTACGGTCAATTTCCTCCGAATCTACTAGACCGATTAAGTTGTTTTTTTCAAGTTTGTTTAAGTTAAGTTCACCCAAAATACTGAATTTAAAGTTAATAAATGAATTTTGAATATGTAGGTCACTTTTCGGGGGCGAAAATTTAAAAATGTAGACTCAAGCTCTATTTTTTTGGGTATCGTTGCCATCTCACAGTGGCCGCTACATAGCGTCAAATGCCGTCTCTGATTAGTTACCTATCTAAGGAAACAAGATGGTATCGGTTTTAAAAACCGATCAAAATTTTAATATTAACTAGTTCTCAGTTTATTTATATTTGATTGTAAGTGCGCTCTCTTTAAAGCTGATCGTACATTAGGTACAGCTTTCAACAATCTTTATGGCCGCTTTCAACAAGAACATTTGGATGCGTACAACGTACAGGTATCAACCGGGCATAGCAAGCGCGCTTGGTATGCACAAGTTAGCGCGCTTAGAGTTGTATTTCAATGAAAAGAAGCGAAAAAGAAGTGGTGAGCGGGGACGTGTGTTTTCGTTTTTAACCATGACTTGATAAAAATATGATCTCTAATAATAATTTGATTGATCTATTGAACACGTCTCCACGTTTCAGTGGAAATACACCCTTATAATCTCACCGCGTGGTTAAAAGCGGCCATAAAGATAAGAGTTGTACTTACACTACACGCCTCATGAGCGTGATGACGCCATAGAATTTTTGGCGCGTCAGATGTGAGCGTCGCGTACTGATGACGTCATTCTAATTTTTATTACTGGAAATACGTTGCAGCACGCTGTGTGTGTTTTAATGTGCGATCAGTATAATCTTTTGAAATTATACACTTTTTTGTCTCGGATCTTAATATTGGCTTTGGATTAGATGTTACATTCAATTTAGATTTGCATTTAGGTACTTAGAATATTTCCAAAAAAATAACTCTAGTTAAGTATAAACTTATTAGTTGTCTATCTTGATGTTTCACGAAATAAATGTTTTAAAATTGTTAAGGCAATTTTTTTTTTATTTACACGGTGCTTTTATGGTTGCTCACAGATTTCTAATCAAAATTTACTAAAATGATACTAATCTAAAAATAATGATGATAGAAAAATTATTACAAAGATTGCATTAATTACATTTAGTAGTTTAGACATTTTTGTACAACAGAATAAGTACCTACCCATAAATCCCTCTATTATTTTCATTTCTATCACACCTTTACATTCTATCAATTTAGTTGGTATGATGATAATTATTTTAATGACTTCCTCTCTGAAACTTGAACTGTTTCAATTTTTTATCTGTAGATACCATCTGTACATACCAAAATATGCAATATTAATACGACTGGTGATCCTTTTATACCTACCTAAATATATAATATTTATTAGGTACCACATTGTCGATTAGATAGGTAATTTAATTTACTATCTTGATTTAGATATAAGTTGGCACTAGAGTAGCAAGATTGCTCAGAAATTTGGCACCTAGTCGATTTTTAAAGATCTCTATCGAATTTTATTTACAGGCAAAAATATGTACAGAGTGTTAGTTTTATTTTTGTGTACTGTGTTTGCTCAAAGCAATGATGGGTTATTCGATTTGAATGTAATACATTATAACGATTTTCACGCACAGTAAGTAATTGTTAATTATACATTTTACAACCAAATTAGCTAACACCCGTAAGGGCGGTTACCGCACTCATCCGCTCGAGTCCGTGAAAATACGTTCCGAAGTAGTCATAGAACTATTTATTGTATGGCTATATATATATTTTTTACACACTAGATCCGACATCCGTCATCTGTGAGTATATATCGGATGTGTATCGGATTCAAATCGGACATATTATGATGTGGATATGTCAACGATGTCCACTGAATTTGCTTGGATTTGGATCAGAGATCGGATTAGTGCGTAAGCAATATCCGAATTCGGTCCGAGTTCTTTATATCCGTATTTTCACGGACTGATCGGATGAGTGCGTAACCGCTCTAATGCGTTGTAAAGCCTCTTTCAAGTTGTTTGAACGTTCAGGTAAATGATTCTACAAATGCCGTAGATAACGAGTACCTATGAGAGTTTGTTTCGATCTGGTTTGGCGAATATGACCTATTTTTTGTTGAAGATATTTTAAATATTTTATTAGCTTTTAAAATTTATTCCGATATCCTATTAAAGTTTTAATGAAGTGTCAAGTATACTTTCGGGAGTCAATTTTTTTTTAAATGTTAAAGTTTCGACGAAATAGCTTTGAACGGAAGTCCTTGCAACCCAGTAGAAGGAATCTGCATTGGTGGCTATGAGCGCCTGTATACAGCCATTCGTCAGGCGTTGGAGAGCGAGCCAGATTCCTTGATCTTCAATGGCGGAGACACCTTTCAAGGGACTATGTGGTACAACTTTCTACGCTGGAACGTAACTCTACATTTTATGAATTTGTTGCCACAACACGATGCTCATGTAAGTACATAAGTATATAAACTGAGACTTAGATAGTACCACAGTACCTAGTGCATGTAAGTAAGTATGTTTTAAGTAAGGCATGTTTTAATCAAGTTAGCCAAATCAAATCAAAATCGTTTATTCAACACCTTTTGTTTGTCCGATTAAACTTAAAACTAAAGGTTCCAAACGCGCCCAAGTCTGAGAAGAGCCTACAACAAACTCAGCCGGGTATTCAAGTATGCCAGGCATTTCATTAGTCAGACAGTTCACCACAGTTTTTTTGTACCTACCACCTAAACCATCGCTGGATGTTTGAAAAACTTTATAACTTAGAAATACCTAAGGTGCATACCTGAGTACATACACATTACATAATTACAGAATAGGTATATTTACAATTTAAGAAAACTATCTACGGAACTGACATAATTTTACCTATCGTGTTATCGACCTATGATATACGACTACCTACCTAGGTAGGTACGACAACGCGGAACTAACCTGATCGTACTTATTATCTTTGAATTGGGTGTTTAGTTGCGATTATCGATATTAATAATTTTCATAATCAATTTTAAATCTATAGCTTAGAGACTTAACTGTCGGAATAGATCAAAAATTATATTTGAATCATAAAAAAATACTATCTTCTTACAGGTCCTTGGCAACCATGAGTTCGACAATGGAATAGACGGTCTTCTTCCATACTTGAAGGATTTAAATTCACCCATGCTTGGTGCCAATGTTAACACAACCTTCGAACCAGAAATGACCCCGTACGTGAAGAACCATATAGTAGTCGAGCGAAAAGGACGCAAGATTGGCATTATTGGAATATTATTGACGGGGGTAGGTGTGGTTCCATTCATTGAAACCTTCATAAGTTTCATCACCCAGGATGACCATAATTTGATACGTTTAGTCTGATTTTTGATTCAGTGGAATTGTGATGTTTCAGTTTACAGCACCAATAGGAAAAGTAATAATGGAGGATGAGTTGGAAGCGGTGCGGCGCGAAGCTGCCATACTCACTCAACAAAATGTGGACATCATCATTGTGCTTTCACACGTTGGATATTCCACTGACCTGTAAATGAATATAGTATCTACCTACCTACTAATTTACAATCTATTCTTCCATAGCTGATTTAAAAGGTAAACAAAGCGTTTCCCGCAGAAAACTAGAAAACTGACGCTTTTTCCTCGACGCATAGAGCAATCTTTTTTAAATTCGTTAACAAGTTAGGCCTTGACCTTGATCTCGTCTGGTGATACCTATGTGATGATGCAGTCTAAGATGGAAGTGGGCTAAATTGAAAGGGTTTTGGCAGTTTCATTAAACTCATAGTCGCTTTACGGTTTCTACGCGGCATCATAAAGGACTTTAGCAACCGCTTGGCGGCACGGCTATGCCGGTAGGGTGGTAACTAGCCACAGCCGAACCCCCCATCAGATAGCTCTTACCACAATCTAACAATTGAACCATAATAAACAGGATAAAAGTAGGTACCTACTTGCCTACCTAATTCGGGTCATGATCAACCCATCACCGGCTCACTACAGAGCACGGGTCTCCTGTTAGAGTGAGAAGGGTTTTAGCCATAGTCTACCACGCTGGCCAAGATTGTAATGGGAACCTTTCTATAAACTCATCGCAAAGATAAACCTTCAATAGATCCACCTAGCGATCTAATTAAAAAATCAGGCCCATAGACAATAGAGGGTGGAGTATAATTTAATATGTATGTATATAGGAGGTTGGCAGCTCTGATGCCGCCCGAAGTGGACATAATAGTGGGTGCGCACACTCACACGTTGCTGTACAATGGACAGGCGCCGGACGGCTCGCGGCCCGCCGGACCGTACCCTACTGTCGTCACACAAGCTAGCGGACATAGAGTGAGTACCTGAGGTTTGCTTTATAAAAGAACTGCTGAGTGGCGGAGACAGCTTGGATACCTACGTCATATTCTTTATTCTTCCTCTCTCGCTCTCTCTATAATTCTTTCTCTCTCCCCGCGTCGAATCGTCCGAATCTTCAACGCGCGGAAGTGTGCGAGGTTTCATGAGATTTCATATACCTACAGAATTTTAAAATTCGTTTCGTTCTACGCGTTCGGCTCGGATAAGTGTGTTCGCCTTTAGACGAAAATACGTCATTGTATGTTTGTTACAACTTCAAGGCACTAGAATGTAACGACCGAAACAACAACACTACTTCGATCCCCTTCTATCACGTTCAGGCTCACTTCAACTCTACCTAATACCTAGTGAGTCTTCTCTTTTATAGAGAAATGTAGTTCACCCCAAGGCATTATCTAATAATTAAATTGTTTAGGTACCTACTTAGAATATAGAGTTATAGAAAATATCATGGTGTGAAGTATATCATCGTCATTATCATGAATCATGATGAACCCATCGCCGGCACACTACTGAGTATGGGTCTCCTCTCGGAATGCGAAGACTTAAGGCAATAGTCCGCTGCGCCGGCCAAGTGCAGATTGGCAGACCTCACACATCTTTGAGAACATTATGGAGAACTCTCAGGCGTGTATAATTCCTCACGGTATTTAATTGCTTAGGTACTCTGAAAAGTTACTGCCCGGAATCGAACCCGACCTCCCGAGTAAGAGGCGGACGTCTTAACCAGTAAGCTATCACGGCCTTAGTGAAGTAAGGTAGATGCCTTACGTGAAATGAATGTGTCAAAATATTGTTTTACTTAGATCCTAGTCGTGCAAGCCTCGGCTTACACTCGCTATTTGGGCGACATCAAGTTATATTTCGATGACGAAGGCCAGATTGTGTCCTGGGAGGGGCAACCGATATACCTTGGCCCATCGATTGTAAAAGGTAAGTAAGTATCCAAGTAAGTACATAATACTAATGCTACACTTAAGGCGGAAACAAGTACAAACATATCCAATTCAACTACTAGAAGTTGGGATGAAAGGCACTGTTAAATATGAAGGCGTTAATACTTCGAAGCGCGTAATGTAACCGCGCACTTAGGGTGAGATCTATAGAGCACACTTTGACTTTGCTCAGACTTAAGACATTGTTAAAACGAGATAGCGTTATATAGCTGGCATAAATCTGTCTCGTTTTAACTGAAACTTAAGTCTTAGCAAAATCAAAGTGCGCTCTATAGATTTCAACCTTACATTCGCACACCGTCAGCAGCACATACACGCGCGTACAAGGATAGTACAATGTCGCCAATTTTTAGCAATTCACGCGTATAGATAACATTAAAAACAAATATCTCTAGTATTTAAATTCAACGTAAATAAACTGTAACTAGTGTCTGACTGTACAGTCTGCTATTGGCTGCCATAAGCTTACGCTCCTTCACCTCTTCTAAATGTAGTTTAAAGGTGCAAGAGCAAGTGAAACTCTTTTCTCTGCTGTCACAGATCCACAGATAGGCAGCCTGCTAGAACCGTGGCGACGGGAAGTGTACGCGATCGGCAAGGAGGTGCTCAGTGTGTCACTCACGGAGCTGAACCGCGACGCCTGCCGCCGCGCGGAGTGCAACATCGGCAGTTGGGTCTGCGACAGCTTCATTGAAGAGGTATGTTGGAGACGAATCGACTTTTCTCGCATTCTGGTTCTTTCGATTTTGCCCTGCATGACGTATTCGATGTTGTCACCCTCACACCGAGATACGTATCCGAAAAATCTTACAATAAAACTCTGTATACTGACGCTGAAAGACGTTGTTTTATGCCGAGTTCTTGGAGTATAGAGATATTGGTACAAAATATTTAATATTTGATGCTTTGACCGAATTTAATAATCTTACTCTAAGTCGAGTTGGAAGGTCGGAAGGGTTTGGGGACCCACCGCAAGATTAACAAGAAAATACTAACCAAAATTTGATTAATGGGAAGATACCTTCGGCAATCAATTAATATTCGTCGCAAGTGAAGGTCCAATGTAGATAGATGTAATAGCTATACTTATAATCATGTTATCAACAGGTGATGCCCCGCGCGACTGGTTCTGCGTGGGGATATGCTCATGTGTGCTTGATCAACATTGGTGGCATTCGAGCTCACATCAGTTCAGGAGGTAGATAATTTTATACACAAGGCAGTTTATACAGAAGTGTCAAGTGGTGCAAACACGGTCGTGTCCGTCACAGATAATACTGTAATGACGTCATACATAAGATCAGAAAACGAAGAATTCTCACATAATAATTTTTTTACACAGAAATCACAACCGAAGGGGTCCTCATGGCGCTACCATTCGAGAATAAAGTGCAAGTGTACGATCTAAAGGGCTCGTATTTGCTCGAGGCACTCGAGTTCTCAGTGGGAGTGAGCCAAAGCGACCCGCAAAACTTCAACAGTGGTCGGATGATTCAGATTGGGGGTGAGTATGCACATATACCCCCATTCTTATTTTGTTCTTGAAAGTTCTGAAATACAGCAAGGTGCCCCAGCGTAACCTTCCCATATTACACAAATTCGACGCAGAGTCCACTCCGATTCGGTTCATAGCAAAGCATGGAAAGAGCTTTACGTCGTGTTCCTTACGGTGGAGTTTTCAAAATTGAATTGAAAGAAGTGTACGACGCGTAGACCACGCGTTGTTCACATACATACAATTCAACGTAAGGAACATGATATAAAGCTCATGCTATATGTACTATTTATGAGTAGAGTTGGGGTGGAGTCTATGTAATGTGCGAAGCATTAAAAGCTTCATAGATACAACGGGCAGCTTTATTTTTCCATAGCCAACAATTAGCTTGTCTTTGACGCGACGGCCCAACGCGTCTAAAGAAGTTCTGAAATGTTTAATTCATCTAAATTTTCAATTCCAAAACTAAATACTTTTTACATATAAAAATCTGTATCAGGGATGCGGGTGGTGTACAACGCTTCAGCTCCTATAGGATCGCGCGTAGTTTCCGCCAGAGTGCGCTGTGTGAAGTGCAAAGTGCCGCGATACGAACCACTCGACACCGAAGCCACGTACCGCGTCCTCAGTCAGGACTATATCGGCGAAGGCGGCGGGGGATTCACGGTAAACCTTAATAACATATTCCTTCTAATTATTAATTTTAGGAAATACATTAAAAAAACGTCCGTGAGATGTCATGGGAGATCTGACAGAATCGAAGTTTCTTACACATTGTCATTAGGTTCATAGAGATAATTTGGAATCTAATCGAAATTCTAGCTCTTTGTTTTCATTTCGAAGGTTAGAGTTCTATACTTTATTTATTTCTTATGTTGCAAGAAATAAATGTATTAAAGATCTGTCTGACAGTAAAATGACTAGCAATTTTTTAAGGAAAAAGTGCATATTCGTACCACACCCTCATAAGAATTTTTCAAATCGACGCCATTATAATATAGTTGGCACAAAACAAGTATTCCAATCTGAATACGAGGCGATCTGTTTTTGTACACCATATACAAAAAGTAATAAATAATAATAGTTAAGTATATAATTACTTCTTAGTCTGTGACCTGCGCAAACGCCATGTTGCAACTTCAGATTGGGCTAGGTACTTACTTGCAATAAATATTCATTCATTGAAACAAAATGTTTATACAATTCTCTCCGGCAACAGATGTTAGCAAACAACAGACAGAACGTCGAGGACGTCGATGTAGACTACGTGATGCTGCGGAGGAGCCTGCGGCGACAGGGCACCGTTTTGAAAGACCTCGACGGACGCATTCGAATTTTGTATTAAAATCAATTAGCTATTTATAATTTTTACATGCATGTCAAAAATTGCAGAACTGGGTTACATACATAGGCCAATTTTGGCTTAGTGGGCAAGGCATCGGGTGCGATTTCCAGAAGATACAGGTTCGAAATTTCGAATCCTACCAGTTCCGCAATTTTTGATATGTACCTATGTAAAAATTATTTAGAAATTTAGAAAGTTAAGAGTAGTTAAACACCATCATAAAAATTACAAATACTGTTTCATATTTTATCTGTATAGGTATCTTACAATCATATGTCATTTAAGAACATTTTAAGAACTTGAGAATAATTGACTGACATTATCATAAATTGAAGAAAACCTGAATAAAATTCGTGTGAAATAAATGAACAAAGAATGTTATGTGATAGCATAATTTAAATAATAAAATAAAAATTTTAATTTAATTTTTACTAAGCTTTTTATTTTTACTTACGAAACGTATTAAGTTATTAAGATGCCAAAGGCTTTCGTTATAATCTCTACCGCATATGCAATGTTGTTACTTCAATAATAAATTAATAAGAAAGTGCCTAGAAGACTAAAAACGGTCATTTGATTTTAAAAAATCATACGGCCACAAGTGAAGTTATTCTATTAAAAATTCACGACGAACAAATTTTAACAGCTAAAAAACTTATGACAGGATTTTTTAATCATCAAACGACCATTTGTGACCATCTAGACACTTCCAATACATAATCACTTTCCTCCAAACTAGACAGGCTAGAACGGAAATTGTGGATCACATACGACATTCGCAACTGTTGTAATTGTCTGAATTTAAAATATTCTTGTTGCAACTCATGTGAATTTTAGCGAATATTGGAATAATTGGAAATAATTGCGATTATTACATATATACCTGTCTAATTTTGGTGCTAGGCCTGAAGTAATTGAATAACAAGCGTAGAAAACAAACCATTTATTTACTTAAACAATAAATAAATTAGAAAGGATATTCGCTTCCAGTGTTTACTCGATATAGGCCGGGAGTCCTGTAAAAGATGACAAACTTTTTCATAAAACATAAAAGGTTCATTTATTTCACTTTTTTATTTAGTGATTTAAGTTAGTAAAGTTAGGTAAAGAACTAGCGCTCAACCTTTTAAAAAGGATCAGTAATTTTTTTTTTAAATAATAAAATAGCGAGCAGACGGGTCACCTGATGTTAAGTGATTACCGCCGCCCATAAACATTATTTCCAGCACCATAGGTACCGCTGATGCGATGCTGGCCTTACATTTATTATTTTTAATAAAACATATTGAAAACAAACGAATAAGTATAATATTATGAGAGCTTTTGCATTCGCCACATATTATTTGGCCAATGTATACCTACTGAGGCTATAATAATAATAATTTATGTACCAGGTACAAGGGAATGTTCAAATCACTTACACTTGTTTAGTCAAATCTGCGTTGCCCATACTCAAGACATCCCCACTACAAGTGTCAGAGACGATCTCGGAAGTGCCAGAGCAGCGTCTGCCCGTCAGATGGTTGTAAGTCACAGAGGCTGCGAACTTTTCCCACGCTCTTTGGTGATTGCATTGGCTTGTACTGCACCCCGGTTGGGCAGCACCACCGTTAGGGTAGAAGTCGACGTCTCCGACAGTCGTTAAGAAACCGATGCCGATGCCGTTAGGGCCAGCGTCGGTGTGGATTCCTTCTACGTAAACGGCATCGCTGGAATGAAGGCGATTAGGATTCCAGTCCCAGAGTGGGCCCGCAGGATCTAAACCTGTAATAAAAGGTACGCATGACAACCCAAACGTAGAATTACATCCATACAAATATTACAAATGCGAAAGTGTGTCAGTCTGTCTGTCTGCTAGCTTTTCATGGCCCAACAGTTTAACCGATTTTGATAAAATTTGGTACATAGTTAGCTTACATCCTGGGGAAGGACATAGGATACTTTTTATCCCGGGATAAAAAGTAGCCTATGTGGGGATTCTTATAAGAGCTCATCCGTTCTGATTTATATGAAGTTTGGTACAGAAGTAGCTTGCATCCCGGAATTTTTCTCCCCGGATAGTCTGTAATATGTAGGTTGCTTACGCGTTGAATTTGAACAAAAGGCGATACAAAATTATGTAGGTTGGATTAAGAAATATCTTTAAGACAATAGCTTATAAGATTTTATTATAATTACTGTTAGTTGGTATTTAAGAGTCGATCATAAGCCTCCACAAAATAAAGACGTTTACCACACCGCCGTCCTCCGTCAATTTTAATCCACCAAAAGTTTAATATTTCAAGTCAAAGAGTTTCCACAGGATTTTCGAAAACCTAAATCCACGCGGACGAAGTCGCGGGCATCATGTAGTTTTTTATACATTTAAAAATTGCGAAACCGACAGCTATAAAATTCATCCCTCTGGCTATAAAGGGCGCTTATGTCAAGGTTCTATCCATTGGTAATAACAATAAGCAAAAGGCATAAGCGTGATAGTACAGTGGTTAAAACATCGGCCTCCTATTCGAGGGGTCCGTTTTTCGATTCTCGGCACGCACCTGTATTTTTCAGAAAGCAATTAGGTAAATATGACTTGCTTCAACGGTGAAAAAAAACCTGCATGCCTAAGAGTTCTCCATAATGATTGTAATGTGTGTGAAGTTTGCCAATCCGCACAATTTGGAAAGCGTGGGCTACTAAGGTGGACTATGAGTATGACTTAAACCTTTCTCGTTGTGAAAAGAAAGCTCTAATAGTGGGCCGGCGATGAGTTGATCAACACATACCGGTAATACGCGCCACTCTGCCATTCAGCTGCTTGCCAGCGTTACCAACAACGTGTGCGCCCAGACTAAACCCAATCAAATGTATGCTGTCCAAAGTTATTCCAGTAACACTGCCTAAGAAGTTGAGGAACTGGCCGAGCCCTCTCCCCACTGCCGGAACTCCAGCCACGACGGTGGAGTAGTCTGCGCTAGCAAGCTTACTCCAGTCCATAATTATGACGTTGCAATTGTCGTTATCCAGGATTGCTGAAATAAATCAATACAATGTATGCAATATGCATACTAATACGAACCAAATACAAATGATAAATGCGAAAGTATGTCTGTCTGTCTGTCTGTCTACTAGTTTTTCACGGCCCATCCGTTAAACCGCTTTTGCTGAAATTTGGTAGGTACAAAGATAGGTAGAATCCCGAGGAAGGGCGTAATACTTTTGGTCCCGGAAAATCAAAAAGTTCCCCCTGGATTCTTAAAGGCCCATTCGCTTGAGGGATTTTTATTTTTGGTCCAGTGAAAACTTGGATCTTGAAGCCTGACGTTACGCTACTTTTTATCCTGGAAAATCAAAGAATTACACCGAATTTTTAAAAACCAAAACGAAATCGCTGGCATCGTCTAGAAAAATATTCTGAGTCACTCACTGATTCATCATTCATCAATGCCCAGCCCCAAACCCTTGGAATTAGAGAGCTGAAATTTACATAGAGGTAGACAAGAAATAAGTTCGGATTTTTCTAAATTCTCAGGGGATAGAGAATAAAATATATAAAGAGCCACATATTCTTTAACTCCAGGGAAAGTCACCGATATAGAAGTTAGGGAATAAGTACCATCTCTGATGGCTATATTGTTTGCAGCATCCAAGTTGCCCATCCAGCCGTGAACGGAGACCACGGTCGGACTGTTAGGGTTGAAATTTGACATAAGCACAGAGGTAGCATTTGATGTCAGCCTCTGAGGCGAGGTCGGATTGCGTCTGAAAAGAAAAAAACAGGTATTAAAATCAACTATTTGAATAGTTAGTTGAATACTCACGTACACGTACACAAACACACACACAGCAATATACACACACACGCTCACGTTCACGCTTGTACGCACGCACGCACACACACACACACACACACACACACACACACACACACACACACACACACACACACACACACAAAACCTTTGTATTTGTTCCTATAATAATAATGTTAAATACGGCCACTATGTAGGTATGAGAAGGCACTGGCCTCATGCTGACCAATAAGATACGGGCTCTCCCAGCTGCGGGGCCAGGACTCCATGAAGAAAAAATGGATTTAACGGAGTCGTGCTGGTATAAGTAAACATCATATACCTATATAATAATAATCATTATTTGGTAACTGCATGAATTTGTTAAAACTTGTTTGAATTGCGATAGTGATTGTGACGTCGCGTTGGTTTAAAACGGTAACTGGATGGGTGACCGACGCTACGTAACAATTTGGTAGAAAATTGCTTATATAATAAGTGATCTCTAAAATCTAAATAGGTAAATACCTTGTGAAGAGGTAGTATTCATTATCGGCGGGGTTCCTCTCAATTTGATTAACAAGTTCAGTGTTGGGCTCAGCCTTTAAGTCCACCATACGAAACACTCCTTCGCCATCCGGGTACTCGATGAAACGCGAATATTTACCCTCACCAATATCCAAAGGTCCTGCTGTTGCGGTATAGACTGTAATAACATAAATCAGTTAAAAAATCTTGAGTCAACCTAAAAACTACCAGGAATACATGTGTGTGAATCAGGGTTAGCCAACTACCAGGAATATGTGTAGCCGATTGGCTAACCCTGTTTCAACAGAGCTAAGTATAGGACTATAATAGAAATGATGCTATCTTATTGGTGGATTTTACCACACCCCTGCCGGCGGCAAAAAATGCTCAAGATAACCTGGAACAGCTTTACACCGAACACCAAGGTACTGGGATTGGTCCACAAAGAGAGAGAAATCATGTCCACCACCATGCGAGGAAGCTCGCTTTCTTTGGGCATTTACAGAGAGGAGGACGATTCTCATTCCCAAGATTAGTGTTGGAAGGGAGAATTGCAGGCAAAAGAGCTCAAGGTCGCCAAAGACGCAAATGGTTGGATGATATAACGGGGTGGACAGGGCTTAGTTACCCGAAGTTGGAAGAGGCGGCTTTTAATAGAGAAGCTTTTCGGATGATGATCGCCAAACTTCGTTTCGAAGAAGGCACGTGATGATGATGATGATAGTAAAATTGCATTTGTGTGGGTAGGTTCTGTGAACGTTTGAGTTCTTATTGCTCATGAGCTCTTGACCGATCTGTACATCGTCACTCGTACATAGACCTCCTATTATATTCTGTAGTACTGAGTGGGAAAGCAGCCTAAAGCTGGCATTTATATTAAATGCATAGGCAAGCATACAATAGACATGCTCATTAATTTTTGACGTGACAACGTCTTATAATTCGATAGAGCCGGCTGCACGCACGAAAAAACATGACTCATGCGGCGTTACCTCGCTCTGAGGCGTTCCATGTAAGGCTTGAAGTGCAAGCGAGAGCGCGGAACGAGCGACAAAGAAGCACAATCGGTCTTTGTTGTCACGTTCAACTATCGTCAGTAAACCGACTTTACAGACAACCAATTTTTTTAAACATTTCGTACATACCCGCAACGGACAGCAGAACACACAAAACAGCCTTCATGCTTCCTGGTTCGCCAGAGCTCTACGCTCACACAAATGTCGTTATCAAATGGCTTACGTATTTGCGTAGGTTGGATATTAACTATCTCTAGATGGGTAATTTATTTGGATAAACTATTCTTATGCATTTAATATATTTCAAGGAATATCGTCAATATAGATATATTTTACTACTGGAGTTTAAAGATAAGGCTCGAGGCAAATTGCGGCAACGTCTCGAAGCGAATTTTCTGAAAAACCAAACAACTGTATAAAATTGTGTGGAGCAAATTTTCTCTTACTAAAACTGTGACTTTCGCACTTGTGCCTTGAGCCTTAGGATTTTTAAATAAAACACATTTGTTGAAAACGTATTCCATATATTTTTGTTCATATAGAAGCGTTTAGCTTTAACTCATAGTATAATTTATAGGTGTATGTAGACTGGATAAAACTCAGTAAAATCTATGATATTTACATAATATTAGCAGTAGAGGTGTAAAAGTAACGAAAACGAGCGTACCCGTATGCATTCGTTACTATAACAATTAGTACTCGTTACTTTCGTATCGTTACTCGTTACTTTTGATACCACGTAAGATGAACGAATCGAGTCGTATTGCGTACGACAGTATGAAGTCGCGGCGTCCGCATCGCAACATTCGTAATTTGTAGAAAACATACTTATATGTCTACATTACATACAAAGCTGCGTAAGGTGCAAATTCTCACTTTTCCGTATTTTGGACCAGACGTGTGTTTAAGTTATTCTCAATTTAGTTTGATTTAATAAGTGTAGAACTACAAATGAACTGTTGACGGAATCTACTAAAATATTAAAAATTTTAACCTTGAGCTTGAGCTTATGTTAAATATCTATACTATTACATAAAATTAGAGTATCTGTCTGTAATTTCCAAATAACTGTCTCAATATTAAGCTTATTTGAACGATACCATAACAGAATCATACGTTTTTAAAATTTTAACAATAAACTAAACAAACATCGGCCTTTGTAACGTACGTTTTTAAATTCACCGAATGAGCGCGCCTGCGCGTAAAACATACGGTTAGCAAACGTTTCAATACACGTATCTACGGTACTTGCGTGAACCGAAACAGTGTAGGAACCATAGGAACGGTCATACGACGAAAAGTGCGAGTAACGAGATGCATTTGAGAGTAACGATTCGGTACTCGGTACTAGATGGCGCACCCGTTACTCAGTAACGAATACATACGGTTCGCTACAGCTCTAATTAGCAGCAAAAATTACAATAAGTTTCGTGAAAATTTGCTGATGTATAAAAAAACAAGTACCAGTAAGTAACAGTAAATAACTTAATTATTTAAAAAATATATTGTAATGGTAATTAATAATAATTTAACAATCTCGAACTATTATTATGAAAGGATTTCATCGGTAATCTAACTCAAAATAAGTTTTACTCATACTTTTTCACAGTAAATAGGGATTCCATTTGCTATTAATAAATAGAAGAAAATTATGTCATAATTTATCTTTACAAATTAAGTACCAATATCTCAATATATTAATATACTCAATATAATTGGTCAAGAAACTGAACATCTACCTGTATTTTACTATTAATATTACCTGCACTATTAATTCGATAAATACTAGCTACTATTTGAAATTCACTGCAGCTACAATGGTATTTTCAAACATTTTTGTAGCATATCTTATAATAAAGTAATTGTAATTAACGGTGCAAGCTATGCAGGTACATATAGGTACTACACATGCGTGTACGTTATCGTCATTTGTATCCGTCTATTTGACTGCATGGATAATACCACAGACATGTTCACAGATAAAAAACGCGCGTAGCGTTTCCGCAGGCATCAATGGACGTTCACCTTTAGCCAAGCGGAGCCAAAGAGAGGAGAGTAGCAGTACAATTTATATAGATAAAAGCTATTCAAGTTTATTGCACAATAAAATATAAGCCATGAAACGCATTTATCAGTACAATATAGACGTGCTGATAACGTCATTATCATTTCTGAAAAATTAGCCACAATCGCCTGGGTCAGGGCCTAAACTCAAAACCGCATCGTGAGGAACTGAGGCTGAAATCTATAAAGCGCACTTTGACTTTGCTCTGACTTAAGATTGAGTTAAAACGAGACAGATTTATGTGAGAGATATAGCTCTGTCTCGTTTTAACTCTGTCTTAAGTCTAAGCAAAGGCAGAGCGCGCTCTATAGATCTCACCCTGAGAGTTGCGACATGATCCGCGTCGCAAGACGGTCTGTCTGAGTTTTACGTGTCACGTAATTACATGGCGTCGTCGTATTGCAGTTTTGAGTTTAGGTCCTTATCTGTTATGTTCAATCAACACTAGACAGATGAACGTCTCTGGAGGCTGTAAACGAATTATTTTTACAGATAAGAAAACGCTCGTACTCGTTTCTGTCTCAACAGCCGATTAGGCGTAAAACCGGTACCAGAAAATAAATTAAATTAACACTATTATATACACATATTTTTGTTTAAAATTCTATAACCCTGTCAACATTGAGCCAGCTCGACTCTAGGAACATCAATGATGGGCAGATCTCTCTTGAACGCGTCTATGTCGTGTATGAATTCTGCGGAGTTTTCGTGCGAGTCGCCGATTGGTTCGCTGGAGTTCAAGTACGTCAAGTCGTATTTCTTTGGTTGGATTTCTGTGCTTATTGCGTTGTCCTCTTTAGGTTTGTTGCCCACGATCTATAAGTTTATGAGAAAAAAACCTCTTTACATATTTTTGTGGCTCATTCTGTGTGTCGTATTCTTAGTTCTAAAAAAAACTATCATATAATGATTGGGATAGTAATGCGGTGGGCCGCTAGATCCTACTTATACGACTCTACTCAAGTTCATTAATTGCATCACAGGTGCTTAGTCACGTTACGGTTAGTTAAACAGTCAATAAAAATCAAAGTGATTAAATTTAAAGATAAAATTTTGGCCCCCCAGTTAACAAGCCCTGCCTTATGCAACCCTTTTCGCTTTTATTGACGACTAAGTTTAACTGTAAACGTAACGTAACTTTAACCGTCTGTCATGCAACTGAATCTATCAGTACGGGATTTTCAATATGGTGGGATCGCAGTTAGGAGCTAATTTTTACAGGAGAAAAACTATTTTCTTACCTGAACAGACAATTTTCTGAAGAGAGATTTATTCCCAGTAGGGAAATGGTTTTCAATCCAACGCATTATATCTGCCAATCTTATTTTCTCTATCGCTTCAGCCTGAAAAATAACAATAGAGATTAATGATGCCAAGAGTCTATATCATAGCTTTGAAAATAAATTGAACGTTTTAAAGTTTTCAAATCATACCTCTCTATACAATCTTTGAAATTTGTACTCCTGGCTCACGATTTCCCGCCAATTTCTCTCAACCTGTTAAACAAATTTTATCATTTTTCGTTGGTTTCACTTAAAAATATCTCTAGGCGACAAGAGGGCGGGATGTGCCTCCGCATCGGTATATGGTTGAGACGATGAATTGATTGAAGAACTAATGCACGGCGATACAGACATCCATACCGTCGCCCCTCATTTCGTACTTCCAATTAGGATAAATCACCCACTGCGCAGGTTCAAAGTCGGGGATTTTATAATAGGCTTGCGCTTTACAACAATTATGTCTAATAAAAAGAAATGATGAGGAAAGCCATTTTCTAGACAGGTGCGCTAGGTTGGAAGTTAAAACACACTTGCTTAAGTGCCTATTCACCCTTGCCTTAAAGTAAATACGTGACAGGATATGGACGTCGGAAGAGCCATCCACACTTTAGCGGATCGTAACAAAAACTTTGGGTAAAGACTTTTCGTGCAACTGGATCTATAAGTATGACATAAAAATTTTAAATTCAGTATGAAAAATTCTCGATTTAGCAAATGTAATGAGTAAACATTTTTTTATTGCAATTTTACTTAAATCCAGAAATCCAGCTTAATGAAAAAGCAATGATGAGGTCTAGATTGGAGCGCGCTTGCCTAGATGCCTATTCACTCTGATCTTCAAGGTATTTAGGTCATACGTAACAGGAAATACGGAATGGCCATATAAGGAGAAAAACCTACCCCCTCTCTGAGCGCCAGTGTACTTTTTTTAAAATCCCATTACAAGTTAGCCCTTCACTGCATGCAATCTTATCTGATGGAAAGTGATGATACAGTCTAAGATGGAAGCGGACTATCTTGCAAGGAGTATGGCAATTTTTATTAAACTCAGACTACGTGCGAGACGCTTTAATGTATTATATATTAACGTCATTATATATTATCGTCATTTGTGATTTTTATTATATATTATAGACCCTTACCTCCTCTTTGAGCTCGTAGTCGGTGGTGTGTTTGAGCTGCACGAGCGAGCGGCGCGCGGCGGCCAGCGCTTTCTCCCCGCCGCGCTTGGTGTCGCGAGCGAACTTCTTGAGGAACACTTCCACGCGCCGGTCCACGTGCGATACGCTATCCAAGCCAAAAGGTCCACATGAACATCAACACTCATCCGTTTATAATATCTTTGTGTGGACACATAAATTTAAGGCTCCCAAAGCATGTCAAAATTCAAAGCACGCAAACAAAAAATTCGAGTCTCATTTCATGTGGACGCCTCCAATTTCTTTTAGACGCTCCCACATAATTTCAATGCAGAAATCACTAAATGAAGCAATATTTTGATAGGCATTTGCGCGAATATAGCATACTTACTAAAAATTACTTGTGCTTTTAAAAAACTTTGAATTTGTTGGTAAAAAGTACTTTTCCAGCTTAACTGTAACAATGTTGAAATCAGTTGAGTAGTTGAAGCGAAAAGAAAACAACAAACTTTACTAAAAAACCAACAGATACATTTTCAGATTTGTAATAACTGTAGCTATGCAATTATGGATTTCTAACCTGAATTTGTCGACCTGCGTATTGATAGTGATGGAGAAGCCCAGGACTCCAAAGGTGTAGCGCATCATGCTGAAGACACTGTAGCCCAACTGCTCTTTAGTGCGAAGAGCGTCGAATACTGGCTCTTCCATTAACATCTTAAAAACACAGGTAGACTTTGAGGTCGGCGAAAAAGAAAAGATTACGCCACGATTTTTATTGGGCATATGTTTTATTTTATGTTTTGGATTTCTCTATTTACACAATACTTTACCCGCTCTCCGTCAGTTTGTTTACTCTGCTTATCTGTGAAAGCCACTTTGTCGTTGAAATAAGTGAAGAGTGAATTAAAGCTATTATTTGTATTTAAAACTGAGCTTTGGCAATTCACTCAATAACGTATTTATTATTTAATTCATCTCTTCATTTTTTTATGGTTGAAGAACCAGAATAAAGACATGAGAATTTTGATTTATGGTTGAAGAATCAGAATGAAGACATGAAAACAAGAGAATTTTGGGTAATAATAATTTCACTCACCATCAAAACCTCGAGAGTAGCAGTGTCTTTGGAAGTAGTGCTTTCACCCTGATAATAGTTAGTGACGATGCTGTTAGTGGAAGCAGGGTTTAAGCTCTGGACTCTTATCTTATGCTCGCCGAGGGGTAACTGGTGGACTTTGATCTGGTGAACATAAATTACCAGGTAATGCCAGATATGCGTCGCAATACCGATTCGCACGCCAGAGTCGGCATGGCACTATATCAGAAACCTTCACGCAAGTACCAACAACAATTGTACAAAATTTCAAATAAATCGGATGAACGATGTGCGAACGCATAGAAGACGAATACGCAAACATTATCCATACTAATATTACAAATGCGAACGTATGCTTGTCTGTTACCTTTCCACTACTCATTGGTTTAACCGATTTTGAAGGACGGGCGGAACGGGACGGACATAGGCTACTTTTTATTCCGGAAAGTCAAAGAGTTCTACAAGATTTTTAGGAACTTAAACCCACGCGTACTAAGTCGCGGGCATCATCTAGTTTTTTTTAGGTGATTAAAATTTATAAATATAAAAGGAACAACGTACATCTCAATCAGCTGTGTCTAGAAACTTGAAATTTCACATGGAGCTTTTCGCTATACTTAACAAAAATAATAATTTTAATAAATACAACCTAAGCAAGGCTTAGGGCCAATTTTATAAAAAACTTAATAAAATTGAAATGGTAAAAAATAATCTCACACATACCTCTGGCATTTCCGTTTCCGATATTCCCTCCCATTTAATGTTGTCCAAAACATTTTCAGATATTTTGATCGCTTCGTGCCACGCCAGATTCCCTTGAACCAACACCTTGAAAAAAATATTGTTATCATTTATAACCAGTGTAATATTGTCTTATTTCTAAAACCAAAAACCTTTTTTTTAGTTATTTAACTACGAAAATAATTGTTGTTTATTAAATATCAAAATTAATACAACACAAACCTGCACATATAGCCTGTCCAATAGCTTCTCAGTGAAATCCTTGAGTTCTGACAATGTGACATTCTGTATGATCATCGCCTTATCTCGCGGCGAAATATAAGGCTGTAGTAATATGTTCATTCGAAGGTCCCTGCAAACCGTTTCAAATAATTTGGTAATCTTAGATAAAAGCAGGCGTTACTTCGCGGAATTCCATGATAATATACAATGAACTTTAGAACCTCGATAGCTCAGCGGTTGATGAGCGGACTGAATTCCAAAAGGTCAGCGGTTCAAACCCCAACCGTTGCACTATTGTCGTAGCCACTCCTGGCACAAGCTTTACGCTTAATTGGAGGGGAAAGGGGAGTATTAGTCATGTTTATCATGGCTTATATTCTTAAAAATGGGTCTACAATATAGGAGTAATACGTAATTCATTCTTTTTTTGTACCTAAAATATATATATTGTGACCTGTTGCTTGTCCATGTTAATAAAAAATTAAATTAAAATGTTATAGTCCAAACGTTACGGATGTCCAGACGTACTTGGCCAGCTTGTGCGGCTTGATGAGCACGTTGTGGTAGGTGCGCGCGCGCGCGTCGCGCACCGCCTCGAACATGCCCGCCGTCAGGGACGCCGTCGACGTGCGCATCTCGCGCGTCACCAGCTCCACCAGCAACTGCGCACACAATAGGGTATTTACACCAAGCGACAAAACATCTGAAAATGTATAAACAAGATAGTATTAGCAAAATGAAAAAAATAATAATAGAAAAATGTAAATTTAAGTTTATAAAATTATATAATAAATTTTATAACTCCTCTTAAAGATTTCTTTTTTTTAATCTGTTCTACAAATATTCGAAACGCCGCTGAGCCGCCATGATGAATTCCGACTGTGACACCACATGGATTGTTGTTATAACTCAGAACAAATACCTGTACTGTAGAAGGAAGGTGCCCTAGCCCTTATACACTATGTAGGTATTGATTGACTTTTCAATCGATGTTTGGAACGTTTTTCAGAAAATAAGTTCAGTATTTTAGGTGGATATACTGATTAGTATTTGAGAATAATTAACTGACAGTTCTAAAAAACCAAAAAACCATTTTGTGCATCTTCCTCCTCATTTAAAATATTGAGAGAAGTTAATTCCATTTTATTCTCAATGGATAAGATGGGTCAAAATATTATGATAATGTAACGATCATCTTATATTTTATAACGGTAAATACTCGTTATTTTCATCCGTCCTTAAACTACGAAATAAGCCTTAAATCGTTGTTTTTATTTCCGTATTTATTTGTAATTTTATACCTAGTTACTTACGTGTAAGTTTTGGCTGTAACCGTTCACTTTCAGGGTTAACCCTTTATCAGAGACGTACAATGAGTGCGTCAAATCGGCCATATTTGCTGGGTACACTTCTTCCTTTAAATTAAATTTGCCTTATGTTAATATTATGTACACATAATTTTTATTTATTTCTATAAATAACTCAGTGACTCAATTCAACGCTATAACTATGTTAACTAAATATCATAATATATTTTATGATGGTAACTTAACAAAACATTTATTAATATGATTTATCAAAGTATGAAAATCATATTATTTCTAACCTTAAGTCCTTGTTGCAACACATCTGTCCAGAGATCAATAAGACAAGCCCTGAAAAAAATTCAATATTTATAACTTGAATTACACCCTATCCGCGGAAAGAAGACATTATAGCGCTCTCTCTGTTACGTTACGTCAAAAAAAAAAGGTGTACAATAGTGCCTATTTTGAATAAATTGAATTTTGCCCCCCCCCCCCAATCCCTGATAAAGAAAAACGCTCCCCCCCCCCCGCGCCCCGTCTACGGCCATGCTACAGAATGCTCTGTTTCATGAAGACCATCTGGCTATGTTTGTGTGAGTACACTCGTACACATTGTTATAGAGTGCATAGCGCTCAGTTTCGAGTGGAGCGGGGTGTATGTTACGCACACGAATACGTTAACGCTTATCGGCATTCGGTACACTCTTCACTACAACCATTAATCATATACCTATTTATTTTAACATAGAGACAACTTACTCTCTCGGCGACTTGAGACTCAACGGTGTGATGAAGTACAAGTAAAGTAGGGCGGTAGGAAATCTGAACTTGAAGTCTGGCTTGTACCACAGTTCCATATGACGGTTTTTGCGCAATAGATTGGGTTGATCTAACCTAAAAGAAATTTTATAAATATAGGGACAAAACAAGTAATACCTACACAGTTGTGTAAACATATAATTAAAAACAACTATCTACTTCAGATTCAGAACACTTCGATAACATTATTATCGATTGATTCGGTAAGTTATCGCACGATATGAATCGATCGATAATAATGTTATCGAAGTGTTCTAAATCGCCCTGCTGATTACGAGGCGACATCTGAGCATTGTACAAAACAGATCTCAGGCTTGTGTGTATATAATCCTGTCTATGATCTGTGCAATCCACCATATTGCAACTTTAGATTGGACTACATACCTGCTCGTTTTGCGCGCACTGTATAAAGCCAAATATTGATTTATCACAGTACAAAGTTATTTTAAACCAATTTAAAAAAAAAATTAAATTATCCCAATAAGTGATATCTCACCTAAAGTTGTTTATAGTCGCAATCAAATCTCCTTGCTGCAGCACGATACTAGTTTTTTCACTCGACGACACTTTATTATGTATATCTTTAATTGAACTATTGGTTAAGTCCACGCCAAGCCTCTCTGCCTCGTCTAGATAAGGCTGTACAGGCGGGATGAGGTCAAAATTGGTCGTGAGGTAGATATTTTTATCCGGTACATGAAATTGTTTGTATGGCTCCACTGTTAACCATTTATTAAGCCACGCTGGAGGGACATCTAAAAGAATAATGTCATAGTCATAAGATTATCTTCACTTTTAACTTCTAGTTCACGTTGGTCCAACGCATTCGGCAATTTCCGGCCAACATGTAAAACATAGTTTGCGAATGGCGCTTAGATCCTTTGATATGTGATTGAAAGGCAGCGGTTGTAGCATGCGGCAAATGTAGTGGCTATAATATGTTCAGCGATGCATTCGCCGTTAACCAAAGCTACACCTTTTTTATTGAAATACCTACAAGTTCGTCCTTGACTGTAATCTCACCTGGTGGTAAGTGATGACGCAGTATAAGATGGAAGCAGGCTAACCTGGAAGGGGTATGGCAGTGTTTATTAATACCATACCCCTTTGGTTTTTACGCAGCATCGTACCAGAACGCTAAATCGCTTGGCGGCACGGCTTTGCCGGTAGGGTGGTAACTAGCCACGGCCGAAGCGTCCAAGCAAGGAGGTCGTCAAATTACGTCAAAAATATTTACATACACAGCACCGCGCGCGAGCCATAAGTGTTTAAAAGTGATATATTATAATATATAAACGCCTATTTAAATTTTGAAGTATGAAGCTTGTTACAATGAAGTTCCTAATAACAATTATTCTAATTAATATAGAGGATAAACTAACCTATCCTCTTGTATTCTGTTCCGAACCATTTCTCCTTAGCGTCGTACTGTATGGGTACAGTGTGCTTGTTAGACAAGATCATTATATTAACACTGTCTGCGCTCATACACTCCAATAACTGTGTTATACCCTGCAAGAAGAAAATTCTGTGCAACCTTATAATATTTCCAATGAAAGCCTTAATCAACTTCAACCGTGTCGTTAAATACATCGCTAGGGATTCATTTTACTTTCTAAGCTGTAGTTGGAGTTCCATAGTCGAACAAGAACCTCTTAGGCCCGGTCCACACCTAAGCGGAGCGGAGAGGAGATGTGTTCAGTCGACCAATCTGCAGATTCATAATAGATGACGAAAAAAAATTATCACGTCATCTCTTAAAAATCTGATTGGTTGACTGTACAGAGTGTACACATCTCTCCGCTCCGCTCAGGTGGAGACCGGGCCTTAGCCATTTTAAACAGAGGATATTATATACCTTTGTAAGCATGTATGAGAAGTGAGAATGTGCGCAGTATGCGCATGGGGTTATGAACAAAAAAATGAGCTTACCTTAGGATCGTACTTGTAATACAATCTGTCTCCAGTGATATAATGCTCGGAGGGGAAGAAGTGCATATTCTCTGCCAGAGTCTCCACATAGTCCGAGGGTTGAGACTCCTCTTCAAATCGAAAACTCGTCTCTTCTATTGTCTGAAATAATTATACTTACATTTAATGAAGTACTAGCTTATGTAATAATTACTGATAAGATATCACCAAAAAATGCAAAAAATTAAACGCAAATCGAATCACGGTTGTTATTTTTCGAATGTTAAAATGTTAAAACATTTCAATTTATTAAGTGATTAAATAAATAAACTTCAATTACCTTTATTTCATCATAAATGCTTTCAGTCGGTCCTATTTTCTTTAACATACTAATGTATGAGAATATTGCTTCTAAAACCTGAAAAACAAAGAAATTAATTATTTTGTATTCCATAGTAATAAAAAGTCTGTTAACTCTTAATTTTATCAAATAAGTAGGTACATACCTCGTCAATATGATCGAGTCCCTCTTTAGTAAGAACAACTTGCGTGGAAAATAAGCTATACATGGATGTATAGTCGATGCCACTTTCAGAGTTCCCAGTATAAATACCTAATGCCCATACCCTGCAAACGTTTACATTAAATTAATAAGTAACATACTTGAGATAAACCTTAGCACATTATTGACCTTCGAGATAGAGAAAATTTTACCTGGCTGAGATTGTTGATTCTTACCAGAAAAGAGTGGTTGTGACCTTTATAGCTTTAGTTTTAGGCTGACGTAATTTATATTATGTCTATAATATAAATCACCATCATTAAAATGACGCTTAGTGAGAATTATTTATATTGGACAATCAAACATATACCTAAATCATTATTTATTGTCTTTTGTTTTTCCTAAAAAATTCACCCCCCTTAAGCCCCTAAGCACCGTAATTAATTGGCCCGGAAGTACCTTTGATTGGCTCTCTCACGGTTGCTAATTTGCACAGTAATCGCAGTAAGAGTGATAAAGCTAATAGAAGTATAGAAGTCGCGAATTCCATGTACCTATAAAGTAATACCTTTGATTGGCTCTCTCACGGTTGCTAATTTGCACAGTAATCGCAGTAAGAGTGATAAAGCTAATAGAAGTATAGAAGTCGCGAATTCCATGTACCTATAAAGTAATACCTTTGATTGGCTCTCTCACGGTTGCTAATTTGCACAGTAATCGCAGTAAGAGTGATAAAGCTAATAGAAGTATAGAAGTCGCGAATTCCATGTACCTATAAAGTAATACCTTTGATTGGCTCTCTCACGGTTGCTAATTTGCACAGTAATCGCAGTAAGAGTGATAAAGCTAATAGAAGTATAGAAGTCGCGAATTCCATGTACCTATAAAGTAATACCTTTGATTGGCTCTCTCACGGTTGCTAATTTGCACAGTAATCGCAGTAAGAGTGATAAAGCTAATAGAAGTATAGAAGTCGCGAATTCCATCTACCTATAAAGTAATAATGTCTGTTAAAAACTTACTTTTTTCTAAGATACGATAGTAAACTGCCCTTGCCCTCGTGTCCCAGTAAGTATGAAATATATTGATGCGGTTTGGATTCATATTCGGACAGTAAGGAGCGCATACACCAAGTCAAGTGCACCTGCAAATGGTATAATGATCAAAATACGTCGTAATACATTTTTTTTAATCTGCCTCATTCTAGTTCACACAATCCTAAAACTTTTCATGAGTTTGTCAGTTTTGGTCAGAGTAATGTAACTGAAGTTGAAAGTCTTAAATTCTATAACTCGTGCCAACAAAAACACGAATCAAAACGAATTGGTGCTGATCATTCCGTCCCCTTCACACACTATAGCGTGTTAGTGGGAGAGAATGACTGACGCCGCGATTGTCGATTCGTTTCTTTGACACAAGTTATACTGATTTACTGAATGCTTTTGGAACTGAATGTCGATTTTTTCTCAACCTATTTATTCATTTTTTTTAAATTTACGAAAATACACTAAAACATTGAAAGGACACGCACAAGAACAATTTAGTTCTTTAAGAGATTTCCTTAGAATGTAAGAACTAAGAAATTTGGAAAATCCTATGATTTAAAATAAAATGTACTCAAAAATATTGACCCATACCTCTGTAGTATCGCTAATAGGTTTCACGTAGTAAATACTCCTAAATTCTGGCGTGACGGTGTCCGGTTTGAAGGCAAACTCCCCGAAGTCATCTGCAGGCAATTTGTTTGTGGGAATTTGCCCGAAAGTGTTTATGACGTACTGTTCGAGAGATGAGAGGTCCATGCGGGCCTAAAACCAAAGTTTTTTCTATACATATACTGTGTGAAGAAGCACAGTTTACAAATTATTTGCAACTGGCCGGTCCTGACTTCGTTCAAGTGAGATACGTGAGGGGGTGGAATTTTCAAGAATACTGAAACGTGTATTTTTTATAAAACGCTAAGGTGTGGAATACACTTCCGGCGTCCGTGTTTTCTGCCACGTGTAAGCCTTACCTACCTTAAATACCTTCAAGGCGAGATTGAGTACGTATCTTCTGGTGAAACGCGCTCCAAGTTAGACTTCACCATTGCTTTTTATCAAGCATGTTTGTCGTCATTCACAAATCTATTTTAAACTAGATGATGCCCGCGACTTCGTCCGCGTGAATTTAGGGTTTTCAAAATCCCGTGGGAACTCTTTGATTTTCCGGGATAAAAAGTAGCATATGTGCTAATCCTGGATATTATCTATCGCCATTCTAAATTTCAGCCAAATCCGTCCAGTAGTTTTTGCGTGAAAGAGTAACAAACATACACACACACACACACACTCATACACATACACACAACTTTATAATATTAGTGTGATTATTCTCCATTTAATTCCGCAGCCAAATGACGGTGTAAAGTACCTGAACGGCGACAGTCATCCGGTGCGCGCTGTAGTGGCGCTTGCGGAAGTCGTGCGCGGCGCGGTGCAGCGCCTCGTCGTCGCGCACGTCGTCGCGCAAGCTGCGCAGGTTGCCCCACGTGAACGTGCGCGCCGGGTGCCCCGCCGGGAACAGGCTCGACAGCAGCTGGTCCTTGCGGTTGGAGTCCGACGGTGCGGCGATCGCGAATTCTGACCATTTTACCACATATTACGACGCTTTTCAGATCTAGCTTGATCGATTGGGAAGTCAAGGGTCTTAGGATCGGGAAATTCAATTATTTCATAAAGGTTCTATTTTATCGATACCCGCGCGTACAGTTTCTTGGTACCGACTACTAAGAGATAGGTAGCTTGCATCCGAGAGGAAACAAAGGCTAGGCTTTAATCCTAAAAATACATTGTAATTCAAAAAAAAAGTCGGATTGACATTGGAGAATTGTATTAGTCACCTGACTCGATGGCTTCCCGTTCCCGCTGCATCGCCTCCTTCTTCATAAGCGGGCTGACGAAGAACTGGCTGAACATATCCATTGCGTGAGGGAGGTGCTTCTCTTGGATTTCGAAATAGAAGGTCGTTACTTCACAGTCTGTTGATGCGTTATCAGACCCCCCTTTTTTCTGTTAAAAAAGATAATTTAGATATTTAACAGTTAAAAATCTTTAAACCTTATTTGGTGTATATCGGATGTGAGATATTTGGTATAACTTTAGTAGCACCTAAGTGGCTTGATAATTATGGTATTCTTGCCTTTTCAGTTCATTATTCATTTATTCATTTGGACATTTACAGTTGGACACCAAATTCCAATACCAATCCTTAATGTTAATGTTATCCTTTTCAAAATGTTCCCTAAGAGAAAGGATAGCACTGTATAAGATCAAATTAAGTACTATTTAGAACCCTTTTCGGAGGTTTGATCTCATCTCTCATGGTTACGGATTCTATGAATATCAAAAACTGTGTGCAAAATGAACGTGAGCACAACAGTAAATTAATATGCAAGAATTGATATTGTTCCTACCTTAATGAAGGCATCAAACTCATTTTCTTTAGGGTATTTCTCGCTGCCCATAAAGACCATGTGCTCGACGAAATGTGCAAGTCCTTGGATGTCGGCAGGATCGCTGTAGCTGCCCACTCCCACGCACAGAGCGCATGCTGCCTGCGAACAATAAAATATATTCAACCAATCTCACCTGGCATTAAGTCATGATGCAGTAGTATAAGATGGAAGTGGGCTAACTTAGAAGGGACATGGCAGTTTTTAGGATTCCGTGTCGTAAAAAAGGAACCTTTATAGGATCGCTTTGTTGTCTGTCTGTCTGTCATGTCTGTCAAGGAAAGCGACTTTAAACCCAAAGGGTACTTCCCATTCACCTAGATTTAGAATCATGAAATTTTCATGTAATTAGTTTACTTAATTCACATGTAGATGGCGCTGTCTGTCATTAACTTGCAGGGTTGCGCATAAAAATGTGATATATTATGTACGATGGTAACGATTCCTTCATGTGCGAGTGTGACTCGCACTTGACCGGTTTTTTATTTATTTATTAAACCCATTCCCCTTATCGGTTTCTATGCGGCACCATGCCGGAACGCTAAATCGGTCGGCGGCACGGCCTTGCCGGTAGGGTGGTAACTAACCACGGCTGAAGCATCTCACCGGACCAGATCAAGATCAAGTCAATAGTCAGAGACATACTTATAGAAATATAATTTTATATATCTACAAATAGCATTTACGGTGGTAAAAAATTACAAAAAAACTCAAAACAAACTTCGTGACGGATTAATGCTAATGTTAATGTTGCGTGCGTTCTAGAATTAAGTTGTACGTACTTACATGTTGTTAACTATGTATTATGTATGCAACTGACCACAATCCACATCCTAATTAATATGCTACAGACTTACGTATAGACTGGCCTATCAATGTCGTACGTGTAACTAAAATATCAAGTTCACGATACCAACGTGGTGAGCAGACAGTTTAATATTTCCTATTTGCGTGCGGTTAATTCTTAAGGAAGTCCTAGACATTTTTTTTATTATGAGATAGGCTTGCGCTTGATGATAATCATGCGTTATAAAATGCACACGTCAGCGATTTGTAAGAACGAACGAGTAGATTGGATGTCGACCACATAAAAATGCCTACGTTCGCGGTTTTAATCAATCAATCAATCAATGGTTTCTCGCTGTTCTGAGGTAAAACAGTAAGAAGAAACATGGTACAAAAGTAACCGATCTTTTAGGTCCCTAACAGTAAAATTTTGACCGTAAATAAAAGCAAAAGGGTCAGGGTTTGTCAGGTTGGTCCCATGCTGGTGAAGATATAATGAAAATTTCCGGAGATAGAGGACCGAACTCCTTAACGGGTGGCAGCAAATCATTCGCGATCAGTACACAACACAATAGTTTGATACCAAAAAAACAAACGATCAATGGATATGACGATGATATATAATGGATAGAATGACGTCATTAACGCCTGTGCAGAATGTCGGCGTCCGACATATTCTTATTATTTGTGTACTTTTCTAGGATATTACAAAAACGATTCTGCAATATCTCTACGTTAATATTAAAACTACGTGCCTAGGATCGAACCCCCAACCTCCGATTAGGAGACGGACATAGTTACCACTGGGCTCACACAGCTAATATTGATAATTATCAATAATAATAATGATATATCAGAATGTCAGGATCGAGTAAAAGTGGTGGCAGCACCTCATACCGTGTCAAGTGAAAGTTGATTTTGAAATATCTTGCATCGCTTTCTAGATATCTGTTCAAACGTGTTCTTCACAAATCTAAATATATTGCGACTGTGGCGATATACCTGTCGAAGGTATGAAGTGTTAGCACGGGATTGTGAAAAGATGAAATTACATTTTGGGGCGATTGGTCAAGATGAGGTATAGCCTAGTTGTTAGTACATCGGCCTTCCATTCCGGGGGTCTGGGGTGCGATCCCGGGCACGCTATAACTTTTCAGAGTTATGTGGGATTTAAGCAATTAGGTAAATATCACTTGTTTTAATAGTGAGGGAAAACATTGTAAGGAAACTGCATGCGTAAGAGTTCTCTAAATGATCTCAAAGGTGTTTGAAGTTTGCCGATGGACTATATTGCCTAAGCTCTTCTCGTTATGAGTAGAGACCCATACTCAGTATAGGAATCAATTATGGAATTGCTCTGGTGCTGCAGACGTTCAGAACGCAATCAGAACTCAGCACCGCCTGCTCATTTACTTGCTATTTCTAGAATTCAGAGGCTAGATCAGCTATCTGTACGCAAGATATGGAAATTATTATACGTAGGTAATGCCCAGAATTCTGTAAAAGCCAAAATTTTGGCTTTTGACTAAGATTGATATAACAGGAAAAAAATCACCTAAATTTTCTAGCCTGCATATTCGGTTTAGAGTTTAGACCAAATGTCTATAACACGCTAGAATGAACAAGTCACATTTTCTGAAAGTTTAACATATTATAATTTGTTACGAAACGCATTAAGTAATAGGTAAATGTTTCCGTGTCAGTGCTCTCTTAGGTCTTCTGTAGTAAAATGCGGAACCGGTCCCAAACCAATCGCTCATTTTATTATAGTTAGTACTAGTAGGCTACTACGGCGATGTTATATTTGAGAATCCTCTACTTTATTAATGCAAAATAATAAAGTAAAGGACATTATTTGATTACAAAATAATAGAATAGCACTAGATTTAGTCCCTAGGACATATTAACTTAGTGTAGAGATTGTGAACAACAGAATTGGCCACATTAACAAAATCCTCAGACAACAATGGTTTAAATAATTAATATAATACTAAATTAATTTTAAAACATGCCTGGGCCCAGCTAATGTGGTGAATGCAGTCATCAAGTATCTATTACCTCAAATGCCATCTCCTGCTAACTTCACTCACAAATGGAACACATGCGCTTGAATATGGTTTAATAACTAACTACCCCCAATTGTAAGTACATAATGACAATCGAAAGCAGTTGATTTCGCTTCACCAGGCTGCAAGCTCATATTTTACTAGCGACCCGCCCCGGCTTCGCACGGGTGTTCCGGGATAAAATATAGCCTATACGGATTCGGAAGAATCCCTCTAAGTAATGGTAAAAGAAATTTTGAAATCGGTCCAGTAGTTTTTGAGCCTATTCAATACAAACATACAAAAATACAAAGGTTTCCTCTTTATAATATTAATATAGATAACTCTACGCGTCACGCAAGTTGACGAAAAGAAGTTATTTTTTTAAGGCTGTATCTGATTCATGTTATATCGCAGGGAGCCGCTTCTTGGACTCAGGCGGCGCAAGACGGTGGCGTGTGGAAGTTTTACAAGAGACTTTGTCCAGCAGTAGACGTCTATCGGTTGATAATGATGATGTGATGATTATAAATACATGTCACAACTAAATTTTCTACTTAAATTCCAGCGAGAGTCACCTAAAGTATACAATACTTTTTCAATAATAAGTTCGAGTACCTAAACAAAGTTACATAAACTGCAGCGGTCCTCAAATCACGAGTACGTGACGAAAACTATCATCGTAATAGCTTCTCGATCCAATTCATTTGTGGGTAGCTAAGTGCATGTAATTTAGTTTAAAATTTTAATGCAATCAGTCGATCGAAAGCTGACTAGGTGTAAACAATTGTGTATCATGTTACAATGCAAGATGATACCTAATATAAATAATGCGATTATAAATTCTAATAAGAATACATATATTCTGAGTACATACTATAATAAATTTATTGAACGATTGTCTCCTGCACGCTAGTATAGATAGATTTTGACTTAGGCACGACGGTAAGTCCATCGGGATGACCGATCAATTCAATTCAATTCAATTCAATTCAATTCCTTTATTGCAAGATTGTAAGTAAAAAAGATGTTACATAAATTTTAAGTAGATACGTATCACAATCTGCCATGACATGGCGTGCAAAATTAACTATCTTTATATACATTTTCAATACATTTTCAATAAGTACATAAAATATCGTTTTTAATCAATAGTAAATTTAACAATTCAATATATAAATTAGCAAAAGAAGTTACAGTCATATTTAAAGAAAATTAAACATTAGTAGGTAGGTACTCCTGGAGTCACAGTTATAAAATGTATATAATATAAAAACACAGTATAAAATACAAACAGATCGGGATGATCGAGTTGGTATGAAATCTAAAAACGGATTTAAATGTATGCTTTCTAAACTGCTAAAATATCGGAAGTTTGAGAAACAAACTTATCAAGAATCTCTTATCAGTTTAGCTTGATAATCAACCTGAAGGCAAGAGTGAAGAGGCATCTTCTACATAATAGAGCAAGCGCATTCTAACTTAGTCCTCATCTTTGCTTTTCTTAAGACATTATTGTCGCTAAGCGCAAGCCTATCCTCAATTAACGACTTCATTCCCGTGGATATAGGTTTTAAAAAACCCGTGGGAACTCATTGATTATCCGGGATAAAAAGTAGCCTATGTGTTAATCCAAAGTATGATCTATTTCCATCCCAAATTATTTCTCATGAAATAAAATTCATAGGAAAGAACCGGCTTTCATAAAATATGTCATGTAGCTGCAATAACCCATTAAAACCTACATATTATAGTAAGTACCAAAGCATCAAGTGTAAAGATAGATAAAATGGTTCACATAGGTATACCATTTATTAGAAATCTTTAGATCTATACTATAGGCATAACAATGATTGGCCATGGACTTAAATGAAGGTCATATTAAATAGCTATATATTTCATGGTAAATGGTCAGTGTTACGACTTACGACACAGTTGCAAATAACAATTTATTAAGCTGTCTTTGCAGTTTAGTAGATGTACCAGCTAATTTTATTAAGTACTAGATGATGCACGCGACTTTGCACGCTTGGATATGGGTTTTTAAAAATTGGTTTTTGGTTTTGATTTTGGTTTTCCAGGACAAAAGAGCCTATGTCCGTCCCTGGGATGTATGTAAGTTAACAATTCTGTTCCTTTCGTGAAAATCGGTTAAATTGATGGGCCGTGAAAAGTTAGCAGACAGACAGACAGTCACACTTTCGCATTTATAATATTAAGTATGATTATTTTAAATTTAATTTTGATAACAAAATACTTGGTTACTCATACCTAATTATACAATCTAGTTTTACCCTGGAATACATATAATAATACATATAATACACCTGTGTGAAATTTTAGTGATAGAAAGACTTCCAGCAGTCTTATTTTGATTGATGTTGGTGCAGTATTTAATCTGGCTAAGATGTATGCTTGCAATTTTTTTTTTTAAATAAACTAAACAAACTATATCTCTAAATGCTATAAATTACGCAAAGAATATAAATAAGTGCGAAAATTAATTAAAAAACACCACAACCATCCAACAAGCACATCAACCTTTGTGTTGTTAATTCAGGATCAAACCAAGAATTTCCTCCCTCTAGTTTACTCTGGCAATGAAAAATACAATTCAAAGAGAGAGATTCTGATACAATACACTCTAGGAGCTAGAACAATGGTTGTAAAGACTTCCAACAAACTATAACACATAGATATGTTGTTTTTTTTAATTGTTCATATAAAAGTAAAATATATTACTGACCAGTTTTTCCTCATCAAACTCAGCACGTCTCTTGGTTCCATGTTGGTCACTTGCAGCAGACTGACCAGATTTGGCACCGTCACTCTCTGTACCAGAACTCTCCTCAGTGCCACTGCTCTCCTCTTCGCTTGAACTGTTACTATCAGCAATAAACTGCCGACTCGGATCTGATATAAGGAGTGCTGTGAGGCCATTCTCTAGTCTTATGGTCCTAGTTAACAAAAAAATTATGTATTCAATGAAATTTACTAAAATTAAACTTGAGTTTTTTGATGCCTAGTTATTTTATTTTTCTTAACGCCCCAAGAGATTTAAATTCATTTTTAAAAGGTTTTTTATGAAACTAATTTCTTCCCTTTAAATATTTAATATAATTTATGAATTAAAAATTGTAAAATTAGTTCAAGGAACTGACTAGATGATCAAAGCTCAGCATTTTAATCTGTATTAAACCTCAAACATCCAAAAAATCATACGAGATCAAGATAGGTTTCAAGATAACCTAAAGGAAGAGCAACCACTAAAAAAATCTAGTAAGATTATTTGATTTGAAACTTAAAATTTGATTACATAATATAAATTAAATTTAATTATAATTAAATGGGCTACAATAATTAGTATTTACAGAAAATATAATTTAATACATTACTTGTAAAGTTTTTTATCCGATACAGATTTGATGGGTTCTGGAAGAACCTCCACTTTCTCCTTTCTACTTGTCATGGTAAAGGTCTTAGGCGGGTTATTGACCATCTTAACTTCAGGTTTAAATTTTGGAGCCCTGTGGAAACTACTTCTTTTGGACATTGTGGTTATTTTTATGTGTTTTGCCTGCAGATTCCCAGATGTTATTTGAATGAATTTCGACAAAAATTTTGACATTTATTGACTTAAGATTGACACAAACTCACAAAGTTGCTATTTCATAGGAAATAAAAACTACTATTTTAGTAATTTATGAACCTCTTTTTATTGCTCATTTTAAAGCCACGATAAAGAACTTAATGATATCTTCTATTTTTTTTTTCTCTCGTCTGGCTTTACAAAGATTAGCCAATGTCAAGTTTGTAGTTAGTTACAAGTTAGGAAAACTATATAAGTATGGACATCGTCTGTACCGGCGCGCGCCAACACACGTGCGGCACCCCTTTAGAGCGCTTCCCAGTCAATTCCACCACCAAAAACACCAGTAAAAAACAAAACCCGGCCACTTTTAACAAAAAAAAAAACACTCCAAAAAGGCAGAGCACGCGCGCCAGCAAACATACAGACGAAGTCCTGTATTATCTTCCATTTTTTTTTTCTTGAAATCTGGCTTTACACTGATTAGCCAATGTCAAGTTTGTAGATATTTTCAAGTTATTGAATTTATACAAGTCTATCTTCCATGGTATCTTCTACTTGAATTTCAATGGATTTCTACCGTTTTTTACTCTATATACCTAGTGATATTAGCGATGGCAACCTTATGAATAGAAAAGTCAAAGTAAAAACAGCCAACTTTTGAAAAAGTTGTTAAACTTACAAACAAACTTTAAAATTACTTGCTTTTTGAAATTTTGACGATAAATTTATTATTTTATAAACAACAAATTAGAGGGTAATTACTAAGATGGACCAGTCTTACTCAGAGGAAGATGTTTCGTTATCTCCTTCTCAAATTTTGGAACGATTGCAAATGCTAAGACAGTGGCAATTATTACAACGAGGACAACTACAAAAACAACAATTACAGTATCATGAAACATCTGAAATTACTTCAAGCTTTACGGAATTAGTAAGTCACTTTAGTAATAGTACCAGTTACAATACATTTCGTACTTTGTTGCAATCTGCACAAGAAAGTGCGGACGAGATATCTCCCCGACTAAGTGCAAACAATATAATATCAAGGAAGAGTAATTTGCAAAATGTTATAGACGGTGTCTCCGTGCTAAATTTATCTGGAGAGTCTATCACAAACTCACCCATTTCATCCAGGAGTACAGCATCAGTAAAGCAAGACAGTAGTAATCAGCAATCAGCACAAGTTTGTACACATACATTATCAAAAAAACAAATATCCTTAGATGATATGCCAATACTTTCTCCAAAAAAAGATTTTGAAACTCTGATTTCAGAAAAACTTAAGCATGAAACTGCAGCAAATGTTAATGCTAATCCTAAAAAAATACAAAACAATGTTAAACCATTTCTAAAAAAAGGACAGGGGACAGCGCGTTTTGGTCTAAGGAAGAATGATTTTAAAATACAGAACACAACATCTTTGCCATGGAGAAAAAAAGGTTTGGCTACAGAGCCACAAAAAATAAACATGAAAAGTAAAAGTATTGAATCAAAAGAAAATACACAAAGTGCTAAGATTCAGGTACAAATAGTAGTAGATAAACCTAAAGACGTTTCTCCGTTAAAAATCACTAGTCTTCCACAGTTAAAGAAACCACATGTAAAAATAAATTCATTAGGTATGAGTGACTGTAATGAGAAACACACTTTAAATAAACAAATTGACAATATTTCAGAGACAAATTCCAATATAGTGTCTGAAAATCATTCTGCTCGTATTATTAATTATCCCAAAGAAAAACATCCATTAGCTACTAGTAAAGAAAAAACATGGGCAGCTGTGTTTACTAAAGAGCAAGATGACTTTTTAAGAAAGTTAAAGCAGAGTGAATACTACAAGAATTTTGCTTCTCCTGCTAAGAGTACAGTTTCTGATGTAAGTTGTGATGAGCAGCTGTTGAACATAAGACAACAGAAAGAAGAAACAGAACAGAACATGTTTGAACTGATAGAAAACAAAGTATCCCATGAAAGTTTTGCTATGGATAACTCTTTCTTTAGCCGTTTTATAAGAAAACATGACTTGGAATGTTCTGGTGAAAGTACACCACTAGTCTTGCAGAAATGTTTATCCAAAAATCCAAACTTAATGCATATCCTGCCTGATGTAATGCATGGAAAGAAAAATGATGAAACCTGCAGTGATGCAGGAACTTGTGACAGTGATTACACTGAGTGCAGTGAAAACTGTTCCTCTGCATCCAGCTGTTGTTCCTGTAAAACAGTTACTGAAAGTAATTTAAATACACCTTGCAACAAAGAAGATGAAACTAAAGAAAGAGTTCCAAAGAAAATAGTTCAAACATCTAAGAAGTTTATGGATGATAAACAAAAAGATGATGTACAATGTCACAATGACAGTGTAACAGCTACAAATGAAGCGATGAATGCTAACATTGCAGAAATGAATTCTAAATTAATAGCCACCAGTGAGCTTTTAAAGGATAGACTAAGAGAATTGGAGGATGAAATTGAAACCTTTAGGAAAGAAAATGCAAATTTGAATAAAATGCGTGAGGAGATTGACCTTGAGCGTCAAAAGTTTTATGAAGAGAAAACTGCATTTGAACAAAAGTTCAATGAAGAAAAAGTTCTGTCAGAATATTACTTAGCGGAAGAAAAAGAAAAGCTTGGTAAACAAAAACAGATGTATGAGAGGTATGTTAGAGAAATGAGAGGTCGTCTTAGTAAAAAAGAAAAAGATGAAGTTGTAAACTTGAAAAAAGAAATACATGACCTTAAAGAAGAAATAAAATTAAAAGATGCGAAATCCACATCTTTAATTGCACGTCTTCGTAACCAAATCAAAATAATGGAGAAGGATAAGAAAAATTTAGAAGATGAAGTTGAGAAATTAAAAAAAGAAAATAGAAGAATTCAGCATAGTAATGAAATTACCAGAAGACTAACTAACCTTAAATATTTAGAACAGATTAATAAGAAGCTTTCCAATATGGCTACAAAAGATACTGAATCAGAGGTGAAATTAGATCCAGATGTTAAATATCGCTCCTATGAAATTGAAAGACAAAGTAGAAGTAGAAAATGTCAACCAGCTACAAAGGGTGCCCCTAAAAAGAGAGCTAAAAGCGTTCCTAATTTGAAAGTAACTTCTCGATATGCAAAATATTTCAGCCAAAAAGACTCACTGAGTGAAAAAGACAAAAATAAAACAACAAATGGTGAACTTCAAATGTCCCCATGTTCTTATGAAGATGACATGTCAACTAGTGATAATGAACTTAATTTAGACTTATCCAATATAAATAGAAGTAATTCAGACAGTGAAGATGAAAACAATTTAGAGAAAATATATAATGACAGATTTAAATCACCATCCCCAAACAGTAAAAGAGCTAGCACATCAACTTCTGACAACAGTCCAGAGTTTTCGAGTAGTAAGACAGATGGTAAGGACTTTTTTATTCAAAAACCTGGTAGAAAGACAACACAAAACTCTTCAAGTAAACGGTTGTCTCCACATGAAAGGACATCTTACCATATGAGTTCGAGTGCATCCAACTCATCTAATCTAAGTAAAAGAATGTCAAATGATCATCAAAATCCAAACATTTTAAAACATCAAGACTATGCATCAGATTCTCACATGAGTTCAAATCAGAGAACCAGATCACCTGTTACCATCCTTAGCAATCATTCCTCGAGTAAAAAACCTGGTTCAGTTATAAATAAAGAGTTATTGCCAGATACCAGGATGATTCCAAGTCCCGAACCAACATCAAGTAAAACAAGCTTACCAAGAACTAATTTAAATCCAATAGAAATAAGAAAGCCTGATGGTACAAAAGAACTGAAATTCCCAAATGGCAATGTCAAGTTGATATCAGCAGATGGCAAATACAGCAAGTTTATTTATTACAATGGTGATATAAAAGAAAATTTTTATAATGAAGGCAGGATTAAGTATTATTATGCTGAGACAAAAACATTTCATACAACACATCCTGACGGATTGGAAGTTTTAGAGTTTCCTGAGTAAGTTATTAGATTACATTATTTATTATTTGTAGCTTCATTATTAAGGTGATTTGAAAAATCTCTGCTCATAAAAATCCTTAAATTAGACATAGCCCAGCCATATTATAATAAGGTCAAGGTAAATTGACAGTGTAAAAACTGCTTGGAATCGGTAATATTCGGTACCGAAAGCCTGTACTTCAATAAGCATTTCCTGATTGTAGTGGTATGTGTGGCAGTGAGACAGAATCGTTCATAATGCACTAATCGGTAATCTGAGTTTAAGCTTTCGGCACTGAAACTTCGAAAAATAACGATACCGCGCGGACGCGCCGAGTTGCACCAATACCTCCCGACAGCCTAACTTACTAATTTTATATTTACAGTGGCCAAGTAGAAAAACGTTATAAAGATGGCTCATCAGAAATTAGACTGCCCAATGGTAGCGTGCGATACTTTGACCCAAAGAACGACCACGTCCGTGAAGAATGGCGATTTCCCGACGGCGCTGCACTGACTGTGTCAGCAAGTGGCGAACAAAGAATCATGTTTCCCAATGGCCAAGTGGAAGTTCACGCGAAAGATCATAAGGTAAGCTTGCTTAGTGCTTACACAGTTATATGTATGAAAGAGATGTATGTTAATATCTAAGATTGCAGTTTACATTTTGAACCTGATCGTAGATTTTTACGCACAACACGCACGCATTATCTCCCCATTTTCCTGATATGCATCACATAAGTGTTGGATTACAAATATTTTCGGAAGTGTTGAGTAATGGGAAGATGTGTTTAACAGACCAATTAGATTGATTTGTTATTGATAAATGCCATAAAAAAATTATCATTTACCTAATTAATCATTATAAATCTATGCTAATAATAAAATTGGAGTGTCTGTCTGTAATTTCGAAATAACTACCGCATATTAAGGTCATATGGTTATTTAAACGATTTCAAAATTTTTGTCTGTCTGTCTGTTTGAAAAGGCTAATCTTTGGAACGGCTGAACCGATTTTGACGGAATTTTCACAGACAAGTAGAGGATTGACCAGGGAATAACATAGGCTACTTTTTTAACCGACTTTCAAAAAGGGAGTTGTGTTTTTCTACCTATTTACACCGAAATCTCCGAGATTTCTGAACCGATTTGCGTCATTTCTTTTTTAATCGATAGAGGAACTTTGCGACATTGTTTCACAAAAAATTTGGATTCCAACTCCTCAATCCTGATGCTGCAGGGGATCTGACCAATCCACGCGGGCGAAGCTGCGGGCATCAGCTAGTAAACAATAATAATCTGATTGATTTGCTAAACACAACTCTTCCCATCTCCTCTTTGGTGAAGACCAGGCTTTAAAGGCAGCCTTATTTTGTGTTTTTCACGTGTTAGGACATTTTGCACGCTTTTTTCGAAAAAGCGTGAGACAAATTTATCCAGTCAAAATATTTAGCATGTCGGAAGAATGCGCTTTTCCCAAACCGCGTCACACTTCACTCTGATCGGCCGGGTAATATACCTACCTACCAGGCCAGTCTCACTTGGTCATGTAACATGAGGCGGCTGCGCTCCCTTGGATGCAGAATTACTTCCGATGGGTTATTAAAATGCATTATTTACTTCTGTTATAGCGACGCGAATTTCCCGATGGCACAATCAAGCTTGTCTACAACGATGGTACTTCGGAAACTCGATACGCATCTGGTCGCGTTAGGATTAAAGATAAACATGGCAATCTGATAATGGATTCTTCCGCATCTTGATGACCAGTGTCTGCGGTAGACATGAACCTTACATGACAATTCAATTTAACTGCGCTGTACTGTGAGTGTATGATCATCATTTCTGTATACGCAGTTAAAGCTTTCATAGACAATGACGGCAAGATGGTGCAGTATCCTTTAAGAAGGAGGTTGCATTTATTTTGCACATAGATTTCAAAAATCGAAACACTAACTTGAAAGTAAAATAGACCTAAACTCCCTTATTTTAAGGTTTGAGTTTGCCTATACAGCTGCACTAGTATCTACACATCCGAGCGGAAACGTAATGAATTAAAATCGTTGATACTGAATTTTTGACTTTAAATCAAGGAAGGACTTCTAGGTTCATTCTATACTGACGTTATTGCTATGATTCTCGAATTCTATCAAAACATTTATGGTGAGATGTAAATATATATCAAAAGCACGCATTTTCCCTACCTTGTGAGTTACATTGATGAAATTAGATTAGTTATTTCATAATAATATACTGTGATTTTTGTGCCTTAGAAGATTTATATGACATGTGAAATGTTTTACAGTAGTTTTTGTGTAAAAAATTGTAAGTATTAAATTAAATTGTTGTAATGGATATTTAAAATATAAGAATAAAGTTAAAATGCATTTACTTAAAACATATTTATTATCATGATAATCCTTAAACTACACTGTTTTTTAATAAATTTTCAACTTGCAGACACTTGATATCTTGAATTTGAACTTGATTTAGGTATTCCATTTAGCTTGAAATTAATCGGATACATATTTTCTTCTGTGCCGAATATTTTCTTTAAAGCTTCTCTGGCAGCCATTTCCTTAGCTGTTGCCACTGTTTCACCAAACCCTAAAATAGACATAATGTACTTATTACTAAAATATATTGTATGAAAAATTGGTCAAGTGCAAGTTAGACTTGCACATGGAGGGTTCTGTAAAATTATACAGGAAATAACACAATATTTTTTAAAATTTTCCTGGCAGTCATTTTGAAATTTTTATTATTTGTTGTTATAGTGGCAATAAAAATACACATTCTGTCAAAATTTAGAAATTGCTACCTATTGTGGTTCAAGAGATATAGCCCACTACACGCACACTACAGAAAAAAAAAACGGAACAAATTTAAAAGGTGTCACTTCCTCTATTAAAAAGTAAAAAGCTAGGTACTTTGAGTTATTGTCAAAATAGCTCTTATCATAAAAATTAACTTAACTAAAAATTAAAGAGCAATATTAAATTAATAATACCTGATGACAACATTTTCTTGTCCAAGTATAGACCAACTCTGTAGCAAGCTAGTAGTGTGTTTTTGCCAACTTCTCCAATCAACCTCGGTTCCAATTCACTGCCAGTTTTAGCTATCAGATCAGTCAACATTGTCCAAGGGTCTTCTATATACCAGAATTCATTTACATCTTGCCCTGGAAAGTATCAACTTAATAAAATATACATACAAGTGTAAATTAAAAATTTATAACACCCCCGACAAGTGAAGGTTACAGTAACTAGAAAAAAGCTGATAACTTTCAAACGGCTGAACCGATTTTCTTGGATGATAGCTAAGAACACTTTCGATCAAGCCACCTTTCAAACAAAAAAAACTAAATTAAAATCGGTTCATTCCTTTAGACGCTACGACGCCACAGACAGATACACAGATACACACGTCAAACTTATTACACCCCTCTTTTTGTGTTGGGGGTTAAAAATGCACATAGCTCATGCCCAACCACAGCTCTTCGGACAGCATATAGAAATGCATGTATGCAAGCATAGCTAGTGGTAAATAATATAATAATGCAGTATAGTTTACCTTGTAAATTTGTAATAACAAAGTCCCTCACAAAATGTGCAGCTTGCTCTTCACTGGAGGAACGTAGTAAAGCTCCAACAATAGCTCTAAAGGTATTTGCTAATATTGAGTTGTCTACTGGATATTCCTAAAATGTTAAAGAAACTTGTAGCTGTACAGGTATTTTAATTGTAGTACAAATGCAATTTAAATTGCACTTTGGTTTCAATTATCATGTATGCATAGTTAACTGTATCTAAACTGAATACTATCTACACAGTCTGCGAGTAATTACCATGCAGTTATATTACATGCAGAAAAAAATATTTACTTATTTTAGTCAAAAAGGTGTGTAAAAGCTAAATTAAAAAAAAATAAGACACGAATAAGACTGAGAATAGGTAATATTTGAAGTTTGAATATAGAAAACCATAAATTTTTATGTTAATTTATCGAATCAGAAAAAAAATCATAAGCCACAAGTCTGCCCTTAGCCAGGCTTATCTTACATCAGCTAAAATGATATCCTTTGTGCCAAGTTTCAAAGCCACGTTTGCTAGAATTTTCTCACTATTCAGATGACTACAAACACCAGCTATGCCTTCCTTGGGAAACTTTGGCAACACAGTCTCTAAATAAAGCTGAATATATTGTTCCATGAATTTTCTTCCTGAAAATGAAAACAATAACAAAAAACAACCTTCTTAGAAAATCTATATTTTTTATTCTACTGGGACTTGTGAAGCACACATGGGGCTCAGCATGTTACTTAAAGTGAACAGTATATGATTAGGTAATTGTATAACAGTATATGGTGTTGCGAATATCTTGCTGTCATGGCCATTTCACACAAGTGCCAACAAAAACTACAATGTTTCAACTCAATCAGCTGGACTATGTACAAACTCATAAGTAGCAAATAGGTAACAAACATCAATTTTTATGTCTTAAATAAGAATTATCAGCTAATTAATTTCCATACATTTTAAAAGCCTTACCTTCTTCAGCTAATTCTCTGTTGTCTTTCATTTTTAAATCAAATTCCATTTCTTTTTGCTTCATTTCCTCCTTGATTACATAAGATCGGTCGGTAAAGGCTTGAAGTAGAAGATCCGAGTCGAATTCTTCATTCAGACGTTTTCCGAAAGCGTAAAGCTCTGCTTCTAAGTTCCACTCTAAGAATGTGTTTCTTGGGTTCGTTACTTTACCACCCTGTTTATCTTCACGACGCTTTAACTCCATTAAAGTGGGTGCCACCCAACGGTGGATTTTTTGTCCTTAAATAATATTTTCATTAATATTTGGGGCAGGTACCTCTAGGATCAAAACTCAGTCAGGAATTAGGTTAGTTAATAATTAAATACACAACTTACTTTGTCCACCAATATAAACATTTTTGAAACTTTGCGTTACTATTGGAATATAACGTCTAATGAAAGCCATTGCAGTTTTTTTAACAGTAACTTGTTCAATTTGATTATATTTCCGCTCTCAAAAACAACATTTTTATTGCATTTATTTGTCAGTGTCAGTTGTCATGTGTCAATTCAGTTGTCATTTGCAGCCACAGACAGCCAATCATAGTCATAATCTATGACTTCTATGAGCCGTTGGCCAGTGTGGCCATTGATTAAATAATTAACTAAAGGTTTTCAAAAAGTGTTGCTCCCTGGCGAATCATATTTTAATAATAATATTTCACTCTAGTAGAAGCGAAGAAGATCTCAATTCTCAAGATGAAGAGATCTCAATTCACTCAGTCAATTATTCGTCGGGGCCATCGAAATATAAATAAGTATCTAACTAGTTAACTATATCACATTGGTCAGGGCGGATGCGCATAATTTATCCCAGCCTAGGCACGTAAGTCATTCATTAACTAGCCCAAAATTCAAAATTCATCATTTCACAGTTCACACAGGCAGTTTGTCTGTCTGAACTCCAACCCCTAGGATTTGTAAAGCACGAAGCTAGACGGTTGATTCGGTCAGTGATGATATCGTAGACTAGAGATCTTCAATAAAAAGTTCTTATAAATTATCCAAATTAAAAGATAGTCGAAATTCCCAGCTATCATCAACCATAATTTAATGTACTCTCTTCAATTCCGCACATCATTGGCGAAGTAAATTGCGCTCGTCTGGTGCAGCTTAAATTAAGTTGAAAGTACTTACCAATCTTTCGGTCCACCGTGTCATACAAGTAAAAAACAAAACTTGAAGAAGTAAAACATTATACAAAAACAATATAAAGAAGATTACAAATACAATATTAAAAAAATATTAACTTTAACTTCTTCGAGTCGCGAGAAATCCTCGTACCGAGCTAAAAAAACCGCGTTTCGTTTTGTTTGTTGGCGCTATAGTATGGTTGCTATAGAACGACGCTGATGTGTCGTAAAGAGTAGAAGTCATTTCTAAAGCCTGGAATAAAAAAAACAATAATTGATGTTAGTGGAGATTGCCAAATACCCTCAACTTTAGCTGATGGTGATAGAAATAAAAAACTTACACCAAGGGAAGTGCTTATGTGATAGGAATCGACTGAGCTATTTACACTCTGCAGTTTTTGGTCTGGCATTTCTTTCAAAACCGTGGTTTCCGTCGATCGCATCACTAAACACGACAAAAGCCTCCGAAGAAATGGTTTTTTAGGCTTAGAATCGCCAGCGTAAGGCGGTGCTTGGATTGACTTGGCCGAATCGTTCGCATCAGAACATAAAGAATACGCCGACGTTCCTAAGTTTGGCGTCGCAGACTTCTTATGACCTGTAATTTTTTTAGTAGATGTTTTAAGCACACTTCGACTCAATAATATCACAAATTCGAGTAGCAAAACAAATGTTTTAAGGACAGTCATCAACCACCAGCCTAGTTTAAAAACGCAAACACAAAATTGTGAGTTATGACCATCGATGTATATGGATGGGCCCTTCGAAGATAAAAAACGCGCTCAAAAAGTCAAGAGAAATTGCAAGTCTCTTGACTTTGTCAATGACGATGACGTAAGATTCAAGCGTATTTTTGCGGACGGAATTGAATGGGAAAGGCTAATCCATATACATCGATGGTTATGACGTCTTAATTGGATATTTTGATTCAATCATAGACCTACGATTTTTCTACATTTATGGATTCAATACAATTTCAGTAAATTTTTAATGGATGTTTTCCTACAAAACCCATGGAAAATTCGTAGTACAATATCCATATGCTCATCACCTTTAAAAATAGTATGAAGAGAAGGACTGGGTTTAGCATTAGCATTAATATTATTTTTATTATGCAAGCCATCCCCAAAGTGCGCGAAGGAAACTGTGTTTTTTTTCATGTATGCAACATTTGCATAGTGAATTTCCATAGATGATACCGTTTGTCGAGGAGTTGCTGCGAATGGCTTTATGTGTTTTTCCAATATATCTTTGTTTATATTGTTTCTATCAGCCGTAGAAATTCTTCTATCATTATTTTTATCAGCGCCAGAAATCATTCTACCCTTGTTGCTATCGGTACTAAAAATCATTTTATCGGAATGTTTTTGATTAGATTCGTTTTGGTTAGTATTGTGTGTCTTTATTTTTTGGGCTTTGTAATTATTCTGTTGTAGTATTGGCTTAACTTTTATTTCACCGACAGAAATAACATTGAAATTTTTCAAATTACAAGATTTACGCTGGTTAATTGTACATTGTATTGTTTTTTTAACCTTTTCGTATTGTTTCCGAGTTAGAATAATAGGCTTTTGCTTAGCAAATTGTTCTATTTGTAAAAATACCGTAGAGTCTCCTAACTTCAACTTATATGCCTAACATCGGCTAAAATTTAAAAAATTCAATATTTTTTTTCCTTTTATGAAAACACTAATTGTAGTGATTTGGGAACATCGATGTATAAGGATATGCCATTCCCATATAAATCCGTTTACAAAAATGAGCCTATAAAAAAATAAATATTACGTCATTGAACTCGTCAGTGAATTTGACGCGAGCGTCAACTCTCTATTATTAAAAAGAACAAGGATGGAATGGAGCTGTTTTGTGCAATATTTCGTCAATTTTTTTTTTTGCGTTAAAAATATTATTAGTGCAGATATGAGCATGTAATGAATCTAACAAAGAATTTTCACAAATAATATGTAATAATATAAACCATAACCAAAAAAACTTCTGTAGTACGGAACCCTCTATCAATGCGGCAGCTTCGCCGTAGCGGATGCGGAAGCCCGCAAAATCGCTAAAATATAACTACGTCATACGTACGACGTATACATACAAAATACACACATCGTTAAATAGTTAAACACATACGTAAACATACATAGTTAAATACATAAAAAATACATATAAGCATGTATACACTCAAACATACATGTATAGTTTTCGCGACTTGCAACATCCGCATCCGCGTGACTATCCGCATTGATTATTATTATTGTAGATGCAGATGTGGATGCCCAAATCAATGCGTAACCTTCACAATTGCGGGTGAGGATGCGAATATCGGAAACATCGCTAGTCTACTAGTACAGATATACATACATAGTAAAACAGTTAATTATATACAAACATACATAGTTAAATACTTACAAACATACAATCATAGTTAAATATATTCATGATCATAAGTAGTCTGTCATACGCGAATAAAAAGTTTTACTTCAAAAAAAATAACACGACTCCATTCTTTCTGTATTCCAATTGTACGATATTTTTGCGGCAAATATTTAATCATAGCAAAATTAAAAATATACCCAGCTTATACGTTAAATTAAATGAGAAAACGATATACTTACGAGTGAAATGTTATTCCATCTTTTTTTTGATGGATTTCCGTACGGTTTTTGCAAGATTTGACCGCACATGACGGCATTTTCGACAGTCAAAAACACGTGCGATACGATAAAGCGTGTGCGGCCGACTGATGCGTGATAAAGAGACTTTTGCCAATTCTCTTTAACTTGTGAGCGCATTTTTTTTCTTCTAAGGGCCTATCCATATACATCGATGTTTGGGAAGTATACATATTTAATCATGGCACCATTGCAATGTCATTTGTCAAAATATTGATGGCCATTTTGTCACAATCGTGAGTAACTTCGGATCACGCACACGCTTCTTTTTTACCGACCCCGGAAATTTGTGTCATTACTCAATACTGCTTGGAGGTAAGTTTTTTAAATCTTTACTACAGTTTACTCATATAATCCATTACCAAAATTAAAAAAATCATTCAGATATGTTCGTTAACTACAGAAATATTAGGGCAGACAATGTTAGGATACAATCTGTAATGTGATGTTTTTCTAACTTCGTCTGCCCTTAGGGTCGTCAAAATTAAAATAAGAACTTTCTTTTTTTTGTACTATACTTATATGAAAAAGTACCTGGTCTGTATTTTTTCTTACTCTATACCCTCTATACCTATTTAAAACTGTTATGTATCTGAATAATTACCAAAACGTAGATATATTGTATAAATAACTATGTATTTCCTACATAACAAAATGTAAAGTAAGTTGATAAAAGAGTTGATTTCTGGCGCATTTAAGGTGTTTTAAATTAATGTTTGATAATAAAAGGTTTCTTTAAATATAATGTTACTAGGTTTTTCCTGTGGCGCTGCCTGCGTGAATGTTGTTTTTTTTATTGATTCCGCATGAACCATGGCTTTTTCACGATAAAAAGTAGCCTGTGTATTAAGTCAGGGTAAAATTTATTTCCATTTCTAATTTCAGCCAAATAGGATAAACAGTTGAGACTTGTGATGTAGGAGAACTCCTGAAGGAGGATATTTTATCCTGAAATCCACGGTTTCCGCGGGATTTATCATAAACCAAAGTTCACGCGAGTGAAGCCGCGGGCAAAACCTAGAAATTTTATAAGAAAAAACTTTTATTAACAGACATGCGCCAACTACTCGTAAAAGTGCTAGAAATGAACTCACTTTTTATATTTGAAGAAAATTAACAATTACAATATATACCACTATAAATTTATATTTGCAATAGTCGATTATTTTAATTTTATTTACAGGTAATCAAAAAACTCTAGACATGAATCGAGAATTCGTAAAAAAGAAAAAACGATCATATACAGTTGCTCACAGCCTAGACATGTTGGATTTAGCATTAGAATGCCTAAGAAAAAGACAGTTTTACGATTACTACGATTAAAGTGTTTAATTCATTCATCATATTTCATTTTTATTTACGATATCTTTGTGCCACCCCTGAATTTAAGAACGATTTTGGACAAAGTACGCCCTAACTTCGTCTACCTAAATAAAAGTATAAAATATATAAAATTAAAAGGCATTAAGATAGTGTATTTGGACTTTTGAATAATTTTATCTTATTTATATTTTTTTGATAAAATTGGCATTATGTTTAAAATAAATTTCCTATGCATAGATGAAGTTTGGAATTTCACCTTAACTTCGTCTATTTTTTTAACGGTCATTAGCTTGCCTAAACTATAAACAGTAGGTACACTTTCATACACACATAAAAAGAACTATTACCATTGGACGATGTTTGTCAGACATAACAGATTTTTTTACATCCGATTGGCGGAAAATTTGAAAAAACGGTCAAAAGCAGACGAAGTTAGGGAACTCTACGGTACTTGTACATTGCGATTCAATATTACATTCTGTTCTGTAAAAGATTCTTTATGTGGTGCGCGTGCAGTTACATCTTCCTTCGATAAATTATTGTTTTCTTGTTTGTCAAGTACACGCCGTTCGTTGCTAGCCGATAGTTTACCAGACAGTGTATCGGAAGAAGCTTTGGGTGCTACCTTACAAACTTCTTTCTTTTTGTTCAATGCCTGAGTTCCTCTTTCCTCTGTTTTTTTTACTCCACGTTTTTTCGATAGAGTTTTCGATGCTGTTGATATTCCTTGAATGCTTTTTTTTCTTCTTAAACATTCTTTTGGTAATTTAGAAATGCTATATCTGGTCATTATTCCTTTTGAACTGCTAAAATATAATAAAATTACAAAAAAAGCAATTAAACCAGCATTAAACTAAATAAGTAAATACTTAATTTCAATCAAATAAATAAAAATGAACCGTTTTTTACTACAGCAACAGTATTTTCTCCTTTGGTTTTCGTGATGACTATAGAAGACTGTATGATCCTACAGAAAACAAAAGTAAATAAATAATAAATAAATCTTTAAATACTGATTAATTTATCATTAAAACAGACTAATGTTAAACCCTGTCTCCTGTGAAAGTAATAACTATATATTATAATGAATATTCGTTTGGATATACCTACTACATATATCAAATATACAAAAATTTAATAATGTCGTTAAAATTAAATTAGCGTTAGAAGTTGATCCCCTAATAATATTCATTTTTAACAAATATAAGCATTCGATCATATTATGTAGTTCTTACTCAATCTAGTATTAAAAATCCCAATAATTATAACGTAAATAACCAATGTATTTAGCATGTAGGAAGTTGCTACAGCAGTTTTCTTAGTAATGAGGGTAGTTATTGACAAAAAACATAAGTGTTGTCATACTTAATGATCAAGACACACGGTCGTGATCGTGTGTCGAAGTAAAGTTCGAATAAGAATCTTATAAGAACGGCGACAGACGGCCAGTGTGTATAATTAATATAGATATTAGATACCTTGGTCATTGCATTTCCATCTTTCGTCGGGTTCCGTGTATTACGTACAATACCCAATAGCTCTCTTATTTCTTTATCTCTCTCATTTGGGTCTGGTACTGAGCAATCATCACCTCGATAGTGCTTGACTGGAGCTGTAAAAATAAGCATACTTTTTGAAATAACTTCATTAACTTATTGAAATAATAAAACACGGTCCCGTTTTCTTTTACATTGGCTATTACTCTTACCTATGAAATCTGAGTTGATGAACGAATTATCTTTGCCTCTGATTTGAGTCAGCTTTGGACGCGAACCTGCTCGACCTTCTCGACTGAAATGTATAACTTTTATCGTATTGTATGGATGCTCTATAGTGAGTCATTTTTAGTGAAAGAACGGCTTATTTTTAACAAACCTCAATCATTGAGGTTTGTTAAAAATAAGCCGTTCCTGCACGAAGCGAAATATCACACTTCTGTGCTATAACTAATATTTATCCAGAAAAATTTAGAATTATTTAGGTTTTTAAATATAAGTATAAAAAACTAAAAATTCTACCTGTGACAAATTTCTAAACTATCTCTGACATGTAGTCTTGTTTCTTTTGGCACAGCTTTGGAAATTTTTTGCGTCTCCTGTAAATAAATATTGAAAAGCAATAAAATATAACAAATGTAGCGTCATTAATTTTGACTATTAAGTATATAAAACACAATTAACTTACTCCTGAGTACGTAGGTATATTTTTAATTTTCTCAGATAACATCAAAAAGTTTTCGGTAGAATTTATATCAACTCCATCCGCAGTACTATGTGTCGGAGACTGCATTTTTAGGGTTTTTCTCACTGACAGACCAGTGTCAAAATTACTTTGCTCAAGTAAAACATCGTATCGTTCCCTATCACCGTTAATGTTTATTGCAACCCTAGACGTATCAACCTTAGGGGCAAAAAGTTTTATTTCCGCGTTATGTTGGTCTATTTTGCCGACACCTCTCAAAAAATTGTTTACAAGTGCTCGCTTTACTTATTTCTTTTCAGTTTCTTTAGGATCACAGGCTTTAGAATTATGTCCAAGATTTGCAAATTCTTGGTTTCCTAACCCTGTAGAGTAAGGGCAATAACAGCTTACGTCTTTTTTGAAATTATTTACTCGGTGCTTAGATTTATTTTTGCTGTCTTTATTTTGAGTTGAAAGTATGTGCTGGGGACTAACCTTATTCATATTGTTATTTTTTCTTAAAACATGATTACCCGTTTCAGCTATTAAAGATTTATTTGGTACAGTTTTAGCTGGGGAAGGGGATCTACTGCGAGGTGACCTGTGTTCAGAGTTATCAACAGACACCGCATTGTTATCCCTTAAATGTCTCTTCATTGCTTTTGATTTAATATATTTCAAATTTAAAGATTTGTTTGGTACAGTTTCAGCTGGGGAAGGCGATCTTCTCTGAGGTGACCAGTGTTCAGAGTTATTAACAGACACCGCATTACCATCCCTTGGCTGTCTCTTCATTGCTTTTGATTCAATATATTTCAAATTTAAAGATTTGTTTGGTACAGTTTCAGCTGGGGAAGGCGATCTTCTCTGAGGTGACCTGTGTTCAGAGTTATTAACAGACACCGCATTATTATCCCTTAGCTGTCTCTTCATTGCGTTTGATTCAATATATTTCAAATTTAAAGATTTATTTGGTACGGTTTTAGCTGGGGGAGGCGATCTACTCCGAGGTCTATGTTCAGAGTTATTGACAGACACCTCATTATCCCTTAGCTGTCTCTTCGTTGCTTTTGATTCAATATATTTAAAATTTTTAGCTATCTTTTGTGGTAAAGGTGGTGGTTGAATAATTTTCACTGGGCTATCTTCTTTATCATAGGGTCTTGGGTAAACGGATATAATAACTAGTGGACTTTTACAATCTTTAAGGACGTTATCTTGATGTTGGATATTAAAAGTATTATTTTCAGAGGTTTCAACGTCGCAATTGCATTGAGCTACTGTATTTTTGAAACCTTTGGGTAGTTGGTTAAAATTTACTTGTGTAGCTTGTGCTATATTTCTGTAACATTGTTTAATAATAATAATTAATTATATTATGACGATTGTTTATGGGACTTATTTTTTAAAGGGAATATGACATATCACTTGCCTATGTTCCTTACGATTTGGGTCAAGATTGATGCAATTATATGCATAACATAGATCAGTTTGAATATTTGAATCTTGGTGACTGTCAAAACATAAATATTATAGTTATCAGCAGTAGAATTTATTTTAATGCCTGATGGAAATTTAAAATTATTATGTATAGCTGCATGTTAGCTAAATAGTTCTTACCGTGTCCTATATTCATCGTTATCATCTAAAGAAAACCCAGTTGTTTTTAATTTTGAAGTGAATCTGGAAAAGTGGTTAAAATTTACAGTGTGTAGTTTTTAAAATTATGAATTACTAAATGATACCCTCGACTTAATTTGCGTTGATCGAGGTCTTTAAAAAATTCCGTGGAAACTCTTTGATTTTCTGAGAAAAAAAGTAGTCTGTCCCTCACCAGAATAGATCTATCTTTAGGTATACCAAAATATGACTAAATTGGTTAAGCGAATGGCCCTTGAAAAGCTATCAGTCAGGCAGACACACTTTCACATTTACCTATAATATTAGTGCGGAAGCTGTATTACAAACTTACGCTGGGGCATTTCTGTTGATGTTTGGACGATTTCTATTCGTGGTATTAACCAGTTGCACATAATTTGTTGTGACTGAAAACAGCGCAATAATTATAAATTTTCAATCTATGTATGTAAACTTGTGTTTTGTGATAATTTATGAAAACAAGCTTACTGGGCTTATCATTGACTGTCGCAGCGCATTTTAAAACATATTGATCATCTCGGGTTAATCCAAGTTGGCCAACTATTGTAACTTTGCTTTTTTGTGCATTCACACTTTCAGATTCTTCATAATTTTTATTATTTTGACAAGCACCACCAAAATTGCTATATTTATGATTATTCGGCTCAGTTTTTTTATTATTATGATTCTTTTTCTCCATATTTAATGAGCTTATTAACCGTTTAGAATTCGTAATATGTTGTGTAGAAATATCTTCATATTTCGTATTAAAGAATTTGTTTGATAAATTCGTACTTTTGGTCGACTTTAATGCATACAATTTTTCACGTCTTTTTCCTTTTACCATGACATAAACGTTTTGAATTTTAATGGAACTCTCTTGATTTGATACTGTATTTTCAAGCTTTTTCGTCGTTCTTTCACGACACTTGTTAAATACTTTGGATGTCTGAGTCTCAGTTGCTTTTGGTATAACGGTTACTTTTATCATAGGTTTATCTTCAATTGTACAATTTTTTCCATGTTCTTTACTAACTGACAAATACTTAATGGTATTACAACTCTTATTAATCGAATTAACAAGAGAGTGCTGCTCATGAATCAACTGTAATTTCAATAGATTAATGTTTTTTTTTATTATATTACAACCAATGTATGTATTAAATAATTATAATACTTACTTAAGTTTCACAAAATATATTAACGGCTAGGAAGCAAGGACTAACCTCCTCCGTCGTTTTGTTTAATATAACAGAAGAACAAGTCCGTTTATCTGATTCGTGTGATATGGTTGATGATCTAATTTGTCTTGTTATTTTCTTATGACAATCTTTAATTAATCGAATATCAGTTTGCCATGCAGTTTGCTCTTTAAAATCTCGACTAAATAACAAATTTGTTTCATGAGTCCCGTTAGACTTCTTCACTGGGGGGATAAGGTAATCCAGTGAATCTGAAGGTAAATAACAAACAAAAATGCAAAAAAAGTAAAACAAAAATATAAAAATAAAACAAAATGTTAAATGAAACAAATCTGACCAAATGTATCAAAATGTACGCTACAATCGCCCATGTCGTAAATTTTGAGGCTATTTTAAAATTATCAACATTATTTTTAATATCGAAATAATTTTGCCACCACGACATTGACACGTCTATGACTGACATCATGATATGCAAAGAGTATGTATCACTACGTGATATGACCCAGACACTTCAATGTTTCACGATAATAAGAGAAAAGTTCCTACTTCTTATTTAAATGCCAAAAAAGTAACTATATAAGTAACTGAAGTAACTAATATGAAAACATTATGAAAACTGAAACATGACATGAAGGGAAGGATTATTAATGACGGCAGACAAATATTTATTTCAATAAGCGGAGTCATATTTTTCAAATTCAATTCATACAAATACCTATCCATTAAATCCGGGGGATTACTTAAAAGCGGAATTAATGAAATAATTTAGCGCAAACTGTACTTAACTACTATTCTTTAAGAATTTGAGGGTAGTCAGTAAAATGATTCTACTATCTATGGATGACAAGCTGTTGCAATTTTTATTCTGTGATCAACTGACGTTTATGATTTATGTATTTCATAACGTACAACCAAGTGTACAACTCACGGGTCACGAAAGTAAATTATCAGTGCAAAAAAGCAATAATTTCGCTAAATACTTATGTGTACCTAAGACACAACAACTTTATACATGCAACCTAAGTAACCACCTACTAAATTTTTAAAATCAGACACCTGAAATGATGATCCTGGAGGATCGACTGATCACCCAAATGATTATACCCGTCTCTAATAATACGTTTTTTAATACGAAATGGGAATCTAATAGGGAACAACTATGCGCTTATGACATGCTCTACCACCCTCCAGATTACAATCCTAAGTCCGCTAGATCTGACCGTCAGGAACCTAAGATTATTCGCCAAAACATTTGGGACCAGGTATTTACCTACCTAAGCAATCCATCCATTCCATATAGGTAATAAAATATATAATTTAGGTAGGTAAGCGAATAACGATTACCCAGCTGATTTGTTTTTGTAGGTACAATCAGTCGTACGCCTCGTGTTCAAAATAAACTCACTTGTTGTTTATAGCGGTGATAGTCTAGTGGTTAAGACGTCGGCTTCCAATTCAGGAGGTCGGGGGTTCGATCCCGAGCATGCATCTCTAACTTTTTGGAGTTTGCGCCCTTTAAACAATTTAATATCACTTGCTTTAACGGTGAAGGAAAACATCGTAAGGAAACTTGCATGTTCTCCTTATTGTTCTCAATGGTGTATGAAGTCTACCAATCCGCACTTGGCCAGCGCGGCGTGGTAAACTATGGCCTAAAATACCCTTCTTTTAGTAGTGACCCGTAGAGACCCTTTTAGTAGTGGGCCGGTGCTGATGCTGATGATTCGCATGCACTGTAATTTTACCTGTACTATTATGTATTCTGAGCTTTTACCTTACTTTCTATTGATTACAGATAGATTTGTCTTTACTCTTTACTTTGGGTACCTACTAGGTAAATAGGTATGTTACGACCGGACCGTTTCCAATCCGGCAGGGCTGGTTGATCCGCTCCTGAATGACGTCTTTCTTAATTAAGGCATTCCGAACCTGCTTTTGACGATTCAAAAGAACTTGAAAAAGTCTAATTGAATAAAAATATTTTGAATTTGAATTTCGTGAACCTCTGGGCTCCACGAGGGTACGGAGTGTAAATACCTATACCTACTCGGCTATGACAGCAAGTATTTCTTAAGTTTCTAGTTCAGGTATCTACCTAACATAAAAAAAAATTAATGAACTGAATTAAATCTTCTATCATAGGAATTCCACAAAGGCATTGCTTCGACGACGCACTTTCAGCTTGGTCGGCCGAAGTGGAAACCCTTAGATTTGCCAACAAAAGAATTTGTTAGAGTCCAAGGTTAGCAGTTAGCACTTTCTTCTTGTACCGACTTTATGATTGGTAAATTTGTCCTGTCAGACCTACCTACGAGTACCTAAGTACAAGAACGAATCTTTTTTTAAAATTCAGATAAGTAATTAAGTACAACTTAACCCTTGACTGCAATCTCACCTGGTGGTAAGTGGTGATGCAGTCTAAGATGGAAGCGGACTAACCTGGAAGGGGTAGGGCTGCAATTTTTATTAAACCCATACCCCTTTGGTTTCTACACGGCATCCATTCGTACCGGTACGCTAAATCGCTTGGCGGCACGGCTTTGCCGGTAGGGTGGTAACTAGCCACGGCCGAAGCCTCCTACCATCTTACTCCGAGATAAATCGTTAATTCGGTAGGTAGGTACCTACACCAATTAGAAAAACTTTTTTTACTGAAATGGTTGGCCTGGTGACTGTAACGGCTGCGGCCATTTACGTTTTGGATATCTCCCAGGTTGCTTTTTGTGTAGGAAAATTATTTGGAAGGAAAACTTTCAGAAGTACATAATCCTAAGTAGGTAACTAAATGAAAAATATGTTTGTATTTCAGTGAAAAACGAGAATCCCCATATGCGCATTCACGGCGTTCTGGAATGGGCTGTGCTTCTTAACGAAGGCAAACCAAGCTTATGTGATTGATAAATACCTTACCTATGTACTTTACTTTATAACTTATCTCATTTATTACATACACCTACTTACATAATAATATTAAGTTGGTACTTATCTGATGGCTTCGACTAGAGTGATAGATAGGTACCTACCTAACTACCTCGTTGAATAGAATTTCAAAAACATTATCAAATTCTTTAGAACAAGTTTCTCTAAAAATATATCGTGTTACGTATCTACCGAACGTGTTTTTAACACTTTAGCGGTAATTAGGTTGAAATTTTTCAGCATAATTACCTACCTAATTAAGGCGATAACCATGGAGCTAAGAATCAGGCTTAGTTTAGGTACTACTAAGCCAACGAATTTGTATTTTTCTATATTTACCTTATTTATTTTTAACTAGTTTATACCCGCGACTTCTTCCGCGTGGACTAAATAAATTTCAACCCCCTATTTTTCCCGCTTAGGGTTGAATTTTTAAAAATCCTTTCTTTGCATACGTCTACGTCATAAAAGCTATCTGCATGCTACAGCCCGTTCCGTCCAATAGTTTGAGCTGTGCCTTGATAGATCAGCCAGTCAGCTCTTTTTTATGTATTTAGAAGAATATTATAAGCATGAAAAATAATATTATAAAAAAGCTGATAGCCAAGATAGGACATCCGCCTCCTGGAGTTTGGGGGTTCGATCCCGGGTAGGCATCTCTAACTTTCGGGGTTATTGCGTTTTAAGTAATTAAAATATCATTTTTAATTCCTTAAATCATCGTGAGGAAACCGGCACACCTGTATATCTCCATAATGTACTCAAAGGTGTGTGAAGTTTATCAATCGGCACTTGGCCAGCGTGGTTGACTATGGCCAAACCCCTTCTCAACTAGGGAAACACATAGGTACCTACCTACTGCACCCCGAGGAGGCGAAAAACAACTCGGCCAAGAAGCTGCTGTTTCTGGCGGCAATTAGTATTGGACGAGAACTGTAAAACGGTGGCGATCACAATAGATCGGCAACGGTCAAAGTGATACAGGGTCTGAAGCGCCCTGCGTAGCCGCCAAACCAACAAGATGAAACCCCTTCTCATTCTGAGAGGAGACCCATGCTCTGTATTGAGCAGGCGATGGGTTGACTTGGTCATGATGAGGAAAATAATATATCCTCTCTACAATCAAGCGCTAAGCGTGTGGTATTATCTATAGATGTATTTTGTCCAGCACACAGAACAAATGAATACTAAAAGCTAAGTAGACTTAGCTGATTCCTACAATAACAGGTGGCATTTGAACTACGAAGACTACGAATCTACGTTTTCAGTAAAAACTAAGATTTTTTTGTATATATAAAAATTAAAAACACTGATAATAATGAGAAGAGTTTATTATAAAAAACGCAATAAGTACATACGTGATTGCATAGTAAATGGTTACATTTCTAAAACTTAATAAATTGCCATATAATAAGTATGGTTGGACCTTATTTTTAACTCATAATTCATACTTAAGTTAATTACAGTTGTCTGCTAAAACGGAATGATTTTACTTAATACTTTGTTAAATCATTCATTATAATATCAATCACTCTTTTGAATCAACTCTTAATAATTTAACTTTTTGATAGTTTAGAGCTAAACTATCGCAAAATTAAAACAAAATCAAGATAATTTAAGAAGTTTAAGACCAAGATAATTTTATTAAGTTGTAATATCATAATTTTACAACATATTGGTTGAGGTACATTTTAGCTGAGCACGATAAATTAGTGTTTTGAAAAATATAAGGCCCACTTGCACCAAAATCCTTGATCACGTTTAATTTCTAATGCAGTCACTTTTTGACTTTATTTCATGGTTGACAAGAAAAAGACGATAGAAAATTTAATTTAAACTGGTTTAAAATGTTGATGCAAGTCGACCTAAGTGACTTATGTTGTAAGTTTATGTGTCCCTATAAACTGTATATGTATACAGCCCACATAATATACAGGATACAGATCCAATGAATACTAAATGCATCAATAAATCAAACGTCACACCCAATGTTCATGGGCTTTTAGGATTATGTTAGCATTAATTTGTTATGTCCACATGCATCGGTCTAAAACTATAGACAAATTTCAGGTAGCGTTTGTTGAATCGAGGTGAACAACATAAATGACAAAATTTTGACTAAAACGCAACGTATGGTCATAAAATACACGCAATGACGCATTTTGCGACAAAATCTGTTTGTATTCGCTTTCACATTTACTATGGATAAGAGCCAACCTCAAATCATGACCACTGTAATGACTCATTTCCTGTTTTTTGGTAACACCATACAACACTAACTATGAGGAAACCAGTTGGCGTTTCCGATCATATCTTTTTAACGATGTAGTCTTAAACTTATATTAGCTCATGTAATTTTCTGGAATTAATTAGTAAGTATATCATCATTTATCTCCCTAAACAAATGCATATAATATAAAATCAATCAAAATGCAACAAATCCATATATTATGTAGTACCTATCTATCTTTAGCACCTCGCTGACATTCGAGATTGTTGAATTCCATACAATCATAACTTAATATCTAAACAGATTCCTCTGATACAAAGTGGATTAGTTTTTGTGAATAGGTATAACATAAATACATAGGTAAGTATAACATGATTACAAAATTTTAATAAAAATTGATAAAATATTAATAAGGCAGGTTTTAACGAAATTAGCAGGTTTAAACATATTATGTATATAGATTTGGAAAGTCTACAACTTGAAAAGGCCAACAAAACGTTGCAATTACACAAAATAAAATTTTACAGAAAAACGAAAAAAAAAAACTGAATGAAAGCTGCTGAAACATTTTAATCCATATTGGAGCTTTGAACTCTATTTTAACACAATTTTATGGCATTTTGCTCAGAAATAAATGATTTCGATTTGTATTCCAGATCTTTAAAAAAGTATTTTCCTCAGAAGCATAACTACATCATTTTGTTCACCGCCTCCTCATTAATTTTTCACTTATCTTTACCCATTACCTTTTTATGGATGAAATTATTTATCCCAATTAAGAAAACTCAATTCGGGATAGCTGTTACAACTAATGAAATGGACCTTAAATTTGGGGCATAATAACAAACCTGCCATATTAAATACATCTTAATCTTATTGTTCGTCCTTGTCTTTGGCGCCGTGTTTGAGAATTCGCGTGAACTCGACATAGTCGAAGAGCCCGTCGCGTATGGGCGCCTCGCGGAGCATCTCGTCCACGTCGTCGTCGGTGAAGCGGTCGCCCATGGTGGTCAGCAGCTCGCGCAGACGCTCCTCCGGTATCACGCCCGTGTTCTCTTCATCAAAACACCTTGAAAAACGTTGGATAGAAGCAAGTGTTACCATGACACACAAGGAACAACAAGCATAATCCATACTAATATCATAAATGCGAAAGTGTGTCTGTCTATCTGCTAGCTTGTCACAGCACAACAGTTTAACTGATTTTGATGAAATTTTGAACAGAGTTAGCTTACATCCCGGGGACGGACATAGGCTACTTTTATGATGGAAAAGCCAAGAGTTCCTACAGGATTCCTGAAGACGCATCCGCTTAACCGATTTACATGAAATTTGGTAATGTAGTATATGATGTATATGATGTAGTATATGATGTAGTTTGCCCAACCTCTTATCCCGCAAAATCTAACAGTTCCCAAGGAATCTTTAAAACCCTACGCGGATGCAGTCGCGGGCATCCTCTAGTTTGCTATGATCCGCCAAAACAGACGAATCTCTATGGTACAACGTGCAGCATGAGATGCACACCTCCTGCTTTCCATTAAGGCAGGAAAAGTAAGCAAGCAATATACAACACAACATAGCCTAGCTTAGCTAGGGTGGAAGATGGACACGCGTTTACACCCTAGGGTAGTTGTTTATTTATTTATTTATTTATTTATTTATTTATTATGAGGTACGCCCACGGCATGTCCACAAAACACTTAAAAAATACAATAGACAGTCAGTCTTATTCAGTGTGACACACCACTTACGGGCACACACAACTTATGCGGGTAACACAATGAATAAATGACCGATCGCATAATATTAGCATATAATAAATTTGGAAAAAATATATAGCTCCGAAGGATAATAAAACAAAAACAAGATAATATTAACAAATATTTCCTAAAAATAATGACTGAATTTACTTATTACTAAATATTTTTTATCAGTTTTTAATTATTAACTATGCAAATACTATGTTTTAAGTCCTTTACGTTCCAAAATGAATGAAATAGGTCATGTAACCTTTAGCATACCCAAAAGCATTTTTGATGACATCTTCAGGATCAGTTCCTTGGAGGCGCTCACCAAACAGTGTGAGGAACATAGTGAAGTTGATGGGCCCCGGTGCCTCATTCATCATACCCTCCAGATAATCCTCTGCTGGGTTCTTGCCTGCATAATGGTATTAATTTCTTAGTTCATGTAAGACTAGCTGGTGCCCGACTTTGTCTGTGTTATTATACAAGATTTATTGCACAAGAAATTCAATTTTCATGGTGGTCATTTTGATTTTTTTATATATATTTGTTGTTATAATGGCAATACACATTCTGTGAAAGTTTCAACTCTCTACTTACTAAGGTTCTCTGGATTTAGCCCGCTAACAGACGGATGGACGGACAGCGGACTGTGAATGCTTAGTAAGGTTCCAATAGCAACCGTTGGGTATGGAACCCTAAAAATTGACACCTTTTGCCTGATGAATATAACATTTGTAGAGGCATGCAGCCTCTTTTAAGACTGGCAGCTGCACAAGAAGCAACACACTTTGCAGCTGTCACTTAGAGAACACAATTTGAATTCGGAACGATTCAAAATATCTTGCTGGCCTGGACGAACCCCGGGCAGCGGTTTCAACGAATTCACCTTAGAAACATCAAGACCGCAACACCTCGGTCTAGCATCAAGCGCCGGCCCTCGTTTTATACCACAGTTTTATTATAACTACAGCCATATTGTAAATAATTGTTCATATAATACAAAGTGTAAATATGTAAGCAGCATTTCATTTATCAGTAACATTCGCTGCTACACATTGTACAATGTTTTTTAATAAAGAAAATTATGAACATACTAGTCTGTGCTAGTATGTAGTACTTAATCTTTACATACAAGAATATATAGAAAAAATTATATTCATCCATTTTTCACATCTGTTTGATTCATCGTTCAGTAAAAATACAGTCACATTTAAAAATACAATGAAATTGTAAAGATAGGCATTATTGTTGTACGTGACTTACCAAGAGAAGCAAGCATGTCATGGAGGTCATCTTTATCAACAAAGCCATCCCTGTTCTGATCAATCATGTTAAAAGCCTCCTTAAACTCTGCAATCTGAGCTTGGTCGAACATAGCAAACACATTGGAAGTGGCGCGCTGGGCTCTCTTCTTGTTGGTGCCACGGCGGCCGGCTGTCTTGCGGGACGACATGATTTACTGTTGACAGTAAAACTTACATGGGTACTGGGTAAAAACATTCTATTGATGATAATTCAAAACTGAGAATAGGTAGGGAAGTAGGGTAGTCTTATTCACAGTAAGTACTGCTTTCATTTTTGACATACAACAATATTGAAATGCCTATTGAAAAAGGAAGCAAAGAAATTTATGGAGTACTTATCATCGTTAGAACTGAATAACATCTTACTCTGACTATCTTTTGATTGTATAAAGTTATAGTTGGTCTCTCGACTTCTAGGAAATAGAGTTAGTATACACAGACTTTTAGTTAAACAATTTTATGTGTGATTCTTTAAATGACTTTGCATCATTTAACTTGTGTTCACAGCATAAAAATATTACTGTAAGATTTACACATATGTAGTAACAGAATTGTTTCATTAATAATGTATTTAAGGATATTTCTTCAGACTTTTTTTGGTAAATTTCTAAAAACAGGTAGCAAATTGAAATAATGATTATACTTTTAGTTAAGTAAATGACTTAATTAAAGTTGGATACATAGTACATACAAAGTAATGAATACTTAAACAAGCCCTTATCATATACTGAACACCAGCAAAATCTGAATTCCACACTTCCAGAAATACCTTTGTGAAAAATATCGTGTGACAAAGATTCAGATGCTTCAGATGTCAGCAACCGCAGCGGTGAGTCACCTCAATACATTTACCCATACCTGCTTATTTTAAATCGAGAACGAAAACGACTGTAACTTTAAGTAGGACACAATGTCACAACAAACGATCTCAAATAAACTAAATAAGTAGCATACCATATAAGGTATCGAATTCACAGCACAGGCTTTGACTCATGCAAGGATAAAACGAGTATTGCAAACACTGCACCAGATGTTATAAAACTTATAGTTCTAGAAACAAAAACGCCATACTCTTACTTGTTATTTCTGCAAAGTGAAGTAAAATAGTGAAGATTTGGTTCACAATTATTTAAATGATGTAAAAAGTAAAATTAATCTTTCAGTTCCTTTCGTCCGTAGTCCGTCCGTGGCGTATACTACAATATATGTATAGCAGACTATAGTGTATAACACACTGACACAGCCGTATATTTTGTATATTATTCACAGACCAGTGGACCAGGAATACCCATGAGGAATACAGAGTACAGGATTTATATTGGCTGTGATTAGTGGTGATTTTTTTTTCTTCTCTCGTCTGGCTTTACACTGATTAGCCAATGTCAAGTTTGTAGAGTTATGGAAACTATATGTATATGTATGGACTTCGTCTGTGCCGGCGCCCGCCGACATACACACGGCGCCCCTTTAGAGCGCTTCCCAGTCAGTTCCACCACAAATAAACACCATCAGAACACAAAAACCGGCCACTTCTAACAAAAAAAGCATTCCAAAAAGTCACAACACGCGCGCCTGCAAACGCCACCACAGACGAAGTCCTTAGTGGTGATTATTATGTTGGTAGGTAGGTGTAGGTACAGACAAGGACTTCGTCTGTGTTGGCGTTTGCTGGCGCGCGTGCGGTGCCTTTTTGGAGTGTTTTTTCTTTTTTTTGTTAAAAATGGCCGGTTTGTGTTTCACTCTACGGTTTCACTGGTGTTTTTTGGTGCTGGATCTGACTGGGTAGTACGCACGTATGTAGGGGAGCGCCGGTACAGACGAAGTCCATACTTATATAACTTCCCTAACTTGTAAAGAACTACAAACTTGACATTGGCTAATCTTTGTAAAGCCAGACGAGAGAAAAAAAAAGGTACAGACAACATATTATCTCTGTAGAGGCACCAGCGAGTAATCACTTTAGAGGCTACGCGTGCCACGACGTAGCGTAATTCGTTAGTTGCATCTAGCCCGTTGTATCATGTTGACGTTTACAAATTGTAACTTAAAATTGTGAATTATAATATATATATTTTTTAGTGTTCATTTCTTTTGTTTTTCTTTCTACCCTGGTAGAGAACACGGCGCTATATATACATCAAATATCTGTACAAATATACCTGTACATTGGTGACTCGGACTTTGAACTACCAGGGTAGCGCGTGTTAATTTTCTTAATTAAAATAAAGTAAAGTAACGTAAGCTAGGGCAACTCAAATTAACACGTGTAAGGAAGTGAAAAACTAAAACACTTTAAAAATGGCGCAACCTACGACAGTAGTGAAGGATGAAGACACGTATCTAGCGTCGATATCTATCACGTCGAAGATCCCGGAGTTTTGGACCGACCAACCTAGGGTCTGGTTTATCCAGCTGGAAGCAATACTGGCACCACAAAAACAAGGAGACGCATCCAGGTATAATATAGTGGTATCCAAGCTGGGTAAGGATGTCATACAACAAGTGACGGACATCCTCATCAATCCTCCGGAAGAGCGTAAGTACGAGGTACTTAAAGAAAGGTTGCTGAACATATATGAAGAGTCGGAGAACCGCCAGATACAGAAGCTCATCGGGGAGATGGAACTGGGTGATCAGAAACCCAGCCACCTCCTCCGAAAGATGCAGGATCTGGCCAGGGGTAAAATTAGTAATGATACCCTAAGCGTTTTATGGCAGAATCTGCTACCAGCAGCAGCACGAGGCGTTCTGGCTGCAACAGAAGCTAAAGATCTAGACAGACTAGCCGTGATTGCTGACAAAGTAATGGAAACTATGAAGTCCCAATCAGTAGCAGAAGTGGCAGCAAAGGAGACGGTACCCGGAACTTCGTCGATGGCAGCTGAAATAGCCAGGATCCATGCGAGGTTGGACCAGCTGGACAGGTCCAGACACAGTTGGCGAGGTAGGCGAGGTCGCGGAGGTTTCCGTGGTCGTTCGCGTTCCCGAGGACGAGAGGAAAACAGATCCAGACGTACCCCGGATAGCCCGGACTGGCTCTGCGTGCATCATTTTAGATACAGGCAGAGAGCTAATCGCTGCGAACAGCCGTGCACCTGGAATAAGCAGCAGGAAAACTAGTAAAGATGCAGGTGGAACCGGTGGGTACCTGCGTCGAATTAGGGAACCACCGTTTATGTATTACGGATAAGGAAAATGGCATACGTTATTTAATAGACACAGGTGCGAACATTTCAGTGTTGCCTAAAAGTTATAAATCAGTGTGTGACAGTGCAATAAATAATAAATACAAACTTTATGCCGCGAATGGTAGTGAAATACAAACTTTCGGAACAAAGACTCTAGTGTTAAATTTAAGATTGCGTCGTGCGTTTAAGTGGACTTTTGTAATAGCCGACGTTAAACAACCCATTTTAGGAGCGGATTTTTTAGCTAAGTATAATTTGTTAGTAGACTTAAGAAATAGACGATTGTTAGATCAGGAGACTAACATGTATGTAATTTCCACTATAGTAAACTCGGAGCATTCATCTATTTTTACTATAGCCGAATCGCATCCATGTTATTCTCTCCTAAGTAGGTTCCCAGAATTGACAATGCCAGCGACGTTCAAAGAACCACCACGTCACAACGTAAGACACCACATCGAGACTTCAGGTCCTCCGGTGCATGCGCGTCCAAGGCCACTGCCGCCGGACCGATTTAAAAAGGTAAGAGAAGAATTTCGCCTTATGCAGGAAATGGGTATTTGCCGCCCGTCAAAGAGTGCGTGGGCGAGTCCTCTACACGTTGTACCTAAAAAAGATGGTAATATAAGGCCGTGTGGAGACTATAGAGCGCTGAATGCAATTACGAAGCCTGATAGATACCCAATTCCTCACATAAAGGATTTTACGTTTATTTTAGCCGATAAGAAAGTATTTAGCAGGATTGATATTAACCGAGCGTATCATTTTATTCCGATAGCAGAGGATGACGTGGAGAAAACAGCAATAATTACACCTTTTGGTTTATTTGAATGGCCATGTATGTCTTTCGGTTTAAGAAACGCAGCACAAACATTTCAACGTTTCATGAATAATTATGTTTTACAGGATTTAGAAACAAATTTTCAACAAAATAACCCGGATTGCGCAAATTATAAAGCAGAATTTGTTTTTTCATACTTAGATGATTTAATAATAGCTAGCGAAAATAGTTCGCTCCACGAAAAACATTTAGAGGCCGTTTTTGAAAGATTACAACAAGTTGGGCTAACTATTAATTTAGCAAAGTGTGCGTTTTCGCAGGATAAAGTTGAGTTTCTGGGTCATGAGGTCTCAGCCAGTGGCTTAAGGCCGTTGCCAAGCAAGGTCCAAGCCATTGTAGACTTTCCCAGACCGAAAACGGTAGAGGAACTTCGTAGATTTCTAGGCATGGTAAATTTCTATAGAAGTCATTTGCGTCAGGCAGCCGAATATCAAGCTGAATTAAATAAGTATCTTCACGGAGCAAAGAAACGTGACAAAAGTAGTATAGTGTGGACAGAAAGTGCTATTCAAGCTTTCGAACAATGTAAGTTGAATTTACAGAACGCTGCTTTGTTAGCGTATCCGATAACAGGTCAAGTGCTTGCTATAATGGCAGACGCGTCAAATACTTGCGTTGGAGGCACATTGCAACAAAGAGTAAATAACGAATGGGTTCCGTTAGGTTATTTTTCAAAAAAATTGACTGACACGCAACAAAAGTACAGTACCTACGACAGGGAGTTACTTTCGCTTTATTTGTCAGTGCAATATTTTAGGAACATGTTCGAAGGTAGAGATCTCATTTTGTATACAGATCATAAGCCATTAACGTTTGCGTTTAAAAAGCTAGGTAGTAGTAAAGAAACGCCGCGAAGGACCCGTCAGTTATTATTTATTAGTGAGTTCACGACGGATATACGCTATACAAAAGGCGAAGAGAACGCGCCCGCGGACGCGTTATCGCGCGTTGAAACAATTTCGTGCCCGTCTGTACTTGACTTCACAGAAGTGGCTATTGCGCAAGCGAACGACACAGAGCTCACAGAATTGCTAGGAACAAAAAACGGTAACACGAGACTAATAAAAATTGACTTGCCGAGTGTAAATAAGCCCATTGTTTGTAACTTGCGAGGCGATAAGGCTAGGCCTTACTTACCAAAACAGTTTAGGCGTATCGCATACGAAGCAATACATAACATCAGCCATCCTGGCATTAGAACAACAAGGAAAATGGTAACTAATAATTATTTTTGGCCTGGGATGAATAAAGATATAGGTATTTGGGCTAGGTCGTGCATAGAGTGTCAAAAAGCAAAGGTTCACAGACACACTATGTCACCTTTAGGGCAATTTGCAAAAGTAGATAGAATGTGTCATTTACACATTGACATTACAGGTCCATTCACTATTTCAGAGGAAGGCTACAGGTATTGTCTTACAATGATAGATAGAGAAACAGGTTGGCCGGAAGCATTTCCAATTAAAGATATTTGTGCGAAGACAGTAGCCAAACTCGTGTATGAAGGATGGATTACTAGACATGGGTGTTTTATTAATTTGAGTTCAGATCAAGGAAAGCAATTTGAAAGCAGTCTCTTTAGACAGTTAATGAAATATTTAGGGGTTCATAAGTTTAGGACGACACCGTACCATCCACAAAGTAATGGCATGATCGAACGATGGCATCGTAGTTTTAAGGCCGCCTTAATGGCGAGATTAAAGGACAATAGATCGTGGGTTGAAGAAATGCACACCATTATGATGGGACTACGTGCAGCACCACGCAGTGACACAGGGGTAAGTGCCGCGGAATTAACCTTCGGGCGAACTCTGAGGCTCCCTGGAGAATTTTTCGAACCATCGGATAGTAAGATAACGGACGGTGAGGAGTACCTAAAGCAGTTGAAACAGGTAATTAGTAATTTAAGACCGAAACCCGAGACACACAGAGACTCTCGGACTATTTTTGTACACCCTGCCTTAAAAGACTGTAAAAAAGTTTTTGTTAGAAACGATGTAATGCGTAAGTGTCTACAACCACCATATGACGGTCCCTATGACGTCATAAAGCGGTTGGAAAAAGCATACTTAGTACAGTTACCCAATAGACAGGCCCTTATTTCTATTGACAGGTTGAAACCGGCTTTTGTCCTGGATATCGAAAATCCACGACAAACGCCGGGTGAAACGTCATGTAAGAAAAAATGTAGATTTAGTGACGATGACGTTTTGCCGACTCATACAATCCGTACTACTCGGAGTGGGAGAGTCAGCAAAACGCCCGTTAGGTATCAGTAGAATAATTCGAGTAGTAACTAGCAATTAAGCAAATGAGTATTACGAAATATGTATTGTAAAATGGCCCCGATCCGCATATATTATTTTTTATTAGAAAACATAACTAAACCTTATTATTGGGAGTGTTAGAGTGGTTGACGATTGTTATAGTTTATTGGATAGTGTGTAAATGTAAAATGTAATGTAACCAACATTCGAAGTGTTGAGTGCAACGTAGGCTGGATGGCGCGGGCATAGCAACAATTGTAAGTGGACTTGCCACAGCGACCCCGTCGCCACCCGCTCAAGTTGTAGTGACCTCATCTCAAGTATGATGTGTTAAGAGATGTACCATGCATCGAATTAAAGGAACACTTTAACTGGGTGACGTGTTTAAATTATGATTTGTTGGGTAAGAGGATCGGAAACATTGCTAGGGTTGTCGAAAAATGAAGAACGAATATTGTGAAATAAAATTAAGGTTGCGGAAATTCGTATTTAGTTAATTTTTATTAAGATAAAAATTTGGGGTGGTGTGATGTAGAGGCACCAGCGAGTAATCACTTTAGAGGCTACGCGTGCCACGACGTAGCGTAATTCGTTAGTTGCATCTAGCCCGTTGTATCATGTTGACGTTTACAAATTGTAACTTAAAATTGTGAATTATAATATATATATTTTTTAGTGTTCATTTCTTTTGTTTTTCTTTCTACCCTGGTAGAGAACACGGCGCTATATATACATCAAATATCTGTACAAATATACTTGTACAATCTCTATGATTAAATGTACCTTGTACTCTTTGCTTGACAGTGACATTTCGTAGTTGTCAGTCAAGTTGTGTAATATCAAAAAAACATTCCTAGACTTAAACGTAAAATTACTATCACAATGTAAAATAAAGCTATTTTTGATACTTATTAACTTAGATTACGGCTTTGTGGAACCAGCAAGCATGTCGTAATTTTTGTAAAAAATTCAATGTAAATAATTTTCTCTATTATGCGACATAACCTTGAAATTTAAAATGTTAGCACCAAAAAGATTATTTTTTGAAGTTTTCCGCACATTCTATACAACATATCAAGTTGGCGCTAGTCATTACGATGTGCTTGGAATAACACCTAAAGCCACACAAAATGATATAAAATCAGCATACTATAAATTATCGAAACTATACCATCCAGATAAATCCAAGGTAGGTAATTTTTCACTTACCTTTCCTAGTAAATTTTATTTTTTTATTTGTACCAGAAAGTTGTGATAATAAAGATAAAAAGAAAGAAAAAGTGAACAGGGAAGCATGTATCTCTATAAGAGATCTTATTTTGAGTCATGCATTTATTACTATCATTTGTTTGGTTAATAGTACTCACATTACTATATTCACAGGATGAAGAATCTGCAAAAAAATTTAGAGCAATAACAGAAGCTTATGAAGTCCTAGGCAATATTAAACTGAAAAAAATGTATGACAAAGGTAGGTAATCTATATGTAGTTTACAGGTAGGTGTTACCTTGCTGTGAATTTTACATAAGATAGTTAAAGTTATATCAAAGTTAAATTAATACAAAATATTATTATTAATTTTAATTATATTCCAGATGAAAAAATGATAATATTAATGTTTCTTTCAAGGTCTTCTTGTGGGTAGATCGAGTGCCACTCACACTGATTACAAACCTGAGGAAGAACCTACAGATCCTACATTAAAATTCTATAAATCAAGAAAAGATAGAAATGTTGTCCCTACAATGGATGGAAAAACACCTATTTATGATTTTGATGCTTGGCAAGTAAAAGATAAATTGATTTATATAAAACAATGTGAAATATTAAGAGGACCTATAATTTATTCTTTTCAGGTCGAAACATCACTATGGTAGTTTATTGAAGAAGAACCAAGATCAAAAAGAGTTTGTCAGAAAGCAAAGAGAGAAACAAATTTCTAAAGAGCAATCTGCCAAACAGGAACTCACCCTTTATTCTATGTTTGCCATTGGTACACTCTTCATGGCTTTATTAGTTTATGGTACAGCTGATTATGATACAGTAGATCAAACAATAGGAAGAAAAAATAATGGTAATATAGAAACAACAGAGTCTAGTAATTAATTATTAATTATATTTACCATTCATAACTTATATTTTAATTAACTACAAAATCTCTTATTTATTATTACTGTGATTATTACTGTGCAACAGAGACATCTAGCCGTTAAAATATGTATAAGATGTATATATTGTACATAGCAAATTACTTAGTTGTAGTAAATTATTAAATGCTTGAAATAAAATGATATATTTTATGGCAGTTATTTTGGATTTATTGTTGAAATATAATACTCTTTCCTACTAAATACAATATTATTTGGATGTGCAACTAATGCTTAGCTGCAATTATTAGACTTTGGGGCAGCCCAACCCATGATGCAACCCAAGTTGGAGTGTACTTGCCCAGATTCCTATTCACTCTCGACTAAAAGCTACCTATAATAAAAATACAGGGATAACTGACTGTAGTACTCTTAATTTGAGAGCCTTGTTTTCGAAATAATTTATAAATCTTAAAACATACAATTTTTAAAATAATGAAGAAATCAAACACTTAGAATAACTTTTTAATATTTTTATATATTATATTCTATAGTTACATTCCTAAATCAGAAAATAAACTTTAATATATTACAATAATATAATAATAGTTATAGTATAAAAAAACGGCAGTGTTTAGTATGCTGCTAGTGATACTTTAGTGATGCACATTGATATCTAAAAAATTATTGGTAAAATAATACTCAAAAATAAAAATCTAATTTGCTAGTAGTAGCATCTTAGATACTATCTTCTAGTTAACTGGTATCAGTAAAATAAAGCTCAAATCATTATTTTGCTGACTGAATTTTAAATGTTGCACAAGATGGTTCACTTTGTCATCCCTTCATTCACCTTCATATACTCTACCTTCGTTTCGGATGTCGCTTCGCTCGCCACTTCGCCCCTTCCACTCGACCTTGGACATTAGCAGCATCCAGAGCCTCCTTTGTGAGTCATTTTAAATACATATCAAAAATTTCAGAACTGGGAGGATTCGAACCTACGTCTCCCCTGGGCGCCACAGGGGAGACGCAGACGCCATATGGGCCACATATGACCTATTAATGCCTTATTTACGATTTTGATGACGATTTATTCCAGCCATAACCCTTACAGCTTACCCAGGCCACTGTTAGCAAAATAGCTGCATATACAGGCGATCATACGTCATTTTTCTGACAAGGCGATGGTTTGTAAGTGCGCATCACTAAGGTACCACTAGCAGCATACTAGACATTTACTACCAAAGTTAAAAAACATGAGATAAGAAGAAAAACAAAGTTTGCCTTTCCTTAAATTGTTTAAATTACAATTTAATTACTTTTAAAATATGATCCCATTTATCTACAAGCACCAACAACAAGCGGACTGTCAAAGATTTTAATATTATTCTACAGTAGGATTTATCCTTACATTTTATTTTCTAATGCAATAATTGACAATATAAAATACTCATATGTTATATAAAGTATGTTGGCATCAATAACTTAACACAATTCTAAAGTGCATTATGATTAATATGCATTAATCTAGATTGGAAATATATCTAAAACTTAAAATACCACCTTTGTTTTACTTTCAGTTTTAAAATTGTCTAAATACCAAGTTTACTTGGTGTCAATAGGTGCGGGACTCACATCATGCAGGTACATTATATTATTAAATTGATATTTAATAAATCAATAGCTAAAGTAGTTTTAACTATGCCAAGAGAACTAATGATCAAAAACACACTTCTCCAATTGATTCTACACACCATACCCTATAACCTGCAGCCAGTAAAGTTACCACCAGCTGTGATGTGTATTACCCATTCCTTATTGATTGAAGTGTGAAGACCCTGTGACAACATCCGCCAATATAATCAAGCTCTAATTAAGGTAATATAGACTGAACTGGCAACACATACTATACCAAATTTTTGATGATTTCACTTAGTACTTTCATATTTGCAGTATCACAGTTCAAGACTAGGTTATCTAGCTTAGAACAAAAATTTGAGAAAGGATATCCACTAGAGAGGCTTCAACTACACTGGCAGGTATATATGATCACTATTTAGCTGAAGGAAACAAGTATTTTGTAAACTTGTTAAAATTGAGATAGTACTAGTTGCCAATTCACCATTGATGCGTGTACAGTGTACACTAATACAATTTTATGTATGTAGATATTTAGTATTTACGTACATTTTGGTATGGTTAACACTTACAAAATCATTTTTTTTTTAAATTGTTGATTGTAAAGTGCAATTGTTTTTGTGTTAAATATTTCTTATAATTATATACCTATTTCTTTAGATACTCATACATTTGTTTCGTTGAATTGATGCTTTAATATACTATTTTATATTGGTAAAATCGTTTGTGACTCGTTTTAAAAATGATTTCCATACATACCAGGCATGGGCATATTTAATGGACCTACTGGATAAGGAATATTTGGCATTCCTTGATTTCCGTAGCTTGGATACGGCAAGTATGGCTTTGCTGGTCCATTACCATAGGAACTTTGACTGCCACTTCTTAAAAGCTCACTCATTTTTTCAGATTTGAATTTTCGCAGGTGCATTGTTTTGCGAATGGGTTCAAAATCGTCAAGGAATTTGTCTACATCTATTTTTCCTGAGAGAAAATCCTGTGCTATAGTTTCAGATTGCTCTTCTGATTCAGCTGCAGCTGTTTGTAATAGTGCCAATGTTGTGTCAGGTGATATGCCTGCTGATTTTGACTCTGAAAATTTTTAATGGAAAACTTTTATTTTTAAGATGAAATTATGTATAGAACTGCTTTGTTGGTCTAGTGGATAGCTTTTAGCTGCAGATTATGAGGTCCCAGGTCTGGCCAAAAAGTTATTGGGTGTATCTGTCAAAAAATTCTTTGTATAAGAATAGAATAGAATAATTCTAGTAGCTGCCTTGGGTTCAAAGTCAATGGTGGTACACCCCTGTGCCTCACAGAACATGTCAAGCCATCAGTTCTGCACCTGAGCTCTCTCTAGTTGTGATGAAGTGTAGGTAATATCATAAAAATTATACTGGGTACAAATATCATTTCTCATTTAAAAGAGTTATATTAATATTGGGTCTTTGAAAGTAATTTTGTTAACTGTAACATGTCACTACTAGATTGCTTTAACAGTCCCTTAGCACTGAATAAAGATACATATCTAAAACTTCAGCACTGGCGGTAAGTGAACCATGACCTAGTGGTCAAAGAAAGATGGACAGCAGTCTTAGTAATGGGACCCTTAGTAGTTAGAGTTCTTTAAACATGAGGCTAACTGTATCTTGGGTTATCATTGTATCATGTAACAAAAAATACTTACTATAATCACTCAATAGCTCCTGTATACGGCTGCAAAACTGTTCACCAGTCTCTGACTTTTGTTGCACCTCAGCTTTCAGCTCTTCTAAGACTGGTTCCTTACTCAAGTTGAATTCTGCTAGAGATCTGTTACTCGCTATTATCATCTCTCTCTCTGTCTCCCAATCTTTTACCTAGGATAAGTAAAAAAGAGTGTCACTATTTAATTCAAAATGCATCCCAACTAAGAATAAGAAAAAATGGGGATGGACAAAGGCTCCTCTTCATCCCTGAAATTCAAAGAGGTCCAATGGTACTTATAGAAAACCTAAATCCACATAGGTAAAGCACCCATCATCTTGTTTTAAATATATTTTCGGATTTTGTAAGACACTTAAGTAATGCAGAAATACATCATTAATACAAATTGTTTCCTGGTCAAACCAACCAATTATTAAGAAACAGTTGACAGATAGAGGAAATATGGATTTCCTATTCTAAGTTTGGATGCATCATAAAATTCTGGTTTGCTAATTTCATTTATGGTCAATTTTTTTTAAGGTCCGGTTTAAGCAAAACACTTTAATGAAAGATCTTAATAAAGATCTCGTTGGTCTACAACAGACTACACTAAAAAATCTTAATAAGCTTTTTGAGTTTGCATAGGTATACAAGGAATAATATAGCAGTAAAAACAAAAAAAATATATGTTACAGTCTAGTTTTATACAATTCAAACTGTCTAAATTGTTAAACAATAGGATAAACACATTATAGTACACATTATAGTAACATGAAGGTATGAGTCATGTAGGTATATACAATAATACATGATTCTTTAATTGTATCGATATCTTTGCCTTGTTATGTGATTACCTGTTTCACGTCTTTGAGCACGGAATCGAATTTCGTATCATCATTGAGCATTTCCTTGAGTTCATCTGAATTCAAATGGGCAAGCAAGCCTATGGCTGAAGGGTAATCCGGCTGAATCATTTTCACTTGTAGTACCACGATAGTTATTGTAAGATGTTTATAATTTTCGCGTGAATGAAAAGGCAAAATAGCACGAGAAAAATTATATAGAGACTTCCTCAGACCTCGATAAAACTATTGTTTTTTAGCAAAACCAAACCGCAACCAAAGACTACAATATTATAACTTTTCACGTAAACTCAGACAAAATGTTCAGCCTAAATCCTAATATCAAAGAGTAGGTATTGATAATATGTAAATATCTTTAGTCTATGAACAGTTTGACGTTAATCTGGCAGTGCTGCCAATCAAGATTTTGGTTTAAACTTGGTTGGTTTCTCAGTATCACTGTCAAATAAAATCCAGAGCCGTAAAAAAAGTGAAAAAAAATCATTGCAGCCAGCTGTCAGGGGGGCCTGATATCCAGGGCCGTAAAAAAAATAAAAAAAAACATGCCATAGTGTTTATATACTCTTTGACATGCAAAATGGACGTCTGTCTGTGATAAACGTCGTTGGTGTGTTCATTCAACTTTGATTTAAAATAGGTACTTAATTAAAACTCAAAGCGTATTTTATTTTTTAGACATGTTAGTTAAAGCAACACACAAATAGAAGATATCCGCCAACCATTTAAACCGATATATCATTTTGTTCCAGTCAGAAATGTTATTTATTGAGTCCCAATATAAATTGGAATTCATCTATAACTTTTACTCAAAATTTGTGTCTGAAATATTAGTGTACATTAGGAATTTCATATTGTACATTGGTGTATGGTTGGTGGGGTATTTGTGTGTATGTTGTGTGGTGTACCGCCGCTACGCAAGGAAATTACCAACCCGAATTCGTGGAGCTCTCGGTGCCAAGAGGGTGCTATTGGTAATTGCACACCCGGACGATGAGTGCATGTTCTTCGGTCCAACTATCTTCAGATTGTGCGAGCAAGGCGCTGAAGTTTACATACTTTGCTTATCCAATGGTATGTAAAAGTACTGCAGACTTGGCCAACAATCTAACATAGTAAAGCCAATATTGTCATGATTGTTGTCTGGTCTTTAGCAACCCCTTGTTGGCCTAATTAAACTAGATTGTTTTGCTGATTCACACTGATGGGTCTGATAACAGTCATTTGTAGAAGTGTGATACTATGAAAAAATAATTCATGCATCAAATTTGAATATTGTGGCATTCATAATATCATCATTTAATTTATCACTTAGTTACTTATCATCCTCCATAGTAGTATCACGAATGTGAAAGTATGTCTGTCTGTCTGGTGTTCTGCCTCATCCTTTTAACCAATTTTGATGAAATTTAAGTACAGAGTCACCTTACATCCTACTGATAGACATAACTACTTTTATTGCAGAAAATCATAGGATTCCCTCAGATTTTTAAAAAACCTTAGTATTTAGATGAGGACGAAGTTGCAGGCCTGGTTTGGCCATAGTCTACCAAACTGGCCAAGTGCAGATTGGCAGACTTCACACATCTTTGAGAACATAATGAAGAACTCTCAGGTATGCAGATCTCCTCGCGATGTTGTCCTTCATTGTTAAAGCATAGGAAGTCACAAATAAGTACCAATTTAGCTTTTAAGTTTTTATGACTTTCACATACATTACTCTGTGTACAATTATAAATTGTAAATGTGTTAAAAGATAACTCAGATTAACTTAATTGCTCTAAGGAAACTATGAAGGAAAAGGTATTGAGAGAAGGAAAGAGTTATGGGAGGCATGCCAACATCTTGGTGTACCGGACACAAATATTTGCCTCATCACAGACTCACGATTACCAGACACTCCGAAGGCACAATGGCCTGTTCCAGTCATAGCAAAGCTTATAGAACACAAGTTGGAATCTCTGGATATTGATACTCTAGTCACATTTGATAGGGGCGGGATCTCCTCACATCCTAACCATTCTGCAGTGTTTTATGCTGTTGCTTATATGTTCGTTGAAAAGAACATGCCTCAAAGTGAGTAAATTAATTAATGTTTTAAGTTTTCTTTCTTTCACTTCTTCTTTATGATATCACTTGCCATAATATAAATATGAAAGTGTGTTTGTTTGTCAATTTATTAGATTGTCATTCAAACACATCCCAACAGAGCAATGGATCAACATGATTTTTTGCATGGGCATAGTTAAAGACCTGAAGAGTGACATAGGCTACTTTTTATCCCGGAAATTCAAAGAGTTCCCATGGAATTTACAAAAACCTAAATCTATGTGGACAAAGTGGACCATTATATTGTAACTAAGTCTTTTATGTTTCCTAAAACATAGTGTGAAAATTATTGTTATGAAATAAAATATATAAATTATTAATTAATATTATTTAATCAGTGAAATGATTCTCTTTCAGAGTGCACAGTATACACACTGGATTCTGTAAATATACTAAGAAAATATTTAGGGTTTCTAGACCTGCCGCTAAGTTTTGTACTATCTTCAAAAAGGTAAGCAATCATTTCCCATTCTTCATTTTAGTAAGTGGTTTTATATATGCAGCAATAATAAATGTTCCACTCGCCACCCCCATGGTGTTTTTGAAAAATCTAAATCCACGCAGACGAATTTGCGGGCATCAGCTAGTAAAAAAAAAATTAAAAATATGAAAATAATGAAATGCATAACTTCTCTACTGTAGTAATTTTTTAAGATAGACACATTTTCGCATTTGTAATATAATATATTAGTATGGATTAGTCGAATCTCGGTGGGGCTACTTCATCGAAATGCTAGGCTCTTTGGTGGGTGAAGCCTAAAGTAGTGCTGTTTCCATAGATGACGCAAAAAATGTTATCCGTGCGTGTCACCTTTTCCCTCTAACCGCACCTCACCCAAGAGGCCAGGTGAATGTAGTCAAAAATGGCAAAGTGAAATTGCAAATTGATATTTGGAATTACGCCTATTTTTGGCAAAACAAAACATTTTTAACAGAAACTAAAGACATTTGAAATTATAATGAAGCAAAGTGTGACATGAAGTTGTTAATTTTCCAGTTTGTTATATAGTTTATTTACGCACGAAGTTGCCTCAAAATTTGCCCCAAAAAAGAGATTTTTCAAGGGCAACTTTTAAAATAAATGCAATTTTACTAAGTATATCAATTGTTTTAAGGCATAGATAATGAAGAGATAAATTGATATATGGCTTAGTTATAGATCTAGAACAATAAAGAACAGAATAATAGGCGTAATACGTTTGTATGGAGAAGCGTGTAAAAACATCTTAAAGGCTTAAGGTAACATATCACAAAAATAAATCATACATAGTTTGTTTTGGTGAATTTCAGGTATTTCCTCCGTTGGACCGAAAGCCGTCGCGTGACGCGCGCTATGAAACGCCACAGGAGTCAAATGGTGTGGTTTAGGTATTTATATGTAATATTTTCGAGGTATATGGTTATAAATACTCTTAGAAAAATAAATCTTGCGGACATTGAGCTAGAATTAGAGGTTGATGACTAATGAATTATTTGAGTGTTTACTTAATTGTTGTAAAAAGATTTTTTTTACTTAGGCCAGTAAATAACTTTTCAAGTTATAAATGAGTTAAGCTAACGACATGAGGCTTGGGGTAAAATTATGAGTCATTATTCAAGTGTGGATGGAAAAATCCCTTTATTTGTTTGATATCTCTATTCTCTATACAAAGATTAACACATAGAGATTAACATATTAACTTAGTTGTCACTTGTCACGTTTTTTTACATGATCGCGTAGTTTTGTCAATTGACTATGTGAAGATTAAATCTAGGAGCAAAGCAAGTAAAGTGAGCAAACCTGTTCGAATTTGGTTTTGTAAATAGTGTAGGAGTTATAAATACTTATTGCCAGTCTGCTACCAAATAATTGTACAAAAACTAAATTATTGTCATTAAAAATTAGGCTGTAAACAGACTATTACTTGATACTATTGGGAAAACGGCAGCTCAAGCATAAAGCTTGCAACACAACCTCGACAAGCCTGAGAATGTTCTGGAACGCGGCTCTGTTGCTAATCTGTTGTATTAATTTAAAATTTAAACAAAAGTCTTTCCACTGCGCCAAACGCGCTTGCAGCACACTGCATGTTATGTGCTTAGTTCCTTGTATTACAATAAGGTACAGTACAACCAAATTAATAATGCGCATAGAAATCTTCGTCACTGTTCGGCAACGGTCGTATGATACACATGATATTGACTCCTATTTGTTTATAACAAGGTGCAAAATGCAAGTGCATTATTTAGGGCTCTTACGATTCAATGATTCGGGTGTTTCTGGGAATACGACGAATTTTGCACCTTGTTATAAACAAATAGGACTCGATATCATGTGTATCATACGACCGTTGCCGAACAGTGACGAAGATTTCTATGCGCATTATTAATTTGGTTGTACTGTACGTACTTAGTAGGTACATGCGTACGCGCGCGTTTAATGTAACGTCCTGGAGTACAGTTTCTAATCTTATTAAAATGCACTTAAAGAGGCCTCTGCAGCGGAATTATATTATTGTTATCTGTTTGTTAGTTCGAATGCATTATATATGGATTTTATGATAATGATCATAAGTCATAAACCTCATAAACGTTCTGTGTTAGGCCCGGTCTCCACCCAAGCGGAGCGGAGAGGCATGTACACAATTAACCAATCAGATCTTTAAAAGATATAATGTGATAATTTTTGACGTCATCTGTTATGAATCTGATTGGTCGAATGAACGAATCTCCTCTCCTCTCCGCTTAGGTGGAGACCAAGCCTTAGATATACTCATAGACTGTGTTTAGTCTACAATTTTGGTAACAAATCCTGCTATTTGTTAATGTACTTTAAAAGACAATGTTCAAATTAGGTTAAGACAGAGTGAAAATTTATAGATTAAAAAAACATTATTATGAATAGGCTTTGTAAAAAGTATTTCTATAATAAAATCTATAAAGTTCCTGTGATTTGAACATAGTTTGTACTTTGTATTATTTATTATTGGTGTTTTGTGGTTTTTAACGAAACACATAAATTAATTGATTTATCATTTGTTTAATGTAGTTTGTGTATCATATAAGATAAGATAATACTTACATGAAGTAATTATTTTGAATGCAGGCATTCCAATACCTATACATATATATCAGATGGAAAATTAATAAGTAAGTAGGTATCAAAGCTTTATTACAAGTTATGTATTTCTCCTGAGATATTGTTGAATTTCATTCAATGTAACACAGATAGAAACCTCAGAATAAAAGCATTTTTATGAAATTGTTGGTTGTAACTGAAAGTAAAGTATTAAGGTAACTGAAAGTACCCATGTAAGTACTTACTGAATTTAATAATTAAGGAAAAATTAAAGAGACAGTCAAATCACTGGTAACTTATGTACTTATTCGTAAGAAATGACTTGCCTTATTGTTTAAATGTCAACAGGTGTGGTGGTGCTGCCTGCCTGCTTATTCGATAACTCAGTGTCTAACACTGAATGATAGCCACCGAGCTCATTTGACATTTAATTTTAATCTGTTGAAAGTTTTCTACAAAACAATTAATTTCATGTCACTCAGTGAAGCAGCAATGTAGAAACCAATGTCGAAATATGAGCTTGGTGGCTATTATTCAGTGTTAGACACTGAGTTAGCAAATCACCCCGCAGGTAATATTTTCATTCATATATTCTTTACGTTACCAGCATCCTTACATTAAAGTAAGTGTACCTTTAGATAGAGTGAATAGGCACCTTCCAATACCAATGTTGGTAATGTTGGTGAAATCAGTGGAGGTACCTATCAAGCTTAAGCCTTGAGTAGATCAAAAGTCTTGGTCAGACACATCGCAACGGCAGCATTTCCTATTGTATCAGGAACTGCATGTAGCACGCTGCACATCCAACTGCAAAGCTGCGCAGCTGTCGATTTGAAGTTGTTTTTCCAACTTTCGTTTCTATACTTACGGCCGTAATCAAACATTACTATGAGGTCTCACAATGCGCTCGAACGAATAGTGTAGGTTCCACCAATCAGATCATTGTAAATTGACGTGATTCAGTCATCTGATTGGTGGAACGGACACTGTGCGTTCGACGGCACTATGAGACTTCATAGTAATGTTTGTGAATACGGGTGTTAGTGTTACAATTAGTGCTACAACTTATAAAAATGGTAGTACCAATAGCCCTTACTGTACCTACGTAGAGAATTTATTATTGATATGAAATGATCTGATGGTATGCCCTTTTGCACGCCTCTTCAGTATTTGTTTCTCAATCAAGTTATATTTTGCGTAAATAATTTTGTTAATACTTATTATTTTGCTGAACTTTGCAAATAAATAATTTTTTAAATACTCAAACTGTGGTTTTCACTTTCGAAGATATACATGGATGATGGAGATACACTCACTAAATCAACTCCCTAACATCAGCGGATCGCCTCGCTCGGAGTTGATATAATGAGCGTAAGGCCCGGTGCACATATGGTGGAGCGCAGCGCAGAGCATGCCCGCGAAGTTTTCTAATCGCGTGACACACTACGCGAATTTCTACCAGAGAATGCGCGAGCACGTGCGGGACTGCGCGCGGATGTGCGAGTATCCGCACAGATGCACAATTGATTTTAGGTATTTCAATGGGGACAATGTCGACAATATTTTGACTGTGAAAAATACTTTGCGCTGCGCTCCGCCATATGTGCGCCGGCCCTAAGTCCATATCAAGAATAGGTACTATAAATATTTTACTTAACTAAAGGGAAGGAAATGAAAATAGTCGCATGTTGCAGGTTAAAAGTATTTTATTTCTGTTGGCATTCAAAATATCCATAATACATTTTACAACAAATGTTATTAATTACCTTACACTTATAACATTATGAATGCGAGAACTCGTCAAAACTTTTTATTTGCTAGACATTTAAAATTGACAATATCAGCATTCTATCGACAAGGGTATTTCTGTAACTAACACCGTTTATTGTATTGATGAAATCCACTATGTATAGCATATTACACAAAAAACTATTGAAAGTAGTACAGAGTACCTACATGGAGAGAAGTTAGTCGTACCTATACTCTATCCGCGGAAAGAGCTTTCTCTGTTACGTAATCCCATACAAACACCGGTGCATACAAATGACAGCCAAAAATATTAGTGGGTGTTAACCATTTGAAGTCACCAACCAATCACACACGTTTTCAAAAACATTTAAAATTCAATTCGAAAATGTTTTCAAATAAATTTGAAATTCATTTCGGAAACATAAGTTTCGTTTGTGATTGGTTGGTGACTCAAAATGGTTAACGCCCATTGTGAATTTGGCTCTGTAATTTGTAAGGGATTACAGAACGGAAACGGCTAAATTAACTTCTTTCCGTAAATAGAGATAGTTAAAGACATTTAAAATCTTAACTGTTTCTATTAGACATTCTATTGTAAAAGGAAAGCGAATCAAGGAGCGCATACTAAAACCTATAAATATGCTAACTATACAATGTACATCTTTTATACCTATTTCATAGCTTTTCTACCTATTTCGGTTAAAAATTACTCAAGTGTAAGAGAATAGTCATCATATAAATATAATGCAGGAATGAATGTTGAAACTTTAAATTATTAATAAAACGTGGCCGTTTATTTGTTTTTTATATAGAAGGTATTCCAAGACCCTAGTAGATTTAAAAATTTATATATAGGTAATGTTTTACCTAATTAAGGAATAGAGGCGCGAGCGAAGCTAGTGCGATTTTTTTTTTTTTAAGTGCCTATATACTGGAAGGACCATATGGTATTCATAACTTTCCCTCTTTAATCTTAAATTATGGGGTCTCCAACTCCAAGTTTCCTCTTATTTACTGAACATATTTGAATTTTCGCTTAAGGATTCTTAAAGTTTGCTCCCTAGATCCGAGGTTGGCCACCCCCTCCATACCTCCCTAATCCACCACTGAAGTAAGACTAGCTAGGGCTTCTGTATATTATTACAATAATAATATATTATCTCTAATTTTATTGCGCTCCATGACTCGACCACGCTAATCTGACAAAAATGGGCCGTTATTATTATTTGTCTATGACATTTAGTCAAATAGTCTTGCAATTTGTGACATCAATTTTGACACCTCTTCCTACTTACAACTGTCAAGTTTCACTTAAGAAATCATTATCAGAAAAGTAATTGCAAAGCTAGTAGCCTCTGTCAAGTCTGTGATATTAAAAGTTTCTCATAACTATTTTCTTTTTGTTTGTCCTGTAAAATTAACAAAGGGATGTATCCTTTTGTTAATTTCACAGGACAAACAAAATGGACACAACAAAAATATATAACTACACTTCATCTAGAATAATACTTTCTCGATATTGTGTATTTTATTGTAAATTCTGTTACTAACTGTATAATAAAGTATAAGGCTTGCCTCGGTACAAAATAACGCAAATGCATTTGTTTAGGTACTCCATCAATAGCAATCCATCAAAATCCATAAGGTTATTAAAAAAAGAAATTCATATGCAAACAGGTTTAAAAAATAATCAATGTTTATTTTGGTAGCTGTAAAATAAAAACTCTTTATACAATTAAGTGGAAAGCTCAGTTGACAGGAAAGATGACAATAATATAAGCATGGTCCGAAACAAATTAATTTATTAACTACCATTCGGTAAAGTCATTGGACAGAGTTAAGTACCTTAAATGCAAACAGATAATAAATAAACAAATTATAAAAATACAGATAAGATCAGATATTTAAATCGTTAGATTCGGCCTTGCCTCATCGCCTATTATGATAAATGTATCTAGAGTGATCTGAGCAGTGGCGTGCACAGGTTTATAGGCAGGGTAGGCATAAGTTAGGTAGTTCCCTCTTTACTGGCGGTCATGATAAAAAATGAGCATTGAACTATTTGAATCAGGGTAAGCAACGCTTTTGTGCCTCTATGACCTGCACGCCGCTGGATTTGAGCTAGGTCAAACTTGAGATTGAAAATAACGAAATAGGCAGGAGAGAAAGAGCTAACCAGATAATCTTCTGTTCCACTTAAAACAGTGTTATATTTTTTTATGTCAGGACAGAATCTAACAATTTAAATCACTGGGTAATATAAAAGCGCTATGCGATGCTAAAAGCTGGATGAAAATTATTTTCTAAAGCATATCCAATAAGATAAAATAGACTATTCCCAAATAGATCACTGTGTATTTCAATTCAACGTAAATTACAACGTAATGAAGAGACATTTAAATATACCACATTTGACAGTTGTTTAAGCATAATAAATAAAATTCATGGTACCTAAGAAAAAGTTTCAGCAGACATAAACTTGTACGTATTGCAGTTCAGTTTCGTAAAAATATAAGATGATAGTGATATTAACTTGAAATAAAACGTTTAAAAATACAAATTTTGATATAAAAGAAAACTTTCTAAGGTATTCCTTGTACAAGACGTGTCAATGTTCAATGAATTATACGAACGGCCGTACAAAGGTCAGTACATAGCTATATGAAATGTCAAAAGTGGCCTATTAAAATGACTTCATTATAGTTTTATAAAAAAGAGAAGAAAGCATAAAACAAATTCATACAATCAGAACTGAAGAAAACATAACAAACGCATAAACGGCCACATTATTTTTTAATGTTGTAAAAAAGAAACATTGAACAGTGCATCTGATTTTGTAGTTATTGATAACAAGATAATAATAACTGAATAACACATTTTGACACACTTTTACTGATAATAAATTATTGTACAATAATTTATGTATGATCAAGTTATATATATTTCGCATGAAGACAAGAGAGCTTTGAGGGAAGTTAAATAATAATTCACTGCAATTCATACTAGATTGCTAACAATCGGATCTTGGTACAGAATCTGGAATGTCACACAAATATTAAAATACTGATTTGTTAAACAACAAACTTAAATAAATAAACTCGCTCTCGGAGGATTGTTGTAATTTGAACCGTTGTCGTTAGTATAATCTACCATAAAACCACCATGCCACCAAATAACCTTTTACACCATAGTTCAATTTGCAACATTCCCCTTATAAATTAATTAACCGAGCTACCGATTTTAAACCATATGATGCCGCTGACAAAATATATTGCACCCATAGAATTTTTCCCTTAAACGTTCGGTGCCTCAACTAATTTACTTGACTATTACGCGAAATTATTTGCAATATGTATCATAATTATAGGACAGCGTTCCTTAAGCTTCCGCCAATGGAACATGGAAATCTCGCCATAAAAACTTGAACATGGATTTAACTAATTTTAAACAATTTGATGGGCTAAATAGGTTCTAAATTTGTTTAAACAAGTTTAAGTTCTATATTTATCAAAATTCATTTCTATTGATAAATAACATGAATTGTATCTCTTCTGAATTAAAGAACTTAAAATCAGGAACATTTCAGAAATAACACAATCCAAAAATACAGTGTCAAATAAAAGCCAACTCTTTTGGATGGGTTTAAAAGTTTGAAAATGTCACAAAAACGTGTTAGCCATACATAATGTCTTAGGATAAGCTTCCAGACATAATAACTCGATTACCTGCCTAAATAAGTTAAAGGAACGCTGTTAAATTATATATCTATCGTAATATAATACACAACAGCCAAACAGCGCCTGTCCTAGACAGGCATTCACTTAAAAATAGTTATTTATATATTAAACAGCGAATTATTTTAAAAGTCGGACCTAAAAATGCCATGAATAATGAATATATCCCACAAATCTCGTTGCTATAAGTATTTGTCCAAAAATTTTATCTCGAAATTACTTTTTGTTAGGTAACGACGACACTACCTTTAACCACTGACTACATCGACTTATTATTTTATTTAAATACCTATATACCACATTTCAATGAAATTATTTTGCTAATGGTTGTTTATGCCCTCGCTCCAACCGAGATCGCTGTGAAGATAATACGAGTATAATAGACTTAATTCAGACTATGCTGACACGAACCGATTTGTTATTAGCGGAGTTTATAAAGGCACGATCTCATAAATGAACTTTGAATGGATGACCTTATTTGATTAAACAAAAGTCGAATATGGTTTGAATCAGTTTTGGTTCACAAATATTGAAGAAAATAATTTGCCTTAGATTGAATCCAACTTTCGTTAATCGAACAAATCAGTCACTCAAACTTGACTCGTGTGAACGCGCCCTAAATGTATAAAAAATCCGCAACATATTTATTCGTACTTATTGTAGGTACTTCTGTGCGTAAAAGAAATCACAGGGATGTTGATACTTACCCATATTCTATAATAGCACTGTTTTTTTTCGTTTCAAAAATAACACTGAAATAGGTAATCGCCAAAGGCTGGGCGTACATTGGTCTCTGTCAGCTGAGCATTTAGCTGCTTTTGCAGTCATGTTTTTTTTTTTCAATGTATAAATGTTCCCATTTATACCAATCCCAAATCCGACTTGCTGGCAAGTGATCAATGCAGTCCGCAATGGAGCGCGCTTGCCTATGAAGATGTTGGGATGGGAAAACTGATCCCGGAAGGGCGTTCTATATCCTAGCGGTTCGAATAATGAGAGAAATCAAGAAGCAAATCGCTTCGTATGTGTCCTTGGAATTTCGACTACATACGTGTGCAAACCTTGATGATGCCTTGCGGTACAATTGTCAACGGATTTACTGAAGAAACTAAACAGAGCTAATATAATATTGTTATTCTGACCGACATTCGGCCACGGCAGCCCATCTCAGAAGATTACGCATGAGATATTATAGCGCATAGGTGTGTGCGCAAACACAGGTACACTCTATTCCCTCACTCTCATAATCCGACCTCTGATCCGCGTCCTGATCTTTTCCGAACCAGTGCTAGATTCATTTGACGATTCAAAAGCATGTCTTACTAAACTTTATTAGAACAAAACATCTTTGTTTCTATTTCTTGATCTCTATCGGAGGGAGATCAGACACTTATGTGCTCCACAAAGCACGGGGTGTAACAACTATCACTACAAACTTTATAATCCTGTGCCGCTATTGATAATCACATCACACTTCACACTAATATTTTAAAGGCGAAAGTTTGCGGGTATGTGTGTGTGTATGTTTGTTACTCCTCCACGCAAAAACTACTTGACGGATTTGGCTGAAATTTGGAATGGAGGTAGATATCATCCTGGATTAGCACATAGGCTACTTTTTATCCCGGAAAATCAAAGAGTTCCCACGGGATTTCGAAAAACCTAAATCCACGTGGACGAAGTCGCGGACATCAGCTAGTAATAAGTACCTACTGTCAAAAAACCGCACAACTTTTTGGCCCCACCCGGGACTTCATGATATTAAGCCCACGAAAAGTTAGGCACTAGAAGATAAAAGTGTCGAATCAAAAGTATTCCTCCAGTTTGGAAATATAGGCTGCTAAATCAGCTGTTCAAAAAAGCTCAGATGATAGTTAACAAATGGGCGCCCAGCTCTAAGCTTAAATATTTATACGTCATTTCATTATATTGATTAATTCATTCATTTTTTTAATCAATTAATTTAATACTAGGCTATATTGCTTCCAATGTAGATTTAGTTACAACAATAATACAACAGATTTCTAGTACAGTGCATAGTGAAATTTATCAGTATAGGAACATTTATCTATTTTGATAAAATATTTTTTGTAAATTCCACTACAAGTTTGCATCCTGGATTGCAATCTCATCTGATGGTTAGTGATGGTGCTGCAGTCTAAGATGAAAGCGGGCAAACTTGGAAGGGGTATGGCAATTTTATTAAACCCATACCCCTTATTAGTTTCTAAGCGGCATCATACCGTAACTCTAAATCGCTTAGCGGCACAGCTTCGCTGGTAGGATGGTAACTAGATTTGAATAGATTTAACTAATGCGGAATCAATTAATTAGTACATAAGAGTTGTAATATTGCATTTATTCTGAAACGGCCTTACATATTAAAATATATTAATATGTCAATATAAATAATGAGCTCACGACTGCCAGCAGTCATCTTAAAACGCAATCTCCGAATTTGAGGCTCGGGCATTGTGCGAGAGTAAATTGAAACGTGAAACGCAGGAACAACTTTATTTATTAGAGAAGACATGGTTCTGGCACCTCGAAACGATATCGTCACTTCTGTGGCAAAACGCTTTTTAAATTAGCATTAAAATAAAATTCAAATAAAAGTTGTCTATTAAATACATAGTTCCCTTTAGATTGGGTTTCTGGAATTGCCTTTTTCATGTCGAATGTTTTGCCATAAAAGCGACGATATTATAATTATAAATACACGTAGGTAAATAACGACTAAATAACGTTATTTTGGGCGAATTCAAAAACTAGTGCCTCATAAAACTCTAATATTAATTTAATACATTCGTTTACTACAATTTAGCCAGCTTACATGTTACATGTTCCCGCGCCCGACGCTCCGACACTCGCACGCATGTACGTCCACATGCACGTATGCATGTCCACACGCACACACGTATGCGCAGACATGCATACGTGTGTGCGTGTGGACGCATGCACGCACGTCTGCACGCACGCATGCAACTCCACACGCACGCACGGCGCATCTACTCGTTGTCAGCGCGCATGCCGCGCACTTCACCCTCGCGACGAAGCTTCTCCAATTCTTCCTTGGTCTTCTCTTCGATCGCGCGGATGTCCGCCATTGTCATGCCGAACCAATCATCCATGGAGCAGAATACTTGTCTATAAAAACAAATGTAAAAAATATCAAGCCTATGTCATCATCAACATTATCATTGTTAGCTATTCTAGCTATAACACTGAAGACCCGATAGGCAGATCTTCTGTTTCTCAGGATCGCAGGAAGGAAGAATAAAACTACTCGTCATCTTCAGCGGAGTGTATATTCGTTCAACGTTTTTATTTCAAGTGACGGTACTTATATTTGACAGTTCATAAGTACAACAGTTGACCATAGATTATTTAAAGCACGATCTACACGATACTCGATATAGGCCGCGAACGCACTATCAACTTATAATAAAAAGCGTTAACAATCATCATCTTCACCCATTGCCGAGTAGCTACTGAGAACAGGTTTTATTTTGGAATGGGTTGGTTTGGGTTTAGGTCATAATTCAAGTACAGATTGGCGGCTTCACATCATTCATTGTGAAAATTATGGATAACTCTCAGGCATGCAAGTTTCAGACAGACACACTATCGCATTTATAATATTAGTATGGATTTGGCGCATGAGTCTTTGTTGCTTGAAATAAAGGTCTTTTAATTTTTTTTAAATTAGTATAACTTACCTATGAAAGATGGTGAATAACCGTCGTTCTGACTTTTGGATCACATTTTCCACTTTGCTCTGCAAAAAAAATTTTAACAGTATTTGAAATAATAATTCAACAAATCTAAATACATAATAAAGAAAAACAAAGATAAAAATATACAATGGAGACTACAAAATATGATATCTGAGCAAAGAAGTTAGTATAGTTTCTATATGGCCATTGGCCACCTCTCGCCTCCATCATTATTATAGACAATATTGCATTGTCATCAAAGTTACATATTATTATATATTTTCCACAGCTCAATCTGCTAGCGGAAACTGGCCTAAAATTCAGTTGCAAAATTAAACACATACCTAACACAGCAAGTTAAATAAAAGCTTGTACTGTTATTTAAAACAAATAAATAATAATAAAAAAGACGTAGGTACGTAGTGAGGGTGAAACCTCTGTGGTCTTTTTGCAATGCGTGCTATCTATTATTTAACTGTTTTTGTTCTGTATGTAGATAATAAATTTAAAAATAAATAAATCATATCATGTGGCTTGCGATTTACAAATACATCTATCTAGCCTTTGTCAACAGGTGTATATTGTACCATCTGTTCACACTTTACACAATGTCTCTGTCTAGTGAGTCCAGTCGTATGTTCATAACAGTTGGTCAAATTGCCGGTTGGCCTAGTTTGGCATTAAGTAAATTACTGCATGTTCGGATCTCAAAAACAATATTTTCCTTTTATACATAATCATAAATAATAGAGCAAGATCCCACTGCCACCAGACATTCCTTATTTTCTGAGAAACAATGTGTGTAATCAGTGGCCTGCAGCTCATAGAGGTATAAAAGTACTACCTACCCTAGTTGTAATAAATCAACACTTATTTCCCCTTATGACCTACCAGAAAATAAGTTCATACCTTAATGCTTACCCTGGCTTTAAACCCTATACACGCCACTGTGTGATAGAGTAGTGTTAGTGTGTACTATTAATGTACGCGTATCTGCTAGCTTGTAATTCGGGCCATTTAAAGAGATCACATCAGGGCCTCACAAGCGGCCCGCGGCCGGGTTGATGTCGGGGCCGGCGGACAACATCGAGCCGTTGGCTACATCGATGAATAGCTTACCTGTAGACCAAACCACTTGAACTCGGCGGTGACAAGTTTGTAGCACGTCATGATGGGGTTCTGCTCGGCTTTCCAGTTGGGCCCCACGAGCGGGCCGCGGCCAGTCTTGACGGACTTGAATTTGGTGGGGTCAGTCTCCGGCTTGTAGTCGGCGGCCGACATCGGGTCGTTGGCGATGTCGATGTGCACCACCTCGCGCATCTTCAACTTCTCGGGCGAGAGCTCGTGTACCTGTACAAGGACGAGTTTTATTTGTAGGTATAACTCGAATCAAAAATTGTGGCGTTAATTGTTCCTTCTACACAATATACCACACGCACACGATATAATGTGTGAGTGAAGTAGGTAGTTCCGCTTAGTTTCAATTCATTTTTCTATTGCCGCACACTGTACCTGTAACTAACATAACTGAGACGTTACCGCGTATCTGGGCTTTGACGAACATGACATTTTACTGTACTACACGTAAGTGACTCCTATTTCGTAGTTCGTACACAGATGGTTCGTACCTACGTATGAAGTAGAAGTGGAAGTTAGCTAACCATGCCTTAATTATTATTTATATGATAGATATTATGACGGTTGCATGACCTCCAAATATGATGACTTTAGTTTTTTAGGATTCTGTACCTCAAAAGGAAAAAAGGAACCCTTATAGGATCACTTTGAGGTATGTCGGTCTGTCTGTCTGTCAAGAAAACCTATAGGGTACTTCCCGTTGAACTAGAATCATGAAATTTAGCCGATAGGTAGGTTTTATAACACAAGTAAAGGAAGAAATCCGAAAACCATAAATTGGTGGTTACATCGCAAAAAATAAAAATAAAAATGTGTTCACGAAAAAAATAATTTACCGATTCACATAAAGTGTGAGGTAGGTATAACCTTCCAGTATGATGGTACGGAACCTTCGTGTGCGAGGCTGACTCACACTGGACCGTTTTTGGAAAAACATACTTATTACATAACTTTTATAAATCTAAGCAAAATATTTTGTACATATTTGGTAACCAATTTTTTATTTTCGGTTCAAACAAAGTGGATGAAGTTCCACATGAGAAATAAAACGGTACAAAGTGCAAATTAACTGCAAAAAATGCAATTGAAACACTACTAAGTATTATTATCTAAGAAGGTACGTTTTTACAGCGTCACCTCCACGGCACAGCGTTTATTAAGTGTTATTAAGACTAGGTTACGTAAGTGAGTTCGATTATATCTCGCAAGTGGCAGGACTGCCTTACCCTTGACAACTACCGTACGACATTCTACGACGATTCTAGGGTAGAGCAAGTTTAATAGGTCACTTTTTACATAAGTACCTACTGATAGAATATTTTTTGTATGAGGTTAAGGTACTTAAATTGAAAAGTTACTAATAAAATCTCAAGTTTCTAGTCTCAGCACATTGTATGTTGTTATGTGATTCATTCAGTTTTTATACCTACTTTAGTTAATTAACTTGATATCAGAGGCCACATAGTATTATTGAAAACTTGTATTTTATCAAAGGAAAGCGAAATATTTTATGTCACGAAGTTGTCTGTCTATAACGAATGTAATATGTATAATTCAGTTTTTAGGTATAGTGTCGTCATACTTTCAAAATAATATCAACATAAGTAAGGATTATTCAGCTAAGTACCTAACATTGTTGTGAAATTGGTATGATAGGATAGATTTGTACTTCTAGGATAAGATAGGGTACAATGAGACTGACATACAGAAATGTAAAAGTCTATAAATAAAAGATTAAAAAAGCAAGGATTTACACTGATACTAGATAGTTGTTGTCCCGTGACCCATGCAACTGGGTCGAAATAGCGATATTTCTTAGAACTTGAGAACAATAAAAATATTTCCTGTCCAAGGAGTTTGACCTATGTATTCACATGGCAATGCATTACGCGTCAAACTGTTGCATTGATTTGATTTAGCCTCGGCGAAGGCTTGAATTATAATACTTGACCTCATCACAGGGTTAATTTGCTGTAACTTCAATCGTATTCGTTCAGTGCCCGTCGAAACAAATGATTACTTTATTTATGTGGACAACTTTGCAATTTACATAATCCATGACCTGATATTATAAAGTATATTTTTAGATTTTTTTCTCAAGGCAAAGTAGCATGCTTTTTTGCTTAATTTCATTATTGGGCTGAGATCTACCTATAGAGCATACTGTGACTTTGCTAAAACTTAAGTCAAAACGAGACTGATTCGTGCCAGTGTTTACTAACATCTAAAAATACGTTAATACTTAAATATTACAATAATATACATAAGTACTTACATTTTGCTGGTCTCCGATGTCTGGTACATGTAAGGATTCTATGCAAATTATGAAGTTCTCTTTCATATAACCGGGATTCTGGGGATAAATGAATTTGGTTAAAACTACGTGTTAAAATTAAATCTTTCATCTATTTTAATTTTGCTCAGACTTATGACAGTTAAAACGAGACTTTAGGTTGAGATAAACCTGTCTCATTCTAACTCTATCTTAATTCTGAGCAAAGCCAAAGTATCTATAGATCTAAACTTCAGTGGTAATTTGGTTATACAAAAATCTCAAAAATTAACAAATATTCCTTTTCGTAATGAAAAATATGGCATTAATTTTAAGTCTATTTCGTTTAGCTTAATGACTTGTGTACAATTGGATTAGCACCAGAATGCAGACTAAAATGCTTATAACTAGTAAGTATTTATTTGTTGGCCGGCAAAAAAAGTTAGGCCGAAATACTATGCGTCGTGATTTTTTTAAGATAAGTCTTTTTACGAAGAACCTCTTGATATTTATATTTCACGGTCCTTGATTGTAAAAGCGCTACCCATATTACAAATATGAAAGTGTTTGTTTGTTGGCTTGCCCTTCAATCACGCCGCAACGGAGCAATGGATCAACGTAGTTTTTTTTTGCATTTGTATAGTTAAGGACATGGAGACTGATATGGGTTCCTTTTTGTCACGGAAAACCTTTGCCTCGCAGGCATCAATTAGTGCATACTATTTAACCTACCGTTAATACAGTCCGGCAGTAAGGGTAAGCGTTCCATGCCTCTTCGTGAACTTCTAAGGAGCCTTTTGGTGCCAAGAGTCTGATAAATGCTGGCACCTTCGACGCCAAGTGGTAGATTTTGTATGTATATTGGCCCGATGAGTATTTGCCACCTATGAAATGAAATAAAAACATCATAACCAGATTATTACTATTCAGAGAGGCCTTAAAAATACAAATATTATTAGACTACAAACATTTTACGAGTTGACAGTTACTTCAATATTCTACTGAGTATCTCTACCATGATAATAATTGCGACATTTGTGTATTGTTTGATGTTTTAAGTGTCCCCACCACCTCCTAGGCCAGCATGACGGCCAAATAATATCTTACGTGATAAAATCGAAATCTATGAATAACTACTCATTAGATCTTGTTAAATGGCAAGTATGAGAGGAAGCTTTGGACCCAGTTCAGTAAAAAAACCAGCGCCTTCAACAAAATATAATTTTAACGGTTGCATAAACTGTTGAACAGAAAACAAGCGCGTTGTTTACAACCAAGGTTGAGGTAAGGAAGTAATAAAAGGATTTTATCAAGTCTATAGGTATTTTACCGTCTACACACCTAAACAAACATTTATCATCTGTGTAAATTAATGCGTGACGTCATTTTACAGCAACGAACAAAAAATCAAAGGAAAATAACTTTTATGCTGCTAACAATAAATAGATTTTGACGAACTGGTGTAGTGTTGAGCGCTGTGGTCTGCGGTGCGATAAGTGAGAAGTAGGAGGCCCCGGATTTGATTCCCGGGACGGACAGTTTTAGAAATTAATATTTTCTACACTGTATTTGGTTTAACGGGAGACTGTAGCTGTGGCTAGTTACTACCATTCCAGCAATGCGATGCCGCCAAGCGATTAACTGTAAGAGTACCTTCCCACCAGAGATGTGCTATGCAGTTATGCGAAGATGTGAAATCTACGCTACGAAAATATTTGACCGTTTCCACCAATACTAAGCTATGCAGCTGTGGGAGGAAGATGCGCTATGAAGATGCGCCGCCGCTAAGTAGCTTCGCGAGAAAGATGGGCATACTGTAGGCATTCTGCTCTGCACCATGTCGACGGCCCATAAGCAGGCATCAATAGCACGCATCCTTCCATATAAAAACATATCTTAGTTGAATCCGTTTCCACCAGTGCTAAGCTATGTGCATCTATGAATATGATTGGTGGATATCAAAAGCATCCATAGCAACGTAGCATAGCACATCTCTGGTGGAAAAGCAGCCTTACATACGATGTCGCGTCGAAACTGAGTAGGTTCAATATAAAACTGCTATATTCCTTCCAGGTTAGCCCGCTTCCATCTTAGACGCATCATCAGTTACCATGAGGTTACCGGTAGACCGCAGTCAGGGGAAAACTTATGTATCTCAATTAAAAAAATAAAGATTGATGATGTAACATTAATTTCGGCATGCTTACGCATAATTCTTTGTACTGATAATAGTTAATCGATGATTTTTAGCACTGATATGGTGATAACTGATAACAAATAAAAACTACGCTTAGTAATTTTGCGTAAATATTTTGTAAGACAAAGATGTTCAGGATGTTTTTGATGGAAATAGTACAGAGAAAGAAAATACGGACTACATATGAGTTTACTTAGTATTGTATATTATAAAATTAGAGCGTGTTCATACCTAACGTATTATCAGCCGCCGAATTTGGTCAAGCGTTAGGTTTTGACTACTTTTCTATACATATGCAACTTTTGGTTCACACCTAACTGATAAACTGACTGTCGGCAGCCGATTTTATTACTACCTACGGCTACGTCACTGTCAGACACGTAGACGTCAGCAAAGTATCAACGAAAAATTTGGTAAAGTACGAGTCAGACTCGGTCACGAAGGGTTCTGTACCATCGTACAATTTTTTGAATTTTCATGGCGGTCATTTTGAAATTTTTATTATTTGTTGTAATAGCGGCATTAATAAGTAAATACAAATACTGTAAAAATCTCAACTCTCTACCTAATACGGTACAGCCAATTGACAGACGGACATATCTTCTTGAGAGGGTCTTGTTGGTAGCCTTCGGGGTACGGAACCCTAGAAATGCAGCCTGATTTCCTGGTTCTAATGGCCCAGTGTCAGTGGGGCTCATAGTGAGCTTACAGTCGACGGCAGATATTGCGTTAGGTGTGATCACTCACTTAATAATACATACAATAAATTATGTTGATCCTTCAACATAATTTATTTTATTAGTAACTAAAAGAATATAAAAACATCAATGAGGAAGATTTATTTTTAATACTTTTAAATAAGTAGGTACTTAGCTAAAATTATTTACTATGTTAATTAAGTAAGTAACAAAATTATGTATTTTTAACCCCCGACCCCAAAAGATGGGTGTTATAAGTTTGACGTGTGTATCTGTGTATCTGTCTGTGGCATCGAAGCTCCTAAACTAATGAACCGATTTTAATGTTGTTTTATTTGTTTGAAAGGCGGCTTGATCGAGTGTTCTTAACTATAAACCAAGAATATCGGTTCAGCCGGTTTGAAAGTTATCAGCTCTTTTCAAGTTACTGTAACCTTCACTTGTGGGGGGTGTTATAAATTTTTAATTTACACTTGTTATTAATTAGAAATCTTCTAAGTTCTGACGCATGAAAATGTTTTTTTTTTATTATGTAAAAACTACGTGTAAACTAATACATCTCCTTTACGTATCACACTAATATTATAAAGGAGAAAGTTTGTATGTGTGTGTGTGTGTGTGTGTATGTTTGTTACTCCTTCACGCAAAAACTACTGAACGGATTGGGCTGAAATTTAGAATGGAGATAGATTATACCCTGGATTAGCACATAGGCTACTTTTTATCCCGGAAAATCAAAGAGTTCCCACGGGAATTTTAAAAACCTACATCCACGCGAACGAAGTCGCGGGTATCTGCTAGTAGTTAATGTATTTATTTAATGCTTTGTATCAAATATGGAAGTATTAATATCAATTGTTTTGTTTACTTTAAACATATTAAATTACCCATACGATTCGTATGATAGAACCACTACATATTTACTAATATATCTTTGCCTAAGTTACCTACTTTTCATTAACTTACTTATTACTTTAATAAGGTGGATTCATGTAACACCATGCAGAGGATCATCTAAGATACTACGCGTTCAAACTAAGAATAGGACGGTATATCCGCCATATTGTGACGTGATCGGTGAAAATATATTTCGATTTCTATAGATTTTGTAGTAAGTAGGTACCAAGACTTAGATGTTTAATAAAAAAATCGTTACGTTGTGCAAAGACCGTAATCTTCATTGTCATCATTGGCCGTCCCATTCTTAGTTTGGATTAAAAAGTCTAGTATTTGTAGTAACTATAGTTTTTTTGTATAAGTTCAATTTTTATTGGCAAGTTATCAAATCGTGGAATTAATTTATGATGTCTTGCTCGAACTTAAACTCTTTTGATTTTGCTGCAATTTTTAAATTTTATTTAAGATATAAAATCTCAGTAAAGATTGATTTTCCATAGCCAAACAAAATAGCATATTGCTGACACGATGTTGAAGTTTTTACCTATCCCAAAATCTCCCAACGCGCCTAAAGAAGTTCTCACTTCAATAAACTAGAAAGTTCCATGCTGGTGCCCATTTGGGCACAAAAATATTGACAGGTTTTCGACCCGGCTTGTGCGCTGTGTAGCATGATTCCACCTTAAAGATTTGAGTTACCAGAATCCTCAGTACATGGATCGCAAGTTGTGCAGGACTCGTTCGTACGTTTCGAACTTGAACTTTTAGAATTATTTCCAACTAAAAAGCATTCGTTAAAATGTGAACAAGTAGGTAAAGGAAGTACCTACAAGGATAAAGGGAGAAAAATGGATTAATAATAACCGCCCAATCAGAATCCACTCGCCGCGCTCGGTATGCGCTGGCCCTTAGATCATTTATAGCTCTATGGTCGCTTTAAGTCAAGCGTGAGAGCATGGTATAGCAATCAACTTTTAGGGGCGGTAGGTATATATACTCAATAGCAAGATGCCTGATATGAGAACACTGCAACGCGAATCAACGTTAATTTTTTACAAATTAATTAATATTTTTTAACAAACAAAATAAAGAAATTATTACTAAGTAAAGTTGGCCAGTAAAGCCAATGGTTTACAATTTGAGTTTGAGTTGATTTGAGTACAAGAAGCGCGTAAGAAGGGCAACCTTAAGTGCTATCTTTTTATCGAATAAAAAAGTTTCTCACGCTTGCGATATATTATATACATAGTGTGAACAATAGCTTATGACGCAATATGCCACACGCAGTAAAATAGTTTAACGTAGCCTGAACCCGGCTTCAAACCATCACAGTACAGTTAGACTCTATTCTATTCTTCCCACGGTTTGCTTAATTTCACAAATAAGAGATGCCACTGCATCTAATGATGCCTCATAATACTCGAAAGAGAAAAGCGGCCAAGGTTGTGGAAAGATATTATGCTGATAATATACATGCACTTTGGCAACTCCAACGTATATAAGATGCATTTCATGTATCCAATAAGGCAGTTGTCCCACCGAAAAGAAAGCGACTAGCTATCGATTCTGTAACGTACATTTCGCTGTATGGATTCAGTTTCAATAATAGAGATAAGTATAGTTGACCGCTGACTGTCACATTGCCGGCGAGAACTCTCTTTTCACTTTTTATCGCAGCGACATAATCTATCAAAGAAAAACTCGCTCAGCGACGATCTCTTGGCGATAAAATTATTACTGTAGGTATGATGTGCGACCACTCGCCCGCGCACTCGCCCATATCCCAGCGACAAAACGGGTTACCGCCTCTCGTTGCTCACCAACCCGTGTCTAGTTTTCAGCGCCACTCGTTTCTCGCTAATCGCCGGCTTTCGAACAACTGCCTAAAGTCATCAATCTTATAAAAATGGGGCATAGAATATGTTAGCTGAGAGGGAAGCCTATATTAGGTACTTTTGGAAAACGCGAGTCATCTTTAGGCAACTCAGGTAAAATAATTATTGTGCTCATTTTATGGCATCGTATCGTATTTGGAAGGCGCGCAATCAAGCGATCCTGAAATTATTTAACGGTTATTTATCGAGGTCACCCTACTTTCACCGGATCGGATGTTAAGAATACGTTTAAGAAACAATATTTTGACCCGCACAAAATTATAAGATTTGTAGTAGTTTTGAGATTTTAATACAGTCCAAATAAACAAGTTACATGCCTTGTAACGCGAGTCGGCAGTAATAAATAAAAGACACGAAATACAATTCCTTTGCAGTGCAAAGTTTGCACGCTGACTACAATGATATCACGGTGCACTTTATCTTTATGACTCAACGACTCAATATATCTAAACTAATAGGTAATTGTTTAAATATTAGAAAAGATTTTGTTTGCCATTTGTTTAGCTAATCATGGTCTAATTTGATTCTGACTTATACAATCTGGATCTTCATACTGATACGCACAGCTAGAATATGCCTTGCCATTCCGGCTTTCGTTTTCCCTGCTAGCCATAATGTTTGTACCTTCCAAAGACGAGTGAATAGGCACCTTCTAGGCGTTCAACTTTAGGCTGGATCTTACCTATTTGGTGCTATTGCGTTAGTCTATACAGGATAAAAACTGAATCCTCAGATCCAACCAGTCCCAGCTTATAAGAACCCAATAGGCTCTTTACTAAACGCGCCCGTAACTCTAAACTCTACAAGTTTTTTCAAAATTAGGAAAATGTTCTATGAAGACCTAAACCAAGACTGTGGTTAGATACGAACACGATTAGATAACATTAACTAGGTACCTGCCTACAATAGATTCTATTTTAATGAGTTAAGCATGCCACGAATTTTATCGATAACGCGCCATTTTTATTGAATTTGATTGTTGATTGAACAATGTTGAATCATATCGTTTAGAATTACAGTTTTGGCAGTATGGATGGTTGGCTTTGGAGTAGGTATATTTTATACTCTCTATCGCAAGTCATTTCAGGTAGCATCTCATTTCAATTTCTACTTTTGTGTGATTTAAAAACCATAAAACACGCCCCCGACTAGCGACATAGCGAACTAATTTAATTATCACTACTACCCGTACACCGGTCTGTCCACGCACGATTTGTGTGTGTATGTGCGTAACGTAGGGCTGAGGTCAGAGCGAAACAATAGAGCGGAACAAGGACAATTCAGTGCTTCTCACTCGCCTGACAGAAAGTGAGAGTGACAGTGAGAGACAGAGCGGCAGTGCCAGTAGCTGTGCCAGTAGGTTGCAGGCGACGACAATTAGCGAGAAGGAGTGTCGCTTCTTTACATAGTATTAGTTAGTATTCTATGATAAAAAATAGTAGTACGAAATCAACTTACCAAGTAAGGGAAAGTCTTTGAAAGGTTCATTTTTAATTACTTCTATGCCTTCACCACCACCAGTTTCGTTTTTGGAGACTTCTGCTACACAATATAACTGCGCAACTTGGTACTGGGGAAAAATAGACAGTTATTTAGGTGTGTTATGTTTCTGGTCTTATTTTTTTTTTAATATCAATTTTGAACGCAACTTGTAAGAGGACAAAGAAAACATAATCTAGGTACTAATACTTAGTAAATAAGTTAAATCAAACGTTCAATTTATACCAATTAATTCGTCGTAATCAGAGTTTAAACCCAAAAAACTAGTTAAATACAGTTTAAAACAAGAAATACTCGTAGCTATAAAAATTACGCGTTGTTGAATGATATACGAGTAAATACCAAAATAAAATTATGCGTTTATGCCTATTAAATAAATGGCCTTTGAAGAACATATTGAAGGTACATAAAAATCTAATAAGGCACTGAATTAAGCTTAGTTCAAACAATGTAAAGTATTATATAAACGTAAAAGTTTGGATGCTCTCCAATGTGTCATAAATATTTTTGGCAGGTCAAAAATCATATTCATAGAAAAATCGGTCAAGTGTGAGTCGGACTCGCATACAACGGGTTCCGTGACATCATATAAGAAATAACGCTTTAAAGTATTAAAACTTTCGTGGCGGCCGTTTTGAAATTTTTATTATTACAATAGAAATACATAGTCTGTGAAAATTTCAACTCTCTACCCTTTATGGTTCACAAGATACAGCCCGCTGACAGATACGGGCGGAGGGGCATACAGCGGAGACTTAGGCCTCATTCGCACGAGCGTTTTTTTAACGTCCGTTAAAAAAGTGTTCAAATAGAACAAATGCATTCCCAAGTGTCTGTTCACACGTCAACGCTTTTTTAACGCGCACTTTGAATTTTCAGCGCAACGCCGGGTTTTAACGCATCGCTTTTTTAACGCTCGTGCGAATTAGGGCTTAGTATAGGGTCCCATTAGCACCCTTCGGGTACGGAACCTCTATAGCTGTCAGCCTAAAAAGTTTCCACTGTATTGCGCATTGGCTACTGATCAGGAAGAAGCGTAGATGAATCTAGAACTTGATATACTGCACTGGGTCAAGGATGCTCGTGTGGCGCATTCCGCGATTTGCAGCGATGCACGGCACTCAAGAACATGGTCTAGGTATCGTATAAGTGGATTTTCTTTTGTCCATTCAGATACAATGAGATTTAAAAAAACAACAACATCGACTACTTTTACTAGCAAGATGCATACTAATATTATAAATGCGAAAGTGTGTCTGTCTGTCTATCCGCCAGCTATCACGGCCCATCTGTTTAACCGATTTTAATGAAATTTGGTACAAAGACAACTAGCACATAGCTTTCTAGCCCCAGTAGTTTAGGCGGTACATTGTTAGATCAGATATCCAGTCAGGACAAGTATTTTTATAATGTGTATATCTACCGCATTATTTTTCCAAAAACTATCGTTATGTGATTTATGGAAAGGGGTCAGGATCCTCAGCAATGAGGAATACCACACAGAGAGGAACCTATAAAGTTCGCGTTGGAGTCTCAAGTGCAAGGTGGGCATTGTGGCTAATTCCATAGTGACAATCTCTTAACTAAAATAACAGCCCTTTATTCATTGCTATCCTTTTCATAACGCTCCCTGCGGAAAAGGATGGCACTAGATTTAGACCTGTCAATTTAAGAGATTGGGTGCAACAGAATTAGCCACAATTTCTATCGGCACAAAAGCCGACGTCGAGGCCGGGTTGCATCGACTGGGTCAAGTACACTCATTCTGCGAAGACGGCTTTGCGAGACACTATCAGTCTAACTCTTTGTTTACACAGACAGATTTGTCTATTCTAGCATATAAAATCAATATTCCCTCGATGCTTTGGTTTTAAGTTAACATAATTATCACCACTACATCATTGTTTAACAATCAAAAAGTGTACAATAGTACCCAATTTGAATAAATGATTTGACTTATTATTCGACTAGCGCCTCACCCTGGCTTCGCACGCGTAGCTTATTACAATTTTCGTAGGGATCTCTAATTTTTTTGAAAAGAAAATATAGCCTATTTCACTCAGGAATAATGTGGCTTTCTACTGGTGAAAGAATTTTCAGAATTGGTTCCGAAGTTCCAGAGATTACTTCCCACATGTAATTTTACGTACTTTTTTAGTTAAATCGATAATTTAAAATGGTTAGCAAACTTAAAACTAACAGTGGATGTGGATTTTATGAATTTTGGAATACTATTTATTCAATAGTTCCTAAGAAAGAATTCATTTTTGACATAGTCATCATGCCAATTCTACCAGAGCGAAGCCAGAACTGGTCAGTTAGTCCTACTTTTACTAGAAAAAGTGACTGGCTAGACACAATAATATGATAACAGCAATTATTATAATACTGTAGTTATTGCTGTTTTGTACAAATGTGTAAGTTAGGATGTTTGTTACTTCTGCACTCCACATTGACAGAGCTGATTTGGCTGTTTGCAATGGAGATCACACTTCACACTAACATTATAAAGGGAAAAGTTTGTGTGTATGTGTGTGTGTGTATTTTTGTTACTCCTTCACGCAAAAACTACTGAACGGATTGGGCTGAAATTTAGAACGGAGATAGATTATACTCTGGATTAGCATATAGGCTACATTTTATCCCGGAAAATTAAAGAGTTCCTACGGGATTTTTAAAAACCTACATCCACGCGAACGAAGTCGCGGGCATTAGCTAGTAGCTTATATCCTGAATTACAGTATAAACTACATTTTATCCCGGGAAATAAGAGTTCCTACGGGATTTATAAAAACTTAAATCCACGCGGACGACGTCGCGGGCATCACCTAGTATAGGGTTATATCGAAGCGCATACGACTATAGATGGCTAATCAACCTTTACTATCAAAAGTAAAATGCTACGTTAACAAAGACCTTGGAGATTGCTTATGTAGTGCATTTCACGAGATTGAAACAGTATGCAGTAATATAATATTGTACTGTTCGCGAAATTCGTTGCACAATAGGTAGACGATGGCGAAAAAGAGGTGCGGGGTCAAGACTGCATCGGGACTAGGTCAAGGATCATCCGCGTTGAAGAGGTACGCATGAGTCATGACACTGTCACCCGTCCTGTTACTTGACTATATTAAAGACTAGATTTCACTCGCGACTTCGTCTACATTTCGTAATTATTGTTTTATTTTATTTTAGGGTTCCGTACCTCAAAAAGAAAAACGGAACCCTTATAGGATCACTTTGTTGTTGTCTGTCTGTCCATCTGTCAAGCAAACCTATAGGGTACTTCCCGTTGACCTTCATCATAAAATTTGGCAGGTAGGTAGGTCTTATGTGCAATAAGACCTACCTACCTGCCAAATTAAGAAAAAAATCTGACCGTGAATTTGTGGTTACATCACATAAAAAAAATTAAATGTGTTCATGAAAAATTATCAATTTTCAAAGAAATATAAATTACTAAGTGGGCTATCATATGAAAGGGACCTGGACATTCTAAAATAGACTTTTATTTATTTTTTATGCATAATAGTTTTTGACTTTCATTTCAACAATACTGTGACTGACTGACAGTGCACAGCTGAACCAGTGGATCCAGATATTTGTAATTTGAAGGAAGACCAGAACTTAAGTGTTATATAAAACATAAAATGTGTGGATTTTAAAGGCGAAAGTTACAATTGTTGTGTTTTGACGATTTAAAGGATGGTTCTTGAGTCATGAAAATAGCAATTTTCCATTAGCCTTATAAATATATTTTTAAGCCAAGTGCTTAAATAGCTAACTTGAAAGCCTGTTAATTAGTCCACATCCGAAACTTATTTTAACAAAAAATTAAACTAAAATTTATTTAACAAAAAAAAAAGATAATATTCTTCAGGTTTCCCCATTATATAAGGTAAATAATCTTTATGTCATAATAAAATTAGTTGATAACTTTTCATAATCACCTTATCTTTATAGTATATTGTTAAAAGATTAATAGCCGTAAAATATTGAAACTATGTGTAAAAGTCTAAATAATTTCATACAAATAATTCAACCATTTTGTAGTTGTTTAATATATAATGTACTTATTATTACCTAGAATAAGTAAACTTAATCTGTCTTAAGCAGTCCAAAAAACCAAAAATGGATAGTACAGAAGATCTTTTCATAGACAGTATTTTGAGGTGTCTAGAAAGAAAAACGTTTTCATTTAAAAGCTGTGCCACACATTATTATCTTACGGCAGGTTACCCAGGCACTTCCACCACACTAAGCATATGAGTTAATATGAATGCCCAAGTAACAGAGGCCAATATAACAAGTTTCTCGTATAGCACAACCTGAAAAATATACTCATATAAATTGTATTTAAGATGAAAAGCAAAGCAAAATAAATTGTGAAAATATCTAACAATTTCAGATATTAGATAATTTAAAACGCTACCGCTAACGCTAAAGTGTGTCAAAAGCATGTGTTTCTCTCAGAGATTATTCAAAAATTTATGTTATTTTATAACAGCAAAGAAGAAGTAGTTAACAGCACTTTAAGGAATCAGACTGATAAGAATTATTTACGAAACTAGAACTGTTGCAGCTTTTTCAGTTTTTCATAACCTAATTGGTAAATAGTTAATGCTGTCGGTCGTTATATAATTTATTATGATACAAAAACAGAATTTGACTAACATATCAATGCTCAAATCAATAAGTCTAAAAACTTGTGATTTTGCATGTAGGTTCTATCTACAATGTGGTCTACGTTCCCAGGTCCCACTGAGAAAGGAATTTGAGAATTTCCATCAGGATTTTAAATATCTACACTAACATGGAAATAGTGAATACATGGAAAGTGGGCCAGAAAGTCTATTGATATATCTAATGATGAATTAGTAATAATTATTTATTAATTTAAATTTATAAACTAGACATTTGACATACCTATTTATTTTATTAGATGGTGGCTTAAAAGTTACAATTGTTACCTCATATGTTTTGTTTGTCCTCAATAAATTATATCACAAAATGTATTCTTAAATTCCAAAAAATTGTGAATAAGTTCATATCTAGTTATTTTACTCTTACCTCTTCTACAGTTAATGGAAGAGTAACACGGCTGAAAGAAAAAAATACAGTGTTAATCTTTTCCATATGGCGTGAAATATTATTACGAGAAATAAAAAGCAAAAGTATCAACTAGTCATCGACCAGAACAATAAGCTGTCTGCAGCTGGGCCAATGCCATTGTCAAAACAATTTATTGTAAATCTAAGTTTCGCAAACAAGTTTAATTTTTTAAATATCCTCAGAAACAACGCTAAACTTAGATTCAACTTACAAGAGATACGGGCTATAATAGCTGACGATATAAAAATCGATTCTTATTCACCCAAAGGACAAAATATAACCTTGTTATTACTTACTATTCTTTGATAAGCATCTTGACTATACACTTTATTTCACTTAAATGCACATCAGATAAATCACAACAACCTTAAAATAAACTTATCACAGTTCAACTCTTGAGCGATGGCCCGATTATCCGATTATTGTAATTTTAAAAAATCTTTGATCAACCAATGACTGAAAATGACAAGGCGCATGCTTCAACCTATGATGCAACGGAAATTACGTCAACCTTCTGGTTTCATTCAAAATAATATGCCAAGTTTTCATTCGGCCAGGTTACCAAGGTTATGTACAGTAGACACGGGTAACATTGATATAGTAAAGAGGATTATTCAGACGTCACAAGCGTCTGGAACGGGCATAGTATTTTTATTTCCATTGTTGAAAGTGATAGAACGCTTTTCATAAACTTTGAATGTTTCATTGATTTGATATATGATTTTTTATGCCATTTTTTCCACTGAACCGTCGTCGCATGGGTCACACCTTAGGACACACTTGTCTGACATGAATGTTACCATAATCGATCTCCAGCACGAATGCATCCATAATTTTTTCTGAAGGTTCCCTAACTGTCGTCTGTCATTGTCAGTGTCAACTGTCAAAAGCAAAAATTCTTTTTGACTTTGACGATTTGATTTTTGAGTTTTTGTGTTTTGTTGTCTGACTGTTAGTATTGGTAGAGTCGTAATTTTAAAAAACATAAAAATGATATAGGACAAATAGAATATTAATCTGATGATAATTATGTTCTAATTGGTTAGTCATTAGATAATATCACGTATTTTGGTAGCAAATTTAATTTCGTCGTTGCGGAACACACCGTGTTAATAATGAGTTTGGTTGGAAAAAAGTGTGAATCAATATCTCTTCTGGAACCGAACAGAGATGAAATTCTACGCAGCGAGGTTACACCAGATGATGTGCTCAGGTTGGATAAGATCACAGACACTTATTTGTGCAGTCCTGAAGCGAATGTATACGATATAGACTTTACAAGATTTAAAATAAGAGATCTCGAAACTGGTACTGTACTGTTTGAGATCGCGAAACCTCCTACAGATTTTGGGGTTGATAATGAGGGTGCTGAGGATGTACCAGAGGAACCACTGGACCCAAACGCTGGCAGATTTGTCCGCTATCAGTTTACGCCACAATTTCTCAAATTAAAAACAGTAGGCGCTACGTAAGTTGTTTCTTGAATCTAGTAGGATAACTCGATTTTTTTCATATCATTATTCATTTTCTAGTCACCTAACCATCCGTTACCATGCCTGTCTTACTCTTCCATGCCCTCCTCCTACACTTTTTCTATATTTTTTAAAATAAAAATTCTCGCATTCAACATCATTAAGAACAAGCTGAAATCTATCATAAATCTAGGGTGGTTGGTACATGTAAAGTTAATCCAGTCCAGATCACAACCTCAGATCAAAACCAAAAACTGCAATCCATCCTAGATTGACTATGTAAACCATAAGATTGTCTTTCTAGCATAGCTATGCCAGTAAAATGGTACTGATAACTAGCAACAGCTTCCCACCAAACAAGACAAGAACTAATTTAGAATTAGATTTCCACCTACCAGGAATTAAATCTGGGCTTTCAACTTAAAAGACCATGAAATTATTTGATGATGCTAATAAAATGAATGTTGTAGTTGAATTACAGGGTCATCCTATTTATTGAAGTTTTGTTTCATTTCATTACAGAGTTGAATTCACAGTGGGCGCTCGTCCTGTGAACCATTTCAGAATGATAGAGAAACATTTCTTCAGGGACACATTACTCAAGACTTTTGATTTTGAGTTTGGCTTCTGCATTCCATTTTCAAGGAACACATGTGAACACATTTATGAGTTTCCGTCTCTGCCACCAGATTTAGGTATGTCAAATTTGGCATACTATTTAAACTTTTAATATTAAAAGCTCATGCAGTTCAAACTGGGAGATATTTTAGGTTTATGTGGCTTAGTTGTGATAGTGCATAATATCAAACTATTGTGCTGTTTAATGCTGATTTTGGATAGTAACTGGATGATGAACGAAGTGTGTTGTAGCTAATATAATGTTTAAAGTGTTTTCTGTTAACTTTTACTTGGAATATTATAAATATTGGTGTTGATTCTGATTTTTTCTATAAAAAGAATAACTGTGTCTTATTCTTTTTAACATAGCTGTAAAAGGATGGAAAATGAATTTTAAATTAAAGACTAAATTTTAGTGCTACTCTGCAAAAAACATTATGCTCAAAACTGGCACCTAAAGTCTTGGGATTTGACAGTTTTAAATTAAATTGAACTTGTCTGTCCTTTTTTTATTACAGTGGTAAAAAAAGATGTGAATTCTCTTAAATTTAGTTGGTATTAGAATCAGTATTATATTAGACTCTTTAAATACTAGAAAATTCACAGTCTGATAATTGTTTTTTATTTATTAATACGATGTATCTTTTATTTCAGTTGAAGAAATGATAGCTGCACCTTTTGAGACCTGTTCTGATAGCTTCTACTTTGTGGACAATAGTCTGGTGATGCACAATAAAGCAGATTATGCATACAATGGAGGCATAAACAACTAATGGTAGATGCACACTACACATGTCACATGTGCTATTTGCACCTTTCAAACACACCACTATCCCACACCAGAAATTTGTTAATGACAACAGCAAGTTGTCTTATGTTGACCAGAAACACATTAAACAAAACCAGGTGATGACAATATAATCGATTATTGCTGAATTCCAACCAATTAATTATTATTATTCCTATAGCTGATTATAAGTTAACCAACTATCTATATTTCAAGTTAATACATATCAACATACAGTTCAAATCCAGCTGTCTAGTAACTCAAAAGTTTACAGTAGTTTTTTTTAAAATTCAGATACAAGTTAGCCTTTGATTGCAATCTCACCTGGTGGTAAGTGATGATGCAGTCTAAGATAGAAATGGGCTAACCTAATGGGGTATCACAGTTTTCATTAGACCCGTACTTGCTAAATCGCTTGGCGGTACGGCTTTGCCAGTATGGTGGTAATCTGCCTAGCATACTAAATTCGTCTAAATTTTAAAATCAAAAAAAAGGTGACAAGGAACGCAAGCACAAACCACTCTAGGGTCACAGCATTAATACATAATATTATTATGTGTAAGCTTTAATAAACATAGTGAGTGAGTGATATTTGAGACAGGTTGACAAATTGGCTTTACATAATCTCTGAGATGGGACGGTACATCCCAAGTTCAAATCTCATCTCATCTAGGAAAATAATGAAAGTTGGTTCTGTCGGTCAGAATAACCCCTCTCTTGACTCAGTTGTCACCACACAGGTTTGCTCTGTCTAGATGTCTCAGTCGATAAATTGTATGACATATTTCCATACTGTGCCAGGGTGTTGAGTGTTTGCAGGTCATCACACCAACGTCAAGTGTTGTTTGTGTGTTTCTGAGTACAAAATAATATGATTGTTTGATTTGACTCAATACATGTCAGGGTGAATGGGGTGGGATGTAACATACATGTTATGGCCATAAAGGTCTATTTTTTCACCTAATTAAAAATTTTGGCACTAAAAAGTACTTATTCCATCAATTTAATTACATTAATTAATATTATGATATGTTATTAATTATTATGGAAATTACTAAATATTTGTCAAATAGCACATTCAAAAAGTTTCGAAGAAAAAAATGATATTGTGATAAAAGTATTTTTGTCAAATTATGGTTTATGATAAAAATTGAACATTTTCGTTTATTAATAGAAAATTAATTTATTTTAAGTTAGTACTTGTTTGGTATTGAAAATCATCAATACTATTGAGACCTTAAGAACATAATATGGTCTAAACTGAAAATTACTTAATTTTGAAAGAAAACCATTGTAATTTACAAAAAACAATTAAGTACCAACATAAGCAATGTATAGTTTGCTATGCTCAGATTGTGGACTTATATTTTAATGAAGTTATAATTTTAGAGAAGGGATAAAAATTATTCTTATGCCAGTATACTAAATAAATGTAACTTAGAAATCATTCCATAGTATAATTCCAAAAATCATATTTTTTTAAGTAGGTAATTGTTATTTTATTTGAGATGGTCTTGAGGAATGGTTAAGATGGATTTTGGCTAAACCTACAATATTTTATGCTATTTACTTATATTATGTTAATAATGTTCAAAAAATTCAAAATAAGGCTTTTCCTTATCGAGCCTTAAAAAGTTTTAAAAGATCTCAATAATTTTAGTGTGTGGTTGGTCTTTTTAGACATTTAAATTGTGTGTAAGTTTTCTATTCTTGAACGATCAAACATGTTCGGCAAGCAAATAAGATGACATGCTTGATAGATTACACTACTTGGAAGGGGTATGACGATTAATTACCCATACCCTTATTCATAACCTGAACGTTAAAACATTTGATATCTACCCCCAGGTAGCCTCATAACCTCACGGGTAATTTAAAAATTATATGTGATTTACTAAATAGATCTATTTGGGAATCAAACCTGGGATCTCTTACTTATAAATCTCATAGATATTGCTTGTAAAACCATTTTGATCGTCTAGGAAGTTTTTTATATTGTTGTTGCTACTTTAAGCACTGTTTGAGACACTTTAGATATGTTTTGGTGTGTAACACTATTATGCATTGTTAGTTGTTAGTTTTTAAGTCGTTTGGGTGAATTATATGTTTCAAACAAGAAGAAAGTGGGTAAGGTAGTTCGTAATTCGAATGCCTGTCAAACTTTTGTATGAGCAGCAGTAAAAAAAATCACTTGATTTGGAATTTTTTTAAACCAAAAAAAAATAGTAGAGCAATAATAGGAGCGTCGATTCTGATGCTATTTTCTTCTAAACTAAATTTAAAGTATCTGCTTCTTTTTCTTTTTAATATTGCTAAAAAAGGACGGAAAATTTGTTTTAAACTAAAGACTCTTAAATTTTAGTGCTACTATACAATTTAAACAATAGGATCACGACTGGCGCTCAAAGTCACGAGGTTTGACAGTTCTCTTCTAAATTAAATTAAGCTTATCTGTCCTTTCCTTATTACATTGGTCAGAAAAAGATGTGAATATTCTGAAATTTATTTATTTATTTATAAAGAGAAAAGTAAGAAAAAGGGGACAGAGAAGCACTTATCTTTATTAGAGATCTCTACCAGTGGCCCTTGGCAATAAATAATTTAGTTGCAATCAGAATCAGTACTTATTATTATAAGTAGCTTTCGGGAGTTCCGACAGATAATTACAGCAAAGCTCTCTACTTATTTGAAACGCATACTATGACTATTACTTACTATAATTCAATACAATTACTACAAAACTAAAAACTAACCCTTTGCAAAAAAGAAGTAATAACTTTTCGGAAAAGAATTAGTACTTAATAACTTTCGGATTCTATGTTATTTATTTGAAAATAAAAATAGGCACCTACTTAATAATTGAACATTAAATGAAGTACCAATTTTGCAGGGCAGTGGACTGCAATCCTAGCACAAGCTTGACGCTTGGTTGAAAGTATCATATTAGGCAATTAAAATCATGTCTAATATTCTTAAATATAAATTATAACAGACCAAAAATATAAAACAAACAGGATTAGTTAGATAAAGTTGAAATTGTATTAAAGTATAGTAAGTACATACCCATTTCTACTAATTTTTAACCAAATTCTAGTCAACAGTAAGTTTCGTGGCGTGTATGAAAGAAAAATCTATCAGAGGGTAAGGAAAAAACAATAAAATGTTAACAAGTACAGGGAAAGGGAATTGGATAAGATTTTACAAATTATCAAAACTTGATAAACTTGGATAACTTACTATTCAGAAGATTAAAAGTATTGTTAAATATTTTGCTTGAACTGATATACTTACCTACCAATTAATGTTAATTTAATTACATTATTGTCATGTAAATTTCATTTATTCACATATCATAGGACTGCTTGACAAAAGCCACTTTCAGTATAACTAGCCTTGCGCCGAAAGTGGCTTTTATCAAATAGGCAAAAGGCTTGGGATGTGAACTAAATCTAACGGAAAATACCGCTGCAATGTAACTGAAATTATAGTCATCATAATATTATTATCTGTGCGGACTTTGAACATTGAATTAAATCTAAATTGATAGAACAGCTAAATACCTATTTCGAACGAAACTGTTGTTTACAAAGCTGCCAAACCAAACATTACACTGGCCATCAAGAGGAACTTGCATTAATCAATTCTTGTTCGGAATTTCCAACCTAATGTTGTGCATAATAAATAAAGATCATTGGCCGAAAATAATTTCAGCGCTCCGAATTCCGCATTGTATTTGTCCCTGGCCTAATCAGGGTATGCGAGGTAGCATACAGTTATAATAGTTGTATGTTCTAACTTCGCGGTATGTAAATTGCTTTCATAACGGTCATAATAACGAACGTATTTCGTTTACCTACTAATTGGAATGTTCATATACGTAACAGTAGATATGAAATACTTAACAGAAATATTAAATTAGTCTTTATATAGGTAAAGGTGTTCAAATTAATAGTTTCCCTATTAAAATATATTTGAATATATTAATAAACGAAATAATACTATTAATTAATATCCTCAAGAGTCATGTTTTTATTTTTCGAATGCCGAAATTTCAAAGTTTACAATTCTGTTGGCTACATAGTTACAGCGTGGCTATGTAGCCAATAGACGACAGTTCCTTGGTGCATAATTTAAACGCAATGCACAAACGCATTGTCGAAAGCCTATTGAAGTACAGGATGTATGTAATTTTTCCGCAATCGACCAGCAGGTATGTTGCGGCAGTTGGGATGCAGTTGACACAACTGCATCGCAACTGCCGACTGACTGCGCAGTTCTAGACTCTATCCAGAAATTAGTATAGGGCTCTCTCTTTTACTTAATCCCATGCTAATGACAACGACAACCATTTTGAATCACCAACCAATCAAAACAAACCTATGTTTTGAATTGAATTTCGAATGTTTTTTGAAAACAGTTTCTCTAATAGAGACTATCTCTATAGTGGACTGCACAGTCAGTCGGCAGTTATCAACTGCAATATTGCAGTCAGTGTGTCTAGCAGACCTTGACATCCGCAACGCGTTCACATGTGTTGCGTTCATACGCACCAAGGACATCCCGATTCCCGACCATTACGCTTCCATAGAAGATTAAATATTACTATGCATTCAAATTTAACACTTCTGTTTCGGAAGCATGAACTTTAAGGTGCAAACACATTGGGCTGACGCAGTGTTTCGTGATACAAGAGAAGACGAACGCTGTCATAAATACAATTTTATATCTTTTTTATTTAGACCTATAAATTATTGATCTGTCGTGACACAGTAACAATAAATATTTCTATATAATGGCCGTAGATCGTGATTCGTGGTACGAAATTTTAACACAGCAATCTGTTTGCACCTAAATTACGCAGGTACCTACCTAATTTGTAGATCATATTTAGCAAAACAATTGTATGTATGATAGATTGTCTCATTAATTTAGTAGAACTTTAAACACTGCCAGTGTCATCAAAAATATGTGTAGATTAGGAATTTACCTATGAAGCTAAAGTTTTATGTACTTAACTTTATTATTTTAAATAGATACTTATTGTAATGGCATGCCTACTTAGCAGGTAGATAAGTACTTGTATAACAGAAAAAAAGCTATATTCGATAACAAAGTTTTATTTTTTACAAAAAGGGTATCTTTACCTAATTTCAAGTATGTTACAAAAGACGGCAAAAATAGTTTAAAGGGGAAACACTTCCCGGTTCTGAAATTGTAAAATCTCATTTAAATGCCGTCCATCAACTTGTTTATTGATACAAGTGTACTCGCTTTAATATTTTAAGTAAAATATTGTACGATACGACCTAAGCAATATGTGTTCACTTTACAAGTGTATCATTCTTTCAAAAGCTATTTCTTTACGTGATCATCGTGACGTAGATACCTATACCTACTCCATCCACGGAAAGAAGTTAGTATAGCGTGCTCTCTGTTACGTAATCCTATACAAATGACAGAGACAAAAATCTCAGTGGGCGTTTACCATTTTAAGTCATCAACAAATCACAATCATGTTTCCAAAAAATATTCGAAATTCGATCCGAAAATGTTTCCAAAAAACATTCGAAATTCAATTCTAAAACATAATTTCGTTTGTGATTCGTCGGTGACTCAAAATGGTTAATGATAACTGATATTTTTGTCTCTGTCATTTGTATGAGGTTACGTAACAGAGAGAGCGCTATACTAACTTCTTTCCGTGGATAGAGTATAGATTTAAATAGGTTGGTTTATTAGAATGGTAGGTAAAGTTAATAGTATCTTGAAATTGCCATATAATGCAACTGAATAAAATTACATCGCAGTAAATGTGCGCGATTAAAGTACCTAATAACGTATGATACTTACACGGAGTAATTTAATTAAGTACCTACGTACCTATAATTATAAATCCGACGTACCTAGTTATTTCTTTAAACGTCCATATCTGTTAATAAGGTAAAGGTTTATAAATATTATTTTATTTTTAAAAATCTTCAATTATTGTTTGTAGGTACCTAATATTCAGCAATACCTTAATTAGGTATGTTACTAATGCAGATCGTGTCTTGGTCAAATTCGTTTGTGCCTTACAAAAACGTGCGGTCTTGATGCCGGCCGTGTGAATGGAGTCCTAGTGCTCATGTCTTGGTATTTCCTTGTAGGTACTAACTTGCTAAGTATTATTGCAATGTAATTTTTTACTTAATGTACTTTACCTAAGAAAAACTGATGTAAAAGATACACCCTGTAGATTTAGATGAAGCTTGTAAAAAAGTTGTAACAGGTATTTGGAATTAAAGTATGATACAATAATGAAGTACTTTTCTTTTACTGAATTCTACCCACCTACTTAAATCAGGAAAATTTAAAATGCACTAAAAATCAAATAGACCCTTTTAATAGCGGCTAAGGACCAAAACACGTTGATGGAATTTACATGTCTGATGTTCAGCGTCGTGAACGCTGCGGCGCGGCCAGTATGGTCAGTATACAATCTCTAACAACTTGACACCATACACATTGAACCGATGACACTAAGTACTGATAGCTACTAACTGAATAATTGTTGAACTCTGGCTGAATCTTTTTCGTTTCAGCCGGCGGATTTTACGCCGGACGAACGTATACCTATTCTTTATTATTCATTTTTTTTTGTGTTCCTTACCTCAAAAGGAAAAACGGAATCCTTATAGGATCACTTTGTTGTCTATCTGTCTGTCCGTCCGTCCGTCGTGTGTGCCAAGAAAACCGGGTAAGTACTTCCCGTTGACCTAGAATCATGAAATTTGGCAGGTAGGTAGGTATTATAGCACAGGTAAAGGAATAAATCCGAAAACCGTTAATTTGTGGTTAAGTCATTAAAAAAAATTATTATGTGTTTAAATTTTCAAAGTAAAATAACTATACCAAGTGGGGTATCATATGAAAAGGTTTTACCTGTACATTCTCAAACAGATTTTTATTTATTTTCATGCATAATAGTTTTTGATTTATCGAGCAAAATGTCGAAAAAAATACCCGAGTACGGAACCCTCGCTGTGCGAGTCCGACTCGCACTTGGCCGGTTTTCTTAGCCATAGAACAAGCTCCTTGTGTCTCGACTCACAAACACGAATTGTACCTACTCCCTAGATACGTTGTAGTGCGGCAGATAGACTACAACGTAAATTATGTGAACAAAGATTGATGACGTGAATTCCGTCAAAGGTATTTCAGACCTAATCAAGCGACTATGCCAGAGGCATTGCCTTTAGGTCCTAATGTCATAGAACAATCCAAGTGAACAACAAATAAATGCAACAAGTGTAAATTAAAAATTTATAACACCCCCGACGATCCAAAGTATTTGAGTTTTCCAAAACATCATTTTCAAATAAATAATTATGTATTTAGGCAACGTCCATCTTGACAGCTTGACATTTGTCTATTGACATAATATTATGAACCTAACGGTTATCTTACCTTCTTTTCTACAAGAAAACTAGAAAAGAGCTGATAACTCTTAAACGGCTGAACCAATTTTTTTAGATTATAGCTAAGAACACTCTCGATCAAGCCACCTTTCAAACAAAAAAAAACTAAATTAAAATCGGTTCATTCGTTTAGGCGCTACGATGCCACAGACAGATACACAGATACACAGACACACAGATACACACGTCAAACTTATAACACCCCTCTTTTTGGGTCGGGGGTTAAAAAGATGGTTCGATAAAACAAATAACCATAGACTTACGAATTTTCGCTACGCTCAAAAAAAACAGACACTTCAAATAGGAACTTTTTATTTATCAAACCACATAAAATACTTAATACTTGATGATACGAAAATAATCATTAACATTTAAACAATCATTAATTACTATTTAAAACTAAATAAGGCCCACTTGCAAAGGATAAATTAAACCTATTGCTTAATGATTTGAAGACTCAAAAGTATGTAGGTACCTACTTGTAAAAGTTCAATTGAATAAAAAAAAATATTTTTATTTTGATTAAAGTGTTTTTGTGCAAGTGGGACTTTTACAAAAAAAAAAAAAATTACGGTTGTGCTCAGTCATAAAACTAACCTGTCAATTATTACAGGTATAAAAGTAGAGCTATCCTTTCCTACAGTGAAAGGATAGGTACTATAAACAGACCTATTTAGACCTGCCATTACCATCGAATAAGCACTAATTAATAGCTAAAGGTAGACCAAAGAATATCCTTATCAATAAGTAAAGAATATTAGAATAAAATCAATATTATTATGTCCTTAATTATTTATTTAGGTGACAGAGTAGAAGCGAAGCAAAAGGAACGCGTACATTGTAAACTGTTACAAAACAAACTGAACCTTATTTTATTACAAAAATGTTTGTAAAAGTTAAAACTAAAATGAAAGAGGCGAGAATGCCAACGTCGTCACAATCACGTCGGAGCATCTCTTCCTCGCTTCTACTTAGCTACAATATGCCTTGAGCCTTAATTAAACCATACCCATATTATAAATACGAGTCTTTGTTTTTCGGTTTATTGATTTGTCCTTCAATCACGACGCAACGGAGCAACGTATCGGCGTGATTTTTAGCATGGATATTGGATAAACTTAAAAATCTAGAGTGGCGTAGGCTACTGTTTAGCCCTTAAATTCAAAGAGATCCCACGAGTGTTCAAAAACATATATCCACGCGAACCAAGTCGCAGTAATCAGCTAGTCTATTACAAATATTAAAAAAGAAAAAGAAACATATCTGCAACAACGCCCCATGCCACGCCATGCGGGTTGAGTCAAAAGTAATAAAGAATTTTGTGTGACCAGAAACACACTATCAACACCCGATTTGACGCGACGCCACCACAAGCCACCCGATCCAGATAACCGTGATTGCTCTGAAGTCTGGACAACACTCGATGCCACGCGTCTGCCACTAACAAATTCTTCAGGGAATAAACACGAAAAATTGGTTGTGATTGCCTGAATTAGTGGTATTCTAGCTGCGATAGTGCATGTTAGCCAATACCAAGATATTGAGCCTTTTACAATACTTGCGGTGTGACGTCGTATTGTAAAATTTTACAACACACAACGCATCGTGGAAATTGCACTATGGTGCGACATCGTTCTTGCAATGCAACATGGCACCACAAGTATTATGAAAGGCCCCTATGAGCCAACCAAAGGTTATTGCGATTGTCACAATGTCAAAGTGGTTTATTTGTTAAAAAAACATGTGGCGTGGCGTGGTGTGCCGCAAATATGTTTCTACCTTTACCCATTGTTACAATAATTCATTTCACTTGTTTTTTTGGATTTAAATTCTTTTTTATATAGAATTTGTATGACAGCTTATTATTATCAAGAAACGTTTTGGCATACTCCGAACTAAGGACAGCACACTTCTTTTGCATGAAAATATCTCTGATTGACTCACTATTGGAGCTACATGTGTCAATGTATTGGTATTTCCTTCGGGGCTCTCTTTTATTGTAAACGTGAAATTCGTACGTCCATTTTGAAGCACTAAACTTCGTGCCCAATGTTTGGACGGTCATACAAATTGTTTTTTGGTCTTTATCGATTTCAATGTGCACAAGAAAGTGAAATGTATTGAGGTTTACCAAATATACAATTCTATGGTTAACGTTAATATTAAGTAGATTCATTTCCTTGTTAACGTCAGCCTCGTAGTGTTCTGGATGTACATCTTTGAAATGAATTCCCATGTGGTTTATTTTTCCTACAACAATATAATTAACTACTTATATTATCTATAATATGTAAACCATGCTAATATCATAAATACAAAAGCGTGTGTCTGCAGATAAGCTTTTCACGGCCTATCTGCTTAACCGTTTTTCACGAAACTTGGCACAGATATAGCTTGCATCCCGGGGACGGAAATACATAAGCTATTTTTGTCCCAGATAATAATCAAGGAGTTTCCATTCCAAGGAAATTTATAAAAATCTTAAATCCACTTGGATCCTCACCCAAATAGGCCTCATCTATTTGGTACAGAGACAGCTTGCATCCCGGAAATTTTATTTTTTGTCCAGAAAAAGCAGAGTTCTCTCGGGATTATTAAAAACCCCGAGGGAAATCAAAAAGTGGTCGATTAGTCTAGTTCCTAGCCAATGCTGTGTTCGCCTGTGACTCATGAAGCCCAGGTCAGGTCAAAAATTGTTAGGTTTCTGTCAAGAAATTTTAATAGCACCTTGAGGTTAAGAAGTAGGTTAAGAAGTTGGCTTGTTATATTAAGTAAAATACTTGTTCAAACTTACCTTTCCAAGTACAAACTCCAAAAATTGCCGCCAGAGGGCATGGCATTTCTCTGTAGGGACATTCTTTCAAATGGCCTTCAACTTCATCCTTTTTTACGATTAGAAAACATCCATTTGCAGAGTTGGGGCACTTCATTCGTTCCTAAAAATTATCACGCAAGTTTCGTTTCACAAAAAAAAAAATGGTGTAAATGATTTAAATAGGAATTTTTATTTATTAAATCACATAAAATACTTAATACTTGTTGATACGAGAATAATCATTAACATTTAAACAATTATTTATTAAAATTTCAAATGAAAACCGTGCGTACAAGCAGTACAATCTGAACAATCCTGCGCAAATCTCTGTCTGCGCAATCCATCATAATATTGCAAATTCAGATTGAACCACGTGTTTTGCGCGCTATAATAACCCTGTATAACTTACCCCGTCATCAGGTTCCTTCAGTTTTAATTCAGCGATAGTTGCTTCGAGCGTGATATTTCTCATGTCTGTTATAAGTTCGCGGCACAAACCACATCTATTTCCCTTCAATTTACACTCTTTGCATGAGCTATGCCCGTTCATACATTGATAGATTTGTAATCCCAGTTCACAGTTACATGTAACGCATTTCACAATGTTGGGAGTTGCTTTGTTACGAGGGATATTCCTGAAACAAATTAAATAACTGAGAAGCTGGGGAACACAACTTGTAAATTACACTTCTGATCAAAATACTTTCATGATGAATAATGTCCATAGCGTAATTTCCCATGTCTTTTTTTTATGTATAGTCAGCGCTTGGCTGCAATCAGACCTGCTAGCATGTGATGATGCAGCCTAAGATGGAGCGCGCTTGCCTAGAAGATGCCTATTCACTCTTGACTTAACGGTAGGTGGTGAAAAGCTAGCAAACAGACAGACGAATATTCAAAATTCAAAATATTTTTATTCAATTAGACTTTTACAAGTTCTTTTGAATCGTCAAAAGCATTTACCACTGGTTTGGATTTTTTTTTATTCTTGATTTTTGGGAGTTTTTCCATTTGGAAAATGCCACTCGGTAAGGCCACATTATATACTTAACCACTTATTTGCGTAAGGCCTTCTTGTACAGCCGTAACAGTGCCCTAGCCTCATCCGACACTTTCCTACCGAGAAGAACCAGCAAGAAACTCTTTTCAAAGATTTGATATACAATATTAGGGCATGTGTAAAAGCAATTGAAGTCCCACGCATTGCTGGAGCGAATTGCAGGTCAATACAACGCTCTTTTATCATGTACACAATCTTCGATTGTATAATATGCTTTTCTCAGGGGCATAGTTTTAATAGATTTTTGAACCTGTGTAAAGGCAAGTCCAAAATTATGGATTACCTTGTTTTGGATTTAGCTAGTGGCGGTTCTGGTACATTCACAGATTGAACAGTCAGTGAGCTGGTTGAGGGGACAGCTTGAGTCGTCTGAGCTATTAGATGTTGTGACCGAGATGATCTGAAATATACATTGTCTATCATTATCTATTTATAAGCAAATATAATATGGGTATAACCTACATAATGTAAGATAATAATAATATAATAAAAATCAAATTAAATAAATAAATATAAATAGAATTCATCAGAGTAACAAATACAAGTAGCAATTTTACACTAAATTAAAAAGATTTAGCCTGAATCATCATCGTCATCATTATCAATCGAAGGACGTCCACGGTTGGACATAGGTCTCTGGTAGAGCCTTCCACACGCTCTGCGACTTGTTTAATGTCATCTGATCATCTGGGGAGTCTTTCAATGCTGCGCTTTTCAGTGCAAGGTCGCCATTGTAGCATGCTTTACTTTAAAAAAAAAACTCAAAAAAGAGTCAACTCGCGCACTGAGGGTTCCGTACTCGGGTATTTTTTCCAACCTTTTGTCACGATAAATCAAAAACTATTATACATAAAAATAAATAAAAATCTGTTCCAGAGTACAGGTAAAGCCCTTTCATATGATACCCCACTTGGTATAGTTATCTTACTTTGAAAATTGAAACACATTGTAATTTTTTTTAATGATGTAACCACAAATTTGCGATGTTCAGATTTATTCCTGTACTTGTGCTATAAGACCTACCTTCCTGCCCATGATTCTAGGTCAACGGGAAGGTTTTCTTGACAGACAAGACGGACGGACGGACGGACGGACGGACGGACGGACGGACGGACGGACGGACGGACGGATGGACGGACGGACGGACGGACAGACAGACAGACAACAAAGTGATCCTATAAGGGTTCCGTTTTTCCTTTTGAGGTACGGAACCCTAAAAATATTACATTAGGAAAGTCAAGTGTACACAATAATTAGGACTTTACCCAGGTTGTGCTTTGTTTCTAGACTGAGCAGTCACAGAGCTGGGCGAACGGTCCGCTTGAGTCATCAGAGCTATTGGACGTCGTGTTTGTGACCCCGATGATCTGAAAATAATCAAACTTCATAATAGAAAAGAAGCAGTTTATCTGTCGAATAAGCTGGCCATTGACTAAGGTTCAGTTTACTTGGAAAGGGAATGGAAGTGAATTTCTAAAACATTACATAGCATATTGAGTTTTATCTCCGCTACGAAAACACTTTTTTGCCCAAATGAAAAATTCGCCGGAATACGAATTTTATTTCTCGTTAGAAATGGGTGCTTTACAGTAAATATAGAGATAGAAGTCAATATACTGTCTATGTAATATTTTAGAAATTCACTTCCATTTGCTTTCAATATTAATTAAGCCTGATGACTTAGTTACCTAAGGGCTCTTTTCTGGAGACGCAGCCCGTTGCGCATCGCGTGGTGCGTTGTGTCGCGCGTGGTACTACGCCATATTATACAAGCAAACGCTACTGCATAAACGCTCTCATACTTGGCCATTTTATTTAAAAGCGCGACGCGACGCACCACCGCACGCCACCGCAAGCAATATCACCCTCACCACCTGGGTGCCTAGTGATCGGTGCATCCACCGCCCGTTATGCCAGATTCTTTTTTCCATGCACATGCAAACTGTGGGATCAACTCCCATCGGCGGTGTTCCCACTAGATTATAACATGGGTTATTCAAGGAACGGCCAACAAATTCCTGAAAGGCCGGTAACGCATCGGTAGCACCTCTAGTCCTTCATGGCGGTAACAGGTGACCCGCCTGCTCGTTTGCTCGCTATTAAAAAAACAAAAATCGCGTCGCGTGGTTTTTTTTTTCGGCTCGCAACGCACCGCGCCTCTAGAAAAGAGCCCTAATGCATACTGGAAATGTGTAAGTGATAGGTATACTTTACCCAGGACGTGTTTGTGTTTGCGGTCTAGACTGAGTAATGGGAGACAAGGCTTCGAATGCTGGATCTATTGGAGCTGAAGGTGCTGTCGGTAATACTTGCGATGACCTATAGAAATAGATAAAATTTAATTGTCATTCTATTTTTTAGGATTCATACTCGCAGGGTGCCGTCCGACCGTCCTTCTGTCTGTTATTGGGCTGTATCTCGTGAATATCTCGCATTTCTATTGCCGCTTTAACAACAAGTAATAAAAAAATGAAATGGCTACCATGAAAATTAAATAAAATTAAACAGGGTAATTTCTTGTACAATGTAAAAAAGGTTAACGTTGAAATACACATAAAGTAAAACTCACATAGAATTGGATGGTCTCTGGCAGTCTGATGTACTGGGACTTGCATATGCAGTTGACATATGGGCATTGTTGATAGCAGAAATTGCATAAGCTGTTGACATCTGGATATTGTTGTTAGCGGGACTTGCATAAGCTGTTGACATTTGGGCATTGTTGTTAGCGGGACTTGCATAAGCTGTTGACATCTGGGCGTTGTTGTTAGCGGGACTTGCATAAGCTGTAGACATCTGGGCGTTGTTGTTAGCGGGACTTGCATAAGCTGTTGACATCTGGGCGTTGTTGTTAGCGGGACTTGCATAAGCTGTTGACATCTGAGCGTTGTTGATAGCAGGATTTACATAAGCTGTTGACACCTGGGCATTGTTGTTAGATATTATGTTTAGATTTGGGTACAACAATGCGCTAGAATTGGTTACTGGTGGTTGGCAAACATTATTATTACGGGATTGGTTCCCGTTAGTGCTGAAACAAAAATTAAAATACTAAATGATCAAAATTAGCAACATCAACTTTAAAAAAATTACTTAAGTGAAAAAATAATAAACCTATTGAGCACCTAATAGAAGCAGAGCAGCACTGTAAACTGTTTCTCTAAAAAATAATGAGAAGTTTTGTTTTAGAGAGAGATGCATTCATTCATTAGATTGTTTTTGTTGTTTAGGTCCACATTTCAAAGTGCAAAGCTTCGCTTCAAAAATATATTGTGAAAAATATTACTCTTAAATACAATAGAATTACATACCTTTTCTTAAGCTCACTTAGTAGAACCTTCACAGATCGGTTTTGAGCTCGCCGTAGTTCCTCATATTTTTCATCATACATTCGCTTTTGTTTTTCCAAGGCCTCTGCTATTGCTTTATCTGTAGTGTTTTCCCTAAAACATATACACTTTACATTAACAAAGCTTTTATCATTTTATACTGAGCAATAATATTGGCTACTAGCTGATGCCTGCAATTTCATCTGCATGGATTTAGGTTTGATTTGCCTGGATAAAAATTAATAATAATATAATTGTAGCCTATGTCTCTTGCCAGGTCTTTAACTATATCTAAGTATGCACAAAATCACATAGATCCATTGCTCCGTGATTGAAGGACAAACCAACAAACAAACACACTTCGCATAATATGGGTAGTGATCAGCAACAGGAGCACTGTACAATGATACTTTGGACTTTAATTAATAATGTCCTTGCAACCGGAATTCAGCCACAACAGACAGTCTCCATAGAGATTAGCCATGGGAGATATTATAGAATGTACAAATACGCAAACGCTGAGCAGAGCTTAGGTGCAGCATCTTCTTTGACTACCTATTTTGACATGTAACGGTTGAAAGTATAGTGAAAAAAAATATAGGGAACTGAAATTACTTTCGGTTGCTGGAATGTTGAATTTGAGTTGTTATAAAAAAATTGGTCAAGCGTGAGTCAGACTTTCACACCAAGGATATTAATTTTTTTATTTACACTTTAATTTTTTTTTATTTTCATGGTCCCATTTGGAAATTTTTATTACCTACTTGTTGCAGCAGCAATAGAAATACACATTCTGTGAAAATTTCAACTCCCTAGTACCTATCTACCGACATAATATTACGGTTCATGAGATACAACCTGCTGCGAGACAGTCTGGCAGCTTAGCTTCGAGTACAGAACTATGAAAATGCTGTACCCTGCACCACTCCACTCTGTATGTAGTTTGCTGGTCTATGCTGTGTTTTTAATAAATAACAACCAACCAAGTGCAAGTCTGACTGGATCACAGAGGATTTCATATTCTAGGGAACATAAATCAATACTAATATTATAAATGCGAAACTGTGTGTCTGTCTTCTAGCTTTCACGGCCCATCCATTTAACAGACTGATGAAAAATAGGTAAGGCAGCTTGCATCCCAGATGGGCTAAATATGGGCATGGGCATGGGCTGGGTACTTAGGCTAAATTTTGTCCACGAAAATCAAAGAGTTCCCATGGGATTTATTTTTAATAGAGTTCCTTTTTTTTTGAATTTGAATCAAAATTTCCTCGATTTAAATTTTACTTGCTGGTTTAATTTCAATAAAAAAAATACATTTAAAAAAATGATATAATAGATTAATTACCTAATAAATCTTGAACTTGGTCAACTTTGTCGAAACGCAGTTATAGTGATTTACATGCCTTACCTTTGGTAATTTTTAGGTGTTGAGTTTTCAGCACCCATTGTTGAAGATATTTTGTTCAGTCCTCCCTTCAGTGCAAATGTAGATGCTAATGAACAAATAATGCTGACCACATGCTGACACAGAAAAAGTAGGTAGGTAATTGAAATACACACGTTCTAAACTACCTACTTGAAAGTGCCTACCAACCACGAATACAAACAAATCGGAACGGAATACGTAGTATACTTTTATCATAACAATTAAACTTTTTCTGTAAAGTAAAATAACCAATTGCCAGCCAACTGCCAACTCAAGAGTCAGGTAAAACCATAGAGATAGTATAAAACGTATACATATTATATATATACTCTTTGGAGTCATGAGTCACAACTCAATATTTTAGTAATGTACCAGCCATAGACAAAATAATCAGTGTTGCCAATGGCTTTCTAAAAAATGCCTTGGAATGTGCTAATTTTGTTTGAATAAAACAATACTTGATATTTTAGCAACCATATTATTCGTAATAGACTACAGGCCCATGTTTAAAAATGGGTGGGTCATATGAACCACCAGGTGACGTATACAGGACGATATAAGAGCATAAAATAATAAGTTTCAGCACTATGCCGTCACTTGTAAGCTGTCCAACAGAGTGCGGGTGAGAATTGAAAAGTGCAGGTAGAGTGAGTACATTTTGGTCATATATTTTTGTACGGCATTTTTACCATCGATAGATCCATGAAAAATAATAAGAAAGCGCGCAGTGCCGTAAAAAAATGGTGCGCCACAAAGTCAGTAAATGTTTTGATTTTCTGACAATTTCCGGGGTAAATTTGGTCATTTAATTCTGTACGGCACTAGTTTCATACTGTTTCAATACAGCCTCTAATCCATTATTCCGCAACGCCGTACAAAAATCATGCGACAAGGGGAAAAAATTGAGGGTAGCAACCCCCTCTCTTTCCGTGGTCCGGGGGGTGATTTGAAACAACATAAAATTAATTTATTTTGAAAGTGTTTTATGCATAGATAATATTTTTTTACATGCCGTACATTTTCGTTGGTCCAAAGGTTTGTAGGGGATGTGGATATTATATACACACCCGTTCACTTCAGTTAGACGGCATAGTGATTTTATCATATTATCAATTGTTCTCTTCAAAAATATGTTAATGCCGTACAGTATCAGATGGCCATAAAGTACTACACCCTTAAAATGGTAGCGTCATTTTCATCAGCCTAAAAGATATGGTCTGCATTAAAATGTACGGCATAATTTTTTCCTAATTTATTTATCTTAATACTATTTAAAACAAGGGAAAAGCGTAGAAAATTGCTATATTTTATTAATCTATGAATATTTAAACTTTTGCAATAATTTGAAAAATTTCAGTTTTTGTATTTATCTATAATTTTTTTTAGAACAGTTTCTTTTGAACGGCAATACTATATAACAATAGTATTTTACACTATCATGTTAAAAAAAAGTTGCCGTACAGAGTCAAATGATTTTACATCTTTAAAAATTAAGTATACCATGAAATTAAGATAATTATTGATACACATTCAAATGAACACTAATTTTTTGACGGCATTATTTTTAATAGTACTTTTGAGTGCTAGATAATGTTTTGGAACCAAAGCCGTACTTTGTCAAATCACCCCCCGGACCACGGAAAGAGAGGGGGTTGCTACCCTCAATTTTTTCCCCTTGTCGCATGATTTTTGTACGGCGTTGCGGAATAATGGATTAGAGGCTGTATTGAAACAGTATGAAACTAGTGCCGTACAGAATTAAATGACCAAATTTACCCCGGAAATTGTCAGAAAATCAAAACATTTACTGACTTTGTGGCGCACCATTTTTTTACGGCACTGCGCGCTTTCTTATTATTTTTCATGGATCTATCGATGGTAAAAATGCCGTACAAAAATATATGACCAAAATGTACTCACTCTACCTGCACTTTTCAATTCTCACCAGCACTCTGTTGGACAGCTTACAAGTGACGGCATAGTGCTGAAACTTATTATTTTATGCTCTTATATCGTCCTGTATACGTCACCTGGTGGTTCATATGACCCACCCATTTTTAAACATGGGCCTGTAGTCTATAATTAAAAGTTATCGAAGCTTAGGTAGGTACATGGAACAAAAAATGACGACAAAGTTAGAAGATTAGATAGTCTCCAGAAATAAACGTATTTCATAGATTTATTATTTTTTTAAAGATACAATGTTGAAAGGTAGGAACGTTTGTTTGTTTCAAATTAATCTGTTCAGCTACAGGATCAAATTTATTTTAATTTGCCGGTATTTATTCAATTTTTACATAAAAATTACCTTCCTGCATACATTATAGTAACTACTACTATATTATGTACTCAGGTGGGTAGATAAAAGGTACACTTCTCAGGGCTTCTAAGATCTCATTTCTCATTAATAAAATGTTCTCATAACTTTATCAAGGGTGTTAAAATCTATAATCAAACTACTATAATTTAACTAATGGAGTAAAGTACAATAATAGCAAAGTAAAGGAACATAATATATATTCTACTAGGTACTTAGGTGTATATATCTATGATCAAAGAGCTAAGGAAATAATACAAAAATAAATGCATAATACATTTAACCAAAGATAGCATGGAAGGTAGTTCCCTTGAAGCCAACATTGCCCGTAGGTTCATCTTGAAATGTTATATACATCCTGCAAAAAAAAAATAGATGTATTTAATTAAAAAAATTGTAGGTGCCATAATGTATTATGCCGGAGCCCGGAAGAGTGAACAGGCAAATAACTAGTCTCCCCCTAGCTTCTAGGTGGAGGTATTTTTAAACCCCGACCCAAAAAGAGGGGTGTTATAAGTTTGACGTGTGTATCTGTGTATCTGTCTGTGGCATCATAGCTCCTAAACTAATGGACCAATTAAAATTTAGTTTATTTGTTTGAAAGGTGGCTTGATTGGGAGTGTTCTTAGCTATAATCGAAGAAAATCGGTTCAGCCATTTGAAAGTTATCAGCTCTTTTCTAGTTTTCTTATAGAGACTCTTGTGGGGGTTTTTTTTTTTGAATTATTAGCTTGTGAAATAGCATTTACTGTGTTGTATCATTCATACCCAATAGAGACTAAACAAATCCCAGTCAAATGCTGCTGTAAATGATGGTAACCAGTATCCTAATTGAACTGAACTGTAGTGGAATCACAATAGATCCATATAAGTAAATGGTTACAGATGCATTACTTAAGTTGGTATTCCAGAGACACAAAATGTTGCATGCAATATGTCACATTCATACCTATACCAAAGACTTGATATGAGAGACAGAATTGTTTCAGAGTACAGTCATATTAAAATGAAATAACCAGTTTTAAATTGGTACATTAACCCTTCCTTAATTCTACCATTATTATCTAAAAATATTTTAAAGGAAAAGGTGACTGACTGATCTATCAACACACAACTCAAACTACTAGACTGATTGGGCCGTTATTTGGCATGCAGATAGCTATTATGATGTAGATATCCGCTAAGGATTTTTGAAAATTTAAGCCCTGAGGGGGTAAAATTGGGAGTTGAAGTTTGAGTAGTCAACATGTCATAGTTACTGCATAAGCAAGTATTATATAAATGGATTTTCAAACAATATACACTTATTGTCAAGTTACTAAGTTTAGCAGATAATGAGGGCCAAGTAGTATGATGTAATCAGTACAAAATGTTTTCATAACATTGCACTACATATATTTCTTTATTCATGAAGTGTTTACATTTGAATTTGATAACAAGCTCATATCTAAATGGTTTATTCCATATTTGTTTCATTTAATATTGTTAACTAGCCGATTCCCGCGACTTCGCCCGCGTGGATTTAGGTTTTTCGAAATCCCGTGGGAACTCTTTGATTTTCCGGGTTAAAAAGTAGCCTATGTGGTAATCCAGGATATTATCTATCTCCATTTTAAATTTCAGCCAAATCTGTCCGGTAGTTTTTGCGTGAAGGAGTAACAAACAAACATACACACACACACATACAAACTTTCGCCTTTATAATATTAGTGTGATAATTTTATAGGTATGAGGTTTATTACTATGAGAAATATAGAAAAACTTGTGAAGTCTAACATTGGAATAATTTATGTGAGACTAGCCAAGACTAGTTACAGCTAATATACCAATTAATTTACCATTCTGGCATAATGCTGCGTAGAAAGATTAGGGGTTTAGTAAAACTGCCATTGGTTAGTCTGATCACGTTAGATTTATACCATAGTCATGTTACATACATGGCAGGTATGATGGTATGATTCATGCTTGATGGTGGGTAAGACAGAAGATCAAAACGTATGAGAAGAGACAGCACTCTACAAATATGAGAACAAGTATCTTAGTTATAGTCTTCACTTTAGATGCATATTAATATGTAGCATTTCATAAATCTAGGTCAACGGGAAGTAGGTCTCTAGATTTGATTGAATTGTCAAGTCTAGACAGACATTGCAGACAACTAATAATGGTTCCTTTTTTCTCTGGAGATAGGGAACATTAATAAATAAAAAAACTGTTTTGTTTATACCTATCTTGTGCAACACCCAATTCTTTCTCCACAAGTTCAAAAAGTACTTTTGCATGCTTTTTGTTCTGCTCCACTCCAAGTGCACCAATTGACATGAGATTGGCAATAGCGCAAGGATCAGTGGTTCCACCGAAACTCATTGGTATATCTGGGATAACAGATACCACACAGTACTGGAAGAATACAAGAAAATTTACTTGATATTTAGTTCATAATAATCAATACTAATTAATACTATTATCAAACCGGTTATTTTTCTACCTGCTCTGGTTTCCCTAGTGCTTTGGCCAATACTGGTACAGCTTTAGTTACAAAATCATGAGGAATCTTGGCTTTGGGCACATTAGTTTCAATTCTAAAATGAGGCATTTCTTGTGTCCTTGGTTTAAAGTTTCAAAAACAGAAAAAATTACTTCATGCACTTTTAAAATTTGTAAAAATAGTTGGCAACAGGCAAACAAGAGGAAAAGTAAAATAAAGTTTCCCTGCCGGCCGGTCAGTCAAACTCACAAACTCTCCGGATTCGTGGTCTGTGGTCAAACTGAAATGAAACCATAGAGTAGGATTAAACTGTCACCTGTCACACAAAGAGTATGTAATCCATAAAGATATGTAATCACTACGTTATACTTATTACGTTTTTTTTAAATTTATTTTACGGCCCTGGATTACGTATTACGTGCTGTCAGAGACACACAGAGACAGGTCGCAGGTATTGCACGTACTGTACCTTCATGTTGGTGATTGATTGTGAAAACCTAAACCTCAAAAGTAGTAGAACCCTGAACCGTAAAACCAGTAAAAGAAAAGTAAAACGATAGAAAAAACCCAAGGATCTTTTGATCTGTTGGCACTTGAATAGCATTGACACGGGGGGCGTAGTTATTGAACAAAGGCTGCCAGCAAATAAAATCTCCTCAATTGTAGAGAATATTTTGAAAATATCATCCCGGTTTTCACATCGAAAAAGAATAATAAAAACCATGAATACGTCACAGATTTGCAACCTACCATGTTTACCTACTCAAATAGGTATTTACCTATCGCTAAATATAGCTATAAGATGCACACTTTATGCTGTATTTATTATATTAGGATACTGGATATGTCGTGATGTTAGTATATGTATGTATAGAATGGTTTGAATATTAAAAAAAAAGCGAATTTCAGATTTTTTACTTAACAACACCACGTACAAGGGGACAGTGTAACACTTAACAAGATGGCGGCGTTAGTTGATCACAGAGTACTTTTTACATACGGGACTATGGCAACGCCAAGGCAACGCACCAAAATAGCCAAAAGATCCTTGTCGCTTTGTATAATATATGTATATGGTGATAGATCAAAGAGTATGTACTATGTAATCAAGCAAGGGAAGGGAAGAGGTAAAAGATAAAGAATTTGGAAATAAAATAAAGATCAACAAAAATTTATTCAGAGAGAAATAATACAACGACAAGCACTACGTTTAATTTGTATTTTGTATTGAGTGCAATTGAATTGAGAGGAAACTAGAAATGTGGTGAACAGACAACAAATCGATTTATCTATAATAGGCTACACATAACACAAATAGAATTAATATTCCACAGAGGTTATTTGGCCTTAAGTTCTAAAAAATGGATGAAAACAGGAGTGTTGAGGACACGCCAGCGTCCCAGCGGCTCACAAATGAAGACTTCAGAAAGCTGTTGATGACGCCTCGAGCTACCACGGCTGGGGGCGCCCACCCTGCCGGCTCCGTGCGAGAAGCTATGGCCAACGCTGGGTTAGTAACTTTAATTTTATATTTACTAGTCAAGTCGGCGTTGCATCCCTTAGGATTGTTTTGATAAACTTGGGTAGTTATTTATGTCTCACTCGTAAGGTGCTCAACCCACATTGAAAAGCGCAGTGCTGATAATCCCATCACAAGCCACCTAGTGAGGGATCTACCAACACAGATGACATCAAACTAGTCGCAGGGAGTGGCACAAGATTGTGTGCTGATGGATGTCCATTGGTTAAAAAGATGACAAATTGTTTATATGCTTTGAGTAAATGCTAAGTTTCAAGTTGATAAGTGCCATAGGATTTTCTATCCCAAACTTTTTATCTTATTTTCCTTGTATTGCTTTCTGTAACCAGCCATATTAGAGCAACCTTCATGCTCTACTACAAGGAAATGTATATTTTTTTCTATATTCCAGTTCTATGCCCCCACCAACAGAGAATAAAAGTGAGCTTCGTCGTAAGAAAAAGTCTTATTACGCTGCATTAAAGAAACAAGAAGACAACAAACTTGCAGAACTTGCTGAAAAGTATAGAGATAGAGCACGAGAGAGGAGAGATGGGACTAATGATATAACTTCTGCTGATCCAATGAGTAACACTAGTAGTGCTTACAGGTATTATATCTAAGTTATTAATCTAACAAGTGTAAATTAAAAATTTATAACACCCTCGACAAGTGAAGGTTACAGTAACTAGAAAAGACCTGATAACTTTCAAACGGCTGAACCGATTTTCTTGGACTATTCCGCGCCTACAATCCAAAGTATCTGAGTTTTCAAAACATCATTTTCAAATAAATAATTATGTATCTAGGCAACATCCATCTTGACAGCTTGACATTTGTCAATTGACACAATATTATGAACCTAACAGTTATTTAACCTTCTTTTCTACAAGAAAACTAGAAAACTAGAGCTGATAACTTTTAAACGGCTGAACCAATTTTTTTGGATTATAGCTAAGAACACTCTCGATCAAGCCACCTTTGAAACAAAAAAAAGTAAATTAAAATCGGTTCATTCGTTTAGGCGCTACGATGCCACAGACAGATACACAGATACACAGACACACAGATACACACGTCAAACTTATAACACCCTTCTTTTTGGGTCGGGGATTAAAAATGGGTGTGTTTGGAATGCTCCTAGCTTTAGTTTTAAGCTAACATTATTAATTGCCACCCCTACATCATTGTTTGACAATGAAAAAGTGTACAATAGTACCCAATTTGAATAAATGACTTTGACTTTATATAAAGAAAAGCTGACTGAGTGATTGGCTGGCCGAGTGACTGATTTATATGCTATATACAAGTATGTATCTATCACACAGCTCAAACTTCTGGATGGATCAGAGTGAAATTTGGAATGCAGATAGTTATTTTAACTTAGACATCTGCTAAGAAAAAATTTTTGAAATATCAAAACCCCTAAAAGGGGTTTGAAATTTATGAAGTTCACGCACATGAAGTTGCTATTATCCTTCTGTCTTTGCTATAATACTGCACATTGCACCATACAGATTTGTCTATGGATTATACACATTAAGTTTGTTGTTCCTTGTTTATCATGCACTTCTGCACCTGCTTCTATCCACCTTTTATAAAATAAGAGTTTTTCAAAAAATAAATGAAACAAATTAAATCTGTATCATTATATTTTCATAGTATTTTCATTTGTGCTTATTGACTTAATATTATACAATATAGTGCATTATCCAGGTGTAATTTTATGTTATTGAACAAAATTATATTATTATGCCAGATAACATATTTTTTATGCCATAGGGCTGTGGCTCCAGATCTGAAATCAGGAATAGATGCTAAAGAAAGAAGGCGACAAATGATTCAGGTATAGTAACAATTTGTTTGTATACACAATACAGAATTACCATTTTTTTGAGTTACGTAGGCAATATTCGTTAATGCAGAAAAGCGCACCCTAGCACCAACTAAAACTTAATATAAATAATTGAAATACAGAGCTTGTTGCTTAACAATAAGATTTTAAACACAAGAACAACAGAACTCGTGCTATCTCGCTCATAATTCGCGCGTACGAAACACAACCAATAGCGGACTGACGCACGCTGTGATTTGCGCCATCCAAAAATAAGATTTCTGCGCAGGTATATCGGCGTTACTTATAAAAGTTGTACTACTGTTATACAGATATATATAATTTACTGTCTTTATAAATCATTGAAATACAGAGCTTTTTGCTTAACAATAAGATTTTAAACACAAGAACAACAGAACTCGTGCTATCTCGCTCATAATTCGCGCGTACGAAACACAACCAATAGCGGACTGACGCACGCTGTGATTTGCGCCATCCAAAAATAAGATTTCTGCGCAGGTATATCGGCGTTACTTATAAAAGTGGTACTACTGTTATACAGATATATATAATTTACTGTCTTTATAAATCATTGAAATACAGAGCTTTTTGCTTAACAATAAGATTTTAAACACAAGAACAACAGAACTCGTGCTATCTCGCTCATAATCGCGCGTACGAAACACAACCAATAGCGGACTGACGCACGCTGTGATTTGCGCCATCCAAAAATAAGATTTCTGCGCAGGTATATCGGCGTTACTTATAAAAGTGGTACTACTGTTATACAGGTATTTAATTTACTGTTTTACAAATAGGAATACTATTGAAAAAATCACTCGCATATCTGTCAAAATTATTGTACTATCAACAAATCAAAATTAAATTAGTCAAAAAGAATTAGGCTAAAATAAATAGAAAATAATCAGTAAACCCATAATTTTCAGTATACATTACATACATATATGAAATAATGGTCTTCTTATTTAAAATGCATAGCAGTTGCTGTAAATTATAATGAGATTTATTATTTTAGGAATCCAAATACCTTGGTGGTGACATGGAACATACTCATTTGGTGAAAGGTCTTGATTATGCTTTGTTGCAAAAGGTAAGCCAAATAAGTCAAAGTAATAGATACATTGTTTATGTATTGTATATCTACACATTGTAACATTTTGTTTTCAAAAAGAGCAACTGCTGAGTTTCTTGTTGGCTTTTCTCAGTAGCTTATTTCTAAACAGTGGTTAAGTCTTGACATTTCATAAGTGTACAAGCGGCCCTACATGAAATAAACAAAGTTCTTTTCCTTTCATTCTCTCAGCATTTGATACCCTGCATCAAAGATATGGTTAAGAAAATATCATACAAATTTGTTCCAGAAAGAGAAGACAAATTCGTATGCTCATGTCTGAAATATTTTTATTCTATTTATTTTCAAACATTATACTAATTAAGTTTTTACCTACATACTTATATATCACAACATAATATTATACACAAAATAAACAATATTACTAAATTCTAATTTCTGTTAAAAATACCTAAACTAAAAAAAAGTTAATTCATTATAGGTTCGTTCAGAGATTCAAACTCGTGAACAAGAGCAAGAGGAGGAAATGGAGCGACTTGTATCAGCTCCTGTTGAGGAGCCAGTCAAGGAAAAGAAAGAAGCGCCACCGGTGGTAAGTTTGCACTTACACACTCACAGGTCACCAAATATGCAAATGGTTGGATGATATAAGGGGACGTGGACAGGGCTTAGATACCGAAGTTAAAGAGGCGGCTTTAGATAAGGAAGCTTTTCGGATGATGATCGCCATACTTCGTTGCGAAGAACGCGCGCTCTGATGTTGATGAATTTGCACTTGAGAGTGTCATGAAGGATCAGTGTGGTCATACGAGTCTCGTGTGTCATCATCATTAACCCATAACTAACCAGGAGTCACCTCAGGAAAAGCAGAGTCAGTCCATCACACTGCCCAAATGCAGATTGGCAGACTTCGCACACCTTTGAGATCAGTATGGAAAACTTTCAATCATGCAGGTTTCCTAACGATGATTTCCTTCACCGTTAAAGCAAGGGATATTAAATAGCTTAAAACCGCATGACTCCAAAAAGTTAGAGGTGTGTGCCCGGTATTGAACCCCAGACCTCCTGAATAGCTAGAAGAAGTGCTAAATATTTTCTTTATTAGACCTTCAAATTGGTCACCTTTTTCTTTCTTATCTATTTTAGGAGACATGACATTTTTAGGGGGGGTATGCAAAATAAGCTTGATGTTTGGTTTGGATTTACTATCACTGAAATATGAGTAATTTTTATAACGATAAGTGTCATTTCGCAGGAAGAAGAAATACAGTTTAAAACTCCAATGGCCAGAAATATTCATAATTTAATCACAGAACTAAAGTAAGTACCTACAAAGCAGTACATTTTGTTGAGTGTGATGCGAGATTTCTGACAGGGTGAAGTGAGGTCTCTGGTCCAATTGGGAGTGAATTTGCATTGCACCATCTCTCCGGTTGTCAGAGTCTCATAACTTCTGAACGAATGCGCCTTAAATACTTCTGCTTCACAAATATATGGGCTTCATTCTTTTCAAATTCACCAAGCACCAAGGCACCAAGCTGACTAAATACTAAAATTAGTCAAGTATCAAATAGAAATAAAATTAATACACATTTTGTCTGTGCGCGCGGCGAACGAGAGGAAAAGAACGTGTGTATTTCTTCCTCAAAAACTTTTTGGCAAAATTTTATTTTACTAGGTTCATCTGTGTCGATAGCCAGCGCTAACACCGATACATCAGGTCATAGGAAGCGAGGTCTCGGTACGGGATGAACCACTATAAAATATAATACATTGTAGAGATAATTTCATTCGTTATTTGTGTAGCTTGATATTCAAGAAAGTATTGGTTTTAGATCCAAAAAAGTGGTGCGGAATGAACTTTTTGCGCCAGGGCGTATGGCTTACGTTGTGGAATTAGACGAAGAGGGCACCATAGACAGTGACATTCCGACGACGTTGACGCGGAGTAAGGCGGACGTGCCCGAGGCGGACGAGCGCAGTTCCGCATCCACAGCTAATGACGTCGTGCTGGACAAGTTGGCGCAGATATTCTCATACCTGAGGCACGGCAGGCATCGCAAGCTGAAGAAAGCCAAGGTTAGTCGTACAGCAGGGCCCACATTCACTTATGCCGGCGACGTTGCTCCAGCAAGAAAGAATGTGAACAGCGAATATAACCGATCAAAGGAGTTGTAGAATTTGCTGTCGATTACGATGAATACGTTTTTCTTACGCAATCAGGGAGCAGGTTGGCGCAGCTGCGAGGCGGTTCCCTAGTTTGGGTAATAGCCTCGGCATGAAATCTTCCATCATAACTGACAAGTATCAAAGAAAACAATAAAGAAAAATCGTTTCTTACGTGTAAATATAAACGAGCACCTCATGATTCACTTAATGATCTTAGGATTTAATCTGAAATCACCTTATTCCTTTAAATAAACCATAATATTTTTTTTAATGGCATCCTCAAAAGAACCTTTCTTTGCGCCAAATGAACCCAAGTTGAACTGTGCTTGAAGAGGTCTATTCCGAACTACGGAATACAAATGCATGTAATGTAGGATGAGAAAAATTCGCCATATTTGCTCTCTGTGTAAACTGTCATGTCAAAAGTACGATTTTAGTCCTTAAAATAATCTAAGGGTAAACCACGGGTACACTTTTATCATGACAGTTGACTCACACAGCAAATATGGTGAGTCCTTTCTTAAAATGTATGCACTATACGACGCATTCGCCTAACGTGCTAGTAAAATAAATGTGCAAGCCTTTTAGCAAATTAAAAAAATCCCAATTCCATGTTCCAAAGTCACTTAGTATATGAAAAAGGCTTTAGTCCAGCACTTGGACGAAAGGCTTTTATTTTAATTAACTCTACAGGATAAAGCTGCAGAGAAAGGCCGTAACGACGATTCCATATATGGTGAAATCGGGGATTACGTCGCCGGGGACAAACGGGGAGAGAGGCGCGACGACCGCCCGCGCTCTGGCTACTTCGATAAACCCCTTGAAACTGAAAAGGAAGAAGGTAATCAGGATACTGATTTGCGGCACCGCACCGGTACTATTGCGGTGTGCTAAGTATTATTAAGGAAATTCGCAGGAGAACAAAAGCGACCGACATTGCTCAAAGGATTAGCAAGCTGAAGTGGCAATGGGCAGGCCATGTCTGTCGTAGAACCGACGGCCGTTGGGCAGACGTGTTCTAGAGTCGAGACCGCGTACCGGTAAGCGCACTGTGGGACGACCTCCAGTCCGCTGGACCGGTGACCTGAAGAAGGTAGCGGGGAGCGGGGGGGCGAGTGGGGTGGATTCGGATTCCATAAAAAATTCAGTCCTGCTTTGTGTTCGTCCAGGTCCGGGTCCCCTGCCCCGGCGTCAAGGTGCTAACCCGGAGGAGCGCGACAAGAGGTCCGCGGCGCTTCTGTCGCGCCTGGCGGCCGAGCCCGAGGGCTACGCCGAGTGCTACCCCGGCCTGCGCGAGATGGACGACGCGATCGACGACTCCGACGACGAAGTCGACTACACCAAGATGGACGCCGGCAACAAGAAGGGGCCTATTGGTGAGTCGACGTCCTTTCAACATTTTGGATAAAAGCAGGCGTTACTTTGCGGAAATCCATGATACACAAGGAACAAGATAAAGTTGAAAACTAGAACCCGACTGCGATAGTCTTAATAAACACTGAAATATTATAGTAAAATAGGTTTTCTTTTATATATTTTTTCGTATATAATATCACAACGTATGTAATAATTCTTTACAACGAATCAATTGACACATCATTCATCGAAAATCGGCCCAGTAGTTTGGGTGCTACGGTAGAACACACAGAATCTGGACACAAACATACATACATACATAGACTGCTTAAATCATAACCCTTCCAAAAGGCTTTGCAGCAGTCTGGTAACAATATTTAATATATGTACCACTATTGATATATATTTGATATACCACTTGACCATTACTAGACATACCTACTTTTGTCATCCGTCCCAACACTTATACTGCACATCCGGTTTTAGTTGGCGCTGCGCTTTTCTGTGCTAACGAATTTTGGCGATGCGACTTTTAAAAGCACTTACTACTTATAATAAGGGTATGCTAGAATATTTTATACAGTTATGTTTTACACAATCAGGTCGATGGGACTTCGACACACAGGAAGAGTACTCGGCCTATATGAGCAGTAAAGAGGCGCTCCCGAAGGCCGCTTTCCAGTACGGCGTTAAGACGCAGGACGGACGCAAGACAAGGAAGACCAAGGACAAGAGCGAGAAGGCTGAGCTCGACAGAGAATGGCAACAGGTACTGAACTTTTTTGAAGTGACTCTTATACGGAAGTGAGTCGGAGACTTTATAACTCGATCAATATTTTCTAAAGTCAGATTTCCAAACTGTCATAGTTTTCAAATATATCTCAATTTTATTATTTGTTACAGATTCAAAATATAATACAAAAACGTAAAGCCCCGCAGTACCCTGGCGATGAAAGTAGTTTCAAAACTCCGCGATATTAATCGAGGATCAATACAAGTGAATAATAACTATTTACTATGAAATTGTAATTAAACTGAGGCCTTATAACTTTGCAAAAAAACGTGAGATATCAAACGTTTGATTTAAATGACGGTATGTATGATGCGCATACGTACAGTCGACTCAAAATTAAATCGTTTATTAATTGCTACAATGAATTTCATAACATATTCAGCCAATAATAATAATTGCGATTGTAATAATGATTAATGCAGATTTTCCGGAATCAACCTGCAGATTTACCCCAACGCACTTGTCACGTTAGAAAGTTATGCTAGGGCCCCCTAATAAGTATAATAGGTGCACCTATGTTAAGATTTGTAAACATGTTTAAAAATGTATAATGTTTGTATATAATTTAGTACCATTGAAATAAATAATTTCTTGTGTATCCAAGTTTTTTCTTGAACTATCAAAAACCCTTTTGCATAAAGATTTTTCACTGGATTTCAAAAACCTAAACCACATGGATTTAGGACGAAGCGTGCTATATAAATACTTAATTATACTTAACACATTAATATAATTTGTCTATGAAATTGGTAAGCCCACTCCTGCCAAGCCAGGGCGGGTCAATAAGCTCGGAGATAGTTTTATTCTGTCACTATTACTATTCTTTACATTTCATGTAAGATTATGACTTGATGTTCATTTAAAAGTCGTTGATTTAAATTAGATGTAGATACATAATTATTTATATCACCTAATTACTAGATTTTTGTTCATTTATTATGGTGTTTGACTGGCAGAGGCTGTGTTTAATATTTATTTTTCCTCTTCAATATTTAATTTATTTGTTTAAGAAAGGGAAAGTTCAGAGCCTCGTAAAACATAAAGAATGTAAATATACTTGCCCCTGTTTAACGAGGGGAAAGTACCACAATGTTTGACAATTTCGGAATAATTCATTGAAATAGCAACGAAAATAAATAGTAATTATCTTCCATCGGCCAACCGACCTTCGGATTTCACTGCTGCAAGACAAAAGTGTGACATTCCTGCACGTCGATCCGTAATGTGATGACGCGTCGAGCAAGAGAAATGCGGCCGAATTCGCGACGATTCATTTGACACAATGCCGGTTCATCGGCACTTCGCTACCTACCCGTACCCTCAGAGGCGTCTCCACAGGTGCGTAAGCGCAGGTATAGTCGCATAGCCTCCGCGACCCGCCGCCCCGCGCCGCGCGCCCGCTCGCCCGCGCGCCGGCCATCTTGAATTCCGCTCACTCAGACCCGCGCCCGTCTCGCGGCCAGCGCACGTAGCTACTCCGTTCACGATCCGAGCGGCCGAACAATAACTTATCAATTGCAGTGTCTTCTAGTGATTTAGTGTCATGTGATAGTGAAGTGCAAAAATGGAATCGACGCCGATCTGTCGGTGCCGCGTGTTGTACCTCGGCTCGGCGGTGCCGCAGCAGAGCAAGGACGGGCTACAGGGCATCCAGGAGCCGCTGCGCGAGCTGTATCCGGAGAAGGGGGCGACCACCGGCGGCATAGACTCGTGGCTCTCCGTTTGGTCGAATGGAATCCTGCTGGAGAACGTCGACGAGAGCGGGTCGAGGGTGTCAAGGTTTTTTCCGATTTCGAGCTTGCACTATTGCGCAGCCGTGAGACGTGTGAGCGTGGAGGGCGCGCCTAGATTTTTACCTTTGGATTCCCCGTTCGCCAGAGCGCCGGCGCCGAGGCGTCCTCCTCTGTTCGCGGCGGTCTTACGTCGCACGCAAGGCATAAAGGTTCTGGAATGTCACGCGTTCATCTGTCGGCGCGAGGCGGCGGCGAATGCCCTCGTCCGCTGTTGTTTCCACGCGTACGCTGACAGCTCGTACGCTAAACGGTTAGAGGCAGAACGGTCGCCGTCGCAGCTGCCTCCCGACGGCGATGAAGAAGTAGAAGTGTTCGACGGTGATGAGAACCACAAGGTGTGGGTCGGGGAAGTAGAACGCGATGATGCAAGCGATGATATCCCCCACCCGACACGAGCACCTCGTCCTCGACAAATCACTCGACCTGCGTCCGTGCCTCCGCCGCCCCCGCCGCCCGAGGAGCCTAAAAAGAAATCCTCCTCGAAGAAGTCAAAGAAGAAATCGTCAGCGTCAGCAGATGAGTTGTACGCCACGATGCCTGGCCCTGCGCCCGTCATGAACGGCAGATCGTTGGGCAGAGCTCCTCCAGCCTGGGCGACGGCGGGTCATCATCCGATGGTGTTGGTGGCACACCCGGCCGCCACACTGCCTCACGCTCGACCTGCCACGATGGGCCACCGAGGTCGCGTTCCGGCTGCGATGGCTCCCGGACCTTTCCCACCCGTTCCTCCGTTAGGGAGAGGTCGCATACAGTACGCGACAGTCGACCCTAGACGTTCGAAACCTCCGCCCCCAGCTATGAAAGCCGCTCAGAGCATGACGGGCTTGGAAGCAGTCGAGGACGCCGGTGGTATCTACAGGAAGAAAGGACATTTGAATGAACGTGCTTTTTCTTACAGTATACGACAGGAGCACAGAAGTCGATCGCACGGATCTCTCGCTAACCTAAAATTCGCTGCTCCACCGGAGGTGAGAAAGTTTTCATCCCTATCCATATTTAATATTAAAAAAGTTAAAGTCTATCTGTTTGTATGTGTCTGTTACCTTTCCACGACTGAACTGCTGAACCGATCTTGACGAAATTTGGCACAAGATAGCTTACATCTCAGAGACAATACATTTTGCTTTTTATCCCAAAAAAATGAAATCTATGCGGTGAAGTTGCGGTCATTGCCCGTAATCTATAAAATAGCTTTAGTATTATGTGCCTACCTACCTACATAATAAAAATAGTTGGATTTGTTTAAAAATGCAATAAAAAATTTCTTAGTGCCTAATCTTAGCTACTCATACCTACAGTATGACAGCAAAGTGAAGAAAATACTCATTCTAACAAGAAACAAGTACCTAACTAATCTACCTATCTACAAAATGGGCAAAAATTGCAATATCTTCATTATGGAATGCAAGTAATTCAAAAAAGATTACAGTATTACAGGCCGATCATCAGGCCGGGCCTCGATTGCGGTTACGTCGATTAAGGAACCCGCCGTCACACGCGGTCAAACCAGTTAGAAATGTTGCCCACGATGTTACCACACATTAGTCTAAAGTCTGCTAAATGTCCCAAATTATTTACATTTTTAATGTTGGCGAGGCTGAAGACGCTTTGAATGAAATCGAATCGAATGAAAATGATTGAGAGACTAGCTGATGCCCGCGACTTCGTCCGCGTGGATTTACGTTTTTCAAAATCCCGCGGGAACTCTTTGACTTTCCGGGATTAAAAGTAGCCTATGTGTTAATCCAGGGTATAATCTATCTCCATTCCAAATTTTAGTCAAATTCGTCCAGTAGTTTTTGCGTGATTGAGCAACAAACATTCAATCATCCACACTTTCACATTTATAATAATATTAGTAGGATATTAGAATTTTGCAATTGATATGACTTAGGAAACTTGAAACCATTAAAACAAAATAAAAGTGAACTATTTTATTTACTAGCTGACGCCCGCGACTTCGTCCGCGTGGATTTAGGTTTTTCGAAATCCTGTGGGAACTCTTTGGTTTGCCGGGATAAAAAGTAGCCTATGTGCTAATCCAGGATATTATCTATCTCCATTCTGAATTTCAGCCAAATCCGTCCAGTAGTTTTTGCGTGAAGGAGTAACAAACATACACACACACACACACACACATACAAACTTTCGCCTTTATAATATTAGTGTGATTGAATCATAATATCCAAACTAATATTATAATGCGAAAGTGTCTCTGTCTGTCTTTCTGCCTGCTGGCTTTTTACGGCCCATCCGTTTAATCGATTTCGGTGGGACAGAAATGACTTGCATCCCGGGGAATAGGCAACTTTTTCCCACTTGAGTCCTAAGAGTTCCCACGGGATTTTACGAATCCTAAATCTATAGGGATTCGTTTCGATAGGCATCATTTAATTTGTACAGATAGCTAGCATCTCGAACATAGAATAGGCTTTTTTTATCTCGGAAAATCGAAGAGTTCCCACGGGATGTTTATAAACCTAAACCCACCTAGATGAAGTTGAGATCATCATTTAATTAGACACATCTTAACAGGGCTCTCTCCGTCACTCGTTTCATACAATCGTAGTTCCAATTTCATTTGAATATTAAGCAACCAAAGTTTATGAAATTTTGCAGAAATATTCTAGATACTAATATCTGTGTCTGTGGTGTTTCAGATTTTTCTAAAAATATGTAGTTTTAAAATTACAGGCGCTCAAAGATTTGTATGAAAATTTTTAAGACCGCGTAACTTTGAAACCGAATATTTTAACAGAAATCTGGAAAACCACAGACATAGATATTAGTTTCTAGAATATGTCTGCAAAATTTCATGGACTTTGGTTGCTTAATATTCAAATGAAATTGGAACTACGATTGTATGAAACGAGTGACGGAGAGAGCCCTCTTAAACAGAAAATTTTCAATTTTTTTATCCCGATAAATAAAAGAGTTCTTACGAGATTTTTGAAAACCTAAATCTGCGCGGATGAAGTTGCGGGCATTATACTTCTAATACATTATAATAATAACTAGAGCTCTGCTCGAAAGACGTTTCTTCTGTTTATGTATTCATATCGCAGTTAATTAAACTTTAGAAATCATTGCGAATATGATATGAATAAATATTTATTTAACATTTGTATAAAGTAGTTCTTATGCGTTCGGATTTAAAAACTAGCTGTGTGTAGCAAATTAAATATCTGTATACTAATCTCTCTATGGTCGTATACTTCATGACTGAAGGTGTGTGAAGTCTGCCAATCTGCTAGCCAAGTGCAAACGTAGTGGACTGCGGTCAAACCCTTTTCAATCTGAGAGGAGATCTATGCTCAGTAGTGAGCTGGCGATGAGTTGATCACGATGATGATGATGAAGTGTTCACATTCGTAGGAGAGAGTCAGTTATTTACATATTAAATAGTCCCTACACATAATAGATCTGATCGTAGTATACCATAAAAACCTTAAATTACGACTAAAGTATTTTTAGGATGACCTTCTTCGTCAAGTAGACACGTAGATTCTAACCGGTATCGAAAAGATTACAAAACAACCTGTAATTAGAATTTATTTTAAAGAAATCATTTACAACTTTATTGCAACGAAATAGATATTTAGAAACCGGTACATATTGTACAAATCACCAAGTTTACTTAGTATGAATGAGCTCATCATAATATTGTACCTACCTAAATTGCGTAAGCGCATCGCAAAAAATGTTACCAATGTGCATTTATAAATACATTTGCTTTGGAAACACATTCCTTATGCATGCATATGTGCCTGCATATATTACATCGCATGCCATGTTCGTATGTAATTTACTGGAAACGGATTGGTTTGCTAAATCCCCGGTGTCAGGTTTCCGTGACCTCGTATTTTTCCAGTTTTGGAAAGCGTCTACCGCATTACATCGAAGTAGCTTTAGAAAATAGATCGATCGGTTTTTGTGGAATAAATGTCTTTTATTATATTTTTTTGCATTGACTAAATAAGGCGATTCGCTGTTGCGATTACTTTATTAGGATATTTCTTTTTTGTTCTACCAAGTGTCAAGTCGCGCCATTTACGTCTTGAAATGTGCTAATAATAAAATAAATAATAAAAATTACTGCTGAGGCACGGCTGACTAACTTTGACAACGCACAACCTAAGCCATGTGGGTCCAAAAGAAGGAGTCTCTTATAAAATTTATAAAATATAGGTGGGCTACTTTTATCTCGGAAAATCAAAGAGATCGCGCGGGATTTTACAAACCTATATCAACGCGAGCGAAGTCGCGGGCATCAGCTAGTAAATATATCGGGCTTTACTTCGACTGAACACTTGAGTAAAGCTGGATTCTCTTATTTTTATAAATAAGTGCATCGTTACATAAGTGCATTTCATACTTTTACCGAAATGTACGTTGTCGGTCAGTAGGTATGTGTTAGAATTTTATTAAGTTGATAAGTTATCATTGTTAGTAAAAGTTCTAAGGTTTCTATATAAACTAGGAAATAAAAAAGTAAGGCCGAAATTATCTTCCATGGCAGGTAAATTACCTAATTTACTGCGAATACTCAAGTCGATATGTTTTAACACCCAAAAAATAAGCACGCGTTGATGTCTTTTGTAGGGCCGTAATGACATGCTGTATTTTGTGGTCCAATATTTGAAATAATGAAACATATCCAACGGTGTGGGTGGATACGAGTTTACCGAGGAAGCGTTTTATTTGCAAATTATTAAAAGGCTTTGCCGCATCAGCAAGAAACCTTCTTTACTGTGAATAGTTAAGATGATATACATATTTTAAGTTATTTTTGACCCCTAAAAAATATGCACGCGTTGATGTCTTTTGTAGAGCCCTAATGATATCCTACCTTTTGTTGTCAAAAGTTTGAAATATGAAACGTAACCAACCGCTTGGGTGGATACGGGTTTACCGAGGGAGCGTTTAATTTGCAAACTACTATTAACAGGCTTTGCTGCATAAACAAGAATAATTTCAAGTTACATTTGACGATTATTATCTTCAGTTATCAATAATAAATAACCGGCTAGGCTTGTTCTATGAAGCACGGAGGAAGAGAGCTAAGGGTGAGGGTCAAGTACAAGCCAGCTATCTATACGTATACTATTAAATAAAAAAAATTCAAAAGAAAAATAAAACCGACTTCAAAAACCACAAACACTAAAAAGTAAAAAATAACTTTTATTTAGCTACACGTGTAATGTACCTAGGTATGAAGTCGGGCGAGCTTCACTCTTGGATTTCTAATTTTGTTTTAATATGCTCGCTCGACTTCATACCTAGGTACATTACACGTGTAGCTAAATAAAAGTTATTTTTTACTTTTTAGTGTTTGTGGTTTTTGAAGTCGGTTTTATTTTTCTTTTGAAAATTTTTTATTTCACAATTTTTAGTGGCCCACTGTACTATAATATGCTATGCCCAGTTAAAACCCTACTGTTTACTAAGCTATTACACTGATCGCGAGCAATTTGCTCCTATCTATTGAGGAGTTCTGTTCTCCATCTCCGAAGATATTCATCAGATCTTCACCAAATTTATATGGGACCATCTGCACAGTATACCCTTTCCAACAAAAAAAAAATTTTCCAAATCGGTCCAGGGGTCTTTGAGTAATCGGGGAACATACATAAAAAATAAAAATAAAATAAAAAAATAAATAAAAAAAAAAAATAATAAAAAAAAAAAAAAGAAAAAAATAATAAAAAAAAAAGATTCCGACGAATTGAGAACCTCCTCCTTTTTTGGAAGTCGGAAGGATTTTCAGAAAGTCCGCCTGAGCGAAGGTTAGTCTTCTTTAAAAAGGGTTCCGCACCCGAAGGGTGCAATCAGAACCCTATTACTAAGCCTCCATCTGTCCATACGTCCGTCTGTCTGTCAGCGGGCTGTATCTCGTGAACCATAATAAGTAGAGAGTTGAAATTTTCACAGAATGTATATATTTCTATTTTCTACTGCCGGTATAACAAGAAATAATAAAAAATTCATGTTGGCCGCCATGAAAAGAAATAAAATAAAGTGTTATTTCTTGTAGGTACAATGGTACCTACGAAACCCTTCGTGTTCGATCCCGACTCGCAGTTGACCGATCTTTTTCTTCAATATTTACCTACATAATATTTCTATTGAGTTTAATATTGATTTACCTATTGACTAAACGTAGACGTATGTAGGTCACAACTGTTTTACGCTAATTGAGAACGTTTTGCGCCGGCCGCGCTGATAGCGACATCAGTTTGATAAAATATGTAAAATACTTCGTTACGTTACGTACTACCAAGGCAGTTACTACGTAAATTATTTAGAGTGACTAAAATATTTCCATTATATCTTGTTCATAAGTTGAACAGTGAACTGTCGATTCTGATAACTGATATGAAACTAATCTCAATAAACCTTTTTATTTGTGATATTTACCTACCTCATTATTTATTATTTATAGTTAAAATTGAGTTTTCGAGTTAAATAATATGTATTGATGCGACATTAAATTGAATTAGGTATTTTTAATAAGATACGAAGAGAATAATTTAAACATCTGTCGCTAATCATTGCCGTCTCAACCATGGGATATTTTCCATGTTTAGGTAGGTACCTAACCACCAACGCGCACTGATCAAGAAGGGTGGTTTAAAGGTCCAACCCCCTGCGAATTTACATCATGAACACGCAATGCCCCTAGGTCCCGGTGGCTCCACAAGAGCAAGAGGAACTAAGAATCTCCAGATGGGAAATTCTCAACCAACAACGTTTTAAGTCCGAAGAGACATAAAATAGGAAGTTTGAAAAATCAGACTTGTACAGTTGTGGAACAGTACAGGCTAATTGAAATTGATCAGATTTCGGTGATCTTTTGGGTTCCGTACCTCAAAAGGAAAAAACGGAACCCTTAGAGGATCACTTTGTTGTCTGTCTGTCCGTCCGTCCGTCCGTCGTCGTGTCTGTCAAGAAAATCTGTAGGGTACTTCCCGTTGACCTATTAAAATGTGTTTCAATTTTGAAAGTATGATAACTACTATACCAAGTGGACTATCATACGAAAGGGCTTAACCTGTACATTCTAAAACAGATTTTTATTTATTTTTATGTATGTATGTTTTATGTATGTTTTGATTTATCCTGCAAAATGTTGGAAAAAATACCCGAGACGGAAACCTCAGTGCGCGAATCTGACTCGCACTTGGCCGGTTTTTGATGACTGAAAGATCTTGAAATGATGTAGGGGGTTTGCGCCTCTTGTATTGTGGCGTTTCTCTGGGTAGGTCTAGATATATGTATATTAGATCAATCGTTGCAATTCATATGAAATAGGTGCCCGCAACAATCGGAAGTAATATCTTAGACGACCTAAAGCGGTTTTTGCTATAAATCCCAGGCCACAGTTACACTGCACTACTTTACTTTGACGTGAACAACGTGCGACCCTCTATTGTAGATTATACCAAATTATAATATCAACTATGCACGCGATTTTCTTCTTTGGGTCGCGGCATTAAAGCTTATGTGATTCGATTACCTAAGTTTGCAATTTGACTCCCACGCGGGGCGGACGCCCGATGACGGTCAATGGTTTTGAGTTTACAAGATATTCTCTTCAATGATTATATTATCGTTACGTTTATGTAGTTAGGAAATAAATACTTGATAAAACATATCATTCTAACGACTTTAATCTATAAACTAGTAGTCAAGGAACTATTAAAAATCCGCATAAGTAGGTTAATAACTACATAATATAATATTTACCATCTTAAAATCGTAATTAAGCGTAATAAACTTTCATAATTAAGAAAAAAGTTACATTAAGTAGACAATAGAGAGAAATAAGTAATGAATTATTTATTAGAGACTAGACTAAAATAAAGAAAGAATAGTTTTGCGGAAAATTACATTTTCCAGTGTTTAGTTCTTTTCTTTCACCCTAGAATTTAGGTTTAGGTTCTCACCCTAAAACACTCTTAACGGGGCTGATTCAGCGTAAATAATGGGGTACTTTTCTTTCTTTTTCTCTTTATTTCTTTTTGGTACTTATATAAAATAAATAAATATAAATGAATGAATAAGGCAAGTCAGCTAGTCTATACTAATATTCTATACTAATATTATAAACTGATAAAGTAAGTTAGTTTTTAGGAAGTCATTTCTGGGACTACTGAACCGATTATGAAAATTCTTTCACTAGTAGAAAACTTCATTATTCCTGAGTGACATAAAGGCTATATTTTATTTTTAAAAATTAGAGATCCTTACGATTGTAATAAGCGAAGCTGGGGCGGGTCGCTAGTACGTAATAAAACACAAATTGGTTCTTAGACCAAGACGGCCTTCAAAGGTAGTTAAGTAAAACGCAAAGATTCTGCAACTGCATTCTTTGTAGCTATTACATGCCGTGTTATAAAATGGGCATAGGTATCTTTGAGTAAAATTAAATTATGAACAGGTCAAGGGTACACTTTTGTTTCATGCTCTGCGCTCCACGCTTCGAAGCATGAAGAATTTATTATGACAATAAAGTAATCCTCAGCTAGAATTAAAAGTGAATCTAATGATGTTGTACAGTGATTGTAAAACGGAGTCACATGAGTAGATATCTATACAGAATGTTGTAAAAATTGGTCACTATAATCCAATTCCAACTCTTCAACCTGAAACAGCACTGGTACCTACTACCCAGTACTAACCTAAACAGTGACCACTAAGTATCTGCTGATTATAAATAGGTAGTGGCTACCAGCTCTAATTTTTTCACTATATTACAAGTTCCAGCTCCTCAACTCGACGCTGCAAGGGTACTTACTGCCTACACAGGTTAGAGCAGGTTTTCAAATAATATGCCCAACGGTATAATAGGCTACCTTTTTTTAAAATTTAAATTCATCATCATCATCATCATGATCAACCCATTTCCGCCCCACTACTGAGTACGGGTCTCCTCTCGGAATGAGAAGGGTTTAGGCCATAGTCTGCCACGCTGGCCCAATGCGGATTGGCAGACTTCACACACCTTTGTGAACATGGAGAACTGTCAGGCATGCAGGTTTCCTCACGATGTTTTCCTTCACCGTTAAAGCAAGTGATATTTTTAATTGTTTAAAACGCACATAACTGAAAAGTTAGTGGTGCGTGCCCGGGATCGAACCCCCGGACCTCCGATTAGGAGGCGGACGTTCTAACCACTAGGCTATCACAGCTTTTTTAAATTTAAATTACAGCCTTATTTTTTAATTAAATAGATGAGAATAATTATATACTAGCCGATGCCCGCGACTTCGCCCGCGTGGATTTAGGTTTTTTGAAATCCCGTGGGAACTCTTTGATTTTCCGGGATAAAAAGTAGCCTATGTGCTAATCCAGGATATTATCTATCTCCATTCCAAATTTCAGCCAAATCCGTCCAGTGGTTTTTGCGTGAAGGAGTAACAAACATACACACACACACACACACACACGCACGCACGCACGCACGCACGCACGCACGCACGCACGCACGCACGCACGCACGCACGCACGCACGCACGCACGCACGCACGCACGCACGCACGCACGCACGCACGCACGCACGCACACACACACACACACACACACACACACACACATACAAACTTTCGCCTTTATAATATTATAAGTGTGATTCGTTATAATTCAAAACACTGTAGGTACATAACATGAAAACTATTTGTTAAAAAGGATTTTTGTCCAGTTTTAATATTTTTATGTACCGTATGGGTACTCGTACTTACTATGTCTTAATCTATATCTTTAGATATAAACACTAGGTATTTAAGTTACGTACCTACACTAGATAAGTAGTAATTTTAAATTATGTAGTCATATTGAGAAGGATGCTATGCGCTCATGTTATGCTATTAAGCCACGATATTATGCCAATGCTAATAAATATGTGGGTAGGTACAAATATACCTACGCAAGTGACTCTCTAGTAGTCTAGTGTATTATTACCGTGTACCGACTCCTATATTACTGCAATACCAATCAGCTGTGTAATACAGCAAAATTAACTTAGGTACGCGGTTTTAATATTTTAACCCCCAACCCAAAACTGTTATAAGTTTGACGTGTGTATCTGTGTACTTATCTGTCTGTGGCATCGTAGCCTCTAAATTAATGAACCGATTTTAATTTAGTTTTTTTTTTTTGTTTGAAAGGTGGCTTGATCGAAAGTGTGCTTAGCTATAATCCAAGAAAATCGGTTCAGCCTTTTGAAAGTTATCAGCTCTTTTCTAGTTATTGTAACCTTCACTTGTCGGGGGTGTTATAAATTTTTAATTTACACTTGTTTTCACATTTGGGCTATAGGTACTTTTTCATGAAATTATATCGATGGGTCAAAATAATTGCGGATTATTGCAGATTCGTGATACGGTATTCCTAATGTGAAATGTACCTATTCCAAAAAAACCTACTCTTTCTACTCTACCTATTAAAAGAGAGAGGTGTCACCCAGTGGTTTACGTACAGATATGTATCTATACAGACGTCATAACTGAAGGTTACAGTTACAATTGATATCGAAGTAGGTACCTATCAATTACTTGCGTGCTGCTCTATAAAACGAATAAGCGTAACGTATGGTTTTACGAACTTCAGTCTTTAATTAATAATAACGGATTTTAGATGTTGTCAATGACTAATCTTAGCGGATTTTTTTTTTAATTTCTGCATTCAGACTTTCTGGCAAGTGATGAGTGCTGAGAAGTCTAAGACGAAGCCCGTTTGACTTGAAGATACCTAGATACAATTTTTTTTTGGGGTATTTAAGAACGCGTTTGACCAGTCTAGGGGACCATAGCTTAAAGTGCCTAAACCCTTCTGTCTAAGTCCCTTCCGTTCTTAGTGGGCTGGCAACGCACGATAGGTTAAGTTGATAATGATTATTATAATATAATTAAAGAACCATAAAAATTAAAATAAGTACATTACTAATTTTACATCTATCCGTTTGTTTGAACGTTTGCGAGTGTTCTCGCTTACACATTTTTTATCGTCTTAGCCTGGGTCAATGATCATGCGTACGTGGCATTCAAAAAATAAAGCGCATTAAAAGTATACTTTTTAATTTTGTGAGGTTTCGCTTTCACAGGCTAGCTAGTTTTACATATGCAAAGTTATATACACAAAGCCTTTTCACGTGATTTTTCACATGCTACCAGTAAAATGGTTCATCTTTATTCTCTACTTTACAACGATATTCTAAATCGGCTTCCCCGTGTTAATTCGGTCCTCCTATAGGTATGCATTCCTTGCTGCCTAACGCTCTTGCATTCATAATATAGAGTTTTTTATTTCGATTTTTGGTTTGGGTTTCGACATCCGCCCCAAAATACCTATGTCCAGTGTTTTCCTCGTGCCTAAAACGACGTCAACAATACATATAAACATTTTTAGTAGCAGATAGGTAGTTATTTTTATCTTTTGTCGTTTGTTCCAATGCACCATGGCATTATCCACAAAGAATTCGTTGGTCGTTAATTGATCGTTCAAATATACGTACTTCCAACAACGTAAGAACTTCCATTAGTTAAAGTCCGTCTTTAAAGACTTACATGGAATATTATAATGAATCTTGTTTGAAAGTCGGAGAGGATATCCGATTGCTTTTATTGGCAGGTTAATGAGATGCTTTAAATTGATATATGTAATGAAGCATTTTTCGCAAATTAAAACGTGAATATTTTCAAACGACATTGCTAAGCACGGACGGCCCATAAATAGTAGGTACCCTTGCTTGATTGCATTGTAAGCAACCTTGAAGAAAGCGTTTAAATTCTTACTTTTCAAGAAAATAAAATTAAGTAATTGCTTAACCTTTCACACACACACACACACACGCACACACACACACACACACACACACACACACACACACACACACAAACACTACATGATACCAGTACCAGTGAGCTCGAGCGCGTGGATTTAGGTTTTTGTTTGTTTTTTTATTCCCATTGATTTTTCGGGACAAAATGTAGACTATGTGTTAATTCAGGGTATTTTATACCTTATTTTGGACCGTCGTCGTGTGGTAAATAAAATGCTTCATTTTATTAGACTACGTTGAAATTGCAAAATGTCAGTAGGTACGTTGGTGAAAAGACTAGGTAAAATTCAATTACTCTACATGCTTTATAATTCTGATCGCAATTTAATACGGTACTAAAATTGTATATGTAAGTAATTAGTGAATAGATTGTGTATAATTTGCCCAATTGGTTTGAGAATTCAAAACTAGTGAGAAGGCTAACTCGAGATTTAAACTGACAAGTCAGTAACAAGGTTATCTTGCATTGTCTTTTGCAACCAGCATTATAATCAAAAGTAGGTACCTACTAAGCGGCCTTAAAATAAAATAATGTCCTTAAATTCGTCGCGTGATTGTTAATTAATTTAAAATTCAATAGCATTTATTTAATAATGGATTATAGTCTGCTTCACCATCTGCAGAGAAGTGAGAACCAACCAGAGACTCTTTCAATGCGTTGCCGGCTTTTAAGGAATTTATTTATTCGTCCCTTGACCTAGAGTCAGGATGTACCTCATCCTACAAATTATAGTTTTGAAGGAACACAGCAGTTACTAGGTACTATAAGTTGCAAGTGCGATGGTATTAGTATTACGGTGTCTCGTTATTCCATGTCCTTTCTTCAGTGACGGATTAAGACTACTTGGTGCCCTAAGCAATCCATGCCTGTGGGCCCCCCTATCCGCATGTCAACTAGAATCGGTCTTTAAACCTTTACCGCCTAAAAACATTAGTTTTTTGTAAGATAAGATGATGAGATGTAACGTACTTTAGAAGTGGAGTAGTTAGGAGCGACAACAATAAAAACCAAAGCATAATTTATTTATTTATTGAAATGCGCCTTGCGGCTTTCGGGGGCATTCGAATCCTTAGGACGGATTTTTTTTGTGCTTCTTCTTGTGCCCCCTCAGACGTGATGCCCTAGGCAATTGCTTAATTTGATTAAGGGTTAATACGTCACTGCCTTTCTTACTGATGCCCTACCTTCATAAAAAGCGGTGATAGCCTAATGGTTAAGACCCTCGAACGGACGAATCGAACCCTGGACTTCCCGACGGATCAACCTTCGACTCGCTTTAACCGTGATGGAAAACATCGCGAGAAAAACTGCATGTCTCAAAGTTCTGCTTATTGTTCTCAAAGCGACTTCGCCAGCGTTCAGCGCCAGACCGTTCTTATTCTGAGTGGAGACCTGTGCTCAGTAGGGAGCCGACGTTGGGTTGATGATGATGATTATGAATATAACTGTCATAATCACATCTAGCAAAAGCTTCACGCAGCTGAATGGGGGACAGCAATGCTAGGGCTAAGATAACCCTAGCAGACCATGGAACAGAAAGTTTTTAACGTAGAAGTCATTTCAAATTACCTATACAGTGTTTTTTTTAAATGAGACAGTACGGGGAAATCTAAAACCATTTCATTGTATGTTGACCAATCTGCTGTCCCAATTTTTTTCTTTCTATGCAATGAAATGATTCTTACATGAAAGTCTACTTACTCCCAGGTCTTTCACCATTAAAATTTTAGTCAATTTCATTCATTTTTATGTACAACTCACGCTTGACCAAAAATTTACAATGCCAAAATTGTTTTCACAAAAAAAATACCTAACGGTTCTTGAGACACTAGTTTCCCTTAATCTCCTATTTTCTCCACACTGTCCCAGTTAAAGAAATTTCTGTTTGGCTATCGTCGATTAACGTACTGCCCCGGCGGACGTAGTGCCCTACTCGAGCTGTAGCTTAGGTCAAAGATCATAAACCGCGAGGCTTTTCATTGTTTTCCTAAGATGGGCTTTCTAAATATTGATTTTAGGCCATACACCACCGTATAAACACAACCCATGTTTCTACCTACTTGTGTTTTTTCTAATAAAAATAACTAATTAGGTAAGTGCCTGCCTAATTAGTAATTTTACATTTGGTAACATAACCGTATATTCTGATAAGACTACCCGAATTGTAACTATGTGGACCAAGACTGTCATGATCATCATGATTAATCCATCACCGGCTCACTACTGAACACGGGTCTTCTCTCAGAATGAAAAGGGGTTGGAAGGGATTAAGACGTCGTTCTCCTAGTCGGTGGTCCGGGATTCAATCCCGAGTTCGCACCTCTAACTTTTGAGTTATGAAGAGTTATGTGCGTTGTAAGCAATTAATTATATCCCTTGTTTTAACAGTGAGGAAACCTGTATGCCTTAGAGCCATAATATTCTCAATAGTGTGTAAAATCTGCCAATCCATACCTGGCCGGCGCGGCCTACTTTGATCTTATAGAATTCGTCCCAAGACAGGCTTGCGTAAAAACTTGATTTAGAAACATTTGTCCGTTAAACCTAATTCCATAGAAATCCGAAGAACGTCTTAGTAAACGATCAAATGTATTTTGACCATAATATTGAACACTATCTATAAAACGATCGGTTTTTAAAATGTTACAGCACTTATCTGAAAGTATCTGGTAAAGATCACGCCATGAATCAGAATTTTCTTGTTGACTGCTTTTGAAAATTAGCTGTTAAAACATAAGCAATAAAGCATGTATTGGAATACGGATAGGAAGGATTTTCTTCACGGTCTGTAAGCCCATATTATGTCTACAAGTTTTGCTCGCATGTGTTGTTATGCAACATTGTCTTGGAATGTGTTACGTCCTATCCATAGATAATAAGTTAACAATTTAATGATAACATTGGATAGTTGATCGTGGAAAATTCACTTTCACCAGGCTATTACTTATTTTATTACAGATAGTTTATAATTTAATAATAATTTAAAAGTTTATAGAATCGTTTTCTATTCTTCAAAGGATGCACAAGTATGTAGTAAGCATAGATATGTAATTAGGTAGGTATCTACAGTGGAATGCGCAAAGTATTTCCTCGTCCGTACCTTTGCTTGCATATCCACGTACAATTAATGAAATCTACTGATGTAGGACTGTGTCTAGCGCCAAGTTGAAATTACAACGCCAAAATTGAAACAATACTCAACCTTGAGTCGCAAAGAATAGGGGATATGCAAATAGCATAACTGAATGTAGGCGCAAGTACGTTGATGCAAATGTCAGGCAAGTGGAACGTCGATTGGAATGCGGGTCTCAAATGAACTCGTGTTCCGAATACAACACCTCGCTTAGGACAACCACTTAGGTACTAGATATAGGTTCATATTTTTGTCTAACTCACTTACCTCTAAGAATGTGGTATAGAATAGTAAAAATCCATCTTATTCGACTATGGAAATTAGCTTAAAAATTCCACATAGGTATTTGATGTTGTACCTACATCAACTTTTTCTTGTATTGTCCAAGCAATTCCGGCATTCCTAACATTGTCAGCAATGTTTCCTGATATGAATATGGCTTTCGAAATAATATTTGATGACTTGCAAAAGAAATCATTGACCTTTGATACCTACCTAACAACTCTGCATTTTTTAATCACTGATGTTGGTAGGTATGGCTCATCTTCAGTGTAGATATGTATTTACCTACTTAACTCTTCTTTATAACTTAAGCACCCATCGGTTCATAACGTGTTCAGAGTATAATTTAGGGTCCTTAACTGTTATAAGATAATTTTGGGTATGGAGATGTATTGGACAGGTTTAAACAATTTTTCTTTTAAATCCATAAGAAGCGCTAATGATCGAAAATTGTAAGGTGTGGCTATTCGAGTTTTAACATATGCCAATCGCAATCATAATATGGTAGTATACATAATAGTGTAATATTAATATTAATTTCATAAACATTATCGATTACCCACAGTCAAATCATTTACCTACTTACTCAAAATCTTTTTGTGATAAAAATGCGGGTCCATTGAAAATAGCATATATCTATAATTAATATATATATAATAATAAATCTATATATATAATTCTATCTCTCATAGTTTAAAGAATCAACCCCGCAACCCCCCCTCATAGGAAGCCGAGGTTTATATAACTACTATAGTTGACAGAAAATGGAAGTTTATAAAAATATCTTCTACGTAGGAACTTGTTTTGGACGCTAACCAGTTTATACATAAGACTTACCAGGATGGTTACCAGTGACCGGTGGATTCATTCCCATGTACCAATGCGTGTCGTGAGGGTATATCGAATGTCAAACGGTCAGTGCTCTCGATTTTGGCGGGAGAAACTCAACAGACGGCTTTTTTTGTGTGTTTTACTTTCTCGCAGAAACTCTGGGGATCGTCGCCTTTAACAAAATCAATACAACCAATTCGCATTCATTGTGCTTTTTCTACAAATAATATTATGTTTGGTATTGTGTTTGTTGTGATACGAATTTTTTCTGAACTCTGGTCTGAGAATCTTGTTTCTGAACAAGTTCTCCAGCATTAGCCAACAATTCGCTGTCAGCGTTACTTTTTCTTTTAAAATAACTGACGATATTAGTTAGTTTCTTTGTAAAAAGTTTAATTTTTATATTCAAATATTTATGATATTTGTAAATAAAGACTGCAAAAGTTAATTTACAAAAAATATACTCCATCCAAGTGATCATATTAAGAGGTCATAATAATATTATAGTAATTTAATAAATATGCATCATATAAAAAGAAAAGTCCTGAATCAACGCCATCAAAGAAGATGCTCAGCCCTTGGATCTAGAAAGCTGAATTTTTGCACAGAGGTCCCTTATGAAGTAGACAAGGAATTCCCACGAGATAGGGACTAAAGAGGATTTATATTTTCGTTTTATGACTAAAGCGAAAACTAACTGAGCAAACCCGGGGCACTTCAAGTATCTTCGGGTCTAATAAATATAATTAAAGTAGCGCTATGGTTTTTCTTGGGAACGTTGTAAAAAAGATACTACTTCTACTACTTCTAGACAGCTCTAAATTTAATTTAGAGATTTCTATAGAATAAAATTCACACCACAATCAGTGATGCCTATTATAAAACATATACGAGTATCTTCCATCATGTAACAATGCAATAAACTAAATTGTAATTTGATTTGTACCGCTAGAAAAATATCGGACACAGTTCGATGGTGACGTTAGTGGGTCAGAACCGTCCATTCACGTCCACTGTGCGACACTGCCCGTTCAAGGTTACAGCTTTCACACAAACAGCTGTACAGTCGTGTAGCTTCTCTCTATAGTCGTATTCGTCATTACTGAGGGTCTTGACCCCTTTCCATTAATCCTATAATGGTAGGAGTTCTCTTAGGATAACAATGCGGTGGGTTCCCAGATCTTTCCGCATACAACTCGTCTAAGAGAACGAGATTTCGACTCTTGGGTTAATTTACAGTTATTATCAGATGTTAGCGATAATAACCGGCACGATGGCTTAACGTGCTCTCCGAGACACGGAGGAAACGAAAAGGCCGAATTCGGAGCTCTGATATCAGTCACCCGTCCAGTTATCGACTTGGGACAATCGATTGATATGCGTTGTCACAACTAGGCCACACGTTCGTCTAATCACTTCTAGTTATGGTTTCCTTCTAACAACAATTTACAAAGGTAAAGTTCAAGAACTACAACCGGCTGGTCGGTCGTGAAAAAGCTACACCAATCATTGCTACTATCTCAATTGTTGTGATTAGTGAATTCTGTGCTTTTTCTGTGACAGTGGATTCTGCAAGAATTGTAGTACATATACAGTCAAATATTGAGAGCCATAATGACGAGAAGATAGGAAAGAAAAAGCAAGAAGAATAAACAGGAATATTGAGATGTTCTCTGTACGAAGTGGACAGCATAAATAATTATTGATGTTACTGCTGACCGTACTGATCTTGCAGATAAGGAGCGGTTATATACATACACTTTGCCTGTCAGAAAGAATTATCTTTTTCCGAAGAAAATAAAAGCGAATAAGTACCTAATTAGCTATTAAATTGGTCATTTGGCGAGAAGCTGTTGGATAAATAAAATAATAACTCAATCGCGTCGCTTGCTGCAAAGAAAATACTTCTATTTACGCTTTCTATGTTTTGCAGCGCGTTTTTACTTGTGATTTTCACATATCTATCCATTTTGTAATGCGTTCAATTGTCTAATAAATTACTTGCAACGTGTGTTCGAACAATAAATCGTGCTCAAAGATAAAACTTAGCTATATTTATAATTCATACTAACATTATACAGCAGTCTATCTTACCTTTTCATACCTGAAACTATGGGGATATAATGAAAAATATTATAAGTATACTAGAGGATGCCCGCGCCTTCGTCCGCGTGGATTTAGGTTTTTGAAGACCCCGTGGGAACTGTTCAATTTTCCGGGATAAAATGCCTATGTCAATTACAGAGACGCAACCTCGGTACAATGTCTGTACCTTTCATACAAATTGGTTGAGCGGATGGGTCTTTAGAAATCCCGTGGGAACTCTTTGATTTTCCGGTATAAAATCTCCTATGTCCGTCCCCGGGATATACGCTAACTCTGTACCAAATTTCATTAAAATTGGTTAAACTGTTGGGCCGTGAAAAGGTAGCAGACAGACGGACACACTTTCGCATTTATAATATTAGTATGTAGACCGAAGTACTTTTATCCGGCTTGAATATTTTTGTCCTTATCGGAAAATATAACGATGTTGTTTTTAATGTCCTTGCGGTCTAAATCTCGGGCAACGGACTCGACAAATCGTTTTATAGTACCTATTACAAAACTGAGGGCGTAAATAGATACCATATATACCTTTTTTTTTCTCGCGGGGGAAGTCCTCGTGAATATCACCGCGCCCGGGGAGGCACAGAGGTTATGTCGGACTCTTACCGACTAAAAGTTAAAACCCCACGGTGTTCCACACCACGAACACAAAGGTGCGCCTCCCGACTCGAGGACTGGTGATTTTTCGGACGATAGGTACTCCCTGTGTCTATCGCCCGAGAGCCCTTCTCAAGGGGGTAAGCGACGAGATACCATATATCTACGTCATCCTCTGTTACTCGCCAGTGTAGCCCTAACCGATTATAGTTACCACTTTATCCGCAATTTGGGAAGCAGTACACATAATACCTTCATAGGCTTTGTTAAGAACTCCCAGAGTTCTATCTCAAAGGCATACGGTATTCACTCGATTTGGCAGGATCAATTAAATAAAAATATTTTTTCTTTGAAAAAAAAAAAAGATGTTTGTATTTTTCAGTATAAATCGCCAATTTCAAACTTTAACCCCTAATAATATACGAATGTCGAGTACCTAATTATGATTACAATATAAGTCTTACTAGGCTTTAAAAATATATGGGTACATCGATGGCTTTGAAGTGTACATAAGCAATTATTCAACATACGTGATACGTGTGCCTACCTACTTAAAACGATAATTCGTGCTCAATAATTACACCTTCCTACCTCACGGTCATCGGCTTACGTCAATATTTTTTACAGATCTACCCTTGAGCAGAGGAATGAGGAACGATCACTTATAAAAATATTTTGACACATCAAAAATAATCCTCACAGTTATTTTCTTGGTTCAGTGCCTATAACTGACTGCTCATACTCAAGCACCTACTCGTAGCTACACTAAGTATGTTATAAAGACGTAAGACGACTCTTCTCAGACTTGGGCGCGTTTGGAACCCTCGTAGCTTTAGTTTTAAGTTAATTATCACCACTAAATCGTACAAATTTAACAATTTCGACCATCAAAAAGAGTACAATTGTACCTACTTTGAATTTTGACTTTGACTTTGTAAAATTTGTAAGTTTGAATGTATGGCGTAATCTCCGGAACAAATGATCCGATCCAATCTGCACTTGGCCAGTGTGCCGGACTATAGCCTAAACTCTTCTCATTCTCAAAGGAGGGCTGTGCCGTGCTCAGTAGTGGGCTGATCATGATGATGATCCAATTAGAAAAATTATTTCACTGAATAGCTATAGGTACGAGTAGGTATGTTGTTATAATTAATTCTATCACTACTTATCCTTAAAACTAAAGCTAGGAGGATTACAAACGCGCCTTGGCCTCAGCCATCTATGAGTAGGTACTAGGTACCTACCCGTAAAACTTCGAAAGGTTTACAATTCTAAAGCCTATCAAAAATCTCGAAAACCTATTGATTCGGTTCGTCAAAACCCTGCATTAATCGTGATTTATTGTCATGTCATCGTACATCTGACATCATAATGCAGTAAGAAGAAATCCATACTTGATTAAGCATGTAATTTATCAGATGTTGTATAATCAGGGTTGCCTAACCAGAAAGAAAAAGTACCAATCAGTAGGTAATACCTTTACTAACCTTTATGAGTAAAAAGTATAAAGATTCAGAAACCATTCATTTTTAGCCATTTAGACTTTCGTCGAGGCATAATAAGCGTAGTCCCTCGGACCAAACGTACTAAACGAAACAATAAAGGTGTGTTTCCACTGATATGGAGCTGGGCGGAGTGGAGCGGAGCGGACCTTGAATTAGCCAATTACAGTGCTCGAAATTTCCACTCCGCATCACTGTAACTGTGTAATTAGAGGTGTATTTCAAATAAAATATATAAACACGCGGCCCCGAGCGGGACCAAATGAAGTCGAGCAGGCCGTGGTGCCGAGTGGAGGAAACGAGCCGGAGGGTAGCGGGATGGTGGTATACTTAGATAAATTTGACTGATCGGAATACGGCTCAATGCAGCTCTAATCTGCTCAGCTCAGCTCAGTTCCACTTCGCCTGGCTCCGCTTCAATGGAAACACTTGCCACTTTTCACTGGTCTTCTCCGCTCCACTCTGCCCACCACCGCGTCTCAGTGGAAACGTACCCTTAAATATGTTGAGGATGTGAACTGCTGAATAGCTTATTTTCTATGGTTAGTAAATCACACTAGCTAACTTAGAATACTAGAAGAAAGTACTGGATTAACCATCTCTGCATAGCTTAATATTAACTTGGATGACCCTGAGGAAAATCTGACAGGTATTATCTCGAAACTGCTGTAGGAGTGCTGCCTATTATTGTAAGAATATGCGCATACTTAAACAGATATTAACACTTCGTTAGGCGTGCATTGTAAATGGACACTGTTTACATACAGTTCTTAGAAAGTAAGACGTTTCATACCAATAATATTGAGATACTATCGTGTTCATTGTTTGTGTATTACACTTTTGCTATGTTTACAAGTAAGTAGTTACTTTATTGCAACTTTGTAAGCAAGAAAGTATCTACGAATCATTCATATAAAAATAAAAACCGGTTAAATACGCCTTGGACGCATCCCCCGTGGGTTCCGTACCTTGGAAAGAAACGTAGCTGTATAAATATGTAGTTAAATTGGTAAGATTAATTATTTACCGCCTTAAAAACAAATACCTTTTGTATTTATTTTATTAATAGGTTTGTATCTATTTAACGGCTTATCTAGTAAATCCTACGTAAGTATAAGAAGCTAATTTGAAGATGAATATAGTAATTTGATTCTGAAAAAGAAACCATACAGCAATATTTCTTTATTCTTTATGTAATGTTCTGTTGAGCGTTAGCCGTTAACATTTCGCGTTAAATCGCTAATTGCTCGCTTTACTCTTCCTTCCCACACGTCATTCAACAGAGGTATTTAGAAATCCGAATCAAATACTAGTGTGAAAAAAAAACCGGCCAAGTGCGAGTCAGACTCGCGTACTGAGGGTTCCGTTTCTCGGGTATTTTTCCGACATTTTGCACGATAAATCAAAAACTATTATGCATAAAAATAAATAAAAATCTGTTTTAGAATGTATAGATAAAGCCCTTTCATATTATGATACCCCACTCGGTATAGTTATCTTACTTTGAAAATTTAAACACATTTTAATTTTAATTTTTCTAATGATGTAACTACAAATTCACGGTTTTCAGATTTATTCCTTTACTTATGCTATAAGACCTACCTACCTGCCAAAATTCATGATTCTATGTCAACCGGAAGTATCCTATAGGTTTTCTTGACAGACACGACGGCGGACGGACAGACAGACAGACAACACAGTGATCCTATAAGGGTTCCGTTTTTCCTTTTGAAGTACAGAACCCTGAAAAGGTTGTTGTGCAATAAACGTAGAAGGCAAGTTTGGATGGAAAGTTGGTTTGCCGTATGTGTCTTGTTGAGGCTAGGTTAGGGTTACCAAACCTTAGAGAATTCCGGATAAAATTCCAGATTTTCTTCTCAGAAAATATCCGGTTCATTCTGGCTTTAGGGTTAAGGTCACAAAATGCCTCATCAAGCTTATCAATCGATAACACACCACGCTGGACATACAGGTCTCTTGTAGGGAGTTCCACACGCCATATGCACTGTTTACACCGCCTGAATCCAACTGTTCCTTGCGACTCATTTGATTTCGCCAGTCTACTTACAATGCTGCGCTTTCCGATGCAAGATCCCTATTCTATCACCTTGAGATCCCATTAGTTTTTCGAACTATGTGCCCTGCCCATTGCTTCAGCTTTACAACCCGCTAGCAATGTAGATTAATCTGGTTCTCGTACGGATCTCCTCGTATCTGATTTGATCAGGTAAAGAAGTTCCAAGCGTAGCTCTCTCCTCGCCCGCTGAGTGAGCCTAGGCTTTCTTATGTGGCTCATAGAAAATGCCTGCTATTTGACAAGCCTAGATTGGGCGCCCAACAACACGGTTACAGCGCCGTCCGTTACGGTTGAAGGAAAATTGGTAAAAATAATTTATGGATTTTTTATTAAACAACGAACAAGAAACAGTGTAAAAGTGAACCAATCATGAAATTAGCTCCTTGTATCCACAATAAATCATTAATTGCACATTTCCGACACGGTTAAAAGAAATTGGTGAAAATTTTTAATGATTTGATTAATGGTACTTAGAGATTTTATTGATTACTTTCGACGTAGTAAGTAGTTAGTTGGGTACTAACTTTTTGAAATTGATACAATAATTATTACTAACTTTTTGCTTTTGATAAGCGTATTTAATTGCATGACGTTAATCGAAAATCAAGAAAATTTAATTGGTGAATCTAAGGAAAAAGATTATTTTCTTTTCCTCCCCTCCTTATATTATAAGAGATTTGATTTTTGGTAAGCATAAGTTGGTACCTACATAAACAAATACTAGTTTTTACTTTCTCTGTAATAAGTTGGTAATTCTCTTTAGATTTATTTTTGGCTTAGTTTATTATCTTAAACTGATTTACTTAATGATATCACTATCCATCACAACCCATACCTATTATAAATGCTCAAGATATTTGTTTGTTGGTTTCTCCTTCAATCACGCCGCAACGTAGCAATGGATTGGCGTGATTTTTTGGGAAATGACATAGGCTACTTTTTATACCGGAAAATCAAAGAGTTCCCCCGGGATATAAGGTCGCAGCTAGTTTATCAATAAATCAATCAATCAATTTACCTTAGGTACATTGAAGTTATGGAGTATCTTTAAAGGTAATGTGAATACAGGACCTAGGTACACGAACTAAAAGACGCGGTCTTTTATATTTTCGTGTAGATCCCTCATTCACATAAACACGTAAAATTCTACTCGTTATAGACATTTTCAGTTCTAACTATAAAACCTAAGGTTCAGATTGCTTTATATGATTATGGTCAGCTGTAACTATTAATGTGTACTATCTGTATTGATGAATAGCTTTTACCTTTTCTTTCATTCACGCTTTCTATGATTCGATCATGTTTAGTCATCTACGTGAGATTACTCAGCGAGCTATTATAGTTTTCTTCTAGTTTTCTATGTTTTCATGATTGTTTGAATAGTAAGTAATATATGTTATTTTTATTAACTAAGTACTAGATGGAAAATCTTTGACTATGACTCTTAAATCGTAATTCATATTATCTAACCATTGCTTAGAGTCGCACCCCTTTAATATTTTATGATTTCGACTATAATTGTTCCCTGTTAGTGATAAGAATAATTAATAATTTTATTGAAGCCTCGATAGCTCAACGGTTGAGGAGCGGACTGAATTCCGGAAGGTCGGCGGTTCAAATCCCACCCGTTGCACTATTGTCGTATCCACTCCTTGCACAAGCTTTACGCTTAATTGGAGGGGAAAGAGGGGAAAGAATATTAGCAATGCTAATCATGACTAATATTCTTTAAAAAAAAAAAAATTTGGACCACTTAATGTGCTCTCTCCGAGGAAGCGAGGAAAGGTCGGACGGGGTCGGGTTAAAGTCGGACGTCGAAGAGTCGGTCACCTATATTATGCGCTGTTGCTATTACAGGCTTTCAAATATATTTATTATAAGGCCTTCGTTATCAATCTCAAACATTTATAATATTAATTCATTCCAATGTTATTAACAATATACATACCTACACAAATTAGATTTATGTACGGTTAAAATAATTGCGTATAATTTAGTTCGCTTAACCGAAAATCAGTCTCGCATTAAATCGCAAATTAGCTTGTAAGTAATCTAGTAAACTTACGTCCACGTAATCGTAAACGATCCATAAGGAAGCCAGTACTGTAACATCCCGCAGCAATCGATTACGGTACGGATTGCGTAAAAGTTACGTCTCGTAGCGATACCGCGATCGAGTGCCAATTTGTAGTTTACTAACCGTTTGACGTCGCGAGTCGCGACAGTGCGTGTAACCTACATTTTTATCCATTTATCATATTATCTTCTAGCTCAGCGAAACAAATAAGTACCTAGGCACTCACTAAAGGTCCCAAGTTCGACTTCTATTTTGACCGATTTAGGAAATAACGAACCTCGGGGTACACCTGTTGTACCAATCAAAAAAAAGTATAATTTTCAATAATAGGAGAAATACTAAGAAAAAGAATAAAGACTTTTATTCAAATAAATTTTTGCAAGTACATACTTTGAATCATCAAATGCATCTACCACTGTTCTTTTCAAAGATTCAATTTACAATATTCTACCATGTACCTACCTACAGTAAAAGTGTTGCAGTCCCGCGCATTGCTGAAGCGAGCTGCAAGTCAAATTCACGCTCGTTTATCATTTACATAATCTTCGATTGTGTAATATGCTTTTTCAGGAGCATACTTTTAATAGATTTCTTAAATCTTGTGTAGAGGCAAGTCTAAATTGATTGCGGAATTTTGTTAAAAAAGCAGATCTTAGGGCAGTTATTTGATTTCCACAAGTGGGTTTCCACTTAGGGCATGTTCACGTCAATAGCGCGGACGCGGGTGTGGCGACGGGTGCGTCAATATTTTAATAGAACCGCCCAAGGTTCCTATGGACAGGCACGGTCTCTCCTTCAAACCTGCTGTTTCTTCCTCGGTTTAGCTAATTTTTTCAGTAACAAAACAAAAGTAAAATTAACAAATTATGATATAAGAATTGAGGTTCTATATCTAATTCAAAATTTTCAATGTTCTTTTCGAAATGAACAATTTCATAATAAATATTATATTAAGAAAAATCTATTGGAAAATATAAGGTGAATGTCAACATAAATAATATAGCTTGTCTCTTTGCCATTTCCAGGTGGAGACAGGTCGAGAAGAACTGAAGAAAGAGCGAGAGATCATGCAGCTGGTGGCCGGACTGCAGCTCAGCTCCGACGAGGTTGAGCGTCGTGAAGTGCCGCCACAGATGCTTCGAGCCCGACATGGTCCGAGGTGAGCACACGATCTTCTATCGCACTTACAACTATAGAAATGAAGAAAGACGAGAGATCATGCAGCTGGTGGGCGGACTGCAGCTCAGCTCCGACGAGGTTGAGCGTCGTGAAGTGACGCCACAGATGTTTTGAGCCCGACATGGTCCGAGGTGAGCACACGATCTTCTATCGCACTTACAACTATAGAAATGAAGAAAGACGAGAGATCATGCAGCTGGTGGCCGGACTGCAGCTCAGCTCCGACGAGGTTGAGCGTCGTGAAGTGCCGCCACAGATGCTTCGAGCCCGACATGGTCCGAGGTGAGCACACGATCTTCTATCGCACTTACATTTATAGAAATGAAGAAAGACGAGAGATCATGCAGCTGGTGGCCGGACTGCAGCTCAGCTCCGACGAGGTTGAGCGTCGTGAAGTGCCGCCACAGATGCTTCGAGCCCGACATGGTCCGAGGTGAGCACACGATCTTCTATCGCACTTACAACTATAGAAATGAAGAAAGACGAGAGATCATGCAGCTGGTGGCCGGACTGCAGCTCAGCTCCGACGAGGTTGAGCGTCGTGAAGTGCCGCCACAGATGCTTCGAGCCCGACATGGTCCGAGGTGAGCACACGATCTTCTATCGCACTTACATTTATAGAACTGAAGAAAGACGAGAGATCATGCAGCTGGTGGCCGGACTGCAGCTCAGCTCCGACGAGGTTGAGCGTCGTGAAGTGCCGCCACAGATGCTTCGAGCCCGACATGGTCCGAGGTGAGCACACGATCTTCTATCGCACTTACATTTATAGAAATGAAGAAAGACGAGAGATCATGCAGCTGGTGACTGCAACTCAGCTCCAATGAGGTTGAGCGTCGTGAACTGCCGCCACAGATGTTTTAAGCCCGATATGGTCCGAGGTGAGCACACGATCTTCTATCGCACCTACATTTATAGAAACGAAGAAAGAGCGAAAGGTCCTGCAGCTGGTGGCTTGACTTAATCTCATTGGAATCAACCGACGACGAGATTAAGTAGATCCAGCATCTTTGGTGACTACAGGGCGTCAATTGCAATCAATTCTGATTGGGTGATACTCTCGCTTAGCCAGAATGCAAAATTGCACCAAAAATGCCATACATTCAACTAGTTAACCTTATGATATGGTGTTATAATCACAACTTCCGTGTTAGCTTCCCTCAATCAACCTTTAGTTAGCTACCCTATAACTTAAGGTTAATAACATTCCTAAATAGGCATTTATATTGAGTTTTTGGAATATCTTGCCAAAAGTGAGTAGATATCCTTCAATAGCCATATGCAATACATAATATCCGAATAGCTAGAGCTCTTTCTCAACTTAATTTTCCGCTTGGCTGACCTCAAGTTTTCTAGATGATTCCTCTTTCTCAATCTATTACGGCCAGCGCAGACGAGGTCCACGGAAGTCAGTGTAGGCTCTTACCATTTCTTTTTAATATTAAAAAATACAGCCAATTCTGTCGGTATTGTTATACTTTTCTAAGTATGAATCTAGTACTTGTAGCTACATTATTTTTCTGACTTGCATGTGAGCTGGCGAGAAGAGATCAATTTTTGTATATGCTAAGGGTGATGGCGCCTCCTGTGTTCAGCAGGCTTGAAATGATATATTATTGTACTTGCAGATTTTAAAGTACTCCAGTTCAGTCTATGTTCCGTTTATTATGATTATTATGGAGAACAAAGACGGTTGTTACTTTGCTATAACAACCAATTGTATACTTCCCTTTCTCCTTATCTATCGAGGTCAACTTAGTGCTAGAAATGGGTTTGACATTTAAACGAAGGGGTGAATATTGAACTAACTACGGGTTTCAATATCTTTTCCCAATTTCTCAATTTCTCGTGTGTTATGTGTTACATGGTTTTTTAATATTTTTGTTATTTATGTAAAAAATAAATGAAGTGGACATTGTAACAGCTTATCTTTAATAGAGATTATTTTCAGCTGTAAATAAGGTGGAGTTACAGATTGTAGGTATAGTTTTATGGCACGTACCACTTCAGTAAATGCTTTGATATGATTCAAAACTATATACAGATACATATATTTTAACTTAATTTGCACAGTGGCACGTGTATTATTCAAACTGAATCTACAGTAGATCTAATCAGCGGACTGAAGTCGCAAGCATCATTTATTAGTTTGAAAACATTTAGGTACTCTTGCAATTTTGTTACGCTATAACGAATGTTTCATGAGGACATTTTAATTTATTTTAATCAAGATCGTGACGTACCTCAAGCTAAACAGATACGACAATGCAATTGTATGGAAATAAAGCAAGTTATCGGTTGAGCAGTAACTATTTGAGCGTTACTTAATATAGCTATTGCAACTCTGGTACGGGTTAGCCGCGTGTGAAACGAGTTCTGACTTTCTTTTAGGGAACCACTTTTATATTTTTAAGTTACTGTAATAAAAGACGTAACAGAGATGAGAGTAGTAGGTATAGTTTCTAAAAGACAATACAAATTTAAATGCAAAAGTACCTACTTCTAAATCTACTTAGATAACGACTAACGATGTGCTTATTATTTCCGTATTTTTAATGCAAATCGTAATATTTTCTATTCTGTCAACTTTATGATAAGCAGGGTACGGTACACCTACTTAAATTATTATGTTAAATAGGTATACCTATACATTTATTAATAATATAGTACTTAGGTACTTACCTAAAAGTTTTTAGTATAACTTCTGTAACTTAGTAAACTCTAGAGGGTTGATCAAGGTACCTATGTTTAATAGAAAAAAATGCCTGGAATTTTTTAACTAAGTAAAGGTACTTAAAGCAGAGACGAGAGAGAGAGATTGTAAACGATCATATCATGATATCTTCGTCAACCGATAGATGTTTATTGCTGGATGTACATTGTACAGGTATATTTGTACAGATATTTGATGTATATTTGTACAGATATTTGATGTATATATAGCGCCGTGTTCTCTACCAGGGTAGAAAGAAAAACAAAAGAAATGAACACTAAAAAATATATATTATAATTCACTATTTAAAGTTACAATTTCTTTGGAAACTACTACACGCTACAACGGGCTAGATGCAACTAACCAAACTCGCTACGGCTCACACGGCGTAGCTCGAAAATGCCTATTTACTAGTGCCTCTACACTGGATATTAGGTTTCTTGTAGAGTTTACACGCCACGGCCTGACCGGGGATCCTGGGCTCTCTGAAAGATTTGATGTCATTGTCCGTCTAGGCCATCTTCCAACACTGCGTTTTCCTATGCGAGGTCACCAGTCCAGTACCATAAAACCCCTTGTTTTATCGGAAATATGTATATTTTAAATGTGAAAAGAAGAATTTTCGTGCCTTGATATTTTAAAGTTGTAGTCGCGTTGTTTTTGGATCACTTAAATATTTTTGTTTTGGATTTATCTAGTTTCTTGTAGCATCGCGTACTAAGATATACTTTTTTTCTTTCCAGATAACATTAGGCTACAATAGCAGTGCCATCAACCACGAAAATAAGATACGGCCAACGAGCGCTGCTCAAGAAAGGATTATTCAAATTTCGATTACGGAGAATTTCAATAAACTAAGCGTTTTTAACTTATAAGATAACGATACGATTTGTAAAGGCGGAGTGCGCGCGAAACAAGTAGTCCAATCTAAAGTTGCACCATGGGACTACACCAAGTCCGGCTGTGTATTTTTGTACAATGCACAGACGTAAGCCTCGTGTTCAGATTGTTCTACTTGTAATCCACGCGCCATAATATTCGGAGTCACGACTACACGATTTCCTGATACGGTATAAAGAATCGAATCGGTATCGAATTCGTAATCGTAAAGTAGAAAGCGCTCTATATCGCTAGTTGCATGTGATCGCACGATTACAGAATACCGATTGTTAAATTGAATCGACGTGAATATGTATAAGTACCTACAGATTCATATTCATTTGAATCGATTTGTCACGATCGTAGGTACCTATTCTATGGATCAGAATAGAATAATCGAATGCTATCGACCATTTCTAAGTATAAACGAGTCAATCAATTTGTAGTTTCAGCTTTCAAGGGAGCGAAAAAGTGTACTTACCTACGGATTTGACTATTTTGTAACACAGTTGTATGTTTTCGCCATTTAGCTTAATTTAATCGTAGTAAAGTTAGTTGCATCCCTAATGCCTACGACATCAATAAATATGATAGTGTGGCGCGACGGAAAAGTTTACCTACACGGAGCCTGGGACTAGAAGTTTATTATATGGAACAGTAAATTAATTCATTCACATTTGGAAGCGTACGTTGGTGATGGTTGTAGTCAAACTCTGAATGCACGCGCACCGACACCACATGAGTATGTTAAAATCACGAAATGTCAAACAACCAATTTCGAAGTCAGTGGATACCTTTTACGCGTGTTTCAAATTTAGCTCAAGCTGAGAAACTCAAATTTAAAATTTCTCGAGACTGAATGGGCATTTTCTAGGCAAGCGTGCTCCATCTTAGGCTTTATCATGATTTGCCAGCAGGTCTGATTAAAGCCAAGCGCTAGTCTATAAATTAAGAAAAAATACTTCCATTGTAAAAGATATAGCTGTATACGAGTATCTACGAGTATCCACGTACACAATAAATTACATCATTGCAATGTGAAACGATTAAATCGTGGGTAGTTTGTTTCCGTATGACTGTAACTAAAGGTTTAATGGTGAAATATTAGTCATTAAACGATATTGTAAGGTTATGAGCTCAGATTTAGTGCGTTCAGTGCCTTAAGTGTACCTAAGTTTTCTAGCAAACAAACGCCAAGACCGATAGAGACAGATAGAGAGATAGACAGATAGAAATATTGTGCTAAATGAGCAATTGATAATAAATAATTTGACAAATCATAATTGATATTTTTTACCTTCGTGTTGTTGTAACTTACATCTAAGTCAAAAGTGAACGCGGAGTACAGAACTTTCAAGTCTATATATCGTTGGCTGTGGAAAGGACGCCGTAAATAATATACCTATATTTGATTCCATTTTAGAGCGTCCAAACCTTATCGTGTTTCGCATTAAGCCAGGAAAGTCATTTGTAAAAATCAAAAACAGGTAGTTAGATTAAAATAACAATAAAAAAATCAATAGTTTTTATTATTATTAAAGTGTTTTACTTATAAACATATTTTTACGTTATCTATTATGTAATTAGTGACGAAAGAAGTAATTATTGTTACGGATTTCCAACCATTTATTTTTAATGGTCAGTTTGGAATTGGTGTTATTGGCTGTAATTGCGGAAACCTAATAAAATAATCGACAATTTGCTAGAATTTAATTATCTAATACATATAGATCCGGTGATCAGTTTCTGAAGCATTCTTGACACGCTGGCTTAGTGAGTGGTGAACCAAAAAAAAAAAAAATTGGCCTCCGACATTAAAAGCCACCATTCATATACGTTTCCTCGCCATTCTGGCCAATCGGCTCTTCTAAGTAGCGTTGTTTTAGCTTCAAATTAAGAGATTAAAGCAAGCTAAATTAAAGCTTCTAGAAGATAAATTAATGAATGTATTGTACCTAAAACATCAAAAATATGTATAAGATTTATTTCATTGACAGCAAGTGCAAAACTATGGGTCTAATGTTTCACAATAACAACATTGATACAGCATTATGTTTAAATGTTTAATTGATTTTTGTATTAGTATTTCTTTTATAGTAAAACCCTAATATTTAATTTTTCATTTAAATAAATGCTGTTTATATAAATAGGTACCTTTAATCGATTTCTACTCGGATTTGTATCAAAATAGTAAATCACTCTTGTACTAATACTTACATAATATCAAGGATAACATTTTGTTTTTTACGGAATAAATTACACATACCTTACACTCATTACCTATCAAGACATATATTATTTATTGAAATAGCTAAGACACTTATTATATTACTTATAATGTACGTAGGCTAATAATTTTTGGATGTTGTAGCCCAATCGTGACAGATTTACTTACTTAGCTTGCGTTTTTCTTGTATCGCGCCGAAGACTTTTAAATAAGACGTTAGTTGTAACATAGGCCAAAGACGACTCTACAATGTATTTGGAATTTGTCAGCTCATAGAGTTATGGTTTGTGCTTATCACACTTAGGCTTTAGTCACTTTGTAACAGAAACTATGTACCTACACAAAACATTAAAGTACAGAACGTAACCTCAATTTAAGCATAGTGTTTAAGATGTATGGCCGTATTTGTACATTGCGAATTTGTACAAACATTGTAGATGTAAGTTATATAAGGTAGAGACATATTAGTTAAAGGAAAATGTATTAACATTATTGATAATAAATAATATATATTCCTAACCAATATTTCCATGGATGGAAATGCCTAAAATTGCGAAAAAAAAAGAAAAAACACGAGTTACCGAACATAGTGTAGGCCGCGATCACACCTATAAGTTTTACTCGCGTAAGTAACTTACGTGGTCAACTCACGGCTAATTTACTAATAATAATAAACACTGTTATTAGTACATTTTTATTAGTTTTGTTGTAAATTAATAACGTTAGCTAGGTACTTATGTGAGTAAAACTTACAAGTGTAATCGGGACCTTGCCTTTGCATAAATATGTACTAAGGCGTTCTAAGAGCCCATTATGCCCCCTTCTGTCCGCAAAGTCCATCAATCCAAGCTTCCATCATTGTCGTGATAGATTCCTACTTCCATCGTTTATTGAAATGTTGTAAACTTACCTACTGACTTCTAGTCGGAACGACGACATAACTTAAAGCTGGGACACACCAAACGCGTATGCAGCACGTAAGCGCAGACGTAGCGCGTACCATGACGTTGTAAAGTATGGAACTGTATGAGATATGGCATACCGCTAACCGCTTGCGTGACGTGAACGTTCGCGTAGACGTAATGCTGTCATGTCTATGGATTCACACGCGTCACTACGCGCGTGGTCACGTGTACGTGCTTGGTGTGAATCGGTTCTTAGAAGTCGCATCGGTTGTTTATTGGAAAGTTGTAGGCTGACGTAGGTATAGTACGACATGACTTTAGAATTCGCATAGGTCAAATTCTTGAGATTTCAAATTCATCTTAGCGGATCCGCCCAGCTTTGATCGTCTGAAATTGATATTGATATACGTACATTATACATCATATATTATAGTCCTTCTTGGCGCTTATGCTACTACAAGACTAACACCGCGCTCGGAAAACTGATTCTAGGTACTTAATGATAACTGGCAACCAATTCAACTTCATGGTTATACTATTAACAGTGTGAAAATGTAAATTTTAACTAGCTTAGTACATAACATTATATGGAACTATAGGTGGAACCCCATAATGAGCGAAGCACCAGAAAATGAGCGATTATTATTATCACTAATCATCGATGTAACTTCTGTCTTACCTACTGACTTTCCAGGCTTGTTTAATGTTCAAACTGTTTTAATATGTCTCTAACTTAGAATAAGTATACCTAATAATATTCGTGTAAAATATAATATACCTAATATGTAGAGATTAAACTTGCATTTGTTATATCTATTGCAAAAATATGTGTGTGTTTTCTTTTTATCAATAATCGTATTGTATGTATTTTAAGGTAATGATTACAAAAATTTGTAATTATCATATAAAATTATATGCAAGTGGCATGTAAATATAATATGGAAGATCACAGCTAGAAGTTTGGTAAATATAGGCTATGAGTGCCATTAATATTATATTTTGTTATACTCTTTAAAATCATCGAATTAATGGAAAACATGTAGTAATTATTATACTAAGAAGAATCTAATAGGAATTGTTTGTATATAGGTTTATTTGTAACATTAAATTTATATTCTAAGTCTTATTTCAAAGATTAAACAACGATTGTATCCCATTCATTCCATTATTTTTTATACGATATTTTAAAATATAATAGTCTGTAATTCCTTTGTGAGTTTTATTTCAAACTGCAGAACCATACGGCTTCGCTCTGGAGAAATTTGTATAGCTTATGTTACTGTTGGATAAAGTAGTTTTCTACTAATAAAAGAATGATTTTCAGAGTTTATCGATTACAAAAACAGATCGTCTTTATAATCCTCTTTCCTCGTTATAATATATCTATACTAATTTCGAATATTGGTACAGATATAGGACGAAGAAAAATCCATACTAATAATATAAAGAGGTAAGGTTTGTTAGTTCGTTTGTAGGAAGTAATCTCTGGATTTTGAAAATTCTTTCAGAAGTAGGTACAAAGCTTCCATTATTCCTGAGGCTATATTTTATTTTCAAAAAATTAGAGATCCCTGCAAAAATTGTTATAAGCTGCCCGTGCGAAGCCGGGGCGGGTCGCTAGTAGTTAATAATATTTATACTCCTTGTAATATGGGTCCTCGTATGTGGGTTAGGAAAATTATGTAGGTTAGTGACCTGAAAAATTTGAAGGTAACAGTTATCCCTTTGTGCAAAAAATAAAAAAAAACCTTTAACCCTACGTATAATACTGACACTCGTATATTTATCTAAGACGTTGCTGCTATTGCTATGAAAGCACTTTATCATAGCAGCGCCATCTATCTTGCCTTTTCATATTCAGCATATTACATTATAATAATATTATGTAGGCATATGCCGACATTTTTCAATGGCAACCTTTCACTTTGCAATAATTGATCGCAGTAGAAAAGCCTTATGTAGTTTTATGAAGCTTGTGAAATAGATGGCGTTATCGTACATCAGAATTCGTATACCTACCTAGATTATGATATCTCGGTGATTATGAAACGTTAGAATAATTTAGCAGAACATTGAATGCTCTTACGGTCTATGTGGGTACCTCTAACATGAGCGTATGTAGGCTAGAACCCAGTGCCGTAAACTCACATAGTGTAGCACGTTTTGCAAGGCAAGCAGAGACGAGAGAAAATCCGAAGATATTTTTAAAATGCAAAATCCGTTTTTAAAGCAGCATTTATCTAGGTAGGTAAGTAGGTAGATACTTGATTCTTTTTGATAGTAGATAATCTGTAAATAATTAATAAGTAAGTATCTAATAAAACTACATAGTTATATTATCAGTTACAATTTATTTAGAATAGAATAGAATAGATTTTTATTCAAATAAACTTTTACAAGTGCTTTTGAATCGTCAAATAATTTAAATTTAGAGATTGGAAAATCCTCCCTTGGTATAGAAAAAAGAAGAGAACATTTTTCTTAATGACAAAGTTGTATGGAAGCAATCGGCTTTGTCTATAATTTGTTACCCTTCTATTGTAATAACATTTTGCGTTTTCAAGAGAGCAATCACCGAGTTTCTTGCGGGTTCTTCTTCGTAGAATCTCCTTTTGGAACCCGCGGTGGTAGAGTCTAGCTTGACCACAAAAATCATCAGATCATGAGTAAGTAGGTACATCTCCATACTAATATTATAAATGCGAAAGTGTGTCTGTCTGTCCGATTCTGACGAAATTTGGTACAAGGTTAGCTTATATCCCGGGGACGGACAAAGGCTACTTTTTATCCCGGAAAATGTTTGTGAGTAATGTTTCAGTTCGGACTCACAAAGTCCATCCCCGAGCCACTTACTAAATTTACCGATCAGCTACTAGAAAGAAGCGTTAAGCTTTTTAAAGTAAAAAAACCTTAGTATACCTATACATAACGTAAAGAAGGACGAGTAAGAAAAGATCTCGCCGGAACGTCATCACCTTATCATTACACGTGAGCTTCGTCTAGCTGTAGATACAGCTGCAAGGTATAATTTAGGCTTCATTATACACTCCGTTTGACGTTTCTACATCATTAATTCTTGCGGTAAGTGGGATATGGCGGACGTGGCCGGGCATTTGTTTCAATCGGTAACTATTGAAGCGACAAGTATTCCTTAATAGGCGTAATTAATAACGGACTGGGCGGGACGCTCTGATAGAGCGAAGATCTTGTAGATAGTGAGACATTAGACTTAGTTACTTGCTCAGCATTTCTTACATTGGCAACGCGCGCTGTTCGAAGACCTTGGTCGTTAATCATTCAGGAATTTTGGACGAGAAGACAGCTTGAAGCTTTCCAATCGAGCCGAGTTGGATTCAGCATGAATCTCTTTCTGCCTATATTGTGTATTCCACACACATTTCTCACACACAGTTGTGCGTACCTGCTCTTTATAATTTCAAGTACAGAGCTCTCGACGATTACTTAATGGGACGGGATATGTTAGACATGATTTCCGTTTAGCTCATGTTCATTTTAGCTCTACTGGTTCAGAATAAAGCCATTGTATTTGACTTCCAGAGTCTTTCCCTTCGACAATGTTATTGGCAAATCGAAGGTGAGAGATGTACTCGCCGCCGTTGACGTTAATATCAAGTCCATTCCAATCCATAAGCTTAAAGACGTCTTCCAAAGCAGCAGTAAAGAGCTTCGGGGAGTTACTTCTCCCTGTTGCATTCCCTGCTGCAATTAGATCTTGGATCTCGCAGTCCTGTAAACAGATTGACATTGTGGCGTTTTCGTACTTAAGCACTTCAGCACTTGGATATACAAGTAGTCGATCAGGGATCTCTATAGCGATCTTAATACAGCCCAAGTTACCATGGAATCGAAAAGCTTTCTCATAGTCCACTAATGTGGCCACGCTAAGCAAAGTCGCCTTATACATTCTTCGGTCTTCTGTACAACCTGCCGCAGCGTGTGAATGTGATCTATCTTATTTCATCACGGAGAATTAATTATATTTATCACTAGCTGATGCCCGCGACTTCGTTTGCATGGATGTAGGTTTTTTAAAACTCCCGTGGGAACTCTTTGATTTTCCGGGATAAAAAGTAGCCTATGTGCTAATCCAGGGTATAATCTATCTCCATTCTAAATTTCAGCCCAATCCGTCCAGTAGTTTTTGCGTGAAGGAGTAACAAACATACACACACACACACACACACACACACACACACACACACACACACACACACATACAAACTTTCTCCTTTATAATATTAGTGTGATTTGCATTGGATTTGCAAAGTCGTTTAACTAAACGAGAAATGTAGGTTGGTATTAAATTATTATCGTTTTTTTACTTATCGCGTACTTATCGTTTTTACGGACTCGCAATTAATGTCTTCTTACGAGCTTCATTAAAAATGATCACTACAAGAAAGTTTTCAAAATAAATGTTAAAGTGGCACTGACACTTCTAGGTACATAATAAAATTGAAACTGAGTAGGTCGATCTGTTTATTTGATAATTATTTTAGCCACAGTGGTCAATCTCCACAGAGATTAGCCATTAGTAAGAGCACAATTTTTCCGTGAAAAGCTAGCAGATAGACGAAAACTTTATAATATTAGTATGGGTAGGTATTTTATTTCATACCTAGTTCTACTGATATTTGATTAGCGGAGGATGGCTGAGGGACGGACGGGTTTGATGGTGCGCTCTCGAATAGACCTTGTCCAGCCGTAGTCTGAGGTCACAAGTTTGGATTAGTTCGAGTCGAAAAGTGAATATATGTAAATACAGCAAAGACAAAGTGAGTTTTCAGTTAGCTGCAGTTGTATCTCATCAAGGAAGTGGAGACCAAAGGAGAAAACAAAAATTGACTCACAGGAAAAGAGTTTATAAAACGGAAACAAATGAATAGATTAAATCATTGATAAAAGTTAGTGCTTTAGTACAAAAAAAAAACTGGGGCAATTAACGCTAATTAGCAATACTAGACTAAACACTAGGTATATACGTTATTCATTACATTATTAATTAATGTTAATTCATCTTCTCAAAAGTGTACACTTTCACAACCTTGGCACTCGCGAGGGAGTGGCTAGAAACACAAAATGTTAACTTTCTCATAGATATTTTTATAGCGCCTTTAAAATTTATATAGAAAAGCATCGACATGTTCACTTTTGGTTTCCAAAGATAAGTAACATACTCTTTGATAAGTAATATTTTCTCCGAAATTTTCTAAAGCTTTCCAAAAGTTGATAATTTAAAAATTCTCATTTTTTTGTTTCCACTGTTATATTTTTGGTTCGGGCATAGAACCTATGTAAAAATAAGTACTTAATGTAAATATTAATAAATAATTACATATGAAAATATCAGTATACGCCTAACGATTCAATAATGTTATTAATACTTTTTAGGTAAAGTAGGCTTTTATTTTAGTTTCAGCGAATGTGCATGGTAAACGGTAAGGCACCGTTGCTTCGAAGCGTGCGTCTGCCGCCAGTTGACCATCGTCCGGCAACTAAAAAGCACGCTTTAACACACGACTCCCACTCCTCTTCCAAGGTATTGTCGATACTGGCACGCGAGAAACAATTAAAACGGTCAATTAAAAGAAAACATTGTCTATGGTCGTTACGCGCGCGATCTTAAATTTCGAACGAAATTTTTTCGGAATGTGATGTGTCTTCTTCAGTGATAAACTTCGTGTCGGATGAAATTAGATTTACTGTTTGGTACTTGAACGAATTTCAGTTGTATTAATTATTGTTATGTTCTGATTTTCGGATTAACTCTATTCTATTTCGGATTTTTGTCACCGCGGCGACTTCGAATTTTATTATGGTGAGTTTATTGATCATTATGTTTTTTTTTAATAAGTTTAATTTGTACTTAAGAAGTTGTTAAGTAGATACAATTATTTTAAGCTACTTATATTAATGCTAAGTTTTAAAACAATAAATAGTCAACTTAGCATAAATAGGTAAAAATAAAATTAAAAAATAATTATTTAAGACTAAGATTATTTAGGTAAGTTACTGAATTTTAACTAAATAAAAGTCTTTTTCATTACTTTCCGGACTTAGGACGCGGACGTCCGAAATGGTAAGCCTAAAAGCGTATCTAAGATTCATACTTTATACAGCGAAAAGATTTTCTAATATTGCACCGGTAATTTTCCAAGTTAGGTAAGTAGGTATATGAATTGAATGATTCGTAGATACTTAGCTAGATAGTTGTCACGAAGGTTTAAATAAGAAATATATTTTAGGGAATTGTATGAAGTAGGTACCTAATACATCATATACTAAAAAAAGAGAAAACTATGCAAAGTATTTACAATTATGTAAAAGGTACGTACAAACATATTTTAATAAAGCTTTCACCCTTATGTTGTTTGAAAAGCTCTTTTGCGATTGTGAAGGAGACGGTCGACCAACTAACACCTTGAGGAGGTATATTGAGGCAGACCTTCAAAGTCAAGAGTGGGACTCTGGTAGAACCATATCAAGGTAATAGTCAAAGACCAGAATGTATGGTAGACTACTACTGCCGCCCTTTATTCCACGGAGTAGGACTCAAAAATCATCATCATCATCATGTTGTAACAATAAAGAGAAAAAGAAAGAAAAAGAAAATTAAAAAAAGAAAGAAATTAAAGAAAGATAAAGAAAATTATTTTAGTCTTTTCTCACTTAGCTCAATATTTCTTAGGGATGTGTAACTAGGTAGGCGTGTAACTCGTGTGATTCATACTGAGGATTGGTTCCCTTCCTATATGTCGTGTTCTTTAGGTACCATCGCCTTTATGAAGATTGGCTGTTTAGTCTACATTCTTATTCTTAAGCGCAGCCGCTCGGATCAAGAATTTGTGCTCATCCGGTAGCGCTCGCTGAGATTCTTTACTCAGTAATAAATGGGTAAAAGTACGACTTCTACTTCGATTTTTACTTAGATTTTGCCTTGCATGATCAATTGCAACGGCCAGGAAAGAGACCAGACTACTTCATTGTTAGGGTCCCGTACCCAAAGGGTGCCTACGGGACCCGATTACTAAACCTCCGCCGCTGTCAAACAAATAATAATATGTAATTTCAAAAAAAAGTACATAGGATTTCATACATATTTTATACGATGATGCGGAACCCTTCACGTGCGAGTCCAACTCGAACTTGACCAGTTTTTATTGCTTCACTCGTTGAATCATTTTCCTCCATTGCTAAAATGACCTAAACTAAAAAAACAGCATTGTCGAGAATTAGAGAGGAAGTTATCATTTTCACTTACGCAGCTTAGAATTTCTACCGAGACATGCAGGTTTCCCCACTATATATTCTATTAAAGAGCGCGTGACGAATTGTATAATAATATATTAAGTTCATAACTTTTTATAGAAAACTCTATCGCAGTATGAGGGGAGTGAATTATATCGTCACCAGTTCAGTGAACTATAAATTGAAATTGCCTGGAAGAGATCACTGTATTGATATGATAAAGTCGCCCTTTGATTTTAAGTGTCTCGAGCCCCTCTATTTTTCTTTGTGATATGGTTACTAAAGATATTTTAATAAAATAAATACAATCTTAAAGCTTAGACCTGGATAGATATAAAGACAGCATGGCACTGCATGCCACTTTTTGTAATACAAACTGAAAACTTTATGGAGTATTAAATTGCAAAGTCAGTTGGAAAGGCAACAGCGCGGCTTCTACTCACGCAGCTTAGTTTAGACTTTAGACGTACGAGTAGCTACATTGTTGTGCATAGATCTCTTGTAGGGACTTCCACAAGCCACGGTCTTGCCCTGCCTGAATCCAATGGTTCTCTGCGACTCGTTTGATGTTGTCTGCCCACTTAGTGTGAGGTCTGCCAAGGCTGCGCTTTCTGGTGCAACATCGCTAGTCCCTTGTTTTTGTGTCGTACCCACTGCCACACAGCTTCGCAGCTTGTTGAGCTTTTATATCGTTTTTTGGACATATTTCCTGTGGTAATCTGTGGTTAAAACCTAGGAGTGTAAACTCCTAGGTTGAGTCATGTTAAACACACTGCCATAGTGCTTCCAGTGGTTTATACTTGCCTATCCAGTATCCATGCCATGCCAAGATTTCTATTAAATATTATATTATCTATATTAATCGTCTTTATAAAAATCCTAGTTCAAGATTCATTACATTATGAAAACTTATAAAACTCTTTAACTACCTAAGAGTAAATACGGAAGGAAGTGAATAGGAACGGCCAGTGTAACGCTTTCGTCGGTATGATACTCGTACATCAAGATAGCTGTGTCGTCTAGACTAGTCGTAGGTATATAATATTAATGTGTTCACTTTAAATGTACAGTTGCCATAACTCATATTTAAGTGTTGGGTCAGCCATACTTGCAAGGATGTACCTTGGATGCTACAGATACCTACCTGTAGGTACATATCAAAGTGTATTAGTGGGAAAACTTTACACACGCTCTGTATTGACTCTATATTTAAAGTATAGACAGTAAGAAACTTTTCTAAAATTTACTGGAGATACGGGAACTCGAGTCAAAGAACTGAAAAGTACTTCCACAGAATAAATAGGTACAAGTGGCATAATGTTTAAGTGTCTAGAAGCCACAACTCACTTTGGATTCTTGAGTTAATGAATTAAGTAACTGAGCAATGATTTAGCTATAACGATTTAGGTAAACGCTTTCATAAAACTTATATGAATAATCGTTTACAGTATGACGTAGGTAGGTAAATGTCAGCATGGCCGTAGCCATGAATTGATTGACTCGCATTCAAGGGCTAACTTAGTATGGAGTTTAAAAAAAATAGAGTAGAGGTTCTCGGAAGAGGTGCCTATGAACGTGTTATTAAATATAAAATATGATGCCTCTCATAGATTAGGTATTTTATGAATTCACAATTTGATGTTGCAAATAACAGATTGTTCTACTTAATAGACTAGTTTTAAAACTTTCCACACAAAAAAACAGACACAAAGCTGACAGATTTAGAGGAGGCGCGCGTAGCCGTAAAAACATAGGTAAAAACAAAACTTATGTGACAAGATCGCTTTCAATCAATATTTAAATTAATAATATACTCTATACACACGTATTGTCGGTTTGTAGAGGACTTAGGTTTGATTACTTTAAAAAGTAAAAAGCTCATAATATGAGCTTGAAATTTTTTCAGAAATTGCAGGAGGCATGGTGCAAGTTGCAAAAATCAGGGTCTACCTACTTAGAGACCTACAGCTACTAACATACTTGATAAAATTCTAGAGTTTAATTTATTTTGGAATTAAATTATGTACGCGACTTCGTCCGCGTGGACTGCACAAATTTGAAAGTCCTTCTTTACCCCTTTAGGAGTTGAATTTTCAAAAATCTTTTCTTAGCGGATGTCTGCGGTTCGTCCAGTAGTTTGAGCTGTGCGTTGAAAGATCAGTCAGTCAGTCAGCTTTTCCTTTTATATAAATTGATAAGGTCGGCATTTCAAGGGAGTCCAATCTTGTTCTAGATCAACAAGTATGGATATAGTTAAACTATTTAAAGTACATAATATCTGTTAGTCAGTGTTAGGTGTTGAATTCACGAGTAGTTACTTACCTACCACAAAAGTGTGAATAGCGCCCCGGTTTATAAAAGACACACTTTCATACAACTCGTCGTATTAAGCAAGTCATTGCTAACATCTAAGTGTCTTCGCTATGAAATATTTACGACTTATAAATTCCTTAAATCTAAGTTATTCCACCCATCCGTCAATGGTTTTGACGTACACTTTCGAAATATGCAATTAATCGTCTTTCGTGGGCTCCGTATTTGTTTTACACCTTGATTTACTCCGATGATTAAAAATGTACCTATTTACTAAGGTCAACTCTTAGTTAGGTACCTTCTAATTATCAATAGTAATTGTGTATTTGTAACTGATAATTTATGAAAATTAAAGCAAGTACTAAGTAGGTACTTAGATATAATTAATGTTAAGTAAGTACTTTAATTGTTGCATTCCACTACAATCCAACGAAACTCACTGGAACTCCGTATCTATGAACCGAATAATAAATATTTTTGAGTTACGCTTTACTTATTTGTATTTACATACTACTTAGTATTTTTGAATTTACTACTTAAATATTTTAGAAACTCACGGAAAAGAAAAAAGGAATTAGTTAAAGCTCAAATATTTGAAGAAAATGACTAAAAATGGAGATTTAAAGACTAGCCATCTCTTTCTTCCTACTGCGGCTATCTTTCCCAGAGACAAAGAATATATTATAACCAATTTCATCATTGTGAATAATACCTACTTATTTAAATATACTATAGACAAGACTTAGGTACTCTTAAGGTAAGAAGTTATGTAATTAAACTTAATATCAGTATCGTGTACAGTTAAAATTGTTTCCTGCGAATTATGCAAAGGTAATTTTGCTTATAATATATCAGATTAACTTATATATTAACAGTAAATTCCTATGCAAAATTTGCTATAAGTATTTAATTTTGATATCGATGTTACTTATTACAACTTAATACCGACTGCTATACCAATCTTATAATTAATTAATAGCGGCAAAAATGGTTTCCGTTACTGATTGGCAGGATTTAATTAGCTAAGTACATATATATATTGTTCGTTCATTTATTAATCTTTTATATTTTATACAACTAAATACAATGTAGAAAATCAAGAAGCTCATTACATAGACGAGCATTCTCGCATTCACTTCCAAATGATATCTAACACACTTTCTGGATGACTTGTGCATCTTTTTGACACTCATTTTCATCAGTCTTGGATGAGTAGATTTATATAAGTAAAAACATTTTATTAACTTTTTGTATTTTTAATAAGTGAAATTGAAAACATAACTCGCTGAAAATCTAAGAGACTGTAATAATTCTATCATGATTATAATAATAATAATATATGTATAAAGGTTACAATAGATAAATCGTAGTTGGTACACTTGCTGTAAACAGAATATAGATACATGTAGGTACTTACATTTTTGAAGAATTCTATTAAAAAATCTTTGTAACTTGTAGCACAACTAACTATTAATTAACTAGTAACTATTTTAGCGTGAGTGAACTTTTAGAAATACATATACAGGGTGTATGGAAATTAGTATATAAAGACTACACGTACCCATGCTACTTTGATCTGATAAATACAATGCTGAAGTAAAATGACGAAATTAAATTATAAAAATTTCCATACAAATATTTTTTAATGTCCAAGTTTTCATGGCCCTTACGTGCCCTAACTCACTGAGATCGGAAATTTTTATAATTTAATTTCGTCATTTTACTTCAGCATTGTATTTATCAGATCAAAGGTAGCATGGGCAGGTACGTGTTGTCATTATATACTAATTACCAAACAACCTGTATATGTCTGTCAGTTAAACTCACATGTGGATTATGCCCGATTAGTTTTGGTCCTGTCCGGGGTCCTTTCCCAAAGGTCCTCTGTTTGCGATGCGGCGTATGGAGAAGGCATGCGGCTCGCAGTCTCGTTGCCGCGTTGCGAACAGAGGCCCATTGAAAATCCTTTTTCGGATGGTTTTCCCTCCTCGGATGGGTTCGAAACTAGTTGGGCATTCCCACTAACATGTAAGTTCAGCCAACAGACATTTGTTATATACCTTTGTAACTATTAGTGCAGAATGTAACATGTACATCACGTAAGTAGGCATGTGATCGCATACACCACTAACCCACTGCATGAAAATACAAAGAAACGTAAAATTTTATTAAGGCCATCGCGTGATTGTAAATGTTACTTATATTTCACATGTTGAAGGGATCAGCGCATTGGACAATAATATAATTAGTCCACTTGCCAATTAACGCGTCAATTATCTACAATTAATTGACGGTTGACGTGTAATAAATTTACTATTTTGTTTTTAATAGTCAGTCCACAATTAACACATGTGGAAAAAATGCGATTGAGTAATTTCTAGGGTTCCGCACCAAACGGTATAAAATAAACCGTTATAGTGGTCTTTGAAACTAAACCGCTTATCACAACTGACTGACTAGGATACATAATATTACCGTGGACTAGGTGTTCGTCAGTCTGACAGCTGAGTTTCGCTTCTCGGGCTGTAGGAAAATACAGTAACCATGCCCAGTCACAGCCTCTCCACGGTCGTTCCGAGCTCTTTATACCTGACGCTATACCTTATGGTGAAAATTAAAAAAATGGCTTATGGACTAAGTGCCAGACCTTTGTCATTTTATAAAAGCTGATAGTTTTTTCCCTGCACAGGGAGGAACGATTAGCACCTATGAAGTTTGGATCAGGTACCTTGGATGTAAAAAAATCTTACGTAAAAGACTAAAGTCTGGCTTTTTTTTATATTTTCTTTGAAAAAGAATTAGAAATCACATCATGCACTGCCAGACATGTCATGGCAACCCCCTGTCAGAGGCCGTTAAAGTTTAAAAGTTTAAGTTTATAAAATAACGAAGCTCTGGCACTCGCTGGCTCTCTCTCTATTAGAGTAGGATACAGTATAGATACAGTCTGACATACTGTCTGTCTGTTCTATACTATGTGATGATAAATAATACAGGCATTCATTGCCATGCCAAGGCAATCTTTACTTAAACAAATTTCAGTCAATTATCTTTATAATATAGAGAATATAATTATCTTACTCTCAATTTCATCGAGCGGTAGGCGTCCTCTGACCTTAACTTTCGCTGGCAATTCAAACGAAACAATACTGTGTATCCGCTTAGTCATTTTGAACTTGAAAACATGCACAATCCTTGCACTAAGCAAGTTACGTTACCCCTTAGTAGGGTTGCCAACTGTAATTTTTTTGTCAATAGTTGTATAGTCGCTAACCCGATTAGGAAAGCTTCCTTTAGAAGCTCAAGAGTCACAAAAAGGGTGATTTGAAAATGAGGACATCCTTAGAGGAACCTTAGAACTCCTGGCGAGACACCTTGTACCGGAAAACGCAGTGTTAGTAGACCCTCCACTAGATGGACAGATGGCAATATAGCCGTAGGGAGCCGCTGGATAATGGGGTAAGGAAATCGCTACTTGAAACTTAAGTCCAACAGTGGAAACATGACGATTAATTATTATCAACTGCGAAGATAAGAGTAGGTAGGTATGTTACGAAATGTTCTACTTTGCTAAAGTTTCATGTTTAGAGCACATAGTACATTAAAAACGCAATAACAATGAAAAAAGACTATCGTACCGTAATATTCCAATTCTTCAGCATACTGTAGTCAATTGTACGTTTAGGTAAATTGCCTATTTTTGATTTTTCCGTAAAATTATGCAATAAAATAAAAAAATTTGAAAAAGTATATAAATGAATAAAAACAAATCTGTTCATTTAACTTTATCATGAGTTAATAACTACCTTGGTAGGTATCTATTTTTTTAATGTTATAAGTATTAAATCTTCTTCAAAGATGGCAGCCCTACGCCTACGTGACATGTACTCTAAAGAGAAATTCGCTTTTTGTTTGCCGTAATGCAATTCGTACTCGCATTTGGACAATAATTTTGCTTCTTTGCAATTTTAATGAGTGCAACTCATTGTTCCGCGCCTTGCGGATACCGTTTCAGTAAAAGTAAGAGTGGTCAAAAAGATTACACGTAACTTTTATTGTTTAGCGTTGTAATTATAATTGAGATATCACTGGTTACACCCGAACCTCGGAAAGCTTCTTTGGAGATAAGATCTTTGCAAAAAAATTAGAATGCCATCTGCCTATCAAAGTGCAAGATACAATTAGTTTTATAAAGCTAATCTACAATAGATTGAAGACGTGATTATTATAATGCCGCTGAAAGAATAGGAGCAGACAAACTATTGCGTTGTGTCATGATATTGTGACATAAGGCGCATAGAATGAATTACCGGTATTTTTTGTAGTACGTTGTGTTAACGTTAAAAAGTAACGATACCCACATCCATTAACATTATCTAGATACCATCAATAAAAGCAATAATACTTCCCTACCCTTTCCGGTACCCTTGTATACCCAGACACTTTTACCGGTATAATCTCCATCTAACTACGCCGGGTACCCTAAGCATCTTATTTTCCTATATTTTCTATATTTTTTATTAAGGCAATTAGTTTTCACTTAAGATGGGAACTAACACAAACATAATTCCAATTTTCTTTTTCTTGTTTCTTCCGGTTTAACCAAAACAAAAAAATGAGAGAGTAGATAATAAAATTGAGAATGATACTTTTTCTTTACATCTCCCGGGATGTAATTTATCACGAATATGTATACATTAAATAAAATACTGAACTTTTCGAGATAAACGAGCGATATAAATCTGTAAAGACATTAAATATGATGGATTCGTGAACAAGTTTAAACTACTTTCTATTGAGGCGAATACCAACTAGATCTTGTAGTGAACTAGACATCAAAAATATTACATGCAATATAAGTAAGTCCAGTCGCTACCATAAACGAAACTCGCTTTAAGGAATAGACCTCTATAGTGTTCTGTGAATAGACCCCATTCGTAGTGCTTTCCAGAGGTGGTCTGTGTTTCCAAACAAACGTAGTTTGGACCTTTAATTTGAATCTTTCAATCAAACCAAAACCAATCCAACTCAATGAAATTTTGTAGATACATTCGAGGAACTAATATAAGTATGTAAGTATGTGGTTTTACAGATTTCCGTTAGAACATATAGTTTCACATCACACGGTTTCAAAAAACATACAAAATGTTTAAAAAGTCTAACTTTAGAACTAGTTATTTTTGAGGAAATCTGGCAAACTACAGATAAAGCCATAGTAGTTTCTAGAAAGTGTCTACAAAATTACATCGAGTTTGTTTCGTTAAGAGGGCTCTCTCCGTCACTCGTTTCATACAATCGTAGTTCCAATTTCATTTGAATATTAAGCAACCAAAGTCCATGAAATTTTGCAGACATATTCTAGAAACTAATATCTATGTCTGTGGTTTTCCAGATTTCTGTTAAAATATTCGGTTTCAAAGTTACGCGGTCTTAAAAATTTTCATACAAATCTTTGAGCCCCTGTAATTTTAAAACTACATATTTTTAGAAAAATCTAAAACACCACAGACACAGATATTAGTTTCTAGAATATGTCTGCAAAATTTCATGGACTTTGGTTGCTTGATATTCAAATGAAATTGGAACTACGATTGTATGAAACGAGTGGAAACGAGTGACGGAGAGAGCCCTGTTAATATTCAAATGATAACCAAACTACGTTTGAATGGAGCGCGTGTCGGAGAGACTGCCGTTAACGACAGCCTATAAAGCAAAGCACTAATACAATAATGCCAATGTAAATACACCTAATGTAATTGTAATAGATGCATAATGAATGGTAAACACCACATAAGCATAGTATAGTTTACATAATTGTAATAAAACTACACATTGTAACAGAGACAATGTTACGGCTAATAGGTTGAGATAATAGAGGCACTTCGCGGAAATCTGTACCGTGCATGATACAACATTACTTTGCATGATAAGTATTACGCGAAAATTGTGCTTTACATTTTACACGAATGTATTGGTTCCACGAAATGTTATGAAAAAAATTAGCATAGTAGAATACGCGCCAAACAAGTGCAAGGTAAATATACCTAAGTACAAAATCTTTATATGAAAATAAATGAAATATTTATTTCATGTAGGATGATAACTTGTGCCACTTATGATATGGTATATCAAGGCCTGGAACGTAGATTCCGGTTGGGAAAATAGATTCTAGTGAGAAAAGCTGGCAAGTAACTCAGCAGTTTAAAAATAACTATATATAACTATAGTTTAAAAATAATAATTTCATAAATACTATTTTACTTCATTACTAGCAGATGCCCGCGGCTTCGCCCGCGTGGATTTAAGTTTTCGAAATCCCGTGGGAACTAGCTTACTACTGATGAAAGAATTCTCAAAATCGATGCAGTAGTTCCAGAAATTACTTTTTACAAACAAACTTAAAAACTTTACCCCTATAATATTAGATTAGTGTAGATTGATATTCATATTTTAGAATTTTGAATCGTACGCGAAATCAAGGGAAACCTGTAGATAACTGACAAATCCGCAGTCGTAAGCTCCTCAGTGGAAAAAGCTTTTAGTGAGCAAAACAGAAATCTGCTTGGTGCATTGATGTGCAGTTAGCGTAATAACACGGCATATTAATATTGTGTTACACGATGTCTGTATATATAAATTATAATATGTACATAGGTGTACGCCCCTTGCAGGAAGCCAGTATGAAGAAATACTAGTTCGGAAGGGAAGTGAACTGCTCAGAAAAAGTTCTGTTAGTAGAAAATGAAATTCAATTTGTTGCAAGCTACCGTTTATCGAGGTTAATGTTACTGGCTTCTCAGTATCTTTTCAGGGATCTGTAGGTCCTAATAAGAATACGGAACCCTTATGGAATCGAAAACAGAATGACATAGTTCATTCAGTGCAGGTCAGGTAGAGTAAAAGACACAAGAGACACTAGTTGTCGTACATGAAAAAAAATGATTTTTAACCCCCGACCCAAAAATAGGGGTGTTATAAGTTTGACGTGTGTATCTGTGTATCTAGGTCTGTGGCATTGAAGCTCCTAAACGAATGAACCGATTTTAATTCCCAAATAATATATTCAAAAATTTTGTTGTATTAAAAAATGATAAAGCAAATAAACTTTCTCTTACATTCATATTTTAGGATCAACAGTAATGGAATTTTCTTCGACTTTATTTTCGACGTGAAAGTTTTAAAATATTATGTTCATGTTTGTAAAAAAGTGGTAGCAATTATCCGCTATAATTTATTTTTATAGCGTTAAATATAACGTGATTATTATCGAGATAGTTAACTATTTGCTGTAGTATGTGTATCTATAGAGAATATCAAAATCAATAACTCAAAATTTAAAAAACCTTCGACACAAAAAGACTAAAGAAAACTAGAAAGGAGCTAATAACTTTCAAACGGCTGAACCGATTTTCTTGGATTATAGCTAAGAACACTCTCGATCAAGCCACCTTTCAAACAAAAAAAAACTAAATTAAAAAAGGCTCATTAGTTTAGGAGCTACGATGCTACAGACAGATACACAGATACACAGATACACACGTCAAACTTATAACACCCCTCTTTTTGGGTTGGGGGTTAAAAAACGGAGAACGGCGCAATTGACGTAAAGCAGTTGAGCAAAAGGTTTCATCAAAATTAATAGTGACTGCAATAATAGTAACTTCAGTATTCATTAATTTACACTCTGTGCAAAATAGATTTTGTCTTCGAATCTTCGAATACAATTTATTACCCGGGAGAGTTTCGACATCAATGACATGTGCCAAATGTTTTACCACCATCATTAAATAATAAATTGAAAGTTTTTGTCAGTGTTTCATAGTATGGTTTCGTTATCTGGTGGAGGCTCCATATTGTAATTTATTTACCTACATCAGGTAAAGTTCATGTCGATTTATGTACAGTGACCATGGACGTATTATAACTATGGACCGATAATAAACTGAAAATGCGTGTCAATTATTTTTGTGTGCGTAAGTCATTTTGTCACTGTGTGCACCATCTAGGGCTGGGACGGCGAATTTGGGTATATCGATACCACATCAAAATTAATTTTCTATGTTACTACGACGGACTACGTGCAATATATACTTATCCATACTAATATTATAAATACGAAAGTGTATCTCAGTCTGTCTGTTAGCTTTTCACGGCCCAGCAGCTTAACCGATTTTAATGAAAGGTACAGAGTTACCTTGGGAGCGGACATAGGCTACTTTTATCGCCGAAAAATCAAAGAGTTCCCATGGGATTCTTAAGGCCCATCCGTTATACCGATTTATATGAAATTTGATACATAGGTAGCTTACGTCCTGGAAATTGACGTAAGCAACTTTTTACCCCAGAAAATTAAAGATTTCCCATGGGATTTTTAAAAACCTATAAATTCCTGCGGACGGTTATTATATATTCAGTAAAAACAAGAGTAAAATGAAACACTTTTCAAATAATTCAAATCAATTTATTAGTATTATTACTATAATTAATAACGTAGGCAATAAAAGGCATATTTTATATTATGTTACTTTTTGTGGCGGAAAGTTTCTGACAGTATTGAATATTAATTATTCACAATCTTCTGTAAAACATACTTACTTATATTATATCTACACTCAGACTTTAAGAAAAGTGAGTAATGTTATACATATGTACCTTTAGCAGGCAGCAGCTGATACTTATGAATTGGCCGTTTCTCAGAAAATAAGTACATAAATACAGTCTGGCGCTTCCGGGATCTTGCTCTATTATAAAATAAAAAGCCAAGTAAAAGTCAAGAATTCTAGGTCAACAAAATTATAGAGAGCTAGCTGGACGTAGAAAACTGACTGAGGAAAATGCTCAAAACCTTCGTTTTTGTTTCATTATTAGCCAGCTCTCGAAGTTTGTTTCGTTCGTCCTTTATAACCTGAAATTAAATGAATTAATGTATGTCTTGCTGTTACCTAGTCAAAAATGATATCAGTAAAACAATTAGGTAATTTTTAATTTTAGAAATTATTTAAACTCACTTGTACCTCAAGCCTTAAAATTAAGTATATATTATAACATAATATCTACTAAATTTTTTTTCCATAATAATTACTGTCTCTCTTTGCTGTACCTATTCTACTCCCTTTACAACCTCTCGCACTGCCAAGGGTCACTGGTAGAGATCTCTTATAGAGATAAGTGCTTCCCTGTCCACTTTATACAAATATACTTGTACAAATAAAAAAATTAATAAATTAATTAATTGTTGGTGTCTTTTTTGTTTAACTATTGTCAAATAAAGAAAAGTGTAACATTACTACATATTTATTTGTAGATAAGTACCTACATACAATTTGAAAGAGCTTAGTGCTTACTGGTTGATGGTATTGACTATTGAGGATATCTTTCAAATATAGTAGGTATTGCATCTGATTTCAATTTATTTATTTTTAAACCAGAAACATAACAAGACTCTTCCAAATGTTTGGAGCATAGACGAGAATATACCTTTCACTTCCAGATTTTCGTTTTATTGTCCAAATCCACGCAGTTCTAATTTCAGGACAATGTGGAAATCTACAAAAGTAAGCAAATGTTATTTATACGATAAAAGACAAATTTGATTTTATCGATAAAGTGTGTACACATCACTACAAATGATGCCTAAAATAATTCATAAATTAAAATTAAATTGCGCTGTAAAACGTGATTTTTGTCAGTATTACACGAGATAATTACACTTATAACATGTAAATCTTTAATTTTTAGCGATTTTCGGAATAAAAGTCGCGGTTGGTATCGATGAAATAGTTATTAAAGACTTACCTATGAAAAGGCAATTCAGGAACTTGGACGCCTTCTTTCTTATATCTGGAGGCACAAAACACAGCGTCACACATTTGGTTTTTAGTTTTTATCTTAATTTTAACCCAGACTTTTGTGATTTTTAAAATTTTATAAAAACGCTGCATCAAATCCCAATGTTTTGTCTCCAAATGCTGACAACTACTGTCACCAGTTACACATACAGTGCGTTGTTGCCAGACTTATATGAGCTATCGCTTTTACCCGAACGGAGGTTCCGTGAAATAGACCGAGATAACAATATCTAGTTGACAAATGGATGTACAAGAGCGGCAACAACCTATGACTACCTCTATTGTTTATATACTATCTCTATGACAGTGACGTGCATTTGACATTTGGAAAAACTTCACTATTAATATATCTAAAGATTATTTTCTTCAAATTTTTCACAACAAAATTAAAATGTAGAATAGGTATAGGTACCCGAAACCTACGATTTCATTTACGTAAATATTCTTTTTATTCGTTATTTTTGTGGTAAATTAAAAAAATATCATCATCATTGTGTTCCAATAGACGTTCAAGTAGTCATAGATCTCTTGTAGGGTACTTTACCCGCAACACTCTTGCGCCGCCTGAATCCAGCGGCTCGCTCCGACTCGTTTGAGGTCGTCCTTGTGAGGCCCATAGTTAGCGACCACGTCTCAGATCCATTACTGGCAAAACGCACTGTTTGAAGACGAAACGAATGATGAGCCGAAAAAATATGTATCCATCCAAATATAATTAATGCTTTTATGTCTCAATAGGTTTTTATTCCACTACAAGTTAGCCCTTGACTGCAATCTCACTTGTTGAATAGTGGTGATGCAGTCTAAGATGGACGGTTTAAAGGGTATGGCAGTTTTATAGCCGTAGCTACACCAGAGGCCAGTTTTACCTTTTACAACTATTCTATTTGTGAAAGGCTGCGATCATGTGTTATTAACTTTAGTTATTAGATACAGAAATTTAATTTGATTTCATAGCCATAGAAGGACTATTACTTATTAATCTGGAAAGCAGAAGTAATAGACAGCTTATAAAGATACAAGTGTATAGAGAACTTTCACCACTTCAAAGTCGATAGCCAGTGTACAGTATAGGTACAAAGATTTACTCCCGTTAGACACTTCATTTATTTTATGGGTACTCACTTTGTGGTATTTTGTGAGTTTACCTACTTGTTATAATAATTTTAAATGACGGAGAAGAAACTTTCTTTACCATAATAGATTTCTATGAGTTTTCAACAGTAGGCACTGTACGAATACCTATATAAAACTAGCTACAGACTACAGAGTTCTCTCTATTTTCATTTCATCATAGAACAGAGTAGATACAGATATTCTATAGCTATATTCCTTTTGAAAAGATGTGTGCGTGTGCACATTGTGTGTGTCTATGGGTGGGTGTGTAATATGTGAAATGAAACTTATCTCTGCCAAAATCTTACCACAATATCGATACGAGCTTGATAGTAACTTTTACTTTCAACTCAATCAAGATACCTAACTTTTTTATGTTAAAAACGATGAATAATAATTCAGTAATTACGGTTATTTGCATAATAATACTGGTTTCAAAGTTCTGGCTTCGATAAAACACGACGTTAGGTTAAATGATTTAATTTAGTACGTAGGTAGTTAAAAAGAAAGAAAGCGTTTACTTATCTTAAAAGACACAGCGGTACTACATTCGCTTAAATTATAAGGGTCTGTACATACAGGTTATGAATTAATGTAATGAACTAAGTCTATTTCTTAGATAAACGCAATCGGGTAAATAGGAGCATTAAGTAATATTATTTATATAGTCAAAAGAAAACCGTAATAGTTTTGCTAAGCTCTCAAGCTTTTTAATAATAAAAAGCATCATAAATAAGCTGCCAAGTATAATTTGCACACGATCATTAATCACTCCACGAGCAAGACGAGGTGTGAACGCAGTAATAACAGCGTCTAGTGTTCACGCCAAGATTACCTGCGAAATAGGCTGTGAAGGAATAATTCACATTCCACGGAGCCTTCTTCCTTATTGACATTGTAGCTCGACCAAAGGTAACACGACCCATATAACTTTATTATTGCTATCCTATTTATGCCTGTTCATCATACTTAATCATACATCTCAGTCTAAAGAAGATTTGAATATAATCCTTCCCTAGTGAGTAAACTTAGTCCTCAGTTGTTATAGGGTTCCGTACCAGAAAGGTGCCAACGGAACCCTTATTATTGTGTGGGAAAATAACACCAACAGTGCATCGTAAATATTTTATTGGAAGCTGAAGGCTCTTCAAGGCTTCGATTCGAAGCGAAGCGATGGGGTTTATCCACACACATACTTACGCTCCGTTATTATACGTGATTTGTGTGATATTAATAAAAACCGAATGCTGAATTCATTCTTCAGAAGAAATATTTAAGCAATATTTGTAAAAAGATATACCACGTATACTTTCCCGCAATGTGCCTTGAGCCTAACCTTTTACAATACAGAGATACCATTTTAGTTGAGAAAGCTCGCATCAAAAGCCTATTATGTAGGCACAGTCTCATCGCATGCCTTTACCAGACTACCATACCCTAGCCGACAGCGTTTATTTATGAACGTTAATAATAAAAGTCATGATCTGTATTTTATTGAACCAGTGTACAGCGCAAAGACTTACAAGACCAACAGTGACAGATTAACGGTGTTACAAAAAATGAAACGTAAATGTGTGCGTGAAATAGAGTTGTCCTGACTTTAGCATTTGTATTATCGATAGTCTTACTGGCGAAATCATAGGACACTAATGAGTTAGTTTAACGAAGTGAAGTAAAAAGCATCTTATAATCTTAAAAAATCAAATACATTTCAAATACACAAATAGTAACAAAGCTAAAGCTAGGTAACAGATTATTATTTATTAATGAAATGACTTTAATATTTTATATAAATAATTTATTAATGAATTCTGAGATACTTATAGTTATTTTAACCCCTTATAACATTTTTTATTGATATTTCGATAGAAAACTATTAAAAGACGTTTTAAAAAAATCTTTTTTGAGAAATAGAGCAATTTTTGGGATTTTCATATAAATTACCGGAATTTGTTGGTTTTCCACCTTTATTTTTTTAAAGGGTGCAAGTAAATTTAATTTGATTAATTACAATAACACTCTGATATAATGTCTAAGTGACAAGTTAATAAAAATAAATAGTATATATGGCGCTCAATTCATAGCTAATGACCTCCCCGATAAGCACTTAAATACAGTAATGTACGGGTTACCCTTAACCCTGTATATGAAATCTAAGTCACGCTAAATAAAATAAAAATTAGTGAAAATATTTATTTCGTTCTTTTCTTTTATTGGAAAGTACCTAGTGTTTTATATTGTATTTTACATACATCACATGAAACCTATCACATCAAACCTACCGGTAGACACGATTATCGACTATCGATACTTGTGACGTCATTACTTTGTCAATCCCTATCGTAAACAAACGTTTTTAAATTTTACACAAAATATCCAAAAATTCTTCATTTAGCAATGTAATTTGATGATAAGTCTTAAGGGAAACCTATCATCTAAGCTTCCAATAGCTATTTTGCCTAATTTTTAAACAACAAATGATGAAATAATGATTATAAACAATTAGTATAAATAATCAGTAATTACCTGTGAAACGTGTATTTACGCGGATTATAACGTCTTGTAACGTCACATTCGCTCACTGAACAAGACACCATGGTGGCAAGACATAGATTTTACGTTTTAATCGTAAAATTATTTAGTAAATGCAAAAAATCACCTCGACTTGGAACAGGCCGAACTCATAAGGACCGATACTCACGTAAACAATGACTTATCGGCATCTTGTTTCGCTATCTCGCTTTCGCTCGCGGCAGTGTGTCTTATCTAACTACTCTCGCTCCCTCACTTTGTCAGTCTTTGAGCGAAGCGAAAATTGTATGTCTATGGTACAGCGTATAAACTCGTATCTTGCCTGATTCACTGTGATTTATTTAACTGAGCTCTCCTTCCAGCTAACGGGCGGCGTTGAAAGTTTGCATCTTTAGAAACTGAAATGTTTATTTCAAATCATCAGTACTAAACTTTTATTCATATCTGCCACTTGTACATTATTTACATAAATATCTATCATAAAACAAGTGCTATAATGACTTCTCGTATTTTATTTAGGTAGAGTTTTCGTAAGTAGTTAGGTACCTATTTATTTTCCTGGCGCTTTGTCAGTTAGAAAAAAATCCGTGGAAAGGTAAATAGCTTGTAACGAATAGATCCTGCCTTCAAACTTTTATTTGTATAGATCTAAATATTCAAAACTTCGAAACTTTGTATTACTTACTGAGAACGTAAGGACTGAGACTGACCAATAACAAGAATTCTATCAGAATTTCGCTTTATCAATACAGAAAAAAATCTACACAACAACTGGGAACTAACTATACCTAAATTTATGTTTGAGCCATGGAAATAAAGGCAATTAAGAAACGTTGCCTTAAGCCAATTGCCAATTAAGAAACCTTAATTTAAATAGGTACCTACCTACCTAAATAATTAATTGCCGATGGAAGTTATATAAAATCTATTTAAATATTCATACCTAGTTAGGAATCTCAATCTAAATATTTTTAAATAAGTCATAGATTTCTGATAATATATTTTCATCACCACCACACAAATTCCAGTTCTTGTGTTCATTTTTGTGTGTACAGAAAAAATACCTGCTATTTAGGTACTACATCAATGACGTCATTCATGTAAAAAGTTTTTTATTTAGTCGTTATAGTCTTGAATGTAATATAAGTAGATTAAAATTCAAAATTCGAAATTCAAAATATTTTTATTCAATTAGACTTTTACAAGTTCTTTTGAATCATCAAAAGCATCTACCAATGGTTCGGAATGCTTTTATTAGCGATTTTATCATCTTATACGCCACTTAAAATTGTTTCTAATTGATAAATTCTTACATGAGAGGATTAGGTAAAAGAAAGAGTATGAACATTTTTGACGTGAGACATGCGTGCGCGTCGTGAGAGTCGATTCGTACTTGACCGCTTTTCTACCAGTAGGTGTATGCATATTATAGGTAGGTATACCTATAGAGTTTTCACGCTCAGCATATATCAAAACCGGCGTACTTAATATCATTCTGGTCATAACAGAGAAAGTGAATAAACTTGTCACGATGTCGAGAAAACTCGTTATTATTCACTGGTCTGTCCATATTACCCGTATTTAGGATATTACCTATACGTTGCTTATGGATTGCACGATATGAGTACCTACTTACTCCATATTGGGGATGCGGAAATGCCGTTTAGATTGCGTTGCGTTGCGTTGGCGGTGCGGCGCCGTCATCCTACATAGAAATCGCTATACCATGCCAATTGCCACACGATGCGTTACGATGTCGTACGGCGCGCCACCACACGCGCAACGGACTTGGGACCAGATATATAGCCTGACCGACGGACGGGCAGCGGAGGCTTAGTAAGTAATAGGGTCTCCTTTGCACCCTTTGGAACCCTAAAAAATGCTGCTTAGTCAGACACAGTTTCAAAAATTAACATCGTGCGGTCTAAAGGATCTTTAATAAATACCAATCAAAATATTGTTAGAGTACATGTACGTCGTGACGTGACATGCGGACATGACGGACGCTTTGTTATTCGTAGCGTAAGCAGAGTGGCGTAAGTATAGTGTGCCCACACATTTACTATTACATATTTTAAAACAAAACCAAACTAACATTGTGAAATGAAGGCAAAGACGTATTTCAAACAATAAACTTTTCTTGTTGATATTCGCCCTTTACTTTCTTTCTTCTCTCTGGGTTAATTTCCGTTTGTTGTGCGTGCGTTGCCCCTCCCCGCCGAAGTCTTCACTCCAGCCATCCAAGGTTGCCGAGGACTTCATGAAGTGAGGTTGGGAATCGGTATTCGCCCTTATTTTCATGATAATTAAAAAGTAGTGGTGTAGATATGGAGAGACGCAACATGGTACATACACAAGTATCGTGGTGCGTTTCGCGATCCTATCTTGTCTCTTATGTATACGCAAAAGTAGGTACAAAATATTATGCTATAGGTATTTGGATAGCTTAGTTGAGAAAAAAAATGTTTGTACTTATTTGTTCCTATATTACCATTATTATTATTTTAAAGAAACAATTCACTCTCATTTTAACAAAAAAAAAAAATGTAATTTACTAGATAATAATATATTCTTAGGTCATTTATCACTATTACTTATGTGTTGGTACTTATTTTATGCTCGGAAAGGAAGCGATTATTTTATATTAATTAGTTATAAAAAGCTATAAAATAAGTCTGTTTTGCAACTTTCCTTTTAATTAATCATGTACAAATGTTATCCTTTTCAACATTCAATAATTTATTGCAATAGATAAACTCATTATTGAGACTATTGCAAATGATGAAAATATCCTGTACTTAAACTTGTTTTACTTGGTGATAAATAATGAAAGTTTAATTAATTAAAATGAACACATAAATAAAGATTTATTTGTAAGAATGTCCGTACGAAATTATCGAAGATACTGTCAGCTCATAACATTCGACTACTAAATTAAGCCTCGATAGCTCAACGGTTGAAGAGCGGACTGAATTCCGAAAGGTTGCTGGTTCAAACTCCACCCGTTGCACTATTGTCGTACCCACTCCTAGCACAAGCTTTACGCTTAGTTGGAGAGGAAAGGGGAGTATTAGTCATGATTAGCATGGCATATAGCAATAAATAAAACTGTAAAAACTTCAGTACAATTTTCATACAAACCATACTTAAAACGTTATTTTCAATTTCATATGAACGATATATAATTTATTAAGTTGTATTTAAGTTCAATAATTTATTATAGCAAAAAAACAAAAACCGAAACCGAAATTATAGTTGGTAACTTTAAAATTTTAATCATATTCTATTATGGAAAGTAAAGCAGAAAAGTATGTTCATGGAACTTATAAAATTAAATACCTACTAAAATATATTATTAAAATGTTACGTTTCGTTTTACGGTCGTTTAACACAGCATCTTAATAGCTACAGCTGCGGCCTACGACAGCAAAATTTTATATAGTGATATGAATCTCGTGAAGTGGGGTAAATCTGTAACTGTACGATGGGGACCCTCACGGTACCAAATAGGGTTCCCACCGAAGCCTTTAAACTTGTAAGATTGTCTCTTAGATATAACTTGTAGCAGGTAGGTACCAAGTGTCCTGGAAAATTAAAGGTTTTATGTCTTCACTAGATGACGCCCGCGACTTGGTTCGCTTGGATTTAGGTTTTTAAAAATTCCTTGATTTTTCCGGCACAAAAACTTTCCTAACTATGTCCGTCTTCAAGATGCAAGCTATCTCAGTATCAAAGACATGATAACCGCGATTTCGTTCAGATTTTTTTAATAATCGCGTGAGAAGTTTTTAATTTTACGGCATAAAAAGTAGCCTACGTCCCCGTCCCTGGGATGCAACGTTACTCTCCTGATTTTTTTGCTATTGCAATATACTTTTAAAGGCGGAGCAGAACGTGAAATGAAAGAAAGAAAAATTCTGAGTCATAAATATAAATAAAGTACTTTGGGTCTTATTAAATTAATTAATTTTCTGCTGCTTCGTATAGGTATACCAAGCAACCGATAATCAATTTTACTATAAAATTCAGCGTTTATTATTCGGGTTTTGGTTCGAACTTTACCGGGTATTTATTTTATTAAGTATTAGATTCAATAAATTAATGAACAAAACCTGGGAATACGGTAGAGCGCCAGGGTTTTTATGATAATAGGATCTGCGCAAAGTGAAAGCCCTAAATAGTAAGAGTACCGGCGCGGCGCTGATGTTCTACCGTTATAATGTACCTATCCAATGCAATCTTTTGATTGAATTCGATGGTAAAACTCGGTCAGATTGTAGCGGACTTGTGATTTAGAACAGCAGGCATGCTGAGCGCTACATTGTAGCCGTTACTGTTTATTTCTTCTTTAGATGTAAATTAAAACTACCGTGCGTTACAAGTAAGAAGAGCCCCACCATCATTTTTTTCATCCGTTTTTCCTTTTGAAGTACGGAACCCTTATAGGATCACTTTGTTGTCTGTCTGTCTATCTGTCCGTCTGTCCATCTGTAGTGTTTATCAAGAAAACCTATAGGATACTTCCCGTGAACCTAGATTTATTAAAGGCAGGTAGATAGGTCTTATAGCAAGCACAATGAAAGGAAAACCCCAAAAACCGTGAATTTGTAGTAACATCATAAAAAAAATTGTGTTCATAAACAAATAATTAGAATCAAAGTAAAATAACTATGCTAAGTGGGGTATCATACGAAAGGGTTTTACCTGTACATTCTAAAACAGATGTTTATTTATTTTTATATGGATAATAGTTTTTGATTTATCGTGTAAAATATCGGAAAAAACGCCCGAGTACGGAACCCTCGGTGCGCGAGTCTGACTCGCACTTGGCCGGTTTTTGAAATGTAATGTCAAACTCCGCGTGGATTGAAGCAGTGATAGCCTAGTGGTTAAAACGTCTGCCTTCTGTTCGGGTGGTCAGAGGTTCGACCCCGGGCAAAGCACTTCTAACTTTTCGGAGTTATGTCATGTGCGTTTTACAGAATTAAAATATCATTTGCTTTCAGACTCACTCCCCTCAGAATGAGAAGGGTGTAGGCCACGCTGGCCCAGTGTAGATTGGCAGACACACACCTTTGAAAACATTATGGAAAACTCTGTCATGTAGGTTTCCTCACGATGTTTGCTTTTACCGTAGCACTTTAATCTCAATTCATTTCCCTTTTTCTTAAATGAAACATTTCTAAAATATCTACGTAAACGCCAATTTTAATGTTTTAGTCATTGAACTCTACTATGTACACATGGCACAAACCATTATCCAGGCACGCACAGACCGAAACTAGAGACAAAAGATCGAGTAATATCCGTTAGCCATTCAACAATCAACATACTCGTAGTCAGAGTCTAGATTTATAAACAAACATTGCAAATGTAGGCTAAGACTCGAATTCACTGGGTGGTGTTTATTTTTCTGCGTCACTAAAGTCCTAGGTGGTTTACTTGAATCTTGCAAATAATTGTGAAAAAGGATGACTTACGTTGTTAGTAACTTGAAGGCCAAGTGTAACTTTTCAACTTAAGGAGCATGAGACGGGTCTGCCCGCGAAATTCAATATTAATTTGGTTTTTCGCAATTTGTAAACTTATACGACAAAGTAGGCTTATGGCACATGATCGGTTAATACCTAGTTAATACCTATTCAATTTATAATCGAACTACGTATGTACGGAGAACACAGACCCAGCGTGCTTAAATTTGCGAAATTGTATAAATAACAACGTCCGTTTCTCGTTATTTTCAAAATCTTAGCATCAGTATCGACCAGTGTCGTTTTCTGCAATACTAGGATATTATAAACTATAATATTAATTATCAGTTCTGCATTATTCCGAGCCTTTTCCATCTCTCCATACTGTAAATAAATAAATAAGCAAGCTAAAAGCAGACGGTGAATGTAATTGCATAAGCTAACTATATCAGTGGGGTTAATTGAAACAATTAATTCGTGTAATCGCTTCACGCCGCGCCGTTTGAATTAAATTATTTAACACTAGGGCTCCGAATTTTCGTAACAGCAAAGTGTTAGCAAGTTGTGAAGTCGTTAATCTTTTGTGATTTTTTATTAAATTTATAAATAGATACATAATATTATTTTTTTAAAGTTCTAAATCTTATTTATTTGTGTAAAATCAAATAAAAATTGTATAATAAAACTTAGATTTTAGTGCCCGATATACTTACTGGCTTGACCGGCTGCACAGTAAAAGTTCTTTTTTACACTTCGAAGTTATGGAAATATAACTCTTTCAATTAAAATAGCACAAACTACATGCCTAGTCATCGTCTGTATGCATAATTTAAATTATTTTATTTAGTCTGCTCGCAATGCGAAAAATCTCCAAATTATCACAATAAGACGTCCTCATAATTATGAAATAAGCTTATCATAATATTATCTTTACGTAATAGTTCAGCCATTAGTCAAAACTCTACCTCAACGGCGATATTAAAATTATAATTACCATAATTGCGGTATTTTAATTTTTAATGAGTGATATAAATTATTATAAGTTAGGTATTTAAATAATAATAAACGCAACAATAATATGGAAAACATCAAGAAGGGTTAAGGCCTACTGGTCAATTATGGAAAAGCTGCATCGATCATTTGCTATTGTTGTTGTGATTGGCTGAAATTGATGGTATTCTTTCTATGAGAATGGAGTTTGACCAATACTAAAAGAGTGTTGGTCAATCAGAGATGATTGCGATCATCACACTGTACTTAAATTTTCCATTCATCTAAGACTAGCGAACCGCCCTTGTTTCGCACGGATAACTTATTAACTACTGTTTTCGTGGGAATCTCTAAATTCTTTAAAAATAAAATATAGCCTATGTCACTCAGGAATAATGTAGCCAAAATTTTAAAATCGGTTGAGTAATTTCAGAGATTACTTCCTGCAAACAAACATACAAACTTTACCTCTCTATAATATTATTATTAGTATAGATACTGTAGATGTCATTTTACTGTAATCACCCTCCTGAGTTCTTAGGTCGAGATCATTTTATAAGAATTTGTCGTTCGGTTTCAATGAGTCCGTGGATGGCCAAGGCTGGGAAATGGGAAATCACATACCTAATATTCGCCTGGTATTCCCACGTCCCAGTATTCTGGACACCATGCGTCGTTGCAGTTGTTTTGTCAACGTTTTCGATCATTCGTACCAATATTATAAATAATGAAAGTGTGACAGACTGCAAGTTTAAATATTTATATAGTCTGTCTGTTACCTTTCACGGCCCATGCGCTTTTACAATTTTGACCAAAGATTCAGAGGTAGCTTGTATCCTGGAGGGGTTATTTTCATCCTGGAAAATAAAAGAGTTCCGAACGTTCTGACGAAATCGCTAGCTTCGAGATAGGTACCTACATGAGATGACCTAGGCTAGTAGTAGTAGACAAAAGAAAACAAAAATTTAAAATCAGTATTTCCTTTTTTCAGTTTTCCCGGATAACGAGTGGGAGCGCACCAACATGCTAGCAAATATTGGGCCCAGGGCCCATCGACGACAGAAGACGTAAGTGGCCGAATCATCCATCCCACTACTTATACCTACCTATTATAAATGTGTAAGTGTGCCTGGTGGTGCCTGTCTCTGTCTGTCTGATTTTGATGAAAGGTACAGAGACCGCTTCAGAGATGCATCCGGGATTTTTGGTCTCGGAAAACCAGAATGCTCAAAAAAAAAACCAAAATCGATGTGGAGAAAGTTAAAATCATCTACTTGGTATTGAGATAGCTTGTACTTTTTATCTTTGAAAATTAAAGAATTCCCTCGGGATTTTTAAAAACCTTAATCCACGAAGTCGCGGGCACCTAGTATGACAATAAAGGCCTCTTACAAGCAAATCGCAATGAGTAGAATAGTTGACATCTCTGTACAAACTAAGATCTTCTTTTTCAGACATAAAATATAATGTTTGTCTTCTACCTACCTAAGTATAATTAGGTACTGCGCATCGTTCTTCTGATTGAGTTGATACTTTCACACAGTACAGTTGTTGTTGGCACTAGAGTAAAATTTCTGACAGGACTATCGACACACAATATCAGGCAACACGACAGTCAGATAGACACTTTTTTGCATTTATAACATTCGTATATGGAATGTCGTTTGCTATAGCTCCTCGATACATTTGTAACAATTGAATAAAATGGATTCTCAAAAGAATACATACAAAATACGTACTTAATATAATTACTTATACAATAGCATGCATAATCTGTTTATAAAAGGGAAACAACGATTATTCCGAATGTTATAAAACTGTATACCTATTACCTACCTACTGGGTTATGTTAGCCAAGCTGCGGTAACGTTATCGTTGCTTTTTATGATTTTACTTTGTAGAAGAAGAAAGATTTTATGTATACTACAAATATAATTTACTTCAAGTGCAGTGAGGCGACAATTTAAACCATAGACTTACAAATTTTTTTAAACTAAGGAGTGAAATTTGGTCTATGGAACTATAAAAAAAGAACCTACACTTTTTCTTAATACCTAATAAAATAAATAAACTTTTAGTACCTACCACTGAATTATAAATAGTACCGACCCAATTTAAATGAGACAAGTTGAAGTAGGTACCTACCTAATTGATAGCAGAGTCGATAGAGTATGTTGCAAGACATCGATGGTTGCAAGAAATAAAATGTAAAGGAAATCTAGCCTCTGAAATAAAAAGAAAGACCTAGTAGTTCGAGTCAAGCCTAGACCACAGAAAACGAACTATTTATGTACCTACTTTACTACGATTAACCAGTGTAAAACTTACCCATACCCCTATGTTCCCATAATGAGCAGTCCCTTGTCCAATCGACAGATGGTAACGTGTTACAACGAAGGAACGTCGCTTGGCGGCTTCCACCTCGGCCTCCACGATGAGCACCGACCGCGCGCGCCCAGCGTGTCCTCCCTATCACTCTACAAACAGAAGATCGACGCGCTCTTCGACGACACACGCTCTATCGCCAGCCTGCCTAAGTATGGACCAAAGTCGGATTCGGGAAGAAAAGATAGTAAGGTAACAACTTTCCTTGTATACTTATCAAATGTTGAAACGTACCTAAATAGTGAGGCAACAAGCAGGCAGCCCATGAACATCTACAGCACAAAAGGGCCTACTAAAGTGTTACCGGCTTTAAAAAAATGAGTTTATTTAGTCCTTGAATAACTTCATATAGTATCTGAGTTTCTTTATCTTAGTTTAGATTTTACTTAGTTTACAAAATACTGTATGATAATAACTGTATGGTTAACACTTTACAGGTTAGCATAGCACCAGACAGTAAGGCGACGATTATGGAGGATGAACATGGATACTGCCAAACTAAAATCAAGAAGATCAACAACACTGTACAAGACCGGATAGAAAGGATGTTCGCAGATATGGCGGGAGAGTCTAGACTCACGACTGACACCATCGGAGTGCATGTATTTAATGTTCACTACCTTGGGTCGACGCCATTGCAAAGTAAAGTATCGAGCCTCTCTGGCCTCCAAGATCCCTTAAGAGATTTATACTTTGCTTACAAAAGAAACTTTCGCCAGAAAAGTATGTTAACTGGTCGCTTAGAAATTTCCAAAAGTGGTCTCAAAGTGAGGTACAAGGGAGAAAAGGGGGATTTAGAACAGTTAAATCCTTTTCCGACTATAGCTGTCTGGTCTGCTGTTAAGTTTGTAGTTCAGCCTTTAGAAAAAGATCAAAATGAATTAAGCTATGCTTTTGTACCGTTAATCACCGATCCCGATAATATCGATCGACATGCGCTATTCAAAACTTTAGATTCATCAGAAAAAAAATATATCCTCTCCCACAACGAAAATTCGCATTCACCTCTTTTCGCTGTAGTGATGAGGAAAATAGGTGTCGCAAAGCAACTTGAGTGCCATGGGTTTGTATGTCAGACAACCGAGGACGCTATCGTTATAGCGGCCACGCTATACAAATCGCTTATGTCACATATGAGTCGGCAAGGCCATAACGAAAGTAAAAAATTGAAAAATCGAAATGGAGTGAGCTGTATGAGTGTATCGAGTAGTTTGCCGGCAAACGATATTCCAATAAGACCTCCTCGGAAAAAACGCAGTACCTCTTCACAAAGCGGAGATAGTGACAGAGCCGATGGGTTTTCGGCGAGTGAATCTTTTTGTGAAAAACCTAAATTAGAAAGAACCAAAAATTTTTCAGATATGCCCCACTTTTCAAGTCCAAACATGACTAATTCCGAATTGAAAAGAATAACTGTTGAAGAAGTGAGAGCTAAACTGGATACAATAAAACATGATACAAGTGGCAGTGAAACACAGGGATCTAAAAAGTCCGTTATTAAAGATACCCTCAATCCCGTCCAAGTTCTGCCATCACAAAACCCTCAAAGCAGCACCGAATCTTCCGTTCGAAGTAAAGTATCTGAAAAAATAGAATTATTCCGAGAGTTAGAAAGGCGGAAAAGTATTCAAAGACCACCGATATTACCTCCTCCTGTGCCTGCTAAACCGACATCACAGTCTCAAAGTGAGCAAACGAAGGAGCCATTAAGAAGAAGTCAAAGTGGAAGAAAATCCCTTAGTGAATCCGGTGATATATTGACTAAAGTCGCTATCCCTCGTTCTGGTAGCTTTTTGAATGCTGGAGGTCTTACCCGTTACAAATCTATTGGACAACGGTACGTTTCTATTTCATTAGTCTACTATTTAATGTTTTATTTGACAAACCAAAAATAGCTGATACTAACGAGATCGAATAGAGCATGCTTAGCGAAGTGTTTCAGCGTCTTGCGTGTATGTAATTGTGCTAATGCAACCGCGTCCGCTACATTCCTCTGATCTAGAGTAATAATAGCAATTTTATACTGAACACATTAACTTCACTTCTGCACATTGTTTGAATTTATCTACTTTTTTAGTTTATTATTCTTTATTTTCAGAAATAATGGAAAGAAAGGCGGCGGCTCGCCACTGGGGTTTAACGAACTATTTAATGAATTCAAAGTCCAAGAAAACTTGCATTCGATGGATGAAATATTAAATGTTATTATAGATCCAGAAGGCATGTCTTTTAATGATTTGAAACCAATTTACAAAGAATTTTTATTAAAACTGGCAGTTACGCTCACTAAAGATGAAATATTTCAACATAGTAAGGCGATCATGAAAAAGCAAAAGAAAAAGATTTTACGACGAAACAGTTCATTTCAGAATAAAAGAAGAAAAATATTTAAAGGAGCAAGTGGACTCCGGATGGTGTTCAGATTACCATTTGGAAAAGAATTGAGAAAAAAAGAGAAAAAGAAGCAGCCGTCTCTTTTCGAGATACAAAACGTGCAAACCAACGTTATTGTAAAAGACCCCACTTGTGAAAGTTCAGTCTCGACATCCAGTTACGACTTAAGGCAGTTCAGACCGAAAGAACCCGAAGTTCCTGCGCCGAAACGGCAAATTAGGCAAAGAAATTCTAAACGTTCTGAAAAATCTGTTCATGTCTCAAAAAGAAGCGGCAAAGCATCGAGACCCGGAGAAAGAACGTCTACTTCTGAAGATTCCGATTTTTTAACTTTAAGCAATCGGCTGGGATGTCAGAACAGAAATAGTTCGAGTGGGTACGTCTCCTGTTCGGAATGTGAATCGGAAAGCTGTGTTGATAGATGTTACTGCTCCTTGAAAGCGGATTGCAAGCCGAAATGTTGTTGTGCTGCGGAAATCGGCAAAGACCCTGGAAAGACAAAATTATTAGGGAAAAGCTGTAAAGAATGCTCAAAGTAAGTATTTTAAATTACTATCATAGAAATCAAGTATTTGGCATAAGATCTAATGTTTTTTTCCAAAGGTTATATGAGAGAGATCGCTTAGCAATAAGATCATACCACCCTAATATACGAATTCAGTTTTCCGTTGTGCGTTTCTTTCTCTGTTTATTTATGTGTGTGTGTGTGTGTGTGTGTACGCAATAAAGTATCCAAACAATCAAACATAAGAAATCAAAATAAATATTCAGGCTCTCGTAAGTTAGTTTTTAAAGTTTTATAATAAAATTATTATTAGGATTAAAGTTAAAAATGCAAATCAGTCTTTGTCTGATGTAACATGAACTTTCTAAATTCAATTTAATTTTGGAATTATCTCGTTAGACCATTAAACAATTAGCGAAAAACGATTTTTAGCAATTATATTTTGTGTGGCTTTCAAACAGGATTTGGTTGGGCTGTTTACGTATGCAAATAGCAGACCATTTATTAGCACTTTCTAGTAAAGGTTAGGAATAGGAAGAAACTATTGCAAACGATTCGTATCGGTAATAACTAATAGCTTTCCTTGAAGTTTCGATTTCAGTTCGAATGCGTTATTACTTAACTTATTACTAAAGCAATGCAAATAGATATATACCTGTTAGGTTGACTGAGTTTTAAGAGTAATTTTCTTCTGAAAATATTTGAGCTTCGAAAGTTCCTAAAATAGTTCCGAAACTTAAGCAAAATTATCAAATTAGGCAATCGGCTGAAAAATCATTGACCATGTGCAAATTGAGGTGTAATGTTATTTAAAAGATTAAATTTAAGATAACTTAGGTCCGATGATTGGCATATCTGCAACTTGATGTAAAATAATTGCTTATTTAAATATATCAGTTATTTTAAATAGGTATAGCGTTTCGGAAATTGGGTATTTATTTATCATACAAATAACATACAATCGGATACCTGTCATGATTGTGTACATTGCAGCTAAAATATGGAAAGTTTCTGTAATGGTAATTAGAGTTAAAAGTTATTTCAACTATCTGAAATCTTAAATACTTTTCAACAGTTACGCACTTTGCGTGAAATTAATCAAAACAAATTGCAACTTTTTTTCATCCACTAACCTTTACCCACGGCTACGTCTGCGTGGAATTCGGGGTACCTAATCTCCATTTCTATAGTGCGTTTCATCGAATAGTACCTATGGCGTTATGTTGGCTCCCCTGTCTGTCCAAGTCATTGGCACCATATTTGCATAAGAAGACGCAGATTTTGTTTATTTTCATTTGATTTTCCTGAATGAATGAAATGAAAATCAAATGAAAATAAACAAAATCTGCGTCTTCTCATGCCAAAATGGTGCCAATGACCACCCAACAGACACCGGAGCCAACATAACGTCATAGGTACTATTCGATGAAACGCACTATAGTAGATTTATAATAATTATTTTGATTAAAACTAAGCAGTAACTGTTAGGATTTCAAGAGGACGGTGTCACCTAGATGCGACAATGCATATAAATATGTTTTTAACTATATTTTGTATTGGTTAAGCTACAGTGATTTAAGGGCCGAAGGTCTGTGACGAAAAGGGTCGAATTTGACCATTCATTACCATCCGTTGGTGACTCGGCTGTCAGTTATACTTGTTATCATTAATATCTTATCCTTATAATAGTCGAAATCCCACCTAAGCCGAGTCGTATGCGGAAGCATTTGGGAAGATTCCTAGAAAAACTCTGTGATTGTAGACGTAATGATTGTTTCGTGGACAAATCATTTTTTTCTATCTATCTATCCCCAAAAGTTTTTTCTCAACCGATCTAATGCTTTTTACATGATGAGCGCTCAACTAAATAAACAAACAAAGTACCTGGGTAATAAAATTAAATATTAGTATAGAGAAATAATTCTGCGTTAAGAGAACCTGTACACTACACTTAATAATTTAATTTGGTATAGTTACTCATGAGGCGTCCGAAGAAAAGGAGACATGCTCTGATTCGTAACACATTTCATTTCTATTTGAGTGTTTAACGCTAATCTGAACCTTATTAACTTGGCAAGAGGTGCAAATTGGATCGTAGTAATTAATTACAGCTTGTTAATATAATTATTTAATACAGTCTCTGCATCGGGATGATTTTTATTGGCGAACGAAAGCAGGAGAATGTGATAAATGCAAAATTATTTTGCGTATAATGAATAAGTTGTATAAATTACTATAGATGCCCAAAGTTTTATTGTTTTATTAGGCTTTACTCGTCCAAGATAGTAGATTTAGGTAGAAGGGTAGTAATTATCCTACTACCTATAATATTTAAACCTAAAGAAAAGCTGACTGTCTGACTGATCTATCAACGCACAGGTCAAACCACTCGATGGATCGGGTTGAAGTTTGGCATGCATATACTCGTAGCTGTTATCACTGAGGCATCCGCTAATAAAGGATTTTTGGAAATTCAACCCCTAAGGGGGTAAAATAGGGGTTTTAAATTTATGCAGTCTACTTGGACAAACTCGCGGGCATATCTAGTCGCTTCATAAGTTTTTAAATAAGCCGCCAGATAAAGTCCAAAACGCAAGCAGATTTTTATTAATTTTTTATTTAGAATCCTTGTGTTGAAAGAATTAAATGACCAGAGCGCGGGATGGTGCACAAAGAAAAATTAATAAACTAATAAGTTATAGTAGGCGTACTTACAAAGACAATAGATAATACATAAATAACAAAAAAAAAAAAGATTCCAACGAATTGAGAACCTCCTTCTTTTTGAAGTCGGTTGATAACAATAAATACCTACATAGACTTTTCCATAAACAAGTTCTATTTTCTCATTTTCAGAGAAGTTTACGATGGCGACTACAGTTATTGCTCGTGCGATTCGGAGAGTTGTGCTGACAGCAATAAGTGCTACTGCACGGGGCCCCGGAGACCCATACAGAGCTCGCAAAGCCTGGAATACCTGAAAACTCCCTCGACTAAAACGTACTCCGATAGACTTAAGCGGACTTATGAAGATTATGAGGGGAAGACCAGGACCAGGTAATTTTACCTCTTTGTTAAATGGTTTCATAATCATCATTGACGTAATTTCTAGAAGGGAAATGTATCTAAAAGAAAGTGGCTGAATTTTTACTTGAGCTGATTGGTTTATACCTATATCCAATCGTTCCGAAATGACATTTTAGACGACTTACACAGGCTGTACTGTAAGATCAATTGAGATAAATTTGCGTATTTACAAAGCTAAAACACCTCTATTCGGAAACATTCGGCAAACATAGTAAAAATATTAGAACTTGGCGGACACAATGACGTGTGTCTAGATTTCACTTACATTTTCTTCTCCAGATGTTCCTGAAAATTACTTGTTTCTTGTACCTAATGTTACTTTACCTTCACTTGCTCGTAAACTGCTTCTTTACAAGAGAAAGGATTTCATTATTGAGGACTGTAATCAGGTTTTTAATGGCCGCATTTCCAAGAGAACTGCAATGGAAATTACTGGACAGTTTCATACTGATGACGAGGCTATAGAGGACTGTAATGGAAATTGCTGGACAGCTGTTTTGTACTGTTAATAATTTTGTATATTTTGCTCAGTAGTGGGCCGGCGATATGTTGAGACGATGATGATGATTCCAGGTCGGGAGCATCAAGCCGCCGGCGGGAGGAGCGGCGCCGCGCGAGGAGCTCCGACAGCCTCGCGCTCGACTACGAGCTGCTGCTGCAGAACAAGCCGCGGGACACACGAGCGCGTAACCTACAGCGTCTCACAGGTAGGTAGATCTTTACTCTATACTCTATCCGCGGAAAGAATTTAGTATAGCGCTCTCTGTTACGTAATCCCATACAAATGATAGAGACAAAAATCCCAGCTAACCATTCAAGTCAGAAACGAAACCATGTTTTTTGATTGAATTGCGATTGTTTTTTTAAAACATGGTTGCGATTGGTTGGTGGCTCAAAATAGCCCGCTGTGTTCAGGCCCGGTTCAGGTGCCTGCAAATTTTTTTGTCATTAGCGGAGAGAGCGCTATATATAACTTCTTTCCATTGATAGAGTGTAGCTTTGCTTTTATTGTCGAATACTGAACTTGCTAAGTACGTAATTGTATCTAATTTTTGACATTTTATACCTAACTACATACAATAAATGTCAAAAAACAGTCGGTGGGATTTGGAGTACTCTTATAGGTACGTATACCTAGTTTTTGGTATTCGCGTCGCCGTATCTCAAAGTACCTTCTTTACATGTGAATGAATGATAACAAAAATCTTGCTGAATTGTTTACCAACTACTTGTAGGTGTCTATATTCTGTGTCAATCAGTATAATTGTACAACGGATTAAAGCTTATTGTACGTTTGAAAATCGAACTTAAAAAGTTGGATTAGATACATAGGTAACAACTACTAATAAATAGGCCCTCGCTTCAAGGTGAATCTTATGAAGGTGAAGGCTTATGTCATATTATTTTTATCATCAGTTCGGAGCACCGGCGCTGTTTCACAAGACGCTCTGAGCGTGAAGAAGTCAGCAGAGATGGCGGCCCTTTTTGCTGACGTGCGCCTGTCTCAGCGCACCGACGTGCGCTCGCTGGCCGGCGGGCGCAGGGCTAGGCCTCCACCCTTGGCGCCGCCGGGTGTTCCATCCATATCAAAAATATTCGACCACCGCCCGCTTAGCAGGAATGCTAGTTTAGAAGATACGCTGGGATACTTTCCTTAATGACATTAAGAATTTTGTCAAGCTTTAAACCTCGTTAGTATGATGTAAGATGTCTAAAAATAAATACCGCTGCTATTACATATTTAGATACGATTAAATATGAGGTTAACTTAAACATTACAGATGGTGCAGTCGTAAAGATAATTTGTGATTAAAAAGTGTGAAAAGTAAAGCCCGTATGGCATAAAGCGGCTTTTGATGATCGAAATATTTAATAATAGCGGTTTTTATTTTAAGACTATAACAAAGCATAATACTGTGCCGCGTGCTTTTCAATAGACAGACTTGCGGCACGGGTATTGAAAAATTTCAGCGTACTCCACTGTACTCCCGCCTCTCAGAGCCTATGCACTCGACCGCGTTTTAAATTTTCAATAAAAATAAACGAGCTGAATTGAGAGCCACCTCTTTTTTTGGAAGTCGGTAAAAAAGGACGTGTACTTATTTTTTTATTTCGGATTTGAGTAGCAACAGTGTACACGATCGAACACACAACTACAAAAATTTGACGATACAAAAATAAATAAAAATGTATTCTTTTATATTAGGAAATAGTTGGGATGATTTTTTTAAATAATTATCACAATTGTCTATAATATAAGTAGATATATTACGTTTTTATTTATTTTTGTCTATCCAAATCAAAACTGAGTTTAGTCAGACTTTAATTTATTACTAGTTTAGTAATTTCTAATTTATCTATGAAATTACTCAGTTTGATAAATACTCAAGTATCTCATCAAGTATACCACCTTATTTGTTAAACAATAAGGATATGATTAGGTATATAACACTCAAAATTACTTAATATTAAACCATGTATGTAGTTATTTATTTCATAGAAATAACCTTTATGCATAGGTTAGGCTTTATTGAGTCTTTAACTTAAGTTTATTCTTTTAAGATTTATTTGGTTTTATATTTTCGATATTAACACGAAACGATTAGCATTGTAACTGTAGGGCTTTAAATATTGATATGACGAGATATTAGATATACCTACCCATAAGTAGCTTATGAATGCAATAATAACTATTAACGCAATATTAATTTAATAAGCTCAGTCATTATGATTTTGCTCATGCGGTTACGTAATAATAATTAAGTAATTTTTCAGTCGATAACTTGATTTAATTTGTTTTCGAAATTATAATTCTCTTTTTTAAATTAAAAATTTATTTTAGCTCACCTAAAATATAGTTAAATTGATTCCTTTGAACACATTTGTGCAATGTTCGTGCAATATTCTTTAGGCAAAACTAGTGCAATATAAATTGTAAATAAACCATTTAAATATATTGTTTTCGTTTTATTCCATTTACCAATTTAACTACCAAAGAGACCTACAGGACGATTTAGAACACTTGATTCGGAAAAATACATCTTATCGTATTTTAAATTGAAAAATAAGTACATCTTATCGTACGATAACTTACCGAGTCCAGGGTTCTGAATCGCCCTGCAGGTGGAGTGGTTTTTAGTTTTTTTGATAACTATGCTAAACTCAGCTTTTTTGACACCATTGAAATTATTCGTATACCTACTTTGGTCTACTGATAACAAAACACGGAGGATGCGCGCTGTCCGTTGTGCCAAACTACGAATTATCACTATTCACGAAGGGTGATAATAATAGCGTTAACTTGGCAAACGTTTCCAAGACATACGCTGAACCATTCAAGGCGTATTTATACTCAGTTATAGTACAATTCACAACTTTTTAATTGCAGAAATCATTGTTTTAAAATACGTAAATTTTCAGTCATCTATTGTAAGCAGCTCGCAAGTCCCGCAAAATGGCGAAAATAGGGTAGGTAATAGCCGATGAAAAACCAGAAATACTGCAATTTACTAGGCTATTATTTATCCATAAGATAAATTGCAAAATAGATCTAGTGACATAGTTTAAGCATTATTTAACTACCGCAAATTATATCTAATCACATATTTTTCTACACTACCAATTGCCTAAACGTAACATCCATCACGGATACCTATGTACCAGTTTATGTACCTAATAATCGCAACCCAAGTTAATAGCTAACGTTTACAACATTAACAAGTTATTTTAATCGAGATTGGAGTGAGTTAACCAATCAAATGATTAGTGGTAGGTGTACCTATGCACATGTACATGCGAGTTAGAATTCTAGATACCCACCTAGGATTCTTGAATATAGCATTTCAGGAACTAGTTAGGTCCAACCTAGTTTCTGAAACGCTATATTCAATGAAAATATTGGCCGATTATAAACGAGAATAATTTTAGAATTGGCTAAAGTACAAGTTGGTAGGTAAAACGATTTGCCTTTAGTTTAAGTTATACCCTTATACCCTACCTAATACAATTATTTTATACCCTAGTATTAAAAAAATTGTATTAGGTATGAGTGGAGATTTAAGAGTGTTTTATTATAGTAGTGCGATCCAAGCAAACGCAATAATATTTTTATTTATACGCGATATTTTTACGTTTTTAAAAATCCCGTGGGAATTCTATGACTTCCGGAGATAAAAAGTAGCCTAAATAGGTATGTCACTTTCCTCACTAAAAAATTATGTTGATCCATCGCGAGTCGCGACGTGATGGAAGGTTAAACCAACAAACAAAAAATTTGCATTTGCGATATTCTGTCGTCTAGTGATGGGTAGAGATAGCATTGAAATAAAAAAATGTCAGTTGATTAATAAACATTTATTAACATTTCACAGATACATTGTCAAAACGCTACGGGACGGAGTTGAGGTACTTTTACTAGTCACTGGCGGACAACATATTAATTAGTTTAACATTTATTAGGTAGACACACCTTTTTTAATTTTATACGAAACTTGCGATTTTTGCACGGCGATGACAATAATGTATGCTTATTAAACATTTTCAGAGTCATAAAGGCGGAAATAAACTATGGGATGTGTTCATAAGCCGCGGTTGACAGCCGCGACAGATAGGCCGTGTGCAGTTGTTTGGAACGCGGCTTGCGAGATATCTATCAATAATTATTATTATACGCAATTTAGTCTGAAATAAAAGATTATTTATTTATTCATTAGGTATTTAATTTAATTATCCAGATACCTATAACTTGCGGCAATCAGCCGCGTCAGATAATTTGTTTCCACCTTTGTGGTAGAAACCAATAGACTCAGTCAATTTATGGGCTGCTATTAGGTATAATTATTGCAAAAAAATTGCGTTATATATATTGTTTTAATCAACCATACTTTTAGGAGTATCCTGTAAAATTTTTACGGAACTTGGCCTAGGCGCACTGCCGTGCGCCACGATACATTTAATGTTCTCCAAGACACAGATTGAAATAGTTTTTGGATTTGGACTAGGCGTCCAATACCTACTTGGATTCATTTCACTTGAACACTAGAGTTTTTCTTTTTAACCTGACATCTTAAAAGAAGACGAGAAAAGAATAGTTTCACGCTTTTTAAAAAAGTTATTTGCGCCGACATTAAAATTTAGATTTTCAAATAAAATATAAACTAAGTTGGCAAATAAACCTTTATGAGCGTAATAGCGACCCAAGTAAAATAATATAAGATTTTCTGAAATGGGTTGATACCTATTAAAAATATAAATTCTATACTATAATTTTTATATAGTTACTATGTTATGATGGTTACACGTAAGAAAATGCTATATAATTTATATTTACAAATATATTTCTGTGACGCTTAGTGAGTATTTATCTAAGTATATTATAATATATCTAATCGTAAATGTTTTTCTCTTATAAGTCTCACGTCTCTTTTACAATCACATGGAATAGAGTACATTGTTGTTCATATGGCGTGATTCTATGTTTATAAATTGCATTACATTTCTATCTATTACCAATTCAAAGAATTTTATATGAAGAGAAAACGCAACGATCTTAGCATTTAAATTATATAAGATCTTTATAATTCGTACAACTTTTATTTACTATACCAACTTGAAAGTAACATGTTTCACTAAAACAGAACAAAGTCTTTCAAGGAAACCTAGATAGCTTTACGTAATGTTTATGTTGCAAATTAATATTCTTTCACAGATTCTAAATACGACTAGTTAAGAATCTATGTTATATACTTACTAAGAACACATCATAGTTTTCTGTATATTGTATACTGAAACATGATATACTTAGATAAAACTAAAATGATAAGGTACTTACTTAACTTTGTTTGTTTATTGTAGTTTTGTTATTTACATTTATATTGTCTCTTAATAAAATCCGTAATCTTTTCTATAACAGTTTCGTTGGTTTATAATAGGTACATTGCGATATATACAAAAAAGGACAACGAAATATTATGTTAGTAAGTATATTTATACCAATAGGCAACGATTTTTGACTACAACTAGTAATCATCGTCAGTTTCGAACTCACAAAATATATTACAAGCTACAACCGCGTAATTCATTTACTTACTCGTTTTCTGTGTATAGATCGATCAGGTTGAAAGTTCATTTCCAAATGAAAAAAAGAGTGGACACAAGATACTGCAAGATACCCAATGATAGGTAATAGTAATGATTAAACAAACCAAAGGCATTATAATTTATGAGTCCGTAGTCTAAACAGGTGAAGAATCTAAAAATCTACTATGGCATTTTAATAAGGCCTTACAGTACCAAGGCGACCCCTAGGTATCGGTTCGGCGTAACTGTGCCGGAATTTCGCCGGTTGCCTTTCGGCCAGGTCACTGAAATCTCTATAATCCCTTTCGAAATACCTATCCCTATCGCCCTCAACGTATGACTGCCGTTGTTCATCTAACAAACGAGAACGGCTGAATGCCTTTTGTCTATCGTTCCAGTTCCTTCTCCTATCGTCTATTACTGGCTCAATAATTTCATCTTCTTCAATGCGACGATCTAGCTCTCTTCTCTCTCTGTAGCGATCGAACTCCTCCCTATGCGCCTTTGGCTCAACTCTGTTCAGGTATTCTTCTGTGCCGTATTCGTATCTCTTTAAATCTTCGCGCTTTCGACCTACTCTTGGAAGTCTTTCTATTTCCCGGTGCCCTAAATCTGGAGCGCCTATATCGCGTATTCTATCTTCTTTGCGTCGGTCTGGGTCCCTGTGAGAACGTTCCAGGTCCCTATGAGAACGGTCAGTTTCTCGACGAGAGCCCAATTCTCTTTGACGTTCAGGACGCTCATCTCTTCTTTCCTCCTCCGGGGAAGAAGTCGAACGACTGTTTCTTTCCAGCATACTTCTTCTGATGGCCATGTGAGCCTCAAGTTCCCGGTTGAATCGCTCCCGTTCTAAGTTCATAAACTTTTCCTTGGCAACGTTAAATCGTTCTTTAGGCGAAGTGTCGGCGATCTTAAGACTGCCTTCACTGGCTCCTCTCTGGAGCTTACCGTACCTTCGGTCTTCGACCCGGTCTATGCTTCGATTCGATGGTTTTGTTTCAGCCACGTATCTTCGCCTATAGCTCGGGGTATCATCATCGAACTTATCAGTTTTATCCACAGAGCTTACAAACTTATCCTTCGGACGCTCCAGGGATTCGTGACGGAAGCGCCGTTCAAAGGTGGCTTCACGGAATGGTGCAAGTTGGTCTCGGTACTGGTCATTGTAGTCATCGTTGTAGGGAGTCCTATCGAAGTTGCGGGGCGAGAGGGTGCGGCGAGGGGGTGACGTACGGCGAGGGGGTGAGGTGCGGCGCGGGGGTGACAGGCGGCGGGGGGACGGAGCGCGACGTGGCGGTGACGCGTCGAAGGCTTCGTGCATCAAGTAAGCGGTGCTTTCGGCCCAGTCTTCCTCTGAAAAGAGAAAAGCATACATTAAGTACAATAAATTCTTACAAATATCTTTTTTGACCCAATTGCCTACTTTATAAGTTCGATAATTTATTCATGACTTATTGAAAACTAAATCCGATCTATTGTCAAATTCACTTTTACATATTATAACGGAACATTATCTCTTTTCTAAAACACATTGAACACACCATTCATTGATTTATGACTAAACTCGTTTGTTAAGCGAGCGCAGAAACTAGTTAGGACAGTCTGTAGATTTTGAGGAGGAATTTTAACTAGAAGTTGGAAATGACAAAATTTTTGCATATCTTGTAGGTAAATCCTTAAGTTGATGATCTGCTACCAAAATTAATCAATAAAGTGATAAATGAAGAATGACAATATTCTATAAACAATTAGAAACACTGTGGAAGTTATGCATCGAGGTGATAACTTTGAATTTTGAACAGATTGAGTCTCAGGTCTGCTGTGTAAACTAAGTTAAACCACTTTCTAGCACAGAAAAGAACCTGTCATACTCCCACGTGCTGCCATTACGATTTTATCGCCTGCCATCACACTAAATACGCGAAAGGTCTGAGATTTGGGTTTCGCAGCGAGTTTCGTTTATGTTTATTTGTTCCGTTGAACCAGTTTCTTTATTTTAAAACAAGTGGGAAAGTAATTAGCCTTTTAGGCTGTTTTCACTTTTATTTTTGTTTTCACTGTCGCCGACTTTACCACGGTAGCATGACATAAATGCTTTAGACTTCAGTTTCGTCCGTGTAAAATTTAGGTCAGGTGGTAGGTATATTCTAGCGTCCTAATTTTGATCAAAGCTAGGGCAGCTTGTAAAGACAAATATTCTGCGAAGCGTTACGTGGTGGTAAATTGGTGCTGATTCAACTGTAAGTTACTCTATGAAGTGAGAGACGTTACTTCATAGAGTAAGTGACGGAAATGCCAAGACTGTGCGGGCGGGAGGGATTAAGTATAGGTACCGATCTGAAGAAATTGGCAGAACTAACTAATTTAATTATTTTGCCTCAAATTAACTAGGATCAGTCATGTATCAGTATGTATAATAATTATTATCATTTATTACCTTAGCCTTGCGATCGTTAAATTGTAACTTGTATCGTCTCACTGTTTATGTACCTATTTATAGCATTTTACGCTGCGTTAATGCTATAATATAATATTTCTGCAGGAAACATCGTGAAAAAGAAAGCACTATTTTTAGACTTATCAATCCAAACCAATCAAATTAAGTCCTACTTAGATTGTTTATATTATTCAAAGAAGAAATTTAACAAAAAAAAAATTAAGACAAAAGGTCCTCAGGTTTGTGTGAAATAACGATAATTCATGAAAATGATGTTAAAAATCCATAATTTCATATTAATATCACTATTATAAATCCGAAAGTGTGTCTGTCTGTCAGTCTGACTGCTAGCTTTTCACGGCCCAACAGTTTAACCGATTTTGATGAAATTTGGTACAGCAGTTAGTTTACATCCTGAGGACGGACATTTTATCCCGAAAAATCATAGAGTTCCGACGGGATTCTTAAAAGCCCATCCGTTTAACAGAGATCCCATGGGATTTTTAAAAAACCGCGACATCATCCACGCGGACGAAGTCGCGGGCATCGTCTAGTAATAAACAAGTGCTTAATCAATGAAAATTGGTAGACGTTGCTAGTTGAACAACCATATTATTCATAGCAAAAACCGTAATTCCATGTAAGGTCGTGCGCAATGGTTTGTGAAACAATAGGTTTTTGTCTCGCCAAAACCATCTTGCTTATTCACAGTCAAATTATTACAGATGGTATCGGTCAATGAACAATTTTAGTAGATAGTTACCTAGTGGTTTCCTCTAGTGAGGCAACCTGAAGCATAGACGCATTAAACTATTTTTAACCCTCGACCCAAAAAGAGGGGTGTTATAAGTTTGACGTGTGTATCTGTGTATCTGTGTATCTGTATATCTGTGTATCTGTGTATCTGTGTATCTGTATATCTGTCTGTGGCATCGTAGCGCCTAAACGACTGAACCGATTTTAATTTAGTTTTTTTTGTTTGAAAGGTGGCTTGATCGAGAGTGTTCTTAGCTATAATCCAAAAAAATTGGTTCAGCCGTTTAAAAGTTATCAGCTATTTTCTAGTTTTCTTGTAGAAAAGAAGGTTAGATAACCCTTAGATTCATAATATTCAAGTGTCAATTGACAAATGTCAAGTTGTCAAGATGGACGTTGCCTAGATATACATAATTATTTATTTGAAAATGATTTGTCGGGGGTGTTGAAAATTTTTAATTTACACTTGTTTAGTTAGTACCTTTCAAAAGAAAGATTGGGTGGAAATTACACTAATTTCATTTTTATATTAAGTAAACGAAGATTCAGTTTTAAATGAGGAGTTAATACAGGGACATTTAAACATAATTCAACCGAATTATAACACCTCTATGTTACAGTAGGAAACAAAATCTTCGTAGAGTAGCACTTTACGTTCAGTTGTAAGAAATATTCTATAGACAAATGCGATAAGAAAATATATTTTTTCAGTTTATACTTAATAATATTAATAAACGGCATTACCTTCATTATACCTAATCATCGATGTACCTAATTTAGTATTCAATCAACCTAATGCCCTTTAACAGACCTACCTACTTACCTTAAACTTTAGGATTTTTCGTTTTTTGAACGAGATAAATGGCAGGAATGTACTGCAAATGACGTCAGTACCAGCCATATGTCGATCTGTCAGCAAGTGGGCACATAAAGTTGCAAAGTGCAACCATTCGGCGCGAAGGTGAGCCCGCGTTCTTGAACCATTTGAGAGCGAGAGATTGTAGTGTAAAGGCTTATACAGATACAAAGCGTAACGCAAGCTACACGCTAGGACGTCACACTAAGGTTGAAATCTATAGAGTGCACTTTGACTTTGCTCAGACTTAATTTCAGTTAAAACGAGACAGATTTATGCCAGCGATATAACGCTGTCTCGTTTTAACAGTGTCTTAAGTACGCTATCCTGAAAAGGGTGTGGCAGTTTACAACCTTTTCAGGATAGCCCGCTTTTATTTTAGACTGTACCTACAACTAATTGAGATTGTAATCGAGGGCTTACTTGTATCTAAATTTAAAAAATCGAGGTACCGCTTTGGAGACGCAGCAGTCGCGCCGCGCTGTCTACGCGCGATGTGTTTGCCCAAGCCTTGAATCATGTAAACCGCGTCTCAATGTATTAATTTTGTTAAGACAGTTCCTTGCTCTACTCATAAAAAAAAATTAGAGAACTAAATATAAAAATAAATAGGTAACTATAAAAGTCATATACTCGTAAAGAGCCATAGATGGTCCATGATCATGAGAAAAGTCTTCATTTATTGAGCTTAGGTTTAATGTACCAACCTATTCTAAGTTTCTAGCTTAACATAGGTCATAGCTCGTGATTAAACCATATAGCCATAGAGACATATTAGCGTATAGCTCTCAACGCATCATATCCGTGAATTTTAGCATAAATAAACATTTTAGATGCAATTAGTGATCTCATCTCTATTAAATTGTTTATATTACTATGTATAATATTATTTTGTTTGTAGACCTTGAAAACCTGTCCCGCTTTAGCTTTATACACTAAAGAATGTTGCAAATTGCAATTGTGCAGACTTAAACATTGCTAGGGCTTAGCATTGAAGTTTGACAGGTAAGTAGGTAAGTACAATGTGATGATCGCAATCACTTTTTACTTTTACGCTTAATGACAAAGATAGCACAACGTTTGAGACTAAAAGATTTCCTTACGTTAACTAATCTGCGTTTCTTACATTGAAATAGCGTACTACTTGTGGCACTACTGAAAGTAGGTAAAAGGTGTCAATGGCACCTTCAAGTATGCTTCAAACATGGCGAACCTTAATCGTGTAACTGATAAATAAAGAAACGTAATATCTTCCTTACCACTTGTACTATGATTATCATGTCTTGGGTATTCGTTCCGTTCTGGTGACGGCGCTAGATCGCTTCCAATACCAGAGCTTCCTCCTGAAGACTCCAGCTTGCGTCGCGCGTTGATTCCTACGATGTTCTGGTTGAGGCAGCGTCTGGTGTCTATGTTGCTCAGGTTTCCCTTCTGGCGGTGCACAGTGTCATAGTCGCGCGGTGGTAGAAGGATTGGACTTTTGCCTGGAAGTTTTTGGGTATATGCAATAGGCAGTTTGTGTACAGGTCAATTTAAGATACCTTATATATTTTAGCTGAACAGCCGCTAAGCATATTTGTATAACATAATACACAAAATATATATTAACAACATTTTTAAATATAAATAAAGGACTGATCATATCAACGTACAGCTGTGGGCCTAGCTATGTCAATTTGCAGGTTGTCTTTATGAACACCCTAACATAAAAAAAACATGTGGGGCTCACGAATGTTCATGTTAATAAGACTACGGTTTAAAAAACTAGTCCTTTTTGCCAATTTTTCATGCCTTAACCGCTAAACCATTGTTGATGAAATTAAAGGAGATTAGTCGCACAAGTAAACAGAAATTCCAGGCAGACGAAGTGGTGAACTGCTAGTATAAAATATGTATTTGATAAATAAAATAGAATTTTATACGAAATATATCTACCAAAATAAGCATTTTCACTATTTTCGCTGTTACTACATTAATTAACTACAATTATTAATAGGTATAATCGTCAATCTACAACTTACAAAGCATAATAAATACAATACATACCACTGTACTTAGAATACATACCAGTGCATACATGAAACCCGTGCGGAATATTGCATGACCAAAGCACGAAACTTACGTAAAATTGAGAAAAATTGACTGACCTAGACCCTTTTTACCTGTAGACAACTTTTGTTTCAACTCTGCAGCCAAGCTATCGTAAAGATTGGCAACATTTCTGTCCTCATTGCTTCCTGAGTCAGATTCTCGGGATACTTCACTCCCTAGGGAGGAATCTGGGGGTTTCTTGGATGGGAGAGCTCCTCTCATCTGCAGTTTTCGCTCTATGTCGGCGAACTTCTTCTGGTTTTCTGGGCGATCGATCAGCGCTTGCAGATGCGTGTACAGCATCTCCGCGGTGTTGTCTGAGTCACATCTGTTGACAAGATAAATATTTTTAAGTTGATTTTACAATTTTCCCTTTCTCTATACCTCTCCGTTAGTCAACTGTTTGTGTCTTTAGGCTGGGTTTATATCTATTTAGATACACAAAACATATAAAAAGGTAATTCCTATTCACTTTATAAATCTTACCATTTAAATACAGTTAAGTTCATAAAATCTGTTGAGCTTTTGTGAGGCTTCGATTGGAAAATGTTTATTAGTCATTTCATAGCCAACGCAGCAACTCGTAAATGTGCAAACCGATAAGTACATTTTATCGATTTATCGATACTAATCTATTACTCGATGGCGTTAATTCATTGGTATAACAGTATAGCAATTTAGGTTATTACTCCCGTTTAAGGGCCTCGCCGTAACACCGACCGAGCAACCTGCGTTACTTCTCCTAATCCGGTACTGCGTTGCGAATCGTAACGGTTTTATTAAAACGTGTCACTCGAACAGCGTTGCTAACTTGTTGGTAGAAAAACATTGGTATTTCTAGGTAAGTATTTGGGTACTGACTTCTGACGATATATTTTGTCTACGTCGTGTCATGCTTATAAAAATATCCAAGGTGAAATTCCAGTTTTAAATAAAATTAAAATAGTTTATCTCTATTTTATACAATTAAGGCGGTTTTAACTCGGAGATAAATTAATAATATAATCAAACTGATGATGAAAAAGAAGTAGAAGTTTAGAAGTTAAATGTGAGTAGGTACACAGCTAAAGGCAGATTGCCACTTTGTTTTAAAAATTTAGACAAGTGATGTGATAGAGAAGATAATAATTACCCACTAATTATATGGAAATAATAATTGATTTGTATTTTAGTAGCTACAAAGATAACTTATCATATAGGCAAGACATTTCAAACATTGAATATAAATCACAGGCTGATTCTGTTATTCAAATAGATTGGCTTTTACGTATATGGTATACACAACAGTAGTCTCCTGTCAATTTAGCTAACTTATAGTTTTGCTCACAATTGTATTGGCATGATAATAGGTAACAACTAAATCCAGAACATGCGACGAAAATAATTGTAGGGGCACATTAAACGCGCGCGTACGTCGGTACGATATTATATTACAAATAACAGCTATGAAGCACGCTTATCACGCGCACAAGTAGCAATACAGCGCGGTGCGCGCTCATCTCCTTCTCGCCTAGTATTACCTAGTAGAACAAACATTATACAGTAACTTAACTTTTATAACAACTAGCTTATGCCCGCCGCTTCGTTCGTTTTATAGGATTGATTTTCCAAAAATCCTTTCTTAGGCGACGTCTACGTCTATCTGTTATCTGCATGCCAAATTTAGCTCGATTTGTCCAGTAGTTTGAGATGTGTGTTGATAGATCAGGCAGTCAGTCAGTCACTTATCTTTTCTATTAAGATTAGGTAAATAAATACTAGAAGTTGGTCTCGGTGCAGTTGAACTGCCATCGCGCGTTGTGTGTGTATCAGGCTTAAGTGTAGAGCTGTGTCATCATTTAAATATTACCGACAACGGTTGCAGCTGTCGATAGAATGGACTCTAATGCAAAACGAATTACAGTAGATGAACACGGTAGTTTTGTAACTTAAAGCTGAAGTCGAAAATTGACAAGGTTTTGTCGTTTTAGTTTTCTCTGTAGTCTTATGGCAAAATATTCGTAGACGCGTAGCGAGCTTGAATCCCTGTGAAAAGGGGCCCAGGATGAGTTCGAAACTAGTCGGGCTTACGTCTACTAAATACGTGAGTAGCCGGAATAACCTATACTTATACTTAATGGAAATCACTTACGATAGTTTAAACGCTATTTCTACCTACGAGTACTTCAAAGAATTCGATTATTTTGAAATAGCACTTCTATACCTACTTATTTTCTTCAATGGTTTTTATACTTTATAGAATCTACCAATATTATCTTTATTTGACTTAATAGGTATATGGTAATATACCTATTAAGTCAAATAAAGATAATATATAACGGATATTATGCAAGACGATAGCAACATACTTTCATGTTGTATGTTTGAATGGGCGGAGCTTTAAACATTAATATGAAATGAATTACAACTTACCTACATACTATATTTTGTAACCATATCCACTACCTCTCTATTATTTATCTTTGTTATGGTGATATAATGTCGTTGATCTACTTTTGGAAACAAGTTCTGAAGTTCTTATGCCACAATGGCATATTTATCAAATGCGATAGGTGTGTCCTACTAGAAATTACATACCTACTTACACTTACTTACATAAATATGATAATCACTTATCAGGATTATGTTAGGTAGCTACTAAATACTCAAATTAAATAAAATTAAACCAACCATAAAAAATATTAAACGAACATAAAAAATTAATAACGAGTTTAATATTTTTTATGGTTGGTTTAATTGACCTTCGAGTCTTCATTTTCATAGTACGCAGAATAAAATGATGGTGTTCTGTAAATATACTTACATAGGTAAAAAAAATCCAGTAATTCAAGTAAGTATTTAATTTTTTCTTCTATTTGATGTAGGCTTCTAAAAAAATAAGTATTTAAAAATGTACCTACCTACCTAATAAACATAATATTGTAGGTAGAGTCAGTAATTTTAACTCCAATTGGTACCAATTACTGACAAAAAGGCAGGTGTTGGAATACACCTACCTAGTAGGCACGCGTGAGTTTTTGTACATTTATTTCATTAACCCCCGACCCAAAAAGAGGGGTCTTATAAGTTTGACGGGTGTATCTGTGTATCTATCTGTGGCATCGTAGCTCCTAAACAAATGAACCGATTTTAATTTAGTTTTTTTTGTTTGAAAGGTGGCTTGATTTAGATTGTTCTTAGTTATAATCCAAGAAAATCGGTTCAGCCGTTTGAAAGTTATCAACTCTTTTCTAGTTACTGTAACCTTCACTTGTCGGGGGCGTTATAAATTTTTAATTTACGCTTGTTAAATAAGTAATAGGCATTAAATATCTACCTATGTTTAAGTTAACGAACAATCTCATTATGATATTAAGTTAAAACTATTTGCCTGAACAGAACCCAGAATTACCGTGATTGCAAATAATTTACCAGCAAAGTGGATATTATTTAAAATGAATGTAGTGCATAATTTTAAAGCACCCACAGTCCAGACATAATGTACATAGTTAAACAAACGTTTATTTGAAGAACTGGTTATTAAATAATGGTCATTATACCGGCCTACCATAATTATTACGATTTACACCTTACTTAAGAGTAATAAGGTATTTGCCAAATCATTTTACGCGGTAATGAGAAGTTTATAGTTCTAGAGTTGAGTAGTTAAAGCAAGTCATACTTAATTGCTTAAAATGCACACACACATAGTTCTGAGAAAGCTCTGAAAAGTTAGAGGTGTGTGTATCCGGGATTAAAGCTATTATCCCCGAATAAGAGGCCGACGTTCTATCACCACTCTATTATTATTAACCTAAAAAAGTCATTCATATGTAACTATATGTAATATCATGCATATTAATCTATACTAATATTATAAAGAGATAAAGTTTGTAAGTTTGTTCGTAGGAAGCAATCTCTGGAACTATTGAACCGATTTGGAAAATTCTTTCACCAGTAGTAAGCTACATTCTTCCTGAATTAAGCTATATTTTACTAACCCTCGACCCAAAAAAGGGGTGTTATAAGTTTGACGTGTGTATCTGTATATCTGTCTGTGGCATCGTAGCTCCTAAACAAAATCATAATTGTAATAAACTATCCGTGTGAAGTCAGGGCGGGTTGAATATAACGTGTTGGTAAATACTAAGCACAAAAGCAGACCTAGCGTTGGAATGCTGACATTTTAAAATTCAATGTCGTCTTCACATTCACAAGATGTGGCTTCGGGCTCGCTCAGTAAGAGAGGCCCCTTGATAAGGTCAGCATTTTATTGTGAACCCGGACATTGTGCATACGATGCGTAATTAATAAGGCTTTTAATTGAAATTATGATGCGTTAATTGATTAAAACCGGTCAAGTGCAAGTCGAACTCGTGCACCGAGGGTTCAGTAGGTAGGTACTACGGAATAAGTAGACGGTTAGAATCACTTTTGTTAACGAACCGCAAAATCAACTTTGTTTTAAAAGGTTTATTGTTTATATCAGAGAAACTATGATAGTTGAAGCGTTGGTTTTATTTTTCCTGTAAAATATTCATCACCTTTTAATGACCGAATTAATTTCAGATTTTTCGATTGTACAATATTGATAGTTTCGCAAAGTATTTATTATATTGTCGGACGAAGTCGCGGGCAGCATCTAGCGTAGTTTAATAAAACACAATAATATTCTACAAGGGATTTTAAAGTCGTTCTAAAATAACGATATCCAATTTCATTGACTATAATACCTATAGATAGGAATTAATTAATTAGTAACCTAATAAAAAATATTATTATGTGCTCGTGACCTGTACCTACAACACTGATCCTGTTTTTAATGTCTGACGCACGAGGAATGTTACTAGACATTTAATTATATGAATCAAGGTCAATATGAATATTTATTTAATTATATGTACAATATCGATATAAAAACATAAATAAAATCTTTCGAGCGAGCGAAAAAGCGAGTCGGACTTGCACACGAAGGATTCCGTACCATCGTAGGTACAGGAAATAGTAATAATTATTTTTTTTAAAATTTATTGCGCCATTTTGAAATTTTCATTAGACCGTATTTATTGTTATAGCGGCAATAGATGTACATTCTGAGAAAATTTCAACTCTCTACCTATATAATATAAAGTAAGTTGAAATTATTCTTCCTAATGTGGCAAAGCCTTTGAATAGTCTGCAAATTAAACGCTTCCTCGGTAAACTGGTATCCAACAACACAGTTGGATGTTTCATATTTCAAACTTTGGACAGTAAAAGAAAACATATCATTAGAGCCCTACAAAAGAGTTCAACGCGTGCTTATTTTTCGGGTGTTAAAAATGTTAAAATAATATAGTATCGACTTGAGTATTCGCAGTAAAATAAGAAATTAACTTGACCTGGAAATTAATGTCTTGAATGAACGGACGGACGGACGTATGGGCGGATGGACGGACGGACGGACAGCGGAGTTTTAATAAAAGGGTCCCGCTGGCATCCTTCGGCCACGGAACCCTAACTAATGGTAATTAGGTTTCATACCAGTCATCACACGCATCTACCGATATTTAGATTTTTAGGGTTCCGTACGATAATGACAATTCGGAATTCTTATACGATCATTCGTACATCACATAAAAGGGCTTATTGTGAGGGTCTCAAGTGTATTTTTTATAATTTTCAAATGGCCACTCCCCTTCCTCCTTATATTCGAAAGTACTGAGCCTAGAATTGAAAAAATATCGTAAATAGTTTCTTTACTTATTGATTGATATGGATATATTTAAAACTATTTAAAAATCTATTAAAATGTTAAGTGTAATCTATTAACGTTGTGCGTATAAACTTATAAATTCATCGTATGGAATCCTCCCCACGCGCTTTCAAATTGCATTCGTCCCGTTTTTAGAGTTCTATACCCGAAGTGTGCCAACGGGACCCTATTTCTAAACCTACGCTGTTCATCCTTAACCGTCCGTCTGTCCCCGGGCTGTATCTCGTGAACCGTATCAGGTAGAGAGTTGAAATTTTCATAGAATGTGTATGTTATGTCTATATTAATTGCCCCTATAACAAATAATAAAAGTTTCAAAATAGCCGCTATGAAAATTAAAAAAAAAATGTTATTCTTGTACGATAGTACGGAACCCTTTGTATGCGAGTCCGACTGGTATCTAACCGATTTTTCAAGTTGTTGTCGAAAAATTTAGAATGCCTTTTATTGAATCGTCCCACATTTTTTCTACCTGTTCTTATCATAATATAATCACCGACCAAGTGTATTCCAAGGTTGAAAATTTTTAATCCATTAAAATATTCAATTCCCATAATATTATATTTAAACATAATAATTATACTTAATTGGTTTACTAAATTAATGTTACTTTAACGTTGTTGAATGTTATAAACATGTAATTGATGCCATGAGCTGGACTAAGGTTAAGTTTCGCTTGATTGGGTCATGTTTTATATCAGTTCTGACCTCCAGGCAATGTTTCATGACAATAATTGGGTCAAGTTTTAGCTTTATTGATTTGTTTTGAATACTTGCGTTTCATGTTTATTTTTTGTGAATACAGCAGGTACAAGTGTAAATTAAAAATTTATAACACCCCTGACAAGCGAAGGTTACAGAAATAACTAGAAAAGAGCTGATAACTTTCAAACGGCTGAACCGATTTTCTTGAATTATTATAGCTAAGAACACTCTCGATCAAGCCGCCTTTAAACAAAAAAACTAAATTAAAATCGGTTCATTAGTTTAGGAGCAGTCTACAGTCAGATACACAGATACACAGATACACGCGTCAAACTTATAACACCCCTTTTTTTTGAGTCGGGGGTTAAAAACGTATCCAAACTAACAAAGGATAATTGTGCCCGCCATATTATGACGTCCTAGCTAGAAATGTACTACTTTGATTCAATTTATTATTGGGTCTCCTCTCAGAATAAAAAGAGTTTAGGCCATAGTCCACTACGCTGATTTTCAGACATGCAGATTTCCTCTCCTTTGTACCTACTGATCGTACCGATTGGTTGCTAACTACTAATATTGGCAACAGCTTCTAATAAAGAGGTCAGGTTGATATAGGTACCTGCTATACCTCTACCTGTTTATCCTGTTTAATCTAGGACTAGGTATCTACATCATCAAGTGAGATCATCACAAAACTTGCCATCGATAAAAAACATTAATGCTTCAAGTTTGATCTTGGCACATAATAATAAAAATAATTATTATAACGAAATTAATATTTTGCAATCATCTTTTAAATCTATACAAATAGGTACAAATGTATAACATTAATGTGCTTTTGATTTAGAAATAATATCTTGCAATTATCTTCTACATACAACTTATACATTAGGTCTAAATATAAATAAATAAAATTGGTGTGATTTTTTAATAACAATTGCTTTACAGGTGGTACCTACAGCACATATTGTTATCAAAATCCGAACGCCCATAGATAAATCGTTTTTTATCGACTTATCATTTTGATTGACCTCTCGTATGCAGGTAGGATTTTGATTAGACAGGTAGGAGCTATTTAGTATAATTTTTATTTCGTGAAAATAAAGTGCATGATTCTTCTTCTGTAATCGCGGGCAAAAACTTGTCACAATTAAACTGAGAATATGTATACAAGTGTAAATTAAAAATTTATAACACCCCCGACAAGTGAAGGTTACAGTAATAACTAGAAAAGAGCTGATAACTTTCAAACGGCTGAACCGATTTTCTTGAATTATAGCTAAGAACAGTCTCGATCAAGCCACCTTTCAAACAAAAAAAAAACTAAAATAAAATCGGTTCATTAGTTTAGGAGCTACGATGCCACAGACAGATACACAGATACATACGTCAAACTTATAACACCCCTCTTTTTTGGTCGGGGGTTAATAAATAGGTAGGTCTCTTTATTTGGGGTCCGTTCATTGCGTCTTGCTGTCTACAGTCAGAGCGACGCAATGAACGGACAACTTCTTTTTTATTGCAGTGATAAAAAGACGAAGACAATAATGTAACTTTTTTAATTTTCACTTCACGCTATCTTCATGGCTCGTTAGCACTCGATTCTTTGATCGAAGATTCCATTCAAGCAGAACTTTTTTGGCGTCCAAGCATCAAGCGTGTTTTATGTTTGACGTAGAATACTTTTTTAACCGACTTTGAAAAAAGGTGGAGGTTCTCAATTCGTCGGAATCTTTTTTTTAAGTGTTCCGACACTCTAATAATTATTATGAGAACATTTATCTAATCAACTTAGTGTCCGTCTGTCTCAGAAGTTTCATTCTGTGTACGTCCTGAACATGAAAAGTCGAAGTCAAGTTTTTTTTACGTAGGCACGCAGAACTGAGAACTGAGTTTCTCATAAAGAGAATTGATTCTAATAATTAGTTTATGCCTTTAAAATGATTATGAGGTTACTTAGACAACTTCTGGAAAGAACTACTTACCGTCTACTAAATAGTGATCGTGATAGTTTTAGTAATTTAGTTTTAGTCGTTTTAGTTAGCATGGCTACGGAACCCTACACGCGTGCTCTATCACGCACTTGACCAGTTATTTTCTACGGAACTGTAAACAGAGGTGAAAGTAACGCGGAATTTTTATGACTGTTTTTAATATATTAATACTGGTTTTTAAAATCGCACAAATAATACTAACACACTTACAGATTTTATCAATCTAGGTAACGTATTGTAGTGGTTCTTAATTAAAGTTATGGAAATGTAATTAAACGTATGTTTAAAATAATTAAAATAACATTTTTTGCAAGATTTTATTTTTAGATCGTTCCAAAAGCTTTTCGGAGTCCTTAGCTGAAGGATAGTGCAAACATCAACATACATAGTTACTTATCTTACCTATGGAGGTTTTTTTTACCTATGGGCTTGGTATTCGGTGCCTACAGCCTTTCAAAAACTTTTTAAAGTCAGCTCATTAGGCTTTAGAAATCTGTTACAAAAACTCCTATTTAGTTTTATGAAGACCACCAGAGCCGAACATTTCATATTTTTCATACATAAATTATAATTTCGGAATGTAGGTGCTTATACAATGAGAGCTTTCATTTGAATAACAAATTAATTTTAATTAATCTTAATTTTAAGTTTTTATCATATTCATCAAATTGCATTTGGCTTGACGGTAAAAATGCGGAGCTCTGACGATTATGAAGGAACAGATGAACAGATAGACTCAAAGACAGCTAACTGTTAAATACATAACCTTCCAGTTTGTAGTCGGGTAATGCTTATACTTAGTGCGAGAACTACGAGAGCTTTTACGGTTTAAACTAAAATGGTGTTAAGATGCCCTTATTTGCTTTATCTGTATGCCATGCAAGCTGCACATACCTGCATCCTAACCGCTTATAAATAGAAAGTAGAAGTTATGAAGTCTCTTTGAAGATACGAAAGCGGGTACAAGATAATCTCTGAATATACTCGTAAATAACGCCGATAATGTCTACTCTCGCCATCTGAGCAATCGCTTAGTGAAGTACAACTAACGGCTGAAATTAAAATCAATCTATCTGTTATCTGTCGGTAAGTTACTTAGCAACGTTGTTATTCGTCAAAAATGGTTTGGTTTTTTTTTTACAAATAACAACGTTGCTAAGTAACTTATCTACAAGTTAAAGATTGAGCATTTATTTTATGTATCTACACACTAAATTACATGACATTTGACAATAGTTTATTCTTTCAAAATCTTCGTTTTCAAATCGACACAAACACCACAGTGGCAAAAATGTTGCCAGGTAGTTGTCTCTGTACTTCCTAATTCCTATACTTCCTCGCTACGCGTGTTGAGCCATGAGTGCTTTGATAAACGAGGCGTCCAAGATTCAGCGACCAGACAAGTCGAACCGTAAATATGTAAATATCTATAATAGTTTAGCTATAATTGATTGATAGATTTATTGAATTATAATAGTTATCTATAATTGATAAAATAAATAAAATCAATTTTGATTTCGAGCCGGGCAATTCGGGAATTTAAAATTTATAAATGGGTCTGAACTTAGGGGTCCATGAGGATTTGGTATGGTGGCTTCAAGCGTAGCTAGTAAGTTTGTACTCTACCGGAAAAGATGTGTCGCCAAGCGATTTAGCGTCCAGTACGATTTTATCATACTTAGAAAATATTTTCATGTTCCCAGAGAAAACCTGACTAACGAGTAAACAAATTGTCTGATAACTCGCTTATCTTAAGCTATGAAACTTCTATAACTTGTAAGGCAGGATTTCAGCAGTTAGCAATCACAACTTTCCTGACCACATCACGAGGTCAATGCTACTAGACACTGCACTAGAAGGTACTTATCTTAAGTGCATTAGGATGTTCTGTTTAGGATATGTACATAACGTACTACACAATATGTTTAGATCTGGGAACCATCTCCAAAAAGAGTATGTGCACAAGATTTAAATCTACGAATTCTGTAAAATTGATCTTATGCGAGGATTTTGTTTCTAAACTGGTTGTATATACAGTTTTCACCTTCTCTGCTAGTGTCTTAGCTTTAGAAATAACGAATACATTTACAGTTTAAAAAAATCTAATGCCAAAAGATATAATTGGCTATTTATAATCAAATCGGTCGTTAAGAGCTATGCTTCATACCTAGATATTATATTCGTGATTTTGGATATTTGCATGGGGAATATGTCGCGAATGATTCGCATAGGTAGGTAAGTGACGGTAGATCTAAACAATTGAAATTATGCCTACATTAAAATTTTTGCGACCAATATAAACCATAAAATATTCGCCATCGCATTGAAGTAGAGTTATGTAAAAAACTCTGCACCATTTCTATAAAAGGGTATCACGGTTATCTAGCGTTGAATAGTTAAAAGGTTAGGCATTATTTATGAAGATAGACCTTGTCACAAATAGTTGGCGCTGCGATGGTGCGACCCCACGGATGTGCCTCGCCGTGATATGCCAGTAGTGTTGCCACAGGTGTACGTTTGATAATGCAACCTTCAGAGCTTAGTACTTAGTACTAGGGTTAAAGTTCGGTGGACAATGGACATAATATTAGATGAAAGTTGAAATCTGAGCCTAACTATAACGAATTTTTTATTTATTCTAAGTTTAAGCACCAGAGTTTATCGATTACAGACAAACAAACAAATCTTTCTCTTTATAATATTAGTTATAGATGATATTGGAGTATCTATGTTCTTGAAGAGGACAATATTACTCTATAATAGGAATACTTAAAAGCCACTCCTAAGTTGAAGAATACAGGCTGACCCACGATCTTCAGTTTCCCAGTGCAAATCATTAACTCGAACAAATTATAAAGACATGACTAATTCGCTAGCAACAATAGAATTGCCAGGCAAATGTCTGAATAACTATCGTAGCACACTTTCTCTTCAAAATCTTATTCACGACGTTCCCATACATTTGAGGACATTCATTCCGAGTCAATCAATATGAGATATTGTATTTTCATCGGGCTTTTGTTCAGGCTATAATATGAAGCTTATTATGTCTATCAAGTCTCATTATTTCAAGGCACGTCGTAGCTTTGTAAGAGTTTGGCTGCTTTTATAATATCATGACGGCTTTTGCAAGGCTTGCAGTATGCGCAAGAACCACAAAATGCGTATTTTTTAGTGCTGAAAATGAGAGTGAGATCAGCAGCATCAGACGTACCGAAATGTGCGTATAGACTATAGAGGAAGTATTTGGGAACAAAGGTAAAGGGCGTCGACTTAAGTTGAAGCTCTCAACATTTTTTTGATACAATCGATGCAGCCATATACCTACTTAGTTAGTTTTTCCTTATTTTGAAGAAAAGGTCAACAAGTAGCATCTTGCTGAAATGCGTAATAGGCGCACTATACGTGGTTCATACGATGTTACCGCGAACTGATATTAAAATCATGATAGGTGTGAAAAACTTAATCACGTCGCTTACGCGTTTCTTCAACGATCTGTTTGTCTTTTAAGCAAACTCAAGAAAAATAAACTATAGTCACATGCATTTTTAGTATTGAAAAATGAAAATGTTTGTATTAGTAATAGCAAATACCTACCTAATTACATCCATAATTAAAAAAAGATTTACCTACGAAGAAACTAACACCTAACTAATATAATAATATTCTTTTTATCTTATTGAAAAAGACAGGTTTTTTAACCATTGTGTTCGCCCGATTAAAAAATATAAGAAAATATTTTTTTCTTATTTTAATTTTGTTTAATTAACATAAGGATCTACAGTAAATAATAAGTAATAACCTTTCATATTTGTCATGTAAAGTAGGTATGCGATAAATTTAGTTTTAATGAATTACTTTCACAGGTGAAGGTTCAGGTAGAAATCTCCGCGGCTAATGAGACAGGCTTTCTAACCTTAGCCTTTTCCTTTCCCGTGAAACTTAATTAGGAACGAATAATGTTTTGTTGATTCGTTGTTAAATCCCACACTGCTTAGTTTTGAGGACACGGTATGTGCGTTACCGTACGAGCAAACATACCTAGTACCTATCCATACAATTTTGACAGATTAACGTATGTTTGTTGTTAGGTTTTCGAAACCTTACTCTAACGACACACCAAAAATTGTTAATACTGAACCAGCCAATTTCAAATGAGTTTAATGACTTTCATTTCGTGGTGATCACTGAGTTAGTAATTCACCCCGCAGGTTCTAGCTGGTGCTGCATTTTTGCTAGCCAAGAATGTTGCTTGGCTAAAGAATAGAAGTAAGTATAAGGATGCCTTGCAATTTTGCAATAATTAAGTCTATAGAAAACAAAGGTTAGTTAAAATAACCTTTGCACATCACTGCGAAGTAAAATTATGCAAACGACCGTTTCTATGGCATTACTGGCAATTTACAATACTATTAAGTGGAAATAATAATGCTTATGTTAGAATTCATGAATCGGTATGCTACAATTTAAAGATTCTTCGCTTGTGCACAGTAAAATAAATCTTACAATTATCTAGATACTGTCGGTTTTTGCTTAAATCCCAATAATAAAGTATAAATCCTCGTGCAAAGCTACAGATGAATTTACATTAATCTATCTTTAAAAGTTAATAATACTCACACACGGCGCATCGAATGTCCTTACGGCGAAATAAGTAATTATATAATTATGAAACCTTGATACAAGTGCGAAATCACAATTAAGTACGCCTTAAACCCCGGGTAAAGCGGTTACACGTTTCTCCAAGACGTTATATGCGTTTTGTTTACCCTTTAAATAAGCTTGGAACAAACACTACTACAATATAGTACACTAGCTGATGCCCGCGACTTCGTCCGCGTGGGCTTACGTTTTTCGAAATCCCGCGGGAACTCTTTGATTTTCCAGGATGAAAAGTAGCCTATGTGTTAATTCAGAGTATAATCTATCTCCATTCCCAGCCAAATCCATCCAGTAGTTTTTGCGTGAAGGAGTAACAAACATACAGACACACACACACACACACACAAACTTTCGCCTTTATAATATTAGTGTGAAGTGTGATAGTGTGATTACTCGCTCATACTTGTACAAGTTTTATCCTGCGTTAATCATAGAAAATATTAAGGGCGAATGAGTGCGCTTCGTATTTTCGGTATTTATGTGTGCACAGGCCTTATGAAGATGAGCTGTACCGCTATTCAGGAGAATTGCGACAGAGTTCGTACCTATTGAAACGCTGTAAATGTCAGCCAAGTTTAGTTTTTGCCCCTTACTGAATTGTGTGTAAAGGGCACAGGCTACCAAGTCTGTGTGAACAAACATTGCCTGTATAAATATAGGTTATATATCTAGAACGCATTTTTTTTTTAACCATGAATGTGTGTTTTTAGCAAAAATTGTACAGTATAGATTAGCTGTAACAATCGCGATTTATTTTCCAAGAATAAATTAAAACGCTTGAAATAACTATAAACCACAAAATAAACTAAGTTGAAATTGTGTACCTAGCTTATTTTTAACCACAGATAAGGTCTGTAATATACGAGTACATACAATATAACATTATATTCATTAAAATATTTGTAAAAGAACAATTATCATGTTTTGGGTATATCCAAAACTTTTACTGATTAATCCAAATCCTTAATTAACTCTATGTTTTGTACTGTTGACGAGACTTTTGTAAGTACCAACAGAAACTTTAACACGAATGAGTCTTATGTTAATTGTCGAAATGCATGCAAATATAATTAAAACCGTTATTTACAGTAAGAGCTCACACATTTTTTGCAGTTTTGGCTAGGTCAGTGGCCTATACCTACCAGTGATTTACTCGTATTTAGCGTTTATTCGCAAACCTGTTAGCTTCTAAGTAAGCTTTGGAACACATGTCGCATGAGGAATACAAATAGCCTGTTTTGTCTTTTACATACCAGTTTTACGATAACTACGAGAAAATACGAAAAGTACATAAAAAGTAAATGTTACATATAGTAAATACATATACTTAATATGTTTACATATATACCTTTTTACATATGGTTAATTATACTAGTCTTCCGTACCATAATGCTAGTACATGAATTGCACCACGGAACACGATTCCTTTTGATGTCATTATGTAGGTAGATAGATGGCAATGCGCAAATCACGAGTATGGCTGCGTTTGTTGTTGCAACTTTTACTTTTCTTCGTCATTTACGTACAACATACCTTAATAACCTTCGATAGCTCAAATTATTATTGGAATCCATTTGGTTCCAAGTTTAGCCTTCAACGGATAAATATTTCCGTAGATTTACAAACTTAGCTTGCGAGAGGAATAGCATCTAGCAAACAGGTGGATGACTTTAGGGCCGTTAGCTAATTTGCAAAATCTCTTATTAGTCAGTGACTCACTGATTGGGTAACAAGGTCATAAGCGATGATAACCTAGTGGTTATAGACGTCGGCCTTTTAGTCGGGGGTCCGGGACGTCTAATTTTGCAGAGTTATTAGTTAAGCAACTACAAATATCACTTGCTTTATCGGCGAAGGAAAAAATCGTGAGGAAACCTGCATGCCTGAGAGTTCTCCATATGGTTCTCAATGGTGTGTGAACATGCGATGGCGAGTGAACCGGCGATGGGTTGATCATGATGATTGTCTATGCTTAATAAGCTACGCTCACCTCGTATATGCATGCAGATCAAGGCACAGCATTCAGTACTTAATTGGGTTATAGAGCAGAAGGATGCACACAACCATGCCCCCTGCACAACGCTGCTGATAATGCTGCCGTAAGGGATGAAGTTCTTGATCGTTTGAAAAAGTAATGTTGGCAGCCCTATCGACCACTTTTCTCTTTATTGTCTATGCTCAATAAACTATTCTCACCTGTAAGCATGTACGTGGACAGGGCAGCCAGTGATCGGGTTGTAGAGCAGGAGGACGCACGCGACAACATCACCTTGCACTACAGCGCTGGTGATGCTGCCGTGAGGAATGAAGTGCTTGATCGTTTGCTGCTTGCCCTTCGACGTCACATTCTGGATGATCTTGAGACCTTTGTGGGATACCTGTACAGTAAAAATATATTTATTATGTTTAGTTAGGAAACAGAAAATTATGGATTCCATGATTTTATGATGATGTATGACCACGACTTCCACATGTATTCAGGTTATTTAAGAAGCCCGCGGGAACTCTTTGATTTCCGGGATAAAATGTAGTCTATATCCATCTTCGGGATGCAAGCTATCTTTGTTGTTACAATTTCGTCACAGATGGCGTTTTAAAATGTTATGGAAACTCTTAAATTTTCTGGGACAAAAAATAGTCAATGTTCTTTGCCGGGACGCAAGCTATCCCTGTACCAGATTTTAGTTAAACCCGGATGAAAGGATGGACCCTGATATACTGGGAGACAGACAAACACACTTTCGCATTTATGATAATACATATTAGTATGGATTTCTTGTATTACCTGTAGCGTAACCTTAAAAGGTTCCAAGTCTCTGGCTCTCTCCTCCAGCAATCGTATGGCGGGCAGAGCGAACTCTTCCCCTCTCAGGCCACGCGACTCCTGCGCACCCAGGAACCACACGTAGTACGAAGCTTTCTTTATGTCCTTCTTGAGTCGCAACGCCATTTTGGTAAGGGACGTTGGGCTCCTATGTCATTGTTGAATATCTGGAATAAAAGAGAAAAAAATTATATTATCAATTATTATAAACTTTTAGATAACTAGACACAACTCGCGACGGCAACTGCACTGTCGGGACGTCAAATTACAGGTCGTAATTTCCATGCGCGATTACTGTGTCAAGCGCTTTCATAGATGAGGGAAGCCAAAGGTAAAACCTTGTTTTGTACCACTACTACTAAACACACAGGAATAAATCACACTAATATTATAAAGGCGAAAGTTTGTATGTGTGTGTGTGTGTGTGTGTGTGTGTGTGTGTGTGTGTGTGTGTGTGTGTGTGTGTGTGTGTGTGTATGTTTGTTACTCCTTCACGTAAAAACTACGGGACGGATTTGGCTGAAATTTGGAATGGAGATAGATAATGTCCTGGATTAGCACATAGGCTACTTTTTATCCCGGAAAATCAAAGAGTTCCCACGGGATTTCGAAAAACCTAAATCCACGCGGGCGAAGTCGCGGGCATCGGCTAGTACCTACTAAAGTTCTTACTGTTTCTTTGAACAAAACATCATATTTATGCTTGGTTCTACCAAATGCTTTTATATTTTGCCCTCGTATATACATATAGCAACGTCGTACTCATAAATAATAAGGAGCAATTACTTTTGTTTAGTAATAATAATTAATTATATGTTTTGGATTTGGTGTTCATAGGCAAAAAAAATTATTATATATCTCATACTTAACATTTTTTGAATTATTTAATAATAACATGTTATTTTATCTGTAATTATTTATAATGAATGGAGGAAATAACACGGTCTTGCTGTAATGAATTATTTCGTATGTTTCAACTTTTATCTACTAAAATCGATAAATATCTTATAGTTTCTAAAAGTTCCATGAGAATTAATTTAGGTATTCAAGTATCGTAGAGTTTTAAAATTCAGCACCGGTTACATGACCTGTACATTGGACATGTAACAAATTGACCATAATAAAATTAGCTATGTCAGACCACGTAACAGTTGCAAAATAAGGGCATTGGACTTAGGCCTTCTGACGATACGTAAATTGAATAGATATAAATATATGTAAGTTGCGACGTCATGCAGTCGTTTCTACACTATTTCTTCATGATTTAACTACATAATCTGTATTATTAAACCACTAAATTAATTAAATCCATTGGGAAATACGATTCAAATGCAAAGTAGTTTAGCAAATACCGATTTCATGTCGGAACTTCATTTGAATATGCGAATTAAGTTATGAAAAAGTATTGGAAAGTATGAAAAAGTATTGAATTATCTAACATTGAACTTTTACTGGAATCGAATCGTAGGTATGGTTTAAACAATGAGAAACCAATAATCCATTCTCAACCACGTGAACTAGCCTGAAAAGAATTAGAATATTGTGACATTGAACGGAAAAATAATTGTTATAAATAGGTACACTGGATAGGGCTGTGTTACACAGGCAATATCGAAGTCTTATGGACTTAAATATCAAGAATAACATCCGATTCTAAATCCGGAGGACCACATGAATAAATAAAATTCAAATCACGTGTTTATAGCGATGTTGGTATATAAGTTCTGATTTTGATTGTGATGAATGAAATATTACTTAGAAAAGGTGGGAAGTAATAATTATTTTTACTCTCATTATGTTGCCTATCAAAAATTATTGATATCTATAACCCGGTATGTGATGTCACCTCAGTAAAAAATTGCGATGTCGACCTGTCGCAAACAATAGGTATAGATAGGTACATAAGAGACTTTTTCTTCTCGACGAGATCATATTTTATTAATATGTGAGCGTGATAGGTAAAAAGTTGTCAATAGATGAGAAAAAAAACTTTAATATTAATGATATAAATATTATATTTATTGTATTATTGTTGATTAATGCTGTATTTTCTCTATTGTATGAGAATGAAAATATTGTATCATCGACCGTAACAATAGTTACGGTCTTCATATAATAAAAGATAATAAATAATGTGCGAATATATCTATACCGGAAAACTCTTTCTATACCTGTTTAGTTGTTAGGGTTCCGTACTCAAAGGGTGCCAACGGGACCCTATTACTAAGACTCCGCTGTCCGTCCGTCCATATGTCTGTCAGCGGGCTGTATCTCGTGAACCGTAATAGGTAGAGTTAAAATTTTCTATAATAATAGTTATTCGCTATAACAACAAATAATAAGAATTTCATTAAAATTTAAAAAAAAGTTTTATTTGTTGTACGGTGGTACGGAACCCTTCGTGTGCAACTTCGATTCGTACTTGATTTCACTTGTAATGTGCCTGCGATTTCACTTGTAATAGGTAAGGATGGTAAGTAGGGTCCCAGTATAAACCGTAACAACGAGCAACAAGTAAACGCATTACTTGAGTGTACCAAAAAGAACGTTTCCGTTTTAGGCGATAGAAATAAACGCAAATATAAAGAAGAAGATTTCGTGGTCTTGAAGGAAAACTGAGATTTTCCAGATTATGTAACAATAAAGTAACAACCTACCTACCAACTATAAATGACGTCTTTAATCTTAGTTCTCCACTTACTGGGTTATAATTTGCGGTCAAGCGGTGAACCATCAAACTATAAAAATAAAAGGAATACAAGATTACATAATTAATTCAGTCCTAGACATGTGACAACGTTTTTTAGATTCAATACCACTACGCTTAGCATGAATATTTAGTATTTTACAACGAAATTCAACATCCAAATCCGTGAGTTACGAGTATATCTATAGAATTGCTCCTAGTGAAAGCTTTCTTATTAGGGATAGGATAACATTTTATATTTTACCTATTTTGACTTTCCATGAAGTATGTAAGCTCGGCCTCAGAATTCGAGTAGCAACCGCGAAACTAGTGCTTCAAAAACCTGTCGCTGTTATGACCTTTTTCTATAAATAACCACACACACCTAACGCATGTGCATAACCGTGCCACGCGGAAGCGGATATGATCATTAAGGTGCTAAACGATTTACGGGCTTTTACTGTACAACTGCAGATGTAAGTACCTATATATAGGTGATCTGGATTAAAGCACTAGGTCTGAAACTATATTCTGAATAGTTACTATAGTCATCATGTATATTGAAAACAGTTGACCGCTTGTGTATTACGAATTCTCTCACGCATTCGTTGCTTCACTTGTTCTCAAACCTTGACTCCTTTTCTTAACACTAAGAACACACGAAATCTGCAAACGCTAACAAAAACTAATAAAATTGCTCAATACATACTCCTTAGAGATTTAATTACCGCATGCACTTATTTTTACTTGATACTTCTTTTTTATGAGCTTTATAATTAATATATTTTGTTATTATTACTTAAGTAGTTTTTTTGTTACGTTAAATTGCATCAAGGAGTTACATCTCTCCTAAATCAACTCAAGCGCAGTGACACGAATGCCCATCTCACACGCAATTTTCCAGATTCGATTTCCCGTCAGGTCAATGCAGACCTGAGTTCAAAAAAATTTATTACGATGTATGTATCGAACATACAAACAAAAAGACTAACAAGATAGTGAGTGATAATAAAAACATTTTAAAAATGTCTGTATTCGACCCATAATAATATGATGTATGTATGTTTGTTTGCAATTTGCTGCTAACTTTATCTACCTATATATGGTGTCGAGTTTGTAGAATATGTATAAGAAACTACAAAATGTCAGTTTTTTCGAGACCGTCAAACGATGCTCGCCGGACTTTCATACATGTACAAAAAAAAATATTTTTCAACTTTATAGTGTTAAAGTCTATTCTAATTTCTATTTTTTTTTAATGTTTAAACCATGGTTGCAAGCACACTTGTCCATGATTGAGTATCGTTTGCCTTTACCTAATATAATAGAATTCAAAATTGAATATTAAATAAAATAGAAATCCGACTGCGCAGCTATTTGAAAGTCTTTTTTAAGTTGTTAGAGACATTTTCTCTCACATTTTGAGGTCACAAGCAAAACAGCAAAGTATGCAAATGCTGTGACCAAGTCAAGTAGGTATTCGTGTCGAGAGTAGCGACAAGGACGAAAACCTTGCTTACTTCGATAAAAGCTTAGGAGTGCTAGTAAAGATAGCTGTGACGTTATAGCTTGTTTATTTTGCATTTAATTATAAAGTTAGCTACCTACAAACATCCTACAAACTATGAAGTAATAGTTCTTTCATCATCATGGATCAACACTTCACCGGCTCACTACAGGGTCTCCTCTCACATTCAAATTCAAATTATTTTTATTCAATTAGACTTTTACAAGTACTTTTGAATCGTCAAGAGCATCTACCACTACCTGAGGGATAAGATCCGAAATGAGGAGATCCGCAGGAGAACCAAGGTCACTGACATAGCCCAAACTATTAGCAAGCTGAAGTGGCAGTGGGCAGGCCGTGCCTGTCGTAGTGTGGGACGCCCTCCAGCACGATGGACCGACGATATAAAGCGGCTGGCGGGAAGTGGCTGGATGAGGAAGGCTGAGGACCGGGTGTGGTGGCGCTCTTTAGGGAAGGCCTATGTCCAGCAGTGGACGTCCGCAGGCTGACGATGATGATGATGATCTACCACTTGTTCTCAGTATGAGAAGGGTGTAGCCACTAGCCATAATCCACCAAGCAGACCATGTGCGGATCGCCAGACTTCACACATCATTAGAACATTATGGAGAACTTTTAGGCATTCCGGTTTCCTCACTCACATAGTGATAAAACCGGCGCGGCGTGTCTACAAGTTCTCCTTTCCTTCATCGTTATAGCAAGTAATTTTAATTGCTTAAGACGGACATAACTCCGAAAAGTTAAAGGTGCATGTCCGGGATCGAATCCCCAACCTCCCGAACAAGAGGCGGACGTCTTTACCATTAGGCTATCACGGCTCAATAGTTCCTTACTAAAAAGTAAAAATGGATCAGTTTACCTCCCCGAAATTAGCTCCGGTATTTATGTGTCTGATACAGTAATTCAGAATTACAAGGGCGTTCCATCAAAACAAAAGTTAAAATCTATGGTTACTCATCTCTAAAAATTCTTATAGATACGTTATCTCACCTTTATCTAAAGTGGATGTTTTCAAACATATTGAGATTTAGGAAACATCCATCTTTACTTATCAGCATTCTTTAGATTATCTGAGGAATTTCGTAATGCTAGAGACTTTACGAAAAGCGGGAATACCTGTGTTATTTTGATACCTGTCAGTGAGGCGCATATTATTTACATAAATGATGGAGAAAGGTTTGAGAAACTATGGTGTCGATTTTGTAGAAAAGCGTTTTCTATAGAAGCGACACCTATCAAAATTTTATAAAATCCAAAACCAAGCTCGAAAATCAGTAGGTACAAACTGCCACTCTTTGTCTCAAAATCAATTATCGGCAAACGAAATCATCTAAATTTTTTTATGTACCTAGTTACCTACCTACCTATTTAATTTTTTAAAGCAAAAAAACACAAATATAAATAAAATCTCCACCTTTTGCGATAGCCAATCCCCTGAAATCTTTAATTCGCGGTTGAGAAATTACAGACTAGACTTTTTGCTAAGGATTCTTTATGTATGAGATCCAAGTCTAATTTTACTTATTATCAGACACAGCACACCTTTTTGCAGCATTAACAATTGTAACTCCATTACATAAGGTCTTATTTCTATATTACTAAGGTAGGTAGGTATAATTATTGCAAGGTGGTAAAAAACCGAACAATTGTTAGGTACGTTTGCAGGAGAATACCAGTACCTATAGGTATCACTGCCTATACGTTATAAAATATAGAAGTAGAACTAATACTTCTAGTATTACTACACTAGATGATGCCCGCGACGTCGTATGAGTAGGTACGTTCTTGAAGAAATTATACTAAAAATCCGTTTACATACACATTTCTAAAACAAGTGTAAATTAAAAATTTATAACACCCCCAACAAGTGAAGGTTACAGTAACTAGAAAAGAGCTGATAACTTTCAATCGGCTGAACCGATTTTCTTGAATTAAAGCTAAGAACACTCTCGATCAAGCCACCTTTCAAACAAAATAAAACTAAATTAAAATCGGTTCATTAGTTTAGGAACTACGATGCCACAGACAGATACACAGCTACACAGATACACACGTCAAACTTATAACACCCCTCATTTTGGGTCGGGGGTTAATAAATCATGAACGATATATTAATTAAAAATTTTAACCGATTTCTAAAAATGATCAATTCAGCGCATTTTTTCTATTTACTTATGTATTATGTTCACCGATTTCTCCCTTTCCGGAGCGAATTACAAGATTTTTTTAAAAAGTCTAAACTAACTTTGATAAAAACAATTGATGAGTTTTAGCTGTATTTAGCTGCAATTTGGTAAATTGTTGATGAAAACCGCGAAAACGTTGTACCTACTTACGTAAAATTGTTCTGGTTTATGGATATTTTTTCTAAAATGTGGTCAAATAAGTATGCACATAATTTCAACTAGTTTGAAGTTCAAGGCCTGCTACGTAATGTGATACTCATCATTAAGAATGTCAAACATAAACATATGAATATAAATCGAGGTGGACCGTATTTACTATTTAAAACGCGCTATAACAGCGCGGCGCGCCAGCATCAGCGCGATAAGACATCAATTTCTATATTTTCCCTTATAATAAGGCCTGTTTCTTAGCTTTATTTTATATCCCAATAAAGCTAAAAATGCCTAGTATCATGATTCAACAAATCATTTCAATTTCAACTTTACCAGAAACTACGAGCTTAATTTGCTAACCAGAGACATACAAATCTGTAAAATGCACCCTAAACATGCAGGAAAATCCAGCCACCAAGCAAGAAATACCATATATCTCCCAAAGCTCCGTACCAGCACGGTGATTTTGCGTGGTGGTGATGTGTATTGATTGCTCGGTGACTGGCTTTTCCTGCATGTTTAGCTGTGGGAAGGCGGACGGTGGATCGCATGCTGCATATTGCATCATACAGTTTTGTCTACTTTCACCAGGCTACCGGAAAGTAACGCCTGCTTCTATACAGCAGTTCCGACTTTGGCTGCGAATAGTCTTATCTACGAGTTGAAGCGACCTGTAGCACGCCATACTGCAGCGTAGGATTGCCGCCGACGACGCGACGGAATACATTGCAGGAATACCGGTATACATTGCAGGAATACATTGTAGGAATGCAGCGTAGGATTGCTCCAATACGCACTTATAGCATTGCGAATACAGTGATCGCAGAACAAATAGTCTAATCTGAAGTTGCAACACGGCGGCCTGGGCAGGTCATAGGCTAAGGATTAAATACACATGTCCAGCTGAGATCTAAATCTGTTCTTGTACAATGGGCAGTCATAGGTACGCCTCGTGTCAGATTAGACCATAGACTTACAATTTTTTCGCTACGCACATAGACTATCTATTTGTTTCGCTCGTACTATTCTAGGGGCGCGTTAGATACCTTACCGTTTACGATTCAATCTGAATTTAGAATTGAACTAAAATTAATTTTAAAAAGAAACAGATATCCATTATTAGTATTTACCAAATCGATGTACTCGTAATAATAAGTGTTCAAACTCGCCTGGAGCAGGATATCGATAGACCATTAAAATAGTTTATGTCCAGGCTGCGAGTGCTAACTTCCTTGCCCAGGAAATAATCAAGCGCTCGCTAACCGGTCCAGAGACAAGATAACGGGATACGTGCAACTGAAATAATGTATTGAGCATCCCGTGCACAATCTTAGTACAGAAACTATGTATTCATATTGACTACTACTAATGCCCGCGATTGCGTCTGAGCGAATTTAGGTTTTTAAAATCCTGTAGAAACTTTTTAGTTTTCCAAGATAGTTGCCTATGCCACTCTCCAGGTGTTTAGTCCATGTAAAAATTCACGGTACATCCAATAAACCAAACCAACATACAACCATGAGAGAGTCTTGTGCAGAGATATAGCATTAATAGATTTGACATAGGTAGTTTTACGAGTCTGTTAACTACACCGACAGCAGAAGGATTCAAGTCTATTATTGATGTATTTCTGCATAGGCAGTAATATCTCTCCACTTGTATCTGTTGCATTCCACTATGTTATTTAGAATGTAATTTAGGTTACGATGGGGCTGGCGTGTCCGTGTCGGACAAAAGTCCCAAAAAAATAAAGATTTAAAAAAAAAACCATACTTTCGCATTTTATTAAGGGTAGTGACCTTTTTTGTTTAAGAACCTTTGCACAAGACGATGTTTTTGATGTCCATCGAGCATTTTATGAACTCACACCACACATGATCAATGATGTCCACGACTTCACTAAGCAACATTTTGTTTAAAATTTTAAACCAGACTCCACTCCACCTGCGTTGTATCACGTCAGAATGTTAATCGAAAATTAATCAAAGGGCATTCACCTTAGATAACGCTTAGCTATAGTACCTACTCTTTGGAATTCCATAGTAACCTGATTACTTCAACTGACGTCATAACTTTGTTTACAAAACTTGGCTAAGGCTTGATGACCATCTAATTAGTAGAGAAAGATAAGAAAAGACAAATGGTATTGAGTTACACATTGAGTAACATTATTTTGTAGTAAAACCACAATTAGGCAGTTTGTAATGCTATAAATATTTTTTATTGCCGTCGAACACCATTATAGCACCACTGTGAAATTCACACGTATCTGTGATCAAAGCGTCAACAAAAACATTCTTTTTGAATAACGGGTAAGATAAAATAAAACAGGTTGTACGAGTAAAATTGTTGTCCCTAGCGCGCGCCCAGCGCGGCTCTTTCTATAGAAACGTCGTATCTACTGAGCTTGGTTTTAATTTAAATATTAATTAACCAATCAACGAAACGTAGAAACGTTCTAGAAACAAATGAATGAAATGAGTCAATACTTTATCAGATTTCCTTAAAAAGGTACTCTATAGGTAATATCGATATAGAATGTACTAATTGTTTATTGAAGAAGGGTTAAGTTTAGGCCGGGGATACACCTGTAAGTTTTACTTCCCTAAGTAGCTTACATAATTATAACTTACGACTTTAATAAATAATATATTTACCAAAGTTTGTCGATTAATTACGTAAGCTACTTATGTAAGTAAAACTTACAGGTGTAATCGCGGCCTTAAAATAAAACATATTGCAAAATTGCTTTGTTTGAAATGTGCCTACAAACTTTTGACGAACAAAATAGGTTGATAGGAAATAGAAATACACATTTATTTTGTCTGTCTTCTAACGCCGGTAATGAAGTTTCACTTTAAAAATATTATAGTTTCTAAAATAGCACGCAAAACCTAATAAATAAAATTAACGGAAACAACATTGCAGCTGATGTTATTTACAGTTTAATCAATCACATGTTATCTATTTAAAAGGTATATAACAATGAAATATTATATCGGTTTGTACATTTAAATGTGTTACCTCCGCATGTTTTTGTTAACGCTACCTGCTATCTCTACAGTTATAATATGCGCAAGAGAACATTAAATTACAACTATTATTCTTACAACTGGTCCAAGGTTTGGTGCTCGGTTCACGCGTAAATAATTTGAATTACACTGCAGTAATCATAATAGACACATAATTACCTAACGGCCATTCTATAGAAAATTATGAGTTAGAATGTAATTTAAAATATACACGCGACGTATTTTAAAGTTCTTTGAGTAATTTGTCAACTTTTCGTAACTTTTAATATTACTGAAAGCAGGGTTCCTCTTTTCTGTAACTCACCGAAGGATAAAAATATAAAATTTGAAAGATCGCGAACTCACTATGTTTAAGGATAAAATTAAAAGAGTAGGTAATAAAATTAAGCACCTTAATTTAAAAATATAAAATAGTAGAGGTGTATGTTTTAAATATGACATATTAGATCAAGATGCATGCAGTTAATGTACCAGGCCAATTAAATCGTCTATTAGACGATAGGTTCTGCATCAGTCAATTTCAATCAAGAGTGATGAATGATTGATGGGGCAGATCATTATCCAGATATTTTTCATACAACACAGTAGTGACTGGTAAAACTGACAAAAGAAACTATGGACGCCGACAAGCAGTCGAGTCTTTTTGTGTTTATGTATGTAGTTATAAGTATAGTTTATTTGCATCTACCTATTCTAAGCATTTTAGCTTACCATCACATTTCCAAAATGGAAATCTTTTACAATGATAAACTGTATTAAGTACACACAACTTTCTGTTGAAACGTATCGCCAAAGCAGTACAAATAGAGACAAAGGAGTGGCAGGTATTTTTGTCAGTGCTTTTGATTACAATGAAAATTATTGGGACATTGGCACTTGATCACAAACGAAAGAGAAAGTGCTAACGTAAGAAAGATATAAACTGGCAAGTGATGAATCAATGACCATAACGATACGTTTTAATAATTTTACTTCTCACTTTTTGAGAGTCGGTTTCACTTCCGTCTATCTACTTGTTATATTTTTTTTTGTTGACAAGTTTTCGCTTGACTACGATCTTTATCTCCCTTTATACATTCTCTAAACATAGGCTTGCTTTCAACACTGACGCAGAGGTGAAATTCAAAGGAAATGGAAACATCAAATTAGGCTTAATAAACGTTATGTTAAAACCGTGGCATCTCTTAAAGAATTTTATTTTTAATTGCTTCACTTTAGTTAAAATGTTGCGATGAATGATTCTAGCAATTATCTAATGAACCGATGACTTCATGGAATACAATATGTTAAGTATCTGAGATTCTTTCCGGCCTTACTCAGTAGAATCTTTCACTAACCAGTGGTAGAGTCTGAACCGTAAGTTGGATCGCATAAAATAATTATCTTTTTTTTTTTTTGATTCTTATGAAACTTCGCACAGGAATTTTATTCTCACGGCAACAAAACTTTATGTAGGTAGCTCAGAATTCAAACTCTTCAATTTTAGTGATGCGGGGGTAGGTATTAGGTAACCACCAAAACCACGCGCCTCTCAGATTTCTGCAGATTATAAATAAAGTAGAGTTTGATAATATTATATTTCGGGTTCCAACTCCTCAATTCTGGTGCTGTTGGTGTAATTTCTATCCTAATCGGCAGAGCTTCAATACTCATGGTTTAAATGTACTTAAACCATGAGTATTGAAGCTCTGCCGATTAGGATATTATGAAAATATCTAACAGATATTACAACTTTAAGGTTGTAATGTTAATTGACTTGGTTCTGTGTTAGATTTAAATGCGATCTCAATCATTAATAGTTCGTTATATGAAAACGTGTTCTCAATAAAAAAGCGACGGATATTGCCAAATTCGATAAAACTCTTGATTGATTTAGAACGGATAATGTTAGCTGTTGGTTTGCCTTTTATCGTTAGTGGGGCATATTTTGTTGCATAAATGCGGCACCGTTTAAAAGCAAGTTTTATAGAACTTTCGCTCTTCTATGGAAAATTTAAATTGATAGGATATAGTCGATATGTAATTTTAAAATCTGGAAACCGCGATTTGACATACTTACTTATATCTATTTAAAATAGCTATTCCTCTTTTGTCTGTTGTATTATTAATACTCACAAAGTCTACACAGGTTTCTTTTTTTAGTGGCGGAAAGGGGTCATCCATGATAAAGAAAGCTGAGGATCAAGCATGTTAGCACTTGTTATAGAAGGCCTATATTCGTATAAAATATGTGGTCATGAGTCATGACTAATTACTTATAAGTTATTACAGATTACTTCTACTACTTAGATTCCTCGGCTTATCCTTTTTATCCACCTTAAAACGGCCACTGTAGGATGTATACTCAGAAACGTGTCCCGTCTATTCATCCCGGACGCGAATTTTTAAAATTTTTTAGTCCGGGATATACGTTACCTACAAACCCTAGGGCAGCTTTATAAGGGTCGCTAAACAGAATAACCCAGTTCCTCAATGTTGAGCGATTTCGCTGATGTAGCCATGAGTATGATATCCGTGGCTGTATACTCGAAATAATTTGCAGATTTCCCGCAAATAACTGCACAGGCACGTGTAAGTACTATGTTTCTGTAGACTAGCCTAGTATTGCATTACATACAGGCAGTCGCTGTCGGCACTCAAGCCTGTCCTACTGTACCAGTAACAAGGCAGATGAAAGTAAGCCGACTAGTACTTCCGCTATAGGAAGTTACGTCAGTAACTGGACAAGTGTACGGCGATTGCAGGCAATATATTATTAATCGATTACAAATATTAAGCAAATTATGTCTGCTGGTTTATAATATACTCAATATTAAATACTTTTCTTTACTTAAACAGGTAAATAATTACTTAGGTACATTATGTACCAATCGTATGTAGGAAATATGACATTTTATTGTACCACAACTCATAAGAACATAAGTATTACAGACACTCAAAAAGAGATAAATAACCGTGGCTATAAAATCTGAAGAGTTTATGTATATTAAACTGGTCATGAGTCTTGACACTCAGAGAAGAAAGCTTTCCTATAAAATTATGAAGAATGGTGAGTAAAAGATAGGACTTGCCGCGAATTCGATTAGATTTTAGAGAAAGTCTCATGTTTGTCATCATCCTCGCGTGCCTTCTTCGAAATGAAGTTTGGCGATCATCTTTCAAAAAGCTTCTCTACCTATTTAAAGCCGCCTCTTTCAACTTCGGGTAACCAAGCCGTGTCCAGTGTCCACCCCTTTATATCGTCCAACTATTTGCGTCTATGGCGACCTTGAGCTCTAGTGCCTGCAATTCTTCCTTCCAACACTAATCTTGGGAATGACAATTGTAAATGTCCAAAGTATTCAAAGGTAAAGGTGTCCAGTAGGTAGGTACTAGGTAGCAATAGGCTCAGTATTTACAATAGCATTTATGGTGGGACCATTGCATGTTATCGTAAAAGAAAACTTATTTATAATGGCATTTCAGTTTAATTACGTTACTTTCAATCCTCTTATCTCTGCACTCATGTCATGTGATACCTATCAACATACCTAATAATATTATTATGTCGTTGGTCGTTGGTAGATATTTGGTAGATCTAAAGATACAACCTGCATGCACTCAGCCTTGACCGTGTTTGTGTTCACAATAGGTAATACTACAATAATGGATCAATTAATCATCCCCGATCTCTTCATACGATTAAAGTAATTAATTAAATCAACACGATTTAACTTATAACGTAGCGCCAGTAAATCTTTTAATTTCTAAATAATATTTAATTATCTACCTGAGGAATAATTTTGATGTTTTGACAGTAAGTATAGCAAATCGTTCAAAAAGTTTAGTTTATTCCTCAGATTACTTTATTTTTATAGCGTTTGAAAAATCGGTCCTACCTACTGAAGGATGTTAAAATAGTATTTTTTACTTTTTGATTTCCAGAATGAAAAAGTCTATGCCCGTCTTGGGGATGCAAGCTGTCTCTGTACCAAACCTAGAAATCGGTTAAACTAGTAGGCCGTGAAAAGGTAGGAGACAGACAGACAGACACATTTTAACATTTGTAGTAGATATTGCATAGTATGAATTAATTTTCCGCATCCGTAGGGGATTACATTTTTATGAATTACGCAAAACTTTCACTGTGCACCAAGTAATAGTACCTACTATAACTACCAATAATTCTTAATTCACTCCGTAGACAATAAACGAAATCGATTTCACGACATCACCCGCGCGGATCACACGTGAGTTTTCATGCTTCAGTGATGGGTAAATGTACGGCTTTGACTGCGACGATTGGTAAGAACCGCAGACAATTCCTAGAACATCGGAAAGTATCAGCCCCGGCAACAGCGACAAAAGGCACAGTGTTGGCAGATCCCCTAGCTAGATGGACAGATGACATAGAACAAGTCGCTAGGAGCCGCTGGATTCAGCGGCGTAAGGTCGTGGGGATCGTAGGTAAAATAAGTCTGTAGAAATACCTACAAGAGACTGTCCAGCTGTAGGCGTCTTTTTTTTTTCTCTCGTCTGGCCTTACACTGATTAGCCAATGTCAAGTTTATAGTTATTTACAAGTTAGGGAAACTTTGGGGAAACTATATGTATAAGTATGGACTTCGTCTGTGCCGGCGTCTGCCGACATACACGCGGCGCCCCTTTAGAGCGCTTCCCAGTCAATTCCACCACCAATAAACACCAGCAGAACGCAAAAACCGGCCACTTCTAACAAAAAAACACTCCAAAAAGTCACAACACGCGCGCCAGCAAACGCCACCACAGACGAAGTCCCTGTAGGCGTCTATCTATTAGGTGATGATGACGACGATGGGGAGTAACGACAACGACGATGGATGGTGAATGGTGGAGTGAGTGGAGATGGAGATGGAGAGGGATGGAGTTCGTTAATTATATTCTATAGTTTAAACATAATATTATGCGGATAGTCGATAGCCTCGCAGTACCTATCTATGAATACACACAGTATGCAATGCCTAGGAGAATAAAATTATGGACTAACACATATGACACCATTTGGACTAAGCATTTCACTCTAAACTGGTCCCTATCATGGTTGATTAAATACGAAAATCGTTTGCTAGTATAGGGCTAAGGTGTCGTGACTTGTGAGAACAATAAGCTATTATTCTAGCACATCGGATTGCGGACGGAAGGCGAACCCATGTTTGAAGCCACTGACAATAGATGTATGGATGTACAATTTTTTTGTCCCAGTTTTGCTTACACATACCTATGTACCAAATAGGGAACACGTGTGTTCGACGGCATCACTGACTCAGCAATGAGGTTGAGGGCATAGACTTCTGTAGGTTCTAAGCTTTGGTAAGCTAAGCTCTAAGCATTAGTACAAAAGATTTGGAAATGAGATGGCTCAGGCTACCCAGGTTCATGACGTTCTCTGTGATAATAACACCAAATCGCCTTTGCATAAGATAATAATAATAATAATAATAAGCCTTTTATTTTCTCTCTTCATTTCACATTTGGTTATTTTACAATATAATTATATACTAGTCATTATGAACAACATCATATTAAACAATTATAACTTATCTTACAGTAGTTTATATTTTTAGATGAACAAAAAAAAATTACAAAAACTAAATTACATTTTTAAAATAATATAAAGTAGTGTACCTAAAGTTATTATTGATATTGTTTAAAAAATTACATTTTAATTCAATTTATTTTACTAAGTCTTATTAATTATTCCTATTCAGTAATTACTGTTTATAATATGTACATTAAAATTGATTACTAATCTTACAATAATTTACATTCTTTTTATAAACAAAAATTTATCTATGTCAAATTACATTACAACAATTCAATTTATCTATGTCAAATTACATTACAACAATTCAATTCATCTATGTCAAATTACATTAAACATACAATAGAGTAGTACAATAGAGAGTATAATTATTATTTATTATTGAATGTATTTCAAATGATTTTCAATTTAATTTCTGTTACTATTATTCTTATTCTGTAATTTATCGCTCTATTATTCTAGCTCTTTCTACTTAATTTTTTTTTTTTTTTTTTTAATTATGTTTACATGTTTATTAGTATACATATATATCTGTTAGTGTGAAGATGAGAAACCCTCTTGGGTGTAGGCCTCCTCCAAAACTGACCAGTTTTTCCTGTTTTTTGCCAACTCCTTCCAGTCTCTGCCCGCAACGGATATGATATCATCTTCCCATCTAGAGTTAGGTCTTCCACGTCTTCTTTTGCCTTGAGGTCCGATCCACGTAGTGACTTTTTGAGTCCATCTCTCGTCCTGCAGTCTCGCAATATGGCCGGCCCATTTCCATTTTAATGAGAGAGCATGTTTTAGGAAATCTATCATATTTGTTTCTTCTCTTATATCTGATGCCTTAAATTTTTGAATTTTTTTAATATTTAAGAGACTGCGCTCCATAGCTCGTTGACATACTTTTATTTTGTTTTTTATATTTTTGGTAAAAACCCAGGTTTGAGCGCCGTAGGTAAGGCACGGGAGCACGCAAGAGTCCATGGCAATTTTTTTGAGAGTTACTGGCAATCGATTTTTAAAAATTTCTTTCATCGACCAGTACTTATTCCAGGCCATTGTTATTCTTCTTTCCACCTCTTCGGTATTACAATGTGGCTTAAAAGATATTTGCTTTCCTAGGTAGATGTATTTTTCCACATACTCTAGGATGTTTTCGCCCACATAAATGGGGAATTGGTTTGCGTTTGTCATAACTTTTGTTTTCCCTTCGTTCATTTCCAAGCCGAATCTTAGGCTGGCTTCATGTAGAGTCTTTACCATGTATTGCATGTCCCTACTATTTTCGGCGAAAATCACTAGATCATCTGCAAATCTTAAGTGTGTTAGAGAGGAACCTTTGATTTTTATGCCCAAATTTTCCCAATGTAGAGTTTTGAAAATTGATTCTAATACTGCTATAAATATTTTTGGAGAAAGAGGATCTCCTTGTTTGACGCCTCTATTTATTTCAAATGGCGGTCCAAATGTTTCCAACTTTACTCTACTTTTACTCCTTTTATAAATATCCTTTATTATATTTATATAATTACTATTTATTTTGCAGTCTTTGAGGGCATCCCATATGCATGTATGGAAAATTGTATCGAACGCTTTTTTATAGTCAATAAATGCTACATATAGAGATGCTCTTTTTTCTTTGTATTTTTCTAGTATTTGCTCTACCGTATGGATGTGGTCCATTGTGGAAAAACCCTTGCGGAAGCCAGCTTGTTCCTTGGGTTGGTTTAAGTCAATCTGGTCGCTTATTTTACTGAGCAGACAAGAAGAAAAAAGCTTATAAAGACAGCACATCAAGCTTATTGGGCGGTAATTTTGTACATCTTTAGGATCTCCTTTTTTGTATAGTAGAGTAATATGTGATTCTACCCATTGATGAGGGACTGACTCTTGAATTTTTATTAATTTAAATAGGTTATATATAGGGGTTATCAAGATGTCCGCAGCGTATTTGATGGCCTCATTTGGTATGTTGTCCGGACCTGTGCTTTTTTCGGTTTTCAGGCGTTTAATTGCATTGAGTATGTCAAGTTCGTTCCACTCCTCTCTTATTGTATTCCCTTCATTCTCTATGTTGTGTATGGAGTGCGTTTCCGAATTAATGCTTGTGTCATAGAGCTTTTTATAGAATTTAGATGCTGTCTCTAGAATAGCTTTTCGGTTGGCAGAGATTTTTTGTTTCTCTTGCAAGCTCGGTATCCATGTTTTGTAAATTGCAAGTTCCCTATTGGCTCGCTTCATACCACGTTTCTCTCGAAGGGATCTTTCTATTACGGAAAATCTATAATTTTTATAATCTTCTTTAATTTTATTATTTACAATTTAATAAATTTTTGTCAGTTCTTTTTTTATCTTAGGAGTCTTTGGGTACGTATTCTGAAGCTCTAAGCGCTTGTTTATAAGATTTTTTGTCTCTACCGATATAATATTTCTACCTGTACTTCTTACTTCGTTATTCGAGAATTTTATGCCATTTTTAATGTAGTTTTCTATTTTATTGTAATAACTTTGGACTGTGTCTTCATTTTCAAGAGCAACATCTGTACTATGCTCTACAAGATACTTTCTATATGCCTCTATCTCTTCGTCGTGTCTTAATATTTTTTTGTTATTTGAAAAGAGAGCTCTACTTTTTTTGCCGGAATCGAGAGAGACAGTTGCTCTAACTAGCCTGTGATCCGATGGGTATGGTACTTGGTTCAAGATTTCGATGTTATGAATTATCTTTGGAATATCTGTTAAGACAAAGTCAATTTCGTTCCTTGTTTTCCCATCAGGCGAACACCAAGTCCACCTGGAATCAGATCTCATTTCATAAAAGGAATTCATTACTGAGAGATTATTTGCATAAGATAAAAGAAACCAATTAACTTTGAATTGAATTGAATTGAATTTATTTGTACATAATACACAAAATATTTTACAAAAACAGTAATATTTAAATATCAGCGAAATATGTGCGAACAAACAAAATAAAATAAACGATAGAACAGCATTAGTGATATGAAATACTTTAGTACCTAGTTGGTCACGAATTTTCAACCACCGCAAACTTATTATTATAATTTATACCATACATAAATCATAGAGTTCCATCGATAAATATAGGTTTTTTGTAACAGATTTTTCATATCTATGAAAAATATATATTTCACACCAACACAGCGTTTCTATAGATTTTCAAAGACGGCCGTACCTAGATGCGTACAAGCTAGTGACAAATAGCTTCCTACGTTTCGATGTCGAAGAAGGTAGCGTTTCTGAGAGGCCTCTATTTAGCCAAATTCTTTGTATCTGTTTTGGATTATGACCAAGACGCAATCATGCTCTAATAAGCGTTCAACCCGAGCGACGCTATGTTCTACGTGGTTGTAATTAACCAAGGCTGATGCGGTGTGGTTACGTAACCGTTAAGTGTCACCGTAACGGTAGGCAGTAACGGGAGCTTGATGCTTGAACGCTACGTCTTCATACTTCCATACTATATTTATTATTAATATTATTAATCCGAAGGTGTATCAGTTTGTTTGTTACTTCTTAACACTCTCGATACTCTACTCGATCGATTTCAAAAAAGACACAAGCTTAAAGACTACTTACCTACCTAGAAAGTGATAGGGTACTTTTCATCCCGGAAAAATAAAGGGTTCCTATCTGATTAAAAAAGTTAAAACATGCGAACGGAGGTCCCGGGACTTTGAGCGAGTTTTTGAAAAACTACCAAAAAAGTTACAGAAACAACCGGGTCTAAATAATTAGTTGGGCCATCCAAAGGGGCAATAGCCATACCTTCGCCATTCGCCACCATCTTAGTTAGGTATGGTACTTCTTTGCTTACCTAATCTGCATCTTTATATACCAAATCGATGAAAATAGTGTCAATTTTAATTTTCCTATTTTTGTTACTTAGTTTTAATTTAGATTTTAGTTTATTGTATTGATTAGTCTTAAATAACATTTAATGTAGTTTTAGTCAATCACCCAAAATGCGTTGGTATGTGCTTTCGTCAAAAACTTTACCTGCCTGTATATGCCTTTATATGCCTAAGTTAACGAGGGATAAACATACAAAAATACATACGGATATCATTTATACATAATCTATACCTAAATAACCTTTAATTAGTTAATTTATTTTCTGAGGCACTGGTATAATTAGAATATAAAGGCCAATCAATAATTGTGCGAATAATTAAGGTCAAATGTTATATCAATTAAAGGCATTGGTGTTGAGATAAATCAGTAGATATCAAAATGGTACCTAGTTATAACTATCTGTAAGTGAAGATTATTTTCAGTTTGAGCTTTTCTAGTATTATACTTATCAGTTTATACTTAATTCGTAAATTCTAATCGGAGAAAAAATGTAAGTTTTTACTCGAAATTAATTCGACATCTGGATATTAAACAGAAGTGAGATAGATAGTACCTATTCGGTTTGCCAAAAAAAGTACGTAAATAACTTTCAACAAATCAACCAATGATGCTAGGAAATAAAAACGCAATAGACGATTCTAAATTAACTTTCTTAGAAAAAATAAAGTTAAAAATTTCCTTCTTTTATAATGATTCGGAGATTTAATAAAAATAAGATTGACAATTTTGTATTTTACTTCGTGATCGAAAATTATCCACAGGTATACCAATCTATCATTTAAAATTTTAGATTTATTTATTACCAAACTACGGAGCAAGAGTGAATAGGCACCTTCTAGGTAAACGCGTCCCATCTTAGACCACATCATCACTTTCCATCAGGTGTGATTGTGGTCAAGCGCTTGCCTATAGTGAATAAAAAAAAAAGCTTTCCGTCGTCAGTAGGTATATTTTATCTCAATCGATTTATTTATAGATAATGAGAGAAATAAATTATACAAATAACAATTTTATGATAAACAGTTCAAATAAAGCACGTACACCTACAGTGTGGGAAAATCGAAATAATTTTGAGGAGCACTCAATTCTCAACTTTTTATGATCCAACTCAAAATTGACCACAAAACAATCAAACATTATTTTTCACCGCAAAGGACAGTGACCGCTTTCAAAATTGGGCAAAGAGCCAAGGTTGAATTCCACTCAGTATATTATACGAGATAGTATAGTCATTGAGTTATAAGCTATAGAGATGTACATTATAGAAGATCGAAGAAGTATCTGCAACTAATTATGCAAAAGTGTAAAGGAATTAAATCAACACTGCCCATTTTATAAAATAACGAAAGTGTGTTTGTTTGTTGCTTTGTTCTTCAATCACACTGAAAAGGATCGATCAGATTTTTTGCATAGATATACAGTTTTTTATAACTGGCGCAGTATGGGGAAATCCGAAATACATCGATGCCGAAACCATAGGAGATAACAAGGAAACCGTCTGAGGAAACTTCAGCACTTTTTTTATGAAAGCAATTTTGACATGACAATTTTTTGGTCAACGTGAGTTTTTTTTTTATTAGTACCAGAAAGTTTTAACAATAAAAATAAAAAGAAAGAAAAAGTGGACAGGGAAGCACTTATCTATATATGAGATGTCTACTCTTGGCAGTGTGAGAGGTTGTAAAGGGAATAGAATAGGTACATCTAGGTAGGTAGGTTATTCGATAAAAATCAATGAAATTGACTTTTTCTTAACGCCGTTCGATTCAGTTTCATATAAGCATGACTTCATAATTCATTCATCATTGTATCGAAAGAAAAAAATCGGGACAGCAGAAGTTGGTCAAAATTAAAAGACTTTCAAAATTGTAAGAGTTTCAATACAAAAACTGAAAAAACGTTGTTGTTTATAAAGACCATTAAGTATTTGCCGCTGAAAATATTACTTTCTATAGGATCTATAATATTACTCTCTGTACTCTATAGGATCCATAAAATCATATCACCTCTAGAGGTACCACCACCTCTCTGTGTATAATACTGTTATAAGCGATATACAATTGCTTATTTGGCAAATGCTTGCGTCACTCGTCAACCCACCGTGCAGCGCCTTGGCGGGTTACGCGCTGGCGAGCTTCTATAAAGAAAACCAATGACCTCTGCGTCCAATAGCTGATTCGTGAGTAACAGAAGAAGGAGAACATAGAAATAATAACAAAGAAACCCAATCCATACTAATATTATAAATTCGAAAGTGTGTCTGTCTGCTAGCTTTTCACGGCTTAACAGTTTAACCGATTTTAACGGGAACAGAGTCAGCTTACATCCCGCGGACGGATATACTATTTTTATCCCGGAAAATCAAAGAGTTAATTCGGATTTCACGGAGTTCACGGGATTTAGAGTCATCTGTTTAACCGATTACTACAAAATTTGATACAGAGGTAGCTTGCATTCGGGAATTTTTCATTTCAGTTTTTTTTTATTTTTTTAACAGTTTCTTAAGTCCGAGGAAAGTTAAAGTGCACTCTATAGATCTCAGCCTGAGACTTCTCCTCCACTTGAGCTGCCGTGGAACCATCTAATGACTATGAAGCTTGACGTTGTTTGCAGATTCTACCAGTTTTGCATATACTAAATACTACAAAAAAATTAATCACTCCTGCTAATTCACACCTTCAAGCTATACCCACAATTAAACGGCGTACAGCTTCAAAACATTGTGTAAAGAAAACAATAAGCTTTCGAGGCGTGCTTGGGAACCTCATAACCGCATGGCCTCAATGTCTCACGGATTATTTCGGCGCCAGTCTAGTATTGTTCTGCGGGTCGTCTCATGGTTGTTTCGTTAGACATCATTTGATAATTTGCGAATGCTTAAGATTATCTCCAAATCTCAAGTAAAAGTTTACTAATTTTTCTCAGCCTTTTGGAAAAAAAGCTTTTTTATTCGTAGGATCACCGCTTGAGTAGGACATAGTGATAGGAAGGGAGGGGAAGCGCTTAAACCTGGAATGGGTAAGACATATTAGATTCCAGATGCACTAAGTTGTTTCCACGAGGCACTTTACTGGAAAGCTTTATTACTTAGCGACATGAGTTTACCGATAGGGTGGTAGACGCAATTAGTTTCATCAATTTCAGCTAACAATAGCTTCAGATGACAGCATAAATTCTGAGACATAATATCTGAGATAGTATAAATTCATAGAGCGTAAAAAGCGAAACAATTGCGCGGCAGAACAGAGACCTCAGAAGAGAAATCTTTCCACCAAATACCTAGATCGATAAAGCACTGAGGAGCGCGCTATAGGGAAGCTTCTCTAATTACATTTGCCTATTTGCTTGCCTCTAATGAGATTTGGATTTTTCGAGAAAGTAGTATAAGGCTATAATTTTGTTAATTAAAATCTAAAATATTCTCTCAATTCTATCAATACCGATTCTAATTATATCTACGTGAGTACTATGTGTAGGTACAGATACAACCACGATACAACCGTGTGAATTATTTATATTATAGTCGGGTATCCATCTATATATTTATGTAGTTTTTCACCATGAACTAAAATGAACCGCACAAAAAACTAACTGCCCATTGTTTTCCCATAAACATCATGCAATTATTACGTACTCAAAAGAATCACATTGTCATACATGCAATTGTTATCATAAGTATATTAATTACCATATAATGAATCCTCAATTTTGTTTGTATAAGGACGAACTCATACTGTCTACTTAGTACTCACCTTATTCAATTGTACGATGTACCAATGAGAGAGGTCTTAGTAAATTTTCCATTTGAAATGACTGCATATATAAATAAAATCATCAGCATTAGATGAGATCGCAGACAAGTAAAAATATGCAAATAAGATGGAAACAGATTTATTTATTTATTCACTAGCTTTTTCATGTGAAGGAAAATGTTACATGACAAAAGTGAAGACAAGGAGAAGGACAAAGAAAAGGAGTTCGTGACAAAAAGAGGAGTTTATCAAGGTGACTCGGTCTCGCAAAATACTAAATTGCAGTAGGTATTTGATGTTGCATCCACACAATCTAATTTGCCTATGTAGTACGTATCTGAACGTACGAAACCTGTAAAAGCTGTAATTGAAGCTTGGGCTTGGTTGTCAAGCAACGGCGTGTGGACTCCACTTTAGATATGTGGCACTTGAATCCGTACATAATTTTAAAAGTGTGATCACGCGTTTTTCCGCGCAGACGTTAACGGCACATAAATTCTTGTATTAGTTCCAAAGTGTCTAACGGTCGGCCGTTTGGCCTGCGGTCATCACTGAAGAGTAAAGACACTGAGATGTATAATTAACTCTCTTTAGGCTTGGTCATAGAACGCGCGGCGCGGACGGAAGTTTTTTCAACTCGGTATCTTGAATTTAGTTGCTTCTCGGAAGCTCCGTTTTTATTATAAAATAGCGAGCAAACGAGCTGGCGGATCAACTGATGTTAAGTGATTACCGCCGCCCATGAGCATTTGCAGCACCATAAGAACCGCCAATAGGTTGCCTTGCCGGCCTTTCAGGAATTCGTTGAATCGCCCCTCGAATAACCCCATGTTGAAATCTAGCGGGAACACCGCCGAAGGTAGTTGGTTGCCGCGACTGATTGATCCCCTCTACATACATCCAATTTTTAGACACAGCGATCAAGACGATTTTATTTATCATTTCAAACACAGCAATTGAGTACAAGAAGTTGTCGAAACGTGATGCAATATCGAAACAATCGCTAAAACGCTCGATCTCATTACAGCGATCGAACGCTGAAAATCGTAAAATCGCGATGCAGCGTTACTAGTATCACTGATGCTACGAGTATAATATCAGCATCGTATCTCCTATGGCCCTTACAAATTCAAGTTACCGCGTATACAAGGGACTGTGCAGTTGTGCCGTGTAGTTACCGTCACGCTTTGTGTCTGTGTGTGCCCAAGTCTTTACGGGCCATAGAGAATTGTTCGTCAACATGAATAGGTTTTTTGCTCTACATAATAATTATATACTTATCATAGAAGTTTGGACATTGTCTATAGTTTTGGGCAAGAGGTGGGCAAAGTAAATAATTATTTAATGCCGGATATGAAATGTCTGTGTTATAGTTCAAAGCCGAAATGCCGGCACATTACAAAATGTCTTAGGCAATCCTGTAGAATGCCGAACGCGCTTAGACTCCAAAACCAAAACTTCGGCTGCGTAGTGAGTATCGGTCAATTTGTAGGGTGCCTAAATTGTTGGTCCAAAACCGAAATTCAGTTTCATCAATTCGGTTTTGGAGGAGGCAGTGTAAAATAATGCAAATAAAGAATTTCTATTCTATTCTTATGCGTTTAGACTTTGAATAAGACATTTGTGCGATGTGCCGGCAGTTCAGATTTGTCTGTAACATATTAGTCCAAATATCTTTACCTTTCTTTATATTTGATCAGCTTGACTTTTGATCGATCTGAAAAAAAAAGAAAAGGAAAATTAAGAATATGGAGTGGAGCATCTATCGAAATCTAGAAAATAAATTGGAGGTAAGTATACTTTTGAGTGTTCATTTATAAAAAATTAAGTACTAAATGGATTTTCCTAGGAATTTTCCTGCCAAGCAAGGTTTGGGCTAGTGGAAGCTCATAATTACTATATCTCACTTAAACATCTCTTGTTCATACTGTCCCAATACGTTCCTGCTTAGGAATTACACTGAGATCCGTTAATGTTCATAATAAACCTGAAAGAATTGAAAAAAAAAAATAGATACTTAATGGGTATAATTTTGTATTTAAATATATTTTTGCCATTTTACAATTACATACTTTTATTTTAATTTACTGGGTTAATTCTTTTTTTGTGTGGGAACTCATTATGAGTGAATAATTAACAGGCTGTATTAGCTAAATATATAAGAAGCCAAGCAATATATTATTGTTGTTAATGTTAATTTGCTGTAAGTATTGTATTCCAAACAAAGTGCATAAGTATAAAGAGAGAGAGATAGTTTGCCGGTAATGGCCACACATGGAAAATATTTTGGAATTTCTCACTGATAAAGCTTATACTTTATACATACAAATCCAAAAACGAAAACAGCTAACTTTTATCGAGATTAATACTTCCATTAACACCGGCACGCCGGCACGTGTGAAAGTTGCTGATATCAAATAATGGATGGCGACAGAAGCATTAAGGTGCCCACGCACTCGAACTGAATTGTAACTGAACTGTGCGCGTCGCGGCAGCGCCCCGCACGATATTCTCTCCAGCCGCGACGCGCGTACCGCGTAGCGCATCACTGCCGCGCGTCGCGGCTGGAGAGAATATCGTGCGGGGCGCTGCCGCGACGCGCACAGTTCAGTTACAATTCAGTTCGAGTGCGTGGGCACCTTTAAGACTTGCATTCATAAGAATACTTACAGGAAAGTTATGTAAATGTAGGTACCTATATCTAGCTTATAATTCTAAGACGCACTTTTTGTTCACACTTTAGGGGTTGTGTGTTGGCGTGTGCCTCACAAGAATATCATTATACTCTGGACCGATTGTTGAAAATGTCGAAATTTCAAATTATGAATAAGTAATATTATGGAGCCGAAGGTTTAATGACCCTAAGAAATTCAGTTAAATTTTGGTTAAAGGTGATTACTTATACATTTTTTTAAAGTTTATGTTGACTGTTATCTTGCTGAGCTTGTCATAAATAAAACACTGTGATGGCCACCCCCCCACGCGTCGTGTCTAATTACGTTATCGTACACTCGTAACAGTTCATTCAATTTCAGGGAACCTTCGGTTTCAGCCTAATCTTGACCGAAGGTGGTTTTTGGTGAACTGGACCGCTAGACGTGACCAAAGCCAAAGCCGAATCCGAAGGTTCGATCGGCACTAATCTACTGCTTCCATTTAACTCACGAAACCGAAGGCAAAATCTATTAAAACAATAAAAGGTAGCAGTAGTACTATTTTCTCAGTATGAAAAACGATAGTAAAGGGGCCAAGACCCTAGAAATGTCTTACATAATATTGAATGTTACGTCTATACTAGATATTTTAGCGTTCGTACGCAAATAGTTTTAGTTGGCGTAACTTCACTAATTTGAGAGGTGTTACGTGCATTTGCCATGATATAGGTACTTGTATTTACTTATTAGGTCTTCCAGGAAGAAGCCACCAACAGCGTAACTTGATGGTGGATACTAAGAAGTTGCGGTTGCGAGATATGGAGGATAAGATTTTTTGATCACAATAAATTGCCGATAATCTGATACCATAGCAGGGATATCGGGTTATATGAGTATGGGAGTCTTACCCACGACTTTTTGCGTGTTATATTATGCGATATTTACAGAGGAATAGAGACGGTAAGTCAATAAAATATAATATTATATAAAATACTATTAAATATTAACTTTTGCATATGAATTTTGTATAGAAACAGTACACACACATAATGATAAAGATCAGGAATATATCCACCTAATTTAGAGAGACGCGTAGAATTAATCCAATAGTAGGCATAGCATCACACCGTAGCTATTGTATTAAATAAAATATTGTAAATTCTAGCTATTCAAGTAAAAGTATCTAGAACTTGTAGAGATTCAATCAGTAGATAATAATATATGTTGATATACAAACGAAAATAGTCGATGACTTAAATGGAATGTAACCGGTCACTCAACCAACTCACCTTGATTGGAGGGCGCCCAGTCTCTGAACAATGGCATGTTTATAAACGCAGACCAATAGCTAAGCTACTATGACAACTAATTGACTATCATGGTATTTTGCGCAGAAATGGATATATACATACAAGTACCTACGCTGGAAAAGATGTGCCATACAAAATATCAGTTATATTTTGTTCGGAATCGAAGAGCCCCATCGAGCGTAACGGGAATTAAAATTGACACTGTGTCAAATGTTCTTCGTGTTGACTTTATCTAGTAATGATAAATTTGTCATTATCATTAAGCCCTAATTCGCACGAGCGTTAAAAGCCGGCGTTGCGCTGAAAATACAAAGTGCGCGTTAAAAAAGCGTTGACGTGTAAACAAATACTTGGGAATGCATTTGTACTATTTGAACGCTTTTTTAACGGACGTTAAAAAAAGCTCTCGTGCGAATGAGGCCTTTGTTCTGAGTACGCTTACATGACGCTCACTGCTGCTATCAGCACCAAAATGGCGTTAATCAAGTTGCTTCAAAAACAGGTCGGCAATCGCAGGTCCAGCGTACTTGTATCAGTAGAGGTCAGTGGTGTTTCGCAATTCTGTATTCAATCAATATTCTCTCTTGACATAGGTACCTACTGCTCAAGGATACTTTTATTCTGGCAACGAGTAACAACAAAATACTAGATGGGTTAATACTAGTAAGTAAATCAGACGAATCGCAAGGAGGCACTAGATGAAACTGGCAATGGTAACCGAAAATAGATCGTGGATTGTGGAAATCCCTGCAAGAGACCTATCCATACTAATATTATAAATGCGAAAGTGTGTCTGTCCGCCTGTCTGTATGTCTGTCTGTCTGCTACGTTTTCACGGCCCAATTGCTGAACCGATTTTAATTAAAGGTACAGACTTGGGATACATCCCGGGGATGGACGTAGGCTACTTTTTATCCCGGAAAATCGAAGAGTTCCTACGGGATGTAAACAAAACTAAAATCCACGCGGGCGAAGCCGCGGGCATTCTCTAGTGTCCAATAAGGGACATTGGTGCCTTAAAACTATGGAACGGTAGCAAACTGCAGTAGTTAAAAACTGTGTTGCATTTGTTAACGCCAACGTTCAGATTAAGAAGTTACAAGAGAGTAACAAAAAAACCAAAAAAAAAAAAAACAATCAAGTGAGTTCCTAATTTGGTATAGACTTCTGTACTTCACTTGCAAACCCCATAAAACAGTCGTCCCAAATCCCAACGCACAGTATTTGCGCACAAACTTGTGCACTATAATAATATTTCTATAGCTAGTCTAGTACGTTGAGATTCGGTCAGTATTATCGATAGTAGTGTAAAGAAGTAATAGTAGTTCACCATTGAGAGCAGGTGGAAAAATGCGGAAGAAATCATAGGCAAAGGCCAGCTAGGATAGTACATAATAGGAAAGGAAAAGTTGTCTTGGCTTATAAGCATCGATGATGGACACAAACTTACGTCAGTTTATCATCATTTTTCGCAGACATTCTCTTATCTAGCGCTAAACAAAATTGATTCTAATGTTTATAAGAAACTAGCTGACCCGCTCCGGCTTCGCTCAAATGAAATTTTTGAGGATCGCGTCGATGAGAGAGTGAAATCCTAAAACACATAGGTAAAGCGTGCCCTGATAGCCCAAATACCAAACTTACGTCCCTTAACTAATTCCATCTTACCAAAAAATCCTTTTTTAGTGCCTACGTTGAATTTAATTAATAAAACAATAATAAATCACACTATATAATATTATAAAGGCGAAAGTTTGTATGTGTGTGTGTGTGTGTGTGTATGTTTGTTACTCCTTCACGCAAAAACTACTGGACGGATTTGGCTGAAATTCAGAATGAAGATAGATAATATCCTGGATTAGCACATAGGCTACTTTTTATCCCGGAAAATCAAAGAGTTCCCACGGGATTTTGAAAAACCTAAATCCACGCGGGCGAAGTCGCGGGCATCGGCTAGTAATTAATAAACCTTCGTGTGTGAGTCCGACTCGTACTTGACTGATTTTTTCAGAGTGGGACTTATTTTTCTTGTGGATTAAAACATAGACTATGTCCGTCTTCATAAATATAGTATATCTTCAATATCGATTCAGCGCTTGAGCCATGAAAGTTAAAGATAGTCTGACATACACACTTTCGCATATTATAATACTAGCCGATGCCCGCGACTTCGCCCGCGTGGATTTAGGTTTTTTGAAATCCCGACTCTTTGATTTTCCGGGATAAAAAGTAGCCTATGTGCTAATCCAGGATATTATCTATCTCCATTCTCAATTTCAGCCAAATCCGTCTAGTAGTTTTTGCGTGAAGGAGTAACAAACATACACACACACACACACACACACACACACATACAAACTTTCGCCTTTATAATATTAGTGTGATTAGTTAGAGAAGACACGAGTAAAGGAAAATTCAGTGAAAGTCTCACTTGCAATGTTACTCGTATATGCAACTTTGTATAATATTCGCAGTAGTTCGCGGAGTCATTTTGTGCAATCACCCTCGTAACAAGTAAAATAATCCGGCATTTACGGCGAATAATAAAAAGAAAGTGGCGAATTTTTTCACATGTATGTTTTATTACGTGATAGCAATGCGGATAAGTGCATCAAGTTGTTACGGCAACCCTTGTTTTATCTGTAGCCGCTGGGTCATCTTAAATGTCACCAGATTTTTGAGTAGGTACCTATTAGCGCACGGCATTCTTTATTTGTTTTTAGTATAAAATGCTCTTGAATTACTTTTGGGAAGCAAAGATGTGTGGTGTAAACGTTTTAACAAAAAATCGGTTTTAGACAAAATATGTGAATAGCTTCATAGTTCATATACTCATATAAAAGGTTCTGCCACTGGAACATCCGATTAAAATCCGGGCCCGACAGAGGACAAGTAGGAACGGACTGTTATATTGTAGTGCCTCATAAAGAAAATGTCTATATTGGCGGCGGCCTTTTAATTTAATACTACAAGGTATAATATACCGGCTAACTAGTAGCTTAAGAGATAGACGGTGAAATGAGGTTATACCTGTTTGTGGTAATTTTCTGCCTCGAGATAGCTCGACCTATCGCCTTGGCGAAAGTAACAACTAACAAGGTTGCGATAATCACAATTCACCGCTTAGAACGAAACATGTTCTAGACAAGCGATGCTTTGATAAACTGCTGCTTGTTTCAGTTTATTCTGTTAAATAATTTATTTTAAGTTAAACGAACGAGCTATTTTGGGTATCGCTCTCAGGGATAAAATGGGGAACGAGGAAATTCGCAGAAGAACAGCTATTGATCCTGGAAAAATCAAGATCCCACGGGATTTTCGAAAACCTAAATCAGATTAATACAGAGATATCTTGCATCCTAGAGACAGACATAGACTACGTTTTGTACTAGTAAAACGAAGAGTTTCCACGGGATTTTGAAAAACCTCAATCGCGAAAGACGAAGTAGGTATATCATCAAGCTATTGATACAACAAAATTTTAACGTTTAGTATAACCTACCTTGCAAGAAAAAAAAAGGAAAACCACACACTACCTAGTAGGTTCCTATGTAAAAAAAACACTGTTAAAACCACAAACGACTGCCGCATTTTTACATGCGTAAAGCCGTCGCGTTGTTAGAATGTACTTGCTAATTAGAGAATAGTAAATAAGCGATATAGAGTGAGAGCTTGCGACCGCTAAGCTTACGTCATTTAGTGCAAGTTTCACATTTTACTGAATTCAGCCATAAGTATCACAACTTCACAGACGGCATAACTAATTCTTTTACACTCACAGTATGCATTTTTAGGGTTCCGTACCTCAAAAGGAAAAAGAGAACCCTTATAGGAGCACTTTGTTGTCTATCTGTCTGTCCGTCTTTGTGTCTTGAAAGTGAGGCAAGTAGGTAGAGTAAAGGAAAAAATTCGAAAACCGTGAATTTGGGGTTACATTACAAAAATAATTAAAATGTTCATGAACAAATAACTAGTATTTTCGATTTTCAAAGTAAGATAACTATACCAAGCGGGGTATGGGGTAAAATAAAAAATGCACTTGTTTTATTTGGTATCCATAAAAGAAGGCATTTACCTTCTCTAGGCAAGGAAAAAATATTAATTTTAGAAAATCGTATCGAATTTAATTACACTTAGATTTCTAATAGTCCTCTTGACCTTAAACTATTGCTTTAATTTACTATTATTGCCGAAATTGAACGAAAAAATAATATTTTTGGCGGTGATCGAATTCAACGAGCGTGCTTGCAACAAATCTAGCAGTCACGATCTCTTAGCGTAATAAAGAGTGACACAGACAACCGGTTTTTGTCTGAGACTTCTATGACCGATTTTTAACCAACACCAGCCGTCTATTCCCTTGCACGAGTGTACTAGGCTGTCGGCCAACAGGGAGAAGTGGCGAATGTTCGTGAGTCATATAACATCTGCCCTTAAAGACGTTGCTTCGTGATGACCACGACCGCTCTGCCAAGAGTGTTACGACGAAGAAGAAGAAAAAGAGAAAAAGCCGTCTATAAACAATGAAAAGCGCCGTCGGCGTAAAATCAGACATTTTACGCCGACTCGACGACACAACTATGCGTTATGAGTTGTTATAAAATCATATTTCACTGGTCAAAACTACGGATGGTCAAAACCATATTATTTGGTGCCTCGTATGCTATGTACAGAATCCAGCCATACTAATATTATAATTAATTTTTTTGAAAGTTTGTCTGTTTGTCTGTCTATCTGAATGTCTGTTGCCTTGTCACTCTTTAACAGATCAACCGATCTTGATGAGATTTAACACAAAGATAGGAACATTAGGAGATTAGGTGATAGAAATTGGATATGATTTATCCCGGAAAATAAGAAATTCTCACAGGAATTTAAAAAAGCAAATCGACGTGGATGATGTTCTAGGTATCAAATTGTTCTAAATAATAAAGCAATAGAAATAGTAAGAGGTATGATTTGTCAAAAGTCCAATTTTTGCGACCTTTTTGGGGATTTGAGCGACAATTGTTGTCACGGGTTTTTATAACACCGACTACGTATTCATTATCGGTCGGTCGTGTGCGATAGCTCTTCTGAACTAGGTACAAGTCACAAGTGAATGTGAGGGCCCGAAGGCCGGTCTGTTCATGACAAAGGCCTAGAAGTATTCTATAGATCTTTAAACATCACAACCAGCTTTAAATTCTTGAGCAATCTCTTTTTATACTTACAAATTATGTTGACGTGAATGCACAATGGATATATCAATTAAATTCTTATTAAACAAATAAATGTTTGGGTTAGAAAACATTTAATTGTATCTATTGATATTAAAGGCATTATTTTCATTCAGAGACAAGTATTAGCCATTGATTGTGATCTCGCTTGGTGATAAGTGATGATCCAGTAAATAAAAGCGGGTTAACTTGGATGGTTTGTGACAGTTTTTATGAAATCCATATCCCCTAATCAGTACGTCCCCTAATCAGTCAATAGTACTGAAACGCTTAGTCGCTTGGCGATCGTGTGTTAAATGATAAATAACCACGATCGAAGCCTCCCATCAGAAGACTAGATTAGAGGTTATTCAAAACTCCCAAAGTACTATAAGTACCTATGTCTTTAGCAATTAATTTGTAGCAACTTACTAGTTCGTACAATCAGTCAGCTTGAATAAAGCATCGTTGAAAACTGGAAACGCTCGGCGTTCATTTGATTACGTAAGCGCTTACTTCGATTTTTCGGAAGAATCGATTCCTGGTAACTGGTAACTGGATTCCGGTATAACTAAGTCGGCCAATGCCTTACAAATCGACATTGCTTTGGTTACTTAAAGTCAAACAACGATTTATTAAAATCGAGAAATATCTACCGAAATTTTTTTTTTTTTTGCTTTCAAACAAATAGGGTTCAAGTACCTACTTATTCGCTCTCAACATTTGGTTAATGTGTCGTTTTCAATATCGTATGTAATACGGGCTTCATCTAGGGCAAAATAGCATCTAAAATCTAAATGTTTTAGTTAATCTATCTGGCGCTTATTTTGTCTAGCCATTTAGGTATCATTATTAATCGTTTTGTCAAAAAATTATTAAATGGGTAAACCATTGTACCCTACAATATCTACGTCATACGTGACAAACCTGAGAAATATAAAATATCTAATAAATAATTAGTGGAACAATTATAAAATGTGAAACCACAACTCCTTATGGAGTCCAACTCCACATTATTCGATAAATGGATGCCTCGAAAATTCAACGGAAAAGAAACATTAAAAAATAATCGAATTAATCCATACTATGTAAAAACCCCGCATTCCACAACTCTAAAAGCGATAAAGTTTAAGCATCCATTATAAAATTCCATCACGATCCTACTTAAATTTGATCCCGGGAAGCATTCAAAAAACTTCGTAAGCCTTAAAAAAAGAAAAAAAAAGAACTGGAAAGATCACAACATCCCGATGGAGTAACAAAAAATGAACAACACAAAAACTCAAAACATGAGGCACGCGATCGAGAATGGAACCTGCACTAACGTGCCAGCCACACCCACCGGTTTCGAAAAAACTTACTCAACTGCAGGCGAAAGCATTGAACCGTTGAAACATATTTTAACTTTTCATTACATTTTTCTAGTTTGCTAGACCAGAAACTGGTGGACCAGAAATACCTAAAATAATTAAAATTTAAGAGGGACTACTTTTATTCTGTGTTATTTAGATTTTGAGGAAATTAAAAAATTGCTACTTAAACAATGAGTTTAAAAATATATTAGGTTTCAGACATATTACATAACCGAAATAAAAATATACGCACCTAAATATTCGAAATTCAAAATTCATAAAAAAATATTCTATGTCCGTCTCCTGGATGCAAGCTACCAAATTTTGTCAAGATCGATCGGTTCAACGGTTGAGCCGTGAAAAGGTAACAAACAGACAGGCAAACTTTCGCATTTTTATTATTACTCGTAGTACAGATTAACAAAATACTTTGCATTGATTTTAATTAGAAACAAAAGCGAAATCAGTAAAAAGGAACAGTGGAAATTAGCTTTCTTCGAACAGTGGAAATTATTTGAAATGAAATTAGAGAAAGTGTACCTTGCACGCCTCTGTCCATACCAATATGAAGACTGACAAATCAATTGTTTTCACTACATTGCGTGAATGTTAAAGAAAGTGAGATGTGAAGTAATTGCGAACAGGTTGGGTTTGCAGTGTAAATTATTTTGGAAAAAGGTAATATGAATTAAATAAATTTACATAATCATCATCATGATCAACCCGTCGCCGGCTCACTACTAGGCATGGGTCTCCTCTCAGAATGTGAAGGGTTAGGCCATAGTCCACCACGCTGGCCATTGTGCGGCTTGGCAGACTTCACACACCTTTGAGAACATTATGGAGCACTCTCAGGTATGCAGGTTTCCTCATGATGTTTTCCTTCACCGTTAAAGCAAGTGATATTTAATTTCTTAAAACGCACATAACTTGAAAAGTAAGAGATGCGTGCCCGGGATCGAACCCATAATCGATCGAAATTCGTGAACAAAGTTCCATACGTCTGACATGTTTTAATTGAAAAATCGGTTGAAACAAATAGAGAAAGTGAAGCTCTAAAAAAAGTGAACTGTCAAAATTTTCATTACCTTAGAAAGTATTTAACCGGTGACTCGTGATTTAGCAGAAAAAGTACCCAAAAACAGACAGATTGTATAAGAGTTCCACCATAGCGAATCCAGTCATTGTGAGCTTACGACACTGGCAGTTAGCGCAAAAAATGGTATAAAACTCTAAATAAGTAGGTATAGATATAGATGCGAAAAGATAAATTCTGCCAGCATTATAGAGTTCATAAATCAAGTTCAAATCAAGTTTATTAACTTTAAACTATGAACAATGCGTTGATATAGACGTTTCGAAGCCTAGATCGTAAGTTTTATAGTAACTACTAACTACACATGTTATACGTAATTTTATGTATAGATGTACTTAGATAGCAGAACGAGGTTCATGTGACAAAATATACTAATATGACAGGAAAGCAATTCTCTACTAGTAACGAGTGTATATACGTTACTATATACTATAGGTACCCACTGTCTGTTACGGTTTACTACAAATTACAATTACTACTCGATTTTTATAAAAATTATACAAAAATCTTTAAGGGATTGGATTTCAGCAGAGAATATTAAACGACTTTGTAGACGAAGTCATTTACAAGTGCACTGAAGACTGAAAATACCTCAGTCTTCGCAAGCAGATAAAACAGAAATCATATTAGTCTACAGTTATAAGAACCTTTAAAATATTCATATCAGTGAAATAAAGGGCACTATACGACCAAAGAAGGTTTTAAAAAGAATAATATTACCTATTAGTTGTATACTTATATTAAATGACTTTCTTAAACTAGTAGCTAGGTAAGATATAATTTCTTACGCGTTCGCCTGCATCACGCTTGGCTAACTTATTAGTCCAACGATATAAACTTCCCGGCCTTCTGTACGGGTATCATATCAATTCATTCACATTGTTTTTAGGATGTCTCCGCATGAGTAGTTAGCTTTAAGAGGGCTCTCTCCGTCACTCGTTTCATACAATCGTAGTTCCAATTTCATTTGAATATTAAGCAACCAAAGTCCATGAAATTTTGCAGACATATTCTAGAAACTAATATCTGTGTCTGTGGTGTTTTAGATTTTTCTAAAAATATGTAGTTTTAAAATTACAGGGGCTCAAAGATTTGTATGAAAATTTTTAAGACCGCATAACTTTGAAACCGAATATTTTAACAGAAATCTGGAAAACCACAGACATAGATATTAGTTTCTAGAATATGTCTGCAAAATTTCATGGACTTTGCTTGCTTAATATTCAAATGAAATTGGAACTACGATTGTATGAAACGAGTGGAAACGAGTGACGAGAGAGCCCTGTTAATCATTTTTAGTTGATTCAAACTAATGAATAAAGTGAGGAAACCTGCATGCCTGATAGTTTTCCATTACGTTCTCAACGTATGTATGTTTAGTCCATGTTTGAAGCATGGTAGACTATGGTTTAAGTCCTACTCATTCTAAAAGGTGACCAGTGCTCAATAGTGGGCCGGTGATGGGTTGAGATGACGATGACCTACCTACTACACAGATACATAAGACAGGAAATGAAATGAATACATAAGACAGTGAAATAAAACAAAAATCAAGATAACTTTAAAGGCATGCTTCAAAGTCTTCTGTGTTATGGGTACCTATAGTTTGGTAACTTTTTTAATAAGAGGTAAGCAGTGTTTTACCGCTTATACGGAGTGCAGGTACACCACTGGGTAGGCCACATAGAGTAATATGCAATCGGTTTTTACGATGATACGCATTTCCCTTTCGAGAATATCAACAGTGAAACGACTTTATTGCTTCCTTGCCATTGTTCTATTTTCCTACGATTGGTAGCAGTGGGAAAATACATACCCGTAATTTAGCGGCAATACGAGTTTTGTATGTGATAGTAGTAAATATATATATATACTACAGTTTGCATAATTTTATATTCATTATCACACATTCCAACACTTGCAAACTAAGCAAGGCCGCTTAGAAAAGTTTCACGCATATACCTAATCGATAAATTAAACTGAGTATAAAAGACTCTTCATTATTACTTATGTTCTTGCAGTTTTATGCTAGATCTGCTCTTCAGAAAACAATTACTTTATTTTAATTACTAACATTCTTTTACATGTAGATTAAAGGCCTAATTTTTAACCCCCGACCCAAGAAGAGGGGTGTTATTAGTTTGACCTGTGTATCTGTCTGTGGCATCGTAGCTCCTAAACTAATAAACCGATTTTAATTTAGTTTTTTTTGTTTGAAAGGTGGCTTAATCGAGAGTGTTCTTAGCTATAATCCAAGAAAATCGGTTCAGCCGTTTGAAAGTTATCAGGCTCTTTTCTAGTTATTGTAACATTCACTTGTCAGGGGCGTTATAAATATTTAATTTACACTTGTATAATTTAACGCTTACAAACTTTGAAATTCGAAAAAAATATCGATCTTAAATTTCATTCGAGTAAACATTTAATAAAGTAAACGCTTGATGAAAATTAGTCACTGATTAAAAATCTTGTTTATTTACCTAAAATCGCTCAAATTGGCCGACATCAAGGCAAATCGCATTCAGCGCTAATGTACGGACAAACATTATTCCATTAACGTAGTGGCTTAGCATTCGAGGTATGGCGGTTAATTACCCATTAATGATAATCACGTTTACTGAACACGACCTTGCCTGTTTTGAGAATTAACATGGCTTCTATTTTAAGAGGCGATGTTCTGGGACTAGATTAAGTAATGAACCTCTGCGAGACCGGTAGAAAGACAATTAATCAGGACGTGCTTGGCAATTCAGAATGTTGTATAGAAAGGGTAATTGAGAATGAGGTTATCGCCGCCCTGACTAGTGAAACATCTGGATTCTGACTTATTTGCGTAGCGGGTATTGATAAGTCTGGGAAGATGGCAGCTTGCTGTGGTAGAACTTGTCGTTCCTACACGCAAGGTGCATGAGATCAGGCCTCATGGGGAGTAGGTACATGATGAGCCCAATGGACATCGCGCAAGATATAGGCACGGGTTCACAAAATATAGTTTCCGGAGCTTCTGAGTAGTTTTAGTGGGTAGAAATGCCTGATCTCTCCGAAAAGAAATCGGTTTTCTTCGGATTTCCCCCCCCCCCCCGTCAATAAAAAAAATGGTATTTGATATGTATCCTGGAAAAGGACGAAGAATACTTTTATCCCCGAGAGAGAAAGAGATTCCACGGGATTTTAAAAATCCTCTTACATCCGAACCAAGTCGCGGGAATAAGCTGGTATGGCATATACTATGGATAATATACTTACCTACTGTAGTATTTATTACACCTACCTCCCTTCCTAACGTGTGGTTATCAGTGTCAACAAGGATTAGTTTATCAGCGCAGTTGTGTCGGAAAGTAGAGTTCCATAGTCGTAAACATGTTTACGACTATGTTGAGTTTAACTTACTCAGCTTTAAAATTTTATCTTAAAATTTCAATGGCGTTTGTATGTACGTATGATTTTATTAAAGAAGAAACAGATCGTTTAATGTTAGGTTTCTGATTTAGGCAGTTGTCCGATTGCTGACGATAAGCGAGTTCAGCTAAAACCTAGTAACGAGTTGGTAGGTAGGTTAGGTAGTTAATGAGAAGCGAGTGTGTAGTTGGAATTGTTTTGTTGCTGGGCTATGAGCAGAGATAATTTATAAGTAATGAATTGTCTCTGACTATGAGCGAGTGTGCGAGTGCGACAGGCGAGTAATCACCCGTCATCCTGTGCAAACTGCGCGAGTCTTTTAACCGCCAAGAGATCGTCACCGAGCGAGCTTTTCTTTTATAGCTCTTGTTGCTGAAACAAACTAATGAAGAGAGAGTTTTTAATATGTTTATCTCTTTTATTGACACGGAATTATCAATTGATTGCACGTATCTTGAGCGAGAAAATCATCTTCTCGATAAAAGTTCTGTTTGGTAGAACCTTGGTTTTGTCAACCAAGGTTCTACCAAATTTACTACAATTTACTGTACTGTATAGTAAAGTAACCAGTAATTGTTAAATAACTTTCTCTGTTTATATTTCACACGTTTTCGACTAAACTTTGTATGACTCCACATGCATGTTAGGAGTTATAGCTTATGACATAATAATAAATTGGTGGGAACCGTCTACGGCAAAAGTGTGAAAAACGCTAACTATTTTATCACAATTTGTAGACCAAGCTGTGAAATAGCTTGAGAATGACATAATGGTCAACAAAAGTTAATAAATGTTGGTTTGAATTTTATTCTAAAGCCAAAATCATATTTCTAACACCTTTTCGAAACTTTCTCTACGTGTTATAAATACTTATACCTAATATACCTATAGGTACACTCGCCCACCTGACGCTATGGTGTCGTCTTTGATGTGGGCATATTTCTGCCCTAGTTTTCACTATATTTGAAAAGTAGATGGAATTATATGTTCTGAACTAATTTCACTGATAGTTATCTAAGTATCCGATCATCAACGAATGGTCCAAGATCAAAACATTTTTCTCTAGTCTTTTACGTATAGGTACACTAAATCAGATAATTAGGCCTGACAGAAAAACATTTTAATCAGAACGACATCCTGTTAACTCTGTTAATAAATAACTAACACCACATCGTGATCTCGATAGAAACAGAGGTAGGTATAATTTAAATGTCAAATCATAAAGAGTGTACACACCAAACTGGATTCCGCCTCACGAATCTGGAAATAATAAAATTAATTTAGTATTCAAATCACGAAATCCACAAACTAACGAAAATTCAATATTAAACAAGGTCACAACCGTAATCAACATAAATTGTAGTAAATGTGCATATTTTAATTTGGTTATACGTCACAATTTTATTACATCAATCAACGAGTGAAATTAATAAATATAATATACTACTATTATAAAAAGACAAAATTAAAAAAATACAAAATTATCATTAGTAAAAATAGCTTCAAAATGCGCAAATATCATTATTGTAACGGACAAAAATATAATGGACATTCACATAAAGTTTATTCACAAAGTATAAGCAAGTACTATTAAATAATTCTGTGGTACTAGTAAATGAAAATCATCGCGATCCATAAAGATCGATAACTCAGCCGATAACTTCATAATTTATTATGATGTGATCGGTTATAATAATTATTTATTAATTGATGCGTATGTAAGAAAAACTATACATGAGAGTAATTTGATGAAAAGTGAATAAAACGCATAATAATATAATGAGTGGAGTAATCATAGTGTGAGATGATTTAACTTTCACTGTCTGATGAACACGTTCGTCTTAAAAAATTGAATCGCGAATACGAGCTCTCCCATTTGTAAGATATGCCTTTATAATATTATTATTATTTATATAATTAAATGAGTATATATTATTATAAATTAAAAAAATAATCATAAGCAGGTAGGTACATTTTATATTCTATACGAAACGTTTTGTGTTATCATTCCTCATACGCATGGCTAAGGTTTGAAATTCCCTTCAGCGATCTGTGTTTCCTACCAATTACAATTCTGGTATCTTTAAAACAAGTGTGAATAAGTATCTTCTATGTAAACGCGTCCCATCTTAGACTACATCATCACTTTTCATCAGGAGTGATTGTCGTCAAGCGCTTGCCTATAATGAATTAAAAAAAAAACGCATAAGAGACCTTTCCTGAGTGACTGATTTATCAACCCGCTGTACTGGGGTACCTTGAAAGTTTGAAAGTAGGCTCCTTTTTATAGTACAGACATTTTATTTAATTCAAGTCAAAAGGAGAAGCTACATAAACGACAGCTTCTTTTGTTACCAATGAGCAAAAAAATAAATGAGAGGTTTAAACATAAAAATAACATCCACTTATCTTCTTGTTGCAATCATAAACGCGGTATGATTTGGCAAATTGTTGCAAATTTTATTATTTTTTTATCATTTGGAGCGCAACAAAACGGTCGCTTGGAGACTTATATTTATTGCTTATCATATTATTTCTCTACGATTTCTTACGGGTTATCAAGCGTTAGTAAATGCAATTCGTTGCGAAGTCTAAACTTTTTGCAAGACTATGCATCTGGGTTTGCGCCTACCTTAATTATTTGCTATAGGTACCTGTTCGGTTAATAAAGATATTTTTTATTTGAACTATTGCTTAAACACGGGTAACGTTGCAGCGCGCTGCATAAAGCTCAGATTTTTTTAAAACATCAATCATCATCATCGGCACAACAACTCTTTGTGTATCCTGGCCTAACTTAGACAACTTCTTCATCGATTTCGGTTTTGAGCTATCTAATCAATCAGCATGGTCTGTGGGATCTTCTAACAGAAGTTTTGACCGAAAAATACATCCACCTACGATAATATGGGGCCATGTTAAATATTGTAATCTATTTCCTTGATTGCTTATTGTTATTTGACATCTTTCGTAACATTTTTAACCCCTTCTGACACTGTTATCAATGGCTTAAAATATTTTGAAATAAATATCATCTAGTCTCGAAATAATCTGCATAGTGTGGAAAGAATTCAATTTAAATATAGGTAATAAACAGATATTTTTGTAATAAGTTCTGAATACATAATTTCGCTGTTGATGTTAGGCAAATTCCTTGGTATTGCTTTAATGTTAAAAGGCCTTCATAACTTTTTATGAAATGTTTAATGTGATGAGTTCATCGTTACGTTATGTAAATAAGGCAAAGTTTGGGCAAAGTTCATAAAGACATCATTCTTGAATAACCTCTCGCAATATACGAATACTTAGGTAAGATTTATACTGGTTTCTTAGCCGTATATTTGTTGTTTTAAATCGTTTATTTATGTTTCTTGATGGTGCAGTCTTTTCATAATGTGATTAAGGTTATGCCGAACTTTTATTTTACGCACTGCATGAACCAAGCGTTTACTGTCATAAAATTATAACTTGTCAAATCTCTTTTGATACGTTTATCTTCCTCTTGAATTATGCAGCGCGCCGTTTCTTTTTTATTTACTTAGTAATAGAAACAAAAATAACCTGAAGTTAAAATACACTTGGTGATGAATAATTAAAAGTAACGGTTACTTTTAGATAAAAATATATAACACATTAATTTCTAAGTGGAAGAACTCTAAACTTCCCATTCGATATTTATCCGTCGTCGGCAATATTAAAATATTTAACTAAACGTAAACTAGGTTTTTGAGAATGTATAACACCCACATACATAGGTACAGATACCTATGTATGTGGGTGTTATATATTCGTCTATAAATTCAGGCTTTTCCGGAATAAAAAATTGTATAAGTCCGTCTCTAGGTACTAAATTTTGACAAAATAGGCCACGATAAGGACAAAAATACAGAGAAACAGGCAGATATCGGGTTTTAAAATAACGAGTTTTTGTACTATAATTAAAATTCCCCTTAGTTTTGAATGTCAAGCTTAAATCTACAATTTAAAATTCAACAACGTACCTGCCTACCTACCCGACATCAGGGTTATCATGTAAATCGACAAAATTCAACAAAATAAAGAAAAAATTAGGTTTTATTTGACAAAACACCCGGTTTTACCGGACGGGCGAGACTATAATACTACTTAAAATTCCGTGAACGTCCGTATGTCTGTCAGCGTGCCTTGAAACTTTTACTTAACTCTAAATTAGGTATAATGATTTTTTAATGGACTATCAAGCCTCCGGGGTAGAACTCATTGTAATGTATGCAAGAGCCAAAAACACAAGAAATGAAACGTCAGTGTTAGTTGGCTTAAAAATTGTCGCGTTCATTTTAACAATCTCTATAATTTGCTATAAGTTGCCTTTCTCTTCCAAATCGGAAATCTTTTATTTGGACAGGTACGACTACAGTACGAGTTACGACAATAATTATTACAATGGGTAGTATTTATTCATACGAATGGGCTTTGTTAACAGTACAATTTATAACAGATGACAATTCGACAATTATTATCTGTTTGGTAAAGCCCCAACGGGTCCGACTTAGATGGTACTGACAAACGCGATGGGACAATATTTACATTTTTGGACAAATATGTACCATTTTCAAGTTTATTAAATAGTGCCTAATAAGGCCCTGACGGATTATAACCCATTCCCTTCTAGGGCTCAGTTAGGTACCGTCATAGTATTTGATCTTGATTTTGGAATAGGTACAGTATTGAGTATAGCCCTCTTGCCTTGCTTGTATGCACTCTCTACATTAAACACCGGTAAGTTATGTAAAACACACAATGAGTTTACTCTTGTCTCTTTGTAATATCACATACCTACGGTACATATTATTATGACAAACTTTTTCTTTGCCACTTTCTTTTTCTTATAGTCGTTCCTTCTTTTCGATTGAGTTAAGAAGATATTCTAATGAAACCAACAGATAATCACTGACTTAGGAAATCCTAATTATCATCTCTTCTAAACACCTTTCCACCTACGGTACATATTATTATGATAAACTTTTTCTTTGTCGCTTTCTTTTTATTATAATTAGTCGTTTCTTCTTTTATATTGAGTTAAGAAGATATTCTTATAAAACCAACAGATAATCACTGACTTTTATCAAGTCTTAGTTTAGGAAATCCTAATTATCAACTCATCTAAACACCTCTCCCTCAGGCGAAATACTAGCGGATATTGGTAGTCTTGATTGACACCTATCGTCCAAAGTAATAGACGTTATTGGATCGATAGATTACGCCTCATTATCGGCAAAAGATGCACGGATGGAGATTGTAGATAGTAGATACCAATTGAACTAACATTTGAGAGTATAAGACAACTTTCTCGAAATATAAAAGTGGTCAAACGCTAGCAAGAGAAGCCACAAGTAGCCTGTCGAGGTTATTGTTCGGTCACGCTAAATATAGAATTGCCATAGGGCTTATGCCACCATGCCTAGCACTTATCTATGCTACGCTCAGGTATGCTACTTTAAAACTAACATATCTATCCCTGTATGAAGAATGCCATAAACTATCTAAAAAAATTGGTTATCTGTAAAGTCGGTTTACTGACGATAGTTGAACGTGACAACAAAGGCCGATTGTGCTTCTTTGTCGCGCGTTCCGCGCTCTCGCCTTACATGGAACGCCTCAGAGCGAGGTAACGCCGCATGAGTCATGTTTATTCGTGCGTGCAGCCGGCTCTATCGAATTATAAGACGTTGTCACGTCAAAACAATACCAATATAATTGACATCTACTAAGTATCTATTACAAATCTATAAAACAAAAAAATATTAAAGTAAAGAACATTCTTAAAACTTAACTAGATGTAACTGGTTGGCTTTGATAAATCTAACTTTCGTAATCGAAATTCCACGATCACGTACGAAGTAATTTGCCTCCATGTTTGTAATTCGAACCACTAGGACATGTACCTCCCTTCCAGCATCAGTTTTTCCCTCCAATATTAATATGGGTATCTTCAAGTCAAAAGTGAATAGGCATCTTCTAGGCAACCGCGCTCCATCTTAGGCTACATCATCACTTGCCAGCAAGCAGACAAGCGCTAGTCCATAAATTAAAAAAAAGGTTTCTTTCATTAGGAATTTTAGAGACTAGCTTAGGTATGTGTCTACTCTTCATACATGTAAAGCATTGCCTACAACTACTAAGTAAGTAGTTTGTAACCCATAGTGGTGAAGGAATTTTCATTTTACATCATCTATTTGCCAAGCGCCTACCATGGTTCCAAATGGTACATGGACTGAATAAATGGCTTATCAAATGTCCATCGATATATTTGCAAGTTTGCGCCAAATCTCATTGATCTACCTGTGCCATAAATAGGCTATTATGAACCTGCTTTTTTCAGACGCTGCATCATCACTTATCAGGTGTACGTTACGCTCAATTACAAACCTGTTTTCAATAAAAAAGTCTACACGTCTCATCAAATAAATCAATGTATAAAAGCAATCTTAAAAGCAATCAGTCTTCAGCCTATTGCGCTCTGCTGCGGCATTCGAAAGTTGCCGATGTGCTATAATTGTTACTATTGACGTATCTTCGATCGGTTTCTTGTACGCTCTTATGTAACATACCTATTTACTGGTGAATTCATAGAATGGAGTTTCTAAGCTTGCGGGCTGATTTTCCGTAAATTCTTTGGGCGAAAAGGCATAGTATTGTTTTCATGTTTTCTTTGCGTATAATGTGTAAAATAGGGTGCATCTCTTCTATGCCCTAAAGTTGCAATCCACGTTTGTCTTCATATTTGCCTTGTCTTATGCGCTGTCCACAATGTAAACGCATTTCAGCTCTTTGTATTGTATCTTCAAAATATCGCTTGCTTATCTGTCTTCTGGATCTGATATACTTTGAAGAGTAAACTCAGGAACTTCACACGTTCCTCCTTCACCGTTCTCAGTTCTACCAAAGAACAGCGAGAAACCGTCAGCATTTTCATCACGTTTCTGATACGAACCGCTATGGTCCGGAACATCCTTCCGTTGTCCTGTCGGTATTTCCTGTCACGTATAACAGAGTAGGTACCTTCAAGGCAAGAGTAAATAGGCATTTTCTAGGCAAAAGCGCTTGAACCTAGATATACCTCATCATTGATTGTTGTCAAGCGCAAACATGTCCTCTTTTTTTTTTTAAATCTCCAGTTTTGAGTACCCCACTGGTTAGTGCTGTGGTTTTATAAGTGGGAGATTCTGGGTTCGAGTCCCGGTAAGGGCGATTTGGGAATTCCTCAACCGTTTCTAGTTACCACTTTACCGGCAAGAATGTGCCGCAAAGCGATTTATACTTTACCGATAGGTAAGTACTGGAGCTCAAATCTGCGCTACATGACAATTCTCGCATTCGAATCAAATGTAGTGCGTAAAAAGCCTAACAATCACCATTAACGACAAAAAGATAAGCGACTTATTTACGATGGTAGCGTATAAATTATGCTTCTAATTTAGAACCTGTCACTTTTTATGGAAGTCAGTTAAAAATCGTTGTCGCGAACGATCGTTAGTAGGCTATAGGTACCTACCCAAATAAACTTGAAGTAAGTATTTAATATGCTAATTTTACGGAGGCTTCATGGCAACATCATGGAACACGACTTTGTCATTAGACGGGTGCGAAAACAATCGAGAATGACGGCTTAAAATGCGTTACAAAATGTAAATTACACGATGATGATAACGTCCTTAATGCGTATTAAAATATGCCTACAGCAATTTAACTAAAGATTTTTCGTCAATATGCGTCCCAAAAACCTATATAATTACCTACCTATAAGTAGATATGTATTTAGGATGATTTCGACATACCTATAAATCTGTAGTCTCCTCTGATCTCCTGACCTAAAACAACGGATTATATTATTTGACTATAAGTAAGTAGGTAAGTAATATGTAATTTAAACGTATGGGGAACTTTGAAGAAATGTACAGTTAAATTTAGCATCTTCAGAACTAGTAATAGGCTGGTTCCTAAGTCTAAGCACTTATAAAATCATGAAGTTACGTAATGTAATGTAATTTTATAATACAAATGTGATAGGTACTAATAATATGTACACAAATACAAATATGTAAACCTGATGGAGAGATAACTGGTAAGTGGTAAGTAGGTACCTACCTACCTAGGTAGGCTAGACCAAAATATGATATTGATTGAAATACATGATCAAGTGATATTATGATCATCACACTTCACACTAATATTATAAAGGCGAAAGTTTGTATGTGTGTGTGTATGTTTGTTACTCCTTCACGCAAAAACTACTGGACGGATTTGGCTGAAATTTGGAATGGAGATAGATAATATCCTGGATTAGCACATAGGCTACTTTTTATCCCGGAAAATCGAAGAGATCCCACGGGGTTCCGAAAAACCTAAATCCACGCGGGCGAAGTCGCGGGCATCGGCTAGTTTAGCTATAAAACAAAATAGTTTCATCTTATGCTTGCGATACACCTTTCAGTGATATAAATTTTGATCGTGACAACGCCCGTAAATGACCTACTAACGCGATAATATTGACAAGAAAGTAAAATTCCAACCAGAGATAAACTGATATCAATGACTCTTTAAATAGATGATACTCTTATTTTTTATCTTGTAAGTACAGAACCGAAACTGGAATAGGTGCCTTTTAAACAAAGAGGAAGACATTTCAAGATAGGAGTAAGTAGGTAGTTACGAATAAAAAAATATTCAGCTTTGTACCTCATTTGAAGTCGTTTTTTGTCGAAATTATGCCAATCGGTAAAAGTATTATAGAAGCAGGCGTTATTTTGCGGAAGTCCATGATACACAAGGATGATATAAAAGCTTAATTTACTATAATCCGCCAAACCAACGAAATCTGTATGGTACGTAGCTTACTTATTAAGCTTTTATATTATCCTTCCAATCGGTACAATTAATGGTCGAATATGTTAACCGACATCAAATATAGGTACCTATCTACTTAAAGTTTATTTTGGAATGGTAAGTAATTTTTACAGGGCCCAAAAAGCTATTCCATGAATAGGTAAAAAGACTCAAAAATTGTGATTCGTTTTTAGTGTAAAATAACTAACAATGGCCGACGTATTTAACGGCTACCAATTTAGGTGGAACTAACACGAAAAAAAGCAAAAACCTTACACAATCACTTCCGCTTTGGGTTCGACTTGAGATTTTTTATTTACACCCAATTTACACACCATGCAATTTACTCGAATGTTATTATGTAAGACATGTCATTATTCATCATCATCAACAGCATCTACAGTTGGTCAGTCAAGAGTTGAAATGATGATAATATTATATAAAATATCGGATTTTTAACGTCCAAAAGGGAAATTTAATTTATTTTCCAAACCCATTCGAAAACCCACACAAATTACCTGTAAAATATTATATCTCGAATCCAGTTGTAACATCTACCGAGCATTGTAATGTATTGCCCACAAGAAGTTTTTATTTATAGCCATGAATTTCTTGTACCTCTAAATGCATTATGAAGAAGACATTATAAGGAATTAGTATTTGTGCGATTGTAATAAAGTTCAATTTCGAATGATTAACTGCTGGGGATGAAAAGAGACGAGTCAAAAAGAATTGTAGCAAAGACAATTACCGCAGCTATGGGTGGTCTTCGTCATCTAGGATTTCTTAGTTGCACAATAAATAAACGACAAAATGTAGCAGGTATTGTCATTGAGTCAGACTATAGAACAGCAGATCTCATACATTACGCGTCAAAAAATCACACGATTAAATAGACCTATTTTGCACTACCTATCATAGTTACCTCTTTTAGAGAAAATTATACCTAATATACAATACATACTTATTATAGAGAAAACATCTACCAGTCCTTAACAATGAACTTACATGATACATCTTATGATAAAGATTTTATCGACAGACAAATGAAAAGCAGGTCCAGCATCAATTTTGCTTATAATATAGATTTATACCTAGCCTAGGGACTGTTTGTTTAGTATATTTCTTCTTAGTAAGTACTTACTGAAACTTTAAGAGGTACATTATAATGCAGATTTCTTCCTTTCGCAACAATCAGTGCAAATGGATAGCCCGTAAAAAGCTACGCACTTTCGTATTGATAAAATCTATGGATTAATTATTATAATTTATGTACCTCGTGAACATGTAAGCCAGTCAGGTTGTAACACGGTTGTAACTACATATGTTGTGGCACATTGCCGCTCTAAAAATTTGACAACTCTCGGGTTTTTATAGCCTACAATTGTTACAAAATTGATTAGCAGTTAAGGTTATTAACAATTTGTTCAAGTTCAATTTAACCCTCGCTTTTAAAAATAGATGAAAATTTAGAAACACAGAAGTGGTTATAGAAGTTTTTTCGCAATACGAATGCACTTTCTTTCGCATGCTATGCCCGTCGCAATCCATCAAGCACAAATTGCTCGATCAATCTCCATTGGAATTGAAATGAGGAAATTTGTTTCATGCATACAACTGATAAATTGCTTTAATCGGCACATTACTTAAAACTTACTTCTCGGAAAATTAACTTTCCATTGAAAAAAATGCTGACATTTTAGCTTCCCTTTTAAATACCTATTCTAAATACATAATATATATGTGGTGACTTCCAGCACCGAGTAGCCATCACATGGTGGCCAACATTCAAGCATCTTGAGAAACCAACATCTATTTAACATCTTGTAATTTAGGTTTATAACTAGTTTAATTTTAGTTTAGATTGTACCGATGGGGCTGGCATATAGGACACCTATAAAAGCCCCTTAAAAATATTAGAATAATAAAAAAAAATCTAACATACGTTAGGAAACTCCCCCAGTAACTGATCGGACGACGCTGAAAGCCGCTGAACATAAGCTTAAGATTAATGATCGAGACACAAGGACTAAAAGCACAAGACTGCTGATGGTAGATCAGAACACGTCCTGATTTACCAGCACTAAAACTTACTTAAATACTAAGATTAAGTTACTCGTTTCTAATACGCACTGCTAGAATATTATATGCCGTTTTCCCCGTTAGCCAAAATATTGGTACCTTTAAAGAAGAGTGAATAAACACCTTCTAGGCCAACGTTCTCCTTAGGTTGCATCATCTCCTGTTTGGTGTGGTTTCAGTCAAGCGCCAAGCCCATTTAGTTATAAAAAAAATGTATACTAACTTGAGATACAGCTGGGTTTTTTCGTGCTATAGATCACGGTAAGAAAAGATTTTCAGAAAATACTAGTTTAATAAATAGTTCAATTGTATAAGCCGAAATATTTTATCTCTTGATTTCTCAGTTGGTAGGTACGGTTAGGGCAAATAATTTGACAATTTTTTTTATTTACTGACTATTTTCAGTGATCCGATACCGTTGATGTCTTTTGTATGGACAATCTAGCGTTGTCGGTGCCTAGCCCAATCAACTTTTGGTTTAGTTAAACGAATTGATTGGACTCCTCGTAAAATACAAATTTTCGCCTACTTCTTGAGCTTTCGTTAACATATATTTGTGAACAGCTAACAGTAATTATTGAAATTTCTTTATCTGATAATAAAATTCCGCATGATCTCATCTCTGTTGATGAGTAGATACCTACATCAAGTAGGTAGCCTTATCTCAAAACGAAGCCTATGAGTTCATTTGTTATTTTTGTCCGTCTATGGAATTTTCATTTTATCCGTCCTTCTGACCTAGTCGGATCCTTATTACTTCTGAAATAATGAACATAATTACTCGAAACTAGTGATCGCCCGCGGCTTCTCTCGCTAAAAAATATATAAATCCCGTGGGATTTTTGAAAAAATTTCAGCCTTACTCCTTGTCTACATTATAAAGAGGTACCTTAGTGTTTTTCAGCTTTCAAGGACCAATGATTTGGGCTGAGTGCCAGTCAGTCAGTGAGTTTTTGCTTTTTTTATTTTTAGTTTTTTTTTTTAGTTTATAGAATAGCGGTTGGCTGCAATCAGACCTGCTAGCAAGTGATGATTCAACCTAAGATGGAGCGCGCTTGGCTAGAAGATGCCTATTCACTCTAAACTGGAAGGTTTAATTATAAAATAAACTGATGCCGTAACGGCGTTCCATAACCTAGCATAGATTCCAAAATGATACTTGGTGGTGGACAGAAAAAATTTGCTTATCAGGGATACGGCCGAAACTTTTCACCAGATCAGAGCACAGAAAATAATAAATTCCAAAACCTCTTCTAAGTTCTATCGGAAACCGAACCCAGAGTCTTTCTTTTATAAGACCACAGCCTTCACCGCTAAACCAGTGAGGCTGACAATGATAATGAAGCATATTTAAATTAATTTGTAGTAGGTAGGTATTATAGTCCAAAATATGCACGAAGGTTATCAATCAAAGGTACAACAATGTTTTAAAACTCCCGAAGTGTGATTTATTGTTTATCAAACAAAAAATTTATCATTGTATTGTCGTTAAGTATGTACCTATTGATGGCATTCCATTGTAATCGAATCTGCAGTGTTGCAATCAAAACAATTGTTTTGTTTATGTAAGCAATTTTTTCTCAGATTTTGTTGAATTCAGTGTGGTTTTACGGCTGAAATCAATAAATCAATCTTATCTATCTGTAATCTGTCGATAGCTTAATTATAGACACGTTGTTATTTGTCAAAAATATTGCCAAGTAACTTATCGGGATGTTACAGATAAAATTCGGCCTTTAATGACCATTTATACTTACTTTTTTTTATTAAATAGCCTAGTTTCATGTCCTTTTAATACTGGGCGACCGTCGACGTGTTAATACTTTGTCTGTCTATATTCATACCTAGTCCATGATTTTAAACATAGCAAAGCCGACCTATATTTAAATGGGAGTGCTCTTTAATATTTTGTAGGTAGGCGTAGGTGCATACTGGTGCAGTATTATCGCGATGTTATGCCGACGGCTAACTGGTTCTCTGATAAGGTCTAATCTCAACTGCAATAACCTGGATCAATCGTAAAAATATACCTACCATGAACATTGTTAGTGACTACGTGATAAGATGATAACAGGAACATGGAAAACATGATAGGGACATATAGGACTTTCGCCCAGGTATTTTTAACAAGATTTTTAACAACTGATGGAGGGCTTCGGTCGTGGGCTACTTAACTGGCTAAGCCGTGTCGCCAAGTGATTTAGCGTTCCGTCCGGTACGATGCCTTTAGGAACCGATTAGAGTATGAGTTTAATAAAATTGCAATACCTCTTCCAGGTTAGCCCACCTCCATCTTAGGCTGTATCATCACTTACCACTAGGTGAAATCGCAGTCAAGGGCTAACTTGTGAATTAGCCCCTAGGAATACGCAAGTCACACACAGGCTTGGACCCGAAAGGAAGCGCAAGAAGCGCATTCTTCAGTACCAAAAATGCGAGTATTGTCATCAGCATCGGACCCACAGTAAGTTTGAGCATATGTAAGCGTCGACCACGGCTGTCGTCAGCAGCATTTCTTCGATGCGATCGGTGCGACCGAATCTTGAAGCTATCGCGAGTCGCGACTTACGCATTTTCAGTAGGTGCCTATTCAAAAATGCGTCGCGTGCGCCTCTTGCAGCTCTTGACATATACATCTAGCTGCTAGCATGGTGTATAATAATTTTATACTGAAAGCCTCCAAATTGTCAAAATATTAGACCATAGTCTTGAGATCTTTGACCTTTGGGCTATCAGTTTCCATTATTATTTTTCATCTTCCAAAGGCTGGTTTGCTTTGATGTACCAATATTTATCAATTAATAAGTAATTATATTTTATGTAGATGCACCTAAATGTTTAGGTTGACACTAGTGGCTAACACGAAAAATATATCATGAATATGCATTGCAATCAAATAAAACTAAGTAGGTAGGAAGGTAGACACAAAAAAAACACCGATTTTTGAAAATTAGTGTGAATGCGCACTTACTTCCTGTTTCCTAATATAGTAAATTTTCCATCTAGGTAGGCTTGAGGATGTTCAAATAAATTATATTGAGGCTTTTAGTTGAACTATTGAAAAAATGGCTCAAAAAAGGTTAAGGCCCGTTTGGCCTAAATTATTTCAAAATTGTGTACCGGCATATATTGATTAATTCATTATTTTCGAAAGCTGCCATTCATATATTCCGGTACTTTATTGAGAAATTCGCTTCACGTTCCGTTTACATGCGATTTAAATAATTCAATTCCCTGATAAAACGCAGTTAGACCAAAACACTTACCGGTCGATCCGTTAAAAGCACGCAACAAATCCTGTAAAGCACAAATTTTAAAACACTTGTCCGGTATAGTAACTTGAGAAGCACTGTTCGATCAAAAGCCAACTTTTCGTTCGAAAAGTTAGTTTTAAGAAAGTAAAAGTTGAAAGAGACACTTTTTAATGAATCACCAATAAGTTTGTTAGTTTCTTAGATGTAGTTTATTATACACACGTTAATTTCTCGCGACAGTCGGCGGTTCACTGGAGGAAGAGAAGTGAGGGACACGTCACGAGCTGCGCCCGCGCCGAGCTCACCTTTACTTGAGGTAGCGCGACCTTACGTTCTTGAGCCTTTAAGAACCTTCATTGACACACCTGTAAAGATAAAATCAAGAACAGATTAGCGGCAAAATTTTCAAAAAATACAACACAAAATCGTAGAACACTATACCTAAAATACCTGGTTTAGTGAGTAAGAGTCGGCACACCTCGAAAATAAAGTTTATACTTAGCTATGCAAAAATTAACGAGCATAGGTAAATACATAGAAATGCATATTCATGTTCAAATTGATTATGAAAGTAAAAGACAAATCAGCCTTTTGGTAGGTATACTTATTCCGAAATCTGTTATACCTATGTGTATTGTGATATATTTTTGATTTGTTTCATTGTTATAGAATGTCCTTTAATTTAGTGTGGCTTCTGTTGCAAAGGAAATTTCAGGCATTCGTTAGATGATTAAAAAATATACTTTTTAGTTAAAAATATAGGTAATGTATCAAGTTGTTTCGATCGGCATAACCTCGTCGACATCCCGCCATACGGCCTCGATATTCGGTAAACGCACACAGGCGCAAAACATTGACTGAATATTTCACATTCATGCGTTACCATTAGAATTGTTTGCCAATGATAGATGTTGGCAAAAAATATTCAACAACTTTGCCTTTACTTTGGGAGCTCTAGCCACAGGTCCTACAGGTAAAAACTTTGGGAATTTAGCAAATCTATTTGACAACTTTTGCAAATCTTCGTGTACCTGCCTTTATGGTTATTGCATATTCACTCACTTACCACAAGATGCGCAAAAACGCCCAAAAAATGCGGGAGACATCGGGAGTAGGGACCAAGATTCGGCCGGATCGCATATTTTTGCATCAATAGATTGTCGGCTTTGACGCGCGTGATAGGTACCAATGGAGATTCTTGTGCTAGGACATAGGTTCGTTCGAGTCATTGTTTGAGTCGAGGAGCTTTTGTGGTTGCGACTTAGAATATGGGTGAGAGTATTTGCAGCTTTGTACTTACTTACCTAGCGGCACGTAGATAGGTATTTTACCATCGACGGAATTATCAGTCCATATTCCGGTCGGTCGAAAACTAGCGAAAAATTCTAAGTCTATGGTCGAAAACACCTGCAGGTACGAAGCATGAACCATCAGACGGATGTTTAAGATCGAAAACAGGCCTAACTACATCATTTACAAAATTAATAACATAATTAAGTCTAACCTGTCTCTACCATTATGTATTCTGAGCCTGTATACCAATTGTGGATATGAGGGCAAAGTCGTTGAAAATCAATTACCAATTAAGTGGTTACTTAATTAGGAAGATCAAGTTAGGTATTCTAATGTTTTTACTTCAAGTTCCTCTTGCATATTAATTATGCATTTATTTCCTGTTTGATTGTTATACTTAGGTACATATTATGTGATAAAAAGTATCTTCCCAGGTGCAAGACAATGAAAAGTCTATATTAGGTCATTCTTAGACCGATGAAATAGATGTTTTATGTCTGACAGAAGGGGTTACATAATAAAGCCAGAAATGTACACAATGGTTGACGGAAATGCAACGTGGCTCCTAGTAGTTGTAATACCAAATACAAGGAGCTGTAAGAAGGCATTCTGCACAAATCGCACTGCGAGTGCGTGGCCTCGTTGACAGCGGTGCGCAGGTCGGGAGCGGCGGCAAAACCGGGGTGACGATACAATACCACTGAAAATGACAGAATATACAAATACACTGGAAGAAATTTGCCATACAGATTTTTTTTCCGTTGTTTTAGCTGCAATCAGTCGACAGACTATAAGCAGGTTAGTTCTGTTGACGGTGACTTCACCAGACTGGAGGGCCACTGCCCTCAAGTCTGTATAGTCCATATAGGCCATACAGAATGACAGTTATTTTTTGTGCCGATTCAAAGCGGTCCATCGAGCGTACCGGGATTAAAGTTGACACTTTGAATGGTATTGTTGAGGGTATGTTAGATGTCTGATCACTAACATTTGGTTTCGATTACGCTCACATGACGCTCACTGCTGCTATCAGTGGAAAATGGCGAAAACAAGTTGCTTCAGAAAAGGACGGCAATCGCAGGTCCAGCGTACTTGCACTAGTAGTACAGGTTAGTATACAATACGTATTCCCCGAATTATCATCCGCCCCGCTGTCTCCGCTCCTGCCCGGATTAACGCTGTCGTTGAGGCTGCGGCCTACCGCCTGATAGCTGCGCCGTTGCCGTCATCACTCCAACTGTAGGTACCTACTTTATAAATTCCCTCGTTGGTACAAGCCACAGATTTAGGAACGTTCCTAACATACAGTTCTCTTAGGGTTTCGTTTCTGTTTATTTGGGTAACTGGTTACAGTTTAGAATTTCCACCTTCAAGTTTAACAACATTTATAGCGGAAATGGTACCTTCCTAATTCAAATAATTAGGACATTTTATCAAAATCCATTAGAAGATAGATAACCCCCTAGGTAGGTATATCATCAGTTACAAAAGCAAAAAACGCATAATAAATATTCTAAGTATTGAGCTATGGTATATTGTGCAATTCTTTCAACACCTTAGAGACTACGTGACTTGCTTGTCTAGTAGTAGTATAATAGAAAATTGAAAAATGGTTGGGTACGCTTCGAAATAAAAAATGCGCTTTATAAACATGCGTCTAATTTTATCTCAATTTTTATAGGTTTGTTTGTAATATACTGCACAATTCAATAATTAGCGATGACATTCTAGTAAGTAGGTATTGTTAAGATTGAGAAATCTAAATTTTGAGAAATTCTCATAAGTCAATCCAAAATCCAAATGAAGATGAATGGATGGATGAAGATGGATGGATGGATGAAGATGGATCGTTTCTGTAAAATTTTCAAAAAATCGGGGTCCATTTTCAATGACGGGCAGTCTCTTTGGCCCATTGAAATGCAACTAACAAGTGGGTTTTGATGCGTTTATACATATAATTTATAATACATAGTACATACCTATATATACTATGATATACCTAAGTATGTAGGTTTGGCCCTTCCCCGCCGGAAAATCTAAGGAGAAAAGCACCAAATAAGCGCAGGGGTAGTCTATTTTTTAATGATCCTACCAGACCTTATCTGTAAGAAAATGCGATTAATGTTATTTAGCCACATCAATTATTATTTATCATAAGATAATGGGTATTGATTTATGACTTCCGAATTCAGCTTACCTACCTACCTGTACCTACTCGCCACTTTTTACTAAGACAGGTTTCGTGAGTTCGCAGCAGGTTGTGACCTACATGGGCCAACTTTCTTCACACACAAAAACTACTAGTTGACAGATCCGATATTTTTGATGAGGGTTAAGCAATACATTACTCATACAAGTAACTAGCACTTGACTTGAGTGATTTGTACTCGTGTAACCGAGATACAAACTATTCGGGGTACTTTCACAAAAATCTGCTAGATATTCCCACCCACGTATCCATCAAGGCTCTTCGAAGTTTTAATTTATACAGCACTTACTAATTTATATAGCAGACTACTGAGCACGGGGTTTCTCTTCAGAATGAGGAGGGCTTAGGCCGTAGTCCATCACGCTGGCCAAGTGCGCATTGGCAGACTTCCCACACCTTTGAGAACATTATAGAGAACTCTAAACCTGCAGGTTTCCTCTCGATCTTTTCCTTTATATTATTTAAGAAAGTAATACCTAATTACTTTCCTTATTGTTTAAAACGCAAATATAGCTACCTAGCCAGCTCCGAAAAATTAGAGGTGCGTTCTCGGAACCAAACCCCGTACCCTCGCTAGTAGGAAACCGAAATCTTAACCACAAGGCTATCACTGCTTACTTTTACTGAGTTATTTACCAATGCAGTCTTTCAATTTTATGTTGATAAATGTATTAAGACTCCTAAATGGCAGTTAAGCTAACCTGCTTTATTATGTTAACTTATGCTTAACGTAATTCGGCCAATCAATTTGTCGGCGTTAATAATTGGCAGCGAGAAATTACTCGCTTCACTTTACTGGACACCCATGTAGAGTGGTTTTTGAGAGCGAGAATGATTTGCATAAAGGGTTCGAGTTCTACCACCGTTTTTTCATCCAAATCTAAAGATATCCGTAACCTGATCTTATGGATGAAAAATTGGGTGCCTTGCCCAATATACAATTTTTTCTCACTAATACCCTTTCGGTGTTCACCCATAAGTGGGTGGGCCTCTTAGAAGCTCCAGACTTTAGCCACTGATCACTTAGGTACTTTTTAAAAACATAAATATTGTAAGTTAGGGTACCAGAAATATAACCGACAACCAGAGCTGGCGGGCTGGCAATGAAGAAGACCGAGTTTGAGCAGTTGCAGAGCGATCATTAGTAGATATTCATGAGTAGGATTACCTACTAGTTTTACCTACCATTGTTTAGTGGGGAAATCCTCATCGATTTCACCGCGCCCGGGGAGGTAGGTACGGTCGGTTATGCCGGACTCTTACCGACTAAAACCCCAGTGTTCCACGCATAGCCTGGTGGCTGAGCTACGGGGCCAAACACGTTCGCACAACCTAGCCAGTGGCGCCTGCTCAGGGGTCAAAATTCCTAGCCCAATTTTAGTTAAATAATGCTAATAAAAGGTGCTAAAGAGGAAAAGGTCCGAACGAGGAAATGCTGGGATTCATGGTTCAGCCAGCGTTTCTTCTTTCCTGCCTATATATTGTACTTATTAAATATACTTTCTAAGTATTTTGTGAGGAATATAACCAAAATCGCATCTAGAATCAAACCCGGGACCAGTTGCTTGAAAGGAGAGTCAGTAGATATTCGGAGAAGTGATAGTAGGTACCTATTTAACAAAAAATTATAAATGTTTAGGGCTACCTCCAAGCCTCCTATATTTAATATCCTCAGTTAAAACATTCGTCTCAGAATGCATCACTATCTACATACAACGTGCATGCATTAATAACAAAATCTCTCTGTCTTACGCTGCTCAGTGCTCTGATCTGAACTATGTAGGTAGGTCGCCTGCGTTTCAGCATACGCTTAGTCGTTCTATCAAGTGAAATCGTAGGCAAGTGCTAATCTGTCAAAGACAAAAAGAACCTTTTTAGGGTTCCGTACCTCAAAAGGAAAAACGGAACCCTTATAGGATCACTTTGTTGTCTGTCTGTCTGTCCGTCCGTCGTCGTGTAGGTATGTCAAGAAACCTAAAGGGTACTTCCCGTTGACCTAGAATCATGTTTGTAGGTAGGTAGGTCTTATAGCACAAGTACAGGAATAAATCTGAAAACCGCGAATTTGTGGTTACAACATTAAAAAAAAATAATTAAAATGTGTTTCAATTTTCAAAGTAAGATAACTATACCAAGTGGGTATCATATGAAAGGGCTTTACCTGTACATTCTAAAACAGATTTTTATTTATTTTTATGTACAATAGTTTTTGATTTATTGTGCAAAATGTTGGAAAAAATACCCGAGTACGGAACCCTCAGTGCGCGAGTCTGACTCGCACTTGGTCGGTTTTTTCAGTATTCAGCAAAACAATGTATTATTTATGATACTCTGGTATCATACTTAGTTTTATTTGAATAGACGATTAAATCCCAGTGGGGCCAGAAAATGTTCCATTGTTTATTTGTAGCTCTGCTCTCTATTCCAATTAATGCGTATTTAACATTTAAAACTGTATCATTAAGTTAATTACTACGCAATATTTACAAAGAGTCTCTTAATGATCACTAACGCGCTGGTTATACAAGCAATCTTTTGCGTAAGAGTGGGACCTAAGGTTTTTTTCCTGTACTGGTTTGTATCAATTACCGTCGTTAAATTATTAGGGTTCCGTACCTCATAAGGAAAATCGGAACCCAATAGGATCACTTTGATGTCTGTCTGTCTGTCTGCCCGCCCGTCCGTCGTGTATGTCAAGAAACCTATCGGGTACTTCCCGTTGACCTAGAATCATGAAATTTGGCAGGTAGGTAGGTCTTATAGCACAAGTACAGGAATAAATCTGAAAACCGCGAATTTGTGGTCACATCATTAAAAAAAAATTAAAATATGTTTCAATTTTCAAAGTAAGATAACTATACCAAGTGGGGTATCATATGAAATTGCTTTACCTGTACATTCTAAAACAGATTTTTATGTATACCCAATTGTTTTTGATTAATCGTGCAAAATGTCGGAAAAATACCCGAGTACGGAACCCTCGCTTCGCGAGTCTGACTCGCACTTGACCGGTTTATTTTTTAAACTATTATAGCGACTTCACATTATAAACTGGTTATCTATATGTCATGCAAAGATAGTATTTTCCTTATAAATTAGGTGGTTTAACGGCCATCAACAATTAAGTAGTTCATTAATTGAAAAAGAACTGCCAAGTGCGAGTCGGACTCGCACACGATGGGTTCCGTACCATCGTACAAGATATAGTAAGTAGTAGGTAAGCACCTTTATCTAGAACCTTGCAAGTTAATATCAGTCTGAGCCATCTATATTATGTGATTTAGTGAGTTAAATTTTTCGCGAACATACCTACTTTAATTATTTTTTGTATGATAAATTCACGTTTTTCGGATTTATTCTTTTACTTGTGCCATAAGACCTACCTGACACACACGATTCTAGGTCAACGGGAAATACCATATACGTTTCCTTGACAGACACAACAGACGGACAGATAGACAGACAAAAAAGTGATCCTATAAGGGTTCCGTTTTTCCTTTTGAGAAACAGAATCCTAAAAATTGATAGAGTATATACAGTTGTGATTTAAAATTTTAGTAATTAAACATTACGTACTTACATACCACAGAACATTGCTAAGTAATCCGCCGATTCCCTGTTCCGTGATACTTACCATGGATTGCGACGCCTTTGACACTAATGGAAGCTCGTAGTCGTAACCACAGGCCCGGCCAGGTTAATTAGACCGTATAAATTGATCGGTCGCGTTAACAATATTAACGGGCTACTTCCTTAGGCTGTTCAAACAGCAAAACTAAGGCGTCAGTAAGCTAAGTTTATTTAGCCAATAGAAATCAAAACCAGCATTATGCTGGGTAATAATTTCTATTGTACCTAAGGATTTTTTTGTTAAAGACTCTCATTTCGTTTTTTTTTGATGAAACTCAGAATTGCAACGTTGTTAAGGGGGATGAGACGGGTCTGCCTGCGAAATTCTAATTAAAGTTTTTCGCAATGTGTAAACTAATATGACAACGTACGCTTATGTCATTTTAATTGCGCCAATGGCAGTATTATCCTCATTAGGTTTATATAAAAATCTTTACGGGCAGACCCGTCTCATGCACCTTAAGTATAAAATAAAACACATTTTCAACTTATTATAAACGTATCTTTAATTATTTTGACACCGTCAACTTATAAATTTCGTAGGTAATATTAGGTATGTATTTTACCCATAGATTGTCTTACATTTTTAACATTCTACAAGATTATCATAAGAAAGAACAATGGGAAAATTAAGTGTGTTAACAAAAAGTTTACAAAAATTGTATTGTGATCCCGAAAACCCAAAATGTGATAGATTTACTACATTCTTGGTAAATAGTGGAATATTACGATCTTACTGTTTCTAAAAAATTTACAAGTCAAAGTTACTCTATAAGGGGAGTGCAAAATCAGAAAAAAAAAACTCGCGCAGTTGAGGTAAGATTTGTAGAAGCAAGTCGATAAAATCCACGCGATTTCCTCCTTGCGCCTGTTGTACTAATTACTAACCCTGCAGTTTAAATAATTTGAAAAACTCCTGAGCATAATTTCATTACCTTTGTTTTTTGGAACAAAAAAAATAACAGTGCCAGGTAACTGCACGATTTCAAACGACTTTTTTATGAATTTTGAATTAGGCAATGAAATAAGTGCAAAGATAATAACAGATTAATGTCTATTTTATATAATTAAAATTTCTACTTAAAGTAAAACAACTTGTAGCATCTGTACCACATTAAAAACTACATATATTTCGAAACGATATCTAATATAGACAAAGAAAATAAGACACAGTTTTCTTGAAAATTAATTGTATTCAGTACCACAAAAGATCAATCTAATATTCCTCTATTTATTGAACATCTTCTTACATCTAGTACCCAATAGTACTCTGACTAGCATTTTCAAACAAAATGACAACGATGATTATGTCATTATAATAAGTGATTTAATTAACGCTAGTTTCATAGTCAAGTCATCGCCATTGCAGAAACAACGTAGGCTCTTACAGCCATGTTAACCAGAGCTGGTACGTACAGCACGTTCACATATTGCGGTTGTGAAGTATCTATGAATAAGCGCAAGTGTCATGAAAGTTACACACACAGTTACAGTGGTAAAATGTATAAGGCTGACATTATTTAAACATATTATTCTATTGAAATAATTAAACATTACATTCTATTGAATAAATAAATCATTCATTCATTCAAAGTCTGTCTCTCACACGCGGCCAGTTTATGTTCGTGACAGAAAAAGTTGTTTTTTTTTTACTACGATTATAAAATACAGAGTAATTTTTTTTTTCTTTATAAAACCATCCGTCAGTCAACCGATAATATTGTTAATTTTGAAAGATTTTTTAAATTTTGAAAAAATTGTATCTCAAAATATTAAGAATGATCTCGTGAAACAGTGTATAATCTGTTTAGCTACTTTATGCATCACAGTGATGGAAATAATCCTTTTATGAAGGATTTAAAATTACATTACATTTACATTACAAGGATTTACAGAAATAGGTCATTTATAACGTAAAAATGATATTTACCTCAAATTGCGACCCGCAGCACGCCTATACAGTTTTGGCACAACCTCGTTTTAAAATAATACAAATCTATTTTTTTTAACATGCTGCATCATAAAATTGCGTTTGTGTGAGTACTGTGAACGTTCAGCTCTTGTTAACCGACCTGCCGGGCGATTCAGAACACTCGATTCGGTAAGTTATCGAATCGAAGAACGATAACTTACCGAATCGAGTACCCGGCTGCCCACCCGGCCCGTACCCCGGCTGTACCACTACAATTCATTTGAGTAATTATTTTAGTTTCAATGTACAGAAAATGGCGTTGCACCTGTCTATGAAAGAAGCTCTAAGGAATGATTATAGTTTTCTTACGCTAGCGAGCAAAGCTCACATTATAATTATTATCAACCTAAGTATACAACGATACAATACAGGTAAAATATGTACTACATTGAATATGTGAAAAGGACCGTTAGTTATTGAGGCACGTAATAAAACGGTCGAGACATTGGTTGGTCTAATCTATTAAGAAAGTGTAAACTTTCGATCAAAAATGTTACATATCACAAAACTGTTAGTTCTACGGAACGGGTCTAGTCCAGTTAACTATTATTATTAGTAGGTATTAATTGAATCGTTTTCTGCTACTTACTTGATTTTATTTTTACTAATCTATGAAATCGATCTAAGTCTTTAAGTCCTAGCAAATTGTGATTATAATATCTATTTCATAACATTATATTGTCGAAGATTAAAAAAAAAATCAACAATTTGTAAAACTTTTTTTAAGGAATCGGTATTTGATAATATTCTAAATTTCTAACATGATTATGGTTCTGTTATCGTATTATTTGAATAAGTAAAGTAGAAAATAATTCACTTAGGCCATGAGTGGAATATACTAATTTAAGTAACATAGTTATTTGGTTTGGACTGCTTCTGTAATATCATTGATTTTTATTTAATGGTAGGTTAAATAATAAAATCAGTAATGCGACATATTATTAAAATTATAACCACATTAGTTACAAAAAAAATTCTAGCGGGCAAATAATAACATGAATAGTTACATAAAAGACAGTAGTGTTTAGATATTAGTAATAATTAAATTGTTGTAAAACAAGTAATAAGTATTAAAATGACTTTTGTTGTAGAATTGTGAAAAGTGGCCTATATTTATTTTAGGGGAATGATATAGCAAGAGTACAAGATGCATGAATGCAATCCGCACTTGGTTAGCGTGGTAGACTAACCAAACCACTTCTCATTCTGAGAGGAGACCCGTGCTCAGTAGTGAGCCGGAGATGGGTTGATCTTGATTTGACTTCGTACTTTGTCCGTTGCGTGAATGCACTGCGATTATACGCATCATTGAACCCATATATTTAGGCACTTGTCCGACCACTGACGATTAACGAGAGCGGGTCAAGCTAAAAATTAGAAACGAGTTTGCGAGCAACGACATACGAGTGTATAGTTAAGATAGTTTTGTCGGTAGGCTATGAGCGAGTGTACGAGTAGCGATTTCAAGCGCCTGTCGCTCAGGTAGGCAGCAGAGACTGAATTAATCCCAGCGTAAACTGCGTGAGTATTTTGACCGCTGAATAAAAGCATCGCTAAGCGAGTTATTTATTTGATAGCTCTTGTTGCTGCGACAAACAAGTTGAGAGAGAATTCCCGCTAATAGTGAGCAGTCAGCGATCAACTATTGATATATTTGACATGGAAATTATACATCGATTGCACGTTTCTTGAGCGAGAAAATAGGCAGTAGCTATTCGCTTCCTTGTCGGCGGTGGAACAGGTGCCGTAAACCGGGCCTGTAGCAGACTGAACTACAGTGAGAGAACTCTCGGTTCGACCCTGAATCGATCATATGTCAAAATATTAGGCTATGCTGACGTAAATTCAAAGAAAAATAGGGCTACTTTAAGGCTACCTGCGTTTAATGTACTAACATTTGACGCCTACCAGTGATATCGAAGCCCCGACGTTTTGTCAGAAGTTCCCTAACTGTCGTGAACTGAGCCTGATGAGTGTACACTTGCTATATCAAGTCCCTTAGTAAAGATGATGGATAATAACTACATAAATTTTTAAACTTATGACATTTAGTAGTCGAAGTTGTTCATTCTTGTGAACCTTTTAAAGGTACATTTGGATGCCAAAGTTAGCCATCTGTAAAGACAGTCATTGAAACATTGTAAGTAAACGTACTTCACACGTTATTTAGCATGCAAATATGCATGGAATAGCACATGCATATTTTATTGGAGCAGGCAAAGTTTTTACTACGGATAATTAATAGTTCAATTTTACGTTTTAATACGCAGTTTTCGTTTTATAGAGTTTACACTTTCTAGACATGCATTGTTGGAAAAACTGCTAGATTTTTTTTTTTTTCACTACAAGTTCTATGCGTTTCAAATGTGAACAATGTGAACATCTACTCTCAATTAAGTCGAATATCTGTCACACTTGTATTTAAATTTATTTCACATATTTTTTTGCTGATGTTACTATACTAACATGTATGCGAGTTACGGAGTTGTATTGCCGACGTTCCTATTTGAACCGCATAGTAAAGAATGTAAACATTTTTAATATGAAACGATGTAAATAATAATATTTGCAAATAAAGTTATAATTATGAATGCAAATATGTTACGTATACATTTTGAGTTGGAAGTTTATCTTTGATTAACAGGATTTTTTTTATTCACCAGCTCCGAAAAGAATATGCACGATGCTTAAGAGCCTTTGGAGCGCGCTCCATACAAATTAAGTTTATTCTTCTTCTTGGCAGATACTCGTTTTAATAACCAGTCAGTCAATGGAATTTTCTAGACACGCTCTAGACAATGTCTCTGGTTTGCCAAATTTCCATAAAAATATATGCGTTTCACAGGCCAAAGGATTTATATAAATCTTTGAACCTGTGTAACTTTGAAACTCCATAGTTTTACGAAAATCTAACAAACCAGACACAGATATTATTTTCTAGAGCGTGTCAACAAAATTTTATTGAGTTTAATAGGTTAAAATTAATATAAGAGTCAAACTTCGTTTGTATGGGGCGTACTCGGTAGCACTCAAGAGTGAAACATATTAACAAAATAATTGCCCAATTTCCTTTTATTTATGTTAATACTTATAATAATATATCATAACTTTAATCATAAAACATGCTAAGTATAAGAATACTCCAATACCAATTATACCAATTTAAATAAACCAATTTTTTAACACACAATTCTAACATATACAGAAAACTGACACATATATGACGCCACACAATGTAATATATATATGTACCTAAACTTTTTATTCCGAATTTAGACTATCACCAACATCAGAGGGCCTAGCAACAAATTTAACAATTTCGACCATCAAAAGGAGTACAATTGTACCTACTTTGAATAAATGATTTTGACTTTTGACAGCTATTAGGTATGACGATCGCAATCATTTTCAACTGACATCCAAGGATTAGACACTCTCTGCCATTGGTTGAAATGCCTAGTTTGATAAGACTAACTCGAATTCAGTCAATTATAATTGCGACTATCGTAATGCGATCATTATAATTTTTGTACTAGACCCCCTGTTCCACTTTTACCAAACTCTAGGCGATATATGCAATCCCTCTTATGGCTAATAGCTTCCTTTGCTTTAAACTCACAAGAGCTAAAAGTCAATAATAACACGCTTTTCTTATAATCTTGTGATTGCCATGTGATTTATGTGTTAGAGCACAGGGACAGAAAAACATATAATATCAGAATTTATCGAAATCGAAATAGATGTTCGGCGAAAATCTATTTGGTTTAATACAGTTTACACGTCTAATGAATAAAATCCACCGGTTAGCTTTTTAAATAATAGTTACAGTGTTACAATACTCACATCTTATCAACATCTCAACACCAATGTAATCTTCAACAGAGACTAGTTTTCAAGTTGAAAAAGTGGAGATGGAGCTACATTAGGGTTTCAGGCGGTCTTAGTGAAGTTTTGCGGTCGAAATTAATTACTAATCTATCTGTAATCTGTCAATAAGTTTTGGCAACATTGTTACTTGTCAAAGACCATTCATTTTTTGACAAATAACAACGTTGCTCAGCAACTTATCGACGCATTACAGATAGATTGGTTTTTAATTTCGGCCGTTAGTGCAGTTGACACAACTGCATCGCAACTGCCGATAATCGACTGCCCATTCTACGTGCAGTTTAAACTGTGTACCTATCTACCAGTTTTAGAACTGCACGCCGAACTCATAATATGAAAAAATCTGGGCTAACAGTCTATGCGATATAAAGGCAAAGATAACGTCTATCTGAGGCACCTGGTCGATTTTTTCAAGAAATTTTTCAGTATATTCAATTATTCCACCATAAATAAATACGCTTACATTGTAAGTTACGTTCTATATTACATACTAGCGATTATATGCCTTTAGCACACAGTTCATAATACATGATTTTCACACATACACAGCCTTATCATAATATGTAACAATAATTGTATTGGTCACTTGACACTTCCCTATGTACCTGTCTGATATCGTAAAACCATTTTGTAACCAAAAAAAAAACTTTATGTTAGAAAATAAAATAAAATAATATTGTGTATGAATTTGCATTATTTTAATGTGATTGTTTTGATATTTAAAATTATAGAGCTGATACAAATCACAAACAATGTCGGTAGTACTTAAAAATTGACACTTAAACCAAGAACACCATTTCGAAAACATTAAATACAATTGTAGATAAATCCTTGTAACTTACCTACAACTAAAACAAGAAAAATATCTAAGCACACAAATTATGCTGCTTATGATCCAAGTGCCGCAACCAAAGACCGAGCAGCAATTTCAAAATATGTATAAAGCAACTAAACATTTCATTTTCGTTTAAGTTATTATTTTCATCCCAAAATGCCAACTTTCTACCGTACTCTTTGTATGAGACTAATCTCACGAATAACCTATTCAAATTCCTGCTCAAAAACGACTCTTTCTGTTCCCCTTCGTTACCGCTACAAATACTACAATCACAATTTCTACCTATTTCTACTAAATTGGAAGTTTCTCTTAATATAGTATCCTTTTCAATATTCGCAACATCAATTTCATTAGAACTATCAACTTCGGTTACAACAATTTTGGGTAGACCCAATTCAGATTTAGAACGCAAAAGTAAGTTCCTTCTTAGTTTACGAATGTTTCTTAAAGCATCGCTTTGACATATTTTATCTTTTTTATCTTCGAAAAACGTGACCTTCGAAACTCTATCAATAGCTTCAACAGACCTAAGACGAGAATGTTTTTCATCTTGAAGGAACACGTCATCACAACTTTTGAAATGGATCAAATTCGGTTTTGGCAAGAAACTTGTATTTTCCTGTTTTGAAGAATTAACTTGCCACGCGTTTGATGTTACGCCAAATCTTCGTTGTCGTGGACTTTTATTTTCACTCTCGGACTCATAAGATATGCTTCTGCACACATGTGCCGGGTGTCTCATCTCAATTCCTCCTAAATCAACTTCGGTGTCAACTCTCGCCAAATTCTCAGCGGAACTCTTCACGGACTCCCTGTACTCGTCGAAACTTTTAAACGAGAATGTCTTCTGCAACTTCCTGATATGCGGAGTGACCCTTCCACTTTCGGCGTCCAAGCCCTTGTAGCTCTCCTTCAAGACCGAAAACGCCAAACTGTTACCGAGCATAGTACTCGTAACATCGACAGATACATGCCTGCTTTTCGCTTTATACGGAGAAGCTGGGATATCATCGAAACTCCTGTGCTGTTCGAACCGTAAGCCCGAGCCGTCGTCGGAACCTATCGTCCAGAACGAGACCGCATCGCTATCGCTATCTGATGATTCCGAAAGAGTTTGCAAGTAGTTGAAAATGTCAATGCCGCGGTCTAAAGAGATGGTCCTCTGGAGCGGAATGTCGTGGGCGAATCTGAAGTCGACTTCGTAGTCCTCTTCCTTCTCGTCGAACTTGCTGCCCAGCCATTTGTCGACGTCGCGGGTGCTCAGGTTTAGCTGGAGCAGCTCCTGGCGGAGGTCGAGCCCCGGTTTGGTGTGCCGCGTGTCGGAGAAGCGCCGGTGTGTGGTGAGCGGCGCGGTCTGTGGCGAGTGTGCGTGGTGCGCGGTCGCGGGGTGGGAGTGTCTACGCGGGGGCGGAGGCGGGGCCGGCGTGCGCGGCGCCCTTGCCGTACGGGCCCGGGCGCCGCGAGAACCCGCCCACGGTGATATCAGACTCAGCAAAGAGCTTGCGAAAACTGCGGACCGACATTATTTCTCAATACTAACTTCTACCTATTTACAAGTCTCGATAAACAAACAAATTATTTTTGTCATCGCCACCATGTCGATTTACCTATAAATCCTATTTTTTAATTGCAAAATAATCTTTAACTGATGGTTAATATACAGACAGATTGCCTACACAAAAACTGCCTAAACGTCAAATCATCCTCTAATAAATAATAAATAATATTATTTGATAATTGAAAAATTAACCAAAAAATAAATTTTAGCGTTCGAATTTCAGGTTGGTACTTTTTTACTTTACCTTTACTTTACCAGATAGTCGATGACAAAATATTAGCTTTATTGAAATTAATTTAAATTAAACGATAAATCTAACTAAAATAGAAACTTAAATTTTGCTTAAAATGAATTATGAACCCTCAATGTTTCAATGTAAATAAAAATAACATACGATAGCGATAATAATTGTTTTCCATAATCTTATATTACGGTATGTGCATGGTATGGTTCCATATCTATGTGTATTATACCTGCATTCCACATATCAGTTCCAAGGGCCGAAAGAGATCCTCGGAGGTGGTGAGCGGCGACCTTCAGAACGTGACGTCAGCGCCAGCCAGAATCTACTCATCGATATGAGGGACGAGGGCAACGAAAATAACAAAAAAAATTACAAAAAATAAGAAAAAGCCCGACTTTTCTGCCTATTTTTTCAGCTTTCCCTATTTGTTTTCAATACAACTCAGTTTTTAAGACTTTATTTAAAAAAAATTGAATCCAAGATGAAAAAATTATATTTGGAATTAATTGTATTTGGAATTTTTTCTAGTGAACAATTAACAGATAAGTAAAAAAAATCATTGTAACTAATTTTTCATAGCATAAAATTTTACTATAAGTATAGCATTGCTACAACTGGCAATAATAGGAATTAAAAATATTGTAAAATTTATAGTTACTATTAACAGAATGCGACAAAATCAAAAAAAAAAATATGTAGAAAATAATGAAATATACAGGGAAATGATGAAAAAAAAAGTGGAAGGTAAAATAATTATTTGAGTTAGCGACATGTTTACAAAATCATATTAAAAAAAAACTAAACAACGAGGATGGACAATGTGAAGCGAAAGCGTTTGAGTGTATTTATACTCATGCCAATCCGTGCTCCGTGCTTAGTGGATGATTCCACGGTTAGATCTCTTTCGGCCCTGGTCGCATTTTCCGTACATTTAAACAATAACGCACCTAAAAACAATTGACAAAATTTTGAAAATTTTAGGAAACATAAAGCCAGAAATAACGTAAACTATTCATGCGTTTTATATTAACTTAAAAATATACTAACGGTCGAAATTAATTATCAATTTATCTGTGAACAGTCGATAAAATACAGCAACGTTGGTAATTGTCATCAAAAAGAGCGTACAATTTTTGACAAAGAACAACGTTGTGAGGTGACTTATATAGACAGATTGAATATTACTTTCGGCCGTAAATGGGGAATAATGTACCAGAACCAATTGGAAGCGTATTGTGAAATTATATATTTTATGTTATTATACTATGATATAATTTTACAGGATATTCGTGATTTTAGCATAAAGATATATCTATTTATAGCATGTGCGTGCATTTTGGTATAGGTACAGCATAACGCAAAGATAGTTTACATCTTATTAGTTTACTATTGTTTGAAAATGTACCAAATGCAGCCGTAAATAATAATTTGGAAATAGCGGATTATTTGTTTTTTTGGTCAAATCAGACCATTGTGTTATCCGCTCAACTCAAATTACTTAAGCATTCTTAAAATATTATAAACTCAGCGTCAAAAATATCACACTATGTATTTTATATTCATAATAATCTTTCAAAAGTTATCCTTCAATTAATAGTAGAAATACTAAGGAGCCTGCACGTATGATACTAAAGTGAGCTGGTTATGAAAAAAAACATTCACACATTGAAGCGATTGTCTGCGATCCAATCCATGTTTACATAAGCACTGATCTTTTCAAATCGATAGGACACTCTCCGAACAGAAAATCGGCTCAAGTTGCTGAGCAACAGCACATTACGACATTAATACTTAACAAATGTGTGTGAGAAAGGCTATAGTGCATTTCCATAAAAAGCCTTCGTCGGCCGCGTACAGCGTCATGCGGGACGGGTCTAGTAACAGACCACAGCCTAATGAAGTTATTTGACGTAGCACTAAGTGTTATATTTTTGACAATGAATTATTTATACAAGAAAAAAGAAACAGAAGTGTGCTCATAAAGTGAAAGAAAAAAAAAGACTGTGGAAGAAATAAAGATTTTTGAAGGTAATGATATTTTATGATCCTAAAAAGTTCTGAGTAGCTCATAGAAGAAGATCAAAGCAGTTGCTATCCTATGACATTATTTTAACAGTCTCAAATTGATTTATACGTCACAACTTTAACATATCGAATGAAGTTAGAATGGAAGTGTCGTTATAATAATATTATTAATGAAATATAACCAACACATAATGTGCATTACAATAATATAATATCCAACACCATAAGCAATGTATATTTTTGATGAATTGTGTAATAACATGCATATAAACCCAGACACAAATATATAAACAAAAGTTGCAATTTTTGATTTATTTTGCCGACAAAACGACTGGTTAATGCGTACTGAGTATGCAGATTATGTGCGAGATCTACTATACAGTATAGTATACGGTCCTTTGTAGATTACGCAATCATCTCATACTCGGGGGCTTGAAGGTGAATTCACATTAACCACACATTAAATTGCAATTTTCGTCCCATCCAAAACCGAATTGAGGCCAAACGAGTGTACTTTTATGAGTTGTGAGTCGTTTTTAGTATTATGATGACGAAAAATTTGAAGTTAAAGTGCGCGACCGCGACATTAAAGGTGGACTTTCAAGTCGATCGACTGTGACGTGTGACTCCGCGACAGAGGAGCAAGTTAATGTATTGTGCAAATGTAGGGAACGATATTCAAGCGTGTGACACTGACGCCTATACGGCGACGTCAGTGCAATACAAAAACAACCAAAACGTCAAACGTAAAACGTTGTGCCCCAAAAATTTAATCAAGATTATTTGGTGGTTGTGAAACAAGCTCTTAGGTTTTATTTAATTCTATGGAGCGCACTTTGACTTTGCTTAGACTTAGTTTCAGTTAAAACGAGACAGATTTATGTCAGAGGCATAACGCTGTCTCGTTTTAATAGTGTCTTAAGTCTGAGCACAGTCAAGCGCTCTATACATCTCAGCCTAAATGTTGTTGATGAAACGCGTCACGAAAAACGCGACTTACAAATCACAACTCACAAAATAACGCTCATTTGGCATCACGCTAAAGGATATAGGTACAAGATGGTGTACTCACAACTTCCTTATGCCACTGTTTCGCTTCCAGGGCGCGTCGTCAGGCTCGGCGGGCAAAGGCCCCTGCACCGGCGCCTCGTCCTCCTCCGCGGCCGTCGTACTCATTGACGGCGATGTGTCTGAGCTGCTGCGAAGAAATATTATGTTCACAGCCTAAATAGGCACTTCATAGTCTCACCGGAAAGTGAGGCTTTCGCTGCGCTTATATATGTGTGTGTGTGTGTGTGTGTGTGTATCAGATCCACCACACACACACATATATATCAACACACACACACACACACACACACGACACAAACCGTGATAGAATAGCAATATTCTCGTCCAAAATTGCTCAGTGTCTGAAGATCAAAGAGGAACAAGACATGGTACCAGTTGGTAGAAATCGGCAGAACAAAATTTAATTTTACTTTTTGCTTAGTAGTGAACCATCGCTCGGGCATGTAGGTACTACTTACCACTTACGCATTAAGTCACTGTATGGGTTTTCTTTGAATGTGTGATTAACTATGCAAGATCAAAGATTGCCGAGAGCATCACATTACATCACACGAATGCGCTATTTTGCAGTCGATGTATTTTTGTGGACACAAGAAAAATCAACAAAGAAAGAACCACACTCCCTTCATTAACATTCTCTCTCTCTCTCTCAATTACTCCCTGGTACGTAAAATGTAACTCGTATATTGTTATACCTTCATTTCACCTTTTTCTTTTTCTCTCTCTACCCCTGTCTCTCTCTCTCACCCTCTACCTATTTTTACTCTAACCTGTCAGGTAATGGCTCAGCTTGCAACGCCTGCAACTGTTCCTCGGCGCGATTCAGTTTCAACTTTAACTCGTTCCGCTCGTGAAGTATGGCACGCATTTCGCGAACGCTAAACGTCGGTTTGGACGCTTGGTCTTCATCGTCGCCACCTTCAATAATGGCCACGCCGCATGAAGTGCACTTCTGGAACAAATGGTCAATACATAAATAAAATCACTTAGTGCTTGTCAACCACTGGGCTACTGGCTGGCAGCCACTAAACGCAACCACTAGTGGTTAGGTTAAGCCACTAGACGCAGCCACCAGTCGCAACCACTACGGCTAAAATCCATCGTATTTGACAGGGTTCGGGCACGTTTGTTTGTGTAAAATGAAAACATTTGAATTTATTGCTATACAAAGACCGGCTGAAGATAAGCCGGCGATTGTGGTCGAATGTTCGCAGGCGACGAGCGACAAGGCGTCGCAGCAAGTTGCGAGCGCCGACCACTCCCACAGTTTGTGGCTCGGCTCGAATGCTCAGTTTTCGCCGATCCCATACAAATCTATGAAAAATCTCGTTCACAACTTGAAGCAATCAAGCAGAAACGGTGATAGTCTAGTGGTTAAAACGTCGGCTTAATCTATTTGAGAGGTCGGGAGTTCAATTCAGGTCACGACTCACGAACCTCTAACTTTGCAGAGTTGTGTGCGATTTAAGAAATTAAATATCACTTGCTTTAATGGTGAAAGATAACATCGTGGGGAAACTTGAATGCCTGAGAGTTCTACATAATGTTCTCAAAGGTGTGTGAAATCTGCACTTGGCCAGCGTGGTGGATTATGGCCAAGCCGGTGATAGGTTGATGATAATGAGGACAGATGTACCTTGTTGTGTGCATCAGACTGCTGTAGCGTGGTGATATCCCTTTGTTGGGACTGAACTATGGCGCCCAACTCCGTACGTTCCTCGCATACCAAGCGCATCTGAAAAAAAAATAACATTGATGTAGTATTAAGAAGCTGGCTTTTTCTGCAAGCTTAGCAGTGGGGGAGCGGGCGGTGCAGGTCGATTGCTGCATGTTTGACTTTTTCAGCGGATTATAGCAAATTGATGTTTTTATTCCTTGGATAACATCGATGAACTTAGTTATGAAGTTCACTTTTATCCCACGGGATTTTACAAGATGTTACTCCACGCGGACGAAGTCGCAGCCATCATCTAGCATTATCAATACAAATGTGTGTCTGTCTGTCTGTTCGCTAGCTTCTAACGGCCCATCCATTTAACCGATTACAGAGATAGCTTCCATCCCGTTTACGTTAGGTTATAGGTTACTTTTTACCCCGGAAAATCGAAGTTTGTTCGGGACTTTTAAAAACCTAAATGCACGCGGGGGAAGTCGCGGGCATTATCATCTCATAAAAATCGGTCAAATGCGAGTCATTCTCGCATACAAAGGTTTCCGTACCTACCATAGTAAAAGAATAACACTTTTAATTATTTTTTGTGATGAAACCACAAATTCACTGTTTTAGGATTTTTCCCTTTACTTATGCTATAAAACATTGCTCCCTGCCAACCATGATTCTGGGTCAACGGGAAGTACCCTATAGGCTTGACAGAAAATGAAGTGGTCCTATAAGGGTTCCCTTTTTCTCTATCGATACGGAACCCTAATAATATAAAATGAAATACCTGATTTTGAAGCTGCTTATGCTTCCGTCGGAGGTCGCGGCTGACCTGTGCTAATTTCTCCACTTGACTCGTCAACTGCAACCCATCCAGAATGGCCATGTTAAATAAAATATAGCTCTCCAATCTACAACGAATACTGCGCTTGAAAACTTCACTGCAGAGTCATTAAAATTTTAAAACTAAATCTTAAATAATGATAGGCACTTTTATATTTATTTTTATGAAGCTAAGGCGATCATGTTACTAATAATGTATACACTATAATATAGTATAATATAATATGATATACTTATGGTAAAGAGATAGCTATGTACTCTTATCTTAGTACAAATTTTCATATCTCGAAAACTTTAATATGTTTTCGTGAGCCTTCAATACGTATAAAAAGAAAAGTCCTGACTCACTCACCGACTGACTCATCAACACCCAGCCCTTGGACCTATGTAGAAAGCCGAAATTTTGCACAATGGTTCCTTTCATAATGTAGAGAAGAAATAAGGCCGGATTTTTCGAAATTTACATGGGATAAGGAATAAAGAGTATTTTTATTTTTACCGAGTGCAGCTACATATAGTGATATTGTAAAGTCAGAGTATCTCGTACATTCTTCGATTTTTATTTCAGTTTTTGCCGTAGAAGGCACTCGACATTAATTTTCGACTTTGAAAACTATAAAAACTCATACTAGGTTTCAGTGTAAATGGATTTGATACGAATATAGGTTTGAAAGACAGCCAGATATTGGTGTTAGCAGATTAGATACGTCAATCTTAAAATTATTCCGGACTTATTTGGCGATAGTAAAAAAGGCCACCCTCTTATACTAAGCCCATGATAAATCATCTGAGTCATTCAAATTGATTGTGGTAAAGATTTTTTCATAGCATAAAATATTAACTTTTTGCCTATGTACTATTTATAATCATTTCGAAATCTCAAAAACTTGAAACCCTGAAATCCGGAAAGTAAAATCGCAACTGTTGAACTACAGTCGTTCGACGTTCCTAACCTAGATTAGGTTATACAGAATAACCTAAGTATACTTTATCCTCCTTCAACGAGCTTTACAAGCTTATTTAATTGATAAAACACTATAGCCGCGCCTCGATGGTACTCCACTCCGTCAGTGTGCCTTGCGTTAAGCTTAATTGAATGGGAAAGGCTGGAGAGAAAATATTAGCCATGTCTCCGCCACTTCGCTCTCTTCTGTATAAACCGCGCCTAACAGCTTATTAAATTTCTTTGAGCTCCAGGCCACGTTAATTGATTTCATAAACGAAGGTCACGATTTTTGTGCCGCAAATTCGCCAGTCGCGCTCTGGTTACGGTACAATAGACTTTTCACTCGACTAACTTACAATTTTATTGAAATAATCATTGAAGTAATTGATCGAACAAGTGGTAGAATAAAGTCATTACTAATTACACAATATCGATAAAATTGTATTTGTTTCTTTTTTCGGAATAAAAAGTAGTCCTTGCCCCTTTCCACCACGGAAAAATCACGGGGATCCGTTGAAATGTTGCTGCGTTGCGTTGAAGGAGAAAGGCGTGAAAATTAGCATGCCATCAAGCTGCAACCGTTTGTTTTCCCGGGATAAAATATAGCCAATGTCACGTTCCAGGTCTTTACTATATGAATGCAAAAAATCATATCGATCCGTTGATTGAAAGGTAAACACACTTTTACATTTAGGAACTAGGGATTCTACGATCATCGACTACAGCCGACGTTATCAAAGACAGATGATGGATTGTATCATTTGACAAGAGTGAACTATATAGGTAGGTACTAGAGTGAGGCAACTCTTGGTTTGATTTTGAATCGACGATAGGTAACGTGAAATCAAAGAATAGGCGTTTCATAGGCTACCGTAGGTGTCAAATGTAACCTACGGTTGCATTTGACGCAAGTGTTACAAGTTCCCTATCTGTTGTGAACTGTGACAAAACAGCACAACGAGCACAACAAACTACATTTCTCACACTAAAGTTTGTAAACACTGTTTTGTTATGATAATAAAGATTTATTTATTTATTTCGATTTACAAAAGATCTAAAGCACTCGGAAGCTTTTTTAAACAGTTCCATGCCTATTCTAATACTATCTATCGTAATACCGCTAGTTTGTTAACTGATAAAACATCCATCAGAAAGAAATCAAGCACTTTCGTGTATCGCATGCCACTATCTTTAGACGTATATAGTCATGTGATGGATTCACTTTCAATGCCATTGCACTGTTAAGGAAAATAATATATACCAGTATAACTACCATGTAATGTACCATGCATGCCTGAGAATTTTCCATAATGTTTTCAAAGGCGTGGGAACTCTGCCAATCCGCACTTGGCTAGCGTGGTGGACTATGGCAAAACATTTCTCAATCTGACAAGAGATCCGTGCTCCGTAGTGGGCCGGCGATAGGTTGATGAGGATGATGATGGATGTACCATGTGTTATATACGGCATACCATTTTTTACAATACTTATACATTTCCTTACGAATAATATTACAATTAAATTCCGTTGCTAATGGTGCGAGATTAACATGAGCAATGGACGCATCGAACAATTTCAAATGAAACCAGTAAATTCAAAGTTGACGTATTCTCTAACGACGTACCTCATAATTTATGATATCAGTACTTAATGTTGATAAATTCTTAAATCTCAGGAACCAGAGCACATGAATTTGCAGTGCCTATACAATGTAGAAAATACCACACATCTCATGCAGTTGCAATCTTGCTTTAATATACGTCATGTTACATATCATGTCACATGCACTCACCTAACGAGCGGTTACTGTTCGTCATAATAGCTTGAGGTGATTATGCATGCATACGAACCGCCTAGCTCCCAACAAATGTAAAATTTTAATGCTGAATATGTATGCGATGCGGCAGAATACACTCACAGTTGCGAATAGACAAATGTAGCCATGCACAATTGCATTGACGAACGAATGTCATGGAAATCGTTACATCTACGCAATTTAAAACAAGAGTGAATAGGCACCTTCTAGGTAAACGCGTCCCATCTTAGACCACATCATCACTTTCCATCAGGTGTGATTGTGGTCAAGCGCTTACCTACAGTGAATAAAAAAAAAAATTACTCTAACGCGATAGACAACACTAGGTATACAGGGGTGTAACCAGAAGGCTAGCAGATACGAAGACTGGTGATAATACTGATAATTACTGATAAGATCCCACAAAAAAACCGCGAAAAAAAAAAGAAAAAAATCCTGAATTTTTAAAAGTTCTCTGGAATTGATGTATTGATTCATAATGTATTGATGTCTTATCAAGTTTGATGAGACATCAATACATTAATCACTATTATAAATGCCTATCTGTCTGGTCGTTACCTTTTCACGGCCCATTCGTCAAGCGATTTTGACGAAATTTGGCACTGAGATAGCTTGCATCTTGGAGATGGGCATAGGCTACATTTTAACCCAGAATTTTAAAGAGGTTCCATGGGTTTCTAAAAACTTAAAGCCACGCGTATCAAGATGCGGACATCATCTACAAAAAGCAGCAGCAACGAAAAATAAATCAAATCGATATTTGGTAAGTATCACTATTCCTTCTTTCTATAGATTTCTGTATCCGACACGTTAAATTATACATATAATCATGACATAATCAGTATATTTTTATCTGGGACAGTACAAAAGTAATCTCAAGTTAAAAGAGCTTTTGACGGCCTTTGCTAGATTTAATTAAACCGGGTAGGTTTTATTATAAAATGCTTAGCAACCTTACTTAATTTTACCTACCAAGTTAGGTAGCCTCGTTTAAAATTTAGTTTTCATTAAAACAGCAAAGGGATTTCAGAAAGTTTACACGTGTTACGTTTTAGTTTAAAAGTACAAGTGTAAATTAAAAATTTTCAACACCCCCGACAAATCATTTTCAAATAAATAATTATGTATATCTAGGCAACGTCCATCTTGACAGCTTGACATTTGTCAATTGACACTTGAATATTATGAACCTAAGGGTTATCTGACCTTCTTTCCTACAAGAAAACTAGAAAATAGCTGATAACTTTTAAACGGCTGAACCAATTTTTTTGGATTATAGCTAAGAACACTCTCGATCAAGCCACCTTTCAAACAAAAAAAAGTAAATTAAAATCGGTTCATTCGTTTAGGCGCTACGATGCCACAGACAGATACACAGATACACAGACACACAGATACACAGATACACACGTCAAACTTATAACACCCCTCTTTTTGGGTCGGGGGTTAAAAACTGTACTATTGTTTATCTTATTTAAATAAACTCGCCGTACAATCAAAACTTTCAAACTTTCAAAAAACGTAAGCATTCATAGAAGCTTTTCTATCCTATGAACTTTCGAAGTATTAACTGATAACTATAACTTATGATTCACATATTAATACATTTACGACTTCAATGCAGAGTTCTTACGATTAGCAATTAAGATAAAATTTAATTTAAGATTATTATATTATTTAATATGAAATTAAGTATTGTTTATGTAATTGTATGTATATGTGGGTGGAATACAAGAAATATGATTTATTGTTATCGACAACAAACGATAAAACGTGTAAACCACTGTAATTGAAACCGACAAATTGAGGCTATCAAAAGTGCATTCACAAGATATTACTTATGTACGACTTCTAAAGACCTTCATTACTAGACTGTTAACATGTATGTGAGTAATAAAATTCACATTATGTACCTATTTTTAATTTTAATGTACTTTACTGTGTCTACTGTAAATTCCACGAGTAATCGTAGTTATGTGCCATATTCTTGTCGAATCTGCTACTTCTGCGAGCCTACTGTAGTATGATCAAGAAATCTCCTACCATTATATGATTAATGAAAAGTGACCACGACCCGCAGCAATGAGAAGTACGATGAAGAGAGGGAGAGAGCCCCTTTTTCTAATATCATGGTTTTATTATAATGTATATTTTTCAGTCGGCAATTAGTTTTATTTCTCTCTGTGTTTGGTCGTCGTAGGTATTCATGATTACTGATTGGTCTTGGTGGTCTTGAATCATGTCCCTTTCCACTGATCACTTAATGGTAAGGGTTAATGGGCACCCATAACTATTTAAGCTAGTGTAAATAGCAAAGTAAAGGTTTTAGGGTTTTATTTCGTTCTCGCGAAACGAAATTGACGTCCATCTATGAACTAAACTTCGATCTTTCGAGTGACTATCGAATTTCTTGCCGATTCTTCTAGGAGTTATGAATTTCATTATAAGCTTACTTCTAGGATTTTTATAAACTAATCTTTACTATTCTCTATCAGGCCGGCAGACTTAGGTATCAAGATTTAATCGGACATTCATGCAAATAAGTTTGAGCTATTTTAAAACACTTGAGATAAATAGGTACAAAAATAACTTATCTTAATAATTTTATCTACATTGTTTTACATACTATATATTTTATTCTATAAAAATATATTTGTAGGCAAATAGCATGAACAAGAAATACCTAAATAATTGATCAGGGCGGCTTAATGCCTTTAGTCTTTCTTTAACGGCTAACGCAAACAGACGGAGTGGAGTCGAGCAGTCTTTTCGATAACAACTTAAAATCAGCTTCTTTCTTTTCAGTACTTTGATCTAATCTGCACTCTTCAGTACTTTGAGTCTAATCAGTACTTTGATATTTACTGAAAACAAGGCAAGGGCGACGTACGGCGGGCTTAGATGCGGTTGAGCGGACCACGTGCCAAGTAATCAAAGCTAGTTAGTTATAATTATTGTCAAGCCCGGTTTCCATCTCAGCAGAGCGGAGAGATGTGTTCAATCGGCCAACCAGATTTTTTTAAGATGACGTGATATTTTTTCACGTCATCTATTAAGAATCGGATTGGTCGACTGAACACATCTCTCCGCTCTGATGGAAACCAGTCTCCAAAAAAGACCACCACGTCTCAGCTCGACACCACTCTGCCAGTGTACGTCGCGCCTAAGTGTTCCCATTGATTTATCGTTTTCGGTCCAATCTGATATTATATTTTCGACGACTTAAGTTCCCCTCGGTATTATCTGTGACCTTAAAAATACCTCTGAGAGCCTTATATTTTAATTTTTTCGTCGTCAGCGAAAGATCGCTATGGAAAAATCTGATATCTTTATCGGATTAAGAGGTAGGCACTTCTGTAAGATTAAAATTTTTAGGGATAATTCGTTCTAACTACGCTCTGTAGTGGCTGGACAGCTATAAGACTGTTATCAGTTTAAGTTATTTTTGTTCGTAAAGTTACTAATTAATATAATGCAAATGTAATATTACGTATCAGCTGTTGACCTAAAGGGGATCTATGATTTTTTTATAATCTCATGGGCAATCTCATTGAGAGGTTGAGAAATGAAAAGGTAACAAACAGACATACTTTCACATTTATATTATTAGTATAGAATTATAGATTTCTTAATAGATAAGCTAGGTATTGATTTATTACCCAGGGTTCTACTTTACTTTCACCTGTTATCTTCGCAACCGGAAACAGCAACAACTTAAACTTCAATCCATATTAATATCGAATTATGAAGTTTAATTATTTATTTTTTAACCCCCGACCCAAAAAGAGGGGTGTTATAAGTTTGACGTGTGTATCTGTGTGTCTGTGTATCTGTGTATCTGTCTGTGGCATCGTAGCGCCTAAACGAATGAACCGATTTTAATTTACTTTTTTTTGTTTGAAAGGTGGCTTGATCGAGAGTGTTCTTAGCTATAATCCAAAAAAAATTGGTTCAGCCGTTTAAAAGTTATCAGCTCTTTTCTAGTTTTCTTGTAGAAAAGAAGGTTAGATAACCCTTAGGTTCATAATATTCAAGTGTCAATTGACAAATGTCAAGCTGTCAAGATGGACGTTGCCTAGATATACATAATTATTTATTTGAAAATGATGTTTTGGAAAACTCAGATACTGGATCGTAGGCGCGGAATAGTCCAAGAAAATCGGTTCAGCCGTTTGAAAATTATCAGCTCTTTTCTAGTTACTGTAACCTTCACTTGTCGGGGGTGTTGAAAATTTTTAATTTGCACTTGTTGATTCTGATAAGATGATAACATTATGTTCGCCTTATATAAGTAAAGTGGGGGTTTAAAATTTATCGTGAAATCCACAAGGGCGAAGTCGCGGGCATAAACTAGTTAATAACAATTATTGTTCATGAACGACTTTTTTACTGGCAAGCCTCGTCGTAAGTCATAATATTACTTTGTAATAACTAATGCACCTACAGCTGAGTCCAAGTGCGTCGGCGGCGCAATGCATAGGTACATACTATTATGATTTATGAGGCTAGATCATAATAATTAATAACAAAATATTATTACGATGATACGTCGTAAAAAATGTTTTCTAAAACGATGGACTCATCTGAGGAAAACGCTATAAAACACAAATGCCTATGAAAATGTTAAAATTATGAAAATGTCAGAGTTATCAATTTATTCATCAGTCCTAGCTCTTACCCTATTTAGGAACAATGTACATCGGTTATGTGCGTTTCCGGGTCTATACTTGTACGTCCCGTCCCGACTAGTAGGCGAAGACCTTTAGTGCAATAAACATTTAGGTACCCTTTTGGATCAACCTTTTGGCTAGGGTTATTCGGTCGTTTCGACGCCACCAGATTAGCTTGGCAAAAGGTGATACATGTCGTAAAATTTCAGGTCGTCCGTGTCACTCCTTTGGTAAAAGGTGATGTAATGTAATGAAAAAAATGAGATCATCAGACTAGCTGGTTTATTTGCTCTTGTATGTAATTATACATATTACATTATACACGATTAAATTGGACATAGATTTTTTTGCGTGATTATTATATAATAGGTATGTATATTATGTCTGCCTATTAAGAGGATCGTCTAGTTGTAAATTTTCATACAAAAAGCCGTAAATGTTGTTCAAATTTTTAGAAATGTTGTAGATATAATGAAGAACTATGCTCGTACGTTTTAATTTTAAAGATTTGCTATGTTAAATATCCATAATTTTGACCTAAAACCTTTCTTGAGTATTCTTACGTTTACGAGCCTAGATTAAAGTGTACTGAATCTAATGAGATCAAAATTGTCTAATTTTGTACACGTTTGGGGAGGGTAAAAACGTTATCACTTATCACCCTAACCAATGATTTGCAAAAATTTGCAAAATTTACAACTAGACTATCCTCTTAAACATTTGCTAACCAACACTGACTGTTTCAGTTTTTAAACTGCACAGTTTCTTGCTGGTTCTTCTCGGTAGGAACGGCATTCCGAATCAGTGGTAAATTATTTGACGATTCAAAAGCACTTGTAAAAGTATATTTGAATAAAAATCTATTCTATTCTATTCTGTTTGAGAAATATGTAGACTCAAAATAAAAGATTTGAAGATTACTAGTATTATTATACTGTGTAGACTAGATAGTGGACACACGCGATTAATCAAGAGCTTACGTAATTAAGAAAAAACATTTCACTCGAAATTTTATAACATTATCTTATGAGGTGCAAGTGGTTATCGCGTTATGCAACTATGAATAATTTAACCAAAAGTAAAAGTTAAATTGCCATTTACTAATGAAATATTCAGAACTATTTGAGCGGCGGAGAGCGATTACATAAAATAAAAATTGTTGGTATGAACTATGTTGTTAAAATACAGATTAAATAAAAATTAGTTATACTTTAAAATAGGCAAGGTTCCGACGGTCAATATATCATTCCATCCATACTAGGTTTACAAATGTGAAAGTGTCTGCGCCTGTCTGTCTGCTAGCTTTCTAATGCCCATCCATTTTACCCAATTTTTATTTCGAAAAATCAAAATGTTCCCAAACTACAAACCCCAAAATACAGGCGAACGAAATCGCGGATTTCGTCCAGTGTTTGTGCATAATATAGTATTTTTGTATCAATGCAGTACTGTTCTGTCGCCAAGAAAATGAATAAGACTGCAGTGCAAATATTCTTATACTGTTATTCCACGATTTTTAAAAGCTAACTGGCATGTTAGTATAATAAGTACATACATATAACAAACAGTTTAAAATTATATGGTCTACAATTTTCGTTTAATATATTTTATTACAAACTTACCATTGAGCTGGAAAATGCAAAAATCCCATTTTTGTAAACTTTGACCTTGAATATATATTTTTTGCAAATCTGGGATCAATGGGGACTTTTCTCAGTTAATTTATATCGGTATTCTCAACATTCGTACCAATTTTTACTTCTATGCGAATTATTGTATCCTTGAATGTCTATTTTGACCGGAGAGTAATATAGATTATATGTAAGTAAGTATAGATCACTTACACTTTCAATAAGTTGTTGTTTCTCCTGCAGCTGAAGCTCCTGGTGCCGGAGGGTGGCCCTCTGTTTCTCGGCCGTGCTGCTCAGTCGCGAGAGCACCTCTTGGTCATGCTCTCGCGCGGGCGAGGGTGGAGCGCTTGTACCTACAAAACGTTATTCAAATAAGAAGGCGTTTTTTTAATAGACTACCATATCTATTCACTATAGACGTACGCTTGACCACGATCACACCTAATGGGCAGTGATGATCTGCCTAAGATGGGACTCGTTTGCCTAGAAGGTGCCTATTTCGATTAATCGATGGATCCGAGGGAAGGCTGCGGTGCCCGTAACACAGGTTTCCCTAGTACGGGTGTCAAAGCACTCCATCTGGCATTTGAAAAAAAAAAAAAAAAATTACACTCGAGATTTTTGTAAACTATACCTGTTGGTATAGTTTACAAAAACTCGAACTTGCGTCAATGTTATAAACTTTGGTGCAATTTTGTAACTTAGAATTGACCAGCGATTGGGCGCCAATGAGTCGTCTGGCGCGACGATCCACCGAATCCAATTCATCACTTGTGGTGTGCGTGTTTAGAAACGTCCACATTTGCACGGTTGGCGCATTTAGTTCTTATTCAATCATCTCAAACCAATCGAAAAATTGTTCGATTGCACTTCTTACGTTTAAAATGAAAAACTTATAATACCTACACTTTGTGTGTTAGTAGCGTAAAAATCAAAATGCCTTACGATTCATAAAATTAATTTGTAAAAAGTAGAATTACTCTGATCATTATGTTATGCTTTCAAAATCTTGATCAAAGAATTATATCAGGCACTTATCTTCCTTACTATATATTACTCTTATTTACCTATTACTTACCTCACACCTCTGTCTGACTCTACCTCTACCTACCTCTACGTTTTATACCCCAATATTTTTCTTAGGCACCAATACAGTACCTTACCTAAAAAATATCGTTTTATTTTGCAATAGCCTCTATATTTTTCTATGTGCTCGTTTCTACAACAAATTAGAAGGAAGGCACGTAACGTTTATATGAAGGAGCAACTTTGCTTCATGAAAAACATCGTGTTTTTCTGTATTACCTAAGTTTTACATAAATCCATGCTTATAGCCATACTAATATTATACTTATGTGAAAGTGTGAATCTACTACTTTTTCAAGGCCTATCCGTTTAACCTGTTTTGACGAAAGTAACAGACATAGCTCCAAAGGCTATTTTTTGTCATGGACAATCAAAGAGTTCCCACGGGAATAAAAAAAAACCTAAATCCACGTGACCGAAGTCGCGGACATCGTCTGTTTGGTACAGAGATAGCTTGCATTGCGGAGAGGCCATAGGCTACTTTTATCCCGGAAAATCAAAGAGTTCCCACGGGATTAAAAAAAAAACCTAAATCCACGTGAACGAAGTCGCGGACATCGTCTGTTTGGTACAGAGATAGCTTGCATTGCGGAGACGCCATTGGCTACTTTTATCCTGGAAAATCAAAGAGTTCCCACGGGATTTTTGCAAAAACCTAAACCGCGAACGAAGCCGCGGTTATCATCGTATTATTACCGTACCGCGGTTATTACCGTAAGGTCGCCGGCTTATCGGTGTTTTATAGGATATATTTCGGAGAGTGTGCACAGGAACTTTTCGATCTTGTCCCCCCTTCACCATTTTACCACCGAACCGCAAGACGTCGGGCGAGTTTCCATCCTTATGTCGTTGGCATTGCATCTACACTCACGAAACGTTTTGCGTCTTCATTCCTCATACGCATGGCTAAGGTTTGGAATACTCTTTCGCGATCTGTGTTTCCTACCAATTACAATCCGGGTATCTTTAAAACAAGAGTGAATAGGCACCTTCTAGGTAAACGCGTCCCATCTTAGACCACATCATCACTTTCCATCAGGTGTGATTGTGGTCAAGCGCCTACCTATAGTGAATTAAAAAAAAAATCTAGTAAGTAAATAATATTGGAACGTTTTGCATAGAAACGACACACGTTTCTTGCAATAAAACATACATTTCCACAACTCACCGTCCGCAGGCGAGTTGATCGTCCGTCGAAGGCGTTTGTTCTCGTCTTGGAGCCTGGACACTGCCGTGACCAGCTCGGCTGATTCCGTCCTCCATTGCTCCTCGATCGCTTCTATTTCCTGAACAATAGACAAGTCGTTGGTAATGGCGTGACCAATAAACAATAATAGATAATTTGAGGGATGCGTGGCCTTGTTATGAGGACGCCTAGTCGATAGCTGGATGGATACTAACCGACATTGGAGGTCCGAATTTAGTCTTTTCGTTTCCTCCGTATCTCGTACATTAAGTAGGTACATTATATCGTCGGTCCATATAATTCAATGCGTCGGTCTCGGTTATTATCACTAACATCTAATTTTCTTTCGGCTTTTGATTACAAGTTAGCCCTTAGTTGCGCCTTTACCTCGTGGTAAGTAATGCACCTATGGAAGCATGCTCCCTTGCAAAGGATGTGGCAATTTTTATTAAACCCATACTTGTACAGAACATTATGCTATGGAAATTTATGAGCTAGACTTTTTTGAAAATAATTTTGTTTTACGTGTAACAGTTCATTCTCTATGTGACTCTATGTCCCTTATATTTAACGTTATATCTTGCTCTATAAATGCAGAAGTTATAAGGATCCGAAAGGCGATGATACTGCCTATTAAAGTTCGGCAATACAAGCTGTAAATTCACCCAAGTAAACTGGTCGCTTCTCAATCAGTTACAGTGGTGATCATACTTTATTTGAACCTACTTGATTTTCTCAAAATCCATTCTTGCTAAATCACCAACGTTATGGTTACTTACTATATTCGCATGGTACAGGTTGTTTGGAACCGTAGAGTAAATTACTCAGGGAAGCCTTTCATTTAGTTATTGTTCTTAGAATTTGGAAGTGGCATGACCGTGTGACCTCTCTTAACCTCTTTATACCCAAAATTTTACGACAGGCAAGTGGGTAAAGTATTCATTAAGAAAGTTACTCATTCTCATTAAATTATTCTTTTATTTAATTAATTAGCATAACATTAAATTGATGAGCTCAGCAGTCAGACAAAAACACAACAGGACAGGTGTTTTTTTTTAAACTGAATGTATTGACTATGGATATTTTGATTCTTTTTGATAATAAAACAAAGGGTTCTTTAAGCATATATGGACTCTGAGACTTTTTTGTAAATAAGATTCTGATTTAATCAATTTATTCAAAATATTTTTTTTAACCGGCCAAGTGTGAGTTGGGCTTCGGTCTTTAGAGTTCCGTACATAATGAACGGGTGTATGAAATATTTAATTGCAAACGTTGACATCGCAACAAATCATGAAAGAAAACCCAAAAAATGTTCATTTGTTTATAATTCAATATTCGGTTTTGGGTCAACTTTCTACACCAAATACTAAATTTCAGGTCTGTAACTCATTTTATCTACGAGCTAGAGACCTGTGACATGAGGACAGACAGACAGACAGCAGAGTGACATTAAAGCCTCGATGACACGGGGCGAGTTTACAAGCTACTAGCGAACTCGCTGCCTTGTAACTTGTAAACTCGCCACGTGTCATCGAGCTTTTTCACAATCTGCTTTTGATTATCAGATTGTAAAAACGCCGCTTGAAAAATAGAAAGCCGGGCTAAGTTACTCGCCATTCGCTGGCGTGTTGGCCTGTAAGCTAGCTAGTAGCCACGTGTCATCATCACTGCTAGTAAAATAGTTGCGAGCATCTGCGTTTTGGCAGTTAAAGCTAAAATGTCAACACGCTAGCTAGTTGGCTACTGAGCGAGTGGAATGTTTTGTGTGTCATCGACACTCGCTTACTCGCTCACTCGCTAGCTTTTAAACTCGCCGACTAGCAGCTCGTAAATTAGCCTAGTGTCATCGAGCCTTAATAGAGCTCCGATTTTTACCTTTGGGTACTTACGGAACCCCAAAAAAAATTATCAGAAACTACTTATTTAGTACTTAAAAACAAGAAATGACAGAGCTTTTTCTTTTATTTGGATACTGACACTAATTAAATTAGGGACAAGTGACGGAAGTGGACCAATTTTTTTTAACAAAAACTATTGAGTAAGTACTTACCAGCTGTTAGTTACTAATTACTTACAATTTTACTAAACTTTAATACCTATTATAATTTAATTGTATAACACTTATTGCAGTGAATGAATGAGCAGTGGTTCATTAAAGATTTAATAATAACAAGGCAATTCCTTCAGTAGTTTGTGAAGTTATAATGTACATATTGGTCAAGGTGGTTACATGTTATCAAATTGCTTTACAGTACAAATTAGAATAACTACAATATATATTGATCTGATTGATTTTCATAAGCCACATGCTTGTTGTAAATTACACTAACTAAAACATGAGAATTCTCGCAATATTCCTTAGTTTATGTACGTACAGGTGCATGATTACTTAAGTATATATATAATACCCCCACCTATTTGCATATATATATGTATATTATTATGTAGACACCTTGATTTCGCCTAGGTTGCATAATTATCTAGCTAAGTATTTTAAGCAGATACATAATGAATATATATAGACTATATGTACATCTAGAATAATGTACCTTTCAAATGGTGAAGGAATTTTTCAAATAGGTGCACTGGTTATATATATTACCCTCCACATAATAATGTGTACACAAACTCACAAAATTTACACTGTTTTTTATATTATCAGTATAGATAGTGCATTGATACATAATGTATGTTACGGTTTGTTGATTAATTTTATAATAACTAAGTATAAAATAAGTAAGTAATTAAGTATTAATTGTTGAAGTACATATTGAGAGATGAGATATTTTATTGTAATATTTCAATTTATAAATAAATATATAATTCATAAAAATAAATTCTAGACAACAAATATAGCATATTTTACTATTCATGGATCGGATATGACAATGATACATAATTACATCACACATCTCATGCCTCATACTATGACTCATTTAATCAAATTGTAAGATACTTACTATAAAGTATCATGAACCTTATCTAGGATGTTAAGTTAGGATCATCATCATCAACTCATTGCCGGCTCACTACTGAGAGGGCTTACTACTAAAAATTTCTTAAATACATTAGATAACCTTGGCAGCACTGATAATGTTACTTAGGCTGAGATCTATACTAGCATACTTAGACTTAGCTCAGACTTAAGTTTCACATTAAAAGTATACAGATTTATGCCAGCAATTCCTAGTTTTGTTTCAACATTGCCTTAAGCCTGAACAAAGTCAAAGTGTGCTCTATAGATAGTCTCAAAAGCTCTATGGTTAGAGGAGTGGACTGAAATCTGAAAGGTTTGCAGTTCAAACTGTACCTGTATTGTTATACCTATTCCTAGCACGAGCTTTACACTTAGTTGAAGGTGGAAAAGGGAATGTTAGTCATGAAAACATGGCAAATATTCTTTAAAAAAAAAATAACAACCTTCGCTTCTTACCTATTTTGGTGACCATACAAAGGGACTAGTTCATCAGGGAATGGCAAATAAAATTGTACAAAACGTACACTATGCACAGGTATCTAGACAATCCAATTATTCAATAGAGACTACTGGATCTATCTCTACAAACCAACAGTTCTCTTTATTTTTAACTTTATAATGTTACACAAAGATATAGAAAATAAGATAATTATGATTTAAAATATTTATGGTGTTCATTGAAAAGCATGGGTTGTAATAATTATTATATAATTAAGCATTTAACTGATATTTGGATTTTCACAAAATATATATAGGTTTAAGCTGCAATGTGATGTAGCAAGTATGACCAGTAGCAGTAAGACCTAGATGTAGTAGAATAATAATTTGTGTGTAAGCTGTAGGCACTAAACCAAAGCTAAATTCATGATTTAGGAGTAAAGAGTAGTATAAATTAAGAAATACTGACGTCAAAGACCGATAGTGATGTCAATGTCGGGCAATATCCATCAGAATAATGCTTTTGTAATTTGTACAAATGCGTTCATAGATGTTGAAACTACAGCGGGCGTTTCGTGTTTTTGTACGTACTCATTCAATCACCAAATAACAATGACCTCTACCACATACCTTCTCGAAACGCTGTCTGTACTCCGCCTTCTCGATCTTATCGTTTTCCAACTGTGATATCTTCGCTGTTAGTTCGTGCAACGCTTGATTCTCCTTCTCATTACGCACGGCCAAGTTTTCCAACAGTTCCAGAGCGTTTATCACTTTCGGCAACAGAGCAGTCACGGCCTCAGGGCCGTATTTCTCGATGATAATTTCGCATTCCTTTCCAATGTCCGACGCCAGATCGTAAACATCGACGACCGTCACTTCGTCATCGAAATCCGGCATTTTTGCGGAGAAGCGCCTGCGGTACGGCATTAAAATCACCTTGTTTTCACTCCACCTCACAATAAAAAAACTTATGTTACAGAAAACTATCCACCTTTAGCAGGTGCGCCATTATTACTGAAGATGAGAAACGTCATTACGTCACGCACGTCAAGCAAATTCTTTGGCATATAGTGACGCGACATACAATATCGAAGTGCCTAACAATTATTCGTAGCTATTTTAATCGAAGTGCATGAATATCGATTTACACATTGGCCCCGTCATATCAAGGAGACAGCATCGAGACCGGGAGCCGCGGTAAAAATGACTAAAAACGGTAAGCGGTGCAAGTATGCCTTTCTTATCGAGAGTTACATTTTTATTCCGTTTGCCGTGGAGATCTTGGGGCAATGGAGTCTTGGTGCTAAAAAAAATTTACAAGACATTTCACCGCAATTAATTGCCTCAATTCGGGTGACAGAAGGGCTGGCTCATTTTTTGCGCAACGGATCAGCCTGGCTGTCCAGCATGGAAATGCAGCCAGTATTCTTTGCACCATTCCACGCGGACATGATTTGTATAGTAATTAGGTAAGGCTAGCTTTAAGTTTTATTGTAATATTTTCAATATCGATATTATGTCTTATGTTTATGATGCCTTGACTTTGACATTTGACTTTAGGGTCTTAACGACCTTAACCCTTAACGAAAAGGTCAGGTAGTTAAAGCATAGGTGACGTTGCGATTTCTTTACATAATTATTCATTAAAATATAGAAAATATTACATTAAATAATATAGGTATCTAAATATCGTCATCTAATATCTGAACAAAATAACATGCCCGCATGGACACTTTCTTTCACACCGTTATCGAGCAAAATAAAATTTAATTTCATCATGTGAAGATATATTGAATTGAAAGCTGAGGTTAAGGTAGGTACCTACCTAGTACGTACTTGTAAATATGATGATAATATGAGCATTGTATTTTCTATAAAATATAGAGTAGATAATCTATGTTTGTAAATATTCCTTTTCCCATGATATCGATATACGTCTTGCAAATTAATTTACCATTTTTAATCGATAAGTTCGTCACTAGCAAATTTATACATTATCTGTGAATGACAATGTTGGTTGACCTGCAATGTCGTGGTCAGAATCGGATACACGTACCTACGGTTTTACATATTATATTAATAGTCTTGAGTGCTTTTTATTTATTTAATTTTTGTACTAAATATAATTATTTATGTTGGAAAAAACAGGTTTATACTACCATTAACTCAGTATAAACTAAGATTATGATATTTTAATAAATAGCATTAATTATTTCCTTTTTCCTTGATATCTATTAAGTCTATGGTGCTAAGTCCCTAATGCTAAAGCGCGGCAAAATAAAGACAGTTCAAAATTAATTAGAAATCGAAATCAAACAATGTAAAATAATTAGGGAGTATTTTCAACATTAATAATAATGTCGCAGTCTTCTAGAGTTAATTCACATAATTATGTATATTATAACTTATTATTATTTAAGGTAAGTACCTACTATTCAAAAACCTATAAAAATTATACTCACTGTTTGCTCACTTCTAACAGCAATAGGTTAGTAGGTAGGTAGTAGGTAGTATAGCTATCGATAGTATTAATTAGGCGGATGCATTTTTGCCAAAAAGCCCTCCATTATTGTAGGAAGATTGTTTTTAATCTAACTGATAAGAGATGACATGATTCATTAAATGTATCACTGTTTTCAAGAGCGATGTTAACATATCGATTATTAGTATTCGCCAGTCGCCACGCGCGACGCAACAGTTGGAAGAAATCAACAGGCGGGAGTGTGCGACCCTACTCCTTTCACCCGCGAAATTTTAAATTCGTACTGTGTTTGTTTTTTTTTTACCGCGATGAACTTTCAGAGCAAAGCCAATAAATATGTGTGCCCAAATGATCGGCAGCTTTCTTTACGGTCAAAGTAAGTATTTTATTAAGTTCTTCAGTAAAGTTTGATAAATAAAATACGGCTCCATTGTTGACATTTCGCTTTAAACGATTTTCAATGAATTTTCTGGCGAATAGAGAACCTTACAACTGGTCTAGTGTGGTTCAGAACAAAAGGTAGAGATAGGGTAATTAATATGAATTTGTATTCCACACTGATTGGAAAACTTAGCTAGTTAGTTATTTTATTAGTCTCACAATATTCGTAATTTTGTTTTTATCGTCATAATAATTTATTATTATCACGTGCTTTCATGACCGTAGCCATGCAGGAATTCATTTCGGGAGGGGAAAGACTTTTACTCGACTTGATGGGATAAGTAGCTGGTTATTGGAGTTTTACCTTTTAAATGAGAAAAGTAGAATTCCCTGTCTACACTAATATTGTAAATGCGAAAGTATGTCTGTCTGTCTATCCATCCGTAACCTTTTCTCAGCCCACCTTCTTAACCAAAACTTGGTACTATTCAGAGAAAGCTTGGTTCCCGAAACAGTCAGGATTTTATTTTAGAAAATCTAAGTTGTCACGGTATTTTCACAAAGGAACCTAAATATTCAGGCGAAGTTGCGGGCATCGAATAATATTAAATAATATAAAGCGAGCCCGAAATTTTTGATTTAAGATAAACTATATTACTACCTATTATTAAATGCGAGTGTGTCTACCTACCTGTTGTGAAATATTATCTTTTCAGTTTTCACGGCCCATCTTTTCATCCTTTGGTACCGGAAACGGATATAAGCTTTTGATCCCAGAATATTAAGTTCCCACGGGATTTTCAAAACCTAGTTTTTATTCAAATGCAAAAAGCATCGCTATAACCCATAGATTACTGGAATAAAAGATAATAAATATATGGTATAGTGTAATAAAAATAATGGACGAACTACACCAAAAGATAGGTTATCTATAACCTATCTTTTGGTGTAGTTCGTCCATAATTAGGCGTATTTTCTGAAAACTTTGCAACCTAAGTACAAGTCAAAATTGAACCTAACTATTGAGGAAAAACTGATTACATCTGGGTGATTATATATTATATATCTACAAAATAACACATCGCATCGCAAAAGAAGTACCATGATTAAATATCTATAAACCATTATCATCCTCAATATCAACGCGTTTTACGCCAATACGCTATTGGGTTGGCATGCAAATTTCTCCACCAGAGGCGGTCAGAACCAGCATCCTTCCAGCTCCGAACTCACATAACCCTCATGTCCTTCTCTATTCCGTTGATCCACCGAACTCTTGATCTTTCTCCATCTCTACCGGCGCTCTGGTTTGCTGTTCAGCAACTTTTTCGGTTGCACATGTCCTGTCCATTGCATTCTTGACAATTAAAAGGTTATACTTATTATATACTCTAGGTAATATACATATATTATATTATTTATAGAGAAGAGAAAACTCTAATAGACGCTTACGTATTTGTTAAGTGGCTTCCCAAGTCATGGCTTCAGGAAAAAGGATCGTAGAGTTTGAATTTCTATAAATAACTCAGCCGAGGTTGCCGCGTCCTTGCTACGAGCACATCGTTTACTATCGCCCTGCCGCATCCGCTTCCGGACGCCTTGTTTTCATTACGGGTACTATAACTCATAGTGTCACTTAATTTGCTACCATTGGCATTGTTATTTTTGTTTTCGACAATAATAGATAAATTCCATTCCATCAACCTGTATGTGTCCACTGCTGGACATAGGCCTTTCCTAGAACGCGTCACCAAACATTTTCCTCTGTCTTCCTCATCCACTCGCTCTCCGCCACCTTCTTCAGGTCATCGGTTCAGCTGGCTGGAGGTCGTCCCACACTGCGCTTACCGGTACGCGCTCCATCGGCCGTCGATGACATGACCTACCCATTGCCACTTCAGCTTACTAATCCTTTGGGCTATGTGGGTTGCTTTTGTCCTTCTGCGAATTTCCTCGTTCCTGATTTTATCCCTAAGAGTAATATCCAACATAGCTCGCTTCATAGCTTGCTGAGCGACTTTTAGTTTGTGGACGAGGGCAACTGTCAGTGTCCACGTTTCTGCTTACGTCGTCAATACATACGAGTAAAATAAAATATACCTACTTAAAATGTTTAGTGGAGGGTTTTAGGTTATTTATACGGGTAAAAATATAAAGCTCAAGGTTGCCTAAGGTTCTGGACACACACTTGACACTTTCAATGTACACTACACTAGGTATACCTACTTTTACGACCTTTCTAGTGCAGCGGTACCGCTTGTGGTCTTATTTAAGTGGGAGGTCCCGGGTTCGATTTTTGACAGGGGCAATTTGGAAATTCGTGATTTCTGAACCTGAAAACATAAAATATTAATATCTAGGTATCATGTGCCCATTTGAATACGTATACTACATAGAAAGCAAGCTAAGCTCCTTGTTTTTGTGATAAAAGACGGGCCGTAGATAAAAGTTTGCTTCTAAGCAAATTGGAAAGATTTTTTTTAATCGTATCATTTTCTTACAATAAATTACAGCGACCCATGTCACATTTTTATTGTGTCTAATGGTGTGTCAGTGGGCCGTAAGTAGGCCCGGATGACATCAGGGTCGTGAGATAAGGACATGGACTATCTCGTTTGGGAGAAAAAATTGTGGCCAATATCACAATAAGTTTCACACTCGCTTCGCTCGCGATTTTTACTTCGTGTCTGAAATGAACTAGAAAAAAAATAAGGATACTTTTAACACGTAACCTTTAGTGGTATTTTCACCGGTAAGTCATAAACGGCTTGTGCCAGGAAAGGATTGCATTAGGTTTTTCGATCATAAAGTGCCTTAGCGAGTAAGTAGGTACTTGATATACCTATATTGCCATATAATCATAGGTACGTACATATTTATAAAGTCAGACGAAAACCGAACACAAAATCTACGAAGTCGTATGAAGCCTTTTGTGCGATAAAACAACAGGTAGGGTACACCTGTTATTATTAGAGCTAACTGTATTTTTAAATCAAACGACGATATAGGTTCCTACTGAATATCTCAGTACAATAGAATAGAATAGATTTTTATTCATATAGACTTTTACAAGTGCTTTTGAATCGTCAAAATAATTTACCACTGGTTCGGAATGCCGTTCCTACCGAGAAGAACTAGCAAGAAACTCGGCGGTTGCTCTTTTTAAAGCCTCATGCCCACTAAGTGGCCAAATAGAACCAATTTGCTTGCCTTAAGTAGGTCCGTATTTAAGAAACTGCATCCATTAGCAAAAACTGCGTCTTACTAGCTGAATCGCTTTTGCATAATTAATGTTGGAATATGAGAAAATCGAGGCTCGCTTCTTGTTTTAGCGACCGCGTGCAAAATATAGAATGCCGCCCACATCCGTCCTGTTTCCTGTTTTCTCCAGCTAAGCTTGTATAGGTACTATTTTGGTCGAAGGAGGTAACTTTGAGTGTGGAATGAATTTTCGTCGCGTGGGTTTTCGATTTGAGTCCAAGACCGGTGCCCGCAAGAGACCCTACTGGCTCCTATACATTTTCTATGACTTTTAATCCTACTTAATATTATAAACCCGAAAGTATGTAGGTACATATCTATGGATGGATGGATGTTTGTTACTCTTTTACGCAAAAACTACTGGACAGATTTGCTGGGAGTACCTACGGTATATTATACCCTGGATTAACACATAGGCTACTTTTTATGCCGAAAAATCAATGAGTTCCCACGGGATTTTCAATAACCTATAATCAACGGGAACGAAGTCGCAGGCATCATCGTAGTGAAGATATAATTCCAAATAGGTACTGCCACTATATCCCTACTCGTACCTACTCCTCGCGATCTCACGACAAAGCAACTACTGATTCAAAAAATGGCCGTAGTGATGCGCGACGCGTGCTGCTGAATCATCCGACTGTAGCGACAGGCACCAACGACAGTCGACCCTGTCACGGCTACAGTGTCGTCTGTCGCTATCGCTAGTCGCTACCGCTTGTCGCCGCCGGTCTCGAAAGTCTATCTTTACCTAAGATTGCCTTTGTTCGCGGCTCCATAGAGTGGGCTTCACTGATAAGGCGAGTTTAGTGTGTTCTGTCATGGTCCTGGTCCCGACTCTTTGTATTGTGTTTGATATATAAAGTTATAAAGCGCTTTCCCGACATTTATAAAGGTCGTTCATTATCCTTGAAAGGTCACCAGTTTATAGTGATATATACCTAGTTTAAACTTTATATATTCTTAACTATTTTAGAGACGGATAGTAGGCGGACTTTTGATTATTGTAATGTAGAATTGGGGGGGAAAAATATCAGCAGACATTGAATGAATGAATGAATGAATTGTGATGTTCGATTTACTTATTAGTACCTACGTAATAATCCATACTTATATTACAAATGTGAACATGTCAGTCTATCTGCTAGCTTTTCACGACCCATCTGCTTAATTTATCCATCCCAGTTATCTATAAACATGGGTTACTTTTTGTCCCGGAAAATCAAAAAACTCCCAAGGGATTTTTAAAACCCATCTTTTAACTGATTTGACGAAATCCTCCGGCTGTTTCGGTTTTTTTTTTGTTATCTCGTCGTAATGAAACCAAACGGCGCTAAACATAAACTAGGTACAAGTACTTACCATAATAAATATTTTTATAAAGCAATGAAAATGAATTCACAACCTGCAACGGGAAGCTGGAAGAAATCTCTGTTTAGAGATAAGCATTTCCAATGTGCTTGGCTTAATTTATTATAACTTTGTAACTATAATTTTGGTACATGAAAAATAAATATAAATATATAAATATAAAAGCTTAAAGCTGAAGAGGATTAACCGTAACTTTATCGGTTCCTGTTTTATAGATATCTCGATTCTCGTTACTGCATATATGCGCTGGTTCCAAGTAATCAGACCACGATTACGGTTTCATGTACCTACCTATATTAGAATTGTATCCATTATCTACCCTTCGAGAAGCGCTGCACTATCTAGTTTAATAGTTTTAATCAATAAGTATTACACTATAACACTAGAAACTTATACAAAAGTTTTCTGACTGAGCAATCCATCAAAGTTGAGTCACATAAGCTTAATGTTTACCTACTAACGTTTCAAATTCTTCTGTTTTCAAAAACTTTTTATTAGTTGTTTTAATCGATACCTGCAATATGTTAGCCGTTGATTGCGATCTCTCTTGGTGGTAATCACTTACCACCAAGAGAGATGCAGTCTTAGATGGAAGCGGGCTAACTTGGACGGGGTATGGAAGTTGTATTAACCTTTTATCGATTTCTACACGGCATTGTACCAGAACGCTAAATCGCTTGGGGTCACAGTTTTGCCAGTATGGTGGTAACGAGCTACGGTTAAAGCCTCCCTTAAAATAAAACACAAACAAGCAAAACACAAACCTCGAATGCCCAAGAAAGGCTCACAGACCAGTAAACCTTATTTCTAGGTAGGTATCGTTAGGTACAGAATCCGGGATGCATTACCCTCACACTTTGAAATTTTTTGTGAAAGTGGTGAATTTTTAATTAATATTTAGTACTGACGACGTATATATATTCCTCCAGCAACATCGAGTTGCAATAAAATCGAACATTGAATGTTGTGATTTCCATGGAGGCAAGAAGCTGGTCACTGGATCATTACCTCAACCCATCTCCGACACACTACTGAGCACAATTTTCCTCTCAAAATGAGAAATGTTTAGAGTTGGTAAAGGTGCCTACTGGGTATCAGAACCTTTTTAAAACTTAACCTTATTGACGTAAGAAAGGTCTGTTAATTACAATGGAGTCTGTTAACTCACCCCATTTAAACCAGTCATCCAATCCACATACGATAAAATCCCGGTTACCTGCCAATCCACACGTGTCTCCTTAACACAATTAAGCACCTCCGTAACTAAGTGTCCATTATCTATATACTACTAATAAATAAAATTGGAGTGTCTGTCTGTAATTTCGAAATAACTACCGCATATTCAGGTCATATGGTTATTTGAACGATACTATAACTGAATCACACGTTTTTAAAATTTTTGTCTGTCTGTCTGTCTGTCTATTTGAAAAGGCTAATCTTGGGAACGGCTGAACCGATTTTGACGGGATTTTCACAGACAAGTAGAAAATTGACCAGGGAGTAACATAGGCTACTTTTTTAACCGACTTTCAAAAAGGGAGTTGTGTTTTTCAACCTATGTACACCGAAATCTCCGAGATTTCTGAACCGATTTGCGTCATTTCTTTTTTAATCGATAGAGGAACTTTGCGACATTGTTTCATAAAAAATTTGGAGTCCAACTCCTCAATCCTGATGCTGCAGGGGATCTGACCAATCCACGCGGGCGAAGCTGCGGGCATCAGCTAGTTTGCAATAAACCTGCATCCTCCGGGAATTGTCCTTGAGTGCATCCCACTTCTTTACAGGATACAATAGGAACGATTGTTGTACCCATTCATTTAATGGACAGTAGAACGTTATAGCTAGGTAATATGGCTAATTCTAAAGGCTAATCTTTAAATTGATAGGTCTAAATGTGGTCAGCAGGGAGCAGTATGGAAGAAGTGGCAATATATTTAGACTTGTTATTCTAGTTTAGTTATAGGGACTATGTAAATACTACAGAATGAGTTCCATTGTTCTCATGAAATAAGCTTTGGGTACTACATAAGTTATAGTGGTCTACGGTGTTAACTTTTAGGCGTCGATCCCACAAACAACAGTCTATAGTTCTGTGGTTCCAGTTCAACTTTTCATGTTAAAGTTAACGGTCTAACACTTGGCGCAGTGATTAATTTCAAAATATTTAAATAGCATTGGAGGAATTGACTCTAAATTGTCTCTGGGCTAATCTGGTGAGAGGTCTTTGGCCGTTACTAGTTGCCACCGTAATGACAAAGCCATGCCGCCAAACAATTTGGATTTCCGATACGATGCTGCATAAGTAGAAGCTGATAAGCCAATAAACTTCCGCCTAGTCAGTCTGTCCGTCTTTTCGTCCGTCCTTGTGTAAGTCGATAATATTGTCACAGCTATTTTATTCAGAAACCAAGTTGAAAAGCACAGTTATAGAAAATTACAATGGCAATACGATCACGAGGCTATAATATAACTGTGCCTTTCATCTTGGTTACATGGATGAAATAATCATGGGAACTAGGGAGGGTATTTCTATACGACGTCATGTGCGTTAATACAGCCATTGCCATAATATTATCAAACTCGTCTGATATGAAAGAGATAAAAAGATAAAAGTAGATGGTATGTTGCGTTGAATTTAGTAATCAAGATATCAAATTAAAATGTTTACGAGGAAATCCCATGCTTACAGTTATAAACCCGTGAAATACTCATGGAAACGTCTAGCAAACTCTACCAAGTGCCAGTTAATTAATTAGTAATTACCTACATATTATTAGGAAACTCGCTTTCTTTGGACATTTACACTCTGAGAGGAGACACCAATCATCATTCCCAATATTAGTGTTGGAACGTAGAATTGTAGACAAAAGGGATGGTTGCCAAAGACGCTAATTGGTCGGACGATATAATATGGTGTTGGACAGGGCTTATTTACCAAAAGTTAAAACAGGCAACTTTTGGAGATGCTTTTCGCAGATGACCACCAAGCTTTATTTCGAATAAGGCATGCAATGATGATGAATCACACAATTTATCTAGTTAAGTACCTCCTTAACTACGGGTACAACTGATAATAATAATTTAAATTGTGATCGGTCACACAGTACCTACTCACTGAAACTACACTCAATAGGTCACCATCCTCAACAATAAAAACCTTTTAGTGACATATATAAGTAGCTTTTCTCTTATCGAAGTACGCTTGCGTAGCCTTGGCCCTTGACTTGGGTTATTTACCTCAAAATCTCATTTCCGCCAAGGCTATCCAAACTCCACGGGGCTTACTGCTGCCCGTAGGGAGCACATGCGTTCGCAATATGACCTTTTAACTGTAATTACATAGGTATACATGGTCATACAAAATATTTATTATTATTAAAAGCCTACCTCTAAATTTTTTTTTTTTAATTATACATTATTTTTTTCTTACAAAATAGAGGCCCAAGAAAATATCGACAAGAAGCCATATTAAGCCATTGGCTGATGCCCGCGACTTCATCCGCGTCGATTTAGGTTTTTGAAAATTCCGTGGGAACACTTTGATTTCCAGGATAAAAATAGCCCATGCCATTTTCCAGGTCTTACTTCTGTGTAGCCTATGCAAAAAATTAATACGACCGTTCGTTGTTACTCCGTTGCGACGTGATTGAAAGACAAATTAACTAACAAACAAACTTTCGCATTTATTATACCTATTAGTAGCATACCTACGATATTATAAGTAGAAAAATTTTCGATTCCGGCAGGGACAAATTGAGAATTTGTCAATTGTGAATTGTCTTTTATGTTGATGATGATGATGAAATTGTCTTTTATCCTGGTGGGAGGCTTCGGCCTAGATACCATCGTGCCGGCAAAGCCGTGCAGCCTAACGATTTAGCGTTCCAGTATTACGAATATATTATATCGTGTAGACATACCGCGATAAAGGTGTAAGTACTTACCTTTATCGCGGTGCATGTGGTTATCTGCAGTATTGGGTGGTTTAATAAAAACTGGCATATCTCTTTCCAGTTAGCCCGCTTTCATAATTGTCATCATTTAGCATCAGTCGAGATTGCAGTCAAGCGCTAAGTTGTACACAATTAAAAAAAAAGTATTGTTACAATACGATACTTTAACTTGAGCTAATTCGTTAGCTGCGTACTTATCTTTTACTAAGCAGAAGCAAATCTCTAGCCTATCTAACTATTATAAACTGAAACGAAATCTGATTTGTCAAGTTGGATACAAGTTGGATATTGCCAATTCCGCATTCAATGAGCCGGAAAATGATCCAGCCTTCTTGACAACCGAAGAGAAAATACGTGTAAACACGTTTTTATGTCGCATAAAATAAAAACAAAATCCTAATTTTATGATCTGGTTGGTCCATGAAACATCCTGCTATTTTCTTTTTGAATGCCTTCTACGCAAATAATAATTATATTCTAGACATGAAGCAATTCTACTAGCAAAGCCTCACAACGATTCTTATAGCATTTCAGAAGATTTCCCAGTAAAAGCGATGATTCTCTATCATAGTCTTTAACATCGGTAGGCAAGTTACGAAATAGGTTGTTCTAGACCACATCTTGCAGTCGTTGACTGAAGTTTTGTTCACAGGTTACGAACTGGTTGGTGTGCTGCTAGAAGTGAACCACCTTTGACGCAAAATGAGCGGGAAGCCATTGCAGCCGTGGTGAAGAGAGCTGAGAAGGTGGACGAGGTAGAGGCGCGACGCGTTGGTCGACTAGTTGCAAGACTCGAAGGTATAACTTGTCAAAATAGTGTGTAAATTAGTTCTTCTTCTTCTTGCTGATTTGGCGGCTATGCGGGGTCCTTCAGACCTCGGCCGTTACCGATTTATTGTGATCGCCAACGTTTTTAACCCCCGACCCAAAAAGAGGGGTGTTATAAGTTTGACGTGTGTATCTGTGTATTTGTCTGTGGCATCGTAGCTCCTAAACTAATGAACCGATTTTAATTTAGTTTTTTTTGTTTAAAAGGTGGCTTGACCGAGTGTCCTTAGCTACGAGTATAATCCAAAAAAATCGGTTCAGCCATTTGAAAGTTATCAGCTCTTTTCTAGTTCCTGTAACCTTCACTTGTCGGGGGTCTTATAAATTTTTAATTTACACTTGTTAGCTAATTAGTATCAGAACTCAAACTTTATAAGACCAGTTATCTGACAATAGGTAAGTACATAGAAACTGATTGGTTCGGAGTTGTATCGATCAAGTATGACTTTGAGAAACAGGATAGGTACGTATAAGTAGGCATTTAGAGGCCGTAGAGGTCTTTATAAGTGTGTGAATTCTAAATTGTCTCTGGTCTGGGTCTGGTGGGAGGCTACGGTCGTGACTAGTTAGCACCCTACCGGCAAAGCCGTGCACCCGTGCCGCTAAACGATTAGCGTTCCAGTAAAATACCGTTTAGAAACTGATAAGGGGTATAGACTATAGATGTAACAAAAATTGCCATACCCCTTCCAAGTCAGTCCGTTCCATCTTAGACTGCATCATCACTTACCACCGGGTGAGATCACAGTCAAGGGTTAACTTCTAACTTGAATAGATTTGCAGTAGATACAGAACACATGGCTGAAGATATGGTGAAAAGCGAAAATATAAATAAATTCCAAAATGAATATAAAGAATTCTATTACTCTAACCGAATCTATTTCTGTATCGGTACATAGACGGTTCCATCGCTAATAATAATAATTAGCAATATGATTCAATATTCTCGAAGGCAATAAGATTACGACCCTATTTTGATACTCGAATATTCCGAGAAAATCTGTAATTGCCCGACGCAATGGGATTCACCTAAAGCAAAATATTATAGAAACATAAAGGATAAAATAGCAATTATGTAATTAGGTGGAGATACTAATAAATAAAATTTAAGTGTCTGTCTGTAATTCATACATATTATGCAAGTCACAACATCTAGTGAGTGAAGTACGGCCTTATTAACCCCCGACCCAAAAAGAGGGGTGTTATAAGTTTGACGTGTGTACCTGTCTGTGGCATCGTAGCTCCTAAACGAATGAACCGATTTTAATTTAGTTTTTTTTTGTTTGAAAAGTGGCTTGATCGAGTGTTCTTAGCTATAATCCAAGAAAATCGGTTCAGCCGTTTGAAAGTTATTAGCTCTTTTCTAGTCACTGTAACCTTCACTTGTCGGGGGTGCTATAATTTTTTAATTTACACTTGTAATATATTTTATGCTTTACCAGACTCAAATTACTTCGTAACTACAATTTTGGTCTATGAAATAAAATAAATAAGTATACTTAGATAATAACTTAAACAACCGGTAAGGTTTGAATGTTTAATAAATGGGTCAGGGCATCTCATCGTAAAGTTGGTAAAGTGATATTTTGTAATACCTTTTAACAAAAACCATCTCTTTTGTTGAAACCTCTCAAAACGTAGGTACAGAATAATTCTGAATCAGTGATTATAGATGAAACCCAAAAGTTGTAAAAAAGTCTTACGAGTACCTACTTAGGTATTTGGACAAACATCTACTTATTTTGAGTTTTTCCGATTTATATACAATTTTTATATTATTTGAATGTGTTTATTTTACTATTAGCTAGCACTTAGCTACCTATTCTTGCAGTTGGTGTCTTGGTAGGGTCTAGGATGGTATTGGGTTGATTGATTGTAACGCCCCAGCCTCCCGCTGATATCAATGCCTTCTTAATTGATTAACTAGCAGGCAACGCTCACTAGGTACTCTATTTAATGGCAATTGCTCGACCATAAAGCTAAAATATAGGTAATATTAATTTATCACAATCCTCGGGAAGCAACGATAACATGTTGTGGAATCTTGATCAGGAAATAGTATGTACAGATGACGTATGTTCAGTATGCTATTGACTGATGGGTTCATCAAGAACAGATATAATAACAACTAAAGCTAAGCTATAATAGTTTCCCATACCAATTCCCTATGGGCCTCGAGGTATGCCTAGCTACGGCACGGCTGGATAGCCGCTTACCCATGTTGAACTTTAAGCTGGCGTTTCATCAACTAAGACCTAGCTTTCTCTGCTTAGGATCTTGAGGCACCTCCACTCCACTCTCGTCTGGCTTTACAAAGATTAACCAATGTCAAGTTCGTAGTTATTTGTAACAGGTTAGTTAAACTATACAAGTGTGGACCCCGCTGTGCCGGCGCTCGCCGACATACGCACGGCACCCCCTTAGAGCGCTTTCCAGTCAGTTTTAACAAAAAAAAAAACACTCCAAAAAGGCAGAGCACGACCGCCAGCTAACACCAACACAAACGAAGTCCATGAGGCACCTTGAGGTCAATTGTTATCATGTTCATATTCGTATACAATGTGATAACTAATCACCGCGCGCGGTGATGTAGTCAAGTCCGGTGGTTCTTGCATCGCTCGAAGCAGGCGACTATTGTGATAAGATCTCCACGTCGTCATAGTCGATTGTGTGCCGCGCTTGTGATGGCAATCAGGAGTTTGCGCTAAGATGAGCTCGTCGTGCCTATAAACACGGCTCGTCATTTGTTGCAAATGACGACACCTTTTCATTTTAAGAGGGCTCTCTCCGTCACTCGTTTCATACAAACGTAGTTCCAATTTCATTCGAATATTAAGCAACCAAAATCCATGAAATTTTGCAGACATATTCTAGAAACTAATATCTATGTCTGTGGTTTTCCAGATTTCTGTTAAAATATTCGGTTTCAAAGTTACGCGGTCTTAAAAATTTACATACAAATCTTTGAGCCCCTGTAATTTTAAAACTACATATTTTTAGAAAAATCTAAAACACCACAGACACAGATATTAGTTTTTAGAATATGTCTGCAAAATTTCATGGACTTTGGTTGCTTAATATTCAAATGAAATTGGAACTACGATTGTATGAAACGAGTGACGGATAGAGCCCTGTTAAAATGTTAAAAATACAATCTGAACCAGAATTAGTCGTAGGAGAATATTGCTGCCTCTCCTAAGGTGCGAGATATAAAGAATACTACCCTTCCAAATAATCTCATTTATTATACACATGCGTGTAACCAATACGGAAACGTAGTACAGACTGTTCATAAAATATGGAATAAAAATGGAACTCTACGGCGGCCGCGGTGGTCCGCTGAGTCAAGTCCAAGCATCGTATTACATTGTGCCCCTACAGCAACAAGTTACACATAACAGTTTTGCACTGATGATGCTCTACTCTTCATCTTTATAGGGATGCGTCGTTCAGCGCAAGGTCCTGCACCCCGCAGCTGTCTGCTTTGTGGAGAGACGTCGAAGTTGTTGGCTCCTTTACGCACCTGCTCCATGTGCCAAAACTCTGCCTGTCCCAAATGCGTTATTGACACACCCTCTCACAGGTAAAACTTTAATACCTTGTTGTAAACAAATAGGAGTCAATATCATGTGTATCATACGACCGTTGCCGAACAGTGACGAAGATTTCTATGCGCATTATTAATTTGATTGTACTTTCTATGCGCATTATTAATTTGGTTGTACTGTACATTCCTCTTTTTAGGGTTCCGTATATCTCGAAATCATTGAGTAAAGGCCTCCTCCAGAGGCCTTTACTCAATGATTCCTTTTTTATATCTCGAAATAAAAAAGGAACTTTTATAGGCTCACTTCATTGTCTGTCTGTCTGTCAAGTCTTTCAAGACCCGTCAAAGGAATCAAAACCTATAAGGTGCATTCCCGTTTCCTAGAATCATGTGGCGTAGCAGGTAGCAATTTCATATAGCACAAGTGAAGGGAAAAATCGGAAATTCGTAAAATGGTTACCTACATCACAAAAAAAGTGTTATTTCTTAAACGATGGTGCGGAACCCTTCGTGTACGACTCCAACTCGCATTTGACCGGTTTTATAAAATTCTTTTACTATATTTAATTAGCCTTTTTGATCTAATATGTGGTAAATTTTCCCATTCAGATCACCAATTTATTCTAGAAGAGAACAGTACATGTGCAACCTTTGTGCGGAAACCCGGGAGATGTGGAAAAAGTCAGGCGCGTGGTTCTTCAAATCCTTACCGAAATATATCTTGCCCGACAGGAGACCCACGGGACGATACAACGATTCGGAGCTAGCCAAATCACTTCAGGTAAAGTAAAGGCTTTGTAGTTTTTGACCTCTATAGGAAAAGACCTTCAGTAGGTACCTACGTAGGTAGTACTTACGTATCATTCACGATGTAGCAATAAGGTATTACGATTTTTGGCTACACTAATATAATATTTTTATGTATTACTTTTATGCTTAAAAAAATGGATGAACGTGGATGAATTGGCGGGCAAAAGCTAAGTGTTCCTACTTATAAGTTCGCGAATAGGTTGGGATGGCAATGGGGGTGAGGACGCTCCGCACACTCGCACAGCCCCCGCGCTAACTCGGCGCGGGAAAGCGCGGATGATGTGCAGGGAGCAGGGCGTTCCCCCGCCTCATATCCCGATTGCCATCTCGACCTGTCGCGTACTATACTTACACAAAAAAATCACAGAGATGCCATTTCTAACCCCCGACCCAAAAAGAGGGGTGTTATAAGTTTGACGTGTGTATCTGTGTATCTGTCTGTGGCGTCGTAGCTCCTAAACTAATGAACCGATTTTAATTTAGTTTTTTTTTGTTTAAAAAATGGCTTGCTTGATCGAGAGTGTTCTTAGCTATAATCCAAGAAAATTGGTTCAGCCGTTTGAAAGTTATCAGCTCTTTTCTAGTTACTGTAACCCTCACTTGTCGGGGGTGTTATAAATTTTTAATTTACACTTGTTTGCCCAAGACATCAAAGTGAAAACAATATAACAACTTCCAATAAATGATTTTAAATCCTAATAACATAGTAGCTGAAAGGGTAATAAGGCTATTTTTAACCTTTGACGTAATAAAGGGGATTTATTGCGATGGATGTCTATATCATGCCAGCTTTTTCGTGGAAAACGATCTCATTTCAATGTTTCATATAAATGCGTCTTTTATTGGGAAACTTTTATGGAGTGTAAACGCACTAAAGCCTTCGTTATTACATACAATGTGATTTGCAGAATATCTTTCTTGGGAGTGTTGTGAATATAGTGAATGTCTATTGGTTGAGATAATGAAGACTTGACAATCATTGTAGATTTTCTTCTTCAGGCTTTTGGGTACCGACAAAAATTGCTAATTCACGACACTTGCAAGAAAGTTATTCTCTCACTCACACTCCAACTCACACTGTATGTATTGTATAGGTATATATGTATCGCTGGTCGTTTCTCCCTGTGTTGGGGACAATACGCAGATAAACTTTCAGCTTTTATAAAATAACGCAGGTCTAGCACGCGCTGGCTCTTAGTCCATTATAAGGACGGCATATTAAACGATCTTATGTCGCTTATGTTCAGCGGCTCCCAAGAGACTCGTTTGCGATCTTCCGCCCACCTAGTAGTCACACAACACTGTGGTTTCCGGTGCGTGGTTTCCAGTCAAATAGGCACGGTCTATCGGTTCTTAGAACTATCCGTTCAAGCCTCGTGACTCGTTGAGCATGTACGAGTAAATCGATCACTCTCGTTCTTGGATCTCCTCATTTCTGATTCAAGCATGGCTCTCTTTACAATGAATGTATATTATCTGTGATAATATAGAGAGAGACGATATGAGAAAATTAGCTCAATCTAGTGCTATCAGCGATATAAATAGTAAATCCATGACAGTCAGTGCTATCTATCTTCTTTGACCCATTTTTTTCATTGTCCCGCCTTGGTGGGGTCCGCTTTCGTACATTTTGGCGCCCACTTTACCCGATCTTGAGCATTCAAGTTTTAGAGTCTATTGGCACAGGTCTGCGCTCACGTTTCGAGTAGGTAGTAAACGAGATGGAATGAAGAAATTCGTGGGAAATCACGGATGAGGAAGGCAGAGTACCTACCATGCTTGGTGGTGCGCTCTCGAAAATGGATAAATTGAACTGATACGTACCCACTAGCCTGCATGGCTTTTGCTAAAATAACTTTATTCGTGGCTTAAAATGAACAAATACTACAAGTGTCTAACATGCCTATGTACATAATTATGTCTATATTGACAAATGATTATAACAAATACAAAGACTGCTAAAATCATAACCCTTCCTTTCGGCTTTGCCGTAGTCGGGTAAAAACACAAAGCAATTCAAAGTTAGGATATTGCAAAAGTTATTCTAGATATTTTGTTGAACGTATCTAGTACTGTACCGACGTTTCTAGAAGCAAAATAATTACGTATTTATTATTCGATAGATAGGACTAGGTATATATTATGCCCATTTAATACCTAGTCTGCAATGTAAGTAAATGATTCCACGAAACGAAACTTAAGTGGTTAGCTACTCTGCTAGCTACTTGAAATACTGCAATTTTTAAGTATACTTTGCAAAATTCTCTCTAACATTCAAACTATTTTCTCATTGAATTCTTATATGTACGCTGCAACTTGTAAACGTTGACTTTGAAAGTGAAACGGTCTTAGAAAAGTATTTAAAGTTTTTTAATAAAAGTTTCAGCAACCTGAGACCTGTACGTAGCGATCTGAGTCTTTTACTTAAGAGGGCTCTCTCCGTCACTCGTTGCATACAATCGTAGTTCCAATTTCATTTGAATATTAAGCAAAACTTGAAATTTTGCAGACATATTCTAGAAACTAATATCTATGTCTGTGGTTTTCCAGATTTCTGTTAAAATATTCGGTTTCAAAGTTACGCGGTCTTAAAAAATTTCATACAAATCTTTGAGCCCCTGTAATTTTAAAATTATATATTTTTAGAAAAGTCTAAAACACCACAGACACAGATATTAGTTTCTAGAATATGTCTGCAAAATTTCATGGACTTTGGTTGCTTAATATTCAAATGAAATTGGAACTACGATTGTATGAAACGAGTGACGGAGAGAGCCCTGTTAACTCTTCTATTTTCTTCTAAATATATTTAAAAAAGGTGACTGACTGACTGATAGATCAACGCACACCTCAAACTACTGGACGGATCGGGCTGTATGCAGATCTAATAACTTAGACATCCGCTAAGAAAAGATTTTCGAAAATTTAACACCTGAAGGGATAAAATAGGGGTTTTCGTAGTCCACGCGGAAAAAGTCGCGGGCATTAGCTAGTTTAGAATAGAATTTGATTTATTCCTGCGGACCTAAGTATATAAATAAATTAATAACTTACGCTATGTAAGTGTACTCTACCCACCTATCTTTAGAATAAATCAATATTGACTACAGACTTAAATGGAGTATGATAAAGTAGGCCTTCCAATAAACAGATTAATGAAAAAAACTAAATTATGAAACACATTTCGTTTTTTTCACTGACCTCTACTTGTACCTACTTTAGTACACTGGACTTGCTGTTGCCTACCTATATTTGAAGCAACTTGATTATTGCTATTTCTTCGCTTATAGCAGCAATGAGGTTCTTGCCAACTCTTCTCAGTAGAATTTTCTTTCCGATCCGGTGGTAGAGTCACGGGCATAGCATAAGAGACACTAGTTGTCCGACATAAAGTATTTTTTTTTATTTTTATTTAACATGGCCATCAAACTATTTATTTTTGTCTAGGAAGCAGGCAACAGTAGCAACGAGGGGAAAACAGACTCTGAACCCGGTTCTCCTCACAGCATACACCAGCCATCATTCTCCCGGCAACCCAGCAACACCGACAGCAGAAAATCCATAAGCTCAGCAAAGGTAAGGCATTTATCTAAATCTAATAAATCAAAGTCAAAGTCAAAGTCAAAGCCATTCATTCAAAACAGGCACCATTCTACATTTTTTGATCGTCAATTGTAGAATTTTTGCGAGATAGAATGGTGATAGTTAATTAAGTAAACTTAAAACTATAGGGTTCCAAATGCGCCTTGGTCCGAGTTTAAAGCCCGCGTCAAACACAGTCGGGTATTCCTAAAACTTACTAGAACCAGGTGAGATTGCAGTCAAATTCTAACTTGTATCTGAATTTTAAATAAGTATTACCAAATATTACAGATAATATTATGGCACATAGCTACTCATCTAGACGTAGATTTTGCTACGCTCACATTTTCTCGTGAACTCTGTTGATTTTCCATTCGTTACTTTGATACAAAATAAGCTGTAACTAATAGGTATGCTTTGAGAATTGAGACTTAGGTAAGTTAACTTATATAACAGCGTGAAAATTTGTATAACGAGCAAAGTTTCAATGACTCTACGGTATAATTTAATAACAGTTTGAAGATCAATTAATTAATAAAGAGTAATTCAAATTCTTTGGTAGCTTTGCATTCAAGTGAGTGTCGTTATTAACAAGTGTAAATTAAAAATTGATAAAAAGTAAAAAATAACTTTTGTTTAGCTACACGTGTAATGTACCTAGGTATGAAGTCGAGCGAGCATATTAAAACAAAATTAGAAATCCAAGAGTGAAGCTCGCCCGACTTCATACCTAGGTACATTACACGTGTAGCTAAACAAAAGTTATTTTTTACTTTTTAGTGTTTGTCGTTTTTGAAGTCGGTTTTATTTTTCTTTTGAAAATTTTTTATTTCACAATTTTTAGTGGCCCCACTGTACTATAATATGCTGTGCCCAGTTAAAACCCTACTGTTTACTAAGCTATTACACTGATCGCGAGCAATTTGCTCCTATCCATTGAGGAGTTCTGTTCTCCATCTCCGAAGATATTCATCAGATCTTCACCAAATTTATATGGGACCATCTGCACAGTATACCCTTTCAAACAAAAAAAAAATTTTCCAAATCGGTCCAGGGGTTTTTGAGTAATCGGGGAACATACATAAAAAATATAAAAAAAAAATAAAAAAAAAAAAAAAAAAAAAGATTCCGACGAATTGAGAACCTCCTCCTTTTTTGGAAGTCGGTTAATAACACCCCCGACAAGTGAAGGTTACAGTAACTAGAAAAGAGCTGATAACTTTCAAACGGCTGAACCGATTTTCTTGGATTATAGCTAAGAACACTCTCGATCAAGCCACCTTTCAAACGAAAAAACTAAATTAAAATCGGTTAACTAGTTTAGGAGCTACGATGCCACAGACAGATACACAGATACACCCCTCTTTTTGAGTCGGGGGTTAAAAATAAATGCGTTAATAAGGTCTTGGACTGTAGTAATAAAATGTTGTCCCTATTGTCCTACACAATCATTGCAACGACGCTCTGGTGGCTTTTATCGACAAAACTTTGCGAAAGGGTTTTTAAAAACCTCAATCCAGATAAATGAAGTCATGGGGAAAATCAAATCTATACTTACCTAGTTGACTGGCCCTGGCTCCGCTTGGATAGAATTTTTCGGTGGAATTTTCAAAAATCCTGAAACACAGTTGGGTACCTACTTACCTACCTACTTTTTATTTTTTGACCGAAAACCCACAAATAATACATTTTCATCGATATATATAACTTGAAAATTGACGGCTTTTCATACAAACTGTCAATTAATTACCCTATTTAATTTAAAATCCTTTCTGTAAACGACTAAATCATAAAAGAAACTTACCTACTGCCAAAATTTTGAGTTCATGTGCGTTGATAGATCAAGTAGTCAGTCAGAACAAGACTATAGATTAAAGATAACTGGATCCAGTAAGTTAATATTTTGCATGTAAATTTTCTCTATTACACAGACTCACCCTAGGAAAGGATTTTCCGAATTTCCCCCTAAGCCAAGCCGGGTCGGGTGGTTTAGCTAGTAAGTAGGCTTTTGTAGCCATCAAAATTGTTTTATTTACCCGAGCTATCAAATGAAGCTGTTTCCCTAAATTTTATTTCAATTCTGGAGGAGCGTACAAATTGAACATTAATCACGCCCAATTTCCCAACAGAACGAGAGCTGAGATGTCTGAACTCTGCTGAACCACTGTTTAGCAATCATACAGTTTGGACAAGGCCAGTTTTATATAAAGAAAAATGCTATTTCGATCTCTAAACTAAACACATAGAAGTTTGGTCTTTCAAATAAGTTAAAGGTGTCAACACACTTGAGCTGCGCTGCACGACGCGGTGCGGCATATATTATAGTTTGTATGAGTTTGTATGGAGCAAGGCCGCCGCGCCGCCCGTGTAACAATTTAGTTTACTCAGTCAAAAGATTTTGTAACACCAAATCAGCACCATTATCTTCCTGTATACTTATATACTTACTTACTATATCGTACCAAAGCATTTGTGGAATGTAAATCAATCGGAACCCTTAAAGGATCACTTTGTTGTCTGTCTGTCTGTCCGTATGTCCGTCTGTCGTGTCTCTCAAGAAAACCTATAGGGTACTTCCCGTTGACCTAGAATCATGAAAAGCAGGTAGGTATAGATAGGTCTTATAGCACAAGTAAAGGGAAAAATGCGAAAACAGTCAATTCGTGGTTACATCACAAAGAAAAATTAAAATATGTGCATGAAGAAATAATTTAGTATTTTCAATTTTCAAAGTAAGATAACTATACCAAGTGGGGTATTATATGAAAGGGGTTTAACTGTACATTCTAAAACGGATTTTTATTTATTTTTATGTATTTAATAGTTTTTGATTTATCGTGCAAAATGTTGGAAAAAATACCCGAGTACGGAACTCGCACTTAGCCGGTTTTTTATTTCGTATCTTAACTCTGGGATTGCTACACCATGTCCGAGTCAACCCCATTACTCATAGCATAACGAATGTAATAAATAGGGTGGTGCGTCGCGTCGCTACGTCATTCGTGCGTCATAACGACGGATTCAAATGTGTAGGTAGATGAGGATATTCAAATCTGTGCTTTGTTTGCGATGGCGCTGGCCTTATTGGCGACATAATGTTAGCTTTATAACCCTGTTATATTGTACTTTAAGTATAATTTTTATTAGTTGGGTTAAATTGATAAGTTCTTTAAACGCCCGCATCGGTCTACCTTCGTAGAGGTACCTACCCTATAGGTTTCTTGACAGACACGACGGACGACGGACGCACAGACAGACAGACAGACAACAAAGTGACCCTATAAGGGTTCCGTTTTTTCTTTTGAGGTACGGAACCCTAATAAAAATCTGTTTGCCATCTAACATTCGTAACCTGTAAAGAGTAGAAAATACTCCTAGAGCTTTGAAGTTGATTAGCATTTTATTAATATTTAGCAGGCTACCGACAAAAGGTGCACTTGTAATTTAAAAGTTTTCTTTCGGATTGAATATCTTAAGAATTTCCTTAAGCGCCTTCGAGGTAGTTTACTTTACAAACAAGATCTTTCCTTTATATAAATAACTACATCGTATTCTCTGTTTCAAAAGGTAAGTTCTACCAAACCAGTGGGTAATTAATAGGTACTTAAACCAGTAACTGTAGTTATTTACTTAATTAATTCCACCAAAGTTTAATATTGCCAATGTAGTTTTTTAGCTGTTGCTAACTGAAAGATCAGAAAAGATGTTTTTAACCCCCGACCCAAAAGAGGGGTTTATAAGTTTGACGTGTGTATCTGTTATTTGTATATCTGTGTATCTGTCTGTGGCATCGTAGCTCCTAACCTAATAAAAAGATTTTAATTTTGTTTTTTTTTTTTTTGAAAGGTGGCTTGATCGAGAGTGTTCTTAGCTATAATCCAAGAAAATCGGTTCAGCCGTTTGAAAGTTATCAGCTCTTTTCTAGTTACTGTAACCTTCACTTGTCGGGGGTGTTATAAATTTTTAATTTACACTTGTTCTCTAAACTAAAATAAAAGTGGGCAAATCTTCATCCTTTTATTTTTATTATAACCTAGCTTTGGCCTACAACTTCGTCCGTGGTACATAATCATGTAATTTATAGCCTATGTTACGTAATGGTGAAAGAATGATTAAAATCGGGTCAGTAGTTTCAGACTTTATGGATTACAAACATACAAATCTTTCCTCTTTATAATATTAGTATAGAAGTATACACAACAGTATTTATTCCTTGCGCGAACCTTTCTAATCACTAAGGGTAAGTCTGCACTGCGAATTTTCACTGCGCGATTAATATCCTCAGAATTCTGTGTTGTTGAAATTGTATGGGGCCGCGTCGCACGTTCGCGATAAAAGTACATGCGAAGTGCTTCATACAATAAAATTATCATGTCACAGAATTCTGCAGAAAAACCGCACGGTGAAATTTTGCAGTGCAGACTTACCCTTAGTGTAAAGATTAGAAAGGACTTTTTTTTTTCTTCTCTCGTTTGGCTTTACAAAGATTAGCCAATGTCAAGTTTGTAGTTATTTGTAACAAGTTAGGGAAACTATACAAGTATGGACCCCGTCTGTGCCGGCGCTCGCCGACATACGCACGGCACCCCTTAGAGCGCTTTCCAGTCAGTTTTAACAAAAAAAAAACACTCCAAAAGGGCAGAGCACGCCCGCCAGCTAACACCAACACAGACGAAGTCCTAGAAAGGACTTATTAGGATAAAAATATTTGATTCGGACTTCGTCTGGTTGGCGTTTGCTGGCGCGCGTGCGGTGCCTTTTTGGAGTGTTTTTTTTTTGTTAAAAGTGGCCGGTTTTTGTTTTTTACATACTTATATAGTTTCCCTATCTTGTAAAGTAGAAGTCACGTTCATAATGTTAGCGCCGAACTTCATCAAGCATCAAAAGCTCAACGATACAGGAGCAGGCTGATTCTGAAGGGTCGGACTCGGCGCGGCGGCTTAAACCAGACCCGTTGCACTATTGTCGTACCTACTCCTAGTACAAGCTTTACGCTAAGTTGGAGGGGAGAAGGGAATATTAGTCACGATTATAACGTGGCTAGTATAGAGTATTCTTTAAAATAAACAGAAAGCGCCCTGTACGGATATCTTGTTGCTATCTATCGTCCATAGATAGTAGTAGTAGGTAATCAAGACATTACTTAGAGTGCCTGTCCATTTAAGTGGAGCGCAGTGGAGCGAAGCGGACATGGGTTCAGCAGACCAATCAGATTATTGAGAGACGACGTGAAAAATAAACAGACAGAGGGTGCCACGCTCGGCGTAAAGCTATTGAAATCGCTGTGTTGTGTTATTTACTTAATTTATCCCTTGTTAGGAGAATTTTCTGACACACTTTTTAAGCTTTTACATCTTTTTAGGGTTCCGTGCCTCAAAAGGAAAAACGGAACCCTTATAGGATCACTTTGTTGTCTGTCCGTCTGCCCGTCTGTCCGTCTGTCAGTCTGTCCATCTATCGTGTCTGTCAAGAAAACTTATATAGGGTTGACCGTTGACCTAGAATCATAAAATTTGGCAGGTCTTATAGCACAAGTAAAGGAAAAATTCCCAAAACCGTGAATTTCTAGTTTCATGAACAAATAATTAGTATTTTCAATTTTCAAAATAAGATAACTATGTCAAGTGGGATATCATATGAAAGGGTTTTACCTGTATATTCTAAAACAGATTTATTTTTATTTTTATGCATGATTTACGTTTTTGATTTATCGTGAAAAATGTCAGAAAAAATACCCGAGTACGAAACCCTCGGTGCGCGAGTCTGACTCGCACTTGGCTGGTTTTTTTTTTTACTTTCACAATCTCAAACTCTGCAATGATACCTGTTTTGAATAAATGGCTTTGACTTTAACTTTGACTTTGACTATAATTGTCATAAAATAAAACTTTTAACTTGTAAATTATTATAACAAACGTCTAACAAGTCAACGGATATGCCTGCGGCTGCGAGAAGTTTTGCCCGACAAGGGACACAATGCGATGCGACGCGATGCGAATTCGCAACGCCGAAAGTTGCGACACGAATTACCGCGATGCGATTTCATGCGGCATGGCGTCTTCCTTCCACGATAAGGAGACCATTCCTTCGAATTTGATGCGAATCAATTCGCAAATTCTTGCGAAGCGACGTGCGAGCTCGCAGGTTTTGTGTACAAGCCCTAGTTTTTGCGGATAGAATAATACCTATGAAACTTTACGAACAAGTTTTTATTAGGTTTCTATAAGTTTCCGATTACTTATAACGAGTTTTATCGTGTTATGTAGGTACCTACACGCAGCTTAAACTAACAATATGTTGGCCTAGCCCGCCTGGAGTCCCCAACATGCCCTTGTGACATACTTATTCGAATTCATTAATTATTCGAATTAATCAGCTCATTTTACTACCTATTGCTATATCAATCAAAAACAAGACACTTTCTTCCAGGACCACGAATGGAGCGAAACCGATATCTTATCCCACGGAGTAAGCGGACTAAGTCTACATAGAACAGATAGCCTTAACCAGCGTCCTTTAGGCCTTAAACGCACTAGCAGCAAAGGCAGTGCCTACAGTCTTAGAAGTATAAGAAAAGAGATGCCAAAACCTACTCAATTAGAGAGACCACCCACCATCCCTGACTCGGGATTCGGGACTTTGGAATTAAAATTGGCCTATGATAATGGGACTTCGTCATTGGCTGTCACAGTGATGCGGGCAAGAGGGTTAATAGGCATGGATATGACCGGACTTTCAGATCCGTTCTGTAGGTTAGAAATATTACCACGAGGTAAGAAAAGTTTTAGTTTTTCTTTTTTCTAGGATAAGTTATTTAACCTTGATGTATTGATTTGTATATATACCTACCTATATTGATTGATTGATATATTATATACCTATATTTCTCTTCAAATCTTGCAAAGAGATTTATGAATTTGTACTTGACGAGGTCGGGAGTTCGATCCCGGGCACGCACCTCTAACTTTTCAGTTATGTGCGTTTTAAGCAATTAAACATCACTTGCTTTAACGGTGAAGGAAAACATCGTGAGGAAACCTGCATGCCTGAGAGTTCTCCATGTACTCAAAGGTGTGTGAAGTCTGCCAATCCGCATTGGGCCAGCGTGGCAGACTATGGTCTACACTCTACACCCTTCTCACTCTGAGAAGAGACCCGTGCTCAGTAGTCGGCCAGCATTGGGTTGATCATGATGATGGTTTTTAACAGCTACAAAACATGTTAAAACTTTGTTAGTAAAATTATTACAATACATTAAATAAATGAAATAAAAATATGCTCAACTAGTTACTTTTTATATCCGAAGTGTAAAGATTAACTTTAGAAAAATATCTTCATCACTGATACTTGATTTAAATTGGTAGGTAGGTACTTAACTTAAATAAATAAGGAAAGCAATATATTTTTTCACGCTTGAGTACATAATATCACGAAATCAGAATAAGGTAAAAAAATGAACACATCCAAGCAAACCGCTTTCAGTTCCTTTGTTACTTTGTTGATATTTCGAGTCGTTTCGATTCCCCGCCAACGTGCGCGAGCCTTTGATTGACATGGATTTTTTGTAATCAAAAATGTTTAGCGAAATGTGAAAAATGAGTAAAAATAATTGTTGAATTTCCCTTTCATTTCAGAAGGCACTTATTCAAACAGACTACGGACGAAGACGGTACACAAAACGAAAAATCCGGAATTCAACGAGACTGTTCACTTTTTTGGCATCACCGAGTCTGACTTATCCACAAAATCTTTGGAGATTGTTCTATTTGATGACGATAAGTAAGCTTTATCATCCAAGTGTAACTTTTCTCTAGGGTAGTTCCTGACACTTTTGTAGCGTAGCGTAGTTCGTAGCGCCTACGAAATCTCCGCGTAGGTGTTTTACATAGCGCGCCGTAGGCCGACGCGATTGAGAATTATTGAGAGGAGATTGAGCTATACGTGTACGAATTGTGTACGAAATCTTTTTAGTTGTCTCATCTTGGATATATTTTTAGAAAATTTTATTTTATAGCAGTATACTTAATTTGATTCAAAAAATAGTTTAATGTTAGTTCTCAGTGACCATATTCACAATATTCAATCGGAAAGAAACTGGTACGTTGCTTCTACATGTTCTTATTTTATATTATTGAATCTAGATAGGTACCTATCTACAGCTGATACTTTTACGAAGTCCATACTACCTTAACACAATTCAATGCGAACAATAACCATTTACCTTATTTTGTAGTTTTTGTGAATTAGTATTTTTCAAACCCGCATTGTATAGCGTGCAAAACTCTGGTCAATGCCCCACCTACGACGCAGTATTGACTTCGAGTGACGATTAATGGAACATTCGCTGACCTGTAATTTCCGAATATTTTACTATCAACAGGTACGGTTGCGATGAAATGGGCTCAGCTACAGTTGCTCTCAGGGAATGCCTGAAGTCCCCCGCTCAGTTACGATTAGCACTCTCAGGGGCATCGGGTGCCGAGCCTATAGGGCCGAGGCTTCTGTTAGCGTTGTGCTATAGCACCAAGAGAAGAGCATTAGTGGTAACGATCTGCAGAGGCGCGGAGTTGCCGTCCCAGGACAGTAATGGATATTCTGATCCTTTCGTTAAATTGTGAGTAGATATTTATTTTTTAATGTTGAAACTATCGTGAGTGTTATTACCAATATAAGTACCTGTAGAATGTCTCAACCGCAACGCGCAGTGAGCTGAGTCCCTGTGAAAAAGGATGGGTTCGAACTACTGTATTTGGGCTTACATCGACTGAATTCACTCGTATAATATCTTTTCCCAAAAAATTGTGTCTAAAATTCTTCAGTGCTTGAAGACCAAAGTCTTCGTGCGGAGGTTGGGGGTTCGATCCCGGGCACATACCTACTTTTAACTTTTTGAAGCTAAGTATGTGTGCTTTAACGATAAATAATACATCGTGAGGAAGTTCTGCATAATGTTCTCAAACGTGTGTGAAGTCTGCTAATCCCGCACTGGGCCAGCGAGCGTGGCAAACCATGCAACCCGTATCAATCTGAGTGAAGACTTGTGATCAGTAGTGGGCCGGCGATGGATTGATCATGATGATGAACTTTTTCCAGATACCTAGATCCCGATCCGTACCACAAGAAACACAAGACGTCAATCAAATGGCGCAACTTGAATCCAGTTTGGAATGAAGAGTTCCTCTTCGAGACTCGACCGACTGAGCTTTCCCGACAGAACTTGACTGTGACCGTCTGGGACAAGGATTATGGGAAGCCTAACGATTTCCTCGGCAGCTTAGTACTAGGAGCGAGCAGTAAAGGGAGGAGACTAAAACACTGGATGGATTGCATTAAGTTCCCTGATCATAAACATGAGCAGTGGCACTCTTTAACTGATACACAACATTTGTAAATTAAAAACTTAACTTAGCTCTTTCCACGAAAGTTGAAAATTTAGTTTCCAACAAAGTTAAGATACAAAACGTCATTCCCAGGACGTCGGGTCTCTACCTAACCTACTACTTAAGTAGGTAATAATGTAAAACGTGCCAAAGATTTTTAAGTACCTAACTATAATATTGTTATAAGTTTATGTATTCATATTATAATTATTGTTGTCGTATCTACTGCTTTAAATAAATAAAATATAATTATCACACATAGGTACCTATTGCTACCAACTTACCTACTAAGTGTTTGAATGTTATTGTGAGAAATACAGAATATATGTTTTTCATCGAAAAATTTAATGAAATACCTACTTTGCCTGCTAGTTTAAATTTATTCAGAATATATTCAGGTATCGTTTCTGGTAGGTAATCATTGGGATACCTAAATACCTATATAAAAATTCAGTGAAACCAGAAAGTGGACCAATGTGCACACGTATGTTAGTTTGGCCAGATACACAAATCCGTGTTAGCGACTACGTAAATAATCCACTTCCATACTAAAATTATATAGCGAAAGTGTAGGTATCTGCATACCTAGGTATCTCTATATAATAAATCTATCTAATAAAATTTGAATTTCGCGGGCAGACACATCGCATCCACCTTAAGTATCTGAGTAGAATAGTATGGCTATGGCTCTCAGAACACGCATTAAATAAACAGTTAGGAGTAAGATGCCACAGCAGAAGTTCTATTTGTTCAGTATTTACTTTTCCACTTCAAAACTCAGTGTCATGTCAGGTGTCTGACTAATTATTATTATGATTTAGTTCGAATTAAAGAAACGAACGACCGGAACCTATTCGGAACAGGGATCATGCCGGGAGTCATGTTCGCCACATGTACGCCAAGCCTAACAGTGCCTAAGTCATTCGTCTGCGACCTCAATGGTGCCAACCACACATGACATTTGATTTTTTTTTTTCATTATTCGTCTGTGGTGTTAAATGCCTGCTTGCTACGAAAACTTTGTTTCTTAATTTTTAATAAAGTTTCAGTGCTTTCTTTATTTAGAATATGATATAATTTGTATACTACTATGGCTTTCCTTTGTCCGGTGAGAATAAGAAGGGGGAAAAAGAAGAAATGTAAGTAACTTAGCAACTTTTTATGTGAAAAGTTCATGTCAATGACCTCAAACTTTCTACATAATTATAAATAAAACTCGTTAATTCATGTTAAACCTGTGAAAAGCTGCACCTGCACGGTTACTTTACAATAATTAGAACTTATATTCGATGTAGAGTGTATTTGATTTCTTGAATTCATGAATATCCAGGCTAGTCTTATACTTTTTCAAACATTAAGTATAACTTAAATGTTCTATTACTTTATCAGTCTTTTCTTATTTATTATTGTAAATTTAAATCAAGGCAGTAAACATACATTATGCCATGTGTGAGGAGGTAGTATTGTCTAATTATTATTAAAATGTTTCAAACTTAATATAAAAACAAAAAATATTAAGTATAGGTTATAGCTATACTGTTAGACAATTCGTGAGGTAGAGGTTGCGGGTGGTGACAGTTGACATAAAAATCAAGGAATCCAGTATCGCTGTCACCCTTCCACAACTTGAACCCTATCACACGAGCTGCCTGAGTCAAGCGGTACACCTGTACCTAATCATGTTTGTAGCCAGCAGTGGTGATTCAGACAAGGAGCTGTCTCGTCCAGGGTCAGGTTTGAGTCCTGGTATGGGCCGCATCACAGGCTCGGCTAGCATTGAAACATTAGTTAGAGTTGGCATTGAAAAGGAACATGGACTCAGTCCGGACTCTAAAATGGTGGTGCTACATGACTTTGCACCTTGTGTGGATGATGAACTTGAGGTAAGAAATGAAGTATTTATAATGTACAGCACTGTGTCTCAAAGTTGAGCTATATTATAATTATTATAGTTAAGTAGTGATTGATCTACATAGTATGTAAAATAAGCCTATGTCTGCCTGTTTTAAATTCTAAAAGTGCTTAATCCAGTTTTCACATATCGAAAGTGTACTTAACTAATTCTTGAAAGTCTTGGATAAGGCTCCTATACAAAATAACTTCTACTTAAGGCCATCCATACTATACCAGGGTAAAAAACCGATTAATTGCAAGTCAGACTTGCACATGAAGAGTTTTGTACAATCATACAAGATTATTTAAATTTTTTAATTTACATGGGGGCCATTTTGAACTTTTTATTATTTGTTACTATAGTGGCAATAAAAATGCATAAACACTCTGTGAAAATTTCAACTGTACTTATTATGATTAATGAAATACAGCCAGCTGAAATCAAAGATGGTTTGACAGATGGACAAAGAGGCTTAGTAATAGGAACCAGTTGGCATCCTTCAGGTATAGAACGTTAAAAATCTACCAGTGTCTATTCAAAACTACAATTAATTATTTATTTTCCAGGTAAAAAGAGGACAGATAGTAAATGTATTATATCGGGAAAACGACTGGGTGTATGTTATAGTAACAGAGTCTAGGAGGGAGGGTTTCATACCGCATTCATATTGTGCTCCGTGCGATCATCATGACTTAAAGAAGAAACTGCCCAGAAGTCGATCACCCACTGACTTAGCACATAGAGATGTATCACAGTAAGTTCTTTCTGATCATAAATAGCTTTGTACGTAACAAGGGAAAAGTCTCAGATAGTTTATATCATTTAGAAGAAAAACAAGATGAATTTCAACAGCACTAAAATCTGACTACTTGTGAACTTCCAATAGATAGCAATAGATATTCAAAACATTTTAAAATAATAGTCTATTTGATTTTTTGGTTTCTTTCTATAAGTTAAAAGTATGAGGTATTTCAATTCAAAACATATCTTTTAATACAATACATGTTTGTGCTTTCAAAAGGCTCTCCCTATCGGACGGAGCGACAAACGATGGCCATTCAGAGTTGGGCAGCGAGGGTGAAGCCTGCCCGTTCAGTAAGGATCCTTCTGGCAGATATGTTGTTTTGTACACGTTCACGGCAAGAGATGAAAATGATGTTGATGTGGAACGAGGCGAGTTTGTTACAGGTACAGTGGTAGCCATTTTGTATTGATGCATTGATATTGATGGTAGATTATTTTGACGATTCAAAAGTACTTGTAAAATTCTAATTGAATAAAAATTAAAAATAATTTGAATTTGAACTCTAGTGAAGCGATAGCCTAGTGGTTAAGACTTCTGCCACCTTTTTAAGAGTTATATCTATAGGCCTGAGAGTGGACTTTGTCTGTGGTGGCGTTTGCTGGCGCGCGTGTTGTCACTTTTTGGAGTGTTTTTTTGTTAGAAGTGGCCGGTTTTTGTGTTCTGCTGGTGTTTATTGGTGGTGGAACTGACTGGGAAGCACTCTAAAGGGGCGCCGCGTGTATGTTGGCGGGCGCCGGCACAGACGAAGTCCATACTTATACATATAGTTTCCCTAACTTGTAAATAACTACAAACTTGACATTGGCTAATCAGTGTAAAGCCAGACGCGAGAAAAAAAAAAGGCCTGAGAGTTCCTGACAATGTTCCCAAATGGAGGGTAATGGCCTAAAACCTAAAAAAGACCCATGCTCAGTAGTGGTCTGTTGATGGATTGACTATGATATTGATAATAATGTTATGGTGATTTAAAAAACATTTCCCCCATATCCGAAAAATTAATCATTTAACTTTGGCAATGTTAAAGACAACAAAAAAAGTCACCATTCTTCAAGTCAAGTACTAAGAGACTGCGGGCGAAGCCTATATTTTTATTTATTTTAAGAAAAAATGTATGGTGTTGAAAAATCAAATAATTTTTTCCCAGTTTTAAATAGAGAAGACCCAGATTGGTACTGGATTGTAAGGAGCGATGGTCAGGAAGGATTCATTCCTTCTGGCTTCGTTTATCCAGCTGTAGCACAAGGTATGTTATTGTTTTCTATTTATTTAGCGTGCCCGCGATCATGCACGCAACTTCGTTCTCATTGATTTAGTTTTTTAAAAATCTAATGGGAACTAATTTTCTGCAATTAAATGTAGCCTATATCACTCTCCTGGTCTTTGAAATCATGTCAATCCATTTGCGGCGTGATTGAAGGACAAACCAACAGTCACCTTCGCATTTATAATGCCTGGCATGCATTGCAATTCAACTGGCACACTCTATTATAAGTTGGTACTATAACTGAAACTTTCACGCAAGTGCTGACAATAAATATAAGTACAAAATTTTACCTCAATCAAATAAACGATGCGAAAACACAATTTTAAACAATTTTTTAATGTTTGTTTAAGTACTTAAACAAAATGATATACTTAATGAAAATGATCACGGCTGATTTGTTTAACCTACGAAAGGTACAGAAATATCTTGCATCCAAGGAAAAAAGTAGGCTCCTTTTTATCCCGGAAAATCAAGAGTTTGCACAGGATTCTTAAAAAACCTTAAATCCATACAGACAGTCACAGGCATCTAGCAAATAAATAAATCTACTATTTTGTTCTAGCACCACAACCGGACAACCCACAGCAGATTCACCCACCGCCTACAACAAACCCCAACAACACGATGATGTCCAACAACAGTATTAATAACAACACAATACAACAAGAAAACGATGGGAGGTACCACGGAACTGAACTTGTCATGCTCTATGATTATAAGGTAAATTCAGTGTTCTATTTTTTGTGTTATAGTGTTATTTTTTGTTTTAACAAATATCATTAGAGTTCATGACTCGTTTTTTTTTAACCCCCGACCCAAAAAGAGGGGTGTTATAAGTTAAGACGTGTGTATCGGTGTATCTGTCTGTGGCATCCTAAACTAATGAACCAATTTGAATTTTGTTTTTTTCTTTTGTTTGAAAGGTGGCTTTATCGAGTGTTCTTAGCGAATAATCTTGTTATTCGTGGTTCATGACCATCCGCAAAGTAACGAACGCCCGCTTCTATCCAATATTATTCTTTTTTAGGCACAAGCACCCGATGATTTATCAGTGAAGCGGGGAGAGTGGGTGTACGCGGACCTGACCCAGCAGACGGTAGAAGGCTGGTTGTGGGCACACGCACCCAAGTCGCGGCGCTCCGGGTTCATCCCCACCGCGTACGCGCGTGCCCCGCATACTACGTCACTCTGATACTGCTATATGTGAAGCGGGGGAGTAGAGTACGCGGGCAGAGAGTATACGTCACTCTGATACTGTTATCTGTGACGAGAGAGAATAAAGTACGCGGGCAGTGGGCAAACTACGTTACTGATACTGCTGTCTACGAAGCTAAGGAGTAGTGTGCGCGGGCAGTGGGCGCGGGCAGTGGGCGAACTATGTCATTTTGTTACTGGTAACTGTGAAGCGAGGGAGTAGTGCACGCGGGCAGTAGGCAAATTACGTCACTCTGATATTGTTATTTGTGACGCGAGAGAATAGAGTACGCGGGCAGTGGGCAATCTACGTCACTGATACTGCTGTCTACAAAGCAGGGGAGGAGTGTATGCGGACAGTAGACAAACTAAGTCACTCTGATACTGTTAACTGTGAAGCGAGGGAGTAGTGCACGCGGGCAGTGGGCAAACTACGTCACTCTGATACTGTTATCTGTGACGCGAGAGAATAGAGTACGCGGGCAGTGGGCAAACTACGTCACTGATACTGTCTACAAAGTGAGGGAGTAGTGCACGCGGGCACTGGGCAAACTAAGTCACTCTGATACTGTTAACTGTGAAGCGAGGGAGTAGTGCACGCGGGCAGTGGGCAAACTACGTCACTCTGATACTGTTATCTGTGACGCGAGAGAATAGAGTACGCGGGCAGTGGGCAAACTACGTCACTGATACTGTCTACAAAGTGAGGGAGTAGTGCACGCGGGCACTGGGCAAACTAAGTCACTCTGATACTGTTAACTGTGAAGCGAGGGAGTAGTGCATGCGGGCAGCGGGCAAACTACGTCACTGATACTGCTGTCTATAAAGCGACGGAGTGGTGTACGCTGGCAGTGGGCAAACTAAATCACTTTGATTCCGTTATCTGTGAAACGAGAGTAGAGTACGTAGGCAGTGGGCAAACTACGTCACTGATACGTCTACGAAGCGGGGGAGTGGTGTACGCTTCGATACTGTCGTCTGTGAAGAGGGAGAGTAGAGTATGCAGGTAGTGGGTATGTCACTCTGATACTGTTGCCTGTGAAGCTGGAGAGAAGAGTACGCGGCCACACTGCGTCACTGATACTATTGTGTGTGAAACAAGGGAATGGATGTATGTGGGCACACTATGATGGATGTATGTGATACTGTTGTCTGTGAAGCAGGGAGTATACGCGGTTACACTACGTCACTGATACTATTGTACAGTTTGTTTATCCCTAGGTGTAAGTTTTACTTAGAATTTGGGGGAGCCCTTTATATCATTATTATTAATTGATCAGTTTCTGCAGGTTGAATTTCAATAAATCTCAGTTGGGCTTTTTGTTACAAAAACTTACTTTACTAATCTCAAGTTTCTAGGCTCATATGCATGGTGATATGTCAGTCAGTCAGTTTATATTTTAATATGTATAGATTATAATAAGTAAAAGTAATTCAATTGCTTTCAAAAATGTTTAGATCTAAAGTATAGTCAAATAAGAATGTCTTAAGTTTGTAAACAAATGACTGACAGTAAGATAGATAAAGGAAGGAAAAACTGCTAACCTTATTTCTTCCTAAAAGATTACATTATTATTTATTACAATTGAGGATCCTAAATCATCCTAATCACTTCCCCAACACATCAAGCTAGATGTGAAAGTACATATTTCTAAAACAGCATAAGACAATCTTATTTGAACCAACTATACTATTTTTACTTAATCATGTTGCTATGATAAGATATTTTTAGTTGTTTTTTTATATATTTCTCAGATAAATGTACAATAAATTAGTCTTCCTTAGAAGTAAGAATTAGGATTCCAATATTCATTTAAGAATGTCTTTAGAAGCATTTAAGGTCTGTTAAAATAAAGCATTTATTGTAAATTCTCCGTCCAAATTGACTGATACAAATTGTAACAAAATTATACTTTGGGTGTTATATTCATTAAGGTTTAATTATAAATAAAATACTTTTTTTTACTAAAAACATTTTATTTTTACCTTTTAGTATTATAGCAATTAAAGGTGAACAAAACTATTGATGATAATAGTGAGACTACACAACAGCAAGATTGCTACTGACATTCAAATTGTATAATGCTTCTAAACAAAATTTATGAGGGCAAAATATACAACTCTGCCATTTTCCATTTAACATAACTACTGTAAGGTTTACTGTAAGGTAGATAGACATATAATATGATGCAATTTGGATGTCATCAATATAATCAAGGGCCTTTTAGTAATATTTTGGTTGAATTATTTGTACACTAAAGGCAAAAAAAAATTATGTCATCCATCAATCCAAAAGAATATTTTTCTTCTTTTTCTTAGCCTGTTCTTTGAACTCATCCTTTGCCTTCCAGTCCTCTAACTGCTCCTCAACTTTCTTAATATCTTGCTCTGTGACTGTAATAGGTAATTGTAACTCAATTTGCTCATTCCTTATAAATTTTAATGCATCCAACTTTTGTCTAAGGAATGGCCCCTGCTGACTTTCCAGTAGGTTTCTGTAGTCTGTCAGTTTGCTTTGGCGGATACTGTCACAGTGCATTTCGGTTAATTTACGCAATGACTCCTTTCGCGTTAGTTTGTGATATGACCTGAAATATTGCAATTTACAAACATGATAATGAAATTAAGACCACACTGGTACCACCATGTTTGTAAAGCAGAATAAAAAAAGGTTTAAATGAAATACACTGGCTCTAATGCTCACCACTTGGACAAGGGCATTTGAATTGATTTAGTTAAATTTAATATGAAAATTAACTAAATCAATTCTAAACTCAGTATAAGAGCAAGTGGGCAAGAAAATTTAATATATCAGCAAAAAAATGCAAACAGTGGAAAACACTACTTTTAGTTTTACAGTTGTACACAAAATGTATGTTAATTAAAATGTATCTTACTCTGGGTGTGCTTTATATTCAATGTTAAGTTTTTCTAACAACCACTCAAACTTCTTGTAGTCATACTGACGCAGAAACTTCAACAACTTCTTCCTTTTGTCTATAAGCTCTTGAACTGTTTGCTGTGAACACAAAAGATTCATTACATGAAAGTTTCCTTAGAATAAATATTTAAAGATCATAGTAATAGCTTTGACATTGTAACCAACCTTGGCTTTGGCATTTCTAGGAAACTTTTCCATCGTTTCTTGCAAGCATCGAATATGTCCAGTCAACCTTGCAACTGAAAACCAAACTCTTTTATCCTTATGACTTGGCTAGAATTAAAATAACTGCTAATGTAATGTAATAGTCTATAACAGAGGGGTATATTCAAAATTTTTCTACTGGTGCAGCTCTTCACAGGATCACTTTAGTCAGGAGAGCCCATTGCAAATACCCACTGTACATATTCCAAAAAGCATCATCATCAACACAGATTGAGTAGGGTGAGGCCAAGTGCAAATTGGCAGACTTCACATACTTTTCAGAACATTATGGAGAGCTCTCAGGCATGCAGATTTCACCATTAAAGCAAATCCAAAAAGGTTAAATTATACATACTTCTAGTTTCAGCAGTTCTCTCATCATACTCATGTCTTCTAACTCTGTCAATTAACTCTTTAATGACAAGGGAATTGTACTCTTTCTTGCCCAGATGTTCCACTGAGAATATCTTTTTAACTGACTCAGGTGCACTAGAAGAATTTCAAGCAAGATAAGTTAACTAACTACTAAAAAGTAATCTCTAATAAAGTTAGTATAGGTATTTACAACATTACCATTTATCAGGACAGTCCAAATAATAAAAATCAGTCAAACTTAAGTACATTAAAGTAAGCTGTATAAGATGTACTTACTCTTTTATATCTTCGCATAGACTGTATTCGTGACCTAATGAATTGTTAGGGATTTGTGGGAGCCCTTCCAAGTCACCCGATCTCTCTGGCTTATATGCGGGCACGGCCTCTGGCCTTGTCCATTTAATATTTACTAAGGGTTTTACTAGCTGGTTAACTCCACGATTTTGTGTAATTAGTGATGAGGCTCGTCGCAACATTATTGTAACATTTAATAATTACTCAAGTAGCACTATATTATGAAAACATTAATAATAATTCCTAACCTAAAATCACAGACCACGAACCTAAAATCAGAGATATGCTATTTTGACAACGGGCAATGACATATGACAATTGGCATGAAAATGACAGATGACAGTAATAGTGACGGAGCCAGGGTCACGAAGACGTTTAGAAACTTTGTTTGAAACAAAGTACGATGGAAACGGGTAACATTGGTATAGTAACAAGGTTTTAAAGATGCTATTCATAAAATATGTTTTATGGAAATATGGTTTTTATAATTTTTTTTGGTCTTCGTCTGTGATGGCGTTTGCTGGCGCGCGTGCTGCTTGTTTGGAGTGTTTTTTTTTTGTTAAGAGTGGCTGGTTTTAGTGTTAGTTGGTGTTTTTTGGTGGTGGAACTGACTGGGAAGCGCTCCAAAGGGGCGCCGCGCGTATGTCGGCGAGCGCCGGCGCAGACGGAGTCCATACTTGTATAAATTCAATAACTTGAAAATATCACAACTTGACATTGGCTAATCAGAGTAAAGCCAGATTTAATGGAAAAAAAAAATTTTTTTAACAAGTTACCCAACAAATTGGGATGACTTTATAAATTAAATATTAATAGAACATTTTAAATAATAATTGTAGTTTCTGTCCTAATAGCTGATTGAAAAATCGTATTATAATATAAAGGATTGTTTAAATGATAGTAAAGCTTGGGAATGATTTGCCAATCAGCTTTGATAGTTCTAATAAGTATAAGTGATTTTGTAAAGTGGTGGTATAAGATAAGAAGACCCGGCTAAGTTTGTTGTGGGCTCTTATCAAACTTGGGCGCGTTTGGTATCCTCGTAGCTTTAGTTTTAAGTTACGTAATTAATAATTATCACCTATATCGTACAAATTTACCTATTTCGACCATCAAAAGGAGTACAACTGTACCTATTTTGAATAAATGATTTTGACTTTGACTTTGCTTTTGAAAATGTAATTTTTACAACAAAATATGTTGTTTTTTTTTAATAAAATGGAGCTTCTTAGACTTCTTATTCACAGTAACCTGTGTCATCGTTAAAAATTTATCCAAAAAGCTGTTTGATCAAAATCGGTAAAGTAGAAGTTTGACTCGAAATTCAGTCCTTATTTAAAAATACAAGTATATCTTAGTAGTCAGCAAAAATCTGAATACTAAATTGGAAACACTCGATAACTAAAGAAAAGCTTACAAAATGTAATTGAAGGTAGTATAAAAAATCATATCCGTTTTCATAACCATTCTTTATTATTATTGCTTTCAGATTAAGAAAACTTAAAACAAAATATTATAAACAACTTTATAACCTTAGTAGACTTTGTACTGAATGTACCCACTCCACATGACTGAATTTATTACCAGTTACCACCAGTTAAAAGGTGAAACTCATATTATATTTTAAATTGGTAAATATTTAAAATGTTTGAAACATTTTTTTAAGAATAGTAAACTCTTTAATACAACACACCAAGAAGACTTATTTATGCTGATTTATATCTTCCATTTATTTACAATGGATTTTTTTCGCTCAATAATTTATTCTACCATTTTTATAAAATTATAACCCTGCAGTAAAATAATGAATACATATTATTATGTGCAAAAAAAATAAATACATTCCATTATAATAATTGTTATTTTTATACAAAAGCCAAAATTTATAATATTTCTATATCTGCTGTGACTGATCCCATTCCCAGATACTATGGTATTATTTTATAAGGATGGGATACCCAAGGGCTCGCAAAAATCAACTCTAATGATTTTTATGTGCTCTTGGGTTAATACCGTTACGTTATTCACACATAAATGGAATGTAAAAGATGTGTCTATTAAATTAAATAAAGTGACACAATTATTTAAAACATATAGGGCGACTATTTACAATATTACATTATTTTTAACAGACTATGAGACATACTTAAACAAATGAAAAAGCTAACTAATAGAAGTACTGTGAATAATGTCTGTCTTGAACTAGTTTTATAAGAGAAAAAGATATTTAGTGCAATTTGTAATAGGATGATTCCTACAGATTGACAATTAATGGCTTGAAATTGGAAAACTAGAATTTTAAATTCTGTGTTGTTGAATTGGTGTTAAATCTAAGTGCAAAACATTACAATGCGTGCTGATAATATTTTTTACATTACAATTAATTTATTATAAGAACGATAAGAACATGCATAATAATATTTTTTTCGGAATACACAAATAATATTACCTATATTTATCCAAAAATAACATAAAGGAATGCAAACAACTACAATCACTCTTAAATAAAACCTCTTATTAATACTGGACTTTAATTGCTACAAACGCATTTTTCTAAACACTTCTTACAATATAAAAAATGTCTTTGTAACTTGCATTCTTACACTAAGTTAGTTTTTGTTAATGGACAGACCAAGATGTTTTTTTTAAATAATAATTCTCAATAATTTTACGTCGACGATTTCTCACAAAACGAAAGTTAAAAAAAAAATATAATGTTGCTTATTCCGTTGTACACAAAGTCTTGGTCTAAATATATTATTCTTTTCCGTTCAGAACATTGTGAAAGGGACAGCAATATATTTTAACCTGTCAATATAGTTAAGAGTTTGTGTTCAACAGAATAATAATGATTATCTTGAGCTGTCAAACTCATTAAAATACAAAAATTTCAAATAAAATATACATACAAAAGCCCAATAATAAATTATAATATTACATTTATTCAATATTTTTTAAATAAAATTAAATTAAAAAAACCAAAACAAAAGACATTGATGATATATATTAATTTAATAACATTTAGAAATATATTTACCTACTAAAATATAAACAAAATAATATTATTTTATTTAAGTGACTTTTATGATATCTCCCATGGGGCTCAAGTAAAAACAAAAATAAATAGGAACAGCACCAAAATTATTTAGTTCGAGTAACGGCAGCAATAAAATACCTAATAGTTATATTTTTTTTTGAAAATTGGTAACCAATTCTTGAAATTTTTGGCACATTTAAGTTAATAATTTCTTTTAGTTGCTGCACCGGCAAAATTCACTAGTTAAAAAAACGTAATACCATAGCCAAGAACTAATATTAAAATTTAAGTTTTTTGGTTGTTACTTTTTATGTAAGAAAATAAAAGTAAAAAATAATTGATAAAGAATTATCTATCTATACAAAAGCAAAAATAATACGCTTCTATTCAAACCATATTTTGAGCGATATATTTTAAACATTTAAAATATTTCCATACATTTTTGCGGGTTCATTGTGCCTAATGTTCTGCTGTACACAATCTTTCAACTAAACAAAATGACAGGTTTAAATCTATTGATATCTATTTAACAATACTTCCTGCTGAAAGTAACGAACGCACTTTTAGAACTGTCAATTTAGTTTAAAGATTATGTACAACAGAATTAGTCACAGTATGTTCCTTTTTCAACTCTCTAAATTGAGACAAAATACTTTATAAGGTATAGTTGATGTATAGCTTTTTGGTTCATAGTATTCATAAATCTTGACACGCACACATACAAATTGTTTCGGATAGCCTAACGCACATGCGCAAAAATGTAGGAACTCAACTGTACAACTCACTTATTATCTTACTTAATAGTATTGTAACACAACATTACAATTAAGGGCAAGATAAACACTGTCGTGCGATAGCTGCTACTTGTTTATCGCTAATGCTTATAAAACTAATTTATTTTTCTATTGTAATGTCATACTTAGTTCGCAAGTATTTTGAAATTATTGGAGCACAATATTCCTACTAATGACCGTAACTACATTTATGTACAGTACCACTTTTATAAGTTACGCCGATGTACCTTTCAAAAATAAGCCTCAATAGCTCAATGGTTCAGAAGCGGAGTGAATTCCGAAAGATCGGCGGTTCAAACCCCCACCAGTTGCACTATTGTCGTACCCACTCCCAAAGAGTATGTAAACACTGCGTTCCCACTCCTGGCACAAGCTTTACGCTTAATTGGAGGGGAAAGGGGAGTATTAGTCAGGATTAGCATGGCTAATATTCTTTTTTTTTTTTTTAAAGATCTATTCTGAATGGCTGAATTCTTTTTGAATGGCGCTAAAATATCTCAACCAATCATAGCGGGCCTCAGTCTGCTATTGGTTGTTGCCTACGCGTCATGTTTTGTACACGCGAATTATGAGCGAGATAGCACAAGTCTCTGTTGTTCTTGTGTTTAAAATCTTAACGCTAACGAATATATGCGATGAGACTTATAAAAGTGGTAGTATGTACTATACCAGGCTATTGAAATATTCAAGATTGAGTATTTATCCGTTTTAAAATGTCAATTTAAAATATAGACGCACCTATTACGTGTCAGTGTCTTTGAACATGAAGACTTTTTACCGAGTACTTGAATCCAGTGCAGTACAAACGTAAGCAAAGGGGTTCGAAGATTCGACGCACGATTCACAGCACGGCAAAGTCGTCATGTGCAAAGGCTTTCAAAATATAACGCCACGAGTCTTAGTATATATTTATTTAGTTGGTTACTATGAAATATTAGTAAATTACATTTTCTCCTACTTATTTATTGAAGTATGTATTACCCAATTTTGATAGTTATCAATATTGAAATAGCGTATTTGTTTAGATCTTTGGATTCACTATCAAATCGTGTGGTAGTCAAAACTAGTTTAATTAAATCTAATGTTCATCGCACATTGCGGCAGCGCCGCAAGAGCCCCACGTGCCGAACGCAGCACGTTTTTCCGTGATGTAAATGTGAATTACGTCAACTATCCGCAAATACAAATACCCTATTTCCTAATCGCCACTATGCCTAATGCTAATCGCACATTACAGCCGAGCCTTTATTATCCCAAATTCGAATTCGTCAATAAGACGAAAAATTAGGAGTTTACGGTTCGTCTGGAGCAGTGACTGACACACATCTTGATAAATGCACATAGTCAACTTTTAGGTTTTTTGGCGAACCGAAGGGGCCGCCAGAGAATTACTATCGCGTGGGAGCACGCGATTGGTTCCTTTCCCTCTTTCCCTCGCTATGTCAGTTATTCCTCAAGACGTATGCCGGTCACTGTAATGTGCAATCAACTTAAGTAAGTCACACAGCCTTTTAGCCGGATTCGTGGTCTTTAGTTTGGTTTCTAACGAGTCAAACTAAGCGTTGCGGTAGTCTTAGTATTAGATTTAACCTTCACTAACATTGATAGTATTTGAGCGTCGAAACACTAAGCGTCAAAGTTAAAACGGACCGTAAGAACTCAAGTTCCTCCATAATATACAACCAGAGCTGCTTCAAGCCTTGCGGAATGAAACTCTGCAGTATTGAATTTTCGTCTTTAAAATAAAGAAGTTTAGGTTCATTTTACACTGACATTATTGTTTTTCGACGCTCCAATTCTATCAACGTCAGTGAGGTGTAAAATCTCACAACTACCACACGGTTCTTAGCAAATTCGACATGTTTCATACGAAATTTCTGTGTAACTAGTGCTTTAAGGCGCAAACACATAACTGTATACTGGTATGTCACAAGCCACAACAGACTGCGATTATAGTGCTATATTTTATACGAAAACTACTAACTATCACAGCGTAAATACATACAGTGAAACGGCTCGTCTGATGTTTGCGGACGAGTCGGCATTACGGTCGCAGCATCTACATCCCCAGACGACTGATTCACTAAAGCAAAACAAATTTAAATTTGTTCTGCCAGTCAGTCAGTTTAATCACTCCCGTGTCTCACCCATGTAACCCTGCCGAATTGGTTTGTCTAGACGTCTTTACTAGTCTGTGGCAACAGACAAGTCTGGTACACGACAGATTGGGATAGGAGCGGACTGAAATCTGGAAGGTTCAAACCCGTTGCACTATTGTCGTACCTACTCATAGCACAAGCTTTACGCTTAGTTGGAGGGGAAAGAGGAATATTAGTTTTGATTAACATGTTCTTTTAATTAACATATTCTTTAAAAATAAAAGATTGGTAGATCGTCGCGCCGCATTGATTGAGACCCACCACAACACAGTAATGTGTCTGCAGCTTAATGGTAAACACACTTATTATAGTTTACTGGCTAATAAGCAACGACTCCATGGACAGGTTGGTGGTAAGGCATCTCGCGGTGACTCGCTGTTGCACAGTACTACCGCGCGCGCCTTCGCGTTGTACGTCGCCGCGCTGAGTACGAAAAAAAATCGGTCAAGTCCGAGTTGTAAAGTAAAAATAAGTATAATACTACATATCGGGAACGCTTGTTGAGGCACCATAATCAACTGGCGCATAGCCTGTTAACAGTGGAACGTATAAAGTATCTGAAGCGGGCAAATGTGCTCGATAATGTGCAGATCTAAGGACACTGGTCCTAAGACTGTTAAACTCATAACTGATCTTAACAAATCTGCTTATTGTCTGCCAACTGATCGCAGATCACACACGGGAGGGAAAAAAGGCCGAGATGTATTCGCACACGAAGGGTCCGTACACACACATATAGAAGAAATAACACATTATCTTTTTTTCACGGCGGACATTTTGAAATATTATTAGTTGTTATAGCGGTAATAGAAATACACGTTCTGTGAAAATTTCAACTCTTTATATATTACGGTTCACGAGATACAGCCAGCTGAGACGGACGGACAGCGGAGACTTAGTAATAGGGTCCAAAAACTTTAAGTAATAACAACTCACCGAGACCACAGTGCGCATCGCCCGGCGTTTTCGTACCCTATTCCTTCTTCTTGCCCTTCTTTTTGCCCGCTCGTTTACTGTAGTTCTGCGCCAAAGCGTTCACTATCGACACCACGAAGTATAGAACCATGGCCAATACGAACTTTTCTAAAAGGCTCGATAGTATGGACCCTTGGTTTTCGGGCATATTGGAATCTTTTTTATGTAGACGCGCTTTTTGGTTGCGCAAAAATTCTAGTAATGGTGCTTCTAGTTTAGGTCCGATGTAGGGTATCCTTTCCACCCATGTAAGGGCTTGCCTGTAAATGTAATTAAATATTAAATTATCTGCTTTATTTAGAAAGAAATTGCAATTTTACAATTAATATGATGTACAGGCATAACGCATAAATAAATAGGTTCATGCGATAGTGGGACAGTGTAGGAGGATGATGACGTGACGGGACAGCTCCGTGATTGGTCAACTCGTGACAACTGTCACCCTCCCGCACCACTCCACTACCGCAGGAGCCTCCTCAGTTATGCGCCATACCTAGTAGTATAGTTTCTTGTCTAAAAACAAGTATTTGACTTTAAGATATCATCTGATTTGCGGCACCTAAATGATTCTTCAAGCCTGTTGCAGTACCAAATCTGACACAGATTGATACAGATGTTCATTTTTGTTAAGTTTATATTTTGTTACACCAAAACCTACTACAGTAGGCCCAATCTAATAGATCACATTAATAAACACTTCATCAAAATTCCACAACTTACCTTTGTAACGCAGGACACACAAAATTAGGTTGTTTAAGACTGACAGATGTCAATTAATGTGATATTGGTCCCACTTTAAAAGATTTAAATCATCATCACATTGAAATAACTATTCAAAGGTGTTTTCTTCATTCCCTTCCTTGGTTTATTTTTATTTGTGTCTATATTATGGAAGTACTTGCTACGTCTGCGGGCAGTCATATTTGCGTGATGTGTGTACACGTGTGTTTGTTGCCTGTGAGTGCATTGTGGGCACATTTGGGCTGGGGTTGCGTGTATGTGTATGCGTGCCCGTTTGCGTGTATGTTGGTGTCACAAAATACAAACATGCTCACCCAACAAGGCTTTCGTTGAAAGCGATAATGACAAACATTTTCTGTATGTGCATTTTGATGACGGCCTTCCCAAGCAGCGTGGCTCCGAAGAATGTCCAGAAAGGCACCAAGAAATGCCCGCACGTGAGACCGGCCAGGTCAAACAACGGGTTAGGGATTGACGCACAAGCAAGGATACCCGCGAAACCCACTTTTTGGACTAGCTTTTGGATCATTACTTTTGCCCTAAAATATAAAAAAGTTAATTTAATACTGTTCTTAGGATCGTAAGGACAAGTTGATTATGATTATTGCCAGATTCCATTTTGGAAACGTGTAACTTTGTTGACAGTATGGAAGATATAGATTTTCGTACAGACCAATAAATCTAAATACCCATATAAAACACAAAAAAAAATCTATCCAACCAATGTGTTCAATTAGATAGGCAAGAATGCGAAGACGGTTTTAGAATTTAAGCCAATAAAAATGCATTAGGCAAATATTTAGCTTCTCCTTTCAGCAAAGGTTGCCTGGTAGAGATTGCTCTAAGCAATAAGGCCGCCTTTGCACACAATTGTTTTTTCTGTTTTCTTCTTTTTGTGCTGTGTTCCTTTTCATGTTATTGTGTGCAATAAAGATTTCATCTATCTTTCTATTTTTTTGCGTAGTAGCACACGTCGGGTATCTGCTAGTAGATAGATAAATCAATGACTGCGCAGGTCTATTTGACGGCATGTGTACCTGATAGTGGAGCAGCTTACCTGCCAGTCCGGGAGTCGTCCTTCTCCGCCAGCTCAGCGACGCTGCCGCCGGAGAGGCGCGCCGCCCGCGCCATGAAGTAGGGCGGCAGCTCGCCTAGCGCCGTGCCCATGCCCCACATCATCGACTCCACGCGCACCTTCGCCATGATGCTCCATATCGACACTACGCTGCCTGCGGCGATCTCTGACGGACATATTATGCTGAAATCATAATAATTGTGTTTTAATGTTTAAACTATCGTGAGTTATTACAATTTTGAGTTGCCACTGTACCATCTATATTCACGTATTTAGTCGATGTAAGCCCGACTAGTTTCGAATCCACCCAAACCCATCCGGGGTCCTTTTTCACAGGGACTCAGAGATAGGATATTCAGTCAAAAAAACCGACCAAGTGCGAGTCAGAGTAATTTCCGACATTTAAATCAAAAACTTTTATATATAAAAATAAATAAAATCTGTGTTAGAATATACATTCAAAGCTCTTTCATATAATACCCCACTTGGTATAGTTACCTTACTTTCAAAATTGAAACACATTTTAATTTTTTTTAATGCTGTAACCACAAATTCACGGTCTTCGGATTTATTCCTTTAACTACCTGCCAAATTTCATGATTCTAAGTCAACGGGAAGTACCCTATAGGTTTTCTTGACAGACACGATGGACGGACAGACAGACAGACAGACAGACAGCAAAGTGATCCTATAAGGGTTCCGTTTTTCCTTTTGAGGTACGGAACCCTAAAAAGCCTTTATATACTTACTCATTAGGATAAGGCGGCTCGGGGAAGTCTAGGCTGCCGCACTCGTAGGCGGCGAGCGTGACGCGCGCGATGTGCGGGCCCAGGTACAGCAGGAACGTGTGCAGCCCCGTGCCGAGCCCCACGGAGCTGCACACGCCCAGTATCACCCACCAGCCCCACCAAGCCAGCGTTACTACTACTTCCTGAAAAAAAAAAACCCTAATAACCATATTGGACAACCAAGACTGAGACCTATAGCGCACACTTTGACATATTTTTTTTTTCCGAAGGGCCCCCCGATATAGTGGTCGGAGACTTTTTATAACTTTAGGGTTCTGCTTCAGTTATTTATGCAGGCAGCTAACGCAGCATGCTAGCAGACAGACAGACATACACACTTTCGCATTTATATTATAGTATGGTTAGAATGGATTAGTATGGATTTGGAGTTTTGTAGATCGAACCTTTTTCATCAGTCTGTTACTTCAAATGTCTTTAGCTATATAAAGCGATTATATACCAGTAAATGATATAGTTTACCTGTACATACGGTTGGTGGGGTCCACTTATATAATACGACACAGCCGTGCCTGAGATCAGCACTATTGTTGCTAACGCTAGTAATTTGTACGCTAATAATCTGAAACAAACAATACCAATTTTAAATCGTAATAAAATAATAAGTTTTTAATACAGATGCTCCAAAACTGTACTAACAATGATAATAGCTCGTTCACACAGGCTGCGTAAGCGTAGACGTAGCGCGTACCATTGCGTTGTAATGTATGGAACTGTATGAAACATGGCACACCGCTTGCGTAAAGCGTAGTCAAGAGACGTCCACTGGGCATAAGTCTCTTCTTCCACACGCAACGGTCGTGCGCCGAATCACTTTACTAAATCGGTACAGTAGTAGCACAGTACAAGAAATACTTAAATAAAAGTTTACTACTGTACCTATATACTACAATGTATTCATTCCATTAAAGTTTCGTAATACTTGGTATTGATTTATTGTGTTTACGAGTATCGAGTATGTATGATATCTACTCATAAAATATCATTTGGAAAAGATTTTATGAAAATGGTTTGTGTTTTTATGCAAAGGTGTGTGAAGGTGCCAATGCGCTCTTGGCCAGCGTGGTGGACTATATTATAGCCTAACCTTTCTTACTGTGAGAGGAGACCTGTATTCAGTAGTGGGCCGGCGATGGGTTGAGAAGGTATGATGATGATTATAAAAATACCTACTGACCTTTTAAGTCCAGTGGAGCATAATATAAATAGTTCTCGAAAGAAATATTCGAGCGTTATGAAAGGTTTCCGCCATAGCACCAGACCCTCTGTGTCCATTGGTACCACTTTACTTCTGAAAAACAAAAATCAAAAGTGTTATTAAGGCGAAGCTTCTTATTGGACGTTAAGTGATTCGAATTTCGGAGTGTAAAAAGGGATATACAAAGAATCAAAAGCTTAATTTGCTATAATCCAGAAGCTTTGGAGATTACTTGTTGGCTTTTCCTGCATGCTTAGCAGTGGGAGGGCGGATCGTGCATGTCGCATGCTTCATGTTGTACCATACAGATTTGCCTTTTTTCAGCGTTGCGTTTAGCAAATTAATCTCTTGATTCTTTTTATAAGGGGAAAATCGTCACCGTCACCGCCGCCGGGAAGCGAACTATTCTGCCACTCTCGTAGTTCCCTTCATTTCTGCTCGTCGTCGGTCAATAGACTACGAAACCAAACAGTCTCTATTCCCTTACTCATATAGTTCTCCTCTGTCGGTCAATGCGTATGCAGCCTGCTAGCCAGCATTGTTGATATAGGCTTCGATACACGACCACGGGTTAGCATTTACCCTCATTTTACGTTATAAATAGCTCGTTCACACTGGCTGCGTAAGCATTGCATAAACGTAGACGTAGCGCGTACCATTGCGTTGTAATGTATGGAACTGTATGAAAAATGGCTCACCGCTTGTATAAAGCGTGGACGTAAGCGAAACCCGGTGTGTTAGGGGTTTACACGCGTCACTACGCACGTGTCACGTGTACGTTATTGGTGTGAATCGGCCTTAAATAATATAACTTTATTAGAATCATGGTATCTAGACCATCCATACTATTTATAATGATAAAAGCATATTAAGTAAACATTAATTTTATTACTAAACAAACATACCTAAGTTTACTTTGAATACCGATGCACAGACCGTAAAACTGCGAGGCAATAATGGATTAAGAAAGCGAATTGAGTGTCTCTTGGTACATAACATTCATAACGCAAAAGGGGTACTTTGCATATATGAGATCTCTCCCCTAGCATAAGTCGAGTAGTTATCTTCAAATGGTTTCCCCAATCCTTAATTATTAAAAAGAGCGTAAAATTCTCGCATACCCACATACACATACGATAGATATTAATGTACTCATAAGTATATAGTAGTAGCATGTAGTTTATGTTGAACTAATAATATAAGAATTCAATCCTTTATATACCTAACAGGTAAGATTCCATTCTTCATCCATCCATCTTTCTTTGGACTTCCAAAATGGAGGAGATTCTCAATTCAGTGCATTTTTAGGGTTCCGTACCTCAAAAGGAAAACCGGAACCCTTATAGGATCACTTTGTTGTCTATTTGTCTGTCTGTCTGTCTGTCTGTCTGTCTGTCTGTCCGCCCGTCCGTCCGTCCGGCCGTCGTGTCTGTCAAGACAACCCATAGATTCCCATTGACCTAGAATAATGAAATTTTGCAGGTAGGTAGGTCTTATAGCACAGGTAAAGGAATAAATCTGAAAACCGCGAATTTGTGGTTACATAATCAAATAAATAAATAAAATGTGTTTCATTTTTCAAAATAAGAGAACTATGTACATGAACTATGAACCTGTACATTCTAAAACAGGTTTTTATTTATTTTTATGCATAATAGTTTTTGATTTATCGTGCAAAATGTTGGAAAAAATACCCGAGTACGGAACTCAGTGCGCGAGTCTGACTCGCACTTGGCCGGTTTTTTGCTATGTTCAAAGACAAACCACTCGACGCAACGTCGCGTTTCATAAGTATGTTTTCGGTTTATATAGTTAGCTGCTTGCTGCTAGATTTTTTATTTATGTGTAAGCTAGACTCGTGACTATCGATTGTAGCTATTCTAGGTGATGGGATGTCAACTTGTCAGGCTCCCCTTTATGAAGAGTTCATTGCTCTTAGTTGTAATGTAACCCGAATAAATTAATCTAATGGTGACATCCTTTGTTGATGCGTAAAAATGTTGCACTATTTTATTATGGGTATATGATGTATTTTCTCGAAAGCTTAGTAATATTTTTTTTTATTATTACATGTCACATGATAACGTAGATGGCTAGGAATAAGTTTTCGTAAAGGCCGAGTCGCAGACGTACGGAGGAATTCGATTAGATTTTCGAAAATTATACTTGCACTAGAGGTTTCTATAAATCTATGTATTTTTCTTTCCTGCTAAGGGGGCTGATCACACTTCACACTTATATTATAAAGGCGAAAGTTTGTGTGTATACTGTATATGTATGTGTGTGTGTGTGTATGTTTGTTACTCTTTCGCGCAAAAACTATTGAACGGATTTGTCAGAAATTAGGAATATATATAAATAGCCTGGATTAGCACATAGGCTACTTTTCATCCCGGAAAATCAAAGAGTTCTCACGGGATTTTGGAAAACCTAAATCCACGCGGGCGAAGCCGCGGACATCAGCTAGTCAAACGATAAAGTAATGAAATAGTTAAGTACTAACTTGATTTCTTTCGGATGGATCTGGTGCAACCCGTTGCGCGTCCGCTGCTCCGTCTTTACTTGCTCTTGCGCCGCCAGCTTGTAGTACCCGAGACGGGCGAGCTGTGGTCAAAATTGGCATATGAACATAAAATATACAAGGACATTTAAAAAGGGGGCCTATAAGGGGGTACCTACTGTACTCGTCGTTAAACTTTTGATATTGGATCAATAGGTACTTAAATTGTCGAAAAAGTATTGTTGCCGAAGCACTATACGTCCACATTAATTGTCAATGTAGAACCACTGTTTTTTTTTTTGCACGATTACACAAGTTTTTTTACAGATTTCATAATGTACAATCACTGTTACTCATCTATAACAATGACTAACGCTGGCTAGACACGATCAAGTATACTGTCAAGTTTGCAGCGGACTTGAAGCGACGTCCAGTAAACTTGAGGTGTATGGATATTAATGCTCATGACGTCATAGAACACCGTAGTAGGTATTTCATACCCCATAGGCCAAAATTTATGGAATTTGCCACCCTTGTTCGCTTATTTACTCATCTTAATAATATTAAAATTCCATGCCATGCAATCGACGACTTATGCAATTAAGTATTTATTAATGCATAAATGTAATCATATAAATGTAGGTAGTAACTAGATACGTGCTTTTAATGGAAAATGTGAATTAGCTACGTGTTAAGATAATATCGAAGCATGCAAATTTCAGTAGATACTGTATTTTATAGGATTTTAATTTTAGGTCTACAAATTAAATAGGTAGAATAATTAGAAGCCTGCTCTTTCAAGGATTTCAGGAAGTAATCTTTAATGCTTCAAAGGTTGTATCGAAGGATTTTTGTATAGACAGGTGATAAAAAATGCCATTTATATGTACCTATAGAGGCGTTCAAAGTTGGAAAAAATATTACTTACTTATAATATACGCAATAAGAATTTACTAATAAAAGTATACTATATTTGTATTGCACTAGTACATAATACATTGGCTGTAATATTACAGGCGATATAATAATAATGAAAAACAGCTAACAACTGCTTAAAAACAAACAACTGTAATTAAGTAGGTACATGGCAACGCACACACAATGTTAATTTTTCTCGCTTGTAGCAAAACTACCTCTCTACAGTAGAATGTAACAAGTGTAAATCAAAAATTTATAACACCCCCGACAAGTTAAGGTTACGGTAACTAGAAAAGAGCTGATAACTTTCAAACGACTGAACCGATTTTCTTGGATTTTATAATAGCTAAGAACACTCTCGATCAAGCCATAGTTCAAACAAAAAAAATTAAAATCGGTTCATTAGTTTAGGAGCTACGATGCCACAGACACACACACAGATACACACGTCAAACTTATAACACCCCTTTTTTTTGGGTCGGGGGTTATGTGGTAATATTACGAAGTTTCACGGTAACCGCGGAACACGTTTATCCCATCAGAGGAGACATGACCGAACTGTGACATCACAATCACAATACAGAACGCGTTTCACTTTCAAAAACAGCTTTGCGCCTCGCTCTCTCTCGTTTCATTTCACTCTCAGTCTCGTTTGAGGCCAACGCCAATAACTATTGGTTGTCGGTCAAGGTAACTGGTGGGTACAGGAAATCTGGTGATTCTCGTTCCGTGATCAATGATTAAAATTCAAAACATTTTTATTCAATTAAACGTTTACAAGTGCCTTTGAATCGTCAAGAGCATCTACCACTGGTTCGGTTTGCCTTTTCTACCGAGAAGAACCAGCAAGAAACTCGGCGGTTGCACTTTTCAAAGATTTGATATACAATATTATGCCATGTATAAAAGTAATTGAAGTCCCGCGCATTGCTGGAGCGAGCTGCAGGTCAAATCTACGCTCTTTTATCATTTACATTATCTTCGATTGTATAATATGCTTTTTTAGGAGCATAGTTTTAATAGATTTTTAAACTTGTGTAAAGGCAAGTCCAAAATTGATTGCGAAATTTTGTTATAAAAGATTATACCCATTCCCACAAAATGACTTTTGGGCCTTCCTGAGGCGGAGCGTAGGAGTCGCAAGCCTGTTACGGTGTCTAATTAGCCTGTTATGTTGATCACCAATTTTCTTGTAACTAAGAATATTTTGTCTTACAAAAATTATGTCATTTAAATATATTACCTATACCTACCGAAAGGATGCCTATTTCCTTAAATTTCTCTCGAAGGGAATCGCGTGGTTTTAAGTTATAAATTGCGCGTATTGCCCTTTGGTTGCCCTTTGATTACGACACTTTAGTGGGTCTGCAAGTTCAAATCAAGAGTGAATAAGCATCTTCTATGGGCAAACGCGCTTGCCAGCAGATCTGGTTGTAAAGTAAGAGATGCGTGCCCGGGATCGAACCCCTGACCCCCGAGTAGGAGGCGGACGTCCTAACCACTAGGATATTACAGCTTATTATTATAAGTACCTACTAAATACTTATTATTCTATGAAATATACAGAGGTAAGACATAGCTGCAAAAGAGAACGGTCGCCAAGAAAGCGTCTACTAATTATAGAAGTAATGTATCGTCGGTGTCTTGAAAATTAATTACGAACTGATTCACATTTTATCTATTGTCTTGTCGTAGTGTAAAGTGACAGGCAAGGCTGGTTTAATAATGAAAAGTAATCGAGACTTTAAAAAAATTCAAATTAAAAGAAAATTTAATTTGAATTTAATTATTTTGATGGCCTCCCTAGCGCAGTAGTAAACCCTTATTAGTAAGAGGTCCCGGGTTCGATTCCCGGCAGGGGGTTGGAATTTTATAATTAATAAATTTCTGGTCTGGTCTGGTGGGCTTCGGCCGTGGCTAGTTACCACCCCACCGGCAAACCCGTGCCGCGAAGCGGTTTAGCATTCCGGTACAATGCCATGTAGAAACCAAAGGAGTAGGTACCTACCTATTGGGTTTAATGAAAACTGCCATACCCTTTCAAGGTTAGCCCGCTTCCATCTTAGACTGCGCCATCAATTCATCACCAGGTAAGATTGCAGTCAAGGGCTAACTTGTATCTGAATATAAAAAAAATTAGCTCTAAGCTCTAACCAAATCAGTATTCCTTGTATTCTTCTTTCTCCAAAGTTCATAATGTCATTGTTTCGAGCGTCTATACCTACCACTAAAGACAAAATCCACTAGGATTACCGAATGCACTTCTGGCTTCTTGTCTTTCACTAATCAATTGGTCAGTTTACTGCAGAATACCAGATCAACTACCGGTATATCAAAGTACTGAAGTATTTGTAGGTCACCACTATCATGTCAGTCCGTATACAGGACCAGACTTTGAGGCCAACCCAATTGCACCGGGGAATGCGACACATATTATAACTTACAAGTAATTAATGTGAAAGTTATGTCCGTCTGTCCATCATTCTGACTGTCTGTACCTGTCACGTTATTAGGTACGTGCCTACCTAAGTGCCTAGGTTACCTAGATACTTATATCTTCTTACGACGTTAACTACCGCTGAACCGATTTTGATGAAAGGAAAAGAAAAAGCATATTCCTGAAATCCACGCGGGCGAAGTTGCTGCTTGAAGCTGCCAGGTAAATAAGATACATAATATTACAGGTAAGTAATGTTTCTCAGACAATGTTGACGGGTACACTTGCAGTAAATCGTCAATTAATCACTTCAAACAGTTGCCGATATCGTGGCACTCAGCCAGCGCGAAATTAAACGTTAATACTACGTCTCCACTTTGTGACGCTGCAAGACAACGTGGCCCAACATTGTAATACAACTGCAAAATGTAATACACTTTAACACGCCGATAATAGAGCAGACATTAATTCAATCACACCTAGTGGCATGTTGGTAGTGGATAATAGCTCTTACGCCATGGTCAGTAAAGTCGATTTTTTTATGGCACGATGAAGTGGATTTACGGAAATAGCGTACTCTGTGTAACGAGGTGGCGTGATCGTCGCGTGGCGTACAGTCTAGTGACCCGCAATTCAATGATGAAGGTCCTTGCTTCATTTATTTTGTTACTGTGTTACCGAACTAGGTTTATACATATTGGGAAGTGGGAATCTCGAATTTTGGCTCTTATGAAGATTTGTAGTTTGTACCTACCTAGCTACTTGTAATATGATTATTGTTGTTCAGCTATGACCACGGAATATTGGCTGAAGTTGGCATTGTCTTGTATTTCAACACTTGGCCAAAAAATTGTTTTGATGGGATCAACTTACCTACATGTTTTTTTATCTGTCGCAATTCTAGATTTAAATTAATTGAAATCCTTTACTGGATGCAAGACAAAGACTTGTGCAAGCAAGCAGGCGGATCACCTCATGTTAAGTGATTACCACCGCCCATGAACATTTGCAGCACTAGGGGAACCGCCGATGCTTTACCGGCTTTTTAGGAATTTGTTGGAAATAACATTTGTAAGGGTCTGTTGCAAATAACGTTTGGTTCGGCTCCACGGTCACGATTCAGCAAATGATTCGTGATATCGCGAATTGTGTGGCCGGAGGCAATCGTATCGTTCAGCATATTCAGGCTAATGGTTGGCGCAAATGTAGATTTTTAAAAATCCCACGGGAATTCTTTGTTTTTCTGGGATTTATCTAAAACACTACAGGGAGGATTATTCGCTGTCACAAAATGTCGCGTTTGTCGACCAGCTGATTTGCCAATTTTATTTACAAACTACATGATGCCCGCAGCTTCACCCGCGTAGATTGGTCAGGTCCCTTGCAGCATCAGGATTGAGGAGTTTGAATCCAAATTTTTTATGGAACAATGTCGCAAAGTTCCTCTATCGATTGAAAAAAAAAAATACGCATTTACGATTTTAAATACGTAATATTAACAAGATAAGAAACATTAAGAATACGTAATACTAATAAGATAAGAGTGTGTCAAGATAAAAGTGACATATGTATATTTTTGCCTTATCATGGCAAGAAGTTGAATGGGTTGAAGGGTAGACATAACAAATTAATTCTGCAAGTTTATTAGTTCAGTGGGCAGTTTTAAGAAAATGATTTGTGGCTGCATATTATACCAAGCCTTGGTAAGGATCTGCGTGTTTTAGGTTTCCAGTAGGCCAGTAGGTCAAAACTCAAAAACGATAAATCATTGTTGACTTGCAAATCTATTTCAAGAGCGATAAGATATTTTCGACCAATTTAATCTGAAATCTGTAAGTCCCAATCCCTCTGGTCTATTTCTTGGGTCGCCAATCAATTGGAATCTATACTAATAAATAAAATTGGAGTGTCTGTCTGTAATTTCGAAATAACTACCTCATATTAAGCTCATATGGTTATTTGAACGATACCAACACTGAATCACACGTTTTTAAAATTTTTGTCTGTCTGTCTGTCTGTCTGTCTGTTTGAAAAGGCTAATCTTCGGAACGGCTGGACCGATTTTGACGGGGTTTTCACAGACAAGTAGAGGATTGATCAGGGAGTAAAATAGGCTACTTTTTTAACCGACTTTCAAAAAGGGAGTTGTGTTTTTCTTCCTATGTACACCGAAATCTCCGAGATTTCTGAACCGGTTTGCGTAATTTTTTTTTTAATCGATAGAGGAACTTTGTGACAACTTTACCACGGGATTTCAGACCCTAAATCCACGCGGGCGAAGCTGCGGGCATCAGCTAGTTAATAAATAAACATAAAAAGCAGGCAACTCAAATCCAATTTGTTAATTTAAAAAGTGACATGAAGATCAAAGACGCAGTCGTTATTCGGCAGTGTCCATCAAATGTTAGAAAAACTCCAAGGTTTAGCTATTCAATGCTTAGTTTATGACGTCCGTGTGCCAGCTGGGTACAAATAATTGCGCAAATGGCAAAGTAAATTAAATGAACATTGCTAAAATAAACACGTAATTTTCGCCGAAAACAATGTACAATATTGAATTAATTTTGGCTGACCAGTCATTTAATTCTGCAAACTGTGCGTGAATGAACAAAATCGTCAAAGACAAAAAGTTGAAGATAGAAGCAAAAGAAACTCCGTAACCAGAGGAGTAAACGTTCAAGGGTACCCATAACGTAAAAAACCCATGTAGAAAACATGCCTAGAAGATAAGACATTCTACATTAATTATTCCCGTTGCGTCGGGTCTGCCCGCGAAATTCAAATTTAATTTAGTTTTTCGCAATTTTAATACGGCAAAGTACGCCTATGGCACTTTAATTGCGCCAATGGCAGTATCATCATCACAGGTTTATATAAAAATCTTTACTTTAAAGGGTCCAGTTTAAGAAATTAGCTATAGTATCGACTAATTAACCCCCGACCCAAAAAGAGGAGTGTTATAAGTTTGACGTGTTGTCTGTGTAGCTATTCAAGAAAATCGGTTCAGCCGTTTGAAAGTTATCAGCTCTTTTCTAGTTACTGTAACCTTCACTTGTCGGGGGTGTTATAAATTTTTAATTTACACTCGTCTTTTAATTATTAATTTCAGGCACTTCGCGTTGGATTTTCAATTTAATATAATTACTAATTGGACAACCAATTATTCAGGCTTTCCATTTGTCTTCTACAATATTTACCTATTCAATTTTTTTTAATCCTGTCTTATATTATACCTATTCATGTTGCAATGGCTAAACATTCCCTATGGGTTGTAGCTTGAAAATACACAAATGCAGTGGAGCGTAATGATGGGTTTTAACACCAGGGGTATAATCAAAGAGGCGGCCGGCGGACCGTGTTTACTTCAAATTGGATGCATGTATAGGTCTTTTCTTTTGGCTGTTACGTAGATACCTGCTACTTTCTCTTACTTTCCATTTCAAACATATTTAATATTGCGTATTTTTTAGGGTTCCGTACCTCAAAAGGAAAAACGGAACCCTTATAGGATCACTTCGTTGTCTGTCTGTCCGTCGTGTCTGTCAAGAAACCTATAGGATACTTCCCGTTGACCTAAAATCATGAAATTTGGCAGGTAGGTAGGTCTTATAGCACAAATACAGGAATAAATCTGAAAACCGCGAATTAGTGGTTACATCATTTAAAAAAAAATTAAAACGTGTTTCAATTTTCAAAGTAAGCTATACCAAGTGGGGTATCATATGAAAGGGCTTTACCTGTACATTCTAAAACAGACTTTTATTTATTTTTATGTATAATAGTTTTTGGATTTATCGCGCAAAATGTTGGAAAAATACCCGAGTACGGAACCCTCAGTGTGCGAGTCTGACTCGCACTTGGCCAGTTTTTTTTTTAAATAATAAATAGCGAGCAAACGAGCAGGCGAGTCACCTGATGTTAAGTGATTACCGCCGTCCGCCCATGACATATAACCCCATGTTGTAAATCTATAGTGAGAACACCGCCGATGGGAGTTGATTCCACTGTATGCATGTGCGTGGAAAAACGGATCTGGCACAACGGGCAGTCGATTGAATGAATTTGCATATTGAATTATTGTTATTTCTTTGCTTAATTTTTAGTTGAGTAGGTACAACTATGATAGAATCAAATATTGGAATCAGCATAGAACGCAATTTAATTCTTAGTGGTTTTTCGCAATACTACAAAGCCAAATTATTGTATTTTACATTATTTTCTACTGATTATTATTTATTTATTACCTCTTGGTAAATATAATCAAATTCAGGCCCTGTTTAGTGTTTACTTAACCCATGACCCAACTCGTAATTAATAGTAGGTATAATCAACGACCCAAAGGTGTTAATTTCTGCAACTCATTAGCCCTAACGAAGTTATTAGTTATTGATTTGAAAACATTAGCAATAATAAAGGATTAGATCATTTTATATAAAAATATACTACGTAATTTTAACCTGAATGTGTAAGTGATGCGAAATCATTTTTATTTTAGGATGCAGAAGAAAGGAAACTAATATTGGCGGAGTTTCTTGACTTCGTAAACAAAGAACCGTGCGTTGGGTGTCACGATTTGTTTACATCCTGCTTGCTTGTTACATTGTTCTGATCACGCTTTACAAATGACAATCCAAAAAAAAAAGATTCCGACGAATTGAGAACCTCCTCCTTTTTTCGAAGTCAGTTAAAAAAAATATTATGTAGTTACAATTTTCATACACATCCACATATTAATATTACAAATGCGAAAGTGTGTCTGTCTGTCTGCTAGCTTTTCGCAACCTAACAGTTTAAACAATATTTATAAAATTTTGTAGTGTTAGCTTATATCTTGGGGACGGGCATAGGCTACTTTCTTTCTTTGCCAGGAAGGGGCTATGCACACACAGCAGACAGAAACATGTAGTGCAGAAACCAGCCCAGACAGAAGAAGGCTACTTTTTATTCCGGAAAACCTTAATCCATGCGGACGAAATCGCGGGCATCTAGTTAAGTTATAAATTAAGGAGCTGGCAAACAAAACGGTGTAATTGCATGAAATAAAATTTTACAGGAGAAGCAAAAAACTGAATGGAAGGTGCTGAAACTTTACTGTATTATGCCATTTTGATCCATAACTTAGGACTCAATTTCAGCACATTTTTTTTGTAAGTTTTGTATTTAGTGGGTCATTTTCATTGAGTTGATACTTATTTACTAATTTATCAGATCTGGTATTGAAATAAAACATAGTCAATAGAAAAAACTTATGAGCCTTATCAACAATATATTACATGATTTATATATTACACATTATAATATGATTAAAATAAACTTGATTGCTTTAGTTCCCTAGATAGGTACCTAAACTTTTAATTCTAGCCATTTCATAAAAGATGTTTATTCTTAGCTTATCACAATAATACATATAATGGTTATTCTAATGGCAGATTTATATAAATGTATGAAGTATGTAGGTACATGCAATTAAAAACATTAAAATGTGCATGTTCTGAATAAGTGATAGGAGGGTCAATGAAAGTAGAATTTGTGAACTTCTAATTATTTACTTTCTATTGAGCTTAAATACATAATAAAACAAAGATATTTAAACAAATAAGTATAAAACATAAATGAGGCAAATAAAAAGTCCACTTCTTGATAGCTATTGTACTTTTGTAGTTGCAATCTAGATCTTACTACTGAATACAACAGTCAAGTTTCGGACTCATTGGCAACTTAATATAAATGTTTATGTACATAGTACACACTAACACTCTACGATAAGGGTTCCCAAATTTTTAGATAGTTAAAACAATATGAGAACAAGAAAAAAAAATCCATTCTAATCCTATAAACATGAAAGTGTGTCTTCTATGTGTTACTTTTCAATAGGCTGTCTATTAAACTGATTTCGAAGCAGAACCATTCCATTCTATTGAACTGAACTTTGCTTTTCAGTTCCCACAGGATTTTAAAACCAAAATCTATGCAGATGGTTATGGGCATTATCTACCCATAATTATAAATGCCTAAGTGTGTTTCTTTGTTGGTTTATTGGTTTGTCCTTCAATCACGTTGCAATAAAGCAACAGATCAACGTGATTTTTTGCATGGGTATAGTTAAAGATAGAGAGTATGTCACTCTCAAACTTCACTATTACTTTTAGCAGATAAGCAATGAGTTCCTATAGGATTTTTAACTAACTAAACCCATGTCAAGAAAGTCACAGCAAATTAAAAAACATGCCTTGTTTATTCTAATTTAACCAGTTCAATAATTATCAATAAGATGGGAACCCTTGTACTGCAGTAAACAAATTAGCAATAACAACTGAACATAAAACAAAGCACAAAGACACTCTCAAACTGTGTTATACCAGTTCATTTTTGTTGCCTGATGTCCGTTGGCCTCTTTTCCTGCATTCCACTCTGAGTTGCTCCTTGTTCATAGACCCCAATGTCTCCGGACTTAGATTCTGGCGTGTCTTGCCATTGTCAGTTAATGAGTTCTGACGAGGTATAGCAAGAGACGAAGCCTGGTTGCGTGCACGTCTAGTGCTGGCCAATTTGGTCATTATTCTGAACAGTTCACTATTGAAGCACTATATTGGTTTAGAGCTTTCCTCAGTCAATATGTATAGTTATAGTCTAGGAATTGTCTTCCATTTTTGAAAACACCATAGGTATAAAGATAAAAACTGAACATAATTTGCACAATATGTAACAAAATAAACTCACTAAATAAATAAATAAATAAAAATTAATCAGTACAATAAACGTATGTTGTGAATGTTAATTTTTTTATATTGCAAGGTTCAAGTAAGTATGTAATTTTTCTTTTCAGCGCAATCAAAGCATTTGAGACGTCAAAGTTCGGATGTTTTATTTTGATTCGCGTACCTTTAATTACAGTATCGATTTATCGATGACCATTCAAGTGCAGTATACTAGAATAATTACATTTAAAGGCTCAGTTGTTTAGGCATATATAGAACAAAAAGCCACTGACAGCCCCTAAAGAAACAAGCTTAATTTAAATTATTAGAAATCATTCGGAACAGTCAGCATTAATTGATGCAACTTCTAACCTAACAAAATTAAAAGTGTTATCATAATACTCACATCCAAAATAAATCCAGTTAAAGAAGTTACTTATAATACAAACAATTTTTAATGCAAATATTTTACATAATCTAAGCAATTATAGTAGAAATTCATTTTTAAATTACAAAAACGCACTGCTTCAAAAAAATTATCGCGAAACTAATTTTTTGTGGCCATCCTCCAAAAACAAAACTCCACGTAGACCTGATTATCAAAATTAAACTTTAAAATAATGGCTGTGATTAAAATAAAATTCAAATTCATTTCTATATTATACTAGCGTGATAACCCCTTTAAGTTATATAAAATTAATTGTATTGAGTCACAGAAATAAAGTAATACGCTAAAAACTTGCAATGTTATTGGGAAAGTATTAGGATGGCAACAATCTTTCATACTGACGTGTAATCGCTACCTTATCTGTGGTACCTAGTCTATTTATATGATAGACAAAATAGAACAAACTCTTTAAGCTCTATACCCATTGATTTTGAAAGAGCCACCTAGCCACCTTCTACGCCACCTTACGCCTAAATACCACAGTCTCTGCAGGCACCAGGCACCTCATTCGACAAAGAATAGGTACTTATGACATGGTCGTAACACAAAGCATCAGCAAACACCAACGAGTACTTCAAACAACAAACAACAAGCATTGGCAAACACATAAATGGTTTGCCTGCCATTCGGAACGCTCCAAAGCGTTGATAAGCATCCGCAAACACCCTTCCATAAGCTTGCTGTTTATCACAAGCGTTTGGCGCAGGTATTTTATCTAAATAGTATTTAGTTTGTCTGCCAATCGTTTCCAACGGCAAGCGTTGACAAGCATTTGCAAATATCTGTCCACATGTTTGCCAGGGCTTTGTTATTTTGCTGTTTCTCGCAAGCATGTAGATCCACCATACAGCGCAGTTCTCCTTTGCTTAATGCTTACTCTATGTTTGCATATTATTTAAAATGCCAAATGCTTGGCCATTGCTTGGCCAAATGTGACATTTGACAATTGTTTTTCCATATGTGTTTTTCGCTGTAATTTTGTTTATCAAATGATAAAAAAAAAACAGCTGACCAATAACATCTAAAAAATAAGTTTCTAGCTTCTATAAAATGACGTAATTTCCCATGGATGTTTAAAAACTCTTGTAAGTAGGTTTTAAAGATTGTGACAAACGCACAGTATTATCCAATACAGAATTAAAAGTCGTACCAAGTAAATCCAGTGAAGAAACGCTTATTAATAATTACGAAGAATGGCCAGTAATCTCTTTCATTTGCTGAGAAGGATTGTGATAAAGTAGTTAAAAGTTCAAAAAAAAGTAAGAATAAAAAATATCTGTCGAACACAAAGAGAATAAGCTGAATGTAGGCTGTGAAATAGTTGAAGGTTCTTGGTTATCAACAGGTTACTGATGAAAACGCTTTAATGAACGAACTTTCAAATGGACTAAAGAGTCCACAAAAAAGAATACCAGACACTACTATCAGCTTAGAAATAAAAAAGCAGAAATTGACAACGGGGGAGCAGAGTGCAGAGAAAGTTCTTATTTTAAAAACAAATGCCATTGAGAAGCTTTCACATGTCACTGTTCAGCCACCAAATTATAAATTAGTGAAACGGAAAATTCATGATAAAAATAAAGGCAAAAACGGCAATCGAGGATCTGTATTTCGGTCTGAAAAAATTAGTGTTACAAGTTGTCATCTAAAGCAAAAATCTATTGACACATATTTTAGAAGTACAACTAGAAATGATTTAAAAACCAAACAGTCGGATGAAAGTGCAGTTGAGTTGCTAAGTGGTAATGACTGGAATGTTTGTAAAGTTAAGGAAATAGGGCATGATGACGCACAGGAGATGAACAAGAATTTGGGTGTCGTCAATGCTAAATATGATGGACGTGTATTACTTAAGTCAAGTCGGAATGAATCGTCGAAAACACCGCGTCAACCGCAGCGGATGGTTTCGCCCAAAGCTGCCCTCAAAGCCTCATTATCTGATGTGCCACGGAATATTTCGCCGAGATCTAAAAAAGACAGCGCTGGATCACTGTCACCTAGAAGACCTGTTGAATCTTTACAATTCAATCTACCAATAAAGTCTAAATCAAACAAAACTTCGATAAGTCCACGCAGTAATATACCCTATCATAAAATTGTTGCAGGTAAAAAGGATTTATTCTATGTTTATTCAGTGACTTTGCTTATGACTGTGATCTACATACGATGCAGTCTAAAATGGAAGCAGGCTACCCTCTAATCGGTTATGCATCATACCGAAATGCTGAACCTAAAGCTCACTTTACATTAGATTTTACTTTGAGAATGGAAACAAATTTCTAAAATATTGCATAGCATATTGACTTTCATCTTTACCACGTACCCTTAACACACTCATATAATCTGATTATAGTCCACATAAATGACTGATTGCAGATAGACTAGAAATATCAAAAAAAAGTTACCATGTAAAATGCAAATTTTTCCCAAATGAAAAATTAGCGGGGAAGCGCGAAAATTCCCGCGAATTTGCGGAAATTTCCTTTCTCTACAATGTGTTTTTTACACTGTGGAGATAGAAGTCAATATGCTATGTAATAGTATATTGACTATTTTACGAATTTGCTGTCATTTTCTTTCAATATAAATTCTCCTAACAATATAAATTTATTTTTAACAGGAACTCATTTTGCGGTAGACGCGTTTTCGTACGGGGAAATTCCAAACGTCAAACATTACTTCCTTACGCATTTCCATTCAGATCATTATATGGGATTGAAGAAAAGTTTCAATAAACTGCTGTTTTGTTCAAAAATTACTGGTAAGTATTTATACTAAGGCATTCCGAACCAGTGGTAGATGCTTTTGACGATTCAAAAGAACTTGTAAAAGTGTAATTGAATAAAAATATTTTGAATTTTTTTGAATTTTGAATTGGTCAGGGTAGGCGGGAAGACAAATGTTGGTACTATTCAATTTGAATAGAATAAGCAACAAGCGTGCTGCCTTTGCTATATTATGTATCCTACTCTATTCAAATCGATAAGGATTGGATAAGGTTTATATTTAATCAACCATTAGCTCTCAGCGTTTGCAATCCTTAGGTAGGTATTGTGTGTGACAGAGACGACGATGTACGAAGCTGGAGCTACTGATTATCTCTTTCAAAACGCGATGTGTAATCTTTATTGCGGGTTACTACCTTACTTACAATTGCTGAGTCATCTAAAAAGTTTTGATTAGTTTAAATGTTCATTTTTTAGGGTTCTATACCTCAAAAAGAAAAACGGAACCCTTATAGGATCACTTTGTTCTCTGTCTTTCTGTCTGTCTGTTAAGAAACCTATAATAAATAATGTTGGAAAAAATACCCGAGTACGGAACCCTCAGTGCGCGAGTCTGACTCGCACTTGGCTGGTTTTTTAAAATTGTTTTTATTTTTTGTAGCGGACTTATGCATATCACGTTTAGGAGTGAACCCGAAATGTATACAAGTGATAAACGTTGATGAAACAATAAGAATCGAAGGAGTGGAAATCGCAATAGTTGACGCCAATCAGTAAGTAGAAAGATATTTTTCGTATAATTAAATAAGGCTGATTTCTCCAACATCGATGACGTTTAACCGAGGAATAAACTAGACTTAATGACAGTTTTTGTATTGAAAACCTGCCAAAATATCTTTACGCTCGGATAAGACTTAAATTTTATGTTGGTGAAATCGACCTTAAGGTTGATTCAGCCAGAATGATCTGGCTTAGGTTGAAGTTCTGAAATGAGTGAAAACCCTTTCTTAGACTAGCTTATAAGATAACCTAGTCTATCTTAACGGTTCTACCACAAAAAATGAACAAGGATTAAATTCTTTTACTTTTTCTATAAGACTTACCCATTTTCTATAAGACCTACATACTTACCTGCCAAATTTCATGATTTTAGTCAACAGGAAATACTCTAGGTTTCTTGACAGAGACACAACAAAGCGATGGTATAAGTGTTCTTTTATTTCCTTTTGAGGTACGGAGCCCTAAAAACGTTGATGTTTATATTCCAGCTGTCCAGGTGCCGTAATGCTGGTGTTCACACTGCCAAACGGTAAAAGCTTGCTGCATACTGGCGATTTTCGCGCTTCGCCCATTATGGAGTCTTTACCCGTGTTTTGGAACAAGGATATGCACACCATATACCTAGACACTACGTGAGTTTTGGTTTTACTTTCTAGAATAAATCCATACTAATATTATAAATGCGAAAGTGTGTCTGTCTGTCTATCTGTCTGCTACCTTTTCACGGCCCAACAGTTTATCCGATTCTGACGAAATTTGGTACATGGTCAGCTTATATCCCGGCGAAGGACATAGGACTACTTTTTATCCTGGAAAATCAACGAGTTCCACCTGGATTCCTAAAGAACCATCCTCTTAACCGATTTGTATGAAATTTGGTACCGAGGTAGCTTACGTACCTGTAATTGACATAGGCAACCCGGAAAACCAAACAGTTCCCACGGGATCTTAAAAACCTAAATCCACGCGGACGAAGTCGCGGGCAACCTGTATTACAATATAAAAAGAAAAGCTGATTGACTGATCTACGCCCAGCTCAAACCACTGGATGGATCATTTTCAGTTATTGCAACCCTCGCTATGACTTCCCAACGCAAGACCAAAGTTTGGAAATGGCGCTGTACATTTTACGCCAAAAGAAGATGGCGCTAGAAAAGGTCGGCAAAAAGTTCTCTTCCGTTCTCATCGTTTGTGGCACTTATACAATAGGTATGTATTACTATTATAATTTTATCCAAGATTAAGCTAAACAAGTTTATTTTTTATTCAGAAATTACACAATAATGCGTAAATTTTGAGAAAAGACTCGCCATATTTACTTTGCGTCAAATGTCATCATATCAAAAGTACGGTTTACCCTTTGAATAAGAATTAAAAAAGTAGGTATCAAGTAAAACAGTCGTCCTCAAAATTTACGCATTTACCTTTTCTTTGATTTGTTTCTTTATGGATTTTTCTAAACTTTGTTTTTTTCTTATTGCAAAGTTTGTCTTATCCGCCATATTGCATTCATGATGTCATATAGCTTAATAATACACCATCCAAAGGAAGCCAACAACACCTCAATTAAATGTAATGAAGTTTACCAATCATGAAGGAATTGATGAACCCACTGGTGAACTGATAAATTTTCGTGGTTGAGAAATTTTGTATAATCAAATCTTGGTGTCGGCCAAATGGAGAAGATCCCGTCTGTTGTGAGTAACATGTTTTGTTTGGTTTTCGTCAGGTAAGGAGAAGTTCTTCCTCGGCATGGCGCGGCGCGTGGGCTGCTCGGTGTGGGCGTGTCCGGAGAAGGACCGCGTGCTGCAGGCGGTGGAAGGCCGCAGCTTCAGCCGCTCGTCGCCTCAAGCCTGCCAGTTGCACGTTGTTCCCATGAGGGACTTGACTCATGAGGTAACTCTTGTACCTCACCTTGTGTGATGCCTGTTTTGTGCTACTTTGCGAAAAGAAGTTGTATCTTAGAGACGGACCGCGTTCTTTATTAAAATATTGATGTGTTTTCTCGTTAAAATGTTCCACCCTATAAAAACAGTAATTTTTCAGAAATTACGCAGCTACTTAGACAGTATGCAGGGCACTTTTGAGGAAGTGGTCGCGTTCAAGCCGAGCGGATGGGAGAATGGGAAGAACTCTTCGGTTGAAAAGGACTCCGTAACCATACACGGTATTTCCTTTACATAATCATCATCGTCATCATCCCATTGCCGGCTCACTATAACTGAGGACGGGTCTTTCCTCGGAATAAGAAAGGTTTGGCCGAGTGTGGATTGGAAGACTTCACATACCTTTAACTTTCACTCTTAGAGAAACATTTAAATAATGAAAATATCCAATCAGTAAAATATTTGTTACTGAAAATATATTTTTTTTTTTACTTTTACAGTAGTGACGCTAATAAAAAAAGAAATACCGTTAATGAAATAAAAATGATTTTCCACAGGCATTCCATACAGCGAACACTCGAGCTTCTCAGAGTTGATCCGATTTGTGAAGTTCCTCAAACCAAAGCAGGTCGTACCCACTGTGGATATTTCGGGTGGCATCAAGGCTGTTCAGGTAGGTACTTGGCTACACGCCACTCATTTGAACAAAACTCAAACCCCAACAGTTGTAAATTAGATTAGGTTTCTCTGTCTTTTTCTAATTATATTGGTATGAAAAAGATGCAAACACTCTAAAATTCCGCACAGAATCAGTACCAATTCAAAATTCAAAATATTTTTATTTAATTAAACTTTTAAAAGTACTTTTGAATCGTCAAAAGCATCTACCACTTGTTCGGAATGCCTTTCCTACCGAGAAGAACCAGCAAGAAACTCGGCGGTTGCTCTTTCCAAAGATTCGATATACAATATTATGCCAAGTAAAAAATTAATTGAAGTCCCGCTCATTGCTGGAGCGAGCAGGTCAAATCCACGCTCTTTATTCATTTCCATAATCTTCGATTGTATAATAATATGCTTTTCTCAAAAACATAGTTTGAATAGATTTTTAAAACTTGTGTAAAGGCAAGTCCAAAATTGATTGCGGAATTTTGTTATAAAAGATTATGCCTACTGTATTATTACTGTTTGCAGAAATATTTCCCGTGTCCGCTGGTGAGCAAGGACTCCATCCAGTGTCAGAGTAAACTGACAGACTTCTTCAGCATACAGAGCCGAAAACCAGCGGCCGCCGTCACTTGATGCGTTACCAGTTAGTATTACTTTTTAAGCTCTTCATTAATCCTTTGCTCGAGGCACCCCAAGCTCCCCCCTCCCCCCTAGATATTCAGCTCCCGTTTAGTTTTTGAGGTATCCCCCGTCTCAAAAATGGTCTAAAACTGACAACCTTGACGGTGTATTTTTTTAGGTCAACATTTTAGGACTCGACATTTTGCTAATTCAACATTATGAGAATTCAACATTTTGGACCTGAAGGGTGGCTAATTCAAAAAAATCTAATACCTGTATTTTTGCTGCTAGTAACACTTAAATCAAAGAGTGGCCGGTGGCAACCCTAACAATCTTTAAACTAAACTAAAATGATAAGTCTAAATTTAGTGCTATCACTTTCCAAAGGGAGTATAACGAAAGGGATGGCAATAAATTCAATATCGTCGGAATTTCGTTAGTTTCGAAAACACTTCAATAAAATTATCTTTGGAATTTCCTTCAAGTGTAGGTAAACACTTCAATAAAATTATAAAATGATTTATTTGTTTCAGGTACAAAAAAATATTTTAAGATGCCATTTAAGACTGTGATATACTTTCGAATTTATTTATTGATATAGACATTTATGTGATTGTTTTGTTACAAAGTTTAATAAAGTGATTGTGAGTGTCTTTTAATTTGTTATTTTATTTTAATAGAATTTTTATACCTTCAAAAAAATACTAAGCCTTGGTATTTCTCAAAAAAGGCCATACTTACAATTTTTGACAAATGACAATGTTGCTTGATGAAATCATCGACAGATTACAGATAGGATTGATTTTATTATTAACTAGAGGATCCCGTGGGAACTGTTTGGTTTTCCGGGATAAAAAGCTACAATTACATGGATGCGTCCACCAAGCTACCTCGGTACCTTTCATACAAATCGGTTAAGCGAATGCGGCTTTACGAATCCCGTGGGAACTCTTTGATTTTCCGGGATAAAAAGTAGCCTATGGCCGTCCCCGGGATATAAGCTAACTCTGTACCTTTCGTTAGAATCGGTTAAACGGTTGGGCCGTGAAAAGGTAGCAGACAGACGGACAGACACACTTTCGCATTTATAATATTAGTATAGATTTTGGCCTTTAGGCAACATTATATTATAGAAATATTATAGAAAAAGAAACTATTTAATTCAGTATATGAGTTATTGCGGTATATGCAGGTCAGTTTGTGCTGACTAGTTATAAATTTTTTTTGAAAAAAACAGGGCTCGTCCGGGATTTGAACCCGGGACCTCTCGCACCCAAAGCGAGAATCATACCCCTAGACCAACGAGCCGCTTGATTGTAGTGCTGAATTTTAGAAATCGAAATAAATCAAGGAAAAGCTGAAATATTTGTAATTTGTAACATGCAAAAATATCATGTGAATAGAAAATTATAGATAAATGTAGGTACCTATTCCATACATGTTATACATTTTATGTCAAAGTGTCTGTATTCTACCTTTTGACGGCCCATCAGTTTAACCGATTTTGGCGAAAATTGGTGAAGCGATAGCTTGCATCTCGGAAGACAGGCTTTTCATCCCGCAAAATCAAAAACTTATCACGGGATTTTAAAAACCAAAATCCATGCGGATAAAGTTACGGACATTTAATTATGCTTTTTGGGGTTATAAATAAAAGAATAATAAATACCCGAGTACGGAACCTTCGGTGCGCGAGTCTGACTCGCACTTGGTCGGTTTTTTCTTTGCAAATCAAAGAGTTCCCACGGGATTTTTGAAGTACCTATTCAAAGTAAGTAAGTAGGGCCCTTTAACGGATTTTGAAGAAAGATACAGAGAGCTTGCATCTCGAGGATGGACGTAGATTCGTTTTTATCCTGAAAAAAGAAAAAATCCTGAAAGAGTTCCCACGGGATTTTGAAAAAGCTGAATCCACGAGGGCAAAGCAGCGGGTATCTAGTATAAAATAAAACACTAATAAAATATTATTATGTATCACATTTATTATTAAAACTTAATTTTAGTAACATTTTTTAGGTTTCCTATTCAATTAATTATAGAACAACTTGTCGAATTGATCACTCGTCTTGTCACGATTGTAAGGTTATTTTTAAAATATTGATTTGAGTTGTCAAAAATAATATAAAATTATTAATTTACCTAATGCAGGTAGTTTGATAAAATCGATATTTGGCTCATTCGATGTCATACAATCTGTTGCTAGGAGGTCAACAAGATTGAACTTGCATAAATACGGGTGTTTCGAAGGTTTTAGTTTAGTCTCCTTCAGAGATTCGGGGCGATATCGCATATTTTCGGTATTTGGGTTGTGAACTGGATAATTAGATGTTGTGATAGCAATCACGCTCTAATTAAATTATTTATTTTGACATTAATTTTTTTTAGATTAAAACTCTCGGATAACCTTACACATTAAACTTGTGTTTTTTTTGTGTTGGTTTTGGAGAGGACATTCCAATAATTCGATAAAAATATTTAAATAATACCTGCTTTTCTGAGTGACGCCAATAATTCAGAAGCGGGACGTGTCTCACGTTGTCTTAATTTCGCTTTGGTATCTTTTTATAAACAACCCACATTTGATTAAAATTTTTATTGAGTTTGATTTGGTGATTAAAATTTTTAGTTTTTTTTTTAAAGAATTTAGTCTTTTGTGAAGTGGAAAGTAACTTGCAGTAAGTAATTCAGATTTCGTGTACATCGAATGAGAGGTTAGTCGTTTGGATTTATTATTGATTTGATATTAAAACTGATAGTTCGGCAGTTCATGGATAGGTTTTAATGATTTGACGGAGGGCAGGATAGCCCATGATTTGGATTTGACTTAGGGCAGGGAAGCCCGCGACTGACATGACAAGATTGATTAGAAACACGAGGACGTGTTAAATTCAGGACGGCCGAACTGTAAGGTTATTTTTAAAATATTGATTTGAGTTGTCAAAAATAATATAAAATTATTAATTTACCTAATGCAGGTAGTTTGATAAAATCGATATTTGGCTCATTCGATGTCATACAATCTGTTGCTAGGAGGTCAACAAGATTGAACTTGCATAAATACGGGTGTTTCGAAGGTTTTAGTTTAGTCTCCTTCAGAGATTCGGGGCGATATCGCATATTTTCGGTTTTTGTATTGTGAACTGGATAATTAGATGTTGTGATAGCAATCACGCTCTAATTAAATTATTTATTTTGACATTAGTTTTTTTTAGATTAAAACTCTCGGATAACCTTACACATTAAACTTGTGTTTTTTTTTGTGTTGGTTTTGGAGAGGACATTCCAATAATTCGATAAAAATATTTAAATAATACCTGCTTTTCTGAGTGACGCCAATACGATTTATCGTATGGATCGTGATGCTAAATCGTTTAGTAGGATAGATAATGTTTTTTTTAAATATAGTGCGTACATTTTTAGAACTCACTCGCCATATTTGCTTGGTGTCTACTGTCATATCAAAAGTACGATTTTAGCCCTCAAACCGTACTTTTAGTTACTGAACCGTACTTTTGATATGACTCAAATATGGCGAGTATCTCAAAATATATACATTATAACACAATAAATTAACCATAAACTTTCGCATTCTCCAACGGATTATCACAATTTCGGAAACCTTTGCATGTCAACATCTGTGCAAGGATCAGTTGGTACCAGTGTTTCACAGATGGCAGCATTTGGTCAATAATATTTGTCAACTCGTATGGATCACTTGCTAGGTCATACATTTCGGTGAATTCCTGAAATTAAAAAAAAAATAATTGATTCATCGCCGAAATACTGCCCGCCAAATTAGCGTTCCAGTAGAATGCCTTGGCTTGACTTGGTCATTTTTTATTTTTTTTTAGCGAAATAGTGACAAAGACGACAGAAACAAAAACCAAACAGCCCCAAAGAAGCCGATACTCTACTATAACAATATGTCGCTGTCTCATTTTAAGTGTCTAGGCTGAGATTTATATCAGACTTAAGTTTTCGTTAGATAGATTTACTCCTATGTCATTGATATAATGCTGTCTCGTTTTAACTGACTTGACTGAGATTTCAGTCAAAGTCAAAGTATGCTATAGATGCTATAGATATCGGTCATAGATGTTCTTCCCAAAACATCCGTTAAGAAGATTTGCTTTTTCTTCACAAAAATATTTACCTTAGAATCAGCAAAACTGCAATATTTGATGTTGATTCGCTTGGCAATGTGTCGCAAACATGCAAACGTATTATTTCTTGCGTCTTGACACTTGCAATCATATTGCGGGTAACATTCCTGGAACAAACCAAAAACCAATTATCTCTTACTCGAGCTATAGCAGATTAAAAAAAAAGAATATTAGACTTGGAAAGAATATTTCCCCTCCAATTAAGCGTAAACCTTGTGCCAGGAGTGGGTACCACAATAGTGCAACGGGTGGCGTTTCAACTTTCGAAATTCAGTCCGCTCCTCAACCATTGAACTATCGAGGTTTTTAAAGATAAAGATTCTCACTTCTCTCTTTAGGTTGAGCCAAGGCCCGTGTCTCCGTTCTGATCCAACCAATCCTCCAATCTCATCTTGTTACTAACGTTGCTTACCCAGCGCAATAGACTGATGTTTTTATTTTATTTATAAGTATAAAAAGTGTTCCGAAAATAGATATTTTTAAGCAAATAGACGATAAAATTTTTACTTACAGCAAGATTATTACCATCATATTTCCAAGGACAATTCTCATCGACCGAACCATCCCTGCCTTCCCCGTAATATTCTATTAGCATATTTCTCTCTGTATCCTTATTTGCATCAAGCCATTCTATGGGATGTACCCCCTTCTTAGGGGGACTCTCTAAATCGTTTTTCATGTCAAATTTTATGCTACGTCCGTCCATACTTTGAGGGGGCGTTAACCCAGCTAATGCCATAATTGTTGGAGCTAAATCAATGTTCAATATTGGTTGGTCATCTGTGGTATTCTTTGGTATGGTTGGGCCTCGAATTATAAGCGGTACTTTGATGTCAGACTCGTATGGCTGCCTTTTGTCGTATACTTGGGAGAATTGACCTGTAATTTAACAAGAATAAAATTACTGTTACAAAAATACAGTTTGAGCCAGATACTTAAATAAGCACTTTAGGATGGGATCAAAATCCAAAATATAAGCTAATCCTTGCATGTCATTGTGTATAATAACCTTGAGGAACCACCACCATCTTGAAAAAAAATACCCCAATGTGCAGATATTTTTTAAAACCTTTAGCGTAACGAAGGTTATTACCAAAATTCAAGTTTATGAAATTCTACACAAAAATCATCAATAATGTAATTCACTGGTTAATTTCCGATTTTAAATGATAATAATGATTGGCAGAGAAGGACACTTTCCATAGCCATCTTTGATTTACTTGACCAGACTTGACTAGAACATAATCAATGAACTGTTATATACCTCTAAAAATTACCTATATGTTCTAGAGTTTTTTAATATGTGTCTGGACTGACTTGGCCAGAACATATTTTCACGATGAATTGTTATATCCCTCTAAAAACTACCTTTTGACTAAGTCTAGCTGGTACGTGGTCAGAAAGCGCAGCGTAAGTATGTGGAAGTCGCTACGAGAGATCTATGTCCAGAAGTCGACGTCTTTCGGTTGATAATGATGATGATGAGCTGGTACGTACCGATATGGTATCCGTTATCAGAGGTGTAGATCAAGTAAGTGTTGGTGAGCAGCGAGGCAGAGTCCAGCGCCTCGACGACGTCTGCCAGCATCTCGTCGACGGCCAACAGGCTCTGCCAGCGCGCGCGGTACACTCGGTCTAACTCTGGTAGCATTTTGTCGGGCAGGGGCGTTGGTGGCATTGTTATTAGCCAGTGTTTGTCCTGAGCCATAGAAAATTAAAAATTCAGGGTCTATTTCACGTGCTCCTACTACCATAAAAGTCACTTTTTTTAGTACCTAATAAAATAGCGAGCAAACGAGCAGGCGGGTCACCTGGTGTTAAGTGATTACCGCTACCCATGAACATTTGCAGCACCGTACCGCCGATGCGTTCCCGGCCTTTCAAGAATTTGTTGGTCTGCCCCTTGAATACCCCCACGTTCTAGTGGGAACACCGCCGATGGGAGTTGATTCCACAGTTTGCATGTGCGTGAAAAAATCCCTTTTTCCGCGCACATGCAAACAGGCTTTTTGATCTATAATTAATTCATAGTATTTATCTATTTATTTTAGCAATGGGCAGGGTACATAGTTCGAAAGGCTATAAAGAAGTAATACCATAAACGCCTTCTGCCTCGTGGGCTAGTCATATCTTACCGTTACAGCCAGATTGAAGTTAGGATGTCTAACAGCGGTGATGTTGGCAAAAGCGGCCTCGTGACGCGGCGCGGGCGTGAAGGGCTGGTGTGGCGCGGGCGGCGCCAGCATCATGAGAAATGGCTGGCTGTCCGTCTGGTTCTCTATGTAGTTCAGGCCTAGGTCTCGCTGAAAAATAAGGTGGAGGAACGTGAAAACTTCTAAGGGAATGCCCATCGCAACTTTCTGCAACGATACAGCCGCAAAAAGGTCACGATACAGTAGCTATGCGTTGGTGGGGCATCTAGCTTTGCCCACGATTCTGTATCGCTTTGAACTGTAGTGGAAAAACTGATTTCCTCACTAATATTATAAATGCGAAAATGTGTATGTCTGTCTTCTAGCTTTTCACGGTCCAACAGTTAAACCGATTTTGATGTTTGGTACAGAGCCAATTTGGTAGCTTACATCCCGGGGAAGGACATCGGTAGGCTTCTTTTTATCTCGGAAAATCAAAGAGTTCCTAGGGTTTTTGAAAAAAAAAAACCACGTAGACGAAGTTGCGGGCTTCATTTTGTTGTAAAATAAAAATTGAAAGTAAAAAGGTTGTTGCAACTTACGATAATATCTGTGAGGTACAAATCAGTGGCATAGGTTGGTACGCCGTTGTTGGATATTGTATAGTTGTAGTAGACGGAGTTGCCGACCAGGCCGTGCCATTCCGTCCATCCTGGAGGTACTTGTTCAGGACCTCCCGCAGCCGCCGTACCATACTATATTAGAAAAAATACTATATGGTAAAAATAAAGAATACCCGGCTGAGTTTGTTGTGGGCTCTTCTGAGACTTGGGCGTGTTTGGAACCCTCGTAGCTTTAGTTTTAAGTTTACGCAATTAATTATCACCACTATGTCATCTTATAAACCTAACAATTCTAACTATCAAAAGGGGTACAATAGTATCTACTTTGAATGAATGATTTTGAGTTTGAGGTTAGAACAGAATAGATCATATTTTAATATCATTCAAATAAATTTTAACAAAATTACGCATCCAATCGAGAACTTTATTTTTGGAAGTTGGTTAAAAATACTTTTGAATTAACCCATTATAGCCTAGCGGTGCCATATGGCACCCAATTTCGTATGTTTAAATTGTCGGGCCCTGTCCTTGTAATAAGAGGTGAAGTCAAGTGGTTTGTTGTCAATGCCATGCTAGAGGGACATAGCCATTACTCCATTTACTTTGTTTTGTCCCATAAGCTTTTTGTGACCTGCACGAGCACCTGTAAATCAGTGATGTGAAATTGCTGCCAATAATGGATGCAACATTCAAGTAAGGGGATTATATTTTTTTTATTTTGAGTAATGTAATACTTTTATGCATTTACACTTGATGCCAAACCTTGCATTGACTTGTTCATATCATAAAACTGTCGTATTTTGTTTTATTGTTTGGATTATGGCATGTTAAAAGATATGGATGCCGTACAGCACCGCTAGGTCATTATGTTGTCTTTTTATTATGTATACTAAAAATCTAATTTATGTCTTTTCTTTGGTTATTCCTTTTTGTTTCAATGGAGATTGTACATTACATGAGGCACTTGCTATACTAGAAGAAGACGATGAACTCAAGCCTCAATTGCTATAAATTGAAGCTCTAGACCTTATAATCCTATCTGACAAAGATAGGGTGGTTTCATAAATAATCCCAATAGTCGGCAACTCAATGCTAGATGTGAAGTGGTGCTAGGCTCTACATCTGTTCATACCTATTTCAGTTCAAAAATACGCCACGAGGTGGTGGCCGTCTATCAGCTTCAAACACCAAGCAAAAACATCTAAAAAATACTGGCAATCGGGTCTGACAGCATATTTTATGACAGCAGAAATCATTTATTGGTACCCAGCGAGTCATGTCGCAAGTGTGGGTAACAGTATTGTCAGGCAGACTAGACTATAGTGCAATAAATGCATCGTGGGGCTCTGTGCACCCTGCAACCTACAAGCTTCCTACAAATAATATGTAATTTTATGGAAATATATGTAAATGTTCATGTAATATATTGGATCTTTTAATCAATTTTGAACCTTGAACTATACAAGAGTTAATACCTTAATAATTCTTATCAAATTGTGGTAGAATATTTTGGTAACAATCAGTTATAAGAAATTTATGAGACATTTGAAAAGACACGGTAGGAGCCTAGCGGTGCCATGCAGCATCCATGGTTATTTCCAGAAGTAAGACTTGCACCAAAATTCTGATGATTAGATCTGACTAATAGGGTCCATAATAACAACATATCAATGAAAAACTCAATTCTGAGACCTTAAAATAATTCAGGCTATAATGGGTTAATACCCGGATTGTAATTGGAATACGAAAATAATTTTTTTTTTTCTTTAATCTGGCTTTACTCTGATTAGCCAATGTCAAGTTTGTGATATTTTCAAGTTATTGAATTTATACAAGTATGGACTCCGTCTGCGCCGGCGCCCGCCGACATACGCGCGGCGCCCCTTTAGAGCGCTTCCCAGTCAGTTCCACCACCAAAAAACACTAACTAACACAAAAACCAGCCACTCTTAACAAAAAAAACACTCCAAACAAGCACAGCACGCGCGCCAGCAAACGCCATCGCAGACGAAGTCCTACGAAAATAATTGGATTGTAATACTTACCTCATTTAAATATTTCCCTGCGTAAAACGTATTGTATCCAGAGTCCTTCAACGCCTTGGCAAAGGTCCGCATCTCGAGTTTCTTCCAAGTGCGGCTGTAGCAGCCACCGTGAAGGCTGTTGTTCCACGTCAAGTGATTGTGCACGTGGAGCCCCGTGAGCAGACTAGCGCGGCTCGGGCAGCATATTGGTGACGTCACGTACTTTAGGATAAACACGTTTCTAAATTAAAGGCGTGTGCGTTCCTTTTCAGGGTTACGTACCTCAAAAGGAAAACGGAACCCTTATAGGATCACTTTGTTGTTTGTCAAGAAAACCTATAGGGTAGGTACTTCCCTTTGACCTAGAATCATGAAATTTGCCAGGTAAGTCGGTCTTATAGCACAAGTTAAAGAAAAAAACCGGCCAAGTGTGAGACAGACTCGCGCACCAAGGGTTCCGTACTCGGAGATTTTTTTTGAAATTTTTATATGTTCTCCCGTCATGTCGAAACGAGAGTCAGGAATTAGAGCTTGTACCTGTGTTTACACACTCATTTGTGCTTTGTATTTCCTGTAGAATATACATATTATGTATAGTAGAATGATATACTCCTGCATAATTGGCTAGTTTTCATTGAGATTGCAGTTATTGCTTGTTGGCTGTACATATATTCTATTATCTAGACTGGAGCCATCTTGACATCGAATTTGTTTTCGAAACTATAAGGACTCATGTCTACTGTGGGTACAGGACTGTGAAGCATGACTGAAGCGTATAAACAATCATGAAGATGCAGTGAGCATATCTCTGTACAATTTGCTGATTTAAGATGGTTTAGCACACCAAACCAAACTGGAGTATGATGGAATATCTTTACCTTATACCCCTCCTTCCTTAATAACTCAATAGTAAATTGAAAACCTACTTACAGAGTTCGAAAATGTAGTCCCTTCATTCCCGATGAAGCGACGCACATTCTTCATAGGGTTCTGAAAATAAAAAATTAAAATAAAACAACAATACGTTTCACTAAATAATTTATTTCATTACAACAATTTAATCACTTATCAAGTACATATAAATATTTTAATTTACTAACCATCCCTCCTAAAACAACATCTTGATCATCTGTTAAAATGATGACGAAGTTGGGCCTTTTCTCTTGGCACACAACATGTGTAAACAAAAACGTGAAAAATAAATAATTCTGCATTTTTTTAACTGTCGGTTAACGTGTTTTGTATGTGGATGTTGGTTTTACTGTGGTACAGCGGGCATCACCTCTAGGCCCGTGCATTCGCTCGCGATCACTAAGCCGACTGAGAAAAATCCAACACTCTTCACTATTGACCTGAAAGATAATGTAGGGGATCAATCAACTTTTAACTGTAAATACACAATGACCTGGGGTTATGGCCTTGTGCAAGCGATAAAAACATATATATGTACCTGTAAGTACCTACCAAATCAAACAAACAAATGAGTAATGAGTAAGCAGGCCATAAACTCATCGGTAACGGTAATAATGCTAATTTGGCAAGCTACGATTGTCAAAACATGATCAAAAGCCATGTTCTTTCTTGTTTAATTATTATATCTTAAGTACTAAATTCCGGACAAAATCGGTCAAACAAATGGGCGGTGACAGACAAACACACTTTCATTTGTAATATTACTATGGATTATATACAATCACAACATCACAATATTGGCTCAAGTATGGAAATAAAAATATGTATTATAGTGTTTTTTTTAACTGGGATAGTATGGGGAAATCCAAAATCATAAGAGATAAGTACAGGGGAATTTTAACTCTTTTTTTTTTGTGAAAACAATTTTGACATAATCAATTTTTTGGTTTCTAAAGTTGCCTTCAAACTACGGAAATATAATATAATATATTCCGTATTTTATATTCCATATTATATTAAATTCCATAGTTTGAAATCAACTTAAGACTTTACTGCATCTTCTATACTTTTAGATTTCTCCATATTATGCCAGTTAAAAAACACACTGTATAATTAATGTATTTTTAAGAATCGTTTGGTTAAGTTGTGGAATTAAAGGTTATATAAACTTCATGATAATGCTATCAGTAGTCTGACTACCTACTCAAAAGTAAATACAGTTACAAAATGTAGTGTTTATTATCGTCTTATAAAAACACCTTAAATATTGTTTGTTTTCTGTCACAACTCTACTAAATATGTTATTAATTAATACATTTTTAGGACCCCTTTACTACACATTCTCAAAGGAAACCCATGCTCAGGAGTGCGCCAGCGTTGAGTTGAGATGATGATAATGATGATGAGATGAGGTATATTTACTGTCCCTTTAAAATGTCTTAATCTAAATAATATATAAAAGGAAAAGTTGACTGATTGATCTATCAAAGCACAGCTCAAACTACTAGACGGATTGGGCTGAAATTCGGCATGCAGATAGCTTTAATGGCGTAGACCTCTAATAAGAAAGGATTTTTAATAATTTAATGCCTAAGAGGGTGAAATAGGGGATTGAAATTTGTGTAGTCCACGTGGATGAAGCCACGAGAATAAGCTAGTATACAGATAATTCTCTTTTGATCAATAAGTTCAAAATTGTACAGATGTCCCATCACGTCGTGGGAGATCACTGGGGTAAAATTTCAGAATTCTGAAAATCCTTCCTTCACTCTCCAAGAATTTCTACAGGCTATACCCAGCTGTTTGAGTACCTATGTTGAGATATCAGCAGGTTTATCATTTTAAAATGATAATTATTGAGGCATAAGTAGAATTTTAAGATATTTTGAGGTACTGTAACTTTCGTATTATTGTAATTAATTACTGTAAATCAATAAACACAGTTGCGCATTTTCACGATACTATTTTGAGGTTATTTACACTTACCATTTAAATGGGTCGTAGTAGAAATCCTTGATGAAAGCAGTGAATCCCTTTTTGCCCATTATATATAAAATAAATACAGGTGCCAAATTTTGTCTCAAGTACGTTTAATTTTCTAAATCTTGATGAAAACTTCGAAAATTTCCGCAACACACTTTATCTATCTGTCATTCGGAAATGTAACAAATTGACAGCTGACACTCAGTTTAGCCAACTGCTTCCCAAAGCTTAGAACTCTGGGAACATCATTGTCATCACTGTATTCATAATACCAATGTTACCCGTTTCTTCTATACAGTCTAGGTAGGTAGGTGTTAGTAGTGAAAATAAAATATTACTAGTTAAATCATTAATATGTATTTAATTAATTTGAAAAAAAAAAAATTGTTCTTTAAAATCAAATTACTTAATTTTAGAAATCGTAAATTTACACTAATTTAACATTTCCATAAGACTTTTAAACTAGAAATTAGATTGAAAATAACGATTTTATGTGATGTAAAAGTAAATAGTTATTTATTATTCGATATTGTTTTTATAATCCAATCTGTATAATGTGATACTTTTGTATAAACTCCAGGATAAAACTTCTGTCCACAGGCATAGCCAAACGAGACAAGACCAACTACAACGCCTTTATAAATTAAGGGTCCTCCAGAATCGCCAAAGCAGCCGTCCACACCATCAACGTCCATGCGGCCTGCACATAACATCGAATCTGTTATAATAGCACCAAGTGTTTGATACTGTGCTTTGCAGTATTCTTGTTCTATAACAAGCAACATCGTATGTTGAAGCTGATCTGGCTGCGGACCATTTTTCTGAAAAAAATAAATTGGTTACCACCTAAATATTACAGTCTTTTAAAGAAAAACTAAGAGTGAAAAATAGCAGCACGTATTTGATACCTACTTCAATTTTTAATATGTTGATTTTACATATTATTATAATATATTATGAAAGTGAATCTATCATCTGTTAGCTTTTCATGGCTTATCCGTTTAAACAATTTTGACGCGCGTACAGAATAACAAGGAATTCCTTGAAATTTGGGATATTGACGATCTTTATAAAATATAATTTAAATTCACGCATGTAAGCCGCAGGCGTCATCTATAGTATTATTATAAAATAACCAATATTATAAAGAACCGTAGCGAAAATTCGTAAGTCTATGGAAAGAACTGAACATTTTACAAATAAAATTACATAATATTATTATAATTATGTAGTTACTTACCTCAATAACGCCCCATCCAACCAACGTGCAAACAGAATTGGATAATAGTTCACTATCTGGCTTTATAATCGTACCCTGTCTAACAAGGTTGCCTATAGTAAACTTTTTAGCTACAACAACAACAGCTATGTCATTTGTGTAATAGCTTTTGTCAAAGCCATAATGCGGGATTATTGTTTTAATCTTATGCAAAACTCCTCCTCGGGTACGGTAAGTTGAACCGACACGAACTTTCCAATATTGTGGTAGGGAGTAACTGAAATAAATATACATAGTTAATATGGTTTTTGTTTTATTAAACATTTCATTTTGTCTTACGAAGTCTTACTATATAACTCAAAAATTAGAAAACCCTCGACACAAAAACTTCTAGGTATAAGAAAACTAGAAAAGGGCTGATAACTTTCAAACGGCTGAACCGATTTTCTTCGATTATGATTAAGAACACTCTCGATCAAGCCACCTTTCAAACAAAAAACTAAATTAAAATCGGTTGATTCGTTTAGGAGCTACGATGTTACAGACAGATACACACGTCAAACTTATAACACCCCTCTTTTTGGGTCGGGGGTTAAAAATAATATCCTCCAAACTGATTTTGGCTAGGGTTAATCTCCAGAGATTAGCTACCTGAATGGGAAATAATAAAGGCCCAAGACGTAGGTGCGCATATCCAGATGCATTCTCTATTACCTTACTCCTCCCACCCATAGTTCGGTTCGACCTGGTACGACGGCAAATCTGATAAGACCGAAAAGAGATAACTTGAAAAAAAAAGTAGGTACATGTAAAACATCTAATCTAACTTACTCTCTACCCGTATCTCGGCTGTATTGGAAACAATGCGCAGAGGATATCAAATGTCGAGACGTGAGTATGACACCGGCACAATGTTGGACATACTGTTGGTTGCCCCATGCATCCAACAACAGTTGAGCCAGAATGGGATACTGTTGTATTGTTGTTGGCGATCCATTCAGCACACGTGAAAATGGATAGTGTGCATTAACTAAAAAAACATTAAAGTAAATTACAATAAAAAAATATGACTACAAAATACATTAATGTATGTCTTATGACGAACGACAATGTTCAAAGCGTTTCTAAAGTTACCCACACTCACGATACAGACGTTGTCTCTATTGTTATTAGGTTCAAAATGGATTCAAACATAACGAATATTTTGGCACAACTGGGTTTAAAAAATAATAACCTAGGGTTTCTAATTTTCACGTTACGTCACATACGCCGTGCCAAATTCAAACAAAAAACAAACATTTACGAAGTCGATAATTAATAAAAGCTGTATGTTTAATAAATATTGGATTAATTGCTTAAATAAATAGTGCCAATTATTATAAGTAAAATATTTAATATTAATTACCTATGTATAACGTACTCAACGGACGGATCGCACTTCAAAATTCGAATGGTCTTAATAGGTTGAAAATAGAATAGAATAAATTTTTTACTCAAATAAACTTTATAACGAATAAAACTAACTAACTAATAAAAATAAACTTGGAAAGTCTTTCCTTCCGAAAAGAACCAGTAAGAAACTCGGCGGATGCTCTTTTAAAAAAAAACGATTTATATTATTTACGTATCAAAATCGTAAATAAGTGACCACATCGTACCTAATAATAATTTTAAAAACACTCACCTTTTAAATACCATGAAAGTGCCATGAAAATGAATGCTCCATTTTTAACACTCATCTTAAATCTCACTTAATTTTAAATCTCGGTTTAAATCACACGGAGTGTTCATACTCTTTGCAAATAATATTTGTACTGACTGCTGATGATTCGAAATGCTATCTTGTAACATTGCTGTAGCTAGGCCACCATAAACTCTTCGAAACAGTTATGGAAAGCTTATGGTGTAGTGCGACGTGAACATTTTGAGCATTGTGTGGCATTTTTGTAGCTTTTATTTTTTTAAATTACCTATTTAAAATTTTGAGTTTTTTACAGACTGAAAATAGAATACTAATTACAAAACCGCCGTGACGTGTTGATTCTGCTACTGCCAACATGTAATAATATAAAGCTGGCAGACTCAGGATTATATTTTTATTTTGCGACTATATGCATAGTACGCGACAGGTCTCTCCGCCCCTCTCAGGACGCCCCGCACACTCACAGGTCACCCGCGCTATCCTGCACCGCGTTAGAGCGGGGGGTGTGCGGGGCGCCCCACCCCGATTGCCATCTCAACTTGTCGCGTACTATACCTACTTACATCAACATATCAACACACAAAAAGTCTACCCTACGTCACACATTTCTTTGCACGTAACATACTAAACATAACACGCGTACACGCGCATTCATTGTGACGTTCTGCCGTTCTATTCAGTACCTATAAGCTTACTCGTTATGTCCACAGAAATCTTAATAACAGGGCAATGTTACCTATTAAGATTTCTGTGGTTATGTCCAAGCCCTTTATGACAAACCTGACCGAAGTACTTTTTAAGTCCTACACGGTGCCACACGGTGCACTTGTTGTGTGCAAATTGTATACCTAACTTACTAGTTACTTGAAAATAATGAAGTAATAGGACAATGTTTTAAATCATTCAATATTCTCATTTGGAATAGTTGATTCAATTCTCATATTTAAACTATCAAGACTTATCTGTTGAACTACGAGTAAATTTATTTTTCAATTCATCTAAAACTTATTATGTAGGCAAGTATTTCTACCTAATTATCCATGGGTACTAGAGGTTAACAAATATTCATCAATCATTGCGTAGTTACTAATATGAAATTATTAAACAACCAATAGGTCAGTACCTACCTACCTCCTAATCCTAATGGTATGAGAGATGGCTCAGGTTCGATTATCGGCTAGGCTAATTTCTGATTAGGTACTTAATTGATCCAGGTTTTGGCTGAGGCTATTCGCAACCCTGTACCAACACGCAAAATTCGGCCGCATTGCATTCATCGAAAAAACCGGCCAAGAGCGAGTCAGACTCGCGCAGCGAGGGTTCCGTACTCGGATATTTTGTCCGAAATTTTGCTCGGTAAATCAAAAACTGTTTTAGAATTTACAGGTAAAGCCCTTTCATATGATACCCCAGTTGGTAATAGTAACTGACGGACGGACGGATTGGCAGACAGACAGACAACAAAGTGATCCTATAAGGGTTCTGTTTTTCCTTTTGAGGTACGGAACTCTAAAAATGCTGACGATGTCAGCAGATATCAATGCTGATTGCTGAAGTAGCGTGCAATAACTACATCATTTTAAGGTGCGCCTGATGCTGCTAACTTAGATACTCGTATTTCCGTTTTCCAATATGGTACGAGATAAGAACGATTATAACTAGGTACCTACTGAAAATGGCACACTCAGTACAATGCCATTGCCACCGAATGATAAGTAGGTAGGTAGGTATTGTAGTTATAAAAGCTATACCCACATAGTTATCTAAGGTACAACTAACAACACAAGTTACAAAGTCCCGTAAACCTAATCAACTGTAATGTATAGATTAGGAGACTGCTCGGTATAATTAACTACATTTTTTGTCCGTGCCTCTAAAGTAGAATATGATTAATTGTTCTTAGAAAATTACATACCTACAGTATTTTTAGAGTTCCGTAAATAGCAAAAAGGTAGGGTAGGTCCGTCTGTAACAGCTGCTTATTTCAGTAATTTCTACCGTTATCGATTTGAAACAAGGAATTTACTACCCTCTTATTGAAAAGAGTAGTTTTAACAATGCTGGCCCAAAACAAACGCAAATGAAAGACAAACGTATTATTAGGCTGAAATATCGTAATAACGTATTATTAGGGCGAAATTTTAAAATGGGTTTATGAAATCAAGGTACCCACACCTAGGTAATATAATATGTATTATGAAACGACTTCATTTGGAAATTCTAAAATTATACATTTTTGTTTATTTATAAGCTCATGAAGGCAATTGTAAAAAGTAAAAAGCTCCTCCCCCCTTATCTCTGAAGTTTGCTAAATGTAATCTGACATATTAAGTACCTACCAAATTAGATTTGATAGAGGTTTATGAAAAAAAGGACGTCTCTAACTAGCACAGTAAACAGGTTTTTTTTTTAAAACAGCAAAATATGAACTTTTACAAAATATAAACTCAATTTTGCGGTATCAAATAAATGGAATTAGACTCCAAATTAAGTCAACCAAATAAGTAACCAACCATATGCTTCTTTCCAAGTTGCAGAACCTGGTGGGCGAGTCTGACTCGGCTTTAGCCAGTTTTTTTTAGATAGAATAAATAGGTAGGTTTTTTAAAGAGTTACCGCACTTTAGCTGTGTTGGTCTTTGTCTTTTATTTTTAGCGTTCCGTACCTCAAAAGGAAAAAAGAGCTCTTATAGGTTCACTTTGTTGTCTGTCAAAAAAGGGAATCAAAACTTTAAAAAAAATCAAAGAAGGGTATCTTGTATGGTAATACGGTACCTTCTTGCGCGAGTCCAACTTGCACTTGATCGTTTTATAAATTACGAAAAGATAGATAGACAAGCAAACATTATTATCCATACTAATATTATAAATGCGAAAGTTTGTGTGTCTGCCTGCCTGCTTGCTAGCTTTTCACCACCCAGCAGTCCGATTTTGATGTTTGGTACAGAGTTTGCTCCAGGGACGGGCATAGGCAACTTTTTAAAAATTAAAGAGTTCTCACTGGGTTCTTAAAAGTCGATTCACGGGAATCTTGATTTATACGAAAGGTAGGTAAAGAGTTAGCTTGCTTGGTAAAAATTGACACAGGCAACGTTTAATCCTGGAAAAGCAAGTAGTTCCCACGGGATTTAAAAAAAATCTAAATCCAATCCATCATCTAGTACAGTCCGACAAGGCTCTTTTGGCGCGTGGCCAAAACCGGAACTAAAGCCGCCATCTTGAGAATTGCACTTGTTGATTCGCTGTGTCCGCATAGGTAACTACTAGGTAGTAGGTACTAGGTAAAGGTACAAAAGCCCCCTCACTCAAGTGCCAAAAGAGCCTTGTCGGACTGTATTTAATATTATGTAGACAATAAAAAGCTCTATTATACAAACATTAACCTTTCTATTTCAAAAATTTACTATTTACAAAAAATAACTATACAAATTAAACCAATAGTGAAGGCGATTATCTAATAATGCCTTTATTTCTTATGGCTGCTTGTATTTGACTATCAATACTAGTATAATACTTCATATAAGTCAATAACTTGGTCACTCTTTTTAGGTCGCCATCAAAGAATGCTCTAGAGAGTTTCTTCTGTAAATCTTGTATAATTGCTTTGTTTTCTCTATTGAGTTTCATTATTTCTTCTTCTGTATTCGCTTCTTCAACTTCTTCATTCTTCTCCATGATTTTCATTAGGAATTCTTGATCTGCTTCTGTGTTTTCAGGAATTTCTTTACCTCTTAGACGCAGCATATAAACACCTAAAACAAATGTAATTGAGTGCATTAATAAATAATCAATGTAAGAAAATGATTAGTATGGGTTTAATTCCATAAGTCCTAGAGTTTTATCCAGGCCATGTACCTCTAACTTTTGAAACCTGCGTGCTGGAAAGTTTTCCATAAAGTTCTCAAAGATGTGTGAAACCTGCCAATCCACACTTGACCAACGAGGTGGACCTAAAACCATTCTCACTCTGAAAGGTGACCCGTGTGCAGTAGTCAACTAGCGATAGTTTGACAACATGCGTAATTTAAAAACCACTATATTGTTTCCAAGTTAATTTGCTTGGACTGCACTATAACTGTTATTTGAGATATTAGTCACAGGTTAATTTGTTACTGAATATGTTATGTAACATGTTCTTTGAAAACTTGTTGACATACCTCTTGCAAGTGGTTCCAATAGGGTTTTGTATGCATCATTAACCATTGATGAATATTGGGCTGAAATATCTTGCTCTTCTTTATTTCTGAAGCAATATATATTTTTTAAAACAGTGACTTAGAAACTGAAAAATTATATACTTAGCTCAATATAATAGTTTAATATTAGACAAAGTTTTAATGTGTAAGTGAGTCTGTCTCTTACCGTTTCACGGCTCAGCGACTGAACCAATTTTAATGAAAATTGGAGTACCATGCAAGACAGCTTGCATTCTTTAACATTTTAATCAGTCATATGCCCACATCAGCTAGTAATCTAATTATATTTAAGTACAGATGTTCTATTTCACAAATGTTGCTGATGATAATGATGATTGATGTCAAGACCAATAGTTCAGAATGCAGGTTCTACTGTGAAGAGCCAGCAAGATGAGCAAACCCTTACCTATTTGCGTATTTATCTGGATGTAAATTTTTCTGCAAATCTTTGTACTTTTTAGATAACTCAGTCTCATCTAAATCATAGGTTTCTTTCACACCAAGTATTTTAAAGAAGTTTTCTGATTTGTCAGGCTTCTGCAATGCTTTGCAATGTGGGCAAAATAGGTTAGAAAGCAAATTGGAGTCATTTTTTCCACATGACCAACAAGAGACGTATTTAAGGTGTGATAATAAGCTGTTTTTTGGTCCAATATTCCATATAATCCTTCCAAGACCCATGATATTCATTGTGTTTTTTTTTGTTTCGATCGATAAGTAAGAATATGCCGCCAGCCGCACATTAACACTCAACTTAACATGTTTACGTAATAAAAGTTTTTCATATTCTTTTCATCTTTTGAACTTTTGTACAAACGTAGAAATAATTTTTGTAAACCAAAATTATTAGAATGTCAAAATGTCAAAATCAGCTGGTTCAAATCCTGATTACTAGTCTGTGTTCAAATTCAAACACAGATAAGGAAAAAAAAAATAGGTTATGTTTAGGGCCAAAACTCCAGATTCCAGAACTGCTCCAGAACCATAACTCAGAGAAAAAGCTGGCGGGCGGCGGCAGAAAGGAAATGTCAATTCGATTTATACTTTGTGTGTGTACTGTGTAGTCTGTGTAGTTTGTCTTTGTACATTGTTTTGTTTATATACCAATTTCAATAATCAAAAATTTCATCCGTGCTATAAAAATACGTTTGAGGACACGAGAATAAGTGGATTATTTTGGAATAAATAACAGGGAAAACATTCAGAAATTTACATGAGAGTGGGTCTGGTGATTAATTTTTTTAGTTCATACTTCAATCTTTACTCTCCAGTTACTCCTCATAGCCATGGTTTCTTACTTTACAATTGATGCTACTGGCGAGAATACGAACTTTCAGAAGGAGATCTCGAATATGATGCACGGTTTCGGCGACAATCCGAACCCGAATGCCGCTACAGTAGTTTTAGTAGAAGATATCGTACTTCAACAACTAAGATCAATGCTGCAAGAAGCTTCGAACTACTCAATATTAAGAGGCAGTACAGAAATATCGAATCACGATATTATTTTCTTAATGAGAAAAAACCCTGTGAAACTGAGAAGGCTCTACAATTATCAGCTTAAAATGGACCTCATAGATGCAACCCGTCCACATGTTGCTAATCCTCCGACTGCTCTTTTAACAAAAATAGGTTTAGAAGATGATAAAGACAGAATTAAAAAGAAACGTACACACACTGATGTTATAAGCGAAATTGATGAAGCAGATGAAGTAAGTTTGGTTAAGTTTGATGCTATTGATTATTTGAGGAAAGTTAGAGCTGCTAAGATTACAGAGTCTATGTCCTTTGAGAAATATGAAGCTTACCATAAAGCGAGATGTAGTTCATTTCGTTCAGGCTATGGTTTGAATAGAGGATTTGTGAAACTAGAACAGTGGATAAATCCCACGGGCGAGTTGCAGATAACACAGTTAGCATTAGAAGTATTATGTTTTCTTGCATATGAGACAGTTGCAGAATTAGTTGACGCAGTATTTTTGATACGGCAAGACAGTAAAAAGAAAAGTGGAGATCCTTTCAGCAAGTTTGAAGGAGGTTACTTTTGTAATCCGCAAAGTTTGAATAACGCTGTTTATATTAAATCTGGGTATGAAGGTGTTCCCGCTATCACTGTAGCTGAAGTTAGAGAAGTGTTGAGAAGATATTTTACACCTACGACTGGTATTAATGGTTTATTTTATAGAAATATGAGTAATGATTTGCCCGTTAGATATATTGCTTTATGAGAATAAGCCCATTTTTTATCATCCCATGACATTGATATTCACTATGTATAATCCCCTAATTACAAAACAAATTTTACAGGAAAGTGCTTCAGAGTTTCAAACACATGTTCTACTTAATGTAAAGTCATGAAATCTATGCTAATATTATAAAGAGATAAAGTTTGTAAATTTGTTTGTAGGAAGTAATCTGAAACTACTGAACCAATTTTAAAAATTCTTTCACCAGTTACATTATTCCTGGGTAAAAGACTATATTTTATTTTGAAAAAAAAAATTAGGGCTCCTTATGAAAATTGTAATAAAATACCTGTGCCAAGCCAGGGCGGGTGGGTAGTTTGATATAAAGCTAATATTCTGTGAAATATTTTATACTTAAAATAAAAAGACAGATGGGTATATAAGTTACTTAGTTTATTATTTGTCATTTAATTTATTGGTATTGGGACTTGCTGTTACATGCATATTTATAACTACCATTTATGAAATCGTAAGTAGGGTTCATGGTATAAAATTTTTTGTAAATACATAAGTATTTTGATTATTATCTTATGTAAAGTTACTGATTTACCAATACTCATTTTCGGCATTGGAAATTTTAGTCCATTTTGTATTGGAAAAATGTATGAATTAAAGTTACAGTCAACTTAGATTTATTTTTGCTTAACTAAAGGACAGTATAGGGTGGCCTGAAGGTCATGAAAACAAAGGGATTGTATATAGGAACTGTTAACATCTATTTCAAAAAATTATAGGGCATGCAAAACAAGTAGTCTAATCAGAAAATGAGGCTTTTCACTGTTTTATCCAAAAACAGATCTCAGCCAGGTTTGTGTATTTCCTTCTAACCTAATCCTTAGTCTGTAACCTGTACAAAATATATTGTTGCAACTTCATATTGGACTATATATTTTTGAAAAAGTAAATAAATGGTTAATCCAATGTAATACCAGAGAAATCGATTTACTTTTAACCATGAGTTTCTTTATTGTTGAGGGATTTGTATAAAGAAGTGTTATGTTACATTAATCTGTAGATTAAGAAAGTATGTTGAAGAAGTAGTTTCAGATTTATGTAGACTTTTTATAGGAATCCATTAAATAGTTAAAAGTAAGTTAATTGTTTTTTTTTCTATTTCACACTTCTAGTGGAACCATTCGAATCTCTCACTCAGGATGATTTATGTTGATGATTCAAACATGGTCGCATTGTCCATTTAGTCCAGAGCAATGGTGTCGAAAGATAAACCACTGATTTGGGGGTTTTTCCTTACCCGAAGATTGCCAACGGGAGCCTATTACAGTACCGGCAGGAAATATTCCAAATCGAACTTAAGAAAGAGATTTTGACTTTGTAGAGCGTCGTCTCTGTCACTCATAGCTATGTGATGTTTTGTCTAATATTTCCTGCCGGGTACTGTACTAAACCTGCGCTGTCCGTCCATCCGTTCGGTCAGTCTGTCTGTCAGCGGGCTGTATCTCGTGAACAGTAATAGAGAGTTGAAATCACAGAGTAGGTATGTTTCTATTTCCGCTATAACAACAAATAATAAAAAAATCTAAGTGGTCGCCTTGAAAATTCAAAAAACTTAAAGTGATAAAAAAATTGTTATTTCTTGTGTACCTTTCGTGTACGAGTCCGACTCGCACTTGACCGATTTTTTTCCATTTTCTATCTCTACATATTCAACTCAAGTTCCGCTAATTTACTAATAGGTAGGTAATTGATTACGTGCAAAACAATTCACTTGCGAATCGCGGCACGAAACCCCTGATTATTTTGTGTACGGCGCGAAAATGGCGCGAAACGAGCATTCATAATATCTAGTGTTTAGCGTTGCGGTTCGCACGCAAGTGAAGAGTGGGTTTAACAGGTCTTTATATTTTTAACCGTCTCCAAAAAAGGACGCGGATTCATTTTAATCCTAGTAGGATCAAAATGAAGGCTTACAAGGATCTACGAGTAGGATAATCCTACTCGTAGTTAGATCCTTGTAATCCAGTAATCGTAGATTCAAACTATAGATGGGCAGTCTCCGACCGCCATGTTGGAGTTAAAAAAAAAAAACTATAGGTAGATGGTACAATCGTCTTACTAATGATTCTAACTACTTATACCTATCTAGAGAATTTGCAAATTGAGAATTCCAAAAGTTGCATGCAGAAAGCTCATGATTGTGTTACACTTAATCGCAAAGGACCGGCGACTCTGCATACCAGTTCGCTAAACAAATTATCAAATAAAGTGAGTTGCCACACGCTCGAGCAATGTCGCTACTGTTTGAGAGCACTTGCGCTAAATGTAATTTAGTGGCCTGAGTTATGTGCTGTGATATTAAAATCATGCATGATATAATAGGATTTTGGACTATTAAAAATCTAGGTTCCAGTATATTTTTTCTCTTTTACCTATACATAAGTATCTTTGTGCGGTGACCGTCATTGCTATGGGTTCTATGTCCACTCTCCGCATTAAACAAATTAATTATTAATGGTGAGAATATTTCGTGGTACCTATTGCATTGAGCTTCCAGACCCTTAAGCGTACGACTCTACTAAGAGTGATTGACGATTTTGATTGTTACATTGATTTGATTTGACTCGCTCCAGCAATGCGCGGGGCTGCAATTGCTTTCGTATGGCATATTATTGTAAATTGAACAGTTGAAAAGAGCAACCGCCGTGTTTCTTGCTGGTTCTTCTCGGTAGGAATGGCATTCCGAACCAGTGGCAAATTATTTTGACGATTCAATAGCACTTGTAAAAGTCTACTTGAATAAAAATCTATTCTATTCTACATTAACGGTTATTACCTATTAGTTACGGTGATATAATAACCGGGGTCCACTTATTGCACAGGACTGGTCACTCTGCACTCTGCATAGGTACCAGTTTGCTGAACAATTATCAAACTAAGTGAGTTGCCACACACTGGAGCAATGCTCGGAGTATATTGCTGCAACTGGTCGCTGCAGGTTGAGAGCAGCTGCGCGAAGTGTAATTTAGTGGCTGGAGTTAAGTACTGCGATATTAAAATCATGCAGTAGGTTTTTTGACTATTTGAGATACACATTAGGACTTATTGCAAAATCTAAAATTTCCTACAGGAACCTAAATCCAAGCGGACAGTCGTATTTTTCTGCTCGTCAAGTGCCTATAAGAAAATAAATTCAGTCCGTTAGCTTTTCTTACCTATATAGCTAAAATAGGTCACGCCAAGTATCCATTAATATTCGAAAATAATAATTAGTAGTAAACAAAAATAGATATGTATGTACAATGTACATGTGTGGTACGTCCTACACCTATAGTATCTACCTGCCTAATCTAAACCATTGATCCGACCTCCGCTTAGGTACGCTTTCTAAAGCGATACACTTATCCATTTGCCTTGTGTCGAGGTTCAAGTGGGCACAAGTAGGTAAGTACCTAAGTACATAGTGGAAACATACGAGGGTACTCCAACCCCTGGAGATCCTTCAACCCAGAGCCCAGACCCAATTCCGACGATTAATTGAGTGGCCGAAGGGAAGCCGAATTGGCTATCGTAAGGCCACATGTTATGTTTCGTGACTTGAGTGCCTTTCTATTTTCGAGGAGAAAATGCTTTTCTTTTATCTTCGTCTGACCAAAGGTCTGTAAAATGACCCAAGCTAAAATTTAGAAAATGTTTTTAATGTTACGATTGCGTGTCTCAAAGCAAAGGTAAGTGACCAACTTGAAGCTAAATCAGAATAATGCTTTCCCTTTTCTTGGAAGATTCTTATTAGGTATAGGTACGACTAGTGAATGCCCGTGGTTTTGTTCGGCGAAAATATAAATTCTCTATATTCCCTATCCCGTGGCAGTAATACACAAGTGTAAATTAAGAATATATAACACCCCCTACAAGTGAAGGTTACAGTAACTAGAGAAGAACTGATAAGTTTGAAACGGCTGAACCGATTTTCTAGGATTATAGCTAAGAACACTCTCGATCAAGCCACCTTTCAAACAAAAAAAAAACTAAATTAAAATCGGTTCATTAGTTTAGGAGCTACGATGCCACAGACAGATACACACGTTAAACTTATAACACACCTCTTTTTGGGTCGGGGGTTAAAAAAGCCTTATTCCTCGTCTACATTATGAAAATCAATCATCAACTCTATCCTCTGTATAATAGGCATATTATTGTAAATTGTACATTTGAAAAGAGCAACCGCCGAGTTTCTTGCTGGTTCTTCTCGGTAGGAACAGCATTCTGAACCAGTGGTAGATTATTTTGACGATCCAAAAGCACTTGTGAAAGTTTAATTATCATGAACACCCCTAAGGAGTCATTAGCTCAGGTTAATAAATACTTTACTAGTATAGGGCATAACCTTGCAACTTCAATTATTAATAAATTAGGAGCGCAGTGCAAAAATAATAATCCCAATATGGCATCCGATGCACCCCTTAATTCACTAATGTTCTATCCCACTGATATATGCGAAATTCATAAAATTATCTTAAAGCTAAAATCTAGCAGTGCTCCAGGCCATGATCAAATAGCTACGTACTTTATTAAAAGATTTAAAAATCTACTCTTAGAACCCATAGTTCATCTGGTGAATTTAAGTTTATCTACTGGTGTTTTTCCTGATAGTTTCAAAAAAGCAGTCGTAATTCCAGTATATAAAAGTGGAGACAAAGAGTCAATTTCTAACTACAGACCTATATCGCTATTAAGTGTATTAAGTAAGATAGTGGAAAAAGTGGTGAACGCTAGACTAATAAAGTACCTTGAACAGAAAAATCTCCTTGGATCCAACCAATTCGGTTTTAGAGCCAATAGATCTACCTTGGACGCGGTACTAGAAGTGACTAATCATATTACAAAGTGCCTTGATAAGGGAAGGAAATGTATTGGTATTTTCCTTGACTTGCAAAAGGCCTTCGATACTGTGTCAATCCCTATCTTGCTTGACAGACTTTCCGACATGGGTATTAGGGGTATTACATTAGACTGGTTCAAGAGCTACCTTAGGGATAGACAACAATGCGTTAAAATTGGTAATGTTACCAGTGAATTTACTAACATTAGATATGGTGTCCCCCAGGGGAGTGTTCTGGGCCCCACCTTATTTCTTAGTTATATAAATCCACTTTGTAATCTGTCCCCAAAATCTGGACGCATATTTTGTTTTGCCGATGATACTGTGGTTTTATTTGAAGGCAGTGATTGGAAAGAAGTGAAGTTGCTTGCTGAAGAAGGTCTTAAGCAAATCACGACATGGTTAGAGGACAACCTACTTACAATCAACACCGTGAAAACAAAGTATGTGTGTTTCAGTACATCAATTCGGAATAACCCAGACAAAGACTTTAAACTTCCTATTCACACTTATCCTTGTAATCGGAAAAGTGGGCTAGACGCTTGTTGTAGCTGTGACATTTTAACCAAAGAGACAACTGTTAAATATCTTGGAATTACATTAGATGAACATCTTAGCTGGTCAACTCATATCCATAACACTTCTAATAAAATCAAGAAACTCATCCCATTATTTAGGAATCTAAGAGATATTGCCCCTATCGAAACAACTATGATGGTCTACAAGTCACTATGTCTTTCGATTATGACCTATTGCATATGTGCATGGGGTGGGGCTGGCAAAACTTTTATGTTGCGGCTAGAACGCGCTCACAGAACTTTACTTAAAACTATTTTTAAAAAACCATTTAGATATCCCACTGATGATTTATATAAAGAATGCAATGTACTTAATGTCCGACAACAATACTAATGTTCAATAATTTTGCGCTTCCACTCTAAAATTGATCCTTGCACTATAAACAATAGCAAAAGAGTAATCAAACTCCCTACACATTTTACAAATACATGCTTTGCTGGAACACAATTCGAATTTCGCTCATCATATGCATATAATATATTTAACAGGGTTAGCAAAGGTATCAACATAAGCAGAATAAATAAATTCGATCTAACCAGAGCAGTTAAAAGCTGGCTGGTAGCTAAGGGCTATGACGAAACAGAAAATATTTTAATAGTCAAGAAATAGCGCGCGAGCATACACACCGCACACACACACACACACACACACGCCCACACAAACAAACACAAGTACTTGTAGTAAATTTTGTACTCCTACCTTCTGCAATACAGGTATTTCCTAGTGCAGAAGGTAGGAATCTCAATCTTGATATGTAACCGATGTATAAGTATCAAATAAAAATTATTATTATTTTTATAATTGAATAAAAATAATTTGAATTTGAATTTGTAGATTTCTCATTCCTCAACAACTATTTTTCCCACAGTTATCTAAGTGAATAGATAGTAACAATATGAGTAAAGTTATTATAACTATGGAGAGGACTTTACAAGTTTTCGAAACTTTGCATTACCAAGTGCAGTTGGCTCTTCAGTTCTCGCTCCGGCTCAGTAATTTCCTGCCGTTTAAACTGGGGCTCATTGTACTAACCCAGATTTGACTGACAATTTATACATTTTTATTCAAATTCAGGTCAAAGTGAAGATGGGCACGTGATATTGTCTGTGGTCTGTATCATTTATTTACTTAGTACTTAGGTACCTACCTACTTACCTTCGGCTAATTACACTAGCACATTACACTACACATTAAAATTTAAAAAAATAGTAGATACATATTATTGTAAAAATATTGCTTACTAAATGTGATGGTCATTTACGAGTAAACTCATCAAAATTAAAAAAGGTTAGTTACAAAAAAAATTCTTAGATCTAAATAAAAGAAAATATGCTACCAAACGACGCGGACCATCGGACTATTTGGCATTTAGTAACCACCTATTACGATTTACGACGTAGCCTCCCAAAGGATTTTTTGAAAATGTAACTCCTAAGGGGTTAAAATAGGGCTTTGAAATTTGTGTAGTCTACACACACGAAGTCGCGGGCATAAGATAGTACATGGTATAATCACAACACTCTGCGGCTGCATAATAAACTGGCGGCTAGACATAATGTATCCAGACATTTTCCACAAATCTAGCCCGTTTATGAGCGTTTAGTTCATCGTCCGTTAAGGTTGCGTGCTGAACGAGTAGTATCAGACAGTAATTATTTTTATTTTTGGCCATGACATGTTGAGAAATACATAGGTAGGTATTGTTCATGAATTGTGGGTTATTGGCCCTAATATCGCCGTGACATTTACCTCAAGCTTAACAATTAAAACCGCTGAAAGGCTGCTGTTTCAACGGATTAAAGCAAATTAGATAAGCTTGTGGTTCCTTATAATATCATGTTCAAGGCCTTTCGTAAAGTAACGTCCTCTTCCTTAGGGCGGCCTGTATAATACAATAGAAATAGAAATACTTTATTTGCATAATGTGTGTTACAAGACGTTGCCAATTACCACGTTTTTTTTTGCTATGCTACTACACCAGATGAGATCCGTGGGCTAACCGCCCCCGCCAGGCAATTAACTCATGATATTACGCTTGTCTGTACATCCGCATTAGGCCAGCGTGGCAGACTGGCTGATACCCTTCTCATTCTGAGACGAGACCTATGTTCAATAGTGGGCCAGGAAGGGTTGATCATGATGAGTCCTACGTTTGTCCCGTTATGTAGCTATTTCCTCGTCATGCCGGCTCCCAAATTCCAGTGCCATTGGTGGTTGCCTAGTTCGCCTGTATGGATTTGCTGGCACTAGGGGCGTGGTCAGCTCACCGCTACCGTCATCTCCGAATTTCCGTCGAACCGTTTTGTGGGTTGAAGGTACGCGCGCGGCATTTTTACCGCGCTTGGCTTATAAACTTGAGATTTTTTTAATAATTAAACGAAATTTGTGAAATTCCAAATAGAAATAATTATAAACACAAAAGTGTACATACTATGCCACTGTACTGTGTGTATTGGTCACCACTAAGGACTAGTTATAGGTGCCCGAGGCATGCGCTCAGTTGTAATTGGGTATACATAGAACTATTCATACAATTTTAGTAAACGCCCGAAACACAGCGTGATGGGCGTACCCTTCGGGCACCTGGTACAGCTAGTCCCTATGATAGGATTTTTAGAAAATTCCCCTGACCGAAGACCAAGCAGTGGGGTGATTCGAATCACCCCGCAGGTCATCTAGTCTCCAAATAACTCGTGGATGTCACCCGAAGAGTGAATCATCGTTTTAGATAACGTCTCAAGTGACCAAGTGTTAAATGACAGCTTGAAGAAGGTGTCACTTATATTTCCAATCTGCAAATCAATAATTCTATTTCCTACCCATCTCAAACATCGAGACGGCTATAAGCATTCCATTATAATAGAGTAGATGTTGCCTGCAGCTTCGTCTGCGAGGATTTTGATTTTTAAAAACCACTGGGCATTCTTTGATTTTCCGGAACAAAAAGTAGCCTATAGAAAGTCTCCAAGTCTTTAACTACATCCATGAAAATTCCGTTGCTCGGTTGCAGCGTGATTGAAGGACAAACTAATAAACATACACATTTTCGCATTTATACCTAATAGTATGGGGAGTGATGTTCGTAAATTTTATGATGTCTTGTAATATGTAGCTAATAATTATTTTTTACTAAGTAATTAGGTGTTAGATTTATATTTTGATGCGAATTTATCAAAGTATTATTGCTATTTTAACTTTAGTGTACATCGCTACGCCGTAGTTGCTACGTGGACAAGTGCTACGCGGGCGTTACGAGTGCGACGCCGCGCCGTTACAAGTCAGACGCTACGTGCGTCGTTATAAGTACTACGCCGTACAGAAAGGCGCGAATCCCACAGTAAATAAAATTAGACTGCAGAGTTCAGAGTTCTGTATTCTACGTTCACGTTAATATGTATAACTCAAAGCTTTGAATTCTACTCACACAACCAATAAATGAGTGGTTACCAATTGTGAGAGGGGATTAAAATAAATTAAAATAATTCGTACAAGTGTAAACAATAAAGGAAAATTACCATGCAAGCAAAGTAAAATACGATACATTTTTGTTCGTTTAATGGTAGCCGCATTATATCAATGAAACACGCATTCTTGTCACGAAGGCACCATGTTTCAGGCGTCGTGTGCTCCGGCCTTACGTCACGTAGTAATAATGATCGACGTTAAACGTAAACGGCAAAAATAAACGTGCTTTAGGCGTCTAACCCACAGTCAACGATCTAGTTCGGAGAACATAGTTTTTTATCCAAAATTATTAATAAATTAAATTAATCTATCTGTAATCTGTCGTAAAGTTACCAAGCAACATTATAATTTGTCAAAAAAGACCATACAATCTTTGACAAACAACAATATTGCTAAGTAACCTTATCGACAAGATTACAGATAGCATTGATTTAATTTTGGCTGTTAACTAATGTAACGTGGAAGCTGTCGTCGATCCGTCATTTAATATTACGAGTAGTAAAGCTAGCGCGCTTCAGTGAACGCAGCGAGCATACTATAATTTTTAAAGGAGTCTATTTGACACTGGGAAAGCTGTGCTTATTTTTGTGCTTTACGCAAACTTGTATGCCATCTAATTTTACTTGAAAATTCACTTTGAATCCGGAACTTCAGACCGTTGGTCGTGGTATATGGGCTCTACGCTTCAAAAACTTAGGTATATATATTTCGGTGTGGGGGAACTGAAATTCCGTAAATTTCGCCGCATTATATTCTCTTAATCGCGTTATAAATATTATTGCAAGTTCAAAGAAGGTTCTGTTTGCGCGAAAGGGATAGAGCATATTTCGTGGAGCTTCACGATTTCAGTATTTCAGTGCTCGGCTAACCGCCCGCTAGAAAATACGTGTGGTCTGTGTTCTATTTTCCTGTAAAATAACCCCTGAAACACGCGATTTGAAACTATCGTGTGTAAAGGCTAGTGTGTAAAACATACGTGCTAGTGTAAGTTACTGTAGTGATTTTCAATTGTTAATTAAAAAGTGTATGTAAGACTCGTAGGTATATGTTCCTAGTGTTTCTATATTAGTAAATTTTCACAGTTTCAATTGTAATTAACGTGTTTGTGTGTGTGTTGGACTGACTGCGGTTGTTGTAACATTCACAGCTGGTAAGTTGAAGGTTATTGTTAAGTATAATAACGCGAAGTGATGTAGAACGAACGACCTTTGTATATTTTGGGGCGTATTTGAACAAATGGTTACAGTACTGAAAGCTCTACATTTCGAAAACAATTTTGTTTTAGTTTAAATATTACTATGGGAATACACGATTTTATTCACAGTACATAAAAGTAATATAACTCTAATATACCAAGTACTCTTTCAGTTTCAAGCTTTCTGGGTCAAACATTAGCTTTAAAAAACCTGTTAGTCATATTGTATGAACTCTACATACAAAAGCACTTATTTAAATTAACTGAATACTAGCTGATTTTCTCCAGCTTTGCCTGGATATGCAATTCAGATTAAATATGCAAGTGTTGTAGGTGTTATCCATATAAATATTGTAAAGAGGTAAAGTTTGTAAGTTTGTTCGTGGGAAGTAATCTCTGGAACTATTGATCGATTTCGAAAATTCTTGCACCAGGAGAAAGCTATATTATTCCTGAGTGATATGATAGATGATTATTTAAAAAAAATTAAGAGAACCCTATAAAAATTGTAATAAGCTTCCCGTGCGAAGCCGGGGCGGGTCGCTAGTAAGTAGTACTGTAGGTACATAAAACTTCCTCTTAATATGTTCTCAGTGATAGTAAAAATTGCATTGAAATCGCATATAGTAAGTTTATATAAATACTGTTTGTTTTTTAGGGTTCCGTACCTCAAAAGGAAAAACGGAACCCTTATAGGATCACTTTGTTGTCTGTCTATCTGTCTGTCTGTCTGTCCGTCCGTCCGTCCGTCGTGTCTGTCAAGAAAACCTATAGGGTACTTCCCATTGACCTAGAATTATGAAATTTGGTAGTTAGGTAGGTCTTATACCACAAGTCCAGAAATAAATCTGAAAACCACGAATTTGTGGTCACATCATTTCAAAAAAATGTCTCAATTTTGAAAGTAAGATAACTATACCAAGTGGGGTATCATATGAAAGGGCTTAATACCTGTACATTCTAAAACAGATTTTTATTTATTTTTATGCATAGTAGTTTTTGATTTATCGTGCAAAATGTTGGGAAAATACCCGAGTACGGAACCCTCAGTACGTGAGTCTGACTCGCACTTGGCTGGTTTTTATACTATCTAAAGAAGGAGATTCGTATCTACGTTGTAAACAAGACATGTTAGCCTATTCTTATGACAGCTTCAAATAGTTGGATAACGCTCGTAGGTCTTCTTAGTTATATTTTTACTGTAGCGGTCTACTTAGTTTCTCTCTTTTTCGTGATCGTACCTACTTAATGATAATAAATTTTGATACGTTCCAATTGGAAGGCATCCTTAAACCTGGAGCTATAAACCCTTGGACGTTTCCGCTGACCCTGTCCAGTAAAAAAATGTATTCGTTGGGAATTCCTTTAAGTAATAATAAAGACTTTTGATTCTTCGCACATACTGCTACAATTTTCCTCGTATTGTTATACAAAGACAGAACATAAAACCCCTTTTAAATAAATCCCTTTATGTATGGAATGGGATCGTCACGAATTTATTGCTGACTTTATGGTCTGAACCGTCGTAGATGATTAATATCGAAATTTATTTTTCGGCGTATCGTTGACGTTCGGTTCGGTTTTGCTTATTGTTGGTACTAAAAATAAAAATAAGTTGTATTCTGAAACTGTATCTGACAACATATAATGTAGATAGGTTGGTATGTATTTAAAACTTTTAGTGCGTATGGTTATAAGGTAGATACGTTTCAGGTAAGTAAGAATTTTTCAATGTGAAAAAGGGATACCCGGCTGAGTTTGTTGTGGGCTCTTCTCAGACTTGGGCGCGTTTTGAATTCTAATTAATTATCACCACTACATCATTGTTTGACAATCATAAAGTGTACAATGGTACCCAATTTGAATAAATGACTTTGACTTTGTGTATTATATGTAACTACTAGCTGTGCCCGCGACTTCGTTCGCGTGGATGAGTGACTTTTCGGGCAGCATGTACGTTAAAAATGTTCGCCGTGATTCTTTAAATTGACATAACTTTTTTATTTATGAACCAATTGACATGAAATAAACACTAAATGTTAAGTGAAGCTTACTACAATATATTAGTGAAAACCGTATCTAAATCGAATAAGCAGTTTCTGATATTAGCGTGCACAAACACACAGACAAACAGACAAACAGACAAAAAAAAATTAATTACAATTTCGGGTTCGGCATCAATATAATAACAACCCCTGCTACTTTTTTTTATATATTTCCATTGTACAGACACCACTTTTCTACAATTTTATTATATGTATAGATTATCATCATCATCAATCGATAGACGTTTACTGCTGGGCACAGGGTCTCTTGTAGACCCTTCCACATGCCACGGTCGGTCGCCGCCTGTGATTCTTTTGATGTCACCCGTCCTAGTGGCGGGTCGTCAAACGCTGCGCTTCTCCAGTGCGAAGTCTCTATTCCAGGGCCTTGGGACCCCCAACGTGTATGGATTTTTTGAACTATGTGTTCTGCTGATTACCACTTAACCTTCGTAACCCGCTAAGCTATGTCAGTTACTCTGGTTCTCTTACGGATTTCTGTTTTGATCATGTAGAGAAAGTCTGTAGCTATACTGTAATGTCATAGTCGAGTTTAGCCACGAAGTGCTGACCAGATTTTGTGTAAGTTTTCACCTAAAGATATAGTCCTAAACGAAGAGTCAGGAAGGAAGGGATCAGAGGATCGAACCCCCGACCCGCCATATTAGAGGCCTACGTCTAGGCTATCTTCACTGTACATAATAGGTAGGTTCATCTAATAAAAATCTACTGAAAATCGAATACCTTTATCATTACTGGCATCCGTATTGCTGTGTATATATATATTGTAGAGATAGCTTTATCTAATAAATATCGTTGTTACTGCTCTGGCATAGATTTCTTCAAATTAATATAATATTCCAGGCTTTGCGAAAGAACGTCAAACAAATCCCTCGAATATTGAAGAAATAAACGCTCGGAAAACGTAAATAAAGGGATTAGAAACGCCGCGATCGAGTCTATAATTCAGTGAATAATTCAAGAAGCTTCTCGCTCGGTTGCCTTTCCACCTTTTACGTTGGTTCGCGTTATACGTGCCGCAACCGGTAAGTCATTCAATTAGCGACTAAAGCGCGCTTTCTATGAAGTGACGAGTGGAGAAAGCAAAGCCATATTCATATCGCCTTCTTGATTTGTATGGCGTTATACTTATAAGCAGGGCAGTATTTACCCAAGGGACAATAAGGCCCATGGCCCTGGGCGGTAGGTTGCGAGGGGAGATGCTGATTTTCTGATGTTTGCTGTCACTATGGTCACTATATGGGTAGCAATAGCGTCGCTTATATAAACTAAACAAAAATGCGTCCGCTTTTGCGTGATATTACTTGTTAGAAGTAAGTGAAACGTAAGTTGCTCGATATTGTGTCGAAGTTACAGATGAAACTAAATTACAGCGCGAAGGAGAAATCTCCCAGGAATGAACAACTCCACCGCTAGTCAAAACCTTCATAGGCTGCTTTGAAAGCACTAGCGTTAAGTAGGAAAAACTTATGCACTCTAGTACGGGCACTAACGGGGCACTGCAGATTGAACAGACACAATATTCAACCTTGAGCTCCAAGATACGGGTGTGTGTAGATTCAGTCATTAGGATGCGGAAACATCCCTACACATCATCTGTCACTACGATGCACTAACATACACGTAGTCTTCACCTAGTGACACACTGCACCCGGAGAAGGCGACAAACATTCGGCTAAGAAGCGGCTGCTGTTCCTGGCGGCAGTCAGTTTTGGACGGGAACTGTGAAATGGGGGCGATCACAACAGATCGGCACCGGTCAACATGTTACAGGGTTTAGAAAAACCCTACACAGCCGCCAACATCGAAAAGAAGAAACAGAACTTAAAACGCAAAACAAACTTTATATAAACTTGTGCGCGCTCCATGATCAATGTCATTCATACATCAATGATTTTTTTTGAAGTATCCTGATTCATTAAATACCTAGCTCGATAAAGGGAAAAATGCCAAACAAAATCTACTCTTTTTTCGATAAATAATTAGGTACAAAAGGTTACCAAATTTAATGACAGCACTTTTACGAATGAACACGATATGGACGAGGAGACCTTGCCATTCAAGCGAGCTTGTAAAAGTTTTGCAAATAAAATATATTAAATTAAACCTGAAACCTACAATTCAGACCTTTTTATTCATCCAGATTAGGTTACACACAATTTTCTCTTTAGAAACGAAAACATTATTTAGTCTTCGTGTTGCGGGCAAAGTGATGAAAATGCCCGGATATGTGTGTGACCTTGCCCTAAGATAAACTTACTTTACTAGCTTTTATACGCTGCTTTTACTAGTCTACTTCACAGCTCGCTTTCCTGATTTTCACTAAAAATGAGCAAAATGCGTGCTATTAATGAAAATAGCATATATTTATATATACATTGGGACAGGTGGCCTAGTTGTGACTTGTGACAACGTATATCAGTCGATTACAATCGTTAAGCAACTTTGACCCAAGTTGGTAACTGGATGGGTTACCGACTTTGACTTTTCCGTGTCTTCCATCCCTCAAACAGCACGTTAAGCCGTCTGTCCCGGTTATATCACTAACATCTAATAATAACTGTAAAACCTATGAGCCGAAATCTCTTTCTATCAGTACGAAATAGGTTATATTCAATGAAAATTTAAAAAAATCTCATGAAGAGCCTTAGCTACTAGATAAATTAACTGATGTTCAGGGCAAAGCTAAGATAAACATTTTAGTGAATAAACTAAAGGTTCAGGTAAGCTTAGAAACCTGAAACGCCAATCTTACTTTGGTAGATTTGTGTAAGGAGGTTTTCAGACGTGTCACAACCACAGTGACAAAATTCTATACATATTTATATAGGTACAATTGTATGAAAACGTTTAGTTACATTCAGACGTACCACAATTTACAAACGCCTTCGCGACATCGTGATTATAATCCTAATTACAATAATCCATTTTTTTTTGTATTTTACGTCTATTTTATTTTCGACTAGCTGATGCCCGCGACTGCGTCCGCGTGGATTTAGGTTTTTTGAAATCCCGTGGGAACTCTTTGGTTTTCCGGGATAAAAAGTAGCCTATGTGCTAATCCAGGATATTATCTATCTCCATTCCGAATTTCAGCCAAATCCGTCCAGTAGTTTTTGCGTGAAGGAGTAACAAACATACACACACACACACACACACACACACACACACACACACATACAAACTTTCGCCTTTATAATATTAGTGTGATACTTACCTATCCATTGAAAACTTAGTGTGTGGCTCGTACGGAAGTTTAGCGTTGTGCCTGTGCTTTTACCATAGGCATAGAAAATGCTTATTAGAATCCATTTTGGGATCACAGACCATATTATTGAATTTATACCTACCTACGCTTTTCATTGTTTCTTATGCGTCTGATTATAAATTTCCCGCTGGATCGCCAGAGTTCAGACAGATAATCTTTCTGAAAGTCGGGCTGTTTTGGGACCACAAACCATGCGTCTTCTTAAAATTATACGCTTTTCATTACTTCTTATTTTCACATAATATGGTCAATTATGTGAATATGCGTGGTGACCTTTTATAGTGACCTCTGTGATGTGGCACGTCTGATAGGACCTTACCTGAGTAGATTTGTCTTGCAAAACTAACGTACCTAGGTAACCTAACTCAATTTGCGGCGGGCCCGATACGGGTTAACGAATACCTTCATTATAAAGTTTCCGCTGGTAGACAGATATTCTTTCTGAAAGACGGGCTGAATTCTAAACTAAGGTAAGTTGGCAGATTTAAATCTTGGTGACTTTTATAACGCTGTATAGACTATCTATGAAGGAGAATATTATTTCCTCATCTTGTTTATTAATACTACTTAGTGGATCTCCGCGATTTCATTCACATAGAGATTTTCCTTTCAAAAAAATTTTAATATTTTCTTTTGAATAAGAGTCATACTCCTTGAAAGACTTCTAATTAGTCGATCGAAGATAGCCCGGTAAAATAGACAATTTCGAAAACGGTCGATATTTCGAAATCACAGAGATACTGCCATTTTGTTTTTTGAATATCTTGTACTTTCTTAGGATCATTTTGTGAGCTAGGTAGCTTTTTCTCGCGACTTCATCCGCGTGTATTTCAGTTTTTTGAAGATCCCGTTATAATTTCTCAAAATTCTATCCAAGCGGAGGTCTATAACATATAGAGACAAGCTAGGTACATGCAAAATTATGATGTAATTATGTAAATGCAAAATTATGATGTAATTATGTAATTTAAGTATGTAATTCTGTGAGCGGTTCCATAACAAATTAAAAAAATCTCAAATTTCTAGACCCGGAACAGTGGTTTAAATTGTATCTACATTGATTGATATGTCAGTTTATCCTTTTATAGGGACTTCGTCTGTGTTGGTATTAGCTGGCGGGCGTGCTCTGCCTTTTTGGAGTGTTTTTTTGTTAAAACTGACTGGAAAGCGCTCTAAGGGGGTGCCGTGCGTATGTCGGCGAGCGCCGGCACAGGCGGGGTGCATACTTGTATAGTTTAACTATAAACTTGTTACAAATAACAACAAACTTGACATTGGCTAATCTTTGTAAAGCCAGACGAGAGAGCAAAAAAAAATCCGTTTATAGATAATGTATTTGTATAACAATATAGATGTACTTATTAGTATTACGAAGCTGAAATAGAATAAATAATAAAATAAAATGTAACTAGTAAATAAAGTAGAATAAAATTTCTAATGCTACACAACAATTAATATACTCATACTATCGAAGATTATGTAAATGATAAAGGAGCGTAGATTTGACCTGCAATTCGCTCCAGCAATGCGCGGGACTTCAATTGCATAGTATGATTATAATTCAAACAGGTACATGGCATAATATTGTAAGTATATCAAATCTTTGAAAAGAGCAACCGCCGAGTTTCTTGCTGGTTCTTCTCGGTAGGAAAGGCATTCCGAACCAGTGGTAGATGCTTTTGACGATTCAAAAGAACTTGTAAAAGTCTAATTGAATAAAAATATTTTGAATTTTGAATAAATAAATCTTTCTATTAACCGTGTAAAAGTGGTGTTAAAATAGCTTAAAGGAATTAATGAACAATGCAAATAAAGGATAAAAACAAATGGCGTGGCTGAGGCGATAATTTAGAGAACAACTCGAAAAGTTTCCCGCCCATTGCCTTTTTATCTCTTAGGTAAGTTTACCAAACAAACTTACCAGTCTGTTGTTTGTTTGTAAATAATAATAGTGTAGTAATTCAATTAAGGAGATAGTCATCACAGTAACAATATTTTAATGGTTAAGGAGCGGACTGAAATCCGAAAGGTTGTCGGTTCAAAACCCATTCGTTGCACTATGTCGTACCTACTACTACAACAGGCTATACGCTTAGTTAGAGGGGAAAGGAGACTATTAGTCATGAAAATATGGCTTCAGCCAAATCCATCCAGTAGTTTTTGCGTGAAAGAGTAACATACACAGTACACACACACACACACAAACACATACAAAATATAGCCTTTACAATATTGGTGTGATGCGCCTACCTTTTAAGACGTTTGCGCCTCCTGTAAGTCTTTCGGCCGTATACTCTATGCTTATCTTCTTTAAACAACATAGTGATTCAATTAGATACCCGATACATTTATGACGAAGTTCTTCGTTATAAAATGAATTTAAGACGAAAGAGAGAAGATAGGCACTTATTGAAAACGGCCTAGTACTGAAACTTGTAACAAAGGGGTGAAGTGTAGTAGAGGTAGGTACATTACTACGATATTGGAGACTAACGGTAAGTATCCAAGGTACCAAGACGAGCCGTAATATATACTATATAAGATTTACTTACGTCTTTGATAAAATATTGACTAGATAGATAGATAAAACTCTTTATTGCACACAAAAACACATGTAAAGGAACACAACACAGAAAGAAGAAAACAGAAAAAACAATTGTATGCCAAGGCGGCCTTATTGCTTACAGCAATCTCTACTAGATTAGATTATCAACGTACAAAAGTCAAGATTGTTTGTTGGGTATCGATTTAATTAGACTTATACATTCAGACATAATTACGTTGGCATTTTAATTAATACGGTGAATTCGGTGGATTGTATATAGCTTGTAAAAGTTTAAATCTACTAATTGTGTCTAAGTAATATAAAATCTTCTTAAATAGATATTTGTTGCTAGCTAACTAAAAAATCTACTAGAACAATTAATAAAGTAAAGATAAAAAGTACGGTCTCGGGTAGTAAAATGATGAATATTCGAGAAGTTTCTCGTACTGCTTTATTTTAAACATAGTAATTCAATTAGGCTCAATACGAGGAAAGAGAAAGTACATCTTTTAAAACGCGAGAGTCGAGGGTTTTTCTGAGAAACGGCCTGAATTACAAACAAGGGTGCACGGACAGACCATACAAGATGATTTATTAACTTTCCTGAGACATGTTCACGTTAAGGCATTTTATTTCTTTTTTCTCTTAATTTCCTTTCTTTCCCATTCTTATTCTTATTAGCATGCAATCTTCTTACAGAGACCTTTCAATTTGGAGTCCCGTGAGAAGCGATAACTTTCTATTTTCCATAATGCATGAACCACAATACCCTTTTGCCTAGACAGCCTAGATGACATTACGATTCCTATTAAGATTGTAGATACTGTCAGCAGCAGCCTATGCATAAAAAGTAGGATAGTAAAAAAAAAAGAATACCCGGCTGAGTTTGTTGTGGGCTCTTCTCAGACTTGGGCGCGTTTGGAACCCGCGTAGCTTTAGTTTTAAGTTACGTAATTAATTATCACCACTATATCGAACAAATTTTACAATTTCGGCCATCAAAAGGAGTACTTTGAATAAATGATTTTGACTTTGACTTTGAATACTTTCTAGGATCTTTTTCATCGATAAAGCATTGCTAAAGCCCCGAGAGAAGTTTATGTCACTCTGATTGTGCGCAGGCGCAAGTCACTAGCTAATAAAAATTTACACTCTACTTAAGTTAGTAAGTATTATAACTAATTATAAGCATACAGGCAATTATGTTTTTTACGCACAAAATTAAGTTAGGTAGTCACTGAAGCGATTCAGAACCATTGCAGGATTCGATTTTGCACAAACCTTCTCAGCAAAGCACCGACTTCGGCCAGAGACTTATTTCGGGCACTATACAGGACAGCTTGCCAGTTTGATTTGACACGCAACACCTACTCGTATATCAGTATCTGTACAATGCTAAGCAAGAGAAAAAGTTAAACAAGTATTATGAACAGCAAAAAGTTTGTAAATTGTGGGCAACCATTTTTGTCCCTTCAAAAACTCGGCATCTATCCCAAAGAAATTGAACTTATTCCGTGTCACTAACAGCATTAGCGAAGTCGTCATAACTATAGAACGGACCTGACTCAAGGAGTTTGACAAACTTCGTAATACCGAATCCGGTTTGGTCATATTAAGGAGCGATGTTACATACGCCTATTGCTGCTCAGTTTGCCGTTTATTAAATTAGTTTGTTTCTGTTGTACTTACTGTGTAACTTTTCCAGTTAACGTAAGCTGTTTGGCTAATGTGACATTGGCGGTAAATCTGTCATATATTCGTAGCATGGATACAGAGGAGAAAATGTGGCATGGATGGAAAAACATCGTGCTTTGAAACCTTGTAAAAGACAAAAATGGATCATGGTCCTCCAATTTATAGCCTCAATAGCTCAACGGTTATAGGAGCGGAATTAAATCCGTAAGGTCAGCGGTTCAAATTCCACCCGTTGCACTATTGTCGTACCCACTCCTAGCACAAGCTTTAAGCTTAGTTGGAGGGGAAATGGGAATGTTATTCATGATTAAAAAGTGACTAATATTCTTTTTTTTTTTTTTTAATTATCAAAATGCCTCAACAGTGTTCAATCATTTATGCCGCTTATAAAATGTATAAATATATGCGGAGTAACGTTCCAAAAGTAGACTCTTAACTGTAATATCATACTAATATTATAAATGCGAAAGTATGTTTGTTTGTTTGTCCTTCCTTCACGCCCTAAATAAGCCACCAATCGACTTTATTTTTGGCATAGAGATAGTTGAAAGGACGGAGAGTAATATAGGCTACTTTTTATTGAAAATCAAAGAGTTCCAACGGGATTTTTATAAAGCTAAATCCACGCGGACGAAGTTGCGGGCATCAGCTAGTAATAATATAAATTAGGTTCGCTCTCTGCTTTATCCTGAGCATTCTCCTTTTTGACTTTATTAGCTCACACGTTTGCACATACAAAAGCGAGCTCTTTCTTAAGCGAGTTGGAATTCTAGCTGCAGAAAATGTAGGACTCTTTATTTCACAGTCCAAGACACTTTAAGATTAGGAACATAACTTGTTTTAGACTAAATTTACTTTTCCATTTTATTAAAGGATGTCTTTATAAATTCATTGAGGAGAGTGCCAGTTTGTTTTTACCTGACTGCACAGGTTACATTTTTTTTGAAAAATCTAAAACACCACAGGCACAGATACATATTAGTTTCCAGAATATGTCTGCAAAATTTCATGGACTTTGGTTGCTTAATATTCAAATGAAATTGGAACTACGATAGTATGAAGTAAGTGACGGAGAGAGCCCTGTTAAAATGACTTCCTACACAGCATCGTGCGTCATACCATAACGCTAAACCCTTAAAGAGAAACTAATCTTGTACCTAAGTATAACATAAAATGTTATTTAAGACCCGCCTAATTATCCACAGAACGACGGTCGTCGTACCATCTTATTGGGTATCGAATCGGAGTGCCCAATTGAATTACTTATTACTTACCTACTTGTACAGGCCAAATCACATTGAGTTACACAGATTTTAGAGCGTAGAGGACAAAGACTTCTATTTTGTGGTAAAGATGCAGACCTCATAATATAATATGGCAAAGAAAGCTTTTACCTGTGAAATATGTACCTATCTAATGGATCTAGTAAACATAATTTTCTCCTGTAATCCTATTTACAAACCATAACAAATTCATGATCTATCTATACATATAAAAAGACTTGTACATACTAATTGAATAATCTATCAAGCACAGCCTAAACGGCTGGGGCTTAGACACGTGAAAACAGTAGGTTCCTTTTATAATGTAGGCACCCACTAAGAAAGGATTTCGTAAGATTAGTCCCTAAGGGGGTTAAATAGGGGATGAAAGTTTGTATGAAAGTCTGTCATTTTCAAGTTATATCTATGATTGGTACTTGAGCTTTTGGCTAAAACTGATTAAATACCTACGTATTTTATGATTTTTTGGAAATTACTTAATAGCCCTCTTGTTCATCATATGAGTTTGAGCCTGCAGGATATTTAAACCTCTAGTATAAAAGCAGCTCCACCTTAAAGATAGAAAGGCTAAGCGAAAACTTCTTGAATTATTCACCTCATTATCTTCGGCTTCGACTGTTCTAATTCCTTTATTTGCGACCCTTATTTATTTTAAGGCGTTTTTTTCGCCAAGAATATCGGATTATTCGCATGATTTCGTTTGGTTTTTAGGGGTTTCAGGCCTTTTTTTACTATTTCTAAATTATTTAGAAGCTAAGAAGATAACAGATTCTATCAAATAAAGAAATGGAATACTGTAAGGATAACTCCTACGCCTATCATACTAGCGTCTACTAACGTCAACGGACACAACTTATTGCTTCTACGCTCTTGTGACCAATTTCCAATGCTAGAGGTTTTCGATTTCAACTCTTAGGTTTATTATTATCAGATTTGAGTCGATTACTGGGACCGAAGATTAACTTGTCCTCCAACCTGCGAGGCACGGAGGAAAGAAGACCTCTAATGCCATCAATTCAGTTATCGACTTGTAATGTAGACTTGGGCCCGACGTCCCTTGCCTAATACAATCGACTAACAGCCGCTGTAACTTAAGATATTAACATCCAAATGGCAATACGCACCAATATATTTGATCGTACGAATTGAAAGAAAAAGTACGGTAATATGGAATGTTACATGGATGTATGGATTGGATATAATTGACGATTACACGGTATAGGTACGTATGGCTGATGCACGTTGTTAAATAAATCAAACCTCTAAGCTTACCTACCTATTCAACTGCGTGTTTAAAAATCAAAGGTCATGGCCGCGCCCATAGTCGTAGTTCACCTACAACCGCAAGCTTTCAGTCGAGCTTCATAGCGTCGGGATTTAAGTAAAAAGTATGAATGTATAAATGTTGGGAACTCTTTGATTTTCCGGGATAAAAAGTAGCCTATGTGCTAATCCAGGATAATATCTATCTCCATTCCAAATTTCAGCCAAATCTGTTCAGTAGTTTTTGCGTGAAGGAGTAACAACCATACACACACACACACACACACACACACACACACACACACATACAAACTTTCGCCTTTATAATATTAGTGTGATTAGTGTGATAAATAAGCCCTTTACTGCGATCTTATCTGGTAAGTGATGACTGATGATACAGTCTAAGATGTAAGCGAGGCGCGAGGTAACTTGGAAGGGGTATGGCGGTTTTATTAAACCCATACCCTAATGCGCCGGCCACACAGGCCGCGTATGCGTCGCGTAAGCGTAGACGTACCGCGTACTATTCTTGTAATATATGGAACTGTATGAGACATGTCATACCACTTGCGTGGCGTGAACGTTCGCGTAGACGTAATGCGTGCAGTTATGTCTACGGATTCAAGCGCGTCACTACACGCGTGTCACGTATACGTGCTTGGTGTGAATCGGCTTTAAGTGGTTTCTACGCGACACCGGTACCAGAATGCTATATTGCTTGCCGATAGGCTGGTAACAAGCACGGCCTAGTAAAAATTATGTTTGGTAAAAAGATAAACAGCACTAAAACCCGACTACTACCCGCGAACTGCCGATAGATAGCGATAGATATAGTATAAAATGTAGCCTATATCACCCGGACCATAATAACGAATCTATTGACACCTCATTCATCTAAATCGGCTCAGTAGCTTAGGCGCTACGGTGGAACATACATAAATACAAACCTATATACATACATATATACATACATAGACTGCTAAAATCATAGCCCTTTTGGCTTTGCCGTAGTTGGGTAAAAAGTTCATAAATGGAAATAATATGCTTTAATACATTTTTATATTGTTGGCAAAGCCGTACCGAAGCAAGTGTGAGTTTTAACTGTAAAGAATTAAGCTTAGGCATACATTCAAAGACGAATTTTAAAAGTCAAGGAAAAATTATAGCTTCAAAAAGTTTCAATAGTTCAACGGTCAAGAAGCGGATTAAAATCCGAAAGGTCGACCGGCGCGGTTCAAATTCCACCCGTTGCACACCCTTTACGCTTAGTTTGAGGGCAAAGGGAACATAATATTTAGTCGTGTTTAACTTGGCTACATAATAATATTTTTTCTCGGTCATGGTCTTACTTGTAGTTCACCCACAACCGCAAGCTCTCAAAAGAGCTTCGCAGCGTTGGGACTAAGGTAAAAAGTACGAATATATGAGTATGAAATGTCTACGTAATATGGACCAAGTACTTAGGTATTCATATTGTTGCGTAAAAGGGACGTTTAATAAAGCGTTTAAATGATAAAACGAGGGCGAATTTTAGGCCACATGTGCTGTAATAGGTATTTTTATTGCTCACTCTCATAATATCATCATGCACACTCACTGAATACTTAAAGTGTATACTTGTTTATTTAAAGTTCGACAACGATGTTCAGTCACTTTAAGAGCAAATATATTTAAAAAATATGTCTAGTTTGAGTCAAATTCGCACATGAAGGGTTCCGTACTATCGTACAAGAAATAACCCTTTTTTTTGAATAGCGTGGCGGCCATTTTGATTTTTTTTTGTTATAACGACAATACACATACTCTGTAACACATATTCTGTGAAAATTTAAACTTTGTACCTATTGCGGTTCACGAGATACAGCCCGCTGACAGACAGAGGGATGGAAGGCCGGACAGTGGTGGCTTAGTAATAACTAATAGGGTCCCGTTGGTAACCTTCGGGTACGGGACTCTAAAAACTATTTGTTGCCCAACAGTGTTGTTGCTTGTGCTGTGTAGTCCCGTTTTGAAACCAATGATGTATGTGCACTACGCACTAGATCAGTCATTCGAAAAAAATTGCGGGCGGCAACTTGTTTTTAACCCCCGACCCAAAAAGAGGGGTGTTATAAGTTTGACGTGTGTATTTGTGTATGTCTGTGGCATCGTAGCTCCTAAACTAATGAACCGATTTTATATTAGTTTTTTTTTGTTTGAAAAATGGCTTGATCCGAGAGTGTTCTTAGCTATAATCCAAGAAAATCGGTTTAGCCGTTTGAAAGGTATCAGCTCGTTTCTGGTTACTGAAACCTTCACTTGTCGGGGCTGTTATAAATTAGTTTACACTTGTTGCTTATAATAACATGATGGTCAGTATCATACTAATTTTGACAACTTCGTAAAACATGTTTTTTTTTCCAGAAAAACCCATCGTACGTAGTATATAGAGATAATTTTATTTATTAGTTAAAACGCAATCTTAGTCAGATTGCCTTCGTCACGACTCCTACAACACAGTAATGTATATTTGCGCTTTAAACTATGTTAATAAATTGCGAATCTAATTATTTTAACGTTGTACATTCCTCCTAGAGTCCTAGACTGACCAAGTTTGCATGAAACTTTGACAGCTTCTTGTGTACTGTTAGTGCAAACTATGTTTACAACCCAGGTTCACAATCTGTGGCTTACAATAAGATGTCACATTAATTACCCAACAGCATGTTACCGAAACTCTGACAGCTCTGTACTGTAAGAACATATTATGTTTACAACCAAGGTGGCTTACAAAAGATGTCACATTAATTACTTATCCAGCAACATGTTACTAAACCTTTGATAGCTTCCTCTGTACAGTAAGTACGGACTGTGTTTCCAACGTAGGTTAAAAATTCCTTTGTGGCTAGTTACGTATTCCACCAGTACCCTTATGAGAACCCAAGCACTGTCAGAGGAGTTAGTATGTCTACGCACTACGTGTGGAAATTCGCCGACGCAGCACATAGCATCACCGCCAATTCCGCTCGCAATTGTACGTGATCTCTGTAACCAACGTCTGAAGAATGTAAGAGGGGACACGAATATGAAACGTAAAGATTTAGTTAATAAGTCGATCATTAATTTAAGTATAGTGAAAGGCATTGTCACTTAGATAAGATAGTTTTAAGAATAAAGTTGGTTAGTAAAAAGCCTCCGTTTTCTTCAGTCAACCCTCGACGCTGCCGTAATACGTAACTGGCTTGTAAGCCAAAAAACTTGTTGTAACAAGATGTCACATTAATTACCCAGAAACCTATGCCAGCGACCATAGTACTAAAACTTTAACAGCTTTATCTGTACTGTAAGTACAAACTATGTTTACAACCTAGATTCGCAATTTCTTTGTGGCTTACAACAAGATGTCACATTAATTACCCAGCGACATGTTACTGAAATTCGAGTATGACACAATATGTTTGCCGAGTTTTGAACAATCCCCAAGTTGGTGTGTAACTTTGACAAAGAGAACTACAGAATGTTGTGAGTTAATTTGTTTGTGGCTGACAATTCGTAGCGAGAGTTTAAACAGACGGACAACTTTGGCGAACTATCTACAGCCATTTAAAAGAAAAAGCTTGACTTTATGTTCAAAACTTTATAAATGAAGTAACTACTTATAAACAGCTGGGTTATCCAAGGAATTTTTGACTGTATTATATATCCTCACATCACGATTCATATTGTATTAAGGCGAGTTATCGCCCGTCATACATTAATCATGTAATTAATCCCTAGAGAGCGTCGCTGAGCGAGTTTTTCTTTGATAGCTCTTGTCGCTGCGATAAACTAGTATATAGACAGAGAGTTCTCATCGGCAGTGTGCACAGTTAGCGATTAACTTTTAACATCTAGGTATATCTATCTATTTATTGACAAGGTAAATAGTTAATAGGTAGTCACTCTCTCGTCGACGCGTACAGTGGGACGACTGTCTAACATCCTAATTGCACTTAATCCGAACTGTCTGGACGAAAAAACGATAACGCGAAAGTCAGCGATTCGATCATCCTTAGGTTTTCTAAGAGTAATCCGTCAGATAGAGTGATGATAACGAAAATTAAAGAAAAATCCCGCAGACCTAGCACCGTTTGACAGCGATCGCAATCGCAGCTGATTGGGTGGCGCCTGCCACTTTCTAACTATTGACTAAAATCTTGCTACGTGATAAAATGTAATCATGTCTGTCTAGTTACCGGGGGCACTGACAACATTTAATTTTTAACCCCCGACCCAAAAAGAGGGGTGTTATAAGTTTGACTTGTGTATCTGTGCATCTGTCTGTGGCATCGTAGCTCCTAAAGTAATGAACCGATTTTAATTTAGTTTTTTTTGTTTGAAAGGTGGCTTGATCGAGAGTGTTCTTAGCTATAATCCAAGAAAATCGGTTCAGCCGCTTGAAAGTTATCAGCTCTTTTCTAGTTACTGTAACCTTCACTTGTCGGGGGTGTTAAAATAAATAATAAATTTTTAATTTACACTTGTATAAAATCAAATGCATGTCAATTACCCATGTTGCTGGCTTGCCGGTCGAGCATGCATGGGAGCTTATAATAATTACTTACTTAACAGTCAACACAATAATCGATGACTCAAACCCGGAACCTCAAAATCTGTAGTGGAACAAGCAACCACTGAACCAATGACGTAGTCGTGTAAATGGCGCGAATAAGTAAAAAATATGAAAATGACGTCAACAACACTAGGACTCAGCCGTATAAGACGCGCTGAAAAAAAAATGTTGATGTTCTTCCGATTCATGTGATGAACCTAATACAAAATATGTTGGCTAAATACATTTAGTGAACGTATAACTATAGATGACAGGAAAAATTGGCGTACATATATATAAATGCACTATATTATTTTGGATTTTCATCAAAGGATTTCACATTGGCCGGTACAGGCTGACCATATTGGGCCAATGTGAACTGGAGGCTATTATGCAATCATCCTAAGGTAGAACGCACTTAACTAGTGCATGCATATTATGACTTGCCTTGTTGTATGCTAATTTTGTAGATAGCTTTCAGGCAGAGTGTAGAACTAATTGCTTCCCCAACTTTGCCTGGTCGTAAGCGACAATAAATAACATTTATAAGCATTATCAAACTAGGATTTCCTAAGGCTCAAGGCACAGTGCTTCAGAGTCAAAGCTAAACGATGCGTCGTGTTCTAAACTAAGCTTAACTTTCTCTCCGCTGCAATAATTTGCATATTTGTAAGGAACAATACTCATTAACAACATAGATATGTATTAACAAAAACAAATCCATGCTTATTGACACACGCATTTGCGCTTCATCTTCATTTAGTACCATATTGATTGAATTTTGATTTTAGAAAATCTTCACCGTAATTATGGCACAACTATTATGATATTGTACGAATAAAATACGAGTAAGTACCTACTTAACTTAGTTTATTGTTTACTTTAAAATATTCATTTTCGTTGTCTTCGTATAATTAGGTAGGAGTGCTATTTTGATGAATGAAGTCTATATCTATAGGTATGGTCTATAACTCTATGTACCTACTCACCAAACATGAACATTCACCCTCTCATCGGTTTCCAAAACTAAGTTGGAAACTTGTGAATATATTTCTGCTGACTTATATGTTATGAGACAAGTCTGACGTTTACTCATATAAGACGATCGTATCTCAGGATATTGCCTGCTAAAACCGCCAGAGCAAAGAGGCGCACACAACGCTTTTTCCATACTAAGAAGCGTGACGTCAGTAGCAAGATTCGGACGCATCGAGCGAGTCAGAGAAACAATGAGGACGAGACTTCAGCGCTGTCGTGACTTTTATTCAAGCATATTGGTATGTTCAAGGGATTCGTAGAAAAAAAATTTTTTTTTTATGCACTGAAAATCCAAAGCAGCACGAACCAGCCAGTACCAGAAAAAGTAACTTTTGAGTTTCTTTCTGATTCATCTCAGTAGAATCTGATTAACAAACGGCGGAGGTAATCTTCAGGAATCATAAATCATATCTTTCTTATCGAACATTTCATTTATTTTATTTTAAAGCAACAGTATTCTAGAGTATCTATAGTAATTTTAGGCTATGTTCATAACAAATCGATAAGATAATGACGTATCCAGCCATCAACCAGCGCAAAATAATAAGTATAATCTCATCTAATAGTTACCCTTTTTTGTTTTTCCGAACGTAGAACGACAGCGGCAGGGCACCCATTTTCTTGATAGAAAAATAATTCCCAGCTATCTATCAATGACAGGAGAGTGATATGGGGACGATAGTATAGGAAAAGTAATAAAACTTTTGAGAAATGAAAATGTTTATATGAAATATTCCTGCTGAAATAAAAATGAATTTACGAACTTTTATCTGGTCAACGATTCACGATGGACGTCGAAACTCGAAATGAAATAACTTTTTAGTCAAGTGCTATCTGGATATCGTCAACGCTAAACTTTTATCGAAACAATTTGCGGAAGTCTTAAGTACAGTTTGAAATGTAGTTCAAACCTTTGATGGGTTTGGAATCAATTTTCCTTTTACGCTGAGTGTGAAAATCTTTATTCGAAAAAGCGTTTTGCAAAATGAATCCATACCTAATTCTAAATCTTTTCTATCTTTTGTCATACTTCAAAAGCGTGTTATGAACTCTTGTAGCTTTAATCGCCATTTTAAATCAATTACAGCTATCTTACAAATTGAACAACTGACAATTCAAAAGGTGTACTATATTATAGTAGGTATACTATGGTAATAAAACGGCTTTGACTTTGACTTTTGACTCACCATATTATAGAGATTTGCACCTTGAGATTACATAAAGTCACAATACAACTGAGTGTCATCAGCAGGATAGGGCGCATCGTAAAAAATATTACGCGAGCAGAGCTGGCCTCTGTTGACCACTGAACTCTTACCTCTGGGGACATCATCAGCAATTCTTCGATGGCCGGATACTGATGCTGACTTTGCATTGCTTTGAAATGCATTGCTTGCAGCTCTTGAGGTTTTAGGATTTTTGAGCTTATTAACCCCCGACCCAAAAAGAGGGGTGTTATAAGTTTGACGTGTGTATCTGTGTATCTATCTGTGGCATCTTGGCTCCTAAACTAATGAACCGATTTTAATTTAGTTTTTTGTAAAAGGTGGCTTGATCGAGAGTGTTCTTAGCTATAATCCAAGAAAATCGGTTATGCCGTTTGAAAGTTATCAGCTCTTTTCTAGTTACTGTAACCTTCACATGTCGGGGGTGTTATAAATTTTTAATTAACACTTGTAATTGTCGTCTTGTAGTATACGATCACCTTATCTTTAGCGGCAAATACGCTTAGGTACTCTGTGCGGTCACTTTTGATCCTTCTAAGAAGTTTTTAAAGTGACCTAAGTCCTAACCGATACTTGAACTCACTATTGCTTGTTTAAAAGACGTGTACTGATCGCACCGCCGCTGTTCCAGAGAGAGCCCTGTAATTATTTAATAAGTTTACATGTAAATAAACATAGGGATTAGGGATCAAGAGGGATGTTAGGGTCCCATTACGCAAATTGTCTACAAAATTTAATAAGACAGGGGAAAAATAACGTTATCCTCGTATAAAAATTCCTTTTATCGGTCGTTATAAAAGGACGCCAGTGCTAATGAATCCTTATTAATATTTTTCCGTAGGCTCTAAGAGGCTTAATGCGGTAAAATTTTCTAAGGCATGTCGACCTCTTTTTTCGAGTATAAGCCGTATTCAGGTTCGTTGAAATTAGCTCCTTTATGTAAGCTCACTTTGCCAGGGCTTCTTTTTACGTATATCCTAGGCTTTCATGGTATTTGCCTATTAACTATCATCTGAGATTTCAAAATATGGCTTTTACATGGCTAAGTTTATTGTGGGCTTCTTCTCAGACTGGGCGCGTTTGGAGCCTTCATAGCTACTGTTTTAAATATACCTGATTAATTATCACTAGGCAAATTCAACGATTAACATTTAACAAGTTTATTAAATGCAGGTAAATTATGATTAGGTATTCAACTTGTGGACCTGGAAAGTAATTTTAGTATTCTGTGGTTGTAGATACAGATGTTCAAACATAAAGTTGTGCACCGAAATTTTTCGTACCTTTAAATATAACATAAACTTTTAGTAATGTGCTTTTGAATATATTATTATTTATTCTTAGCCTGTGCGCACTAATACTGTAAACCACCTAGTGCCTGTAATTTTCATTTAACAGGGCTCTCTCCGTCACTCGCTTTATACAATCGTAGTTCAAATTTCATTTGCATATTAAGCAACCAAAGTCCATGAAATTTTGCAAACATATTCTAGAAACTAATATCTGTGTCTGTGGTGTTTTAGATTTTTCTAAAAATATGTAGTTTTAAAATTACAGGGGCTCAAAGATTTGTATGTAAATTTTTAAGACCGCGTAACTTTGAAACCGAATATTTTAACAGAAATCTGGAAAACCACAGACATAGATATTAGTTTCTAGAATATGTCTGCACATGGACTTTGGTTGCTTAATATTCAAATGAAATTGGAACTACGTTTGTATGAAGCGAGCGACGGAGAGACCTCTCTTAAAAATTTGTACAGGGACGGGAGCTTGATAATCTGCTAGATAAGTAAGTATACCTACTTCTTTTACGTTAGGTCTTTATTCTTATCTACTTCTAAGTTTTTGTCTGTAAATAAGAACAATGCTACCAGTGTGCGATAGAAGTCGATCACAGATACAGATATTTGTTTCTAGGACGTACTTGTAAAAAATTTATTTAAGTGCCATTGCTTAGTTTTCAAATGGAGATCAAATTACGTTTTAAGTATGGAATGTAACGGCTATACTCACGTATTTAATCGATACTTTGTCGAAACATTCTATACTTAAGAGGGCTCTCTCCGTCACTCGTTTCATACAATCGTAGTTCCAATTTCATTTGAATACTAAGCAACCGAAGTCCATGAAATTTTGCAGACATATTCTAGAAACTAATATCTATGTCTGTGGTTTTCAAAATTTCTGTTAAAATATTCGGTTTCAAAGTTACGCGGTCTTAAAAATTTTCATACAAATCTTTGAGCCCCTGTAAAACACATATTTAAAACTATATATTTTTAGAAAAATCTAAAACACCACAGACACAGATATTAGTTTCTAGAATATGTCTGCAAAATTTCATGGACTTTGGTTGCTTAATATTCAAATGAAATTGGAACTACGATTGTATGAAACGAGTGACGGAGAGAGCCCTATTAAACTGGAAATCACAGTTAGTTTGAACATCAAACTACGTTTATTTGGAGCACACTATGAATGATACCATCAGGGAACCGCGTAAAGATAATATTATATTCTAAAGAATAGTAAAAAACTTGAACCTCATGCCTGCTTCACGTATCCAAGCAATACGCGGAACAAATAACAACTTCTATTGAGCAAAGTTTCCTCAATACAAAAGGATAGTATCCAGGCTTCTGAAATAGTTGGTAACCGTTCAACGCTGTGTATTGTTTGGTTTAGAAAGTTCGCGATGGGGAATTATTGCAGAAATGGCGGTCTTCATTGGTTCGGTTCATTGCGATAGAGGTAATTGTGATCCTTTTCGAATCAAAATGAGATTTTAACAATAAACAAAGGACTAATATTAATGATTATCTTACCAATAATTAATACTGGTACCTCAGTTTACGTCGAGACCAAAAATATTATATACCTACCTAACTCCAGATAGACAAAGCTCATCCAATTGTATTTTAAAAAGTGAAGACAAATTCATGCGCTTGTGTGTGAGACACATACGCGTAGCAACTAGACTACATAGATATTATTGGCGTGGAGTTTATCTTTTGGCATCTACAAGTATGCTTCGAAAAATGGTGACCAGGGTTGGTTGATAAATGCAATAGGTGCATAGTGCTATTGAAATAGATTTGAGAAGGGCAATCATTTTTTCTATTAAAAAGAAATGCATTTCTAATGTATACCGCCGACCCATCAGTGGGATTAAGGGTACATGGTGGTATACCATAGTCCTACCAGTGGGAAAAAGCGGTGGCACCACGGATCCGATTTTGATCACAGTTTGCTTGTATTTTTTTAATGTTATCAAAATTTTCATGACGATAAAGAATCCATCATAATAGGCAAATGGTAATGTGAAAGTATACTTTCTGTGTACGTATTAACCTTTTCACGACTCGATTGCAGAACCGATCTTGATTAATGCATACTTGCATCCTGGATATAAACTTTAATAGCTCATTCGCACAGGCTGCGTAAGTGTTGCGCAAGCGTAGACGTAGCGCGTATCATTGCGTTGTAATGTATGGAGCTGTATGAAATATGGCAAACCGCTTGCGTAAAGCGTGGATGTATGCATAACCCGGCGGGTTAGGGATTTACGCGCGTCACTACGCACGTGTCACGTGTACGCAATTGGTGTGAATCGGCCTTTATGACTGGAAAAGTTTCCGCGGGATTTTAAGAAATCTAAATCTATAATATGAAGGTTGACACCACAGGTAATTCTTTGTGTGACATATTACATAATACGATTATTAAGGGGTTATGGAATACGAATTTAAAACGCAGAACCAACAGAATATTACTCGTGATAAGTATAAATAATATAATTGTGAGTGGAAAAACAACATTTGCGATCCCTTGGAGGGTAGACATAAAAATGTTCATATTAAGCTCACAACTCGTGTCTCGGGGGACGCTACACGTTCTGGTGGATCCATTTCATGTTTCATACACTGCAGTGTTGCTTTTTACCACTGAGATGATATCTGTAGATGTAAAAACCTCCACATATTGCTAGAGACAAATCTAGTGAAGTGGAAAAACGCATGCAGTCTTTAGCATTTTGATATAGATGTGGCGCTACCCTAATAATGTATTAGAATATGAAATTCCGCTACACATTAAAATATTAGTAGATTGCTAGATTTATCCCGTAATCTAAAGAATAATAAACCGGCCAAGTGCGAGTCGGACTCGCGCGCTGAGAGTTCCGTACTCGGGTATTTTTTTCGACATGTTGCACGATAAATCAAATAGTTTTATTTATAAACATAAATAAAAACTGTTTTAGAATGTACAGGTGAAACCCTTTCATACGATACCACACTGTGTATAGTTGTCTTACTTTGAAAATTTAAACACATTTTAATTTTTTTTAAATGATGTAACCACAAATTCACAGTTTTCGGATTTATTCCTTTACTTGTGCTATAAAGACCTACCTACCTGCCAAACTTCATGGTTCTAGGTCAACGGGAAGTATCCTATAGGTTTTCTTGACAGATACGACGGACGGACGGACAGACAGACAGACAACAAAGTGATCCTATAAGGGTTCCGTTTTCCTTTTGAAGTACGGAACCCTAAAAAGCGCCGACGTAAGCTTGGAATCAACAAACCTCTAAAGAGAACATTTAAAAACAGATCATGCATCTGGGTATTGTAATGAATAAGAAAAATGCAAGTCTAAGAAACACCATCTCTTGATTTAAGTATTGTACGCTCCAGTAATATTACCGTATTTCTTTGTATTAGTATATAACCGTATACTAGACCGTAGATATCTAGTATACAGCCGTACCGTAGCTGAGCTACGACATCTCGCAAGCCGTAGCTCTGCTGCAGTACGGCTAACTCAGTGATCAACATTGATTGATAGCCACTAAGCTCATTTGTCTGACGTTTATTTCAATCAATTGAAGGTTTTCCTCGAAATCTTATCAGTGAAGTAGCATGTAGAATCAACCAATATTAAATGGACTCGGTGGCTATCATTGATCCAGAGTGTTAAACACTGAGTTAGTGAATCACCGCGCTCACGCGGGTACATGATTCATGTGTACATTATGTTTTTAAGTTACTTCATAACAAGAGAAAGTCATCTTTAAGATTATTACGCAGGTACCTATGTTTAATAATCTTGGTATTTCATATTGAGTTTTGCTCCAAAGTTTAGATAAATCAGCAGCTGTTACTTTCTAAATATTGTATGTACAGTAACTATTAAAGCGAAAACACTTATAACTATTAAATTCACATAGTTTTTATGTCATCTCAATATCTTTGCTTGTTTTAAATTATATTATCAGAAGATGAGGTAGCTATCTTCTCATCAAAAAGAAAAACTCCTAAGTTTGGTTAACGTCAACATAACACTACAAAAACAGAAATAAATCGATTTCCTAAACATGCTTGCAATTTTATCTGTGTTTTTAAGGCGAAATTTGTACACAAAAGAAAATGCTTCAATGTAGGCGAGTAATTTTAAAAATAACAAACGAAAAAGCTAGCTCATTTTACAAAGAAAATTGAACGACCATCCAGTAGGTACCTATCATGTAGATCTGCGGAAACAAGGCTTTTTGGTCCAAGAGCTGACGGACTATTTTAAGGAGGTTTATATCTCTTGAAAATGCGTCGGTATCGGAATGAAACGTGCGTATAAGTATCTAGAAGGATTTATCTATATTTGCGTGGCGGTGCCGGTGCGTATTGTTAGCTTCCCCATGTGTAGTAGCGAAAAAAGGTGTACTACATAGCGCAAGCTTCACATTGTACCATACGATTTATCTAGCTACCGGACTTATAATATGGAGCAAAATAAGCCCCAACCTAATTCGATGTGTGTAAAAATTTAAAAAGGAATGAGAGTAATTTAGCGTTCATTAAGTATTTAAAATATTTCTAATGAAGCTACGATGGAATGAATGAGGATAGAATGAGGAAATAGAGAGTATGCACCTGTGTTTGCGCACATCTTGTGTACGTCATGCCCAAAATCCGTCAGCTCTTGGACCTTTCTTTGCATGTCCGCAGGCCCCGACAAAACGTCGGAAGAGATTTCTCCACTCTAAATGTGATTGAAGTGCTGTCCTGTGCGTTGTCGCCTTTTGCCGGACTGATTCGCTTTCAGTACAAATGGCTTTTTTGTTTTATTACATGGTATTTTATCAAACCTTTCTCTACCTAAAGTCTGGCCATATTTGATATTACATTTATGTTACCGACTGTTTTCTTAAATATGTAACTTGATTTAACATTTTCATTAGCTCTCATATTTTTAAGCACAGCGTGCCTCGGGTAGAGCCATCTCTACTTGATCGGCCTCAAATCGAGGCACTACCCGTGCTTAAAACCGTAGTAGCCTCTAGTTGATACTGATACTAAATCTACAAAATATATACGTTGTTGAAAAACTTTCTCACATTTCTAAGCGCAGCGTGCCTCGGGAAGAGCCACATCTCCACTTGAGTGGTCTTAAGTCGAGGCACAGTTTGTGTCTAAACTCGCAACAACCTCTATTCATTCGAAATCTACAAAATACTTTGTCGAAAAACTAATTATAATTTAGTATAGATATTTGTTACAATTATTGATTTCATGAAACCACATAACAACAGTATAATTAGCAGAATTAAAACCATATTAGCCTATTAGCCTCGAACCATGTTAGCGAAGCTTAATCCGAATGTTGTTGAACAAATACCTACACGGGATTTTGAATATGAGCGAATAAACTCTTTCCAATTTGCCAACTGATTTAAAATCTTTAATGTTAATATGTGTTTTGTAAACAGTTTTAAATGAAATAATTTAATGATCAGACTAAGTTTATTTTTGCAATCGATTTTTAAGCGTTTTGAGGGTCTTTATAATCTGTTTTTTTAAGTCTGCTGAGTTTCTCACGATTTTATTTCGTTGAAAAACATTAAAATAAATTAAGTTAAAAGATTACTTACCCTCAATACATATGTTGTTACCAAAATTCACGTTAACTTCAAAGTTACACCGGACCAACAGGCTGATTCGCTAACTCAGTGTTCAATGATGAATGATAGCCACCGATCTCATTTGACATTGATTGGTTCTACGTTGCTGCTTTACTGAGTGATATGAAAATGATTTTTCGTAGAAAACCTTCAATGGAATAAAAATAAATGCCAAATGAGCTCGGTGGCTATTATTCATCGCTGAATACTGAGTAAGCGAATCAACACGCAATGCACGGGATTATTCATGAACGAAATGAAAGTCATTAAACTCATTTAACTTTAGTTGGTACTAAAATTTTATACTACACTGAGCGATATATGACTTATACAAAATAGCAAACCTTCAGTGGATTAAAAATATATTATATTATCAAATTAGTGGCTTTCATTCCGAACCAGTAGTCGAGTAGCTACCTTGTCTTAACCTTTCATCTTATAATGCCATATGATATACCTAAATAAATTAAGTTTGTGTTCAATATGTCTATTTAAAACATAGAGATACCTGGATACTTAAATTTGTTAGTTATTATATTAGAATTCTATATACCGCGAAACAAAGTTCGAGTAACGAATATGCCTGCAGACACATTTCACACTTGTTGACACAGGTAAATGTTTGTCCAAAGGGAGCAAGTGGGAGGGCGTAGGTGTACGAAGGGAGTCGTATCATTGTTTATCATAAATTATAAAGCAAATATGTTAATCCCAGGAGTTAAAGGTAACTGGGATAGTTCATAGTCAGTACGTCGTGCGCATTGGAGAAATAAGTAATTTTGTCGAGAGATACCTAGGTACCTATTTTAACATGATCATCTTCAACGACATGCTAATCAGGAGTTAGATTATTATTAAATCGGTGTTGTTCTATTTAGGTGTAATTTTACGCTATGGGGAAGTACAATAGCAACTTAGAGGATTTCCTAACCACATCACTCACACTCAGCGAATGATTTTCCTAGAGTCAGTCACACTTCAAACTATTGAAGTTGTGTCATACAACTGGGCAAAAACTTTGGGGAGACGGATATATTATTATGTACTAACTGTAATACATATATAATATGTATTTTATGTATAACCTATCTTTTTGTCATCATTTCGCAGCGTAGGTATAGAATGTAGTAGGTATGAGGCATGTGTTAATATTATGGTAGCATGGCAAAAATATTTATATGGCGTGATAAACATCGTTTGAATGAACACTCAGAACTAAAGGCTAAACCAAACAGACAGCATGATGCTGGCGATGGCGATGCATGATAGACGGACTGATCAAAATTTTTATCGATTTCGATATGGCGAATTACAGAATTATGGAGTACATAACTCCGTCACAACCGCTTTTAAGGTAGTTTGGAGAAAATTTGATGACTAGTTTTGGAGATAGTAGACACAACTCCTCAACGGCTAAGAGCAAATTAATCGCGATCAGTGCAATAGCTTTAGTAAAAAATAAACTTTAACCATTATATTAATATATTATAGCTTATAATACATTACGATTTCTTCCTATAAGCAACTGGTTCGTATTCGGTAAAAAAATTTGGCACCTAAACTTTTTAGTGCTGTTTAATACGGGTTTCATTGTCATTTGAAGACATTTCACAAAGAAGTAGTAAAAATAAAAGACGCAGAAGTTGCAAACTTAGATTCTAATATAACACATTCATAGCTATTTGTCTATAGAATAGAATGACTCCCCGTGCGATGCGGCCGGTCGCGAACGAAGCGAGCGCAAAAATTTTTCTTGGTTTTTACAGACAAACTATAAAATTAAAAAATCTATTTTTCCTTATACTTTTTTACCACCGAGGTTTTCGCGATTTTGCGAGATTTTCCGTCTGCCCTTGGCTAAGGGTAGGATCGACCTTGCGTCATACAGCTGCAGTTGCCTTAGCAGAGCATTGTCGTCGTACGTTGTGTACGTTTCAAGCTTAACACGTACGACACGTTTTTATTTAAATTAATTTCGAAGGTAACAGGGAAAATCGGTCCGGGACGGCTGCTGAATAACTCACTGCGAAAATGTTATTCTGTATCCGCAGAGAGCTTTTCGATAAAAAATTATACGGACGAAAAAGTGCTATTTTTGGAGCGATATCAAGAAAATGTTGGCTTTAGTTTTTTGATAGGTATGAATTGAATTTTTCTAAATGATTTTCATATCACGAAACAGAATAACTTCCGAAATAGAGTTAGGAATGGTTTTTTTTAAATTTCATTCTAACACTAGGTATTTCGGTTTTTGGTTTTATTAGAATTTTCTGTATTTAAGCATGGTATAGGTATTTTGTATTGATATCACGTATTTAGTTTTAATTTATTGTACTTAAGAATCGTTCCGACTTTGTATGTATCAACTTACATAAACCTTCTTCGTGGAACTTTTTTAATTATGGCATTGAATTCCACAAAGTTTAGAACTTACAAGCGAATAAACAGGGAAACGGGGAAATTTTACTATTGTTTTACATAACGACATAGATTAAAAAAAAATTGGCTCATATAAGCGAGCGCCTTTCGACGTAAAAAGGAAACTTCGAAGAGTACTCGGGGAGTCTTCACATTGGTCTAGGTATCAAACGTAGCTTGCCAAGTTCAAACTTAAAGGAAAATTAATCCACGAGCCATGCGAAAACATTCATCGAACTTTGAAAGCTCTAAAAGAATCTGGTAAGAAGACTTGCAAACTTTTCAAATGCTCTTTCAAATATGCCTGCATAATATGAAACGCGAATAAAAATTGTAATTTGTCGTTGTTTGTGTGAATTGTTCTTTTATCTGGCTATCGGTCGACGCCGATATCAATCTATCCGTAATTTGTCGATAAGTCACTTAGGCCTCATTCGCGCGAGAGCTTTTTTAACGTCCGTTAAAAAAGAACAAATGCATTCCCATTGCATATTATATTATATTTTTTAAGATTTTTAGTTTTAGGTTCATAATTTTCATAATTTAGATATTAGATGTTCTGAAATATACGTAATACATATTTAAAATTCCACTGAATAAAAAATCAGACTTTACGTCTGACGTCACGTTGCATCGTCGTGTATGTATGTCTACTACCGTGTATGTATGTATACACGATTCTAGTGGCGCCTTGTATCACTTCCGTATTTCCACACATAATTTAGAGCTTTCGGCACGGTACATATACAATTTAAAATCAGATAGCGTGTCACTGGGTAGGCGACGTGAAAAAAGGCAATAACCCGAGCAAACGACACGTAAAACCCAGGGAACCCTTTTAAGAATCAAATGGCCGTGGGGACATTGTATTGTTCGATGAAAATTTTTGAATAAAATTGCTAAAAGGAGCGCTAAATATTGGTTTATAAAAAAGTTTGCTAATTATCTTTTTACATTGGATTATAGCTTAGTAATTTATTCCTTCTCATTCTGAGAGGAGACCTGTGCTCAGTAGTGGGTCGGCTATGGGTTGATCACAATGATGATGATGATGATGAAATATAGCGGAAAAAGACACGAGTGGCCAGTTACCGTACAGACAAGTCGACAAGACTTAAGGCCGTTAAGAATATAAAATGTAAATAGTTATAAGATTAATGTTAGTAAATAAATAAATTAGATGTCCGACTGAAAGACAGACAGGTAATATTATGAAAGTACAAGGATTTTTTGCTAGACTATTTAACTTCGACGTTGATAGACATTATTGTAAGTTTAGATTTAAATTATGAATCTACCGGCTGTATCTCGCACTAATACAACCGGTACATTACGAGTTGATGCCCGCGACTTCGTCCTCGTAAGTTTAGGTTTTTCAAGAATCCTGTGGGAACTCTTTTATTTTCTGATAGAAAAATTGTCGGCATACAACCTATCTCTGTACCAAAGGTCAGAATCGGTTAAACGGATGGGCCGTGAAAAGGTAGCAGATACACATTTGCATTTATAATAGGTACTATAAGTATGGATTTAAGGTGCTCTAGACCTTAATAATTAGTTCATAAAATTGAACTGTTTATTCAAATAAAAAACGAGACAAAGTTAAGTAAATATGTAGCCAACACATGGGTACAAAAACTGCATGCCAAGAGCATTTTACAAAGGAAAATTGAACTACCGAAGAAAAGTCCTTAGCTACCGTAGAGAAATCTTGTTTTCCTCAATCTACTTAGGATTCTAATCTTATGCAGATCTAGATTTTCCTCGCACTTCGCTGTCCTTTGCTTCTTTGCGAGGCGCGCTCTTTTAAACCTAAGCCGAGATTTCAATCACTTCAGTGGCCTCTCGTCGCATAGGTCGTTATATATTGATAAACATAACACCGTACAAAAATTTTAATTATATTGAAACAAAACTTCTTTAGGTTAGAGTAACTTACAATATCTTTTTTGGGATAGAATATAATTTGATTGGATAAAATTCAACGTCAGCTCCACCGAAAATGGCAGCCCAATAGAACAGCTGTTTTCAGGCCGATATATTTTACGAGGTGATGCCGATTTGCTAAATAGTGACGTAGATTAAAAGTCCTTCCAATTTTCAAAAATTGAATACCGCAGCATTTTAAAAAAAGCTCGCTATTGTTGAAAACTATCACTGGTAGTGCGCTTTCAACTTGCGCTAGTATGTTGACTCTACGAGTACCTAGAAGTATGCCCGTGCATAGCGCATGAAATCCAGTGGTGCAAGCAACAACTACCAATCAGCGGTGTTCCCAATAGACTACTACTGCAAATGTTCATAGGCGGCGGTAATACTAATCACTTAACATTAGGTGACCCGCCTGCTCGTTTGCTCGCTATTTTTTATAAAAAAAAAAAATAACAAATAATGCAGTCTTGAGAGTCAGAGAGTCTTGCATTCTCTCTCTCGTTTGTGACGCACACGCAATAAAAATAAAAAATCGGTACAGTATAAAATACTTTTATCAAATCGTTGTCTTCATTTTTAGAACAAAAGTAACCAAAACTATTTAGGTACGTTCATGACCACAAACTAGGCAACTACTTAGTTAACGAATGTTGGTCATCCATAAAATGGGTAAACTTTAATCTTTGCGCATTACCGTTTTATGTTCTATGCTCCAGTGTTAGAGTTGCCGGTCCGTTGGGTAAAATAAATCTGAGCAATTAAAAATTTACTGGGTAGTCTGCCTGGCCATAGAATTAACTAAGAGAATTAAAGAGATCCCTTGGGCTTTTGGTGTCATTTGCTCGGATTACCACTGTTTACCCCTTTAAGCCTATAATTTATATTCCTAGAACTATCCTATGCCGCCGACTTCGTCCGCCTGACTACATAAATTTGAAACACCTATTTTACCCCCGTAGGGGTTGAATTTTAAAAAAACTTTTTCTTAGCGGATGTATACCTACGTCATCAAGCATGCCAAATTTCAGCCCGATCTGTCCAGTAAATAATTTAAGCTGTGCGTTGATAAGTCAGTCAGTCAATCAGTCAGTCAGTCAGTCGCCTTTCCTTTTATAAGTATATTTAGATTATAAATGTTGATTTAGTGTTAAACTTTTGGTTAGAGTTGAGTAGAGTCTCCGGTTGGTTATTGAGTCTATTACTGGTTCGATAATTCATCATCATCATGATCAACCCATTGCTGTCTCACTACTAAGCACGGGTCTCCTTTCAGAATGAGAAGAGTTTGAACATTTGAGAACTTTATGGAGGACTCTCAGGTGTGGAGGTTTCCTCACGAATGTTTTCCTTCACCGTTAAAGTAAGTGATATTTAATAGCTTAAAACGCACCTTCCGATTAAGATCTGAAGTCTTAACCACTAGGCAATCACCGCTACCGCTGTTATAAAATACCTACTTCGGCCTAATAGAAGCATTTATTTTATTTTATTGTAGCAAATTAATTAGCATACTATTATGGAGAAATAAAGTTTTTATGAAGCTCGAGCTACAACTGACGTCCATTCATAATATTTCATTAGCACGATTCCAATGCAACCGGGAATAATTCAAATCAGCGCATTTTAAACTTTTGCTTCGATACTGATGCAAATAGAATATAAATAGAACATAAAAAATTACAAACATCAAATTCACTGAACCGCAGAGTAAGCAAACCAATTAGTTTATTGATAGCTGATGTTAGAAATAATCGGTCAAGTGTGAGTCAGACTCGACACGAAGGATTCCGTACCATATAGTACAAGTAATAACATTTTTTATTTTTTTCTAAATTTTCATAGAGTTTATTTGTATGTAGTTATAAAAATAGAGTGGTTCTATTTCTGTAAGGCCTTAAAAATCGTATTATGATCCTTTTTTGTCGGTTAAAGGATTAAAAAAGTCAAATCAGCGGAGTAAATAGCACGTAAACCTCTAGGGATCTTTTCAATTTTTTTTGCCCAGAACAGCCTGGTTAAGGAAAAATTTAATTGGCCCAAATCGAATAACTTCCCTCACGGGGCCTATTCTGTAAAAGTGAGATAAAGCGTTAAGCGCGAACGATTTTATTTCTCTATTTTCTACGTGATCTGCCTTTCTAGTAGATTCGTATTCATATAGAACATTTCCTTTGTAATCGTTTTCATGTTTGGTCGACTAAATCTTGACTACAGGCAATTTCAAAAGATCTCTTCGGTGCGTTTATGTCCACCATAATAAATCATTATGATATTTCATATCTATAGGTACTAAGTAAGTACAAAATATATATATATATATATCTCTCTCTCTCTGCATCATGTTCTTAATTTCTGAGGGTCATGACCTCTTTCCATTTATCATAATAGTGATAGGAGTTCTTTTGGTACAATAATATAGAGAGGTGGGTTCCCAGATCCGTTCACGTACAACTTGACCAAGAGGACGAGATTTTGACTCTTAGGTTTTTACAGTTATTATCAGATGTTAGTGACACTTATCGGGAGACTTAGTTTGCTCTCCGAGGCAAGGAAGAATCGGACTTTCAAAATCGGTCACCCATTTAGTTACTGTCTTGGGTGAACGTTGTTTAACAATCACAATCGGTTGATGTACGCTGGAAAAACACTAGTATGAAGGGTTCTTATAATCATAATATTTTCTCGATTGTTACCATAATACTTACTAAATTCTAGGCACATTATCTCTAGTAGTACTCGGTAGTAAGAATAAAAATAGGTACGTACTTGTCTCATAGATGTTTACGATGCTGGTCGAGATGTAATAACTTTCTAGCCGAGTGCGCTGGGACCGACTTGAACACAAACTTTTTGTCGTTATTTGTGGAGGACCGAAGAAAAACTCGCCTAAGTAAGGCCTTGCGGTACTTTGTTTGTAACTATGTGTTGTTAGACTTTTTCAGTCACTTTATCTCACTATGGATATCATTATACGAACCAACAGTCACTTAAAACTAGATAAAGGGTGGTTATCAATTGAACATGTGTTATTCAAATGAAAGCTATTTAACAATAAAAGTCACAGTTTAAACAAATGTAAATTAAAAATTTATAACACCCCCGACAAGTGAAGGTTACAGTAACTAGAAAAGAGCTGTTAACTTTCAAACGGCTGAACCGATTTTCTTCGATTATAAATAAGAAAACTCTCGATCAAGCCACCTTTCAAACAAAAAAACTAGATTAAAATCGGTTCATTAGTTTAGGAGCTACGATGCCACAGACAGATACACAGATACACACTTCAAACTTATAACACCCCTCTCTGTTTGGGTCGGGAGTAAATAAAGTTCCCTATTACGCGGTCTTAAAAATTTACATACAAATCTTTGAGCCCCTGTAATTTTAAAACTACATATTTTTAGAAAAATCTAAAACACCACAGACACAGATATTAGTTTCTAGAATATGTCTGCAAAATTTCATGGACTTTGGTTGCTTAATATTCAAATGAAATTGGAACTACGATTGTATGAAGCGAGTGACGGAGTGAGCCCTGTTAACAATAATAATTTATTATGGCTTGACTTTGTCCCTGAAACTATTAGAAAAGATTGGTTTACCTAAAATATGTGTAGGTACAGGTATAACTAGGCCGTGACCCTCATCCATTCATTTCTATTCTTAGACCTCATTTCCAAGTGAAGTTCAAGAAAAAATTAAAGATGGTAAACCGGAAAGGTCAAGTGTCATCTCGTTTCCCACTAAATAATTGTACCTACGTAGTTTTTTGTTTGTTTTGTGAAAACTGTGCGGTCGTAATATTTTGTTAGGAAATCAAACTCATTTATGCCGCCATATAAATTAAAAAAAATAAAGAGTAGGTACATAGTGTTAAGTATATAAGGAGCCCTTCGAGTGTGAGTCAGTCTTGACTGGTTTTTATTTAACCCATATAATATACTCAGCAACGCACGAATACTAAGCAGTATTTTCTTAAATATACCAAACACTAATACAATTCTATTCTACGTATATACCTTGAAACATGCTAAGGTGTAATGGTAGTGGGTATCAAACGACTGGGTTGGCTCAGCGTAGCGACAGGCAGTCGTATGATAATATAATTAAATTACCCCAAATCTCTTGAACGTAATCCGAATTTGATTGTATGGTTCTAAGGTTGCAATAAAGTTGGGAAGAACGCCTTTTTATCGATCTAGTAATTGAATATTGTCGAATGGAATATTTCTAGTGTTTGTGTTATTATCACGTTTCAAAAAGTAATTTAAATACAGAGCCTTTTTTCTTTATTTCTCTTACTTCAAAGATGATGTAGAAATATGTTTTTTTGAAATGTTATATTGTTGGACGGTCGGAAAAATCATTGTCTTACCGAGATTTTCAAAAAACAATTTTGGATACAGACAGCTTTTAGAAAAATACTAACTCGTACCCATTTAATGTAAATTTTTTGTCGTTAAATTATCTATATAACGGTCAGAATCACATTGAAATCCGTAAGTAGGTATAGAAGTTCGGTCCTTAGACTCGTAGACTTCGTCCGCATGGAAGGAATTAAGTTTTGAAAAACCTCGTGGGAACTCTTTAATAAAAACTAATCTATATTCATCTCCAGGATGCAAAATATCTTTCTAGGTAATCCTCAAAATCGGTTAAATGAAAATGAAATGAAAAAGTAACAGATAGAGAGATTTTTGTATTTATAATAGGTACCTATTAGTATAAGGATGTGAAGAGAAAGTATCTCTAGTTATAGGCAATCTTATGTACAATCACGTGTCAGAAGTCGTTAGTTGCCTTCCGCCCTTTACTTATATCCTGAAACCGCTTTTCTAAGGTAAAAAGGAGACGTGGATGAAACGGCAGGTAAGACCCAGTGGGCCGATAGGGACGTGCCCGATAACGTAATTAAATTAAACGAAAGGTCCTGGACGCAATCAGGTTTTACGCAAATTGGAAATGGTTTCAACGTGTCGATACGTGATGGTTCGGATCTGAAAGAAAAAGCGGGAGTTTTTTTGTCAAACGAAAATTTTTATTCAGTTAAAAACGGAAAGGTAATTGGGACAAACTGAAGTAATTTTGTTTTTTTTTTGTATTGAGGTATTTAATTTTAAAATTCTTTAGAAACGTTATTCAAATTTAGGGCTATGCATTTGTAGCTATTTTTTTTCTAATTTAAAACATTCGTACACTCTAATTTTCTTTATTTACTTATATAAAAGAACAAGTGTAAATTAAAAATTTATAACACCCCCGACAAGTGAAGGTTACAGTAACTAGAAAAAAGCTGATAACTTTCAAACGGCTGAACCGATTTTCTTGGATTATAACTAAGAACACTCTCACTCAAGCCACCTTTCAAACAAAAAAAAAACTAAATTAAAATCGGTTCATTCGTTTAGGCGCTACGATGCCAAAGACAGATACACAGATTACACACGTCAAACTTATAACACCCCTATTTTTGGGTCGGGGGTTAAAAACCTACTAACTCACAACGGCCAACATACCTACAGCTCAAAATACTGTCTGGGATTTGATTAATCGGCTATCGCCACAATCTTCGGCTGAAGCCGAAGGTTTAATAACCCTTTAGGGCGTTTGTGCACACATTCGTATTCAATTCGTATTCGTTTCTGTAACAAGTGTAAATTAAAAATTTATAACACCCCTGACAAGTGAAGTTTACAGTAACTAGAAAATAGCTGATAACTTTCAAACGGCTGAACCGATTTTCTTGGATTATAGCTAAGAACACTCTCGATCAAGCCACCTTTCAAACAAAAAAAAACTAGATTAAAATCGGTTCATTAGTTTAGGAGCTACGATGCCACAGGCAGATACACAGATAAACACGTCAAACTTATAACACGCCTCTTTTTGGGTCGGGGGTTAAAAACCTACTAACTCACAACGGCTAACATACCTACAGCTCAAAATACTGTCTGGGATTTGATTAATCGGCTATCGCCACAATCTTCGGCTGAAGCCGAAGGTTTAATAACCCTTTAGGGCGTTTGTGCACACATTCGTATTCAATTCGTATTCGTTTCTGTAACAAGTGTAAATTAAAAATTTATAACACCCCTGACAAGTGAAGTTTACAGTAACTAGAAAATAGCTGATAACTTTCAAACGGCTGAACCGATTTTCTTGGATTATAGCTAAGAACACACTCGATCAAGCCACCTTTCAAACAAAAAAAACTAGATTAAAATCGGTTCATTAGTTTAGGAGTTACGATGCCACAGGCAGATACACAGATAAACACGTCAAACTTATAACACCCCTCTTTTTGGGTCGGGGGTTAAAATACGATTTAAAGTGGCCGTCATACAAAACGTACGTAACTTTCCACCACTAGCGTCCGCAAAACGATTTTTCCTGTTATGCATGAAATTAATTTACATAAAAACCGTGTTAGCTAGTGCGTGTGTTAATAAAAGAGTTTATCACGTCATAAAATGTTTTCCTCCTGCGTATCACGCGTTACAACGGCTGTAAAGGGCGTTACGACAATGATTATTTTATAAGAAATTTTATTCACTCGTAAAACGTAATAAAAATAACTATTTACTTACTAGGTACTTAGGGCGTAAAGCTCTGTATCATAATTTTTCCTGCCCCAATCGTAAAAAAGTATGAAGTGTCTAGTAGAGGCTTAAGCGGCGTTGTATAAGGCTACGGTTATGGTTTTCCCCGTGTAACTAAGCGCGTTTATGTTGGCACTTGGTACGACAATTAATAGTATAACAGGTGAAAGAGCCGTTGACCTTTCGGATTTCAGTGCGTTCCTTGACCGTTGCTCAGTGAGACTTTTGTTTACTCCTATGGCAACACTGTTCCATACGCGCCAAAGAAATAGAAATCGTTGGCACATACGTAGCATGGATATTTTAAATGTCTTTGTTAGAAAACCCTTGAACTACAGTTAGGAAATTCTCGGTTTGATCCTGAATCGACGATATTATATTAAATATTAGGATATGGGTGACGTGTAATCTAAAAAAATAGGCGTTTATTAGGCTACCTAGCGTCAAATGTAGATGGGTGCAGATCATATCATAACATTTCCTGCTGATATCTGACGGGGCCAGCGTCGCCTTAATCGGGGTTTTCTATGCCTTAATCTAAAAGAGGGAAGCTAATGGTGTCCTGTCCCCTTACCATTAAAAAGCGGATTTTACGCTGAAGGTAGCATCCATCCATAGTCACGGTTAAACCTATACTTATAATGGAAATTACGATAGTTTAAACGTTAATAAGTTATTAGGTTCACAATTGTAACGCCACGCCGCCTCAGCCAATCGCAACGCGCCAACGCCAACCAGACTATCCGAGTCAAGCCAAGCTGGCCAATCACCGCCTGTTACAGCCGATAACCGCCAAGACGGCCAATCATAGCCTACTGCCGCCATGACAGCCAATCAACGCCAGCGCCATTGACAGCCGAACGCAACTCCGCCACCACTGCCGAATGCCTTCGGTGGGGATAACGCCATATAAAGCTATGCGAGCTCACTTTTAGGATTATTGTTCTATCGTACGCATTGTAAGCTGAAACTATGTCCATTTGTGTAAACAAGTGTAAATTATATAAATAGTAACAAAGTAACAATAGTAATAAAGCAATGAGTGATTTGTATTAGTGTGTTTAGTGAAGTGACATAATAAATTTGGGCGATTATACTGATTTGCTCTTTTTATTTAAACCCACTGTTTCATCTCAGAAGTGGGATTAATAAAGAAAGTTATGATGCATAATCGCGCCAATTAACGAGTCGGCAAAGACATGCCATCTACTTTGTTCATCCGCAAGGATGAAACGAATCATCGTGTAAAAATCAAGCGACAATGAAGATCGTCCACTTCTGGGGCCCGGAAGGTCCTTAGAAGAGTTTTGAACCGGAGGTACATTCATCTGCAGCGTGCATGGTTTCTACGCCCGATGGCAACCTACCCTCAACTTCTACGCGTAATAACTGAGGTATGATCCATCCATTATTCCATTTCTAATCCCGTTTTTAATGATATTGATGCATAGTGTAATGAGGTTGATTGTGTTTGTAACCTCTACTGATGAGATGACCGTGAAAGGTTAATATTGCTAACACCCTGTTTGAGGTTATGAAATTAGTATTAGAGCACGCGGGTTATGATAGGTGGTCATTATACGCTCGCGGATAGTGAATGGTTTGAGTGATAGCTGAAGATAAATGTAACTATAATTTGTGGCATATCTGACCGTCAAATAAAGGTTTAGGTTTAAAGATGTTTAATTCTCATAAAAACAAAAGTCATTTACATAAGAACTTAATTCTAAGAAAATAAAGTTTACAATATTCGCCATTTAATTAAGTACTCATTCAGCGCATTTGTTGAAGTAATTCGCATTACTCATAGTGTGAGCAGCTAATTCAGTTTTAAATGGATTGAATGAGTGTACATTTTTTTTATGTGTGCAGGTATTTTGATGTACAGTTTAGCTCCTTCATAGGTAAGGGTTTTTCTGCCATAAATTGTTCTAGTTTTGGGTAAGGCAAGGTAACTAGCTCGACGAGTTTTAGTTTTAATTTTTGTAAACGTGATATTTGTGTGTATTGTTTTATTTACAGTTTTCCTAACAAAAATACACGTGTTGTATATATATAACTGATGAAATAATGGCGGTGAATACTAATGCTAAAATTGCAACCGATTGATTTAGTCAACTTTTTATCGAATCAGGTAAAAACCCGTTCAACCATCCACTTTTCACGTTGCATCTCGCCGAGATACCCGCAATTTGAATTCGCAGTTTAATTCTAGAAAACGTACTTAGTGGGTTAGTAGTAGTGCTTTCCAGTATGTGGAAATTATGACCAAGTGCTACCGGTACGAAAAAGTTAACAAGTAATTCAATAAGTTAAATAATAAAAAATAAAAACTCCCGACTGCAGTTTGCGCTGCATATTTTTCGGCTCTTACATTAAATCGTATAAAATCCACCACATTGATTGTTTAAAGAATTTTATATATCCATTGACACACACGCCATCAAGACGAATGACGTATCATTTATCAAAATCGGTTAAAATTGTTGAGTGGTTATGAACTGACATAAATACATACTGATCAGGAATTAATTTAAAAAAAAAAGATCTAGTATATCGGATGGTAACAATAGTTCTCAGACTACCCGCAAATTTCAACCAGAAGTTTTCAAGAAACAAGCTTTGACGCTATTAGTGTTTTTATTTGCACAAGGCTCAGTTATAGTATAAGGTTCTATAAACCTTTAAGGTTATTTTTTTCGCGTCGTCGGTGATATTCCCGCTGCAGTCATACAGACAACACGGGGTACGTGTGGGGTACCTGTAAATTATTTTTAAGGGTACAATAATATCATTTACTTCAGAATCGGTTGATGAACACTTTCAGTGTGCTCAAATCCAGTTTTGCATATAGCATGGCGATCGCAATTTGAATGTAAAATCGAATTGTTTTATGATGTTCACTTTTGAGTTTCTTGTGAAATTGATTTTCATGTGGTTATATGATTGTTATGTAATATGAATATAGATCTTCATAATTGGGGCAGACGTACTTTATGAATCGACTGGGAGCTACTTGTAGTCAAACAATAATATTGTGTTTATCTTTCTTTTCTCGGAATTTTTGGTGAGTTCGTGAAGTGCAAACGTCATCGCCTACGATGGTCACCACTGATGCTTTGCTGTGTGCTGTGTGCCTGATGCCGAGCGCGTCACTGCGAGGCACCACATCGTGGCGCGCTAACGATGCAGGGTTGCAGCCAATGGGTATCTATAAGCCGCCGCATTGTTGCCTATTTGGGGTGACATAAGCGCTGTTAAGCGTTTATGCTGTATGGTATGACTGTTCTTTTATTTTTACTAAAAGTTAGTGTTTATGAAGTCTGTACGTGTTGTAACTTGTAGTTTAAATCACATTCTTTGAATGATTGAGAGCATAGTAAGTAGATCTTACTCACGGCTTTGGAACTGTCTCGTATAATATACAAGCCAGTGGCACAGCGTATAAAAGAGTAAATACAAATAGGTAGTGTAATGTAGGCAGAATTGGGCACTTGGAGGAAACGTAATAATAACTATTACCAGTTAGATATCCTTATGATTTTGATAATGCTTGTGTCATTTTAGAAAAAAAGTAGTGCTTGTAGGCAGCATGTATGTTACGTACTTTTGCCAACTTTCAATCGAGTCAATTTCATCATTCTACCTTAAGATTGTCGGTCCAATCATAATGTAAGTAGAAAGTTCAAGTGGCACTTTTAATTATAACCATGATATAGCTTTGTGCCGTTCATTGTTAGTCAGGTGGACCGGACGTACCGTAAGAATTTTCACTAAGCCGACTAGACTGACGTTTTACATAATATCTTGAGTTCAGTTGGTGTTAGTATGCCTGCCTGGTTATGTAGCTTACATAGTAGGGAATAGGAATGGAATAGAAAACTGTTATTTGACTGATGATCCTGTATTACCTAAATTCAATCGTGAACTGTTTTCGGAATTACATAGATGCCGAAGTGAAGACAGTAGCCAAGTCTTACTTTCTGCAGCCAAGTCTTACTTTCTGCAGCCAAGTCTTACTTTCTGCAGCCAAGTCTTACTTTCTGCAGCCAAGTCTTACTTTCTGCAGCCAAGTCTTACTTTCTGCAGCCAAGTTTTACTTTCGGCAGCCAAGTTTTACTTTCGGTAGCCAAGTTTTACTTTCGGTAGCCAAGTTTTACTTTCGGTAGCCAAGTTTTACTTTCGGTAGCCAAGTTTTACTTTCGGTAGCCAAGTTTTACTTTCGGTAGCCAAGTTTTACTTTCGGTAGCCAAGTTTTACTTTCGGTAGCCAAGTTTTACTTTCGGTAGCCAAGTTTTACTTTCGGTAGCCAAGTTTTACTTTCGGTAGCCAAGTTTTACTTTCGGTAGCCAAGTTTTACTTTCGGTAGCCAAGTTTTACTTTCAATAGCCAAGTTTTACTTTCGGTAGCCAAGTTTTACTTTCGGTAGCCAAGTTTTACTTTCGATAGCCAAGTTTTACTTTCGATAGCCAAGTTTTACTTTCGATAGGAGTACTTTCATCTCGTTGCTCGTTGAGAGATCTCCCTGCAAGGATTTAAGTGAGATTCCTTTTCAAGTCAGAGTAATAGCATTCACAGCTTCACGAGAAGCTATTTACAAGCTATTTTCCTTTCTACAAGCCAGTCTGTTGACGGTTTTTCTTTCAAAAATGTCTCTAAAGTAAAACGTGGAAAAATAGTACAACTGAAAACGATAATAATTTATAAATTAAATAATGTTCTTTTGTTTCGTCTTGGTTTTAAAGTAGATAAGATTGCAGTTTAGATCACAGACCAATGGCATTGGATTAGAATTTTGTAGAGTTCATACTGACCACATTTTGTAAAACCATTTTGTAAGACAGCGAAAGGATATCGCTCATCAGTAGTGTAGGTACAATTTGATTATTACAGATGCTTTTGCAAAATTTGTTATTAGCCGAAAACGATCAGTTTCGTAGAATATTATACATAATTTGCCTTATTTGGACATCCTAGTAAACTTATAAAGTGAGCATAAGAATGCTTTTACTAGTAGACATTTTAGAGTTTCCGAGTGTCGACTGATTAATAGTTAGGTATGTTTTGACCTCCATGATACTACCACGAGCCAAGTGCCTAGTCAAGCCAAGCCAAGCACTAACCAGACCATGTTAAACGCGTTGTGCCACAGGTCCTAGCGAAACTGCGAATAAAATGATTGGACAAACTGTTAACTGATATTATTTGGACTACTGACAATACTCTCAATGAATGTGATATCCATAATTTGGTATTTACCTAGGTCACGATGCCATGTTTTTTTTTTTACTATTAATGTAAAATTAGCGAACTCGGGATGGTTATGCGTAACAAGGCAAATGCTCGGTAAAGAATAGCAAGCGATAGGATAAAGCTAACTAGATAATGTAACTGGCAAAATTAATATTTCATTTAATTATAACAAAGGAATTTAGTTATTTAGTGGCAAGTTCCCACAAGCATTGCGATAGAAGTAAACACTGATAGCATTTACTCAGGTTTATTTTCGTAACCAAGCTGGTAGGCATTAAGAGAACTCGAAGTGTTAAGGGGTTTCGAGGCTACGAAGCTTGTACATGCCTGAGCAGACTCTTTAAAGCCATATCACAGCGCCTACGGCTCTTATATCCAACAGTGCTAACTGTTCCGATAAATAACTTGAAACCGAAGACCTTGTTGAGCTATTGTCTACCAGAAAGCTAACCAAGCATTTTCCCATTGCGGGAGCAATTCATTGTTTCAGGACGGCCGAATGTAACGCCACGCCGCCTCAGCCAATCGCAACGCGCCAACGCCAACCAGACTATCCGAGTCAAGCCAAGCTGGCCAATCACCGCCTGTTACAGCCGATAACCGCCAAGACGGCCAATCATAGCCTACTGCCGCCATGACAGCCAATCAACGCCAGCGCCATTGACAGCCGAACGCAACTCCGCCACCACTGCCGAATGCCTTCGGTGGGGATAACGCCATATAAAGCTATGCGAGCTCACTTTTAGGATTATTGTTCTATCGTACGCATTGTAAGCTGAAACTATGTCCATTTGTGTAAACAAGTGTAAATTATATAAATAGTAACAAAGTAACAATAGTAATAAAGCAATGAGTGATTTGTATTAGTGTGTTTAGTGAAGTGACATAATAAATTTGGGCGATTATACTGATTTGCTCTTTTTATTTAAACCCACTGTTTCACAATGCTCTGAAATTATCATGTTTCGATACTCGAAATCAATCAAAATCGTTGATGAGATTAACGTCGTACTAAGAAAACTGATAAAACAAATATTGAAGAACACAAACAATATTTTGCTATCAATATGGGATATAAAAAAGTTAGCTTTCGAAATCAAAGGTCGCTATCTTTCAACAGAAAATTGAAGCGAACCTAGCTTAGTTTAGAAAAAAGTATCTATGTTGGTTAGTCCAATTTGATGCTGGCCAACTGAAATACTTTTCGTTTTCCACTAATGTCGTTTTTCTTCGAAATGGCTATACATTATCAGATTAGGAGGTAGGACTAATGCCAATCTGATGGATAGCATTAGTAACATGGACATTATCTTAGTAGAATGATTGATTAATCTAGATCTAGATTTGTGCTTAGTTTGTTTGATAGCGCAAAGGTGGATACAGAATATACCTAGATGTTATAATTAAATATTCAGACTTCGTAATATACTCTTAGAAGTCTTTTGCAAGATGAAGTTGTCAAAGGCCTAGGCATTACCTATTTATTATTAAAAAACTATCCTTCGACACGAACATAGATGGAATAGTAAGTAAATGCTAAAAATAACTAGGTTTTACATAACTGCAAACCTTTTGAGTTGTATCTCACTCTGATCCTTAAAATTGTTTATTTTGCCTTAATTCGTAACTTATTAGGATACGGCTCCAGCATTTGCAATCCATCCTGTATAGATTCAGTACAAAAAATCAAAAGCGTCCAAAGACGTTTCCTTTTTCTATTGACGGCTTATCAGAATAAAAAGACAGAATAAAATTCTTACAGGCAAAGACTGAGCTTTTTTAAAATAATCTCACTGGAAAATAAGCATTTTATCATCGAGTTTCATCAATTAGTATTATTTATCTTTTGGCCAATTTTTTCCTATTAGATAGGTATATAAAAAATTAATAAGTACTTAATCCTATTTACCAATACCCATACACATTAAAAATAAACCGTCTGGACCGTTGAACTTTCGACTAAAATTAATAATGAAACAAATATTCGCTTAAAGCTTTTATTTTCAAAGGAAATTCTAAATTGCTCGAACCCTTTCCTTTAATCTTATCCAAACAGAATCATGGCTGAAACAGTTTTATGCCAATATAAACTGAATTAGGCTCCCGACGATATAGATTAAATATTTTTCCTCGCTAAAACTTAATACCACGTTACTTACAAAGTCTTCTTGTGAATTTTAGGAAAGTAGTCGAACATTCTTTCAGAGAAAGTAATGTTGTATATTTTTATCGTTAAAACTTGTAATATCATGTTACTTTTGATATCTTTTTATAAGCCGAAACTTTTTTCAAAGAAATTCTATCTATTACTAAAAACTTGAATAAAATTGGTTCTATTCTTTTGAGATTAGCGCTAGATATAAGTCCAGGGATAAATCTCGTGAAATTTCGTGACTGAAAAATCGCACGTGGGATTCCGCTTGAATGTGTTGTATAGAAGTTGGAGAGATCCGTTTCTGCTCGGACAAAACACCAAAGAAAATTTCCGCACGCTTTTTCCGCCTTCGAATTTTCGCTAGATTTATTCTTGGACTAAACACAGTACAAATGGTAGGTACAAGGTCGAGTGCAGGCACACGTACACGTGGTCGTTCCCCAAATAGGTGGATATACAGGATGTAGCCAGAAAGCTAGGAAAAACTAAGCGTTATTATTATACAACCTTGAACAATAACCATTTGCATTAACTTAGTATTTTTCAAACCCACATTGGGTGTAAAACTTGGGTCAACGCCCCTCCTAGGATGCGGCATTGACTTCGAGTGGCCTATTTACGGAACGTTCATTGACCTCTAGCATCAGTCAGTAGTTTTATTTGCAACATATTATGAACTTTCAAAAAATACAGGATTTTTTATAATTTTTCTCGTGGATTTTGGTGGTATCTTATTAGTAATCATCAGTACTATGACCTGTCTTCATATTTGCTAGCATTTTGTTGCACCCTGTATTTAATCCGTTCCGCAACAAATACCTATATTATGTCAATTAATCTCTGTGTGTGAACGTAATGCCATCAACGAAAGTAGCTGGAGGAAATCGCAAAAATCGCAGTAAAAAAGAACTCATAACGAATGAGAAAAAAAAAACATAAACTCAGCTGAAAAACTTGATCTGTGATCTACATTTACTTTCTTGTTACTCTTAGTAACCCAAGTACAATCAGTGCGACACAATATCTTTCCCGTGGCCTTTGTGACGCTTTGTCGATAAAAAAACTGCGAGAAAGCGTAGCACTAGTTGTGTTTCGATGGTAAGGTAAAGACTGTTTGATATTATTGAATATAAAAATTAACATGGGTACGTATTGCATGGTTCTGTTCCTTTTAAAAATCACACAAACAAATGAGGATAATAGTTCTGAAGTGAAATTCTTTATATAAAATTATTAACAACACTGATAACGTCCCCGACTATTGAATCGGGGAAAACAGTGTAACAAAACCGGCCAAGTGCAAGTCAGCCTCGCTCACCGACGGTTCCGTACTCGGGTATTTTTCCGAGATTTTTGCACGATACATCAAAACCTATTATGCATAAAAAAAAATAAAAATCTGTTTTAGAATGTACAGGTAAAGCCCTTTCATATTATGATACCCCACTTGGTATAGTTATTTTACTTTGAAAATTGAAACACAATTTTTTTTTTCTGTGATGTAACCGCAATTCACGGTTTTCGGATTTATTCCTTTACTTGTGCTTTATCAACTACCTATCTGTCAAATTTCATGATTCTAGGTTAACGGGAAGTACCCTATAGGGTTTCTGGACAGACACGACGGACGGACGGACGGACAGACAGACAGACAACAAAGTTATCCTATAAGGGTTCCGTTTTTCCTTTTGAGATACGGAACGCTAAAAAACGACTGGTAAGGATTGTACGGACCTCATTACCCATCTAAAGGCTCGATAACGAGTATTCAAAGAGGATAGTTATCGAACTCTTAATGACTACAACCGATATCCGATCGCTCTATATACCTACTTGAAATTGAACAGGCCTCAAAGGATTGACTCTAATATTCTTCTATTTATAATGAAACTGATTGATCAACATAATATCAATGCACGGCTCTAGATAATGGAGAATTTGCATCTGTTTTCTATAGATAAAAGCTCTATCGGCAAGAATTTGAAAATATTAAGTTACAAGTGGTATAAAAAGGCAATCATCTGTTTGGTTATGTAGTCAATAGGTAGGTATTGATGTTGAGGTGTTGTAGGTAAATAGCTTCGAGTATCAATAAAATAATAGATTCATCTATGGTTTCACATTCATCAGTCACATCATATGGTTCATCAACTCACTAAATGACTGACGTTTTAAGGCTATCCTTGCCAACGATCCCCCGTCGATTTCCTACGTATGATATTATTGTTCTTATCTCTATCTGCCCTGGTTCGTGCATTCTCGGTTCCTAGATCGGTACATTTGTGATAACCAAATTTCAAATTGCTGTGATTGGCTGAATTTACCATGTTCTTGCTGCGACAGTGAGTTTGAGCCACTAGCGGAACAATGTTAGCCGGTCAGAAATGATTGCAATTAGTCAACCTGTTTGACGTCCGTGTTCTGTTTTCGATTACAAAAAAGAAAAAATTGTTGTTGCAATCATCAATTTTAGCAAATAGTGAAAGAGAGTCGGCCAATCAGAGGTCACAACTACCGTCACACTTTCTGTCACACTATGGCAGTAGGCATACCGAGTAATGAAAACAATTTTTCATTCTGTCTAGGTCGAAGTAGGGTTGCCACCTGGCTCTTTTTGATTTACAGGCTACCACCATCAAAAATACGGGGTTTAGATTTGAAGAAATTTGAAATTTTGAAGTATTTGAAGAATATATATATAGGCGGTGTTTCTCTCTGAAATGCATGGAAAGCCTATTTAGATATTTCAGTTTATTTATAAGTTTTGTATTTTTTCTCTGTATGTTGCCGTATCTTGATTGGTGAACTGTGTTTGCAATGTGGTTTTAAATAAAAGATTTATTTATTTAAATAGCTTTTAAAAACTCTTAGTGTTGTAAAGCAAAATGTTATACATTTCATGCATACAATCTTCTCATTTCAACTTAAAATTACATTTAATTTGTAATTCCACCTTCACAGTATCAATACTATGGCCGTAGCCAGGAATCGATTGCGGGAGAGGTTTTATTAGGGCCGGAACTGAATCCTGTCATGAGGAAAAAAACATTCGCTCAACTTTATGGGCTAATTACCTGGTTAGTGGAATTTCGCCTTTCAATTTGACAGTGAGATAAAATACAACAATAAAAAAGCGCGAGCGCAGTGAGCGTAAGTGTTTTTGGTTCAATACAGAAAAAATTAAAGTGAAAGGGAAACGAGTGTAGCCATAGCAAGATTTTATTTTTAAAGCTTCCTATCCATACTAATATTACGAATACGACAGTATATCTATTTGCCTATCTATTTGTTAACCTTTCACGGCCCATCTTCTTTACCAAAATTTTGGTACTTACTATTCAGAGGTAACTTGCATCCCAGACATTTTTTTTAGGCGACTTTTTAGCCCGGAAAATCCCCCACGGAATTTTTAAAAATCTAAATTCATGCAAACGAAATTGCGGGGTTTACACCAAGTAATAGAAATTCAAAGCGCGAGTGAAGTGAGCGCGAAATGTTTGATATATTTCCAAAAAAAAATTGGTAAGCAAATGCAAGAAATAGTGTAAGTATTATTTTAGGCTTAGGTTTTTGACGGCTTCCCAGGCGCAGTCGCCATTTCGAAATTTCTGGTCTGGTGGGAGGCTTCGGTCATGGCTAGTTATATGGTTAGTATGGCCCTAACGGCCAAGAAATTAGACTGCATCATCACTTACCACTAGAAAAGATTAAAGTCACGGGCTAACTTGTATAAAAAAAGGCTTACATCCTCAAACCAAGCCCCGCCGCCTTGGCTACGACCATGATCAATATCGAGTGGGTTTCGGCTACGCATTGCCGCAAAAGGAAAATATTCTTTCTACTGGACATAACGTCAGTGTTTGATTTCGCCAGCCAGCTACTGCTGAATTTGTAAAAAACCGGCCAAGTGCGAGTCAGACCCACGCACCGAGGGTTCCGTATTCGGGTATTTTTTCCGACATTTTACTCGAGAAATCAAAAACTGTTATGCATTAAAAAAATATGCATAAAAATAAATAAAAATCTGTTTTAGAATGAACAGGTAAAGCCCTTTCATATGATAACCCACTTGATATATGTAGTTATCTTACTTTGAAAATTGAAAATACTAATATTTGTTCATGAACACATGACAGACGGATAGAAGGACAGATGGACAGACGGACAGACGGAAAGACTGATAGACTGACAGACAACGGAGTGATCCTATAAGAGTTCTTTTTTGCTTTTGAGTTACGGAACCCTAAAAATATTTAGTTTTATTTGCCCCGTATTTTATTTTCATAATTACAGGTTTCTGTATCCTGAAATACGGGGTAACCAGTGAAATACGGGGCCTCTGGCAACCCTATTCGGAAAACACTGTCACATTCAAGTTAATGTCAAATATTTTGTTTTCAATTACAGAAAGCTGCATCAATCATTATTACAATATTTTCTTTGTTGTGATTGGCTGAATTTTTGAGTTTCAGCCAATAAACAGACTGTTTGCCAATTAAACGTCATAACAATATAAATGCCAGAAAGTTTAACCAAATAAAACAAACTTAATGAGAACCTAGTGAGAATGCAAACGGCACACAATTTATAATACATATTATGTTAGTCGTATATAATAGATATTATAGTAGTCGTTCACTTTGGTAATAGTCAGATTGTCATCAGTAAAATTGATATTGGTCGATGTATCGTAAATTATTGTTTCGGTGACAAATATTTTTATTATCTATTTATCTTTGAACAGAATGGAATAGAATGAAATGGAATGGAATACAATGATAAATTTTTATTCCTGTAAACTTTTAGGTAAACTTCAAAGTGTTTTTGGATGGTCAGAAAAATTTACCACTGGTTCGGAATGCCGATCCTACGTTTTCTAGGGTTTCGTACCTCAAAATGAAAAACGGAACTCTTATAGGATCACTTTGTTGTCTATCTCTCTGTCTGTCGTGTGTGTCAAGAAAACCTCTAGGGTACTTCCCGTTGACTCAAAACCATGAAATTTGGCAGGTAACCTAACTGCGTAATTTTGGGTAGTTTTTTTAATCGATAAAGAAAGTTTGCGACATTGTTCAATAAAAAATTTGGATTCCAACTCCTCAACCCTGATGTTGCAGGGGACCTGACTACTAAAGCTAATGGGATTTAAAAAGTGTCGATTATTAATTGATATTGAAGGTATCTATACCAAGTAAACACTTTGTCGTTGACCTCAACCCTGATGCTGTAAGAAATTGCATTCCTAAATCCTGGTGATCCCTCGGGATTTGAAAAGGATCATCCGTTTAAATATTCTTACGTGATACAGAAACAAGTTGCATCCCGGGGACGGGCTATTACGGAGAGGCAACTTTTGTTCTGGGAAATGAAAGGATCGGGATTTTTAAAAACCTAAATCCACGCGAGCGAAGCTGCGGGCATTAGCTAGTTGTAAATATATTTAGAAGCTACTATAAGATAATAGATAAGGTACTTATTTCCTTATATTTTTATTGTATGGCAGCGCGCGGTTTTAAATTATAAATTGCACGTCCTGTCCTTTTCTGTAATACATTTTTTTCTCAATATCTACCGCTTTATCTCATAGCAAGAGTCCGTAAGACATAATACAGTGAAAATAAGCAAAATATACAATTTTTGCAGTTTCCACGTCAGTACCTGTCGAATTTTTCTAACAGTGTAAGCAGCAGAGCTGAGTTTACCATCAAGTGTTGATATGTGGGTGTTCCATAGAAGCTTTGCATCTAACATTATACCGAGAAACACGGGGTTCTCCTTTATTTTCAACATATGATTATTTATCAATGAATTTATGTCATTTAAGGTCCTGGTATTGGGCAGTGTGAATTCAACACACTTAGATTTCTTTGCATTTGGAAGTAAATTGTTAGCAATAAATCAGAGAGTGACCTGTGATATGGCATTACATATAGTATACATTGTCAAAAATTATAATATTAAAGCTGTGCGTATTGCGTGAGGAATAGGTTGCAAGAGAGTTGCAACTTGCAGGGTTTGATGCATGCGCTATTGCCAGCAAACATGAGACATATTTTTATCTACAGGCAACGTCTACGCATAACGGTAGGTAACGCATACGTCTAACGCAAGTTGAAATGTACCAGTGTATTTAGTTAGACCTATCGACAAGTTTGGAGTTGGGTGCAGTCTAAATGTGGCCCGTGTGTTTAGACTGTCAGTTTCTGTCAGTTTCACGTGTCGTCCCCCGCACTTCACCACCCCGCTTGCACAAATCGAGACAGCACGAAATTTTCAAGATTTCTGGGTGTAATTTCTGGTTTTCGTAGTTCCCACATAATTATAACAATATAAAATATATAACGATAATTTTTTTACTACATAATATTCATTAAATTTTCTAGGTCTGTGGTTTTTCCAAATTTCATTAAATTGCTTCGTTGTCTAGAAAAACGAGCACAAAGTTGGGCCTTTTTTTAAAGAAAAATACAAATCTTTGAGCCCCTGTAATTTTAAAACTACATATTTTTAGAAAAATCTAAAACACCACAGACACAGATATTAGTTTCTAGACTATGTCTGCAAAATTTCATGGACTTTGGTTGCTTAATATTCAAATGAAATGGGAACTACGATTGTATGGAGTAAGTGACGGAGAGAGCTCTGTTAACGCACAGTGCAAACAGCTGGGGTTAGGGAGAGTTCCATTTATAACGTGAACATTCACTAAGAAAGGCTTTTTTATAAACCAACTCTATAAGGGATAAAATATAAGGAATAAAAGTTTATATAAAAGTCTGTCATGTTTCAAATTATATCCATGAAAATTGGTATTTAAGTTCAAAAATGAAGAAATATGTGTTTTTTGGATATCTAGAAATTCTATCCTGTGATACCACGATGAAAGTGGAAATCTGATGAAAGTCCGTTATATCTATGAAAAATAATAGAGGTTCGGGTAAAAATGATTTTTTTTGCAAATTCCATTCTCTCACTGTGTTTCAAAAAATCCACTCGAGAGAAGCCGGGGCGGGTTGCTAGTAGCTACAAAAGACACAACGTAAAAATGCCAGGTCAAAGTAGAGACGAAAACGAAAGTGTGTCGCAAAGTTTTGTGTTCGCTTGTCGCTTGCGCGGTGTTGCAGTGCTCTCTAGTTTCAAAACTTCGGCTTCGCAGTTTCAAATGTGTGTGTCCCCTATTTCCGAGGCAGACAAAGCAACCCCGATGGATGAGGTTCTTTGTACCTAACACCAGTAATCATACACTACCTGTGATAAGTGTATTCTTATGTGTTAAATGCTACGGCTAAGGAATTATTACGAAAGTAAGGAATACCTACTACCTAGTTATGTGAAATTAAGAAAAACTTATGTGTGAGCTGTGTGAGCCCCTATTTTCGAGGGAGACAAAGCAACACCGGTGACTAAGATTTCGTATTTTCCAAACAGACCCTTCAAAAAATAACCACTTGTACCTGTACTTTACCTGTGTTTACACATTTGCCATCCAGAGTAGGTATATTATTACGTGAACAGGTAGGTCATAGGCATAGGTTTGCACATTGCTACTCTTTTGCAAATGTGTAAATGCACCTATAGCGTTTGGGATGCTCGTTTCAATTTATGGCCATTCGTTTTTAGATTTATTATTCAGAATGTAATTATTGTTAAATAAAAACACAGTTCGATTTGGATGAAATTTAAAAAATCTTTTAAATTATGACCTTCGTCTATTCCTTTTTGCTGCATCTCATTTGTATCTATAAATCTACTTGATAACTTCATCTAAACTCTCAGAAATAATATTGCCGTAGATGCGCTGAGTACTTGATTTAGAATTTTTCTAAGCGCTATATTCCGAAAAGGTCGCGGAAATTTATCAATAAAAGTCCCTGAGACGGATTTAGGCAAAGTTAAAAGGAAGCGTGCCCGTTAACAAGATAAGCGGAGACTAGTAGATAATGGCCTTTTTGTCACCACTGCGATTGTAGTCTGAGAGATTACGAACAAAACCTGCGAAACATTTTTCATGGACAAGCGAAATTCGTAATTAGACACCTCCATAAACCAATTGTGTGTAAATCGTACTAGATTTCTCATTCCGATTTCCAATCGAATTTTTTTCTATTTCCTGTTATTGATATCCTAATTTTGACAGTTTTTTGTACGGAATATCCATTTCATACGTTCAATTAAATGCCTCTACACAAATATGACATAGGTTTAATAACTGTATGCCGAGTTATTCGAAACAAATTCAAATATTTAAGTGGAGGTTAAATTATAATTACAATCTCTAATAATTATTTTGAATTTGTTCCGAAAAACTCAGCGCTAAAACTTACACTAAGAAATTTGAAATCTGTACAGTAGTATTTCTAAGTCTCTATTCAAATTAAATCATGGAATATAATAATGTTCACAAAAATGATTTTGATTTTTTACGATCAGGCATCGCAGCCATCTGGATGGTTGTCTCTTTGACTATTGTGATTAAATCTCAACGAGCGTCCGAAACACAAATTCAGTTAAGAGCGTTAACGCATGAGCCTGCTTGGCAAGTTTAGGTATTTACCCGAGGTTCTTTGTTTGTTTCCGTGAACGGACGTACCGAGTTCAGTTTAGTTTATAACAAACCGTTTTGATCCTAGACGATTTTCAAACGGATTATTTTTTCAATATTTTTAAGTATGTGGTGTTAGTTTGTCGTTTTTTTTTAAAACAGTGATGTTTTTTAAAACAGTGTATTGTCTTTATAGATTAAGTACGAGTGAATAAAACTTATAATTGTAGTCAGTACTTAATACTAATCTTTTATATACTTGTGTAAGTATAAGAGAGTCAAGAAATTATACAAAATTCAACTTTCCTTATACATATTTACGAAAATATGGTTCCTTTATCATGCACAGTATAAATAATTACACCTACTATATTAATTTTCACATATATATTTATAAAGGCTGGTAAAATAAATGTGAAATCCGTCTAAAATTTAAAAAGTCTTAAATATTTAATTTGCAATATTATCGAAAATATAATGCAATGCTACTAATACTCATAAAGACATTGAGCAATTTTTCTTATGTATGGTCCTTTACAATCTTTTCAAATTTTATTGTTAGTACTAAATCGTACTTACCGTAAGCGCAAAACAATGGACAGTACAATGAAAGGGATTAACAGGTACAAAAATGCAGATGTTACACTTGAGTAGGTATTTATTCATCAAAAATAAGTGCACTGCTACGCGAGTCAGCTAGGGATACAAAAACAAAATAAGATAAAGTTCAAAACTGAAAGTACAAAAACCCACCAACTACTTTTAAAGACTTCACCGCAGATGATTGATTTTTATTTGAATATGTATAAATCATTATATACATGTATTCGAAATTTTCATAGTAACTGATATGATTTGATATCGAACTCGATCCATCTATTTCAAGTTTATTTTTTCTTGATATACATTTCTTTTTCATGTCTTGTGTAGGTAATACCAATTTCGATATACTTTTTGGGTTTTGTAGGTTATATCTTGTAGGTTATATATCTCGTTTTGATTATGATAAGTTCTTTTATGACATATCAGAAAATTTTATGACATATGACAATATAGCCTCTAACATACGGAATGGTAAAGCTAAGCCAAAGAGAGATCTCATTTATCAAAATTTAATGTGCAGTTTGGCAGTAATAAGTGAATTGATGAGTTGATAAACAAACAAACACGCAACACAACACGTGACAGGTTGTGATGGCAATCAAGGTAGGGACGCCCCGCACACCCACACAATCCCTGGGCTAATCCGGTGCGGGATAGCGCGGGTGACGTGCGGGTGTGCAGAACGTCCCCCGCCTCATACCTCGAGTGCCATCTCGACCTGTCACGTACTATACATAGCTGCCGAAAACTCAGTCCTCCCTTAGTTGGATAAAGAATTGTTTTATTCAAAAATAAAACCATCATAAAGATCCACGAGGGATGACCACGTGCAAATGATAGTAATTATCCTATTGTTTCAGGTGTTATGCTAGAGTGTACAATGTATACAACCAAAATCTAAATACAAAATACCGTACTAATGCTGTAAAAGACAATAAACTAATGCTATTATGCAAATGCAAAAAAAGAAATCATAATGGAATACAAGAAACCGCGCTAATGCCATAAAAGGACGATGAATCATCAAAATTTTATTTAGCGGCTAGGACAAATAGCAAGGGTATTGGCATATAGCATTGTCAGCCGGTAATAACTGTAAAACTATAAGCCTTTAAGAATATTTAATTCTGAAAAGTTATAATTCTAGTCAATAACTAATTATACAAAATTCAACTTTCTGTTTATTTAAAAAACATGGTTTTCCTTATCACAAACAGTATAATACAGTACAGTATAGTAGTATAGTATAGTACAGTATACCTTGAGTATTGAGTTTTACAAATTTATAAAAGCTTTTGAAATAAATGTGACACCCATGTAAAATTTAAACAGTTAAAAATTTAATTTTTAGAAATTATTAAAAATATAGATCAATGCCACTGCTCTGATAGGCATTAATCTATTCTCTACCGAAATCGCGTTTTACTGTTAAATTGTTCCCTTTCAATGAAAGGGAACAATAGATGCAGCTATTTGCTCGAGGCAATACTTATTTATTAACTAGCTGATGCCCGCAGCTTCGCCCGCGTGGATTTAGGTTTCTAAAAATCCCGTGGGAACTTTTATTTTCCAGGACAAAAGTAGCCTATCCGTAATAGCACGTCCCCGGGATGCAACGCATTTCTGTACCACGTAAAAACATCTAAACGGATGATCCTTTAAAAATCCCGAGGGATCACCAGGATTTAGGAATGCAATTCCTTACAGCATCATATACACAATTTAAAAACATACAAAAAGTTTTTATCTATCTTTAAGAAAAAATAGCGAGTATTAAAAATACCTAGTATTGAGAAGTGATAGTCGCACTACAATTTCAGGTAAATCGTAAATAATCCGATAACAATTGCTAAGCAAACAAGCGTTACGTCCGTTCTCGGAGAGGCCTCGGCCGGTACTGATTTCCTAGTTCAATTTACTATTGCTCGTTGCACGGTTTTGTAGTGTGTTTCAAGATTATTTTTTGGAAAAAAATATTAATTAAATTTAGATTTTTTTTTCTGTATATATTGCCAATATGTTCTTCTTTAATGAGTACTTAGTTTTATTTATAAATGAAGATAAATAACCCACCTAAATGACAGTTTTATGTGTCTGTAGTTTTACGAAATTATGACTTTTTTGTTTGAATTTTTATAATGTAAAAAATGCCAAACGAAAGATTTGGTTCTGTCATCTTATTAGTTCAGGACCTTTTCTTTGGTAAATATAATTCTTTGTGAGAATCTACCAAGTAACTTTTGATGTAGTGAACGTCAAAGATGACACGAAATCCAAAATTCAGTAATAGTCTTTTGGTATTTTAGGCAATAAAAGATAAACTATGAATAAATTGCAAAATGTTGTCTGTCAATTTAATAAAACAGGAAATATTCTACAAAGTAGTATATAAATGTTTTACATAAATGCAGTGTTTAATAAAATATAGGGGGGCAAAATAGCTTAAGAATAGCTCATACCGGTTCAACACTCTTAAGGAAGAGGATATTGTCGACAGTCAGTAGGGATACACATAATATGGTAAACCAAAAGAAAATCTTATTTTACATGACTGAGGGAATTTGGAAGGAAATAGAATGAAAACGCATTATCCAAATTCAAACAAAGTAAATTACAAATTATTTCACTCAATTATAATTAATCGATGTTGATTGATAACAATTTAGTAGCTAACAGTTCAAAGGAATTGGATCTTGCCTACGTAGGTGACCGCTTTTTTTTGGAAATTCATGTTTATTTTGTATCATTGGCCAATTTTAGGCAGCAAGCGTTTAATAATCGAATTCGGAACGTATTCGTTTACAACGTTACAACGTAACGCTGTTTTCAAAGTTTCAAAGTTCATGAATATAATATGTATGTGTTTCTTTATTCCACCATAACTTCTAAATGTCTGAAAAGATTTAGATGTAAGTTTGGGGTATCATTAGAATCCTTACATCCATCATCCCGCCTGACTCTGGCTACTTATAATTTTTTTGAAAAAAAAAATCAATATGGCGGCTCTTTGGTGCTATTACCAATAGTTTGTTTTTAGCAGAGCAGTCGTATTTAACCCCCGATCCAAAAAGAGGGGTGTTATAAGTTTGACGTGTGTATCTGTGTAAAACTAATGAACCGATTTTTATTTAGTTTTTTTTTGTTTGAAAGGTGGCTTGATCGAGAGTGTTCTTATTAGCTATAATCCAATAAAATCGGTTCAGCCGTTTGAAAGTTATCAGCTCTTTTCTAGTTACTGTAACCTTCACTTGTCGGGGCTGTTATAAAATTTTGGTTTACACTTGTTTAATTTTTTAATTTATATTTATTGACGATACGACATCACGTCCTGGTTTTGAGTTTCGCCCCTTTTAAAATTTTTGTAGGACCTATTTTGTAGGGCTTCTGCGAATCTTTAAATTATAATTACTTATTACTATTTATAAAAACATAATGGATGTTGAATTATACTATAAATGTGAAACATTTCTCTCGCCGCGTCTTTAGTATGATTAAAATAAAAGCAAAACGCGTAAAAACGGAGCCGACTGCGGAATTAAATGAAAATATCTCTTTTAACTTGCTGCGCCATCATATTTTAATAGATTTCTGCAAGTAATATTTTATCTACTTTCTAAAAAAGCTCATTAATCCATCATTTTTTTTTTATTAAATAGTTAAGATCATAGTCTAGATAGCGAGTGCCTTATAATACGGATGGACGTGTTGATTAGACTGTGGATAAAATAATTTAGGTTTTTTATTATTATTTTTGAGTTAATCTATTGAGAATATTTGATTTAATATATTTGAGTTAATCCATGATATCTGTTCAACATGCTCCATCCAAGATGAGGAAATAAAAAATAAATTAAATGTGTTTCAATTTTCAAAGTAAGATAACTAGGTATACCAAGTGGTGTATCATATGAAAGGGCTTTTACCTGTACATTCTAAAACAGATTTTTATTTATTTTTATGCAAAATAGTTTTTGATTTATCGTGCAAAATGTCGAAAAAAATACCCGAGTATGGAACCCTCAGTGCGCGAGTCTGACTCGCACTTGGCTGGTTTTTTTGTAAGTATATCATTAATAAGAAATGTTCTGCATTAAAAAAAGGTCTGATAAATAATGTGATTCTTAGCCTTCTCGTAGCCTTCCATTAGAAGTAAAGGGATATATCCAGTCAAGTTAACGTAAAAGTAGCTCTATAAAATTCAACTTTATTATTTTTCTAACCCCAGCAGGTAAGTGCTAAGTACGTACTTAATCAATTTAAATTAATTCAAACTACCAGCAGGTACCGTGCGAATCCGCAGACTTTTCTCCAAAGTGCTCCTTCGAAAGTAGACCACTCCGTCTTAAAGCACTCCCCATTTCTAACAAACTTTCTGCTCAAGTGTTTTGTCTAAGTTACTTACCGAATTTACGGAGGAAAACCTCGAGAAATGCCTTCCGTGGCTTACCTTATTAGATTGCTTATTTAAAATTAGCAATTACACTTTAAATCTGATATATAAAAATCAATGTTTGTATGTTTGTGTTCTATAGGCGGCTAAACCGCTGATCAGATTGTTATGAAACTTTGGTAGGATGTTCTGAGGGCACCCGAGATGGTTCCTGCATCAAAAAATCTATATGTATATGAATCCACATATATGTATATCATCCACATGTATGTATATCATCACTTTCCATCAGGTGTGATTGTGGTCAAGCGCTTGCCTATAGTGAATAAAAAAAAAAAAAAAAGAATAAAAAAAAATCATGTTTGTTTACGGCATTGCAACGCATGCCGGGTAAGTATATAAATATAACTAATTTAAGAACCTATGTATTTATTTATTTTAATTTATCAAATGTTATATTTTTTACGACATAATTATTATCAGTGATCGGCCACCATCACAAGCTTCAAAACTCTATTACATATCAATCACATGTAATGGATGAGCTAATCATATTACTTATACCAAAATTGCCATCAGCTTTAGTTGGTACCTATATTAATTTATGAGGTGGAAACCTAAATTTGCCTCGCCTATAATTTTATTGTTCGTATAAACCACTAGCAGTTCGCTAAAATTTTCAATGGTCCATTTGGAAATGTTACATTGAGGATATGAATATATTTGACGTTATGATTCTTTTTAACCCCCGACCCAAAAAGAGGGGTGTTATATGTTTGACGTGTGTATCTGTGCATCTGTGTATCTGTCTGTGGCATCGTAACTCCTAAACTAATGAACCGATTTTAATTAAGTTTGAAAGGTGGCTTTATCGAGAGTGTTCTTAGCTATAATCCAAGAAAATCGATTCAGCCGTTTGAAAGTTATCAGCTCTTTTCTAGTTACTGTAACCTTCACTAGTCGGGGGTGTTATAAATTTTTAATTTACACTTGTTGTATTGAGCGTCCTGTCAAAATGTCAAATACATCCTGTCAAAATCTCCAACATATCGTCATCATCATCTACCGATAGACGTCCACGGCTGGACATAGAGATCTTGTAGGTACTTTCACACGGCCACGGTCTTGCGTCGCCTGAATCCAGCGGCTCCCTGCAACTCGTCTGATGTCGTCCATCCACCTAGTAGGTGCTCTCCAACGCTGCACTTTCCGGTGAAAGGTGAAACATATCTTCTTATGTAATTATATAAAAGGAAAAAAAGATGGCTGACTGATCTATCAAAGGTGACTAATCTATCTATCTTTTTTTTTATTTAGGTGCTAGTAGGTACATTCTAAGTAACATTTTATGAGGATAAAGCTCTATTTCAACTTACGAGAGTTTCATCTCGTTTTACTGAAAGAAACGGTTGAATTTAGAATATTACACGAGAAAGTTTTGTACCTAATCTATGCGTGCGAAGTCGCAGACAATAGCTAGTATCTTTATATTATATTATTATATACTTATAAAGTTTCTTAAAAATGTCGTAGATTTTTGGTTTTCCGACATAAAAAGTAATCTATTTCACTCTCCGTCTTTAAATTCTTGCAAAGTATCTCGTTGATCTGTTGCTCCGTTGTGGCATTGAACGACTAAACAGCAATCTAACAAACAAACACCTTTCGCCTTTAAGTATAATTTAATAAGGGTTGTAACTTTTTTATTAGGGTTTCGTAGTAAATAATTACTTGATTATATACTTTTCGAATAACCGAATTTTAAGCGAATAAATTTTATAAGCAGCTGTTGATTTTATAATCCAGCGAACCCTTTTCCCGTGAAATACGCGATCCTGTTGCGTAAAATATGAGATAATTTTTGAATCATATAAATAAGAGATACGCAATATGGTGTAATAAATCATGTTTAATGACAATGGTTGGACTGAGCGGCACTCGCGTTTTCATTGAGTAGTTAAAGCAAAAACGTATTTTATCATTGTGTGCGCGCTCGTTTGTTGATATTATTTACGAGTCTCTTTTATACCATAGATAGCGGTTGTTTGTTATATGAAATGATACAATGTACGCTATAAATGATATCGAAGAGTGTAACTGCTTTGAACCGAGAAAATAGTTTACTTATTCGATCTTTGTAATTCGCAGTATATCTACCAATCAATTATAGGAGATACACAAAATCGTGATAGGTAGATAGTTGCAATTTTCACAGAATACGTATTTCCATTGCCACTATACCTAACAACAAATAATAAATAAAAAACTTAAGAAATTAAATAAATTAAAAGTACCTACACAGTGTTATATCTTGTACGATGGCACGGAACCCTTTGTGTGCGATTTCGACTCGAACTTGATCGGTTTTTTAAGAAAATTTTTGAGAAAATTCAAGTACGTAATTCTTTTTTTCCAGGAGCTGTGAGATTCGCCGGACTTATTAAAGGTAAACGTTCTTTGATGTAGACGGGCCTAATTTGCGTATAACCTCGGTTTTATCACTGTTGCGCGTGAATTTTTGAAGAGAAATTGTGATAAATGGTAATATTCCTTGGTTTTATGTAAAGTTTAGGTTTATTAAGTAAGCCAAATCGATGTGTCTGGCCCAATTCATGTTACAAATTGGAAAAAGTTACAGTCCTTACCGGATATTGCAAAAAAATAATTTGTTAAATGCATTAATTTATATCCAAGACAATACGACCCACGAAATAATGGAAAAGTTTGTTTTCAAAAGGAAAATTTTCTTAGTAGTATTTACGTAAGAATGTTTACAATAAAACCCGTAGGCTTCGAATCTGTTCGTCTCATTTAATTTCTCCAATTGGGCGTATTTATTTATAAGGTATTTGAGTGATATTTTGAATAAAAGAATAGTATATTATATAAGTAATATAGCTTTTCAAAGAAATATACTTACCTAGTGGGTTCAACGTTTTGTTAAAGTAGGTATTTCAGGATTTGTTTTTGATATGTTTTCTCAAGAATGACAAAAAACTTTAGCATTTACTATTTTTTTCAAATACATAGTTTACAAAAAACATAAATCTAAATAAATACTTTTAAGATAAAGTTTTTTTTTATTTACTACATAAAAAAAAAAACAAAATAACTGATACATCCTCTATTTTATGCGGACAGTTACCTTTGCAACATCAGGTTTGAGGACATAATATTTATTGACAAAGTCTATATTTTTTTATTTAAAAAAATCAGATAATGTTGGACCAGTTGTCAGTTTTGGACCATTTTTGTGACGGGCGCTATCTCAAAAACTAAACCAGTTAAGAATTTGAAAATACGTATATGTACTGTGTTTAACAAATACTCAAAACAGCGATTTATAAAATAGTTTGTAAGTCGTGACCAAAACAAATGAATTTTCTTTCACGGTTTATTGCGATGTTCTAGTTCGGAGAAGAATTAATATTCATACACCCAAATTATGATGTTCATGAAGATGTACGGAACCCTAAAAGAACGAGGCCCGACTTGCACTTTATAATTATCAATTTTAACTGAAAGCCATTTTTACTGATTCCATCTTAATAGCAATACTTTCCGGCTATATCGCGGACCCGTGGGCCTTGTTCGGGATATTAAACTCATTTTATGCATCAATGCGCCGCTGCTGATACGATCGCCTATCTAAAGGCCGGCTGGTCCTTTATTCTACTCATATAGATAGTTTACCAACGCGAAAACTAATAAATGACACCCACTCATCTGGAATATATTAGCGTTTATAACTTTTACACTACTATACAGGGTGTTTGGTAATTAGTATATAACGACGACACGTACCCATGCTACTTTGATCTGATAAATACAATGCTGTAGTAAAATGACGAAATAAAATTCTAAAAATTTCCATACAAAATTTTAATTTTTTTTAATGGTCAAGTTTTCATGGCCCTAATGTGCCCTAACTTACTGAGATCGTTGGCGTCGGTCTATCTAAAGATGGCCAACGATCTCAGTGAGTTAGGGCACGTTAGGGTCATGAAAGTTTGACATTTTTTTTTTAAATTTTGTATGGAAATTTTTATAATTTTATTTCGTCATTATACTTCAACATTGTGTTTATCAGATCAAAGTAGCATGGGTACGTGTCGTCATTGTACACTAATTACCAAACACCCTGTATAGTAGTGTAAAAGTTATAAACGCTAATATATTCCAGATGAGCGGGTGTCATATTTTATTAGTTTTCTATCTATTCTTTCGTTGGTAAACTATCTATAAGTATGAGTAGAATAAAGGACCAGCCGGCCTTTAGATAGGCGATCGCAAACACCCTGTATATTATAATGCTTTAATTTATAGGTAGATTCTATATGTTTATAGATTTGCGTAGTTCCACCACATAGGTGGTAGTGGGTGTTATTTTTATGTTTAACAGTGTATACCGCATACTACGCGTTGTACCGCGTACATACAGATTTGGCATTTTTGGCTGATTAAGGCGAATTAAGCTTGTGGTTCCTTGTGTATCTATTCCGCAAAGTAATGCCTTGCCTCCATCCACCATAAATATTCGTGACATAAAGTTGCGTGTTGTCGATAAACTACTACCACATACCGTTTGTTGTGTATCGTCAAGAGACGTGCAAAAGCCTTACTACCCGAGAATAGGACGTCCATAAATTCAACTCGATCTGGGACTTGTACACATTAAACATGTAATACTCTGGGGCTCTAGTTCCAAATAAAACGATCGCCTGACTGCCTAAGGTGTAGAGAAACAATACAATATTTTTTCTCGAGAGCAATACGCGTGTAACGAACTATGAATAAGAAATGATTTTCCGTCTTGTTTTGTGGGCAGGTATTACATAAATTGTCTTCAATATTTATTGACAATGATGACTGATGCTTATTTAGAATAGGCATATCTGATACCCACTAGTCCAAGAAAATCAATAAAATCAGGAGAATAATTCAATCATAAGGGTGAGTTTTCACTGACATGGAGCTAGATGGAGTAGAGAGGAGCAGACCGTGAATTGGTCAATCACTATGCTCGAAATCTCCACTCCGCACCCGTGGAAACTGAGTAAGTGGAGTGGAGGGGACTTTAAATTAATGAAATATGGGCATGAAGTATGAATGCGCGGACCCGAACCGAACAGAACGGAGTCGAGCAGGCCGAAGCGGAGGGCAGCGGGACGGTGCGACGCAGCGGGCGGGGTATGCAAATATTGACTGTTTGGAACCCGACTCAAGTCAGTTGCAGCTCTAGTCTGCTCAGCTCAGCTCAGCTCCACTCCACCCCGCTCCACTGCACCCAGCCCAACCCATCAGTGGAAACGTACTCTAATATAATATAAGTGTAGTGCGTGTTTACTCGCTGGGTCTACCATTTCTACTTTTATAATAAATGGAATTTTTAAAGGTATTTAGTAGTTTTCTTTCTCTATCATATAAATTCATTTTGTACTCTCTTGGTATTATGCGTAACTGATAAATTATTTTATGTATAAAATGTATTCTTCTTTTCTTACAGCCAAAGAATAGTCTTTAGAGGATACAACATTTTTAATCTGCCTATACTATGATCACGGATGTTTACGTAAAAGCTAATTAAATAAGATATTTTATTATAAACATACAAGAAAGTCAAAGATTGTTTAAGAAATTAACGTTCAATATAAAAAAATAATTCATGTCACAAAATCTAAGTAGATACCTATTAGCCAAGTTTTTCGCACAGTTTTTCGTACAAAATTTTCATTCAGCGTTTTTATTCCGATATTTTTGTCAAACAATGCTCCAAAGAATAATGAAAACCACATTTAAATCCATTCGTTGGTTCAAGAGATAGTAGAGAAGTGTCTAATAAATGAAATCTTTATGGAAATTACCCGTCTGGAAATTGTACTGTTAAATGAATGTTTGTTGGCCTATTTGCTTGACAGTTATCACAAGACTTTTTTGTATATTTTTTATTTGACTTGCTTTTTTATAGCTTCGAGAACTCTACGTAGGTACTATTTATACTGAATACCTCTGGTTTTGTCTCCTTAAATTTTCTCTCTCGCCTTAGGTTGTCATCCCTATTTCTGAGGGTCGTGACTGCTTTCATTAAGAGTGTGCTCCATGGTTGCTCCAAGTCGAGAGTGAGCGTATGCTATTTCATCAACATTTACGGGCTAGAAACACTCAAGAGTGCGATGGACGATTTTTCAATAACGAAAATCAACGTTTGGTATTACGTTATTATTTTAAAAACTAATCAATATTATTTTTTAACTGGCAAAATTAACTTATCAACTGTCACAATTAAATTAAGTAACCCGTAATTGATTGTCAATTACTTCGATTGATGATAGGATAAATATAATTTCAAACATAAAAGAAAGCAATATGTAGATGGAATGTGCTTCGCTAGAAGAGACTAGTCTAAAGCTAACCAAATATGACGTAGCACAAAATACGGGTTTGTATGATGAAAAGCATATTTTCACACCTCAGTGGTATGCACGTGAGTAAGCAAAACCCTTTGTGCATTCACATAATACTCGAACTGTAAATTCACAAGATGCTTTGTGGTCCTAAAGGAAAAGGGGAAATATATTCCTCAATAAATGCCCTGAAATAGTATTTTAGTATTGTGGAAAACCAACATCTATTATAGTAATGTGACATTTTAATCTTGGATTTTGTACTAATTAAGCTGTCGATACATTTGGTATGGCAATCGCATACTGTAAAAGGTATAAAATCTTCATATCCTGTCTCTTTCTCTGATAGACATAGGCTACTTTTAACTGCAGAATCTCCAGAGATTTTTAAAATTTCATATTTTAAATAACAAGCCTTCATCGTGAAATTGCCTTAAAGCTAAACGGTAGTGAAAACCACACTAATTTAATTACATAGACAAACGCAGACTGTAATTTTTAGATAATTATCTACACCAATATGAACGAGTAGGTATGTCTTACAATGAATTATATTTCAGCCCCTCAGAGTGAATCTACAGTTATGATCAAAGTTCATTCCAATCAACGGAGTAATAAATTGCTTAAGTTCCTCCACTGCTTATTAAGTTCTTTGATTGATAAACGAGACAAAAAAGTTGTTGGCATTGCTTTATTAAATTGGCAGAAGCGAGAATTATGTTTAAGAGGGCTCTCTCCGTCACTTGTTTCATACAATCGTAGTTCCTATTTCATTTGAATATTAAGCAACCAAAGTCCATGAATTTTTGCAGAAATATTCTAGAAACTCTAAAATCTATGTCTGTGGTTTTCCAGATTTCTGTTAAAATATTCGGTTTCAAAGTTACGCGGTCTTAAAAATTTTCATACAAATCTTTGAGCCCCTGTAATTTTAAAACTACATATTTTTAGAAAAATCTAAAACACCACAGACACAGATATTAGTTTCTAGAATATGTCTGCAAATTTCATGTACTTGGGTTACTTAATATTCAAATGAAATTGGAACTACGATTGTTTGAAACGAGTGACGGAGAGAGCCCTGTTAAGCGCAAAAAACACCTTATCAATGGCGCACTCATCTAGATATAATTTAATATCCTTGAAGGGGCTCGATAAAATTCTTTATGCATCTAGCGGGACGGAATTGTCTGAGAATTTCCACTCCTTAACAGTTTCATTTCGTTAACGGAATTATTCAATTACGGGACGGTAGAGCTTCGCTGTGCTTTTCTGTGTTCGCTGGCTGCGACCCTTTTTGGTTTTACGTTTAATATTCCTTCTATCTTTTGCGAGAAACGCTTTAATTGTGAATGCTGCGTTAAAGGAGATGGAAGCGTGATGAACGATCTGATAATTTTTTTTTTGTGATTTTACACTAAAAAGCAGAAGTTTCTTTTGAAATATGATGCTGGAAGCGAATGTTCTATGTTTCTGATTCACAGGTAAAGAGTGAAGGTGAGACAGTCAAGAGATACTTAGTCTAACAAATAGAGACTCTTGTGTGCAAATAAAAATTCTATATCAATGCCTCTAAGCGTATCGTATCATGTTAGTCAATCCACCACAAATCCTATCCTCCTACCCACCTTCACAGTTTTCTGAAAGCACACATTTCTTAGTAACAGGAACTAACTTGTTAAAACCAGACAAGTACAAGTAGGAAGCATCGAAGCAACCTCGTATCGAAGTTGAGCAAATTGAAAAGTTTGTCCACGTGCAACACTCGAGTAAAACTATTCGTCATCGTCATCTCAATCGATGAGAGTACGATCGGCCTCAAAATTTAAGTAGCAATTCCGTGAAACTATAGCGAAAAACCTGTCGCACTTTTAAGACCTGTTTCTATTAATACGCCACACAAACCCAACGCATATGCATAACCGTGTTACGTGAAATTGATCATTAAGGTGCTAAACGACTTACGGCCTTTGACTGTACACACAGTATAATATAATAATTCATACTAATGTTACACCTTGAGTCTCCAACGTGCAACGTTCCGTCAAAGCATTGCCTTTTCTGTTTTGCAACTCGTTGAGCTATATTAGGCTATTTGCTCAAACCTATTTCAGGAATAATTTTTACAGTAGAAAATCCGCTTAGCGCCATGTATCGTGTAGGATTTGCTATTCAATTTCGTCACTTCACACGAGGAATCGGCTGAATCGGCAGTTTGCTATTCGTACCGGCATTTATCCGGGAATCGTAGTCGGTCCAAGCAATAGAACTGAATTTTATCTTTCAAAATCTAACGTACAACAAAACAGTAACACATCAGATTTAGCTCACAGCAAAAGTGTGCCACAGTAAAAAATCTGACTGAGAATCGGTTGTTGAAACTTTGAATTTTAGCAGTTAGACTATTGTCATATTTGATGGTTTTAAAAGTTCTTAGTGAATACTATAAATATCGTACTATAAATGCGAAAGTGTGTTTGGCAGTCTGCTGGCTTTTCACTGTTCATCCGTTTAACCAATTTTGACGAGATACAGAGATAGCTTGCATCTCTAGGAGGGACCATAGGCTAAGTTCTGTCACTTAAAACTAAAGAGTTCGCACGTGATTTTCAAAAAACCTAAATTCCCTCCAACGAAGTAGTGGGCATCATTTAAGGTATTAAGTATGGAGATAGCTTGCATCGCTTTGGACCTTTACAAATGGTTGGGTTTTCAATCAACTTACGATGTTCACTCAAAAATCTTTTTTCTATTCTCAATACAGTAAATGTGAAATACGAGTAGAAAGTTCCTCAGGCAATACCAAAAGATACTCTTAGTATATATCTTAATACCTTTTCTTGTTCACTCGTACAAAAGTCATTTTAATCCGAGGCTATAAGTACTTGTGTTTACAGTCCACATTAATTTTTATTCTACCGTTTGGATCCAAGCTACGTAGTATTTATAAATTTTTTCGCATAATAGGCACTTCCCAGAAGACGTTGGAATTCAGTGGTTTTATTAATAAAATATTCTATTGGAAGTATTGCGCCTTGAGTATTCGGAATGTATAGGGAATACGAGAGATTGAATTTTTTTCTATTTCCCGATATTTTCATGATTGTATGTAATGTACCTATATTTTTTCTGTAATAGCAACGTATACTAGCAAACAAAAATGTTTTACTGAGGTCCTCGATATCGCAGTAGTCACAACTGATGCACGTCTACTGTAGAGTAAAGGTTTCTTTAAATAAAACTCATTTCTTTCTTCAGGTTACACGGTCTTAAACTATAGTACCTACTTGTGTTCATAGTAGCTCCTTGCGACACGTTTGTTATCTCATCTATTCACCTTTACTGATAATCTGCCAACATTTGTCTTTCCAGTGTGAGGTAACCATTTCAGTACCGTGGGACCCCAATATAAACCAGTAAGAATATGTCTCTGTTTGTGGTTGGTTAGGTACTAACAAGTAATCTACGTCAGAAGTAATTCAGACGTTTCAGACCACAAACAAATACTAGACCCACAGAAAGACAAACGCGTCAAACTCAGGGTGAGTTTCCACCGGGGGCTATGAACTTAAAGGTCAAAGAATGTTTGTTAGCCTTCGCATGACCGCCGCTAGTTAAATTAAGCCCCTATAAGCTCGGAAACTCGAGGCTTAAGCGGTGAAAGGACCAGTAGTAGAGCCCGAAGGGATTGAGGCGCCCTAAGTAAACATGAATTTCATTCTACGTAACACTACGCGAGCGGTGAAAGAGTTATTTGAAAGTGTTGACGCTGTTTGAGTAATCATTTTTGGGATTCTGTACCTTCAATGTTAATAACATATCAAATATACATAAAATAATAACATAGATATGTAATAATAAGAATCGAGTTAATACCGAGAATAAGTTAAGTGGGAGAGACATCAAAATAAAAAAGTAAGAATCTTATTACTTATTAATTTTAGGTTTTATGATACTACACTGCCGATCGTGTCTGGATTCTGGAATTCAGATAGCAATCGATGATAAAATACTTAAATTGTAAATGAAGAAATCAAGTATCAACACATCTTCGTACAAGTCCTAATATTCAGATCAATTCATTTGGGTGCCCGAATGTAGGCAAATGACTTTGCCATTAGTTAGATAAAATTCCTTTTATAGAAAAATGCTTGAAATATACTTACGTGCATTTCATAATATTTAACTTAACATTATGTAGATTTGATATAAAATTTCGGTGCACACCTATTTCAGGTATGCTAATTAAATACTCCACAAAACCATATCCAGCACGAAATCCTCTGGAATTATGAGTATATCATGAAATTTTCAACCGTATTATGCAAAACTAGTAACTAGTAGAAACGAAATACGAATGAAAGAAAAACAATATTCATCTGACCTACATCCCGCTTTTCATTCGTTCCGTTGAACTGTATCAAAATAATTGTTCTTTGCGAAATTCACGTATATTTAAGTCATAGAGTGAGAGCTGGTGCACTTTTTTACTTGGCTTAGGACGTATACTGAACGATCGATAATAATAATTATAAAAGGTTCAGTTAAAATTAACGAAAATAAATTGTAAGACATTTAGCTAGGTATATTTACTGACACGACACGAAATAACTTAACGATTAGATCCGGTTTTTTAAAAAGTTAAGGAAAAATGATCCATAATCCATACATGTTTTAGGAGAAAGTATGTCTATCTGTTTGTCTGCTAGCTTTTCACAGAGATATTAGAGATAGCTTACATCCCAGGGAAGGACATAGACTACTTTTTGAACCGGACAATAAAATAGTCCCCATCGGGTACTTAATATCATCTATTTGGTATAAAGATAGATTACATCGCGGAGACGGACGAAGGATACTTTTATCACGGAAAATCAAAAAATTCCCACGGATTTTAGAAAACTGAGACTTACGGGGCTTCATCTAATTCTGACATACCTATACTTAAATTATTATTAATAAAAAGTAGTCACCAGCTCCTAAACCATTAAAAACCTACTGGTTGTTTCGGGACAATGCCACAAAGGCAACGTCATTCCTCAGACACAAATACTTTATAAAGCATCTCTGTTCTCTCCTAAAAGGCCTATATTTTATACAACCTTCGCATTAAATAGATTGACGGTGAAAAACATTTTTCTAGGCTGAAAGCCTGACCTACCTGCGTTCATACAAATAGCGGATAAAAGGCAGGGTGACCAAATGTTTTGCATATTGTGTTATGTTTTCATGTCACGTTTGCAACATGTTTGCTACATTTATTTTTTGGTACAGTGAAGCAGGACTACGCATGTATTAAAATCGTGGGACCCCGGCCTATTTATAAAATGTAATTGTGAAAATACTGATGACGTCACAGGTTTGACTGAATCCGGGTACACTTTGTAGATTAACTTATCAAGTGACAATCGCTGTACCTCAAAAAGATACTGATTTATTTAGCAAAAATGTGGGACTTTTATCTCTATTTGTAAAGTATACTTTGTGAAAATGGCAGTTATAGGCTTGACTGAATTTGAGTTTACCTTTGAAACCAAAGTTAATATGTAACTAGAGGATGCCCGCGACTTCGTCCCGCGGATTTAGGTTTTTAAAGATCCCGTGGGAACTGTTTGATTTTCCGGAATAAAAGTTGCCTTTGTCAATTACAGGGACGCAAGCTACCTCGGTACAGCAATTCATACAAATCGGTTAAGCGGATGGGATTTTGGGAATCCCATGGGAACTCTTTCATTTTCCGGGATAAAAAGTAGCCTATGTCCGTCCCCGGGATATAAACTAACCCTGTACTAAATTTCGTTAGAATCGGCTTAACTGTTGGGCTTAACGACTGTAAAAGGTAGCAGACTGACAGACAGACAGACAGACGGACTTATAATATTTCGCATTTATAATATTAGTATGGATTATTCCAATCCACTGCGGTTCAAGTATGTTTTTTCTACTTTAAAATGTCTCTTTCCATAAAACTATAATTCATTCCATAAAACTACTTTCCCTGTTGAGCACTCCAACATTTTTATGGTCATCCCAGTTGAGGATAGAAAGACTATTCACGTCACTTGACAATACACGCAAAAGGTAGCAGTCTATTGATGGCACGTGACTTTATGACATAAACATTGTATCTTTGACCAACGAGTTCTGCCACGTACCTATCTATTACTATGTATTAGAAGGGTCATTCCGAACAAAAATTTTGCGGACTGGAACTCAAGTTAAAGCAAGTAATATTTAAATACTAGAAAACGCACAGAACTCCGAAATGATAAAGTCTGGGAACAAACCCATGACCTTCCAAATAGAAGGCCTAGGCTTAGCTACTAGGCTACCACGGTTTTTTTATGTAAAATGGAAGTAGGTAAGTTAGAATTATTTATTTACCGTTTTATCAATGTGTTTCATTTTTATCAAAATTAGATTTTAATCAAAAGTCTAAACCGCTCAAAGTTTTTTTCAGCGTACCGCGTGTATTAATAAGACATTACACCAAATTCAAAATGGTGGCCTTGAAAAACTTTAACACTATGCATGGTACTGAAACAATTTGACCTGCCATAGATCACCTGGTGGAATGCTCGTCCATAATTATATCAGTAAATGTTATACCTCACTTAGGACCAGTTGCATATCAAACGGTTAAAGTTAGCTGACGATTACTTTTACTACGAATCTTTGAACGCTCGAGCGAAATTGGTTGCACAAGTCACGGTTTGTTAACTTTGGACTCAAATACTGCTTTTAACTTTAATCATATATTTTTCTTAGCGTCAGTTGCATATAAGGCAGTTAAAATTCTGTTACAGTTATCTAACTTTGGATGTCAATCAACGCAAAATGAGTTGTGCAAGTCAGGATATGTAAATCTTGAACCAAAATGTTACTTTAAACCTTAATCATGAAGGTATGAATACTAACTCCTGCAATTTTTTTAGGTGCTCAAGGTTTAACGGTAGCTGAAACGTAACTTTAACCACGTGATATACAACTGGTCCTTACTGGTACGGAATCTAGGCCATGCCTCCCTCATTCGTAATTTTAATGTTTACCAATATTAATATTTATGTTGATTAATACAACATGCTTATAAACGATAAACTGTGTAATGAATTCGCTAATTTAATAAATTGAATATGGACTTAATTTAATAGAGTATAAATGAATAATTAATTAACCTTTCCATAGATACCTACGCTTGTGTGGCGGATAATTTTATTTACGTAATTAATTCGAATAAAGGTAAAAGTGATCTATTAACAATTAATCTCTAGATTAATCTCTGTTAATAGATCACTAATTAATAAATTAATTAGTGATCTATTAACAGCTGGTCAAAAGACTTTATCTTCTCAATTCTTAGCTACTGTTGGTATTCGTAACTAACACTAGGTACTTGGAATTCATCGAACTCAGGTGGCTGCTTTGCTGAAGCGCAGGATTTTATACACCAGGGAGGAAAGCTGAGTGCTACACGTTCGTAAACATAATGTATACTTAGCCAAGAAGCCTGGATTCGACACAAGCTGAGCGTTAGCGTAAAACAAAATGTGAACTAAGCACTTTTGTTTGCTCAAAAACTTACATTGGCGAGTCACAAAAAGGATCAAGAATATATTTGAAACTTCTGTAGCGCCTTATGGGTATTAAGAAACGTCACCATTGCGTAACCCGTAACTTTTCGAATCAACTTCCTAAGTAGAATCACACTAACTCCATTTCACTAAAGTGTGAGGAGACTCGATTCCGGCAAGTCATTAGTGCCTCAGAAGGCTCAGATTTTCCGGGCCGTGCTTACGAATCCTGACGTAATTGGCTTTTTCTTACCAAAGATGATTTTGTTTGCTAAATAAGCGGGTAATTTTGACACATTATGCTTTTCGATATCAGCGATACCTGATGGGTAGTACAGATCTTTTCCTATTGGACGATACAAGTGATTTTTAAATCATGATTTTAGGGTTCCGTACTTCAAAAGGAAAAACGGAACCTTTATAGGATAGGACCTGTCTGTCCGTCCGTCGTGTCTGTCAAGAAAGCTTATACGGTACTTCCCGTTGACCTAGAATCATGTTTGGCAGGTAGGTAGGTCTTATAGCACAAGTAAAGGAATAAATCCGAAAACCGTGAGCCGTGTTTGATTATAAAACTACATATTTTAAGAAAAATCTAAAACACCACAAGCACAGATATTAGTTTCTAGAATATGTCTGCAAAATTTCATGGACTTTGGTTGCTTAATATTCAAATGAAATTGGGACTTCGATTGTATGGAGTAAGTGACGGAGAGAGCCCTGTTAAGCAGTACGTGTTCCGGTGTCTTATCACCCTCCATAGAAATGCATGCTCTGCATAAGTAGAGATCATACCGCTAGAATGGGGAGAGGTGTATATTTAACGAACAATGTCCTATTATATACCTACTAAGCTATTTTAAACAAAAAATATAGGGTAGACAAGTACCTATTTTAACGAAGCCGTGCCAAAACATCTACATAATTTGATTTGATATCTTCTTTCCGTTCAAAATTGTTGCAGTGGAAGTTAAATTTCAGTTAAAATGCAGAAGTACAAAATAATGCGTCGGTAGTTACTCTATAAAGTTCAACTGTAAAAAGTCGAACACTCGGATACAAAGTTAGCAGGCGCCAAACTTTTTCCGAAGATGTTTCTATCGGAATCTCTACTTTAGGGATGAGCTACTTAAAAATATCGATAAATTATATTATTGTTGTATCGATAAATGAAATTCAATTTTTGTCTACACATAATCGATACCTATATTAAAAAAGAAAAGTGTCTGTTTGTCTTTTAATTTTCCATGGCCCATCCATTTAACGAATTTATCGAATCTTTGTACAGAGATAGTTACGTGGATGAAGTCGCGATTATCATTTATTTGGTACAGACATACCTTGCATACTAAAGACGGGCATTAGGCTACATTTTATTCCGGAAAATTACAGATTCGCATGGTATTTTTTTTAAAACCTTTCCTTGACGAAGTCGTGGGCATGTCGTAGTATTTTTATAATTTTGAGTAGTCTAATTAAGTACATTTTGTTATGTACTTATGGCAGGGATAAAGAAATGTATTTAGATTTTTATATTCCAAATCGATTTTTTTTTAACGAAACGCAACTTAAAGTGTTTAGCAATATATCAATATTCATTATGGTATGAAAAAATATCTGTACCTACTTATCGATGTATCGATATCTTTTATTCAAGCCTACTTTATTCTCTACACAACAATAAAAACTGCCGACGTTCATTGTTGCGATATCGGCCATTTTTATGTTCGGTCAACTGGGATTTTAGTAATCGTAAGTATTCGTCTTTTGTTGTAACACTTATCGATTGCCGATACGTAATATTACGGTTGTAACAATTGAATGAAATGGCTGGAGAACATTTTTTTTGAGTCAAAACAAAAGGCACTTTAAGGCATGATTTATTTTACACCGGGCCTGTAGTGTGCTTAGTAATCTTAATGAGAGTTTTCATCTCACTACCGCTCACAGAAAGTCAAAACAACGGCGTTATAATAAAATGGACCTTAATTATCATATTTTAATGTTCAAGTTCGTCCATATAATATCTACAGTCAACGCTTCAAGCGGAAACGTTGCGAAATTAGAATAGATGTTACTGAATTTTTGATATTAATAATAATTTAACGTCGTACATTCATGGATGTAGAAAGTAATAATTCTCTTCTTATAGTCTAAGCGTAAATTACAGTTATGAATGTCAAAGAAAAACTGAGATCGGTTTACAAAACACTACCAAATACCTAACTGTAACATAATTTATTATATCTAACTTATTTACAAAATACTAAATAGGTACAGTAATTTCGTCAGATAATTTAATAAATTACTGTACATAAACAAGCACTCTACCAAGTGATCAAGACAAATTATTCTGTTTGTCATTACCAACGAATCCTGAAACGTCATTTAAAGCTAGATTGGCTTCGTCGGGAAATCTGATCGTAATGATTTGGAGGGCCTCCTCTCCAGCCTTTGAGAAATTTTGCCTCTCATTTGTTATTTATTTCGATTAGGTACACGTTACAGAAATAGACTTTTATATTTGAAGTCTTATTTATTTTTCAATACAGTTGGATATACCTATGGGGTATTATTGAAACTCTTACGTCATTCCAAGTGATACTTTTTGAAAAAAAAATGAATATTGTTTTTTACTTTTTAGTTTGGTTTTTGGCAGGGCAGCCGTGTTTCTCATTTTTAAGTACGACTTGTACTTAATTATTATGGATGGATTTAAAAAAAGGCAGCTACATATTGTCTTATTTAAGATTTTTTTTACATGTTATCAATTGAGATGAATAAGACTTTCTTCAATCAAAAACGCCATAATCCTTATACCATCTATGGTATAAATTTTTATACCATAGATTAAAGCGTTGTTTTTAAGGCTATACGCTAGAGACCAACGCATTTTTATACTGCTTAATTCTTCGGAACCTATATAAAATTAATGAAGCAAGAAGTTAATGTAGAAGATTAACATCAGATATTACTGATAGGTAATAGGGGCGACCGTCCGTAACAATGCAATTACTTAGTTCCGCTACAGCTAGTCAACCGTTTACTTATCGATCAAAGCCTAATCATCGGGCAGAACTCCCCCTCTCTTCTTCTTGCCTGCAAATCTCCCCCTTAATCGATTTTTACACGTCATCTGTAAATCACGTTAAATAACCTAGAGGTCTAGCCTGAGAGAACTCACAATTGCAGAAGACTGCAAGAAGATTTATTTAGCAATCCGATACACGATTTCGCGCGTAAGTTGCTTTACTCCTTACTGTTGTTAGAGCGCTTACATCCTGCATCTTCACTTCTCTACAAGCACTCACTTGTAATTGATAAGCCGTGTTGACTAAACTTGAGTAGCTCAAGGGCGTAAGATGCGGACTACATTCCGAAAGATCGATCGGTTGCCAGATTGTCGTACCTACTCCTTTTTTTACTGACGAGGGGGCAAATCCTCTTAAAGTACCTGATCTCTTTGGTAAGAAATCGAGTCATATGGGATTTTTAGCCACTAAAACAAGAAAATATGAAATGTTAGATTGGTACAGGTTTTTCAAACTTATTTCAGGGTTCCCGATACATTTTCTTTTGAATGACTTTGTTTTCAAAATAAATTTTCATTTCATTTAAATTTTTTTTAATTGGTAATTTTAAAGATCGCTTATATTTTTTAATGAAGTATTTATTTTTCTAAGAATATTTTTAAACGCCAAGGCGCAATTTCCATTTTTCCGCTCGGTTTGATCAAGTGTTCTCGCAGAACTTCCCACAGTTACAAGACTGTATTACGTCACAACTTGAATTGCTTGTGGGGTAAAAAATTGGGTCAGGCCCGGACGCGACAGTTTTGCTCGTCATCAGAGCTTTTCTAGCGCTGCGCAAACTTTGACCTTGATTAATAATCACGGCAGAAAAACTGTTGGATATCTAAATTATTTTTAAAGAGTTTTATTAATTAGGCGAGCCACACTTTGGATGCGTTTTGGATAACACATGAACAATCTCAGCCTTCCACTTTTAATATGGCTACCTTCAAACCAAGAGTGAATAGGCAAGTTATAGGCAAGCGCGCTCCATCTTAGGCTGCATCATGACTTGCTAGCAGGTAGCGCTAGACTATAAATTAAAAAAAAATCTAGCAAGTAGGTAATAGGGGAGTGCACACACCGAGTGCGAGTCACTACGAGTCATACTTATATCCAGTTTGCGCGCACGCATCGAAGAAGGTTGAGGAGGAAGGTTGGGATCGTGCGTATTTGTATGTGTTCGTACGAGTTAAATTCGTACGAAAAATATCCAAAACGTGGTTAGCTTAAAGCTTATGCTCTCATGTCCGCATGGAATACAACGCATACAGGAAATGCACGAGCATGATTAATGTGAAAACGCTTCGTCGTTGAGGCAAAACCCTCAACAAAGCGTTGTTAAGACCTCGAGAAAGCATTACTTATCGCATTGATTGTGCTTAGGCTGCTGGTGTAAATACATAAATAACTTGACTTGTTTTGTTTGCCACGTAGGTATCCTGGGCCTTTATCGAAATTGGACCAAAAACAGCGCTATTGTGGAAGCAAGAATTCTCTCCAAAATATCCTCTAAAACTACGGGCAGTCAAACAGCGAGCAAAGTTTATGGAAATCGGAATCGTAGACAAACTTTTTATCGAGAATATTTACTACTGAAGTTTCCGTAGGAAACAAACAATGTTAAATACAGCTTCTACTGAAGCGAATGGAAGCTTTATTGTTTACGTTCGTAATAAAGAGGCGTAATAGTCTGAAAATACTAAACATTGTTCAGTTTGATGTGTTCCAATGAAATGATTGAAGCAGTTGTTATTCGCGTGAAATCAAATTTTTTAAATGTTACTTACCTACTATATTTCGTGCAATCTATGTTCTCAAATCGTTCATGGTTTTACACTAAAACACATGAAGTATTCATACCATAGCACATAAGGATATTTCATCCTCTTGTTCTCTACGCGTAGTTATTCAAACGATTCTCGTCGACAAAGCTGAGTTTTGAGACGAATCTAAATGTATATACGTCGAGCCAAATATTTGCATGTAACCCTTTTCCTTTACAGTCAGGAATGCCCCTCGCACATTGTTTCTAGATTTTACTGCGAACTTATTTTTAGCTTATTTAATGACACATTTATGAAAATAATACTATTGTCTTCTTCGCGTCGGTCTTATTCGTCAGCGTCGCGTACATCAGTCAGTCATGGATCACCATGGCCTATATTTTTCCTATTTCCTACGCTGACGTCGCGTCGTAGGCCGCAGTCTTTTCAAAGTTTGGTGTCGCAGCAGACGTTTGAGTATCTTTAGTAGTCTTTTTAGTATAGCCAGCTAGCTTATCACAATATATTGGTATTATACGGCACGGTACGGTATATTATTATGGTTCTTGTTGAAGAACGGTTCGCTGTTGAAGTCCGCTTTTTCTATTATCAACATCAGTGTACTGTGTAAGAGTAATATTTCTGTCAAGTCATTAAAAGGACGTACTTATGGCCGAAATGAATAAATAATCATTTCTTACTCGTATTTACTTATAGACTAGCGCTTCGCTATACCTAATCTATCTGTAATTGATAAGTTACTTAGCAACGATGTTATTTGCAAAGAAGGCCGTAGGTACAATTTGTGATCAATACAAGTACCAAAATTGCTAAGAAACTTATCAATAAATTATATTATAGTGTTTTATTAAGGTCCGCAAGAATCTCAGATGTTTTAAAGAAAATATTTATACTCGTAGCTCTAAGAGCCTGCGCAGATGAGGGACGTTTTGTCCGCGGAAGACTGAAACCCCCAAAGCCGAGAACTTAAAACGGACTCAGCACACACAGTGTGCGATCATCTTATTCGCTAGAAAAAAAAAATCATGCTCGAGTGCTCAACGCGGACGAAAATGCGCTGTGTGTGCAGAGTCCGTTGGAACGTTGTTTCTTTTTTTTAGAAGATTCCGCCGTACCTCTGGGCGGTCCGGTCTATCTATGCCGTCGGCTATTCGAGGGACTTTTTCTACGTGGCACTTTTACGGCCGTATTCACAATCATTACTATTCAATCCAAACCAATCAGATTATTGTAAATTGACGTGATACAGTAATCTGATTGGTGGAACCTACACTGTGCGTTCGAGCGCACTATGAGACCTCATAGTAACGTTTGTGAATACGGGTGTCCGTCCCTCGTGTGCGTTATTCAATGCAGTTGTACTTGTAAGCGATCCGTTTTGACGGTCAAATAAGTACCCTGTGGTACTGTCCCTCGTCTGTGCAGGCCTTAATCTTTACGCCAGGCTCTCATCTGTGCATAATTTAATATCCTCTAAGAGGCTCAATAAAATGCTTTATGCATCCAGCGAAACGGAATTATAGTCTGAGAATTTCCGCCCCTTAACTGTTTCATTTCATTAACGGGATTGTTCAATTACGTTAGTATAGCCTAAAGACCTTGGTTTTGTTTTTCTGTAATATCGTAGTAATCACATTTTTTCTGGATAGATAGACTAGCAGCTGCCCACTACTTCGTTCGGTACTTGGTTAATCAATGCGACGTGTGCCTATTGTATCCCAAAAACAATCAGTGTGACAACGCTTTCTCACAGTGGGGATTAGCAATACTTTACTATCACAAAAATCGCAAAAAAGCAATAGTACAAGAAGCAATAGAAAAAAGCAATAGAACAAGTATTGGTTGTGTTTGGGTTGCTGGTAAAGTAAACGCTTTCAGGCATGCAGGTTTACTAACGATGTTTTCCTGCACAAAGAACAACAAACTGATTCATAATATATTCATAACTCTGAAAAGTAAAGGTGCATGCCTGAAATCGAATCCCTAACCCTCCAAAAAGGATGCAGACGTCTTGACCACTAGGCTATCACCGCTTATTCTTGGTAGTAACAATTCATAACTGAAAACGGCCAATATATTCTCCGGCTAACTTCGGTAATAAAATGACCACATAGGGTGCGAGTATCGATTTTTATGAATTCTCCGGCTGCCTTAAGCAACTGTACGACAAAAAATATTTGACCCACTTTATAGATTGAAGCGTCTATATCTATTTTATACTTCTATACTAATATTATAATGGGATAAAGTTTGTAAGTTTGTTTGTAGGAAGTAATCTAAGAATACTGAACTAGGATTTGTTAAATAAAACATAAGAGATCCCTACGATAATTGTAATAAGCTACCCGTGTGAAGCCGGGGTAGGTCGCTAGTAGTCTTATAAAAAGTATTAATAAACGATGCCGGCTACTAATCCGCGTGGAGATATGAAGAAGCTACGGTCTAATAATTTATGTTTGAAAAATTCGTGATTTCTAGAGCGTTATCCTTGCTGATGAGGGTTGTGGTCATTTTTTGAGATGCAGTAAATTCACATATCCTTCAAACTGATAAAAAAATTGGATGGTTCATAAAAATAACGTTTATATAAGTAGCATCTAAGTCTCGATCTATTTATTTCATTGAGGATTTTGCAGGTTTAAAATAAAAATGATAAGAAGTATCTTATAAAACTAAAGTGCACTGTTCCAGAATCAGTTTAGAGAAACTGTTGATAGGATCTGAAGTACCCTTTGGAGCTGAAATTTTTGGGATATTCTTAAAATCCACCATTTTAACATTTTACGAGGGCAGAGTCTTAGGTAGTAAAACCGTTCAACGGAATATGTTCGTTCGAGTATCGCTTTGAAACTGATACGAGACGGGCGATCAGATCGCAAGGCGTTGTGAAGGAAGGCTTGCATCCTTACGTAATTGACATTCCATGAATGCATACGAAGCGCTTCCGCGTTTCTAATACGATCCGATAAGATGGGGAATCTCCTTCCGTCATTCGCTATCCAGTTTCCACCATCTTGTGAGTTCTTGATAAATGGCCTTTACTTTATCGTAGAGCCCGAAGTAAAAAATATATGCATTAGTCACGACCATTGATTTTGAGAACTGCCACTGCAGCTTACTAGTTTTTGGACTATTTTGGTCTTAGATCTCCTGCATTAAAACTATAATAAACAAAAACCATTTATCATCATCCTTACCCGTTCCAACCATCTTTTCAGACAAAGAAGGGTTTAGACTCTAAACCCTTCTATGTCTAAACTTTACAGAATAGTCCGCCACCCTGGCCTGGCAGTTTGGATTGGCAAACTTCACATACCTTAGGAAAACAATATGGAGTGGAATTTACTTTCGTATTTTTCAAAACCATTGCAATAGAGTACCTAGATGCCTAATTCTGATCATTATTTTCACAATAGCTGCGAGGGCATGAGGTATAGTGCGGGTAAAATCTGATCTGCACTCATAATATGACAATTACGTCAAATCTATTATCGTGCATCTCTTTCTGCCAATTAACAGGTAAATATCTCTTCTTATACCAGGTAATTTTGAACAGTTTTATTTTCGTTCTATTTCAAAGTAATCTTTTGATCAAAATAAAAATAAAATAGAATCTTCTACACTGTCTTTAATTTTAATACAAGATCGCAACTCATGAATAAATGACTTGGAAAACGTTCAGCCGACTCACTTTTAGGGGATCGTTTGCTATCAACAAAATTATACGACTCGGTACTCGCGCAACCCGTTGAGACTAATGAGCTTTGTCATTTCCATTTCGCATCAAAATCGACATGAAGTGCGAAGCTTTCGCGTTGCGTTTCGGAGTATTTCTTGATTAATCCGGTTAAAAATTAACGTTGATGCGGCAACGTAACGAATGATCTACGCTTGACGGTTAAGGCTGCGGTTAAACGATGCAAAAATTTTCGTGCGGTGACCACGCAATAAACGCTCGTTTGTTCCATGTCATAAGGGTGGTTACAGACTAGCGTTTTATCTGCATGTATACCTGACCTCTTTCTTAGTGTGTATTGTTACGACAGACGCGGCGCGTCCGTCGCACGTCTGTCACTTGATGCGTTGTTCTAAAATCTAGGTGAACGACAAACGTGGTTATGGGACGCAATTCGACGCGATTTAAAGTATATCAAGTAATCGTTTGTGTGTATTTTGTGGCCTTAATCAAACTACGATGATACGCAATGAAGTGCGTACGCCAAATATAAAAAAAAAATATTCAAAAATTTGCTAAATGATAATTTCTAAATAATTTGCAAAATTTACTAAATATGATATGATTTGTTGTCTTTACAAAGTTTTTTAAAATCTGAAGTTACGTACTTATGCAAAATATAAATTTTCGACTAACAACGCAGCATACTTGCCCATCACAGAGATTGCCCCATTTGTCGTTCTCAGGCGACTACAAAATAGGGCACACTGCGTGAAGCATATGTCGCATTATGTTGCGTCGCACGCTACATGTCGCATCCCGTCCCTCACACAAGTGTAAATTAAAAATTTATAACACACCCGACAAGTGAAGGTTACAGTAACTAGAAAAGAGCTGATAACTTTCAAGCGGCTGAACCGATTTTCTTGGATTATAGCTAAGAACACTCTCGATCGAGCCACATTTCAAACAAAAAAAAAAAAAAAAAAAACAAAATTAAAATCGGTTCATTAGTTTAGGAGCTACGATTCCACAGACAGATACACAGATACACACGTCAAACTTATAACACCCCTCTTTTTGGGTCGGGGGTTAATAAGACAGTGAGTTAACCGCGACCCACGGAAGTCTACCTTTACTTTGAATACATTTGCAATGCTGTTTGTAGATGTCAACGTGCGTTCGTAAAACGCGCATTGAATGCTCGTGATGATGTAGGTATGGTAGGAGTTTAAATCAACTTGTTTAAATTCTCTGTACCATTGCTTTCTCTGTTTATTTGCAACTGGCAACCTCAATAAACTTAAATTGTTAATGAATTTGTTAATTAAAGTATTCTTGTGTAATGCTAATGCTGTTTGTGTTGCCTAGAATTACGTGACGTATTTAACTTCTACGAAACGATCGCGCCTATCAACTGTGTACCTCCTATGCCAAGTTTCAAGCTGATAATTCAAAGTCAAACTGTTATATTTTATTACTAAGATTGGTTTTATTATTATACCATAGACAAGTTACGGTCTTAACATGGCGTATAAATTTTGTGCTCGATCATGAGTAAGACAGAAGATACAAAACGCACGAGAATAGAAGAGATAGTGCGTGTAATTTAAGTGTCGTAGTTTTCAGTTTTTATAAATACATAGGTATACCTACTTATGTAACGTATCTAGTTATTTTTACAGATAATATAAAATATTATAACTGGGCTTTTTCTTTATTACTTATTAAGTTTTAAGTCGACCAAACTACATCAGATTACTATTTACATGCAAAGTATATAATATAATTAATAATTCGTACAAATATTTCGTCAGTCCGTATTACAGTAAATACAAAGAGTCAAAGGCACGCCATTATCATTATTAATAAATAGATTGAATGGAGGACGCTCAAAAATGGAGGCACAAAGTCATCCTTTGTAGGCGTCGAACAGAACAAGACAATGAAAGTGACTGGACTCAAGGAAAATCTGGAAATTTTCAAAGAATTTCCGCGCTTTGATACTTTCACGGTTCGCGATTCCTTCATTCATAGCTTGGAGGCATGCTCTTTCATCCAATCCAATTAATATTGGTGTTCTGTTTTGGAGTTGCTAAAACGGAACTCTTTCGGAATAATATCGGTGTCGGCTCGCTTCTGTTACACGCGATTTACTGCGAAGGCAAAATTAGAAAGCGTTTAACTTAATTACTACGAACTTTTCATAGTTCATTCGGTTTAGTTTTATTTTATAGCTTGTTCTTTTTTCGTCTTCAATGTATACTGTGTTTGAAGGATAATAAATTATTATTTATTTCCTTGGTAGAAAGGAATGACTGCAATCTAGCGTAGTTTCAAGGTATTCCAGAAGAAACACCTTATCCTATTACCATCCGCAGCAAAATATTAAACTATGTGTGGTGCAATCCGAAGTATGCACTCTGCACGACTTGCACCCCAAATTTGCATATTTTTATTTAGGAAAAGCACGACCTAGTATGTATTTTAGACAGTTCATAAGATCTGCTTTCTAAGGAGTAGGTTAATGCTACAATCTAATGCTAAGCTAAGGCTGCCTTTTCACTAGTGATGCCCCAGGGGATCTTGTAAAATATTTTAGCGTTATAAATCTAATAATCTATGGTTTTATCAAATCAGAAATGAGAGATTCGTGTAAGATATAGAGTAAGAATATAGTTCAAAAAGTAGGAAAGATGGAGGTGAACCGGCAATGAATATGGCTCAAATCACCTATATACAAATTAGGGCTCCAAACAACATGTGCTGGACAGTCGACTCTGCATCGGAAAGTTCAGTGCTTTGAGCCTCGATAGATCAACGGTTGAGGAGCGGACTGAATTCCAAAAGGTCAGCGGTTCAAACCCTTGCACTGTTGTCGTACCCACTCCTGGCACAAGCTTTACGCTTAATTGGAGGGGAAAGGGGAGTATTAGTCAGGATTAGCATGGCTAATATTCTTAAAAAAAAAAAAGTGCTACTTAACTCTCGATTAGGTGGATAGAGGCATCAAACGAGTCATACTTAAGTATTGTTCTGCTGGACACAAGTATTGGACCATGGAATGAGATCTATGCCCATCAGTAAATATTAATTGGTCGTCGAAAATGTGTCTGTCTGTATGTATGCCTGTCTGCTAGCATTTCACAGCCTACCAGTTAAACCGAATTTGATGGGTACAGAGTTAGTTAACATCCCGGGGACGGACATAAGCTAATTTTTATCCCGGAAAATCAAAGAATTCCCACGGGGTTCTTAAAAGCCAATCGGTTAAACCGATTTATATGAAACTAGCTGACGCCCGCGACTTCGTCCACATGGATTTAGGTTTTTCGAAATCCCGTGGGAACTCTTTGATTTTCCGGGATAAAAGTAACCTATGTGCTAATCCAGGATATTATCTATCTCCATTCCGAATTTCAGCCAAATCCGTCCAGTGGTTTTTGCGTGAAGGAGTAACAAACATACACACACACATACATACACACAAACTTTCACCTTTATCATATTAGTGTGATGACAACTTTCGATAGGCCGCTGCGGTTACGCAAGGAAAATGCAAGATTGTGAAGGTGGTAAAAAGGAAAAAGCGTATTTGTGTACACCCCTTAAATAGCGTGTCCCACTTCGTGACTGGAATGTTTACCGAAGTTAGCTGCTCAGTTATTACGACGTAACCTAAATACTTTTTTAAAAAGAATTTCGTGTAGAAATTTTCTGTGGCTTAGCTATTGAGAATAGTTTCATAATTTTCAAATTTTTACACTATCATGAAATTAAGCAAAAACATCGTTTGAAAATAACGTTGCCAATCAGCTTTGATAGTTCTAATAAGTTTATGTGATTTTGTAAAGTGGTAATAATAAAAAAAAGGAATACCCGGCTGAGTTTGTTGTGGGCTCTTGTCAGACTTGGGCGCGTTTGGAACCCTCGTAGCTTTAGTTTTAAGTTACATAATTAATTATCACCACTATATCGTACAAATTTAACAATTTCGACCATCAAAAAGAGTACAATTGTACCTACTTTGAATAAATGATATTGACTTTGACTTTGACTTTAACGTTATTTACTAACTAGCTGACCCACCCCGGCTTTGCTCGAGTGGATTTTTTGAAAATTGGTGCGAAGGTGGAATTTTCAAAAATTTTGAAACTCACTTATGTACTTCTTCATTTTTGATCAAAACATACATTCCTCCAATTCATTTTCATAGATATTTTCCATTTAAATTGAAAAAAAGTGGACTTTCATAATATCATTATTACACAACTGCTCAACGAGAAGAAAGAAGAGAAGAGAGAAGAGAAAAGAGAAAGGAAGAATGAGAAGGAAGTTTGTTCTTGTTAGCGCTCTAGAAACTAAACGCTTGGATCAATTTTAATAATTATATTATCATAACAATCTCAATTAGTCTCAATCTACCAAGTGCTACTTAAGACATCAAAATAATTATTATAAAACATTAAAATTATGGAAAAACAATATGGCGCCCACTAGATGCTATATTGGAACAAATAAAAAACAGGAAAATCGATGGAGTAGGTAAGTACCTACCGCAAACGGGGTGGGGTTGAGTAGGTTTTATAAAATCACTAGAGGATGCCCGCGGCTTCACCCACGTGGATTTCGTTTTTTTAATCTTGTAAGAACTCTTCAATTTTTCGGGATAAAAAGGAGCCTATGTCCCTCCCCGGGATGTGTTCCAAGTCTGTACCAAATTTCATCAAAATCCGTTCAGTGGTTGGGCCGTGAAAACGTAGCAGACAGACAGACAGGCACACTTTCGCATTTATAATATTAGTATGGATAGTATGGATAAAAAGACTGAATCCTAAAACAGGCTAATACATCATTAATCTCTACAAGTCTACACTCGGAAACACAAATTGAATCAAAACGAAATCAAAACAGAGAACGTTAATTGAAAATCAGAATTTACGAGAGTTTTTCGGTCAACTCGTTAACTTGTACGGTGAAAATCCTATTTAAAAAAAACAACAACGTAGGTATACATTTATCGGGTTTGGCGATTTTTTTTTCGAACGCCCGTGTAGTTCCGCTGCGAAGTCTGGGATGATATTGCTGCAAAACCAATTTCATGTGGGAAAAGTAAAATAGTGGAATTCGATATTTTGTTTGACGTATTTTTTTAATTCTTATGGTAGAAAATTAAAAAAAAAGTAAGGAATATCATCATCATCTTCTTCTTCACTAACCGATAGAGATCCACTGCTAGATAGTCTTACGACGACGCCTGAATCCAACGTCTCCCTGTGACACTGTCACACTAATATTATAAAGGCGAAAGTTTGTGTGTATGTGTGTGTGTGTGTGTGTGTGTGTGTGTGTGTGTGTGTGAGTATGTGTGTGTATGTTTGTTACTCCTTTACGCAAAAACTACTAGACGGATTTGGCTGGGAATGGAGATAGATAATATCGTAGATGAGCACATAGGCTACTTTTTATCCCGGAAAATCAAAGAGTTCCCATCGGATTATGAAAAACCTAAATCCACGCGGGCGAAGTCGCGGGCATCGGCTAGTAATAAATAATAATGATCTCCCGGCCGAATTTCTGCCACGGCGACCAATGTCCATAGATTAACCAATTGCGCGGGAGGGTATTATATTAAAGTGCACAAGTGCGTGCGCATATGCAGGTGCTTTCTCTATTCCATCTCATACGAGGACGGGACGGACATCCGACACGACCGGAGAGATACCAGGCGCAGATTGCTCCAAGGCACGGGGGTGACATACCGCCAACATCCGAACTCCGATCTGGTACTGAGAATTTCATAAAAGAAAACCCCGAAACTTAACTTTTTTGGGCAGACCCGAGAATCGAACCCGGAAACTCATCGTCCGCAGTCAAACCTATCAACCTCTAGACCATCGAGACAGTCATAGGTAAAAACTGATTATTCAATACCAATAAATACAGTATTAAAGTCCAGCAGGAAAATTGGCTTCACACTTGACGAGTCAGCAAGCCACTCGCGCGCTCTAATGAAGTGAAGTAGGAAATTAACAAGATTAAACACTTCTCACTGAGCACAGTGTGCATGTTGACGACACGGGCTCGTTGAGGGAGCAGTAATAAAATATCAGTCGATAAAAGAAATATCTAAGTACTCAATTTTGTTTGAGGTATGAATATGGGCCAATATTGTAAAAATTTTGTAGGATAGCGGTGATAGGCTAATGGTTAAGGCGTCTGACCTCTTTTCGGGAGGTCAGGAGTGCGATCCCGGGCACACACCTATATTTATTTAGCAATAAGCCCACCTTTCTGTACCTACATTTTAAGTTTTCTTTTTTTAGCCCCCGATCCAAAAAAGGGGTGTTATAAGTTGACGTGTGTATCTGTATATCTGTCTGTGCCATCGTAGCTCCTAACGTAATGAAGTGATTTTAATCTAGTTTTTTTTTGTTTGAAAAGTGGCTTGATCGAGTGTTCTTAGCTATACTTAATTCAAGAAAATCGGTTCAGCCGTTTAAAAGTTATCAGCTCTTTTCTAGTTACTGTAACCTTCACTTGTCGGGGGTGTTATAAATTTTTAATTTACACTTGTTGTAACCTGTCATTTGTATTTTGTGGTGAAATAAAGTATACATATACATACATACATACATACAAACACTTGTTATTTTTCGGAATTATGTGCGTTTACTTAATTGCTTTAAAGATGAAGGAAAACATCGTCACGCGTGCCAAAGAGTTTTCCATAATGTTTTCAAAGATGTGTGAAGTCCGCCAATCCGCACTGGGCCAGCGTGACCTAAACCCTAAACCCTTCTCATTTCACTAATAACTACCTAGCAAGCAAAATGTTTGGGTTAAAATTAAAATATATATTTTTAACAATACAGCGGAAGCAAAAATAATTATAGTTTCAAACAAAACAATTATCAAGTTTCCATTACTGGAAATAAAGGTCTGCAGTGATTCTGACACACTATTAATTAATATTTGATCGTGCGGTATAAAGTTCCTATCTCGGAAATAAACCGGTCCAACTTTACAGACATTGTTATTGACTGTAATTTGAATGTTCTAACAATTATATTGTATTTTATTCGTAAAGGATTTTCCGGACTTAGTAAAGGTTTGGACGGATACGTAGCGTGAATTTTGTGAGGCGCGATGGCGACTGCGGAGCGGCAATAAAAGTAGTGTTACCAGAGTGAGCGAACTCTCAATTCAATTCTGAATCTACGGTATGTCAAATATTAGGCTATGGTGACGTAAAATCATAAAATCATAGAAAAATAGGGGTACATTAAGAGTACCTGCGTCAAATGTTGGACGACTGCCAGTGACATCAAAACTTCGACGTTTTATTACAATTTAGAAACTGTAAATGCCTAAATTGCCCCTGTCGGGAATCGAACCCGAAACTTCCGCTTTTAAGACACATACAGCGCTCAACACTACCCTAGGGAAGTTGGTCTTTAATACAAGGGTAGCAGAAATAGTATTAAGCACGTGACACTGAAAAGCATAGAGCGTAGAGCGTGGTGACGGCACTTAGATGGTACGCAACTTCAGAAACTCAGTTTTTACGCGCGGTCAAAGCTGTAAAGTGTGAACAACCTTCATTCAATTTTTTGAATTCTTTCTTCATATAGTTTCTCTGTAGTTTTCTCGAAACTTTTAAGAGTCGTGTTGTAAACATTACAGTTGCGTCTCGCTACCGTCGCGTGTTTTGTGTGGCTAAGCCTTTAACATCAGTCGTTTATTAACTCACTTTTCAGATAAGGAATAATGAATTTAAATTGCGATCAAGTAAATAAACTTTCAATTCTGTATAAACCCCTTCAGGCCTGGGAGAATTCGTTTAGCGATAAGGTCAATTTATTGACTTCTCGGATTATCAGGATAATAATAAAATTATCGAATACCTTTGTAACCTTTACGTAAATGGAACTAACTATCATAACAGCTGAGGTTTCGGATTCGATTCTTCGATTGGGTTAGTTAAAAATCTTCTACCCAATATTTTGTTCGTCGTCATTTTCTGCCCTTCTTTCTTTTCTTATAATTTGTTATAAAAGCCCATTAAAAATATTAGAATTAAGAAAAAAATGCAACTACGAATGATCAAAAGATGTCTTTATTTCATTCCTTAGAAAGAAAAGTTAAGTTAAAAGTTAACGTAAATGGAAATGACATTATCATTTTTTTTAAAGAATATTAGCCATGCCATGGCATGAATATAGCCATGACTAATACTCCCCTTTCCCCTCCAATTAAGCGTAAAGCTTGTGCCAGGAGTGGGTACGACAATAGTGCAACGGGCGGGGTTTGAACCGCCGACCATCCGGAATTCAGTCCGCTCCTCAACCGCTGAGCTATCAAGGCTTATTTAATTCAGAAGTGGAATGACCAGAATGTAGAATAATATAGTTCAGTTGGAACTGGTAAACTGACCGGTCTAATTTATACCAGCATAGCGAGTCGGCGATTTTGGGAAAAATGCCAGACATCGTCTGGCTGTTCTGCATAATGGGGCAATAAATACGGTAATTATATATAAACTAGTACGTTTTGCTTTGGTAAGGCAGATTTTCTGACAATATGATCATCATCATTCATCTTAACCACTGATCTCTATTAAAAGATACACGCTGGATCTCCGACCTGGTTTTGAAGCAACTAGATTTTCGCCGTTTTGGTTTATAGCTAATGAAGATACGTCGTCTGGGGCCCTACTACCACCGCTTAAAGTAATAATGCTTCAATATTGTTTTGACAGTTTCATACAATTTTTAAATGAAAATGTCAAAACAATATTATAAATATTAGTGAAAAGAGACCTGTCAATATATTGTCATCACGAAGATCATATTTTGACACCAAGTGTCATTGTGATGCTCGTTGGACATGACTTTGAATCGGCATAAAAATAACTGTCATTCATAATATTATGTATGGTCCACGTAATTGTATGGTCCAGCGTACTTGTATTGTATCATGTCTATTTCAGTAATTCTCTTCTTAAAAAGTTATTCAATTTTTGTAATTAGCTAACCCAGTTACGTTTAACCTAAAAGACTTTTAATCTTTGTCATACAGCCCGAGGGCTGAAAGTGTCTTTTCACTTCATGCTACGTCTGCCGCAGGATATTAAGTTAATTTCAAAATTTAAATTCTTACAAGACGAATAATGAATATGCTGTAAGATATGTAAAATGACTTGTTTAAATTATTTGACCGCTTTAGAACTGGTTTATGGTTCCATACCTACTAAAAACTTTGGCAGTCTTTCCCAAAAAAGAAAAACTGTCCAACTGCATAACGACTCTTTAAATTCAATGTATACATATTATTATCTCTGAGCCAAACATCCACGACCTTACAGTTCGACCTTGAAATAGTATAATTACCATAAACCATAACAAGAAGACAGATGATAATTCCGATCATAGTTCCTTACAATCATACTTTCTTTTCAAGCCATATAGAAATGTATTTGATCAAAGTGGATAACAAATTACTTCTGACAGTATTATGTCCGGGCGGTAATTTCTCGACGAAGGTCTGATCCCTTGAAGTCGTAACGGGGAGCTTAAACTTTTCGGACGAACCTCCCATTGAGCTTTTAACTATATTTTAGTAACTAAATTGTATACTGTGGTAAGGTCACAGGGTTAATTGGATTGCTCCTGGTGTCTATTTCATTTCTGTGGTGTGGGTGTAATAGAGTGAAATTATAGGGCATGATTGATGTGAAAAAAGTACATTATTGCATAAATTGTTCATGTTCATTTGTTAGCTTACTCATAACTAAGCGATGGCGCAGTCAGCAAAATCCAAGAATCTATAAGAAATTCAATCATACATTACTTAATAAAGGCGATTGTATAGGTACCACAAGACGATTCTCAGGAGCTTGCATGCAGTTTTCCTTATGGTTATAAATAGAAAATACTGTACGTCAGCAGTAAGGCAATTGCATCGGGCATTTTATTAAAGAAATGCTGATGGCTTTAGCTGAAATCAGCACTCCCGTGCGCTTTTCCGGATTGAAAAATATTGCGGTTATTGGGGATCTTATGGTCAAAGAGTCTCCATAGATTACAAATATTAAGATTTGCTAGGAGCTAGGAGTGATGCGTAATTTTTTATGAGTTTCGTAGTTCAGTGATTGTGATGCCTATCATTAGATACCTACAATGAACCTTTGTATAATGCTAGTACATGCATAACTAATCTATCATGCCGTTCGACTTGATTTTTGCATGGTTATACTTAAAGACCTAGAGAGTGACATAAGCCACTTTTTGTCTCGAAAAATCAAAGAGTTTCATCGGATATTTACAAAGTAAACCAAATCAAGTCGCTGGAATGAACTAGTATTTTAGAAGAAAACTTTCAACGCCCGTTCTTTGCCTTTTCTGACCTGCCTCGATTACGAATGCTGTTTATCTTGATGTCACCATTCGGAGCAGAAAAATAAATCCTTATAAAAGAAATAAAAGAAATCCTCATTGACATGCTGGTGTTGGGTTATATAATACAGTGGTGTTTTTTTTTTTCAGGTAGACAATCGCAGGGATTTGCTAGCAACTGATAAAACAGCTCCCGGTATGTTTTCTTTCTGCTGAGTTTAACTTATTCAATATACGTGGCTTAGTCCGACAAAGCTGCGGGTGTTATGGGTTTGACCCGGATGTATACGTCGACCCGCGTATGTAAATCTTATTTTTCTTTGTAAGTCGGCCATGAATACAATTTTCGCTTGAATATATTTTTATTCTAGCGGATTTTTTTGGATGGCTTGAATATGCCGCTAGGTGAAATCCGCTTCTCTTTATGTGGCTTACTTGATCCCGTTTAATGATCTTACAGGAAGGAATGTTTTGTTAAAATCCTATTATAACGGATTACTTTTGGGAATTCGAGTAACATTTAAGTAGCAAAGAATGCCCGGCTGAATTTTTCGTGGACTTTTTCTAAAAGACATGTTTGGTAGCTTCATTGCTCGTAATTTTATTGTGAGTTAATGAGAATGATTAATTTTATCAATATCACTTTCACTTGACTTATTAAATACTTATGACCTATAATATAAAAAAAGTATGACCTATAATAAAGAAACATTCAAACCGGTGTTGGATGGAGTCTTGTTTAGTGCTCGCATGCTTTTCTTACGTGTGTAATAATGGGAATATACTAAGTGCATAGAATATGCTGCACCCACCTAGTACCATACAAGTTTATCTTAGTTAGCGGATTATAGAAAAACAAGCGACCGCCCGCGGCTTCGTTTGGCAAAAATATAAAACCTCTTTATTCTCTTTATTCGTGGGAATTTTGAAAAATCCAGTCTTATCACTCGTTAACATTATAAAGGGATCCTTTGTAGACAGCTTTTAAGGTCTAAGGCAGGACGTTTATATGAGTCAGTCAATGAGTGAGTCAGGGCAGGTAAGGACTTACTTTTTATACCTAACTAGCTGACTTCGTCTGCGTGGAGTTAGGTTTTTCAAAATCCCGTGGGAACTCTTTGATTTTCCGGGATAAAAAGTAGCCTATGTGCTAATCCAGGATATTATCTATCTCCATTTTGTATTTCAGCCAAATCCGTCCAGTGGTTTTTGCGTGAAGGAGTAACAAACATACACACACACACACACACACACACACACACATACAAACTTTCTCCTTTATAATATTAGTGTGATATGTAATAGACAGATGATACCCGGGACTTCGTCCGCGTTGATTTAGATTCTTTATAATTCTGTGGAAACTATTAAAGTTTCGGGAATAAAAAGTTGCCTTTACTAATTTCCTGGATGCAAGTTACTTCTGAATGCGTATAAATCGGTTTACCATATGGACTTTTATGAATCCCATGAGAACTCTTTAATTATCCGGGATAAAAAGCGTATGTCCATCCCCGGGATGTAAGCTAACTCTATACCAAATTTCATCAAAATCAGTGAATCTGTTGGGCCGTGAAAAGCTAGCAGACAGTCAGACGGACAGACACGCTTTCGCATTTATCACAAGTATGGATTGATGATCGTTAAACATCTTGTTCCTTATAAAACATTAAACGGATCTGAAAAACTAAAAAATACGTGTATAAAAAAGAAACGGAAATGAAACAGACCCTGACAAAGTTTAAGATCACTATGTGTGAACGCGAGTGTCTCTTCACCCAGATTTCATCTCCCGCTTATCTCGGGCAATGCTACATTTCCCTAGACTTATCACTCAAACGGCGACATTTCTTTTTGTTTTATTGCGGACCGCCCTCGAGTAATATTTGTGGTGGCAACTTTTGGGTATCTACTATTTTTAAATATAGAAACTATTTTTTTTACTTATAAATCTTTATATTTTGCTTTACTTTCGTCTGTTTATATTTATTCATATTTGGTAACAGATTTTTACCGAACTGATTCAAAAACTTCGATATTTTGCGATAACTTCCACACCAGATAATAACTTCCACGCCAGAATTTTTACCCAGTATTTTTTTTTGTTCAATTTATAGATTATTATTAGATTTTAATGAATCTACATCTGGTTTGGAATGCTAATTTTACTATATAATATAAAATGAGCTACAAACTCTGTACGATAAAGTCTAAAACATAATTAACAAGTTGAATCCCTTACAAAAAAACTTTGAAAATGTTTCGTGAGCATTCAAGTCACGAAACAGGACACGCTCTTTGAGGGTTAAACACCAAGTTTTCGAAAATAAAACAGTAATTGACTCTGAACTGTATACGTTTTGAGTTATTAGGCTTCCGCTGTCTGTCGGTCCGTCTGTCTGTCTATCAGCGGAATTTTTCTCATGAACCGTAATAGATAGAGTTAGGATTTTCAACGCTCTTATAATAACAAATAAAAAAAAAAGTGGCCACCATGAAAATTAAAAAAAAAAATTGTACGATGGTACGGAACCCTTCGTGTGAGAGTCCGACTTGTACTTGATCCATTTTTCACAATTTAATTAATCTAGCGTAGAATTACATTTTGTTAACTCCGGGTTACAATACAATCGAAGAAGTTGCTTGAAAGCACCTATTAGGTGTATGGTTTGTTACATTTGTAATTTGTAACATGTTGCCTTAGTAGGTATTTAATTAATTATTGATTAGTTAAATCTACCTCTGAACCAAATTGGCAAAATATTTAAATTTTGATTTTGTTTTGCAGGTTTTACACCTGGGCTATAATTGGCAATAATAATCCGAAAATAAATTGAGCCTATTGGTGGATCTCTATTACACACACACCCATCACAATGCTTCCTCATAAATCTAGATGGTTGATAAAGAATCTATTATTCTAAGCTTCGAAGTGTCGAAACTAGTTCCATCCTTTTGCGTAGTTCCTTTGAAAATTTCAGGTTTTATCGTAGGTCTATTCCTTTTTATTTTCTTGCTCTATTCGGCGCCTACAAAGGATGACTTTGTGCCTCCATTTTTCAGTGTCTCCTATTCAATCTATTTACTAAGGCTTACAAAGGAAAGGCGTTATCATCTGTAATTAGATTAGACAGGTCTTGCTTTCTTATTGGGTACAAAAACCATTAATATGACAGACCACATTTTACACGTAACAAAAACCATATTTAGTAGAATAGTGTAGTGCATCCTGGAGACCGGCACAGGCCACTTTTTATTCCAAAATATCAAAGAATACTAGAAGAAGTGTTTGTTACTTTTTACGCATTAACTACTCAACTGCCATTTCAAAAGCCACTTAGCTTTTTACAATATCTCTTACATTCATTAGTCGCAGATGTTGTTCTAGAAATGATAATATGGCATTGAGAGAAAAGTTCTCATCATGAAAAATAAGCGCCTGTGATGTTCGGCGACATATTTATAAGTGATGGATCAACATAGTGTTTTCATGGCCTGCTTTCCCACGTTACCCCTTTATCCCTTATCGCTTATTTCAAAGCTTACTTTGTACTTATTTTCACCAAAAATAATAGGCACCAAGAATTTTTTGCTGCTTGATTAAATTGATAGCGTCCATTTTTTGTCGACACGACCGCTTTTTCTTATCTTTATTAGTCATTTTACATGAATGCCCTTTTTGAACAGTTTAACTGGAAAGGGTTTATTATTTAGTGAATATAAAGTTGCTTAGGAATTATCGCTTACACTATTATATTTTGTAAGATCAACATAGCGAAAAAATATAAGTTCCCTCACTATAGGAACTCATTTGAAAAGGCCGAAACGTCTATTTTTACTCAAAAAAACATGAAAATCTCAATACTAACATAAATTTTATACAAGTTAGGGTGGGTCCACACAGACGATCTTTTTGATGACTTGAGCCCTGTTCCGTGCTGAACTTTTGATGTGACGATATGATCGGCATTAAACCATTAAAATTAAAATGTACTTGTACATATAGGTAAATACAAGTCTTTACCTAACTTTTCACACATTGTCAAAATTGGTGACACGTAATCGTGATCAGCAAAAAAATCAGGTGTGAACACACTCTAAGAATTTTGGATGTATCGTGCGAATGAAAATGTTCTCTACCAGGTTAATGTTGTGAGTTGCGAAATGTTTAAAACATTGCTATTTCGTGAGGGTGGTTCTATTTTTTACGGTAGAAAGCTTTTAGCTAAAGCATTTAGTTGGGTGCGACATTTTTCAAAAGTTACTTTGTAATTGGGCTTGCTTTAATATGGGGGAATATTATTCCAGAATTCCGTAGCAAAATGTTTTAAATATAAACGGAACTGCAACCTTGAGTAACATGAAAAGGCAAAGTTAAGGTCTATTCAGAAAGACCACACCACAGCAGCAAAGTCACCAAGTAGCCGGGTTAGCATTATTTTTCAAGGCGGTCAGGCAGTGATCGGGCTTGAATGATTTCGCAGCAGCTACCGGAAGAATAAAATAGAATGGAATTAGAAAGTTTTGAAAAATGTAAAGAGCTTTAGAACTGTCCAATGAATTTACGAATACCATTTCCATTTGAGTAGCACCAGCAAAAAGCTCTTGCATTTTCTTTAAAGTTGCGTTGTCAAAGTTAAAAATCACTAGTAAGTGTGAATGGAACTACGCTTTTCATTGAATTTTGTGCTCGTTAATATATTTTCTACTTTGGTGTTAGTTGTGGTACGCATAAAAGGGTCCTTAGTAGTAATATAATTTGAAGGGAGTATTTATTGTACTAAAACTATACAATATACATGGTGTCTAAGTTTTTGCTAGCGTTCTGATTAATAAAAACTTAGGAGTTATCATTATACTACCTAAACACTACTCAATACCAATAAACATTTGTTTTATTATGTAGTGATTTAGTATTTTTCAAACCCGCAATGTATAGCGTGCAAAACTAGGGTCAATGCCCAATCTACGGCACGGCATTGACCCCGAGTGGCCTATTTAGGTAACGTTCGTTGACTTCTAGCGTCAGTCAGATGTTTTATCTGCAATAGGTAAATTGCAAACTTTTAAAATACAGGATTTTTTAATTTTTTTTCGTGTTTTTTCGTGGTACCTTATCGGTAATCATCAGTTCTGGTTACACCTTGTATGAAATGTAAAGGTTGCTTTAAATTTTACGTTTTATTACAACTTTAATCGAATTAATCAAACAAATAACCCAAAGTGCCAAAGTGTAGACGTCGGGGCTGCGATTACCCGGTGAGGTATGAGATGAGATTGTTTGATCCCTCAAGTTATTACGTGAGGCTTAAACTTTGCGGCCTGAACCTTCTAATCTGCCTTTTAATTATATTTACTTCGAACGATATTACTACCCATCACTACCCATATTATAAACGTGAAAGTGTGTTTGTTTGTTAGTTTATTAATTTTTTGTTGGTTTGTCCTTCAATCACGTCGCAACGAAGCAACGGATCGACGTGATTTTTTGATGATGAAGATCTGGACATTAACATAGGCTACTTTTATCCCGGAAAAATACAGAGGTCCTACGGGATTTTTCAAAAACCTGAATCAGCGCGGTGAAGTCGCGGGCATCAGATAGTATCTACAATCAACATATAATAAAAATACACTAGCTTATGCCAGTGAGTTTATCTACGTGGACTACATTTTCAACCCCCTATTTTACCCTCTTAGGGGTTGAATTTTCGAAAACTCCACTCTACGTCACTCCACTCCACTCTACTTCAATAGCTATCTGCATGGCAAGTTTCAGTCAGTTTGAGCTATGCATTGATAGATCAGTCAGTCAGTTACGTACCATGCGGCCCTGTGGCATGCCGCAATGTAGTATTATGTTGCTCTGGCATAAATGAAGGTAGAGTTTACTAAAGCCATTCTAATAAGCCAATTTTGACATCCCTTAAGAATGCACTCGTATGTTTGTCCTTTTATTAAACCCCGACCCAAAAAGAGGGGTGTTATAAGTTTGACGTGTGAATCTGCGTATCTGTCTGTGACATCGTAGCTCCTAAACTAATGAACCGATTTCAATTTAGCTTTTTAATGTTTGAAAGGTGGCTTGAGTGAGAGTGTTCTTAGTTATAAATCCAAAAAAATCGGTTCAGCCGTTTGAATAGTTATTATAACCTTCACTTGTCGGGGGTGTTATAAATTTTTGATTTACACTTGTACAGGTAGGTATGGATATTATGATGAATAAGTAATTAATTAACAGTAGCCATCACAAAATGAGTAATGAAAGATGAATAAAATATTTAGTCACTTTATTATTAGTGCTTCATCAATATGGAATCGGAAATGAAACGAATAAGTATTGGTTTCATTTATGGCAAGTATCGAATATGTAATTATAATTATTCGATAATGAACCATCTACTCGTACTTCCTACATTATTAAATGCCATCGATGTTATGCGTATTGTTTAAATTAATAAAATCCTTGAAATAAGTATGCGATTAAATTACTATTTGATTTTAATTCACAATTAATTTGACTCGTTTGTGTTTTAAGTCTAAGTATTTAAATTTTGCTTGATTATTTTATGTGAAAGCGCTGTGTATTATGTAAGCCATATCTATTATTATGTTTAATTTCCATAAAATCATCCTTAAAGGCAAAGTAAGTTTTCAATTCAATACGTACTTTTTAACAAATTTTACCTTATTATGTACATCTGTCTTTTATCTAGTTATCCTCACCACCACCGCGGAAGTCAAGATTAGTAACTTTACGAAATAATTCGCTTTCTTCGAATTGTTTGATGACATAATAACCGTCATGTTATTTTTCATTCCTATAAGAATTTCTATTGAACGTTTTCTATTTTGTGATTGAGAGAAACTACGCATCTCTCGATTTTCTAGCAAATTGCATTAAAACGTCTACTCTAAACCCTCCAAAAAATGACTTTTTTTTCTCTCGTCTGGCTTTACACAGATTAGCCAATGTCGAGTTTGTAGTTATTTACAAGTTAGGGAAACTATATTATAAGTATGGACTTCGTCTGTGCCGGCGCTCGCTGACACACGCGCGCGGTGCCCCTTTAGAGGGCTTCCAAGTCAGTTCCACCACCAAAAACACCAGTAAAACACAAAAACCAAAACAAACAAAAACACTCCAAAACGCACCGCACGCGCGCTGGCGAACGCCAACACAGACGAACTCTTACGTGGTCTCAGAACTTACGTTATTTATTGGTCTTCAAGAATAAGGTTGTATTCAGCCAGTAACAACATCTATTCTCATGATAAGAAATAATAAACAATAACAAGATACATTCAATGTGACGTAGGTCCCAAAGAAAAAAAAAAACAATGATTAGACTCGTGAGACTAACATTTCGTCTTATATTCTTGGAAATATTGTACCATTGGGAGTACTTAGCTCGGTGCTAGAGAATGTGAGAATGATAAATAGACTACAATAATGTTTATACTGTATAAAATTTATGATGATGAGTTTAGACAAAATTTTAAATGAAAACAAGTGTAAATTAAAAATTTATAACACCCCCGACAAGTGAAGGTTACAGTAACTAGAAAAGAGCTGATAACTTTCAAACGGCTCAACCGATTTTCTTGTATTATAGCTACGAACACTCTCGATCAAGCCACCTTTCAAACAAAAAAAAAACTAAATTAAAATCGGTTCATTAATTTAGGTGCTACGGTACCACAGACAGATACACAGATACACACGTCAAACTTATAACACCCCTCTTTTTGGGTCGGGGGTTAATAACACTTGATGGCTAACACCATGTTGAAATCAATTTTAGAAGTTACAAACATGCGGATTGCAACTTTGTAGTAGGTAGGTACTCGTACTAATTCGCATTCGTAATTATTAGAGATATTTTATCGCTGACGTTATTGTATTATATCTATTTTGTTGATTAAATTTTCTTAATCCTTTCTGAACGGTTTATAATCCTTATAATTCTTTTGTTTTTCTTCTATAAATATTGAAATAGGGATCGAAGACCGTACAAGTATGTCTCAGGTTGAATTTAAAACTTTCAACCGTTCGTTAAATGAAGCTTAACGAACGCTTTCAAGTTTGAGAATTTGAGATAATGCTCTTAGGATAAGATTTATTATATTACGCTCAAATGCTTTTGAATTTTCATGAACTTAGGTATTTTTGCATGAGCATGATAACTTTAAAATTTTATTATCGAGTTACTTCTTGAAAGTATTTTTACCTAGCGATATTGATCCAACAGCTCTTATGTTTTTACTACAGTTTGCACTTGGACCAAAAGACGACAGCAAAATTTGTAGAGCCTATTAATTTTATTGTATTTTGAAATAATCACGTGTAGGTACAAAGTTACGCGAAAAGCTAACCTAAAATACCGCAAGCATCTGCCAGTTTAATAATTCCGCCTTTTCTGCCCTGCAATTTTTCATATTCCATAATATCAATAGAAAGCGGAAACAAGGCCAATATCGCGTTCCAGATAATTTAACTCGATAGGTACACGGATCCAATTCCAATATGCTGTTTTTGTGGAAATTAGGCAAATTGTGCGGCTGTTTGATCATCTTTACGCATATTGCAGATGGCTGATTTTTTTTAGTACGATATAGTATCAATCTAAAATTACAATTGATAGCAAAAACAAACACATTTTTGGAATCATTTCACTAAATACTTACTACTTACATACTTAGGTATGGTTAGGTACGAATTTTTGGTATCGATGGGATTTTTTGAACCCGTTAGTTTTTTTTCCAACAGTCTCTCAGACATTACATAATGATTTTAAAAAACCTATTTAACAAGTATCTCTCAAGAGAGTAGAGACACAAAATTACCTAAAGTGCTAGAATGCCGACCTCTCATCGAAAAGCACAACGTTGGAAGACCCCTTACTAATCGGACACGTCTTTAGAGTAGGTAAAGAGTTAGCTCGCACTGTAAAACACCGCGTGATTTTTTTTTTTTTTTTTTTAAATTATATAGACTAGCGCTTGGCTGCAATCAGACCTGCTAGCAAGTGATGATGCAGCCTAAGATGGAGCGCGCTTGCCTAGAAGTTGCCTATTCACTCTTGACTTGCAGCATTAAAGGCCGATTCATGCTGATTGCGTGTGCAGCACGTACACGTGACATGCGTAGTGACACGCGTGAACCCATAGGCGTAACTGCACGCATTACGTCTACGTGAACGTTCATGCCACGCAAGTGGTATGCCATGTTTCATTACAGTTCCATACATTACAACGCTATGGTACGCGCTATGCAGGTATACGCTTACGCAGCCTATGTGAACGAGTTTTTAGTATGTGGTATGTGGTATTTCTTTCGTGAGTACATGCGTTACCTACAATTTCCGTATATCACAGAACATCGCGGTGGCGCGCGGCGAAACTTCACAGTGCGGGCATGCCCTGAAAGTTACAGCTGCCGTTGTCAGATAAAAAACCGGTCAAGTGTGAGTTGGACTCCCACACGAAGGGTTCCGTACCATCGTGCAAAAAATAACAATTTTTATTTATTTTGTGATGTAAGCACACATTCACAGTTTTCGGAATTTTCCCTTTACTTGTGCTATAAGACTACCAGCCAAATTTCACGATTCTAGGTTAACCGAAAGTACTCTATAGGTTTCTTGACAGACACGAAAGACAGACAGACAGACAACAAAGTGGTCCTATAAGGGTTTCTTTTTTCCTTTTGAGGTACGAGACTTTAAAAATCACCCTATTATACAAAAAGCGGTCGTCTGCGTCAGGCATTAGGCAAATAATTGTGCTGCTGTTTGATCAGTATGAATTGTTAAAACTAGAATTTAGAGTCCATATTGATATTAGTATATCATATTTACATAACTATCGCTTTTGCTGCCAAAATTTAGCTAATGAGCTTCCATAGCTTTCGCTAAAAGCTTGTAAATTTTCGCAGCTGATATTCCTAAGGCTGTGTTTTCAATGGTATGATATTAAAAAATAACGTGGTTTTATGCTTTTTGGGCTACAAAATTTTAACCTACTTCTCCTGTGCCCTGATTGTAAATTTTCAAGTCAAAAAATGTAACACTCCAGTAAAAAAAAAATTAGAACGGAATTGGAAAATTATACGTTTGCTGAATTGCCCAACCATACTTAACTACTTGCAGCTACGACACTTAATAATATTTTTGTTTTAGTAAGTATAGAAAAAAGTTTGTGTATGTGTGTATGTTTGTTACTCTTTCACGCAAAAACTACTAAACGGATTTGCCTGAAATTTGGAATGGAGATAGATTACACCCTGGATTAACACATAGGTACTTTTCATCCCGCAAAATCAATGAGTTCGCGCGGGATTTTTAAAAAACCTAAATCCACATGTACGAAGTCGCGGGCATCAGCAAGCATTTGCAACAAACAAAATGAAAAGGAGCACAGTTATCGCAAATCATATATTTTTGAAGTATGTGCTCACCAATTTTTCAAATGAAAAAATATGATGATAATAATAAATATATTTAAAGATAAAAGATATGAAATAATATGAGATCAAACGTAAAAATATATAACCGCAAGCGTAGCGAGTCCGATTTTTCTTATAATTACAATTTTGGGAATTCAATAATGAGTGTAACAGTAAAAAAAAAAATCAGGCATATGAAACCCGAAAAACTCCCTTTACTTATACTTTACTTATTATGATGTGTCACTTAAGTACGAGATATACTTCAAAATTGGCATTTAACTTATAATCTTGCCTACTATTTTCTTGACGTTGAGTTAACTTAAGAAAAAATCAGTTTCTTAAATTAGAATCAGTCTGAACAAGTGTAAATTAAAAATTTATAACACCCCCGACAAGTGAAGGTTACAGTAACTAGAAAAGAGCTGATAACTTTCAAACGGCTGAACCGATTTTCTTGAATTATAGCTAAGAACACTCTCGATCAAACCGCCTTTCAAACAAAAAATAAAAATTAAATTAAAAATTTAAAAAACCCCCGACACATAAACCTCTAAAAAGTAAAAAAATAATAGGTAAGTATGTATGGGCCCTTTAAGAATAGTATAAATAGTAAAGTTTTTATCCAAGCGTTCGTTGCGCCAAGGGACCGCTACCTATCATAAACTATGAAAGTCATCTGTTGTAGAAAGAATAGTTTTTGTTAACTTTAGCGGTCCCCCGACGACGCAACGAGCGCTTGGATAAAAACTTTACTATTTATACTATTCTTAAAGGGCCCATACATACTTACCTATTATTTTTTTACTTTTTAGAGGTTTATGTGTCGGGGGTTTTTTAAATTTTTAATTTAATTTTTATTTCACGCTTTTTAAACTTTTATTCATAAATTACCGTTTATTTGTGCCATTCTAAAACCCAATTTCTATAATAATATAAATCCATCGATGTATAAATCCAATAAGGCAGCTAATATCTCTTCAAAAGTAACATCAATGTTATGTTAATTATACGTTCCATGAAATATTTTTGACCGAACATCACTAAATTAAGAATTATCTGAATGACTCACATAGTTTAACACGACCAAAACGAAATATCTGTTTCTAACATGTCGTTGCTTTAAAAATGTTCCCATTTTACGTAGTCGTATAATAGTTCGCTTTTCAAGATATACCTACGATTAAATTGAAATCGACTTTCACCCGATGAAATAAGGAATAAATTGGCTTGTATTTCATTTTGTTTATTATTGCATGTAAAATTTTTATTTGACATAACTTTCAAAAACCGGTCAAGTGCGAGTCTGCCTCACACATGAAGAGTTCCGTACAAGTTTTTTTTTATGTAATGACAATTCAGTTGTCGGATTTTTCTGTTTACTTGGGCCACAGGAGTAGAGTACTTGGGCTATAAGATATTGCTACCTGCCTTTCATGATTCTACGTAAACGGGAAGTACCCAATTTATAAGTTTTGATTCTCTTGAAAGATGACACACAGACAGACAACGAAGTGGTGAAGGAAAACACCGTCAGGAAACCTGCATGCTTAAGAGTTGGCCATAATGCTCCCTCAAAGGTGCGTGAGGTGTGCCAATACGTGCTTGGCCAGTGTGGTAGCTTCTCATTCTGAGAGGAGACTTGTGCTCAGTAGTGAGCCGGCGATGGGTTGATCCTGATAATGATGAATTTTAAACGTATTTTGTCAAAGTAAATAAGCTGAGTTCAAGCAGATAAAATATAAAGAAGGTGCGCCTAATGCATCATCCAAACCTGCGCGACAAAGCGACTACGATGCGGGAACCTCAGCCGCGCGGAGGGTCATCGCCTCCCACGATATTTAATGATGCCATGCACACCTACGCGACTACAACTGTCGAGGCTACAACATTTTTTTTTCTCTACAGATACCTACTGAACCCTAAAAATAGTTTGACTATGGTTTGGGTTTGGGTTGATTGTTCGTGGCCTTTGGTTGACTGTTGGATATTATAATTGAATTGATGTTTTAATTTTTATTTTATAAATTAGAAACTCCGCGCCTACGATCCAAAGTATCGGAGTTTTCCAAAACATTATTTTCAAATAAATAATTATGTATCTAAGCAACGTCCATCTTGACAGCTTGACATTTGCCAATTGACATAATATTATGAACCTCTGTTACAATAGTGAAAGATCCCAGGGCCACCAGCCGTCACGTATTTTCTGACGAACGAAATGTGGACGATTGAGTAGTGTTAGTATGTACTAAGAACGCATGCCTACAGACCTGCTAGCTTGCTTAGACGGCCAATTTTCAGGTATCAGGTAATCAAGGTACATAAATACATTACTTACCTCACGTAAATTCTCCAATTTTTTTAATTTTTAGCTGTTTTTTTTAATATTAATAATTAATTGACATAAGTAAACTATAAGAGAGTGAGAGAGAAGTCAATATATCCTAGTACATGTCTTACTCAGTCTCATGCGCGTAGATAATGATGCCCTCGCGCTCAAACCCACAGAGGCATTAAAATTGAATTTAGGGGATGATTGGCCCTCTGGATCGGTCTGTCTTCTCGTAAAAGGTTTTAAAATAGTTGTCTGGTGGACATATATAAAAATGGAGCATCAGAATTTACGTGCAGTTAAGTAATTACTTATTTTGGGAGCTTTAAAGCGTCTGCAAAGCAATACGGCCGACGCGGGAAGTGTCTGGGAGTATTGGCGACATATTTTTAAGGAAAATATACGTAAAAATCAGTTTGGAGAATTTACGTGAGGTAAGTAATGGTTTTATGTACCTTGATTATCAGATACCTGAAAATTGGCCGTCTAAGCAAGCTAGCGCGTAGGCTAGGCATGCTTTCTTAGTACTTACTAACACTACTCAATCGTACATATTTCCTGTGTCAGAAAATACGTAACCTCTGGGGGTCCTGGGATAAAAGTAATAAGAAAACCAGGAAAGAGCTGATAACTTCCAAACGGCTGAACCGATTTTCTTGGATTATAGCTAAGAACACTCTCGATCAAGCCACCTTTCAAACAAAAAAAACTAAATTAAAATCGGTTCATTCGTTTAGGCGCTACGAGGCCACAGACAGATACACAGATACACAGATACACAGATACACAGATACACAGATACACAGATACACACGTCAAACTTATAACACCCCTCTTTTTGGGTCGGGGGTTAAAAACTAAATTAAAATCGGTTCATTAGTTTAGGAGCTACGATGCCACAAACAGATACACAGATACACACGTCAAACTTATAACGCCCCTCTTTTTGGGTCGGGGGTTAAAAAATCAGTTTCTTAAATTAGAATCAGTCTGAAAAAATAGTCAGCGTTGTAAGTATTCCGTTATGGTAAAATTTGTACTGAAATTCTACACTGATCTAGGTCAGCCGTAGAACCTATATTATAAGCTAAACTAGGCTTTACTAGGCCACGATTTCGGCTCAAAGGAAACCGGGTTAAAATAAAAATCTGCAAAACTAGGGTATCGTAGTAAAATGTTAAAGAAAACTTAACATAGTATGCGGAATATTTTGATGTGCTCTCTATCACAAAATATGCATACAGATTAGGTGGTTTACCATTTTTGCTGTAGCGATTTTTTAACTAAGTAGTTAATTCTCGAAATACTGGTTTTCAGTACAGTTTTTCCAGTATGGCGTTCGCTCAAGGTCCTTAACTCAGAATATCAATGAGGACACCATACTATACAAAACTACCTAGTTACGAGTAGAACGTTCTTTAGCCTTCTGTGGCGAAAAACCCCTTTTATGTCTTCAGTGGCTGGACTAAAAATGAGCGTTTATCTCAATTTTATATTTTTATTGTCATACGTATTTTAATAATTGTCGTTGATAATATTATCAACTATATTAAATTTATCATAGGTGCTGTAGTCAATGTCATCTCATTTGAAATAAATAAATTAATTCTAAATCTATGGAAGATTATAAAATATAATGTGTGAAACCTATACTAGGAATGAACCCCGTAAGTGGAACCCTCTCCTTTCGATCTTTATACGCCCTTAACCACTTACCTACGTCAATTCACTACGCTGGATATGTGGTTAGTTCGTTTAAAATTCATAGACTCCCAAACTCACTTTATAGCAACGGTCGTTCTAAAGGTAGACTTCCGTGGGTCGTGATCGTAGCGATTCACGTGCGCTACGGACGTGCCGAGGCTGAAGCGACTACACTAAACACTTAATACATATTATACAAATATTTTAGTGTTTCTTAGTTGACTTAGAAGGTAAACAAATCTAAAGCCAGTTAGTTCTACACTCGCACGTGAAGTCGCGCCGTTATTTCACGCCGTGAATGTATGCCGCGATCCACGTGTGAACTGGGTCCCTCCACACTCGCAAGTCTTGTTCGTAACGTTGACGATGCGTTTACGTTCGCGCCGCAAACCCTTTGTCGCGGACTAAAAACCGACACTGATCGGGGAAAGGCGCGAAGCGTGAACGCGAAGACGTGAACAACATCTACACTCGTGATTCGCAGTTGTCGCGGGCTTTCGCGGCTGTTCGCGCCGGGAGCGTAGAGCCCACTTAAGAAACCTTCTGGGAGAAAAGCGTAAGCAAAGCGATTTGCCCGGTGTTTTAGACCTTTTTGAGTTAAGTTTCACGATTTCATTATCAGTTTGCGGTAACAAGGTCCTATGGGCAACATATAGTGCGCCTCTTTCGCATTTCCGTGAGGAGCTACCTGTTTACCTTTTAAGCATTTTTAAATTCAGTTTTCGCACTAACTCGTCTGATACGGGAGGTTTGGAAGCAGTGCCATATGTTTTCATAGTAGTATTGTTGTGTCAGCCATGATGCATCCGTAACACGTCTATCGCTTCAGCCACGACCCACGGAAATGTAGCTTAAACGTCACTTGATTAGATGCAGTCGTTACATCGGAAACTGGCGTATTTCCAATATAACGAAACAACGCCTCCACGATTCAATTTCGATAACACAGCTTTCACAGAACTGCAAAATTAGAGTGCTTCACAACATTCCATCATACTCTCGTTACTATAAAATTTATAATATGATGCCTTTTGAAAAGAGCAACTGGTAAGTTTATTGACAGCTCTTCACAGTAGAAATTGCTTTCCGAAAAAGTGTGGTGTAGGTAGAGGATTATTTACTTACAATATCGTCTGATGTTTGAAATTTTCTTTAGAGATTTATTGACTTTTGATTGTGTCTACATACTGTCTATATGTATATTTCACTACTTTGTCTGCATTTGCTTTGCCAACTAAAATTCACAGTTGTAATTCACAGACTTGTGGGTTTTCTTCATATTTTAAAAATCATCACAAAATTGTTATCTTTTCTAATTAAAATAAGAATAATCTTTATATATCGTGCAGTGTTATTAAAATACGCTCAAGTTCTGAACGAAATCGAAGCGAAATTGCGCATAAACATTAGTATGTTAACCATGAACTGCGTAGCAGTCGGTGGCTGACGTAACTCTATTATCAAATGAGACGTGAACTTCGGGGGTTAGAGGGAGACGATAACCTGTGAAATAAAAGTTGATTGAAATTCCTGTCTTTTTAACCCCCGACCCAAAAAGAGGGGTGTTATAAGTTTGACGTGTGTATCTGTGTATCTGTGTATCTGTGTATCTGTGTATCTGTGTATCTGTCTGTGGCCTCGTAGCGCCTAAACGAATGGACCGATTTTAATTTAGTTTTTTTTGTTTGAAAGGTGGCTTGATCGAGAGTGTTCTTAGCTATAATCCAAAAAAATTGGTTCAGCCGTTTGGAAGTTATCAGCTCTTTTCTGGTTTTCTTATTACTTTTATCCCAGGACCACCAGAGGTTACGTATTTTCTGACACAGGAAATAATCTGAACAGGAAAAAAGTAGTGTTAGTAAGTACTAAGAAAGCATGCCTAGCCTACGTGCTAGCTTGCTTAGACGGCCAATTTTCAGGTATCTGATAATCAAGGTACATAAAAACATTACTTATCTCACGTAAATTCTTCAAACTGATTTTTGCGTATATTTTAGGCAATATCCTTAAAAATATGTCACCAATACTCCCAGACACTTCCCGCGTCGGCCGTATTGCTTTGCAGACGCTTTAAAGCTCCCAAAATAAGTAATTACTTAACTGCACGTAAATTCTGATGCTCCATTTTTATATATGTCCACCAGACAACTATTTTAAAACCTTTTACAAGAAGACAGACCGATCCATAGGGCCAATCATCCCCTAAATTCAATTTTAATGCCTCTGTGGGTTTGAGCGCGAGGGCATCATTATCTACGCGCATGAGACTGAGTAAGACATGTATTAGGATATATTGACTTCTCTCTCACTCTCTTATAGTTTACTTATGTCAATTAATTATTAATATTAAAAAAAATCTGCTAAAAATTAAAAAAATTGGAGAATTTACGTGAGGTAAGTAATGTTTTTATGTACCTTGATTACCTGATACCTGAAAATTGGCCGTCTAAGCAAGCTAGCAGGTCTGTAGGCATGCGTTCTTAGTACATAGTAACACTACTCAATCGTCCACATTTCGTTCGTCAGAAAATACGTGACGGCTGGTGGCCCTGGGATCTTTCACTATTGTAACAGAGGTTCATAATATTATGTCAATTGGCAAATGTCAAGTTGTCAAGATGGACGTTGCCTAGATACATAATTATTTATTTGAAAATAATGTTTTGGAAAACTCCGATACTTTGGATCGTAGGCGCGGAGTTTCTAATTTATAAAATATTATAATCACAGTTAAACGAGAAAACATCAATTCAATTATAATATCCAACAGTCAACCAAAGGCCACGAACAATCAACCCAAACCCAAACCATAGTCAAACTATTTTTAGGGTTCAGTAGGTATCTGTAGAAAAAAAAAGATGTAGCCTCGACTGTTGTAGTCGCGTAAGCGTGCATGGCACCATTAAATATCGTAGGAGGCGATGACCCTCCGCGCGGCTGAGGTTCCCGCATCGTAGTCGCTTTGTCGCGCAGGTTTGGATGATGCATTAGGCGCACCTTCTTTTTATTTTATCTGCTTGAACTCAGCTTATTTACTTTGACAAAATACGTTTAAAATTCATCATCATCAGGATCAACAGCACAAGTCTCCTCTCAGAATGAGAAGCTACCACACTGGCCAAGCACGTATTGGCAGACCTCACGCACCTTTGAGGGAGCATTATGGCCAACTCTCAAGCATGCAGGTTTCCTGACGGTGTTTTCCTTCACCACTTCGTTGTCTGTCTGTGTGTCATCTTTCAAGAGAATCAAAACTTATAAATTGGGTACTTCCCGTTTACGTAGAATCATGAAAGGCAGGTAGCAATATCTTATAGCCCAAGCACTCTACTCCTGTGGCCCAAGTAAAGAGAAAAATCCGACAACTGAATTGTCATTACATTAAAAAAAAACTTGTACGGAACTCTTCATGTGTGAGGCAGACTCGCACTTGACCGGTTTTTGAAAGTTATGTCAAATAAAAATTTGACATGCAATAACAAACAAAATGAAATACAAGCCACTTTATTCCTTATTTCATCGGGTGAAAGTCGATTTCAATTTAATCGTAGGTATATCTTGAAAACGAACTATTATACGACTACGTAAAATGGGTACATTTTTAAAGCAACGACATGTTAGAAACAGATATTTCGTTTTGGTCGTGTTAAACTATGTGAGTCATTCAGATAATTCTTGATTTAGTGATGTTCGGTCAAAAATATTTCATGGAACGTATAATTAACATAACATTGATGTTACTTTTGAAGAGATATTAGCTGCCTTATTGGATTTATATTATTATAGAAATTGGGTTTTAGAATGGCACAAATAAACGGTAATTTATGAATAAAAGTTTAAAAAGCGTGAAATAAAAAATTAAATTAAAAATTTAAAAAACCCCCGACACATAAACCTCTAAAAAGTAAAAAAATAATAGGTAAATAGGTATGGGCCCTTTAAGAATAGTATAAATAGTAAAGTTTTTATCCAAGCGTTCGTTGCGTCGGGGGACCGCTAAAGACTATTCTTTCTACAACAGATGACTTTCATAGTTTATCATAGGTAGCGGTCCCCTGGCGCAACGAGCGCTTGGATAAAAACTTTACTATTTATACTATTCTTAAAGGGCCCATACATATTTACCTATTATTTTTTTACTTTTTAGAGGTTTATGTGTCGGGGGTTTTTAAATTTTTAATTTAATTTTTATTTGAGACAGACGTTGTGGAACTGGATCTCGTGGACAGTCTATAATATGAGTGACCTAATTTTTATAGGAGTGATATGATGTTCTTTCTTGTTTTCGACTTCACAAGTACTTACCTACTAGAAGTTTAGACGTATAATGTAAGGGTATATTGTTTGTCTGTTTATACAGCATGTTTGGTAATTAGTATATAATGACGACACGTACCCATGCTACTTTGATCAGATAAACACAATGCTGAAGTATAATGACGAAATAAAATTATGAAAATTTCCATACAAAATTTTAATTTTTTTTAATGTCCAAGTTTTCATGGCCCTAACGTGCCCTAACTCACTGAGATCATTGGCCTTGGCCTATCTAAAGATGGTCAACGATCTCAGTGAGTTAGGGCGCGTTAGGGTCATGAAAACTTTGACATAATTAAAAAAAAAATTGTATCGTTTTTTTTTAATTTTATTTCGTCATTACACTTCAGCATTGTATTTATCAGATCAAAGTAGCATGGGTACGTGTCGTCTTTATATACTAATAATTACCAAACACCCTGTATTTCCGATAAATTTTGCCAATTAGACTTGATACATGAGGTATCGTTAGCTTCTTGATAAATGGAGGAGAGTGGATATGACAAACAAATTATATGTTTGTTAAGAAAAAAATAACTTTATACTTAGCTTAATGATAAGATGACTGTTGTCTAAATGATCTGAACCAAGACGGATCTGATTTTCATGAATAAATAATAATCTACAAATTGTACCAAATAGGTACCTAAGTGTTTTTTCGGATTCCAGGGCAGAGATAATAATTTGGCCTTCTACTAAGTTGGCAAAAAATGCGTAGAGAACTTCATTAAAGCGAGTTTCGTGCTCGTTAGCAGTGGTTAAGTATTTACTTAATGAAGTGAAAAAGGCGTCGTTTTATTCTTTTTGTTTTTAAGATGGTTAGATATTGTTATTAATGTCCTTCGATCAACTAAGCTTAGTGAAACGGTGAACTCTCATATTGCTAACTTATCTTGCTTAAAAATCTTTTTAATTTAAATAATTGCTTATAGTTATCTTGTTTTTTAGCCTTTCATTTACTAACAATATACTTAGCATCATTTAAAAAAATGTTTACAAATTGAAATAACATAAACAATAAAAAATTAAGTAACAAAGTTTATTGGTTGTAATAATTTTCTCTTTAGCCAAAATATTTGTCAAGTTATAAACATTTTTGAAGCTGGTTATGCAATTTTACTCTAGTTCTCGACTTGTTATTTTAAAACAGGAAATGTGCACATTAAACTACCGAAGTCCACCGAGCAAGTTCTTCTAATAGCGTAGTATGATTTAACTCAAAGATGGGCCAACTTTGCTCAAATGGCTTTTGTTTTATTGCGTACGTGTGTATTATCTTCACGTTAAAACTTTATTGTGAAAAACTATCGTTGGAAGAATATTGTACAATATTCCGCCATATTTGAAACTTGGGGCGCAATTTTTACAGGTTCCGTCCCTCAAGAGGAAAAAAGGAAACCTTATAGGATTACTTCGTTGTCTGTCTGTCCGTAGTGTATGTCAAGAAATCTATAGGGTACTTCACGTTGACCTAGAATTAATTTTAGCCGGTAGGGCAGGTAGGCAGGTCTTAGGTAATAGCACACGTAAAGGGAAGAATCCGAAAAACTAGCTATGCTAGCTAGCTATGTGCTAGCAACCTTGTGCCTTTTCTGCTATAGTTCAAATTAATTTATAATAATAAGTGGTTGTATGTTGTTACGTATTGGAAGACACTGTCTCCTGAAATACAGTTTTCACTGCAACAGGAGGCAGGGCCTCTGACTAAAGGCCGATTCACACCAATTGCGTATGCAGCACGTACACGTGACACGTGCGTAGTGACGCGTGTTAATCCATAGACATAACTGCACGCATTACGTCTACGTGAACGTTCACGCCACGCAAGCTGTATGCCACGTTTCATACAGTTCCATATATTACAACGCAATGGTACGCGCTACGTCTACCAATTACGCCACGCTTACGTTGCCTGTGTGAACGAGCTGTTAAGCTTGTAAACCCTACGTTTTGTTAAGTTAATAAAGATTTATTTATTTATTATTCTGTGTCGATCGGCGCAGCAATAGGACCAGGTTTTTAAGCGAAATAACTTTTTTATAGTTAAGTACTTATTTTATGTTATTTTACACAACAGTGCAAGTAGATGGGACAAGTTCTCTCAAATAGGTTTTGTTCTATCACGTACGTGCATTATATTCTCATTAAAAGTTGACGTAATACGATGTACTCGTAGATAGAAACGTTGTAGGAAGAAGATTGTTGACGAAGATTTTACACGTTTCGATGCTCGGTCGAGCAAAGCAAGGTCGAGTACAGACAAAAGAGAAAAATACTGAACTGCAAGACAATGTTGTGTTTCTTTCAAAAAAACAACACCTAAATCAACCATCAGATTTCTTACCTTGGATTAAAAAAATTTACTTTCAGTGATTCAAAAACTGTGCCAAGTAAAATTTAAGCATTTGAATCTTTCCTCGAAGTACACGCAAAGTTCGTACTAAAAGTAGTTATAATTATTTCATCTTCGATACAGTGAAAATACTTATCATTTTTCATTAATATCAAGATCCAATTTTGGTAGCTACTGATAATTTGCTTATCTTTACTAAAAATGGAAAACTGGAACTGAAAGTTTCAAATTTTTTTAATTGAAAATATTACAATAAACTTAAAGCTAGCCTTATCTAATTACTGTAAAAATTATGCCCGCGTGGAATGGTGCCAAGGATACCGGGTTCGGGGTTCCATTCCACGCTGGACAGCCAGGCTGATCCGTTGCGCAAAAATTGAGCCACCCCTTCTTTCACTAAATGAGGCTATTAATTATTTATTAATGGCGGTGAAACGTCTCGTAAATAAATTTTAGCACTGAGATTCTATATCATTTTCAAATATAGTAACATTTATATTAAGAGTGTAGTAATACTAACTATATTATAACGAAGCATAATGCATAGTTTGGTGACCACGAGTTCGCACTAAGCTGGTAATCGCTTCAGCTCAAAGACGCGTCTATTGTGTTCCCAGTTCCCTCTAACGTTTGCTTTGTAGGTATAATACGAGTGCTTCATGCTGTAATACACTTGACAGTAGACAAGCGGCTTTTGTCACATGGTTCGATTGGATTATCCTCATCACTGACTTTGATCGATCATATTTTGTGAGCGCTGTCTTATCACTAAGTACCTACTTAATATTAAATACGAAAATGTGTTTGTTTGTTAGTTTGTTCTTCAATCACGTCACAACGAAGTAACGGATTGATGTAATTTTTGCATGGGTATATAGTTAAAGACATGGAGAGTGGTATAGGCTACTTTTGATCCCATTTTTAAAATCCTAAATACACGCGAACTAAGTTGCGGGTATCATCAGCTAGTAACTTATAGGTTGGAGGTGTTATGTCAATTCCAGGATGGGTCAATTTGGGACATCATGGGTTCTAATAATATCAAACTGGTATTAGTCTAGATCGGTGGGAGGCTTCGGCCGTGGTTAGTTACCATCCTATTGGACAAGCCGTCCGGTTCGATGCTGATTTGAGGTATGGCTTTCATACACTGCTAAACCCCTGCAGGTTAGTCTCTAGGTTAGTCCACTTTCATCTTAGTCAGCATTGATACTAACTTATTATTTTACAAAAAAAAAGCAAGGTCCAATATCATTATTAATTTGACCCTTAGCTCCCAAAAAAGGAATTAAGGCAGCTTGTTTGCGAAAAAATTACATGAATTTAGTACGTGGAATGATAAGGATACTATTAAGTTACTCATGAAAACAGGGTATGTCTTTTAGCAATGAAAAATACGATGCAGAGAAAGATTTTACTTCTGCGGAAAAACAAACATTCCAAGCGTACCAAAGACTGCCTAAGATTTGCTCTTATCGGAATATACAGCTATTTTCTACAAAAACATTTTTAGTTTGTCAGTTGCTACCACCGATGCAACAAGACATGTCACGTGTCCTGTCCGTTAGATGCTTCCACGCTGCATTATTGAAAAATGTTCGAAATTGGACCTACTCTTTGGTATAGGAATAGCAACCGCACGTTGGCACCTGCCTTGAATAGGTGAATAAACTTTAAGTATAACTTGAGGCTTCTTTCGTACATAAAACTATATACAAGTAGGTACTTACATATTTTGATGGTTAAACAATTATACAAAAAATACAAACCTATCAGTTTTCTAGATTTACTGCCATTTTGTGTACCATTTTATATCGTAGTGTCTCGAGGTGCTTTTGAAAACAGACCTACTTGACAGAAACTTGAACATTTTGAAGGAAATTCTGAGACACAAAACCTTCAAACCAACTTTATTTAAGGTATAAAGGTCGACTTAGGGCTGTTAATCCGCACTAGGGAATAAATGGTTCATGGGTCTAAGGCATGTCTAAGGCCTTTAGAGGCTTCATAATATGCATAAATACATTTCTTGTTTTTGTTCAGAAGGTGGAATGGATGTTATGGGTATTACGTACAAGGTGATTTGTTTCTCGTGCCATTTGGGATATAACACTGTTTAATTTGACTGAGTAAAAAGAAGCCTTTCTCCATCCAGGATGCATGCATCTGTGCCTCGTCAAATTTGGTTCAGCTGATGGACCGTGAGAAGGTATTAATTAGACAGACAGATGCCTATACTTTTATCCATCCTCCATACTTTATTAATATTTTGTCTGTCTGTCTGTCTGCTAGATTTTCACGGCCCAAAAGTTTAACCGATTTTGATAAAATTTGGTACAAAGGTAGCTTGCATCCCGAAAATTGACATAGGCAAAAAAATAAAGAGTTCCCACGATAAAAAAAAAAACTAAATCCACGCGGACGAAGTCGCGGGCATCCTCCAGTTATTAATATTATCTTATATTATTTATAAGTGTAGATTGATGCCTTATTTGGAATACTGGAAGGTATGGTTCCCGAAATCGCAAACATCGAAATGGTAAAGTGAGGCCGCGAATGTGTATAAAAGTAGCAAGCCACAGCAACAAAGCTGTTGCAAATATGCAATCCGCATTGCGCATTTCATACGTCAATTTTGCCACTCTGGGTACCTATCGATATACCGCGCTGAAAATTGGTACATCCGACTTGTGATACGGGCATGGCAATGGATTTGTAGCATTCGATATCGTAGATATTATTATATGGATGTATTTTTCTCTATTGTTTTAGTCTATTTGAACTATCATGTTACAGGTAAATATGACATGGCTGAATTTTTAATCTAGCATGTTTATCATTTGAATAGTTATGCGTGTTTTAGCGTTTAGTATCGTGAGTTTCATTATGATTATAGTAGGTACGGTCGGACTCAGAATTCAAATAGCAATTCCGCGAAACTATTGCATCAAAAAGCTGTCGCACTTATGACCTTTTCTATAAACACGCCACACACATCTAACGCGTGTGCATAACCGCGCCGCGCGAATATGAACATTAAGGTGCTAAACGACTTACGGCCTTTGACTGTACATGGTGTATGACCGGCAAAATCTCACGTAGTTAGGTATTTAGTGGTATATATCAACATACCTATACAATATACATACTAGTAGCACAGTTCACGAGAGTTATGAAACTTGTAACAAAACGTCGAGCTTCACCGAAACTTGCAGGCTTCAAATGTAGGTAGGCTAGGTAGGCTATGAAACGACTTAGTAAGAGGTAGGTATCTTTGGTTTCACGTCACCTAATAATTTGATTGATATCGATTCAAACCGAAAGTTTACTCACTCTAATTCACTCTGCCAGTAGCCCGAGCACAATCAGTGTGACAAGTTCTCTCTCGTGGTAAAAATACGTTGATGAAAAATCTACGATAAAGTAATATGACTGATTTCGCTTGGATTGCAGACCTGTGTTTAAAACCATTATCGAATCAACCTTGTAACTTATTTGCTAAGGAAATATTTGTTCTGTATTCCGTAGTTTGTACTAGTTCAACATAAAATCTTACTAATTGGACTTGTAATCGAATTTTAATGTTTCAGCTTCGGTAATCCTCAATTTCAGCCGTAAGTCCAGATTAGAGTTTGGCAGCAGTTTCCAAATCTTTAAGCCTTTAAGATCACCTCTCGCAGAACTCAAGTCCAGTCAAGTTCTGTCAAAGCCAACAGACTAATAATAACTGTCCCGTGGTACATAAATCAAGAGAAGTATTAAAATAGAATGCAAGTGAAAATTAAAAAAGTTGTAGTAGGCCTACTACCAACTACCAGATGAAAAAAGAAACATTTTCGATCACGCACATTTTATTCAATTGCCTTTTATACAAAAATTTAATCAAGTAGGTACCGTAGTATATCGAATTTATTGAAGGCTGGTTTGTATGCACGATTGAGCGCGCTACCCCGATTGCAAATGCCGCCCACGGTGTGCATTTCAAACGTCAATTTCAGAGCGCTTCTGATACCTACATCGCGCTGAAAATTGTTACATCCACCTGGCTTTCCATATGAAATTCGCAACAATTTTTACTATTCAATCCTTGACAGCAGCATTGAAATGTACGTTGACATACTATTGCGTGATTTACTGCCAGACTTATGGAAGATATTGACGTGACAACGTCTTATAATTCGATAGAGCCGGCTGCACGCACGAAACATGACTCATGCGGCGTTACCTCGCTCTGAGGCGTTCCATGTAAGGCAAGTGCAAGCGAGAGCGCGGAACGAGCGACAAAGAAGCACAATCGGCCTTTGCTGTCACGTTCAACTATCGTCAGTAAACCGACTTTACAGATAACCAATTTTTTTTGGTAGCTTAAAGGATTTCATTGGGTCAGGCCGTAGTATACCAAGTGCTAATATTGGAACTTACGTCTTACATTTATCTACGTATTCATGTAGGTACAATGATATCAATAGGTTGGTAAATCGATTTAAAAAATTACTCAAATCGGTTCAGAAATCTCGAAGATTTTGGTGTACATAGGTAGAAAACACAACTCCTCCTTTTTTGAAAATCGTTTAAAAAGTATGCTATTTTAATCCTCTAGTTGTCTGTGATAGTCCTATCAAAATAGGTTCAGCCGTTCTGAAGAAACCCGGCAGACGGACAAAAAAATTTTAACGTTGTACCTAATTCAGTTATGGTACAGTTCAAATAACCATATATCAATAGCTTATGAGGTAGTTATTTCGAAATTATAGATTGACACTTCAATTTTATTTGTTAGTATAGATTAAAGTCTGGCTGTATTAAAATGATTTTCCCTAATTCGATCCTGGGACTTGAACCCGGGACGCTTGCAGACGAATAAGCTAATAACTACTAATCTATTAGGCAAACTCTCCCTAGTTGGTCTAGTAGTCAATAAATACGTCCTCGCGCATTGCTCGCAGATCGCTTGTCAATGCCTATTGTGCAGAGATCAGTAATTCTCTAGCATTGATGCCGGCTTTATAGTATTATCGGTGATATATGCACCCCTCAGTGCCAAGTCTATCATGAATTGTTCCGTCCTAGTTAGTATTTATGTTAGATGGATGTGTTGCTGGGTCATAGCGGACAAGTGTAATTATCTTTTACTTTAATATGTTATATTATGCTAATACCAGACAACAAACTCGCCAACAAACTGAGTTCATGTGCATTATCTATACTAATAAATAAAATCGAAAAATAGACGATACCCGCTACTTCATCCTCGTGGATTTAGGTTTTTCAAATACCCGTGGGAACTCTTCAGTTTTGCGGTATAAAAAGTTGCATACGCTTGCTAGTTTGTCACGGCCCAACCATTTAACGGATTTTAATGAAGTTTGGTTCAGAGTTAGCTTACATCCCGGGGACGGAGATAGGCTTTTTATCCCGGAAAAGCAAAGAGTTCATTTGCAGTTAAGCGATTCATATGAAATGTGGTACAGAGATAGCTTGCATCCCACCAACCGACATAGGCTACTTTTAATTCAGGAACATCATAGAGTTCCCACGGGATTTCAAAATTTTTAATCCACGCGGACAAAGTCGCGGGCATAATCTAGTATCATGATATTTTGTCATTAATAATAATAAATTGCCATCAGCTGTAGGGTTGCCAAGTGCAAAACTAGTAAACGAAAGCTTCTTCTGAGCACTTCAATTATGCAGACATTTATATTGCTACTTAGGTTAAAATATTCTTTCTGGTTCTCATTTATAAAGGTTTAAAACAAACAGCCTTAAAGTTTCGCAAGCTTTTAATATTAATGAGAAGTTTTTGTTACAAGCGGAGTGAAGTTTGTTTATTCGTTGTGAATTTATCGTTAGAACATGTTGTGGTAATGCACACATTTTGATAAAAGTTTACTATTGTTATTGAAAAATGTAATGAAAAACACTTAGGTTTTATGAAATAATTCATGAAATAATCAAATAACAACTGATTCGCATCTGATTCGCTCTGATAGAATTTTTGAATATAGATATCCTTTCCTAAAACTACTGAGCAACTGCTGAGTTGTAGAATCTGCTTTCTGAAACAGTGGCAGAGTCTTGATATATCACAAATGGCACAAGTTTTTCTACTCGAATAAATAAATTTATTTTATTATATTTCATTAAGTGACTGGGTTATGAAACAAGTTTTATTATAAGTAATTTAAAAATTAAAACGTGACTGCCATGCCATATTGATTTTCATTTTTCAAAAAAATTTACAGCTTGTGTGACTCAGTATGTTTTAAGGATTCTAACGATACCCCATACATTTAATTTGTTAAGCCAATTAGAAGCTTTGATGGAATAAAAAAACTCACATACATACATACATGCACCCTGAAAACAATACACTCTTTTTTTGAGCACTGGTGGTAAAAGCCCACATGATCTCAAGATCCTTGCTCAGTGTGTGCAATCCGTTGATATATCAGTCAGTCAGTTTCTCCTGTTATGGCATCTTTAGAAAATAAATCAAGAGTATGGTTTGCTTATCTTTGTTTCCAGAATATATTTGCGTGGATGGTACCATATAATATTCATCCAACTTGACAGAGATGCCTGTTCTGATTGTACAGAGAACTTCCGGCTGTATTTTTGGAACACTGATTCTGTAGTATCTCAGAATTCAAATAATATATTTGTAGAGATTATGTTACCAATACTTAAACTCTAACTCTTTTTGTATGGATCTCAAATTTTTTGAAAAATAAAATATAGCCTATGTCACTCACTAATAATAGGTATAGCTTTCTACTGGTGAAAGAATTTTCAAAATCAGTTCAGTAGTTCCGGAGATTGCTTCCTACAAACAAACTTGAAAACTTTTCCACTTTATAATATTAGTATAGATAGGTATCATTCTAACTCTTTTGCCAATATTGTTTTTGTTAGATTACGAAGTAATTGGGGATAATTTATTACATAAACTTAAAACTTAAGCTACGAGGTCAGAGAAGAAAGAGATTATAACTTACCTATAACTTAAAATTTAAAAACCCCCGACACAAAAACCTCTATAAGAAAACTAGAAAAGAGCTGATAACTTTCAAACGGCTGAACCGATTTTCTTCACACTCTCGATCAAGCCACCTTTCAAACAAAAAAAAACTAAATTAAAATCGGTCCATTCGTTTAGGAACTACGATGCAACAGACAGATACACAGATACACACGTCAAACTTATAACATCCCTTTTTTTGGATCGGAGGTTAAAAAGCGCTTATAATCATAACAGTGATAATAAAATTAGTTATTACGCTCAAGCACCATATAATCCAATAACGTGATTGTCTCATGTATTCCGCATTAATCTTCGACTACTCGTATTAATTCCCAGGGATTGAGACGATGCGTGGGAATACTGAACAAACAAGCGAATTAGAGGATACACATGTACACGTAACTCTGGTGTGCAAACATCGAACCTCCGTACAACAATGTACGTTGTATATCTTTGCTGTGATGTTGTCAATTGAATTGATTATAATCACTTTTTATTGTGTATACAATAAAAAGGTGTTTGGTAATTAGTATATAATGACGACACGTACCCATGCTATTTTGATCTGATAAATACAATGCTGAAGTAAAATGACGAAATTAAATTATAAAAATTTCCATCGTCTTCGTCGTCGGACTTCGTCCGCGTGGATATAGATTTTTCGAAATCCCGAGGGAACTCTTTTGTTTTCCGGGACAAAAAGTAGCTTATATGCTAGTCCAGGATTTATCTATCTCCAATCTGAATTTCAGCTAAATCCGTCCAGTAGTTTTTGCGTGAAGGAGTAACAAACATACATACACACACACATACACACAAACTTTCGCCTTTATAATATTAGTGAGATTGTGGAACCGACAGGATTCGAATCTGTGTCTTCCCTGAGTATCGCACCCGGAGCGTCTTTGAGCACTTGGCTATGGTTCACTTAAATACTTATCTAACTTCTGTACAAATCATACCCGCATTATTATGCATACCTGCTGGATATATTTCTGTGATCTATATATATAATTGAACTTAATTTTTATTACATACTAATATTTTATTTACCATCTTCGCTTCCTTTGCAACATTTTCTTTAGATGAACTTAAGATATCCTTTTTTCTTTTGCAAGTTGATAGAACCTTCCTGAGACATTTTCTATTTTATTTTTCTTATACATTATCTTTCTCATTAAAACTTTTTATCTGGTGTTTAATGTTAAACAGTTGTCGACGCTACTTTGTTTAATGGTTCTTTAAGATTGTTTTAATCAGTTTCACCTTTCTTGTTAACGTTGGGTTTTATTAGATTTTCCTCATTGTTGGTGTATTAATTATGTTACCTAGTATTTATTGATCGCATAATATTTTAACGTGCTCTAATTCCTTACTGTGTTATTCAAATATATTAATATTCGAACATGTATTTGTGTTTTCACCCTTGTTTAAGTCCTATCTCTATTGACTCCAATTTCAATTATAATTTATTTATGACCTTTAGATTGTCTGGTTAGGGTAATTAGTAAGTTTAAATTACATCGTTATTCTCATAGAGTAACAGTAACTATTTCATGCTCTCCATTACAGGTAACGAACAGACAGACAGACGGACAGACAAACATTAATTTTTATAATTTACTGTGATTATTCACCGTAATATAAAAATTAATGTATTAAGGTATGATGCAGCTTTGATATAATATTTTAACGAAGTAAGTAGTAGAGTTATAAAATTATGTAGTCATTTTGAGTTTTTAACCCCCGACCCAAAAAGAGGGGTGTTATAAGTTTGACGTGTGTATCTGTGTATCTGTCTGTGGCATCGAAGCGCCTAAACGAATGAACCGATTTTAATTTAGTTTTTGTTTGAAAGGTGGCTTGATCGAGAGTGTTCTTAGCTAACATCCAAGAAAACCGGTTCAGCCGTTTGAAAGTTATCAGCTTTTTCCTAGTTACTTTAACCTTCACTTGTGGGGGGTGTTATAAATTTTTAATTAACACTTGTAGAGTCATTAGTTTTCTAGGTCCTAGCGGTACTGTTGGTATAACGTTTTGTTACGCGGGTGGTGATAAAAATAAATATAAGTCATTAAGTTGTTCTGGCTTTTAATATTAATGAGAACATTATGTTTCAAAGCGGAAACGTTTTTGTTTGTCATGTTTGAGTTCGTGTTGAAATTGTGGTAATGTTGAACATACAATAAATACAAATAATACCCATTAATTTTGTAACAGTTCATGAGTTATGTTATAACAACACACTATTTGATGTGTACAGTGTACAATGTTCTTCATTAATATTAATATTTGACTAATACGTAGGTAAACGGATTTCAGAAATAGTAACCTCCAGCAGATTTTTTTTTAAAGAACATTAGCCATGCTAATCATGACTAAAAACCCCCTTAGCCCTCCAATTAAGCGTAAAGCTTGTGCCAGGAGTGGGTACGACAATAGTGCAACCGGTGGGGTTTGAACCGTCGACATTTCGGAATTCAGTCCGCTCCTTAACCGTTGAGCTATCGGGCCTCTGTAGTATCGAGGATATTATGTAGTACAAAATAATTTAGCCATGATGGCCTAGTAGACAGGCTTAATTTCTAAGTAGTCGTTTACACCAAGAGACTGAGGCAGATCTATTGAGCGTGCTTTGACTTTGCTCAGACATAAGCTTCAGTTAAAACGAGAAGATTTTATGTCAGCAGTATAGCGCCGTCTCGTTTTAACAGTATCTTAAGTCTAAGCAAAGGCACAATGCGCTTTATAGATCTCAACTTCAGTGTATATCAGAGACATGCCTATTTTAAGGCCACCAATGCAAAGCTGGTGCAAAGCAGCTAATATTAAAAAAACATTAACTTCTGTCAGTATTTCTGGCATCTTTCCACGCGGGCATGATTTGTACAGTAATAAGAAGGCTAGTTTTATTGTAACGTTTTGAATTTTAAAAAGCTCCTGCTTTTTTATCAGTCTTCAAAGTTTTTCATTCATAATTGGTTCCGTCAGAATATTACAAACGCAGCAAATTAATATCACAATATTTACAGTATGTTTCCATAAATGGCCCGATTGAAAACGTTGCCAGTTCACAAAGGGAAATCTTTTACGTAAACAAACCTACCGATATTGCATAGCTCATTAGCATATAGCAATTGCTTGATTTTGACGCACAACAGACGGAAACGTTTAAGTGCGGAAACCAGCCCAGAGAGAAGAAGAAGATTGCATAGCTCGTCACTGTCATACCTATTTGTCTTTTACCGCTGACTTTTATGATAAATGCCGTATTTTTATTGAAATTTTTTAAATAAGAAATGAATAAATTTTAACAAAAAAATGCATCTGTGCCTTCATTAAAGTACTTAGTCTGTTAACTTGTGTTGACTTTCTTTTTTGTCTTTTATTTTATGCCCTCAAAGTTCAAACTATTTCGTAAGGGCTTATAGCAGCACCGGGGCCAATGCCGGAAAACCTGCATCAATCATTATTACAATCGCAATTGTTTTGATTGGCTGTCTTTATGGTATAATTGTTGCAACAATCCATTGTAGCCAATAGTGAGTGTGTGACAGCCAATCAGAGGTGGAGGAGACTATTAAATTAACGTAGGTGGCCACTAGAGGGAATTATTTTTCAAAAATTGGTTTTCAGTAGGTACCTACTTACCATTTTCCCAATCAGTCAGTTCATGAAATATTAAAACTAGGGCACCAAACTTTACAAATCTACCAAATTAGAACTTTCCTTGACTTTTTGTAAGTCTGAATCTATTATTTGGTTTATTCTGCTCCAGTAATGAGCTCTCTGCGTGAAATTATTATTCTAGTAACTTCTATTTATAAACATCAAATAATATCAAATATGCTATCCGATAAACACGACCAAGTCCTAAATTCACGGAGCAACTTACGATCGTCTCTAACAATAACCAACAAATTCCAATAACCCCCTAAATATATAAACAGGGGTAGAATTGACCACTTACACATTCCATTGCGAATGTTGAATGGTCCCGAATCATTGCGAACTACGGTCGGAATTTCGTACCCATCAGCTTAGGGTTGCCAACTTCGCCCGCTTCCTTTCCAAACATGTCGATATTTATAAAATGTTGAAACAGTATGCCAAAAGCATAATTTTCTCAATAAAGGGGACTTTCATGCAACAAAAAAAGAATAACAAATTTTGCATCTTGATATTTTTTCAGTATTTTTGTACTTATCATTTGTTTACGTTAAATACTTGAGCTTAGAAAAAATCCGTGAAAATTATCTTTTGCGCAGACTTCGTCTCCCTTTGTATTAGAAGTTACCGGCGAATTCATCTGTGAGCAAGTTTATCTTAAAATTCAGAACTTTTTTTTGTTAAACAAAAATAGTAATAGGCAGTAAAGCAGTGAAAATTAATAAAAAATCAAGCAAAACAAACAACAACTTGGCTTAGGTTTGAAAGTTAAGTATTTTATATTTAACTTTCAAATGAAAAAAGTTTATGCAAATGCATAGATATGTGCAAATGCGCTTTAATATAGGATTGGGTAGATTTACTTTTCCTGCGTCTTTGTTCGCATGGATTGAGATTTTCTAAAGATTTCGTTGGAATTTCTCAAAATCCCTTCTTAGAAGGGGTTGACGTCGTCGTAGAAAAAACATTCTGGAGACTTGAAAAATATCAAGATTTCAGACCCAGTGGTTCTAACTATACGCCCATATTAAGTCAGTTAGTTTCTCCTTTTATTAATATAGACAAACATACATATAAACGCTACAAACATACCAAACGCTACATTCATATAGCCTACCTTAAAACTTAGCGTAAGTTTAAATAAGGGAAATAAGAGGAATTACTCAGTTTGAGTGTGATTGCTCACCCTTTAAACTCGAAACAGTTTAGGAAGTTGTGGTTATTTAGTTTAATTGTCTCTGTTTCGTAAATTACTCTGTTGCTATCTAATGGGATGGTAACTGAGTAAAGGCTCGGTTACATAGGCAGGCTCTATTGAAAGCTTCCGCCTTTAAATTTATGGAGAACTAGCCGATGCCCGTGACTTGACGTGGATTTAGATTTTCGAAAATAAAAATGGGAATTCTTTGGTTTGCCAGACTAAAAGTAACCTAGTCATTCTCATACTCACACATAAATAATAAATAATAGATAGAGACCTGAATTTTTTACAGAATGGACCTATAACAACAAAAGGTATTAAACATTTTACCATGACCGCCATGAAAATTAAAAAAATTTAAAAGTGTTATTTCTTGTACGATGGTACGGAACCCTTCCCGTGCGAGTCAGTCTTGCACTTGACCGATTTTTTTACATGGTTGCAAATAATATAATACAATTTATCAGTACAGAATACCTTTGAAGTTGATTATACGAGTCAGCTACGCTCATAATATGAGATGTACGGTCAGCTCAAACGTCAAAAGCTCGTATGTACCCATCCAATATTTTCACGCGAATGAACCAAAACGGAATGCATCATGTATCACTAATGTGTGAAAGTAATTACACTCTGTGTTAGAAACGTGATGCGATGCACTGCGGTCCGCCATTACAGTGTTTGGGTCAACATAAATTAACACGTGAAAATTTGATGAATTTGTGACAGGGTTCAAGCACGCGCAGTTATAATACTATATTATGTACACAATATAAATTCCAATGACCTAATAATTATTAATATGTAAGTACCATTATTCTATTATTTTACTTGTTTTTCTAAAGAACATTGGAAGTCTGTTGAATCTGTTGTTTCTGAATCGACTGTTGAGGAACACTGTGCCTTACCTCATTTAAGCCATCTTCAGAACCTTCTGGAAACGTTTAAAAGCCAAATGGCTTGTAGTTTCATACACAGGTTTCATACCAACTGAAATAGAGTCGCCTATAAACCTACGCTGGAAGAGGTGTGGCATGCAAAATGACAGTTAATTTTACTGCCGAATAGAAGCGCCCCACCGAGCCTACCTACTGGGAATTAAAATTGACACTTAGTTTCAAAAATATCTCATCTCTAACATTTAGTTCCAAGTACGCTCACACGACGCCGACTCTGCTATCAGCGCCTAAGTGCTGAAAACCAAGTTGCTTCAAAAATAAGCCAGCAATCGCAAGTCCAGCGTGCTAGTATTAGTGAAGATCAGTATTTCATACCACTTAATATCAAGTGAACTGTGACATCACCATGCCACTCATACAACAAGGTGTAAGGAGGAACAAGATCGTGAAGTTACTGAGCACATTCTTGATAATAAATAATTCTGCTAGTCGACTGGCTCCAGCTTTACAATTTCCAAGAGTGTATGTGTGAAATATTGATACGCATTTTTCGTTAAATGCTCTATATAATACAGTAATTACTGTGAAAACTGAAAAAGAATTACTTAATATTCTCTGTGAATAAGGACTCAATCATACGAATACGTAATAATAAGTTTATTCACTCGAAAATGAATTCAACAATTCAATACCCACATATAAATTAAAAAACTCTATTCGAAAGGATTATAATTAATATTGTGGACATTTTATTCAATTGATACCAATTATTTTCACCCCGTGGGTCGCTTTACAGTCCCGATTCATCGGATAGAAAATGAAAACTCATTTAAACTGGATTTTCTATATCGAATACGAATATCTTTATGGGATTTTAACTGACAGCTGTGAAAAAGGTACGGCCCAAATCTGTTTGGAATTTGAATTTAAATGGCAAAGGGATTATTGCTTTTTCGAAGATAAGATTAACTGCCGTGTTAGATATAAAACGAATGGGTTCGCTGTAATTCAAATTCATTGCTTTGAAAAGTATGCTGGTACATAAAGAATTTGTTTGGTATCCCCTTGAATAAGTCGTAATCCTAATTTCTAATCATATTTTAAATGTGAAAGTTGGGATGTTTGTTATTCTTTCTCGCCACAATGACTGATCCATTTGGCTGACACTTGAACAATATGGAGTGCATCTATTAATTGTATCGATAAAAGGTTATGTACTGGAATGTTTAAAAACGTCCCGCCATTCAATGATGCGCGACGAAAACTTGTCTGCTAAATAAAAACATGCACTGAAAAAATTTCCTTCTGATTTTCTTATTCGAACTCGGCAAAGGAAATGTCTTCCCTTTTGCAATTAAATCTTTTCAGGAAAGGGGGGAAATTTTCCTTGTCAGCTGTAACTTCCCACCAAAATCGGGAAAGGTAAGATTCTACCTTTTGAAAGGAAACTCTTTTGGAAGGAGAAAAATAAGAATGAACGTAGAGAAAATTCTGTCAGTATCAAAGCGGAGCAGCACTCAATGCCATTTATTTCGTTTTCTACAGGGTCTTGGCGTTCGCTAGAGTTTCCATCAAAGCAATCGCTAACTATCGATGACGCTTGTCAAAAATGTAATTTTGGCTAGCAATTGTCGACACTTCTCTAGTGAATTAGTCGTTCGACAGTTGTCGATTCTTACGATGGAAGCGATTAAATTAACATTGTCTAGCAAATTTCGATTCGTTTCTAATAGACCACGTGACATTTCGATAGCTAATATCAACCCCATACATTTTCGGACTTTTCTACTAACGATATCGCTAATAGAATGTCACTTTGTCTAGGCCCTCAGAGCGAAAACGTAGGAGATATTATATAGTACAAGGGTGTTGTCTCTATTCCCGCACTTTCATACACTGATGGCACGGCTATCCGACAACGACGGGAAAAAGGGAAAATAGAGAGTTCCAAGAGACATGAGGATATTACTCCGCTTAGTTCCCAATTTCGCTGTTACTCAGGATTTGTGGACAGAAAATCTCAAATGGCTCTTTCTTGGGGCTTTCTTTAATCTGAGACACTAATTTGGAATCATAATAGTAGCCAGTAATGAGCATACAATTCTCGGAGTAATTGCTATCAATCTGACAAATGGCTGTGAGCAATATGGAGTGCATCTATTAGTATATCATCCGTAATAGGTTAATGTACTAGAGTGTTTAGTAATTAAGGCTAGGTACAGGTAACAAGCGAAGCGACAAGCCTTGCTTTGATGGGAAATTAAATGATATCACATCATAACTCAAAATTTCAAAACCCCCGACAAAAACCTCTATAAGAAAACTAAAAAAGAGCTGATAACTTTCAAACGGCTGAACCGATTTTCTTTGATTATAGCCAAGAACACTCTCGATCAAGCCATCTTTTACACTAAAAAAAAACTAAATTAATATCGGTTCATTCGTTTAGGAGCTACAATGCCACAGACAGATACACAGATACACACGTCAAACTTATAACACCGCTCTTTTTGGGTCGGGGGTTAAAAATCAATTTATTTTATGTAGGATAACTAATTCTCATAAGCTAAGTCTGTGACTTTTCCATCGGTTCGATGGTGCAGTTGCAAGTTATACTTCCCAAATAATACTGATCGTAATTAAAACAAATTTGTCAGGATTAATTGTTAACTTTGGACCAACATTTTACCATGAATATGTAGTAACTTATTTGCCCTCCAGCACGATGGACCGATGATATTAAGCGGCTGGCGGGAAGTGGCTGGATGAGGAAGGCTGAGGACCGGATGTGGTGGCGCTCTTTAGGGAAGGCCTATGTCCAGCAGTGGACGTCCACAGGCTGATGATGATGATGATGATGATGATGATGATGTAGTAACTTGTGCAACCGGATTTTTTATTTTATTTATGGTCAAAGTTTAACATTTCAGGTAGACTTTGAGCTACGCAATCGCATGTGACATAATGCGCACGGCTTTGTACACAAAACGTAAGTCGTAACAACCATGATTTAACCAGTCAATTATATAGTATGGCTTTTAAACCATAGACCTAGACCAGTGCACTAGACCTGGATTTAAACCAGGTTTATTACACTGGCCTCTGGTCAAATGTACTCGGCAATCATCTGCCAGGGTCAATATTAGGCAGTAGGCACTAATGTGCTAAGTTGACGTTTCATTTTATTTGTTTGTTGCACAAAATACTCTTGAAACTGTATTACACTATTCGATATTCGAATAGACGTTATTCTATATTATACCAACATCAAAGAATCTGGGCGCAATTTCACGATTAGCCAGCACTTGCCGAACGTATTGTGCACCTAAAAATGAGTATAAGACCTTTATCCTGACAACTCGATTAATTAGTTCTCAGAATAGTTATGTCAATAGAAATTACTAGAATCTGGAGGCAAACTTATTGCGGGACAACTCTCTACTTGACTAACTAGAGTTAGATGAACTCAGTGCCCTTTGCAGATCATCATAAAGGCTCTGCTTCGCAATACAAATTGATTAACGAAAACTCCACTGAGGTGTACCTGAAAACTTTGTGCTTTTATCAAGCTCTGGTTTTAGCTCTGTAATACGTTTGCCTGGTGGAGATCGTGTCAAAGAGAGAGAAGAGAACACTTAAAACCGTGAAAAAAATTTAGGAGCTGTTATGATGTATTCCAACTACTGAAAGCATGGTTGACACTTCCATTAAAATTCAACCGTAATAGGTTGCGCTTAGGAACAAAATGTTAAAAGCTAATAAGACTATTATGTTGGTGACGCAAACTTGAAGTTTTTACCCATCCCAAAATAGTCCAAAATGCGCCTCAGGAAGTTTTCACTTCAACAAGTGTAAATTAAAAATTTATAACACCCCCGGCAAGTGAAGGTTACAGTAACTAGAAAAGAGCTGATAACTTTCAAACGGCTGAACCGATTTTCTTGGATTATAGCTAACACACTCTCGATCAAGCCACCTTTCAAACAAAAAAAAAAACTGACACACAGATACACACACGTCAAACTTATAACACCCCTTTTTTTGGGTCGGGGGTTAAAAATATGCATGACCGCGTGATATCCATTAATATACTGTCAATTACACATGCATTATGTGCAACATGTTACAGCAGTATATTAGCCCGTTATTATCCCGGGGATTGGCTTAGCTGATGCTTGTAATCGAGGGGCGCGTAGACGTGTTATTGCTTCGATATAGGTAATAGCAAGCGACCTAATTTTTGTTACATGTATCTAAACATAGTATGATAGACTCTATTATGGTCAAATAGGTAGGTACTCCACATCCCACCGCACCCGCTCGCAAAAAGTTACAACTTTTGCTAGTTTACTCTCTTTTGTATACGTTTTAATGAGACTTACGAAATGTCAGGAATTCCAAGAAACTTTGCCATATTTACCGTTCTGAGAAACCAAGTATTTCCATATAGATAATATTATTATCACTATGATAAACTGGATATTGCGTCGACTTCATCCGTGTTGAAGGTTTAAAATATTTAATTATTTACAGCAAAAAGTATCACTTACTAGCTGATGCCCGCGACTTCGTTCGCGTGGATGTAGGTTTTTTGAAATTCCCGTGGGAACTCTTTGATTTTCCGGGATAAAAAGTAGCCTATGTGCTAATCCAGGGTATAATCTATATCCATTCCACATTTCAGCCCAATACGTCCAGTAGTTTTTGCCTGAAGGAGTAACAAACATACACACACACACACACACACACACATACAAACTTTCTCCTTTATAATATTAAGTGTGATAGTATGTAATAGACTCTATTTAGGTCAAGTAGGTAGGTATTCCACATCCCATCGCACCAGCTCACAAAAAGTTACAACTTTTGCTAGTTTACTCGCTTTTGTATACGTTTTTATGGGACTTACGAAATGTCAGGAATTCCAAGAAACTTTGCCATATTTGCCGTTCTGAGAAACCAAGTATTTCTATCATAATATTATTATCATTATGATAAACTGGATATTGCGTCGACTTCATCCGCGTGGAATAAGATTTAAAATATTTAATTATTTAGGACTAGCCGATGCCCGCGACTTCGCCCGCGCGGATTTAGGTTTTTCGAAATCCCGTGGGAACTCTATGATTTTCCGGGATAAAAAGTAGCCTATGTGCTAATCCAGGATATTATCTATCTCCATTCCAAATTTCAGCCAAATCCGTCCAGTAGTTTTTGCGTGAAGGAGTAACAAACATACACACACACACACACACACACACACACACACACACACACACACACACACACACACACACACACACACACACACATACAAACTTTCTCCTTTATAATATTAAGTGTGATAGTATGTAATAGACTCTATTTAGGTCAAGTAGGTAGGTATTCCACATCCCATCGCACCAGCTCACAAAAAGTTACAACTTTTGCTAGTTTACTCGCTTTTGTATACGTTTTTATGGGACTTACGAAATGTCAGGAATTCCAAGAAACTTTGCCATATTTGCCGTTCTGAGAAACCAAGTATTTCTATCATAATATTATTATCATTATGATAAACTGGATATTGCGTCGACTTCATCCGCGTGGAATAAGATTTAAAATATTTAATTATTTAGGACTAGCCGATGCCCGCGACTTCGCCCGCGCGGATTTAGGTTTTTCGAAATCCCGTGGGAACTCTTTGATTTTCCGGGATAAAAAGTAGCCTATGTGCTAATCCAGGATATTATCTATCTCCATTCCAAATTTCAGCCAAATCCGTCCAGTAGTTTTTGCGTGAAGGAGTAACAAACATACACACACACACACACACACACACACACACACACACACATACACACACATACAAACTTTCGCCTTTATAATATTAGTGTGATAAAAGGTAGCATTTATCACTCTCCAGATTCGGGCTAGTTATCTATGCATACAAAAAATCACGTCAGTCGGTGGCGGGGCGTGATTGAAAGACAAACCAACATACAAACACATTTTCGAATTTATAATATTAGGTACCTAGCGGGATGTCTGGAATCTAGATGTTATAAGGTTATCTATCAGGGATTAATGACCCCGGATCTACAATATCCGGGACCGTCCCGACCGGGTAGAGACGGATACGGTATAATTACGACCCAAGCGCTGATTGCAATTAATATTATCAAAAATTTATGTCCGTTCGTTGAACCATTTTGACTTTTATCTTGGCTTGTATATTACGCTATACCTATTGTGTAACAAGTGTAAATTAAAAATTTATAACACCCCCGACAAGTAAAGGTTGCAGTAACTAGAAAGGAGTTGATAACTTTTAATCCGCTGAACTGATTTTCTTGGATTATAGCTAAGAACACTCTCGATCAAGCCACCTTTAAAACAAAAAAAAACTAAATTAAAATCGGTTCATTAGTTTAGGAGCTACGATGCCACAGACAGATACACAGATACACACGTCAAACTTATAACACCCCTCTTTTTGGGTCGGGGGTTAAAAAAGCGCCAATGTATTTACTAACTTTGAGCTGATATTGAAGCACTAGTGAAGGTTCTTAAACCAGGATCTTCAGCCAAGTCTTCGTTTGTCTTTTATCTTGGCTTGTTTAATACGCTATTCATAGTAACTACTCGTACCTACCTATTGTGTAAAAAAATGCCAAAATTATTAAACTGGTGCGATTGAAGGCGAATGCCTGTAGAAGATTCCACGTGTAAGCAGTGCGTGTTAGAACGAGGAAGTAAACGGTTTGCACATATTCGAGGAATTTCAATTACGTGGGGGTGGAAACATCTAAATACCTTGTATTGCGTTGATAAAAACCTGTACCAGGAACTAACTAGACTGTAAAGAAGGGAGTCTTTGAAAATATAACTTATAGAAAACCGATACGAGATAAGCAACCTTACGTTGAACATACGAGTATTGATATTTGCTACAAAATGCAGATAACCAACCAAGCAATTTTTCGTAAACTCACAGTACTACGTAGCTTATTATACATCGATATAGACCTTGGATTTCGCACAATTTAGTTCAAACTACATGATATTTATTTCGATACTTAATCTGTTATCACTGACTAGTTCATGCCCGTGACTTTGTACGCGTGGATATAGGTTTTTTTAAAAATCCCGTGGGAACTCATTGATTTTCTGGGATACCTTAATGTATCCTGTGTCAATTCAGGGTTTAATCTATCTCCATTCCAAATTTCAGCCAAATCTGTCCTTTAGTTTTCGCGTGAAATAGTAACAAACATACACACAAACTTTCGGCTATATAATACTAGCTGACGCTTGCGACTTCGTCCGCGTGGATTTAGGTTTTTGAAATCCCGTGGGAACTCATTGATTTTTCGGGATAAAATGTAGCCTATGTGTTAATTTAGGATATAATCTATTTCCATTCCAAATTTCAGTCATTTCTGTTTTGTAGTTTTTGCGTGAAAAAGTAACAAACATACACACACACACACAAACTGTCGCCTTTATAATAAATATTAGTTTGATTTGAGGATTAATGAAGAGACATTGGTGTAGATATTAAGTATGTGTTTGTTTGGAGATTTAAGGCCGATTCACACCAAGCACGTACACGTGACCACGCGCGTAGTGACGCGCGTGAATCCATAGACATGACAGCACGCATTACGTCTACGCGAACGTTCACGTCACGCAAGCGGTATGTCATATCTCATACAGTTCCATACATTACAACGTCATGGTACGCGCTACGTCTACGCTTACGTGCTGCATACGCGTTTGGTGTGTCCCAGCTTTTAAGGCCGATTCACACCAAGCACGTACACGTGACCAGTGACCACGCGCATAGTGACGCGCGTGAATCCATAGACATGACAGCACGCATTACGTCTACGCGAACGTTCACGTTACGCAAGCGGTATGTCATGTCTCATACAGTTCCATACATTACAACGTCATGGTACGCGCTACGTCTACGCTTACGTGCTGCATACGCGTTTGGTGTGTCCCAGCTTTTACTCTCTTACTAATTAACAGTATTTAAATACACCTTTTTAAATACACGTGTCAATGTATTCAGTAATTGCATATTTATGTTACAGTGTTACAGTCATTTTGAACACACACAGGGCACAACAGATAGGTATGTAAGATTGACTTTATGCTTCTTTTAATATAATAAGGACCTACTTTAATAAATTTTAGACCATACGTTTACACAACACAAAACCGTTACAGTTTCACAATATCACATAGAGAATAGAACATATTAACATAATAAGTGGCTAAGTGGGTAGGCTTATGATATAATATCCTTATTTATTACCATTTCATAAAATAGCTGATTGTAACATCGGAGTATGTTGCTTGAGTTTTTATTGCCAATGCTCTTGGCACGATGGTTCTTAAAACTCACTACGGAGAACATTTCACGGGCATAAGTGCTTTTGCCACGTTTTATTGTAGTTTGTCCCGTTGTTCGCATTAACTGTGTTAACTTTTATATTACTGTTTTGTGACAATTTTATCTTTTTGTGTTAAATTATTGTATCTTTTTCCTATATTTTCCCCTCGATTTTGCCAGCGGCATATCTCAAATGTAGACTCATTTATTTATTTTGCACATTTTACCCTATTTTTAAAAAATGTTCAAAAATAACAAAAACAACAAACAATAAAATAACAAAAACAACAAAAAAAATAACAGAAACACAGAAAGAACAAAAAAAATAAATAACAGCAACAACAAAATCAATAAATAACAGAAACAAAAGAGAAATAAAAAAACAGAAGCAACAGAAAACTAAAGTAACGGAAGAAAAAAAAAAACACTAAAATGTACACTAATTATTATTACTATGATTAAATATCGTTCTGACTATCTTTGCTGTCTTCGAAACGATTATCTAATAAGTACAGTAGTTATTGCGTATTGATCTACATAAAATAAGTCATTGGTGAAACACTGTATTTTAAAATACGTGGTCATTTTAATTAAAAGTTTCAGTTTTTTTGTTGTTGTGCTAATATAATAACTCATTTCCATTCCAAACTACGACTTCACGGTCAACTTCTAGTTCACAACAAAATAATAAACCATGAGTATTGAGTATGATTTACCACTTAGGGTACTTGCAGGTGAGCCACAACATTTTAATGATATTATGATTGTTACACCACAAAAATGTCGCAAGCCACAAAATTATAATATAAAAAAGAATCAAATGTAAAGACGTAACGCTAAGCGATCAAGTGTTTGGTATGATGCGTACGTGGGAACCGATTAGGAATATAGGTTTAATAATAATTAATTTGCTATGCTTCTTCCAAGTTAGGCCGCTTCTATCTTAGACTACATCGTTACTTGGGACCTGTGGTAGGTGTGATCTATACGAAGGCTAACTTAAATTTGCATTTGCTTTCAAAGGCTGTCGTCAACATTTGGTCAATCCTTGCTACATCGCGGCCAGAATAGAACAGAATTACTTGTAGTACTCGTACCTACCTACCTTTTTTTAACCCCCGACCCAAAAAGAGGGGTGTTATAAGTTTGACGTGTGTATCTGTGTATCTGTGTGTCTGTGTATCTGTGTATCTGTGTATCTGTGTATCTGTGTATCTGTGTATCTGTCTGTGGCATCGTAGCGCCTAAACGAATGAACCGATTTTAATTTAGTTTTTTTTTTGTTTGAAAGGTGGCTTGATCGAGAGTGTTCTTAGCTATAATCCAAAAAATTGGTTCAGCCGTTTAAGAGTTATCAGTCTAGTTTTCTTGTAGAAAAGAAGGTTAGATAACCGTTAGGTTCATAATATTATGTCAATTGACAAATGTCAAGCTGTCAAGATCGACGTTGCCTAGATACATGTTTATTTATTTGAAAATGATGTTTTGGAAAACTCAGATACTTTGGACTAGTACTGTAACCTTGACTTGTCGGGGGTGTTATAAATTTTTAATTTACACTTGTTCGTTATTTGTGGCAGTGACAACACAAAGTCATACAGTTTCATCTAGACCACTCACACACGACAATTATTGCCAAGCGATAATTTTTGCAGTCGTGGTGTGGTCTGACTGAATAAACACTTATATACTTTCCGGGGTATTATAAAACTGTGGTCGGGACACTTATAAATAAATAAGGACAAACCAACACCGCCTTTTACTGTCATCGGAAAAAGTTTTCATTGTGATAATAAAATTCACGATATCACTGTTTAGGAGACGAAAGAAAGTTTTATGTTATGTTTACTTTTATTCCTCTCTGATTGAAATGGATTTCCAATGCTATCTCCACGTTAAGGCGATAATAAATTTATAACAAGATGACATTTTGCCTTGACGACACTGGCACGACACGACTTTCCATATAAATTTCTTATAAAAAAAAAAATCAGTGGTCTATGTATAATTTTGTAATGCCACTGATTCTGTCTCCAGGATCAAGTTGTCTATCTATCAAATGTAGAGATTGGATCAGAGTTGAGCCTTAAGGATTTCCTTAGGCGCTATTTTCCTGAAAGCAAGTTTACAGCTAGCCCACTCAAAAACTACTTATTCATCATCTCAATCAATTGCCAGGCTACTGCTAAGTACGAGTTTCCTCTTAGAATAAGAAAGGTGTAGGCAAATATTCTACCACGCTTATCAAATACGGATTAGCAGACTTCACACACCTTTGATAAAATGTAAAAAGTGGAGAACTTTCAGGAATTCAGGTTTTCTCACGATATTTTTTTTCATTCTTAAACCAACGGATATTTAATTCTTTAAAAGTCATATACCTAACGATAAATAGGTAAGTGGTGCAAGCTCGAAATCCAGTGGACCTCTAAGGATGCCGAACTAAACGACTTCCAAAAACTATTAGTCGTAGAATATAAAAAGTCTCAGCCTCGAACTTTACGCAATGTTTTTTGGTCAGCGTCGAAAAAAGTTCAAGCTAACATTTTGGCTAGCAGTCCAACAGTCAAAAGTTTATTTACCCCAGAATAATGAATGACTACAACTTTATAGAGAGAAAAGCCTTTCACAAACATACTTCGCAACATTGTCGGTTAACTTTTGTTGTGAATCCCCATACTTTACCTACTACAATTATTTTTGTTCCTGTACGGCCAAAAAAAAAGCACTATCTGCAAATCGTACAGATACCTATTGGAAATTCGAGTCGAAACAATGATGATATTGCGTACCTAGTTACCCTGCACTGGGAAAAACTTGTTAAAATAAATTAAACTGACAAACATATACAGGAAAATAGTTGTTATATTTTATATATCATCGTTACTGAAAAAGAAAAAATTTGTGACTACAAAAACGTAAAAATGCAAACCGTATTCAGCTTTTGAGATATTATTTCATTTGCCTAATTAAGCAAAACAATAAAGCTCATGCAAGTATAAATGATTGTGATCACAAAGGGTAGGTATAATCGGATAAATATCATGGAAATGAAACAGCAGAAACACAAACGTGAATAGTAATAATTAAGCTGCAAACGGAAACGCGAGCTTAGATCCGCGTCCAATCACGCGATGCCGCAGGCAACCCTCTCTCAAAACACGAAATTGTGAAATCCATAGCTTTACATTTCAAACCCAACGTTTTGAGAACACTAAACGGCATTGTAAGCCTCTTACAAATACTTTCAGCGACGCCCCAAAAGAGTAGAAAATCCAAGATAATCTGCCGGCGACATGGTTTTGAAATTAGGGCCGCAAAGTTTTTACACCTAAAATGAATTCTGCTAACGTAATGTTTGGTGAGTTTTGGAGCGTAAAATGAGCTGCTACTACGTAATCTAAGTAGGCGTTCAAAGAGACGGATTCAATATAATCACGGACTATACCTAAGATCTCACAAGATATCGAATCGTAAATGACTAACTTATTATTGCCCAGCCCTAGCCTATACCCTTGGACCTAGAGACTGAAATTTTGCTATAATGTAGACATAAAATTAGGGCGTATTTTTTGGAGTTTCCAGGGAGCGAATTTGTGGGCGGCTATCTAAGAATCTAATGAACCAACGATTCTTCCGTTATAGTCATCTATCATCTTCTATATTAATTAACTAGTGACTCGCCCCGGCTTCGCACGAATAGCTTTTACGATATTCGTAGGAATCTCTAATTAAAAAAAATAATGCCTATGCCATGTTTTTCCCGTCCTCACCTATGGTGCTGAAACGTGGACACTGACAAACGGCCTTGTCCACAAATTCAAAGTTGCTCAGCGAGCTATGGAGAGGGCTGTGTTAGGAGTTTCCTTGAGGGATAAGATCCGAAATGAGGAGATCCGCAGGAGAACCAAGGTCACTGACATAGCCCAAACTATTAGCAAGCTGAAGTGGCAGTGGGCAGGCCATGCTTGTCGTAGAGGCGATGGCCGTTGGAGCCGGAAAGTCCTTGAGTGGAGACCGCGTTTAAGCAAACGTAGTGTGGGACGCCCTCCAGCACGATGGACCGATGATATTAAGCGGCTGGCGGGAAGTGGCTGGATGAGGAAGGCTGAGGACCGGGTGTGGTGGCGCTCTTTAGGGAAGGCCTATGTCCAGCAGTGGACGTCCACAGGCTGATGATGATGATGATGATGAAAGAATTTTCAAAATCGGTTCAGCAGTTCCAGGCATTACTTCCTAAAAACAAACTTTATCTCTTTGTAATAATAGTTTTGTAATAATTATTATGTACTTAATAAACTTACAACTGTGGGACCTACAGATTTGAAATATGGACGACACATTTCTTGACTATCCTAGGGTTGTACTGAGGAAGGATTTTGTGAAATTTTAATGGAATCTTTACAGAAAAATGTATATGAACATTGAACGTATTTGCATGAAGTCGCGGGAGTAAGCTAGTATTTTAACAGTATAGAATCGAGTTCTGGTATGATTTTATGATGTTTATCTTTTTTTGAACGTAACTCCTACAATATGAAAATACGAGTAGGTACGTATTAGCAAATATTTACACGATTACAAACATTTGTATTTGAACAGACCATGTTTGGATTTGTCATTTTTGTACTGGTTCAATAACGGAGCTTTTCATAGCTTTTTTTTAATGTTGAACATTTGAGCACTTAACACCTGGCAAGTTTAAATTTTTCTTGTTCAAACAGTAAAACACTGTATTACAGAAAAAATATTTTAAAAAGTATGTTTCTGATAATTCTTGTAATGATTTTTTCTTACCATAAAGGTTTTCTGACTCCATTTAATTTGGTTAAAGAGTTGAAACTTTTTATCGAATAAAGTAAATGTGGGTCTCGTTAGTAAACGACGGGACGTTTTTAATTATACGGAAGTGAAACGTGAAACAATTCAACTTGACTTTTAGGCTCATGCCACGTAAAACCGGCTCCTTTTGACTTATTTTTATGGTAACGAAGTGCACGGTACTGTTTTTATACATAATTTACTTAAGAGGGGTCTCTCCGTCATTCGCTTCATACAAACGTAGTTCAAATTTCATTTGAATATTAAGCAACCAAAGTCCATGAAATTTTGCAGACATATTCTAGAAACTAATATCTATGTCTGTGGTTTTCCAGATTTCTGTTAAAATATTCGGTTTCAAAGTTACGCGGTCTTAAAAATTTACAAACAAATCTTTGAGTCTCTGTAATTTTAAAACAACATATTTTTAGAAAAATCTAAAACACCACAGACACAGATATTAGTTTCTAGAATATGTCTGCAAAGTTTCATGGACTTTGGTTGCAATAACAGTTTAAGTTTTTCAATTATATAGAGTTATTAAGGTAAGTAAAAGCAATAACTTTTTATTACATACAAATAACCATTCAAATAACAAAACCTAATAAGTCCTGAAATTATGTAATTTAAATAAAACGCCAAACAAGTCACAAACCAAACTATACTTAATACATATATACCTAAGGAAAAAAAAGAAATACATTTTTATGATAAACAATAAAACTCAATGACTCCGCAATGAATTAAATGAAGCAAGTGTAAATTAAAAATTTATAACACCCCTGATAAGTGAAGGTTACAGTAACTAGAAAAGAGCTGATAACTTTCAAACGGCTGAACCGATTTTGTTGGATTATAGCTAAGAACACTCTAGATCAAGCCACCTTTCAAACATAAAAACTAAATTAAAATCGGTTCATTAGTTTAGGAGCTACGATGCCACAGACAGATACACACGTCAAACTTATAACACCCGTTTTTGGGGTGGGGGGTTAAAAATATATTATTATCAGTGGTTGACCTTTTATGACCTGAAATAGATTCGTTCTTCAAGCTAAAAATATAAAAATCATACACTTCTAACATCGAAATCGTCCAATTTTACTCTATATCCACAGAACCATATTATATTTGATCTCTTATGTACGTAAGTCTCGTTCAAGGCAATTTTCTGCAGGCTCCCCAGCCGGACAATTCAAGAGTTAAGACAGAGGGTCATCCAAGTGAACTGCAACTCGTACAAAGCTTTTGTGTGTGTGTTCAAGTGCAATTTCTTGGCATTTTCTTTGTGCTATGATAACGTCCAGAGTCGCATGCGACATTATCGATAATAATAGCTAAGATAAATGGACTGGAATGCACTAGAACTTAGAAGTATGTATGTATGTGTATACTTTTTTATTGCACCAAAAAACACAAATGACAGAACTTAGAAGTCTACGTATGTCTGCGTCGTGAATCGTCGTAGATGTAATATAATATTACATCTAAGTGTGAACAGACTTAAAAAAAGTAGGGCGAGCGATATTTATATATTATATTATATTTCCGTAGTATGAAGGCAACTTTAGTGGTGATAACTAGGGTTCAACCCCATAAGCAATGTACTCCCTATATTACTTATCGGATTGAACCCTAATTATATGGAAGAAAGATATTCAGACTACCGAGTTGGTCACCCATTAAGTTATCGACTTCGGTCAATGTCGCTGAATCAGCACAATCAACATATTCGATGTCGCAACTAGGCCATACCACCCCCAAGTAGGTTAGTGGAAGTACTCTTGGTATAAATGAGGCGATGAGAAGAGCGGAATGTGCCAAAGAGGTCGACAATATTATCGAGCCTTCTTACAATACTCACTCGAAGTATTTTCATCTGCTTTTTGCATTTTTGCTACCAGTGTCTTTTCGTGCAAAAATAGCGTTCCTTAACAGGGCTCTCTCCGTCACTCGTTTCATACAATCGTAGTTCCAATTTCATTTGAATATTAAGCAACCAAAGTCCATGAAATGCAGACATATTCTAGAAACTAATATCTGTGTCTGTGGTGTTTTAGATTTTTCTAAAAATATGTAGTTTTTAAATTACAGGGGCTCAAAGATTTGTATGAATTTTTTTAAAACCGCGTAACATTGAAACCGGATATTTTAACAGAAATATGGAAAACCACAGACATAGATATTAGTTTCTAGAATATGTCTGCAAAATTTCTTGGACTTTGGTTGCTTAATATTCAAATGAAATTGGAACTACGATTGTATGAAACGAGTGACGGAGAGAGCCTTCTTAAAATTAAACTATTTCATCTTACTTACTTTTGAGGGAAGCTGGCAGCTATTTAAAAGATTACTTATGTACAAAATAATGAAAATTCTTAAATAAAATAGACTCTCCAGCAAAGAATCCGGAAGGGTTGATTATATAAAAACTATTGTGACCACTTGGATTCTTGGCTCGCGATTTTATTCCGTAGAGTTGTTAACAATAAAAATCATAAATACTTATGGAGTTAAGACGATGTAATATAACGTTCAACTAATTATGAAGCCACTACTAGTAACTGTGAACGTTTGGATAGACTGAAGCAAACTTAACTAATTAGGTAGGTACCTTTAAAAGTTTAGGTAGGAAAAAAATTTTTGCTGTACGATACGTGTTTAAAAGCAATTCACAGTTTTACAGTCTGTAATGTTAACTTGTGACGGCTCCACATTTTCCTAAGGATTTTCTCCCATCTCGCTACAACTCCATGTACAAAATTTTCTAAGGATTTTCTCTGTTGTTATTTTGCTAAAGTACGTAACGTTACACCAGCTTAATAATACAAGGAGAATGTTCCACATAAAGTCGACATACATTGCTGCCCCAGAAAGGCATTCAGACGGGGAGGACAAATACTGTACAATATGCAGAAGTACGCGTTGCAAATGGGTAATGTACGGCGCATTAGAGACGAAACAAGTGTTTCTTGAACTACAGACTGCACGTTTGGATAACAGGTTTCTGGTGCAATATAAATTCTTGAATAGTAGCCAGTGTTCGAGCCCCGAACTAATATTGGCGAAAATGTGGACTGTACGAGAATGTAACAACATTGGTTTATTACTTGATTGAAGGAGAGTTGCGTTTATGTTTGGCGAATCGAGTACGAACGGAGAATGCAACGAACATACTTCGCGTAGAGTAGACGGGCTTAAGATACTTCTTATTTTGTGCTTAGCAGCCTCAAATGAGCACACTTAAGGTAGTTTTTGAACTACGAGACCACGACCTCTACTCAGGACTCAGGAGACGATACTTGCGCAATGCTTTGCATAGGAATCTATGAAAAACATTTGAGGTAAGTGATAGGGATGTGCGCTATCTATACTAATATTATAAAGAGGAAACCTTTGTATTTTTGTATGTTTGTATTGAATAGGCTCAAAAACTACTGGACCGATTTCAAAATTTCTTTTACCATTACTTAGAGGGATTCTTCCGAATCCGTATAGGCTATATTTTATCCCGGAAAATAGGAAAAATAAGTGTCCACCCATGCGAAGCCGGGGCGGGTCGCTAGTCTTACATAATAAGCAACGCAAAGTATAGTTTCTAGTCAGTCTTATCGAACTTAGACTCGCCTAAGCCGGAACTAAGTATGTTTGTTAAGAATTGTTTTTTCTGTTCTCTTCTTTCTGTGTTGTGTTCCTTTACATGTGTTTTTATGTGCAATAAAATGTTCTACCTATCTAAGTATGATTTATTATTTAATAAGTCACGTAATAAATGTACCCCACCTATCATAATGATATAGATATAATTAGAAAGCATGAGAAAAGTAATTAACAGGCAACTTAATATTATTAATATTACTTATTTTATGTAGCAAATAATATAATATTCAGTAGAAAGAAAACACCGGTACCAAAATATCTCAACACCTAAAGATTTCTATCCAGCCTAAATAAGGAGCTTATTAGGAACTAGCCGATGCCCGCGACTTCGCCCGCGTGGATTTAGGTTTTTTTTAAATCCCGTGGGAACTCTATGATTATCCGGGATAAAAAGTAGCCTATGTGCTAATCCAGGATATTATCTATCTCCATTCTAAATTTCAGCCAAATCCGTCCAGTAGTTTTTGCGTGAAGGAGTAACAAACATACACACACACACACACACACACACACATACAAACTTTCGCCTTTATAATATTAGTGTGATCCTGACCTGTCGTAACCCTGAAGGTTACGTCTATGACACTGGCGAGGAATCTGACCCTAATACATGACTGGGTCCTTAGCCCGACTTAATACTCCGAGGTTAATAAAGATCCCTTTCAATCAAAACTAAGCCTACCTATACCGAAATGCGTAGGTCTCACGGCTTAAGATGTGGTTGGATATCACGAAAATTACAAAGACTACGAAGTGTATAAATGTCAGATTATTTTTGAGTGTCTGAATATTTTTTGTAGTAATTTTTCTCGGAATTATGATGTGAAATGTACCTATGAGAGCCAGATCCAGGACCACCAGATGTTACTTATTTAGATAGAGTAGCGTTAGTGTGTAGATACCCAGCTTTAACGTTGACCTAGATTTTTTACGTAGCAGAAAGACGCGGTGCGAGCAAAAATCTTATGGTCCAAGTTCCCAGTTATCTTATTATTACTGATATTATTTTCTGAGAAACAAAATGTGTGGGATAGAGCGGCGATTAGGTCTCGTCAAGTTATAAGTTATACCAAATTGCGATACGACTTATAGACGTTTATAAAACCTTAGAATAACTGAAAGTTTAGCAGCCCGATGACACTTAGTGCAAACACATCTATAATAATAATTGCTTTTCAAAAAGATACAAAATAGCCAAGCTTTTTAAGCTCAGAATCAGAGTGCTAAAAAATCAATGTTATTCCCATGGGAACAAAACACAAAACTATAGACATACTACGGTGAATTGGTGTGTCATTTGCACGTGGGATTGGCTGTGTCCCAAAATAGATAAAACTTTGCATTCAAAAACTATCGCGTTGTAGCTTTTCAAGCGACATACTATCGCTTTACATGCACGGTGATCCATCTAAATGGTTATTTGATAACAATTTTTGGGGTGCAAAATATTTCAAAATCTATGATTTATATTTTATTTGTAAAAATAAAATAGAAATAGAAGCCAAATAGGAAAGGTATTCCGAGGACCTCTATCTAATAGGTAGATGGCTGTCTATAAGGCAAAAAATGGCTATAATTGCAATTACTGCGATTGTCTGAATTTATATGTTGCATTATGTTGAATCTGTGCATTTTTGCATGGCACCCACCTGGCAGACACCCTTAAACTTATTTTAAGGGCGTCTGGCAGGGGGTTACCACGACACGTTTTTGGCAATGAATGACGTTATTTCTAATACTATTCCAAAGAAAATATATAAAAAAATTGACTTTATACTTGGACGTCAGATTTTTTTTACACCTTTATTACCTGTTGTCTCCCAAAACCACCATAATCTAAACTTCATAGTAACTGATCGTTCCTCCCTGTGCTGGGGACAATACGCAGAGAATCTTTCAGCTTTTATAAAATAACGAAGGTCCGGCCCTCGCTGGCTAAATATTATTATCGCGGAAAAAAATATTGTTCTTACATTTTTTAATTTTGTGTTCTTATAAAATAATGGTTGTACGAGTATCGCGAACAATTCGCGGACGACTAAAATGGCACCTTTTGTCCCATAACTTCAGCGATAATAAGCAAAAAACATTTTTAGGAAATGTTTAGAACAGATAAAAGTTTGCCCATTCAATAAGTTTAGTCATAAATAACAGAAAGATTCGCTCCAAATGTTTTGTTTCCATTAAATGACAAAATATCATTATACCTAGTAGGTATCTCAACTAAATAGAGCTAATGCAGACAGCTGTTTTATGACGAAAACCGATTTTTATCAGTCAACGGCTGACATAACCATCTAAAGGTCATTGACTGATAAAAATAGGTGCCTATTTAAATAAATCGAATTTGAAACATAATATAGGTGTATTATAAGTTCTAAATACATAAACGATATTGGATTGATTAATTATTATACTCTTGAATAATTATAATTGATTAATTATATTATTATTAGTTGATAATCCATACTTCATACTTAGGTATATTATATATGCGAAAGTGTGTCTGTCTGTCTGTCTATCTATCTGTATGTATGTCTGTCTGTCTGTCTGCTACCTTTTCACGGCCCAACAGTGTAACCGATTCTGACGAAATTTGGTACAGGGTTAGCTTATATCCTAGGGATTAATAATAATCTTACTTACAAATAATAATCTTTTCATACTAATAGATATGTGCTTAGGTACATAACCCTTGAATTAAATGAAGTATCTAAAGATATTATTTATATCAGGTTCACATTGTTTTAATCAATCAATCAGCCTGTTTGCATCCACCGCTGGACATAGGCATTGCCAAGAGCGCGCCACCACACACGTTCCTCCACCTTCCTCATCTACTCACTTTCCGCTACCTTCTTAAGGTCGTCAGTCCAGCGGGTTGAAGGTCATTCCACACTGCGCTTGCTGATACGCGGTCTCCACTCCAAAACACTGTTTACATAATCAAAATTTCACTATAAAAATACCTGGTATCTAACAAGTGTTTAATTTTACAAGACCGTCATTTTCATTTAAGTAAATTAAATTCTTTCGTGTGAAGAATTCTTAAGAGGTTTCTCTAGGAACCAACTCTATAGCTATGAAGTTTTCCAACGAGTTTTCGCAGCGATTCAGCAACACGTTAACTGATTTAAATTAAGTTGAATTTTTTTAATAGACTAAAAAAACAGTCGACTTCATTTAAATTACGTTTCGCTCCGTTTCCTTAAAATTAAAAAGCTCGACGTCCACTAACGAGTGCGGACGTAAATTGGATAGAACTATTCAATTATTTTTTAATTTTTTAATAAAAGATTTTGATTATTTCACTAAGTATATTTTATATCACGAACTCACCATCACTATACTGATACTAAATAATCACTTAACATCAGGTTTGCTCGCTATTTGTATATAAAAAAAACAGCAAGTTCGAGTTAGACTCGCACACGAAGGGTTCCGTAGCATCATACAACAATAACACTTTTAAATTTTTAAAATTTTCATGGCATGGCGTGGCATGGATTTTGTTTTTATAGCGGCAATAGAAATACATTTTCTGTGAAAATTTCAATTTTCTACCATCGGTTCACAAGATAGAGCCTGTTGACAGACAGACGGACGGACGGACGAACAGCGGAAGTTTAGAAATAGGGTCTCGTTGGCACATTTCGGGTACGGAACTCTAAAAATTAGCTGCTACCCTTCATCCGCGTGAGTTAAGTTTTATTGTTAAATATTTCAATGAGAACAAAACTACAATACGTTTGTTTGGAGAGCGCTACGAAGAAACTCCTCTTAACAAAATTCATTTTAGACGTCAGCAAAAACTCCGCAGTCCTAATTTCAAAACCATGTCGCAGCCAGATAATCTTGGATATTACACTATTCCTTTGGGGCGTCGTCGTAGAAAATATTTGTTACAGGCTTACACTGGCGTTTAGTGTTCTCAAAACACTGTGTTTGAAATGAATGAAATGTATGAATGACTAGTCGATGCCCGCGACTTCGCCCGCGTGGATTTAGGTTTATCGAATCCCGTGGGAACTCTTTGATTTTCCGGGATAAAAAGTAGACTATGTGCTAATTCAGGATATTATCTATTTCCATTCCAAATTTCAGCCAAATCCGTCCAGTAGTTTTTGCGTGAAAGAGTAATAAACATACATACACACACACACACACACACACACACACACACACACACACACACACACACACACACACACACACACACACATACACACACACACACATACACACAAACTTTCGCCTTTATAATTAGTGTGAAGTGTGATAGTGTGATGTACCTACACCTTAAAAGAAAGTCATAAAAGTTAAACAATAAACAACAAAAATGAAAGTGTAATACTTAATTTGGTGGCCATATCGCTTTGAACCGATTTACAACCAAGTTGAGCAGGATTTAATGACAAAAAGGGCTTAGGAAGGGCTATGGAGTTAACTACTTCGCAAATTACACAAATGTGAGCAATCTAGATAGTGAGCAATTAGTTTGCCACATAATTTGATAGTACAAAAATATTAATCTAAACTACAAAAAAATTAAAGGACTAAATAAGTGCCAGTAGCTTGGCTTAGTCCGTTTATCTGCCCTAAAACAGCCACCCTAAAGTGTAGGTATACTCGGAAACGTGTGTTTGTCTATCCATCTTATTAACAGCTTATTCTGGAAGCTAGCTGGCGGGAAGCGGCTGGATGAGGAAGGCTGAAGACCGGGTAAGGTGGCGCTCTTTAGGGAAGGCCTATGTCCAACAGTGGACGTTCACAGGCTGATGGTGATGATGATGATATTAATTTTTAAGCGGCGTGAATAGGGAGACACACATAGGGAGAGGGAGGGTGGATAAACGGAATAATCCGTACCGGCCTTTTCCCAATTTTCTATGCGGATGGGCACTACTTTTATGGGTATTAATTCTGTTTGTACCCAATCTCCAACGTGAATGACAGGTCCAGGATAAAATCCGGAACGAGGAAATTCGCAGAAGAACAAAAGCGACCGGCATAGCTCAAAGGATTAGCAAGCTGAAGTGGCAATGTGCAGGTCATGTCTGTCGTAGAACCGACGGCCGACGGGGCAGACGTGTTCTGGAGTGGAGACCGCGTACGGGTAAGCGCAGTGTGGGACGACCTCCTGCCCGCTGGACCGATGACCTGAAGAAGGTGGCGGGGAGTGGGTGGATGAGGAAGGCGGAGGACCGTGTTTGGTGGCGCGCTCTTGGAAAGGCCTATGTCCAGCAGTGGACGCATACAGGCTAATGAATGGATGGATGGATGGATGGAAAGATGTGAAAATGTGCATAATATTCTTTATGAGTGGATCCATTTCAAATAATATATAGTCCTTTTATTCGTCCTAAAAATAGAAGCTGCATTCAACAAAAATCGGATCCCAAAGGTTTGAAATATTATTCCCAATATTTTTTATCTAAAACCTTTGCGGTTTTTCAGCTGGGCTCAAATAAATTCGTAGAGCTGAATACACATAGCATTCTATGAACAGTCTTTGTTTTAGACTTTAGAATATCAAATAAAATATGTATATTGTAAAAGCTTTACCTACCTCTAGGTAGGTAATCTCTCTTGGTGATGCCCGCGATTTGGTCCACGTGGATTTGGTTTTCAAAATTCTCGTTGGAACTCCTAAAATTTTTGGGGTTATGGATCGACTGACTTAATTTGCATGATGTCTAAATTGAACTCGGTCTGTTTAGGTGGGAGTCAGGTGAAGCTTCGGCCCTGAATTTTACCACTCTATCAGTAAAGCCATGCCGCCCGGCAAATCAATGCCGCGTAGAATATTAAATATCCATACCCTTAATAGGTTAAGGGTATGGATTTAATATAACAGCCTATCCCTTCCTAGTTAGCTTTCATTTTCATTATCCACCAGGTGAGATCATAGTCATGGGCTCAAAAGAGAAAAACAATACCACAATGAATTCTGAGTTTGTATTAAATCTTTAATATTTTTTGAATCGAAAAAGTGAAATTTCAGTTAAGTTCGCCTCCTAAGCTTATTCATTTTAAGGCACTCAGAATATTATGAAAGCTTTTATACTTTATTGTTTTTTTAAATATGCATATTCGGCAATCAACGTCTACCTCCTATCCGTGGGGTACCGGGTTCAATCCCGGGCACACACCTGTAACTTTTCGGAGTTGAACGTATGCACGTTTTAACTTATAATAATTATAGAAAATATCGTGTGGAAACCGGCATGCCTGAGAGTTGTGAGATAGTCATACCTATTCATCATAGATATTTTTTTGGCCGTTACTTTAAGTTTTGCTTTTAGAAAGCAAACGGCTTGTGAGAGAGAGATAAATCACTCTAAATGTTCAAAGAATGGTAGAACAAAAAAAAATAAAAAAATGAAATAAATTAAATACTGAGAAATACGTCTTAAAACAAAATTTTTTTGAGTCCATCCATAAACAAACAAATAAATTAGCTTAAGTTTCTAAAATTGCGTTAGGGTCGGTCATAAATTTGATAAAGTCGTCAATTTTAACTTAGAAATCTTTGTAAGTGTAATAAACAATGCCATATTATTGCAACCAGATTGCGCGAAAGTAAAAAAAAATACCATGGGAACATGAGAAACAAGTGTGGAGCCAAAATCGGACCATTCAGGAACACCGAGGTGTGTCAAAAGGCGGAACTTTGAAACACCATTTCTTCTGTCCACCAATAAAAATTCAGGGGTGCGCAGGAGTCGATCAAAAGACGAATCAGGTGCTCTCGTGTGTTTTTCTGTTACAGGAAGAGGGAGAAAGTCGAAAGGTAGAGAAGGGAGACGATTTTAGCAAAAGGACAATGGTCGAGAGGGATTCATTCGGTCCTCAGCCTCGAGACTCATCATTCTATTCGAGATTGTCTCGACATCCATTTCGATATTCTAAATTAAAGTTTTTTGAGAAAAGAAAAATTGTAAAGTTTAAATAATAATTTTAGTATTGTTAAAATTAGTAACTAGTAAAATTTGATAGTGTAAAATCTTAATTAATCAGTGTGTATCCGGGCCAGCAGAAGCTGATATATGGTGATGTACTAATTTACATTTAATTTTAACTAGATTATTTTGAAATCAGCTCCACAACCCTAGTTAATTAAATTAATTGATTGATTTAATTAGAAATGAATCCAGATAATGTATTACACACTTTGTATTTTATATGACGTAAATCGGAGATCCACAACCGGGCATCAACAGAGGTGGCCCTGGATATTTTGTTTGGTGTTATAATGATTTACATAATCCTCAAATTATGAATACGAGGCTATAAAAATCGTGTCTATACTCTAGACCGCACAATGAGTTAACTTCACGTTTGAACATAAAATTAAACTACTTAAACCAAAGTGTTTAAATGAGACGAAATAACTACCTGTGGAGCTGGGATCTGAATATATCTAGATTGATTGTATAAAACTGTGTATAATGTGTGTCCTTAAAATTTACTTTATTATAGAAATAAGAATTATAGACAATATCTTCATTAATTATGTGGGCATGTGTGTATTTTAGATAAAATGGTGTACATAACATTATTTAAAGCCGAAAGGGTTTTTTCGTTTGAATATTTGCTTTTCCCTTTCAATAATTAGTATGGCTTAGGAAGCAAATGTTCGGCCAGGAATTAATTAATGTAATAAAGTTACTTAATTCCCAGTCTAAATAATAAATTCAGTTTCTCTTCTTTTTTTTTCTAAATACTCAACTGTATGAGTAAATAAACAATTATTTACCAGAAATAAATGCACTTGGGTATAACTATCTTCTTTTATTTACTATATTTAGATACATTTCCTAGACATTTAATAATGGAGATTCAATTTGTTTGGAGGCTAGACTACCATATTATATTATTAACAAAGCCATAGATACAAAGAAACCATGTATCGAACTAACTTGAGCTCCAATATTAAGATTTTCTCATATGACCTATTTACCAATCACAATTCCTGCTATTAAGTAAAATTTAGGCTAGTTTTTTTTCAGCAATTCATCTATTAATAATACTAGCTCTTATTCAGCATTAAATAGGGATTAGAATTGAATTAGCAGTCTAATGCAGTCGGATGGAATGACTCTTGTCGTTACAATTATTGATTTGGTAGAAAAATCACTCAATAGCTAAAATAAGGCGGTGTGCTATAAACTACTAGCTACCGCGGTATAAACATCGTCTTTAATCAACATGAACAGCTTTCACCGGTTCACTACTGAGCGCGGACTTCATAGAGAACTCTCAGGCTTGTAGTTTTCCTCACGATGTTATTCTCTTGCACTAAACAAATGATGTTTTAAATTAATTGTAACGTATACAACTACGAAAGATTTGGAATAGTTGCCAAAGTTTCGAACCCTGACCTTCTAATAGATAGAGAAATGTCTTAACCACGGTGCCATCGCGGTCATAGAAATGAACGAGAGAAAGCGGGCATCGAGGGCTGCGAGCAGACAAAAAGGCAGGTATAAACCTTTTTTTTGTGTGTCATTGTTGCGCTGAGTTTTGTTAGACCGAGCGTCGGCACTGCATTCTGGTAAAACCCAGGGACATTTGAAAGCATAATTTGGGAGATTTATTAATTTGATATCCATGACTTATAAAGTCGGATTTAATTAAAAAAGGCACACGGTCGATTAGGTGGCTCCTGGCGGCAGAGTTCCGGCACACCAAACACACGCCATGTCTTATAAGCAGCGACTTCCCGACTCCTAAATTGGCCAATTTAGACATAATATAACAAATGAATATATTTTTAGGAACCAGAAGCGGAAATTAATAAAAAAACAATTCAAAACAATCGAACCTTATTTTTATTCCACAAAGGAATTACCAAAAACAAAGAAAAAGGATCAGTCTAACCTCATTTTATAAAGCACACGAAATAATCACAATTCTACATAAAATTAATTACAAAAATAAACCAAAAACAGATAAATATAGCTCACGTGACCGATAAGCCCTAAAACACTGTCAGATTACACTTTTCACGTGTTGCACTGTCGAACGCCACGCCGTCAATGAGCGCGCGGCAGAAATCAACCGGCTTTTTATAGCCGACCTGATAAAAATGGTGGTCACCCTCCAAGACGGCTTCTCCTGACCATGCGGCGTCCTCGCCCGCCGCCACAGCCAGAAGGGTCGCGAGATCCCGTCTGTTAGGACTCTCAGCTGGCGCCACAACGCCGTCGGTGTGCGGTGCACGAGGGGAGACCGGCGAGGGGCGCACGGGAACGAGCAGCGCCTTTGCACCCGCCTCCGGTGGTGTCGGAGTAGACTCAGGTGCGGAACAAAGACCAGCACCTGGGTCGTCTGCTGCATTGTCAACGCCTGAAATTAACTTTGGTATAACACAACCCCGTAGCTATGATTGGTAATAACAAAACGAATAAGCAATTCGAAATTCGACTAGTATTGGCTAGGCATGTAGTTAAACCATTTAGCATTATGGGGTATCCCTATCACCTAGAAGAGGTGATACCTAACAACCTATGAGACGTCTCAAACCTAGCGCGCGCACCCATGGACCGCCATACGGCCTTGCATCCATGTCAGTAGATGGACCGCCATACGGCCATGCGTCCATTTCAGTAGATGGACCGCCATACGGCCATGCGTCCATTTCAGTAGATGGACCGCCATACGGCCAGCGTCCATGTCAGCCAGATGGACCGCCATACGGCCATGCGTCCATGAACCAAGAACTTGAGATGACCATCATCAGACCGCCAGACTCGGGCAACGGTCGATGAAAGTTTATCCCAACTAGCCACCGTTGAACTTTCCTTGAGAGGCAAAGCATTACCGTGATTGGTTAATCATAGCACTAAAATAGATGTCATGGGTCAGTCCATAAGTAGGTAGGTATCCAAGGGCAGGTAAGGCCTTTTTCGTTAAAAGGGTGGGAGTTGCTGGGCACTATGGTTAACAAAATCACGACTTTAATCTTTACCACCACAAGGTAGCCAACAGGCTGGACTTTCGAAGAAAGCAGCACACGCATCCGGGCACCACTCTCCTCTCCTCGCCAAGGCACCATGTGCTCCGCCGCCGCCCGAGTGGTCTTGCCATATGACCCACTCAGCAGCCTTAACTCGTAGCGGCCACTTGGCAAGATATTCAGGACCTTGTATGACCCCCACATACCGGGATCAAGCTTCCCTGTACACAGAGAATTTCATTTCAAATACAAGGTCTTTAAATCCATTTGATAAACTCGTTGGACTCAAGCGTTCACCCTTTATCGCAGACCATTAAGATTGATACGCTTAATTCCCTGAGTTACTGCACGTTTTAACGCGATTTCATCTTTTGACGAGGTATTGGGCACAGTAGGCAATACTTGGTGAATGCGTCTATCATTAGCATGTTCCCAGGACGAAGACTGCCAGGATACAACCTGATACGCATCGAAAGGATGCAACTTCCGGAACCAGACACTAGGTCGCCAGACTTGGGAGCACGCTGCATCTGGGCCACACCAGCCACACGCTTCAACCAGCAAGACATCTCGCCTCACACCCACTCGTACGCGAACACATAGTACGTGCTACTGTAACAAAGGAAGCATTGAAATATTCGGTTGAATGCAGCGCAACACTCGAGATACCACTTTCTGGATCTTAGATTCTAATTTTCCCGCGGAATTGGAGTATTTGACAACAAAATCTGGTCGTTAATCTTAAAAACTTTGGGAGAGTGTCAACGACATTCACTGAGGAATCTTACTTAAAACCTTGCATGTGAAACCAAAGAGCAACAAGAACTACATCACTTTGGTACTGATGTACATTTCCGTAGATAACTTATGATGCAATTTAGCCATACAGGAACACCGGTCAAATAAAAACAAAGTTTTCTATCCATGACGGTAGAAGAACAATACCTTTCTGATTGAAACTGCAGGAGTGCTATCTAAATTATGTAATCAGGTGGCAAGTAGGTATTCACTAACAAAACTAATCTGCACAACTTAAGACAAGTTAAACGAAGTCAGTCTAATTCACTTGATCAACTCCTAAATAAGTGCTCGGTCTACCTGACCTTAACACATTCAAATCAACCTTTCACCTTAACACATTCAAACACACCAATCAAAATAGTACTTTCCAATAAAATCTAAAACTCAACGGTAAAATGAGATTGACTCGATTGAAAACTGGCAGAAACAGCACGTTACATGACGTGTAAACAAGTACTATTCTTTTGTAAAACAACAGAACATTATCAAAACCATACCTAAGCTTGTTGAACTGGTAAAGTTCGTTATAATGTTTTCCAAAAGTACTGAATCTCCATTTTCCACATCCACATTACACCATTTATGAACTTACTGCGTCATTGGATCCCAACAGACAACTTTTACCCATAGCGAGACAAGCAAAGCTAGAGCAAGGTATTTTCTTTCCATGATACCAATGATTCAAATAAAGTGCTTTACTACAACACGTATCGACATTATAAATCCTCACTGGATAAAAACAAAGTAGGAAAGGTCTTACCAAATTGCAGCTGATACAAATACAAATGCTTATCACATCACCCCATGTGACAGAGGGTCTCACTGAGGCACCATAATGAGGCACCGCGTTTCACAGCAACGTGCACGGCTTGGCCACAGCACCAGGCGTTACGCTCGCGGAGAGCGCCGAAGCTCGAAGTAGCGTGCGCGGCGTGGCGCCGCAACACCAGCGAGCTGTCACGCCCGCGGAGAGCACAGGAGCTCGCAGCGCCGTGCGCGGCGAGAGCGCAGCGAAGCGCCACCGCACCAGTGAGCTGTCACGCCCGCGGAGAGCACAGGAGCTCGCAGCAGCGTGCGCGGCGTAGCGCCGCAACACCAGCGAGCCGTCACGCTCGCGGAGAGCACAGGAGCTCGCAGCAGCGTGCGCGGCGTAGCGCCGCAACACCAGCGAGCCGTCACGCTCGCGGAGAGCACAGGAGCTCGCAGCAGCGTGCGCGGCATGGCGCCGCAACACCAGCGAGCCGTCACGCTCGCGGAGAGCGCAGGAGCTCGCAGCGCCGTGCGCGGCGAGAGCGCAGCGAAGCGCCACCGCACCAGCGAGCTGTCACGCCCGCGGAGAGCACAGGAGCTCGCAGCGCCGTGCGCGGCGAGAGCGCAGCGAAGCGCCACCGCACCAGTGAGCTGTCACGCCCGCGGAGAGCACAGGAGCTCGCAGCAGCGTGCGCGGCGTAGCGCCGCAACACCAGCGAGCCGTCACGCTCGCGGAGAGCACAGGAGCTCGCAGCAGCGTGCGCGGCGTAGCGCCGCAACACCAGCGAGCCGTCACGCTCGCGGAGAGCACAGGAGCTCGCAGCAGCGTGCGCGGCATGGCGCCGCAACACCAGCGAGCCGTCACGCTCGCGGAGAGCGCAGGAGCTCGCAGCGCCGTGCGCGGCGAGAGCGCAGCGAAGCGCCACCGCACCAGCGAGCTGTCACGCCCGCGGAGAGCACAGGAGCTCGCAGCAGCGTGCGCGGCGTAGCGCCGCAACACCAGCGAGCCGTCACGCTCGCGGAGAGCACAGGAGCTCGCAGCAGCGTGCGCGGCGTAGCGCCGCAACACCAGCGAGCCGTCACGCTCGCGGAGAGCACAGGAGCTCGCAGCAGCGTGCGCGGCATGGCGCCGCAACACCAGCGAGCCGTCACGCTCGCGGAGAGCGCAGGAGCTCGCAGCGCCGTGCGCGGCGAGAGCGCAGCGAAGCGCCACCGCACCAGCGAGCTGTCACGCCCGCGGAGAGCACAGGAGCTCGCAGCGGCGTGCGCAGCACAGTGCCACATCTCCAGCGAGCCTCACACGGCACACCCGTGTGAAACGCCAAAGCTCGCAGCCAGTATTGCGCCAGAAATTTCGATAAAAGAAACATAAAATCAATGTGAGCACATTGTTCAAATGTAAGCAGCTCCTGGTTGGTTTAGTATGTCTGTTTTTAATACAACAGGTCTGAGCATTCATAAAAAATGATTTCTAATGTAATTTCGGGAAATTCAACGTCGTAAAATAATTTCATTCTACCTCTTGGCTGTCAATGGCACGTTATATGCAAAATGCGGTAGTTTGAGTACACTGAAAATGGTTATCAATCGATTCAGATAAATTACGTAAGTGATATCGTTGATTCACTGTCAAGCAAAATATCTACAGGTACCCTCGGTAAAACTACAGTGCAAATAACACCAACTTTATTCTATCTTGCAGCAAAAATTGTTTAACAAAACAATCATCTACATTATGATTACTCTTTTTACAAATAAAATTTACAAATGAAAATTGACCATTCGATTTAACTTTTATGGTTACAATTTTGGCTCCTCGTACTGGAGGTATTTTGTGAGCAACAAAGATGACGACTTGAAACATCGATCACAACTCGACCTACGGGAGCGTATATTACAAGAACGTAACCGATGGTAATGAGTCTTATGACAATGTCGATTGGGACCTAGTTCACGAAAATTCCCTGTCCCTATAAGTAATCATGGCGCGTCATGGCGTTCGACTTCTCAAAAAAACTTTGCGAATGTGATCTCAATCTCAACGCTAGCTAACCCGAGACGGGTTTCGCGAACTGTGGCAAACCCGGCCACGTGAGCCATCCTTGGATCGATCTTTCGATCAATAACGTGATCTATTTCGTGGCATTATTAAAAGAAAACACACAGGGTACTTACGTATCACGTAGAACCAAAACACGAAAATGAACATAAAAAATTCTAAAATGTGGGTAGACCTGTTCCTATTTGATATTCTTTATGTGAGCGTTTTCTTCTAGCAGTTCTTTATCCCACTTCTGATTTTAGGAACCAGAAGCGGAAATTAATAAAAAAACAATTCAAAACAATCGAACCTTATTTTTATTCCACAAAGGAATTACCAAAAACAAAGAAAAAGGATCAGTCTAACCTCATTTTATAAAGCACACGAAATAATCACAATTCTACATAAAATTAATTACAAAAATAAACCAAAAACAGATAAATATAGCTCACGTGACCGATAAGCCCTAAAACACTGTCAGATTACACTTTTCACGTGTTGCACTGTCGAACGCCACGCCGTCAATGAGCGCGCGGCAGAAATCAACCGGCTTTTTATAGCCGACCTGATAAAAATGGTGGTCACCCTCCAAGAATATATATACCAAAATATACCATGGTAAGGGGCGAGCCCAGAGCTCATTGAAAAGAACCTAGGTTTACGTACCTAGGCAATTGAAAACGCTTCGCAGCGCAAATAGGGAAGTTGACTGCAGCCCCATAACAATGCTAAAAGACCGGATACCGGTGCAGGGATCCCCCGTGCTAGAAGGAGCTCTGGTCAGAGAAGATGGCCAAATCGGCATATACATGTATCAACCGACCTTTCATTCAAGCCAGAACGTATAAATTAAACATTTTTTTTTTCTCCTCAGGTTTTTCTCTTGAGAGAGTTGAATGAGTCAAAATAATAGCTCTATAAGATAAAATTCTTCTTTTAAACCGCGAAAGTCTGGTAGTTTGATTGGAGACGTCTACATTGTCCACCCGACGTATTGTGCCTGCCATATACTTGGCATTACGTGTATTAACATATAACTCCAAATGCCAAAGGTGTCCCTTCGTTTATCCGTTTTATTTATAATAATTTCCTCATTATAGCCAATCACCAAATATTAAACAAAGACGATCCACGTACCATCACAGTTGACCAAGTCTGCCAATCCATATTCAACCAGCGTGGTGGCTTTTTCCAAGCCCTTCTCATTCTGAGAGAAGACCTGTGCTCTGTAATGAGAAGGCGATGGATAATAAAAAAACACCGGCCAAGTGCGAGTCAGACTCTCGTACCGAGGGTTTCGTACTCGGGTAATTTTTCCGACATTTTGGTATAGTTATCTTACTTTGAAAATTGAAACTTTTAATATTTTTTTTAATAATGTAACCACAAATTTACGGTTGTGAACTGATAGACAGACAGACAGACAGACAACAAAATGATCCTATAGGAGTTCCGTTTTTCCTTCTGATGTATGGAACCCTAAAAAAAATAATTCATTTATAATTAAATTTAAAAATTGAATGGAATTGAAAAAATTGTTATGTAGATCGGAATCAGAATTTAATTTATGTGGGTATAAGGGAGTGGGGGGGACACACCTTAATTCCCCTTCCCCATTGGAGCTTTAGAGTCTTTAGACACTTTCCAATTTCCGTTTCTCTCACCATTCAATATTTCTTTTCTTCGAGTCTCTACCTAATATTTCATGTCAAGTTAAATAGTTATAATTAATTAAATACTAAAGAAGATCGCACGTACACTCGCTTTTTTAGTACCCCTTGCAGGTCTTACAAGAGGTACTGGAAAAGCTAGTGACGTCAACAGCATCGGACATGCTTATAGTACATTGTTTGGTTCTGTAGTAAAACAAAAGGTGGAGGTGTGGTCTAGTTTCGACAACGGTTAACAATAGTTTGCACTGGTTAAACAACGTTGATCCTAGTTGGTGACTGGGTGGGTGGCCGACTTTGTAGACTTAACAGCGCTTAAATATGACTTGCAGAAGTTAGCTCGGGCAAGTCATTTGCATTGTGTAAACACTCATCAACTTCATCATGATCAACCCATCACCGGCTCACTACAGAGCATGGGTCTCCTCTCAGAGTGGGTGGGGTTTTGGCCATAGTTACCACGCTGGCCAAGTACGAATCGTACGAATAAGTTTTCCATTACAAAATAACTTTTGCAATTTCTGTAACGTGCCGAATTGATTCTGCAAGTTTTATTGCCAGTGAACACTTTGCCGACTCGCACTCTTAATATTATGGTCCCAACGCACAACTGCGATGCGCGACGCGGCGTAGGGCGTCGTGGCAGTGGCGTGGCAAATATAGTTTATATGAGTTTTGTATGGAGCAAAGCACACTTGAGCGACGCGGCGCGACAGATATAATAGTATATATGAGTTTTTATGGAGCAAGGCGCTGTCGCATCGCGTCGCGTCGCCCTGCGTACCGCAAATGAGTTTGGACCTTTGATAGATAATTAAAAAAGCTCTTCATATTAGGCTTTTGTCTTGGGCCATTTATTTATAAATCCATCCATCTAATTAAAAGGAATGTCGCCAGAAGGAAGGCATTTAAACGAATTTAATTAACTTAAGTACTGAACCTCCACTTTCTTGATGAATTTGTGTGCTCAAAGATACTTTGATGCGGTTTCTCAGAGACTACGTTGAAATTGAAGAAATATTTTGCAACATTTGCGAAAATTCTAGTTTAGTAGTTCACTTTCGTTAACTATCTACTTCTGACCTGCTGTTTTCTTGGCTTTCTTGGTATTTAACTACAGTTTTCTTATAGTTCCTAACTATTTTACCTCTCATACTCTCTAATAAAGTTGAATACTGCGTGTGGCGTAAATATTGAGTGACATGTTATCCAAATCTTTGTTCTACATAAAAAAGTCGACATTCATACTGATCGTATCTTCTACTATAACTCAAAAACGGATCCTTTTTGCCTATAGGTGTTTTAGAAGTCATTTGACCTCTTCTTCAACCCCTCATAGAGACCGTAACGTTTTACTGGACATCGCTATAAAGCTATCTGGATATAGCTATATCATCAATAAAAATAAAAAACTATTAAAAAATATTTCCCCGTTTCAAAAGGTTTCTGATTTTAAATAATATAAAAAAAAACATCAAAATCGGAGCTATTTCTGAGGACTTCTGAGGGAACGTATTATAATCATTACAATAGTAACTTTATATAGGTAAACCTCCGAAAGCGTACCTACCTATAAGCCGATTTGTCGTCAGTCGATTTAACTGCGAATGAAATCGGTCCTTTTCCAAATCTCGTTTCTATTAATTGTCTTTGTTGTGACACTTTGATATAATTAATCGGTTTCTGCGGCTTGGAAGTTTTCTTATTATGAGAAAATGAAATTTCTCGAAATTTATGACAGTACTTTGTGTAGATATAAATAGCTAAACAATTTCTCTGGTTTGGCTTTGCGTAGTTAATTTTAACTTTGAACTTTTTGAGAAATTGTATATAAGAAACACCACAGCTGCAAATTATATGCTCACACATTTTCTGTTTTTTACAGTAAAATTACAACTCTAATTGATTTGAATAAGGAATATATTTAGATAATAGTTAACATGAGAACATTGCTGGATCTTGCAAGGAAAGTTTGTCGTTTGGTCTGTACTTAATCATAATGGATGTGAATGTGTGTCTTACCGTAAAGATATGTAGGTAGGTACTCCCTGACTGATAAATTCGTAAAGTTTGAATGACTTAACAGGGCTCTCTCCGTCACTCGCTTCATACAATCGTAGTTCCAATTTCATTTGAATATTAAGCAACCAAAGTCCATGAAATTTTGCAGACATATTCTAGAATCTGTGTCTGTGGTGTTTTAGATTTTTCTAAAAATATATAGTTTTAAAATTACAAGGGCTCAAAGATTTGTATGTAAATTTTTAAGAACGCGTAACTTTGAAACCGAATATTTTAACAGAAATCTGGAAAACCACAGACATAGATATTAGTTTCGAGAATATGTCTGCAAAATTTCATGGACTTTGGTTGCAATGAAATTGGAACTACGTTTGTATGAAGCGAGTGACGGAGAGACCCCTCTTTAAAGCACTTCAACACTTCTATTGAAATCAAGCAACGTCTTTTGTCGTTAGTGTATGATATAGTAGCATATTAAGAATGTTGGTATGTTTCTCGGAAAGAAAATGACTGCACAGAGCATCTTGCTTTAGAGCAAATTATTTGTGGTATAAAACAGTAAAGACGATTCAAAAGCACTTGTAAAAGTTTATTTGAATGAAAATCTATTCTATTCTATTCTATTCTAAACCGTGGAAAAAGACGCTAAAGCGTCGATTAACAGAGCAAGTCGAATATTCTTTGGGTAATCCCTTGCATGAAGGTACAGTGGCCTCAGAATTCGAGTAGCAATTCCGTGAAACTATTGCATCAAAAACCTATTGCACTTATGACCTTTTCCTATAAACCACGCCACACACAACTAATGCATGTGTACCACGCGAATAATGTTATCATTAAGGTGCTAACTGACTTACGGCCTTTGACTGTACAATACAATGTAATTGTACAGTCTGCTGGAATAAAGAAGTGGCGATTCATCGCGGGGCGCATAACATCTGTCTCAGAAAGCATCACGTCATGAATCGTAATGACCCCTAACTCAAGAGTTCTACGATGAAGAAGATGACTTAGAATTTTTCTTATTACTTCACAAGATTTATTATAGTACTCTACGTACGAGCAAAACAGTCTGAAATACCTACTTATCTGCAATGCCACGGTTCTGCAAAATAAATGATTCAGTTTTTCGTATATATGCGAGTGTGCTTTCATAAATTGTATTTTCCTTGATACATACGGAATGTAAGTAGAGTCACCCCCAGGGATAAAGATTAATGATACAAATACTCTCCCGAAAAAGGATAAAAGTGAGAAAATCTAAAAACAGGCGTCTCCGATGCCGTGTTATTTTAGTTGTTTGTTCCTGTAGCTGTTTGTATTGGATCTCATTTCGTACTAGCGCTTTTAGTCCTATAAGATGTACGTATGACTTTTTCAAATAGGTACCAAGTTTAAATAGATAAGTAGGTACTAAGTGAATAAACCATGAAGCTAATAGAAAAACGTAATAATACTACATTATCATCTTTAACAGAGCTCTCTCCGTCACTCGTTTCATACAATCGTAGTTCCAATTTCATTTGAATATTAAGCAACCGAAGTCCATGATATTTTGCAGACATATTCTAGAAACTAATATTTGTGTCTGTGGTGTTTTAGATTTTTCTAAAAATATGTAGTTTTAAAATTACAGGGGCTCAAAGATTTGTATGAAATTTTTTAAGACTGCGTAACTTTGAAACCGAATATTTTAACAGAAATCTGGAAAACCACAGACATAGATATTAGTTCCTAGAATATGTCTCCAAAATTTCATGGACTTTGGTTGCTTAATATTCAAATGAAATTGGAACTACGATTGTATGAAACGAGTGACGGATAGAGCCCTCTTAAGATTCTTTTGTAATAAATACAATAGAGTGGAGGTACAAGTTCCGCCTAGCAACAGGAAATGTCTTAGTAAAAAACTATGAAAACAATTTGTATAATATTATGAATAGGTAATAGGTATATTACATGTATAGGTATATTTGTGAATTCTTATAGGTATCTATAGATTTATGATTGATAAATTATTTTTCAAGCGAATTAAGAGATTCCGTAAAATAATTTCATAATAAAGCTTTCTTTTGTTTTAAAATATTAATTCTTCAATGTATATTAAAAAATAAGCAAATTGTTTACCTATGAACTTAATAAAACAACTTATGAATAACTTAACAAGTGTAAATTAAAAATTTATAACACCCCCGACAAGTGAAGGTTACAGTAACTAGAAAAGAGCTGATAACTTTTAAACGGCTGAACCGATTTTCTTGGATTATAGCTAAGAACACTCTCGATCAAGCCACCTTTCAAACAAAAAAAACTAAATTAAAATAGGTTCATTAGTTTAGGAGCTACGATGCCACAGACAGATACACAGATACACAGACACACAGATACACACGTCAAACTTATAACACCCCTCTTTTTAGGTCGGGGGTTAAAGTAAGCGTTTATAAGCGCTAGTGTGCAAGATACTCTGGAAGCGTAAGACGTTTAGCCATATTTTATGGTAAGGAACAGATTGCGCCGTCGTGGCTTATATTTATACATACGAGGTTCACTTTAGAGAATTGATAGCTTATTTCGTCATGATAATACTTTGTATACTATTGTGTAACCTACATACATTCGATATTACCTATAATATTTATTAACAGGGCTCTCTCCGCCACTCGTTTCATACAATCGTAGTTTCAATTTCATTTGAATATTAAGCAACCAAAGTCCATGAAATTTCGCAGACATATATTTTTAGAATCTAATATCTGTGTCTGTGGTGTTTTAGATTTTTCTAAAAATATGTAGTTTTAAAATTACAGGGGCTCAAAGATTTGTATGTAAATTTTTAAGTCCGCGTAACTTTGAAACCGAATATTTTAACAGAAATCTGGAAAACCATTTCATTCATGGACTTTGGGTGCTTAATATTCAAATGAAATTGGAACTACGTTTGTATGAAACGAGTGACGGAGAGAGCACTCATAAGAATCGTTTTCTATCAATAATGATTGACGTCAGGCGTATAGAATAGAATAGATTTTTATTCAAGTAGACTTTTACAAGTTCTTTTGAATCGTCAAAATAATTTACCACTGGTTCGGAATGCCGTTGCGTTGGAGAACCAGCCCGAAACTCGGCGGTTGCTCTTTTCAACTGTTCAATATACAATAATATGCCATAACAAGCAATTGCAGCCCCGCGCATTGCTGGAGCGAGTCAAATCCATGCTTTATTATGACTTATATAATCTTGGATTGTATAACGAGCTTTTTCCAGGAGCACACTTTTTTTAAACTTTTGTAAAGGCAAGTCGAAAATTGACTATGGGATTTTATTATAAAATATTACACTCATTTCCACAAATGACTTTCTCACTTTTCTGAGGTATCTTGTATAAATAAGGAGAAAGAAGACACATCTAATCTAAATTTATGTAATGATCAAATGAACGTTGAGAAAATCAAAGGTCAAAAGATATGGGCGGTATACGGAAAAGGTAGGTATATTATGTTTTAGTAATGAGATTCTGTAAATAAATATGTGTAGGTATAATATTCTAAGCTTTTTATTATTATTATTAAGCCTTTACTTTCCTTATCAATTACTAGTATTTACATAGTTTCGAATTAATTTAATCTATTCTAATGTCTATCCTATTTTATTTGTTAGTATGTTAATCGTTGTGTGTGTGTGTGTGTGTGTGTGTGTGTGTGTGTGTGTTGTGTAAGCGTATAAGCGTATTGTATAAAAGTATGCGTGTGTATTTATGTGTGTAAGTTATGTTTATTTATGTGTTAGTTAATTAGTAGTTATTTACAAATTTATTTTTTTACATATTTACTTATATATAATCGTATTTATAATTCTGTTTTGATAAGGGCCCCTCATTGGGTATAGGCCTCCTCCAGTATTCTAAGCTTACTTCAAAGTAATTTGTGGATTGACGATCAAAGGCAAAGAAGAATCAAACGCTGGGCTAAGACAAATTTCTACTTGTATGCACAGCTGCTGTTCTTGTATAATAGAATCTGCCTGATAACGTATCTTTAGGTATTTTGGGTAAATTACATGCGCCACGGAAGTAAGCGTATCGAGAAGCTTTTTTTACATTTATAGACTCATGTCTGCAATCAGACCTGCTACCAAATGATGGGACAAACTGAAATGGAGTGCGCTTGCCCAGAAGATGCCTATTAACTCTTAGCCTTATTAGGTAACTGGAAGGTGCCTATGTTAAAAGTGGAGAGGAAAAATGACGCTGGAAAGGCGTTTCATATTCTAGCAGTTCGAATATTTAAAAGCAAGGAGTCATATCGCTTCGTGCCTACGTTTCCGTAGAATTTAAACTACGTATTATGGGTGCAGACTTTGACGATTCCTTGCGGTACCATAGCGGAAAAAATGATTACGGAGAAGATAAAAGATTTCGAAGCAGAGTGAATACGGGTGTTACATTCTAGTAATCGCTGGCTAGAACATCCATTAATCATCATGCAATTTGTCTACTGCTGGATATCATCGAGAACATATTACTGTCACAACTCACACACGGCCCTCCACCGGTATATCGTTATGTTATACCGGTGGAGGACCGATACATTCGATATACCCACGGTATATCGTTCTGCTAGAGACAGGACAATGAAAAGTACTGCTAAAAATCAATTTACTTTAGTACTTACTCACTATCCTCATTTATAAATAACTCACGCGATTGGAGAGAGAAAAAGAGACTGAATATTATTATCATGCTTTGTTTACTTAATATAAAACTAAATGATACTTGCGGATTTACTCGCGTGGATTTAGGTTTTTAAAATAATCCATGGGAGCTCTTTGGTTTTCCGAAACAAATGTAGCCTATGTATCTGGGTAAAAGCTATTTTCATTCTACAGAACAATCGGTTTTGTCATTATGGCACGAAGGAGTAAACAGGAATCAAAAATCCAAACTTTCACACTTATAGGTAGGATTTTAATCGTACCTATTTATACTTCCGTTTCAATCATGCATGTCTTGACTGCAAGCTTCTCGTATCTATACGTAATTAAATTTTCTGTGAGTATCCTCTCGTAGAACTTCAAAGATACAGTTCAAAGGAAGTCAATAATACCCACGTTCGACACAATAGGCTTTTTCGCTTTGCTCGGACAAAAGAGTGCAAAGAATTTTTCTCTTCTCGAGTGCTTCTTTTGACCAACTGAAGATGTAACATTTTGGCTCTGCCATCGGTTTAGCGATTGGTTGTTGATCGTCTTGAAAAATTAATTGAAGTGAGTAGTTCTTAGAATCATAATTTTTATGTAAGCTTGAAAAAGTCCCTAATTGGAGCAAGGCTCAGTTTTTTAATAATCTCGTTAGTGTAAATTATACATAATACTTCCCTACCTTTGCTTGCTTTAAAAAGATAATATTATTAATTATTGTTACATTAATTTATAGTGAACTAGATGCTAAGGCCGCGATAGAACCGCAAGTTCGTCCGCGTGGATTGAGGTTATTAAAAATCCTGTGGGAACTCATTGATTTTCTGGGTAGCATATGCCCTTCCCGAGGATAATATAAGCTAACGCTGTACCAAATTTCATCAATTGGGCTCTGAAAAGCTTGCAGACAGACACATTTTCGCATTTATAATATAAGTATGGATCTATCTACAGTGCAGCCATACTTCATAATATTGTATAGACCTAACGTATCATTTATAATTACAAAGTGTTACCCGTGACATTGCCCGCTTAGAATAATTATAATATAGTATTTCATTTATGCTTTTGAAAGATGGCCTTTGAGTCTAAAGTTCAAGCTTCTTCTACGCCCATTGAGATCAAAGCTACCTAGCAACAGACTGAAGTATTTTGCGTATTTATACCTATATAATATAATATTAGAATGGATGAATAAAGATTTCCATAAAAATATTCTTTTTCGAAACCAACGTTTTATTATAGCGTATCAATTTCGCTTTTTCCGTGGATTTGTGAGCGTAATCTGGTTTATCTCTATCAAAAGCCTTCAAACCTTATATAAACTGCGATTTGTCGACGGTATACTTTTCCTTTGTGGTGTCTTTCACCGACTTATGATCAGATCGGATGGATTTACGGGCTTTTTTCGATTAAATAAAGGGTTCGCTTGCAGATTCTGTATGTAATTTAAATGGATTTGCTTACAATAAGTATTTTGTGATGAATTTATTTAATATCCGCATTCAAATTGAATGCTGTTGAGAACAACAAAATGCATAAATCTTATTTCCGGGACTTCATTGTGAAATATATTTTGGTATATCCGCAACCTTGTTTTCAGCAAGTGATATCAACGTTTATTCATTGAATTATAAGTACTTTTTTAGCTTACTCATCGCAACATACTAAGTAAAGTAATAAACCAGAAAATGCCCTCAATTTCCTCTGCGTGGATTTAGGTTTTACTTAAAATCCCGTAGAAACTCATTGATTTTTTGGTATAAAAAACTAACCAATGTCCGTTTCTTGGTATGTAAGCTATTTCTGTATCCTTCAAAATCGGTTAAACGGATCGGTTAAATTATAAGTGCGAAAGTATGTCTGTCTGTCTGCTAGCTTTTTACGGCCAAACAGTTTAACAAATTTTGATGAAATTTGGTACCGAGTTAGCTTTCATTTCTTTCATTTCAAAGATCTACCCCGAAACTACTTATACTACTATAGGGAATACTTATATTAGGGAACTACTTATCCCGAAAAATCAAAGAGTTCCCACGGGATTCTTAATATATCCACGCGAACGAAGTCACGGGCATCAGCTAGTATAATTATACTATGAAAAAATGCATTAAGAGGGGTCTCTCCGTCACTCGCTCCATACAAACGTAGTTCTAATTCCATTTAAATATTAAGCAACCGAAGTCCATGAAATTTTGCAGACATATTCTAGAAACTAATATTACGCGGTCAATAATAGTTACGCGGTCTTAAAAATTTACATACAAATCTTTGAGCTCCTGTAATTTTGAAACTACATATTTTTCGAAAAATCTAAAACGCCACAGGCACAGATATTAGTTTGTAGAATATGTCTGCAAAATTTCGTAGACTTTGGTTGCTTAATATTCAAATGAAATTGGAACTACGATTGTATGGAGTAAGTGACGGAGGGAGCCCTGTTAAGTGTGATTGGGACAAACTGGTTACAATGTATATTGGGAGATACGAAATTCAAAACATGTCATAACACAGAAACACAGAGCAAAGCAGCAGCCGCGGGGATACTTGACGAGTCCCCGTTGCATGATACGCCGCTAGGTGTAATTGCAAACATAAATGAATACTGCGGATCGTATTGTAGCCCAAGAGCCTTTAGGAAATTTTAAAGAGGTGCTTGTTAAAAATTAAATGTTTGTATAGTACCCGGCAGGAAAGATTTCATATTGACAAGAAAGAGCTAACAGACATCGTAGAGCGTCGTCTTTGTCGCCATATCAATATGACTTTTTATTCTTTGAACTTGCGACGAGTATATACTAGAGTAACTAGACTAGTATTCTAGAGATTGATGGGTTTGCGAAATATGCGATTTTTAAAATTCCAAAACTAAATATTTATCCAGAACTAGGTGATAGTATTAGGCTGATGAATTTTTTCAAGCATATTTTGGAAATAGTCTTATCTAAGTGAATACGAAACTAATTAGCAACTAGTAATAAAACAACTAGGAAACAAATAGGTATTACATATTTTAGCTATCTTCTGTTGCTACAATAACAGATAAATATGGCGATTAGAAATACCTAGAAATTATCAAAAATGATTTTTAAAGTGTGTTATAATCATTCATAGGCAAGCAACGTAAAATAACCAACATACTCACTTACCAACGTTATTTATATGTACCTATATTAGGGGTTGTTACTTGGATGCTTGTTCTTATATTTACACACTTTATATTTACAACCTGTTTTGTGTGCCCTTTCAATAAAAAATATATATATTTACCAACTTTTAGCATAATCAAGCATCACATTAAAATTCCCTACGGTCTCTGGAGCCTACCTATATAACGCACGAGATAAAAACGAAGGGTATTACAAATTTTATTCCCTGTGCCAGATTTTGTTTACGGCTGCGCCCTCGTACCTATTGTAAAATAAGGCGAATATCAAAAAATAAATGGTTTTTGTTCGTATCTGAATCTGGCTCTACGGGTCATATTATTTTGATGATTTTGACCTACAAGTATGAATTTTGATATTTTACTTTCAGAAGTTAAATTTTGAAAATAGGTTTATTAAGTTTAATTACGTATAATCAAGTTACAATATTACAATGAGCGTTAGACGCAAAATTCTAGCAGGTAATTATTGTTACTACGTATCATTTTCGCTTGGATATCTCGTGTTACAGAGAGTTCTTCTAAGAAATAATACAATATTAGCTGACTTGGCCCAGGAAGCAGGAAGTACGTTTAGCTTTGTCGCTAGAGTCGTAATAGACTCGGCTTGATCTTTGACAAGCCGACTCGCTTATTTGATTCCCAAATTGACATTGCCAGGAACCGAAATCAGAACCTTGCAATTATAAAAGTTCTCTCACAGTTCTCACTACTGAACCAGAGGGATCGTCAAAAAGTATTTTGTTAAATGCTCGATATGAGATTACATAATGTCAAAAACCTTTATAAAATATGGATAGTCTTTACGTACGTAAATTAAAATTTGTACTCTCGATGTAACTATTTGAGAGGATGCCCGCGGCTTCGCGGCTTCGGATTTCGGTTTTTTTAAATCCCGTAGGAACTCTTTGATTTTCCGGGATAAAAAGTAGCCGTAGTCCTTCCCCGGGATGTATCCCATGTCTGTGCCAAATTTCATTAAAATCGGGTCAGCGGTTGGGCCGTGAAAACGTAGCAGACAGACAGACAGACACACTTTCGCATTTATAACATTAGTATGGATTTGAGATTGTGGATCTGTGTACATTTCATGGGTTATATACGCGACAGTAAGCACGTATTATCTAACGAGCAAACTGATTTGGATTCCCTAATTGCAAATTCCACAAATAAAATATATTTCATCGCAAAATGCGGAGCTGGTTTATACGAAAGCTGACTTTATGTTTATGATATTAATAATAATCAGGTAATACTCTATTTCTTTACATATTTTATTTGTTGAGATCTCTGAAAAGCATATAATAAGTGTTCTATTTTTACTTATTACTAGCAGCTTGAGATGGCCTTGCCATCCGTCATACGGTTTTATGACTGTCGGAAATTTGAAGCCTTGCTCTTAAAAACAAAAATCTCGCACGAAAAGAAATAAATTAGTTAAGATTCTGAGTAATTGTAGGAAAGGAAGTATAAAAAACAAAAGGGCAAAATAAATTGCTCTAAAGCTAAATTGCGTTAGGGTCGGTCATAAATTAGATAAAAGTCGTAAATTTTAACTTAGAAATCTCTACAAGTGTACAAAATTGTAATCACGTGTTATGCGAGTGGTCTAGGCAAGGCAAGGGCGTGAGAAAGTAAAAGGTACGGCCCATTAAGGGAAGGTTGAAATACATTTTATTTTCAGCCAATTAGCCATCAGCCAGAGAAATTCTGTGCGCAAGAGTGAACCAATCAGAAACCGAAATTTCGCTGGTTTTTTTTTTGCATTTCAGATCATGGGCGTGGACAAAGATATCCGTGTGGACGTTTTAAGTCTACACTGGGGGGACCGAGAGGAACATTCGATTGAGGTCTGGCTCAACGTGCAGTAGAGCCTAACAGTGAATATTAAGTGTATATTGCAATTGTATAGTTAATAATAGAAAAATTATAAATAGAATAAAATAGTGTGTATCCGGGCCAGCAGAAGCTGATATAGGGTGATGTACTAATTTACATTATATTTTAAACTAGATTATTTGAAAATCAGTTCCAAAAATCTTGAGTATAGAATTACCTCACAAACTAAACTAGAGATGGTATTTGAGATATTAGGAGGTGTTACAATATTGTGTATAGCTATTAGATTTTGAATCCGAAATTAGAGAAATGGGACATTTCTCTTTGTGGAACTAAGATTCAAATATATCTAGAACAAATAATGAATATATTATAATTTATACATAATGTGTGTTCTTAGACTTTTCTTTGTCATGTGTAGGGTTAGATTCATAGAATAATTAAAATTTATGGCATGTGTGTACCTATTTAGGACATAAGGTTATACATAATATCTAAAGCCGAAAGGGTTTTTCGTTCTGAATATTTGCTTTTCCCTTTCAATAACTAGTATGGCTTAGGAAGCAAGTATTCGGCCGGGAATTAATTAATATAATAAAGTTACTTAATTTCCAGTCTAAATAATAAATTCAGTTTCTCTTCTTTCTTTTTCTAAATACTCAACTGTATGAGTAAATAAACACTTATTTACCAGAAATAAATGCACTTGGGTATAACTGTCATCTTTTATTTGCTATATTTAGATACATTTCCTAGACATTTAATAATGGAGATTCAATTTGTTTGGAGGCTAGACTACCATATTATAATATTAACAAAGCCATTGATATAAAGAAACCATGTATCGAACTAACTTGAACTCCAATATTAAGATTTTCTCATATGACCTACATACCAATCACAATTCCTTTACTATTAAGTAAAATTTAGCCTAGTTTTTTTTCAGCAATTCATCTAATTATAATACTAGCTCTTATTCAGCATTAAATAGGGATTATAATTGAATTAGCAGTCTAATGCTGTCCGATGGAATGACTTTTGTCGTTACGATTATTGATTTGGTAGAAAAATCACTCAATAGCTAAAATAAGGTGGTGTGCTATAAACTACTAGCTACCACGGTATAAACATCGTCTTCATCAACATGAACAGCTTTCACCGGCTCACTACTGAGCGCGGACTTCATAGAGAACTCTCGATCAAGTTTTCCTTCATCATATGGTATTTTATACCATTATGTGAAATTCTCACGATGGTTTTTCCGTATACTTTTACTATCACAAAACGATCAGTACCTAATTTACCAAGAATGCTCTCCACTACTAAAGATAATAGAGTCGGCTGAGTTCGAATCTCAGGCTAAAGACAAAGGGACCTTTTACTTTCGAGTAACAGCTAAATTTCATCTACCTACTAAAAATACCCTGAACGAGACAATGGAGTACACACTGCCTCCGGAGGACAGATGGCGAGGCAGGTAGGTACCTTTTTTTTATTGTGTACCGATCTTTCCCAAACAGCATTTTAGGTAACATTATCTGTTAAAACCGACGCCAGCTGAATTTGTGAATCACCGAGTTTTTGAATAGATAAAAATACTAGTTTTGCTGTACTTTGTAATTCCTTTGCTTGATATTATATGGTACATGGTTGATTGGTGACGTACCAGCAGCGAGATTCCGGCACAAAGCAAACACGTCATGTCTTTATACAGCTGGACTCTCCGAACTAATAAATTGGCCAATTTATTGACAATCAATCAAACAAATATATAAATATACAAAAATACCATGGTTTTGGGGCGAGCCCAGAGCTCATTGAAAAGAACCTAGGTTTCCGTACCTAGGCAAATTGAAAACGCTTCGCAGCGAAATAGGAGAGTCCAAGTGCTGTGCCCCGATAACAATGCTAAAAGACTGAGTTTTCAGTGTAGGGCTCCCCCCCCGTGCTTGAGGAATGCCGGTTGGTCTCAAACCGATGGCCTAAATAAGGCAAATACACGTATCAACTGATTTTCCACACTAACAGGACGTTCTAAATTAGCAAATCTCTCCACTCATTATATCTATTTTGAGGAGTTGAAATTTTACATTAAATTTTTATAATTCAATCCGTGTAAACCTGTTAGCTGGTCGAGAAGTCTACGTGTTCACCCAACGTACTGTACCAATTAATTACTTGTAAATAACTCATGACTTAAATACCTAGGTGTTTCTATAATTCAGCTGAGTTTATTTCTTATTTTATCTCTTCATAATGCCTAATCTTAACCACTAGTATAGACGATCACAGCGTACCATCACAGAAATTTGGTGCCGTGACCAGGATCTATGTACGTATTCGAAATAACGATATGACTAGATTTACATTAACATAAAAATAACACAACGTAGAAATTGTGATTGGGTATTTGAGAGAGAAAAATTTATAAACTTACATTGCTATTTATAAATTATAAGTTTTAAGGACACACTGCATGTTGTTTTATATTTATATGTTGTACATTTACATTTATTTATGTATAGGGGGAGCAGGAGAGCAGAAATAAGCTGTATGTCTTATAAATGTAAAATTTACAGGTTTTCAGAAGATACTACAGAGATCGAGCTATTATTCCTTGCTTATTTCTCAGACTTAATTTTTTTCAAACTCTGAGAATACATATAATCGAAGCAGACCCAAACGTGATTGCAATTAGTATCAGTAATATATTAGTATTAAAAATACGGCTTCGCGACTTATGAAAGTTATTCAAATAAAATTTAAGTTGGCACTTGGATAGGTAAAAGAAATAGGGTCAAATTGAAAAAAAAAAAAGATGTCTTCAGGTAGGAAGGGACGTAGAACAAAGCAAGTAGGTGCGGGGCAAAGCGATGTTAGTACCGTAGAATCGAGCGAACAAACAACGACCTTAGGGAATGCTACATTAGAGTTGATTTTGAAAAAAATCACCGAGTTCGAAGCAAAATTACATCAGTTAAATTCAAATACCGGTTCAAATGAAATCGCGAGCGTTTCTTCACACGAGTCGAACGGGATTAATGAAAATGAAAAATCTGATAGGCAGGGGTCAAATCTTGAAACCGCGAGCACAAGTACATTATCTGAGACCCGGAATTTATATGTTGTACAGCCGTCAGTAACTAAACCAAATTTCGACGGAAAACCATTCACTAACCCCATCGTTTTTCTAAAACGATTAAAGAAATATATAAGGGCGGTAAACGGATTAGATCGCGAAATAGATATAGCGTTAGGTTGCATTTCGGGGCATGCTCGGAAGGTTATGGACTTGTACTCGAAAGGTTGGACTACGTTCGCCGACTTCGAGATTGACTTTAGACGAAATTATTGGACCGAGCAAATTCAGGAATCTATAAGATATAAATTGATTAATGCGGTATATTCAAGCGATTCAGGAATGTCGATGTCCGAACATTTTGCTGAGCAAGCAGAATCAATGCAGTCATTAACTATTGCCTTTAGTGAGAGAGATTTGGTCAATTCTATTATGCGACATTATGCTATAGATATACAGCGATTGTGGTTTACTAGAACAGAGGAAGTTAACATCATGAACGGAGCGAAATTTCTTCGAAACATAGAGCAAAATATTGTTGAAAAACCTAGGCAATTTACGAGAGGTAGTGTTAGTAATAATTACAGAGGTAGGCGATACAATGAGTCACCATCGAGACGACCTATTGTAGCAACAATGTCAACAAGAAGTTGGAGAGCTAGGGGAAATTCGACGAGGGGACGCGGCTATCGTGGTCGATTAGGTTCTAGGGTTAACTTTAACAGGCCTACGGTATCCGAATCTAAACAAATTAGGCCGGCTATCACGTTCGTGAAAGAGGGCGAGAATCTTACTGTGTCTAAGAATGTGGGGGAGGGTTCATCAAAAAACTAGAATGCCCAACACAAACGAGGTCAAGTCAGTTAGTCTTGTGTGGCACGGGCGTCAGAAAGACCTCAGATCACGAAAGGACAGGTGTAGTCTATAGAATCTTAATTAATAGTGGATGGAAGCCAGGACAGAGTTTGGGGACCGGAGATAAGGGACTTAAACGGTTATTAAGAGGCGGCGTTGATTATAACGAGTATAGTAGTCAATTTGAAATTAGGAGTATAGGAATCTTATTGGAAAACCAATTTGAAAATGTGGCAGAGTGTAATGAGTTAGGCGTGTCTTGTGAAACTTGTATGAGGAGAGGTTTGAATGTGTACACAATGTATCATGAATTAGATGAACAAACCGATGTGAGTGTTGATTATTCTTTACCTAGGTTACCTGAAGTATGTGTTAGACTGTATGGAAGAAGTATGAGTGCACTCATAGATACGGGAAGTCAGATTAGTGGAATAACTAGGAAATTGTACGACTCTATTCTAAGAGAACATGGGACATTGCCAGAGATCGCTATTCCAGCAATTCAAATACAAGGCGCGTTTGGATCGCGAAGTGAAAGCACAAATCGGTTAGTGCTAATAGAGTTTCAGTTAGGTAGTACTTTAGTTGAAGCACCTGTACTAGTTATGCGACGTCTTCCTAGGTCATTGATACTAGGATACGATTGGTTAGAGCGGGTAAAAGGAATAGTGAACTGTAATGGTGAACACACTTTGACTATTGAACATATGGGCGTTAGGTCTTGTGTTAGGCTGAATTCGGACTGCAAAATCGAAAGGTTAGGGGGAGAGACGAACGCAGCCACGATCAATTTAATATTAAATCAAAACTCTAGGCCAGTGGAACAAAGTGTATTAGACATGAATTTAGATAATGAGAAATTTAAGGGATTAAAATTAGATGACGCGAACTTAAGTAATGAACAAAAGGAATTATTACTACCTGTGTTAAACAAACACTGTAAGGTATTTACGGAAGGTTTAGGTTTGACAAACAAGTACGAACACGTAATTGAGCTATTAGACGAAACACCTTTTGTAAAACACAGTTATCCGGTACCTTTGGCGTATAGGGAACAGGTAAAGACCGAATTAGAAGAGTTAGAAAAACTAGGCGTGATCAGACAGGAAGCGACTCCTTACTGTAGTCCTCTCACTTTCACTAAGAAGCGAGATGGATCAATAAGACTCTTATTGGACGCACGAGAGTTGAATAAGAAAATGGTAGGTGACGCAGGCGCGCCTCCCCTCACATCTGAGATTTTACAATCCTTTCATGGTGTAAATTATATCAGTTTAATTGATTTGAATAATGCCTATTTTCAAATACCTTTGCATAAAGATTCTAGGAAGTATACTGGGTTCTCGTTCATGGGGAAGACGTATACTTATAATGTTCTACCTCAAGGTTTAAAGACTTCTGTAGCAGGGTTCTCGAGAGCAATGGATTATATCCTAGTAGGAGTACGAGAGTTTTGCGTAAACTATTTAGACGACATAGTCATATTCACTACGGGGGACATGAAGTTACACTTAGAACATTTAGATCGAGTGTTAGATAAATTAGAAACCGCAGGTTTAACTGGAAGGTTAGAGAAGTGTCGGTTCTTATGTGTAGAGGTAAAGTTGTTAGGACACATAGTAAATACTAACGGGGTACGTATGGATCCTGAACGGGTTAAAGCCATATTAGACTTCCCTATACCTCGGACTATAAAACAATTACGAGGATTTCTGGGATTAATAAATTATTTCAGAAGATTTATTTCAAAATATAGCGAAGAGGTTAAACCACTGTGTGACCTATTAAAACAAAATACGAAATGGTCATGGACAGAGGAAATTAACGATTGTTTTGAAAGGGTCAAGAAATTGTTTATAGACACGATACTTCTTGTACACCCAGATCCTAAGGGAACTTATTATTTACAAACCGATAGCAGTAATTTGGGGGTTTCGGGTTATGTCTATCAATTGAATGAAGCAGGTGAAGAACAAATATTAGGGTTCTGTAGTAAAGCATTGACAGAGACAGAACGCAAATGGACAGTTACTGAACAAGAACTATGGGCCATCATTTTCAGTTTGTCAAAGTTTGAAACATATTTGAGAGGAGCGAATTTAGTCATTAGGACTGATCATAAAAGCCTGATATTCTTGCAGACGTGCAAATTATTGAGCGCTAGGATGATACGTTGGGTACATTATATAGGGCGATTTAATTACACAGTCGAACATGTGAAAGGTAAACTAAACATTGTAGCAGACGTATTGTCTCGACATTTAAAGGGGACCACCGATGTATTAACTAACAAGGTCACGGGGCCTGAAATGAATCTATTTAAAACATCATTAGGACGATTAGTGCGGGAGCGATGGAGAGAGATAGGTAGTTATCAAAGTCGCGACAAGACTGCTAGTGAGATAATTAGACGCGTGCAAACAGCAAACACTTCTGAATCAAAGTACTACGTGCTTAAAGAAGGGATTCTTTATAGAACAGACATAAAAGGGGATATCTTAAGGTTATATGTTCCCGAGAACATACTAAGGGATTTGATAGTTAGCATACATGAAGAAGTAGGTCATTTCGGGCGATACAAGGTTTATGCTCTGATGAAACGTCAATATTATTTCCCAAATATGTCTCGTATAATAGGTCGTGTTGTAAGAGCTTGCGAGGCATGTCAAAAGTCAAAACATGCTTTGGAAACGCACACGGGGCCGATTAAAACTGTAATAGCGAAGGAAATAGGAGAGAGAGTTTTTTGCGATATTTTTGGACCTTTACCAGCAGGACGATTTGGTTTTAAATACATATTCGTAATGCAAGATGCTTATAGTAAGTTAATCAGACTATACCCACTACGCCAGGCTAGTGGGAAGGCTACTTTAACTTGTGTAAAAAAGTTTCATAAGCAGGTCACAATTAAGACATTATGTTCAGACAGAGGCGCGAATTTTACTTCAAAGGTTTTCGAGTTAGGTATTCGCCAACTAGGTATCGAATTAACGCACACATCTGTTAGAAATCCAAGGCCAAATTCGACAGAGAGGGTTAATAAAGAGTTAGGTAGATTATTCAGGACGTATTGCGACAAATCGCATCGTTCATGGGTAGATCTATTATCGGATATAGAAGATTGTTACAATCAGGTAATACATACTACAACGGGATATTCGCCAAACGAGATTATATATGGAAAACGTACTCTGCTATCGACTGATTTCAACACTGACTCATCGGTGAGGACAGACTTACAGGGTGAACCGTTAGAACAGATTCGACAGCAGGCACGACAAAACATAGATAAGGCGGCCGAAAGTAGACAATTACATTATAACAAAAATCATAAGTTAATACAATTCGAAATCGGAGATTTAGTGAAACTTAAGACTTTTACGAAGTCAGATGCGGATAAAAAGTTGACAAAAAAATTCATGCGCTTATATGAAGGACCGTACATAATAGGGGCAGTTCCATATAATAATGTATATACATTAATAGACGTTCATACTGGTAAAGTTAAGGGTAACTACAATGCCATTCATTTGTTTAGGTACTATGTAGATAAATAGAAAGATAGGTAAAACTAGAGTATTAAAAGGGACAGAAAACAGGTAGTTTGGGGTACACTAAACAAAGAGATACCTGAGTTAAATAGCTATGGTCATGCCCGAGGGTATAATAGATAGGCGTAGGAGGTCTGATACTAGCGTTCTAATACAGATAAGGGGAAAAATAGATTTTGAAACGACTAGCACAGCTGCAGGGACAAAAGGAGCTACGTGTATTAAAAATCTATTTTGGGGGAGCGTGAGATGGCCTTGCCATCCGTCATACGGTTTTATGACTGTCGGAAATTTGAAGCCTTGCTCTTAAAAACAAAAATCTCGCACGAAAAGAAATAAATTAGTTAAGATTCTGAGTAATTGTAGGAAAGGAAGTATAAAAAACAAAAGGGCAAAATAAATTGCTCTAAAGCTAAATTGCGTTAGGGTCGGTCATAAATTAGATAAAAGTCGTAAATTTTAACTTAGAAATCTCTACAAGTGTACAAAATTGTAATCACGTGTTATGCGAGTGGTCTAGGCAAGGCAAGGGCGTGAGAAAGTAAAAGGTACGGCCCATTAAGGGAAGGTTGAAATACATTTTATTTTCAGCCAATTAGCCATCAGCCAGAGAAATTCTGTGCGCAAGAGTGAACCAATCAGAAACCGAAATTTCGCTGGTTTTTTTTTTGCATTTCAGATCATGGGCGTGGACAAAGATATCCGTGTGGACGTTTTAAGTCTACACTGGGGGGACCGAGAGGAACATTCGATTGAGGTCTGGCTCAACGTGCAGTAGAGCCTAACAGTGAATATTAAGTGTATATTGCAATTGTATAGTTAATAATAGAAAAATTATAAATAGAATAAAATAGTGTGTATCCGGGCCAGCAGAAGCTGATATAGGGTGATGTACTAATTTACATTATATTTTAAACTAGATTATTTGAAAATCAGTTCCAAAAATCTTGAGTATAGAATTACCTCACAAACTAAACTAGAGATGGTATTTGAGATATTAGGAGGTGTTACAATATTGTGTATAGCTATTAGATTTTGAATCCGAAATTAGAGAAATGGGACATTTCTCTTTGTGGAACTAAGATTCAAATATATCTAGAACAAATAATGAATATATTATAATTTATACATAATGTGTGTTCTTAGACTTTTCTTTGTCATGTGTAGGGTTAGATTCATAGAATAATTAAAATTTATGGCATGTGTGTACCTATTTAGGACATAAGGTTATACATAATATCTAAAGCCGAAAGGGTTTTTCGTTCTGAATATTTGCTTTTCCCTTTCAATAACTAGTATGGCTTAGGAAGCAAGTATTCGGCCGGGAATTAATTAATATAATAAAGTTACTTAATTTCCAGTCTAAATAATAAATTCAGTTTCTCTTCTTTCTTTTTCTAAATACTCAACTGTATGAGTAAATAAACACTTATTTACCAGAAATAAATGCACTTGGGTATAACTGTCATCTTTTATTTGCTATATTTAGATACATTTCCTAGACATTTAATAATGGAGATTCAATTTGTTTGGAGGCTAGACTACCATATTATAATATTAACAAAGCCATTGATATAAAGAAACCATGTATCGAACTAACTTGAACTCCAATATTAAGATTTTCTCATATGACCTACATACCAATCACAATTCCTTTACTATTAAGTAAAATTTAGCCTAGTTTTTTTTCAGCAATTCATCTAATTATAATACTAGCTCTTATTCAGCATTAAATAGGGATTATAATTGAATTAGCAGTCTAATGCTGTCCGATGGAATGACTTTTGTCGTTACGATTATTGATTTGGTAGAAAAATCACTCAATAGCTAAAATAAGGTGGTGTGCTATAAACTACTAGCTACCACGGTATAAACATCGTCTTCATCAACATGAACAGCTTTCACCGGCTCACTACTGAGCGCGGACTTCATAGAGAACTCTCGATCAAGTTTTCCTTCATCATATGGTATTTTATACCATTATGTGAAATTCTCACGATGGTTTTTCCGTATACTTTTACTATCACAAAACGATCAGTACCTAATTTACCAAGAATGCTCTCCACTACTAAAGATAATAGAGTCGGCTGAGTTCGAATCTCAGGCTAAAGACAAAGGGACCTTTTACTTTCGAGTAACAGCTAAATTTCATCTACCTACTAAAAATACCCTGAACGAGACAATGGAGTACACACTGCCTCCGGAGGACAGATGGCGAGGCAGGTAGGTACCTTTTTTTTATTGTGTACCGATCTTTCCCAAACAGCATTTTAGGTAACATTATCTGTTAAAACCGACGCCAGCTGAATTTGTGAATCACCGAGTTTTTGAATAGATAAAAATACTAGTTTTGCTGTACTTTGTAATTCCTTTGCTTGATATTATATGGTACATGGTTGATTGGTGACGTACCAGCAGCGAGATTCCGGCACAAAGCAAACACGTCATGTCTTTATACAGCTGGACTCTCCGAACTAATAAATTGGCCAATTTATTGACAATCAATCAAACAAATATATAAATATACAAAAATACCATGGTTTTGGGGCGAGCCCAGAGCTCATTGAAAAGAACCTAGGTTTCCGTACCTAGGCAAATTGAAAACGCTTCGCAGCGAAATAGGAGAGTCCAAGTGCTGTGCCCCGATAACAATGCTAAAAGACTGAGTTTTCAGTGTAGGGCTCCCCCCCCGTGCTTGAGGAATGCCGGTTGGTCTCAAACCGATGGCCTAAATAAGGCAAATACACGTATCAACTGATTTTCCACACTAACAGGACGTTCTAAATTAGCAAATCTCTCCACTCATTATATCTATTTTGAGGAGTTGAAATTTTACATTAAATTTTTATAATTCAATCCGTGTAAACCTGTTAGCTGGTCGAGAAGTCTACGTGTTCACCCAACGTACTGTACCAATTAATTACTTGTAAATAACTCATGACTTAAATACCTAGGTGTTTCTATAATTCAGCTGAGTTTATTTCTTATTTTATCTCTTCATAATGCCTAATCTTAACCACTAGTATAGACGATCACAGCGTACCATCACAAGCTGCCCGCGACTTCGTGTAAAATTTCTGGTCGACATTTGAAATTTTTCCACTGCAAAAAGCCTCACTTGTCTACTCAGTTTCCCTAGAATACTATTATGGCCGAAATTCATACAGCTTTCTTTGGTGGACACTTACAACTTTCATACAACCCACATTTTTACCGACCCAAAAAGAGTGGTCTACGTATATAACGCCGCTCGTTTTGGCTCTTGATGTGTGTATCTGTATATCTGTCTGTGGCATCGTAGCTCCTAAGCGAATGATCCGATTTTAATTTAGTTTTTTTTTCTTTGAAAGGTGGCTTGATCAAGAGTGTTCTTAGCTATTATCAAAGAAAATCGGTTCAGCTGTTTGAAAGTTATCAGCTCTTTTCTAGTTTTCTTATAGAGGTTTTTATGTCGGGGGTTTTTAAATTTTGAGTTATAAGCCGTGCATTTACATATTCGTCATCGTGCCTCTTGCTGTCATCGGCTCGTAGCACACTCACCACTGCATGATGGCGAGACAAGACTTGGGACGTATTGTGGCAGCGTGGTGATGGACTCCAATGAAACGCCGCACACATTTATGTACAATTATATTACAATCTTGTTTACATCTGATTATTTTACACACTGTATTTACAACGTAGTGGTGCTGAACGAAACCAGACTCGAAAGCACGTCGCTCGACCGGTGTTTATGAGGGTCTCGGTGTGAATGTGGCTCTCGGAGTCCTCCAAGAACTGCAGGAATTCGAATTGTTCCGAATTCGATTTTTTTGGTGTTTCTTTTCAACTGGCAGCTATAATATACACAGTGTAATATGTCAGAAAGGCAGCTCGCATTCAGAGTACCACCAATCATCGTCATTCGTCCTCAATTACATACTACTGGTCTTTTGTAGGGACTTCCATTCCATTTTGTAGGGCCTTGCGCAAGTCTAGATCCAGTCGCTCTCTGCGACTCGTTTGATGTCTTCTGTCCGTGTAGGGTGGAGTCTACCAACTTTCTGGCATGAGATCGTTATTCCAGCGTCTTGCGGACTCCGCCACTCGTGTCGTGTAAAATTTTCACATTGACTCGCACCATAGGCACATTTTCAAATTAGTCAGTATAAATTAATCAACGTTTCAAATGATTTACGGCACGTTTATAATTTCCGGCAGATTCCATCTCTTTCATCTACCTAAATACAATTTTACGTAAGAACAGACATTTATTTTAATCTGTGTCTCTTGAGCTTCGGATGTGTGGCTTAGGGTCGCTTCCACTTCCCCTCTCCACAGATTAAAATACGAAACACATTGAAAACGTTTACAGCGAGATTACCTTCATTTTGCTTCTTCTACCTCTCTGTTTTATATTAGGCAGCATAAGTAGCTTCAGAATTAATTAATTTTGCGTTTACGTTTACGATTTTTAATTTCAGTGATTTTTGGTTAATGCTTCTGAAAATGTCTGCTTAATTTGACAGAAAATCCGTTAATAAGAGGAATTTTATAACCTAGCTACTTTATTATTGAGAGATCCTTGAAATAAGACGTCTAATCTTATATTACAGAATTATACTGAATAATAACTTAGCCATGCGGATATAACTTATACAATAACTTAGCCATGCATTTGGATAGTAAGCAAACTCTACTTAAAGAAAGAAAGAAAGAAAACTGTTTTATTTGATCACTACATCACATACTTATAAGTTAATATATACTAAACAACAATACAATATTATATACTTATAAGTTAATATATACTAAAATTAAAATGTCACATGTGACCAAATATAGGTCTTAATTACTTAGGTAATAACGCCAATTGGTCCTGCCTATACAAAGAAGAAAAGGAACGTGCCACCGAGCTTCAATCGACGTCTTTCGATTTGGTTGGTACAAGTATTAATTCCCGCGGGAATTTAGTGACAACGCCTATTATAGAAAAATTTGAAATGTGAAATCCATACTTTAATATTATAAATGCGAAAGTGTGTCTGTCTGACTGTCTGTCTGTCTGTCTGCTACCTTTTCACGGCCCAACAGTTTAACCGATTCTGACGAAATTTGGTACAGGGTTAGCTTATATCAAGGAGACGGACATGAGCTACTTTTTATCCTGGATTTCCCGGAGTTCCCACGGGATTCCTAAAAACCCATCCGCTCAACCGATTTGTATGAAATTTGGTACCGAGGTAGGTTGCGTCCCTGTAATTGACATAGGCGTTTTATCCCGGAAAATCAAACAGTTCCCACGGGATCTTTTAAACCCTAAATCCAAGCGGACGAAGTCGCGGGCATTCTCTAGTATTATCTAAATGTGAAACTTAATCCAAACTATCTAGTCGTTTCCATGAATCGATAATAGGTATAACTCACATAATAATATTATGTGTACATATGCGAGTATAAACTTATACTAACTGCTCGTTAAATTTTTTTTTGTTCTTGGAAATAAATCTAACGATGAAATCTGTCAGACAATGATTAAAAAAGTAGTAAAAATATTAGAGATATGCAATATTGAAAGTTTAAGAGCGCAATAAAATCTCGTTGGACGGCTTTAACTTGGAGCCTGTTCAAAAGAGACAGCTTTCAGATATGAAGGTCGTTAATTTAAGAGATTAAACAAATAATCATAAACTGTGCCGTTAACTTAAGTATAGAAAGAGTTTCTTAATGCTTCATGACTGAAAAGAAAACTTTATAAGATTAAGTTAAATACTAAAACCCGACTTCTCTAACTAAAATATTAACCGAAATATACTTAGTAATACAGTTGTTTTTCGCTTGGTATATTGTTAGGTATATTGTTGTCTATCAGTGAAAGATTTTTCAGAATCGATTGGATACTCTCTATATATACGAATTCCCAAATTATATCAAATTTTACCTCTTTATAATCTTATCTTTTTTCCTCTCATTTATTTATTTTTCCCATTTTATCCTATTTTTAAACAATAAAATAACAAAAACAACAGAAAAAATAACTGAAACACAGAAAAAATAACAGAAACATAGAAAAAATAACAGAAACACAGAAAAAATAACAGAAACAACATAAAATAAAATAACATCAACAACAAAATCAATAAATAACAGAAACAAAAGAGAAATAAAATAACATAAACAACAAAAAACTAAAGTAACGGAAAAAAAAAACATTGAATAAAAATATGATAAAATGGATCCCACTGGCAACAGGGTGGGTTGGACCCAAGCCGCCAGTGGTCAGGGCTCCAGAGTGAGGAACCTCCTCACAATGCGTGCCGTCTCAAGAACCACTGCCTTCTGTATCTTACCCTTGATCCAACAGTTAAGCGACAGTTTCTTAAGATGTTGGTCGAAACTGTTCGCAATAAGACCGTGGACTGATACAACTATCGGTACAATAATCGCTGAGTCAACACTCCACATGGCGGTAATCTCGTGGGCCAGGTCCAAGTATTTCGATACTTTTTCCTTTTCTGCTTTCACTAGATTATCATCATGTGGAATAGTGACATCAACAATCATTGCTCGACGCGCTGATCGGTCAACTAGCACTATATCAGGTCTATTGGCTACAATATACCTGTCAGTGATAACCGACCGATCCCAGTAAAGCAGGGCACTGCTATTTTCAAGAACTGACATTGGGTCGTAACTATAGTACGGCACCTCAGTATCTACAAGGCCATATTGAAGAGCAAGTTGTTGATGGATTATCTTGGCTACTTGATTATGTCTGTGTAAGTATTCGCCGTTAGCAAGATAAGAACAACCGGAAACAATATGTCTGAGGGATTCCCCAGGAAGATGGCACGCACGACAAATGTCAAGCGTTCCATCTTTCATTATATGTTTCCGGTAATTATTAGTCTTAATAACTTCGTCCATAATTGCATAGATAAAACCTTCGGTTTCCCCAAAGAGGTCCCCAAACTGTAGCCAGGATACAGAGGCTATCTTATCTTTATCATTATTAGAAATATAGCTGCTAAACTTTATACCCTTCTTTTAGTCGGACCTCTGCCCTCACCTCTATAAATAACATGTAAAGTACATTTATAAATAATATGTCGAGTAGTAATAATCGCATAGCAAAAAACCGTTTCACAAATAAAATAACGAATGATAAAGGCAAGTCTTTTAAACACAATATAGATCGAAAAGTGGCCAAAACTCTCCTAATTTCCCAATTTGAACGAAATAACATATTTTTCGTAACGGTAGACGCTTAGGTTAATTGCAGCACACTCTCGAGACAAGATCTGAGATTGAATAGGCGTTGGGAGGTCGGAATGAATTATGCAAAAACAGAATGAGTGTCAAGCAATCTTTATGTAGGAACGTCGCGAGCGGCCTCAATTTGAAGCCATCTTGAATTTATTTTCACTTTCGGCTTAATGTAAAAGTTTTTCGCTGTGAAGATTTTAAAGAGTATTTTATCAGGGTTTTTAAGTAACCCTCAGCATAATATTTTGAAGAGTTATTATAATATTTTTTGTCCGCTACTAATGGTGGTAGAAAGGCAACGTTTCAATTTCGTTTTGATTTTTACCTGTTAACTTCCAGTAATGAATCTGTTGGGGTATCACTTAGTTAGTAATTTGTTTTAAGTAACCCTCAGCATATAATTTTCAAGAGTTATTAAAATATTTTTTTCTGCTACTAATTTAAGTAGAAAGGCAGTGTTTCAATTTACCTGCATTGTTTACCTATGGTAACTTAGTATGTAAAAAAATCAAAACCGAATGTATGTAGCAGCCATGCAGCGTATAATAGATAACTGATAAATAAAAATACCGCTACATATTAACTTGTATTACTTGGGCTGTATTTACAATATGTGCTTTGGTTACAATTAAAACTGTGGTAGAAAAACGAGGTCCGGAGCTTGATGCTAGACCGAGGTGTTTCGGTCTTGATGATCTGAAGTGAATTGGTTGAATGCGCTGCCCGGGGTTCGTCCAGGCCAGCAAGATATTTTGAATCGTTCCGAATTCAAATTGTGTTCTCTAAGTGACAGCTGCAAAGTGTGTTGCTTTCTTCGCAGCTGCCGGTCTTAAAAGAGGCTGCATGCCTCTACATCACCCCCCTACGGAGTGAAAAAGAAGAGAAAAGAAAAAAATTAATAAATTATTTGCTAAGCGGCATGATAGGGTACGAGGAAGCGAACCGTACGACTGGAACATGTGGAATAAATATATATTAATTGATTTAATTGTACAGGCGGAAGTTTCTCACGCCGTTTAGCAAATAATTTATTAATTTTTTTCTACAAAAAACCATTTATGTATGAAAATCTTTGGGTCCAATAAAACAGGCTTGTACAATTCTGGAGCATACAGTATTATTATCTCAAGATGGTCGAGAACTTGCACCGCCGGTGTTCGGCCGTTCATTACCTATGCATCCTATAATGATTCATCCGATTAAGTTGAAACTTTGTACAGTTGTTGTTGACACTTGCGTAAAGGCTTCTGACAAAGTACTGTAAGTGGCGAGTGTGTCGCATTGCGTCGCATGCGGGGCATCAGCTAAATAACAATTTACTCATAGCAGCGGAACAAAGGAAGTTCTGAGTAGTTACATAAGGGCACTATTACACCCATTAGGGCGTGAGTAACACATCACTTACACGTGTAATTAAACCGTGGCTTCTACAAATTCTAGAGCACACGATATTATCTCAAGATGGTCGAGAGCTTGCACCGCCGCCATTAAACGTTACACCGTGTAAAATGGAAATTTATCTCTTGAATTTAATTAAAGATGTGTCTAGGTACACCATTAAGAGGTACCGTGTTAGCCTAGTTGTTAAGACTATGCGTCAGAATTCTTATACAGGAGGTCACGGGTTCTATTCCGGGTACGCTACTCTAACTTTTCGGAATTATGTGTGTAATAAGCTATTAAATATCACCTACTTTAGCGGGAAGGAAAACATCGTGTGGAAACCTGCATGCCTGAGAGTTCTCCATAATTTTCTCAAGTGTATTAAGTCTGCCGATTCGCACAAGGCCAGCGTGATAGACTATGGCCTGACCCCTTCTTATTCTGCGAGGAGATCTATGCTCTGTAGAGAGCCGGCGATAGGAGAATCATGATGATGATGATAACCATTAAGAGCCATTGTACAGGTCTCACTCTCTGCTGTTTCTTATGACATGCTATGTCGATATGGAGAGAACTATGCTTGAAGTTTCTCTGCGTGATCAAACCAGGCAATTAAGAGAACAAGAGTAACTGACATGGCTCAACGGCTTACGAAGCTGAATTGGAAATAGGCAGGGCACATAATGTACAAGTTAGGGTCTCCAGATGCTAGAACCAAGCAAGATGAGACCTGGCACCGGAAACCGCTCTATTAGGTAGAAAGATGATATCAAACGAGTCGTATTAAGCCGCTGGATTCAGGCGCTGCAAAAAAACAAAAGAGTAACATCACAAGAGATTTGTGTCCAGCCAGTCAGTTGACGTCTTGCGATTGACAATAATGATGATGGGGTTTTCTTGGGTCCCAGATCCTGCGGTATTAGGTTTTGACTGAGTACGGATTACATGAGTAGTAAGGATTTGAATCTTAAGGTTTAAACAGATTTTATTTATAATAACCAGCGGAGTGATTCACTAACTCAGTGATCATCATGAATGTGAGACACCAAGCTCATTTGATATTTATTCATAATCCATTGAAGGTTTTCTATGAAAATTATTTTAATATCACTCAGTGAGCCAGCAATGTAGAACCAATCCATATCAAATGAGTTTGATGGCTATCGTTTCAAGATCGACGACGGTTTTATGTGCCCTTCTAAGTGCAAAAGGGAAAGTTAGTACCAAATTCAGACTTCCGTGCCTCGTCCCGTTATCGACTTGGACCAACGTAGCTTAATCAGCACAATCGATTGAAAGGCGCTGTCGCAACTAGGTCGCATCACCCCCACTAGTATAATAGGTACTATGATAGTTTGTACATAAGATAAGATAAAGTATTATGTAAGCTAAGGAGCTTTTAATACAAACATCATTAATAATCCCTTTGTTAAAGACTGCTATATTCAATTGTAGGTATGGCTGTATCGTAGAATTCTAAATTGGGTAATAGAAATAGTATTCCTGTCTCCAGTACCGGGACGGTATGTAACCTATTTTTAGCAACTGACTCATACAGAAATAATTCGAAAGCACATATCCCATAAGCGTTAGTTAAAAATTAATTACAGCACTAGCCTATGTGCTAATCCAGGATATTATCTATCTCCATTCCAAATTTCAGCCAAATCCGTCAAGTAGTTTTTGCGTGAAGGAGTAACAAACACACACACACATACACACAAACTTTCGCCTTTATAATATTAGTGTGATTATGATTTACAGACAGAAAATAACAATTTTGATTACCAAATGGGATGATATCAAAAAGCAGTGAGTTTCGGCGTTTGAAAGTCCCTCCAGCACTGGACGTCTATCGGGTGGCGGTTGTTTATGTTCACGCTCCTTTACCACTTCTGTAACTATTCGGAATTTTGTGGGCTGTAATTTGTCTATGGATCTTTAATGTAAATTAAATTCGACCTTGATTAATAATGTCTATAATAAACGCGCCTTTGTTATCATTTTCTATGCCGGGGTCGTTATTCATAATAACCGAGACGACGGTGACGCGCCGCTGGAAAATTGATAGTGAGCATGCTTTATAATAATTTTGTTTCAAAATAAATTAAAAAACACCTCATCGGACTTTTTGATAAGAGATCCAAGTTCCAAACTATAGAACTAGATTACAACATGGGGTTAGCCAAGGGGCAGACCAACATGTTCTTGAAAGGCCGGCAATGCATTGGCGGTTCCTCTAGTGCTAAAAATGTTCATGGGTAGCGGTAATCACTTAACATCAGGTGATCCGCCTGCTCGTTTGCTCGCTATTTAATGTAAAAAAGCTTAATGAATATGTACAGGATATAGAAATTTACTTTATCTTCTATTACTAGAAATTGACAGACATTTCAATGTAGATAAACCAATACGCCTAGAAATTTCAGATAACCCATTAACAGGGCTCTCTCCGTCACTTACTCCATACAATCGTAGTTCCCATTTCATTTGAATATTAAGCAACCAAAGTCCATGAAATTTTGCAGACATAGTCTAGAAACTAATATCTGGGTCTGTGGTGTTTTAGATTTTTCTAAAAATATGTAGTTTTAAAATTACAGGGGCTCAAAGATTTGTATTTTTCTTTAAAAAGAGGCCCAACTTTGTGCTCGTTTTTCTAGACAACGAAGCAATTTAATGAAATTTGGAAAAACCACAGACCTAGAAAATTTAATGAATATTATGTAGTAAAAAAATTATCGTTATATATTTTATATTGTTATAATTATGTGGGAACTACGAAAACCAGAAATTACACCCAGAAATCTTGAAAATTTCGTGCTGTCTCGATTTGTGCAAGCGGGGTGGTGAAGTGCGGGGGACGACACGTGAAACTGACAGAAACTGACAGTCTAAACACACGGGCCACATTTAGACTGCACCCGACTCCAAACTTGTCGATAGGTCTAACTAAATACACTGGTACATTTCAACTTGCGTTAGACGTATGCGTTACCTACTCAGACGTTGCCTGTAGATAAAAATATGTCTCATGTTTGCTGGCAATAACGCATGCATCAAACCCTGCAAGTTGCAACTCTCTTGCAACCTATTCCTCACGCAATACGCACAGCTTTAATATTATAATTTTTGACAATGTATACTATATGTAATGCCATATCACAGGTCACTCTCTGATTTATTGCTAACAATTTACTTCCAAATCAATTCCAAATGCAAAGAAATCTAAGTGTGTTGAATTCACACTGCCCAATACCAGGACCTTAAATGACATAAATTCATTGATAAATAATCATATGTTGAAAATAAAGGAGAAACCCGTGTTTCTCGGTATAACGTTAGATGCAAAGCTTCTAAGGAACGTTTACTTGGTATAGATACCTTCAATATCAATTAATAATCGACACTTTTTAAATCCCATTAGCTTTAGTAGTCAGGTCCCCTGCAACATCAGGATTGAGGAATTGGAATCCAAATTTTTTATTGAACAATGTCGCAAACTTTCTTTATCGATTAAAAAACTACCTAAAATTACGCAGTTAGGTTACCTGCCAAATTTCATGGTTTTGAGTCAACGGGAAGTACCCTAGAGGTTTTCTTGACACACACGACAGACAGACAGATAGACAACAAAGTGATCCTATAAGAGTTCCGTTTTTCATTTTGAGGTACGGAACCCTAGAAAACGTAGGAACGGCATTCCGAACCAGTGGTAAATTTTTCTGACCATCCAAAAACACTTTGAAGTTTATCTAAAAGTTTACAGGAATAAAAATTTATCATTGTATTCCATTCCATTTCATTCTATTCCATTCTGTTCAAAGATAAATAGATAATAAAAATATTTGTCACCGAAACAATAATTTACGATACATCAACCAATATCAATTTTACTGATGACAATCTGACTATTACCAAAGTGAACGACTACTATAATATCTATTATATACGACTAACATAATATGTATTATAAATTGTGTGCCGTTTGCATTCTCACTAGGTTCTCATTAAGTTTGTTTTATTTGGTTAAACTTTCTGGCATTTATATTGTTATGACGTTTAATTGGCAAACAGTCTGTTTATTGGCTGAAACTCAAAAAATCAGCCAATCACAACAAAGAAAATATTGTAATAATGATTGATGCAGCTTTCTGTAATTGAAAACAAAATATTTGACATTAACTTGAATGTGACAGTGTTTTCCGAATAGGGTTGCCAGAGGCCCCGTATTTTACTGGTTACCCCGTATTTCAGGATACAGAAACCTGTAATTATGAAAATAAAATACGGGGCAAATAAAATTAAATATTTTTAGGGTTCCGTAACTCAAAAGCAAAAAAGAACTCTTATAGGATCACTTCGTTGTCTGTCAGTCTGTCAGTCTTTCCGTCTGTCCGTCTGTCCATCTGTCCTTCTATCCGTCTGTCATGTGTTCATGAACAAATATTAGTATTTTCAATTTTCAAAGTAAGATAACTACATATATCAAGTGGGTTATCATAAGAAAGGGCTTTACCTGTTCATTCTAAAACAGATTTTTATTTATTTTTATACATATTTTTTTAATGCATAACAGTTTTTGATTTCTTGAGTAAAATGTCGGAAAAAATACCCGAATACGGAACCCTTGGTGCGTGGGTCTGACTCGAACTTGGCCAGTTTTTTACAAATTCAGCAGGAGCTGGCTGGCGAAATCAAACACTGACGTTATTTCCAGTAGAAAGAATATTTTCCTTTTGCGGCAATGCGTAGCCGAAACCCACTCGATATTGATCATGGTCGTAGCCAAGGCGGCGGGGCTTGGTTTGAGGATATAAGCTTTTTTTATACAAGTTAGCCCGTGACTTTAATCTTTTCTAGTGGTAAGTGATGATGCAGTCTAATTTCTTGCCCGTTAGGGCCATACTAACCATATAACTAGCCATGACCGAAGCCTCCCACCAGACCAGAAATTTAGAAATGGCGACTGCGCCTGGGAAGCCGTCAAAAACCTAAGCCTAAAATAATACTTACACTATATTTCTTGCATTTGCTTACCAATTATTTTTTTTGGAAATATATCAAACATTTCGCGCTCACTTCACTCGCGATTTGAATTTCTATTACTTGGTGTAAACCCCGCAATTTCGTTTGCATGAATTTAGATTTTTAAAAATTCCGTGGGGGATTTTCCGGGCTAAAAAGCCGCCAAAAAAAAATGTCTGGAATGCAAGTTACCTCTGAATAGTAAGTACCAAAATTTTTGTAAAGAAGATGGGCCGTGAAAGGGTAACAAATAGATAGGCAAATAGATATACTGTCGTATTCGTAATATTAGTATGGATAGGAAGCTTTAAAATAAAATCTTGCTATGGCTAAACTCGTTTCCCTTTCACTTTAATTTTTTCTGTATTGAACCAAAAACACTTACGCTCACTGCGCTCGCGCTTTTTTATTGTTGTATTTTATCTCACTGTCAAATTGAAAGGCGAAATTCCACTAACCAGGTAATTAGCCCATAAAGTTGAGCGAATGTTTTTTTCCTCATGACAGGATTCATTTTCGGCCCTGATAAAACCTCTCCCGCAATCGATTCCTGGCTACGGCCATAGTATTGATACTGTGAAGGTGGAATTACAAATTAAATGTAATTTTAAGTTAAATTGAAAAGATTGTATGCATGAAATGTATAACATTTTGCTTTACAAAACTAAGAATTTTTAACAGCTATTTAAATAAATAAATCTTTTATTTAAAACCACATTGCAAACACAGTTCACCAATCAAGACACGGCAACATACAGAGAAAAAATACAAAACAAACAAATTACAAATAAACTGAAATATCTAAATAGGCTTTCCATGCATTTCAGAGAGAACCACCGCCTATTTCTTCAAATACTTCAAATTTTCAAATTTTCAAATTTCTTCAAATATAAACCCCGTATTTTTGATGGCGGTAGCCTGTAAATCAAAAAGAGGCAGGTGGCAACCCTACTACTTCCTAGACAGAATGAAAAATTGTTTTCATTACTCGGTATGCCTACTGCCATAGTGTGACAGAAAGTGTGACGGTAGTTTTGACCTCTGATTGGCCGACTCTCTTTCACTATTTGCTAAAATTGATGATTGCAACAACAATTTTTTCTTTTTTGTAATCGAAGACAGAACACGGACGTCAAACAGGTTGACTAATTGCAATCACTTCTGACCGGCTAACATTGTTCCGCTAGTGGCTCAAACTCACTGTCGCAGCAAGAACATGGTAAATTAAGCCAATCACAGCAATTTGAATTGGTTATCACAAATGTACCGATCTAGGAACCGAGAATGCACGAACCAGGGCAGATAGAGATAAGAACAATAATATCATACGTAGGAAATCGACGGGGGATCTTTGACAACGATAGCCTTAACCGATTCCGTGTAGGTGCGGGTTTAATAAAAACTGCCATACCCCTTCCAAGTTCACCGCTACTATCTCAGACTGCATCATCACTTACCACCAAGCGAGACTGCAGTCAAAGGCTCACTTGTAATGGAAAAAATCTGTGGTAGAAGTAGGACTTGCAGTTACGCCGTGCTGTCATCGCAATTTGTGTGTTCCGGTTTTAAATTATTCATAAGCGTAAAATTAAGATGAGTTTGTTTAAATTCTCGAGCACACATTATGTCAAGACGCTAGCGCACTTGCGCTTTACCGCCATTAGACTTTACAGTGTGTTGGATGGAAATTTATCTCTTGAGTTTAATTAAAGGTGTACGTACGGCATAATGAGACATGGTTACTACAGCGGGAATTAACTTGGATGCATGGAATTTGTTCGCTGTGTTTTGTTATTAACCCCCGACCCAAAAAGAGGGGTGTTATAAGTTTGACGTGTGTATCTGTGTACCTATGTATCTGTGTATCTGTCTGTGGCATCGTAGCTCTTCAACTTATAAACCAATTTTAATTTAGTTTTATTTGTTTGAATGGTGGCTTAATCGAGAGTGTTCTTAGCTATAATCCAAGAAAATCGGTTCAGTCGTTTGAAAGTTATCAGCTCTTTTCTAGTTACTGTAACCTTTAATGGGGGTGTTATAAATTTGTAATTTACACTTGTATTCCTTTAGGATGCGATTCAGTACTTATTCGTTTTACATGAAAATTTATCGACGTTCATTGAAAATAAAAGTAGTAAATCGTTATTTTCTCGCAACTTGCAATTTATCCAGTGCTTCTACGCAGACGATATACAACCTATCGGGCATCGGCCGTGACGTAAATCGTCGGAAGCTATTTTAAAACGACATAATATTTTATCGACTTTGAAACTCGTTAGCGTATATTTATGTTTATTTGTTTAAACAGTTTAAGTAATAGCCTTGATAGCGCAGGCCCGCAGCGTTTGAACCTGGTCCAAGTTGGAGCTATCCAACGAGTTTTTTATTGCGATGCAAACTTTGAAATAATCCATTTAACTTTAATAGCTTTCAGGATTTTTCTCCCGTTTTAACAACTCCCAGTTTTCATAATACAGCACGTACATAGTATAGTTAGTAGTATAGTTTCATAATACGTTAATATAAGTTCACATCATTAGCAAGGGCCTAATTGTTTCAAGTTTATTATATTATGTTTTATTAATTATATGTATAATAAATGTTTAGTTAATGTTATGTGTCACTTAAGCCGCATCCACACAAATTTAAATGAGCGGTGTGCGTCTTTTTTGCAGAAATTAGCGACTCTCACAACAACACGCGGACGAAGTGACAAAAATCATCTGTAATTTTATAATAATTCTACCATGTAAACCTTTGTTACAATAATTACAACTTACATCTCAAATCACATGAAAGGTACAGTATTTTTTTTGAAAAGCTATTATGAAGTTAATCCGCCACTGGCTAAAAAAAAAGATTCCGACGAATTGAGAACCTCCTCCTTTTTTGAAGTCGGTTAAAAATAAATAAAGAACACGATGTTTCCGAAGTTTTTCTCAGATTACATCTTGATTATTCGTAGTGATTATTATAAAAGCCGATAAGCCCAAAACACTTTTTCACTCGGAAAACCTTTTACAGGAAACAAAAGAATACGAATTAAATAAATTCCTAAAGCAACTTAGGCCCGGTAGATAAGAATACACAGGTAGAAATAAATACGGAGGTAATCTCGCTGTAAAACGTTTTCAATGAGTAAATTTGTATTTTAATCTGGGTAGACGGGAAGTGGGAGAGTCTTAAGCCGCACATCCCGTGCTCAAGCGAGCGAATTAATATATTTCTGTCTCAGTTTTACACTTATATGTGTGTTAGCGGGAAAGAGAAAAAACGAATGGAGACATACGTGGAGGAAAATGTTAACGTTTTCATGAGATATTATTACATACTATTAAAGTAGTAGATGTCCTGAAAACTACTTGACATATCGCCTGAACAGAGAAGTTGGTATGTCATAGTGGTCTTTGTTATGGTCAAAATATAAATGCTACAAATTACGTATGTACAATTGAGGTTAGTTTTAACCTTAACTGAGGTCAGACTGTACATGACATGGGCGTAGGTTCCGTGGTAGGTACTCGGAGCCATTAACTGGGAAGGAAAACAATCATTAACTTATATTATTATGTACCCACCATCGGTGAATTTTGGAAATACTTCCATACTAATATTATAAATGCGAAAGTGTGTCTGTCTGTCTATCTGTCTGTCTGTCTGCTACCTTTTCACGGCCCAACAGTGTAACCGATTCTGACGAAATTTTGTACAGGGGATAGCTTATATCCCGGGGACGGACATAGGGTACTTTTTATCCCAGAAAATCAAACAGTTCCCACGGGATCTATAAAAATCTAAATCCACGCGGACGAAGTCGCGGACATCCTCTAGTACTTAAATAAATTAGGTTTTATTAATAGTAATTTATCACCAAAACGTATAAACAAGGCATATACATAATTAGAGTACTAGATGATGCTCGCGACTTTTTCCGCGTGCATTTAGGTTTTTTTAAAAATCCCATGGGAGCTGTATGGTTTTTCGGCATCAGAAGTATCCTATGCCTGTAACCGGGATGCGAGCTATTTCTGAACCACATTTCGCAAAATTGGATGTGTCGTGACAAGTGACATAGCAAACAGATAGACGACACACTTATAATATTAGCATGGATTGATGAAATAAATTATCATCGCTACCGCTTATGATTATGCTCACGGTCAGTTATGCTCTCTTGGCACGCGGTTTAAGAATTTTTCAATATTTTAATTCCACTTCTGCAAGCTCGTATTTCCAAGACACATTGTGAAAACAATTTGAAAATATTGTTGATAATACCATGTTAACATGCCCTTTGCCTGCGTCGTTTATAATCCTGATTCCTTTGATTAATACAATAATGAGCTCTTGAATACATTTCTCTTTGATATGTACACATTTAAATTCCAAAGTCGCGGTTAACATTTCCTGTTTAGGTAAAGTATTTATAATACAAAGTCTTTGTAAAACCGTTTATGTGTTTTTTGTTTCTCAGTTCTAAACTTTGTAATATCGAACATTTATTTAAGTATAATAACAACCTAGTGTCTCCTATAAGCTACATCAGACACTTTATCACCGGTTCAGAATGCAGATATTACTGAGAAGAGGCGGCAATAAACTCAGCAGGTACTCTTTTCGAATCACATAGTGAATTTGAATGAATATCATCATAACCAAAAGTTTGTGTGCCTATATAAATTATGCATTCATTTTTTCGCCTATAAGTACCTAAGTAGTAAAATCTACCCGTGCAAATATACAAACACGGGGAGAGCTAGTTACTTTAATGCGGGGGTATGGGTCTCGAGGTATGGCCTCCTTACCCGGGTGAGGTGCAGGGCAACTTTGTACCCTGGTGACAATCTTTTAGCCGGGATTTCACCGGCTAGGGCCCGCTATCTTGGCTCATGGCCCTAGTGGGCTTCTTTGTATACCCGATGTTGTCAGTCCGGGATTGGTCTCCGCGCGACGGCGTTGAGTTCGCTGTCGAGCGCGGCGACGGAGTCATATCCGGTGGATCTCGCGTCCTCGTAATCGTCGTTGCTTGGGTCCCCTGCGTGCCGCGCTGGTGGTGGCGATCGCAGGAGCTAATGAGGTAGTACGCCGACGCCCGGTCGGCGGTCGAGGGATGAGTGGAGCGATGCCGTGGAGGTGTTCGTACGGCCCGTTGTCTGCGCGTGCAAACATGCGCCGTGAGAGTGTGCGGACGTACTCCTCCACGGTGGGCGTCTTGAGGTCGCGATGGATGACGTCATTCCTACCAGTTACCTACGGGCGCCTTCAAATTTGAATTTGCGACAAATTTGCAGCACGGCTGCAGCGCTGCAGCCACGCTGCAATTAGTTGATGATGATGATCACGTTGGAAACGACGTCTACTTCCATATACGTTCGGAATTTAAAAATCTACTTGTTCATAAAAACATAGTACGTAATAAATCTTAAGTTGCATTAACTCGGATTGTAGTTTTGGCAAAAAACAGCTATTAAAGCGTCGTTGTTTCCGCGTCATCCGCTAACAGAGACGGTTATGCGACGCGCTGCAACGAAATTCTCGCGAAAATAAACTCTATAGTACCTTCTTATTACAGGCTGAACTAACGTAAGTTATTGTTATTGAATTCTTCTTTTAGGATACTGTATTTAAAATGCTCTTGGATAGGCAAAGTTTTGTAATGTTTGAACAGGCCTAGTTCATTTTTGTCAAATTTTGTTTTAACAGAGCTTGAGACAATAGTTTTTAGGATTTTAAGTTGCAGATAACATATATTGTATAAAATACGCACTGAATTTAGAACAAAATCCTTTTTTGAAGTAAAACTCTCTTTTTGCTGATTTCTCATAATTCTAACGATTCTGATTCTATTAATCACATATACACATCATATTTGTTACCTACATAATATTTAAAGCACATAATATCTTAGGATTTCGATACATTATCACTACCCGTTATAAATGCGAAAGTGTGTTTGTTTGCTGGTTTGTCCTTCAATCACGCCACAACGGAGCAACGGTTCGACGTGATTTTTGTATGGGCATAGGTTAATACCTGGATAGTGAAATTTTGTAGGACCAATACGTTTAGAAAAAATCAACTTTACTTATTGAATCAGTCACCAGGCGCCGACCTACTTATTGAAACAGACGGCCGCGTATGAACTCGCTACGATGCCGCAACGTAGCACGGTACGTCGCTACGGCGTAGCAAGACATGATACTGTATCATCACGTAGTTGACGTGGCGATTCAAAGCAGTTAACGCCCACCGAGTTTTTTGATTTTTGAGTTGAGATTACGTAAAAGAGAGCCATATACTAAATTCTTTCCGTGGATACAGTATAGGCACGCGGCTTCATCTTAGGCTGTATAATCACTTGCCAGCAGGTCTGATTGTTGCCAAGCGTTTAAATAAGCGTATTTCTATAAGTAAAGAAAAATCCTCCAGATTATAATCTTATCTTAAGGCTATCGTTGTCAACGATCCCCCGTCGATTTCCTACGTATGATATTATTGTTCTTATCTCTATCTGCCCTGGTTCGTGCATTCTCGGTTCTTAGATCGGTACATTTGTGATAACCAATTGAAATTGCTGTGATTGGCTGAATTTACCATGTTCTTGCTGCGACAGTGAGTTTGAGCCACTAGCGGAACAATGTTAGCCGGTCAGAAATGATTGCAATTAGTCAACCTGTTTGACGTCCGTTTTCTGTTTTCGATTACAAAAAAGAAAAAATTGTTGTTGCAATCATCAATTTTAGCAAATAGTGAAAGAGAGTCGCCCAATCAGAGGTCACAACTACCGTCACACTTTCTGTCACACTATGGCAGTAGGCATACCGAGTAATGAAAACAATTTTTAAATTCTGTCTAGGAAGTAGTAGGGTTGCCACCTGCCTCTTTTTGATTTACAGGCTACCACCATCAAAAATACGGGGTTTAGATTTGAAGAAATTTGAAAATTTGAAGTATTTAAAGAAATAGGCGGTGGTTCTCTCTGAAATGCATGGAAAGTCTATTTAGATATTTCAGTTTATTTGTAAGTTTTGTATTTTTTCTCCGTATGTTGCCGTGTCTTGATTGGTGAACTGTGTTTGCAATGTGGTTTTAAATAAAAGATTTATTTATTTAAATAGCTTTTAAAAACTCTTAAGTTTTGTAAAGCAAAATGTTATACATTTCATGCATACAATCTTTTCATTTTAACTTAAAATTACATTTAATTTGTAATTCCACCTTCACAGTATCAATACTATGGCCGTAGCCAGGAATCGATTGCGGGAGAGGTTTTATCAGGGCCGGAACTGAATCCTGTCATGAGGAAAAAAACATTCGCTCAACTTTATGGGCTAATTACCTGGTTAGTGGAATTTCGCCTTTCAATTTGACAGTGAGATAAAGTACAACAATAAAAAAGCGCGAGCGCAGTGAGCGTAAGTGTTTTTGGTTCAATACAGAAAAAATTAAAGTGAAAGGGAAACGAGTTTAGCCATAGCAAGATTATATTTTTAAAGCTTCCTATCCATACTAATATTACGAATACGACAGTATATCTATTTGCCTATCTATTTGTTACCCTTTCACGGTCCATCTTCTTTACCAAAATTTTGGTACTTACTATTCAGAGGTAACTTGCATCCCAGACATTTTTTTTAGGCGGCTTTTTAGCCCGGAAAATCCCCCACGGAATTTTTAAAAATCTAAATTCATGCAAACGAAATTGCGGGGTTTACACCAAGTAATACAAATTCAAAGCGCGAGTGAAGTGAGCGCGAAATGTTATATATTTCCAAAAAAAATTGGTAAGCAAATGCAAGAAATAGTGTAAGTATTATTTTAGGCTTAGGTTTTTGACGGCTTCCCAGGCGCAGTCGCCATTTCTAAATTTCTGGTCTGATGGGAGGCTTCGGTCATGGCTAGTTATATGGTTACTATGGCCCTAACGGCCAAGAAATTAGACTGCATCATCACTTACCACTAGAAAAGATTAAAGTCACGGGCTAACTTGTATAAAAAAAGGCTTACATCCTCAAACCAAGCCCCGCTGCCTTGGCTACGACCATGATCAATATCGAGTGGGTTTCGGCTACGCATTGCCGCAAAAGGAAAATATTCTTTCTACTGGACATAACGTCAGTGTTTGATTTCGCCAGCCAGCTCCTGCTGAATTTGTAAAAAACCGGCCAAGTTCGAGGGTTCCGTATTCGGGTATTTTTTCCGACATTTTACTCGAGAAATCTAAAACTGTTATGCATTAAAAAAATATGCATAAAAATAAATAAAAATCTGTTTTAGAATGAACAGGTAAAGCCCTTTCATATGATAACCCACTTGATATATTATGTAGTTATCTTACTTTGAAAATTGAAAATACTAATATTTGTTCATGAGCACATGACAGACGGATAGAAGGACAGATGGACAGACGGACAGACAGAAAGACTGACAGACTGACAGACAACGGAGTGATCCTATAAGAGTTCTTTTTTGCTTTTGAGTTACGGAACCCTAAAAATATTTAGTTTTATTTGCCCCGTATTTTATTTTCATAATTACAGGTTTCTGTATCCTGAAATACGGGGTAACCAGTAAAATACGGGGCCTCTGGCAACCCTATTCGGAAAACACTGTCACATTCAAGTTAATGTCAAATATTTTGTTTTCAATTACAGAAAGCTGCATCAATCATTATTACAATATTTTCTTTGTTGTGATTGGCTGAATTTTTGAGTTTGAGCCAATAAACAGACTGTTTGCCAATTAAACGTCATAACAATATAAATGCCAGAAAGTTTAACCAAATAAAACAAACTTAATGAGAACCTAGTGAGAATGCAAACGGCACACAATTTATAATACATATTATGTTAGTCGTATATAATAGATATTATAGTAGTCGTTCACTTTGGTAATAGTCAGATTGTCATCAGTAAAATTGATATTGGTTGATGTATCGTAAATTATTGTTTCGGTGACAAATATTTTTATTATCTATTTATCTTTGAACAGAATGGAATAGAATGGAATACAATGATAAATTTTTATTCCTGTAAACTTTTAGGTAAACTTCAAAGTGTTTTTGGATGGTCAGAAAAATTTACCACTGGTTCGGAATGCCGTTCCTACGTTTTCTAGGGTTTCGTACCTCAAAATGAAAAACGGAACTCTTATAGGATCACTTTGTTGTCTATCTGTCTGTCTGTCGTGTGTGTCAAGAAAACCTCTAGTGTACCCGTTGACTCAAAACCATGAAATTTGGCAGGTAACCTAACTGCGTAATTTTGGGTAGTTTTTTTAATCGATAAAGAAAGTTTGCGACATTGTTCAATAAAAAATTTGGATTCCAACTCCTCAATCCTGATGTTGCAGGGGACCTGACTACTAAAGCTAATGGGATTTAAAAAGTGTCGATTATTAATTGATATTGAAGGTATCTATACCAAGTAAACACTTTGTCGTTGACCTCAACCCTGATGCTGTAAGAAATTGCATTCCTAAGTCCTGGTGATCCCTCGGGATTTGAAAAGGATCATCCGTTTAAATATTCTTACGTGATACAGAAACAAGTTGCATCCCGGGGACCGGCTATTACGGAGAGGCAACTTTTGTTCTGGGAAATGAAAGGATCGGGATTTTTAAAAACCTAAATCCACGCGAGCGAAGCTGTGGGCATTAGCTAGTTGTAAATATATTTAAAAGCTACTATAAGATAATAGATAAGGTACTTATTTCCTTATATTTTTATTGTATGGCAGCGCGCGGTTTTAAATTATAAATTGCACGTCCTGTCCTTTTCTGTAATACATTTTTTTCTCAATATCTACCGCTTTATCTCATAGCAAGAGTCCGTAAGACATAATACAGTGAAAATAGGCAAAATATACAATTTTTGCAGTTTCCACGTCAGTACCTGTCGAATTTTTCTAACAGTGTAAGCAGCAGAGCTGAGTTTACCATCAAGTGTTGATATGTGGGTGTTCCATCTAACATTATACCGAGAAACACGGGGTTCTCCTTTATTTTCAACATATGATTATTTATCAATGAACTTATGTCATTTAAGGTCCTGGTATTGGGCAGTGTGAATTCAACACACTTAGATTTCTTTGCATTTGGAAGTAAATTGTTAGCAATAAATCAAAGAGTGACCTGTGATATGGCATTACATATAGTATACATTGTCAAAAATTATAATATTAAAGCTGTGCGTATTGCGTGAGGAATAGGTTGCAAGAGAGTTGCAACTTGCAGGGTTTGATGCATGCGCTATTGCCAGCAAACATGAGACATATTTTTATCTACAGGCAACGTCTGAGTAGGTAACGCATACGTCTAACGCAAGTTGAAATGTACCAGTGTATTTAGTTAGACCTATCGACAAGTTTGGAGTTGGGTGCAGTTTAAATGTGGCCCGTGTGTTTAGACTGTCAGTTTCTGTCAGTTTCACGTGTCGTCCCCCGCACTTCACCACCCCGCTTGCACAAATCGAGACAGCACGAAATTTTCAAGATTTCTGGGTGTAATTTCTGGTTTTCGTAGTTCCCACACAATTATAACAATATAAAATATATAACGATAATTTTTTTACTACATAATATTCATTTAATTTTCTAGGTCTGTGGTTTTTCCAAATTTCATTAAATTGCTCCATTGTCTAGAAAAACGAGCACAAAGTTGGGCCTTTTTTTAAAGAAAAATACAAATCTTTGAGCCCCTGTAATTTTAAAACTACATATTATTAGAAAAATCTAAAACACCACAGACACAGATATTAGTTTCTAGACTATGTCTGCAAAATTTCATGGACTTTGGTTGCTTAATATTCAAATGAAATGGGAACTACGATTGTATGGAGTAAGTGACGGAGAGAGTCCTGTTAAATCGTAGAGCGTGGAACTTGAAAACTCTAACGAGCATTTTCCTCACTCAGTCCATTCCACTTTGATTTTACATTAATCGTTTCTCATTCAATATTCAGATGAAATGAAACGTTACATTTCCAACAAAGAAAAGTAGAACAATGTACGACAGCTTACAACTAGGACATTAGGGAAACTAACGCCACATGTATCATACATTGATTGCATAAAACTCATCATCTTCAGCAAACTTCGCTGTGGGGAGGCATTGGATAGCAAGCAATAACTTAAGCTCGCAATGTTGGTTTTATACCATTCAATATATTTTTTGTTGGCCTTCTTCCGCTAACCGATACTGCTCAAATTGATTACTCAGGGGATGAACAGATCCATCAAGTTTGGTAAATACGTTAGTGTTTCCCAAATTCGTTCATCTATTGTTTCTTGGCCATTGTTCTATTTTGATACATTGCAACCACGAAGTATTCATTATTTTTAGGGTTCCGTACCCTAAAAATAATGAATATTAAGTATTCTACAGGATATATTTCGGAGAGTGTGCACAAGAACTCTTTGACCTGGTTACTCCTTCACCTTTCTACCAAGCATCGTCAAGGTCTGCATCCGTACGTAGTCGAAATTCCTCGAACACGTACGAAACGATTTGCTTCCTCTTTCCTAATTCGAACCGCTAGGATATGGAACGCCCTTCCGGCGTCAGTTTTCCCTTCCACCTATAATATGAGTACCTTCAAGTCAAGAGTGAATAGGCAACTTCTAGGCAAGCGCGCTCCATCTTAGGCTGCATCATCACTTGCTGGCAGGTCTGATTGCAGCCAAGCGCTAGTCTATATAATTAAAAAAAAAAAAGAAACCCCAAGGAGTGCCAAGGGGACCCTATTACTAAGCCTCCGCTGTCCGTCCGTCCGTTTGTCTGTCCGTCTATCTATCAGCGGATCTATTTATCTTGTGAACCGTTATAGGTAGAGAGTTGAAATTTTCCGAGAATGTTTATTTCTATTGCGCTACAAAACAAATTATAGGAATTTCAAAACAGCTGCAATGTAAATTAAAAATTTACAAGTACATAATCTTGTTAATTTTTTTCGAGGGTACGGAACCCTGCGAGTTCGACTCGCACTTGACTAGTTTTTTCATAATTAGATCATTTTGGAATTTGTAAATTATTATTTGGATGGTCTAACATCCATCGTGTTTGGAAAGATTGATTACGAAAAGAAGAAAAACAGTTTTTCTTATTATCATAAGCCAAAATGAAATGAATAAAGAGTAGCTTAATGAAAGTGTTTTTATAAAAAACTTTATTCTTTATTTCTTTTTGTAAATAAATCCAGATATTTACTTAAAAGGATTTTGAGAGACTTTGTTGATGAAATCCTGCGAATTCTTAATGAGTACGTATAACTCCTTTGAAATTGATAGTTTGGGAGTTTTAATTAAATTTCGTACAAAGTATCTGGGTCGTAATGATAAAAAAGGTGTTCTAATTAACTGAAGAAAAATTTTCTTTTTTATTCCTGAATCCTTTCAGATAGGTACTTAATGTCTTCATTAGTCACTTTATAAACAAAAAAAATTGTTTTATTGAAACAGACTTATACAAACTCTTTTGAGTTTTTAAAATCTCTGTGTTTCCTAGGGCACATAGATTGATATCTGTCGATTAGGGTGATGTGACATCAAAGATACTTAGTCATTTCATAGCCTACCTGGCGTCAAAGCTCGGTAACATTTGAGACTGTCAGTGAAGGTGAAGTATTGCCGTTGTATACAAGCTTTTTAACAGTCGTAAACTATACTCAAGTGATACGGAACAGAGACGCATCAATATTTCAATCAATTTCATTATTGTTTGTCGATTTTTCTCAGCTGTTAGTGGAAATATCCGAAACTAAACGTTTTAACCGGCAGTTTGCCGGTTAAAACGTTTAGTTAGTGCCGGTTTGCCGGTAATGACAAAAGCAAAATTTGGACCTCCAAAATCGGTCATCCATTGAGTTAACGAGTTGAGCAAAGCTTGGGTATCAACCTACTAGCACAATCGATTAAACTGCACTTTCACAGGTAGACCATGTCACTACCAGAGTGAAGTGATATTGAATATCTTCAATGGGAAATAGAAAGCTCAAGTTGGTAAAGGTGTGGCAATCAAAAATTCCCGAAAAGCTGGCAACAGTGCCTGCAAATGTTTATAGGCGGCGGTAATCACTTAACAGGAGGTGACCCGCTTGCTTGTTTGCTCACTATTTATGAAATAAAAACAATATTACTATATTATTCCTTGATTTTTACACGATGTCATAACGTAACGGTAATTCTGTTACCAGTATATATTTTTGCGGAAATTTTCGTGTTTCGAATCTTTATTAAATTTGCACGAAAAAATACCTTTTTCTCCAAGTTGTTTGAGCGCGATCTTTTATTTCGTTTAGACGTGTGACGCCAATTGAGCTCTCCTTAAGCCACTTTAGATGGAGCATTATTAGGCACCTCGAACGCCTTTGCGAAGGGGCAAAAGAAATTAGATCACTTGGAAAATACGAACGATGTACCTAAACTGATATAGAATTAAGGTAAGGGTTAGCGCAGACCGGCAGAGGTGCGGCAAAAAGCTACGAGTAATGGTGACGACAAGTGGCAGCTAATGCACCGTGATATGGACGAGAGTCGGCTAGCTTTTCACGCGATGCGCTTCTGTCATCCACCACCCACGCAATCCAGAAACCCGAGAGCCATGCGCAAGCCACTTGAGCGCGCTCATTTAAGTTAATAAAAAAATTAAAACCGCGCCGCGCGTCTACTCTACGACGTCTATGAGCCTTGCGCCGAATAATTTGAATATCTGTACATATAAAAGGAAAAGCTGACTGACTGACTGACTGATCTATCAACGCACAGCTCAAACTACTGGACTGATCAGACTGAAATTTGGCATACAGATAGCTATTATGACGTAGACATCCATCACAAAAGTTTTGATAATTAGGTGATTATCTAATTGGCCTGCGTCAATTTGCTACAGCAACAGACGATTTGAGACCACTGTCCCGAAATTCCCAGAAACTCCCTACTGATTTTCTGACTAGGTAAATACCTATAGGTATTCTGAAGTTTAGCTCAATAATGCAATTAAGTAGCTAAAGCTTATCAGGAAAGCAGGTTATCAGCGTAAATTTCATAAGTGCTTAGTAACGTGAACTTTGAGTGTATCTGTTAGTAACTATGTATATGGAAGCAAAGACGTGCAATTATTTTTGGAGGATTATGTAACTCCGGATTAACGTAATGTTACATACGTTACGTTTAATTAATTGAATAATTACAAACCTACGGAATAAAAATTACAGATTTACTCACGCTCTTAACACGTTAGTTAACTTGAAAAGATACAGCAAGGCCTCTGAGCGCGGTTCGTAAACTGAAGTAGTTGTGAAATAGGTCCCTTTTACACGATGTTGTGTAGTGGGCCCTCAAACAAAATATTCAACGAATTCAAATTTAAAAAGCAAAGAAATATAAATTGGTGAATCGACCTTCGAACAAAGGCCGTCAATCCAATTTCCGATAGGCAATTCTGACACGGTTCTCGCTTCAGATCAAAAATAATTGTAGTGTTTTTAAACCAATGAAGTTTATCAATTTGAAATTTAATAAAAAAAGTCAAATGATATAGATGTATGTTAATCTTTCATGAATTCATGATCAATTATTTGTTTCTTATCCAAGACTAATTTGTAAAAAAACTATGATGGCGAAACTGGTGAAAACCGCGTTGAAATCCACCTCTTGATAACACTTGAATTCCACATTTTGTTTATTAATACTATAGTTTAGAGAGATGTCTAAAAATTTATAACACCCCCAAAAGTGAAGGTTACAGTAATAATTAGTTAAAAGAGCTGATTACTTTTAAACGGCGGAACCGATTTTCTTGGATTGTAGCTAAGAACACTCTCGATCAAGCCACCTTTCAAATAAAAAAACTAAATTAATTTCGGTTCATTAGTTTAGGAGCTACAATGCCACAGACAGATACACAGATACACACGTCAAACTTATAACACCCCTCTTTTTGGATTGGGGGTTAAAAAACAAATTATGAACTGCATAGAATGGAAAATAGTCATCATCAGCATGATCAATCTATCGCCGGCGCACTACTGAGCACGGATCTCCTCGCAGAATGAGAAGTGAAATGGTAAAAACTACACAGAACTTTAACCATTAAAGTGTAAAGTAGCGTATACTGAAACTTGCTACCATATTTATTACTTGGTGGTTTAAAACTTCGAGGTTACGCAAACTAATCCATAATTCTGGACAATGTGTCACGGACATCTGCATGAAGCCTGCGCGCGGTCACAGCGTGCAAAGTCTAAACCTATTTACCTACTAGCTTCGCTTTAAGAGTTAATTAATGCACGGTTTACCATTCCTCGGCAACCCAAATAAACGCTACAATATTTTCATTATCTTAATTTGAATTTTAGCATATTATTCAGACGTTTGCATATGACTTGTGTAGATGATTAACAGGGCTCTCTCCGTCACTCGCTTCATACAAACGTAGTTCCAATTTCATTTGAATATTAAGCAACCAAAGTCCATAAAATTTTGCAGACATATTCCAGAAACTAATATAATATATGTCTGTGGTTTTCCTGATTTCTGTTAAAATATTCGATTTCAAAGTTACGCGGTCTTAAAAATTTACGTACAAATCTTTGAGCCCCTGTAATTTTAAAACTACATATTTGTAGAAAAATCTAAAACACAATATACACAGATACAGATATTAGTTTCTAGAATCTAAGTAGTATCGAAGTATCTGTGTATCTGTCTGTGGCATCGTAGCTCCTAAACGAATCAACTGATTTTAATTTAGATTTTCTTGTTTGAAAAGTGGCTTGATCGAGAGTGTTCTTAGCTATAATCGAAGAAAATCGGTACAGCCGTTTTCTAGTTTTCTTATAGAGGTTTTTGTGTCGCGGGTTTTTTAAATTTTGAGTTATTATTATTGGATTGACGTGTTTAGACTAGCCCCTCATAATTTATCATCAAGTAGTCCAGAACAGGCATGAGTGGCAACTTCTATTGTTAGAAGCAAGATCTCTTTGATTATTAAACCAGCGACCTAGGTAAAATAGAAACCAGCTATCAATATGAAGACAAATGCCAATTTAGTCATCAATGAAACGGGATGTTGACTCGACTGGAGAGGCGGTGGCTTATAGGTATGCTTTTTGCATGGCATTCAATTCAAATTTATAGGCCATAACTTCTCATCCGAGATTTGTAAGCACCTCACGTACAAAATATGTCGTTCCCTCCTTGTATACCTATTCTTCTAACTAGACATGCTGAATATTCCACATTAATTTTGATATCTGCAGCTGTATAGATATACAGCTTTGATTATTTGATTATTATAGTACATTTCTTGGAACACGGTCTTTATGCCTCCACACATCTTTGAAAACATTACGGAGAATTCTCAGGCATGCAGGTTTCCTCACGAAGTTTTCCTTCACCCCTAAACAAGTGATATTTAATTGCTTAAAGTTACAACGCACATAAATCCGACTGTACGATTATACAATTATATTGTATATTATACGATTTTTTTGTCTCAATCAGGTTTGAAATTAAATAGCGAATGAAATTTGTGATATCATATCATTTTGTATATAAAAAGCTATTAGAATATTCTATTTCCACGTCATATCGTTAGGTTTATTTAGGTAGGTATATATACATCGGTAGATAGTCTTGTCTACAGCAATGCTCGGGTTACCCTATAATGGCAGTAATTAAATTTTCTTGCAACGAAGTTCCTCTCAAGTATCGAGGCTCCTCTATATTTTATTTTATAACTTAATTGCTTATTTAATGGTTTTTGCGCTGCGACTGTTGCTTCTTCTTGGAAGTAATGAAGACATTATTTTTCGTAATAGCAACATATTGAACTAAAAACTAATTGTTTTGAGTTTTGATACCAAATAACGACGTTATTTTTACATACCAAGGTTGGTATTTAAAGCTTAGTTAGATTCGACGAATAGTTATTCGTGGCTTAGGCTAAAGAGATCTTGTTAATAAATCTACAAATAACAATACAATACTTAAATAGTAATTACTAATTAGTTTCTGTAGTCTCCTATGGTTGACAAATCAAGGGGAATATAAAATAAGATCTTCTAAATTTCTTTCGTCCATCGAGCACCCCACTTAGGTAATTTTGTTCCTTACATTCAGTAAGACATCGAACCAAAAACTCTTTTTTTGATTTTCACCCTACGAGTGACGTTGTAAAATATGTAATGTATATTGTATACCTATTGTAATAATTGTTGAATAAATTATGTAATAATATTGGAATGCATGAAACAAATAAATGACTAAATAGTAGGTAGGTATACTTCCTTTGGCATCCTCAAAAAACAAAGAACGGGCGGATAGACTAACGTATTTACCTACCAACTTTGATGGATATGTTCTTCCCTTGAGTGATCATGATCAATTTCATTAGTATCAATTCAGCTTATCATACAAAAACATGAACATAAAGACTCTGTGTTAAAGTGTAATTCAGCTTATTTCCGTGATTTAACTATGTGGGATTTTATAACACCGACTTTTGAAGAAGATCAAAGGAGTCCAAATTCTGCTTCTACATAATACACTTACTAGAATTAGATGATGCGCACCACAAATTCGTTCGTATTGATTTAGGTTTTTGAAAATCCCGTGGTATTTTCGGAAATAAAAGTAACTTAAGATGATCTTCGGAATCCAAGCTGTCTTTTTACCTCGTCAAAATCTGTAAAGCGGATGGACTGTGAAGATATACCTAACAACACAAAATAACTACTTAATAGTAGTAGTACTACATTGTAACAGACAGACAAACAGAAATTCTTTTGCGTTTATAGTATAAGTAATATTCATACAAATGATAGGGTATAAATACAGGGTTCATATATACAGAAACAGAAATTGAACTAATATTGGATTCCGCTGCAAAAAAGGTTCGCACGCTGAATTAATTTGCTCGGCACATACCTAAGTAGGTTATGCTTATTGACCTAAACTGTATTTAATTTTCACTAGACTAGCCACTCGCTCTCAACCACTTAGCTCACGTTGGATAATTTCATCAAAGCATTTGGTACGAGTACATAAGGCTTTTGAACTTTTCACCCCGTTAAATGTGGAAATTATATTTTCATGTGTCCTAATTTTACTTATAACGGCTAACTTTGGTGGTATCACTTTCCATGTTATAAATACGAATGTGTTTAGTTTATTTGTTTGCCCTTCATTAAGTCACAACAAATCAGTGGATCCACGTAAATTTTTTGCATGGATAGGTATAGTTAAAGTTCTGGGGAGTGACAAAGGCTACTTTTATCTCGGAAAATCAATCAGTCCTCGCGGTATTTTAAAAGTCTAAATCCACGCGGACGAAGTCGTGGGCATCAGTTAGTAGTGGGGGTGATTTGTGGCTAGTAGTATCTAGAAATAGGTTATTTTTTAAGTACCTACATCAAACCTTACTGGATCATAACGCAAGATCACTTAACGCAGGCAGGCTAACATATTAATATCAGAGAATTATTTTTTATCCTGTGATGCCTGTGAAGCCTTTGTTATAACCCCGATGAAACCAGTGTCTTCTTTTATTTAGAGAGAGAGAGACCAGTGTCTTGTAGAACAAAATTGCGATATATTTTATTCACTCTTTCGAGTCATTCGTTCCGATCAGGATAAAGATAGATTTTTGGTTTAAAACCAACTATAGACCCGATCACCAAAAAATTTTCGGCAGACATTTTAGCTAGCTTTTCCAATTTGCAATTCGTTCTCTGTATCCATCCGCACAAAAAAACAATAAAGTGGGTCTACACCAAAGTATCTACCTAAGTACAGCTGTTTCCAATACTGGGTGTTTTACGATATAACACTGAGTTAGTAGAAATTCTGGAAGAGACTTTTGAGAGAGAATAAACTGTTGGGCCGTGAAAAGGTAGCAGACAGACACACTTTCGCATTTATAATATTAAGTATGGATAAGAGACAAATGGCGTCGATTGAGATTTTTTTCTCTAAACTTAAAGGACGGAAAGTGAATTTGAAAGACTCTAAATTTTAGTGCTACTTTACAAACTTAAACACTACGCTCGAGACTAGCACCTAAAGTCACAAGACAATGTTCAACGTTTTGATCAGAATTGGTAATATCGCCCCTCAGTCAGAGTGAACTATAAGTGAAGTGACTAAGAGTTAGAATCATGGATGTATATGGATTAGCCTTTCCCATACAATTCCGTCCGCAAAAATACGCTTGAATCTTACGTCATCGTCATTGACAAAGTCAAAAGACTTTTGCAAATTCTCTTGACTTTTTGAGCGCGTTTTTTATCTTCGAAGGGCCCATCCATATACATCGATGGTTAGAATGGGACTTTATGCAAATTCAAATTCAAATTCAAATTCAAAATATTTTTATTCAATTAGACTTTTACAAGTTCTTTTGAATCGTCAAAAGCATCTACCACTGGTTCGGAATGCCTATATGCGTCTGAAATGTGTAAGTAAATGTCATCATTTTTTTCTGAATTGTCCGATGCAACCGAATTTTACTGCTGATGTCACTCACATTTTCTGTACCTATAATTGAAGTTGTAGGTAGTCGCACGGCAAAAGTTTCTATATCTTCGACAGTGTGGATCGATGCAAAGTGCCTCGTTAGGCAAGGGACAAGCCCCAGCCGCGTTAACAGTCCCACAGTTTCAGGCGTTCAGGACATGTGTGATATTGAGTTTCGTAGACTGTTCTGTGCTAAGCTTTGTGAACTTACCTTTATGTCGTAGGGTTTAAGTTGTAGAGGCGTATCCGCAGTACCCTTACTTTTCAGGAGATACAAGTTACTAAAAAAATTGTATTTTACAAATGAATTTTATCTTAGGTACTTTCTATCTTACCTCAAAAACTAAGTATTTCCAGTATTATTTTAACAATAAGTTACATGATTGTTGTGATTTTAGAGGTTATTGAACCGATTAGCATTATGAAATAAAATTCGTATTTTTAGTTATACACACACCCCTATGGTTAGAAGCCTGCGATATTACGTTATATCCTACAGGCATAACTAGACTAGACAAGACGAGATCTGTACATTAATAAAATCTATCAATCGGTCAATCAGTCAGTCAGTTTAAAGGCTGACTGACTGATCAACCTATCTATCAAGGTACAACTCAAACTACGGGACCGATAGAGCTGAAATTTGGTATGCAGATAACTATTATAGCATAGCCATCTGCTAAGAAAGAGTTATTGAAAATTCAATTCCCAAATGGGTACAAATAGTGGCTTAAAATTTGTATAGTCCACGTGGAGGATAAGCTAGTATAATATAATATTTTCAAAATTTTATTTTATCGCTGAAAAACAGAAATCTGAGTTATGTAAAATTACATCATCTCCGAATAGAACAACTGGAATTATGTTAATAACGTCTGTTTATGACATCATCAGTGTTTCTGAACGGATAGGCGCAGAGTTAACAACGCTTTTAGGAGCCAGAAGGACCCTTTTATGAAATATCTTGGGATCCACTAAGCAAACTTGCGTTCCTAGTGCCTTGTAAAGCCATTTAAACCCTGAATACTTAAGCCAATTTAAAATGAAGTGAACAATTCCAACAGTAGTTATTTTGTTTTGTGAATGTTCTCTACATTCACAATAGGGTAAGATTTAGACTGACTCTTTTCAGGATATCTGTAAAATTATTCCTTACGTCGGATTTTAATATTCAATAGACGGCTTACAGCCTGAATTAACTCTTGGATTGTCTGGATTGAATGAATGTATTAATTCATTCAGTCCACAATCACGGAGTTTCTACAGGATTTTTAAAATCTAACAGGCATTATTTAGTATTATAATGTTAATAATGTTTAACGAAATTGCTTCAGCAAGAAAATTATAATTTTGCAGGAAATATAATAATGTAGTAGCACTTAGGAACTAATTACATGGTTTTACCTTCCACATAATGTAGATACAACCTACGCTTGTTAAGGACTCAATATTGCCTTTTACTCGCTAACAACGCCTTGTTTAAGTATCTTAACTGAATTACCGTCTTCTATCGCAAACGTAAAGTGAAACTCTAGAGAGAGGGCTCTTAGTAACATACCTACATAAATTAGAGACCGAACTCTTGCAAGTCAATATCTAGTTAGGTAATTATTTAGTTAAGATAGGTGTACGCTTTAGTAGATACATACATAGTTACATACATAGACTGCTAAAATCATAACCCTTTCTTTTGGCTTTGCCGCGGTCGGGTAAAAAGCGAATCCCACGTTGCAGTTGACGCGCCTCTACACGCCTACACGCGCTTTCTATGTGACGTTCTGTTTTACTGGTGTTGCATGTTATATGTACCTTAGATTAGATTAGGCTACAATGTTGCTTTCACCTGGATGATCTACCTACCTACTATTCTAGATTCTAGAACATAAATACCTGCTGGATCTTCCTGAGCAAATGTACAAAGAGGTGACACAATGTGCCGCCAGTCGCCACATTCCATACTTCACTATAATGAGTACACATCACTTACCAGTAGGGTCACCACTTAGCCATCAGAAAACTCGGGACACGGTTTTTAGGTGATTTAAGAATTGCCATTCATATTAGAATTGCGATATAGTTACAGTCACGACCGTTCCGTTAACCAAGCAGTTGAGCAGTTGCAAAAAGTATACTGACTGCACTTGTGCAGACAGTATACGTTTACGTCAGTAGAAGTCATGTAGTAATGCACAAAAACCAGGCAAGGCATTGCACAGAACTACAATTTGTGAGATGAGATGGTGGTTTCAATACATTTGGCACGTCATGCTTGGCAAGATTTTATCTAATCCTTCAGACCCCATGTAAATAATATGCATGCAACATATTATTATAGCGAAATAAACGATTATTTTGATTATTATATAGTTTTGTTAATGACTAATACTCCCCTTTCCCCTCAAATTAAGCGTAAAGCTTGTGCCAGGAGTGGGTACGACAATAGTGCAACGGCTGGGGTTTAAACCGCCGACCTTTCGGAATTCAGTCCGCTCCTCAACCGTTGAGCTATCGAGGCTCCGATTCGTACAATTCGCGTTATATTATGTCCAGATTGTGCTATTTATGGTAGAGCTTTAGTATGACTAGTGTTTTTTTTTTAATTTCAACTAAGTATTCACTAGAAATTCAATGCAATATTTACTGAGATTTTTTGTTTCAGATTTGATTTGGAGAGGATTACTTAACAAAGAATAAACATTAGAAGGTAATTATGTTTAAATAATAATATGCAAATTTATTTTCTTACCGGCAATAAAAGGTTTAAAAATGTTACTCGTAATTCCCTTTGTTCTTCCAGATGTATAAAATATTAAATGATCCACCTTGCCCTAGCTCAAGTTAGATTTTTGAAATTCCTTTTTAGAGGTGGTCTAAGTTAAAGAAAAAACGTACCTGCACGCAAAATCTCGTTTCTAGACCCAGCCATACGTTGATATGTGAGTCAGTCAGTTTATACCGTCAGATTAGGACATAATATCCAAGAAAGCTCATAATATGGGCACCCTACTCACAACACACGTGACATACATTTCGCCTGGAAAGCGTCGCATACCTAATAATCAGGAATTAGACGCTCTTTGTCCTACAGTAGTTATAAACGTTTGCTACTTTGCTCCTACCTACTGGTTTCGTGAATAATATGTACATTAGACAAATAATTTCTTAACATAAACTAGGTTTATTTGGTGGTAAACTGAGATACTGAGGGCCTGAGGGCTTGAAATATTATATTTATGTTTCCATTCTCTATAGTACGCACTACTATTTGATTGTCTTTTAGTACCATTTACAATTAATGCCCATGGGAATGCATACTACCTAGTTCCTTTAGAACCTCCCCGATTCTAAAAGTCACTGATACAAAACTTACATAGAGATAAGTGCTTCCCTGTCCACTTTTTTTTTTCTAATTGTTACAATTTTTTGTACAGATAAATAAATAGAATAAAATAAAACATAAAGATTACCTTGAGGAAAAAGGGGAATTACTTGGGGAAAAAGAGGTAGGTAGAATCATTGATTTAAGAGCAGTTATTAACAGAAGGATAGGGGAGTAAGGGTCTTTAGCTTTTAGTAATTAAAGGTAGATGCTTCATTAGCCGACATCGGCACCCAGTATAACCTAAGACCACAATAATATAAGACTACAGCGGCCAGCCCTAACCACTGAGCCAAGGAGGTCGTAAAATGCATTTTTGCATGTATGAGCAGACAGGCATATAAAAAATGGTCACAAACAATTCCAGCTAGTTCGCTGCTCCATTTTTAGTCGGATAAACTCTGATTTATGAATGTGTTAGCCTGTGGCCATCGATGTATCCTGTGGCGCACTCTAAAAGGTAAAGTGAAATTTCAGGTCTCATAAACGTTATGCTAGCAACATGTTACGTATTTGGATGTACGGTGTAGTTCTTGATATATTTTATTTCAGAAAATACATTAACGACTTCTCTGAAGAGTGGATCAAACCTTCTTCGAGGTCGTTCCTATGGAAGTTTGTCATCATCACCATGATCAACTCATCGCCGGCTCACTACAGAGCACGGATCTCATCTGAGAATGAGAAGGGTTTACGTCCACCACGCTGGTCAAGTGTGGATTGGCAGACTTCACTATAGAAGTTATAATGCAAGAAATTGTAAGAAGATGCTCAAGCTGCAAACGCGCATTAAAGCTGCAACGTCATAAAATCGCATACGCAGGATTCAATGGTTGCAGTTAACATGCTTCATAGTTCATGTGTTTCCCTTCATAGTCAAACATGGACACGTTTATAGATGTTTCCGTTGATTGACGTGCAGTTTCCGTAGCGTCGCGTTGCCGTTACATGTTCCATTTTTTTAGACACGACAGTTCGACATGGCAATCGGGATATGAGGCGGGGGACTCCCCGCACATCCGCACGTCACACGCGCTATCCCGCACCCGCACAAATTCCAGACTTGACAGTATTTGACAGTAGCTTTACAGTCCGATGTTCAATCATAGTCGACATATTGTTATAACTTGGTCGCCCTAAGTTTGCACTTCGCTGGAATTCAGCGCCTCGCCCACTTCCCCGCTCACCTCCCCGCGGTCGTCTTGTCGAGCCAGTACGCTTCGCATACCGTACCTAAGCATCAGTGTGACGTAATCGACGCGAGGTGCTTTACTTAGCTTGACCGAGTTGTAGATGTCGATAAACAGTCCACAAACGTAAACGTAGCCAGATACAAGTGTAAATTAAAAATTTATAACACCCCCGACAAGTGAAGGTTACAGTAACTAGAAAAGAGCTGATAACTTTTAAACGGCTGAACTGATTTTCTTGGATTATAGCTAAGAACACCCTCGATCAAGTCACCTTTCATACAGAAAAACTAAATTAAAATCGGTTCAATAGTTTAGGAGCTACGATGCCACAGACAGATACACAGATACACACGTCAAACTTATAACACCCCTCTTTTTGGGTCGGGAGTTAAAAATAGAAATCCTTTTTAGCCTGGCGTTAGCAAGTATTACTGCAGTTGCACGGGATATTTAAATCGCATAAACGCCATGCAGAGAGACGGGAGGGACATTTCGGAGTGCCAGTGCAGGTATCAATCACCTTTTTCAAAGGAAACCTACAGCATTCATCACACCACGTTCTCGTCATGCATGATCATTATTTCTATGGCCCAAGCTGTAACATAAAGCGTGAAAATTACATTTTTATTTTATTTGTTATCAAATTCAGCTATAAAAAAAAAACAGCGGGGTAATGCTGCCAGCTTGATGGGCACTTTTGGTCCAGGGGCAACCAGGGGTGGTCTTTTTGACGATGATAACTAATAGTAATTTTAATTGATAATTATTAATTTATGTTATTAAATTAAAATCAAATCAAATTGTTATCAAAAAAAAAAAAAAAATGTTAGCATAGTACGCGTTGCAAAAACAGTTTTGACACTCAATGCGTACGTCTGCGCTTTAATCGCCAAAATCTATAACTATAGTTTACAAGTTACCATAAAAGTGAACCGAATTCAAAGATTTAGTGAACTGTGTGGCCGTGTAATTTTGAAATTCAGTATTCGGCATGATATGTAAATTGTAAACAATGCTGTAATATGTAGAGCACTGGTAAATTTAATAACGGATCATTTGGAATAAAATAATGTGCAATGTTTTGTAGTCTGTGTTAACTTTATTTCCAATTTTACTACGCTATAAGTTTTATTATTGCATCGAAACAATGAAATACAAAAATGCCTTTAATATGAATACTTTTTAAAATATGTTATTATACACACTCGTTCTAAACACCCAGTTTTGGTGTAGTTGAAAATATATCCGCTTGAAACTCTTGCTTTAAACCACAAACGGCACAACATTATTTTGTCCTGACGACTTTGTTTTTGCGTGCCATTAATTTAGGAAAAAAAGCCTGATCCCAAGGATTTTGAATAATAGATGAAAATTTATGAACCTTTCATATCCGTTGTGTTCATAAATCAAAAACATGATCTAAATATTCAACGCGCTTGTGTTCATCATCTTATTGTCATCAACCCATTGACGGCTCACTACTGAGCACGGGTCTTCCCTCCATTTGGCCATAGTCCACATACATATTTCACACACCTTTGAGAACATTATGGAGAACTCATTATGGACGCATGCAGGTTTCCTCGCAATGTTTTCCTTTCACCATTAAAACAAGTTATATTTAAATGTATGTAACATAATTTCGAAGTAGTGTGTGTCCGAGATCGAACTCCTGGCCTTTCGAATAGGAGATGGATAGTCTTAACTACTAGGCTGTTACTGCATTATTACTGTTTTTTAAAATAAAGAATAGCGAGCAAATGAGCAGGCGGTTTACCTGGTGTTAAGTGATTACCGCCGCCCATGAACATTTGTAGCACAATATTAATAAAATAGTAGTAAAATATTCTATTACTGAAATATTCTAGAGTAATTTGGATGAATTCTCACGGCAAAAAAATGGGGAAAGAATATTTAGGCATACTTTTTCTGAAAGAAACTACTATAGAGAGTATTGTAACAATATTTTCAGTCATGCATAATATAATAGATGTGACGCCGCCGGTATGTCATTGACATTCCAAGAGCGTGCATATCGTGCTGTTGCCTCGTCTTTCTAAACCCTTTTTGGTATATTTGTTCCTTACCATCTACTATTCATACATACTTACCTACCTGTAGTGATTTTGTTACTCCGAAGTAAAAGTGAATTGTATAATGGAAGGCCAATATGGATAATATTATCTGCAATGCATATCCAATAATATATATTCATTGATATCTTCGACTAGTACCTATGTCCTATACCTATCTAATTAGTTTACAGTTATTTTAAAGGATAGTTATATTATGTAAATAAAGATTTGTCAGTTGTATAGTTTTTTGGGTTTTCGAAGTTTTAGTGGCCATTACCTCTAGAATTTATTTGATCATCAAGATTAACGAAATTAAAATCAGAGTTAACGAAAGAAAGCTGTTACCTATATGTATTCGGTAAATGGTGCATTCAGTTCATGGAAATTATTTTGTAATAAAATATTACGAAAATTTTCTTATTAGAACCTGGCTTAGCACACGGGCCGTGTGTCAAGCCAAGTTCGACAGATAAATTAATTAAAAAAAATTACGTTATCTATTTGGTTTTGAATAATACTCATAAATAACATTCTGCTAATCTGATCGCACATTACAACGCAAAAGCCACCGCAAGAAGTGAAATAGCTGCAAACAGAATATACACCATATCTGGGTGGAACGATCATAAAACGAGACAGGTGTATACCTCTCACATAAATCTGTCTCGTTTTAACTCAGTCTGAGCAAAATCAAAGTGCACTCTATAAATCTCACAATTAGTAATTGAAATGCATATGACGTCACCTGCATTGCTCTGTAAAAAGGAGTGAGTGAGTGAATGAGCGAGTGACTTCGTCAGTGTTTATTCAATACACTCAACGCGGACCAATGACTTTTGATCTTACATACATTTTCAGTATTAAAAATGCAACGTATATCTCGGCTCTGCTAGGTGATACGCTCAGTGTCTAACGCTGAATGATAGCCACCGAGGTTGGTTGGTTCTACATTGCTTCTTCACTGGGTGATATTAAAATATTGTTTCATAGGAAACCTTCAATGAATTAAAAAATGTATCATTCGCTGTTAGACATTGAGTTAGCGAATTACCCCGCTGTACGGTCTTGCGGCGTTCGTCTCGTATGCGATCACCTTTGTGTTCAATTAAATCACCGTGCAGAAAATCAAAACATACACAAAGTACGACAACAGCATGTTAATGAATGATCATTGGAGCCCTAACACATGGGTCAGTAAGCCTGACACGTCAGCGTGATAGATGCGCTACTTTATCACATTTTGATTGATGTCGACTTCGAGCGCTTCCAGATAAGGCTGTCCGACCCATGTTCTGTAACGATGCTCGCACGGGTCATTGTACAGAAATTAATATTAGATAGCAGTGGCAGATGCTCCGGAATTTGTCAAAGTAACGTCAATTTGGAAATTCGCATCTGATTTTAAGGGGTTCCGTACCTCAAAAGGAAAAACGGAACCCTTATAGGATCACTTCGTTGTCTGTCTGTCTGTCCGTCGTGTCTGTCAAGAAACCTATAGGGTACTTCCCGTTGACCTAGAATCATGAAATTTGGCAATAGGTAGGTCTTATAGCACAAGTACTGGAATAAATCTGAAAACCGCGAACTTGTGGTTATATCATTAAAAAAAATTAAAATGTGTTTCAATTTTCAAAGTAAGATAACTATACCAAGTGGGGTATCAAATGAAAGGGTCATTTGATACCCCACTTGGTATAGTTTTTTACCTGTATACACTTTATCTGTACATTCTAAAACAGAATTTTATTTATTTTTATGTAACTATAATAGTTTTTGATTTATCGTGCAATATGTTGGAAAAAATACCTGAGCACGGAACCCTCAGTGCGCGAGTCTGACTCGCACTTGGCCGGTTTTTTATTGATGTTCCAGCGAATTCAACTCAAAACATCATTCAAACAGATTACCCACGTGCGCCGGCACTTTCGAGCTTCATAGTTGCATAGCTTATCGTTTTATTGTCTAAATAATAGTTAAACTGGAGCATAGTAAACGTCTCAGATTGTTTATCAATCAAACCAATCAAACTGACTAAGTAGCAAATCTATCAGAATGACGACAATCAGTGTAACGACTACGTGTTCATGGTCTCTATTGATGCACATTTATTATTAACATTAGTTCTGATATATACTATTGTGATTAAGTTAAAGTGATCATAATATACTGACCAGTATCATACAAAGCTTAGTGAATTTAGTACAGACTAAGCTAGCATCCCGGATAAGGACATTGCTACTTTTTGAGTTTATGAGTTTCCCCGGGATTTTTAAAAATCTAACGTGGGCAAAGTTGCGGGCACCATCTATTTGGTACCTGGTAGCTTGTACTTATGAGACGGGGACAAAGACTACTTTTTATCCCGGAAAAAGACCTAAAACGCAAATGTAGTCGCGAGCATTGTCTACTATCTAAATAATGACAGTGGTTAATACAAATGTAACTATTATTAAAAAGTTAATTTACGAATATCAAACAGTTTAGTTAGTTCTGGTGCTGTCTTTTTTCTACTAATTGTAAAAAATTGAAATGTTTCTAAATTCTACAAAATCCTACATCGTGTGATGTCTCTATCTGATAAATTGAAAACGAGAAACTTTTTTCCTTTAGTCGACTTTTTCTTGGAAGTTCGAACACGTTCTTTTATCTGCAAAGCCTGGCCCAAAGAGCTCACAGCCATTCGATTTTTACCTTTTTTAATTTTGGGACGAGCGAAGAAAATAAAATGTAGTCTCTGACAGAGAATCTCGAGGAAACACGGATAAAGTGTTTCTTGTGTAAACACTGAAAATGTAGATCCTTAGATACTTTTGATGCGAACTTGAAATCGTGTGCTATATTGAGTTTTATCAAAGATATTTTGTATTCGGATATCACTTTGTACCAACTCGACGTACTTTCAAATAGAAAGCCTCAACATGAAGTAGGTAGGAACCGACAAAGACTATTTGGAAGTATGGCCTGGGTGCGTAGTTTAACAAATTACCTAATATTTTAGTAAGATGTTTGAAGGATGTTTGATTGTTTTACTCACACACTAATATTGTGTAGGAGGAAAAACTAAATTAACTTAAGATAAGATCGCTGATCGGGTGTTTTATTCGATTTATCTTTCTAGCTCAGATCGGTTTTCTAGTATGTAGGAATAGAAATAAAAAGATGTTTTATTCAAATAAACTTCTATTATTATTTATCTAAGGTATGTTTTTCAATGATTCCTTATTACCATACCTAGCACCTATTACCATCAGCAGCCTAAGCACAATCAGTACGACAGTACTATCTTGCAACGCTATCAGCTACAAAGCATCCGCGAGAAAGATATGTTGCACTTACTATCTTGCTCCGGTTACGTTGCGGCTACATTAACGTTAACGTCAATGCCCAACAATGCCATAATTATCGCGATAATCAATGCGTTTAACTAAGTGGCCACACTTGAACGGTTAACGTCTAATGCCAATTGAATTGGGGTTAAAATCGTCTAACGCCAAACACATATTGATTGTAGCTATGCGTTTAAGAGGGGTCTCTCCGTCACTCGCTCCATACAAACGTAGTTCGTCTCTCATTGGAATACCAACCAATCATGCTCAATGGAATTTTGTAGAAACGTTCCGGGAACTAATATCTATGTCTGTGGTTTTCCAGATTTCCGTTAAAAGATTCGGTTTCAAAGTTACGCGGTCTTAAAAATTCACTTACAAATCTTTGAGCCCCTGTAATTTTAAAACTATATATTTTTAGAAAAATCTAAAACGCCACAGGCACAGATATTAGTTTCTAGAATATGTCTGCAAAATTTCATGGACTTTGGTTGCTTAGTATTCAAATGAAATTGGGGCTACGATTGTATGGAGTAAGTGACGGAGAGAGCCCTGTTAACGGGAAACGCCGTTGAACATCGCGTTGTACGCCGTTAATGTGGCCGGGACATAACAAGTAAACTTGCATACGAAACGCAAAATACCTAGCTACGTGCACCTATGTCAATTAAAAAAACTATGCAAGTAGCTAAAGTAAAACAGAGGCGCAAAATGTTTCCTGTTCCCACCCCACTTATGTGTCAAGAGCCTCAGGAACTACATCTGGATGAACTCATTGTCTTGTACGTGTATTACATACGTACGAAGTTGGAGATAAGTTGGTGGGAACTTGAAGACGTTCGTGCCATTGTCACGTGCCAAATTTTAAACTTTACGCTATGTTGGCACACGGTCCACCGTATACCGTTTCACAGGAAGTTGAAAATCTTTGTAATACTGGCAGATGTCTGTGATTTTGCCTCAGTTTTAGTGTCAGTTAGAGTGGTCAGCTGCTTACTATGGAGTGGAACTTAGTTAAATTTTCTGTTTTCATGTCGGATAGTGTTTTTCGTGTTTAAATGCTGCCCATGTCATGAATCTTTGCCCTTCGTCAACCGTTTAGCCATAAACTAGATGACAGGCAGGAATAAATAGAAAAGCAGACATAAATACATTATTGCTAATGCCAGAGACTTTGTCTGTGTAGATTTAGGTTTTTGAAGAGAACTTTTTAATTTTCGGGATAAAAGTAGTTTTGTCCGTCTCTAAACCATCTCGGTGCCCTTCAAGGTTGATTTATCAGTTAAGCCGTGAAAAAGTAACAGACAAACACACAGACACTTTCGGATTGGTAGTATTCGTATGAAGAGTATAAATAGCCTATGTTCATAAATATATAAATTATATATACTTAGAGGTATGTACATACACACAGCCAGATATTATTATAATGACAGACAGATAGATCGACGGACTTTCAGATTTATAATACTATTAATAGATATAGATAGTACCTACAATAGTCACCTTTGCCAAAAACAACGATATTAAGTTTCATATTATATTATAGAAATAATATTATAGTTCAAAAAGCAAACAATATTGAACTTTGCTATACAGACAACCACTATAAGAGCTGACCAACTTTTATTCTCTCATTTTGCGGCCTCGTTGGTAGCTGTAAAAGGGGCGATGTTTGCGACCAACGTGAACTTTCGAGAAACTTCTGTCTACGGTTTTTTGTATCGATATAACAGATGCCAAAAGTGGGAATATGGTTTGTTTCATTTCCAAGAAAGGCTGACACACTTTGTGGACAAGATTCAAGACACAGATTTAGTACAGGAGTCGCTTTGATCTTAGTATTACAAAAATGACCTGAAACTTAAAGGCAGTCACTTATAACTCGGTCACGCTAAGTTTGCACGTCGCTGGAATGCGGCGCCTCTCCCGTTTACCCGCTCACCTCCCGGGCGGTCAGTGCCTAATACCTAAACGTCAGTGTGACGTCAGCTTACAACCCAGAGGCAGGCATAGACTACTTTTATTTCGGAAAACCAATTCCCAAAAGATTAAAACTAGATCCTCGTGAATAAAGTTTATCATCTAGTAGCAGGTAGGTATATAAATTCTTTGATCAGCTTTGTGACCTTTGCCATGCAATATCTTCACATTGCAATACCTATAATATCTAGATAGTTTTATCTAGATAAGTTTCTATTCAAAACCACAACGATCAACTTCAAAGATCGTAAAGCGTATAGCAATATAGATTTTAATATCAAAGAACTCGACTGAAATTGAACTTCGCTACGGGCTATCGCTATTAAACGTGACCATTTTTCGCTATTTTTCGCCGCTTCGAATTGTATCGCTTCAAATTTATCAAAGCAAATTTTTCACAGGAATTTTCTGTCCCATTTTTGTTTCGATATGAGCGTGGTTAAGAGTCGTCATGGTCTGATAGTTGACCTATAAATTATGGGATTGTATTTGAAAAGATACTGTAATATTTGATTTTTACTTCAATAGCCAAAATACCCTGTAGCCGCAACACTATACCTATTGTGTATGTCTCTGGTTTTTGTGGCACTGAATCACAAAAATAGTACCATGTACATCCTATAAGATTAATAATAAATAAATAATAATAAAATAATATTCGAGCGACCGCGTCCGGGTCCGAGTACATCCGTCACACTCGCACATTCGCTGATTGCCCAGCAACAATACTATACCAACTACAAACTCGCTACTCGTTGCTCGCCAACTCGTTTCTAGTTTTCATCTCAACTTATTTCCCGTTAATCTTCGACGGTCGAACAAGGATTTAAGCCAACATCTTTGTCCAAAATCTAAGTAGGTTGGCAATTATATCAGGGAACCGAAAAACATTCAAACAAAACCTGCTAAAAACTCAAACTTTCTATATATAGTCAGGTAAAAATTGGTGTAATTTTATGTAATGTACTTCAATTTTTACAACATACGGCTATTGAACTGAGCGCGACATGCTAGCGTGATCAATTTTTATTTGCCCTTTTCCGCAACGTCGTCGGTTTTCTGCTATAAAATGAATTCTGTTTGAAATCAATACGGACGCTCTGCAGCGAATCATTGGCCCATTTATTACGTCGAAAGAAACGTGTCTGTTGACATAATAAACGTAGAATGTAGTGTTAACTTGCAATATTGCAAGATATTTTGCGTATCACCACTACTACTTTAGTAATATTATAACAAAAGTGTATTTGTTTGTTGATTGTAGTATATTGGTAAACCCCTAGAAGTCATACATAGCTCGCTATACTACTAATAATATTATAACAAAAGTGTATTTGTTTGTTGATTTGTCTCCGTATAGTATATTGGTAAACCCCTAGAAGTCATACACAGCTGTATATTCTTCAGAGTGACGGATTTTGGTTTTTAAAGTGATCTTCATCTATCATCACTACTAATAAATACGAAAATGTGTTAGCAGTGTCATAATAATTTTAATGGCAGCTTCATAGAACACGAATTTTATTTGAAACAGCCCTTCTATTTAAAAAGGTAAAGGTGATTGACTAACTGACTGACTGATCTATGAACGCACAGCTCAAACTACTAGACGGAACGGGCTAAAATTTGGCATGCATGATAGCTATTTTGACTTAGACATCCTCTAAGAAAGGGGTTTTCCAAAATTCAGTCTCTAAAGGGGTAAAAATAGGGGGTTGCAATTTGTATACCTGGTCTACGCGCCCCAAGTCGCGGGCATAAGCTAGTAGGCACTAATTCAGTTCAATTATTCAGACGGACGTAGTCTCAGCCACAAGATACCAACAATATTAAATACCTAGAGCGGTTAGTAGTTAGTACCTAGTGGATGTATTGAACCTTGAATATTTTGTTTGCGAAATAAGCACCGGTGCTGTAGAGTCAAAAACTTGCATTCGCAAATTGGTTAGGAAAAATATACTGAGTGGTTAAAATGGTTACGAGAGATTTACCAATATAACTAATTAATAATAATGAATTGTTTTATAACTTAAAAACATTCCCAATATCGCCGCCTATAAACCACTAATTAATTTGAATTTTAATGAACCCACACTTCGTTAGCGGAGTTGAAATGAACCAAGTTCTCCAAGTTCGTGACTGTTAATAAACCTTATAAATTTCATAATGTCTGAAGTACAAGGGCAGAGAGGTATTAGATACTAGAAGTTGAGAACTCTATCCACGGAAAGAAGTTAGTATAGGGCTCTCTCTGTTACGTAGTCCCGTACGAATGACAAAGACAAAAAACTCAGTGGGCGTTAACCATTTTGAGTGGCCAACCAATCACAAACGAACCTATGTTTTTGCATTGAATTTTGAGTAATTTTTGAAAACATAGGTTCTCTAATAGAGTAGTAGGTATGGAAATTATAGGCTCGTTTGTGATTGGTCGGTCACTCAAAATGGTTAAGGTACCTACACTGAGTTTCTTATATCTGTCATTTGTACAGAATTACGTAACAGAGTCCTGTACTAACTTCTCGCCGTGGACCGAGTTAAGTGAGCGAGAAGCACTGATGTTGCTTTCGTAAAGCGTTATCCTTGTCCCGCTCGATTGGCTTTCCTCAGATCTCAGCCCTACCGTTACCCACAGACACAAATCATGTGCGGACAAGCCGGTGTTCCGGTATTAGTAATATGCAATTCAATCAGTTCGCTTGTATGGAGTGTTGGAAATGTGCCGTGTGCTTATACCCTCTCCGCGCAATGAAGTATAGCACTCTTCACTTTACATAGCATTTACAGAGTGCCTATTCTAATTTCTTCCACAGGTAGGGTATAGAAATGATGTTCCGTTCAATCTGACTGGTGAACAATTTAGGCCACAAGGAGTTATTCAAAACAATTCACGAGTTTATTCAAAAAAAAATTCAAAATTCAAAATATTTTTATTCAATCAAACTTTTACAAGTCCTTTTGAATCGTCAAGATAATCTACCACTGGTTCGGAATGCCGTTCCTACCGAGAAGAACCAGCAAGAAACTCGGCGGTTGCTCTTTTCAAGCATTCAATTAAAGGTACTTCGGTGGGGACGCTTATTTAACGCGTTAGATTTGAATCTCTATGTTCTTTAACTCAACGAACAAGAGACACAAAGGCTGATGATAAAATTAAAATTCAATTTTCAACTTGCACTTTTGCTTTTACTTCCCCTTTAGTCGTTTTTGTCTCACGACTACGAAACGAGAACGACGGAATATTAAATTATGAATAAGAGATATACCTACCTAACTGAAAAACGTGTAAGTACACCATACTGGCCCAATGCAGAATAGCCGACTTCACACACCTTTGAGAATATTATGCAGAACTCTCGGGCATGCAGTTTTTTCACGATATTTATCTTCAGCGTTAAAGCAAGTAATATTAATTGCTTACTAGAGGATGCCCGCGACTTCGTCCGCGTGGATTTAGGTTTTTAAAGATCCCGTAGGAACTGTTTGATTTTCCGGGATAAAAAATAGCCTATGTACTAATCCATGGTATATCCGTCCCCGGGATATAAGCTAACTCTGTACCAAATTTCGTCAGAATTGGTTAAGCTGTTGGGCTGTGAAAAGGTAGCAGACAGACAGACAGACACACTTTCGCATTTACAATATTAAGTATGGATAACACACATAGCTTCAAAGGTCAGAGGTGTCCCGACTCCGGATCTCCGTATATAGGAGACCAAAGTCTTTACCACTGTGGTTAGGGATACCATCATTAGGTGGTTAATTATTTGAAAATCCTGAAACAAAGGATAACAGTAATGTAACAGGAAAAAGACATTAAAATGTGAATTTCTCTCATTTAGAAAATTCGTATTTTGCTGTTGAAGTAACACAGCTCGTTAGTTCTTTCAGTAAATAATGCTCTTTCAGAAAATGTTTTTGCTCTGTCCTTAAATAATATAGTTAGGTCCTTACCTCAGATGGAAAATGTCTTTTATAAATGCAACATTGTTAACTTTAAGCAAATACTATTGGTACCTCTCGAAGTATACCTATAATTATATACCAGCGGACTTCATCCGCGTGGTTATATGTTTAAAAATCCCGCGAGAACCATGGATTTCAATGGGATATAAAGTAGCCTATGAGTTTAATACAAAGTATAATCTATCTGCATTTTAAATTTCACCGTAATCCGTCCAGTACTTTTTCGAGGAGTGACAAACATACACGCATGCACATACAAACTTTCGCCTTTTTATTAGTAAGCGTGATTTTTAATTCCACCAATGAATTCTCTCTTTTGTTTCATTGGAGTATGTAATTGATTGGCATGGCTTGTGATGAGACACTGATGTATTTGTTTCATAACTGAGCGGAAATGTACTCAAAAGAATAATTGAAATTGAACGCGGTGATTGTTGATTTGCAGGTGAGTTAGTTGTGCGAGTTGTTGTGTATTCTTGGAACATTTTTGCATAAGTAGGTACTTAGCGTAGATTTTACAAAACGTTTGACCCAAAATATGTTCTTCTTTCTTTCTCTTTGTATGTAACCCCTTGCCATTAATTACATAGTGATAGGAGATTTCTTGGGATAATATTACTGTGAGTTTCCAGATCTTTCCACAAACAACTCGACGAGACTGAGATTTCGACTCGACGTATCGACAGTGGAGGGAATGTGTGTGCAACGAACCAAAAATATCACTAATTCATTTTCATCGAAGGTCAATAAACGAAACTTTACTTTCTTATAGGTATACCAATAAGATAGCATGAAATCTATCATATTGGTAGGTTTGACACAACATTTCTCCCTATACATATCCAACATCCCTGGTGAAAAGCCGCCTTTTAGGGAAAGTCGTCAAAGGACGTCAAGAGATTTAAACTAATGCTAGATATCTTTCCCAAAAGCCCCAGCATAAAATATAGTTATCCCAGTATCGAGTGGCATTCCCGGGAGATATTATACAGCCCTTAACATAAGGCCTCGACAGATAGATAGCGTAACGAACTGTAACGAAGGGAAGGAAACGCGTGTGACGGACACGCTGCGGCTGACAATACTAAAGCGCCGGCCACACAGGCCGCGTATGCGTCGCGTAAGCGCAGACGTAGCGCGTACCATTGCGTTGTAATGTATGAAACCGTATGAGACATGGCATACCGCTTGCGTGGCGTGAACGTTCGCGTAGACGTAATGCGTGCAGTTATGTCTTCGGGTTCACGCGCGTCACTACGCGCGTGTCACGTGTACGTGCTTGGTGTGAATCGGCTTTAAACACTATGAAAATGTGTGGCGTCACGTCACAGCTGCGATCCACGTATGGATTTGATTTAACGATCGGGCATAATGGTGAGCGCCGTGGGCTTATAAGAGGTCCCGAGTTTTGTATTTCATCCCTAGCGGCCACACTCAAGAATGTCGACCACATAAGGGTGCCAGCGTTTACGGTTCTCGCTATTCTGTGGTCTGTGTAAGTTGCGCCTGCAGCTGTTTTGGACACGCCACCATCGCGCACTTTAGACGTCACACTTCATGTCTGCCCAAGCCTTTATTACTATACGATTTCATCGTGATTCCAGGCTCACACCACAAACACAAGCCTTCTCTAAATAATTAACGTAATAGGAAACAGGGACCGCTGTCTATTGGTATACATAAATTATGGATTCCGGTCGTCCCTTTCAATCCTTTATTGAGATACAAAGGCTGGCGTTGTCTTGATGGGTACACATGAGATTGGTTTATATGAAACTAGGAAGTTTATGCACATGATTCAAGGCATATCTCCTATTTATATAAAATGTGAAGCCTCAATAGTTCAACGATTAAAGGATTAGTGGACTGAAAACCGAAAGGTCGGCGGTTCGAACCCAGCCCATTGCACTATTTTTATACCAACTCCTACCTAGATCAAGCTTGACGCTTAGTTAGAGGGAAAAGGGGAATTTTCGCTCTAAGGATTGTAATGATATCCAATACATCCAAATCTATTCAAGCATTTAGAAGTTAAGTTGGAACAAAGTAGCTCACATACATACTCGTACCTACGTAGAATACGTGAATCCTGAAAACGTTACACTACTATTTTATAGATTTCCAATGTGTAGGTACATTCCTAGCACGAAAAAAAAACTTTTTGTTACTTACGAAGAATGTGTTTTACATTTATTACATACTATACATAATTTATTACATAAGTACATATATTTATTACATACATTTATTCCGCACTAAACTTATTTATTGTATCAATGAATCAGCCTGTTTGGGTTCACAGCTGAACATAGGCCTTCCCAACAGCTCACCACACACGATCCTCTGCCTTCCTCACTAACCCACTTCCCGCTACCTTCTTAAGGTCGTCAGTCCAGCGAGCTGGAGGTCGTTCCACACTGCGCTTACTGATACGTGGTCTCCACTTCAGAACACGTCTGCCCCAGCGGCCTTCGATTCTGCGGCAGACGTGGCCTGCTCACTGCCACTTTAGCTGGCTAATTCAGTGAGCTATATGGTCACTCTGGTTCTCCTACGAATTTCCTCGTTAGGATTTTGTCCCACACAGAGTATTGTAACACAAGTTTAATTAAGACAAATCTCTTGTGCATTGCAATTACATTCACGTGGTATAATATTATTACCTAGGTATGTAGGTAGTTTTGTGTAGTTAATATTCCCTATTACAAAGTTTGAAACTAATCTGTAATTTTGGAGTTGTAAACTGTAGTTTATGCGCTGTATTCAACATGCATTTAGAATATCGCGTAGTGTATTTTAGAGGATGAGTGGAGGATTTCAGAATGAAAACTGCACCTAACTTTGAAATATCTATTTGAATGCTTTAGTTAGGATAAGGCGATGGTGTATTCAAGGGGTGGATCAATGAATTCCTGAAAAGCCGGCCTCTGTACTGCAAACGTTCATAACTTATACGAGTATATAAATTGGCTCAAGCTTGGTCAGGATACTACCATGCCGACAAAACCGTATGCGAATTAGGGTGCGTTTCCACTGAAACGGAGAGGAGCAGAGACGTAAGTTATTGTTTGATAACAGATAATTTTACCAGATCATTTCTTAATCTGATTGGTTCAAGTGCATATACGCCTCTGCTCCGCTCCTCTCGCCTTCGCTTCAGTGGAAACGCACTTCGCGTTGCGATACGATGCCCCGTAAAAATGAGTCGGGTTTATTAAAAATGCCTTACCTACTATCTAACACTGCATCATCACTTACCCTCAGATGAGATCACAGCCGAGGTAAACTTTCTGTTCTTTCTTGTGAAAACAAATCTTTACCACCGTATAAACAGAAAAAAATATTTTATGTTCAAACAACTAGTTACTAGGAATGAGCAAGCTCGGTGATAATTTTTCCCATTAAACTTTTACTACAAGGTATGTTACACCTGCAAAGTTGATCATACTTCTGATTCCTATCAGAGTCGGCTAAAATGAGGAGACTCCGGCAAAGTTTTCTAATTTTGCAATGGAATTTATACATTCCAGTCGGAAAGTTGAAACCGATGACAAGCCACGTATCGGCAATAACTCCAACAGTTTCCAACATTAATTAGATTGTCTTAATTATATTAGGTTACATTATAGAAAACGTATACTTAAGCTTTTCGGATAGTAATTATTATTAATTTGCATCGTAGAGCTCCAAAAAAGCAAAATTAAGTGAAAAGGCAACCTTTGAATAAGTTCGCATATAAATAAAATTAAATCAAGGTCTTCATTTCACTAACCACTTGTTAAATTATTATTTTTTATAAGTATACATATAGACATACCTATCGGCCTGTTTATCTGTCCGTCGGTTTCAAAAGGAGCATTTATTCTAATTCTTACACCTAAGACTTTGCAAGCAGCGATCTCGCATTCTTCTTCCTTCTGGTATTCGACTTTTTATTATGGAAAAATAAAAAATCAGGAAAAAATCTGTTTGGTGTTAAAATGGCTGACAATAAACTTATACCAGAAAAAGATTTCTGGGCTCAAAAGAGAAAGCTGTGATCACTTAATCTACGTCGTAGAATTAATTGCTGGAAGCTATTGTGCGATTAGTACAATCTAGTGCAATTGAACGACTGTTATACAAGTTCTGACTGAAGACTGTTCAGTGCATATTCTAGGGACTAAAAACGATAGTTTTCAGACATTTATATTTTTATAATAGAATAATATTGTTAAATATTATATTTTTACTGTGGGAATTGGCGCGTATTAAGTATTTCCATTTCAGTTGATTTTGTAGAATAATTGAAAACAAAATACCTGTCGGGAATATAAAACTGTGTTAAAGTCCTATTGATATTAAAAGCTTAAAAAAATATTAATAAATTATTATTAATATCACTTAAACAAAAAAATCCTACGAGGTTATATTTTAATGTGGTGGTTCATTATATTTATAGACTCGTTCGTAGTCGATAGTGGTCAGGTTCAATTAATTGTTTTTTTTTTTGTAATTTGGTAGGAATTATAGGATATGTATTATGTATTCATTGATTTCTTGCATAGCCTCCGAAATTTTCATCAAAGTCTGTGATTTGTCAGCCAGACAAAGTTTAGGAGATTAGGTTAAACCAACAAAAGACAAACAGCCGGCAGTCAGAAAGACAGATAAACAATAACTGACAAAATGGGTGTTTGGATTGTTAATTATTGTGGCAGTTATATAGAAATCACAGAGAAACAATTAAATTTTGAAAAGGGTTAGATCAAGTCAACCGGGGAGCCGAGAGCTGATAGCTACCTTGAGCAAAGAATTAGTTTGACCATCCAAAGGGGTAATGCTGCCAGCATCTTGGGTACAATGCCTTGTTGCGGTAGTATCGTTTTTAAATTTAATTTTTTAGTTTAAATTTAAATTTAGTAAGTGTAATTTATTGAATTATTAACTTAAATTAATATACCTACTTATCAAATTTTACTTACGTGAAAGGTACCATACCCAAATGTAGAGTAGATAGACAAAGATACAAACCGCATAATGGCCTCCTTGAAAATCACGACAGGCGGTCTAGTTTAATTAATTCTTTGGATCGGAGACGGTGGAATGGGCAGGAACCGGAAATAGGGGCAAAGTAAACAAATAAGCATGCAAAATTTAAGTTTACTTCGAAGTTAAGAAGTTATAAGCGAATTCAAAAAGTGAATTGGTGTTTAGGTTAAAGTTAACTCTATGCTGACATTTTCGAAAGAGACGCTGTTTAGTAACAAACAGTTTTGTTCAACTGGGGACTTCAGCTGTGGCTAGTTACAACTGTAGGTACGACTTACGAGCAAAGCGTTCTGGGCTGGAACGATGTCGTGTAGAAATCGATTAGGAATATGGATTTACTTAAACTGCTACACCCCTTTCAAGTTAGCCTGCTTCCATCTAAGACAACATGGTCACTTACAAGCGATGAGATTGCAGTCAAGGGCTAACTTGGCATCAAAATTTCATTATAATGTACACCAATATTTTACAAATACCAATATATATACGTACTTATACAAAGAGGTAAAGTTTTTTAGTTTGAGTGTAACGGGAACTAATAATCCGATTATGAATTTCTTTCGCTAATTATTATTTATCTCCGAATACTATAAATTATTTCACGTGGATGAAACGAGTTAGGCCGCGATTACACTTACTTTACTCGCGTGAGTAGCTTACGTAACCTTATATCGGGGGCAGATGCTAGTAATTATATAAAAAAAGATTAATTTTGTACGCTTTATCCGAAGAATGGATAAAATACGTGAACTTATCTCTGAACGAAAGCTATTTTTAAGTAAAAAGATCTTGAATAAGACTCACTACAGTAAAAGAGCTCCTAATAAAATTCTACTTTATTTGAACTTGCGATAAAAGAATTCATTCTGGTTTATTGTGTTATCCTAGACTTAAAAGGATTTTTTACAAAAGTTGATGTAATCAACTTTTTAATGTAGTAAAATAACTCAAGAGAGAGAATTAAGTAAGAGGTATTCCAACTCAGACTGTTACGTCACTATGAAGAATTCTTAGTGGTTTAATGGTCAGCGCTGTGATCTTGTGTGGGAGGTCACTCATTCAATTACCGACTGGAGCTATTCGGGAATTCATAGTTTCTAAATTGTTTCTGGTCTAGTCTGTTGAACGACAGATTGTGGCTAGTTACCAGCTTACCGGTTAAGACGTGTTAAGCTATTAAGCTAGCGATGTCGCGTAGAAACAAGTGCACTTAACGTATGTGTTTAAATAATAATAATCTTTGATGATTTCTTCCAAGTCAAGGTCGTAGCCCACTTACACGACACCGCTGCAACACTGCACAACACCACTTGTACAGCTAGCAGACAACTCGCCGACTCCGCGCCTACAACTAGCAGGCTACTTGCTGACTCTATGTCTATAGCTAGCAGGCTACTCGCTGCCCCCGCGCTTACAGCTAGCAGCCGACCGTTAGCACGCTTCAAGCGAACAGACGCCATGCTCACAGCGCGCGGGCTGCTCTCTTGAAGTGTGCGGTACGCAAGACGTCAACTATTGAGTAGCAAGGTTGCGGTAAGCTCGCGCACCGCACGCTGTCTGCTATTTTGTGTTGTTATTATAAAGTGCATCCCCGAGCACGACGTTAAGTCCATATTTGAATGCTCATACTTTGGTTGGGTGGGAGCGGACTCGTGTAAGTCGGCTACGACCTTTAGGCTGCTTCCACGTTTCAACCAAGTACCCCGCCTTCAGTACAAATTACTATCACGATTCTCGCTCCAGTTTGGTCAGTGAAAACATGAGATTTTCAATTTAATCTCGCTTTTAGATTTTACGGCCATAAAAGCTCTGTCTCCATCGAAAGCCTCAACCCATGACCAAATAATAATGTAGGCGTTGTAATATCATTCAAAGACAAGCGTAAGAAATACACGAATTACGTCCGGGATATGGTGATGTGCGCGTAAATCATAAAAGCTATTATATTTTAAACGGATTTGTCATACTAAACCCTTGTTCATCGCGAGATAAATAAGGTTTGCTATCTCCCCACCCTTAGCCCCGGGGGGAGAGAGGTTTCCTGTTTATTTCATAACTAGCTGTGCCCGCGACTTCGTTCGCGTGGAATAGTGACCGCGCTTTATATTATAGCCACGGACGCTCAGGCGCGCGTGATTCTTTAAATTGACATAACTTTTTTATTTATGAATCGATTGACATGAAATAAACACTAAATGCTAAGTGAAGCTTACTATAATATATTAGTGAAAACCGTATCTAAATCGAATAAGCCGTTTCTGAGATTAGCGTGCACAAACACACAGACAAACAGACAAACAGACAAACAGACAAAAAAAAATTAGTTACAATTTCGGGTTCGGCATCGATATAATAACAACCCCTGCTACTTTTTTTATATATTTCCATTGTACAGACACCACTTTTCTACAATTTTATTATATGTATAATAAATAATAGATGTAGGGAAATTTCCTTATGTCCGCTTAGCAGAGTGTCGTCGCAAAGCAGTTTACATTCTGACATTTATTGCGAGTTAAGAGGGGGTGCTGAAATTACATTTTTCATTTTGTAGGAAACATTCGTCTTGGTTTGCGAATGCACTTTTTATCTTAGTTCTATGGGGATAAAATTTAAATTTCAATGGTTAGATAACAAGGCAATACAGGGATTTTTATGAACAACTAGTCAACATGTTACGCTACCAGGATGAACTATGCTCAGTCAGTCTACAATATACAAGTGTAAATTAAAAATTTATAACATCCCCGACAAGTGAAGGTTACAGTAACTAGAAAAGAGCTGATCACTTTCAAACGGCTGAACCGATTTTCTTGAATTATAGCTAAAACACTCTCAATTAAGCCACCTTTCAAACATAGAAAACTAAATTAAAATCGGTTCATTAGTTTAGGAGCTACGATGCCACAGACAGATACACAGATATACAGATACACCAGATACACACGTCAAACTTATAACACCCCTCTTTTTGGGTCGGGGGTTCAAAAATAGTAGATGTACATTAACTGTTAAAGTTACATAACGTAATCAAATTTTAATAAAACCGGTAAGTCTGTTTTTCGTGTCTTCTGGTTACCAAGCAGTTCTAAATTCTTCACGATTTTTAAAACTTAGTAAAACAAATGGATTCAATTAAACTGCGAGGTCAAATTATTACAGACACGTGGCTTGTCGCCGAAATGAAACTTCGTTAGGAATGGATAAGTTCTATTGGAAAATTAGAAAACTTGATCGGAGTTTCCTCATTTCAGGTGACTACGAGTGGAATTGGAAGTTGGACCGATTTTGTAGTTGAAACCAATCTGAGAGATATAAAAGTTTAATTGAGAAATATCTTCAAAGGAACTGTCTGTTTTTTAACTTCCCTACCATACCATGTTCAATTATACCTACCTAATAATATATAATAATAATACCTAAGTATTTGCATTCTAATCTAGAAGAAAGATAATATGATTATTCTCTTGAATTTGTAATAAATAAGTAGGTAGGTACTCAAAGATAATTTGATTATTCTCTTGAATTTGTAACAAGTAAGTACTCATTAGATCAGAAAGTGAAAAGAAATCTAAATAGCTCATGAGTTTTGGGCTTTAGTCGATTATTATATTATGTACCTGACTATACTTTTGTCGTGTATATAGAAATCGAATATTAAGAAGTTTAGGGTTACTTAGCGGGGTTGTAAAATGCTATGATACTAACTAAAATTGAAGATTTCTGCAGAGGAACCAAAGTCAAATCCAAGAGAGGTTTGTTTTTTGTTCAGTCAAACAAATCTGTATGTTACAAAGCGTAGCATATCCAATAGACCACCCGCAATACGCAACATCACACAGATCCTCCAATACACACTAGGTATATTCTCACATTATACTCTGACACCGATGTTGACTCTACAATGCACGATATTCCAAAAGGACTTTTGCAAAGTAACGGCTGTTTCTATCCAACACTGAAAATAATACAGATAACACTGCCTTTTTGCACCTACATTTTAAGTTTTCATTTTTGTAACCTGTCATTTGTGTTTTGTGGTGCAATATACAATATACATACATACATAATCACCAGCTTTTACACAACGGAAGCGGCATAGTGATGTGAAATTCACAAATTACGAGAACCTATTTCAGTTGAAACATTTCAGCAGCCTATTAATTGTGGATACAATATTATGAACACAATTAGGCGCCATCTCCACGGGCGAGAGTATTGCGACGAGTCCGTCCTACTATCGTCGGATACTAGTCACACTAATATTATAAAGGCGAAAGTTTGTGTGTATGTTTGTTACTCCTTCACGCAAAAACCACTGGACGGATTTAGTTGAAATTCAGAATGGAGATAGATAATATCCTGGATTAGCACATAGGCTACTTTTTATCCCGGAAAATCATAGAGTTCCCACGGGATTTCGAAAAACCTAAATCCACGCGGACGAAGTCGCAGGCGTCAGCTAGTACAACGATAATTCCATCAGCGTGTCGTCGCGACTCACAACGACACGCCACGAGACTGCAACGTATAACCGTGTGACGTGACTATGAAACTCGACGATATCGTCGCGAGATGCGACGAGTCCGCGACGATACTCGTCCAGAGTCACTCGTCGTATCGCCGCGATAGTATCGCCCTGCGGAGATTGGCCCATAGAGTTCGTATCGTATTTGGAGGCACTGCGAGACTATCGCCGCGTGGAGATGAAGCCTTAAGTATATAAAATTTCTATCCGTGTCACGACCCAACTCATTGTCACTTTAGGTTTTAGTGAACCATTTCGTTTAGTCCTTAATCCATTAGTCATAGCGCCTAGTACGCGCCTGAGTTGTGATCCACAATGAACAATGTGCGAAGTAATGGGAGAGCCTTTTGTGTTGGACAGGCTTACATCTCGGTAGTGTTTCTTTATTAGGCCCGCTCGGTTACTAAGTCCTTGCTAACTTTTGTTCTGACAATGTTGTACTTTTGTTTACCGTTAGTTCTTGAGAGTTCATATTGTTTGTGAAGGATTTGTTGAAGTGTTTTAGATGGGAATTAATCAAATACAAACAGACATTCGCAGTATTATCTTTGGGGGCTTAAAAGCTAATTAATCTTGAGATTTATGGGCGTCAAGGTTTATTACAGATCTCATGTAGGTCATAAGGTCAGACTTCTTGAAATCCTTACGAGATCGGGAGAAAAAGGATTTATGTTTTCGCCTAACGAAACTGCGAGATGTTGCTAGTATAATACACAGATAGATACAGTATTCTCATTGATAATAATCTCTAAATATTGTTTGCTTAGCGCAAAATCCTATTTGACTTAAAACAGAATATACGAAGAGAAATTAAGCAGAACTAATTCAATACCCACCAGACTCCGAAAATCAAACACGTGTCGAACTAAAATGCCACCCCTTTGAGCAAAACAGCCATTAGTGCAGAACGTATTCTGAAACGTTTCCATTGACTTCATACGTGACGTTATCTTGAGTACGTTATTTCTCTGTCCGAACTATCTAAAATTGAAATAATTGTGTCTATTTTATGACACGTTTTTTTTAAAATCTACTGGATTGAGTTAGACGAAACTTTTTGAGTTCAAAAGTATGTGATCAAACTAGAATACTGCTCCAAATTCAATTAAAGCAATAACTACAAACGTAATCAAAAGGGCAATGAGTAAAATAAAAGTACTTTGGTCCTCAGAGTGGCTTCTTAGTAATATGATTTTACAAGTTCGTTATGATAATAATATATCCATAAGCAATTTGAACTAAAGCTAAATCTTATTCAAAAAAAGTTACAAGTCTTAAAATGCAGCTCAGCTGGGCTCATTAAATACCGCAAATTCTAAATGCTTATTATTCTGATTTTGCTCTAAATTCGGTACGCTACGTCTTACACACTATAATGTTAACTCTGTTCATGGTCAATACGATAACGCCAATTGTTATTATAAGTACTATTATTTTTCGCTGTCTAAAACTTCTGCAATAGAGAATGACATTCGTAACAATTTTTGTTTATAGTTATAATATCCATGGATGTAAATAAGTTTCGGAAGTGGCTGCAATGAAGACTATTTTGCCCATTGTTCTTTCTGAGGTACAGTCAAAGGCTATAAGTTGTTTAGCACCTTGATTATCATATTCGCGGGCCACGGCTATGCACATGCGTTAGGTGTATGCCAGCGTATTTACAAAAAAAGGTCATAAGTGCGACAGGTTTTTGATGCAATAGTTTCGTGGAATTGCTACTCGAATTCTGAAGCCGACCGTACATTTTAGACAATCGTATAGAAAAAATGGAAACGGCCACTCAGTAGTTAGTTGAAACGTGACTCCGACATGTGTGTTTGACATAACGAGTCCACAATGCGAATAAGACGTGACCGGGCGGACAAGATCCGGCCTAAGACAATAGATTTTAACTGGCTACGTTATTTCTGTACTTACACTGTTGTATTGATAAGTAATCACATCACACTGATATTATAAAGGAGAAAGTTTGTATGTGTGTGTGTGTGTGTGTGTGTATGTTTGTTACTCCTTCACGCAAAAACTACTGGACGGATTGGGCTAAAATTTAGAATGGAGATAGATTATACCTTGGATTAGCACATACGAGTAGGCTACTTTTTATCCCGGAAAATCAAAGAGTTCCCACGGGAATTTTAAAAAACCTACATCCACGCGAACGAAGTCGCGGGTATCAGCTAGTAGATAATATTTTATGGTACCGTGGATTTGTTGTTATAATAATAGTTGATAGGTACCTATGTTGGCAAGAAATACCAATTTATGGGATTTGTATGGGAGTTGGTATACGAGTTTCGAAACGTAAACTTTCTAACACACATACAAATTAAAAGACATTCAGGTGCCTTGTGATTCCAGTACACAGTAAATAAATATAAAACCGGCCAAGTGCGAGCCAGACTCGCGCACTGAGGGTTCCGTACTCGGGTATTTTTTCCAACATTTTGCACGATAAATCAAAAACTATTATGCATAAAAATAAATAAAAATATGTTTCAGAATATACAGGTAAAGCCCTTTCATATGATACCCCACTTGGTATAGTTATCTTACTTTGAAAATTGAAACATATTTTTTTTTTTTTTAAATAATGTGACCACAAATTCGCGGTTTTCAGATTTATTCCTGTACTTGTGCTATAAGACCTACCTACCTACAGATTCTAGGTCAACGGGAAGTACCCTATAGGTTTCTTGACAGACTGACAGACAGACAGACAGACAGATAAACAGACAGACAGACAGACAGACAACAAAGTGATCCTATAAGGGTTCCGTTTTTCCTTTTGAGGTACGGAACCCTAAAAAGTACCTACCTAATTAAAACCTTATCGTCAAAAATTCGCATTCCGAAAGAAAAAAATCCTAACAACCCCATTATCCGAATTTCTACATTCGGTAGGCCATTTATTAATAAAAAAGTTTTGACAAAGTGCTTTCCACATCAGCGAACACACGTTAAACAGGAAATGCCTACCCCTTAGCCGCGGCCTATTTTTATTTTTAAATTTCATCACAATTTACCGACGAAATTCGACGAGAGGGAAAACTTAGTTAATTTCAAGTGAGTTGCGCGCTGAAGGGGTTCCGAGAGCGCGTAGAGTCGGGGGAAATTTGTAGGTATATTGTATATATCTCCAAGAATGTATATTTTTGTCATTTTTAACCCCGACCCAAAAAGAAAGGTGTTATAAGATTGACGTGTGTCTGTGTATCTGTCTGTGGCATCGTAGCTCCTAAACTAATAAACCAATTTTAATTTAGTATTTTTTGTTTGAAAGGTGGTTTGATCGAGAGTGTTCTAAGCTATAATCCAAGAAAATCGGTTCAGCCGTTTGAAGGTTATCAGCTCTTTTCTAGTTGCTGTAACCTTCACTTGTCGGGGGTGTTATATGTCCATATGAATAACGTTTCGACATTATGATAGTAAAAATAAGTACAAATATTACGCAACAGGTCGAGATGGCAATTTGGCAGTGGCTACCATTTTATCGCCAAAGCCGTGCCGCTATCAGGGGTATGAGTTTAATGAAACTATTTCCCTTCCAAGTTAGCCAGCTTTCATCTTAGACTGCATCATCACTAACCGCCAGGTGAAATAACAGTCAAGGGCTAACTTGTATTTGAATAAAAAAATATCTGTAATTAACAAAAACAGTAACTCTCCTTAAACTACCTGTAGTATTTATTACTTGAAAACTGTACAAGAATAAAACACCCACAAAAACGGATTTGATTGAGATTTTTCCTCGAAGTTAAAAACAGCGAAATCGGGCCTGTGAAACACATGTAACACGAAAATCGGCCATTTTAGCGAACCTTTACCACGGGCCATTTCGTATTTTAAAATTTCAACACAATTTACCTTCCATGGGAACCAACGTGGGCAAACTTTGTTAATTTCACGTGAAGTTTTCCCTCGACGGGGTTATTACGCAAGTGCGAAAAGTGGAACCATAATTCTAAACAAGGGATCTCCACGGCTTTGTCCGTGTTGGATTTAGGATTTCATAAAATATTAGTAGTCTACAGTAACAATTCCATTGAAAAGGTGATTCTGGGGTTTTTTTTTTAATTTTTTTAAAATACTGGTACAGGTCCATACTCCATAGCAATCTCACCTCATGGTATGTGGTGATGCAGTCTAAGATGGAAGCGGGCTTACTGTACAAGAACCTTACATTTTTATTCCATTACAAGTTAGCCCTTGCGATATCACCTGGTGGTAAGTGATTATGCAGTCTAAGATGGAAGCGAACTAACTTGAAAGGGATATGGGTTTTTTTTACTAACCCACAGATAGATACCTACCTCTTATCGGTTTCCAGAGGGCGGAATTCCAAATCGCTTGGCGAAACGGGTTAGCCGTTAGAATTGTGACTTGCCACGGCCGTAGCCATTCAGACCAGACCAGAGACAATTTAGAAATTAAAAAATCCCAAAATACCTCTGCCAGGAATGGAAGCCGGGACCTCTAACTTATAACAACACTAGAGGATGCCTGCGACTTCGTACGCGTGGATTTAGGTTTTTAAAGATCCCGTGGGAACTGTTTAGTTTTCCGGGATAAAAAATAGCCTATGGCCGTCCCCGGGATATAAGCTAACCCTGTACCAAATTTCGTCAGCTTCGATTAAACTGTTGGACCGTGAAAAGGTAGTAGACAGACAGACACACTTTCGCATTTATAATATTAAGTATGGATAGCGCTCATCACTGCACCAGAAAGGTCAGCGGTTGTCGGTTTGCACGGATAAAAGCGAGGGAAAAAGATAGTCTTCCTAAGTGAGAAATGCATGACGTATTTATGGGACCTCACTGGAGATATATTTGCCTCAATAGAATATAGATCGGTCGTTCAGAGTTTAGAATAATTTCTAGCGGTATTTTCTCGTGAGTGCAATCCCTTGAGGGAGCAACTTCACGTAGAAGTAACAAAGTTTCTACTACCGTAAGTTTTCCCTATCGTCAGGTTTCATACAAATAATTTTAAAATAAATAAAGAATACCTCGCGGAACCAAAGCATAATATAAGGATTTTTCGCGGAGCGAAATTCAAGTCGAAAAAATTGATGTGCTTAAATGTTAATTTATCCCTAACCTAAACTGGCATTCGAAGTACCTAAGTGGGACCTTAAACTTTTTCAATTATAATAATCATTAAGAGTATAGGTATCTAAACTTTTTAGGGTAGTTTTAGACTAGGGTTGTTCTTTCTTTTCAGAATTCCATTTGGTTAGTATGAAATCCCTTTCCTACTACAAAGAACCAGTAAGAAAGTTTGTATTAGATAGCGTATTGTATCAGTTACCTAACTAAAGTAGTCAACATACAAAGCATGAAGTTGAAATTGTTCGTGAATAATTCAAAGGAACGGCTTCTCTGCGGGAGGTAACTTACTAAAAGGTTTCGATTTATAAGTTGAAACTGAGTTCAGTTCTATAGTAATTATTATTTCAGTTAGTCATAAGCTTTCTTGCAGGGTCAGTCATTATTGAGCAGCTAAAAGTTGTGGTGGGGGAAACCTCAAGAGCCGCAAAGTTTCAGTCATAAAGCAACTTAGTGAACGTTGGAAATTAGTCAAGAGCAATATTCCTGGCGGGAAATCGAATATCGTAATTTGATCTCGGTAATCAGTTTTAGTTTCAGGAAATTCGATACTGAAAGTCCGCTACCCCTGGCTGGTGGTTAGTGCTATTTCTAAGTCATCAAAGACTTAATAAGTCGTTCGTCCGTAAGTATTCCTGTTTTTAATCAAGACTGACTTATCATTTTATAAAATTTGTAATCGGGCACAAGATTATGTCACTACCATAATATAATATTATGATCTCCGCAACGAGTAAGTTGTTAAATGTAATGTGTAGCCAGGTTAAGAATAATAATAAAAAAAAAAACAATGTCTTTTTTATGAAGAGGTAAGTACCACGTTTTAAAACGGACTAAAAAGTTTATAATAATTATATTTTAGCTGTGAGAATACTTGTAAGATTTAAACGGGAAGACGTAGGGCAAATGCAATAGATATTTCTCACCAATTGCTATTTAAAAAAAACATTCGGACGAAATCGCGGCCATTATCTTTTACTAAACACACGAAGTAAACCATTGTATTGAACAGCAAAATAGAAATAATAGTATTTCAATCAATCAAAACTTTAAGAAAATTGTATAGTCAACATTTCACCTGACAAGAAAATAGATTCCGTAAAGTTTCCCTGAAGCTAAATATTCTCGACTTTGATAAATGAATTCGCCTAGACCTTTCGTTATTTTAAAGCAGTACTTTAACTGGAAAGTTGTGCCTGATACCTGTAGGTAAAGAGCCAGCGACGGCTAAGGCACTTTATTAAGTAAACCAATTATTATATTGTGATTTAGCTTAAAACAATGCAAATTAAATTGGTATTTAGTTCACTCTTGTTATAAAGTTGGCACTAAAATATACACGAGTACAATAAATTAACTAAGAAGTTTCTTTAGTTTACAAGATTTTATCTTTTGAAATATATTTTGATTAATGGAAGGAGTTACGACCTTCTGTAATGATGATCAGTTGATCACGATGTGTAGTGAAACACAAAAAAACAGAGAGTCCTGTATATGCAAGGATGCCAAAGATGTCTCGCGATCGCGGTCGCTATTTCGATAATATTTCGATGTAAATACTTGCGATTTCGACATATACGGCGACACGGACGTATAATTAGTTGTTCAATTCGACCTAATTGCTTTGTGATGTGCTCAGTTACTTTTTGTGCTATACTCTACCTAATCCAGGAAATCACTACCGTAAACTAACAGATATAATTGATTTCGATTGGTCCATTATATTGACTCTACTGCTGATTAATATGCGTAGAGTCTTGAGGTTTTAGCCAATAAAGCGATTACGATTATCGTAATGTCATCAGAGGTATTTTTGTTCATCGTGACAAGTTCGTGTGAAAATGACCCGAGAATGCACTCATTTTGACCATCGATGCTTGCCGTTCACAGTTATTTAATATACTTAAGAGGGCTCTCTCCGTCACTCGTTTCATACAATCGTAGTTCCAATTTCATTTGAATATTAAGCAACCAAAGTCCATGACATTTTGCAGACATATTCTAGAAACTAATATCTGTGTCTGTGGTTTTCCAGATTTCTGTTAAAATATTCGGTTTCAAAGTTACGCGGTCTTAAAAATTTTCATACAAATCTTTGAGCCCCTGTAATTTTAAAACTACATATTTTTAGAAAAATCTAAAACACCACAGACACAGATATTAGTTTCTAGAATATGTCTGCAAAATTTCATGGATTTGGTTGCTTAATATTCAAATGAAATTGGAACTACGATTGTATGAAACGAGTGGAAACGAGTGACGGAGAGAGCCCTGTTAAGGGCTAATACGCGCGAGAGCTTTTTTAAGGTCCGTTAAAAAAGCGTTCAAATAGAACAAATGCATTCCCAAGTATCTATTCACACGTCAACACTTTTTTATCGCGCACGTTGTTTTGTCAGCGCAACGCCGGGTTTTAACGCAACGCTTTTTTAACGCTCGTGCGAATTAGGGCTAATTGTTGTCACGTAGGTAGGTAACTTGATAAGCTGCCTAGTACCCTGTGACGTATCACAGTGTGGACGTATCCTTCAGCATGTGTACTGTAAGTTTTTCTGTAAAACATGTAGATGAAATCGAGGTATCGATCTAAACCGCAGTAAAATATACTCGTAAGTATAATAATTGATCGATATCAGTTAGGGGCCATTTTGTAAGTGTAGAGTAAACAGTAAGTTTGCTATCAGAAATTAGTCGACACTAGCTCAGTTCAAAAACTAGTTAATACTAAGTTATTCATTTAGAGCAACTTCGATGTTCGGGCCAAAACGCTTATAGTTTGTTCGAGAATTATTTGAAACTTACAAATTAGTTTGATACCGAACTCCATGTATTTAAGTATAGTATTGTTATATAAAATCTGTATAAATAAAAAAGAATCGCCGAAATGTAGGTATGTAAGTACGCGCATTGCTTCCGAACGACTGCACCAAATTGGATAATTCTTTTTTGTTGTGTTTTTAATTTGTCTGGATAAGGTTTGTATGCAAGAATTTTTTTGGGGAAATCCACGGGAAAAGACAGTTCCCGCGGGACGTGGACGAAGTCGCGGGCAACAGCTAGTAATATTATATTTTTTTTAAGCAACCTACCTAAAATGATAACCAGCTGGCTTTAAGGCTCTTATGTGAAAACTACCGCAGAGTTCATCAAGTATTAATTCCGAATTTTTCAACAAGCTTGATTAAAAAATGGTTTGACTTTGTAATATGAGCAGGCTTATATTTTAATTTATGCATACATACACTCCATACAGAAGCTTCAATTAGGGCAGCACTTGTATTTTCACGTACCATTGCAAAAATGTCATGAAACCAAACAAAGTGCACCCAAGCACTCTCCCTGTTTCAGTTAAAAAAGTAGACGATATTTTCGTAACACTACAAAGTTCTTTGTGAAGTAGGTGAACTGGTGTAAGGATTAGCTGCAGGTTTCATGAAAAGAATTATTAGGTATCACTTTTCTAATATTTGTACGCGATTTATCCACGTGAAATAATTTTATTGTTTCTTCGTGAGATTAATTTGTGGGATTAAACTAAAAGTAGCTATGACTCCTTGCAATGTGAGGATTGATTTTGTTAGCGCTTTACAGGCCTAATTCGTATAAAGATTAGACAAATAAGCGATGTCTGCTTATTTTTAACCCCCGACCCAAAAAGAGAGGTGTTATAAGACGTGTGTATCTGTCTGTGGCATCTTAGCTCCTAAACTAATGATCCGATTTTAATCTAGTTTTTTTTTTGTTTGAAAGGTGGCTTGATCGAGAGTGTTCTTAGCTATAATCCAAGAAAATCGGTTCAGCTGTTTGAAAGTTATCAGCTCTTTTCTAGTTATTGTAACCTTCACTTGTCGGGGGTGTTATAAATTTTTAATGTAGGTACACTTGTTTTGTATTGTGTGTTTAAGTTTTTTAGGTAGTTATAACAGCAGTGAGCTTAGTTTTCCTAAGCTCATGGAGTTGTTATTGAAAACTTACAAAGAGATGCTTATTTTTTGTGTATATTAATCTATTGATTGTATACGTGTATCTACTAGAAACAAAATATGTCTCGATCATATTCGATAGGATTCATCAAATGTAGTACCTATTATATGACCTTAATATAAATAAATAATAGGTTCTTTTGCAAGTAGAAAGATAGTATTGGGAAAGATAATTTGGTCGATTTATAAGGTTGAATATTTGGTACTTCTTCTTAGATCACAATAGAAAAGAAAATAAAATGAATTACTTATGAGCACCTATACCTATATTATTATAAAAGCTTCATCTATTTTTCATATTATTGCTGTACCTACCTTTCTATTGACAAGAAAATAATCCTACGAGAAAAGTAATGAGATAATTATTTAAGCCTTTAAGTACCAAAACCCGTACTTATGTACCTATTCTGAGCCAATACCGTGGCTTACGCTTAGTCCACCAGCCCGGCTAGCATGGGCAGTCGATAAAAATTATATCCCCCGATTATATCCACTGATGTCATAGAAATCAGTGGATATAATGGGGATATAATTTTTATCTACTGTCCATGCTAGCCGGGCCGAAGACGTCATTATGCGTTCGTTTAAAAAAACTCTGCGAGTATAATGTATTCTGAGGTTTTTCTTTCGGTCCATATTATATGCAAATCTTGTGAGAAATTAGGAGTTTCTACGATGCAAATTGCAATACTATATTCGAATTGATCACCTAAATCAATTGGCCAAAGTAGATTTACTGTTCCGTGTAAGACGGGTCTCTCCGTCACTTGCTCCATACAAACGTAGTTCGTCTCTCGTTGGAATACGAACCAATCATACCCAATGGAATTTTGTAGAAACGTTCCGGGAACTAATATTTATGCATGTGGTTTTCCAGATTTCCGTTAAAATATTCGGTTTCAGTTACGCAGTCTTAAAAATTCACATACAAATCTTTGGGTCAATGTAATTTTAAAACTACATATTTTTAGAAAAATCTAAAATACCACAGGCACAGATATTAGTTTCTAGAATATGTCTGCAAAATTTCATGGACTTTGGTTGCTTAATATTCAAATGAAATTGGGACTACGATTGTATGGAGTAAGTATAACGATAAAAGATGGAACGTTATTAAAATTGACAAATAAATTTAACGGAGCTGTAAAGCTTTGCGTGAAATAAAATTTGCAGAAGTAATAAAGGAAAATCAATACGCCTTAAGTAGTAAGAACGAGAACGATACTTTGTTTAAAGATGTGTACACATTGGATACAATTACTCGTAGATTCCAGTTTTCTGGATGCAAGCGGTACAAGACCGTGGCAAGTGGAAATCCCTTCAAGAGATATACATAATGTTACATGTACTAGTGAACGCCCGCGTCAATCGGTTGGAACGACGACAACGACGAAACTTCGTGAAAGCCATGAGCTGAGTCTGCTTGTTACTTGTCCATAAGGCCTCATTTACACGAGAAAAGCATCCAAATAGAACAAATCCTATTACCAAGTATTGAAATAAATAAATTGAATTGAATTGAAGTACATGTACACACGTCAGCGCTTTTTTACGTGTGAGCAGATACTTGGGAATACATTAATTTGTTCTAATTGAACGCTTTTTTAAAAACGTAAAAATTGTCGTCTAAATGAGGCCTTTCAGTGAAAAGATGTTCAACCGATTAATCAGATTATTGAGTGATAGGTATAGTCCGTTCATCGTAACTTGACGCGTGACTTATATTATGTTGGCACCATTGCTTGTTTGCTTTATTCATTACGCGCTTTAGGTACATACAGAGATACAAAACGCCACAAACAGACACTTTCGCATTTAAAATACAAATTTATTTTTAACCCCCGACCAAAAAAAAGGGGCGTTATAAGTTTGTCGTGTGTATCTGTGTATCTGTCTGTGGCATCGTAGCTCCTAAACTAATGAACCGATTTTAATTTAGTTTCTTTTGTTTGAAAGGTGGCTTGATCGAGAGTGTTCTTAGCTATAATTCAAGAAAATCGGTTCAGCCGTTTGAAAGTTATCAGCTCTTTTCTAGTTATTACTGTAACGTTCACTTGTCGGGGGTGTTATAATTTTTTTTTATTTACACTTGTACATAATACAGTAAATTATCATGTAATTTCGATTTCGTATTGTGTAAAAGGGTATTTAGTGGTAAGTGCCGATGGTCGATTTGCGTTCGTCGAACTTCCTTGATCGAGGACGTAAATTGGAGTTAGTTTCAGTTGGGCGTAACCAGTAATTACTTGTCTGACAAAACGTATAGAGATGGGGGTACGTGAATGAATGTATTACAACTTTATTGCCTCTACGTCTTTAGCAGCTATGTAGAAGTTAGAACTTAGGACTATTGTGTTTTGAAAATAGCGTCCTTTCATTTCATTCATCATCATCATCACGATAAACCCATCGCTTCCGCACTACGAGCACGGGTCTCCTTAAGGAACGAGGAAGGTTTGACCATAGTAGCCATATTATAGTAGCCATAAGCCTCAATAGCTCAATGGTTATAGGAGCAGACTGAAATCCGAAAGGTCGGCGGTTCAAACCCCACCCGCTGAACTATTGTCGTACCCACTCCTAGCACAAGCTTAACGCTTAGTTGGAGGGGAAAGGGAAATGTATTGAAATGACTAATATTCTTTTTTTTTTTAAAAGTCGAGCTCGCTGGCCCATATGGATAGATACATACTCGTAGATAGAAAACTTTATTGCACACAAAACATGAAATAACCAAGACAAAACAAAAAAACTACAAATTAAAAAAAAATGCATGCAAAGGCGGCCTTATTGCATGGATTTTAAGATTTCACAAGAATATTATGGAGAACTCTCAGGCATGCAGGTTCCCTTCACCAAGGTCCTTCACGAAGTTCCTTCAGCAAGTGATATTTCGCACATAACTCTGAAAAGTTAGCGGTGCGTGTCGTGATAGGATCGAACCACCAACCACTGAATCACTAGGTACTTGGTAGTAAAAACCAAGAGGCAATATTGTAAATAATATTTTGTGCCAATTTATCGGAGCGTAGCGTCACAGCGTCTTCTAATAACATCGTAGGTGCTTAAATAAATAAGTAACAAGTAAGGTCATGAATGAATTCAATGTGGATGTTGTTGTCACCATAAAAAAGAGTAGATAAGAGACAGTATATTTTTTTTATGATATTTCGCTATGAAGAATCCACTGTACTCTCTACTCTACTACTGTATAATCTACTAGATGATGCCCGCGTTTTCGTCCGCGTGGATTTAGGTTTTTAAAGATCCCGTGGGAACTGTCTGCTTTTCCGGGATAAAAAGTTGCCTCTGCCAATTACAGGAACGCAAGCTACCTCGGTACCAGATTTCATACAAATCGGCTAAACGGATGGGTGTTTACTGTTTGGGAATCCCGTGGGAACTCTTTGATTTTAGAAAAAATAGCCTATGTCCGTCCCCGGGATATAAGCTAACCCTGTACCTTTCGTCCGAATCGGTTAAACTGTTGGGCCGTGAAAAGGTAGCAGACAGATAGACAGACTGACAGACAGACATGGACTAGATGATACCCGCAACTTCGTCTGCGTGGATTTAGGTTTCCCCTGATCTTCCTACTTGGTACAGAGATAGCTTGTATTAGATTAGATTATCCCGAAAAATCAAGTAGTTCCCATGGGATTTTACAGCCTAAACCCACGTGGACGGAGTCGGGCATCAGTTACTATTGTATAAGTTACATTAGGCCATGTATTTACACTGTCAAGTTACGAATTTGGTTTCGTTTTTTGTACCAGCATCCCAGTCTGATTGATCGATGAGGCTAGTCCGTGTAACCCCCTGTGATCCCAAAAGTTTTTGTTTTGTAGGACAATTTATTTTTCTTTCTATAATCTAAATACAAAAAGCTGACTGACTGATTTATCAACGCACAGCTCATTCTACTGCAAAATCGAGCTGACACGTATGACGTAGACATCCGCTAAAAAAGGGTTTTTGTGAATTCAACCCTTAGGGAGGCAAAATAGGACCTTGAAACTTGTTCAGTCCACGTGGATTTACAAGTATTGATGGGGTTAGTTCGCAGCACCTGCTTTGTGACCAAAGTTTTTGTTTACTTGACATTGCAGAATTTGTACTTACTAAGTCGTGTGCTAATTTTATCAGTTACCATAATAAATACTATGATAATCCCCGAACTACGAGTAGGTATGTCATTGATATAATCCTACTAGCTTCAATGTCAGGTCCAAACAAATTATTTTCAGAAATCTGTGGGACCCGACCTCAGCTGTATACCGTTCGAACAACATCCAACGTAGCAGTTTGATTGATTGATGGGGTTAGTTCGCAGCACCCGCTTTGTGACCAAAGTTTTTGTTTACCGGACACTGCAGAATTTGTTTGCTTTTAAAACAACTTTATTGCGCGCACTTGGTGACATCTTTGCAATATAAACTTGATTTATTATGTCGAGAATTTTATTCGGTCATTTTCTTTGTGACTTGCATTTATTTACTGTTGCTTTCTTATCGCTCATTTTTCTTACTTCGCTCAGTTTAATAATTTTAAAATTTGATATCTTTTGAAGTGAATATTCTTTAGGCGCGTTTGGCGATTTTGAGATAACTGACAAGCTAATGTTAAAATAGTATATCTGTTGATATAAGTATAACGTGTTGTGCGTATGATATGCGCGTTCCATAATATATATATTATAATCTCTCTATAATGTATTATGTAGGTATATATACTGAAAATTATTGTTACTAATCATATTTAATTTGGAAATACGTATCTGTCTGAAAAATATCCAACGTAACAGTTTGATTGATTTATGGGGTTAGTTCGCAGCACCCGCTTTGCGACCAAAGTTTTTGTTTTCTGGACCTGCAGAATTAGTTTGCTTTTAAAACAACTTTATTGCGCACTTGGTGACAACTTCGTAATATAAACTTGATTTATTATATCGTGGTTTTTGTTTGGTCATTTTCTTAGGACTTGTTTCTTTAGATACTGCTGCTTTCTTACCGTTCATTTTTCTTACTTAGCTAAATTTCTTAGGCGTATTGAATGAATTTGTTATTGGTAAAAAATTCGAGGTTGCGTCACCGACATGCTATGTAAATAGTACTCGGAGTGCTAGTAGATAAAAACTTAACTAATGATATTGGTATTCAGTTACAAATTATGCAGTAATTTTTGATAGGTACTAAAGTTAGTTTGAAAACCAGCTGTCCTCACTGACTGACATTTTCTTCAAAATTCTATTTTTTTTTTCAGCATCGGATCAGCTGTTGTGCCATGAAAAGGTAATAGACAGATAGACTAAAATACTTTAACAGGCAAGGACATGGTTTCACAAACATTCATTTTCTAAATTATTATATTGTACAAAATATTTTTTTTTAACCCCCGACCCAAAAAGAGGGGTGTTATAAGTTTGACGTGTGTATCTGTGTGTCTGTGTATCTGTGTATCTGTCTGTGGCATCGTAGCGCCTAAACGAATGGACCGATTTTAATTTACTTTTTTTGTTTGAAAGGTGGCTTGATCGAGAGTGTTCTTAGCTATAATCCAAAAAAATTGGTTCAGCCGTTTAAGAGTTATCAGCTCTTTTCTAGTTTTCTTGTAGAAAAGAAGGTTAGATAACCGTTAGGTTCATAATATTATGTCAATTGACAAATGTCAAGCTGTCAAGATGGACGTTGCCTAAATACATAATTATTTATTTGAAAATGATGTTTTGGAAAACTCAGATACTTCAGATCGTAGGCGTGGAATAGTCCAAGAAAATCAGTCAGCTGTTTGAAAGTTATCAGGTCTTTTCGGTCTTTTCTAGTTACTGTACCTTCACTTGTCGGGGGTGTTATAAATTTTTAATTTACACTTGTTTGTAATTTTTTTAACAGCCTTGACTTTATAGCCATTACGAACGGAATATTATTCCTAACTCTAAGAAGAAATGCTTTATTACCAAGCCTTATCAGATAATAATTAATAATTATCATGTTTGTACTTACTGTTATACCTTACCTCTTTTTCACCAAGAAATTCTTTTAAAGCAGTAAATTCTAGACTTAGCCCAAAGGATATAGTAGTTTTATTCCATAATTCATGAACATTAGTACTTATAGAGGAAATGTGAAACGATCAAATAAATAACCCTATAATACCCCCGGGGTAAGATAGGCAGTAGTGATAAAATTATGTGTATCCTGTATCCGATATGAGCTGCAGTAACCAAGGAATGTTACGAGCATATATGAGTAAGTTATTGAATTATGGATAGAGTTACAACTTACAACTGATTGAGATTCGTATGAATTACTATTATTTTTTATTGGTTTCGTCTTGTGGTTCGCTCTGCGCGTTCTTCTCTATTACTACAGAAAAAATTGCATATTTTGGATGCAAAATAATGTACATCAATGTATTTTGGTAGGACTCGGCTGATTTTCATTTCTAGTGCCATGATAAAGTTATATACAAAGTTTCATTGATGTACATATTTTGTCGCAAAACGTTTATATTTAATTATTAACGGTCTTATTTTACTTGTACTGTATGATTGGAATGAAACACTAAATAATGAATAAGTGAATGAAATATACCTACCTACTTTTATTGTGAACCATAGTACAGTACAGAGAAAGCACAAAAATAGGCAGGTACAATTTGTAGGCAATACTAATAAAGATATCTTAGCTTCGATGCTGTGGCTGTTGACTATTTTCTTCATCTATTAGTGGTACCCAAGTGTAAACTTGGATTCTTGGTTAAGACTTAGGAGTTTTAAGATTCCCGATTTTATTCACCGAACTCCATCGCAAGAAGCTACAAACAAGCTGTTAAGACAAAATGGCACCCATGTATACTGCTGCAATCTCCAACTCAAAGGAAACTAAAATGCATTGCCAGCTCTTTAAGAATTGGTTAAACCATTATATGCGGCGTCAGTTTTCCCTTCCACCTATATGGGTACCTTCAAGTCAAGAGTGAATAGGCAACTTCTAGGCAAGCGCGCTCCATCTTAGGCTGCATCATCACTTGCTGGCAGGTCTGATTGCAGCCAAGCGCTAGTCTATATAATTTAAAAAAAAATGCCTAATAATAATCCGCTCTATATCTATCGTTGATTTAAGGGCACATCGTTGATGGAAGCTATAACAAATTGCTGCAGAAGATTTGCACTCATCCGCCCCAGCTTTGCACAGGCACAATGTAGATTCTAATGTGGTGTGGTATTTCATATTTCAAAAGAATAAGACAGTGTTTTCGATGCAGAGAAGCCGTTGTGTAACCCGCCCTATATTTTTCTACAAACCTTTGCACTTATGGTATCATCCACCCCGGCAGCCAATAAAAACCTTTTTATTGCGCCGTCATCAGGGACCATTCCGAACAGTTTGCGACGTGACCTAGAGAAGGTACCACTCGGCAATAATAGGTAATTTTATGTATCTACCCAATACTCTTGATAGGATATAACTTTTGGTGGGACGAAGCTGCAAGATTATTTACTTTCTTTTTCCTTATCTAAAAAATATAAGTACAAATAAGTCCTGCCTCACTGAATCATCAATGTTGAGAACTCTGGGACTTAGAAAGCTGAAATTTTACACCGGTGTTCGCTCTATAATGTAGATAGTGAGGTTGGATTTTTCAAAATTGCTTTCAGTAGATAGAAATGTAAGGTAGAGAAGGGAAAATAGATTAGGTGTAGATTTTTCATTGAGTTCGGTGTTCGACTAAATGATAACACTCGTAATTTGGTCACATTAATGCCCCTTTCTCTGAAGAAACGTAATCCAATTGTGCTTATTGATCAACGTTGAATCAAGTCTGTAAATAGCTGCTCTTTGGTTGTAAGTAGGTACTCAATTTGGCTGTTTACAAGGCCTTGCCTTTGTCGTTAGTCTCGGTTACTACCTAGTTCCACCTTAAACTTGGGTACCTACCTGCTCTAGCGTAGTAGCCTTAAGACGGTAACTCCGTGATGGAACGAACTATGCATTTGAATAATAAAATTATTACCTACCACAAATATGCTAGATTTAAGAATAATCCAATCTTACTCAGAATAATTCTTCTTCTAGTGCCATCTTTTATCAGATGCTGGCAATCATTAAGGTTAGCTACATTTTATTCACCGCTGTTCTAAACAGTGACCTTGTATTCATCCTGAACCACTGGTGGAGGTTCTTTAGCTATGGTCTCGTCTATTGTCCCTCGTCTATGGTCAGGCCTACGTTTGCTCTTTATCTTGCCTTGTATAATGAGCTCTTAGAATAATGAATTCACAGAAATCTAAACAAAGTAATAGAAATGGTATCCACTGTAATTTATGCAACGACAATGTGTAGTATCTTATAATGTATCTATACAATAAAGCACCGTGAATGACAGACAGACAACACCCTTAACGAGGAGTAAACTGATGAACTAGGTGTGAAAGGATGAAAATACATTTCATGAGTAGTACTTACTAGGTAGTAAGAAAAATGAAAATGCCTTATAAATTTTTATACGTTTATTATAAGATACATTTTCTAAATTAAGCTCGGCGCCCTGTACATTAGTTGTGATTAACACACACCATTAATCATAAAGTCAAACCACCCTAACCCTAAAGTCACCCCCCATTTCTCACACCGACGCGCCACACTGTATCATCTTTAGCAAGATATGAAAGTGAATAATCTACCCATTTTATAAGAGAAAAGAGAAAGTAGTAGATATACTATAAATATCTACAATCTACATACACACGTACGTACGTATATTCTCTCTTCAAAAGCTTTCTAGTAGGAAACTCACCTGTGTTTCCTACCAATTACAATCTTTTAAACAAGACAAAATAGGCATCTTCCAGGTAAACGCGTTCCATCTTAGGCCACATCATCACATTCCATCAGCTGTGATTGCGGTTAAGCATGTGTATAAAATAATAGTGAAAAAAAAAGGTAGCCTAAACAGGGCTTATGTATAGCTGCCCTTCAATCATGGATATGCGAAGACACACTGGAGTTCATGGAGTCAAGATAGGGGCTTCTTTAGTGGACCGTTCAGACGACGTATTGTGTCATAACCTTACGCAAATGTCGTTTGAATTGTCTTCGAAAGAAGCCCCTATCTGTCTTTACTATGAATTCCATTGTTAGTGAGAGATGTGTGTGAAACACCACTAATAGGATCACTCAATTTTCATAGCCTAATCTCATTTATTTCTCTCTGTATTATTTATATCTCATTTAATCTGTATTATTACTTTCTGAATAAATTTTATTTCTTGGAGAGAAAAGTGTTCAATGAGCTAATTATTCTTTTTACTAAAAGAAGTACTTTAATAAAAGAAGTAAGTATCATAATATTATTGCTCCTTTAATATGCTTTTTATCCTCAATGTTCATCTTTAGCATTATAAGGTTTTCAAGCTATCCAGTTTTGCAACTACAGTAATCATTTTAGTTGGTTATATAATTTTCCTCCAGGGAGTCATTTTGCATTTTCATAATTATGATAATAAAGAAAGTTTAGTTTTGTTACCAACTAATTTACCGAGGTAATAAAAAGACGCGCAGATGGAAGCATAATATTTCATAGTGGGGAACTTTATTTCTCTTCTCTTGTTTACTTATGATAGTAGAGCAGTTAAATTAAATGTGAGAGAGAAAACTTCTTTGGGTATCTGCTCAACTGGTGAAATATGGCAGCCTGTTCCGTATAACCCTTGCCATTTTTTTTCTTTTTATTCGAATTAATTTTACAGGGCTCTTACATTTTTTAACTCGCCAAACTCCCCATTATCGGGCCGCGAGGCATCGTAAAGGTCTGCACTCCTACAAAATCTAAACTCCTCGTTCCATACGAAGAGATACCCTTCCACATTTCTAAAGCTGCCCACGCACTTGAACTGCACTGCAGCGGAACTGCGCGTCGCGTCAGCGCCCCGCACGATATTGTCTCCAGCCGCGACGCGCGTACGTCACTGCCGCGCGGCACCTTAATGCTAACTGCTAGACTATGGAATGCCCTTCCGGTATCCTTTACCCCGCCAGTTAACTTACAACATTGAGAAATTCAAAAAAAGAGTGAATATTCACCTTCCAGGCAGGTGTGCTCTACCTTAGGCTGCAACATCACCTACATTTGATGTAATTGCAATCAAGCTCATGCCTAGCTATTTAAAAATCCTACATTTGTTTGGTAGAGCGAAGCTTAAAGCGGCATTTGTGATTCCAGTCCACCTTCTAATGCAACATTTTAGAGTGGACGGGAATTAAAGCAAAAGTCCACAATCTTAGACGCATAGCAGAACATCCACATTTCAGTGGATATAGGTAATATATTGTAACGAATATAATGAGGTCCCCAGCCACTACAAGTACAAATCACACTAATATTATAAAGGCGAAAGTTTGTATGTGTGTGTGTGTGTGTGTTTGTTACTCCTTCACGCAAAAACTACTGGACGGATTGGGCTGAGAATGGAGATAGATTATTCTCTGGATTAGCACATAGGCTACATTTTATCCCGGAAAATCAAAGAGTTCCCACGGGATTTAAAAAAAACTACTTCCACGCGAACGAAGTCGCGGGCATCAGCTAGTACAATATAATATGCTCTGAATATTTTAGTCGCCATGTTATGTCGTCGAAATCAGTGAGTTTGGGGATGTTAGTATCAGAGCATGCCATTCCCATCCATATACCTAAATAGTAACGAATCTATTTACTCAAAACTTTTCACGCATAATTCTAGCGTTTTGCTTTGCACATACGAAGCGAAATGCTAATTCGATAAGTACCCATTTAAAGTAAATTGTGCCCGATTTGAATAAATGCTTTGAGTTTGAATTTCATGATAATAGGATACAATTCTGATCTTCCGAAAAACCTAGAATGGGTATATTATATACATTTTGAGCCTCAATAGCTCAACCGGTAAAGGAGTGGACTGAAAACCGAAAGGTCGACGGTTCAAACCCCGCCCGTTGCACTATTTTCGTACCTACTCCTAGCACAAGCCTGACGCTTAGTTGGAGAGGAAAGGGGATATTAGTCATTTAACATGGCTAATATTCTTTAAAAAAAAAATTCATTATACATATAGTATACCGTATGTCAGTGAGCTATTTTTTAAGCGATTGTTAATTGCTTTCGAAGTGGTGACATGAACACTATAGATTGGTTTTCCATTATTAATTTATTTTATTTTTAGCCGTTAAAAGTAAACGGAGCTTACAATAGAATAGCAGTGTTAAGCACACGATCCTTAAGCGGCCACGCAAAAAAAAAAAACATCTAAAACTTTATTTCTCATTGCAAGCCATATTACATAAGCTGAACTTAGTTTAGAAATTTCTGCTAGCAGCAAAAGTTGCGTAGTTTTACTGTTATAACTCTGTTGTTTTATTTTTTAGCTGTAGCCTAGTTGCGTTTGTGAAATTGTAAATACAGATTTCATAATATTATAAACTTATTTTGAAAATTAGGGTCTTACTTATTAAGGTTTATAAACTGATAGACGCGAACCGCTGGTCATGTAGGGATCCCATAGCCCTCTTCTAGGAATTTCCACACGATCTTGCGCCTCCTGAATCTAGCGGTTCCCTGCGACTCGTTTGATGTCGTTTGTCCAAACAGTGGGGGTCTTCTAACACTGCTCTTTTCGGTGCGAGATCATTCTAGTACCTTGAGACTCAAACGTCTATCGGTTTTTAACCCCCGACCAAAAAAGAGGGGTGTTATAGGTAAGTTTGACGTGTGTATCTGTATATCTGTGTATCTGTCTGTGGCATCGTAGCTCCTAAACTAATGAACCAATTTTAATTCAGTTTTTTTATGTTTGAAAGGTGGCTTGATCGAGAGTGTTCTTAGCTATAATCCAAGAAAATCGGATCAGCCGTTTGAAAGTTATCAGCTCTTTTCTAGTTACTGTAACCTTCACTTATCGGGGGTGTTATAAATTTTTAATTTACACTTGTTTGGACTATGTGCCATGCCCATTGCCACTTCAGTATTGCAGCTCGTCTAGCTATTTCAGTTGATCTGGTGAGACTATAAATCTTCTCATTTTCTTCAATTCTTTCACCATTTGAAAGGTATATTATTTGAAATGAACATAGGTTATACATAATGCATATCATGCTGATCACAAATTATATTTTTGTCTAATCTGAAACTTAATATTAGGTACGTAGGTAGGTATTATAATTTATAATATTACAGATATACTTTAATTTCTTCCTCGGGATAAAAGTAAAATTTAAAATCATTTATATGCCTTGTATCGATTGGCCATTGAGTTTCGACTTAAATTTCTTAGGACGCGGCCATAATTTAATTTAGTTAATGAAATTCCTGTTGCATTTTCCAATTAATTGGAAATCCAATTAAGAATTTAACACATCCAATAACGGTTTATCGGCTTGTTCGTATGTACGAGATATTACGCTCTCAGTTTTATGTGAATTACTTTTTGAATTTGCTCCAAAAATCGAAAATTAATCGAGCGCCAACTGCCAAGCTGTGTTCTTTCGATACGAAAAATTAAATATTAAAATAATGGATCGTTTCACCAATAATTTTATTATACTACAATATATATTGATTAAATGATTTAACGCTTGCATTATGTTTGTTCAACGTATGAAGAGAAGACAATCATTTTTAACCCCCGACCCAAAAAGAGGTGTTATAAGTTTGACGTATGTATCTGTGTATCTGTCTGTGGCATCGTAGCTCCTAAACTCATGAACCAATTTTAATTTAGTCTTTTTTGTTTGAAATGTGGCTTGAACGAGAGTGTTCTTAGCTATAATCCAAAAAAATCGGTTCAGCCGTTTGAAAGTTATCAGCTCTTTTCTAGTTACTGTAACCTTCACGTGTCCCCTGTTATAAATTTTAATTTACACTTGTATTCTAGTAAACTGTTAAAATATAGACTGGATATTATGAAAATGTGATTATTAAGTACGCGAGCACCGAATGAAGTATACTTATCAGCTGTTAAGTGGTATAAAACTTTTTCTATTGCTTTTAACAGTAGAATAATAGATGGTGCGGACAGCTTCTGCCATGCGCGCGTTTTAGTGTTTTTACTGGAACGTTAAAATAACTTACCTGTCACACAGGGGCGTGATGGACGGTGCAATTTTTCAGTTTACCTTTACATTGGGCCCGCACTGTTACTGTTTTATGCTTCGTTAGTTTGGAACTAACAGGTGCATGAATAACAACGGATGAACGAAATGGTTTTCTTTTAAAAATAATTTATATCTGTAAACTTCATCTTTTTCATTTAGAGCCTCAATAGCTCATCGGTGAAATTCCGAAAGGTTGGCGGTTCAAATTCCATCCGTTGCACTATTATCGTACCTTCTCCTTGAACAAAACGTATTTAAAAAGGGGAATATTAGTCATGATTAACATTGGTGATATTCTTTAAAAACAATATCTCACAATAACAAGTGTAAATTAAAAATTTATAACACCCCCGACATGTGAAGGTTACATACAGTAACTAGGAAAGAGCTGATAACTTTCAAACGGCTGAACCGATTTTCTTGGATTATAGCTAAGAACAATCTCGATCAAGCCACCTTTCAAACAAAATAAGTTAAATTAAAATCGGCTCATTAGTTTAGGAGCTACGATGCCACAGACAGATACACAGATACGCACGTCAAACTTATAACACCCCTCTTTTTGAGTCAGGGGTTAAAAAGAAAAGTCCTGGCTAGTAAAATCGTAATAAACAAACATATTATTAAATTAGAGCAGGTAACGCGTTTGGACTCACTAGTGATTCTTATCTCGTAGCGGTAATAGGGTGAGAACACTAATAACTTGGATAAGGTGTCATTATTTTCTTTCGAACACACAAAGGTTAGTTCCGATATTTATTATTGGGTATCCAATATTCCGCCTCTTGCTCCCATTTACACGATCTATAATACTCGTCATAAGTACCTAATAAGATTTATGTGGTTGTTCATTGTTTTTCTAACATTTCTTAGTTCAACGCTTATCTACGGACGGGAGTGGAATGGGATCGCGTGGAACAGGCGGCTGAGTTTGTTGTGGACTCTTCTCAAATTTGGGCGCTTTTGGAACCCTCGTAGCTTTAGTTTTAAGTTTACTTTCAAATCTAACAAATCTGACAAACAAAAGTTGTGCAATAGTACCTACTTTGAATGAATGATTTTGACTTTGACTTTAATCTGTTTCAATAAAAATATCAACTCAGATTTGTTTAGTATGTAATACGGTTTTTTGTAAAGGTAAATGAAACAAAACATCTCAAAGAGGTCGCGGCGTGGTATAGTCCGATATCGGTGCTATGTTAATTTGTTAAAGATCCGTGAATTTCCACTATTCGCTAAATAATATTTGATAAACAGAGTCTTAAGACACAGTCAATGATTTTAAGGTAATTGCTATTTGACAAATCGCAAAAATGCTGTACTTTGAAGTAAATTGTTTATTTTTCTAAAGCATTAACAGCTATTAAATACATGCAATTAAAAACTTCAGTTTGTGAAGATTATAAGGGCCTTTTTTAATTTAGTATACATTATCCCAATAATAAAAAAAAACCAAGTTGAAAACATTGCTGTTCGCAACTTGTTCTGTAAAAGTTTTCTTTAACATCTTGATACTTTGAAGCCAACCTCCAGAAAATGATATGTTTAGGTTTAGCAATCAATTTTAACTGTTAGTTTTATACTAAATGTTTTTCGTTTCTTAAATAATCTAAAACTAACCAAAAAACTTCCTGTGCTATTTATTTTCTTGCAGGCGCTCTATGGAATTCAGTGTCCACTGGACTGTCATGGCGGAAGGACTGTGCGCGTCATTTCGTCGCAAAATATTATTTAAAATGAATATAAGCTTATTATTTTTGAATGAAAGTTGTGTTTATAATCGTTGAAAAATAAAATAGGGATTTTTTCATTTCTAAATGAAGCCTGCTTATATACTAAATTTTATTCTAAAGTTACGGTTTTACCAGGTAAATACTCGGAGGTTGTCATAGATTATGATGACAGATAGTAAGTGTTCTAAATAGGTATTATACCTATGTTAGGAGATAGCGCGCCTCGTTCCGGGTGCCGTGTTCCGAAATGGATTTCGTAGTAGTGCAAGTTTGGTGCAAGCCCCACATGACGGAGGGGTATGCGTCAGGCATTTCCTGTGTACAAAAAAAAGACCTATATTTCGGATCCATATTTCATCACTGACAATATGCACTATTCAAAGACTGTTCTTCAAGCATTGAGGAATTTTGGACAGAGACATCTCGAAGGTTCCCGAAGGCTGCCTGAGTTAGATTTGTCGGCTAGCTAGCTTTTTTCGAAATTGGACTTACTTAGCTGGATTGTGTGTTAGAGATTTCTTATGAGATATTATATGTACATAATATAACCATCATAAGGAAGCTCAGATTCATGCTGCGGGCAATGGGGAGAGCCTAAAGGTTGGAACGCCATTTCGGCGGCCGTGTTTCCTGCCATATATACCATAGATACCTGCAAGCCAAGAGTGAATAGGCATCTTCCAGGTAAGCGTGCTCCAACTTGGACTTCATCATTGCTTTCTTTAAAGCATGATTGTCGTCAAGCGCAAGCGCAAAGATTCAGGCGGCGCAAACCCGTAGCATGTGGAAGACCCTATTAAAGACCTATGTTCACTGTGGACGTCTGTCGGTTGATGTTGATGATTATGTCTTTAGTGCAAGTAGTTCAGTAGTTTCAGAGTTTATCGATAACAAACAAACAAACCTTTCCTCTTCATAATATATGTACTTAGTAGCGCAAACTTGGAAAAAATCTCGTGGAAACTCTTTGATTTTCCGAGATAAATGTCATTTTACCTGGCAGCCCTAATCAATTTTATCACTGATAATAATAACTAATTCATAACCGTTAAAACTAAGAGTCAAAATCTCGTTTTTCTAGTCGAGTTCCGTAGGCTCTTTGAACCCACCGCATTATTATCCCAAGAAAACCTACCATTAGATGTAGGAATAATGGAAAGAGGTCACAACCCTCAGCAATAAAGAATACGATGCGGAGAGAGATGTCACTCTCAAGGTCTTTAAATGTATCCATGCAAAAAACCACGTCGACTGGTTGCTCCGTTGCAGCGTGATTGAATATTAAACCAACAAACACACTTTCGCATTTGAAATATGGCCAGTGATTATAAGAAACAGTTTAAATCTCTCTCTGCTCTCCGAGAGACGTTAGGCAAAGTGAACACGAATTATGACACTTCTGTGTTCTTATACAAGCTTAGGTCTCTCAATTTTGTCAATTAATGTCAAATTTCTTTCTCAGATCAAAACCTAGTAAGTGGTTTAAATTCAAGAGAAGTTTAGGCCGTAGTCTTCAACAAGAAACTCGGCGGTTGCTCTTTTCAAAGATTTGATATACAATATTAAATTGCTTAAAACGCACATAACTGAAAAGTTAGTAGTGCGTGATTCCAGGATCGAACCCCCGACCTTCGATTAGGAGGCGGACGTTCTAACCACTAGGCTATGACAGTTTTTAAATTAAAGGGGTTTAAATATTTTAGTGTGAAGACTGGCCTACACATTTATTCATTAGATGTGCATCACTTTCTTTTTTAGGGTTCCGTACCTCAAAATGAAAAACGGAGCTCTTAAAGGATCACTTCGTTGTCTGTCCATTTGTCCGTCCGTCCGTCAAGAAAACCTATACAGTACTTCCCGTTGATCTAGAATCACGAAATTTGTTCTCGGATTTATTCCTTTACTTGGGCTATGAGAGTTGAGACCTATCTACCTGCCCATAATTCTAGGTTAACGGGAAATACCCTATCGGTTTTCTTGACAGACACGACAGACGGACAGACGGACAGAAAGACAGACAACAAAGTGATCCTATAAGGGTCCCGTGTTTCCTTTTGAGATATGGAACCTTAAAAACATTATGTAAGTATGCAAAGTATTTCCCTTGCAAGCCATATTTAACAGTTGACATGTAGAGGTCATTGACTTTTCCTATCTTACTTTTAAGTTTTAATGCATCATTAAGTATTTACTGTTTTGACATGGTATTTAGATAATGGGTGATATTTATTTTATTTTATCTAATTCCTTTGAAAAACTTAGTAAGGCGCATTAATCTATAAAAAACCTAGCCAGTTCATAGACTTACTATGTTTTAAAATGGTCAAAGCGACTTACTAGCTTTTAATTTTACTTTAATGTGGGTGTCCTTACAATACAACGGGACATACTATGAAAGTTAGGCTTATGACATAAAACGATTTTCGGAAAAATGACATTTACTTTGTTTTGATATGGGGCGGTCGATATAATTAGGTACTAGGGTAAAGGCTCAAGTAAATGAACAGATTGGACGTTTTTACATGTATTAAGAGCTGGAATAAAAAACCGGCTGATATACCTTTTTTAAATATTTTCTTACAAATTCTTACACTTTTTTCAATTTCAATTTCAAAACCGTGTTCCGTTCAAACCGTTCAAAAGTGCGTGTGCGTGCGTCCATGTGTGTGTGTGAGTGTGTGTGAGTATATACTTGTCTGTATGTTTGTACGAGTGTTTGTTAGTGTGGTATTGCGTTGTATAACCACATGAGTAGCGAACAGAGTCAAAGCTTCATACAAGCGCGCTACGATAGGTACACTACTACAAGCTTGAGGCGCGTGTGTGCGTGAGCACAGGCGCTACGTCGCGTACGGAGAGAAATCGGTTTATACCGGCTCGGCCTGTGCTCAAGCTAAGGGGCTGCAGTACACGTCGCGCGTCGTGTTTTCATTTAATTTAATGTTAATGATAATAATTTAAATAGTGTTTAAAATCTATTTTCTTGAACTGTCATAGATTTTGTTCAAAATCAATATCTGAGGATCCCTAGGATCACAAAACAGGAAATTGTTACCAAATTTAAAAAAATCGACGCCATTTTGAAATTCTTTGTTAATTGACCGATTTCGTTCAAAATCGATATTTAGAGCTCCCTGGGATCACAAAATAAGAAACTGTTACCAAAATTTAAAAAAGTCGACGCCATTTTGAAATTCTTTGTTAATTGACCGATTTCGTTCAAAATCGATATTTAGAGCTCCCTGGGATCACGAAATAAGAAACTGTTACCAAAATTTAAAAAAGTCGACGCCATTTTGAAATTCTTTGTTAATTGACCGATTTCGTTCAAAATCGATATTTAGAGCTCCCTGGGATCACGAAATAAGAAACTGTTACCAAAATTTAAAAAAGTCGACGCCATTTTGAAATTCTTTGTTAATTGACCGATTTCGTTCAAAATCGATATTTAGAGCTCCCTGGGATCACGAAATAAGAAACTGTTACCAAAATTTAAAAAAGTCGACGCCATTTTGAAATTCTTTGTTAATTGACCGATTTCGTTCAAAATCGATATTTAGAGCTCCCTGGGATCACGAAATAAGAAACTGTTACCAAAATTTAAAAAAGTCGACGCCATTTTGAAATTCTTTGTTAATTGACCGATTTCGTTCAAAATCGATATTTAGAGCTCCCTGCGATCACAAAATAAGAAACTGTTACCAAAATTTAAAAAAGTCGACGCCATTTTGAAATTCTTTGTTAATTGACCGATTTCGTTCAAAATCGATATTTAGAGCTCCCTGGGATCACGAAATAAGAAACTGTTACCAAAATTTAAAAAAGTCGACGCCATTTTGAAATTCTTTGTTAATTGACCGATTTCGTTCAAAATCGATATTTAGAGCTCCCTGGGATCACGAAATAAGAAACTGTTACCAAAATTTAAAAAAGTCGACGCCATTTTGAAATTCTTTGTTAATTGACCGATTTCGTTCAAAATCGATATTTAGAGCTCCCTGGGATCACGAAATAAGAAACTGTTACCAAAATTTAAAAAAGTCGACGCCATTTTGAAATTCTTTGTTAATTGACCGATTTCGTTCAAAATCGATATTTAGAGCTCCCTGCGATCACAAAATAAGAAACTGTTACCAAAATTTAAAAAAGTCGACGCCATTTTGAAATTCTTTGTTAATTGACCGATTTCGTTCAAAATCGATATTTAGAGCTCCCTGGGATCACAAAATAAGAAACTGTTACCAAAATTTAAAAAAGTCGACGCCATTTTGAAATTCTTTGTTAATTGACCGATTTCGTTCAAAATCGATATTTAGAGCTCCCTGGGATCACGAAATAAGAAACTGTTACCAAAATTTAAAAAAGTCGACGCCATTTTGAAATTCTTTGTTAATTGACCGATTTCGTTCAAAATCGATATTTAGAGCTCCCTGCGATCACAAAATAAGAAACTGTTACCAAAATTTAAAAAAGTCGACGCCATTTTGAAATTCTTTGTTAATTGACCGATTTCGTTCAAAATCGATATTTAGAGCTCCCTGGGATCACAAAATAAGAAACTGTTATCAAAATTTAAAAAAGTCGACGCCATTTTGAAATTCTTTGTTAATTGACCGATTTCGTTCAAAATCGATATTTAGAGCTCCCTGCGATCACAAAATAAGAAACTGTTACCAAAATTTAAAAAAGTCGACGCCATTTTGAAATTCTTTGTTAATTGACCGATTTCGTTCAAAATCGATATTTAGAGCTCCCTGGGATCACAAAATAAGAAACTGTTACCAAAATTTAAAAAAGTCGACGCCATTTTGAAATTCTTTGTTAATTGACCGATTTTGTTCAAAATCGATATTTAGAGCTCCCTGGGATCACAAAATAGGAACCTGTAACCAAAATTTAAAAAAGTTGGCACCATTTATAATTCTTTCTAAATTGACTGATTTCGTTCAAAATCGATATTTAGATCTATCGATCGATATTTAAAGATCGATATTTAAACTAGGCAATCACAACAAAAACAAACTTTACCATCTTGTTGAACAAATAACTATTGTTAATTAAATTGTATCCTCCAGTGCCAGCCCTACCAAAATAGTTATAAATTTTGCTCGCTTCTTAGAAGCTTTGCCTCTGTTTGCTACTCTATGGTATAACACCATGTTAGTAAATCTTAGTATATTTTTAACCGACTTTAAAAAAAGGAAGAGGTTCTGAATTCGTTGGTATCTTTTTTTTTATGTATGTTCCCCGATTACTCAAAGACGCCTGGACCGATTTGGATTTTTTTTTTGTTTGATAGGGTATACTTTGCAAGTGGTCCCATATAAATTTGGTAAAGATCTGATGAATATCTTTGAAGATGGAGAACAGAACTCCTCAATGGATAAGAGCAAATTCAATTTTTTTTTTAATGTATGTTCACCGATTGCTCAAAGACGCCTGGACCGATCTGGATTTTTTTTTTTTGAAAAGCTAGGTATACTTTGCAGGTGGTCCCATATAAATTTGATGAAGTTCTGATGAATATCTTCTGAGATGGAGAACAGAACTCCTCAATGGATAAGAGCAAATTGCTCGCGATCAGTGTAATTGCTTAGTAAACAGTAGGGTTTTAGCTGGGCATGGCATATTATTATAGTACAGTGGGGCCACTAAAAATTTTGAAATAAAAAATTTTCAAAATAAAAATAAAACCGACTTCAAAAACCACAATAACTTAAATTATTTTTTACTTTTTAGTGTTTGTGATTTTGAAGTCGGTTTTATTTTTCTTTTGAATTTTTTTTATATTTATTCTGGTATTCTGCTTTCTTGGATATGGATCCCTCTTGGGTATCCCCATTTCTCTCTGTCTTTGGTACTATCAAGCTAATTTTCTCTCGCGATTTGCACAATAGCATTAGACCAACGCGTCTTCGGTCTACCTACCTGTCTTTCTTTCATCTGTAAAAATCGATACAATATGACCATTTGCATTTCAGTTTTAGGGCATGTCTCAAGGTGTCTGTAGGCTTTGTCTTTTTTCTTATGTCTTCAATTCTCACTTTGAATATTTTTTGCTTAATTTATGCACCTTGCCATCGCCCTTTAGCAAGTCACTATTTCTTTTTATATTCTTTGTCTGGACCCATGTTTGGCTGGCATAGGTAAGGCATGGCAGGATGCATGTATCTATAACGGATCTTTTAAGATGTACTGGGTAAGCTCCTTTCATTCTTTCCTTTTGTGCCCAGTAAAACAAGCATACTCGGGCTACTTTGAGAACCCATTAGCAGCTAACAGCAAGGCCTGGACTCAAATTTTTATATGTGGAAGCTGTATTTCCTCGTTGCGTTTATGAGCAAATAAGAATAGTTAACTACTTTTACTAAAAAAAAATTTTATAATTTGGCGCAAACCATCTAAACACCATGATGATTATTATTTCTGCATTGTGAATATTACCAGAAGAAACAGCAAAAAAAATTGTTCCAAGCGGCTCTATTGTAACTTGCAGTCTTCTAAAACAGGTTTTATTTATTATTATTATGTAAAATAGTTTTTGATTTATCGCGCAAAATGTAGAAAAAAATATACAATAAGTCAAAAACTGAAAATCTGACATTTTTTTTTAAATTCCAAGGCGAAAATATACTTAAGAATTTATTAATAGGAATCGAGAGTTTATGCACTAGATAGAGTTCGTTCATTCACTGAAATTCCCAGTTCATTTACTGGCAATTTATCCTTTTGTTAAATAAAATAATTTATAATAATTAATACCACGCATTTTTTTGCGTTTTTGATATTTAAATAATTTAAGAGTGTATACCTACTGTGTATAGACACAGATAAAAAAAAAAAAAAAAATTATATATAGAACGATTCTCATATATCTTAATTTTAGGTCAAAGTCAGGGTAGTCCTTATTCGTTCATGTACTGGATCTTTTACCCTCCTACGTCAAAATACTAAAAGTCCGCGTAAATTTCGCAGATTGAAATGTCTGCTTGATTAATTGTCAATAGAGGGTCATGACATGTCAAAATTGCTAGTTTGAAGGGGAAATCGTCAATGTCATTCGCATAGGTTTTCCTCTTAACATCACAATACAATAAGATGTGGCATTGACTGTGTCTACTTAAGTATATTAAACATTGTAAGGCGGCTAGTGGAAACTTACGGTTAGTTAGATTTGTTATTGAACAAGATGCTGTGCTTTGACTCCACTCTTCTGCACCTTGGTCGTTTCGCCCTATAGTTGTTGGTCGTTCGTGCAATTTGGTCACTCGATGTTCCACCAGTTGCAGGTACCGTTAGGTAGTCCAGTCAAAGCACTCCCCATACCACCAGTCGGAGTTACTGGTGGCTAAACAAAACCACGTCTCCGTCTCTTTGTCCTCAGTATTCGATGAAGTCGATTGTGAATGTTGTGATAAAGTAGGTAGGTAATACGTCAAAGCTGTCTGCTCAGCCATTCATTGTTCCCGTATGGTGCCGTGTAGAATCCGATTAGGGTTTCGGTTTAATTAAACCCCCATACATCTTCCATTCGCCCGCTTCCATCTTAGAATGAATCATCACTCATCACGTGGTAAGATCGCAGTCTTGGACTAACGTGGCATTGATACACTATTCTTATTATAATAAATCCGAAAGTGTGTTTGTTTGTTTGTCTGTCCTTTAATTACGCCGTCCTTTAAGCAACGAATCGACAACGAACGGTGATTTTTTGGTATGGATATATTTAAAGACCTGGAGAGTGACATAAGCTACCTACTTTTTATACCGGAAACTTAAAAAAACACCATGGGATATTTAAAGAGCTAAAGGCCGATTCACACCAATTGCGTATACACGTGACATGTGCATAGTGGCACGTGAACCCATAGTCCTAACTGCACGCATTACGCCTACGTCAACGTTCACGCCACGCAAGCGGTATGCCATGTTTCATACAATTGCATACATTACAACGCAAAGGTACGCGCTACGTCTACGCTTACGCAGCCTGTGTGAACGAGCTCTAAATCTCGACGCAGTTGCTGCGGGCATTAGCTAATAGAAATTAAATAAAATTGAATAATGTCTGATTGAAACCTACAAAATTTCTCTGAAAACAGCTTAAAACACTGAGGGTTGAACTTTTCCGAATATTCACTCGATAATCGATGGAATATTTCGCTTTCCGCTCTCATTTACTCTCAACATGCTCTCAGCGCAGCCAACAGACTGAAAAATTAATTTGCTATTTCGCTAAACTGGTATCGATAAAATAATATTATACTCACGGCCGAATAATGAATCTTCTCTCAGAGCTCACATAATATTCTTGAGCGTCTTTAATATTTAACGTTTGATTTTGGCACTTTATCCTTACAACAATAAAATCAATAACATGGATGTAAGTAAGTAAAGTCAGAACTTTGTTCAAAGTCAAAAGACTGATGCTGCTTAGATTGATAGAAATAGCTTTCTGTGTAACAGTACCTACCTATAGGTTTCTAGGTAGACTATCTATAACTGTACTAAATTACAACAAATTTTTTAAAGTGGCTGGGACACACACACAGTCTAATCGGAGAGAAAGACAGGAGTCTGCAGGAAACTAGAGGAGTTCCTTGCTTTACTACGGAACCATAAAAACTGAATTTGAAAGGCAGATAAAGAAAAATACCGGCCAAGTGCGAGTCAGACTCGCGCACTGAGGGTTCCGTACTCGGGTATTTTTCCAACATTTTGCACAATAAATCAAAAACTATTTTACATAAACATAAATGAATATCTGTTTTAAAATGTACAGGTAAACCTCTTTCATATGATACCCCACTTGGTATAGTTATCTTACTTTGAAAATTGAAACACATTTTTTTTAATGATATAACCACAAATTCGCGCTTTTCAGATTTATTCCTGTATTTGTACTATAAGAACTGCCAAGTTCCCTGATTCTAGGTCAACGGGAAGTAGCTTATAGGTTTCTTAACAGACACGACGGACAGACAGACAGTATAAGGGTTCCGTTTTTCCTTTTGAGGTACGGAACCCTAATAATACAAAACTGGTACTTATCTATGATTTTGGATATGAAACCTAGCAGAAACTAAGCCTATAGTTAAAATGCATGAAAATTTTAGCTCCATACATAATGTAATTTCGTTCGAATTTCAGCCGGAGCAGCGCTGTGCTGACAAAAATTATGAGCCTCGCGATTTCGGCGACACTTAATCTCTTGGTTTACGATCTACTGCAGTGTTCTGTAGGTTTTATACCTACATCGTCTTTGTAAAGCTGATAAGTTCTTGTGAAATTTTTTATAAATATTTTTTACAACAAGGTTATGCAGTTAAATTGTATCATACCGTTATAATATTATGCTTACACATTTAGCCAATGCACATAAAGATGCTAAATTAGTTGGGATGATGGTGTCTTAACGTAAACTATACCGAGACGGTAACAATAGTTACAATAGGTACAAACTAGTTAATAGTAAATTCTATCATCCATACAAAATAAAGAAAAAAAACATTCCAATTTAAAAAATAGTAATTTTTGTCTTACATGGCGAAAGTAGGTACCTATAATATGTGGCATTCATGAAATCCAACAGTTTGGCTTACCGACCTATCTGCTTACGTTAGTCTAATTTGCGTGAATTACTCAGTGACAATAATTAGGTATTATGTAATACTAGCTGATACCCGCGACTTCGTTCGCGTGGATGTAGGTTTTTGAAATTCCCGTGGGAACTCTTTGATTTTCCGGGATAAAAAGTAGCCTATGTGCCAATCCAGAATATTATCTATCTCCATTCTAAATTTCAGCCCAATCCGTCCAGTAGTTTTTGCGTGAAGGAGTAACAAACATACACACACACATACAAACTTTCGCCTTTATAATATTAGTGTGATAGTGTGATTGGACTAACGAAAACTGATTAAATAATAATATGTATCTTTTCTTCCATGAAACTTTTTGATATTTATATTTCAGAGTCCTTGAATTTTTCTTGTATATTTTGAATTATACATATTCATAGTCACCGACTTCGCTGACGGAACGAATTGCTGACTCGAAACACCGATGCAAAGGGTGGCAATTTTTTGTTCTGAACGTTCACCACGAGGGAATTTCAGTTTGAGAGGCTGTGATCTCTTCTTCAACTTCGAACTTTTCGATACCTATCACTATATAATTTTTCTGACTCACTGACATACATTATTAGAAAGTAGCTCATGTAAATTTTACAGACGAATTTATAATGCATGCAAATTTTATTCATAAAAAAAAACATTGTGTAAAGGTCGCGATATAAAAACGCGTTCACTTTGATAGCGCTATAAAACTCCATGTCTCCTGTAGAGCGTGTTTTATACCTCAGGAGCTTTTATTAAGTGAAACCTATAAAGACTTGCGGTTTCTATGCGCACCTAAGGAAATACGGTTAAAAATATTTGGCTTTACAAGAGAAGATTACATTTTAATCAGTAGAGTTTATTCAGGCGTTGCGCCACTTTGATGATGATGATCATGACCAAACAGCAGTTCAACGAAGAAACCGGCCAAGTGCGAGTCAGACTCGCGCACTGAGGGTTCCGTACTCAGGTATTTTTTCCAACATTTTGCACGATAAATCAAAAACTTTTATTCATAAAAATAAATAAAAATCTGTTTTAGATGTACAAGTAAAGCCCTTTCATATGATACGTATATGCTGATATTCGCGATAGGTAATCCATATACATACTAATATTATAAATTCAAAAATGTGTCTGACTGTCTGTCTGCCCATGTGTTTCTATGTCTTTTCAGGGCCAATCCGTTTAACTGATGTTAATGAAGTGTACAGCGATAGCTTGCATTCTGGGGATGGATCTTTTTGTCTCGGAAATTCAAAGAGTTCGAGAGATTTTTAAAAAGCTTAATTCCACGTGGATGATGTCACGGGCACACATAATAAAAAGACACACATACACACATTCACATTTAATTATTGGTAGTTACTTATTATAGATACTCGTATATATTATTCGAAGTACCTGTAGAAAATTTTAAGTTCATAGCATTAGTAGTTACTGAAATAAGCAGCTGTGATGGATAGTTACAAAGTCGCACTATACGGGTTCTTTTCTTGAGATTTTAATACGGAACCCAAAAAATCAACATGCACGATCAAATTCATAGCTCAAAAGATAAACTGAGAGTGCCCTCCAGAATATCTTTCGTAATCGGAATCGATGCAAAAGAAGTAGCTTGCAATCGCATGTAATGCATACGAATTTAAACTCCACAGATATTCAATGGAACCTTCTAGTCCAGTGAGCTAGAATTCTCAGCTAACTGGTCTTTTGGGAAAATGGTGAGGTTTATTTATTGGGATTGTAAACTTAACGTATTTCCGATTACCCTCATGCGCTACCATTTCACTTTATAGAATCTTGAGTTTATGTGAGAAAATTTATAAATTTTAATACTATCTAGTTTCCATCCGCTTTGAATTGAATAGCAAGAAAACGTTTCGTCTTGGATCAGAATAGAGCTTTCCTGTAAAATATGTATTCGGGTGATAGGTATAAATAAACAGAACTCGTGTTTTAAAGGCAAAAGGGCACTCGAAGAACACTGCTCTTTGTAACTTAAAAGTAGCCTTTGTATTATACGACCGCGATACGACTTTTGAGTCGAGGATGCGTCGCTTTCGAGCCTTCCACGTTAGGAACTTGCAGTCGATGCCACATATTTTTAAAGTGTTAAGTATTGTAGCGCCAGTCGCTTCGACCATAACCCACGGAAGTCTATCTTAAATATGGATTTTGAGGTACATAAAAGTAACATTCGACACTTGCTCTTTCACACAGAAATGCAATATGAGTATTTGGAGGACAACTATTTCGATACGTGATTCTTAGCTAGGTATAGAAAGCAATCGATTGTACGTCACTAAGTTTTAAATTCTTTATAGGCAAGCGCTTGACCACAATCACACCTCATGGAGAGTGATGATTGGAATAGGATGGGATGCGTTTACCTAGGAGATACCTTTCCTCTCTTGTTTTAAGGATACCCGGATTGTAATTAGTAGGAAACACAGATCGTGGAAGTGACACACAAATATGTCACTCGATTGTATGCAGTATCGGCCTGGTCGCGGATTCTGGTCGTACATCTCAAATGCCCTCCACATTTCTATTAAAAGAAATCTATAAAATGTCGTCTCGCGGTCGCATAGCTCAAAGTCTACCTTCTTCTTCTTCTTCTTCTCTCTGGGCTGGTTTCCGCACTTAAACGTTTCCGTCTGTTGTGCGTGCGTTGCCCCTCCCCGCCGAAGTCTTCACTCCAGCCATCCAAGCTCGCTCCAGAAGCCAAGTAGACCGCCCAGGTTGCCGAGGACTTCATGGAGTGAGGTTGGGGAACCCAAATGGCGTTCTCGTTGTTCTGCCACGACCATGCACTCCAGGAGCACGTGTGTCGGCGTCTCATCGACCTCCATGCAGGCCCTGCACAGAGGACTGTCGGTAACACCTATAACGAAAAGGTGTTTGTTTAGTGGGCTATGCCCTGTTATGAGTCCCACCACCTTCCTAAGTTTACCTTTGTCCAGGCGGAGTAGTTTGTTAGTTTGTCGTATATCTATGTTAGGGAAAGCCTCTTTGGCTTGCCTGCAGTCAGTTGCGTTTGCCCATAATTGGGAATGCTCCTTAAGTGTTAGTTCATGCAACCAAGTTTTATACTCACTGAAGGGTATGGGTACAATAGGCTGAGGCCCTGTCACCTTCAGCGTCGTGGCCTTGCGTGCTAATGCGTCCGCTGCCTCGTTTCCCTGGTCCCCATCATGTCCTTTGACCCACCGTAGGGTGATATCATTCGACATGGCGAGTGTTTCCAGAGCCTTATGGCAGTCTTGTATGAGTTCGGAGGTTGTCCAGAATTTAGCCAAAGCTTTGAGAACAGCTTGGCTATCTGAGTTAATGTTAATCTTAAAGTTTTTTACCTGTCGATTTGCCATTGCTATGGCTGCGGTTGTAATGCCTACACACTCTGCTTGGAAGACAGAGTTGTCCTTACCGAGTGCGTGACTTATTTTCATGTTTAGTTCTTGGCAGTAGGCCCCTGCTCCTGTGCCAGTTTTTGTTTTGGATCCATCGGTGTACACTTCTATTGCATCCCGTGTTGACTTCGTATCTATGTTTATCTCTGGATATATTTTGTATGGTTTGTCCAGTATGTGTTGTTTCCTGGTTCTGTCACATTTCCACTCCAGGCGTGGTTCTTTGGTTATGCTTTGCACTAGAATTTTAGTGTGCCTTGTGTTCTGTTCTTTCCATAGACCTGAGGTTTTCAGTCTCAAGGCTGCGAGCGTTGCTTCTTCTCTGATTTGTAAGTGTAGGGGCGGGATCCCCAGTATGATTTCAAGTGCTGTTGTTGGTGTGGTACTCATGCAGCCTGTAATGGCGAGGCATGCTTGTCGTTGAAATTTCTGTAGTTCTTGCTGGGCGGTCGTAAGAAGAGTTCTCGGCCACCATATCAAAGCGGCGTATGTTAATGAGCTTCTTACTACCGCTAGGTATAACCACTTTATTATCTTTGGTTTAAGCCCCCATTTTTTCCCCAGCATGCGTTTACATTGGTTTAGTATCGTAAGCGATTTATTAATTTTATCTTCTGTATGCCTTTTCCAGCTGAGCTTGCTGTCCAGAGTCACACCAAGGTATTTTACCTCAGTTGACAGTTTGAGGCTTGTGTTAAACAGAGTTGGTGGTTTGGTTAGCTCTATTTTCCTTTTGTTGGTAAACAGAATCATCTCTGTTTTCTTTGGATTTACGGTGAGTTCATTTTCATTGCACCATCTATCGATTACGCGCAATGCCCGTTGCATGACTTCATATAATGTGTTCTCTAGTTTTCCACTGATTAAGATGGTGAGATCATCAGCATAACCAATGGTGTAAAATCCGCTTGTGTTTAGTTTGTTTATCAAGTCGTCAACTACAAGGTTCCACAAGATTGGTGATAGGACACCTCCTTGAGGGCAGCCTCTCGCTACTATGCCTTTTGTGACTCCGTTGATATCTAGTTGTATGATTCTTAGTTCTAATAATGCTCTTATCCAGCTGCGTATAGTTCTTGGCGCCCCGTATCGTCCCAAGGCCCTGTCTATGCTATTAAAGGTTGTCTTGTCGAAAGCTCCTTCAATATCAATGAAGACACCCAGTGTTGATAGTTTGTTTTCTAGATCATGTTCAATTTTGCCAACAACGGAATGCAGAGCGGTTTCCGTTGACTTGCCAGTGCTGTAAGCATGTTGGTGTGAGTGTAGGGGTACATGTCTTAGGGTTCCATCCCTGAGATACCGATCAACCAGTCTCTCTAGTGTTTTTAGTAGAAATGATGTAAGGCTGATAGGCCTGAAGGACTTTGGTAAAGTGTAGTCACTCTTTTCAGGTTTTGGTAGAAAGACTACCTTTACTTCTCTCCAGGCTGTTGGGATATATTTGTATGCTATACAGGCCTTATATATTATTTCCAGCCATGGTGTCAGTTGAAGTTTTCCCCATTGTAAAAGTGCAGGGAAAATTTTGTCGGTCCCCCCTGATTTAAAAGGGTGAAAGGTGTCAATAGCCCAGCTGATTCTATCTCGCGTGACTGTGTTGTTAGCAAGATCCCAATCCTCATCTGTGGGATGGTGTCCTAGGTTGTGTTCCCAGTCTGCTGAGTCTACTATTTCACAGCCAGGGAAATGCGTTTCAATGAGCGTTTCGCTTATTTCTTTGTCATCCTTCGTGTATGTTCCGTCAGCTTTCCTCAGCGAGCCGAGTGTGCGGGTGTTGTCGTCTGCTAGAATCTTACGTATGCGGGCTGCAGTGTCGTTCGACTCTATGCTTGTACAAAACTTTTGCCACGCGGTTTTGTCTTTTTCTCTGACGCGTTTGTTGTATTTGTATTGGGCTTCCTTGTAGTTGTCCCAATCTTGTTCTTGTCTGGTGTTTTTTGCTCTGTTGAAAAGATGTCTGAGGTTTTTCCTCATTCTTTCCAGATCTGGGCCCCACCAGCTGTTTTTTGGCAGTCGATTTGTGTTGATTTTCTTCAGAGGACAAGCTTGTTCATAACTTGTCTTAATGCACTCCGTTAGTTTGTTTACGTTTTGTTCGATGTTGTCGATATCGTCGATGTCGTTAGGTTTGTTTGTACCTATCTGATGCGTTAGCAAGGTTTTGTATTTTAGTCTGTTAGTTTTCCTTGGATTTCTCTTTGGTGCGTGTTGGGTTATCATCAGATCTAGCTCATAGCATATCCGCCTGTGGTCGGAGAGCGAAGGCTCGTCGCTGACATGCCAGTTCGTTACTTGGTCTGCAGCTCTGGTTGACGCTAAGGTTAGATCGATTATGGTTTGGTACCTACTCGACACGAAAGTCGGTTCAGTGCCCTTGTTAGTAATTGTTAGGTTGGTTGTTAGTAGAAAGTCCATGAGATTCTCACCTCTTTTGTTGTTGGCTGTGCATCCCCACAGGTTGTGATGTGCGTTGCTATCGACAGAGATAATTAGATCTATGTCGTTGTCCTCACAATGTGTTGTGAGGTCCACCAGTTCTTTTGTTGGTATTCGGTCTTCTATGGGCATGTAGAGTGAGACTAGGACCACTGGTCTTGGTGGTAGTCCCACGCCCTGTTGTATTCCATTTTTTATTTTTACTGCTGTCAGATCTCTGGAACAGTATTGTGTTAGTAGTGACGCTGTAATGCAGCGCGGAATGTAAATGCATGTTCTTGGTGCTTCGTCATTGCAATGTGAAAAGATCTTACCATTGCAGCTTCCGAAACCGCATATGGTTTTACCCCTGACCCACGGCTCCTGGATCAGTGCGATGGTCTCGGTTTCAACCTCCAGCTGCCTTCGTAGCGTGGCCGTGGCGAGATGTTTGTGCTGGAGGTTGGTCTGGATGATTTTTATTTTGTCGCCCTCTGCGCCGGTGGTTGTTCGGCGGGGGCTGTTGCGTCTGGAGCGTTGTGTGTCGCCTTCCTCTCCCGTGATTTCGTATTGATCCGGGAGTCCGCCAGCACTTCCTCGATATTGTCTAGGACAGCACTCACGGAAGGCTCAGGTGTCACTGGGAGCTGGCCGGTTGGTCCATCCACATCCATGCTCCGATCCGCATCAGGCTCCTCTCGAGTTTCAGGCGCTGAGTCATGCCCGGGCGGTACATCACTCAGTCCTTCACTCGTGAAGAACCTGATGTAGATGGAGCCCGTGGAATAGGCGACCTTCCTGCCGCGCGCCAGAATCGTTGGCAGCTCTACATTGGGGATTCCTAATATTAGGAACACCCCAGGAGGGCTGCTGGTTGTTCTACGGTAGCTGAACAGGGTCCACTGTGACACTCCGTACCATGGGTTTTGGTGAGATAGGACCTGGTGTAGCTGGCCTATCTCCCCGTCGTAGTCAGGGACATAAAGTCCCGACCTAACCCTGACTGGGATTTCGGTCTGTTTTATCACAGTGAGCCCTGTTCCGCTCCTGGGTGATGTTAGTTTTGGCACCACGTTTATGAGCCAGTTACAGGCTTGGTCATCGTGGCACCACATTTTTAGTACACCCTCGCTGAGGAAGGCCTTACCCTCAAACGCCGGGGCGTATCGGGTTTGGCCTGGTGCCAGAGGCTCGATACAGGCCGCGAAAATCGCCTTCTGTATCTGGGCCTGAATGGCATTCGCCTCATCTTGGGTAAGGTCAACTCTGGGGGTGGTGGTTACAGCGACGCTCAGATGCGATTGGGCTGCTGTGGCATAGGAGCCCTTCGCATCTCGGGTGTGTCTGTCGTCAGTCCGTGCGCGTTTGTGTTCCCCCCTGGGTGAAATCGTGTCGTCAAGTCTGTCTCTTTTCTTGTTCGTCTGACTCGATGACGTCCCGGGGTCCTGTCTGTCTTTTGTCTGTCCCCTGTTCCGCTTCCTAAAGCGCGGGCGTGCCCTCGCTTTAGGTGGGTTCAAGGTCTTTGTTGCGTCTGTTTTATCTGTTGGTTTGTTGGATGTTGTTTTTGTTGTTGTTGTAGTTGGGGGTCGAGCGGTGTTGGAACCGCCAGGGCCCGTTGCGCCCCGCGTCTGGATTGGGTTCCCGTCGGGGTCAGTGTGACCACCATCGTTCCCCCTGTCCTCGACTGCGGTTTGCCCAGCCCCGACAGTGGTGGTGCTCGACTTCCCCGAGGCATTAGGGTTGCGATCGGGGGCCGATACCTGCCCGCTCGCCTGTTCGCCTGCGGAACAGCCAGGGGTTGCGCCAGTGTCCGCAGAAGGCCGGCCGCCACTTAGTGGGGGTCGTCCCTCGCTTCCACCTTTGCTTCCTCCGGCCAAGTGGCTGGCGTCCGCGCTTGGGCAGTCGGGTTCCTTTCGCTTCCCGCCTCCGTTTTCCCTACCGTCCGTCGGTCTGTTTTTCAATTTGTCCGTCTGTTCGTCTGCCTGTGTGTCCGTTTGTTTTCGTGTCCGTCTGTCTGTCCTGTTCCCCTTGTTTTTCCGTCTTTGCTTGGGGGCCACAAGCGTCCATGTGCTTGCGCTGGCAGGCACAGGGATCGCTTCGGCAAGGGAGGACATGTCCATGTTAGTAGCCGAGGTCGTTGTTTTCATCATTGTCGAACCGATGGTTTGCGGGTCTTTGCCCCCTCCTGATACGGTGGGGCAGCCTGGGCCCTGGGCGCCGTCGGTAGACGTCGCCTGGGTGCCAGGGTGGGATTTGGGCACTGAGCCGCTACCCACCAGGAGACCGAAATTAGTTTTAAGATCCGCCATTTGTTTTTTAAAAGTTTGTGTGTTATCTGAGTAGTGTTTGTGTGTGTCTCTGTGTGTAAGTGAGTGTGGAGTGTGCGGGAGTTTAGGATTAATTGAGGGACTTTTATGATAGGACATTTGGTTTAGGAGTAGGCTGGGGGAACACGGGAAAGGGTTACTTGGACACTGCTCGGTGTTGGGAGTGGTACCGTAGCAGTCCTTCTTGTCCAGGGTCCTGGGGACGCCGGCGATCCGCAACCCCGCCGACCCGCCCGGTTGCATGAAGGGTGCCTCGTATAGCCGAACCAGCGAATGTCTAGGAGCCGCCTGGTATAGGCTACAACCCAGATCATTCGCTAGTTCAGCCACGCCGGGGACCTAAAGACCGGGAAAGTCTACCTTATGAGGAGTGTCCTTTGAGCGTACTTCATACAACGAAGTTTGGTTCACAATCAAACTCAATATAATTTTGTAGACACGCTTTTCAAATTATTAATATCTGTCTGCGGTTTTTCGGACTAGATGCCCGGGCCATAGTAGCCAATTGTGAACCCAGCCTAAGAAATCCATGAAAGTCTAAATTGAATTCCAAATATTGAAATCTGGTTTAGACATAAAATAACTACTTAATTAAACCGCCTAAACAAAATGAAACCTAAATAAGTCGAAAAGTCAATTAACACTAGGTAAATACCTAATTTACTGTTGATTTGTAGACTTTTAAACTAGTAAGTTATGAACTACAAATAAACAGTATTATAAAGCGTTTAGCATAGAAAATATTATTTTACTAGCTGACCCAACCCAGCCTCTCTTAGGTGGAATTTATGACAAACTTTTCTTAGTGGGGACTGTAATAGCAACATTGACCCAATTCTTTAAATGGATAGTTCCTGAGAGATACTAGATGAGAGTTGCTCCGTGTAAAAACTTACGCACTGTCAAATCTATAGGTATACAATCAAGAGACTGATCAAACAAGTGTAAAATAAAGCTTAGTTAAATAAAAGTATAAAATAAAACACCCCTAAAAAACAAAACGAATAGCTCATAGGAAGGGAACCCACCCATCGTATGAAAGATGATGAATGAAAGAAAGAACAGGTATGAGGAACGCAAGTGCGAGAGGCATAAAAGCGAGAACTGGTATGAATGAGAAATAGACTAAAATAGGCGCTAATAATGTTAGCGGAGCTAGTGTAAAAAAAAAAACTAGAAAAGAGATGATAACTTTCAAATGGTTGAACCGATTTTCTTGGATTTAGCTAAGAACACTCTCGATCAAGCCACCTTTCAAACAAAAAAAACCAAATTAAAATCGGTTCATTACTTTAGGAGCTACGATGCCACAGACTGATACACAGATACACACGTCAAATTTATAACACTCCTCTCTTTAGGTTGGGGGTTAAAAATAGTGCCAAGAACACGCCTTTTATCCGAAAATAATCAATAGAAATATGGCTAAATCGATGGAAGTATCGAAGAATGAAATCCAGTACAAAACATTGAGAACAATCTTCGTCCCACTAACGGGCGTAGTATCGCGAACCGCAACAGGAAATTGAAGAATCAACGAACAATAGCAACAAATTGCGGTACAAATGTGTAGCGAACAATCAAAATACGAGTCCATCATATAAATGTACCGTACGAGGTGGTGGCAAATCGTACATAGCCCATACCACGGATTATATCGTAGCGGTATATTTCAAATCGAGCTTACGTCCGTTTGCTTCAGGCTATTCGATAGGGGTGACAGCTGCAATAGTATATTTTGAAGCGAACCTTGTTTATTTAATAGGATTTTAAATGAAAATACTATTATCGTAAAGATGCAAGAGGTTTTTAATTATTTATAAAAAGACACTAGTTTTCCATCTTTCCGACGGCTTCCATGTTGGGATTGACAGCCATAGACCAATGATTAGAGTATAATATAGACAACAGTACCTATTCCATAACTCATAAAGTAGGCATTATCTGTTAAGATTACTGTTAAATATAGGTACATATTCTAACATTATTCGCCTAGAATTAAAATACCTTTTCTTAGTGAGGGTCTATGGCCTACGCTACGAAAAGAACCTAGATGCAAAAGTTTCTAGACCCAACAGTTTCAGTTGCACATTGACAAATTGGCAATCAGCTAGTTTATCGTTTTATTTGAATAGATAGTTTATTCAAAGTTTTTAAAAGTTATTCATCCACCATCTTTGTCTACAATTCAGGCCTGGGTGGGCCTTGGTTTGGTCAAGCAAATTTTTCCATCAATACTGGTTCGAAGCGATTTCCTCTCAAACCCAAACTTATAAAACCTTCATGTTCCTCTTGACTCCATTTTTTGATCTCTAAATATTCTATAACTCTTTATACAAAACATAAAAATAAAACTTATTTTGTAAAGAGAGCTTTTAATTAAAATTCTAAATAATAAGGAGTTACTTTGTAATAATATTCTGAATTTAGTATTTTTTTTTTGTTGTAAATAATATTGTTCACCTTTATTTTTAGTGACAGCCCTATATCAATTGGATTGAACAGAACATTTAAACAATGATTCAATAGTGCCGGGATATGGGTTTATTATTGGTTTACTATGGACGTTTGAGAAGCGATAATATAATCTCGTATGATAGTTTTGTTACAAAATGTATACATTATGGTGAACTACAATGTTATGCCGTGACTCCGTCTGCTCAGTTTAGGTTTTATAAAAATCCCGTGGGAAAGTTACTCTGTGGTACTTTGGGATAAGAAGTACCTAGTCTATGTCCACATGCAAGCTATCTTTTTGTACCAAAAGTCAAAATCGGCTTAAGGATGGGCAGTGAATGGAACGCGCGCGCTCCTTTAGTCTCCTCCATGTTTTGGCCAACATACATAAAGCTAAGTTAAAATTACCGTTATAAAAAACCTGTCAAGCGAGACTAGGTCGCACTCGAAGAGTTCCGTAGGTACCATTGCGTAAGATACTACATTTTCAGTGCATCACTGCAAGATAATGACAGGCAGCGCCATCTTCATGTATGTGATTTAAGTCAAATAAATAATTATTATAAGTTCATGAACATATTTCAATTTCTTTTGTGGTGTAACCACAAATTCACGCGTTTCAGATTTATTCCTTTACTTATGCGCTATAGACCTATCTACCTGCCAAATTTCATGATCCTACATTATTCATGACCTTCATGACAGACAAGTAAGTGAACCTTTAAGGGTTCCTTTTATATTTTCATGTACGGAACCCTGAAACCTGGTCTACTCCATTTTTAACCCCCAACCCAAAAAGAGGGGTATTATAAGTTTGACGTGTGTATCTGTGTATCTGTCTGTGGCATCGTAGCTCCTAAACGAATAGACCGATTTTAATTCAGTTTCTTTTTGTTTGAAAGGAGGCTTGATCGAGAGTGTTCTTAGCCATAATCGAAGAAAATCGGTTCAGCCGTTCGAAAGTTATCAGCTCTTTTCTAGTTTTCTTATAGAGATTTTTGTGTCGGGGGTTTTTTTTTTAATTTTAAGTTATGGCAATATGCGCTGGCTCTGTTTATTTTCACATAGGACGGGTCCTATGTGAAAATATTAAATTGTGTAATTATAGCAACGTTATATCACTACAAATAAATCCAAATAACCCATTACAAAGTTTTCATGAGTTCATAACTACGAAATATCCCTTCGCGCAAGTATATCAAAGTTGGCACAGAGAGCACGATGTCTTTAACGGTCGTTAAGAATTTAATCGTCCAAAAATTTTCAGCTTTAAACCGTCTACCAAACTGGATTGGGTTAGTTGGAGATTACCTACTGGGTACCTACTACAATCATAATATTCGTAGCAATTGTAGCACAACGTAGACACGTACCAATACATAGCGTAGCGTAAACGTCTACTCAAAAATATTGCTACGAGACTACCAGTCTACTGGTATAGCAAGAATCCTAACCATGGGATCTCAGGTTTGAGTTCCAGAAATCAAACTTTGGATTATCCGTAAGAAGTTAGTTACTTCAATGTTTTTCGTCCTTTTCTTTCAAGTTTTCTGGGCTGCTTTCATGGCATTTTAATTAAATTAAGAGTATGAGTTTCAATGGCTCCTAAATTATTATTAGACTAGCTGATGCCCGCAGCTTCGCCCGCGTGGATTGGTCAGATCCCCTGCAGCATCAGGATTGAGGAGTTGGACTCCAAATTTTTTATGAAACAATGTCGCAAAGTTCCTCTATCGATTAAAAAAGAAATGACGCAAATCGGTTCAGAAATCTCGGAGATTTCGGTGTACATAGGTAGAAAAACACAACTCCCTTTTTGAAAGTCGGTTAAAAAAGTAGCCTATTTTACGCCCTGGTCAATCCTCTACTTGCCTGTGAAAGTCCCGTCAAAATCGGTTCAGCCGTTCCAAAGATTAGCCTTTTCAAACAGACAGATAGACAGACAGACAGACAGACAGACAAAAATTTTAAAAACGTGTGATTCAGTTATGGTATCGTTCAAATAACCATACGAGCTTAATATGAGGTAGTTATTTCGAAATTACAGTCAGACACTCCAATTTTATTTATTAGTATAGATTACAGACAGACACTCCAATTTTATTTATTAGTATAGATAATTAGTATAGATTTATCATTCACCCTAATGCCGGCGCTTGGTTCGCATGGGTTAAGATTTTTCAAAATTCCATGGGAACTTTTTCATTTTCGGAGATAAAAAGTAGTCTAGGGTTTTAACTATACCCATACAAAAAATCGTGTCGATCCGTTGCTCCGTTGCTACGTGATTGAAGGACAAAGCAATAAACAAAACACTTTTCGCATTCGTAACATGGGTAGTGATGGGTAGTGATTAGGCACGTCCAATGAAATCACCCTTAATTCCTTGGAAGAAGATAATGTCTGCATTATGAGAAGCAGCTCGTAAATGATCTATAACGAAGATGCCCACAAAATGATTTATATGTAGAAACGTGGGCAGGGACTGATTATACGGCTGACTTCAAACGGATTTATAGTTGACCTCACCATAATTGTTTGAGTTATGACCAGAGGGCTGCTTTCGTTTGTAAAAGCTCTCTTTAGACGAAAAGTATTGATATTTATTCAGTTAAATAGAGTTTCTAATTATATCATAAACAGTATGACCGAATACATACAAAAAACTTGTGCTGTTATACCAAATAATCTGTTGTATAACAAGTGTAAATTAAAAATTTATAACACCCCCGACAAGTGAAGGTTACAGTAACTAGAGAAGAGCTGATAACTTTCAAACGGCTGAACCGATTTTCTTGGATTATAGCTAAGAACACTCTCGATCAAGCCACCTTTCAAACGAAAAAACTAAATTAAAATCGGTTCATTAGATTAGGAGCTACGATGCCACAGACAGATACACAGATACACGCGTCAAACTTATAACACCCCTCTTTTTGGGTCGGGGGTTAAAAACATTTTAAAAAAAGCTGAATATTGGTTTTTATTTACCTAAAAATAACAGTAAAACAAGATGTCTCCGACAATTCAGGGAGCTAGAAAAGACGATCCGTCGATATGTAAACGAGTCCTTACGGCGGCAATATTCCTAAAGATTCGCTTTTCACTGCCGAAAAAAAAATATCTACTGTTTTTGCGCAAAAGAATTCCAAATTTTATGGCCTTCGTCGAAATATTGGCACTAAAGAGTGAAATCGACGTATTGTATGAATAATATATTATATTATTATTTTTTATTATTTTGTTAGCGTGCAGAATTTAAAGCAGACCCCGGGAAAGCTGTTTGTTTATCAATTTGAATAAATCTGTTATTTGCTCGCTGCCGGCTTAGTCCGTGTTCATATTTGTTCATTTCATTTGCCAAAAGTGTTAAAAGGTTTTACGGTTTGTTGGTGGTTTATCCACATTACCCGAAATAATGACATGATGCGACGACAGCTCTGCAAAGCGTTAAAAATCACATACAATTACCTAATAGGTATTAATTATTTAGTACGTATAAAAGTAGTAAGTAATTAAGGTAAATCTTTACAATACAATATTTTAACACGTTTCCTATAATCACTCGCATAGTAATAATTAATTAGATAGATAGATAGATAGAACACTTTATTGCACACAAAAACACATGTAAAGGAACACAACACAGAAAGAAGAAAACAGAAAAATCAATTGTGTGCAAAGGCGGCCTTATTGCTTGGAGCAATCTCTTCCAGGCAACCTTTGCTAATAAGATTTCATGAGAGTGGTTATGGGCAAGATACGTAGTTAAGAACTGATAGAAATTGAGGTCCCAAGGTGCCAGAACGGCCACTTTGCACCAGGGAAAGACCTTCCATTAGGTAAGTAGTCAGATTACATCAAACGAGACGCCCCGCAGTGTAGAGAGCCACAGAATGGGACTATGTCTGACAGTGGGCATCCATCTGTTAATGATGATGATGATGGAATATGGGAAACAATATATTCTGAAGAACGGTTTCTAGAGTAGTCTCGACGACCCAACAAATAGAATATCAAATTACATTTTGAAACCGTAAAATTTGAAAGGGAAAGGAAATAAAATCCAATTTATAACAATGTACAAGTCCGATCCGAATTCGAAACAAAACATTTGCTTAGATATTTCGCAACTCGACGGTCCCAAACGAAAATCCTATTATGCAAATATGTAAAAGCCGGTTGTATCGATCGGGACTGATATTGGCGTTTGATTTGCAAACAAACACCGCCTTCTGTTTTTAAACGAGTACAATGAACGTTATACAATGGCGTGTGTAAATTTTATAGGGTTAGCGAGAATGTGAATCTCTATTTTCTGATTTTCTTTATTATCAAGGATTGTTTCCCCTGTATTGCTTTTGTTATTGGTAATGGAATCAGTTAAATGGATTTGCGTTTGGCTTGTCAGGTTAGTTTTCTATTATGGAATCGGAATTATACCCCTATGGCAGTCTTCTGGCTTATCTGAATTCTGGCTTATATCTGGCTATAAGAAAGCTCATGGTCATTCCATTGTAGATGAAGAGAGTTGTGGTTGAAATTTCTTTACGTAATCAAATCAGAAATGCAGAAACAAAAGAACCTGAATTATTGACATAGCTCATAGATTAGCAAATATAAGGTGAAAGGATTTAAAGGAAGGATATATAGCTCGGATCGGATAAAAATGGGTGGTAGACATTCAGGATATCGGGGATTTGGTCCTAGTTTGATAAATATCACTTGCTTTAACGGTAAAGGAAAACATCATGAGAAAACCTGCATGCCTGAGAGTGTTCCATATTGAAAATGAAAATGAAAAATGTTTTATCAACAAAATATAGTCTTGTACAATAATTTCCCTGTGTCTGGTGGTACCCACACTAGCTAATCCTGTATCGTGGATACCTAGTTTGCATTTACAATATCCCGTTTACAATTTTATTTGACACTCGGTTAAATTAAAGCTAACAGTATAACAATTATTAAGTAAAACAGCTATTCTAAGGTTAAAGAAATAAAGATAAAAATGAAGATGTTTGTGTGTCTATGAAGTAATTTAGTTGCGTTGCATTAAATAATGTCTAAATAAATGAAAAGTAGTAACAGAGTGCCCTTATTTTAGATTCAGGAAAAGTTTCTCTGTTGCATCGTAACCTAAGGAAGCAAACCATGTTACCATTTTTATTTTGGCTTGTTTAACGGAACAATGCTTAATGTCACATGTTCTGACAACTTTATTGTTCTCAAAGGTGTAAATTCTGCCAATCCACACTCGGAGATAAGACCTGCGTCCCCAATAGGCAGACATCTTAGCTCCTTGGTTATTATGGCTGGCTCCAAATATAAATAAAATTACTATTTTATACTACGTTATACTCCTGAAAATATTGTCACGGGAAATGATCCATAAATCACGTATGTGCATTAAAATGGACAATAAAAACTTTTCTTGTTTTAAATGAACGTTGAAGACGACAAATAACACTGCGAACTTTCACGAATGGATTTTCCCTTGGAGAGAATTTGGGACGGTTAAACCCGTAAATCTTTTGTCCGAGCTCCAGATTCAGTTTACCTATAACGTTAAGCATTGAAAGTTTTTGAATTATTAATTTCAGAAAGCTAACATATTGTTAGGTATGTCTTTTATATTGAATCTCATGAAAAAAATGTGAAGTTAAGATTTACTTTTAGGTAATATAATAGACTAAAGGCAAAGAAAGTACTGAATATTGCTAGCAAAACACGACGAGAAATTGCAAAACAGAAATTTTAATCCTAAATATAAACCGTTTCGTAGTTCTGGCAGTCAGTGGGGACTGCCGAAAGAAATGAAAACTTAAAACTATGAAATAGCATAATCTTTATTAGATATATAACATAGATAAGATAACAGTGGCTTTTTTGGATTTTCAAATCAGCTATATATAAAAGAAAGATTTTTTATTTAACTAAAATTTTTCAAGATCCTACAGATTCCTACCTTACTTTTGAATCGTCAATTGCATCCACCTATTATTATGGATTAATATTAGTTTAGTTTTTACATAATTATCGGCACTCCTAAGTCCTATTTAGCACTAAGCATTATTAAAATTAGCATTTAAGTAAGTGATCTTGAAGGTTTTACCAAGCCCAAAATCGCCCAACGCATTAAAAAAGTTTTCACTTCAGAATTGCAAAGCAGTCAAAATTTTAAACCTTGCCATGAAACGTTTTTAATAGTAGGTAATAAAGTTGCTGATTAAGTAGAAAAATGTGAGTCACGTATGGTTCCTGAGGCCCCGTGCAATATAGCGGACAATAAAAACTTTTCTTGTTTAAAACGCACGACGGAGACGACAAATAGCTCCACCAAGTTCGATGAATGGATTTGGAACGAATTTGGGTGAAAACCGTAAATCTTTTGTTATGTTTCGGATTGAGTTAACGGTAGATTTACCCTTTGATGCGAGTAATTGGGTGTGCTGATGTTTTATTTATTGCTTACAAGAATTTTGCCTGCTGGTTTGCGCGCTTTATAATTAGATTTCTGACAACTTTTCCACCTTGGCAAAATGTTGATATCTTATATATTTAATTATTCTTGTACTGTAGGTATAGATTGAAGTTAGATAGCCCGTGATACACGTAAAGCCCTTTCATAATATGATACAACATTTGGTATAGTTATCTCACTTTGAAAATTGAAACACATTTAATATTTTTGTGATGTAACCACAAATGCTCGGTTTTCGGTTTAATTCCGTTACTTGTGGTATATGAACTACCTACCTGCCAAATTAAGTATCCTATAGGTTTTCTTGGCAGACACGACCGACGGACAGGCACACAGACAAACAGACAGACAGGCAATAAAGTGATCCTTTAAGGGTTCCGGTTTTCCTTTTGAGATACGGAACCCTAAAAACAGAAAAACTAATTTATGTTAGCAGAGATATATCTCCATATATTAGGGATATATGTATCTAATAAAGATCTTGCTTGCGTTCTTCAAATATAAGTGGCTTAGCCACAAGGTACCTAGTCATTAATCACCCGAAATCCACAGAATTCCTGATATTACGGTGAGCTCTAAAGGGTCTATCACGCAATAAAGCCTCGTGAACTATTCGGTTTGACTTTCGAGTAACTGGAGTAGTAAATCACAGTGAGGGAGTACATGAAATTGTTCGGGCTATTTGTACATTAAAGAATAGTTTTTGTACCTACATTAAAATAAAGAAATATAAGAAAATGAATAATTTAAGTACACGAGCAACAAGTGTTAATAAAAAACTTATAACACCCTCGACAAGTGAAGGTTACAGTAACTAGAAAAGAGCTGATAACTTTCAAACGGCTGAACTGTTTTTCTTGGATTATAGCTAAGAACAATCTCGATCAAGCCACCTTTCAAACAAAAAAAAAAGAGGTTGGAGCTACGATGCCACAGACAGATATACAGATACACAGGTACACAGATACACACGTACACAGATACCAAGTCAAACTTATAACACCTCTCTTTTTGGATCGGGGGTTAAAAACTGGGTTAATCGATTTAGAACTTATACGCAAAATGATTTGTAGGAAATAGGTTAGATGCCAAGTGTAATTTTGTAAGTAGATCCAAAACGGCGGGATACAGTAATTTTAGAAGTAACCCGTTTTTAAATAACTTTTAAATACATATCAAAAATTGCGAGGTCGGCAGGATTCGAGCCTGCATCTTCTGGGAATCAAAGTCAAAGTCAAAATCAAAATCATTTATTCAAAGTAGGTACAATTGTACTCCTTTTGATGGTCGAAATTGTTTTTGTACGATATAGTGGTGAATAATCAATTACGTAACTTAAAACTAAAGCTACGAGGGTTCCAAACGCGCCCAAGTCGCGCCCGATATCTTGATCATTAGGCCACAGACCGCCTCGCTGCCAGTTTTTGGCTGTTTTTGATTGAGCAGAGAATATTAAATTTTATTATAGTAGATTTTATTCTACTATAAAGAATGTAGAGAAGGAAGGACACAACGATTCCAAATTTCCAGATGCCTTGAAGGCGTTGCAGCTTGATTTCACCACCTAATTACTGAAGTTTTGCATACCTTCTGGCTTTGCATAAACTGTTCAAGCTATTTTAAATTCAATTCTATTGAAATTAAAGTCGCTTGTTGCCTGTTTCTCTTTCTTTACTAAATAAACGAGTGTTACGGAACTTTTGCTTTTCGTATAATTCTCTCGTACCTCTGTTTGTGGTTTCGACGCCGTGAGATAATTTATTATAGGCTTTTATAAGACGCATACTGCTTGCTCTCTCATATAGATGTGAGTAATGTTTCCTTCATATATCATATACCTAGTGTTAAAGGTTATTTACCTTTTAGTACAATAATACCTTTAGTACCTACTGTTTTAGCTGAAGAGCTTGAGTCCCCACAATAGAGTAAGTAGTTGATGGAATCTTCTATCTATACTTATATTATAAATGCGAAAGTGTGTCTGTCTGTCTGTCTGCTAGCTTTTAACAGCCCAACAGTTTAGCCGATTTTGATAAAACTCGTAGAGTTAGCTTATATCCCGGGGAAGGACATAAACTACTTTTTATCCCGTAAAAGCAAAGAGTTCCCACGGGATTCATAATGGCCCAACCGTTTAACCGATTTATATGGGAACAGAGGTAGCTTGCGTCCCGGAAATTGATGTAGGCAGCTTCTTATCCCGGAATAGCAGAGTTCCCACGGGATTTTCAAAAAACCTAAATCCACGCGGTCGACATCGCGGGCATCATTCTAGTTTTACATGTAAAAAGAAAAGTATTGACTCACTGAGTGACTTCATCAACACCCAGCCCAAAAAGCCTAAAAGGCTAAACTTTGCAAAGAAGTTCCCTTCATAATATAGACATAGTCTTTTGAAATTCCAAAGGCATAGGGATTAGAACACGATTTTTATTTGAATTAACCTTTCTATAGACACCAATTTAGTTCAATGGTTTTGTGTTACTAATTTATCGTATTTCTTTTGTTCTTCTATAAATAGTCACTCCTATATCCACTAGGCAGCCATTAATCACCCGAAATTCGCAGTGTTCCCGATATTACAGCCAACTAGTAAAGGGTCTAACAACGGGCGAGGTCGTAATTGGAATGGTATCCGGCATTGGGGATCGAATTCCGGCAAAAGAAAGTCAATTCAACCGATAGTGAGAATTTGATTTTAGGGGATTCCGATCGGTGATTTTAGTTCCTACATTTCTGTTCTTTATAAAGAGGAACTCTATATTAGGTCCTGGTAGATGTACCTACTCACGAATGCCTACTATAGGATATTTATAGGTTAGGGAAAAACGGAAGTTTTATAGGATCACTTTGTTGTCTGTCTGTCTGTCCGTCCGTCCGTCAGTCCGTCGTGTCTGTCAAGAAAACCTATAGGGTACTTCCCGTTGACCAAGGCAGGTAGGTAGCTCTTATAGTACAAGTAAAGGAATAAATCCGAAAACCGTGAATTTTTTGTTACATAATTTACAAGTGTAAATTAAAAATTTATAACACCCCCGACAAGTGAAGGTTACAGTAATTAGAAAAGAGCTGATAACTTTCAAACGGCTGAACCGATTTTCTTGGATTATAGCTAAGAACACTCTCGATCAAGCCACCTTTCAAACAAAAAAAAGTAAATTAAAATCGGTTCATTCGTTTAGGCGCTACGATGCCACAGACAGATACACAGATACACAGATACACAGATACACACGTCAAACTTATAACACCCCTCTTTTTGGGTCAGGGGTTAAAAAAAAAATTAAAATAAGTTTAAATTTTCAAAGTAAGGTAACTATACCAAGTGGGGTATCATATGAAAGGGGTTTACCTTTACATTCTAAAACAGATTTTCATTGATTTTTACGCATAACAGTTTTTGATTTATCCTGCAAAATGTCGAAAAACATACCCGAGTAAGGAACCCTCGGTGCACGAGTCTGACTCGCACTTGGCCGGTTTTTTATGTTAGAGCAACATCACAGGAGCGCCAGAGTTACTAATTTTATTACATTACGCATATCTGTTAGTTTGGCTCAAGCTTACGTCATATCTGTGTGTACATTGGTGTTCCTAGGAGCTGGAATCTAGGCTCTGGCTCTGGCTCCACTAGGTGGACAAGCTACATCAAACGAGTCGCATAGGTACTGGATTCAGTCCCTACAAGATACGCATGTCCAGCTGTGGACCGCATCATCTGTCGGATGACGGCGATGACTAATATCTGAAAGAACATTATCCACTATCAATCGGTTCATTCGTTTAGGAGCTACGATGCCACAGACAGATACCTACACAGGTACACACGCCAAACTTATAACACCCCTCTTTTTGGGTCGGGGTTAAACATGAGACAGATTTATTTATATGGGAGTCAAAAATATGTCTCGTTTTAGACCTCTGAGCAAAGTACAAAATGGGAAACGCTCTATAATAGATTTCCATCTTACAGTCCATTTGATAATACCAATTTATTCATGAAAAATGTACAAAATGATTACTTACAAATACAGGTAGGTAACGTTGCTTAAAAGCCTCACTATTCGGGTTTACGGTATCTATAACTAGGAATTTTCCTGCTTGTTAGCTTCAAAGGCAATATTCTAACACTTTTGCGCTCGCGTTATCTTCAATGGCGCGGAAAGTATTACTGCTTCTGGGTGTGGGTAATCTTTTATATATATCATTGTTAATGGTTCCCTCGGGTATTAATTTTGAAAGAAATATGTTCTTGTTATTATTTGAGTTCCCTTGGTCTTATGGCTGAGTTTTATTTTCAGAAAAAAAAAGTGTTTGGTTAGGTGGAAGGCTTAATAAATTACAAGCAGAATAAAAATGCAGTATATAGGTAGAAATTGTAAGGCCTGAAAGAGAGAAAAGCCTGCAAGCCAGCATCATGGTGATCATCTCATCGCCGGCCCATCACTAGGCATGGGGTCTCCTTTCAGAATTTAGGCGTCCGTCAGGGCTTAGCCTCCACTACGCTGGTCAATGCGAATTGGCATACTTCACATATCTTTGAGAACAACATTCATATGGAAATTTTTCTTTTCTAAAGAAGTTACCTATTATATTGTCGAGTGCTCGCTGGTTTTTTAATAAAAAATTTGCAGCAGACTGCGGTTCCAGTTGGTACTAAAGACATATTATTATTATAGTAGACACCTACTTATTATAACTGTATCTGAATATTGACATATTATAGGTATACGTGAATATCTTCGACTGAATCTCTATAGATTGCGTCATTCATAAGAAATCTATTTAGATAAAGTTTGATGAATAATAATCATAATTGAACAAAAACAACAAAAAATAATATTCCGTTCATCAGACGACATTATATTTTAATCTCAATACTATCAAGTTTTTGAATTTCTCTAACAGAGTCTTGTCATAATGTTACGTATACTTTGTTGAATAGGCAGAAAAAAATATTAAAAACAAACAGCTAGCGAATAAGTCGCTTACCGCACAGTTAAAACTATTTGTTTTCTGCGAAACTCGAGATTGTTTCTTTGTAAATAGGTATAACCACTGGACTAGAAACTCACTGATAAATGAGTTGTTCAAGAAAACTATTAATATAAAATATTTCACTATAATAAATAGTATTTATCTCTAACTTTTCGACTTTTTGAAGTTATACGAGTTTTAAGCAATTAATTAATAAGTATCACTTGCTTTAGCGGTGAAGGAAAACATCATTAGAAACCTGCATGCCTGAGAGTTATTCATAGTGTTCTAAAAGGTGTGTGGAGTCTGCCAATCCGCACTTGGTCAGCTTGGTTGACTATGGCCCCTTTCTCATTCCCGACCCCGACACGGGTCACGGAGCACGGGTCTACAGAGGAGACCCGTGCTCTGTAGTGAGCCAACGATGGGTTGATCATGATGATAATCATGAAACACTCGTTATACTGTAGACTTTTGAACGATAAAAGATATATTGTAGCATAATAAAAAAAAATGATTAGAGATAAAACTGTGGCAATGTGTATGACTTTTTTGCTAAGAGGTAACGTACATAAATAATAATTATAAAAATACAGATCTAAGTTACTTTGAAATTGTATTAACCGAATCTTATAAAAAAAAATAGCTTTAGTGATCTAATGGTGGTCCAGGTGAAAGAGAATATTAAACTCATGGTAGCAGTTGAAAATATTCCACAACAAATTGTTTCATCAATATTAAATGATGAATGATAGCATTAAATGAATGAATAATGAATTAATACAGTCATCCATCATTCATTTGTTCATTATTTAAAGATGCTGACGTGTATTTTTTAACCCCCGACCCAAAAAGAGGGGTGTTATAAGTTTGACGTGTGTATCTGTGTATCTGTCTGTGGCACCGTAGCGCCTAAATTAATAACCGTTTTTAATTTAGTTTTTTTTGTTTAAAAGGTGGCTTGATCGAGACTGTTCTTAGCTATAATCCAAGAAAAACGGTTCAGCCGTTTGAAAGTTATCAGCTCTTTTCTAGTTACTGTAACCTTCACTTGTCGGGGGTGTTTTTTTTTTAATTTACAATTTGTATACTGAACATCAGACTGCCGGGCACTTATAATATCAAAGGTGCATTTCCATCGAAGCGGAGCGAAGCGGAGATATTGTGTATTTTTACCAGTTCTAAACATTGTTTTCATTGATAACTAACGCGATGTTTATGCACTTCTAGGTAAAACGACACGTGTGAGTATAGTTTACATTTTAGGGGCCAGTCTATAGAAGTCATTGGTTTTGAATATAATGCAGTTATCTCGAAAGGCGAGCTTTTTGAGTTGGAAATCTAATCCTATTATATAGAGATGGTTATCTATGTTAAACTGAGAGACTGTAGCTTAATCGTAACTCATAAACGAGTTGCTTTCGCTGACTTATGCTCCGTCCAAGTTTTCAGTTACTTATTAATTTCACACTTGGTAAGTTGCTTGTCTCGAGCGAGGAAGGAAAATTAAAGGCACCGAGCGCCCCATACTAAAGGAGTGGCAATATTGGGAATAGATTGTGTTATTGCGACCGAATTGCGTTTCATTGAAAAGATAGTTGAGTTGAGAGATACATTTACGTGCACTACTTCCTCGTGAATTTTTATGCATTTACGCGTGCGCGATATTTTACGCTCCTTTGGGTAAAACGACACTTACGAGCATGCTTCAAAATGTGTCAGCCCGTTACCAATATACAGTTGTCGCTGATTTTTAACCCCCGACCCAAAAAGAGGGGTGTTATAAGTTTGACATGTGTATCTGTGTATCTGTCTGTGGCATCGTAGCTTCTAAACTAATGAACCGATTTTAATATAGTTTTTTTTTTTGTTTGAAAGGTGGCTTTATCGAGAGTGTTATTAGCTATAATGGAAGAGAATCGGTTCAGACGTTTGAAAGTTATCAGCTCTTTTCTAGTTACTGTAAACTTGACTTGTCGGGGATGTTATAAATTTTTAATTTACACTTGTTATTATCAATACATAAATCATAGTTACTACTGTTCTATTCCCGTAGAGATAATTGAGTGGAGGACTAGAGATTTTTGAATTGAAACAGTGTTGATCTAGGAGTGCAAAAAAGTTCTCTATTGAATCTATATTGACTTGCAGGGACTGCATCTTAATTTTAGCTCATGGAGTGTTGCTTTCGCTGAGTTAAGCTCTGTCCAAGTTTTTAGTTACTTATTAATTTCACACTTGGTAAGTTGCTTGGTTGCTTGTCTCGGCATCGAGCGAGGAAGGAAAATTAAAGGCGCCGAGCGCCGCATAGTAATGGAGTGGCAATTTTGGGAATAAATTGTGTTACCGCGACCGAATTGCGAACGTTCATTGAAAAGATAGTTGGGAAGCTGCATTTACATGGTTGAATTATTCCTTGTGAATTTTGATGCATTTATTAATTTGTGGGCGGTATTTAAGTTTTTTTTTTACTTTTTGAAGGATTTTTAAAAATAATTTATAGCTGTTTGTAGCAGTTCAGAAAGCAGAAATAAGATTTCTACTTCGTCAGCGTGGATTTCACTTTTTTGAATACCGTGAGATTGAAATCTTTAATTTTTCGGGATAAAAAGTATCTCTTGTACGGTTTCAGACGGCAAGCTATTTCTGTGTCTATCAAGATCGATTCAGCCGCTGAGCCGAGAAATTTTCAAATTTATAACTACTTAATATCAATATAGATTTAAAAAATAAAACTTCAAAACGGAATAAGTATACAAGATTACGCTTTGGCTCCCCACTTCTTCATCTCCTTTTTAGACAAAAAGCCTACTTAATTCCTGAGTACTTAATAGAATTACTGCATAAAGAAATAAGTTAAACAAGCTATTACAAACTTTCCACCTCAAATGTTCTTAAATCTAAATTCTAAATGATAATGAAGTAGAGAGGTACTTAAAATTTCTAAGCAATACACAATAACCTAGATTACGATTTTTTACATTACTTACTTAGAGATTATTTATACAAAGAGCGCAAACAGAGCTAGGTACTTTGTGTAAATATCTAATAAAAGATTTTACAATTATGAACACTAATTCCCTTGTAAAATAAACGCGGGGCAAACTTATAAATATGTATTATGTAAGCTAACTCCGCAAATAAAACTCAACGTTGTATAATTTAATTTTTTCATCTCGCAAAAAAACACTTACAAATTCAGATTCGTGCCGACAACCATCTTAATATAGCCGTGTTTTAATCAACTAAAGGCGGGGGAGAGCGGGCGAGAATGGGATCACTCGTTAACTCTGATCTTACAGCGCTGTGAGGGGAGACTGGGGTGCAATGTGTAGCGATCTCGTGATAAGAAAATTAATTTAAATATACCGTATTATCATTTTTAAGGGACGAGAGATTTCTGGAATAAAATGGGCCTCTTTAAGCCAACTTGAACGAGCAGATAAGGTTGCTAAACGCGCGTATGGTGACATCCTAAAAGATAATGAGCTATTCTAATTTTGCAGAATATGGTCCTCTTTGGAATCTGTTAACAAGAATATTATGCAAATCACCAGTCACGGTATTATGAAATTCTCTTAGCCTTATCGGCATGCTCAGTCACTTGCAAGCCTGCTTACCTGCAACCTGCGAGCCTAATTTTAGGTGCTGCACTTCCCTAATTCCAGGGTAAATCACTTTGCATGTGCAGTTTCCCCAATGTTGAAGTGGCACTGGGTAGACTATGCTTGTTATAAGACAGATGGCAGTTGGAGCGAAAGTTCTAGAGTGGAGATGGTGTCTGAGTCGCCCTCGGACACAATGGATAGACGATATAAAGAGGACGGTGGAAAGAAGCTGGATGAGGAAGATTGAGGATCGGATGGTGGTTCCATTAGGTCAAGGTTTTTGACCAGTAGTCTGATACAAAATACATACTTACCTACTAATAATAATATGAACAGACAGATAGGTTTTGGTCTTTAAACACCTTTTAAAACCACTAATATTGCTCGAAGGTATGTAAGTAATAGTTCGCTGAAGTTTCCTACTTAGAAGATTAATCCCATACATTGAACGGATTCAAGTTAGCAAGAACTTGCTAAGAGGCGGTTCGGCCTTGCTTATAATGTTATGTGTTAAGAAAACCTACTAAGATAATCCCTCTTAACTACGATAATATGAGAGGGAGAAAGTCTACGTGTTCTACTATGATATTATTATCAAGAGGAAAAGTTTGTATTGTGGTTTAAACCGTTAAGATGCTATTATCATGCAAGAGATTTTAGTTTTGCGTAGGTATCTAGTTGTTATGAAGACCGTTGTGTTGTCTAGTTGTGCCAGGCAAGCGTATATCGGTTGATTAACTTATGCCCGTAACTTTGTCCGCGTGGACTACACAAACTTCAAACCCCTATTTTACCTTCTTAGGGGTTGAATTTTCAAAAAACATTTCTTGGCGGATGTCTACGTCAAAACAGCAAAATGCATACCAAATTTCAGCCCGATCCAATAGTTTGAGCTGGGCGTTGATAGATCAGTCAGCCAGTCAGTCAGCTTTTCCTTTTTAATCCCCGACCCAAACAGAGGGATGTTATAAGTTTGACGTGTGTATCTATGTATCTGTGTATCTGTCTGTAGCATTGTAGCTCCTAAACTAATGAACCGATTTTAATTATTTTTTTTTTTGTTTGAAAGGTGGCTTAATCGAGAGTGTCCTTAGTTATAATCCAAGAAAATCGGTTCAGCTGTTTGAAAGTTATCAGCTCTTTTCTAGTTACTGTAGCCTTCACTTGTCGGGGGTGTTATAAATTTTTAATTTACATACATTTAAATTGTTCTAATCGGGTAAAGTTGACTCATCTCGGTTGCTGGTAAGTTATGATCCTTAACAACGAAAATTATGATGCAAAAAGAGATTAAATATGTTTACTTAAGCAGAGAGGAAAAAAAGGATAGAAAGTTTAATGTATTGCCATTCATGTACAGAAAGAAAGGTTTATCTGATAGAAAATCTAATAATTATTCTGTTGTATTAAAACGCTGAAAGCCCGAGTTTACATTCAGTCAACTTCCGCTGCACTCTGCAAGGAAGCGGACAGGGCGATATGTAAACTATGTTAACCCGAGCTTGACACTTCCTTACTCGCTTCCCTGCGTATATTGCTTCGGATATGCACTGAATGTAAACCTAGAATTATATTATGTTAAACGAATTAAATAAGATAGGAAATACTTTCGTCTAATTATAAAAGTACTAATGAAATAGACAAGTAGGTAGTTACTGTATGACATGCAGTTATATCCAAATAATAATAAAATATATTAAATAAACTTGTCTCGTTAGTTATAAAGTTTCTGTATATACATGCTAGCTGATGCCCTCGACTTCATCCCATGAGAAATTTTTGATTTCCCGAAATAAAAGGTCTTTAACAATATGGTCTTTAACAATATGGAAAATGCCCATATAAAATATCACGTCAATCCGTTACTCCGTTGAGACGGAATTAAAGAACCATACCAACAAACAAACACACTTTAGGATTTATAATACGGGTGCTTAGTGATCTTTTTAACCGATTTCCAAAAAAGGAGGAGGTTCTCAATTCGTCGGAATCTTTTTTTTTTTGAATTCACGTAACATTTATATCCCCTTATCTAGGTTTTAAAAATTCCGTAAGAAGAACTCTTTGATTTTCCGGTATAAAAACTAACTTATGCAACTCTCCAGGTCTTTAACAATACCAATGCAAAAAAAAGATGACTCCATTGTTACGGGAGCTAAGGACAAACCAAAAAAACCTTTCGCTTTTACAAATGGGTAAGGATTTTGCTACTGACTGTAACAATTAAATTGTGCAATCAAAACAACGTCTAACGATATTTTTCTTTTTTGTAACAGAGGGTCGTGGCACGGAAAATTATGAGCAAATAAAAATATAAAAGGGACGTAAAAAGGAACTCTGTGTAAATTAGGGTCATCGCCGTAATAAGTGTTTAAACTGACAAGAAACTGGGACCGGTAATAAAAGTGGCGTAGATTAACAGGGCTCTCTCCGTCACTTACTCCATACAATCGTTGTCCCAATTTCATTTGAATATTAAGCAACCAAAGTCCATGAAATTTTGCAGACATATTCTAAACACTAACTATCTGTGCCTGTGAGGTTTTAGATTTTTCTAAAAATATGTAGTTTTAAAATTACAGGGGCTCAAAGATTTGTATGTGAATTTTTAAGACCACGTAACTTTGAAACCGAATATTTTAACAGAAATCTGGAAAACCACAGGCATAGATATTAGTTCCCGAAACGTTTCTAAAAAATTCCATTGAGTATGGTTGGTTAGTATTCCAATGAGAGACGAACTACGTTTGTATGGAGCGAGTGACGGAGAGACCCCTCTTAAGCTGCGGCAAATTAAATATCACTAGAAGATCTGTACAAACTACAGACAATTATGTCTTGATTGGAACATATAGATCGCGTGACGAAAATGTGTCCAAAGTCGCTCATGTAACATTAGGGATTGGACAAAGTTCACGACCTCGTGAACGCGGATATAGATTTTTATAAATCCCGTGATTTTTTTTTGATTTTCTGGGATAAAAATAGCCTATGTCCTTTCTCGGATACAAGGTAACTCTGTGCCAAATGTCAAAATCGGTTAAACGGACGGGCCTTGAAAATCTAACAGACAAACAGACACACTTTCTCATTTATAATATCAGAAGGTATCGAGACGTAATATATATAGCTTAATGCACGTTGGAGTCATGAGCTTGCATCTTGCTTGATCCTATGATCAAGCAAGCAAGCTCATAAGAGTTTTTTGCACATGCTACAAACCTTGCATGCTTATAAAAATAATAGAGCATAGCGTCGCTTGAAGTTGAGCTGATATTCGAATTGGAAACATAACGTCGCGTCGTTCACACAAAATATACACATGGAGACCTTGCAATAAGGGATCAAACAACTCTGCCAAAACTTGTACGCATTTTATTGTTGTATTTCATTGCGATCCTACTACTTATGTATTAGAACGTTTCGGATTAGCGTTTTTTTGCACGTGTAATCTTGTTTTTGGATATACTAGCCGATGCCCGCGACTTCGCCCGCGTGGATTTAGGTTTTTCGAAATACCCTGGGAACTCTTTGATTTTCCGGAATAAAAAGTAGCCTATATGCTAATCCAGGATATTATCTATCTCAATTCTAAATTTCAGCCTAATCCAATTAGTAGTTTTTGCGTGAAGGGGTAACAAACATACACACGCACACACATACACACACATACACACAAACTTTCACCTTTATAATATTAGTGTACTAACTCGTGATTTTTTCACACTCTCTTTGAGCTTATGCCAAAATGCCAGTCCTTTGCATATATATTTTGATATAGGCACATAGGGTACATGGTTCATGAAAAAAAAACACAACTTTTCACAAGCGGGTATAAAATGCCCGATTAACTGTGTCTTGTCTCTTACCTACTGCCATATCAAGATTTGGGCAAAGCAGTATAATTAACTGTGACTCGTCGCGAAAGGATTTTCTAAATTTATTAGCTATCAACTCAATTTTAACTTTCTCGTTTCTTTCATCGTTGGCGATTGAGTTACCTTTCGAAAATTTTGGCAATTTATTTTATAAGTTTCTTTGATGTTTTATCAGCTGTTACTTGAAATTTAGAATTAATTACAAAGTTTTAAACAATAATAATTTAAGTTTATACTGATTTTTGAATATGTTTTTAGAGTATCAACCGTTGTAATAAACATTGTAACTTTAGGGTTGGTTGGGCTTAAAACTAGTAGGGTAAAAAGTTATTATAGATAGACTTTGTGTTTTCATATTTAACTTACTTATTATTTAAGGTTTTTAAATTTTATATTCACAGCTTAGATTTATTAGGATCATGTTTTCAATGTTAACGATACATGCCCTTTCTTTGTTTCAGATTATTCCTGATGAAGAATTGAATAAAAGGTATGCGGATGTCATAACATACCCTAATACACATAATGACACAAACTCTGCCTATTTGAGTCTCATGTGAATGTCCTTATAGAGCAGCGTTGGACACATTCGTTACGCATTTTGTGTGTTACAGGCTTAAGTATTGCTTAAATGGGTACATAAATTATTTGGATACCTATTAAACATTAATTCACCCTCTAAAAGACTGATATTGGGTATTTCGAAAGTATTCTGCATAAAGATGATCCTCATTTCCCTCACATAAATAAGGTGGGGGTCACAATTACTTACTACGGTCGTTTAAAGGATAAATACCAGTCGAAATGTAATGAATTGAAGCAGTTAAGATTGTAATGAGAGGATCAGTAAACCTATCTCATTTGTATAGATTTATTTATAAAATTAAAACCGGAAATACGGATCGTATAGTAATAATGTCAAGGAAGATGATTTATAAATTATACAAGTGTAAATTAAAAATATATAACACCCCCGACAAGTGAAGGTGACAGTAACTAGAAAAGAGCTGCTAACTTTCAAACGGCTGAACCGATTTTCTTGGATTATAGCTAAGAACACTCTCGATCAAGCCACTTTTCGTACAAAAAAAACTAAATTAAAATCGGTTCATTAGTTTAGGAGCTACGATGCCACAGACAGATACACAGATAAACACGTCAAACTTATAACACCCCTCTTTTTGGATCGGGGTTAAAAATATTCATTTTAAGATTTAAAGTAAAAATATTTCAGCTCATATAACTGTAAAACTAAACATAAAATTACGGAAATCTGGCAAACCACAGATTCTAGAATATATTTACAAAATTTCATTGAGTTAGACTGGTTAATATTTAAACGAGAACCAAACTAGATTGCATGGGGGCGGTCCCCATGCAATCTAATTTGGTTCTCGTTTAATCGGGGAAACTATTCTAAGACGATTTTTTATCGCGAGACATATCGTAGCTAGTGTGATTGCGCTCTTAATTAAATGCACGTGAGAGATAGCATCTGAGTCTCAGAATGGTAATGAATTTTGCTCTGCTACTCCTTATGCAAATGGCCATAAACGTCATTAGGGTGTAGGTACTATACATACATCTGGATTTCAATGACATTCTGCAGTGCTTCTATATTTTAAGCCAATGGATATCATCATGATCAACCCACCGCCAGCCCACTACTGAGCGCAAGTCTCCCCTTGGTATGAGAAGGGATTAAGCCATAATCCACCACACTGGCCAAGTGCAGATTGGCAGACTTCACACACCTTTGAGAACATAATGGAAAACTCTCAGGCATGCAGGTTTCCTCACTGGTTTATGTTTTCCTTAGCCGTGAACGCATGTGATATTTAATTGGAAACTTTATTGAAAATATTACAATAATACTTGGAATCGCATATATAATTACTTTTATAATATATATATGTAGCAGTGCGTGCCTGGGATCGAACCCCAACCCCCAAATAGGAGGCTGACGTCTCAACCACTAGAATATAGATATATTATTATTCATTTGTTTCAAGACTAGATGATGCCCGTGACTTCGTCCGCGTGGATTTAGGTTTTTTTTAAAATCCCGTATTGATTTTCCGGGATAAAAAGTAGCCTATGTCCGCCCCGGGATGTAAGCGAACTCTGTACCCGGTTAAACTGCTGGTCCGTGAAAAGCTAGCAGACAGTAGACGGACAGACAGAGACACTTTCGCATTTATAATATTAGTATGAACGTATGAATAACCATTAGTTTAAAAATAAGCGCAATAGATGCCTACTGATAGCGAGAGCGTTGTGCAATTAACCCCTGATCCCACCTGCAGGGAACTTACGACATTACTTAGTACTGTACATTATTTGGATTTCTGTGGTAGGTACATATCTTGGACCTTAAGTTCGTTATATAAGTGCCCTTAAGGGCCTTGTTGGTAAATAATATTATGTAAAATGTTTACTTGGACCATTTTACATCAACAGATTCCCGTGGCTTAGCTCGATTTAAATATAATGATTACTGAATAATGCCTGCTACTTCGTCCATGTACGCACCTTACGTGACCTTACGCACAGTTAATGATAACTTCAAAAGTTACAGATCGTCTATAAAACGTAACGGGCAATCAAGAAAATTGGCCTTAAGTAATGTTAGTTCGACAAAATAACTAAACTCTCTTCCAAATAAACACATTAAGGGAAGTTTCAAACTAATTAGTGCGGCATTAACTATTTACTTATTAGTGGAAGTTTTACTGAGTTATTTAATCTCGTCGGTAGGGGCGCAATCGTTCCTTTTAACTTTGACTAAGTACCTTTTCTGATTGAATAAGTCAGAGGATTAAGTAGTTTTTCTAGTTAGCAACGTGACATTAGCGTTGGTTTAAATCTGTATGGAAAGGCAGAAATAGAAACCAATAAAGTTTTTTGAATTTAATTTTAATTAAAATTAACTTTTAATGTTATTAATGAAACAACTTTTAACTGGGGAATTAATTTGAGGTTTGACAGTTTTTGGAAGTGTAAATTAAAAATTTATAACGCCCCCGACATGTGAAGGTTATAGTAACTAGAAAAAAGGTGATAACTTTTAAACGGTTGAACCGATTTTTTTGGATTATAGCTAAGAACACTCTCGATCAAGCCACCTTTCGAACAAAAAAACTTAATTAAAATCAGTTCATTAGTTTAGGAGCTACGATGCCACAGACAGATACACAGATAGACAGATACACACTTCAAACTTATAACACCCCTCTTTTTGGGTCGGGGGTTAAAAATATATTTACCTAAGTAAATATTTCAGATTAGTATAAAGTAAACCTAATACCTGATACTTATGGCCTTCCCTTTTTGAAAGAAGATACGTGCTTAGAGGTAGGCCGGCGATGGTGATTGAGACGATGATGGCGATGACATTATATATGTTACGTGACCTCGAAAATATAGATCCTAGCACAATATAAGGAGGTACATTTTATGAAATTTTTACCCATAGCATATTACTCATATTGTATGACAAAAAATATATCATTCAAATATTTACACAGAATCCCATGTCAGCGAAACTTCTTCCATATTTGTCCCGTAAATATGTAATCGGGTTGTTTCCACGTGCACGCGGGATCATGAATAAAATTACCATTAACTTGAATTATGTGTGTCATACAACCAGACGAGTATTATTGACGTAGGGAATAATTGTTGTTTAATCTACTCTCGGCTCTGTGATTTTGCAGTTTTTTAACCCCCGACCCAAAAAGAGGGGTGTTATAAGTTTGACGTGTGTATCTGTGTATCTGTCTGTGGCATCGTAGCGCCTAAACGAATGAACCGATTTTAATTTAGTTTTTTTTTGTTTAAAAGGTGGCTTGATCGAGAGTGTTCTTAGCTATAATCCAAGAAAATCGGTTCAGCCGTTTGAAAGTTATCAGCTATTATCTAGTTACTGTAACCTTCACGTGTCGGGGGTGTTATAATTTTTTAATTTACCTACACTTGTTAAATAAAGTTGGATATAAGAGAGTTGGAGTGAAGTACTACTTAGAAGAACTTCATATAATAACTCAAAATTTAAAAAACCCCCGATACAAAAACCTGTATAAGAAGAAAAGAGCTGATAACTTTCGAACGGTTGAAGCGATTTTCTTGGATTAGCTAAGAACACTCTCGATCAAGCCACCTTTCAAACAAAAAAAATAATTAAATTCGGTTCATTCGTTTAGGAGCTACGATACCACAGACAGATCCACAGATACACACGTTAAACTTATAACACCCCTCTTTTTGGGTCGGGGGTTAAAAACCGATAGACGTTGGAGTCTCAAGGTACTTCAATTTTTAGCTCTAGTGCATTATTGTGTCCTTGAATGTCTATACTGACCGGACTATAATGTAATTATATCCCAAAGATAAAAACCACAAACCCCTAAAAATATGTTATCATCTAGTCAAACGAAGTCGCATGAAAAAGCTAGACATGTGCATACATTTTCTATAATATTAATATTTAATCATTTGTATTTTCCTACGTCCATATTAAAATTAAAATTTCTTTTACATTTTCGTAATAATTACATATTTATACGCCTCGTTACGCCTACCACATGTTACGTACGTAGCCATGAATAAAATTAACAGTCACAGATGAATATTATTGACGCGGAAGTGTTAATCCGTGTTTAATCTGGGGTTAGCTGTTGTCATAATAATGCGATGTTCCGGGTGCCATGATAAATGACCGCAGCCCACTTAACCAGCGATAAGCCTTCAAACAACGAAAATAAACATTCAAATTGTGGAAATGTATAAATGTACTTACCGAATATGTAGTAAAACCTGTTTTACGCCAAAGTAACAACATGCGACATGCGGCAAATTGAAACATTAATTTTCAGGTATGTAGTATCATCATCATGATCATCCCATCTCCAGCTCACTACTGAGCACGGGTCTTCCCTTAGTATGAGTATGCTTTGATCATAGTCAACCACGCTGTCCATGTGAAGATTGGCGGACTTCACACTTCTTTGAATCACCGCTCTTTACCAGTGCGTAGCCATGAATAAAATTAACATTCACAGAGGAATATTATTGACGCGTTAATCTTGGGTTAGCTATTGTCATAATAATGGTGGTTCTTTATGTAACGTATCTACTTTTTAACCGACTTCGAAAAAAGGAAAAGGTTCTCAATTCTTCGGAATCTTTTTTACATAATATTAATATAACATCACTGTATTGACGTGTAGTAAAAGCTGAATACCCATTGGCTACTACGCCTGAGTGATCTATTCAGCAGCTGAGTATCTAAATTTTTAGCATTTTAAGCACCCATTTGGGGCGGCTCAGACATTTGGATGGCAACGGCCGTAAGGAAGCCTGAGTTTCTTCTTCGGACGACATTGTTGCTAGACAGGCTAACCGCTCAGGCGATAAATAGCCAATTCAACGAGTCAGATGTAACTAGCTGCGAACGAGATAATGTCACAGTCCGTTTATTTTTCATTCGTTCATAAATTCCGTTTGCAACACTGTTATCACGCGTCGACTGCCAGCGAAAATGTGGACATGAGTAAAAAAATCTTTATCAATGCCATAATATCTAACCAGTAAACTCATCACTGCCAATAAGGGTCCGTTTAGATAGACTAGTCATCAGAGAATAAAAGAATGAACAATTGAATGAATGAAATAATAGTGATCAGGGCATTTTTTACACATACTGAAGCCGTTTAGCAGCTAGAGTGCGAAAGAGTAGCTAACTTCCTGCTTCCTCTTGTCAACAAAGAAAAAAAAAGTAAAAATACTTAACAGGGCTCTCTCCGTTACTTACTCCATACAAACGTAGTTCCAGTTTCATTTGGATATTAAACAACCAAAGTCCATGAAATTTTGCAGACATATTCTAGAAACTAATATCTGTGTCTGTCGTGTTTTAGATTTTTCTAAAAATATGTAGTTTTAAAATTACAGGGGCTCAAAGATTTGTATGAAATTTTTTAAGACCGCGTAACTTTGAAACCGAATATTTTAACAGAAATCTGGAAAGCTACAGACATAGATATTAGTTTCTAGAATATGTCTGCAAAATTTCATGGACTTTGGTTGCTTAATATTCAAATGAAATTGGAACTACGACTGTATGGAGTAAGTGACGGAGAGAGCCCTGTTAAACCTTATTTCAATGTTACAAAACTCGATCATTACTTGTCCTGTTCTCCGCCGGTCTATCTGAATGGACCCTTTTGGTACAAAATTTCTTACTCTATGACAAATAGCGCTTTTAGTGACGCACTCAACACATTTTCACGTAAAAGATTACATTTAAAGGGCTTTTAGTTCATTTTCCTTTCCCTAAAAACGTCGTTCCATTTTCTATAGGTACCTAATAGGTATATGGGTCATAGGTAGACTCGTTTTCTTACGTCCATCCGTCCGGTAGAAAATCTATCTATCAACTTTGTACGTCCTTTTTAACCCCTGACCCAAAAAGAGGGGTGTTATAAGTTTGTGTTCCACCGTAGCGCCTAAACTACTGGGCCGATTTTGATGAATGAGGTGTCAATTGATTCGTTGTTTTGGTCCAGGTGACTGACACATACTACATTTTATACGAAAAAATTGACCTGTCGGATGTTACATTAAAAAAACTCTTGACTTGAAGGTACCTACCTATATTACTTACTTTTAAATCATTTAATTTCTGTAACGCTTCTGAAAGGAAAAATGTAATAACTTTCTCTAATATAATCCCGTACGAGAAATTCGTTGAGTATATTACGAGGCATCCTAAAAGGGGCTATTTGTCATCCGACAAAAAGCTTCGCGGGGTTATTGCTATTGACAGGTTCATATTGCACACTATTACCCTTAATAGACCGGGCTTCTATTGGAGTTCCGTAAGCAAAATATTCAAACCGCATTCTGACTTCTGATAATCCCGGTATCCAATTTGACAAATGTTTCTAATGAGTATTGTGGTGCCCCGCCCTTGCAGCGTTGTTCAAAGATTTAAACTTAAAATAGCAATGATACTAGCTAACGATTATTATCATTTGCTCAACGCGATAATACAGCTACTATTACTGTAAAAATACACAAAAAGGAAGAAATAGATTTTTATCGAAAGGCAACGACATTATCTTCGATGGGCATAAAATCTGATCTCAAAACGTTTGCTGATTCAGGTCATAAAACCAATAAATATAATTCTTTACGATATTGTTCTCGCGGGCCCACTTCTAACATCTGTTTATCAAACTAACTTCTCATAGATTTATCACTCACTTTCCGAACTAAGTTCTACAGTGATAAAGTTAGTCTGTTAAATAGGAATTATCGCCGTTTTAGACCGTAATGTGGTAGTTTGTGTGTAAGTCTTGCTGAGACAGTAATTTATAACATTTTACGAGAATTCGTAAACTAAACGTATGTCTATACTAAAGTTTAAACACCTATGTACTTAGTTTTAGTAAAAACAACGAACAGTCTAAAAAGTTATATTTTGACGATTACAAACTTGGCCCTTAATTCATAACTCAAAATTTAAGAAACCCCTGACACAAAAACCTCTGTAAGAAAACTAGAACAGAGCTGATAACTTTTAAACGACTGAACCAATTTCTTCGATTAGTATACCTAAGAACACTCTCGATCAAGCCACCTTTCAAACAAAAAAAAAAACTAAATTAAAATCAGTTCATTCGTTTAGGAGCTACGATGCCACAAACAGATACTCAGATACACACGTCAAACTTATAACACCCCTCTTTTGGGTCGGGGGTTAGCAAAATATTAAAACAATAATCCAAACTGATCCACCCAATAAAAAGTTATGCGTATACATGAACGAAACAGCTGCAAAACGACAGAAAGGTACAAACGTGAACTGACGACAGTTTTCCAAAAAATCGAGAACCGAGCGATAAAACTAAAAAATCCGGTGACAGCAAAGAACCGCAACATGACAAAGCAAATGGATTCACGGAATCAGCATGAAAAATGGAAATACCTAGTGATCTGTCGTTCGGGAAAGAGGTCAAGTTTGAGTGCTGTGAATGGGAGAGTGCTCTGTTTATATTTAAGTCGGTAAATGGGTCGGGGTCTTGAAAGTAAAGAATATTTATTGTCTAAGTGAAAGTTCTGAATAATATAAGACGTATGAATAAACTTGGTCCAGATGAAAGTTTATATCTAGTTTTTTTTCAATCTGGTGAAAATTCTTTGAATTTCCAAAACCAGAAAAGCCTATAACTTATCATCAATTATCTTATCACACTAATATTATAAAGGCGAAAGTTTGTGTGTGTGTGTGTGTGTGTGTGTGTGTGTGTGTGTGTGTGTGTGTGTGTGTGTGTGTGTGTGTGTGTGTGTGTGTGTGTGTGTTTGTTACGCTTTCACGCAAAATCTACTAAACGGATTTGGCTGGAATTTGGAATGGAGATAGATTATACCCTGGATTAACACATAGGCTACTTTTATTACGGAAAGTCAATGAGTTCCTACGGGATTTTTAAAAAACCTATATCCACGCGAATGAAGTCGCGGGCATCAGCTGGTTTATTATAAAATACGATGCGAGTCATCACTGCACCATTCCGTTACACGATGTTCTCCTGTTGGATAACTTATGCAATATTATGTTCTCCTCAAAGCAGGATCATCAACAATCCTTTCCAAATAACCGTGGAAATTAAGATGAGAAGTGTGGGTTGTCCTTATTGGTCAAAATCCATTTAGGTGTATCTCCTCTATGGATTTTAACCAATAAAGATTAGGAAAAAATTATTCCAAAAAATGGCTGTCAGAGGAAAAAATCTAATCTCACTTTTTTCGTCCCCCATTCAATAATTGTCACAAGATTAGACAAATGAGGTCAAATCAAATATTTCCCCGAGTAAGGTCAGCACCCAGAAGTAATGGGAAATGTAATTTGTCATTCATTTTTATCCATCGTCGAACGACATCACAAAGTGACGAAATGAAATTTATTAAAATCTCGTGATAAAGTCGCAAAAATGACTTTGAGGGCTCTCTCCGTCACTCGTTTCATACAATCGTAGTTCCAATTTCATTTGAATATTAAGCAACCAAAGTCCATGAAATTTTGCAGACATATTCTAGAAACTAATATCTATATCTGTGGTTTTCCAGATTTCTGTTAAAATATTCGGTTTCAAAGTTACGCGGTCTTAAAAATTTTCATACAAATCTTTGAGCCCCTGTAATTTTAAAACTACATATTTTTAGAAAAATCTAAAACACCACAGACACAGATATTAGTTTCTAGAATATGTCTGCAAAATTTCATGGACTTTGGTTGCTTAATATTCAAATGAAATTGGAACTACGACTGTATGAAACGAGTGACGGAGAGAGCCCTGTTAAAAAACAGACGAGAAATTTGACAATAATCAGGGCGCCGTCGTTATATCCAAATACGTATAGTTCGCGATAGGTCGAGACAAATATGTAAAATTAAGTGTAAATTAAAAAATTATGACACCCCCGACAAGTGAAGGTTACAGTAACTAGAAAAGAGCTGATAACTTTCAAACGGCTGAACTGATTTTCTTGGATCATAGCTAAGAACACTCTCGATCAAGCCACCTTTCAAACAAAAAAAAAAAACAAAATTAAAATCGGTTCATTAGTTTACAAGCTACGATGCCACAGACAGATACACAGATACACAGACACACAGATACACACGTCAAACTTATAACACGCCTCTTTTTGGGTCGGGGGTTAATAATATCTTGAAAAACATCTTACAGTAGGTTGAAATACCCAATAAAACGTTTTTCAGGTACCTAAAAAGCAGTATTTGTGTCAGAGACGATATAAAACCGGGAAAGCTGGAACGAAATCGAAAACAAAACGTAACTTAGTGACACGAGGATGTTTTATGAGACCTCAACGTGAAAGTGGAAGCCAAAAGCCGCTTTAAGTTACTAGCATGAAACATATCAATACATTCCGTTTTGTCAGATAAGTTTATATCTAGAGATACCTATAGCATCACTATTATTTATTGTTAGGAATACAAGTGGTGATAGTCTGGTGATTTATATGTTGGCCTTCTTTCAGCGATGTCTTATTTTTTTCAAAAGTTATAGAAATGTGAACACTTTGTTTTGTAATGTAGACGATAGGACAGTATTGTTGCCCTTCGAATAAGCCCATTTTTATCTCAGTAGGACCAAAACTTTGAGAGATATGATTTTTTTTCGTACACGTTTCAACAAAAAACCAAAACGGCTGCCACACAGGTAGGAAGTGGATTAGGCCCAAGTTTAGAGTGTATTTTGTACTTAAAAATAGTTGTTATTTAAGTGTTTAAAATATCGCTAGTTCATGTCCGGGAACACTAGGTATAATGCGCAACACAAAATATGACCTGCTACAGCTTATAATCACACTATCACACTAATATTATAAAGGCGAAAGTTTATATATGTGTGTGTGTGTGTGTGTGTGTGTGTGTGTGTGTGTGTGTGTGTGTGTGTGTGTGTGTGTGTGTGTGTGTGTGTGTGTGTGTGTGTGTGTGTGCGTGTGTGTATGTTTGTTACTCCTTCACGCAAAAACTACTGGACGGATTGGGCTGAAATTTACAATGGAGATAGATTATACTCTGGATTAGCACATAGGCTACTTTTTATCCCGAAAAATTAAAGAGTTCCCACGGGATTTTTGAAAAACTACATCCACGCGAACGAAGTCGCGGGCAAGTACAAGATAAAAGGCAAACGTGGACCTGGATGTAGCGAAGATCCTGGCTTAAGAACTTTCGCCAGTGATTCAACATGAGTACGAGGTCACTGTTTAGGGCAGCGGTGAACAAAATCTAGTTAGCCTTAATGATTGCTAACCTCCGGTAGCAGATGGCACTAGAAGAACGACGACGTCTACTGGTTAAGACGACCACCCAAAAGTTATTAGTAGACAGTTTTAGCGGTTTAATTAGAATAATCGTATCATATCTCACAAAAATTTATACAGCTGAATCAAAAGTCTCTTTCTTTCTAGTTTTGTTAAAATCTTATTCAAAGATCTTTTCCTAAGAAAATATTTTGGCAACGTTTCTGCCGTCTTTCAGTGCCTTTTGAGTGTCGAGTTTCAATGTTTACCTTCTCATAAGAGTAAGTTTTGCGTGGGTGAACCCAGAAAAATATTATTCCTAGATAAAGTCAGTCATAGCGTAGTCAACAAATAACGAATGTTACCTTTAATTTCTGTTATAAAGTTTCTGAATTCACTCTATAACTCAGTGAGACAACACAAGTATGGCCCAAGGTTCTTTCTATTTTTAAAACCATGGCAAATGATTGATTATTATTTTAAAGAAATAATAATAAGAATTAATAATTATACTAATTAGAAATCTGTAAGCAGTATTAATTACAACGTTCAAAGGCATTCCGAACCGGTGGTAGATGCGTTTGACGATTCAAAAGTACCTACTTGTAAAATTTTAATAGAATAAAAATATTTACACTAATTTATTTATTCTACGTAGTTATAAAATTATTATTATAAGCTGTGGTCAGAATTTCAGAGTGAATTTCAGTCTATCCGTCCGATACTTTGAGCTATGCGTCGATAGATCAGCCAGTCAGTCAGTCAGTCCGTCAGCGTTTTTAACCCCCGACCCAAAAAGAGGGGTGTTATAAGTTTGACGTGTGTATCTGTGTGTCTGTGTATCTGTGTATCTGTCTGTGGCATCGTAGCGCCTAAACGAATGAACCGATTTTAATTTACTTTTTTTTGTTTGAAAGGTGGCTTGATCGAGAGTGTTCTTAGCTATAATCCAAAAAAATTGGTTCAGCCGTTTAAGAGTTATCAGCTCTTTTCTAGTTTTCTTGTAGAAAAGAAGGTTAGATAACCGTTAGGTTCATAATATTATGTCAATTGACAAATGTCAAGCTGTCAAGATGGACGTTGCCTAAATACATAATTATTTATTTGAAAATGATGTTTTGGAAAACTCGATACTTTAGATCGTAGGCGCGGAATAGTCCAAGAAAATCAGTTCAGCCGTTTGAAAGTTATCAGGTATTTTCGGTCTTAGTTACTGTAACCTTCACTTGTCGGGGGTGTTATAAATTTTTAATTTACACTTGTCTTTTATATGTTCAGATAAATAATATGGCTGTGGTTTGGTTATAGAGACAGAAGGTTCAAACTTCAGTGATCGAAAGTAGGAAATTATAACTCAAAGTTTATTTTTGCTGTATATTTTCTTCTTGCATAAGCATATTTTACTTGTTGCATTTACACAATTGAATTCAAAAAGGAGCACGGCTTATTTTTCTAGTTTATTTCTCACATAAATTAGAATATAAAAGGTGTTTTATTATGCTAGCGAGCGTAAACCTAGAATGTAACCTACATCTCAGGTAGTAAAGCAGATTTATTTTGTAAGAGCTGCAATTCAGAATTGTAACTTCAGTAGGAATACGAGGAATGAGGATATCCTCTTCATACACACAAGACTCTTAACAATGTATTCTCTAAGGTCGTCGTAAACAAGAGGCGTTAACATACTGTGTAGGATTAGTAGAAGATTTTATCTTCTCTTTCAATCGATCTTTGAATTCGAACTTTGAGAGATACTTTCATGATCAACCCAGTGCCAGCCCACTTTACTCTGCCACGCTGGCTGATTTTTAGCAGACTTCACATACCTTTGAGAACATTATGGGGAACTCTCAGGCATGCAGGATTTTCAAAATTTTCATCAAACAAAGGGTATCTGGTGGTAGGCTTCGGCTGTGGCTACTTACCAGCCAACTGGCAAAGACGTGCCGCCAAGCGATCTAGCGTTGCAGCACGATGCCGCTTAGCAACCTATCAGAGGTAAGAGTTTAATAAAACTGCCAGCCATACCCCTGCCAAGTTATCACTCCTCCGCCTTCAATTGCATCATCACTTAACATCAAGTGAGATGGCAGACAAGGGCTAACTTGTAGCGGAATAATAAAAAAAGATCTCAAGCAAATAGCTTTCACACTAACCTGCATTCCCGGAATGTATTGGAATAATGTGAACTGGGACCATTACGCTTAGTAACCTCAGCCTTTCCAATCTATTTGTTTGAGAAGACTCCGTGCACGATACTTTCAACTGAAGAACGAGATCCCTATTGTCGATGCAAGTTCTTTGTCACTATTGAAGTCTGTATTTTATATCAAGAAAAATAGTGACTTTTAACTAACATCTAATAGAAACTAGTTTATGTTTGCGACTTCGTCCGCGTGGGCTACACAAATTTCAAACGCCTATTTTACCCGCTTAGTGGGTGATATTTCAAAAATTCTTTCTCAGTGGATGTTTACAACATATTATTGCTATAGATGCATGCCAAATTTCAGCCCAATTGGTCCAGTACTTTGAGAAGTGCGTTGATAGATCAGTCAGCCAGTCACCTTTTCTTTATTATAATATTTAGACTAGACGATTCGCAAGACTTCGTTTGCCTGGATTTGGGTTTACGAAACATCCAGTAGGAACTCTATGATTTTACGGGTTAAAAAGTAGGCTATTATTCATATCCGGAATGCAAGTTACTTCTGTATCTACCACATAGGCCGCGATTTCGTCCAGGTGGATTTAGGTTTTATTGAAAATTCCAAAAGTGATCAGAATCGGTCAAATCCAAGAAATCTGTTCATAGGTAGGTATAGAACCCCAAATGTAGCTTTAGTGCGTATCTCTGGATAGCTAAATCAATACAGTAATTAACTTGTCATTGGTTTATTAACCTGGTTAATTTCGGTTTTGTGGCTTAGTAAAATACAAAATTAGGTGTTGTAATAATACTTTGATAAAATTATTATTTAACAGGATTTACTGGATTAAAATCTAGCTAGACAATGCAATTCTAGATGGTAGATAACTTAGAAAAATTATGGCAATTTTCGGCGGCTACGGCTCTTACAATCCTTGAACACTTTGACTGCTCACTATTCAATACTACAGCTAAATATAGAAGCATCTTTTTATACAACATATTATATCTCTTGAAGAACTTATGGCAGTCACTATACTTACATCCTTATTATAGTTCAACAACTTCTTCACTCCTTCATACCTTCATACTGGAATTTAAAATTAGGTTACGGTAAATGTAACTTTAAAATAAAATAAAAACGCAGTTTGTGAAACCCTTACAATAGGTATATAGAATAGAAACAACAATGAATACAATTTATTTCGCATGCAAACAGTCGCAGTCCTGCAAAGCAAACGCTTAATACAAACCAGGAAAACTATTGTCGCTCCCCAAGACAATAGCTCATTTTGTGCAACAATCTTTTCACATGTTATATTCATAGTCCCATAGAACGTTGGCCGCAATGTGGAAAATGTTTTACGTGTGACTATTAAAGTGTCAACGTTGTTACAATGTACGCACGCGAACAAAGTCTTTTCTTTGACCATATTGTATTAGCATGTCACTTTATGTGGAATGAGTTAACTTAGAGGTGGAGTAAGAAAAGTAGTGGTGAGGAAGAGGTGAGGTGAAGGCGTCGTAGTTGTGAGGTATAGGCACATCAGAGGCTAACTAGAGGCAAGGTAGAAATGAGGGAATTGAGGAAGAACTAATAGGTAGAAGTGAGATTAAAATGAGAAGTTGAATTTAACAATTTAGTCCATAAACTCGTATTACGTTGTTTTTTGACAACTGCGAATTTAATTATAGAATCTAAATTGATTCGCGAATAAGATAAAAAAAAAATATCTCTGTATCGAAAAATGGGAAGAAAGTTATATTAGGTATACCAGCACTTACCTATATTGTTTAAAGGCGCTTACAACTTATATGAAACAATATTATACTTTCCTACTTAATAAAATAAGTCTGAAAACTGCTACGTACTGAAACTCGCCTGCAAGGTGAAATCCTGTTAAACTCACGTCGTTAGCAACATAAATAAACTTTATACTGTCCACTTATATGCGAAATTATGCGCATTATTATTAGAGTCAATTTGCATAATAACCTTAAGTTCTTAAACCCGACTCTGAAATTTAGCCTTAATTAGAGACACCAACTAGGGTTCTGTGAAATAAACTTTTTGGGGTCAAATTATTTAATCTGAATGCGGTCATTATGATCGATAGTATCTTATGGATCGAATTGTCTTATGGATTCTTTTAATGACTGATGTATTAAGCCCTTGCCAAGATCAAATCATAAAATGGAATAACATGAGAAAGTGTTATGACTAGAAATTAAAAAAATGGTGGAGGATTTTGGATTCAAATAGGTAGGTGAACGATGTTGTGCCTAATTCTGTTTTGTCTAAACTAAACCAAAATGACATAACTGCTGATATTAATAGAATAATTAAAATAACAAATTAACCGATAAGCTATTTAGCAACGTTGTTGTTTGTCAAAAAAGATCATACAATTGTTGAAATAACAACATTGCTAACTTGCTAAGTAATCTAAAGTCAGTCTAGAGATGGGATTGTTTTTATTAATTTCGGGCGTAAATATCATTTAACTACCTATTTCATGTATCTCCTTGCGGAAAAGCATACCTAGTGAGTTTAGTTTAAAGTTTACCTACCGTTATTTGTCCGTGCCTTGGAGAACTAATTATTTTATTAGTCGTCAGTTCCAGTTATTTTTGCTACTAAACTATTCTAAACCTTATTTAGTCCTATAACCTTTTTAGTCATCCTTAAGCGGTTGTGAGATTGCCGTCTCAATTGGCTTAAAATAATAAGCGGTTCCCAGCCAAAATGCCAGAGACGGCTCTCTACCATTTGATTATGATAACGGCAAAAATTTGGCACTAATACAGGATACGGGACGATATTAATATCATTGGATTGTATTTGCGAAATTTTCAAATTTAAATAAAATATTTCTTAGACACTAATGTGTTTTGGAAGGAAGCCAAATCGACTCAAGCAACCCGCAGGGCCCGGAGCCCTGGTTGGCAATTTTCACTCTAAGGCTACGGTCGAGCGTTTAGCGGAGCGGGTTCTTCTTCTCTCTGGGCTGGTTTCCGCACTTAAACGTTTCCGTCTGTTGTGCGTTAGCGGAGCGGGTTTTGCGGCGTTCATCTCATGGAATCATGGTCAGGTGTCCTGAGTGGTGGTTAATTACAGACAGTGGAAACCGCAAGCTCTGCAGCGGCACTTGCTATTCCTTAGGTTAAGGGCTGAGTGAGACGCCTTTTGCGGGACGTGTAGTGTGCGGTAACATCACCAAAAACTGGCCATGTGCGAGTCAGAGTCACGCACCGAGGGTTCCGTACTCGGGTATTTTTTCCGACATTTTACACGATAAATCAAAAACTATTACGCTTAAAAATAAATGAAAATCTGTTTCAGAATATACGAGTAAAGCCCTTTCATATGATACATTCTTGCACTTTTCACTTGAGCATTCTTTGACTTTGCTCAGTCTTAAAACCATTTAAGAAAGAGTTAAAACGAGATAAACTTATGTAGAGATATAAATCTATCCTGTTTCAAAAGTTATAATAAGTAGCTATTAGATTTCATCCATGTATTTACGCTTGACGCCCCGCTGCACGTCCTACTGTAGTGACTTTGCGGCCTTATTGCAAAGACGAGGCATGGAGATCACAGCAGAAATTAAGACTGTTATTGCAAGAACGAAAGAGAATTGCGAGAACGGAGGTGTTAAATGAACACTTTAGCTAGTTTTCTAGATTAAATGGACAGGTGCTTTTACGGTTTGTTCGAGCGAAATTACCTCTTATAATGTTATTTCAACAGTATGTAGCATTTAGGGTTTCTTTATTGTCTCGCTGGCGTTAAACAATTTCCAAACCTCTCTATTTCATGACTTTTGCCATTTCATTTTTAATGTTAATAATTCTAGTTGGTAAAATTTAGCGATGAATGTGATCCACTTGGAAAATAAATATTATTAAGTTGTTGCAATCTTTTTATTAACTGCTATACTTGAACTTCTTAAAATGACTGAAAATGAAACTTTGCTGTTTGTTTTGATTCAAGAATTACAAAACGGTTACAGTTATAACTAGAAAAGAGCTGATAACTTTCAAACGGCTGAACTGATTTTCTTGGGTTATAGCTAAGAACACTCTCGATCACGCCACCTTTCAAACAAAAAAAAAACTAATTTAAAATTGGTTCATTAGTTTAGGAGCTACGATGACACAGACAGATACACAGGTACACAGATAAACAGATACACACGTCAAACTTATAACACCCCTCCTTTTGGGTCGGGGGTTAAAAATGCGAGAAGAGCAGACTTCTCGCATTTTCTTCTCTATTTCGTTTAATATACCGTTAAAGTAGGATCTAAATATTCTCATTTAAAGCATACAAGTCATTTAAGGCTCTAGTCCACGTAAAAGGCCATTTACTCAAACCTGGTACCTACAAAACCGCCATTCATTCCTACATACTTGCTCCCACTAAGGTTAAAACTCAAAGTTAAGCCTAAGAACTTAAGGTAATTATGTAAATGAACTTCCATAATGCGCATAATCTCGTATAAGTGGACCAGAATATAAACTCTATTTATGTTGGCTAACGACGTGAGTCTTAAGGAATTTCGCCGAGGTCAGGTTTAGCATTTCCGGTGGCATTCTCATATTTTGCGAGTCAACTAAATGGAACTTACGGTACGGTCAGAAATTTCAGCGTTCGTAGGTACAAAGTTATTTATTTCACTCGTCACAAACAAGGCTGCAACAAATTATTATGAAGCCTGTAACGAATCACACCTTTTTTTACCCGACTGCGGCAAAGCCAAAAGGAAGGGTTATGATTTTAGCAGTCTATGTATGTATGTATGTATGTATGTGGGTATGTATGTGGGTATGTATGTTTGTATCCAGATTCTGTGTGCTCCACCTTAGCGCCTAAACTACTGGGCCGATTTTGATGAATGAGGTGTCAATCGATTCGTTGTAATAATCCAAGTGACATAAGCTTCATTTTGTACGAAAAAAATTGACCAAACGGATGTTAAGTACATGAAAAAAGTGGGGGTCTCAAAAAAAATTTTTTTTTGCTATTGTATCGAGTGTGGTGTTAAATGAAAAAGGAGAAAATTCTGAGTTCATAAATACAACATACCAAGCGACAGAAAACAATTTTTCTATAATATTTCAGCGTTTATTAAGAAGATCGCAGTCGGTTTTTAGTTTTTTAAATGATAGACTAGCGCTCGGCTGCAATCAAATCTGCTGGCAAGTGATGATGCAGCTTAAGATGGAGCGCGCTTGCTTAGAAGATGCCTATTCACTCGAGACTTGAAAGTTAATTAAAATCGGAAGGGAAAACTGATGCTGGAAGAGCGTTCTATATCTTAGTGGTTCGAATTAAAAACAAGCAGCCAAATCGTTTCGCACATTTCACGGCATTCCAGACCAGTAGTAAAAATTTTATCTTAAAGCACTTGTGAAAGTTTATTTACTAAAATTAAAATCTGTTCTATCCTATTGTGACTAGTAATTCGTTTCAATATTTACCCACCGAAAGAGCACAATTAACTCAAATATTATGCCGATTAACCAGTTCGTTAAACTAAATCATAGATGACTGAGCACTGAGCAGTTAAATCCGTGGCATAGAAAATAATTGGATAGGTTGGGGGTTACGCGAACACATAACAACTAATTAAGTTTCCGGAAGCTAAATGCCAATTCAATGAGCAAATTAAATAACTAATTCCCAGCGCATAGTTGAAACCAGAAGTAACGCAGAAGTACAGCTGATGTTTTAGTTATAATAGTCAAATCAATTCCATAGTTTCATTTAGTGGTTTTTAGTCAGGTTAAATTAAAGGATAAGCTAATATTATGTGAAGGTAAAGGGGGCTACTAAAATATTAGTAGTATAGAAGCAGGCGTTATATTGCGGAAGTCCATGATTATACAAGGAACCAAAAGCTTATTTTGCTATAATCCGCCAAACCAAAGAAATCTGTATGGTGCAACATGCAGCATGCGACATGCACCGCCCGCCCTCCCACTGATAAACATGCAGGAAAAGCCAGCCACCAAGCAAGCCACACGGACCACCACCACGCAACACCACACAAATCCCAACACCACTCGACGCACGTTTCGCCCCGACACCGGAGCATCCTCAGGAGATGTAGACCTTACAATGCCTAATTACAAATTTTATTAAAAATATTTGTAGAAGGTCGTATAACACAAAAATTTAAGCTGCATTTTGGGGTTTGAGCTGCATAATACGAATCATTCCCACCTCACACCACAGAGCCATGAATATTACATGAAGAAAGATTGTAGTGCAAAATGAGCTATTGTCTTGGGAACGACAATAGTTGCTCTGGTTTATTTTCGAACATTCGTTTGCCAGGTAAATAGTGTTTTAATTTTTTTCATATTTTCATGTGAAAGAGCTATTTCATCTATCTTTCTCGTTCGTCTTTTCCGACATATTTATGTCTACTGCTGGATATACGAGTAGATAAGTGTCGTACATGAATTTCCGCAGAACACTACTTTGAGGCTTGAAACTCGCTTTAGATTGTCCGTTCACTTGATTTGGTGATAGTATTATATTGACCTTCTGAAGAAGAATTGCCATTCCAGCAACTTTGGATTCCATCGTTTACCTTCCAGTTCGATGTGTTCTGCTCATTGCTATTTCAACTTCCTGGCTCGTTGAGCTACGAGTATGTCTACTGGTCTCCTAGGAAATTTTATTATTTTTGATTTTACCACATAATAATGTACTCAGAGGAATATATTCAATTACCTACTATCTTCATAAATAATGATTTTATTGACTTATAATGACTTATTTCATGGTTTGACGACATTTTATATTGTAGATAAGGGGTACATACTACGATTCATTTGGTGGTTTTATCTTCCGATAACTCCCGACCGACGAGTCGACCACGACTTATGCAACTGAGTCGATTTTTTTTAGAATATTTTGAAAACAAAAGATATTTGTATGATTGTAAATTATTATATTATTGAAGATCTACTGTCCCTAAAATAGGTAGATAACCTGTGTTCTTATATCGGCAGTTAAAAACACCAAATTAATGTATGTATGTACCCGTTATCTACAATATAAAATCTTCATAGAGAATCATTACAAAATTTTTGATAAAATATTGTAAAAACTCAAAAATCATTTCTTGCCTTTGCCTCCCGAACTCCAATACGACTTCAAAAACTACCTTTTAACATGATAAATAGTTTTAAAAAAACGCCTACACGAACAAAGGCTCTACAGAAATTACTGTAATAAGTATGCCTGATACTTTTCCCATAAATCGTTTATTGTACGTACGTAGTTAACAAATAGGGTACTCGATCTTTAGTTAAATGTATCGCTGTACGGAATAGGTCCCCTCAAATAAATGGCTTGGAAAGGGTGCGGTAACCGATCGTAACAAATAGCAAGGAGTCGTTATACAGCCTTTATGTGCTTGATGGTGAATTATTACTACTTGTTCTACCTACCTATTATAGGAATCAAATGGAAATGTAAAAGGCGTACCTACATGTTATCTATCGATAAAAAAAGCTAATGACCCCATGTTAATGGTGTACACCTGCATGTTAATAGTTACATTAATACCATTGATATAAAATAGTACATTCAAACTCTGTCTGTGAAAATCTATTATTAGCTAAAGTCAAAGTCAAATCAATTATTCAAACAAAACGTTACGATTGTACATTTTTAAGTAAAATAATAAAAAAAACCGGCCAAATGCGAGTCAGACTCACAGACAAATTTTGCACAGTAAATTAAAAACTATTTTGCATAAAAATAAATAAATATCTGTTTTAGAATGTACAGGTAAAGCTCTTTCATATGATACCCCACTTGGTATAGTTATCTTTCTCTGAAAATTGAAACACATTTTAATTTTATTTTTAATGATGTAACCACAAATTCGCGGTTTTCAGATTAATTGCTGTACATGTGCAATAAGACCTACCTAGTACCTACCTATCACTATGTCAACGGGAAGTACCCTATTAGGTTTCTTGACAGATACGACGGACGGACGGACGGACGGACGGACAGACAGATAGACAGACAGACAACAAAGTGATCCTATAAGGGTTTCATTTTTTCTTTTGAGGTACGGAACCCTAAAAATTGTAAGGTGTAAAATATATTATAGGTACAATGTGATCATACTTAATGTTTAACTTTATAATTTTCAGGCCATCTCCCAAAACACTCATTACGAGGTCCCAATCTAACTCAGTAAGCAATCTTACGTACTCGTATACCTACCTACTACACCCTACGTACACTATACAGCGTATTTTTGATCTTTAAGGAAATTATTAAGGTTTATTTCAGCTTATTAGCGATATAAATTTTGGAATCAAGTTGATCTTTTGTAAATGAAGTTAATACGCATATTTTAACGAGACCCCCTGATCTAAGGATCCGAATAAAATAAACAAGCTTTTCCAAATTAGCATAACAGCCCCTTATCAATGTCTCGTCCCCCGGAGATATTCTAAAAGACATTTAAATGCTTTTATACTGAAAATATTCACTTAAGTATACTTAATACTTAGAGGAACGATCAATATAACGACTAAATATCCGGGATCAGCAATACTTCAACAACTGATTTATGGGCGAGAAATTCAGTTGAACGATGTTTTGCATTTACACCATTGCTTGATGACGGACCCAAACCATGATAGTTTTCCTTTTTTGTGTTTTTAACCCCCAACCCAAAAAGAGGGGTGTTATAAGTTTGACGTGTGTATCTGTGTATAAGTGTATCTGTGTATCTGTCTCTGGCATCGTAGCTCCTAAACTAACGAACCAATTTTAATTTAGTTTTTTTTTTGTTTGAAAGGTGGATTGATCGAAAGTGTTCTTAGCTATAATCCTAGAAAATCGGTTCAGTCGTTTGAAAGTTATCAGCTCTTTTATAGTTACTGTAACCTTCACTTGTTGGGGTGTTATAAGTTTTTAATTTACACTTGTACAGAATATGAATGTCAAATTGACGAATATAATATACAATGAATTTAAGTTAATTTAGATTACTTTAATTAATTTAATTATTGTTAAAATTAAGTTAATAAGCGATTTTGGCAACATTTTGTACAGAGATAGCGTGCGTCTCAGCAACTTAAGCACACACGGACAAAGTCGTCGGCATCAACTAGTCGTGTATAAAATTGTCAATACATTGACTTTACATACCTCCCTACATAAAAATATATCAAAACTATCGGACCCAACTATAACGAAAAAAATAGATAGGTACCTACTATCATTTTCAACCCAAACGTACGCTGAACACGATTTATATCTCAAACCTAATTTATATTGCAGTCATACCCCAAGGTTAGCAATAAATCATACCACAAAAGCCAAAGCACAAATATCTATTTAATCTTCAGTTTTATCTTCGGATGATAAGCAATTAAACCTCGAATGAGGGTCGGGGTTCATTACGATTCGATTCACAGCCTGATTGGATTATGGAAACGTGGCCATTGTTAGACATTGCCACCTTTGTTTATTAAACTGAGGATATAACCCTTAGTAGATAAGGTTATTTTGTTTTGTCTATGTATGAGGCTCATGTAGCCTAGTTAATACCACATAGTGATTGCAAGGATAAGCAACTTTGACTCAAATCTGTAACTGGATGGTTCTACAGGTCAATAATTGAAACCTGCAAAAATTGGATGGTTTTGCAGGTCTCAATTATTGTTTAACCTAGTTAGATTAGTTTAACCTAAAGATCCTATTATAAGCACTAACATCTAACTAACTAACTAACTAGATAAACTAACTAGATAATAATAATAATAATCGGCGGAAAGAGAGACTCTGAGGCGCGTTTGTTTCAGGGTTCTGTAATCTGACCGATTCTCGCCCATAATAACAGTGCATGAGTTTTCAATTTTATAACGGTAACTGATAGCGTGATAGTATATTAAATGCTTAGTTATTTTTATTTTGGCGTACAGATAATAGGAATAATTTGTTGGATCTGTCTGATTCTTTCGATTAGTTCGTTGGCAACAGAGGGACAGTTTTGAAAGAATTAGTTCGATCGGTCCCCTCGTCGGTAGCAGGGGGACAAATCGAACTTTTTATTCCAATCTGTCCCCCTAGGAAAGCAGCGGGGAGACAGACTGGAAATAATTAGTTCTATCTGTCCCCTTATCGGTAATAGGGGGACAGATCGAACTATTTATCCCTAACTGAGGGGACAGAGCAGAGGGACAGACTGGAAGAATTAATTTTGTCATGTATTGTATGTTTTTGTATGATTAATTGATCAGGTGTTCCGTGTTAGCGCTTTTTCCAGGCCTAACGTATGAGTTCCTTAACTCTATGGGGTATATAACTTATGGATAACATATTATGAATAAATTATTGTTAAACTTCTTGACGTAGGATAGGGTGTACCAACATCGAGTTTCTGTTAAACGACCCATAAACGTAATTAAGAGTAATACTTCCTGTGTAATAAGATACTTTACGTGTACCTAACGTTTATAATAGGTAGGTAAATCTCTTGGGATATGAGAATAGTTCCTCTAAGTGCAGCCCAGAGGTAGAAGAAGGTAGGCATCTTGAAATACAAAACTTTAAACATTACATCAATCTCTATTATCTTCGATATTTTAAATAGTAAATTATTACCTCATAATATAATTTGTAGAGTAGGCCATTTATGTATTAGCCACCAATTAATTTATATAGGTTCAATAAACAGTTTTGAGAATCATGATTCAACCGTAAATTCGCGTTCTGTGAAATGTAAAAATGACGATTTGCCTATAAAAGTGTGTTCAAATTATAAAGGACGATTGCAAACGACTAAAAGTTATTTTATCAACAAAATCTCAAATTAAGCAGTTTCCCATTAATGAAATCGAGAAATCAAGAGTTGTTTCGATGCAAATCAGAAATTACAAAGTAATTAAACTCCAAGGAGTGAATCGTTTATAGGCCGCGAAGAGTAAATTTTAAATTGAATAACTGTAACAAGTTACCAAACAATCAAAATCGAGCTAAGGCTTCAAACAAACAATCAAAATTGAGCTAAGGCTGACTGCTCAATAGCTACTACCGTCTGTGCGTCTAACAAGTGTAAATTAAAAATTTATAACACCCTCGACAAGTGAAGGTACAGTACTAGAAAAGAGCTGATAACTTTCAAACGGCTGAACCGATTTTCTTGGATTATAGCTAAGAACACTCTCGATCAAGACATCTTTTAAACAAAAAACTAAATTAAAATCGGTTCATTAGTTTAGGAGCTACGATGCCACAGACAGATACACACGTCAAACTTATAATAAACACCCCTTTAACACACTTTTTGGATCTGGGGTTGAAAAGAAGCTCAAACTTGCCCACACCATTTAAGAAATGATCAAATTCTACCACTTGGGCATCCAGCTACTTCCATTGTCACCCATTAGAATCTAGTTCTCCATAATAAATTATCATATTCCTAAAACTATAACTACCGTGGCAAATACCTACGAAATGAGCTAGTAAATGATGGGATCTCTTCGTAGGTATCTTGGAATTTGTTCAAAATATAATATTATCAGGCAGGCCTTATTGTATTTAATGCAAGAAACCAATTTTCATTGTCTAAACGAGCTCACCCTTGGTTGAATTAAAGTCTGATTTTATGATTGACTAGAGGACGCCTGCGGCTTCTCCCGCGTGGATTTCATTTTTTTTAAAATCCCGTGGGAACTCTTTGATTTTCCGGGATAAAAAGTAGCCTATGGGCTAATCCAGGGTATAATCTATCTCCATTCTAAATTTCAGCCCAATTCGCCCAGTCGTTTTTGCGTGAAGGAGTAACAAACATACACACACACACACACACTCACACACATACACACACACACTCACACACGTATACACACAAACTTTCGCCTTTATAATATTAAGTGTGATATCGCCACAGATCATGTAAATGTCCCAGCCACGTCGCAAGGGAAAGAGTAAGTAAATACTGAATTGGAAATAACGTTACAAAAAAGTTATGCTGTCTTAAGCCCGAAGTCAGCCGACTACCTTTTCGAAGTTTGATTCATTTGAATAAAAGGGAAAACCTTTTTTGTTTGTTTCCCCGTCATTGTTTAGACTTGTCCCGGGTTTCTGTAAATGGAATTGCGATGTCTGTTTATTTTTAAAATGTGGAAACCCCACTTAGTTCTCAGACCTTATTTAATTCAAATTCTAGAGTGGGTCAAGAGGGATTACATTTTCAGGGCTGAGTGCGATCTGAAATTACACATTTCAGGATTTTTAAATATTTCAAAAAGATTTGTTCTGATTGACTTGCTAATCTATCGAAGCACATGTAGATATCACTGGGGTCAGAACCTTTGAGAGTAGATAGGTTCTCTTCATGACGTAGGTGCTCACTAAGAAAGGATTTTCCGACATATTTTCACCCCAAAATAAGGTATGAAAGTATGAGCATTTTTCAAGTTGATATTTGGGCGTTCGGGTAAAAATATAAAAGTACTTGTTTCAGGATTTTCAGAAACTCCATCCTATCACAGATTTAAAACAAAAACATTCGAGCAAAGCCGTGCGGACTGCAGAATAGCTAGTATAAATATTTTTTTTTGAGCTCGCACATTAAAGCGCATAAAATCCGCCATTTTGAGTTTTTAATAATTTAAGGTACCCAGTGACACTCGCGCCATCAAGACGAGTCTTATAACGTATCATTTATCAACATCGCTTCAGCTGTTCAGTAGTTACATACCATTACATACATACATACAGGTCAAACACGATCTAACCCTTCTTTGGGCTTCGCCGCAGTCGGGTAAAAAGAAACGAAAAAAGTTGCAACAAAGTGTTAAAAAATTTGCGAGAAAGCACTGTCATATTGAATACAAAGTTATAATAGGTATAAAGCGTTTATACAGGCTACATGTTATTATTGTTTAGCGATGCTTTGCTAGTTTATTTTTAAACAGTAGTTAAAAAAAATTGAAACTTAATTTTAGTTTCATTCAAGAAATTAACTAATCGAATTACCAACGAATTTATAGAAGCAAAGATACAATAAATAATTCGACGATGTTTTTCACCTAAAAGTAAAATATTTTCACCAACTTCATTCTTTCATTTCATTTCATTCTTTTCATTTGTCTAAGCATTGTCAGCCGTTTTTGTCTGTAATGTTATTAGAAAATTATACAAATTGGTTGTTCCTTGTGACTCATTTCCTTTAGCTTTTAGCGTTTATAATAGAGATATAAAAACTGACAGTTTTTTTTTTTGAAAGTTAACGGTTAAGATGGTTATTTTTTGTTACGTGTTTTCTTGGCTCTGTGACCCAAAGGGCCTCTCACAAAAAAAAAAACTACCACTGACCTTTGCGTCACATGTTTTGCACGTAGGTACTGTCAGTAGGTAATATCTAGTCTTCTCACACTAAAAGTTCATTTATTTTGAAGTTGCAAATTGTCTTTATAAGCTTCGTCGATCCAACTAAGTATATCTAGGACTTCCAATAGTACCAAATGTGCTTTTTACACAACTATACTTTTTGGTATCAAAACCAGGGAAGTTGTATTGATTTCGCTTTTATAATCACACTAATATTATAAAAAAGTTTGTGTGTATGTGTGTGTGTGTGTGTTTGTGTCTATTTTTGTTACTCCTTCACGTATAAACCACTGGACGGATTTGGCTGAAATTCGGAATGGAGATAGATAATATCCTGGATTAGCACATAGGCTACTTTTTATCCCGGAAAATCAAAGAGTTCCCACGGGATTTCAGAAAACCTAAATCCACGCGGACGAAGTCGCGGGCGTCAGCTAGTAATATATAATAGGATTTAAGTTTGGATGCATCTATTATTTATCATCTATTTCTACATCTGGTCGATCGTAAAACCTTTATTAGTATCTCTCTACTATCCACTAAAAGTTTATTCTTCTCAGTTAACAACATGTTTCTCAGTCTACATACAGCATAGATCACTACAATTACAATAAAACCGCATCCAAACTGCAATTCTGCAGTTAACTTGCAGTCCAAATGCAGAGCGTCCGTGTAGACACTTATTCTAATTACTTGTCGAACTGTTACAAGTCCATTCGCTCCGTTTTAATACGAACCACTTTGGAACTTAATAATAACGGAAACCACTACTAAAATTAAAACGTTTTACGTAATTGAAACCGTAGTGGCGTATGGTACAAATCTAATTCTCGCTTAATCTCCAGTCCGGATCGCAATTTGCTTGTTAAAGCGTGTCAGGCCACTCAATGCGGCTGCTTGCAAATTGACGACCCTTTACCGCTTAGGGTCTCTTCAGATGGACCACATCACAGCTGCAAAAATGTCGCTAGATAGTCGTCGAGTGTGAATAATCCTAGTGCAGCTACTTATCTAAAGTTGCGTTGTCACAGCCGCAAGTTACGTCTGGTTAGTTGCGTTTGTTCAGCGACAAAACCTAACCAAACGAAATGTCAGTACTAGTGTGTGCGTTTGTAATAATTACAAACGCACACACTAATTTTGTGACTGGATATCGGTAGGACCATAAGCTGTGCCATAAAATTGCGTCAGGCATTGAACACGGTTAGGTGATTTTGTATTTTGTTTATCAGCCCCTCAAAGTCTCATAACTTCTGAATTAATGCACATTTTCTTTGCGAGAGAGAGAGAGTGAAACAAAGAGCCCAACTGTTTGATTTATCCCTGCAATTTAATTTTGCCCATACTTTAAAATATTTTGACAGATATACCATATCGAAATTTTGATACAGTTTCAAACTCATAGAACGTTAGTTATATGAGTTTCAAACTCATAGAACGCCAGTTCTTATTTCGGGGCAAACCACTTAACGTAATATGCATTTACATACAATTTCATTCCTGTTAATATTTTTGCTGCTGTAAATGTGGTTGTAGCACGTCTGAGATGACCCTTATTAAGCGGGCTGCGATTCACTAAATAATGTAGATTCTAAGTACATAATTGAATAGGAACTACGGCTTCTATTGCAGTAGCTTAAAATACAAGATTGCCCTCAACCGGTTGTAGTGGTCACTTCGTATCAGGCTGCCTTTCTTTCTACCAGAGATGTGCGATGTAGGGAAGCGATACCTATCCATACTAATATTATAAATGCGAAAGTGTGTCTGTCTGTCTGTCTGCTACCTTTTCAAGGCCCAACAGTCAAACTGATTCTGAGAAAGGTACAGAATTAGCTTATATCAGGGAACGGACATAGGCTACTTTTTATCCCGGAAAATCAAAGAGTTCCCACGGAATTACTAAAGACCCACCCGCTCAACCAATTTGTATGAAAGGTACCGAGGTAGCTTGCGTCCATGTTATTGTTAACTTTTATCCCGAAAAACTTAACTTAATATTGTTAGCTTTTTATCCCGGAAAGCCAAACAGTTCCCACGAGATCTTCAAAAACCTGCATCCACGCGGACGAAGTCACGGGCATCCTCTAGTTTTGAATATTCTGTGTCCAGCATGATTTTGCGTGGGGACTTTTATTTTATTATCACAAGCCTATCTACCGTGTAAAATTAAAACAATATTTTCGTACATTAAAACGCTGTGATGAACACCGTGTTAATTTAATTCTCGCTTAACGACTGTCTCGGAATTGCAATTTACGTGTTAAAATGTGTTCCTCGCTGCGAAACCGCTTGCAAATTGACGAACCGCCTCGTCTGGGTGCATATTATTCTTTTCTAGGTCCAAATCAATCTCAATGTTGATGTTTCGCCTGACAAAAACAGGAAAGCCCCAGCGTGTTCTGAGTACTAACATGCACTATACTGGGTGTAACCAGAACGCTAGCAAAAAGGAAGACGTGATAGAACTGATAAAATACTATAAAAAACTACGAAAAAAAAATTTTTTTATCCTGAATTTTTTAAAAGTTCACAATATATTGCAAATAAAACATCTGACTGACGGTAGAAGTCAATGAACGTTCTATATTTACGTCACTCGAAGTCAATGCTGCATCGTAGGTTTTGCCCGAGTTTTGCACGCTATACCTACATGGGTTTGAAAAATACTAAATCACTAAAACTACAAGATAAGACAAATGGTTATTGGCATTGGATTGTGATAAGGTAGTATAATAATAACGCTAAGTTTTTACTAGTAATTGTCCAGTTATAGTTTTATTATAAGTAAGATATTATCTAATAGTCGTTAAATTTTGAGCTCCGGGTCGGAAATTTGCTTATCAAAGCGAGTCAATATAGCCTGTGGCCTGCAAATTGACGGCCCTTTGGCGGTCATTTTGTGGACTCATGCACTGCATTACAGAGACTATTCCAGAATGTGTATTTGAGTGTAGGTACGAGTAACCATTGCCTCTATACATTGATAATGTTCTCCTGTCTGGATTTAAGCCATTGCGGCCAATCTTAAATGAGCTTAACCAACTACATAGTAGTTACTTCTCAAGTGTGTGCGCAAACACAGGTTCACTCTCTATTTTACATACACACCCACACACACACACACACACACATACACACACACACGCTTACACGCACGCACACACCCACACACGCATGCAATCACGCTCCTAAAAATAACTTTAAGGCTTATAACCATCTGAAATTAGATTTAATGAAAACAAAACACGGAATTAATTTCTTTCTGTAGAAATAAACTCAAAGGAGTTGAAGCGAATAAAATGATCTTTAATGAAACAAGTTTAAGTTAAACGTTTATGATTCCAACACTTTCGAGTTTTTTAAAACTCGCAAGGTCCAAATTAGCTTGTCAAAGAGTGTCGGTCAAACTGGGGTGGCTCGCAATTTGACGCCTTTTTACCCCTCTTCTTCTTCTTCTTCTTCTCTCTGGGCTGGTTTCCGCACTTAAACGTTTCCGTCTGTTGTGCGTGCGTTGCCCCTCCCCGCCGAAGTCTTCACTCCAGCCATCCAAGCTCGCTCCAGAAGCCAAGTAGACCGCCCAGGTTGCCGAGGGCTTCATGAAGTGAGGTTGGGGATCCCAGATGGCGTTCTCGATGTTCTGCTACGCTTGCACACTCCAGGAGCACGTGCGTCGGTGTTTCATCGACCTCCATGCAGGCCCTGCACAGAGGACTGTCGGTAACACCTATAACGAAAAGGTGTTTGTTTAGTGGGCTATGCCCTGTTATGAGTCCCACCACCTTCCTAAGTTTACCTTTGTCCAGGCGGAGTAGTTTGTTAGTTTGTCGTATATCTATGTTAGGGAAAGCCTCTTTGGCTTGCCTGCAGTCAGTTGCGTTTGCCCATAGATGAGAATGCTCTTTAAGTGTTAGTTCGTGTAACCAAGTTTTATACTCACTGAAGGGTATGGGTACCATAGGCTCTGGCCCTGTCACCTTCAGCGTCGTAGCCTTGCGTGCTAATGCGTCCGCTGCCTCGTTTCCCTGGTCCCCATCATGTCCTTTGACCCACCGTAGGGTGATGTCATTCGACATGGCGAGTGTTTCCAGAGCCTTGTGGCAGTCTTGTATGAGTTCAGAGGTTGTCGAAAATCTAGCCAAGGCTTTAAGAACAGCTTGGCTATCCGAGTTAATGTTTATCTTAAAATTTGTTACCTGTCGGTTTGCCATTGCTATGGCTGCAGTTGTAATGCCTACACACTCTGCTTGGAAGACAGAGTTGTCCTTACCGAGTGCGTGACTTATTCTCATGTTTAGTTCTTGGCAGTAGGCCCCTGCTCCTGTGCCAGTTTTTGTTTTGGATCCGTCGGTGTACACTTCTATTGCATCTTGTGTTGGCTTCGGATCTATGTTTATCTCTGGATTTATTCTATATGGTTTGTCCAGTATGTATTTTTTCCTGGTTCTATCGCATTTCCACTCCAGGCGTGGTTCTTTTGTTATGCTTTGCACTAGAATTTTAGTGTGCCTTGTGTTCTGTTCTTTCCACAGACCTGAGGTTTTCAGTCTCAAGGCTGCGAGCGTTGCTTCTTCTCTGACTTGTAAGTACAGGGGCGGGATCCCCAGTATAATTTCAAGTGCTGTTGTAGGTGTGGTACTCATGCAGCCTGTAATGGCGAGGCATGCTTGTCGTTGGAATTTCTGTAATTCATGCTGGGCGGTCGTAAGAAGAGTTCTCGGCCACCATATCAAGGCAGCATATGTTAGTGAGCTTCTTACTACCGTTAGGTATAACCATTTCATTATCTTTGGTTTGAGCCCCCATTTTTTCCCCAGCATGCGTTTGCATTGGTTTATCTTCTGTATGCCTTTTCCAGCTGAGCTTGCTGTCAAGAGTCACACCAAGGTACTTTACCTCAGTGGATAGTCTAAGGCTTGTGTTGAACAAAGTTGGTGGTTTGGTTAGCTCTATTTTCCTTTTGTTTGTGAACAGAATCATCTCTGTTTTCTTTGGATTTACAGTAAGTTCATTTTCATTGCACCATCTTTCGATTAAGCGCAATGCCCGTTGCATGACTTCATATAGTGTATTCTCTAGTTTGCCACTGATTAAGATGGTGAGATCATCAGCATAACCAATGGTGTAAAAACCGCTTGTATTTAGTTTGTTTATCAAGTCGTCAACTACAAGGTTCCACAAGATTGGTGATAGGACACCTCCTTGAGGGCAGCCTCTCGCTACTATGCCTTTTGTGACTCCATTGATGTCTAGTTGTATGATTCTTAGTTCTAATAATGCTCTTATCCAGCTGCGTATAGTTCCTGGCGCCTTGTATCGTCCCAAGGCTCTGTCAATGCTATCAAAGGTTGTCTTGTCGAAAGCTCCTTCGATATCAATGAAGACACCCAGTGTTGATAGTTTGTTTTCTAGGTTGTGCTCAATTTTGCCAACAACGGAATGCAGAGCGGTTTCCGTTGATTTGCCAGTGCTGTAAGCATGTTGATGTGAGTGTAGGGGTATATGTCTTAAGGTTCCATCCCTGAGAGACCGATCAACCAGTCTTTCGAGAGTTTTCAATAGAAATGATGTAAGGCTGATAGGCCTGAAGGACTTTGGCAAAGTATAGTCACTCTTTCCAGGTTTTGGTAGAAAGACCACCTTTACTTCTCTCCAGGCTGTTGGGATATATTTATATGCTAAACAGGCCTTGTATATTATTTCCAGCCATGGTGTAAGTTGAGGTTTTCCCCATTGTAGAAGTGCAGGGAAAATGTTGTCGGTCCCCCCTGATTTAAAAGGGTGAAAGGTGTCAATAGCCCAGCTGATTCTATCTTGCGTGACTGTGTTGTTGGCAAGATCCCAATCCTCGTCTGTGGGATGGTTTCCTAGGTTGTGTACCCAGTCTGTTGAATCTACAATTCTACAGCCAGGGAAATGCGTTTCAATAAGCGTTTCGCTTATCTCTTTGTCATCCTTGGTGTACGTTCCGTCAGCTTTCTTCAGCGAACCGAGTGTGCGAGTGTTGTCGTCTGCTAGAATCTTACGTATGCGAGCTGCAGTGTCGTTCGACTCTATGCTTGTACAAAACTTTTGCCACGAGGTTTGTTCCTTTTCTCGGACGCGTTTGTTGTACTTGTATTGGGCTTCCTTGTAGTTGTCCCAATCTTGTTCTTGTCTGGTGTTTTTTGCTCTGTTGAAAAGATGTCTGAGGTTTCTCCTCATTCTTTCCAGATCAGGGCCCCACCAGCTGTTTTTTGACGGTCGGTTTGTGTTGATTTTCTTCAGGGGGCAAGCTTGTTCATAACTTGTCTTAATGTACTCCGTTAGTTTGTTAACGTTTTCTTCGATGTTGTTGATGTCGTCGATGTCTTTAGGTTTTTTTGTACCTATCCGTTGCGTTAGCAAGGTTTTGTACTTTATCCTGTTGGTTTTCCTTGGGTTTCTCCTTGGTGCGTGTTGGGTTATCATCAGATCTAGCTCATAGCATATCCGCCTGTGGTCGGAGAGCGAAGGCTCGTCGCTGACATGCCAGTTCTTTACTTGGTCTGCAGCTCTGGTTGACGCTAAGGTTAGATCGATTATGGTTTGGTACCTACTCGACACGAAGGTCGGTTCAGTGCCTTTGTTAGTGATTGTTAGGTTGGTTGTTAGTAGAAAATCTATGAGATCCTCACCTCTTTTGTTGTTGGCTGTGCATCCCCACAGGTTGTGATGTGCGTTGCTATCGACAGAGATAATTAGATCTATGTCGTTGTCCTCACAGTGTGTTGTGAGGTCCACTAGTTCTCTTGTAGGTATTCGGCCTTCTATGGGCATGTAGAGTGAGGCTACGACCAGTGGCTTTGGTGGTAGACCCACGCCCTGTTGTATTCCGTTTTTTATTTTGACTGCTGTCAGATCTCTGGAACAGTATTGTGTTAGTAATGACGCTGTAATACAGCGTGGAATGTAAATGCATGTTCTTGGTACTTCGTCATTGCTGTGAGAATAGATCTTACCATTACAGCTTCCGAAACCGCATATGGTTTTACCCCTGACCCACGGCTCCTGGATCAGTGCGATGGTCTCGGCTTCAACCTCCAGCTGTTTTCGTAGTGTGGCCGTGGCGAGATGTTTGTGCTGGAGGTTGGTCTGAATTATTTTTATTGTTACGTCGCCCTCTATGCCGGTGTTATTCGGCGGGGACGGTTGTGTCTTGAGCGTCGTGTGTCGCCTTATTCTCCCGCGGTTGTGTGTTGAAACGGGAGTCCGCTAGCACTTCCTCGATGTTGTCAAGGACAGTGCTCACGGAAGGCTCAGGTGTTCTTTGGGGGTGGCAGGTTGGCCCATCCACATCCATGGCCCCATCCGCATCAGTCTCCTCCCGAGTTTCAGGCGCTAAGCTATGCCCGGGCGGTACATCGCTTAGTCCTTCACTCGTGAAGAACCGGATGTAGATAGAGCCCGTGGAATAGGCGACCTTCCTGCCGCGCGCCATTATTATCGGCAGCTCCTCGTTGGGGATTCCTAGTATTAGGAACACCCCAGGAGGACTGCTGGTTGTTCGTCGGTAGCTGAACAGGGTCCACTGCGACACTCCATACCAAGGATTTTGGTGAGATAGGACCTGGTGCAGTTGGCCTATCTCCCCATCATAGTCCGGGACGTAGAGTCCCGACCTAACCCTAACTGGTATTTCGGTCTGGCGTATCACAGTCAACCCCGTTCCGCTTCTGGGCGATGTCAGTTTTGGCACCACGTTTGTGAGCCAGGTTTTTACCCCTCATTGAGTGGACTAAATAACTGAGACCGACAGTGAAAGAAATTTAAATGAAAATGTCTCGAGAAAAATTAACTAAATTCAGTACTCAACTCTAAACAGTTTCATCTGATTATATTTTAAACATTTATTATTTAAAATATTTTTCTTGGTTATAATACTGTGCTGTAACGTAAAAAAAGTATGGGCCTAATGCATTGTTTTAGCAGTCCAAAATTATCTTCGCTTTATTGGCTTTCTAATATAACTAGCTTGCGGCACGTCATTTGAATGGTTTCAAAATCTATAACGGACATAGCTAGAAATATTTTCTGTTTGATCTAACCTAGACTAAGATTTTGGCTGAACAAATGGCCGGTTATTGCCCCATAATCAAAAAATGCATCATTTATTTTTGAATTTATAATACAAGATCAATTAGATTTTTAGAGGATCAAATAACATTTTCTGTTAAAAACACTCATCTCATTGTTTTCATAAAACTGAAACAGAAATTATGTCTATTGAGGCCTGAGGGTAGAAGAAAACATTATTATCAGCTACTGTTGCGATCAATTTCAATATCGTTTTAGAGTCTTCCCACACTTTTCAGCATCTGCTCAACATTTTAAAAACTCGGAATATTAAGCTTTGAAAACAAACCTTAAAATCGGTTGTGAAAAATTTATTCCCTACATTTTAATTTTATTCTTATGTTCGTTCGTCGTAACTCGTACCACTCTTGGAGCATGATAGAGTGATCGTCATTATCTTTATTTCTTGCCTTACTATTGGTTAAGCCATAATCCTGGTCAAGTGCCGATAGACAGACTTCATATACCACTGAAAATATTATGGTGTGCTCTCAGACAAGTAAGTTTCCCCACGATGTTTTCTTTCACCGTCAAAGTAAGTTACTTAAAAAGCACATAACTCCGAAATAGTAGAAGTGCGTTACTGGGATTGAATAAGAAACCGATATTTTAACTACTTGGTTAACATATTGTAAATATAAATAAGTATAAATAATAAATAAATTTTTTATTTCAGACATATTACAGTCCATAGATATGTCAGTTCTTTACACTATTTTACTTAAGTCTATATTAGTACCTATTTGTAGTTCAAAGTGTTAGTAACGATAAAAACTTAAAAACTATGTTAGTACTTACTTCTAACTACCTTGTAAGCGCCCTAGTGCCTGCATTTGCAGCATTTTAGGCCCTCCTAAGAGGGAGAAATTATATTACAAACCCTCTCCACCACGTATAGCAAACGCTTCTACAAAGGAAAATAAATCGCGAATTAGAATATTGTTTCGATTGCTGCCAGTGTGAATCAGCCCTTAAAGCAGGATTTGTGAAATTCATACTTCTTGATCCACCATTTTAACTTTAGCTTTGTCTGTCAGTCAGTCAGTATTAGAGTATTCATTAGGAGAAAATAGATTTATCTTTTGAATAAATAATCCAGTTATACCGTCATACGATACAAAGGGTGTTAAAATACGTTTAAGCTACGACTAAAGCTAATGTTGGTTATGTATGCGTCGAATTTCGAGCGGCATTACCCTGGCAAATGTGGTTTGACTCTTACCAATACTGGCGCTACACTTTAATGAAATTGGATTATGATTCCCGCTTCAGCTTTTAGCGTTTGTATAGAAATGCCTGTATTGTTTTCCTTTCACGGTGATATCATACATTATTTTTATTGTGTTTTCTCTTGTTATTAGGTCTTTGTGATACCATACGCAGGAGTCCTTGATATATTATATTCGTATTTTTTTCTGGAGTTAGCCTTTGATTGATGAGGCTTCAAACCAGTCTTTGCCTAAGTTTGCCGTCTTATTATTTTTAAAGCTAGCTTTATTGTACTACTATAATTATATATAGGTACTATTTAACCCCCGACCCAAAAAGAGGGGTGTTATGAGTTTGACGTATCTGTGTATATGTCTGTAGCATCGTAGCTCCTAAAGTAATGAACCGATTTTAATTTCGTTTTTTTTGTTTGAAAGGTAGCTTGATCGAGAGTATTCTTAGCTATAATCCAAGAAAATCGGTTCAGCCCTTTGAAAGTTATCAGTTCTTTTCTAGTTACTGTAACCTTCACTTGTCGGGGGTGTTATACATTTTTAATTTACACTTGTTTACTGATTGTAGAGTGAGGGAACTCTCGGTTTGAGCCTGAATCGATGCCATGTCAAATTTTAGGCTATGGTGACGTAACACCAAACAAAATTGGGCTACTTTAAGGCTACCTGCGTCAAATGTACTTACCTACTAACATTTGACGCCTGCCAGTGAGGTCGAAGCCTCGACGCGACGTTTTGTTAGAAGTTCCCTAACTGTCTTGAACTGTGATGCTAGGTAAACAATTCCTAGTACGTTGGTACAGGTACCAATAACAATAAACGTAATCAGGACCTGTGTACTGTAATGTCGTATATTACACAGTGACGATAACGTTTAACCACAACTGTCATTGGGTTGACAATTATTATCTCAATTTCAGGAATATATACAAGAGCGAATAGCTTCCCCTGTAAGCATAAATCACGGGAATTGTAGATAGGTACAGCCAATTGCAAGATCTGCATACCAAGGGAATTGATTGAGGGTCTTAGTATAAAATGGCTAGGTATATATTATTAAAATCTATGCTAATATTGTAAAGAATTAAAATCTACAATTGTATTTACTTTGAATAAAATATTTGACTTTGACTTTGACTTTGACTATGTAGAGCGGTGATAGCTTGATGGTTAGGGCGTTGGCTTCCTATTATTGGAGGTTCTTAGTGGTTCGGGGCTCTAACTTTTCGGAGCCATGTGAGTTTTAAGAGACTAAATATCACTAGCTTTTACGGTAAAGGAAAACATCGTGAGAAGACCTGAGGTACCTATGTGAAGATCGTCGATCCACACTTAGCTAGTGTGGTGGACTTTGGCTAGTCTCGTTTCATTCTGAAAGGAAACCCCTATCTACTCAGTTGGTAAGCCGGTGATGGGTTGCTGATTATGATGAATTTCAATTAGCGCGCTTTCAGCTTAGACTCATATACATAATACTCGTTAGGTTTTAAGTTATAGTAATGTTACGAAATTGCAGTCAAGGAATATGATGTAATGATTCATCCCTAAAATCTCTACCTAACTAAGTAGTTATAATTTAATTTATTGTAAGTATGTAAGTTAATTTATTATTTCTTTGTTTCTACAATTTTGGTACATGAGAAATAAAAACAATGTGCTTTATACGTTCAAAACATAAGTGAATACTTCAAACTTAAAGAGCAAATTGTCTGTTTCTAATTTCACAGTTTCAACTGTACAGAATTAATTCGAAATAACACACTAAACTGAGTTACTTGAGACACCTTTCAAGTTTTCCAATTAGGGAAACTCGTATACATGTTTCGGTACAAAGATTCCACTTGTAACATCTTCGAGATAAAATGCCAGTAACATCTGTGTCTCTGTGTGTTAAGGCGAAGTTCACAATTATTCGAAGTTTGTCTCGGAGCTAAGTCATAAAGATTTTTCTCAAATATTTTTCGTTATGAAGGATTTATTTTTGGTGGCCAATAATATATAATAATCAGTATAATAAATAATGTTAATAACTTGTGGAAACTTTTCTTTCACTTGATAAACAATCAATGATGATGTCTACATTGGAGGACGCTTGGCTAGATAATACCTATTCGACCTATTCACTGTCGAATCAGCGACTTTTTATCAAACGTCAAAACGCTCGCTTAGTATGTGAGCTTGTATGAAATGAAATACACAGGTGTGACGTCATACACATTTGACGTAATTTCACGAACTTTTTTAGTTATATTGATAATTTAAAATGGTTAGCAAACTTAAAACTAGTGCTAGTGTAAATGTGGATTTTACTAATTTTGGAAGACCTAGGCATCATCACCATTTTAAGGTGTTTGAGTTAAAGATAGGTGACATGAAACATGCACACCACTTCGGAAGACCGTGAAACGTTAAGCAAGACCTTGAAGGATTACCTATAAGGTCAGGAAAAATACCTAATTCTCTATTAATTCTCCACCGTCAAAATTTTCAGACACAAACATGACGTTGTACAACACCATATACCCTGAAATTTAGGATGGGCTGGTTTTATTCCCCTTTTTTGATAAAACAATAAGCACGATGTAAATTTGATATAAAATGTTTGTTAATTTGTAACATTTACATGGCATGTTTTATGCATGATGGCAAACGGGAATTACGCATTCTACACATGTGTTTAACTCAATTAACCGACGAAATGTTGTTTTTACCATATCATCATTTTGCACTGATATTTTAACTAGGTATTTATTTCAAAAGTAGTACTATAAAATAAATGCCCTTAAATAAAATACACGTGTCAACGGTCTTCAGGTCTTCAGAGGGTGGATACAAAAGACCGTGCAATGTGGAAGCGACTTAATAGGAAAGCTGACATTGATCCTCCGTATATTAATTCCCTCTAAATGTATTAATACCAGCCGACTAGCTGATGCCCGCGACTTCGTCCACGTGGATCCTGGTTTTTGAAATTCCGTGGGAACTCTTTGATTTTCCGGGATAAAAGTAGCATAATATGTCACCCTCCATGTCATTAACTATGTCCATACAAAAATTGCGCCAATCCGTTACCTCATTGGGGCATGATTGAAGGATAAACTCCAACTATTAAACCAACAAACAAATAAATTTTCGTATTGATGATAGTGAGGAGGAGTAAATAGTGAGGTAGTGATTCTATAATAAAATATTTTATTTGTACAAGAATTTCTATTTACCTACAAAAATCTTCGTTATTACTTTTAACAATATGAAAATAACTGATAAAAATATATGCCGAAATTACGTTTAGGTTATGGGACAGAAAATGTTATTATACTGAAATAAAATTATTAAGAATAAAAATTCATTTGCTCTATTTAAACTAGAACACTCAGTGTCAATAACTTTAATAAAAATCAAAGGTCCATAATATTACATACTAGCCGCGACTTCGTTCGCGTGGATGTAGGTTTTTAAAATTCCCGTGGGAACTCTTTGATTTTCCGGGATAAAAAGTAGCCTATGTGCTAATCCAGGGTATAATCTATCTCCATTCTAAATTTCAGCCCAATCCGTCCAGTAGTTTTTGCGTGAAGGAGTAACAAACATACACACACACATACAAACTTTCTCCTTTCAGAATTTGACATCAAAAATACTATTTCATTTGATTACTCATATTATTTGACTCCTAGGTACTCTATACCTAAAATTTATCGAAACATTTAACAAAACAACTAATTAATTAGAAGTTTATTATAATTTAACAACACATAATAATATTATGATTGCGTATTTAACCTCTAGAGCCTAAACTAACTTGAAAAGTTTAACTTCACTCGCAGCTAAGTACTTCGGAGAATTCGATTTCATTCCAACATTACTGAGAATATGTAATACCTAACAATTCAGAAATAATTAACATATACCACATAGGTAATTAAATATTTATTGGAAATAATAAATTCCTATTTACTCTTCGGCCAAACTTGAAAACTTTATGTACACAAAATTTGAATAAAACGCTTTATTCGCCTCCGTTGAAGACTTCGTGTTTACACAAAGACGGTCGAGGCAACTTTGCGCATAATTATATTTTTCAAGTATTCGGACGGGCTTCAGTTAGAACTTCTTGGTTGATTTCTTCTTTAGCAATTTCGCTTACTATTTCGAAAGTTCGCAACTACCTATCGCTGTTCGTAATAAACAATTTTTTACCTAAGATTTTGTGGAATTTTATGGGGGAAGAAAAATCACAATAATAGCTAAATATAACTAGCGTTTAATTAAATTGTTCAAAAGTAGTTATAGTAGTATTGAGCCTACCTGATCTTTACTAATTAACGAATAGAAGATAAAAATGTATTATAATATAAGTATCTACATAGATTTTATGATGTAGTTTTGACTTTATATTTTAAGTTTCCCTAAACATCATGTAAAGCTTATTAAATCGTGTAAAATTACTATTTATTATTAACTAGCTGATGCCCGCGACTTCGTCCGCATGGATTTACGTTTTCCAAAATCCCACGAGAACTGTTTGATTTTCTGAGATAATTAGTCTACGTGTTAATCTATCTCCATTTCAAACAGCCAAATCCGTCCAGTTGCGCGATTGAGTCACAAACATCTAAACATCCACACTTTCACATTTATAATATTACTAGTTGACGCCCGCGAATTCGTCCGCGTGGATTTAGGTGTTTCGAAATCCTGTGGGAACTCTTTGGTTTTCCGGGATAAAAAGTAGCCTATGTGCTAATCCAGGATACTATCTATCTCCATTCTGAATTTCAGCCAAATCCGTCCAGTAGTTTTTGCGTGAAGGAGTAACAAACATACACACACACACACACACACACATACAAACTTTCGCCTTTATAATATTAGTGTGATTAGGATTGGGATTAAAAGATATCTGTTACAAATGAGCTATCTCAAAATCCAAAGGAATCAATTAAGAAACATTTCTAAGATTTCGAGATGGTAAGGATTTATTGACTCTAAGAGAATCCATTTCGTTCAATAAAGATCTGACGTAATGAATGGTAGGGTCTTCAATGAACGTCGAATGTTAAGCCGGTCCAGAGAAGGAAAGTCGTGATAAGGGGTAAGTGATTGATATAAGCGGTTTCCAGTAATTAAGAAACTTGAGAATTTAACTCATATAACATACTAGCTGATGCCCGCAGCTTCGCCCGCGTGGATTTAGGTATTTTAAATTCCCGTGGGAAAGTAGCTTATCCGTAATATAGCCCGTTCCGGGATGCAACGTGTTTACCTATGTCAGTTATAGACTGAAGCCATCCGATGTGCCCCAAACCAGTTTCATTAGAAAGGCAATAATGCGAAGCTGGTTTTACACCACTAAAAACATTATTTTTTAGCGTAGTAGCACACGCCGGGTATCTGCTCGTATAAAATTACTGTCGTCATCATCAATATATTCATGACCAGACATTGATTTTTTCTGAGCGGATTACACAATCGTGAAACGACGCTTTTTGGAAATAAAAACACCGGGTTTTTACTTCCAAAGCGTTTACGCAAGAGCGGATTTAAAAAATAAGAGAGCATTTTTCAATGTAGCTAAATTATTTTTTGCTATCGCATTCAACGGTTCAAAATGCGAAAGAGCGAACTAAAAGCTTTATAGTTACATTATAGGATTGAAATTTGAGAACAATATATTTACAATACAATAGCTAGGTTCTTTCCCTGTTAGGTCCACTGACATGGCATGCGGTTAAACTCACGTTACGGTTACGCTTTAAGAGGGGTCTCTCGGTCACTCGCTCCATACAAACGTAGTTCTAATTTCATTTGAATATAAAGCAACCAAAGTCCATTAAATTTCGCAGACATATTCTAGAAACTAATATCTGTGTCTGTGGTGTTTTAGATTTTTCTAAAAATATGTAGTTTTAAAATTACAGGGGCTCAAAGATTTGTATGTAAATTTTTAAGACCGCGTAACTTTGAAACCGAATATTTTAACAGTAATCTGGAAAACCACAGAGATAGATATTAGTTTCTAGAATATGTCTGAAAAATTTCATGGACTTTGGTTGCTTAATATTCAAATGAAATTGGAACTACGTTTGTATGAAGCGAGTGACGGAGAGACAGACCCCTCTTAACTTTGACCACCCATAAAAAATGCGTTGCGAAAGTTAGTATCCATGCCTCCATGATTAAGGTTAAAAGTATAAATATTATGGTGTAAACCCTATAAACCCCGACTTATGCAATCCATTTGCTTTGACGGACAAAGTTTGACCGTAACCAAAACGTAACTTTAACCGCCAGTCATGCAACTGGACCTCAGTATCTTACCCTGTAACATCACGCTGGTATAGTTTTTCCAGTAATATTAGAAAGGATAGAAGAGGACCTTGCATAATATAGGTCGCCTATTAGGAAGGAACTTGTTTTGTCTAACATTCCAGGCGTCTCGCTAGATTAACGTAGAAGACCTGCAAGACCTCGGAAGAACACCTGTTTATTCCAGAAGCTTGACGATAATAACATTATTACGAGCGAATTAGCAGATTCCTTACAAAATTACTCCAATTATTCCTGATATTAAATTATGTATATTTTCGTAATAAAGTGGGAGTTGAGTCGGGAGCCTTTAATAAGGTAGGTACTCACTAAAATATTAACTTGTCAGTTTGAACGAGCTAATTCGTTGATGAAATTATCTTTCTAAGACATCATAAAGTGGAGAGGATTTACTCGGTTGGAATAAGGCGTCATAGACGATGAAAATCAACTCTAAAAGGCAATGTCGAAGGAGAATCGCAAAGTAACAGCACGAAAACCAATTTTGAGAATTGCTTTGTACATGAAATTGTCTGGCTATTGTTGAGGAGGTAAAATTGAGCGTAAAATTTGAATTTGCTTTCTATCCAGGCACTTGGTCTAATTTTGTGGTACACTGTTTACTTATTCGAGATGCCATTGTGGTATTAGACTGTGGCTTCTTGGATATCAATTTTGGGTTACTTTGAAACTAATTCGACCGAAATTGTTTAGTATTTTTTTTTCTATCTTTCTATTATTTTTTAGAGAGGTAAAAATTGTTAGTTTGAGTGTATGCCCCCTACTTACAGACTAATATACTTACCTGAAACTAATTATCCTAATCTAAAAAAAATTTCATTTATAGTACATTATCCCCGAGGGTTGTAAATTGTATCAGCGAACGAAATCACAAGTAAAAGCTAGAAGGTAATGTTATGAAGCGTTAATTTTTTTAGCTCGTCAGTTTGTATCTAAGGGGTAATCTCCGAAACTAGTAATCCGATTTTGAAAATTCTTTGATTGATTGATAGCTACATTATCTCCAAGTGCTACAAGGCTATAAATAATATCTCGCAGATAAGTCAAGGGCAAAAGCGGGCGTAAATTATAAAGTACTTAGATTGGGTTCAAGTATGTAGGAGGTGATTTGATTTTATACCTTAATTTGACTGTAAATTATAGGAAAATCTAAACATTTTAAAGCTGTTGGTACATATTTTTTTATAATAAATTTTGTGGAGATCAAAAAATACTTACTGAAAGAAATTTTCCTAGTTTTTCCAAATCTAGGTTAGAAAAATAAGCAAGCTTAAATACAGAAAGCATTAAAATGCTAAGTATGTAAAAGAATACTGAGCAAATGCTAGGACGTTGGAAATAAAAAGCTAATAGTTTCTCAATTTACATTTTTAATGCTTCGGTGGGCGAGATACGCTTTTGGCTGAAAGCGAGCGACTTTTTACTAAAAGATGTGACCTAGACCGCATTGATTTTTAAATTACTGCACTTTACTACTTAGTCTTACGTACAACGTCGGTACTTTTAATTACTGTTACTGGGAATTTAATAACCGAAAACCCCAATCACACTAATAATATTATAAAGGAGAAAGTTTGTATGTGTATGTGTGTGTGTGTATGTTTGTTACTCCTTCACGCAAAATTTACTGGACGGATTGGGCTGAAATTTAGAATGGAGATAGATTATACTCTGGATTAGCACATAGGCTACTTTTTATCCCGGAAAATCAAAGAGTTCCCACGGGATTTTTAAAAAACCTACATCCACGCGAACGAAGTCGCGGGTATCAGCTAGTATTTAACTATTTCTTTGAGGAAACTATGATGAAACTTTGAACACGTATCATCATCATTATCAACCAATAGACGTTCACTGTTGGAAATAGGTCTCTTGTAGAGAATTCTACACTCCACGGTCTTGGGCCGCGCCGCCTGAATTCAACGGCTCCCTGAAACTCGTTTAATGTCGTCAATTGTACTAGTAATATGTTACGAGTATATAGTCATATTATATGTTGTATAGTACACGTATGAAAATAATATTGTTGTGTAGTCAAAAGATTGAAAATGAACTTTTCTAAAGAAACATTTTCAGCCCACTTCAGTGCAGTTTTATAATAATTTGCGCAATACGAATTTTACGCAAAATTTACATACGTATCATAAAAGTTTTTTCCCTAAATTCAATAATAGCAAACAAGCGTAAGAAAAAATAATAAATCCAATGCGAAGACCATGATTAATATCCTTGGAGAGCTCCCGGCTCTTATCGGGTGACGCAGGGGGATAAGAAATACTTCGTAATTTACTGCATTCAAAGGCTTACAGATACTAGAAATGCCTTCGTTATTATTAAATACTCAATAATTGGAGTATGATTCCATAATTAGGGCCTAAATTCCAAACATTCTAATATCGTCTTTCAATTGGGGTTTCCAGGTTTGTCAGTCCTTGACATGACATTGGAGGAACCCAGTGTCTTGATTACCAAGCTATGTTCCCGACCGATTGCCACAACTTGTTAGCTTTTCGTATTGGTTATTGTATCCACCCCGGCTTCGCACGGGTGGACACTACCACGAAAAATCCTATCTATTTTCCGGGATAAAATATAGCCTATACGGATTCGGAAGAATCCCTCTAAGTAATGGTAAAAGAAATTTTGAAATCGGTCCAGTGGTTTTTGAGCCTATTCAATACAAACATACAAAAATACAAACATACAAAAATACAAAGGTTTCCTCTTTATAATATTAGTATAGATAGAAATCCATGTCACCTTATTTCTAATTTAATTATGCAGGTAAACTCTACATGTAGGAACGCTGTACCTTTTATGAAACCACAATGAAGAATATGATGGATTATTACTATTATGAAAAAATGCGTGTTTTAAGTTTGACCCCGTTGTTCAGTACATCTGTGGCATCGTAACTTTAAAACACTTATATTTCAGCGGTTCTTGTTATTTACGGATGCGTTCAATCGAGATGACTCTCAGCTATGTTTGATGAAAAGCAACGCAGTCATTTGAATGTTACCAGCTCCTCAGACAGATTTCTAGAAAGAAGCCACTTCTAGAATATTGACTTCAATACCAATGTATTTGCCGATTTTATTTATAATGTAAAAAAGGGCTCGTGCACGATTTATTCAACTAACTGGAGGAAAATAAAGCATTTTCGTCGGAAACAACGGAGTGCGGCCATTTTTTATCGGCATATTTTGCTAAATGCGTTACAGTGTGAAAATAATGTTACTTCTTACGTATTGTTAAAAAGAGTTGAGTGCGCGATTTGTTTCAGTCGATGTTTGTAAACGATTGTTTTTATTTTTAAGAGGGCTCTCTCCGTCACTCGTTTCATACAATCATAGTTCCAATTTCATTTGAATATTAAGCAACCAAAGTCCATGAAATTTTGCAGAAATATTCTAGAAACTAATATCTATGTCTGTGGTTTTCCTGATTTCTGTTAAAATATTCGGTTTCAAAGTTGCGCGATCTTAAAACGCGGTATTTATAGAAATATCTAAAACACCACAGACACAGATATTAGTTTCTAGAATATGTCTACAAAATTTCATGGACTTTGGTTGCTTAATATTCCAATGAAATTGGAACTACGATTGTATGAAGCGAGTGACGGAGAGAGTCCTGAACACGTTTACTGTGGGTACAATTTTGGCTATCTATAAGCAGGTGCGTTACGAGGCAGATATTATCACTGCGTATTGGTTTTTGCGTTAGATCGGAAAGCGATGTAAGGCACCTCGTATGCTAAGATTATTTTGAACATCTAGATTTTTATGAATTTTAATGACAAATAAAATTTAATCAAATCAATCGATAAATTAATGTTTCTTTAGTATGTAATCCGCCCCGCCTAAAGATATTTTAAAATTTTACCTAGAAAATAAGTAAAAAACTTTTACGAGTTGTTTCTCATCTCGTACCGCACATAATGACAAAAAAATACGAGGTGATCTTGATCACGTATCGCACTTAATTCTTAAATATCGATAAAAAAATAGGGCTGGGAAATGAAATAATAAAAAGTATCGAGAAATGTTTTATCCAAAAAAAAAAATAAAGAATTTTAATGTTTTTCATTGAAACAATTTAGACACAAAGCTTTATTACATTTGACAGAAACCCTTAATTTTTTTTTGTTTTTTTTTTCTGCTTCTCTGCTTGATAATAGTTTTCTATGTTTTTCGTAACAACCAACGCATCTTTTACTTTTATTCCCGATTAAATATTTATGTGTATTTGAAATATTAGGACACGGTTCTGCATTCGTCAAACTTCCAGTAAAATTATTAATAATATCTTCGAGAAACTTTTTTTTGGTTAATTTTTTTTTTCGTTTTTCATATTAAAAACAACCCAAGCGTTTGTTACGGCTGTTCCAAAAATTATTTTCATCATCAGTTTTCGGTACCATTTTAAACCCCCTTTTAATGTACAAGCAGACATTTGATCGCTATAATCAATACCGTTTTTGTTAGCATTATAATCGAAAATGCGCTTTTCCTGTGCGCGGTCAAGTTAAAATTCATATTCAAGGGTAATTATTACGTTCGTTACTTGTTAAAACAAACCCAACACTAGTCATAATTCATCGACTCAACGCGTCCGAGATGCTTAGAGATTTAATGCATCTCGTACCGCACCAAAAGTAAAATTTTGCTGTTCTGTCGGTCTGAGGTGTAAAAAATCTCTTACAATTTTATTATAAATCTGAGTAGGTTAGAAGTCATTATATAGGCCTACATTAGTCGTTTCATTCTAAAATGTAAAAATGTACGAAAAAATTGCTTCGCAAAAACGAGACGACACGAGTTTTTAGCTCCCGCACTGAATGGCAGTATCGTATCAGGTCTAATCCACCGCGTAACGCAGTGAACGTGTTAACCCCCGCCCAAAAAGAGGGGTGTTATAAGTTGGACGTGTGTATATCTGTGTATTTGTGTATCTGTGTATCTGTGTCTCTGTGTATCTGTGTATCTGTCTGTGGCATCGTAGCGCCTAAACGAATGAACCGATTTTAATTTAGTTTTTTTTTGTTTGAAAGGTGGCTTGATCGAGAGTGTTCTTAGCTATAATCCAAGAAAATCGGTTCAGCCGTTTGAAAGATCAGCTCTTTTCTAGTTACAGTAACCTTCACTTGTCGGGGGTGTTATAAATTTTTAATTTACACTCGTGTACTACCTTTTCTCATGGCTTTCTTCGCGTTAGCTAAATGTATTAAATATCCCTTAGCGGTTTCTCAAAATCGTTTCTTAGTGGAATCTAACTACGTTAAAGATATAACCTAGATCTTAAATTTTTAGAACCAGTGGTTTTAGCTGTACTTCATATACCTAACAATAATATATAGACTAGTTGATGCTCGCGACTTTGTCTACGTGGAAATTTTATTTCTTCGTAGGACGCTTTAAAGAAGTGTTGTACCATTTGCGTATAGGTTCAAGTAAAACAACCTCAACTGGAGGTAAACTAAGGCTACGCAGATCAAACGATCGAATCTAATCATTACCCATCCATACTAATATTATAAATGCGAAAGTGTTTCTGTCTGTCTGTCTGCTAAGTACCTTTTCACAATCCCTACATTTTATCCCAGAAAATCACACGGTTCCCACGGGATTAAAAAAATCTAATCTACGCGGATGCAGTCGCGGGCATCAGCTAAAGTAACTATAAAGCTCTAATGGGTCAATCAAAGCTTACTTAACGAATCAGGTATCCTTTGAGCGTAACAAAAACCGACGAAATATTATTCAATTGAATTTTTCTTCGTAACAGTTATAGGTACCTATTTGCCTGCTTATAAACACTGAACCAGTAATGCCTAAATAATATTATCTCTTCACTAACTTTACGTTATTTAACAAAACGAGAATCACTCAAAATCATCCGACTTTATCAATTGGATCTGCCGGCACCACCAAATTTCCATAATTACAATTTCAGGCCAAACTTTTCGGAAACAATCCATCAATTTGGTAGGTAATTTCTAAAACCAATTATACGACATAGAATTGTACTTTGTAACTGCTGGAGCCATAGAGTTGTCTTATGACTAGAGTAGACATTTGTAAAATGGACTCGATCTGACCGGTTTACAAGTTCATAGGTCGTGCTTTTTTGTCATTTTTGTAAATTGGAAGTGGAACTGATTTTATTTTTAACCCCCGACCCAAAAAGAGGTGTGTTATAAGTTTAACGTGTGTATCTGCGTATCTGTGTATCTGTCTGTAGCATCGTAGCTTCTAAACTAATGAACCGATTTTAATTTAGTTTTTTTTTGTTTGAATGGTCGAGAGTGTTCTTAGCTATAATCCAATCTGGTTCAGCCGTTTGAAAGTTATCAGCTCTTTTCTAGTTACTGTAACCTTCACTTCTCGGGGGTGTTATAAATTTTTAATTTACACTTGTAGCAATAATTTACCAATAACTATAATTTATTTTCGTGTTGGATTCACCAGATCATTGTTAATTCTAAAGTAGGTAAGTTTTATCTCAAAAATGGCAGCTCTCAATAAAACATTGTATGCCGTAATGTATCTGATTTTCTGCATTCAGTTATCACTTTTGTTTTCACTCTCAGTAGCACAGCATGTAACACAATGCTTTATTTCAGTATCGGAAAAGACAAAATGACTTGGCAATAGATCGTACAGAATTACATTATGCTGCCGATAGAATGTCTTGTAAGCTCTATTTCCTATGACAGGGAGGAGCTCGAGCGTTTGACAATGCATACTTACGAACGACAACACTGGAAGCGATAAACGACCATACGGCTGGGACGTTCCTATACACTAGATTTTGAATAGCGCACGGAATTTCTAGCTGTGAATTTTTATAGCGATTTGAATACGCTTTCCGCTTTTGATATCTTTTTAAATTATAGTTGAGGTGTTTTTCCGTTGTGAGCTTTGAATAAAAAGTAAGTAGGTACATAGGTTTTCGTCTTATTAACTTAATAATTCGAAAATAAAACTAAATTTTAATTAAAATTAAATAAAACTATCTATTTCCTTTTTAACCCCTGACCCAAAAAGAGGGGTGTAAGGACCCAAAAAGAGGATAAGTTTGAAGTGTGTATCTGTGGATCTGTCTGTGGCATCGTAGCTCCTAAACTAATGTACCGATTTTAATTTGTTTTTTTTTTTTTGTTTGAAAGGTGGCTTGATCGAGAGTGTTCTTAGCTATAATCCAAGAAAATCGGTTCAGCCGTTTGAAAGTTATCAGCTCTTTTGTATTTACTGTAACCTTCACCTGTCGGGGGTGTTATAAATTTTTAATTTACACTTGTCGTTAATCTGTTTTTTTTTTAAATTATAACTACAAGTATAACCACATTCTGCATTTAACCTACATTTCGCATTGCTTTGTTACCAGTGTCAGTGCGATTCGCCCGTAAACTATACCGTCATAAAATCCTACTAGCGCACTATTGTATTTTTATTCCAAACACTAAACTATAAAGCGTTTCCCGTTCAATAAATTCGCGTTAAAACAGCCTGACGATTTACTTAACAATACACACTCGGGCGTTACTCGTTCAATCATGAATAAAATAATGCGAGCAAGGATTTTTATAAATAGCAGATGGTTTAGTTGTTTATGGCAAGAATCGGATTTTTAGCCGACTGCTGCGAAATCCAAAAGGAGGTATGTGTTTGACCTGTGTCTATGTATGTTGGTATTTATGTCCGTTCTTACCTCAGCTTGTAACTACGCAACGGCTCAACAGATTCTGGTAATGATACGTCATTAGATTCGTCTTGATGGTGTGAATGTCAGTGGATAGGCACGTCATAAAATTCTTAAAAAATCAAAAACCTGCATACCTGAGAGTTCTTCATAATGTTCTCTAAGCTGTGTAAAATCTGGTGATTCTCACTGAGCCCCGCGTTGACTGTGATCAAACGCTTTTTATTCTAAAAGAAAATCCGTGCTTAGTAGTGGGCTCAATTTAATCCATACCAATATTATAAATGCGAAAGTGTGTCTGTCTATCTATCTGTCTGTCTGTCTAACTGCTACCATTTCACGGCCCAACAATGTAACTGATTCTGACGAAAGGTACAAGGTTAGCTTATATCCCGGGGACGGACATAGGCTACTTTTTATCCCGGAAAATCAAAGAGTTCCCGCGGGATTCCTAAAGACCCATCCACTTAACCGATTTGTGTGAAGGGTACCGAAGTAGCTTGCGTCCCTGTAATCGAAATAGGCAACTTTTTATCCCGGCAAATCAAACAGTTCCCACGGGATCAATAAAAATCTAAATCTACGCGGACGAAGTCGCGGGCATCTTCTAGTGTTTACATAATATGAGTAGTTTACTTTTAACACAGAATCATAGTTACTTTGATAATAAAGTACGTAGTACGTAGTAAAAATAATAGAGCTGAGAACTTCTTGATTAAAAATAATATTGCTACGAATTGCTACAAGTTACGACAATAATTTAAAACAGATGCGGAAAACAAGTACTCTAAGCTCCGTGCTTCTTAACATTTCTCACATTTTAACACTTCAATAAATTGTGTGCACCACTTTGAAAATTCCAAAATTGCACGTAAATTTTGCAAGCGAAACACTCATTCAACAACAGTGTCTCAGCGAGTATATTTAAGGCAATTCTTTGTGTCCCTCCACCTATGCATTCATGCACGGGAAACGGCTCTTTACTGTGAACAACAAAAGGCAGAAAACCGTATCCACGTGAGCTAACTCTATTTCCAAGACCATTACTCTTTTTCGCTGCAATATTACAAGAAATGTTGCGCGCAACGGAACGGTTTCAAAGATACTGCTTGACTGATTGCCCTTGAATAACCCGAATGCTGCCCAACATTTCACGGGGAATCTTTTTATTTGTCATTGTATAAATGTGCTCGGGTGTTTGACCTGTTCTGATATTTTTCTTTCATGTGCTTATCGAACATAAAATTTTTTTTTTACAATTATTCATTACTAGAGGATGCCCGCGACTTCATCCGCGTGGATTTAGGATTTTAAAGATCCTTTGGGAACTGTTTGATTTTCCGAAATAAACAGTAGCCTATGTCCGTCCTCGGGATAATATAAACTAGCCCTTTACCAAGTTTTGTCAGAATCGGTTAAACTGTTGGGCCGTGAAAAGGTAGCAGACTGGGTCTGTAAGTCTATTGGTTCATCAAACTATGTATCCTGCCCGATTCCCCTTTAGCTTCAAATCGCAACGATTAGGTGCAGCAAAAATAATATTGGAAAAAGTTTTCATACAAATACTAAAACTGACGATAAACAAAAGACGTCTCTCCTTTCTCATATCTCTTTGCGCACGATGACAAATATCCTGTTCGGAAGTCGTACGGCTGCTTGTTACTGTTTGGAAATATTGATAGATAGTTTTGATTCTTAGAACATCAAGTAAACAGCATAAAACAAGGCCCAATATATCGTTATTCTAATTTCGTAATACATAAGTTCCTAATTTTATGTTTGATTGAATGAATCATTTATACAAGAAATATTGATTATTTTTACTTTATAGTTGAGATTATATTGTGTACTTTTATAATTTATCTTTTAATAGTATTCTTATATAAAAATGATTTTGTAACGAAGTTCATTCATACAGATAAGAAAAACTTAGCTGTTTTTAGTGATTCAAGTTAATATTATGTAAAATAAGAGACTAAATAAATACATAATAAAATATTTATTGTGTTTTTATTTCAATATAAATATACAATTACCTTAATACCTTAAAAATTAATACCTTATTTCCATTCAGGTTAAAAATGATATATTCACCTATTTCACCACTGTGGTGTTTTTGCCCGGCATCTATCGATCGCTTGTGAACTAAGTGGTGGAGGGCCTCCCGCCGGGTTTAACAGATAAGAGGTAAAAAGCTACCAGACAGGCAGACGCACAGAAACACTTTTGCATATTAATATGGATATCCATACTTAATATTATAAATGCGAATGTGTGTCTGTCTGTTTGTCTGCTACCTTTTCACGGCCCAACAGTTTAACCGATTATGACGAAATTTGGTACAGGGTTATCCTGGGGACGGACATAGGCAACTTTTTATCCCGGAAAATCAAAGAGTTCCCACGGGATTCCTAAAAACCCATCCGCTTAACCGATTTGTATGAGGTACCCAGGTAGCTTGCGTCCCTGTAATTGACATAGGCATTTTATCCCGGAAATTAAACAGTTCCCACGGGATCTTTAAAAACCTAAATCTACGCGGACGAAGTCGAGGGCATCTTCTAGTATTCTTATAAACTTATTTATTTATTATATTTTCTAAGTGATATAAGAACAAAAATGGGATTTTTCATTAAAAGGAAGCTAAAGTTTATTAAAACAAGCCCCAAGAAAGAGTTATTGAAACAAGTTATAAGCAGACGCTGATAAAATTTGATACACATAGTGGAACGAGGTCGTTTAATCATGAATGACCGATGGTTATAGATGGCTATAACCTCTGTGAAAGCCTCTCGTAAAATGAAAACATAACTCGGGAACATTTTCGTCGTTTAAACAGTTTATCTTCTATAAAAACTCCGAATGTTATGACAATAATAAATTCGTTTTCTGTTCAACCATTTTGTGTAGGCATAAAAATGTAATGTGCTGAATAATAACCATTCAGATTCAATGTAGTAAAAAGTACTTGGCCTGATGAAACCTTGAGAAAAGACTATGGTCTATTATTGTAAGACGTGTTTTAGTTGTTAATAAAGAACTTCCATTGGTTATAGTGATGTTAGTAAAAAAACCGGCCAAGTGCGAGTCAGACTCGCGCACTGAGGGTTCCGTACTCGGTTATTTTTTCCAACATTTTGCACGATAAATCAAAAACTATTATACATAAAAATTAATAAAAATCTGTGTTAGGATGTACAGGTAAAGCCCTTTCATATGATATCCCACTTGGTATAGTTATCTTATTTTGAAAATTGAAACACATTTTAATTTTTTTTTAAATGGTGTAACCACAAACTCGCAGTTTTCAGATTTATTCCTGTACTTGTGCTATAAGACCAACCTACCTACCAAATTTCATGATTCTAGGTCAACGGGAAGTACCCTATAGGTTTCTTGACAGATACGACGGACGCGGACGGACGGACGGACGGACGGACGGACGGACGGACGGACGGAGAGACAGATAGACAGACAGACAGATAGACAGACAGACAGACAGTCAGACAGACAACAAAGTGATCCTATAAGGGTTCCGTTTTTCCTTTTGAGGGTCGGAACCCTAAAAACTTGAATTTTCGCTGTCGGAATGGACGGACAGACAACGGAGGCTTAGTAAGAGGTAATAAGGTCTTGATGGCACCGTTCAGGTACGGACCTTAAAAAACCATTTTTATAAAACGCTAAGCACGTGCAAATAATGTCGCTGACTTATAAACACTTAGGAGGGGTCTCTCCGTCACTCGCTCCATATAAACGTAGTTCCAATTTCATTTGAATATTAAGCAACCAAAGTCCATGAAATTTTGCAGACATATTCTAGAAACTAATATCTGTGTCTGTGATGTTTTAGATTTTTCTAAAAATATGTAGTTTTAAAATTACAGGGGCTCAAAGATTTGTATGTAAATTTTTAAGACCGCGTGACTTTGAAATTGAATATTTTAACAGAAATCTGGAAAACCACAAACATAGATATTAGTTTCTAGAATATGTCTGCAAAGTTTCATGGACTTTGGTTGCTTAATATTCAAATTAAATTGGAACTACGATTGTATGGAGTAAGTGACGGAGAGAGCCCTGTTAAGAGACGTGAATTGGCTACATTACTTTGTAAGTGTTCAAAATTTCAAGTTGCTTTTGTTTGAATTTGATCGCGATTAATATTAAAAATATTATATCAAAGGCATTAAAAATCCGATGCGCAGATAACCCACCGTAAAACTTAACTCTTTATAAATTAAATAACTCAACTCAGGCACTCATAAACTCGTAGGAACATTAAAAATGTTATTATGATCATGCATCTAGGGAAAATTGTCTTTAAAAATGCGTAACGTTCTACTACGTCATATAATTTTGTACGTCGTTAAAACGTGTCCATTAAACTGTTAAAATAAGGTTCAAATATAAAATAAATAAATAAAAAATCAAAATCAAAAGCATTTATTCAAAGTAGGTAGGTACTATTACGCCTTTTGATCGTCTGAATTGTTAGATTTGTAAGATGATAATATTATAGTGGTGATAACTAATTACGTAAACTATAAGGTACTATAGGTTGCTGGTATTTCGAATCTCCATGTCCAGTGCTTGTGTGAAACCTGTAATCGTCACATAGGAAAATTTCTTGTGAGGATCACCATAGAAGATAATCTTCTAAAGAAGGAGGAGGGAGAAGGAATAATATAAGCATAATATCAGAAAACCTAGTAAAAAAATGCTAGAAAACGAGGTAAACTATACTACGCGACAGGTCGAGATGGCAATCGGGGTATGGGGCGGGGTATGAGGCGGGGGGACGCCCCGCTCACTGCAAATACATTTCAACTGAACCGATTCTTATGGAACTTTTATCCCTTGATGACAACATTATGCAAACTCTGAGTTCCAACTCCTAAATCATGATGCTACAATACCTACCTAAACCGCAAAGTTTTAAGGATCCGTCGATTATGAATTGATATTGTCGGACCAAATATGTAAATTTGGGTCCCAACTCCTTAATCCTGATTATACAGGTATGATGATATTCTCATGAATCGTGAGAACAGAGAATTATTCGACTTAGAATTGATAATTTGTAGGTAACTTAAACTGTTTAACGTGAAAAAGTTATGGAATTCACTTATTTCCATATCTCGGGAATGCTTTTAAATTAAAGATTTTCTTTTCACTTACTGGCTTCTCTCATCCGTCAATATTATGTCTAACAATTTTCCTTAAAGGTTTCCAAGAATACCTACGGAATACGGAACAAGATAATAACTCAAAAGTTCACGGCAAAACGTGAATTCAACAAAGTACGTATTTTATCATAAAAGTCCTATCATACGTGCGAATGTTGAACGCCTGAAACTTTTGGTTGAAACCTTCCATAGGGACTTCGTCTGCGGTGGCGTTTGCTGGCACGCGTGTTGTGCCTTTTTGGAGTGTTTTTTGTTAGAAATGGCCGGTTTTTGTGTTCTACTGCTGTTTATTGGTGGTGGAACTGACTGGGAAGCGCTCTAGAGGGGCGCCGCGTGTATGTCGGCGGGCGCCGGCACAGACGGAGTCCGTACTTATACATATAGTTTCTCTAACTTGTAAATAACTACAAACTTGACATTGGCTAATCAGTGTAAAGCCAGACGAGAGAGAAAAAAAACCTTCCATAAAATGCCTGTAACCTAATTTGACTGAAAACTAGTGAAAATCAGTAAAGCATTTGTGAAATTACCCTTCAACCGATAGACAGGCAACTTTGCGCCGATGAATCCAATGTTTCATTGGCAGAGCCATCCTATACAAGTATATATAAATGGCTCCAGTTCTTCATGCACGATCGAATTGTAGCTTGGTACAGGGTAAGAAGCTGTTCCGGCGTAAAATACCGCTTGACTTTGTTGAGGATGCCAAGTCCGTCGCTCACAGTGTGGTCCTCGGGTTGGTTGGCGTGCTGTGGTTCCGGCATGCCTCTAACGATGTTTGGGGTCCACAGTCCACGTAGTGTCCCAGTGGTGCATCTGCTGAGGCGGATATCCGCTGGCGAAGTAACGAGGTGTTTTCGGTCCCTTGTGCTCCGTCATCAGCGGTGGGATGGAACTTCGTGAAGTTTTTAGTCGGTAGGAGTCCGACATAATCACTGTGCTCCCCGTGGTCGGTGGTATCCATGACGGATTTTCCTCACGAGAACAAAAAAAATGTAAAATACCGCTTGACTTTGTTGAGGATGCCAAGTTTCTTGCCTGCTGATTTTGCCTTGGAATCGATGCATTGTCCATACCCTAGGATTCACCTACTTACATACCGTTATTTATGAACTCAGTTTGAAGAAAAGGAAACAACAATCCTGAAAAGTCACCACCACTTTAGTGCAAACATCAAGTTGTCAACGCACAAAGTAGTCTCACTTTTTATTTGCATGTATGTAAAAATTAGCTCTCAAAAGCGATGAACTCTTAGCAAAGATTTTTAAAATCATTTTTGACGTCAATCCCTAATATCCCTCAATCCCAATCCAAATTCAAACAAACTGATAAACGCAACGCTCTCCGCTCTACCAGTGTGGTAAGGCCACTAAGTTTTGTCTCGTCAACTGAATGTATACAAAGCAGCGTTTGAAATTAGTATCTGTCTTGAGTCACAATAGGTCTCATTGTGTACATACAAAAGGAAATTCTATCCTACTATAACGCAATTTCTAGCAGTCTCGTTCGCGACAACGGCATTTACTCATCTTTGTAGTTCGTGCGTCTCATTGTAACAGGTTTCTTTTGCTAAATATGAGGCGTTTTAGACGTGTTGAAGAATTTGCGTTCTTAGCACCAACGACGTGTCGGCGTTTCTTCATATTTTGCCAGCTGAATAAAGTTATAAAATATTTCTTCTTGCATGGCACAGTATTTCTATTTCAATTATTTATCTTTATACATAGTCGTCATTTGTTTAATGAATATCTTGTTTGTAATTATTATCACAGCTTATTTATTTAATAGACTATAATAGGTTTATACTATTTTATTGACGTTGTATAGGTATGACATGATATGATAATACAAATAGGAATACAAGTTTATTTCAGAATGTACAGGGAGAGTATTGAATGTCTCTGTATAGGTACTCGAATTATTTTTTCTTCTGCCCTGGAGGAACTCGATATATTCTTTTCCCCAATTGGTAATAATTATGTCTGTTAGACTTGTAATGTACTTTTATAGCTTTTTATCTTTTATGAATAATTGCTTTAGGTAAGTATAAGGTAATTGAATTTCGGATACGGGAAAAGTACGAAATTGATGTTAAAACTCCCATAATACATCACTTTTCTAACTTTACTTTGAAGAATGTTTCGCTTTCAGAGTTTACTTTGTAGAAACCCGCTTTGTGTCTGATACATATTGAATTCCGGAGTCAAATTAAATTTTACCAATTTTTGGGTTCCAGAATAACTCGTGTAGGTTATTCTCGTGAAGGATCGGTGAGCGGCCTGTACCAAATTAATTCCATTTATTTTACACTGGAAGCATCTAGGGAAATCAATATTTTTAAAATTCACCGAACTGATTTTAAAATATTGCTTTTTTTGCTTTTGCTATTGACTATTTTAACTCCTTAGTTTAGAAATAGTATAATGCGTTACTTCTTAAGAATCTTATCCCTTCCAGCTTTAAAATTAAGAAAGTAAGACTTCTCCGACTAAATAATAAGTGGTGATAGTCTAGAATAAAAAAATATTAAAATAATATTACTAGTAAAATGTCAAAAACTAAAATAAAATTAAAATCTTTTAAAGAAGTAATTATTAATCGATTCATCTTATTTAGAAAATGTGTCTATTTGTTCATCTGTTAGTTTTTCACAGCTCAACTGCTGTACTTAATTGATGGACAAAATTTGACTGACTCATGAAACTTTCGATCCGAAATATCAAAAAGTTCCCACGGTATTTTTAAAACCTAAATCCACACGGACAATGTCGTGAGCACCAGTTAGTTTTTATCACACTAATATTATAAAGGTGAAAGTTTGTATGTATGTGTGTGTGTGTGTGTGTGTGTGTGTGTGATGTGTGATGATGTGTGGAGATAGATAATATCCTGGATTAGCACATAGGCTACTTTTTATCCCAGAAAACCAAAGAGTTCCCAAGAGATTTCGAAAAACTTAAATCCACGCGGACGAAGCCGCGGGCGTCAGCTAGTTTTTAATAAATTTCCATCTTAGCTGAGATGAAAAGCGCATTCTGCTTGCTTTTCGCACTACGAGCAAATTTATCATCCACTACACCCAGTTAACTGAAATCGCTCGAAATCTAAGATGCAATTACTGCGTCTCTAAAGTTGTAGTGTTGAAACATTATACCAGCAACTTTATACCAGCGCAATAACAAGTAAAGCTACGGCCACACCTGCGGGTTATGAACGCGTGATGCGGGAGCATCCACGACGCAAATCTATACCTACATACGCGACTACAATGCGAAATGCAATTGTCATTTGTTGAGTTTTGTTGTTTGGTCTGCGCTACCAAAGCGGTTACCAAGCGGGAATGTCAGCCATAACAGAACTTTCACAACGTGAATCTAAACGTGTACAACTAGTACACGTTTAGATTCACGTTGTGAAAGTTCCCGTCCATGTCCCACACCTGTGCATCCCGAATTCATGACGCACAGGTGTGGTCGTAGCTTTAGTGCATTGTTGCTGATCACTAGATCACTAGACGCGTACGTCCCACTGTGCAAGCGCGGTCGACGCGTTGTACTCAGTCGCATAGGTGAAATGGCTTATTAAATATTGTGGTCGCTTTGATCGCGCAAGTTTGGATGATGCTTTAAGTACAGAGGTTTTGACACCAATGACCAACCTCTATGAGTGGAGTATAAATAAAAGTATACATCGATCGATTTCTTCGCGCCTTATCTATTGGCAGCTTAAAGCTTTCCTTGTATTGATAAACTCGAAATCCATCATCATTAAGAAGACTTTTCTTTTTTACGTTGAATAAACACACGGAACCATAAGGAAAATCCGCTAGGATAATAGCTACTTGGTTTCCGTTGGCAAATAGAAAAATAGTAGGAATCCTCTAGTTTACTTTGTTTGTTTCCCTAGATTGAATTTAAAGCTTGGATTTAAAAAGTTGCGGTGTAAAAATTTAAGTCCGTGAAAGCCAATGTAAATTCAAAACTCTGGTGAAAATGTTTCTCGTAGAAGCTTTGTTTTTAGAAGACAAGGTGTTGGAGTAGTTGTTTACTTTCCGACAAAACGAAAGACTACCACTGCTGTATAGATCTCTTGGAAGGATTTCCACAGAATGATGCCTCGTGTCAATGCAATGTTCAGAGGCACCCAGCAGACAGCAACTAATAGTAGTAGTCATAGTATGAAGCATAGCATACTTATACTTAAAAACAATTGTGTTTTGTACAGAGGCGGCTCTAAAGTGATCTTTTCAAGGCAACTCGATCTTATGAAGCTAGTAAATTAGCTTAATTAATTAATTATTGAATTCAATTCTGTTTGGATCTTTTAACGCTGTGTTTTTCAATGCAGGGTTGCTATTCTAGCATTTAGACCTCAAAGCCTATTTTCTTCAAGCTGTGTGCTCGGGCTATAATATACATATAAAGAGTTCCTTCTTCAGATCTCTTCATTTTTGATTTGACTCCCGAAAATGACTCTCCCCATCGCCCACTGAGCAACTCTGATTATTTTAACAAGCAATGTTCAAAGACTCTGGTCTTCAGACTCTGAGGCTGTGATGTACAGCCATATCAAAGTATCAGCCCTATTGTTACACAAATACACAAATCGTGTGTGGACAGGTCGGTGATCTGGTAGTAGTAATAGGCATTTAAACCAGTTCGTTGTATGGAGTGTCGGGTGGAGTGCCATTACTTTGTGTCTGTTTCAGATAGGTACACATTTCAATATTATTATTTTCTCCTGACACTATAAAATAGGGAGCAAGTTTTATAAGTTTACAATGTATTGCGACGGCAAATTCATTTTTCACGGAGCTCGGTTATCGTACCGGTTTAGTGCCAATAAGCTTGTGAACGTGCATCCCGATGATTTATAGCTCGAATCTTGTTTCTGCATGAATTCAGAAGACGTGCATACAGTATGTAAGCGAAATATTGAAAGGTTGCTTGCGATTATTACCTACTACTTTTTATACCTACGTTTTAAATTTTCTTTTTTAACCTCCGACCCAAAAAGAGGGGTGTTATAAGTTTGACGTGTGTATCTGTGTATCTGAATATCTGTGTATCTGTGTGTCTATGTATCTGTCTGTGGCATCGTAGCTCCTCAACTAATGAACAGATTTTAATTTAGTTTTTTTTTGTTTGAAAGGTGGCTTTGATCGAGAGTGTTCTTAGTTATAATCCAAGAAAATCGGTTCAGCCGTTTGAAAGTTATCAGCTCTTTTCTAGTTACTGTAACCTTTACTTGTCGGGAGTGTTATATAAAAGTTCCTACCTAGTCGTATTTTTGGTTTCAAATTTTGCGTCTGATGTTTCATTTGCGCTGAACGGACTCTTATGGGAATTCCCATAATAGACTCTCATATTTGCACACGAAACTTGCATGATTTAATGGAAGAAAATGAAAAATTCTTTGCGAGATTTGAAGAAAATAATATACGTAGCTAAATAACGCTTAGTAAATCTGCTCCTTAATGTTATTTAATATTATGAAGCTGCCTTTGAAAAACTATTTCATGAATGCCTTTGTACAACGATCTCTATTTGAATATTTCGCTTAAGCGCATAAAGGGTTCTCTCAACCGTATTTGATAAATGCATCCAATAAGATAAAGATATAAAAGATATAACTTATCTTTAAAGACTATACTAAGCAATAAACTGTTCGTTTACCACTCGTAACAGAAACGTATAAATTTTAACGTTTGTAGATATCGTTTCTTTGTAGATAGATTCGTTTAAAAAAAATGCCATTGAATACAACGATCTCTGTTTGAATATTTCGCTTAAGCGCATAATAGTTCTCTCAACCGTATTTGATAAATGCATCCAATAAGATAAAGATATAAAAGATATAACTTATCTTTAAAGACTATACTAAGCAATAAACTCTACGTTTACCACTCGTAACAGAAACGTATAAATTTTAACGTTTGTAGATATCGTTTCCACAAAGCGTATTTTATGAGCTCTAAGAATTGCAACAATCGAAGGAAGTGGCGAACTATGGAATTTATTACAACGTATCTCTTGCGTTCTTTATGTACCATAAAATAGATATTTATTTGGATGTTTCAGATAAAATATAAATGCGAATTTTATTCAGACAAAATAATAATTGTTAAGCTCATTATGCACTGCATCCGATCCAAATCCGAGAATTATCAATCCGAAGTAGCACATAAAAAAAATAATTAATTTACTACCGACACTATATGTCAAACTGTACATATATCGTGGCAACCCCCTGCCAGACACCCTTAAAGTTTAAGGGTGTCTGGCAATGCATGACGTGATTTCTAATACTAATCCGAAGAAAAAAAATTGGACTTTATAGTTTGACGTAAGATTTTTAACACCTTTTTTACCTGTTATCTCCCAAAGCCACCAAAGCTGATTGTTCTTCCCTGTGTTGAGAACGATACACAGATAAACTTTCAGTTTTTATAAATAACGAAGGTCTGACCCACGCTGGCTCTCTCTAACACAGATACGCCCCTAGTCTGTTTGGGTCAGACCTTACAGGGTATAATATTCAAGATACAACTGATAATAATAACTTTTCTTCTCTCTTTGATAGATCTTTTTGTTTTGAAAAAAATACCTAGTCGAATGAATTACCTATAGCTTTGGATATATTATTTAGGTAAACAACTATACTTACACACTATAATAAAGCTCCTATATTCTAATGGTGGTATACATTATGTCAAACTATTGTACAAGCTTATGAAGTTTGGTAAAAGATATACCACCACTGTGTTCAGGTTGTGAAAATGAAACAATTAGAATTTCAACTTCATTTCAATACAGATTTCAGATTACAGATTTCAATACTTGTACAATTAGAATCAGCCGTTCAAAGATGATGTAGTTATTACGAAGTAAAGTACAGCGCAATAAACCCCTGGGCCCGAATAAAATTTTATATTGATCGCGTTACATTAAATTTTTCACTATACAATTTACTCAATAACGCGATTGCGTCATATGCGTCGAAAATGTTAATTTTCGCGAAAAGATATCTGTCACGTCGCTATACCGTCTCCCACCTGTTACTTTCATTATAATTCAAATAAGTATTTCGTAAGGGTAGAGCTTGCTTACATAAGCGGCAGCGTAAGCATAGGCGGCAATAATATGGTACTATTACCTACTACATAGCCATGCGACTCAGAAAACTAGCAAACCTTTTTTTACTTTAAAAAAAATTGTTTGGTGTGGCACAACTCGAGGAAGTCATTTATTAGGACTACCTAACGAAAAGAAAGTGGATAGAAAAATATATTTGAAATAACTATTATATAATAATTAATAATACATGTATAATAGGCATAATTCAAATCAAATCAAATTTTATTTATCGCCTATGTGGTTGGGGTAATATACGAGTATATTGCGGTGGTAAAGCCAAATACCTTATGCCTTATATGTATCCTTAGCTATTTAATATTACCAAGATATATTATACAAATTAAATATTATTAATTTATTTCATTATACTTTTGCTTACTTTATAAAAAAAAATAGCGATAGTCAGTTTAAAAATTAAAACTTACTGATACAGACATCTTTAATAGATCCTAAATAAAGGTACCTGCATATAATATATATAGAATGGATCGATAGAAATGACTAAGACTATAAGGATTCCTTGACCGCTACCGCTTTGTTACTGAGATGAACCTAGGAGCTTTATCTGTTTGAGAAATGAGGGTAGTCACTAATGAAATATGAAACAGGTGGGTAGGTGAGATGGTTCGTATAATTCATCTAATTAAGCGCATGGCCTGCGCCGTGATGATAAACGACCCGTGTAAAAGATGTCCAGAATACGTGCCTTTATTTAATTTTCATTCGTTAAAAATGTGTGGGAGATTTATTTGCGCGCCACCCGAAAATACGTGAGGCTTTTTAGTTCCAAGTTCCAACCATCGCGTCGCGTCGTCCAGAATGATAGCATGATGAATTATTGTTCGAGAATATACAAAAAGTTAATAACTTTTGGTCCTGTTTAAGGTGGATGCGACGGGTCTGCCCGCGAAATTCAAATTTAATTTGGTTTTTCGCAATTTGTAAACTAATACGACAAAGTAGGCTTATGGCACTTTAATGGCAGTATCATCCTCACAGGTTTATATAAAAATCTTTAATTGAAAGAGTCCAGTTTAAGAAATTAGCTCTGGTATCGACTATAGCTCACAAATTAGTCGATACTAGAGTTTATTTCTTAAACTGGACCCTTTCAAGGAAAGATTTTTATATAAACACGTGAGGATGATACTGCCATTGGTGCAATCCAAATGTCATAAACATACGTTGTCGTATTTGTTTACAAATTGCGAAAAACCAAATTAAATTTGAATTTCGCGGGCAGAGACCCGTCTCATGCCGCTTAAGCTCTCTAATTATACAGTAGAAGTATTTCCTATACCTAATTAATAATATATATACTGCATCATCACTTACCACCAGGTGAGATTGCAGTCAAATACTAGCTTGTATCTCAATAAAATAAAAACCTCTAAAATAGCTTATTTACAATAAGTAGGTATAATGACATACGTAAATCATAATTAATAAAGTAAGTATTATTATCATTAATCATTTTATTACTCGGAATGACAAATAAATTATTTAAGACACAATCTGAATAAATTATATCTGATTAGATGAATTCAGGTTCATAATTATTCGAACGCGGTTAATTACCGGTTCATTGAATTACCTAATTGTGTGGTAGATGTGATCGTACTGGTAATTTAAACTAACTAACCAACGACATTACAATATATAAAGCATTTACCTACTAATACAATATAAACTAATACTTTTCACCACTGCCTAGTAATGGGTTGTACTAGCTGTTTTTAAAAGTCACTTGGGAACTCTTTGATTTTCCGAGATAAAATTGAGCACTCTCTAGGACCTTAACTATAGCCAAGTAAAAATCACATCGGTCTGTTTGCTCCGTTGCGACTTGATTGAAGGACAAAACCAACAAACAATCATACTTTCACATTTATAATCTTGGTAGTGATTCTTTATTACTGAGGGTCATGACTCGTGAGCTCTTTCCATATCTATACTAATATTATAAATGCTAAAGTGTGTCTGTCTGTCTGCTATCTTTTCACGGCCGAACAATGTAACCGATTCTGACGAAATTTGGTACAGGCTTAGCTTATATCCCGGGGACGGACATAGGCTACTTTTTATCCCGGAAAATCAAAGAATTCCCTCGGGATTCCTAAAGACCCATCCACTTAACCGATTTGTATGAAGATGTGAGTGTAAGTTTGTTACTTTTTCACGCAAAAACCACAGGACAGATTTGGCTGAAATTTGAAATGGAGATAGCTTATACCCTGGATTAACACGTAGGCTACTTTTTAGCCCGGAAAATCAAAGAGTTGCCACGGGATTTCTAAAAACTTACTAACCACGCGGACGAAGGCGCGGGTGTCAGCTAGTATCACATAATGGAAGGAGTTTTCTTGGGATAGTGATGTGGTGGTTCGCAGATACTTCCGCATGCAACTCGACTAAGAGAATATGATTTCGATTCTAAGATTTTTCAGCTATGTGCCCCAACCATGGCGATTCAACTTAATCACAACTATTATTTATTTTTGATCTAAGTATATTGGTATGTTCTCCTACGGATCTCTTGATTAACCCCCGACCCAAAAAGAGGGGTGTTATAAGTTTGACGTGTGTATCTGTGTATCTGTCTGTGGCATCGTAGCTCCTAAACTAATGAAGGGATTTTAATTTAGTTTTTTTTTGTTTGAAAGGTGGCTTGATCGAGAGTGTTCTTAGCTATAATTCAAGAAAATCGGTTCAGCCGTTTGAAAGTTGTCAGCTCTTTTCTAGTTACTGTAACCTTCACTTGTCAGGGGTGTTATAAATTTTTAATTTACACTTGTTTCTAGATTGATTGTTTGTCGTTTAGTTCTCTCGAAGGCCCTGAAATGCCTCATTGCGTTCTTATAAGACCCTTTGGTGGTGTTTTCAGTAAACTTTTATCAACATTATTTAAGAGGCTGAATAATAGATCACTAAAAATCCGACGACGCGTTTTATTTTATGGTTCTCGCCTGTTTAAGTATTTGTATACAGGCTCGTGACGAAAATTTACTTAATTAATATTCTTTAGGAGGATACTGTACGTAATTCTTAAAGCTTCTTAGCTTAAAAATGCATATTTCTATTTCTTTCCAATCCTTCTTTCGAAAAAGGTAAAAAATAGGTAAGCTTTTTTAATGCGGACGAAATTCATCACTTTTTCACTGATGGAAAGTTGGAAACGCAAATGGATTTTTCGTTATCTTGGTAACGTTTTTCCTTATATAAAAGCAATCTTTTTAAAACAGCTCTAGTACTTAAGTAATATTGAAGAATATTTTATTACGGTTCGACACAACGGAGAAGTTGAATCAACGAACCATCACTCATTTTTAACCCCCGACCCAAAAAGAGGAATAAGTCTGACGTGTGTATCTGTGTATCTGTCTGTGGTATCGTAGCTCCTAAACTAATGAACTGATTTTAATTAAGTTTTTTTTTTTGATTGAAAGTTGGCTTGATCGAGAGTGTTCTTAGCTCTAATTCAAGAAAATCGGTTTAGCCGTTTGAAAGTTATCAGCTCTTTTCTAGTTACTGTAACCTGAAAATTTTTAATTTATACTTGTTGAACATTCGATTTTTACTACACTAATTTATAATTTTACTAGTCTTTTTTAATTTAAGGAATTTCCGAAATTGAATTTTAAGACATTAAAAATTGCAGAACCAACACGAATTGAACCTGCGTCAGGATTTAAATGTAAAAGAGTTTATTTTATATTTTTTAAATACATAACAAACTCTGATTTAACTAATATTTTTACTTTTCTCTCTAACTGAGCAACTATTAGGAGAAGGTACGGTACCATTCAAATTTCAATCTAGCCACTATAAACTGTTAATTGAAGCTTCAGTTAATTTACAGGTAACAATGGTTTGTTTGCCATAAATGATATTTCATTGAAATGAACATTTCAACTATGTACCTAGAATCATCATTAGCAAGCAATATTTGGCTACGCAAAGAGTATTTGCATGGTATCTAAAGCAAATTTTGAAATTCACTACCTATTGAAGCTGCTTTATATTTTGCCTTACTTCGTACCAGAGTCTATGTTGAAAATGACGATAATGATATGTTTTAAATAGATAGACTGCGATTTGAACAGTAGATTAAGAGGGCTCTCTCCGTCACTCGTTTCATACAATCGTAGTTCCAATTTCATTTGAATATTAAGCAACCAAAGTCCATGAAATTTTGCAGACATATTCTAGAAACTAATATCTATGTCTGTAGCTTTCCAGATTTCTGTTAAAATATTCGGTTCAAAGTTACGCGGTCTTAAAAATTTTCATACAAATCTTTGAGCTCCTGTAATTTTAAAACTACATATTTTTAGAAAAATCTAAAACACGACAGACACAGATATTAGTTTCTAGAATATGTCTGCAAAATTTCATGGACTTTGGTTGCTTAATATTTAAATGAAATTGGAACTACGATTGTATATGAAACGAGTGACGGAGAGAGCCCTGTTAACTGTAATATCAATAAAATTATTATTAACAAAATAAGTTGTACCTATATAGAGTATTGTCATTTTCTTTGAGATTATGTTCTTACCCCTGTCGTATCATGTGAAAAGGGTCCACGCTTATTTGGTACCTTATTTACTGAATAGACCAAGTTAACGTGCCGTGAAAACAGATATAGAAAAGATATCCTTTTATATTAAAATATTTTTAGGTATCACTTATATCTCAGTGTCATGCCTCTATGAGCTTTGTACAATACTTATTTCTCAAATGGGCAGACATCGGGAGTTAATGCTTATGAAGTTAAGAAAGATATTATACCTACAACTAAAGATTGCCAAAACTCTACCATTTTCATTATAATTTATTTTCCGAACCCGTGGTAGAGTCTTGGCATAACATAAGTGGCACAGACTGGCCTAGACGAAATAAATTATTTAATTTCATTAAATTCAATCGGCAAGCAAAAAATATACTTAAAGTATTGGAAATATTTTATGAATTCTTTATAGTGTTGCAGCGTATGGTAACTAATGAATAAAAGGCCGCTAACATATTAAAACTTGTATTACATGGGCCGTATTTACAACGTGTGCCGTAGTTATAATAATTAGAACTGTGGTAGAAAACGAGGGCCGGAGCTTGATGTTCGACCGAGGTGTTTCGGTCTTGATGTTTCTGAGGTGAATGTGTTGCCCGAGGTTCGCCAAGGCCAGCAGGATATTCGAATCGTTGCGAATTCAAATTGTGTTCTAAGTGGCAGCTGCAAAGTGCAATGTTTTCTTCGCAGTTGCCAGTCTTAAAAGAGGCCGCACGCTTCTACAATAGTAAGCGGAAGAACAAAACTGGCGGGAAAACTTAATGAATTAATGAATCAAAATAATAATCTGGTTGCGGCTGGTAGAGCTTCCATTTAAATGTAATATTGACGAATGGCGTCATAATTTTATTTGGGATATTTTATGAAATATTTCACGAACCCCGTTCAAGCAATATGCCTTTCTGACGGGTGATTTGTTATTCGAATGCCAAAGATGGCGCTCGCTTTATCTGAAATAGGCTTGAATTATTACGTAGGTAGAAATTTACATTGTTTGATCAAACACTTCGTATTTACCTATAGTCTGTTATTTTGTTAGTGGTTAGTGAGGTGAAAACTCTGATAACTTACACTCAGAATATAGACTAAATAATACAAACCAGCCAAGTGCGGTCAGACTCGCGCACCGAGGGTTCCTTACTCGAATAATTTTTCCGACATTTGCACGATAAATCAAAAACTATTACGCATAAAAATAAATAAAAATCTGTTTTAAAATGTACAGGTAAAGCCCTTAATTCATATGATACCCCACTTGGTATAATAGTTATCTTACGTAGAAAATTGAAAGATATATTTTTTTTGTAATGTAACCACAAATTCACGGTTTTCGGATTTTTCCCTTTACTTGTGCTATAAGACCTACCTATCTACCAAATTTCATGATTCTAGGTCAACGGGAAGTACCCCGACAGACACGACGGACAGACAGACAGACAGACGGAGACAACAAAGTGATCCTATAAGGGTTCCGTTTTTCCTTTTGAGGTACCGAACCCTAAAAAGAATAAGAACGTTACATAATTATTTATATACGAATTTCTTTTTGATTTGAGGCTCTTACTGGAATATTATGCTTATTAATTTCCTTTGTAAATTCAAGAAAGTTTTCCGTCAAATCCGTTTTCCGAACACGTACAGCGTTCGATTTCTCTCAAAGATGGAGGAGCGCCGATAACGCCTCATGAATAAAAAATGTATATTATGTTTTTGACTATAAACCTCATTTTCACACCTTATATTACATAAACGAGGGCCAAGAAAATTGATATTTTGATAGATTGATTATTTTCACCCTCCCAAGAGATTTGTCTACCGACAGGATCGGGAAAAATTTAGGCTTAAGTACTTGGATTAAAATTGATCTTCATTTTAGAAGCATTAAAGAGAGAGCCAGCGCGTGCCAGACCTTCGTTATTTTATAAAGGCTGAAAGTTTCTTTGCCTATTGTCCACAACACAGGGAGAAAAGATTAGCGATCGATGATATAAAAAATCTTACGTCAAAGTATACAGTCTATTTCGTCTGCGTAGATAGAAGTTTTTAAAATCCCAAGGAACTTGATTTTCCGGGATACAAAGTAGCCTATCGGATATACGGGATGAAAGCTAAATCTTTGTACTAAATAGAAAATGCCCATGATTTGATTCGCGTGGAATTAGATTTTCCAAAATGGAACTCTTTGATTTTCCAGGATGAATAGTAGCCTAGGACTATTTCCGGGATGCGAGCAATCTGTAGCAAATTTTATCAAAATCGGTTAAACGAATAAGCCATGACAAGACAGACCGACACGCTTTCACAGTTATAATTTTAAGCATGGATTCAGGATTACAAATTAAACGCCACTTAGAGTTTACTACAATGTGTCTTTAGCCTAAAACACATTTTATCCAACTTGACCTAGATGTAACAGCTTATATCAAAATTACTCACCGTAAAAAAACGGGATTTTGCCCAAACATTAATCATTCTCTTAGTTCATATTTTTTCATTTGTCACTCATTTTCCCTCCGCCCTAAAGACTTTGAAAAATGACAATCCACTTAGAAATGAGGAAAACTTCTAATGCCCGAGTAATAACACGAATTATTCCTTGTTACAGATGAAACCCACGGCGAAAAGATAATGTCGTCAGCAAACAAAGTTGGAAAATAATAGACGAAAATGGATATTAACCATGTAGTATTGGACAGAGAAGCAATCAACCGATTCGAACAGTATACGTTGGCAAAGCCATCTCTCAATGGGGGAATCCCTTTGGATAAATGCCAAGATGCCGATTCGATGGCATCTAATAGTAAAAAGAGAGCACAAACACCACGACAGAAAGTTGTATGCTGCTTTTGTTTCAAAACAACCAAGTACAGACGAAAACAATTCATTATTAGTTCTTTGACGAATAGCATAATATTTTCTATACTACTAGCATATACTTTTCTTGGTTCTGTTATATTTCTTGCAATCGAAGGGGGCGCAGAAGTACCCGCAAGGCCTAGAATATTACCGGATAAACAAAAAATAACTCACAAAGACGACAGTGGCAGAGACTTGAATAAAAAGGACCCAGACGACGAGTACGATAATGGAAACTTAACACTTTCAGCGAACTATTTCTGGGATGCGAGAAGCAAGGCCGTTGAAAATATCTGGGAAATAACAGTATCATTGAACATTTTATACAGGGAGAACTGGACGCGGTTAGCTGCACAGGAAATTCTAAAGTTTCAAAATGAGTTGATGCAGAGGGTCACAACAGAAATGGCATCGCAGTATGGCGTTAGTTACAGAGAAATGGCTCTCGGGGAATTCACCGGGAACGACTTTAGCAACCACTACGAAGAGCATGACTGGAATTTGGCGCTCGCATTCTTCTACTCGTTAACTGTCCTAACAACAATTGGTAAGTTTCATCACTTGTTTATTTCTGCCATGCCAACCATACTTTAGTAAAGAATCCTAACCGATTAAGAGAGGTTCATTCTTTTTGCGCTCTAACAAAACGTAGTATGGCTCTTATTTGAATACTAAGTAATCAAACTGAATGTTTTTTTTAGATACGTGCTAGAAACGAATACCAATGCCTGTGGTTTCAGATTTTCGTTAAAATCATCAGTTTCAAAGTTACACGGTCCCAAGAATTTATATAAAAAATCTTTGACCTTTAACTTTAAAACTAGATATTTAAACGGAAAACTAGGGAAACTATTGGTTTCTAGAACATGTCTACAAAATTACAATGAGTTTGATCGGTTGGTATTCTAATAAGAGTAAAACTCCGTTTGTATGAGGAGCGCTGGGAAGCCCGCTAGGGTTAGTTCTCTACATACAATAGCCGCGACTTGCAGATTAAGTACATTTACCACTCAGTTCCAGTCCGAAACAAAGCTACGAGGTAACAGAAATATAGATTAAAAAAGTATTTAGTTGTACAACAATAAATAAACTTCCGAAAGAAAGATTATTTGCTTACGTTGATATACAAAGATTATTTACTTACATAGTGATACAAGGTTCATAAAAGAGAAATGTTTGTTTAAATATGATAAATGTCCTGTCTGTTACAAAGCTTAGAGCTTCTGTTAGAAATAAGTATGACAATAATCCTTCGGATGATATTCTCTGTAACTTAGACTAATCCGAGAACTTTAAGAATTTAGTCTGCTCATTTACCACTAAGCTCAATATTAAGCTACTTTATATTTTATTTTGTTATCTAAACATATATTAAGAGGAGACGCAAAATACGAATCCTGCCGCTTTCACAATTTTTGATATTATGTATTTCAAATTATGTATTGAAGTGTACACTATCATCAAAATAATAAATAAACTGGTATTTAAACTTTTAATATGCACATTTCAGAAATGCCTCTTCTTGCGTTCTTTGTTATACGCCCTCATTGCTGAGATTCGTGATTCCTTCCAGTTATAGTCTAACTATAGAGGTTTTCTTGGAAAAATAATGCGGTAGGCTCCCAGATCATTAGTCCCCATACGACCTAAAAATTTCAGGCTGAATTATTTAGAGCAAATTCAGGAGACCCCATTTATTCAGCCACCTATGTAGTTATAAAATTGGGGTGATGTTGCGCAAACAACGCGACTAATAAGGGCTATTAAAATAAATTAACTCTACCGTCCTACCTCTTTTTCAATTATTTCAAACTAAAGGATGCCCGCGACTTTGTCCGCGTGGATTTAGATTTTTGTAAAATCCCATGGGAACTCTTTGCTTTTCCGGGATAAAAAGTGGCTTATGCCAATATCCGGGACGTAAGCTACCTCTGTACCAAATTTCATATAAATCGGTCAAATGGATGGGCTTTTAAGAATCCACATATTGATTTTCCAAAATAAAAAGTAAGTAGCTTATGTTCGTATTCATCAAAATTGGTTAAACCGTTGGCCCATTAAACGCTAGCAGACAGACAGACAAACATATTTTTGTATTTATAATATTAGTATGGCAAGTGTAATAACTCACTTTCTTGTTTACAGGTTACGGCAATATTGCACCAAGAACAATATTGGGAAAAGGTGTGACCATCGCGTATGCTCTCGTTGGAATCCCGTTGACTCTTGTGTATCTTTCAAGTGTCGGGTCATTACTATCAAAAATGGCGAGGAGCGTTTTCAGTAGGGCACTGTGTTGCTGCCTCTGTTCAAACTGTGGGTACTGCTGTTACGACGAACGAAGAATGGCTGAGAAAGAAAGAAGAATGAAATTAAAACGGCAACAAGAAGAAACTCTAAACAGTCAGAATACAAGTAAAACCCCAACAGAAGAATGCTACGTTTTAAAAACGGATAGCCAGAAAGATTCCTCAATATCAGAGAGGCCTACAACAAGCACAGCAAAAGATGACGTCATTAGCTGGCCCGACACAGACTCGAAATTATCAATGCACGGTCTGAGCATGCTGGCTCCTGTTTTACTTTGTCTCGCAGCAATTTTCATTTATATATCACTAGGTGCTATTGTACTTTATAATTTAGATAATATGAGTATTGTAGATGGTTTTTATTTCTGTTTTATGGCTCTGAGCACTATTGGGTTCGGTAGTATTATTCCCGGAATGAGCTACACCACAATCAACGGTGTCAGATATTACACAATCAATTCCACCGTTTTGTGGTTTTGTTCGGCATACACTCTAACGGGATTAGCTTTGACTGCAATGTGTTTCGGTGTGATACACGATGAAATAATCTATAGGATAAAGCATCAACAGAAAGAGTGGTCGCAGAAAAGTAACACTGTCAACGATGAGGTTAATATCAGTGAAGCGTTTTACATGAGCTCTTGACAGATGTATAAAGGTAAATCCGAAAATTTGTATAGCATAATGGAGGATAGTTCTATAGTGGAACGTAATAGAATTGATATTGACAGTAGGGAAGTAGTTTTAAGTGTAGATGAGATGTCTGTGGCGATGGAATCAAACTCAGATTTCCCGCCACCGCCGCCCGAAGAAGAAATCATAGCTATAGTAACTAAAAAAGAACCAAAAGGTTCATTAGTTGATATGGTAGCATACAATGCCCTTCCAGAAATGCTCGAGCATGTAAATACATAACTTCCATTACTTTTAATTGTACATAATATTCATTTTTTAATTGAATTTTTGTAATTTATATTCATTTACTGGCTGTGATTCCATTATAAACAATTACTTAAAGAGTGAAATCTCGGAACTTATTGTTAACGTTGGAAAATTTTATATCAGCAAATGTAATTAAGTCGATAAATAACTTGTTGCAATGTTTTAAATCAACGTACCTACTATTAAAAAAGGAATTTATTTATCGCTTTCTCTAATAGTAGTGTATACCTAAGTCGAAATGGAAACGTACATCTCACATTTTCCAGATTTCATGTTTTAAATTTCAGCAAGAATAATATCACATTACTGTGAAACAAATTCGTTCGTAAATGTTTTCCAACGTTAATTTGAATTTAAAACCATTTTCATTGAAACCAAACACGATGTCGAATTTATTTAAAGAAAAAAGAGAAATAGGTACCTACTAGAAGTATAATGTACATTGTTGTAAATATTTGTTGTAAGTTCTAGAATAATATGTATTAGTATGATGTGTGACATCTTTTACCTAAATCTAATCGTAAACTGTTAATATCAAAGATATAGATGTAACGATTTTCATGTGAATAGTAAAACCTTTGTAAAAAATATCAATTTATTAAAAAAATAAAAGATTGAATTACATAACTCTTTCATTAATCGCTGTAATAGCTTCTAGTAATCAAAGATTCTAAAGATGCTATTTTTCCCTTTCGTCAAAATCGGTTCGCGGCTAAGCGCTAAAAAGGTGACAAATATCCAGAAACACTTTCGGATATGCAAATATAACTAAAGGATGCCCGCGGCTTTGTCCGCGTGGATGTAGGTTTTTGAAGATCCCGTGGGAACTGTTTAGTTTTCCGGGTTAAAAATTTGTCAACATGGACGCAAGCTACCTCGGTACCTTTCATACAAATCGGTTGAGCGGATGGGTCTTTAATAATCCCGTGGGAACTCTTTGATTTTCCGGGATAAAAAGTAACCTATGCCCGTTCCCGGGATATAAGCTAACTCTGTACCAAATTTCGTCAGAATCAGTTAAACTGTTGGGCCGTGAAAAGGTAGCAGACAGACAGACGGACACACTTTTGCATTTTTAAGTATGGATAAAAAAATATGGATAGGCTAGCCCACAATTTTGTCTGCTTGGATATTGAATTTTTAAAAGTCTCGTGGCAATCGGATAAAAATGATACGACTTTATTATTTTGTCTCTAGTTACACAATCTCTATGCCAAGTTTTTTGAAGACTTAACGGTTGAGTCATGAAAAAATAAACAGATACTATGGATATGAATAAAAATATGTGTGGCCAAACCCTGAGCCTTCCCTAACTACATGAGAATAGCTAAAGCGAATTGGAAAACCTACTTGCGAGAAGAAAAGGGTTGAAACATGGAAAGAGGTAAGATAAATAGTAGCGTATAATGCTACGTAGCGTTTGTGTTGATTCATTCCGTAAATTGCTTTCTTTAGACACTAATAGGGAAACAATGAATTGTTTTTTTGGTATCCATATTCCATACGGATAATATCGAGTCTGTCTGACTGCAAGCTTTTCAAGGCTCATCTATTTAATTGATTTTGACGATATTTGGTTCAGAAATTAGGCATCCCAGGGACGGATATAGGCTATGCTCGGAAAAACAGAGTTCCCACGACATTTTCGAAAAACCTATATCCACGCGAACAAAGTAATGGGCATCATATAGCTATAGGTACAATAAACGAGTAGACATACGTATTTAGTACAAAGGTTTGGGGTGGGCACTTCCTAAGATAAAACTGAATAACTGAAATTTTAAAAAACCCCCGACACAGAAACCTCTATAAGAAAACTAGAAAAAAGCTGATAACTTTTAAACGGCTGAACCGATTTTCGTCAATTATAACTAAGAACACTCTCGATCAAGCCACCTTTCAAACAAAAAAACCAAATTAAAATCTCTTCATTCGTTTGGGAGCTACGATGCCACAAACAGATACACAGATACACACGTCAAACTTATAACACCCCTCTTTTTGGGTCGGGGGTTAATAAAAAGTAATTTAAGTAATCAGATAACAAGTATGAAACGGTAATCAGCCTCCTATTCAGAGGGTTCGGGTACGTACCTCTAACTTTTCAGGGTTATGTACATTTTGTGCAATTAAATGTCCTTGATTTATCGGTGATGGAAAACAGCATAAGGAAACTTGTATGCCTCACAATTTTCCCTATTGCTCTCAAAGTTGTGTTATGTGTGAACTCTAACAATGCGCACTTAGCCAGCGTGGTGAAATATGGTATATTTCTCATTCTGAGTCACGACCCGTAACTATAGTACCTATTGGGCCAGTAATAATGATGATGAGAGATGATTTGATATTTTAGTAAGGAACGATTACTATGATAATAGTAAAGTAAGATCAGGGACAGATTTTTTGAAGTAATACGGCTTAGAAATCTACGACCACGATCTAGACGACGACATACTAGAAGTACGAGCCACCGTGCATTTAGTAACCAAGGTTTTATTTTATAATACAGTTCCTGGATAAGTATTTCATAACTAATTCGTAGTTTGTTGTTGAATTATTTTAAATAATAAAATTGAAGATATTACTTTTTTTTAATATTACAATAAAACTTAAAGCTAGCCTTATCTAATTACTATACAAATCATGCCCGCGTGGAATGGTGCCAAGAATACTGGCTGCATTTCCGCGTTGGACAGCCAGGCTGATCCGTTGCGCAAAAAAAGAGCCAGCCCTTCTGTCACCCGATGAGGCTATTAAACGCGATGAAATGTCTTGTACTTAAAAAAATTTTTGCACTAAGACTCCATGGCCCTAGGGTCTCCACTGCAAACGGAACAAAAATGTAACTCTCAATAAGAGAGGCATACTTGCGCCGCTTGCCGCTTATTAAAAAAAAATGAGCTTATTTTAAAAAATTCTGACTTGTCAAATTAACCATCTTATAACATCCTACATCTGAAGATTTCTTATTAAATTACAAAAAGTAAATGGACATCAAATGACCTACTTTTCATATAAAATACCATTTTTATGCCTCTATGACCGCTTATTATTTCAACCCTCAACAGTTTATGGGATCAAAATGGGCAAAAAGGCAGTAAAATTCGATATAATAACAGCATAATTTTTTCATAAAGAAAGGAGTTTATGTCGGCGTAAAAACGTGGAATTGATTTTATCAAATCGTTAGTATCAAAAAATGCCGCAACATATAAATTATTCATAAGATAGAAAAATACTACCGAAACTATTTGTTTAAACGTAAGATTGGAGATCTTCTTAGTTAATCAGTTGGTCAAAAATCCCTTGCTATGCTCATTACGTTAGTAGGTACATACTTAGTAGTTCAATGGCTATGCTCGGAATTTATCCCTTAGCCCGTACCGTAAGACCAATGCATTACTTACCTCCATGTTCAATAATCTAATATTACTAAACTTACTGGCTATTTTGCTCAAACAATACTAATCAGAATGTAAGGAGTCCCCATATTAAAAGGTGGACAGACAGACAGATAACAAAGTGATCTAATAAAGGTTCCTTTTTCCTTTTGAAAACTATAACGGAATGATTCTACTGGTAGTGAGGTAAAACTCAAGCGAAAACTTCGTCAGATGTTCTTCGAAGCTTCTGCCAGAGGAAAAATATCAGTCAAGTGATGGTCAAACGAATCGTATCAATATTGCATGTCTCGTACAATTTATTCTACCCTAACTTTCAAGCTCTTTCAAGAAGATATTCTTCAAAGGAAAATGTTTGAGGCGAGAATGAACCCTAAGTGAGGGAGTAAAAGTGAGTGAGCATATAAATATTATAAAAGCATAGAAAAAAATTAATTAATTATCATACTACAAAGTACTAAAGTAATACGAACATAGGTTGTATGGAAAACTACTTTAGCACTAACGGTACCAATAGAGATAAATAAACGCTACGCCTCTACTTCCTCTTTATTGACCTTAACTCTTTGAAAAGAGCAACCGTCGAGTTTCTTGCTGGTTCTTCTCGGTAGGAGGGGCATTCCGAACCAGTGGTAGATGCTTTTGACGATTCAAAAGAACTTGTAAAAGTCTAATTGAATTAAAATATTTTGAATTTGAATTTTCTTGTTCTTGTCACATGATTTACCTATGATATACATTATACCTTTATAATTAGTCATTAAAAATCATCGTCATCACCATCGCCAGTCGTTTATGTGCTTGAAGCCGTATGCCCTTTTTAAGCAAAGTGAACGTTGCTATTCCATCAATTGCCTTTTGCATCCAATCGAAGCGAGGATCAACTCCACCTTGTTAGGGGCATCATAAACAGCTAAGCTAAAATTACGGCAGTACAAAAAATAAGATCCAGAATGCGCAAGTTGTGGGAGGCAAAAAGGCAACCAATAAATAACGCTATCTTATCCAAAGAACCCAAAGAACCTTCATAAATTGATAACGATTTCCACAGAAGTTTCTAATCAAAGTTTATGAACTCGAATTTTCAATATTTCGTAAGTGAATATTCAAAGTGGTATGAAACTGGCCATGTGTCTTTTGTTTTGAAGGTACTCCTTATCAATTTAATCATTAGATTTTATCATTAGATATTGCTTACGCACTAATCCGACATCTGATCCAAATCCAAGCTATTCAGTGGACATCTTTGACATAATATCTACGTCATCCATCTATTTCAATCCGGGGCACATCCGAGATATTCTCACGGATGACGGAGATAACTCGGATGACGGAAGCCGGTGCTAGTGCGTAAGCTACCATACAAATAGTTCTATGACTACTTCGGAACGTATTTTCACGGTTTTAAATCGGATGCAGTGCCTAATCGCCCTTAGTCTAAATTGATTTGGGTTTTCTTTTATCCCGTATTTAAAACCCTTTATTATCCCGGGATAAAAAGTACACACCTTGCTGCCTGCAAATCTCCTGTCAAAATCGGTTCTGCCTTATCAAGATTAACATGTTTAATACAATCACAGACACACATTTGGATTTTATTTTTCTTTGATAAAGTAAAGTTAAAGAATGTTTTCTCCATCTAAACTGAAAATAATTAATTTGACCAAAGAGCCATAACCAATGAGTTGTCATATGACTAGAAGTAATGATATTCTTTATTCTTTATTTATTTGCATTCATGTCTTACATCATAATAGAAAAAAAATTACAATATTACAACACGAAGCCCCATCAGGGCGCTGCAAAGTAATTAAATATAAATAAAATGTCACATGTATAAAAATAAAAAAATTACAAAATGTTATGGAAATGATATCCTGCAAAATCCTCAACCTGACATATTCAGTCAATAGGATTGGTTTTTTTTCAATCAGTAAATTGGCGCTGGCCCTGCTTTTACCCTACAAGTCAATATTCTATCTTTATGTTTATTGCATTCACGGTACAACTTTTAGGTGATGTAACAAGAGTAAAAAATGTCTATCAACCTCTCAGAAAGGGTCACAGTCCTCCTCGATGGCCTAGTGTGGACGTGCAGACTTCACGTAATATCTTTTAAATAATCATGAGAATGTGTGTTTTTCTTCACCATGAATAAAGAAATAGACCTCAAATCAAATCAAATCAAATCAAAATCATTTATTCAAAGTAGGTACTATTTGTTGGAGGTACACTTTTTGATGGTCAGAATTGTTAGATTTGAAAGATGATATTAAATATAGTGGTGATAATTAGTTACGTAAGCTTAAAAAACGAAAGCTATGAGGGTTCCGAACGCGCCCAAGTTTGAGAAGAGCCTACAACAAACACAAGTTGCTGTTGTTGTTTGTGTTTGCTTTGTTTTTTTACTGTCACATATTTTTTTAATTACTTCCAAACACTATCAGTGTGACAACGCGCATTCTCGCAGCATCGACTGGTCTTCCAAAAATCGCGAAAAAGATGTGTCGTGCGGATCTGCTGATCTCTGCTATACGTACATCTCATTGTCTAAAACACTGTAATTATATGAATCGCGAATTAATTGACCCTGGCTCTGTCTTACAATAAATCTCTTCAGAGAGTAATGGGAACATCAATTTCATTGCCCCCGTTTTAATAAAAGCCGTCGGCTAAGATTTATTGTGGCGGGTAGACCGTAGAGGCAATGAGTTCTCTTAGTACACTTTATTTCGTTATATCCTCACTACAAAATATGATTAACTAGATGACTCCCGCAAATTCACCCGCGTGGTAGCTTTTTACGAAGGGATAAAAATCCCATGTCCGTCTTCAGGTTGCAAGCTGTACCAATTATATTAAGATGCCTGGGCCTTCATCCTCGTGGATTTAAGTTTTTTAAGTACTTATCTTATGAGAGCTCTTTGACATTCTAAGACAAAAAAGCGTTTTTTTTTTCTCCAGGAGGCAACCTATCTCTGTCCAGAGAACCTACCTTCCTCAAACCTAGCTACGTCAAAATCAAGTAAATGAATGGACCAAAAAAATTCATTCACATGAGAGTAGCCTGGTTGATCATGCTTTCGAGGTCAGCCTGTGTGCCGATGGTACTTCTAACAAGAGTTTCCACACATAAGTCAATATCACCAGCATCACAGCCTGACTACGTAGAACCTCAGGATTGCCAGATGAGCGCAGTAGGAGGAAATCTCTCTTTTTGTGTCACTTCCTCTTTGATGATTGTCTCTATTTGCACCGTGCAAGTATCATTGCACAAATGCGACAGCTGAGCCCTAAAGCTGCCCTCAAAGTGAAGCACGTAGGTACTTACGCAACGTACAAGACTCTTCAATCTTGACATCAACCAAACTTGTCCTATCATCTGAAAACATTGAAAAAGAGACACTGCTTTTGATTGAGGTACAGAACTAAAACTCAGTTTCACAGACTCAAAAGGTCAAAGCTTTGTCGTGGGTTTGTTTACAGCTATATTTTGCTTCACAGTCAAGGTCCCAAACAACACCCAGGAAGGCCAGGATGATACAAAATAGTATCCTATTTATTCGTTCCGCTCCCTTAACATACGTGTGAAATGTTTTGGGACAGGAAAACCTTGCGATCTCGCAAATTGTATCAACAAGTATTACCAATAGTAGCGGAACGGCCGCAATAACAAACAACAACAGAAAAACTTTCAATAAAGAAGCAACTCGGAACATAAAAACATCCAAATCCCGCCTATAAGCTGACGTATAAATTTTTTTTCATAATAGAATACAAAAGAGCGTCTGATACAATAATATTGTGTTGGATATGTCAGCAAAACCTTTGATTTCAATAGATGAGATTTTTGAAGAGAATAAAACACAAAGATATAGTAAATGGCTAGCTGTGACGACTTATTCCGTTTATCCACCGACAATATGTTGTACACTTTTTTACTTACCTAGTAATAGTTAGTATTTCGTGGTTGAGGTAAATCTGGCACTTGCACTTGCTAATCGAGATTTGTGATCTCTTCCGCGATTTGTGTTTCCAACCAATTACAATCCGGGTATCTTTAAAACAAGAGTGAATTGGCGCCTTCTAGGTAAACGCGTCCCATCTTAGACCACATTATCACTTTCCATCAGGTGTGATTGTGGTCAAGCGCTTGCCTATAGTGAATAAAAAGAAAAAAGATAAACGTAACTTGGGTATCATGTTTTTTAACATGAAAGCTTAGGTATTAAGAGGGGTCTCTCCGTCACTCGCTTCATACAAACGTAGTTCCAATTTCATTTGAATATTAAGCAACCAAAGTCCATGAAATTTTGCAGACATATTCTAGAAACTAATATCTATGTTTGTAGTTTTCCAGATTTCTGTTAAAATATTCAATTTCAAAGTTACGCGGTCTTAAAAATTTACATACAAATCTTTGAACCCCTGTAATTTTAAAACTACATATTTTTAGAAAAATCTAAAACACCACAGACACAGATATTAGTTTCTAGAATATGTCTGCAAAATTTCATGGACTTTGTTTGCTTAATATTCAAATGAAATTGGAACTACGATTGTATGAAACGAGTGACAGAGAGAACCCTGTTAAAAAGACTGAGTAAGTTTGAATAAACTTAGCCGTGTATTCTTTTTACTTCGCCATGAATAAACAAGTTTTATTATCACCGTTTCACAATGTTACTTAAAACTAGTTATAGCAATGTAGCTTCGACAAGTTTTGTCTACCATATTACTTCAGTGTAGTTACTTAGCATAATGCATATCACTCGTCTATGAACTAAATTCTTCTTAAAAGCATTCCTCAGCTGTGTCTGATATGCTCCCCTCGATTCTCCACAAACTGTCTTCAAGGAGCCAAGTTTTATTAAATAACAAAGTTTCATGTTTCAAGTTTGGGAGCTCTTAATATTTTGTAGGAAATTTTGTTAGCTGTTTTGTATCGTCACCATGATAATAAAGACCGTTTTAACACGGTTGTCTAAAAAAGGAGTGTAATATTTTCAGGATACATGTATGTAAGTAATGTATGTATGTATGCCAGTAGTAGTGTAAGTATGTAGGTAAGTTTTATCCCACCATATCTGATGATTTTAGAAGATCTCCCGCAGCTATAATTGCATTTATCAAAACATCCTATTTTTGAAAAGCTTCTGCTGTGATAAAATTTGCACCTTTTTCACAAACCACCACGTGGTTCAGAAAACATAAATACCAATTTGGCATTGACCTCTTCCATTAAAAAAATAATAATTCGAGCACGCAACTTCCACACTCACTATACTTTTATACATGTTAAAATAAAAGCCACATAGTTTGACGCTGCATTAAAATTCACAAGGAATTCATCCATGTAAATGCAGCTCCCAACTATCTTTTCAATGAACGTTCGCAATTCGGTCGCGGTAACACAATTTATTCCCAAAATTGCCACTCCATTACTATGCGGCGCTCGGCGCCTTTAATTTTCCTTCCTCGCTCGATGCCGAGACAAGCAACCAAGCAACTTACCAAGTGTGAAATTAATGAAGGAGTAACTGAAAACTTAGTCGGAGCTTGAGTCAGTGAAAGCAACCCGTCTGTAAGCTAAGATCACGGTGAAAATTCGAAAATTCCCTAAGAATTTTCAAGGGATTTGTAAAGCAGAAAGTTTGTATGTATTGTTTGTATGTTTGTATTCTTTTGCATTTCCTAAAAATAGCAATCTAGATAGGTATGTGCTCAGACTATGCAGCGCTCGGCACATTTAATTTCGCTTCCTCGTTCGTGAGAGCAATCCGTCCAAGAGCTTAAGATCACGCTGGAATTCAACGCAGCATGTAGAACATTGAGGCATACAGTTCAGCCTCAATAGCTCAACGGTTGAGGAGCGGACTGAATTCCGAAAGGTCGGCGGTTCAAACCCCACCCGTTGCACTATTGTCGTACCCATTCCTGGCACAAGCTACGCTTAATTGGAGGGGAAAGGGGAGTATTAGTCATGATTAGCATGGCTAATATTCTTTTTTTTTTAGTAAAAAATTGAATTTGAATACAGATGAGGCCCCGCAACTCCGTGCGTATAGACTCGGCAACTTCGATAAAAATCTCAGATTGTAAAGTTGCCCCGACTGAGTTGCCGGGCAACTTATCGTACGTGCGTAATGGCTCTAGAATTTTTTTGCAGCGATCTAAAATGCAGAAAATAAGCAAAAAATTTAAACATTAAACAAAAAATAAACAATATACTTACCTACTTAAATTAAAAATTATAAGTTCTTAGTTTTGTTTAATTTTATTGTTGCGCAATCGCTGTTCTCGATGTAAACAATCTATGCAAACCTACAAAACCTACGTCTACAAATGCGTTTTTAGAGACTTCACATTTCACACCTGCAGATTTAATTTTTGTTAAACAGAGCATTTATAATATTTATAATAATATAATCCAATCGTAATATCTGCGAAGGATTGATCCAAGTCAGCCTCGCTCACCATCTGAGGCGACTGGGGTTCCGTGGCAGTTCGCTCGCAGCCAGGATGCAAAAAGCGGTCTTGCTAGACTCGGCTAGGATAGTCCGCCGCTTTCTCAACCTGTCGCCCTGACCCCCGACCGTTTAGTTTTCCCTGCCGGGGTGTAATCCTCCGCCCGGTACATAATATATGTATTTATGTAATGTGTATGTAGGTTTATTTATTTTTATGTATGTAAGTATATTATATTTCCATTGGGTTTTATATAAGTACATCTATTTTGTACCGGTGTGAGAGCAAGTAATATAGGGTAATAATAATATTATTGTATCGCCAAAAATATTACGAAAGAACTTTTCCACTTCTAGAAGTCAAGTAATATAAAATAGTTCATAGGTAGGCCTTTGAGAAATTTAAAAAAAATGGAATAAACAAATACACCAAATATAAATATTAAAACAGACGATAACACTTTGGTCTCAAAGTATTCCCTGTAGCCAAATTTGGAATGGATACCGACTAGATATCATCAAAACATTATTAGGTTCTACGCGTTAGGCGATATTACATTGGATTAGAGACATAAAGAAATGGAATTATTACCGTAATTCTAATAGTAGAATAGAAAGCAGTCGTTAGGATAATTTCCCGAGAGGTTTTATATGTATGCAATTCCCGAAGTAGGGATTAATTAGGTCTGCTCATACAATGGGGTGATTAACAATGCATAGTGTAGCATCAAATTATTGTGATGTGGCATTGAATAATATCACATTGTATTCGATCTGTATTCAAGGACATTATAAATTACTAGCTGATGCCCGCGACTTCATTCACGTGGATGTAGGTTTTTTAAAAATCCCGTGGGAACTCTTTGATTTTCCGGGAAAAAAGGAGCCTATGTGCTAATCTATCTCCAATCCAAATTAAAGCCTAATCTGTTCAGTAATTTTTGCGTGAAGGAGTAACAAAGATACACACACACACATACATACTTTTAAAAAATGCACATTTTACAAACTAGGCGAATGAGGTGTCATTTTTAACCGACTTCCAAATATTTCAGGATCACTCCTTAATCCTGATGCTGCAGGGTTAGTTCCCGCTTAAGTTATCAAGATTCAGGAAGTGTTCATAGTGAATTAATAGGTATTGTAGGTACCAAACAACGAATTTTTTGTAAAATGTGTTTTTTAATTAATTTCCCCCCTGCACATACCCCCTGTAAGGGGATAGGACCCCTAACTTTTAGTAGGACTGATTTTCATTTCTAGTGCCAAGATAAAGTTATGTACAAAGTTTCGTTGATGTACAATTATTTTGCCTCCAAAATAAGCTATTTTTTCTGTATATAGTAATATATAATAGGCAGATACTTGGAAACTGAAATATTATATGAGTACGTCGTTATAACGATCAGATAAATAAAAAAATGATTGAGACCTTGAGATAATGAAATACGGAACACTCTTTCAAGCACTGAATTGGACATACACAAGTACGCTGGAAGAGGTATGTTGTACAAAACTATCACACTAATATTATAAAGGGGAAAGTTTGTGTGTATGTGTGTGTGTGTATGTTTGTTACTCCTTTACGCAAAAACTACTGAACGGATTGGGCTGAAATTTGTAATGGAGATATATTAAACCCTGGATTAGCACTATGGTATCCTATGCCAGTGGTACAAAATGACAGTTATTTTTTGTGCCGATTCGGATGCCCCCTCTGAGTGTACCGGGAATTAAAACTGACAGTTGATGTTATCTAGTCAAATGGTCTTCGTCTTGACACTATGTTGACAGATGTCTCATCAGTCATCACAAACATTTGGGTACTCGTAGTTCCGAGTACGCTTACATGACGCTCACTGCTGATATTAGTGTCAAAAAGGCGAAAATCAAGTGGCTTCAAAACAGGTTGGCAATCGCAGAACCAGCATACTTGCATTAATAGAGTTCAATGGTTTTTAGTCATAATATGATGGCTCAACCTACAATCGAGCGAACCGAGCGCTTGCGTCACACAAAAAAAAAACTAACAAATATTTTAAGCCTCGGGCTGCTGATATGCACAATTCAAACTCATAGAAAGTATCGCTAAGAAAGAATAATATACTTACCTACCTATTAGAAATTCGATAAACAACTTATAGATCTTGGATAGAATCAGGCGTTACTTTGCGGAAGTTCATGTTTAGCAAGAAACAGTTAAAAATTATGCTACAATCCGCCAACAGAAAAAATCTGTATGGTCAAACATGAAAAGATTTTTTCTGTTGGCGGATTATATCAAAATAATTTTTAACTGTTTCTTGCTTAACTTATAGATCGATATAGTAGGTAGACATTATTTTCGTACGTTTGAATTGATCACTTGATCAATTTCAGTTGACTAGAAAGTGTTGCAATTAGTATGCCGGTCCCGTTCTATTGAACGATTGCGTCAATCTACGTTCTACCTGGCCCAATATTTAATCTACTATTTAGCACACAAAATAGGGGCCTTAGTCATAAAAGTTTGTTCCGCTGACAACATCTGCTACGCATACTCATGTAAATATTATGTTTTATTTTTATAAATTAACTTAAGATCTTTAATATAATATAGTATACTAAAAAATAGTATAGTACACACACAATGCGGTGGATTCTGTTGCACACAATCTCTGAACTAGTGCTTTCCTTTTAAAGAACAGCAATATATTATTTAGACCTGCCATTTTAGTTTAAAAATTATGTATAACAGAATCCCCAATTCTGTTATACATAATCTTTAATTCTTGGTTGCTAATTAATTAAATTAATATTATATTATGTATAATCCATTTTTCCTTAACTGACTTAAAAGGTAAACAAGTGACTCTCATCATGTAAACCCTAGTGGTTTTTCGCTGTGTCAAAAGCAGACTTGCTAAATGTTCCTACTTAAAAATATATTTTTAATAATAATTAAAAACAGTAGTAACGTATAGTAATTGCACTATACGCAGCCCATTATAATATACGACAGCGAACCGATAAAGAAATCGTGATAAGGGTTAAAAGTTAATTAAAACCTAACTTTAACAGGTCTAAAATGCCGGGCAAATGGCATCGCTTACGCGTTTCTTCGAGAAGTGTCTGCCTATGTTTTTCATTAACGAAAATTTTAGTATATTTAGATATGCCTACTTTTAAGCTATTATGTTTACTTATTACTAGTTTCCGAGATCATAAATATCTACCTCATTAACTTATAACAAGACTAACTGGTCAAGCGCAAGTCAAAATACGCGTAAGGTACGGTTCCGTAGTCTTCCAATCCCTCCACTATGTTGCTAAAAACTGGCGGCGCGGCGGTCGTTATTATTAACTTCGGCAGTTTTTTCGAAAACTGTTTAAAAAACCTAATAATAATTAATTTAAAAGTAACAATTTAATGACGTATCCCATTAGGGAGTAAATTTTTATTTAGATTCTCACTTTGCATGTTCAAAAGGCACTCTACCCCGAAAAATCTTTTTTTTTTTTCAAAATTTTAATATGCTTCCGTACGTAAGAGTAACAAGTTTCTATAATAATACTGTGCTGTGACACACAAACAGCCATATAGACGGAAACATAGACAGCTGATGTACAACACTATAAATGGATACCTTGTTTTACTCCGGTACTCTAAATAGTGAGTTTCTCGTGACGTCAACTGACCATAACCGGCTTATAGTATACAAAATATTATGCAATAAAAATATCTTAGCACATTTTATATCAATTTGATCTACTCGAGCTCCATAGCACAGAGTTAGGATTATCTCTCTTTATATTGTGACTGTAGCATTATTATAATAACTAGCTGGTGCCCGCGACTTCGTTCCCGTGGATATAGGTGTTTTGAAAATCCCGTGGGATATCATTAATTTCTCGGGATAAAAAGTAGCCTATGTGTTAATCCAGGGTACTTTCTCCATTCCAAATTTTAGTCAAATCCGTCCAGTAGTTTTTGCGTGAAAGAGTAACAAACATCCATAGATCCATACATACAAACTTTCGCATTCATAATATTAGTAGGATGAATCCAGTTATCTGGTAGTTTTGCTTATCGGTAAAGATACGAGGTGGCAAAATGAAAATTTGGAATGAGCATGTCGAAATCTATAAAATCACCAATTTTCAAAACTCTCGGAAAACTTTCCAGGTAACCCCTTTTTGAACACCAAATGACTGTACTAATAAGAATATATATATATCATACCGTCAATAGCTAATTTGTTTTCGCGTAAAAAATAAACTTTTAAGATTGAGTTCTGAGATAATTATTACATTAAACAGGGTTCTCTCCGTCACTTACTCCATACAATCGTAGTCCCAATCTCATTTGAATATTAAACAACCAAAGTCCATGAAATTTTGCAGACATATTTTTGAAACTAATATCTGTGCCTGTGGTGTTTTAGATTTTTCTAAAAATATGTAGATTTGAAATTACAGGGGCTCAAAGATTTGTATGCGAATTTTTAAGACCGCGTAACTTTGAAATCGAATATTTTAACGGAAATCTGGAAAACCGCAGGCATAGATATTAGTTCCCGGAACGTTTCTACAAAATTCCATTGAGTATGATTGGTTAGTATTCAAATGAGAGACGAACTACGTTTGTATGGAGCGAGTGATGGAGAGACCCCTCTTAAACGGTTACGTTCCACTAGAATGCGCTGATAGAGCTATGAACCAGCTGTTTAACTAGTATCTATTCAGTTATCTTTGAGTGCGCCTGCAGCCGTAAGTTTTTTTATCACCAATAAATAAATACTGTTTCTATTAAGTGAACGTTCAGCGAACGTTTATAAGGTGACCTTATTCTACTCAACTCAATCAAAACAAACCGCAGACATGTCGCAGACCTTTTGAATATTATGATCTACTTATTTCTTATGTAATATTATATATACTACCTAGCTGTTACTCAATGAAACTAAGTAGGTATTCGTACACATGGAATAGGTATTTTACTGTGGAACTAAAGATAACGGTATAAAAATATAAACATTTTATAAACAGGTATCAATAAGTACCTATAATTAAGCATTCACTTTATTTTATTTTATTTTTATTTTTATTGATTTGGTTCACTTACAGCTACGGTCTACTTACATTATACATTAAAAATAGTACTTAGTCTAAACTTACTTACTAAAATATGTAGTCGCTATTTACAAGTGAACACAACATTCACCACAACAAGTTTACAAAAAAATATATTATACTTTATATTATATATTATACTTTGAATATTTTCATACGCGTGTAGGTGTTAAAATGCCTGAAAATTAAATGATGATTTATTGATTTCTAAATTACAGAAAAATGGAGACTATACCGTACCATTCCTTACTGGAAGTGAACGAAAAGAATGTGGAAATTATTCGCACGAGTCTTAATTTGGATGTGAACACAATTAAAAAGAATTTGGACGCGATCGAGGAATGGGCAAGGAAACAGGAACATTTAGCTGATGCATTTCGATACATAAGTGAGTAAGAATTATTATTTTTATTTATATTTTAGAATTATTTTCAAAAGAATATCAAATTATTAGGGTTTGGAAAAACGAGTTTATTATCACTTAATTTATTTGATAAACTTAGAACATAGTCCCATCAGCCAGACACTTTATAGGACCTTTGATAGGAATGATACTTAGGCCCCAAGGAAGGGCTTAAGAAGAGGAGCAATTTTATGAAAATTTTAAAGAAGGGCGAGGAGAGCCCTCAGTGGGTCCTAAGGATCATTCCTACTGCAGGAAATGTTTTGTTTACAAAACACCGAATATTGAACTTTTTCGTCGATCGTCACTTCCTAAATCCTAGGGATCCTACGTGATTTTAAAAGGGTTAAATGTTAAATGTTTTTACGAAATTTGGTGCACAAATATCTTGCATCCCGGGGACGGATAGGATATTGTTATCCTGAAAAATCAGAAGTTTCCACGGGATTTCTAAAAACCTTAACAGGGCTCTCTCCGTCACTCGTTTTCACTCGTTTCATACAATCGTAGTTCCAATTTCATTTGAATATTAAGCAACCAAAGTCCATGAAATTTTGCAGACATATTCTAGAAATTAATATCTGTGTCAGTGGTGTTTTAGATTTTTCTAAAAATATGTAGTTTTAAAATTACAGGGGCTCCAAGATTTGTATGAAAATTTTAAGACCGCGTAACTTTAAAACCGAATATTTTAACAGAAATCTGGAAAACCACAGACATAGATATTACTTTCTAGAATATGTCTGCAAAATTTCATGGACTTAGGTTGCTTAGTATTCAAATGAAATTGGAACTACGATTGTATGAAACGAGTGGAAACGAGTGACGGAGAGAGCCCTCTTAATCCACGAGGGCGAAGCTGCGAGCATCATTTAGTCTCAAATATGATCCGTCAGTCTGCAAATGTACCTATCTAGGTGATAGATATAAATAGACATTTTGGTCATTACAAGATTTTTCTCCGTATTTAATTAAGAATCTAAAACACCACAGGCACAGATATTAGTTTCTAGAATATGTCTGGAAATTTTAGGGACTTTGGTTGCCTAATATACAAATGAAATTGGGACTACGATTGTATGGAGTAAGTGACGGAGAGAGCCCTGTTAACCTATGTAAATTTCTTTTCAGTGTACCTATATTCATTTGTAATTACGATTTATCTTATTATTTCAAGGTCCCAACATGTTAGAGTTATTACATTTACTTGGAAAAGGATCAGTGGAAATGACTAAAACCAGAATTGACAAATTGCTGACAACCCGAGGAATGTTACCCGAAATCTGTCTGAACAGATCTGTTGAAGAGTTTACAGATATTTCGGAAGCCATGTACGTATTTTCAAAACTAGCGACCAGTCCGGCTTCACACGGGTGGTTTATTGCTTATTACAATTTTCTACTTTTTTTAAATTTACTACTTTTTACTAGTTACTAATTTTTTTTAAATAAAATGTGGCTTATATATTATGTGAGAAGAACCAGCAAGAAACTCAGTGGTTGCTCTTTTCAAAGACTTGATATACAATATTATGCCGAGTATAAAAGTAATTGAAGTGCCGCGCATTGCTGGATAGTAAACCTCCTTGACGTACCTACCTACCTTTATACCCAAGCTTTATACCTGATGCTATTAAAAATCTTGATGGAATCATAATTATTTTCAGAAATTTTGTAATTTTACCAAAACAAAGCCCTAAGGATCAATCAAGGATCATAGTGACGCAGATCAGAAATTGGGAAAAATTTTCTTTAATATCGTTCCTGAGATACGCCTTTATGGTAAGTAAATTAATCCTTAGCTAAGTATACCTATTTTGGATACCTAATTTAAACCTTTTAGAAGTACCTAGGTACATCGTTAGGTTCGATAAGCCTGTAGGGAATTAAACTCACTATCATATGGTTCAGTATAATTATTACCTGTATACTATCCATATTAATATTTTAAATATGAATTTGTGTTTGTCTGTCTGCTTCACGGTGCATTCATATTCGTATAACGAAATTCGGCATAGAGCCTCGATAGCGCTACGGTGGAGGAGCGGACTGAATTCCGATAGGTCGGCGGTTCAAACCCCACCCGTTGCACTATTGTCGTACCCACTCCTGGCACAAGCTTTACGCTTAATTGGAGGGGAAAAGGGAGTATTAGTCATGATTAACATGGCTGATATTCATTTTTTAAAAACAAGAGATAGCTTGCCTTCCGGGGAAGGACATAAAAGTTGTTTTTATGTCATAATATGTTATAACACTCCTCTTTTTGGGTCGGGGGTTAAGAGGGGTCTCTCCGTCACTCGCTTCATACAAACGTAGTTCCAATTTCATTTGAATATTAAACAACCAAAGTCCATGAAATTTTGCAGACATATTCTAGAAACTAATATTTATGTCTGTGGTTTTCCAGATTTCTGTTAAAATATTCGGTTTCAAAGTTACGCGGTCTTTAAAATTTACATACAAATCTTTGAGCCCCTGTAATTTTAAAACTACATTTTTTTAGAAAAATCTAAAACACTACAGACACAGATATTAGTTTCTAGAATGTGTCTGCAAAATTTCATGGACTTTGGTTGCTTAATATTCAAATGAAATTGGAACTACGATTGTATGAAACGAGTGGAAACGAGTGACGGAGAGAGCCCTGTTAAAATGGCTTACTCTTGGCACACACCTTCACAGCGTTTCGGAGTAAAATGACGGGCCTGCTAATTAAAGCCTTTAAATAGTAATCTGTAAAACTCTGAGCACTAATAATACTAACATAATCGTAATTCCAAATATTTAGAGAATGTTTTTAGATTGCAGAATACAGAATGAACTTCGAGTACAATACGTGTGAAAGACATATCTTAGATTTGAAAAATGTTAAAAGCATTAGTGCTCTTACGAAACTCAATCCAATGCTTCTAAAGAAAGCAGAAATTTTGTGCATGGTAAGTACATCTACATACATTTTTATTTTGAGAGAATCACTAATAAAAAGTATACAATTTCGTTGTAAAAATTAAAAATTTATGACACCCCCGACAAGTGAAGGTTACAGTAACTAGAAAAGAGCTGATAACTTTCAAACGGCTGACGCGATTTTCTTGGATTATAGCTAAGAACACTCTCGATCAAGCCACCTTTCAAACAAAAAAAAACTAAATTAAAATCGGTTCATTAGTTTAGGAGCTACGATGCCACCGACAGATACACAGATACATAGATAGACAGATACACACGTCAAACTTATAACACCCCTCTTTTTGGGTCGGGGGTTAAAAATAAAATAAATAGATTTTTACTTTGTTTTTCAGAGTGGTTACGGCATGAGAATCAGTGGTATTCACCTTTTAAATGCACCATCGTTTGTGGATAAAATCGTGTTCCTGTTAAAACAAGCTCTTAAAGAAAAAGTAGCAAATAGACTTATGGTGCACAGTTCGTACGATGAACTGCATAAAGAAATACCTAAGGAAATTTTACCTAAGGACTTCGGGGGTGATCTGCAAAGCTGCTCAGAATTAGAAGGTACAGTACTTAATCTTTTTTTCTCTTCCATTTATCACATACTAATGTTGTGTAATCGCTTTAGCCATAATAGGTAGGTATAATAAATGACACACAGCAGTTATAGTCGGTCGAGTGAACTTTACCCATTTTACCCTTCCCACTAGAGCCAAAGGGACAGTGGTATTATGAGTGGATTACACTACGGCGTTACGTGGAACCATGGTTTCTTGGCTCCAACTACTAAGAGTTTTAAGCCACAGTTGTGCGTGATACGAAAATTACGGCGTTTAAGAGGGCTCTCTCCGTCACTCGTTTCATACAATCGTAGTTCCAATTGTATTTGAATATTAAGCAACCAAACACAGATATTAGTTTTTAGAATATGTCTGCAAACTTTCATGGATTTTGGTCGCTTGATATTCAAATTAAATTGGAACTACGATTGTATGAAACGAGTGACGGAGAGAGCCCTGTTAAAAAAGCGTCGAGTACGAGTAGGTAGGTACTTACCTATCTTATGGCTGTACAATGGCGTCGCGCCTTGTTTCTAGTGATGATGATAATAGCATAGGTACCTAGTACGTAGGTAATGTTATCTGATACAAACAAAAAGTACCGCTTGCGTCACTAGCGTCGACATGACCGACATGGCTGATTGCTTTTATTTTTCCTTGTAGACTGTAGACTTAGTATGAGATTTTACATCTCGTCAAAATTCAAATTCAATTCAAAATTCAAAATATTTTATATTCAATTAAACTTTTACAAGTGCTTTGAATCGTCAAAATAATCTACCACTCAACATAGTCGTAGATAGAATTTGACCGACGAATTTTTTTTCACTTAGTGAAAATAATTGACTTTTGCTCACTAGTTTTAACTTATAAGTAACAGATGACTTCTTTTTGAGTTTATGAGTTTAGGAATTTTGCTTAGTTATCTAAATAAGTAATTCATTTAACTACTTTTGATTTATAATATTTAATTCCAGAGCAATGGAAAAGCGTTCTTAAGACGGAGGAAGCGCAGAAACTAATAGCTTCGTGTAATAAACTTGTGGCAGACGAATCAAAGCGAAGTGCGTGTAAATTTAACGAAGAATACATGGGAATGCCTGGCTCCTTCAGACAGCTTATCGTAGATTAAAATTCTCTCCTAGCCCAGTGTCGTGTTCCTCGTTGCTGAGGATCAAGAGCCTTTTCAATTAACAGGGCTCTCTCCGTCACTTACTCCATACAATCGTAGTTCCAATTTCATTTGAATATTAAGCAACCAAAGTCAAAGATTTGTATGTGAATTTTTAAGACCGCGTAACTTTGAAACCGAATATTTTAACAGAAATCTAGAAAACCACAGGCATAGATATTAGTTTCTAGAATAAGTCTGCAAAATTTCATGGACTTTGGTATTCAAATGAAATTGGAACTACGATTGTATGGAGCGAGTGACGGAGAGACCCCTCTTAATAACGGAAGGGGTTTGCTTGTAATAGTAATCATGTGATTATTATTGCTTATTACTATGACAAATAATAAAAAATACAGGACAGACTTAGAACAAAGAACGACCTAATCACTAGGTACATTGTAATTATTGTTAGCTTTTTCAAAAAAACTATTTAAAATTTAAAATAATAAAACAGATATTTGACTCATTCGACGTCACACGATCTCTTCCGAGCAGCCATCTTGAATCGATTTGTATAAATACGGCTGCTTGACGGTTTTTAAGCCAGTCTCGCTCCGACTCGAGACTCAACGACTATTAAATACTTTTGTGTTTAGGTCGCCAATTTGATTGAGTGGTTGCAATAGCAATTGCGCCCCGGTCAAATTAATATTGCAGTTAGGTTATTTAAAGATTAAAACTCTTGATAAGCCTCTACGCGTTGTGGCTTATGTCCTCGCGCAAGCTTAATATGAAGGAACATTTAATAACTTATAAAAATAGTTAAATTATAACGCCCCTTTTGGTCTAAGCTTACAGTTCAGAAAGTGGGATGGAATTAACGCAAAAATCCACTTAAGCATACAAAATATAGTTCACAAATGAATATAATTCGAAGTTAAGGGACAACCCTGGTCCTAGAATAAAATTGGTTGGGACAACCCTGGTCCATTCATTCAACAGCCCTTTAAGGGACAACCCTGGTCCACTCATTCAACACCCTTTAAGGGACAACCCTGGTCCTAGAGTAAAATGTGTTGGGACAATCCTGGTCCACTCATTCAACACCCTTTAAGGGACAACCCTGGTCCTAGAATAAAATGTGTCGGGACAACCCTGGTCCCGTAGTATTACGAACAGCCGTGCCCCTATTAGTATTCTGGACAACCTGGCCTAATATTTATTTTCGTCGCTCGAGGTCGAACGACCCAATTTGGATGGCCGACTGTTAGCTTTTTCAAAAAAACTATTTAAAATTTAAAATAATAAAACAGATATTTGACTCATTCGACGTCACACGATCTCTTCCGAGCAGCCATCTTGAATCGATTTGTATAAATACGGCTGCTTGACGGTTTTTAAGCCAGTCTCGCTCCGACTCGAGACTCAACGACTATTAAATACTTTTGTGTTTAGGTCGCCAATTTGATTGAGTGGTTGCAATAGCAATTGCGCCCCGGTCAAATTAATATTGCAGTTAGGTTATTTAAAGATTAAAACTCTTGATAAGCCTCTACGCGTTGTGGCTTATGTCCTCGCGCAAGCTTAATATGAAGGAACATTTAATAACTTATAAAAATAGTTAAATTATAACGCCCCTTTTGGTCTAAGCTTACATTATAGTAATTTTTAAATTTAAATTAGGCATAATGTTCCGTTGTTTAAAGTAATAGAAAAATACTTGCAATATTTGAAATACATGTACATAATTATATTATATTTAAGTAAGGGAAGCTCATTTGTTTTTTTCCCTAAATAACAGCGCCACCTACCAGACGTACTTTGTACTTACTACTAAAGTTGGCGTCATCTACACTAATAATTACCTAACAATTATTTTGTGGTCTAATCAATTACTTTCTACCTACTGCCATAGCGCGCCTATAGATGGCACCATACGAAACTATAATATATTAGTGACCCGCCCCGGCTTCGCTTGTATGCCAGTATGATTGCAGATCTATTTATTGGAGATTTCATAACGTAGAGGTAGCTGTTAATATCTATATCTATACTAATAAATAAAATTGAAGTGACTGTTTGTTTGAACGGGCTCATCTTCGGAATGGCTGAACATATCGACACCTCCCACGTAAGTTGTTGTATCCCCAAAACTACAACTTTTCAGTAGAGCGTTTTAAAGATATAAATTGAAATTAAAGCTCCATTTTTCAATATATTTTTGTGAAATTCGGTATTTAGTTATAGTTTACAGTACTTTAACATATTCTGAAAGATAATTTATAGAAATACTTCACATTTCTGAGATTTTGTTCATACAACATTTTACGGCGTGTTTCATCTTTGTAAAATGTTGTATAAGATACTTACAACAAATTACGCTGGAAAAAAACGGGTTGAGTGTCAACAGTGTACAACAGTGTACGTCGTTTAAAATTTAAAAAAAATGTAGTATGTGTAGTCCGAATCATCATTTCCAACCAATGGATGTCCACTACTGGACATAGGTCTGTTGTAGGGACTTCTATATGCCACGGTCTTGCACCACCTGAATCCAGTGGCTCCTTGTGACTCGTTTGATGTCGTCTGTGCACCTAGTGGGAGTCTGTCAACGCTGCGCCTACAGTGCGAGGTTCCAGCACCTTGGGACCTCAACGTCTACGGGTCCTTCGAATTATGTGCCCCGGCCATTTACACTTCAGCTTCGCAACCCATTTATGCCGGTTACTCTGATTTTCCTACCGATATCCACATTCCAGATTCGATCACGCAGAGAAACTTCAAATATAGCTCTCTAATTGCCCGCTTAGTGACTCTGAACTTTCTTATGAATTCCATTATAATATGTGACCATATTATCTCGGATCCATAATATGTCATCACTGGTAACACGCACTGTTCGAAGACTAATTTAGTTTCCATACGCTGCCGCCGAGTCGGATTCGTTGGCTGACCTGTTTCTTGAAATTGCACTTACCTACCTGGTCCAGGTACCTGTTCCAGGCTCACACTTTTCTATAATTTCGAGTGCAGAGCCCTCAACGATTACTGGGTGGGCCGAGACATAGGAATTAGACATAATTTTCGTCTTACTCATGTTCATTTTCAGGCCCATCTGTTGTGAAACTTTGCAAAGGTCATTGAGCTGTAAATGTAGAAACTCTGGGAAACCTAATAAAGTTTCCCAGAGTTTCTGCGATAGTGACTATGTCATCGACAAATCGAAGGTGAATTTCTTTTGATGTTAATGTCAAGTTCATTCCAATCCAAGCTTAAAGATAAGGACGTGTTCCAAACATGTTGGAAGACATGGTGTTTTCGTACAGGATTCTATTTCAGCATTTGTATGAACAGGCAGTTGTTTCAGCATCTCAATAGCGACCTTAATACAGCCCCAGTTTCCACCAAATCAAAAACTTTCTCATAGTTTACAAACGCTTAGCAAAGAGGCAGATTATTATAATAACCTTCATTTATATTATGCATAACATGTCGCAGCTTATGAATGTGACCTATAGTGCTTAAGCTTTTTCAGAATCAAGCTTGTTAGGGATGCTGAAAGTCATCGAACTTATTATTGTGACGATTCATAATGACTTACGATAACAACAGCTTATAGACATGGCTTAGCAGCGAGATGAGTCTATGACTCTTCTTGAGTAATGTTTGTAACTTTGTAATTTCGTTATGCAATGAACTAGATTATTTTAAATATAAGATTCACTAACCTTTTGTGCCCACATTGCAACAAATAAACCATTACTTATTATTTATTACGGCGTTATCGTCATGACGGGATTGAAAATCCCGTCATGGCGATTGGAAAATCGCTGAAAGACCTTAAGTACTGGTTTGCCACCCGCTTTCAGGAATTCTACTGTGAATCTGATATCACCGAGCGAATTTTTATCCTTGAGTTGTTTGAGAGCCATACTTATCTCGTATAAACTGGCATCTGGGATATCTTGGGTATAGTGTCCCGTCAATTTAGCTCTGGGATCTTTAGCCAAGTCTTTGTATTGTGGTGTATAACTGTCCATAGAACTTCTCCACTTATTTCAAGAGCTCAAGTTTAGCTAAAATGAGGTGTTGTCAGTTTTTTGTCGTATCAGCAGGCCCTGTTTAGTAGACAGATCTTTCGTGAATACTTTTGAGTTCCTGTTCCGCTCTATGGTATCTTTAAAACGAAATTAAAGATCCATAAGTCACGTGTTTGTACAATAGAGATCTGCCAGTAGATAGGTGCATCTGCTGAAGACTACAGTATCATTTCTGGCCTTTTTCTGGCCATGAGCTTTAAAATCATAAAAAAATATTTGTTATTTTTGGACGATAGGCCGTAAAGAAATTGGACTCCACCACCTGGCAGGTTCTACCAACCTATTTATTGGAAAGGTAGGCTCTGAAATAATATATTGTAGTAGTGATTTTTTTGTTAATTATATGGTAAACTAGTGGTATGATGAGCCGATTAGTTATTTCATTAACTATCATAGGTTTAAATCGCCATCAAACTAAATTTTAACATAGTTTTATTGTATACAATGTCGTATGTAAGAAAAAAAACAATGTCATAGCAACGTAAAATATAGCATGTAATCATACAACAAAATTTTGAGAAATAAATGCCGAAGTAAAATGTTGTATGTATCACTTAACACAAAATTTATTATAATTCTGCAACGTAAACGGTTGTATGTCATCATACAATACTGTTTTTGGGTGTCCTCAACGACGTAAATTGTTGTATGTAATCTATACAATAGTTTAATAGTTTAGCTTGGCATCACTATTAAATTACTAAAATACGATAATGAAATAAAAAAATGCAAACCCAACCGTGACATATCAGTGTCTTGAGTTACAAACATTTCATTTGAAGTCCGGCGTGATCTGTTGTATCTGTTACATACGAGGCGCAAACGTGCGACTTTACCCCACATAAAACGTTGTAAAGGTCGATATGATATTTTACGTCGCCCTCGTTTGAAAAATACAACATTATACGCCTCATAAGTACTTTAAAAAACAACATTTTTTGGATTTTTTTAATTGAACATATAAAATAGATAAAAATAGACATTGTTATGTAAAAAACGCAAAATGGCAATTTTGTGGCTTACAACAACTTACGTGGGAGGTGTCGATATTTTGACGGGACTTTTACAGACAAGTGGAGGATTAACCAAGGAGTAACATAGGCTACTTTTTTAACCGACTTTAAAATGGAGGAGTTGTGTTTTTCTATCTATGCACTGATATCTCCGAGATTTCTGAACCGACTTGCGTAATATTTTTTTAATCGATCCTGATCGATTAAAAAAAACTGAACCTGATCTCCTGAATCCTGATGCTGCAGGGGATCTGACCAATCCACGTGGGCGAAGCTGCGGGCATCATCTAGCAGAAAATAAAAGAAGTTATTTATAACAAAGTTTTTTTTTCTCAAAAGTAATAACTTCTTTTAAGTTCTTTGTTAGAAAGAGTTCTTTCTAACAAAGAAAATAAAAGAAGTCAGTTATCAGCAAATTCCAGATTTGCATTATGTGCGGTATTTATGCTACAATTTCAAAAGAAACTGCTGTACAGATTTTCATAAAGGATGAAATATCTTATGTTTTTAACCCCCGACCCAAAAAGAGGGGTGTTATAAGTTTGACGTGTGTATCTGTGTATCTGTGTATCTGTGTATCTGTGTATCTGTGTATCTGTGTATCTGTGTATCTGTGTATCTGTGTATCTGTGTATCTGTGTATCTGTGTATCTGTGTATCTGTGTATCTGTCTGTGGCCTCGTAGCGCCTAAACGAATGAACCGATTTTAATTTAGTTTTTTTTGTTTGAAAGGTGGCTTGATCGAGAGTGTTCTTAGCTATAATCCAAGAAAATCGGTTCAGCCGTTTGGAAGTTATCAGCTCTTTTCTGGTTTTCTTATTACTTTTATCCCAGGACCACCAGAGGTTACGTATTTTCTGACACAGGAAATATGTACGATTGAGTAGTGTTAGTAAGTACTAAGAAAGCATGCCTAGCCTACGTGCTAGCTTGCTTAGACGGGCAATTTTCAGGTATCTGATAATCAAGGTACATAAAACCATTACTTACCTCACGTAAATTCTCCAAACTGATTTTTACGTATATTTTAGGCAATATCCTTAAAAATATGTCGCCAATACTCCCAGACACTTCCCGCGTCGGCCGTATTGCTTTGCAGCCGCTTTAAAGCTCCCAAAATAAGTAATTACTTAACTGCACGTAAATTCTGATGCTCCATTCTTATATATGTCCACCGGACAACTATTTTAAAACCTTTTACAAGAAGACAGACCGATCCAGAGGGCCAATCATCCCCTAAATTCAATTTTATTGCCTCTGTGGGTTTGAGCTCGAGGGCATCATTATCTACGCGCATGAGACTGAGTAAGACATGTATTAGGATATATTGACTTATCTCTCACTCTTTTATAGTTTACTTATGTCAATTAATTATTAATATTAAAAAAAAAAACAGCTAAAAATTAAAATAAAAATTAAATTAAAAATTTAAAAAACCCCCGACACATAAACCTCTAAAAAGTAAAAAAATAATAGGTAAGTATGTATGGGCCCTTTAAGAATAGTATAAATAGTAAAGTTTTTATCCAAGCGCTCGTTGCGCCAGGGGACCGCTACCTATCATAAACTATGAAAGTCATCTGTTGTAGAAAGAATAGTCTTTAGCGGTCCCCCGACGCAACGAACGCTTGGATAAAAACTTTACTATTTATACTATTCTTAAAGGGCCCATACATACTTACCTATTATTTTTTTACTTTTTAGAGGTTTATGTGTCGGGGGTTTTTTAAATTTTTAATTTAATTTTTATTATTTAACGTATACGAAGCTATGTAATACGGATTTTACATTGTTTTTAACCCCCGACCCAAAAAGAGGGGTGTTATAAGTTTGACGTGTGTATCTCTGTATCTGTCTGTGGCATCGTAGCTCCTAAACTAATGAACCGATTTTAATTTAGTTTTTTTTTTTTTGTTTGAAAGGTGGCTTGATTAAGAGTGTTCTTAGCTATAATTCATGAAAATCGGGTCAGCCGTTTGAAAGTTATCAGCTCTTTTCTAGTTACTATAACGTTCACTTGTCGGGGGTGTTATAAATTTTTAATTTACACTTGTACTATAATGCATATGAAGTCACATATTATGGCTTCCTATAGGACTTTCTAGAATAACTTTTTAATTTTTTTTCTTACTCTGATTACTAATGTTTAATTAATAAAGAAGTTTTACACTGTGATTTTTTTTATTCCATCTCCTTCATAATTCATGCAATCGGGGGTAATAGTAAAATGAAATTTCAAAAATAGTAATATAATCAACGTAGGTTCACAAACAAAGCCACGGCATGCTTTGGCATGCCAGTCAGCATGCCTCGATATCGCTTGGAATGCTTCGGCAGCCTTATCACTTAAACTACAAAATAACGCTAATGGTTATTGGCATTGGATTCTTTTAAGGTAGTATATATAATAACGCTAAGTTTTTAATAGCGTTCTGGTACATAATGATGCCCTGTATAAGTACCTATCAAAGGATTTTCAAACATTCCACCCAAGTGAAACGGGTGGATCGGCTAGTGTCTTATTATCTAAAAAAAAAAAACAAGTTATGTAAAATAGGCATAGCTTCAATCAAGGCCGATCGAACCTTTCTTCCGTATCCGAAGTCTTAAGCTATCTTTTCATCATGGTTGTATGTGATGATGCGTATTAGGATTAAATATGTTTGGTTGCTAGTCATACTAATACTATAAACGCGGAAGTGTTTGTTTGCGCATTCACACAGATAAATTCTTTTAAAATTCTATTAAAAGTTAGAAGAATCCGAATAATCAGACTGATTTCTATGGAAAACAACAGCAAGTCAACTTAAATTATGCAAAAGTTTTTAAAATCAAGTTAAGTTACGTATGCGTAATATTATAATGACGTAATTGAATATACAAATGTACGTCATTACGTATTGTTCTCTAATATGAATCAAAACTCAGAAGCCAAACATTATTATAATATATTATGATTATTATCATCAGATTTCACGTTAATTATTATTGTTATGAATAAATTATACCTCGATACATAATAATAAAAATTAATTAAGCAAAATTATTTTTAAAACAAAGTTAATTTCAAATCTCTGCTTTAATTTTTTGAAATGATCACGATCACATCATTCACACCACAATCTGTTTTTAAACCCCCGACCCAAAAAGAGGGGTGTTATAAGTTTGACGTTTATATCTGTGTATCTGTCTGTGGCATCGTAGCTCCTAAACGAATGGACCGATTTTAATTTAGTTTTTTTGTTTAAAAGGGAAGAAAATCAGTTCAGCCGTTTGAAAGTTATCAGCTCTTTTCTAGTTTTCTGATAGAGGTTTTTGTCAGGGGTTTTTTATATTTTAATTTATTAAAATAATAAAACATGCCCGATATCTTGGCCTAGACGTCCGGGATTACCCTGTAGAGGTTTGACCAGTGTGTTGATAATAATGTGACAGTATCACCCTAAATTTATACAGACTAGCTGATGAGTCTGATGTCCCTTTATAGTAGATTTAGGTTTCTAAAAACCCGAGGGAAACTCATGGATTTTCCTGGAAAAAGACCTCCGCTTTCAGCAACATCCCTTCAGAGCCGTGAAAAGGTCAGCAATCATAACATCTAATTAAATTATTTATTTTGCCATTAAGTAGTTTTTTAAATTAAAACTCTCGGATAAAGTCTACGCGTTGGATCTGTGTTCCCCGCGTAGGTTTTGGGAGGGCATTCCAATAATTCGATAAAATGAAAAATATTTGAATAATAAATACCTGATTTTTCCTAGTGATGCTTATAATTCATAATAATATTCTTTTTTAACCAAACTCGTGATTATGGCATAGTTGATAATCGTAAGTGGTAATAATTGTACTCTGTAACTGCTCATTTCCATTGGCTATTAAGAAACGCATGAGTGCCGGGCGATTTCTAAAATGCATGCTATAAGCATGAACGTAATAGAAAGTGTAGTGGTACCGGTTCTTTCGCAAACATCAAAAGCCACTTGTATGGGTTTTCCTACAATGCGTTTAGGCCCACGCATTTACCATTTAACCTTTTAGTTGGTGATTTCTATTAATCGGTAAATTTTATCGATCCATACGCCGCCTGCGGAGCGCCCCGCATGCCGTGTATCGACCGAGTTATTGATCAATGAAAATGAGCCTAAAAAAGATGGGTGTTATAAGTTTGACGTGTGTATCTGTGTATCTGCGTATCTGTCTGTGGCATCGTAGCTCCTAAACTAATGAACCGATTTTAATTTAGTTTTTAATGTTTGAAAGGCGGCTTGATCGAAAGTGTTCTTAGCTATAATCTAAGCAAATCGGTTCAGCCGTTTGTAAGTTATCAGCTCTTTTCTAGTTACTGTAACCTTCACTTGTCGGGGGTGTTATAAATTTTTAATTTACACTTGTATGGTTATGATATTATGAGAGTAGGTACCTAGTCCTAACTATGACAGTTCTTGATTGGATTTCCGGCTCTATTATTTCTAAGCTGGCTCAGATTTTTTTTATCATACGAAAAGAAAGAGTCTGTCGTGATGGGGTGCAATTAAAATGATTTTATACAAATTAATTGAGAATTAATGCGAAGCTTCATTGCTCAAAATAAATTATATTTTATAGCAATTTTATATTCGTATTTAAAATAAACTTTAACAAGCTCCCTGGAATCATCAAAGGCCTGTCCGTTTTAAATTTTAATTTATTTTTTATTTTTAATAAATTTCAATATAGTTTTAATCGATCACTGATGAACATCGTTTCTATCGAGCAGAACGAGCATGAAATTCTATTAGTAAGTACAAAAATTATTATTTTACAATTAGTGTAAATTAAAAATTTATAACACCTCCGACAAGTGAAGGTTACAGTAACTGAAAAGAGCTGATAACTTTCAAACGGCTGAACCGATTTTCTTGGATTATGGCTAAGAACACTCTCGATCAAACCACCTTTCAAACAAAAGAAATTAAATTAAAATCGGTTAATCATTTTAGGAGCTACGATGCCACAGACACCTCTTTTTGGGTCGGGGGTTACTAAAACGATATCGGCTATGGCTTTCCTAACGATATGATCGAAAGGGCTCTAGTATTTCTGAGCTCATTAGGTCAGTAGAGATTCTTCGAGTTGATGGCAAGAGACCTGGAGAATCGGTGCTTGTTATACCTGGGCAGGCGGGGATAATCTACCGGTCAGGCGTAATCTCTTCGGGGGTTTGGGATTCTTGTTGATCCCGAGTACGAATCTATAAGTATGTGTGTTTTAAGAAATTCAACTTCATTTGCTACTAACGGTGAATAATAAGTGTAAATTAAAAATTTATGACAACCCCGACAAGTGAAGGTTACAGTAACTAGAAAAGATAACTTTCAAACAGCTGAACAGATTTTCTTCGAACACATTGGATTTTCTTGTATTTTTCTCAGAACACACTCGATCAAGCCACCTTTCAAACAAAAAGAACTAAATTAAAATCGGTTCATTAGTTTAGGTGCTACGATGCCACAGACAGATACACAGATATACAGATACACACGTCAAACTTGTAACACCCCTCTTTTTGGGTCGGGGGTTAAAAAAAACATCTAAGGAAACATGCATGGCTGAGAGTTCTTTATATTGCTTTCAAATAGTGTGTGAAGTCAGCCAATCTTCACTTGACCAGCGTGGTAGACTATGGTCTAAACCCCTATATCGCAAGAAAACTCCTACCATTATGTAATTGATGGCAAGGATCACGACCCTCAATAATAAGGAATACGCCGCAAATAGAGAGAGACTTTATTGTAACACTAGCTGATGCCCGCAGCTTCGCCCGCGTGGATTGGTCAGATCCCCTGCAGCATCAGGATTGAGGAGTTGGACACCAAATTTTTTATGAAACAATGTCGCAAAGTTCCTCTATCGATTAAAAAAGAAATGACGCAAATCGGTTCAGAAATTTCGGAGATTTCGGTGTACCCTATGTATAGAAAAACACAACTCCCTTTTTGAAAGTCGGTTAAAAAAGTAGCCTATGTTACTCCCTGATCAATTCTCTACTTGTCTGTGAAAATCCCGTCAAAATTGGTTCAGCCGTTCCGAAGATTAGCCTTTTCAAACAGACAGACAGACAGACAGACAGACAGACAGACAGTCAGACAGACAAAATTTTTAAAAACGTGTGATTCAGTTATAGTATCGTTCAAATAACCATATGAGCTTAATATGAGGTAGTTATTTCGAAATTACAGACAGACACTCCAATTTTATTTATTAGTATAGATTAGTATAGATAACTAGATAATTTTAAGTAAGTATTTTCAATTCCAAACCAGTAGATTCACTTGACGATTACGAAATAACATGAAGGTAATTTATTTGAATAAATAACTTTGTATTTCTGGTGTCATTTTTTTTAAGTTACACTAAGTATAGGTGCCTATATTTATTTGTATGATAAATTGTTAAGTTTATGTTTACCATGGGATTAAAACTTTGTTGAAATTAATATCGTAATTGTAGAAGGTCGGCCGGAACGTGTTTTTGTTGTTCATCATTTGAGTATAAGGAATCGCAACCAAAACTTCGCTGAGATTCGGTAGAAGCACCCGTAAGACTGACAAGTGTTTCCATAACTCATAAAATTATATTTATACGTTAATATTTAATACCTTAAAAGAATTTTCAGTAGATTATAAAGGTGAGTAAAAAATTTCAGTGTTTAATAAATTATTATTATCAGTTCTTTAAAAAAAAAAAAATTTGAAAAAGTGAAATGGATTTAAAAAAAATTCAACTTTGTTAAAAGTACCTTTCACAACACAACAACATCGGCAACTCATTCGCTACGTAACTCGAATACCTGTCGAACTTGTTTTCAAATTCTAGATTTCGCAGGTATAAATAAATATTATTATGTATTTTGTGATGCTCTACTTATTTTTCCGTAATTATTATAAATGGTTTATTTCTTTAAAAATAAAAACAGTGAATCAAATTAGGCTTAATTTTTGACGTGCTTCATAAGTTACTGGTGCTTATTATGTAACTTACATACATTTCGTGCGTGCAAGTTTTGTGTGATGTCTTACTTGTGCAGAATATCGTCGCGCCGCGCTGCTATCGCTCATTGTGTGTGTGAAACTAAAGAGAAGTTTCCTTAACGTGCTTCCCATACAAACATAGTTTGGTTCTCATTTGAATATTAACAGGTCTCTCTCCATCACTTACTCCATACAATCGTAGTCCCAATTTCATTTGAACATTAAGCAACCAAAGTCCATGAAATTTTGCAGACATATTCTAGAAACGAATATCTGTGCCTGTGGTGTTTTAGATTTTTCTAAAAATATGCAGTTTTAAAATTACAGGGGCTCAAAGATTTGTATGTGAATTTTTAAGACCGCGTAACTTTGAAACCGAATATTTTAACGGAAATCTGGAAAACCACAGCCATGGATATCAGTTCCCGGAACGTTTCTACAGAATTCCATTGAGTATGATTGGTTAGTATTCCAATAAGAGACGAACTATGTTTGTATGGAGCGAGTGACGGAGAGACCCCTCTTAACAAAAAAAAAATATAAGTCAATATTTGTAGACCAGTTCTAGAAATTAAATATCTGTGTCAGTGTGAAAATTTGTATTTTCAAAGTTACACGAGCTAAAAGATATTTGTATGTTGTTAGGATATTAATTGTATGACCAAACGAGCGAATGCTTGCTCTATGCCTATTGCCTACTCTATTTAAATGTCTTTGGTTACACAGAGATAGAACAATGGTCGGTCTCTGTTTATCCAAAGAAAATATGACAGAGTGAAAATAAGTGAGAATCCACTCGTTTGATGGAAATCAATACTCACTACATATTTTAACAAAAAATCTGTAAAATCTCAAAACATTTCTAGAACGTGTATACGAAATTTCATTAGGGGAGTTTGATTGGTTCACATTCAAATAATAAAAAAATACTTTTTAACCCCCGACCCAAAAAGAGGGGTGTTATAAGTTTGACGTGTGTATCTGTGTATCTGTCTGTGGCACCGTAGCGCCAAAACTAATGAACCGATTTTAGTTTAGTTTTTTTTTGTTAGATTTTTTTGGTGGCTTGATCGAGAGTGTTCTTAGCTATAAACCAAGAAAATCGGTTCAGCCGTTTGAAAGTTATCAGCTCTTTTCTAGTTACTGCGTAACCTTCACTTGTCGGGGGTGTTATAAATTTTTAATTTTCACTTGTTATGTACTCATATTCTGTATTTTGTGCTGTTTGCAGATGTATCTTGAATCTCACCCGTTTTACCCATGCACTCAAGCAGAGAAACGCGCAATTCGTAAGGAAGTCGGCATAAAGGATGGAATTTTCCAAGAGGATATAGATGCAATTTTAGATTGGTTTTACAAGGAGCCTCACTTAGCTGATGCAGTTATAGGTAGGTATATTCTTATTTTTAAGTTGAAAGAAACATTGACGTGTGAACTTAATTTGAACTTTATGAATATTGGTATTCTCAACTGTATGTTTAGCAAACCTAACATTTCGGCAATGAAAGTGTATCAAGTTAGGAATTCTCACAAATTGTCATAGTTTTAGATTTGACATAATACCTATATTACGTGACAGGTCGAGATGGCAATCGGGGTATGAGGCGGGGGGACGCCCCGCACACCCGCACGTTACCCGCTATCCCGCACCGGGTTAGCGCGGAGGCTGTGCGGGTGTGCGGGGCGTCCCAACCTCGATTGCCATCTTGACCTGTCGCGTACTATAGGTTTGTAAGGATGGGACTGGTATTTGTCTAAGTCACCTGTAAGAGCCCCTGAAAAATATTAAATTAAAAAAAGATCCCGACGAATTGAGAACGTCCTCCTTTTTTGGAAGTCGGTTAAAAAGATTCCTTAACCAATGAATTGTGGGCAGGTACATGTTGTGATTTCCTTATTATTATTAGTTTTTATTAGATTTTTATTATGGAGATAAACATAATATTACTCACTCGTTAGGGTCATCTTGGTCATGACAAATTCAACATGGTAGACATAACAAGGTAACTTGACACCTTTTAGAACTTCCTTTCTTTTTCAAATACTACTTACGGTTATGGTTTAGTGGTTAATATGTCGACATCCCATTTGGGGCATTCGACGTTCGATCCTGGACTAACTAACATTGAAGAGTTCTGTACGTTTGAAGCAATTAACACTTGCTTGAACGGTGAAGAAAAACATCGTGATTTAGGTTTTTCAAAATCCCGTGGGAACTTTTTGGTTTTCTGCCATAAGTAGTATGGACAAAGAAGCCTACGTACATTTCCAGGATGCAAGCTATCTCTGTACTATGTAAATGATAGGCACCTTGGGTAACTTTCTTTCAAAAAAAAAAGTCGTTTCTTTCCAAACTTTCGTTGAAATTGCTTTAGCCGATAGGTTGTGAAAAGCTGACAGACAGACATACTTTTGCATTTATAATAATAGATTAGTATGGATTAAGATAATATTATATAACAATAATTATATTTTGTTCTTCAGACCGTGATTACGTGGAAAACATGCTAGTTTCTACAAGATGTTCTCGTGAAAAGTGCAAGAGGAAAATTGATAATTTCTACAGATACAGGTCTTATGCGCCGGAACTAATACAAACGAGAATAGAACAGCTATCCAATCCAGATTATGATCCTTGGTCATTTTAGTAAGTACTATAAGTTTAATTACTTGTATACTGGATGCATTACACAGTGCATAAATAATAATTACATAAACTTATGGCTTAGTGGATCTATTTAGATCAAAGAAATCCTAATTAATAGGGTCTTATTATTAGGATTTCTGGTATTTAGGCACACAAAGCCAGGAGTGGGTAGTCATCATTATTGTACGTATTTCTGTTAGAACTACTCGTATTTTCAAGGGGCATGGGTATGATTATTATTCATTCATAAAATACTTTTAGAGATTTACGGTTTAAATTGAGACGGTGATGTAACTTTTTAGAGTTCCTTCGCAAAACACGAAGCCCTTATAGTTTTGTCTAGTCCGTATGTCCATCTGTCTAATCTTGAAGACCTGTAACGTTGAGTATAGTTATAGGAAACTACAACCGCTATACAGCATGATTAAATTTTGAAAAAAAAAAAATACTGTGCGTATACACATCCTGAACAAGAAAAGCGTAGGCACCTTATTCGAAAAAAAATTAGTTTATCCCCTCAAGTGCCTTGTTAATAGGCATTTTAAAATATCTATGAGTTTTCTTAGACACTTTTCGAGGAAAAAAATACCACTCAAACAACAAAATATTTTTTCAGTTAAAATTTTAGAAATATAATATGTGTTATATCTTAAAGATTTCGTCAAGTTAGTTTAATAAGTTTAAATAATTATGGCTATCTATATGATAATAATTGTTTTTTATTCTATTAATCAAATGACAGAATCTAATAATTTAATATTAATAATATTGTTCTATTTCTATTACAGCCGTCAAGCTGCTATACCCAAACTGTTTAATGGCAAAAGGATTTCAGTGTTTCAATTAACGGATCCAAATCCTAGCAATTTTGATAGCGAAGTGGCGCTTAGAAATACAATTATGGTAATGTTATGTTTGAATATTAATTATTTATTAGTGCTGTTAAAATTTAAACGCGTGGACAGACAAATCCGTCTGATAAAGAAAAACCGACTTCAAAAACCACATGCACAAAAAAGTAAAAATAGTTTTGTTTCTACACCTGTAATGAATGTATGAAATCGAGCGAGCATAATAAAAGAAACTAGAAATCCAAGTATGAAGCTCGCCCGACTTCATATATACATTACACGTGCCTCTTTCTCTATTTGAAGCCTCTTTCAACTTCGGGTAACTAAGCCCTGTCCACCTCCGTATATCGTCCAACCATTTGCGTCTTTGGCGACCTTGAGCTCTTTTGCCTGCAATTCTTCCTTCCAACACTAATCTTGGGAATGAGAATTGTCCTTTTCTCTGTAAATGCCCAAAGAAAGCGAGCTTTCTTCGCATGATGGTGGACATGAGTTCTATCTCTTTGTGGACCATTTCCAGAACCTTGGTGTTCGGTGTAAAGCTGTTCCAGGTTATCTTGAGCATTTGCCCCTTCAGATGGCCACACTAATTCTTTGACCAAGGTAGCTGCCAGCTCTTGGATCGCCTGTAGAGTCAGCAACTCTTCTACTCTTCTTCACGGTACTTGGTAGGAAGGGCATACCGAGCAGGAAAAGTAAGCAATATACACTAACAACTTACAATACCACACAAATATTTACAATTAGTGTATGCTAGTGGTATGTACTGCTTGCTTTTCATGCTTCTTTAGTAGTTGGAGGGTGGTCGGTGCATATCGAACGCTGCACGTTGTATCTTACAGATTTATCTATTATAGCGAAATAAGTGTCTGGTTCCTTGTATATTCCTTCTTCCTACACTTTCTACTATCGTATCGCAAGACATTGCCAAGGTCTACACTCTGTACCCGCACGTAGTCAAATTCCACGGATACGCACAAAGCGATTTGCCTCTTCATTTCTAATTCAAACCGCTAGGATATGGAAAGCCCTTCCAGCATTAGTTTTCCCCTCCAATTTTAATATGGGTACCTTCAAGTTAAGAGTGGGCGCTCCATCTTAGGCTCACTCTTCAGCCATCACTCTCCAGCCATCATCACTTGCCAGCAGGTCTGATTGCCAAGCGCTAGTTCATAAATAAATAAAAAATACCTTATGCAAACTTTTTGTTCCAGCTTGGAGATTTAAGACTAAAATATGACTACATGCTGGGAGACATTTGGATAATGGATCTGTTGAATGCGACCATCGGCCACGTGTTACGAGTCAACCTGGCGTTGATGCAGAAATTCACACACATCGTTCAGGTTGTAAAAAACCCGGTCAAGTGCGAGTCAGACTCTCGCACCGAAGGGTTCCGTACTCAGGAATTTTTCCCGACATTTTTCACGATAAATCAAAAACTATTATGCATAGAAATAAATAAAAATCTGTTTTAGTAGTTTTACCTACTGTTTTTCGAAAAGAATAACCTACCAATAAAGCAATTGTGTAATAATTTCAAAAAAGTTATTGTTTTTATCAAAGATATCATGTTAGGTATACCTAAAGAAGTAAGTAGGTATTACGTCATACGCATTTAAAACGTGGTTTTAAAGGTTTTAAACTATTGATTTTGGTTCAAATTCGAAGTACTAGAATATAATAGTATATAAAGACATTTAGATAATATTTCTTTTATTCTCGTGCGTTTTGTATCTTCTAGGGAGAACGGATTTTATACGCTATACAGGGTCGTAAAACTCACCAATGCCCCACCTACGACACGGCATTGACTTCGAGTGACCTATTTATGGATCGTTCGTTGACCTTTAGCGCCATTCAGATATTTTATTTTTAATATATTGTGAACTTTTAAAAAGTACAGGATTTTTTTCAATTTTTTTGTACTTTTTTATGGTATCTTATCAGTAATCATCAGTACTATCTACTTCGTTTTTGCTGGCCTTCTGGATCTGTATGTAGATAATATGAACGTAACTTGTCTATTGTAAATTATTATTGGCCCTTATAGTTTTCGACTTATGGGTTGCCAAGTCACATAAATCCTTAGTTTGGCCCCATAATATCATGTTTAAATACATAAATTGTAAATCTTCCTCGTGAAATGTATAATAATGGTGAAAACCGGTTTCACTGAGCAAAACATAATTTGTTATTGCGAGATACATCATAATTAAAGAATTATACCTTTCAATGACGTCCACAAAAAAGTCCGCAAAAGCGTAAAATTATTTATTATTATACTAATGCCTATTAATAACTCACAGTAGGTAACATTTTTTTGCATTCGAAATTCTTTTAACACGTTTTCAAATTAATTCGACTCCCAACGAAACCTGCACTAATGGGTAGGCACCTAAAATAAGATAAATCATTGTAATGATTCTTCGAAGCACGCATCATTTATTACTGTTTTTAACCCCCGACCCAAAAAGAGGGGTGTTATAAGTTTGACGTGTGTATCTGTGTATCCGTCTGTGGCATCGTAGCTCCTAAACTAATGAACCGATTTTAATTTAGTTTTTTTGTTTGAAAGGTGGCTTGATCGAGAATGTTCTTAGCTATAATCCAAGAAAATCGGTTCAGCCGTTTGAAAGTTATCAGTTCTTTTCTAGTTACTGTAACCTTTACTTGTCGGGGGTGTTATAAATTTTTAATTTACACTTGTTATAGTATTTGACTGACTCAGTTGATGGGTCAACGGCTTAAGATTTATCTGTCAACACACGGGCCTCAATTGCAAGCAGTAATAATTTTTTTTTTTCAGGACGGAATAGGTTGGAAACTTTATGAAGTCCATATAGTGAACGCCTCATCATTTAGCCAACATTTTGTGAACCTTTTCAAACCCTTCGTTAAGCCCAAAATTATGGAACGTATTAGGTTCCATGCAAATATGGAGGAGTTACGTGAGTTTATCCCAAAGCAGTATTTGCCCAAGGATTTTGGGGGTGATCAACCATCTTTGGATGAATTCAAAGGTAAATAAACTACTCGCATATTATACGATTAAAGGCTTATTTTTACTCCCGGCTAGAAAAAGGATTCAGAACAAAAACTAATAATTAAAATCATAATCATAATCTTAATCATTTATTTGCTCAAATGTAGGTTGCATAGATTTTACAATTTATTTTAGTGTCACTACACTCAAAATCACATACAAAAAACTAACCATCTGATATCAACTATTAGGTAGATATAAATTGAAAAGTGGATTGTGGATAATAATATTGGCTTCTTTCATCGATTTCTTTTTTATTCCAGTTTTTTAAATATGTAATTGAATGGAATTAAAAAAAAAAACAGTAATACAGACATGCTGAAATACTTAATATATTAGGCGACTAAATCAGTAAAGGAAATTATACATGAATAAGAAACTTCTTAATTTTTCAGAGTTATATCGAACAGAGATGCAAAAGCCGCTTTCAAAGGATCACTTAATAAAATGCTGCCAGCAAGTATCAAATGAACAAAAGCGCAACAGTGATGTATACAACGAAGACTTTATTATGGGATCATTCAAAAAACTGGATATCGATTAAGTTGCTGGAAGAAATCTGAAAATAAAATAAAAAAAAGAACATGAAGGCGATTACAAGACATCATATTGTTCGCGTCTTCGATTTGTAGTATACAAAGAACTATACAATAGGGATTTTGTCAACTTGGAAGTAGGAACAGGGAAGGAATAATCTTCTTCTTCTTCTTCTTCTTTTCTCATTCTTTCTCAACTATTCAATTCATTTGGAATGGAATTCTTTGTCAACTAATGAAATCAGCAACTCTTTAAGTATCAAACGTCAAAACCTGTCAAAACGATCGCTTAACACGGAAGCGTGAATGAATAAGGAAATGTGGTGTCACAGACAATATTTTGAAGTACTTTTAATTGCAGTTTAATGGATAATAATTTACTTAAAATGTTTTTCAAACTTTTAACGTTAACAGATGGCTTGGATTTTATGTATTTTTGAACCTCTGTTTAATAAATCGGTAAAAAATAACTTATTTTTAACATAGGTGACATTCCTATTGGTTATGGTTTCAGCATAAAAGAACTGACCTTGACCTGCGCGGGAGGTTGGTCCATCTTATTGGTTGAACACAAGATTTTTCAATTCAAAGTCTTGGATGAATAAATTCAAAGTCTTTAGTTTTTTTTTTTATTGGAATTCAGCCTACTAAAATATTCGTCATAAGTCGTAACCAAACTATTATAAAGTATTTTTCTTAATGGTTTTTTGTTACCTATTTATTATTAGTTGCACCAATTAAAATATCGTATCGAATAGATTTAATGACTATAATTTTGCACGAACACTATTTTTTTTATTGATTAACCCGATTCATAAGACGTCATATAAGTAACATCAGATGGAAACTTGATACCGAATAAAAAAAACTACCTATCTTTTTCTGTGAGGAAAATCCATCAGGGGCGAGAGCGGTAGTTTAATAAATTGGACTATGACCGACTAAAGAACTCGCATGGTTCTTTAGTCGGTTAACTTCACACCGTTGTAAAGTATTTACTTAGGTACCAGTAGATATTCCGAAAAACGCTCAATTTCTAAAATAATTTACAGGAAGAGCGAGAAACCTTTTCTTGAAATATCTCGTAAGTACAAATTAACGAAAAATCCTAGCATAATATTATACTTTATTCAAGTATAAGCCTTTTCCTGAGAACTTAAGTTGAGTAAATACAGCAGCTCACTTTAGAGTTTATACTAAAATTAAGTGTATAATCTATTAGCATCGATAAATATTATCTTGGTCAAAAAAAAACAGGGCAGAGTTAAAAACTTTCTTGGAAATCGGTTTAAAACAGAAAATCAAAGCCCACATCATGGCTTATTCATAACTAGTTTATACTCGCAACTTCATCCGCGTGGACTTCACAAATTTCAAACCCCTATTTTACTCCCTTAGGGGTTGTGTTTTCAAAAATCCTTTCTTAGCGGACGTCTACATCATAATAACTATCTGTATGCCAAATTTCAGTCCGATCCGCCCAGTAGTTTGAGCTGTGCGTTGATAGATCAATCAGTCAATCAGTCAGTCAGTCAGTCAGCTTTTACTTGTATATATTTAGATATAGGCTCTCAGCGATTTTAGAATCGTTCATTTTCTTTTACCATTGTTGTGAGGTCAGTTTGAAATAAAACATTTAACTAAGAAAAAAAAGTCTCCAGAAAATCATTTGTGTTGTCCCGCTGACGTTGACAAAGAGACCCTCGGTTACGATGCAGCTGTCACGACACGACCCGGTCTTCGTGTCGTGTTGCAATTACAAAAGACTTTCCATTTATATCTTGGTTGGAAGCTTTACTTTAAAATGTTGAATTCTTTTGTTTTGTATTATGTCAGGGCTACATTCAATATCACTTTTTTTTTCTAAACTTATACTTAATACAAGTGTAAATTAAAAATTTATAACACGACAAGTGAAGGTTACAGTAACTAGAAAAGAACTGATAACTTTCAAACGGCTGAACCGATTATATTGGATTATAGCTAAGAACACTCTCGATCAAGCCATTTTTCAACCAAAAAAACTAAATTAAAATCGGTTCATTAGTTTAGGAGCTACGATGCCACAGATAGATATACACAGATACACACGTCAAACTTACAACACCCCTGTTTTTGGATTGGGGGTTAAAAATAACTAAGAGATATAATTTTTTTCACGGTCCTCGAAAATAACACACATAATATTAGGATAGAATAGGGATTATTGCTACAGTGAAACAACTTTTATTCACATGTTATTTTACACTGAAAGTGACTTCTTTCAATTTGCTCGCACGAAATTTAAACAATAATAATGACGGATTAGAATCCAAGATATTTGCATCTCGCTGAAGGATATAGGCTACTTTTATCTCGAAAAATCATGGGATTTTTAAAAACCCGAAACTTACGCGAGCTTAGTTGCAGGTATCATCTGGTAGTGTAATAATTTTCACGCTGTGAGTTTTTGATTCGTGATTTTTCACAGGCAACTAAGGTACTCGTAGCAAGTGTTACATATGAAAATACTTTTCACTTGATTTTTCACATGCTATCTCTAACATGTAAATCCACGCAAACTGTGATTTTTACCAATAAAAGGCTGATTAAACAGTCTGCAAAAACGTTATTTAAAACTAAGTCCATGTGCGAGGAGAAAAAGCTATATGACGTCAATTCCGTTTAATGTGTGTTTTATGTGGTAACTTAATTTACTATTTACCTCAGGACTGTTTTCATAAAAATATATTTTGTCGTATGTTGGATACGAAATTGGTGAATAAGAAGTTTCATTACAAAAACTTCGTTCTTTCATACCTATTAATATCACTACCAGATACCAGAAGATATATACGGATTAAGTATTACTTTTTCATTTCAGCTCAAACTAAAATACACGTAGGTACCTCATATAAATGTGAAATAATTAGTTATAGGTACCTATTGCTAATATTATTTTGGTACTCCGGCAAATGGTCAATCTATGCTTTGACCATTTTGCCTTCAAACATATTCTTCCTGCGTCGCTTCCTCAATTTTGAGGATCGTGGCTCCCCTTTGACGCAATCCTTGCTACGATGTTTTTCCATTGCACTCTGTTTTTTGCCGCATGGATTGCATCACAGATGGGTGTGTTGACCGCTTCTTTTATTTGGTCTGACCAACGTCTCGGGCTACGTCCGCGGGGTCTCTTTCCTTCGATCTTACCAGTGACCATGAGTTTTTCAATATTGCTGGCGTTCTTCCTTGCGATGTGACCGAAGTACTCAAGAGTCCTCCGCAGACAGATGTTAGTTAGCCTCATCTTTATCTTAAGTTTGTTAAGTATTGAGACGTTGGTTCAAACATATTAAAGAACCCTAATTCCATAAGATCAACAAGGTCTCCGACCACAATATCGGAGGTACCTTAGAAAAAACATTAAAAAAATATATATTATACTAGAGGATGCCCGCGACTTCATCTGCGTGGATTTAGGTTCTTCGAAATCGAAATTGGGAACTCTTTGATTTTCCGGAATAAAAAGTAGCTATGTGTAAATCCAGGATATTATCTATCTCCATTCCGAATTTCAGCCAAATCCATCCAGTGGTTTTTGCGTGAAGGAGTAACAATCTTACACACTCACACAGGACACACACACTCACACACGCACACACACAAACACAAATTTTCGCCTTTATAATATTAGTGTGAAGTGTGACGAATACAAATGGATGTGTAAATGTGTAATTTTCCTAATCCGAGTTTGATTAACATTAGGCAATAAATCAATATTAGACATGTGCCAATAGCTTTATTAGGTGAGAGGCGATACGACACGACACGTGTGTTTCATCGGTTAATTATCGAGGGGATTATACTACACGGTGAATCTTGTACAGTGATTATATGATTTCATCTGTCGGCTTAGCGATAAATCCAATAAATCCATAAATTACCAATATTATTTTATAGGCTGGTATAATAAATTCAAAAGTGAATCTTTGTTTTTCTTTTCTGAATCTATATTAAACCAACCACCAACCACTAAAAAAAACTTGAATCCCCATAACTTAGATGGGTAGTAACCCTGTCTACATAAAATTGATACCTAGTAAACCTATTAGGTATACTTACCTACTGAAACTTTACTGAAAGTATGTAAATTATTGTTATTTTGTATAATTTTTTAAAATTTTGGCATACAAGTATGGCTTTGGCTGTCTTTAAACTTGAATTGCGTAGTATACAACAGTAAATACGAATTACGATTATAACATTGTGATACTTGTGATACAGGGGGGTTAACACGGAAGTTATGAAACTTCCGCGTTAGCGCCCCTGTAACATAATGTGATATTCAATATTTGTCAGTGATTGAAAGCGCATTGACACGAACCTACGTCAATGTTAACAAGATGTTATGTAAGCTAATTATAATCAGCCGTGCGTGATTGAGAGGAGCATGTATTATCATATCCTACCTACTAGGTAAACGGTACGATTATATCGTGGTCTGTGATATGTAAATCTAGTCCCACTCTGACTAAAGTTACAGACATCCTATCTGTCACTAGCACTAACCATTTTGAATGTGCTTATTTTTTTATCCTTGTCTTTTTCTTATCAACCCTAAATGAATACACTTGTTAAAAACTGAAAGCTGTACGAAATTTAACTAACGATCAAAATCAAGCAATCTGTCGATAATTAAGTAATCACACTAATATTATAAAGCAGAAAGTTTGTATGTGTGTGTGTGTGTGTGTGTGTGTGTGTGTGTGTGTATGTTTGTTACTCCTTCACGCAAAAACTACTGGACGGATTGGGCTGAAATTTAGAATGGAGATAGATTATACCCTGGATTAGCACATAGGCTACTTTTTATCCCGGAAAATCAAAGAGTTCCCACGGGAATTTTAAAAAACTTACATCCACGCGAACGAAGTCGCGGGTATCAGCTAGTTGTCAATAATTGTCACAGTACCACCAACTTAACTGTTCAGATTTCAGGAGAATTTGATATTGCTATTTTAAGAAATTCACTACGAAAAAATGGAATTAAAATTCTTTCAACATAGCAAAGATTCAATGGATAGATATACTCGTAGCTTGATAATATATTGCAATACTAAGTACTACTAATCTGAGTAATGTACAATTGGTGGCACTGTTTATTAGCATCGTTATTTTTTGTCAAAAATTGTTTGATTTTGAAACTAACGATATTGCTTGCCTCTCGTCAGATAGATTGATGATATTAAATTCGGCTGTAAACCAGACCTTAATTTCAAAAGTTTCGAATTAAATCTACTTGTATAATATCACTCAGCGTAACTTCCGAAAACATGAGAGCAAAGCTAGTCTAAATTACTATAAACACAAGCTCCTGCAGCTTCCCATTTTCTTAAGTAAATATTAATTAAAACTTTAATATATTTTCCCAACTCCCAACTAACAGTTTCGCAGTAAAATAATTGCGGGAGTTTCAAGTATCTAATTAGCATCATATTTAACTCTGAAATTCAATATACGGAGTCGCCAACGTACGAGTACGTTACCATAAAAATATTATGGTATGAGACCCGGTATTAGAAATTTTTACCTTCACCTGTTATTTTGATCGAGATAGAGAATATAATAATATGCAAGACTAGATAACGTCCGCGACTTCGTCCGCGTGGATTTAGGTTTATTAAAAATTCTGTGGGTTTCTTTGGTATTCCGGGATAAAAGTTGCCTATATATTAATTTCCGGCAAGCTACCTATAGTATACCAAAGTTCATACAAATCGGTTAAGCGAACGGGCCTTCAAATTCCGTGGGAATCCGTTGATTTTCCGGGATAAAAAGTAACTTATGTCCTTCCCGGGATTTAAGCTCTGTACCCATAAAAAATTTGTTTAACTGTTGGGACGGAAAATCTAGCAGACAGACAGACTGACACACTTTCGCATTGATAATATTAGCATGGAATATTATTAATATTTATCAATATTTTATCCCCGTATATCAAGATTTTTATGTCGTTGTTTAGTACAAAGATAGCTTGCCTGGACATTGAAGTCAACTTTTATTCTGAAAAATCAAAGAGTTTACACGGGATTTACGAAACCAATAAAAACCAACAAATCCATGCAGACGAAGTCGCGGGCATCTAAGTAGTTATTTGTAAGTGGGAAATAGGTAAGTATGGATATTTATGCGGTATGAGGACCTCCGGTCATATCGTTGGGGCGTCGTTGTTTGTGAGTTATGACCCCAACAGAAATGCCTTTTATTGTTTTTACGATATTGGCCACAGATTTTATTTACGACACATATACTAGCTTAGGCCCGCGACTTCGTCCGTGTAGATTTCAGGAACCTTACTTAATTTCAACAATTTAAATCAATAGGAAGAATTATATATTTTAATTAAAAAATATTTGTATGGATGCTGTTTTAGAACTAATCAACCACCTTACTTGGGTTGTGTATTGATTTCTCTTTTAATATTGGATATTATTATTCTAATAGCTAGATATAGGAATACACCTTCCACATGTCTCGACTTAGATTAAGGACTATCTCCTTTTAAGCTCCTGTTTAATAAACCTTTTTCTTCTTTAAGTTTGCAGTAGTTTTAGTTTTAAGTTTACGTAAATAAAATTAATACATATGACCACTATATCTTCATGCAAATCTAACAACTCTGACCATCAAAAGGAGCAGAGTACCTAAAGTAGGTATTCTGCTTAATGAATGAATGAATTAACGATCTTGAGTTTTGAGTTTTGAACTTTAGTTTAGCTTTATACTGGGCCGATTTTTCAATCGTCAAATAAATTTTTACTGAGGAATAAAATTGACGTATTGATATATTTCCTATACTTACAAAACTGTTATCCATCCATCCATCAGCCTGTATGCGTCCACTGCTGGATATAGGCCTTTCCAAGAGCGCGCCACCAAACACGGTCCTCCGCCTTCCTCATCCACCCGCTCCCCGCCACCTTCTTCAGGTCATCGGTCCAGCGGGCAGGAGGTCGTCCTACACTGCAACTACTACAAAACTGTTAACCCCTCAGTTATTTGACGATTGAAAAATCGGCCCTTAATTTAGTAAAATAGGTAGATATCTGATCTTTGTTTTATGATAAATATTCCTCTGCCTCTATCGATGGGGCGTGACTGTTTTTGATTTACGACCTGACTTTCAAGGGCCCTATTGTTGCTTAGCTGTTGACCGCAGTTAAGCCCTTATCACCCGACTGCACCAGACGGAGGGTAATGTTTTCCGGGTGTATACAGTATTGTTTGGCGCTACAGTCCGTAGCCTAAATGATCCAATCTGAAGTTCTATTAAATAAATCAATAAAAAGCTGTTAGACTCGCTGTCTATTTAGGTGATACCCGGTGATTTTATACCCGGCTATTGTGTGTTTCTAATATGTGTAAACTTTTAGTTGGAGACTGTTGTGGTGTATGTGCTTTGTGTTTGTGTTACCTATTGTTTAGTTTTCCTGTATGTCTCCATTATACTGTGTATATACTGTGTGTCTCCATTTAAAAAAAAGGCTGTAAGTTAAGACGTCCACCTAGTTTCTGACTCCTACCTTTAACTTTTGGAGGCTCTATGTGCGTTTTAAACATTCGAATATCATTTGTTTTAACAGTGAAGGAAAATATCGCGAGGAAACCTGTATGCCTGACAGTTCTCTATAATGGTCTCAAAGGTGTGTGAGTTCTGCCAATCCGCAACCAGTGTCGCGGACTTAGGACTAATTCACACCAAGCACATACACGTGACACGTGACGTGTTAGACATTGAGTTAGCAAATCACCTAGCAGGACAAGACCACGTTTTACATTTGAAACGCATAGCAGGTACTAACAAAATATACGGACTGATGGTATTATATTTTTCGACGGTATTCTAAATATGGAATCCAATTTCTTACGGCAAATGTCTTGGCTCCTCAAATAAAGTTTCCATTTCGACGACGCAATGCTGGCTTGTAGTTTGTTGAGTCATATCTAATTCATATCCAGTATTTGTTTTTATGTTTTCAAAGCAAACATAATATACATTACAATACCGAAAAGGAAGGAAGAAATGCAGACTCGACTGCTGAGCGACTTGCTGAAAGGTAGAGTTGCACTCAGAAAATGAACCACTATAAATAATTAAGAAGGGTCTCTCCGTCACTCGCTCCATACAAACGTAGTTCGTCTCTCATTGGAATACTAACCAATCATACTCAATGAAATTTTGTAGAAACGTTCCGGGAACTAATATCTATATATGCCTGTGGTTTTTCAGGTGGCCAGTAATTTAATTAGATACAAAGAAAAGTACTGTTTCACTGAATGATTGGATCTAGATAGGTTACTAAAATATCGTACAGAGGTTCCTTTGTAATGTAGACAAACAATAAAACTAGATTTATTAAAATTCCCATGGGAATGAAATTGCGGGCGCTAGTTTAAAAAATGAGATTATCACACTAATATTATAAAGGCGAAAGTTTGTATGTGTGTGTGTGTGTGTGTGTGTGTGTGTGTGTGTGTGTGTGTGTATGTTTGTTACTCCTTCAGGCAAAAACTACTGGACGGATTTGGCTGAAATTTGGAATGGAGATAGATAATATCCTGGATTAGCACATAGGCTACTTTTTATCACGGAAAATCAAAGAGTTCCCACGGGATTTCAAAATACCTAAATCCACGCGGGCGAAGTCGCGGGCATCGGCTAGTAAATTATAATCGCATCATTCATCATTCACCATAAAATCTCAAATCGCACATTTGTTTTTTTTTTAAGAATATTAGCAATGCTAATTATGACTAATACTCCCCTTTCCCCTCCAATTAAGCGTACAGTGTGAGTGCGGAGTGGGTACGACAATAGTGCAATGGGTGGGGTTTTAATCGTCGACCTTTCAGAATTCAGTCCGCTCCTTAACCGTTGAGTTATCGAGGCTACGTTGGTTCAATAAAATTTATTATGCTTGATTGCCTACTTAGTCTTTATCGAAGTTGGCTGCTGTGGTCAAAATTCGGTGTGAACCTTAAAATGATGATGTTTACTATACTAAGTAATAAGAAGAACATTGAAAATGTTAACGTAATGTGGTAAAAGTCAAATTGAAAAGCAAATGTAATTTATACGCCGAGTCTACAAATAAAACGACGCTCGTATCGCAGATGAAAATGTTACTTGCAGCTTTAAACTGAAAATTCATTTCAATTTTCGGATTACTGAAGCGAGGCAATAGGAAGCTATCAATTTGGATTTTAACCGACGCTCTTTCTGAGCTCACAAAAGGAAGGTAATTATTTATTCATATTCAGTAAATGTAGTTTTACTTATAACTGGATAACCGAATTCAAAATAGGTATATAGAAAAGTGAAGTAGTATGATATTTTCACCGCGCTATTCTAATTCTGTGTAATGTAATTAAAATGTATCATATCTATTGGGAATTGGGATAGAGTATCGGCAACGCAAATCATACGAAAATAATCGAATGAATTTGCTTCAAGTATCCAAAATAAAAAGTATAACTTTAAATTACGTTTACCATTTAAAGATTTAAAATTTACCATTTTTACTTTTAATTACTACAAAGATAGAATTATTACTAGCTATAGATGATGTCCGTTATTTCGTCTGCGTGGATTTAGGTTTTTTGAAAACCCCTCTTTGATTTTCGGGATAAAAGCAGCCTATGTCCTTGTAAGCTAACTTTGTACCAAACATTAAAATGGGTTTAACTGATGGGCCGTGGAAAGCTAGCGTCTGCTAGCTTTTCACGGCCCACAGATAGACAGACAGACAGACACACTTTCACATTTATTATAATGTATTCGTAATTAGTATATTAGTATGGATAGTATGGATTTTTATAATAATTTTATTATGTTGGGGGCTGCGGTTGTCTATCGCTTTTGAGCGTAGCAATACATGCCAGTTCTATCTATCATATCAGGGTATCTTTGGCCCTAGGGTAACCAAAGATACCCTGAGATAAACCAAAGGGCCAAAGATACCCATCTTATCTTAGGACTTAACGATGTTTTCATGGAATAAAAAAGGTCAAAATCTAGGGAAATAAAAAGAAAAGTCATGATTCATTGACTGACTCTTGAACGCCTAGTCCAAACCCTTGGACCTATAAAGCTTAAATTTTGCACAAGGGCTATCTTAATAATGTAGGCCGGATTTTGAAATTCTCAACGGAGCGAATACGCGAGCGGTCGCTAGTAAGACATAAAAAGTTTATTTCGTCGTTTTTCAAATTTCCATGCTAAAAGTGACGTGCAATCTAGGGTTGCCTATACAAACAGAAACGCCGCCCTTGTAAAATATTTACACGTCTTTAGCCCTTTCTGTCTGCCATAGACTAACGCGATTATTTTAGAATAAGACCAGCCCTATCCCACAGCCAATTCTGCTTGGGAAATTGATCAAATGATCAATTTGAGTACTATGTGAAATCATAATAATTATCTGACACAGTCAGAGCTTTTAACCGCTCAAAAGTGCTTTTAAGTGGAAAAATATTTCAGTTCAAACTACTCTTGACTAAAATAGTTACTATATAGTCAAAACTGATTTTGACCGAAGTAGCTGCCGTCAAAATAATAGAATATTCAGAATCAGAACTACCCCTACTCCATGCAGTTTTGTCCGTCTATCCTTAACATTTTTGTAAAACGTGAAACCAGAAGCTAGAAATGAAGTCAAAAATTCGCAAAGGAGGTCCACAATGAAGCGATACTACGAAGGCGGTGGAACGAAGAGGGTTGCGGTGAATGAAGTGACGAAATAGAGAGCTTTTTGCGAACCCCATCAAAAAACTTGATCTTTGATCATCATAATGATGACCTTCATCACTATCATTATTGCTATCACCATCACCTAAATAAAATAAAAAATTGGCATTAAACAATTTTCCAATTCGGACTGAGCATACTGCATAGCAGAGCAACGTCTACCTAAAGGTAAGTACCTCCAGTGAGGCTCGGACCATGGCTTAAGATGGCGTTGGGAATGGATTGGACTTGAGTAGTCCATGTGCAGGTAACGTTAGCAAACCGAGACCTTGAACTTGTGCAGAGGTAAACGATTTGCTAAATTAAGTAGCAAATAAGTTTTACTAAATAGATTTACTCCTGGTTAAAAGTGATTTTAGGTAACATTCTTAATCAAAACCACTAAAAGCGATAAATTTTTCATTCTAAACTACTTCAGTTATAACTACTTTTGACCAAACTCTTGAGTGTCGTATTGTGTTTAGTGTTTTCTTGTTATAGTTTTTATGTAATCACTTATTGAGTCGTGGCGACACATTATTTTTCTGATAACAATTCACAGGACCTCATATATTGGCAGAATTTTATGCATGTCACCCACAAGCACGTAACGTGAGGCCTCCACGCGGGTCGTGCCACTATATTGGTACTAAAAGCTGTCTCCCATAATATATTCAAAGCCCGCACGCGTCGAAAATTGTTTGTGTAAAAAATGTTTACAAAATTTGTGTCCTTTTTTTGGGACGCTTTATTTTCAGGTATTCACGTGGAGTAGGTAATTCTTGTTTGTTTGCGTTGTCCCAAAATTAAATTGTTTATTTTATTTTATACAACAATTAGCTTTTCGAGTTAATTCAGAAAAGATCGCTTCATTATATACAAATCGAAATTGGAATCGAAGCTTTTGCAACTTTTTGATTGGCGCGGGAGTCCACGGGTGGATTCGGTGACAATGGACAAGGTGTATTCATTTTTCTTACAAATGAATAAGACTTGTCCATCGTCCACATCACAGTATCAGATACATTAAACTGAGCGGTGGCATGCAAGTCAGAGGGGTATAAATGCGTTACTTGCCCAATGAATGCTTACTCAATGGTTTTTTATCACAACCCGCTAGTAAATAGGTAACCTAACATACAAACGCTGGCCCTGGCTTCAAACCCTATACCTATGCATCCCATTACCTCGGGGCAGTAATTTACGTAAACCATGTAGTATGATGAAGTATCCGTGAACAGCCTGCATTGCCGCCGCAGTGGGGTGGTGCCATAACCCCGATATCACGTTTTTTTTTATAAACAGTTGGTGATCAGCGGGGTGATTCACTAACTCAGTGCTCTTCACCAAATGAAATCCACCAAACGCATTTGACATTGTTTAGTCCAACATTGCTGCTTCACTGACAAATATAGAAGTGATATTTAGTAGCGAACCTTCAATGGATTAAAAAGCTTGATGGTTTTCATTCAGTGATGATGAATTGATTAGTTAGTAAAGAATCACCCCGCTGGTCTACCTCAGTGTCATAATAATAACGTTTATTCATCAAGAAAATAAACCACAAAGGCCGGTTATTTCTGTTAAAAATGTAAACTCAGTTAAAAAGTACGATGATGTTGGCGGCGGTTAATTTAACTTTGTAATAAAATACTCCCCTTGTTCCGCAAACATAATAGTTGTTTTAACTGACATTTATTTTAGCACAAGAGTTAGCCGAAAATGTTTTATACTATCATTATTTAATAACCTTCGTAAGCACCTTATGGACAAAGTATCTTCAATTTTACTAGAATACAGAAAAAAAAGAGTTAGAATTATCAAGTGTAAAATCTCGTATCTACTTATCCCATATTTTACGACTGAAAGGTAAGTACTGCCTGCTGTAGACAATAATGATGGGTAAAACCGTAGGATAAAGAGGATAAAAGAAGTAGGAAGATGTTATGGCTACAAAAAAGAAAATAAGTACAGGCTGAATGGAGAACCACCTCTTTTTTAACCCCCGACCCAAAATGAGGGGTGTTATAAGTTTGACGTGTGTATTTGTGTATCTGTGTATCTGTTTGTGGCATCGTAGCTCCTGAACTAATGAACCTATTTTAATTTAGTTTTTTTTTGTTTGAAAGGTCGCTTGATCGAGAGTGTTCTTAGCTATAATCCAAGAAAATCGGTTCAGCCGTTTGTAAGTTATCAGCTCTTTTCTAGTTACTGTAACCTTCACTCGTCGGGGGTGTTATAAATTTTTAATTTACACTTGTGGAACATACCAGTATGTAAAGATGATGAAAACTACGCTTTGAAAACTGTCACTTCATCGCCCATAATCCTAACTACCAACGGCTCTAAGACATTATTACAAGGAGTATAGTTTCTTGTCACGTACATTTTTGTTCTTTTATCTCCCTAACCATCGCCACCATCTTGCCGATTTATGGGCTCTCAAGGCAATATAACAGACATCGTAACATTAAACACGATATATTGCTATGGAAAATAAGGGTTATGGTGTTATATAGAATAAAATATTTTGGATGGCGTGGAGTAAGCCTTCATTGTAACAAGTGAAGGTTACAGTAACTAGAATAGAGCTGATAACTTTCAAACGGCTGAACCGATTTTCTTGGATTATTATAGCTAAGAACACTCTCGATCAAGCCACCTTTCAAACAAAAAAAACTAAATTAAGATTGGTTCATTAGTTTAGGAGGTACGATGCCACAGACAGATACACAGATACACACGTCAAACTTATAACACCCCTCTTTTTGGGTCGGGGGTTAATAAAATGTAGAGTAGAAGACGGTTCACGTTCGCGGCATTGGCCTAGTGGACTAAGAGCCAGCGCGTGGCAGACATTCGTTATTTTATAAGTCGCTGATCGTTCTTCTCTGTGTGGAGATTTAAGATTTTATAAAATAACGAAGGCTTGGTACGCGCTGGCTCTCTTTCTATAGTATAGGTATTTGTCAAGATCACTTTGTAGACCATTGTGGTAAGAGTTTTATTGCATTTTTTTTTTCAGACAATGCTATAGACTGATGTCAGTTCTGCTATGTTTACGCAAGTAAGGAAACTTTCAACCTTTTTAATTGGTTTAAATTACTACCTTATTTGTGTAGTTAGTTATCTGCTGATACTATATAGCCATCATTTTACTATTACTAACACAGTATTGTAGTTTTCTAATGATTCCAGTTAAGGAAGCAATTATTGAACTTATACAAGATATATAGAATTTACGAATAGGTACCAAGATAGGTACATACGTAATTATATAATGTATATTGTTGACCAATTATAACTGCTTTAAATTATTATTGTCGTAAATATTGAAAGTCATAGTAGGTAAATATGTATAGGTAGTAATAATAATAATCTATGTTGTCATGTGAAAATCCAAATAAAACAAGTACTAAGTGGATACATAAATTAATAAACTCAAGTACTCCTGTTTCTTCAACCAATCCTCCAAGAGGTTTATTGTTTCCTGTAGGTATTCTTCCCGGCTTATTTAAATCAATAGGTAGGTATATTGCCTCGAATGATGAAGCGTATCGGGTTTGAACATGGTTTACATCACTGTGCTATTCAAAACAATAACAGAGTATTATAAATTAGGTTTTTTTCAAAATTCAAATTCATTACCCATTGTAATTTATTTACCCAATTCAGAACTGTCTACAATAATAATTGATAAAGAATAATGTTTTACTGTCGTTCATTTGATATCATAAACGACTTACTTTCTATTTTCAACCGACATCAAAAAAAGGAGGAGGTTCTCAATTCGTCGGAATCTTTTTTTTTTTTTAATGTATGTTCACCGATTACTCAAAGACCCCTGAACCGACTTGGAAATATTTTTTTTTGTTTGAAAGGGTGCACTGTGCACAGGGTGAACTGTGCAGGTGGTCCCATATAAATTTGGTGAAGATCTGATGAATATCTTCGGAGATGGTGAACAGAACTCCTCGAAGAGCAAATTGATCGCGATCAGTGTAATAGCTTAGTAAACAGTAGGGTTTTAACTGGGCATGGCATATTATAGTACAGTGGGGCCACTAAAAATTGTGAAATAAAAAAATTTCAAAAGAAAAATAAAACCGACTTCAAAAGCCACAAGCACTAAAAAGTAATAAATAATTTTTGTTTAGTTACACGTGTAATGTATCTAGGTCGGGCGAACTTCACATTTGGATTTCTAATTTTGTTTTATTATGCTCGCTCGACTTCATACCTAGGTACATTACACGTGTAACTAAACAAAAATTATTTATTACTTTTTAGTGCTTGTGGTTTTTGAAGTCGGTTTTATTTCTCTTTTGAAATTTTTTTTGGGGAATCAGCATCAACGTTGGCTATAATGTATCATGTAACTTTATGTACAGCTAGATACCAAATTATCTGATCGCTTCACATTTAAAAAATCACCCTTCATTTTTTTCATATACCTACAAGGTTAGCCCTTGACTGCAATCTCACCTGTTGGTAAGTGAGGATGCAGATTCGATGGGTATGGCCAGCGGTGGGTCCGTAACGGTTTATTTTTGGCCCGTTCCTCTTGTCAGATTAGTAGAAACTTTTTACTGTCTTATTATTCCTAGAGATATACCTACCTACGAGAGTAGCCGAAGCACAAGCTATAGTACTAGGATGTATATTTCGATTAGCACCTTACAAAATAGCACCTGATGCTGGATTTTGCACAGTAAGTGCTAATAACATTAACAGTATTGCATCATAAATTATACCATAATTTTATAAAAACTGTTTATTTTAACAATAGCGTAGTACTTACTTGCTTTATTCAAAACTGAAGACTTCGCTTTTATTTTGATAATACCTACTATAATATATTATTATGTATACCGTGTATACCATATAAAACCCAACAAGTGTAAATTAAAAATTTATAACACCCCCGACAAGTGAAGGTTACAATAACTAGAAAAGAGCTGATAACTTTCAAACGGCTGAACCGATTTTAGATTATAGCTAAGAACATTCTCGATCAAGCCACCTTTCAAACGAAAAAAACTGAATTAAAATCGGTTCATTAGTTTACGACCTACGATGCCACAGACAGATTCACAGATACACAGATACACACGTGTCAAACTTATAACACCTATTGGGTCGGGGGTTAAAAATGATTCTACGTATATCAAACTGTAGAACCTGTAGAACTTATAGAACCGACCAATATCAAATGAGCTCAGTGATAGTCATTCATTTTTGGACACCGAATTTGTGAATTACTCAGCTGAGAACAGAGAAAATTCATAAATTCCCATAATATTTTCCCTGGCGTAAATCGAACGCCTTACTTTTACTTCTAAGACCACAGCACTCACACCTGCGCTAGTAAGGTGATCAAAAGAAGAGTATATAGTAATAGAATAGAATTATAAAAACGAGGCTATTAATTGTAAGCTACTGAGTAAACTACAGGTATCGGCAGTATGTATATTGCACATCGAACTTTAGAAAGAGATTTCTGCTTCGTAGAGCGTCGTCTCTATCATTCATACCTGTGTGACGTTTGGTCAGTCTCAACGACAGAGACAATGCTCTATGAAATCGTTATCTCTTTTTAAAGTTCAATGTGCAATATTTTTGCCGGGTAGTTTACGTCTTTTATCAGTTCTGTATTTAGCTTCTAATCTACACTCAAGAATCTGAATGTGCCCGGCATTCCACCGTATTGTTCGACGAATTGGTCTTTCGGCCGGCAGGATTCATTAGTTGTAGCCTTATTCATTTCTTCTAAGTAACTCAAATATTCTTCTGACGAAAGTACGTCCAGCCATTCTTCTGTAAAGCAACAAGATCACTGGTTAAAATAACTTTCCAGAGCGAAGGAAGGTCTCTTATATTATGTGAATATTTTTACTTCATTTTGTTAGTCCGTCTGTCTGTCTATGTGTCAGAGGCCTATATTTTTCAATAATAAACAAAATTAAAAAAAAACTACGAGTGTATACTGTATGCCAATTATGAGTGTAATCTAATAGCCCATGCCGAAAAGTAGATTTATTTTATAAAAAGGAGGCTTTTTTCATCTATCCATCAGGTATAACTTTAATAATATAATATTATTAACTTTAAATAAATATTAATAACTGTACTGCTTATAATATTTATTAATACTTTTACTAATTAAATATTAATAATTTTTAAACAAAGTATATTGGCATATAGATTAGTCGTAAAATCTTGACGGTTTAATGGACACGTGGTGGTTTATTAAAAATGTTTTCAGGAACTACGCATTTTACCTACCTTGAAGAGTTTTCAGTGAACGTTCTTCACCACCATAATCTATGGGAAGTATGGCTTTTGGAATGAATTCATGTAAATCCTTAACACTTTTAAGGACGTGTATCCGGTTAACTATTTTGGCGTTAACCACTTGTTTTATTAACGCAACCAAACCGTTGACGAATTTTGATTCTGATATTATGTAGATTCCTTTAACTCTCATCCCGTAGCCCTCCTGTAATTTAAGTTCATTAGCATTTTTTATAAAAGGAAAGAAAATAATATTATGTTTATTCATCGAATCATCATGACCATCAACCCATCGCCTTGTCCCTACTGACAATGAATCTTCTCTCAGAATATAAGTCACAACGCGTAGAGGCTTATCAAGGGTTTTAATCTTTGAAATAACCTAACTGCAATATTAATTCGATCAATTCACAATTACTATTGCAACCACTCAATCAAAATGGCGACCTAAATACAAAAGTATTCAATAGTCATTGAGTCTCGAGTCAGAACGAGACTGGCTTAAAAACCATCAAACACTTGTAGTTAAGTATACAAATCAATTTAAGATGGCTTTCCCGCCACAGATCGAGTGACATTGAAAGAGTCAAATATTGTCTAATTCATTAAATTACCTTCAATAAATAAATTACTAATCTTGAACATTTCTTTGAATTCAAACTAATTCTTTCAAAATAACAGTTCTGACAAACTGTGACAATAACTAACATCGAAAAAGCTAACACTTAGGCCTCATTCGCACAAGAGCTTTTTTAAGGTCCGTTAAAAAAGCGTTCAAATAGAATAAATGCATTCCCAGGTATCTATCCCGTTCACACGCCAACGCTTTTTTAACGCTCGTGCGCATTAGGTCTTTTGAGGCCTAAAATAACGTTAAAATATATATATATATATATATATGGACTCACAATTAAAATAGTGACAGATTGTCTAAGAAGGACAGGGCTTGTTTTAGTTACAAACGCCATCACGTCGACCTCCGAAAAATCTAATATCAAGATAAATCCAGTCAAATAATCGTGAGCTTTAATGTACTCTCCCAACTAGAATTAAAATTAAATACAATATATTAAAATGCCTGCATGTTATATCCAATCTTATAACCACACTAGCTGATGTCCGTGGTTCCTCCGCGTGGGTTTAGGTTTTCGAAAATTCTGTGGGAACTTTTTGATTTTTCAGGATAAAAAGTACCCTAATGTTACTCTCTAGATCTTCAAACACCATGCAATAAATTACGTCGATCCGTTGTTCTATTGCGACGTGATTGAAGAACAAACCAATAAATCAACAAACAAACACACTTTCGCATTAATTATAATATGAGTATAGGTAGTATAAGTAAGCTACGAATTAAAGTACGATGCGATTTGTCAGTTATTTGTTACTTAAATACATTTTATTTAATTTAGATACAAGTTAGCCCTTGACTGCGATCTCACTTGGTGGTTAGTGATGATGCAGTCTAAGATGGAAGCGGGCTAACCTGTAAGGGGTATGGCTATTTTCATTAACATCATACTCCTTTGGTTTCTACTCGGCATCGTACGCGGCACGGCTTTGTCGGTAGAGTAGTAACTAGCCACGGCCGAAGCCTCCTACCAGACCAGACAAGAAATTTAAAAATTATAAAATTCCAAGCAATGCCGGGAATCGAATCCGGGACCTCCCACTATTAAGACCACAGAGCTTACCAGTCACAGTTGGAACCTAAATAATGGGTCTAATCACACTAATATTATGAAGGAGAAAGTTTGTATGGGTGTGTGTGTGTGTGTTTGTTACTCCTTCACGCAAAAACTACTGGACGGATTGGGCTGAAATTTAGAATGCAGATAGATTATACCCTAGATTAGCACATAGGCTACTTTTTATCCCGGAAAATTCCCACGGGAATTTTAAAAAACCTACATCCACGCGAACAAAGTCGCGGGTATCAGCTAGTTGATTATATTATTTAAGTTCCTCACTTACGATTATGTTATGCCTAAATGAGTGCATGATCATTGAAGCTTCAAAATCGATATCGAAATATTTGGCGACAAATACCCTGTAGTCATCATCTGTTAATTTGGGCAACACAATCGTGTAGCTGGAACAATACATACATAAAGAAAATATTCAATTTTACCATGGTATGGACTTATAATCACCACTTCGTCACACTTGGCTGCGTCATCACTTGCTACCAGGTCTGATTGCAGCCAAGCGGTAGTCAACAAATAAAAATAAAATCCGGCCAAGTGCGAGTCAGACTCGCGCACCGAATATTATTGTAACTTTTTGTATTTTGAAAAGAGTAAATGCTGAGTTTCTTGCCGACTCTTCTCAGTAGAATATGTTTTCCGAACCGGGTGTATTTTCCAAGTTGGCATACCTAGTGAAACAAGTTGTTCTACCTAAAAGAAATAAAGAGAAAAATTATTTTTATACGTACATAATTTCGTTCAATTGTTCAAAGTCAGTTTTACAATTAAATTTTCCGAAAAATTGAGGCATCAACGTTCTCATCGTACATATTTTGTCCAATTGTAGTTTAGCTCGCTCTATCGATCCCTTGCATACAATAATTGCCGTCTCCAAATAGCGATCACCTGTAAAAAAACCGGCCAAGAGCGAGTCAGATTTACGCACCGAGGGTACCGTACTACAGTCGTATTTTCGATATTTTAAAATCTGTTTTAGAATGTACAGGTAAAGCCCTTTCATATGATGCCCAACTTGGTAGGTATATTAATTTTACCTTGTTGTGTTGTATTTGTTAGGATAAGGTTTCTATGAAATTTTGTTTTTTGTAAAATCCTCCGAAAAAGTCAATAATTTAGGTGGTATTGTTGTATGAAAATCGCAATACCCTTCTCATATTATTCTTCATGAGTGAAATTCCATAAATCAAAGCCAGTGCGGGCACTTAGCTAGTTTTTTTTAAATTATTTACATTTATGATTTTCATAGGTAATATAATTTTTTATGACTTTCTCATAGGTCATAATTATGATATCGAAGTTATAAAAATTATATTACCTACGAAAACCATAAATGGACAGCTTTTCAAATTAGACCATCGGTAAGGTATATTCAGTTAATTTTATAGATACACTTGCAACATTTTTTTTTTTTTCGCTTCGCTCTACTACTATGTATTTTGTGTCCCGGAGATGGACACTAGCTACTTTATATCCCGGAACATCAGAGCATCCCACGGGATTTTTAAAAACCAAAATCCACGCAGACGAAGTTGCGGGCATCATCTAGTATTGCATAATATCACGTATACTAAAGTCTGTCCGTTTGTTTTTTAATTATTTACTCTATGACACGCCTTATTTCAATATATTTCTACTTGGCCTAAAATTGAAATACATATTATTATCAGGTAGCTGGAGAAGGTACTACCGGTCAGTACCAGCTACTTACCTACTTATAGTATAGTATATCTATTCTACATAGGTACATATATATAAAAGGAAAAAGCTGACAGACTGACTAACTGACTGATCTGTCAACGCACAGCTCTCACTACTGGATGGATCGGGTTGGGCATGCAGATTGGAATTATGACGTAGACATCCACTAAGAAAGAATTTTTGAAAATTCAATTTTTAAGGGGATAAAATAGGGGTTTGAAAGTGTTGTCCACGCGGACGAAGACGCGAATAATTTAGTATTAAATAAAAACATACCGAAATCCTTCTTATTAAAGTGCGGCTGCTTTTGAACCCATTCCTTTAATAGTTTTATAGCTTCTTTCAAGCTCTTCGTGTCAAGGTTGTACATTTTAAGAATATTTTCCATTGTATCCGGTCTCACTTGAAGGATCTTGTGTACTGGCACAAATTCCATTTTCAATACAAGCCTTGTACTTAGCTCCAATGTTTCAACTATACTGGCGTGCTTGTAGCAAAACATCAACTTAATAATTATGATAACTCAATGTAAAGTTTAAAATAATGTATGTACTTAAGTAACGCAAACAATTATGTACAACTAGTTTACATTTTAATGTTATTACATATAATTATCAGCTCATTTTTTGTACCAAAACGAATCTAGATATACCTGGTTTGAACTAACAATGGATGTAGTATAACTTCGCAGAGTTTTGTTCTAGTAAACTTTTAAACGGCTGGCAGGGGTTACCACAACACTGTCTAGCATGACGTGATTTCTAATAAATTTTCGAAGAAAATATTAAAAAAAAAATATTAGACCTTAGAGGTAAGATTTTTTACACCATTATTACCTGTTATCTCCCAAAGCCAGCATGATCCAAACTTCATAGTCGCTAATCGTTCCTCACAGTGTTAACCTGTGAGAACCTTACAGCTTTTATAAAATAACAAATGTCTGACACGCGCTGGCTCCCTTTCTATATCTTCTTCACAAAGTTTCTTGTGGAAAAGTCAAGCACTACGTTTAGACATCATCCTCATCTTGATAAACCCATTGTCGGCCCACTACTGAGCATTACTTAGGTATAGTTATGACATAGGCATAAATAGGTAGTTAGGTATATGATAGACAAAACAAGGTTTTTGCAATGAAATACTATTAATTTTTTTGATTGTTTTTTAATCATTTATACCACAATACCTACCACGTTCAAAATACAAGTTGCCCTTGACTACGACACCTAATGTTAAGGTACTAGGATTGAAAGCTTCTAACCCATGATACTTCTAATCAAGTTTAATGTGATTTCTTCTACTTATAAGACGCAGGGAGTCTGTCTGTCTGTCTATTACTGACTTACTGTCTGTTTTATAAAACAGACAGTAAGACGTGCTGCCTTACTCAAGCCACTTTTGTTATTCAGGGTGTAATCAGAACGCTAGCAAAAACGAAGACACTGTATGTCATGTGAAGACAAGTGCTGATAAGATAGCATAAAAAAAATTACGAAACAAAATTAAAAAATCCTGTATTTTTAAAAGTTTTCAATACATTGCAAATAAAACATCTGACTGACGCTAGAGGTCAACGAACGCTCCGTAAATAGGTCACTCGAAGTCAATGTCGTGTCAAAGGGGGGCATTGACCCGAGTTTTGCACGCTATACAATGCGGGTTTAAAAAATACTAAATCACTAAAACTAAGGTAGTAATAATAATAACGCTAAGTTTTAGCTAGCGTTGTGGTTTACACCATGTATAAACCGAGTCTTATTATGTTACAGTTCGGTTTGATATTGAGCTTCTAATCTACACTCAAGAATCTGAATGTGCCCGGCATTCCACCATATTGTTCGACAAATTGGTCTTTCGGCCGGCAGGATTCATTGGTTGTAGCCTTATTCATTTCTTCTAAGTAACTCAAATGTTCTTCTGACGAAAGCGCGTCAAGCGATTCTTCTGTAAAGTAACAAGATCACTGGTTATAAATAACTTGATGGACCGAAGCGAGGTGTCTGAGAATATAACGCACTTTGTGAGTCGATTTGTCTGTCTGTCAGAGCCCTTTATTTTTCGTCTGCCCCGATTACGCACAGGTTAAGAGTTGTAATTTTATCGTGAAAATAGCATAGTTCTAGTCCACAGCTTGCAGATTTACAAAAGTAGGTATTTATAATGTAAGTCAAGGCTCAAAATACATAATAGTACAAAGGTATCAAAACTCAAGACATTTATAGGTAGGTAAGCCCGGGCAAAGCCAGGGTAGGTCAACTAGTATTTAATGAATGTATCATAAACTACACATTTTACGCACCGAGAAGAGTTTTCAGCGAACGCTCCTCTCCACCGTATTCTTCAGGAAGTATGGCTTTTGGTATGAAATCGTGTAAATCCTTTACACTTCTATAGACGTTAATGCGGTTACCCACTTTAGCGCTAACCGCTTGTTTCAATAACATAACAAATCCCTCAACGAATTTCGATTCTGATATAATGTGGATTCCTTTTATTCTCATACCGTAGCCCTCCTGTAATTTAAAAGTAATCACACTAATATTATAAAGGAGAAAGTTTGTATGTGTGTGTGTGTGTGTGTGTGTGTGTGTGTGTGTGTGTGTGTATGTTTGTTACTCCTTCACGCAAAAACTACTGGACGGATTGGGCTGAAATTTAGAATGGACATAGATTATACCCTGGATTAGCACATAGGCTACTTTTTATCCCGGAAAATCAAAGAGTTCCCACGGGAATTTTAAAAAACCTACATCCACGCGGACGAAGTCGCGGGCATCAGCTAGTGTATTTATAAATGTATGTAGGTAATGTTAGTTATAATCACACTAATATTATTAGGTATAAAGACGAAAGTTTGTATGTGTGTAATCACACTATAATATTATAAAGGCGAAAGTTTGTATATGTGTGTGTGTGTATGTTTGTTACTCCTTCACGCAAAAACCACTGGACGGATTTGGCTGAAATTCGGAATGGAGATAGATAATATCCTGGATTAGCACATAGGCTACTTTTTATCCCGGAAAATCAAAGAGTTCCTACGGGATTTCAAAAAACCTAAATCCACGCGGACGAAGTCGCGGGCGTCAGCTAGTGTTGTAAATAATAAATCATTTCAATGCACACAATTTCTTTTATTTTAGTTATTACAGTTCCCATTACAAGAAAACACTTTTATCGCAGCCATATTTTTCTCTTGCTCTCTTTCTACGCATAAACCAAACCATATAGTAATAATTCACATAGTAATATAGTGAAGGTTGCCTTTTTTAACATAGGTAAGTATAAATATTATATATTCAGAAAAGAAGAAAAAGAAAATATATTAAGCTATCAAACCCATTATAATATGTACATAAGTAATTTATTTCGGAGGCACCATGGTTTTTTTTTCTCTCTCGTCTGGCTTTACACTGATTAGCCAATGTCAAGTTTGTAGTCATTTACAAGTTAGGGAAACTATATAACACGAAAACCGGCCACTTGCAACAAAAAAAAAACACTCCAAAAAGGCACAGAACGCGCGCCAGCAGACGCCAACACAGACGAAGTCCCGGCACCATGGTTAGTTATTGTGGAACTTTCAATCCTGTTACGTTATGAAGTTTATAATAATGAAAAAAAATTATTAAGAAGTAGAAGGAAGTGCTCTACGTGAAGTGTAAATGAAGAAATGAAGTAGGTATACTTAGTTAGGAGTTGCAAATATGAAGGAGCTGGTACATACGAGTAGTTCGATGTATCGATAGCGGTTAATGGTCTCAAAGTGGAGACTAGAATGGAGACGACGAAAACACCATAAGTCTATGTAATGGTTGAAGGTGGATGAAAGATTAACATAAAGCGGAACAAGGGTGTTCTATAGAAATTATTACTCACCATGAAGATAGTCATGGCTTGTCGAACTAGGACCGGACTCAATTTTTTCAAAAAATTCATTACGTTGGCCTCCGAAAAGTCTAAAATCACGATCGCTCCACCCATGTAGTCATGAACTTTGACGTATTCTATCATCTAGAATCAAAATGAAACACAACGTATTAACCTTGGTATTAACAGGGCTCTCTCCGTCACTCGTTTCATACAATCGTAGTTCCAATTTCATTTGAATATTAAGCAACCAAAGTCCATGAAATTTTGCAGACATATTCTAGAAACTAATATCTGTGTCTGTGGTGTTTTAGATTTTGTAAAAATATGTAGTTTTAAAATTACAGGAACTCAAAGATTTGTATGAAATTTTTTAAGACCGCGTAACTTTGAAACCGAATATTTTAACAGAAATATAGAAAACCACAGACATAGATATTAGTTTCTAGAATATGTCTGCAAAATTTCATGGTTGCTTAGTATTCAAATGAAATTGGAACTACGATTGTATAAAACGAGTGACGGAGAGAGCCCTCTTAAAATGTCTGCATTATATCCAGGTACGATAGTAAGTTTAACAAACTTAACTAGTTCACATAACTTATATCAAAGTAGATATAGCTGAAACCGCTGCACTGGCTAGCTAAGAGAAGATTTTAAAAAATACCACCCGAAAGCAAAAACTGATCAGATCAGTATCATTATCAATACGTAACAGTTTTATTATACGCTTCCCTTTATCATAGAGAATATCCTGAATCCTGATGCTGTAAGGGCTAAACGCCCGTAAATCATGAAGACGGAGAATCCGTCGATTATTTATCAATTGATACTGTAGGTTAAATAAAACTGTATTAGACGCGATGCTTAGTAATAATAGCATCAGCGATCGATGATTTTGCAAGTACATCGATGCACCGCGTGCTGACGACTTTCTGCGTTCGATTTTTATAGGAACAAGTGTAAATTAATCTATAACACCCCCAACAAGTGAAGGTTACAGTAACTAGAAAAAAGCTGATAACTTTCAAACGACTGAACCGATTTTGTTGGATTACAGCTAAGAACACTCTCGATCAAGCCACCTTTCAAACAAAAAAACTAAATTAAAATCGGTTCATTAGTTTAGGAGCTACCATGCCACAGACAGTTACACAGATACACAAGTTAAACTTATGACACCCGTCTTTTTGGGTCGGGGTTAAAAATGGGGCGTGAGAATCCAATCCAATCCTGTGAAAATTGTGTCTGTGGTTGTGAACAAAATAATAATTATTGAAATATTATTGCAGTTCTTAACTTACGATTGCAACATGCCTAAAAAAGTATATGGCCTGTGGAGATTCCCAATCGACATCGGAAAATTTGCTAACAAATATCCTGTAGTGATCGTCAGTTATTTTAGGCAAGAAAAGCGAGTAGCTGAAACAAAACATCACAAGCAATATCAAAAAACTGGACAAGTGCGAATCGGACTTGCACACGAAGGGTTCCGTACTATCGTACAAGATATGCCTATCACCTTTATGTAGGACTCTGCAAGTTAATAACGGTCTGCGCGATCTACAGGGTGTTTGGTAATTAGTATAAAATGACGACACGTACCCATGCTGCTTTGATCTGATAAATACAATGCTGAAGTATAATGACGAAACAAAATTATAAAAATTTCCATACAAAATTAAATTTTTTTTAATGTCAAAGTTTTCATGACCTTAACGTGCCCTAACTCACTGAGATCGTTGGCCATTCTTAAAATAGGCGAAGCCTTTTGTTTCGTCATTATACTTCAGCATTGTATTTATCAGATCAAAGTAGCATGGGTACGTGTCGTCATTTTATACTAATTACCAAACACCCTGTATATGTGATTTAGTGATTAGTAGATTTAGTTCCGACTTTATTGTACCTATTAGTAGAGGTCATTGAGTAGGTATAGTCTTTTAACACTTGAAGGCGTTAGGCCTCGTTACAACCGTTGGGAATCTTGGCACTTTTGTCATTACTCAGTGCCGTCATGTGTCCTGTATGTTTCAGCCTTTAAATACCTACCTACCTAAATAAAAATATCAAATCTTTTGTACTTACGCAACTTCATGCAACTGTTCAAAGTCAGTTTTACAATTAAATTTTCCGAAAAAGTCGGGCATCAACGTTCTTATCGTGCACATTTTATCCAATTGAGATTTTGCTCGCTCTATCGACCCCTTGTTTAAAATAATTGATAACTCCAAATAAGAATCACCTGTAAAAAAATCAATAGAATTATATTATTTTCTCTCTCGTCTGGCTTTACAAAGATTAGCCAATGTCAAGTTTGTAGTTATTTGTAATAAGTTAACTTAGTACCATACAAGTATGGACCCCGTCTGTGCCGGCGCTCGCCGACATGCGCACGGCACCCCCTTAGAGCGCTTTTCAGTCGGTTTACAAAAAAAACACGCCAAAAAGGTAGAGCACGCCCGCCAGCTAACACCAACACAGACGCAGTCCATATTATAACTATATAGTTCTTAAATTAGAAGACTTTTTCAAAAAGCGGGACATCTATCTACCCTACGATTATATCATCACACTTAATATTATAAAGGCGAAAGTTTGTATGTGTGTGTGTGTGTGTGTGTGTGTGTATGTTTGTTACTCCTTCACGCAAAAAGTACTGGACGGATTTGGCTGAAATTTGGAATGGAGATAGATAATATCCTGGATTAGCACATAGGCTACTTTTTATCCCGGAAAATCAAAGAGTTCCCACGGGATTTCAAAAAACCTAAGTCCACGCGGGCGAAGTCGCGGGCATCGGCTAGTTGTACAATAAATACGCGCTAGTCATTTATCATTGATGTACCTAATAGAATAGTCATTCATACAAAGAGGCATGGCAACCAAAGTTTAATGCAGAACTAGTAGTGTTATTAATAATAAAAATAAAACTACTACTTTATAGGTATGTATATGCTACCTAATTAAAATAAGAATCAAATTATTATGTTTTTTGGCAAAGTCCTTGAAGAGATTCAGACGAAAATCATTGTTTTTTTGTTTTAGTTTCTTTTGTTTCTGTAGTTATGCCAGTAATAGTTTTATAATGGGAGTTTTATAATAAATAGCAATAAAAGTTAACAATAACACTTGTGTTTTTAATAAAAATGCTAATTTACAATTATTTCATAAAAATTAATCTGATTTTGAAGTAACCTGAAGAAGTACTCCTTATTTTCAGTAACAATACTCTTCAAGGGCTCTTCAGGGCTCTCTTCTGAAGTTATATTTGAATTTAATAATATAACTACATAATATTATGAAATAATTATTAAGTTGTCTTGTTTCCCCCTTTAGGACACCTCAAAATTTCAACATATTTCTATAGGACACAAGCGTAAAGTCCCAAACATTAGGTAGGTACCTATATACACCTACATACACAATGCATAGCCTAAGCTGGTAGAACTTGAGGTTTGAAGGCATATTCCTTGATTATTCTATATAGGGGTGCGCTAAGGAGGGATTTTGAGACCCTTTTCATTCTCAGAGGAGACCCGTGCTCAGTAGAGAGACGACTATGGCTGATCATGATAATGATGATGACCATGATTCTAGAGGTCTAATAAGTAAGTATTTTAGGAAACAAATGGGATCTTTAAAAAACATAAGCTAGTAACGACTATATTATTCTAAAACTATAGATTATGCTTGCGACTTCATCCGCGTGGATTTAAGTTTTTAAAAATCCTTTGGGAACTATGATTTTCTGGGATGAAAATTGATTTATCGATGCACAGCTCAAACTATGGGATGGATCGGGCTGAGGTTTGATATGCAGATAATTATTATGAAGCAGACATCCACTGAAAAAGGATTTTTGAAAATTCAACTCTGAAGGGGGTACAATTTGAGTAATCCACGCGGACGAAGTCGCGGGAATAAGCTAGTCTATCTATAGAATAAGTAAATAGTAGGCAATTTATAAAAATCTTACCGAAATCCTTCTTATTAAAATGTGGCTGCTTCTGAATCCACTCGTTCATTATTCTTTTAGCTTCTTTTAAGCTCCCCGGTTTATCTAGGTTGTACATTTTTTGAATACTTTGTATTGTGTCTGGTCTTATTTGAAGGATCTTATCTATTGGCACAAATTCCATTTTGAATACAAAACCTTTTAGGTCCAACGTCTAGATTGTACTGAATGCTTCTAGCAATCACAGTGTCCTTTGATTTTTAAGATATTTCAGGCACAATTAATTATAATTCATTTCAAAGTTCACACAATGAATAATAACTATTATAGGACGCAAAAAGCTAAATACCTACCTACATAATGTAAGTTTTAATGTTATATATTATATCTGTTTAGTATACATATTTTTATACAACACCGAACGTTAACTGTATATTATATATTATAATAGGTATGCTTCAGTATATATAGTACGCGACAGGCTGAGTTGGCCATCGGGGTGGGGTCGCGCCGCCTCATATCATATGGCCATCTCAACCTGTCGCGTACTGTATATACTGACGCATACTTATTGGAACCAGTAAATGGAGCTTCGCATAGGAATTTTGTTTAAAGGACAATGCAATAGGTAAGTTCTAACTCTTCAATCCTGATTACCCAGACCCTTAGAGTTGCTGATTAATTATTTGGGAGGTTGCTAGCTAGTAAAACGGTTTATTATGTATTATAGAAGCAGGCGTTGTTTTGCGGAAGTCCATGATTATACAAGGAACCAAAAGCTTAATTTGCTATAATCCGCCAAACCAACGAAATCTGTATGGTACGCAGCACCACACAAATTCCAACAAATCCCTTGGGACAAACAAATTAAAAATCACATGGGATTCTTTGCTTTTCAAAAGGTATTTAAGACAGACCAAAAGAGTATTTTTTATTTTCATCTGTCTAAATCTGTCCCAAGGTCATTTAAACAAAGAGTCAATAAAACAAAACATAAATCATTGTTTTATTTGATCATTAATTAGAACAGCCGCAGGTAAATTTTATTATACTAATTAATTACAATCCAAATAAAGATACACAAAAGAAAAATTACAACTGAATTAAAATGTGTCATTACAATTTCATTTAGTTGTTACCTTTTAGTTTGTGTATCTTTATTTTATCTTCTTTTTTCTGTATCTATGCAGGCTACTAATTTTTATCTAACTTATACATAAGTACCTATATATTATAAGAATTGATACTTTGTATGAGTACATAAGACACATTTGGATTGGCAGACTTCAAAAACATTTAAAAACTTTATGGAGAACTAGCCCATGCCCGCGACTTCGCCCGCGTGGATTTAGGTTTCTCGAAATCCCGCGGGAACTCTTTGATTTTCCGGGATAAAAAGTAGCCTATGTGCTAATCCACGATATTATCTATCTCCATTGCCAGCCAAATCCGTCTAGTAGTTTTTGCGTGAAGGAGTAACAAACATACACACACACACACACACACACAAACTTTCGCCTTTATAATATTAGTGTGAAGTGTGATTAGTGTGATAGTGTGATGATACTCACGCATGACGGTTTCCCCACGATGTTTGCTTCACTGTTAAAGCATGTGATATTTAATGGCTCAAAACAGCACTTGGCCAGCGTGGTGGACTACGGCCAAATCCTTCTCATTCTAAGAGTAATGAGCCGGTTATGTGTTGAATGAATGAATGAATGAACGAATATACTTTTACTGTACACCACAAAATTAGTACAGAAAAACACATACAAAGCACAACAAAATATAGCTACCTAGCTACCTAGCGATCTCTTCCAGGCAACCAAAATTGTGCAAAGGACATAGCTATAGATATCAGAAACAGATGGTGCAAGTATTATACATTTATACATATGTGATATTAGAATAAATAAATACATGAATACATGTAAATATTTAAATAATGTAATACTATAAATAATAAAATACATAATATAGACTAAGCAAATATTAATGAGTTATAAGTAAAACAATAAATATGATACATAGATAAATATTAAATCCTCACACTATTATTAAGACTATTAGATATATAGATTAATACTAGGTTCTCCTTTCAGCAAAGGTTGCCTGGTAGAGATTGCTCTAAGCAATAAGGCCGCCTTTGCACACAACCGTTTTTTCTGTTTTTCTTCTTTCTGTGTTGTGTTCCTTTACATGTGCGTTTGTGTGCAATAAAGTGTTTTATTTATCTACCTATTAGAATACGTTCCAATAAACCCGATGATGCTAAAGTGAATGTGACAAATAGTAATCTTTGACCAGTCTCTATGTAGACTATGATGATGAAGACACATTCACACTGATTTGTGGCAAACCTCAAGATTCGCTCGTACAATCACTGTCTAAGTATAGGCAAACACATCGATCGCTTGGCCTTCAGGACAGCATTCATATGCTATGCTAATTGTTATCATAAACAACTTTAAAATATATATCAAAAAGTTAGCCAAACGTTTTGTATCAGAAACGTTGACCAAACACGTTTGGTACAAATAGATTGGATGCCAACTACATAGGCTGTCAATGGTCTCGGTTTCTCGCTGTTCTATGGTAGACGGGTGAAGGAAGATTCAAGTTGTGAAGTTCCTGACCACATTCTCCAAAGTATATCCTATATCCGATAAAATCCCGATGAGTATGCGAATTGCGTCGGTGCTGTAAACTGAGCAATTTCGCCTACGTAAGTGTTTGATATTACGAATAATTCTAAGCTATCTCAGAAAATCTGGGATTGCTTGCCGGCAAACAGACTCAGCTTGATTTTTTAGGAATTGGACACGATGGTCTTTTCCAAGTCATAGAGTATAATTTCATTCTAGGGTCGTAAGGAAAAGCCACGTTATAAACTTTGCGAAGAAAATGATCAATATCCACAACAAGTGGATACTGATCATTTTGTTGGTTTGACTTTGATAGGGGGTTTTCAAGGGATTGATCAACAAATTATTTACAAGTGTAAATTAAAAATTTATAACACCCCCGACAAAGTATCTGAGTTTTCCAAAACATCATTTTCAAATAAATAATTATGTATCAAGGCAACGTCCATCTTGACAGCTTGACATATTTTGTCAATTGACATAGTATTATGAACCTAACGGTTATGTAACCTTCTTTTCTACAAGAAAACTAGAAAAGAGCTGATAACTCTTAAACGGCTGCACCACTTTTTTTGGATTATAGCTAAGAACACTCTCGATCAAGCCACCTTTCAAACAAAAAAAAGTAAATTAAAATCGGTTCATTCGTTTAGGCGCCACAGACAGATACACAGATACACAGATACACAGATACACAGACACACAGACACACAGATACACAGATACACACGTCAAACTTATAACACCCCTCTTTTTGGGTCGGGGGTTAAAAAGGTAATAATATTATGGGTGGCGATTAACATCAGGTCGTCTGCTTGCTCGTTTGCTTGATATTCATATAAACAAAATAATACCAAAAAACCTCAATTGTTTGGAAAAACATAATTTTATTAAATTGTCAAAACACCTTGATATTTCGAATTAAAATAACTATAATCTAGGTCAGCTTAATATTAAAATCTGGACTTTCGAAACTGCTAAAAATATACAATATGCAGGAGGATAGCATAATTAAAATATACAGGATAGTATTGATAAGTTTGTGCCGATGATTATATTTTAGTGATTAATAAAAAAATATACCTATATTGAAATAAAAAAAGTGATAAATCTACTTTTAACTATGGACTGTAAATAAGGGGTATCGTCCACGGCGATTTTTTGTAGCAATAAAGCTGCAAGTATCTTGAACGCGATCCTGATCGCGACAGTAGCAAAAATCGTGAATGGAGGTACATGGGCCAATATCGCATCGCTATAACTGTATGCGACTGTATGTATCGCTTCAAAAACTTGCCGTGAGCGATCACTCTAACTTTCTAATCTACACTCAAAAGTCTAAACGTTCCTGGCATTCCAGCGTACTGTTCCGTAAATTGGTCTTTCAGCCTGCATGATTCATTGGTAGTGGCTGAATTCATATCTTGCAAGTAGTTTAAGTGATCCTCCGATGAAAGCACCTCAATCCATTCCTCTGGAACATAAATAGTTGTTTTTAAACAGATGAAACAGTTTAAGTTATTAGTTAGTACCAGCTGACGCACACGCACTTACGTGGATTTAAAGTTTGCAAAATATCGCGAGAACCCTTTGATTTTCCAGAAAAATATAGTATTCGACGTCTGTTTCCCTTTAACCCAGAGGTAGCTTTCAATCAAGGTTTAATGGTTGAAGGCAATAGACAGGCAGATAAACTTTTGCATTTATAATGATAGTATAGAAAAGGCACGTTAAACAAGTCATTAAATGATTGATCTCATTTAGAGGTTAAGAGCAGATTTTGGCATCTGGAAAATTCTTTTGGTACGGAAACACAGACTAAGGATAGTTATACCATAGTATAAGGAGAGTAAACATACCATCCTTACTCAGTGTTATTACTTTGACGGAACCCTAACAATAGGAAGTTAATTAAAATTTACATACCTTGAAGGGTTTTTAAAGAGCGTTCATCACCACCGAATTCTTTTGGAAGTATTTCTTTGGATATGTGTTTGTGAAGATCCGTATGACATTTGTGGACGTAGATCCTACCAGCCACTTTAGCACTTAATACTTGTTTCAATATGGTCACCAATGTTTCTACGAATTTTGATGTTGATATTATGTGAATTGCTTTTATTCTCATCCCGTAGCCTTCCTGTAATTTAAAAGGAGTTTAAATCAATTTTTGGTCAAAGGGGTAAACATGTAAACACGTGTAAAAGTTAATGTATCAGCAACTATTGGTTAAACAGATAACAGAGGAATAGATTTAAGTACACTAATCGTTTTTTGTGATTAATTTAAACATGAATTGAAGCATAGCTTTATAGCTACCCTCTAACTCTACAAAGTAACGTTGAACACCTTGAGTTCAACTTCAACTTAAACTTAAGTTGTATGAAATGAAACTACATATTTTTTGAACAGGGTTTTTAATGGAACTTCCTAGAGGTAAAATATTCAAAATTTAATTGAACATAGAGATATTCAAGTTAATTAATGGAAACTTGCATTCTTTTCAAGAGATAATAATATTATTATGTTCAATTGTTAATCTAAAAGGGGGGACTGGTTACCAAACCAAAATGTAGTGGCTTTTTTAATAATAAAATTTAAGTCTAACGGTAGCAGCCTGTGGAACTCGTCCTTGGAGTCCATTAGACGATAGGTTCTGCATCAGACAGTTACGATAATCATGATTCATGACTGATCAATAATTGATAGAGCAGAGATAATTATGCAGATAATTATTTTCATGCAAACATACTTTGCATTAGAACTTAGGAGGTGGCAATACTGATAGCGAAACCTATTGTCTAATGGACCCCAGGGTAATAAAATATCCATTACTTACAATATAGATTGACATGGCCTGTCTCAATTCAACAAGGTTTAGTTTCGTCACGTAATCCATCAAGTTCGCGTCTGTAAAGTCTACGACTATGAAGAATCCACTTAAATAGTCACGAACTTTGGCGTATTCGGCTAGCTAGAAATAAAAAAATCCATACATTGACCTCATAAATAAAATATTTACAAAAATTCACATTCATAAAAAAATCAATTTATCATTGCCAACAGAAATGAATGCTTACGAACCACTGTTAAAACAGTTTTAACAGTGGTTCATAACTTCGTTGACGTAAGAAAACGGGGACCTCGTCTTCGCCATCGAAGACGTTGTTTTGAGTTTGTACGTCCTGTTGTTGTTGTTCGTTTTTGTGGCTTTTTGTTAGTTTGCAGGTGTGTGACCTAGCTCTAGATGCGAGAGAGCGTTTGCAGTCATTATCTTGTCGTCTGGATCAAGAAAAGCGTGTTTTTGGCGCCTACTATCTAGAGGAACTGTGAGATTTTGGATATAAGAAGTCGATGCCTGAACCACTAGAGGGTTGGGAATGATTGTTAGGCCTATGTTTTATTTTCATCCACCATCATTTCACCATCATCATCGGTGCCTCATACCGTGAGCTAACATATACTAGCGCCATCTAGTATACGAGTCAGGTACTGAGGTCGATTTTACAATATTATTAATTATGAAATAATCGCTATCTCAACGTCGCGATGTAAATCTCTAGATATTTAAATTCCTCTAGTTGCCCTGCGGATATTTTGATTACTAAGAGTATGTAACTTACGACTATGTTATGCCTAAAGAAGTGTAAAGTCTGCGAAGCTTCCCACTCTACATCGTAGAATTTGCAGACAAATACTCTGCAGTGTTCCTCCGTTAGTTTTGGCAATGGTAATGTATTTCTGAAACAACAAAATAAAACATTATGATATTATCACTACATATATTATTATTTAATTTCTTCTCAGCTACCACAATTAGTAGTATAGTTAACTATACTCTATCCGTGGAAAGAAGTTAGTATAGCGATCTCTGTTACATAATCCCATACAAATGATAGAGACAAAAATCACAGTGGGCCCCAACAATTATGAGTCACCAGCCAATTACAACTTATTACATCCCGGGACGCACATATCCTAGTTTTTATCCCGGAAAATCAGAGTTCCCACGGGATTTTTAAAGGCCCATCCGTTTAACCGATTTATGAGATTTCTGATACTATTCCGAGGAAAATATAAAAAAAATGACTTTATACTTTGACGTATTTTTTTTTTACAACTGACCCAAACAAACTTCATACTCGCTGATCGTTCTTCTCTGTGCTGGGGGCAATACTCAGAGAAACTTTCAGCTTTTATAAAATAACGAAGGCCTGGCACGCGCTCTCCTTCTATGAGGAAGATTAAAAGATATAACCATATTGTATTGATGGATACTTACGTAACTTTAAACAAGTGCTCGAAATCAGTTTTAGGGTTAAAAGCTCCGAAAAATTGTGGCAGTAAGGTTCTCATAGTGCAAATTTTGTCCATTTGTGTCTTGGCGCGTTCTATTGATCCCTTGCATCCGAGTATTGTGGTCTCCAAATAAGCTCTTTCTGTAACAAGGGAAAAAAGTTACATAAAATAATTTAGTTGGTTCAGAAATCTTGAAAAAATCGGTGTAAGTACATATTTACCAAAAACATTGATGTTGTAAGGGCGCCTCTAAACTTGCCACCACTTGCGACATATTTGAAGGCGCCCTTAAGTGTACATTTATGGATTTATGGATATTCGTTCGTAGAATAAACTTAATAAGTATACATTAAAACCTGCATGAAAGTGAAAAAATCATCAAAATTGGTTCATCTGTTTTTGATAAAATTATCAAAATTGTTTCATTGATCACATGGGTAATCTTTTTTTTTGTAGGTTAAAAATATCTCGGTTGGGTCTTTCCCATGGGCTATAGCCGATTATGTCTATGAACTTACTCTACTACGAGGTATAATAAGTAGGACCTACTCATGTGGAGTAGGTACGCCTTGCATCAAAATAAGTTCCGAAGTTTTTGTGGAAAATTATAACAAACAATTTTTTCTTATACTCATCGTTGTGAGAAACAAAAGGTCTGAATAGGTTTTTTTGTAACAATAGCGAGTTAAATACCGGGTCAGCCACCTTACTAATGTGCGTTGATTGAGTGGAGGCGAGCGGAGCGTAGACACGTGTTTCTAAGGGTGCGTACACATGTGGCAAGTGCGCCTCGAATGGTGCTTGTTTGCCAAATGGTTGTGAGTTCCACGCATCAAATGCTTAATTTTTGAGCCTCGATAGCTCAACGGTTGAGGAACGGACTGAATTCCGAAAGGTCGGCGGTTCAAACCCCACCCGTTGCACTATTGTCGTACCCACTCCTGGCACAAGCTTTACGCTTAATTGGAGGGGAAAGGGGAGTATTAGTCATGATTAGCATGGCTAATCATGACTAATACTCTTTAATATTCTTTAAAAAAAAAAATTGAAACGATCCGTTCGCGCACTGCTCCTGCAAAACCTGAGTGCTAGTTACACGCCGCGCGAAAACTGCGCAAGCGCTGCATGCAACGCGTGTGCTTGCTTCCTCACGCCACCACCCGCATATTCGGGTTTACCCGCTCACTTTGTTTATGTTATAAACATATTTAATTGTATGTAAAAGGTAAAAGTGACTGACTGACTAAGTGACTAACTAATTAACTGACTAACTGACTGACTGATTTATCAACGGATAGCTTAAACTACTAGACAGTTTGGGCACATAGCTATTATGACGTAGACATCCGCTAAGAAAAGATTTTTGAAAATTCAAGCCCTAAGGGAGTAAAATAGGAATTTGAAATTTGTGTACTCCATGTGGATGAAGTTGCGGGCATAAGTTAGTTAGTAAAAAAAATAGCAGATGCTGCACTTAATGAATGCGCGCCTTACGTGAGTTGTAAACCCTTACGCTCGGTCGACTAGTCGCAAGTCAAATCAATCGTCGGCAACTGTGAAAATTTATAATTTAATATAGAAATATAGAAATCGCAGTGTGTATGCGCACGCAATCGCAGCGACTGCGCATATACACACTACGACTTTCATATAAATTACAGATTGGGGCACGAAACAGTTGCAGTAACTGCACGTGCAGCACGAATCCTGTGCATTCGCACCAATGTGTTCGCACCTTTAGTTTATAAAGTACAAGCGGACATTGTTTATTATTTACAAAAAGATACCTAGGTAAACCTCCCCAAAAAAGGTAAAGTCTCCTGTAACGAAAATATTTAAACAACGGTCTGACCTGAGGGTACAAATGAAATTCCAGGAGCGTAAATACCTGAGTATGTTAACCTAGCAGATAGGTATGCTAAAACCGCAAAAAGTACAAAGTCTTCCATCAGAAAGGTACATATGCACATAGTTAATGAGCTAGTTTTTTTGCCCTTTCAAAATTTTGTATCCATCTGATCTTCAAAACAAAACTAATGTCGACGGCACTTTCGCCAGCATGTAGGGAACTAGCGGCCTATGCAAGGAGTGACCTTAGTAAAACAAAGGGTCCGTACAGGATTTTTAATTAGCCTAAATCCACGAGAAAGTAATTTATTCATAAAAAAATTAAGGCCGCATTTTGTAGTTCAAAGGTTTTTATAAAGTCCCGGATGAAGATAAAAAATCCACCGACATTATAAAGGCAGTATTTAACAACCGCAAAGGGTGAGATAGGGTAAACGCTGCCTACCCAAGGGCTTCAATAAAGAATCTAATATCACTCAAGTCGGGGCCCAACAATTGCGCCTCATGAATTTTAACGAGACATTTTCTTTGCGACGCCTAAAGTGATCCTGTGGTTAATACAGCACCTGAGAAGCGTGAAGTGTAGACGATTATATGTAGTAAGAAGGCAATTTTGTGCATTGTATATTTTAAAATAAACTCTGAGTCAATTTACCCGCAAGACGAAATGTTTACGGACAAAGTTTGTCTAGTAAAATGATGCTGACTCTACACAAACAAGTCCTGAGGGTTTTTTTTTGATTATATACCTTTTTAGGGCTGTGTTCCACAAATTCACGGTTTTAGAATTTTTTTCTTTACTTGTGCTATAAGACCTACCATTGTTTTTGATAGGTACCTTTCATGATTTTAGCTCAACGGAAAGAAACCTATAGGTATTCTTGATAGAGTCGACATATGGACAGACAGACAGACAACAAAGTGATCCTATAAGGGCCCCATTTCTCCTTTTGAGGTACGGAACCCTAAAAATTAAAATTCCTGCGCAAATCGTCGGCTGTATTCGAGAGCTGCGCTCGGTGCGTATCTCGCCACGGACATAAAAACTTTGATGTTAGATCACTAATGTAATTAATGATACTCAAAAAATAATAGCATATTATACTGTATTTGTAACTATCCTTGAAACCATCATTATGACGTTTACCTGCTGATTTATTAACAACTATAACGACCAACCACGGTTTCGGTTTCTGTGGAAATTTCAAAAATCCGGCTTTATACCTAACTTGTCTACATTATAAATAGCAAAATTTCAGCTTTCTTGGCTCAAGGATTTGAGCTGAGCGTTTATGAGTCAGTCAGTGAGTGAGTCAGGACTTTATACTTTATTTATATTTGGACGAGAGGATGCCCGCGACTTCGTCCGCGTGGATTTCGGTTTTTAAAATCCCTTAGGAACTCTTTGATTTTCCGGGATAAAAAGTAGCCTATGTCCTTCCCCGAGATGTATCCAATGTCTGTACCAATCATTAAAAACGGTTCAGCGGTTGGGCCGTGAAAACGTAGCAGACAGACAGACACACTTTCGCATTTATAATATTAGTAAGTATGGATGATTTAAAACTTTTTCGCAAATTCAAACTGGCATGGGTAACCTATAACAGTTTTTAGATAGACGTGTACCTACTTACAAAATCATTAGAACAATGGCCTTTTAAATTTTTGAGGGTTGACGAAGAAGCTATGCCGAACAGAATTAAATAATATCTAATATTATAATTATAATTAATTAATTATTATAAGGATGCCCGCGACTTCGTCCGCGTGGATTTAGATTTTAAAGATCCCGTGGTAACTGTTTGATTTTCCGGGATAAAAAGTAGCCTATATCCGTCCCCGGGATATAACCTAATCCTATACCTTTCGTCTGAATCGGTTAAACTATTGGGCCGTGAAAAGGTAGCAGACAGACAGACAGACTTTCGCATTTATAATATTAGTATGGATTAAGAACAATGTACAAATATCTTTAGCGAGTCACATTACAAGCCAAATTAAACGAATTTTTATGGAAAATACCACCTTAAAAAACACGCTAAGTAATCTTTATAGCAAAGTTGGGAAGCACCGCAGTCCACTTTTGTTTACCTTATTCTCATTTTCTTTCATTCAAACTTCTAAATTACCTTTTGCGAAACGTTACCAAATAAATCTCACTCTCTTTGACAAGAGGGCATGTAATTTTCATTTGCGTCAACTGCTTGTTTTTCTAAATTAAAGCCTGTGTGTTTTGTTAATTATGCAGGTACTGTCCAGAGACGGCTGTTACAGGTATTTTTGTAACGTTACCAAAGTTTTGTTATGTTAACGTTTAAAATAACGATACCCATACATCCATTATTAACGTTATCTTAGAGATACTATTATTCGGTAACTACATTTATACCCGATATCTACCTCACGATGCCGTAGGCAGGTACCTGTACCAAGTAGCATCTTCGCTCAACGCAAAATCATAAGATCTGATTATAAATGATTGAACATCATTTGATGATGATGTGCCATGATATGCCGCTATTGTATTCACCACCTACCATATACTTAAACAACAAAATACTGGAAACAGCTCGCAACAACAAAGGCTTGACTCGCATTTTTTTTTTGTATTTTTTTTAATTATTATTATTATGCGATCACCTTGAAGGCAACAAAGTTCATAAGAAACTAGAGTTTTAATAACCGAGTTAAAAGAAGATTATTATCGTAATTATTCATAACTAGCTGACCCGACAGACTTCGTCCTGTCAAAAAGATTTGTAATGTGGCAGTTTTTGTGCCTACGTATTTTAAAAAATTCTCCTGAACAGAACCGTTGACGTTAGGAACACACCTACATTGCTTAGACAACAGTGAGTGCTTGTAATTTAATATGAACTTTATACCATAGCAATAAAGCTCAAATTGACTACGTTTTAGTTAGAAATCATTTGTATGGGAAAAAGAAAAGGGCTATTTTTAGGGTTTTTCCAGCAATAATTCTAATTTTTCTCGCCGTAAAAACCATCCTTGAACTTCAACGAACATTTAAAAAAAAGATTTGGCCAAATTGGTCCAGGCGTTGTTGAGTTATGCGCTTACCAACACATTTTGCGATTCATTTTTATATTATAGATTACACAGCCTATACTATTTAAAGTCGGAATAATTCTCACTGTAAAAATTAAGGATATTAAACTGTCAATGGACGTCTCGTTCGAAAAGATTTTATCGATAAATTAATTAAGTACCTACTTACAACGCATGGACCTATAATTTCTGCGGTGTTTTTTACTTTGATGAAAAATTAATGAGCCGATGTTAAAAGTGCCCGCGAAAAATATCCAGTATCCAGGAAAATATCCAGATTGAGCATCTATTTGTTATTTATTAACCCCTGACCCCAAAAAGAGGGGTGTTATAAGTTTGACGTGTATATCTGTGTATCTGTTTGTGGCTCGTATCGTATTGTTATCGTAGCTCCTAAACAAATAAACCGATTTCAATTTAGTTTTTTATTTTGTTTGAAAGGTGACTTGGTCGAGAGTGTTCTTAGCTATAATCCAAGAAAATCGGTTCAGCCGTTTGCAAGTTATCAGCTCTTTTCTAGTTATTACTGTAAGCTTCACAATTTGTCGGGGGTGTTATAAATTTTTAATTTACACTTGTTCAAAGATCAATTTACAAAAGCATTATGCCACTATAAAAGTAATTGCAGACCCGCGCATTGCTGGAGCAATGAATAATTAATTAATGAGTAGGTGAGGTAAAATTTACAATTTTTAAGTATGGCTACATCATCATTTGTATACCTAATTACCTATCTAGAGATCTTATTAATTTTACAAAATTAAGATTTCTTCGGTCCAGACCGAATTTGGAATCTAATAGTCCATTCAGAGCCATGCTCTATTAATTATGGCAGTTTAGAGTTTAAGAAATAGCCAAATGCATAGTGTTTTTTTTCGAAATAAATGCCATTTTCGTAATTTTCGTTGGCCGACCTCGGAGTATTTCAACGGATTTTTCTCTGCGAATTTCGAGCTTGGAAATATAAGTAGGTAAGTATAAGCTACTGTAATATACCTAGAAATAATCTAGCAATATTGCAAACAATGAAGCTTATTATTATTAATTATTTATTTGTAATATCTTATTTCGATAGGATAAGTGTAAAATATCGATGTATTTTAAAATCATCTGCCGTCCGTCCGCCGATCTGCGCTGGCGCTTACTGGTTGACGAAAATAATTGCCCTCGCCATTTCACAAAAATATATTAACAGGGCTCTCTCCGTCACTCGTATCCACTCGTTTCATACAATCGTAGTTCCAATTTCATTTGAATACTAGCTGATGCCCGCAGCTTCGCCCGCGTGGATTGGTCAGATCCCCTGCAGCATCAGGATTGATGAGTTGGACTCCAAATTTTTTATGAAACAATGTCGCAAAGTTCCTCTATCGATTAAAAAAGAAATGACGCAAATCGGTTCAGAAATCTCGGAGATTTCGGTGTACATAGGTAGAAAAACACAACTCCCTTTTTGAAAGTCGGTTAAAAAAGTAGCCTATTTTACGCCCTGGTCAATCCTTTGACTTGCCTGTGAAAGTCCCGTCAAAATCGGTTCAGCCGTTCCAAAGATTAGCCTTTTCAAACAGACAGACAGACAGACAGACAGACAGACAGACAAAAATTTTAAAAACGTGTGATTCAGTTATGGTATCGTTCAAATAACCATATGAGCTTAATATGAGGTAGTTATTTCGAAATTACAGACAGACACTCCAATTTTATTTATTAGTATAGATTAAGCAACCAAAGTCCATGAAATTTTGCAGACATATTCTAGAAACTAATATCTGTGTCTGTGGTGTTTTAGATTTTTCTAAAAATATGAAGTTTTAAAATTACAGGGGCTCAAAGATTTGTATGTAAATTTTTAAGACCGCGTAACTTTGAAACCGAATATTTTAACAGAAATCTGGAAAACCACAGACATAGATATTAGTTTCTAGAATATGTCTGCAAAATTTCATGGACTTTGGTTGCTTAATATTCAAATGAAATTTGAACTACGATTGTATGAAACGAGTGACGGAGAGAGCCCTCTTAAATGTTATTGCAAAAGTGTATAAAATAATCCTACCTACCTATTTCCATATTTTTTTTACAAATATACAAGGCGATTATTTTAACCTACACCAAAGCAGTCGTAAAAATAAAATTGAGGAAATAATTACGATTTCCGCTTTTGCAAAATTAGGTAGAGCTTAAAAAAATATCTATAGTGAGGTAAGTAAATACAGATAAATAAATAAATTATTTTTAAAACCACAGATTTATGTACATACTAGCTGTTGAATGCGACTTTGTTTGCGTGCATTAGGTCTCTAAAAATCCTGTGGAAACTCTATAATTTTCCGGGATGAAAAATCACGTCCATTCGTCGCTCTGTTGCGATGTGTTTGAAGGTCAAACCAACAAACCAGCAAACAAACACACTTTTGCATTTATAATATTAGTAAGTAGAGATTGTCTAATCTCCGGATACAAATAATAAGTTCGCTGCTTTAATGATGCTCGCGACTTCATCTGCGTTTTTAAAAATTACGTGGGAACTCTGATTTTCTGCGATAAAAAGTACCTTATATCCGTCTCCGTGACGCAAGCTGTCTCTGTTCCAAAAATTTGGTAATTTCGTCCACGTTCAAAATCGGTTAAACGGATCCGAATGGACCGTAAAAAGATAGCAGATAGACAGACAGATACACTTTCGCATATTTTATAATGGTCAGTGTGGGACGACCTCCAGCCCGCTGGACCGATGACCTGAAGAAGGTAGCGGGGAGTGGGTGGATGAGGAACGCGGAGGACCGTGTTTGGTGGATTGGATTGGATTGGATATTTTATAATATTGCTATGGTTTGCACGAAGGTTGTTCTTTTGTTTGTGACGGCCCTTAACTAAGCACAAGTCTCTTCTCAGAATGAGAAGGTTTCAAATCGTAATCCACGACCGTAACCTTACCTACGTAAAAAGGTACGTAAGGTTTTTTAACCCGACTACGGCAAAGCCAAAAGGAAGGGTCATGATTTTAACAGTCTATGTATGTATGTACGAGTATGTATGTATGTATGTTTGTATCCAGATTCTGTGTGTTTCACCGTAGCGCCTAAACTACTGGGCCGATTTTGATGAATGAGGGGTCAATTGATTGGTACGAAGTTAGCTTATATCCCGGGGACGCACATAGGTTAACTATTTTTATCCCGGAAAAACAAAGAGTTCCTACGGGGTCTTTAAAAACCAAAATCCACCGGGGACGAAGTCACGAGCATCATCTAATATACTCGTATGTATATGTGTTAAATGTTAAAAGAAGGATTTAAAAAAAAATTAACATTTCCTAGTATAATAAATAGAATAAAATAATCTGTATGAAAAACTCTATTAATAGGTACTGAATTAAGTAATTCTTCTAATGCTAATGCGTAGGTACATCATAGCGTGACTAAGTAAAATATGTGCCGACTAATTCTAAAATAAGATAAAAACCGGCCAAGTGCGAGTCAGACTCGCGCGCCGAGGGTTCCGTACTTGGGTGTTTTTTCCGACATTTTGCACGATAAATCAAAACTTTACTATGCTTCAAGAAAAATTAAAATCTGTTTTAGAATGTACAGGTAAAATCCTTTCATATGATACCCGACTTGGTATAGTTATTTTATACCTAATTCTTTTATGTAGAACATCGGATTTAGTAAAATTATTAATTTTTTGTAAACACATTTTTTGTGATGTAACCACAAATTCACCGTTTTTGGATTTATTCCTTTACTTGTGCTATAAGAGCTACCTACCTGCCTCTCATAGTTCTAGGTCAAAGGGAAATACCCTTTAGGGGTTTCTTGATAGACACGACAGACGGATAGACAACAAAGTGATCCTATAAGGGTTTCATTTTTCCTTTTGTGGTACGGAACACTAAAAACTACAAAATATACACGATATACTTCTATCCAATTACTGCAAAAATATTGAAGGATAAAAAATGCATAGTAATTTGTTCTAAAATTTTCTACCATAATTTTCCTGTAGAGCTTTTAGAGATAATAAGCTTATGCCTGCGACTTGGTCCGCGTGGAAAACACCTAACCCCTACTCTTAATTTTTACCCGACTGCGGCAAAACCAAAAGGAAGGGTTATGATTTTAGCAGTATATGTATGTTTGTAACCAGATTCTGTGTGTTCCACCGTAGCGCCTAAACTACTGAGCCGATTTTGATGAATGGTGTTAGGTGTTAATTGATTCGTTGTAAAGGTCCGGGTGACACTGGCTACATTTTATACGAAAAAAATTGACCTAACGGATCTTATATATAAAAAAAAGTGTGGGTTTCCAAAAAAAATTTTTTGCTATTGTATCGAGTGTGATGTTAAATTAAAGAAGAGAAAATTTTGAGTTCATGAGTCTAAAGGTATAACAACATTAAAATATACCAAGCGACAGAAAAACAATTTGTCTCTAATATTTCAGTGTTTATTAAGACGATCGCAGTCGGGTTATAATTTTCAACTTTACCTTGTTATAAATCGATTCCTAGCGAATGTCTACGTCATAATACCTATCTATCTACCTAAAAAAGCATAAACAACATATACCCACGACAGTTATAAATGCCCACGACGACGAAGCGATGGGTAACTCGAATTAGGTACCTACCTAAGTTCTTTGACCTGTCTGCTTCATATTTTCAATTCAATTTTAATAGCCTAGACGCTATTTGACATCTGACCTCAACAACTCATTTAAATATCATTAAAAAAATCAATACATTGTAGCACACTTTACTCCAATATTACCTAGGTACCTATAGGTGATAAAAGTCAACAAACACAATGTATCTAATATTGTCTGAGATTACGTATGTTTAAATAAAAACCGAACGTGTAGTTCTTCATCGTTAACACATCTTGCCAAAATAGACCTACTAGCACATGGTTGAACTACCAGATATTTTGGGTCGCCTTTTTCATCAACCATTATAAAAATACTTCATGGCATTAAACAGGTGCTATAAAGTGTGAAGCTTGAATTTTTATAAAGTAGGTACATTTTCCGGTAGTTATTTACTGAAAATAAATAACTGTCTAACGAAAAATTGCTTTTGCGAAAAAAATAATTTATTAAATCTAATGTTTTACATAAAAGAGTTAGGTATATCTTGTACGACGGAACCCTTCATATGCGAGTCAGACTCGCACTTGACTGGTTTTTTAAAGTCCCATGACATAATATTATGTTTTTGTATCCAAAAGTAAAGCTATTGCAGTGCCAAATTTCATCAAGATTGATTTAGTGGTTGAGCCGTGAGAAGATTAAAGATGTAGATAGAAATATGACATCTAAATAATATACAAGTAGGTATAAATTAAAAATTTATAACACCCCCGACAAGTGAAGGTTACAGTAACTAGAAAAGAGCTGATAACTTTCAAACGGCTGAACCGATTTTCTTGGATGATAGCTAAGAACACTCTCGATCAAGCCACCTTTCAAACAAAAAATAAACTAAATTAAAATCAGTTCATTAGCTACGATGCCACAGACAGATACACAGATACACATGCAAACTTATAACACCCCTCTTTTTGAGTCGGGGGTTTAAAGGAAAAGCTGACTGACTGAATGATCTATCAACGCATAGCTCAAACTGCTGAACGTAGATATCCGCTAAGAAAGGATTTTTTCGGATATAAAAATTTAACCCTTAAGGGGGTAAAATAGGGGTTTAAAGGGTGTGTAGTCCACGAGGACAAAGTCGCGAGCATAAGCTAGTGCTTTATAATAGTCTAGATCACTTATTATTTTAACAGATCATCTTCGCCGGCATTCAGTAGTAAGCCACCGAACCAATGTTGATATCTAATATAGCTCGAATATTCTGGAGTCAGATACTTACTGGTTACTTCAAACCGCGCGAAAATATTATCTCTAGACATCTTATTAAGTAACGCAAAATAGTAAAAAAATTAAGTAACCAAAAATAACTTACTGAAATCCTTCTTATTAAAATGTGATTGTTTCTGCACCCATTCGTTAAGAATGTCCACAGCATCTTTCATGCTCCCAGGTTTTTCCAATCCAAACTCTTTGCGAACATACTGCAGTGTATCTGGCTTGGTCTCGAGGATCTTGTCTTTGGGTAGGAACTCCATTTTGACTACAAAACCATACGGCTCGATCGCATTGACTGAACTGAGCCAAGATAACACTTACACGCACCTCGTTGATCGTGAAATGTAAAGACCGTAGTGATTATTATCAGGTTTGGCCACTTTATTATTTCGCGAATCCTTGTGCATGGTTCAAAAACCTTTCGATTTTGATGGCATGCTGTTCTTGTCTCTTTCGTTTGTGACAATATATTTGCCCTTGCCCTGATTTACTTTCACAAAATGGTGTAAATATGAGTAATAGTGATATAATTGTGCATATTGCGGGTGCATCAAGCGAAAGCGGAAAAAGTGTGAAAATCCCTATAATATTATTAACAACCGAGCCGAAGGCGAGGATATTAAAGAACGCGGAGAGTGCTGCACTTGTAGCATAAATAACTAATAATGACCAGAAAATAAAGGGTTCCCACGGGAATAAAAACAGAGTGAACCATGTTAAAAACAAATAAATTATCCACGTGAAGGTGCACAGATAAAAACTAACCAACGATGAAATCTTAAAGAAGAGCTTAATAGATTTAACTTTTTATACAATTTCAGATTGAGAAGAAATTGTATAATTTTTATGTATCGTAATTCGTACCTACTCTCATTCGTTACGAAGGTCTGACTATGACTGTATACTGATCAAAATATAGTATAATTTGATACTGATGGTCATAGATGCAGTCTAGGTACATTGTTGCAGAGTCTAACGCTAACTACGCATTTGTCGACTACCTAGAGATTTTGGACCGAATTTCTGTCAATGTTTAGTTCTACTGATAGCCTATGATCCGCCTAAAGGTTGACGTACAAAAGAGAGGTCTCTGGGAGATTAGGTTTTTATCTGAAGTCAAAAGTTCAATTTAGATTAAAACATTCTGGAATTAATGCGTCGCCCAATTCTACCGCATTATGCCTCGAACCCACGTCCGTCGGATATTCGTGACCGATAGATTATACAACAAAATGGTACAAAGTGCGGATCTAGTTTAAATTATTAATAATTAAATTACATACAGAGAATCTACCAGTTTAACCATTAGGTTTAACCATGTACCAGTTTAACCATTAGGAAATGAAATGAAATGAAATGAAATTTATTTATTTGCTAAATATGCGTGGTTAACAAAGGTCTTATAATCTAAAATAGTCCCTGCATATTTACTGAAACTTCAGTATGCAAATATTAATAATATACTCTACAGGTATTTTTTATTTGTTTAAACTGGATATATGCACTACCTAATGGTAGTGCATATTATCTTTAAAAATTCTAATTTATGGATTAATTAAAATAATCATCTTATGTTAAAACTTTTACGACAGTTTTTATTAGCATTTTCAATGTCAAAGTTTTTACTGTGCATTTGCTAAGACATCATTACTTACATTGTGTGTATTACTTAAATTGTGTTTATAAAACATCCGCTAAACATATTTTTCCTTTTGACTAAGTTAACTGGGCTATTTATGCTTCGGTTAAGAACTTTGTTTCTGTCCTCTGTGCATTGTATAAAGAGCTTAGTTCTCAAACTCTCAAATCGAATTATGATCAAAAGAGCTTTTACCATCATAGGAATAAATATTCCTGCACTCAATGAGCTAGTAAAGACTAGCCGTGTGATGGTAAGAGAAGTGATGGATTGACACTGGTTTCCTGTGAAATCGGATGGGTAATGTAGCACGCAATGTGCATTGATATACTGGCCCGTTGTCATATCAGGAGATAGCATCAAGACCGGGAGCCGCAGCAGAATCGATGAAACCGGAAAACTTATCGAGAGTTAGGTACATTTTTGTTTCGTTTGCCGTGGAGACCCTAGGGTCATGGAACTCATGGAGTCTTAGTGCAAACATTTTGACGAGACATTTCACCGCGGTTGATATGACCGCGCCTCAACTGGTGACACAAGGGCTGGCTCATTTTTTGCGCAAAGGATCGGCCGGGCTGTCCACGTGGAAATGCAGCTAGTATTCTTGGCATCATACCACGCGTATGATGATTTGTATATAGTATAGATATAGTTAGCTTTAAGTTTTACTGTACCTAATATTCTCAATAATTTTTTTTTTCTGGAGTTAGTTTTTTTTTAAACTAGACAAACTTATGGACATATTTCAAATCGATTAAATATTGAAACTCGACTACTTATATTATTTAGATTTCAGTCTAAAGTTCAGGCTTTTTTGGCTCTTACCTACACAATAAATAATTATATTGTATTAAATCGACATTTTTTTTGTCTAAGCGTAGACCATGCGTACGTTAATGATGTAAAAAATCATTATTTTGAAATTAATAATACTAAATACTTAATTAATGTGATGACGATTCCGGAATGAAGAATAAGGAAATCAAAGCTTGAATATTTTCGTTGAAGCGGGAAAAACGATGGATTTTAACCGACTTATCCAAATAGGTGGTGGTTCTTAATTCGGCCCGCCAAGAAAATCATGATTTCAATAACTAAACGCTTTCAATAATAACTTATTAATCTTCATACTATCCCTATGAGATCAGTGTCAGTCAGTTTTATTCACCGAGATTAGTGCTATCATCTCGGTTGGTTACCGAAGTTAGCCAAGTAACAATTTAATAGGACAAGTATAAATTAAAAATTTATAACACCCCCGACAAGTGAAGGTTACAGTAACTAGAAAAGAGCTGATAACTTTTAAACGACTGAACCAATTTTCTTGAATTATAGCTAAGAACATTCTTGATCAAGCCAAGCCACCTTTCAAACAAAAAACTAAATTAAAATCTGTTCATTAGTTTAGGAGCTACGATGCCACAGACAGATACACGGATACACAAATATTATACACGTCAAACTTATAACACCCCTCTTTTTGGGTCGGGGGTTAAAAAGGTGACTGACTGAATAATTACAAGCAAATTTTTCAAAGATATACAAACAAATCTTTGAGCCCATGTAACTTTTTTTTTTTCTCTCGTCTGGCTTTTACAATGATTAATTAGCCAATATCAAGTTTGTAGTTAATTGTAACAAGTTAGTTAAACTATACAAGTATGGACCCCGTCTGTGCCGGCGCTCACCGACATACGCACGGCACCCCCTTAGAGCGCTTTCCAGTCAGTTTTTACAAAAAAAACAATCCAAAATGTCACAACACGCGCGCCAGCAAACGCCACCACAGACGAAGTCCCCCATGTAACTTTGAAACCATTCTTTTTTACGGCAACTTGATAAACTATATACACAAATATTTGTTTGTAGAACGTATTAACAAAACTTCATTGAGTTTGAATGATTAATATTCATATGAGGACCAAACTATGTTTGCATGGAAAGCGATGGGAACTTTCTAGGTAACTTCTCTAAGTTTGTGTGTTAAGAGCTTAAGATAATAAAGTGAATACCCGGCTGAGTTTTTCTGAGCTCATTTTCCGACCCTGGACGTGTTTAAACCTCTCGTAGCTTTGGTTTTATGTAGGTAGCTACCCTACTTGTTTGACTTTCAAAACTTATATTATTTTGAACAAGTGTAAAATTTATAACACCCCCGACAAGTGAAGGTTACAGTAACTAGAAAAGAGCTGATAACTTTCAAACGGCTGAACCGATTTTCTTCTACAGCTAAGAACACTCTCGATCAAGCCACCTTTCAAACAAATAAAAAAATTAAAATCGGTTCATTAGCTTAGGAGCTACGATGCCACAGACAGATACACAGATACACACGTCAAACTTATATTATGTGCTTAATAAATGATGCCCGCCCAACTGTGGCCGGGTCTTTAAAAATCCCGTGGGGCTTTTTGATTTTGAAAAAAAAACTTATAACATTCCTCTTTTTGGGGCGGGGGTTAAAAACAAATTAATTATTTAGTTTCTTGTTGGATAATTTTCGTACATATACTCGTAGCTCTACCTACCTATTAGCGGATACCGGCGTGTCTACTACGCTAAAAAAATAATGTGTCAAATGCATTGTTTCATGACCTATCTTCGCATTATTGCCTTCTTAATGAAACTAGTTTGGGGCACATCGGTTGGATGGTTTCAAAGTCTATAAGTACGGGCATGGTTAGAAACATTTTTTCTGTTTTATAGTAGAAGAAGATAGATTACGTCATAACCACTGAATATAGAATACCTCTCCAGGAATCGTCGCGTCGTCGCCTCGTGTTGTAAGAAAACATAGGTCATAATTAAAAATTAATTATTTGCCACTTATAGTGTTTTATAAACTTCAGGCACGCAAATGTAATCGCAGCGCAAATTATAACATGATCTTGATTATTTTGATCTGCACTCAGAATTCTAGTAGGATTACAATATAACTTTTCATATTCCTAATGTTAGACTTAACCTACTCAGACGTATTTACTTACTAACATACAATAAAATCCCATACATAACTCCCAACACGTGCTTTACCTACATAAATAATGAAAGATCATTTAAGCTCCATTTCAAAACATGGCCAAGAACATATATTTTTCTTTTTTTTAGGGTTCCGTTGCCTTATCTTGTAGTTTTAGTGATTTAGTATTTTTTTAAACAAGCATTGTACTGCAGTGTGCAAATCTCAGGTCAATGCCCTACCTACGACCATTTTAATATTTTTTACAAGATTTAACTACAAATTCGGGGTTTTCAGATTTATTCCTGTACTTGTGATATAAGACCTACCTACCTGCCAAATTTCATGATTCTAGGTCAACGGGAAGTATCCTATGGGTTTCTTGACAGACAGACAGATAGACAACAAAGTGACTCTATAAGGGTTCCGTTTTTCCTTTTGAGGTACGGAGCCCTAAAAAAATTTTGTTTCTACGTGTAAAGTCGGGCGAGCCTACCGCGGCGATTTTTGGTTCGATTTCGCGGGCAAAAACTAGCGAGTAATAATATAAGAACATAAAATACCTAACGAAAACCAGAAATCTGTACGCAGCACCAACAATAGATACTTAGGTACCTCCCACCTATAAAAATATTTTATAAACCTTGATAGTAATGACTGTAATAAAACCCATCCTAATTGATGTTTATCTATGCGATTTTTTTTAAATATAGAGGAAGCTAATATTCGCCTTTATGCACATAATCTTTTTGTTTTTTAGGGTTCCTTACCTCAAAAAGAAAAAAGGAACCCCTGATAGGATTACTTCGTTGTCTGTGTGTCTGTCGTCTCTCTGTCGGTCGTGTCTGTCAAAGTAAATGTGTAGTATAGGGTACTTCCTATTGACCTTCGAAGAAAAATCCGAAAAACCGTGAATTTGTGGTTACATCACAAACAAAACGCGAGTCGGACTCTCATTCAAAGGGTTCCGTATTGTACAAGATATACATACATACCTACTTAACTCTTTTATGTAGAACAATAGATTTAATCACTCAATAAATTAATTTTTTCGTGAGCATAATATACCTAAGTTTTTTTTTTCTTAGGATTGAACTCCTACTAGTTTAACTTAGTTAAGCATATAATATTATAGGAAGGAAGTAGGTACCTACCTACCTATGAAAATATAATATTGCAATGGTAGCAATAAGAAACCAGGAAGTTTTTCAGCTATTTTGGCAATGCAATTTAAATAAAATACAATACTTTAGTAAAAATTAAATCAAGGTTTGTTACTTGAATTACTTGGGAAAAACCTTTAAAACTCCTTTCCGGAAAGGAACTAAATAGGTAGGCATGTTTAGTTCACTAACCGATTCAATTTTTGCACGAGGCTGTAGGTAAATAAGTAATTAAAGCAAGGTTTTAAATTATAATACTTATTAAAACTACTCTGGAAATAATGTGTCCTCAGAGACAAACCAGGTAAATCAAGTTAAGCAAGGTATAAGTAAAGCAAGTTGTTTACTGAACTACAATACTTAATATGAGCAACATTATTAACTCATCGCCGGCCCACTACTGAGCACTGGTCTCCTCTCAAATTGAGAAGGGGTTAGGCCATAGTCTACCACGCTGCGCACTGGCCAAGTGCGGATTGGCAGACCTCCTCAGACTCACACCTTTGAGAACATTATGGAGCATGCAGGTTTCTCACGATGTTCAGCGTTTAAACAAGTGATATTTATAACTCAGTACTTACTTAAAATGCACTTAAAATTCCAAAGGTTAGAGGTGCCTGGGATCGAACCTCCGACTCCCTTGTCTTAACCACTAGACTATCATTGCTTCTGTCGCAATATTTTGTTAGGTAATTTCAATTCGTGATCTTCCATCCTGACTTGTTTAGCTCAGCAATACCTACATACCTAGGCATGTACTCCTGCAGCATCAACGCAGGAAAAACGAAATTCGGATTATGTTAAGAATAGATAAATACTATGCTTAAGAATAAAACCTGTCGCAATAGGTATTAATAAAATTATACTTAACCTAAAAAAAATATTAGCAATGAAAGTAATAATATTGCTAGATGATGCCTACAACTTCTCGCCTGGATTTAGGTTCTTTACTTGATTTTCCGGGATAAAAAGCATCCAGTCCGTCTCCAGCGTGCAAGGTTTCCCTCCGCCATAATATTATTTCGTCAAAATTTGTTCAACGCTTGAGCCGTGATACGATAAGACAGACATATTTTTGCATTAAGGTATATATAAGACTAGATGATACCCGCGATTTCGTCCGCGTGGATTTAGGTTTTTTAAAAATCCCGTGAGAACTCTTTGATTTTCCGGGATGAAAAGTTGCCTATGTAAATTTCTCGTATGCAAGCTACATCTGTATCAAACATATAAATCGGTTAAACGGATGGGGCTTTAAGAATCCCGTGGGAACTCTTTGATTTTCCGGGATAAAACTATGTCCTTTCCCGGCATGTAAAATAACTCTGTACCTTTTATTAAAATCGGCTGTGAACAGCCAGCAGACAGACAGGCAAACAGACGGACACACTTTCGCATTTATAACATTAAGTAGTATGGATTATTAGGTCTTGCAGAGATATTATGTAGGTATTAAATGTGTTTTTAATCGAAAAGTTTCAAAATAAGTAAAATGATAAATACTTATTCTTTCAACTACAAAAGGTAGCGAAGGTTTTACGGAAATAAACTACCTGGTAGGTATATACCTACTGCATAATATTTTGCGGTTACATTCGTACTTGATGCGTATCAATATCAGGGCCAAATGTTAATAAAATACTTAATATTATGTGTTTCGGATAGTAAAATACTTAATAATATCATGTATTTCGGATACTGGATTGATTTTATATAATATACGTGGAAATGGCGAAGTACAAAATATAAAGGCTGATCCATATTTGCGCACAACGTGCATCATAACAACAAAATGTTGACGAGTCCACAAGTTTTTTAGGCATGTGCTTACTGCGATCATACCGAATAGTACGTGATATTGCAGGCTAAGGTAGTGCGTGCATGTTTAGAAGGTGCCTACTCACTCTTCTTTTCAGGTCCCAAAGCCAGAAGAGCATTCAATTCTAAGAGTGCGTAGTAGAAACGAGGCAGCGAATCGCTTCGTCCGACTCCGTGGCATTCTCTGAGAAGCTTTCTGCAATTTATTTTCCTTTTAAATCAGCTATCGATGAATAGACTCTGGAGATATGGTGCTGCAGGCAAATGATACGAGTCATCTTAGCATTCACAAAAGGAATGGCGAATGCAAAAGCACTCATGTTTCTTGTTAAATAGTTATATATAGCAGGAATAAGTGGCGAAGTGGTGGGGCAAATAACATCTGCCCCAAAAGACGTCACTTAATGATGACCACAACCACTCTAAGAGTGCCAAGAACAAAAACAAAGGTAAAGTGTAGATTATATTATCTACATCATGTTATGAGTGACTTGATATAATATTAGTAGTAAAATTGTGTTGACGACTTAGAAGTAAAAGCAGCAAAGAATTTTAATAACCATTCATGAACAAAAGGTTGTTAGAGCACTTCTCTGTTAATAGAACTTAGGAGGAATGTTGTGGCACTTTTATTAGAGCTCGACTGTACATCGTCAAAGGGGAAACACGAAGGAATTTTAAGGGCTTGGAATTATCAACATGGTAGGACTTGAAAGCCTGCTCACCTACAAGGCAAATTTTTAAACTTGGCATAAAAATGTACCAACGTTGAAAATAGTGTAAAACCACTAGAGTCTAGACACGAAAATTCTTTTTGTTCTGCTTTAAAGTTGCACAAATTAGGTAATTTATAAAGCATACTAGCTGATGCCCGCGACTTCGTTCGCGTGGATATAGGTTTTTAAAAATCCCGTGGGAACTCTTTGATTTTCCGGGATAAAAAGTAGCCTATGTACTAATCCATGGTATAATCTACTTCCATTCTAAATTTCAGCCAAATCCGTTCAGTAGTTTTTTGTGAAAGAGTCGACCAAGCTGTGGTTTGGCTGTGGTCTTGTCATTCGTTGCGTTGTTAATTTACTGAACTAAATCACTGTTATGCAATTTTGCTATGAATTTTTTGTGGAGTGTTTTTAATTATTCCTAGTTAGCCTTCAATTGCGATCTCATCTAATGGTAAGTGATAATGCAGTCTAAGGTGGAAGTGGACCAATTTGGAAGAGGTATGGTAGTTTTATTAAACCTATGCCCCTTTATCGGTTCATCTGTTTCGGAACTACGGTGCCACAGACACTGACACAAATAGTCAGACACATACGTCATACTTATAGCACCCCTCTTTTTGAGTCTGGGTTAACAAAGTACAGAAATCTTTTGTGTGTAGATTCATAATATTATTGTAACATTTTGTTTAAAAAAAGAGTAAGTACCTACCTATTGCCCAACTGCTGAGTTACTTGCCGGCTTTTCTCAGTAGAAGCTTCTTTCCTAATCGGTGATAGAGTCTTGGCCTATAATAAGTGGCCATACCATATTTTAACATGATAATATTATATGTACTTAAATAAATGGAGTTTTTTTTTTGATGAATTGTTTCTTTTTTTATTGGATGTTAGCCGATGCCCGCGACATCGTTCGTTTGGATCAAGGTTTTAAAATCCCGTGGAAATAAAAGAAAAACGTTATCACTTTTTGTATGAAAGTTTACAACTAGACGATCCTCTTAACCACTTTATTGCATACAATTAATTTATAAAAATAAAAACTATAAATAATAATTTAATATAATTGGAAACAACATTTTTTAAATACCTATTTTAGAAAAAAAAAAATATTCTTGCTCGTGTAAATATACCTATATATTAGTTTTCTTGTGATTTTCTCTATATTTCAAATAACAACAACAAGGTACTTATTTTGCTTTCTTAAAATATGAGATACTCATAACTTTTAACACAGACGAAATACTGTGCTGTGTGTGTGTAAAATATACTTAATACATCTTATACATCGATGCATCTTAATAACATCAATTTTAGGTAGGTACACACCTTACAACCTATAAGTCAAAAATAAAAGAGCTTTTTACAGTTAAAGCGTTTTTAATGTAGGTACCTATCTACTATAAACGATTGAAATTTACTCGTGAAAGCAAATATTAAAAGCAAGTGGACAGTTACTAAAATCTTATTACATTTATGTCTAAATAAACAGCGAAGTCGTATTGCCTAAAAATTATTTTGTAAATCCGGTTACTATTATTATTCAGCGTGCGCCATGCCCAGCAGTGAAAGTATAGCGGTTGACGAAGACGAAGCAGAAGAACTTTTTTTTTTAATCGACGGTCAGTTTTCTGAATGAACCTGGCATCCCCATGTATTGATCATTGAACTTGTCATCACGTCTATAGTTTTCATTGGTACAGGCGTTTTGCATCTCTTTAAGATATTTCATGAAATGTTCTGAATCCAGTGCTGCTTTTAAGTCACCTGAAAAATAAATTAGATTTAGGTCACATTTAGGTCATAGCTCGCTCGCTAGCCAATGAAAGCCTATGGGCAACTGAGAAAGCGGACCTCGTTGCGTTATTTCGAAAAGCACAACCCGGCAGCTTGGGCCGCCAGCTAAGTAACTCTGTGATCAACATGGAACAATAGCCAATGATCTCATTAGACATTTCTTTTTAATCCATTGAAGGTTTTGTACGAAAAATTATTTTGATACTAGAAAATGCCCGCGACTTCATCCGAGTGGATTTCGGTTTTAAAAGATCCCGTGGGAACTATTTGATTTTCCGGAATAATAAGTTGCCTATGTCAATTGCAGAGACGCAAGCTACCTCGGTTCCAAATTTCATGCAAATCGGTTAAGCGGATGGGTATTTAGGAATCCCGTAGGAACTCTTTGATTTTCCGGGATAAAAAGTAGCCTATGCCCATCTTCGGGATATAAGCTAACTCTGAACCTTTCGTCAAAGTCGGTTAAACTGTTGGGCCGTGAAAAGGTAGCAGACAGACAGACACACTTTCGCATTTATAATATTAACAGGGCTCTCTCCGTCACTCGTTTCATACAATCGTAGTTCCAATTTCATTTGAATATTAAGCAACCAAAGTCCATGAAATGCAGACATATTCTAGAAAAATGGTCGTAAAGCATTTAAGGATATCCTAGCGAGCTATGGTTCATAATTTTCTGTAAGGTTACTTACCACTAAGTTCATCCAATGATTTTTCTTGTCCACCGTAATCGCTGGGCAGAATTTCCTCAGGTAAGTATTTATACAAGGTGTCCAACTTGTTATGAACATGAATTCTTTCAGCCACTTTCTTGCTCAGCGCTGTTTTGAATAATTTAATAAAAGTATCTATCGCTTTCGATGTTGTTATAAAATGGATTCCTTTTACCCGCATTCCGTAACCTTCCTGGAAGAAAATGGAAAGTTGTTCTGTTTATTGATTCATTTAGCCCAACAAATTAGCCCTTGACTGCAACTTGATGGCAATTAGAAGCAGATATAAGAAAATACCCAACCTAACCGTGTTTTCATGAAATAAGTGTCTATGAATGTAATCAAGTGTAAATTAAAAAATTATAACACCCCCGACAAGTGAACGTTACAGTAACTAGAAAAGAGCTGATAACTTTCAAACGACTGAACCGATTTTCTTGGATTATAGCTAAAAACACTCACGATCGAGCCACCTTTCAAACAAAAAAAAACTTAATTAAAATCGGTTCATTAGTTTAGGAGCTACGATGCCACAGACAGATACACACGTAAAACTTGTAAAATCCCTCTTTTTGGGTCGGGGGTAAAAAACAATCAACAACAATCGACGCTTGAGAAAAAAAGTTATTATGTTTTAAGTTGCGATTAATTTATTAGTATGATAATATTGTTTATGTTTATAGTTAGTTACAATAACAACATCAAACTGTCCGTGAAGGGCGACCTGTACTTTGATTTTTAACATACAGGGTGTACCCAGAACGCTAGGAAAAACTTAGCGTTATTATTATACTACCTTAACACCATCTAATGTCGATAACCATTTGCCTTATCTTCTAGTTTTAGTGATTTAGTATTTTTTAAACCCGCATTGTATAGCGTGCAAAACTCGGGTCAATGTCCCACCTATGACGTGGTATTGACTTCGAGTGACCTATGTACGAAACGTTCGTTGACCACCAGCGTCAGTCAGATGTTTTATTTATTAATTAATATTCAGTGAACTTCAAAAAATACAGGGTTTAAAAAAAATCGTAGTTTTTTTATGATATCTTATCAGTAACCATACGATTTTTACGTAACATCCTGTATAGCTAAGTACTTAACAATAATAAATAATTAGCTAATTACTGTGCCTATAAAAAATTGGAGATAAACATTTTTATACTACCTATAGTTTTACCAAAGGTATTTTAAATCCATACTTACTAATATTATAAATGCGAAAGTGTGTCTGTCTGTCTGTCTGCTACGTTTTCACGGCTCAACCGCTGAACCGATTTTAATGAAATTTGGTACAGAGCTAGCTTACATCCCGGGGATGGACATAGGCTACTTTTTATCCCGGAAAAGCAAAGAGTTCCCACGGGATTTTAAATAAACCTAAATCCACGCAGACGGAGTCGCGGGCATCATCTAGTAATGTATTAGATGATACCCACTACTCTGCCCTCGTATATTTCGGTTTTTATAATCCTGTAGAAAGTCTTGTGTTTTCAAATAAAAATAAAGGATAAAAAATTAACTGTATGGAATTAAAAAAAATCAAAAGAAAAATAAAAGCGACTTCAAAAACCACAAAATTTTTTGAATTTTTTTTATTTCACAATTTTGAGTGGCTCCACTGTACTATAAATATGCTATACTCAGTTAAAACCCTACTCGCGAGCAATTTGCTCTTATCCATTGAGGAGTTCTGTTCTCCATCTCCGAAGATATTCATCAGATCTTCACCAAATTTATATGGGACTACCTGCACAGTATACCCTTTCAAACAAAAAAAAACCCAAATCGGTCCAGGGGTCTTTGAGTAATCGGGGAACATACATTAAAAAAAAGATTCCGATGAATTGAGAACCTCCTCCTTTTTTGGAAGTCGGTTAAAAATAAAAATAGAATAATCACAAACATAATCGTATTCATTTTATATGGGAAATGCATGAAAATTGATTACCTTCTATGTATTTAGGTCATGAGCAATCTTTATTAAACTTGTTCCACGACTAAACAAATTAACTGCACTAGGAATGTTTGCAAGGTTGTTTAGGTTAATAGCTTCAATACTCTTATCAATCAGGTGTTAAACCCCCCTTCCACCCTCTCCCTTCTCCTTGTGCTTGCAAAATATTAAGCTGGGACTAATAACAGGTATTATTATTATCTACCTCTATCTACGTACCCATTTTTTTAACCCCCGACCCAAAAAGAGGGGTGTTATAAGTTTGACGCGTGTATCTGTGTATCTGTCTGTGGCATCGTAGCTCCTAAACTAATGAACCGATTTTAATTTAATTTTTTTGTTTGAAAGACTGCTTGATCGAGAGTGTCCTTAGCTCGGTAAAATCGGTTCAGCCGTTTGAAAGTTATCCAGCTCTTTTCCAGTTAGTGCAACCTTCACTTGTCGGGGGTGTTATAAATTTTTCATTACACTTGTACTTTTTTGTTTGTGAAAGCACCTTAGCGCCAAATCTACTGAATGACGAAAAGCGCGGACCATTGCCAGTCTACAGCCATTATTCTAACACTAACCCAGTAATATAATATGACATTATTTGATTGATACTAACCATTATGATTGTTAAAGCTTGCTGCATGTCCACCACATTCATTCCTTTTATCATTTCGTAAATGTTTGTTTCTGTGTAATCGAATACCCCGACTATGCCATTACAGTAGTCATAAGCTTGTACGTACTCACAAATCTGAAAACCATATAAAACTATCATAGTTACTGTTTTAGGAAAACTGTTAAGACTGGCGTATTTATGACTCAAACAGCTATTATATATAGCAGAGACTAGAGAGAGTCATGCTTGATTTGAAGAGATCCATAGAAGCACCAGAGTAATCAATTACAGTAGTTAAAGTTACACACACAAACAACTTTACATGCAAACTTTAATAGCCTTTGCATATAATTGTTTTTGGTTTATAGTTTCTTGGAATGTCTTGGTTTCTTTTTGTTTTGTGTGCAATAAAATCTTCTATCTTTCTAAGGTGGCAATGGACAAGGCACATAATTTCAAGAACCGATAGACATTCGAGTACCAAGGTGTTCGAATAGTCACCCTGCATTGAAAAGTGGTGAGATAGCCCAGTGGTTAAAACATCGACATCCAATTCGGGGCTCCGGGATGGGATCCCGAGCACGCAACTTTAATATTTATGAGTTTCTGCGTATTATGAATTAATTAATTCATTTGTTTAAAAGAAAACATTGTGAGGAAACCTGCGTGCCTGAGGATTCTTCATAATATTTTCAAAGGTGTGTGAAGTCTGCTAATCTGCACTTACGAAGAATGAGTGGTATATGACCTAAGTCCTTCTCATTTTGAAAGGAGACTTGTACTCATTAGTAGACCGAGATGGGTTGAGATGATGATGTCTGAAGCAATGAAGCGACTCGCTTGAGTTGGTGGGGACGAGATAAGATATAATATGTTCTGAACCATCCTTGCAAGAGACTGTAATCCAACAGTCGGTTGAAATGACAACGACGATGACAGAGAATCACTACTAGTTTCAAACCCTTTCGGGGTTCATATTCTCGAACTGACTTGGTTCTGATTTGGTTCAGAACCAAATCCCAACCCAGAAGTGTGACTCCAACATGAACATGCAATTCGCGGTGTTTCATACAGTTCCGTTCTCGCGTTTTGTTTTATTTTTGGCTGAAGGTCGCGTTTTTGTCGAAGATTGCATTTCTACTGAAGCGGAGCGGAGACATGACATGAGGATATTTTCTAATAAATCAACAAATCAATAAAATCACATCATCTCTCGAACTTCTGATTGATCGAAACGCAGCCAAAGGCGTACCTTTTGCACTATCGGAACAGCTTACCATGATAAGGTATCTGTAGAAATCCATGAACCCTGCATCAAATTTTTTGCCTACATTTTTCGCCACTAGCACCCTGTAATGGTCTTGAGTCATTTTCGGTGCTAGAGTGATAATCCTGTAAAAGAAAGTTTCGATGATCCATAAAACAATACAACTCACAGAAAACCTAATATAACCCTAAGAGTGCTTCAGTATACCTCCTTAGATCAAAACAGATCCGTCTCCAAAAGTGGCCCTTTCAGATAGGTATGGCTCATCATGCATATACTTATATCGCTCACCTAGGCAGCAAGCAGCACAGCCCAAACCTTCATAATTAAACTTTATTCTCACAATAATGCCATCAAAGTTTGTTAACCATTTTTAGGGTTCCGTACCTCAAAAGGAAAAACGGAACCCTTATAGGATCACTTTGCTGTCTGTCTGTCGGTCTGTCTGTCTGTCTGTCCATCCGTCCGTCCGTCATGTCTGTCAAGAAAACCTATACGTAAAATATACCTATACGAATGTCGACTTCCCGTCGACCTAGAATCATGTTTGGCAGGTAGGTAGGTCTTATAGCACAGGTAAAGGAATAAATCCGAAAACCGCGAATTTGTGGCTACATCATTAAAAAAAATTAAAATGTGTTCAATTTTCAAAGTAAGATAACTATACCAAGTGGGGTATCATATGAAAGGGCTTTACTTGTACATTCTAAAACAGATTTTTGTTTATTTTTAAGCATAATATAGTTTTTGATTTATCGTGCAAAATGTCGGGAAAATTAGTCGGTGCGCGAGTCTAACTCGCACTTGGCCGGTTTTTGAGCTTACCGAACTTTGATGCTCTCTAGTCTTACACTATTGAAGTGTCAATTTATAGTCGGTAGATGATTACTTACACCTTGTAATTCAGATAGTAAGAACCTCTGTAACATCAAGATTAAGGAGTTGGAACCTCGTTTTACGTCACAATACACTATTGTAATGAAGTTAGTGTGCGAATACCCGTATGTCTGTCTCAATTCAATATACCTAAGTCATTAAAAATTCGTCACAAGGTTTGAATTTTATAGTAGCTATGCTTACCTATATTTAAAATTCAAGCTAAACAAAGCTATCTGATATCATAAGTACCTAATTAAAACAAAAATTTAATACATAATAACAATAAACGAAAAATTTACTTACAATTCATTTATAAGTGTTATTTTCGACAAATCTTTTAAAGGTTCAAAAAACCGAGGCAGTAGAGTCCGGTAGGTAGCTATTTTGTCTAATTTCACTTTCGCTCTTTCCACTGATCCTTTGCTGATGATGATTACCCTTTCTAAATAGCCTTTAGCTAAAAACGTACTCAGAATTAGATGTTGTGTTAATAAAAAACTAATAGGCGATTTTACGAGATACCTAAAACCGATTTTCTTGGATTATAGCTAAGAACACTCCCGATCAAGCCATCTTTCAAACAAAAAAAAACTAAATTAAAATCGGTTTATTATTTTAGGAGCTACGATGCCACAGACAGATACACAGATACACACGTCAAACTTATAACACCCCTCTTTTTGGGTCGGGGGTTAAAAATATTGTATCTGTAGGTAGTTTAGAAATTCTCATAATAAAGCAGTCACTATCGAGCAACTGGTCGTTTTTACTACATTACCTAAATATAATAGGTACTTAATGCATTTAATTAATTAGCTATGTATCTTTTTATTTCAAGCACATCAAATTTTTGCATCATCTGAGGATTTTGTAATTGACTCTACATACTAATATTATAAATGCGAAAGTCTGTCTATCTGTCTGCTACCTTTTCACGGCCCAACTGTTTAACCGATTCTGAGGAAAGGTACAGGATTAGCTTATATCCCGGGGACGGACATAGGCTACTTTTTATCCCGGAAATCAAAGAGTTCTCACGGGATTCCTAAAACCCATCCGCTTAACCGATTTGTATGAAACTTGGTACCTACCGAGGTAGCTTGCGTCCCTGTAATTGTCATAGGCATTTTTTCCCGGAAAATCAAACGGCTCCCACGGGAACTTTAAAAATCTAAAACCACGCGGATGACGTCGCGGGCATCCTCTAGTTCTAAATATATCTATCTCTGCCGTGTATTTAAATTCAAATTCAAAATATTTTTATTCAATTAGAATTTTACAAGTACTTTTGAATCGTCAAGAGCATCTACCACTGGTTCGGAATGCCTTTCCTACCGATTTCCAATAGTTACTTAGGAGTTTAGGACGCTAAACATGCTAGTTAATTAATAGTAGGTAAGTACATAGTAATTATTTCACTCAAGATGATTAAAAATAATTGTTTCCTCATAGTTAGGGCGTTGGATTAGTTATGATTGATGGTTAGTCAAGTTTACTTAAACACATAAGTAGGTAAGTATATAGTTTTATTGCAACTAGATTTTTTAGCCTGGAAGCGAACACTTTTGTAATAAGTTTTACTAGATTGTTATAATTTTACTAGTGTAGTTTAAATATTAGTCAGTGTTATTTTAGTTATAATAACTGATAAGCTTTGCTAAATTATTATATTCTCTGTGTTTTTATTCTGTAAAATTTGCAATAAAGTGGTTTAGAATCGAAATCTATTTTATTTGTGATCTAAACTTTAGATCACAAATAAAACAAACCAATCACATTTAAGTATATTTGGGAGTAGCACCATGTCAGAACATACTGTTTTCATGAAAAAACTCTTGTACATTACTCGTTACAATAAATAGATAGATAGGGCCTCCAATGTAAAACCGGACGTGTCAACTAGGTAGGTACTGTTTGTTACATACTTCTTAATAGGTGTCTAATATATTTACTTAAGAGGGCTCTCTCCGTCACTCGTTTCATACAATCGTAGTTCCAATTTCATTTGAATATTAAGCAACCAAAGTCCATGAAATTTTGCAGACATTTTCTAGAAACTAATATCTATGTCTGTGGTTTTCCAGATTTCTGTTAAAATATTCGGTTTCAAAGTTACACGGTCTTTAAAATTTTCATACAAATCTTTCAGCCCCTGTAATTTTAAAACTACATATTTTTAGAAAAATCTAAAACACCACAGACACAGATATTAGTTTCTAGAATATGTCTGCATTTCATGGACTTTGGTTGCTTAATATTCAAATGAAATTGGAACTACGATTGTATGAAACGAGTGGAAACGAGTTACGGAGAGAGCCCTGTTAATTAGGTAATAATAATTGTCGTGTAATTGTCACGCTAATTTTATTTAAAAGTAAAATAAACCCGCTTTTGTCTTAATCACCTATTAGCCTTAATTACAAAAATCATTAGAACCAACGTCTACTATTTGAAAGTACTAGTTAGATATTTACCACAATATTGACATTTTAACAGGGCTCTCTCCGTCACTCGTTTCTACTCGTTTCATACAATCGTAGTTCCAATTTCATTTGAATGTTAAGCAACCAAAGTCCATGAAATTTTGCAGACATATTCTAGAAACTAATATCTGTGTCTGTGGTGTTTTAGATTTTTCTAAAAATATGTAGTTTTAAAATTACAGGGGCTCAAAGATTTGTATGAAAATTTTAAGACCGCGTTACTTTGAAACCGAATATTTTAACAGAAATCTGGAAAACCACAGACATAGATATTAGTTTCTAGAATATATGTGCAAAATTTCATGGATTTGGTTGCTTAGTATTCAAATGAAATTGGAACTACGATTGTATGAAACGAGTGGAAACGAGTGACGGAGAGAGCCCTCTTAATAGTTCTAATGAGTTTCTAAGGGATTTTGTGAATTGGTGATACTAAAAAGAATACCCGGCTGAGTTTATTGTGGGCTCTTCTCAGACTTCGGCGCATTTGGAACCCTTGTACATACTTAACTTTAGTTTTAAGTTACCGTAATTATCACCATTAATTACATCATTATCTTACTTTAACAATTGACAGTCAAAGAGTGTACAATGGTATCCAATTCGAATAAATGATTTGACTTTAACTTTTTACGTTTAAGATAGTTTTAGTGGTTGCATAATTATGGTATGTGTATCATTTGCATTATTAGTATGATATAATAACGTTACTATCCATTAAATTGCAAAGGTGTTATTTTTTTTGGGGTAAGCCCGCACTGCGAAATTTCACTGGGTGTTTTTTTTTCGCAGAATTCAGTGACTCGTGGAAATGTATGATGCCACACACGCACTCGCGAAAAAAATACGCACGACCGATTCTATACAATTTCCACGGACACTCGATGGGTAGTTTCCTACTGTTTTATGGACGAAGCGATTTTAAAAGTTATTGAAGAAATAAAGATACTGTAAATGAAAATACCTACTGAAATATCTAATAAAGTATGTCATAATTTTTTGCAAATGTAAGATTTATAATTCTTTGAATGAGGTCGGTTTTTTCTTTGACGTTGCTGCATTTTCGATCCACGTCTTTTTAACGATAATTGTAGAGACAGTAATCCGTATCCCCATGATTTTGGTAGAAAAAATATTTACCTATACACGGGTATTTTGTCATGGCGAAGGTCAAAAAATCTGTGGGCGTAACTACGCATTTTTCGTCTAATGAGAGTAATAATTAAGTTAATATTAGATTAATAATATAATAATAAGTAATAATAAATTAATTATTATAACAAACAAAGAATAATTAGATAGTAGAAAAACAGGCAACCGAACAAAAGGCGATCGAATACCTAAATTTACGAACTGACCTAATACAACCCGGAAGAACCAAAAGCTAAAAGTTAAATGGTCTAAAACTAAAAATAAAACAGTAGGAAGTTAGATGTACTTACAATAATTTTTCCTAACAATATGGTCCTGTTTGTTTAGCCAATCCAGTAAAATTGAGATGGCCTGCTCCAATCTCTCTGGTTTATCCAACTCATACTGTTTTCTAAGGAATTCCAACGTGTCCGAGTTATACTCTAGTATCTGGTTCTTAGGTATAGCTTCCATTATCGCCGTGGACAAGCGCATTGAACGCACCGCCGCTGATTTAACTAACAGATATATACTGAGACATGAACTTTATATATTTTATCGTGTTGCGAAGGTAAGTACCTAAGTAAGGCTGTACGAGAGTTGGCAGTAAATTTTGAAGAGTTGCTTGATAAAAGACGAGAGCATTTTAGTCACACTAACATTATTAAGGCGAAAGTTTGTGTGTATGTGTGTAAGTTTGTTACTCTACCACGCAAAACTGCTGGACGGAATTGGCTGAGAATGGAAATAGATTATACTCTGGATTAATACATAGGCTGCTTTTTATCCCGGAAAGTTAAAGAGTTCCTACGGGATGTTTAAAAAACCTATATTCAGGCGAACGAAGTTGCGGGTATCAGCTAGTAGGTAATCTTATAAAACAAAAGCTCAATCCGCTTTTGTCTGTGGAATGGCATCTAATCTTATATATAAAAATTAATGTTTGTATGTTTGTGTTCTATAGGCGGCTAAACCGCTGATCAGATTGTTATGAAACTTTGGTAGGGTGTTCTGAGGGCGCCCGAGATGGTTCCTGCATCAAAAAAACTATTTATATATATATATGAATTTAAAAAAAAATGTTTGTTTACGGCATTGCAACGCATGCCGGGTACAGCTAGTGTAGGATAAATACCTGGATTTAGGCAGGATAGGTCACCGGTGGTTTGGAGTCTTCCCTTTCTCGTATTCCGTGGATAGTTTCTTCGAAGCACAGATTCGCAGAACACTTCACTTAATTTTAAAGTTTATGTGGTTTTAACTTATGTACTTAGCGTAGCGTTTTTTACAGTTTAATAGCGGGTTTTTGCGTGATTAATTTAGCGTTATATGAGTTTTTTACACAAGCGGCGCGTGGCGTTTTTATAGCGGGCGTCACGCAGTTAGCGGGTTTCAGACTCGACGTGCGTAAACGCAGGTCCAAAGGTAACTGACAGGAGCGGGGTGTGAGAGCGGATAATAGGATGGAATTTTATGTGTGCGTGAGTGTTTGTATGTGTGTATGTATGATAGCGTAATTAAATATATAATAATAACTTAAGTAACTAGAGGGCGCTTACAACTTCCCCCGCCTAGAGGTAATCCTCTAAACAGAATGAATTGCAAGAGAGAGATAAAAATTATAGCGTTTAAAGCGTTTAAATAGAGTTAATAGCGTTAATAGCAGCCTATTGAGAAGGTAGAGGGCATATCCGAACTACAGGTCTGATGTAGCTTCCGGAACGCGTTCTAACTTTGACTGCTCGAATTATACTGTCTTTCCCTGAATAGAGTTCTTCTATAACTCCTAGAGGCCAGCAAAGAGGATGAACGTTGGAGTCTTTGATTACAACAACAGCTCCAAGACTCACAGGGTTGGATGGAGTATTCCACTTTTGTCTGTGTTGTAAAGAAGTCAAATATTCTTGGCTCCAGCGTTTCCAGAAAGAACAAGTAATTTTAGTTAACAATTGATAGCGGGATAAGCGGCTGTCGGGAATATCCGTTAAATCCTCGACAGGTAAATATTTTGCGGGAGTGAGATTGAGAAAATGATTGGGCGTAAGTGCGGAAAGATCTGACGGATCAGAGCTTAAAATACATAATGGTCTACTATTTAATAAGTTTTCGATTTGAATTATAATTGTATTTAATTCTTCATAAGTAAGGATTTGTGTCCCTACTACCTTGTATAAATGCGTTTTTACACAGCGAACGTTAATTTCGCTAAGACCATTAAAATGCGGGCCGTAAGGCGGGCTATGTTTAAATTGAATACGATGTTCTGCGAGGCGATTTTCAATGAAATTTTTATGAGCATTGGACTGTATGAGAGTGTAAAGTTCATCTAATTTGCGTTTAGCTCCAAAAAATGTAGTAGCTCCATCGCTGTATATTAGACTTACAGGGCCTTTGCGTGCGCTTAGTCTTAAAAAAGCTGCAAGAAATAAGTCAGAACTAAGATCTGAGACTAATTCTAGGTGTACTGCCTTGGTAGTCATGCATGTAAATATGCAGACGTACGCTTTATGACTTTTAATACCTCGGCGGCGAATGTGAGTTACAAAGAAAGGTCCCATGTAGTCCACAGCGGTGTGAACGAAGGCTTTAACTTGCGCTACTCTAAAAGCGGGTAACTCTCCCATTTGTGGAAAAGTAGATTGAGGGTTGGTGCGAAAACAAATATTGCATTTGTGTACACGTTGTCGAACCAAGTTTCTGGCAGCAATGATCCAGAACTTCTGTCTGAGTAAAGCGAGTAATAACGCGGGTCCTGTATGCAAATTAGTGATATGATAATAATCAACTATTAGTTGAGTGATGCGGTCTTTAGAAGGTAAGATTATTGGATGTTTTTGACCAAAATTTAATTGCGAATTGCTTAAACGACCACCAACTCTGATGATGTCGTCTGCGAGAAATGGGTTAAGTTTTAAGATCGATTTCGAGCAAGGTTTATTATTTTTGAGAGCGTGAATATCTTGAGAAAAATGTTTATTTTGAACATAGCGAATTATATAAGTTTCTGCAAAATCTAGATCTGAAACTGTAATAGAACCGCGTGATTTTAAGCGTTTGGAGAATCTTAACATGTAAACAATGGTGCGCAATAATTTAGACCAGCTAGAAGAGCGTTCGGCTAAAATATCAATCGGATGTTGAGTGTCGGAAACAGAAGTTTCAACTGCTAGAACAGTAATTTTTGCTTCTTCAAAATTTTCATTATGAGCGTTTACTTGAAAAGGCGTTATAGGCCATCGCGATATAGGATGCGTTGTCCACTGAGGAGCGTTAAACCAAAGTTTGCGTTCTAATAATTCTTTCGGCGTGACTGGACGAGATATAATGTCCGCAGGATTTTCGCGTCCTTTTATATGATACCAATGTTCAGCAGATAACTTTGAATTAATTTCGGTAATCCTATTGGCAACGAATGTATGGTATTTATATGCGGGAGAATGGAGCCATGAAAGGGCTACTGTTGCGTCAGAAAATGCGTAAATATTATTTATTTTGCAGCGCTTACTAAGAGTTTCACGTATCAAATCAATTAAACTGGCTAATAGAAGAGATGCGCAAAGCTCGAGTCGAGCGAGTGATGTTTTCTTAAGCGGTGCGACTCTAGATTTTGAAGCGAGCAAATGAATAGATCCAGAAGAATGTTCATCTGAACTTACGCGTATGTAAACGGCGGCTCCATAGCATTTTTCACTAGCGTCAGAAAAACCTATGAGCGTTACATGAGATTCAGAGTTCATACCTACGTAGCGTGGAATTTTGATTTGTTCTAAATGTGGTAATTCATTACAAAATTGTTCAAACTGTTGAGCGATTGAGCTGGGTACTGGAGTATCCCAGTCGAGATTTAGTTTCCAACATTCTTGGACGAGAAGTTTCATAAAAGCGGTAACAGGACCTATTAGACCGATTGGATCGAACAGGCGCGCGGTAATCGAAAGAATTAAGCGTTTTGTATAATCGCGTGGACTTTCCTTAGCGTTGATTTTAAAAGTAAAAGTATCGAGTTTAGGATGCCACTGCATTCCTACTATTTTTGTAACGTCTTGAGCATCTGAATCAAAATTAATTGCGTGCGGATTTTTATGAGAGCTAGGAACTTCATTTAGAAATTTAGTGTCATTGGAGATCCATTTGGTTAAATTGAAACCACCTGAGTTGAACATATCGACCATTTCATGATAAGTTTCTTTGGCTTTCTCAAAACCATCGATTGAGTTTATGTAATCGTCCATGTACATGTGATGAGTAGCTTCATTAGCTGCGAGCGGGTACCTGTCAATGCTGTCTTCAGCTAGCTGACGCACGACTCTCATAGCGAGATAAGGTGAACTAGATACTCCAAATGATACTACGGTGAAGTTATAAGTGTCAATAGATTGCTCAGTGTCAAATCTAAAAAGAATTCTTTGAAAAGCGTGATGCGCGGGCGTTAAATTTAATTGAAAATAATGTTTTTCAATATCTGCGGTTACTGCGATTGAGAATAAGCGTAAATTTATTAAGAGTTCAAATATGTTATTTTGTAAGTTAGGACCTACATATAATAAATCGTTAAGCGATTTTCCGGAGGTAGTTCGACTTGAAGCGTTTAGAACGATACGAGTTTTCGAAGTCTGCTTATCAGGGCGATAAACAGCTCTGTGCGGAATATAATAACAATTTATATCGCGTGAAGGGTTGTCTACTTTCGTAAGATAACCTTTGTCTATGTATGACTGAATGGTTGCGTTATAATCTTTACGAAGAGCGGGATTAGCGTTTAATTTCTTCTCTAATTGAAGAAAGCGGAGTTTGGCGATCGAGTATGAGTCACCGAGTTTAGCGGGATCATCTTTAAAGGGTAAGTGAACAGTATATCGGCCTGTTTCATCGCGTGAGTAAGTATCTTTAAAGATGCGTTCACATGCTTCATCATCAGGGCTTATGTGAATTTTATTAGGTACATTTTCTAATGACCAAAAGCGTTCAGTAATTTCATCAAGTGACGGAGAGTCTGTGTGACATAAAAAAGTTTTAAAATCGTTTGAGCGGTGAGTCGAGTTGTGAGCTGCGCAGTCTGCTCTCCCCATCAGTATGTAGCCTAGCGTGCTTTGAACCGCGACTACAGACGAACGAGGCGAGACCACTCTGTCACACCCAAGCAAGAAGGGGAACAGTTCATTACCGATTAGGCAATCGATCGGCCCTGGAGTATGATAATCGTCGTCAGCCAATGGCAATGCGTGTAAATGAGTTAACTGGGAAACATCGATACGAGCGTTTGGTAAGTGGTCGGTAATTGTGTCTATCACCCTAGCGGTAATAGTATAAGAACAGCGTGAGTCAAAGCGAGAGTAAATTTTAAATGTTACGAATCCCAGGGATGTGCTTTCTGTTTGACCAATGCCTTTTACAACTGACGGAGCGAATTTAATTTTCATATTTAAGCGTTGGCAACATTCTTTTGAAATAAAATTAGTCATTGAACCTGTATCTAAAAATAAACGGATAGCGTATTGCGTATTGTTACTACATACATTTACTTTCGCGGTAGGTAAAAGTACAGTTGTATCTTTTGAATAATTGCGTGAAGAGGTAGTCACCGAAAGTGCTAATTCTGTAGGATTAGTTGGCGGAGCGTGAGGTGCGGGAGGTGGTGCTGTAATCTTTGGCAAATCACTAGATTTATCATTCTGCGGTGGCATCTGAATCGGAGTGTTACTGTTGTTAGCACCATAGCGGTTCAGTGAGTAAGCGGTTGCATGTGACTGTGAGGTCCCGGGTTCATACCTAGGCTTAGAAAAAGAGCTACATAACAGACTGTGATGTGAGCTAGATGCACAATTCCCACATCGACCTTGGCTCTTACAGCGGAATTTTAAATGAAATCCTAGACAGAACTCACAAAATCTATTTTTTCTCACTATGTCTAGCTTAGTTTTAGCGTCTTGGTTTTTAAAAACCTCACACTTGTAAAGCGGATGAGCGTCTTGATTTTTACAGATTAAGCACTTACGTTGAGTATTTTGAGAATTTAAATTATAATTATTGTTGTTGCTGACTGTACTAGTATAAGTCTGAGTTTGCGATTTAGGTTTATATGAATTAGGTTTTTTATTTGGAGTTTGAGTGTTAACTTGAGCGGCGCGTAAAGTTTGTATTTTTAATTGTTCTTTTAAAAAGTTATTTAAATCGGAAAAGGTAGGTATTTTAATGTGTTTGTGATTTTGTTCAAATAATGAGACAACATCTTTACTTAACTTTGAGAGTGCAATGTGTGTAATCATAAAGTCTGATAAGTCTGGTATTTCTAGGCGTTGCAGTGCCGCTTGCGCGGAGCAAAATTGATCAACAAAAGATTCGAGCGGTTGATTTTGTTTGCAATTTAAAATCGTATCTATGTATTGAGTAGCTTGCACTCTAGTATCTTGATATTTCTCTAATAATGCGTTCCATATAATAAGATAATTCTCAGAGGTGGGTGGTATGCCAGAACAAACCAAAAGCGCCTTATCAGTTAAGCAACTAACTAAGTATTGGACTTTCTGTACATCCGTGAGTCTATTGTTGTTATGTATTAAGTTCAAAAAGTTTTCGTAAAAGACAGTCCATTTTGACGGACAGCCATCAAATGTTTTTAAATTCAGTGGAGGTAATTTTTTATTTAACAAACTGTATTGGTTGTCAAACTGTGACACAGCGGATTCACTTTTAATTTCATTTAGAGTATATTGAATTTGACAGTATAATGTGTCAAATGCGCCTAGCGGGGCATAGTTCGGCGTATAAAGAGGGTCATGTTTCAAATAGGCTGAAATTAAATCGTCTATGACTATCGCAAAATCTTGACGTAATTTTTCTAAACTTTGAACGCGAGACAAGAAATTCGTTCTGTTCACAGAATCACTCACCTTCAGACTTAAATCATATATTTGTTGAATTGATAAAAACAAGAATTCTTTCTTAGCCTCTAATCTAACAATAGTTTCGTTAGATTTCGACATTCTGATTTCTGATATGCGATAATAAACGTTATTTCAAGCGAATAAGACTCAATACAGGCGAATAATTATTTCGATATAATTTTTATAATGAGTTAGTTGTAGGTAGATATAAAAAGTTTTAATCTTTAAATATTGAAAAATATACATAAATAATTATATATAATGCGTTAATATAATGTAATGCGTGGATCTAAACAAAAATATGCGTAATTATACAAGATTTTTGTATATTTTTGTTAGCGGCGGTACCTATGTTCCGAACGTAATTCTATTGCAATGAATATTGAAATATACAATAAATAGCGTGTTTAGTGTTGAATTGTATATGAATACGATTCTAGGAAGAGAAATAGGATACGGTGCGATAGGACCAGAGAAATTGTAGGATAAATACCTGGATTTAGGCAGGATAGGTCACCGGTGGTTTGGAGTCTTCCCTTTCTCGTATTCCGTGGATAGTTTCTTCGAAGCACAGATTCGCAGAACACTTCACTTAATTTTAAAGTTTATGTGGTTTTAACTTATGTACTTAGCGTAGCGTTTTTTACAGTTTAATAGCGGGTTTTTGCGTGATTAATTTAGCGTTATATGAGTTTTTTACACAAGCGGCGCGTGGCGTTTTTATAGCGGGCGTCACGCAGTTAGCGGGTTTCAGACTCGACGTGCGTAAACGCAGGTCCAAAGGTAACTGACAGGAGCGGGGTGTGAGAGCGGGTAATAGGATGGAATTTTATGTGTGCGTGAGTGTTTGTATGTGTGTATGTATGATAGCGTAATTAAATATATAATAATAACTTAAGTAACTAGAGGGCGCTTACAGCTAGTATGTTATAAATTTTTGAATTAATCGTGGATGTCAAAGCACTTTTCAATACCAACTCAGCATTCACAATTACTTTTGTAGAAACCTATCCCATGTAAAGATTATTTAAATATTATGTTAATAATATTTTAATAACAAGCACAGGCGGTTTTGTCAGGACCATGTAGATAGCGGACGAGTTTAAGGTTGTTTTCGTAAACCTACTTTGATAAAAAAGTTCAAAACCTCAAAACCTGTTTTTAACCACATATTGAATGTAAGGTTATTTTCTAAAAATTGCTTTGAGTTGTCAAAAATAATATAAAATTATTAATTTACCTAATGCAGGTAGTTTGATAAAATCGATATTTGGCTCATTCGATGTCATACAATCTGTTGCTAGGAGGCCAACAAGATTGAACTTGCATAAATACGGGTGTTTCGAAGGTTTAAGTTTAGTCTCCTTCGGAGATTCGGAGCGATATCGCATATTTTCGGTATTTGGGTTGTGAACTGAATACTTAGATGTTGTGATAGCAATCACGCTCTAATTAAATAGTTTATTTTGGCATTCGTTTGTTTAGATTAAAACTCTCGGATAACCTGTACACATTGAACTTGTGTTTTTTGTGTTGGTTTTGGGAGAACATTCCAATAATTCGATAAAAATATTAAAATAATACCTGCTTTTCTGAGTGACGCCAATATGAATATACTGTGTCTATTTTTTTGTACTTTCATAGGTCACAGCCTGCACGGAGGCATCGGACACAAGGTAACAGGCCCAGAACCTTTCGTACCCATACTCTTCAGTGAATATAAAAATTGGTTGCATGAACTAACACTTGAAGAGCATTCCCAATTATGGGCAGCCATACCAGACTGCAGGCAACCCATAGAGGCTTTCCCTAACATAGACCAACGACAAACTAACAAACTACTTACTCCGCCTGGACAGAGGTTTTAGGAAGGTGGTGGGACTTTGTGCATGCACAACAAACGGAAACGTTAAAATGCGGAAACCAGCCCAGAGAAAAGAAAGAAAGGAAGACATATCCAGAGAAAAGAAAGAAAGGAAGACGTATTTTCAAACGAACACAGTATTATTGAATCGGTTCAGCTTTGACGGAGTTATGGGGCAACATCGCTACAAAAAAGAGGGCGCATTGATAAGCTACTCCTTCATTGAAGTCGGTTAAAAATCAATGATAAGGTCTAGGTCGGAGTTGATAGCCTAGAAGATGGCTTTTCACTTTTACCTTGAAGATATTTAAGTTATACTTGTCAGAAAACACGGACGTCGCGTCGGAAGGATTCTTTCTCAATTCATTCGAAAAATACTTGTACTGAAGTTTTAAATTGGCAACAGAGTCAGTCTTTAAACGAGCCAGTTTTTAGGGTTCCACACTCAAAGAATGCCAACGGAACCCTATTACTACCTAAGCCTCCGCTGTCCATCCATCCGTCTGTGCGTCCGCCCGTCCATCTATCTGCCAGCGGGCTGCATCTCATGAGCCGTAATAGGCAGAGAGTTGAAATTTTCACATAAGTAGTATGTATTTCTATTGCCGCTAAAATGAAATGAAATAGTTTGTTCTTATTAATATAATTATTTAACTTATTATTATTATTAGTTAATTTATGAATAGTTTGAATATGGGATGACAAGGTGTTTACAACTAGGTGTTACACACTAGGTATACCAAATACTTCATAAAAATTTCAAAATGGCCGCCATGCAAATTAAAAATAAATAAAAAGTATTATATCTTGTAGGATGCTACAGAACCCTTTTTTATTTTTCAACCTGGGAAATCCATCCCAAAATCGATCCCGCGCACGTCGCCTGCATCCTGTCCTTCGCATTCATCCACTGTGCCCTTCGTTAGTCTGAGGGGCACGCAGGAAAAACCTCCCCCCTCCCACTGCTAGGTCATTAGCCGTGGCCATGGGTAACAATATCCCTGGAGAGAAATTATTAACTATGTTACCGGGGCACTCTCGAATATTGCTCTTCCCCTCGGGCGTATCCAAAAGGTACCAGCAGCACCCGGACACACTAGGAGGTTTCTTGGCTGAACGGATTTATATCACGGAACCTTTCATGTGCGAGTCTGACTTCACTTAACCAGTTTTTAAAATGTAACCTTTCTTCAGGTAGGTCAAACGAAGGATGGATATAATTTATTTTTAAACTGAATAAGATTATGTGCTTAATAAATGATGCCCGCGCAACTGTGACCGCGTGGATTAAGGTCTTTAAAAATCGCGAAGGGTTTTTTGATTTTCATTTAGCAAATCGATTGTGGCAATGTGCAAACCAAAGAATTTTCAAAATCGGTTCAGTAACTCCAGAGTAATCTCTGGAATCACTTGGCCGAGTTTCTTGTTGGTTCTTCTCGGTAGAAACGGCATTCCGAACCAGCGGTAAATTATTTTGACGATTCAAAAGCACTTGTAAAAGTTTATTTGAATAAAATTCTATTCTATTCTAGCCACCCCATTTCGTGGTACAGGCTACTTGTTATCCCAGAGAAGCAAAGAGTTCCTACGGGACTCTTAAGAATCTATCCGTTAAACCGATTTATATGAAATTTGGTACAGAAGTAGGTTGCGTCCCAGAAATAGATGTACGCAACTTTTATCCCGGAATAGCGAAGTTCCCACGGGATTTTTAAAAACCTAAATCCACGCGGACGAAGTCGCGGGCATCATTCTAGTATTTGATAAAAGATAAACAGGCGACATTGCGTCGGTGCTTTAAGCTGAGCAATTCCGCCTGCGTAAGTGATTGACTGCCAATTATATTCTTCGGGCGCGGCGAACTATCGAGTTGAATGCATCGAGTGTCGAGATTCTTCGAGAACAGTTCAACGAGCCCTCAAGCCTGAGGGATGAGTTCCTGTGACTACCTTCCTGAGATCAAAGGTTACCTGACAGACAAAAAGTAACATAGCCAGAGAAATCTAGTACTTACTCACCTTAAGGGCGCATTACATTAGGTCGGTGGCCAAAGACAACCAATTTTTAACGGTTAAAATTGGGCGACAAATTCGGCCAACCAACCTAATGTAAATGCGTCCTAATTACTAGGTATAGTCCGGTCCAAATAAAATAACAACACTACTTCAACCACTTTAATGCATGCACCTACTTGTACCTCTATCAAAATAAAATACACGTAAGTATAATTAATAATGTAGACAGCTGCCCCACGTTGGGCGCCAGAATTATAAGAAAGCTGGTGAAAAGTTCCACGTTGTCGACGGGTCGGGATTCAGCCGAAGCAATTCAAACAGCAACGTTGCGTGAAGACAATGAATTTATTCTAGGTTTTACGGAGTAGAGTCCCTAACCTAGGTCCCACGCAGTGGAAGCAAAGGTCGGAAGCACCACACCACTAGACGACGATAGTCGTGTCCCTTACGATCGTCCCACGCAGGTAAAGCGAACGTCGGAAGCGCGACTTTTACACGGGGTTAAGAGAGTCGTGTCCCATACAATTCGTCCCACGCAGTGGAAGCGAAAGTCGGAAGCGCGGCTACAAGGTGACCTCGTGTGTCAAGTGATCCGTACTAGTGAATCAATTTTCGATTGATTTTCGATTTTCGATTGATAAACATTGCCTATGGCTGGGTCTTATAGTAGGGTTGGAAAATCTCCCTAGCATCGTTTACTTTTTTGCCAACCTATAGTCAACGCCATCTAGTTTCAACTTGGCAAGTTACATGGTATGGCGCGATCTATATTTCTCTAACCTATAATTAGCGCCAGCTGGTGTGGCTGTTGTGTTACAGTCTCCCCCTCAGCTTCCGAAGGCGTCCCGACGAGGAAACTGGATCAATCGATTTGCTTCTTAGTTGTGTTTCCGGGGCCATCCCCTCCTTCGTAAAGGTTGAACCGGGGTGTTCATTTTCCCCCTCCCCCTGGATCAAAGCAGCTCCTAACGCATAGTTACTTCTGTCTGTTTTGATAATTAATGGTTTGGTCTTCAAGTGAAACGTTGATGTCCGTCCCGATCTTCTCACATAGAACCTTGGGCCTTGGGTGTGTTTGACTTGCCCGAAGTGTCCGCCAGTTTGTAAACAGCGGTTCCACGTTGCGCGCCAGATGTAAGACACGCTGCCCCACGTTGTCGACGCCAGATGTAAACACGCTGCCCCACGTTGGGCGCCAGTTGTAGACAGCTGCCCCACGTTGGGCGCCAGAATTATAAGAAAGCTGGTGAAAAGTTCCACGTTGTCGACGGGTCGGGATTCAGCCGAAGCAATTCAAACAGCAACGTTGCGTGAAGACAATGAATTTATTCTAGGTTTTACGGAGTAGAGTCCCTAACCTAGGTCCCACGCAGTGGAAGCAAAGGTCGGAAGCACCACACCACTAGACGACGATAGTCGTGTCCCTTACGATCGTCCCACGCAGGTAAAGCGAACGTCGGAAGCGCGACTTTTACACGGGGTTAAGAGAGTCGTGTCCCATACAATTCGACCCACGCAGTGGAAGCGAAAGTCGGAAGCGCGGCTACAAGGTGACCTCGTGTGTCAAGTGATCCGTACTAGTGAATCAATTTTCGATTGATTTTCGATTTTCGATTGATAAACATTGCCTATGGCTGGGTCTTATAGTAGGGTTGGAAAATCTCCCTAGCATCGTTTACTTTTTTGCCAACCTATAGTCAACGCCATCTAGTTTCAACTTGGCAAGTTACATGGTATGGCGCGATCTATATTTCTCTAACCTATAATTAGCGCCAGCTGGTGTGGCTGTTGTGTTACAATAATCAATAAAAATTACTGTATCACAAATTATTGTAAAAATCCATCACAGTAGACTCACCAATCTCTTTATAGGTACCAAATAGGTACTATTTATTCCTACTTGAGTATTCCAACTGCCAGCACCAGTAATCCACCCAGATACCGAATACATATACATTTCAATCTTTACTCTTTACCTATAAAGTTACTAAACCTTTACGCCGGTATCTATCGTACAGTAGGATATTCATGATAAATTATTCTCAGTACAAAAATCTTCAGAATACTATGGGGCCTATTACACAATCAATATTACCACGCATATGCGATATCGTGATCCTGTGTAGAGGAAATATTCATAGTAGGTATTGACAGTATGAATGTATGTAATGTATCCGAATGTTCTTAAAATCCTGCGATACCAGGTATTGATAGTGTAACATCCCCCCCCCCCCCAATGTAAATGGAAAGAGATTCATGTAATCTGACTCCATATACCATTATATACCATTATGTACTTAAGTTGGGTTCATGAAAACAAATAAAATCAAATGGAAGACCACTGGATAATGACTTTCATAAATTGATTTAACTATCTATCTAATAAATAATTATTTTATTACTGCCAAAGTCGTGGCAATACTTGTTTGCCTATGACGCCAAAGCCAAAAAGAATTTGCGACGATCTTAAAATGACTAGATTTTATTTACTTAATCTACATTTAGCTTCCGGAATGACCCTGGTATTCCCAAGTACTGATCGTTGAGTTTGTCCTCACGCCTGTAGTTTTCATCGATGCGAGCGTTTTGCATCTCTTTCAAATATTTCATATTATTTTCGGATCCTATTGTTGATTTTAAAACACCTGTGAATTAATAATAAAGGAAATTGAAGTCGATATTAGAGCAAGATCCCGGTACCGCCATTATTTTCTAAGTAACAAAATGTGTGCTATACAGCTGATGTCTTTAAATTGACCCTTGGCTCAAGCTAACAGACATACGAACGCTAAAGTCACTTACGAACACTACTCTATCCCACACATTTTGTTATTAGAAAATAAGACAGACCTGGCGATAGGTACTGAGATCTTAGACCATAGGCATAGTTTATGTGTCTTAATTGCGTGAAATGGAAACCATCGGCATAACATTTAGCTGCTTACAAGATAGTATGAAGCTGTTATTCATTAGATTTGTGAGCTATATGTAACATGTTGCTTTGTACAAAAAGTACAGATAACTGCAAAGTTTCTAGCAGAATTGCTCTGACGGTGGCAGAGCGTTGCCCTGTCAAAAACGCCTGTATGAAGTCTCAGGCATAGTCACCTAAGCTTAGTAACATAAAATACAGCTGTATATTAAAATTTATAACACCCCCGACAAATGAAGGTTACAGTAGCTAGAAAAGAGCTGATAACTTTCAAACGGCTGAACTGATTTTCTTGGATTATAGCTTCTTAGCTATAATCCAATAATCCAATGATGGCTTGATCGAGAGTGTTCTTACACTCTCGATCAAGCCATCTTTCAAACAAAAAAAAACTAAATTAAAATCGCTTCCTTAGTTTGGCAGCTACGATGCCACAGACAGATACACAGATATGCAGATACACACGTCGAACTTATAACACCCCTCTTTTTGGGTTGGGGGTTAAAACTCGACTTGATCACTGCAACTGGTGATTGTAATAAAATATTTGCGTGGTGTGGAGCGTTCAATCGTGGCATCGAGCTTCCCAAAAGCCATTTAACCGCTGATCGCTGTTGCTAAAAGTATCATGTCTGCTATGGCCCTTAGTTCGGCTTAGTTTGGGGGCGAACCATTAGTTATAAATACAAGGAGATACTTACAAGCAAATTCAGATAACGATTTAGCCTGGCCGCCATAATCCCGTGGCAGAATTTCTTTGGGTATGTATTCCTGTAAGTCATCAACGCTAAAATGGACTTGAATTCTTTCAGCAACTTTGGCACTCAATACCTGTTTAAACAATGTGATCAAAGTATCTATAGCTTTCGACTGTGTTATGATATGTATGCCTTTTATTCTCATGCCAAATCCATCCTGAAATTCGATCAGATTGATTAGGGTTAATGTGTCTTACTGCCATAGATATAATGATTTCCTAATCAAGTCATAAAAAAAAACTGAATATTTCCTTCGATTAAAATTTTCAATTCAATATTATTATAGGTAGGTACAGAAATCGTACAGTTAGAATTTTATTATACTACTTGAAAACATCCCTGTGACAGCTTCACTTAGATTTTATAATGTTTCTAGAAGAAATAAAGTGAGATTTATTTTGCTAAATAACTAAGTTTACACGTAAGTAGGTAGGTACTAACTACATTATTGTTGTATTTTTTGTAGATTTTTAGGGTTCCGTATCTCGAAAGGAAAAACGGAACTCTTATAGGATCACTTTGATGTCTGTCTGTCTGTCTGTCCGTCTGTCGTGTCTGTCAAGAAAACCTTTGACCTAGAATTATGAAATTTGGCAGGTAGGTAGGTCTTATAGCACAAGTAAATCCCATGCGTCTGTCACTTAGGCCGCGAACCACGGAAGGCTACCTTAATAAGCCCTATGTCCTATGTGCTTATACTAACCATTATGATTGCGACACCTTGGTGCATCTCCATAATATTTATGGCTTTTATAACTTCAACAATTTTTGTTTCTGTGTAATCGATCACTACCAAAATGCCGTTACAATAATCTTGAGCTAGTAGATACTCGCAAATCTGAAAAATACAACAAATAACACTTCTTTAATTCTTTAATTACTTACCAGGAGCATTTGATTAATAAACATGTTTTAAGTCTCAAGACAAAAAAAACAGAGACGCGTCTTTTTTATAACTCAAAATTTAAAAAACCCCCGACACAAAACCAACATAAGATACTAGAAAAGAGCTCATAACTTTCAAACGGCGGAACCGATTTTCTTTGTCATAGCATAGCTAAGAACACTCACGATCAAGCCACCTTTCAAACAAAAAAAAACTAATTTAAAATCGGTTCATTCGTTTAGGAGCTACGATGCCACAGACAGATATATAGATATACAGATACACAAATACACACGTCAAACTTATAACACCTTTCTTTTTGGGTCGGGGGTTAAAACACAAACTACTGAACTTCATCTCTACAGTCAACTGCACTTTATCTGGTGTACCTACTAAATAAGTATTATTTAGTCAAAAAATTATGAAAATGTCCTGCTGCCTATGCCCAATGCTGCAGAATCAAAAGGATTTCTGAAATAACTCACCATAACAAAGTATCTATAGTAATCAAAAAATCCTGTCTCAAACTTTTTGGTCAAAATTTTCATCATAAACACCCTGTAATGGTCCTTAGTGAGTTTCGGTAGAAATCCAGAAAGCCTACAAGACAAAATCTCTGTTACTAACCGTAAAATCTAAAAGCCTATAATTAAAAGATTTAAAAAAAAACCGTAAAATCTATATTAACCATCGTTTATGAATGACCCATCGTCTCTACTCTCTATTTTATTTTATTTTGGATTAACAAACAGTAGCACGCAGTGATTACAAATAATATAGTAGTCAACGAACGTAGCGTATTAGGTGCCACGAGGTCAATGTCACATCAAAATCGGGGCATTGACCTCGAGTTTTGCACGCCATACATTGCGGGTTTGAAAAATACTAAATCACTAAAAAAACTACAAGGGCAAATGGTTATTGCGATTGTGTTTAGGTAGTATAATAATAGCGCTAAGTTCTTGCTCAAATCAATGGAAAGGGGTCACGACCCTCAATAATGAGGATAGAGAGAGAAGTTCTTGCTTGCAATTGACCTATCAGCGACAACGATAAGCGTGGAGAAAGGGTTTTCGCACATTACACAGACGTCCACGCGTCGCACACTTATGGCCATCTACCAGTCGGTACATACAAAGTCGAGTCGAAGTCGAGTCGAGGAAATCGACTTCGATTCTTGCGAAGAAATCAATTCAGCCTAGTTTGGTACGGCCGGCCTGTAAAATATATACTTACACATTGTCCAACATGGGTAATTTTGCGGGATCAGATAATGGTTCGAAAAACTGTGGTAACAGAGATCGATATGTTGCGATTTTGTCCAATTTCATCTTTGCCCTTTCCACGGAACCTTTACTGTGAATTATAATCTTCTCCAGATATTCATTTGCTTAAAATATTAAAAAATATGAAGAAATTACTTAACACTAATGAAATAAAAATATACTCTTTCCTCACAGAAATGAAGTCGGAAATGGAAGCGGATACTAAGCAGTGTGTGTGCCTTGGTCCCAAATATAACTTGGTACTTATATTAATGAAGTTCTTATTGACCCGCCTAGGCTTTGCACAGGTTAGCTTACCTATTTCAAAGATAAATATGAATATGCTATAACGTATATTACAATATAATAATTAAGTATATGAACTTGACTCGTGTACCTAATTCTAATTAATGTAATTGAAATCCATATTGAATCACACAGATAAGTTTTTTAATGAAATCAAACCTGTTATTAATAGGGAAGGAATTCTTTTTTTTTAATTCATCATAGGCAAGCGCTTAACCACAATCACACTTGATAAAAAGTGATGATGTGGTCTAAAATGAGACGCGTTTACCTAAAAGATGCCTATAATCTTATTGTTTATCGGAATAAAAACTGTCCTTTTGGTTAAGTCAAAGTAGGTATTAGCTATAATAGACTACAGGCCCATGTTTAAAAATGGGTGGGTCATATGAACCACCAGGTGACGTATACAGGACGATATAAGAGCATAAAATAATAATTTTTAGCACTATGCCGTCACTTGTAAGCTGTCCAACAGAGTGCTGGTGAGAATTGAAAAGTGCAGGTAGAGTGAGTACATTTTGGTCATATATTTTTGTACGGCATTTTTACCATCGATAGATCCATGAAAAATAATAAGAAAGCGCGCAGTGCCGTAAAAAAATGGTGCGCCACAAAGTCAGTAAATGTTTTGATTTTCTGACAATTTCCGGGGTAAATTTGGTCATTTAATTCTGTACGGCACTAGTTTCATACTGTTTCAATACAGCCTCTAATCCATTATTCCGCAACGCCGTACAAAAATCATGCGACAAGGGGAAAAAATTGAGGGTAGCAACCCCCTCTCTTTCCGTGGTCCGGGGGGTGATTTGACAAAGTACGGCTTTGGTTCCAAAACATTATCTAGCACTCAAAAGTACTATTAAAAATAATGCCGTAAAAAAATTAGTGTTCATTTGAATGTGTATCAATAATTATCTTAATTTCATGGTATACTTAATTTTTAAAGCTGTAAAATCATTTGACTCTGTACGGCAACTTTTTTTTTAACATGATAGTGTAAAATACTATTGTTATATAGTATTGCCGTTCAAAAGAAACTGTTCTAAAAAAAATTATAGATAAATACAAAAACTGAAATTTTTCAAATTATTGCAAAAGTTTAAATATTCATAGATTAATAAAATATAGCAATTTTCTACGCTTTTCCCTTGTTTTAAATAGTATTAAGATAAATAAATTAGGAAAAAATTATGCCGTACATTTTAATGCAGACCATATCTTTTAGGCTGATGAAAATGACGCTACCATTTTAAGGGTGTAGTACTTTATGGCCATCTGATACTGTACGGCATTAACATATTTTTGAAGAGAACAATTGATAATATGATAAAATCACTATGCCGTCTAACTGAAGTGAACGGGTGTGTATATAATATCCACATCCCCTACAAACCTTTGGACCAACGAAAATGTACGGCATGTAAAAAAATATTATCTATGCATAAAACACTTTCAAAATAAATTAATTTTATGTTGTTTCAAATCACCCCCCGGACCACGGAAAGAGAGGGGGTTGCTACCCTCAATTTTTTCCCCTTGTCGCATGATTTTTGTACGGCGTTGCGGAATAATGGATTAGAGGCTGTATTGAAACAGTATGAAACTAGTGCCGTACAGAATTAAATGACCAAATTTACCCCGGAAATTGTCAGAAAATCAAAACATTTACTGACTTTGTGGCGCACCATTTTTTTACGGCACTGCGCGCTTTCTTATTATTTTTCATGGATCTATCGATGGTAAAAATGCCGTACAAAAATATATGACCAAAATGTACTCACTCTACCTGCACTTTTCAATTCTCACCAGCACTCTGTTGGACAGCTTACAAGTGACGGCATAGTGCTGAAACTTATTATTTTATGCTCTTATATCGTCCTGTATACGTCACCTGGTGGTTCATATGACCCACCCATTTTTAAACATGGGCCTGTAGTCTATAATAGTGTGCTAAGCTGCTATAATATGTTTAAAACAGACGAACCTATAAGTTATAATATATAAAGTTGTAAAAATAATATATTAATATAATGTAGGTACATTAACCGCCCCGTTTCATTAAAAGTGTAGGTTATTATTTTATTTATCAGAAAAAATACTAAGTTGTTTACGTCTTAATCTTAACCTTAGGAATATTTAAAATACGGAACAACGGTTAATTTTTCCTAACGTAGAAATACCTACAAAGTATCTGAATCTACGAAAGGAGACCTCTCATTTAATACCGAACTTGATACATTTTGTTGCTTTCCTTGACCTCAGAATGGATATGTCGTGACGTCACATACAAGCATGCCGTACGGCATGCCCAAGGATATAGGAGGTGGCTTGATCGAGTGTTCTTAGCTATAATTCAAGAAAATCGGTTCAGCCGTTTGAAAGTTATCAGCTCTTTTCTAGTTACTGTAACCTTCACTTGTCGGGGGTTATAAATTTTTAATTTACACTTGTATGTGCATGGGTAGTGATGATTTCATCAATATTGATGCAATAGTTTAGCACTGTCGCGTTATTGTACTTACTTATAAGTCGGCAGCCATATTGCCATATTATCCATTTAGGTACAAATTCAAAGTCAAAGTCATTTATTCATAGTCATTCACTTTCTGGTTGTCAAGCAATGATGTGATAATTAATTACGTAAGAACCTACCTAACATGGACCTAATATATGGGCATGCACTGCAATTTTTACATACCTGCAAGCAATTAGTACAATAAAATTATGGTAAATACGTAGATTTTACTATCGAGTTTATTTTTATTGTGTAGTTTATTGAAGTTTTTGATTGAAATGAAGTTAATCTGGCTGTTTATATTGCCCCAGTTACCTAAGTAGGTGCTTACCTACATATTATTTTGAATTTGATGCCTAAGTAGCCTATGAATCGCCTATTTTTCCTTGATTATACCTCATTGCTTCGTCCTTTGAGATTAGGTATACATTGTAGTAATACGTCTAAGTATTGCCTTTCTACCACTTGTTTGAAAGCAGAAAATCTGCACTTCTATTTTTTGTATTTTTTGTTGGTACCACTGGAGCGTTCCCATCTCATTCGCGTTTTAGTGCCTCGCCGATCACCACGTTATTCAAGTTTTAAAAAACGTTACAAAAGCGTAGTCACCAAAACGATAGTGATTTATTTATTTATTTATTTGTTACATATTTTTATGTTATAAGGTTTTATTATAATAGTGTCTGGTGATATGATATCACTATGCAATTAATGTTTTGTGCATTGCGATGTTACCTTGACATATGACAACATGGCGATGTTACTTTCACGTGATTTGGAATTCCGGACCATAAGGTATTTCAGTGAAGACGTGTTACCTAATTCTAAACATATTATGAATAGCTTCTGGGACTGTTTACGAATCAAACTAGTGATATGATATATATGATACGTCACTTGGAATCCCGAAATAAAAAGGTATTTACAGTGAAATGTTGCCTACTTCTAAGGATATTGTGAAAATTTGCTAGGATTATTTCCATATCACACTAATAAAATACGACATTACTTTCCTATTGTGTTGTGTACATCTTGTGGGGATGTGACCTTCACATCAATTAGAATCCCGGAACATGAAGGTGTTTACAGTGAAATGTTATTTATTTCTTAGGATATTGTGAATAGTTGCAAGGACTATTTCCGTATCACACTGAGAATATGACATCACTTTCCTATTGTGTTGTGTACATCTTGTGGGGATGTGACCTTCACGTTAATTGGAATCCCGGAACATGAAGGTATTTAACAGTGAAATGCTGATATTTCCGTATCACACTGGTGATGATATGACATCACTTTCCAATAGTGCTGTGTACATCTCATGGGGATGTAACCTTCACGTCATTTGGAAGCCCAGACCATGAAGGTATTTACAGTAAAACATTACCTATTACTAATGATATTGTGAATAGTTATTAGGACTATTTCCGTATCAGACTAATGGAATGATATCAATTTCCAATCGGTGTTGTGTACATCTCATGGGGATGTTACCTTCACATCATTTGGAATTCCGAAAGCTTTGAAAATATTATCGTGATGGAATACATTTAAAAAGGAATATTATTACCTTTACTTTGATTATTATTTGTGAATGAAATGTGTCTACATGAATCATGAGATATCAAGTGCTATTATCGAGTAAAAATGAGATCATTTGAGATTTACACATATTAAATACCTTCTTCATACCTTCATATAGTTTATACATTTATGTTGCGGTCTTCTAATAAGGATGTACCCTTTCGCTACTGATAGAAAAGTTAAGGGTAGATGGTTTAAAATACCATTGTACAGACGGATTACAACTCGAACCTGAGTTAGTGCCAATGATTGTTGTCGAAACGCAGCCAAGCACGTCAACCATAAAATTAAGCCATCGTCAAGAAAAAACTAGTCTTCGCTTCGCTTTATCGGATATGCTCATGAGGAAGCTCTCACTCATTTTTTCTCTTTAGAATAAAGTGATCAGTCCGTAAATTAATTATTATTAAAGATCCAGCCAGACTGATGTGCGATACCCAGCACAACGAATCTATGACAAGAAAAAACTTCATATTCTTTTTTAATAAAGAAAAATATTAAAGATCAGCTCATACAGAAATAGACTGTGTCTTATACAGCGTGAAGCTAGCCGATACATTCGGGCTTGTAATATTATGATCCGGTGCCAAGATATGAATAATCCCACCCGCAAGAAAACCTCCTGCAACGCAGAAGCCGACACCGGCTCCTATCCAGACTTTAAACCAGGAGCATCCGCTCCCGGCAATACAACAAGCGGGAGCAACGATTATATACGAAGTACGAACCCACGAAGTCACCGCACTCACGGCAGCTGTGACAGTCGCCGCGCCGCTGGCTCTGGCAGTGTCACCGGGGACCCTCGTCGCTGCACCCGGTACGTTCCGCAGGAACGTTCATTCTACTTTTAGGACTAATGGCAATTAATTTATGACCCAGTCATACTATTGTGGGTAAGAGGATACGGGATTCCATTTCTAAAACCAGTATCTTAATCTCACGACCCAGCATGTCTCCTATCATCTGAATATAATATCATAGACTTTATGTTTAGTGAAGTTATACTTATCACAATGTGATTCGTGTGAAGGATCGTTTCCTTCTTTTCATTTTTTATTATAAATCCAATGGAAATAACAGACTTATAATAAGTCTAAAATTCTTAAACGAAAAATTCTTAAAGTGGGTGCTTACATAACAACATTAAGGTCAATTACAGCTACATCAATGAATAGTTGGATGGCCACGTTAGATTTATTTCTTAGGAGTTATAAAAGATTTTACTACCTATCTATAGAAAGTATCTACGATTTAAAATGAACGAGAATTATTCCAATTTAATGGTTTACTATTTTGGTCTGAATATACTTTCCGCCTCTCGTCTTTACAAAACTACGAGTACTAAAGCCGGTGATTTATGTATTTACTCAGATTTTTGGGTTACTTGTCAACTAGGTATATACATAACATATATTTACAAGATATAGTTGATTTTTAAAAGTTATCAGGGTTATCTAAAATTATTTTACAAACAATAAATACTTTAGAGTTCTTAAGATTTATCATCAATGTAAAAAAGAGCTGTACAGCCCGAGTACCTACTGTGCGCAAATATTGCAATTACCTGATTAAAAAAAAAAAAAAAAAATACCTTGACCCGTCTGAAGAAAAATGATATTTAATCAATCAAGAGCTAAATTTACATACAAAACTCGTTGTTAATGACTTACTGCGACTTACCCGCGATTTAGTAAGTAGATACGGTACACCTACAAAAACGGACAGAAAGATGTTTTAAATATCTTGTTGTGTAATGCAAATCACTAAGATAGCTCAGCATTGACACATCAGCATTCAGCACAGTCTTTGCAGGATTATTTACATAATGGTAAAAATCTATCGAAGTGACAGTCAATCCTATTTGACAAAATAGACTGTCTAGAATTATTATTTTTTTTTCGGATGCTAACGATATAGGGTAGGGGCGACACGTTGTGAGAAGACCACCGATGGCCAGTGGATTCTGAGTTTAGTTTTGAATCTGTCAAACATATGAAGTAGCTAAAATTACTGACTGTTTTTTTTTGGACTTTCAGGTTTTCAGAAAATGGAATCTATAAAAAAAAAAAAAAAAAAAGGCATTTTATTGCGTAAGACAATAAAGTGCTCTCTTTCCTATTTAACTATATAGATGGAGTTAGATGTCCACTTCTTACGAGAATATCAAAATCTATAATTATGCTGTGAAGCTCACAGGAGATTTGTGTTCGCTTCATACATTAGTTTAAAAAACAACGAAATGCGGAGTCACGAAGATCTTATCAAGGGAAACGGGAACTAGAAGAACATGTATTTAAATAAATAGTACCAGCCTTAGGGCAACCACATGTTGGTTTTGGCAAAAAGAAAAAAAAAAACCCTGGTTTCCACCATTTCAGAGCCTTCTCTGTTCGGTTCTAAATTCAATTTAGACATAATGATAATGCATTATCTGTTTCAGCCACCCTGTTGATTGCATATTATGTTGGTTGCATGGAAGTTATCAAGACGGTACTACTAGGTAGAGAGGAGCGTAGCACCGTCATCTTTGTATATATTATGATCAACTTCGCAAGATGGTGTTGGGTTAGTTTTTTGTAAAAAAAAAAAAAAAAAATAGGTGCACACGACAGAACGAACTCTGTGTCCTGAAATAAAGGTATATTGTATATTATGAAGCGTCAACTCCGATGAAAATGTCTATCTGAATTAGCCGGTCAGGCTATAAGCTTGATGGGTTCATAAAACACAGCCATGGCTCAGCTCTATCGTTGATCCTAGGTTCGAGAGTAACGTCTGTTTTTTCATCGTCCTCCAGTCTCAAGATTTGATGTTGTTATACCATGAGATCTGTCCATAGTTTTAGAATTTTTGTTAATTGGAATCCAAATAACAATTTGAATTTAGAATATTTGATTAACGTCACATTACTCATGCTGGTATAATTACACATAAGGTGCAAACCATATTTTGAAAATTAATTTAGATACGTAGTGTAATTGTTAATAATAATATTAATTTAACAAACATCAGTCGAAATACATGACCTAACAAGATCGTCATACCCAGATTCAGCTCAACCTTGCCTAAATGTTCCTTTCTAATAAACATTCACCGAAGATAACTTTATCCAGCAGAAACATTGTTAGAATACATCGATAGAATGTAACCCCTACGAAAAAAAAAAAAAAAAAAATGCCCCATTACAATAGTAAGATTTAAGAGTCCGCATAAATCGGTATCTACGAACAGTATCAGTCAGTGGATAAAAATATAATACTTCTATATTTTTTTTTTTCGCTTATTCCGTCAGGCATGCAGCTACCTCCGCAGCTCACAGTAAAGGTATCAATATTGATATACCTAATACGAAATACAGCGGCCTTAGCGTGGGCAACTCTATGCTGTGTGCCAGAGTTTATCGTAGAGGTATTCAATGTGATCAATCTAATCAGATTGCTCTATCACTCCTATTATTTATTATTATTTATTATTCATAAATCAATCTGGAACACTGAGCAGCTGATTAAAATTTATTTTAAGTAAAATAAATTTGAATCAGCAGCTTTAAAAGTATTTTATTTTTACTTATAATACAGTGATTATAAAAATCACTAAGTATCTACTTAAATACGGATGAAGTAACCGTAATTATGATAATATCTTTTATTTATTTTTGGCTTTATTTTGCTTGTCAAAATTGATAATATAAATACAATATTATTAAACCTAGAAGTGTTTTAATATTTCACTATCTTTCAAAATCTACAATGTATACCTAATCTCAAAGGACGAAGCAATGAGGTATAATTGATGATTAAACGAACTTACCTGAAGTGAAGTTCTATCCCAATTATACGAGTTGCTTCGTCCGAAGAGATTAGGTCCCTCCCAGCCCTAGGACCCCTGATAAGTGAAATATTAATGTTCCAGGCAGGCTTTCAACTAAATGAGATGGGAACGCTCCAGTGGTACCAACAAAAAATACAAAAAATAGAAGTGCAGATTTTCTGCTTTCAAACAAGTGGTAGAAAGGCAATACTTAGACGTATTACTACAATGTATACCTAATCTCTTCGGACGAAGCAACTCGTATAATTGGGATAGAACTTCACTTCAGGTAAGTTCGTTTAATCATCAATTTCACGTCATCCAATGGCCTAATATTTGACATACTATCGTTGATTCTCGATCGAAACGACAGTTCCCTCACTCTAGTTCACTCTGACGAGGCCACGTGTCGTCCTTCACACGTAATTTATATTGTACCTACTGCATATCAAAAGTACCTATTTATCTAACTAGGAACAAAGTTCACCATACATTGTACCTAGTTAGTTGTTATTAGTATACTTATCTACAACAAAATAATAAAATTTATGACAATACATTATAAAATTAGATATCTATTTACTAGGTAATGCCCGTGAATTCGTCCGCGTGGATTTAGATTTTAATATCCCGTTCGATTTCAAAATCGAAATCCACGGAGTGTATCACTTTCCGGGATAAAACGCAGCATGTCGTAGGTACCTACGTTAGTAGACGTACATAATAGTTTAATGCCTATGTGCCTATATTATGCCACTTTCTAGATCTTTAGCTATATCAGTGCAATAAAATCACGTCGATCTGTTGCTTCGTTGCGGCGTGATTGAAGGACAAACCAATAAACAAACACTTTTTCGCATTTATAATATTTGTAGGAGTTAATCAAGTAAATTTTCTTATACTTATTGAAAATAAAATTAAGAAATACGTCGCGGGTGGTCGGTTTTTAACCGACTTCTTTCAATAGCTCGGTACCTAACTAGTTAGGAATTTTTACACTCATTCGTATTCGATTTGTATTCATTTTCGTTAAAATACGATTCGAAGTGGCCGTCATACAAAACGTACCTACATACGCTTGTGTATTCATTTAACCAAATTAGTGCAATTACAATTCGGCCACTACAAATCGTATTTTTACAAAAACGAATACGAATCGAATACGAGTGAGTGCACAAACGCCCTTAAATATTACTTATTCATTTATTTAGGCATCTCTGCAGTAATTTTTTTAAAAGAATATTAGCCATTTTAATCATGACTAACATTACCCTTTCTCCTCCAACTAAGCGTAAAGCTTGTGCCAGGAGTCCGCCCCAACCGAACCGCCGACCTTTTGGAATTCAGCTCATTTCTATAACCGTTGAGCTATTGAGGCTTAATTTAAATGCACCTTGGGTCCTGTACCTACCTACATACTATTATGTATTCTGAGCCTGCGTTTAGATTAACTGCGTAGGTAAATAAGTAAGCCGTAGCCCGTACCATTGGTTATTATAAAGATTTATATATTTACTAGCTGATACCCGCGACTTTGTTAAGGGAAAAGAAATAGTTAAATCCCATAAGTTTTGCAGGTCCCTTGCAGTATCAGGATTGAGAAGTTGGAATACAAACTTTTTATGGGAAATTGTCGCAAAATTTCTCTACCGATTAAAAATAAATAAAAATCTGTTTTAAAATGTACAGGTAAATCCCTTTCATATGATACTCCACTTGCTACAGTTACCTTACTTTGAAAATTGGAACACGTCTTTTCTTCACAGACACGACGGACGGACGGACATACAGACAGACAGACAGACAACAAAGTGATCCTATAAGGGTTCCGTTTTTCCTTTTGAGGCACGGAACCCTAAAAATTACGCAAATCGGTTCAGAATTCTCGGAGATTTCGGTGTACCTACCTAGGTAGAAAAACACAACTCCTACTTTTTTTGAAAGTCAGTTAAAAAGTAGCCTATGTTACTCCTTAGTTAATCCTCTACTTGTATTTAAAAGTCCCGTTAAAACAGGTTCAGCCGTTCCGAAGATCAAACAATCAATTTTGAAGATCAAAAAGTTTCCGTTCAAACAGACCAAACAGACAAACAATTAATATTTTAAAAACGTGTGATTCAGTTATGGTACTGTTCAAATAACCATAATATGAGCTTAATATATAATTATAGCATATTAATAAATAGGCAGGACTTTTATTTTTTCTTAATTTCTTAGAGTGGTTTTCACTACCATTTGAACATTTCACGAAAAATATTTTTATTATGATATGGATTTAACACATTCACATTTAGTCAAAAGAATGGCAAGCCAACCCACGCAATATCCAAGGTTCGTCCTTGGATCAGAGTTAAAACAAATAAATAGGCAGGTACTTAAACGAAAATAAAGTAAAAGTAATAAATAGGTACTTACAATATTCTTTCCTAACCATATGAGCTTGTTTATTCAGCCAATCCCTTAAAATTATTATGGCCTCCTCGATTCTCTCTTGTTTATCTAAATCATATTGTTTTCTTATAAACTGTTTCGTATCCGGTTTAAATTCAAATACTTGATCCATTATTTAATTAATTCCGTCACCACGCTCGGACGACTATCGCACACAGGCCTACAGTTTAAAATGAACCCATGAATCATAAAGCTCAAACTGGCACTGATTTACTTTAATATTTTATTACCCTTCAGACAAACGTGAGATATCAGTACGACGCGCGATGCAAAAATGTCGCGGTGTGTGTGTAAAAACTATCTCAACATATACAAGGTGTCTTCAGATATAATTTTGTAAGACCTACCTACATAATTTGTAAATATTAATATGTATGAATTATTATTTTTAACCCCCGACCCAAAAAGAGGGGTGTTATAAGTTTGACGTGTGTATCTGTGTGTCTGTGTATCTGTGTATCTGTCTGTGGCACCGTAACGCCTAAACTAATGAACCGATTTTAATTTAGTTTTTTTTGTTTGAAAGGTGGCTTGATCGAGAGTGTTCTTAGCTATAATCCAAGAAAATCGGTTCAGCCGTTTGAAAGTTATCAGCTCTTTTCTAGTTACTGTAACCTTCACTTGTCGGGGGTGTTATAAATTTTTAATTTACACTTGTGTTATAACTTGTTAGTGGCAACAAAATTGCCTTGCTCATTTTATGCTGTATTAATTATATCACCACCCATATCATTAACTAGATATAGCCCGTGACTTCATCTGCGTGGATTTATGTTTTACAAAATCCTGTGGGAACTTTTTGATTTTCTTGAAGAAATCCCAATTCCAAATCGGTTCAGGGGTCTTTGATTAATCGGTGAACATACATTAAAAAAAAAAGATTCCGACGAATTGAGAACCTACTCCTTTTTTTGAAGTCGATTAAAAATACAACTCAGAAGGATAATGAAATGATAACTTACAAAGCAGTGTGAGCCACATGCGCTCGGTTATTCGCATTGATGATTAATTAGAAGTGTCTGGCAATGCATGACGTGATTTCTAATACTATTGCGAAGAAAATATATAAAAAAACTAGACTTTATACTTTGACGTAAGATTGTTTACATCTTTATTACCTGGCCACCATGATCCTAACTTCATAGTCGCAGATCGTTCCTCCCTGTGTTTGGGACAATATGCAGATAAACTTTCAGCTGTTATAAAATAACGAAGTTCTGGCACGTGCTGGCTCTCTATCAGTAACAAACATCCAAATATCTATCAATCCAAATATTTCAACTTTCGCATGTATAATATTGCTAAAATACAATAATAAATAGCAATAATTTATTCAAAACTTTATTTATTTGCGTTTATTATAAAAAAAAATAGTATATACCTACGTCACTAATTAAAATCCGTAGGTAGGTACGTAGTACGTAAGTAGCTATACGGTTCAGCTAACACTCTACGTACATAGACTACGCACTAAAAATTTCTACAATAAAACTGTAACTAGATAACATAAATAGGGAGATTTTTTGTTCTTGTAATAATTCCTTCGTGTGCAAACTCGCACATTTACATATTTAGTATTTACATATTTTTAAGTTATAGGTAAGTATACATTAATATTTTAATATTAAGTACTTCTATGTTTGTCTTTTTTGGGGTATGTCTGTCTGTCTGCCCGCCCGTCCGTCCGTCCGTCCGTCCGTCCGTCGTCTGTCCGCGCTGTGGCCTTATTAATGAAGCCTCCGCCGAAGCCTCCCATCAGGCTAGACTAGAGATAATAAATTTTAGTAATTATAAATTTCCCAACTAACACTGCTGAGAACAGAACCTGTGATAAAAGATATCAACCTCCCACTTTATAAGACCACAGCGCTCACCTCTGTGCCAGGCTATTGTTTCCTTGGTAAATAAAATGGCAATTTTTCATACAACAGTTTTGCTATGCACCTAAAATGGTATTAAACAAAGAGGGGGCATGAGACGCGTCTGCCCGCGAAATTCAAATTTAATTTGGTTTTTCGCAATCTCTAAACTAATACGACAAAGTAGGCTTATGGCACTTTAATTGCGCCTATGGCAGTATCATCCTCACAGGTTTATATAAAAATCTTTACTTGAAGGGGTCCAGTTTAAGAAATTAGCTCTAGTATCGACTATAACTCACAAATTAGTCGATACTAGAGCTAATTTCAGCAATTGATTGGCGCAATTAAAGTGCCATAAGCCTACTTTGTCGTATTAGTTTACAAATTGCGAAAAACAAAATTAAATTTGAATTTCGCGGGCAGAGCCGTCGCATCCACCTTTTAACCATTTTAAAAAGTTCAGTCCTACAGGTAAACTTTTTTTTTCTGAGGCTGGATACTCGCAAAACTTCTGTTCGCGAAGATTAGTACATGATTTTATTTGTAATAACTAAAAAAACTAGGTAAAAGGAAGGAAAAATAAAACTAATATACCTTATTAATAATTTTTGTATTCAACGTAAACTTAACACACACCCAAGTGTTTGTATTTCAATTTTTTAAATAAATAACATTTTTGTATTTGGGTTATCCTGTGCTTTATGAAATTAATGTTATTATTTTTAAGCACCACAACCTTGTAAAGTTAGAACATCAGTGGATTCCATTAACCTTAAAGCCTGAAGTACGCAAAACGCAAAGGCGATGGCAACTAAGCGGCTACATACAAAAAGAAAATATACGTGTGCGATTAAAAATAAAAGTTCTTGAAAAAATATTTTTTCAATTAGACTTTTACAAGTACTTTTGAATCGTCAAATGATCTACCACTGATTCGGAATGCCTTTTCTACTGATACCTGATTTGTCATACAATTCACTTTTTTTATATGTGACGTCAATTATTAGGGCTTATAGGGTTCCGTAACTCAAAAGGAAAAACGGAGCCCTTATAGGATTACATTTACACGACTAGACGTACTGCAAGGCGATACTTGCGTACGATTTCTCTTGACTAAAAGTCCGACTCTGATTTGCCTACAAGTCGGAGCTGGTTGCCATCGTACCATGCTACTTTTGCACCCTTTATTATCTCAGGCTTATCCTAATCAACGCTAAGCGTTCGAAATGATCCTGATATCCCCAAATACTGATCAGCTTCGCCTGTTGATAGTCTTAATTTTTCGTTGGTACACGCCTGTCTCATTCCTCGTAGGTATGCAGTGAAATCATCTGAAGTTAACACATCTACGTTCTTTTCTGAAAAACAAGAATAAAATATATAGTATCAGGCGTCTATACTGATGTTTTTCTCTAAACTAAGTTTAGAGTTTCCGCATCTTCTTCTTTTTAAAATTAATAAAAAAGGATAGAAAATGAATTTTAAAAATACTGTATTTAGTGTACTTTAAAGCAATAGGCTCACGAATGGGCACTGTACTGTACTGTATGGAAATGTACAGGTAAAGCCCTTTCATATGATAGGTACCCCACTTGGTATAGTTACTCATATCTTTCTCTGAAAATTGACATATTTTAATTTTTTTTCATTCAAAGTTTTTGGATTTATTCCTTTACTTGTACTATATAATAAAACCTACCTACCTGCCAAATTTCATGATTCTAGGACCTACGTCAAAGAGGAAGTACCCTATAGGTATTCTTGGCAGACACGACGGACGGACGGACGGACGGACTGACAGACAGACACACAACAAAGTGATCCTGTAAGGGTTTCGTTTTTCCTTTTAAGGCACGGAACCCCAAAAATGTTAGTTTATTAGCTCACGAAAGTTACGAAGGTATTTAAATGTGTGTTGGTTTGCACATTGCAGTATCACATTAGACTCATAACTACTAAACCTACTTTGACGAGTCTTTCACAAGTTTAAAGGATATAAAATTCAATTAAATGCCGACCGTGAAAGTGTGACGTCACAAGTGTATTAGGGTGGATCCACGCTTGTTCATGTGCAAGGCCACTTATACTTACTATGTAATTCTAGCATGGATTTCTCATTGCCACCATATTCCGCTGGAATAGTATCTTTGTCTATATATTTCCCTATGTCATCCATAGTTTTGTGCACATGTAAACGTCCAGCAAGCTTAGGACTTAGTACTTGTTTGAAAATTGCGACAACCGCTTCTATGGCTTTCGAAGGGGATACAAGGTGTATCCCTTTTATTCTTAATCCATATCCTTCCTGAAATTGTAAAATAAATATATAAAGTCTTATTTAAGGGCAAATCAGTATCGACTGTAACTCACAAATTAGTCGATAATAGAGCTAATTTCTTAAACTGGACCTCATCAAGTAAAGATTTTTGTATAAACACGTGGAAATGATACTGCCATTGTCGCAACTAGAATACCATAAGCCTACTTGGTCGTATTAGTTTACAAATTGCGAAAAACCAATTAAAATTTGAATTTGACCCGTCGCTTGCCCCTTAAAGGGTAGTGATGTACCTACTGTAATAATAATTATACTATAGATCATTAGTTAACTAAGGCTACAGGTCCATTAGAGTGATTAATTAGGTAAGTACATACAGCAAAAAAATACAGAAACAAGGAAAATAAATTACAATGAAGACACAAAAAAAAATCTTTGCGTGAATCCTTGGTACGCGACAGAAATATAATACCTAATATAAAAAAATGGCATGCAAATATCGTTTGAAAATCAAATTATCTTGTCTTAGGTAATTAAATAGGTACCTACCTTTATGATCGTAATTGCTTCCCGTAAATCAACCGCGTTGAACCATTTGAGTACTTCCAGCAGGTTAGCTTCTGAATAATCTACTACTGCCACTATTCCGTTACAGTAGTCGTGGGCTTGGATGTATTCACATTGCTGAAATTATTATAATTTTGCTAAGGGCTTTTTTTTTCTTTTCTCTTCCGAGCTTCCGAGACGGCCAAGCGGCTTAACCTCAAGCACGTAGATTATTTTTGCTTGAGTCAAGCATTTTGAACGTTTACAAAACTTGATGCTTGAGTCAAGCATTTACATTGATGCAATTTTATATTTTTGATTGACGCGAGGTTCAGATAGTGTTCGAGATAATATCGAGAAGAGCCGTTTGATTGATCAAGCCTCTTGACGGGCGCATCAAGCACCTTGCTCAAAGCTTGCTCAAGCAAAATAGATCTACGTGCTGATATCAAGCTTGACCGTCTCGGAAGCTCTATAGCTAATTCACCATTCAACTATGAAACAGCCAGAAACCTGCAGCAATTGGCAAGCTTGACATCCACATAATACGGTTGACATCAAAATAATAAAGAGAGTTCGAGAAGCGTTTCTGATCGTTTTTGAAACGAACAGCACAATGTATGAAAAGAGTAACTCCGTAACGTGTAACGTACGAAGCGATTTGCTTCCTCGTTTCTAATCCGAGCCGCTAAGATATGGAACGCCCTTCCGGCATCAGTTTTCCCTCCCACTTTTAATATGGGTACCAAGTCAAGAGTGAATAGGCAACTTCTAGGCAAGCGCGCTCCATCTTAGGCTGCAACATCACTTTCATATAATTTAAAAAAATTGGTTGTCTGTAAAGTCGGTTTACTGACGATAGTTGAACGTGACAACAAAGGCCGATTGTGCTTCTTTGTCACTCGTTCCGCGCTCTCGCGTGCACTTCAAGCCTTACATGGAACGCCTCAGAGCTCGCTCTGAGGCGTTCCATGCGGCGTTACCTCAGTAACGCCGCATGAGTCATGTTTTTTCGTGCGTGCAGCCGGCTCTAACGAATTATAAGACGTTGTCACGTCAAAAAAAACTCCACAAGATTTTTTTAAAATTTTAATCTACATAATACCTAGTTGCAGACACCAGCAAAGACTAAAACAATAATTTATTGTTAGCATGGCAACCCGGTTCTCTTGAATAGGCATTTATAAACAGACTGACAGCTTTATTATCGATAAAGAGGATGGAATGAACTTTAAATAGAAAACCGAGTTTTTTATGCTTAAGTAGATACTTGATTAAATGCGCTTACAATTAATTGATTGCAATTGATGATTTGAAGGAAAAAGTTGAGGGTAAACATGCAACGTTTATTCTGAGAAACACAAAAACAAAACATACCTACTTACCATAAAAAAGAAACGATAACAATCAAGCAATCCCGATTTAATTGTTTTGGCCTTGCCTTTGAAAAAATACAATCTATAATGATCCTTAGTAAGTTTGGGAAGAAAACTTCCATACCTGAAATGATTTTAAAGAAAAATTAGCTAGCAATTCGTGGCATAGGTATTGTGACAAGTTTGTAGACCATCCTGGCTGTCTCAGTGACTGTATTAGATAACAAGTAAATTAAAAATTTATAACACCCCCGACAAGTGAAGGTTACAGTAACTAGAAAAGAGCTGACAAACGGCTGAACCGATTTTCTTGGGTTATAGCTAAGAACACTCTCGATCAAAAGCCACCTTTCAAAAAAAAACTAAATTAAAATCGGTTCATTAGTTTAGGAGCTACGATGCCACAGACAGATACACAGATACACAAGTCAAACTTAGAACACCCCTGTTTTTGGTCGGGGGTTAAAAATGACAATTAAGTTATATTTTCTAATTACCGTAACATTCACTTGTCGGGGGTGTTATAAATTTTTAATTTACACTTGTCTATCATAAGTCAGTAGAGCTTACAAATAAGTAATTTAAATCAACTTTTGCCCCATTTTTTATCTATTTATGATCTGACGATGATGATTGGCCATATTTGTATGAAATTGGAACCCCTAATTCAAATTTCGGCCTCGCCATTTCGGTACTTTTTGCAATTGTTATAGGAACAATTTTTAACTCTTTCAAATGCAGTAAGACTGTGCAAGCATTAATTAAAATTATTCCAATTAAGTCGATAGCATTAGTAGTGCTGAAATAAACAAGTAGGTATAATAGACGGTCAAAATCAAAATCCAGTTGCACCATTCGACGGTTCCTTTTTACCATTTCGATACAAAACTTTAAAACTTACATATCATTCAATAATTCACAATTTTTCACATCAAATTCTTCAAAGAAATGAGGAAGTGTAGTCCTAAACATGCATATTTTATCCAGTTTTTTCTTGGCGCGTTCAACTGATCCCTTGCTTATAATGATCGACCTCTCTAAGTAGTCCCGAGCTGAAACAAAAAGTTATGATTTACATTCCATACACAGGAGAAAGCTAAATATTTAGTACTAAAGAATGCCCGCGACTTCGTCCGCGTGGATGTTGATTTTTGAAGATCCCGTTTGAACTATTTGGTTTAGTCTCAGTGACTGTATTAGATAACAAGTAAATTAAAAATTTATAACACCCCCGACAAGTGAAGGTTACAGTAACTAGTAAAGAGCTGATAACTTTCAAACGGCTGAACCGATTTCTTGGATTGTAGCTAAGAACACTCTCGATCAAGCCACCTTTTAAACAAAAAAAAAACTAAATTAAAATCGGTTCATTAGTTTAGGAGCTACGATGCCACACACCGATACACAAATACACAGATACACACGTCAAACTTATAACACCGCTCTTTTTGGGTCGGGGGTTAAAAATAAATGTCAACACTGTACCACCTCCGAAAAGCTCATTCTACTGAGAATGAGCCGGCAAGAAACTCAGCAATTATTTTTTTTATATTTTGTATATAACATATTTACGTACATATTTACAATGAATATATTTCCACCAGGTAATATTGCACTCAAGGGCTAACTTGTATCTGAATAAAAAAGTAAAGAAATATAATACTTGGTGATTGGTCGTTGCACATTTTTCTTGGATTTTAAAACTCTATGAAGCTGGCGTTCCTTGTTGATAATATATTAACTTAGAGTTATTAATATAATATAATGCAAAAAGTTAATGAATTATTGTAAAAACTTGTATAACAATGCACCTTCGTGTACATTCAAAAACCTGTGCCGGAAGCCGCAATTTGAAGGTTATCTAATAGTTACCTTTATTCGAATAATCTCTCGTTTAGTTATTGTAATTCAAAATAATTTACAAGTGTAAATTAAAAATTTATAACACCCCCGACAAGTGAAGGTTACAGTAACTAGAAAAGACCGAAAATACCTGATAACTTTCAAACGGCTGAACCGATTTTCTTGGACTATTCCGCGCCTACGATCCAAAGTATCTGAGTTTTCCAAAACATCATTTTCAAATAAATAAATAATTATGTATTTAGGCAACGTCCATCTTGACAGCTTGACATTTGTCAATTGACATAATATTATGAACCTAACGGTTTATCTAACCTTCTTTCCTACAAGAAAACTAGAAAAGAGCTGATAACTCTTAAACGGCTGAACCAATTTTTTTGGATTATAGCTAAGAACACTCTCGATCAAGCCACCTTTCAAACAAAAAAAAGTAAATTAAAATTGGTTCAGTCGTTTAGGCGCTACGATGCCACAGACAGATACACAGATACACAGACACACAGATACACAGATACACACGTCAAACTTATAACACCCCTCTTTTTGGGTCGGGGGTTAAAAAATAAAAAGGTTTTCAATGCTAGTGCTAAATACGCAGGATTGCTATTACTACATAAACATCCGCTAAGAAAGGGTCTTTGAATATTCAACCCCTAAATGCCAGATCCTTTTTTAAGTACCTGTCATCGCACATTTGGAGTCTACGGATGACCAGAGGTCTGGCAGTTACCTTGGTTGGCATATAAGTCTGGCCATTCAACGAGGTAACGCAGCCCCAGCGTTCTGGGCACCCTGCCTCGTTTTGAATGACATTTTTAACCCCCGCCCCAAAGAGAGGGGTGCGTCATAAGTTTGACGTGTTTATCTCTGTATCTGTCCTTGGCATCGTAGCTCCTAAACGAATGAACCGATTTTAATTTAGTTTTTTTTTTTGTTTGAAAGGTGGCTTGATCGAGAGTGTTCTATAATAGAAGAAATAGTTTTTTTATAGAGATTTTTGTGTCGGAGGTTTTTTAAATATTGAGTTATTGTTTTAATTAAGCATTGACTTATATATATTAAGTAAAAATTTTAAATTTAGATAAGTATTTATAGTATTTTTGAAATTGAAATTTGTTTAGTCTACGACGACGAAGTTGCAGGTATAAGCTAGTATTGTAATATTATGTTAGAGTTAGCCCACTTGATAACCTTGGTCGGTCGCTGAGGTCAGTGGCAATCATAAAACTTACAAACTTATAAAAAGCTAGCCAAGTACGAGTCAGATTCGCGTACCGCGGGTTCCGTAGAGACGTGATAAATTGAGGAGCTGGTAAACAAAACTTTGTAATTGCTACATCTCTGTCAGGTTTGGATGATTGTTGGATGATTTAGTATTTAAAAAGAACGCTTTAAAAACTGTAACTTTTTATTGAGTTAAACCAGAAACTTGAACTTTATACAGCAATTACGTCCTAGTAGCCATTGACCTTAATAATCTGTATACATTTCGCCTTGATACATCAAGTAGTTTTTGAGAGAAAGGGCCTTGAGCTTTGACATACAGACAGATAGATAAAAATCACTACCTATATTATAAATGCGAAAGTGTGTTTGTTTGTTGGTTTGTCCTACAATCACGTCACAATGGAGCAACTGATCGACGTTATACCTAGACTTTCTAGGTATAACGTAACATATGCTATTTTTTCGCGAAAAATTACAAAGTTCCCACGGGCTTTTAAAAACCTAAGTCTACACGGATGAAGTCGCGGGCATCAACTAGTAATCTTATATGGGTCCCGTTTTTCCATCATAAGATAAAGAACCCTAAAAATATGGAACATGATAAAAAAAGAACAATAATATATGTATTTTTTTGTACCTACACGCGGTATTTGAGTTTGGCTTTATTTTATTTAAATTACATTACTTTAATTAATAATAAGATTATAATTTTTAAAAAATTCTTAGAAGTTGTGATTTTGTACTGAATAAAAACAATTGTGTTCAAAGTGGATATCTATGTTTAAAAAATTAATGCATTAAATTCTTTAAAAATTCAATAAAAATATCTTGAATAATATTCACTTACGAAATTCTTTAACCACAAAATGATTCTGCTTCTGTATCCACTCCTCCAAAATGTTGATGGCTTCATCAATCCTCCCGGGTTTGTCCAAATCATACTGTTTCCTCAAATACAGGAGCGTGTCGGGATTAAATTCAAATATCGAGTCTTGTGGTATCGACTCCATAACTGTTTCAATGTAAACTTTACACTGAAATGAACCGCTTAACTCGACTCGCGATCAAAACTAAATTAATACACGTTACTTATATTATATTCTCAAAATGATATCACGGTCTATCAAAACTGGTTGTGCGCTGGTTGGTTATATGAAGACTATGTTGTAAATGTGCTCAAAGTAATAAAAATATGAGCACTCGAATGTAAATAAAATTGTAAATGTGTTGATCACAGCATAGTTAGTGTACGATGTGAAGCACTCAACTCGGATGTGAACACCTCTATTGCTCTCACAATAATGCCCTAAAAAAATTAATGATACACAAGGTTCAAGACCTTTAACAACTCATATAAGTTGTTCTTGGACTTGTTTTATTGAGTCCAAGAACACTTATTGGAGGAAGAGGACTCTTAATAAATAGCGGGTCATATGCAAAATTCTGCGACTGTTGAAAGCTTTTTTTATTGAAAACAATATCACACTATCACACTTCACATCACACTAATCACACTAATATTATAAAGGCGAAAGTTTGTATGTGTGTGTGTGTGTGTGTGTATGTTTGTTACTCCTTCACGCAAAAACTACTGGACGGATTTGGCTGAAATTTGGAATGAAGATAGATAATATTTTGGATTAGCACATAGGCTACTTTTTATCCCGGAAAATCAAAGACTTCCCACGAGATTTCGAAAAACCTTAATCCACGCGGGTGAAGTCGTGGGTATCGGCTAGTTTAATAAATATAACAACTTTAATGTTTTAATGTCTGCATCTAAATTTTTAATGAAATAGACACACGATTAACCCGAGCTACCTCCCCAAAATATTTCGAGAATGCACTAGTTCTCTAAATCTAAATCTAATTTTTTTAGGTTTATTTTAATTAGGAAAAATTACCCAAGTACGGAACCCTCGGTGCGCGAATCTGACTCACACTTGACCGGTTTATCTCGGAAAATCAAAGAGTTCGCACGAGATTTTAAAAACCTAAATCCACGCGGAGGAAGTCACGGCATCAACTAGATCTACGTAAATAGAGCATAGCAACATTATCTGTATACTATAAGTAGGTAATTTATTTCAATAGAATATTATGAACGAATGTCAGGACATTGCGTCGAAATATTCGAATGCTTGATTAATTAACTGTGCGTCCACAGCCCACACACTGCTCTACTCGACGCGCCGCACTAGGCACTAGGTTGCTTGCCTTTGCAAAACGATGGACGTCGAAACTGTGGCAGCGTGCGCGCTATTGCATATTTACCGACAAAATAGGGAGCGATGGGCATGAACGAGAGACATGCGAGTAACGCGGCCACGTTACGTCTCTGCCTCCGTTCCTCACTCCTTCCCATGCCACACGGGCAGTGTGTGGACGGGGGGCAAGACACTTATTGGGAACTAAATATGACTGTCCTCATAAAAAAGCGTCTTCCAAAAGAACGTAGATACACTAGCGTATTAATATAGACCGATCACTATGAATAATGATCATGGCAATAGAATAGCGACGATCTGTAAAAAATCCAGGTTTGAGATAGCTGGAATTTATTACGTGGACCGGGCAGTAATACAAATAAATGAATAGGTACTTCCCTATTTCTAGCCGGGCATAATACTTAAGTACGCTCTTACTCAAAATCACTACGTTAAAGATGTAGGATAAATACCTGGATTTAGGCAGGATAGGTCACCGGACGGTCTGGAGTCTTCCCTTTCTCGTATTCCGTGGATAGTTTCTTCGAAGCACAGATTCGCAGAACACTTCACTTAATTTTAAAGTTTATGTGATTTTAACTTATTTACTTAGCGTAGCGTTTTTACAGTTTAATAGCGGGTTTTTGCGTGATTAATTTAGCGTTATATGAGTTTTTTACACAAGCGGCGCGTGGCGTTTGTAAAGCGGGCGTCACGCAGTTAGCGGGTTTCAGACTCGACGTGCGTAAACGCAGGTTGAAAGGTAACTGACAGGAGCGGGGTGTGAGAGCGGGTAATAGGATGGAATTTTATGTGTGCGTGAGTGTTTGTATGTGTGTATGTATGATGGCGTAATTAAATATATAATAATAACTTAAGTAACTAGAGGGCGCTTACAACTTCCCCCGCCTAGAGGTAATCCTCTAAACAGAACGAATTGCAAGACAGAGAGATAAAAATTATAGCGTTAAAAGCGTTTAAATAGAGTTAATAGCAGCCTATTGAGAAGGTAGAGGGCATATCCGAACTACAGGTCTGATGTAGCTTCCGGAACGCGTTCTAACTTTGACTGCTCGAATTATACTGTCTTTCCCTGAATAGAGTTCTTCTATAACTCCTAGAGGCCAGCAAAGAGGATGAACGTTGGAGTCTTTGATTACAACAACAGCTCCAAGACTCACAGGGTTGGATGGAGTATTCCACTTTTGTCTGTGTTGTAAAGAAGTCAAATATTCTTGGCTCCAGCGTTTCCAGAAAGAACAAGTAATTTTAGTTAACAATTGATAGCGGGATAAGCGGCTGTCGGGAATATCCGTTAAATCCTCGACAGGTAAATATTTTGCGGGAGTGAGATTGAGAAAATGATTGGGCGTAAGTGCGGAAAGATCTGACGGATCAGAGCTTAAAATACATAATGGTCTACTATTTAATAAGTTTTCGATTTGAATTATAATTGTATTTAATTCTTCATAAGTAAGGATTTGTGTCCCTACTACCTTGTATAAATGCGTTTTTACACAGCGAACGTTAATTTCGCTAAGACCATTAAAATGCGGGCCGTAAGGCGGGCTATGTTTAAATTGAATACGATGTTCTGCGAGGCGATTTTCAATGAAATTTTTATGAGCATTGGACTGTATGAGAGTGTAAAGTTCATCTAATTTGCGTTTAGCTCCAAAAAATGTAGTAGCTCCATCGCTGTATATTAGACTTACAGGGCCTTTGCGTGCGCTTAGTCTTAAAAAAGCTGCAAGAAATAAGTCAGAACTAAGATCTGAGACTAATTCTAGGTGTACTGCCTTGGTAGTCATGCATGTAAATATGCAGACGTACGCTTTATGACTTTTAATACCTCGGCGGCGAATGTGAGTTACAAAGAAAGGTCCCATGTAGTCCACAGCGGTGTGAACGAAGGCTTTAACTTGCGCTACTCTAAAAGCGGGTAACTCTCCCATTTGTGGAAAAGTAGATTGAGGGTTAGCGCGAAAACAAATATTGCATTTGTGTACACGTTGTCGAACCAAGTTTCTGGCAGCAATGATCCAAAACTTCTGTCTGAGTAAAGCGAGTAATAACGCGGGTCCGGTATGCAAATTAGTGATATGATAATAATCAACTATTAGTTGAGTGATGCGGTCTTTAGAAGGTAAGATTATTGGATGTTTTTGACCAAAATTTAATTGCGAATTGCTTAAACGACCACCAACTCTGATGATGTCGTCTGCGAGAAATGGGTTAAGTTTTAAGATCGATTTCGAGCAAGGTTTATTATTTTTGAGAGCGTGAATATCTTGAGAAAAATGTTTATTTTGAACATAGCGAATTATATAAGTTTCTGCAAAATCTAGATCTGAAACTGTAATAGAACCGCGTGATTTTAAGCGTTTGGAGAATCTTAACATGTAAACAATGGTGCGCAATAATTTAGACCAGCTAGAAGAGCGTTCGGCTAAAATATCAATCGGATGTTGAGTGTCGGAAACAGAAGTTTCAACTGCTAGAACAGTAATTTTTGCTTCTTCAAAATTTTCATTATGAGCGTTTACTTGAAAAGGCGTTATAGGCCATCGCGATATAGGATGCGTTGTCCACTGAGGAGCGTTAAACCAAAGTTTGCGTTCTAATAATTCTTTCGGCGTGACTGGACGAGATATAATGTCCGCAGGATTTTCGCGTCCTTTTATATGATACCAATGTTCAGCAGATAACTTTGAATTAATTTCGGTAATCCTATTGGCAACGAATGTATGGTATTTATATGCGGGAGAATGCAGCCATGAAAGAGCTACTGTAGAGTCCGAAAATGCGTAAATGTTATTTATTTTGCAGCGCTTGCTAAGAGTTTCACGTATCAAATCAATTAAACTGGCTAATAGAAGAGATGCGCAAAGCTCGAGTCGAGCGAGTGATGTTTTCTTAAGCGGTGCGACTCTAGATTTTGAAGCGAGCAAATGAATAGATCCAGAAGAATGTTCATCTGAACTTACGCGTATGTAAACGGCGGCTCCATAGCATTTTTCACTAGCGTCAGAAAAACCTATGAGCGTTACATGAGATTCAGAGTTCATACCTACGTAGCGTGGAATTTTGATTTGTTCTAAATGTGGTAATTCATTACAAAATTGTTCAAACTGTTGAGCGATTGAGCTAGGTACTGGAGTATCCCAGTCGAGATTTAATTTCCAACATTCTTGGACGAGAAGTTTCATAAAAGCGGTAACAGGACCTATTAGACCGATTGGATCGAACAGGCGCGCGGTAATCGAAAGAATTAAGCGTTTTGTATAATCGCGTGGACTTTCCTTAGCGTTGATTTTAAAAGTAAAAGTATCGAGTTTAGGATGCCACTGCATTCCTACTATTTTTGTAACGTCCTGAGCATCTGAATCAAAATTAATTGCGTGCGGATTTTTATGAGAGCTAGGAACTTCATTTAGAAATTTAGTGTCATTGGAGATCCATTTGGTTAAATTGAAACCACCTGAGTTGAACATATCGACCATTTCATGATAAGTTTCTTTGGCTTTCTCAAAACCATCGATTGAGTTTATGTAATCGTCCATGTACATGTGATGAGTAGCTTCATTAGCTGCGAGCGGGTACCTGTCAATGCTGTCTTCAGCTAGCTGACGCACGACTCTCATGGCGAGATAAGGTGAACTAGATACTCCAAATGATACTACGGTGAAGTTATAAGTGTCAATAGATTGCTCAGTGTCAAATCTAAAAAGTATTCTTTGAAAAGCGTGATGCGCGGGCGTTAAATTTAATTGAAAATAATGTTTTTCAATATCTGCGGTTACTGCGATTGAGAATAAGCGTAAATTTATTAAGAGTTCGAATATATTATTCTGTAAGTTAGGACCTACATATAATAAATCGTTAAGCGATTTTCCGGAGGTAGTTCGACTTGAAGCGTTTAGAACGATACGAGTTTTCGAAGTCTGCTTATCAGGGCGATAAACAGCTCTGTGCGGAATATAATAACAATTTATATCGCGTGAAGGGTTGTCTACTTTCGTAAGATAACCTTTGTCTATGTATGACTGAATGGTTGCGTTATAATCTTTACGAAGAGCGGGATTAGCGTTTAATTTCTTCTCTAATTGAAGAAAGCGGAGTTTGGCGATCGAGTATGAGTCACCGAGTTTAGCGGGATCATCTTTAAAGGGTAAGTGAACAGTATATCGGCCTGTTTCATCGCGTGAGTAAGTATCTTTAAAGATGCGTTCACATGCTTCATCATCAGGGCTTATGTGAATTTTATTAGGTACATTTTCTAATGACCAAAAGCGTTCAGTAATTTCATCAAGTGACGGAGAGTCTGTCTGACATAAAAAAGTTTTAAAATCGTTTGAGCGGTGGTTCGAGTTGTGAGCTGCGCAGTCTGCTTTCCCCATCAGTATGTAGCCTAGCGTGCTTTGAACCGCGACTACAGACGAACGAGGCGAGACCACTCTGTCACACCCAAGCAAGAAGGGGAAAAGTTCATTACCGATTAGGCAATCGATCGGACCTGGAGTGTGATAATCATCGTCAGCCAATGGCAATGCGTGTAAATGAGTCAACTGGGATACATCGATACGAGCGTTTGGTAAGTGGTCGGTAATTGTGTCTATCACCCTAGCGGTAATAGTATAAGAACAGCGTGAGTCAAAGCGAGAATAAATTTTAAATGTTACGAATCCCAGTGATGTGCTTTCTGTTTGACCAATGCCTTTTACAACTGACGGAGCGAATTTAATTTTCAAATTTAAGCGTTGGCAACATTCTTTTGATATAAAATTAGTCATTGAACCGGTATCTAAAAATAAACGGATAGCGTATTGCGTATTGTTACTACATACATTTACTTTGGCGGTAGGTAAAAGTACAGTTGTATCTTTCGAATAATTGCGTGAAGAGGTAGTCACCGAAAGTGCTAATTCTGTAGGATTACTTGGCGGAGCGTGAGGTGCGGGAGGTGGTGCTGTAATCTTTGGCAAATCATTAGATTTATCATTCTGCGGTGGCATCTGTATCGGAGTGTTATTGTTGTTAGCACCATAGCGGTTCGGTGAGTAAGCGGTGGCATGTGACTGTGAGGTCCCGGGTTCATACCTAGGCTTAGAAAAAGAGCTACATAACAGACTGTGATGTGAGCTAGATGCACAGTTCCCACATCGACCCTGGCTCTTACAGCGGAATTTTAAATGAAATCCTAGGCAGAACTCACAAAATCTATTTTTTCTCACTATGTCTAGCTTAGTTTTAGCGTCTTGATTTTTAAAAACCTCACACTTGTAAAGCGGATGAGCGTCTTGATTTTTACAGATTATGCACTTACGTTGAGTATTTTGAGAATTTAAATTATAATTATTGTTGTTGCTGACTGTACTAGTATAAGTCTGAGTTTGCGATTTAGGTTTGTATGAATTAGGCTTTTTATTTTGAGTGTGAGTATTAACTTGAGCGGAGCGTAAAGTTTGTATTTTTAATTGTTCTTTTAAAAAGTTATTTAAATCGGAAAAGGTAGGTATTTTAATGTGTTTGTGATTTTGTTCAAATAATGACACAACATCTTTACTTAACTTTGAGAGTGCTATGTGCGTAATCATAAAGTCTGATAAATCTGGTATTTCTAGGCGTTGCAGTGCCGCTTGCGCGGAACAAAATTGATCAATAAAAGATTCAAGCGGTTGATTTTGTTTGCAATTTAAAATCGTATCTATGTATTGAGTAGCTTGCACTCTAGTATCTTGATATTTCTCTAATAATGCGTTCCATATAATAAGATAATTCTCAGAGGTGGGTGGTATACCAGAACAAACCAAAAGCGCCTTATCAGTTAAGCAACTAACTAAGTATTGGACTTTCTGTACGTCAGTGAGTCTATTGTTGTTATGTATTAAGTTCAAAAAGTTTTCGTAAAAGACAGTCCATTTTGACGGACAGCCATCAAATGTTTTTAAATTCAGTGGAGGTAATTTTTTATTTAACAAACTGTATTGGTTGTCAAACTGTGACACAGCGGATTCACTTTTAATTTCATTTAGAGTATATTGAATTTGACAGTATAATGTGTCAAATGCGCCTAGCGGGGCATAGTTCGGCGTATAAAGAGGGTCATGTTTCAAATAGGCTGAAATTAAATCATCTATAACTATCGCGAAATCTTGACGTAATTTTTCTAAACTTTGAACGCGAGACAAGAAATTCGTTCTGTTCACAGAATCACTCACCTTCAGACTTAAATCATATATTTGTTGAATTGATAAAAACAAGAATTCTTTCTTAGCCTCTAATCTAACAATGGTTTCGTTAGATTTCGACATTCTGATTTCTGATATGCGATAATAAACGTTATTTCAAGCGAATAAGACTCAATACAGGCGAATAATTATTTCGATATAATTTTTATAATGAGTTAGTTGTAGGTAGATATAAAAAGTTTTAATCTTTAAATATTGAAAAATATACATAAATAATTATATATAATGCGTTAATATAATGTAATGCGTGGATCTAAACATAAATATGCGTAATTATACAAGATTTTTGTATATTTTTGTTAGCGGCGGTACCTATGTTCCGAACGTAATTCTATTGCAATGAATATTGAAATATACAATAAATAGCGTGTTTAGTGTTGAATTGTATATGGGATACGATTCTAGGAAGAGAAATAGGATCCGGCTCGAAGGACCAGAGAAATTGTAGGATAAATACCTGGATTTAGGCAGGATAGGTCACCGGACGGTCTGGAGTCTTCCCTTTCTCGTATTCCGTGGATAGTTTCTTCGAAGCACAGATTCGCAGAACACTTCACTTAATTTTAAAGTTTATGTGATTTTAACTTATTTACTTAGCGTAGCGTTTTTACAGTTTAATAGCGGGTTTTTGCGTGATTAATTTAGCGTTATATGAGTTTTTTACACAAGCGGCGCGTGGCGTTTGTAAAGCGGGCGTCACGCAGTTAGCGGGTTTCAGACTCGAAGTGCGTAAACGCAGGTTGAAAGGTAACTGACAGGAGCGGGGTGTGAGAGCGGGTAATAGGATGGAATTTTATGTGTGCGTGAGTGTTTGTATGTGTGTATGTATGATGGCGTAATTAAATATATAATAATAACTTAAGTAACTAGAGGGCGCTTACAAAAGATTTAAACTAAGTTAGTAATATTATCAATAGAACCTAATTAGCGTACTAAACCTATGGTCACTGAGTAAGGATCTTTGGTGACTAACTAAGAATATTATTTTAGAAAAAAAAAAAAACTATGACACACATTAAAACGCGGAATTGCTTCAGGTACTTTTGAGGAGTTTTAAGAGCGTTCTCCCCGATAACACATTAAAAAACTTTCTTGTAAATTAATAGTAAGTCAATTTCTTGTAAAAATTCTTTTAATCCTTCTAAGCTCCGGAGATACACCAAAACCGGAATTCTGGAGCTCAAGTCCTAGTAGGCTATTATGTTTATTTTACTAACTACATAATCACGACCAATAAACCGCGCTAAGAGCACCTGCCTTCCTATTTATTAACAATCTAATAAGGGCCATGTTCGGGTCTCCCTGATAAGCCTAGTTGATTTGTTAATAATTAAATGAAATTTGTGTTTGGTCCCCAACAATAGATGGAGTCATAGATGTAGAGAAATGCTAGATATCGCAAAATGCTTTTAATTCATAACTATAGGTGACGCGTGCGACTTCGTCCGCGTAGATTTAGGTTTTTTAAAATCCCCTAAAGGAACTCTTTAATTTTCCGGGATAAAAAGTAGCCTATCGCCATGCCGTATTTCAGCTAAATCAGTTCAGTAGTTTTTGCGTGAAAGAGTAACAAACATACACACATACATACACACAAACTTTCGCCTTTATAATATTAGTGTGATTTTAAACTGGTTGGAAAAGTATGTAAATTGAGCGCAGACTGAACTTAGAGGATTATATTTCCCAAAAGTCTATTAAACCCGATGACGCCGTCGCTTTTAGGATTCCGTAGTCAACAATGAGACTTTATATGTACTTAGTTTCTTCATATCCGTCTCTCCGTCAGCTCTCTATGACTCGTTGATATAGCCTGTCCAGTGTCCACATAGTGGTTTTTAATGCTACTTCTCCTGATGCAAGTATACACCATTTAGCATCTTGAGACTCTACCGTAACTCGTCGATAACAAACGGTTCAAACCTCTTTCTAACTAGTTGATGCCTGCGACCTCGTTCGCTTCGATTTCGTTTTTTTAGATCTTTAATTAAGTAGTTTTTTTAAATTAATAATTTGATTTTCTGGGATGAAAGTTATCTTCGTGCTTTTTTACAAAACTGGTTTAGCGACTGAGCCGTAAAAAGGTAATGGAATTACTCACTTTAGAATTTCTGTAAAGCGGAATTAATATAACGAAATTAGTTGCACGAAATTAGTTTCACGACATTAATTTCATTAGCAATTGCACGTGTAAACATACGACGTTTACACGTGCAAATTGATATTGGAAGTAATGTCTTGAAACTAATTTCGTAATGTAAATTCCGCTTAACTCAGTACCTGTTGTTGCCAGTATTGCCCCACTCTATACACATGCAGCTCATAAATTTTGCCCGGCACGGAAGAACTCCAGACAATGCACAATTGCAAATTTTATAATGCGCGATAAATTTTGGAATTGTGTATTTTAGAGGCAACACCTTTCTGTGGATGGAAATATTTGTCGTTGTATACTTTACTAGCTGATGTCCGGGACTTCGTTCGCGTGGATGTAGGTTTTTTAAAATTCCCGTAGGAATTCTTTGATTTTCCGGGATAATAAGTAGCCTATGTTCTAATCCAGGGTATAATCTATCTCCATTCTAAATTTCAGCCCAATCCGTCCAGTAGTTTTTGCGTGAAGTAGTAACAAACATATACACACACACACACATACATACAAACTTTCTCCTTTATAATATTAGTGTGATTTGGTTTAGCGGATAACAAAATTAATTTTAAAATAAATCAACAATAAATATTTCTGCTTCGTGAATCGTATTCATAGAGTATTGCACTTTGTCCAGTATGCACATCCAGAGGCTTTCGTAAATCTATTTCGTTGGAATGCAGAATTAATTAATGGTGCCTCAGCCACATCTCACAATGAAACCCTCTTCAATCTTGCCTGTGTGGAGCCTTTCACCTTAATTTAGAACAAGAATTTCGCTTAAGTGACTTTTATTGCGAGCAGCGAAGATTCCCGCTCAATTTACAAGCAAACAAATGTTGGTGTTTATTTTCTTTATAACGCTGCGCGCGTAATTTTAATGTTCAAAGATTTTGTCGTTTATAAAATTAATTAAAAACAAGACTACATTTTCGGAATTGAATTAGTTTTTTTTTAACCGACTTCCAAATAAGGAGGAGGTTCTCAATTCGTCGGGATCTTTTTTTTTTTTTTTTTTTTTTTTTTTTATGTATGTTCCCCGATTACTCAAAGACCCCTGGACCGATTGGGAAATATTTTTTTTTTGTTTGAAAGGGTATATTGTGCAGGTGGTCCCATATAAATTTGGTGAAGATCTGATGAATATCTTCGGAGATGGAGAACAGAACTCCTCAATGGATAAGAGCAAATTGCTCGCGATCAGTGTAATAGCTTAGTAAACAGTAGGGTTTTAACTGGGCATAGCATATTATAGTACAGTGGGGCCACTAAAAATTGTGAAATAAAAAATTTTCAAAAGAAAAATAAAACCGACTTCAAAACCAAAAACACTAAAAAGTAGAAAATAATTTTAGTTTAAGTCGGTTTTATTTTTCTTTTGAAATTTTTTTTTATTTAAATTCTAGTGCCCTAGTTTTTTGCATTGTGTGATCCATGATTATTTTTCTAGAGTGGTCACATTTTATCATATTGTCAAGTAGATATAATTTATTAATAGGTTTATTAACTTTAGTTTCATATTATTGAACTATTATGTACTAATGGTTTCCTAATTGAATTTCGATTATTATTTTATAACATGTTGTGAATAGTTGGTGACTCAGAATGGTTAACACCCACTGAGATTTTTGTCTCTATCATTTGTATGGGATTACGAAAAAGAGAGAGCGCCATATTAACTTCTTTTCGCGGATAAAGCATGGAAGCTGTGAGCAGAAGTAATAGGTACTTAACAAAGACATCTCTTTCTAGCATGAACATACGACAAAATGCTGTATCATCAAGAAAAGTTGGCAAGGATGTGTAAAGTTTTATGATACAATCAGGTTTCCATTTCGAACCGTTTTATTGTTATCGGGGAAGTTTATAGCTGATTTTTATGATAGCAATTCAAAATAAGAGAGTAGGTAGGTACTTACTTAATAACAATATTAGGTTTCGTTTTGCATATCAATTATTTATATCTACTCATAATCATGTTGTATAGTTAATAGTTATAGTATACATACATTATTATAGTTATAGTATATCACACATTGAAAACAAAAATGGCATTATCCAAAAATTGGCAATTCTGAGTTTCAACTGCATCTGTAATCTGTACCTAATTTGCTAGAGAAAAAACACATCTGTTGTTAATATAGGTTCCTACCTACTTGCCTACTTTACACTTTCTATACTTTGGTATGTCACTATGATAGCCATACAGCTGAAAAGTCAAATTTTTTTTGAATTACTCTTGTTTTCATTTTGCGATAGGTATAATAGCAGATACTCCATAATATTCCTCAAGGGTTTTGTTTAAATAGACTACGTAAACCTATTTTTATTTTTTATTTACGTCATATGATATAGCCCTGCATAGTGAATTTAAAAAAACACTTTTGAAATATCGAAGTCTAATCCTAAATAAATATCTACTTTCAATCTTTTTTATTATTGAAAAGTGTTACAATAGAACTTTAATTATGTCCATCGATTCTTAAATTAATTATACCAATTAAATTATCACAATACTATTTTTATTGTCCTCTTTCCACGTGACACCCTAACTACAGTAAAATATTAAGAGCCGATTTCACCAACGTAAAATAGGTCTTATGCAAGAGTTGTATTTTAGCAGGTTTTCAATGCAAGAACTACCTATCACTACGTCCAATTTATTTTTCGGTTAAACCTCACTCTACATTAGTGAAACCGGCACTAAGTCATTATTAATTAATTATTTTTATTGCGGCAGTAATTGGTTATTTTAATCAACAGTCAGTGCTCTAAATGATCCTGGTAACCCATATTGATTGGTTTGATTATCTGATAATCTTAAGCTTTCGTTAGTTTTCGCCTTGCTGATTTCACGTAGATAAGCAGTAAAACTATCCGATGTCAATATCTCCATGTTCTTTTCTGTAAAAGAAAGTAATAATTACTTAATAGGCAAATTAGGGCACAAGTATAAATTAAACATTTAAATCACCCCCGAAAGGTCAAGGTTACTATAAAATGGCATAGTAGTCAGGATCGAGTCCATGAGACAAGTGCAGATAATATTACCACCACCTATAAATCCTCCAATGTTTGAACAAATTACTTTGTTAAAATGATATCACTTGCTTCAACTGTCAAGGAAAACACCATGAGGTCCTGCATTTTGAGAGGATTCCGTGCTTAGTAGTGAGCCGGCAACAGGTTCATGATAATGATGTTGAAAACCTCAATAGCTCAACGGTTGAGGAGCGGACTGAACTCCGAAAGGTCGGCGGTTTCCCACCCGTTGCACTATTGTCGTACCTACTCCTAACACAGCTTTGCGCTTAGTTGGAGGGGAAAGGGGAATATTAGCCATAATTAGCTAATAACCTTTAAAAAAAAATGATTATGATGACTTACTATGTAATTCAAGTAAAGGTTTTTCATTGCCGCCATATTCCACTGGAATAATGTCTTTGTCTAGGAATTCCAGAATGTCATCCATAGTTTTATGAACACAGATACGTCCAGCGACCTTAGCGCTTAAAACTTGTTTGAAAATCATTACAATTGCATCCATTGCTCTTGAGCCGGATACAAAATGAATACCTTTTATCCTCATACCGTATCCTTCCTGTAAATGATAAAGTTATATCATTAGTTCTCTCTGTGCGTCTTAATTATCATTGTTGATCAATCTTTCATTAATTTCATAAAAATAAAGTTTTTCGTTATTGTGGGATAAAAATGCGGTATGCTAATAATACTTCTAGATCTTTTATTTGATTTAACTAAGGTCCAGTTGCATGACAGACGGTTAAAATTACTTTGCGTTAACGTTAAACTTTAACTGACAGTGAAAAGCAAGATACGGAGAAATGCATACCCAGAAGTGTATATACGAATTAAGATTTTAGATATACGTAATCAGATACGATTTTGGATAGATATCAGATGTCAATGATGAAATAACCAGGACCGACAATTTCAACGTACTTGCAGAAAAGGTAAACGATGAATTCGAACCTCCATTATAACTATCCAGTTGCCGAATTAGATCAATAATTATTATTATATTATACTTGATCAGCACAATAGACTATTATAGATAACTAAGTCCTTATACTTTTAGCGGTATTGATTGGGTATCTCATCAAATTTCTGTTCTTCAATTACAAGAAATACAAAGCATTAAGTCTACCTACCCTTACAATCGTGAGGGCTTCACGCAAGTCAACCACGTTGAACCATTTCACTGTCTCCATGACGTTGGCTTCTGTATAATCTATCACAAGAATTGCACCATTGCAGTAGTCATGAGCTTGAATGTATTCACATTGCTGCAAAAATATGGTTTAGTTTTTTAAAGTTACAAAATATCTCATGCGTTGTTTTGGTAGTCAGACAGACGACATCGTCGACATCAAACACCTCGCAGGGAACTACTCACTGTTCACAAACAACACAAGGCCGTGTAGTATGGAAAACCCTTCAAGGCAGTGTTATGCAGGCCATAGAGGCATGGAAACACTGCTTACCCCAGAATATGACCCTAGAAGAAGTAGCGTTCATAACACGTTCATTCTTTATTATGACCTAAGAGTTAAAATATACCTTACTTATGTCTTCCATGGCTCAAACCTTGTGCACGCCGCTGCTTCATGGGACTTAGAAGTGAGATGACAAATGTTACTGTTGCATAAAAATATATTCTGCAGATTCATTACATCTATAATATCTATTCGATCTTGCCCTTCCAATAATTACAAATAATAATTAAATTATTATTTGTAAATATTGGAACCATACACCACGACAGGGTGGATTTTCATCCTAATGTTATATCAATATTTTGCCAATTAACTATAATCTTGTTTTGTTTCCTTTTACTCAAGGAACACTCCTCCAAGATCTATGTTTCTTGCGGCGACGTATGAAAGGTGTAATATTCTCGACAACCTCGTGCCATCTTAACTTTACATTCGGAGAGGTTGTGGTCAAAATTAAAAATAAGGTCTTAATTTGCTATGCCGAGTTGCATCGTCAGTTTCAAACTAGTTAGACACTAATCTTAGCCACATAAAATACTTACCATAAAGAAGTAACGATAGAAATCAAGAAATCCCATTTTAAATCTTTCTGCCTTATTTTTTAGTAAAAACACCCTGTATTGGTCCTTTGTGAGTTTAGGGAGAAAAACTCCATATCTGAAAATAAAAATAAATACATTTTGATAATATTGATGAAATAGCTAATAGTGCTTATCGCTGAAATATAATATTGTCCTTGTATTGCAAACTATTTTCAAATTAATAATTATTATTATATCAAAAGCTATTTCAGGCAGTTAAGAGTATCAATTTTATTTATTGAATATTCTTGAAATGTAACGAAAAAATTGAAGCATTCAAATTTTGGGTTTTTAAATAATATGCGTGATAAGATAACGTGTACCTACTGAAGAAAGAAAATTTTACAAATGTGGCGTACATAGCACAGCATCCACAGCCGACGATCAATCGCCCCTTAAGAGGGCTCTATCCGTCACTCGTTTCATACAATCGTAGTTCCAATTTCATTTGAATATTAAGTAACCAAAGTCCATGAAATTTTGCAGACATATTCTAGAAACTAATATCTATGTCTGTGGTTTTCCAGATTTCTGTTAAAATATTCGGTTTCAAAGTAACGCGGTCTTAAAAAATTTCATGCAAATCTTTGAGCCCCTGTAATTTTAAAACTACATATTTTTAGTAAAATCTAAAACACCACAGACACAGATATTAGTTTCTAGAATATTATGTCTGCAAAATTTCATGGACTTTGGTTGATTCATATTCAAATGAAATTGGAACTACGATTGTATGAAACGAGTGACGGAGAGAGCCCTGTTAAGTTAATTCCGCCTTCACTGTAATAATTGTAAAGGCTACCTATCAAGTATTTTATTACGTATTTAATTAAGTAGTTTGACTTGTTCGTATGTTGTCTTCGGTAAAATTGTTAACTGCTATTTAAGGCTTCTGATCGTCCGATTGAGTTGTTTTGCAAACACGTGTGCTTTAGATGATGTATGATTATGGTACCATTGAGCATCCCTGATGATCGAGTTAGGAGGTGGGTATTGGAACTCTTTGATAGTGAATGGCAGGACAGCCGAGTTTTGACGCATTTGCTTTATTTTCATCAATGCTTTTCAAAAATACCGAAATAATGGAGATTTTGACCATGACTTAGCATTCGGGGTTATTATAGCTATCTGTCAGTGAAAAAAAAAAAATGAAATGGGGTGAATAGTTTCGAAGATTATCTCCTACATCCGTACTTTACCTTTACTAAACTTTACCTCCTTACATTAAGTTAATAGTGTAGATTATGTTTTATGAGAAAGTTTTAATCATTTTTAGTAATTAAAAAAGCATTAATTTCAAAAAAAAAGTTTTTTACTTTTATTTTTATACTGTTTTTTTTACTAGTGGAACGCAGAACTCTGAATTTAAAAATCTAGACCATTGGCAGTGGGATGGACAAACCATGTTGACTTTCAAGTCTCATTGGAAAACTTGTTTTTATTGAGGCCACTAATGAGTCAGTACTAATAATGCATTTGTAATTTTATCATCTTTATAAGTTCTTACTTTTAATGTAATAGAAATCCATACTGTATCACCTCTTTACAGATAACAATTTTATCACCTCTTTCTAAAGTAGCCCGGACGTGCACTCACGCCACAGCCTCGGGGGCGTACGGACTAACCAGTCCAACCAATCCACCCAACCCAACGTCATCCTAAACCGTGGTCCGAACCTCACAGAAGGCGCCCTTAGGACGCCCCTCGACCTCTTCAATTATTTCTTCGGGCCCTAGGGCTCATCCCCAAGCGGAGCTTCGCGATCGCCAACCCATTCGGTGACGCTGTAGCGGCCTGTAGGGCCTACGCAGCATAGACAATCCGAAACAACAAAAAAAAAACAATTTCATCTAGGTTTAGTACCTAATAGCATCAGTAACTACATAGATTACAACATGGGCTTATTCAAGGGGCGGACCAACAAATTCCTGAAAGGCCGGCAACTCATCGGCGGTACCTCTGGTGCTGCAAATGTTCATGGACGGCGGTAATCACTTAACATCAGGTGACCCGCCTGCTCGTTTTCTCGCTATTTTTTTCTATATAAAAAAAGTAAATTGATAAATAGTTCGATTGTTTGCATTGAACACATTAGTTAGCACTAGGTAGGTACCCATATACAAGATAACATTGAACTGAACTGCTGATATTTTTATTACTTTAAGTAGTATTTGTATAAATGTCGCTCACAGATCATCCAATAGCGGAGAATCTTTCACATCATGCACGCCAAAGAAATCCGGAAATATGGTTCTAAAAGTGCATATTCTGTCCAATTTTGTCTTAGCTCGTTCCACGGACCCTTTGCTTATAATGATCGACCTCTCTAAATAGTCCCGTGCTGAAAAATTGATAAAAACTTGAAATAATTCATTCAAAATAAATTAATAATTAGGTAGAAACCAAAGGAGTACTTATGGGTTTAAAAAGCTGCCATACTCCTTCCAGGTTAGCCCGCTTCCATCTTAGACTGCATCATCACTTACTATCAGGTGAGATTGCAGTCAAGGGCTAACTTGTATCTGAATAAAAATAAAAATAAAAAGTTGTTATGTAAGTATACTTGATCAGTCAGACAGTTACTCAACTGTCGGTATATAGCTAAGCATTTGCATATTGTCCATAGACTGAGTTAAAACTATGTATACTTAGTTGTTTTCAGCACTTGTGCAAAGGTTTCTGACATAATGTAGTATCTAATGAGTATCTATACCAACGCGTAATAAAATTAATGGTGCGAGCGTGCGAGTCGCATTTTTTCCATGCATGTCGGCCGAACTTGTATTACTTTTATCACTTGAAAAAAAATAGGTAGCTATTCGTACATAGTATAACAAATGATAACTGAGGGTTCCGTACTCGGGTATTTTGTCTAATATTTTGCACGATAAATCAGAAACTATTATGCATAAAATAAATAAAAATCTGTTTTAGAATATACAGGTAAAGCCCTTTCATACGATACGCCATTTGGTATAGTTATCTTACTTTGAAAATCGAAACACATTTTAATTTTTTTTTAATGATGTAACCACAAATTCGCGGTTTTCTATACTTGTGCTATAAGATCTACTTACCTGCCAAATTTCATGATTCTAGGTCAACGGGAAGTACCCTATAGGTTTCTTGACAGACACGACGGACAGACAGACAGACAGACAACAAAGTGATCCTATAAGGGTTCTGTTTTTCCTTTTGAGGTACGGAACCCTAAAAATGATAAAGGAACCAAATGACTTACGGAAATCTTTAACAACAAAATGGTTCTGCTTCTTTATCCACTCCTGTAATATGTCGATAGCTTCCTCAATTCTCCCGGGGCTGTCCAAATCATACTGTTTTCTCAGATATTTGAGCGTGTCTGGATTAAACTCGAATATCGAGTCACTTGGTATCGATTCCATCACCACTTAGGTGTAATATCTTGAAATTAGTCTTACGTTTGATTTTATTGTAGCCGTTGAGCCGTGTTGATGACTACAACGTATGTTAAAGACTGTAGTCCTCAGGCGATAGTACAAACAACCACTATATTATATTAGATGACAAGAACCACGGCACTGACCTCTACTAATACGAGTACGCTGGACTTGTATAAAGCGGAATTTACATTTCAAAATTAGCGGCAAGAAATTAGTTTCACGACCTTAATTTCATTATCAATTGCACGTGTAAACGAGTATGCATTAAGAAATTAGATACATGCTTTACGAAATAATCTATACTAATAAATAAAATTGGAGTGTCTGTCTGTAATTTCGAAATAACTACCTCATATTAAGCTCATATAGTTATTTGAACGATACCAACACTGAATCACACGTTTTTAAAATTTTTGTCTGTCTGTCTGTCTGTCTGTCTGTCTGTCTGTCTGTTTGAAAAGGCTAATCTTTGGATCGGCTGAACCGATTTTGACGGGATTTTCACAGACAAGTAGAGGATTGACCAGGGTGTAACATAGGCTACTTTGTTAACCGACTTTCAATAAGGGAGTTGTGTTTTTCTACCTATGTACACCGAAATCTCCGAGATTTCTGAACCGATTTGAGTAATTTTTTTTTTAAATCGAAAGAGGAACTTTGTGACATTGTTTCATAAAAAAATTGGATTCCAACTCCTTAATCCTGATGCTGCAGAGGACCTCACCATCACTACTAATGGGATTTAGAAACTGTCGGTTATAAATTTAAATGTTTTTACGTAGTACAGAAACACGTTACATCCCGGGGAATACAAAAGTTCCCACGGGATTTCAGATCCTAAATCCACGCGGGCGAAGCTGCGGGCATCAGCTAGTATGAAATAAACTTTTTACGAAATTAGATATTTACACGTGAAATTGATACTGAAATTAATGTCGTGACACTGACTTCGTGCCACTAATTTCGTAATGTAAATTCCGCTTTAGTTGCCTCGACTTTGAAGCAACTTGATTTCCGCTATTATTTCACTGATTGCAGCAGCATCATTTGAGCGTTTAAAACTAATTAATGTTAGTGATGAAACATCGGTATACATACTTAGTACATATTAGGACGAAGACCATGTTGACACGAAGTACCAATTTTTAATTTCCGCTGCTCTCGGTGGGGTGCTTCGAATCGGAACAAAAAATAGCTGCAATTTTTATGGCACAGCTCTTCCAGCGTACTTGTACAATAGATATGTCCATGTCAGTGTTCCGAATAAAAAAATATTCTTCTTTTTCGGGCAGAGACTCGCTTTTGTTCTAAAATATCCATTATCATGGTAATTTTGACAGCTTCATACAACACGATTTTTGTGTGAATAGCTGTTCTATAAATATGTAATACTAATTTACTTCAATGGAGACGGTTTAACAATGATACAAGAATGAAATCAAAGTAATGATTTTATACTTTCATGTTTTAACGACATAATAGGTATATAGGTACCTAATGTAAACTAGCTTAGTATCTTTTTTTAAACTCTTGGTACTAATACAAGGGGCGGCGACTACACAAATTTCAAACCCCTGTTTCATCCCTTAGGGGTTGAATTTTCAAAAACCCTTTCTTAGCGGAGGTCTACTTACGTCATAAATTATGCCAACGGCCTGCATGCCAAATTTCATCCCAATCTGTCCAGTAGTTTGAGCCGTTCGTTGATAGATCAGTCAGTCAGTCAGCTAGGTATGTATCTATCTACCAGGATTCCTTTGTGACCAAGACTCATGCAACTGGGTTGAAATGTCAATAATTTCAAAATCATCGGCATTTTTCGTGATATTACGTAGGTAAGGTAGTAAAATAAAATCAAAATACTTAATATGTTAACCTTGTAAAATTATATTTACGGACCATAGATTTACTTACGTCAATTATAAGACTTATTGTACTGCGGGCTGCGTTACGGAAGGCTAATTTTCCCATGAGCTAGTTAAAACTCGCCTGGCAAATAAGGATATATACCTACCTACCTACTTGTTGTACCGATAGACTCACTTACTAAATTGAAATACATAATATATTCAAACGCCAGCGATGTAGAACGATGATGTATGTCTCACAATAATATTTTTTAATCAACTTCAAGAAAAGAAGGAGGTTCTCTATTCAACTGTATGTTTTTTTGTATGTTTGTTACGCGATTACTCCACAAATATGAACCGATTTTGATTTTTTTTTTGTTTGATAGGTCATATTTCCGAGGTGGCCCCAGTTTAGTTTGGTGAAGATCTGATGAATATCTTCGGAGATAGAGAACAGAACTCCTCAATGGATAAGAGTAAATGCCCGCGATCGGTTAGCTTGGTAAAGGAGTAACAAACATACACACACAAACTTTCGCCTTTATAATATTAGTGTGATAGTGTGAAGTAAAGAAAAAAATCAGAAAACCGTGAATTTGTGGTTTCATGAACTAATAATAATAAATAATTAGTAAGTATTTTCAATTTTCAAAGTAAGATAACTAACTATAACAAGAAAAGCCCTTCGTATCACACTTCACACTAATATTATGAAGGCGAAAGTTTGTATGTGTGTGTGTGAGTGTGTGTGTATGTTTGTTACTCCTTCACGCAAAAACTACAGGACGGATTTGGCTGAAATTTGGAATGGAGATAGATAATATCTTGGATTAGCACATAGGCTACTTTTTATCCCGAAAAATCAAAGAGTTCCCACGGGATTTCAAAAAATCTAAAACCGCGCGGGCGAAGTCGCGGGCATCGGCTAGTAGTACCTATATGAAAGGGCTTTTCTTATGAAATCCTAATGAAACAACAACGCAAGTATGGCAGGCCAAGACGACGACAATATGGTGTAATGAATTAGGCCTAATTAGGTGGCTCGGATAGAGACACAGAATCGAGAGTTGTGGAAAAATTGGAAAACATCACAATAAAACTTAAAGCTAGCCTTATCTAATTACTATAGAAATCATGCCCGCGTGGAATGGTGCCAAGAATACTGGCTGCATTTCCGCGTTGGACAGCCAGGCTGATTCTAATATATTAACCTATTCGAAATATCACAGAAAGATTCTCAACTATTTTAAGTACTAATGAGTGGAGTTTTGGGCAATACAAACTACAATAAATGTAACAACAAACATTTTATTTATAAAATTATAAACTATCATGTGGATTAATAAAAAATAATGCCCGTATAGGGTTGCTGTGACCAAGACATTTGGTTCATATTATATGCTACCTAAGTTAAAGCAAGCACTTGAGTTCCCATACATTTTGTACAAGCGCAAGTAAGGTATGCCTTACTTACTTACATATACGGTTTGAAAAATATGTGCGACATTCACTGTATACCCAAGCATTTTATGAATAAAATAACATTTTTAGCTAGCTCATGGCTAGGTACCACCATTGTGGCAAAGCCGTATTACCAAGTGACTTAGGGTCCCGTTCTATGCGTTTATGAACTGATAAGGAGCATGGATTTCCTTCCTCCAGACCTTTTCCAAGTTAGCCCGCTTCCATCTTAGACTATATTATCATCACTTACCACCAGGTGAGATCACAGTCAAGGGCTAACGTCTCTTAATCGATAAAATAACATTATTACAATATTAAAATAAATTATGTTGACTGAATATAAGTTCAAAACTTAATATAAACTTTAATTAATCGACCATCAAAGTTCTAAAAGACCCAGGCATTCCTAAGTATTCCTCGTTGAATTTTGATGTAGTTCGTTTAGTTTCGTCAGTTACAAGTTCATTGCTATCCTCTATTATCTTTATACCTTCTTTTGTTTTTAAAGTGTCTCGCCATTGTGCTGAAAATATTAATTTAATTTTACATTCAAAAATGAAATTATATTTATGAAGTCTTAAAATTAGAATATTTCTATACCTATATGAAAGCTATCCGACTGCCTGGCTAATCTATTAACGCACAGCTCAATCTAGTTGAGCGATCGGGCTGGGCAAGAAGATTAAATGACATAGACATTTTTGAAAATTTAACCCCTAAGGGGGTAAAATAGAGGTTTGAAATTTGTGCAGTCTACGCGGACGAAGTCGCGGGCATCAGTTAGTTATGATAGTAAGAGTAAATGCAGATCTTTGCTTTGGATCCAACACCAATTTTTATCAAAAAATTGACAGATTTTTTACATATTATTATCGAGAAGTAGAGTCCGACTTTATTCCGAATCAATAATGTCCATTTTAGCGCATGTTCACTTGTACATAATATCGACTTAGTTAACAATTGCATCAACTACACCATAGTTAATTTTACAGGAGAGCTGTTTAAAGTTCAGATTATGACAACACAAAAGTAGCTAGTAGATAATTTCAATACAGCTTAGCCTGCTTAGCGTTTGATCAAGAGTTGTGACCAGATACTAAACTATATTTATTTTAACCATTACCCTTTTTTATGCTAGTTATAATCTGAACTTGAAACAGTTTTTTTTTGTAAAATCGACAATTGTGTAGTCAGTGCAATTTTGAACTAAGCCATCGATATATTATAGCCATCTATATTTTCGATCCTACTCTGCGTCAAATCAGATCTTGTACAAGAATTGGTTATCTCTACTCCATCATCATGCTCAACCCAACGTCGGCCCATTACTGAGCACAGGTCAGAGAGGATCAAACCCTCGACCTTCCGATTAGGAGGCGGACATCTTAACCACCAGGCTATCATTGCTCTTATCTCTACTCCAGCTCAGCTCTACTTCAAAATTAAGTCCCTGCTCTAGCTTAAGCTACTTGATAACACGACACGTACCTGCTAATTTTTCACAACTAGGCCCATCGCCACCGTATTCCTTGGGAAGAATTTCTTTAGATATTTCGTTATGAAGTTCTTCATACGAATTATGCACGTGAAGCCGGCTTGCAACTTTTTCTTTTAAGCCTTGTTTGATCAGTGACACAAATTTGTCGACGAACGATGGAGCGTTAAGCAAATGGATCCCTTTTATCTTTGTGCCAAAGCCTTCCTGTAACACAAACAATCAAACAGTCAGTTAGCTTCATCATCATCATCGCCGGCTCACTACTGAGAATAATAGTCTCCTCTCAGCTTGAGAATGGTTTGGCTATAACTCGCAATCCAAGTGTGGATTGGCAGAATTTACACACCTTTGACAACATTACTAAGAACTCTCAGGCATGCAGGTTTCCTCACGATGTTTTCCTTCACCGTTAAAGCCAAGTGATATTGAGAAGAGAGACGGTTAATCGGCTTGATGGCAAGCACACACGTACTAAATTTGATTTGTTTGTTCAAGCAGCTTGATACGCCCGCCAAGCAGCTTGAGCCAGAAAGAGGTTATTTTGTTAAATTTCGAACACTGTCCAAACGTTGAGTCAAGCAAAAAATATACAAGAGTAAATTAAAAATTTATAACACCCCCGACAAGTGAAGGATACAGTAACTAGAAAAAAGCTGATAACTTTCAAACGGCTGAACCGATTTTCTTGGATTATAGCTAAGAACACCTTCGATCAAGCCACCTTTTAAACAAAAAAACTAAATTAAAATCGGTTCATTAGTTTAGGAGCTACGATGCTACAGACAGATACACAGGTACACACGTCAAACTTATAACACCCCTCTTTTTGGGTCGGGGGTTAAAAATCGCATCAATCACGTAAAATATACTTGGCTCAAGTATCTAGCAAACATTATGAACGGGCAACTTGGCGCAAGCAAAGAGCTGCCGATTGAGAGTTGATTTTATATAATGGGTTATTATAAAAAATAGGTACTTACTGTGCTTAAAATTTCTCCCTTTTTCAAAACTATTGGATTTAGTTTAGTCAATATGCTGATGCCGATATTTTTCAGGTCTATAATGTACCTATCAGCTATACTGTAGTCGAAATGGAGTCTGTATTCTCCAACCTGAAACAAAGAGTGTTAGTAGCGTTATTAGGCTTTCTATTCGTCTCATTTTCTCTTACTGATAAAATGAGACGGCGTTATATCGCTAACTGAAACTTAAGTCTGAGCAAATTCGTAAGTACACTCTATAGATCTTAGTCGCATATCCCGAGAAAATATATAATAGGTCATACAGATGGTAGCGCGCTTTTTTGACGGCCATGATCAACCCATTGCCGGCCCACTACTAAGCATAGGTCTCGTCTCAGAATGAAGGCTGGGCCAGACTGTTTTAAACAAGCCCTCCACATCGGTCTCCAACGGCGGGTTACAATACAACAAGCGGTTTTACTCTGTTGTAAACCGCCGTTGGAGACCGATGTGGAGGGCTTGTTTAAAACAGTCTGGCCCAGCCTTGAGAAGGGTGTAGCCCATAGTAGTGTTTACCACGCTGGCCCAGTATGGATTGGTACACTTCGACACTTTTCAAGTTTCATAATATTATGGGGAACTCCCAACCATGCAGGCGTCACGATGTTTTCTTTCACCATTAAAGCATGATATTATTGCATCGCACATAACTCCGAAAAGTTAGTGGTGTGTGCCGGGATCGAACCCCCGACCTAAAATCGAAGGCCTACGCTCTGTGTCAGTGTACTCTGACATCTACTCGTGTGGTTTACGTTTTAACTATTAGGTTTAGAACAGTTTTACACCGAACACCAAGGTACTGGAATTGGTCCACAAAGAGAGAGAACTCATGTCCACCATCATGCGAAGGAAGCTCGCTTTCTTTGGGCATTTACAGAGAGGAGGACAATTCTCATTCCCAAGATTAGTTTTGGAAGGGAGAATTGCTGGCAAAAGAGCTCAAGGTCGCCAAAGACGCAAATGGTTGGACGATATAAGGGGGTGGACAGGGCTTAGTTACCCGAAGTTGAAAGAGGCGGCTTTTAATAGAGAAGCTTTTCGGATGATGATCGCCAAACTTCGTTTCGAAGAAGGCACGCGATGATGATATTAGGTAGGTCTCGTCGCTATATAACTTCGGAAACTTACAAGGTAACAATATCTCATATAGGATAACAGATTGAACTCCTCCCATTTTCCACTTATCACTTGTGTCACCATCACTCGTGAGCGATCGGCAGGATTTAGTTTTGGCAACGGTACGTAGTGGCTGAAAAATAAGTGGATATGTTTTTTAACCCCCGACCCAAAAAGTATAAGGGTGTTATAAGTTTGACGTGTGTATCTGTGTATCTGTGTGTCTGTGTATCTGTGTATCTGTCTGTGGCATCGTAGCGCCTAAACGAATGAACCGATTTGAATTTACTTTTTTTTGTTTGAAAGGTGGCTTGATCGAGAGTGTTCTTAGCTATAATCCAAAAAAATTGGTTCAGCCGTTTAAAAGTTATCAGCTATTTTCTAGTTTTCTTGTAGAAAAGAAGGTTAGATAACCCTTAGGTTCATAATATTCAAGTGTCAATTGACAAATGTCAAGCTGTCAAGATGGACGTTGCCTAGATATACATAATTATTTATTTGAAAATGATTTGTCGGGGGTGTTGAAATTTTTTTAATTTACACTTGTATTATTATTTATTGTTGTTTTATCAACCCCCGACCCAAAAAGAGGGGTGTTATAAGTTTGACGTGTGTATCTGTGTATCTGTCTGTGGCATCGTAGCTCCTAAACTAATGAACCGATTTTAATTTAGTTTTTTTATGTTTGAAAGGTGGCTAGATCGAGATTTTTTTAGCTATAATCTAAGAAAATCGGTTCAGCCGTTTGAAAGTTATCAGCTCTTTTCTAGTTATTGTAACCTTCACTTGTCGGGGGTGTTATGAATTTTAATTTACACTTGTATATATTTGTGTTTAAGTAGGTAGGTTTATTGAAACAAATACGTACAGACACTCCGAGAGGTTTTCGAACTCATCCAAAGACTTGTTTAGACATAATTCAGGCATCATTCCTCTCATAGTGAAGAGTTTGTCAATTTTCATCTTCGTCATTTCAACCGACCCACTCGATAATAAAAAAAGACGTTCGAACATATTTGGATCTGAAACCAAAAATTTATATAAAACTGGTTTATGCCCGCGACTTCGTCCGTGTGGATTTATGTCTTTGAAAATCCCGTGAGGACTCTTAGATTTTCCGAGATTAAAAGTAGCCAATATCACGCTCCAGGTCTTTAACTATAGCCATGCAAAAAAACCGGCTAAGTGCGAGTGGCGAAAAGTAATTTCGCCACTCACAAAATCCGTCAAAAAACTAGCAGACGGACAGACACACTTTCCCATTTATGATATTAGCACAGTTTTATAGAAAAACTGTGTGTAAATAAAGCCAGCCTTAAAATTGTAACATCACACTAATATTATAAAGGAGAAAGTTTGTATGTGTGTGTGTGTGTGTGTGTGTGTATATATTTGTTACTCCTTCACGCAAAAACTACTGGCCGGATTTGGCTGAAATTCGGAATGGAGATAGATAATATCCTGGATTAGCACATAGGCTACTTTTTATCCCGGAAAACCAAAGGGTTCCCACGGGATTTCGAAAAACCTAAATCCACGCGGACGAAGCCGCGGGCGTCAGCTAGTTTTCAATAGACCAATGAAGAAAAAGAAAAACCGGCCAAGTGCGAGTCAGACTCGCGCACCGAGGGTTCCGTACTCGGGTATTTTCCCGACATTTTGCACGATAAATCAAAAACTATTATGGTTAAAAATAAATAAAAATCTGTTTTCGAATGTATATACAAGTAAAGCCCTTTCATAAATGATACCCCACCTGGTATAGTTATCTTACTTTTAAAATTAAAACACATTTTAATTTTTTTTTCTGTGATGTAACCACAAATTCACGGTTTTCAGATTTATTCCTTTACTTCTGCTATAAGACCTACCTACCTGCCAAATTTCATGATTCTAGGTCAACGGGAAGTACCCTATAGGTTTTTTGACAGACACGACTGACGGACGGACAGACAGACAGACAGACAGACAACAAAGCGATCCTGTAAGGGTTCCGTTTTTCCGTTTTCGTTTTTTTATATGAATAGTGCTGTGGAACAGTGATATTTACATACATACAACAGGTAAACCTATGCGTGCTTAACTGCTTAACCTTGACGTAACAACAAGTACCATAATAATACTCTCAAGTATAAGTAAATTTAAGTAACAACGGCACTCACGCAAGTGCTGATATGCATTTACTAGATGGTCTTGTTTCTTGCACCATTCTTCAATAGCTTCTAAACTGTCCCGAATCATAATTTCGTCCTCGAGGTTGTAGAACTTCCGTACCTTTTTTATATCATCTTCAGTTATTTGCAATAGTGGGTGGTACTGAATGGTCTTCATGATTCTGTAAAAAAGATGAATGAATTAATGAAAATTCTTTATTGCATACCAAAGAGTGAGAAGCACATTATGTTTGATGTAAAATACGTAGTACGCAAAGGGGGCTTTATTTCTGTAAGCAATCTCTTCCAGGAAACCTTGTCTAGAGAGAAAAGACGTTCTGGTATTGTCACAACATTTGCTGCCGTCTTGCAAGCAACAAAGGTAGTTAAAGTTACTCAGTAGGCAATGGAGTGTAAATGCTTGAAATAGGTATGTCAGTTGAGTAGATCAGTTGACCAGAGTAACCGACATAGCTCAATGAGTCGCTTAGCTGAAGTGGCAAATGGATGGAGCACATTAGCTTGAAAATCCGGCTACCCGGAAGGAAAACGCATTAGGCCCGTCTCTACTTGGTATATAGGAAGAACTTCGTGCAAGGCACTCAGAGTTGCAGGACTAAGCAACAATAGTAGGTATTCAACGGCAATCTTTCATCATCACCATCATCGTCGGCCTATGGACGTCAAGGATCGGACACAGGCTTTCCTAATGAGCGCCATCGTACCCGGTTCTCAGCCTTTCTCATCCAGCCACTTCCCGTCAGCCTCCGTCCGTGCATCGTATTGGAGGGCGTCCCATATATTTGCTTAGGGAAATCGCCTTCGCTGACTTTTTATAGCGATACACTCATGCGTATTTTGAACGTGATTTTAAATCATGATAGAGCGGTGCAGAATCGTCGGCAAACCAACACGAGCCTCCAGTATCGCCATTAGCTACCTGTTTAGGGTTCCATACCTCAAAAGAAAAACGGAACCCTTATAGGATCACTTGGTTTTCTATCTGTCTGTCTGTCTGTCTATCCGTCCGTCCGTCCGTCGTGTCTGTCAAGAATATCTATAGGGTACTTACCGTTGACCTAGAATCATGAAATTTGGCAGGTAGGTAGGTCTTATAGCACAAGTACAGGAATAAATCTGAAACCACGAATTTGTGGTTACATTATTTAAAAAAAAAAAGTGTTTGATTTTTCTAAGTAAGATAGCTATACCAAGTGGTGTATCATATAAAAAGGCTTTACCTGTACATTCTAAAACAGATTTTTATTTATTTTTATGTATAATAGTTTTTGATTTATCGTGCAAAATGTCGGAAAAAATACCCGAGTACGGAACCCTCAGTGCGCGAGTGTCAAACAGTGTCTGACTCGCACTTTTTGCCGGTTTTTGGCGCTGTATCACTTAACTGTCTCCCCGCAAAAAATCGCGATCTCCTTTGCTTAAAATACGCGGTGTCCACTCTATATTTAACTTATCTTTAATCTTGTAAAAGACCAATATAATATATACAGACCAGTTGAAACGATAACGTAGAACTATATTTTGTACAATAATTATATATGTCTGGCGATAGTTTAAAAGCAGATAACTTATTCTTAGAGTGGTAGCTCGATCTAATGAGAAGATTTACAAAAGCGGTACGTTTTTATCCATTTGCACACCTACAGATTAATTTACTTATACTTGAACACTTCCTCTTGTATAATTTTCAACAATTAAATGTAACAAGTCACCTCAGTTAACACCATAACAAGTTCCTTGAAACAAACAAATTATTGTACTCAACAATAATTATATGAATACTTACCTACCTAGTTTTTAAAGTGGTGTCACCTTTGGCAAGTGATTAACATCAATTGTTCTAGTTGATCCGCCCTGCTTTGCTTGGATGGGCTTACTATTCCATAGATAGATATGAATGTGTTATATTAAACATATAAAAGGAAAATTTTACTGACTAACTGACTGGCTAAATTTACCTAAAGGTAGGTAGGACGTTCCATTGAAAGCTTGTACCTAAAGTAACCTGATCCATACTTTGGCGGATGGTATGCCGCCAGTTTGGCCCAATGCTCCTACAATACTAAAGGCATAAGATATGAAAAAATGTGTCTATCTGTCTGGTATGTTTTCACGGCCCATCCGTTTAACTATGGATGGGCCAGGAAAACTATGGGACTATGGTATAAAAATGTGGCATAGATACCTACATGGCTTATACCAATGATCGTTCATGGCTTATATAGATTTCTGGCATACATTTAACGCGTGTGGGCCTTAAAATAAACAGTGTATTTGTAGCAGAGAAATGGCATTAACCGGGAGTTGGCCATATCCCTTAGGGATAACTCCAACTCCCGGAAGATGTTAAAACGACAACTCAATTAAACCATTTCACTAAACTTTTTGTTAAGTTGTCGACTTATGCCATTTCGCTGCGACATATACATTTTATACATAGGTATTTAAATAATAAACACATATTATAAGAAAATCTTACAAAACTAACATTACCTGCAAGGTGACCAGTTGACGGTAAAACAAGACGAAGACTAAGGTTTCCAATTACATGTAAGCAAACATAACGCATAGGTAGTTGAGTGCGGTCAAGGATATAATATTGCACGCAATCTCGTTTAAGGAAACTTAAAATAGGCGTTTATAGATAGATAGATAGATAGATAGAAATACTTTATTGCACACAAAAACACATGTAAAGGATAACAACACAGTTAGAAGAAAACAGAAAAAAACAATTGTGTGCAAAGGCGGCCTTATTGCTTGGAGCAATCTCTACCAGGCAACCTTTGCTGAAAGGAGAAGTTCTAGGAAGGAGGTTGGATAGTACCACGTCGCAAGGAATTTTTTTTTTTTTTAAAAAGATTTATATATATACTAATAAACATAAAAAGTAATTATATATATATATATATAATATATATAATATATATGTATATGCTATATATGACAATGTTTATATGCATGGTGGAAAAGTAGTTTACATAAATAGGTACTTACACAGATTTTTTTAACAAAACGAGATCAAAATTCAAAATTGGCGATGTTTCAATTGCACACAATCGCTAAACTAATTTGATAGATCTAAACGTATTGTTAATACCTATTACTGCAATGATAAAATATGTTTTATAAAATGTAAAAAAGAAGTAGATAAATGTTACATAATTACTTATGTGTAGTGAAGACTTAAAGCTAGGCCACTTGGTTCATATTTAGAACGCTATCTCTTCTATTCTCATGCGTTTTTTTTCATCTGTCTTACTCATCACCGAACACGAATTATGTACCTACGGCCTTCCATGTAAATTGTATTAATATGAACGTAATATGTACCTATGGTATAATGGGTCATTGCCTTACAATGCTAACCTTTTCCGTAAGATATATTTTGCAACGGCCACGTCATAGCCAAGGTTTTTTGTTAAATTAAAGAGGTACCTATGGATACCTATAAGAGGAATAGTTAATAATAAAAGTATAGTAGGTAACTAAGCGCAGTGTGTGCCCGCTGGACTGATGACCTGAAGAAGGTGGCGCCGAGCGGGTGGATGAGGAAGGCGGAGGACCATGTTTGGTGGTGCGCTCTTAAAAGGCCTACGTCCAGCAGTGGACGCATACAGGCTGATGGAATGGAAAGTTAATAAAATGCTTATTGGACTAAATAGTCATTGTCTTCAACAACTGGGCACAGATCTCTTGTAGGATCTTCCACACGCCGTGGACAGAACCAGCTGATTGAGCAGGTTGATGCCATCAGTTATATATCCACTTTGTGAAGAAGTACGAGGGGAGCTCTGGAGGAGTTATATCCATACTAGCCGAATGCCCGCGACTTCGCCCGCATGGATTTAGGTTTTTCAAAATCCCGTGGGAACTCTTTCATTTTCCGGGATAAAAAGTAGCCTATGTGCTAATCCAGGATAGTATCTATCTCCATTCCAAATATCAGCCAAATCCGTCTAGTAGTCTTTGCGTGAAGGAGTTACAAACATACACACACACACACACACACACACACACACACACACACACACACACACACATACACACAAACTTTCGCCTTTATAATATTAGTGTGAAGTGTGATGTGAAGTGGGATTTTAAAATATAATATGAAGCAATAAGAAAATTTAACAGAATTTTATATTGATTTACTTGTCTATGCTTATAAACCAACTAACACTATAGTATACTTATAGTATCTTCCAGATAATACACAAAAAGGAGTTAATTAATGATTGATAATGTATCCTTCTAAATTGAAGAAACTTCATCTCTCGCAGACCTGCAGTTATGTATAAGTGACCACGACTCATGCAACTGGACCAAAATATTGATAATTCAAAATCATCGTATGAATACGTACATACCTACCTACTTGTTATTTGGTGTTATTTTACTTTTTGTTTTTGTTACTAATTTGTTACTAATTAATCTTAGCAAGTCTTTTATATTAGGTACAATTATTATCTCTAAGATCGTCCCCCAGACCAAGTGTCACTTATTATAACACCGTCTAGTTAGTTACTTTGTTAAACTTTAGGTACCTAGGTAGGTACCTATCACTCTAACACGAGTCTAGCTGTTTATACTTCAGTGCATGTGTATTTTCTGAATCTTTGGCTTACATCTTTTCTAAACTAGCGTATTCGCTATATGGAAGGGATATTTTAAACAAAAATCGTGTTCGTTAAAGCTGTCAAAATTAGTATGACACTGGATCAAAAAAACTAAATTAAAATCGGTTCATTCGTTTGAGCGCTACGAGGTCAAAATCAGACAGATACACAGATACACACGTCAAACTTATAACACCCCTCTTTTTGGGTCGGGGGTTAAAAACAAAACGCAAAAACAAGTTGCAGGCTGCAGCGTCCAAACATTTTGTCCAGAATGAGCCGTCTTGTGGTACTTAGTACTACAAAAATTTAAACATCCCTGATAAATAAATAGAATACGTAAAGGTACCTACCAGAAAAAGAAAGGGCTTCATTTTCAATCTATACGTGATAGCTACAAGATGATTGTTTACTTTGTGTAATCAACCCCTCTTATTCAATGCACATCCAATCAGCTCCGGACCGACGAAAATAAGAATACGAGTGAATACAAACCAACCATAATGAAAGTATAAAATGGGGGTGCTGTGTGGCTAGCATACAGTTCGGAGAATAATTTAATACACGATATTTTGTGTGGGATGTATGTTTTATTCGAAGCTGGAATTTAGCGTTAGCTATATCAGACAGCGAATGTACCCATGATTTCAATTTTGTGTAAATTTTGACGTTTACCTTTCCCGTTACACGATATGCAACAAAAATTACAAGAGATGACAAGTTATCATTCAAAAATTAGGTTATAAACGTCACTTTCAACTGAAAACGGGCAATTTTTTAACAGGTTTGAAATTGCTTTAACTTTTAAGCAAATATTAACACTCATATCAACTTATCAAGACGTTGAATGTAGTCACATAACCACGTAGGTAAGTGTTTGTTTTACAAAAGGGATGGACCGATGGACGAAAGTCAAGGTTCCTGTTGCGTGGCAATGCTGTAAAGAATAAGGACACTGTTTCCACTTTTGCATAATATCTTTAATTTTTTCTTACGACAAATATTGCTAGACATGTTGGTTTAGTACAAGGTCCTTTTAAGTAATAATACAGACCTACAATATTATAACGTCATTGTGCAATGTACTTACAATTGTTAAGTATCAGGAAAATTGCGCTCGCTCTCTTGCAATTCTCCACTTGCAATAATTTTATAAGTGTCTTAACTGTAAGATAGCTAATCTGTGATGTGGTTGATTTATAAAAATCGAATAACTCTCTCTACATTCTCTACATACCTTTCTCTAATATAAAATCCTTCTCCGTATCGGATTATTCAACTATAAAAACCAAGAAGTATATTTTTAAATCCTATGAACCGCCTTTACTATGGTTAATGGTAGGTATATGGTACTAGCAGCTGCAGCGGTCTCATTGTGGTTTGATGGTCAAAAATGTAGCGAGGCGAATGTAGTTCATAATTTGTGAATTTGTATGGAGCAAAGTGCACTTGAGCGACGCGGCACGGCAAAATATATAGTAACAGTCTTATTCATAAAAATCCCTTATTATAGGTTTACAACGTTCATTAGCTAAAATGCTCATTAGGCTTATTAAACGTTTCATAACTTTCTTTATTCATAAAGGTATACAATAAGTTAATAAGTATATAGCTACGTTAAGTTTTTATGGAGCAAGGCGTTGCCGCGTCTCGTCACGCAGCGCAAATGCGTTTGGACCTTCTCTGACTAAAAAGTTCTACGTTCAATAGTTTAGGGAATCTGCCAAAATCATTTCTCTATTAGGTTATTTATTATTATTGAATAATCAACCCTTAGTAAAATTCTAGAATATTAGGAATGGATGTGTCTTTCAATTATTGTACAGTAATAGTCATAAATCGATAAATAAATTAAAACCTTTCAGCTTTTATAAAATAACGACGATCTGGCCCTCACTGGCTCTTAGCCCATAAAAGAAATTCACAGTAAACTTTGCTCAAAAGAGGACATAATATTTCAATTAAAGGAGTCTAATGATAATAAATATTAGCATAGCAATCAAGCTTCTTTTCTTACACAGAAAATGAATTAATTTTTCCTTTCATAATGTTTACTTTACCCTGCAGTTGGTCAACTGATAATAACAAAGTGAAGCTCTTGAATGATAAAGAAATTACTTAGCTATAGAAATGCTCGAGCTTTTAAATAAATGTTATTAACTAAGTTAATTAACTGTTATGCCCGTACCTACTTAGTTATATTATGTAAGTAATACAAACTTAAGTATAAAAAGTACTTATTTCATTCATTCTTTTATTATGCATTCCAATATTATTGACAATGATTTTCACAATTTTTTGTATCATACATTATAACAATTTTTGATGGATTTCAAAAACATACAATTAAGTACTTACATACTTACTTAGAAGGGTGTTGCATAATATTATGTGAATAATTCGAAATGACGTGGAACTTTCATTTACTTACTTATTTTACAAACGAAACTTGATTTCGAACTATAAGCAACCCAAAATTTGTGAGGCACAACACTAGGCGTGTTATAATGGTTATAATATTATTTATAATAAAAAATAATGCTGTAGCACCAAGTTTTTAGTTAAGTAGTTAGGTTTTACTTTGGTTATGTACGTGAGCATTATTTTTAAAAACATTAGTTTTCCACATCTTTTGTCGACAACTGAAAATAATAATTTACAGTTTATTTACGGCTTTTTAGTTTTCTGGTAGGAATTCGCGTAATGTGTCACGCGATTAGAAAACTTCACGGGCATGCTCTGCGCTGCGCTCCGCCATATGTGCGCCGGCCCTAACTCCTTACTTCGCTGCACTCCGACAGCAGAGACCAATCATTCCAAAAGTTCGACACCTCAAAATGTAAATAGGTACAGCGACGGCTTCTGATAGTTCAATATGGCCACACGTCAGCTGACGGCGCCAAATTGAATATTATGCACAAATTGAATCTACCCTACTTGGGCACCTGTCAAGCGAATTCGCCGCCCGCTTCCGAAATATTGGTTCTCATTGTACGGCGTAAACGTGTTATCGAGTTTGCATGTTGCATATTATGTATGGAATGAAAAAATGAAAAAGTAAGTAATGAATGAATTGCATAAAATTCGTAATGATCTGGAAAAAACCTTATCAAATGAATTCGCAGCCCGCTCTCGAAATATTGATTCTTATTGTACGGCGTAAACCGTTTCACTAAGTTTTATAACCCCCGACCCAAAAAGAGGGGTGTTATAAGTTTGAAGTGTGTATGTGTGTATCTGTGTATCTGTCTGTGGCATCGTAGCTCCTAATAAATCGGTTCAGCCGTTTGAAAGTTATCAGCGTTTTTCTAGTTACTATAACCTTCACTTGTCGGGGGTGTTATAAATTTTTAATTTACACTTGTACTATTTAAATGAACTTATGATCGCCTGTCGATAACGGATTTGGTGTGACCAATGCAATGGCTTTGCTAGACCGGTTAAGATGTTGACCTCCTATCCAAGAGGTTCAAATCCCAGGATTCGATTCTGGGCTCGCACCTCTAACTTTTCGGAGTTATGTGCGTTTTGAGTATCTATTTATTTATCATTTGCTTTATCGGTGAAGGCAAACATTGTGAGAAAATCTGGATGCCTGAGTGTTGACCTCAACCTTGTGTGAAGTCTGCCAGTGCAGATTTGGCCAGCGTGGCGCACTATAGCATAAACCCTTCTTCTAGACCCATGCTCAGTACCTACCTATTGGGCTGGCTGTGGGTTGATCATGTAAATGATGAAAGACTATGATCAAAATTCTTGATAGTTAAATACCTAAATATGTAAAGGATACTAAGTTAAAACCAACAAGGAAAAGTCATAGGTCCCATTATAGCTACAAAACAAGTTTTCTTTGACCTTAGTTTAGATACTGTAAAGAAATCGGTAAAAAGCATGAGCTCGCTGGTTTCGTTTGTTTCATTGTTGAAGGTGGTATCCTCTTTTTACCTGACTGCGGAAAAGCCAAAAGGAAGGGTTATGATTTTAGCAGTCAATGTATGTATGTATGTGGGTATGTATGTTTGTATCCAGATTCTGTGTGTTCCACCGTAGCGCCTAAACTACTGGACCGATTTTGATGAATGAGGTGTCAATCCATTTGTCGTAAAGGTCCGGGTAACATAGACTACACTTTATACGAAAAAAGTTAACCTAACGGATGTTACATGAAAAAAAGTGAGGGTCTCAAAAATTTTTTTTGCTATTGTATCGAGTGGGATGTCAAATACAAGAGGAAAAAAAATTGAGTTCATAAATGTAAATGTACTACAACATTAAAATGTACCAAGCGACAGAAAAACAATTTTACTACAATATTTCGGCGTTTATTAAGACGATCGCAGTCGGGTTTTAGTTTTCAACTTTATTTGTCATTAATCAGATAAATGGTTGAGATTTCTTAGGATCTTAATGCGGTGGTTCCCAGATCTTTCCGCATACGACTCCACTGGTGCGCTTCAACCCTAAGTTTTACGATTATCATGATGATGATTATGATTATGATGGCTGGTATTCTTCAAGGCACAGAGGAAAATGACAGAGCAAATTCGAAACTCCAAAATCAATCACCCATCCAGTTACAGAGCTTACAGATGACCAGAAAACGCCGCCCAAAACTATCATAGCAAAGCTATTCGTTCGCATCAATATGTACCAAATTTCGTGAGGCGTCTAACATATTCTGCCCTCAAAGACGTCGCTTCGTGATGAGTGATGACCACAACCGTCCTGCTAAGAGCGTTACGATGAAGAAGGTAAAGTCACCTTTGTCATGTATAATACTCGAGAAGTAACAAGCAGTAAGAAACCCTACTTAATATTATAAATGCGAAAGTTTGTTACTCTTTCACGCAAAAACGACTAATTGGATTTGGCTGAAATTTATAAAGGATTATACCCTGAATTAACAGATAAGCTACTTTTATCCCGGAAAATCAATGAGTTCCCCTTGTGAGTTCCCATGGGATTTTTAAAAACCTATATCCACGCGAACGAAGTCGCGTGCATCAGCTTGTATGATATGAACACATTCCGTAGTATATTTAGTACAAGCCGATGCCCGCGACTTCGCCCGCGTGGATTTAGGTATTTTGAAATTCCGTGGGAACTCTTTGATATTCCGGGGTAAAAAGTAGCCTATGTGCTAATCCAGGATAACTATCTATCTCCATTCCGAATTTCAGCCAAGTCCGTTCAGTAGTTTTTGCGTGAAGGAGTAACAAACATACACACACACACGCACACATACACACAAACTTTGTGTGTATGCGTGTGTGTGAAGTGTGATAGTGTGAAGTGTGATCAGCGTTGCACCCGTGCGAAGCCGGAGCAAGTCGCTAGTACATAATAATAATAAAACTGTAATTGAAACGGGGCAAAACGTAACTCCATAGAGGGATCATTAGAGTCTATAACCACGCAAATAAGTAAAGGATAAGGATGGGGGAAAATTATTATGATCGGGAAATGTATCTATATTAACAGGAAAGCCAACCTTACGCTATAATTAAAGCAAGTCGTTAGATTTGGAAGTTGTTTCAACGTTACAAAAGCTTATAGGAAATTAATTAATTTACTTGGCCGTGCTCACTTCATTATACCGAAAATGGAATTTTGAACTGCACAAAGGTAGGAGTCAAAGTATGATATTGGACCAGGAAACGTTATAGATCAAAGATGCTTGAGAAAATGGTGGGAGAAAGTTCAAAGCATTATTTTATATAGGTAGTTTAAATACAGGTATTGTTTCCGGTCGACCGACTTTCTTTAAAGAGAAACAGAAAAAAATCATACTAATTGCTACCTCTGCAAAGTAGAACTACTGTAATATAAATTGCCCTTACTCTGCTAACTCTGCTCTACCCTTAATAGGTACTACCTACAATTTTTTAGGGTTCCGTACCTCAAAAGGAAAAACGGAACCCTTATAGGATCACTTTGTTGTCTGTCTGTCTGTTTGTCTGCCTGTCTGTCTGTCCGTCCGTCCATCCGTCGTGTCTGTCAAGAAATCTAGGTAGGCAGGTAGGTAGGTCTTATAGCACAAGTACAGGAATAAATCTGAAAACCGCGAATTTGTGGTCACATTATTTAAAAAATAATTAAAATATGTTTCAATTTTCAAAGTAAGATAACTATACCAAGTGGGGTATCTTAAGAAAGAGTTTTACCTGTACATTCTAAAACAGTTTTTTATTTATTTTTATGCATAATAGTATTTGATTTATTGTGCAAAATATTGGAAAATTACCCGAGTAAGGAACCCTCAGTTCGCGAGTCTGACTCGCACTTGGACGGTTTTTATTCTATGAACAACTAATGGGATAGGTCTGGTCTATGTGGAATGCCCCACCTAAGCACAAAACTAATTTTAACTGTCCTATTTTTTATTATATTGTCCTAACTATTTAAGGCACTGATTTCTTCAAAGTTGATTATTTCCGTAATTGCTCTTAACAATTAAGAAGGTGTAATATTATTTGTGACTTAAATCCGCACTTAACTTATTCTCGTGACTTAATAGTACATTTAACACCGTGAACAACTTAAGTTACGGTACGTTACACGCCTTTAGGTCACACGAGGTATAAAATAGTTTACTTTAATAGCATAGTCGATGAGCATTGACCAAGTCTAGACTATTATTGCACGCCGTGGCTGATGGAATTTAGGTAAGCCATACGTGCGTAATGCACCTACTATTCAAAACGTAAATCGTAAAAGCTTCACTTAAATTTTAGAAACAAAACGTTAGTTCTAATTGAATATTCAGTCTGAATAAGCACACAAGATAAATTTATTACAATCATACACAATTCAATCAGGATCGGGTTTATTTCCCTTACAGGAGAGACGGTGATAAAAAATCCTTTTAAAATTCATGAGGTAAAAATTGTCGATGGTGCGCTTCTCAATATTATCCGTAATCTAGTAATGAGGTTGCCGGGAGTTTCTTTTAGGAGATCATGGAAAATTTATTTTATTTCATTTATTTATTTATTTCGGAAAAGTAAAGGGGCATAGGAATGTTAGGATTTAATTTTCTCTCTAAATATAATTTCTCTAATAATTATGAATGTATGTATATTTATTATGTTTATTAATATAATATTAAATATAGGTATATAATATAAGTCTTTTAAAAATTCCTTGCGACTTGGTACTATCCAACATCCAACACTAGCTTCTCCTTTCAGCAAGGGTTGCCTGGAAGAGATAGCTCCAAGCAATAGGGCCGCCTTTACGCACAATTGTTTTTTCTGTTTTCTTCTTTCTATGTTGTGTTCCTTTACATGTCTTTTTGTGTGCAATAAAGTGTTCTATCTATCTATCTCTCTAAAAAATAAAATAAAAATCTATTTATTTAAACGTGAATGGGTTTATTTATTTTATTTTTAATATTCCTCTTTAAATGTTATGCTAGGAGTGGGTACCTACGACAATAGTCCAAAGGGTGGCAAACAGGACAACTGCCCGGGACGGGAAGGTCTCTTGATGAAGGTACGAATAGGTAGGTACTAAATACTAATGTGTATTGAAATCTCGCGCCGCGTATTACAAAACTCACAAAGCGTGAGTGCAGCATGTAATGGCATAATTTTAAAACTCTATTTACCTATAACACTTGTAGTTCTCGTCAAGCATCTCATCACATCACATCACATCACACTAATATTATAAAGGAGAAAGTTTGTATGTGTGTGTGTGTATGTTTGTTACTCCTTCATGCAAAAACTACTGGACGGATTGAGCTGAAATTTAGAATGGAGATAGATTATACCCTGGATTAGCACATAGGCTACTTTTTATCGCGGAAAATCAAAGAGTTCCCACGGGAATTTTAAAAAACCTACATCCACGCGAACGAAGTCATAAAATACTTTCAATTTACATAAATTCCATGAAGGATGGGGGCCTCGCAAGGATCTAATTACAATCAAAGCCTCGTAATGGCCAAGGCCGCTCCTGTACCTCAGACAATGAAGATTTCATTATTCTTTCTTCTTCTTTCTTTTTTCTTTTTTTAAAAAGAATATTAGCCATGGTAATCATGACTAATACTCTCCTTTCCCCTCCAATTAAGCGTAAAGCTTGTGCCAGGAGTAGGTACGACAATAGTGCAACGGGTGGGGTTTGAACCGCCCGACCTTTCGGAAATTAGGCCGCTCCTGAACCGTTGAACTATCGAGGCTCTATTAGGTATTTCTTATGTACATGCAATCAAGCCTCATAGTAATAATATGTTCCTAATATGGGTCTTTACATTAAAGCGGATCTTAAACTTCATTAGCAATTCAAAGGATACCATGCTCTCCCTATGGAATATGTCAAGTGCACATCAGACGCTATTATGACTGAATACTGACCAATTAGGTCCATTGACTTTTGTCCAAACGGTCAATAGTCCACCTCCACATTCCACATCCATACTCCATACTAAAATTATAAATGCGAAAGTGTGTCTGTCTGTCTGTCTATCTGTCTGTCTGTCTGCTACCACTGAACCAATTTTAATGGGAACATACTTGGGGTACATCCCGGGGAAGGTCATAGGCTACTTCTTATCCCGGAAAATCAAAGACTTCCTACAGGATTTAAAAAAAAACGAAGCCGCAGGCATCCTCTAGTTCTCTAATTTTTTTGTTTAGGTATCTATCTAATCTCTTGTTATTACTTCGAAATTGGTAATAGATTTTTCGGCTTCCAACTATTCGACTGTGTTGAAATTTTACAGAAACATGTGGTTTAGATGACAAAATATGTCAATTTTATGACTATACTAGCTGATACCCGCGACTTCGTTCGCGTGGATGTAGATTTTTTAAAATTCCCGTGGGAACTCTTCGATTTTCCGAGATAAAAAGTAGCCTATGTGCTAATCCAGGGTATAATCTATTGCCATTCTAAATTCTAGCCCAATCCGTCCAGTAGTTTTTGCGTGAAGGAGTAACAAACATACACACACACACACACTCACACACACATACAAACTTTCTCCTTTATTATTATTATTTAGAGGCTGGAGGTGGACATTACAATACTGATGGCGTATGGCAGAACAGTCCAATTCGGATTACCTAATTTGCTTTATTTTCATGAGTTCAAAAATGATAATGAATATAGCCTGATGATGAAAATTACACTGTATCTTCTTAATGTCATGTTGTGATAGAATGGTCGTGTTTAGGTCTATTCTGTTTTCATGGATAAATTCAAACTTAGGAAAATTAAAAAACTTTTTACCAAATACTCTAAAGATTTTTTACTTTCAACTTTACTAACTTAATTATTCAAAGCCAGATAATATTTTGTATTTTCGTTAGCTGGCTTTGAATAATTTTAGCTGTATTTAAGTATTTATAATGTTTCTTGTGTAGTAGTGCAGTGTAAGTGTGCAGATTTTTTTAACACAGAAGTTCTGCATGAACAAATTCTTTTACACCTTTTTTTTTTTTTTTTTGTTGACGCTGGGGAATGCATTTACGCATCCCCCCCGGAAGCTAGCCAGCCAGCCGTGAGGCAGCCAGCCAGCTTAGGGAGGGTATGTGGGACTCGCCGGCCGAGAGGCGACCGGAATACCCACTAAACCCCAGCGGCGCTACTGCGCGTCGCCTGGCGACTGGGTCACGGGAACGGCCGAAGCAAACAACCGCGACCCAGCCAGCGACGTCTGCCGAGGCAGACCCTCCACCGGGGACCTGCTCGGTCCCCAACACCGCCCCTCCGTGACGCACCAATGAAGTGCGTTCCCCGACCTTGGGACGCGCACGTCGCCCGCGTCCCTTCCGCCGCTTCGTCCACTGTGCCCTCTGCTAGTCAGAGGGACACGCGGATAAACCTCCCCCCCTGCCAGGTCATACCATATAGCCAACAATATCTCCGAAGAGAAATTATTAGCCATGTTACCGGGGCGCACCGGCCCGAACACTGCTCTTCCCCTCGGACGCATCCAAAAGGGACCAGCAGCATCCAGGCACACTGGGAGGTTACCTGGCTGGCGCCCCAAATTCTTTTACACCTGATGAAGTTGGGTGTTTGTATTTATTACTTAATTAAAATTTTATCAGAATTAATGTAAAATGCTTGGATATCTAAAATAATAATTGCTTTGATACGTCATACAAATATTTTGAAGCAAAACATAATTTTGTCTTTACTGGCTCACAACAATATTAATTACTACGAGACCAGCGAAGACTTCTAAGATTTTAAATTGAAAACAATTAGGAAACGAGAATTTAAGCATTCGGTAAACTTAGAAGTTAGCGGAAATTCATAATGATTTTAATGGGCATCATAATGACCGGATATTTTAGATAGCAATTTAATATCTCTGTATACAGTACGGAAGTTTTTTAATAAAAAAGAATGGCCAAGTGCGTGTCAGACTCGCACACCGAGGGTTCCGTAGCTACAGTACAGTCGTATTTTTTCGACATTTTGCTCGAAAAATTAAAAACTATTATGCATAAAAATAAATAAAAATCTGTTTGCGGCACTTAAAAATGCTCAAGGAAAATTCGAGCACCTATCTATTAAATACAAATAAAGAAACCCTTTTTAACCCCCGACCCAAAAAGAGGGGTGTTATGAGTTTGACGTGTGTATCTGTCTGTGGCATCGTAGCTCCTAAGCGAATGAACCGATTTTAATTTACTTTTTTTTTGTTTGAAAGGTGGCTTGATCGAGAGTTTAGTTATAATCGAAGAAAATCGGTTCAGCTATTTGAAAGTTATCAGCTCTTTTCTAGTTTTCTTATAGAGGTTTTTGTGTCGGGGGTTTTTAAATTTTGAGTTATTTCAATTATAGTAAGTACATAACTATAAACTAACAAAAATATTCTACGAAGTTCCTTTTGAGGAAGTGGATTGAAAACATTACTATCTCGAAATTCACAAGTACAAAGTTTGAAGCTAATTAAAATTTCCGGATAAGGCTTAGGACACGTTAAATTATATAGCGGATAGGTTCGTGCTTTTCGGTGTAAGTACCTACACTTCTAAAATAAAGCTTGAAATGAAATTTTTGAAAAACGTTCCCATACTAAAGTTTGTATGTTATTATATTTAAAATGGACTAAGAGCCAGCGAGGGCCAGACCTTGGTTATTTTGGTTGTCGCATAATTGTCAGTTGGCTGTGCTACTCTCTCCAAACATAACCTCAAAAACTTCACGTTAATTTCTATTTTCCGTGTTTGATTTCATAAAATGGCTTATTTCAGCGGCTTAGAAAAATTTGCCATAGTGTTCCTCGTAGGTTTACTGCTGTATTTAGTAAAATGTGTTGTTAGTTTAGTGTACACTTATGTCATCGGACCGGCAGTGAATAGAGTGGATTTCAAATCGAAGGGAAAGTGGGCCTGTAAGTACTTACCTACTTACTTTCTTTTGTTTGTAATATACGAGTATATTATAATATTTACTCAATTCAGAATGTGAACAAATTTTTCAATACAGACTAGGTTCAATGTTATTGACCTTTCTTGAAGAATTAATGTAAAATGCTTGGATATCTAAAATAATAATTGCTTTGATACGTCATACAAATATTTTTAAGCAAAACATAATTTTGTCTTTACTGGCTCACAACAATATTAATTACTACGAGACCAGCGAAGACTTCTAAGATTTTAAATTGAAAACAATTAGGAAACGAGAATTTAAGCATTCGGTAAACTTAGAAGTTAGCGGAAATTCATAATGATTTTAATGGGCATCATAATGACCGGATATTTTAGATAGCAATTTAATATCTCTGTATACAGTACGGAAGTTTTTTAATAAAAAAGAATGGCCAAGTGCGTGTCAGACTCGCACACCGAGGGTTCCGTAGCTACACTACAGTCGTATTTTTTCGACATTTTGCTCGAAAAATTAAAAACTATTATGCATAAAAATAAATAAAAATCTCTTTGCGGCACTTAAAAATGCTCAAGGAAAATTCGAGCACCTATCTATTAAATACAAATAAAGAAACCCTTTTTAACCCCCGACCCAAAAAGAGGGGTGTTATGAGTTTGACGTGTGTATCTGTCTGTGGCATCGTAGCTCCTAAGCGAATGAACCGATTTTAATTTACTTTTTTTTTTGTTTGAAAGGTGGCTTGATCGAGAGTTTAGTTATAATCGAAGAAAATCGGTTCAGCTATTTGAAAGTTATCAGCTCTTTTCTAGTTTTCTTATAGAGGTTTTTGTGTCGGGGGTTTTTAAATTTTGAGTTATTTCAATTATAGTAAGTACATAACTACAAACTAACAAAAATATTCTACGAAGTTCCTTTTGAGGAAGTGGATTGAAAACATTACTATCTCGAAATTCACAAGTACAAAGTTTTGAAGCTAATTAAAATTTCCGGATAAGGCTTAGGACACGTTAAATTATATAGCGGATAGGTTCGTGCTTTTCGGTGTAAGTACCTACACTTCTAAAATAAAGCTTGAAATGAAATTTTTGAAAAACGTTCCCATACTAAAGTTTGTATGTTATTATATTTAAAATGGACTAAGAGCCAGCGAGGGCCAGACCTTGGTTATTTTATAAAGACTGAAAATTTCTCTGCGTATTGTCCTCAACACAGAGGAAAACAATCGGAAGTTTGGATCATGGTCATATTCACCATGAATATGGTGACTCCAAATCGCTAAAAAGTGAGTTACGATGTTTTATTTGCAGGTGTCGATAATTATGTACATTTCATCGTATTTAATTCGATAAAGTTTATAAATATACACCCTAAAGTATTACCCTCCTTCAGGTGGAGAACAGTAAAGAGGCACCCGCTACCTCTCATGAATAAATCCAGAGCTGAAATGTCTCGGCTCGGAGACCCCGGATAAGTTACAAAGTTAATAAGTTTCATAACATTTCTGAAATCGTGTAACTACAATGCGACTTATCACTGGAAGCAATCAATTTACTTGAGCAAGTTTATTCTACTTTAGAAATTCGTTGGTCGAAGTTTATTCTCAAGTTTAGTACCTACGTACCTACCTACCTACCTACTATTTAAATCGGGCTAGGAGTCTATCTTTGTATGGTGTATTATAATGTCTTAAGTGCCCACGCACTCGAACTGAACTGCAGCTGAACGGCGCGAACAGCCGCGACGCGCGGCAGTGGCTGGAGAGAATATCGTGCGGGGCGCTGCCGCGACGCGCAATTCAGATGCAGTTCAGTTCAAGTGCGTGGGCACCTTTACAATTATTTGCCTAGTCATTAAGTGCACCATGAAATTAGGATCAAAATCGTTAAAAATAATTACTTAAAAAATTGGAATAGTTTTTAGGGTTCCGTAGTCCGTACCTCAAGAGGAAAAACGGAACCTTTATAGAATCTTTTTTCTGTCTGTCCGTCTGTCGTGTCTGTCAAGAAAACTTATAGGGTACTTTCCCGTTGACCTAGAATCATGAAATTTGGCAGGTTTGGAAAACCGTGAATTTGTGATTAGGTACATCAGAAAAAGAAATTAAAGTGTGTTCATGAACAAAATAAGTATTTTAAATTTTCAAAGTAAGATAACATATATACAATCAACTTGTATATTCAAAAACAGATTTTAATTTATTTTTATCGTGCAAAATGACGGGAAAATATCCGAGTAGGTATGGAACCCTCGGTACGCGAGTCTGACTCGCACTTGGCCGGTTTATTAACCGACTTCCAAAAAAGGAGGAGGTTCTCAATTCGTCGGAATCTTTTTTTTTAATGATGTTTCAAGTACTATGCAGCAGAATCATCGATGCAGCAGTATAGTATGGCGTAGTCTGATCTGTGGTCTGAACTGAGCTTACGCTTATCAACAAGCGGTCAGCTCATGACCATTTGTTCATATCCTGACTTGACTGACCTAAATAACGTGCAAGAGCGAGATCGCGATAAATAAATCGCCCTCTACGGGAAACGAAACCGTATGTTATGATGTTATGTTATCGCACGTGTAGATCGCACGTCCATTCGAAACGTTTGACGCGCAAACTCACTTTCTTCGGTCATTCGGTCGCCCTCGTCAGTCGTCAGTGCGCACTGCGCATGCGTAAAGTGTCAGTTGGCTGTGCTACTCTCTCCAAACATAACCTCAAAAACTTAACGTTAATTTCTATTTTCCGTGTTTGATTTCATAAAATGGCTTATTTCAGCGGCTTAGAAAAATTTGCCATAGTGTTCCTCGTAGGTTTACTGCTGTATCTAGTAAAATGTGTTGTTAGTTTAGTGTACACTTATGTCATCGGACCGGCAGTGAATAGAGTGGATTTCAAATCGAAGGGAAAGTGGGCCTGTGAGTACTTATTTACTTTCTTTTGTTTAATGTTTTGTAGTATACGAGATTATTATAATATTTACTCAATTCAAAATGTGAACAAATTTTTCAATGCAGACTAAGTTCAATGTTATTGACCTTTCATGAAGACGCCATATTGAAAAAACTGAAAACATAGACATAGGTATAGGTTACAGAATAGATAAGTAGGTCGTATGTTTTCAGTTTTCAAAACAATTATTTTCTTTACTTTTTGGTCAGGTTGTTTATTTTTTAACCCCCCACCCAAAAAGAGGGGTGTTATAAGTTTGACGTGTGTATCTGTGTATCTGTCTGTGGCATCGTAGCTCCTAAACGAATGAGCCGATTTTAATTTAGTTTTTTTGTTTGAAAGGTGGCTTAATCGAGAGTGTTCTTAGCTATAATCGAAGAAAATCGGTTCAGCCGTTTGAAAGTTATCAGCTCTTTTCTAGTTTTCTTAGAGAGGTTTTTGTGTCGGGGGTTTTTTAAATTTTGATTTACGTAAGTACCACATGTATTTTCTTCATATGGCTATTTAAAATTTAGTAGGTACCTATATGACAGCGCAAAAAAACGAGTAGTTACATACCAAGGTGGGTACATAATAGGTATGTATAATATTATCAGGGTTCATATTGTTTGTATGTAATTGTGAGTTTTTTTTATAATTCCACCATAACATCTATTCTAAATGCCTGAAGAGATTCAATACAGGTAATATGGGCAATACGGGATATTGATGACCGAGGGACGATGGCTATTTTTTAACTAAGCTAACCTAACCTAACCTACCTAGGTAGTAGGTACTACTTAAGTTAGGTAGGCATGTAGGTACTTAACTTAATTTTATTATGCTATAATATCTACTCGTCACTTCATAATTTTAATAGTCGTTACTTGGTCGTTACATCAAATATTGTCATTAGAAACTCTCCAGATAATACCTACTTACCTACTTACTATTTACCTAGTCTCTCTTTTTATTTACGCCTGAGCGTTATATGGCTATATTTTCATGAGCGCAGCGGAGACCAATCCATAATCTATGGGCTATTAATTGTATACCTATATTGTACACTAGCTGATGCCCGCAGCTTCGCCCGCGTGGATTGGTCAGATCCCCTGCAGCAACAGGATTGAGGAGTTGGAATCCAAATTTTTTACGAAACAATGTCGCAAAGTTCCTCCGTCGATTAAAAAGAAATGACGCAAATCGGTTCAGAAATCTCGGAGATTTCGGTGTACTTATGTAGAAAAACACAACTCCTTTTTTGAAAGTCGGTTAAAAAAGTAGCCTATGTTACTCCCTGGTCAATTCTCTACTTGTCTGTGAAAATCCCGTCAAAATCGGTTCAGCCGTTCCAAAGATTAGCCTTTTCAAACAGACAGACAGACAGACAGACAGACAGACAAAAATTTAAAAAACGTGTGATTCAGTTATGGTATCGTTCAAATAACCATATGAGCTTAATATGAGGTAGTTATATCGAAATTACAGACAGACACTTCAATTTTATTTATTAGTAATTAGTATAGTATAGATATAGATAGTATAGATGATTATAACGTCATTAGCAATGACATAATAACTAACATTTACAATACTTACATGTAGTACGGAAACACGAGTATTGTAGGTATATCATGGGGGGCTGAGTTGTTTTATTATGTCAACCAATATTTAGTACTTACAACCACACTTACAACAAAATCGATCAAATAAACTAATTAGGTTAGTTGACAATTATTATAGTACCAACTTACTTACCTGCTACACTTCTTATTTTGCCAAGTCTATAATAATTATTATTGAAAAGAAATCTTGTAAAAGTTACAGGCTAAATAAAAAATAAAAAATAAACTTTGAAAATTCAGACGAAGTCGCGGGCATCAAGTAATAATAATAATTAGCAATTAAAATTATGTAATTACCTACTTAATTCAAAAATTTACAGCTACTAAAAAACCTCGTACCTACTATGCGTTACGATTTTTGCGATTTCCTTGTACATTAATTTAAATTAAGTAGGTACTAGGTACCTACCTACTTGTTACAAAATGAAGAAATTCAGCGAAAAGGCTGTTAGTATCTATTTACCTACGAATAGATAGGTACTAAGGTATTATTTCTTATTATCTGCAAAAAAAAAACTTACCGTATCATTTTTGTTTTTAAAATTATTTATAATTTTCAATTTATTTACAATTTTTCACACAGATGATAAGCTTCAAATTTCACACGGCGGTTGATTATTATCGATTTACCTAAATATAATAAATTATATATCATTGTTGCTAGCCCTATCTGTCCTGGTTCGTACATTCTCAGTACTAGCTCGGTACATTCGTGATGACCACCTTTGCTACAATTCAAATTGTTGTGATTGGTTGAATTGTTCTTGCTGCGACAGTGAATTTTGGCCACTAACGAAGCAATGTTAGCCAGTCAGAGATGATTGCAATCAGTCAACCTGGTTGACGTCCGTATTCTGTTTTCATTACAGAAAACCAAAAATTCTTGTTGCAATTATCAATTTCAGCAAATAGTGTGAGAGAGAGAGAGAGTCGACCAATCAGAGGTCTTAACCATCGTCACACTGTCTGTCAAATTTTGTCAGTAGGTCTACCGAGTAATGAAAACTAATTTTCAGTCAGTCTCGGAAGGTACTGTTATTTAAATTAATGTCAAGTATTCTGTTTTTAACCCCCGACCCAAAAAGAGGGGTGTTGTAAGTTTGACGTGTCTGAGTATCAATTTAATTTTTTTGTTTGAAAGGTGGCTTGATCGAGAGTGTTCTTAGCTATAATCGAAGAAAATCGGTTCAGCCCTTTTTAAAGTTATCAGCTCTTTTCTAGTTTTCTTATAGAGTTTTTTGTGTCGGGGGTTTTTAAATTTTAAGTTATCGATTACACAAAGCTGCATCAATCTTACGATTTCTAGTTAGCTTTAGGTTAAATCGCTGTGTTTTTTGTTTTTAGCTCCTATATTATGAAGGAAGTCATTCATTTATCTGTTCAAAGTTTCAAATCAAGGTGACCTCATAATTAGGCAGTCTGTTAGGTTAGGAAAAAACTTGATCAGCCAGTTTGAAACAAAAATATCCGGATATTTTTTTTGTAAAAAATATTGACTTTATAAAAATGTTATGATATTAATTCATCCATCTTACATTGTTAATATTATTGTCCATATTATAACTGCGAAAGTGATTTAGTTCGTTGGTTTATTGGTTTGTCCTTCAATCACATCGCAATGGAGGAACGGATTGACGTGATTTTTGAATGGGTATAGTTAAAGATCCGGTGAGAGACATAGGCTCCTTTTTAAACCAATGAGCTCCCGCGGGATTTTTAAAAACCGCAATCATGTGGGTATCAATCGCGTCTATGTGTCTATACCCTGATATGTAGGTATTTTTCTCACTAATATTTATTAAAAATAACTAGAACAATTTCCAATAGTAAACAAAAAGCAACAAATGACTTCGTTACTGTACATCTTATTACTTAGCAAGATCGAAAATGAAAGAGAAAAGACCAAAGACAGACAAACTTATAAAAGCAAATGAAAAAGCAAATAATGCAAAATCACAGAATAATAGATTTATTATAATGTCTTTAACCAAATACTAAATGTATTATCTGGAATAAAGTAAAGTAAAATATTCTTTATTATTAGAAATCTAATATATAGAAATATAACAAGCGATAGACGACATATAAGAGGAATTAAAAGTAAAAATAAATAAATAAACACTTCACACAAATGAATAAAATAGTTGCTGTTTCGTAGAATACCATAAGGGTTTATTTAATACTCAAGGAATAAGTGAGTAAGTAAGTACCTACCTAAGATATAATAAGTACTAAGAGATATAAAATGTTAAAAATAGGTAAAATTAGTGTAAATAAATAAATTAAAAAAAAATTAAAAAAATTAAAGTAGTCCTCATGATTTGAGAGGTTTATACAAAGCAAAAAAACTAATGGATACATAGTATACATACGGTTATTTATCTACATAATGACACTAAATTACTAAACTAATTAATACTAACTTAATACTTATAATATAATACTTGGACAGGGAAGTAAAATAACAAACTACATAATACAACTATTGAACCAGTTTCCAGCGAATGCCAAGGTAGCCTTCGTCCTGACAAGGTAAATTGATCCAGCAAAGGCCGTAAAAATAGGCTGAACTTTTTAACAAATCACTTATGCCATTTTTGATAAAGGCTCGGATTGAATATCAGGAAGTGCTGTGTTTCGAAGGTTCGAAGGTCCGTTTTCGATCTATTTTATTTGTCACTCGACCTTATTGACTTTTTGAGTGGGTTGGTTATAATGAATTCAATTATCGCCAAGTTAAGTTTATGGACATTTATTATTATTATTCATCCAGCTAGGTCGAGTGGCAACTTTACCAATTTTGGATCTCTTTAGATATGGAATACTTAGCCATACTGTCTCTTCTTGGTCTTAATCTGCTTTCAAAACCGATGGTAGAGATAAACAATACAATAAATTCTTTATAATTGCATAATGTGTCTAGGTATTTTTTTTTATTCACTATAGGCAAGCGCTTGACCACAATCACACCTGATGGAAAGTGATGATGTGGTCTAAGATGGGACGCGTTTACCTAGAAGGTGCCTATTCACTCTTGATTTAAAGATACCCGGATTGTAATTGGTAGGTGTTTCCTACCAATCACAATCCGGATCACTACGAATCACAATACAGATCGCGGGAGAGTATTCCAAACCTTAGCCATGCGTATGAGGAATGAAGACGCAAAACGTTTCGTGCGTGTAGATGGAATGTCGACGACATAAGGATGGAAACTCGCCCGACGTCTTGCGGTTCGGTGGTAAAATGGTGAAGGGGGGACAAGATCGAAAAGTTCCTGTGCACACTCTCCGAAATATATCCTATAAAACACAGATAAGCCGGCGACCTTACGGCGGAGGTAGGTACATAAGATGTTAAATCTAAAGAACGAGTCCAGCACATGAGCCATGTCGGCGTACTAGGCATAGTTAATTAATCAATCAGCGATATGAGTATCTTCTACTAGTAGGTATATCTATGGTCCCAACCCTTGCAGAATCACTTTAAGTTGAGAATACCGTCTACCGAGCATGTTCAAGTTGCGTAATTTAATCTCTCTGGTGGGATATACTTTGATTTTAATTCGTTCTTTATAAGCGTTTCGAAGGCGTTAAAAGTTGGAAAGTTTTCATGAAAACTATTAACAACTAACAAGTTTACACTGTTGGCGCTGGCCAGGCTCTTTGTGTTAAACAATTTACTTGAAAAGTTACAAGAAGCGCTATTGTTTTAAGTTTTTGCATCCTGAGGGATTCAATTTTAGTTATAATACCGCCTATGCTCTTTTTCGTATTGTTGCTGTTTCTGTATTCGATAAATTGGTAAGTAAATTAAATCTTCAAATCATAGGCATAAGAAGAAAGTCATGATTCATTGACAGCTTTTGACCTTCAGTGGCTCCCTTTACTACCTAGATAAGGAGTAAGGCCGGATTTTTCAAATTCCCACGGAATAGGAACTTTTACATTTCAGGGCAGGGCAGGCTATAGCCAGGTACAGGTTCAAAATACAGAACATATCATTTACTATAGTATAATTTAATTATAGGCACGCCATTCCCATCCTAAACTACCCCTAAACTTACGTTGTAGTGACATGGAGACTGAAGTAGGTATTTTTAATGATAAAGGTAAAGGGATAATTCACTTCCAACAGTTCACGTGCTTTTAGTGCCATTAAAATTCCACTAAATTACGTAATACGGAGGGTTCAGGTATTTCAGAAATTTTCATTATCTTAGCGCCCTTTAATTTTATTATTTTAATAGACCAAACCGACATACACCGAGAAAAATAATATAGTTCATTTCACTCAGGTAAAATTTCTGAAGTTTTTTTAGACCCTTTGTTAATGAGGGTCTACATTAAAAAGAAAACCTACAAGCTAAATCTCAAGTTTCTAGACCCAAAGCGGTTTTAGCTGTAGCTATTACATGAATATAATATTTAATAGTCAGTCCCATCCAGTCGATCTATACATTTGAAATTGGAGACGAGTAGGTATGTATAGTATATAGTTATATAGTTTCTTGCTGGTTCTTCTCGGTAGGAACGGCATTCCAAACCAGTGATAGATTATTTTAACAATTCAAAAGCACTTGTAAAAAGTTTATTTAAATAAAAATCTATTCTATTCTATTCTTTACCTGGCGGCTGACACACACACTCCAGCTAGGTAGATAGGCCGAATTTCGAGAAAGATGTTAGCCACCGAATCCCAATCGGCCGGGTAGCGTTCGAGATGTCTTCTCGTCCAAAATACCTCAGCGCTTGAAGACTTCGAACAGTCCGTGTTCCAGTTATGGCATATGGATCTAAGACATGGTCGCTATCTATGGGCCTCATAAGAAAGCTCGAAGTAAATTAGTGTTTCTGTATAAAATCACACTATCACACTAATATTATAAAGGAGAAAGTTTGTATGTGTGTGTGTGTGTGTGTGTGTATGTTTGTTACTCCTTCACGCAAAAACTACTGGACGGATTTGACTGAAATTTGGAATGGAGATAGATAATATCCTGGATTAGCACATAGGCTACTTTTTATCCCGGAAAATCAAAGAGTTCCCACGGGATTTCGAAAAACCTAAATCCACGCGGGCGAAGTCGCGGGCATCGGCTAGTCAGAAATGAAGAGATCTGTAATAGGAGAAACAAAGTAACCGACGTAGCTTAGCGGGTTACGAAGTTGAACTGGCAATAGGCAAGGCACATAGTTCGAAAAACTGATGGACTTCGAGGTCCCAAGATGCTGAAAGCGGGACCTCGCACCGAAAAATGTGTCATTTGAAAACTATACATGGATAGACGGCATCAAACGAGTCGCAAGGAGCCACTGGAGGCCTATGGAGTCCCTACAAGAGTCATTTCAATTCAATTCAATTCAATTTCATTTATTTGCAGATACAGATACATAAAGTTGTAAATACATAGTAAAATATTGGTCAGCTGTTCCAATCCAAGTCATTATTATTATGCCCAGCTGTGGGCATCTATCGCTTGATGATGATGATGATGATGATGATGTCGGTGAACAGTCAGTTTTGCCTACTAATGCGTAGGCAAAACTGACTGATTTAAGATTTGTAACACCGTTAATTAATATGCTTTATCCTTCAGGAATTTTTTAATTGGCAGTTCCGCGCGTTATAAAAATAAGGGTTTTCGGCGTCATATGAGAACAATTCATCATTTAATTTCAAACTTAAGTTAGATAGATATAAAGTTTAGGTTGCTTTAAATCCACAGCTGTTACCGCAAGACTCAGCCGCACGGTGTTGAAGGTAACTTTCGATTCGTAAGGCAAGTTCAAGGGGAACAAGTCTTTAACCGATACGTTTACAAGGTTTGTTTTGACGTCAACGACTTTCGGACAGGTCAAGTAGAAAGTTCAATATTATGGTCCATAGGAACATAAAATACTCGTAGGTATATAATAAGCGGGTGATTGGAGATTTATAATCATCGAATGTTTATACAATATAATATTATTTACGTTTATTTATAAATTTTCGCTAAATCATGATAGTAATGATGTTGTTGCAAGACCAGCCCGGCTAGCATGGGCAGTAGATAACAATTATATCCCCCGATTATATCCACTGATGTCATAGAAATCAGTGGATATAATCGGGGATATAATTTTCATCTACTGCCCATGCTAGCCGGGCAGATAGGTACCTAACTCATATTCAGTATTTGCCGAGAAATTTTACACCTTGAATTCTTATGGTTATTTATTATAACTATAGGTATAGGTACCTACTTGATGTTGTATAATAATAACATTAGGTATTTCAATTTTTACGCGCAGAAGATAACTTAATGGCTGAAATCGATTGAACCCTCGATAATTACAAAATACTTGAATAAAAATATTGGAATTCAACGAAACCTTAGGTAGGTAAATATATAAAGTTGAATGCAGATTTCAAATAACTGTCACGTAACATACAGACAGACAGACACACTTTCGCATTTATTACACGACTGCCCAAAAAGGAGTGTACCTATTGTTTTCAAAGTGCATGCAAGTAGGGTATGCGTGTTTCTTTATTCCACCATAACTTTTAAATGCCTGTACAGATTTGGATGCACGGGGTTATGGTCAGAATCCTTAATTAACCTAATAATTACAGCCTCGATAGCTCAACGGTTGAGGAGCGGACTGTATTCCGAAAGGTCGGCGGTTCAAACCCCATCGTCGTACCCACTCCTGGCACAAGATTTACGGTTAATTGGAGGGGAAAGGAGAGCATTAGTCATGATTAGCATGGCTAATATTCATTAAAAAAAAAGCTTTGAAAAATTTCATATGGCAGCGCAGTTGTGTTTTTTAAATTTTAAGTTGTAACAATAAGTAGCATTGTAATGGTATAGTACGCGACAGGTTGAGATGGCAATCGAGGTATGAGGCGGGGGGACACCCCGCACAGCCGCAGTGGGTTAGCGCGAGGGCTGTGCGCACTATACTTTGTAGTATGGATTGATTGTGCTAAACTATTTAGAAGTACATAGTAGATACATGTAATTCTGAATCTCCATCCTCGTATTATTTTATTAGCTCTCTAGACGCGTCTGCAGTTCAGCTCCCCACGTTATCAATTGCAAATTATGCAAATTCCCTCCTAACGTAAATTGTTGACTCGGCTTTATCCAGCGAATATACGATTATGCTCACGCCATGTGGAATTTGAAACAGGAATTACTTAAGCTATTGGATCGGTTTTAAACTAAAACACACAACGCATGACGGCAATTGGAATAATATTTTACTTTAGGTACTAATAATTATATATTATATACTAATATCCCAGCAAACTATGGTTAGGACCGATGTGTTAGATGTACTAAACAAATAATGAGTTCGTGACGTGATACCCATGGGAGATATTATGAGGACTTGATTGAAAATCTTGAAAACTGCAATGTGACAACCCTGCAAACAGGTGGAAGTGAACTCGTAACAAGTGTAAATTAAAAATTCATAACACCCCCGAGAAGTGAAGGTTACAGTACTAGAAAACAGCTGATAACTTTCAAACGGCTGAACCGATTTTCTTGGATTATAGCTAAGAACACTCTCGATCAAGCCACCTTTCAAACAAAAAAAACTAAATTAAAATCGGTTCATTAGTTTAGGAGCTACGATGGCACAGACAGATACCCAGATACACAGATACGCGTCAAACTTATAACACCCCTCTTCTTGGGTCGGGGGTTAAAAACCGGATTATTCAGAAGTCCTAAGGGAGTGAAGCCTTTTGTTTAGTTTAATTTAGTATTCGTGTACCTTTACTCCTAATCGTATAATATATTATCTACGTCAGAAGGTGCCTAGATTATATATCTATTGATCTACCAGACATCAGCCTAGCGTGTTCGTTGAATGTTGTCTCATCTCTTAAAACATACTTGGAAAGTTAAACAGTGAGTTAAAATCGACAGTTTTATTGCACTTATACATCATGACTACCAAAGCCTGTTTGTTTATCGAACATCGTTAATCCAACATCCGCATTCGTAAACATAGGTAAACATCGTCTTATAAGATTGGACACTTAAGATTATTCGTTTACCTAGTAAGGAGTTTTCAAACGCTGTATTTTCCAGTAGGGGATTATAATCAACCTTTGACTGTACCTTCAGTCAAAGGCCGTAAGTCGTTTAGCACCTTAATGATCATATTCGCGTAACACAGTTATGTACATGCATTAGGTGTGTGGCATGTTTATAAAAAAATGGTCATAAGGTTTTTGATGCAATAGTTTTGCGGAATTGCTACTCGAATTCTGAAGCCTACCGTACCTTGCATCCCAACATAGACACCAGAACTGTTCCTCGAGCTATTTGTTAGTATAGATCTCTTTGTTACTGATTTGATCACGTAGGATACTTTGAAAATATCCGAAGACGCATAGCAAATTATAATTGTTTGAATGGATTTCTTCGTTTGTATTGTTAGTCCAAGTTGAGAGTTTATATTGGATCGCCTCATTTCAACAGCAAAACCAGCTTAGCCGTGAAAATATTACTTATCTTATTGGTGGATACTCGCATACCTATATCTTTTGGAAAGACACCCTAAGGCATGTTTTGTCTGTGCTTCTATAATAACAGCTCTTCCTTTCTTTGTTTCAGTGATAACGGGCAGTACAGATGGCATCGGAAAAGCTTATGCGAGGGAGGTATGTTGCCCCGATTTAATACTTTACTTATGACCTAGAGACTTCATCATCTTAACCAGCTCGAGGCGTTTGATTCGGTAGATCTGAGATCACTATGCCCGAAGAATGACTAGCACAGGCAAAATTGCACTGTCTCACTACTGATCAGGTTCTGTAGTAAATACGACATTTTGAAAAGTAATTGTATGCTCAGGAATATCACAACCTTCTTTATTCTTCACAGCAGCAAGAAACCTCAAGTGTTGGCACACTTATAGGGCTCACAAACAATCAATTCCCACGTAACTATTTGCTGAACGTTTCTGATACAATGCCTCAAAGTATAGGACGCCTTTATTATATCCATATTTATCCATATCCATAGCTTGCTTCCTAATTACCACGTATAACTTAAATAGATAGATAGATAGATAGAAAACTTTATTGCACACAAAAACACATGTAAAGGAACACAACACAGAAAGAAAAAAACAATTGTGAGCAATCTCTTCCAGACAACCTTTGCTGAAATTAGAAGCTATACTAGCTGAATAGGTATTTGAAGAAAAAATCAATAAGCATCGCAAGGAAGCGGGTTAAAAGTTAAAACCTAAACTTCATCTTTCTATCAGTATTATTGTTGTCGAAACTTTATTTGATCCAAAAGAAAATGACCAACAGCAGATAAGTATATGATATTTCACTCACAATATTCTGAATGCAAATTTTGTATGGGGAAAATGCATTTCACTCATGCTATATTACCATTTTAAGCAGCAGTTCGAGCTGAAGACGTCTCGAAGCTCAAAGCCACCCACAGTAAATCCAGAGCACGATTCCAAGGAATGGAAACTAGAAATATACTCGATAAAATATAAACCTTTTGCTTTATTCAATAAAATATGAAAATTTTACTTGAGTCCTTTCCAAGTTTTCTTCCTTTAACGGTTGAAACTTTCTAGAAAAGATTTCCATAAAGCAAAATATGGATATGGTTCATATATTTTGCGTGTATCTATATACATAGTCAAGGTCAAATGTTAGCGTCGATCCGATTGCGTCGGTCATCGGGTTATAGCATCATTTAAACCTACGAGTACGTAGGTGTGTCCGTCTGTCAGCTAGCTTTTCACGGTCCATCCATTTAACTATTTTCACGATACAGTAATAGCTTGCTTCCCAGGGACGGATATAGGCTACATTTTTTCCCTGGAAAATCAAAGAGTTCCCACGGAATTTGAAAACTTAAAATACATAATGAAGTCGCGGGATTTATGTATTTGGTGTAGCTTGCTTCCTGTAGACGGACATGGGCTACTTTTTATCCCAGAAATAAAAGAGTTTTAATGGTTCTAACGTGATTTTTAACCCCCGACCCAAAAAGAGGGGTGTTATAAGTTTGACGTGTGTATCTGTGTGTCTGTGTATCTGTCTGTGGCATCGTAGCGCCTAAACGAATGAACCGATTTTAATTTAATTTTTTTTGTTTGAAAGGTGGCTTGATCGAGAGTGTTCTTAGCTATAATCCAAGAAAATCGGTTCAGCCGTTTGAAAGTTATCAGCTCTTTTCTAGTTACTGTAACATTCACTTGTCGGGGGTGTTATAAATTTTTAATTTACACTTGTTATAAACCTTAATCTATACGGACAAATCGCGGGGATAATTTAGTAAAAAATAAAACTTATGTATTGATTTCTTTATATTGCAAACAACCTTGTTCATGATGTCCTTTTTATATTTTTATTATTACTTTTCAATGGCAAAACACTTATGGCTACATCTTAAGCCTACCTACCCATTTCAAGTAGGTACCTAGTTAAAATGTGATAGTGAGTAAAGTGCCAGTTAAAATCCGGATTTAAATCAAGAGATATTTTTTTATACATTGAATGATTGCCTTGCGCTTGACTTCAATATCACCTGATTGCAATTTTATGATGTATTCATAAAAGAAACAAACTAAATAAGAATTGATAGGGTATTGTAAATTATACAGCCTTGCCTGTCTACTGGACTTCTAGCCAGTTTTGTATACTTACCTAATACATACAATACATATAATATTACTGATAGTCTGTCTATTTGAATAAAGTAGTTAGAATATTTTGAAAATTGTTTGTTTTGTTACAGTTGGCTTCTCGGGGCTGTGATATCGTTCTAGTCAGTCGATCAATAGACAAATTAAAATCTACTGCTGCTGAAATTGGTTAGTATCAATATTAATATTAATTACCTATTAATAACTAATTACTTGTTAATACATAATTAATTAATTAACAATTACAATTAGTGTGATCATGGTTTGTCATTATTAATTTCGATTCATTTGAGATTATTATTATAATAATACGGTCTACCTAAAAAAATATGTTTAAGTATTTACTTAGAAAATAATTTCGAGATAATTACATTACACATGCAAAAGCATATTACACAATCGAAGATTATGTAAATGATAAAAAAGCATGGATTTGACTCGCTCCAGCAATGCGCGGGTCTGCAATTGCTTGTATAGTATAGAATATTATTTAAATTGAACAATTGAAAAGAGCAACCGCCGAGTTTCTTGCTGGTTCTTCTCGGTAGGAACAGCATTCCGAACCAGTGGTAAATTATTTGACGATTCAAAAGCACTTGTAAAAGTTTACTTGAATAAAAATCTATTCTATTCTATTCTATTCTATTAAAATGTTCATACTTTTGGTAAGAGCTGTAATTAGGGCTGCCCTACTTTTGCTACCCCTAGCACAATCTTTTCCTTTAGTCGGAGGGTGATTAATTATACCCAATCGATTTAAACTTGATAAGTTTTTAAAACTATTTCCTCTTACGGATAAGCGAAATAATTCTCGTATCAGGATTGCATTTGAACATTATTTTCCCCCAGAGAGCGAGTTCAAAGTGAACACGAAGATAGTTCAAGCGGACTTTTGTGAAGGCGAAAGCGTTTACGACAAGATCTCGAAGGAGATAGCCGATATCGAAATTGGCACTCTAGTCAACAATGTCGGTGTTTCCTACACCTATCCGGAGTACTTCCTTGAAATACCCGATTGGTGAGTTTCACATTCATTTTTAACCGACTTCCAAAAAAGGAGGAGGTTCTCAATTCGTCGGGATCTTTTTTTTTTTTTTTTTTTATTTTTTATTTTTTTTTTATATTTTTTATGTATGTTCCCCGATTACTCAAAGACCCCTGGACCGATTTGGAAATTTTTTTTTTTGTTTGAAAGGATATACTGTGCAGGTGGTCCCATATAAATTTGGTGAAGATCTGATGAATATCTTCGGAGATGGAGAACAGAACTCCTCAATGGATAAGAGCAAATTGCTCGCGATCACTGTAATAGCTTAGTAAACAGTAGGGTTTTAACTGGGCATAGCATATTATAGTACAGTGGGGCCACAAAAAATTGTGAAATAAAAAATTTTCAAAAAAAAAAAAAAACCGACTTCAAAAACCAAAAACACTAAAAAGTAGAAAATAATTTTTGTTTAGCTACACATGTAATGTACCTAGGTATGAAGTCGGGCGAGCTTCACTCTTGGATTTCTAATTTTGTTTTAATATGCTCGCTCGACTTCATACCTAGGCACATTACATGTGTAGCTAAACAAAAATTATTTTCTACTTTTTAGTGTTTTTGGTTTTTTTCTATTATAATACAATAATACCATGCGGTGATAAACTAGTGGTTAAGACTTGGCCCCCTATTCACCGAATACCACGGGTTCGGACCCCAGACCGGCGGATCAAGTCTGACCTCAGGAGATAACCAATATCGAAATTGGATTATCTCGGGCGTATCTAGAGATATTAATTTTGTGTATGTGGATTCGTATGTGGTTTACATAATTTACATTAAGTAATTGGCGACTAGATTTTTCCCTCGATTTCGTCTGTATGGATTTTGGAAAGTCATTCCTTAGTGGGGCATAAGCTAAAGTTTCTAGAGCCAGCAATTTTAGCTGCTTGTTGATTTATATCGGTCAGGCAGGTTATCCTTTTATATTATTGGTTATAAGGCTAATATTGATAATAATTAATGTAATTTAAATATGTACCTACCTACCTACAAATTGATTGTGTTGTTTTCAATCAACTTTAATATGGCTTAATGCTTATGCAAAAATGATAAATGACTTTTAAATAGCTTTATTTATGTAATAAAGCCTAATTATTTATTAAGATAACTTCAGCATGGAATAGGTATATCATCAGCCTTCTTCATATATTTTGTAAATTTCAATCGGAGGAAGCATACCTACTATCGATGTCGATATAGATCCTCAAAACAATTTTCTTTGGAGTTTTTGCTCTGTCTGTCTGTCTGCGAAATTTGATAGAGTATAGTAGAGTTAATACCCCGGGTTAACATATAGGGTAGTTTTTATCCCGATAAAAAATAATTAAATATAAACGCAGTAAACCGCACCTATCAAGCGGTTTCCGGAACGAGCAGGTGGCACTATGTTGTTGCAGTTTTCAGAAATTGTGCCGCTATTGAAATATTATTCCAACTGGAAAAATAAACGACTCCGTAGGTACGTACCTATTCGTATATTGAGCGCTAATAAAATACTTAAAATGAATTAGAGGGTTAAAATATTGATGGAAAAAAATTGTTTGATCCATTTGTGAATAAACTGAACCGAATTTGATAAATCTAGTTTTTACCTCTTTAGATAGATATGTTGAGGGGAGATTTCAATTGAATAGGTAGGTATTTCCTAACTATAACTCATGGTCATTCCTAGCAATACAATTATACTATGGTGATTATGGTTAAATTTACATTAGGATTACCTAATTGTAATAATTAACACTACATTAATCCATAACTATAACGCTTTATCCAATCAAAACTTTGTTATAATGTAGGTACTAATATTGTTATTGATCCTGCCATTATCCTAATGGACTCGCCCAATATTACTTAATGCTGTTAAACTGCCTATATAATACATTAAAATTATGTAATTACCCTCACCTTATCATAATTACAACCCTTTAGGAGAGAATACCCGTGTTCTTTAGTAAAGGGACGATGGGTTGTGATGATGGTGATGATAATTCTCTAATCTATAGATGCACTAACTGATGCCCGCGACTTTATTCCCGTGGATAAAGGTTTTTTTAAATCCGATGGGAATTCATTGATTTTCCGGGATAAAAGTAGCATATGTGTTAATCCACGATAAAATCTATCTCCATTCCACAGCCAAATCGGTCGAGTAGTATTTGCGTGAAAGGGTGACAAACATCCATACATACAAACTTTCGCTTTTTATAATATTATACTTACGGCCGAAATTAATCAATCTATCTGTAATCTGTCGGTAAGTTACTTAGCAATGTTGTTATTCGTCAAAAGTCTTTTTGACAAAAAACAGCGTTGCTAATTAATTTATTGACAAGTTATCTTTAACTTGTCAATAGATTGAGCATTAATTTTGGCCGTTAGTAGCGTAAGTAATACTAACTGACTGATCTATCAACGCACAACCTAAACGCTGGGATTATAAACTAGAAATTTTAACAATAGGTTGGAAATTCCGCCCGTAAGTGGTTAGGTGATAAAAGTTGTATTCACGAAAATAGGTATTTGAGTGGCGCACGAAATGGAGGTGGTTCACCTGATTATTTATATGTAAAAGATATTTTTATCTGTCTGCCTATCTGTTCGTAACCTATAATCACACTTAATATTATAAAGGCGAAAGTTTGTATGTGTGTGTATGTGTGTGTGTATGTTTGTTACTCCTTCACGCAAAAACTACTAGACGGATTTGGCTGAAATTTAGAATGGAGATAGATTATACCCTGGATTAGCACATAGGCTACTTTTTATCCCGGAAAATCAAAAAGTTCCCACGGGATTTTTAAAAAACTTTCATCCACGCGAACGAAGTCGCGAGCATCAGCTAGTAGGTATATAGATATGTTTGCGCATAAAGTCTGATATTCGATTCGAGCGGTATTTCCTAAGTGAGTTTTCGGACTAATGGCTTCGAGGTTCGACACAACTGATTTCAAACTTAATTTTTCATTGGCAGGGATCAGTCAATCAACAACATGGTCAAAGCCAATGTGGTGTCAACAACTCGTATGACGGGTCTGGTGTTACCAGGGATGGTGCAGCGAGGAAAAGGGGTGGTGATCAACATTGGATCTGGTGCTTCCATCATACCCAGCCCTCTGCTTACTGTATATGCTGCTACCAAGGTAATTATGATCTTATAGAAAAAAATAAAGGCTTTGGAATTGACAGAAACGTTGGCACTTGCTTTAAGAGGGCTCTCTCCGTCACTCGTTTCATACAATCGTAGTTCCAATTTCATTTGAATATTAAGCAGCCAAAGTCCATGAAATTTTGCAGACATATTCTAGAAACTAATATCTATGCCTGTGGTTTTCCAGATTTCTGTTAAAATATTCGGTTTCAAAGCTACGCGGTCTTAAAAATTTTCATACAAATCTTTGAGCCCCTGTAATTTTAAAACTACATATTTTTAGAAAAATCTAAAACACCACAGACACAGATATTAGTTTCTAGAATATGTCTGCAAAATTTCATGGACATTGGTTGCTTAATATTCAAATGAAAACTACGATTGTATGACACGAGTGACGGAGAGAGCCTTGTTAACGGTGAAGGAAAACATGCATGTCTGAGAGTTCTAATGTTCTCAGAAGTGTGTGAAGTCTGGCAATCCGCACTTGGCCAGTAGACTATGGCCAAACCCCTTTTTTATTTTATATATAAGATGATGATAATGATGGTGTGGCAAACAAAGGTAGTAAATCTGGTATAAGTAGTTATTCGATCTCATGGAGCCCTTTTATCTATACCTAGTTGTAGTGGTGAATTAGTATAAGAGTATTTAGAAGTAAGTCAGATGGCCACCTCTGCCAATTTATCGTCGCCCGCTACATATAATGACACGCCTACTGGCACTGCCACGCTGACATCACTCGATTCTTATCACGCGAGCGAGAAGCACTAGTGTTGCTTACTGTCCTTGCCCCGCTCGATTGACTTCGCTCAGACCTCAGCCCTATCGTTATTTACACACACACATATTGAGTGCGGACAGGCCAGTGTCCCGGTAGTAGTAATAGGTAAACAAACCAGTTCGCTTGTATGGAGTGACAAAGGTGTGCCAAAATCACCAACCATGTAATCATCATATCATGAAGCAGCGCTTTAAGATAAAACTATGAATATGAAAATTTAGTTTTCTAATCTTATTCCTTTAGGGAAACTTACTATAAAGACAGATATTTTACCTTAAATTTTCTTTGCAGGCTTTCGTCGACAAATTCACTGAAGGCCTGGATATGGAGTACAGCAAGAAGGGCATAATTGTACAATGTGTTTTACCAGGCTTTGTCTGCTCCAAATTATCTGGTCTACACCGTAGTTCGCTAATAGCACCCACCGCGCAATCTTTCGTCAAATCTGCTATCAGTCTTGTTGGCACCACCTCAAAAACCGCTGGATATTTTCCTCATGCTCTGTTCTTCTTTGGAATCAACTCTTTCTATGCCATAGCTAATAGATTTAGCGTATGGCTGGTCACCAGGTCTATGGAGAATACACGCAGGAAGGCTTTGAGAAAGTACAAAAAACAATAATTTTTACTAGATATTATTGGTAGTGATTCTGATGGCAATGAAATTTTAGAAAACTTACATCTTTTTCTTATTATAATAAGAAAAGGACAGACAAAAATTTTAATTTGAAACTGTCAAATCTCGTGACTTTAGGTGAGAGTCTTGCACAGTCATAGTGTTTTAAGTTAGATTAAAATTTAAAGTGTTTAATAATTTTAAATCGATTTTCCGTTCTTTTTATGCAATTCTAAAAAGAAAAGGATGCAAATACTCCATTAATTTGGTGAAAGCCATCAGAATCAACGCCATTGTAGTTTAATTGGGCATTACCAATTAGAAAAAACTAATACTTACTAAAATGATAATAATATGTACATGTTTATATTTTCACCCACTTCCTTTTGCATGTTGTTTTTACCAAAGATGTAAATATTTCGTTTTAAAAATGTTTAGTTTAATGGGCACTATTATTCAAAGCGGGTGAATTGATTGGATTTATAAATTGCTTCCTCGAAGTTATAATCGTTTACATCTCTTTATTTTATTTTTATGGCTTTTAAGAAAATGGGAAGGTAGGTAAGTCATTTACGGGCTTATGTTTATTTTGCATAAGCACATTAAGCCACCCGGTACCTTTATTTTGTAGGAATGATGAAAAGAAGTAAATAAAAAATGTGAAATACGAGGAACTACCAAAAGACAGTTTTATGGCTTAGGCAATTCTACTTAATTAAGTTATTGAAAAGTTCACACTGTATTCACGGGAAATGTCTAGAAAAGTAATTTTTAACCCCCGACCCAAAAAGAGGGGTGTTATAAGTTTGACGTGTGTATCTGTGTGTCTGTGTATCTGACTGTGGTATCGTAGCTCCTAAACCAATGAACCGATTTTTATTTAGTTTTTTAACTGTTTGAAAGGTATCGAGAGTGTTCTTAGCTATAATCCAAGAAAATAGGTTCAGCCGTTTGAAAGTTATCAGCTCTTTTCTAGTTACTGTAACCTTCACTTGTCGGGGGTGTAATAAATTTTTAATTTATACTTGTTAATTATCAAAAGGTCAGCCTCTATTTTATACAATGAAATATAACTTATAATACTTAACTCAATAATCCAGTTTCAAGTATAATATCATAAATAAGAATAAAATGAACTGCTGCTATGCCAAAGCTTTTAACACAGCTTACCTACTCTCCAATTTAATGCTATTTAAACAAAACCGTTCAGGCGAATAAATTAATCGAAATAAGTTTGAATGCGGTATTAAATTTAATAATTTCACTTGCGTTAATATTATACGGGCTATAAACGAAGGTTTAAATGGACACTAACCGCAATAACAATGTGCGACGAAATTGCATAACAGGAGTCGTACATGTTTTGTTTATACGGCATTCATAGCGCACTTTCTTTTATAGGTCTACCAACGTTCAATAGTTAAATAACTATAGTTAAAGAATTCATAGAAAACAACTATAGTGAGTTGTGCAAAGGACTCTATGCCCTAGCAATCCCTTGTATCAATAAGAAGTAGCGTAAGAATTGGCCTTAATAATAACAATAGTAAATGGCAGAAGCCATGGGTCTTTAAAAAAACCTTATAAAAATAATAATTAAAATTCGGTAGCTAGGTACCTATACCTACTTATATTAGTATTTCTTAATTATCTTTTTGTTAACAGGGCTCTCTCCGTCACTTACTCCATACAATCGTAGCCCCAATTTCATTTGAATATTAAGCAACCAAAGTCCATGAAATTTTGCAGACATATTCTAGAAACTAATATCTGTGCCTGTGGTGTTTTAGATTTTTCTAAAAATATGTAGTTTTAAATTTACAGGGGCTCAAAGATTTGTATATGAATTCTCAAGACCGCGTAACTTTGAAACCGAATATTTTAACGGAAATCTGGAAAACCACAGGCATAAATATTAGTTCCTGGAACGTTTCTATAAAATTCCATTGAGTATGATTGGTTAGTATTCCAATGAGAGACGAACTACGTTTGTATGGAGCGAGTGACGGAGGACCCCTCTTAAAGTTTTGTACAAAAACTTCTGAAGGCCCGTTGGGTACGTTCCGTTACGCATTGCGTGTGTTAATAGACGAGGAAGCGGTTTCATAATAACATAAAATTAATTAATTAAATGGGAAGATAAATAAAGATTACTAACTAAAAATTTGCATTGCCATTTTATTTTTCAAGTAGGTAAGTATAGGTTTTCCGCTTGATTGCAATCATACTTATTAACTTTTGAAGGTAACCTAGACCTGCCAATATTGTAGATGACAGGGAAAACGGAAGCCGGCAGAGCATTCCATATCCTAGCGGTGCGTATAAGAAACAGAGAGCAAATTGCTTTATACCTACATATACTTAGGTCTGCACCTGTACATAGTCGAAATTCCACGGACTTGTAGGTACAAAGCTTCCTCGTTTCTAAGACGCACTGCTAGAATATGGAATGCCCTCCGGCTTCCGTTTTTCTCGCTAGCTATAATATTGGTACCTTCAAAAGAAGAGTGAAAAAGCACCTTTCAAGCAGGTGTGCTCTAACTTAGGATGCATCATTTCCTGTTTGGTGTTATTGCAGCCAAGCGCAAGCCCATATATCTATAGTTAAAAAAACCTACATATTTAGTCGAAACGAAATGTAGACCTTTACGATGCCCCATGGTCAGGACGAAACTAGGTCGAATAGTGCTAGTCCTACTGCTATGTAAATTACGCATTTAATTCACTAGAATTCGTTTGTTACCAGGGCTCTCTCCGTCACTCGTTTCATACAATCGTAGTTCCAATTTCATTTGAATATTAAGCAACCAAAGTCCATGAAATTTTGCGGACATATTCTAGAAACTAATATCTATGTCTGCGGTTTTCCAGATTTCTGTTAAAATATTTGGTTTCAAAGTTACGCGGTCACACAAGACACAGATATTAGTTTCTAGAATATGTCTGCAAAATTTCATGGACTTTGGTTGCTTAATATTTAAATAAAATTGGAACTACGATTGTATGAAACGACTGACGGAGAGAGCCCTGTTAAGATTAATTAATACTTTATGCCTACTTGCCATTAGAAATAAGGTGATGCTTGTTTTATTTATGGAGGGGACTGTTTTTTGTAATTAAATTGATTTAAAAATGATATTTGCGTTTTATTAACCTTGTTATGGTGAGGGTTTACATTTTACAAAATAACAAATTAATATTATGTTTTATTCTGTTCTTTTTAACAATAAAATATAATATTGAACCTAAAGATGTACTTACTTAATGTTATTTTTTCTGCGTCTAATCTAAGCTTAAAAGTACTTCCTTTCATACTAATATTATAATAAAAGTGTGTATAGAGCCCTTTCATATTATGATACCCCACTTGGTAGGTATATATAAATATAGTTATCTTACTTTGAAAATTGAAACATGATGTAACCACAAATTCACGGTTTCCAGATTTATTCCTTTACTTGTGCTAGACCTACCTACCTGCCTGATTTCATGATTCTAGGTCAATAGGAAGCACCCTATAGGTTTTTTGGCAGACACGAATGACGGACGGACGGACAGACAGACAGACAGACAGACAGACATCAAAGTGATCCTATAAAGGTTCCGTTTTTCCTTTTGAGGTACGGAACCCTAAAAACCGACACATTCTTAAAAATGAATGTATTATTAAACATTTAATTCAAACTGTAACTCAGTTAGGCATGAAATTATACAATTAATAATACCTAAATATTTATTTATTCGAGACTTGGAAAAACTTAATGACTATGTAAAATTGTGGTTAGCAATTCCTATAACATTTAAATCAGAACAAGTTTTTTAGAGATCCGTATCAAATAATACAAAAAGACCTTTAATTTTTTTTATATTAAAATGTCCTGCTATTAGATTCCTTATAAAACTAAAACTAAGGATCAACATAGCTTTCATAGCAGCATGATGCATTAAAACTTTCAACCAAGGAATCTTGTGAAACAAATTTTGTTATTCTTTAACGCAACATCATCTACGCTTTCATTTAGTATAAAAAATCCATAGGAACTCAGGATTTTCCAGGATTAATTAGCTACCTTGTCCATCTCCAGGATGCGAGCAATGTTGTGCCTCATCAAAGTTTAGCGGTTGAACCTGATGAAAAGATAACAGACAGCTTGCATGTAATATTACTTAGTACGGATTTGTATTGTTTCATTCAAGTTTTGAGCCAACTATTTGCCTTTTTATTTACTTGTGCCAAAATAAAATACTTAACATTGAAAAAAAAGTTGTGAAAAACTTAAAACTATGAAATAACAGTTTGTAAGAATTAAAATTTAGTATTTGTAAATTAAAACTATTAACATTAGTTTACTTTTTACATCTATCGTATCGATACTCCGAGCACTCTGTTCTTGAAGTTTTAATCCCAAAATCGCCCAACGCAAGGATCAAAACCTATAGGGTGCTTACTTCCGTTGACCTACAGTCATGATGTTTGGCGGGTAGTAATGTCACAAGTACCTAAAGGGAAAAATCTGAAAACTATCAATTTGTGGTTGCATCACAGAAAAGTGTTATTTATTTTACGATGGTACAGAACCCTTCGTATGCGAGTCCGACTCACACTTAACCGTTTTTTATGACGTACATTCTACGAGAATAATTATAATACCTACTTTATAACAAACAACAGGTAGGTATCTGTGGCACATTAAAAAATACCTCCGATTAGTGACGTCATTATATATTAAGTTTCCAGTCCAAGTTTAATATAAAAAGGTGAATTCTATGAATATTGAATTATTATTGAGGACTTTGGGTTTTTTAATAATATTATGTAGGTAGATATAAGTAATATGTCTATGTTAGTAGTAAACTATAATATTATGTACATTTAGATTAATTAGATAATAGAACTGACATGTGCATAATATGTACAAAAGGCCTATTTACTAAATAAAGGAGAAAAAGACTATTGTACATAGTTTTTTTTCTCCTTTATTAACATTAATATTTAACATTTACATAATATTTAATTATAAAGGATAAAAAATGATAAATTGTATATAATAAAAATATTAACAGCTGTACCTAGCTAGTACTAGGTTTCAGAAATAATTGGTATGGTGATGACTTATTTAAGAAAAAAATTCAAAATTTAAAAAACCCCGGACACAAAAACCTTTATAAGAAAACTAGAAAAGAGCTGATAACTTTCAAACGGCTGAACCGATTTTCTTCGATTACAGCTAAGGACACTCTCGATCAAGCCACCTTTCAAACAAAAAAAACTAAATTGAAATCGGTTCATTCGTTTAAGAGCTACGATGCCACAGACAGATACTCAGATACACACGTCAAACTTATAACACCCCTCTTTTTGGGTCGGGGGTTAATTATTTTAAATTTCATTTGTAATTAGGTAACTTACATTTATTTCGTTTATATTTTTTACAGGAAACAAAAAATGGATGCTTGACCGTCGAGCTTCGATCAGGATTCGCTTAGTTGGTTTTTGTATCAAGAATTTCGGAAATTAAGTATAAAAATCTGGTACAAAATTATATTGGTACAAATTGATCATGGGTAATAGGTAGGTAGGTATAGGATATCATAGAAAAATGTATCACTGAATATAACTATAGTACGCGACAGGTTGAGATGGCAATCGGTGTGTGAGACGGGGGCACCCGCACTCACCCGTAGCAGATTAGGGCAGGGCTGTGCGGGGCACTACAGGTAGGTATAGCCATTAGAAGCTAATGATTTAAGTTTTAAAAAAAACCCCCGTTGGAACTCTTCCAATTTCCGGGATAAAAAGTAGCCTTATGTTCATCCCCAGGATACAAGCTATCTTTGGTCAAGTTTGCTCCAGTCGGTAAGACATAAATTATGTTCGCGTTTACACTCGTAACAATAAGTATGACTGTTTTTTTTTAAATTATCATATTATTTGAGAGCTAAAAGACACAATATATTATTGGTTTACATTCAATTATATATTTAACAAAATAATGTATTCCGTAGGTGTAATTTATCATATTAATTTAGACAATAAATTATAATTTCACGGATAGGTCTATGTATATCATAGCCTAAACTTTTTGAGTTTATATTTTTAATTTTCTTTTCAAAAGTAGCTAATTCTGTTGAACAGAATGTCTAAAGCAGGAAACATTGAAAGAGATAGCAATCAGCAGTACATTATCTGTCATCAAAGATTGTGTATAACAAGAATTAGGGACTTCGTCTGTATTGGTGTTAGCTGGCGGGCGTGCTTTGCCTTTTTGAAGTGTTTTTTTTTTTTTTTTTGTTAAAACGGACCGCTCTAAGGGGGTGCCGTGCGTATGTCGGCGAGCGCCGGCACAGACGGGGTCCATACTTGTATAGTTTAACTAACTTGTTACAAATAACTACAAACTTGACATTGGCTAATCTTTGTAAAGCCAGACGAGAGAGGAAAAAAAAACAAGAATTAGCCACAATAAAACCTTTTTTTAATTATGTATCTCTGTCTAAACTTATGACTTAAATACTGTCACTGATCGATGTAACTTTTAGCGTCCGTCATCAGTCCAGACAATTTTCCTAACATGTCGAAGTCAGTTGATATAATTATCTTTAAAAAAAAATAGAAAAACATACAAAAATGCAAAAGTATTGAATATAAAACGATGCATTCGGATACCATGGCTACAAGTTAAATAGAACAATGGGTGTGGGAGAATCATGCGGTTTAAGCTTCAATTTGAACCAACTTTTGATGACAATTGGCTCTATAGTTATCCTGGTGATACTTTTGCTCATAGTGTGCTACATAGTTAACGGAAAATAGAGTCATGGGTTCTAAACACTCTAAAAAATGATACACTATCAATCTAGTGCAAATTGTACTAATAGGATTTGCATCTGTCTCTCTTCTTGTGGTTATAAATTGGATGTGCAAATTCTTACAGTCAAGTAAGTTATGGAGAGTATGACCAAAGAGCACAACAAAAATGGGAAAAGATTGTGAACTCACCTTACCTTAGCATTATGTACTTACACCAAGGATTAACGGTAGTAGGATATGGTCGTTTTTGTACTACTATTAGTTGTAATATGCAATGTAGTAAAAGGAGTTCCTACAATAATTGTACTCCTTTTACGATATTGCAATTATTATACTCCTATAATTATTATTATTATAGGACTAATAGGTCTTGAAAAGTGCATCGTTGACCTGAGCCAGGTTTTGGTTGTTGGCTTTTTGGTTTCTCATTCACATTATGGTTACTTGCAATTAAATCTATGTGCAAATATATATGTGACCTCACTTAGTCAAATTTTCGTACCGGGGCCTCTCTGCGGGTAGCCGCGTAATATTTTGAAAATCCCGCAACATTTAATTACAATCCACAACTGGCTGTATTGTCAACAAACCAAATGCGGAATGTTTTAAAATTTTATTGTTTATGCTCTCTACTATAAATAAATTATTTACATTTTATTGCTTTTGTTTTTATAGCACCTACTAAGCTGTCCCATGGGATTTCATCCTGTTTAAAAAATCTTATCCTCTCTTACTACACTTTTATGCCAGGAAATTCTTCGTTTTCCCTGTATAAAATATCCTATGTCCTTTTTCAAACAGTGTTTTAAGCTTTGTGGAAAAATACCGGTTGAGTAGGTAAGTACTTAGTTGAAGCGTCAAGTAATCAAGAACCAAAAAGGCAATTCCGGAAATATCAAAGGTCAAGTGTATCTACGTTAACTATTTTCTTAAATAATTAATTAACTCCATTATATTACTGGCTTGTTTTTAGCAGCAAGAAATAAATGAAATCCAATTTTCAATTTGTGCGTAACGAATACTTCCCAGAACAAAATTAAATGGAATATAGGGATAAATAATTCGACTTCAAATTATTATTCTAATATTTCGTATTGGAAGTAGCAGTGGAATCAATCAAGCTTAATGCTTCGAATCTCAAGTAGGTACGACTTCCATTGGCTTAGTCTCCCGAAATAGCTTAAGTAAATAATAAATGATTCTTGTGCTAATGGATTTTGCAATTTGTGTAACTGTGACCATCTTAAATTCGTTCTAAAGTGATGAAATGTCACTTCTCCTTTATATTATGCTGAAATTCTTTTCCGCAGTTAGAGTTCCGATGTACTATGATGTGAGAAATGTCACTAACGATTTTAGATGGTGATACGAGTAGGTCTGTTTTTGAACTTCTTTATCAAAGACAGTTTGCATACACATAGATAAAAACCAGGGAGGAGTTCAGGTAGGATATTTTACTGGTAGATGATGGTGAAAAACAGCAATCATTTCATGGCATTACCTACCGACATGGTCTCTAACTATGGGCCTCATAAGAGAGTCACTCCCCGAGCGATGGAGAGAGAGCTATGTTTTGAGTTACTCTACGTGATCAAAATCAGAAATGAGGAGAACCAGAGTAACTGATATAGACATAGCTCAGCAAGTAGCGAAGCTGATATGGCAATGGACAGAGCACATAGTTCGACAAGTGTAAATTAAAAATTAATAACACCCCCGACAAGTGAAGGTTACAGTTACTAGAAAAGAGCTGAAAACTTTCAAACGGCTGAACCGATTTTACTTGGATTATAGCTAAGAACACTCTCGATCAAGCCACCTTTCAAACAAAAAAAAACTAAATTAAAATCAGTTCCTTAGTTTAGGAGCTAGGATGCCACAGACACAGAAACGCAGATACACACGTCAAATTTATAACACCCCTCGTTTTGGGTCGGGGGTTAAAAACAGATAGACGCTGGTGTCTCAAGGTGCTGGAATAGCGACCTCGCACTGGCAAATGCAGCGTCGGAAGACCCCCCCCCCCCCCCCCCTCTAGGTGGATGAAGCACATCAGTCGAGTTGCAGGAAACCGCTGGATTCAGGTGGTGCAAGACCGTGGCGTGTAGAAGTCCCTACAAGAGACATGTCCTGTGTCCAGCAGTGGACGTCGATCGGTTGGTGATGATGAACTACCTCGTACCTACCTAGTCAGTTTTGTTCGCCAGCTCCCAGTTCCTCAATTATTGTATTTGACGTGTGCAAATTGTAATCAAAGCTTACTTTGCGGCTAACCTCAGAATTCCGAGTCCGTCAGGAACAAATTACTTCGGCCACCTTACTTCAAAGATATCCTAATTAAAACTGAGGTACCCATGTAGCCCCTTAAAAGCAAATGTTTGCTTAGGAAAATCACAAACGACGAAGGCTCTGTTTAAACTAACTTAATGAAGACTGAAATTAGGTAAATAAAAAAGTTAAAAGCTTTTTTTGTAAGGTTTTTTTTTAAATAAACACAAGTAACTACTGAAAGTTTTCCAGATGAAATAAATTTTCCTATAAACAAAACCAGAGTGAAGTATAGAAGCAGGCGTTATTTTGCGGAAGTCCATGATATTATACAAGGAACCATAATCTTAATTTGGTATAATTCGCCAAAACAAAGAAATCTGTATGGTGTAGGTAGGATGTCGCATGCTGCATGTTGCACCATACAGATTTAAGCTTTTGGTTCCTTGTTAACCAGAGTGACTCATCTAGATTTTACAAAGAGACTTAAAAAGCAAACGGGCTGTAATGTAATGTCTAATCTCAAAGATCGTAGATGATTTTAATTATAATCGCTAACCTGAAAGTTGACAATCGTTATGTATCGTACATAATTATACAGGAAGTTTCAAAAATTCACCGTCCAACTGTTAAATTAAAAATACATTTAACGGAGTACAAAAACTGTAATGTGCTGAATAAAGCAGACAGCCTCCCCGTGGAGTAGCCGAATTGCCAATCTGAGTCAAAAAGCTGTTTCACGAAGGATAAATTGGTGATTTAATTTCGTGCAAACGAATTTCTGTATTATTTATCCTGTATCCTGTTTATAGCACTTAATAATACAAATAAAATATTACATTACCGTACTAGGTCTTCCTCGTCCTCTGCAGCCCTATGGGTTTCTGCTAGCGAATTCTACAGGTAAAAATAATTCACTTTTTATAGCAATTTACGTCTTGGCAGTTTCAACACAAAATTTGGCTCCCCCGTGTCCGAAATATGCGAAATTGGCTTGACTGAACAGAAAACAAATATTGTTATATTGCAAAAATATTTATCCCGTCGGGATATTCCAACTTTGGTTATTGCTTTTCGTACAACAACAAAATACTTACTTTTAATCCGAAATATAATGGTCTATAATAATCAATATCTTTTCTTTACTAAGAATCAATACAATACCTTAGACTTACTTACCTAACTTAATCTTTCATACTAATTTTTTTTGTTCATAGGCAAGATATTATACCCAAAATACCTAATAGCCAAATCTAAGTCTGCGAATCTTTAATTTTTGACTAGTTTTTTTTTTCGCACGTTTCACTCCGACGCTGTAGCATCTTCAGGAGATATTGATACCACAATGGAAACATTCATATCCGCATGATTCTAAAAGCTGAATTGCATAATGCATTACTCTCTTGCATTTTCTACGGGTTATCTCATGGTATCAGCATCAACATTATTATAACTGTGCGAATCTATAACCTATGTATATGCAACGTAAGTACGTCCTAATGAGTGCCACCACAACAGGTCCTCAGCCTTTTATAGCGAGCAAACGAGCAGGTGGCCTGATGTTAAGTGATTACATGGTGTTAACTGATTACTGAGTGAGTTAACTGAAAGAAGAAATCAGCTAGGCTGAACAGTATTTTACAAAACAACGTCAAGTATTAGATTTGTCGATATCGCAAAGCCAGACCCAAGTCTAGAATGTGATAAACTAATAAGTAGGTACTTAATAGGACTTCGTCTGTGTTGGTGTTAGCTGGCGGGTCTGCTCTGCCTTTTTGGAGTGTTTTTTTTTGTTAAAACTGACTGGAAAGCGCTCTAAGGGGGTGCCGTGCGTGTGTCGGCGAGCGCCGGCACAGACGGAGTCCATACTTGTATAGTTTAACTAACTTGTTATAAATAACTACAAACTTGACATTGGCTAATCTTTGTAAAGCCAGACGAGAGAGAAAAAAAAAGGTACTTAATATAATAACGACCTTCCACAAACTGGACTGATGACCTCAAAGAGGTGACGTGAAGCAAGTAGGTTGATAAGGAACGCGGAAGTTCTTATATGATGGTGCGCTCTGGAAAAGCCCTGTATATCCAGCAGTGGACGCATTGGATTAGAATATCTATCTATTATAAGTATATAATATATATCTATCTACATGTTCATATCTATAAAGCTATTGCCCATCATATTCGAAGATGAATAGACGCTGATTCGAATTGGAACATTGTTGAAATCACGCAACGCGCTTTTCAATATATTGTGTGTATTGGTTTCTGGATTTATTTACATACATGAATATGCAAAGTGCGACACCACCGGGTCACTATTGTGTGCATGTGGTTAGATTAAGAATCAAAAACCGATTGTTCTTCGGGTGATATCACCTAGTTTCGATAGCATTTTTAGAGTCTGTTCCCAAGGGAAAATTGTCCGTCCATCCGTTTGTCTGTGACAAGTAGAGAGTTGATTTTTTCAAAAATAATAAAAATTTCAAAATCCATGTGCCTAAATTAAAAAAGGCACCTACCTACATAATGTTGTACAATAGTACGGAACCCTTCGTGTGCTTGCCCGACTCGCACTTGACCGTTTTTTAGGGTTCCATACCTCAAAAGGAAAACGGAACCCTTAAAGGATCACGTTGTTGTCTGTCTGTCTGTCCGTCCGTCCGTCCGTCCGTCGTGTCTGTCAAAAAAACCTATAGGGTACTACCCGTTGTCCTAGAATCATGTTTGGCAGGTAGGTAGGTTTGGTAGGTAGGTTATAGCACAAGTAAAGGAATAAATCTGAAAACCATGAATGTAGTTACATCACAGAAAAAAAAAATTAAAATGTGTTTTAATTTTCAAAGGAAGATAACTACTAACTATACCAAGTGGGGTATTATATGAAAGGGCTTTACCTGTACATTCTTAAACAGATTTTTATTTATTGATAAGCATATCGGCGCAATAATGAGACACGTAATTCATAGATCGAATGACGAGTAGAATCCTCAATGACGCATCGTACGTCGTCGACGTTTCCGAACCCCACCGCCACGATAGTATTTAAAAGCGAAGCGATCCAGCGGAGGGGCATTCTATTATCGACAGTCGAAGTGATAACACGTTGAATTTGTCTACCTTTTTAATTTATTCGGTTTAGTTTGACAGTTAATTGTAACTTTGGTTTAAATGTTGATTTCTTAACTTCTTTTAAATTTGTTCGTTTAAGTTTGACGGTTAAATGTAATTTCGGTTAAAATATTGTAAATCGAATCTTATTGTAAATCAAATCTTTGAAAAGAGCAACCGCTGAGTTTCTTGCTGGTTCTTCTCGGCAGGAAAGGCGTTCCGAACCAGTGGTAGATTCATTTGATGATTCAAAAGTATTTGTAAAGGTTTATTTGGATAAAAGTAATATTAAAGATGGTTAAAAGTTTGATAATAAACTGTGATGAATAGTAACAATGGCGCGAGTTTTATTGGAGCTAGTTCTCCTACTCTTACATCAGAAGAAGGGATGAATCAACGCCAATTACCATCATCGCCTCGCTAATAGCAACGGCATTTCTGGATAATACTTTAGAGACATAGATTGAGAAATAATGAATAGATTTTAGCCGTTTATTTTCAAACTTCAACCCTGATGTGAAAGAAATGAATATGATTTAAAATACAACGAAGTGCGACTGAAAGCAGCTAGCGCTCATTTAGGAGCAGTAAAATCGTGGGAATGTTTGCTTAAAACCACGACACAGAGTACAGTACCAGTTTTAGAACAATCAATCCAAGGAGTATAACCTGAGTGAATTGGCATACGTATGATGTTGGATAAGTGAAATAATGGCTGAAGGTATCCAAAGTCTGGAACGTGATACAAACCTAAGATTTCAAAGATAGTTGCCGACAGAAGATGACGTGCCTGGCGTGGTGTGAGCTGTTTTATTTGTCATCATTTCATTTATTATTATCATAATCTTTATTTATTTTTCCAGTGGTAGGCCGCTATTAGAAGCAGATGTGTTTTGTAAAGCTTCACAGGTGTATTTCTTTGAAAACATTTACTTTACTATTTCGTGGTCCCAAGATGATAGTAGACGGGTTTAAGCAATTTATCGGACTCCTGTTGTGTTTCTGGATAGTTCCGTTTTTTTTTGTCTTCAAAATCGTTTTTGATTATTCGTAGATTTCGCTGTTAATGGCGAACCGTTGAATATTCTTAAATTTCACAGCAGTCACTTTGAGAGGTCATAATAGCATAGTAGTTTTGTTTTTTAAGTGATCCTTAATACCGTACTAGATCAAGGGCTTGTTTTATGGTGGGAGACACTGATCGGCAATGTTCCTTCTTTTCAACGTTTTCTGTTTTATGGTGGAATACTATTACCAAGGACCAAGCTACTGACTGGATGTTGTGTCATATAGAATCGGTTGTTTTCTTCGTAATACAGGTTTATCGAATAACTTTGACAAACTCTGTGGTGAGCTGACGGGTCTGTGCGAGGTGACTCAACGGCTTTGGTGATTTGCTGATCATTTTCCATTTCCGTTAAAAGTATTGGCTCCGTTAGGAAGTGTTGTTGGGAAAACTAAATTGTCTTTCTTGGCCGTTGGTTATGAATATCTTTTGTAGGATTTAATCTCAGAGATTTTTAATTTTTTTTAAGTTGATGTTTTAATAGTTGTTCCGCGTGTTTCTCAGACCACTGCCGCATTTGGCGGATTAAACATTTGTGGGTACATGGATTGCTCGATTAGGTATTTGGAGCCCGAATCCAAGCTATCTTAAAGACTTACTGGAACATCTTCGTATTGGCCATTTCTTTCGAGTTTCTCGTTCGGTTCAGACTTATTCTAATTACAAGTTTCGCACTTAAACGTTTCCGTGTGTTGTGCGTGCCAATGCCAAATATCAACGATACGTAGAACCGGTATCCCAGTTTCCTTTTTGTCTTAAATGATAGTAGTGAATAAATTTTAAGGTTTCATTTTTCAACCAAGATACGAGTCTTGTATGTTCATAAGTTTGGTTCATTAAGAAGGCCATTATTGTAAAGAATTTTCTACTAAGTAATTTACTTGGACGATTGACAGACAATTTAAATCAGTTTTAATAACACCATCCCATATTAAGATCAAGCTCAAGCTTTACGAGAAAGCTAAAAATGTCTAATCAAACCTTCAGTGGAATACATCAAATCACACCATAAAGCGATCCTAAAAGAGATGAAAGTACTGACTTAATCACGGCATATCTGAGGTACTTATTGTCTACTGACGAGAAAAGGTTGTCATGGGCAGAATGGCCGAACATGTTCTCAAATTATGTAATTCACCCAAGAAATCAATGAGACCACATCGGTGATGACTGACTGACAGACCTCACTTGTTCCTGAAGTGCAATCTAAATTTTAATTTCAAGGCGATCGACGTGGTTTCATAATTTAACTGTTTTGACGTGTTCCTATTATCAACTAATTATGAAATTCGCCCAATCGGCGATGAATTGATGACTGACTAACAGACCTCGCTTGTTCCTGTAGTGCAATCCAAATTTTAATTTCAAGGTGTTGACGCGATTTTATAATTTAAGTGCTTCCATGTGTTCCTATTATCTACCAAATAGTACAGACCTCATAAAGAGATGTGTTTGCGAATCCACTTTTTCTCTTCTTATTGTTACAAATTTTTGGTACCAACCAAATACGAACAGATAATAACATTACAATTGTCGTGATTCGATTAAATTTACTGTTTAATAATTTCATAATTATTCAAAGTTTTGAGTAAATCGTGTTTGTCCATAGTCAATATTATTTTCAAGTGGCAACTTTAACAATATTGGCAATATCATTTTTTATGTTGGCAGTCTTGTGATATGTTTGAATCGACCAATAGCAAGTGGCGCGGGTATTTTTATGATAAAATGGCGTGAAGTGGTAGGGAGATTTTTGGGGTAGACACGCTAACCAGCGGCAGAGCGGCATTCATTACGTGTGGTGTTTCGACAGAGTGAAGTAGTGAAAGGACTTCTTGAGTCAGTACTGTGAAAGTGATTTTAAGTTGCAGTTGTAATTGGTGAGTTCGTTCCAATTTGTACAGATAATGTGAATTTACATACGTGTGGATATTGTTGGTTAGAAATGTTGATTTGACGGTTGAGATAGTAGTTACGATGGAGCCAATCTAGTGTAGGGTACCGTCGCCCAGTTACTTGTTGTTATTATAATCAGAGTTCTACAGGTCGGTGATACATATCAGATCTAGTTATAGAATCCCGTGGTGTTTTATGAATTCGTAACGCTGGGTGTTGTATATATCAAAACCGATTCATTATTCTGCGGCTCTGGTCAGAGACACTTCTCAGTAGACACGGTCTGTTGTACTTACTGTAGGTTTTAGAGTTGTGGTTACCTTATGTGGTTTCCGTTGGTTGAGGTCATAGTACTAGTTGTGGTAGCTAGGCTAGATGGTCGGTTTGGGACCGGTATAGGGGTGGAAGAGCCGGTCTAGGTAGAGTTGGGGTTTTGTATTTATCAAACAATGATAAAAAAAAAAAAAAAAACAATGGGATAGTAATGATAAAAAAAGAGGATAAATATTTAAAAAAAAAAAGGGTAATACCGCAAAAAAAAAAAAAAAAACAAACAAAAAGATAAACAATGCAAAAAAAAAAAAAAGAAAGAAAGAAAAAAAAAACTGATAATAATATTGTATAAAATGTTAACGTAAAAGCTGAAGTAAGAATACCCTCTGAATATGAATATTACTGAACAATAGACGTGAACTTCATCGAAGTAAACCAATGGGACCAGAAGAAAAGTTTGCCACGATTAACGAACGTTTGGAAAGCGTACCAAAATTTGAAGTACAAAGTAATGTGGCCGTATCGGCTATGAGTAAACGTAATTGTACGGCAAAGTGAGGATTTGACGCGCAGACTGACGTGCTTTTATAAGTTAAGTACTTTTCCATTATTTAAGTGTAAACGGCAAGGCCAATATGAGCGCTGAGGCTCTGAGGCTGAACCAATATTAGCGCTGAGGCTTGAGGTTCCGCCGTCATCACTTTTTACTATCTTTCCGAAGGTGTAAACGTCAAGGCCAAAATGAGCGCTGAGGCTCTGAGGCTGAACCAAAATTAACGCTGAGGTTATGAGGTTCTGGCGTCATCACTTGGGGTTTCAATTATCCTTGAAGTCCATTTGATGTGTGAACCAAAATTAGCGCTGAGGCTATGAGGTTGTAACGTCATTTGTGCTTTAAGATAATTGAAATGTAAAAAAAAAAAAAAAAGCAAAAAATGGTTACTGAACCGAAATTAGCGCTGAGGCTATGAGGTTCTGATGATCACTTATGTGTTTTCAATTGTCTTGTAATTCATGTGTCAACGTCAAGGCTAAAATGAGCGCCGAGGCTCTGAGGCTGAACCAAAATTAGCGCTGAGGCTATGAGGTTCTGACGTTATCACTTATGTGTTCCAAGATAATTGAAATGTGTTTACGTGAAGGCTATGAGTTAACGTGAAAGCTAATATGGGTGTCGAGGCCCTGAGGCTATGAGATTCTTAACGTGATAAGAGTGTTGAGGAACCATTTTTGATTTCGAAATTATAAGGGTTTATGTGTGTGTGATGTTGGTTTACTAATTTATGCACTTTGTTGCAGAGAAAAAGGACGAGAGTAGGCACAGGGACGCGCCTATGATCAGTATGGCCGTATCGGCGCAATAATGAGACACGTAATTCATAGATCGAATGACGAGTAGAATCCTCAATGACGCATCGTACGTCGTCGACGTTTCCGAACCCCACCGCCACGATAGTATTTAAAAGCGAAGCGATCCAGCGGAGGGGCATTCTATTATCGACAGTCGAAGTGATAACACGTTGAATTTGTCTACCTTTTTAATTTATTCGGTTTAGTTTGACAGTTAATTGTAACTTTGGTTTAAATGTTGATTTCTTAACTTCTTTTAAATTTGTTCGTTTAAGTTTGACGGTTAAATGTAATTTCGGTTAAAATATTGTAAATCGAATCTTATTGTAAATCAAATCTTTGAAAAGAGCAACCGCTGAGTTTCTTGCTGGTTCTTCTCGGCAGGAAAGGCGTTCCGAACCAGTGGTAGATTCATTTGATGATTCAAAAGTATTTGTAAAGGTTTATTTGGATAAAAGTAATATTAAAGATGGTTAAAAGTTTGATAATAAACTGTGATGAATAGTAACAATGGCGCGAGTTTTATTGGAGCTAGTTCTCCTACTCTTACAAGCATACTAGTTTTTGATTTATTGTGCAAAATATCACTAGCCGTGTGTCACGATTTCGAGAAATAAAACGATATAAAAAATATTACTTATATAATATGTAAGAAGAAGTTACATACAGATAGTGTATCAGAAACCGTTATAGTTGTATTTAATTTCTAGTTTCAATTATTATTATTAATACATACTAGATAGGGATAATGCGTGGCATATATAAATACAATATACTTACACAGCTTACGTGGATCATTAATCATAATCATTGTAGAAAATGCTTGGATGAGCTTGTACGTTTGTTATTTTGAATTATTATACTGTGTTTCCAGTATCCATTGCTTACACTTTATACGTTAATCTAGAAACTTGAAAAATACCCGTGACTTTGTTCGCGTGGATATAGGCTTTTTACCCCGCGGGAACTCTTTGATTTATTTCTACACGCAACACGTAAGCACGCACGCACGCACGCACGCACGCACGCACGCACACACACACACACACACACACACACACACACACACACACACACACACACACACACACACACACACACACACACACACACACACACACACACACACACACACACACACACACACACACACACACACACACACACACACACACACACACACACACACACACACACACACACACACACGAGCACACACAAACACTCACACACGCGCGCACACACACACACTTGCTCTTGGTGGATTGTTTTTTTTTGATTTAAAACTACCTCAACCTATTAACGGTTCACGGTTCACTACTCAGCATAAGATTTTAATTTTCATTATCATACCAGCCAATCATTGATTCTACACTTTACAGCTACATCACAACATCAAACATCACTGTTTTTCACGAAGTTGAACTTTACGCTATAAAACTGCTATAAAAGAAATGCGCTTTCACACAAAGGAGTTCCTAAGCAGTATTTTCTAACGGAACCTAACTCTACGTCTGACCTTATTAAATTTTCATGCTAAATGCAATCTGGCTTTCTCAAGACTAGGGATGCATTCGGAGCATACGGATTTGGGCAGGTCGACCCGATTTTTAGCTTTTTAACCCCCGTCTTAAAAAGTGGGGTGTTATAAGTTTGACGAGTGTATCTGTGTATCTGTCTGTGGCATGGTAGCTCTTAAACTAATGAACCGATTTTATATTAGTTTTCTTTGTTTGTAGAAGTGGCTTGATCGAGATTGTTCTTAGCTATAATCCAAAAAAATCGGTTCAGCCGTTTGAAAGTTATCAGCTCTTTTCTAGTTACTGTAACCTTCACTTGTCGGGAGTGTTATAAATTTTTAATTTACACTTGTTAGGCATCCGTAGTAGTCAAAACAAGGAAACCTTATATTATTTTCGTCCAGTCCATCTGTCAGTGTGTCACAGTCATTTAAAAAATAAACTATTAAGTAAAGCTGTAAGCACACTGTAAGGCTGAAATTTAGCCCAGTTATAGAAACCTATTAGTGCTACGCAGAGGCATATATAAATTTTAATAAAAAAAATTAGGGTAACTACCTCTTAAACATGAAATTGAAATGCGTAAGCGTACCTCTACCTACATTTACTAATATTGTAGCAAGACGATGAATTTATCTCTAGGTAGATATTTTCATATAAAAATAATTAATATACCTGCCCCATCATTTCGACACACACAACACTCGTTCAATGTTATATCTCAACATAAAATAATGCAGAATTTATTAAAAGCGATCACCAAGCATAATCTCTGACATAATCTGAACTCATAGTTTATGTAAGCACATCTCGAAAACTTTGAAGATCTAGTACCTATAATTATTTGTAGGTACAAGCACAGAATAATGTAATAGTTGTACAAGTTTGTATAGATGCCTTGAAAATAGACCTCAAGCTTATAAAAAAATACCTAGTAGGTAGGTAGGTACAATCAGTATTTTTTTTTGCCATTTTAATCATGACTAACATTCCCCTTTCCCCTCCAACTAAGCGTAAAGCTTGTGCTAGGAGTGGGTACGACAATAGTGCAACGGCTGGGATTTGAACCGCCGACCTTTCGGAATTCAGTCCGCTCCTATAACCGTTGAGCTATTGAGGCTTAATGTATGGTATGACTTATTCGCAAAGTTATTGCTAGATATAGGAACGGTTCGTCTTCGAAATCATCAAAATATCCATATAACTAAAGGTATCTACTGAAACCCACGTGTTTTAACTATGTTTTGAATAACCTGTCTCCGGAGCTCCAAGTGAGTTAATTAAAATAATTCGGTTCAGTAAGCCCTTTGCTTTTAACCTATTTTTCTTTTTAATAGGATTATTATTAGGGCTTGAAAATATAATTACGTATATCTTCGTTTATGTCGCAGGTTACGATGAAATATTTTATTATTGCGTATGTATAAGTGAATATAAGAAACCTAGATATCGCAAGAATATAAGAGTAGAATATAAGAAGAGAGAGAATATAAAAAAATCTGATCCTCAGACTTTATAGAAATAGTGTGAATTTTCATACCTTTTAATAAAAACCTTTTTCACTTTGAGCTTTGGAAATAATAACTACTAGATACTCGAATTCTTTAATATCATCTTTCCTTCGAAATATATTATTTGAACACTTGCAAGCCCTTTAGTTTAAAAGTTATATAGTCATAAAGTCATTTCAATATTGCTTCGCTTCGTAACATCATAGAATAAAATATAATAATGCTCTGTCTTTTATCCACCTTGTCGTCATCCAATCCTTATGAGGTACGTGCGAAAAGATATATAATTTCAGGCATATATAATTTTAATAATACATTTTCAGCCAAGCATATTCAAATAAAAAATGATGCAGTACAAGATATATGCTTTATTACGATTCTCGATTCTATTCATGGAACAAAAACGGTTATGGAAAAACGTGTAAAGTGCGTTTGCCAAGGGTCTGATATATTGCCTTTCGTCGGGCTCCATTGCTAACTGCCTTCCAGCTGACAAATGGGCCAAATACACGCGTGATTTAGCCACCACTAAAGGCCATGTCTGTGATGAATCGTGGATATAATACACTCATCCGCACCAAATATTATTTAGCGTTGAACTATTAATAAACATAATATTACTCGTATAACAAACAGTAGGTATGAAAAGCCTTCAATTCAGAGTAATTGTGCCTGGTCTATTCATTAATTCCACTCCCCTCCACTCGGTTCAAATAAGTTACTAATATTAAAAAAACCAGGCTATCAACATACATCTCAAATAGTAGTCTAAGATGGCAGCGTGCTAACCTGCATGGGTTTTTCAATAAACCCTTTACCACAATCTGTTTCTAACGGTATCTTACATAAAGAGATTTAGAACTTAGCAACACTAAGGTTGAAATAACTTGAAATTATTTCCTACATCCATGGGTGGTACCTATCAGTTGAAGCCCCCCTTGACAAAAGCTAAACCAATTCAGAAATAATTATAAATTCTGTAAAAATTAAAAAAAAACTGTATCATCATTCATCACTAATTAATTATCATCAGATGTGTTTGTAGTTAAGCAAGCACTTTTAAAATTAAAGAAAAATGTATTGTTTTGAAAATCATGGGCCATTTAAAATCACTTTCACCCTCCCTTCGTAGTAAAGGGATAAATTTCTCAATCCAATTTACTTAACTAACTCCTCTATGTTCCAAAAGGACGAAAGTCGAAACTCTTTAATATTTCATTCTATCAATTCCAACGCAATTGACCGAGTGGTTGGCAGAACAAAGGGTGAATTCTGATAAATTTGCCCACCTGCTTCCAAATTTCGTGCAATTTATAAATGAGTTTAGTTTGTAACTTGAAACTTTACAACTCTTCGAAATTCAGCATGTAATTCAAGATATTATTTTGATTGGCTTTTACGTTAAGGCTATGATAAAATCAGTTAGCCTAAAATAAGCGATAATAAAAGCGAGTTTCTTGGAAATTGCTTTACTCTAGAAATCCATACAAATGACCTATTTCCAGCTGTCTGGACGTCTATCGGTTATTATCAGCAAGGATTTCCACGAAATACGGCTTTGTGCTTATATCCAACAGCTCCCAGCGCCTCGCTTGAGATCATTTCTTTGTCGCAAAATTCACAATGAAAGAAATTTTGACCGTAATTTAGAAGCGTTACAGTCAAGAAATAAATATCAAAGCACCACATGGTTGCACTACGCAGATTGCACTTGGCGTGAAAATTTAATAAAGTCAAACTTAAAAGGTTCTCCGAAAATATCTCGTGGAAAGTCTCCGCGCACTAGCTAGGTGCATTATCTTCACATTTAGGAGTTTCTTTATAACATGGATAACCGAGAAAAGATTTCATGCATAGAAAGATTGTAAGTTACGAGGTAACAAGGCTCCTGTACTTTCAAGGAACCTGATGCTAAGTGGTGTTTTATTAGTCTGGGACGCACCTGCGGATCTTTTAAAAGAAAGTACCTTCTTGAAACTGCTGGCTTTAACAACTTAGGTACCCACTTATCTTTGTCTATGGTGTGATTCTTTCCTTTATCACATAATGATTAGGGTTCTTTTAGCATAATAATGCTGTGGACTTACAGATCTCGTAGCTTTAAATAATTTTTTAACCCCCGACCCAAAAAGAGGGGTGTTATAAGTTTAACGTGTGTATCCGTGTATCTGTGTATCTGTCTGTGGCATCGTAGCTCCTAAACTAATGAACCGATATTAATATAGTTTTTTTTGTTTGAAAGGTGGCTTGATCGAGAGTGTTCTTAGCTATAATCCAAGAAAATCGGTTCAGCCGTTTGAAAGTTATCAGTTCTTTTCTAGTTACTGTAACCTTCACTTGTCGGGGGTGTTATAAATTTTTAATTTAAATTTCTTGTAAATACGTATAAAAAATTTCGGAACTTGCAGCATTCGAACCTGCGTCTGCTGGGATCGCCGGCGCCCTGAGCGCTGTGATAAATAATTGATCTAGTACCTAGCGACACTTTGCATTTATCGAAACTACTTAGGTACTTTCAAAGGCCCATATTACAATGCAGCTCTTTGAACGAGCTCATAGCTTTAAGTTTTAAATTTATTTAAGTGCTAAATAATTATCGCCATCACTTACATCATTATCTTGCAAATCCAACAATTGACAATCAAAAAGTGTACAATGATACCTATTTATTAAACAATTTGACTGTGATCCTACTCCAATAAACCCGACGCTTATAATTTCTTTTAATTTTAACAACTTCTTCCGCTGATATTATTATTTAATAACCAAGAATTCATCCAAGACCAAGAACAATACCTTACCGTACTTCGAGACTTTGATACGAGTAAAAACCAAAGTCCTTTGGATCTCCAAAGTTTGATTATCTACTAAGTGACTTATTTCAACGTTGCCAATTGATTGATATAATATGATGTCACTAAGCCCATCAACCCTTAACCGTTGTCAAGTAGATATATAACAAGTGTAAATTAAAAATTTATAACACCCCCGACGATCCAAAGTATCTGAGTTTTCCAAAACATCATTTTCAAATAAAATAATTATCATAATTATGTATTTAGGCAACGTCCATCTTGACAGCTTGACATTTGTCTATTGACATAATATTATGAACCTAACGGTTATCTAACCTTCTTTTCTACAAGAAAACTAGAAAAGAGCTGATAACTCTTAAACGGCTGAACCATTTTTTTTAGATTATAGCTAAGAACACTCTCGATCAAGCCACCTTTCAAACAAAAAAAACTAAATTAAAATCGGTTCATTCGTTTAGGCGCTACGATGCCACAGACAGATACAAAGATACACAGATACACAGATACACAGACACACAGATACACAGATACACACGTCAAACTTATAACACCCCTCTTTTTGGGTCGGGGGTTAAAAATAGCGCTAAAAAGCTAACTTTTCGTTAAAAGTGCATTACTTTGAAGAGCATTTCGGCGCAAGGTGCTGCAGCTTCATACAATATTACAGCGGCTAAAGATTACGAAATTCAAAGAGGCTTAGAGAATCTGACTGACACGAGAAGCGTTTTAAAGCGTAGACCGATCTCAGCAAATAAATGGTTCAAAGGCACAGAGAAAATATTTTTGTTACAAGTCCATGTTAAATGCAATCTAACATGGTAAATCATTTTTTTCACAAAGACAAATCTAATACAAATAATATTATAGCTCTGCACTATGATGTCTGAATTTACTGGAACGATTTTATTATGTTTTCTCCAATGTCTTTCGATTTCTACAGTCATTTTCAATCCTTAGAACTCGTGCGATACCGGTGCTAGTCCATACTAATATTATAAATGCGAAAGTGTGTCTGTCTGTCTGTCTGTATGTCTTTCTGCTACGTTTTCACGGCCCAACCGCTGAACCAATTTCAGTGAAAGGTACAGACTTGGGGTACATCCCGGGGAAGGACATAGGCTACTTTTTATCCCGGAAAATCGAAGTTCCTACAGAATTAAAAAAAAAAGAAATACACGTGGGCGAAGCCGCGGGCATCCTCTAGTATACCTATATTATGCTGTATAAATAAAACAAATAAATAAAAAGTTCTTTAATTACAAATTTATATACACAAAACAAAGTTTAAAATTATTGTTATATGTATTATCATTACTAAATACTGTATAACAACTTACTTTACATAAACATGCAGTTATAATATTATTATTATACGAATAGGAGCAATACAACCACAAATTTCAGTTTTTAAATTCAATGAAGATTCAATTATAATACATATTAGGTAACACAGTTTTTAAATTTAAATTCAACGAAGATTCAATTATAATTAGGTAAGTAATAATAGAGATAGATGGGGGTTTATGCTGTAGGTGGGTACGCAAAAATTATATTATTCTCTACCAGTTACACTCTATGCAAGCTAAGAAAACAGATGCCAAGATGAAAATTATCCAATTAGGAATTAGCAATCAGGCCGCAATAAAAAAATATTATCTTACCCTAATTTTCCGTACACTTGCATGATTTACCGTGTAAGTACATGGTTATTTTTATTGTTAGGTGAGTGATTACTTCTTTGTCTTCGTTGTACTCGTATGCTGTCAGGATCAAGGTTGACAGCTCATTGTTTCTCCTTTCCATAAATATGGTTTTGACCAAATAATGACCACGCTGGGCAGACTGACCAGTTATTGCAGAGCTACAGTGCTGACACTTTAATATTGTTGTTGTCCAATACCGAACGCTTCAACTAGCATAACCGTGAGTCTGAATTCTTAACTTATTATCTATTTATGTGTAAGCGATTAAATGAATAGCACTTGTTTTATCAATGAAGGAAAACATCGTTAGGAAACCTACATGCCGGAGAGTTCGCCATAATGTTCTCAAAGGTGTGTCAAGTCTGTTAATCCGCATTAGGCCAGCGTGGCAGACTATGGCCTAAATCTTTCTCATTCTGGGGGAAACCCGTGCTAAAGTGCAGAAGTCCCTCAAAGAGACGTAGATCCAGCTATGGACATCGGTTAAGACAAATAGGTATATTGATTACCACTGTGAAGATAACTTTTCATTTAATGAAATAATTGGATGGATTGATAAATGGAATGACTGATCAAAATGAAAATACCTAGCTTACGTTGCCGGAAAATTCTGCTGAGACATCATCTGATAAGATTAAGAAAACCATGGAGTAGATTTTTACTCATATTTAAATTATCAACTAAAATTTTGAAAAACGTTTTAAGTAGGTACTTCTAAATTTAAAGCCATATCAAAAACTGAATAACGTCCTCCTTTCCCATCTTTATAAAGCTTGTGTTACTCGTACAACAGTTCAAAGTAGGCACGGTCTTTAAAACCAAAGTTGCAAACCGTGCTAATTTTTTTCATTCAATAGTTTATAAAGATGAACATCTAATACACATTCAACCTTCGCAGACCACAAGTTGCGGAAAACGTCTAGTTTGATTTTGAGAGAAAGAAAACTTACTTTGTTAGACATATTTTAGCGTTTAAACGATCGTGAGTGATTTCCATTATAAGTATGGATCATTCATACTCACGTGTTTAGGCGAAGTAAGCCGGACAAGTTACCAACCCTCAACCTCTAAACCTGAGTCCCTGTGAAAAAGGGCCCCTAATGGGTTCGAAACTAGTCGGGTTTACGCTGACTAAATACGTGAGTATATATCTAGCTAGAAGAACCCATACTTTCTTTGTTATATTCTAAACGCCGTAAAGGATACACATCATAATAATTCTTATTCACTCAATAGGAGGCAACTAAGCAAAGTCCCAATCATTAATTAAAGTAGAATGCCTTGAAATGAGCTTGAGATTTACATTTTTTTTTTTAAGAATATAAGCCATTTAAATCATGACTTACATTCCCCTTTCCCCTCCAACTAAGCGTAAAGCTTGTGCTAGGAGTGGGTACGACAATTAACCATTAACCATAATTAACCATTTTGTATTCGACAATCAAGATGAAAAGGAATAATAAAGAATGTAACCTAAACAAAACTGATAGCCAAACAAAAGAAATATAAAAATGTACTCTACAGTTTTTCCTTGTCCGTTGGCGCAATATGCGTTCGACCTCACGAATGTGCCGTCATTACTCAAAGTCCGGGCTAGCGAAACTAACACGCTTTTTTCTCATATTATAGCAAATATTCGTCCGTTCCCGAATCGTGAATGAAAGCAAAATTCCGAGGTTGAGATTTACAAAAACCATTTGTATGCAACAATCAAGATGGAAGGGATGGAAGAGAATAATAAAGAATGAAACCTAAACAAAACTGATAGCCAAACAAAAGAAATAGAAAAATAAGCTCTATAGTTTTTCCTTGTCCGTTGGCGCAATATGCGTTCGACCTCACGAATGTGCCGTCATTACTCAAAGTCCGGCTAGCGCAACTAACACGCTTTTTTCTCATATTATAGCAAATATTCGTCCGTTCCCGAACCTGTAAGCCGATATAAATGAGATATAATCCTTATGAATGGAAAGCCATTTGGGCGAACGATGAAATCGGATCTAAGCGCTATAACTCTAGAACTTTTAAAAATATACACAGGGTTAGTACGAGATTTTACATCTAGCCAAAGTTGTTAGATTTCGAAGGGCGAAATACTTTAGTGTCTAAAGTAAAACTCAAAGCTAGCTTTATAGAGGTAAAGTTTGTAAGTTTGTTTGTAGGAAGTAATCTCTGGAACTACTGAACCGATTTTGAAAATTCTTTAACGAGTAGACAGCTACATTATTCCTAAGTGACATAGACTATATTTAGATTTATAAAAATTAGAGATCTCTACGAAATTGTAATAAGCTCCCCGTGCGCAGCTGGGGCGGATCGCTAGTTTAATATGAATTCGTGGTTGTTGGTCGATGAAAAACTCATGGTTTCAACTTTCTCGGTAAAAACCATATATAATACTCATAGTGGAAATCCGGCTCGAGGTACAAATTATAAGAATATACCGCACCCTTGGGACTCTGACAGGTGGTTATAAATAGCACGTTTAACCCGGTCAAGCGAATATGACTTTATCTTTTATACATTTAATAACATAGAAGAGAGAATCTCGTATCTATTACAAGAACTCGTATAACCTGCAAAGGTTAGGGTGAGGGATCATATCATATTATGATTGAAATCCGTATGAATGCGGAATTTACCTCCCTGATGACCTTTCTGGCGTAGTGGTTAGCACTGTGGTCTTGTAAGTGCGAGATTTCGGGTTCGATAGCTGGTAGACCTAAGTTAACAGGATTAATTCTAAATAGGATCAGGTCTAGACTAATAGAAGGCCTGCACAACTGCTTACCATCATAGTGTCGCTAGGTGTAACGTAGGTTACCCTTCCAGGATAACTCGCTTCCATCTTAGAGACATCACTTACCACCAGGTGAGAGGCAGGCAAGGGGTTTATGATATGATTTGTCATATAATTTTTTTAAATAATGAAACGTTATAGTTGAAGCTTTTTATCGCGAAAGATTTCCATTGGCAAGGTTTATCAACCGTACTTTGCTTTTTTATGTCTATTAACCTAACAAACTCTTATTCAAGTCGTATGCAGAAGAATCTGGGAGCCCATTGTATTATAATATCAAGAGAATCCCCACTACTGATGTGGAAACAATCCTCACTAAGTATTATAAGGACGCAGAAAGAGCAAAATGTAGATAAGGAACACTTAGGAAAAATAAAACACCAAGCAGAACATATTCAATTTTGGCGAGCGATTTAAAAAAAACTTAGACTAAATGGTTTACCAGATCAATCTCACTTTAAGGTTTGTAAAGGTGGGTACTTACTAGATACTTGAGAGAGGCTTGTTCCTTAGACCTGTCGACCAGTTGATTTATAACAATCGAGGCAACTCAGGGTGTATTCTCAAATAAACTAGGGCGGACGTCGCCCGACGCACCGCCCGCCTTAGCTCTATCGGTGACTTAGGTTTGACTTGTTTACTCCAATTTTATTCAGCGTCCCGCTTTTTTAAAGGGACGAAATTTATTTTATTTGTTTTTCCTATCTTTTTATTAAACGCAAACTTTCTGAAGAATCCTATTACTTATGCTTACAATGTGAAATAGGATTTTCAGTAAATGTAATTCATTATTATCATCATCAACCCATAGCCGGCCTAATACTGAGCACGGGTCTCCTCTCAGAATCAGACAAGTTTAGTTAGACCATAGTCTACCACGCTGGCCCAGTGCAGAGTTGCAGACTTCACACGCCTATGAGACCATTATGGAGAGCTCTTAGGCGTGCAGGTTCCCTCACGATGTTTTCTTTCACCGTTAAAGCAATTTAGTTAATACTAGATTGAATAAATTACTAAGTGTAAGTAAGTAGTGATCCAGGAGCTGATAGATAACTTTTCCACACGCAGGTCAAAGCAGAAAAACTCCGCATTTCAGCTTTACCAAATATCTTCTCAAAATTTCCAGAAGCTCTCAAGCCATCAGTAAACTATATAGAAGCAAACCTAAAGCACGTCATTGTTTGATATATCGTTGACAATTTATTGGGCTGTATTCCACTATAGATCACTGAATACCAATGGTTTAGCTTGATTTGATTTATTCGCCTAAATGCTCAACGAACTGTTGAATGAAGCCAACATACATAGATCAGTTCACCTTTAAATTTGTGAGGAAATGTCATCACACTAATATTATAAAGGCGAAAGTTTGTGTGTATGTGTGTAGGTTTATAAGTCTTTCACGCAAAAACTACTGGACGGATTTGGCTGAAATCTAAAATGGAGATTAACACATAGGCTACTTTTTATCCCGGAAAACTAAAGAGTTCCCATGGGATTTTTAAAAACCCACGGGAACGAAGTCGCGGGCGTGAGCTAGTATATAGTATAACAAGCAATTATTGAAATTTATTTAAAAAAGCGCAAAAGATATTCAATTCAGCACCAAATAACCGATAATGGTGAGCAGTATGAGATCATAAGCACGCACCTGGATGAGGGCTGCTCGTCGCGACCCCTCCAATTACGTAGATTTACGACAACGGGTAAGTCGACTATAGACTAAGAGATGCTGGAAGGGACTGATAAAATAGGTATAAACTTTTTATTTAGGTAAGCTATTATAGCCTAGTGGTTAAGACTTTTCTAACATGGCTTTATAGCCTATGGAAGGTTGTGGGTTCGATCCCGGGTGTGGAACGCAAATAACTGCAAAATTTAGAGGTGAAAAGTTAGAACTTTTCGGAATAATTTGCGATAAGCAATCAAATATCAACCGCGACGCTCAGCGAGTCCCTATGAAAAAGGACCCCGGATGGGTTCGAAACTAGTCAGGCTTACATTGACTAAATATACCATACTAATCCATACTTCAATACTAATATTATAAATGTGGTAAAATGTTTGTCTGTCTGTTACGTTTTCACGGCCCAACCGCTGAAACGATTTTAATGAAATTTGGTACAGACATGGGATACATCCCGGGAAAGGACGCCTTTTTTACCCCGGAAAATCAAAGAGTTCTCAAGAGATTTTAAAAAACCGAAATCCACGCGGGCGAAGCCGCGGGCATCCTCTAGTCAAATATAAATTGCATTAACTGTGAAGGAAAACATCGTCAGAAAATCTGCAAGCCTGGGGGTTCTTCATAATGTTCTGTGTGTTGCCTGTAACTATTTAAATTTTAGTTTGTGAAATGACTAGTCTAGATAAGAGACGTCTATGGAAGCCAACACAAGGTACAAATTAAGGGAACCGTTGCCGTTGTGTACGGCTTTATTTATTTACCTTAATTTAAGGCTAGGACACCATAATGACCCACTTGGACTCTAAAAGGTTCGACGCAAGTACTTAATGTGTAAAGGACGGGTAAATATTTGAAGATATAGGTCTGATGTATTTACGCCGTAAATGTTTCCTCTGTTATTAAACTGGGAACTGTACAATTCGCAAAATTATTTACCTTCATCTGGTGAAGTTATTATACCGAATAAAGGTCCCGTAGTTTACACAAAGTTTCATTAGTTTGTTCCTTGATTCATAATTAAATGTTTGGGTGTTTATGTGAGTATTCATGCATGAGATGTTTGTTCCTTAGATCAAGTCTGAGCAGTGCGTATTCATACGTTTCTGAGTGTGGTAGGTAAGTACCTTTTTAAAGCCTAATACTTAGTGATTCATATAGGACAGTGAATATGCTATAGAAGACTCATTGGTGACGACGAAGTGCTAATCAACTCTAAGCTTCAAAGTTTAGAAGCATAGTTGCTTGACAATCGATATTCCACAGGATGTTATTATCTGCTCAAAACTTTTTGACCTGGTTTCTTTCTCAATATATGGGTGCGTGTATGTGAATGTTTGGTTGTCAATCGTTCACATATACTATGATATGGATAGTGAGGTAGTGATGCAAACGCAGTTCGATTCTTTAACAAAAACAAAGTTTTCAACATGTTTTTAGTGTTTTTGCCAATTTTTCTTCAGTGCAAATTGACGATGAGATAACCTCCTGTATGAACCAAACAACAAACCTTCAAGTAAAGAGTGAATAGGCAGCTTCTAGGCAAGCGCGCTCCATGCTAGGGTGCATCTTCACTTGCCAGCAGGCCTGATTGCAGCTAAGTGGTAAGTGGTAAGAACCAGTGGTAGATGCTTTTGACGATTCAAAAGAATTTGTAAAAGTCTAATTGAATAAAAATATTTTGAATTTTGAATTTTAAGCGCTGGTCTGTAATTTAAAAAAAAATCAAACGACGTTTCTGCTTGACCCAATAATGTTTTTTATCTGCTCCCGACTCCTATATTAATTAAGTTCAACCAGGCTATGACGGGCTCATTAATAAACGATATACACTTTTCCCGCTTTTCTCATTACCTTAGAACATTATTCCGTTTATATCAAACAACAAAAGCTAATAGCTGCCTCATCTTCCCCGAGTCTCTGAAAGCACGTTTAGCCTTCGTCTGGTATTATTGATAGGAAAATTAATAACATAATGTGCCCATAATAAAAATAAAACCAGATTAGATCTCTTTTGCACAACTGCCACCTTTATAGGTTCCTACTTACGTAGGATTCGGGATCTTCTGTGTTGGCCAGTGAATTCTTCTACAATAGAAATAGTTAGCCAAAGTTAAAGTAATTTACTATATAGTAGTCTTAAGATTGTTTTCCAATAATTGTATAATTTACTTATTGAAACCTGGTCGTCTTTACTACAAACATTTTTTATTTTATATTACCTAGTTAAATTACTTGCATGAATTAACTTCAAATTGTAGGTTTTCAAAAATCCCGTTGGACCTCTTTCACTCACTCTGCACTTTTCTACGTATTCTACGTATGTTAAAACTATAGCCATACCAAAAAATAACATCAATCAGTTTCTCCACTGCGACGTGATTGAAGGAATAACCAACAAACTAATAAAGAACAAACCAAGAAACCAGAAAAATACCAGAAAACTAACAAAGCAAAAATCTATACCTATACAAGCACCTGTATACTGTATGTTTCAAAATAAATATGTTAGAGCGGGGGCACACGATGCGTTGCGGCGGTGCGGTGCGGTGCCGGAGCGGTGTCGCTGCGTCGTTTTATACATAGATATATCTGTGGCATGTCACACGATGCGCTCCGGCGCCGCACCGGACGTACATCCACCGAGACGAGGCGGGAGGGGTGAACGCGTTCCGACGTCGGAGAGTGGCGCCGCTCAGTTGTTTACGAATACATACATACATATATGGTGTAAAAGAACGTTGCTACGGCGCCGCTGCGACATAACAATGTTGCGGCGCCACACCGCTCGTGTGCCCGCTGATACGGTGAAATCTTTGCGGTGCGGAGCCGCAACGCACCGTGTGCCCCCAGCCTTATGTCTATCAGTACCTATAACGAAACATAAGAATTTTATGTATACAAAAGAACAAATTCAATAGAGAATAATGGACAGTAACCATTGTTTGTTAAGTGAGCTTTTCCGTGATGTAACGCCATGAAGAAAGTGACTACTATACACGCACATGTAACGTGTACCCAAGTATTGTACCTACTAAGCCAAGAAAGTGGATAGGCCTATGAATAAAGGATTAAAAAAAGCCAAGAAAGTGGACTGAACCATTGTTAACTTATTTCAACTTAAAGAAACACTCCATACGTACCTATTTTTGGAATATTAATTAGGTATGAAAAGTGATAAATATTAATCCATCCATACCAATTGTAATAAATGCTAAAGTGTGTCTGTTTGTCTATCTGTATGTTCCCTTTTCAATTCTCACTTAGGTAACCGATTTTGAGGTAATTTGTTACAGAAATAGCTAGGAGAAATAAATAGGAGACGGGTATTGTTACTTTTATATCCTCTGGGATAAAGATAAATCGAAGGGTTCCCACTTCCGACGGCATTTTCATAAAACCCAAATCCATGTGGACGAAATCACCGACATCATCTAATTAATTAATAAACATTCACTGCATTAAAAAAAATACTAACGAATTTTCTTTAGTCTAAACATCCACGATAATCACGTTAAAAGTTACAATATCCGATCATTAACGTCGAAAATTAAGAATAAAACAAAAACTCTTCCCCTAATAAAAACAGATAACATAATTACAAACTTCTTTTGTTTCCGTTAAAAAACAAACGCAAAAGAATTCACATTTCGCATTCGTTGTTGACATTTAGGCGATAAACGTGGTTTAAAAGAGACACTGTTAAAAGAATCAGCGAAATCCTAACGATAAACAGAAAGGGAACGTCTCGAGAGATATTTATCGGTAAAATATTCCACAAAGCACTGCCTGGGGGTGGGGACATCATAAACTAGATGGAAGAATATGCTTTTCTTTTCCCAATTGGAACTTTTAGTTGTTTAGCTTCAAGTTTAAAATAACGAGACGGGTTGCTATAGCTCTTTTAGTATTTATTGTGGCATTTTTGAAGTGAAAACTTCTTTAGGTGCGCGTTGGGACGTTTCACCAACATGCTAATGTTAATAGTGCCGATAGACCTAAAAACTAAACTAATTTTAATGGTTTTAATTTAAGTAATTTGAAAATCCACAAAAAACACTAGGTAGGTACTGCTTTTACAAATTTTTAGTTTTTACTAGAAGATGCCCGCGGCTTCGCCCGCGTGGATTTCGGTTTTTTAAAATCCCGTAGGAACTCTTCAATTTTCCGGTATAAAAAGTAGCCTATGTGCTAATCCAGGATATTATCTATCTCCATTCCAAATTTCAGCCAAATCCGTCAAGTAGTTTTTGCGTGAAGGAGTAATAAACATACACACACACATACAAACTTTCGCCTTTATAATATTAGTGTGATTTCTATTGATCTCTACACTATTTTTTACAGTAAATCTGAAGTGGCAGTGGGCAGGTCACGTCTGTCGCTGAAGAAATGACCGTTGGGGTAGACGCATTCTGGAGGGAGATGGTATACCGATAGGTCTGGTAAGACCTCCAGCTCGTTGGATTGGCGACCTTAAAAAGATGGTGGAGAACTGAATGGGCGAGGAAAGCAAAAATCCTATATCTAGCAGTGGACTTATACATGCAGATGGATGGATCTCCCTTGCTCTAAAAAAAATACAATTTTTTTGTGTCGCAGGATGAGTTTCTTTATGTTTAACAATATATGGAATATTGTTAGCATTAAAAATCAGAAAACGATTAGTTCTGTACCAGAGAATTTTCAGTTACGTAATGGACTTTCGAGAAGCCTTTTTAATTAAGGCAAGCTACAAATTGGTTGCGCCCTTTTCTTTCATGGGAGCAAGACAAGCAAACTCTTAATTTTCGGAAGAGCCTATGCGAAATCTTTGAAGTGGGAGCCTGAGTCCCACTTAAATCAAACTTGTCTCTTGTAATTTTATACGGCACATTTATTTTATACCCATTGTTCAATAAATTGATGTTGAAGACAGACACGAGTGCTCAAATTGAAATGTTCATACAAATCATCGTAATAATGAAAATTATTTCGCCACGAGAGTAATTATCGGAGATTTTCAATTACAATTAAATCATTAATTACTCATTCATCATTTAAGCATTTCAACAAGTCTATAAATCCTTTAATTCATTTTTTCACTGAATAGATTGTCTCTCGACAAGTCACAATCTCTCACAAAAAAACACTTTTAAGAAGGGTCTCTCCGTCACTCGCTCCATATAAACGTAGTTCCAATTCCATTTGAATATTAAGCAACCTAAGTCCATGAAATTTTGCAATCATATTCTAGAAACTAATATCTATGCCTGTGGTTTTCCAGATTTCTGTTAAAATATTCGGTTTCAAAGTTACGCGGTCTTAAAAATTCATATACAAATCTTTGAGCCCCTGTAATTTTAAAACTACAAATTTTTAGAAAAATCTAAAACACTACAGGCACAGATTTTAGTTTCTAGAATATGTCTGCAAAAATTCATGGACTTTGGTTGCTTAATATTCAAATGAAATTGGGACTACGATTGTATGGTGTAAGTGACCGAGAGAGCCATGTTAAAAAGTTTTTTTACCAAGCTGAACAATTTCAGCAAAATAAGGCGACGCTTTCCTGGCTTAGGTACATACATACTCGTAGTTCTGTCACCTCGTACTCGCTAACATAAATCATCTTCACAACTGAAATACTTGTATTCAGGTAATATTAAAAGTAATATTACAGCGCAAAAAAGAAAAAGACCGTGAGTAGATCCTAATAGTGTTTTATGTTTCAATGCATCCCCGAAGCTAATGGAATTTTTAAACAAGAACCTTAGCAGTAGGTACTGCGAGGAATTTCCACTCGTATAATTTGAGAACACTACAGGTTTTTTGCTTCGAATAAAAAGCATTGTTACTTAATTGCTGCTCCGGCTAAAATTTCTTTAGAGAATACTTTTTAAATAGTATAATTTTTATTGTTGGTACAATTTGTAGTTTAAAATCTTTTAGGAACTGAATTTTATTTAGACCGGATGCACGTACAACGGAAAAAATGTAAATAAAACATTACTTATTTACTTTACATGTATGAAAATTTAACAAAACCAAGATTTAAGAGCTGTTTGATGTTAGACCCCTATGCACTGCTCTGATATTAACATAAATCTAACTTAAAAATCTGCATCAAAATCTGTCCAGTAATTTCTAAAGAAAACTATAACAGACATACACACACAAAACCTCTTATCCCAAGTGTTTTTTTTTTCTAGTAAATTAGCCAGCAAGCGAGTAGGTGGGCCACCTGATGCCAAGTGATTACGGCCGCCCATGAACATTTACAGCACCATAGGTACCGCCGATACGTTTATATCATTTGTTACGTCCATTGTACCTAGGTAGAAAAATCATAAAAATAATTGTATTTAGGAACCCTCTGAAAAGCTACTATCAAAACGAAACTGGTCAGAGTATCACAAGTATTTAGTTACCTCGGCAAGAAATCAATCAAGTGGTAATACTTCGGTACATACTTACTTACGAAAAAAGATTCCGACGAATTGAGAACCTCCTCCTCCTTTTTTGGAAGTCGGTTAATAAATAAAACACCCTTAATAAGGCTAAGACAATTTATCAAAATCACTCATACAACGTAGACACTATGAAGCGACATCCCGACACATACAAATAGAATTTATCATACTCGACGTCTAGAAGTGTAATCAATCCGAGTTGGTTAGCACCAGGCCTTAGTGCGGTTTCAGACTAGCGATTTGTTCTGCGCGTATTACGCTTGTTTTGGCATACCTGCTTACACACAAGCTAAGCACGAGTATATCCGGCGTTTAAATCAAGCGTGCACTCACTCATTTCGTCATTTTCACTCGAACCAGTGAGTGAGTAGCAATAATAATATGGATTCTAACGAAGAAGCGAGGATACGAGATTATAAGCTCATCTACATTTTACGCTTGCATGTGATGCGCGCGTAGAAAAAAAGGAGTATACACAGAAAACTTACTAAGAAACCACTCTAAGTGCTCGTTCAATAGCGGTAAAATCCAACAATCGATCTAATTTAATTATATTTAGCGCGTCTTCACATTCATTTAAACCTGTCCTCTCTAGAATAGGTATTCGATCGTCAGATACAAGTGTAAATTAAAAATTTATAACACCCCCGACAAGTGAAGGTTACAGTAACTAGAAAAGAGCTGATAACTTTCAAAGGACTGAACCGATTTTTTTGGATTATAGCTAAAAACACTCTCGATCAAGCCACTTTTCAAACAAAAAAAAAACTAAATTAAAGTCGGTTCATTAGTTTAGGAGCTACGATGCCACAGACAGATACACACGTCAAACTTATAACACCCCTCTTTTTGGGTCGGGGGTTAAAAAGATTAGTCATTAGATCAAAGCCTTTACTAAATTGGCATACAAGGTGTTATCACAATATACAAGCTCACCTTTCTCCAGAATATCTGCACCCCTGCATAAGTAGGTATTATGCGTTCACTGAACCTGTGTGAATAAATTACATCTAAAAATGCCGCGCATTGTCCTCATGTCTGAACTGGCCTTTAGAGTTGGTAAGCACTTGTCTTTAGGCTTTGTACAGACAAAGGACAGTCCTCCAAGTAATTTTTTCTCCTTGATATAATTATAGAGTAGCTATAGGATTTTTTTCCGGGAAAGTATATATTTATTTTATTTTTATATGAAAGGAAAACTATCAGCTAATAACAAGAAGTGGAAAATAGGTAGAAAAGAAAAATGTAGCTTGTAACAAGTTTTCACAAATAGAAGCTTTTATTTTATTATTTTGATATCAGATGTACGAGTATGTCGTGTGGTATTTTATAACTAAAACTCGTTATTCGCTATATTCGACATTTACTTCGAAGTAAAAAAGAATTTTATTTAATATTATAAGGTTCCTATTTATAATTTTATCATATTTTTCCTTTCTTCATATTTTAAGAAAGCTGGTCATTTGGTTCATTATTACTTATTACATTTATATTTCCTTATCCATTGTTTTATTTTATTATATGAACAACAGCAAAAGAAAACTTTTTATTTGATAAAAATGTTTTATTATCTTTACACTTCATACAATTGCACAAAATGACTTTAGGTCCTTAAATATTAGGTAGATGTTAAAATTCACACTTTGTACGAACTAAACTACTCTTGCGAAAAAGTTTCACAGAAGTAGTTTGATTATAATAATTATCAATAACTCTCTGACAAACATAAATATATTTATCAATTCCTCTATGAGTAATATCCATTATAAAGAAAAAAAAAATTTTTTTTGATAAAAAGACTTGACATCCACTAACATGAGCGGAGTGGAGATGTGTTTAAGTAGACCAAATAAATTTTTGAGAGATGCTGTGATGTTTTTTTTACATCACCTATTGAGAATCTGATTGGTCTGCTAGACTGAATATATCTTCGCTTTGGTGGATGTCGGGCCTAAGGTACATTGACTTTTTGCAATCTTATGAATATCCAGATTTTCACAGCTTTAAAGCCGATAAGAGGTATATTATAAACGTATACGTATATATATTTCTATTTGACATTTGTAGTTACATCAACCCAATTCCATTGTATTTAATAAATCGAGTATAGTACAAAAAATGATATATTATATACGTATTCATATAACACTTATTTAAATATTATTTTTATATATTAATCTCCTATTCATATAGGTTTATACAATTACTAGAGGATCCACAGCTCTAGTCAATCAACTGAGACCTGCCTAATTTGGCACTATATTTACCTAAATAACGTAAGTAACAAACACTTCAGTCATTTTATTTAGTAAACGAGTATTATTTTATCAGAATAATTTCTATTATTTCTACAGTTCATTCATTCCTTTCAAATCTAGATGTTAAAAGTTAAATTCCAAAAGAATTTTGGATATTACATTTGATTTGGCTTTTCTGGTTCTTTTTCTTCCTTTAAAGTATAGACAGATCGACGTATCGCGCCACCATCATATCTAGGAGTCGGAACATGATGCAGTACTTCTGGTAGGGATTCCGCTTCAGAATTCATAGCAGTCTCTTCTGTGAAATTGCCACTTTCGTCTCGTCAAGATCTCTGCAAGAATTCCGGGGTCAAAATCTTCTGAGTATTTCCTTTCAGTATCTTCTCGTGATGCCTTAATCGGTGAACTATTTCATCGTGAAGAACGTTGAAACACATCGCCGTCAAAGCCAAACCAGTCATTATGTAAATGGAGCAAAACCAAACAGTGCCCGACGATGCGCCATTTTTTTGAGTCAATCCAGGAGCTAAGTGTCCAAAACCAATAGTGCTGAGGCTCATAAAGCAGAAATAAACACCGTCGATAGGACTCCATCCCTCCAATTGGTATAAAACAAGAGCACCGAAGAAAATGTAAGTAAAAATGGCCGTTAGACACAAAGAAATCGGTGCCAGAATAGAAAATCCACGCAGTGATACTTTAGAATCTGTGTCAGCACAGCTCATGGAATCGCAGTCGCGTAGAAAGTTTAGTCCGGTAGTTTTGTCTTTAATGGAGTTTGTACTGAGACTGTTAGCTTGAGACGCAGATATAATGGTACCTGATGGTGAACGAACGTAATAGGGTTCCTGCAAATGCAATGTTTGTGTTCTGTAATCATCCTGTCGCCTCATTTTATCTTTGTGATCCTTAACAGCGATGGTTCTTTCGTCGAGACAGCAGTAGCCACATTTAGAGCAAAGACAACAGCATAACGCTCGACTGAACACACTCCGAGCAAGTCTTGATAGGAGAGCTCCTACAACGGATAGGTAGAGAAGTGTTAGCGGTATGCCTATCACAGCATATCCAATTGTAACTGCTTTACCTAAAGCAGTTTTTGGGGCCACACTACCGTAACCTGTCAACAAAACAAAAGTTCAAGAAATGGGACAAAATTTCAATTTTATTAAGTGAATATCATAATATTTACCTATGGTAGTTAGAACCGTCAAGGAGTAAAGAAACGCTTTTGCAAAATTCCATTCATAATCATCGGTGACTAAAGCTGGTGCAGATTCCAATGCTCTTGCCCCTCCGTATTGTTCTGATACATCGGCAGCAACCCTCGCAACTAGTTTTTCTTGAAATCTAGCGATTTCTTGAGCAGCAAGTCTTGTCCAATTTTCCTTGTAGAGAATATTCAAAGAAACCGTTATTTCCCAGATACTTTCAACTGTTTGTGATCTCAATTCAGCACTTACTTGTGCAATACTGCTATTAACTTTAGGAACAGTATTGGATTTTTTGTATTCGTTTGCATGATAAGAAGTTGTAGCGAGCGTCTTTTGGTGCACTTTAGCAGCGCTACCTTCGATGGCTAGAAATATAAATGCTCCCACTAAAGTGTATATTAGAAGAATTATAAATATTCCTAAGTTCGTGATACATCCAGCAATCAAACTTTTCTTCTTGCTCTTTTTAGTTTTAACACACAAACAACAGGTTGTGACGATGTCGTCATAGTTGTCTGTCTTTCCGTTTTTCTTATATTTTCCATTGACGGTATTCTTTTTCTTATTCTTTTCCATATTTGAATTCAGGGGTATGCACGTGGGTACATTTTTTGTCTTACTTCAATAATAATTCAATTATTCACGAAATTTTTGTTTCTCATGTAGCCGTAATCTGCAACAAAAATATTTATTGGTCAATCATTTGATAAAAATAGTTATTTTTAAGGATCTTCTGTCTAAATTTTACATTCAACGAAGACAACGAATTGATATAATAACATAAAATGTAAAAATTATGGTACAATTTTTACATCTTTGTATCTATATCAATTTTCATAATATATTATTCTAAGTAGGTAAACGCAAGTATTCTAAAAATAAAAATAAACGAAAATGTAAAAGGAAATTTTCCGATTGATACTTAAATAGAATGGGTGATCTTCAGCTGATTATTATTTGGATAATAGCGATTGCCATAAACCTGTCCATATAAAGAATATAATCTGAAATTCAGCAAAGGAAAATAAAGTAGCTTGACTAGCAAAAGGCGTGGCGGAGAACGTAGAAAAAGGGAAAAGAAATTCAAAAGAGATATCGTGAATCCATACATATGGCATGATGTTTTAGAAATCAACTTAAACATGAGCTTTCCTTGAATATTTCTCTTTTATTGGTTTTTATTTTTGTTAAGTTTAAATCGATACCTTCTTTATTGCACATCTTTATAAGTTACCTTAAGTTTCTTTATATCGTAGGTTTCTTTATACCTTACGTTTGTTTATACCTTAGGTTTCTGCCACAAGGTGAAACTTAAGAAAACGTACATAATATAATATTAGACAGATAAACCTGACCTATAAACGTACATATTTTAATCGATTCCAGGCAAGCACTTCTAACTTTTTGGAGCTATATACGAGTATGTTTCGAGCAACTAAATATCACTTGCTTTATCGGTAAAGGAAAACATCGTGACAATACCTGCATGTCCGAGAATTCACCATACTGTTCTCAAATGTGTGGTAAACTAAATTCAAACCCCTTCTCATTTTGAAAGGAGATCCGTTCTCAGTAGTAGGCCAGCAATGAGACAATGCTCTAACTGGCACGATCCAGTATAAAATAATAAAAGTTACTGAGTACAAATTTAAAACCAAAAAAAAAACAAACCAGCCAAGAGCGAGCGGGTTTTTTACTCGGGTTTTTTCCAACATTTTGCACGATAAATCAAAAACTATTATACATAAAAATAAATAAAAATCTGTTTCAGAATGTACAGGTAAAGCCCTTTCATGATACCCCACTTGGTATAGTTATCTTACTTTGAAAATTGAAAAACGTTTTAATTTTTTTTTTAATGATGTAACCACAAATCGCGGTTTTCAGATTTATTCCTATACTTGTGCTATAATACCTACCTACCTGCCAAATTTCATGATTCTAGGTCAACGGGAAGTACCCTTTAAGTTTCTTGACAGGCAGACACAACAAATTGATCCTATAAGGGTTACGTTTTTCCTTTTGAGGTACGGAACCCTAAAAATTAAATCATAGTGGTAAAAGTCGTACGATGTTCATAAACAAAGTGAAGCTTACTTAAGCTCCGTCGATGTTCAAGTATGGTTTATAGATTACACACTTAGTTCGCCCGCTTTAGCTCGCCTAGAATGTTTCAAGGAACATTACATTAACGTTATGGCATCCCTTCCGCAACATTAGTCAAAGCTTGCATTGATTACTGAACTTAGTATAGTAACTTCGTTGATAGCATTTTTTAAGAAACTATTAACTATTACCGTTTGTGACTCTTATTCTGTTTGATACAAAACTCGAAATTAAATTGAAAATACCACTATAATCGATCGTTACTTACTACGATATACTTTCGTAATCACACTTAATATTATACAGGGGATAGTTTGTATGCGTGTGTGTATGTTTGTTACTCCTTCACGCAAAAACTATAGAACGGATTGGGCTGAAATTTAGAATAGAGATAGATTATACCCTGGATTAGCACAAGGGATACTTTTTATTCCGAAAAATTAAAGGGTTCCCACGGGATTTTTAAAAACCTACATCCACGCGAACGAAGTCGCGGGCATCAGCTAGTCTCTAGGTAAAGTCTAGTCAGCTTAATTTCTTGGTACTTACGAATATATAATACGATCAAAATTAATATCTTATTAATCTATTTGAAATTTGTCGATTAGTTAGTAAGCAATATTATTATTTTGTCAAAAAACCATACAATTTTTGATAAATAACAATGTAGTATCGACTTTTCTCACAAATTAGTCGATACTAGAATTAATTTCTTAAGCTGGACCCTTTCAAGTAAAGATTTTTATATGAACCTGTGAGGATGATACTGCCATTGTCGCAATTAAAATACCATAAGCCTACGTTGTCGTATTAGCTTACAAATTGCGAAAAACCAAATTAAATTTGAATTTCGCGGGTAGGCCCGTCTCATGCCCCTTAGGATGTGGTATATTTTAGATATAAGGGTATATGAAATACTAGGGGATGCCCGCGACTTCGTCCGCGTGGATTTAGGTTTTGAAAATCCCGTGGGAACTGTTTGGTTTTCCGGGATAAAAAGTTGTCTTGGTCAATAACATGGACGCAAGCTACCTGGGTACCAAATTTCATACAAATCGGTTGAGCGGATGGGTCTTTAGGAATCCCGTGGGAACTTTTTGATTTTCCGGGATAAGAAGAAGCCTATGTCCGTCCCCGGGATATAAACTAACTCTGTACCAAATTTCGTCAGAATCGGTTAAACTGTTGGGCTGTGAAAAGGTAGCAGACAGACAGACACACTTTCGCATTTATAATATTAGTATGGTTAACAAGCGCCAACTATCTTCAATCTGTTCGCGAGTTAGGACACTTCTGACCAAACTTGACCAACAAAAACATGCTATGTACAGTTTACAACCAGAATCACAGTACAACTTTGGCAGAGTGAACGACTTTAGTATGAGTTATGAGTCAAAACTTTTTGTTGTGCTACGTGATTATAAAAAGAAGTCTGCAAAGCAAACTAGGGACTGAAATTTCCATTATAATATAATTTAAGAAGTACTAATAAAAAGTCTGATTAGAATATTTGCGAACAGACAAGACTTTCATGATACAAAATATGAAGAATGACGAGATTAAATATAAAATAAAGACTTTTTAATATCTAGTCTTTCAGTTTTTCGGTAATGAGCAGTAAAACTCAACCTGCTAAAAAATTTGACCGATATTTATGTCTTAGAACCACCAGGACCATAGAAAATAGGTAGTGTTCGTTATTAAGAATAATCTATTCAAAAATAAAATAAATATTTTTATTTTTCATTTCGCGGACTTTTTCAAGCGCCATTTATTTTTCCTTCACCAGATTTTTATAAATCTTTGCCGTTATTTCATCCTGTGACGATATATAAGTACTTTTAGGCGGCAATCACCAGGCGTATACGACATTAGGGGTCTCATAAAAAATAACAAGGGAGAGGAAAATTGTATCGCGGTGAATGCACGGCTCAGCAGACTCCTTAATCATGCAGGATTTTTATCATACAATTTCGTTGTTGTGCTTCTAAAAACACGGCAGGCTTTTGAAAACTTCGCCGCTTGTTCCAGCCTACAATAGGGTCGTGTTGTTGTACCTGTACAATAGATAAGAACTATACCTACTTATGTATGTAATTCTGTTTTGTTTCATAAAACATTTTTGAATCTAATTGCGCCTAGCCCGAATCTTACTAAACTATTTTTTGTGTTATTTTTAATTTATTGACTGCTCTATCATAAGTTATATTAAAACATGTAAAGGTTGGTGGGCTTTTATTTTTCATCCATTGCAAGTATTTTCTGAAACCATATTTTTTAGTTTCAGTAAAAGTAAAATTCTTTATTAGTGGTTGTCAGCTTAACCAGGCTTATCCAGCTTACCAAATAATATACCTGCTAAAAATGTAAAAGATTTTACAAGATTCTACAAAACGTTCCATACACAATTTTTATTCGAATTTGTGATGGCAGAAATACATTTCCAGGTACAACTTTCAACCCATAAAGAAAGATTAAGCATTGGTCGATGATAATCCAATATTTTAAAGCCTTAGCATCCCAAACGCCTAGCGTCCCATTAAACTCTCTGTTCCATTTTAAATGAGCCACTTTGAAATCCTGAGTACCTACCTACTATGTCACGAGTTCCTGATAATATTTTTTGTTTTGTTTGCACATAATAATAAAAATATAATGTACTAGAGAATACTAAAATCCCGTAGGAACTCTTTGATTTTCCGGGATTAAAAGTAGCCTATGTCCCGGGATGTATCCCATATCTGTACCAAATTTCATTAAAATCGGTTCAGCGATTGGGCCGTGAAAACGTAGGAGACAGACAGACAGACAAAAAGACAGATACACTTTTGCATTTATAATATTAGTATATGGATATAGGCGATCTTAAAACCTAGAGGTATTCTCCTCCAGTTATAAGAAGTTCTATTATAGAACAGAGCATTTTCAGAGGTACCTATTGTCTTACAACTAGGTGAAATGAAATGAAACAAAATGAAATGAAATGAAAATTTATTTATCAAATTTAAGGTATTATTAATATAGATCTACGAATGTACAAATTTAACACGAGATTAAATTAAGGTTATTAAATTAATCATTAAGGTTACACTGAGACCAGCATTTTTTGCCAATGTACGAGTAATGTGCGGCTCCTTGTTTCCTGCCACGTATCCTTCAAGGCAAGAGTATCTAGAGTTCTCTAGCGTGATTAAACTTAGACCTCATTGCTTTCCATTAATCGTGATTGTCTCAAGCCCAAGCCAATTTCATAAAAAAAAAACAAGTTTCTAATAAAACCATAACTTCCAAATTATTTTTACTCAATTAAACTTTTACAAGTGCTTTTGAATCGTCAAAATAATCTACCACTGGTTCGTAATACCGTTCCTACCGAGAAGACCCTAGAAACCGTAGAAGACATAGAAACCCTAGCTATCAAAAATATTTATTTATATTTAGTACACTGAACCTATTGAATTTCAATTATTATAGTAATCCTTAACGAATAAAACACCCACGCACAACAGATGGTGCAGAAACCTGCCCAGAGAGAAGAAAGTAAGAAGGAACTAATAAAACGATCAATTTATTTGGAAGGCGATTTTGATTGCGAGTGCTATGTGCAATTACCCCCACGTTCTAAGCTCGCAAGTTCGCAGTTTAGAACTAATCGGTAACTTTGGCTCTGCATATGAGAACTTTATGCAGATTAAGACGATAATGACCGCAGCGATATTACAAGTCGTATCTCCGAAGTGCCTTGAGGGCGATAATATATTCAGGTACCAGGACTCCGTATTAACTGATACCTGTGCTGATACCCAGTTGGTAGGTTGGGTACCCAAACATAATTATATAATGCAAACATGCTCCATCTCTTTTTATGTATAGCAGCTAGTGATACAGCTCGCGAATGAATATAGGAAGAGAGAGAGACGACGAGATGATATCAATTACCCGGTATATGATGTTCTCACCTCTCTAGAAAATTGCCATCTCGACCTGTCGTGAACTATAGTAATATTCATTGTGCGAGAATCAGATCAGAGAATAATGTTTTCTTCTTCCTCATTTGCTTTATGGTTTTAGCGGTGACAGATCAGCGAAAGTATTTCGTCAGTAATCAGTATAGTATAGTGGGGGAAAGTTGGCGAATCCGGGAAGTGAAAGTCTACGTATCAACCAACCGCGTGCACGCGCCACTCGCCAGCCAATCGCGTCAATGCTCAATTTGTTTGCCGGCCACTGTATCTTGTTCAAGAGAATAATATCTACAGCTCCTATTGTGAGCCAAGTTCTACGAGTAAATCAGTTTTTGTTCCGTATAAATTCATACTACGTACCTAACTAATAGGTAAGTTTAGTTCAGCATAATGTGGAAACTTCGGCCAGATTAAGGCTGCATCGATTGCAGTAGTGTTACTATCTTGAAACTGCCTTAGGTTACGTTACAGTCTGGCAGTTTCAATACCTACTATAAAGTACTTTGTACCTACTTTTAAAAGCAGCTACAAGGAATCGATGAGTGGATAAGACAGATAACACAGATAGAGCAGTCAAAATGTTAGATGAAAGAAATTAATAAGCTCAAATACGTAAGGTAATAAAATATTATGATACTATTATGATTAAATTAATATATTCACAGTGCGTCGGGATTTTATTTCTAGTTACCTACGAGTAGCTAAGTACGTATGAACCTACCTATTGTATTCCTAATCCATCCATTAGTATTATAAATCCGAAAGTGTGTCTATCTATCTGTTACCTTTTCACGGGATATCCATTTATCCGATTTTGACAAAATTTGGTAACTGTGGCAGCTTGCATTCTAGGCTATTTTTTATCCCGAAAAATCAAAGAATTTCCACAAGATGTTAAAAACTTAAATACACGCGGATGAAGTCGCTGGCAGTACAATTTATAAGATTCATAATACTTAACCGTTAAATTTCAATAATAAACAACTTTTTGTTTTTGCATTTTAAAAATGCGGAAAATAACATCGGGAAAACAAAAAAAAAATCATTTCAAACGAAATCTTTGAATAGACTTTCAAACTTTATCGGCCGTAAATAATCAAAACAAATTATCGCAGCCCTTTTTCGCTGAGCGCCGAGGGCAAAAATATAAGGAAAAGAAAATTTTACATCCTTTTATCTTTCATTTCAAAATTTAAAAAGATGGCCTTTTTATTTTGAATTTTATTTTTTGTTAATTTCATATTTCATTTTCCTTCTTTTGAAAAGTTTACAGTATCTACCAAGAGCCATTTGAAAATTTCCTTAAAAAATTTCCCATGTAAATACTACTAAGTAAATGATGCCTGCGAGTTTGTCCGTCTTTATTTTGCTAAAATAAAAAGCAGAGAAAGTCTGTGACACGAGAGGTCTGTATTCATACGAAAGAATCACATGAATGAATGAAAAATGGCATGCCATCCCGAAGAAACCGTTTTTCCGAAATAAAAAATATCCTAAATGCCTCACTCTCCAGGTCTTTAAATATATCTACACAAAATATCATATTATCCATCCATTGCTCCGTTGCAAGGTGGTTGAAAAAAAAAACCGACAACCACAAACCAATAAACAAACATACTTTCACATTTACACTCAATATAGGTAGGTAACCACTTAATATAGGTAAGTAGGTACGTAGTGATTTTATGCCTACGAATCTCGCTTAGAATACGTCGTCGGTAGAAACGCAGGGTAATGAAATAACTCATTTAAATTGGAATAGAGATTTCAATGGGACATTAGGCGTTCGGGGGATGCTAAAGCTCCTGTAATATTGGATTATATCACTGATTTATGCAGAATCTTTATCGGTGGCGAGTGCGACACCTGAAATTGGATTTTATCGCCCGCGGTAAAAGGGACGGAAAAGATTTGATTTTGCCCATTATTTATTACACGGAATGAATCTTCGGTTTTGGTTTAACGATTAGTGGTTTTAAGTTACAAGACTTGTTCGAGTCAATTGTTAATAGTTGGTACCAAAAAAAACTAGTGGGTAACCTACGCTCGGTGCAAGTAAAGGCAAAACGCGCGCGGGAAAATTTTTGAAAATATGTTGCTGGCAAAAGGATTTTTATAATAACCATCCAATAAATAAGTAAAAATAAAGTGTTTCCTATCTATGCAAAGGGCACTAACTACTTGGTAAGTACTTTATCAAAACAACCTCTACAAAAGAAAGCAGCCTCAAAATAGCAGTTCTGTTCACTTGACATAAAATAATTTAGGCTGCGCTAAACACGCTTCTAAAGGAGGGACTCCTTACTTAAAACAGCTTTTATGTTTAAGCCTGGTGCCTTATTTAAAAATACAGTATGTAAATATAAAGTTAGAAACTACGAGCTTTCACGACATAGGCAGACAATGTTTTACATTGCAGTAGGTACAAAGAAGTTGTAGAGAAAGAGTCCTGCATGATTAAGGAGTGTTCTGAGCCGTGCATTCACCAGGGCACAATATCCTTCCCCTTGTTATTTTTTATGAGGCTTGCCATAATACATGCTGGCCGGACGATAGCTGATAATATAACGCCGGCGAAAGTGAAAATATCGCTTAAATAAGTCTATGAAGTACGCTCGGACTTACAATATTTATCTGAGAGCTTTCTAAGATAAATATTACAAGGACACTAGAATACTATTAGATGGTATCTATCCATACTTAATTACTTATTGTATACTTAATCACTTAATCACGTAATATTACTTATTACATACTTTATTTATTTTATATTATTATAAATGGGTCTGTCTGTCCGTCTGTCTGCTAGCTTTTCACGGCCCAACAGTTGAACCAATTTGGATGTTTGGTAGGTACTTATAGAATTAGCTTAAATCCAGGGGACAGACATAGGTATATTTTTTATCGAGAAAAACGAGAGTTCCCACGGGATTTCCAAATATATTTTATTATTGACTTTAACTTAATACACTTTTCTGCTATTGTAACCCGCCAAAAGAGTGGCTATGAATTTTGTTAAATGATTAGGTGTAACGCTCACAGACAGAGTGGAGTGGCACCAAGACGCGGATTTTTTTAAACAACTTAATTAATTCGACATATGGTTCATATAATTGTTATACCTAATGAAAATGACCTCGCTGTACTCTCTTACTATTCCCCCGGTTTATACGTCTTAAAGTACTCTTTGACAAAGCCAAAATTTGATAAGGACCCATTTTTCAATCGCCACAACAACTGAAGCATTCAGTAGGTACGTACGTTTTGACAGTTTTATATTGTTTTGTCAAAAGTTCAAAACGATTGAAAGATCAGACCTGAAAACTGTTCGATTTCTGTAGCGAAAGATCGTCAGAGTTACCCTGTTTTATGGCCGACAATTCCCGATACTGTCCGTATATACTCGTAGATACCGGCTGAAATATTCTGCACTTGTAACATGTCGACACGTAGACGCCTAGGAACAGCTACCAATTTAACAGAACACTAGCCGGATACTTGAAAATGTGAAGCAAAATTGCATCGAGAGTTCTAGAGTAGTGCAACTACATGAGTTGTCGTATAATGCTTGATATTTTTTTTATGTTCCGATCCGAGTTTGTCTTTGACTGCTATCTCACCTGCCTACTGATTCGCTAACTCAGTGTTTAACACTGAGCTCATTTGACGTTTAAATATTTTTGTTCTCATTACAAAAAAGCTGACCACTCGAGCGATGTCATTTTATTCGTAATCTGTCATCTATACCTACACTATTTCAGTGGAAAAACCGGAAAAACCCCTAGTGATGAAATAAGCTGTTTCAAGCCTATCAAGTCACAGTGCAACACACTCGATGCCGAATGCCGATGTAGGTATTGAAGGACCGTGTCCAATACGTGGACGGACTGAACAACTTCCAATTATATTGAACAGGCAGCGTCGACTGGCGTCTAATTAAATTGGCTGTGCAGTTTTGACCGTTAACTGCACACAAGAACTTTAATTATTAATAACATAATATTGTTAACTAGATGATGTCCGTGACTTTGACTGCGCGGATTTAGGTTTTTGAAAATCTGAATTAGGTATATTTTCCAATAACATCCGTGATAAAAAAGATTAACTGGCCACAATTACTGTAGTCTAAGTATACACTGTCGGACCTGTCGGAGTTGAGGTAAATACTTCAAAGAAATCATATTATATTCTTAACGTAGTAGTACAATGTACAGGGAACCAGCCAGGTAACCTCCCCGTGTGTCTGAGTGTTGCGGGTAACAGCAGCGTTGGAACGGTGTACCCTTCACTTCATGGGATATTGTTAGCCATGGTTAATTGACCTGGCAGGAAACACGCGTCTCTCTGAGTGTACCGAGCAGAGGGCGCAGTAGACGCACCCATGGGGCATAGCCGCAGGAGCGGAGGGTGTGGCTGTGTTGGGTGGTTGGTGATGAGTTCATCACTCATCCAATTACTGGGTGCCCCACCGGTCTCTCGCCTGCCCAGTTTGGTGACAGGCGAGGGAGATGTTGAGGTCGGGGAACGTGGAAAGGGAATTGCCTTCCCTGCGAACCCTAGTCCTCGGGAGGACCTGTTGGATGATGGACACGGGGCGGTCCGTCGTTCACAGTGTGGTCCTCGGGTCGTTTGGCGTGCTGTGGTTCTGGCATGCCTCTAACGGTATTTGAGAGCACGTAGTGTCCCAGAGAGAGTTCTATACTTCTTTCGGATATAAGATTTTTTTAAATAACAAAAACGTATAACCGCAAAATATCTCGAAAAATATCGCCACAAATGTCCAACTTGATGACCAATGAATTGAATAACGATATAGGTATGAACATTTCACAATATTTTTACTTTTGTGCAGAAATCTCATAGTTAGAGTAAGTATATTATTCGACCGAGTTTTAAATATATTGCTTACTGAAGTGTTGTTGGTTTCTTGGAACGTTTTGACGAAAGGAATTTATATTATTATCAGCTTACAGTATGGGTATTTTTAAAATGAGAGGTTTATTGGTGCTTGTAATACTCAATCACAAAGAACCTCACTCAAGAAAACATTTTCGAGACTCTACAAGCTGAAATACATAAAATATAAAATACGGCAGAAACTTTACAAGGCTGAAAATATTATAAATCTTACTTTCTACTAATATTTATTTGGTTTGGAAATATCCAGAAAAAATACGATAGCACTTTTTAATAATTCAGAAAAACAAATTTTTTTTTCGTTTGCTTTTTTTGTAGGTCTGCATAAAAATCAAACCAAAATCATTTATTTAAAATAGGTACCTATAGGTAGGCATTGTATGCGTGTTACTGTTACAATAAAACAAATTAAGTATTGATAAAAAATATGCTGAGCTGTACACCCATTCTGGGTGGTGTCACTGATGAAAAATGTTTTGATGACACGTTTTGTCTGTTTATATACTGTATATGCCATTATTTTTTTTCTTCCTTCGTATATATTTAGGTAGGTTACACGGAATAGTTTCACGAGCTTTTCATCCAACTGTGTGATAGCAAAATTAAGGTTATATTTTTCACTCCTTTCTGGGTAATGTAGGAAACCTATGTGAGATTTTTTATATACTCGAACTATCCCAACGGCTAGATGTACCTACTTTAATCATTGAGGCGTCTATCGATTCTCAAAACCTTACCATGGTTATAGGATAGGTTTTGTTTTTATGAAACCAAAATTATGTTAATGTACGAGTATGAAGATGTCAAATCACGTCATTTATCTATCCAACAGATTTACCTCAACGCTAGCTAAACTTTCAAAGTTACTGTATAGTGTATACATAGGGCCTTGTAGGGCAGGCACGTCGCTACTCGCTGGTTCTAAATACCTGCATCAGACTCATGAAATTAAAAATTCCCGTTGCCTCTACCGACTAAAATTCTCGCCAAAGCTAAGCAGGTCAAGAGTTCTTTCTGTAAATAGTTCGTGTGTTCATTTAATTTTTCAAATGCATTAAATACGGAAATAATGACTGCTTTAATGCCGCATTAATGGAACTCCAATTATGAGAGGAATTCAACTCGGATCTTGCCCAGGCCAGCGAAATATGAGAGGCAAGTGACACATACAATTTTGACCTCTACACTTTACACTATAGGGTATATTTTACTGTACAAGGACAGCACTGTAACTACAAGTCCACTGTATTAACAGTTCTTTTGTATGTCACACGTATAAGTGGCTTTTCCACAAAGAACAAGCGAACTGAAGAGTGGTTCAAAGAGTTTTTTATTTGAACATTTTTCATGTATACTAAAACTATACTAAAGAGATATTTGTTTATGAAAACAATAAAGGTCGTTTGAAACGAACAAAAGGTTTCGGGCATTGGCGAAACATTGGATTTTTGTTGGGAAATTAAAATAGAGATAAAAATAATATCGGCAATGGTTTGTTCACCGTTTGTACATACGCTTTTGCAGATTATATTTTTTTATGTAAATAAGGCACATGTATAAAAACTTTTTTATTGTATAGCACATATATGCAAGTTACCTAAATATTATGTTTAAATGTAACTAATGTATTAATTGCTTTGTAAAATAAAATGTAGCAAATGAAAAGCTGTGTTGATTAATTTTAGGAAAACTGTTTTACATAATTATTTAACTAAACAACAAAGGGAAAGAAAAAAAAGAATAAAAACCGGCCAAGTGCGAGTCAGACTCGCGCATTGAGGGTTCCGTACTCGGGTATATTTTCCAACGTTTTGCACGATAAATCAAAAACAATTATACAAAAAAAAAAAAAATCTGTTTTAGGATGTACAGGTAAAGCCCTTTCATATGATACCCCACTTGATATAGTCATCTTATTTTGAAAATTGAAACACATTTTAATTTTTTTTTTTTAATGATGTAACCACAAATTAGCGGTTTTATAATACCTACGTACGTACGGTGCTATAATACCTACCTACCTACCTTTTATAATTCTAGGTCAACGGGAAGTACCCTATAGGTTTCTTGACAGACACGACGGACAGACAGACAGACAGACAACAAAGTGGTCCTATAAGGGTCCCCTTTTTCCTTTTGAGGTACGGAAGCCTAAAAAGCCTTTGTTTTGTAAGTTGTGCCACACAACACATTATCCCGGTGCTTCTACCACTTGAGCATTAAAACCAAAATGCCTCAAGCAGGAATAAACAGGTGTTATAATATTATGTCGCATAACCCGAAAAAACTGCACGATCTAAACACTCGATCTAAATCACTACCTACCGGCCAAAATAAAATTAAATAAAATATTACTAATGTCCTAACCAATCTATCTGTAATCAGGCGATAAGTTGCTTAGCAGCTTAGTTATTTGTTTTGGTGTAAGTATGGTCTTTTGCATCTTTTCTGGCCAAATAGTTAGGTACTAATAACGTTGCTAAGTAGGTACAGGTACTTAACTTATCAAAAAAGATAGACTGGTTAATAATTTCAACCGCAAGTCTATGTCTGGCTTATGTTCAAAATGTATAATTTTTACAATTAATTTACACAGAATAATGGAGTTTAATTAGGTAACTAAATATATTTAGTTACACTTCAAACTACAAAAACCAATTAAGTCATCCACAAGCGAAGAGTTTACTTACCATTTTAAAAGGCCTAGGCGACACAAATTCCAATGTTCTAGATATAATATCCCATCCTCGTTGTTCATCTTGCTTATCTCAAAAAGTTATTCAAGAATTATTGTAGCCTGGTTTTACAATAAAATCTAGAAAACACAATTAACTCGCGTAATATATTGCAGTCACTCATCTTCACTGATTTGCAACTGATCTGTCAACAACCAAAAACCTAAGCGGATGGAATTAGCCATCTATGCATTAAAAATACCCATCTTTCAAAAAAAAACGCTCTGTATTCGAATTCCGAACTTCAATAGTGCTTACTTAATTCTTTTTCCTGATAAATTATTACGGATATTTTTATTTATTACACAGTTAACTCACTACAATGAGTTTAGAGCCGGGCTCTTTCCGCCATCTTTGAAATTTCACAGCGCATGCGTAATCTATTTTTCCAGTGACACATGCGCCTTGAATGTCCACGGTTTCAGTTTTTCGCAAACTTGAACTAAGGTCTAGTTGCATTTCAGGCTGTTAAACTTAGGTTACAGGTACCTACTTACCGGTCGCGTTATTTGTGACCAAAAGCAAATTGGGTTTGCACAAGTCAGGATTTGTTTGCTTTGGACCAAAATTTTTCCATTAATCTTGAAGGCAAAGAAATGACATGAAGACCTCTATTTCTTTGCCTCCATAGATGAATTGCAACCCACTTTGCTTTGTTTCAGTGATCAAAGTGTAACGGTAACCGTAACCTAACTTCAACTATAGTGACTTTATTGTACTAACATCTTATTTCAACAAAGAAATAGATTTTTATTTTGAACTAGGATCTATATGATATACAACTGGCCTTAAAAAAAGTAGAATAAAAATGATAACTAGTTAATTTATTTCTTAACTCAACAATATAAAGTTGAAAACTAAAACCCGACTGCGATCGTCTTAATAAACGCTGAAATATTAAACTAAAACTGTTTCTCTGTCGCTTGGTATATTTAAATGGTGTAGTACATTTATATTTACGAACCAAGATTTTCTCCTCTTTCATTTGACACCCAACTCGATACAATAGCAGAAAACAAATTTTGGAGACCCCCACTTTTTTCATGTAGCATCCGTTAGGTCGATTTTTTTCATATAAAATGTCTGATGATGTTGACACCTCAATCATCAAAATCGGCCCAGTAGTTTAGGCGCTACGGTGGAACACACAGAATCTGGATACAAACATACACACATACATTACATACATAGACTGCTAAAATCATAACCCTTCCTTTTGGCTTTGCCGCAGTCGGGTAAAAATAAATAAGTACTTAATTTTTTGCATGTCAATGACATTCACGCTGACCTGCTACTAATATTTTTATTTAATCTCTAAAATGACAAAGGATCAACAATTTGTACTCCCGATAGTGTAACATAACCAAATTAACAAGTTGTATGAGTTAACTCTACAGGGACTTTGTGTTTGTTGTGATCTACCGGCTTAATAATTTGCACTCAATTAATCTATCTGAAATAGCTTTGTCGAAAACTGTTTAAACCTCATCAAATTACCTAACATTTTCCCAGATTCATCAAAAATTTTATGGTCGGTTGCACTCACAACTTCGTGAAAGTAGAACCTAATAGGTACCTACGAGTACCACAGGACGGGAACAAAATTTTGCTGCAATCGCTGCATTGATTCGTTTTTAACCCCCAACCCAAAAAGAGGGGTGTTATAAGTTTGACGTGTGTATCTGTGTATCCGTGTATCTGTCTGTGGCATCGTAGCTCCTAAACTAATGAACCGATTTTAATTTAGTTTTTTTTTGTTTGAAAGGTGGCTTGGTTGGTTTTGGACATTGGAAACTTCGAGATTTTCTTATTCATAAATTAATATAAATAGGTTTTTTACAATACGAATATTCACGGATTACTTAAGTAGGTAGTTTAGTAGTTACTACTATAAGTACCTACTTAGTTTTAAAAAAGCTTGAACTTTGATTAACCAGAAATACCTACGTTACATGAAAAAGAATTTGGTCTAAAAGTGGCGGACCGAATCGGGGGTACAATTTTTTTAGTTCCGCCAGATATTTATAATTACTGTCGGGGTATTTCGTGGCGCTTTTCCATCAACTGTCCGAAATAAAGTACAGTCCGGTCACCTTCAATTCGGAAAAAGTAAAATACGAACAAAATTGCGCTAATTTGTTTTGTAGTTTAACTACCTACAAACCAAAGCTTTTCCTCGTCAATTTTTTTTTAATGTCATTAATTCCTTAAGTTAAGCTCATGCTAGACGGATTATAATATCCTGAGGTCTAAGACAACTTTATTTGGAGTTAATCAATTACATTTGTATGTAATAACTCTGAGAAACGTTTTCTCTTTATTAACTATTAGTACAAATAATATTAGCATCACCTTCAAGAGAAAGGAAGTCAACTAATTTCACTTAAGAGGGCTCTCTGCGTCACTCGTTTCATACAATCGTAGTTCCAATTTCATTTGAATACTAAGCAACCAAAGTCCATGAAGTGCAGACATATTCTAGAAACTAATATCTATGTCTGTGGTTTTAAAGATTTCTGTTAAAATATTCGGTTTCAAAGTTACGCGGTCTTAAAAATTTTCATACAAATCTTTGAGCCCTGTAATTTTAAAACTACATATTTTTAGAAAAATCTAAAACACCACAGACACAGATATTAATTTCTAGAATATGTCTGCAAAATTTCATGGACTTGGTTGCTTAATATTCAAATAAAATTGGAACTACGTTTGTATGAAGCGAGTGACGGAAAGACCCCTCTTAAGAAGATCCAGTGTATTGTATGAAACGAGTGTCGGAGAGAGCCCTGTTAACATTCATCACTTTAACTAGATACGCAATATATTACTTACAATAATTTAGGTAGGTATGTAGGTCTCCGTCTCAACCCAATAAGAACCAATTTGAATAACATCTTAATTTGCAAATAAATTATGTTGTTTTAGTATAACAACGTTATTATTATAACAGTAATTAATACCTACTTCTGAATTAATAATATTAAATGGTACGCCTATTTTGCTCGCCAGAATTGTAACGTCATTATTTCGAATTTGATTTAATACGTTGTTCACAAAATATTATGTTCAGTCTTGAATAATATCATGATGCAAATTGCGTATGACTACAATTCCCTGAAAACCCTCAACCATCAAGGAGTTTCTAGCCCTGAAATTCAATAAAGGAATGCTGTAATATCCAACTTATGGAGAGAGGATATACTTAGAAGGTGTCGGTTTTATGAAAAAAAAAACATCTTCGACTGCATTTGGGATAAGTCTGAAAAAAAAACATAAGCTTATTTGTGCTTGTAACGTTGGAACTGAATGTCTAGTTAAAATTAATGCGGGTGTAAGATCAAACTGTAGCTATAGATGTGTAGAAGTGTGAGATTTGCCCCAAAAGTCCTAATTCGGGTTAGTTGAAAATCAGACTTGAGCTCATGTCAACATACGGGACCGCAAGCTTTTAGGGACCGCTTAAATAATGTATTGCTTCACTAACATCTAAGACTTTGTATGAAGACTTTTTTATAGCCATGTTTCGGATCCGTATGTCAGCACTGGCAACACGTAGGTACTGCTCGAAGACTTTGGTCTTCAGGCACTTCGGACGGGAAGACATCTCAAAGCTTCCCGAACTTCCCGAGTTGGAATCGTTTGGATTGGATATAAACCTTAACTCTTTTCTTTTCTTTCTTCTTTTCTTCCACAATCGGATGTGTTCGAGCCTTCACAAAGGTCACAAAAATTGGATTTAATTGGGATAATAAACCTACTTTACGCTACTTGATAACAAAGAGCTTCCATTTTCTAATAGATATATCCACTAAGCACATACATCTCGATTCAATATATCCTATAAAATATAAGACACTCACTTTTGTAAATCCTTCCTTTCAGATAACTTTGTTGTATCTACCTGAGCTCTCAAATTAGGTATTCCTGAATTCAAAAGTTTCGAACAGATGACGCCTTACTTATTATCATAGAATGGTCATTATCATACATTAAAATTAATTTTTGACCAATCTGAATATAACACGATAAATTATACAAAACGATTTGGAAAGTTATGAGAAAATCAAAAAGGTTCTAACTTAACTGAAAATCAAAAAGGTTCTAGCCGTCGTCGTATTTTTTTATCATTCTAATGTTTTATATTAGCAGCGTATTTGAATTTCGAACTGAGATAGGTTACGGATATACGAGTAACTTTAGAGTTAACTTATATTGTCAAAAATTGTATAATAAAGGTCGTTCAGTATTATGTACAGAATATATCTTTCAGATGTTATTCTCATTAGTATATATTTGAATTAACTCTCAATACCATAATTTATCCTCTTCTTTTTCTTCTTCTTCTACTAGTGCCATCTGTTACCGGAGATTGGGGAGCATTATTAAGGCTATACCGTAGTACTTTGACCTTAAGCTGATATTGAACAACTGGCGACGGTGATCCAGGATATTCCATCTTCCGCCAATCACAAAAGAAGTACGATTTTAAACCACTTTTTCCCACTTCCATTTCAATAAATACTATGTCCAAATTATTATTTATTGTTCAAGCGGATCGAAGTCTTTGAGTCTACTTGGGCTTGGATAACTTGCATTAATTTATTATCCGTTCGTCCGTCTGTCCATCTGTTTGTCTGTCAGAGCCTCATAACTTCTACTTCTGCTTCTGAGAAGAGCGCCTGCCTGATTTTTTCTGCAAACACTTTTTGCTTATCTAGTAAGTAACATAAATCCAAATTCATAACACGCGAGGTGTCAGTTCAAGGTAAAATTATTACTACAATTATTTTTGTTTGAATTATTACTAAAAATTAATTTATTACAGTAAGTCTATTATCCAATGTAGGTACTATCGGTGATTTTTTGCGTACATATCTTTCAAAAATATCTGAATCTTTGCCCACTATCGTCAGGTTTCTTCCATGGTTTTTCAACATCTGCAAAATATTATCTTATAAACACGGGAACTATGAGTAAAGAATTTTATAAATTAACCAGTAGGTACCTATATTTAGTTTCAATTTCGTATATTTTGTTATTTCGTATCTTATGACTAGATAGGTAAGAGCCAGCTCTTTAATCCTGATATGCTATAAAGCCTACAAAGCTACTGCCCGCATATATCTGCAGATCTGTAGATTGTGAATTTATACTGTGGGTGCATCATGTTGTACATGTCTACTCAAACCGTGAGAATTGAGCCTCTATTGATTTAAATGGATAATACTAAACTTATTGTGGGTAAACTTTTCATTGTTAGTGATTTACTTGCTCTACAGTTAATGTAATCCTTTAAACCTCAACTTTAAACGACTTAATTATTAATAATTCATATTTAATACACTTTCTCTGAAAACTTACATCAAAACCATTCCCGCCCTTAATAATAAAATTGAACGTTGTAACTTGATATTCCTGATCTGGATCTAATGCTACGAATTCTTCTCCTTCTTTAACTAATACTTTTATTGTTACTGTATCTCCCAAGTTTAATGTTAAACGTAAACCTATATGTTAAAGAAAAAATAGATGAAATAAATATGTTATGAGAGATCACCTTGCAGTTGGAAGTTAAATTTCAAATAGGAAGAATATGATTAAGCTTACCCGCTACTTGAGGCATCCATGGTCCTTGAAATGGTTTTGCAACCCAGTAATTGCCCATACAATTTCTGAAAGCGTCTATCAAATATTTTCCTTGAAGTGCAAAAGTTGCCACCGTATTAGTAAAGGGTAAAACATTGATTACATCGCCTCTTGTTATATCTGAAATATTATTTTTTTAGTTCATAGATATTATGTCTCATCACTAATATTTAGTTCCGAGTTTACTCACATGGCGCTCACCCTCACCAATTACTGCTTTAATCTAGGCCAATCACAATGCCGCTATCAGCATCAAAATGGCGGTAGTTGCTTCAAAAACACGTCATCAATCGCAGATCCAGCATACTATGTAAATAGTATTATGTGTTATAATATATCAGTGTCTCATTCTGATTCATTTGTCTCTTTTTTGATACGCTTATCTTTTTGTATTTATTTTGTTCTATTAAAAATATATATATTTACCTCCTTTAGGGATTGATCCGCGCATCATATTCCTCAACAAGAATGAAACGTGGGTTAAGTTTGAGACATGCATTTCCTTTGCCTGAAAATTCCAAAAAAAAAAGAGAAATAAGTATTTTACCCTCAATCAAATAACATATAGGTAAATATAATCGGTACGCGGTCTCCACTCCAGAACACGTCTGCCCCATCGGCCGTCGGTTCTGCGACAGACATGACCTGCCCATTGCCACTTCAGCTTGCTAATCCTTTGAGCTATGTCGGTCGCTTTTGTTCTTCTGCGAATTTCCTCGTTCCGGATTTTATCCCTGAGAGTAATACCCAACATAGCTCGCTCCATAGCGCGCTGAGCGACCTTTAGTTTGTGGACGAGGCCAACTGTCAGTGCTCTGGAGTGGAGTGTTCTGGAGTGGAGACCGCGTACCGGTAAGCGCAGTGTGGGACAACCTCCTGCCCGCTGGACCGATGACCTGAAGAAGGTGGCGGGGAGCGGGTGGATGAGGAAGGCGGAGGACCGTGTTTGGTGGCGCGCTCTTGGAAAGGCCTATGTCCAGCTGTGGACGCATACAGGCTGATGGATGGATGGATGGAAATATAATCAAAAATTTGTGTTTCATTTAGGAGAAGTGATACAGACATAACGCATAACGAAGTAGGTTCCTGCGATAGTCGAGCGGTGCGGGAAGGCCCGGAGAGGTTTGATGACGTGACATGAAAGCTCTGTGATTCGTCCACTTGTGACATCCGTTACCCCTCCCTCACCGCTCCACTACCGCAGGAGCCTACTCGGTTATGCGCTATACCTATGTTTCTTATTCTACATCTGTGACTCTACCACCATGGTTCGCACAATAGACATTAGCTAAAGACTCTTACAGTGCCCGGCAAACAACTTGAGCATTGACGCGATTGGTTGGCGAATGGCGGGTGCAAGGGATTGGTCGAGCAGTCGGCGCGGGTGCACACTATTGGTTGATACGTCGACTTTTGCTTCCCGGATTCGCCAACTCTCTCCCACTGCACCACCTCAGCCCGGCTAGCATGGGCAGTAGATAAAAATTATATCCCCCGATTACATCCACTGATGTCATACAAATCAGTGGATATAATCGGGGATATAATTTTTATCTACTGCCCATGCTAGCCGGGCAGGTCCAAGATGTTTGCTGGGCACTATATATTAATTGAGCTATAAATCTAAGAATATAAGTGGAAGATTACTCAATCTTCCACTTATATTCTGCCTAATTATAGGTATATTCATATTTTTGTTTTCAAATATAATAAAATCTACGCTTGCTTACTTCTAGGTCACTTATTATGATTTTGTATAATTATGTAAATCTACCATTACTTTTTATGATAATTAATTATTATACTTATTTTATGAATTAGATACTCACGGCATCTAGAAGGGCATCAGCTACAAAATCACCGATAGCACATTCCTGTGAACCACAGGGTTTAGCAAGTAAGTTATCTTCTGCGAAGCCCACTTTTTCATTGACGAAAGTGTGTAATTTCTCACTAAAGGGTTTTAATATAGCTTTTATTTCTGGGTCTGTAAAAAAAGTTAGTATTTTTTTTATTTTAAGTATTAAATTATTTTGTTGAAGTTTGAAGAAGACAACGTCCCTGGCGCAGTGAGGAGCTTGAGGTTCAAGTCTTGGCGGAATTTGTAATTTCTAAATTGTACCTGATATGTCTGTCAGGACCCGTCAAGGGAATAAGAACCTATAGGATAATATTTCCCGTTGACCTAGAATCATGTTTGGCAAGTAGCAATGTCTTATAGCACAATTAAAAATCCGAAAAATCAGAAAACTGTGAATTTCTGGTTAATTACATAACAAAAAATTAAAAAGTGTTTGATCGGTTTTTTTTGTATTAAAAATACCTATAATCTAAGATGATGTTAAAATTAACATACCTTCAGGAATAGATCTATTAAGAAATACGGGTTCACCGCTAAAATCTTTCAAGTTTCCCATTTGGTCGAAATACACGGTAAGGTTCCCGAGGTACTTTGTAAAACAAGCCGCGGTTACTATCAACACCTATTAATGAAACATAATAAAACTAAAAGAAATAAAATAAATTAACTTAAACAAACAAAATATTTAAATTTCAATGTCGTTGATAAAAAGACTCAGATCAGCGAGATGATTCGCTAACTCAGTGTTCAACACTGAATGAAAGGCACCGAACTCATTTGACGTTGGTTGGCTCTTGATTGTTGATGAGTGATATTAAAATAATTGTTCGTAGGAAACCTTCAAGGGCTTAAAAATAAATGTCAAAGGAGCTTGGTGGCTATCATTCAGCGTTGATCACTGAGTTAGTGAATCACCCGCTTGATCAAGATTGACTGAAATATAAAATGTTTTATATTGGTTCGGCCCCATTATTGTAATTCGGCAAATGAATCGTATCACTCCAATAATTTAGGCTAACCCGAGTTAAGTTCGGTGTTGAGTCAGAATTTGCCGAATACCACAGAAATCCAAATCTATGCCGAATACTAATAGTGGAGCCTTACCATCAGTGTATTTAAATCACAACCATAATATTTATGAACGTTTCAAAAGACCAAGGTCTTTCACCGTGAATAAATAAAACTTTGACTTTCATCATTCTTACTTCATGATCTGGATTTGCTTCAGATTTAACCAGGACAGGATATGGTCCAGCAACGTGCTCCTTGCTGGGTGAATCGCCATTCCAGAGAAGGCTGTGGGAGTGCCCGCCTATTATCACGTCGATATTTTCACCGACTGAGCTCGCTATTTCCCTGGAACATATTTTAGAGAAAGTATTAACTTAATACATAATTACCCATCTACTCGTAATGATACAAAAATATCTCGATATACCTCAAACGATACATACATCGATTTTCTTGTCGAAGTTTGGTGCCAGTTAAATAGTTCGAAATTACCAAATTATTAGTAAACTGCTTAAAACAAACCGATAGTAACTTTTATCCAAAAACATTATACCTACCTATGTAAGCTATCTACTATAGAGCAGTTTACCTACTCTTGTGTGCAATATTCTTCAAACCTGTCACTCTCCGACCTTCACAACTCTATTTCCAATGTCTTAAAAACAATCGATACTAATATAAAATAAACGAAAGTGCCTATCTGTCTGGAACCCTCGTAGCTTTAGTTTTAAGTTTGTGTAATTAATGACTAGCTAGGGGTGGCTCTGAAATCAATGCTACCATTCTATTATCAACATCTTATAAATTCAAAAGTTGCCAATCAAAGAGTGTAAAATGGTGCGGTCTATTTTTTGAATAAATGGTTTTGACTGTATGGGTTACCTTTTCACAGGTTACGACTCCAATTTTGATACTTAGGAGGTACCTATAAAGATAGCTTGCATCCTGGATTCGGACATAGGAAAGTTTCTATCCAGATAAATTAAAAAGTTAAAAAGATTTTTAAAAATACTAAATCCACGATGTCGAAGTTGCGGGCATCTTCTAGTATTAATCAAATTGTATTAATTTTCATATACCTAGCTTATTGATATCAAATGGCTAGTTTAGTTTTTACAAAAAAATATACCTAACTAATGATATGATATTCCATCTCCTCTATTTCTACCTACCTTTGCAATTTGCATAAAGAAAAATGTACTAGGTAGAAGATTCTCCCAAAACTGTTTGGTTTGAAACCATATAAATGCGATATAAATAAATAACAGTAAATTTCTCATTTCATCTTATATCCTCAGAAATTTTATTCTTCAACATGATATGAGAATATGAGATCTTCTACGGATATGAGAATATTTCAAGATTTATTTCATAAATCATAGGGTTAGAGTATATTGGCATAAAGGATTCTTTATTCGTATGCACCTTAATCAGCTAGATGATAGGTTTATCGGAAAATATGAGAGATAGCTAAGTACCTACTGTCTTTGCATTTAAATCACCGACAAGTCAACCGCAACGAATAAAATGCTATTTTAAAATATTATGCTCGAACAATTCTCATTTAGATGGAAATCGTTGCTGTAAAGTTAGAAGAAGTTTTATATGCAGTGAGAATTTAAAACCAAGTAGGTACCTTCTTGTTTAAGTATTTTGTGTTCACACACTTCAAGTTTGACCCGTTTTCAATATTTGCTTTAATCTCAAATTATTTGTATACGATATTAAATAAAACATATTATTATGTTTATCATTTATTCATTAACGAATCATTTGCAATATTTTACGATTTTGGGAAGCTTTTTATTGAAAATTATAAATACAACTACTTTAAATTTTAATGTTTTAATATTATGTGCGTAATGGGTCTTTAACCTAAATTCCTCATCAAAACAAGATTGGATATACTTTATTTCCTCAATGGAAAAAAAATCAAAACCGCTCCAAATATCTAGATCTTTTAGTTTTAATCGGATTTCTTAAAATATCGTGTAATTCTTTCTTCTTTACTATACCTAAGTAGTTTGATTTTTATCCCTTTTTTGCTATTTCTTTCTATATTTTTATTTGCTTGAAAGATTTTGCAAAGTTCTTACTTGTCAACTGGAAGCCCGCAGTGAGATAGCACCAGAATTATATCAACTCCCTGATCTGTCAAATTCTGTGCCTCTCTTTGTACTGTTGCTATCGGATCCAAAAACTTCACTTGGTCAGGATTTGATGACGTCTGTTAACAAACATCAATATGAGGAAGAATTTAATAAATAAATAATTTGTGTAGGTAGTAATTCCCAATTATTTATCCCTATTGATAAAGTTACGATTTAAAGTTTTAATTTACCCTTGTTTCTGTTGTTGTAAGTCCAATGATTCCTATTCGTCTTCCTTTTCGTTCTAATATAATATGTGGTTTATATAACCCATTTAGCGAAGGTTCTAAACTAGTGTCAATATTCGCTACTACTATAGGCGCTTGGAGTGCCGCAAGGTAAGGTGCTAGGCCCGCTACACCATCATCGAATTCATGATTGCCGATGGTCTGAAAATAAAATAAAAAAGAAGAATTTAATAAAATGGTTCTCGACTTCTCAGGTCAGTAGAATACCAGGTCAGTAAAGCTAAATCTTCTATCTTTGCTAAATCGTTAACGCACATCATTATATTTTATTTAAATACATTACGAACAACATTGATTTGTTTTCTAGATGAACTTGATAGATGATTGGACTTTGAAAAATCTTGGGACAGCTCTTTGATTTTCCGGGATAAAAAGTAGCCTAGGTACGTCTATCCACGGGATGTAAGCTAACCTATTCAAAATATTTTAATATTTTAAACTTACCTATATCTGTACGTATCTACAATATTGCTAAAGATCTACTTTTCCGAGGCTAGACAGCAAATAAAAACATATTATTGTTAGCATCTAACAGCTATAGATAGCAACGTAGATATAGATGTAGAGAAATCGATCAATTGAATTAACCAAGGTTTTAAATGAAAAAGTCACCTCAGCAAGCAAAGGTTGTTGAAATAATGACATTACGGATACTTAAAGCGGAATTTACATTACGAAATTAGTGGCACTAAAGTAGTTTCACGAAATTAATTTTAGTATCAGTGATGCATGCATTACGAAATTAGACGTTTAGAGTGCAATTGATAAATGAAATTAATGTTGTGAAACTACTTTCGTGCCACTAATTTCGTAATGTAAATTCCGCTTAAGCGAAGTTTCACTAGCGCGCTCTACGGCGCTCTCCATACAAACGTAAGTACGATCAAACTCAATGCTGGAGCCTACTTGCCCTACTTCTTCTTTTCTATTTTAGACTGCATCGTCAATTACCAGCAAATAAGATCACAACCAAGGATTAAGTTGTCATCACAATCCATTATTATAAATGAAAAGTGTGTTGGTTTGTTAATTTGTCCTACAATCACGCCGCAATGGAGCACCGAATTGACGTGAATTTTTGAATGCATATACAGTTACCTAAAGAGTGACATAGGCTTCTTTTATCCTGGAAAATCAGAGTTCCAACTGAAATCCACGAAGATGAAGTTGCGGGCATCATCTAGATTATAGTAGAAAAGATACGACCAAATGAAAATACTAACATGAGCGTCATTGGGTAGCAAATTGATAAACTTCTGTGTGACATTCCATTTCAGTAACGTGTACCAATAGGTGCCCTGAAAAGTGTCTCCAGCATCCAAGAGTAAGGCACCAGGCTTCTCTTTGAGCAGAGTCTTGATCTCGTAGTAAAGACGAGCGAAACCTCCTAAACACAAGGTATCGTTGGATTTGCATACTGGAAAAGATATGGTTGTTTCTTCAAATCTGCAAACAGAGTCAGAAAAGGTCATATTTAATCAGGTGAAAAATATATTCATCAATTCATTCAATATATAAATAATTTCATCAAGAACAATGCATTGCCGACCACTACTGACTACTGAGGCACTAGGTCTTCTGTGAGATAAAATGGCTTTAATGCCATAGTCTGCCACATTGGCCGAGAGCAGATTGGAAAACTTCACACATCTTTGAAAACATTACCGAGAAAATTAAAAAAAAATTGTTTCGAACTCTATATCGATATCTTATGCTTTGTTCGACTAGAATTTTAAAAATATTCAAATAGGTATATTAATGTACAGACAAGTGTAAATTAAAAATTTATAACACCCCCGAAAAGTGAAGGTTACAGTAACTAGAAAAGAGCTGATAACTTTCAAACGGCTGAACCGATTTTCTTGGGTTATAGCTAAGAACACTCTCGATCAAGACACCTTTCAAACAAAGAAAACTAAATTAAAATCGGTTCATTAGTTTAGGAGCTACGATGCCCCAGACAGATACACAGATAAACACGTCAAACTTATAACACCCCTCTTTTTGGGTCGGGGGTTAAAAATAGAAATCATCCAGATACCTACAGTTTTATTCTAAGTTTAGATTTAACTCGCGTCAATGTCATTGTCATGATTTTGTTTGTTGCTTCGAAACCTCCATGGCTAATTTCAGAGATCGAAAAACAAAGTGGGCAAAAAATATGACTTTGTCTTATCTTGTTTATCAAATATATATCAAAGAGGTCAATAATCTTGTACCTGTCTACAACTACTACATACAAGATGAGGATATCACAATATTATCACACGATCATGGAAAATTTTACGGGAAATCTATTGTATTAGAATTCATTGCTTAAAAACATAATAATTACTAGCTGATGCCCGCGACTTCGTTGGCGTGGTTGTAGTTTTTTTTTAAATCCCGTGGGAACTCTTTGATTTTCGGGATAAAACGTAGCCTATGTGCTAATCCAGAGTATAATCTATCTCCATTCTAAATTTCAGCCCAACCCGTCCAGTAGTTTTAGCGTGAAGGAGTAACAAACATACACACACACACACACACATACAAACTTTCGCCTTTATAATATTAGTGTGAAGTGTGATAACCCGTCCTAACTAAAATTAAATATTGACCATCTTCATAAATGCAGCAATGGCTCACTACTGAGAACTGGTCTCCTATCAGAATGAGAAGCCACTACGTTAAGTGCGAATAGGGAGACTTCTCACACCTTTGAGATGATTATGGAGAACTCTCAGGCAAGCAGGTTTCCTCACGTTATTTTCCTTCACCATTAAAACAAGTGTTATATAATTGCTTAAAACCACCGTAAAATGCACAAAATTCCGAAAAATTAGAGGTGCGTGCCTGGAATCGAACCGAAAAGGAAACGGACCCGACAACGCGGACGCTTAGGTAACCACTAAGCTATTACCGCCTAAATATTTACTATCTAAGTATATCAAGTATAGTATATTTTTTCTTTTTTCCAAGCACAAATTTATACTTAACTAGCTGATACCCGCGACTTCGTTCGCGTGGATGTAGGTTTTTTAAAATTCCCGTGGGAACTCTTTGATTTTCCGGGATAAAAAGTAGCCTATGTGCTAATCCAGGCTAGCATCTATGTACATTCTAAATTCAGCCCAATCCGTCCAGTAGTTTTTGCGTGAAGGAGTAACAAACATACACACACACACACACACACATACAAACTTTCTCCTTTATAATATTAGTATGATTACGTTGTTTTTAATTTATAATTATAATATTAAATTTATATTTAATTACGTTATGCATTTAGATTCTAGAAAGTAAATTAATAGTTTCAAGGATTCGGCAATAAAAAATTATTGTTGCTGTAAAATTAACCGGGAAGTATGTCATAACAATGTCTGCACCAATTTCATGGATCGGAAAACATAGTAGGTAAAGGATAACAACAAAAATCACAAAAGATAAATTTATCTCGTTTATCGCTTTCAATGCATCAACGGAAGTGTATTTTTGATTACTTTGTAGAATAGAATAGAATAGAATAGAAATATTTTAGTCGCAAGCTTATTTAGGTACGGTTCTTTATTCTAGTCTGTTTGAAGTACTTTGTAGAATAGAATAGAACAGAAATATTTTAATCGCAAGCTTATTACGGTTCTGTATTCTACATAGTTTGCCTAGTAAGCAGATCACCAATTTTCTTCTAGGTAACTAAAGAATATTTTGTCTGACAAAAATTAAATTGTTGTAAATATATACAGGAAGGCTACTATATTAATAAGTACCTATTTCCTTAAATTTTCTCGAAGCTAATCGCGTGATTTTAAATTATAAATTGCTTGTATTGCCCTTTTTATATAATACAAAAAATTTCCCAATATGCTCGTTTACTTTTTGACCCTTTACCTACCTACCTAGTTTAGGTATGTACACCTTGAAACTTCTTTTTAATTTATCGAAATTTATATCTAGGCTTTGCCCACAACTTTATCCGCGAGGGCTTAGGTTTTCTTAATTGTGAAGAAATCCCTTGTTTTTCCGCGAAAGATTACTTCTTGTTTAGTTATCTAATTGCCTCTACTTCAATTCAAAATATTATTCTAACATTGTCATAATTTAGGTAGCTGCTTACTATGTTTTGTGATAAAATCAAAAACTAAAGCCTTCATCTAAGCTGCTCTGGTTGTTTTTGCGTGATCTCGCAAAAATTCTCTTCAAAAATCTCGTGTCAACAATTTTATTCAACTCCACAGCTAAATAAATCTATAAATATTTTGTCATACCTCCTATTTTAAATTATTCTATATAAGTAAGTTAACTTATAATAATTAATTTTTCATTTAGATAATTAGTGATTTCATTCGCGTTGAGCTTTTTGATTTTCAATTACGGCCATTCCGGGATAACAAATGTACCTATCCTATAACCGTCTCCAAGATAGAAGTGATTGAGTATTTCTGTTCCAAACATGAATTAGCAGTTAGTAGCAGAAAAGGTAACAGACAGACATACACATTTCTGTATTAATAAGGGCTAGTTTTAACATGGATAAGCTTAGAATCCCGACCAAAGTGGTAACAGGTCCAGCTGTTGATAACAAAACACCTTCCTCACCTCGCGTGAAAATCATTGTAATGCACTATATCCAATCTAAACAAGTCATTTTTTAACACCGCGCCGTTCACACAAACACTAAACACCAAAGAAAATACCGCAATCAATAAATACATTTCAATTAAACAAGCGCTTGTTTTACGCTAAAAAATTATCATATTATTCTGTTAACGTAATAAAGTGTGAAACAAAATTATACGTCTGCTCTAACTGTGTGATTAAGTACTACTAAATTATTCACCACGTGAACTCGTGAGCAAGTGCATAGTCAAGATTGACAGATTATGGTTGGTCCACATTTGGGGGTATCTAAACACAAGGCCATATTTTCAGCAGATCAAGTTGCTTTGTGGCATCTATACGTCCTCTCAGTGTAGGTCAAAATCGGTGAACTGGATATAAGACAATTTTTTGCTATTTTAACCCCCGACCCAAAAAAAGGGGTCTTATACCTAAGTTTGACGTGTGTATCTGTGTATCTGTCTGTGGCATCGTAGCTCCTAAACTAAGGAACCGGTTTTAATTCAGTTTTTTGTTTAAAAGGTGGCTTGATCGAGAGTGTTCTTAGCTATACCTAATCCAAGAAAATCGGTTCAGCCGTTCGAAGGTTATCAGCTATTTTCTAGTTACCGTAACCTTCACTTGTCGGGGGTGTTATAAATTTTTAATTTGCTCTTGTTTATTTTATTGATATGTCCTTTAATTACTAACTAGTTGACTCGCCTGGCTTTGCACGGAGAGCCTAACTATGCCATAGACAAAAAATATGTAGAGGTGATAAATTAGAATAAACCTTCATCTCCCGTATTGAATTGAACTGAGAAAAGATAGGTACCTACCAATTTTTTTAACAAAATCGAGCCTTGTTTACTTATCAACAAATTTAAAAAATTACTTACATTTTATTTTCATTATTTTATTATTATTGCAAATTGGTATTTTATTCTTAATCGTTTCTAGTAAATAGGTTGGTATGTTGCATGGTCTAAGATAAATAGATCCTGTATTATCATAAAGGGAAAGGGAACTCGGAGCTTCTTAGTGCAGAATAACATTGACATTCTTGACATAGCACGTGGAACAAGTCTTTGCAAAGATACTGGCGTTTGCCCGCGACTTTTTCTGCGCGATAACAGCCTTGACATTGAGGAATGTCTAAGCTTTCTATCAGCGAAAAATTTCGGGATCGAATAATTCAGGAGAATAACCCGAGTGCATACTAACAAACTAATAGATTTAATTTAAGTTCTTTAGCTTAGTACTTATAGACTAACAGCTAGCAGCTATCATTTCTAAGTAACTATAAAAGCGTTTAGATATTATTAATAAGTATGCTACGCTATCATTTCTTAGTAGAGTACCTATTAAAGTTTATGATAATCATATCAGAAATATAAATCAAAATACTATTCCTAGATTTAAATGCTTGTGCGCATTCGGATAGGTAGGTACAATGAATTGTCTCAGTTTAGATCTAAATGTGCGATTTATCGGAAATATAAATGAAAATAGCTAAATAAGTATATTATTCCTAGGTATGCTTGTGCGCAATTCAATGCTGCAGATTTAACCCCCATAGTAATAAGAGGAGTGTTACAAGTTGATCATCATTAGCGATTTTTCAAATGAACTTTTTTGAAAAATGTAATATAAGTACCTAATATTTTCATTTGACACTGCCCATGACCTGGTTTATCTGATAATTTATTTATATAATAATCATTATTATATTATTATGAATAACTAACAGTATTTATTTATTATTATTACTTCTTAGAAGATAACACCGTAGGTATATTGCGAAAGAAATAAAACGTGATGTAATTGGTACCACATTCATAATCATCTTGATGATCAACCTATCGCCGGTCCGATAAACTGAGCTCAGGTTTTCTTAACAGACACGACAGATGGACAGAGGACAGACGGACAGACAGACAGGCAGACACCAAAGTCCTATAAGGACTATAAAGATCCTATAAGGGTTCCGTTTTTTCCTTTTGAAGTACGGAACCCAATCAACAATTGCTTAAGTAAATTATTATTTTTATGTCATAGACGCATGAGTAACAGAGATAACACAAAATCCTAATTATCTCACGTACCCACTTACCTAAGATGTCTAGTTTTATATTTTATATTGTGCTCTTTATTTCCACCGCAACGGTTTTGGCCTTGCACTAAGAAAGGAAAATTAACATTATTATAATAGACAGCTGTGCCTTCAATATAAAATAAGTTCCTAAGTTTTTTCCTGTTTTGAATCCATGTTTTTATCAAGTAATCTAACCACTATTTTATCATTGTCAAGTAAAGTTGATCGCACACTGTGGAGCCGTATAAGCAACGTATTTTACATTACAGATACGGGTTAAGGTGGAAGCGACGGGCCGGCCCGCGAAATTCAAATTAAATTGGTTGGTGGTTTGTTTAAGAAATTAGTTCTAGTATCGACTAATGTGTCAGAATTAGTCGATGCTACAGCTAATTTCTTAACCTGGACCCTTTCAAGTAAAGATTTTTATATAAACCTGTGAGGATGATACTGCCATTGTCGCAATTGAAAATGCCATAAGCTTACGTTGTCGTATTAGTTTAAAAAATGCGAAGAACCAAATTAAATTTGAATTTCGCGGGCAGGCCCGTCTCATGACCTTAAAGACTAGACGTTGCGTCGCATCGTTTGCATTTAGGTATTCGGTGAATTCACTAGTATCTAAGATAAATAAAACATTTTTAATGAATAAATACTTATTCATTTATTAAATAACATATAATATTGTACTATAAAAATGAAAAACAGCCTATTAAAACATGTATAATGTACAAAAATATTATTCTAAGAATTAACAACTAATCGGCCGTCCTTAGATACATTAATTGGCGAATGATTATCAATGTAAGTTTCTAAAACTTTCTGATCGCGGCTGGCGGCGACTTCGACGTTCCTTTTGCCATCTTTGAACATCTAGAAACGAAAAAAGTTATAGCTTAAAATACAGCACACAACTTAACACATTAGGCTGTGTATAGGCCGGTCTTGTAATAATTTATAATATAGCCCAGCCGTATCTCATATATATTTTTAGCCGAGTCTTGCAGATAATTTCAACCACCCAATCAGCCAGGCTGTCGAAATTCACCGATAATTATTGTAGGTTCATCTAGCAGCCTGTATTGTAACCAGCAATTTTTTTTTTCTTTGCATTAAAACTATAAGTTCTCAAAAATACAAGACTCTCCTGGCGCGTGGCCAAAATTGGAACTAAAGCCGCCATCTTGAGAAGTGCACTTGTTCATAGTTCGCTGTATCGGCATAAAGCTACAACAGCGCCCTCACTCAAGTGCCAAGAGAGCCTTGTCGGACTGTACTTAAGTATTTCTCACCGTAAATCCGTCTCCACCGCCAGCCAAAAAGGCCGGCGCGACGACATGGTAGTACACTGAAGAGTCCAGTGGCACGCTGGAGTCTCGACTGTTGCCGACGGACACTGATGTCAGACGCTGGCCTTCTGGCAGCGATACATTGTATGTCACTTGAAGACCTGTGGACGAAAAACTTGTATAGAATAATCCAACCCACAAAAACATTTATGTCTCGACGCACAGTCCACAACAGTTAAGAAACTTCTAATGAAACGTCTAGGCTTCGACGTCAATAACAGGCACCAATGTTAGTAGCCCTAAAATAGGACTATTTTTCTTTGATTTTACGTCACCATAGTCTAATATTTGACATTTCGTCGAACAGGATCAAACCGAGAGTTCCCTCACTCTAGTTCACTCTGCTCGAGGTGAATTGCATTTTTTTTTAAATTAAACGCTTGGCTGCAATCAGACCAGCTGGTAACCGACTATGCAGCCTAATATGGAGCGCACTTGCCTAAAACATATTATCTATCCACTCTTGACTTGAAGGTGCCCATTAAAATTGGAGGGGAAAACTGATGCTACAAGGGCATTCCCACCGATCAGGGAAGACGTTCCATATCCTAGCGGTTTGAATTAGAGACGAGGGTTATATCAAAAGCGTGACAACGTGGAAGTTGCATTATCTCAGTTATAATAATTATTACTTATTACAATCATTGCGATAGCCACAGTTGTTGTTTAACTGAGTAACGTATATTATTAGGTTGCTCCAAATATACTTACATTTCAATGTTTAAACTATCGTGAGGAATTTGTACCGGCTATACTCATTTATTTAGTCGATGTAAGCCCGGCTAGTTTCAAACTCATCCGGGGTCCATTTTCATAGGAACTCGATAATTACATTGTACGAGCATAGGTCCCTAAGCTCAGGCACTATAGAACTTTCCATACAACACTTAGGTATACACGAGAGCATAAAAAGCACTTTTATCTTCTTACAACCAGCATAAAGAAGAACTTTACTAGCATGAGAAGTGAAAGATACCTGAAACTTGCAGCACATAGGGTCCTTTGAAAGGATTCATAGCCCAAGCGTCAGATACGCCCCTTTCCAGCGCCAATAGAACATCCTTGCCTTGAAGCTCGAACAGCTCCACCCGGTCGTTGAAAGGCAACAGCTCGACAATGGTACCTTTAGTTATTGCTGAAAGTAATATAAAACTAATATTAATTATAAAGTTTTTTTTATAATACCGTACTCCAATAGCTAAAAAAAGGAATCCTTAAAGGATCGTTGTCTGCCAATACGCACTTGGCCAGCGTGTTGGACTAATATTAGCCAAACCCTTCCCATTCTGAGATTTGATTTGATTTTGAAATTATGAGGATGATAGAAAAATTATTATAAAGTTTTCGAGTTAAAAATAGTGACATTGGACACAAATACTTACGTCCACTAGGTATCGGAGCTCTGATGTTGCCACGCTGAACAAACGATATGTAATGGAACTCCGGATGTAAGGTCTTTGCCTGTATAAATATAATATTAAATAAACTAGCGGTTCACAGCAATAAAAAGTAAATAGTGAATATTATGACGCCTAAACAAGCATACAATTTTATTGACGAATTGACTGCATATTTTGTAAGTAAAGGAGTTCCTTCTAGGAGTCGCTACTAGGTGACTCCTAGGTTTTAAGTTAACTGTGCTTCCATTTCAAATCATTCCATATCATTCAATAGAGCCTCGATAGCTCAACCGGTAAAGGAGTGGACTGAAAACCGAAAGGTCGACGGTTCAAACCCCGCCCGTTGCACTATTGTCGTACCTACTCCTAGCACAAGCCTGACGCTTAGTTGGAGAGGAAAGGGGAATATTAGTCATTTAACATGGCTAATATTCTTTTTTATGTTGCCATTTCGATTACAGAAGATATTGCAGTCAAAGCAGGCCGCGCTCACTTGGTGACGTGACCCGAGAACAATGTGCATGCGATTCATCGCTAATTTCGTTCATAACGCGTGATGACTTACTTCTACCCCTTTAAGACCCCATCCCAAACAGCCGTAACTTCAATGCGTTCCACTTACTGTGTTGTAAGGGTAAGTGGAGCGAAGTGGAGCGGAGCGGACTCGTGAGTTTTTAACCTGCTCAAAATTACGGTCTAGGTCGGTGATGTCCGTTAGTTCAAACACGTAAATTAACATTTTTAATCGTGTGGGAACTTTTTGATTTCCGGGAGTAAAAGATAGCCTATAGCCATCTCCGGGATGCAAGCTATCCCTATACCAAACCTTTTCAAAATCTGTTAAGCCGATGGGCCGCGAAAATCTTGCAGACAGTCAGACCACCAAACTGTGTGGATTGAATACGTTTTCACTCTTGTAAACTCGCTCATAAGAAAACAATTAATAATTACTTACATATTCAGCCATGGAGTCCACCAGCAGGTCCCCAAGAGCGCACTCTCCAAACACACAGTCCTCGAGGTTAAGTGTAGTTTGACTCTCGCCTATCACCTCTTGCTCCGCCCTGTGGACCAAGTCGGCGTATGGTGCTAGTCTTGCTTTAATCTCCAAATCTGTGAAAACAGAATACAGATAGGTAGTATTTTAAAACAAGGATTAGTGATTACCTAATTAATATAACGATGCAATCTGTAAATCGCAAGTTTAGTGTAAGATCAAATTGCCATTTACGTTGACCTATGTCTCTATACCTTTCCAGTCCAATACCTTTTAAACAGCTATGAGAGTGCAACCGAACAATTTAGGAGATATCGCACCTCCCTGTTTCATACCTCTTCAAATTGGAATCGGATTTGTTTATTGTTCTTGGACTTGAAAGGACATTGAGACGACGCTGGAAATAAGCTCAAGGCTTGGATATATCACTGCAGAGAATCCAAATTCCAATATAGTCCAAATCTCAACAGAATTGAAAGCTTTGTCATGGTCCATAAACGCTAGATAAAGGGGAAGATTATACTCCTACTCTTTGGTTTTCTGTATAATGTCTGCCATAAGTTCTGGATGTAGTTCAACTAAACCAATTTAGACAATTTAGAAACCTGTCATTGTTGCTGTGAGTTAGAACACCAGAAATTTGCCACAATAATAATATATTATCCATCTAGTTGAAGTATAAGTCGAAGATCATAGGATAGTATAGTCAGTAGGGACGTACTTCTTTGGCTTGAAAGTTGAAACCCACGATAATCATGTAGGTAGACACCTTTTTTGCTGTATCTTTACAATGATAAAGTTCGGGCAAAATATGTAACTACCTACCTGGTCAAATCTGAACACGAAGCATATGACTGCGCTTTGTACAAAAACAGATCCAGCCAGGCTAGTGTATATAATCCATAGTCTGTGGTCTGCGCAAACGACCATGTTGCAACTTCAGATTGGACAACTTTTTTGGAATAACTGTATATACTTAAAGAATTAAATTTTACCTTCTGGTTCATTCCTATCGAGGAAAATCGGTCCGCCCTCCCATTTGATGTAGTCCCCGCAGTAGTTGAAATAAACTTTCAGGTTGCCCATGTACTTGGTGTATGCTGATGCTTGGACTATCACTACCTGCAAACGGATAACGTTCGAATAGGTACTAGGGACTTCAATCTTGATATACCTAGCAAGCACCACAGGCGCGCGGGCTGCATGCGCTGTGAAGATAAATGAATGGCACTCTATGGAGTGAAATGGGTGTGCGGCGGATGCTTATTGTACGAGTATGTCGTTCCATAGTTCGCTTGATCAGCGTCGGTCGCTTTCTATACCAGTAAATAACTAAACAGTAGGTAAGTAACTAAAACTCTTTACTGAAATTGCAACAATCCCTCCATCACATTTATCTGTCTGTACACGCTAACCTCAGGAGAAACCTATCTACGTATTAAATATTAAGTTTTCCGCACGATTCGAACCTTGCGTCTCATTAGGTAATAACGCCCAGTGTGCCTTTAACCTCGAGGCCACGGTATCCTTTAATGCCGATGTATCTAAAGCCAATCTATGCTCTGTGAATGTCATCTAATAGCGATAAATTACAATTATCCTTTCATACTTAATATGTTTAGACGTTTATGCCCTGGTGTTGGTCCTTTAGCCGGTGAAATCCCAGCTAAAATACCAAAACCTGGGCACTAACTTGCGCCCCATCCGGGTAAGGAGGTCATACCTCGAGGCCCGTACTCTCGCTTGGCCATTCCGGCCAAACGGAGAAGACCTGCACTGTTTATGATTAGACAAAGGACTGGTTCCTTAGACTTAGTTCCACTAACACAACCACAGAACAACGAAGACGCTAAGCACCTCCCCAAACTTGAGAGCGGACTAGATTCCGGTAAAATCTAAAAGGATTATACTCAAGTATAAAAGGTTTAATTAGGTACCTTATGTTTCTTGTTAGCGGAGGACTCAATAAACACTGGGTAAGGCCCTGCCACCTCTTCACCACTGGGAGCCGGTCCGTTCCAGAGCAAAGAATGTGAATGACCACCAACTATGATGTCTATGTGCTCGCCGCAGTCCTGTGCGATTTTTCTGTAAATCATTTAGTCATATCAGAATTTTATATAATAGGTAGGTATCTAGTTAGGATTACTATCACAACAAGTGTAAATTAAAAATTTATAACACCTCCGACAAGTGAAGGTTACAGTAACTAGAAAAGAGCTGATAACTTTCAAACGGCTGAACCGATTTTCTTGGATTTTTTTTTGGATTATAGCTAAGAACACTCTCAATCAAGCCACCTTTCAAACAAAACAACTAAATTAAAATCGGTTCATTCGTTTAGGAGCTACGATGCCACAGACGGATACACAAATACACACGTCAAACTTAAAACATCCCTCTTTTTGGGTCGGGGGTTAAAAATCGCAATAACACTTACTTGTCAATATCAAGACCGCAATGTGACAGTACAATGATAATATCAACTCCTTGATCATTAAGCTCTTTGGCTTCCCGCTTCACAGTTTCCAGCGGGTCAGTGAACTCCACATCACCAGTCGACGATAAAATCTGCAAAAGTAATAAAATAGTATTTGAAGACGTCATTCAAGGCTCTAGTTTCTTATTCTTATATATAAAAATCAATGTTTGTTTGTTTGTCCTTCCCTTGAATATTTTGTTACAATAAGAAGAAGCGTCGTCTTCTTATCTTAATGGAAGATGAAATAAAATATAAATGATCTTAGAACGTATTATGTTTAGATAACAGAGTTGTCAACATCTTATCAGACTATTGAAGGATGAATGCATGATTGAAATATGCTAATCATATGCTAATATTGTACACCAAAAGATAATTAATGCAATTAATATGCAAAATATAAAGAGTATTTATACCTAAGTCCATCCATGAATATAAACTTAAAAATGAAATCAAAAAATCATAGCTCTCATAGATGTCCTAAAATACCTGATCTCTGCACCAGAAAATGTCAGTTTCTGGTTTTCAAGTTTCCACCAAAAATTGCTTTTCTATTCAATGTCAAGGAACTCATGACTGCGATCTCGTTATGATGTCAGAAAAGGCATTATAATAATAATCATGACTAATACTCCCCTTTCCCCTCCAATTAAGCGTAAAGCTTGTGTCAGGAGTGGGTACGACAATAGTGCAACGGGTGGGGTTTGAACCGCCGACCTTTCGGAATTCAGTCCGCTCCTCAACCGTTGAGCTATCGAAGCTCTCATAAAAAACCCTTGAGAGTTAATATCTATCGTACTAAATGGTTCGATTATCCAGAGAATGTTCGTTAGCAATTATTAACGTAGCAATGAAGTCTTACCTTAGTGTCTGGAGTGATAAGTCCTATAATACCAATTTTCCTCTTCTTCCGCTCTATGATGATGTGCGGTCTGTACAAGCCTTGTAAGATGGGCTCTTTGCTACTATCCATGTTGGCTGCAAGAATTGGTGCTTTTAGGGCTCTCAGGTATGGCGCCAAGCCTTCTGGCCCGTCATCAAACTCATGGTTGCCGATTGCCTGAAAATATAGTTTCACTATTTTAGGTCACCACTCACCATCAACTTTTTTTTTATTCGCTATAGGTAAGCGTTTGACCGCAATCACACCTGATGGAAAGTGATGATGTGGTCTAAGATGGGACGCGTTTACCTAGAAGGTGCCTATTCACTCTTGTTTAAGGATACCCGGATTGTAATTGGTAGGAAACACAGATCGCGGAAGAGTATTCCAAACATGGCTAAGCCATGCGTATGAGGAATGAAGACGCAAAAAGTTTCGTGCGTGTAGATGGAATGTCGACGACATAAGGATGGAAACTCGCCCGACGTCTTGCGGTTCGGCGGTAAAATGGTGAAGGGGGGACAAGATCGAAAAGTTCCTGTGCACACTCTTCTTCCGAGTGCCCTAAAATCGTCGGTCCTAGGCCGACGTCTTTAGGTGCCTTTACATTACATATAACACGTACCTATATCAAAGATACTACATCCTACATTACTACATATACTTCTTTTTTTATTAAGAAAATATAACAATAAAACTTAAAGCTAGCCTTATCTGATTACTATACAAATCATGACCGCGGGGAATGGTGCCAAGAATAGGTACTGGCTGCATTTCCACGCTGGACAGCCAGGCTGATCCGTTGCGCAAAAAATGAGCCAGCCCTTCTGTCACCCGATGAGGATATTAAACGCGGTGAAATGTCTCGTAAATTTTTTTTAGTACTAAGACTCCATGGTCTCCACGGCAAACGGAACAAAAAAACTCTCAATAAGAGAGGCATACTTGCGCGGCTTGCCGTTTTCAGCCATTTCTGCTGCAGCTCCCGGTCTTGATGCTACATTACTTAGTAGGTAAGTGATCAAAAATGTCTTTGTGCAGAGGTAAATCTTCGTACCTGACCTATGTAAGATACTCATAGGTATTCATTTATCCGGACAAAGAGCGTGTGAATCGTCCAGTCTTAACAATATACTTTTGAGTTATAAACTGAATGTATAACACATTTCCGTTTGTAAATTGCATAATGGCTTGCAGTCATTACGTAGTTAAGTTGTTGGTAATATTGAACGAGTGGGAATCATTTTATACCTAATGCTTCAAGAAAAAATATTCAAATGAAACTAAACCTGATTGTCCTCAAAGTGCAAGGGTATTTGAGGATGGAGAACAGTAGGTACGACAAGAATACGACACGACTCCGATAAGTTACACATACGACATAGTGTTATTGAATACGACTAGACAAGAGTAGGACAAGAGTAGGACAAGAGTAGGTACGACAAAACGACAATGTCAAAGTCAAATCATTTATATTCAAATTGGGTAGCATTGACACTTTTTGATGGTCAGTTTTGAATTTGTAAACTTGAAACTAAAGCTACGAGGGTTCCGAACGCCCAGGTCTGATAAGAGCCCACAACCAACTCAGCCAAGTACCAGTTATCACTACTTCACAAATACTAAACTCGTTACTTACATGAGCATCGTGTTCCAAAAGGTTCATGAACTCCTGTGTGATGTTCCATTTGAGCAGCGTATACCAGTAGGTTCCTTGGAAGCTGTCGCCTGCATTCAGAAGTATAGAATTCGGTTTTTTCTGTCGTAGCGATTCGATCTTCTTGTAGAGTCTTGGAAAGCCGCCTAAGCAAGAGTTATTGTTCACCCGACATGTTGGAGTTTCTACTGACGTTTCTTCAAATCTACAGATAGAAAGAAGTGGTTAAATATGATAATACCTAATTGACGGTTATCCTACTTAGGGCCGGCGCACATAATATGGCGGAGCGTGGCGGAGCGCAGCGCAGAGCATACCCGCGAAGTTTTCTAATCGCGTGACACATTACGCGAATTTCAACCAGAGAATGCGCGAGCACGCGCGGGACTGCGCGCGGATGCGCGAGTATCCGCACGGATGCACAATTGATTTTAGATATTATTTCAATGAGGACAATGTCAATAATATTTTGACTGTGAAAAATGCTCTGCGCTGCGCTCCGCCATATATGCGCCAGCCCCTAGGTATAAATATCATTTAGTCATTTCGCCTGTTTGGGACTACAACGTGTTAATTCAAAAACTTTATATTTGAGAAATAACACGTTGTATTCGCAAATAGGTACTTAATTATGCGCTAAATTGTGAGTTATTTTTATCAGCAGTTTATTTAGTTTACCAGTACCGGCTCAAATCTGGTCTGACTGTGATAAACGTTAATTAGCATATATTTTTGTTACAACTGCTTTAAAATAAACAAGAGTAAACAAGATAAAGTTGAAAACTAAAACCCGACTGCGATCGTCTTAATAAACACTGAAATATTGGGGTAAAATTGTTTTTCTGTCGCTTGGTATATTTTAATGTTGTTGTACACTTACATTATTTCAGAATTTTCTCTTCTTTCATTTGACATTCCACTCGATACAATAGCAAAAAAAAATTTTTTTGAGACCTCCACTTTTCTTATTAAGTAACATCCGTGTCAATTTTTTTCGTATAAAATATTATACAACGAATTATTGACACCTCATTCATCAAAATCGGTCCAGTAGTTTAGACACTACGATGGAACACACAGAATTTGGATACAAACATACATACATGCACACATACATACATACTGCTGCTAAAACCATTACCTTTTGGCTTTGCCGCAGTCGGGTAAAAAAGGCTCGGCCTTTTTTACCCGACTGCGGCGGGCACGGTTTACATACTAGTAGATAATACGGCGATTTACGTAGACGCGGCTCTTCGATAATCCTTAGGACTTTTTTGGCGTTGGTTATGCAGCGACGTGGCGCATGCGCTGTCAATGCATATTATCTACTAACTGAATACAAGTTAATGAATGAGTCTACGCCACGTCTCATCCGCATAGCTATACCTACCATGTTTCACCTCTTGGAGTTATCTCCCTTCTTAGTATGCCAATCTATGCAGTTTGTGTTATAAGGTTCCTCTACTTCATACCTAAGTACTGTACTATACTATGACACTAAAATATTAGAGATCCGCACCTAAGACCTTTCGATATTCATTCCGTTCTTAATGGCACCATTGAAGCCTCACTTATAAGTAAATAGGTAAATAATCGTAAGTCGTAGGTTATAATTATTTCGTCAGGTCTTTAATATTATGCATCATTTTAGTATCGAAAGTACTTAGGTACCTACCTATCTACAAGTAAAAGGTTAAACTAGCATGTATCAGTATCAAGGTCGCGAATAAGTGTCCATGCACATTTTATTATGTGTAAAATTACCTAGTTAAGTAATATTTAATATCATCTTGGATAAGACACGTAGTAACTTACTTACCTACTAACTTCTTTACAATTTTTTTGATCAAGCAAAAGCGAGTGCGCGATGTTGAGACAACGCGAACGCAATCAACTTTTCGTAGGTGCCTATTACGTTTATTTTTGCAAAACTAACCAATATATTAAAAGAATACTGAATGGATTTGCAAAGTAGGTATGCCTTTACGTTGTTGTTTTTGTACATAGTTTATTTACGTTTTTAGCCTAGAGGTTTTAATGGTCTAGCCAAAGACCTACCATACTCGGTCTAGCATAACTTTCAAACCAAGGTAGGTATAGAAAATGAAGAGATAGTTATAGATTATAATAGGTAGATACCTATACTTATAGCACAAAATACATTTAGAAAAGCGCGTGGAGCGTAAACATAAAAGATTAGGTAGGTACGAGTACCTCCAATTTTGGTCATACCTACCTAGGTTTAATTATTCCGACTATTAACTACGTTAACGACCAAAATGTAAATGAAGCCAAAAATGACGAAAAAGATAAGTTATTTTTGATAATATTTGGTTTTCGCGATGGTATTGAACAGCAACGTTTTGGACATATAATTCTTTTATTTTAAAATTAATTTATGTTTACTTTTAGCAGAGATACAGGTAGGTACACCTGTTTCTATAGGTACAGTCTACAGATGTTTTTAACGATGAAAATAGCTTTTCAAAACAGCCTTTACATACGATTCACTTGTATAATTTCGGTAATTCTTATGATTTTCATTTAACCACAGACATAAACTAAACCTTAAACACACTAACGCGCGGTATTTTCTTAGCGTGACAGAAAATAACACACAACGCGCGCGTAGGTGTGTACCTACCTAGGCTATTAGTAACGTACCTACGATTAACACGTCCGGAAATGAAGCGCGTGACGACGAAGCGGTTTCAGTGATCCGGATCACTGATCGCCCTTAATTGGAAGCTCTGGTACCTAGATAATACCAGGCTTGATTTTAGGACGTACCTGACCTACCTATCAGATCCATACCTACAAATCCAGCCAAATTCGTCCAAACTACTCGCAATAAGACCGTGGACAGGTACAATTCGGGTACAATGGGTAGGTACAATAATCGCTGAGTCAACACTCCACATAGACGCAATATTATGAGCCAGGCCCAAATATTTCAATATTGCTTCCTTTTCTGCTTTCACTAGTAATCACTTGTCATCATGTGGAATAGTAACATTATAACAAAAACATGGATTTACATTTACATCGCTGCTATAATTACCTACTGATCGACGCGCTGAATGGCCAACTAACACTATGTCAGGTCAAATCCATAAAATTATGTATACGATTAATACAATCGTAAAATTGTATTTGTATCCCATGCCAGATCACTAAGTATTTAAGAAAATTATGGCATGATTTTAATGCCAAATAAATAAGAGATATTTTCAATTTTTATCATTTATTTTTAACCCCCGACCCAAAAAGAGGGGTGTTATAAGTTTGACGTGTGTATTTGTGTATCTGTGTGTCTGTGTATCTGTGTATCTGTCTGTGGCATCGTAGCGCCTAAACAAATGAACCGATTTTAATTTAGCTTTTTTTTGTTTGAAAGATGGCTTGATCGAGAGTGTTCTTAGCTATAATCTAAAAAAATTGGTTCAGCCGTTTAAGAGTTATCAGCTCTTTTCTAGTTTTCTTGTAGAAAAGAAGGTTAGATAACCGTTAGGTTCATAATAATATTATGTCAATTGACAAATGTCAAGCTGTCAAGGTGGACGTTGCCTAAATACATAATTATTATTTATTTGAAAATGATGTTTTGGAAAACTCAGATACTTTGGAATTTTGATCGTCGGGGGTGTTATAAATTTTTAATTTACACTTGTTCATCTTTAGATAGAGCTGTGAGAAAGATAAGGAAAATAAGAACACAAAAAGCTACGGGGAAGTCCTTATAGTATTTCAAGAACATACCTGGCATGAAAATCATTGTAATGAATAATATTCAACTCGTACAATCCTTCGAACGGCAACGCGAAAGTAACAACAAGACCGACCATGAAGTTAAAAAGAAAACTGTTTACCACGAACGAGCCCATTTCGTAAACAATATTGACATTTCACCAGTACAACGTGTTCGTGATTCGACGTATCTACAATCACTGAGTTTAGACTGATCGGACTGACAGTAACTGATAATAATGTGAATGAATGATAATATTTAAAGTTAAAGACGTGCACATACTAGCTGCTGCCTAGTTTTTATGGTGACGGATCGATATATACGGCATACGGCCCACACCCAAACTTACGTGGCCGTAACTTGCTACAACGCTACTAACTATGATTTTTGTTTTTTGATGATTTAATTTTTTTTTAATTCACGGTTTTCGGATTTTTCCTTTACTTGTGCTTAAGACCTACTTGCCAAATTTCATGATGTTAGGTCAACGGGAAGTACCCTATAGGTTTTCTTGACAGACACGACAGAGGGACAGATGGACAGAATGACAGACAGACAGACAACATAGTGATCCTATAAGGGTTCCGTTTTTCTTTTTGAGGTACAGAACCAAAAAAATACCCGGTACGTAACGATCGGTGCATGAGTCTGATGACTGATCGCAGCCCAATTTTTTTTTCAGTATTTACACACCAAAATAAATCCAAATAGAAAGCATAGATATGTATTGTTATGTAGCTAAGCGAGATTGTCGCCGCGCCCGATGGTCAATGACCCATCTTTACGCGTTATTGTTAAGCAATCTTAATATTTACACAGGCGTCTTAGTTAGTACGATACATTCGCGTTATTTCGAATTTATTTTCATGCATTTTTGTAAGAGTTGCTCAAAATTAGCTACACGGGGTACCTATGTGTATAAAAGACATTACATTTCATTTCTACCCAGGTTTTTTTTTAATTTACAGACTAGCGCTTGGCTGCAATCAGACCTGATGATGCAGCCTAATATTGAGCGCGCTTGCTTATAAGTTGCCTATACACTCTTGACTTAGGTACCCATATTAAAAGTGGAATGGAAAACTGATGTTGGAAGGGCGTTCCATATCCTATCGGTCCGGATTAGAAACGAGGAAGCAAATCGCTTCGTACTTGTTCGAGGAATTTCTGCTACGTACGGATGCAAACCTTGACGATGCCCGGCAGTACGATGGTAGAAAGAAGAAGGAGGAACCAGGTCAAAGAGCTCTTGTGCACACTCTCCGTATTTACAACTTTTTTATATTTTTTTGAAAGGTTACCTCGTTTAAAAAGTGCAGTCAAGTTGTCAAGAGCCCGGTCTAATAGTCCATTGTAGAAACGTGAATATTAGTTCACTTTTTAGATCACTTTACGTTGGAGGTTTTCGCCTACCTACCTAGTATGTTTTTGCTTATGTAAATATGCGCTTGGTCTTATGCGACTCCCCAACCAAAGCCAACACCATAGTTCACTCTGCCTGCACCGAATCAGATAAGCACACTGATATGTGCTTACATTAAGTAGAGGTCAGAAGGGCATTCGCGGAACGAAAAAACTATAAGCCCAATTATCCTGCCAGCTGGAAAAAATATAGACAAACTAAAACATACCTAGATAGGTAGTTAGATACCTATTTATAAGAAGCCATCATACATAAATATACCTACAAAGTCCTGATACTATGTTGTGATATGACAGTGTAGAAAAAAACGTAGATTATAAGCTTGAGATCTATCGAGCGCACTTTGACTTTGCTCAGACTTAAGACGCTGTTAAAACGAGACAGCGCTATATCGCTGGTATAAATCTGTCTCGTTTTAACTGGAGCTTAAGTCTGAGGAAAGTCAAAGTGTGCTCAAATAAATCTCGGCCTAAGAGCGGATCTACTAGTTCTGAATAGGTACCATATTATTAAAAAAAACTTTTAAAATTTAAAAGCGTCATCGTTTTTAAAATAATATCTTTATTTACAAAACAATTTACAATTATTTACATAACAAATGCTTATATACTATTTATAATGGTGGCCAATACAACGTGACTTCATTATGTGCCGACTCGGGTACCCATTTCAGGTATTCATCCAGCAAATCTGTGAAAAAAAAGTTTACAGCTATTTTCAGGTAAAATGTGTTTTGTAAAACTGTGGGGGGTATTTCTGTGCATACGCATAGTATGCTTAGGTGAGATATAATAACTTGACAGAGTAAAATGCTCCTAAATTTCTTTGATTTAATGTCAAAAATTCAGTACCGCCGATTATAATTTCGTGTGGTTTGGAACACTGACTACGGATGTGACTCGATACAGGATGAACTAAAGTTTTAAAACAAGGCAATTAAGGTCCATTTTACTTTAACCCTGAAGAGCTTTGACGCTCGAATTTTATCAACGTTTGGTGAGACGTAAAATCTTACTAAACCTTCATACTGAACAAAAACCTCATGTAAATCGCCTACTGCGCAGGTATAAGATCAACGGTATTTTTACGTGAACCAAACTGTATAACAACCCATAAATCCATTATTTAAAAACATTACAAACTTACAGGTATTTTGTTCTGTCCACGCGTTTGCCAACTGATCTCTAGTACCAACTCGTCTTGATATTAAAGTTTTCAACAAAATTTCTGTCCTTGGCTGAAGTTTTGCCCAACTTTTGACCATCGTTGACGGCGGGGACAGTAATGAGCCTGAGTATTTCTTGAGTTTCGGAAACACTGTGCCTTCCAGTAGGAATCTTGCAAACCATCTGTGAAAGAAGTTCCCAGGTGAAAAACAAGATAAAGTTCAAAAGTAAATTGGCCGCCAAACAGAACAGCCATTTTGAGGCCGCCATCTTTAATCGAGGTATTTTAAAGCATCAAGTAAGTATAGTGCGATAGATTAAAAGCTCTATTTTTGATAGTCTTGACCGTGAAGGAATTACTAAAGTATTATAAAATATACATATAGGTTATAGGGTAAGGTTCGTTTGGAACCCTAGTAGCTTTAGTTTTAAGTTACATAATTAATTATCACCACTACGTACAAATTTAACAATTTCGACCACCAAAAGGAGTACCTACTTGGAATAAATGATTTTGACTTTGACTTTGACTTTGACTTTATACACAATATGAGTTTCTTACTTGTATCGTTCTATTTTATCGGGAAAGTCGATCTCAACTGTAGGCAGTTCCCACGAACTCTTTCCGAATGTTCCTTTGAAATGACACTTCACACGACCTGACTTTGCGTCGTACCTAGGCTCAGGATCTGATAGAGGTTCACCTGTTGAAAAAGTTTATTCAAATTTAAACACTGACTTTAGGAAAGTCTAATAAAACACACCTCCGAAAGGGATGGCTAGTAAATATTTTTCTCGACTACGGCAAAACTAAAAGGAAGGGTTATGATTTCGGCAGTCTATGTGTGTATGTATTTTTTTTGAAAAATGAAAAATATTTACGAACCAAAATACAACACATTAAATTTTTCACTGTCCCATGGTACCCACACTAGGTAGTCCAATATCGTGAGTAAATAATTATTATGGTACGTGCGTTTGTTCGTATGTATGTATCTATGTGTGTTCCACCGTAGCGCTGTTGCTTGGCGGCAAAGCCGTGCCGCCAAGCAACTAAGCGTTCCGGTACGATCCCGTGGAGCAACCAAAGGGGTGTGGGTTTAATACAAACTGCCATAGTCTTTCCAAGTTAGCCCGCTTCCATCTTAGACTGCATCATCACTTACCACCAGGTGAGGTGAGGAGGTGCAGTCAAGGGCTAACTCGTATCTGAATTTTAAAAAACCTTTAAAAACACCCACCTAAGTTACATAGCTGAGGTACGTATACAGGCAGCCATTCTGGTTCAATGGCTGCGACATTCCTCATAACCATCTTCTTTCTGTCCTCGCCGCCTGTCTCGTACAGTTCCTGGTAGATCACCCACTCCGGTATCACCTTACGAAGGATTGACCCAGAGTGCAGGAATACTGGTTCTTCTAAATTCGCGCAGTGGTACGCGTATTTGAATTTGCGCTTATCTTCGCCTGTAAATATTCCCTTCATTAAAAAACCCGGTCAAGTGCGAGTCGGACTCGCACACGAAGGGTTCCGTACCATCATACAATATACGAATTTTACGTGTAACACTGCAAGTTAATAACGAACAACGCCATCTACATGTAATTTAAGTAAACTAATTACTTAAATCTGAATTTTTGTCATATCATTGCTTATATCCTCACTACCCATATTATAAATGCGAAAATGTTTGTTTGTTGGTTTGTCCTTCAATCCCACCGCAACGGAGCGACGATTGACCTGATTTTGACATCGATATAGTTGAAGACCTGGAGAGTGACCTAGGCTACTTTCGATTGCGGAAAATTAAAGGGTTCTCACACGATTTTATGAAAATCCAAATCCACGCGGACGAAGTCGTGGACCACAGCTAGTACAAAATAAAAAAAACACTACTTACCTTCTTTGACTTCTTCAAGTCCAATTTTCCTGCCTACTTGGTCTCCCAAGCCACTAAGTAGTAGCTGTCTCAGCAACCTCGCCTGCTTGTCGTCTGGGGGTTTCATTTCGGGGTCTATGGTCATGTCTATCCCTGACACGCTGAGATTGATTTCTGATGTCAGTTGTTTGCGCAGCTTACGTATTTCTTTTATAGCCTGTTAGGACAATCTCTACATACATAGGCTGAGATCTATAGAGCGCACGTTGACTTTGCTCAGACTTAAGACACTGTTAAAACGAGACAGCGTTATACCGCTGGCATGAATCTGTCTCGTTTTAACTGAAACTAAAGTCTAAGCCTTTGCTTAGACTTAAGTATCACAGTGCGCTCTATAAATTTCAAACTTAATATAAAACAAAGTCGCTTCCCGCCGTCTGTCCATCTGTACGCTTAGATCTTTTAAACTACGCAACGAATTTTCATGCGGTTTTCATCAATAGACACAGTAATTCAAGAGGAAGGTTTATACATGTAGTTTAATATTGTTTTTTGTTGATTTGTTAAAATATGACAATAATATAAGAATGGCGAGTCTACTATACTACTACTACTACTATACTAGCTACTAGCTGATGCCCATGACTTCGTCCGCGTGGATTTAGGTGTCTCAAAATCCTGTGGGAAATCTTTGATTTTCCGAGATGAAAAGTAGCCTATGTGCTAATGCAGGATATTGTCTATCACCATTCTAAATTTCAGCCAAATCCGTCAAGTAGTTTTTGCGTCAAGTAGTTTTTGCGTGCATTCTACAAACCTTTTCTCTCAAGCCATATTTGGCGCAGAACAATTCCTCTTCCCCCTTCACAAAGGAGTATTCGGCCGCGCCGACCGCTCTCAGCAATACCCCTGGATCACCCAATAATAAGGTGTTACCCGTTGCAGGCCAGTTATCCGCTTTACCAGACATTACCTACACAAGTGTAAATTAAAAATTTATAACACCCCCGACAAGTGAAGGTTACAGTAACTAGAAAAGAGCTGATAACTTTCAAACGGCTGAACCGATTTTCTTGGATTATAGCTAAGAACACTATCGATCAAGCCACCTTTCAAACAAAAAAAACTAAATTAAAATCGGTTTATTAGTTTAGGAGCTACGATGCCACAGACAGATACACAGATACACACGTCAAACTTATAACACCCCTCTTTTTGGGTCGGGCGTTAAAAACCAAGATGTTTGGAGTTTTGCGCTACAGACATGCATTCGACTCTTTATATTTTATAATTGTAGTTCCATGCAATTGCAATTCAGCTGAGAAGATCAAGAGGAGAAGAGAAGAGAAGTTCCGAGTTTGTAGGAAGGATTCCCCGAAACAACTGAACCAATTTTGAAAATTCTTTCACTAATAGAAAGCTACATTTCGCCTGAGTGACATAGTATAGTATAGAGGTAAGACCCCGGTCTATTGCTTTAACGATGAAGGAAAACATGACATGAAGGAAACAAATGGAACATGGGAGTTTTCCATGTTCCATGTGTTTCCCATGCTCAATGTGAGTGAAGAACTGCTCAGTAGAAGACCGGCGATACGTTTTTTCTGTACTCACATACAAGTTAGCCCCTGACTGCGATATCACCCGGTGGTAAGTGATGATGCAGTCTAAGATCGAAGTGGGCTAACCTGGAAGGGGTATGGTAGTTTTTACTAAACCTTTTGGTTTCTACACGGCATCGTACCGGAAAGGTTAATGGCTTGGTGGTTAAAACGAGATGAATAAGCACACCAATACCTACCTCTTGTACCGTGAGAGCGGATACCAAAGCAATGGTGTACGGCAGCAGGTTGAATTGATGACTGAGGGCCAACATCTTGCCGTATCGCGGGAGTAAAGGAAAAGCTGACACCGCTTTACCGAGCTGTGTTACTTTCAGTACCTGGAAACAAAATTTGTTTTTCACCCAACTTCTATAGTAGGGCCAATTTATGACATCTAATAAATGGAAAAATGTAGCATTGCCCTATGAACATGACTTTTCAATAGAATATATCCCACCAAAAACATTTCATGTAAAAAGTTAGCCAAGACTCACAAGTTCATAATGTTTTCACTGTTAAAAAGTTATGAGATCTCTAGTAGAGCCAAGCCCCTAGCTGAGCTTAGATTTGTGCTGGCCATGGGACCTATCCCAAGTCCAAAGTAATATAGCTCTTAAATGTTCTTGACTATATCACATTTATAACAATAAATAACAAATCACTCTACTTACAAGCTCTGATTCTACAAACCCTACATCTTGGTAAAAAAAAGACGGCTTGGCCGTTTAATAACTTTTAACGTTTAATATGTTATGTCATGTAATAGTTTTACGAACATTAAACGGCCAAGCCGTACTTTTTTTACCAAGATATAGGGTTTGTAGAATCAGAGCTTGTAAGTAGAGTGATTTGTTATTTATTGTTATAAATGTGATATAGTCAAGAACATTTAAGAGCTATATTACTTTGGACTTGGGATAGGTCCCATGGCCAGCACAAATCTAAGCTCAGCTAGGGGCTTGGCTCTACTAGAGATCTCATAACTTTTTAACAGTGAAAACATTATGAACTTGTGAGTCTTGGCTAACTTTTTACATGAAATGTTTTTGGTGGGATTTCATTTCTTTTTGGCAGGTGCCCTAATTTTTTTTGGATCTATTTCTTGTAGGTACATCATTTTTATGGCCCACTCTCTATCGTTACCTCTTTTTTTAAAAGCTTTTATTCAACTTGCAATGTACTCGTATGTAAGTATGTTTGTTCGGGTGGAATCTTGCAACTCAATTTTGAAGCAGATATACCAAATTTCAGTCTTTTAGGACTTCAGGAAACACAGATACTTGGTACGTTTGATAAATCTGCCACGGACATCTTATCCTGTAAACTTTAGTATTCGAGCAACAGATTTTACAGATATGCATCTCATATACGAGCGGATGAAGGGGGACCCGATTTCTTTATTTATCTGTTGTTCATAATTCTTGAAATTCCTACTTAATGCCAAATTTCAGTCTTCTAGGACCTTAGAAAGTACCCTAGAATTTGTGACTAGAGGTTTTGAATGTCGATAAATCTGAAACTATAAAAGCTAGACAATTGATACTCTGTACGTTTAATGAATCTGCCAAGGACATCTTATCCTGAAAATATCAGCATTCTAGCGATAGAATTTAAAGATTTGCTTCCCCCATAGAGAGGCGTAGAGGGGTGAAATTTCCAATTTCTTAATTTTTTTGTAGTTTGTATGCAATTTCTAGTCTACATACCAAATTTCAGACTTCTAGGACTTCGGGAAGTACCCTAGAATTACAGACTAGAAGTTTTGACTGCCAATAAATCTGAAACTATATAAGCTAGACAATTGATACTCAGTGCATTTAATAAATCTGCCAAGGACATCTTATCTTGAAAATATCAGCATTCTAGCAACAGAATTTACAGATTTGCTTTTCCCATAAGAGTCGTAGAGGAGGGAAATTTCCAATTTCTTAATTTTCCTCTAGTTTGTATGCAATTTCTAGTCTACATACAAAATTTCAGCCTTCTAGGACTTCGGGAAGTACCCTAGAATTACAGACTAGAAGTTTTGACTGTCAATAAATCTGAAACTATAAAAGCTAGACAATTGATACTCAATGCGTTTAATCAATCTGCCAAGGACATCTTATCCTGAAAATATCAGCATTCTAGCGACAGAATTTACAGATTTGCTTTTCTCATAAGAGGCGTAGAGGGGGGGAAATTCCAATTTCTCAATTTTCCTGTAGTTTGTATGCAATTTCTAGTCTACATACCAAATTTCAGCCTTCTAGGACTTCGGGAAGTACCCTAGAATTACAGACTAGAAGTTTTGACTGTCAATAAATCTGAAACTATAAAAGCTAGACAATTGATACTCAATGCGTTTAATCAATTTGCCAAGGACATCTTATCCTGAAAATATCAGCATTCTACCGACAGAATTTACAGATTTGCTTTTCCCATAAGAGTAGTAGAGGGGGGGCATTGCCAATTTCTTAATTTTCCTGTAGTTTGTATGTAATTTCTAGTCTACATACCAAATTTCAGCCTTCTAGGACTTCGGGAAGTACCCTAGAATTACAGACTAGAAGTTTTGACTGTCAATAAATCTGAAACTATAAAAGCTAGACAATTGATACTCAATGCGTTTAATCAATTTGCCAAGGACATCTTATCCTGAAAATATCAGCATTCTACCGACAGAATTTACAGATTTGCTTTTCCCATAAGAGTAGTAGAGGGGGGGCATTGCCAATTTCTTAATTTTCCTGTAGTTTGTATGCAATTTCTAGTCTACATACCAAATTTCAGCCTTCTAGGACTTCGGGAAGTACCCTAGAATTACAGACTAGAAGTTTTGACTGTCAATAAATCTGAAACTATAAAAGCTAGACAATTGATACTCAATACGTTTAATCAATTTGCCAAGGACATCTTATCCTGAAAATATCAGCATTCTACCGACAGAATTTACAGATTTGCTTTTCCCATAAGAGTAGTAGAGGGGGGGCATTGCCAATTTCTTAATTTTCCTGTAGTTTGTATGCAATTTCTAGTCTACATACCAAATTTCAGCCTTCTAGGACTTCGGGAAGTACCCTAGAATTACAGACTAGAAGTTTTGACTGTCAATAAATCTGAAACTATAAAAGCTAGACAATTGATACTCAATGCGTTTAATCAATTTGCCAAGGACATCTTATCCTGAAAATATCAGCATTCTACCGACAGAATTTACAGATTTGCTTTTCCCATAAGAGTAGTAGAGGGGGGGCATTGCCAATTTCTTAATTTTCCTGTAGTTTGTATGCAATTTCTAGTCTACATACCAAATTTCAGCCTTCTAGGACTTCGGGAAGTACCCTAGAATTACAGACTAGAAGTTTTGACTGTCAATAAATCTGAAACTATAAAAGCTAGACAATTGATACTCAATGCGTTTAATCAATTTCCTAAGGACATCTTATCCTGAAAATATCAGCATTCTACCGATAGAATTTACAGATTTGCTTTTCCCATAAGAGTAGTAGAGGGGGGGCATTGCCAATTTCTTAATTTTCCTGTAGTTTGTATGCAATTTCTAGTCTACATACCAAATTTCAGCCTTCTAGGACTTCGGGAAGTACCCTAGAATTACAGACTATGAATTGTGATGATCATCAGTGAGGGACGAAAACGGCGTATTTTAGGTATCAATAAATCTGTAACCATAAAAGCTAGATATTTGATATTTAGTATATTTGGTAAATTTGCTGAGGACACCTTATACTGAAAATTTCAGCTTTCTAGCGTCATCCAGACCGAAGTTATGACGGGTCGAAAATACGGCGAAACACTTCGAGAAAAAGGTACGTAGCGCCCCGGCCGCCGTTTGGCTCGTCTTGGCGGGGGCACTGCCGTGCCCCCTGATATTCTAAAAATTTGATTGATAAATTTTGATTTTTTTGATTGATAAAAATATTTTTGATCAATCAAAATCTGAAGATTTTTAGAGATCCGTCCCCCAAAAGGAAAAACGGAACCCTTATAGGATCGCTTTGTTGTCTGTCTGCTGTCTGTCTGTCGTCTCTGTCAAGCAACCTATAGGGTACTTCCCGTTGACCTAGAGTCATGAAAATTGGCAGGTAGGAAGGTCTTATAGCACAAGTAAAGGAATAAATCTGAAAACCGCGAATTTGTGGTCACATCATTTAAATTTTTTTTTAATATGTTTCAATTTTCAAAGTAAGATAACTATACCAAGTGGAGTATCATATGAAAGGGCTTTACCTGTACATTCTAAAACAGATTTTTATTTATTTTTATGCATAATAGTTTTTGATTTATCGTGCAAAATTTTGGAAAAAATACCCAAGTATGGAACCCTCAGTGCACGAGTCTCTCTTGGCCGGTTTTTTTATAGTGTAAGAATATTTACCTCCTCATCATCTTTTCTCCTATTGTTCCTAAATTCAGGCTTCTCCAGAATACCCAATACTTCTAAGCGTTTTTCAGCTAGACGCAGTTGCAGTCTGTCAGGTGCAGTGGGATACGGGAAGTTTACTACCTGAAACATATAGCTAGCTATAAAGTGAGTTTTACAAAAATCTACAAATCATGGCAGCAATCCTAAAAAAACAGATTCGAAACTTTCTTTTTAAAAATCCGTATAGTTTCTCTACCGTCCGCTCGTCCGTCCGTAGTTTTTTTTAAGTCCTTTGAGAACTCTTCAATTTACGTCACCAGGGTGCAAGCTAAGTTTCCAAACAAGAATCCAGTGAGAACTTTTTGATTTTCCAGTACGAAAATAGTTTGTCCTTCCCTGTGCTGGAAGTTTTTTCTGTATTCATCAAAAACGGTTAAGCAGATTTGCTTGTGAAAAGCTAGCCAACAGACTTTCGCATTTATAATATTTGTACGGATGTCGGTTATGAAATACACTTTCACTGTTAAACTGTCTCGCTCACTCATAAAGACAACGTGCTACTCAGCCAATGCGGTGCGTTTATTTAGGCCCCCAAGACATCGGTTAAGAAGTTTCTCTAAAAATATTTGGTTCTTAATGGAAAATGATCATTTTTTCCATACCTTATCAATGCCCATGCACTTCATCATCAGCACCAGGTCGTCCACAGGCCGCCTACACAGATCAGGCTCGTAATGTGGCACACAGTCGTGTTGGAACACAGCACTACTGTACAGCCTGTAGGCGTGGCCGGCGGACGTACGTCCCGCTCTGCCCGCCCTCTGCTCCGCGCTCGCTTGCGACGTCCATACGATACGCCAGGCACTTGCGCCCGTTGTGTGGTCGTATACCCTACAAAAAATTTAAGGTTAACTCCCTGTTTAATCTTGTGGTTCGTTATTTGGCTGCGAATCATAAGGTCTCGAGTGGAGCTGGATTATTGGGAGATTTTGTCAAGAAAGTCAGGACAGGCCAGACTCACTTATAATTGTGATCCGTGATTTATGGCTACAGCGGCACTCCCTTTTGACGTCTCCCGCGTAAATCTTATGTCATAAGATAGAAAGAGAGGGATAAGAGGTACTTTATAGGTTTACATAAAAATGACGCAGGCTGAAAAGCTATGAGGCTCGCGGCTCGTGGTCATGCAATCACCTAAAACTGTTCTTTACAATAAAACAGGTTTGATATCTTTTTGAGTGAGAAAAAGAGAGGGAGATAGGGTGGAAGATAGAGATGGAGTTAGTCTTGAGAGCGGTCTTTAAACTTACCGCATCTTCTTCTTGCCAGTGTCCACCACGTACTTCACGCCGGGTATAGTGAGCGATGTCTCCGCCACATCAGTGCTGACAACACACAGCCTCGCTCCGACAGGCGGGGGTTCGAACACACGCGATTGTTTAGCCGAACCCAGCATGGAGTAAAGGGGCAAAACCCACAGAGGTTGTCTACAGGACTTGATCACAGGCGTAAGGCTGTCCTCTTCGGCATCTATAAAGGAAGCATATAATTGACGGAGCGAAGCAAGGTGTACTTGGGTGAAATTGTCTTGGGTCTGTCTGCCTGTTTATGCGTCTTTTTGATCCTCATTATAAATTTTTAATTAATGAACATGTGGCTTCAAATTCACATAAGACATGTAAATTAATGGCTCTCGGCCGAAAATTACATAAAAAAAACTTTATTTGAAGGGGGCACCCATAGAAGCAAACGAGGGACAAACAATGTGCTTTACATAGTATTGTAAGGTATATTTGAAGATAACTTTTTTTTACTTTTATTTATTTACACCAACAACTTCCATACAGTTATGACTATAAAATGTACAAATTAATTACAGTATGGTTGTCCATTACAGGTGCACTTATGAACTTTAAACAAAGCACAAAATTATTTTTATGGGGTTGCTGTTTTCAGATTTTTTGTTCCAAAAATAACAATATCACTATGTTATTTGTAGTACAGAGTCATTTATTAATGGTAATATCATGTCAACTTCCTTTAAAGAATTTAAAAAAAATTGGTTGAGGAATCTCAAAAAGTCATCCTGATTTTGACTGATCAATCGATTTATGTGATTTTTTACAAAAAAAAAAAAATATGCATTGATTCAGAACCTCCTCTCTTTTGCGTCGATTAAAAATACATCGTTCTTATAGATCCCTTAAAAAAATCACTGCAACAAACCTGAATCACTCAAGTGTCCCTCGCTGTCTCCGTCACTCACTAAGTCTGCCTGTCCGTCGTCTTCAGGCATATCATAATCGTCCAAGTTGATTTTTGGTAACGTTTTGCCTTTTTTCTTAGATTTTCTTCGTGCTTTGCGTATCCGTTTCATTTCCTTTTCTACCTATAACGTTTAAAAATATAAAGTAAAATTTACATTATAAAAAGTATTACATTATAAAAAAAATATGCAAGCCCTCAAGTTTCTATACCCAGAGATTTGATATGGGTCATTGAAATGGCAGTAAGTCAATTTTTCCTTTTAATGTGTACAGATTTCAGTTTATTATTACCTCATCGTCATCAGATTCAATGTCTTCAGGCTCAGAATCTAATGCAGTGTCCACTTCATTAGTTGTCTTCTTGTTGATGAGTTTTGAATAGTCCACGTCTTTACGATACGGGAATGACGCTTTTAATTTACGTACCAAGTAGTTTACCTATAACAAATAATATTTAAGAAAAAATACTGTGTGTGAGTGAGGCGAATTTTCTGTATTTTAAGACCTTTAGACTAAAATATTTTTTTTACAACAGTAATAATTAAGAATTTCACATTCTCACATCACAGACCTTATATACCAGAAAGATTAATTTAGAAGGGGGAAAAAATCTACTTTTAGGGTTCTGTACCTCATAAGGAAAAAACCCTTATAGGATCACTTCGGTTTATGTCTGTCTGTCTGTCTAGAAAAGGGAACCAAACCTAAAGAATTATGCAATTTGGCAGAAAAATACGAAGGAATTTAGGGTTATATAAAAAAAAAATTGGAACGTATTCTTAAACAAATAATAATTAGTTTACATAAGCCACATATAGGTGGCGTTGTCCGTTATTAACTTGCGGTGTTGCACGTGAAAGTGATATTTCTTGTACGATGGTACGGAACCCTATATGTGCGAGTCTGTCGCGCACTTGACCAGATTTTTTAATGAATTACACATTTTGATTACCTCTTGTTGTCCAGTAACAAAAATCAGGATACCTCCTTCGGGCAACCTTGTGTGTATTTTTACTGTTTTCTTGTAAGCCTCTTTCAAATAATCACTGTATGTGTTCTTATTGAAATGAGTCGTCACTGGGAACTGCCTGGATTCTACCTATAAACATAAAAAACATTTTAGATTTTTTTAAAACAAAGTCCAATTGATTAGGCCAGATGTGTACATATGAGCCTCCCAATATGCGCTGAGGGTGGCCACCAAGGTTTAAGTAGGTCAAAATCCTACATAACCAATATCTTACCCACGATGTTGTGTATCTTAAGATTTTTACTCTGCTAACTAGAAAAAAGACCAGTGTAAAGTAGTATGGCCATAAGTTAAAGAAAAATTAAACGAGGCTGTTAATTGCTATTTCAGCTGAGATTAATATAATGCTTTTCTAGCATTTGTAAGGAAATAAGGACCGTTTAAACACACAACTTTTGAAATAATGAACCGAGTAGAAAACAAATAAGCCAAATTTAGACCTCCAAAGTCGTTCACCGAATTGATTGATGTGCGTTATCTCAACTATACCACGCGTCCCACGTCTGGACAAACATACCTTAATAACTGGCGGTGGTTCTTTAAACAATCTAGTATTTTCTGTAAAGTCCTCAACTCTCAATGTAGCAGACATTATGATCAACCTCAATGGACTGCCTCTTTTACGTCTCAACGGTACAATACGTGACAGCAGTCCCAATAGAATATCTGTATAGACACTCCTTTCGTGCGCCTCGTCTATGATTATTACTGAATACTTGCTTAGAAGAAAGTCAGATTGAACTTCTTTAAGGAGAACACCTGAAAACGAAGACATGAATAGTATATTGAATATTGCTGAAGTCATCCTCCATCACAAAAAAAAAACTACCCCCCTAAGCGGCGGGTTATAGGGCCTATATTAGGGTATTGCAGGGATTTCCATGTACGGCACCGGTAAGCGCATCACTGGACCCCCCCCCCCCCCCCCCCCCCCTTAACTCCCTGGGAGAGAGTTAAGGGGGAGACCCTCTAGGGTCTAGGAGGACAGACAACATTAAACCATTTACAGAAACTTGCTGATACTTGCGACTTCGTCCGCACGGTTTTCCGGGATATAAAGTGGCCAATGTTCGTTTTCCGGGATGCAAATCGTCGCCGGACCAAAAAGGTTTACTTATATTTCTAAAGTCTAATTTCCCAAGTCAATTTAGGGTTTTTACAAATCCCATGGGAACTTCTTCTTCTTTGATCTTCCAGGGCAAAAATAGCCTATGTCTGTCCCCGGTATGCAAGCTATCTCTGTACTTTCTTTCTTTCTTCTCTCTGGGCTGGTTTCCGCACTTAAACGTTTCCCTCTGTTGTGCGTGAAATATCTCTGTACCTTTCGTCACACTTACCATCAGTCATAAACTTGATCTTCGTATCCTTACATACGTTGCCCTCGAATCGCATCAGATACGACACTTGCTTGCTCGTCAACCCTAGCTCATAAGCGACTCTGCCCGACATAGCTACGGTCGCGACCCGCCGTGGTTCCGTCACTCCGATCATTTTAGACTCTGCGTAGCCCGCTTCGTAAAGGAATTGGGGTAACTGCGTTGTTTTACCACTACCTGTAAAAAGTAATATCACGCCGTGATTGGTCGCGTAAGCTAAGAAATGTGCTTACGGCGGCGCGCACGTTCGGCGGCACTCACGTAAATGTCATTTCTTATGAGAAAGAGATAGAGAGGAAGACAGAGATAGAGGGAGAGATAGAGAGGGAGGAGCAAACGAGAGAAAGAGATAGGAGTTCACGTGGATTCTGATGGTACAGAACTGGTATTAAAAGTCGATATGTGGATTGTGGACGCCTCACGTAAATAACAGACCAATGTTGGTATTAGCATTGGCGCCAACATGTGGAGTGGGCGTTAAAGAAAGATGTTACATACCAGTTTCACCAGCTACAATAACAAATTCGTTCTCATTAACAAGCTCCATTATCCTCTGTTCCTCGCCCAGAATTGGCAATTTCAACCTTGCCACCTGCACTTTAGGGTCCCTTTTAACTTCAACATGTACTGTAGTATGTTCTAGTACAGGTTTTTTGGTTTCTGTTACATTTTGTTCAAGTATTTCTACTTTCTTTTTATTAATCTGTTTTTCTGGTTGATTTATATTTTTTTGGGTATTTGAAGATTCTTCCTTAACTGGCTCTAGTCCATTTTGCTCAACTTTATTATTATGATCTAAGCTTTCGTTTTCATCTTTGTCATCACTTTTATTGTCATTTTCAATGATTTCTGGTTCATCATCATCAGACCCTGAACTACTTTCATCATCAGAGGATTCATTAAGATCTATTATGTTAGGGTCATACTTTTTCTTTTTACTACTACCTAAGTTTTCCATTCTCAGCAACCTTAATCGCTTTTTAGCACCTGTGAACAAACACATTTTGATGCTGACTTATGTTTTTGTCTATTTACTTCTTTTTTAGCTGTAGTAAAATAAATAAAGGATATGATTATGATTAAAAACTTGCATTACAGGAAGCAGAAAGGTCACATAAAAATTACCTGCAATGCTACTAAATTTTTTCTGTTCAGTCGACTCTGATTGCGCTTTTTGTACATTTTCCTCTAAGTTATATTCATTCAACTTGCGCAGCCCAAGTGTTTGTACTGAAGATATTGTTGTCAATTGTTTCACTTCCTCTGGTGTTGCTTGTACTAGAGCTAGAGATTCAAGGAGTGCTGACCTCTGAAAATATGAGACATCCATCATCATCTTGATTAAACCATCGCCAGCCCACTATTGAGCACTGATCTCCTCTAAGAATGAGAAGGGTTTAGGCCAAAGTCTACTAGTACTACTCAGGAAAGATTGGCCATATTGCAGATAATAGCTTTAAAACAACATGCAGAAGGACAAAGGATACTTTATATCCCAAAAATTTAAAGGTTCACATAGGAATCTTAAAAACAAAATCTTTTTTATAATAATATTACATTTTCTTTTTTTTTCTTCTTGTCCACAATCTTCTCCAACCTTTTACGCTGAGCTTTCGAGAGAAATCTTGTCTTTTCTTTCTTATCTGTGACCACTTTTGTTTGCCTTTTCTTTGAGGGCAATGCCAACAAATTGCTAGTATCTGCAGAGGCATACTCATTGGTTGCAATATCAAGTTTTATCTGAAAAAAAATTAATGAAATAAATTTAACTTAAAGAACTAAAAAAATGACATTTAAGCACTAAGTATGTAATTAACACCTGTGATTGTAAAGTAATAGTGTAATATTATGTGCAAAAACTAGTCAAGCGCAAGTGCACACAGTGTTTCCTAGGTCGTACAAGAAATAACACTTTAATTTTTTGGTGATCTAACCACAAATTCACAGTGTTTCCCTTTACTTGTGCTATAACACATTGCTATCTTCCAATTTTAGTCAGTGGGAAGTACTCTATAGGTTTTGATTCCTTGACAGGTCTTGACAGACAGACAGACACACAAAAGGTGATCCTATATGGTTTCCTTTTTTTCTCTAGGAATATACACACTTTTCAAACTTGAAATGGATTCTTAAATCTTAAGTAAGCATTTCACCCATACAGTTAGTATATAAAATATGATACATATCCATACTTCCGTATTTTGACATTATAAATGTGAATGTGTTTATCTGTCTGTTACTTTTTTACAGCTCAAAAACTGAGCAGATCTTGACAAATTTCACAAAATTAATTCATTGGTTACACAAATATAGCTTGCATCCTGGAAACGCAGAATATTATGATACCCAGAAAATCAAACGAAATTCCCACGGAATATTTTAGTAGCCCCGAATACATGCAGACGAAGTCGCGAGCACTGTCTAGTTAAGACAATTTAATAAAATGTTTTTTGATTTCAATCGAAAAACAAAATTAAGTTCCTACCTCATTCGTCTGGGAGTCGTCGATGCTGGTTTTGACTACTTGACGGGCTTTAGCGTTGTATCTTTTTCGACCCATTATAACCCGCGATATGTCTGTTTATTGTAACAATCACTATTTTAATAAAGCTCACTAATATCCGTAAAATAAAATAAAAATTCTATACAACTTGTTCTCAGTTTCTCACGTGTTTTTGTTATGACTTTTTATTTTTTTTATTTTTACTTTTTTTATTAGAGCACTCGCCACACTATCCTATCGATGTCCTAAAGACTCGCCAAGTAAAGCCAAGCGCACAGCTTAGTGCCAAGCCAAATATCGGATTGTGGCAAGCGCTTTAAAACCGACCTAATAATGTGTGTCTACCTTTTTTCCATAAACTTCTGATATTATATTGGCTGCACTGTTATTTGACGTAATTTTGTCTAAGTTGTCTATGGTAAACTTGACATTTCTTTATTTTGAAAAATAAAAATATAACCTAAACTTTAAAAATATAGATAATTTTTAGTTTACCCTAAATCAAGTGTGATCAACACAAAATGCTTCATGAAATATCTCGAAAAATTATAAATTTAAACAAATATGAGGAAACTAATATATGCTGGAACAACTCTGTGTTAACAGTGCGCGGCAATAAAGAATTGCACTTGTTAGAGTTTTCATACAATTTAAATTCTCTAGAAAAGGGAATCGACTTCAAAGAGTGTACTGTGAGCTGCAGGAAGACCAGTCCCCTGTCAGAGCATTATTTAACTGAATACGTATCACGTGGTGTAAGAAATTTGGAACTTGTTGAGATGGTTACAAATTCCGCCTTTTGGCCTCATAATAAACTTTTAATGCAAGAACTGACGAAGATCACGGCATACCAATGGTCTCCATTTAATCTACTATGTGAAAACGACGGACTACTAGCTGCTGTGAACAGTGTTGGAAATGTTGAATTTTTTGGAGCACAGAGACATGCTTGGTATTCCATTATGGACTTTTCCTCACTAATGAAAACCCAATTAGATGGAAATACCAATAAACTATATAAAAACCCTAAAAACTTTACAGAAATCAAAGATACTGTGTATTTTTTTGAAACTGCATCAATTTGCTGGGCTTCTAATTTAAACGAAGATAACTCATGTTATTTTGTCACAGCCCAGAAATCTGGTGATATATTGTTTTGGTCAATAAAATATCATCTCGGTTATTTCGAAGCAGGATTCTGTGGTAGTATTCAACACACAAATAATATGGAAATAGTGCATATGCTTTGGATAACTATGGAAGAAAATAATTTTTTGCTAGTCTGCTCCAATGAATCTGGTGAAATTATTTGCTACAAATGCCAAATAACAGAAAACCAGGTCACTCTACTAAAAGTACACAATCTGTGGTCCTATAAAGATAAGATGGTTACAACATACCTGCATCACCACTTTGAGGATGATAAATTGTTATTATTTTTTAATAAACACAGACATTTAGTCATTCAATTGTATGACAAAAATTTGAAGTTATTATTCCAACATGTCCAAAATGTAAATGATTACAAAATAACTTCTCTAACAAAATATAAGGACACATTTTATTTGACCACAGTGAATAAAAAAGTATATAAAATTGATTATTCAATAATTGATGAAACTATACAGGTATCTTTGGAAGTGATTGGGTTCAAAGATCCCGGTCCATCCTACGAACTCTATGGTATAGCAATTTCAACAAATAGTGCTCTTTTTGCACTCGCAATGATAAACAGAAAACTTTTGCTCAAGAAACAGACTGTCAGTATTGAAATAGTTCTGTTAAGCCCTGATACTGGATTAGATACAGAAATAATAAATATTTTAAACAATCCATCAAAAAAGCTAACCTACATGTGGGATGTCATAGAAGTGTTTAGATGTAAGACTATAAAAACTAAAAAGCTACCAGAATTAGATTACGGTTGTTTACTAAACGATGACAGTGATACATATAATATTAAAGTGTATTTGATCATCCTGAACTTGTATCACAGTTTAAATAAATCCATTACCCGTGGCTTGAAAGGATGGCTCCCAGAAACTTCTGTTGAAGTTATAAAGGAGAAAATACTTATGCTTCAAGCTTTCACACAAATCCATAATATTTATTATGCCAATTTTAAAACAAATCCTTGTTTAAGCACTTTTGATCATGAATGTTTTGGATGTAGCAAAACTTATTTAGATTATTATTGTAAAAAGTATGGTAAAAATTTGACTGGTTTAGTTGAAGCAGATGTTCTTAAAACTTCCAATGTGCGGTTTAAATACCTTTGCCAGTGGTGTGATGAAAGTCTTATAGACTTCTCGTGTAAAAATAAACATGTGAACATGATTTGCTCTCTAACATTCACTCCCATTGAAAATGATTATCTTGTATGTAAAAGTTGCAATGCTACTGCAACTAAACAGCTGTATAGTCAAAATCCAACTTGTATATTTTGTGATTTATATTTAATCAACAGCAGTTTAATAACTTAGAATACATATAGGTTCTAAAAAAATAATGTTGTATTCTTTATTAAATTCTAATGGAATATATACCTACTGTTAAATAAAATACACCCCCTTAGGGGTTGAATTTTCAAAAATAGTTTGTTAGCTTATATCTTCATCATAATAGCTATCTGTATGCCTTTCTACCCAATCCGTTCAATAGTATGAGCTGTGCATTGATAGGGCCATACATTTTGTTTTCACACATCGAAGGGCCCAGTGCACTTTCTATATCAAGTCCCTAACACTCAATAAAACTCATCTTGTATTCTATAATTTATTTTAATAAATACAAATTAAATTAAGGCCCTGTTTGACCACCTTCAGATAAACTTTATGTAACGAATATAGCAAGCAAGCACGCCAGTCATACAAGATACATTGAATTCAAAAAAATATGGCGCAGCTCTATAGGTGTTATGAGTTTTTGTATTGGGAGTCTGTCAAAATGTCAAAGTCCGTTAGATAAAGTTTATCTGGCAGTTGTGAAACAGGCCCTAAGTAACAGCGCCCTTCCATTGCTTAGCACCTTGGATGAATTAGATAATTCATCCAAGTTACGCACGCTGTGCATGGACACGCGCGGCAGTCTTAGCGTTGTTCCATTTGACTGGGCTGCATGGGTTCTAGTGGATGATAGGTACGACCTACGTTTTCAAAGAAAGCTAACGTGCGTAGCGTGTCCGTGTGCAGCAATGGACAATTTTGTCGTGTAGCACACGTTACATTATTGAGCGACGTAGTATCTCTTCGCTGTTCCGTTCCAGTCGGTGAACGTAAGGTACTGAAAACAATATTCTATTAGGTAAGTAGATACTTAACATAAAGCTAAAGCCTTACACGTTATCATTGGTAAACAACTGAACTACCTATCACAATAATTACCTACAGGTAGTAGGTACCTATCCAATGGATAAAATAATAATTAGTAATTAATTCGCTGATTTCTGGATTATAGTATCTTCTATTATTAATTCGATTATAGTTTCTTGGATCTCCGGTTATTCTTCATCATGATCAATCCATCGCCGGCACACTACTGAGTACGGGTCTCCTCTCAGAACGAAAAGGATTAGGCCATAGTCTACCACATATCAGATAAAGCGAGTCATATTCAATTGGCAATTGAATATCACTTGCTTTTTTTAAACAAAATGCACATAACACTAAAAAGTTCGATGCCCAGGATCAAAGTGCCGACCCCCTAAAAAGAAGGCCAACGTTTTAAGTTCTAACCATCACGTTATCTAGACTCCGGTTATTCGCTCTAATGAAATTCGAATTTTGGTAAGTGATTCATTTGATCAAATTAATGTTCTTACCACAGTAAGTCCATCATTAGTGAATTCTCTTTTGTAAGTGACAGATTTGCCATCCGGGAATGTCTGGACTTGGGTGATGATATTGTCCTCAACTGTGAAGGTAGTCTTGGCCTGGAATTAAAAAAATACATAATCATAAATATTATTAATCGTTCACTATCACTACAAAATTATACAAATGTAAGTTAAAAATGTATAACACCCCCGACAAGTGAAGGTTACAGTAACTACAAAAGAACTGATAACTTTCAAACGGCTGAACTGATTTTCTTGGATTATAGCTAAGAACACTCTCGATCAAGCCACCTTTCAAACAAAAAAAAACTAAATTAAACTCGGTTCATTCGTTTAGGTGCTACGATGCCACAGACAGATACACAGATACACACGTCAAACTTATAACACCCCTCTTTTTGGGTCGGAGATTAAAAACAACAATGTAAAGTAGAGATATTCCTCATAGCTAAATAATTGTACCTCTATTATCTAGATCTAAAAAAAAATTGATATTAGGTGTAGGTAAGTTTATCTTCAGGTGTATAGGTACCAAGGTACTTACAGTTATACTCTCTGAAACTTGTTCATCAAATTCCACACCATTTTTGAATTTGATGACCTTCTCGCCTTCGGGTGTAATTGTGGTTGAGATGTATGTGTCACCATCCTTTTCAAACTTCGCCAAAGGCTTAGACTTCAGGAAGGCCTCTTTCTTTTCAGGAGGGAGCGCTGCAAATACAAAAAAATAACAATTATCAAACCTACTTAAAAACCGGTCAAGTGCGAGTCGGACTTGCACATGCAGGCTCCGTACCATCGTACAAGAAATAACATTTTTTGTGACATAGCCATAAATTCATAATTTTCGGTTTTTCCCTTGTGGTTTTGATACCCTTGACAGACACGACAGACAACGAAGTGATCCTACAATATCTGGAAATACGGAACCTATATATTATGTACCTGCTTAAAACCTACTGTAAAGAGCCTCAATAACTCAACGGTTGAAGAGCCGACTGAATTCCGAAAGGTCGGCGGTTCGAACCCCACCCGTTGCACTATTGTCGTACCTACTCCTAACACAGCTTTGCGCTTAGTTGGAGGGGAAAGGAGAATATTAGTCATGATTAGCATGGCTAATAATCTTTAAAAAAAAATAGTTAATACTAAGCCATTACACCAATCGCGAGCAATTTACTGTTATCCTTTGAGGAGTTCTGTTCTCTATTTCCGAAGATTGTCTTCAGACCTTAACTAAACTTAAATGGGACCACCTCGGATGTATGACCTACCAAACCGAAAAAAAAACTTTTCAAAATCCGTTCATTTAGTGGAGTAATCGCATAACAAACACAAAAAAACACAGTCGAATAGAGAACCTCCTGCTTTGTTTGAAGTCGGTTGTGATCAACCTGTTTCCGCCCCACTACTGAGTATGGGTCTCCTCTCAGAATGAGAAGGGTTTAGGCCATAGTCTGCCACGCTGGCCCAATGCGGATTGGCAGACTTCACACACCTTTGAGAACATGGAGAACATGGCATGCAGGTTACCTCACGATGTTTTCCTTCACCGTTAAAGCAAGTGATATTTAATTGCTTAAAACGCACATAGCTGAAAAGTTAGTGGTGCGTGCCCAGGATCGAACCCCCGACCTCTGATTAGGAGGCGGACGTTCTAACCACTAGGCTATCACAGCTTTTGAAGCAGGTTAAAAAGGCAAAATTACTCACGGAGTGCATCCAGAAATTCCTTTAAATTCTCATCCTTTTCGTGACCGTAGGTTACTCCAAGAAAAGACATTGTAAAGCTATACAGACTTAGGTAGGTACTAAGGCAAAGTATCCAACGAAAATAAGTGGAAAGCTACGAATCCTCTCCTTTTATTAACTCGATGCCACATATTGACGTTTTAGTAAATAATATAGGTACTTAATACTAATAAATCCTTATCGGTACATATCCAATATGATAACTGGTTATTTAAGTAATGATTTATGTTATAATTCGTTCCTATCTAGGTACGAGTAGGTACATTATCTTTTGCAATGCAATTTATTGAATCAGTGGTGGCAGGTGTTTCCAAGAATTTCAGATTTTCGTTCTGTCATGCAGCATTCAATCAATCAGCCTGTTTGGGTCCACTGCTGGACATAGGTCTTCCCGAGAGCGCGCCACCAAACACGATCCTCCGCCTTCTTCATCCACCCACTTCCCGCTATCCTCTTAAGAGGGCTCTCTCCGTCACTCGTTTCCACTCGTTTCATACAATCGTAGTTCCAATTTCATTTGAATATTAAGCAACCTAAGTCCATGAAATTTTGCAGACATATTCTAGAAACTAATATCTATGTCTGTGGTTTTCCAGATTTCTGTTAAAATATTCGGTTTCAAAGTTACGCGGTCTTAAAATTTTCATACAAATCTTGGAGCCCCTGTAATTTTAATACTACATATTTTTAGAAAAATCTAAAACACCACAGACACAGATATTAGTTTCTAGAATATGTCTGCAAAATTTCATGGACTTTGGTTGCTTAATATTCAAATGAAATTGGAACTACGATTGTATGAAACGAGTGGAAACGAGTGACGGAGAGAGCCCTGTTAAGGTCGTCAGTCCAGCGGGTCGGAGGTCGTCCCACACCGCGCTTGCTGATACGCGGTCTCCACTCCAGAACACGTCTGCCCCAGCGGCCATCAGTTCTGCGGCAGACGTGGCCTGCCCACTTCAGCTGGATAATTCGTTGAGCTATGTCGGTCACTCTGCATGCAGCGTTACCTAATTACCTAAGTACCTATTTGTTTCAAGCTCAGATTCGAGAGAAAGTAGAAGAGATGCTAAAATCCTCGCAATGAGTTCACCTTGAAACTTTTGTCTTCTAGAATCTGAGGAGGCAATCTTAAGCTCAATTTGTAGATTTAGATAATTTTGTTTGACTTTGCATCGCCAGCATGAAACTGCAATATTTATCAAACTAAATAAAAATAAAGATAAAACATAATTCTTATAACTTTTATTGGGGCGACTGATGTAAGTAAAATTTAATCGTAACATTCTGCGGCGTCTGCTAAAGCTAGAGACTGACCTGCATCATTTGAAAGTAATGTCAGATAGACGGCCGTATTCACAATTGCTATTACGTCTCACAGTGCGCTCAAACGCATAGTGTGGGTTCCACCAATCAGATCACTGTAAATTGACGTGACACAGTCATCTGATTGGTGGAACTCACACTGTGCGTTCCAGCGCACTATTAGACCTCATAGTAAAGTTTGTGAATACGGGTGTATGTTAGGTTAGTGATCGAGTCCAACGATAGCTCCGCTGTACATTCTTTTATTAGCAGCTCGATTGCGGTAGAATGACAACTACAATGTCACGATCGCAATCACCTCTGATTGGTTGATGCTCGCTCACTATTGGCTAAAATGCATTACTGCAACAAGAATAGCATAAAAGCCAATATTAACAATTGCGATTGTAATAATGATTGATGCAGGTTTTATGGAATCGAGCTACAGATGCCGTAACATAAACACGTTTGTTACAAATGTTACTTTCGTTACAATTCCATTTTTTGTTGGGTAGTCACCATATTAATATTCTCAGCTTACTCTACCTACTGACAATACGAATGTTCACATTTGTAATACTTACATATGTTACAATTTATATTACGTTCAAATGAAACAGGTCAGCCGCCAGCTTTAGAATTTGAGTAATTTAAGTTTTATTGCAGTTTGATAGGAAAAGCGGCGCCTCATGCAATGATAAATTGATAACATAACCGATTAAAAATATGACGACCGATATGGTTTAGCCATATCGGTCGTCATATTATTATTTTTAATTTTGTTGTAATTTTATCATTATCGAGTAGCACTCCTTATTCAATTATTGTAATAATCTAGCTTATGTCCACGAATTCATCCGCGTGGATTACACGCCCTCGCTACCCTTAGACAAACTCCTATTATACCCCTTTAGTGGTAAAATTTTCAAGACTCCTTCTTAGCGGATGTTTAGGTTATAATAGCTACTAACTGCATGCCAAATTTTAGCCCGACCCGTCCTGTAGTTTGAGTTGTGCGTTGATAGATCAGTCAGCCAGTCTGTCAGTTAGCTTTCCTTTTATATACATATTAGGGTTGTCCTTATTTTTCGACTTTTGAATTATCCCCGGGGCACTTTCTCATTTGATTATATACTTACCTCTAAATATGAAATAAGTTTTTTTTGTTTTTTGTTTTGTTAAGATTTAGAGGTCGCTACCAGCTGTCAAAATTTTTACAAAAAGCGTTGAAGGACAGCTCAAATTATGGTTTCATTCAGGTGTTTATTTTACATTTTACGCGCTCACATATACAATCGGTTCTTCCCCTGCCTCCCCTCGACCTCTCATCTGTACCGGCGCGTCGAGATTTGGACCGATCATACAAACAAAATCATAAGCCATAAGCACTTCTCTCAAGATTGGGTTGAAATTTAGAATGGAGATAGATTATACCCTGCATAGGCTACTTTTTATCCCGGAAAATCAAAGAGTTTCGCGGAAAGTCGCGGGCATCAGCTAGTTTATAATAATAATATAATATTTAATATTATATTATATATTACAATACACTTATTAGAGATTTAGTATCTATCTCTACATTCGCTCTGACTTCACACGATATTATTCTTAAAGTAATGTAAATGACCCAATAACTAGCGCTAAGCGGAAGCGTTAGCATCAGTGTCTTGGGAATTATACCCATAATGAATATACACGACGGTGTAGATAATATATTTTTTGTGAAGATAAAATATAACAATTACTGTTTCAAGGTAGTCGGTACCTACCTACTACAGTACGCGACAGGTTGAGATGGCAATCGGGGTATGTGGCGGGGGGACGCCCAGTGGACCTGCACGTCACCCAGCGCTCATCTGCAGCGGGGTTGTGCGGGTGTGCGGGGCGTCCCCACTCCGGTTGCCATCTCAACCTGTCGCGCACTAGTACAGGTAGTCTAATGCGAAAGTGTGTCTGAGTTTTTCAGGGTACAGAGATACCTAGCTTGGATCTCAGAGACAAAGGCCTTTTTTTGTTCCAGATATTGAAGTAAGTATAAGGTGTACCCATATAAGTATACTTGCAGAAAATCAAAAAGTTCCCATGATATACCTACCTACCTACCTAAATCCACGTGAATGTATTCGAGGTCATCATCTAATTATTGGTACAGAGATAGATTGCATCCCGGAAATGGATATACCTACTTATAGGCTATAGACTTACTAGCGACCCGCCCCGGCTTCGCACGGGTGGACATTTATTTATTCTATTTTCCGGGATAAAATATAGCCTATACGGTGTGCGCGCACACGTTCGAATATGCAGGAACCCAGGGCGCGCGCCGTGACAGTGAATGACGTTTATTATCTGTGTAAAACTGAACACTCTTCTTTGTCCTTTTGTAACCAATTTTCATTGCTGGTCGAATTCATAAATTAATAATGTATATTTCCTGTTTTATTGCAATTAATACACCTACGCCAAATCCGATGGATCTCGGCCACAAGTAAACCTACAAATCCGGCGTGGTGCGCCAACATACGGATTCGGAAGAATCCCTCTAAGTAATGGTAAAAGAAATTTTGAAATCGGTCCAGTAGTTTTTGAGCCTATTCAATACAAACATACAAAATACAAAAATACAAAGGTTTCCTCTTTATAATATTAATATAGATAGGCTACCTACCTACTTTTATCTCCGGAAAATCAGAGACCTCCCACGGGATTGTTAGAAAACCTTTTACGCAGACGAAGTCGCGGGCATTTTCTAGTGTTTGTTATATTTTGGAACTTTGTTTATGTACCGAGTAAGTATTAGGTAGTGAGGTAGGTAGGTATATAATTAGGTTGAAACTAGGTAGGTACCTAGGTACTTATATGTAACTTGTATGTATGTATTGATTTTTAATTTTAAAAAGTAGGTATTATTTCTTGTACGATGGTACGAAACCCTTCGTGAACGACTCGCACTTGACCGGTATTTTTAAAATTCGTACTTTTTGTTTTTCCGGGACGTTTGTCCATGTTGTCCTTTGTTTGTATATGTAGTAAATATAAAGAAAAACAAAAAAAAAAACCAAAAAGGCTTTATTAGTAACATAAATAATGATATCAATTTATTAATTCCACAAATACCTACTTATACTTATGTACCTACACTAAGATACTTAGGTATACCTACTACTTCCTAAGTATCTTAGTAGATACGTAGTTATAGCTAAGGAGCTTCAATTCAATTCAATTTTCTTTATAGCGAATTTGGGTTAGTTTAGGTACAGATCTTAATATAAGTATCTTCGGTAAGTATATTTAATTAGACAGCTACAAGTAGTTGTTAAAATTGATAGCTAGGTAGATAGATAAATATCTTTTAGTACTATACATAGTATAGTACTTAGTACATAGTATTACATCTATGTATTTTATTTATTTAATACCTAACGCAGCGACAAAATTTGCAAGAAGTTGATTTTATTAGCTAAAACTCAGGAAAACTAACGTAAATCAGTAACATCAGAGTAAATTTGGACTTTTTTAGGACAATTTCAACTTCTGGCACATAATTTTATGGTTTTAATTTTTCTTCCACCAGCTCCCTATCTGTTAAACAATACGTTAATTGACTAATTCGTATATCCTTATACATTTTCCATCCCAACCTTCAGCTGTGGTTGTCTGAAACAGAAAGTTAAACATGTTGCAATGGTTGGCATTGAATAGCTGCACCTAATATGCACCTACCTATTATAATACAAATAAATAAAATTAAACTCAAAGTAGTCTGTGGTTTTAAAATAACTAGGGTAGACACCAAAGGGATTTAAACTTGTACCTAGTAGGTAAAAATCCTATATAACCCGATGTCTTTCCCAGAACGTCTTCGAGATTTCTGTGGAGGGCACAGAGGTACACACCTACTTAGGTACTATGAAGCCGGAATTTTCCGAATTCCTACGGGTTAGAGAATAAAGAGAATTTAATTTATAATTTTACCTTGCCAAGCCATTGATTGTTAGTTAGGTAACTACTTAATAATGAATTCCTTCTTACCACGGTCAGTAATTTGTCGGAAAATTCTCTCACATGCGTTGATTTTCTACCATTTTCTTCTATTTGTGTTTGAATTAGAGCATCGCCGTCAACGCGCATTATTGACTTCACCTGAAAATCAAATCAAATTAGTGATCATTATTTCAGTGACAATAATAAATTACTATCTAATCGGTTACCACTCGGCTCTGCTAAAGTTGCAATGGGTGTGGCATAAGGCTCAAATAACCGATAATACCTAATCGTTTGGGTCCTGAAGTGGACCTTGTACCTACCAGAAAACCCCCTACGAACTACTGAAAGGAATGTTGACAAGCGAATAACACTGGGAGTCACTAGACATACTTAGAGCTCGTTCACACAGGCTGCGTAAGCGTAGACGTAGCGCGTACCATTGCGTTGTAACGTATGGAACTGTATGAAACATGGCATACCGCTTGCGTGGCGTGAACGTTCACGTGGACTTGATGCGTTACATCTACGTTACATTGCGTCTATGGGTTTACGCGCGTCACTACGCACGTGTCACGTGTATGTGCTGCATACGCAATTGGTATGAATCGGTCAATCGGTCAATGTGAATCGGAAATGTACAGGAATATTACAAAGTCGACTGCCAACTTTCGCTGATCGGAGAAGTACTTGCCTAAGTTAGTAGGTAGGTAGTTAAGGATATGGTTTGACAAGGTATGCTTTTTTACTAACTTCTCACCTTGACTCCATCTGGTCTATCTTCGTCGAACTCTTCGCCAAGTTTGAAGGTGATGACAACTTTTCGTATCGGAGTTGTCATCGTCAAGGAGTACGACCCGTCGTCATTCTTCGTCAGAACACTAACAGGGGACAGGGCTGTGACTAATTTCCTTGACAGCAGACCCACATCTGTAACCGAAAATGATATAAATTAACTACCTAATTATTAGGTATAAGTACCAAGATAAAAACTTATAGCTAACTAGCTGATGCCCGCGACTTCGTCCGCTTGGATTTAGGTTTTTGAAATCCCGTGGGAACTCTTTGATTTTCTAGGATAAAAAGCAGCCTATGTGCTAATCCAGGATATTATCTATATCCATTCCAAATTTCAACCAAATCTGTTCAGAAGTTTTTGCGTGAAAGAGTGACAAACATACACACATACACACAAACTTTCGCCTTTATAATATTAGTGTGAAGTTAGATGCTCGCGTGGAAGGGTGCCAAGAATACTGGCATACTTTCGCTAATAACCGATTTCAGCCATCTCTGCCCTGATACTGATAGGGCCGGTCTCCGTTTCCAGGGAATCAGCGTCGATACATCAGCCACCATCCCGAGTCCCAACTAATCCCTACTGTGCTGGCTCAACGAGTGTACGAATAACACACACACACATGCACACGCACACGCCCAGGTAGGAAGGTGGTCACTAAACTCAAACTTATGGGTTTGGACTATAAACTAAGTAGGTACTCATAGTTAAGTAGGTATACCTGCTTACATAGTCGCTGATGATATTTCAATATTTAATATTAGATTTAATAATTTTTGTTACCCGATTCGTAAAGCTAAAAGATCGTAGCTAATAATAAGATTACCTAAAAACCTAAATTACCTTTTACTGAACAATACTTTTTTTTACCTAGATAGGTCTAGGTAAATAACTCATGAGATAACAATAAACCAAGTAGATACCTATCTATCTAATTAGTTAATTGGCATGATGAAGGAAATGCTACAGGAAATGCCATTCACAATTATTATTTTAAAGACCTTGTGAAGTCAGTAAAAAACATATAAGTCATATAATAACTTACATTCATTTTTACGAAAATAATAAAAAACCGGCCAAGTGCGAGTCAGACTCGAGCACCAAGGGTTCCGTACTCGGGTATTTTCCGACATTTTGCACGATAAATCAGAAACTATTAAGTATGCTTAAAAATACATAAAAATCTGTTTTATAATTTACAGTAAAGCCCTTCCATAATAGTACTCCACTTGGTATTACTTTGAAAATTGAAACACATTCTAATTTTTTTTTAGATTATTTAATCACAAATTCATAATTTTCGAATTTATTTCTTTACTTGTGCTAAAAGACCTACTTACTTACCTTTCATGATTCTAGGTGAACGGGAAGTACCCTATAGGTTTTCTTGACTGACACGACGGAGGGACAGACACACAAACAGACAGAGACAGATAACGAAGTGATCCTATAAGGATTCCGTTTTTCCTTTTGAGGTACGGAACCCTAAAAAGAACATAAAATACGTTTTAAAATATCATTGACTCGACATTGTGCTTTTAATTTTATTTTCTTTGTTCAATCATTCATTTATTGTGTTTAAGTTTTTATTAGTAAGTAACTACTACTTAAAACTCTTAGAGCCGTCGCAAACTCACAAATTGGAGTAGAGTCAAGTCTTTTTCTAACAATCTAAACTCAGCTTTATACACTGTAATATACCTACCGTTGAAATTGCATAGAGCTCCTGAATTTACAGCACTCACGCCGCCGCCGAGTCAAAATTATCCGGGCCCGAAAAACTAGCAGACAAGCAGACACTTTCGCATTTATAATTATAGTTATCAGTATAGATTTATTTGATTTATTGATAATACTATCATTGTAGTCTGTAGAGGCTATTATATTATGTCTGGATACCTACCTACTTGTCTGTTATTAATACCCACTTAGTTATTTACCTACCTATGTTTGGAAATCATACGCATTCGTGTGAACAATGTTGGTAATTCAATTGCACTACGATATAGGTAACTATGCATTAATTAGTTTACGTAACAACACCGGTTCGCACCGTGAGTAATCAATAATATTTCCATGTGCTCTGAAGCGTTAGAAATCTTCTTAAATAGGGTAATATAAAAGATAATATTTGTCTATCTGTTCGTTACCTATTCGATTGCGTATCGTCCGATTAAGTTGATAGGCCAATGCCCACTTTTGGCCAAGATTCGTTCATCAATGTGATAAATAGGCAGGTACTTGGTACTATAAAAATTACTTATTTAGTAACTAAAATAATACAGGTAGTTATTTATTTTATGGTGTTCATACCTGAAACCATCCGGAACTTAAGTCAAAATAAAAGAGAAACTCAATCAATTTTTAAAGATTATTATTTAACTACCAAACTATGTTTGTTTTATTGCAACTTGATTTTTTTTAGGTACATGCTTTGCAAAAGTTCGTCCGAATCAGTGTTTAAATTAAAACAAGTGTAAATTAAAAATTTATAACACCCCCGACAAGTGAAGATTACAGTAACTAGAAAAGAGCTGATAACTTTCAAACGGCTGAACCGATTTTCTTGGATTATAGCGAAGAACACTCTCGATCAAGCCACCTTTCAAACAAAAAAAACTAAATTAAATTCGGTTTATTAGTTTAGGAGCTACGATGCCACGGACAGATACACAGATAACGAGATACATAGATACACAGATACTTATAACACCCCTCTTTTTAGGTCGGGGCTTAAAAAGAGCTTGTTTCTTTATCTATTACCAACTTATCTCAATCCAAATGCCAACAACTTCTTTCATTGATTTGCGTACCTTGACCAAGCCCCCATTTTGTCGACTGGGAATTTCCCTTTATTGCAGTTTTTCCTGGCACTTATAAGTATGAAGGTTTCTATCAACGAACGATAGGTGGTGCGCGAGTAGTTCAAACAAAACAGGCATTGTAACGCACGCTGGGCATTAATTATATTATCATTACCTTTTTAATTTTTTATTATAAACAAAACAAAGCCCATATCTACTCGTACGTATTTGACCATTTGCCTTGAGTTGAGTAATAGCCTTGAGTCCAAATTCCAAAACTTTACGTAAATAGATGTTTATTACTATAACGTACATGATAGAAGATATATGATAACTATCTTTTGGTCACATATTAAAACTCTTATTTTCCGTGAAAAAAATCCGCCATGACTACCACTGGCCATAAAGTAGCACAGTGGTCATTTCGGACTCCTACTGACTAAAAAACCTAACGAAGTTCCATCCCACCGCTAACGACGGAGCCCAAGCGACTGACAACGCCTCGTTACTCCGCCAATGATACATCCAACGTAGTGTCTTAGTGGTCTAGGACACTACGTTCTCCCAAACGCGGTTAAGGGCATGCCAGAACCACAGCATGCCAACCAACCCGAGGACCACACTGTGAACGACGGACGGAAGGCAATTCCCTTTCAACGTGCCCTATCCACAACATCGCTCTCACCCGTCACCAAACTGGACATAATATGGACACACCAATATTTTAATAACCTTAGCTGACTTTTGAAGATCTAATCAAATTAGCGTTTATGCACGAAGTAGGTAGGTAGGTAATACTTACTTGCTTATCTTATACAATTAGTATACCAGTGCTAAAAGCTTGGACAATCATATTGATATTATTAGGACACACTATCCTTAATATCTACTTAGGTATGAGACACTCATGTCTCATACCTAAATAGAATATACAGAGGGGTTGGGAATACCTCCTATATCATTGTAAGTAAGTAAGTACCTACCTATATAATTTGTTGGGCTTTACATAGTCAGGCACACGAGGAGGTTACCTGGCAGGAACCCCAACAAAGTACATACCTGCAGCAACCTTTTTAACCGACTTCTAAAAAAGGAGGAGGTTCTCAATTCGTCGGGATCTTTTTATTTATTTTTTTATTTTTCATGTATGTTCCCCGATTACTCAAAGACCCCTGGACCGATTTGGAAAAATTTTTTTTTGTTTGAAAGGGTATACTGTGCAGGTGGTCCCATATAAATTTGGTGAAGATCTGATGAATATCTTCGGAGATGGAGAACAGAACTCCTCAATGGATAAGAGCAAATTGCTCGCGATCACTGTAATAGCTTAGTAAACAGTAGGGTTTTAACTGGGCATAGCATATTATAGTACAGTGGGGCCACTAAAAATTGTGAAATAAAAAAATTTCAAAAGAAAAATAAAACCGACTTCAAAAACCAAAAACACTAAAAAGTAGAAAATAATTTTTGTTTAGCTACACATGTAATGTACCTAGGTATGAAGTCGGGCGAGCTTCACTCTTGGATTTCTAATTTTGTTTTAATATGCTCGCTCGACTTCATAACTAGGTACATTACATGTGTAGCTAAACAAAAATTATTTTCTACTTTTTAGTGTTTTTGGTTTTTGAAGTCGGTTTTATTTTTCTTTTGAAATTTTTTTATTTCACAATTTTTCTATAGTGTGGGTATACACGTGATTATGGTCCAAGAGCCGCGAGATCAATAGTCCTATGGATCAGTCATAATATAAACATTTTTGTGCATAGAACTAACCTAAGTGTTATACCTACAAAAATTCTCCAATTGTACCCACATGCAAAGATATGCTGCCACTTCTGGTAGTGATTTTAGGCGTTTTCTTTTCAAATTGAAGGTTTTTATGTGCAAAATAAATGTGTCATCTGTATGATGTACCTAAATGTATTCGATATCTTAAGAAAATTAAATAAAAAAACTGTCATAGCGTTCGACTCAGATGGTTGATAAAGCGGATAAATCTTGTCGACCTTCGACATTTATTTCCTACATCAAAACCTACAGTTTGGTATAAATAATTATGTACTTACTAGCTGATACCCGCGACTTCGTTCGCGTGGATGTAGGTTTTTTAAAATTCCCGTGGGAACTCTTTGATTTTCCGGGATAAAAAGTAGCCTATGTGCTAATTCAGGGTACAATCTATCTCCATTCTAAATTTCAGCCCAATCCGTCCAGTAGTTTTTGCGTGAAGGAGTAACAAACATACACACACACACACATACAAACTTTCTCCTTTATAATATTAGTGTGAAGTACCTTATAAAGAAGATAATGAATAATAAAAGGAAGTGGAATTTTTGGATGGAAAATAGACTAAGAGCCCATGAGGGAGAGAGCTTCGTTATTTAATAAAAGCTGAAAGTTTCTGTGCGCATTGTCCTCAACACAGGGAAGAACGATCAGCGCAAAGAGTACCTAATAAAATACAGCGACTATGAAGTTTGGATCATGGTGGCTTTGGCAGATAACAGGTAACAAAGACGTAAATATAAAATCTTTCGTCAAAGTATAAAGTCTAATTTTTTTATACTTTCTTCGCAATAGTACCTTAGATATCACGGTATATAGCATTGCCAGACACTCAAGTATCGTGGCAACCCCCTGCTAGACACCCTTAAACTATGATATCTCAAAGTTGACTGAATGAAAATCAACACAGCTCAAACTACGGGATGGATCGGGGTGTTTTTTTTTTTTTAAAAGAATATTAGCCATGTTAAATGACTAATATTCACCTTTCCTCTTCAACTAAGCGTCAGGCTTGTGCTAGGAGTAGGTACGACAATTATAGTGCAACGGGCGGGGTTTGAACCGTCACCTTTCGGTTTTCAGTCACTCCTTTACCGGTTGAGCTATTGAGGCATGATGTTTGGCATGCAGATAGTTAATATGACGTAAAAATCTTCTAAGAAAGGATTTTTGAAAATTCAACCCCTAAGGGGATAAAATCAGGGTTTGAAAATGTAGTCCACGCGAACCAAGTAGCGGGCATAAACTAGTTCGACTATAATTTTAGAGTTATCGTTGCTAAGGGCTATGATTTTATGAAAATCTAATAAGTAACTTTGCTATGAGTATGAGGGTACCTACCTGATAGACCCACATAAACAGTTACTGTTAAACTCATAACTGATTCCCGCAATTGCACTGAGAAAAAGACAGCACCGAAAATGACTAAACTGTTTTGTATTCAGGGCAAAATACAATTTCAATGATGATTGAACACATTGCCCTCGGATTTATTATGAATATTTTAGTATTAATTACTGAAGTACCTAATAAGTTAGAATTCCGCTCAGTACTCTAACTACAGCTCTACTTACGGGTAAAAGTAACACGTGCGATTGACCTATTTAATATTCATAGTAAAAATAAACACTCACCAATAAATTTAAGGTATTCCTCAAAGTTCTCTGAGGTTTTTAACTTATATTTTTTCCCGAGATATTTTTCCATCGTACTTACACTGAAACACGTCAGTAACACTAAGCGATCGGTCACGATTTAACTAACTATACAGAAAAACAACGCAAACCAAACCTACAAGTATAATTTATTAAAAGGATCTATAAATTAAAGAAAAGAAATCGATAAAATCCAAGCTCCATTCCAAGAGAACACGTGCTGTTATAATGGCAGAGATATTTTTAAATTTTATTTATGGTCAACACGGTCAATAACAAAGAGCAATACCTACTAACGACATTTGCATTTTTCATGTTGATCGCACATTATGGACGTAGAGCCAGCCGCTCGAATATTTACGCCAGAGTGCGACATTGCGGCATGCCATAGCGTTGCATGGTATGATCAAGGCACAATAATTTTTTAAGGGTTCCGTATCTCAAAAGGAAAAAGGAACCCTTATCGGATCACTTTGTTGTCTGTCTGTCTATCCGTCTGTCGTGTCTGTCAAGAAACCTATATGGTAACTCCCGTTGACCTAAAATTATTTTTGGCAGGTAGGTAGGTCTTAAAGCACAAGTAAAGGAAAAAAATCCGAAAACCGAGAATTTGTGGTTATATCAGAAAATTAAAATTAAAGTGTGTTCATGAAAAAGTTAATTTAGTAAAATCACATATAGATGTCGCAGTCTATTATTAACTTGCATGTTCTACATAAAAGTGTTAGGTATATCTGGTACGATGGTACGGAACCCTTTGTGTGCCAGTCCGACTCGCACTTGACTGGTTTTTCAGGAAACCTTCATACCTGAGTCTCTCTCTGAGCTCTCCATAATGTTCTCAAAGGTGTGTAAAGTCTGCCAATTCGTACTGGGCCAGCAGCGTGGCAGAGTATGGGGCCGTTCTCAGTAGTGGCACGTAGTGGGCTGGCGATGAGTTGATTGTGATGATGTTGAAGAAATTATCAGCAGACTGTCTTACCTACCGTAAAATTCTAATCGATAGCACGATGCTGTCTGGTCATAAAATAGATATGCATAAAATATTAATATTTCAATTTGTTGCATGCAGTATTGTCGCTTCAGTGTAAAACAGCCTAATTATCTTCTAACTCGTCTCATCAAGCCACATTATCATTTAAATTCGATTACTTCCTATCAGGTGTGATTGTGGTCAACCGTGTGGCTATAAACTCATATTATGGGTACTTCCTACTAATGTTATAAACTAGCTGATGCCCGCGGTTTCGATCCCGTGGATATACGAGTAGGTTTTTAAAAACCCAGTGGTAACTCATTGATTTTCAGAGATAAAAAGTAGCCTACGTGTTAATCTAGGGTATAATCTATCTCCATTCCAAATATCAGCGAAATCTGTTCAGTAGTTTTGCTTGAAAGAATAACAAACATCCATACATCCATCCATACATACAAACTTTCGCGTTTATAATACCTATTACTAAGAAGATGTTAATTTTTCACAGACAGTCCGCTTGTCTGTGAATTTCGCTGATTTTGTTGGGTACAGAATATATAGCTTGTATCTTGGAGATGGAAATAGGCTACTTTTATCACGGAAAATCACAAAGTTCTCGCAGACGAAGATCAAGTATTACTATCAGTGAATAATAAAAATAAACTAGGTACTTAGGTACCTTATAAAAATTTGTTGATTGTAGTAAAGCTCATGATACGCTGGGTACGTATAAAACCCTGTTACCTACATAAAATCATGTGGTTAACCTAGACCTCGGCTCAACGATCTCGTTTCAATTAATTAATATTGCCTTACCTGAGTAGGTATAATTATAATACATATAACCAGCTGATGCCCGTGCCTTCGTCCGCGTGGATTTAGGTTTTTCAAAATCCACTCTTTGATTTTCCGGAATAAAAAGTATGTCCTTTAATCCAGGGTATAATCTACCTGTATCTCCGTTTCCAGCCAAATCCGTCCAGTGGTTTTTGCGTGCAAAAGTAACAAACATCGACCATCGCGTTTATAGTATTAATAGGATAATAGTTATCAGCTAGTGCTGATGCCCGCGACTTCGTCCACGTGGATTTTCCGGATAAAAAGTATGTCCTTTAGCCTGTCCTCCAGGTCTTGTCCATGCAAAAAATCACGTCGATCTATTGCTTCGTTGCGGCGTGAATGAAGGATAAACAAATACACTTTCACATTTATATGGATAGTGATCAGTAGTACCTAGTAGGGGAGTCCAAGCGCGGATTTTGGGATTTACCTACTCGAGCGCGTGCAAAAATCAGCCATGACTTTTGGTCGCGTCCTTAGAATAAAAAGGTCGCGTCCAAATCGTCAGTCTTTTGAATGGGAGCTACTAGAGTAGAGGGTTCACTTAACATCTCTTGTCAATATCTGATGCGGTCGAGAAATATTTTTGGTTTTATTTTCTTTTAATTAATTTATAGATTAGCGCTTAGCTACTATCAGACCTGGTGGCAAGTGATGATGCAGCCTAAGATGGAGTGCAAGCTACCTACTGCTTAAACCACTGCACACTGGTCTAGAATTTTGAGAGTTTGTATTACATATTTACATTTTCTTACCTAACGTAGACACCAACTAAGAAAGGATTTTCAGGAATATTTTTACCCCAGTAACTCTAGCCTAAAGACGGGTCTGCCAGTGGGTTATTCTTTAATATTGTTTTATGATGTATGAGAGTGAGGGGATTGAGAGTGCAGCTGTATTTCGCGTTCACACTTAAATACACTATCGCATGAGCCCTGCGTAAATGGCTAGTCTCAGTTGAAATCACAATCACATTGTAGCATAATTGCTATTTATTTTTCACAGTATTAGTTTAGTTTTAATTTTTAGGATTCCGTTTTCGAAGAGTGCCAACGGGACCCTTTTGCTAAGACTCCGCTGTCCGTTCGTCTCCAGCAATCTGTGTTTACCGACAGTGAGTAGTTGCGACAATGGCAGTATCATTTCCACGTGTTTATATAAAAATCTTTACTAGATAAGATCCAGTTTAAGAAATTAGCTCTAGTATCGACTAATTTGTAAGTCGATATTAGAGCTAATTCCTTAACTGGACCCTTTCAAGTAAAGATTTTTGTATTAATAGGTGGGGATGATACTGTTACTATCGCAAATAGAATGTCATAAGCCTACTTTGTCGTATTAGTTTACAAATTGCGAAAAACCAAATAAAATTTGAATTTCGCGGGCAGAGCCGTCGCAAACTCTTTGACGGGTGGAAAATAAAATAGTGTGAAAAACGGAGACAGCGTTTTGTGATTGTCACCCTCTAACTGCACCTCGCCAAGAGAGAGGCCAGGTGAATGAATTTAGCTTGATTTCAAGATTTTTTAGTCAAAAACGGTAAAGTGATAATTGTTAATCGACGTTTGGAATTCGTCTATTTTTGGCAAACGAAAACATTTTTTTACACAAACTAAAGACATTTTAGATTATTGTAAAGTAAAGCGTTACATGAAGTTGTTAATTTTTCAATATTCTAGTTTTTTTACAGTTTATTTACGCATGAAGTTGCCTCTAAAGCCCTAAAATGAATACAATTTACTAAGTACCATATTAATTGTTGTAAGTCATAGATTATGGAGAGATAAATCCGATAAATCGATATATAGCTTAGTTAATACTATCTAGAACAACAAAGATTAGAATAATAGGCGTAATATGTTTGTAATTTGTATGGAGAACATTTGTACTGTGGTACATTTTGAGAAGGAGTTTCCAACGAACTGGATGACAAAGGTGGACAGGATGAAGTTAAAGAAATGGTCCAAGATTTTTTGAGAGAATAATGTCTTGTTTTAAAGCAATTTTAAAATAACTCATTGCCAAAAAAATAGGAAATACTTACCTAACATGTTTAATTTACTTACGACTATTATACATAACTGTATATTCACATTGTAATTTGTAGTTGATAATATAAGGTAGATAAAGTTTTAATCAAATAGTGTAGCTGCAATTTATTCTTTTATTACACACAAACTCTGCAAACACAATAATATACAACCTACTTTATAAGATAAATAAATTATTGTTAACTATCTGATGCCCGCGACTTCGTCCGCGTGGGTTTGCGTTATTGAAAATCCTGTGGGCAGTGGGCACTCTTTGAATTTCCGAGACAAAAAGTATCTACCCTATGTCACTCTCCATATAAAGTGGAACCGCGGCAGTGACGTACGCGCGTCGCGCCTGGAGAGAATATCGTGCGGGGCGCTTACGCGACGCGCAGTTCCGCTGCAATGCAGTTCAAGTGCGTTGGCACCTTTAATTACCCATTCAAAAACCTCCTCGATCTATTGCTCCGTTGCGACGTGATTGAAGGACAAACAATCGCACTTAAGCATATTATTTCATATGGAAGTGAGGTCGTTTTTACGTACTAGCCGATCCCCGAGACTGTGTGGATATTAGATTATATTATAGGGTTATTATAATTACTTAAAATCGTGTACTATATATTACTTACCTAATAGGTAGGTAGTCCCTACCTACATGATGTTTCCTTATAATACCTACCTAGTAGCTACCTACTTGCCTACCAAATAATATTACGTTTGGGTTAGGCTATCGTTCAAATATTTATTTGAATTTCATTCAAATCGGCCAAGTGCAAGTCGGAGTCGCAAATGAAAGGTTTCGTACAAAATCGTACAAAACAACAAGAAATAACACTTTTTTTATGGCGGCCATTTTGAATTTTTTTATTATTTATTTTATTGTTATAGCGCAATAGAAACACATTCTGTGAAAATTTCAACTCTCTATCTATTACTGTTCAGAGATACAGCACGCGCTGACTGACGGACGGACGGACAGCGGAGGCTTAGTAATAGGCTCCCGCTGGCACCCTTTGGATACGGAACCCTAAAAGAGGGAGTTATTTCAAAATCACAGACCGAAATAGATAAATAGATAGAGGGTTATTATTATCAGGTAAGTAGGTAGGTACTTTACAAGCTTTATCCGCGATGCCCACATTTGAGAATTGTGCCCGGGGCTTGTGAGGTCATAGAGAAAAGATACAACTTTACCAGCAAGGTGGTCAAAACCCTGTAGGTACCAAAGCAGCTGTATCTAGGCCTAATATAAAGTAAGTACCTACTTAGGTATAAAACCCCGACATTGGTGCGGCATGTCTTTAAAAAAAGCCTGCATTATAACTTTATTACTATAGCCCAATATACATACTTATAGATTATAATATTTTATATTTTTTCAATACCCAATTAATGTCCGCGACTTCGTCCGTGTTCATTTAAATTTTTTAAAAGCCCCGATGGAGCTCTTTAATTTTCTGGGATGAAAAAACCAAAAACACTAAAAAGTAGAAAATAATTTTTGTTTAGCTACACATGTAATGTACCTAGGTATGAAGTCGAGCGAGCATATTAAAACAAAATTAGAAATCCAAGAGTGAAGCTCGCCCGACTTCATACCTAGGTACATTACATGTGTAGCTAAACAAAAATTATTTTCTACTTTTTAGTGTTTTTGGTTTTTGAAGTCGGTTTTATTTTTCTTTTGAAAATTTTTTATTTCACAATTTTTAGTGGCCCCACTGTACTATAATATGCTATGCCCAGTTAAAACCCTACTGTTTACTAAGCTATTACAGTAATCGCGAGCAATTTGCTCTTATCCATTGAGGAGTTCTGTTCTCCATCTCCGAAGATATTCATCGGATCTTCACCAAATTTATATGGGACCACCTGCACAGTATACCCTTTCAAACAAAAAAAAAATTTCCAAATCGGTCCAGGGGTCTTTGAGTAATCGGGGAACATACATAAAAAATATAAAAAAAAAATAAAAAAAAAAAAAAAAAAAAGATCCCGACGAATTGAGAACCTCCTCCTTTTTTGGAAGTCGGTCAAAAAGTAGCCTGTATGTCAATCCCTAGGTATATAATATTGGCGTCACTCAGAAAAGCAGGTATTATTTAAATATTTTTATCGAATTATTGGAATGTCCTCTCAAACCAACACAAAAAACATCAGGTTCAATGTGTAGAGGTTATCCGAGAGTTTTAATCTAAACAAACTAATGACAAAATAAATAATTTAATTAGAGCGTGATTGCTATCACAACATCTAATTATTCAGTTCACAATCCAAATACCGAAAATATGCGATATCGCTCCGAATCTCGGAAGGAGACTGAATTAAAACCTTCGAAACACCCGTATTTATGCAAGTTCAATCTTGTCGGCCTCCTAGTAACAGATTGTATGACATCGAATGAGCCAAATATCGATTTTATCAAACTACCTGCATTAGATAAATTAATAATTTTATATTATTTTTGACAACTCAAATCAATTTTTAAAAATAACCTTACAGTTCGGCCGTCCTGAATTTAACACGTCCTCGTGTTTCTAATCAATCTTGTCATGTCAGTCGCGGGCTTCCTTGCCCTAAGTCAAATCCAAATCATGGGCTATCCTGCCCTCCGTCAAATCATTAAAACCTACCCTTGAACTGCCGAACTCTCAGTTTTAATATCAAGTCAACAATAAATCCAAACGACTAACTTCTCATTCGATGTATACAAAATCTGAACCACTTATTGCAAATTACTTTCCACTTCACAAAAGACTAAATTCTTTAAAAAAAACTAAAAATTTTAATCACCAAATCAAACTCAATAAAAATTTTAATCAAATGTGGGTTGTTTACAAAAAGATACCAAAGCGAAATTAAGACAACGTGAGACACGTCCCGCTTCTGAATTATTGGCGTCACTCAGAAAAGCAGGTATTATTTAAATATTTTTATCGAATTATTGGAATGTCCTCTCAAACCAACACAAAAAACATCAGGTTCAATGTGTAGAGGTTATCCGAGAGTTTTAATCTAAACAAACTAATGACAAAATAAATAATTTAATTAGAGCGTGATTGCTATCACAACATCTAATTATTCAGTTCACAATCCAAATACCGAAAATATGCGATATCGCTCCGAATCTCGGAAGGAGACTGAATTAAAACCTTCGAAACACCCGTATTTATGCAAGTTCAATCTTGTCGGCCTCCTAGTAACAGATTGTATGACATCGAATGAGCCAAATATCGATTTTATCAAACTACCTGCATTAGATAAATTAATAATTTTATATTATTTTTGACAACTCAAATCAATTTTTAAAAATAACCTTACAATAACTAAGTATAATTCTAACAACGCATAAGTTACTGTATTTAGCCATAAGTACATTTTATTTGTAACTCTGGTATTTGTAGTTACGGAATTTGCATGCAGTGTTCACTTTTAAATGATTTAACATAGTACCTAATTGTACATTATAAAAAAATCTATGTATTTATTATAGTTTTTTAAGTTTGTTTAAAATCGCTAGTAAACCTTTTAATAAAAATAAAAATACAATCCATACTATAATATTATAAATGCGAAATTGGGTCGGTCTGTCTGTCTGCTACCTTTTTACGGCCCAACAGTTTAACCGATTTCGATAAAATTTGGTACAGAGTTAGCTTATATCCCGGGGATGGACATAGGCTACTTTTATCCCGGAAAATCAAATAGTTCCCATGCCGCTTTAAAAACCGAAATCCACGCGGACGAAGTCGCGGGCATCCTTTAGTAAAAAATAAAAATCACGATGATCCGTTTGCTTGGTTCTGGCGTAACCGAAGGACAAACAAACACACTTTAGATATATATATATAGTAGGATAGTATATAAGCATCGGGTACGTACAGCTACCATGATAAAAATACGGCAAGTTTTTTATTCTAGACATTACGTCCCAGTCACGTTATCGTGGTAAGTATACGCACGCCTATCCGCTACATCTCTATTAAAAGAATATTATTGTCGTTAAATGGTCGCTAAACGATGAAAAATACTTTTGAAATCATTAGGTTATCTACTATTAATAAAATCGTGCATCAGTGGAATAGTTACGAATACTAACCGAAGAAGGTTTTGAATTCGGTAAGTCATTTTATGTGTTTTTCAGTAGAACTTTTGTAATGAAAAAAGAATTGTGAAAATCGAATCAGATTCGTACGGAGTTATGAAGTAAAATCTATAAATACTGTAACCCGTTGAGGAGTTCTATTTCTGAAACCGTTCATCACATCTTCACCAAACTTGCATGGTGCTAACCTGACAGTAGGTATAACCTTTGTAAAATTTGTGAATTGTGAAAATCGGTTCAGATTCGATGGGGCTAAAGTAAAATCACAATTATTAATTGAGATGCGTGCTACATAAAAAATAAATAAAAAGGTTGACAATACGCCTTACTTTTTTATAAAGTTAATTTTAAAAGAAACAAATATTTCCTATGTACATAGCTTAATTTATTATAACTTTGTGACTACAATTTTGGTACATGAAAAATGATATATAAATATGTATTTTTTGGCTGGAGTAAAATCACAATTATTAATTGAGATGCGTGCTACATAAAAAATAAATAAAAAGGTTGACAATACGCCTTACTTTTTTATAAAGTTAATTTTAAAAGAAACAAATATTTCCTATGTACATAGCTTAATTTATTATAACTTTGTGACTACAATTTTGGTACATGAAAAATGATATATAAATATGTATTTTTTCTGAAAACGATCAATAACTCAAAAACGGGCCCTTTGAGCTCATAGGTGTTAAGAGGTCATTTGGATAGGATTTGACCTCCTCTACAACCTCTCAAAGAGAAGGTAACGTTTTACTGGACTTGATATATAAATATCATATATATGGATTAAAAAATATTAAATAGTAGATTGTATCATAAGGGAGTAAAATAATATTTTTACGGCGAGGGCGCTTTTTTGAATCCAGAGCGAAGTGAGGGATTGTAGAGTATAATCCCGAACGTAGCGAGGGATTCAAAGTACGTCACCCATATCAAAAAATATTTTGCGCCCGAGTGTAGATACACTCTACTTTTCAACACCCTCTATCTATATCTATACTAATAAATAAAATTGGAGTGTCTGTCTGTAATTTCGAAATAACTACCGCATTTTAAGGTCATATGGTTATTTGAACGATATTATAACTGAATCACGTTTTTAAAATTTTTGTCTGTCTGTCTGTCTGTCTGTCTGTTTGAAAAGGCTAATCTTGGGAACGGCTGAACCGATTTTGACGGGATTTTCACAGACAAGTAGAGAATTGACCAGGGAGTAACATAGGCTACTTTTTTTAACCGACTTTCAAAAAGGGAGTTGTGTGTTTCTACCTATGTACACCGAAATCTCCGAGATTTCTGAACCGATTTGCGTCATTTCTTTTTTAATCGATAGAGGAACTTTGCGACATTGTTTCATAAAAAATTTGAAGTCCAACTCCTCAATCCTGATGCTGCAGGGGATCTGACCAATCCACGCGGGCGAAGCTGCGGGCATCAGCTAGTGAGTAAATAAAAGGAGCCTCATATTTTATTGTAATATTATTATTATTTAAGAAAATAGAGTAACAACTAAATTGAAATTAAATAGTAGGTACATAGTTACCTACTTACAGTGCTTACAGTTTTATTAGGAATAGAGAATGTTGTAGATTTTATAGTCTGCGTGTTTGAAACATCGATGTATATGGATTAGCCTTTCCCATACAATTCCGTCCGCAAAAATACGCTTGAATCTTACGTCATCGTCATTGACAAAGTCAAGAGACTTTTGCAAATTCTCTTGACTTTTTGAGCGCGTTTTTTATCTTCGAAGGGCCCATCCATATACATCGATGGTTTGAAATAATGTCCGAATCTGGCTCATTTTGAGGAAAATGTGACGGTTAATCTTGTTGTTTGGATGTCGCCTCATGCATTTCTCCAGTCAATAAAATTACCATAGGCTTTCATAATATATTTCTACCGGGATTTTGCAGGTAATAGGCGTAATAGGTTATCCATTACATTTCTTGCGTCAGTTCTGATACTTTCAGGAGTTAATTCTATACTTTCACTGTCACTTGAAGAACTCATTTTTCAAAACAAAACCATGAATTTTTTTTTTTTTTTTTTTTCTTTAATCTGGCTTTACTCTGATTAGCCAATGTCAAGTTTGTGATATTTTCAAGTTATTGAATTTATACAAGTATGGACTCCGTCTGCGCCGGCGCCCGCCGACAAACGCGCGGCGCCCCTTTAGAGCGCCTCCCAGTCAGTTTCACCACCAACTAACACAAAAACCAGCCACTCTTAACAAAAAAAACACTCCAAACAAGCACAGCACGCGCGCCAGCAAACGCCATCGCAGACGAAGTCCCTGAATTTCTAACAATTAATAAATTTGACAAAAACGCGGACTGTAGTTCGCGTGTTTTTCATTTGTTTTTTTTTTTTTAATATTTTTTTTAAAGAAATCAAATGGCACAACTTACCAGCCAGTCTTTATTCAAACAATATTTGCGTTCAAATTCAAAAAGTGCGCGGCAAAGACAATTGCTGCGCACTTATATCTTTATATGTGCGCCGCAATTAACTTTGCCGCGCACTTAAACACCACCTTTGGGTGCACTTATAAGCGAACCAAGTCATCCTTTTCGAATAGATGGGATGAAAAATTATTTTCCCGCTTCAAAACGTTTCTGATTTTAAATAATATATAAAGAACAAAAATTTAAAAAAAAACATCAAAGCGGAGCCGTTTCTGAAGACTTCCTAAAAGATTGGCTATTTTACTGCTTTATTGACTCCACTATCAGTGATTACAATAATGCAATGCTTTTGAACTGTCGAACGACCGATAACGAAACGAGCGCGCGCAATCAAGACTCATCGTCCCATTCACGATTGGATCTTAATAAATAGTTGAATCTTAATATGGGCAATATGCGCTATCCCGCCAATGAGGCGCATATTTTCATCACCGAATTCGTTCCATCATTTCCCTATTTTTTTGAGTTTCGAGGTACAATCCCAAACGTCTGTTGAAAAGCTTCACTTCAAATCAACTACTTATCTCTCTCTCTCTATCTGTGTTTCTCTTTATCTCTCTTATTTCTCGTTGCTGAGGGTCGTGATCTTTTTTTATCATTTGTTGAGTAATAATACGGTGGGTTCCTAGATCTTTCTGCATATAACTCGACTAAGAGAACGAGATTTCAACTGTTAGATTTTATAGTTTTATCAATTATGTTAGTAATAACAACCGGGACCGACAACTTAACATGCTCTTCGAGGCACGGAGGAAACGAAAGTCTAGATTAAGAACTCCGAAGTCGATCCAGATACCGATTTGGGTCAAAGTAGCTTAACAATCGCAATCGATTCATAATTATGTTGTCAAAACTAGGTTACACCGTTACACGTCCCTATACTTCTAAAGATACTTAATTATCATTAGAAAAACCGGCCAACAGCGAGTCAGACTCGCGCACTCAGGGTTCGACCGTACTCGGGTAATTTTTCCAACATTTTGTTCAATAAATCAAAAACTATTATACCTAAAAATAATTAAAAATCTGTTTTAGGATGTACAGGTAAAGCCCTTTTATATGAAACCCTATTTGGTATAGTTATCTTATTTTAAAAATTAAAACACATTTTAATTTTTTTTTAAGTGATGTAACCACAAATTCGCGGTTTACAGACTTATTCCTGTACTTGTGATATAAGACCTACCTATCTGCCAAATTTCATGATTCTAGGTCAACGGAAAGTACCCTATAGGTTTCTTGAGAGACACGACGGACGGACGGACGGATGGACAGACAGACAGACAACAAAGTGATCCTATAAGGGTTCCGTTTTTTCCTTTTGAGGTACGGAACCCATAAAAGGTGCCCTAATGTCTATGACCTAATCTATGCTGGTTAAAAACTGTAACTTTTATTTCACAGAAATGGCTCATCCTGTGTCAGATGCAGTTTTCTGGTATATTGAAGAGCTGACTGCGAGTATCGTCGCTGAAACCGGTATACCGAGCGACAGATATCATCTTGGCAAAATATTATTACGCAGTCTAAAAGATGCACCCGATCACATATTGCAGGTAAACTTTGTACCAAAAAAACTCATTTCTTTTAAATTTAGAAATGTTTTCTAGAATATAAAGAAAAGAAATAAAATTTTATGATTGTTTTAAAATATTTACAGATAGACGGAGGAACTGATGAAAAAGAGACATTTAAATCAGCACTCGAGCGATCTATACGATGTGCAACAGCCTTTAGAAACCTGGGACTAAAGTATCAAGATGTTATTGCCATACTGGCACCCAACCACATTAATCTTGCCATACCAATGTACGCTGCTTTATTCCTCGGTCTCAGTGTGGCTACATTAGACATGACTTTAGGAGTTAGTAAGTATATTTATTTAACAAGCCAGCCAATCGTACAAATTAACAAAACAATCACTAACAATAAGTAAATACTCAAACCTTTTCTTAATTTTATTTCAATAATTTTGTGTAATAGAAGAACTCTTGGATTTTCCGGAATAAAAGACTCCTATTTCATTTTCCAATGCAAAGATTATGACTAACCACCACACCAATAAACAAGCATAATTACGCATTTAAAATTAATAAAATTAGTGATATTAATAGTGAAATAGGGATTATTATTCAACTCTCTATCCAATTTACAGATGAACTTCAAGACCCATTTCAATGTTGTGTACCAAAAATTATCTTCTGTCAAAGTACAAAAGTTCAAACTGTTCAACAAGCATTGAGCAGGCTTAAAATGACCACCCAAATTATATCATTTGACGAAAGTGATGATTGTTTGAGCTTATCGAAACTTCTCGATGAGTATGGCGCAGATACGACCGTAGAAAATTTCAAGTAAGATGATATTTTGTTAACATAGAAATAGTTTTTTTTTTATTAAGTTGCATGACAGGTAAATTAAGTAAAGTTACCGTTACCACTTAGTGAGAAGCAAAGTAGGTTGCACAAGTCAACATTCATCCTCCATGATAAAGATTATAGGATCTGGATGTTGGCTTGGCGTTTTCTGTGATTTATCCAAGGCTTTCGACTGCGTTGATCATGAAACATTGGTCGTGAAATTGCACCATTAGGAAATTAGGGGTGCAGCATCGGAGTTGATGAGTTCTCACCTAAATGATAGAATACAAAAGGTAGACGTGAATGGAAAGCGATCTTCAGGATCAGTTGTAAAAATAGGGGTCCCCCAAGGTTCCCGTGAGAAATCTGTAATTTTCCGGGATAAAAAGAGCCTATGTCATTCTCCAGGACTTTAGCTATACGGCTCAATCCGTTTTTTGATTGCGACATGATTGAAGGACAAACATTCGTTTTTATAATATGGGTAGTATAGTGACATAGGGTATCTGAGACTTACGATTTCGTTCGCGTGGATTTAGGTTTTTAAAATCCCGCGGGAACTCTTTGATTTTCCGAGATAAAAAGCAGCCTATTGTCACTCTTCAGGTCTTTAAGTATACCCATGCATAAAAATCGTACAAGTGTAAATTAAAAATTTATAACACCCCCGACAAAGTATTTGAGTTTTCCAAAACATCATTTTCAAATAAATAATTATGTATCTAGGCAACGTCCATCTTGATAGCTTGACATTTGTCAATTGACATAATATTATGAACCTAACGGTTATCTAACCTCCTTTTCTACAAGAAAACTAGAAAAGAGCTGATAACTCTTAAACGGCTGAAACAATTTTTTTGGATTATAGCTAAGAACACTCTCGATCAAGCCACCTTTCAAACAAAAAAAAGTAAATTAAAATCGGTTCATTCGTTTAGGCGCTACGATGCCACAGACAGATACACAGATACACAGACACACAGATACACAGATACGCAGACACACAGATACACAGATACACACGTCAAACTTATAACTCCCCTCTTTTTGGGTCGGGGGTTAAAAATAAAGCACACCGATACGTTGATCTGTTGCGACGTGATTAAAGGACAAATCAATAAAACAATAAAACCAACAAACAAACACACTACCCATATCATAAATGCAAAATATGTTTGTTTGTTGGTTTGTTTTGATTGCATGGTTCGGTATAGTTAAAAACTTGGAGAGTAACTACTTTTTATCCCGGAAAATCAAACAGTTCCCACGGGTTTTTTAAGAACCTAAATCCACGGGAACGAAGTCGCGGGTATCAAGTATTATACTTAGTTTATAATATGGAAAGTGAGGTAGTGATGGGATTGATGTTTGCATACCAGCTAAGCTAAGTAATTTAATTATTATGTGTTGTAACATTAACAAAAAGATTTGAACTGATTTCTAAGTCTAGATAGTTACGTTTTTTTTTAATGATTCCAGACCAGCTGAGTTCGACCCTGTGGAAACTTATGCCTTTTTGATGACAACCAGTGGTTCTACCGGCCTACCAAAGACAGCTATATCAAGTCATAAGAACGTTATGATGGGCTTGCCATTTGTAATGTAAGTAACTAAATAACGTACAAAATTATTGAGTTTCATACCCGAAGGGTGCCAACGGGACCCTATTACTAAACCTCCGCTGTCCATCCGTCTGTCAGCAAGCTGTATCTCGTGAACGGCAATATTTATATGTATCGGTACCAGCGGAAGCTTAGATGGAACAAGTGTAAATTAAAAATTTATAACACCCCCGACAAGTGAAGGTTACAGTAATAACTAGAAAAGAGCTGATAACTTTCAAACGGCTGAACCGATTTTCTTGAATTATAGCTAAGAACACTCTCGATCAAGCCACCTTTCAAACAAAAAAAAACTAAATTAAAATCGGTTTATTAGTTTAGGAGCTACGATGCCACAGACAGATACACAGATAAACACGTCAAACTTATAACACCCCTCTTTTTTGGTCGGGGGTTAAAAATGACAAAAAAAACCATACCCCTTTAGCTCCGAAGTTGAATAATCCATACTTATATTACAAAAAAGAAAGTGTGACTGCGTTTAAGTAATATTATGTACCTATCTTAGTACCTAACTAAAAAACTAAATAAAGTAAGTAGTAAATATGAACATACGATGATACATCAAAACCTCATAGTTACGATCACTGCAGATTTTATATAGCTCCTTGGAAAAAGACATGACTGATGTTTTTTTCTAAACAAATAAGAAGTCATTACTTTTTTACAGGAACAACTGCACCAAATTTCCTACACCTGTGAAGCTAGGATTAGTTGTATCACCTATACAATGGATATCATCAACTTACCAGTTCGTAGCGGGACCTATATTGAGATACACTCGTCTGCAGACTTCATCCCCAATGACTCCAGAGCACATCTATTCAGTGATCAATAAATACAGGGTGAGAGACTGCCACTTTGCCCTTTAAGAGGAAAAAGTCATAAGAAATAAAACAGAAAGACCTTTTATTCAAAATACTTTACAAGTGCTTTTGAATCGTTAAGTGAATGTCAGTGGTCCGAGGAGAACCAGCAAGAAACTCGGTGCCTGCTCTAATGTTGAATATACAATACTATGCAATGCATAAGTAGGTTTACTATCCTGCTTCTCTGGTCTTGTCATATTGCCATCCTATCAGACTAATCAGACCATGGGAGTAAAGAAATATATAATAAGAACACTGCAAATGCCGTGTGCACGTATTTATAGTTGGGCAAACTTTGATCAGGAGAGCATTAGATAATATACAGTGCATAGTTTGGATAGTTAAAAGGCTAGTAAAGAGGTTGGTTTGCCGATGACATGGCCGTTATTGCAGAGACTCTAAACTACCTCAATACAATGCTAAATCACCTCAGCAGAGTAGGTACAAACGAAAATGAGCATACGTCGACATGCTCATGTTTCGACTTTCGACCTAATTCAGTAATCGTTGAGTTCAATAAAGGCTGGTTGAATTAATAAAGGCTTTGAAATTGATCGTTGAGAGCTCTGCATACGAATTGTACTCGTAGATGTGTGTGTATTACTTGGGACGCACAAAATTCAGCAAGGTAGTCAGCTCCAATTTCAAAAAAGATTAACCGTTGAAACCGAATCGGCAGGGCAGCGCGAGGGAAGCTTCGAGATGTTTACCGTCAGTTGTCCGCAATTCCTTGCTTGAAGACCAAAGGCTTCGAAAACTGCGCGTTGTAATTATGGATCCAAGACATAGTCGCTAACTATGGGTTTCATAAGATAGCTTAGGGTCAATCAGCGGGGGATGATAAGAGCTATGCTGGATCAAATCAGAAATGAAGAACCCTTCACAAGGCACTGAACTATGACCTATATATATATACATGATGATGAAGATGAGGTCGATCCATTTTAAATTAATGTTGTTTATTCTTTATGGTATTTTCAGCCAGATTTCTCAGTCATGAGCCCCACGTTTCTGACGACGCTGCTGAAACCTGGAGATCGGGACAAGTGTGATTTTTCTTCTCTAGAGCTCCTCATGGTGGGTGGCAGTGTCGTGACTAAGGAACTCCTTCAAGAAGCGCAGGCAAGTATTTTGATTCTTTCCTAATTACTTGGGATCATCGTTCACGGCGACATTTTTCAGAAATGCAAAAATGTCATCATACAGTAGCGGTAATCGATGCAGTAATATTCAAAGTGTTCACATTTACTAACTAAGTACATTTTTTGAAAAAATTTTCAAAAGAAAAATAAAACCGACTTCAAAAACGACAAACACTAAAAAGTAAAAAATAACTTTTGTTTAGCTACACGTGTAATGCACCTAGGTATGAAGTCGAGCGAGCATATTAAAACAAAATTAGAAATCCAAGAGTGAAGCTCGCCCGACTTCATACCTAGGTGCATTACACGTGTAGCTAAACAAAAGTTATTTTTTACTTTTTAGTGTTTGTCGTTTTTGAAGTCGGTTTTATTTTTCTTTTGAAAATTTTTTATTTCACAATTTTTAGTGGCCCTACTGTACTATAATATGCTGTGCCCAATTAAAACCCTACTGTTTACTAAGCTATTACACTGATCGCGAGCAATTTGCTCCTATCCATTGAGGAGTTCTGTTCTCCATCTCCGAAGATATTCATCAGATCTTCACCAAATTTATATGGGACCACCTGCACAGTATACCCTTTCAAACAAAAAAAAAATTTTCCAAATCGGTCCAGGGGTCTTTGAGTAATCGGGGAACATACATAAAAAAAAAAAAAAAAAAAAAAAAGATCCCGACGAATTGAGAACCTCCTCCTTTTTTGGAAGTCGGTTAAAAATATGTATTTTAATCAATGAAAATATTATAATAAAACTTAAAGCTAGCCTTATCTAATTACTATAAAAATCATGCCCGCGTGGAATGGTGCCAAGAATACTGGCTGCATTTCCGCGTTGGACAGCCAGGCTGATCCGTTGCGCAAAAAATGAGCCAGCCCTTCTGTCACCCGATGAGGCTATTAAACGCGGTGAAATGTCTCGTAAAAATTTCTTTGCACTAAGACTAAGTACATACCACAAATCAATGTTGATGAGCGTAGATTTGACCTGCAGCTCGCCCCAGCAATACGCGGGACTTCAATTACAAAAATAAGTACCTACATGACATAATACTATAATATCAAATCTTTGAAAAGAGATTACTGATTCTTCTCTGTAGAAAAGGTAGATGCATTTGACAATTCAATAATACTTGAAAAAGTTTAATTGAATAAAAATATTTTGATTTTGATTTTTTTCAGAAAATAATGCCGAAATGCTATGTAAAGTTAACTTATGGTATGACCGAAGTAACATGCCTCGTTGTGGACTCCAGCTATTCTCCGTTTGGTTCAGTCGGTGCACCACTGCCGGTTTTACAGTATAAAGTTAGTATTTATCGTTATTCGAAGACTAATATTATTTATCACTGTATGTATAATATTATGTACCTACGTACGTTAATAGCCTGATGGCTTAACTCAGTCGCCTGTTCAGGTGGTCTGGGGGTTTGGGAACTTTCGGAGTTAGGTATGTGCGTTTTAAGCAATAAAATATCACTTGCTTCAGGCTTTCTGCGTTAAAATCTATTAATAAGGGCTTATATTGACCTATTCAGAGGTTTATATTATGTGAGTCAGTCAGATTCTTACTTAAATTTAATATTTTATTTTATTTCTAGTTAGTAGATCCTGTTAGTAATGAAGAGATAAATGCACCTAACATACCCGGAGAAATACGACTAAAAGGTCCTACATTGTTTCAGGTAAGATAAAATTAGAAATTATTGAATGTTGAGAGAATCCAATGGAGCTACATATTTCCTTTACGTATCACACTAATATTATAAAGGCGAAAGTTTGTATGTGTGTGTGTGTGTATGTTGGTTACTCCTTCACGCTAAAACTACTGGACGGATTGGGCTGAAAATAGGCTACTTTTTATCCAGGAAAATCAAAGTGTTCCCACGGGATTTTTAAAAAACTACATCCATGCGAACGAAGTCGCGGGCATCAGCTAGTAACCAATTAAAGCACGACCATTCTTTTTTTTCCACGTAAGATTCTCCAATGAAAATCGTAGTCAAATAATTTTCATAATTTCATTTCACAATGCGGTGTCGCTCCAGTTCAGCGGTACAATCTTAAAATAAAATAAAACATGTTGGAGAAGGGTCAGGGGCTCAACAAAATCCTCACGCCTTATTTTTTTTTACCTACAGCTATTTTTTTGTTTACTTATTGTACTGCTGTTCCGAGAGATGGGTTAACTATCGGCCTCATAGGAAAACTCAGCGAGTGACGGAGAAAACTATACTTGGAGTTTCTCTACGTGATCAAATCATAATATAATCTGTAGAGGAACCAAAGTAGCAGCCGACATATTTCAATTGGTTGCGAAGTTAAAGTGGCAATTCGCAAGGCATATAATTCGAAAGATTGGTACTGTATGATGTTAGTACCCTACTAATACACACACTACTACTAGTACACACTGTATGATATTAGTACCCTACTAACATCATACAGTACCAGTTAGTAGGTTTCCAAGGTTTAGCACCTTGGAACCCTATGAGGACCTGGCAACTGACTTGACATGGAAGCAATTAAAGATATATATTTTTATGACAGGGCTATTACAACAACCCTGAGATGACAAAAGCAGCTTTCGATGAAGACGGGTGGTTAAAATCTGGAGACATATTGTATAGAGATGAATATCACAATTACTATTTCTATGACCGCTTCAAAATGTTGCTAAAATATAGAAACCATCAGGTAAAAAGATTTTTTTTAGAAATCACCAAAAACTTATACTTAAACTAAAACATTAATATTGAAATGACATGCAATGCAAGAACACTGAGGTACAAGTGTAAATTAAAAATTTATAACACCCCCGACAAGTGAAGGTAACAGTAACTAGAAAAGAACTGACCTTTCAAACGGCTGAACCAATTTTATGGAACGTATTTTTTTAAAAGCCCAACCCAAAAAGAGGGGTGTTATAAGTTTGACGTGTGTATCTGTGTATCTGTCTGTGGCATCGTAGCTCCTAAATAAAATTAATGAACTGATTTTAATTTAGTTTTTTTTTGTTTGAAAGGTGGCTTGATCGAGAGTGTTCTTAGCTATAATCCAAGAAAATCGGTTTAGCCATTTAAAAGTTATCAGTTCTTTTCTAGTTACAGTAACCTTCACTTGTCAGGGGTGTTATGAATTTTTAATTTACACTTGTGTATGACAAACATTGATATAGAATAAATTAGAGATGACAAATGAGTAGGAACTTCTTATTACAATGTAATTCCAGGTTTCACCCGTGGAAATAGAGTCCGTGATAGTAAAACACCCGGGAGTGTTAGATGTAGTCGTGACCGGTATAGCCGACGCTGAGTGTGGGGATTTGCCTGTCGCACTGGTTATACTTCGAGACGGACACAATGTCACAGCACAAGAAATAAAGGATTTAGTTAAAGGTATTGCAACCATGAGGGATTCATCAAATTTTGAATTGAAATAAGATCAGCACCATGAAGATCGGTGAATCCTTTGACAAGACTTAAATGAAACCGTTTGGTCTCTATGATTTCTGTGCTTGAGTGTATTTATAGTACAGTACTAGAAGATCATTGTTTCAAAGTCCAATTTTCAATTATTTTTTTTTGCGAATTTGGGTTAGTTCACAGATCTTAATACTATTGTTTGGTTCTGCCAAATTCTACCTTACGGCATACAATACTACAATAATACACCTCCTTCCTTCTACTTTTCTCAATGTAGCACTTACAGTGGCAACGGTTACCCCGCTTTATCATTTTATGCTTAGTGCACTGTAACAACGGTTTCATATTATTGTTTTTTTGCACGTAATATATTAACGTTTTTGTACGCGGGCGTACGCGTGCTTTTTCATACGCACATCCCATACGAGCATAATAGACATGCTTGTGCTCCCACAAGCGCGTTTATTTTATAATAAACGCTCCTATATTGTGCAGGTAATAAATGCATCTATATTTTAATTAACGGCTCTAGAATCTATATTGCTACCGACTATCCGCTGGTTTGAACGTTCAAGCCGAAAAGCGATGATGACTACTAGTAACAGCGGTAATAATTTACTAGGTAGCATTAAGCGCAGGCCATACCGCCAGCTAGCGGGCAGGCGGGCTAGGCGGGTGGGCGAAGCGAACAAAGGAAACTATACAAACTACGCGAAATATTGGCGAGCTAGACTATGGGGTTCACACCGAAAACTACGGACAGACGAGCGACGGGCGGAGCGGGCGAAGCGGGCTAAGCGGGAGAAGCGGGGGGCGCTATATGACATGATATATGATATATGATACATGATATATGATATATGACATATTCATCGTTCACAAACGTAAACACTACACTGCTATTCGAAAGACGAGCGTCGACTAGTCTACTCGAAACGGGGAGGACGGGGCCGAACGAACCGGGTGAGCGGGCTGGCGGGCGAGCTAACCTAGCGAAGTGCGGGCGCGCCAACGAGGTGAACGAGTTTCTTCGCTGGAATCGTCGGATATTTCGTTAGCTTAGCTCGTTAGGTTAGTCGGTAGCTCGCGGTGTGAACCGAAGTATGTAAAGAGGTGAAACGATGTTCGCCCGCCCGCTAGCTGGCGGTGTGGCCTGCACTTTATATAAATTATTATCTAATATGGTATTATCGAATATTAATAAGCTAAGCTGATCCATTGTTCCTTGCATATCACAGATATAATAATATAAGTACGAGTATTTATACATCCATGATTGGTATTTAGTAGGTACCTACTAATGACTTCTTATTTCCAGAATCACTAACGGACTCGAAACAGTTAAGGGGTGGTGTGATATTTGTGAAGGAGTTTCCTACGACATCGGCTACGAAGGTGGACAGGATGAAATTAAAGCAATGGGCCAAGACGCTCAAGAGAGAATAACTTGTTGTAAAGCAAGTGTAAATAATGACACACTGATAAAAAGAATATTAAATAACGGGTTACCAACTGCATTTTCTTATTGTTCTTGATATTAAATATGTACTAAAGCTTTAGTATTCTTTTATTTCACACAAACTCTGCAAACATGTACTTATGAGAGAGTATTTATACATCCATGTTATAAGATTAATTAGCTGATGCCCGCGACTTCGTCCGCGACCTCTTTTATTTACTGGAATAAAAAATACCTAGCCTATGTCACTCTCATTCCTACCAAAACCAAAAATCACATCGATGTGTTGCTCTGTTGCGACGTGATTTAAGCACAAACCGACAAACAAACATATATTACAATATATTTATAAACAATATAATATATTTACAAATATAGTGTATTATATTATAAATATACTATAGCAAAGTGAAGCGTTATATGAAGTTGTTAATTTTCAAATTTCTAGTTTTTGATATAGTTTATTTACACACAAACTTGCCTCAAAATTTGCACTAAAATAGAGATTTTTTAAGGGTCATCATACCTTTTAAAATGAATTATTTTAAGGCATAGATAATGGACAGACAAAACGATATATAGCTTAGTTATAGGTGCAGAACAACAAATAATAGAATAGGTAATAGGCGATCGTTTGTAATTTGTATGGAGAAGCGCGCAAGAAGTGTATGTACACTGTGAAACATTTTGTGACGGAAGTTTCCAACGACATGACGACAAAGATGGACAGGATGCAGTTATAGGAATGACCCAAGATTTTTAGAGAGAATAACATCTTGTTTTAAGGCCGCGCTCTGACAAAAATCAAAAAATTTAAGATTTCAAGTGCTAAATTTACCACAATAGGAAAATCTTTCACATAATTCAATACATGTTTAAAATAAACCAATTTTTCGTATTGACATTTAATGTATCATATTTAACCCTAGAAAGATAACCTACGTCTCAGAGGCACCCACGCGAGAAACTTATTGCTCTCTCTTTTTTTCCTTTCTTTGTATTTGCTTGTGCTTCACAGCCAACTCACTCCTTGGTCTACTCTTTCGAGGGACGACTGTTTTCATGCGATAAGTTATATAGTTTTTCTGTTATGACGAGTCATTGCGCTCGCGAGGCGTAGGTATATTAGTCTTTTGTGTAACTTTTAAGATGTATTCACTCAAGAAGTTTGAGTTATGTAAATTAAATATTTATACTTTTCTGTTTGTTTTTAGGAATTATATGCTACATAACTATAAGGGCAAGCTGGATAACGCTAACAAAACAGGAAAAAACGATTTACTGAGCCAAGAAAAAAAAATTCAAAAGAAAAATAAAACCGACTTCAAAAACGACAAGCACTAAAAAGTAAAAAATAACTTTTGTTCACTAGCTTCACTCTTGGATTTCTAATTAACCGACTTCCAAAAAAGGAGGAGGTTCTCAATTCGTCGGGATCTTTTTTTTTTTTATTTTTTTTTTTATTTTTTATGTATGTTCCCCGATTACTCAAAGACCCCTGGACCGATTTGGAAAATTTTTCTTTTGTTTGAAAGGGTATACTGTGCAGGTGGTCCCATATAAATTTGGTGAAGATCTGATGAATATCTTCGGAGATGGAGAACAGAACTCCTCAATGGATAGGAGCAAATTGCTCGCGATCAGTGTAATAGCTTAGTAAACAGTAGGGTTTTAACTGGGCACAGCATATTATAGTACAGTAGGGCCACTAAAAATTGTGAAATAAAAATAAAACCGACTTCAAAAACGACAAACACTAAAAAGTAAAAAATAACTTTTGTTTAGCTACACGTGTAATGCACCTAGGTATGAAGTCGGGCGAGCTTCACTCTTGGATTTCTAATTTTGTTTTAATATGCTCGCCCGACTTCATACCTAGGTGCATTACACGTGTAGCTAAACAAAAGTTATTTTTTACTTTTTAGTGCTTGTCGTTTTTGAAGTCGGTTTTATTTTTCTTTTGAAAATTTTTTATTTCACAATTTTAAGTGGCCCTAATGTACTATAATATGCTATGCCCAGTTAAAACCCTACTGTTTACTAAGCTATTACACTGATCGCGAGCAATTTGCTCCTATCCATTGAGGAGTTCTGTTCTCCATCTCCGAAGATATTCATCAGATCTTCACCAAATTTATATGGGACCACCTGCACAGTATACCCTTTCAAACAAAAAAAAATTTTTCAAAATCGGTCCAGGGGTCTTTGAGTAATCGGGGAACATACATAAAAAAAAAAAAAAAAAAAAAAAAAAGATCCCGACGAATTGAGAACCTCCTCCTTTTTTGGAAGTCGGTTAAAAAGGAAAACAGCATATAAATCAACCTCAGATCAGACAATGAGCTAGAAGACTTTAGCGAATTGAAGAGGTTCAAGCAGTTGATAAAAATGGTATTTCAACCAAAAAGAGGCATTATTGCAGTTACTGCACGTATATAAAATAATACTAATGTCAAGGATGACCTGCGCTAAGTGCAAAAATACTGTTTGTGGCGAGCATAAAATTAAAGTTTGCATCAAATGCCTATAAATCCCAGTATTTTTGTATTGATTTCTGTTTTTAGACTGATTAGACTGTAAACAAATGGTTATAGCGAAAAATAAGATTATTGAAAGACAATTTGTGTGATTTAGTTGATAAATTACAAGGCAGTTGCTTTTTGTAATTTTTTCTAGAGGTCTGCTTGTTTAATTTTTTAATTCCAAAAAATAAACAAATTGTAATTTGACTGTATTTTTTTCTTAAAGTTATAAATGTACCTTCTAAGATAATACAACAAAATTTCTACTATAATAAAGAAATTAAGTAAAAATATGAATTCAAAAAGTGAGCGCCTCTAAAGCGTATGGTTATCTTTAGAGTATGTCTAAATATGGTTATCTTTCTAGGGTTAAAAAGACTATTTTGTTTATTATTATTTTTATGTTAGATCGAATAAATGGATTGTTACCAAAACTACATAAATAGATTCGCTAAGAACATTGTTTATTTTCACATAAATTTTTGAATGAAGTTATGCTTTATTCCATACAAAAAATCGTGTTAAACTAGCCATATAATTTGAAAAAATTGGTAACAGTTCTTTTTTTTTACTCATTAATATGATTATAAATCCATATTTTAGTTCATTATGTGTCAATAGGACTATATTTTTAATATTTAAATATTTTTTTCCAGTAAATCACATGATTTCTAAGGATAGATTTAGGGTTTCAAAGTTGAGTCTGTTATTGTTTTCATTAAAACTAGGCGCGGCAGATTGATCACTACAAAATAAATAAAATAGTTTTCGCAAAAATGTTACATTAACTGTCAAAACGAAAGATTGATTTATTTTAAACATGTATTAAATTACGTGGAAGTCTTTCTTATGATGGTTAATTTGAAGCTCGAAAACTCACATTTTTTTGTTAAAATGTAAGCGCGGCCTTGCCAAAAAAAAGTAAATAACATGTTTTATTTACTTAAGCCTATAATACACAATTGTATAATATTCTCATTGTATTTTGTAGTTGATAATATAAAATATGTAGATAAAGTTTTATCAAACAGTGTAGCTGCAATTTATTGTTTTATCACACAAAAACTCTGCAAACATAATATACTACCTACCTACTTTTATAAGATAAATTATTATTAAATTATCTGATGCCCGCGACTTCGTCCGCGTGGGTTTGCGTTATTGAAAATCCTGTGGGCAGTGGGATTGGGCACTCTTTGAATTTCCGAGACAAAAAGTATCTACCCTATGTCACTCTCCATATAAATTACCCATTCAAAAACCTCCTCGATCTATTGCTCTGTTGCGACGTGATTGAAGGACAAACAAACGCACTCAAGCATATTATTTCATATGGAAGTGAGGTCGTTTTTACGTACTAGCCGATCCTCAAGACTTCGTCTGGATTTAGGTTTTTGTTTTTTAGGAGCCCTAAAAAGCTAAAAAGAAGTATTAAATATGAATCGTCTACCTTCATGTAAAAGTCCTGTCAAATTCAGTTGAGCCGTTCGGAAGTTAGTGCGGACAAAAAGACAGACAGACAAAACCTTTCAAATCGTATAAATCAATCAGACTGTTTACGTCCACAGTTGGACATAGGCCTTCTCAAGAGCGCGCCACCACACACGATCCTCCGTCTTCCTCATCCACCCACTTCCTATACTAATTTTAGCGTGCATCTTATCTAATGGGTAAGTAGTACCTACATGATGTTTCATTATAAGTACCTATCTACTTATGTACCTACCTAAGTACATATAATAATATTATCATAATATAATACGTTTGGGTTAGGCTATCGTTCAATTATTATTTAGGTAGGTACTAGAGGATGCCCGCGACTTCGTCCGCGCGGATTTAGGTTTTTAAAAATCCCGTGGGAACTGTTTGATTTTCCGGGATAAAAAGTAGCTTATATCTGTCCCCGGGGTATAAGCTAACCCTGTACCAAATTTTATCAGAATCGGTTAAACTGTTGGGCCGTGAAAAGGTAGCAGACAGACAGACAGACAGACAGACAAACAGACAGACACACTTTCGCATTTATAATATTAGTATGGAAGTATGGATTTGAATTTCATTTCAATGAGGTTATCAATCAGATAACAAAAAAGTTATAAGCATCTAAATATTTCAGATTAGACAGAGATAGCGATTAGCATTATATAACGTCTCTCCGTGCTAATGCCATTGTAGCTTCCTGCGGTTTCATACAAATTTTCGTTTTTCGAGAAAGGGATAGAAGACCCTTCCACACCAAAATTAAAATGCCTGTAACTTTGTAAATCTTTGTTGGATTTTAATTTTTTTTTCAGCGTACGTCATTATTTTTATCCTAGTTTATAATAAAGTAATAATATTTATCAAATTCAAAAGTAGGAAAATACCCAATTTTACCAGGTAGGTGGTCAAAACCCTGAAGGTACCAAAGCAGCTGTATCTTGGCCTAATATAAAGTAAGTACTTAGGTATAAAACCCCGAAAGTGGTGCGGCAAGTCTTTAAAAAAGCCTATGCATTATAACTTTATTACAAGGTAGGTATAGCCCAATAAAGATCATAATATTTTCGATACCTAATTAAAGTCCGCGACTTCGTCCGTGTTCATTTAAGTTTCTTTTCAAAGCCCTGATGGACCTCTTTAATTTTCTGGGATGAAAAGTAGCCTGTATGTCAATCCCCAGGTATTTAACTAAGTATATCTAACAATTAAATTGTTAGTAAATATGTAATATAATATTATATTCCTCAGTCGGAAATGAGCTTTAATGTTCCCTAAGTTACTGTATACATTTTATTTGTAACTGGTATTTAACATAGTGGTGCAAAATAGAAAAATCTATGTAATTATTTAGGTTTTTAAGTTTGTATATTAAAATCGCTAGTAAACCTTTTAATTAAAATAAAAATACAATAAAAAATAAAATCACGATGATCCGTTTGCTTTGTTGTGGCGGGATCGAAGGACAAACAAACACACTTTAAATAATATATATAGTAGGATAGTATATAAGCATCGGGTACGTACAGCTACCACGATAAAAATACGGCAAGTTTTTTATTGTTGACATTCCGTCCCAGTCGCGTTATCGTGGTAAGTACGCAAATGCACATAGCTATCCGCTACATCTCTTAATTTCTTTATTCTCTATTTTATTAGACCAGGGTCGAAGCCTTCAAAAATTTATTTTTGTAAATTTATTTTTGTACTAAAATATCGTGAAAGGAGTATTACAGTTGTATTATGAGTAAGTATAAATAATGTTTCCTCCAATTAAAATATTCAAAATATAGGTTGGGGTATATAAGTCTTTTCGCATTTTTTAAGAAAATTCAAAATATTTTTTTGTATAGTTTATTTATTTAGATATTACTTTCTAGAATATTATGTCTGCAAAATTTCATGGACTTGGGTTGCTTAATATTCAAATAAAATTGGAACTACGATTGTATGAAACGAGTGACAGAGAGAGCCCTCTTAAGAGGGCTCTCTCCGTCACTCGTTTCCACTCGTTTCATACAATCGTAGTTCCAATTTCATTTGAATATTAAGCAACCTAAGTCCATGAAATTTTGCAGACATATTCTAGAAACTAATATCTATGTCTGTGGTTTTCCAGATTTCTGTTAAAATATTCGGTTTCAAAGTTACGCGGTCTTAAAAATTTTCATACAAATCTTGGAGCCCCTGTAATTTTAAAACTACATATTTTTAGAAAAATCTAAAACACCACAGACACAGATATTAGTTTCTAGAATATGTCTACAAAATTTCATGGACTTTGGTTGCTTAATATTCAAATGAAATTGGAACTACGATTGTATGAAACGAGTGGAAACGAGTGACGGAGAGAGCCCTGTTAAACATTCAACTTTCATTTAACAGAAATGGCTCATCCTGTGTCAGATGCAGTTTTCTGGTATATTGAAGAGCTGACTGCGAATATCGTCGCCGAAACCGGTATACCAAGCGACAGATATCATGTGGGCAAAATATTATTACGCAGTCTAAAAGATGCACCCGATCACATATTGCAGGTAAACTTTGTACCAAAAAACTCATTTCTTTTTTAAATTTAGAATGTGTTTTAGAATATAAAGAAATAAGTACATTTTATAATTGTTTTAAAATATTCACAGATAGACGGAGCAACTGGTGAAAAAGAGACATTCAAATCAGCACTCGAGCGATCTATACGATGTGCAACAGCCTTTAGAAACGTGGGCCTAAAGTATCAAGATGTTATTGCCATACTGGCACCCAATCACATTAATCTTGCCATACCAATGTACGCTGCCTTATTTCTCGGTCTCAGTGTGGCTACATTAGACATGACTTTAGGAGTTAGTAAGTGTACCTATTTATTTAACAACAAAAACATTAACAATAAGTAATTAAACCTTTTTTAAATTTAATTTCAATAATTTTGTAAGATTAGGCCCGCAACTTAAAAGTCCTGTGGGTATTCTTGGATTTCCCGGAATAAAAGACGCCTATTTCATTTTCCAATGCAAAGATCACATTGATCCGATGCTCCGTTGTGGCATGACTAACCATAGTTCTGTCGTTTCCATATTTCCCGGCAGTTTTGAATTTGGAACTGTTCTATATTCGAATGTGTTTAAGTTTTGAATCTCAAAACAGTTGGAAGTATTAATGCTATTGTTTAGTCACAGCGTCGATTGGAATCTGTCAGGTTACGTACGAAAATGAATCTTTCTAAGGAAAATGTTCGTGCAGTAATTTTCTTCAACTTTAGAAGAGGCCTGACATGGCTTCAGTGTTTTGAAGAGCTAACATCTGTGTTTAGTGATGAAGCCCCATATCTGCGGACTATCGTACGCTGGTATTTAGAACTCCAGCGTAGACATACTAGTGTTAGTGACAAATATCGCGAAGGACGTCAAAAATCCGCCTTCACTGAAGATAACATCATTGCTGTGAGACAACTAATTCTCGAAGATCGTCATGTGACGTATCGAGAGATAGAGGCTCTATTAGGCATCTGAGGGACAACCATTCAGAAGATCTTGCATGAAGCGCTTGGTGTGAGAAAGCTAGTTTACCGTTGGATACCGCATCTGCTTTCCGACGATCGCAAGGCGGCCCGCGTCAGATGGTGTAAGAAAACTCTGCAAAGGTTCAACCGAGGAGAGTCAAATCACGTCTACGACATCATCAGTGGTGACGAATCTTGGATCTATGCCTACGATCCTGATTCCAAACAACAATCCACAATTTGGGTCTTTCAAGACGAGCCAAAGCCGACTAACGTTGTTCGTTCTCGAAGCACTTTAAAGAAGATAGTGGCCACGTTCGTTGGAAAAACCAGCCATGTTTTCGACTATTGCACTTGAAGATCGTAGGATGGTTAACGTAGAGTGATATACCACAGTTTGTTTACCACAAGTCATCGCCGAACTTCGAAAATCTAACTCAAAGCGACGCATCATCCTGCACCACGACAACGCAAGCTCACACAGCGCTCGCCAAACGATTGAGTATTTGAAGCAGGAAAAAGTAGAAATTCTTGACCATCCTCCATACAGTCCTGACCTAAGACGATTTCTTAAATTCAGAAAAGTCTTCGTGGTCAAAGGTTCCAGTCCGGTGAAGAAGCCGTCGACGCTTTCAAGTCAGCCATTTTGAACACCCCCACTTTAGACTGGAATAAATGTTATAATAACTGCTTTGAGCGAATGGAAAAGTGTATTAAGCTACGTGGTGAATACTTTGTAAAACAATAAAAAGTACTATAAGGTTCTAGTTGTGTTTATTTCTTCAAACGACAAAACTTAAAAGGCATGCCTCTACCATCACGATAAACAAACATGATTTCGCATTTACAATTAATAAAATAAGTGATGTGAGTAGTGAAGTAGAAATTAATTCAACTCTCTATCCAATTACAGATGAACTTCAAAACCCGTTTCAATGTTGTGTACCAAAAATTATCTTCTGTCAAAGTTCAAAAGTTAAAACCGTTCAACAGGCATTGAGTAAGCTTAATATGACCGCTCACATTATATCATTTGATGAAAGTGATGATTGTTTGAGCTTATCGAAACTTCTCGAAGAGTATGGCGCAGATACGACCGTAGAAAATTTCAAGTAAGATGATGTTTTGTTAACATAGAAATAGATTTTTTTTATTAAGTTGCATGACAGGTAAATTAAGTAAAGTTACCGTTACCGCTTAGTGAGAAGCAAAGTAGGTTGCACGAGTCAACATTCATCCTCCATGATAAAGATTATAGGATTTGGATGTTGGCTTGGCGTTTTCTGTGATTTATCCAAGGCTTTCGACTGCGTTGATCATGAAACATTGGTCGTGAAATTGCACCATTAGGAAATTAGGGGTGCAGCATCGGAGTTGATGAGTTCTCACCTAAATGATATAATACAAAAGGTAGACGTGAATGGAAAGCGATCTTCAGGATCAGTTGTAAAAATAGGGGTCCCCCAAGGTTCCATTTTAGTATCCTTTCTGTTCCTCGTTTACATTAATGACCTTCCTTGCCTTGCTAAGGATAAGTACGGAATAGCATTGTTTGCTGATCTTACATCACTTTTATTTAAAATCAATCGATACTTAACAACTTTTAACGAAGTAAACAACTCTCTCACTAAGGTGGTACAGTGGTTCGAAGCTAATAATCTGTACTCCATGGGAAAAATACTAAAGTGTTAACTTCACATTATCAAATGAAGGTACAGGTGAAAACTGCTGCAGAACTTAATAATAATGAGGAATTAGATTTAGTGGATACCTTATAAAACTGATTTCCAAGTCGGTAGATAGTAATTTTTTTTCTATTATTCCAGACCAGCTGAGTTTAACCCTGTGGAAACACCTGCCTTTTTAATGACAACCAGCGGCTCTACCGGACTACCAAAGACAGCTATATCAAGTCATAAGAACTTAATGATGGGCTTGCCATTTTTAATGTAAGTAAATAATTATATCGTACAAAGTTATCCGGTTTCATACCCGAAGGATGCCAACGGGACGAGTCAGACTCGCGCACCGAGGGTTCCGTACTCGGACATTTTTCCGACATTTTGTACGATAAATCAAAAACTATTATGCACAAAAATAAATAAAAATCTGTTTTACAATGTACAGGTAAAGCCCTTCCATATGATACCCCACTTGGTATAGTTCACTTTCTATGAAAATTGAAACACATTTTAATTTTATCGATCGATATAACCACAAATTCACGGTTTTCGGATTTATTCCTTTACTTGCACCTACCTACCTACCAAATTTCATGATTCTAGGTCAACGGGAAGTACCCTATAGGTTTTCTTGACAGACACGACGGAGAGACGGACGGACGGACGGACAGACAGACAGGCAGAGAAAGAGACAACGAAGTGATACTATAAGGGTTCCATTTTTCCTTTTGAGGTACGAAACCCTAAAATTGACACAAAATTACCATAGTTCTTTATTTCTGAAGTTCAAAAAATTAATCCATACTAAAATTACTTATAATATATCTAATGTAATATGAACATTGGCATACGATGATACATCACAAGTGTAAATTAAAAATTTATTACACCCCCGACAAGTGAAGGTTACAGTAACTAGAAAAGAGCTGATAACTTTCAAACGGCTGAACCGATTTTTTTGGATAAAGCGAAGAACACTCTCGATCAAGCTACTTTTAAAATCGGTTCATTAGTTTAGGAGCTACGATGCCACAGACAGATACACAGATACACACGTCAAACTTATAACACCCCTATTTTTGGGTCGGGGGTTAGAAAGATCATAGTCGTGTCATAGTTATGGCTTATCATTGCAGATTTTAGAGAGCTTCTTGGAAAAAGACACATGACTGATGTTTTTTTTTCCCAAAAAACTAAGAAGTCATTACTTTTTACAGGATCAACTACACCAAGTTCCCTACACCAGTGAAGCTAGGATTAGTTGTATCACCTATACAATGGATATCATCAATTTTACAGTTCATAGCGGCACCTATATTGAGATACACTCGTCTGCAGACTTCATCCCCAATGACTGTAGATCACATCTATTCATTGATCAATAAATACAGGGTGAGATGCCTCGTTGGCCTTATAAGAGGCAAAAAGTTATAAGAAATAGATATATAGATATGCAACCTGTTTAGACACGCTGGCCCCTTCCCATCTACATGGAACCAACAACAGAGCGGGTGCGGCTTGTGAAGCGGCTGAAAAAGCTAAAGTGTGCAAATACAGGGGTCTAGGCTCCGAATATGATTCTGTCCCATTCGGTGTCGAGACATTGTGTGTTATTTTTATGGTATTTTCAGCCAGATTTCACAATCATGAACCCCACGTTTCTGACGACGCTGCTGAAACCTGGAGATCGGGACCAGTGCGATTTCTCTTCTCTAGAGTTCCTCAATATAGGTGGCAATGTCGTGACTAAAGAACTCCTTCAAGAAGCGCAGGCAAGTATTTTGATTATTGTCTAATCACTTGGGATCATCGCCGAAGGCGACAGTTTGCAGCGATACTGCGTAGCGATAGAAATGCAAGAAGGTCATGATACAGTTGCGAATAGTAATTTTGCACTAGGCCGTGTACCTACTTGTATATGCGTCATCAGTCATCACGCTTCTGTGTCGCTACTATCGCGATAAATCGATGCAGTGATATTCAATAAAGCGTTCACTTTTAATTACGACATACCACAAATCAATGTTGATGAGCGTAGATTTGACCTGCAGCTCGCCCCAGCAATGCGTGGGACTTCAATTACAAAAAGGTACATGGAATAATACTATATCTTCTACTGTTCTTCTCGGTAGTAAAGGCATTCCGAACCAGTGGTAGATGCATATGACGATTCAAAAGTAGATACTTGAAAGTTTAATCGAATAAAAATATTTTGATTTTTTTTCAGAAAATAATGCCGAAATCCCACATAAAGTTAGGTTATGGTATGACTGAAGTAACAGGCCTCGTTATGGACCCCAGCTATTCTCCGTTTGGTTCAGTCGGTGCACCAGTGCCGTTTTTACAGTATAAAGTTAGTATTTATCATTATTCCAAGATTTTTAATATTAGGTATCTATCACAGTAATGAATTATTATCACAGTATGCATAATATTATCTACTTCCGTACGTTAATAGCCTGATGGTTAAACTTAGTCGCCTAATCAGGAGGTCTGGGTTTTCGCGGAATTTTCGGAGTTATAAATATCACTTGCTTCATCCTTACTTTTTCGATGTCTCTTTTAATAGGGGTCTATATTAGAAAGAGTAATAAATTTAATCTTAATATGTTTCTTGACCTATTCAGCGGTTTATAATATGTGAGTCAGTCAGATTCCTCTTAATCCTTTCAATTTCATATAATAATTTATTTTGTTTCCAGTTAGTAGATCCTGTCAGTAATGAAGAGATAAATGCACCTAACATACCCGGAGAAATACGACTAAAAGGGCCTTCATTGTTTCAGGTAAGATACCTATTATTTGAAATTATTGAATGTTGAGAGAATACAATTGAACTACACATTATATCTTTACGTATAACCCATTATTTTCATTTTACGTAAGATTCATCAGTGAAAAACCATTACATAATTTTCACAATTTCATTTCATAATGCGGCTCTATCCAGCTCAGCAGCGGTAAAACATGCTGTGGAGAAGGGTCAGGTGATCAACAAACTCCTCACGTTTATTAATTTATTATAGGCACCTACCTACAGCTATTATTTTGTTTACTTATTGAACTGCTATTCCGAGAAGTGGGTCTATCGGCCTCATAGGAAAACTCAGCGAGTGACGGAGAAAACTATACTTGAAGTTTCTCTACGTGATCAAATTAGAAATGAGAGGCTCCGTAGAAGGACTAAAGTAGCCGACATCTTTCCACGGGTTTCGATGCTAAAGTGGCAATAAGCAAGGCATATAATTCAAAAAATCGGTATATGATGTTGACAGGGTCCCCAGGTGTTAGAATGGCAACCTGGCGACTAACTTGACATGGAAACAATTAAAGATGTATATTTTTATGACAGGGCTATTACAACAACCCTGAGATGACAAAAGCAGCTTTCGATGAAGACGGGTGGTTTAAATCTGGAGACATATTGTATAGAGATGAATATCACAATTACTTTTTCTATGACCGTCTCAAAATGTTGCTAAAATATAGAAACCATCAGGTAAAAAGATTTTTTTTTGAAATAAGTTTGTACCAAAAACTTAAACTTAAAATAAAACATTAATATTGAAAGGACATGCAATGCACAAGAACACTGAGGTAAAGAAAACGAAGAAGAGGTGAGGAAAGAGGTTGTAGGAAGAGTTAAAACATGAAACGAATATTTTGTATGAACAAACATTGGTATAGAGTAAATTAGAGATGGCAAATGAGTAAGCACTTCTTAATAAAATTTTATTCCAGGTTTCACCAGTAGAAAATAGAGTCCGTGATAGTAAAACACCCGGGAGTGTTAGATGTAGTCGTGACCGGTATAGCCGACGCTGAGTGTGGGGATTTGCCTGTCGCACTGGTTATACTTCGAGACGGACACAATGTTACAGCGTAACAAATAAAAGATTTAGTTAAAGGTATTGCAACCATGAGGGATTCATCTTATTTTAAATTGAAACAAGTGTAAATTAAAAATTTATAACACCCCCGACAAGTGAAGGTTACAGTAACTAGAAAAGAGCTGATAACTTTCAAACGGCTGAACCGATTTTCTTGGAATATAGCTGAGAACACTCTTGATCGAGCCACTTTTCAAACAAAAAAATAAATTAAAATCGGTTCATTAGTTTAGATGCCACAGACAGATACACAGATACACACGTCAAACTTATAACACCCCTCTTTTTGGGTCGGGGGTTAATAAAATCAGCACCATGAAGACCGGTAAACCTTTTGTCAAGAATTAAATAAACCGTTTGGTCTCTATGATTTCTGTGCTTGAGTGCTATATTTAGTACAGAAGGTCATTGTTTCAAAGTCCTCCTACTTTACTAAATGATTCCAAAAAGAGCTAGTCTGAAATCCACCTGAATCAATTTAATATAACATTATATTATATGAGTTTAACAAAGGTATAATAATAGCAACAATAATTTATTAGGTAGCGTTATATATTATCACCTGTAATAAGCTAAGCTGATTCTTATGTCCATGCATTTCACAAACGAAATAATAGAAGTACTTATAATGACTAGGTATAACGAGACTTCTTATTTCCAGAATCACTAACGGACTCGAAACAGTTAAGGGGTGGTGTGATATTTGTGAAGGAGTTTCCTACGACATCGGCTACGAAGGTGGACAGGATGAAATTAAAGCAATGGGCCAAGACGCTCAAGAGAGAATAACTTGTTATAAAGCAATTGTAAATAACAACACACTGATAAAAATAATAATACATAATGGTTTATCAAATGCATTTTCTAATTATAGTTGATATAAAATAGATATATTGGTTTTTTTCACACAAACTCTGCAAACATGTACTTATAAGATAAATTATTTTTTAACAAGCTGATGCCCGCAACTTCGTCCGCGTGGATTTAGATTTTACAAATCCCGTGGGAGCTTTTTGAAGTACCTAGACCACATCACTTTCCGAGTCTTTAAAATGCATGGTACCCATGCAAAAAATCACGTCGCGTCGACATGTTATTCCATTGCGACGTGATTGAAAGACAAACCTACAAAGCAAACACATTTCCCATTTTTATGGGTAGGTAGTGATTCAGTGAATTTATCTACGTTTAGGTACTTATATCTATTTATATTTCAGTATTAGCCGATCCCCGAGGCTTTGCGTGGCTTTAAGTTTTAATTATTTTTTACGCAGAAGCCCTGAATATAAATTTTTGAGACAAAAAGTAGCTTTGATCCTCTACCTTCATGTGAAATTTATAGTTATTTCAAAATCACAGACAGAAATAGACAGAGGGTAACTTTATTGCTACAGCCCTATGCAAAGATTATTATTTTTAAATACCTTTTCAATAAATTAGTATAATTATTATTTATTGGCTATTAGATGATGTTCGCTGCTTCATCCGCGTTCATCAATTTTTTTTAACGTGCTGAGGAAGCTCGAGAGAATGTTCCGAGATTAAAAGTAGCCTCTATATCACTTTAAAGTATAACCATACAAAAATCACGAAGATCCGCTGCTTCTTTGCGGCAAGCTTGACGGACAAACAAACACGCTTTTGCATTGCACACAGACCACCTCCCATTGCATTTTAAATAACTATAGTAGGATAGCAGGATGCAGTTAAGTATCGAGTCATTTATCTCGCTGAGTACTTACGTTCCATGATAATTTATTATTTATAACAAGTGTTTGATTGTTTACATTCCGACTCAGTTACTTACACAATCGTGGTAGGTCCACTAGGTCCTACCTACTCGCTACTTCTATATATAAAAATAAAATTAACAACGAAAAATAAGCCAATTATTAGGTTACCTACTATTAATAAAAGTTTTGTGCATCAGTTATATTAGAATAGTTACGAATACCGACTTAAACATAAAAGTTTTGAATTCTGTAGGTAAGTTTTTTGTGTTTTATATAATATCTTGAGCTCGCTCATGCATAATAATATATAATATTATGGACAACAATACGTGCTGGTCGCCCAGTGAGGTGCATCGCCGAATTCATTCCGTCAGCCACGTCCAAATAATTTGTATCCTAATTTAGGTTCCATCGAAGCTTCACTTCAAATCAACTACTTATCTCTCTCTCTCTCTCTCTCTCTCTCTCTCTCTCTCTCTCTCTCTGCCGTATTTCTCGTTGCTGAGGGTCGTGATCCCTTTTCATTTCTCATTTCTTGAGATAATAATACGGTGGGATCGAGATCCTTTCGCATGTAACTCAACTAAGAGAACGATATTTAAACTCTTAGACTATTACAGTTTTTATCAGATGTTAGTAATAACAACCGGGCTGCGTATTTCCGTTTCCGTGTTCATTAGGAGGCAGTACTGCGTGGAAACACGCACGGGTTTGTCGCGCTAACTGCCTTTACAAGGTCTGTAAGACCCCGCCATCCCCTTCGTGGTTATTTCCTTTTTACACCACCCAGAAAAAGGAGCCCCGTCGATCGTACCTACGTCGCATGATTGGGGGTCTCCTCCCCCCTTCTTTCCCTTTCAAATATATAATATTCACTAACTATGCTTTGCCATGAAGGGGGAAGATGAATTTCAAATCATGAAATATAATATAATTAATATTAAATTAAATTAAATATATTTCTTGCCGATTCATTATTACAAAAATGCCTTCAAATAAACACGGATTTTGGGCGCTTTATCACAGCGCATACACCTTGCAAACCCGTGCGCGATTGGAGGTACCCTGAATTGAACACGAGTTTGTAAAGGCAGTTAGCGCGACAAATCCGTGCGTGTTTCCAGGCAGTACTGCCTCCTAATGAACACGGAACTGGAAATACGCAACCGGGCTTCTCCGAGGCATGGGAAAAGCAAAAAGGCCAAACAAACCTTTCAAAAATCTCAACCATCCAGTTACCACTTGGGTCAACGTTGATTAACAATTCGCAATCGATTGATAAATGCGTTGTCCAAAGTGGCCACTATTTACTTGTAATGATATTATTTTAATCATTAGATTAATAGATACCTACCCTTTGTCTATGACATAAATATGTATGTAAAAAACTGCAACTTTTATTTAACAGAAATGGCTCATCCTGTGTCAGATGCAGTTTTCTGGCATATTGAAGAGCTGACTGCGAGTATCGTCGCTGAAACCGGTATACCGAGCGACAGATATCATCTTGGCAAAATAATACTGCGCAGTCTAAAAGATGCACCCAATCACATATTGCAGGTAAACTTGTGTACCAAAAAACTACAAGCTTATTTTGCTCTTAATCCGCTACACTAGGAAATCTCTGTATGGTACAACGTGCAAGCATGCGCTATGCATAGCAAGGCCTCCCACATACAGGAAAAACATGCAAATGATATGCAACACCACACAATAATTCTTCTAAAACTAAACTATACTATAATACTAGGTAGGTATTATATTATTATTCTAGTTCCTGTCTGTCTTTTGGAGCAGGGAAGAGTCCACCATTTAGTATGATCTCTTTGAGGTACAAGGATCTAGAAAGAAAAAAGTTATCACACTCTTCACATCACATCACACTAATATTATAAAGGCGAAAGTTTGTATGTGTGTGTGTGTGTGTGTGTGTGTGTGTATGTTTGTTACTCCTTCACGCAAAAACTACTGAACGGATATGGCTGAAATTCGGAATGGAGATAGATAAGATCCTGGATTAGCACATAGGCTACTTTTTATCCCGGAAAACCAAAGAGTTTCCACGGGATTTCGAAAAACCTAAATCCACGCGGACGAAGTCGCGGGCGTCAGCTAGTTTAAAAATAATAATTGTAAAGCATCACGACTAGCTCGCTTGCCTTGAATAGGTACTTATGCTTAATATACTCTTGATTTGAAAGTGTGTACTTGTATATAAAGGGGAAGACGGAGGGCATTTTATGTCATAATATAATATTACCAGCGATGCGAGTTGGAGACGAGGAGACCAATTGCGCAATCAATGTCTGTTATGTAACAAATGAATATTAAGATGTTTTCTATTTATTGTAATTTCCATCTGAATCTGCTAAGTTTCTTTTAAATTTTACAAACACTTGCATTTTAGAATATCTATAAATATATTTTAGAATTTTAGAATATTTACAGATAGACGGAGCAACTGGTGAAAAAGATACATTCAAATCAGCACTCGAGCGATCTATACGATGTGCAACAGCCTTTAGGAACCTGGGACTAAAGTATCAAGATGTTATAGTGATACTGGCACCCAATCACATTAATCTGGTCATACCAATATACGCTGCCTTATTTCTCGGTCTCAGGGTTGCTGGAATAGATATAGCTTTAGGAGTTAGTAAGTGTATTTATTTATCAATCCAAACGCATCAATTAACAAAATATGTAATCAATAATGTTAAGATAACAAAAGCGTGACAAACCAACACACCAACAAACAAACACACTTTCGCATTTAGTTATAATTAATTAATACTTAGTGGTAAATTATTTTGACAATTCAAAAACACTTGTAAAAATTTATTTAAACAAAATTTTTACTCTATTGTATTATATTCTATTCTACTCTACTCTACTCTACCCTAGTAGTATTAGTAGTAATTTTATTATTCAACTCTCTATCTGATTACAGATGAACTTCAAGACCCATTTCAATGTTGTGTACCAAAAATTATCTTCTGTCAAAGTTCAAAAGTTCAAACCGTTCAACAGGCATTGAGTAAGCTTAAAATGACCGCTCACATTATATCATTTGATGAAGGTGATGATTGTTTGAGCTTATCGAAACTTCTCGATGAGTATGGCACAGATACGACCGTAGAAAATTTCAAGTAAGGTTAAAATACACTTAATGAATCAAATAAATTTTCCTAAGTCTGCATGACATGCGGTTAAAAAGGCTACAGAAGCAAAGTAGGTTGCACAAGTCAACATTCATCCTCCATGACTAGGGTTATAAATTTTTTGATCTAAAGTTAACGAACCTGACTTCTGCAACCTTTACATACTCACAAAGGTACTTAGGTATGCTATCTTTAAGTTATAAATTACATCACACAGATGAAATCACAGGAAATCTTATAGTGTTTGGATATTTGCAGACCAGCTGAGTTCGACCCTGTGGAAACTCATGCCTTTTTAGTGTCAACCAGTGGCTCTACCGGACTACCAAAGACAGCTATATTGAGTCATAAGAACGTTATGATGGGCTTTCCAATTTTAATGTAAGCAAATATCGCACCACCACTTGTTGGTCATGGCTGGTTTTTCCAGCAACTATGAATTTAAATTTATATTTGGTGTCCCAGAAAATCAAACAGTTCCCACGGGATTTAAAAAAAACCTAAATCGACGCGAAGTTGCGGGCATCATCTAGTCTGAAATAATTACAGTTAATAGAAGCAAAATAAAACTAATTAGCACAGTTAGAAAAACAAGCAATTAGTCAAGTTACAAACAAACTTAGTTATATGGTTCCAAACGAAAGGATTGGTTTTTGAGGAAGTAGCTTAATTTAACAGGGCTTTAATGTTTGTATAATATTACGAACACATACACATATAAACATATTAACGAAGGATGTAACATCAAAAGATCACTTCAGATTTGAGAAAGCTCTTTGGAAGAAGACAAATATTATGTAGCTAGTGGATGATGTTTTTTTCTTCTTCTAATAATGAAGAAGTTATTACTTTTTTACAGGAACAACCGCACCAAATTCCCTACGCCCGTGAAGCTAGCATTACTTGTATCACCTATACAATGGGTATCATCAGCTTTCCAGTTTATATTGGGGCCTATATTGAGATTCACTCGTCTACAGACTTCATCCCCAATCACTCCAGAGCACGTGTATTCATTGATCAATAAATACAGGGTGAGATAACTCCTTGTTGGTCTTGTACCTAAATTGTAAAAGTTATTAGAAATATAAACAGAAAAAACTTCAAATAAAACCTTACAAAAATCTCGGGTTGCCCTATTCAGATGTTGAATTTACAATATTATGTCATGTACTAAAATAATTCACAGTGTAGATGTGTATGTACAGTGTACAGGGATACACAATTCAGCTAGGAAAATCAAATTTCAAGAAAGAGGTTAAACGGTAAAACCAACTTGGCTAGACGGGTTTCGGAAAGCTTGAAGACAAAGTCTTAGAATAATGCGTGTTGGCAGTAATGAGCTGAGGATCTAACATGGTCGATAAGAAAGCTTGAGTCAATCTGCGGGCGATGGAGAGAGCTAGGCTTGGAGTTTCTCTACGTGATCAAATCAGAAATGAAGAACTTTTCGCTGAGCTATGTATATCAGATACTGTACCGACATAGTACGTAGCTCAGCGGGTTGTGAAAATTAAGTGGCAATGAGCAGAGCATATGGTTCGAGAAACCGATAGTTATTGGGGTCCCCTTGGGATCCCAATTTCTATCGGCAAATTGGCGCCCTCGAACTGGAAAGTGCAGCGTTGGAAAACCTCCCACTAGGTGAACAGAGAATAGTATCAAACGAGTCACAGAGATCTAGACGGGGCAAGAATGTCATATCTGAAAGTCCCTACACGAGACCTATGTCCAGCAGTGGACGCTCATTGGCTAAGGAGATGATAATGATGGGATTAATCCATTTTAAATTAGTATTGTTTATTTTTATGCCATTTTCAGCCGGATTTCACAATTATGAGCCCCACGTTTCTAACGACGCTGCTGAAACCTGGTGACCGGGAAAAGTGTGATTTCTCTTCTCTAGAGTACATCTTGGTGGGTGGCAGTGTCGTGACTAAAGAACTCCTTCAAGAAATGCAGGCAAGTATTTTGATTATGCCCCACTAGCTTAGGACCATCGCCCACGGCTTGCGCTATAGATTCAAATAGGTTACAAAATACAGATACAGAGAGTTGCTTCGCTAGCGCGTGTACTTTCGCCTACCTCGTCACGATTATGTTCCGATTCAGAATCGATGCAGTAGTATCCAAGAAAACGTTCATTTTTAACCGACTTCAAAAAAGGTGTTTGTGGTTTTTGAAGTCGGTTTATTTTTCTTTTGTTTTTTTTTATTAATACACTAACCAAGTATTAACCATAACATTATTACGTCAACCATAACTCAGATGAATGTTGATGTTTTTCAGAAAATAATGCAAAAAGCGCATATAAAGTTAGGTTACGGTATGACTGAAGTAACAGGCTTCGTTATGGACTCCAGCTATTCTCCGTTTGGTTCAATCGGTGTACCACTGCCGGTTTTACAGTGTAAAGTAAGTATTAATTTTATTCGAAGACTATCACAATAATGAATGTATTATCTGCTGTCACAATAATGATGATCACTTGTATAATACTTGCACAGACATAATCAAGTAGCCAAGATAATCCATCAACAACTTGCTCTTCAGTATGGCCTGCAGTATGTACTGAAATGCCGTACTATATCTGGTATGACCCAATGTCAGTTCTTGAAAATAGCAGTACCCTGCTTTACTGGAATCGGTCGGTTATCACTGACAGGTATATTGTAGCCAATCGACCATAGTACTAGTTGACCGGTCAGCGCGTCGAGCAATGATTGTAGATGTTACTATTCCACATGATGATAATCTAGTGAAAGCAGAAAAGGAAAAAGTATCGAAATACTTGGACTTGGCTCACAAGATTACCGACATGTGGAGTGTTGACTCAGCGATTATTGTACCGGTAGTTGTATCAGTCCATGGTCTTATTGCGATCAGTTTCGACAACTGTTGGATCAAGGGTAAGATACAGAAGGCAGTTGTTCTTGCAGCTTGTATATCCATACTTCCTCCATACTAATATTATAAATGCGAAAGTGTGTCTGTTTGTCTGTCTGTCTGTCTGTCTGTCTGTCTGTTTGTCTATCTGTCTGTCTGTCCGCTTTTCAGGGCTCAACAGTTTAACCGATGTTGACCAAATTTGGTACAAAGTTAGCTTATATCCCGGGGATGGACATAGGCTATTTTTTATCCCGGAAAATCAAAGAATTCCCACGGGATTCCTAAATACCCATCCGCTTAACCGATTTGCATGAAAGGAACCGAGGTAGCTTGCGTTCCTGCAATTGACATAGGCAACTTTTTATCCCAGAAAATCAAATAGTTCCCATGGGATCTTTAAAAACCAAAATCCACGCGGACCAAGTTGCGGGCATCCTCTAGTTATTATATACGTACGATGACAGCCTAATGAGGCTTTAGTTAAGATTTAGCCTTCTATTCAGAGATTCAGGGCAACAACAAGCATAACGCTGAAGGAAAACATGGCGAGGAAACCTGCATGCCTGAGAGCTCTCCATAACGTTCTCAAAGGAGTGTAAAGGCTGCAAATCTCTGGGTCAGCCTGGCAGACTATGGCCAAAACCTTTCGCATTCTGAGAGGAGGCCTGTGCTTAGTAGTGAGCCGGTGACGGGTTGATCATGATGATGATAACGACACGTTTGTAGGTTGATATCTAACTCAGTCAGATTCTTCTAAATCTATTCAATTAAATTTAACAATTTATTTTGTTTCTAGTTAGTAGATCCCATCAGTAATGAAGTAATAAATAAACCTAACATACCCGGGGAAATACGAGTAAAAGGTCCTACTGTATTTCAGGTAAGATTATTTAAGTCTTAAGATGCTAGAATGGAGAGAGGGAACTGACTTGATATCTAAACAATTATAGATGTATATTTTTATAACAGGGCTATTACAACAACCCTGAGATGACAAAAGAAGCTTTCGATGAAGACGGATGGTTAAAATCTGGAGACATATTGTACAGAGATGAATATCACAACTACTATTTCTATGACCGCATCAAAATGTTGCTAAAATATAGAAACCATCAGGTGAAAAAAATATTTTTATAAATTATTTTGTAAATACCATACATAAATAAACTAAAACATAATCATTGAAGGAGCTACACTTACTTACTTTAAATAGTAAAATGTTGTAGAAAGAGTTACATTCAACGTATTTTTGTGTATAGCAAACATTGATATAGAAATTAGCGATGATAAAATATGAGTAGGCATATCCTAATAAAATGTAATTCCAGGTTTCACCAGTGGAAATAGAGTCCGTGATAGTAAAACACCCGGGAGTGTTAGATGTAGTCGTGACCGGTATAGCCGACGCTGAGTGTGGGGATTTGCCTGTCGCACTGGTTATACTTCGAGACGGACACAATGTTACAGCGCAAGAAATAAAGGATTTGGTTAAAGGTATTGCAACCATGAGGGATTCATCTTATTTTGAATTGAAACAAGTGTAAATTAAAAATTTATAACACCCCCGACAAGTGAAGGTTACAGTAACTAGAAAAGAGCTGATAACTTTCAAACGGCTGAACCGATTTTCTTAGATTATAGCTAAGAATACTCTTTATCAAGCCACCTTTCAAACAAAAAAAAAACTAAATTAAAATCGTTTCATTAGTGTAAGAGCTACGATGCCACAGACAGATACAAAGATACACACGTCAAACTTATAACACCCCTCTTTTTGGGTCGGGGGTTAAGAACTGTTGGACTCTATGATTTCTTTACAAGTTCTATACACAGGGTGTAACCAGAACGCTAGCAAAACCTTAGCGTTATTCTTATAATACTACCTAAACACGACCCGACGCCATAACCTTATAATAAATAAATTGCTTTATTTTGTAGTTTTAGTGATTTAGTATTTTTCAAACTCGCAATGTACAGTGTGCAAAATTCGAGTCAATGCCCCACCTGCGACGGCACGCCTTTCGTTGACCTCTAGCATGAGTCAGATGTTTTATTTGCAATATATTGTGAACTTTTAAAAAGTAACTTCTTAGTCGAAATCCATAGTATACTGACTGCCCACTAGTTCAAATGAAGACGCCGGAATGAGTTGATGCATGCTCGTTCGATTTTTTGAAGCAGGAAATGTATTTAGCGCATGCCAAAATCAGCGTACTTAATAGATAAAAGGCTGAAATCGTCCTTAATGAATTTAACATATCACTTTAATAGATGTATTAACAGCAGCAGACATTCATTAGCAAGCATATCACAAACAAAATATTACAATGAAACTTTTTATCATCTTATTTTCAGAATCACTGACGGACTCGAAACAGTTAAGGGGTGGTGTGATATTTGTGAAGGAGTTTCCTACGACATCGACAACGAAGGTGGACAGGATGAAATTAAAGCAATGGGCCAAGACGCTCAAGAGAGAGTAACTGGTTGTTAAGCAATTGGAAATAATAAGAGACTTTTAAAAAATAGTTAATAACAAGTTATCAATTCCCGACTGTATTTTCTCATTATATTATAAAGTATAAAATAAACGAAATAAAGGTTAATTAAACAGTGTAGCTGTAATTTATTGTTTTATTTTACACAAACTGCAAACATGCACTTATAAAATGAATTAACTAGCTGATGCCTGCGACTTCGTTCGCGTGGATTCAGATTTTAAAAATCCCGCGAGAACTACCAAGATAAAAAGTAGCCTGTATCATTCTCCAGGTCTTTAAATATCCTACCGTTGCTCCGTTGGGACGTGTTTGACGGATAATTCAACAAACCAACAAACAGATATTCTTTCACATCACACTTCGCGCTAAGAAATATGAAATATTGATATATATTACATATATAGGTATACCATACACTGCGTTTCAACAACAAATACTAAAAACGAAAACTCATAATATAGAAGTTTGTAAGCTGTGATCAAAACGAAGGAACTTTTTTTGGGGGTTTCTTTCGCGGTTTGTTGCAATGACTAAATAGCTCAGAAATCACACTATCACACTAATATTATAAAAGCGAAAGTTTGTATGTGTGTGTGTGTGTGTATGTTTGTTACTCCTTCACGCAAAAACTACTGAACGGATTTGGCTGAAATTCGGAATGAAGATAGATAATATCCTGGATTAGCACACAGGCTACTTTTTATCCCAGAAAACCAAAGAGTTCCCACGGGATTTCGAAAAACCTGAATCCACGCGAACGAAGTCGCGGGCGTCAGCTAGTGAAAATATATTTCTGAAATGATAAATATGTTGTTCATAGCTATGCACGGAACCCTAAAAGAGCGAGGCACGACTCGTACTTGGCCGGTGTTTTTAAAGTTCACCCTTGACACAAACATGTAACTATGTCAATATTTTCTTAAAAGAAAAGAGCCTTTACAAAAGTTTAAAAAATCCATTAAAAGTATGCTCCTGGCAAAAGCATAATTACAATATCGAAGATTATGTAAATGATAAAAAAGCATGGATTTGACTCACTCCAGCAATGCGCGGGGCTGCAATTGCTTGTATAGTATGGAATATTATTGTAAATTGAACAATTGAAAAGAGCAACCGCCGAGTTTCTTGCTGGTTCTTCTCGGTAGGAACGGCATTCCGAACCAGTGGTAAATTATTTGACGATTCAAAAGCACTTGTTAAAGTTTAGTTGAATAAAAATCTATTCTATTCTATTCTAGAGCAGTGGTCCCCTAAGAAAGTATTTAAATATAATATTATGGCCTATGGCCTATGGTCCAAGATGACCCCACTATCACAGATAAAATAATATACATACATATAGCATGTAAGTAATATAAGATAAGATAGTATCAACAATTCACAAACTGCATTGTCATAAAGAAATAAAAAAGTATTAACAGTTAGTGCAGTTTATCATGACAAGCAAATTTCGGTATCAACCGCACAAAAATAAAGCTCCAAAATATTATGTAAGTAACAGTTTATTGTTTTGTTGCACACTAATTTTGTAATTAACTACGTAGATAAAAGATAGGAGATATAGGTACGTGTCTATTATTATAGTATTGCACATACTGTTGTATGATTAGCAAACGACTACGAATAAAAAATCATACGTTGATTCTTTTAATCATTGCAGCGGCTGCAATCTTTGAGGTAGGTATGATATATTATATGGTCAAGTTATTAGTATTCTTTAATAAGAGTTTTTTATATGTATAAAATTCAAAAAAAGATGCTTTTGACGATTCAAAAGTACTTGTAAAATTCTAATTGAATAAAAATATATTGAATTTCAATTTGAGACCCATAAATACCCAGCTACTTAATAATAATTATATTGTGTGAGTTTCAAAAAGTGCTGCAAAGTGAAAAAAAAAATTTAATGTAATTTAAGTCACTAGATGGTATCCGCGACTTCGTCTGCGTGGATACAGGATTTTTAACGCCACGGGAACTCTAATTTTTCGAAACAAAAAGTAAACTTTGTATTAAGTCAGGGTATAAGCTATCTTCATTCTACAGGCAAATCCGTCCAGTAGTTATCGCATGAATAACTGCGTGTACACACAAACTGTGATATATAATAAGTATATTAACAATACTATTTTAGCAAAAATGAATCGCCCAACATCAGATGCAGTGTTTTGGTTTATTCAAGAGCTGACTTACAAAATCGTAGCTGAAAGCGGTATACCGAGCGACAGATATCACCTGGGAAAAATATTACTACGCAGTTTGAAAGATGCTCCAGCTCATATATTGCAGGTACTGCTACTATTTTATTATAGAACCTACATTCTATACTAATATTATAAAGAGGAAACCTTTGTATTTTTGTATTTTTGTATGTTTGTATTGAATAGGCTCAAAAACTACTGGACCGATTTCAAAATTTCTTTTACCATTACTTAGATCCGTATAGGCTATATTTTACTCCGGAACACCCGTGCGAAGCCGGGGCGGGTCGCTAGTAAACAATAAAATAAAGCTGGCAGACACTAAAGCAATTGTATACTACACTTATTGATACACTTTGTACTTCTATACAAACACACAGAGAAGCACGTTTCTCTATACAAACGTAGTAAGTACAGTACATACGTTTATTATTCTATTATGTTTGATTATTGTCTATGCCCCTTATATTAAATATGTTTAATTTATATTTATATCCACCTTGTCCTTGGGTCATCTCCATTTATAGTCTTTTGAGGCAACTTTGTGCGTAAATAAACCATCTAAGAAACAACAAAATTGCAAAACAACTCTACCTAATAATAATTTTAAATGGCTTTAATTTGTTAAAAATAATAATTGGTTTACAAAAAAGTATTGTAATGCCAAAAGTTGATTCGCATTTTTCACACATACGAATCTCAATCTTGAATATATATTCCGCCCGTAAATATTGATTGCAAATAGCATATTACTCTCACGCTTAACTTGGTGCAACCATGGAGGGCACTCTTAAAATCCTTTACGTCCCTGTTATATAGCCAACTGGTAACTAGGGTAATACTGTAAAATTACGATTAATATCTTTCGACAATGCTTTTTTTTAATAATAAAGGGATTTCTCAACCATCAGATAGATGGAGCAACAGATGAGAAAGATACATTCAAATCAGCACTCGATCGATCCGTAAAATGTGCAACAGCCTTCAGAAAACTGGGGCTAAAGTACCAAGATGTAAAAGTCATAATGGCACCAAACCACATCAACCTAGTCATACCAATGTACGCTGCCTTGTTCCTCGGGATTCAGGTTGCTGGAGTAGATATGACCTTAAGAGTTAGTAAGTGTATCTTTTTGATAATACAATATCCTGTGTGTAAAAAAATGATCCAATTTGCTTATAAAAATAATAAAGATACCTATTTAATTATACTTTAGTGTTGTTTCTAATGTTTTAATTTTTGTACATATTTTTTTAAATATGTTTTGAATGAGATTTGTAAATAAATGAGAGGATATCTTTACAAAATTTTATATCTTTTATAAAATTATTTTTCGTATTTCAGATGAGCTTCAAGATACATTCAAGTGTTGTGTCCCTAAAATAATATTTTGCCAAAGTTCGAAAGTTAAAACTGTTGAACAGGCATTAAATTTGTTAAATATGTCCGTTCAAATTATATCATTTGATGAAAACGAGGATTGTATGTCTTTTTCGAAGTTTCTGGATGTGTATGGTGGCAATACTTCGCCAGAAGACTTTAAGTAAGAACTAAATAAATATGTTTTATCTTTTGATATCAACTGAAACGGATTTTAATTTAATATCTGTTAGTTAGGGTAGTGAATAGAAATGCAGTGAAAAAAAAAATGTTTTGGATTGAGTTCCTCCTCTTTTTTATAATTATGAATATTAATAATTTTATTATGTGTATTAACATTAACAAAGCTGGTATCAAAAGCTTCAATCTGATTTCCATAGATAGTTAAATTTTCTTCTATTATTCCAGACCAGCTGAGTTCGACCCTGTGGAAACTCATGCCTTTTTAATGACAACCAGCGGCACTACCGGACTACCAAAAACAGCCATACTGAGTCACAAAAACGTTATGATGAGCTTTCCACTTTTAATGTAGTATCGCACAATATTATTACTCATGCTTTTAATCAAATTCCTACTTGTATTATTGCGCAGTGCGTGTAATTAATTGCAAATATGCCAACTTTTCAAAGATTTAATGTCCTTATTTTCTCTATGACAGGGTAGATCCCTCTCAAGTGTAAATTATAAAATAACACCCCCGACAAGTGAAGGTTACAGTAACTAGAAAAGAGCTGATAACTTTCAAACGGCTGAACCGATTTTCTTGGATTATAGCTAAGAACATTCTCGATCAAGCCACCTTTCAAACAAAAAAAAACTAAATTAAAATCGGTTTATTAGTTTAGGAGCTACGATGCCACAGACAGATACACACGTCAAACTTATAACACCCCCTTTTTGGAACAATTGCACAATATTAATCTACTACAAATAGCTACCTTATTTAATTTGTTGTAAATATAATTGACTGCAGTAGCCTGATTATATAGAAACCCTTAGTTTGATGCATATTTTTAACAACTAAAAAGTCATTATTTTTTTATAGGACCTCCCATACCAAGTTCCCAACACCAGTGAACCTGGTCTTAGTTGTATCTCCCATACAATGGTTATCATCAACATTTGTGTTTATAATGGGACCTATATCGAGATTCACGCGACTGCAAACGTCATCCCCGACGACCCCAGAACACACCTATTTCATCATCAATAAATATAAGGTAAACGTTATTATTATCTGACTAAATAGGACAGGACATGGCTTAGTTACCCAAAGTTAATAGAAGCGCCAGCTTTCACGATGACTGCCCAACTTCGTTTCAAAGAAGGCACGCGATGATGATGACGACTAAATAGTCGCTAATGAAGTTGAAAATATTATAGAATAAAATATTGAATCTCACTTTAGTTAATCCAAGCAATAAAGATGCATTTGTATAATAATATTAATTGTATTTCATTGTTAATTTCAGCCAGATATCACAAATATTGGCCCTAATTCCTTGACAATGCTTTTAAATCTTGCTCATCGGGAGAAGTGTGATCTCTCTTCTCTTCAGTACATCAACGTAGGTGGAAGTGTAGTATCTAAAGAACTCATTAAAGAAGTTCAGGCAAGTACAATATACTCGTATGTATAACCTATCATGACATCAATACATACAAGTTACATCTTGTTTATACAAGCTAATTAATTCTTATTATTTTTGTTTTTTAGAAAATAATACCAAAATCGCATATTAAAATATTTTACGGTTTAACTGAAGCATCGGGCTTTATTCTCGATTCCTGCTATTCTCCACTTGGTTCAGTTGGTGCACCGATACCACTGTTTCAATATAAAGTAAGCAAATTACATTTATAACATATTATTATCACATATTCTTAATTTGTATTGTTATTAATTATGTTGTATTTTTATTAATTAATCCATTACAATGCAAATAGTATAACATCATTTTGAAATCAATCTAAATCGATCTATTTCACATGATTAATTAATTTGACTTGGTAATATCCTGACAAAATGTAATCAAAAATTAAATTATACATTGATATTTTATATAATTTTCTTTCAGCTTGTAGATCTTACCACTAATGAAGTAATAAATAAACCTAACGTACCCGGGGAACTACGTGTTAAAGGTCCCACAGTATTCCAGGTATTAATGATAAAACGCACCAAATAAACGATATAGGTAGTATTCAGAAGTCCATTTTCGATATTACGTATATTATCCTTCTAAATGTCATTTTTGTTAATACTTACAGCACTTAGTTATTATCGTAGGTGAAAAATGTTACCAAGCGAACTCCTCTGAAAGAGAATTAAAAAGTAAATATTTTAATTACAGGGCTATTATAATAACCCTGAGATGACAGCAGCTGCTTTTGATGAAGACGGATGGTTGAAATCTGGAGACATACATTATAGAGATGAATATCACAATTACTATTTCTTCGATCGCATGAAAATGCTGCTCAAATATATGAACTATCAGGTAACTTTAATATTGAAATGCTTATAAGTTTTCTTCACAATTATTCAGTAGCCCTAAATAAAATTTCATTCCAGATTTCACCAGTAGAAATAGAGTCTGTGATAATAAAACATCCGGGGGTGTTAGATGTAGCTGTAACTGGTATACCAGATGCTGAGTGTGGTGATCTGCCTGTTGCACTGGTTATGCTCCGAAATGGGCACAATGTTACGGCACAAGAAATAAAGGATTTAGTTAAAGGTAAAAACGAAGCCGAAGACTTTCTACAAGTTTGAATTTCTTTAATTCAACCTGTCTAAGAAAATCTTTTAACAAAACTAAAAACTTAAATTTAGGTTCTAGTACATTATAAAAATCACGCTGAGCGAATAGAGTAGTCTATATTATGCATCAAACCAACCAGGTCTCTGCAGCTATAGATTTAATTACAGTGGAGTAACATTCAAATGCAATATAATCACACTATCACACTAATATTATAAAGGCGAAAGTTTGTATGTGTGTGTGTGTGTGTATGTTTGTTACTCCTTCACGCAAAAACTACTGGACGGATTGGTCTGAAATTTAGAATGGAGATAGATAATACCCTGGATTAGCACATAGGCTACTTTTTATCCCGGAAAATCAAAGAGTTATTCAAAAACCTACATCCACGCGAACGAAGTCGCGGGCATCAGCTAGTGTAATATGCCAGTTATTTTTGCTTCCAGAATCACTGAGTGACTCAAAACAATTAAGAGGTGGTGTGATATTCGTAAAGGAGTTTCCTACGACGTCATCATCGAAGGTGGACAGGACGAAATTAAAAGAATGGGCCAAGGTTCTCAACAGAGAATAAAAACAGTGTTTAAAACAATTCTATTAACATAATATATACAGGGTGTAACCAGAACGCTAGCAAAAACGAAAACAGGTGATTGACAGGTACTGATAAATAAAATTTATGATGAGATGTACCATAAAAAACTACGAAAAGTTTTCAAAAGTTTACAATATATTGCAAATAAAACATCTGACTGACGCTAGAGGTCAACGAACGTTCCATAAATAGGTCACTCGAAATCAATGCCACGTCTTAGGTGGAGCGTTTGAGTTTTGCACGCTATACAATGCGGGCTTGAAAAATTCTAAATCACTAAAACTACAAGATAAGGCAAATGGTTATTGGCATTGGATTGTGTAAGGTAGTATAATAATAACGTTAAGTTTTTGCTAGCGTTCTGGTTACTTCCTGTATGATGCAGTTCTTCTTTTATTTGATTCTCTAATTGCAGTATCATTGTAAAGATAAAAATAAAGTACTTGTGTAAGTACGTCAGTTTATGTGATGCTTCAATAGATATTATAGTATGCGGAAATATCAGCTGTCTGATGTCTTTTCACGTCCCAATCGCTGATCCGATCTCAACGAAATTTGGCACTAAATTAGCCCGTATCCTGGTCATGGGTACCATAGATTACTTTAAATTTCATCTCAAAAAAATATCGTACAAATAAAAAAATGATTTGAAAAGACGTACCTAGTTTTCACGCCCACATAGTCGTGGGAACAGCTAGTATTATAAGCCTACTTAAAAATAAAGCTTTGAAATATGAAACCGTTTATTGTTTTATTTTACACAAGTTCTGCAAATATGTATAAAAGATAGTAAGAAATACATAGTATAATAATTTTTCACCTTACCTACATGTGTATATACTCTCGCAGGTACCTGTTATTATAAGCACGTACATATTTGAAGATACTCGTAGTTTTGATATTAATTGAAGTAGATTCAAAAAATCTCGAAGTTGGTGAGTGTATAACAATAATAATTGCTACTTCAATACTTGAAGAAGTAGTAGGAAGTTCTAGATACGGTAAGGCTTGAACAAAACAAACTAAAATTTTGAGTAAGCAAACGAAAGATAAGAAGTACAGAATATTGTCGTGGAATGTATGTCTCTAGTCTACACATTGTAATATTCTTCCTTGGTGGATCTGTTTCTAAAAATCTTTTTTTTTTTTAATAAAAACTCCTCAGTAAATTTTTAAGCAGTTATTGGTAACAGTATTAATTGTAAGTAGAAGTTGTGGTTATTTTATATATAAATAAAAATATAAAAACCTTTCTGAAAGCTACAAATAAATCACACGAACCAAAAAAATATTGTTTTTATAATTTAAATTAAACATAAATAATATTACCGAAACTATTTTAGCAAAAATGAATAATCCGCCATCACATGCAGTGTTTTGGTTTGTCCAAGAGCTGACTTACAAAATCGTAGCTGAAGATGGAATGCCGAGCGCTAGATATCACCTGGGGAAAATATTATTTCGCAGTTTGAAAGATGCTCCAGATCACATATTGCAGGTAAAAAGATATAGATATAATATATACCTAGTACACGTAAACACTAAAATTAATTATTGTCAGACACTAATTGCATACTGTATCTTCTTAATTATTTTTTCTTCGATATGGTAATGGTAGATCAGTTAAACTTTAAGAAGTATCTGATGACAGTGCTAATTTTTTTTTAATATTTGCGTGATTTCTGTATTATTAGATAGACGGAGCGACTGATGAGAAAGATACATTCAAATCAGCACTCAAACGATCTGTACAGTGCGCAACAGCCTTCAAAAAACTGGGGCTAAATTACCAAGATGTAATAGTCATAATGGCACCGAACCACATCAACCTAGTCATACCAATGTACGCTGCTTTGTTCCTCGGGATTAAGGTTGCTGGAGTAGATATGACTTTAGGAGTTAGTAAGTGTACCTTTTTGATATAATACAATCTCATATAGTTACCTAAGTCGAAGTCAAAGCCTTTATTCAAAATGGATACCACTGTACACTTTTTGTTAGATAAATAAATACATATTAAGTACGAGGGTTCTAAATGCGCCCCGGTCTGAGAAATAATGTAATGAAATGAATGAAATATAATATTGATGCTTTACTGATACAATGATAAAGATTTTTAATTAAGTAGGCATGTATTTAATTTTCTATATTGCAGATGAGCTTCGTGATACTTTCAAGTGTTGTGTCCCCAAAATAGTGTTTTGTCAAGGTTCAAAGGCTCAAACCGTTCAACAGGCATTAAATTTGTTAAATATGTCCGCTCAAATTATAGCATTTGATGAAAACGAGGATTGCTTAAGTTTTTTGAAGTTCCTGGACGTGTATGGTGGCGATACGACCACAGAAGACTTTAAGTTAGTATTAACTATTAATTATAATATTATATTAAGATAAAGAAACAGATTAATAATTATTACAGTTAATATTAGCTTTAAGCTTTAAGTTTTATTATAATATTTTCATTTAAAAAAACATAATTACAGTTCCTATAAAGATAACTCGAAACTTATTTTCGATTATTTCAGACCAGCCGAGTTTGATCCTGAAGAAACACATGCCTTTTTAGTGACCACCAGCGGCTCTACCGGATTTCCAAAAACAGCCATACTGAATCATAAGAATATAATGATGAGCTTTCCATTTATAATGTAATGTAGTAATTGTACAAAAACTTCACATTTCCCATGCCATTTTCTTTCTGTTATTTATAGTTGACTTCTTAAAATATTAATTTGAATAATATGAATCATAAAATGTAAGGTAACTAGAGCTGTTAACTAGAGCTTGTAAATACTAATGATTATAGAAGATCAGTTATTGGCATTGGAGATTCTTATCTAGTGAATGATGCATTTTTTAATCAATTAATTGATTCAGAAGTCATTTCTGTTTTACAGGACCGCCCATACCAAATTCCCAACACCAGTGAACCTGGCCTTAGTTGTATCTCCCATACAATGGTTATCATCAACTTTTGTGTTTATAATGGGGCCTATATTGAGATTCACGCGACTGCAAACGTCATCTCCAACGACTCCAGAACACGTCTACTACTTGATCAATAAATACAGGGTTAATATTCATTTATGATATAAATATTTCTACAAATTAATTTTTATTAATAACTACTGCCGGCGACGTATTTATTTTATTTATTCAAAATGAATGCTATATAGGTTCAGTTAATTTGTTTTATCTTTTTAAATATAATTCATTAGAAGTTATAACCTGATCAGAATTTACATCACTTTTTAATTAATTAGTCATTATATAGTTATTAAAACCATTGGACGGTTATTATATTAATAAAATTATATTGTAACTGTTATTTTTCAAGATACTACTGAAACTGTTGAATTGCATGTATACTTAACTCTTAAAGTCGTGATAAAATTGATGTATCTTGATCCAAGATTTTAAAGATATTTTGATGCAATGTTATTTTCAGCCGGATTTCACAAACATGAGCCCAACGTTTTTGAGAACTTTGCTGAAACCTGGTTATCGGGAAAAGTGTGATTTCTCTTCTTTGCAGTACATCTTAGTAGGTGGAAGTGTAGTAGCCAAAGAGCTCGTTGAAGAGGTGCAGGTAAGAAGTTAGTAGTAGTTCCATCATTATAAGACACTAGGTATAGTTCTAAATTGCAATATCGGGTATTTATCAAAATAAAGGTCCTTTCACCAAAGGTTGTCTGATGGAGATTGCTCTAAGCAATAAGAACGCCTTTACATACAATTATTTTTAATTTTTTTCTGTTCCTTCCTTTTGTTTTGTTACTTCATGTTTTGTGTGAAATAAAGTTTTTATCTATCTATCTATCTATAAATCTAATATACTTAGTCAAAATGTCAAGATATTGTCAAAGACATAGTTAATTACTTTATAGATGTTTTTGGCATAATATTTTAAAAATTGACTGTGTTTCAGAAGTTAAATCCAAACCTGCATATAGGTATAGTTTATGGTTTGACGGAAGCGACAGGCACAGTTTTGGATTCATCTTATGCTCCAACCGGTTCAGTTGGTATGCCAATGCCACATTTACAGTATAAAGTAAGTACTTCTAATAAAAAATCATCACTGCCTTTCTATCTATGACTTTATTTGTAAATAGCGACTGTTCGCGGCTTTGCTGGTAATTTCGAATATCTAGGCTTGTTCCTCATCGACATTATTAAGACAAACCTTTGTACAAAATTTCAGCTTTCTAGATCCAAAATTTTGGACCAAGCATTGATGATACAGTCAGATAGTCATTCAGGACTTTTCTTTTTACTGTAGGTATGAAATGAAATTCAATATTCCTTATATGTTTCGTGATTTCAATTTTATAATCAAAAATTCCACTGTGTTCTAGATAATGTCTGGTCAAAATGAATATGAATGATTTTGTTTTAGCTTGTAGACCCTACAACTAATGAAGTAATAAATAAACCAAACGTACCCGGGGAACTGCGGATTATTGGTCCAACTGTATTTCAGGTAATAAACAATGCTACTTGTGATTTTGATCGTTCGATCATTACAGTATTGGTCGTTAGATTTAGATAAAGCATGTGCATGAAGACCTTTAAGCCTGTACAAGATTAATTTATTTTCGTACCAACGATTTAACCAAAACGTTTATCTATTTATTTCAGGGTTATAATAATAACCCTGAAATGACAAAAGCGGCTTTCGATGAAGATGGATGGTTCAAATCTGGGGATATATTATATAGAGATGAATATCACAATTACTATTTCTATGACCGCATCAAAATGCTACTCAAATTTAAGAACCATCAGGTAACCATAATACTAAATTTAATTAAGGTTTACGGTTATTCAGTAGCTTTCAATGAGATTTTATTCCAGGTTTCACCAGTGGAAATAGAGTCCGTGATAGTAAAACACCCGGGAGTGTTAGATGTAGTCGTGACCGGTATAGCCGACGCTGAGTGTGGGGATTTGCCTGTCGCACTGGTTATACTTCGAGACGGACACAATGTCACAGCACAAGAAATAAAGGATTTAGTCAAAGGTAAAATAAACATTCTCAACTGTACCTACCTAGTTAATTCACTGATAGACCTAACGATAAGAAAAACCTTGTACCTAATTATCTAAAAGATTAAAATATAATGTTGGATTTAAATTTAAATCCAGCAAGCCAGAGGATATACTTAATTTAACAACAAGTAATTAAAAATAAAATATATATAATTATATTATTAATTTTTTAATTTAATATAATAAAATAAATTTTAAAAAATAAAATAAAATAAATTTTAAAAAATAAAATAAAATAAATTTTTAAACATTAATTTTTTTTATTTAAAATAATATATAAACTAAAATAAATAAGGTTTTTGGAGAGCCCTTGAAACTATAATTCCCTAAAATGAGCAATATTTTTGGCATAGTTCAGCTTTTTTAAAACACGACAGGAACAGCACTTTGCATTTAAACATATTCAAGCAAACAGTGTAAGCAAAATTAATAAATTGTCAGCAGGTAGTAAAGTAATAGTTGAATGTAGACTAATTTTATTATTATGCGTGATATATCATTTGCAGAAACATTGAGTGACTCGAAATGATTAAAATATTGTACCTATTCTACTCCCTTTACAACCTCTCGCACTGCCAAGGGTCACTGGTATAGATAAGTGCTTCCCTGTCCACTTTTTCTTTATTTTTATTTTTATTGTTACAACTTTCTGGTACAAAAAAAAAAAAAAACTAAACTTTTTGTCATCTTATTTTCAGAATCACTAGCGGACTCGAAACAGTTAAGGGGTGGTGTGATTTTCATAAAAGAGTTTCCTACGACATCAACATCGAAGGTGGACAGGATGAAATTAAAAGAATGGGCTAAAACTCTTAAGAGAGAATGACTTTATAAACTAGCATCCAGTTCAAGTTAGATTCGTCATGGTTCCATACGGTGTAAATTAATTGATCCGGGATAGACAGAGATGCTACTATACGGCCTCTATGTAACCTGGCGGATGTTACATCCAAAAAAGTGGAGGCCACCAAACTTTATTTTTTGCTATTGTATCGAGTGGGACATCAATTAATGAAAGAGCGAAAACTTCATAAATATAGTACAATTTTAAAATACACCGAAAATGACAGAAAAACTATTTTACTATGTTATCTATTCTATCGCTATCTAGTTGGCGGAGTCGGGTTTTAGTGTTGTTTAACTTTACCTTTGTATAATAAATTTATCAAGTCTCAAAACCAGAGAAGGTCATAACAACAAGTGACACTCTTCGCATTGTAGAGTTTCTAAAAGCGCTAAATAAAATCACTCTCAGCTTTCTCGATAGCATAAAACTCCGATATACCTACCTAAGAGAAAAATCTAAAACTTTCCTATTTCCTTTCTGTTACCGTTTCCGTACCATCCTAAAACAGAATTTAACCCCCGACCCAAAAAGAGGGGAGTTATAAGTTTGACGTGTGTATCTGTGTGTCTGTGTATCTGTGTATCTGTGTATCTGTCTGTGGCATCGTAGCTCCTAAACTGATGAACCGATTTTAATTTAGTGTTTTTGTTTGAAAGGTCGCTTGATCGAGAGTGTTCTTAGCTATAATCCAAGAAAATCGGTTCAGCCGTTTGAAAGTTATCAGCTCTTTTCTAGTTACTGTAACCTTCACTTGTCGGGGGTGTTATAATTTTTTTTTAATTTACACTTGTGCATAATAGTTTTTGATTTATCCTGCAAAATGTCGAAAAAAATACCCGAGTACGAAACCCTCGGTGCGCGGGTCCGACTCGCACTTGGCCGGTTTTTTTCTTTTCTTTTTAGCGTTCCGTACTCAAAACGTACGGAGCCCTATTAATCTCACATAATTTTATTAGTTAGAGAACTTTATCTTGTTGTGTAATTTAATAAATCGAGTGTCTCACTATCGTTATCAGGCATATAATATATTAAAAGATTTGTTTATACAATAAGTACACAACAATATATTACAGTATTATTAATGTTCATAGCATAATCAGCACGAGATATTTTTCGACCTTGTGTGTGCAAACTATTAATTTGCTCAGTCTTACAGAGTAATTCAACATAGTATATAGCGCAACATAACTGATATATTACCATAAAAGAAGTGCCTACCATTTTTGTGAAGATTACCTATCCATATAAAGGTACAAGTATTTTACAGCTGTTGTTTAATAGGATACCTACCCGTTGTTCTTACGGTCCTGTGTTTGTAAGTAGGTAAGTAAATAGAAATAGTAATTTAAAAAAAAAACATAAAAAATTCTTGGCTCGGAGTTCACAGGGTAATTTCTATGTTTCTTCTTTATAATTCAAGTTACAACAATATAATGTAGTGTGTATGACTTTAACAAATGTATAGCGAAAGGATTTATAATTATGGCATATAGGTATGGGAAATTAATGATATTGAATTCCATAAATAGAACAACTGATTTTATTATTATTCTTGTACCTTATCATTACTAATCGTAATAATATTTAGTCGAAATTAACGGTTAATTTTAAAATTGGTATCTGATACTGTTCTTAGGGATGGTAGTTAGGTATTACATACTCCGCTTATCTAAATTCTAAACTATTGCACTATAATATGCGAGTGATATCTTTATTTTGTGGATTTGCTCTTGTTTGTTGAGAAGTTTTGTCCTCTACCTCCTCTAATTTTGTGTTGAATCACCATGAAGGCATAATTTATTAAAGAATCTATTCATTGAATCGACTCAATGAATTTGTTTTTGCGCAGCTCGCGAAAAACACTGAACGTATTGAAAAGAAAATTGCACAGATTCAAAATAGACTCAAGAAAAGTTTATTTATAATTTATTGAACACAAAAAACTTATGCTAGAAATTTCATGAAAATGGAACTTCTGAACACAAACGATGCGCGTTGAAATCTCGCCAGTTCCGCAATTTTTGAAGTATTTAATTTTTTTTATTTCAATTCAGTTTCAGGAAGACTTCAAAAATAAATTCCAGGAAAAATGACACGCTGGCACCACAGATCAGATGCTGTACACTGGTACATGAGCGAGATATCTTCGAGGGTGGTCGCTGAGTCAGGTATACCAGGCGATAGGTATCATCTTGGCAAGCTGACTCTACGGGGATTCAAAGACGCTCCAGACTTCATTCTACAAGTATGTATACTATCCTATTTTTCCTTGACTGACTAAAAAGCGAAACAAGGAGTTTCGCGGTGAAATGCGTAATAGTAGCACTATATAGGGCCCTTCGAACCTTGCTACCGCGAACTGGAAATCATGACACGAGTGAAAACCTTAACTCCAGAAGTTCTTAAACACCGGGCAAATTGCGTCGCTTACGCGTTTCTCCGAGAAGGTTTCTGCGATTTATCTCAAAAGGAAAAACGGAACTCTTATAGGATCACTTCGTTGTCCGTCTGTCCGTCGTGTTGATATTTTTATGTAAAACAGTACAAGTTAATGACGGACGCACCATATGAATGTGATTTAGTACATAAATTTTTTCGTTAACACATTTTTTTCTGATTTAATAGCAAATTCTTGGTTTTTGGATTTTTTCCTTTACTTTTGCTATAAGACCTATCTACCTGCTTTCATGATTTTAGAATCCAGATTAAAGGGAAGTAAGCCTATAGATTTTCTTGACAGACACGACAGACAGACGGACAGACGGACGGACATAAAGTGTTGCTATTAAGGGATCCTATATTCCTTTTGAGGCACGGAACCCTAAAGCGCACTTTAAATTAATATTAATGTATGTACTTATTGTTTATTGTTAGATATGTCTTATTGTTTGTTTTAACTTATTATCAGACTTATTCTAGATATCGCGGCAATTATATCAACTGACATTAATATTCATACCTTACCTAATAATCTATATTATCTACTCACATTTGGTGTCATGATATTATAGATTGATGGAGCTACGGGCGAAACAGAAAACTTTGCATCAGCGTTAAAAAGATCCGTACAATGTGCCAATGCGTTCAGAAAACTTGGATTTCGACAAGACGATGTGGTACTCTTAATGGCACCAAATCATATCCATCTAACAATACCGATGTACGCGGCTTTTTATCTGGGAATGAGCGTCGCGGGAATTGATATGACTTTGGGAGTGAGTGAGTATTGATTTATTTTCGATCTATGTAATTATCGACCAGCCATGAGCTATGTTTGGAGTTTCTCTGAAGGATTTAAAAGATCTATAGAAGTACTAAGTTCATGGACAGCCCAAACAATTTACAGTTGTCGTAGAAGTCATGGCTGTTGAAGTTTGACATAACAAGTGTAAATTAAAAATTTATAACACCCCCGACAAGTGAAGGTTACAGTAACTAGAAAAGAGCTGATAACTTTCAAACGGCTGAACTGATTTTCTTGGATTATAGCTAAGAACACTCTCGATCAAGCCATATTTCAAACAACAAAAAAAAAAACTAAATTAAAATCGGTTCACTAGTTTAGGAGCTACGATGCCACAGACAGATACACACGTCAAACTTATAACACCCCTCTATTTGGGTCGGGGGTTAAAAAGAAGAGTACAATAATTATTACAATGAAGCGTTGTGTGGAACACCCTCCAGCAATATGGAGCCTACTAGATATACCTAGTTATTACTAATTATTGGTTCCTAAACACATTTTAACTATAGCATACAGAGCAAATTTTTCAGCTGTAACCCTTAGATTGTTCCACAAGTTCCACGAATACAGCAACGTCTTCAACTTATTCAAGAATTCGCCTCTTATCTCCTATTTACAGGCAATCTTCTTTGTATCTCCAACGAATTGTAGGAAGAAATAATAATAAATTAGGTACCTATAGGTTACCATATTTTTAGAGGGAATATTTTTTCAGATGAACTCAGAGACACTTTTAAATTCAACGCACCAAAAGTGATATTTTGTCAGAACGATAAAGTAAAGGATGTCGTAGCAGCATTACAAGGACTAGACTTCAAGCCTAAAATAGTAACATTCGATAATTCAAATGAGTTTATCAGTTTTCCGGAACTGTTGGAAAAGTATGGCAGCGAAACATCTGTTGAAAATTTCAAGTACGTACCTATAGTAAAGACAATGCAAAAAAAAGTATTTAATTCGCTGACCCAACCCCGTTTCGTTCGGAGCAAATTCTTGAAAATAGTTTCAAGTAGCGATTCTTAGTTATTAACCGACTTCCAAAAAAGGAGGAGGTTCTCAATTCGTCGGGATCTTTTTTTTTTATTTTTTTTTTTATTTTTTATGTATGTTCCCCGATTACTCAAAGACCCCTGGACCGATTTGGAAAATTTTTTTTTTGTTTGAAAGGGTATACTGTGCAGGTGGTCCCATATAAATTTGGTGAAGATCTGATGAATATCTTCGGAGATGGAGAACAGAACTCCTCAATGGATAAGAGCAAATTGCTGGCGATCACTATAATAGCTTAGTAAACAGTAGGGTTTTAACTGGGCATAGCATATTATAGTACAGTGGGGCCACTAAAAATTGTGAAATAAAAAATTTTCAAAAGAAAAATAAAACCGACTTCAAAAACCAAAAACACTAAAAAGTAGAAAATAATTTTTGTTTAGCTACACATGTAATGTACCTAGGTATGAAGTCGGGCGAGCTTCACTCTTGGATTTCTAATTTTGTTTTAATATGCTCGCTCGACTTCATACCTAGGTACATTACATGTGTAGCTAAACAAAAATTATTTTCTACTTTTTAGTGTTTTTGGTTTTTGAAGTCGGTTTTATTTTTCTTTTGAAAATTTTTTTTGTATCTATCGTGGGAATTTTTTGACCACCTCCCTGCGCTGTGGTAAGCGCTGTGGTGTTATTAATGGGAGGTCCCGGGTTCGGTTCTCAGCGTGGAAGTTTTATAATTTCTAAATCTCTGGTCTGGTCCGGTGGGCGGCTTCGGCTGTGGCTAGTTACCACTCTACCGGCAAAGCCGTGCCGTCAAGCGATTTAGCGTTCCGGTACGATGCCGTGTAGAAACCAAAGGGGTATGGTTAAATAAAATGCTATATCCCTTCCAGGTTAGACCACTTCCATCTTAGACTACATCGTCACTTACCACCTGGTGTAATTGCAGTCCAGGGCGAACTTGTATCTGAATGAAAAATAATTAGAAAAGTTTTTTTTTTGAGAAATCCAACCTTATCTCTCGTAAAATTATAAAACGAGCATCTGTGCCAAATTTCAGCTTTCTATGTGTAATGCCTGGGCGTTAATGTACCAGCCAATGAATGGATCGGATCTTTTCTTTTTATACCTATATAAGTATATTCTTTTATGCTTTGTTTTCAATGAAAACGCTGCACTTTCTTTCAGAGCTGCAGACTTTGATAGCAGTAACACAATAGCGTTATTAATAGCAACCAGTGGTTCAACCGGATTACCGAAATCAGCAGCTGTCACTCACAAGAACCTCGTGGTCTCGATTCCTTACATGTGGTAAATATTTATTAAAATACTGCTTAGATAATGCTTCCGTGAGTATCAGTTTTTTAAAAATCCTGTGAGAACTCTTTAATTTTTCGGGATAAAAAGTAGCTGCCTAATTGCCTATATGTACCTGTATCCGAGATACCCGCTAGGCTCTGTTTCAAATAGATAATGTACAGGTATATTTGTACAGGTATTTTATGTACGACGAATGTTGCTGGATATATAGTAGCGCCGTGTTCTCTACCAGGGTAGTAATAAAAACAAAAGAAATGAACACTAAAAAAAAATATATATTATAATTCACTATTTAAAGTTACAATTTCTTTGGAAACAACAACACGCTACAAGAGGCTAGGGGCAACTAACTAAACTCGCTACGGCTCACACGGCGTAGCTCGAAAATGCCTATTTACTAGTGCCTCTACATCACACCACCCCAAATTTTTATCTTAATAAAAATTAAACAAATATTAATTTCCGCAACCTTAATTTTATTTCACAATATTCGTTCTTTATTTTTCGACAACCCTAACAATGTTTCCGATCCGCTTACCCAACAAATCATAATTTAAACACGTCACCCAGTTAAAGTGTTCCTTTGATTCGATGCATGGTACATCTCTTAACACATTATACTTGAGATGAGGTCACTAGAACTTGAGCGGGTGGCGACGGGGTCGCTGTGGCAATACCACGTTCAATTGTTGCTATTCCCACGCCATCCAGCCTTCGTTGCACTCAACGCTTTGAATGTTAGTTACATTACATTTTACATTTACACACTATCCAATAAATTATAACAATCGTCAACCACTCTAACACTCTCAATAATAAGGTTTAGTTATGACTTCTAATAAAAAATAATACATGAATAAAATAAAAAATAATATATGCGGATCGGGGCCATTTTACAATACTTATTTCGTAATGCTTATTGCTTAATTGCTAGTTGATACTCAAATTATTCTACTGATACCTAACGGGCGTTTTGCTGACTCTCCCACTCCGAGTAGTACGGATTGTATGAGTCGGCAAAACGTCATCGTCACTAAATCTACATTTTTTCTTACATGACGTTTCACCCGGCGTTTGTCGTGGATTTTCGATATCCAGGACAAAAGCCGGTTTCAACCTGTCAATAGAAATAAGGGCCTGTCTATTGGGTAACTGTACTAAGTATGCTTTTTCCAACCGCTTTATGACGTCATAGGGACCGTCATATGGTGGTTGTAGACACTTACGCATTACATCGTTTCTAACAAAAACTTTTTTACAGTCTTTTAAGGCAGGGTGTACAAAAATAGTCCGAGAGTCTCTGTGTGTCTCGGGTTTCGGTCTTAAATTACTAATTACCTGTTTCAACTGCTTTAGGTACTCCTCACCGTCCGTTATCTTACTATCCGATGGTTCGAAAAATTCTCCAGGGAGCCTCAGAGTTCGCCCAAAGGTTAATTCCGCGGCACTTACCCCTGTGTCACTGCGTGGTGCTGCACGTAGTCCCATCATAATGGTGTGCATTTCTTCAACCCATGACCTATTGTCCTTTAATCTCGCCATTAAGGCGGCCTTAAAACTACGATGCCATCGTTCGATCGCGCCATTACTCTGTGGATGATACGGTGTCGTCCTGAACTTATGAACCCCTAAATATTTCATTAACTGTCTAAAGAGACTGCTTTCAAATTGCTTTCCTTGATCTGAGCTCAAATTAATAAAACACCCATGTCTAGTAATCCATCCTTCATACACGAGTTTGGCTACTGTCTTCGCACAAATATCTTTAATTGGAAATGCTTCCGGCCAACCTGTTTCCCTATCAATCATTGTAAGACAATACCTGTAGCCTTCCTCTGAAATAGTAAATGGACCTGTAATGTCAATGTGTAAATGACACATTCTATCTACTTTTGCAAATTGCCCTAAAGGTGACATAGTGTGTCTGTGAACCTTTGCTTTTTGACACTCTATGCACGACCTAGCCCAAATACCTATATCTTTATTCATCCTAGGCCAAAAATAATTATTAGTTACCATTTTCCTTGTTGTTCTAATGCCTGGATGGTTGAGGTTATGTATTGTTTCGTATGCGATACGCCTAAACTGTTTTGGTAAGTAAGGCCTAGCCTTATCGCCTCGCAAGTTACAAACAATCGGTTTATTTACACTCGGCAAGTCAATTTTTATTAGTCTCGTATTACCGTTTTTTGTTCCTAGCAATTCTGTGAGCTCTTTGTCGTTGGCTTGCGCAATAGCCACTTCTGTGAAGTCAAGTACAGACGGGCACGAAATTGTTTCAACGCGCGATAACGCGTCCGCGGGCGCATTCTCTTCGCCTTTTGTATAGCGTATATCCGTCGTGAACTCACTAATAAATAATAAGTGACGGGTCCTTCGCGGCGTTTCTTTACTACTACTTAGCTTTTTAAACGCAAACGTTAACGGCTTATGATCTGTATACAAAACGAGATCTCTACCTTCGAACATGTTCCTAAAATATTGCACTGACAAATAAAGCGAAAGTAACTCCCTGTCGTAGGTACTGTACTTTTGTTGCGTGTCAGTCAATTTTTTTGAAAAATAACCTAACGGAACCCATTCATTATTTACTCTTTGTTGCAATGTGCCTCCAACGCAAGTATTTGACGCGTCTGCCATTATAGCAAGCACTTGACCTGTTATCGGATACGCTAACAAAGCAGCGTTCTGTAAATTCAACTTGCATTGTTCGAAAGCTTGAACAGCACTTTCTGTCCACACTATACTACTTTTGTCACGTTTCTTTGCTCCGTGAAGATACTTATTTAATTCAGCTTGATATTCGGCTGCCTGACGCAAATGACTTCTATAGAAATTTACCATGCCCAAAAATCTACGAAGTTCCTCTACCGTTTTCGGTCTGGGAAAATCTACAATGGCTTGGACCTTGCTTGGCAACGGCCTTAAGCCACTGGCTGACACCTCATGACCCAAAAACTCAACTTTATCTTGTGAAAACGCACACTTTGCTAAATTAATAGTTAACCCAACTTGTTGTAGTCTTTCAAAAACGGCCTCTAAATGTTTTTCGTGGAGCGAACTATTTTCACTAGCTATTATTAAATCGTCTAAATATGAAAAAACAAATTCAGTTTTATAATTCGCGCAATCCGGGTTATTTTGTTGAAAATTTGCCTCTAAATCCTGTAAAACATAATTATTCATGAAACGTTGAAAAGTCTGTGCTGCGTTTCTTAAACCGAAAGACATACATGGCCATTCAAATAAACCAAAAGGTGTAATGATTGCTGTTTTCTCCACGTCATCCTCTGCTATCGGAATAAAATGATACGCTCGGTTAATATCAATCCTGCTAAATACTTTCTTATCGGCTAAAATAAACGTAAAATCCTTTATGTGAGGAATTGGGTATCTATCAGGCTTCGTAATTGCATTCAGCGCTCTATAGTCTCCACACGGCCTTATATTACCATCTTTTTTAGGTACAACGTGTAGAGGACTCGCCCACGCACTCTTTGACGGGCGGCAAATACCCATTTCCTGCATAAGGCGAAATTCTTCTCTTACCTTTTTAAATCGGTCCGGCGGCAGTGGCCTTGGGCGCGCATGCACCGGAGGACCTGAAGTCTCGATGTGATGTCTTACGCTGTGACGTGGTGGTTCTTTGAACGTCGCTGGCATTGTCAATTCTGGGAACCTACTTAGGAGAGAATAACATGGATGCGATTCGGCTATAGTAAAAATAGATGAATGCTCCGAGTTTACTATAGTGGAAATTACATACATGTTAGTCTCTTGATCTAACAATCGTCTGTTTCTTAAGTCTACTAACAAATTATACTTAGCTAAAAAATCCGCTCCTAAAATGGGTTGTTTAACGTCGGCTATTACAAAAGTCCACTTGAACGCACGACGCAATCTTAAATTTAACACTAGAGTCTTTGTTCCGAAAGTTTGTATTTCACTACCATTCGCGGCATAAAGTTTGTATTTATTATTCATTGCACTGTCACACACTGATTTATAACTTTTAGGCAACACTGAAATGTTCGCACCTGTGTCTATTAAATAGCGTATGCCATTGTCCTTATCCGTAACACATAAACGGTGGTTCCCTAATTCGACGCAGGTACCCACCGGTTCCACCTGCATCTTCACTAGTTTTCCTGCTTATTCCAGGTGCACGGCTGTTCGCAGCGATTAGCTCTCTGCCTATATTTAAAATGATGCACGCAGAGCCAGTCCGGGCTATCCGGGGTACGTCTGGACCTGCTGTCCTCTCGTCCTCGGGAACGCGAACGACCACGGAACCTTCCGCGACCTCGCCTGCCTCGCCAACTGTCTCTAGACCTGTCCAGCTGGTCCAACCTTGCATGTATCCTGGCTATTTCAGCTGCCATCGACGAAGTTCCGGGTACCGTCTCCTTTGCTGCCACTTCTGCTACTGATTGGGACTTCATAGTTTCCATTACTTTGTCAGCAATCACGGCTAGTCTGTCTAGATCTTTAGCTTCTGTCGCAGCCAGAACGCCTCGTGCTGCTGCTGGTAGCAGATTCTGCCATAAAACACTTAGGGTCTCATTATTAATTTTACCCCTGGCCAGATCTTGCATCTTTCGGAGGAGGTGGCTGGGTTTCTGATCACCCAGTTCCATCTCCCCGATGAGCTTCTGTATTTGGCGGTTCTCCGACTCTTCATATATGTTCAGCAACCTTTCTTTAAGTACCTCGTACTTACGCACCTCCGGAGGATTGATCAGGATGTCCGTCACCTGTTGAATGACATCCTTACCCAGCTTGGATACCACTATATTATACTTGGATGCGTCTCCTTGTTTTTGTGGTGCCAGTATTGCTTCCAGCTGGATAAACCAGACCCTAGGTTGGTCGGTCCAAAACTCCGGGATCTTCGACGTGATAGATATCGACGCTAAATACGTGTCTTCATCCTTCACTACTGTCGTAGGTTGCGCCATTTTTAAAGTTTTTTAGTTTTTCACTTCCTTGCACGTGTTAACTTGAGTTGCCCTAGCTTACGTTACGTTACTATTTTAATAAAATTAACACGCGCTACCCTGGTAGTTCAAAGTCTGAGTCACCAATGTACAGGTATATTTGTACAGGTATTTTATGTACGACGAATGTTGCTGGATATATAGTAGCGCCGTGTTCTCTACCAGGGTAGTAATAAAAACAAAAGAAATGAACACTAAAAAAAATATATATTATAATTCACTATTTAAAGTTACAATTTCTTTGGAAACAACAACACGCTACAAGAGGCTAGGGGCAACTAACTAAACTCGCTACGGCTCACACGGCGTAGCTCGAAAATGCCTATTTACTAGTGCCTCTACAGATAATACCTGCGACCCGTGGATTTAGCGTTTTAAAAATCCCGTGGGAATTCTTTAATTTTAAGGGACTAAAGTAGCCTTTGTCCCTCCTTCCTCGACGGGTTTTAAAATATTATTATTATTGTGGATTTACTTTTTTTTAAATTAGTACCTACTTAGGTAGTCGTCTATATTGATAGCATTCAGTTACAATACAAACCTTTTCATTATTATGATTCCAAAGTCAACGAAAGAGCGTGTCTTCAATTGAGTAATTATCATGTAGAGATGACATTCATTATCTTTGTCTAAGAGGAAATGCGATACTAATATTAGCAACTAAGTACGAGTATTAATAATTATAATGCGTCGACTTTTGTGAGAACCTAATGAGTAATGACCTCTATATTTGGTTCACTCTGAAACTATTTTATTTCGTGTAAAAAGTTATTTCATTAACTAAGTATGTGATATGTAGATTTCATGTCTTCCTTTTAGAAGTTATTTCTTCAATTAATAATAATATGTACATGATGGAGTAACATCTAGAATTTTAACTTTCCCAGGCATACTTATGACAAGTTTCCGACGCCAACACGCTTGCCAGTCGTCCTTTCACCAATCCAGTGGTACTCAGCGTTGTTCAAGTTTGTGTTTTCGCCCATACTAAGACACACAAGACTTCAATCCTCACAGCCAACGACGCAAGAGCACGCTTACTATCTAATTAACAAATATAAAGTAAGTATTGTAAGCTATGATGGCCGTTGGAGCTGGAAAGCCCTTGGGTGGAGACCTCGTTTAAGCAAGCGTAGTGTGGGACGCCCTCCAGCACAATGGACTGACGATATAAAGCGGCTGGCGGGAAGTGCCTGGATGAGGAAGGCTGAAGACCGGGTGTGGTGGCGATTTTTAGGGAAGGCCTATGTCCAACAGTGGAAGTCCAGAGGCTGACGATGATGATGATGATGATGAAGTATTGTAATAAGACAGTAACAAGACATATTACACACAGTATTGAAGTAAGACAGTAGTAAGAGAGTACTGTCTCTTAACGAGAGTAAAGACCCAAAGGCCCAATGCATTTGGCAAGTACTTAGGTACTAATCAATTTGTAGACGTTATCCTAGTTTGAATGATGTTTGTACTGCATTGCGAGGTGGGTGCTATTCAAGTAACCCATGTTCGCCAAATGCTCTGACTAAATGTGTACAAGGCTTTTTAGTAATGACAAGGGTTTTCCCGCGACTTTGTTTTTAAAATGTATGTTTTTCTATAAACTTTCTATAAATTGCAAAATCTCAAGTTTTTAAATCCTATTTTTTTGGCTTATGGGTACTTTGATATACTTACCAGTCAGTTTTTCTCTTGTGTTATTAACGAGAATAACAAATAATGTCTGTAACATGTAAGTTTGAGTAACTGTAGAGCTTAAAGGAAGCCGAGGCAGCTATAATCTAATTTTATTGTATTTCCAACAAGTGAAATTTAAATAGGGCAAATAAATTCAAATATATTAAATAGTGATAAGATAATTAATACATTTACTTATCATTTTAGCCAACATTCATGATGACGAGTCCAAATACATTGACTACCCTTTTCAAAGTCGGTGACCGGGACAAATGTGACTTGACTAGTTTTGAGCAAATCCTTCCAGGCGGAAGTGCTGTCCATCCTAATCTTCTCAAGGAAGTGAAGGTATATTTATACGTAAACAATAAAGCAGACAGTTTATGAATAGTTCTAGTTTTTTTTAATTTGATGATTACTTAATGATGAAATCAAAGATGGAAGCCAGTTAACCTGCAAGTAAAGATATTATATTCGGGGCTCCCTTCTCAAACACGTGTAAAGTCGGCCAATCCAATCTTGGCCAGTGTGGTTATCTATGGCCAATAATGGGCCGTGCTCAGTAGCGGGCTGGCGGTGGGTTGATGGATACCCCTAATATCGGTTGGATTCTCATCAGGACATAAAGGACATGTCCTTTTAGCTGTCTATCTGTGTAATAAAATGTTAATATTTTACAGAAAGTTAGTCCCAATACAGAAGTATTAGTGATATATGGTATGAGTGAGATCAGTGGAATTGCCATGGTGTTTGACGGATGTCTGCCTGATTCACTTGGCAGACCTATAACAAGTGTCAACGTAAAAGTAAGTTATAAGTTAATGCGTCTCGTATTTAGTGAAGTCCTCGCCTACGGCTCGACCTTCAAACTCATACGCGAGCTGCAATTGCCTATTTCCCGGCCTTTGCAATAATGTACTATTAAATACATATCAAAAAATTATTTTGAAATTTCCTTGAGTGTGGATCTATCACTATCATAAAAAATTATAAGTAGATATTATTTTATGTAAATTATAATATAAGAACTATTAACTATAATAATTATGTACTTAATTAATGTAACAACTATAACAAACGCTTTTTTTAAGCTGGTCAACCCTAAAACACTTGAAGATGTGACAGAGCCAAATGTAAATGGGGAATTATGGATCAAGGGACCTGGAGTGTTCAAGGTACGTAAACACACTTATTTATCAACTGTTAAATACCTAATTTACAATATGAACCTTACCATAATTATTTTTTATTTAATTATTTAGAATTCTTACACACACTACACATACAGAAAACACAGAAGAAACTATGCATGAGGGTGCAAAGGCGGCTTTATTGCTAAAGCCATCTCTTACAAGCAACCTTTGGTGAAAGAATTAAATGACCAGAGTGCGGGATGGTGCACAAAGAAAAACAAAAATTAAAAATTTGTAACACCCTCGACAAGTGAAGGTTACAGTAACTAGAAAAGAGCTGATAACTTTCAAACGGCTGAACCGATTTTCTTGGATTATAGCTAAGAACACTTAGCCCGGTCAATATAGACATTTGAAATAACAAAACTTCTCACAGAGTCAAATATTGGTGGAGAGCTGGGGTTTACCATCACACTAATATTATAAAGGCGAAAGTTTGTATGTGTGTGTGTGTGTGTGTGTGTGTGTGTGTGTGTGTGTGTGTGTGTATGTTTGTTACTCCTTCACGCAAGAACTACTGGACGGATTGGGCTGAAATTTAGAACGGAGATAGATTATACTCTTTATTAGCACATAGGCTACTTTTTATCCTGGAAAATCAAAGAGTTCCCACGGGATTTTTAAAAAACTACATCCACGCGAACGAAGTCGCGGGCATCAGCTAGTTACAAATAAAGTGTTGGTTGTGTGTTGTTGTCCGCGTGGATTTACGTTTTTCGAAATCCCGCGAGAACTCTTTGATTTTCCGGGATAAAAGTAGCCTATATCCGTCCCCGGGATATGCTAACCCTGTACCCGTCAGAATCGGTTAAACTGTTGGGCCGTGAAAAGGTAGCACAGACAGACAGACACACTTTCACATTTATAATATTTGTATGTATTTTCTAGGGATACTACAACAATCCAGAAATAACAGCGCAAGTTTTAATGGAAGACGGTTGGTTTAGAACAGGAGATATTATGTACAGAGACAAAGCTGATAACTACTATTTCGTCGACCGGATAAAGTTATTGCTCAAATATAGAAATCATCAGGTATGATGTACCTACTTACCAAATATTATGTAACAAACACCTTTATTTTAATCCAATTTTAATATGGATAGCTTCGAGTCAAGGTTGAAAAGGCATCTCTAGGCAAGCGCGCTCAGCTGTCATCATCTTCAGCAACGGGCTGCATCATCACTTTTATTTTTTATTTTTTAAAGAATATTAGCCATGTTAAATGACTAATATTCCCTTTTCCTCTCCAACTAAGCGTCAGGCTTGTGCTAGGAGTAGGTACGACAATAGTGCAACAGGCGGGGTTTGAACCGTCGACCTTTCGGTTTTCAGTCCACTTCTTTACCGGTTGAGCTATTGAGGCTCTACTTGTCAATTAAGTCTGATTACAAGTCTGATTGCAATGAACTATGAAACCAGGCCACTTGAGCGATGACATATTCCCCGTGTTTTGTCATGTACTCACCTAATTCTATATCAATACTCTTGACTTAACTATCTATTTACCAAAAGTTTCTGAGATGCAAAATAATATATTAGATATCCAATATCTCTTACAAAAAAAGTGAAAACTAAAACCCGACTAGGATCGCCTTAATAAATGCTGAAATAGTTTAATAAAAGTGTTTTTCTGTCGCTTGGTACATTGTAATGTTGTACATTTACATTCATGAACTCAGAATTTTCTTCTCTTTCATTCGACATCCCACTCGATACAATAGCAAAAAAAATCTGTTGGGATTGCCGTAGTCGGGTAAAAGTATTGACTCATTCACCGACTGACTTAATTTAATGTGAAAGTGAATTTTTCCAGATATCACCATTAGAAATTGAGAGTGTGATAATGAAACATTCTGGAGTGTATGAAGTAGCAGTCACGGGGATCCCCCATGAAGAGCATGGGGATTTACCCGTTGCCTTCATTATCCCGCACGAGGGCTCCAAGATTACTGCACAAGAGATCAAGGATTTGGTCAAAGGTATTATTTAGTGTGAATGTTGCCTGTTTACGACTACAACGTGTTTTTTTTTATTTTTTTTTTTTTTTATGTATGTTCCCCGATTACTCAAAGACCCCTGGACCGATTTGGAAAATTTTTTTTTTGTTTGAAAGGGTATACTGTGCAGATGGTCCCATATAAATTTGGTGAAGATCTGATGAATATCTTCGGAGATGGAGAACAGAACTCCTCAATAGATAGGAGCAAATTGCTCGCGATCAGTGTAATAGCTTAGTAAACAGTAGGGTTTTAACTGGGCATAGCATATTATAGTACAGTGGGCCACTAAAAATTGTGAAATAAAAAATTTTCAAAAGATAAATAAAACCGACTTCAAAAACCACAAACACTAAAAAGTAAAAAATAACTTTTATTTAGCTACACGTGTAATGTACCTAGGTATGAAGTCGGGCGAGCTTCACTCTTGGATTTCTAATTTTGTTTTAATATGCTCGCTCGACTTCATACCTAGGTACATTACACGTGTAGCTAAATAAAAGTTATTTTTTACTTTTTAGTGTTTGTGGTTTTTGAAGTCGGTTTTATTTTTCTTTTGAAAATTTTTTATTTCCGACATTTTTAACGATAAATGAAAATCTATTATACGTAAAAATAAATAAAAATCTGTTCTAAAATTTACAGGTAAAGCCCTTTCATATGAATACCCCTGGTAAATTGGTATAGTTATCTTACTTTGAAAATTGAAACACATTTTTTTTTTTGTGATGTAACCACAAATTCACGGTTTTCTGATTTTTCCTTTACTCGTGCTATAAGACCTAACTACCTGCCAAATTTCATAATTCTAGGTCAACGGGAAGTGCCCCATAGGTTTTTTGACAGACACGGCAGACGGACAGATGGACACACGAACAGACAGACAGACAACAAAGTGATCCTATAAGGCTTCCGTTTTTCTGTTTGAGGTACGGTACCCTAAAAACGATTTGCAAGGGCTGTAAATTACTAGTTTCTATCGAGTGTAGAAGGATGATGGTGTGCTGCGAAAAATGTAAATTAAAATTATAAGGAGGTGTGATCGGCCATTTTATAATTTTGTTCTTCTTTTCAGAATCTTTGACTGATTCGAAGCAACTCAGAGGTGGTGTAGTATTTGTAAAGGAGTTACCGATGACATCCACTTCCAAGATTGACCGGCCAAAACTAGCAAAGCTGGCCCAGTCTATGAAACGCGAATAAAACTAATAAAAGAAACCCAAACTGATCATTAGTTAATTTACCTTTTAGAATAAAAATACATTAATTAGTATACTTTATTTTTAATAAAAAAATTAATGAGTAGGTATGTACCTACCAATATGTAGAAATAATGTATTTTCATTTTTTCTATAGTATGCGACAGGTCGAGATAGCAATTGGATTGGGGACGCCCCCGCACCTCATTCCCCGATTGCAATCTCAACCTGCCGCTTAAGCACCTATCTAAAATAAATAAAATAAAATAAATAAAATAAAATAAAATAGCCATTTATTCTACTACCATTCATTACATTAATTTATTCATTACATTTTTTTAAATTAATTACATGCAACATTCTTATTCATTTAAAACATTTTAATATTTTAGATAGTCATAATAATTTAGTCGTCATTATTATAAGAAAAGTCCAACAATATCATAAGTATTACTATATATCATGTTACAATGTTATTTAATGTCATTATTATACTTATTTATGATTGTTTGTCAGTGTATTTATAAAAGTGGTATAACAAATATTGTAGTGTACGTAGGTGAGATAGTATAATATGTTTTTTATGGTAGAAGTCGCCCTTGGGCGTAGGCCTCCCCCAGTTCTCTCCTACACCAAGCACCTATCTACTACCTACTAATAGCTGACCTGCCCGGCTTCGGGCCTCCAGCCCGGCTAGCATGGACAGTAAGTAGATAAAAATTATATCCCCGATTATATCCACTGATTTCTATGACAAAACAAAACTTGCTGCACTCAAATTTTAATGGTTATCTCCTCGTAAAGATAACAAAATTCTTATCTTGCGATTTATAAAGAGATTTAGTTTTTATCTATTGTGCAAGACCCACAGCATAAAAGAAAATAATACCTATATAAAGTAATATGATAGTATTAGCATAGGTATTGTACCTACACCTGATAATATGAAAGTTATATAATATTTAGCTAATACTGAATCTACAATCTTTAACTTGATGTTATCTGCTACATATGTAAGTATATAAAAGGAAAACTGACTGACTGAATGACTGATCTATCGACACAAATCTCTATACTGGATGGATCGCGCTTTTTTTTTTTATTCACTATAGGCAAGCGCTTGACCACAATCACACCTGATGGAAAGTGATGATGTGGTCTAAGATGGGACGCGTTTACCTAGAAGGTGCCTATTCACTCTTGTTTTAAAGATACCCGGATTGTAATTGGTAGGAAACACAGATCGCGGGAGAGTATTCCAAACCTTAGCCATGCGTATGAGGAATGAAGACGCAAAACGTTTCGTGCTTATGACGTAGACGTCCGCTAGGAAAGGATTTTTGAAAATTCAACCGCTAATGGCGTAAAATAAGGGTTTGAAATTTGTGTAGTCCACGCGGACAAAGTCGCTGGAATAAGCTAATATACATATAAAATGATAAACTGACTGACATAACAACGTGCAGCTCAAACCGCGGCGCTAGCTAGATTTAGACCGCACAGAACATTCGTTACCACTAAAAAAAAAATTCAGGAAAAACAGGCCGCATCAGTTAATTATAAAATAACGCTAGAGAATAAATTAGGATTGGTTTTTCAAAGTATAAATATCAAAGAGGAGACGAGGTCCTGAATTTGATTCCCGAGTTGGGCCAAAAATAGTTGTATTGGTATGAAATTTTGAAACCTTGAAAATTGAAGTCGGAGGATTTTGTTTGTGCTATAAAAATATTGATATCATCACTTATCATGTATTTAAACATAACCGTATGATATTTTTTTTTAGTTTCGCCGATCTTTCACAACGTTTGCTCGAGTTGACGTGAGTTATACAAGTGTAAATTAAAAATTTATAACACCCCCGAGGCCCCGACAAGCGAAGGTTACAGTAACTAGAACAGAGCTGATAACTTTCAAACCGCTGAACTGTTTTACTTGGATTATAGCTAAGAACACTCTCGATCAAGCCACCTTTCAAACAAAAAAAACTAAATTAAAATTGGTTCATTAGTTTAAGAGCTACGATGCCACAGACAGATACACAGATACACACGTCAAACTTATAACACCCCTCTTTTTCGGTCGGGGTTAAAAATAAAAATAATATTTTAGGTATTTAAAAATTATGTATTTCTTAGTGCTAAAGAATTTTTACGAGCCCGGAATTAATAGCCTCATCTAGTGATAGAAGGGCTTGCTCATTTTTTCATTTCAATTCAATAGGTGCCTATTTTTCTTTGCGTAACATGTAAAACAAGTCAAAGTTGATGATCCTTCAATGCTTATAGATATAATTGAAAAACCAGTTAAAATGTCAAAATGGCACCACAGAACTGATGCAGTACACTGGTATATGCATGAGTTAGCCTCAAGAGTAGTTGCAGAGTCGAACATTGCAAGTGATAGGTATCATCTTGGAAAGTTGATTTTACGTGGCTTCAAAGATGCTCCAGACTTTCTTTTACAGGTATAGAATAATGTAATACTAATTAAACTTTCAGATGCTATAAACCCTTCATATACATACCTAATGTATAAAACTCAAAAATTACTACAGATTATTTTTTTAACCGACTACCGAACCAAAGTAGATAGCTGAAGAATGGAGAAGGAGAAGGAGATAAGCTTGAATAAGATGCATGAAATCCCGCAGTGCCAAAAATGAGAGGAGGATAGTATAAGTTACAATGTAGGTTACCAATCAAAATAAGCCATTGCTTTGTATTTAGATAAGCAAAGTTCAAATCTAACCAAATGTAAATGAGAAAATCATTTGGAAACTTTTATCACGCAATATACGAAAGTGCAGCTTATATAAGCATTTTTCAAAAACTTTGACTGGACTGATTCTAACTAATTTTGGACGCAATTTCCGTTTCTTTATCTATATGAATAATATGTTATTATGCTAACTCCAAGTTCCAACTTGTGAATTCTGATGCTGTAGAGATACTGCCCTCCTGAATAGCGATGACTGCTGATTGTACATTGTTAGTGTGGATTAAAAGAGTTTTTCTTAGAACTTCGGGCTCCTACTCCTTAATTCTGATGCTATTCTATGGAGGTAATATCATCATGAACGGCAAGGATGATAGATTAAGCTACCTAATAAAACGGTTTAAGGGAATTAAAGGTTTAAAGTTACTTTACATATTAAAATTTGTTTAGATTGACGGAGCGACAGACGAAAGGGAAAACTTTGGATCGGCGTTAAAACGATCCGTGCAATGTGCAAACGCTTTCAGAAAACTTGGTGTAAAACAAGGAGATGTTATAATATTAATGGCACCAAACCATATTCATCTAACTATGCCGATGTACGCGGCTTTCTATCTTGGAATCGCTGTTGCTGGAATTGACTGTACTCTAAGAGTCGGTACGTGGTAACTTAAAAAGCATGTTCTGCTCACTAATATTTAATATTTTTAGGGTTGCGTAAAAAGGAACCCTTATGGAATCTGTCTGTGTGTTAGGAGGATTGACTGTATGTCTATTGAAAAGCATCAAGGGAATCAAACCCATAGGATACTTCCCTTTGGCCTAAAATCATGAAATTTGGCAAGAAGCAATGTCTTATAGCATAAGTAAAGAGAAAATCCGAAAACCATTTTTACATTAGGATATAGTTTAAGCAACAAAATCGCACACGTATCCTTCCAAGATATCAAGTCCTTGGTGCGCGAGTCCAACTCACATTTGCTTGGGTAAAAACTGCGCACGCTCTCTAACAAAGAATAGCTGAAGAATGTTTATGAAGATGGAAGTTCAATTTGGTCAAATCAGGCAGGGTTGAAGAAGTCACGTCAGTACGAAGTAACATAAGTCAATGGACTTCACCCATTTCATTCATGTCATTCACTAGGTACTAGGTCCACTAGGTACTCGTTCGACCGGACTCTTGCAATCACATTATTAGTGTAGAAACATATCACGTAGGAACGTTTCTTTCAACTTCTGTATGTTTTGCTTCACTAAAGTCTTTTAGGGACAAATCCGCAGTATTTTCGCGCACGGCTTTCTGCTTCATTAGAACATATTGTAATGTTAGAAAGCAAATCTGCGCCAAATAGTGCATTCGGAATTACGCAGAGAACCTGACTGACTGACATATCACGCGTATACCTACCTCAAGCCTTTATCATTAGAAACTTAATGCATGGTAGGTTCTCTTTATAACGTGAGATTTCCCACGATGAAAGTAATATCAGAAATTCTGTTTTCAGTAAATTAGTAACTACGTATTATAAATTAGTAACTAAGTGATATACCACAATATTAAAATTCTCTTTTAGATGAACTCCGAGACACTTTCCGATTCAACACGCCAAAAGTAATATTCTGTCAGAGCGAAAGAGGCAAAGACGTTACTTTAGCAATAGAAGGACTAGATGTGGAACCACAAATCATAACATTTGGAAAAGCAGATGGATTTATTAGCTTTTCTGAACTGCTTGAGAATTACGGTAGTGACACTTCTGTTGAAGACTTTAAGTGAGTACCTAGTAGGTATAAAATGAATTTATTTCTCTCAAAACAGTACTATACTCATATATTTGGATTCAAAATAAATGATCGAAATCATAATAAAACTGTTAACGACGAAAAATTTCAAGATGCTAATGTGTAGTGAGCCCTTCCGGTATCCTTGTTTTCTGATACTTTCAAGGCAATAGTGAATGAGCAACATCTAGGCAAGTGTGCTCCTATCTAGAGCTTATCACATTGCTTTTTATTGCAAGATATGCTTGCACTTGTCAATAATCATATTGACAAGTGCAAGCCTATCTTGCAATAAAACAAGTTGCATAACATATTTTATTTTTCGTCATAATTCGGTCTTCAGATACCTACAAAAGTTTTATTGGACTAAGTTGGATTACGATTTTCTTTGCTTTTACTGTCATCGTTGTTTATTGTGCTTATACTTGATAACAATGTCTTTGTGTTATATTATTTTAGTCTCTTTATAAGATGATCATTTCACTACAAACTCTCTTCAGCAATAGTAGGTATACCTGGTAGGGTTTATTGTTTACAATAGGTACATCTACCTACTGAGCGGAACTTACTTTACCTTTATTATCTTTCAGAGCAGCAGATTTCGATCCCAGTAACACAATAGGTTTATTGATAGCAACCAGTGGCTCAACTGGGTTGCCAAAATCAGCATCTTGCACCCACAAGAATTTGTCCATCTCAATTCCATATAAGTGGTAATTTTTTTATTTGTTTAAACCAGTACGAGGAAAATGAGAAGCAAGGAATTAACTTACAAACCATATCAATATTATAATATAGAAGTTACTTTAGATCAGTATAAAGATTTTTAAATTGTGCTTTAGACTAAACTTAGTTGGTACACTAGTTTACTTAAAAAATAAACAAGTAGCTTCTAGATGAATTGCGTAAAGAGTCACACCTTATTACAGTGAAATTAAGTTTGATACGAATAAAACACGTTCAGAAGATCTAAAGCACCGAGCAAATTGCATCGCTTAAGCTTTTCTTGGATTTTGTTTATCTTTTACGAAAACTAAGGAAAAATGGACTAAGTACAGTTGCATCATCGTTGACATCAATAAGTTTATTAGTTTCCATCGAAATATTAGTTCCAATACTGTGTCATACTTACCTTTAGTAAAAAAAAATTAATCCTCCTGTGCGCAGGCTTACTTTTGACGAGTATCCGACCCCAACCCGCTTGCCAGTCGTACTCTCGCCAATACAATGGTTCTCAGCGCTGTTCCTGTTTGTATTCTCTCCGATACTAAGACATTCGCGGCTTCAATCTTCCCAGCCTATGACGCAAGAGCACGCTTATTATATCATAAATAAATACAGAGTAAGTAATCCGATTAAATTGTAATTTTTTTGACTCAATAACATGTAAGCCTTTGACTACGATCTCAACCTGCAGGTCAATTCCCGAAATCCTGCATCAATCATTATTACAATCACAATCGTTATGATTGGCTGAATGATTGTGGTATGATTATGGTATTCTTGTTGCAACAATGCATTGTATTGTAGCCAATAGTGAGCGAGCACTAACCAATCAGGAGTGATTGCGATCGTGACTTTGTAGTTGTTATTCTACCGCTATCAAGCAATACGTCACAGTATAAGGAGAGACACCAGTCCGAGGCCTTCTATCTCGTGGTAAATGATGACTACAACTACTCTTCAATATCGTTCTTTCTCAATTTATATCTCAATTTACTGGGGTCGTCTCGGGTCGCTCCCTTGCTCACTTGCCGCTCAATAATTCTAGACGGCTTCATGAACCTCTATAGGTAATAACGTAATAAGTAGATACACTATCCCTTCTCTGTGACCTGCGGGGTGAATCGGCAAATCAGTGTCTAACACTCAATGATAGCCACCAAGGTTAGTTGGTTCTATATTGCTGCAATAATTACCTAGCAGGTAGTACAAAAGTTGTGCAGTAGTATGAAGCAGTCAAATAGGAGCGGGTTAACCTGGAAGAAGTACAGTTTTTTGATGAAAATGCGAAATCACTACCCGTAAATAATTTACTACTAGCCAATAAGGCAAACATAAACACTCGAATTGTCGGATCCGAAAATCAAACTAGAACCTTCAGCTTTCACTACCAGGGTAGGCGTCAAACCAAAAGTTGGCCATGAAATAAAACTGTGTAATAGATTCCAACGTAGTCGGGTCGGACGAGACGAAAGGAAAGACGATACATCATATAATATTACCAACAAGCCGAGAGTCTACGCCCGAACCGTCGTCCCACGCAGTGAAAGCGAAGGTTGGAAGCACATGAAACGAGAGTCGTGTCCCTTACGATCGTTCTACGCAGTAGAGGCGAAAGTCTGCTGAAAGACAGCTATGTAAAACTGCAGAGTCCGACAAGTATCTCCGTAATCGGAAAGCACTCGCTGAAGCATTGCATACTCGAGTGAATAGTGACTCGGATGAGTGAACCAGTGGCTGTGACTGCCTCCTTACGGTCGGAAAATCTCCCTAGCGCAATATACATTTTACCAACCTACAGTCAGCACCATCTAATTTTAACTTGGCAAGTTCATTCGAATATTTTGTTTGTAATATTACAACTGTAATTTTTAGCCAACATTCACGATGACCAGTCCAAACATGTTGACAACCCTTTTCAAAGCTGGTGACAGAGAGAAGTGTGACTTCACTTGCTTTGATCTAATTATTGCTGGAGGAAGTGCTGTTCACCCTGGTCTTGTTGAAGATATGAAGGTATACTTGAACAGATTTTTTAAATTAAAATAGACTTATTCGAAGTATTTCTAAACATTCAAAGGATTATTGGTTCAGAATGTCCTTCCTAGCCAAAAGAACCAGCAAAAAACTCCACAGTTATTGCTCCTTAAAACTAAACCAAATCATCATAATAATAAATAATACCTACCTAAATTCTTTTTGTTGCTTCTTCATAACTTCTATTATTAGATTAATAAAACTAGCTTTATTGGGAATGTTGATTTTTTGTATTAGTGAGATTAAATTTTTTAAATAACTAAAATTACTTTTTTTTACCAGGAAGCTATGCCCAACTCAAAAGTAATGGTTATGTATGGCTTGAGTGAGTTATCGGGAATGGCATTTAATTATGATGGAAATCTGCCTACCTCTCTAGGCAGGCCCATACAAAGCATAAAAGCAAGAGTAAGTAGAAACCGTGAAAACTAAATACTAAACCCAAAATTATTAAAACTACCGGCCAAGTGCGAGTCGGACCCCTGCACCGAGGGTTCCATACCTTAGAACTACTTATCTTACCTACTTACGTGTAATTATTTAGCTTAAATTATCTCTAACTGCAAATATAAGTTAGTAATAGCAAATTTTAATGTGATATCCTATATATTTTTTTAATAAAAATTGCGAGTAAATGAGCAGATGGGTCACGTGGTGTTAAGTGATTACCGACGCCTATGAACATTTGCAGCACCAGAGGTACCGCCGATGCGTTACCGGCCTTTCAGGAATTTGTTGGCCCACCCCTTGAATAACCCCATGTTGTAATCTAGTGAGAACACTGCCAATGGGAATTGATTTCACAGTTTGCATGGTTTTCGGAATTTTCCACTTTACTTGTGCTATACGACATTGCTTCTCGTCTTTCATGGTTTTAGGTCAACAGAACAGGAAGTACTTACTTAACCTGTAGGCTTTGATTTCCTTGTGAGAGCAACGTAAACGGTTATATCTTTTGAATGCGTTAGCTTAAAAGTTTGATTTTTCACAACTTCAAGGTATTGAAGACCTGAGAATCCTCCTCCACGCGTTCCCGACAAGGGGTCTTGAGCCTTGGCAGGCAGACAATGAAGTATACTAATAAGGACTGTTAATTTTCAGCTAGTCAACCCTGACACGTTGGAAGATATAACAGAGCCAAATGTGACCGGAGAATTTTGGGTCAAAGGACCAACTGTTTTCAAGGTAAGCCATTTTCACTGGAATTCGTTTCTGGAAAAGGTATAGGTTCATCAGGTTCATCAGGTTCATTTTTTAATTTATTAAGTTTGGAAGTAACTACGTGGCCTACCTATGTTAGAGAACCTACCCTGCGTGCGAGGCCAGACCTTCGTTATTTTATAAAAGCTGAAAGTTTCTATGCACATTGTCCCCAACACAGGGAGGACTATGAAGTTTGGATCATGGTGGCTTTGGCGGATAATAAGTAACAAAGACGTATAAAATCTTTCGTCAAAGTATAAAGTCATTTTTTTTTTATATTTTCTTCGGAATAGTATTAGAAATCACATCATGCATTGCCAGACACTTAGTATCGTGGCAATCCCGAAGTACCAATCACCTTTAAACTTTAAAGCGTCTTTGACTCTTAGTCCATGTGAAAGTTTTCTATTTTGAACTCTGGGTGCGCTCTTTTTTCTTTAATTTTGGGTAACTAAGCCATGTCCACACTCGATTGGACATGATTCGACTATCGACCTGAACCTACTTCTCTTGCCATACTTCACTTCAAATTTACTTATCAAAAAAAATTACTGTCTCTCTGATAGAGTCTACTCACTCAGTTTTTCAGTCACCTAGTTCTGCTTCCACAGGGATACTTCAACAATCCTGAAATAACAGCGCAAGCTCTAGTGGAAGGCGGCTGGTTAAGAACTGGGGATATGATGTATAGAGACGCTGCTTACAATTTCTACTACGTTGACCGTCTGAAGCTGTTACTCAAATACAGAAATCATCAGGTAGATATACTTATTTACTCAAATATAGAAATCACCAGGTAGATATACCTAAATCAATTCAAGGCTTGGGCCAAGGATGATTGGGCTTAGTTATTGCGTTGCTTACGATTGATTCAAATTGTCCCTTGAAGAGTTCAAATCATTCCACTATTAGAATTTTGGGTGAACCATATTTATTATTGAAACACATAAGAAATTTTTTCTAACGCCCATCCGCGATTTTCACTGAATATAAATTCCCTTCATTTTCTGTCCTATATGTATTTAGAAAAATCCTTATTCCTTGTCTTTGATATTTGGGAACCTGTATGGAAAAAGTCAGTTTTCTAAGAGTTCCGAGTGGAAGTTGATGAGTCACTGAATCAGGACTATTCTTTTAATATATTCAGATATTCTATTAGGTATATTATCATTACAGATATCTCCATTAGAAATAGAAAGCGTCATAATGAAGCACCCAGCCGTATTCGAAGTGGCAGTGACAGGAATTCGTCATGAAGAGCACGGAGATTTACCAGTAGCCTGTATCGTTCCTTACGAAGGATCCAAGGTCACAGCACAAGAAATCAAAGATTTTGTCAAAGGTAACACTCATTTTTAGGGTTCCGTACCTCAAAAGAAAAAACGGAACCTTATAGGATCACTTTGTTGTGTGTCTGTCTGTCCGTCGTGTCTGTCAAGAAAACATATAGGGTACTTTTCATTGAACTAGAATCATGAAATTTGGCAGGTAAGTAGGTCTTATGGCACAAGTAAAGGAATAAATCCGAAAACCGTGAATTTCTGGTTACATCACAGAAAAAAAATTGAAATGTGTTTTAATTTTTAAATTAAGATACCTATACCAAGTGGGGTATCATATGAAAGGAATATACCTGTACATTCTAAAACAGATTTTTATTTTATTATTTTATTATATAAAGTATTGTCATAGAATTTTTCAACATTTCTAATTTACGAACCGCTTATGCCCTTCTGGCGTTCATGTTTCCTATAGATCTTCAAGGTAGGAGTGACTATAGGCCTTGCAAGTCATTCAGAATCTAAGATAAAGGAGATCGCCTATGACCGCAAGAGCTGCGAGTGCAAGAGACGAATTTTTAGTATTGAAAATGCAAAATAGATAGATGCAGCCTCATCGCATCGAAAAAATGTTGATGATATCAGCAAATGTCAGCGTCGACCCAAATGTCCAAACGCATTATCAACACCTATTCAAAACACATTACCCTCCTTCTGGTGCAGTTGGATAAAAATAAGAGCTCGAAACATGTCTTTTGCATCTCCTGCGAGTCATGCGATTCTAGTATGAAGACAAGTGTAAATTAAAAATTTATAACACCGCCGACCAGTAAAAGTTACAGTAACTAGAAAAGAGCTGATAACTTTCAAACGGCTGAACCGATTTTCTTGGATTATAGCTAAGAATACTCGATCAAGCCACCTTCCAAACAAAAAAAACTAAATTAAAATCGGTTCATTAGTTTAGGAGCTACGATGCCACAGACAGGTACACACGTACACACGTCAAGCTTAAAACACCCCACTTTTTGGGTCGGGGTTTTATGAGGAAGAGTAAACACTCTTTACAAAACTGAAATACCTACTTACATAAAATCGTTTTTTTCCAGAATCGCTAACAGACTCGAAACAATTGAGAGGTGGAGTGATATTCATAAAGCAGTTGCCGCTAACTTCGACTTCGAAGATTGATAGGCAAAAGCTTAGAAAGCTGGCCCTTTCCTCACCACGAGAGTAGCAAGAATGCTTGTATCTAATTTGAAGTCATTGTGGGATTTTTACAATACCTGTTATTAAACACGTTGCGATAATAAAAACAAATCAAAAGTGTAAATTAAAAATTAAAATCACCGTGTAAAATATAATATGATTGTGTCATTTTGTTACCCTCCGCCTTCTTCTTGCTCCAACATTTCGCGGACTATACCTTTTGACCTTTAAAAATAGTGAGGAAAGAACATTTCCATCCATACTAATATTAAAAATGCGAAAGTGTGTCTGTCTGTCTGTCTGCTACCTTTTTACGGCCCAACAGTTAAACCGATTTTGACGAAATTTGGTACAGAGTTAGCTTATAACCCGGGGATGGACATAGGCTACTTTATCCCGGAAAATCAAATAGTTCCCATGGGATCTTTATAAACCGAAATCTACGCGGACTAAGTCGCGGGCATCCTTTATTCCATACTAATATTATAAATGCGAAAGTGTGTCTGTCTGTCTGTCTGTCTGTCTGCTACGTTTTCACGGCCCAACCGCTGAACCGATTTTAATGAAAGGTATAGACTTGGAATACATTCCGGGGAAGGACATAGGCTACTTTTTATCCCGGAAAATCAAATAGTTCATGGGATCTTTAAAAACCGAAATCTACGCGGACTAAGTCGCGGGCATCCTCTAGTTTACTATAAAGAAGCAAGTGACCTAGGAAACAAACGGCATACCTGCACGAGTGACCTTTTAGTTTCCCACTTGATCATTCATAATTATTGGATGGATACTTACCATGGATGGTACGACTCGTACCATACTAGTAACGTTTAACACAGTACTCGTACCGTACGTGTACTGTGTTAAACTTTGCTAGTTTGCTACGTCGTCCTTGTGTCCAACAATAGTTGGGCAAACACTTGCGCATTATCTAAATTACAGCAAACACACAAGAGACTAGGAGCTGGTTAATTTGTCTACTTAGACTAATCAGATAGGTATTATGTTTGGCATATTTGATTCGTCATTACCATTTGTTGAACACCATCTATTTTTTTTTCGTGGGGAAACCCTCGTCGATTCCTACCACCGCACTCGAAGTCAACCCGAAACAAGCAACACATTACTGTGTTGTACACAAAGTTGTGTGGGTGTGTATGATGTGTTTTATAAAGCAGTGATAGCTTAATGGTTAACAGGGCTCTCTCCGTCACTCGCTTCATACAATCGTAGTTCCAATTTCATTTGAATATTAAGCAACCAAAGTCCATGAAATGCAGACATGTTCTAGAAACTAATATCTGTGTCTGTGGTGTTTTAGATTTTTCTAAAAATATGTAGTTTTAAAATTACAGGGGCTCAAAGATTTGTATGTAAATTTGTAAGACCGCGTAACTTTGAAACCGAATATTTTAACAGAAATCTGGAAAACCACAGACATGATATTAGTTTCTAGAATATGTCTGTAAAATTTCATGGACTTTGGTTGCTTAATATTCAAATGAAATTGGAACTACGTTTGTATGAAGCGAGTGACGGAGAGACCCCTCTTAAGACTTCTACCTCTGTCTTAACCACTAAGCTTATTCACAGAGCAGTCCTTGACTTTTAAAGCCAGTTCGTTACTCTGAGGATTGCGTACAGCTCTACCTGGAACACTATGCAGTAGGGCTCGAGACGAACTTCCCATTCAAAGTTTTATGTCCATTCCTGCAGCACGTGAGAGCTGCGCCCACTCCGGCGTTCATTTTGCTGTCTGTGAATATTATCCAGAGAACCGGGGTTTAATCTCAGGCTTATCACTTGCTTTAACGGTGAAGGAAAACATGGCAAAAGGTTTGGCGGATTATAGCAAATTAAGCTTTTATATCATCCTTGTATATAATGGACTTCCGCAAAATAACGCCTGCTTCTATAATACATTTGTATCATAGTTAGAAGACAGTAGAATTCGTCTCACAGATGATTTGTATCAACAAATACAAGATTTTCAGTAATGGTTTTTAGGGTTCCATATCTCCAATGGAAACCTTATAGGATCGCTTCGTTGTCTGTCTATCTGTCTGTCGTGTGTGTCAAGACTGGTCAAGGGAATCAAAGCCTATTATATAGGGTACTTCCCGTTGACCTAGAATCATGAAATTTGGCAGTTAGCACTGTCTAATGTGGTCACATCCCAAAAAATTAAAAAGTGTTATTTATTGTATTATGATACGGAACCCTTCGTGTGTGAGTCTGATTTGCACTTGACCGGTTTTTAAACAAAGGTCTGAGTTAATGAAAGAACAGGTAAGTTTAGTTTTGACGACCTTCCTGGCGCAGTGGTGAGCGCTGTATGTTATAAGTTGGAGGTTCCGGGTTCGATTCTAGGCAAGGCTAATTTGTGAATTTATAATTTTCTAAAATGTGTTCAGTCTGGTCTGGTTGGAGGCTTCGGGCGTGGCTAGTTGCCACCCTACCGACGAAGCTGTGGCGCGAAGCAATTACAACATAAATGTTTTTAAAATAAAGCGGGTAGAAACTAGTTTTAATCTCTTAACGAATTGACAGGTATAAATATAAATATTAATGTAATGCTGAACTTTTCGGCGGGGAACATTGAGAAAAGGATGACACTGTTTTTTGATTTATCATTTATTTGAGTATAGATACTGTAGACAGCCGAATTAGCACCAGTGATTAATACTTCAACAAAAGCAGATCTCGATCAAAGCACACGTCAAAGCTGTAATAATACTGTAGCAAAACTGCTTAGATACCTAACCATTAGTCATTATGAATGCATGAAACAATACTATTTGTTCGCCTTTGAAGATTGCGCCTTGGAGTAAGCCCATAATTTGTCATGAAAAGCCAGCAATCACTATATTTAGCTTAAATAATGAAACACTATGAAGGTTATGAGACGGACGACATTCGATCGCAATTTTCGTAAAGAACCGTTTACATTCGACGACCTCCTCTCGTTTCCCTGGCAAATTGCCAGTGGCAATTTTAAACGCTTGTATGGGAGCAGTGTCATGTGGGGTCAAGCGTAACAATTTGAAGATCTTCTTCAAACGAGTCTCATGCTTCGAGCCCAGCCGGTCCAACCTTTGTATCTTGGATACCAATAATACCATGTACTATTATAGTAAAATAAAGTTAACACTTCGTTAGCGCGATTCAGGTTTTACAGTAAGTGATGTAAAATACTTTTGGCGCCATCTAGTAAAGTTTTTGTTTGTAACTAACGTTATTAAGGTCTCCGGGTTGCAGCGCGTGATCCTTTTTAGTATGTGTACAAGTAGTGTCATCTGTCTGTAATCTGTATTTGGAGACTACCATCAGCACTGGAGTAAATTATAACCCACCAGATATGACACTTCCATCGCCAAACCTACCAAGAGAGTGTCGACTGGGAGAATTCAGATGCCTCAAAGCCGACGTCGAATTCAGGTAGTCGGTAGTAGCAAGAGCCTGTGAGGACACGCCCGGGCAAGGTGGCCCGGCCTCGAGGCCCGTACCCCCACAACACTGGAGTCTATAATATGATTCCCTAGAACAATTTCTAGACTAGAACAATTCGGGAATTTTTAATTTCTACTGTCTCTGGTCTGGTCTGATGAAAAACTTTGACCGTGGCTAGTTGAACTCTACAAGCAAAGCGATTAAGCGATTTGGCGTACCTACCTATTGGAAAGGATAAAGTTAAAAGTTAGCCTGCCTCCATTTTTAAACTGCATCTCGTTACAATGGAGTACTAAAATATAAGCCTCCGATCGTAACTTACCACCACCTGGTCACTATAATAATTCTTGAATGAAAAAACAATGACCTTAATACAAAGCATAATAGTAGGTACTAGTATTACTGGTATTACATTACAACATTATTTTCTAGCAGAAGCATACCAATCTTTGCCAACATAATACGAAAGTTTCAATAAAGTACAATATAAATTTTATGATTTTTGGGGTAAGTAAGTTTGGGGTAAGTTGGATTGACGATTGATTTGGATTGATAAGACAAATAATGAGTTATTCAAAGCATAGATGTAAATTGTTTTTAACCCCCGACCCAAAAAGAGGGGTTTTATAAGTTTGACGTGTGTATCTGTGTATCTGTCTGTGGCATCGTAGCTCCTAAACTAATGAACCGATTTTAATTTAGTTCTTTTTGTTTGGAAGGTGGCTTGATCGACAGTGTTCTTAGCTATAATCCAAGAAAATCGGTTCAGCCGTTTGAAAGTTATCAGCTCTTTTCTAGTTAATGTAACCTTCGCTTGTTGGGGTGATATAAGTTTTTAATTTACACTTGTGTACATTTTAATTAAACAAATCATTTCATCCTGCGTAAGGTAATAGAAATCAATAATAGCCTTACCTTCTAAATAATAGATTAGGTAGTACTAGGTTATTGAATAGAGGCTGAAACTATAAAATACAACGTGCGATGACATCTATACGGCAGAACGTTACAGCGTTCGCATACATATTATGCAAGATATTTTAAAGTTACACTTTTTACTCGCTTCTCTATACAAACGTCTTGCGCTGATTTATTTTATTATATTGTCCCAGATCTAAAACTTAACCAAACATCAGATAACAGTAAATATATTCAGTGAAATTGTATTTATTTTAAAAGCTATGAAAAAACTTCATTTTAGGGCAAATCTTGGGACAACTTCGTAATCATCTACGAAAATAAAACATTGCAAATCTGTAGAGACATAGTTTGCTTTGTCGTATTATTTTCAAATATCTTTAATTTGTTTAAAAACATTGATTGGTTTAGGAAAAATTATCGTAACACCATACGCTGATTTGCGTGGTCAAAATATCGCGCATCTCGCTCTTGAATATGTCCCGCCCGTAAATGTTGATTGAAATAGCACACTCTTACGCACGATCACATGATAATCTTAGATAATAAAAAAGTACTCTCTTAATTATTATTATTATTATTATTAATACAAATTCTTGGAGCTGCGTTGACTACATTTCCAGAGTGTGGATTTGATCTTACAGTAACATGGCGTGGCGATCCACTGATGCAGTGCACTGGTTTATGTCAGGGTTGACATCTCGCATCGTAGCCCAGTCTGGGCTTCCACACGACAGGTTCCATCTCGGCAAAATTATCCTGCAGAGTCTCAAGGATTTTCCTGATGCAGTAATGCAGGTAACCTTAGTTATTTGGATTCACATTATTTAAATTACGAATAAAAGTTTAAATGTCTTCAAAATTCTCTTTTTGTCTACTGCTTAAAGGTTGAGAGTTTTAAGTCAGTTAGGTATAATAAAAAAATTGGTTGTCTGTAAAGTCGGTTTACTGACGATAGTTGAACGTGACAACAAAGGCCGATTGTTTTTCTTTGTCGCTCGTTCCGCGCTCTCGCTTGCACTTCAAGCCTTACATGGAACGCCTCAGAGCGAGGTAACGCCGCATGAGTCATGTTTTTTCGTGCGTGCAGCCGGCTCTATCGAATTGTAAGACGTTGTCACGTCAAAAAACATTTATTTCACGTAGGCTTACTTTAAAGGTCTCTAACTCTCTACCACTGATTTCAGACCTACGCGTTCGCTGTGTCTAGATATACCTAACTAGAACGTAAAATACGTTATTTGGATGGCTTAGCTAATAATTATTTGTAGAGATCACTCTACAAATAATTATTACTTCCTAATTCTATGATCTCTACACAACGAATTTGCCCACGATGTTAGATAATAATTAACTGACAAATTCTTTGTCTTCGATTGTTCAGTTTTGACAACGGAACTACAGTTTTATTAAGACTAGATGAGACTAGATTCCTCATTATGTTTTCTTACTAATAAGTACTTTCGTTTTCATTTTATAGATCGATGGAGGGACAGGAGAATCAGAAGCGAATGCGTCTATAGTGGAGAGAACAGTAAAATGTGCTACAGGTTTTAGAAATGTAGGTTTGATCCCAGGTGATGTGATGGTTCTAATGGCACCAAATCATATAGATCTAGCTGTGCCCTTTTATGCAGGCTTATACACAGGAGTCATTGTCGCTGCTGTGGACAGGAGTTTAGGTGCCAGTAAGTATCTTGATTTTTAGGGTATTGTGGCTAACCGACCCAAGTCATTAATTAACTGGATAGATCGACTTCGGAATTCTGCATTTCATCTTTCAAATTTTTAAATTTGGCGTATGGAGAAAATGAATAATTCGTCGTTTTCAGTTTGTCACTAGCATATTTGATGTTTGGATCGTACTATCCTGGATAATGATATTTATTAAGGGTTTAGTCATGGATTAAAGTTCAGTCTCTTGATCAAAACACGATATTTATCTCAGTACATCTAAAAACCATTATCCAAATATTGTAATCAGGATCATGCTAAGTACTCCAGGTAAAGTAACACAAGTAAATACACCTAAGTATTTTCCAGAGGAACTGCAAGACACATTTAGCGTGAGTCGGCCAAAAATTATATTCTGCCAAAGTGAGAAAGCACCGGAAATACAAGTTGCTCTAAATGAAATAGACCTTAATGCTCTAATCGTCACTTTCGACAAGGGAGACTATCTATGTAGTTTGTCCGATTTCATCGCAAAATACGCTGACGATACCTCAATCGAAGAGTTTCAGTAAGAAACAAGTTATTAACTATGTAATATTTCTTATCTTTTTATGTTCATGGGATCTTCTTCCAAAAGTAGTTCGTCTTCGGCCTGTTTTTATGTTTTAATCGAGTTCTAATAATGTTACTGTTGTAAGTATGTCAAGAGTTTTCAATTTTCAGGCCTACAGATTTCGACCCTGCTGAAACAACCGGGTTCCTTATATCCACTAGCGGCACAACTGGTTTGCCAAAAGCAGCAGAAGTTACTCATAAAAACTTTGTTATTTCTATACCAATGTTTTGGTAAGCATATTGTCTTCATTGTTAGAACTTAGAACGCCTTCTTTATAATTCAGAGCAACTATTTTGTTACTACTTACTCGTACCTATCTGTGCAAAAATTTATAAACGTTAACGTAATGCTTGGTTTCCCGGGGTAAATCTGTTGTTTACGTGGATCTGTCAATATGACCTGCTCATTGTTAATCAGTAAAAGATATCGAACAACTCGTCATACGAAGAAAAGCCTTGTTCTTACTCATATGTAGATTTAATCTTATCCTATTTCAGGATACGCTTCAACACTTTCCCTACACCAACTCGCGTGGCTTTGGTTGGTGCTCCGTTGCAGTGGCTGACGGCTCTGTTTCATTACATCGCGTCACCAATATTCAAATACATAAGATTGCAGACCTCGATTACTCTCACGCCGGAACATGCCTACTACCTTATTAACACGTATAAGGTTATTTTCCTTTTTTGCTTAGGCGTTATTCAAATATTAAATCCTTATTATTTTGGTCGGTTTGCCTGCTTTCCCTTTCAACTGCTATTTTTAACTCCCGACCCAAAAAGAAGAGTGTTATAAGTTTGACGTGTGTATCTGTGTATCTGTCTTTGGCATCGTAGCTCCTAAACTAATGAACCGATTTGAATTTAGTTTTTTTTGTTTGAAAGGTGGCTTAATCGAGATTGTTCTTAGCTACAACCCAAGAAAATCGGTTCAGCCGTTTGAAAGTTCTCTTCTAAGCTCTTTTCTAGTTACTGTAACCTTCACTTGTCGGGGTGTTATAAATTTTTAATTTACACTTGTTCAACCACTTAGCGCAAGTTACATATTAGCCACCTTTTTTTTTCACAGTTCCACCACTCTATGCATAGTAATATCATCATAATCAAAGTTAAATCATATTTTTGAGCTTTCCAGCCTACATTTACAATCTTGAGTCCAACGTTAATGGCAACACTAATCAAGAAAGAGGCACGAGACCAATGTGACTTCACCTGTTTTGAACTCATCATGTTAGGAGGAAGTGCGGTACCTACAGCACTCATAGATGATATAAAGGTACCTTTACCTTTCAACCTTGGAATTCTCTATGTACAATCTAATATGTCTGCTTATCTAAGCATGCCGTACCACAATAGTCCATAAATTATTTTTATTTTTCTGCCAGTTTCAAAATTCTCATTTTGAAAATCAGAAGGTCACGAAGAAAAGCCTATTGGAAAAAAGAAAGTATCGTAATTATGTTCTTTAAATTAGAAAACTAGGATGATGGACATAGCAACCAGGATACTCCTGAAGTAAATTTAGATGAGTCCCATGCTAAGACACAAAGATAACGAAGAGCGTGTTTTACAATTACCATATAAAATTGACTGATGAATTTGATATTTTGACAGATTTCCTATACAAAAACTACCAAAATATCAAATCTACTCAAGATCTACTCATTAAATGTTATTTGGCGATTGTGAAACAACCTTTAATAAAATAATGATACATTAGTAACCATGAGATGGTAAGCGGAAAAGGGTTGGCAAAAAAAGTATTGGAACGAAGACCTTAATCTGATTCATACTGAAGAAGAGGGGGAGCAGACACAAACCAACTATAGTAAACTGCAAATGACTGTCTATTTTATATGTATTTTAGGCCTCTTCTGTTGCTTATATACATATTTTATATTTATTGTTTTATATGTATTTTACCTCACTTTAGAACATAACGCCAAACACTGAAATAAGGAACGTGTTCGGCATGAGTGAATTGGCCGGAATAGCGTTCAATACTGATTCCCCGCCGCCTGGTTCCTGTGGGAAACCACTGGCGTGCTTCCAATATCGCGTAAGTAATAACCTAAAAAAGTTTTATGTTTCTGCTCAGTTATTCTTTTGCTGTTTTTAAATGACTAATTTTTTAAACCATATAAAATGATTAATGGATGATAATAATAATTGAAAAACATTTACTTGCCGAACAAGTAAGTAGGTACCTAATCAATAATAAATTAATCACGGTAGGTAATTTTGCTTGCTTGAACCTACGAGCAACCAAATCATTTATTTTTAATGAATAATTGTGTATATTGCAACCCAATCTAGAAATAATAAGCGATTGTTTGGCGATCAATGAATAGCGTATCGGTAACTGGGTAGGTACGTATTAGTAGTTATATATTCAACAATAATCCGCGAGTTTGGATTTCTTATATGCTTTCTAAATTGTTTTAATCATAATCAATAAATTACAGATAAGTAACGTGGATACGCAAAAAGAAATTGTCGAACCCAATACGCCAGGCGAACTTTGGCTTAAAGGCCCTGGCATTTTCAAAGTAAGAGCAAAATCCGATTTTCACACATTGTTACATTATATTTAATAATATGTTATTGGCATCAACCGAGTAGTTTGCATAAACAATTTTTATACAGCTAAAAATTAAATGTATCTATATTCTATATGTAATGCTTTAGGGATATTACGACAATAAGAAAGCAACAGAAGAGGCATTCGAGGACGGCTGGTTCAAAACAGGCGATATGTTCTACCGAGATGAAAACTGGAACTATTTCTTTTTGGAGCGAATCAAATTGCTTTTAAAATACAAAAGCTACCAGGTATCTAACAAAAGTGTAACTTAAGTGGGCTCTCTGTCACTCGCTCCATACAAACGTAGTTCCAATTTCATTTGAATAATAAGCAACCAAAGTCCATGAAATTTTGCAGACATATTCTAGAAACTAATATCTATGCCTGTGGTGTTAATTTAGATTTTTGTTAAAATATTCGGTTTCAAAGTTACGCGGTCTTAAAAATTCACATACAAATCTTTGAGCTCCTGTAATTTTAAAACTACGTATATTTTTAGAAAAATCTAAAACACCACAGGCACAGATATTAGTTTCTAGAATATGTCTGCAAAATTTCATGGACTTTGGTTGCTTAATATTCAAATGAAATTGGAACTACGATTGTATGGAGTAAGAGACGGAGAGAGCCCTGTTAAATTAAATAAGCTACGAGGATTCCACACACGTCCAGTGGGGTGATTCACTAACTAAGTGCTTGACACTGAATTAGTGAAAGATAGCCACTGATCTCATTTTTTAACCGACTTCAAAAAAGGAGGAGGTCTCAATTCGTCGGAATCTTTTTTAATCCATTGAAGGTTGTCTACGAAAAATATTTTAGTAACGCTTAAAGAAGCAGCAATGTAGAACCAACCAGCCTCGGTGGCTATTATTTATTCATTGTAAGACACTGAGTTAGAGAATCACCTAGTAGGTCTGAGACCCACAACAAACTCAGCCGGGAAATTCTTTACAACACTGCGCTAGACAGTAATGATTATACGATTTCTGTTTTCAGATATCACCAGTGGAAGTGGAAAATGTGATAAGGCAACATCCTGGTGTACTGGACGTAGCTGTGACTGGTATACCCGATGCAGAGAGTGGAGATCTACCTGTAGCTTGTGTTGTGACGCGGGATGGTCACGATGTCTCCGTGGAAGAAATTAAGAACTTAGTTAGAGGTAAACAAAACATAACATAACTCAGAAATAGACTGATATTTAAATCTAGGATGTACCTAGCTGATATCATAATAAAGATGCAGTTAATAACATACTTAGATTCAAAAGGTATCTTCTTCTTTATGTGCCTCTCCATTACTGAAGGTCAGCAGTCAGTTTTTTAAACTTCTCCTTGTCCATGGCTAGCCGGAATAGTTCTCCTACTGTTTTTATACTAAAAGGTATACTTCACTTGAATCTATTGCAAGGCTATGGCTGCAGAGATCCGAAATATAAGATCTAGACACATTGTTCTGAAATAATCCGTCAGATTGTTAAAACAGAATATTTATTTCTAGTCCAGTAATTCTGTAATATGAGATGGAAAGTTTTCAGAATGTTATGCAAATTGGTGGTTTTATAGATTTCGATGTGCTCTTTCCGAATTTTTATTTTGCCACCTCGTACCTTTGCCGCTCGCGCCGCCATCTTGGAAAAATGGCGCCCAAAAACAGTTTTTTCACGATAACTTCTTTCCCACTCATTTTACGATAAAAATGTCTATGTAACAATTAAACTAGAGACAATTTCCTACAATTTGTGTAGTCACTTTTTTTGTAGACTCAATAGTTTCAGCGTACGAGCGCCACATAGCCCACTCCAACACTCATTTTGGCTAAATAACTCATTTCCACACCACCATGTGGTAGAGTGAATGGCGTGATTTTTTTTATGGTATCTCCAGGACACAGTAGTCACCTTCAATTTAAGCCATCAGTTCGTCCAGAGAATACTAACACTCTTCAGAATTCTGCTCGAGATAAGAGTAAATATACTGCATCGCAGTTTCGATCTCACGTGCATATGAGCCTTTTTTTTGGGTTTTAAACCCAAAAGATGCCCATGGGACCTTATTACTAAGCCTCCGCGTCATCCGTTTGCTTGTCCGTCTGTCCGTCTGTCTGTCAGCGTGCTGTATCTCATGAACCGTAATAGGTAGAAAGTTGAAATTTTCACAGAATGTGTATTTTTATTGCCGTTATAATAACAAATAATAAAAATTTCAAAATGGCCGTCATGAAAAAAAATAAAAAAGAGCATTATTTCTTGTATTATGGTACGGAACCCTTCCTATGTGAGTTGGACTCGCACTTGACCGATTTTTCGGCGTCTCGAGCATGTTTATAATGTGGTCGCAGTCAATACACAATATCGCAATTCGTGCATGAAAAATTTTACCTCGCACTACAAACTAAAAAAATAAAAAAATGGGTCAAGTGCAGGCCCAACTCGCACACGAAGGGTTCCGTACCATCAAACAAGAAATAACTTTTCTTTTTTTTTAAACAAATATAGGATTATATTCAGAGAAACATTCAAAATCCAACATTACAAACATTGGAACAACATTACTTTTTTGTTTTTTTTTCATGTCAGCCATTTTGAAATTTTTATTATTTGTTGTTATGACGGCAATAGAAATACACATTTTGTGAAAATTTCAACTCTCTATCAATAGAACCGTAATAACGGTTCACGAGATACAGCCCGCTGACAGACAAACGGACGGATGGACGGACGGACTGATGACAGCGGAGACTTAGTAATAAGGTCCCGTTGGCATCCTTTGGGTTCGAAACCCAAAAAAAAGGTCCATATTCACATGAGATCGAAACTGCGATGCAGTATATTTACTCTTATCTCGAGCAGAATTCTGAAGAGTGTTAGTATTCTCTGAACGAAGTGATGGCTTAAATTGAAGGTGACTACCGTCTCCTGGAGATACCATAAAAAAAAATCACGCCACTCACTCTACCACATGGTGGTGTGGAAATGAGTTATTTAGCCAAAACGAGTGTTGGAGTGGGCTTTGTGGCGCTCGTACACTGAAACTATTGAGTCTACAAAAAAAGTGACTACACAAATTGTAGGAAATTGTCTCTAGTTTAATTGTTACATAGCAATTTTTGTCGTAAAATGAATGGGAAAGAAGTTATCGTGAAAAAACTGTTTTTGGGCGCCATTTTTCAAAGATGGCGGCGCGAGCGGCAAAGGTACGAGGTGGCTAAATAAAAATTCGGAAAGAGCACATCGAAATCTATAAAACTACCAATTTGCATAACTTTCTGAAAACTTTCCGGATAAGCCCCTTTTTGACGACCAAATTACTGGGCTATTCAGAACTTTTAAAATCCTGAGCAAATTCAAAAATCTCAGGCACATAGCAACGAACGAAGTGTAATTTCTAAAATATTACAAACTACTTAAACAATTATAAAATATACCATGTTGGATTCCCTTTAATAATTCTAATTTTTCGTAATTGTTAGTCCTACAATTCAAGAAAATTATTTTCTTGTGTGCATTAGGAACATACATTAGTCCAAATACTTTAAAAGCATAAAAGTTGGTCGTACTTCATAATGTTCTTCATGGGGAACTATTTCAGTATTTACAATTTAGTTAAATTTAATTTGAATGTGTGTTAAAGCGAACTTTATATTAAGTAAAGTAAAATAATAACTATCCCATGGAATATTTCTATTACAGACTCGTTGTCGGACTCAAAGCAACTACGTGGTGGTGTGATATTCCTCAACAGCATCCCTATGACGGCGTCCACCAAGGTCCACAGAAGACAACTTAAAGAATTAGTGCTCAAACTAGAAAGGCTATAAAGTCACACTAGTAATATTATATTGTACACACTAATAATATAACATGACACAGGCAAAAGTGTATTAATATTAAATATCAATACTTACCCAGTTTCCGCACCACCGAACCGAACTACCTACTCAATGATCAAAATCGTGCAAATCTCTTAAAGACTGGGACGCAATTGATAAGGGTGATTCGGCAACAGCAGATTATAATTCAGTTAATAAAATTAATTTAATACTAAACTAATGAGTTTCTAATGAATCTTCAATCGATCAAACCGTATTTGGTTTGATTGATTCATCATTATATGTGATCAACCCATCGACAACCCCCTACTGTACACGGTCTCCTCTAAGAACGAGAAGGGCTTAGGCCCAAGGAACATGCTTAGGCCATAGATTGCCACGCTAACCCAGTGGGGATTGGCAGACTTCACACCTTTGAGAACATTATGAAGAACTCTCAGGCATGTTGGTTCCTCACGATGCTTTTCTTTAACGTTAAAGAAAGTGATATCTAATTACTATTTTAATTATTTAATTGATTAAAGATTCGACAGTTATAGATTTAGCAACTCAAATAAAAATTTTACGATTACAGTACCTATTTCTGAAATATTATTAACTTTCTTCAAATTCATAACTTTCTTCAAAAAAGTTAATCATATTAAAAATTAACTAAGATAATAAATAATAATAATTAATATATCAGCTATGAAAGAAAAAACTAAATCAATTTTGCGGAGTCCAGCACCCATAAATAGCATACGAGTAGGTAGATAAAACTGAGCTATTAGTTCGTAGATGATTACACGAAGGAAGGTATAATCATGTTCAAGTAATGAGTACCTATCTACAAATTACATAAGCTTCGCAAATATTGTTATTTTATAAAATAAATATATTATTGTTAGAAAACGATACAGTTAGATAGATAGTTGTTAGTGATATAGATATATTGTGTTTTTTTTTGATTCTGAGTTTTGGAACTACACTTGTATGTCTCCAAATATTTGAGTTAGCTAATGTGGGTAAACCCACGTAAATCCCAGAAATGAACGTCAAAGTTAAAAGTCAATGCCAGTATAACACCTGTATACGAAATTGGAAACTGATTACTAAGTAACAGTGAAATCACGATGAAAACGTCACAAAAATGACGAATCTTCAGTCCGGCGCAGTTGTGCGGTCTCTAAAGTTTGTGTGCTTGCCTATTGCCCAACCACAAATTATAATATGCGGTCAAACTATATAAACAAAAAAATTAACAAACTTGCTCTGACTGTGTACAAAATGCAATTTTTTTACAAAATATTGAAATAATTGCAAATAAAGCAACGCCTTTGAATCCAAATATTATAAGCAAACCGAGCTTATCTTGTTAAATTACACTTTAAGGGCAATATAAAAAGAAAACTAATCTACGGCGTTTATACGATAGTATTTTAAACTTGAGTATGGTGCACCTCAAGGTAGGCTGACCTTCCCTTAAATGTTTAGCTTTTATATTTATGACTTCAATAGAAGCTGAATTGATATAAAATCGGAAAACAAGACAAACACACTTAATATCAAAATATAGTTAGCTGGGGCCCTACAAGGAACATAATACCTGTTTAATCAACAACATCTCCTTAACGTAATTTTTTTCTTTGACTTAAGGAAAACCGCGAACGCATCCATAAAATATCGCATTACCTGCTATAATGAGATGAATCTCACAAATAATTGTACTGCTTGTCACTACGCCATGACTTGCAAAGTACGAGACGTATACCAAATACAATGCTACAACACACAAGAGTTGCGTCAGTTTTTGTCTCGCGTTCAGTAAACTTTGGTCTACTTTAAAAAGTACAATTAAGTTTACATGACCAAGTCACGTTTTAAGATTTTTGATAGTAAACTTCCTTAAGAAATTTGAAACTGGTAAAAACCAATGCGTTTTTATCTTTTTGAACAAGACAAAGGCTACTTTAAAATACTGAATCACGTTCAAAATTTATATGCTATATTTGCTACTAGATTATGCCCCAGACTTCGTCCGCGTGGACCATACGAATTTTAAACCCCTTAGGGGTTTATTATTAAATATCAGCAGATGTATATTTTATAATAGCTATCTGCATGCCAAATATCACCTAGATCCGTCTAGTAGTTTGATAAATCAGTCAGTCAGCTTTTCCTTTTATATATAAATATTGTAAACGTCCTTAAAATATTATTATAGATGTAACTATGCCTAAGTGTGCACTAATGCCATTGTACTGGTTTGGTGTACTCTAACTTTCTTGTAATGGTTGTTCTAATTACTCATAATTCATATCCCGTAAACCACACTTATTACTTATTAATTATTATATCAGGTTCACTAAATTCAAGATAGATCAATTGCATTTAAACTATGAACACACTGCAAAACTATATTTTCATGACAGTAAAGTAAAACAGGATTTTATACGTTTACTACATCGTTTTTGACATCATACCTTATTTCCAATTAGTTTTCCACAAAGGCATTTTCTAAAAGATCGTTTAAATGAACAACGACTGATTTATGATTATACAGTGGGCGGAAACTTCAATGGATCAAATCCCATCTAGTGATTACTTATACATTACTTATCCTAGCACAAACTTTATACTAAGTTTTATGTAAACTTTAGTTTTCTTATGAGTTGTGAATAATCTCTTCCAAATCTGAATCTGAATCCTTCACTAGGAAGGACGTGAAAAATATTTCTAGAATAAACCAATGAATATTCTTTCAGAATCATTATTATTCTGAAAACAACCACAATATTACAGTAGGTACTTAGGTAATTAAAGGAAACAGGATTAATTTTCTTGAATTCCATGACGCACAAATCATAACATTACATTGCAACAAATAAGAATTGCAACAAATTAGAACATAAACAAATATTGATTGCATATGAAATCTGGAATCAATTATTTTATATATTATTTTGTAATTTGTATTTTGTCTTAAAAGAAATTACAATAAATCATAATTATTTGCATAATTAAGCTAATGCCCGGCATGCGTTGCGTTGCAGTGTGATTTATATCACCGAATTATTGATGTTAGCTTCAGAACCCTTCACGGAAGTGTCGGCAACAACTGTTAAAAGTTTCAACTTAATTGTACACCTAATAGGCTAGACAGATAGGTAGGATGGACGGATTCGATCGCATAGGAATCAAGAACAGACAGACAATACCAAAAAAAAATTAACGATAAAAAAAAAACCTTTAAAATGGATTTAACGTATAAATTTCTAGATTTCAGCATCGAGACTATTCAAAATAGTTTTAGTATTTTATTTTTAATGTTTCCCCTTTTCATAATAACTTGCAATTTGAAACATCATGTGGATCTTTTATATCTTTTATAATTAATAAGTTACCTAATTCATAAGTTATGTATCTAATAATGTGTGTGTGTGTATATTTAGATTTAAAAATGTATCGATATCATAATTTTCTGGTGTCCTAATAAATAAATAAATAAATATCTTTGAAGTTTGTGAGAATACCTGTATCCCGACCGCAACTCTACTGCAGAGTATCAGCTTATCAGGCATATTATTTCCACGTTATGTCATCACAACATGCTAGGGTTTCTTTAGGAATCCTCACTATTTCCGTTTTAAGGGTTTTTCTTGGTCTATATCTAGAGTTGCATATTAAAGATCCGTAATAATAACATTATTTCCTTCCTCGGACTAAACATTAGCTATTAGTTAATTGTAATGTACAAATTACAATGACTCATATTATAGTTACAACATAAAGTTATGCATCGGAACTGTTTTCCTTATAGATCAATTCACCTGTGCTTTCCTCAGTATATAATAGACCCTATATTAAAGCCTTAGTGTTAGCATAGTGTCATTCAAAGTTAAGTCAGGAACTGATTCAGACATACCCACTTATACTTAGGTACCTTGAATTTTGAGAATGGGTGTACCTTATGATATATCTTGTGATAACCATCTCGGGCAGTTGATGCTCGAAAAGTTAAAACAGCATCAAGATTCTATTTGTCAGGTGATTACTATTTAGATATAATATACCTACCTATTATTTACTTATTTTGATATGCGTCAATAATAATTTAAATACAAAATTGTATTAATAGAATCTATGCAAGATTTGTGCTTTTAAATTTATTAACTTTATTAACTATCATTATGACAAAAAGTTTATCTCAACAAGTTATGATTTAGCGGAAATTATTAGCGGACGTTATTAGGGGAAATATTGGCAAAACTTCTACGTCTTCTGAAAAAGGCGCTAATTAGCCCCCGACCCAAAAACAGGGGTGTTATAAGTTTGACGTGTGTATCTGTTTATCTATGTATCTGTGTATCTGTCTGTCGTATCGTAGCTCCTAAACTAATGAACCGATTTTAATTTAGTTTTTTTTTTTTTGTCTGAAAGGTGGCTTAATCGAAAGTGTTCTTAGCTATAATCCAAGAAAATTGGTTCAGCCGTGTAAAAGTTATCAGCTCTTTTCTAGTTACTGTAACCTTCTTGGGGGTGTTATAAATTTTTAATTTACACTTGTTTTGACAATATATACACCTCTATCTGTTATTTTAAAATCTTAGCAAATTAGAGTTAACCAAGCGAAAATACACAAACAATCTATAAATTTTGTACCCAATACTCATAGATCGATGCAGCTACCGGTGAAGAAGAGACATATGCCTCAGTGGCATCTCGATCAATTCAGCTTGCTAGAGCCCTCAGAAGGTTCGGCTTAAACCCAGGAGATGTGCTTGCTCTGGGTGGTAAGAACCATATAGATCTGCACATTCCATTCTACGCAGCTCTTTATAATGGCTTGCCGATTGTTGGGGTCGACCCGTTTTACAAATATGGTAATTTTTTTTATAACTAGCATTGCTACAAAAATAATATGACCCACCAATTAATTATTTTTTAAATTTTATCTTGTATGGTCTTATCCATACTAATGCTATAAATGCGAAAGTGTGTCTGTCTGTCTGCTACCTTTTCACGGTCTAACAGTTTAACCGATTCTGACGAAAGGTACAGAGTTAGCTTATATCCCGGGGACGGATATAGGCTTTTATCCCGGAAAATCAAAGAGTTCCCACAGACCCAACCGCTCAACCTATTTGTATGTTTGGTAACGACTAACGAGTTAGCTTGCGTCCATGTTATTGACATAGACAACTTTTATCCCGGAAAACCAAACAGTTCCCACGGAATCTTCAAAAACCTACATCCACGTGGACAAAGTCGCGGGCATCCTCTTCCGTCGGGCGGGGATCGTCGTATAAAGAGATCTTTGAATTGAATGTACGTATGTAATGGCTCAATAAAATGATGAGTTAGAGTTAAGAATTTCTGAAAGAAAATCCCATTATTTAGAACTTGTAAGAGATTCTCAAGAACCTATTTTAGATATAAATAAATTTTGTGTAATAAAAATTGAATTGAAGAATTGAGCTTCCAAATTCATTTTCAGACGAAGTTCGAACATTATTCAAGCTAACTCAGCCTAAAATAGCATTCTGTCAATATGAATCTCTCGATACTTACTCCAAAGCTGCAGCTGATCTTGGTCTGGATATAAAGATTGTTACTTTTGAACACGGAGAATGTACGATGGCAAAATTTATTGATAAATATGATACCGAAGAACCCGAAGAGGATTTCAGGTAACAAGACTAGTATTTCTTAGTGAAAAGCAAATTAAATAATGACATAGTAGATGAAGTGGGCTTGAACGCAGCAAAGTCTTCCGTGGCTATACAGTAAATTCTAACGATGGAATCTTAGTGCTTTATTTTATTAAACATTAATTTTAGTTAATACTGATGCATGAAATGCTGCGCGATCCTTTTGAGTAGGTATAGTACCTACATTATGATATCTGTGATTCTAAAACTACATTATCTTTTTTTTAAACTACAGTTTATACAGTTTTAAAGCAATTATGAAAATTCAATCATACTGTCTATAGTTAATTAAAGTATTATTTTCAGGGTAACAGACTTTGATACAGACAAAGTATACGCATTTTTGGTCAGCACTAGTGGTACCACGGGCAAAGTGAAAGTAGCAGCGTTTAACCACAAGCCTTTTATACACAAAATTAAAGGACTTCTAAAACTCTACAATTACGACAAACAGTAAGGACTTTATATTTTTCAAAAAGCTCTTGATACAGTCTTTAAGTATTTATTTCCCTTTTAAAAAATCGATTTTTCTGTTTCGCCTCAGGCCCAAGAAGAGAGTATTGAACTTGTCTCCAGTGAATTGGATATCAAATTACTTCATGTCGGTAGGAGGACCCTTATTTGGAGACACGAAATTGCAATCCTCCATATCAGAAGACTATGACCATATTGTTTACATAATAAACCAGTATAAGGTATGTCTTGAATAAAGAACACTCATTTATCTACATAATCACAAAAATTGGTTGATCCATAGCTCTGTTTAAAAATCTAGGGACAGATTTTTTTATGATGCTTAAAACAACTGTTTTTTCTACTCCAAATACAATAATATAGATCAACAAGTTCAAAAATATTCTAATACCCAGATGTGAAGATCTCTGAATTTTGTGCCGAAAAGGTCTTAATTTAACTTTTCTTGCAGCCAGTCACGTGTCTGATGGGACCTTCTTTGGTAACATATTTAGTGAGTCGAAAGGGAGATGTTGACTTGAGTTGTTTCAAAAGCGTTACCATCACAGGGTCAAAAATATTTCCCGAACTGCTGGCTAAATTCAAGGTATGCAATTGCTTTTAAGTGTTTCACAAAACTTACAAAAAAATTTGTTTGATGATGAAAACAATCAATATCTTGTTTAGGCTATTCTTGGAAAGGATACATTGGCCGTGGAGGCTTACGGCCAAACAGAGACGATAGGTTCAGTCCTCGGTCCCATTCCAAATGGTCCCAGTGGCAGCTGTGGCAGACCTTTGCCGATCTACGCTATCAAGGTACTCTCCTACTTTTATATTTGCTACGTTTGGTACTACAAAAATAAGTATTTTAATACCAGATTTTGGAACTTATAACTATTGAATTTCCGTACATGATGGACACAAGACAGGACCTACCTAACTAGGTAGGTCCTGTCATCATGATAGAGTAGTTACTCTACGAATCTCGTAAAATTATTTGTAACTTTCGTCGCTGCAGTTGGTAATTACTTACCTAAAAACATTATGCATCAATTATACTTACAAAGTTATTCCTCTAATGATTGAGGAAACCGGAAAATAACATCTTAGACGCAGTAGCTTGTGATTACCTATAGTATTTACATGCAAGTCGCAAAATCTTAAAATAGATGTAGGTAGGTAATTAGCTAGTCCTGATTTAACTCAACTTTTTCCTGCAAACGATATTAATGCGACTTTGACGATAAAACAACCGGAACAAGCGTAACCGGAAATAACTACTAGTTTTATTGCAGTTAGTGGATCCAAACACTGGCGCAGAAATTAAGGAACCTTATGTAACTGGTGAGTTATGGAATAAGGGACCTAGATTCACGGTGAGTTAAATGGGTATTTTTTTAACTAAATTTGGCAAACCCTTCAAAAATAATTTACAAAATATTTTGAAACATTTTAGGAATACTACAACGATCCAGAAGAAACTGCACTGGCTTTTTCAGAAGATGGTTTTTTCAAAACAGGAGATTTACTATACAGGGATGAAAATGACAATTACTTTTATGTAGACAGGATTAAAACTTTAATTAAGTACCGAAATTCTCATGTAAGTACTGCTGAATTCTCTCTCTCTCTGAATTCAGTGTGTTTCGTGAATTTCGTAGGTATAATGTCTTGTTTAAGAAACACACAGGCACAGTGGTGAATGATATGGTCTTACAAGTGGTGGAAGGTCTTGGATTTGATTCCCAACAGAAGCTTTTTAGAAATTTATAATTTCTAAATTCTCCTTGGTCTAGTCTTGGTCTAGTCAGCCGTCGGCTGTGGCTATTCACCTCTCTACCAGCAAATCCATGTTGAAAGGTGATATACTGTTTCGGTACGATACAACGTAAAAATCAACTAGCCATACCCCTTCCAGCCGACTTCCATTTTAGACTGTATCATCAGTCACTTACCACCAGATGAAATCGCAGCCATGTGCAAACTTGTGAATTATATAAAACTCTATTTTTGGTGCAGATCTTGCCTTTAGAAGTAGAAGAACTGATAAGCACACATCCAGGAGTAAAAGAAGTGTGTGTAGTTGGAATAAACGATCCTCTAGAAGGACAAAAGGCAGTAGCTTGCATAGTGAGAAACGAAGAATGCCATGTTACCGCGCAGGATATCAAAGACCTCGTGGCAAGTAAGTAATTCTATTTCTAAGATAAAAAAAGCTATCCCAAATACTCCAGTGACTTGTGAATAATGGATTTCCGACAAGACAATAGATGATATGGATAGGTGGCATACCTATGAGTTGAAAACATTGAACACAAAGTAAAACTCTTTTTTTTCAGGTAAACTGTCCAAAAACAAAGAATTACGTGGTGGTGTAGTGTTCCTGGATCACTTACCGCTAACGTCATCTGGAAAACTTGCAAGGAGCAAAGTTCTGCAACTAGTTACTGGTATGAAGAGAGAATGAGAATTGAAATAAATTTTATTTCGACAGATATGTTTGGTACTGTAGAAAAAAAATGTAAACAAGTAGGATTAGCACCAGAGTTGTAATAATCGCATTGCGATTGCCACTATCGCTGTTGTTGGCTAGCGCTCCTTATAGTAATGGCGACCGAATGGTGAGCAAGCAAGTCACGTGTGGACAAAAGTGAAAAGAAAGGCTGTGGTAGACATGTTAAAACGTGCCGCGTTCGTCCACCGTTGCCATGACAACCGGTCGCTAAGGCGCCTAGTAACCTTGCCGAGCGCACTCGATCGCACCCGAGAGGCGCACGGCAGCTCGTCGCCGCCCGCGCGCCTCGCTAGTCTAACTCGCGCCTACCTTTGACATGTACGCGTCCCGCGATTGTCACGGGCATTGTTTTTACATAATATAGTTTGTCTCGTGAATCCTAAATGTGTTTTCTTACAAAGAACCTGGTTACACTGGCGTCCCAACTAGTGGCCCGAGAAACTATATAGTAGTGTATGTACTTACTGTGTGGTCTGTGGTGACGTAATCGCGTCGTACTCGTAACCGGCATTTTTTGAAAATGCCTCGCGGTACACCGGCTGCTAGTGAGACTCGAAACGAAGGAATCGAGGAACGTATCGCGTCATTGTTGGCCTCTTTTGCGCACGCTCAAGCTGAAGCCAACAGAGAGTTGGTGGAGTCTTTTTTGGGCTCGCGCGCCAACCCGACGGATGTACCTACGTTCCCATCACCTACCCTGTCTGCGAATGGACAACCTGCCGGTAACTTTGCTAGGTGCCTAGCAAGGTTTAATGGAGCAGGATGTTCGGAGAACCCGGAGATCCTGGAGGCATTCATTGACTCGGTGAAGGTATTTAAGGAGTGCGTCAACATATCGGATGATCACGCACTGAAGGGGTTGCCGATGCTCCTTGAAGGAGAAGCAGCTCTGTGGTTCAGAGGCGTCAAATCGACGATTACGTCATGGGATGACGCAATTTCTAAACTTCGTGGAATGTATGGCGTTCCCCGGCCCCCGCATAAGATATTCCGAGAAATCTTCGCGGCAGAGCAAAGGGAAGAACGAGCAGAGGTTTTCATTGCCCGCTTACGCGCGAAATTCACGAGATTGCCATATGCCGTGGACGAACGGATGCAACTTGACATGATTTATGGTCTTCTTCGTAGAAATATACGTGAACGCGTAGCGCGGGATAAATTTACTAGTGTCGATGAACTCTATGAAAAGGCTAGAATCGTAGAGGAATCTTTATCCGAAATCGTACAAAGTGTGCCTACTAAAACCGTTCTGCAAAGTGCTACGCATATGAATAACGTCGACGAAGCCGCGCGCGAAGCTAGCTTAACGCCGTCGCAGGGCGTGGCGCGCGGAAACTCGTGCGTGACGGTGCGCCCGACCGATCGACTCGGCGGGGCAAGCGGCGCAGGCGGCGGGAGTCGGGGCTCTGACGTCACCGCCAGGCCGCCGTCAACTTTTACACAAGGGCCTATGGACTCACGTACGGTAAACGTTACTACCAATACGAAAGGTAAATTGTTTTGTGTTTATTGTAAGCGTGGGGGTCACGGGGTCGATTCTTGTTTACGTTTAAAACATAAGAGTGAATCGGGGACTCCGGCTAATAATAACAATAGTCCGTTGTTGTGTTACAAGTGTAAACAAAGGGGTTTCATTCGATCGGACTGTGAGCGGTGTAACTCCTTTAGTTCGTGCGATGTTTACAGTGATAATCGTGACAATGATCGTAATAATGATAAATCGTGCGATGTGTTTAGCCCTAAGGAAAATTTGTCTACTCTGCTTAGACCTAAGAAAATTTTTCCTACTCGTGGTCATAGATCAATAATGTCAAAGAATAACAAAATTTTATGTGACAACGAATGTTTGTCTCTCAGAGACAATGCGTCTGACAATGATTGCCTAACTAATAGTCATAGAGCAATGATGTCACAGAGTAAGGATAATATAGATTATCCTGCCTACGAAAATTTGTCTCTCAGAGACAATATTTCGGAAAATGTTTATGTAACTGATAGTGTGCAGTCGGACTTGGTAGCTGCGTCTACCATTTCAGCCTCGAGTGGGGAGGCGACGGGCAGCGGTGATCGTCCGATTCTCGATATTGTGATTAATGGTTGCCATGGTACCGGTCTGATTGACACCGCCGCAAAGCGTAGCATTGCTGGCTTTAGGCTTTACGATTGGTTGCGAAATACACATCACTCGTTCCGGAATAGTGAAATGACAGTAAGGCTCGCGGATGGGGTCGTGCGTACCCTCGAGGTCAAACTCGCGGACGTACAGGTTAAATTAGCCCAGACTGACGTAACGGTGCCTATTACGTTTATCATTTTCACTCATTCGCGTACCAATGATACACTTCTAGGTATAGATTTCATACGTAAAGCGCGATTGGTAATTAACATAGATTCGAACAGCTGGTTCACGGCCGATCGTCCTCACACGGTTTATCCGTTGCGGTGTGAGTCCTCGCGTAACTTCGTGGGATGTGCCTCCGCGAATGTGCTTAGAGTGGACGAGGGCCCTAAGCTGTCACCTGCTGAGCGTACTGAACTCGCATGCCTGATTGACCAGTACAACGACGTCTTCGAAGAAGGTAAGGGACCAACTCCGTTTGCGGAACATGCCATTGACACCGGTGACCACTCACCAGTTGCCGTGCCGCCCTATCGCCTCACTCCTGCCAAGAGAGCCGTTATGGAGAAGGAACTCGATAAGATGTTGAGCGACGGAATTATTGAGGAGTGCGAGTCCGCGTGGGCTGCTCCGGCCCTATTAGTACCAAAGAAAGATGGTTCGTATAGGTTTTGCGTGGATTATCGTAAGTTAAATGCCATCACCAAAAGTGATTCCTATCCCTTACCTGTAATTGACGATCTGCTACAGTATACTGGGAAAAGTTGCTTCATGAGCACCATCGACCTTCGGGCTGGGTACTGGCAAGTATGTGTTCGGAAGGAGGACCAAGATAAGACGGCTTTTGTCACTCCGTTCGGGGTTCATCGATTTAAGCGCATGCCGTTCGGGTTGCGGAACGCTCCCGCTACTTTTCAGCGGCTTCTTGACAGGTTCAAGTCTGGCGCTTCCCTTAAAGATGTCACTCTTCTGGGATACATTGATGACCTGATCGTGATCTCTGACAGCTTCACTAAGCATCTTCAGGATCTTCGTGCTGTCTTTGAGCGACTTCGTGTCTTCAGCCTCCAAGCTAACCGCGACAAATGTGTATTCGCGCGGGAAAGCGTTAAGTACCTCGGACACGTTATTTCATCAGAAGGTATTGCGCCGGATCCAGATAAGGTACGTGCCATTCAAGATATGAACCAACCAACGTCGGTGAAGCATATCAAGAGCTTCTTACAGACCTGTTCGTGGTTCCGTAAGTTCGTGCCAGGGTTTGCGAAAATCGCACAACCACTAACGATGCTTACTAAGAAGGATCAAGCTTGGATTTGGGGAGAAGCCCAAGATCAGGCTTTCAAAGAACTTAAGCGGTTACTTACCTCCACGCCAATTCTTATCCAACCGGATTACAGCCAACCCTTCGTTCTGAGGACAGATGCTAGCAGCTACGCACTCGGCGCTGCTTTACTCCAGGGGGAGTCAGCTCACGAGGAACGCCCAATAGCATATGCCAGTCGTCTTCTCACGGCAGCTGAGCGCAACTACTCGACCACAGAGAGGGAAGCCCTTGCGGTGGTGTGGGCCTGCGAGAAGTTCCGGGGCTACATTGATGGACACCCGGTACGCGTTGGTAGCGATCACCAGCCGTTGAGGTGGCTTCTTACCCTTAAGTCACCCACAGGTAGGTTAGTTCGCTGGGCGATGCGGTTGCAAGCTTTTGATCTTCAAGTGGAGTATACACCCGGAAAGCTAAACGTCCTCGCTGATACGCTCAGTCGACCGCCTTGTGACGGACAGACGCGGGAGGCTTGCGATGTCTGCACGGTAATTGTAGAGACGCCTCATTGGAATGCAACGTCCGTACGAGAGTCTCAGTTAGCCGATCCGGAAGTGGCTAAAATCATTCAAGGATTGGAAGGTAAGGAAGAAGTTGCAATCAGCACCTGGACAGGAAGAGGATACCATATGTGCGGAGGAGTTCTGTACCGCTATACGGACGATGATACCGAAGAGCCCCAGCTCGTCGTGCCTGAGGATTTGAAGAAGCCGGTTATGGTGGAATGTCACGACTCTGCCACTTCGGGTCATGGAGGTATAGAAAGAACTCTCCATCGTATCTCCCAACGATTTTACTTCCCAGGTATGCGACGCTATGTGACCGAGTACCTTAAGACTTGCATAGAGTGTCAGCGTTATAAGCCTAGCAACCAGAAGCCAGCCGGCTTGTTGCAAACACCTGTGCCGTCTCAGCGGTTTGAGGTGTTAGCCGTGGATCTCTTCGGACCATTGCCCAAGGGGCCGAACGGTGAGAGATGGATACTAATCGTAGAGGATACCGCTAGTAGGTGGGTGGAGCTCTTCGCTCTCATTGATGCTACTGCTGAAGCTTGTGCTAAGGTGCTCATTGAAGAAGTGTTTCTCCGATTTGGCCTGCCGCGCAAGCTAATCTCAGACAATGGGGTCCAGTTTGTTGCGGATCTAATGCAGCAGGCCATGTTCGTCCTAGGAATTAAGCAGAGCCTAGTCCCACTTTACCATCCAGAAGCAAACCCGGTGGAACGAAAGAACCGGGACTTGAAAGGTCAGTTAGCCCTCCTTGTAGGGAATGAGCATCGACAATGGGCTGAGGCTTTACCGTTCATACGGTTCGCCTTGAACACCTCCATATGTAAGTCCACTAAGCATACGCCGGCTTATCTCACTTTTGGCCGAGAGCTGCGATCGCCAATCACCGCCCAAAGTGATCTTCGCGCGATAATTGAGGCCGAGAACTTCGTGCCGCAAATTACGCCCTACTTGCGGAAAATGGCCCAAACTTTGTGCTCGACGAAAGAGGCCATCGAGCGGGAACAGGATAGCAGCAAAGCGAGTAAGGACCAAACTCGACGTCTCTCGGAGGACTATGTGCCAGGGGATCTGGTCCTCTTACGCAGTCATGTGCTGAGTGATGCCCGGAAAGGTGTCACATCCAAGCTCGCTCCTAAACGTGATGGACCCTACGTCATAAGCAAGAAAATAAGTCCCACGACGTATCTACTGGCCCACTGTGGGAAACCGGAGGACGTACTGGGTAAGTACCACACCGTAGATCTGCGTCGTTACCACGCGCGCGACGACGATCGGCCGGAACCACTCCGTCCCCGAAGACAACGGGGTAGACCGCGGAAATTTCCTGCCTAACCTTTTTTTTTTTTTTTGCTTGTTTCACCTGTTGTGAGGGCACAAAAGCCAGGTGAAAAGGGGGAGCCTGTGGTAGACATGTTAAAACGTGCCGCGTTCGTCCACCGTTGCCATGACAACCGGTCGCTAAGGCGCCTAGTAACCTTGCCGAGCGCACTCGATCGCACCCGAGAGGCGCACGGCAGCTCGTCGCCGCCCGCGCGCCTCGCTAGTCTAACTCGCGCCTACCTTTGACATGTACGCGTCCCGCGATTGTCACGGGCATTGTTTTTACATAATATAGTTTGTCTCGTGAATCCTAAATGTGTTTTCTTACAAAGAACCTGGTTACAAGGCTTTATTTAATTAATGGTAGTCTCCTAATTCATTAAAAAAGTCATTCGTTATTATGTTATGTTCGTTTATAATGTATGATTCATAAAATACTTTTCACTAGGTTAAGAGATTGGTGAATGTGATCCGGGATCTTGTATTAATACTACTTTTAGTAGGTGGGTCGGTTAATTATCAGATATTATCATACCGCATATAATATTATCTGAACTTCATTAAGTGCATCATTTTAGTTAAATTGTGATGGTTCACCTTGTGACGTTGGGGGTCGGTCAGTGGTGAAGAGATTAAAGAAACACCCCAAAGTCAACACAAGAATTTATTTAGTAGTAAGTAGGTAGGGTCGTGAGTTTTCGCTGGCGTCACTACAGTCTCTAAGGCTTGCAGTAGGCGGTACTTCCCTGCTGTGCCGTGCGGTGACGTCCCGGAGGTAGCGGGACCCGGCGAGATGGTCTTCGAAGGAGGTGGAAGATGCGCTGGTTGGTGCTCGGTGGCAGGCCGCCGGCCAGGTGCGGAGAGGTTCGTGGCACCAGAAGAGGGTGCCGCGAGGTGCGCCTGGAGGTTCGTGACACCAGGAGAGGGTGCCACGAGTAAGCGTGCCTGGCGTAGACCAAAGGAGCACAAAGAACTACCGGGAATCTTGAGGGGTACCGAGAATCTTGAGGGTCACAGTGAACCCGTATAACGGGTTTACAAGATCACCGTAGTAGTTGGTAGTGCGGTACAGGGATATTGTGTTCCTGTATTCCCAACAGGAACACGTTACCTTTAGATATGTTCACTGCGACGCGTCTGACGTGAAAAAACGATTCCAGCGTCACCCTAACCCTTCCTGCGCACGCGCCGCGTGGCAGAGGTGCCCTCCTGCTTCAAGCGGCCGCACGGGACAACTCGTCTAGGACGTAGTGGTGGCGGGTAACATTGTCCGTCAGTATTATGTCATGCTTTGAATTATTTATTTAAAAAAATGTAACGCCTTCACAACGTTACAACCTTGTTCATAATATCATTGATAATAATTATCAGCTTAAAACATGGGCAGTTATCGAAAATTTGATAATTTACATCGAGGTAACGTCGAATGCAACCGCGTGTGATAACTGATAATACCTACTAATAAAAGAATAAACATTTTTATTTATATAACAATTGGTTTCATTTACACTTAAAAACATGCTTCCTTAAACACGCATACATACATACAATTGTAAAACAATACTACTTTTAATACAATCAAAACTTTTCGATTCTAATAAATGCCAATACTTTATTCTCTCTTAGCATTTATAGCAATCTCTTTAACTTTGCTTCTGAGAATTTTTCCTGTGGATGTATAGGGTAGATTGTCAAGAAATATCACACCTCCTCGCAGTTCCTTGTTTTTCGATAGATTTCCTGAAAAGTAATTATAACAGAAATTGTGTTTACAACTTAGTTACACAACAGCCTCAAGTCAATTTGGTTCCAGACTATGTAAACTAGCTGACGCCCGCGACTTCGTCCGCGTGAATTTAGGTTTTTTGAAATCCCGTGGGAACTCTTTGATTTTCCGGGATAAAAAGTACCCATGTGTTATTCCAGGATATTATCTATCTCCATTTTGAAGGAGTAACAAACATACACACACACATACACACAAACTTTCGCCTTTATAATATTAGTGTGATAAATAAATCTTTATTTAGGGCAACTAGTTAGTAAACAATTTTAATTCTTAAACCTAATCAGTAAAGTGTGTGAGGAATAGAAACAGTTAAAAATTTACATCTACAATAATTGTAGCCTCACCAACACTTAAACAATGTGTTTAGGCATTGGTGAGTCCATCTTATTCGCAAACATATTCAGGATGCGGTTGTTACTTGAGCGCAATCTTGTCAGCGGTGATGACTTCTTCCACATGATGGCAAGGAAGTCATCAGTCCACTCCTCTGCTAATATACCTGACGCTGAACAAAACCAACCAACCGATAAAGTTGTGTGTAAAAATGTCTCACTTATTATTAAATCCTTTATCTCTTGTGCGGTGACATTCGAGTCTCCTTGTCTCACCACACAAGCAACTGGTCTCTGACCATCAACAGGATCCTCGACGCCGACCACGCAAACATCTTTCACACCAGGATGTCTGTTTATTACTTCCTCTAATTCTGCTGGATATATCTGTAAACGCAGTTAAATATATCTTCAAAACGGTTGTAACTTGCAATAATTGTTCGCTTTTTAAAGTATATTAATTCTTCATCGAAAAGAATCTAAGTTTCTTAAAAATCCCTTTGATTTTACTTACGTGAAAGTTTCGGTACTTCATTAAGGTTTTGCATCGGTCAACAAAATAGTAGTTATTGTCTTCATCGCGGTATAATAAATCTCCCGTTTTGTAGAAGCCGTCTTCTGTAAACCACTTTTCTGTTTCTTCTGGATCATTGTAATAACACTGTAATAATTAATATTTTTCTTTATAATGATAAAGATAATGTAATATAATATAATATAATATAATATAATGACTGTGGTTGCTTTGCGTTGCAAAGTTTGTGCTCGGAGTAGGTACGACAATTAGTGCAACGGTCGCGTTTGATTCGCTGACCGAACCGCCGACCTACGTGTTTCATATGTTACACTAGAAGATGCCCGCGGCTTCGCCCGCGTGGATTTCGGTTTTTTAAATCCCGTAGGAAGTCTTTGATTTTCCGGGATAAAAAGTAGCCTATGTGTTAATCCAGGATATTATCTATCTCCATTCCAAATTTCAGCCAAATCCATTCAGTAGTTATGCGTGAAAGAGTAACAAACATACACACACACACACACACACACACATACAAACTTTCGCCTTTATAATATTAGTGTGATACTGACCGAAAAACCAGGTCCTTTAACCAATATTTCACCAGTAACGTTGGGTTCCTTTATTTCCACACCAGTATCTGGATCCACCAACTAAAAGGCGAACATTAAAAGTTGTTAAAAATTAATTTAGAATTATTTAGATAGTAAAAGAAATCGAAGATAACCAGAATGTTGGAAAAGACGCTTTCCCCAGCGATAAAAAAGGCATAATAGTGTACCTTAATACTATACATATCTCCAGGCCTTCCACAAGAGCCGGGAGGTCCGAATACGTTCGGAACTAGGACTGACCCAATTGATTCCGTTTGACCATAAGCTTCCACGAACATGCAATCACTGGCAAGAAGTTTCTGGAAAAATACAATTTTTAAAATAAATTGTATTATAGAATTACTTATACCTACTGTCAAAAAGGCGCCAAATTGAGAACCTCCTTTTTTTGGAAGTTTTCTTTTATTTACAGGCTTTTACCGATTCATTATTAGTCGCTTATTTTTTTTTATTCGATCGTTTTATAATTCCCCATATATACAAATCACTGTGTGCGTACCTACTGTACTAAACAGTAGACAGATACCAGCGTAATCATAAAAAATCAGAAATACCTTGAATCCTGCTTTAACATCTAGATAAAGTTTAGATCCTGTACCAGTGATGGTTTTGAAGCAAGTTAGATCGACTTCACTATGTCGAGCTAACAGGGATCCTATGTGTGCAGGGCTTAACAGAGCTTTTTCGGGCTGTAAAATACAACAAGCTATTAGCAAAAAGTCTTTGAGGTGAATGATGATGTTAGAGTTTGAACGCGCTTGCTAAAATTTGCCTATTCTCTCTTCCTTTGAAGATATTTTAGGTTATAGACACGTGGCAGTAAACACGGACACTACGGGAGCATCCGAGACCTTAGCGAAACGTTGAGCAAAAACGTGCCATGCGAGAATATTTTCTATCGATCATAATATTGCAAGAATACTAACATTCGCAGTTTCTTTCTGTTCTATGGTAGAAAAGTAAAAGAGCAATAAGATTTTAAAGTTCCTAAGCACACTCTCCAAAGTGTATCCGATAAAACACCGAAGTTACAGCAACTTACTTTATATTTGTTGATCATGTCTATAATGTTGTCATAGTTATCTGGATTGGAAGTTTGTAGCCTTATACCTCCTGAAGTGGCCACAATTATTGGCGAAAAGAAGAATGATATCCAATTCACTGGGGACAAGACCAACGTTGTCTTGAGGCTTCTGAAATCGACCAATTTGCAGGCGATTAGATTTAGCAAATTATTATAATGTCGCAAGTATCTATTTTGGCTATGCTGGCTGCCCGAAATAAGTTAAGTTTATGATATTTTACGGACTTTTATACGAGACCTAATTAATGCTAGCTGCATTGTTACACACTACAATAACCAAAGAAGTAGAACGGCTATGATTTCATGTAAAACTATAGATCTCTTATAGAGATAAGTGCTTCCCTGTCCACTTTTTCTTTCTTTTTATTTATATTGTAACAACTTTCTGGTACAAATAAAAATAAAAAATAATGAAATAAGATTTATAAGCTTAGGTATTTTTTATATTCTTTAGGTTTATTGTTTCTTATTATTGTACGACTATTGTTACCGGTGCACACTGTGACTGCCCGTAAATTTAGAGAGAGATACACGAGAGCTATAATTTGATTGTGTAATTCTGTAGGTGGTCCTTTTAACAAATAAAAAAAAATATTGTGAGATGAATAGTGATATACATAAAGGTATAAATAAGCAATCAAAAGAATCTTACGGATCTTCGGCCTTTCTGAAAAAGTGGATTTTTGTTAGCAACGGTTTATTTTTAAAGGCCGCAACCTTTAATTTTCCCGAAGTACCACTTGTGCATATAAGAAAGGGGTATACTTTATCTAAGTCATACTCCGCCACCCTGCAATGGAAAGAAAGTAATGTCAATATTTATTACTAAGTAAGTAAATTGACAAAAAGCGGTGATAGCCAAGTTATTCCGAATTCCATGTTTGTGATCTAAGCCCTCTAACCTGTCTGTCGACGGAGGTTGATTATCGACGGACTTCATTAATATTAGGTACTAGCTGATGCCCGCAGCTTCGCCCGCGTGGATTGGTCAGATCCCCTGCAGCATCAGGATTGAAGAGTTGAAATCCAAATTTTTTATGAAACAATGTCGCAAAGTTCTCTATCGATTAAAAAAGAAATGACGCAAATCGGTTCAGAAATCTCGGAGATTTCAGTGTACATAGGTAGAAAAACACAACTCCCTTCTTGAAAGTCGGTTAAAAAAGTAGCCTATGTTACACCCTGGTCAATCCTCTACTTGTATGTGAAAATCCCGTTAAAATCGGTTCAGCCGTTCCGAAGATTAGCCTTTTCAAACAGACAGACAGACAGACAGACAAAAATTTTAAAAACGTGTGATTCAGTTATGGTATCGTTCAAATAACCATATGACCTTAATATGTGGTAGTTATTTCGAAATTACAGACAGACACTCCAATTTTATTTATTAGTATAGATTAAATATTTAGATTCGTAATCAAGCCATCACAGGTTCACTGCTGACCACGGGTCTCCTCTCAGAATGAGAAGGCGTTCGTCACAGTCTACCACGCTAGCCAAGCGTGGATTGTGGATTGGCAGACTTCACATGGATGCATTTGAAAAATTATGGACAACTCTCAGGCATACAGGTTTCCTCACGACTTTCTTAGCTCACCGTTAAAATCAAGTGATATTTAATTACTTAAAAAGGGCATACGAGTAACTCTGAAAAGTTCGAAAGTTAGAGGTGCGTGGCCGGGATCAAACACCCGACCTCCCGGTTAAGAGACGGACGTCTTAACCACAAGGCCATCACGGCTAACTATTAGTTAAAAAAAAAAATACTCGCTATTCTTTAAAAAACTTACGTACTTAAAATCCTCTACAGGGTCCAATGCCTCGTACATGTCTATAAACTTTTTCATCGTACATTCTCCTTCATCGAAAGTCACCAACTTAACGTCCAGTTTAAGATCCTCTGCAGCCTTTGCGTATGTGTCGTACGATTCATTTTGGCAAAACGCTATCTTCGGTCTCGTTATCTCAAAGAGTGCTCGCATTTCGTCTAAAAGCAAATGGACAAGAGTCTACTATAGAAGGGAGATATCCTTAGAAGCATGAGATGGTTGATAGAATAATAGTCGAGCTGCTCACTGAGGGCTTCTTTAGCCAGAGAGATAGACGTGGTTTTACATTTTCACGTATAATTTTAGTAGAGTAGGTGTAAGTAAGGTACGAGTAACTGCGCTGTTAAATCCATACCCACTGATATTATGAATTCGAAAGTGTGTCAAGACGATAACTTTCGCATTTGAATCGTGAAAAGGTAACGAACAACAAAAGACACTCTTGATGAAATATGGAAAAGAGATAACTTGCATCCTGGAAATAAATGTATTATAGGATATTTTCATGCCGGATAAAAAAAATTGAATCCGCAATTTCTGCATGAAAACGAAATCGCTTATTACCTCTAGTAGGTACTATACCACGTAGACTTATGGCTTACCATATTTGAAGTACGGATCGACGCCAACAATCGGCAAACCGTTGAAGAGTGCTGCAAAGTGCGGTATGCAAATATCCAGATGGTTAGGACCACCGATGGCCATCACATCACCCGGATTTAATCCATATGCTCTCAGTGCTTTCGCTAAACTGATGGATCGCTTTAATACTGATTCGTAACTCTCTTCTGCACCAGTTGCTGCATCTATCTGGGTTTAGAAAAAACACATAAGTGTAAATTAAAAATTTATAACACCCCTGACAGTGAAGGTTACAGTAACTAGAAAAGAGCTGATGACTTTCAAACGGCTGAACGATTTTCTTGGATTATAGCTAAGAACACTCCCGGGTCTCGATCAAGCCACCTTTCAAACAAAAAAAAACTAAATTAAAATCGGTTCATTAGTTTTGGAGCTCCGATGCCACAGACAGATGCTCAGATACACAGATACACACGTGAAACTTATAACACCCCTCTTTTTGGGTCGGGGGTTAATAAAACGGATCTGATCCACACGCAAAATAATGAAACAAATAGGTACAAGATAATGGAAGATCTTATATCATAGAGGTAGAGACTTGGTAGAGACCTGTTTGTAGGTGCACCATAAAAATATTCCTCTAAGTACCTACCTAGTAGATAATTGAGAATGCAGTAAAACGAAATAAGTAGATAAAAGTAATATTCCTCAATAAAAGCATCGTCAATATAAGTGGCTTAAGACAAAGAATTCAAACGATTAGATAAACTAAATAAGTAGATAGGTATGTTTGTTTGGTGATAATTAGGGTCAACTGGTCAATTTCTGGATGCACGATGGCTTGGACTAACCTTAAATCATTTGTGATTTTGTAACCAATTTTCTAGGGATCATCATAATCATCACGATCAACGCATAGCTGGCCCACTACTGAGCACAGATCTTTTCTCGGAATGAGAAGGGTTAAGGCCATAGTCCACCACGCTGGCCAAGGGTGAATTGACAGACTTAACACACTTTTGAGAAAATCATGGAGAACTCTCAGGATGCAGGTTTCCTCACGATTTTTTTCTTCACCGTAGGCGAGTGATATTTGATTGCTTAAAACGTATATACGAGATAATAATATAGGTCCGAAAGTTAGAGGTACATGCCCGGAATCGAATAGGTGGCGGACGTTTTAACCACAATGTCACGGCTCAATTTACTAGAGATAGATACTTAAGCATAATTTTTTTTTCGTATTATCCTTGATTTTAGATTTAAAATAACATAATCAAAATATTTTGCTTTTAATAAAAAAATTATTTCCTAAAAATTTAATGGAAATCTGAGTTAGGTAAGCTGATAATGTGAATGGAACCAAAAATAAGACTTAATAATTATTATCTATCTATCTAAGCAAGTACGTAGTAAGTTCTGTTTAAGTTGTAGGTAGTACGAGAATTTTCATATTCGTACCTACTTACGAAATACGAATGAGAAATAGATTAAACGAGAAACATGAAAAACAATGACCAGAACTAAAAATAAATCTTGGAACTGAAATCAAAACCTATTTATATCTAAAGTACTTGTATAAATAAAATAAAGCAAACCTGACAAACACGATCTGTATGGAGACTCAAACTCTCGAAAGCTAAATGTCCGAAATGGTAGTTAGGGGGATATTCTGTAGAACTCATTGTAAACAAGAGGTTGCTCACTTTCACTTCACTTGTATCTCGAATTCACAATGCTCATGCAGTGACTAACTACTCCCACGACTGAGTCCCGCAACAGTTATCAGATAAATAATATTATGGACGATCGCCAGTGCGGTACGACTAGTGTTAGTAAAATTATCAAGGGTTGTTGCACTTTTACGCGCTTTTATTATTTAGTTGTTCTCTAGAACTTAGTTAAAGCTATCGAGCTTTAACTTGGTTTTAAGAGGGCTCTCTCCGTCACTCGTTTCATACAATCGTAGTTCCAATTTCATTTGAATATTAAGCAAAAGACCATGAAATTTTGCAGGCATATTCTAGAAACTAATATCTATGTCTGTGGTTTTCCAGATTTCTGTTAAAATATTCGGTTTCAAAGTTACGCGGTCTTAAAAATTTTCTTACAAATCTTTGAGTCCCTGTAATTTTAAAACTTCATATTTTTAGAAAAATCTAAAACACCACAGACACAGATATTAGTTTCTAGAAAATGTCTGCAAAATTTCATGGACTTTGGTTGCTTAATATTCAAATGAAATTGGAACTACGATTGTATGAAACGAGTGACGGATAGAGCCCTGTTAATGAAAATGGATAATTTTTATCATCGACGTAATGCCGAATGGAACTGTGTGTGACAAGTGATAACTGATAACACCAATAAAAGAATAAACGTGTTTATTTATATATTCAAATGGTATCATTTTTAATATGAAAAAGTGCTTCGCATACATACATTTAGGCTAAAACGTACATTGATTACAATTAGGTACCAAGGTATTATAAACTTAGGAATTCTAAGAGAGAATAAATGTTTGCATCTTATGTACTTTTAACAAAATAATTTATTATTTGGAACAAATGCCAACATTTATTCTCTTTTAGCATTCATCATAGCTATCTCTTTAACTTTGCTTCTTTGAATTTTCCCCGTAGATGTATAGGGTAGACTGTCGAGAAATATCACACCCCCTCGCAGTTCCTTGTTTTTCGATAGATTTTCTGAAAAGTAATTTTACAGAAATTACGATTCAAAATTAAGATGACAATATAGAAATTACAAGTACACTCTAAGACGGAAAGGGCCAAGAGGCGCAAATATGAAAATGAAGAGAATAATTTCATATTTGTGCCTTTTGGGGAGGAGACCATGGGTTCGTGGGGGGAGAATGCCAGATTCTTTTTTAAGGACCTGTCATCCCGTCTTGTAGAATCCACGGGTGACCGGAGGTCTGATCGTTACTTTGGTCAGCATATTAGTCTGGCCATTCAACGAGGTAACGTAGCCCGCGTTCTGGGTACCCTGCCTCGTTACAGTGATTTGGATGACATTTTATAGAAATTGTTGATAATTTTAAAGTTAAAAGCCGATTCACACCAAGCACGTACACTTGACAGGCGCGTAGTGACGTGCGTGAATCCGCAGACATAACTGCACGCATTACGTCTACGCGAACGCTCATGCCAAGCAAATGATATGCCATATCTCATACAGTTCCATACATTACAAGTTTACAACGCAATGGTACGCGCTACGTCTACGCTTACGCGTCCTGTGTGGCCGGCCGGCGCCGGTCCAAACGCATTTGCAACGCAATATGAAAAAATCTCACTTATTATTAAGTCCTTTATCTCCTGTGCGGTGACATCAGAATCTTCTTGTCTCACAACACAGGCTACTGGTCTCTGACCATCAACAGGGTCGTCGATGCCGGTCACGCATACGTCTTTCACACCAGGGTGCTTGATTATTAATTCTTCTAATTCTGCTGGATATATCTGTAAAAGCAGACAAGTTTTACAAGGGTAACAATAATTGGCTGCTTTATTTTCTACTAGCTAGGTGATCCCCTGCAACTTTGTCTGTCTAGATTTAGGTTTACAAAAATGTTTTTGGATCTCTTTCATTTTCTGGTATAAACTTCGTATCGGGCCAGTGCCCTCCGTCCAACCACCGCAGCTGGAATCCTTTGGGGGTCCAATGCGTGAGTAATACTATCATGAGTGGTTACATATTAAAAAAAAAAACCGACTTCAATAATCACAAACACTAAAAATAAAATAAAATAGAAATCTAAGCGTGAAGGTAAGGTTTTTAAAATGAATTCTGCTCACATGGTAGGCTCGGTATTTCATTAAAGTTTTGCATCGGTCAACGAAGTAGTAATTGTTGTCCTTATCGCGGTATAATAAATCTCCCGTTTTGTAGAAGCCGTCTTCTGTAAACCACTTTGCTGTTTCTTCTGGATCGTTGTAGTAACACTGTAATTAATAATAATAAATTATTTATTTATGTAAACATCTTTATTGCTTATTTCACACTTAATATTATAAAGGCGAAAGTTTGTGTGTATGTGTGTGTGTGTATGTTTGTTACTCCTTCACGCAAAAACTACTTGACGGATTTGGCTGAAATTTGGAGTGGATATAGATAATATCCTGGATTAGCACATAGGCTACTTTTATCCCGCAAAATCAAAGAGTTCCCACGGGAATTCCGAAAACCCTTAATCCACGCGGGCGAAGTCGCTGGCATCGGCTAGTATGATATTTACGTGTATGTATTTACGTGTTTTACATAGTATGTTACCTACTGACCGAAAAACAGGGTCCTTTAGCATACATTTCACCAGTGACGTTTGATTCCTTTATTTCCACACCAGTATCTGGATCCACTAACTAAAAAACAAACATTAAAATTTAAGGCTAACTACATACATAGTCACTACAATGTCGCGGCGATAAAGTAGCAAAAGTGTCGCCGTAGAAATCAATATAGTCAAAGATTTTCAATAAATAAATAAATTTTGATGGAAATCGATGGTTCGAATGGATAAATTTTGATGGAATAATAATATATACGAGTTGGTAGCTTTTAATTATTATTTTTTATATTTATTTCTTCCTATAACTTTATTTTCTTATCTCAATTACGACATCCTTCATTTTTTAAACTGGATGATTAATCTTCCACCATAGAAATAAAAACGTTTTGTTAAACATTTTACGTGCTAAGGACAACCGTTGGCTCAGCTGACACCCAGAGCATAACACTGCTCGGAGGGAAAATTTCCTTATTGATACGGTCTAGCAAACAGACACCTCTCCTGTACATTCTTAAATATGAAAATTTGTAATAAAATATGTATATTATGGAACCCGACACTTTCAGGACTTTGTCGCTGCGATATTGTGGGCTTGTAAAAAAATTTGATCAAATCAGAATCTTGGAAATGAGCAATTACTTATTATTCGTTTTTAACAAACTGTCAACCATTGAAAAAAAAAAATGAGAATGGCAAAATACGTGTACCTTAATACTGTAGAGGTCTATAGGCCTCCCACAAGAGCCAAGGGGTCCGGAGATGTTCGGTGCTAGAACCGCCCCGATCGTTTCTGTTTGGCCATAAGTTTCCATCAATATGCAATCACTGGCAAGAAGTTTCTGGAAAACGTAGGTACAATTTATTTCAAGTTATAGAGTAGCAGCTGTAATTCATGTTAAAAACACATCGAATTGAGAACCACATCCTTTTTTGGAGTCGGTTAACTTAAAAAATGATTATATTTTTAACTGACTTCAAAAAAAACGTTTATTATGTTTCTTGCCTTTTTCCGGCAACACAAAAAATAGTACTAAGCTAACACAGCCGAATCGGGGTTACTCATGATTTAAACTGAATTAAAACTTGGTCGCGACTTGTGTTTTCTAGGTCGCGCAGAAGCGACCGCGACTGCGACCATAGTTGCGGTTGTAGTCGCCCAGTGCGCTGGCGACCTAATAGTAGCTACCCTATAGCGTACCTAATTATAAAATCTGAAATACCTTAAATTCTGCTTTAATATCAGGATAAAGTTTAGATCCTACAACATTGATCCTTTGGAAGCAAGTTAGATCGACTTCATTGTGCCGAGCTAACAGGCATCCTAAATTTGCAGGGTTGAACTGCGCTATTTCGGGCTGTAAAAACAATGACAGGCTATTAGCAAGACATCTTATGAAACAAGATCTAGTTTAAGAAGAAGTTAGAATTCGTCCTTTCTACGGTGAAACACACAGAATCTGGATACAAACATACATACCCACATACATACATACATACATAGACTGCTAAAATCATAACCCTTCCTTTTGTCTATGCCACAGTCGGGTAAAAAGTTACTTTTACTTACTCTATATTTATTGATCATGTCTATAACGCCGTCAAAGCTATCCGGATTGGAAGTTTGTAGCCTTATACCTCCTGAAGCAGCCACAGTTAATGGCACGAAGTTAGATGATGCCCAATTCACTGGGGACATGTGCAACGTCTTCTTGATGCCTCTGTTAGGTTGTATAGAAGTAGGCGTTACTTTGCGGAAGTCCATGATATACAACGAACCAAAAACTTAATTTGTTATAATCCGCTAAGCCGGACAAATTTCTGATTATTTATTACTAGATGATGCCCGCGACTTCGTCCGCGTGGATTTAGGTTTTTCGAAATCCCTTGGGAACTCTTTGATTTTCCGGGATAAAAAGTAGCCTATGTGCTAATCCTGGATATTATCTATCTCCAATATTCCAAATTTCAGCCAAATCCTTCCAGTAGTTTTTGCGTGAAAGAGTACAAACACACGCATACACACATACACACAAACTTTCGATTTTATAATATTAATTAGTGTGATTAGTGTGAAGTGTGATTGTGACATGTCTACTGATCTATCAACTTATTACTATAAAGAGCAATGAAAATAATCTTACTACTAAGTAATAATAGTATATGTAATCTTATCTTACGTTTCTTGGTCCTGAAATTTTTTGTACCAGTCAATTTTTATTAGTAACGATTTAGTGTTATAGGCCGCAACCTTCAACTTTCCCGATGTACCACTTGTGGATATAAGATAAGGATATATGTTATCTACGTCATACTCTGCCACTCTGCAATTAAAAGAAAGTAATCTGAATTAAATATATTATTCCCTAATCTTAAGTGATTCCCCTTCGCTTATAAAATTGTTTAGAGATCATATAGTTGTGATCTTGGGTCTATAACCAATTGCCTAACCAATTTTCCTAATGTTAATTGACTCCTTCGAGTTTAGGTCATTCATTAACGCCCGACCCAAAAAGAGGGGTGTTATAGGTTTGACGTGTGTATCTGTGTATCTGTCTGTAGCATCGTAGCTCCTAAACTAATGAACCGATTTAATTTAGTTTTTTTTTGTTTGAAAGGTGGCTTGATCGAGAGTGTTCTTAGCTATAATCCAAGAAAATCGGTTCAGCGTTTGAAAGTTATCAGCTCTTTTCTAGTTACTGTAACCTTCACTTGTCGGGGGTGTTATAAATTTTTCATTTACACTTGTTGATAATAACATTGATTGTTTATAATACCTATATGTAGTTTCTCTTGACTCTTGTGCTCCGGATGTGGGGATGTGCAACAGCTTCTTAGCTTGCCCCTTATCGGAGCAGGCGAGGAAGTTGTGTGAATTATTATTTGCAGTCCAGTAATTTTAGTGCGTATAATACTCACAAATAATGTTTTTTTTTAGTGATTAAGGTTTTATAAAAGTTGATTTACTCATGGGGGCGACATAATCACGAAGTGATTAAGCCCCATCACAAAATAAAGAATTAAAAAAAAAAGGACGTGTTATAACAAGGTAATCAAATGATACACCAGCTCATTTACATTCTACTAATTTTAAAAACTTACTTAAAATCCTCTACAGGTTCCAATTCCTCGTACATCTCTATAAACTTTTTCATCGTACATTCTCCTTCATCGAAAGTCACCAACTTAACGTCCAGTTTAAGATCCTCTGCAGCCTTTGCGTATGTGTCGTACGATTCATTTTGGCAAAACGCTATCTTCGGCTTTGTTATCTCAAAGAGCCTTCGCAGTTCGTCTAAAAATAAAAGTACAAGAGTCTACATAAATTGAATGTCATAAATTGAAAGTCTACATAAATTGATGGCATAATTTGAGTTTCGATTTATTGGAGTTGCATCGATACTCCTGCCGGCTACGCAGTCTAATTCCAAAGGGCTTGCAACTTTTAGTGTAGGTACACATCTATCTGGAATAGATTCTATGATAAGAGTCAGAACAAGTGTAAATTAAAAATTGATAACACCCCCGACAAGTGAAGGTTACAGTAACTAGAAAAGAGCTGATAACTTTCAAACGGCTGAACCGATTTTCTACTAAAATCGGTTCATTAGTTTAGGAGCTACGATGCCACAAACAGATACACAGGTACACACGTCAAACTTATAACACCCCTCTTTTTGGGTCGGGAGTTAAAAAAGGACTGTTGTCTCGACACTCGAAGTTTAAGAGGAAGCCCTTTTTTGGTGCATCGTCATCATGATCTCATCACCGTTTCACACCAAGGATTTGGAAATAGTCTACCACGCTGGGCAAGTGTGGATATGCAGACAGCATATATATTTTGAGAACATTATGGAGAGCTCTCAGGAGTGCAGTTTCCTCAAAATATTTTGCTTCATCGTTTAACGATGCTCGCTTTAAGCAAGTGATATTTAATTGCTTTTTAAACGCTCATAACTTCTGTTGAGTCCTACGACCACTTTTTTAAGCATCCTAGTTTGAATCGTGAGAGATAACAAAAAAACGATCTTGATGATGTTTGGAACAGAGATAACTTGCATCACACCAACAATAGGTAAACGGTGTAACCAGAACGCTAGCAAAAACGAAGGCAGGTAATAAGTAGTACTAATGATTAATGATAAGATACCACAAAAAAAAAACGAAAAAAAAATTTAAAAATCGTGTTTTTTTAAAAGTTCACTATTAATTGCAAATAAAACATCTGATTTACGGTAGAGGTCAACGAACGTTCCGTAAATAGGTCACTCGAAGTCAATGCCGCCTCGTAGGAGGGGCATTGACCCGAGTTTTGCACGCTAGACATTGCGGGTTTGAAAAATACTAAATCAAACTACAAGATAAGGCAAATGGTTATTGGCATTGGACAGTGTGAAGATAGCATAATAATATTTTTTGCTAACGTTCTGGTTACAGCTGTATACAAGACTAGCATTTGGCTTACCATATTTATAATACGGATCGACGCCAACAATCGGCATACCGTTGAAAAGGGCTGCAAAGTTTGGTATGAAAATATCCAAATGGTTAGGACCACCTGTGGCCACCACGTCTCCCGGTTTTAATCCATATGCTCTCAATGCTTGTGCTAATCTGATGGATCGCTTAAATACTGATCCATAACTCTCTTCTGCACCAGTTGCTGCATCTATCTGGATTCAGAAAAACACCGACCAACGATTATAAGTCGAATCTGATCCACACGCTAAACAATAACACAAATAGGTACCTAGACCTACAAAGAAATGGTAGATTCTATATCAGCGGTTGGCAACAGGCGGACCGCGCAAAAAAAACCATTTTTGTGATCTTTGACCTTAAATTATTTTTTTTACAAATGTAGGGATCGATGGGGACTTTTCACAATTCATTTATATTGGCGTTCCCAACATTCCTACCTATTTTTAACTCTATGCGAATTATTGTAAACTGTATTTCTGTATTGTCTATTTTATACTACTATAATATAATTTATATCCCTTAGTAAAAAATGTGCTTTAGATAAAACTAATTATTGATTTGCGATAAAAGCATCATCAATAGACTTTAGACAAATAACTCAAACGATTAGATAAACTATGCTAATTTCTTTTTAATAATAAGTAAATACCTACCTAAGTTTAATACAATTGTGCATTTTTTTTTTCATTAAACCCGTATTCCTTTTGATTTTCACATGGCATCGTTATTAAAAAAAATATGACAAACCTGACAAACACGATCTGGATGGAGACCCAAACGATTGAAAGCTATATGTCCGAAGTGGAAGTTAGGTGGATAATCTTTAATACTCATTGCAATTAGTAAATATTAAATGTTTCAGTTGTTCCTCGACCGCAAGTCAAATCAGAACTGGCACAAGCGCCCACAACATCACACACCGATATAGAGTTATATATTAGATTATAGAGAGTGTAAAATTCGCAGATAAAATGTAATATTTAATTGCCTACCTAATTGAACTTCCCTGGCTTCGCCCGAGTTGGCTTACCTATTCCATCCAAATATTGTGATAGGTAAGTATATAATATGTATACCCGGTATAAGATAAGATAAGATAAGGTAATTTATTTGCCAGAAAGTTTGTACAAGAAAGATGAAAATTTATAATTAGACGCCTTAACTTTCTACTAAATTAATAGTGTGAAAATATGTAAGGTAAACAAAAAAAATTAAATTAAATTAATGTCAAACAAAATTAGGAGTCAATTACATTACGTCTTTCATAAAAATCAGGAAATAGATATTACAATAGAAGAGATAGAACAAAGTAACAAAATATTATACTATGGTATTGATATTAGCCTCGAAGAACGCATTTACCGTGTAATAGCACCTATTTAAGAAAAGTTTGAATAGTTTTGATTTAAAATTGCTTATATTAAGTTTTTTTTTTTATTTATACAAGGAAATAGTTCCGAGGCGACGACGATGGGTCGGGCATTTTAAGCGAAGAGATGAATAAAATGCTACTCAAGTGGCGTTTCAATGCCAGCCTGCCCGTCGAAGGAGACCTGGTCGACCAACCAATACCTTAAGGAGGTCCATTGAAGCAGACCTAAAAAGAGTGGGACTCTCGTAGAACCATGTGAAGGCAGCAGCCACTGCTGCAGCCCAAGTTCCACGAAGGAATAAAAGGACTCCATCATCATCAAGTATAACTATATCTATAGTTTGTACTATAGGTATGCCAAGTTGCATTCGAAATTCAAATCCATTCAGTAGGTTCAGCGGCAAGCATGTAAGTACAGACAGACAGAGAAAAAATTAAAAATTCTGTTTTAGGCTCTACATGAAAATTCGATTAAAAATTTCAAATTATATAGAATGTACAGACATCTTCCAATTACCAATTTTATTATAGTATATAAGTATTAAGTAATTGGTAGATATCTATAGATAAGTAGTAAATATACAGACAGAGAGATACGAACAATAATATGCACCTAATACTTTGTGATAATATAATATGAAGTTTGTTATCTAATCATTTTAGATTTTTTCGTAAATGCAGTGTCCATAAATGTTACTTATTTCTTTGACTATGTTCAGATAAAGAAAATGGGTTGAATCATGGTAGGTATATGAAAAATATAAAAAGTATTTGTTTGTTGGTTTTTCCTTCAATCACGCCTCAACAGAGCGACGTGATTTTTTGTATAGATACAATATTATATACTTAAAGACCTGGACGTGGACATTGACATTTTAACCCACAAAACTCCTTTTTTAACCCCCGACCCAAAAAGAGGGGTGTTATAAGTTTGACGTGTGTATCTGTGTACCTGTGTATCTGTGTATCTGTCTGTAGCATCGTAGCGCCTAAACGAATGAACCGATTTTAATTTACTTTTTTTTGTTTGAAAGGTGGCTTGATCGAGAGTGTTCTTAGCTATAATCTAAAAAAATTGGTTCAGCCGTTTAAAAGTTATCAGCTCTTTTCTAGTTTTCTTGTAGAAAAGAAAATTAGATAACCCTTAGGTTCATAATATTTAAGTGTCAATTGAAAAATGTCAAGCTGTCAAGATGTACGTTGCCTAGGTACATAATTATTTATTTGAAAATGATGTTTTGGAAAACTCAGATACTTTGGATCGTAGGCGCGGAATAGTCCAAGAAAATCGGTTCATCCGTTTGAAAGTTATTAGCTCTTTTCTAGTTACTGTAACCTTCACTTGTCGGGGGTGTTGAAAATTTTTAATTTACACTTGTATGCCAGAAAATCAAAGAATTTTCACAAGATTTTCGAAAATCTAATTCAACGCTGACGAACTTTCGTCTATAAGTAGGTATTATCTATCTATTTAGTGAGAAATAAAAACCCTTCGCAAGTAGTTTTAATAATTTATTTATTAAACAAAATACAAGTTTAAATTATTTAATTTGCCTTCACGATGTTTTCAGCGAGCTCTTTGATTTTACTTCTACATAGTTTTCCTGTAGATGTGTAGGGTAGACTATCTAAGAATACGACGCCTCCACGCAGCTCCTTTTTTATCGATAGATTGCCTGAAAAAAAGAAAAGAAAGTACTTAGGTACTTTGCAACTCCCTGACAGGGCTTCATGTTGTAATATTTTTACGATGAATGCAAATAAAGAAAGAATAAAGAAAGAAATCTGGCTTTTTTTTATTTCTTTACAAGTTAGCCCTGGACTGCGATCTCATCTGGTGGTAAGTGAGGACGCAGTCTAAGATGGAAGCAGGCTATCTTGAAATGGATATGGCAGTTTCTATTTAAATTAAATCTGTGAAAATTATTGTTAAATGCAGGTAGTTACAAATTATGTGGAAAAATATCTCACTTGCTACTAAGTCCTGTATCTCCTGTGCAGTGACGTCAGAACCTTTCTCTCTCACCACACAGGCTAACGGTCGCTGGCCGTCGATGGGGTCGTCGATGCCAACTACACACACCTCCTTCACTCCTGAATGTCGGATTATTACTTCTTCTAATTCCGCTGGTATAACCTGTAACGTAAGTTTAAAAAAAAAAAAATGTTTAAGCCATGACCCCTTCTCCCCTTTCTCCTCCAAATAAGTGTAAAACTTGTGCTAGGAGTGGGTACGACAATAGTGCAACGGGTGGGATTTGAACCGCCGACCTTTCGGATTTCAGTCCGCTCCTTAACCGTTGAGCTATTGAGGTTATAAAAGGTTTGTTATAGTTTAACCTGAAGCTACGTGTGAACTATGTGTAAGTAAGCTCTTACATAGAGACTAGGTAGGTATAAGGTATCTTGGTATCTGCAACTCCTCAAAATGGTGACTGCGGCGGCGTATCGATACAAATGCAGCGCGGCATAAGAATCAGTTGGATAACTACATTTTCAAAAGGAGGAAATCCACAGCAGAGCTACAAACTATTCACCGCTTCGGAAAAATAGGCAAAATTTTGTCAAGATAACCGATAGTTAGATGTTCATAGCAGAACATAGACAAATTAAAATTTGCACAGTTGACAATCCTCGGTATGGGCCGATATATTATAAAATTCCAATTTCATATTGATTTCATTCCGAATCGATATTCCAAATATTAGACAAACAGATTTCACAAATGCTGAGTCATAGAAGTTAAAATGTCGAAGAAAATGGCCATGGGAAGTCTTCAAATAATTAAATTAAAGATAGGACTTACGTGAGAATTCCTGTACTTAATCAAAGCCTTAATTCGGTCCACAAAGTAGTAATTATTGTCCTCGTCGCGGTATAACAAATCCCCCGTTTTGAAAAAACCGTCCTCGGTGAACGCCTGGGCAGTTTCTTCCGGATCATTGTAGTATTCCTTTATTTACATGAAAAATAGTCATAAATAGTAGAAAGTAAATATTAAACCGCGGCAAAATTTGGTTTTAAGTAAAGTTAGTAGTTAGTAAAAAAAAATATAAAGCTTGGTTGAAACTGTGGCGAAATTCGCGCGGGAATCGTTATGCGCTAGGTAGTCGTAACTTGAAAATTGGTATTTTTGGCAAACAGCGCATAAAGATTTCATATTACACACTTTCCTATAGTTTTTTCCTACACTTGGGACTCTTGGCTTTACTAATATCTCAGAGAGTAAAAGAGACTCTAACTTTAAACCTGTACAGTGAATGATTTATTAATCTATCATTTTGATGATATGAAGTGAAAAGCGGTGTTGCGGGGTGACTCTATGCTGTCCCGTTATTGGTTCGTCAATCAAGGTTTCGTTTCCTGCGCGGAATAAAAAAAAAGTGAAAGCGCCCATGCGTTAATTCATCGCCTCCTCTGTCATCCAGAGCTCTTTCCCCTGACTCCAACAGTACAAGCCACCGACATTCATTGACGCAACCAACGCGAGCGATCACTTTCTGGATCCCACGCAGAATTCACAAAGCCCAAGTTTGCTACTAACCGAAAAACTGGTCCCTTTCACCCACATTTCACCGCTCACGTTTGCATCTTTTATTTCTTCTCCGGTATTTGGATCCACCAACTAAAAAGAAGTCTTATCTATTAAAATGTCATGACTGCTAGAAACTGTCTCTAACTATAAATGTGAAAGTGTATCTATCTGTCCGTCTGTTTGTTTTCATTTCATGACCCGTCAGTTTAACCAATTTGATGTAATTTGGTATAAAGATAGCTTGCGTCCTGAAGACGGATTACTTTTTATTTACACAGGTAACTTTTCATTCCCGGAAAATCGAACTTTTCCAACGGGATTAAAAAAAATTAAATCTACAAAGTCGCAGGCATCATACAGTAATACTTAAATAAACAACTATTTAAGAAAATAGGTAGCTTAGGTAGGTTTACTTTAGTTTTTCTTAGATTAAAATTCAAAGATTAAAGTAGGCAGCTTCTCGCATGATATGCGTAAGAGGCGCACTGTATACACGGCCCAACGACCTTGGTATCGCTAACTGACAATGAAATCATGATACGAGCGAAAAACCTAACTCAGGAAGGTCTGAAGTGCCGGGAGAAATCGGGTCGCAGACGGGTTTCTCCGAGGGGGTTACTGCTATTTTGTTTATCGTTTAAGCACACTAGGAAAAAACGGGCTAAAGGTGCCCACGCACTTGAACTGCACTGAGACTATCGTGCGGGGCGCTGACGCGACGCGCAGTTCCGCTGCAGTGCAGTTCGAGTGCGTGGGCACCTTTAGTATAGACGATACCTTAATAATGTACCCATCTGACGGCACCCCACAACTACCAGCAGGTCCAAACGGGTTCGGAGCAAGGATGGGCCCAATCATTTCGGTCTGACCATACGCTTCCATGACAAAACAATTTTTGGCAAGGAGTTTCTGAAAAAAAAGGATTACCTACTTAAACCAGCTGATCCACCTCACTTCGCTTGAATAAATTTTGAAAAACCCTTTCTCAGGAAGCATGTCAGATACCTATGTCTAGGTATTATAGTCGGCCTAGCCATTTTTTTATCACAAGTAAGTACATAAGTTAAACAAAATATCCTATAGAAATACCTTGAATTCTGAAAGTACGTCTTGATAAATTTTTGATCCTCCAATCGCAACGCATCCGAAACAAGTGAGATCGACTTCATCCTTCCGAGCTAATAGACATGCTATCATTGAGGGGCTGAAAAATGTTATTTCGGGCTGTAAAAATACAAAATATACCTACTTTAAATATATTAAGGTTCCATTAAGAGGTTTAACGATCTCTCTATCGCAGTGCAGGTCTTATTTTTAGGGTTCCGTCCGAAGATTGCCAACGTACTCTATTAGATACTAAGTTTGCATTGTCCGTTCGTCCATCCGTCTGTCTGTCTCTTAGCGAGCTGTATCTTGTGAATACCGTAATAGGTAGAGAGTAGAAATTTCCACAGAATATGATTTTTATTGCCGCTATAACAACAATTAATTTAAAAATGGCTGCCATAAAAATAAAAAAAAAATAAAAACACTTTTTAGTTTTTTATATCTTGTTTAGTATATCTTGTACGATGGTACGGAAGCCTTCGTGTGCGAGTCTGACTCGAACTTGACCGATTTTTTTATATTTTTCTTACATCAAAAACTTTATTTTTGATTCAAAACTGGCAATATGTGTGAAACATGACTGAAATGTGATAGATGCATCGATGATAGATGATAGACGGATGACGGTAGAGCATTTTAGTAAAAACTTCTACTTACTCTGTATTTGTTTATGATATCTATGACATGGTCCAAGTTGTCCGGGATAGACGTCTGCAATGTGGTCTCCCCCCCCACAGCCGGCGCTGTTAACAACGTGAAGTATTTCGATATCCAATTAACTGGTGACAGGACCAGTGACTTCTTCTTGCTTCGTTCTCTTCAAAATATTAATTTTTAACTTAGAGACATCCCTGTAACTATTATTATTATTCAGATACAAGTTAGCCTTTGATTGCAATCTCACCTGGTGGTAAGTGGTGATGCAGTCTAAGATGGAAGCGAGCTAACCTGGATGGAAGAGGTATGGCAGTTTTTATTAAACCCATGCCTACCCCATTGGTTCCTACACGACATCGCATCGGATCACCAAATCGTTTGGCGGTACGGCTTTGCCAATAGGGAGATAACTAGGCACGGCCGGAGCCTCTCCACCTTCCTTGAATATCATGGACTTCCGCAAAATAACGCCTGCTACTAATCTTATTAAAGATCTCTTTTAATCTTACGGTTCTTTAATATGTAACTGCAGTTGACCCAGCCACATAAGTTTGTCCAGCAGTTGTCTGTGTTTGAAAGCAGCCAGTTTCACTTTGCCCGAGGTGCCACTGGTGCTAACGAGAAAGGCGTACACTTTGTCTTGGTCAAATTCTGCTATCCTGTAAGAAGACAAGATGAAAGTCAAAACAGATGACGACTCCACATTCCACAAGACCGCAAAGCATCGCCAAGGTCTGCACCCGTACGTAGTCCAATTTCAACGGTCACGTAGGTACGAAGCGATTTGCCTCCTCGTTTCTAATTTTAACCGCTAGAATATGGAACGCCCTTCCGGCGTCAGTGTTCCACTCAAATTTTAATATGGGTACCGTCGAATAGACATAACCTTCTAGGCAAGCGCCCTCCATTTTAGGCTACATCATTACTTGCCAGTACATCTGATTGTCGCTCTGCAAAAAAAACCTCAATAAAAAAACTACTGTACAAATAGACTTACTGAAACTCATCATCGGCACCTGGTTTACAATACTGTTCAATAAACTTTCTCATTGTACATTCTCCTTCATCGAAAGTCACCAGTTTCACGTCCAACCTGAGATCCTCTGCAGCCTTAGCGTATGTGTCGTACGATTCGTTCTGGCAAAATGCTATCCTTGGACTTGTTAGCTTCAACAGTTTCCTCACTTCGTCTAAAAACAAGACACATTTTAAAATGAAAAATCTCTGTGACAGTCAAATGGATAATCTTGTAACGGTTTGCTACCCTAAAAAGGCATAAGAAAATAAAGAATATAAAAGCACAGTGACGCACAGTGAGGGAACTCTCGGTTTGATCAGCTGTTCGAGCTATCAAGGTAGGCTGTGATAAAGGCATGTCAAATCTCAATGTCAATGTCAGGCTTGTCTTTTTCCCATTCCCCTTCCGCTAAACAAAGTAAATTCAACAATGGAACAACTGGTGTAATGCATACTTATGATTTCGTGTTTTGGTTCGGACTTACCTTTGAGGAACCTTGGAGACTCAAAATTTTGTGCCCAGACAAAACCGTGTTCGTTCGTACAAGGAACGAAAAGTTACTAATCTACATAGGTGGGCAATACTTATACTCACCATATTTAAAATAGGGATCTACACCTACGATCGGCAAACCGTTGAAAAGAGCTGCGTAGAACGGTATGCAAAGGTCCAAATGGTTGGGACCGCCGATTGTCACTACATCGCCTGGTTTCACACCAAAAGCTCTCAACGCCTTAGCTAATCTGATGGATCGTTTTAATACTGATGCGTAACTCTCCTCTTCACCTGTCGCTGCATCTATCTGGATTTGGATTAATGTTGTTTTGTTTACAAACTTAGTCTCTACAAGGAACCAAAAGCTTAATTTGCTATAATCCGCTCAACCAGACAAATATGTATGGTGCAACATGCAGCATTTGTCACAATCGTCACCTTGCAATTGGGCATTGAAAGGTTACATCTGCTGAGGATGCTCCGGTGTTGGAACGAAACGTGCGTCAAGTGGTTTTGAGATTTGTGTGGTGCTGCGTGGTGGTGCTGCGTATTGCTTGCTTGGTGGCTGGCTTTTCCTGCAGGTTTAGCAGTAGGAGGGCGGGCGGTGCATATCGTATGCTGCATGTTGCGCTATACTTTGTCTGGTTTAGCGGATTATAGCAAATTAAGATTTTGCTTCCTTGTGTATGGATTTCCGCAATGTAACGCGGTGCTTCTATACAAAACTTACCTACTCTATCTTAGCATCCAGCTCTATGCACTCTGCATGACCCGCTGAGTGACTCTCATAATAAGAAATACCAGAGTAGACTTATAATTATAAATGTGAAAGTTTGGATGTCTGTTATTCCTTCACGGCACAGTGACTGAACCAATTTGGGAATGCCCTGAATTACGTAACACATACCTAGTCTACATTTTCCAGTCGGGAAAACCAAAAAAACCCCACGGGAATTTTCAAAATCTATTTAGGTATACCCCCGCAAGCGAAGTCGTAGTAGAGAAGAAGTAGAGTCACTCAGCGGACAATGGAGTACCTAGGCATTAGTAAAGTTCCAGTTCTGCATAAAAACATTTACACAAGATACCGAAGATAAATCATAGCGCCCGATTAGTAAATACCTAAGCACCTAGGTAATCTACTATAACGACAAGGATTTCGTAATAATATAATTGTCTGTAAGAGGCATTATAAGAACATATTAGGTAATAGGTACAGAACAAAATAAATAAAGCGTTTAGTACGGCAATCTGTTTACCTATCTAGATAAAAGACCTACTTAATCAAAGTAAACATTTGGATACCTCTACCAGAGCAATCAAGGGAAATTTCTTTATTTTTAAAGATAAAAAAGAATATAAATATATTCACACTATACTCTATGTCAGCTCTAGATAACTATACCCCAAATGCTAGGGTAAGAAAAAATCCGGCTCCTTTTTCAGGTAATTATGGGTGCCCCCTGAAAAATAATTTCATTGAATTATTCGGTTTTGGATCAACGTTTTACACTAAATACCAAAATTTCAGATTTGTAACTCATGTTGTTTACCTTCGAGCTAAGGACCTGTGACACGCGGACAGACAGACAGACAAATAGACATATAGACAGCAGAGTTACTTTAAAAGCACTCCGTTTTTATCCTTTTCATTACGAAAACTTTAAAAAAGCTAGGTATGCTGTAGGTACCTACTATAATGGTCATTTTGAAATTCTTTGCAACTTGACCGAATTCTTTCCTACTAGCCCGAATTCTTTCAAAATCGACATGGGGATGTTACAATACTTAATCACCGAAAGGAAACTTCTCAAAAATCATAAAGTTGACAGAATTTTGAAAATCTCTTCTTCTCTGCTATTCGACGGAATTCTATAAAATTAAACAATATCCGGGATGATGAGTTACTATATTCATGGCGAACGTATTATGAACACGAACCCAAGAAGTTTCACTTCTTGCACATAGATGCAACGGGTAATTTTATTTTTTCAATTAAATCCCACATTTTACAATTATAGAACCTAAGTATACCTACTGATTCAGATTAGAACATGTACTTTGCCAAAAATGATCATGTTTTAATTGGATACCGTTAATTACACTACAGAGAACAATGAATGGGTACCTACCTAATATTATTACAATAATTGTGATAAAGTCAGTTGAATTAAATTACCCATACGCTCACGAAATCACGGACTAGGTCAAGTTGCATGCTATCCGTAAACTTAAAATTACACCAAAATGTACTCTGTTCCATTGGAATACAGAACAAAATCATATTCGAACAAGAATTAATGACCGCGACAGATCTCCCGTTCTAAAAATAATAGGTAGGTGACAGGTGTAGGTCTATCTGTGTAAGTATAAATAAATCTATTATGAATATATAAAAACAAAACTAACCTGACAAACATTATCTGCATGGCGGCCTAAATGCTTTAAAACGAAGTGACCAAGGTGGTAATTAGGAGGAATATCCGCGTTGAGTTCCATTTCATATAAAAAAAATATATTGTCACTCGCGTTTACTCGGTTGAACTGCGGTCTGCGAATGAGTTAAAGACACAAGAAGTCAATGGACACAGGAGTTCTCAATAACTGCCCATACCACTTATGTAGGTACCTATTTGCAAAAACATACTCTTGCAGACGGCGTATTTTCTGTTCTAATGGTATTAATAAATAATCACTTGGGTATGTAGGTAGGTAAAGTAAAACCACTAAAACTGTGGTAAAATCTACCAATTTTTAGAGATTCGTGCCTCAAAAAGAAAAACGGAATCCGTATAAGATCAGTTTGTTGTCTGTATGTATACCTGCCTGTCTATCTATCTATCTGTCTGTCCGTGTGTCTGTCGTGTATGTCAAGAAAACCTGTAGGGTACTTCCCGTTGACCTAGAAATTTGAATCATGAAATTTGGCAGGTAGGTAGGTAAGTCTAGCACAAGTAAAGGAAAAAATCCTAAAACCGTGAATTTGCGGTTACATCATTAAAATAACTAAAATGTGTACATGAATTAGTATTTTCAATTTTCAAAGTAAGATAACTATACCAAGTGAGGTATCATATGAAAGGTCTTTACCCGTACCGTCTAAAACAGATTTTCATTATTTTTTATGCATAATAGTGTTTGATTTATCGTGCAAAATGTCAGTAACCAATACCTGAGTACGGAACCCTCGATGCGCGAGTCTGACTCGCATTTGGCTGGTTAGATAGATAATAATCGTTTACTTGTATCGAAATTGCCACCATCTCCTTAGCTATATCTCACTACAACAGCGACATAATGATATGTGATCCTTTATGGTGACATGTTCCAACGAACATCGGTGTCCGCACTCCGCACTTTTGTCAATCGTAATCCGCTTTAGGCACTAGTGCGGTAACTAAATAATTAATTACTATTCATGTTATCATATTTAAGTACACAGGGTGTAACTAGAACGCTTGCAAAAACTTAGCGTTATTTTATTTTATTTATTAGGACTAACAAACAATAGCACGCAGTAATTACAAATAATATAATAGAAATGAATACAATAATGAAATAAAATTAAAATGAAATAGAATAGAAATAAAACTTTCGTGCTACCTACTACGTTAATCACATATTACTAATATGTACTTAAATTAAATTATTTTCTACCAAACCCAATCCAATGCCAAATAACCTAAATAAATAAATTGCCTTATTTTGTAGTTTTAGTGATATAGTATTCTTCAAACCCGCAATGCATAGCGTGCAAAATTCGATGACGACGCAGCATCTGAGTGGCCTACTTATGCATAGTTCATTGACCTTTAGCGAAAGTCAAATGTTTTATTTGCAATATACCTATTGTGAACTTTTAAAAAATGCAGGAATTATATTTTCGCTTTTTTTGTGGTATCTTATCAATAATCATCACCTGCCTTCGATTTTTCTAGCGTTCTGGTTACACTTTGTGTATTATAGGCAGGTATCTTATCGTTTGTTCGAACTAGGAGGGCGATTCTAAAATCGATGGTTCTAACTTATCTATGTTTGTAAAAAAAAAAGATTCAGACTAATTGAGAACCTCCTCCTTTTTTCGAAGTCGGTTAAAAAGTGACTGCGTCTAAATCGGATTGGGACATTGGAGTGCGGACTCCGCGGACACCGATGTTCGTTGGTGCAGCATGCGCTGCATCTAGTGAAACATCTAAATCGTTGAATTACGATGATTCAGCACTACCTATATGTTTTTATAAGATGTTTACAAATATGCTAACACTTTTTTATGATTACGGCTAAATACAGACGGCAAAAAATTCCGCATGATTTCTACGTAATGGATGGAATAATCCTTGACGTGATGGTCTTACTAATTGCTAAGCCGCGTCTCGGTCGTGTCCTTGTAAAATAGTTCAACCTTAAAATAATGTTAATCACATCACACTAATATTATGAAGGGGAAAGTTTGTGTGTATGTGTGTGTGTATAATTGTTACTCCTTCACGCAAAAACTACTGAACGGATTGGGCTGAAATTTAGAATGGAGATAGATTATACCCTGTAGATTAGCACATAGGCTACTTTTTATCCCGGAAAATCAAAGAGTTCCCACGGGATTTTTAAAAACCTACATCCACGCGAATGTTTGTTATTCAAAAAAAGCTTTTTTTACAACTCTTGATTAACTACGTCTGTCGGGCATCAGGTAAGTAGGTAGTAGGTATAAAATAAAAGTAATTTTAATATCAATAAATTTTATTTTAAAAATATTCGGAAAATATGACAATACTATGGATTTTGCCTTACAATACAACTTATATAGATTATACGAATGCTATTGTACATGCATAAATACATACATAGACATAATATATATATAGACTACAAAAGAATTCTTTCTCTGCAAAAAATCTTTTTCTGCAATAGAAAAATGAACTTTTTTGAGTCGGTTAATAAATCTAAAAATTAAACCTGTATCTTTCGGCCTGCTCATACGAGGGATTATTGTCCGCGGAGGACAAAAATGGAGCACTAAGAAGTGGGGGGAAGTGGTGGGGACGTGTGGCCTAATTTGGATAACGTTTAACAATCGATTGCAATTGTTAAGCAACGTTGACTCAAGTCAGTAACTGGATAGATGACCGACTTTGGAGGTCCAAATTTAGCCTTTTCGTTTCCTCCGTGCCTCAGAGAGCACGTTAAGCTGTCGGTCCCGGTTATTATCGCTAACACCTGATAATAACTGTCTAACCTAAAAATCGAAATCTCGTTCTCTTAGTGTTGTATGCGGAAGGATCTGGGAACCCATCGCATTATTATCCCAAGAGAACTGCCACTATGTGATTGATGGAAAGGAATCATGACCCTCAGCAATGAGGAATACGACTATAAAGAAGAAGAAATGCATTGCATAACGCACACGATGAGACTATGACTATGATGGACGAATGGATGTTTGATTTTCCGCTGATGTTTCTCCGCAGACAATAATCCCTCGTCTGCTCTGGTCCTTAGAATTTTATGTAAGTACATCCGTATTTTAAAATATTGCACCTAAAACGATACCTACTTTAACACTGGAGTACTAAAATAAATTAAAGCTGTCATACATAAGAAAATGGCAAACAGAATATGTTAACTAAATATTTTTTACTGAATTACAATTTAAAAATAACCATTACATTTTGTACAATATACAATTATTATTTGTTCAGTAACATAGATGTATAAAGGGCAACATTAATTCTGCAGTGTGGCTAATTCTTATTGTACACAATAACTAAACTGGCAGGTCTAACTAAAGGTAACTAGATATAGAGTGCTATCCTTTTCAGCAAGGAGCATTATGAAAGGGACACTAATATATTTAGATCTGTCACTATAGTTTAGAGATTGTGTAAATAAGAATTAGCCACGTTATCAGATTTATCCAAACTTTCATAGGATAAATAGATAAATGCAGTTTTGACCACTTCTTTACCCTTTTTCTATGACATAATATTGTCTTGCTTTACAATAAGCACTTCTTTTTGTAGGTTGCCGGCACCAATTTTACAATTTGAAGCCACTTCCAAGCCGTCCATCCTGAAAATAGAAAATAATGAAAACTGACATTTATCCCGAAAAATATCAGTTCCGATAGGATTTTTTACAATAATAAAAAAAAGCGTACTAAATAACCACGCGGACGAAGCCGCGGGCATCGGCTAGTGAAATCGTAAGTTTCAGAGATTTATGATCTTTTTGCTTCTCATTCGATATCTAGGTCTTTGAATCTACTAATGTCAATAATTTTAAATACATATCAAAAATGTAATCAATTCCTACCAATTACAGTCCGGGTATCTTTAAAACAAGAATGAAAATGCATCTTCTAGGTAAACGCGTCCCATTTTAGGCCACATCATCACTTTCCATCAGGTGTGATTGTGGTCAAGCGCTCGCCTACAGTGATAAAAAAATTATGGCGTTGTTGGGCATTGACGTTAACCTTAATATAGCTACAATATAATGATAGACTTTTGTTATTACCCGGCGGTTTTCGAGTCGGCATTGGGCCCGAGTTCACAGCGAATGCTCTGCTCGGTGCAGTCCGATATTGCAGTGGCGTGCAGCTTGACGTGCGAGCCAGAGTACATCTGTATACCCACGCCGCATCGCTTTATTTCGCAGTTTCGGAGTTCAACCTAAAAAAAACGAAAAAATTAATCAAGTTATTTAATGGCCTCACTCCTGCAGCGCCTTAGTAGGAGTCACAACGGCATTCTGGATGCAATAAGGGATTGAATAGGCTGCCCAATAACGAAACATTGAGTAACTGTAGCCACCGGGCGACTAGAGTTGCCACGGTAGGCTTCTTTATTTATTTACTTTATACTAACACTAGAGGATGTCCGCGACTTAGTCCGCGTGGTTGGATTTAGGTTTATAAAGATCCCGTGGGAACTGTTTGATTTTCCGGGATAAAAAGTTGCCTATGTCAATTACAGGGACGCAAGCTACCTCGGTACTAGATTTCATACAAATCGCTCAAGCGGAAGGGTTTTTGGGAATCCCGTGGGAACTCTTTGATTTTCCGGGATAAAAAGTAGCCTATGTCTGTCCCCGGGATATGTAAGCTAACCCTGTACCAAATTTCGTCAGAATCGGTTAATCGGGGCATGAAAAGGTAACAGACAGGCAGACAGAGAGACAGAGAGACACACTTTCGCATTTATATGATTACCAACATGATTATAAGGAATTATTGTTACTGACTTTCTATATGGACTGTTTTGTATAAGATGGTCTGAAATAAAACATTATTTATTTCGTACTCGTAACTTATGAGTTAATGTGACCTCTTCACTTATACTGAGATCTATAGAGCGCACTTTGACTTTGCACAGACTTAAGACACTGTTAAAACGAGATAGCGTTATACCGCTGGTATAAATCTGTCTCGTTTTAACTGAAACCTAAGTCTAAGCAAAGTCCAAATGCTCTCTATAGATTCCAACCTAAGAAACTAAGTTTGTTAACTCTCACACTTTTTTCAAAATAACCCTCAGATTATTTTTGTTTTGATTTTGTTAGTTTTCCTACCTAATTTATCAATTGTGACACAGACTCTTATTATAACTTGTATTTACCAAAAATTATGTATTTCTCATTGTATGTGAACTTTTTGTGTTCTTTTTGAGAAAATAAAGGTCTATAAACCAAAACCGAAGTTTAAAGACTAGTGAATAGGTAGCTTCTAGGTAGGCGTGCCCCACCTTGGACTACACCATTACCCTATTTGGTGTAATTGCAATCAAGCACAAGCCTATATAATATTATGTCAGGTCAACGTAGGCTTATGGCATTTTAATTGCGACAATGGCAGTATCATCCTGACAGGTTTATATAAGGTCCAGTTTAAGAAATTAGCTTTAGTATCGACTATAACCTACAATTTAGTTGATACTAGAGCTAATTTCTTAAACTGGACCGTTTCAAGGAAAGATTTTTATATAAATCTGTGAGGATGATACTGCCATTGTCGCAATTAAAATGCCATAAGCCTACGTTGTCGTATTAGTTTACAAATTGCGTCCCGCAAATGGCAGACCCGTCGCTTCCACCTTAAGATTGTTGTGTTTAGGTTTTAGTGTTTGGACTTCATCTTGTAATTTTAAAACTCACCTGTGCTCCTTCGTGGACCACAAGGCCAGAATAGAAATTCTCAAATGTGCAGTTTTCAATTATTATTTTTGCTTCAGACATCGCCACTATTCCTTGTGCAAAGTCACTCTGTGAACAAATTGATATTGTTTTATTTCAGATACATTCGTCTGTGTGTTTTTAAAAATCCTGTGAGAACATTAATTTTCAGGGATAAAAGTAGCTTATGCCACTCTATATGTTTTTAACTATATCCATGCGATAAATCACGTCGATCCGTTGATCCGTTGCGGCGTGATTGAAGGACAAACTAAGAAACAAACACTTTCGCGTTTATAACATGGTTAGTGACGAATATAGTTACTATCCTACCAACAAAGCCGTGCCACCAAGCGATTATGCCGTGTAGAAATCAAAGGTCATTTCATGTTAGCTGGTTACCATCTTAGACTGCATCATCACTTACCACCAGGTGAGATGGTGTACCGCCTATATCTGAATGAAAAAAAATAACAAAAATACCAACGTTATCTATAGAGTTACGTGTTGAATCATAGATAGATAGACTATATAGACTATGGATGTATGGATATTATATGGGAATGTATGGATTTTTTATATATTACCTGACAGTTCAGCGAGTCATCAGACAGCTTGCAGTTCCTGATAAGCAGCTCTCCAGCCCGCATCACTATGATGGTGTTGACGAGTGCACAGTTCAGGGTCAGATCCTGTACCCTGCAGTCTTCACTCAACATGAGCAGACAGGACCTCATCTCTGATGCTCTGAGAGTCGCACCTACGAATACATGAAACTATGAAGTGTCGCATGCCAGCAGTTTGATTCCGAAATACCTGCATCAATCATTATTACAGTCGCAATGGTTGTGATTGGCTGAACTTATGGTATTTTTATTGCAACAAAGCATTGTAGCCAATAGTGAGCGAGTGTCAACCAATCAGAGGTGATTGCGATTGTCACACTGTACTTAAACCTATGTTAAACTGTATATTTTGATCAACTTTTATATTTATATATATTACTAGCTTATGCCTGCGACTTCGCCCGCGCGGATTACATAAATTTCAGACCCTATTTTATCTGGATTGGATTTCAAAAATCTTTTCTTAACCAATCTTATGTCATCATAGCTATCTGCATGCCAAATTTCAGGACGATCCATCCAGTAGTTAGAGCTATGCGTTGATAGATCAGTCAGTCAGTCAGTCACCTTTTCTTTTTATATTGTTAGACTTTCCAAGTTTATCTAAACTCTACTACTATTTTATCCTTTTACTTTGGATATAGGTAGATACCATCGAAAGTAAAAGGATGAAATGATTTAAACAAACCATTAAAAGTGCACAAGGATATTCTTGAGAATGGCATTTCAGGTACTTCATAATCGCTGCTGCAGAACACCACTTCTTCTGGATCCAAGGACAGCCCTTCCTCAGCCGACACCATGATCATGAGGTTTTGTTCCTTGCTCACTTTTGCTCTAAGGCATGTGGAAATGTTGGTGAATTCGTTTATACTACCGCCTTGCCATAATGCTACCACCTTAATAAGAGAAAAATTATGAGACCACTCAAATTCTCTTAGAATTGTAAATATCTAGTAACATTATTATAGGTATAGTGCAGAATTGAGTAGGCTCCTACAGTAGTGGAGTGGTGCGGGAGGGACAGATTGACGAATCACTGAGTTCTCGCGTCACTCACGTCATCACATCCCTCCCGCATCGTTCCACTACTGTAGGAACGTACTCAGTTATGCGTTATTTTTTTTTCATGTACCAAAATCGTAGTTACAAAGCTATTAGCCTGTAACTATGCTTACATTTCTTTTGCTCTTGTTCTCTTGCCATTTCACCCTTGCAAGTGCCAGGTAATGCTCTCGGACGAGGGGGTCCTCATACAGACTCCACTTGGGCATCAAACTGTCCAGGTTTGCATTCATCACTGCACACTGTGATATATAATTCGATGGTAATAACGAATCTGGAAGAACGAACAACATAATTGTAGAAGAGTAAAATGCATGTCACAGCCTATATGGCTTGCAGTCTCAGATTGAAACCAGATGGGTGACCTACTAGTTAACTACTACTACTAGAGAGAAAAGAGGAGTGGCAATGCGAGAGCCTCAATAGCCCAACAGTTGACTGTAACTGTCTGAATTCCGAAAGGTAGACGATTCAAACCCCACCCCTCGCAATATTGTCGTAGCATAAGCTTTACGCTTAATTAAAGGGGAAACGGGAATATCAGTCAGTAATCATTTAGTATATATCAGTATTTTGGTGGGAGGTTTTGGCAGTGTCTAGTTACCACCCTACTGGCAAAGCCGTGCCGCTATGCGAGTTAGCATTCCGGTATGAAACTGTGTAAAACGAACAAAAGAGGTATGGGTTTAATAAAAACTGCCATACCACTTTCGGGTTAGCCTGATTCCATCTTACTCTGCATCATCACTTACCACCAAATTAGATTGCAGTCAAGGGTGAACTTGTATCTGGATAAAGAAAAAAAATATTAAGTAAGTGTTTTAAAAAGTCATCTTACCATCATCATCAGCTATACCCCCATCACACAAAGAGGAATCAAGCTCCCTTAACTTCTCGTGAGCATTAATTGCACTATTGCGAAGCATTATTATTGACCTTGCAACAGAATTTGGTATGGAACCATTATGGAGCTCCAGCCAGAGACTCATCCTGTCTTCTACAGTTTTCGGCAAAAGAACTTTGTTGTCTTGGTCGTCCCAGGGCATCCATATATTCTCATAAAAGAATCTGCAATAAAGATTCGTAAAATAAGTAAGCGATGGACATAGCACGTAGCTTACGTATTTTTAAGGGAAGATTGCTGCAATTTGTTTACCTTTTATGTCAGCAACGAAAATATAAAAAATACTTATGAATATTTTTTTTTTTAAATCAATTTTTTCTCCCTGCCTGCTTCTCACTGCTGCAGGGAGAAGTGGCAAATGCTCGTTGAGGTGTATAACATCTGCCCTCAAAGACATTGCTTTGTGATGACCAAGACCGCTCTGCCAAGAGTGATACGACGAAGATTTTTTTTCTAATTTGTCATGGAGGAGGAAGAGCAGGGACTTTGAGATACAGAATTTTCAATCTTACTTTCGGGTTCCCAACACACATGTGAAATGACCTATTTTTAACAAAAAAAAATTCATACATACCTCATCAAATCAATGAACTGAGCGGTACCCTCAGCATTCACAAACTCCTCCCTCTGTTTCACAGTGGGCCACAGTTCTATCAGCGGCACATTCGTAACTCTCTCTGGTAGCGACACAGATTCATGTTGGACACTCAGCACATCAACATCAGCTGTGAGCTCCTCAAAGTCTACTGACATTACAGAGATTAGGGCTATGCAGGGAAATCTCACTTCTGAAATTAAAAAATATGTGAATATATAACTATTCAAAAAATAAAACTACCACAGTACAACATACATAATCTAGATAGATAACAAAAATTGGCATAAGCTAGGACATTCAGTCTATCATACTATTCATATTCACACTTTTGCACTTGTAAAATTAGTAGGAGGTTAACCTTACAAGTACTCAACTGGATGAATTATATTTTAATGTAACTAATGTATGGCAAAGATAACTTTCTTACCAAACTTCTTACAAAATCTCTTAGACAATTTCCACAAAGCATCCCATCCCACTGGTTCTACCAATATTTCAGCTTGTGTGGTCCATTGCTCTCTCATGGTGCCTCTGCCGATACTAAAGACTTCCACAAGTGCATTGAGGATGTCACTGTGATTATGGGTGAAGGTGTATACTGCTGGCATCTGAAATTTTAACATAGAATGAATTTATAGATTTGGCTGCATATTTTCCCGCAAAGAACTGATGACTATCATGAAAATAAACTAAGCTCTTTATAATATTATTTAAAATATTACAATACGAACCATTGCGTGTACGAAAAATACGCAAAAATACCTACTAAACCCAAGCGATATGGTAACGACTGACGAGAAAGCAAAGAAGAGGTTGACTTCATCATGAAAGTAAACAGCTCTTTATAAGTACAAAGTAAATAGGAAATTATGCAATGGAGTATCTGCATAGCTAAATTGTTATCCTAATAAATGCATCCTCATTAAAAATGTAGGCTGCTTTTAATACATTTTAAAAACAAACCGGCAAACCGAAACGGTGAATGTAAATTAATGAGTCACATTATTATATTCACGAGTTTTAGACACTCCGCATAGATCATGGAGTCAAAAATTAAACTCAAATACACCTAAGTAATACTTACTTTACTTTTGGATAATGTTTTAATGTTATAATATTCTAGTTTCGATAAAAATTACAGTTTTTCACAACAGCCGCCCGTTTCTCTGTTTTTCAAATTTAAATTGAATTAAAGTTGTGGTTTTTGACAAATGACAAGAGACAATGAGATTACAATGACGTTGGAGACAACATTGCCAGCACAGGCACAGGCAAGAAGCCTTTCAAGAAGCATGTATAGTGGTCACGGGTAACTTTAGAAACGTGTCAAATTTTGTGAATCGATGATGCTATACGGATCAATGGAAATAATGACCATGCAATTTTTTTTTATTCAGATACAAGTTATCAAGTTAGCCCTTGACTGCAATCTCCCCTGGTGATAAATAATGATGGAGTCTAAGTTGGAAGCGGGCTAACCTGGAAGGGTTATGGCAGTTTTCCTTAAACCCATACCTTGGCCGACTTTGGACCGAAAAGCACAGCGTAGAAAATCCCCCAATAAGTGAAAGAACATCAGGCGAGTCGCAAGGAGCGACTCGCCTGATGCTCTGTATGCAGGCAGCGCAAGACCGTAGACTATTAATATAATAAATCTCATAGATGGGGTTAAAAGTTCATTTTATGGTATGTACTTTATCTGAGTAGGTATTTGTACAAGCGAGGCCTTTGAACCTTCGTATAAGTCAACTTGAACTTAACGGACAGGGAGCAAACGGCCAGAAATGCGACTTCCAAACACTACATAGTTACGACGCGCCTTGAAGTTTTTACTTACCCAAAAATCTACGAACGCGCATAAAGAAGATTTCATATCAATAATAAGTACGTACATCGTTTAGTAATAAAATTAATTTATATTCAGCACGCATAATAATCACCTACGTAGTTTTCCTCGTTCACTAAAACTAGGTCGTAAACAAAGTGTACGAAATCACATCATTTCCCCGGGTCATTGAGTTGAAGACTAGATCTAATAGAGCGCACTTGACTTAGCTCAGACTTACTCGTAACACTCTATTAAAACGAGACAGCGTTATATCACTGGCATATAAATCTGTCTCGTTTTAACTGAAACTTAAGTCTGTCCGTCTGTCTGTCAGCGGGTGGTATCTCGTGAACCGTAATAGGTAGAGTTTAAATCACAGAATGTGGATTCTATTGCCGCAACAAATAATAAGAATTTCAAAACGACCGCCACAAAAATTAAAAAAAATGTTATTTCTTGTATAACTAACACTTGACGATTTTTTTTCTTATTCTTGTATCCAAAGAGTATGTAGAGATCACTTTGTGGGACCGAGGACAACTCCACCTCTATAGTATTGCATCTCTCTGCCCTGGGTCGTGATCCGCCCTTGTTTTTAAGTCACGTAAGTACAATTATTACGTAGTAAGTATAGTCAACAAAGCTAGGTTTTTGCACCCGCCAGTACAAGCGACTATGGACGGATCAAACCCAGCTTTGTTGCTGACTGTACATGCCTAGGCAGAGTCGCATAGGTACTACATATTATCAGCTATAACCCAAACCAGTTTTGAAACTTCAAAGCTTTGAAGTTGAAAAAGAGTTAATATTAGCTTAGCTGGTGTAGGTTAGCTAATTTTTACCCAAATGCAGCAAAGCCCAAAGGAGGGTTATGTGTTTGACCGTTGTGTATACGTATGTATGTATCTATGTTCGTTCCTATGTCCGCTTGTAACTATCAACGGCTCCGGGCTCAACCGATTTTGATAAATGATACGTCATTATATTCGTCTTGATGGCGCGAGTCTCACTGAGTACCTACCTAAAATTCTAAAATGGCGGACTTTACTTGAGTTGAAAATATATGTCAACGGACATAATACTTAGTCGGGCTTCATTAATATAAATAATGTAAAATAATGTTCTATTACGCAACAAACTTGCTGAAAATTAAGCGGCCTATTCCTACTTCCGTGTTATTATTATACAATAGTATGGTATATTTTCCTTATACTTATGTATTTTTTTGATGTTTTTGAAACGAAAACAACTGCATTAGCTAAGTTTATGGTTCTAATATAGTTTTTATTATTTTTTACGATACCTAACAATTAAAAAAGTCAGGCAAGTGCGAGTCGGACTCGCACATGAAGGATTTCGTACTATTGTACAAGAAATGAGACTTTTATTTTATTTTAATTTTCATGGCAGCCATTTTGAAAATTTTACTATTTGTTGTTAAAGCGGCAATTACATACACAGGTAGTTACCTATTACAGTTCACGAGATGCAGCCCGCTGACTGGCAGACGGACGGATGGACGGACTGACGGACCAATTTCAATAGATACTAGTATAAGAACTACTAGAAGATAAGTGATTATAATACTTAGTAGGTACCTAGGGCACAAAAATGTGTACACAGGTGCACTTTTTATTCCCTCACTCTCAAAATCTTATGGTAGTATTAGACCACAGTCTGATACGGCCGAAGACATATCAGAGATATCATCAATAAATCAATGAAAATCAGGCGGAGGATCGTCGGCTTTAGGTGCTTTGCGATTCGAAGTACGGAGCAATCCAGGCTGGTACCTGTGCTGCTACTGAGAATTTCTTGACATAAAAATGCAATAAGTTTTTTGGCGTAATCCAAAACTTGAGACCTCATGACTACAGCTGGATAAGCTAGCCACTACGACAATGAGGTACTGCAAATTCTTTAATAAGTAATAATTAGTGCCCTTACAGTTAAGTATGCTTATTACAGACTTACGTCATACGAAGACATAAATGCAAATTGTGTAATTAGGTACCTAATGGAGTAGGAACCAGCACGTGCCAGATCTTCGTTATTTTATAAAAGCTGAAAGTTTCTCTGTGTGGTCCCCAACACAGGTAGGTACGATCAGCGACTATGAAGCTTTGATCATGGTGGCTTTGGGAGTTAACAGGTAATAAATGTGTTAAAAAATCGTACGTCAAAGTAGTCTAATTTTTATAGGTTTCCTTCGGCAACCCTTTGCCAGACACTCTTAAACTTTTAAACTTTATAGGTTTCGGCAGGTCGTGGCCAGACACTTGTCTGGCTATGCATGACGTGATTTCTAATACAATCTAAAAAAATATGCTTTATATGTACTTTGACGTAAGATTTTTACACCTCCCAAAGCCACCATGATCAAACGTCATAGTCGCTGATCGTTCCTCCCTGTGTTGGGAGCAATACGCAGAGAAACTTTCAGCTTTTATAAAATAACGAAGGTCTGGCACGCGCTAGCTCTCTCTCTATAATTTACTACGCGTACATTTTAGTAATTTTACTGACATAAAAATTACGTGCATTGAAATGGAGGACCCAGCCTTTTTTGAAGTCGGTAAAAATAAGTGATTTTTCTAACACACAAAACTGCCGGTTTCCCAGTTATTAGAATCCTTCACATACCTAGTTACGTGATACTAACAAGTAGGTATTACTTACCTACTATATATATTTTTATGTCACCAGTTTTGAGTATTCTAGTTTTCCTCTAGAGTTCTTTGTGGTTTGTCGTTATTTACCGAGTGTGTGGTACGTAGATATCAGTATTATATCGTGACAAATAAGCGCGTTTGTTACATAAAACTTACTATTACATACTAACCTACTTCTTTTACTATAAATTATTACAATACTTAAATAATGTTCTAGGACTAACTAAATAGAATAAAGGCTTTCCAAAGATGTGGTTCAAAAGAGCTAAGGTTCCTCAATTTGGAAAATATTTTTTATTTTCCTGTCAAAAATTTAATGAATTTTCGGTACATAAGTATTAAGTAGGTAGATATTTTGGAAAATAAATTTGGAATGGATAGGTATGTATCAAGTAAAAGTTGTTGTGTAAATAAAAGAAATGAGAAAATAACTTAGTAGCAGCTTAGTGCGCGTTGAATTCTTTTTAGGGCTTAGATACTTTTATTTTTTTATAATTTAATGAACAGCTAAGCTCTTAAAATTCGTCTGTGGTAGACGAAAGATGACCTAGCTTGCGAACATGGAAGACGTATGGCTAATCTATATCTACTCCCGATCGATTTCTTCGATACCCGACCGCTTAAAGCGTGGCTTTGTCGGTAGGGTGGTAACTATCCACGGCCGAAGCCTTCCACCAGACCAGACCAAAGAAAATTAAGAAATTATAGAATTCCAAATTTCTCCTGCCGGGAATCGAACCCGGGACCTACCACTAATAAGGCCACAGCGTTCATTAGTGTTCCACGTGCATATCGTTAAAAATGGTACCTACAGGATAGGCCGAGATGGCAATCGCGGTGGGAATGCCCCGCACACCCGCACAGCCCCCGCGCTAACCCTGTGCGGGATAGCGCGGGTGACGTGCGGGTATATGGGGCGTCCCCCCGCCTCATACACCGATTGCCATCTCGACCTGTCGCGTACTATATGCATACAAACAATTTTTTTTGATTGCATTATGTAAGTAAAATATTGCGAAATTTTTGTCGCAAGGCGCCCGGGCGGCGCCTGAGTTCATCAATTTCAATCAATTCGTCTAAGGCGCCGAATTTGGCACTAAAATAGGCATTGACTGTATGGTCGATTAAACCCTCAGACTGTCACTGTACCGACTAGGTACCATAAGTACCTACAATAATTTACGTAGCTATAAATAAATTAAATTGTCAGTTAGTTGTCACAAACTAACCGGAACAGAGCCAGTCATTTTCATAATTAGACCATGATTAGACCCTGTTACATTGTCGCATTGACAGACGTCAACATAGTCGATCGAGTGCGCAGATATTTCATCCATGATTGAGTGGGTAACTTCCATGTAACTTCAGAGTGTATGTAAGTAATCTGGGTGAGATCTATAGAGCGCACTCTGACTTTTCTTAGACTTTAAGACGGAGTTAAAACGAGACAGAGGTATGTCTCTCACATAAATCTGTCTCGTTTTAACTCAATCTTAAGTCTGAGCAAAGTCAAAATGCGCCCTTTAGATCTCAGCCTTAGTATCTTCGGTCAACAATTCCAGTTTTAACAAAAGCGGATTGGGAGCAATGTAGGCGAGGACAAAAACACGATTTTTATATTAAAAATGCTGCCGAAAACATCTTCATATTTTAGATCATAAAGCCTGATTTCCGGGACTTCATCCGCGTGGATATCTTGAATGTGTGAAGTTCTTTAAAAATACCATGGAAACTTTGATTTTCCGCAGTATAAGAAGTACAACGAGCTATGTGTTGATTTAGGGTACGAGGTACGGTCTGTAGACAAAATTTCAAACCTCCGATCTTTCACATTATTATACAGGATGTATAGAAAGTTATAGCTAGTTAAAAGTAAGCCAGAGTGAAATTGACACAATAGGTATGCCATCTTGTCCTATATCTTTATAGGTACCTTTCATCAACACTATAAAAGAACAGGCTGTATATCTACTAGATTCTGTATCAATGGGCTCTAATACTCTAGCTTGTTAAATTTACTGTTCAATTCTTCCTGTTACGAGGTACTTACTTAAATGCATGTTGATTTGCTTAATTACTGCTTAGGTGCACTATTGAACTACCACCTCTTATAATAGTAATTAAAACTAAATCGTATCTCCTAACAACAGGTTGTGTCGATAGTTAAGTCTGAGTAGGACGTAAATCTTGTAATTATTAATAATTTTTAGATCTAGTATAAAAATTAAATTGCGTTTAACAAATCCTCATAAGTTGTAGAGGTAAGCATAGCTGCCAGCATTCCGGTAACTTTTTTTTTATAGAATAGCGCTTGGCTGCAATCAGAAGTCAGAACTGGTAGCAAGTGATGACGCTACCTAAGATGGAGCGCGCTTGCCAAAAGATTTCCAAAATGCTTTTCTTTTCTTTCTTTTCTTGGCAAAATTTTTTTGTAAAGAAAAAAGCCTGACTAACACTCCCCTTTCCCCTCCAATTAAGCGTAAAGCTTGTGCCAGGAGTGGGTACGACAATAGTGCAACGGGTGGGGTTTGAACCGCTGACCTTTCGGAATTCAGTCCGCTCCTCAACCGGTGAGCTATCGAGGCTCTAATAAATATTAAAATTAGAGAGGAAAACTGATACTGAAAGGGCGTTCCTATCGGTTCGAATTAGGAAGGATGAAGCAAATCGCTTCGTACGTATCCGTTTAATTTTGACTACGTACGGGACCACCTTGGCGATACCTTAGAGTATGATAGTAGAAAGGTGAAGGAGGAAACAGGACAAAGAGTTCTTGGGCACACTGTCCGAAATATATTCTGCAGAATACCAATAAAATAGTAGGTTTTTAGGTAGGTACTAATACTTATAATAGTTTCGACACTAATTCTCCCCCACATTACCGCAAACAAAAAAACTTTCAGAAAGGTGTGGCTGAAGAATGTGGCCTGTGCTGGCGATCGTCGCTCTAGGGCTGGGCATCTGGCTGCGTTGGATCCACAAGAACCGTCGAATGCTGAATATGGCAAAACAACTCCCGGGACCACCAGCATTACCGATTATTGGAAATGCTTTCTTATTTATGGTAGAGCCACTAGGTAAGTTGATCGTAAATCATTTTCAACAAGATAAAGTTCGAAATTAAAACGCGACTACACTCCTACCTAGTTGGGTACCTACTGTCTTAATTTTTTTTCCGTCGCTTGGTGTATTTTACACTGAGAAAAATCGACAATTATTAGAAATAACCAAACATTAACCTAATTTTCGTTTTGTACCTAGGTAACTAATAACTTCTCATATACCTAAGCTCCCCAACCCAATGACTAGGTAGGTCTGTACTCTACCTATAGACTAAAGTCTAACCACTGATGATCCATTTTACAGGTCTATAGCAGGCACAGAGTAGGTAGATAAGTTAGAATAGCTGGATGAATATAGTTAGCTACTTTGTCTCAGGAGTCAGGACCAGGTCATCATAGTACAATGAGTGAGCTATGTACAATACTAGTTAAATCACAATTAATCATAATAATAGGTGCTTTGATATTATCTACTGGAAGAATTTTGTAATTGACCCTCAGTGGCAGTTGGAACTGAGTGTTATTGCTACGTGACACGCGATTAACATACCTTCACGAATCTTTACTAATGTAATTTAAAAATTTATAACACCCCGACAAGTGAACGTTATACAGTAACTAGAAAAGAGCTGATAACTTTCATTATAATAAAATACAAATCGTTTTCTTTATAAGTTTAAGCTTCGCGCCAATTAGATCAATATTATTAGTTGCGAAACAGATAGGTAGCGAAATATATTTTTTTTAAAGAACTGGGAACTTTTTCAAGGAATAAACTACTCTTTTCAACTTTACTGGATTCTAGTTTTTTGAACCTGTATTTTCCATTTTTTAAATTGAATGATTCTACTATCTATGGTTTCTTTTAATTAATGTTACCACCATCACGGGAAAATAAGTAAAGTATAATAAAGTCTCGTTGCTTTAGAGCAAAGAAATTTTAAGGATTATCTAATACTTTTTTGATTAACTTTTTAGTTTGTAGTTTTTCTCTTTTAGTAACTATTATGGTTTAAGTATGGATAAAAATAGTTAATGAGGTAGAAAATAAAATGGCATTAACTCCACCCGATACTTTAAATGAGACGGAAATCGCACAAAATAGTCTTTTGTTTTTAGGACTCTAGTTTTTTTTACCTGTTTTGTGACGATAGCAAACCCTTGCCACTTGTTTGTAATAACCCACTTACCGCCCTCGTATCACAATGTACTATTGTCAATGAACTATATTATTACACATAACTATAATAGATAATTACTATTACTACTACTATTACTAATTACTATTATTTTTATGTTGCAGAGTTCGTAAGAGTGATAAAAGATCTCATGACAAAATATGGAGGTGTGTTCAGGGCTTGGCTTGGCCCAGACTTGAATATCATTGTTAGCAATCCGGATGACGTTAAGGTAAGTAAATAATAGCTATTTGGTACAATCAATGTCTTATTGCTGGAAATCTTGACTATTTCCGTTAATCACATAATCTTTAAGCCGAGTTTCTTGCTGGTTCTTCTCGGGAAGGCATTCCGAAACAGTGGTAGATGCTTTTGGCGATTCAAAAGAACTTGTATAGGTAAGTCTAATTGAATAAAAATATTTTGAATTTGAATTTAATAATAATAATCAAAAAAAAATTTGAAGTGAACCTGCCTTATTGCGTAGGTATGGAATAAATGAAAGACATTCAAGTATGGGTATCTATTTATTAAACAAACAAACGCAGTGCTGACTTCAAAAACTACCTACAGTAGCCTTTATCAAGGAATATACCAAACTAAGGAAATTAACGAAAACTTTCATTTTAAATTGGTTTGATAGTAATTTAAAAATTTACTGTACTTACATGCTTTTCAGTGCTTATGGAGTTAATTCACTTTTTTTCTTTTTTAAGGTCTTATTACTAATACATTTTTCTGCAAGATTAATTATTATTATTAAACTTTATTATTCTTATAACATAATAATTAAATAAATCAGTTTTTTTTCTTCCGTTACTTTAGTTTTTTGTTTTTTTCTGTTATTTGTTTATTTTGTTGTTTCTGTTATTTTATTTTTTGTAGTTTCTGTTATTCTTTCTGTGTTTCTGTTATTTTTTCTGTGTTTCTGTTTTTTTTTTTTTTTGTTATTTCTGTTATTTTAGTTTTGTGAACATTTTTTAAAAATAGGATAAAATGAGAAAAATTCATCAATTACCTACTGCCGATTTCAGATTCTTCTTACAAGTAATAAGACAACTGTGAAAGGACCACAATACAAATATATGGCACATTTTCTCGGTGGGGGAATTCTTACTGGATCTGGTAATTTATTTTTTTTATATTTTTATTTAATCTTCGAGCTTTTTCTTATTTCGAGCTCTTTCTGTTGATGCTGCATTATTATGATAACTCCCGTCTCTCGTCAAAAATTAAGACTTCAGTGAGATCATCAATACTGAAAGTATTTTTACAAAACTTTTGCAGTTTGTGCTGCCATTTAATATTTTATGCGATTAAATAGATTCTATCTAGGAAAAGCTGAATGAAAAATTGTGAAAATCTAAAAAAATTAGGTGGAGTGCCGTCATAATATAACAAGGCATTAAAACGTACCTACATAATTATTATCTACTTGATATTTTATTTTTTAAATATTTTCATGCTACCTAATAATAATATTATAATATAAATGTGAAAAATTTGGGTGTTTGTTACTCCTTAACGCCGCAATGAGTAGATAAACCAATTTAGCTGGATACAGAGCTAGCTTATAATCTAAAACTAGTTATCTACGTTACGAGTATATCCCGTAAAATCAAAGAGGTCCCGTGGGATTTTTAAAGACCTGTATCAACATGGATGAAGATGTTCACTTTTAGGCTTCGTTACACAAACTCTACCTAATATTTTTATCAAAATATAGGAACCCCTTGGAGAAAACACCGTAAAATAGCAGCACCAAATTATGGAAAACGAGCCATCAAAAGTTATGTCAATATTTTTAACAGCGAGGTTGACTTGCTGATTAAAAAATTTATGGAAACACCTAAAGGACAACAGATTGATATTAACAAGTATATCGTTCAAACAACTACATATACAGTTTGTCGTAAGTTATATTTTATGATCAAATTGAATCTAAGGTTTATGAATAATATTTAATTTGATCGAAAAATTATGTTGTCTACCTAATTCATATGAAGGCACAAAGGTTTTAACTTTATCTTACTTATAATTATTATAATAGTTTATTTTTTCTTGATTTTTAGAAACACTCATTGGTCTATCTAGGGAAGAAATGTTGGAGTTGCCGCACTTACAAACTATTATAGATGAGACTCCTGAGTAAGACCTTAATAAATATTCATTTAGATATAGCTATCTAGTAAGTGTATTCTTGCTAGGTGCTACAACTAAACTGAAAGGTTTTAAGCCACCACCTACTATCATTTTTGTTTCAAAATTATATGCTTTGGCATGCTTTGGCAGATTTCATATCTCAATATATTTTTTTTCCTTTGACGCTTAACTACCTCAGATACTTATATTACTAATTTTTATACCTACTTTGTACGTGACCATAATAATAATGTTTAGAGCTGAATTTATTAAATATTACAGGTTATACGACCTCATATTCGATAGAATGAGAAAATGGTATCTTCAGTTAAATCCTGTTTTTTGGCTGACAAAATTATACAAACAACACAAGAAATTTATGAAAATCATACGGGAATTTAGTATGACTATTGTAAAACATCGAATGGAGAAACTAAATTCCATTGATGAAAAAAAAAAACAACTATTAAATGCTGGAGAAGATTCTATAAACAGCACACAATTTAGTGTTATAGATAGATTTATACTGTCACAAGAACTAGATCCTACTGAGTTACTAAATGAAACTTTCACTATTTTTACTACGGTCAGTGAATTTAATTTCTGGAATTAATGACTACCAACGGACGTTTATATTTTTCTTAATTTTACTAATTTTTCAGAGTCAAGAAGCTTTAGCAAAAATATCATCGCTCACGCTCTTGATGATGGCTTTCCATCCCAAATGTCAGGTACCCGCTTAAAATAACGCATAAGAAGTTAATAATAAACTGGATGGGATTTAACGGGTTAATTTTAATTTGATTTATTTTAGGAAAAACTTCATGCCGAAATAGTAAGTGTAATAGGAAATAAAGACAGACCAGTAACGTATGAAGATATCAAACAGATGCCATATTTAGATATGGTGTTTAAGGAGGTAATCAGGTTGTTTCCGATTGCTGGTATGATGCAGAGGACAATTACAGAGGATATCGCCATCAGTAAGTTTTACATGAAATGTTCTCTAACTGTCCTATAAATTAATGATCTTTCATAAAACAGTGATGACCTGAATCAAATCACTGATATGCCATTACACATTTTAAGGCACCTGCACTATACCAGCCGGAGCATCACTGCTCGTCCCTACGTATCACTTGCACCGCAGTCCAAAATATTGGCCAAACCCAGATGTATTTGACCCTGAACGATTCAGCCCTGAAAATACAAAAACACGTAACCCATATTGTTACGTGCCATTTAGTTTGGGATCTATGGATTGCCTAGGTAAGAAGATATAATATACCTATTTTATCATTTTGGATACGTACTAATTAATAGCTGAACAAATAGTAGGTAGGTACCTTGTTGTGTTACTTTTTCGTGTAGCAATCATCTATTGATTGTATGTTTAATATAAGCAGAAAAGTATAAGTCTTTTGTTTTTATAGGTAGACATTATGCAGAGAAACTCGTGAAAACAATAGTAATAAGAATTATGCAGAATTTTAAACTATCCACACTCAATAAGTACGAGGATCTTAGAGTAATCATTGTGATATCAACAACAATAATGGATGGCTTTCAGGCTATAGTGACACCGAGATAATAAATAGAATTGGTTAACAGCAAAGATCAGCAAAGTATGAAAAGTGCATGAGAATTTAATTACTTTCATTTATTTTATTTATTTTGTTATCGATACTTTTAAAACCCAGTTGAAATAAATAATAAAAAAACACTTGTTTTTTTATTTCCAACGGCCGAAATTAATAAAATCAATCTATCTGTCACATCTTGATAAGTTACTCAGCAACTTTATTACTTTTCAAAAAACCTTAAATTATTTCAAGTAGGTAACAAAATATAACCACATCGCTTAGTAATTATCGACAGATTACAGACAGATTGATTATTAATTTCAGCCATAAGTTACTAGGTATTTTAGAACCTGTCTGAGCTACTCTTTAGGTATTATGATAATAGTTATATTATCCGCTTACTGGATTATTTAGTTTCTTATCTTACTGTGGATATGATCTGGCAACACTCATATCCAAAATACAAGGATCCAGAGTAGCAATCACACGCACAATGCATACATAGACAATTATAGCAAAAAGATGGTCGTGTCACTGTCAGTGTCAGTGATGTATAAGTCAGTGTCAACTGTCGGCAAGCCAACATTTTGACTTTGTGGTTTTGCAGTCAGTGTTTTCACTTTTTAAGATTTTGCCCTATTGTTGGGGGAAAAGGATAATATTAGATATGGCTTAAGGGTTTTTATATTGACAGGGTCTTAGAGTCTAGTAGAGGGTAACAGATATAATATTCTATATCTTTTTTAGATTTATCAAAGGGGATAGCCCTGAAGAGTAGAATGCAAAGGTTTTCATTTTACATTGTAACTAAATAATAGTGTCTGAGTATATTGTTCAAAACAATCAATATAAGTGGCAATTAAACTAAATAGTTAATTAATTTTATCACAAGTATCCTATGGAATCTCATGATTAAATAGTTTCATCTCCACTTATATTTTTATATTTGTTTGGAACAGCAGCTCAGTGTGAGAATTATTATACTCGTGTGTAGGTAATTAATTAAAAGTGAATTTGATCAGAATTCAAAGATATTTAAAAATAATAATATACTGAACCCAAACGTCTTCTTCGTCACGAAGCTCAGATGAATTATAAAAAATGTTAAGTGAAGCTTACTACAATATATTAGTGATAAAAAATTTCAAAAGAAAAATAAAACCGACTTCAAAAACCACAAACACTAAAAAGTAAAAAATAACTTTTGTTTAGCTACACGTGTAATGCACCTAGGTATGAAGTCGAGCAAGCATATTAAAACAAAATTAGAAATCCAAGAGTGAAGCTCGCCCGACTTCATACCTAGGTGCATTACACGTGTAGCTAAACAAAAGTTATTTTTTACTTTTTAGTGTTTGTCGTTTTTGAAGTCGGTTTTATTTTTCTTTTGAAAATTTTTTATTTCACAATTTTTAGTGGCCCTACTGTACTATAATATGCTGTGCCCAATTAAAACCCTACTGTTTACTAAGCTATTACACTGATCGCGAGCAATTTGCTCCTATCCATTGAGGAGTTCTGTTCTCCATCTCCGAAGATATTCATCAGATCTTCACCAAATTTATATGGGACCACCTGCACAGTATACCCTTTCAAACAAAAAAAAATTTCCAAATCGGTCCAGGGGTCTTTGAGTAATCGGGTAACATACATAAAAAAAAAAAAAAAAAAAAAAAAAAAAAAAAAAAAAAAAAAAAAAAGATCCCGACGAATTGAGAACCTCCTCCTTTTTTGGAAGTCGGTTAATAAAACGCAAAATAATGTAGCTCTTTAGTCTTTATTAAAAATAATTTAATAATATGCGCCCTAAATCAGGGTAATTTGAATTTTGTATGGTAAAGCACGAATTTACACCGAAGTTAAGGCAAACCCAAAATCGAATATGGAAACACTGTGTGTATCAGTATTCACATTCAGTAAAATGCTAAATTAGTAAAATTGAGGTTATTCTCGCATCTGTGGCCTAGATAAAAAAAGATAAACTTAAATTTAACTTTCTTATCAAAGCATATTTCTTTACATAAATTATAATTGGAAGTAGATCAATACGTTTAAAATGGCAACGTTCTCAAGACTGCACAAAATAGCCCTCCTGAGTTTAGGCGCGGTTGGTGGCAGCCTCGCGTATTATCACATCGGCAAATCGGAGAATAGATACGACGTTAAAAACTCGTGGACTACGAATTATACGCCGAGTGTAAAATGGGATAACAATTGGGACCAGTAAGTAAATTCAAAAATTTAAAGGTTTAATTCACAATATGATTTCATCTTTAGCACCTGAGTGCCTGGTCTACCACCCGCTATACGAGGGTAACTACGTCTTCCTCGTACTTCTTTGAAAATTGTGGAACTAACTTCCATATTATGCTATGTGCATGCTGTGTTCCACCCAAATTACAATAAGGGGATATTAAATATCCCCATATAATATTGCAGGATTTCTCCCCATATAAAATTTCATTGATTTTACTGCTTATGACCCAGCTGTTTGCTCACTGTTAATGTATTACACTGTTATCACTGTTAATATACATATATTCCAGTCGTGAACCAGAATCAATAGTTAAACCTCCAAAATCAGGCAAACCAGAAGATGAAAACAGATACAACGAACAGATTGAGAAAGCCAAAACCAAAGCAGTGCGACATCTCTTCCTCATCAGACATGGACAGTATAACCTGGAAGGAGCCACTGATAAGGAGAGGATTTTAACAGAATTAGGTAAGTTGCAAATCATATTAAGTATTGTAGGTATTTGTCTATGGCATTGACTAGCACCTTCCACTTAGAACTAGAAATGACAGTATTGTTTCTTAAATAATTTTCATTTTAGTTATTTATTGTTTTGCTCACCAGTGATTTTTCACAGAAAGTGATTTTTCAATTTTTGCCATTTCAATTGTGAGCTACATTAATTTAACTTGAAAATTATCTCTTTGCAACATGCAGCCATACAAGTGTTCTTGCTCAAACACTTCAGAATCTTAGCTCGGGTGAACTGCCAGAACCGATTGTGACAGTGCATACCTATTTTTCATCATTCGAAATTAAGATCTCAGGCCATAATCCACATATTGTTATGGACATTTTATTTTCATGTAGCAATCTATAAATAGTCCATTCTTTTCTATCTTTCTTACAGGTAGACAACAAGCAGATCTCACAGGCAAAAGATTAGCCTGTCTAGGCATCAAATGGGACCTAATCGTTAGATCGACTATGACAAGAGCGCAAGAGACGGCAAAAATTATAGAGAAGCATTTACCAAAGGACATAGAGGTCAAAGACTGCCAGTTGATAGAAGAAGGTGCACCTATTCCTCCAGAGCCGCCCGTGGGTCACTGGCGACCAGAACCCAAAGTAAGTGTAAAGAACATTTGCTGAATCATCAGGTTTATCACTAGAAGTTGACAGCTAAAATGTGGTGATTGCTATCAGCTCTGATTGACTAACTTTCTTAATTCATATTATAGTCACTGTAAATCTTTTTGGCGGTTGAGTGAACCACATAACAGCTCCCCTTTGGAATCCAAAAATTTTCTAAAGAAAAATAAAACCGAATTTCAAAAACCACAAACAATATAAAGTAAAAAAATAATTTTGATTTTTTTTTATTTCACAATTTTTAGTGGCCCCACTGTACTATAATATGCTATGCCCCGTTAAAACCCTACTGTTTACTAAGCTATTACACTGATCGTGAGCAATTGCTCTTATCCATTGAGGAGTTCTGTTCTCCATCTCCGAAGATATTCATCAGATCTTCACTTTTATATGGGACCACCTGCACAGTATACCCTTTCAAACAAAAAAAAATCCAAATCGGTCCAGGGGTCTTTGAGTAATCGGGGAACATACAAAAAAAAGATTCTGACAAATTGAGAACCTCCTCCTTTTTTTGAAGTCGGTTAAAATTTAGTTGTTTTCACAGAAATTAGCCTACTTCACGCCAAATGGTCAAAAAGATTTAGGGTCACTATAGGGCACTACTGTGTCCTTTGGGTTTTCATTGCAGCCTAAACTAGCTTTATCTAGGTCATAATATAATCGTAACATTGAAGGATACTTGCTAAGTCCTCCATTTTATCATTCTGTTCATTAGTATCATCAGTTATTGGACTGAAATTAGATTTAGAAATTATTATTCATAAGTAGAAGTTTAAGCTAGAATAAAATTACTTATTAGCCGATAGGCTAGATCGTAGTAGCAATAAAGCTACCATTATATGATGGAGTTTTATGGTAAGGAAAAAAAAATAGTATCTATATTACAACAAGATTTGAATTTTTCTATACAAGTTTTAAATTGCATGGGGTATAAATCCAAAAAGTGTGTGTGACTGACCAGTTTTGCTGATTCTATTATAATGCTAGTGTTTTTCTGCCTATCATATTAATAATTATTAGCACTTTTAAAATAACATTCATCAAGCATTCTTAGAATACAGGTTTTGCTCTCAGTTTTGCCACTACATATCATTTGTTGAAGGATAACCTATTGTAATTCAATGGCTAATATTTGCATGATAAATATCCAGGCAATTCTCTACTCCACTTCATTCATCACTCATGATTGACAGAAACGAAAATTGGTTGATTGATTGATGGACACCCAATTATTTACTCAATCTTATTTGATTCATTCATAAGTTTACAAAAAAAAAGTTTGATCCTCAGAATTTACAAATTACAAAGTTCAATTAAGATATTTGACTTTTAAGTGTAATATTTCATAAAATATTATATTTGTCATAACAAATATAAAATAGAAATGTGATTAAGATGTCTGAATAATAACTTTATCTCAGAGATCACTTTCTGTTACCCTTGGAAGTATCTACACTTATATATTTTATCTGGGCCAATAAAACCCGCAGAAGTAATTTTTTTATTAGATTAAGTAGCACAGATACCTAATCCAAAAATTGTGGCGAAGGAGGGCTGGAGAGCTATTGATGGTAGTGCTTTCTGGCGTTAACACATGGATGTGATTTCGACAGTGTTATTCACATGAAGGAACCAGTTCACATACAAGCCACTGGTTTCTCTATGCTAATACAAACACAACCTCACACTCTTAGATTTTGCATGAAATATGTCAATACCGCCACAGGCTTTTGCGCAAATCATGGTTGTATCTGCTAGAGAATTTTGGCGACTTATTTCTGATCTGACTGACTGACAAATAACGCTCAAACCGAAACCCTCAGTTTAAAATGTTAGTTGTAGGTTCTCTTTATAACCTGAATCTCTACTATGAAAGGATTTAATATTTCAACAGGATCTTTAAAAATTCTATGTGGAGCATCACCTAGTCACAAAATATAGGAAAATGAAACTGGTGGATGACAAGTTATAACCATCGTAAAGTTCGTGCATCGCGTCCCTTTATAGAGGGGCATAAAATTACTACAAGGCGCGATTAGACAAAAGTTAATGCGTAACGATCCTCATTCGCGATTTGCGGGTTCGCAGAAAATTTTGAGCTTTGATGTTGAGCTGAATATCTGCTCAAAAATTCTCAGCCCACCTTCGCCGCTGGTCCGGCCGAGGTGCCCACCCCCGGTTTCTGTTTAGTCCAGGTTTAGTCCTTTAAAAACGCAAAATAAGCTAGCAGCACTGGTCAGTACAGTTATTAACGCGCGTCGTCTGGTGTGGCATGTGTAGCAGTTCTTCCAGGACAGCGCGCGCATCGAGGCCGCGTTCCGCCGCTACTTCCACCGCGCGCCGCCCACGCAGACGCAGGACTCCTACACGCTGCTGGTGTGCCACGCCAACGTCATACGCTTCTTCGTTTGCAAGTGAGTTGTTAACGCGCGTCGTCTGGTGTGGCATGTGTAGCAGTTCTTCCAGGACAGCGCGCGCATCGAGGCCGCGTTCCGCCGCTACTTCCACCGCGCGCCGCCCACGCAGACGCAGGACTCCTACACGCTGCTGGTGTGCCACGCCAACGTCATACGCTTCTTCGTTTGCAAGTGAGTTGTTAACGCGCGTCGTCTGGTGTGGCATGTGTAGCAGTTCTTCCAGGACAGCGCGCGCATCGAGGCCGCGTTCCGCCGCTACTTCCACCGCGCGCCGCCCACGCAGACGCAGGACTCCTACACGCTGCTGGTGTGCCACGCCAACGTCATACGCTTCTTCGTTTGCAAGTGAGTTGTTAACGCGCGTCGTCTGGTGTGGCATGTGTAGCAGTTCTTCCAGGACAGCGCGCGCATCGAGGCCGCGTTCCGCCGCTACTTCCACCGCGCGCCGCCCACGCAGACGCAGGACTCCTACACGCTGCTGGTGTGCCACGCCAACGTCATACGCTTCTTCGTTTGCAAGTGAGTTGTTAACGCGCGTCGTCTGGTGTGGCATGTGTAGCAGTTCTTCCAGGACAGCGCGCGCATCGAGGCCGCGTTCCGCCGCTACTTCCACCGCGCGCCGCCCACGCAGACGCAGGACTCCTACACGCTGCTGGTGTGCCACGCCAACGTCATACGCTTCTTCGTTTGCAAGTGAGTTGTTAACGCGCGCCGTCTGGTGTGGCATGTGTAGCAGTTCTTCCAGGACAGCGCGCGCATCGAGGCCGCGTTCCGCCGCTACTTCCACCGCGCGCCGCCCACGCAGACGCAGGACTCCTACACGCTGCTGGTGTGCCACGCCAACGTCATACGCTTCTTCGTTTGCAAGTGAGTTGTTAACGCGCGTCGTCTGGTGTGGCATGTGTAGCAGTTCTTCCAGGACAGCGCGCGCATCGAGGCCGCGTTCCGCCGCTACTTCCACCGCGCGCCGCCCACGCAGACGCAGGACTCCTACACGCTGCTGGTGTGCCACGCCAACGTCATACGCTTCTTCGTTTGCAAGTGAGTTGTTAACGCGCGTCGTCTGGTGTGGCATGTGTAGCAGGTCTTCCAGGACAGCGCGCGCATCGAGGCCGCGTTCCGCCGCTACTTCCACCGCGCGCCGCCCACGCAGACGCAGGACTCCTACACGCTGCTGGTGTGCCACGCCAACGTCATACGCTTCTTCGTTTGCAAGTGAGTTGTTAACGCGCGTCGTCTGGTGTGGCATGTGTAGCAGTTCTTCCAGGACAGCGCGCGCATCGAGGCCGCGTTCCGCCGCTACTTCCACCGCGCGCCGCCCACGCAGACGCAGGACTCCTACACGCTGCTGGTGTGCCACGCCAACGTCATACGCTTCTTCGTTTGCAAGTGAGTTGTTAACGCGCGTCGTCTGGTGTGGCATGTGTAGCAGTTCTTCCAGGACAGCGCGCGCATCGAGGCCGCGTTCCGCCGCTACTTCCACCGCGCGCCGCCCACGCAGACGCAGGACTCCTACACGCTGCTGGTGTGCCACGCCAACGTCATACGCTTCTTCGTTTGCAAGTGAGTTGTTAACGCGCGTCGTCTGGTGTGGCATGTGTAGCAGTTCTTCCAGGACAGCGCGCGCATCGAGGCCGCGTTCCGCCGCTATTTCCACCGCGCGCCGCCCACGCAGACGCAGGACTCCTACACGCTGCTGGTGTGCCACGCCAACGTCATACGCTTCTTCGTTTGCAAGTGAGTTGTTAACGCGCGTCGTCTGGTGTGGCATGTGTAGCAGTTCTTCCAGTACAGCGCGCGCATCGAGGCCGCGTTCCGCCGCTACTTCCACCGCGCGCCGCCCACGCAGACGCAGGACTCCTACACGCTGCTGGTGTGCCACGCCAACGTCATACGCTTCTTCGTTTGCAAGTGAGTTGTTAACGCGCGTCGTCTGGTGTGGCATGTGTAGCAGTTCTTCCAGGACAGCGCGCGCATCGAGGCCGCGTTCCGCCGCTACTTCCACCGCGCGCCGCCCACGCAGACGCAGGACTCCTACACGCTGCTGGTGTGCCACGCCAACGTCATACGCTTCTTCGTTTGCAAGTGAGTTGTTAACGCGCGTCGTCTGGTGTGGCATGTGTAGCAGTTCTTCCAGGACAGCGCGCGCATCGAGGCCGCGTTCCGCCGCTACTTCCACCGCGCGCCGCCCACGCAGACGCAGGACTCCTACACGCTGCTGGTGTGCCACGCCAACGTCATACGCTTCTTCGTTTGCAAGTGAGTTGTTAACGCGCGTCGTCTGGTGTGGCATGTGTAGCAGTTCTTCCAGGACAGCGCGCGCATCGAGGCCGCGTTCCGCCGCTACTTCCACCGCGCGCCGCCCACGCAGACGCAGGACTCCTACACGCTGCTGGTGTGCCACGCCAACGTCATACGCTTCTTCGTTTGCAAGTGAGTTGTTAACGCGCGTCGTCTGGTGTGGCATGTGTAGCAGTTCTTCCAGGACAGCGCGCGCATCGAGGCCGCGTTCCGCCGCTACTTCCACCGCGCGCCGCCCACGCAGACGCAGGACTCCTACACGCTGCTGGTGTGCCACGCCAACGTCATACGCTTCTTCGTTTGCAAGTGAGTTGTTAACGCGCGTCGTCTGGTGTGGCATGTGTAGCAGTTCTTCCAGGACAGCGCGCGCATCGAGGCCGCGTTCCGCCGCTACTTCCACCGCGCGCCGCCCACGCAGACGCAGGACTCCTACACGCTGCTGGTGTGCCACGCCAACGTCATACGCTTCTTCGTTTGCAAGTGAGTTGTTAACGCGCGTCGTCTGGTGTGGCATGTGTAGCAGTTCTTCCAGGACAGCGCGCGCATCGAGGCCGCGTTCCGCCGCTACTTCCACCGCGCGCCGCCCACGCAGACGCAGGACTCCTACACGCTGCTGGTGTGCCACGCCAACGTCATACGCTTCTTCGTTTGCAAGTGAGTTGTTAACGCGCGTCGTCTGGTGTGGCATGTGTAGCAGTTCTTCCAGGACAGCGCGCGCATCGAGGCCGCGTTCCGCCGCTACTTCCACCGCGCGCCGCCCACGCAGACACAGGACTCCTACACGCTGCTGGTGTGCCACGCCAACGTCATACGCTTCTTCGTTTGCAAGTGAGTTGTTAACGCGCGTCGTCTGGTGTGGCATGTGTAGCAGTTCTTCCAGGACAGCGCGCGCATCGAGGCCGCGTTCCGCCGCTACTTCCACCGCGCGCCGCCCACGCAGACGCAGGACTCCTACACGCTGCTGGTGTGCCACGCCAACGTCATACGCTTCTTCGTTTGCAAGTGAGTTGTTAACGCGCGTCGTCTGGTGTGGCATGTGTAGCAGTTCTTCCAGGACAGCGCGCGCATCGAGGCCGCGTTCCGCCGCTACTTCCACCGCGCGCCGCCCACGCAGACGCAGGACTCCTACACGCTGCTGGTGTGCCACGCCAACGTCATACGCTTCTTCGTTTGCAAGTGAGTTGTTAACGCGCGTCGTCTGGTGTGGCATGTGTAGCAGTTCTTCCAGGACAGCGCGCGCATCGAGGCCGCGTTCCGCCGCTACTTCCACCGCGCGCCGCCCACGCAGACGCAGGACTCCTACACGCTGCTGGTGTGCCACGCCAACGTCATACGCTTCTTCGTTTGCAAGTGAGTTGTTAACGCGCGTCGTCTGGTGTGGCATGTGTAGCAGTTCTTCCAGGACAGCGCGCGCATCGAGGCCGCGTTCCGCCGCTACTTCCACCGCGCGCCGCCCACGCAGACGCAGGACTCCTACACGCTGCTGGTGTGCCACGCCAACGTCATACGCTTCTTCGTTTGCAAGTGAGTTGTTAACGCGCGTCGTCTGGTGGGGCATAGGTAGTAGTTCTTACAGACAACCTAGTACCAGTTTGTCTTTGTACATCTTGACATCGTTTCGAGTAGGTATCAAAACACTAAAACATCAAGAGTAAAATGAACTGTTTAAGTGCCTTGTTAAAGTAAAAATTCTTCACCATGGTTGCAGACTGCAATTAGTATGCATTTAATAATTAGTAAACACTCGCCGCAGAGGGTAAAAAAGTACGGATCTCCTTTCTGATGAGAAAGGATTAGGGCATAGTCCGTCGCTGGCCAAATGCTGATTGGCAGATTTCACTCACCTTTGAGAACATTATAGAGAACTTTCAGACGCAAGTTTCCTTTCGATGTTTTCCTTTGACGTTAAAGCAAGTGATATTTAATTGCTTAAAACGCACACAACTGCGAAAAATTAGTTGTACGTGCTCGTGATTTAACTCCGGGTTTCTCAAAGAGGCCGACGTCTGTAACCCGTAGGTTATCACTACATTTCCATAGACTCCTAAGAAATTTATATTTTCGCGTACTTTCAAGGTGCTGATTACGAAAATACCGTCATGGCGTTTATATTCACATACATATACAGTGATCGTAAAACAAGTTCAACCTGAAAATGCCATACAGTGGTTTGCCTTCATAGACTAAGATTAAATACACGAACCTGGTTGAGAATTCAACGTTGTTGTGCAATGCGCAATCATACGACTAGGTGCTTGTTTTGCGCGCTCTATACCCTTAGAGGGTATAGAGCGCTCTATATAAACTTAGAGGAAAAACTTCATTTTTCAGAGCGCTCCAGTTCCCCCCAGAAGGCTGGCTCCGGATATCCCTGAACCATGGCTCGATCACGTGGGTGTCGATACTGCCCAGCGGCAACGTCGTGCTGAGGTCTCTGAGCGAGACTGGACATATGGACCCCCAATATATCACCAGCCGGTAAACTTTGACAGGTGCTATTGTAGTTAGATCTATGTGTTGACAAGTAGAGGTGTAAAAGCAGCTAATGACCGTACAGGGGTAGCTTGAATCAGTCATGAGCGACTGTATCAAGCTTCATAGCGAACAGTCTCTCATTGTCACATACACGACCGTCTGAGCAGTCGCGTCAGGCCAGTATTGATCGCTTCAAAGTTCAAACTGCAACTGCACAGCGAACTGGAATCTTCACTCCTAACGGTCGAGCAATTGTAAAACATAACTAAATGCTCTCGATTTCTCGAGCCGTCGATTAACACTCCACTCCATATCACAACTATAATTGATTTATCAATTGCTTGACCTGTTAATTGCTCACTGTTAAAGCAGTTGGTAATGACTGCTCGAACTGCCCGTGTACGCTGACTTGAAGGGGTATTCGTAAAATTGCATCCACATGTTGCGACATGGTGGAACAGTTCCTAGTAGAGGTGAGACAATTCAATTAGTGAGAATAGTATCCGGGGACCTTCAACTCATGCTTATCCATATTCGACTATTATGAACGTTCTGGCAAAAAATTAAATCAAATTTCTTTATTGTGAATATGGGTAAGCAGTGGAGATGTTACAAAAACAAAAAGGGTACAGCCAAATTCTGCCTATAAGCATGCAATATGTTATTATATAACAACTTGACCATACCATACATTTACATACATGACAGACCATAGTATGAACTTGAGAAGTTAAATTAATGAAACATCTCCTTTCCAATACGTAAAAAGAACCGGCCAAGTGCGAGTCAGACTCGCGCACTGAGGGTTCCGTACTCAGGTATTTTTCCAACATTTTGCACGATAAATCAAAAACTATTATACATAAAAATAAATAAAAATCTGTTTTAGAATGTACAGGTAAAGCCCTTTCATATGATACGCCACTTGATATAGTTATCTTACTTTGAAAATTGAAACACGTTTTAATTTTTTTTAAATGATGTAACCACAAATTCGCGGTTTTCAGATTTATTCCTGTACTTGTGCTATAAGACCTACCTACTTACCAAATTTCATGATTCTAGGTCAACGGGAAGTACCCTATAGGTTTCGTGACAGACACGACGGACAGACAGACAGACAGACAGACAACGAAGTGATTCTATAAGGGTTCCGTTTTTCCTTTTGAGGTACGGAACCTTAAAAATTGGCAAGTGTTAAATCGTAGTCAGGTTCCTCGATGAAATGATAGACATAATCCATTTAGTAGCGTTTATTTCTCCCAAACACTATATTAGTTACTTGTGGTGATTTATTTCGTTATATATATTATTATATTCGAAATATTAATTTATGATCAATGATAAAGCTAACACAAGGAATTTTTTTTAAATGACAGTGGCATTATAAGTCAGTAGAGGCCTCCAATAGACACCCTTTATCGATCTTCAGATATTGATGATCAGAGAATTTTATTAAAATATATCTGAAATCTTCCTTTTGAAATCAGATGTGCCAAGGCAATAGCAAAGGATTGTCGCTTACCATAAGACTAGCGACTGGCCTACTAAAGGTATAAGAAAAAAAAACTTGTCTTTTCCCACCTATATCGCCTACAAAAGCTTACTGGACATTGTATAGCTATTAATAAAATCATTGTGTTCAGTTATACAATTTTAAATATAAAGCAGCGTCCACACCAATAAAAATTGGATCGCGTCTTAAACCCTGTATTCAGCTTTAAATATGTTCCCCATATTGAATATTTTTCCACACGATAAGGATCCTGTTGGTGAAAATTTTACATAGTAATTTTCAATGCATTGTGTATCAACAGAAATTTTTATAGGTGTGGATGAGCCTTAGTAAAAGAATTGTTTGGGTATACCTTTACTTATAATTATATGGGTGCTACGTATGATTAACTCGAATTATATCATTAGCTTTAAAACTAATTAAATTATGCTTGGGTCATGGGATGGTTGTGGGCTAAATGATTATGATTACTTTCATAGGTCAATCTTTTTTTATACAATATATAACATGTATACTTTTTTAGAAGACCTGTTTGGTGTTTACATGGTGGCAGTATATGCAGAATTTTCTGCAAGTGTAATCAGTTAGAGCGAAGGGTGCATGTTTTAGAAGTAACATTTTACTGTCAAAACGTCAAATTACTTGACAATTGAAAAATCAGCCCTTAATCTTTTAAACCTTATAATTTTGGTTTCTAATTTTTACGAAGTTTGATTTGCACTGTCTAATTGCATCCTATAACTTTACTTACAAAACTATCCATATTTTAATGAACATTTTTAAATCTCACTAACAGGAATCGCTCCCCGATACCAGACATAAGAGCCAATTTAGTAACCTGTTGATAAACGAAGATACTTTATTTTTATTAAATTGAATGTTATCACTAAGGCCGAGATTTATAGAGCGTACTTTGACTTTGCTCAGACTTAAGACTCTGTTAAAACGAGACAGCGTTATACCTCTGACACCAATCTATCCCGTTTTAACCGAACTTAAGTCTAAGCAAAGTCAAAGTACGTAAGTCTATAGATCTCAGCCTGAGTAATGCTTGTAATGGTGACTATACACCGCAAGTTTGACAAACTTGTGTGAACAATCATTTTGTGATAGCTTGCACAACTTTCACGTTGTTACACGTTGCTCGTGCATGCGTGATTGAATGTCTGTGTAACATTAAATATAGGTGTAACCAAAACGCTAGCCAAAACGAAAACAGGTGATAGTACTGATGATTACTGATAAGATACCATAGAAAAAACTACGATTTTTTTTTAAATTATGTTTTTTTAAAGTTCACAATATGTTGCAAATAAAACATCTGACTGACGCTAGAGGTCATCGAACGTTCCGTAAATAGGTCATTCGAAGTCAATGCACCGTTGTAGGTGGGACATTGGCCCGAGTTTTGCACGTTATACAATGCGGGTTTGAAAAATACTAAATCACTAAAACTACAAGATAAGGCAAATGGTTATTACTTATTAGAATAGGATTGTGTTGATGTAGTATAATAATAAGGCTAAGTTTTACGTTACTAGCGTTCTGTTTACACCTGTATAAAATCAAATGTATGAAACAGCTATGTATGTAGCTATGTATGTAGAAGATTAGTATGAAACTAGACAAAATTGTAAGCAAAACCGGTCAAGTGCGAGTCGGACACTTTACCACTGCAAGTTAATGGGATTTAGTAAATTAATTTTTATGTTGGTGTGTAATTCTCCTTTTTTCGTCATGATGCTTGTGAAAAATTATTATCAAACAAACGTTCAGACTTGCTTTCAGAAAATGATTGTCATTTAGGCTATCCATCACTAACTATCACCATTAAAAGTATTTTTTGCTCGACATTGACTGGTTTTCCACATCCTTGACTGATCGACGAATACTTTTTAATAAATCAATTGGCGAAATTTCGGCGAAGGAAATCGCCACGCGAAACTTAAGAGTTAAGTTTTTTTTGTAATTGTCGATCAAAGATGAATCCGATTTGATTTCGTTCTACTATCGATCGACGTTGATAGAATGGATGTGGTTACACCCTAGAACCTTCGAGCATGTACGTAGTACGCACATGGAATCTTACCCGAGATCTATAGACCGTACTTTGACTTTGCTCAGACTTAAGTTTCAGTTAAAACGAGACAGATTTATGCCAGCGATATAATGCTGTCTCGTTTAAACTGTGCAAAGTCAAAGTGCACTATAAATCTCAACCTTAGAAATAAAAATAAAAAAATTATATTTTGGCGAGCAAGATGCTGCTGTTTAATATTTTATATGGATCTCGTTCTAGCAAAGCTCCTGTTTCTAAAACTGTTCTGTTCTAAAACGACTTTATAAAGTGTTTTGTGTGATATTGTTTTTAGTCATTTTAAGAACAAGTGTCAACTATGTATTATTTACTTTATACTTATCATACAAGTATTTTTTATTATAATTAAGTTTCGACTTATACTAACCTACATATAAAACTGTTAATGGTAGGAACCACACCTGCAGCGAATGCTGCCTCTTGATTGGCTGTGAAAAAATGTAATCGGCGAATCAACCAATCAAAGGGCAGGATTGGCTGTCAATTACGATAAAGGTGCCCACGCACCACAACTGCACTGCAGCGGAACTGCGCGTCGCGACAGCGCCACGCACGATATTCACTCCAGCCGCGACGCGCGTACGTCACTGCCGCGCGGGCTAACCTGGATGGGGTATGGCAGTTTTTTATGAAAGCCCATACCCCCTTTCCCTTAGCGGCACGGCTTTGACGGTAGCGTGGTAAGTTGCCACGGCCGGAGCCTCCCACCGGACTAGACCAGTTCGGGCAAATTTTACTATAGTTCGGCATTCGGCAAATCAACTGGCCACACTATGCAGGATAGTGCGAATTTTTAAATAGGTTTGGCAAATCAGCCGGCCGCGCCGGCATAGTGCAGATGCGACTTAAGCGTGACAGGCAGGCCTTCTTGTGGTGTATTAGATATACCTACTTATCTCTTAAAAATAAAGAATGCCCGCGGGATTTTAAAAAACATATATTCACGCCAACCAATCAGGTTAGCGCGAATGTGCGGGACGATACCAGTGCCGCCGGCTATTTGCCGAATGCCTACAGTGGAGCCAAACCATAAGAAATTAAGTTAATTTGGAGGTTTTTTTTTTTTAAATTTTGATTATACCAGTTAGTTTGCTTAGATACTTACTTGTTTATATTTTTTTGTAACCAGTTGATAGGCAATGTTATATGGGTGCATTCAATATCGTGCGTTCTCAATATTTAATTTAGCACCGCATTTTTAGTTGTTATCGAGTTTTACATCAATAAATATAGATCACGAATATTGACCGTCTGAGCACTGCCTATGACTCAACAATTACATGTTCAAAATATTTATATGTTAGGTATATAATGTAACCTAAATTGTTAACATTAGTTGAACATTAAAATTTATTCCTCAGTTATATAGCATTTAATGTTGTCATAAAAATGTAATGTGACCAAATTACGGGTAGCAAAGTCAACTGCCATAATTTGCCTTGTTGTGAGTAGACTAAAGAACCATAACAATATCAATTTTTCCTTGGACTAACTATTGATTCTAGTTTACAATGGGGACCGCATATTAATATTCTGTCAAGTAGACTCAGTTCAGCAGTATTTGCAATTCGTAAAATAAGGCAGTTAACAGATGTTCAAACGGCTAAAATAGTGTACTTTGCATATTTTCAAAGCTTGATGTCTTACGGAATTCTGTTGTGGGGTTCTGCTGCGGATTGGAAAACAATTTTTATACTCCAAAAAAGAGCTATTCGCGCCATTTATAAGATGAAGCCCAGAGATTCTCTAAGACATTTGTTTAAAGATATCGGCATTCTGACCATGCCTTCACTTTATATATTTGAGAACATTATGTACATTAGAAAACATCTACCATCGTATAAGAAGAACTCTGACTCTCATCACTATAATACACGAAATAAACATAAGTTAAGTGGACACAAATACAGGTTATCTAAAACGACTAAATCATTTATGGGCAGTTCGATACGCTTCTACAACATGATTCCAAAGGATATAACCGATCTTTCTGACAGGCAATTCAAAAGTAAAATAAAAGAAATTTTAATTAAAAAAAGTTATTATAAGATTAATGATTATATAGATGATAAAAACGCATGGAAAATGTAGCCCTGCACAAGCTATTCAACGAGCTAAGCTAAAAATTATGTACCTACTTGTGTACCCGTAATATTAGTTTACTATTGTTACTATTGTTATTTTGATATTATTTAGATCCTACATATTTGGTAGACTTATTTTTTCAGTGTATTGTGACTTTCGTAAGTGCTTTTATAAGTCTGAAACGAAGAATAAATAAATACAATACAAAATACAATACAATACAATTACTAGTTATATACCAAGTATTAATATTATATTCGAACATAAACAAATATTATGTACAAATCGCGATAAATTCTGATTAAAGTATTCAAATCGCAGCTACAGTTAAGTATATTAATCATTAATATTATTACGTACTAAAATATTTATTGTTGTATCGAAAAAGTCTTAATATAAGTGTAAATATTTTGATATGTTAATAAAAAACTTGTAAATATTATTTTCTGTTTTATTTACGAACCTTAACAAAATATATTGTGGGAAAGTTAGCAATAAGTAACTTTATTACGATTTGAATCCGTAGGCCACCCTTGAGTGATGCCAACAATAGGTATAGTGATCCCGTCAATATTTTTATTGATAAATATTGAAATTGGGAATGGGATATTTATTGAATGTTGTACCCATGCCCATAGAATATTGTGCCTAATTCTACTGTAGATACACAACCTCAGATACAATGACAGGTCTATTATCTACCCTTTTCCCCAGTGAGCATTAGGATCAATGGAATTAAAATACCTGTCATTTCTGTTCAGAGATTGGAACAACAGAATAGACACAGGCTTGAATAAACTTGAAAAATAAAGGTGAACACACACTTATTCGAGCCGAACGAAACGAATTTTTGAATTTGAAGTCGAAGATTCGGATAATTCGACGCGGAGAAGTGTGCGAGGTTTCATGACATTTCAATTATACATAAATAGAATTTTAAAATTCGTTCGGTTTGACTCGGATAAGTGTGTGTTCACCTTTAGGAGGAGGTCTTCGATATAGAAACATCGATCGATATAATATATCTATGGAGGAGGGTAATAAAACTTAAACAATATATTCAGTAGGTATTTTTTTATTGTTTTTTGTTTTCTAATTAAATTACCGTGACATCTGTATAGGAGATAAAAATTGAGAAAAATATACTAAACGATTTATTATAAGAATTATTTTTCAGAAAAGGAGATAGGTACAAATAGGTATGTATACACATTGAAGATGTTAAAATCGGTATAATAGTTTATTTATAAAACATGATATTTATATTTAGATATTTTTAGCAAATTCACTGCAGTTGATATTGTATATGAATGTAAGAGAAATATTAAATCTTGAGAGTTGAATAGGTATTTTATTACAGTGAAAGAACTTTTTGTAGATCATCATTTTATTTGGATAGATAGGTAGGTACCTACTACCTAGTAAGTACGTAAATTGTAAAATGTTTTAAAATAGTTTAGAGCCGTATTCCTTGTCAAGCTTAAACTTGGAATAAGACTTAGGTAAGAGAGACTTAGGTAGGTACTTATGAAATAAGCTGATCCACTCGTCCTGCATTTTTTCGAAAGTTTTCTATACAAAAAGCATAAAAAGAGACGATCTAAGTAATTTGTTCTTTACACGATCGCGCAACGCGATTTCATCTCTATAATTTAACAATTTCGACCATCAAAAGGAGTAAAATTGTACCTACTTTGAATAAATGATTTTGACTTTGACTTAATTATATTATGTTTGTTTGTTTCTTTGTTTGTATTCCTTATTTTTATTTGTTTATTTCTTTGTTGTTGTCCTTACGCGTGTCATTCACTCGTGTCTTACTTATGCTTTTTATCCTAGGAAATTGAATGAACTTTGTCTTTATGACCGTACCGTAGGTAAGGAAATCGCCCAACGCGGTTTTTTTGCAGATTTTTTATCGCCGCAAAAAGGTCGCGATACAGTAGCGATCACGTACATAATAGGTACCTATCTTCTTTGTCCATTATTATGGCACAGAGTAGAAAAGTATGTGTTCTGTGCTGCTACTGTCGCTATTAAGAATCGCGTTTAAGATCGCTACAAAAAGTCGCTGTGGGCAATGTCTGCAATGACTAGCTTCAAATTGAAGGTTCCATTATAAATAATCAGCCCTTAAAACTATTCTGCCGAAGCCGTTAACTGAAAAAAAAAATTCTTTTTGGAAATTACACGGAAATTTTCAAAAACTCCTATTTCTAAAAAGAATGCTATGTGTACTATAGCATTCTTTTTAGAAATATGAGTTTTTGTTTTTGTCGATAGCTCAAAAAAAAACATTTTTTGCAGTCAATGGCTTTTTTATAAAGGACGGCAGTAGATATTACGAAGTGACGTAATCGTGGTCATAATCCTTCCTCCTTTGTTTTGATTAGGTAAAGTAAGTATTACATAACTAAAAAGCTCTAGTTGGCACTCTTGCACTTTTTTGGTTATAAGCTCTTACTTTAGCAAGATTGATATAAAATGCCAATAGTGCTTACGATCGATGTATTCGTTCGAATAAATAATCGATAAAAACTGACATACTGCCATCCGTTTTGATCAACAAACAAACAAATTACCTATGCCTTCACAAAAGCATAGCAATAGGTAGATACTTTTAGACCTGCAAATTCAGTTAGATTCATATACCACCAATAATAACTAAAGCATCAAACTTTGCAAAACACTAATTAGTGTTATAGGTACAGGGCAAGGTTGTCATCACAACCAGGTCACAACATGGGTTGGTCGCCCTTTTATTAACGGTGGGGGTATTAATATATTAATTATTATTATTATTTTCTTAAAAATTGAATCACAAGCGTTTTTAAACAGCATAGATAAGTCAAATTCAGTTAGCGGCCACTGGTCTTGTTAGAGTGATGTCGATTCCATCGTTGGGATCCTCGTCGTCTTCGTCGTCGCAAGCGTCTTCTGGTTCCCCAAGCGCTCTCACGAATTCTGAAATTTTATTTATACTTATATTTATTTTTTGTACCAGAAGGTTGTAACGATAAAGAGAACAAGTATTTAAAAATTTATTACAACCCCGATAAGTGAAGGTTACAGTAACTAGAAAAGAACTGATAACTTTCAAACGGCTGAACCGATTTTCTTGAACTATAGCTAAGAACACTCGATCAAGCTACCTTTCAAGCAAAACAAACTAAAATATTAAAATCGGTTATTAGTTTAGGAGTTACGATGCCACCGACAGATACCTACACACGACAAACTTATAACACCCCTCTTTTTGGGTCGGGGGTTAAAAACATAGAAAAAGTGGACAGGGAAGCACTTATATGATATCTCTATAAGAGATCTCTACCAGTGACCCTTGGTAATGCGAGAGGTTGCAAAGGGAAAAGAATAGGTAAGTAGTTAAGTACAACCAAGAAAGTATTCATGAAAAAAGCTTAATAGATGATGCCCGCGACTTCGTCCGCGTAGATTTGGTTTTTCAAAATCCCGTGAGAACTCTTTGATTTTCCGGGATAAAAAGTAGACTATGTCCTTTCTAACTAACTTCCTGGCTAACTGTGTACGAAATTCCATCAAAATCGGTTCAACTGTTGGGCCGTGAAAAGCTAGTAGACAGACAGACAGACACACTCTCACATTTATAATATTAAGGATGTAGGTATGGATTTTTCATTATCAATAATTTTCATTGTACAATTAATAAAAATTGATAAATGAAATGAGCTAAGTTAGGTACCGTCCGAGCCATTATGTAAATTGCATGATTTTTCCAGGATTAGTGTTATTTTAAAATGCATAGATTACGATGATTTAAAGACAGGTGATAAATTGTTATCACAATAAAATTAATCTTTAGCCGGTGCCCGGTTTATATTAAGCATAAAGATTAGATTTCCTTATTATATCACTATTTTTTAATAGAATAGATATACCTACCTATCTACTTAGGTACCTACTCTACCTACTAAGTAGGTACTTACCTAAGAAATCAATGCGGCCATCTCCATCGGAGTCCACTTCTTTGATCATGTCTTCAACTGAAATAAAGTGGTAATATTATATTGGACTTCTATCATCATGATCAAGCCATCGCCGGCCCACTTTTAAGTACGGGTCCCTTCTAAGAATAAGAAGGGTTTTTAGGCCATAATCTGCCATGCTGGCCCAGTGCGCATTGACAGAGTTCACATTTTTTGATAATATTATGGTGAACTCTCAGGCATGCAGGTATCCTCATGTTTTACTGCACCGTTTTAGCAAGTAATATTTAATTTAAAAACCGGACAAGTGCGAGTCAGACTCGCGCACCGAGGGTTCCGTACTCGGGTATTTTTTCCGACATTTTGCACTATAAATCAAAAAAAAAAAATAAAAATCCATTTTAGAATGTACCTTTAGGTAAAGCCCTTTCATATGATACCCCACTTCTTATAGTTGTCTTACTTTGAAAATTTAAACACATTAATTTTTTTTTTTGTAAATGAGATGTAACCACAAATTCACGGTTTTCGGATTTTTTCCTTTACTTGTGCTTTAGGACCTACCTACCTGCCAAATTTCATGATTCTAGATCAACGAGAAGTATCCTATAGGTTTTTTGACAGACACGACAGACGGACAGGCAGACAAAATGGTCCTATAAGGGTTCCGTTTTTCCTTTTGAGGTACGGAACCCTAAAAATTTATTTACTTAAAATACACATGACTCCGAAAAGTAAGAGGCAATTTAGCAAAATTTCGTGAAGATAAGCTCACTTTCTTCCTCAGAGAGGTCCTCCCCGAGGCATTGCAGCACAGCCCTCAAGTCCGACGCACAGATGTATCCTCGATTGTGCTTGTCGAACACTCTGAACGCGTCCCTCAGTTCCCTCTCCTCCTGTTCCGCGGAGCTCGTTCCACCACCAGCTCCTGACATCGACTTGGAGAGGATGTTCACGAACTCTTCAAAACTGACATTGCCGTCACCTGAAATCAAAATGGGTAAAACGAATTATCAGTACCTACGCGACAGATCGAGGTGGGGACGCCCCGCACACCCGCACAGCCGCCGCGCTAACCCGGTGCAGGATTCCCATTACACCCCGCACTATGCAGGGCTCATACCCCGATTGCCATCTCGACCTGTCCCGCAATATGCTTAGATCAATATGTTCCTACCCACTAAAATCTTGATTGTAGGATTCTTCTGTAAGCTCACTTATCACTTTTAGGTAAACTTATATTAGGTACATAAAGAATTACATTATAAATATTTAAAATGTAAAAATAATAATTATAAAATATCTGCTACGTCTTTAATATTGTTGTGTAGAGCCTAGAGGCGGCATTCATTCATTATGGAACGACAGAGCCGACGGACGTACTGTGATTGTATTCTGTTAAAGGTGTAAAATATACAAAGAGAAAACTAATGTCGAGATTTATTTAAAAACAATCCTGATATTCTGAATCTGTGGCTACACTTCTCTCTGGGCTGGTTTCCGTCTGTTGTGCGTGGAGGCTTAGACCCTGCCTTGGTAACTTCCCTATCTTCATAACATTTATGTCCATATTCGTGGATTTGGAAATAACGGAATCAAAATTGATCACATAATATCAAGTATCAGCAATATTTAATGTTAGTCCTGTTGGTCGATATCCCTTCCCACTCGCCAGTTTCGCCCCTATAATACCAGGATTGCTATACAGACGTCTGACGTCTCCCATTCCACCCTTGTCCCATTCCTCTTATACGCTGTTTAGCATTTTGTGGTACATACTATTGGATTGTTCTCGCTTACCATACCCCAGGATTGCTATCTAAACGTCTCCCACCCTAGTCCCGTTCCTCTACGCTGTCGTATCTTGTGATACTACTGGATTGTTCTATCTTACCATCACTGTCGACCTCTTGCAACATGTCGTGCAGCTCCTCCACCCTCGCGAACTGGCCGAGGCTGCGCATCACCCGACCCAGCTCCTCCTTCGTGATCGTACCGTCGCCGTCCTTGTCGAACAGGCGGAAAGCTTCACGGAATTCTGCATAAACATAATATTTACTTATTAAATAAGTAGGCAAAAACTCTTATTCGAAGACTAGCTGATGCCCGCGACTTCATCCGCGTGGATTTAGGTTTTCCAAAATCCCGTGGGAACTCTTTGATTTTCGGGGACAAAAAGTAGTCTATGTGCTAATCCAAAATATTATCTATCTCCATTTCAAATTTCAGCCAAATCCATTCAGTAATTTTTGTGTGAAAGAGTAACAAACATACACACGCAGACGCACTAACATACACACAAACTTTCACCTTTATAATATTAGTGTGATTAAAGTCCTACATAATCGTCAACAATAACCTTATCCCGATGCACTATGGTCATACGTAAAATCGCATATCCTGCCAAGCATGACGTGCAAAAATTGAGAAGGATTTTTTCGAGGAGAGTTACTTTAGGAAGGAAGGTACGACCTGCTCAGTGTAAATAATAATAATGGATTTTATACTTAGATACTAGATACACTTTATTTTACTACCCTAAAAACACGCTGAAAATGAATTCATATTCAAGCAACGTTGACTCAAGTCGGTAACAGGATGGGTGACCGAATTTGGCTTTTCGTATTCGCCGTGCATCGGAGAGCACTCGGTTATTTTATGACTATCTCTATATAAATCGTCGGTTTAGTCGTGTCGTTTGCGGAAGGGTTTGGGAGCCCACCGGTTATTATTACCTGTCCCAAATACTCCTACCATTATGTGATTAATGGAAAGGGATCACAACCCTCAGCAATGAGGATACGATGCACAGAGAAATGCGCTTTGTTAAATTAGGTGGGTACTATATAGAACCTATAATGGGTGTCTACCTTTCATTTGCGTTCTCGTGATGCCGGTATTTTCATCAACGATGGAAGCTTTCCTGTCTAGGGCTGTGTTGGCAGCGGGCTTCAGCAAAGTCACCTGGCGCTGAGGCTGCGTCGGCGTTGTGGACCTCTCCGATACCAGACTACAAATAAATATATAATTTCAAATAACAATAATTACCTATTTGCTATGCAAGGCTGTAAAGTTATTTTGGCGCGAGTGATTGTATTGAATTCCGATCAAGCGAAGGATTCTAAGTTTGAACCACGAGCGAAGCTGAAAAGAATAGAATCCCGAGTGTAGCGAAGAATTCAAAGACACGAGAGCAACAGCCTTGGAAAGTCACAACTTTTCATCTCACTGCAGTTAGGAAAATGTTAGATGTTAAGAATACAAGCAAAGACAGTGTGCAAAGATCCGACCTATAATATATTCCAGAATCTCAGGCTGAGTGGTTTATCTAGGTAGCCTGTATACAGTGTAGGTATTTACCTATTTAGATTTTACTCAGACTTGAGGTTAAGTTCAAATCTGTCTCATTTTACCTCTAATTAGTAAAGTCTGAGTAGGTAAGAGGTAAAAGTATTAGGTACACTCTAGCTTAGTTAGTCATCGCCCATCGGCTAGTCAGCGTTCGTTCTTTGCTTCGGTAAGCGGCACTGCGTATTTGCTCTTTTATTCCAGTTAAGACTACTTATGCCCGGTTTCATTGATCAATCAAATGAGCGCCACTCGATTTATATAACCTAACCTAACTAAGATTTCCTCGTCGTCCGCACAATACGCCCGCACCGGAACTAGCCTGCTCGTTGCGCATACTGATGCGGCCGCGCCCCTGTGGGAATTACACCTTACTGTTCATTGTCATGCACCGTGACCCAACTGACCCAACTCTGCAAACCAAATCTAAAAGACTAAGCACCGCGCCATCCATTGAAGAATAATAGATTAACCTACCTTTAGAAATTTCAATCCCGCCCCTTGCACCCTAGAAAAGGCACTTATTCAATTTTCTCCATCAGCGATCATTAATGGTCAATGAACTCCATCCTTTTACATCACTGTTTTCTGGGTTTTTATTCTAAGACTATTTTCTTCTGATTTCTTTAGAAATTCACGGCCGATTTCAGATTTGGCATAAATCGAAAGTTTTATCAAAAACCCTTGTATACCTACTTAGGTAGGCTACTATACGAGCTCGGTAATCGGTTGCTATCATTCAGTGCTGAATACTGAGTTACCCCCCTGGTAATGGAGCAAGAAAGTGACCACAGAAATTCAGTCTATTAATCGTAAATCCAGAGCTTGCACCTACCTATTATTCATTAAATTGGTCTCGACGTATCTAATAAAGTTAGGTAAAGTGATAAAATTTTACCTTTGTGAAGGGCTGATAGCAAAGCTGACTGAGGGCGTCCGTACGTTGTCTGGGCGGGCCTCGTCCGGCGGTCCGGGCTCTGTACTGCTTGTTTGTCGAGTCTAAACATAATGCTAACATTAGGAATAATTAAACTAATAGGTAAGAACACTCTCGATCAAGCCACCTTTAAAACAAAAAAAGTAAATTAAAATCGGTTCATTCGTTTAGGCGCTACGATGCCACAGACAGATACACAGATACACACGTCAAACTTATAACACCCCTCTTTTTGGGTCGGGGGTTAAAAATCACGTATATCTTACCTTATATGCATCTAAATGTGCATTTAGACCTGCAAACGAGCGATTGCTCGCGCTGCAGAACATTGCTATATAAGTAAGTAGCTCTGTTTCTTCAAAGAAAATTTGATGAGAATTTGACTTGACTAGGTATACAATACTATATTATAATATGGGTACATTCGCTCGTTTGGTCTCCCAGTTTGGTCTAAATCAGTCTGTATTTCGTGGTCTAATTGATTTACAATAAAATAGTAATAGTAATATAGTAAAAGTACTCTATAAAATAACTTTGTGTTTTTCTAATTCTTTAATCTCACTTTTAAGTGCTTACCATAATGCCTTTAAGCTGATTCACCAGCGGTGAATCAGCAAAGAAGTTGTTCACCGCGGAGAATATGTTTGTGTATTTGCCTGTCGTGCTGCAGCAGGCGACGTTCGCCCGCTCCACGTAGGACTATGAACAAATATCATACAATTAGAATTACCTATGGGGCTGTGGAAAACTTTAGCCAATTTGCTACCCCACCTGCAAAGTTGTACCGCCATGCAATTCAGTGTCCTAATTTCTAGTTCGCGCGTTTCGGAGTGAATATTCGCTATAGTAATAACCGGAAACTAACTTACCTATCATAATATATAAAATAGATTGAAAATATCAAAGCTGGCAGAAACCGACACGCTATTCGAACTGAACATTCCCTGAAGATAGGTCAGATATCATCCGGTAAAATCGCCTTGAATTCCTCGCTACGCTCAGGATACTTTAGAATCCTGAGCGTAGCAAGGAATTCAAAATAACGCCCTCGAGGAACAAAATATCACTTTGGCCCAGCCCTTGATTAATCAGTTACTTGTGTTACAAGACTACTAACCGATATAATATAAGAAATGTTGTCTCCCACGGGCATTAGACAATAAATCCTCCAAGGCTCCAACAGTATTGTTAGGTACTACAATGGATTAAAGCTTAAACGATACATTCATATTTTAAATTGACGTCTATAGGGGCATATTCATCAGCAGTCGCTGAGTGAGTCATTTAGGTTATTAGAAGTTTTAGAACCCACACAAATATGGTGGATACCCTTAGGGGAATGAGATGCTAGAGTCGGGCCTTCTAATCCTGGAGGCCTCTTGAAAAATATTTCTTAATTAAATCGCAAATCATGCTGAAATAGGTAAGTAGGTTAGGTACTTACTTGACCTAACCTGACCACTAAAGCTGATGGGATTTAGTTTTTTTTTCGGTTATAAATTGATATTGAAAATATCTATACCAACTAAACACTTTGTCGTTGAACTCGAGTACCCAACTCCTCAACCCTGATGCTGTAAGGAATTGCGTTCCTCAATCCTGGCGATCCCTCGGGATTTTTAAAGGATCATCCGCTTAAATGTTTTTACGTGGTACAGAAACACGTTGCATCCCGGGGATCGGCTATTACGGAGAGGCTTCCCAGGACAAACCTGGGAAATCAAAAGTTCCCACGGGATTTTTAAAAACCTAAATCCACGCGGGCGAAGCTGCGGGCATCAGCTAGTAATTAATATTTTAAAACAGTACAGTGTTTTTATAGTTATGCTGTTATGAATAATATTATGTATTTTTATTTTACCTATTTGCTCATTTGCATTGGATTAATACACTAGGGTAACCTTGTTTTGCGGACGAAATAGAGGATATTAATAAAAATAATAATTAATTTTCTTTGATTACTTATCAGTTAATTAATTTAAACTAAAACACCAATATTCAAAATTAAGAAAGACAACTATTTTTGAAAATTCTAATAGAAAATGATTTCAATTTATTTAATGTAACTTTTACGTTTAAGTATCTTAAAATCCTGATTAAAATTACTGAAAAGTACAAGTATAAATAAGTAAATAAAATGCCTTTTAACTGAAAAAATCTGAAGCTTCAATTTAAACGTATTTAACGCAGTACCTGAGAATACAGAAACCATTCTATGCATATAGAATTGTTGGAAATCGCTTTTAAAGCAGCCGTTATTCATTGCTTTACGAAAATAATTAAATATTCTACAGAATTTGTGGTAGTATTTACCTTGTCGCTATGATTTCAGAGCACTTTGTTGATTAACAATAAGGGCAGACAAAATACTGTACACACAGGTATTGAGTGGAACTCTACAAACAGACTGAAAGAAGCTGGGTCCAGATCCAGAATACGATGTCAAAATTTTCGCGCATGCGGATTGGTTCGGGTAGTTAAAGGTGATATTCCCTAGAAGGTGACAAATTTTCTGAATAAAGTAGGCACCTATTTTTAAGTATTCAGTGATATTATGATGATAAATAGGTACTACGAAATATTGTAAAAACGCTGGTCTGATGCAAAAGTTTTCAATCTTGAGCCAGCTAAAGGTGGCTGTTGTATAATTTGTTTCTAGTCTGATATTTCTATGAACAACTTGATTTAGCTGTGTTTATTCTTAATTCTTCTATTCTAATTACTCCTGTCTCTCTAAACACTACCATTTTTTTTTACTACTCTTGTAAGTACCTACGTATTTGTAAGCATTAGATAAATAATATCTTTCATTCGTTCACTACTGTCAAAATGGTCATGAATATGGGTTATCAGAGCCTCAATAGCTCAACGGTCGAAGAGCGGACTGAATTTCGAAAGGTCGGCGAAAAGGGGAGTATTAGTCATGATTAGCATGGCTAATATTCTTTTTAAAAAAACGGATATCTTTCACTCTTGCAATTTTCAATCGTTATGACAACACACAACAGACTGAAGACAGAATTTAATTACGGCATGAATTATTAGTGGTTGTTGTGAGATTTCCTCATAGGGTTGGTAAAACTGGCCCCTTACTCGACTTTACACAAAGTTAGTTATAGGTATAACTGAGGCAAGGGTTACTCAGCCAAGAGGGCAATCCAATGTATCGATGTTAATATAACTGTATTACATCATTTCCACGGAATAAGGCCCTAAATTATGCTTTTTAGCGGAGTGAGAATATACTTAGTTATTGTTTATAGACGGATAATATTATTATGTCCAATACATCCATCTATAATAACCATTAGTTACTATATTTTCAAATTCAAATTCAAATTATTTTTATTCAATTAAACTTTTACAAGTGCTTTTGAATCGTCAAAATAATCTACCACTGGTTCGAAATGCTGTTCCTACCAAGAAGAACCAGCAAGAAACTCGGCGGTTGCTCTTTTCAAATGTACAATTTACAATAATATGCCATACTGTATACAAGCAATTGCAGCGCCGTGTATTGCTGGAGCGAATCAAATCCAAGCTTTTTTGTTATTTACATAATCTTCGATTGTATAATAAGCTTTTTTCAGGAGCATACTTTTAATAGATTTTTTAAACTTGTGTAAAGGCAAGTCTAAAATTGATTGTGGAATTTTATTATAAAATATTACACTCATTCCCACAAACGATTTTGAAGGAAGATTCGATTTTTTAATTGCAATCACGAGTTGACTGACTGGTGCAAGCGGTCAGCTCACGCGTTTCTGTGTGCAGCATAGGAATTCACAAATAAAAAGGTATAGTTTTTTTTACCAACGACATGTTATGTATTATTACTATTATTATATATCCACCATCCTGACAGGATTCTGAAACGATTTTTAGACGACTCTTAAAGAATCTTTTTTGTTACGTTAAAGAAAAAGTATTGAATTTCACTCGCGAATATAATCATGCCCTATAGGAAATGAAGCATGCTTGCTCAAGATGTTATTCAGCATTTTCATGAGTAAGCATTGTTTCTATAAAATTCAAGGAAACTTTCACTGCCAATTCGAAATGCCATTCAAATTAATAGACGCGTTTTACCTACCAATAAAACGCTTATTAATTTACTTACCTTACTCGATGCTTAAACAATATGAGATAGACGTCATTTGTCCCGCCTTAACGCATCTATCTCGCTCTATCATATAGCGCTGTCCCTCTCTTTCACCACCACCGCCTAGCAGTGCGAAGTGTGGCCCAAAGTGGCCGCGTTATTTTATTCATTGCGTTGAAAATCACCAGGCAGAATTCAAAGTTAAGCATCGAGTAAGGTAAGTAAATTAATAAGCGTTTTATTGGTAGGTAAAACGCGTCTATTAATTTGACTGTACCTTACTCGATGCTTAAACAATATGAGACGTGTTTGTTATCGCCTGGTGGTGGTGGTGATCTGCGCCATACAAAGATTTAACATCTTTGACGCCAATGTGACATATATATAAGACAACTGATATGTTGAGCAAATAATGCCATTTTCTTGCTAAGAAAAGAGAAAAGAAAAATTACGGGGTGTAAATCCTCATTAACAAACTATTCACATGATTGCGAATTAAGAATGAGTTTGCAAGTCGACATACAAAATAACAGAAAAGATATACGCGTGTATGTATTACATCAGGCAAACCATTATAAGCTAGGTAATAAATTTAGCAATTAAAATTATATGCGTGCCTGTATGTGTAATACTCAGTCAATAGGTAAGGCTGACCTCACAAACACTTGTAAATACATTCTTTGCATGTAAAGTCTACCTATTAATTAGACAGCATCAATATTAGGATAGTGATTAGTCATGAAAACAATTGCCATTGCAAGAGTGATTAAATATTTTAGACTCACTCTATGAGTCAATAACATAATATATACCACCAAAAACAATATAACTGGGTCAAAATACAGCTATTTCAACAACATTAGACAATTGACCCAATCGTTTCGAAAACATACTGAAATTATTACCGTCCTGCATGAAATCCTCGGACATCTGATATCTTAGATATCTATTAAGAACAATTTAATCACAATGAACAATCCTGGGTAAAAATAAGTAACTTAGTACATGCACAAAACATGCCATGGAGCGAATTTAAAATGGAAAGGTTCCTTTGTTTAAAATAACTATTTTCACTATGACCAGGAAAAATCTTCCCAGAACAGTCTAGTTTCTTTAGTTCCATGTCCTTTTCTTGGCTCATAGCTTTGCTATTTAGAAAAGTTCGTACAGTTCTCACCAGAACAGAAGAAAATTTTAATTTGAAACTCATAAATAAACAATTCATCATTGTTTAGGTATTATCTTCATACTCTTTGTTTTATCATTCTACAAGAATTGGGATGATGCCACTGTCAAAAATAAATTATAGCAAATTAAGCTTTTGGTTCCTTGCATATCATGGACTTCCGCAAAATAACGCTTGCTTCTATAATACATGATAAAAAGTCGCTGATTTGACTAGCAGCCATCCTTCCTATTATTAGAATTAGAAGTTTATTTTAAACTAAGCATGAAAAAGCTATAAAGGAACACTCTACAACCTGCGTTGGGCGGCTGTAGCTAGGACACTTTGAACCAGACCAGGACTTGTAATGACTTATTGTTAGCCGAAATGTTGACTTCATTAATTAATGATGAAGGGATTAATGAGTTAATGCCCAGCTATGGTGATAAAACGTAGTTATTACAAACTGTCTTCTGGCACAATGCTTAGACATTCCAAGATCTATCTTGGCGCGCTCAATATTACCATGTTTTAAAGATTTTAACTTTGAAGCAAAAAAGGAACAAAAACCTTTTGGAGACGTCTCTCAACAAGCTTAAAGTTTCATAAAACGAAACTTACTGGAAATCCTATCACCATGTAAAGGATTATTTAAATGATAAGAAAGCTTAGGAATGCGTTTCTTAACAACTCCGATAGCTTGTAAAGCACTCACCCAAAATTTGACAATCGAAAAGTGACAAAGACAAGGTAGGTAAGTACTACTTTGAATAATTCTGTGACTTTGACATTTTATGACAAGAATGTTTAACTACGCTGACTTGAAGACAGTCAGCAATGCTCGTACAATTCACAAAAGATATGAAAAGAAATCGACCAAGCTCAATCATAAAAGTGGATATTTCACTGGTGAAAACAAAGAATATTCTCACAGTTTCAAATTATTGAAAGTTTTATGGTAATGTTACCCAAAAAGCCCCTATCGAGGATCAGGACATAGTTAGGGGCACGGTAAGCTGATTCGGTACGAAAATCCATTCCTTGCACAATAGTATCCGAACAAACTGTACAATAAAACTGTCTTAACCTGTTAATTTGACATCTTGGATTGGACTGAAATCGCTCCCGCGTCGGACATACCTTGCTCCTGGAACTTTTACGATTCAGACCTACACATGACTATTAAATCCAGCAACATCATAGAAGATGTCGTAGATTTTAGGATTACAGCCCACTTATAACATATACAAGGTAAGGTATTGTGTAAATGCTTCTTGTAGCATCCTTGCACACAGATCTAATTCACTCAGAATTAATAACCATGTTACAATTACGAATAACTATGAAATTAAATCACAACCCCTAAACAGATCTTAAGTTCTGATACATCAGGCTGGATCAAAGTTATTATTCGAAATATAGAAATTCGATAGATTTGAAATGAATTTTTGTCCGCTGAATTAGTTTCTGAACCAACAATTTTGAAAAATAAATGGGTTGTTTTATTTTAAAAGTATAACCATGCATCTTCTGCCACGAGCAGAGCATATGAAAATTTTTGTCATGTGACTTTGAACTGGAAAACGATTTTAACAGTTAACATTAAATTTTCCATGTAGGAAAGCTGTCTTGTTTAAGATTATAAATTTGCTACACCGGGCACGGCTAGGTGCGAATAAATCTAGCATTTCATTCTAAAGTCTTTCTCCGCCATACGAGTATGCGGTTAGCAAATGCTAATTCAGAGGAATGCCAAGTCTAGAAACATAGTCGGCATGACCGTTGTTTTGTTGCAAAACTGAAAATGTATTTAGACTATGATCCAGGATTGAAACGTACAAAATACTAAATAACTATTAAATGTCCCAACTTTGAAAGCATGTTTCTGAGAAGGAGCAATCTTAGCTTTAGGGGACATGACATGAAGCTACATGTCAATTATCAGTGTCAAATTCATTAAAACACTTTCTGACCAACAGAGTCGGTCACATATGGAATAAATTGCCCAAGGATGTAGTTATGACAAGCTCTGTTAACCAGTTCAAGAAAACATTAAACAAACATTCGGAAAACTCGAAGCACCTCTGATATAGACGAATCAGCGAAAGCTGCTTAGTCTATTATAAATAATAATAAATAATGATAATAGTAATCTGGTAGCCACGATGCCAGTTCCCAGAGAGGAGCAGATTGCGTCCTCTTCTGTCATAAGTCCATGCCAGACGAAAAAGCTGACCATGACCTTGGAAATGAGGTGATACTTTTAAATAAACTCTAACATCCTGTTGACTTTTCCATCAAATGCATTGCTCTTAGCATACACGCATTTACATCAAAAATATATTGATTGATTGAAACTTACAATAACCGGAAATTTCTCCTGGAATGCATCGGTTTGGTCCAAAGCTCGACAAGAGAAGTCTGCCCATCAAGCACGAAAACGCGATGTCCATGCAACGTTGTTTGTGAGAGAATAAGCTGCAAAAGGCATGTAGATGGAAGAAAGGAGATTCTGATACCATCATCTCAAATCCTTCGCTTCATGCAGACCAATAATATGAGGGAAGGTGCAAAAACCTGCTATTCTTCAGAAAATACAGTCTTGAGAGCCGAAATAGTGGGTCACGTGGACGCAAGCCGCCACTGTTGGCGCAAACATACACTCGCACTCGCGTACTGCAGCGGGTGTCACTCACGTACGAAGTTCGCACGCTCATGTCAGTCACTGAACAAATCTACCTGATCAGTTGATCACTTGGCAAGTTCATATAAACCACAACGATATGACAAGTATAGATTCATTAGGTTAGTTGTAAATAGTAAAAATATTATTATATAATTCAAACTATTTAACCCTTCTCATTTAGTGAAGACAGCCGTGCTCTGTAGTGAGCTGGTGGTGCGTTTATCATGATAATGAATTTAGGTTAACTTATCCATTGAATTAGCGTGTAATGATAGAATTAAGTTTTCTAAATAAAAATAATAAATTGCTTTGTTGGCTTTCCTTTCATGTTATTTATAGGCACCTTTACTTGGTCAGAAGTATGGCTCCTTTAGCTTGAGAGATGTGAATAACACAATGTTATAAACTTAATACTTGCTGCAATTAGCCAGCAGCAAGAGAGCGATAGCCAATTCAAGATGATTGCATTGCTCACTGTACACACTGTAGATGTCAATTTATGGCAATAGGACTGCGATGTTTGGATGACTCCCATTAAAAATATCGGGAGCTTGTAAAAAGCGGTATGCGGTACGCTTTATGAGATATAAGAATATATTTATATTTCTATGTGTAATTTCGGAGCTTTTACTCTTCCCAATTTGTTTGTTACGTGACGCAAGTGGCCTCTGAAATTTATATCAATATATTTGCATTCGGTATCGCTTAGAACCCATACCTTCGTTAATAAGGTCATACAAAAGACCATAAAATTATTTACGTCGTGACTGAAACGAGAGCAGCTGTGCTCCTAGCAACGACTACCCTGCAAGGGCAAGTAGGCATGAACCATTACAAACAAATGCACGAGGTGTGCTGACCAGCCCGCGTAGTTCAACTGTGCCTACGAGGCGTAGCTAGATTTTTAATCGGCCAAAACATTAGGTCATAAGCCTGTACCTGTAAAATTGAGTTGACCAAGACGAACCAAAGGAGGTTTCGAAGCAAAAACAGGTATAACGGAGCGTAAACCTTAGCATAAATATCGGTGGCGCCCAAGAGCGACTGATTGATATTCCACTGAGACCATAACAATGTCATGCACACTCCCGCGAGGAGTTGCTTACTTGACTTTTACACTGCGCCTGCGAGGCGTAGTTAGCTTATTAAATGGCCCATGCACTCCCACGAGGAGGCATTTAATTTCTAAGCTGCACCTGCGAGGTGGATCTAGGTTTTTTAAATGGCCTATGCACTCCCTTGAGGAGGCATTTAATTTCTAAGCTGCACCTGCGAGGTGGATCTAGGTTTTTAAAATGGCCTATGCACTCCCGCGAGGAGGCATTTAATTTCTAAGCTGCACCTGCGAGGTGGATCTAGGTTTTTTAAATGGCCTATGCACTCCTGCGAGGAGGCATTAAATTTCTAAGCTGCACCTGCGAGGTGGATCTAGGTTTTTCAAATGGCCCATGCACTCCCGCGAGGAGGCATTTAATTTTTAAGCTGCGCCTGCGAGGCGGAGTAAGATTCTTAAATGACCAAAAACACTGCCATGTATACTCCCACGAAGAGCCATTCTGTTTTCCAATAATTTTTAAGCTGCGCCTGCGAGGCGGAGCTAGATTCTTAAATGGCCAAAAACACTGCCATGTATTCTCCCACGAAGAGCCACTCTGTTTTCCAAAAATACGCCTGCGTGGCGAAGGTAGATTTATAAAAGGCCTTTTAACATTTCCTTACACTTTCGCTTCTCTTAGGTAACTCTAATACCGTTGTTCTGAATATAACCATGAATAGAATTCAAATTCAAAATGTTTTTATTCAATTAGACTTATGCCAGTTCTTTTGAATCGTAAAAGGCATCTACCACGGATTCAGTTCATGAAAGCCGGTCAAATTATCAACATATCGTGAGAGATAATATATATTTATCGTGGTAGGTGGGTAGGCACGAAAGTTTTACATCATTTAATAAGCTATAAAATTTGTTCACTTTCAATAGGCTCGATTAATCTGAAAACTGGTACCTGAACCTTTTCCTTTCAATGTAATCAATTATGTACTTTTAATCTGCAAGAATCTAAAAGTAAATGAAAACGGAAGCACCGGTACTACCGGATACCTTTTATATTAAATCATAAATAGCATTAGTTTTTTTAACCAATAAATATTTCAACATTTCTTTCCATAGAAATGATAGCATTTAAAAATACGAATGACGTGAATGTACACGACGTTGCGCGTCGCGCTGCACATTGTTCTTACCTACCCACAAGATTAAATACTATGTACCTACATTACCAATTTGGTATTATGCTGGTTTCTATAGTTTTATTTTTATTGTATAGCTATAATTAATTAACTCAGTGCCAGGTAAAACCAACTGTGGTTTTTATGGCGCTGAATGTAACAAAAATTGCAAATGTTTCAAAAACTACCTACCTTATGAAGTAGTTTTCCGTTCACAATGAATTGTTGGAAATTATATAGGATTCATTGACGGTAGCTTAATAAAATCGATATTTGACTCATGCGATGTCAAACTATCTGTTGAATCATGTATTTAAATTAACAAACTACCTCTAAGATGACATTTTCATAAATAGCCAATGAATTTAGCTATGCAGTAAAATTTTGCTTAAGAAATAAAAGTATTTCTATACTCAAACATTTACAAGAATTAAATAAATTGAAAAACTCACGTGATCTGGTTTACAACCTCTATGAAATATTGTTAAGTAATTATACTCTTGCATGAGTATTATAATACTTTATCCAATGCAGGTAATTTTTTCTCCAGAGTGCTGCATTTTAGCAAGCACAACCGTTCTCGGCGGGAAACAAAACGCCAATGAATAAAATAACGCGGCCACTTTGGGCCACACTTCGCACTGCTAGGCGGTGGTGGTGAAAGAGAGGGACAGCGCTATATGATAGAGCGAGATAGATGCGTTAAGGCGGGACAAATGACGTCTATCTCATATTGTTTAAGCATCGAGTAAGGTACAGTCAAATTAATACAAGCGTACCTACCACTCTCTTGTCCTACAGTACAAAATACAATGTCATCTAAACAAATCTCTTTCTTGTTGAAGGCAAGAAATATCTATCTAAACAAATGGTTTAGATGACGAAATAGAATTTTGTATATTACTTAAGTAAATGGAGTATTAATAATAATAGCTTTACTTATTAATAATGTGTTTTATTAAAAATAATACGCCTATTAGGATGCCTAGCTTGCTCGGGCTGGCACGGCTGGAAACCCATTTTAGAGTAATGTATTTCAAGTAACTGATAAGATTTGTCAAGAAAGTCATGTGATAAAATGTGTTTGTTTGTTCGTTGTTACCACTGCTATCTTAAAAATGCAAGCAACGGATCCTTGGCGCGGTGCAAAAGATAAGTGGGATTATGATTCATACATATAGGTACCTGCCATGCGTACCTATCTACACATGGCAGTTTTTATCTGGCTAAGCCTAAGCAGTAAGCCATCACATACGGGCTATATTCTCAAAAAAGTGTAAAGCCTTTATTTTCCTCATTTTACGATCAGACTGGTAGGTAGGACCGGTAGATACATGCACATCAGAATATTGATGAATATCTAAATAACTTTCACAAAAAAGGATAAGTACTTCGAATACATTATTTACAAATGCAATAATAATAATATATTTTAAAATAAAAATTTATATGCTTACTTAACTTTTGAGCAAGTAAAGAACTAGTTACTTACTTAGTTTCAGATTTTTAGATTTATATATTAGATACACCCATTACATAATCGTTTGGTATTCACTATTCCTACCTCTTTCTATTAACATAATGGTAGCAGTTTTTTTTTTTTTTTGTATAATAATACGGTGGGTTTCCAGATCCTTCCGCATAAACGTCGTTATACATAGGTAATAACTAAAAATTTGTTTATGTAGCTTTTCCTTAATGTATAAAAAATATTGATTGAGTTTGGAAATCGGTCAAAAATAAGCAAACACAAAACTCAAAAGGTACCTGCCTACTTATATTTCTGAAAAAATAATAGCACTATGCTATGAGCTTAATCCAATGAATGTACCAGTCAAACGGACTTTGGTAGTCACCCTCACAGACTGTAGCTACATTATGATTACATGGTCACCCTACAGCGAGATTAAACTTATCAGTTCATTCACCTCATTCTCACATTCAAATACGTTCCGTTCGTTCAATACGCATGCGCATGAACCGGCCCGGCGAGTATTCGGTATTCTGTATTCGCCGCCAAGCCAACATTCATTCTAGTTTTAGCCGGTAGGGAGAGAACACACATCATTTCCTCTATTTATATCCAACAAATAAATCCAAAAACATGGCGTTCATTGGCAAGAAGTACAAGATGATCTCATCGGAGAACTTTGACGAGTTCATGAAGGCAATCGGTAAGTTTTTCGATATTTACTTAGAAATATTTCCGTGAAGAAGCGCGCGACGCCCGGCCGGCTTTCGCTAATTAACCACGCTAGCCGGCATTTTTTTCACCCGCATTTAAACGGTTAATTATTAAAATATTACTAGTAAGTTGCAAATCATTTCATTCCTACTCTGTAGGATATTTAAAATGCCATTTAGAAATTTGATTTTACTATACGTATAACTAGGTGATGTCAAAGATCTGATGTCCATCTGCTAGAACTAAAATTCGACTCTTTATCCATATTAAATAAATTAATTAAAAGATTTTTGATGCTTAAATTATTAAAAATAAGGAAATGTGTTGTATAATAGATTTGAACACTTTCCCTCCATTATTCCAGTTTAAAATATCGTAATTTTAACGGATTTTAGGAATGCTGAAGTGAAACCAACTTCCGCGGCTTCAGAGATTTGAATCCTTTCCCGGACGGAATTAACGTCAGCGGCACTTCCGTTCGTAGATACTAAAATCACCAAACAGAATAGTTAGTTTTAGGCCGCCATCTTTTATTGAGGTGTTTTAGTTTTAACTTTTAAAGTACTAAGTAAGCCATAGTTATTATATTTTAGTAGTGCCATATTACTCGTACCTTTAGTCGATTCCTTTTCAAAAATGGAATACCTATTTACCGCGCAAATTTTGTTTTACTTCAACCACGTGGACAGTTATACACGTACTAAGTACTTAGGTTTATTTTTATTTTACCCTCAGACTAATGTCAAGACGTCATCATAGATTAGTATTGCCAGATGCCCGAGCGTATTTCGAGGGTATGATAATACAGAAATCGCAATTGCGAAAATAAAATACGGGGTAAATAAAGTATTTGCTACAAATTCAGCCGGAGCTGGCTGGCAAAACCAAATCCACTATCAAGACGTTTTGTCCAGTAGAAAGAATATTTTCCTTGTGCGGCAATGTGTGGATCACCCAATACCCGCGTAGCCAAACCGCCTCAATACATATTATAAATTGATACTGCTGTGAAGGCGGAATTGCAAGTTAAAATGTAATTTTAAGTTAACTTGCAAAGATTCTTAAACATTTGTTAATTGTTTCACAAAATGAAGAAGCTATTAAAAGTTGTTTTTTCAAACAATATGTATTTAAAAAAAATCTATGTGAAACACTGTCTCCTGGCCTGGTCTTATAACCTTAACCTCTAAACCTGAAAACCGTGAAAAATCTGAAAACCGTGAATTTGTGGTTCCATCACAAAAAAATTAGAGAAAAATAGAGAGAGAGTGTCGCTAGTTTATCTATAAATTCATACAAACTTTCATCCCCTGTTTTAACCCCCTTAAAAACAAAATAAATAGTAGGTCAACCACTATAATAGGTAACAACTAACAATATAACTTATCGGTCTTGTATCGTTTTGTGTACCTAAGTAGAGTAAGTAGGTCTTACCTATATCGGTGGACTTATCTTAATATATAGACTGGGATTAGCATCAAATTACTTTATCCACTATCAAAACATTGTCACTTTGTTGCTAGGTTGGTCTTGGTACGAAGCGAAGGTAGATAAGTAATGCAGTCCTTAGCAATTTCATTATTTATTATTTCTTGTAGAAAATATTATCAACTTATCACATAAGCTTTCCCAATGCCACGTTATTTTATAACTTTTTGAGACAACAACAGCTAGGTACATCAATTCTCGAGATTAGACAACACAACGCATATATATTTGCCTATGTAGGTAGGTAACTAAATATCTGCCTAATTTATTATCAAATAAATGAATCACTCGGATTAGCCAAACAGCTACAGACAGCTCTTAGTTCAGTGTTTAGTAAGTCTGAAGGTTGAAATAGATTTCCAGGTTGGAAAATTCCTTTTGTGTACGTAAGCACTTAGCAAATAAGATTTAGGTAGGTATATAGCAACCATAGACGTATAGATAAACATAAATATAGATATAGATAAACATGAATTATTATTCGTTGGTTAAATAAACGCCAAACTCTACCCCTAACTCTTCTAGGAGTTCCTGATGGTTAGTTGAATAGCCTGACTACTGTATTGCGTGCTTAGTAAATATTGAAATTTTGTGAAATTGCATTATTTGAATCGTCATCGTTGTCAACTGATAGACATCCACTTTGGACATACGAGTAGTTTTTCTTGTAAGAACTTCCATAAGCCATGGCCTTACGCCGGTCCCTGCAAATCGGTTGATGTCGTCAGTCCACCTAGGACCTAGGTCCTATAGATACATCTGTCAATGCTGCGCTTTCGGGCTGTACGTTCTTTCCGGCAATTCCAGCACCTTGGGACACGAATGTACTTCGAACTACTTATATTATGTGCCCCGCCCATTGTCATATCGGTTTCGGATACATAACAAGTGTAAATTAAAAATTTATAACACCCCCGACAAGTGAAGGTTACAGTAACTAGAAAAGAGCTGATAACTTTCAAACGGCTGACCCGTTTTTGGATTATAGCTAAGAACACTCTCGATCAAGCCACCTATAAAACAAAAAAAACAAAATTAAAATCGGTTCATTAGTTTAGGAGCTACGATGCCACAGACAGATACACAGATACACACGTCAAACTTATAAGTATAACACCCCTCTTTTTGGGTCGGGGGTTAATTAATACATACATTCGAACAATGTCGGTTACCTACTCTGGTTTTTCTACGGGTCTCCTCATTTCTGATTTGATCACGTAGAGAAACTCCGGATTCTCTCGACTGCCAGCCGAGTAACTAAGCTAATCTTATGAGGCCCATAGTTAGCGACCATGGCTCGGAAGTTTGAATAGGTACGAAACGTAAAACAGCCCAGATCAATACGGGTAAAATAGGTCAACAGCCACGCCCTTTCGGGATCCAGCATCTTTTCACCTCAAACCAAATAACAAAATAATATTATATTTACGTAGGGTTGTCAAAAATTCTATTACGCGAAATCAAACAGTCTGAATGTCTTTTCGCGAAATTAAAACTTTGAGATTGTGAACGAGCAGAAAAAAAACTAACTCTTGACAACCAGTCTCAGTCTACCTTCAGTCGGACATCGGAATTTGCAAAAAATCAAACGAAACATCCAGGTACAAAAGTATCTTGCAAGTTGTGACCAAAAAATAAAAATTTCTGCTGGGCAATTTTTTTTATCTTGGTGTAGGTAGGTTTATTGATTGCTGTAGGAAGGTATAAAATGAATTAAGCCTCTTATAATGTTCTTTGCCATAGAATCTATGGGTTGGTAGTTTTAACTTTAACAACTTACTGGCAAGTAGGTAAGTACCTACTTATAATTGTAACTTTTTATGACTCCAAAGAAAACCCACTTAGCTTGGTGTTAGGTACCGACATGGTTTTTATGTTTAAATTACACAGAGCGTGAATAATATACTTGTACCTACTGTAATAAAGTGAACTCGGTACTTAATAATATGTATTGGCGGTACTCGTATGTTCAAAAATAGGACCCTTTCATTTTAGTAAGTATAGATAAATTATGATAACGGTTTTGTTATCAAACCTCTAGCCGTCACTATCTAATCGCAACGCCTTTGTGAAATAGATGGACCACATAATAATATGTGTAGTCATAATAAACAAGTTGTAAATGTTATCGTTCTTCCCCACTCAGTATCAAGTGCAATGTCAATAGATCGACAAATTGACATAATTGTATTACGAAGTTTACGTATAAACAATGAACGGGAAGTCAGATAACATCAGATTGCTGTTTTTTAGTGTTTGTGGACAAAAGTTCGATAAATGTATGATGCGTTCACTGCGTTCAAGGCTCAGTTTAGAATACAAGTGTAAATTAAAAATTTTCAACACCCCCGACAAATCATTTTCAAATAAATAATTATGTATATCTAGGCAACGTCCATCTTGACAGCTTGACATTTGTCAATTGACATAATATTATGAACCTAACGGTTATGTAACCTTCTTTTCTACAAGAAAACTAGAAAAGAGCTGATAACTCTTAAACGGCTGAACCAATTTTTTTGGATTATAGCTAAGAACACTCTCGATCAAGCCACCTTTCAAACAAAAAAAACTAAATTAAAATCGGTTCATTCGTTTAGGCGCTACGATGCCACAGACAGATACACAGATACACAGATACACAGATACACAGATACACAGATACACAGATACACAGACACACAGATACACAGATACACACGTCAAACTTATAACACCCCTCTTTTTGGGTCGGGGGTTAAAAAATAGGAAAGTCAGTGACCTCTATCTGTCAACAGTCTGTCACTTGAAAACTGTCTACAAATATTCAAATCTTAGAACATAATCTTAGTTTAAACGCATTATAAATAACTATAATATGATGCCCGTGAGTCCATCTGCGTGGATTTTTAGGTTTTTATAAAAACCCGTGGGAACTCTTTGCTTTTCCGGGTTAAAAATTTGCCGAAGTCAATTTTTGGGGCGTAAGCTACTTACCTCTGTATCAATAAATCGGTTAAACGGATAGATCCTTAAGATTCCCGTAGGGAAAAAAATTCCTCTTTTGATTTTCCGGGATAAAAAGTTGCCTATGTCCGTCCCCGGGATATAAGCTAACTCTGTACCAAATTTCATTAAAATCGGTTCAGCGGTTGAGCCGTGAAAACAGACAGACACACTTTCGCATTTAGTATGGATTTTAGTGGTGCTTCCTAAAGTCCAATATCACAAGGTAGGGTAAACAGATTTATAGTTAAACGTAATGCTGTCACTTTTTGGCAAGAGCATAATGTGGTTGCCAAAAAGTGACAGCACATTGACAGCACTTAAAGACTTAAAAATTTATTAGTACACTGGGATCTTGTGCATGACAAACAGTGCATAAAACTAGAAATATAGATGTGCAGCGTCTAACCCAAGGTTGGTAGTTGGTACATATTTTGAGAACCAACCTTGAACATTGAAACTCAATAGTGAAACTAGCAGCCCTAGGGTCTATAGGCTCTTGTCTTTCTCGAGATTTCAATTAATCTGATTGACTTGTTTCTACTACAAATATCCTGATATAATTTTAACCAACAATGGAGATGAATCGTCTTCTTCTTCCAGACCTTATCCCATGCTACGTGGAGTCGGCATAACATGTCTTCCTCTTCCACTCTCTTCTGTCATCCATCAACGTATCATCTACACCTTTTACACGCATATCCGCTTTCACGCAATCCATCCACCTTTTCTTTGGTCGTCCTCTTTTCTTTTTTCCTTCCACTTGCATATTTAACATTCTTCTAGTGATATGACTCTTTTCTAGTGATAAAAATGCAGATGAATCATAATAAATAAACAATTAACGTATAATTACGAACAATATAGATACTAAGACTATTTATGGTTCAGTAGATAATGGTTAAATGATTAATTATATTTCTTATGATGTTAATGACTGGTCAACCGTAGTGCATTGTGGAACGGAAACGATTCAAGTTTTTCTACGTATCAGTTATCACAATCAAACTGTCGTAGTTAGCAAGAAGCAGACAGTTAGCAAAAAATACCACGATTGTTATCAGATTTAATAGGAACGTTGACAATAACGTATTTTCAGCAAATAAATTGATAGCGTTCGTACTTCTACAATGAATTCCTTGTTGAAGCTGTCTCAGTAATGATCCTGAGTTAGTCTTTTATCTTTTATTGGTAATCGAGTGTATGGGATTCCTTGTGGGCACTTATCAATGAACAGTAGCTTTTCGTAATCATAACTTTATATTCCTTAACCTAACTCTCTGAATCGCCTTTGCTTCACTTAAGCTTCTTTAGTTTCACCTGTTTAGCTCGTATGAATTCACACTTTCTTCGGCCATAATGTTGATAATGTAGGCCGTAATTAATGTTGAACCTTAAGAAGTGTCTAAAGAATGACTACTTAGTGGCTGTAATAATATAGTGGTTCTAAGCAAGTTGAAGATTCAGAGGACGCGGCTGATCGCCCATAAGATGGACTGATACAATTCGTGAGTGTACCAGAAAAGGGATCAGAGACGAATGGAGAATTGGAGAAGGGTTGTCACGACAAGTTTGCGAAAACAAGTGCCAAAGATTGAAGAAGTTATCCAAAGGAACTTGACAAATTCTTTATTATAAATCAAGTATTCTCTGATGTTTTAGATTCACCTATTAAAATAATTGAGCCAACAGATTTGCGGACACGCCACACAGGTTTGACGGTAGAGTAGGTAGTTACATTGGATGTTTGTATTGTGATTCTGGCCTGAATAAAATGAAACAAAAACATGGATGTTCACACGAGCGTGTAGGAGAAGCGAGTAAAAAAAGTCATTTCACGGAGATGGTCACCTAGCTTTAACTACAATTACTTATATTGTAGATATCTTGTTAAGACCTAAAATTTCATTTCATTCTTTTGGTTCTGTAGTAAAACAAGGTAACCTTATAGCTTTGTTGCAGTCCGTCTGTCCATTCGTATGTCACAGCCATTTTACTACGAATAAGTTGTTTAGAAAATAAAACTCAGGATCTCTCCTTAATGAGTGAAGTAAAAATGAAACTTAATGAGTCAAGATAATGTGCAGTAGATGCAGTGATCGCTTGGGATAAATAGTATAGTAAAGAGATTATAAAAAAGAAAGCACTGGTTCTTATAATTTTTGCATTTAAGTACCTACGTGAATTTATATACGGAAATCTACGTTATGCGCGTTTTGCTTTTAACCTGTACACTTGACTGGACTAGGTAGGTAGAAATTATCTAGTAATTTATATCTGTGTGAATCAATGACTACCTAATTGTATTCGTCGACATTGGTTTGATTGGTGTCATTAAAGGTATCTTGTTATTGATCTGTGATGGTTTAAAATTACCTTACTAGGTAGTTAGTACTTATATACTTTTGATTTTCCGTAGTAACTACCTAACTAATAACACTACTTAGGTCCTTAAATATGAAAATTTCAGTAGTAATATATATTTCTTATATTTTATATTTTATTTGTCTTTGTCTTATATTTTATTTGTTTTAATAACCGAATTGGCTCAAGATTTCTCTGTGTGGCTTCCAAATACCTTCATTCTGCTTAAAAGTACCTATACAGTTTTTGCAAAATCTTCGGCATCCGCTGCTAATAAACCTTTGATAAGAATTGTTATCAATTTGATAATCGGGTGACTGTTGCTGGAAATTTATAACATACTCGTAGATACTGCAGAATATTATAACATTTTCGCCAAAAAATATCTGTATGTTTTAGATGTCAAAATATGTATTCCATGGGATCGTCTAGTTGTAAATTTTCATACAAAAGCGATCCTCGTAATCATATTTTTAGAAATGTTGTTGACATGATGAAGAACTAAGTTCGTATGTAAGTTAATATTAAAGAAATATTGCCTATTTTAAACGTTACTAGCGTCTAATTTTATTATATCCATATCTTTGACCTAAAAACTTTCTTGAGTATTTTTAATATATTTCTTGAGTGTTTTTAAAATTAACTTATAATACGAGTATTGTGATAATGATAAAACGCTTTTCTCTTAATCCTTTATTATCTATCTTCATACTACTTACAAGTAAATTATTATTATCTGATGTTCTTTTGAGTAGGTCACCTTGCTTACACAATGCACGTGCTGAAATTCGATATGCGCTTAAACAAAGTCTATACAAATCTTTTGATCCCTATAATCTCATATGAAGTAGATTAACTATGACCGATCTTTAACCTTCAGATACATAGAGATAACGTATGTTAACTTTCGCTTTTCATATTTTCACGTAGGTATCGGTCGGCGAGCCGTATTCACTATTAAAATCGTTGTTCTACCTCCCATGTGATTTTAGACTTTGAATGTTGCTTATCACCGCCCTACTGGCAAAACCGTACCTCTAAATGATTTGCGGTGTGGTACGCCGTATCCACATAGAAATTGATTGGGTGTTACACTTATGGGGATCAAATTGCTTCGTCGAGGGTTAGCGTGCTTAAGACTACAATACTATATTCACCACCTGACGATATCGCGGTCAAGATTTACCTATCTAATAACTACCGAATCACATCACATCACACTAATATTATAAAGGCGAAAGTTTGTATGTGTGTGTGGTGTGTGTGTGTGTGTGTGTGTGTGTGTGTGTGTGTATGTTTGTTACTCCTTCACGCAAAAACTACTTGACGGATTGGGCTGAAATTTGGAATGGAGATAGATAATATCCTGGATTAGCACATAGGCTACTTTTTATCCCGGAAAATCAAAGAGTTCCCACGGGATTTCGAAAAACCTAAATACACGCGGGCGAAGTCGCGAGCATCGGCTAGTTTAAAAAATATTAGGATAAATTCTAGAGCATATTGTAACGATATTTTTAAGAAAACCTTGATACTTCTTATCTAGTGTCAAATCAATTAGCATATATGGTGTTTCTCTGTGTTAATTTTAACACAGTAAACCATTATACTAGCACAGGAACTTGACAAATGCATCATTGTAGTGTTCATAAAACAACGAATACAAAGAAAAGAACGCTGGCAGATACAACTTGCAGTCATATTTTAAACTTTGGACTTTGTGCGGACTTGTCGCTTCATCGTGTACCTACTCGTATTATTTTAGTAGGCAAATAGGGCTGTCGCCTTTCCAAAAAGCAAAAGATAGATAATCACCTTCAAATTAAAGTAGAATTACGTACATACCTTCATTCGGGCGAGAACAAGTAGACCAGGGCCCATACTACCACCGTTTAAAGTTAACATGTTTCAATATTGTTTGACAATTTCATACAAGTTTTATATGAAAATGTCAAAATAATATTAAAATACTAGCCGATGCCCGCGACTTCGCCCGCGTGGATTTAGGTTTTCGAAATCCCGTGGGAACTCTGCGATTTTCCGGGATAAAAAGTAGCCTATATGCTAATCCAGGATATTATCTATCTCCATTCCCAGCCGAATCCGTCTAGTAGTTTTTGCGTGAAGGAGTAACAAACATACACACACACACACACACACACATACAAACTTTCGCCTTTATAATATTAGTGTGATTACTACTTTGAGCAATGGTAGTAAGGCCTCTGTCCAAGACTGCTAATTTATACCTCATCATTGGGCATAGTTATCGTCAACCGCTATTCACAAACCTAAAAAAATAACATTACCAAATGCATATATTTTGATATTTTGAATAGCCACTAGCCAGATACTAGTATGGTTTCAATATAGGTCCCAGTTACAAAAATTCGTAGTAATCTACTATTTTTAATTTAGAGTAACAAAGTGACATCCTTGCTGATAATGGTTGAACTTTACAAAATACTACTCGTATAATTTATGAAAAATACCAATGTTATTCTAATTTCTAATGACTGATTCTAATGAATGATGAATGGCATATAAATAGTTTAAAATGTAAATTATAAGCTAGCAAGCTACATCAAGCTATTATCAAGTCGAATGCTAAGAACATTAATTTTGAAGTAGTTAACAAAACATACAGTACTATCCGCATTAACAGGGCTCTCTCTGTCACTCACTCCATACAATCGTAGTCCCAATTTCATTTGAATATTAAGCAACCAAAGTCAATGAAATTTTGCAGACATATTCTAGGAACTAATATCTGTGCCTGTGGTGTTTTAGATTTTTATAAAAATATGTAGTTTTAAAATTACAGGGGCTCAAAGATTTGTATGTGAATTTTTAAGACCGCGTAACTTAGAAACCGAATATTTTAACAGAAATCTGTAAAACCACAGACATAGATATTAGTTTCTAGAATATGTCTGCAAGATTTCATGGACTTTGGTTGCTTAATATTCAAATGAAATTGGAAGTACGTTTGTATGAAGCGATTGACGGAGAGACCCCTCTTAAATAGATCTTGATAAACGTATTATATTGGACTCCGTTGCGATAACACGAAATTAACAATAATATAATGCTTGTAAAACCTATCAATATCTACTAGAGATACGAGATCTATTGCTGTTTGAAGTGGGGTATTATATTTATCGCCCAGAGTAATAAATAGGTAAATGATGATAAATTAATAGTAATAACCTACTAGTAAATTTTATGTCGTATTTTAAAATATCGCACAAAACATTTAAACTAGAGATAATCATTTTCCTATAGAACCTGTAAAGGCGAGTGATTTTGTTCTTGCGCAAAATTGCGTATTAGTGTAAAAAGATACGTATTTTCATAACTTTACTATGGCTGAAAACGGCAAGCGGCGCAAGTATAATATCGATTTTTTACATTGAGCATCTAATCCGGAAGTCTTTCTACTTGATCTTTTGATCATTAATGTCCATCCTCAGAGTAATTTTTTCTAGTTTTCTCCATCTTTACATGTTATTGACATTCCGGAGATTTGCTCTACGCGCTCCGTACACTTTTGTGGCATAGGAATCTTTTTTTTGATCTTGAACTCTCCTTTCAGTATTGTTTTTCATCATAAGCAAGCACGCTACTATTTGATTTTGCATCAAACGTTTAGGTATCAAGCAATCTTTTTCAAATATTGAATAGGTATCAAGACTATCAAGCAATCTCTCTCTAATATAATTGATTAGAACTTTGACGAACGCATGAACGTAATAATATGTGACCGTAAAATTCCTACATTATCAACGCCGCCGCCGCATAACATATTTATCGTATGACGATCATAAGAATCAGTAACAAATTGGCACGAGCCTTATGATTGGTATATCGTGACATGGCGTGATATATTTTTCTCGTAGTGGACGTTATCGAGCAAAGACCTCTATAAAAGATTGCATTTATTTAATTTAGGAAGAATGGAATGGATGGTACGGAAGGCGGAAAGGTAACAAAACCGCAACGTCGGACGATCCCGTCGAATAATTAGGATCGCATGAGAATATCCCGACATAGTTGTACGATTAGCTTCTATTGGTCGTCGACAATTGTCGGCAAATGGTCGGCAATCAACTTCAATTCAGTCAATAAGATCCGAGACGACTCGTTGAGGTTCACTATGACCCCTTGTCCGGTCCTGACTCACAAGTGCGTCAAAACTATGCTTTCTTGATAATGTTTTATTGGATTCGTCATGTTTAGTAAACAATTCATTATCTGTCGTTTAATTAATCACTCTTTTAATTATTTAGTTTATTTACCTTCTATGTCATAGCAACAAAGACATTTAAACATAACAGTGTCTGGTAATTTACCACGATACTTTATTACTGGTACAGAGCTGATATGATACGACGATTCAGTTAATTAATATGTAATACATATTTCCTTATTCATAGTTTGCTGGTTCACTGACTCTCGGAGGATGTTGGCCTCCGGCAATACAAGTTGTCATTCATGTATGTCCTAATGCCACCTCATAGATATATACCTACCAGCTCTTCCGAGGGCTTTGTAAGCTTTTGTCGATCCAGAATTACCTAAAGCATCCAATAAGGGCAACAATCCCTTTCTATTTTTCTCACCGCATCACTCCTCTTCCATCGGCTTTATTTTATAGGTAATAAGTATCCAAATGATCAAATCAGTTTTTGATTGAATGATCATCTGAAACTGAACCATTATATTACTTAATCCCTCTAAAGACTTGAGGTAAAGTTGGTTTTGTATACTGTTATATGAAATTCAATAACATACTCATAGTCGCGGTTTCCATGTGGTTTTCCTTGCATATGGTTTGGCACATTATTGCAGTGTTTTGTATCGAGTTTCTCTTGAGGAACATGGAAACTTATAAAGGGTTTGAGTGCCATTCCTGTATATTTTTCATATCCCTGTTCTTTTTTTGAGAGTGGAAAGAGAATGGCTTATTATTATTCAAGAATCAGTTAGAGTTAAAAAGTTTGATAGCTAAGTAATAATTATGTGTAGGTAAAAGTGTGGATTTTTCACATTTTAAAATCAATGGTTTTTCTACGTACGATGTTATGATTGAGTTTTCTAAGTCTAATATGTAAACCTCTTTAAGAGGTTAGATATCTATTTTCCTAGGTTTTTACACCGTTTTTTCTTATCTGAGTCATAGTTATTTATAAGCAAAAAGTGAATGATTCTAAATGCAGATGTAAGATCAATGTCCATTCTACAATCGTCTACTTACAAGCGGAGTGACTCTGTGACCGCGCCAACTGCGGTGCTATATCTAATACATATACTATGTACCTAGTTATCTATTTATAGAATATACAAATCATTTATTACAGTGATTACCTTATTGCCGAGATATTACGTGGTTCGTTACGTAAATTATTCAATAGATACCTAGTTTGTTTATACCCTTCAGTGGTATGATTTATAAATGGACGGTAATCATCAATAAGCCCATCTTTCTATAGTGGGTAATTATTAGAATCTGCAGAAAGACGTGGCGCGAGCACAATTTGACTAATCACCCAAGTACATTATTGTTGAACCATAAGGACTTGTATCATGTTGGTGAAAATGACGATGACATTGCCACGTTTTTTTTGCAATTTGGATTACATGCCTTTTTTGTTGAGGGGAATCTTCGGGTTATGTGGGGCTTCCATCCACTAAAACCTCTCGGAGACCATTCTCCGCTCACATTATGAGGCTCTGGTGATGCCATGCCTAATAAAATGCAATGATGAGGTCCAGGTAGGAAGGCTCTTGCCTTATAAGATGCTAATACACGCTTGCCTGAAAGGCATCAGGACAAACATGGCAGGAAACCCCATCTAACCAACTTGCAGCTACTTCTTTAGGCTACTGAAGTTTCTGAACTCTGGAGTACTTACCTAATAGTTACATGTATTGTGTCCCCATCATCGCTTTATAAATCGTGCCTATCACACTGCCTATCTTCAATAGTTCACACTGATTCACAACTCACATGCGTTTTGTTTGACAAAAACCTAATAGTTACATGTATTGTGTCCCCATCATCGCTTTATAAATCGTGCCTATCACACTGCCTATCTTCAATAGTTCACACTGATTCACAACTCACATGCGTTTTGTTTGACAAAAACCTAATAGTTACATGTATTGTGTCCCCATCATCGCTTTATAAATCGTGCCTATCACACTGCCTATCTTCAATAGTTCACACTGATTCACAACTCACATGCGTTTTGTTTGACAAAAACTTCAATAGAAATGATTTTTCAATTGGAAAATTACAGCAATTCATAGGTCGATGTCCTTGACGCTGCATGGGGCCACATTGTATCGACCAATAGGCGGCCGCCGCGCCCCTCGCCAACCAATAGGTGGATATTGATTCATCTATTATTTAAGTGATATGGAAGCAAAGCCCACATCACATTTCATTTAAAGAGGGCACAATACATGTGGAATGCTATCAACCGGCATGTTATGATGATTTTATGATTGAAACGATATTATTATTCGTTTCTACCTAATCTAAATGAAATACTTAGCTCGTTTTAAGTTTTTGTAGGTATCTACTTTTGTTAAGTATTTCCGGCGCGGCGGCGACTTTGTGCGACTTGAAATTATATATTTTTTCTCGTGAGACTTGTGAGACTATGGTATTGTTAGTTGATATTAAGATATTACAATACCTATATCAATCGTCCATACCAACTAATATTTACATAATATTACAAATGCAAAAGTTTGTCTGTCTATCTGCCTGTCTGTCTGACTGTTACCTTTGCTCAGCCATTGAACCCATCTTGACCAAATTAGGCATAGGGATAGCTTGCATCCTGGAGATCCAGGATAGACAGATTTAGGATAGGATGTTTTTTACCTCAGAAAGACAGTTTTCACGCAATTTTCAGTTCATCATAAAATTTTCATGGAATCTAGAATCTACTACATTTAAGAGTACGTAGGTTATCGTCCAGTTACAATTTTATAGAAATAGGTAGGTATAGAAGACCTCAACACATTTTTAAGGGGTTATCACTGCTGCGTTAGTTGTAATGGATTCGTTGACACTTGGCAGCCCTATATTTATAATGCACCAGAAGAATGCGGTAGCTACGATATAAGCTAGTTGAGCGTCTCGTTATTTATTTCTCAGAAACATGAATGATGGACTCGCCGCTGCATTATTTCATTGAGAGTTCTGAGGGATATGTCCGCAAGTAGGTCTCGACTCACAAACAAAATAATAGGACCTCATTAGGTACTTACTAAGTACTTACCTATCTATACTAATATTATAAAGAGGAAACCTTTGTATTTTTGTATGTTTGTATTGAATAGGCTCAAAAACTACTGGACTGATTTCAAAATTTCTTTTACCATTACTTAGAGGGATTCTTCCGAATCCGTATAGGCTATATTTTATCCCGGAAAATAGAAAAATAAATGTCCACCCGTGCGAAGCCGGGGCGGGTCGCTAGTTACCTATAAATCTAAGAGAATCTTACTGTAGACATTTATAAACCGAATTTATGCATCTGTTGAAGCTCTTTTCTGTCAGCAACTAGGAATCAGCTTAGCGTACCTACAAATACTTAGGTAGAAACTAGAAACCAGTACAGTACCTAGTCAACTCATTCTATAGATCTGCTAAAGTAGGTATTTCTAACAATGAATCAAAAATAAGAGATAAATATAATGTTACGTTAAAAAACTACGAAAAAAAACACTGTATTTTTAAAAGTTCACATTGTATTGCAAATAAAACACCTGACTGACGCTGGAGGTCAATGAACGTTCCGTCAATAGGTCACTCGAGGTCAATACCGCGTCGTGAATTTGAGTTAAAATGAAATACCCAAGAAATACCTAAAGCACGTAGGTTAAGAAAAGTTAACCGAAGTTGGTAAAATGGATATTGGAGTGAATGGTCTAATCTTTAGTGACCTAAGTAGTTATTCTCATCAATCAGTATCCTCACAATGCCCATGGACTAGTCTTTAAATATTCACTTGTAAAAGATTCTGCCTGAAGATCTACGAATAGGTACTTATTTAGCTGACGATGAATAGGTAGGTAACTAAGTATATATTATGTTTAAAACGTTATATCCGGTACTTTCCCAAATTATTGTGACATATAAATCAAAGATAAGGAATTTGAGAATCAAGAACAAGACAAGATCAAGATAATTATTTAATTTGACGTGAATCAAAATGATTGTCATTTGCGGTCAAAGTTAGAAGTTTGCGGTCGGGCGATTTCTTTGAATCCTTTTTGAATCCAAGCAAATCCAAGAGATAACTTTCTTTACGTTTTCACTTCAGTAAATAATGTTCGTTCATACCAGGAAGAAGTACAAGCTAAAATCTTCTGAGTATTTTGACGAATTCATGAAAGAACTAGGTAAACTACAGTTGGGTACCTGAATAACTTGTTAGAAATTCCTGTATATTTAACTTGAACTCAACCATAACTCAACATCCAAATTCCAAAGACATTTACATTGCTGTCAACATCAAAACTTGTGGCACCAGTTTTTGAAGTTCAAAAATAAATGTAATCTATACCTACTTACTTTGCTTTGATAAGTTCTAATGAGTTGGGTACCTAGTAGGTATGCACCTACTCATATAATTCCGTGGTTAGGATAACATTTTGCGAATTTTTACCGCGCGATTTTATCCGCAGAAATCCGAACATATGGAAATTATATGGACACTCTCGCGAAAATATGCACGAACGGCTTCATACAATTTTTTTAATGAATATTAGCCATGCTAATCATGACTAATACTCCCCTTTCCCCTCCAATTATGCGTACAGCTTGTGTCAGGAGTGGGTACCTACGACAATAGTGCAACGGGTGGGGTTTGAACCGCCGACCTTTCGGAATTCAGTCCGCTCCTCACCCGTTGAGCTATCGAGGCTTGTTTTTTTAATTTACATTTCACTGATCTATGGACCTTATCCTAACACTTTATCAACTAAAGTTATTCTTTTCCAGGCGTTGGGCTGATCACCCGCAAAACAGCCAACGCAGTGACGCCAACGGTGGAGCTGAAGCAAGATGGCGACTCGTACGTCCTGGTGACGTCGTCCACTTTCAAGACCACGGAGGTGAAGTTCAAGCCTGGCGAAGAGTTCGATGAGGAGCGCGCCGACGGTGCCAAGGTGAGATCCGTGTTTTATAAAAAAAGTTAAGGTCAAAGTATTTATTCCAAAGTAGGTAGGTAACACTACTTGAAGGTTCCCGGGTAAGTGAAGAGTAGGGTGGTCTCCAGCCCGATGGACTTACAATATAATATATTATAAGTAGAGTAGCTCTATAATTTATGGGAGGTTGAGACTGAAAGCTGAGAAGACAGTGTGTGGTGGCGCTCACTATGTTCAACAGTGCCAAAAATGTCCGTAGGCTTCAGCCTACTTCATATTATTATGATGGTGATGCAACACTACAGAACATGGTTCATGATATATGTACCTATGTGAGCCTCTTTATTCCACCATAACTTTTGAATGCCTGAACAGATTTGGATTTATAGAGTATCATTATAATCCATACATATTACATATAATATAGTTTACATACTCCTGAATTACACAGACTATAAATTTGAAAAAAAAATCCACATTCCTGCTGTAGGTACCTATGCCGCCAGCATTAAATGTGAAAAAAAACTTTTTAGTTTGTCTCAGTGTAGTTTTTAATTTTTTATTCTAACTTGTTTAATAAATTGGTTAAATAAGGATGAAGAATGCTTTCAGTAAGTGTCAACTTGTTTTTCAGGTGAAGACGGTTTGCACTTTGGATGGAAACACTCTGAAGCAGACGCAAAAGGCCGCCGATGGCATGGTCGTCACCTACGTCAGGGAATTCGGACCTGAGGAGATGAAGGCTGTGAGTTTACAAATTTCTCCTAGATTATCATTAAATATATATAAAAATCTAATTATGTATATAAATACATCGCATCATCGCATCCTATGAATAAAACGCTACAAAGACGAGAGTGGCGGTTTTTTTTGCTGATTTGAAATCTACTCTCAATTCTACCATCATTCAAACTCATAAAAATTTGATTTTACTGGCGAGAAAATATGCAACTATGCAATCTCTCCTGGTGGTAAGTGATGATGCAGTCTAAGATGGAAGTGGGCTAGCCTGGAAAGGTCATGGCAGTTTTTATTAAACCCATTTATCCCTTTGGTCCCCGGTATCGTATCGGAGCGCTAAATCGCCTGGCCACACGGCTTTGCCGATAGGGTAGTAACTAGCCAGGGGGCCAAAGCCTTTCACTAAACCAATTATAATAATTATTAACGATAAAATTCCAAACCCCTGCCGGGAATCGAACCCATTAATAATACCTAGGAGGCTGACTCTTAACCAACAGTTTAGTCTCCGCCTTTAGACCAACTAGACAGAGTACCTTTTTTTTTGACGGGGGGGAAATCTTCACAAGATACCCGACCTCTTTGAGGAGAGATCGGGTTATGTGGGATTTCTACCCACTAAAACCCCTCGATGGTCATCCTCAGCGCATATTAAGAGGTACTTACCGGAGAGGAGAACTCTTACGAACGTGCGCCGGTGAATCTCTTGCGCTATCTAATACTCGATTAATATCTCGATTTGTTTTTTCAGACGATGACCGCCAACGACGTGACCTGCACCAGAGTGTACAAAGTTGTAAGCTAAGCGCCATAAGACTGCCGGGCTGGGCCCTCTACTGTCCTATTATTTTATATAACATACCCAATAAACAACTATTTTCATAAAACTAGGTTTATTTCAAAAACGCACACGCGATTTTCGACTGTAAGTGTGAAAACACCTTAGAGTTTGTTCTACGAGGTTCTCGTGCTGCCAAAGTTAGAGTGTGAATGGTATGGAAAACGTTACAGCTGTTGTATAAGTTTTTAGTGCATATTTAAATAAAGTTTTTTTTACTTTACGTATTGTTTTATTGCCTTAAGCCCTAATTCGCACGAGCGTTAAAAAAGCGTTGCGTTAAAACCCGGCGTTGCGCTGAAAATACAAAGTGCGCGTTAAAAAGCGTTGTCGTGTGAACATATACTTGAGAATGCATTTGTTCTATTTGAACGCTTTTTTAACGGACGTTAAAAAAGCTCTCGTGCGAATGAGGTCTAAGTTTCGGAATTTCCAAGCCGTATTTCCCAGTCGCACTTACTGCTTGATTCCCATATTCACTTACATCGATTCATATTCTATACAAGCTTGAAAGTTTCGATGAAGTTTTAAAGTAAACTGCCCTGATTTTTCGGTCATAAAAATTTTGTATGCCAGTTCTTAGAGCTAGCCCGCACAGCGAATAAAAATCGCGCGATTATTTTTCGTAATTCTGTAACACTTGCAATCATAATATAGAGATGCCCGCGCTGCCATTTACAATTCGTGCGGAGAAAAAAAACTGTGATTAGATGGATACAATTAGCAGTGCAGGCAGGTGAAATTCCGTACGCGGAAAATAAATCGCGTGAATATAATTCGCGAGAATTAAGCCTTGAGTGTTTCAGTAAGTAAAATATGAGGTGTTCTTTTATCTGACTCGAGTGTTGAGTAGTCGACACAAGAGTCAGATAAAACAATACTAAAGCTGCTAACACCATGATTAGATATTTGCTAAGTGCAACTTGCAAGCTGTGTGGGCCTAGTGGTAAAGTCGTCGGCCTGCTAGTCCACTGTGGACTAGCAGGCCGACGGTTAGGGGCTCGAACCCAGGCACGCACCCCTAACTTTTATGAATTCTTTTCTTTCACTGAAACCTGAGGAAATCTGCCAGTCCACACTTTGACAGTGTGGTAGACTTATGGCCAAACCTTTCTCAATTTGAGAGGAGACCCGTGCTTAGTAGTGAGCCGGCGCGCGATGGGTTGATGATGCTGAAAGCCTGTTGAAACACAGGGAAAGGATTAACTCTTCCCGGAATCAATTCCTGGCTACGGCCATGGACTTCCAGCCGCTAACTTCTATAAAACTACCTACTAAGTATTGGCGTCACTCAGAAAAGCAGGTATTATTTGATTATTTTTATCGAATTATTGGAATGTTCTCTCCAAAACCAACACAAAAAAACACAAGTTTAATGTGTAAGGTTATCCGAGAGTTTTAATCTAAACAAACTAATGCCAAAATAAATAATTTAATTAGAGCGTGATTGCTATCACAACATCTAATTATTCAGTTCACAATCCAAATACCGAAAATATGCGATATCGCCCCGAATCTCGGAAGGAGACTAAACTAAAACCTTCAAAACACCCGTATTTATGCAAGTTCAATCTTGTCGGCCTCCTAGTAACAGATTGTATGACATCGAATGAGCGAAATATCGATTTTATCAAACTACCTGCATTAGATAAATTAATAATTTTATATTATTTTTGACAACTCAAATCAATTTTTAAAAATAACCTTACAGTTCGGCCGTCCTGAATTTAACACGTCCTCGTGTTTCTAATTAATCATGTCATGTCAGTCGCGGGTGTTAGATTAAAATTAAAAAGTGGGCTAAATATTAAATCATTTAACAATTAAAATCAAGCAAAGCAACTACTGTATTATTTAGTAAAAGTAAGAATCCTAAACTGTTTTCTAAAATTAAATAAATTAAAAACCTAATCTATACTTTCACTTCAATAGATAAAGTTAATGAATTACCAAGAGAGGGTAGGTAGTAAACACCTAAGTAAAACAAACCAAGCTGAATAATAATAATTAGTCGTTTATTCAGATATCTTTCTCACTTTAATCTTTATAGATCTATCTGTATTTTATTGTATTGTTCAGCATAGATCTATTTATTTAAAGATGACTCTACCGCCCGTTTCGCAAAGGTGTTTCGTCGTGGAGAAGAAAGGGCAAAGAAACTCCACAACACACGTCTTTTAAAACCATTACAACATTCAATACATAGTACTAAAACATATTTAATAATCAGTTATAACCAGCAAATGGTTATCAATTATATCAATTATCAATAAAATATAAGAATACTTAACTTTGGTATAACCTGCCGCCCTTGTTTGCTCTGGCGTCAAGAACTTCACCATTTGAACCAGACTGACTTTACTATTTGAATTATAACACAAGAATGACGTAGACTGAATTATTACACAAGAAATGATGTAGACTGAATTATTCCACAAGAATGACCTCCCTCCGTCGAGGTAAGGTACTTTTATAGACACTGCCATCGCAAACAAGGCGGGAATCCATTGTGACGTCCATCTTAATATTTATTTGAAGGTTGGTACAATGTACCAACCTAACACAATATTTAATTTAACATAATAATATCATCAGCAACACATATTTATGGTTTACATATTGTTAATTTGACAATAATAATTAATTACATAATAAATCGATGGTTTACATATTATTTCACATAATAACTATTGACAACTGTATACCAAATCCAGCGGTATCATGTCAACCCTAGTATAGTGACAGTATTTAATTCACAATTAATAATTAATGACATGTATTGATAATTAACATCATAATATTTTAGATATTCTCTTATTCCTTATTTTACATAATAACTATTGACTACTGTATGATAAATGTTAAATCCAGTGGTATCATGTCAATCTTAGTATATTGACAGTATTTATTTTACAATAAATTAACTAGTGATACGTATTGATAATTTGAATCTTAATATTTAACATATTGTCATATTCCTAGATACCAAATTAAACTATGATGAATAATAAAAGACATTATAACAATATCATACTCTTGTTTGATGGCAGCACATTGACAGTGAAAATTGTCGCGGAATAATAACGTTTCTGTTCCAAATATAATAACCAATATGTAGTTCAGTCTCTAAGTTTACGATTGGATCAATTATAACATAATAAATATAGGCATAAATTTATCTTGATCTGACACGGGCTTCCTTGCCCTAAGTCAAATCCAAATCATGGGCTATCCTGCCCTCCGTCAAATCATTAAAACCTACCCTTGAACTGCCGAACTCTCAGTTTTAATATCAAATCAACAGTAAATCCAAACGACTAACTTCTCATTCGATGTATACGAAATCTGAACCACTTATTGCAAATTACTTTCCACTTCACAAAAGACTAAATTCTTAAAAAAAAAACTTAATATTTTAATCACCAAATTACCAAAACCACCGAACTCATTAAAAAAATTTATCAAATGTGGGTTGGTTCGAAAAAGATACCAAAGCGAAATTAAGACAACGTGAGACACGTCCCGCTTCTGAATTATTGGCGTCACTCAGAAAAGCAGGTATTATTTGATTATTTTTATCGAATTATTGGAATGTTCTCTCCAAAACCAACACAAAAAAACACAAGTTTAATGTGTAAGGTTATCCGAGAGTTTTAATCTAAACAAACTAATGCCAAAATAAATAATTTAATTAGAGCGTGATTGCTATCACAACATCTAATTATTCAGTTCACAATCCAAATACCGAAAATATGCGATATCGCCCCGAATCTCGGAAGGAGACTAAACTAAAACCTTCAAAACACCCGTATTTATGCAAGTTCAATCTTGTCGGCCTCCTAGTAACAGATTGTATGACATCGAATGAGCGAAATATCGATTTTATCAAACTACCTGCATTAGATAAATTAATAATTTTATATTATTTTTGACAACTCAAATCAATTTTTAAAAATAACCTTACATAAGTAATTGTAGGCTACAAGTATTGAAAAATCAGATATCAGATAATGAATCATGTAGGATACCTATTAGCATAATAGTATGTAGGTACCTACCTAGTATGGTGAAGTTGTAAACAAAATTATCACGAACTATTGTGAGATATTTACTTATATACCTACCTACAAGAGATATCTATAATAGTCGACCGAGATAATGCGGTCGGTGTGGTGTACTTTACGGTTCGGTATGACGTAGCGCACCATGCAGCTGCATCGCAGATGTCAGATGTCTATCGCCGATGCCTACAGCCGACAAAGCTCTTTTGGCGCGTGGCCAAAATCGGAACTAAAGCCGTTATCCTAAGAAATGTGCACTTGTTGATGGTTTGTTGTGTCGGAATAAAGCTACAACAGCGCCCTCACTCAAGTGCCCAAGGAGCCTTGTTGGACTGTATGTTAGGCTGTTTAAGGCACAGGAAACTCTTAGTAAAGTAAGTAGAGACTCTTCAGGAAACATTGGGAAAACTGAGGCTTGTGGTATTAAAAGTAAGTAGGTACCTCATATTATTTGTTCTGTGACCAGTGCCTCGAGATTTTGGATTTTCAAAAACAAATAACCAATCAGCTCCATCTATAAAAATTATAAAAAACTACTTATATTATAAAAAGTCAATAGTTTTGCTACTCGACACTAGATAGAGCTTTCAATAGATGTAACTTTTATATTTTTAGTGGTTTACATTTTTAAAGCTTTTAGAATTCGCTTTTTGTGTTAGGAACGCGATAGGTAACACTTCAAATTATTAAAATATTATAATTTGAGATATTTCTATATCCAAAACTTTCAAAATAGATATACGCGATCTAAAATATTTCCACTCAAAAATTTATATTGAACGCTTCCAAAAATCTTGTGATCATTTTATTAAACTGCCAAATTGAGGTGTCAGTTTATAAATGGGAGTATTAAATAATAACTTGGCCAATGTAAATAAGTCGGATTATAATTTGGAGGCTCGAATACGGACGGACGGACGGGCTACGGCGTTGGTTTTTGAACTTCAGTTGATTCGATGCATGTCAATATTGAGACGTTTTGAATTTCAATTTTGCGCTGAACGCGATTTACGACATCTGTCAAATGAAACTCCGTATTCGAGTGGTGTGAACTGTGAATGTGATTTCCAGATTTTTGTGTATATTTCGCATATTTATAGTGTTTTTATGTGAACGAGCTAAATACTAAATACATAATGCCTATACGTTGATCTCTGTGAGTTTTCGTGCGATGCTATAAAACTTTGATTATAATGAAAGGAATTTGTAGTGTTGTTGTGGTTTGTGAATAGTTACGGCTGTAGGATCGGTACATTAGCCTTTGTGGATTAAAAATAAGCACAAGTAAGTAAATATTTACTCTTGTCTTGCACCGTGCTAAGGAATTTATCCCTCAATTTAAGTCGAAACTAAGAGGGCATGTCTTAAATAATCTGCTAACATTCACTCTATAATCTAGGATTTGTTTATAAATACATCCTGGGCTCCTTATAGAAATGTTTCCATAGGTACTAAGTGTTTCATAGTTACAAATTAGACGTAACTTGTGTATTTTAATTCATACTTAAATACTTAAAATGAACAGTTATTGTTACCCTTATCAGAAAGTCCCAGCCATGCATAAACTGTTAATGAAACTAAGTAATCATGTTTGTGCTATACTTATACTTAAATAAATCTTTTCATTTCTTCACTGTTTATTTATTTAATTTATGTAATTACTTAAGTACCTAGGTACTTTTAAGTGCTAACTTCAATTTAAGGTATTGAGTATTGACTGTTGCATTGAGCTATAATTTCTGCTGACACCAATAAACTGAAACATTATACCTAACTCAGGTCATTAACTTTATGGATAAGTTTTTATTTGTCTGTGATGGCGTTTGCTGGCGCGCGTGCTGTGCTTGTTTGGAGTGTTTTTTTTTGTTAAGAGTGAATGGTTTTTGTGTTAGTTGGTGTTTTTTGGTGGTGGAACTGACTGGGAAGCGCTCTAAAGGGGCGCCGCGCGTATGTTGACGGGCGCCGGCGCAGACGGAGTCCATACTTGTATAAATTCAATAACTTGAAAATATCACAAACTTGACATTGGCTAATCAGAGTAAAGCCAGATTTAAAGGAAAAAAAAAAAGTTTTTATTTCATTTTAATCTAAATATCAATCCACATGATACCCAATAATCTGACCATGATCACAGTTTGATTTGCTCTAATCTACTTGAGTGAATTTGCACTTGTCCCACCTGTCTGTTTTTGAAGAAAAAAATGCAAGGAATACCAAATGGAACACAATAATTTAAACAAGTCTAAATTAAAAATTTATAACACCCCCGACAATTGAAGGTTACAGTAACTAGAAAAGAGCTGATAATTTTTAAACGGCTGAACCATTTCCTTGGATTATAGCTAAGAATACTCTCAATCAAGCCACCTTTGAAACAAAAAAACTAAATTAAAATCGGTTCATTGGTTTAGGAGCTATGATGCCACAGACAGATACACAGATACACCACCACACTTATAACACCCCTCTTTTTGAGTCAGGGGGTTAGTAAGTAAATAATTATTAGTAAATGCTTATTAACCCCCAACCTTGATGGCTGAGGTGATCATATTAGGTAGGTAGGTATCTAAAAGTAAAAAAAAAACAACCATTCTAGACTTTAAAACACTATTCACCGCTAAACCCATGTACTCAGTTAATTGGTGATGGGATGTGTCCTGACCTAGTGCTGATTATCTGCTTGGTATCTTCTCTGTAAGTAGGTATAGAATTGCATAAATATAAATCCATGTAGCTATGCCCATTTTGTAGGCTTCTCTATTGAGCTTTTAAAATGGAAATAACCAAACGGTGCCATATCAGCAACCTCACATTCCTGATATAATCTTTGCATTACTAAGTAAGTAGTTTTCATTGTAAGTAGTATTCGGTAAGTAATTGAGTAACTGAAAAAAATAAGTACTTTTTGAATCTAATATTTCAGTAAGTTATTATTTTTAAGTATTTATTGTACTTTGTCAACTATCTCTCTTTTACTTCCTTCATCAATTCTCCCTTTCTCTGTATCATATTGCTCATAGTTTTGGGTGTGACCCCTTCCATTTAGCATATTTGGATTTCTTGTAATAATAATGCAGTGTATACAAATCTACTAGTAATAGTATAGTAAGACTTATGACTCTTAGGCTATTTACAACTTAAGTGCATAAGTTTTTATGTTATAATATATATTATAAGAAGTTAATGGTTTAATAACTGGGGTGGACAACTTAACATACTCTCAGAAAATGAAAAAGAAACGTCAAATTTAAACCTGCAAAGTCATCATCCAGTTACTAACTTGTGTGAAAGTTGCTTAATTTGCATGATTGGTAATAATATAATATGTATCGTCACAACTAGGCTCCACCAATTAACTATTTTATATTAACTTTATATATATTATTATTTATAACAAATCCAATATCCATACTACACTAAGTATAAATTCAAAAGTGTGTCTGTCTGTTTGCTACGTTTTCACTGCCCATCCATTTAAACAAATTTAAGATAGTTAGCATACATCCTGGGGATAGGCATAGGATACTTTTTGTCCAAAAAAAGTATCCCTCAGTTCCTGAGTTCCCTCAGGATTAAAAATAACTTGAATAAACCACCAAACTACTTGCGGGCATCATCTACCTATTATGAGAGAGGTAGGCTACTTTTATCCTGGTAAGTAAATCAAATAGTTCCCACAGGATTTTTAAAAACTTATACTTTTACACACTTGCAGACGAAGTCGAATGCATCACCTAGTGAAAATATTAAATACCTATATAATATACCTATTACAACATGATTTTAGTATGTACCTACCTAGTTACGAATTTTATTAATTAAAATAACTGGGAAGTCCTAAATGAAACCCACCAGATTAAAGCAACCCTAAAATTCAGCATATTGTTTTATAAGCCGCAAACTCAACCCCGAATTTTAATTTTTAATTTGTCGTCTGGGAAACTTACGTCGTTTCAGTTTCCTCGCAGTGCGGGACGGCGAAATCGATAGTTAGCGAGTCAGCTGTGGTCCCCCATGAGCCTACAACTTAGCTAAAGTTTAGCGAAGGAAAGAAATAGGCTCATACCTATATATATTTTAAATTCATTCTTGGTTTTGCTCTCAGCGATTTTTCTACTCCATGACAAATCGATACATGATCGACTTCAATGGTGACCAAGGATGTTAATAAAATTATTATTACCTACACCCCTAGTCTAGTTCGCAACCCTAAAATCCTACGGGTTGGTAATAAGTAGCCTATCCGTAGCAGCCCGGCTTCTTAATACAAGGAACCTATCTGAGTACCGAATTTCAAAAAACGTTTAAACTATAAAAATTTGGCAAATCGGTCCTGAAATCTCGGAGATTTTGGTCGTTTTAAAGTCGTTTATAAAGTAGCCTATATTACTGCTTGGCTGATCCTCTACTTGTTAGCCCGTCAAAATAGGTTCAGCCGTTCTAAAGATTAGCCCATTCAAACAGACAGATAGACAGACAGACAGTCAGACAAAAATTTTAAACATGAGTGATTCAGTTATGGTACAGTTCAAATAACCATATTACGAGCTTAATATGAGTTATTTGTTTCGAAATTACAGACAGACTTCAATTTTATTTATTAGTAAGTATAGATGGATGAATAAAATATAATCATACTGTTTGCTATGCGATTGACCTGTCCTAGAAAAGCTGTTAAATGTATAAGTAAGTAATTAATATGAGATAATATCTTATACTTAAAACTACTTTAAATAACTATGTATATTGTATATACAATATAATTTACAGCTATTTAACTTAGTTATGGAATATTTTCGAAAGCCGTACGATTTTATCTTCCTTCCATAATTTGCACTTACCAGCTTAGTATTTTGATTTCATTGATTGAGCTTTATAAAGCGTAATCAAAAGCCCAATTGCACCCGATTCAAGCACCCTACGAATGGATCGAAAACTTTTTCCTATTTTTTTTTTATTTAAGTACCTACTTTAAGTAAAATACAAATATCATAAGTAAGTATATATTAACTAGAGGAGCCTGCGACTTCGTCCGCGTGGATTTAGGTTTTTAAAGATCCCGTGGGAACTGTTTGATTTTCCGGGATAAAATGCCTATGTCAATCACAGGGACGCAAGCTACCTCGGTACCAAACATACAAATCGGTTAAGCGGATTTTCCGGGATAAAAAGAAGCCTATGTCCATCCTTGGGATATAAGCAAACCCTGTACCAAACGTCAGAATCGGTTAAACTGTTGGGCCGTGAAAAGGTAGCAGACAGACAGACAGACACACAATTATAATATTAGTATGGAAGTATGGATATATTTTGTGTAGAAAAACCAATATACAGTTTCGATGTCGTGTTGAAGAGTTATTCGCGAAGACATAGAGTAGACCGATGTAGGCAACGGTTTAAGTGGCCTGCAAATCTTGCAGTGCGTAACGGTCAACCAACTTCGCACGAACTAGCCGAAATGACCCACAATAGACTGATATTACAAGTAAATAGGTAGGCACACCGAAATTACCTTAAAAACCTTGACATTGACACCTGATCCATACTAATATACTAATATTATAAATGCGAAAGTGTGTCTGTCTGTCTGTCTGCTACCTTTTCACGGCCCAACAGTTTAACCGATTCTGACAAAAGGTACAGAGTTAGCTTATATCCCGGGGACGGACATAGGCTACTTTTTATCCCGGAAAATCAAAGTGGTCCCACGGGATTCCTAAAGACCCATCCGCTCAACCGATTTGTGGTGCCAAGGTAGCTTGCGTCCATGTTATTGACATAGAGAACTTTTTATCCTGGAAAACCAAACAGTTTCCATGGTATCTTCAGAAATCCCTACATCCACGCAGACGAAAGTCGCGGGCCTCCTCTAGTTGATCATAAAATCACACAGTAGTTTGGATGCGGTTTTAGTGCATTGCAACTAATTACCTATCGAATAAATATTTTCCTCTCATGTAGTTTGGAATTAGACTGTTTATTATTTGTTTGATAAAAGGAAAAAACACTTAGAATAAGCGCCTAAATCTTCCATCAATTAGGAAGTAGGTAGGTATATAGAATTACTATTTCGTACATCCATGTGATTTTGTGATGGTAGAGCCTGTCTGTCATCTTTCACTATTCATTTATCAAGATTAAGTTTGATAATTATCATTGATAAATATTAAACAATAAAGAAGATGATGTTGATTTCTTCATGAGAAAAATTTGGTCAAGTGCGTTGTCGGATTCGCACAGTTGATAATTTTGAACCTTCTAAGCACCATCTAAACAAATTATCATTATTTGTGATTTTGATATTGATACTCACTTATTTAGTTTCTTTTTATTGATCATTTAATATGTATGTACCACATTGTAAAATTCAATAATAAAAATGAAAGTAATTTGACTCTGGTCTGTAAAACTTCGACCACATGTCCTGCAGTTGCACACCAATTTGACGTCATACGTGCGCAATGCACCATTCAACGCAACGGGCGTACTAAATAAATCTACGAGTAGGTACAGCCAATCTCTACAGCCACAGTTCAACGACAGTTTAGGGAACTTCTAACAAAACGTCCGACTCGTTGTCACTGGCAGGCGTCACATGTTAGTAAATTATTTTTTAAAGAATATTAGCCATGCTAATCATGACTGATACTCCCCTTTCCTCTAATTAAGCGTAAAGCTTGTTCCAGGAGTGGGTACGACAATAGTTCACCGGGTGGGGTTTGAATCGCCGACCTTTCAGAATTCAGCCCGCTCCTCCACCGTTGAGCTATCGAGGCTCTGATTTGACGCAGATAACCCCCAAAGAAGCCATACTTTTCTTTGATTTTACGTCACTATAGCCTAATATTTGACATAGGAACTATTGCCGATTCAGGATCAAATCGAGAGTTCCCTCACTCAATTTCACTCTGCTACAGCAAGGCTACAGTTAACTATTGGTAGCCAATGAATGAGGCGATGGCCCTTGGAGCCGGAAAGTCCTTGAGTGGAGACCGCGTTTAAGCAAGCGTAGTGTGGGACGCCCTCCACCACGATGGACCGACGATATAAAGCTGCTGGCGGGAAGTGGCTGGATGAGGATGGCTGAGGACCGGGTGTGGTGGCGCTCTTTAGGGAAGGCCTATGTCCAACTGTGGACGTCCACATGCTGATGATGATGATGAATGTGTTTGCAAAGTTACGACATAGAAATTTTAATTATTTTAAGTTTAGTAGGGCAATGAGTAACCAGTAAAATAGAAATATGTAATAAACAGTTAATTAAGTAAATACATAGGAACCTTCCTACTCCAGGAGGAAATCTGCAATATTGTTTTGATATTTTTCTTGTGGAAGCGGAAAACTAACATAATAATTGGTTCTTGTTCTAAATATATAAGGAGTATCTAATGCTTGTTTATTGTGCTGTGCATGTACTAACTAATAAATGTTTAGTACAAATTTAATTTGCGAACTTGGTCATATTTTTGTGGATACTTAGGTAATTACCTAAATATTTATCAAGTTAAAACTCAATTGAAATCCGGAACGCGCGAAATTCAAATTTTATTTGGTTTTTTTGCAATTTGTAAACTAAAATGACAAAGTAGGTTTATGGCACTCTAATTGTGCCAATGGCAGTATCATCCTCCCAGGTTTATATAAAAATCTTTAAATGAAACTGGACTTGGGTCCAGTTTAAGAAATTAGCTAATTGTAGAAATTTAACTAATTTGTAAGTTATAGTCGATACTAGAGCTGATAGTAAGTAAAATCTCTACTATTTCATCTATATGTCGCAGGGAAAAACCTAAAGTCAAATCCCTTAGTACCTACATGTACAGATAACAGAACTTAGTTTTAGTTACCGACTTAGTTTTACTTAGTTATTGAAGCCTTTGCAGTACACTTGTATTCTTGACATGCTGCACCCGTAAAGTTAATTTTAGTAAGTTACAAAAAAAAAATATCCGTACGTGATTTCCATACCCAACCGTAAAGTGAAGATCAAAATTGTCCCGCAGTAATGACGATGACTGGTAAAAATATGACATTTTATTTAAGTACATCGTTATTATAGCGTATCTGAGTCACGACATCTAATTTGTGAACGGGAGCAAGTTTTACGATCACACATTGTGCCGTGGTCACAACTCACAAGACATTGACCTTCTAGACTTCAAATAGCCTACTTTCGCAATGTGAAGATTACGTTTGTGGAACTCGACCGAATTTAGTTCGACTAACTTGTTATTTGTTTTTATGTTTTTAACCCCTGTCCCAAAAAGAGGGGTATTATAAGTTTGACGTGTGTATCTGTCTGTGGCATCGTAGCTCCTAAAAATCTTATACTCAAATTGTGGTAGGTATAAAGTTCTTAAGTAGAGCAGGAACAGCTCAACTTATTGTGAGAATGCCGGAACGGAACTGGGGAAAATCGCGAATTATTACACGACGCGAAGTTGAAATTGTATAACATGGCAGAATAAAAAGAGGTTTTGTAAACCCACAAACCTAGATTAAAAGTGCATTTTAATCATAGCGTACCACTAACGCAATGCACAAATTTTCTCTCTTCCGCAGCCGGTACATTGACCCGTCGCGGTCCGGATGCGCAGATATCTAACGGGGCTGTTGGATGGCCACGAACATCCTCGACGAAACTATTTATTCTTCTACTAGCCGATGCCTGCGACTTCGCCCGCGTGGATTTAGGTTTTTCGAAATCCCGTGGGAACTCTTTGATTTCCCGGGATAAAACACACACACATACACACAACTTTCGCCTTTGATGTTAGTGTGACTAGTTAGCTACCCATTACTACCCATATTATAAATGCGATAGTTGAGTGTTGGTTTGTCCAACGTCGCAACGGTGCAACGAATTGACGTGATTTTTGCATGTCCCTCTAAGTAATGGTAAAAGAAATTTTGAAATCGGTCCAGTAGTTTTTGAGCCTATTCAATACAAACATACAAAAATACAAAGGTTTCCTCTTTATAATATTAGTATAGATTTCGAGGCGATCATGAGTATTTTCAAGCTTGATAATACATACCAATGTACTTGAGACAAGTTTTTTGAAACGAATAAATCTGTTGGCGTCTTCAGATTATTGTATGGGTATTGTTCTTAAAGACGGGATACATAAAACTGCCGAAATAATTTTAAACATAAATTCTACATAGGCCAGCAGATGAAAAACGATAATGAGGTTTTTAGACAAAATCCAATATTCAGTGTCAGCTAATGCCCATGAAACTGTTGACTCTAAAACGATGATTGCTTAAGAGGGGTCTCTCCGTCACTCGCTTCATACAAACGTAGTTCCAATTTCATTTGAATATTAAGCAACCAAAGTCCATGAAATTTTGCAGACATATTCTAGAAACTAATATCTATGTCTGTGGTTTTCCAGATTTCTGTTAATATATTCGGTTTCAAAGTTACGCGGTCTTAAAAATTCACATACAAATCTTTGAGTCCCTGTAATTTTAAAACTACATATTTTTAGAAAAATCTAAAACACCACAAACACATATTAGTTTCTAAAATATGTCTGCAAAATTTCATGGACTTTGGTTGCTTAATATTCAAATGAAATTGGAACTACGATTGTATGGAGCAAGTGACGGAGTGAGCCCTGTTAAGACGTGAAAGGCGGACAAATAAATTTTACAATGTCGCGATATTTAGAGACAAACCATAGGACACAGCGAACAATTCGCGCAGCTCATGATTTATGCGAAACAGCAAAACGTCATGTGGATGATTAACAGTCTTATTGTTTTGTGAAAGAATGGGAAGTGATTTTCATAATCTTTCCGTTAGTTTTATAGTCGTACATACAATTATGAAATGAGGCTTTAGAATGGAACAATTAAATAAGTAAGTCATTTGGACTAACGAATGGGCGAGAAGAATGTTTCTTCTGCTATAAGTTGTACAAAATCGGTCAAGTATGAGTTGGACTCACACACGAAGGGTTCCGTACCATCGTATAAGAACACAAAACAGTATAATATTATGTTCGCTCCAGCAGATATCAACACTGCAAGTTAATGACTGACGGCGCTATCTATGATGTGATTTAGTAAAAATATTATTTGGTCGTTAACATTTTTTTGTGATGGTATCACAAATTCACAGTTTTTGTATTTTTTCCTTTACTTGTGCTTATAGCATTGACATAGAGGAAATTTGACATCGCTACTACCTGCGAATTTCATGATTCTATGTCAACGGGAATTAACCTTACTAGCAGTGCCCGGGACTTCGTTCGCGTGGAATGGCTCTCAGCGCGCTTTATATGTATAGCCACGGACGCTCAGGCGCGAGGCGTGTAGTACGTACTCTGTACGTTAAAAATGTTCGCCGTGATTCTTTAAATTGACATAACTTTTTTATTTTTGAACCGATTGACATGAAATAAACACTAAATGTTAAGTGAAGCTTACTACAATATATTAGTGAAAACCGTATCTAAATCGAATTAGCCGTTTCTGATATTAGCGTGCACAAACACACAGACAAACAGACAGACAAAAAAAAATTAATTACAATTTCGGGTTCGGCATCGATATAATAACAACCCCTGCTACTTTTTTTTTATATATGTATTTCCATTGTACAGACACCACTTTTCTACAATTTTATTATATGTATAGATAGATAGGTTTTGACTCCCCCGAATTGACAGACAAAATAGACAGACAACGAAATGATCCTATAAGGGCTCCTTCTTTCGTTTTGAGGTACGGAACCCTAAAAAATAACTCGTCTTTAAGGTCCTTTAGTTTATCTTGTTTAAGCTCTCGAATGCGCAAAACGATGAGCGTTCAACAAGAGAGGCTCTTGATTTAAACGAAAGTGTTATCAAAAGCCATTCAACGTCGGGTTTGAGCAATTTGGCATTCATATCTGTGGGTAAGAGCACTGGACCGTTTTTTTTGCTATCGACTATAGTTTTCTTAGCAAAATTGGAATTTGTTAACTTTTTAACGAGGATAAGGACGGATTTTACCGTTGACGGTAGCTTGATGAATTACTGTGATGATACAGTTTTAAAATCTAAACTCTAACCCTATCCCTTTAGAGTCTAAAGGTATAGGATCGATTGCATTGCTTCCTGGTACAAGAAAGATAATAAATTGTGTTTTTAACCCCCGACTCAAAAAGAGGAGTGTTATAAGTTTGACGTGTGTATCTGTGTATCTGTGTGTCTGTGTATCTGTGTATCTGTGTATCTGTCTGTGGCATCGTAGCGCCTAAACGAATGAACCGATTTTAATTTAGTTTTTTTTGTTTGAAAGGTGGCTTGATTGAGAGTGTTCTTAGCTATAATCTAAAAAAATTGGTTCAGCCGTTTAAGAGTTATCAGCTCTTTTCTAGTTTTCTTGTAGAAAATAAGGTTAGATAACCGTTAGGTTCATAATATTATGTCAATAGACAAATGTCAAGCTGTCAAGATGGACGTTGCCTAAATACATAATTATTTATTTGAAAATGATGTTTTGGAAAACTCAAATACTTTGGATCGTCGGGGGTGTTATAAATTTTTAATTTACACTTGTAGGTAATAATATATCTCATGCAGAGAAAAAGTAGAGTTTGTTTTGACGATAAAAATAATATTATAGTTTTTTTTAAGTCTAAAAAAATAATTAACTGTTTTTCCTGGCAGAACTTACTTAATACACATAATGGATATTCCTGTCTATATTGTAACAGTTTATGGTATAAGACGCAAGCGCAGGATTAGTGCGGAAGTTCAAAACGTTACGGAAGTAGCCACCACACTGTTTGACTTTGAATGTAAACTTCCTGCAATGATAGCCGTGACACAGCTTTGATTCAGTGATCTTTCTTTGATCGTCACAAAAGGAGGCGACGTCTTTATATTGCACCCTAATGTAGATGTAGCTTTACGAGTAACTATGATGACAACAGCTTAATGAGTGCATTGAAATATTTTAAAGGGATTTAGGGACTCTTCAAAATTCTTTCACATTAAAAAACATTATTAAGCTCTGAATTTCTTTACCAAAAGAAATTCGGAGCGGCTATAAATTCTGTGTTCTATGGTACATGTCAAATTTACCTTAGTTTTGGGCTTGCTCATTGCGAAAACACGGTCAACCGCGAGTCGGGCAATAAGGGTTCCGTACCATGGTACAAGAAGTAACACAATTGTTTTTTAATTTTTTTTTTTATGGTGTACCTACCTAATCATAAAATTATAAATTGAAGGTTTCAGATTTTTCCCTGTACTTGTGCTATAAGGCATTGCTAACTGGCAAATCTCATGATTCTAGGTCAAAGGGAAATACGGTACCCTATAGGTCTTCTGAGGGTCCCTTTTTTCTCTGAAGGCACGGAACCCTAAAAATTAAGGTACCTTTCGTATATCACTACGCCCTTTAACTATTCATGAACTGTGAAGTGAATAAGTTGAACTGCTATGGTTGTTTTAATGGCGAAACAATATGGCGAAAACGCAATCGAAAAGTTTGATTGTTTCGACACGATACTTTCAGCTTGCATTACTTGCGTGTGTTAAGAACCAATTACGTTGCTCTCATTATTCTGTAGTAGGGCAATAGTGGCTGAAAGCTGCGACTCTATTGCGTAATCAGGTGATTGAACTCAGCAGCGCGGGCGTATTCATAGTAGGTATCTACTGTTCGCGTGCGAATCGAATTGTTCCTCTATTCCTATTGCCTACGCGTTTATTTTCACGTCTTTTGTATAACAACTAACAAGAGCATTTAGATGCGATGAACTGTCTATTTTCCCTTTACTTGTGCTATAAAGCCTACTTACCTGCCAAATTTCATGATTCTAGGTCAACGGGAAGTATACCCTATAGGTTTTCTTGACAGACACGACAGACAGATGGACAGACAGACAGACAACAAAGTGGTCCTGTAAAATGTAAGTGTTACTTTTTCCTTTTGAGGAACGGAACCCTAAAACAATTAAGTATGGTCGGCGGTGGTGCCGTTACCAAAAATAATTGTAAACTCCACCCCAGTGATGTCTTTCAGTTGTGTCGTTGATATGACATGAACATTAGCACATAGGGAGGAAAAACTTTAAAACTAGTGGCGAATGAGACTTTATTTATTCCGAAAATTGGCGTATTGTTCTAAACTAGGTTTATAGTATACCGTGGGATTTGTTTCACGTTAAACTATATTTTGAAAGAGAAATAATTTCACTAATGCGGTTTCATTTACTCCTTCGAAGATAACCAAAAGCATCTTACCCATATATCTACTTACCTACTTCTTTAATCTTTTATAACGAGATCCAATTTGCCATTACTTAATAAAATACAAGTAGACAGTTATACAGTTATACAGACAAGAATAGTTCTATATTTTCGATGCGCAAACTTTTGACACTCGTTACCAAAACGTAGATATTTTTGTAGAAACTGAACTGGAGACAGCGAGTCTACCAAGATTCTGCGATTACTACATATCGATTTTCAATAGATACCTACACAACGTAACACTTGGGTAACGAGTAAGTAAGTATGTATTTAAATTTAGCTATCGATTTTCATTATATTGTAGGTACATATATTGTATCATATTATAGGTGACTTGACGTTTGAATCACAGGGCAATCAAGGATAAATTATTCCTTGACCATCTTAGCTTATCTTATCTGAATACTGATACAGCTTTAGGTAGTTCATAGTTGAATCTATGAATAAAGAAAGTAGTTACAGAAAATCTAAGTGCGTCATCAAAAGCTATCCCGTAGAAAATAACAGTACCTACCATTTGAAGCAAACTGCTTGCGTTGAGGATGATAAACTGTGAGTCTATACAAAACATAAACTCAACAAAGAGTGTTCGCTGTAACAATAGCTTGGAATGCGGTGCGACGACATGAGCTGTCTTAATTACTGCCTTTATGGGTTATGCTATACATGATACATCTATTGTAAGCTGTTCGCTTACAACATCGACTTCAGTGGAGATGAAAAAGTTAGTGATGAATCATCTGTTCGAAAGAAAACTACAGACGGTATGATGTAGGGTTATGTTATCACACAGAATAGTTAAAGAACCAGAAAATAGAAAATTAAATTACCTTATCTTTCCTTCGTGTGAAATCGACATTTCAGCCTTCAGTAAAAAACAAGTAGGTAGTACTCACTAAGTGTGAAACATATTGAGTACGTGTCGCTGTGAAGGGGCTGTCGCTACGGGCTGTGAAGACCTGAAATCTGGATCTGGATAGTTCTTTGAATAAAGTCAGATAATACCTACCTATATTAACAGCCATCATCCCTACGGTCGTCATAGTGACGGACCGACGACGGTTATGTCAGTGACTTTGTTTTTTCGGCGGATCTCCTCATTTCCTCAGGGAAACTATTTACATAGTCCTTTCATAGCTCGCTAATAGACTACAGGCCCATGTTCAAAAATGGATGGGTCATATGAACCACCAGGTGACGTATACAGGACGATATAAGAGCATAAAATAATAAGATTCAGCACTATGCCGTCACTTGTAAGCTGTCCAACAGAGTGCTGGTGAGAATTCAAAAGTGCAGGTAGAGTGAGTACATTTTGGTCATATATTTTTGTACGGCATTTTTACCATCGATAGATCCATGAAAAATAATAAGAAAGCGCGCAGTGCCGTAAAAAAATGGTGCGCCACAAAGTCAGTAAATTTTTTGATTTTCTGACAATTTCCAGGATAAATTTGGTCATTTAATTCTGTACGGCATTAGTTTCATACTGTTTCAATACAGCCTCTAATCCATTATTCCGCAACGCCGTACAAAAATCATGCGACAAGGGGAAAAAATTGAGGGTAGCAACCCCCTCTCTTTCCGTGGTCCGGGGGGTGATTTGAAAAAGTACGGCTTTGGTTCCAAAATATTATCTAGCACTCAAAAGTACTATTAAAAATAATGCCGTCAAAAAATTAGTGTTCATTTGAATGTGTATCAATTATTATCTTAATTTCATGGTATACTTGATTTTTAAAGCTGTAAAATCATTTGACTCTGTACGGCAACTTTTTTTTTAACATGATAGTGTAAAATACTATTGTTATATAGTATTGCCGTTCAAAAGAAACTGTTCTAAAAAAATATATAGAGAAATACAAAAACTGAAATTTTTCAAATTATTGCAAAAGTTTAAATATTCATAGATTAATAAAATATAGCAATTATCTACGCTTTTCCCTTGTTTTAAATAGTATTAAGATAAATAAATTAGGAAAAAATTATGCCGTACATTTTAATACAGACCATATCTTTTAGGCTGATGAAAATGACGCTACCATTTTAAGGGTGTAGTACTTTATGGCCATCTGATACTGTACGGCATTAACATATTTTTGAAGAGAACAATTGATAATATGATAAAATCACTATGCCGTCTAACTGAAGTGAACGGGTGTGTATATAATATCCACATCCCCTACAAACCTTTGGACCAACGAAAATGTACGGCATGTAAAAAAATATTATCTATGCATAAAACACTTTTAAAATAAATTAATTTTATGTTGTTTCAAATCATCCCCCGGACCACGTAAAGAGAGGGGGTTGCTACCCTCAATTTTTTCCCCTTGTCGCATGATTTTTGTACGGCGTTGCGGAATAATGGATTAGAGGCTGTATTGAAACAGTATGAAACTAATGCCGTACAGAATTAAATGACCAAATTTATCCTGGAAATTGTCAGAAAATCAAAAAATTTACTGACTTTGTGGCGCACCATTTTTTTACGGCACTGCGCGCTTTCTTATTATTTTTCATGGATCTATCGATGGTAAAAATGCCGTACAAAAATATATGACCAAAATGTACTCACTCTATCTGCACTTTTGAATTCTCACCAGCACTCTGTTGGACAGCTTACAAGTGACGGCATAGAGCTGAATCTTATTATTTTATGCTCTTATATCGTCCTGTATACGTCACCTGGTGGTTCATATGACCCATCCATTTTTGAACATGGGCCTGTAGTCTATAAGCGACCTGCTCCAAGTTTTTAAAAGGGTTTCATAAGTAATTCATTTCTTTAATAAATAAATTTTCTGTGCTTAATTACTCGTTTTTCATTGATCAAGTACCTACTTACTTCTAGGAAATCTCTTCATCAAGAACAATAAATTCGTAATTACTTGTCATTGTTGATCATTTTGAATACCACATAGGTACGAGGCCTGTGTAGGGTGAACAAAAGCAGCATTTCATTTGAGGGTCATATGAATCACGTTTTTCTCTATGGCTTGTGGTTGTACAAGGCTGTGTACTGTTAATAGTATTTTGATTACCGTAACTTTTACTAACTCCGTTTGGAAATAAATCTATTTTTCCTTTTCTTTCTTTCTTCATAATCATATCAACTGATTGAGGTCTACTGCTGGGCATAGGCTCTTGTAGAGACTTTGACATGCCACGGTCTTTCGCCGCCTGAATCCTGTGGTCCTGTAAAACAAGTAGAAAAGCTAACATATCATTTACTGTAAAAATAAATGTAACATGTGCGTTTATGTTAATAAAATAAACAAAAACCGCCGGTCGGTTGTTTTGTAATTAACCATCCGTTTGTATATCATGAATGTAATGAACAGATCATCTGCATCATTGCGAGTGATCGCACAGATCACACATAATCTTGTGTTTGTAATTTGTATTGGACTATGTTTATAGAAGTGCACGTGATTACAGTTACTGGATATTGCACTGGGGTGTTACTAAAAAGAACATTACGCAAGATGTAATTAGGTACCTACAAGTAGTTAACTAGTATCTCAGAACAAGTGTAAATTAAAAATTTATAACACCCCCGACAACTGAAGGTTACAGTAACTAGAAAAGAGCTGATAACTTTAAAACGGCTGAACCGATTTTCTTGGATTATAGCTAAGAACACTCTCGATAAAGCCACCTTTCAAACAAAAAAAAAACTAAATTAAAATCGGTTTATTAGTTTAGGAGCTACGATGCCACAGACAGATACACAGATACTCAGATAAGTACACAAATACACACGTCAAACTTGTAACACCCCTGTTTTTGAGTCGGGGGGTTAAAAATAGAGAAAAGGCAGCTTACTTAAATATTTATTTGAAGTACTTAAGTAAACTTGCAATAAAAAATGATTCCAAATAGTTAAGTCGTTCATATTTCAATTAAAGTAAAGGTTGTTAGAAAGTTCTTAGTTTAATAAACCCTGATTTGTTTACCTAGTTTGCTTTGATTGACGGTCAAAGATTAACCGTAAACACAACACCGCCGCCTGTCATGCAACTAGACCTTAAATATGTAAGAAAAATATAAATACTTACCCATTTTAAATATTCAAGTACATATTTATATAGAAATCATAAGTAAGCTTGACCTATTCTTTCGAGTGGCTCATAACAGGATCTTGAATCCGATCTTTAGGTCACAAACTCTAGTGAGTCATGCATAATTTCTTGTTTTGTTTTCATTCTTGTATGTTTCTTGTTCATATCATGGGAATCTCGTCCCATTTTTAACCCCCGACCCAAAAAGAGGGGTGTTATAAGTTGTGTATCTGTGTATCTGTCTGTGGCATCGTAGCTCCTAAACTAATGAACTGATTTTAATTTTGTTTTTTTTTTTTTTGTTTGAAAGGTGGCTTGATTGAGAATGATCTTAGCTATAATTCAAGAAAATCGGTTCAGCCATTTGAAAGTTATCAGCTCTTTTCTAGTTACTGTAACCTTCACTTGTCGGGGGTGTTATAAATTTTTAATTTACACTTGTCTCGTAAGCTGACGTAGGGTCTTCTTTATTATTTTCATCATCTGTTCTTATAATATATTCAAGAAGAATACAAGTGTGTATGATTACAGAAACCACACATAAACATTGGTCATGCAAAAACAACTATGGTGTTAATATAAGCAAGCAATTATAACATTTGCCATAACTAGTTCACACAAGTAGTTAGAATAGAAGTTATACACAAAGTATTACGAGCTATATCTATGAGTATATAAGGCTCATTAGAAGCAAGGTCCTCAAGCCTCATCATATGCGTAAGGCGTCGTCGAGTCTGGAACGCGTGCTATCCAGGTCGATGCCCAGTGACCGTGATATCTACTATTATCATACAGAACACGTTTATGTACATATGAAAGTATTTATCGTTGTACCTTTTAAGGGCATTAATTACGCTGTTAAAACTCTGTACAGCTTTGATCTATTTATGTTGAATACAAGGTGGGTATGTTTTTGTTATTACACAACGTTCTGTAGACATCAAAGAATCGAGAAATTCATCTCTTTCATGACTTGCCGCCCGCCCCGACTAACAGCGAAGGATAAAAAATTCAAATAGGTGCAGTGGTTCCAGGGATTATTTGAACCAATCAATTTATTGCAAATAACACTCTCCACAAACTCACAAAATTCGCACTTTTACTAAATTGCAGTGAACTTGCCTTTAGAGGTAGATGAAAACAAAGAAAAGTGTTTTCTTGAAGGACCTCTAAATAAATGATGAAGATACAATTTATGGTTATGTATTCTATTTTATTACTTTTCGGACAAATTTTTGAAGATCAAAGACTACTATAAATACTTGATACTATGCAATGTATGAAGAAATCATGTTTCGGATATTAAAACAAATAATTAATATGAATATTAATATTAAAACAATTAATATGAATATTACCTACACAATATACTCGTAATAAAATCTTATCTCTACATAGAGAGCTACAAAAACATGACCAAAGCCCAAAACTAAAGAGGAAACAACAATGCATGAGCTGTCTTTTGTACACTGGAAGTACCAGGAGTCCATAGCTCTTCAACCAATTCATCTAAGGAAAGCGTGCACTTATGCGTCAGTGTAAAGGCTTTCCAAATAGGACGCATATGACGTCGGAAAATAATCAAGGAGACTGGCGCGTCCGATTCTGGTTACTCAAGCTTTCGTGATACTTTCTATATTGGCTTGCAACTTTATATGACCAGTGTTAAATCATATGGACCTGTGTATGGACATTGGAATACAATATACGAGTATTTGTGATTTGCATGCACGTCGCACTCGCTTAATTCAAAGCACAGTATAGAATGTGACGACAGTTATTTCAGATGGAATCGAGTGTCGTTTCCAAGTAATAACGGTCTATCTATTGTGACAGTTTTTCGTGGTTTAAAAACTTGTTTGTGGTAAAAGAACTATTAGTTTCTTAAAAAGTTATTTCAAGGAGATCGCTATCTATTTTGAGACCATAATAAAATAATGCGGGTTCGCGAAATAACACTTATATTTTATACTAAAGTTACACAAATTAAGATCAAAGGACTCGAAAAATACTGACTCAGTTATATAGTGACGGGGGCTATTGATATCACAAACATAATGAACATATTATTAAGTATTAACTTATTTTCAATTTTAGCAGAGACTTATGTTTTTAACCCCCGACCCAAAAAGAGGTGTCTTATAAGTTTGACGTATGTATCTGTCTGTGGCATCGTAGCTCCTAAACTAATGAACCGATTTTAATTTAGTTTTATTTTTGTTTGAAAGGTGGCTTGATCGAGAGTGTTCTTAGCTATAATCTAAGAAAATCGGTCGAGCCGTTTGAAAGTTATCAGCTCTTTTCTAGTTATTACTGTAACCTTCACTTGTCGGGGGTGTTATAAATTTTTAATTTACACTTGTATTTTTTAATGTCAGTTGTTCCACGTTATAGTTGATAAGCTTTCACTTTCCATAATTCAATAGTCTCTTCTTTTAAGTAGATAAATGACTTGTAGAGATCATTGGCAAGAATGCGCTTGGTTGAGAGATTCTGTGACTGGATGATCCTTCTAAGCCAAGAGTCAGCGGCTGCACATTTGCAAACAAGATTAATCACGCATATTCTAAATACATGGCTGCCTTGAACTTTTTGATACAGGTTTATATGGCCTTCGAGTCGTTGTCCCGTCTGGTGCATCTAACGCTCATAGAAACACTCATAAAGGTAGGTGCGGTTATGTCGTCATCGTCTTGCAACTATTTCTCAATTTGTCATATTCTGTAATGTACCGATCAGTCAGATGGTAATTAGAATCGACATAATCTTTGTCCATTTCCAATCAAATTCGTCCTGTTTAGTCTCTACGTGAAAGAGTAACAAACACCCATACATGCATCCATACATACAAACTTTCGCTTTTTTAATATTATTAGGATTTGTAATGAATAATTGCTGTGTCCTCCCAAACCACACACGAGGGGAGTAGGGACACCGGTCCCAACGTGTAGAGATTATTGATAGATTTAATTTAAGAAAATAGTCAGTCAGTTAGTCTAGTTGTAAAGTTACAATACGACCGCACTATGCTTATAAGTCCCTTAACTAAGAAAGTATTTATTGTTGCAGTTCCGTTCCTACCGCCATGTTCAACTTTATGAAAAAATCCAATGTCCTAACTGGTGACTCCGGTGGTTATGAAGAACGAGATGGAGAAAAGGAGAGGCGGAAAAAGGAGAAGAAGGAAAGAAAGGAGCGGGAGAAACGGGAGCGGATAGCTGCCGGACTGGAGGAACCCCTAAGACTGGAAGAGGTATCATATTATCTTAAAGTTAACCTCTATCATTGAAACTTTATTACTTTGCCACTCTGTCTCACTCATTAATTACTCTGACTCTACTGAGGTTTCTCGTTTTAAACCTACTGGTCCATATTTTTATCAGTCATCTTCCAGTGATCTTCATCTGGTTGACTTTTAATCAACCTTGCAACGAAAACACGTATATTAATTTTAATGAAGAAACATACATATACCTAGTTAGTTCACGCACAACAGACGGAAACGTTTAAGTGCGGAAACCAGCCCAGAGAAAAGAAGATACCTAGTTAGTTATCTCTTACTTTAATTGTCAGACTACTATCTGTACTGCAATATGTAGTGTGAACTTCAAACTCAGTAGGTATTTCTTGTGTACGTTTAATTTGCCATTGACTTTGTTGGTAACGAAGCCTTTCTTAATACACGCATTCTTTATTACATACGGATTAGCAATACGGAAACCATAGAACGGCTGTTCTTCAATTTAATCACTAGTACGAATTCGCACAAATCGATTTCTGTCAAAAAATCTTGGGTATTTCGAACAATTTTCTTTCTTTGTGCAAAATATACTAAAAATGTTTCCACCGATAACTATACTTGATTGTGATTAATTGTGAATGATCAGTCACACGCAGCGGTGATATTGTCTGCCTTCTAAAAAGTTGTTTTGGTTGAGTCAACTCGGAAATAAATAACTGTTTCAATATTAGCTTAAGAGAAGATTCTCTAGCGCTCTCTCCAGAGCTATTCATACAAACGTAGTTTGCCTAATTCAAAATTTATCTGGTGGGCAGCCGGAGGTCTAGTAGTCCGGAGCCTAAAAAAGTTAATCCGCGTTGTACGCAGATATTGTATTTTCCGGCTCATTTATGGAACCAAAAAACATTAAAAAAATTCTTATGATCCTAACTGTTTTGTCGTCTGTTAATCATGACTTTGTCTTTGTAATATAAAAAAAATTGGTTGTCTGTAAAGTCGGTTTACTGACGATAGTTGAACGTGACAACAAAGGCCGATTGTGCTTCCTTGTCGCTCGTTCCGCGCTCTCGCTTGCACTTCAAGCCTTACATAGAACGCCTCAGAGCGAGGTAACGCGTGCGTGCAGCCGGCTCTATCGAATTATAAGACGTTGTCACGTCAAAAATTACCCCCTAAAACGCGCAGACACACTTCACGAGAGTAAGGGAACTTCTAACAAAACGTCGAGGCGTCGACGTCACTGGCAGGCGTTGAATGCTAGTACATTGATGCAGGTAGCCCAGAAGGAGCCCTATTTTCCTTTGGTTTTACGTCACCATAGCCTAATATTTGACATATCGTCGATTCATGATCAAACTGAGAGTTCCCTCACTCTACTTCACTCTGGCGCAGATCAATAAACTTCTCATTTGTCAAAATCGCCCCAGACTTCCGATGGGGGAACATAATACATATTCATGTGTCTTTATACTATACTCATATATTGCACGAACATATCAATGTACAATCAACACTTTTTAAAGATCTTGATAATTTATATTTTTGTTATTAACAGTAAAAACGTCATAGTGAGTTTATAAAGGAGGTTAGGCGTCTTTTCCACTACCAGATCTCTGAAAATTAGGTTTCATCGTTACTTTTCTTTCGTCACTAGCTACAACATCGTAAATAAAACCGGCCAAGTGCGAGTCAGACTCGCGCACTGAGGGTTCCGTACTCGGGTATTTTTTCCAACATTTGGGACGATAAATCAAAAACCATTATGCATAAAAATAAATAAAAATCTGCTTTAGAATGCACAGGTAAAAGTTTTGTGGATCAAACAGTCTAGTCGTACGGCTATTCCAAGTCTGTGGTCAAAGGGGTCAATTTCTTTTTAACTTAGACTTGCGCTTGACTGCAATCACACCAAATAGCAGGAGATGATGCGACCTAAGGTGGAGCACGCCTGCCTAGAAGGTTATTCACTCTTCCTTTAGGTACCAATATTATAGATAGCAGGACAAACGGAAGGACATATTCTAGCAGTGCTTGAAACGAGAAAGCGAAGGGCTCCATACGAGTCCGTAGAGTTTCTACTATGTAGGGATGCAGAGTTGCAGACCTTTGCGATGTCTCGCGGTCCGATATAATGTGTGATGTATGAGCAAAGTATGTTCCGAATTTTTCAAACAAACAATCTCTGATAATAATAAATGCGGCTGTGATAATAATTATGCGGCTGGCCTAAATCTTAGTTTGGAATAAGAATGAGGCCATTGACCGTAAAAACTATAAACATTATAAGTAGGTACCTAGCTGTTAAATCAACATTCCGCGTGATGATAATCTCATGACCAATGTCCAACAAATAGGTAGGTATGATAAGTTTTTTTAATAAGCAATTCATATAGGTATCAGCTTTGTATGATTTAAATAATAGATCGTCGATTTACTAGTTTGAAAAGGATTAGGTATGAATTATACAATCCACACTTCATACTAATATTACAAATGCGAAAGTATTCGCTGTCTGTTATATCTGTCTGTCTGCTAGCTTTTCACGGCCCAACAGTTTAACCGATTTTGATACAATTTGGTATACATCCTGGGGAAAGACATAAGCTACTTTTTATCCCGGAAAGTCAAAGAGTTCCCACGGGATTCTTAAAGGCCCATCCGTTTAACAGATTTAAGTATATGAAATTTGGTACACAGGCAGCTGTCGCCCCGGAAATTGACATAGGCAGCTTTTTATCCCGGAAAATCCAAGAGTTCCCACGGGATTAAAAAAACTTAAATCCACGCGGACGAAGTCCTGAGACATCATCTAGTACAATAATAAAATTGTGTCATAAGCTCGCGTGCAAAAATATAACAGGTATTATCAAGATTTTGTCAATTTTACAGTTATCAAATAAAGTTAGCAGTGATTACGTGAAACTAGTTTTCAAATTATTCTTCAAGGTGTTCCACTGTGGTTTTACGTTAAAACGATAACTGTTTTAGTATCAATTCAACTGCCAATATCTCAAACGAGTCAAGGTTTTATAGAAATAAATTGATATTTAAGATATTGTATACGACGTCTAAAGATCGAACTAAATATCACTTTGTAATTGTAATCTTTAATGTGTCTGTGACTCTACAAAATACATTTTTTCAATCAATATTATTCTGATGGCCATCATGCCAATATTTCAATATAGATTTCAATTTTTGTTGCAAATGTAATTGCTTGATGCCGTTTCATAAAACTTTTTAAATCTTGGAGGTTGGAATGCACTACTAGCACCTTGATTGTATAATACATACCTAACGTTAAAACCCTGCGTTAAATTACAGGATATAAGCTTAATAAATTGATAATTCACTTCCTTGTTTACATTAGGAATTACTGAGTTATGGAATGTCTGAACAATTAAGGAACCTTCAATTCAAAATGAATAAGTATCTACTAGAAAAGCGGGTTAGATCCAAGATAAATGTAGGATTGTTTTAAAAGTGGAGGTGCAATACGCGTAATAGTTATGTGCATTAATACTGCAATAATTGAGTATGACACATTGAACACACATCCTTGCTTATCTTCGCTCGTCAAACATGTACTATCACTTAAACGATGTATTATCACTTCTGTTATCTCAACTCAACTAGAGATTCGAGGTAATTATCACTAAGCTTATTCATACTTATTAATTACTAGCGGCCCGCCCCGGCTTCGCACGGGTGCAAGTCAAAGTTATAATTTATCGTAAAACTAATGGAAAAGTGGTTATAATGGCTAAAATGTAAATGTTTGGTTTATACTATCGCGGACTTTTTTGTAGGCATTATTGAGTTCTACAACTTTTCTATAGAAGTCAACCATACATCTCTAACCATTTAGGCAGCGTTCGCGAAAATCGTTAACGTACGGCAGTTTTTTACTCCACAATTTTCACTACCACGAAAAATCCTATCTATTTTCCGGGATAAAATATAGCCTATACGGATTCGGAAGAATCCCTCTAAGTAATGGTGAAAGAAATTTTGAAATCGGTCCAGTAGTTTTTGAGCCTATTCAATACAAACATACAAAAATACAAAAATACAAACGTTTCCTCTTTATAATATTAGTATAGATGTCTTTGGCTATACCATTCAGTGGCTATAACCAATGTAGTGTAAGTTGTAACCCACTAGATAATAGAGAGGTCATATAGACTAATTTTTTTTTGGGGTGCAACTCGTTTTTGCTTGCAACTTGAATCTTGATGTCCCATCTAAGTCACTAATTTTGATATTTTCATATAACACGATTTTGGTTTGAAATGGCCATGGCTAATTGGCTCTACTTCCTTGTGATGTGGTCATAATATTAATCAGATATAGCTTGTTACGTAAAACCCCAATCCAGAACATTTGCCAACCCACGAATAGTGCAACGTGTAACCATTTCAAAAACTGTGTATTTTAGTTGCTAATTTACTATTATGTAGATTACTATTTAATCATTCAATGTAAACTAAAAGCAAAATGAGGATCAATGGTTATTTTCATGATACAATGTTGCAATAGGTGATAGGTCATGAGGTCGAGAATACCATCGTGCGACATTCAAATGTTACTTCGCCTAAGTTACTTCGCCTAAACTACTCGATTGTCTTAACTTAAGCAATTCAGGAATCTTACTATTCCTCATACTTTTACACCGGTTCTATTTTAAAATTCAAATGCGTTTTAACTTGAATATAACTTTCTAAGATATTGAAAATGCTTGATATTGATATTGAAATATCTGGTTCTGTGATAATAACCGTGGAGAAAGATATGAAATAGCATATGAAGGAGGTAAACAAATTAAATATTTTGCAAGTGAGTAAGGTAATGACCAGCTATGACCTATGACTGATGTAGAAGAAGCAACAGACTGACTGCCATATTAAAGTACAACAGGTCAAACCAATGATGGGTCTAGAATTTTAGGTTTCTATCCGTAACGTAGACTTTCACAAATTACACCCTAGCGAAGCTGAAGCGGGTTAACTATACATATCTGATATAGTTAAATGTACAAACGCCAGGTATGCGTTCGTATATTAAATTATATCAGTAGGTAATACCAGTAATAGTAATGTAAGTAAATTGAATTCATGTAACCCTAGATAATCCAAACAAGATTAGTCGACGCAGCGGCGGTGTCCCACATTCTTGTAACATTGTACGAAAATAATAATCTACAATCGTTATTGGCTATTGCACTACAACATGAACTCCTTAGTATCGACTAAAATCTCATTCAACTGTCATGTTGTTACTTACCAGATATATTTTCCAGTTTGTTCCTGTCCTAGTTTCGGAAAAATAGCGCAATTTTGTTACTGAAAGTGAAGAACATCTAGTTGACCCAAATGTAGCTCAATTCATTTCCGGTGAAATCGTGCACTGTTTCAATGAGTTAGAATAATTAAAGGGCCGGATATGACGTGCGTGCATTAAAATTGAATACGCTTTTTTGCGTTGCAGCGCATGCGTTCCGAAAATTATCTCGTAATGCCATATGAGTAGTTAAACGTGGTGGCAACCTTGCTATAAATGCATGTTAAACTTTATTTATACTGCCATATTTTTGCCATACGCATACTGCCTAAGCCCTTTATAGGCATTTTTTAAGGCGCTCTCTTTTTCACTACCAAATACTTTGGTATAGTTGGTGTCATCTGCTGAAGTGAATGAAGGACTTACAATATTAAGATTCGTTTAGCCCAACATCCGTACTGTCTATCTGCTGGCTTTTCACAGCCCATTCGTTTAGCCGATTTAAATGAAATATATAGCGACTGCATCCTTGAGAATAACATAGATAAGCTTTTTATCCCGGAAAATTGAAGTGTCCCACAGGATTAAATAAAACTTAAATCCATGTAGTCGAAGTCGTGGGCATCACCAAGACTTAGAGAACTGACTTAACAACGAGTAATTTTTTTTTTTTTAATACTAGGCATTTTTAATCATGACTAAAATTCCCCTTTCCCCTCTAACTAAGCGTAAAGCTTGTGCTAGGAGTGGGTACAACAATAGTGCAACGGCTGGGGTTTGAACCGCTGACCTTTCGGAATTCAGTCCACTGCTATAACCGTTGAGCTATTGAGGCTTCATTCGTAATATAAACTGCTGGTCCAGAAAAATTGAGATTTTGCGGTTTAAGGTTTCTTTATAAGGTAGACCCCGCTAAGAATGAATTTTCTGAAATGCCACCCTAGCGAAGCTGGGGCTTGTCAGCAGTATTTAATACAGCGAGTAGCGAAAACATAAATAAAGTTGTACTACAGCTGCTGCTAAAAGCTAAGTTTAACTAATTATTGTGAATGGTGTGACTAATGACAATCTTCCAACAATGTACCTTATCTACGAAACCGACCCTTTGTACTTTTGTAAACACGATTAGGATCTTGTAGAACTCCAAATGTCGTACTGTCAGGTTTTTAGTAACCAATCAATTAGCATTAGTTAGTTGTGTAGTGCTGAACTATATTGTGTGCAAGGGGTGATGGATCAAAAATCCAAATCGAATTTGAGTGGTTTGAACGCCTTTGGAACTAACTTGAAAAATTGGGTAGGTACTTTGAGATATGTGAATTTTGTCTAACAGAGTCTGTTGATCCTCTTAATTTGCGCGATCAAACGAGCAGGCAGGTCACCTGATGTTAAATTATTACCACCGCTTATGAACATTTGCAGTACCAGAGGAACCGCCAATGCGTTGCCGGCCTTTCAGGAATTTGTGGATCCGCCCCTTGAATAACTCCACGTTCTAAATTGTAATCTAATGTAGAGTTCTTCAAATAATAAACCCCATTGAAAATAATCTTGTAGAGATAAACATATCTATTTAGAGAAGTTTACCGTGATGTGTAAGTTAAAGCCGGTTTTGAATACTTCTTTACGAGTACACTTTCATTAGCGACGGATTCGCTAAGTCGCTTTTCGGAATGCAGCCTTTTGCAACGGCAGGAACTTGATGAGTTTCATCACCGTACCTTATACTGTTATGTGTCTCGACGAAACATCTGAAATCGAGAGTAGAATTCAATCCCGTATTAATTACCTACTGCAATTTCAAGAAAGCAACGAACTTCCTTAAGAGCTGGTTTGTTAATGTTAGATTTTATTGATTTTTCAAGGACCCCCGTAGGTATTTAAATTTTATTGACATGTTGCAGCGGAAACCGGAAAATCTATTTTAGTTTTGCCTTGTGTAAAGGTTTTCATTTCATCTTTTAAAGTACCATATTTTTAGTACCTATTTATTACTTAAACCAGTATTTCTTTTAACAGGTTCGAAGATCGCTCAAGTTACGGGGGCGACGCAAAGAAAAAGAGAAGCTACCTTCCGGTATTACAGCTGATTATACCGCCTCACTATTCGCTCATCTCGAACACGACTCCAATTATTCCAACTATCCGCTAATCACTACCTCGGGATCTAATTCCAACCTCAGTGACGAAAATAACCATTTATCGCCTGGATATCCAACTAAGAGTTGGAACAAAAAGGAAGGAGTACTCCAGTCGGATAGTTCAGAAACGTCTCTTAACTCTCTAAATAATCCAAATAATGTAAATAGTAGTCCTCGGCAAGCACCAAATCTACCTCCAATACCACCGCGCCCACCAAAACGGGGAATATTGAAAGGTACTCGTTTAAGCAACACTAGTTCTAATTCTCAAGAAAGCAACGTCCAAAGTTCTGATACCATCGACTTCGTCAACGGTCAAGACCCAAATGTGCTAGCGCGGAATACGCAGCAGAATGAAGTTATATCTTATGGTCTCCATCCATCCAAGAGCACTTCGTCGAGTGATGATATGCAGCAAATACAAAATTTCACCAAAAAAGTCATTCATAGCCCTGTTGAAAACCAGTACAAAAACTATAAAAATAACACAAATTCGTCGATTAAAACTAACGATATCGATGAGACACCAAAGACAAATGGAAATAGTTATTTAGGAGTTACCTCTACATCTCCCAGCGCGGACTCCTTAACGGATACCACTACGAACTCTTCATTCGCTACTCCTCCATTTTCGACTTCGCCTGTGGGTGAATCTCAAGGTTTTCATAGATGGTCTAGGACGAGCACATTTGACGATGTTTATTTACCCCTGCCGTCGTTAACTCCTTTACCACTGCCGAAACCAAGGATCTTGACTATACAGCGTCAAAAAGCGCCTAGAAATGACTTCGGGTTTAGTCTTCGGCGAGCGATGGTTCAAGAGAGAATATTTATTGGAGACATGAAAGACTTGACGGGATACGAAGAAAATGGTTTGCCTAATGGCGATAACAAATATAATGGAACGAATGTTATGATTAGTAAATTGAATTACAAAGCGGTGATATTGGCTGAACCTGGTTCGTATCCGGGAGCTAGTGAAACTGGCTTATTACCAGGTGATAGACTAATTGAAGTTAACGGAGTCAACGTAGAAGGAAAAAGTAGAGAGGAAGTGATAGATCTTATAAAGAGCAGTCAAGAATTCGTGAACATTAAGGTTAGTATTTCGTGGTTTATTTAAACTTGTTAACATTAAAGTAAAAGTTTGTATTCGATAAAAGTAAATCTTGATGTCCTTTTATGAGGAGAAAGCAAGTAATAACAGATATGGAAATAAAGCTTAAATGTAATCTCTTGCAGTATTCTGTTAAATTAATACGGATATAATGATGATTGCTCCTTAAAAGAGACAGCCCAAAATATACCGGAAATTAAAATGTATGTTTATTACCAGGTGCAACCAATAGCGGAATTATGCGAACTGTCCCGAAGACGCGCAGCTGACGGGGGTGTTGAGGTGGAACTGTCGGATAGCAACGTAAGAGGAGGCACCCTGAGTCGATCGGGGAGTCGAAGATTCACCAGTGCACAGGTAAGTGACGAAATTCGGTGTTTTAATTTTACCACCGTGTTTACGTGTTTCTTGATCAATATTAATAGGTTCTAACACTTGTAACGTTATAACTACGTATGTGTATGTGGAAAAGATTTCATTAATTTATTGACACATTAATATTAAACTTTATAAGATGAACGTAAATATCACTTAAGTATGGAAATTTTGATAGTATCGGCCAAAAAGGTTGAGTGTTTTTAGGATGAATCGCTAGTTTAATTACTAATTTTAGGTGACAATATAAAGTACGCGACAGGTCGAGATGGCAATCGGCTAATGAGGTGGGGGACGTTCGGCACACCCGCACGATACCGCACTGAGTTAGCGCGGGGGCTGTGCGGGTGTGCGGGGCATCCCCACCCCGATTGTCATCTCGACATCTCGATATTATTAACCGACTTCCAAAAATGGAGGAGGTTCTAAATTCGTCTTCTTCTAACTTCTTAACCAATTTCTTGACTAAACAATGTACATGTAGAACAAGTAGTGTCAACCATGTCGACTATCGGTTACGTGAAATTATTGCGAATGCCCCGAAGCGACAGCATCTACCGCAAGTGAGCAATATTATGAGATCGGCGTAACTTGCCGATAATGTCGACAACGGCGGCATACCGCATACCGTTGCGCGGGTATTATGACCGGGCGATCTCTTGATTAGAGATCCGAAGTTCGAACCATGAACGTTAAATTCTTAGAGCGCACACTGTTTCGGTGCGTTTAAAAATCCTTTGAATTTAAATCAACTAAAATCCGGTGCGGAATTAATTCCGCAGTGCGCGCGCTTCTATATGATTCTATAGTTCACAGATTTTGCGGGGGGAAAACGTACGGAAATTCACCGTGGTGCGCGCTAGCTCTTAAAAATCTTAAACTCATTGAGAAATGGTTATGATTTTTTTTTTGTAATATTAACTATTTATGTTGAGTATTACGTGATGATAAAGTATAAGCTCATCATCATCGAGTGCCTTCGTCGAAACGAAGTTTGGTGATCATCATACGAAAAGAAGCAGTCCAACCATTTGCGTCTTTGGCGACCTGGAACTCTTTTGCCTTCAATTCTGCCTTCCAACAGTAATCTTGGGAATGAGAATTGGGCTTCTATCTGTAAATGTCCAAAGAAAGCGAGTTTCCTTTGCATGATGGTGGACTTGAGTTCTAATTACATATAGTACTTATACTTACCTTAGTTTGGTGTAAAGCTGTTCCAGGTTCCCATGAACATTTACCTGTAGATCCACATTTCGAAAGCTTGCAGGGGGTTGGTTAGTTGCTTCCTATTCAAGCACTCAACCATACAAGAAAGTTTAAGCTGAAATCCGTGACTGCGCGATATAAAATTAATATTAATTTAACTAGGTAGGTACTTAATTTTGTCGCGTATATTTGTCTAATGAGGACTGAGGTTAAAGGTGCTGTAGGATGTTATGACTACACTTTCGAATTATCGATAATATTACTCCGTCCAAATGCCAAGCGGATGACCTTGATTTAAGGAACCTGCCAACTTCACTCACTAATCGAAATAATGTTGGTAACATTACGACTACGAGGTTGTGAGTGAAGTTAGCGGAATAGGAGCTGAGGAGATGCCACAGTCATCCTGCGATGCGATGATTATATAAGTGAACAGATTTATTTATCTTTTATTGGCAATGACAGCGCTAAACTTAAATTGAGCGGGACAAGGAGAACCAACGTACCCTTACATTGCGGGCGTGGGAGGAGTGAGTGTCGCTTCATTACATAGGTAGTAATAGTTCTAGTATTTTTTGCTATTCAAGCATTTGATCGGGGTAATATCATGACACTATACCCTATCCGCGGAAAGAATCTCTGGAATTATATCGCTCTCTCTGTTGCGTAATCGCATAGGCACCAACCAATCAAAACAAACGAAACTATCTTTTCAAATTGAATTTAGAATGTTTTTGAAAACATGTTTGGTGACTCAAAATGGTTAACACCCACTGAGATTTTTGCCTCTATCATTTGTATGGGATTACGTAACAGAGACAGCGCTATACAACCTTCTTTCCGCGGATAGCGTAAGTATTGTGTACGGAACATTCAGTAACAAATGATACTCGGACTTGGTTTTTTGGATCGAGGAAGTCGCCTAACTGCATTAACGAGTACGATGCGTAAATTGCGAATGAAATGTGAACAAAAACAACCGGATAGCTCACTCTTTAATAACATTACGTCTCGCTAAGTGGCAGGTTGTAGTTATCGGGAATTAATAAGATACGTTCATTAATTAAGGACGTCAGTCAAGACAATTGACCGGTTATTTGTTACTTTTTGCGCCCTATTAGTTTTCAAATCACTCGGTCATTAATATTTGATAGCTTGTTTAAATGTTTTATTTTGTTAAATTCTGAGGATCTGAAGAGTTTAGTTATATTGGAAGTCCGGTCGAATCGCAGGGAACAGCTGGACATGATCGGTACAAAGCTTTGGTTCGGAAACCTACGAGTATGTCCAGCAATTGGATGTCCATCTGGTGAGACTACGACTAAATATTATGTTGATGACCTAGTTCACAATTGCACTAACTACACAATTTGTACTACAAGATTTTACAATAGAAGAAGGGAAAGCTGACTGACTGATCTATCAACGCACAGCTCAAACTACTGAACGGATCGGTCTAAAAGTATGCAGATAGCTATTTGTGACGTAGACATCAGCTAAGAAAGTATTTTTGAAAAATCAACCTCTAAGGGGGTAAAATAGGGGTTTAAAATTTGTGAATCCACGCGGACAAAGTCGCGGGAATAAGCTAGTAGTAGATAATTTCAATACAGTTTTGCATGTAATCACAACTCTCGGGCTACAATGCTAAGCTGCATACGGGTTCGGAACCCCAAAAAGGCATGAGTTCTTGCTGATTTAGGCTGAATATAATTTATTGAGCTATATAATCACTGCGACCTCTGGGATAAAAGTGTCAATTACAATTTGCCCCATATAACTGCGAACGTAACCGCATGCGATGTAAAACAATCTCTTCTCAGGCCATCATGTGTGACGATATGACATGCTATCGGATTGCTGTTTATTTATTTTTAATTTATAATAACGAGTTGCTGATGTTTAAAAATCCAAGCTCTATTCTTCTACAATACTTATACCTAACTTTAGAATTTTTAGATTTAGGTTTTTAAAGATCTCGTGGACACTCTTGGATTGTCTAAGATAAAAGTAGCCTATGTCCTGCCCTGGGAAGTAAGCTAACTCTGTACTAAATGTGAAAAGCTAGCAGACAGAGAGACAGGCACACTTTCGCATTTATAATATTAGTATGGATTTATAAAATTCATTGCCACGCTCCTTGTCATGACAGCCTATGTCGCGTAGCCATATTGTAACCCAGTGATAGTCACCTTCCAGTTGTCATAGGCACCCATATGTTTGAATAGAATAGAATACCTATATTTTTATTCAAGTAAACTTTTACAAGTGCTTTTGAATTTGTTCCAAGTTCCCTGTAGCTCTTTCTTGAACTGTGCTTATGTGCTTATGGTATATAATAATGGGGATGCCTGTGTAATAGGTAGTATGTAAGAATGTATATGTAAGAAGGTAAATAAAAGTATATTTATTAATGATGTGGTTTAACCTGAGTTTGTCCTTAAAACTCGCCAGTGGATACTAGGCCTCAAACTCTTCGCTTGGAGACAAGTTTGTCAAGCTAGACGTAAGTAAAAAGGGGGCTGGAAAAATCCATCTAAATAAGACACGTTGACCTCCAGGCAATAATTACAACCCCCAATGCGGTAACGCCATCAATAACAATGAACTTGTCGTGGGGAGACTCCCTAAATAACCTTCACCTCCTAGACTTTGGTAGGCACTTTTATCGGATTGTATTATTTATTTCCTGGGGAAATTTCGTGCGTATTAGTTTAATCCACCCCCCTGGCGTGGTAACTAAATGACATCTGAATTAGGTTAGAGAAAGGAATTGGATTTTGTAGGGAAACTTCAATAACGTATTTAGATAGTCTGTGCTATACTTACAAGATTTCTGGGGTAGTTTTTCTATGAGAATATGAAGAACTAATAGGCTTCGTAAGAAAAGGATGTTTTCTTCATAAAACTTTTAAGATTGTCAAAAAACATGTAGTATTTTTAACCCCCGACCCAAAAAGAGGGGTGTTATAAGTTTGACGTGTGTATCTGTCTATCTGTCTGTGGCATCGTAGCTCCTAAACGAATGAACCGATTTTAATTTAGTTTTTTTTTTTTTTGTTTGAAATGTGGCTTGATCGAGAGTGTTCTTAGCTATAATTGAAGAAAATCGGTTCAGCCGTTTGAAAGTTATCAGCTCTTTTCTAGTTTCCTTAAAGAGGTTTCTCTCTTTTGGAATCTGTAAATTTATATCTTTCATCATTATCATCATCATCATCACTAACGCCCATCGCTGCCCACTACTGAGCACGGGTCGCGTCGCAGAATAAGGAGTAGGGTTTTGACCATAGTCCACCACGTTGGCCAAGTGCGGGTTGGTAGACTTCACACACCTTTGTGAACATTAAGGCGAACTCTCTGACTGCAGGTTTCCACATGATGCTTTCTTTCGCCGTTAAAGCAATTGATATATTTTAATTGCTTAAAACGCACACAACCGTTTAGTTAGAGGTGCGTGTCCGGGATCGGACCCCCGACCTCTCAAACAGAATGCCGACATCATAACCACTAGGCTATTACCGCTTTGATCCCTTTGGCCATAAGACATTTTCCCAGATATAGAACTATAATTACTCCACCTTCGATTTGACTAATTACATTAACTATTTACCAATCTGTAACGCGGACGAGGTCTCAATTAAGTATCTAGTAGGTACTTTTATTAATGTAATATAAGTCTTGAGTTAATCAAACGTTGATCATGATCATGTTTAACTGATCAAAGTGAGTGGCTACGCATTCATAGAATTAATTGAACTGTATCGTTAAGAGCAATTTCCTGTATTCTTGTTCTTGATAGAGTTGCTACTTTTGAACATGCATTATTTATAATGGTTTCTTCGTAAAATATTAATACGTACGTACAATGTACATGTACCTAATTGTAATTAATAAACTTTAATAAAAGCAATTATTTCTATTCAATATCCTGTGCGATATAATGGTAGGTAATAAGTAATAACTAATATTTATTTGTGATAAAATCTACAAAGATTAGACCTTCCGCGCATATGAAATACTAGCTGATGCCCGAGGCTTCGTCCAGGTGGATTTACGTTTTTCAAAATCCCGTGGGAACTCTGTGATTTTCCGAGATAAAAAGTAGTTAATAGTGTAGTGTTAATCCAGCGTATAATCTATCTTCATTCCAAATTTCAGCCAAATCCGTCCAGTAGTTTTTGCGTGATTGAGTAACAAACATCCAAACATCTACACTTTCACATTTTTAATATTAGTAGGGATAGATGAATATTATGTTCTTACAGCTCGCTACATAATATCCTATTTACAAAGCTTGTCGTAATATACTGTACTAACTATAGAGTCAAGCTTGTGTAAACACGGATTTGTGACAATCTTGTTTTTTTATCATCGGTAGCGTAAGCATTTAAAGGCTTGGACAGACGCAACGCGTGACACCAGCGAATCCAATGCGGCTTCTAGATACAACGTATTAGAAGGTTACAATAGCTGTACATGAAGGCGCTTACACCGGGGCGTGTGCTTGATAAGAGCTGCGCTGCTTCTGAATTTGGGTATATGCTTCATACAGTTCTTTGTAAATAACTGGTTTATTATATAGTTCGCTCTATAGTTGTTCGCGTGAGGACTCTATGCGACAAATATGTCCAGAAGGGCATAAACATGTGCGGAGGTTACGAGCATAACCTCACTCGTAACTTTTGATGGAAAAAGCCTAAAAATGCGAAATCATCAATACTACGAGATAGAGATATCTGATCCATGGTCAAACCACGGGTCAAACTCAGTTTGTGACGTTAGCGGGCTGTTGCAGCGTGAATTGTGAAATATTTAGGTATCTGAAACACAGCGTACAAGGGCGGTTGCAGCGTGCGTTGATACCGCACGCTGGAAAAACGCCGCGCGCTCTTTGTGAAATTCAGTTTTTCCGTCTCGCGTCTAGTTTATCTAACCTTAAATCTTTCTATGGACTATTATGCGTACCCCGACACAATTCTCCATTTCACAGACGAGGGCCTTGTTAGGTACCTTCGTCGCACTAGAAATTCTGCGAGCGTTAGGCTCCATTCAATCCAGTCACTCGCCTAGGGTTGAAACACTTAAATACCCTCCTGCTATATTGTTGAATCTTAAGCCTCACATACAACCTTCGATGATTTAGAGGCATGCAATTTTGAACCGATTCCCCTTATTTTGAAGGTATCTTATCTATTGTACGCACATGTAGAGTTGATCTCAAAGAACTCATTCTGAAAGGTTTCGCTTGAAACGCTTCTTGAGTGCATGCGGTTGCACAGAATATTCAATTAGAATTCCTTTCGACACTTTTCTTTTGATGCTGATATTGAAAATATAAACAGACTTTTAGGTCCATAATAATATGTTTTACATTTATTTATTTTAACCTCAGCGTTTTACTCTATTTATGAGCTTATATTATACCTAGTGTTTGTGATATCGACTGAATTTTTTTTGTCCGTTTGGATTTATTCAATTTATCACCCCTTCACATCTTAGAGTGAAGTTCCATCTTTCTTATGTTTTGCTCGACACTGAGTGGATACAATTTATAGCCAATGCACTGAAATATTGCAGCAGGCAGCTACGTAATTTGAAGTAATAGATTACGGTTTTCGCAGTCGTGTAGAACTGTAGACCATTTTGTGACAGTGCTTTGTCTTGATTTCGCCGAAACCGGTCCTAGTCTTTGAAATAATGCGAGCGAGCCGTTATTCGCCTTTGTTCTAATATCCTAGGTATTTTCTGAATAGAAACTTTTCTATTCATAGGAAAACTAAGCGTTGAATTTAGTACTTAGTAAGTAGCTTTTTAGCAAAGTTAAAACTTCGTCAAAAAATTTTATGAGACCTCGGGATGTGGAAAACTGGAAAATAATATCCCATCAAGAGATCTAAGGGTGAGATCTATAGAGCGCACTTTGACTTTGCTTAGACATATGATACTGTTAAAACGAGACAGCGTTATATCGCGGCGCGCGGGCATAAATCTGTCTCGTTTTAACTAAAACTTAAATCTAAGCTAAGTCAAAGTACGCTCTATTAGATTTCATATAAGTCCAGTTATGACCGTCCATGAGTTGTGACTTGTGACAAAATCGGCAACGAACTCGAGAATATTTTCTTATGACTATAAAACCCTCATTTAATAGAAAAAAATAAGGGCCTACCGCCATAGTTTAACAGGTACAGTATGACGATCGCAATTCGCAATCACCTCTGATTGGCGAACACTCGCTGAAACGCATTGTTGCAGCATTGTCATAAATTCTGCCAATCACAACAATTAGAAATTATAGCAATGTAAAATTCTTGCGGCTTTTCCGCAATCGACCAGTTGAGTTAGTTAATTACTTTATGAAGGTTTTGATATAAAATGGAAGGCCGTTCTGCGTCCCAAGGTAAATTATAGCTAAACGTTTGGGCGTTGAACCGTGATAGGCAGTCTAGACGCCCCGCCTCCCAAATAGCATCCCCATTGACCTATGCCACTCGCTCCTGGCGATTCCCACACAGCATTGACATCGTAACTTTTTATATGCCTTCATAAAAACTAAAAAAATCACACTAATATCATAAAGGCGAAAGATTGTATGTGTGTGTATGTTTGTTACTCTGTCACGCAAAAACTACAGGACGGATTTGGCTGTGAAATGGAGATAGATTAACACATAGGCTACTTTTTATCGCGGAAAATCAATGAGGGATTTTTAAAAACCCATATCCACGCGAACGAAGACGCGGGCATCAGCTGGTATATTATAAAGTTACAGAAGTTATTTATCGAATTTGATCTCTATATCAAAATATATTATAAATGCAAAAGTGTCTATCTGTCTGCTAGCTTTTCACTGCCTATCTGTATAATTTTCACAAAATTTGATAAGTTCAGAGATAGGTTTTGGCTACTTTTTATCCTGAAAAATCAATGAGTTTCCACGGATTTTTTAAATACTCATATTCACGTGAAGTCGCGAACAGTACATAATAAATAAATAAATAAAATTTAGCACATAGGCTACTTTTAATCCCGGAAAATCAAAGAGTTCCCACGGGATTTCGAAAAACCTAAATCCTCGCGGGCATCGGCTAGTTTAATAATAACAAGTGTAAATTAAAAATTTATAACACCCCCGACGATCCAAAGTATTTGAGTTTTCCAAAACATCATTTTCAAATAAATAATTATGTATTTAGGCAACGTCCATCTTGACAGCTTGACATTTGTCAATTGACATAATATTAAGAACCTAACGGTTATCTAACCTTCTTTTCTACAAGAAAACTAGAAAAGGGCTGATAACTCTTAAACGGCTGAACCAATTTTTTTGGATTATAGCTAAGAACACTCTCGATCAAGCCACCTTTCAAACAAAAAAAACTAAATTAAAATCGGTTCATTCGCTTAGGCGCTACGATGCCACAGACAGATACACAGATACACCGATACACAGATACACAGATACACACGTCAAACTTATAACACCCCTCTTTTTGGGTCGGGGGTTAAAAAGATACGATCTCTCAAAATGTATAATTTGGTAAATAAACTAAAACTCCCATTCATTTGACCTAAAATTTTTTTTGATTCCCAGTGACCTAAAATTTTTTGGGCACGAAGTTCTTATTTTTTGTTGCATAATTGAGGGGTAAATCAGTAAATCATTATTATCAATTTCAAATCATGATAAAGTTTATTTGATAGTTATGTAAAATATGTAATGGTACGGAACCCTCCCAGAGCTCACTCCCACTCGCACTTGACAGTTTCGTCTTTTCCCTATATTATGTGGTATAATCCGGACCTGATAAATAAAACATATTATAATATAAATTGTGTGTGCAGTATTCCATCTACATAGAAGAATTTTATCCTTATATTTTTGAATCAATAAATAATATTTAATTTTACTAACATATTAATAATATTTAATTTAATAGCAATAAAATTAAATATTAATAATAGTTAATTTTATTGCTCTTTACCTACTGCTAAAACTGAAACTCAATTTAGGACCTTATCAATTTTATTACATTATATATGTATTTTATTTTATTACACTATATTTTATTACATTATTATAACAATTTTTTACCTAGTTATTTATCCATAGAACAAAAACTAGAATAGGCTAACTAGAAACATTGTTAAAACATAATTATTATTATCAATGTAGAAAGTAAAAATAAAATAATTTATAAACACTTTTTTACAATTTGAATAAACATTAAATTGTAAGTGTTAAGAAAACACTATGTCCAATGAATTAGGAATTGCTACTTACAATTATACAATACAAATTTTCCAATTTTTTTTTAACATTCTACTAAACAGCAGAAATAAGTGCAGGCGTAAGGCAGTCTCTTTATCCTCTCAAATAGTTATCATTATGATGCAGATCATCATCATCATGATCAGCCCACCGCCGGCCCACTACTGAGACCGGGTCTCTTCTCAGAATGAGAAGGGTTTAGGCCAGTCAAGTAGGCCAAATACTGCAGTATTGGTCACTTTATAAAACAGCTTTTATTTTACACATCACTAACTACCTTTGTCCCGCGAGTTCATCCGCGTAGATGGGATCTTAGGTTATTATTAGAGAAGAGATCCTGTGGGAATTTTAAGCCAATGGTTATCTATAGGACCCTTTGGGCACTTTCACAATACTTGCGGTGCGACATAGCATCGTAAAATTCTATGACAGCACACAACGCATCAAGAGAAAATTACATTACATGAGAATCGCATTGAGGTGCGACGCCGTTCTAGCGACCGCACCGCAAGTGTAGAAGAGCTTTTATCCCTATCTGTTACTATACTTTCATTTACAAGGAATACCACCAGTGATGCCCAAAATATATGACAAAAGTTTCATGAGCAGCATCGGTGGACTGTAGGAATGACAATGCAATAGAATAGAACAATCAACATGCTAATAATTGGGATGTTGCCAACTAATCAAATCAGCATTTCTTTACCAATCGTCAAAACGGTTACTAATATGAACGCATACGTATGAAGTAATGAAATAAATAAGATGCCATAAACATTTGATGTGCTTTAAATTGATTATTATAATTTAAAATAGTTATAAAATTAAACTAACATGTGGATTTTACTTATTTTGGAGGACCTCTTTGATTTCATTGATTGATTACTAAGAAATAATAATTTAACATTGAGAGGCAACATTCCCATTGGTGTCAATTATTATCTTTATGAAAATAGATTTTTAGAATATAACATGTCCACATAGTACCTAATGGCTGAAATCAATAATGAATCCTATCTGTAACCTGTCGATAGGTTACTTAACAACGTTATAATATATCAAAAATTGAACGAAAACAATTAACAACGTACGTTAAATTAAGGATTGATCCAATTTCATTTCATTTCAGCCAATTTTGGTGTCAGTGATTATTTTATGAAAACAGATTTCAGAATAAAACATAATATATTCACATACTATGTATGATAATAATTATAACTAAGTTTATATCATAAAATTATCATCCACGTCCAAATTACTCAAAAGTTCTGTGAATTCTTCTCGAAACTTTGCATTTCGTATTTTGCGATTACGTTGCACACCTCCATTTTGACTTTAGGAATAAGGTTTGGCTGTAATTTCTTCACACTTGCTGCCATACTTCTGAAGAAGACGTCAATTTCGTTGGTGTTTTCTTTAAGCATTTTCTCAATTAGCTTGTCTATGGCCTGGGACCGTTCCTCAAGCCTTTTGGTATCATCCACACATTTTATTATCCTAGGCTCACTCATAATGATAGGCTTTGGTAGTATTTTAACTGGTGGTATGTTCCTTGGGAGGGGCGTAGATCGTTTTCTTCCTGGTTTTTGTCTAACAACCTTTTTGGGTGGCTGTCTTACTGGCTTGTGTTCAATTTCTACAGTTTTTGGCAGAATTTTTATAATCTGAGGCTTAATGTCCTCTTCTCGGTTTGTTCCACCGTTGACAAGTGTGAGCTGTAATTGAAAATATACAAATGAAGTATGAGAAAATATAAACTACATAGCAGCATCTTATCCATGCTATCAACAATAATATTATTATTAACACAAATGTGTGTCTTTCTGTCTCCTAGCTTTTTAGGACCCATCCGTTAAACTTATTTTGATGAAATTTGATACAGAAATAGCTTGCATCACGGAAAATGACATAAAGGGAAAATAGAAGACTTCATTGCAACAAAACAAGTAAAATAACCAGTACAAAACAATGAAATTATAAACTAACTAGCGACCCGCCCCGACTTCGCACGGGTGGACATCTATTTTCCGGGATAAAATATAGCCTATACGGATTCGGAAGAATCCCTCTAAGTAATGGTAAAAGAAATTTTGAAATCGGTCCAGTAGTTTTTGAGCCTATTCAATACAAACATACAAAAATACAAAGGTTTCCTCTTTATAATATTAGTATAGAAAACAATTGTTTGCAAAGGCAGATATTTAGGTTGTTCTAATAAATTATTATATGTAACCAGTTATGATCAATCGAGATTAAGTTTGCCAACCAGCAGGGGCGCCGACTCCGTGGGTGCTCGGGTGCTCCAGCACCCACGAGAGGTAAATAGTGGGTGCTGAGCACCCACGACTATCTAAAATAATTCTACTAGGTACGGCTTGGCAGTACAAAGTTCACCCAGGTCAGCTAGGACTGATATAAATACCAAAAATATAAGTAGTTAGGTAGGTATGTCATTAAAATGGCTGGAGCGCCCACGGGAACTTTAAAAACCCGGCGCCCCTGCCAACCAGCACTTGGTGTGCTTCAGCATGGCAGACTATGACCTTAACCCTTCTCATTTCGAGTGGAGACCTGTGCTCAGTAGTAGTAAGTCAGCCAACGGTTGATCATGATGATGATGAAACAGTTATGTGCTTACCTCATAATCATGTTCATAATACTCCTGACCATCCATTATAACTTGTTGCTCATTCTCAATCTCTTGCTCATTTTCAACCTCTTGTTCATTAGTTTGCTCTTCATTCTCTGTTTCACCTCCCTCCATGGAAATATTGTCTAGTGGCATAGCACTGAGGAACTGCAGTTTCTCATATATTGGTACTTTTGACTTGTGTATTGCTCCCATTCTCTTACTCCGACTGTAGCTGTCGCGAAGGCCGCGCCATCTTTTCTTGCATTCATCAACTGTAATGACAAAGTAATATGTTAAATCAACCGTGGAATACCTTTGGTAAAGTTATAGTATGACCCATAATATTGTATTGCATTCTATTTTGTTGTTACTTGTATAAGTACTACTTTTCCTTTCACTAATGCAATTGTTAAGTACTGAGTATTAAAACAGGTTGAAGAAATTGGTCTAAGACAATACTTAAATAAGATGAAAATGAAAAAAATATGGTTCTTGACCCATAATATAGGTTCAACATGTAATCTGATTGTTACAATAAAGACAATAAACACTGACCTAAATAATTGAATACAAGTGCAATGACCAATAGTTGATTTTGGGTTTAAATTGTTCCTAATGTGCAAATAATTCAACTATTTTTTAGTGTACTCATACTACCTACTACCACAGCTGATCTGCTGTTGTAAACAACATTGATTTTATTTATTTTTTAAAGATAAGATTTTCAACATAATTTGGAGTTCTTCTAATAAATGTCACATTTTCAATTCGGAAAGAATAGGATTTATAAGAATTAATTACACATAAATATTATAAAATAAAACACAAATGAAGGAAACTTCCTAGTTCAGCGATAATCTTTGCTGTCAGTGCAACACAATGCTGACCAATCTAAATACTGTGACCTCACCTGGTTTCGATAATTCTTGTGAAATGATTTGCCAAGTAGATTCTCGCGCTAGGATATTCTTTCTTGAGTGGTCTTGCATACAATACAAATGCCTATAGGGTTCCACTAATTCGATTAGTTTTTCGTCTTCTTCAGAACTCCATCCTACGGCGTTCAATGGCATTTTTATTTGCTTGCGTGATGCGTCACAGCATCAAAACAAAATGTCGACTCGGCTGCCTATCACGGACCAAAATAACCGTGCTGCGCAGCACAGCGTGACGGACTTATTGCTGCCGGCTGCGTTCGCTATCTCTTTTCGTGTTGCCAACTGGCTTCCTGTTATGTGATTGGTCGGTCAATTTGTACGTCACGATTTTCAATTACTTCAGAGCCATGTAGTGGTGGTTTGCTATTTCTCAGTTTGAACCGCCATCTAGTGTTGAGTTGTTGGCTTGTTGCAGTTTAGTGCTATTTCTACTTCCCAATAGATGGCAGTTGAATCGGTTTTTTTTTAAATACTAGAGCCATCTGTCGTTGGTTAATGGCGTGAAACGCCATCTACTGCCGCTATTTCATAATTGTGTATTTTCTTCTTACGATTGAGGGCGCTGTATTGATAAGTTTTGGTGAACGTTCATGAAAGAGTTCCCGGAGCCTAGACAGGCGGCGCGGCGACATGAAAATTCTATAGAGATGGAGACGCACGCACTTGCGAAAAAATGATGCGCTTTTAATTAATACAATTTCCATGTCACAGGCTTCTGCGGAAAAATAATCTCGTGGTAAAGCTTCGCAGTGTGGGGCGTGGGCTTACCATTACATGTTTAAGCTCGTTCAGTGACATGCAGATTTTTTAAAGCGAGCGAACGAGCAAGCTAAAAGCTTCAATCAATCAATCAACCTTGGTCCACTGTTGGAAATAGGCCTTCCCAAGTGCGCGCCATCACACGGTCCTCCGCCTTTCTCATCCACCCACTTCCCACTACCCTCTTAAGGTCGTCGGTCCAGCGGTTTGGAGGTCTGCACACTGCACTTGCCGATACGCGGGCTCTACTCTAGAACACGCCTGCCCCGGACATGACCTGTCCACTGCCACTTCAGCTGACTAATTCGTTGAGCTATGTCGGCCACTTTGGTTCTCCTACGGATTTCATCGTTGATCGTTGTGTATTTTGTCCCTCAAAGAGCCCGCTCTATAGCATGCTTAGCGACTTTGAACTTTTGGACACAGCAATTGATTACCGCAGCCCATAAACATTTGCAGGACCAGAGGAACCGCCAATGCAGTTTCCGTCTGTCTCAGGCTTAAAGTGTATGAAATACAATCGTCGCCGATTCGCACCGGTCCACGTAGTCATTAGGACTGACAGACTAATAAGTCGCTCTCGCTACCACAATTGTTTCAAATTGACCGCCATTACCGTGTTAGTTGCGACATGTTATATTTACTTGAGATATTTATGACTCTGGGACTTACCGACTACGTGCATTGTACTTGGACTTTTAGTTCGCAATTAGTTTAGCCATAAAGAACAATAGAATGGAACTGGGTATCTGTATAGAAATGTGATCAGTTAGCTACAACTTACAAAACTTCTTCATTTAAAACAATTAATTTTGCCTATTGATTTCTAGCACTTTATACCTCTACCTCGTGCGACCCCTATGTACCTCCTCCCCTATGTACGTATGACCTCGCACCGTAAAACGAAATGTTGGAAGACCCCTCCACCAGGTGGATAGACGACATCAAACGCAGGGATCCGCTGTATTCAGGCGCAGCAATTGCTCGACGCATGTGCGTGGTAGTCAATAAAAGAGATCTATGTCCTGCAGTGGACGTTTATGGGCTGACAACGATGATATTGATGATGATGATGATTGGTACGTACAGCTCGTTTGTCCTGCGGGCATGAATTCATTGATCAAGTAACTTTGGTTTTTCTTTCTATAAAGTTGGAGTAATTTTCCGTAAAGCGATTCAATAAAAACTAGTAATCAAAAACCTTATGTAGAGGTCTTAAAGAGTACTTAAAAACCTATACCTAGTAAGTATATAAAATCCATACCTGTAGTTGGTATGATTTACCTACCTAAAGTTTTACATGCAAAGATAAAAAACCTATCACAAAATGAAAACAGTCAACTCCTAAGCGCAGTAAACAACTAAACACTCAAACAGTTTAAAATCGTTGCGCGATCTCTGCGCACGCGCACGACGCCTCCACGCGATACGAAATCGAATTCGAATTTTAAATTTCAACGATCCGATTTTGAAAATTAACTGATTCGAGCTTGTGGTAGTGAAATGTGAGTAAAGAAAAAGTTGTCAGTGGTTCATATATGGTGAAAATTGGTGATAAAGTATTGAGCTGTTGAATTTTTGACAGTTTGTTTCAAAATTGCGGTTTGGGCTCCTTAACAAAGTAAATTTCAGTTGGCAATGGTCATTGATAAGGAGGATAATCATTAAAATCAGAACAATTTTTTTATAATACCTGTTCTATTATTATCCGTAAAATCTATTGGTAGGCTTGAACTTTATGCGCGTTAATTTGCGCATTTACCTAAAGGTAGAGTTCGTGCTTTAGATATCAAAACACGATATTTTAATTTGCTTCTGTTCGAATATCATTATGAAATTGTAGGTACTTATCTAATACAGATTTAAAATATAACTATGAACGCACAATTCAAACAACTGCATGGACTAGGTTGAGGCATGCAGATAGCTATTATGACACGTAGATATCTGCTAAAAGGATTTTTAAAAATTCAAGGGTGTAAAATTTGAGTATATTTGAGTTGTCCACGCGGACGAAGTTGCTAATAACAAGTGTAAATTAAAAATTTATAACACCCCCGACAAGTGAAGGTTACAGTAATAACTAGAAAAGAGCTGATAACTTTCAAACAGCTGAACCGATTTTCTTGAATTATGGCTAAGAACACTCTCGATCAAGCCACCTTTCAAACAAAAAAAACTAAATTAAAATCGGTTCATTAGTTTAGGAGCTACGATGCCACAGACAGATACACAGATACACAGATAAACACATACACACGTAAAACTTATAACACCCCTCTTTTTTGGTCGGGGGTTAAAAATAAAGTGTTCCAAGGGGTCACTTAATAATTAAAATAATAAAGTCTGTAAGAACGAACCGCGTTTCTGAACGTTTCTTTCTGTCGTATTTTTAATAGAAAGAAAAAAGTTACCTATGTAAGTATACCAACCATACCAACCACCAACCATAACCATACCATAACCATAGACCTTCGTCACGTTCGAATTTCAACTCGTACTTTGCACGCTAGTGAGCAAAATTACCACTTTCCACACAGATTTCAAAGGGCAAACGAATCTTTTCTGAGCGAGTGAGATGAAAAGATTATTATTATATATAGTATTATATAGGTAAAATTATGTCAGTAAAACAAACAAAGATTACTATGATTACATTATCTTAATCGTCGAGATTATCATTTTAAAGTACAAACATCGCGTCGGCATCCTCTCTCGCAGTATTAAGCAACATAGTGGGTAAGCCCTTTTACTATGTTGCTAACATACTGTGGGTGTCTGAAAAGCAAGGTTGATTACATATTTAATTCTCTTTAACTCAATTTAGGAAAAGGAAATTGCTGGGTAATATCTACCCACATAAGGCATTTCTATTAATTAATAAATGCTCGTCATACAACCCTTTGACACAGTAACAAGACATGAAACGGTTCCGGATCAGTTTTCCTCTCTTATTACTTGATTTCAATCATCATCATCATCATCAGCCCGTGGACGTCCACTGCTGGACATAGGCCTTCCCTACAGAGGCCTTTATTTCAATATTTCAAGTCAATTAGTCTGGAGGGAAAACCAGCTTTTAGGCAAGCGCACTCCACTTTAGACTGCATCATTACTTACCAGCAGGTCTGATTGCAGCCAAGCGCTAGTCTATAAATGAAAAAAATCTACATCTTTTATATGTACATACCTAGATACTTTTAATTAAAACTTACGAGTTAATCGGTTAAAAAAGTTTGAAAGTCGGTATATTATTAACTGTATCACTTATTCAGGGTAGCAATTACGCAAAGTCGCGTGTATCAGCTAGCCAATTAAAATACTTAATAATAAAATTGTCACCAAGAAACAAAACAAAGCAATTAATCCATTAGAGTAGTCTCAATGTTAGAATGTCCGCACCGTAACTTTGGTTCTATAAAAGGCTTTGGAATGGATGCGGTCGGTTATTTTCGTATCGAATGTGGGATGCGCGGACTAAGCTGAGCACCGGTGGAACGTGTCCATGGACGCGTTTGAAGTATTAATGCTGAGGAGTTATTGATTGTAGTGCATTCGGTTAACTTTGATCTGCATATCATATGAGTTTATTATTTTTAACCCCCGACCCAAAAAGAGGGGTGTTATAAGTTTGACGTGTGTATCTGTGTGTCTGTGTATCTGTGTATCTATGTATCTGTGTATCTGTGTATCTGTGTATCTGTCTGTGGCATCGTAGCGCCTAAACGAATGAACCGATTTTAATTTAGTTTTTTTTGTTTGAAAGGTGGCTTGATCGAGAGTGTTCTTAGCTATAATCTAAAAAAATTGGTTCAGCCGTTTAAGAGTTATCAGCTCTTTTCTAGTTTTCTTGTAGAAAAGAAGGTTAGATAACCGTTAGGTTCATAATATTATGTCAATAGACAAATGTCAAGCTGTCAAGATGGACGTTGCCTAAATACATAATTATTTATTTGAAAATGATGTTTTGGAAAACTCAAATACTTTGGATCGTCGGGGGTGTTATAAATTTTTAATTTACACTTGTTACTTTGTAACGATCGCAAGGATTGCGCTAGATGACGAATCGTCCATGCTAGGAATTTATTGATTGTAGTAAGCACTATGATCTGCATACTTTCATGCATGATATGACATTGATTGCATGTATTGCGATAGACAAACCCCATGAGGAGCCATTAATTGCATTCATCTGTGATATGAGTTTTTAAGTAACTTTTTATTGTTGATGAAGATAAGATGGTTTCTTTAATATGTAAATAGTGAAATGTAGATTATACATAAATAAAGATATTGTAAATTCCCTATTTCCAAAAGACATTAAATAAATAAATAAATAGGAAAAAAAGTTAGAAATAACTAGGCCTTTTAAAGTCTCGAAACCCGATGCTGAGGGATGGTTTCTTTATAGAGAGAAATTATTAAAGCTCAAACCAATGTTGGGTAACACATATCCATATTCGATATTCTAGGATTCCTGCCAAAATAGGTATAGGTAAGGCAGCTTAGTTTCTTTGTCTCTTTAGTAAAACTCCAGACATTGCATTCTACCAGCACAGAGTAGACAACAATGCCGTCAAGGCTCTCAAAAATTATTACATGATAGCTATTTGTTTAAAATTTCTCTGCACTCGACTTCTGCCCACACAAACGGTGAAGTAAACTGGTATTGCGTGCGTAACTTATTTCAGCCGGCCTGTCTATGATGCTGATTTGTTGCCGATTATTATACACTGTTCAAATTGTTACCGGCTTTCTATTAATAACCTAGGAAATAAATAAGCGATTGTAAAGGGAGTCTATTTAGAACTACATACTTGGTGAAATGCGGTCTCTGAAGGCTAACAAAAAGTAATATCGTTGATAGAGTAAGACCAAATTTTTATATCAGTATACATACTTACTAGTATATCGTTATGGACTAAGCATTTGAAATGATCTGAATTCAGTCAAAAACAACTACTAAACAATACAATACTTCATTAATAAGTTTCGTACGATGTATTTCGTAGTTCAGGAAGAGATCTCAACAGACATTGAGCGTAGTTTTGATGACTTAAATGCAAAAAAATAGTTCCACTAAGTAAATCTAATTAATTATTAAAACTAGCCGAGTTAAAAATATACGTAATATAGTCAGTGCCCTTGACAACGTGATAACGAAGCTATATGCTATATATAGTAGGGCAATAATGTACTCATAGGTAGGTATGTGTAGTTATTACCTATCTAAATTTGCAAACTCAGTGCCGTCGCTTTCGCGTATGCAAAGATAAGGCATTATAGTACCTAAACGACATTGTAATTTGTAATTGCAAGGTTTGTTTTCTAATAAGTTTGGCTTTAAAACATTGTCATTCAATTGTCCTTATGTATAAAAATGCTAAGAGTCGCGAGTAAAATTTTCCTTCAACTCGATATAATAAATAGACACAAGATGTATTTAGCGAAAGGCGAATTATACGCTCGACTATAAATCCCATCCGATAGTGAATTCAAGAGAGCGTACCACATGAATAAGAATATTAAAAGTAAATGAATAACAAGTGTAAATTAAAAATTTATAACACCCCCGACAAGTGAAGGTTACAGTAACTAGAAAAGAGCTGATAACTTTCAAACGGTTGAACCGATTTTCTTGGATTATAGCTAAAAACACTCACGATCAAGCTACCTTTCAAACAAAAAAACTAAATTAAAATCGGTTCATTAGTTTAGGAGCTACGATGCCACAGACAGATACACAGATACACACGTCAAACTTATATCACCCCTTTTTTTGGGTCGGGGGTTAAAAAGTAAATAAATGAGAAAAAACATAAGTGATACTAAGAATGCGAAGAAAACATAAGTGATATTGCTCTTAAGTGACTTAACCGATTATTTAAAACCAGCCTGACGAATCTAAAATGCTCTCAGCGAAATCTCCAAATGACAGATGAGTAACATAACTCTCCATATTAGCTGAATAGCCGTGAACCGCACATGTTATGCGGCAACTTATCAACAGTGGGTGTTGCGAAGGTGTCTGCGTTTTCACTTTCTGTAATTTTTGTTAATTTGATTTTTGAACGAAGATAATAAATGCAAATTTAATGTATCTATAGGGCTATTTCCGGTCTATCTCTTATAACGATGACGTATTTGTACTTTCCCAGGAACTGGATGTAGATATGATTGTGACTGGTGATAAGCTTTAAATGGGTTGGCATTGTCAGTTGTATAGAATCGAGATACAAGGAACCACAAGCTTGATTCGCTATAATCCGCTAAAACAGACAAATCTGTATGGACCAACGTGCATTGAAGAGTCTACACTCTACCGGCCGTATTCACAAACCTTACTATGAGGTCTCACAGTAAGCTCGAACGCATAGTTCCACCATTCAGATCATTATAAATTGACGTGATACAGTCATCTGATTGGTGGAACGGACACTGTGCGTTCGAGCGCACTATGAAACCTCATAGTGACGTTTGTGAATACGGGTGTAAATCTCCTGAGGATGCTCCGGTGTCGGGGTGAAACGTACTACCTATTACTTATTAGTGGAAAATTGTCAAACCTCGTGATTTTTAGGTGCCAGTCTTCAGTGTGTTTTTGTATAGTAGCACAGTTTAGTCTTTAATTTGAAATTCGTTTTACGTCCTTTTTTAGCAATATTAAAAAGAAAAAGACGCACATACTTACTATAGATTTATTTTTGAGAAAAACATCAGAATGTGTCTGTAATTATCACGTTGTTTATGATCTTAACTCAGTGTTTTTAATTCCCCACCCAAAGAGAGGGGTGTTATAAGTTTGACGTGTGTATCTGTGTATCTGTCTGTGGCATCGTAGCTCCTAAGCGAATAAAACGATTTTAATTTAGTTTTTTTGTTTGAAAGGTAGCTTGGCCGAGAGTGTTCTTAGCTATAATCGAAGTGAATCGGTTCAGCCGTTTGAAAGTTATCAGCTCTTTTCTAGTTACTGTAACCCTCACTTGTCGGGGGTGTTATAAATTTTTAATTTACACTTGTAGCTTATAGTGGCAGAGACACACAATCTGAAAGACTGCTATAATATCATTGACTCCATCTAAGTTTCACAATAAGGTAGCAGTTTTTAATTGCCTTCGGCTTTTATAAACGGACAATCAGCTATGTAAATAGGAACTATATTTAACGTAACTTCTTGACCCACACTTCATATATTTGAATTCTAAGATGACTCTTATCTTTACGAAATCTTTAGATATCATGCTGGGTTTGAGGATGAACATACTGGTTTTTGGTTTTGTGTTAATTTAAGTTTTTTTCTAAGTATGAGTGACGTGACTTAAATGCCAACATCATTATGAAATGGTAAACGAGAAATATTAGCCATAATAATAAGGTCATAAATGGATTAAATAGTTTGAAATTTATTCACAAAACAAACGTAGATATACCTATTAAGTAGGTACCTATGTCGAAAATAAAAATATATATGTATTTTGATATTTGGTGCCTTATTTAAGAGTAAAGGTCATTGAAAAATTTAAAGCTCTTTGTTAGTAATACAAGAACATTATTTAAATTATTATTGGAATACATATCAAACAAAATAATTTAAACATAAATGATGTCCGCGACTTCGTGCGCTCGGATTTAGGTTTTTTATAATATTGTGATATCTCTATTTGATTTTCCGGGATAAAAAGTAGCTAATATCCATTTCCGGCATGGATACCTCCTGTCCTATTTCTGTATCAAATTACGTTAAATCGGTTGAACGGATTGACCGTGACAGACAGGCAGACGCAGTTTCGCATTCATATAGATATTTTATATACCTATATAGATTCGCATTTATATAAATACTTAGTACATATTTTTATAAATTAGTATGGAATTCTTCTTTCTAAATTTAATTATTTGCTCGCGTACAAATAATTTTACATGTATAATCCTTTAACTTCTTTACATCATTCGATGTCTTCTTTTTCCACATTCTTCTGTCATCCGTCAACGTATCATCCACCCCTTTTTAACCCCCGACCCAAAAAGAGGGGTGTTATAAGTTTGACGTATGTATCTGTGGCATCGTAGCTCCTAAACAAATTAACCGATTTTAATTTACTTTTTTTGTTTGAAAAGTGGCTTGATCGAGAGTGTTCTTAGCTATAGTCGAAGAAAATCGGTTCAGCCGTTTGAAAATTATCAGCTCTTTTGTAGTTTTCTTATGGAGGTTTTTGTGTCGGGGGTTTTTTAAATTTTGAGTAATATTAGCATCCTCTACGCAATCCATCCAGTTGTTTGGTCGTCCTCTCCTCTTTTTACTTCCACAATATTTTTGTACTTGCCCCTGTTGCATGTACAAAAATAAAAACAAACATTTTATTAATATCTTCAAAGGAATCAAGAATCAATACAGCACGAATCGTCCGTTTTAATGTAAATGCCTCTATCATTGGAACCTATTCTCGTATCTGCGAGGTGTTGTAAGGACATTGTCGCCGGCATCACGATCCCGTGACTTGTCGGAATACTAATTGCCACCATTTGTATGTTGGTCTTCACCGTTGGCCATTGTGTTCTTGGAATTGCGCGGTATGTTGGAAACATTTTCAAAAGGTTTCTTCCTTAATACTGCAAAATATCCTTTATGCAAATTCGCTTGTTTTATTAAGGTCATCAATAATTATCATTTAGACAACTCTAAAAATTAGTTTATTTAGACAAAGCTATCATCCTGAACAAGAATAAGAAAAAATTCTGTACTCAATACCATCAGTCATCTTCAGGCTTAGGTTTTCAATTGATTCCTAATATCGCACAATAAACTGGTTTGGTTAAGTCGGCACCTAATAGATGTTTGACCTCAACTGTGGAACTAATTTTAATAATGTCCATAAATAGCAAACAATACATTCTAATAGCTTTGGCGTCAATTGATTAAAACAAAAATTCAAAATTGTGAATTGTTAAATTATTTTACTTCGCTAATTTTTTTTAGTATAGGTACACTCCTTATAGTCCTTCAAATTTCGTCTTATGCAAATCTTAATAGGTATTGCGTATAAAATTTGCATATTTTGAATACAAAACACATATATTTACATTCTGATAACAAATACTCGTTTGTAATTAGGTGTCCTTTGTAGGGTTCCGTACTTCCAGAGAAAACAAACAGACAGACAGCCAACAAAGTGATCCTATAAGGGTCTAAAACATAAAGCATACTTCTCGTTGACCTAGAATCATGGAATTTGGCAAGCAGAAATGTCTTATTATTATCGTTACTAAGCACAAGTAATGGGAAAAATCTGAGAATCGTGATTTTGTGGTTCCGTCAGAAAGAAGTATTATTTTTGTACGATAGTTGCGGCACCCTTGCACTTGACCAGGTTTTTTAGGAGTGAAGCTTATCAAGTCCTTCTTCTTCTTCTTTATGTGCCTCTCCATTACTGAAGGTCAGCAGTAAGTTGCTTAAACTTCTCCTTGTCCATGGCTAGCCGGAATAGTTCTCCAACTGTTTTTATACCAGTCCACTCCCTTATGTTACGTAGCCATGACTTCTTCCTTCTTCCCATCCCTCTTTTTCCAGGTATTTTACCCATCATAATGATCTGCAGCAGGCGGTACCTATCGTGTCGCAAAATATGGCCCAGGTACGAGATTATTAAGTCCACATCATATAAATTCTAATTTTCGTGAATAAGGTCTTTCCATCAAATACGAGAAACGATGCCTGATGAATTATGATAGAATCGCCTTATTATCATAGCTTAGTTTATTTGATCCATTACCTTCAGAGCTACGCTACGCGAGGGTTTACATTTATTGTGAACCTCTGAGACTTCCATTACCTTAATTGAAGTTATATTATGGAATCACTCTGAATTTGTATTTGAGTAATCAACGCACATGTTACTATATCAATAACTGCTTGATGATTACAACTATAACCGGCTCTACCTAACTGGGCAATAAACGTGAAATCTTAATTGACTTTAACATATAAATCTGCCATCACCATCCCGAAGTATTAAAAAGCTTCCGGCAGCAGTAGGTATTAACGATGCTCAGAGTTACTTCACATTATCAGAACTTTAAAAGAGATCACTCGCCTATGGATAGAAAATGAAATGAAATGAAAATTTATTTATCATATTTAAGTAGGTACATGAGTTTCATAGAGTCCTGGCCCCTAAACTAGTGTAGCCCGTATTATAGGGGTCAGTACCTTCCCATACAAATGTTTAAATATCTAAGATTGATTAAAATCAAATAAGTTTGATATGTGTGTGAAAGATGTCTTCAAAGAAATTCTCGTGTCCTTTCAGTTGCATTATGACCGATGCTTTATCTCGATGCGCAATACTCGTAAATAATACATACATTGATGTGAATAATAAGTTGAGACTTGAGTGCATACCTACAGCTTATTTTAGATATTTTGTGCCTGGAGTGCATCACGTTTCCAAACACCTAATGTTTGTAATAATCTCAGAATATTCGTGTTGCTATGAGAATCCAAGTACTGGAAATTTATGTTTTACCTGTGGTTTTATTGCCGTGTCAGTACCTTATAATTCTTCTGCCTTTTTATTCTTTAATTCGGACGTTTTTGGCCCACTGAAGATTTGTACCTATATGAACTAATTTCCAACTAAAACGGCCTAAAACTATGCAAAAATTTTCATTGGAAAAGATCCAATGTTTTTAATTTCCATCAGTGAATAAAGCCTAAACTTATTTTCAAATAACACAGCCTAAACTCTGCTAAAACTGAGACCAAAGCTTGTGATTGTGATCAAAACAGTACAATTAGTACAGAAAATTAATAGCGTTCATACTGTTTTCTGCTCCTCGTGATATTTTTATTTCGTACAATTACACAGTTTTGTTCGTCAGCTCCTCATTATTTTCAGTCTCAATAATATCCTACAACCACTGATTCTATGCGGAGGTAGCTAAGTTCCGCATGCCTTATTGAGCAAGTTCCGTTAGACGTTACTTTTATGACTGTATTTTGTTTCCCGATATTAAAATTTCAACATGATGTTCAAATTATTTTTCAATTAATGATCCTTCTTTACTTAAACACTCATTTCTGTATAATATACTGAAGTGATTATCATTTTAGAAGTGATAATGTTATGTGATATTAATAAATGAATACAGACTGCAGTCTCGAGGAATCCTGCTTTTAAAATCAATGAGATATCCGTTCCTTCGACCACCAATATCGAAGAAAAATAAATGAAGAATAAAATAAAGCAATCCCACCGAAGCAGCGTGTAACAATTCCAAACAGGCAACAAAAAGGAAGTAAACCCGTAATAAATATGAGTTAAAACAAAACGTGGCGTCCGTCCTTCCATTCCGTCTGGTTCCGAGTATCTCTACAAAGTAGTAATGTTCCTAATAAATCCCTTCAACACTTGACACATCATTTATTTCGACTCTGTAGGGCTACCCACATTAGGCAGGGTTGATTGCATTTCTGCTTGATTCCTTCCTACTATATCCTTAGATTAATTAAAAAGTTAGTATTAAGGTAATGTATGCGTTGTAAGGTTTCTGTTCCTGATCTACTAGCAATACCACGTCATCACACTTCACACTAATATTATAAAGGCGAAAGTTTGTGTGTATGTGTATGTGTGTGTGTATGTGTATGTTTGTTACTCCTTCACGCAAAAACCACTGGACGGATTTGGCTGAACTTCGGAATGGAGATAGATAATATCCTGGATTAGCACATAGGCTACTTTTATCCCGAAAAACCAAACAGATCCCATGGGATTTCGAAAAATCTAAATCCACGCGGACGAAGTCGCGGGCGTCAGCTAGTCTTGTATAAAACCAGAACCGAGAGATACAAGAAGTCCGAATTCATCCCATTCGGATTTCTTGTACCTAAGTATTTTATCGCCGAAATTAATACAATCCTATATTCAGTAATCTATCGATAAGTTACTTGGAAGCTTTGTCATAATTTTGTTCTAAATTGTATGGTCTGTTTACACACCTATCTAGTCATCTATACAGTACAAAACCTTTAAAGTTTAAATCAACATAATACCTCACTACAAGCTTTTAATCAAACGTTGTTAGCGCCCATGTTTTAATAGTATAAGATAATATATAACTATTGCCATTTAGATTTTAATTAAGAAGAGAAACCGTTTGTACGACCACCGTGGGCATTGGCGCGAGTTAATTAACAGAGATATTAAGATATGATCTGTTTGCTTTTCATTACGTTTATAACTTGTAATAGAACTCTATTAGTAAAATATCATGAAATTATTCCTATACTGATAGACGATCACTTCACGTAGGTCTTTTCACTCTCTTGTAAGTGGGAGGTTTCTCAACTTTTAGTTTTTCGGTGCGGGGTCGACATTCAAACACTTTAGGACCCCAAAGTCTATTGGTTCTTTGAGCTATGTGCCCGCCCTTTGCTTTTTCAGCAATATCCATATCCATACTTAATATTATATAAATGAGAAAGTATGTCTGCCTGTCCGTCTGTCTGCTAGCTTTTCACGGCCCAACAGTTCAACCGATTTTGATGAAAGGTACAGAGTTAGCTTACATCGCGGGGACGGACATAGGCTATCCGGAAAAATCGAAGAGTTCCCACGGGATTCTCAAAGACCCATCCGTTTAACCGATTTACATGAATTTTGCTACAGTGGTAGCTTGCGTCTCAGAAATTGGCAAAGGCAACTTTTTATCCCGGAAAGCAGAGTTGCAATGGGTTTTTAAAAAAACCTAAATCCACGCGGACGAAGTATCATCAGGAATCATCTAGTCTAGTGACTCATAAGGATGTGCCGGTTACTCTAGATCTACTACGGATCTCCTCATTTTCAATTTAATCAACCTGCTCTGTGCATCGCTAGCAGTGACTCCATTTTCTTACTTATACTACGCGACAGGTCGACATGGCAATCGGGGTATGAGGCGGAGGGATGCCCCGCACACCACACGGCACACTGGGTTAGCGTGGGACTGTGATCGAACTGGCACGAACTAGAACTATAATTTCGTTAATTCTAATGTTCAAGATTTCCTATCTAATTTGAATTTTATCAAATCTTTACTTACAAAATAATTTACAAAATGTTCGAACCAGTTCCGATCACCCAATTGATTGGCGTTTAACAAACAGGTTGAAAAGTTGTTACATGTTAGCATTTTAAATAGTAAGAATTAGGAAAATTTCACAAGAGACCTTCATCTTAAATGTAGTTAATGAAAGATCAAATCAGACATGAATGAATAACAGAGAAAGAGTGTAAGATAGTGGATGATATCAGTAAAAATACATTTGAACTAAGTAATAAGGATTTAAATAATCGAGCTGGAGTTCCAGAACGCTTTATCATTAGAACTCCACATAACAGCGACACGTGTAAAACTAAAACATGGTAGATATTTAAGTACGATCAAACTATGTAAAAGTGTAGGTAGGTACTTAAATTAGTAGCTCTATAATAAATCAAACTTAGACAAATCTCAGTTATTTGATAAAAACTGCACTAAATGTACGGGCAATAATACTTTAAATTGCGATTCTTCTATATTTTGAAACGGTGAACAGAATAATGTCTGAAGATAATTCACGTGAAGTCGAAACAAGTCGCGAATAGTTAAACTGGTATAAAATATAGGTGATGAACTTGCAGCACTACTAGGGCTCTACTGCATTCGATCCCCATCCGAATTTTGTATGAGAGGTTGAACATTCTCGTAGATCTGACTATTCTGAAGCCGAGAATATCTCCAATGGTATTACAGATCCAACGTACACGATATTGCTATACATGTTATGAGAATAAACTCCTTAATCCTTAAATAGAAAGAATAACTAATCTCCCCCCAAGCGTTAATTCAATTTTTAACCGACCAAAAAAGGAGAAGGTTCTCAATTCGTCGGAATCTTTTTTTTTCATCAGTAATTTCATAAATTTCGTATACATTTCGCGCACTAGGGAGACAAATTGCGCAATGCCAATTTAAATATTATCGAATAAGTGGGATCTGTGTCGCTAGATCAATTTGCATGCGCCGTTGACCAACGTGGTTCGTATATATTGCTGTATTTACTCACGTACACTACCTTAGGAAATTCGAGCATATTTTTCAATCATATTTTGACTCTATTACAACTGAATAAAGTTTAATTTAGGAAGAAAGATCCTTGGACGCAGTTATAGGTTGTACGATGATAACGATGCTAACTTTGTTTAGCTTCACAGTTCACACCTACTAAAAGTCTTTAGTTGTAGACACATAAATTTAATATATTAATTTATGCTCAAAATATTAAGTTTATATTTGTTTTCGGAAACTATAATAATAAAATAATAATTAGTCAGTGTTTTAATATTTGTACACCTAGTTCTTAAGAATTTTTATTTAAACATAGAAAAATAATAAATCAATTATTTTTATTACGGTTGAAAAGTTGTTTAGATGGTATTTAGTAAGTGCAATACATGTAAATAGAAAGTGGAACTCATTCCCACGATCAGGTGTGTGTAAGTGCTGATAAAGTTAGTCCAAATATTGACATAGTGATAAGTGAATTAACAGACTAACTCGGCCAAGTGGGAGTGCACTTTGGAATAGTATGTTAAGATCATTACGACTACTTGAAAAATAAAAACATTGATTCTTTAGCAGAGCAGATTGTTGTATACGTAAAAATTTATATGTATAAAATTTATTACATCTAGAGAAATATCTATTTTGAAATCCAATGTGCCACTTCTTTAACACAATATTTTCCATAGGCGTAAAATGGTTATAAAGAATTTACGTTTGGTACCGCTAACTGTTGTTGTGCAATATTTAGAAGTATCTATTGAATGTTGACAATATATAGCTCTAGCTGCAAGACGGCACGATTGCGGAGGTAGACGTTTAGCGTTTAGTGACTGTAATCCGACTTCGACACAAATTGCACCACGAATATTTTATATTGAAAATATTAAAAACCGATAACAATTTTAATATCGGTTCAAATGCGTCTGCAATTTCTCTCGGTATAACTAGCACCATCTTTACATAATTTGTACGTTAACTGGACTGGATAACTTTTATTTTTCACAAAGTTGAAATTGCGCTTTCACTTTACGTTAAGGAGCCCAAAACTATTATAATAATGTGATTTTAGGAAAGTGAGCATGTTTTTAATACAAAAATGTCAAACTGTGTTGTGAACTGCAATGTGACAAAGGTGTAAGAAGAAAAGGGGGAAATAATGTTTCATATACAAGGAACATTTGAACAATCGCTCCGATGTGGCGACGAGCTTTCGCCCAACGGGAACAAAACCCTGGCAGCACTTGCGAAGATTCACAAGCATTGTACTGGCAAATCCCACGCCCATGGATGCGTCGATTCAAAAAATCCACTTGCAAAGTCTGATTCTAATACAAGTCTGCAATCTAAAAAGTCCTTTCGGAGCGATTGCTATATAGAAATTAAGGAAGCCACCAAAAATGACAGTAATATTACCAATAAGAATGGATCTATGACCAAGAGTTTTAGTAACAGTACTAGCTCCTACGAAGGGCATAGCGATACTGACTCAGAGACTGCTTTTAAGCCTCGCGTAGAACCTAAATTGACTGATCCCTGTGAACGGCTTTTCGCCCAAAACACAAAAGCTTCTCTAATGAAAACAGCTCGAATGCGCTATGCTGATGATAGTGCCACTTCACCTGTAAATGATGAGATTGATGGTGAAAAATGGAAGAATAATTTTGTGAGAACATCCTCGAGAGGGAGCTTCAGAGATAGAAAGTCAGGCGTTGTGACTATTGAAGAAGTAAAATCTGATGGATTGAGTAGTCATGAAGATGACAAGAAGAGAGCCTTGACTCCAAATAAAAATATAGTTTGTCGTAAAAATTCATCAGGAACGGTAAATGGCAAACCTGGAAGCAACGGTACGAAACCTCCCTGGCGTAGTGCAAGCAAAAATGGTATTTCAAATGAGCCGTTCGTTCGTTCGCCGTCGCTCCGGGGAAGTATCAGAAAAAAGAAGTTTGATGGTGTGCCATGGCGGAGGCTGTACGATCTTTCACTTTGGAGAAAGTATGGAGTTAACTTCGCTTTAAATGGAGCAGATTCAGAGCGTGCCCTATTGAGACCCTGGAGCGAATTGTCTTCCCAGCCGCAGCCACTTTACGAGGTAAGTTAGCTTTAGTTTGGCAAGCCCCCGAGCAGGCCACTTCTTTGATACTATTCTCTACATATTTGGCAACATTTGATTACCCCTCCTTATCTACGCGAGCTGCACGAACTTGAATATCATTATATAGGGAGAGGCAGTCACGCTGCCGATACAAAATTTGTAAAGATAATTGTATTTTATTGTTACTCTGTTAAGACCAAGGAGATAAAAGCCTTTAAATCTTTACATGGAGCTAGTTTTGAAATAGTTCACGTTATCTTATCCTAACGCTAACTGATATACTGCACCTCTGTTTGTTCCGGCTATCTTTTGGAGATTTTATCAAAAGTAACCTTTTGTGCTATTTGTCTAAGATAATATAATAAAAATTATTTAATATTTTAAACAACTTCAGAGATTTTTTATCACTTTGTTGATCTTAATTTTTTTAACTGTTAAAAAATGTATTAGCCGCGCAGCACCCACGTAATGGACCTCTAGGTGTCTTTTGCCTAAAATTGGTAAATTGCTGTCCTATTATTATGAAAGAGTATTTGTAAAACAGCATTGAGTTTGATAGATTCGCTTCGCAATTTAGCTTAGCTGTTGAAAATAGGTAGGTACGTCGAATTAAAAATGTGAATATTGAATAAATATTGTTCACGCAATCAAAATGTTGATCACGAGCGTAAATAAGGTAATATAACTTGTGTTGAGCAAATGTAATTCATGTAAATGTATTAGCACTGCGTGCATTACTAAATTGGCAATGTCGTAGCTTTGTCACAAGGCGTTCTTACATAACTGGTGTTAGAGACTCGAATACAAATGAATTGCCGATGAAGCTTGCTCCTGGCGATGAGAAACTTAGCGTGGGCTTTTGTGACCTGCTTGACTCACCAAGGGAATTAATTCTTATTGAGAGTACCTATGCCTTAGCTATCGAGAGTTATTTACAGTAGAACCACCTAGGTTATACTGTAAACAACTCTTCCTATCTTCTAAGTTCACATTACAAACTAAGGGTCCAATCCCCCGTATTATACTCGTAAGATGACGACTGTAAAATGGACAGGGAAGCATTTTTGTCTCTATAGGAATTGAAATCTTGAAAAGGTTTTGAAATTTTATGACTGACCCTTGACCTTTTAGTACTTCGATCAACCATTATGGTCCAACCGGCGATATTATAATATTATGTGAAAAAGAATTAAATACGGTAAATACATATGCGTGTATAGTGAAGATTTACAACTACCGCATTTGGGTCACATTTGTAGAGCGTTATCTTTTCTACTCTGGTCAAACTCTGGTGCATTTTTTGTCTTACTCTTCAGCGAGAACGCATTTTATACTCCACGTAAAATGAACTTAACATATGAATTGTAATACCATTGGTTTTAACCTGCATTTTTTAAATCTAAATATAAAGAAGCATTATAATAAATGCCGGTCTCTTGAAATACTTTCTCAAGTGAAATTAATTTTACTACTTGCATATTGTTCCCGTTACTCAGAGGACGTTGATTTATTTTCTGAGCATCGGTTCAATTGATACAATTAATTTGCATTGTAGTAATAAGACCTCCACATCGTTGGGGTGCCATTTACTGTGTGAAAGCGGCTCTAAAGCCTCTAATTGACTGGTTCAGCGGCATCCGCAAACAATGGTGGTGTCGTAACATCTTTACTATGTTAATCTTGCGTATAATTTGTCTCCTACACCGGATCGCGTTGTGAAATTTAATGTGTTATGCTTTTTGATAAACTAAACTATTTTATTGTCTACCATCATCATTACATCGTAAAGAGTCTTAAATTACGAGCACTTCTTGTATACGTACTATCTGTAATTACTAAGTAGTTTCTGAAAATTGAAAGTTCGTGAGTACATATTTATAGAATGTTTTAATTTCAAAGTTTTCAAAGATAGGTATCATTCTTGAGCATTGAAGTACTCAGTTCCTGAGTTCCCGTTGAAAGAACTCGAAAGACTGGTCGCGACCAGGTACTTATCACTAAGGATCAAGACTCCCTAACACTCCCTTAGACGTCTTAGGGATTTTTATCTAGCATACTATAAGCTCGCTTTCTTTTGACATTTACAGAGAGGAGAACAATTCTCATTCCCAAGATTAGTATTGGAAAGGAGAATTGCAGGCAAAAGAGCTGAAGGTCGCCAAAGATGCAAATGTTTGGACGATATAAAGGGGTGGACTGGGCTTAGTTCCCCGAAACTAAAAGAGGCGGCAAGCTTTTAGAATGGTGACCGCCAAACTTCGTTTCGAAAAAGACACGCGATGATGATGATGATGATACTGTGCGTCTTTACTGAACTACTTTATGATATTAAATATTAAGTTGCCACGGTCTTAAATTCTGTTCGATTGAAACGAATCCTCGAATCGGTTAGTTAAATAAAACCATAGAAGTAGTTTATGCACTTCCATTTGGTTATTATGAGAATCCGTATTTGTTGAAAGATGTTCAGATCGACAGACGCCAATAGTAATTAGAAGGGAGGGCGTCATTTACAATATTCCAAGGTTACAATTAATGTCGAGAATAATTGTTTATCTCCTACACAGCAAATCTCTGCTAGTAAACAAAACAAGATGTATGAGTATTTGTTGTGTTCATTACGAATGCCTTTGTGTTTCCAAAATCACTTAGCAATCACCGTTTGCTTCCAAGTCGAAAACAAATTGAACTAGCATTTACAAAACGTCTCCCGCGCGTTGAAGTATTAATAAAGATCGTATTACTTGTTGAATTTTTATGTTATCTACATTATAAATAGGTAAAGTTTGAAAATTTGTTTATAGGACGTAATCTCTGGAAGTACAGAACCGATGTTGAAAATTCTTTCACCATACAGCTATATTTTTCTTGAGTGACATAGGTTATATTTTATTTACAAGCACGGGCGGGTAGCTAGTAAAATAATAAAATAATTTTGTGAACAGAGTCACAAAAACTTTTAACATCAAACTGAGCATTTCCATTACAGCTTTTTTATATTTTATACATTAATAGGTCTAAGTCGCAGAACAAAATAAGCTAAGCTGATTCCTAGTTTCATGGTTTAATCATGACTCATGACTAATATGCAGATGTACTTAATCTGATCTCTGACAGCAATAATTTAGATCTATTCAATGTTACCCATGTTAACAAACTAATTTCAAGTTTTTGTTGATAATCAATATCGAATTAGCGATTTCACGTTCCGCAATGCCGCGTACGGACTGATTAGAGGTATGGGTTTAGTTAAACTACCATACGCCTGCTAAGTTACCCTTACTTCGTCACGTACCTACTACGTGAGATTGCAGTCGAAGGCTTACTCGTCATTGAATTAAAAAATCATCAGCACTGGAAATGCCAGTAATTAAAAATGCTTGAGACTCGTATCGCAATATACAATCAGCTATGCAAACATAGAGGAATAAACCTGAATGGTTTCTGTTGCTCAATGAGGCTCCGAATACAGATCTCTATCATTACGACCAGTTATCGATAGTTAGATACACCGACAAGATTCCAACGGGATCACCCATATACGGTCGTGGGCTACATACATATGACAGCATGATTACATTGCATTGACATTAACTAGCCGTTCTGTTGCAAATGATGTAGTGGTATCTCTCTCATTAGAAATTATGTGTGACGTTGATTTAGTAAATTGTTTTCCAACAGTCTCGTGATTCTATGAAATCTCGACTTGAGCTTTCTCTTAACTTAGAGCAAAGACTTTTATCATTTCGTGTCCAAAGTGCAGTTTTCGTTTTTGACGTTATCATCGAACCATTTCTTAGATTCAAATTATAAACCCAAGTGTCAATTTACATCTTATTAACCTTATTAAATATAAAAATCAATCCATATTTCCCTTAGTCACGCTATAACTTGAGAACGACTGTTAGGACAAGGTTTATATGTAAGAGATTTTTTAGAAAATTCACGGGGAAAGACATTTCCCACACGGATAAAGTCGCGAGTAACAGCTACTTTGTTAAACTTGCTTTTGCCTAATGTATTAAACTAGCTTTTGCCCTCAATACCGTCTGCGTTTCCCGGAGATAAAATTGGCCCATTCACTGATATCCTTCTTATTGTAGTGTTTATATGCCTTGTTAAAATTGTTGAGTAGTTCTAAAGAACAAGCAAACAATTTAACCAAACAGATAGGTACACTGTCGGTGGACAGGTGGACTGATTGAGATGAAAGCCATTCCTCGCTACGTTTAGTTTGACACCAAATAAAATTTCGAAAATAACACTTGTCTTGTTTGCAACTTCATAAATATTTCAATTTCTTCCTAACGTAGACCGCGTTCGGCTGAATTGTTATATACCGTCCTCCGTCCTATACCGATTTGCATCAGTTTCATGGAATTGTAGACAAGAAGGTCTACAGTAGAATGAAATAGAATTGTACTAATGTTAAAATCCTTGCCTTACTTAAAGCGGCATATCAAAAGGTGAATACAATGTTATTTTTTTATTCTTACTCGTATAGTCACATCACATGTAGATCTAGTAGCTCTAGCTACACGTAATTACAGCATGCATACCTTGACCCGTGTTCGTCTTGCTTGCGAAAATTGTCCTGTATCAAAGAATAAAAGGCAAAAAAATATGCACTTATAGTGTGTACCTACTTTATACATTTAGGAAATACTGTCAAAATTACCTAAAATCAATGGTATTGCCCCCATTAAAAAGCGAAGTCAAGACACCTAGAAATATCGTAGATTGGCAATTTAATAGGCATCGACTAGATGCGAAATGCCGAGATTAGGGAACGTGGGCGTAAAGGAAAAGATTTCTATGTTTAACATTGCTTGCAAATTAACTTACGATGACAATGATGATGAAATATATTGTATCTTGCAAGAGTAACTAACAATTTAAGTAATCGCTGGAATATGAGGAAAGTTCAGAAATGTTAGGAATCGCAAGTGGCATGAATATACACGCCCACGCAACGACTCGAAAGAGCAACGCGGATCGAATACTTTAATCAAACAATTGGCAGACTGCAAAACGACGCTGATTACACCCGCTTATGGCTGACATTTAACAATTGAAACTCCTGGAAATAGGTCGCTTCTATAGTAAATCATGATTTGAGGCGTTTCGAATTTCCAAGTTTCCAACTGATAAGTTTCAAAAGGAACACTAAGCTTAGTTTGCAAGACGTTTGTTAGATGGACCAAGAGCCAGCGAGTGTCAGACTTTCGTTATTTTATAAAAGCTGTATGTTTCTCTGCGTATTGTCCCCAACACGGGGGAACGATTAGCGACTAATGAATTTTGGATCATATGGTGGCTTTGGAAGATAACAGGTAACGCAAGTGTAAAAAAAATTACGCACAGCAAAATATAAAGTCCAATTTTTAATATTTTCTTTAGAATAGTATTAGAAATCACGTTATGCATAGCCAAACACTTTCTATTGTGGCGACCGACTACACGTTAAACTTTTAGACTTTAAGGGCGTCTGGCATGGGAGTTGCTACGTCACTGGCTTGGCAATACATGGAGTGATTTCTAATATACTATTCTGAAGAAAAGATAAAAAAATTAAACTTATTTATTTTTAACCTTATCTCACAAAGCTACCATCATCCAAACTTCAAAGTCGCTGATAGTTCCTCCCTGTGTTGGGGACAATACGCAGCTTTATAAAATAACGAAGTTCTGGCACTAACTCTATCGGTAGGTCCGATTAACTGTCAAGTCGAAGTATTTAAGTAGTATACGACGGACATTGTTTAATGATTCATTACATATGAGTTTGGTTTATTTAACATAAAGAGAAGTTACAAGTGTAAATTAAAAATTTATAACACCCCCGACGATCCAAAGTATCTGAGTTTTCCAAAACATCATTTTCAAATAAATAATTATGTATTTAGACAACGTCCATCTTGACAGCTTGACATTTGTCTATTGACATAATATTATGAACCTAACGGTTATCTAACCTTCTTTTCTACAAGAAAACTAGAAAAGAGCTGATAACTCTTAAACGGCTGAACCAATTTTTTTAGATTATAGCTAAGAACACTCTCGATCAAGCCACCTTTCAAACAAAAAAAACTAAATTAAAATCGGTTCATTCGTTTAGGCGCTACGATGCCACAGACAGATACACAGATACACAGATACACAGATACACAGATACACAGACACACAGATACACAGATACACGCGTCAAACTTATAACACCCCTCTTTTTGGGTCGGGGGTTAAAAATAGGACGTAACACTACCTGAGATTTCTTGAAATAGTGATGTCATAACGTCTTAACCACAGAACACAGATCAATCGATATCTTAATCGATTGTGTTGTTTAAAATTACGAGACGAGTGGTTGAATCATTTTCCGGTAGGTATCTCGTAGTTATTGAGTATTTTAAGTGCAATGCTTATATTAGTGGCTTATGATTATGAATGCAATACCGTAACACTTCTGTTTATTTAAACCTCAAGTGGCTATGCCAATCTTCTTAATATTTATACACGAACTTTCGATATCTGGTCGTGTTCTATTTCAGCTGTAATACCTTATAACTAACTTCCTGAAAGTTTTGAGTTGGATATAATATGGTACTTGTATTTTTCGTGATATCTGTATTTACCTACCTACCTATGAGGAAAAAATAAATTGACTGAAATTTTTAGTCTGAAAAATTATAATCAATCATTTCTGTACATAATATAATATGAATTGTAATGATATCTACTTATTATCTATAAAGTACTGAGTCATAACTTATAATACATACAAAGTATATAATATAATGTGTATAAGATAAAACAGTTAATCAATGTTTACCCATAAACAAGAGTAGATTTAGATCATAAGACATAGATTTATGGTCACGCCCTTTTATCAAGATTTAGATGCGATCACTAATGCAAGATTTAATATAAGGAAGACCGGTAGTTAGCGCTGTGCAGCGAATAAATAAATAATAATCTAAAATGCATTTTCATAAGAACAAGGAAATACGATGCCCATAATCGAAGCGCATATTTTATTACGACTAAACGTACCCTTTATGTTAAGTTTATGGCTTTATGTGAAATGATGTTTCCTTAGAATTTAATCTACAGGACCTTCCTTGCGCATTGGTAAGCGTGTGGTTTTATAAATGGGTGGTTCCAGGTACGATCTCTCGGTCTGGTCTGGTCTATTGGGAGGCTTCGATCGTCACTAGTTACCAGTGTTATCCTATTGGTAAAGCAGTAGGTACCTAAAAGTGTGACTCGTATCGTATCATACTATTACATATTATAAATGCGAAAGTGTGTTTGTTTGTTTAGCCTTCCTCACAGAAATCCTACGAAGGCATCCGTTCACGCCCTATCTTAGCAACCAATCGACTCGATTTTTGGCATAGAGATAGTTGAAAGGACGGAGAGTAACATAGGCTACTTTTTAACCCCCGACCCAAAAAGAGGGGTGTTATAAGTTTGACGTGTGTATCTGTGTGTCTGTGTATCTGTGTATCTGTCTGTGGCACCGTAGCGCCTAAACTAATGAACCGATTTTAATTTAGTTTTTTTTGTTTGAAAGGTGGCTTGATCGAGAGTGTTCTTAGCTATAATCCAAGAAAATCGGTTCAGCCGTTTGAAAGTTATTAGCTCTTTTCTAGTTACTGTAACCTTCACTTGTCGGGGGTGTTTAATTTACACTTGTTATACCGAAAAGTCAAAACCTAAATCCACGCGGACGAAATCACAGACATCAGCTAGTAATTAAATAAATGAGAATTACTGTGTTTTTCCTTTTAGTTCATTTGATCTTTCCTTTTCAAAGAAAACTGGAAACTTTAAACGACATTTGGAATATAAGTAAGACCGATTCCGGAAACACGGATCTTTGATTGATGTCTTTCTTTACTTTCATGTTACATCCAAATCTCAGAGAGTTTTTCAGTACAAAATAGATCCTATTTTGGGGCAACATTTACTTTAATTTAATTAGGATAGTATAGTTTAAACGAACTGCATCCTGTATTTGAAAAAGTGAATAGAGAGACATTAGTGTCGAAACCACCCCTACCTCTAGAGAAATAGGAATAGGTAGCAGTAGAATATAAGCTGATTTTTTCTCATAAAGTAATATGAACATGTTTTTTTCAATAAAGGCAATTTAAAGACGAGGATTATGCGGCAAAAAACCTTTATATCATTCGCATTTATCACATATTTGGCTATCACATAATCGATCTAAGTTAGAAACGTATCCAGTCACTCGGTGTTATATTTAAATGAATGTAATTCTAAAAATGGCCGCGCTATACCGGCTTACTCGTATGGATGTGGAATGCCAACGTCTCCGCTTCCTGTCTCCGCCTAATATGTATTCTATGGGCGCTTAAGCTCGTGCCGGGATTAAGTATGCGCTAATAATAATGCTTCAGGTGATATACCTAACTGCTTTTAAACTGACACCAGAATGTTACTTCTTTTTTTTAACCCCCGACCCAAAAAGAGGGGTGTTATAAGTTTGACGTGTGTATCTGTGTATCTGTGTGTCTGTGTATCTGTGTATCTGTGTATCTGTGTATCTGTGTATCTGTGTATCTGTGTATCTGTCTGTGGCATCGTAGCGCCTAAACGAAAGAACCGATTTTAATTTACTTTTTTTTGTTTGAAAGGTGGCTTGATCGAGAGTGTTCTTAGCTATAATCCAAAAAAATTGGTTCAGCCGTTTAAGAGTTATCAGCTCTTTTCTAGTTTTCTTGTAGAAAAGAAGGTTAGATAACCGTTAGGTTCATAATATTATGTCAATTGACAAATGTCAAGCTGTCAAGATGGACGTTGCCTAAATACATAATTATATATTTGAAAATGATGTTTTGAAAAACTTAGATACTTTAGATCGTAGGCGCGGAATAGTCCAAGAAAATCGGTTCAGCCGTTTGAAAGTTATCAGGTCTTTTCGGTCTTTTCTAGTTACTGTAACCTTCACTTGTCGGGGGTGTTATAAATTTTTAATTTACACTTGTTAACTATTTAGGCTTGCGCTTCACTACAATCACACCAAACAGGCGATGATGCAGTCGAAGGTGGAGCGTGCCTGTCCAGAAGGCGCCTATTTGCTCTTCTTTTAAAGCTACCAATATTATTATAGCTAGCAAGGAAAACGGAAGCCGGAAAGGCATTCCACATTATAGCAGTGCGTATTAGAAACGTTTAAAATCTGATGACAGAAAAGGCCATGTTTGGAGCTAGTCTAGTCAATTTAGTTAAGTTTAGAGATTATGTACATACAACTTAATTAGCTGCATTATCAGCAAAAGGCTATATAATACTTATAGGTTATAACTGCTAATCTAGTCAAAAGTTTGCGTTTATTCAAAACTAACAATTAAGTTTGGTGTAGTCGATGTGATATTGAATTATAATAATATATTGAATTAGCACTTAGGTATATATTATGTAACAGTTTTTTTTAGCAATTAAGGTATCCAAGTTAAATATACCTACTAAATTGAATACAAAGAAAATCACGATTTCGAAACCGTTTACTGTTTATTGACGTGTTGTATTTGGAACATTTTAATACACTTTCACATCCCTCTGCTATATCGTTTATGTCTACTTTTCACCTTTTTCAATAGGCTAATATAAATACTGCTATTATACTCGTAGTAGCATTAAAACGAAATATCCGATAGAATAGATATTAATAGAAATTGCTTTCTTCCATTTGATAGAGTATATAATACTAGAGGATGCCCGCGGCTTCGCCCGCCTGGATTTCGGTTTTTTAAATCCCGCAGGAACTCTTTGATTTTCCGGGATAAAAAGCCTATGTCCTTCCCCGGGATGTAGCCCATGTCTGTACCAGATTTCATCAAAATAGGTTCAGCGGTTGGGCCGTGAAAACGTAGCAGACAGACAGACAGACACACTTTCGCATTTATAATATTAGTATGGATTTATTACCTTACTGATAAAAATAATTTACCATTCTTTATATATTATACCTATAGTATACCTTTATACCTATAGTACGCGACAGGTTGAGATGGCATCCAGGGTGGGACGCCCCGCACACCCGCATGACAACCGCAGCGGATTAGCGCGGAGGACGTGCGGGTGTGCGGGCTTCTTAGCTAATGCTAGAGGTTGAGTTGTAATGCCACTTTTGTTGAACAACTCGCATGTTATCTTTTGTTTGTTGATGGTATTATGGCAGAAACCTTCACGGAAGTGCCAACAACACCTGTACAAGTTTTATCTCAATCGGATTATCGATTCGCGAATGCAAAGATTACAAACACAACATAATTTTTATGTATGAGGTTCTGAATAAAGTAAAAATGTTCCTGATTTCTAATATCGCCTCAGGAGTAGGTATCTACTGTTTTTAACCCCCGACCCAAAAAGAGGGGTGTTATAAGTTTGACGTGTGTATCTGTGTATCTGTGTATCTGTGTATCTGTCTGTGGCATCGTAGCGCCTAAACGAATGAACCGATTTTAATTTAGTTTTTTTTGTTTGAAAGGTGGCTTGATCGAGAGTGTTCTTAGCTATAATCTAAAAAAATTGGTTCAGCCGTTTAAGAGTTATCAGCTCTTTTCTAGTTTTCTTGTAGAAAAGAAGGTTAGATAACCGTTAGGTTCATAATATTATGTCAATAGACAAATGTCAAGCTGTCGAGATGGACGTTGCCTAAATACATAATTATTTATTAATTGAAAATGATGTTTTGGAAAACTCAGATACTTTGGATCGTCGGGGGTGTTATAAATTTTTAATTTACACTTGTGCAAAATGAAGGCTTGCTTTAATTTATTGACCCAAATGGCTCAATGCTATCGATCATCTATGTTTATGCAATTATCTAATTTTGATACGGCGTCGGCAGGAGCTGTGATGTTGTAATTATGAGTAGCAGACTGATACTTGATGTTTGATAGCGTCATGAACTGTGGCGTCAGCTTGTACAAATCTGACCGGGTGTCAGAGTTCAACCGTCTCTGTTTGCTATTTCTATTTGATTTGATTTAAGGTTGAGGTGTCGTAATATTATACAACCTACACCTACAGTCTATAGTCGAGAATTTGTAATGCGGTCATCACTAGGGTCGCAAATAGTTTCAACTCTCCCAAAAGTTGCCCTATCGCTTTCTTCCTGCTGTGTATGAAGTAATTAAATCTAAAAATAGACCACATAAATTTTGATACCTACTTTTTAACCCCCGACCCAAAAAGAGGGGTGTTATAAGTTTGACGTGTGTATCTGTGTATCTACCTGTGGCATCGTAGCTCCTAAACTAATGAACCGATTTTTTTGTTTGAAAGTTATCATCTCTTTACTACTGTAACCTTCACTTTTCGGGGGTGTTATAAATTTTTAATTTACACTTGTTATTAGTAAGGTACTCTATCAAATGGAATAATCCAAGAAAATCGATTCAGCCGTTTAAAAATTATCAGCTATTTTCTAGTTACTATAACCTTCACTTGTCGGGGGTGTTATAAATTTTTAATTTACACTTGTGCAAGGATGAATAAGAATATTTAGGGTCTTTTAAGGTAAAAGGTATTAGTTTATAGTAATTTGAAATACAGTAGAGAATCGATTACCCGGATTAATTGTTGTCGTAAGGCATTCGGATAATCGAAAATCGGGATAGTTGAATGTATGAAGAAAAGCGATATGTATGCACAAAAATGTTAGGTCTTTATTCAAAACAACAAATACGAATCTCAACAAGTAAATTCACAGTATCGCACTCTTTTTGTTTTTCGAAGCATTTGGGAGCTATTTCCAGGGCCTGAAATGCTTTCCACATGAGAAGGTCCGGCGTCCGGATAGTTGCAAATCCGTATGACTGAGGTCCAGATAACTCTACTGTAGTCTGAAATACATGTAGTTGTAAATATGATAATGTATTACTTTGTTATATTTAGGCTCTACTATAGCTGCATCTGAGATCTCTCTCTCTCTCGTCTGGCTTTACACTGATTACCTAATGTCAAGTTTGTAGTTATTTACAAGTTAGGGAAACTATATGTATAAGTATGGTCTCCGTCTGTGCCGGCGCCCGCCGACACATACACGCGGCGCCCCTTTCGAGCGCTTCCCAGTCAGTTCCACCAGCAATACACACCAGCAGAACACAAAAATCGGCCACTTCTAACAAAAAAAAAAACACTCCAAAAAGACAACACGCGCGCCAGCAAACGCCACCACAGACGAAGACCGCATCTGAGATCTTACATGAATCTATATGTAAATATTAAAGTATCAATTTAACTGATATATTTATAGATCCGTGACTGATACATTAGCATTTAGCATGTTCATATATACCTAATAATATAGGAACTAAATTTCTCTAAAAGCGACAAGGTCGTTAACATGTAGAAATCTCGAGTACGACCGCCATCTGAATATGGAAACTGGAACCCTTGTTATGGCGTTTGTTACATCAACTGGTGTTCAATTATGACTTCATTTTCATTCCTATATGACATTGAAGTTAAAAGAGAGTTAACTGCAGAGAGTACTAATCACCGCTTGGGAAATTCTTGGAGCATGCCAATATGAATTTTAAACTGTGTTTAAAAAATCAAGACCAAAGATACAAAAACTAAAGTTACACAAACTCTGTGGTCAAGACAATATATAACTGAGGTTGAAGACGCTATAAAAATAATTCAATCAGACGAGACGTATGAAAAAAAATACAAATGCTATTGCCAATATTAGGAAGTACATCAGTAGAATCACGTTTCTGGCGAATGAATAACGATTGTTTTTTTTTTTTTTTTTAAATCTTGATTTTGGGAGTTTTTTCCATCTGGAAAATGCCACTCCGTAAGGCCACATTATATACTTATTGTTGTGGCAGTTAATACACAAATTATTTTTATGTAAGTATAGACAATAGTAAAATATTAATTAGTAACGTAGAGTATACATACATACCAATAAGACTAGACGTTTGAAAAAAACCAAATGTTATAGTTATTGCGAAGTACATTATTAGGATCACGTTTCTGGCGAACAAAATACTATTGTTCTGCAATTTTTGTTCAAATACAAATTATTTCTGTGCAAATTACAGACACTAGTAGAATATTAATTGGTAATGTATAGTGAACATAAACATCGTAGTAACCTGAATAAATAGGGCTTGGAGCTGTGTCCAGATTCCAGATAGGCGCAGCGACAGAAATCCGGTCGTAATTTACAAGTTTGTCAACGCTTTACGTTTTGTATCTATTGTTGAAATGCAGAATTGGGCCACGGGTTGGATAACGGAATAAATTAATGTCCCTTTCCGTTAATATTGACAATGTGGATTGCTGTTTCTTAGCCATATACTCTGCTATGTTCAATTTTCCCAGAAGTATTCGCTAATAGGAAATATGCAAAGTGAACTAATACTGCTGATAATAGTTTTTCAGTTGTACACAAAGCTGTCTTTCTGTGGCCAGTCCTACATGTCTGAAGACTAATCTTGGTTAGATCTCAGCCTTGTATGGATTATTTTTTTCCATTGGCTGTTAACTTCCATTGTTTTTGGCCACACATTCGGCCAGTTGCGTGGAACTTGGCCAGACATATACTTAGTTAGCTTAGAGCGGTCTCTCTTGCCTTACGAATGATAAAGCTTTCGTTGTGGCTTTTAAAGCTATCGTTGTGGTAATAGAGCACACGTGGGTAACATATTATGTGGTAACATTGTGCTTTGATTTCGAGCAGCGATAGGATGAGACTCATTTGAACACTTGGCTGTCTAGTGTATCAATCTCTGGAATATATATAGGTCTGAAGAAAGCGTCTATATATTTTTCATACTTCTTAACGGGATGGTGGTGATCGTACTCGTATTTCACAGACTAGAGTTTGTTTAGTTCTCATGGATTATTATTTATTGTAAATTGACCTTATTCACGACATAGCTCCTGTTTCTCTCAGCTAATTGGGCTTTAGACAGAACAATACGGTCACGCACAAATTCTATCTCAACATGTTAATATAGGTATCTAAGTTCTAATAACAAATATAATATAGTCTAAATTCCCGATTTCAATGTTTTGCATTCATTATTAAGTCTTCTTGCACCTAAGGCTTAATTGCACTATTCATTTCCTTTTAACAGTTACTTGAATAAGCATAAGAAAGGCACCGCCTAAATATTGTTAAATGATTATTTGTTTATATGTCATAAAAGTTCAAAGCCAGACTTTATGAGCTTAGTATGGTAATTTTGATCGAAGATGACATCTTCGGACAGTTTGGAGGTCGAGGTTGTACAAGAGCCGTTACATTCATGAGAGCTCTACATCTTACTTCATCATTGTTGGTCATTTTGTACTCGTATGATGTGTATTTGTGATAATCATAATATTTCTGTATTGAGAAACCCCTTTTTTCACTGTTTGTAAATAAAATTTATGGTCGTTTTGTTAGCGAATCATTAAAATGTCAAGTTGTCTATTCAACTGCTTTTGTGCTGTAGAGTTATTTCAAATATTATCAGATTTCATACTCGTGGTCACCGTCCCACCCGAAGGATGCGTCTCTAGCCAAGGTGGAATGGGTGAAAATCTCTTAAGATACCTATATCCAGCAAGTCTCTTAAGGGCTTTTCACAATCCATGTATTCTGTTTACTCGTTTGAATTTGAAGCCAACTTTTTGGATTTTCAACTTTCCTGAATATCTTTAAATAGATAGATGATTTGAATACGTAAGTTTGAACATATCCGGACCTTATTCATGATCTCGTTAGGCAGCGAAGACTTGACAGGAACACATTTGAATAAGTTTGTAAGACATAAGTAGGTACATATTGCAGAACTCTACTTCTCCGAGTCCAACTCTGAAAACCACTTCTTAAAATACACCATGGTAAAATTGTTTCAGTAATAGTCATATCGTAAATCGGCCAGCTTTAAACACGGTAAAGGCGTACAAAAACAATGATGGTACTTAGTGGTTCAAAACAGATGCGTTTGTAGGTCAGATGGCGTTACTGAAATACTAACTGAACTGTTGCATGTTATCGTAAATCTACTGACCCTAATTGTTAAATGGGAACCGATTATAGGATTGAGATTGGCTTAGCTGGATATCTGGATGAGGAAGTAACGATATAAGTATATTAAACGAAAGAAATAAATAAAAATCTTTATGTACAATTAAACTTTTACAAGTACTTTTGAACCGTCAAATGCATCTAACACTGGTTCGGAATGCCTTTCCTATACCGAGAAGAACCATTGAATAACCAAGATTGATCCTTAATAGCTCCAAAGGCCTGGACAGACAAACTTAATTAGTAGGTACATAATATACAAGGGTTATTTCAAACGAAAATCGTGTTCTGAACGCATGTATGGGATGGGTTACACAAGAAATGGTATGAATATGAAGCACAGAGTCTGTCTGTTACCTTCCGTTTAACCGATTTTGACGAAATTTTGTACAGAGATAGTTTGCAACCTGGGGAAGACGAGTATAGGCATATTTATGCCCTGAAAAATGAAAGAGTTCCCACGTGATTTTTAAAAACTTAAATTCACGCGGACGAAGTCGCGGGCATCTTCTAGATAACATATATTTCAAATTATTTTATAATTAGATTTGAAATTGCGCAACGCGAACAGTGCAATGTACTATAAGTATTTAATGCTTATGAAGCCCCACAACTTTGAACTTTTGAATTGACATTGTTTGACCCAATAGCAATATTCCGGTGAATATTAAATTTACCCTTGTCGGGATAATATATTCAGTATTCACGTGGCTAATATAACTTTATAGGTTCTTAAATATTGTAAGCGCCGGCTCTATAATATAATATAAGCAGTAGTTTATTGCTTTTTCGTATCTATAATTTGAATATCGCTAATGGATACGCAACAATAAAATATAAAATTGGGGTTTTATTATGCTTTATTAATTTTATTTAATTTCAATCCATATCCATACTTAATATTATAAATGCGAAAGTGTGTCTGTCTGTCTGTCTGTCTGCTACGTTTTCATGGCTCAACCGCTGAACCGACTTTAATGAAAGGTACAGAGTTAGCTTACATTCCGGAGACAGACATAGGCTACTTTTTATCCCGGAAAATCAAAAAGTTCCTGCGGGACTCTTAAGAATCTATCCGTTAAACCGATTTATATGGGTACAGAAGTAGCTTACTTCCCGGAAATTAACTTCGGCAACTTTTTATCCCGAAAAAGCAAAGAGTTCCCACGGGATTTTTAAATAAACCTAAATCCGCGCGGACGGAGTCGCGGGCATCATCTAGTTTTAATATAAGTGTGAAGTTTAGACATTTGGGTGCTGAGTGGCATCCTTTGGTGGAAGACTTTGACCAAAATCATAATACTGCAAAAGCAAAATTGTGGTACTCTGGATATGTACGATCTGCTCCTCAGAATTTCAGGGATTTCCTGTCAAAATAAAGAGCAAGTTAAGAGTTAATTTGTACGTAAATAAATTAACATTAGCTATATTCTATAAACACAAACCTGAAAATATAAAAGCCGTTTGTCAAATTTTAGAGCATGTTAAAATATAAAGCAAGTTTAGAATGTTTTCGTGCGTAAATAAATTACCTAATAAAAAAAATTATGACAGCATGTCTGCATATTCCTATGTTATAGGCAGCTATTATGAATGTGCTGTACGTATAGATTATTATGAACGGATAATTGGTTTTAATAAGATTTGCTCCATACATACGCGTAGGTTTTCAATAGGCGGTACAAACTTCCTGGTGCGCGTGCGTGGATCGTGTGGGTGATGTTACTAACTAGTTAGATACAAACAACACAAGGAATAATTAGGTATTATCATACTAAGAATGTCTATTGTAACTAAACTCATAGAGGTTATAAACTGGTTAAAGATGTGGTACTTGAGAATTGTGTTGAAGCTTATATTTTTCGAAATAGCCGTTTCGGGTGATGAAGCGCCAACCGTCAATCTTCAATTGCCGGTTCTTCAAAGAGACGTAAGAGATGAAATCAATGCGCAAACACTTTTGAATGAACACGGAAGTGATTCTAGTAAGAGATCTAAAAGGCGTTGGTGTCGCAAAAAGGTACGAGGATAGAACCTTTTTTTTTTTTGTAGATTGAAAGTTACATTGAGAAACTATTATGTTAATTTTCACTTTTACTACCTATAGTTGTTTATCTATCGGAGTTTATAATTTTAAACATTGCCTGCAAGTAGCGATTTGTGCTCGGAGGACAGAGAGTGCAATAACCATATACCTAGATGCTGTAGGTGGGTGATAACTGATATAAATCTTTTTTTTTTTGTACAGATTTTTATTAGATACCTATGTGGTTGGTACCCTATATATTTTTTTTCACAGCTAGGCAGCACCTTTTCCAACCAGGCGTCCTTGAAGTATTAACCAAAGATTGTGCTATTAAACAGCCTAATGCTATCTAATGGGCCGTATAAATATTTTCGACATGCCTCCATAAAATATACATAACTAAATAAGTGCATAATGATTAAGGCCGTTGGAACCTGAATGTCCTGGCATGAATGTGTTACTAACTAGAATATAACAAAGAAGTCATAACAGAAATACTATAATTCATTTGGCTCCACACATTCTAAGGTTGGGTACAGGAGGTGTAGAAAAATGAGTGAACGAGTCGATGGTTGTAATAGGACTGACTTTTATTTCATGCCACATTGGTATATATGAATGTGCTTATAAACTATTGTTACACTGTACACCTCCCATGGGGTGGTAAAAAAATTATTAATGTTATATTACATAATTTTTTTTCTTAATAGCTAAATATAAAATACAAAAACATTTTTTTTTTAAATCGTAGGGAAACAATATATTTCTTACATCTAATTACAATATTGTTATATTTTCTTACAAATACATACAGTTAATCAGTTAAGTATAGTTTAGTTCTATTTTTATGAATAACATCTATTTTTCCATTAGTATATTCTATTTTTACATTCGGTGACAAGTCTTCAATTACTTTATATGGTCCTAAATATAAATCTGATAGTTTATTGCCTGTTTCATTTTTAATTAAAATTAAATCGTTAGGCTTATATTTTATAGGATTAACATATTTGTCGTATCTAAATTTTTGTCTATATTTACTATTTATTAAATTGTTACGCGCCTCTGTTTGTGAAACTTGTAAGCGATATCTCAATTCTTGAGGATAGTTATCGTGATTGTAAAGAGGTTCTATTTTCGTTGAAAGATTGCTTGGTAGGTTACACTTTTTACCATATACTAGTTCAAAAGGTGTAAACTTTGTTGATGAATGTACAGTTGTGTTATACGCAAAACACCAAAAAGGAAGCCATGTACTCCATAAATCTGGTCTACCTTCGGTCTGGATTCTTAGAAAACTTCCTAAACTCTTATGTGAGTTTTCTAAGGCACCTATACTTTCATGGTGGTATGCTGTTGAATTTAGTTTAGAAATATTGAGTAACTTACAAACCTCTTGAAATGTTTCCGATAAAAATTCAGATCCTCGATCTGTTCCCACAATCGTTGGTATTCCATGAACAAGGATAAAGTTATTTACAAAAACACGCGCTACTTCTGTGGCTGTTTTTGTGATCAATGGGAATGCGCATACATATTTTGTTAGTTCGCATTGTAGCGTTAAAATGTATGTGTAATTATTAATATCTCTATCTAAGGGTCCAACTATATCTAAAAATATTTTTTCAAAAGCTGAATGAGCTGTTGAAGTAATTACCATGGGTTCTTTCACCGTGGTGGTATATTTTTGTTTTTGGCATTTAGGACATTTTTTTACAAAATTAATTATGTCTTTTTCCAGTCCTGGCCAGAAATAATATTTCTTTATGTTATTTAACATTCGTCTAATGCCCGCGTGGCCACTTGTGGGCAGAAGATGAAAGTCGTTTAATATAACTTTTCTATCATCCATGTTATCTATTCTATTTACGTCCTCTAAAATAAATAAACGAGGTCCTTTCCATTCAATTGTATTCTTTATCTCCTCTACTAACTTCTTAACAAATATATTATTGTTATTACTTTTAATAAAATATATTTCTTCTACATTTATTCGTTCACAAAACTCACCTAGCTCTCTCACAAATGCGGCTCGCGTCAATTGCGATTGAGAAGCAGGGTTTATAAATATCGTCATTTGACCTCTGTCATATGAAAAAATATTATTTTCGCAATTAATTTTATTTTCTTGTCGCAATTTATTTAAAATTTTCGCGTCTATAAATCTTAACTCAACTGCGTTCTTTGGTTTAATATGACTGTCTACGACTATTGGCTGATCAGACCTGTCGTCGGTAGAGATCATATTATCCGAAGAAGCACTTGTATCTAACCGTTTACTCTGTGCACGCGTCATCACATTTACACTATCACACATCTCTTTCAAATCTTTAGAACTCATAATCACTCGAGATAATGCGTCTGCAGCCACATTATCTTTACCTTTCACATACTCTATCAGATAGTCATACTCTTCCAAGGTCAATCTAAATTTAAGCAACCTACTCGAAGGGTCCTTCATACTAAACAAATAAATTAAAGGTTTGTGGTCGGTAAGAATTTTAAAAGTCCGACCGTACAAGTAAGGTCTAAAGTATTTTATTGCCCAGACCACAGCTAAAAGCTCCTTTTCAATAGTTGGATAATTCTGCTCAGCTTTGTTGAGACTTCTACTTGCGTAAGCTACTGGACGTCCATCCGAGTTTGATAAAATTGCACCTATCGCGTAACCTGATGCGTCTGTGTGAACAATAAACTGATTGCTTTTTGAAAAGTCAGGGTATTGTAGAACTGGTGGTGTCATCATACATTCCTTTAAAATATCGAAAGATTTTTGACAATTACTATCCCATATAAATTGAACTTTTTTTCTGCATAAAAGATTTAAGTTGTAAGCTTTTTCGGCAAAATTAGGTATAAACTTTCTATAATAACTAGCTAATGCGACGAATCGTCTTACTTCGTCAGCAGTTTTTGGGATGGGGTAATCTTTTATGATACTAACTTTCTGAGGGTCGGGTACGATGCCATCGCCTGACACTACGTGTCCCAAATAAAACAATTCCTTTTTGAGAAAATCACATTTTGCTGGATTTAATTTTAAGTTAACGTTACGAATTCTTTCAAACACTTCAATTAAATTTTTGTTGTGATCTGATAAGTTTCGTCCAAAAATAATTAAATCGTCAAGGTAACAAAGACATTTTTCATAGGATAAACCAGCCATTGCCATATTCATCATTCGTGAAAATGAGCTTGGGCTTGTTTTAAGACCCATAGGCATTCTGGTCATTTGATATTGGCCTGAACTAAAAGCTGTGTATTTTCTGCTAGCTGGATCGAGCTCAACATTATAAAAACCTTGATTCAAGTCTAAGTGGGTAAAGTATATACATCCTGATAATGAGTCTAATATGTCTGTTATATTCGGTAGGGGAAATTTGTCATCAATAATACAGTTATTTAATTTTCTATAGTCAATGACTAATCTCCATTTTTTCTCCGTACTTGAGTTCGATTTTTTCGGAACTAATAGAACAGGGCTAGACCATTCACTGTTACATGGTTCTATTATGCCTTGTTTAAGCATCTTATCGATTTGTTTATCCATTTCATTCTTTTGTGAATGCGGAAGTCTATAAGGCTTGGAATACACTGGTGTCGTATTGGGCTTTAAAGAAATTGAATGTTTATAAAGCTTAGTAGTGGTAAATTGGTCACCTTCAAGGTAAAATATGTCGTTATATTTTGCACATATATTTTCAATACTAGATTGCTCCTCCAAATTTAAATGGTTTAAATTTAGTAATTTGAATAAACGTTTCACTCTATTTGAGTCTCTACAGGGATTTTCAAATAAACAAACATCATAATCACTAGCCTTGTGTATAATAGGCTTTATATCCTGTAAATAAAAATCGGTTTCAGTAGTATTCAAAACTTTTATAGGTATTTTTCCGTCCTTAGGCATAACTAGCATGCTCGCGATAAAAATTCCATCTTTAATTTCGGATGCACAGACTACGCTCTCTTCAGTCATACTAGTAGTAATGTAATGCGTAGATTCAGACCTAGCAGGTATAGTCAAAAAGTTAGGTTTCTCAACTTCAATATTATTTAACAATGGTAGTATGAATTTTATTCCATTAAAGTTCAATGTTAAAATGCAATTTTCTAAGTCAATATGAGCTCCGTACAAAGAAAGAAAATCTAGACCTAAAATTCCATTGGCCATACACGGTAAAGAATCGAATACATAGAACTCATGCGGTAATTGTACACCACTTGGAGCAGATAGTGTTAAATAAACAGAGCCTTTCGCTTGGATTTGACCCCCCACGCCGTTGATTAGAATACGGCGGTCGGCTATGGGTGTATTGTTACATACTATTGTTTTGCAAACCGCTGAAATGCTTGCGCCGGTATCTAATAACCAGAAGCATCTTGTATTGTTCAAATATAATTCTACGTATTTTACATTTTTCTGTAAGGTTAATATAAAGGGTTTATTCTCGAAAAAACTGATTTTGGTTTTCAGGGGAGGATTTAATCTGACAATCCGATTCTGATCCGCCCAACATATGCATGACATTTCTAGTGTGTTTAGCTCCTCGATTTCTATAATAATAATTATTATTATTAGAAAACTTACCTCCGCGACCTCGTGTCATCCCACGAGCGCCGTTCTGTTTTCCTCTCGAAGAAGAGTAGTAGTGCGCTGAAACCTGATGCCCTAATGCTCGCCCTCTGCCAGGTACATAATATGATGGCCGTGAACCTGTATACTTACCTGTATTCCATCTACCTGAGTAATTATTAAAATTCCTAGACTGGTAGTATGTACGCTGTTTCATGGTTAATAAATCACCTGCTGAAGGGGAAGGGTTCGAGATTTCTTCATCAAGGGCACCCTGAATTGCATCCTTAAGCGAATCGTAGTTCCTGGCTGTAATTACTGTGCTAAGTGTACGATTACGCAACCCGTCGGCAAACTTTTTAGTGACAAATTTTTCATTTAAGGGCTTAAATACCGCATAAGCATTTGAATCACCTTTTGACTGCGATATTGTAAGGTCAACAAAAAGTTCTGACATTTCTTTCCCATAATCTTGTACAGATCTATTATTTTGCTTTAACTGTTGTATTTTATTTTGGATAGCTATAGGCGATTTTTGTGGCAGTAACACACGCCGCATATCGCTAACCAAGTCATTGATGGCTGTGTAATTTGGCTGTAATTGCAATTTAGCATTTTGTGACAGTCTACTTTTTAAGATGAATTGAATGAGATTATTTTTACAGTCGGGACTTGTAAGCAAAGAATCATAGTAAATAATATTATCGATTAATTGCTTCACAGATATTTCAGAGTCATCGATGACTGGCAGTAATTGTAATGCTACTTTTAATTCGAATTTTGCCATTTTGTTATAATTTTCACAAGACTCGGTATTACACAATTTTAAAATAGTATCATATAAATTGAAAAAATCATTACTTAACTTGTCAAATCGTAAGCATTCATCACCCTTAAAAGATACTGGTATTGAAGCTAATTCTTCTAAAATCGAATTAAAATTACTTACTAAATTGTCCGCTTCACTTAACTTTTTAGATATAATTTCACCTTTTCTCCGACTTGGGCCGATTTTCACTAAATATACCTTTATCTTGGAAAGTTCGTTATATAAGTTCAATAAATCGTCATACATCACTGTCCATCTTGCACTTTGCACTAATTGTAATAGTTTTTTCTTGAATAATAAAATATCACGATCCACAAGGTTTAGCACGGCAGTTCTCACACGAACGCTCCAGTGCTGGTCCTCGTCCTGAAGATCGGCGCGACCGTCGAAGCACGTGCTGGGTTATTTGGCTTCTCATCCAATTTTCGTGGCATTTTTTGTAAAATTTGAAGAATATGTAAAGTACTCCCAGTAACAAAATTGTGCATATAATAATCACAATTATATTGATTGACGAAATATGCCAATGTAATTGTTCTATATTGGCATTGTTTTGACCATTCTGATTGATAAAAATGTCTTCTTTCTCCACCTTTGAGTTGCACATTATACAGGTGTTTTTATATTTTATAAGTATTTATTTATTTGAGTCCGTTTGGCGGGGTCGCCATCTAAGGTTGGGTACAGGAGGTGTAGAAAAATGAGTGAACGAGTCGATGGTTGTAATAGGACTGACTTTTATTTCATGCCACATTGGTATATATGAATGTGCTTATAAACTATTGTTACACTGTACAACATAAAACCGGATTTTGACAAGATCTTCAAATTAATTGGAATATATTTTCTATCTTTTATTGTGTCCAATAAACAAACAATCAAAATGTGTTAAACTGGTGTTAAACGAAATCGCATCTTGATAAGATTTCTTGATAATATCTGCGAGATATTAGCTTTTTTATATTCCAAGTTTAGAAATATATTTTTACGACCGAGCTCTTAACTTAAATATAAACATTGGCGGCAAAATGTCGGCTATAATTTTGGCAGAAGTTTAAAGCTTTCCCAATTTTGTATAAATCATGTGCTTCTCATGTGAATTGTGATTTGTATCTTTACTAGCCTTTTTTATTTATTTCTGATGTATAAGTACCAGATTTATCTGAATATCATGCATTGTCGGCGTCGCTTAGATTTTCTATCTTGGATTTGTTGTAAAAGTATAGTTCAAAATGTAACTGAAATCATAGAAGGATTTTGTTTAAACTTCTTCAATTATACTGTCTAACGAAAGATTCAACTAGATCTTAACTTATTTTCTTAGTGCCTAGAAAATAATTTACTCGTTGTAACATCAATATAATAAAGTCAATTTTATTGTCCATAGGCAAAATCTGAGGAGCAGTTGGCTTGTGAAAAGGAATGGCTCCAAGCAGGTCACATGTGGTTGGCCCATCGAGGCGGCTTCACCGCGGTTGTAAGAGAAGGCGACGCGGACGCAGGCAGAGCCAAAGTACGAGTGCTGCAGACTGGGGAGGTGATCACCGTTGATGAAGATGATTTAGAGAAGGTAAGAAAAAGAATGGCTCCAAGCAGGTCACATGTGGTTGGCTCATCGGGGTGGCTTCACCACGGTTGTAAGAGACGCGGACGGACGTGGATGCGGGCTGGACTAAAGAACGAGTGTTCAAACGGGGGGCGGGGGTGGTGATCACCGTTGATGAAGAAGACTTGAGGTAAGAAAAAGAATGGCTCCAAGCAGGTCACATGTAGAACATCACACAAGCGACACACTGGGGAGGTTATTAGAAAAGGTGAGAGAAATAATGGCTCCAAGCTGGTAAGCTATGTTATAGTTGGCTTCATTGGTGTTGCAATAGAAGGCCACGCGAACGCAGACAAACCAAAGTATAATGAGTTGAGAAGAGACTCCATATTTGCTCTATATGGTGTCAAAAGTGCGGTTTACCGGGGTTTTTTAAATAACTTAATGGACTTGCACTTGACTGCAATCACACTAAGCAGGAGATGATGCAGCCTAAGGTGGAGCGCGCCTGTCCAGAAGGTGCCTATTCACTCGTCTTTTGAAGGTAGGTACCAATATTATAGCTTCGGGTAAACGGAAGCCGGAAGGGCATTCCATATTCTAGCAGTGTGTATTAGAAACGAGGAAGCAAATCGCTTAGTAGGGGTCCGTGGGATTTCAACTATTTAGGGATGCAGACCTTCCCGATGCCTAGTGGTTCTATTGTAAAATGACGAGGAGCGAACTAGGTCACATAGCGTTTACCGTACTAAATCGTACTTTTGACGTGGTATTTGAAATTAATGAAATCAATTTCTATAATTAGCATTGGCAGCATAATATTTTGCATTTAATTTCCGTAATCACCCTAATAGCACAATGAATAATGATAGAAGGAACAGGTCAGTCACGATTTGAAAGGGTTTAAGTTGGTGTAATAGATCCTTTTTGCACTTGTTGTAAATAATTCTCTCGACAGCGACATAATGGTACATTAGAAAATTAAATAGTTAAATATTAGCTCTTCTACTTTTAACTAGCCGTTTAAACCGTAACTGATATTTATTTTGAATAATTTCGAATAGGCTATTTTTTTTAAATTTATAGACTAACGCTTGGCTGCAATCAGATCTGCTAGCAAGTGATGATGCAGCCTAAGATGGATCGCGCTTGCCTAGAAGTTGCCTATACACTCTTGACTTCTCTCATAAGTTTGGCTGTATTCTATCTACCACGCTGACCAAGTGCGAATTGGCAATACGTAACACACCTCTGAGAACATTATGGAAGGCTCTCAGCCATGCAGGTGTCCTCACGATGTTTTCCTTTGCGGGATATTTACGCACACAACTCGGGAAAGTTAGAAGTACGTGCTCGGGATCGAACAACCATTATACTGTTACGTCTAACGACCTTTCCTCAGGTGAATACAACTATTGTAAGATATTTAGATGTCCTATTGTTTTCCTCAGGCGAATCCACCTCAGCTGGAGCGCTGTGAAGACATCGCATCTCTACGCTGCTTGAACGAATGTGGTGCTCTTCACGTCCTGAGGTCACGCTTCGCCGCCGCCTTGCCTCATGCTCGCGCCGGACATGCCCTGCTGGTCCTCGGACCACCGAGGCGTACCACCCCTGTTTATACGGAAAAGGTATACCGTTTTTATGTTTAAACTATCATGAGTGTTTTCATTGTAAGTATTTACTCGGGCTATCTTCTCCATTCGAAGTAATAGACTAAATACGTGAAGATAGCCGTAAAAATCTTTAAATATGCCGTTGTTTTGTGAGCCAGGCTAATTGACAAGGATGGCTAAGTAGGTTCTTGCAACACGAAGTCAGAACTCGGACCATTTTTTACCTACAACTAGCTAATGCCGTGCATTAATGAATTGAATTTTTCCTTCCACATGATTCTAGGTTAACGGGAAGTACCCTATAGATTTTCTTGACAGGCGTCAAACGGACAGACAGACAACTAAACGATCCTAGATAAGGGTTCTGTTTTTCCTTTTGAGGTACGAACCCTTATAAATAAAAAGGTCAAAGGACACTGGATTTTTAACATAATTATCTGACTTCATAGTTCATCTTCATGCGGATGAAGTCGCGGCATGAGCGAACGCTAAATAAGTTTATAGATCGTTGTATCCATTTTGTGGACAATCGATGTCAAAAATAATTATAGATTTCTCCATAATGTTCTCGTCGTCTGAACGCAATTCCATTCGTATATATTTTTCTGAGCATTAAAACAGAGCCACGATGTTAAACTCGTGTGGCGCCATCTAGTTTTGTTTCATGAAAATAAAGTAATCTCTACTAACGTTATGAATGCGCTGCATGCACAGCCCGACATAAACACACTATCAGTGTAATTATGTTGGGCTGTCTTTCAATTAGGTACCTATAGTCTATACGGATAGTCAATACACTAACTACTAATTAACTACCATTTATTAATAAATAATTTGTATATACCTACTACTTTTTTTAACGGACTACGGCAAAGCCAAAAGGAAGGGTTATGATACGATTTTAGCAGTCTATGTATGTATGTATGTTTATATGTGTGTATGTTTGAATCCAGATTCTGTGTGTTCCACCGTAGCGCCTAAACTACTTGGCCGATTGTGATAAATGAGGTGTCAATTGATTTGTTGTACAAACCCGGTGACAGGCTATATTTTATGCGACAAAATTGACCTAAAGGATGTAACATCAAAAAAAATTTTTTTTGCTATTATATCGAGTAATAGACTACAGGCCCATGTTTAAAAATGGGTGGGTCATATGAACCACCAGGTGACGTATACAGGACGATATAAGAGCATAAAATAATAAGTTTCAGCACTATGCCGTCACTTGTAAGCTGTCCAACAGAGTACTGGTGAGAATTGAAAAGTGCAGGTAGAGTGAGTACATTTTGGTCATATATTTTTGTACGGCATTTTTACCATCGATAGATCCATGAAAAATAATAAGAAAGCGCGCAGTGCCGTAAAAAAATGGTGCGCCACAAAGTCAGTAAATGTTTTGATTTTCTGACAATTTCCGGGGTAAATTTGGTCATTTAATTCTGTACGGCACTAGTTTCATACTGTTTCAATACAGCCTCTAATCCATTATTCCGCAACGCCGTACAAAAATCATGCGACAAGGGGAAAAAATTGAGGGTAGCAACCCCCTCTCTTTCCGTGGTCCGGGGGGTGATTTGAGAAAGTACGGCTTTGGTTCCAAAACATTATCTAGCACTCAAAAGTACTAATAAAAATAATCCAAGATATTATCTATCTCCATTCCGAATTTCAGCCAAATCCGTCCAGTAGTTTTTGCGTGAAGGAGTAACAAACATACACACACACACACACACACATACAAACTTTCGCCTTTATAATATTAGTGTGATACTCTCCAGGTTGCGGCTATGTTCCGAGGTTGCCGCGTGGACGACATGCCGCCACACGTGTTCGCCGCTGCGCAGTCGGCCCACCGCTGCATGCTGGCTTCAAGGCGAGACCGCGCTATAGTGTTCCTGGGAAGGTAATATTATCTACCATCTAGAGCTATATGTAAATCGCATCATCGCATGTGACAAAAAAATCTTGTGTGAGAACCCAGATCGGCGGCTGTAACGGAGCCCTATCTCCACCTCGGTCGGGTGAGGCTAGGGCTCTGTTACGGCTGTACAAGAAGGCCTTACGCTAGTAAGTGGTTGTAGAATGTGGCGTTACAGAATGACTTATTCCGAACGGAAAAAAAATCCTTAAATAAAGTGTTTAAGAAAAAAAACCTCCTTTTTTTGAAGTCGGTTAGCAAAAGTGACCTGGATACGACTTTCTGCCGCTGCGATCCAAATCACCAACGTGGTTCAAGACCACGAATATATGTATATTGTGAATCGAGCGCTCCTATAGTACCTACTTAAAGCAAATAGCGACCTACTAATTATTACCATCCCACTTCGACTAACAAATTAGAGCAAGAGAGTAATGGGTGATATTAGGTAGGACCGAATTAGATATTAGGACTGCTCTATCTATAGTTCTAGATTCATTGTTCAAGACTCACAACTAAGATTTAAAGACTTAAAAACATTCTATAAGAATATATGCGGACTTCGTCTGTGTTGGTGTTAGCTGGCGGGCGTGCTCTGCCGTTTTGGAGTGTTTTATTTTTGTTAAAACTGACTGGAAAGCGCTCTAAGGGGGTGCCGTGCGTATGTCGGCGAACGCCGGCACAGACGGGGTCCATACTTGTATAGTTTAACTAACTTGTTACAAATAACTACAAACTTGACATCGGCTAATCTTTGTAAAGCCAGACGAGAAAAAATAAAAGAATATATGCATTATATTCTCCTAGAATGTTTTTGTCAGACGTGGATGAGGCCCGAATTTTATTTCTTACTAGCTGATGCCCGCGACTTCGTTCGCGTGGATGTGGGTTTTTTAAAATTCCCGTGGAAACTGTTTGATTGTCCGGGATAAAAAGTAGCCTATGTGCTAATCCAGATTATAATCTATCTCCATTCTAAATTTCAGCCCAATCCGTCCAGTATTTTTTGCGTCAAGGAGTAACAAACACACACACACACACACACACACACACGCACGCACGCACGCACGCACGCACGCACGCACGCACGCACGCACGCACGCACGCACGCACGCACGCACGCACGCACGCACGCACGCACGCACGCACGCACGCACGCACGCACGCACGCACGCACGCACGCACGCACGCACGCACGCACGCACGCACGCACGCACACACACACACACACACACACACACACACACACACACACACAAACTTTCTCCTTTATAATATTAGTGTGACAAAGATTCCTAATGAGCTACAAAGCCGTTTTATCCTGTTGTAGTTTTCTTTCTTCTTTCTTCTTTCTTTATTTGCATTCATGTCTTCATCATAAAAAATATTATTACAACATGAAGCCCCGTCAGGGCGCTGCAAAGTATAACATTGGTAATTAAAACAATTACAATTCTATTTTTAACAATTATGAAAATTATGAAATGTAAATAACAATTATGAGTTAATTAAATGGTAGGTAATTAATGTGATGTCATGTTTTCTGCTTTTTTGAGACATTGATTGATTTATTTGAAGATATGAGGTACGCAGAAAAAAATTGCACAAATAACATAAAAGATATGCTGTTGTTACCAACGACATCTACGTACTATGCACTAGTGACTATGTACGCAAAACGTAAATCGTTTTCTATGGAGCTGTCAAAATTAGTATAATTCTAGCCATTAAATTAAAAAAAGCAGCTTCATCATCATTATCAACCTATCGATGTCCACTGCTGGACGCAGATCTCTTGTAGGGACTTCGCGCCGGCTCAATCCAGCGGCTCACTACAATTAGTTTGCTGTCATCTGTTCAGTTTAGCAACTCTTTGAGCTAGTTTCGGATATCTTGGCTATATTTTAGCATTATTAAACAAATAAACGAACATGCTAGTAAAATGTAAAGACAAAAAATGTAAACAAACTGTAATTTTAGATCTTGTGCAGGTCCGTTTTGCCGTGTTCCATTCACGATAATCAATCAAATGGCGGTCCCATAAATTGTAGGAAACGCTCGATCACAAATTACGCATATTTTATCTTTTAAATGAGTCGGTCGTATATAATATAAACACTACAAACGTTAATATATTCACTCTTATGTTAACTGTAGTAAGATTCAAAATTAAAATCATTTTTTAACCCCCGACCCAAAAAGAGGGGTGTTATAAGTTTGACGTGTGTATCTGTGTATCTGTCTGTGGCATCGTAGCTCCTAAACTTGTGGACCGATTTTAATTTAGTTTTTTTTTGTTTGAAATGTGGCTTGATCGAGAGTGTTCTTAGCTATAATCTAAGAAAATCGGTTCAGCCGTTTAAAAGTTATCAGCTCTTTTCTAGTTACTGTAACCTTCACTTGTCGGGGGTGTTATAAATTTTTTTACACTTGTGTTATGATGTATGTATATCTAAAATAAATCAGCCCAATAGAGGGTCTATTGATTAAAGTGCCAATTATTATGACTTGGTAGAGAAAGGCTGGTCTATTCTAGTCTGTTACTAGATTATCGTTATTTTATGCTAAGATACGAGTTTCGATATGCGAACTTGTTAGTATTAATAATGCTATTTGAGAAGTTCAAGGTTCCAAATTGGTTTTGCCTGATAAGCAATAAAAACATTCATTGAAAAGGAAACCAGTTTGAAAAATTGTAAAACGGATAATGTTTTTATGGTACAGTATCGGCAAAACCTTAAATACAGAAGAACTTGTTATTTCAATAATAAATAATTAATTTAATTATTATCTCATGATGATCAAATCCTTGAATAATCAAATTAATGTTTTATTTTTCATTCATCAAACACTAGTTATCTACAGTTTACATAGTTTAATACATTGAGGAAAAATAAATAAAAGGAAAAACGTATTTATTTATAAACGTATAATACATAATCGTTTGGTTTATCTGTCTACAAAGAAACTATTTTTTTTAACATTTCAGGTATAAAAGTTTCAAAGATACGTACTATTATATAATCCTGTAAATACTTTGTAGATATCTGAATAGTCGTTAAAGTTCCTTTTCAATTCCTTAACAATTTCACAAAACGTACAATAGAAAATTTTCAGCCACTTATTACCAATCTATTACTAGCACATCCGATGCCTTATCTATCTATATTATGATTTGCAGATCTGGCTCAGGCAAAACGTCAGCAATGAGACACAGCGTGTGGTACCTAGCAAGTGCATACCCCGCACAAGGATCAAAACTGACTCCAGAACGTTTGGATGCAGCATTAGACGTACTACACGCCTTCGGCTCTAGTCGGTGAGTATTTTAGCTATTGCAAAGCCCTTGAATACATTCGCTCAAATGACCAGCTTCCAGGCTAGCCCGCTTCCATCTTTGACTGCATCATCACTTACCACCAAGTGAGATTGCAGTCAAGGGCCAACTTGTATCTGAATAAAAAATGAACTTCCACGCATCCTAGAAACAACAAATTAGAATTCTTGACGTTCGATGGAATAAATGACAGGGGAGTGAAGGACATGATTCTGCCATCAACATTGCTTGCCATATGGTGGGCATATGCCCACGGTGGACACACGGTGGACAGGGTGGACAGTCCACCCTGTGATAAGAATAGGTAGAGATGAAAAAACAAATATTTAGTAAAAACCAAGATCCTCAGTATGTATTGAGGGACTGACGTTTTGTCACCTTTTGCAACGCTAATCTCGTAGAGTAACGGATAATGTAAAAATCATCAAAACGTTAATCATGATGAATAACGGTTGGCCAGAGGGCTAAAGTCCTTTTCGGAACAAAAAAAAGAAAAGCACTATTTATTTTATTCACTTCGTCCATATAGGATTATATTCAGCGGTGTTTGAAGAGCGAGGTGTAATCACTCTCTAGTCATAGTGCAATTATAATTCTTCAAATCTCAATCACTCTATGGATGGACACTGGATGCATTTCCCAAAACCTCGTGATAAATGAAAATTATAACTTTGTTTTTCAGGACGGGCTCAAATCCGCACGCTTCCCGATTCGTGTCCCTAACATCGCTAGACTTTGACGGAGGCGGCGCTCTAGTGTCGGCGTCCGTGCAGATCTTATTGCCAGATTTAAAGCCAGATCAGACTGCCCTACGAGCTCTGCATACGTAAGTAAATTTTAAATTAAAATAGAAAAAAAAATCCTTAATGATATTAAAAAATCTTCTTCCTTTTAAAGTATCCACACTCCATACACATGGCTTCTATTAGCTTTACGTTTATATGGACTCTACTTTGATTGCTAACCGTATTGTAAATAGTTGCTGAATATCGGATAAAATCCCGCTCACTTCGCTCGCGCTTTTGTTTATCGGCTTTCTTAATCAAAAGATACTTTCAAAACATTTTATTTTCTCATTACGTTTGAGTTTTAATTATAAGGCGGCTATGCGTGGCAAATTTTTTATCATAAATGTCTAATTTACTACAGATTATTCCACGGATGCGATGGCCGTCTCCGTCGAGAGTTGCTTCTGGATCAGGCGCCAATAAACTCCCCAAACCTCTACGTAGGTTCCACCGAGAAGGCCGACGCGCCGGCAGAATTCTCCGCTCTCAAAGACGCTTTACAACACTTGGCTGTGACTGAACAAGAACAAATGGCTATTTGGAAGATCCTAGCTGCTATATGCCATTTGGGGTGGGCTGGAGTTGTGAGAGGTACGATATTTTAACTAGTATCTGTAAATTTTCAAAATTCTCTGGCATTTACCTCTTTTTAGGCTTTAAATGGAATAAAGATGGGCTGAAGACACTAAGAAGTATTGTCTCTGAAACCTGATGACAAGAAAGAGATGAAACAGTTTGTTTAGTCACATTTGTAGTATTACCTTTTGCTTTTGGGGATATTCGAATATTTATACTAAAAAGTAGTAGCTAACGCAGGTCTATTTTATATGCAAACGGGGTTCTTTGAAAATGTATACCCAAATTCAACAGTTAAAATTTAAAAAACTTGAAGAAACCCTGTCGAAAGGAGTTGGTTTAGTTTGCATATGCCAAAGATGTAGTTATTTATAGCTCTGTTAACCAATTCGGAAAACTCGAAGCACTTCTGATACAGACGCATATGCGAAAGCTGCTTAGTTTATTATGAATAATACTAATAATGTATGTGAAAAAAGACTTGGCACAACGGGTCGTCGAAATACACCAGGCGCCCAGGTAATGACAGTAAAAGTGATTCAAAGAAGGTAAAATTTCGAAAAATAATAGCTAAATAGTGTATTTTCGGTGTAGTTTAGGTAACAAAATAACTCGCCTAACCGGGCCTAGTGGATCGAAAAATTCATCAAGTTTTATTATTTCTGACAGCAAATACAGGATCAGGCCTGAAGTATCAATTTGCAAACGGCGGGTGTGCGAGCCGCGCGGCGCGCTTGCTCGGCGTCGGCGCGGAGGAGATTGCTCGCGCTATATTCACGCCTCCCACCCCGCCTTCACCGCAACCCAATACTGCGCCGAGGTAATATCATTGTTCAAGAACAAATAAACAGTTTTGGCAGAAAAGTTTTTCATTTAATGCCCACCAAAAGGGATTGATCGCCACAAGCGATAAAGTCACCTTTGATGCTGTGTGCCTAGTCTTATTTGCTTTTGTTTCCTTCTATTTGTGTGCAATAAAGATTTTAAAACAAAAAACGAAACAAACAACCGAGCTTTGAAGATAGCTCTGAAAGATGCGATGACCAATCCGTCAGCATTTTATTCGAATTTTCTCGAATTTTGGGAAACTGCACAGTATATGAACTTCATCTACGAATCGTTGCTCACACATGTCTTTCATGAAGGCTTAAATAAATCTTAAGATCCATTCCCGTTGTTATACAATATCTTATATTTTTACTATGCAATCTTGTGTGGCTTGAAGGAAAATAGAAATGTCATCGATTGAATATTGATATAAATCATTGCACTATAAAATCTTCAATTAAGAATTAATGGTCTTTGCTTATTCACTTTGGGTGAATTCTTCTGGCATGACACAATAATTGTGAGGTGTCAAATAGAACCTTTGTAAAAAAAATGATGTCCTTTCTCAGAACGCCATCGCCCTCAAATGAGAAAGAAGCACCAGGATCGGAGGCACTCGATGCCTTCGTGGCTGGACTATACAATGAAACCTTTAATATTGTCGCTGCTCTAGTCAACAGGTAACATTTGTGTAATTTCTATTAATAGTTTGTTGATGGCTGCGAATTCGTCCTCGCGGATTTAGGTTTTTTTAATCCCGTGAGGACTGTTTGATTGTCGAAAAGTAGCCGTCTACGAAATTTGGCACAGAGATAGATTCTTGGCAAGCTCTCTAAGACTGAGATCTATAGAGCGCACTTTGACTTTGCTCAGACTTAAGACACTGTTACTACGAGACAGCGTTATACCGCTGGCATTAATCTGACTCGTTTTAACTGAAACTTAAGTCTAAGCAAAGTCAAGGTGCGCTCTTTAGATTTCAACCTTAGTCCGTCAAGAGCATCAGCGTCAATGACAAAGTACAGAAACACTTTCGCATATATATAATATTAGTATGGATTTATAATCTGCAAACTGCGTACTGTATATATACATTTATATTTATTTTTCATGTACCAAAATTGTAGTTACAAAGTTATGATAAACAAGTGTAAATTAAAAATTTATAACACCCCCGACGATCCAAAGTATTTGAGTTTTCCAAAACATCATTTTCAAATAAATAATTATGTATTTAGGCAACGTCCATCTTGACAGCTTGACATTTGTCTATTGACATAATATTATGAACCTAACGGTTATCTAACCTTCTTTTCTACAAGAAAACTAGAAAAGAGCTGATAACTCTTAAACGGCTGAACCAATTTTTTTAGATTATAGCTAAGAACACTCTCGATCAAGCCACCTTTCAAACAAAAAAAACTAAATTAAAATCGGTTTATTCGTTTAGGCGCTACGATGCCACAGACAGATACACAGATACACAGATACACAGACACACAGATACACAGATACACACGTCAAACTTGTGACACCCCTCTTTTTGGGTCGGGGGTTAATTAATCTATGTACAAAGGAAATGCTTAACTCTAAACAGAGATTTTTTCCAGCTTCCCCGCACAGTACGCACAGTGACACGGGCCACGGCCTTTCGTCGCCCGATAACGGGTGTTTAAATGAATATTTTATTTATTTAATAAGTAAAGAACATTAAAATTGCAGAAGTCTATCAACGTCAGCCAGAACGTCGGCGTCCATTCTGCTGTTGGACACCCCCGGCGCGGACAACCCCATGTGTGCCGGACAACAGAGCGGCGCCCCGCTGTCCAAACTGTTGTCCAACTACTTACAGGTATGTTATCCTACCGGACAGACGACACCATACGAGTCGTAGGGATCCGCTATATTCTATACTTTATCCAAGGAAAGAAGTTAGTATAGGGCTCTCTCTGTTACGAAATCTCATACAAATAAAAGAGACAAAAATCTCAGTGGGCGTTAAACTATTTTGAGTCACCAACCAATCACAAACGAAACTATATTTTCGTATTGAATTTTGAAAACGTGTTTGTGATTGGTTCGTGACAAAATTGTTAGCGCCCACTGAGAGAGAGCCTCTCCTAAATTCTTTCCATGGATAGAATATAACATCAGCTGCATTTACTTGCAGGAACGTTTGCAAGGGGTGTTTCACGAAGCAATGTTGGTAGCGCCGCGGGAGCGATACGCGCAAGAGGGCATCACACTCGATGACGGAGCAGAAGAAGGTTGGTACAAGCATTTAAAGTTGGTATTCTACTGCTTCGAAAATATATTTATAGAAAGAAGTATTTAAAGACTACTTCAACTAACGATTTTAAACTCTTAAACTTTCTGTGGTGTGAGCGTAGACCTATAACCCTCGGTGTGAGTTGTGACTTAAAAATGTTAAATAAAGTAGGTACTTGCCAAATAATACATTTTAGCAATCGGATTGATGCCCATGCGTTGTTTAATAAGTAACATGATGATTAATAAATCAGTGGTTATCAGTGGTTACATGATATTTTGTAGAACGAAAATTTAGGAACGTTAATTTTCCGGGGATAAAAAGTAGCCTGTGTTATGTGATTCAAGGGCAAACCAATAAACCAACAAACGCACACTTTTCGCATTTATAATATTCTTAAAATAATTTATTCGTTACAGATTGGCTATCGGAAACAGTGAATCCGGGCCCAATGGTGGACTTGTTAGACAAAGCCCCACAGAACACTATCGTGCGCAGTTCGCAAGCGGACTTGCGGGATTGCGATCGACGGGGATTGCTATGGTGAATATTAAAAAATACCTAAATAAATGGTGAATATTAATGGCTAAGACGATGGCCTCCTATTCGGGGGATGCAGCTTTTTCAGAGCTATATACCGCTTACTTTTCAGAGATGAAGGTGATGATGATGCACATAACTTCATCATCATCATTGTCAACCTATAGACGGAGACGTCCCTACAACAGATCTATGTCCAGCTTCCACAGCTGGGCATAGATTTCTTGCAGGAACTTTCACACGCCGCCTGAATCTAGCGGCACCCTACATCTCGTTTGATGATGTCTGTCCACCTCTCTCTATAATGTTCTCAAAGGTGTGTGAAATCTGTCAATTCGTATTTAGCTAGCGTGGTGGCAGCGGTGGGATGACAACTAACGTTTATTGCTAAATACCCACAACAATGGTCAAACCCTTTTCATCCTAAAAAAAAGCCGTGCTCAGTAGTGAGCCGGTTATGACTGTTCTGATAGTTAAAAGAGTCAAGAAAGCGCCCCCGGGAACCACTGCAATATCAAGTACCGGAAGGCTCTCCCGCGAATCGACCCATATAACCGAGAGGTTGGTAGGGTCATGGGAGGTGGAGGGTTGTCCTAATAGTTTTACTTTATTTAAAGGTTACTAGACGAGGAGTCAATGTATCCTGGATCCTCAGATGACACGTTTCTAGAGCGCGTGATGACTCACTATGGCGCTCCGCACCAAACACACTACCTCATAAAGAAGGCACCACATAATAGGCAGTTCATACTGCAGCATTTACAGGTGAGTTATTTTACTACCCCAGCAGAGAGCCTGTGTTGAAAGAAATCTTGTAATTGTAATGAAGAGACTTGTTGGCTCTTGTGTTTCTTAGAAAGTTGATACAATGGTTTAAAATCCCCCAGGAACTCTCAGATTTCTCAGGATAAAAGTATGTTCGGTCTTCAGGATGCAAGCTATCTCAGTGTTAAATTGTGAAAGCATGAAAGACGGATATTCTCTTTTGCATCATGTTTTTTTCGAATACGCTAAAGAAATCATATAGATTAATTATTATTTATGTGCTAAATATAATAATGTGTATTGCATGGTTTTCGTCGCAGGGCTAACACCAAATTCTCGAATTAGCACAGGCTTACAGCTAATTTTGTAATAATATTTTCTTGAACCAGTCTAACCCAAACCGTAATCAAAGCTTTCCAGTGCGATATTCCAGTTTATAGTTTCTTGTTTTGTCTTGATTTTTTTGTTTGTGTGCAATAAATTCTTCTTTATCTATCCAGCTCCTTGAGATTTCAATGTCTATCAGTTCTTTTATCCATGTGGTATATAGAATTTGCCAAATTCCGATAAAAGAGGGAGACACAATATAAGTGGTATTCTTGCAGGGCACTAATCCTGTGTTATATGACGTCAGCGGATGGGTAAAGGCAAGCCGCGAGAACCCTGTCACGAAGAAGACTCACACGCTACTGCAGGAAAGCCAAAAGTAAGTTGACAGTTTACATTTAGGTTTTTATCCTAAAGTTATTCCCATTATTTATCTATCTACGAGTATATGAGGGTTTTGATTGCATATGCCATGGAACCCCTTAAGGGCTTGATCTCCCGAAGATTATGGAAATAATAAAATAAAGTGGATCTAACCCGCAGCTCGCTCCAGCAATGAGCGGGACTTCAGTTACTTTTATACATGCCATAGTATTGTGGAAGAGCATTCCGAACCAGTGGTAGATGTATTTGACGATTCAAAAGTACTTGTAAAAGTTTAATTGAATAAAAAAAATTTGCTTTTTTTGATTCTAAAATAAGATTTTTATACGTACCTGCCGATGTACGTACCTGCCGATGTACCTGCGCTACATCGGTGTAACTTATAAAGTGGTAGAGCTGTACTTATATTGATGTTTTTGACAGTGAAGACATAGGGCGGTTGTCGTCGTGGTCGCGCGGCGCGTGCGGCGTGGGCGCGTGGTCGGCCGCGGTGGGCGACGCCTCCACCCTGCGCCGCGCCTCCTCCATACGCAGAACGCTTACTACTGGTAACTGCGATCTTATTCCTCCTTTACCGATCTACCCGGTATTTGCAAGGTCTAAGATAAATTACTTGTAGGGAGTCAAGAAAGCAACCCCGGGAACCACGCCAAGAGCAAGTACTGGGGTGCTCTCCTGCGATTCGACCCATATACCCGAAAGGTTGATGGGTGCCTGGGTGGTGGAAGGCTTATCGTTCTACCACAGAACTGCGAGAAACCTTGAACGTTGACATCCAATCCACTCGAACGAAATCTTTTTGCTCAACGTTTCCAATAAGACCCTCTTTTTTTTCGCTTAGGAGGGGAAAATTCTCATATAGAGCCAGACTCCTACCGACTAAAAACCTCTACTTTATCCAAGTTATAATGTTCCCGCCTTATTGGCCTACTATTACTGCCTCAGTCTTGCTCATCTTAATTCTCTTTCATCCTTCTCCTTTCTCTTCTCTTTCATCCTTCTCCTTTCTCTTTCAATCATGGCTTCCATATTATGGATAAGAACCCCTAGATGTGCAATGCTCTACCGGCGTCCGTGTTTCCTGCCACATATAACCTAAATACCTTTAAGGCAAGAGTAAATAGGCATCTTCTAGGCAATCTCGCTCCAGTATAGACCTTATCATTGTTTTTTGTTAGGCACGATTGTCGTCAAGCGCAATAAAAATTGATGATGGGGCAGAAGTGACGGTATTATCAAAGTACCTATTATTTTATTATTTTCCGCATTAAACGCCGTAAAATTATTGTTCTATTGTTAAACCTATAAACAACTTGTGAAATATGCAAAATCTTATTATGCTTATTAGCTGTAATTGTCAAACAAAAATTTTTTTATTAATGAAATGGTATTTCATTAACTTCTTTTTTCGGTTTATTACGAATATACTTATGGTTAGAAATAAGAATCCACTGTTTGACTTGTAGGCGATGCGTCACCGTTTTGCCGAGCCTCAATAATTCGGCGATCTCTTAATTCTGGTAAGAGGAAACGGAGCCAGTTATATCGTGAGCAATCTATGCAATCCCTGGCTATTTATTGTAATCATTGAAATCGTTACATACTTCGTATAGTAATATCAAATAGATTATTTCTTAGAATACATTTCATCTCGTGACATCATTATTTAGAATAGTCCTTCGGTAAAACAATATTTACTTTAGCTGTCTTATATAAATCATGGTAAGTTTCCGAAATAGTGAATTGAATTATTCTTCTAGTACATTTTCTCTTGTACCATTCATAGTTCACAAATCTCTCTTTATTATTTTTGAAGTATTTTAGAAGGTACAATCATTTTGTTCAACATTTTATATAAGCCAGACGAGTTCTGTAGCAATATTTTGTAATTTATAGTACCTATACCTATCATGTATATCTGTAAAATGTTCCCATCTGTACAGTCTTCGAACTCAATTTTTTTTCTATTAGATGTTTTGATTATCTTGTTGCTCGCATGTTTAGTATCAGTTATTGAAACAGGAAAAAATATGTATCTATAAAAGGAATTCTAAAGATTCCTTCCTCAAAAGTAATATTTTAATAATATTATAGGCACAGCAGGCATGAAAAGGCGTTCAACGGCCTTGCAAGCGAAATTCGTAGCGGACGGTATAGTGGACACGCTGCGCCGCTGTGGCGCCGGCGGCGTGCAGTTCGTGTGCTGCCTCGTCACCAACCAGCTCAACGAATCCCAGGACGACGTCAACATTCCACTGCTGCGCTCTCAGGTAACCAACTTCACTTCACTGAACTTATGTTCTAACTAGCTTATTCCCGCGACTTCGTTCGCGTGGACGACAAAAATTTCAACCCCCCATTTTATTACTCCCTTAGTAGTTGTATTTCCAAAAATCCTTTCTTAGCGGATATATCTGCATGCCCAGCCCGATCCGCCCAGGTTTTTGAGCTGTGCGTTGATAGTCAGTCACTCAGTCAGACAGCTTTTCCTTTTATATATATAGACTTCAGGGGTTGTAGGGGTTTTTGGAGCACGAAAGCGCCCGAGTTGTTTTCGAACAATAACAAACATGGCAAGAATCAGTCTGAAATCCTTTGATGAAGAAAAATCTTTCTTTCATAAAAGCTGAAACTTAAGCTGAAATCTATGGAGCTTACTTTGACTTTGCTCAGACTTAAGACAGATTTAAGACAAGTCAGAGACTCTACATTAATCTGTCTATCTGATCATAAAAGACTTAAGACTTATGATGGTATTTCTGCGTTTCCTGATCATGGCAACTTGAGTCATCGAAAACGAATATTTGTATGCGCCAGCGCTACAACTCGGTACCCATGTTTTAATGGCACCTAAGCTCATTGAGAGAGTTTAAAGAGATTGGTTTAAAAACTAGTAAGAACTTTGCTAATCATCATTTTTAATTTTTAATTTCTACTTAAAAGTATACTAAAAGCCTCCAAGCCGAGGCTCTGTATACCTAGTTACCCAAATAATAATCAGAGCATTGTTTTCAGTTCCGTGGTTTCCAATTACTCGACGCGGCGAGGTTGTATAAACAAGGATTCCCTGAACACATGCCGCTATCTGAATTTGCTAGAAGGTGAATATCATTATGTTCTAGAAATTATATTTCTCTAAACGAAATCCCCTTAAAAATACTAAATAACTAATTATACTTTATGATTTTAACTATAGTAAAATCGCTACCTATATTATAAATGAAGTTTGTCCTTCAATCATGCCGCAACTTAGCAACAGTTCGATATGTTTTTTGCATGGATATAATTAAAGACCTGGAGATTGACATCTAAAGTTAATTTTATCAAAGAGTTTACAAAAGATGAAGTCGCGGGCATTAGGGTGTCAAAAATAGTTAGTAGCTTCAAAGTCCTAATAAAGGATTTTTTTTCTAGATATCGACTCCTAGCGACATCAGAGAGCGAAACTACCGACACATCGCAAACTACTACGATATCGGACCGACAAATCGTCGACGACATGCTTTTGGCATTAGACTTGGACGTCACGAGCTACCGACTTGGGCTTTCTCAAGTAAGTGCTTAATTGATTAATTTAGCGTCCATTTTCCTTCCAGGTTTAATTTTTTTAAAGACTTCTTGAACCTTAGTCAAAATATTTACCTTAAACAATTTTTTGGATTTATTTTTAGATAAGCTTCGCATTCTGAAAGACATGTATTGAAATGATTTAAGGCGCATTTTCACTGAGGCGAACACAGTCTTAGCTCCACTTTAGTGGAAATACACGCTTGCACGGGTAAACTTGTATCACAATCTGATAGTTTTATTCAAAATTACGTTATCCATTGTTGCCACTTTCTTGGCTCCTAATACTTGGGGCCTGGATGTTTTATAGATTAGTAACGATGTATGCGCCCTAGGAGCGAGAAAATTATTGTATTATAAACATTTATACCTTATTTTGGCTCTTCCATTCTACGCGACATTGGCGAAGTGCATTGTGCTGGTGTGGCACTACTAAAAGCTATTATACAAAATAAGAAGAAGAAGAACACGTATCTGTTACAATACCTACAAAAATGACGTATGATTATGTCCATAAATAAAGTATAAGATCGTGCATGTTAAGATGTTATCGTTATAATGGAAGACCTACACGTGTCAAGCACTATTATTTCCTCCAATAAAAATGTACCTGTTTATAACCCAGACTAGACCAATGTTATCCATTACGGAAGTTTAATCAAATCAATGTGTGCGATTCGCATTTCTCCTCTCAAAAATTAATATAACGGATCCATTGTCGGTTTTATATCGTTAAAAAAGTGTAATTATTCGTTTCGAAAGCGTAGTCTAACTTTCGAATACCTAATACTATTAATGCAGGCTCAAAAACTTATTACTATTAGCCTTGATAAAAAAATTGCTTCATTCTAGGTTCCTCCATACATTTGATTCTTGTCGAAGATTGAAAGCCAACAGGCAAAAAATGCGTCCGTAATTTGTTTTTACGTGAATACTCCCACTAACAAAAGCTTTGATTCATGATAGTTTAATATTACAATGATTCCAATTATGTGCTCGCACTGAATTCTGGAACTTGGTTACCAATCTTGTAGTTACTCTTGAACGTCGGCTTGTAACCCGTTGAGCTATGTCGAACTACAAAAAAGACTGATGATATTTTAAAATTACAAGTGTAAATTAAAAATTTACAACACCCCCGACATGTGAAGGTTACAGTAACTAGAAAAGAGCTGATAACTTTTAAACGGCTGAACCGATTTTTTTGGATTATTGCAAAGAACACTCTCGATCAAGCTACCTTTCAAACAAAAAAAAACTAAATTAAAATCGATTGATTAGTTTAGGAGGTACGATGCCACAGACATACACAGATACACACGTTAAACTTATAGCACCCCTCTTTTTGGGTCGGGGGTTAAAAACCAGATTACCTTCTGTTATACTGTGCATCTCCATATTAAGTCGAAAGCTTGAGCGACCTTTCATCATTACCATGGATATCAACCATATGTTCATCATACTTAAGATGTTTGAATCCTTATTATGCCGCTTATAATTCCGCCATACGACCCGCAAGTATTTAATACCGGCTTAAGTACCTCTTCTTATTATTTCCAAGATAAATGTAATAATGAAGTTTCGCTTAAGATTTACGATTGTCATTAATGAGGGATAATAAACACATTTATGCATATTATAATTATAATTATTATAAAATGGACTGAGAAATTTAACCTAATTAAACTTAATAGTAAACTTAACCTAGTTAAAGTAAAATGGTCGGAGAATGTTGGAAACAATATAAATTAATATAATTAGCAAGTAAGCACAACAGGTAGGATAATCGAAAAAACATTTTTTTAATTCAAAATTTTAGTCTCTGCTAGGCACTGTTTTAAATTTTACAGCTCTTATAAATTACTAGCTTATTCTCACGACTTCGTCCGCGTGGACTACACGAATTTCAGACCACTATTTTACCCCCTTAGGTGTTGAATTTTCAAAAACCCTGTCTTAGTATAGGTAGATATCTGCATGTGGACATGCAAGGCCTGATCCGTCCAATAGTTCGAGCTGCGCGTTGATATAGATTAGTCAGTCCTTTTCTTTTGGTATAGGTACTTATTAAAAAAAAATTAAATGCTGGACCGGCGGACTGGACAAAACTATAAGGAAATATAAGGTGAATGGACTATTTCACTAACGGTGAAGGAAAACATCGTGAGGAAACGTGCATGCATGTCTGAGAGTTCTCCATGTTCTCAAAGGTGTGTGAAGTCTGCCAATCCGCATTGGGCCAGCGTGGCAGACTATGGCCTAAACCCTTCTCATACTGAGAGGAGACCCGTACTCAGTAGTGGGGCGGAAATGGGTTGATCATAATGATGATAATGCGATACCCAAAAACTAAGTAACAATGGTGACAATGGAAAATGTCGTGAGAAATGGTACCAATGTCACTGCATGGAAAATACCGGAAACCAATTATTTCCGCCGAAATGCCTCAATCAAGTTGTTACGCTTGATAGATAGAAATAGCATTTTGAATTTGGATAGCTTTCACAATATTACCTACCGGTAACTTCATTGTTTTGATGTTTACAATACACTCCGATGTTATCTGACCTCCTCCAGGATTACATTTGAATTACATATACAGCTAGCTCTCAACGTACATCGTAGGGTTACCACTTGCCACTTCATGATTTACGGGTTACCAGCATCAAAGGGTTTTAGATTTTTTTGCGGGAGACAGTGATACATTTACATAGATATTTTTTTTATACTTGTTGTTTGCAGGAAAAGCTTTTAGAAGCTCTTCATTTTGTGATACAATGACGTTTGCTTTTCTGTACTCGATATTTTCATCTTAAAAGAGGGGTAACTCTCAATAACCAAGTAGGCTTTCTTCATAATTTAATAAAAGCCTCCCAAAGATACAACCAAGTACTTCGCTTAAAATAATAAGCTTTATAAGCTTTTTAGTCATACATATTAAATAAAGGTGTTGACATTCAAAGAGTTATTATTTAGTGGTAAATTAGAGCTACTATAGACATAATAATAGATGTGTAACAGTGACAATAAACCAACCCATTGACTTCCAGTGAAAGCGCCTCTGATGTAACTTGTCTTCAGCGCTGTTGCGAGATCCGAGCAGGCTTGATACTTAGGAGGTAATGCGGATAAAGTCTCGGTCGCTTACGTGGATTAATCTTTGCGTGCATCAAAAATAGTTAATGACAACACAATGTCTATCATTATAAATACATTTCGTAAACAATTAGCCTGTTACATCACTATATAAGTGCTATGTTACGAGTATAAACGCGCAAGTGACTTGTTTGCTAATCTTTCAACCATACCGCGGCGCAGCGGAACAATGCGTTGACGTGCTTTTTAGAGGTCCATCTCTCCAGAGAAAAAAGGAGCTCTCATGGGATCACTTCGTTGTATGTCTGTCTATCTGTCCAAGACCCATTAAGGGTCAAAACCTATAGGAACCCAAGTAAAGGGAAAACCCAAAAATGTGGATTTGTGGTTACATCACAAAAAAATGTTATTTCTTCTACGACGGTACGGAACCCTTCCCGGAACCCGAAAATTATGAAGGAAGAAAGAATATGCCTTGAGATTTAACGTTTTTAAAAATATCATACTAAATTGAGACGGCAAGTCTCAAGCAAGAATGACTTAGCTAAACTGATAGTTGGCCAACGCATATTACTTGCGTAATCTAATGCAACTAGTCAAACGTTAAGTAGTACATTTTATACTTTTACAGTTGCCGTCAGGAAAAAAAGCTCTGACCGACAGTGAAAGGAATGTGTAGGTGCATGGCTAATTCATTTTCCTACAATGTGGGAAGCGAAAGGTTAATTGATGGGTCAATCAATGCGCGGTGGAAGTTGGAATAGGTACACGCCCCTGCCGTGGCGCCTTACTTTGTTTCATCGAATAGATTGGGAAAAAATCACCCACTGCGCAGGTTCAAGGCAAAAGTTCTTTTTATCTGCCACCTATACTATATCCACTCACGTCAAGTAGAGCAGCTCAGGCAAATCTTGACTTATACTTAGTAACTTACTGTACCTAGTTTTAGACGTATTAGGTATTATTACACGCCTGCGTAACGCAAAGGAGTGTTATTTTAAATTACGCAATCGGTTAAATATCCGAAAGTAACTTTTTAATTTAATTGGATTTCTCCATATATTTTTTGATTTCTCATTATTATATGCAGTCCCTCCTTATACGGATTCTTTTTTAATCTTTATTTGATAAGGGTTTTTTTATCTTTTTGGATATGCTAACCCCCTTCACCTTTTAAGAAATAACTTAGATACTGACTGAAATAACTTTGATATTAACTTGACAATGCTGATACATGCTTCAATTAAGTTAAAAGGGGCAAAATAAAGAGCGTACGACATGCGAAGCGAAACTCATTTTGTCATAAGTTTTTACCTTCAAGAGATTTTAATTGCATTTTAAGAGTCATTACCCTTCACCACAAAGTGACTAAAGACGTGAATTATTCAATAAGCATACTCAATTTAATGATAATAAAGCTTTGGTCACACCGACCGAGCGGCAGCAGCAATGCTTGACAGCAGCAACATACTTATATTATATGGAATCGTATAACCCATGCAATACTGCGGTCTATTAGCTATTAGCGACCGGCTTCTTTTCCGTGGGAATAAAAAACCCGGCCTTATTCCTTATCTACTTTATATAACGGAATCTGAGCAAAATTTTAACTGCCAAAAGCTCGCCAAAAGTGTTGATGAGTTCATCAGTGAGCCAGGACTTTTCTTTTCATATTTATTTAGACTAGCTGATCACCCGCGACTTCGTTCGCGTGGATTTAGTTTTTGAAAATCCCGTTTCCACGATAAGAAGTAGCCTATGTTGCTCTTCAGGTCTTAAACTATACCCATGCAAAAATCAAGTCGATCCGGAGTTCCGTTGCGACTTGATTGAACGAAAACCAACGAACAAACACATTGTCACGCTTATAATATTGGTAATGATGGTTAGTAATTACATGTACTAGGAGCTGCTTTGGAGACGTATCTGTCCCGCGTATGGTTACGCCAAGGCTTTAATGCACGGTCGTGTCGTTATGTAACTTAAACTGCATTTTTAGTTACATTTCTCCAGCAGATTTCAAGTATCAAATTGTAGCCGCTCCGCCTTTCTAATCACAAAATTATGTAAACCGACCTCTATCTACTTATTAGACACATTAATTAAATTGTATGATAATAATGATCGGGCGGTTTTAATGTAAGGTCTAAACATCATACCTGTCGTGTTAAATTACTATGACGGTGATGGAAATTACATGAGCTTTTTAAGCTGACTCATTTTTTCCTAGAAAAATCAACCTGGCTGTTCAACGCGGAAACGCAGCCAGTATCCTTGGTATTATTCCACGGGGCTGATAATTGATTTAGACATTAAAATATTTCCTAAAAATAATTTTAAAAAATAATTTAGATATTTCCTAAAAGTTTAAGTTATAAAGACATGCACAGTTTCTAAAAAAGCTTTATTCAAATAATCACACTACTTAATAATATATTAAATCTGAAAGATTGTAAGTGTGTGTGTTTGTAACTGTTTCACGCAAACACTACTGGATGGATTTGACGGAATGGAGATAGCTTATACCGTTACCTACTTTTAATCCCGGAAAACGTAAGAGTTCCCGCGGGATTAATAAATAATCTAAATCCACGCGGACGAAGTCGCGGGTATCATCTAATTTATTTTATATCTGTCTTTATTCAACTAAATTAAGCTTTATTCAAGTAAGTTTATTCTTACAACTCTATATAATATGTAAAGTTCATGACATCGTGTTAGTGTGTCAATACTCAATACTTATTTGGGTAACTATCTCAATGATAAGTTGATCGTTGCCTTGCACATACATACTCGTATATGCGTCCGCAGGAATTGTAGGTCATCGTTGTTTTCAATACCACTCGCAACAGCGTTGATGTAACGCATTATGTCACCGTGTCACTTCCGAACAGGCTTTCACGACCCGCCGTATGAGAATTTTCAATTATGACTGACCTGTGGCCCCGTTTTAAAGGTTTATGACATGTATTGAACTCTTGTTGATGACATTCACAGCAAATAGTTCAATCATGGTCGTTTTGTGACCGATTTTGTATGCGCTCTGATGAAAAAAGTACCTACCTATATCGGTCATCTTTATTGTCTATTGCACATATTTTGTCTTTGAACAAAAGGTGTACAGATTACGGATTAATTTTCGTCGCAGATTTTTCACAAAATGTTTAATTATGGTGGTGTCATCATTATCATTAACAACCGATAGACGCCCACTGCTGGACATGGGACTCTTGTAAGGACTTCCACACACCACGGTCTGACGCCGCCTGAATGTAGCGGCTCCCTGCGACTCGTTTGTTGTCGTCTGTTCACCTATAGTATTCCAACGCGCTTTCTGTTGCAAGGTCAGTATTCTAGCACCTTGGGACCTCAACGTCTATCGCTTTATCGAACTAATAATGGCCTATCCATTGACACTTAAGTTTTGCAACCTGTTGAGCTGTCGGTTACTATGGTTCTCCTATGGATTCTCATTTCTGATTTGATCACATAGAAAACTCCAAGCATAGCTCTCTCCATCGCCCGCACGATATGGTGGTATATAAAAAGGGAAAATCACTCCAAACCTCATGTTTTATTCAAAAAACTTGTTTCAAACTTCAAACTTATGGCAATGTTTGGTTAATGACGGACTATAAATTATATTTTTCCTTTCTTTATAAATACTAGTACATCTAAGGCTAGGTAAAAGAAGAAAGCAAAAAAAGTTAAAAATATTGCTTAGTAGCTTACAGGTTGGTACATTACTGGATTAACAGGTATGAATATTAGAAATTTAATGATGAACAAGTTGCTAGCAGGGTGCCATGCGATAACAGTTTACGCTAGGCGGGCTTTATAATATGGTCATATAAAGTGTTTTTTTTTTTTTTTAACTGGGACAGTATGGGGAAATTTAAAACCATAGGAGATACAGGGAAACTGTCTGAGGAAACTTCAGCTCTTTTTTCGTGAAAACAATTTTGGCATAGTCAATTTTTTGGTCAAGCGTGAGTTGTCCATAAAAAGCGGAATTTCCCCATTCTGTCCCAGTTAAAAACACACTGTATATCTAAGTAAGTACGATACTAAAGCTATGAAGCGCAGTAAATAAGTATACTCAACTTTTTCTTTTTAGAAGACAATTTATTATTAAAATTTATAATCAGATATTGTTAACTTGCTTTAACCATAAAATAGGTATGCCTTTTGCTTATTTATTGCCTAATATAAAAGCTTATCTTTTCAATTTAACTGAAATCGTATACAGTGTTTTACAGATTTCTCAAAATAGGTATGTATTTTCACTTTTCTCTTGTCTCTATTTTCCTACATAGCTTTAGATGTACGTACAACTTTTCAAGTACATGTACTTGTAGAACCAACTCATCATTATCATCAATCCATTGTCGGCTCACTACTGAACACGGGTCTCTCAGACTGAAAAGGTTTTGGCCATACTCTACCACGCTGGCCAAGTGCGGATTTGTAGACTTCATACACCTTTGACAACATTATGGAGAACGCCCAGGCATGCAGGTTTCCTCACGATGTTTTCCTTCACCGTCAAAGCATGTGATATTAAATTGCTTAAAACTCCAAAAAGTTAGAGGTGCGTACCGTCTCCTAACCAACCAACTCACTTTAATGATATTCCTACTAAACCATGATTACTTAACATCGGGTGAATTGCCTCGTCCTTAGCTTAATATTTTCCCTTTAAAGGTCTCATTACCAAAACGCGTGCGCATCCAATTTAGACTGCATTGTTATTTACTCTCGGATGAGAATGACATTAATTCTGTTTATAATCATCATCAAACAAAACACTTTTGTTAGATCTGACTCAATGTCGAATTATCTCAGAAATTCTCGGATTACATCAATCATACAGCTTATCATGTATCCAACTTTCATTACGAAAAAAAGAACTAAAATATTATCTGTAAGGGCCTCGCTCTCTCGTTCCTTTTGTGCGTTTGCTCTTTCATATCTCATAATTAAGAGCTCATGTTGATCTCACGGGAGATCTGACAGCTCATGATGATGCGTAGGAGTGTTTATACCGACTTTTATTTTGTTCGATTATAGACTAATGATATAGATGAGTTTGGTCTATTATATCTTCTGCTTTCAATACCTACTCTTAGGTATTTTTGTTTGTAATCGATTGTAATCTCAGATATTTGATTGAGAATAATATAATATAGAGAAAGTGATATTACATTTCGATTTGCTTTGTTTAGTAATATAGGGCATATGCTATTGTTGAAAAATTGTTCGAGATGATAAAAATGACAATAAACAAACAGTATAATGGTTATATGCTTATGTAGGTGTCAGTGCTGGTTTCGAAAAGGAATGGATAGACTTAACACGCACTTTCTTAAGAATTCAGTTCAGAATGGTTTCTAAGAGCTTTATTTATTGGACAACAACAAACGTGGGTTTAATCGTGATTTTGGTTTCGAGAATCATGTCGACGCTGTTAACTTCATCCGTACCTACATACTTATATTTTAAATCCGAAAGTCTTCTATCTGAATCTTTGTCAGTCTGTCTGCTTGTCTGCTAGTTTTGTACAGCCAATCCATTCCACCGATTTTGTAATAGAAAAAAAGCTATAGCTTATATCCCGGGGATAGGAATAGGCTACTTTTTATCCCAGAAAAGTAAAGAGTTCCCACGATATTATTAAAAATCCAAACGAAGCGCGTACACATGATCTACTTAGCCAAAGGTAGCTCACATGGTGGAGACGGACAAAGGCTACTTTCATCCCTGAAAATGAGAGTTTCTAAATATAACCTAAATTTACGCAGACGAACTCGCAGGCTTCATTTAGTAGAATATAAACTATCATTCAAAAACATGTACCTAGGGACTTTTAACTAGGGAATAGTCAAATGAACTTGCCACTTTGTTGCCCCATCGAGGAGATTAAGTGAAATTTTGAAAAATAATTAAAATATTTACCCATTTGTATTCACATAATTGCAATCTCACGCACTGCTGGATACAAGTGAATGACATTATACAATAGAAGTTATGTTCATATTATATGGCGTATAAAATTCGTGCTTGGTGAAGAGTAGGCAGAACATAAACAAAAGAACAAGTGTAAATTTAAAAAATAACACCCCCGACAAGTGAAGGTTACAGTAATAACTAGAAAAGAGCTGATAACTTTTAAATGGCTGAACCGATTTTCTTGGATTATACCTAAGAACACTCTCGATCAAGCCACCTTTCAAACAAAAAACTAACTTAAAACCGGTTCATTAGTTTAGGAGCTACGATGCCACAGACAGATACATAGATACACACGTCAAACTTATAACATTCCTCTTTTTGCGTCGGGGGTTAAAAACGCATGAGATTAGAAGATATAAAGCTCTACAAAATGTGACCCTATGTCATAAGTTTGTCTTCACTTTAGATATCTAGGTAAATCCACGTTGCTAGTCTATCATCATTACTAGATATATATTAATAGTTGACATTTATTACTAACTAACCCGTCCCGGCTTCGCTCGGGTGAAATTTCTGAAAATTCTTCTTTAATGGGGGGTCTTAATGCTTGGAATTGATAGTTAAAACCGACGCTTGCCTTCAATACAGTTGATTTACGACCGTAACCCTAAGTCAATTTACCTAGGCTCAGTGTTAGTAAATCCAGGTGAGAAAGCAATATCTAAGGAGATAAATCACTAACTAATTACCAACATAGATGATAAAGCAACTTTGAGATTATTGCCTACATAGCAGTCGACTACAAAATAATATGGACTGCAATTTGAAACCAAACAATAGATTTATAATGATTTCTGTCATAATGGAATCATATTGGAAACAATAGAACGTAATGTAAGCGCTACATCTGTTTGATGAAATTCTTAATCTGGTGTTGGCTTAGTTATGTTTTAGCGTATTCAGATAACTTCTGTAGATATCTTAAGACTGTCTTATAATTACATGTTTAATTAGCATTAAAGTCCGCCGATTTTACCACTGATTTTACTAGTTCTTCTCGGTAGAAAGGAATTTCCGAACCCGTGGTGGATTCCTGCTTGTAATCGTCTACTAATCAAGCTTATAACGAGAACAAATACCGAACTTATTTCCATTCACGCATTTTCAAGTTCCACTTATCGTTGTCTGTTGTAAACTGATAGACTTCTACTACTAGCAATAAGCCTAGGTCTCTTGCAATGCAAGAATCTCCACAGAAGACGGATTGTGCCGTTTGTTTCCAAAAGCTTCCAGCGAATCTAAAGCGCTAGTCTCAAATTAGCATGTATAAGCTATCACAAGCGCATTTATTACGAGCTCTTATAAGCTCTTAACGCGTGAGCTGCGAAATGCGTTAATTTATCCATATCCATACTAATATTACAAATGCGAAAGTGTGTCTGTCTGTCTGTCTGCTACTTTTTCACGGCCCAACAGTTTAACCGATTCTGATGATACAGGGTTAGCTTTATATCCCGGGGACGGACATACGCTACTTTTTATTCCGGAAAATCAAAGAGTTTTCACGGGATTCCCAAAAACCTATCCGCTTAACCGATTTTTATGAAATTTGGTACCGAGGTAGCTTGCGTCCCTGTAATTGACATAGGCAACTTTTTATCCCGGAAAATCAAACAGTTCCCACGGGATCTTAAAAAACCTAAATCCACGCGGATGAAGTCGCGGGCATCCTCTATAAATTATAAGTTTACTGATGCATTACTGCATTGGTTCGAGCGATCATGCCGGGATGAGCAACATAGCGCGTTCCTTTTATCGAAGCGCGAAATGTAGCGCGCGTGTAAACGCATATGCCAGCGAGCGTAATATGCGCAGAAAATCGATAGTCTGAAACCACTCTTAATATTTTCTGTCTATCCCAAGAGGCGGGTTTCTCAATACTGCGTCACAACAATACCTATTAGTTGCAGTAATAGTTTTGAGTGTCTGTATAGAAGCCTTGTCAGTTTTAGGTAATAAATAAACTTTCACAGTGTCAGCTTGCCAGCCGCCATAAGCATAGTTGTAGGTGTTATTATATTATGTTAAGAGGGCTCTCTCCGTCACTCGTTTCATACAATCGTAGTTCCAATTAAATTTCAATATTAAGCAACCAAAGTCCATGAAATTTTGCAGACATATTCTAGAAACTAATATCTATGTCTGTGGTTTTCCAGATTTCTGTTAAAATATTCGGTTTCAAAGTTAAGCGGTCTTAAAAATTTTCATACAAATCTTTGAGCCCCTGTAATTTTAAAACTACATATTTTTAGAAAAATCTAAAACACCAGAGACACAGATATTAGTTTCTAGAATATGTCTGCAAAATTTCATGGACTTTGGTTGCTTAATATTCAAATGAAATTGGAACTACGATTGTATGAAACGAGTGACGGAGAGAGCCCTGTTTAATGTATTCGATGTTAGTGGTATAAACCGTGCTGTAAAATTTATGGTCTATAATTACAGCAATAAGCATGTGAACGATGATATATTACGGAGTTTCTGTGTGTTCGCCTCGAATAATATTAATAAACAAACTAATAAACAAGAAATCTTTGAGTTTCAAAGTTTCTACTATTAACATTTAAGAAGGGCAGTAAAAGGTTCGAGGCATAACAGAGGTTGAAATTGATATTATTATTATTCAAAATAGATCATTCTTTAGTAATATATATGTGGTACCCACAGGGTTTTTTTGATAAAAAATAGCAAAATGCGCGATAATATGCAGTTTTAGGCAGAATACATAAAAGACACGAATTGTTGAAATGATTGAGATTTAAGGCCAAGTATTTTAGTAAGTCGTAGGTACGCTTATCAACATTTTGATCGAGACAATGCCAACGGAATTAAATTTTTTGTTGAATTATGCGTAGGTATTTCTGTGAAATTTGCTCTGGTTATGTTATTTCTACAAAGTGTTCTCAAATGAAAAGGAGAAAGTCCTTTAAGTCCAAATTCCGTTGTGTGGCTCCAAATTTAGAGATTTGTGTCGTTGATTAGTGTGCACAACTCACTGAACATCACCAAGACTCGAAAAAATGTACGCTGTGCTATGCAGCTGTAGACTGTAGTATCCAACCTTCTAACAATCGCTTTGTGGATTAAGAAAGTTTATAAAGTTATTTTAAATAAAGGTCTTTTATAGGTATGTATAATAGCTCTCTACACAAATCGAATTATTACAAAAAATAATCCGTTCGTAGATAACATCAAAGTAATATTAGGTGCATTTCACGTTCCTAATACCTCTTTAGCCTAGAGCTGCTCTACAATTTAGAGGAAATCGCCAACCGCGCGCAACGATATACTTACCTACCTAGAAGCAATGCAGTCACAAAAAGGTCGTGATACAGCTAAGCAATGCGTCGCTAGTCCATGCACTTTTGCTCACGATTCTGTATCGTTACTGTCGCCATTAAAGGCCGATTCACATGAAGCACGTACCCGTGACACGTGCGTAGTGACGCGCGTAAACCCGTAACACACCGGGTTACGCATACTGCCACGTGTTACTCAAGCCGTGTGCTTATGTTTCATACAGTTCCATACATTACAAAGCAATGGTACGCGCTACGTCTACGCTTACGCAGCCTGTGTGAAGGAGCTATTAGAATCACTTTCAAGATACGTGCAGCTGTATCACTATAAAAAGTTGCCGTGGGCGATGTCCCTAAAATTTTTCACGAGTCCATTTTATATCAGATTGATCGTGGATATAATTTTCCGTATAGTATGCTCCCAAGTGTTACTGGGTCGGTTTTAATTGGCTAGGCTGGTAAGCTGTCCATCACTCTTTGTCAATCTGATTATCATCTGTAATTAGATTAGTGAGATTAGCACACCGGAGACTGTCAAAGATAGCACTTAGTAAGAATTTGATTTGATTACATTATATCATACGACTGACCACTTAAACTTATTTTAATACATAACAGTTTCCCAAATACTAAAGGTGCCAACGCACTTGAACTGAACTGTAGCTGAACTGCGCGTCGCGTCAGCGCCCCGCACGATATTCTCTCCAGCCGCGACGCGCGTACGTCACTGCCGCGCGGCAGTGACGTACGCGCGGCTGGAGAGAATATCGTGCGGGACACTGACGCGACGCGCAGTTCAGCTGCAGTTCAGTTCGAGTGCGTGGGCACCTTAAAATTACCTATACTGACTAATCATGAAATCTTCAGTTCTAATTGTATCTAGACAGCACTATAAGTAATTCAAATCATCAGTGAGAAATAAATAGGTTTAGTTCGTCGTCGTCAAGCAATAGAAGTCCACTACTGGACATAGATATTAATCAGTACAATAAGGTTCATTTTCGTTTGACGGGACTATTAAAATTGAATGCGGGTGTCTTCGTAAAATATGGTTCGTAAAATATGGCGACTAACATTTTTTCATGCAATTATAATTGCATGAAACACATATGAACAAGTGTCAAAGATATATGATTCGAAGGACATGTACACAAAAAACTTAGATAAGCGTTTCGCAACTTCAAGTTATTTAGTCTCGGACCTAGGTACTAGTCATCCTAGCTAATCCAGCGGCTCCCTGCGACTCATTTGATGTCTTCTGTCCACCTAAGGGAGACTTTGTGTAAAATTTAAATTGTTGACCATAAAATTAAGTAGAAAGTTATTGAAGTACTTATCTTTGAATAAAATTTCCTTCTTGCGGTTATTTCTTGTATTCAGGTTTCAAAGGTTATCTTAGACATCTGCAGAAGTTCATTTTAACGACTATTTTGCAGATTTATCTCCGCTAGATATCATCAACAATGAATGCTGAAGACACTGTTTACGGTTCGTTCCCGTGAAAGCCATCAGATAGCAAAATTTGTTTCATAATTATGCACTGTAAACTTGTGATAATTATTATTATCTGTAGTCTTTAATCTTTTGTGTGATAAGATTTGTTGCTATAAATGTCTCTATAGCTTTAGTCCGCGGCTAAAGCTGCGCGCTTTAGGTTTTTCAAAAATCGCCTAATCTTTTTATCCATAGGTAGATACTAATATTCATACTTCAATACTATTATTATAAATGCAAAAGAATGTCTGTCTTTCTGTCTATTTGCAAGGTTTTTGCGGTCCACCCTTTACATCGATTTGGACGAAATTAGATACAGAGATAGCCTGCATCTCGGGGATGGGAATATATAATTAAAAGTGAAGAGAGAAGAAATAAAAGATTTATTTCATTGCCAAAATATTTAAATTACATGCTTTTGTTTGAGTGATTCGCTTCACTTAGGGTCCAAATATCCCTTTCATAATTCTTTAAAATAATGTAGAAAATAGAAGTGCGGATCTTGCACGAAAAAATATTATGTATTATTAATTTTAAAATAGATATTCAAAATTTTAAATATTAGGTACAATAATATGACTGTTACTTTTGGTTCAAAGTAAAAAGTGGCTAACCCCAAAAAAATTGTTAATCAGTCATTGGCAAAAAACGTGGGATGTCTGAAGTTTCTAAAAAAAAAATTATTTTGGTCATCAGTTTTTCAAAAATCTCATGTTTTGTCGATAACTCAAAAACTATTTTTTCTGGTTAGCTTTGTAACAAAAGGACGGCACATAGATCAATTCAACAAAAGTAAACATCTGAACGACATGACAATTTTAAGCCATTTTAGTGACGTGGTCTATCTCAAAAACTAAACTTCATATTTAGGAATATGAAATTGTGGTATATTATGTACCATATTACACTTTATTCAAACAACAAATGCAGAAAACAACGGTTCTATAAGTAGTTTGTAAGCCGTGACCAAAGCTTAAGAGGGCTCTCTCCGTCACTCGCTTCATACAAACGTAGTTCCAATTTCATTTGAATATTAATCAACCAAAGTCCATGAAATTTTGCAGACATATTCTAGAAACTAATATCTATGTCTGTGGTTTTCCATTTTCCAGATTTCTGTTAAAATATTCGGTTTCAAAGTTACGCGGTCTTAAAAATTTACATACAAATTTTTGAGCCCCTGTAATTTTAAAACTACATATTTTTAGAAAAATCTAAATCACCACAGACCCAGATATTAGTTTCTAAAATATGTCTGCAAAATTTCATAGACTTTGGTTGCTTAATATTCAAATGAAATTGGAACTACGATTGTATGAAGCGAGTGACGGAGAGAGCCCTGTTAATTATGTACGGAACCCTAAAAGAGCGAGGCCCGACTCGCAATTCGCTGGTTTTTAAATTTTGTATCTAGACAGATAATATGTTCGTAATTACTTAGCATTATTAATTACGGTCTGTTTAATATCGAAGAACACGTAAATTAAGACAATACATAGGTTATTACAAAATTAAGGGCGATTCATGATCATGCAACATCAAGGATGTGGTGTACGATTATTGTACTTACATTAAGGATTTGTGAATGAATAGATTATACATTATGTTAATACCCAGGCAATCTATCCTATCAATCAAAATAACTTCGAAAACCCGAGGCGAATCGACTAAAAAGGATAAGACTATGATATAATTGATTAGGCTGTATAATTTTAGTCTGTGCCTTTACCAAAAGATCTTTTAAGTACAATAGGCATGTTTTCAGACATCGCTCTTTCACTACAACTTAATTCGTAGAGCTTATGCTACGGAAAGGTGTGCCTACGACATTATCGATGTTCCTGAATCCTGATCCTGAAGAATACAGACTGATGGACACGGATTGGATTGGGCATTCCGATCCAATCCATCAAGCTGTGGTTGTCTGTTGCTGGACATACCTATAGGCATTTTCAAGAGCGACATACACGATCCGCCGTTTTCTTTATCCACACACTTACTTCCGCTACCGTCTTCAGGTCATCGGTCTAGCGAGCTGGAGCTTGTCGGTACGCGGTCTCCACTCTGGAACACATCTGCCATCGGATCTGTGCGACAGACATGGCTTGCCCACGGCCACGTCGGTTTCCTAATCCTTTGAGCAATGTCGGTCACTTTTGTTCTACTGGATTGGCCTCTGTAGCCGAAATTTGATTGTGAGGAATATTTTTCATTCATTAATGCTAATGCTAATGCTATGCATAATGCTAATGTTGGAGCTCACCCACTGCCACTTCAAGCTTGCTACTCCTTTGACCTAGGTCGGTCACTTTTGTTCTTCTAGATTGGCCACTGTAGCTGAAATTCGGTCGGGATAAACTTTTTTAATGCATTCATTCTTAGGTAAGTATGCTAATGTTATTGGAGGTCACCCACTGCCACTGCAAACTTGCTAATCCTTTGAGCTACGAGTAAGTCGGTCACTTTTGTTCTTCTAGATTTGCCGTCGAAGCCGAAGTTCGGTCGTGGGTAACATTTTTCATTCATTAATGCTTAGGTATGCGAATGTTATTTTTGGAGGTCAACGTGATCTACCCGTGTGCAGATTAAATAAGCCAGTTGGTTAATTGAGCGGGTGGTCTCCGCGCCGCTACTCTCGAACCGTAATCCTTTGAGCTACGAGTATGCCGGTCACATTTTTCTTCTAGATTGACCGCTGTAATTGAAATTCGGTCGTGAGGAACATTTTTCATTCATGTGCGAATGTTATTTTTGAAGGTCAATGTGATCTATCCGTATGCAGATTAAATGAGCAAGTTGATTACGTGAGCGGGTTGTCCGCGCACCGCCAGTCTTGACCATTTCAGCTTGATAATCCTTTGGGCGACGAGTATCTCTATCGTTATCTCGTCGTGAGGAACATTTTTCATTCATTATTCTTAGGTGTGCGAATGTTATTTTTGGAGGTCAACGTGATCTACCCGTATGCAGATTAAATAAGCCAGTTGGTTACGTGAGCGGGTGGTCCGCGCGCCGCCAGTCTCGAACCGTATCGCGACTCGCGCGCACTTTCGCTATCGAACACCGCACTTCCGTACAACCCCACACTTTGCAACCGTTCTTATTGTTACGACAATTGTTTTAATTCCGGAAAAAATAGGGTTTTTTTAAATTACGGTCAGTTTTAAACTCGCATTTTTTGCCGTTGACACCCATTGATACGGATTATATTCGACTCTATTATTTCAAACGTCAAATGTATTGATAGTTCAGATAAAAGTGTTTGTTTAAGGCTATTTATAGCGCGACTAAAACCATAAAACAAAATAAGAAGAAGAAGAATATATTACATTCATCAAGTATTTTTCCGTCAATATTTAATGATTATTAAACGTTAAATATGACAGTATATACCTACATAATAAATTGTTGATCTAAATGATCAAACTTACTGTTTTCTTAAAATGAATTTGAACTAAAACAACATTTTGAATATATGAAACTTGCATTCGTTTCGTTAAAATGGATATTATTTGACTCTATTTTAATTTAATGGCAAACAATAATAGTGCGAGTGTAATGTGTTTTATTGAATTAATAAAATACATAATTATTAGCTTTGCTCTGTCAAATGAACATAAACAATCGGCAAATTCTAATTAACAACATACATTTGTACATAATTCGCGATAGATTCTTTATCTCTCATCTCATTCAATACAACTTAATCCAGATTCGGGCCAGTTGTTGTTTATTAAACAATCGATTTGTATTATTGCAATCGTATATCGATAGTGATGATTTGAATTCGTTTCTTAAATCTAGATTAAATCGACTGTAATTTTAAAAAGTGAACGTTGGATTTTGAATTGTTGAAAGACATCTGACTAGTCATTAAAATTTGGATATCGGACAGTGGAACGGTTTTGACTTTGAAGGAGGAAGGACTTTTGTCAAAAATCGCCAAATATTAGTGGCAATAGTGTGTGACTTTTGTGCTGTAGAGACTGTTTTGGATTTCTACATAATAAATAGTGTGAACTAGTCAAATAGATGTGTATAGTGCGTATATTTTGAGATCTCACTCACCACTTTAGGTCGATATGTGTCAACCGTCAATGTCAAAAGTACGCTTCAACTTTAAATTAAGGCCTAAAAACGTACTTTTGACATCACAGTTGATAGATAGAGCTAAAATGACGAGTAAGACCTCAAAATGTATACATTATTAGATAGAACTTTGCGTGATTGAAGAACAAGTTTCATAATCAGTTAACAAAGTTTTATTATTAAACAAAATATTTCTGAATCAGTTTTAAATATTGTAGACTAAAAAAGTGCAGTGCTCAAAACAGTTATAGGGAAGGAGAGGGACTTGCAGTGACTTAAGTGTAGTGTCGTCGTGTTAGTGACAACCCAGGAATATGATAGTGATCCTGGCGTTCATCGGTGTACGATTCGCCCTCTATGTGTCCCGGCAGAGTGGGCGAGCACTCGCGAACGAGTGCTACACAAGAAAGTAAATATACTATTGTTTACCATTGATATGCAAAAACCCAAGATAACATGTCTGATGCGATAAAATATGTCAGAGAAAAGTAGTTGCTCAAAATTGGTGGTTACTAAACGACAAATCGTAAAGCCCCTGGCTTACATTGGTACAACGCGCTCGGCAATGCACCCGACGAACATGTGTAGGGATGCTTGGCATAAATGCCGCGTGCGATCACTGCTGACAGGGTCGTCGTCTGGCTTGCTAAAGTACTAACATTAATTAGTAATTAGCAAGCCAGAAAATACTACATATCTATTTTGTGTTGGTAGTTGGTACTCACATCAAGAGATGAGTACGTTGCAACAGCGTTTGTACGTTGGCGGGCACTTGCCGAAAGCTTTGGGCCAACGTGAACTGGAGGCTTTAAACATGGGAGATATATCTCACTGTCGCGTACTTTGTTGTGAGTTTTTTGCACCCAAATGGACTGATTCTAATATTATGGTTTCTTTTGTTTTCTTCTTTGTTGCTTTAGTCTGATGACGATTTGGAGCTTACGGCACCAGACGTAATTTTATACTTGTTATCTGAGGTTTTTGTATCAATGATATTTATCTTTTACTGTTACGTTACATGTGGTTGTTACTTGTTACATATTTTATTACACAACTTTTTGTCCGTAACTTTACACCATTATGGAGAGAGTGTTATCGGTTTCGTCACTAAATGTACTATGTAGGTATAATAATAATGTAACTATATACACATTTAGTAAGAAATATGTATTTTTTGTCACGGAATACGAAAAAAAAAATTGTTTTACGGAACGCGGTTTTTGTCTATACATATTATGAAGCAATTAACGAGTTGAGTTTTGTCATAGTTTTATACTTACTTTCGAAGTTACGAGATGTTCTGTGTACTTGCCTCCGCTGCAATTTACACATCATGTAATGTCAAAGTTTAATTTTATGTGATTTCCGCGTTCTAATGATTTTTTGTGGTCATTGTTTGAGCAGTATTAACAAAGTAAGTAACGCCGGACTCTTGTATATTTATAATGGAAATCTCTCACGATAGTTTAAACTCTAACATTAATAAACTTCCTCGCCATTTGGGGGATGTTATACTATCAATACCAAGAACAGCCGGATTCATTGCAATATCAAGTATTGCGTGATAATAATATTAATAAAGTAACAGGGTCATCAAAGATAGGTACGTACAAAAATTCTAAAAAAAAATTTCTACACTTCTACACTTCCCACTTTGTTCTAAAACCATTGTTTCATTTGCATTCGCATGCTCGCGTTAATTTCGTTAATACTGGTACAAGTACGCCGTTTTCATGATGGAACAGTATTTATATCTACTAGCGACCCGCCCGTAGCTTCGCTCTCGTAGTAATTTCAAAAAATCCAGCCTTATCCACTGGTTTGGGCTAGGTGTTGATGAGTCAGTCAGGTTAATATCATTTAGTCAGTTTATATTTTTAAATGTAAAAAATATAGATAGATCCCAACAAAAGGTTTATTTAAACAAATAACTCGAAGTATTTGCGTGCTCAGCGGACCTTCACCCTACCACGAAGCGAGGTAATGTCAGTTACGTGCAGTGTCAGAGTCAAAACTAAATAAATCATAACTTCATAACGGTAAATAACTATCAGTTTTTTATTTTAAAAAAATGTCAAAAAATAAAAGGCATGCACTTCTTTATTGATTCTCTCGTTGCTCTTTGCATTGGCCGTAAAAGTAAGTGATTGGTAGGTACTTTAAGAAACTCGATAACGAAATTGTTTCTTCAAACTTTCAAAGATAATGCTGAATATACTTCATTGTTTTAAGTTTCTACCATTTATTGTTTTAAAGTAATCTTTAAAGCAATGGTCAGTCGTGTCTCAATATTAATCAATATTTTATGATGTAGCTGTAGCGTTTACACAACAAGACTTAATTATTTATTGGCAGAATCAAAAAATCGCGCTATTTATTAACAATCAGACCTTCACCTAAGATCGATAAGCCAGTCCAACCGTTCACACGCTTACCAGTTACCAAAAATCAAAAGTGAACGTAAAAAGGATGAAATTAAAGACAATCAGGACAAGGCTAGAATAACGTATTAATGTATCGCTTACTAGAAGGTACCGAAATTACGGAATGCTACGGGCCTTGGGGTCTGGATTGAGGCCGACATCTCGGCGTAGAGGTCAATGAAATGTCGAATATAATTTTTTTCTATCACGCGAGGTTGTCATCCGTTTTGCGTGATGTAATTTAGAATCACAGATGCAGAATAACTAGTGTTATGTCACATGCGTTTTCATTTCCGTTTGCAAAAAGCCTATGTAAAAACTAAGTAGGTACATTTCTGTCTGTCTCGGGACTAGATGATGTTCATTGACTCGACAAAACTAAAACAATCGAAAACCATCTCGGTTGTTTTGTGGAAGAACCAGAGAATCGTTGACTCAAATGATAAAATATCTTAATTGCGATTATTTCGTTTATTGAAACGTTCCAAAATTGCGCATCGCTGATCCGATGAAATGCTAGAATATCAATATCCAAGGAAATATAAATCAAGCTCAAAAATGGTACCATGCACAGCACAGCTTACCACCATAGTCGGAGCTCACAAAAAATATACCACGTAGCCCATTGGCAACCTTGAGCGATACTACGACGTTGAAGAGACGAAAATTCTCAATATAATTTGACGATCAATCACAAAAGAGTGTGATTGTTGAAAGAAACTTCCTTTATAGCCGTCATGAGTTCGGTACATTTCTTTAGATATTGTTATTCGTAGATTATAAGTGTCAACTCTTGGCGATCTCACCTGGTTGATCTCAAAATATACTGCGGTCTCTGATTGTACCTACGGTTTTCTTTATATTAGATCGCCTAGATTCTCTGAATTAGAATCAGGTTTTGAATTTAATAGACGACACTGCTGTATAAAACTAGCCACAAAAATTTCCATTGATAGATAAGTATGGCAATTTGCACGGAATTATTTATTACCTGTAATTTTGAGTCGTTTGGATACGAGTAGGTATACAATTTAAGTTTCAGTTCATGTTTTTGAATGTATTCATTTTGTTTAAAAAATTAGCTTTTATTCGTGACTATATCTGCGTAGGTTTATTTTTTTTTAAGTGAAGTGTTTACGGAATAATAAATAATTATTGATATCTGTTATCTTTAGCGAGTTATCTTTGTGCTTTTCGTTGAAATCTGCCAAGAACTAAAAGTTGAGACGTAAGGAACTTGCGGATTTATAATATTATTATCGATTATGTACCTAATTGTTTTTTACAGCTCATAAACATTTCGGTAACTGAGCAAAAAGATTTCAAAGAGTAAGCTAATAAATTACAAGGCAAATATAGTGAATGGATATGCCTTTCAGTTAATAAACCGTATATGGTTTCAGCTGAAGTCAACAATTTTGTATAAAAAATTATAAAAAACTTTGTATAAAAAAAGATGCAATATTGTGAATTCATTGGATTATAAACTTTGCTTTACGGTTAGGTAGTTACAATATTTATAAGGAAAGGCGATTCGTTTCTTTATAAGGCAAGTCGACTTGCCGTTTTCCAGTCTTTCCCATACATTTCTATCCCATTCTATTTCATCAACTTTCATATCAAACCATATCAATGTCTGTTACAAAATGTTTCTTATGCTTTATGATTTGATATGCAGTTGATGTGAGGCAGTAAAACTAGACAGGGCCAACTAGAGGTCAAGACGTTTAAAATAAAGCTTGAAACACACAAAATACCAGGAATTTTCGAATAGATGTACAATCTATTTCCCCTTAGCTTGCTTAGGTAAACTAGTCAATTTGGAAACGTTTGAGCGACATACTATGCACGGGGCATAATACTTTCTTACGAATTAACTATGAGACCGTGATACAAATGAAAAACCAAAGTTTAGATGAGCAAAGTGCATTGCTTACGCATTTGTTAGATCATGTTTGTTTAAAAAAATAGATTATAATATAAAACATGACACAGAAATACCGCCACAGGCATCATCCTTTTCGGGACTTCCGCGTGGATTTAGGTTTTTTAAATCCCATGAGAACTCTTTGATTTCCGGCACAAAAGGAACCTTTAAAAGCTAACTGACAAGCAGATGGATACAATTTTGCTTTTATAATATTTGTTAGGATATATGTTTCATACAAAATTCAATGTTTTCTCCCGCCCTACAAGGCTATAAAAATACTCCCGCGCCGGCTTATGTGTGGTCAGTGCTTTAATATTTAAAATTGCTAAGTTATAAATATTAATGATTATGATCAGAGCCCAGAGGTTCTTTTTTATTTGCTTCTCAGTTATCATAACTAAAATTAATTGGGTGTATAAATTTTCATTTTTGTAAATTAGTGGAACCGGATGGTCGAAGGGCACTGTTATTAGCTATCTAGTCGTAAAAAAATTCCGCGATAATCTCGTGTGAGGAATTTCAAATCGAGGTTGAAATTAAAAATGTAAATTTACTTTTATTAAAAAAACATATTTTACAATTAAAGAAATATAGTGATGTTGAGAATTTATAGTAGCAGAATAATGACTCTCTACATCGCGTCGCCAGCTGAGTGTCTAAAACCATAATATGATGGTGGTATTAGGGCGGTTACGCACTCATCCGATCCCAATACGTGAAAATACGTTCCGAAGTAGTCATAGAACTATTTGTACGGTAGCTTGTGCACTAGATCCGACTTCCGTCTGATTTCTCTCCGTCATCCGTGAGAATATCTCGGATGTGCCTAGAATTCAAATTGGACTTTTCTCGTCGATATGTCAAAGATGTCCACTGAAGATCGGATTAGTGCGTAAGCGATATCCGAGTTCGGTTCGAGTTTTTTATATCCATGTTTTCATGGACTCGGATAGGATGAATGCGTAACTGTTCTTGGTTTTATATTTTGACGACATACTCATACATAGAGAGGTACTCTACTATCGAGTATGGTCACATTTTTATGCATGATATCTTGATCCGCAGACGGGCTACAAATCTCTTTTAGTGGCACTGTTGATCACGTCTACTCTAAGATCCTTATCAATTAAGAGAAACTAGTGATATATCAAGTGTGCCCGCTATTTTTGAACGTAAAACTTCTTCCGTACAGGTATTTGCGGACTGCGTACCTATTTTATACAAGGAATTGACAGTATCAAAAAAAATTAAGATAGGTAATACTATTAACACCGTTGTTTCATATTGATTTTCATAGTTAGTAACTTTTCTGAAAGATTACCTTTTCGTGAAAATTTTAATTTAATCCTTTTTGTACTTTAGAATGCGCTGTGCATTCAAACATATTTGCTGTCATTAACTTTACTTTAAACTAAGTAGTGGTGATGTACCGAATGTGCCCCCGATTCCTATGCCGTGTTAATGAAATCAAAAGGTGTTAAACGTGTTAGGTGTTTCTTTAAACAAAGAGGCCAGAGCAAGCCCCTGCAGTAATTTTAAAGTAAAGATTTTTGTCTTGTCATTTTTTGGGTTCCGCACTTCAAAAGGAAGAAAGGAACCCTTACAGGATCATTTTGCTGTCTGTCCGTCTGACGTGTCTGTCAAGAAAACCTATAATGTCCTTCCGGTTGACCTAGAATCATGAATCATTTGGCAGGCAGGCGTGAATTTACGGTAACATCACAAAAAAAATTTAAATGTATTCACGAAAAAAAAAAACAAATATAGATAGTGCAGTTCGTCATTAACTTGTAGTGTTCTACACAAAAGTTTTAGGTGTACCTTGTATGATGGTACGGAACCCTTCGTGTGCCAGTCCGACTCGCACTTCGCCGATTTTTTAAAATTTGTACCTTAAGAAAGAAGAAGAAAAAAACAACAAAAAAAAACTTCCATAAAGAAGTTTGCCTATCCGAAGTCTTATAATATTTTTGTTTTATGCAAACAGCTGCTTTTACCTGAATGATCTATCAATCTTTAAAGTTAAAAGATTAATTTTAATAAGCGGCTGCATCAATCAAACCCAATATAAGAATGTTATGCTGCCAAAATTATAATGGTCACTATCGATCATAGTTAAAGAGTCGAAAAACTGGTTTAAATTAGGACTTCCTCTTTTCGCCGGTTACCTGTTTTAGAACCACTTTGGTCATTAGTTTGTACTTGATACCTATGTTATTATCAAGTTTTTCTCTCAAGAAATTTTATTGGTAGCAGGCAGGAGTTGTAAAGTTGGCGGTGTTACATCCTCATGCATCGGAGAGTATATAAAAGGCGTCAGACCTGCGCCTGATCTTTTTCCGGTCGTGTTGGATTGCCGTCCCATAAAACCATGAGTATGAGGGAATGGAAGAGGTGCATCATTTTGTTTTGTTTGCAGTAAAATTATTCTTAGCATCGATTTAACTCCTTGTTTCTAATTCGGACCGGTGGGAAACGTCCTGCCCGCATCAGTTTTCCCCTCAACTTTTAATATACCTATGAAGGAAACTTCGAGTCAAGAGTGAATTGGAATCTCTTAGGCGAAGGCGCTTCATCTTAGTTTGCATTATCACTTGTTGGAGGTCTCATTACAGCCAAGCGCTAGTCTATAAATTAAAACAAAATACCTCTTGCGTAGCTGAGATTAGACGCCGTGGGAATCCAGACAGGAGATCATTAGTATTAAATAAAGGTAGAATAGCACCAGTGTCAGTTATCCACTAAACTACCATATACTTTACCATGCTTAGTCCAATAATAATCTCTTGTGTATTAGCTTCTAATGGCCCCACAGACAAACAATGTTATACTTAGAAATGAAAATGTCACATATTGCTTGCAATTTACGTAAATGTATGTTAATGATGATGACGATCATGTAAATAAGAAATGAAGCGGGAAAAATACGTTCAGATAGATCTCAGACAAATGATCAGAATGAAAAGGAAATGAGCATTAACTTTCACGATGTTTTCTACATATCCTCAAAGACACGTCTTACGCTCGTTTCACTCCAGCACTGGAGCATCGTCAGAAAATGTTGACTCCGCATTCCGCTCACAAAAAGCAGTCCACCAATTTTTAACCCTCGACCCAAAAAGAAGGGTGTTATAAGTTTGACGTGTGTATCTATGTATCTGTGTATCTGCCTGTGGCATCGTAGCTCCTAAACTAATGAACCGATTTGAATTTAGTTTTTTTTTTGTTTGAAAGGTGGCTATAAAATATGAAAAATATGATCCGTGTGTATTTAGGTTTTTAAAAATCCAGTACGAACTTACGACGTATGAGTTTAATTTCCCGGGATAAAAATGTCTATGTACATCTCCGTAGTATGAGCTTTGGGATGCAAAATTTCGTCATAATAGTTTAAACCGATGGTCCGTGAATACTTGTAGATAGACAGACACACTTTTGTATTTAAAATATTAGTATGGATAGAACCTCTCGATTTTTGGGTTGAAGCCATTGAAAATAATCGCCAGATCCGGTCATCAGACAGGTCTTTGATTTTAACCGCTTGAATCGATATTATAATTACTCCTGCGTTTTCAAAAGCTTCAATTAAGCATTTCAATGGACAATGTGTAACGAATGATATTGTTGGTTTTAGTAATCGAGTAACTAACAGTAAAGAAATTTCTATTGATAAGATAGGTTTTAAAAAATCGACAGCAGTCTATAGTACTATTTCTTTTCTTTGTGATATATTTTGAAGTAAGCAATAAATAATGGCACTTAGTTTTCTTAGCTCATTTTTCTCATCTTACATCTCATAATATTATAGATAGATATAGTAGCCTAATAGGTGCACAAGTTGACGCCCTTAATTGTATTCAAAGAGACGATTCGCAAGGGCTGCTATAGCATCGAATCGCATCGTAGTTAAGATGTCGTAGAGGCACAGTTCACGGCATTTAGGAAACTTGTAACAAAACGTCGAGGCTTTGACTATGAATCGCCTATTTTCTTTGATTCACGTCACCAATATAGCCTAATATTTCACATATCGTCGATTCAGGATCAAACCGAGAGTTCCCTCTCTATACTTTAGACTCTAGACTATACTTTGTCTAACTAAATAATATGATTAAGCATAGAGTCTAGATTAATTCATTTAAATTCAAATTATATGTATCTGGATTCAAAAAATCTACTTAATTTTAATTCGCACACCGCGTAAAAACTGACTTTTAAGTGCGCATTAACTTAATTACACACTTTCCTATTTTTTTTCGTAAGTATATTCCGAAATTCGTTTGAAATATTTGCATAAAATTTCGAGGTGGGTACACGTCCTCGTTTAAGCCTTGGCAAGCTAAGATAATTGCAAAAATTAATTAATTTCGCATTTAATTAATTAAGTCAAAAGTCTAAGTGTACCGGAACCTCGGTACATAAGCTCTGCCGATTCTATAAAAATATCGCGCATAACAGCAAAGTCCGCAGGAGCCGCAAAATAAAACCTAAGCACAGCCTACAGAGATACTTCACAGTAGGGATGTTATGGATATATAATTTCGGATCCGGATATGGATATGGATATTGGTAAAAAATAATATCGGTTTCGGTTACGGTTATGGATATTAAATTATTTCGGATTATCCGATAGTTTCGGTTACGGATATTAATTTTTTAAGGAACTGTAAAATGTGAACTGATGAAAGTGTCGCATTCCAGCGGAGTGCACAGTTAATTCGTACGAGTGTAGTATTTAGTTAGACTCCGCCCTATCCGAAACTATCCAAAACTTTTATTACGGATTCAGTTACGGTCACGGATATGTTTTTATTTCGGATATCCGATAGTTTCGGTTACGGATATGGATATCCATAACAACACTACTTCACAGTCGATCGACAGAGACGTCTATTACGCGATAGGTTGAGATGGCAATCGGAATGGGGACGCCTCGCACACCCACACAGCCCCCGCCTGATACCCCGATTGCCATCTCGACCTGTCGTACATAGAGTAACTCTGCGTGGTGACAGAGGCAAGACAGAAAGGATTATACCGACCGGCAGAGTCGGCCGGTTAGTATTGGATCAGTCGTCGATGAATGACCTGGACTTTGGATTTATCATATTGTTTTAGGGCTAAAATTGCTTATGTTTCTCTTTACTGAATTCTTTAGGCTTGAAAGAACCTCTTCAAAATGATTATGTATCCTAATTTCGAAGGACATCACAATACAACCTACTAGCTGATTCCCGCGACTTCGTCCGCGTGTGGAATGAAAAGTAGGCTATGACACTAGGTATTTTACTTTATCCATTATCCTTGCAAAAGATTATATCGATCCAGTGATCTGTTGCGGCGTGATGGAAGGACAATGCAACAAACACACACTTTCACATCTATAGGTAATATGGGTATAATAAATAGTCATGCAAACAAGATAGTTTTATTTGGTTTTATTTCAGTAATGTTGTTGTGGTTGTATTCAATTTTGGGCGAAAACTAATTCACTAAAAATATTGTGTAGTATGAAAAACTTTAAAGTTTCTGCGGTCCAGTGCTTCAATCATCGGAGCGTATTGGTAAAATTTTCCATTACGTAGATTTATCTCACGCGAACAATTTCTATTTCATTTTAACTTTCGATCTACGAAAAGGGGTATAAAGGAAACATTTCGAATGTAAGTAGTTGAAATTCACGCTCAGTCGCTCACGCAACCTAGTCAATAGAAATAACTTTGTGTACCCTACTAGCTTTTCTTAAAAAAATTATGTATTTAGGCAACGTCCATCTTGACAGCTTGACATTTGTCAATTGACATAATATTAAGAACCTAACGGTTATCTAACCTTTTTTCTACAAGAAAACTAGAAAAGAGCTGATAACTCTTAAACGGCTGAACCAATTTTTTTGGATTATAGCTAAGAACACTCTCGATCAAGCCACCTTTCAAACAAAAAAAAGTAAATTAATATCGGTTCATTCGTTTAGGCGCTACGATGCCACAGACAGATACACAGATACACAGATACACAGATACACAGATACACAGACACACAGATACACAGACACACAGATACACACGTCAAACTTATAACACCCCTCTTTTTTGGTCGGGGGTTAAAAAATAACATGAACACTTTCTTGTTAAGTAGGTACTACACATTACAAAAGAAATAATATTAGGCTACTTATACAAAAAGTGCACTAAACTTTTTATATAAGTGCATGTTACTTTTTATACTATAAGTGGCAATTTATAGAATGTGAACGGTAAAAGCACTTCACGCTCTTTCTACATTTTGACAAAATAATACAAAAGTTACGAGTAAGTATATTTTTTGTTACTCGTTCGTACTAATTCGTAAAAAATAAAAAATAAAATGTAATCGTGTTGCTCTAATATTCGTCAAATCTCAATTGATTAGGATATTTCATTTTTCCCATATTTCATTTGAAAAAGTGACTATTTTGAGTTGAGTTTTGAGAAAAGGCTTTGTCCTACTTAACGATCTTATAAAAATATTTTAGAAGGACGGAACTTCGCAAAGGACCAGTACCATTCACGATCAGTGGTATAATTTAGTAAATAACCTTCAAACATTTGTGGTAATTATACATTTAGATCGGTTATTTTTATTATTTTGTACTTTGTACAGTTAAAATGGAAATCAACATAGGCCACATATTTACTCTGGTAGGCTCGGGTACTCAGCGTGTGGCACTCCACATTTTTATTTGCTTATAGAGTTCATGTTTGCTCCCACGGACGCTTTACACACAACGAGATCATTTGTCAATACGGCAATATAACTTGACATTGATATCTGCGTTTCTAACAGGCGTTCTTACTTTGTATTGAGAAGTTGTGTTGATAGCTCATCTTATTTGTAAAACCTTTTGATTCGTAAAATGCGAAACTATCTTCGGGCCGCCACGCGCCGCTGAAGGGAATAAAAGTTCAACTTATAGTCCTAATAGCTTGCTACGTACTACGAGTATTATTGTTTTAACATCAGACATGATATTTTTAGAGAATAAAAGTATAACTGAATTAGAAGCTTCCCTTTTTTTCGGTTAAAATATTCCTCCATCCACACTTCTGGATGAAAAACGTAATATTATTAAACGTAAATTAATTGTAAACTAGCAAAATAATTGTTTTTTGTATACCATTGAAGTTCATTTTGAACCAGATCAGCTCTTTCGTAAATAATAAGCAGTGAGGCGAGTTTATGTTATATAGATACAACTACGTAGATGCTTAGAACGGCTACGCACTCACCCGCTCCGAATCCGTGGAAATATAGATGTAAAAAACCCGAGCCGAATTCTGATAGGTATTATGTATCTACTTACGCACTAATCCGATCTCTGTTCCAAATCGAAGCTATTCAGTGGACATCTTTGACATATCTATGTCATTTATGTCCGATTTGGATCCGAGACTCATGATGAAGTGCGTAACCGCCCTTAGTTATAACTTATATTAGACAAAATAAATTGAAAGTTGTTTTCAAGTTCGGTTATGGGTTCTTTCTTTTTGAAGTCTGTCTTTCTAATTGATCATGTTAAATTTCAAATCAATGAATTTTATTGAGCGAACATTTAGAATAACTGGTATCCATTGCAAGCCATCAACCATAAAACCTTATCAAACTGGTTTCTTCATGAATTATTAATTGTGCATTTCAATAGTTTTTTCGCGTCGTTGTAAGCGATTGATTTTAATCGAATGATGAATCGATTAATTATGACGTGGATTTTTAAGTTTGGTTCAATTCGACGTGTAGAAATTTATTTTCTAAGACCCGTGCTTGAGTTTTCATAGATCTCTTATAACGTGATTTTGCCATCAAGCTCTAGTACCTATTTCTTCTCTAACGGCTGAAATTAATAATAAATCAATCCGATCTGTATTCTGTCGATAGGTTACTAAGCAATGTTGTTACTTATCTAAAAGTGCATGTTCTTATTTGATTATAATATTAACAACGTCGTTAACTTATCGTCAGATTACGGATATATTGATTATTATTATTGGATTACGGTTAGATTTCGACCTAAAAAATAAAAATATGACATCAGTCACAATCCGAGTTTACCTGGGTGTTCGCTCTTCTTTCCTTATTGGATTTCAGTGCGCGTTTCACTTTTCATCAACATTAAGTACCTTACCTATTAATTTGAAGAAAATGGTAAGCCGATCGGTGAAATGCCGGGGCGGGTTAGCTTGTCTCCCTGTATTGGAACTATAGGGAGAACAGTCGTACCTTGTAATTTTCACATTTCAAAAGTTTATTGTGAGGATATGACTTATGTAATATTTTATTGAATGCAGTAGGTGAATCCTCCTAAAAGTAAAAGCTATTTGGCATGGAAGTGTTAGACTGACAACTATAGGGTCTAATTTGTGGTTGTAAAGTAGTTGTGCAACAGACATTTTCTTAGCAAAAAACGAATAAAAGCATCGTCACAGTGGATGCTTCACACTACATTGCTAACGGATTCGCTCGCGTGACAAGATTTTCGTCGTGTTTATCACTATAGCTCTACAAGTCTACAAGTTACAACCCATTGTGGTACTTCGTTTTATCATTCCACTTAGGCGTTATTTATTGCGATAATTTATTCTGCTTGTTGACTTTTGACACGCATTCGCATGTTAAGCCCCCAGTCAGAGTGAAATAGAGTGAGGGACTCTTGATTTGATCCTTAATCGACGATATGTCAAATATTAGACTATGTTGACGTGAAATCATAGGAAAATAGGACTATAATAATACCATTTGACACCTGCCAATGACGTCGACGCGACGCCTCGTGAACTGTGGCCCAGTTCAATTTAGCTCAACCCTCAACGCGATATTTGGCATATTATAGGCACAGTTATAGGCATAGGCACGCAAGTCCAGGCGCGTGATGTCCCAAACGTGATGCGTGTTCTCCGTGTTTTTGTTTTCAGTAAACCAATTGATATCAACGGTAATTCTGGAATAGAAATATCTTGTATTCTAATAAACTTTTTCAAGCGCTTTAAAATCGTCAAATGAATTAACCATTAGCTTGACATGTCCTGGTTACCTTAAAAAACTAGCAAGAAATTCGCCGGATGCTCTTTTCAAATATTCAATTTTAGATATGCCAAGCAATTGCAGTCTCGCGTTGCTGAAGCGAGCTGCAGTCAATAAAAGAGTGTTCCTTTATCACTTACATAATCTTCGATTCTGCAATACCTACCTACTCTATCTCTTTCACTAGTTCGCTAATTTTTGACGTAAACATATGAATATTTTCTTCTATTATCGAGTCACCCTAAATAGGGCTTCTGTCCGAATGTTTGCGTAACAGTTACAAACGGTGAAAGTATCTGTTTAGTTTTCCATTTGCGAGCGCTTACGAATTTGGAGCAGCGAAAATGTACCTCAATATTTTTAACACCTTTGATTCAGTGGGTACATGTAAAAAGTGAAAAGAGGTGATGTCTTTTTGTGTGTACAACTTTTGAGCTGAGTGGTCTACATAAAGAGCCTAACTTCTGTTCCATTTTCGCATCTTTCACCGCCACACTTATTGGGAGGTCCTTTAGATATTCAAGGTCTATTTCATGCTTTTTGCTTATGAGTCACATTTTATGTTGTTAATCCTTTGTCATTATTCATTAAATTAATGTTCCAAGCTATGGAATCGAATATATAGAAAGAAATGGACATATTTTAGGTATCCACATAGTAAACTGAAACCTCCCTAAAATGTTTTGAAAATTAACTTGAAATTTTGAAGGGAATAGGAAATTCCAAATATCAAATATTTGTAATTTCTATAATATAATATGCAGACGTGAAAAATTCTTGAACTAGAATAATAGTCGACTTGTTTACCGTTAAGCTCTAAGCATTAATAATGTTAATGATTCAAAACTAATTTTATTTCCCACACAAAACAACTTTCATATTCACGCGAATTTATGCCGTTTGTAAAAGAACAGCACGCTCGCCCAAGAAACTGGTCCTAAATCTTAGGTAAAATCTCAGATTTTAGTAGATCCCACTTAGGTAAGTACCTACCAGTTAAAAAAATGATTATAAAGCTTGCCATACATAAACAGATTTTGGCGGGACATAAAAGAACGAAACATAACTACATATTTAACAATTATTACTCGTATATTCTCAGATTCGTAACGTTTTAGGTACATACTACAGCCGTTTTAAAACTATTTAACCACTTTTTGCACTAAAATGATTTCGTGTTTTTTTAACCATTAATTTCTATGCACTGTTAAGGAAATACAAAGAAATGCTTTTAGAAAGCTAAAATAGTACAGCGATTGAAGTGAGCATCATGCCAATATTGACTTACAAGAGCAAATATAGAGATCCAGTTAAAAATACGCGTACGCCAGTATGCGTAAATACTTACTTTTTCTTATTCATAGGAAATAAAAAATGTCACACGCCGAAAAGCAAACTAACTTGTGCTGTGTCAAGAGATCCACTCAGCAAAATAAGCTACGCATTTTCATTTCCTCAAGCAAATAGTAGCTTTTTGTGAAAAACTAGCAACATAAGCCTTTGCTATGTTAGTAACTTGGTATACCTAGTAACTAGTAAGTAGGTAGTTAGGAGTATACATAGCATTTAGCTTGATAGCGTTGAATTTCGTTGTTTGTAGAGAGCACCTTGTTAGCATAACTTTGATGTGTGAATGTCACGTGGATAAAAGTTTACATTTGTCTAAAAAAAGTGTTAGAAAGGACCTTCCTTATTGTTAGGGTAACTTTAATACGTCTTTATCGCTGAATATTTTCTGACTTTTGTTTCATTTTAATTATATTGTACTTAATCATGATTTCACCGTAATATGTACCTAATTAATGCAAAAATGTAAAACAAGAGTAAGTATTTATCATTGCCACTGTATTTGATCCTAACAAATGTAATTCACAACTTGCAATTTTTTTTATTTAAGAAAACACATTTTATTAAACCAGGGAATTTTAATTTCTGTGAAAATCAAAAATGGAAGAACGATGACGAACACATAGATTCACGCACCATTTATTCAATTGGATCCTTAACGAACAGACAGACAGACAAACAAACACTATTTTTATATAAATTAAGATAGATGTAAATAGACAAAAACACTCTATGCGTTGCACAGTCTTGTAAAAAATTTCGTTGACCGTCACAGACTATGTCTCTATGACATAATTTTAATAGAGACTACAATATTCTCATAATTTTCTTAATAATGAAGGACTTAATTTTTAGTCCTTGTGAGTTTAGTAGCATGACAAAGCTGTAACTGAAAACTTTATCATATTATATTTCAATATTTTTCTTATTAGGGCATTCTTTATAAAAAGGATGTTTCAGTGAAGCATAGAGTAGCATCTGCGCTTGTTTACCGGAAGAAGTCGTTATGTAACAGCGATCAGTGCCCCACGCGGTAGAATGTCGTTACCGCTAACGGCTTCACAGGGTGATGCTTTTGCGGCACTGTTGGTACAATGCAACCGATTTAAGAAGACTCAAGTCACAATCATTACTATGAGGTCTCACAGTGCTCTCGAACGCATATTGTGGATTTCACCAATCAGATTATTGAAAATTCACGTGACACGTGAATTAATCTGAAATAGCTTCAAAATATGTTACTCATATTATAGAACTACATTAGCTCTTGTATACATATTCAGTAATTTTTTTTTAGTGTTACTAAAGACGGTTTTTTTTTTTTTTTTTTTTTTTTTTAAATTAATGCTGTGAGTGTAATATTGTAAAGTAGTAAATTATATTTTATATATCAAATAATTCATAACTTTAATAATGATTTATTATAAAAATATATAATACACTATCATTAATATGATATTACCAGCAAGTCTTCATCGACGTAAATATAATCAATTTTTCTTATGCTTATTTATCTATAAGGCACAACAATAATAGCAAAACAAGTATACCATATCTTGCTAAACAAACTCAGTAACTGGATAAATAAACATAAACTGTAGAATCCTAGACCACTTCTTTATTCACGTACTTGTAGCTATAATACTAGATGCTATGCAATCGTAGAAATAATATTAGTAACCAAACACTCAACAACCACATGTAACGAACGCAAGTGTAACACTCGTCGTCGCACGTCGCCAATGCCCACACTTGCACAGATGCACCACGGCGGCAGTGGACCTCTCCGTCCCGGAATGGATGCACTACTTCGCCGCGGCGCTCTTCCTGCTGTGGGTCGTGTTCGGACGCCGACGGAGCAGCGTCCAAACTACTGTATCGACATGATTATGTACGTAAGCCTACACTTTTATGATAAAATATATCCCTTAATGAGGTAGTGATGGCGTCAATTTAGATGCAAGAGTAATAGGGATAACCTAATGTTACATTTGTATTAATGTATGTACTTGCAAAAATGACATATTCTTACAAAATTAATAAAAAGTACCATATCAAAGAAAGTACGGTATGAGACTAAAAGATTAATAAAATTGCGATTCGTAATAAATTGAATACTCTTTAACTAATTTCAAGACATCAATTTTTTTCCAAGGAATTTTGATACAAATTACTCTAAAATTGTTAAATAATTTATTTTAAATACTTAAATTAAATAGCTTCCTATGTTGGGACATTAAAACATGAAATGAAAAGGAAATTTTTTATCTGACCTTCTTAATTCGGTCGCATTACGTTGTTAAAAACAGAACACTCTGTATATACCTTGACTGACAAGTTGGCAAGCGCAATCTGTTGAATCTTTTACGTCACACTTTGTTATTTTAGTTCAGTCGCGGTGCGACCGCCTCGGCTGCAACACGATCAGCGAAAGAATGTTTGTAGTTACGTATAAGTTATCACACTTCACACTATCACACTAATATTTTATTAGGCGAGTGTGTTTGTGTGTGTGTGTGTGTGTTTGTTACACCTTTTTGCAAAAACCACTGGACGGATTTGGCTCCATTCCCAATTTCAGCCAAATCCGTCCAGTAATATCGTGGATTAGCACATAGGCTACTTTTTATCCCGGAAAACCAGAGTCCCCACGGGATTTCAAAAACCTAAATCCACGCGGATGAAGTCGCGTGCGTCAGCTAGTATAATATTATGATTTTTTATACCTACCTGTTCAAAACAGGTTTATTTTTAATGAGTAGGTATAGTATGTACTACGCTTGTTTTCTTAGACGTCCACTGCTGGACTTAGGTTTTGTGCAACGATTTGCACAGAACACAGCCTTGTGCTGCTTGTGCCCAGCCGCTTCCAGCGACTGGCTTAGAGATCATCGGTCCATCTACTGAGGGGGTCTCTCAACATTGTTTTTAGTGCGGGATCGCCGTTCTAGTGCCTTGGGATTAGTAACTTGGGGAAATGGGTCTTGAGCTTGCCTTCCTTATTCTCAGTTCTCAACTGTTGTTAAATGATGCAAGATATATCTCTTGCCTGAAAGATTTATGAAAGGTGTAGGACCAAATAATGCCTCTATTTTCATATTATTTTTCGTCTCATATTTTGCACAGCTAAAAATAACAGGGTTTTAATTTTCTTATACAGCAATAACTTTTGTACTCTAATTTAATTGATAATTTTTATTAACTGTTACAAAAATAACAGTGAATATATGTAACGTTAACATGCTATTTATTTATATTTGAAAAATACAATTAGCGCCATCTAGGTAAGCAGTTGCACATTGAAAAGCAAGCCAATGACCAAGTTTAAGATAATTCTCAAAGATGGCGCTCATAGCGTGATTGAAACTTTTAGAAAGGTCTCATAGAGGTCAGTGTAGTGCCTCAAAACTTGTAGGCTAAAACATGCGCAGGAGTGTTGAATCCCCAAAATTTTCTTACGACCTTTTGAGACATTATATCTAGGTAGTAACTAAAGCATCCTTACATTGCCAAGAAATACCAAGTGATGGAAGGAGATCACAAGGAGATCTTTATCTCCAAAAGGCTTAGAAAGCGACGATGCAGGTAATACATAGACAGTGAAGAAAGATAGGTACAACTAGAACTACATCCTACTGTATTCCTAGTTCAGTTTGAACATAGGTAGAGTTTTCCATTTTTAAGACCTGTTCGCTAGCAAGCTTGCAAACTTGAAATCTGCCTACTGGTGTGAAAGTGCATGAATAATCGGGATGGCATTACTCTTACCCTCGATATATGTACCTATATGCATTAGGCATAGGTCTATACTTATAAGTAGTAAGTCTTTGGGATAGGTTCATTCAATCTATACAAATAAATAAAAAGATTCCGACAAATTGAGAACCTCCTCCTTTTTTCGAAGTCGGTTAAAAATTAAACTGTCTGTCTCTGATTTCGAAATATGTATCTACTTAAATGTCTTTTGAACTTTAAAATATCATGGTAATTTGCACGTCCGTCACCAAAATTCAAACACCAATTTAAAATTTTGATATCCCTGTATTATTGCTGGACAAATTTTCGAAACGGCTGTACAGATTTCGATAAAACTTTTGTGGGCAAATTGAGAACTATGTGAAATGTATTCTAGGCTGTTTTTTATAACGCGAAAACGAGGAATTAATATCAAGTTTTTTATAACACTGGGTATCTGTACGATACCATACCATACGATACGATACGATATGGACGGAACCGTGTTAAGCAGACCTATCACCTTCTTTATAGATGACGTGTTAAATTATCTCTTAATCGCTCAAAAACTGATTGGTTGACTAAACACGTCGTATCCGTTCAGTAGGCGGTCGAAGTTGCGGGCAAAAGTAGTATTCTCATAAAATTGTTCTTATATACCTTCGATTGTACACAGCGTTTGACCACTCCTCTATCTTGTGCATCTAAATTTTACAAGCTCTTAGAAAGTTCCATTATGGAAATGTTGTGGTTGCTGATAAGATGCGGCTTACCGTTATTAGAGAGGACTAATCGCGGAGTTCATGGTTTCTTGATGAAAATTACAAAGTGAATACTTAATTCGTTACTCGAATAGGTTACAAAATTATAATTGCTAGGTGTAAAAAGTTCTTGGTTCTTATTAGGTATACAGCCTGACCAAAATATAAAAAACTTGGTCTGGGAGCGCCACTAGTATAATTATAGTCTATGTTCACTAGGTAAGTTCACTAAGTATAGTAAGTAAAAATTGTGACGTCAAACTTTGATATAACTTTTTTTAGTTTAAGCGATATTTTAAAAATGGTTATCAAAACTCAGAGGACTTAACGTATTTGGGTGACCCTGTATTGATTATCATTTAGAAATTACTTTTTTTCGACATAGAAAATACGGAATATTGAATTAGAGAAACTAAAGTGTCCAAAGTTTCATAAGAATCGGTTGGAAAAAGTATGTTATTAAAATTTTATAACACTGTTTGAAAACTTGAATTTTCACTAGGCTATGGTCAATAATGACGCTTATTTAGGAAGATATGCATTAGGCACTGAAAATTAACCTGACTCAATCGCTCAACCTCAGACTGCTAATGTAAATATTTACCTTTCATTGTTTATTTTGTCTAAGATTAGGTCACGACGCGCGACGCTGCAGTTTGTGGATGACGTCATTTCATTCATAGATTGCCGTTACATTGTTGTTAAAAAACAATTTATTTCATGAAATATTTTGGTTCTTCGAGCCGTATTTGATGCTAAAACTGTATGATATTGATGAAAAGTGTTAATTTTTAAGCGACAAGGGAGGAACGCTGTTGAAATACTTTTGTATCAAGAACCGACGTTATTTCAAACTAGATAAAAAGTTTGCCTGAGACTTCGTCCGCGTGGTTTTGGGATTTTTAAAATCCCGTGGGAACTTTGATTTTCCAGTATAAAAAGTAGCCTACGTCCTTCTCCGACGTGCAAGCTATCATTGTACCGCATAAGCAGATTGGCCGTGAAAAGGTAACAGACAGACATACACAGCTCTGATTTTCCAGCAGAGATATGACTGTCTGATAAATTTATGTTTTCCAGGATAAGAAGTAGCCTATGTCATGCGGATGCTGGCTATCTTTTTACCGCATAAATGGATATGCCGTAAAATGGTAACAGGCAGACAGAATGACAGACAGCCTCACTTGCACTTGCATTTTTAATAATATTAGTGTGGATTAACGTTATTTTGCTTGATTTTAAAATAAATACCATTGCATATTGTAAAACACATGAAGGTTATCCTATGCATGAATTGAGCAGGGAATTCACTTTTATTAATATATGAGTAGATATACCAGTAGTTACCTACAGGTAAATTATTCTTGTTATGTGTGACTTCATACCTTTCAGCGAATCTCTGTAGATTACAATCTCACGGGAAAAGTGCAACGTCGCTGTGGTGAAAACGAGCGTGCAACTCGACGCACGAATGCTCTCTCCGGGAATCGAACCTCGCATAAATCATACGCCTGTCACTTTGCGCTTACAAATCGCAGTTGCACCTCCGTGGGGTTAATTCAGCTTGTTCGAATCAAGTCCATTTGCTATAAAATGTCAGTTTTATGTCGGTTTAGTACAGGCATTGATGTCGAAACCGCCTGTGATAATTGAAGTATTTATTAGTAGACCAGTGCCGATATAATTTTTAGAGTAATAAAAATTCCTAACAGTAATACTAATGGTTGGAAAATGTAGTTAATGATGTAAGTTAAGGAAAAATTTACCCGACTGAGTAAAAGTCCCGGTGTTTGAGGGCGGGTATTCGTTTTTTGCTATTTGCGGCTAGTGTAAAAGTTGTAGATGATAAAATTGAAAACTTTCTTATTGGACATTATTCACCATAACCTCAAAATTATCGGAAAAAATGCAAAAACATCTCTTTCGTTTTTTAAATTTATGATATCGCATACAATTTTATATTTTCATGAGAAATCGGCGGAAATATTCTTTTTTATGAATAAATTTTATTCTTGATTATTACAATTTTATTCATGAATACAATTATTTTACCTTTAATTTTTATGCTTAAATAAAACACTTTGACGTGATAAATTGAAACAGTTTCTTTGGGGCACCAAAGTTTTGTACCTACACTAGCGGCACGCTATGATGGCCGGTTTGACACATTACAATAGTGATGTGGAATGTCAATTTATTCTCGAACAAAAAACAATTAAGTTTTGTTTTTGTACCTGATTAAATAGGTTTAATAAAACAAAAATGTATATGTTTATTTAATTTATTTGAACGAACTGAATATTTGAACGAAAATGAATATACATACTTTATATGCACACAAGAAACATCCATTCTTAACAAACATTCCATTTTTAAAAATTTATTGATATTTTTTTGCGATTTCAGAGGTTTGTCCACATAGTGAAAATTGTTCATATTCACAAGTACATTCACCCCTTAAATGGTGCAAACTGATTTTTCTACACTTGTATACATTTAAGAAATCAATTTAATAAATAAATTTTGAGTCCTAAACCTAAAACTACATTCGATAAAATTTATGAATCTCTGCACATCACTATCGTCAATAAAGTAATACAATTATTTCCTTCAAAGTCGTTATCAATTAATACGGAACTTCATGAGCGGACAAACGTCAAACCGGCCATCATAGCGTGCCGCTAGTTTAAATAACATAATACTTGAGACTATGAATGAGGAATCGCAGTACTGACAGATGACAGAGGCGTCTCGTTGAATGTTAATAAGTTGTGGGCAGAGCGTTGAACCGGCGAGGGCATACTCATCATTCACTAATTCGTTAGACATTTCACCAGTCACCTGTTAGGCTTAGTGCACATGAAAGCTCACATTCGAACAACTTTTGACCGGTGAAATGTTCAACTAGATATGTTCCCTATACCTGTTTATAAACTTTATACTTTTATAATGTAAAAGTATCCCCCTATTTTTCGCATGCATGCAATTAAAGACCAGGAAAGTAACATAGGCTATCTTTTATCCCGGAAAATGATAGTTCCTATGGGATTTTTAGTTAGTAATATAAAGCTGCTATTAAACTCAGTGAGTACTTTGAACAGGCACGCTTATTAATTACTTACTAAGAAATGAACAAGTTTTTGGAAGTTCTTTCGCTTCTTGAAAGTTGTTTAGTTTGTTGTGCTTTTATCGTTTAAGTGAGTCGTTACATGACTCAAATGTTACCCACTAATGCCTTGGAATGCGATAAGTATGACCGTTGTATTTTTTGGAAGTTGTAGTAGGTACATGTAACGCTACGTGCAACTGAGGAGGAGCAAAATAAGTCGTACCTACATGTCATTCACCACTTCTAAAGTAAAAGTTCGTCTGCAGGATGCAATCGTCTATGTCAAATTACATCAAGATCGAGAAGACACACTTTTTGCATTTATAATTTTTTATAGTGTTTTACCCACACTCAAGGAAATTACTAAATAATTTTTAAATACATATCAATAATGGTCGATCCCGCAATTTTTGGTACGTATTTAAAAATTATTTATAATATTGTAAGTTTCGTTACTTAAATTCTTACACAACATAATTTCATTTTTGGCGGTTTTAACATTAAAAGCCACGTATCGTTTCTGGTAGTCAGAAACAAGAAAACGTCCAACAGTAACTCTTAAAAAAATTAAAACGAGCAAGTGCTTGTAATCCAAAACAACCCAAACCTCTACAAACAGAAAGTTTTTTTTTGCTCTCCTGTAAAGTCGCTAATTTTGACTCACCACGTAAATAAGAACTCAAACGAACGGTATGAAAGTATGGATTCGGATTTACTACTATGAATAATATTTCTTTTGGTGTGTTGAGACTTGAAAGGCTTTATGATTTACACATTTGAATAGGTATGCGTAACCAATGTATAGCTTGTTCAATTCATAGGAAGACGTAATGAATACGAAAAGTACGCTTATTTTCTAGAACACGTATTACATATACTCGTACCTATTTACGTATTCAAAATATACGTAGAACACGTAATCTATTTTGACACGCATAGTGTGATTTTCACAAACTAGTTTGTACGTAAGCTACTGTCACTAAGTAACGGTACAGTTCAAATAATGCTAAAATGGCTAAAACAATCTTTTAGAAACTTACCGCTAGCTTCGAGTGTGTGGACTACGAATATTTATGCTGTTTTTACCTAAATAGACAGTATTCAATAATCCACACTCAGTATTATAAAAGCGATACATCTGTCTGGCAACTTTTTTCGGGCCATACAATTAACCTATTTTGGCGAAACGTACAGAGTCCCATCCCGGGGAAGGACATAGGCTATTTTTTGTCGCGGAAAATCAAAGAGTTCCTTGTCATCATCTACTTAGTCAATAATAATAATTTTTCGCATCAATTTAACGTGGCTTGTACGACATGTCAAGACTACCATCGGTTCGGAGAGCAGACCATAATGTGAACTTTACCTATTCCCGCAGTAATTTTATTTCAAAATAGTTGGAAGGAAAATGTAATGAACATGACTTTTCGACATCACAAACCTAAATACATTTTCAAACGCCAAATTAAATCAATGTACCTACTACCTACGCAATTATAATTTATAGTTCAATGTACGGAGCTGGCTAAATTTAAAATAATCATGTAGGCCGTAGGGTTTTCTGCTTATATTTCCTTCTAGTTCTATAACTAATGCAGCAGCCTTGTATGCAGGGACGTAGCCAGGAAATTGAGGAATGGACATGATCCCACGACTCTAGCCCCAGTAGGTAGGTACCCTAGTGATCATCTCAATAATACAGTGAAAAAGTATCAAGTAGTAATATTATGAAAAATTGGAACTGGGCATATACAAACTATTGACTATTAACTAATGAACTACTCTTATTACCGTTGATCAAGACCTGACTCATTAGTCATCACCCTGGTCGTCACTTTTCATTAGGTTTTTGAAGTAAAATGCAATATGTACCGAACTATCTATTAGTAGGTAGTATAGGTAGATGTATTATGTATTTTAAAATAAATTAAATAAATGGTTATGATTATGACTATAAAGTGACTCCCAGGGTACTCAACTAAACACAATTCTCTTACATATCACACCTTTTTTTCCACGCACATGCAAACTGTGGAACCAACTCCCTTCGGCGGTGTTGTCCCTAGTTTACAGTATGTGGTTATTCAAGGGGCGGATCAACAATTCGTGAAAGGCCGGCAACAGCCGATTGCGATTCCTCTGGTGCTGCAAATGTTCATAGGCGGCGGTTCAAGCACCATAAAATCTCCTAGAACAAATCAGCAAACAGAGAGCCCCCCCCCCCCCCCCCCCCTCCCCTCCACCACAGTGTCCCTGGCTACGTCCACGTGTAGTGTATAACTATGAAGATACATTTCTCCTTTCAAAGCGACGTAGACGCGACGCTCGCCGGGCGGTGTTCGACGCGTGCAACGCATAAATCTTCGTCAGCTAAACGACACCGAACGCTCTTCCTGTTTGACTTCAGAATTAGTGGACGGCTCGAAAGGAATTTAATTTTAAGTTTCCGCTCGATATTCACTTCTTTGCTTTACTTTTATACTTAGTTATTAACCTATTATTACTACTGTGTTATGACTACTTTTCCCCCCCACAATTTTACAATACGAAATTCGTTACATCTCAATGATTTAAATGTTTAGAAGCCCTCGTATTAAAACTGACGATTAACTAGCCTCTAACGGGTCTAACCTGTAGGAGCTTCAGAGCGTTGACTTTGGCTATAACAGTCTCAATATTGTTTTGGAACCATACAAAGACAGCACAGCTGCTTTGCAGTGTCAGGTTCCTTCCAATATGTGCAGAGGGTGGTCATTGGCCACTGATGGTGTTTTAAAATCTTTTGGTTTAGTGGATAAAAATCCTACATAACCTAAAAATCCTAAATCCTATGTTTTCCCTTGGACGCGGTTGGGTATTGTAAGAATATTTCCCCCGTTAACAAAGGCAAAAGGATTATTATCTACTGTCATAGCGTACACAACTAAGAACAGGTGTAAAGCACTAAATAACTTGGCTAAGGTCTTAGGTCTTGGTTTCCAATCTACTAGTATATCATTCTTAAATTGGACTCCCTAGCCATAACTGCTAAGTGACTTTATGTTCTAACCACGCCGTAAAATTGCCGCATAGGGAAGAGAACCTTTCTCTTCGAAGTTGGGTTTCCATTTTGGTCAGTATCATCACTTGCATTGAGCTTGAGCAAATGCCATATTATGTATGTGACATCGTATAATTCTGTCATTAGAAAATCCAACTTTTTATTACTACTTGGTACACTAAGCAAACAATTTTGAAAATGATTTAGGTACAATGTTTGTTTTGGGAATGTTTTCGTCGCCATCTGAACTGTTTGATCGTTGTCCACTATTGTACGTAGGTATTTCGTAGTTTCTTTCGTCTTTTGTCACATTTGTCTAGTATAGCTCCCAGCGACTCGCTTGCTCGTCATCTCATCAATCCGCCTGTTTTAGGAACCTATTGACTGTGCATTTCCAGTGTGGAGTTGCAATTACGACGCAATATCAACCATTTCACTGCTCCATCAATATCCACTCAAGCTTCGCGACTCATTGAGCTATATGTCAGTAGCCCTGGTTCTCCTGCAGGAGCTCATCGTTTATATATAGTTGGATTACGTATTTAGAGAATCCCAGAGCATCACTCTCTCCATCGCCAATTGAGTGACGCTGAGCTTTCTTATAGCACCACTATAGGTTGCAATAAAAGATAAGCAATAAGATTAAAAAGGCACACGTAGGCGGAAGCACGAGTTTTAAGTGATTTCTGACTTTCACACCTCTCCTTCGCATCTTAATTCGCTCATATCGAATTCTTGTTTACGGATCTAGAGTTAACCCTGATTTGGATAGACTAGACGATTAGTCGCCCACACACGTACCTAATGATTAATTTTTTATTAACTCTTGCAGGTTTACACCTGTCATATCATAAACAACGATTTGTATAATACGTACACGGTCATATGGGCAGATTCGTAAAAGGGGCCCCTTACTCTTATAATGTCTACCTTAATATCTGTGAGGATTCTTTAAGAAAATTGCTCGTTTATAACTAAAATATTTATATTTTAACTGGCAAAATGATGTGACAAGAGCCTGATAATCCAACCATAGCTTTTTTGCCTCGCTGTCTGTGAGCTGTGGTAGTTTTTACAATCGACTTAAAGCTAGACAGTTTTATACGTAAGTCGCAAGGTTTATAGCGTATAACGGCTGGCGTACATTACTCCAGTATGTGAGTACGCTGTCTAACCATTGGAATATAATGTCACCATAATTTTGATTCAAATATAGTATTCATTGGATGAGCAATCCAGCTCAGAAACTGAATTACAGAGTATAAAACACGCACAATTGCAGAACCTCAAGTACAAAATGATGCTTTTTAATCCTGTTCTCCCAACCTTAGTAAGTACGACTGTTATCGTGTTCTAGAGTCTTAATCATAGACATAGAGAATATCATTTTAGTGCACAGTTCGGTATTCATATTGGCTTGGTGATTGGAATAATGGACTGCGGTTATACTACCATTTTAGTCCAGCGTTTTAAAAATTCCATTAGCAACTCAGTGACCCATAGATAAATGAATGAAATAGACAACGAATCCACTTAGTCTAGCGCTCAAATATCAATTCACATTACAGTGGTTTTAACGACTTGCTCCAGCAAGTAGCTAAAACCGCTAGCATGATGTGAACCGGGCATTACGTCTACACTCTACACAGTGAATACCCGTTCGATCTAATGGCTCAGTATAAAGATGCATATAAAATCTCTGGGAAAAGCTGCAAGTAATAAAACTGGTTAGAGACATTATTGGAAATGAAGTACCACATAAACACGGAACTTAACGGCTTATTCGCTGACTGAATACTAAAACCATTTATGGTAACTTTAATCTGCCTTGGCTTCTCGTCTAGGTACGTTGCGCAGCATTAAAATGTCTGGAACGTACTCGTAACATTGTTATAAAATAAAAACATTTTTGAGAACTTTTTAACTTTCCTTACATCTTTCTTAGATCGTGTAAGTGCATTGCGCGCGCACAACAACAGGAAAGGACCAAAAGTTTTATTGCAGGTTTTCCAACAATCTGGTAAATACCTACCTATCACATACCTTTTACAAATAGGTATGAGCATCGTCCATCATTCATAAAGTACATGAAAATTGTGGAATCAAGCTCCTTCGAAGGTATTCACATAAGCCTTGATTAATTGAGGTGAATCAAAAAAGCATTTTGCGATCTCTACTCAAGTCCTGCATCGGCGACATCGGGTGACCCTTCTCTTTTAATTAAAAAAAAAAAAAAACATTTTATTATTGTATGATCAATGAGTAATTAAAAATTTTTGCCACATTGCAAAGGAAGCCGATATCCCATTTTGAAATTTCAACTGACTGACACACAATCAAAACGCGTGCTCTATTATGTGAATGTACTAGTAATTTATATTCAAAATGTAATCGTTGTCCATAAAGTGCGACGTACATTGAATACATAATCACCAAGCCAACTTTCTGTGATATGCACATTTATTTTACGATCATACTGTAAGTATATGTAATATGCACAGAATACTATTTTATGTGCTATTAATGTCTGTAAACTATAGGTAATTATGATTAAAGATCCAAGGAAATCAAATTACAAGTACCTACTTGTTTCTTTAAGCCTATAAAACGGATATACTTACGCATAAACCGTTATTTCAGGATTTATTTTAAGAGGGGTCTCTCCGTCACTCGCTTCATACAAACGTAGTTCCAATTTCATTTGAATATTAAGCAACCAAAGTCCATTAAATTTTGCAGACATATTCTAGAAACTAATATTATGTCTGTGGTATTCCAGATTTCTGTTAAAATATTCGGTTTCAAAGTTACGCGGTCTTAAAAATTTACATACAAATCTTTGAGCCCCTGTAATTTTAAAACTACATATTTTTAGAAAAATCTAAAACACCACAGACACAGATATTAGTTTCTATAATATGTCTGCAAAATTTCATGCACTTTGGTTGCTTAATATTCAAATGAAATTGGAACTACGATTGTATATTTTATTTATCCATATTTTTAATACGTTATTTTTGACTGTACCTGCCTGAAAGGCCGTGCGTACACCTACCAAAAGACACGATTCACGAACGATCCCGGCCTTCCAGTAAGTACATGATGATAATATTATGGTGGTAGCATACACTACACATCTTATACACACCTATACAATATTCATATCCAATGAAAAATATGTGTACAAAGGACAACTTATCTTTACTGGAGCTTTCTTCCAACAGCCCCAAAACGTGAAATTGAATGGGGAAAATGCTGAGTAGATGCTGAAATTTTTAGACCTGATATTGATTAATTTACTTATTTAATTATTCACACTTTCACACTAATTTATTTATTTAATTATTCACACTTTCACACTAATATCACACTAATAATATTATAAAGGCGAAAGTTTGTGTGTGTGTGTGTGTATGTGTGTGTGTGTGTGTGTGTATGTTTGTTACTCCTTCACGCAAAATCTACCGGACGGATTTGGCTGAAATTCGGAATGGAGATAGATAATATCCTGGATTAGCACATAGGCTACTTTTTATCCCGGAAAACAAAAGAGGTCCCACGGGATTTCGAAAAACCTAAATCCACGCGGACGAAGTCGCGGGCGTCAGCTAGTTATTTATATATTTTTAAAAAGATAAATAATCAAAACATAAGATGATATACAATCTAAATTTTAGATTCTAGATTCTATCTGGACTCATCCTTCTTTGTATCATCTACACAATTAGGTATCTTGATTCAAAGAGAGTCAATTTGGATTACATTCTCCAAATTGCTCTTAGCTGGCGCGATTGAATAGGTTCACCAGTTAGTGTGTGATCACTTTCATTCAGAGAAATGCGTGGGAGCCTCTTTGTGTGGCAATTAATAAAAAGCTTGACAACTCCGACACTATAGCTAGCTAACAACATGACGATTACTATAAATACTTGGTTTTTATTATTAAATAATAAATAATGAGAAAGCTACGTACGACTAACTTTCTCTCATTTCTATGGTATACCTATTCTTTCATGCAGATCTTTCATGAGCGGTGTGATTGAATTTTCCATCCACCAAACTAACACAATAGTCGATACCTTACCGTGTGTATGTAGCCTGATTACGTAATTGTTCAATTTGTCGAAGAGAATTCGCTTCGCGCACGCGCCGCGTCGACTTGAATTTATCCAATTAAGCCACCAGACGACCAATTTGTGTCATTAAGTCGTAAAGATCTTTGCACACGTATTAGATGAATAAGTTCTAATAAATTAAGTCGGGAACATAGTAAAATTGTAGAATGCTACGTAGCGTGAGTTTTAATAGTTAATAGAGATGTATTAAAGCTGGAAACGTACCTGTAACACCCCACCCGACATAAAATATGGCCGATATAAAATGTTGGTGTTGTTCAATATTCCACAAATTACAGATTTATCATCATGAGCCCCCACCCCCATTATAAGAGTCGACGTTTTAACCTCTAGGCTATCGTCCCTTTTATAAATTAGCTATGTTTCAAATTCAGTTATCAAGTACTTGAAGGAAATACATAACATCGATTAATTAAATGTTATTTTAAAATTGCTAGTGTATTGTAATTTGCAATCATTAATGTACGTTGATAGATTATGCAATAGTACTTACCGTGTTAGGAATATTCACGCAAGTGCCAACAACAACAGTACAAAGTTACAATTCAATCAGTTGAATGATATGCGAACGCAAAGTTAAAGAGCACACTACTTTTCCCGCGTGGATCCAGTGTTTAAAAATCCTGTAGGAATCGTTTATTTTTCCGGGATAAAAGGTATCCTGCTTATCCCACTTCGTAAAGCTTTGTGTGAAATCAAGCAGTGGCCAAGGTGGCCAACTTGATTTAGTCGCTGCTTACAAGTTTATATATATCGCTGCTTTAAAAAATCTTCTGAAGCTATTTAACCCTAAAAAATATGTAAAATACGTTACTTTTTTATGTAAAAATATAATATTCTCGATGTAGTTTCGAATTAAAATATGATCATCATTAAAAGAGCATCATTAGCATCATTAAAAAATCATAAAAATTATAAGTTGACAATGTAATACGAAAAACATTCTCTTTTAATTTTATAAAAAAAAAAATTAACTAAAATATTAGCATATTTTATTTCATAATCTCTGGTATGTAATGGGACGGGTTCCGCGCGTTTACTTTATAAAAGTGACTTTTCTTGTTTCAAAATGCAAATTGCCAGTTAAAAGCAAATAAAAGACATATTTTTACGACAAAGTAATAAAATGGTGAGAGCGAGTTATTTTACATTATAATATGATGCAAGTGTGCTACACTTATTAAATAATTTCAAAACAGTTGTTACTTTTTTTTCCATAATGCACTTGTCACTGATAGCTGAGATGTATTTTATACTAAGAAATAACATAGGCTTATTAATAACTTAGATCTCTAATTTTATTTGAAAATAAAATATAGCCTATGCCACTCAGGAATAATTAAGCTTTCTACTGGTGAAAAAATTTTAAAATCGTTTCAGTAGTTCCAGAGATTACCTCCTACAAACAAACTTACAAACTTTACCTTTTTATAATTTTAGTATAGATTAGTTTAGATGTACCGCGCACGAAGTCGCGGGAAAAGCTTTTGTGCAATATCAGTATATTATGGATCTCTTTTTATTCCTAACAGGCTTGGATGAATTAAACACTCATCCAAGGTACCAGGTCATAAAATCGGGCACCGCATTAGGATTCCGTAGTCGAAGGGTTGCCAACAGGACCCTATTGCTAAGCCTCTGTTGTCCGTCCGTCCATCTAACTATCTATCGGTCTGTCAGCGGACTTTATCTCTTAAACTGTAACAGGTAGAGTGTTAAAATTTTCACAGATAGTGTATTTCTATTGTCACTATCACAACAAAAAATAAAGAAATTAAATATAAATTTGAAAAAGTTAAATACACCATAGACTTGTACGATGGTACGGAGCCCTTCGTGCGCGAGTCCGTCTCGCACTTGACCGATTTTCCTTTTGTTGGTAATGGTACAGACGATTACGGTCGACGACTGCTGGTTATATTAAAAAAAAACATTGCCTTAATCGTTTAATTGACACGATTTCACGCCTCCAAAGTATCTCTGATACGCCTTAACACAATTAGTTGCTACTGTGACCCCTTAATTGACGGTCTTACAATTTGCATTTTTTTTTTTTTTGAGATATGCACTATACACGTTTTACCGACTTGAGTCGCGGTTACACATTGACATAGAAAATCACCGGAGCGTTCAGCGCAGTGAAGAGCGCGGAATATGAAATGTTTTGAAAATTACTCAATACGAACCTTACCGATCTCGAGTTGTCATTAGTTTACCGACGAACTTTGTTAATGTTGTGTTTATGGTGAAAAAAATATAAATACGGCTAATAATATTGTTCACGTCAGTTACTTATATGAGTGTACAAAGTCAGTTGATTATAGGAAAATACAAAGAAGAATTTTCTAGTTTCCTTGAGTGCATTTCACGCCAAGGTCGGGAAAGAAAGAAACTACGATTATATCGAAACAATAAGAACTTAAATATATTCATAAGGAAGTTGCTGGCGGCAGGTAGGTGATGTTTTAGTTTCAATCACTTTTCTTTACGGAAGTATTCAATGCAACTCAGCACTAATAGGTGTACCTTCTTTTTCCATAGAATAAGTTAAAGTCGTAAGTTGTCTGACTGCCATAACGATGCTTGGTCTTTACATAACATAGGTGTCTGGTTTGTACCCTATGTTATACAGATCACTCCTAAGCTTGTTTGTGTACTTCATTTTACTTATACCTATATTTTATGAAACAAAAAGCCCTAATTTCGCATAATAATAAGAAACGTCACAAGGTAAGGGCATCTACGCGTCCCCAACGCTCTTATTTGTTGGAAAAAGTAAATTTTCTCTGTATGATATTTCTCATTTCTGAGAGTGCATTTATTACATAATGGTAGCAGTTTTCTTAAGATAATAATATGGTGTTTCTCAAATCCAGAGCCTTCTGCACAATACGACCTTAAACCTATAATATTCCATACGACTAAGAATGCGTTTTCGACAATTGGGTTTAACGAATTGTAAGTAATAATAACAAGCGCCGACGACTTCATATGCTCTCCGAGGCACCGAGAGATTGAAAAGATCAAATCCGGACTTCCAAGTCGGTCACCCATCCAGTTACCAACTTGAATCGACGTTGCTTAACCAGTACAATCAACTGACATGCGCTGAAGCAACTAGGCCACACGTAACTCAAACTAGGTAACTCTAAAATATTAAAGTTTTCAAATGATTGACTTGGACAACTGTTTCTCGTACGGTTTCGACTGAAATAACAAGTCTCGGGTTACAAATATCCTCTGAACTGACATCTCGTCTCGATAAGTAACGGGATAACCGGGATTCCAAAACGAATTAGATTTTTAGGTTGCGATGGCATTTTAATACTTTCTTGGTAACGTTGTTTATGTAACCCTATTTGCATAACCGTATTGCCATTTTATTATGCAACCGGCACACATATGGTTTATGACTAGTAATGACTTCTATTTGGTATTTCGGAATGACTGATAACATTACATAAATGGAATTTCACGCAATGATTTGTTTTTTATTCCTACCTTTGTACTATCTCAATTCGCAATCAGACAGTTAAACTGCACAGCGTATACCGCAAGGGGAACTGCTATATGATGGGTGCTGCAAGTTGTGTACCTTTTGTTGCATCAATTGCAACCTGTGACATTGACTTTCTTGTTGTTGCGAGCTGATAGTGCCGCGACGGCGTTGCGCCCGCGCACATGCACGCCGTACGCCGACTCGCGCGCGCGCATCCACGCCTCGCGACCGCGACCGCCCGCCCGCCGGGCCCGCGATATGCCCGCAGTGAAAGTATTTAGTATATTCGGTGGGCAGAAGCCGACCGAGAAGCACCCGGCCACACCCCCCGCTCAAGGGGCGATGCAAAAGTTCTACAGGACTTTTTCAGTCGGTCCCGAAACCTCGACGGAGCACAAAGGCGGCAAAGTGACCGCGATCGCTGCCTGCCTCGAAAAAAGGATCAGTGAGCCTGCAAAACTTAATAGTGATAACGTGCTAAAGTTAGTAAATAAAGTTGACGATTCTGTGAACGAGACACCGGACATTTTAAAGGGACAACACCGCACTTACGAGAATATAAACCTAGTGCCTGTGGATATATTGGATCTTAACAAGAATTTGCCGGACGAAACCGCCAAAGGATATTCATCGATTTATGAAAACATTACCATTGTAGGCACTAACTCGAAGGCGAATCAAACAAAATCGGAATCAAAATTAAATAAAGCCTTGGAATCTTTCGATAAAATACTTTGTGAGTTTTCATCATCACTATCTCCTATAATTAATTCAAGTAAGAGCGAGTTTGTGGTCCCAAAATTACAAAAATCAAAAACTTGTAGCATAATCGAATCACGTTGCATTTTAAAGAAGACTACTTCGGATCCTGAAACTGAAAGGCGAACGCGTAATCAAGTAAAGCGTAACAATTCTATAGACAAAACCACGAGTTTGTGGAATCTTGACGATATGAAGGAAAAGGAGTTAAGCGGACCACTAAAGCCTCTCACTTGTTTGCCCAACGAGAAAATGAATCCTGACAAGTACGCCACCTATAAAATTTCGTCGAAAACATCACCTCGTGCTAATTGTATCAAAACAGACGATTTGAAAAAAATGGACGTGAAAACGAGAATTTTGAAAAAAACTTTATCTAATCCACCGTCCACACCAGTACCAGTGGTATCGAAAACGAAGCCGTCACCTAAAAAGATCGAAAGAAAGGTTAGTGACCCAAAAAAATCCAAACCGAATTGTTCAAGGAATATAATGGAAAATGCTCCTAAATCTCAAATGCAGAAAGCAAAAAGTGTTTGGGAATTAGGGAATGAAGCCATGATTTCACCTAATTTGGAGAGAACTAAGTCGAGTACTTCTATCGCGGGATCTCCCAGCAAGATCCCGGTGATCAGGAGTCAAATGTCACAAAATAAGTTTAGCAGTACACGAGCGCTTTTTTCGCCCACTCCGGTTGATCTAAATAATGTAGACCAGGCCAGAGAGTGTGCTCACAAAAAGAAGCTTACTGCCTCTCGAAAAACCACAGAGAAATTTGAGCAAATGAAACAAATAAGACAAAAATCCCAACTCAATTTAAAATCGGACACAAAGCGACAATTTGACAAAACCAAGAAAGATGTTGTGGATAAAAAAGCGTCGTTATCACCTAAAGCATCAGTGAGAGACTACTCCGACGAGATAAACGCAGTGCGCGCTAAGCTCCAGCAGAGAAAAATCAACAACAAAAGAGATGGCCTAGAAATACCCGAACCTAAACAAAACGAAATCGAACCGCAAGGGATTAATTCAATACTATCGCCCGTCAAATACATCGTGAAAAAGTTGGAATTACAAACAGCAATGGAATCCAAGGCCGACCTCGCTAATTTCATTAACTGCAAAGTAATACCACCTGTCCACAAAGAGCTATGCGTGGCGAACACTACTTTCCACAATCACTTGAGCACACTCGTGGGCCGCCAAATAAAATGCATCGAACCGAGAGATGATATAAAAACGTGTTCACAAGCACAGAAACTCGCTTTGCATAAACATTCGGAGGAGAAGATTTCCGACACGCACTCTGACTGCAGCGACGACTCCGGTCACGTTTCCAACGATGCGTCGAACGATAACGATGCGGTATTCGATAACGTCCACGAGAGCAGTCCGGGGCGTAGCAGCGTGGATGAGATCGACTGCAAAATATTCAGCGGGCCTAAACAGTTCAGGATGAACTTGCCTGAGAATGTGAAAAACGTATGCCCCGTGCGGCCGGCCAGGCGCGGCGAACGCGACAACGAGGTCGATAGCGGTACCCTAGCCATCGGCACTGGCACTCCCAAAGTGGAAGAGCAGGTGAGCTATACTTAACATATTGATAACAGCAATTTACAGGCCTCATTTGCCAGCCCTGCTCTCAAATTGCCTCATCATCGTCACAAACTGTGTCCAATTTAAATCTCATATTAAACTGGTATGCTAACTCTTACACACTTCATTAGCGAGTGATTAGACAAGATTGGATTTTGTAATACCAAGTCAGTTGAGCGTCGTGTATTAAAATGATCTCTATCGTATGGTGGAAAAAACGATCAACATATCCTAAGCTATCATTACTTAGGTACTTATATTTAACTGTTTTACATATTTTATTGAAAGTGGAATGCAATCAATGGCCTTAAAGTAGGTATTTTTATGTAATCGACGTAATTCTTTATTTATGTTTCGGTTTCGACCCTAATAATTCACGTTTCGGCCAAACATTTATTACGACATACCTAATCGCCATAACTTGCTTCCGATTACCGGTTGTTAGTCGTCTATTAAATTTTCGAGAAATGCCAATACCATAATGTTTATTATATAACTTCCTATTAACATTCTTTGTATCATAAATCATATGTATTTTTACAGGAGATTTTTTGAATATTTTATTATGTAACTCTCATGTAGAATTCCTTATATACTAAGAACTGTACGTAATATTTCACTTGCATAATACGCGCTCTCCACTTGACCAGATGTAGAGACAGCTATGCGCACTCATTACTTAAATCGCCTATTGGTACAGGTATATACATCTATTTCAGAATACTTCGCAAAACACTTTTAATATAACAAACTTTATTTAGTAATCTAAACGAATGCCTTATTGCACTCTCAATAAGTTGGTTTCGTGATTATTATCAGTGTTCTTAAATAACACCTAAATCTAATGGATAAACAAATAAAAAAACTTAGTCGCAGAGTTATCAATAGCCTACTTTTTTAATTCAATTTCATCCAATGTACAAAAAGTGTTTTCAATCATGATTTTTTATATCCCACCTAATCTTTTGCTTTTACTCTCAATAGATAACAAGTGTAAATTAAAAATTTATAACACCCCCGACGATCCAAAGTATTTGAGTTTTCCAAAACATCATTTTCAAATAAATAATTATGTAATTAGGCAACGTCCATCTTGACAGCTTGACATTTGTCAATTGACATAATATTAAGAACCTAACGGTTGTCTAACCTTCTTTTCTACAAGAAAACTAGAAAAGAGCTGATAACTCTTAAACGGCTGAACCAATTTTTTTGGATTATAGCTAAGAACACTCTCGATCAAGCCACCTTTCAAACAAAAAAAACTAAATTAAAATCGGTTCATTCGTTTAGGCGCTACGATGCCACAGACAGATACACAGATACACAGACACACAGATACACAGATACACACGTTAAACTTATAACACCCCTCTTTTTGGGTCGGGGGTTAAAAAAGCTTCCTAATGGTTTTACTGGAGGTTAGACTACTAAGGGCCGATTTCGCCAACTTAAAATAAGTCTTATCCGAGAGCGAATTTGATATTTTAGCAGGTTTTCAATACAAAACTGTCATTACACCCAATTTATTCCTCGGTTAAACGTTACTCGATGTTGGTAAAATCGGCAATAAGCATAAGTATATTAGCTGTTTAATATTGAAGCCATAGAGTAGTTTTTCAAGTATACCTACGAGTATGACATCAATTCTCGAAGTTTATCCATTCATATGAAATACATCCATACAGCTACGCGCATGTCACGTTAGTTCACTTTAAAAGTTACTAGGTTCTCTGATGTCTGGTCCAACAGTTTCCAACGATTTCACATCTATTTACAGTTAGATATTTCATAACGAATAAAATATATTGACGTAGGTATTATAAATTATGAAAATTTGCTTTCTCAACGATACACACGTAAGACATTATCGCACTTTTCAGACAAGACAGGCAATATCTCTCGGCAAGTGCACCGCAGGGGTCAGCACTGGAAACAGATTTATTTACGCTCTTACTTTCACTGACTGTTATTCGCGACTTCGCGTACGACCACTTGTTATTTTGCGTCTTCTGACGTGCTGTGACGTAAACTTGAAGCACTTGTCCGTGTAATGGGTAATCGATCTCCGGAAAATCTTTGTTCACGCATCATTCAAACTAAACGGACATGCTTATTTGATGTATCTGTCCATTATCACATTAACATTATACAGGCGAAAGTTTGTCTGTACGTTTGTTACTCTTTCACGCAAAATCTACTGGATGGATTTGAAGATAGAATATACCCTAAAACTAACACATAGGCTGCTTTTTATCCCGGAAAATTAAAGGATTCCCACGTAATTTTAAAAAACCTATATCTAAAGGAACGATGTATCGGGCATCAGCTAGTTTTTAATAAAAGTAGCATAGAACTACTATAGCCTAATAATATAGCTTTAGTCTAAGGTTTACTATGGATTTCTACTTCGGCATTAGTAGGTAATGATGTTACTATTATTTGAAGTTATATAAACCAATAGGATGTAGAATTTGATTCTATTTAATTTTGTTTGTTGTTTTTCTTTTATGAACTTTGTAATAGTCTTAGAAACGACACCATTTTATTTAGACTAGGTACTCATTTCGAAACTGAACCTCTTACGCATGTTCTTTTAAGAGAAACTCGTCGAAATCACTTCTGTAATAAGTGTGATTATTCCCATTGAGGATTAACAATTTACATCAAAGGCGCCAAGAATTGCACCATTGTAAAAGTAACAATTTCTATTTGGACGTCGCACTTGAATGCCAATCAACCCCCTAAGCACATTTTTGCAAGCGAAATACGTCGACTTTCATTAAACTTTCTTTGTATTACGTGCTCTAAATCGAAATCGCTCTTCACCTCTACGTCTTTGCTCTTTGAACACGCGTTGTTTTCATTTCAAGAATATTAATGAACAATGCTAAATAATGTCTTCGTTATTACGCAATTTCATAATCGGAAACTTTTATTTTCAACACAGACTAGCGCTTGGTCACAATACACCTGATGATAATAATAATTAGAGGTTGAAGACTTATGATTATGATACCTTTTCACTCTCGATGTGAAGATACTCAAGCGAATAAAATATACCTGATAAGATAAGGAGAAGATCTATAACCTTTAAGAAGAAATAACAATAAAAATGATTGTTAGAAGCAAAAGTTAGATCTTCTGTAGATTTAGTAACGAGAGCATATTTTTCACCGCCTGTTTTACCTATTACTATTAAATTTTCTTTTGCTGAAAATGATTTACGATTTTATTGGACTGGTGAGGTTAAGGACTTCAAGTTATGCAATTTAATTTTCAATCTTTGCTCCAAAATTTTGTGAAAGTTTTATAAACCATTAGTTTGCTACAATTCATACGAAACTTTCTACTCGGCAAATTATGTTTGCCAGTTTTTGAATAATAAAACCCAGCGTCGTCTTCATTTTAATTAACCATGAATGAAGATCAGGATTGGCCCAACATAAATCTATCTTGAAATCGTTAAAATTCGACTTAATGATGCGATTAATTAACAACACAGCAGAGTTGTTATGTAAACTAATATTCAGTACAACACTATCACTTTATTTTTTATTGTATACCTAAGTAAGTCACATCAATAAAATTCGTTTGCGCCGATAAGTGTAACCTAACGCCCCGACTAAAACCACACTAAAACCAACGAAGTTGCTAAACCAGTTGCTAAACCTTATTGCTTGATGTTAAATTTTATACATTTGTTTAATTGTTTACAAAATATGTTTACAAATTTTATTACGAATATAAAAATCATATGTAAACATAAACTCGGTTGAGTTTTTCTGCACACAATTATAAAATAACTATTCTAGGTTAATCAAATTCAAACACACAGTTAAGTTAGACTAATTACATTTACATTTACCTAATACTATATTTATAAATTCTCATGTAAAATCAAAAATATTTTTGCTGACTACAACTTATCCAGCTAGAAATTACGTATTTACGTACTAAATTATGTACCTCACTACAACTTATCGATCTAAATGTGGGTAAGATTTTAAACAGAAGAACAACAGACTCGTGCTATTTCGCTCATGATTCGCGCATGCAAAATAGCGGACGGACGCGCGTTACTATTGGCTAAGATATTTTAGCCAGCCAAAAATAATATTTCTGCGCAGGTACATTGGCGTAACTTATTAAAGTGGTAGTACTGTTTCTGCTTGTGGTACCTACCATGTTTGGTAACGGTGCAATTTCATTGATAGACAATTGGAATTCCCTTAAGATCATCTGGTCTGGGCTCTCTCTATTTCCTCAGTCACGTATACTATTTCGTACAGAATTGCTTCGGACATTGTAATTTATTTAAAGGCGCATGCCGATCACGTCCAGCTTTCGTCGCGCACGCAGCTATGGTCCTTTATGCGCCTCTAACGCTTCAGTGAGAATCCGTAAGGGCTTCTTTTTTACCATTTTGTTATATTGTTAAAGAATGAGTAACTCATCAGGTTTTTGACTATACCCATACAAAAAATCACGTCGATCCATTGCTTCGTTTCGACGTGATTGTAGGACATACCAACAAATTAACAAACCAACAAACACATTTTTGTATTTGTATTATGGGTCGGTATAATACGGGTCGGGATTTAAGATTATTATCATCACAAACAAACACATTATAATCACTTACGTTTTTAGCATTTCCTTCCCCACCACTTTAAACTAACTCTTCACTATACGGGCTTTTGTAATTCATGCCGTTTCACTTTTCCATAGTAATTATTTAAAAAAACACGTCGCTATTTGTATGCGTCGATACATCCGCAAAATAGTTCGTAAGTACGGACGATATCACCTCTTTATTTAATAAACCTCATGGTATTTTGTTCTTTAACTCTGAAGTTGTAAAGGCTTTATTGGCGTGTTATGTTTTTGTAATTTCGTCAGTTGGGTACCTAGTTATAATTAATCTGTCGCGTTACTACCGCCGCCATATATTTTGTCGTATTGTCCGCACGTCTATGGGGTGAAAGTCGTATTGATACAATGCTCCGTCGTAATGATGATGGACTTGTTTTATTTTCCCCATGGCTATATTTTATTCTTATATAATAGATTTACACTTAACTTTAGATACGCCTAGTGGAAAGGGATTTGCTATGCTTTGTAAGCCGGAAATCTATTTGGTAGAAGAAAAGAATTTTTCACCTGCATTATTTTATTGTAGGTTTATTCTAGTGCATTGCACTAAGAATAAAAAAGTTCGGCTTTGATTTGCAAATCTAGGTACCTATGTGGATCCAAATACTTAAATTTTTGCAAAGCAAGCAAGAAAATCGTGAAAATCGGCCAAAAAAAATTGTCACCTTCACATACACTTGATTCTTAGATTAACAGAACATAGTTATAAAATAATGATGTATTGTTAATTTAACGGATATTCCTTTTGCTATGAGAGCGGTGAAACCAGGCGTGGCCACGGATGCCAGTGACTAATATTAAGAAAATAAATAACAACTAAACAAAGGAAGCTTGATAAAAAACAGGTTTATTTTTCACAGGGTCTTAGAAACAATGAAATTTCCATATTTAAAAATGACGCTGTGATTCCAGGCGTTACACCGATTATACACAAAGCGGTGGTGAATGAATGGTTCATAGTGCTTGATATCGCTGTAAATAAAGATGCATTAAAAATATAAACATGCCTACGTGCAAATAATATATGGAAAATCTGACTTAATGATTGAATTGTTTCTTTCTTAAAACTAAACTAGGCTTCTACTTTTTAACCCCCAACCCAAAAAGAGGGGTGTTATAAGTTTGACGTGTGTATCTGTGTATCTGTCTGTGGCACCGTAGCTCCTAAACTAATGAACCGATTTTTTTTTTTTTCAAAGGTAGTTTGATCGAGAGTGTTCTTAGCTACAATCCAAGAAAATCGGTTCAGCCGTTTGAAAGTTATCAGCTCTTTTCTAGTTACTGTAACCTTCACTTGTCGGGGGCGTTATAAATTTTTAATTTACACTTGTTAACTAAACATTAAACTTTCGGGTCCATCGCCCATGGCACTGCACAAATATTATAGATTCGTTCGTTATTTGTCTTGGTAGAAAACATTTTGTATCCATTTCGTCAACTTCCGACGAAACCTGTGCATATTGTTGTTCTTGTTTAGCTTTTAGCTAATATAATGGAGTATAGATGCATAATGTGTGAACAATGATCTACAAAAAATTAATTAATAATTAATAAGTAAAAAAATACTGAAAGACCGGCTTGTTTGCTCGCTATTTTTTTAATATATTGAGTACAGCAGAACGAAATGTATTGCAAATTGCAATGACACTTTAAACAAATCTTTGACGGGCTCTTAGTCAACAATTTTTACGCTTGATAGTGATGACCATGAGTTGCATGTAGGCATAACATAATACGTGCTAAATTACTAAGCGCTAATACGGCTTAGATTTATACCATAGTTAATACTCGGCCATACATGGTGCATTCTTCTTTAACGCTATTGTAGAATAATAAACATAATGGCTAATGGGAAGTAACCGTTGCTTTCGGGAAAGCAGCCGGTCGCGCATCGCGCATAACATAAATAATAATGTAACTTGTAAATAATAAAATCATTGTACTTAAGCTGTGTCACCTGTGCTCAAGCATTAACTTAAAATTATTTTTTTGCAAAAAAAAATTAAATTCTCGGATTCAATTTCTGTTTGGAAATTAGTTTTATACTGAGATTTGATTTCTGGTTTAGCCTAGCTCTGGTCAATGACCCTCACAGTTTTCGTCTACGGTTCAAAGATCGCAACATGCTAAAACGAGGCAACTAACCTGTGTTATTAAAAAAAGGATCCCTTGCTATAATTACGTTTGAAAAATCTCAAATATCAGAAGTCCGCTGTTTTAATTCACCATTGTCTCACGACACCGGAGTAGATGTTGATTGTTGACATAATGATGAATAATTTGCATAGCGGATGTTTCGACTTGCCTTAATAGCGGACATTGAGCTGTAATCTTTTTGGAAATTCGTTTTAATCTTACTTTTAATAATGATCTTTCGACACCGAAGCCAGCGACCCGCTACACCGGCTTGTTGCCTCTAGATCGTCACTATTACCTATTGCAAAGACCTGAGCTTCATCATCATCGTGATTAACCCATCGCCGGTACAGTATCTATAGTACTAGAAGAGTTTTCATAGTTTCAGTTACTAATATGCCGCCCGCAACTATCACTGAATTAAAACCACTTTGACATTTACTTTTAATCCATTGAAGGTTTCCTACGAAATATTACTTTTATATCACTCAGCACTGTAGAACCAACAATGCACAAGTGTAAATTAAAAATTTATAACACCCCCGACAAGTGAAGGTTACAGTGACTAGTAAAGAGCTGATAACTTTCAAACGGCTGAACCGATTTGCTTGGATTATAGCTTAGAACACTCTCGATCAAGCCACCTTTCAAACAAAAAAAAACTAAATGAAAATCGGTTTATTAGTTTAGGAGCTACGATGTCACAGACAGATACATAGATACACACGTCAAACTTATAACAACCCTCTTTTTGGGTTGGGGGTTAAAAATGAATTTAATGGTTTTCATTTAGTAAGATCACTCACTGCTTAGCAAATCACCCCGCAGAAAAGGTTGTAAGTAGTCAGACGTCAGTTAGAAAGCTGTCATTGGTAAAAAAAGAGCAGGCTTATCAATATAACAGTTACCGCTATTCGGAAAAACGACCAGCAGAATCGCCCACCCTAATAACAGCTCTACATTAACCATCGGCGGAAAGTGGAATAGTTGAAGCACAAAAAGCGTAAGAAACCGATCAGTGCAATAAGACTGCAGCCACCGTGCGGTTATTGCATCCTATTAGGAGTAACTGGAGCGCGCTTGCTGCACGATAACTCTCCATCCGAGCTTATGCCGTTATACCTACCTGTTACTCAGAGACCGCCAGTAAATTCTGTCCTAGAAGGGGAGTTGGAGACTGTTGACTCTTAAATTATGTGCGACGATCAGCGAAACAGTGCCTTTTCTGACGAAGATTGGTAATCGATGCGAGAACTGCTTGATGTATTTAATGGGTGCTTAGATTACTCAACTAAGGCAAGAGCGAACTAGAGTGAACTCTCAGTTTGATCCTGAATATGTCAAATATTAGGCTATGGTGACGTAAAGAAAAGAAAAATAGGGCTACTTTATGGCTACCTGCGTCGAGTGTACTGATAATACCTTTACCCACGATTCTGTAGCGCCTACTGTCGCGATTCAGAATCGCGTTCAAGATACGCGCCCTTGTATCGCTTCGAAAAAGTCGTCGTAGGCGATGACCGGTGTAATTTATCGGGTTATTCTTTGACTTCATAAATCCCTTTAACAGGGCTCTCTCCGTCAGTCGTTTCATACAATCGTAGTTCCAATTTCATTTGAATATTAAGCAACCAAAGTCCATGAAATTTTGCAGACATATTCTAGAAACTAATATCTGTGTCTGTGGTGTTTTAGATTTTTCTAAAAATATGTAGTTTTAAAATTACAGGGGCTCAAAGATTTGTATGAAATTTTTTAAGACTGCGTAACTTTGAAACCGAATATTTTAACAGAAATCTGGAAAACCACAGACATAGATATTATTTTCTAGAATATGTCTGCAAAATTTCATGGACTTTGGTTGCTTAATATTCAAATGAAATTGGAACTACGATTGTATGAAACGAGTGACGGAGAGAGCCCTCTTAACGATTTTTTTTTTGTGTAAAGTCAAATCTATTGATGATGAAGTGTATCTCTAAAGTATCTAATCCAAATGGCCTGTTTGATGGACAAAATTACTAAATGTTAAAGTGCGTTGGATATTAATTACGTTATTTAAATCGTAAATATAACTAAGTATGAATTATTACAGTTAATTGATAATTAATTTAAGATCATTATATCTTTATCGAGAGTTAATCGATTGGTCGTTACGCGTAGAAATTACATACTTTTATTGCTTACATTAAAATGCTTACAAATTGAATCATATTTACAGTGATTATAATATTAACTGGCGCTAGGTTGATTACAGTTAATGTTTATATTCAGCTGTCTGTTTATTTGTGTATTAATGAACATTATAATTCTTGCACAAATGTTGAGAATGGGATCTTATTACACGAATTATAGTATCAATTCCACGTCACGTGTTTGACTAATTGCTCAATTGTTTGAATAATGTTATTATGTAATTAACAACCTAGAATAAAAATAGCAAATCTTTACTTTGATAGCATATATTTAGATCTATGTAACGTACGTGACGAAGTTCACTATGATGTAAATCGAGGATAAAATCGCAGGCATCAGCTTAGTTATTTCATATACTTACTTGTCTATTTATCAAGACCTTACAAGTACGTTAATTAATAATGTAAAATTGTAAACCTCAATTCCTATAGGATTTTTGAAACCCTAAATCCACGTAGATAAAGTCGCATTTATCAGTTTAGTTATTTAACATACTTACGTTACTATTTATCGAGAGACTTTTCTGGTACGTTAATGAACAATGTAAACCTCGCATGTTTTACGATCATCCGTAAACGTTAACTATTAATAAAACGAGACACCGTAAGGTAAAGAAGACATACACAAGTTCTAATAGAGCCGCAATAGAGCTCGTCTAATAGCAATAATAAACAATCATCTCGGTGTCGGTTTGTGCGTCAGGTGCTATTATGCTCCTACTGCTAAGTAGGCGAACTAGGCCAACTATGTATTGAGAGCCCGTTCACATAGCGTCGTCGGAGATATAATTCACTTTATTGTCAATATGTATTAATTTTTATTTTACCTACTTTGGGAATGAATAAATATTTTCATTTTTCGGAAAAGCTAATATATAATACATTCCCAGTTTAATTACCTGCGTTATTGCAATTTAGGTGAGTAAAATAAAAATGAACTTGAAGTACAAGTAAAACTCAATTAGAGTATCTAACTTTTAAATATTTTATTGGTTACCTACCAATAAAATATTAGTTCTGAAGGTTCAAATATCTTTATTCAAATCGGTGCCTATATGCTATGCACTTTTCAATACGTGATTTCAGTGCTTACTAATTTACTCATGGTTTGGTCCGATCGTAATGAATTACCTAGATGAAAAAGGACATTTATTAATGAATAGAGTATATTATTATTCATGAAATTAAGTTACGTGAACAGATATTAATAATAATAACTAATAACTGTGCATTTTTCAAATTGCCTATCTATGAAAAAAATTGTAAGGTCAGACAAAATCGATGGGACATAATGTAAACGCGCTCTCAGTCAACAATAGAGATGTTGGTTGTTGTGGAAATAGAGTGGGTCAGTATCGTTAATGTTTACTTTGCGCGTGACAACAGTAAAAGTAAAAAGCAAACGAGCCTCATCTAGGCTTCAATGCGGCTTTACTACTAGGTCGTGACGATGATACTTCTGACTTGTAAACCTACTCTAAACCAAAAATAAAACCGGCCAAGTGCGAGTCAGACTCGCGCACTGAGGGTTCCATACTCGGGTATTTTTTCAACATTTTGCACGATAAATCAAATACATAAAAATAAATAAAAATCTGTTTTAAAATGTTTACGTAAAGTCTTTTCATATGATACCCCATTTGGTATAGTTATCTTACTTTGAAAATTGAAAGACATTTTAATTTTTTTTAAATGATGTAACCATAAATTCGCGGTTTTCAGATTTATTCCTGTACTTGTGCTATAATACCTACCTACCTACCAAATTTCATGATACTATAGGGTACTTCCCGTTGACCTACAACGGGAAGTACCCTATAGGTTTCTTGACAGACAGACAAGACAACAAAGTGATCCTGTAAGGGTTCCGTTTTTACTTTTGAGGTACGGAACCCTAAAAACGTAGTAAAATGGATATCGTACCCTCTGCGAGTTCCTAATATCAAAATTCAAAATATTTTTATTCAATCAAACTTTCACAAGTACTTTTGAATCGTCAAATGCATATATTACCACTGGTTGGGAATGCCTTTCCCACCGAGAAGAACCAGCGAGAAACTCGGCGGTTGCTCTTTTCAAAGATTTGATATACAATAATATAACATCAGAAGCTCCAATACAAGTGCAGAATAACAGAACTTACGAGTATATCGATATTTGATAAGAAGTAATTTAGGCGCTATGGTGGAACACAAACAATCTGATACAAACATACATACACTGACTGCTAAAATCATAAGCTTCCTTTTGCTATTGTTGTAGTCAGGTAAAAATCTAGTTTCAAAGAAAGTTATTGAAAACATAAACTACATTTCGCTTATCATAATAGTATGAGGCTGTTGTCACGTATAGTAGAACAAAATTAATAAAATTGTGTTACTAGCATTCCTAGTAATCTCTAATCATTGCCTACTTTGTATTGGGTTGTATAAGAAAGATTACATCTTGAAGATTGTACGCGTACGAGTATGTAATTAGTAATTACTAATTACTAATTACAGTAACTTACGCATTAACAGTTTTGTATTAAGACATTATGAACGCTTTAATTTACTTTTACGTCATAATAATAATAAAAACGTTTGTTTTAAGCATACGTTTTTATATGTAACGCAGATTAGAGGCGGAATATATTTTGTTAATTATAATAATTACTAGATGATGCCCGCGACTTCGTCCGCGTGGATTTAGGTTTTTGAAAATTCTCGTGGGAACGCTTTGCTTTTCCGGGATGAAAAGTTACCTATGTCAATTTCCGGGACGCAAGCTACCTCTGTACCTTTCATATAAATCGGTTAAACGGGTGGGTCTTTGAGAATCCCGTGGGAAACCTTCAATTCTACGGGATAAAAAGTAGCTTATATCCGTCCCCGGGATGTAATTTCATCAAAATCGGTTCAACTGTTGGGCCGTGAAAGCAGTGACTAGCAGACAGACAGACAGACACACTTTCGCATTTATAATATTAGTATTTACTTATGTGTTGATAAACCTTACGTAATTTAAAATCTTGTGACCTTTCTATGGCCACTGCCGGACATGAATCTTTTGCAAGGACTTTCACATAACACGATATTATCTAATTTGACCTTCCTAAATTCCAATCAAAATACCTCTAAGTATACTAATATAAATGCGAATGTTTGTTTGTTTGTTTGTTTGTCCTTTTGTCACGCCCTAACTAAGCAACCAATCGACTTGGTTTTTAAGATAGAGATAGTTGAAACAATGGAGATTAACATAGGCTCATTTTTGTACCGGAAAATCAAAGAGTTCTCACGGGACTTTTAAAAACCTAAATCCACGCGGATAAAGTCGCGAGCCGGCTAGTATTATTATAAAATGCTCTCCAGATCGAATGTCGGCAATAGCAACTAAACTTGAGGCAGACTGGTGACTACCTACTTACCTGTATTTACTTACTAATATTATAAAGAAGGTTTTTAAGTTTGTTTATATGAAATAATCTCTGCAACTACTGCACCGATTTTGAAAATTCTTTCTAAAGCTACATTATATTCCTGAGTACCATAGGCTATATTTTATTTTCAAAAAAATTAGAGATTCGAAACGATCGATGAAAAATCAGGCGCACGCACGACCGACGGCTTTACGTGCTCTTCGGGGCACGGGGGTGACGCATCGCCAACTTCTTAACTCCGGGGAAGTAGGTACCTAATGAGAATTTGTCGTCAGAAAAATCCATCACCGGATTTTGGCTCGATCATATTAATGGATTATATTTTATTAATGTTATATTTCTAATTGTTACAGATCATGTTCCGCGGCGGCGTGGTGGGCGAACTGGACGCGCGCCGCGACGCCGCGCTCGCCCGCGTACTGGTACGACTGCAGGCAAGGGCGAGGGGCCTGCTCGCGCGTCGCCGTGCCCAGCGCTTGCGTACCCAACACACTGCGGCGAGGTACGTGTTCAAGAGTTTGTACATCAGTTTTCTACAGCTCATTGGAGGGAAACTAAAACCACTTGATGCTTTGCTCACTTGCGTCCTGGTATGACTGCAGGCGAAGGCGAAGAATTGTTTGTGTACCTAATTTAGTGCAGTGGGATACGGGTATAGAAAGTTGGCCTATCAAACTAAGTACTAGGTTCTAGTGACCAAAATCAAATAAATGTGGACGAGCGCCGCTGGTACTACGACAGTCGAGAAGATGCTCGCGCAAGTGCTCAATGCTTACATACACAACATACTGCAGCAGGCATTAGAGTTGGCATCACAAAAAAGAGCCTTGGCCTTGACTTTACGTGTTACCTATATAACGGATCACAGCCCGCGACCCGCTCCGGCTTCGCTCGGGTATAATTTCCGAAAATCCTCATTTAGTGGGTTCTACATTGTAGATAAAAACCTCATTCAAAATCTCCACAAAATTCCTCCAATATCTGCCGCTTTACCCCGTACCAAGATTCTGTAGGACATAATTATACTGTGAAAATAGGCAAAATATACAATTTTTGCAGTTTCCACGTCAGTTATCTGTCGAATCTTTCTGACAGCGTAAGCAGCAGAGCTGAGTTTACCAGCAAGTGTTGATATATGGGCGTTCCACTGAAGCTTTGCATCTAAAGTTATCCCCAGGAACACAGTGGTCTTCTTCACTTTCAACATATCATTATTTGTCATTAATTTAATGTCATTTGTCGCCTTGGTATTGGACAGTGCGAATCCGACACACTTATGTGCATTCAAAAGCAAATTGTTAACAGTAAACCAGTGAGTGACCTGAGATATATTATGGTTCTATTTACATCGTTAAAATTACTAAATATTTATCTATCACTACCAGATGCGTCCAGCGCAACGTGCGAGCGTTCCTGGCGGTGCGCGATTGGCCGTGGTGGAGACTGCTGGTGCGAGTCACGCCGCTGCTGGCGGTGCACCGCACGGAGCACCGACTCAAGCAGGCACAGGTAACCGTTATAGTAGATTATAGCTATAGTAATAGACCGTGGTAGATTTCAATACTAAAGTATTGAAATCTCCATATTTATTAGGCTTCTAGCGTAATGTGCGAGTGTTCCTGACGGTGCGAACTGGCCGTGATGGAGTCTGTTGGTGCCATTCACGCTTCTGATGGCAGTTGGAGCGCTAGTCGTTCATACAAAAAGATGTTGCAACACATGCCGGAAATTAGATAATTTCCGGCATGTACAAAAGTAAAGTGACGTAGGGTTGAGCAGAAACATCAACTTTCATCTGAATTTCACAACCGAATTTCAGGAAAATTACAAAAGTTATAAAATTGTACACCTAAGATGTCCTGATTATGTTGAGTCGTAAAATTTAAATTACTACCTGCCAACTTATTTAATTACTATAAGTCCTTCAAGTAACTTTGAGTAGTAGACCTATGTACGGCCGTGCATGATTTATTTAAGTACATAAAATATTATAAATAAAATAAGTAGGTAAATAAAATATGCTAAGTATTCCAATAGATGAAGTAGGTATTCATAATAAAATAATGTTAACATTCGATTTAAAGCAGCAAGTTGCCGCGCCATTTGAATTTAAAGACTCATTTCACGCTCACCTCTGACCAAAATAAACAGAAATTGTAATTACGCTCAACATAAAGGAAAGGAAATTACTTCATATGTATAATTAATGGTACGGTCAAAATGCAATCGCAGACGCGTAAAGTACACCGCATCACTAAAGTTGAACACCTGTAATTTGTACTGTACTGAAATTAAACGACACTATAAGTGAAGTGAATGCGCCGAGTGGCCGTCCGTACGAGTTCCCAATAATAATTACGCTTGCACTTTCTCCACGGGTTTTTTCTTTGGTCTTGAAGTCGACGCAGGCGGCAACTTGTACCTAGACGGAATGTCGTCATGCACTGCGGTTGTCGGTAAACCGAAGATAAGTAAGCAACGTGGTATTATGTGAAACCTGACGTTGTAATGGGTTCCTGTGGATTTTATAGGACTGATTTTTCAATCGTAAAATAAACTTAAGGTCCAGGTGCATAACAGGCGGTTACAGTTATCGTTAAGAGAAGTACTTAACCCTAGCGCGCTCCCCAGCGCTTTCCGTAACGTAGTTTGGTTTGAATATTAACCAAGCAAACTCAATGGTTGTAGACACGGTCTAAAAGGAAATATCTGTCTGTAGTTCGCCAGATTTCCATTAAAATATTTAGATTCAAAGTTACACGGGCTCGAGGATTTATTTAAACCTTTTTATTTAAACAAAAAGAATATAAGCCATATTCCCCTGCAATATCCTCCTCCTATTCCTCTTTCCCCTCAAACTAAGTGTATAAAGTTTGTGCTAGGAGTAGGAGTAGGTTAGTATTACGTTACAGTAACTGTTAAACTTTGCCCGTCAATTAAAGCAAAATGGGTTTCACAATTCTGTACTCCAAACCTTATCCAGAGGTTATGACTTATGAGCAATCGCGCGGCCGAGTTTCGTTCATCTGCTAGGTACAGAGACTTCCTGCTTTTGATAGAGATTTTAAAACAGAGGTCGCTGACCCGAGATCGAAGTTCCTCATGATCGTAATCAACGTGATCACGTTCGTGTAATAGTAGGAAGAGTGATGAGTCGATGCTTGTCGCGTAACGACTCATTGTTATCGACGGTATCAGCTTTTTACAGGAAAACTGCTTTCGGTTTCAGGAAACATGTAAGTACTTAGGTATTATATATTAGGTAGTATCGACTCGAGAGGCAAGTTCCGCCTTTATATGGTAACATTAGACATCTTTCAGGTTTCTCTAAAAGGACTCACTGACGTTCATGAAATCTGCGGATTAAAAACATTAATTTTATATTTTAGCTACTATAGTTATTGTACAACTGAGTCGAAATATCAGCAGTTAAAATACTAAACTTATCGTGCTATGTACCCGTTTTCTACAATGTAAAATGTCGTTAAACCACGAAATAAGCTTAAAATCGTTAAAAACATATTGTACTTAACTATCTTGTGCTTTGAGTGGCATAAAACTGGACAGGTGAAGTGCCACATGATAGTTTAAAATTTAAATATCATAATCTCATATTTACAGTTCTATTAATCTGTAATGCTGTTGGAGATTGAAAACACGTACAATTTATTATATGAAACATGTTAACTCCGGACCTCACACCAGTTAATCAGCGAAACCGGTTTATTATAGACCGTTTATCTAACATCTAAATGCGCTGTTTCCGGCTTCAATCTTGTGAACAAATTGGCCCTACGTGTACGAGTAGGTATATAAAGACCAGTCAAGTGCGAGTCAGACTTGCACTCGAAGGGTTCCGTATGCATCGTACAAAATATAACACTTAATATGTGCGACACAGCAAGCTAATGACGGACAGCGCCGTATTATATATGCGATTTGGTAAACTAATTATTTCTTTGTGAACACATTTTAATTTTTTTGTGATGTAACCAGAAATTCGTGGTTTTCGGATGTTTTCCTTTATATGTGCTATAAGACCTCTAGCTACCTGCTAAACTTGATTCTATATCAATGGAAAGTATGCTTTAGGTTTTGATTTCCTTGACAGACACAACAGACAGGCACAAAGACGCGTCTTATAAGGGTTCCTTTTCCCTTTTGAGGTACGGATCCCTAATAAACTAGTTGACCCTCCCCCGGCTTCGTATGGTTGGGTTTTCTGAAAATCCTTTTCTAATAGCGGTCTACGTTGTAGAGAAAACCTCCATGCATAATCTCAAATACAAACATGCAAACTATGGAACTTAGAAACTCCGTACTGAATCTCACAAAGCTTATGTATAGTATTTTCTAGCTTCAACATACAAAAATTCTTTGAACAGTCTCCATTTATGACCATTAACTTTAACCACATCCTGCCGATTCAGCAACTGTAGGACGCGACGTTCTGAGCGTTTAACCGATTTAGCTGCCATCTCTCATTGCTTCCTGTTAGCGTAATCTTGTGAGAATTATTTTGATCTCAGCTTAGCAGGGAAAATCTGAATATTTAGGTAGAATCTACTAGATTCGACCACATGGATTCAGATTTGTTCAAATCGAGTGGGAACTCTTTGAATTTGCGCCATAAAAAGTAGCCTATGTCGGATGCAAGCTCTGTACACTTACCTTTCAAAAAAATCGGTTAAGTGTATGGACCATGGATGGATGGATAACAGACAGACCGACTCAATTTCGCAATTATTTAGTATTGATTTAAGGACGACGATTTAACTTAAAAACTCGAGTTTTGTTTGTTAAAATAAAACTTAAAAAAAAAAAACTTTAGGTAAGTAACTATAACTAATAAACACGTCGTATAGGTACTACAAGTAAATAATCATACGAAAAAAAAAATACTTTGTAAAACTATAAATTTCAATCTTAGATTAGATGAAGCTTTTTTACGAGCGAGTAAAGTGAAAGACAAATCCGACGTTAATATTGATGTTAGATCAATTTATTAATCAGATAAGTAGGCTCTGCCCCGGGCGTAAGTTTGTTTATGACATAATGAGGTCTTACTAGGTCGTTACTTTGATAATAATTTACATATTAGGTTATTTCATGTTTTGATAAGTATAAGTCGTACATAATAGAAGTTTTAACTTTCTTTGGCTGAAAAATAACCCTACCCTTGATGTAAAAACTTTAAAATACTATTTAGCCGATAGATAGCGATAAATATAGTAAAAAATTGTTTTTCTGTAGCTCGCTGTATTTTAACACTGTACTATATTTAAATTTATGAACTCAGAATTTTCCCCCTTTCATATTTTGATATCCCATTCGCTACAATAGCAAAAAATAATGTTGGAGGCCTCCACTTTTTTGGATGTATCTAACATCCATCAGGTCAATTTTTTCATATAAAATGTAGCCTATGTCACCTGGACCATAATAACGAATTTATTGACACCTCATTCATCAAAATCAGTACAGTAATTTAGGTGCTACGGTGGACACACAGAATCTGATACAAACATACATACATAAGTACATACATACATACATATACATAGACTGCTAAATTCATAACCCTTCCTTTTGGCCTTACCGTAGTCGGGTAAAAATGACGTGTGATCTACGATTGCTTTACGATCGTATTTCCGCGTGGTTGAGCACCTTACGTAGCGGAATGCTTGAATACGAAGATATTGGATATTTTCTATTGTTCTATGAAATATGTGATATGAGACGCTCTTGACAAGAATGTAAAAAAATATACCTATATATACAGGGTGGTCAAAAAGTCGTGGATCAAACGCAATAGGGAGATAGAGGAGGTCATTTTCAGCAAAAAAGTTTTCTACAGCATGGCCATATTTAAATTGCCCTAAGAGTTATGAATATTTTAGTGTTTTTTAACAAAATACCAAATTTTCTTACAATTAGACTAATTAAAAAAAAATGAGATAAAAAACAATAAAACAAACGATGTTGTGTCATTACTAGATAATGTATCAGCACTACAAACCTTCTATTGAGGCTCTGGCTATCAAATTACAAGAGCAATTAATTTTTTTCCAAAACTTTTAAAGCGTTACCAAAAATTAAGTGTCACTTTAAAAGCGCACTGTGAAAAAAAAATGTACTACGGAAAAGTGACCCTGTATCAGAAAAAACTTGCTGATTTAATGCCAATTTAAATGAGTTATAACACATTACTCTTTGTTTCGTAATTCTGGTATTATAATCGTTTTTTCATATCAAGGTGCAAATTTCAGTAGATTAGTTTAATTCAAAATAATTTTGAATATTATCATGCTGCTAGTTAAACTGCTAGTTTTTTGTACGTTGGAATGCTAGAAACATCACTGTGCTTGTCACACTTAAAATTTGTTAAAAGAACAGAAACTTTTCACTACCACCACGTGCCAGAACTACCCAGAACGCCCTCTTTTCTAGGAAACAAAAGGATAAAAAAACTATGCCTCTCTTTCACATCCTTCCTTATTCCAACAATGCAAATAGAAAGGATGATTAGTGTGAACGAGAGGCATAGTTTCTTTATCCTTTTGTTTTCTAGAAAAGATGAACTACTTGTAAGACGGTCGTTCTGGGTAGTTCTGGCACGTGGTGGTAGTGAAGAGTTTCTGTTCTTTTCACAAATTTTAAGTGTGACAAGCACAGTGATGTTTCTAGCATTCCAACGTACAAAAAACTAGCAGTTTAACTAGCAGCATGATAATATTCAAAATTATTTTGAATTAAACTAATCTACTGAAATTTGCACCTTGATATGAAAAAACGATTATAATACCAGAATTACGAAACAAAGAGTAATGTGTTATACCTCATTTAAATTGGCATTAAATCAGCAAGTTTTTCTGATACAGGGTCATTTTTCCGTAGTACATTTTTTTTTCACAGTGCGCTTTTAAAGTGACACTTAATTTTTGGTAACGCTTTAAAAGTTTTGGAAAAAAATTAATTGCTCTTGTAATTTGATAGCCAGAGCCTCAATAGAAGGTTTGTAGTGCTGATACATTATCTAGTAATGACAAAACATCGTTTGTTTTATTGTTTTTTATCTCATTTTTTTTTTAATTAGTCTAATTGTAAGAGAATCTGGTATTTTGTTAAAAAACCCAAAAATATTCATAACTCTTAGGGCAATTTAAATATGGCCATGCTGTAGAAAACTTTTTTGCTGGAAATGACCTCCTCTATCTCCCTATTTCGTTTGATCCACGACTTTTTGACCACCCTGTATAGGTCGAGGTGGCAATCGGGGTATGAGGCGGGGGTACGCCCCCCAAACCAGCACGTTACCCGCTATCCCGCACCGGGTTAGCGCGGGGGCTGTCCGGATGATGTGCGGGGCGACCCTACCCCGATTGCCATCTCAACCTATACTTCCTATCAAAAAAATCGAAACGCCTCGCATCTGCTCGGAAGTGTTCCGATTTTTGATGAGAAGTATGTACCTACCTATATGATAGGTAGTAAAAAAGTATAAAGTATTGCAGCTTTGATTAGACACAAAGATAAAATTTGCATCCTGTAGACGGGACACACTTTTTTACAAAACTATTTATCTAGTTACCTAGTTATGTAAGAGAAAAACATACTTCAATATCTTATCTGTAACAAAACAGACTGAAATCTGAAAGAACAATCTAACTAATTTAATCACAAGATTTAGGCTTAAATTTAGCGTTAGGTTAAAGAGTGTATGAAATATAAAACTCTAACATCTTAAATGATTCTATGAACATGAATATTGTATAATTTGACTGTCTGAAATATTTTCGATTAAATTATTCTTTAAGAGGAAATAGTATCAATGTGCATGAACATAAATATTGTATAATTTGACTGTCTGAAATATTTTCGATTAAATTATTCTTTAAGAGGAAATAGTTAGTATCAATGTGCATGAACATAAACTATTGTATTAAGCAATGAATCAGTAAAATGCACAAACCCATTACAAAGTTCATCTCTTCCCTATCTTGCAAGTGATAACCACATGTCGGCATTTAAAGTGATAGATAAAAAGTCGTAGTTCACATAAAAATGTCGTAAACATTAGCATGCTAACGATAAATCTGTCTACACTGGGGAAATGGAACATTATCATACTGTGTGTTATACTTTATTGCACACCACAAAACAGAACAGCCCTTTTCTGTTATATAAGTAAAAGTTGTCTAATTGTCTTGTTAAATAAATATGAGGTTGAATAGAACCTTAATTTTACTCTAATTTCACAAATACGATATAATATTTGCACTGTTTATTAGAGTCTTATATAAGTTGCATTTAAAGTGTAGATACGAGTATTTTGATCGTAGGTAAATGAGGGTTCTCCATAACGTTCTCAAAGATATGTGAAGTCTGCATTCACGTTGTCAGGCTGGTAGACTATGACCAAACCCCTTCTCATTGTGAGAAACCCATGCTCTGTAGTGATGGGTTGTTGATGATGATGATGAAATTAAATAGGTGTACAAAGCGGAAGTATTTCAAAAACTTTTTATATACCCTACTTACCATGAATTTTGCGTAATTATATAATCAAATAAGTACGCTAATAATATTTTTTGGTCTAATTACTCGCGACCTAAGCGCGAGTTATATAATTTCCCGCCAAAATTTCACCTCGACATAGATACCAATACGAAATTAATTCGAACGATTATCGATTCGGCACCCAACAAAATATTATTATAGAGAGCGGAAATTAATGGTCATAATATTAATTGAGTGCCAGCTTAATTATCAAATATTTTCGAACTTTCAATATGTTAAATAATAATTAATTAACTTAGAGTGAGACCTTAATTGCTTGTTATTTTTTATACTTTCAAGACGTACAACTTTTGCCTGCGTCTCTGTTCCTCGATCCGGGTACAATAGTAATAGGTACATATTAATAAAATATACCTTAGTTAGTCAGGCATGTACAGTTACCTACACCTTGGCTTAACCAAGCGGAAAGGTGGAAAACGAGCACAAATGATAGAGATCTATCTTCTATGGACATTTGCCCTGCAGGCAAGGGCCAACAAAGAGCTTCAAATAGCGTTGATGAATGATGAATAGATATGGAACCAAATACTATCTACTTTAAACGTACATACCACAGTTTTAGCTCACAAAAACACGACTTATCTAAATTCTTATCTAAAACACTAGCCGATTCCCACAACTTTGTTCGCGTGGATTTAAGTTGTTAAAAATCCCGGGAAATTTAAAAATTTCCGCGATAAAAAGTAGCCTCTGTCACTCTCCAGCTCATTACTATACTTTTGCAAAAAATCACGTCGATCAGTTGCTTCGTTTTAGGCTGGAGTTCTTCAGAAGCTACATAACCAACGGTTGGGTAACCGGCCGGTTATTTCCCAACCGTCGTTTAAACAACCGTTTAAATATTTGCTGTTCACCACGTAAAAGTGTAGCATAGTTACTAAATGACTAAATGATACTACGTGGTTGAAGGACACACCAGTGAACCAACAAACAAACATACTTTGGCATTTATAATATGGGTAGACATTAAAGAAACACTCTACTTTCTATTAAATAGAGCGCCATTAAAAAGTTTAAAATTAAGTGTTAATGATATAATTAGTAAGCAACATTTGTGAGAGTCCCCGTACATGGCCACATCGCTAAGCCAGATTGCAGAGTAGGTACAGTTGGAAAGCTACACCATAATTTCCCCATAATTGAGATGACCTGGTTTTGACTTCTAATCTAGACTGCTAACATTAGTCTGGAATTGCGTCGATACCAAAGACTTACAAGACTGACAGTGACAGATTAACGGTGTTACAAAAAATGAAACGTAAATGTGTGCGTGAAATAGAGTTGTCCTGACTTTAGCATTTGTATTATCGATAGTCTTACTGGCGAAATCATAGGACACTAATGAGTTAGTTTAACGAAGTGAAGTATAAAGCATCTTATAATCTTAAAAATCAAATACATTTCAAATACACAAATAGTAACAAAGCTAAAGCTAGGTAACAGATTATTATTTATTAATGAAATGACTTTAATATTTTATATAAATAATTTATCAATGAATTCTGAGATACTTATAGTTATTTTAACCCCTTATAACATTTTTATTGATATTTCGATAGAAAACTATTAAAAGACGTTTTAAAAAAATCTTTTTTTGAGAAATAGAGCAATTTTTGGGATTTTCATATAAATTACCGGAATTTGTTGGTTTTCCAACTTTATTTTTTTAAAGGGTGCAAGTAAATTTAATTTGGATGTGGTAGGCTGGCTTAATATAAATAATTTAAAAGTAAATATATCTAAGACTAATATAATGCAATTTCAAACATATAAAACTAAAACACAAAACCTTGATATTAAATTTAATGATGTGAGAATTGAAGAAGTAGATGACATTGTTTTTTTTGGGAATTACTATAGATAAGTATTGTAATTGGAAGGCACATATTCAGAATTTATGCACAAAATTACATAAGTATGTCTATGCTTTGGGTCGTATTCGACAAATAGTTTCAGTTGAGGCATCACTGTTGGCCTACCATGAATATGCCTCATCTTTGTTAAGATATGGAATAATACTTTGGGGAAATTCCACCAATGCACTAGAAGCTTTTAAGGCGCAAAAACGTTGTATTAGGTCTATTTGTAATGCTGATTTTACTGACAGTTGTAAGCCTTTATTCAAAAAACTTAAAATATTGCCTCTCCCATGTTTATATATTTATGAAGTTTGCATATTTGTCCGTAAATATCCCCAATACTTTAAACTAAAGACAGAAATAAAACCGAGCAGTAGACATAAAAATAAAATTTGTATACCAGCACAACGATTGGCTTTATATACGAAGAATGTGTACTGTGCGGCAATACGTATCCATAACCATCTACCGTCACACAGTTATGCAATGAGCCTTACTTCTTTTAGATGTTATTTATTTAAATTTTTATTAAACAAAGGTTATTATGATGTTAATGAATTTTTGAATGACAAATTTTAAATAGTGAATGCAATAATTAATAATAATTTGACATGTTAATATAATAATAAGTTGACTTTGTTACATTAAATAAATTCAATTAATTTTGCACGCCATGCTTGGCAGAATATGCGGTTCCACATAATATTTAAGACCAATGTACTTGTATATTATACCATATTCTAGCAAATAAACACTTCTTATTCTTATTCTTATTCTTTGATTAATTACAATAACACTCTGATATAATGTCTAAGTGACAAGTTAATAAAAATAAATAGTATATATGGCGCTCAATTCATAGCTAATGACCTCCCCGATAAGCACTTAAATACAGTAATGTACGGGTTACCCTTAACCCTGTATATGAAATCTAAGTCACGCTAAATAAAATAAAAATTAGTGAAAATATTTATTTCGTTCTTTTCTTTTATTGGAAAGTACCTAGTGTTTTATATTGTATTTTACATACATCACATGAAACCTATCACATCAAACCTACCGGTAGACACGATTATCGACTATCGATACTTGTGACGTCATTACTTTGTCAATCCCTATCGTAAACAAACGTTTTTAAATTTTACACAAAATATCCAAAAATTCTTCATTTAGCAATGTAATTTGATGATAAGTCTTAAGGGAAACCTATCATCTAAGCTTCCAATAGCTATTTTGCCTAATTTTCAAACAACAAATGATGAAATAATGATTATAAACAATTAGTATAAATAATCAGTAATTACCTGTGAAACGTGTATTTACGCGGATTATAACGTCTTGTAACGTCACATTCGCTCACTGAACAAGACACCATGGTGGCAAGACATAGATTTTACGTTTTAATCGTAAAATAATTTAGTAAATGCAAAAAATCACCTCGACTTGGAACAGGCTGAACTCTTACGGCCTGTTACTCACGTAAACAATGACTTATTGGCATCTTGTTTCGCTATCTCGCTTTCGCTCGCGGCAGTGGGTCTTATCTGACTACCTCTCGCTCCAACGCTTTGTCAGTCTTTGAGCGAAGCGAAAATTGTACGTCTATGGTCGATACTATCATCACCTCTTAATTATATTGCGAGCTGTTCAAATTTAAGTCTAATATATTGGTAGTTATCTTAATTCATCATCATCAAATCAGCCTGTGGACGTCCATTGTATAACCAGGCTTGAATTTTTGTGCTCCTTATTACTCTATTCAGATTAGTAAAGAAGGTTAGATAAGTTTGAAGAGCTTCGCAATGTTTTTTTCCTTTTCCCCTTGAGTATAAATACATAGAACTGGAACAGAGATCAAAGACTTCCCATATTTTACCTAAGGCAGGCACGATTAGAATTTATTTTATTATTTTTTCACCTAGGCGCCTGCACCTAATAAGATTGAGTTAGTAGTGTAGACACAATAAAAAAAACCATTGCGTCCTTAGTAGGCAATACTAGAACAACTCAACTTACAACAATATAACAACATCAGTCGTCTGCAGTATCGTGTACTTTCAAACTACAGTGAAAAACTGAACCGTTCAGCTATACGCAGCTGCATAATCCATAACGAGCGAGAATCGAATCAGTTAATTAGAACAGGGTTGGAAATAACTGTTCACTCTACAAAAAGTTAATGCATTCTATACTTATTTATAGTTGTAACGGGTGAGAGTTCCCACGATGAAGATCTTCCCAGAATAAGGACGCCCAGTAAAAAAGTTATTGTCTGACAAATATGGCGCTCACCGAGCGTGGAGCTTGCTCGTGTTATACTGTTCTTTTTTTTCTTCTATTTTGGAATTGTTCTATGGACGACAATAGTAAGACTAGATACTCATATATAGAAGGTCAATGTAGGCCCACATTGTTGCGTTTATTTATTTATTTATTTATTATTATACTAACTGACTGATGCATCAAGTTGTACAGCTCCAACGCTCCGGACTAGAAACTTGAGATGATTGTATGTAGGTTTTCTCTATAGCGAAAACTCCCACTAAGAAAAGGTTTTGTGAAATTCCTACGGTATCCCTTAGGGATTTCTCAAAACCTTTTCTTAATGGATATTTAAAAAAAAATTGACGAAGTCACATTCGTCAATCATCATAGATTAATTTTATTTTAGTAGCGTACAATGGTGCCAATTCGGTTGCATACAATTAGCACCAATGTGTTTTCATATAATCAACAAACATAGGACGATTCCAAAGCGTTATTCTATTACTTGCAATCGAAGCAAAGGTGCACTTGTACCAACCCAATAAATGTGTTTAAGCTAAATTTTCTCTATCTGTTCTTCTGTAAAAAATTGATATCAAACCAGTTTGAGGCCCATAAAGGTATAATTAAATTAATTCGAAATATCCTGATTTGCTTTCTCCAATAATGTATATCCTAGAGCGAACTGCGTAGCTGTGGGCGCAAACCACAGTGTCATCGCTTACATAACACCACTTACGGTACCAGTGTCAAGTTACTAAGTGAGAATCGAATAGGAAATAGCTCTTGTTCAGGTTTCTCTTTAATGGCCCCCACGCTACAATTAAGCGTTGAATTTAAAAGCGCTTTCCACGAGATTTTCTCTTCCCGGAAAGGAAAGGTTTGTATAATGTTTAACCTAATTTTGAAGAAAATTGTTGTGTTATACTTACTTTACTCTAGATTTTTTTGTATCCTACTTATAATATCAAGCCAGAAAAATTATAAAGTTACTGAACACATTTATCGCATAGGTACCGTACCGTACCTACTCGTACTGCTGTTTATTTAAAAATACTGTCGTTCAAAAACCACTTTGAAATAGAAATGTTCATGAATTTTAAAAATTATGAGCAGATACAGGATGTAACGTACTAGTTGACCCGCTCGACTTCGTTCGGGTAAATTTCTGAAAACTATAAATACACTTACCTATAAAGAGAACCTGCATGGACAAACTACAAATAAATCCAGTGCGCTTTTAGCGGCATGGTAGTTGATATGGCAGTCTTTCTTGCTTCTTCGTTATTGTCACATCACACTTCACACTATTACATCATCACACTAATATTATAAAGGCAAAAGTTTGTGTGTATGTGTGTGTGTATGTTTGTTACTCCTTCACGCAAAATTTAATAGATGGATTTGGCTGAAAGGAATTGAGATAGATAATATCCTGGATTAGCGCATAGGCTACTTTTAATCCCGGAAAATCAAAGAGTTCCCACGGGATTCCGAAAAACCTAAATCCACGCGGGCGAAGACGCGGGCATCGGCTAGTAATAAATAATAAATAATCATTTGTCAAAGAATAAATGCGAATTGCGAAAGGTCTGTATGTGTGCTGGCTTTTCACGGCCTATCCGTTAAATCAATTTTGGTGAGGTAAGTACATACAGAGAGAGTTTGCCTCCCGGAGATGTATACTATAAAGGATACTTTATATCCCGGAAATCAAAGAGTTCCCAAGGGATTCTCAAAAAGACTTATATCAATGCGATCAAGTCGCATCATCTTGTAATATTAGGTACATTCTACTTAGGTAATTCTACTGGCTGCACATAGAGTCTATCTACTTATACTTAGTACGCGACAGGTTGAGATGGCAACCGGGGTATGAGGCGGGGAGACGCCCCACTCATCCGTGCTCACAGGCAGCGGGTTAACGCGGGGGCTATGCGGGTGTGCGGGGCTTCCCACTCCGGTTGCCATCTGAATCTGTCGCGCATTATACGTACGGACACACGAACCCGACCAAAGTGATTTGCTGATTGATTATATGCATAGATACGAGTGTATGTTCGTATGCTTGACTACATAATACATTTATGATGATCGCTATTCAATCACTGTCTCGCTCTACTTAACCCGCGTTTCACCCATTTGCATAAGAGTCAGAGGCGCAGCACTCGCAGACGCGTACCTCCTCCCATCTAGCAATTTCCCGTTATATAAGCACTGATATGATAAAAGGAAAACTGACTGACTGACATATCAACCTTCTGCACGAACCACTCGGTCCAGAAACTTGCGGTTCTTTTAGTAGGATTTATTTGTTACGTAGATTGTTAAATTAACTTCAATCTGAAGTGGGGAATCAATTAAAAGAAGATAAAAAAGTTATTCGCATGAAAAATCGAGTAATTTCGCCGACAATGTTGTTTTTTTAATGTTTCCTACATCGTTGTTAAGACACGAATAGGCGTCGATTTATGAGCTACACTGATTTTATTGCTATATGAACACATTACTTTGAGTACAATTTATAATCATAAGAACTTAAGTATATTACATAAGTAAAGATCGATCAAAATTAGGCTAAGGACAAATCTACGGGGATTTCGATGTAATCTGTCATATTTGCAATGTTAGGAGACGGTCAGAATATCTATCTCCGCGGACAAAACTTTGAAGAAATATTCAGCGCGCGTTTAACAATATTACTTTACATACAATTTATGATCATAAAGTAAATATCGATCAGTATTAGGCTAGTGACAAAGCTGAATTCCGTTACAGTGTGACATATTGAGATATTACAGAGCCTCATATCTCTGCGGACATGATGCTGAAGAAAAATTCAACACGCGTTTTTTGCTCGTGGAATTCCGAAAGATTTCTCTCTAGCTACAGATGAGACGCTTCTTTGATTGCAATTTGTTATTAGTCGTCCCTAGTGGCCAAATAAGGTATGGCCGCTTTTATCAAAACTATCAGTCGTTTGGATCATAATAAATATCGAAGTCTCAAATGCTTCGATTAAAGTATAGCTAGTGTACCTATAGCTATAGCAGAGAGGTGGCATGATCTAGAGACGAGGATGTCTCGCAAAACGCTCTCAACTTGACCTTTTTTTATGTAAAATTTATTCTAAGTAAACGTTCAAAAATAAAATAAAAATATGTAAGTACCCCATATTTACCGCGTGTAATTGTATCGGCGTTGGTACTAAAGAAATAAATTTTATGTTATAATGATTTTAAGGGCCAATTTTACCAACGTAAAATAAGTTTTATCCGTAAATAAATTTGATATTTTGGCAGGTTTTCAATACAAAACATTACGCCCAATTTACCTATCCCTCGTTTAATTCATCTAGCGGATTATTTACATCGCTGGTAGTAGCGCTTTTTGACGCCTGATAGAATATAATAGATTTTTATTCAAATAAACTTTTACAAGTGCTTTTGAATCGTCAAATAATAATTTACCACTGGTTCGGAATGCCATTCCTACCGAGAAGAACCAGCAAGAAACTCGGGGGTTGCTATTTTAATTGTTCAATTTACAATAATATTCCATACTATACAAGCAATTGCAGCCCCGCGCATTGCTGGAGCGAGTCAATCCATGCTTTTTTATCATTTACATATCTTCGATTGTGTAATATGCTTTTGCCAAGAGCATACTTTTAAGTGATTTTTTAAACTTTTGTAAAGGCAAGTCTAATATTGACTGTGGAATTTTGTTATAAAATATTACACTCATTCCCACAAATGACTTTCCCACTTTTCTGAGGCGGAGCGTAGGAGTTGCGAGCTTATTACGGTTTCTAGTTTGCCTGTCGTGGAAGTGGATATATAGGCATAAGTCTCCATCTCTATGGTCGTAACTCAATGATATAAAGTGATACGAGATCAAGAGCGGCACGCGACTCGCCTCGCTCCAGCGATCATCTCCATCGCCTTATTCACATTACGCTGTGGCTTTCTTAGACAATCATTTCGTATATGTAATCTTTGGATAACATCGACGGATGATTAGTTCCTAACTGGTTTCTGCGCTAGTACCTAAGATAGTAGATACTGACGTAGTATCCAATAAAATCTAGAAATTAATAATCAATCTGTAATCTGTCGATAAGTCACAATATAGCAACGTTGTTATTAGTTTGGTATTTATTGATAGAATTTATCAACGTTGCTGAGTAACTTACCGACAGATTACAGATAGATTGATTATTTCGTTACCTATCTTCGAAGATAGTGACATAGGTAGCTATTTTATAAAAAAATATTTCGTACCCAAATAAATAGATAATTAATTTCAATTTCAAATTGTTGTTAGAATATTTAGGTACACAGATAAAAAAGTCATAAGCTCATACAAACTTTTTTTTAATTTACGTAGTTATTTGTATGAAAATGAAACGTATTTCGGCAGAATACTCATGTACTTACATATAGCTGTTGTCAAACTTATTCCATTGTTTCTTTTTCACAGGACGAGTTGGAGACCCTGCGGTCAAAATTGGAAAAAGTTGAAGGCGAACGAACACATTACAAAAACGAGACGGAAAAACTCGAAACTAAGGTGAGTCCCTATATTTTTTCAAAATAGAATTAGCGAGCAAATGAGCAGGCGGGTCACCTGATGTTAAGTGATAACCGCCGCCCATTAACATTTGCGGCACCAGAGTAATGTTCTTCCATGCTTTTGCCGTCCGTCAGAGCTTTAAGCGGGACGCGAAAAGCAACAAAATTAACATAATATACAAAGATAAGAATTCAAAATAGTCGACAAAAATCGATGGTACAATTTATTCATTTCAGAACTATCCATTTACATACAAGATGCTCCAAGCAATAAGGGCCTGTGCATTCAAATGCCAATCTCGGTCAGTCTATAAGCAGAATCATGCTTGTTCTTTTTTTATAAACTACAGCATCCTATGCGTAACGTTTCCGACCCATATCTACCTATATCGAAGTGCACTGTTATGTTGTGCTTTTTGTTTGAGTGACTGATAGTTTCAACTTTCTTTCATTTGTTTGTATTTGGAACAAATATTTTGTATGAACGTATAAGTAAAAACACCCTGTGTTGATACTCGTAGTATACATTCATATGTTTAATTAATGCCATTATAATACATATCTAAATTGACAGATATCTCCTAACACGAAGTTTGTTTACTTAAGAAATGAATATTTAAGTTTTTTTTTATCTGCCATAAAAAAATATGCATTACGCGCCTTAAACGCGCAAGACAACATTACTTATTTGAAAATGAGTTTGCAAATAGTCATATCGTATTACATGATACGATAAGTAAGTAGTAAGTAAACAATAGAGCTTTCGTGGTCTGTAGCTCTAACAGCTACATTGTCAGACTTCGATAAAAGATGGCGACCTCAAAACAGCTGATATGTTAGGTGGCCATTTTTAGCCGAAGCATATTATTAACGTCTTGTGTCCTGATCTGAGTTACTTACCTATTTTCAAGTCACGTTTGAGAAGTTTTTCTTTAAAAGAAACCCTAAAACACCAAAATAGCTTGTAAACATAAAATAAAGAAAAAACCAATAGGTATATCGATTTATGGACATTTAAAATGCAAAAAGAAAACAAACGCTATACTTAAATGCAGTGTAATAAACTGTAGCGTCTTCTCCTAAGACATAACCGGTAAACCTTGGCGCAGGTCAATACCGCCAATATTCCAAATGTTCATACACAGGTGTCTCACCTGCTTAGGTGAGCAAAAAATAACGTCTCTGCTATATTATAAAGGAATTTAATAAATATTACAACCCGTTTTGGAGTCAGACACCTAAAAACTGGGAAATTTTAATTTATACTAGTTGGTATCGTTTAATCAGCCATTTTTGTTTTTACCTATTTTATTTCTTCTAGATGTCTAATACATTTTTCGCAAACAAACAACTTTACAAACTTTACAAAGCTCGTTAGAGATGAACCAACAATATCAGAAATTATCAGTTCACGACAAATATCCAGCTTGGAACAAGAATTTAAAAATTAAGTGAGGCTTCACCTAGACAGCAGGCGTTAAAGTTAGGCTAACACGCACGCTCCCATAGACAAAGACAGCGTGGCAGAGTTTTAAATTAAGAAAGCACCATAAAGCATAACAAGACGACAGTAGTATTAGTCTTGAAACATGAACTCTTTGTTTTTTCATACTTCAAACTCTTTGTGACTTTCATATATTTCCTTGTATATGATCTACGAGCCTGCGTTATTCTGCGTTTGACACGCAGCCTTTCGTCCATTTGTTCGTTTCGTCCGTTGACACGTTGTGTTCCAGGCTTAACCTTACTTTTCATCATTATTATGTACTGTTTTTTACTGAACCAGAAAATCCAGTATCTTCTCTGAGACAGGTTTTATGTTAGCATCACAATAAACTTGAAGTTCCTAATGAGTGTTGGAAGATACTGGGTAGCATCCGGTGTCGCTTGGTTTGGCTTTCTTTGGTGCAATAAACAACACGGCAGGTGTAGACAACTTTTAGGAGTTGGGAATAAGTTAGTTATTTTTATAAGCGCAGAAGTTTAGTCCGAATATTGTGTTTATTCATAAGTAGCTTATGCCCGCAACTTCTTCCGCGTGGACGAAGGAGTCACACTAATATTATAAAGGCGAAAGTTTGTATGTGTGTGTGTGCGTGTGAGTATGTTTGTTACTCCTTCACGCAAAAACTACTGGACGGATTTGGCTGAAATTCGGAATGGAGATAGATAATATCATGGATTAGCACATAGGCTACTTTTTATCCCGGAAAACCAAAGAGTTCCCACGGGATTTCGAAAAACCTAAATCCACGCGGACGAAGTCGCGGGCGACAGCTAGTAGTACATAAATTATATGCAAACAATAGATTGCTCAAAGCAGCGAGATTAAAAAGTTTATAAAACTCGCAAAGGGAAGCTTTACAATCTACATGTCTGTAGCGCCATCTAGTGAGTAGAGGACGAACGAAGCACTGAATCTGCATATTGATCTTCACTTTGTTGTTCTGCAACTGCATTGTAGCGCAGCTAGATGTCACAAGTGGTCGCTTACATTGGAGATTTAAAATGATAATAAAAGTTATGTTACGATTTAACTATAGAGATGTAGAGTGAATCCGAATTTTGCCTTTCAAGAATACGATTTCTTAGACTGCATCATCACTTACCACCAGGTGAGATTGCATTCAAGAGCCATAAAGGGCTGTATCTGGAAAAAAAAACCTTAGAAAATCTATAAAACCTTTCTATATGCCAATTTAAAAGGTAAAAGGGTTAACTCTTAACGCCTTATTAAAGCTGGCTGTAAAAAATAAAGAATTGATGCCGAATCTACCTTGTTTAATCTTTCGTGTAAAATTGCTAACTAAGATGATCAATCAATTTATTAATAAACTAGATGTTAGATCTGACGATCAATAACTTCAGTTACGTATTCGATCGATGTCAATGAGAAATCAATTCTCTATGGAAATATATATCATTGTGTACTTATCGACTTTGCAATCGAAAACAATGGGTTTGATTATTAACCTACGTTCAGTGAAGCGCATCGCATTAAGAAGTACAGTGAGCTAGGAAAATTCCTATCCACATTTCGACCCGTGATCATCAATATAGAATAGAACTAAAAAGTTAAAGTAAAAAAAAACCGTTACTAAAAACTTTTTTTTTTAACCAGTCCAATATTTTTAAAAACGTTTGGAAAGAGAGCTTTTTCTGTCGAGAAAATTATTTTACTGACTAGACTTTTTCAGAAACCGAAAAAACTCAACATAACGCGGCTACCCCCGCCTGGACTCACTCGTTTGTATATTTTAAGAAAATACTTTAAAAATGTTTGTTTTCTTAATAAGAAAGATTGCACCGAGTTTTCTAGCTGACTGTACCGACTAGATCTCCTTGAGTCAAGGATTAATATGCCTGTCCACGGAGTAGTGACGTCTTGTATGTTTTACGGGTTGATGGTGCTTGTTAAATTTTTTTACTCTACCCCCAGTTTTTCAAAAACCTTACTGTAAATGAATAAAAAAAGCGTAGATACCAAATTGAAAACTTTTAGTGAAATTAAACGGTTAAAAATTACAAAGTGTTTCAAGTTGGAACGAATCCATTGAAAAGTGCATAGTAAATATTTTCATAATATACTTACATAATGTTATAGATATTATTTGGATGATAGTAGAGTGAATATAAAATCATACTCGTAGTTTGTGTGATTTTCATTGACGTAAATGCGTGTAAGTATGATACTAGATATTAATATTACTTAGGGCCAGTTGCATTTTTCAGTGCTGAAAACAATCGATGCGGCCGAATCTTGTTGCTGAGACATTCTTGTCGTAGTATGTCGCGCGTATATGGACACAATAGTGTGTGTCTCTCTTGCAATAATTAATTATAGATCTTGCACCTCTTGCAAGTCGTATCAGTAACCCGATTATTCCAAAAGTTACTATACATTATGGCGTAGGAGCAGGGGCTTGCACATAGAGGCATAAAAGCACTGCTTACCCTTGTTGAAATAGCTGAATGCATATTTTTCACTTACCAGTACATACTTAACCTACCTAACGCCTACAGACCCTAGTTTCAAACCCTGCACACGCCACTGCGTAGACCTAGCACACCAAAGTGTTTCCTTGACCGAGAGATAAAAATAAAACTAAACAAAAAATAAACGTCCGTGAATGAAACGAATTATATAACAAACTCTTCAGTAAATAGACTGAGTCAATCGGTATGTGATGCTAGAGAATTCGTTAGGTATGTCGTTCAATTTGTACCTATACTTTGGCTGAGTATCTTGCTGTAGTTTAGGTTCGATATACCAATTTTATTTCATTTTATATGAATGAAGACTATTAGCGTGACTGATATAATATCACCTATCAATCCTAATATCCATTTATCCTTTTATTATAGAAAATACTAGGTGATGCTCGCGACTTCGAATACCTGGATTGAGGTTTTATTTTTCGTTAGACTTTAATAACCCCATTCAAAAAATCACGTTGATTTGTTGTTACGTTTCGCCATGATTCAAGTACAAACCAACAAATAATATATAAAATATGTTGATATTTATAATGCTTTTACCATAGAAAAGTGGCCACAAATGAAATCTGTTCATTTTCACAAACACGAAAACAGTTGGCAGTGCGTAGTTAAGGTCAATAAATGCATGCAAAAACAAAAACATGCAAAAGCAGAGAAAGATACTAGTCACTGCTAAAAATTACGACGTGGGATCAAGATTGAGTACAATCGCCTCATGAATTGCCTGTTTCGATTAACAGTGCCTACTGAAATAAATTGAACTGGTGAATGTAAGAAATGGATCTCAGAAAAATAAGAAATAAAAGTGCTATCATCGTGATCATAATCAACCCATGCCGGCTCACTACTGAGCACGAGTCTCCTCCCAGAATGAGAAGGGTTTGGCCCTATGTAGTACATAGTCCACCAAAGACATCAGACACCTTTGAGAACATTATTTAGAACTCTCATGTATGCAGGCTTCCTCACGATGTTTCCTTCACCGTTAAGGCAAGTGAAATTTTTTAATTTCTTAAAGCGCACATAACTTCGAAAAGTTAGAGGTGTCCGGGATCGAACCCCCGACTTTCCGTATAGGAGACGGACGTCTTAACCACTGGGCTATTACGGCAATAAATTGAACTGGTAAATGTAAGAAATGGATCGCAGGAAAGTTGGAAATAAAAGTGATAACGTGTGAACAATTATATATTTTTCCCATCGAAATCTTATAGTTCTTCGGTCAAAAGGTTGTAGACCTCTGCTGCAAAGTATGAAAATTATGTTGGTTATAAAAAGGCAGAAAAACATGAGGATAATCTCAACATCAGCTTATATCCAAACGAATTTACGAGGAATTATGTAGAAGGATTTATTTCATACTTTCAATGCGAGGTAAGTATTTGTTTTTATGATCGTGACGTCTTTAGTTAAATAGATTATTAAAACGGCCGCTGTTTGAGTCCATTTGAAGACACTAATAAAACTGATTGTATAGATACATGTTCGCGACATGTATCTATACAATCAGTTTTATTAGTGTGTTAAGTATTTTTTCTTAGACCTCGTTTGATCTCGATTCAGCCAGGTGGATTCATCATTCATCTTACTCCGGGCTCGCACGTTCATAGAATAAGCCTGCTTGATATGACAGCTGACACATAGAGCAAAATGGCGAGTCCTTTCTCTTTATGCATTATATCAATTTTCATGCCTGAAATTGTCCAGGCGCAAAGGACTGAAGATTACCTGGCTCCGCAAACCCTGAGCTCTGGCCTGTGCATAGCGTTAACATGCCTCAATTTGATATCAGCTGGAAACTAGGTCTAATAAATGAAACATTAAAAGGTCGCTGGCCTATGAAAAATTCGCACTAGCATGTGTGCTAACATAGCACTAGTTGATATAGTTTTCCTCAATTTTTCAGACTTTGTAATGAAATCCGCGATGTAGGTCGTATGTAACATGTATAAAACAACATCGTTTTGCAATTTTCCATTAAATCAAGATTTTTAACTTGCGCAAATGTTAAGCCCCTTTCACATTAGGCGGTGATTCCTCGATATACTCGTAAGTACAGTACAACCAAATTAATAATGCGCATGCGACCTAGGTACTTCTTAGCAATACATACATAACTACAAATAACTAACTCTGATACCCTACCATAATAAACTAAGCTTTGTCAACAACAAACTTTAAAATAAATAAATCTTTAGCACCTAATTTTGTCAATCTGGAGGTGGGCGTTAACAACTGCAACTCAATTTGTAAATAACTCAGTTGTTACCTTTCTTTACTTGTAAGGCAGTGTAAAGAGAAAAATAAAGATTTTAAAAATGTGTGATGTAAATAAAATGCCGCCCGCTCAACGCTCATGAAAATGTTAATGTGAAAGGGGTATAACATAATAGAACCGAGCCGCTGCGTCCCATTTACAGATTGATTTACTTCTCCCGAAATATTCTGCTGGAATATTAAACGCTCTGACTTTGTTAATTAAAGCCCACAAAATACACTTTAAAGTCATACTTCGTCACATTATTGGATAGATTCCTCATACCTTGTTTACAACTCTGTGCCTCATACATTGACCATTAATGAATATTGACTTTTAAATCGTATAATAAAGTTTACGTAACTAATATTCAGAAACTTATCGGAAAGCTATGGGCTTGATAGGTAAGCTCAGAGGAGAAAGGACGATGGAGATTGCGGTTGCTATGATTAGAGTGTCTCTACATGATTGAATCAGAAATGAAGAAATCTACAAGATAAAGTTGAAAACTAAAACCCGACTGCGATCGTCTTAATAAACACTAAAATATTAGAGTAAAATAGTTTTCTGTGGTATAATATATTAATGTTATTGTACATTTCCATATTGAAAAATGAATAGGTAAATGAAGTCTTCTGTAGGGATTGTCCATCAATTGAGACACGACGAATTCAGACCTGATTGACGCAAATTCTGTTATACACATACAAGAGTTAACAAACATCGTTGTTACAGTCTATCAGTTGTCACTCTCAAACATATAAAAGAAAATTTATTTGCACCTACAAGTATCTTCAGATAATTGCGCGTAACATTCGTCAAAATAACTCAAGGACTTACTAGTACAAATACAACGTAACTAGAAACTGAATTGTAGCAGTTGAAACTACGGTTAATGTTTCCTACTGAAACACTCGTAGCATGCATTCGGTACTACATAATATATTTCCTACCAAAGTATTGTAAAGTAAACATGTAGTGCGACCTTAGTCCATAAAATAATTCGTATATTTCCGTTCCTGTGAAAAACTTAAGAACGGGGCTCGCAGTTTTAATTTTTTGCAACGCTTTAACAGTTTAAAAATGAGTATAAGTAGTAAGTACCTTACTTATTATTTCACTACAAGCCTCTGTTTTACAAAATTTTTGCAATCCATAGTTCGTCAACATGATTAAATATACAAAACTAGACTATGTACTCTAGACAGGTCTACAAACAGCGTATGAATATAAATCGGATTTTTTGCAAACACGACAAAAAGGTTCGATTGTTTTATTACTCGCAATTTGTATCCTACGCCCACAGCAGATATACCTGCCTTCGGCGGCGTAGCACCAAAATTGAACTTTTTTTCTTGGTCTGAGTCAACTTAACATGAGAATATCTATACTCATATTATAATTGTTAAAGTGTGGCTGTCTGTCTGTTAGTTTTTCACGGCCCAGCCACGATTGCTTTCCCGGAGACGCACAAGTTACTTTTCATCACGAAAAATTAAAGAGTTTCCTCGCACGCTTTTAAAACCCCTTATTTATTCACCATCTAGATTTATACTAGTAAAAAAATTCTCCCAAAATGCACATTGGGCGATTAAAAAAATGGTTGAACCTTATTTTACTCGTACATAAGTCGTGAGTACTTCTCACATATTGACATTTAGTTTGCAGAAATTCTTTTATCAGTTGTTATTCGTAGTTCTTTTTTTTAAATACATAGACTGCTAAAATCATAACCCTTCCTTTCGGCTTTGCCGTAGTCGGGTAATAAACAAAAACACTTCTAAGGATTACGAGATTGAAGAGCGTTGTAGACAAAAGTTATTAAATCCTAATTAAAACAAGCTTTTAATTACCTACTACGTGTCAAAACACACCGCTTTGAAGCAATAATAATAATTAGCACTTATTTAGATACTAATTGATGTAGAGGTGACAATTTTGAAAGTCACATTACGATTCTTTGAAATGCGTCGAAGTTTGTAACACGTAGGATTAGAATAAAGACTTTTTGTTCCACTATTTTTGTCCCGATGTCTTCTGGTTCTTCTACAGTAGGTATTACCGCCAAGAAATATATTCTCGCATTAAATATAGCTCACTGAGAAAATTATTATAACCATTTCATGATCATTATTATCAACCGATAGACTTCCACTGCTCGACATAGGTCTCTTGAAGATACCTCTACACGTCATATTATAACGTCATACTATTAAAAAAAATAAAAAAAATACTCCCTAAAATTAAAGTAGGTATTATGTAAATAATAGGACTAAAAACACTTGAAGGAAATACATAATTTGTTTTCGAAGTCACCTATGTGCACCACTGACCATATCCTCGATATCTCATACAAAATAGGGTACAGCAACGGGCAACGTTTTGTCTTACAACATGGTAGTTAGTGTGATCTTACTGTTACGGAATGGCGTAATTCGTACAAATCTGTGACGGATGTGAGATCATTTGGGCGTACCGAGCGATCGTGCAACGCGTATTGGCAGCCGTTATTGCGTTATTTATTTCTTTTTCGATAGGTCCGACGTTTATTACTTGCCTACTCGATCTATTTAATTCGATGTATGGTTTAAGTTGTTTATGGATTCTCAACGTTTGGTGTTATTGGTCTCCTTAAGTCCACCACCATTGCACTGTGTTCGCGCCATAGACACACCAAATGCTGCGTGGAGTCCAATCTAGGACCACACACTATGCATCTTATTTTGAATGATAAATAATTTATCTGTGGCTCCAAATAAACACTATTCTTTCTTTCTTTCTAATACCTATCGCATAATCTTACATAGTCTATCCCTATTGTTTATGATTTTAAAACGAATGAATATCTAATCGAAATTAAGACAGTAATAACAGCTTAATTGGAAAGTTTATAAAGATATCGACAGTATACTTACTGCTAAAACCCAATAAGTCTCACCCAGCCCAATAAAGACTTATTTAGTTATAGCTGTGGTTTTAGGCTTTTACCAGTACTCTCGATATAGGACAGATACTGGAAAAGGTTTGAAGGTGTTTGAAGTTAGGAAAGCAGGTATCCGAATTTCCAGCTCTTAATTTTCGTCGTAATAATATTCCTCCACGCTTTCCGGAAACGTAGGATAATTTCGTATCATTGATTGATATTATGTCTGCGATAAATTCAAACAACAGTATTAACTCTACATTAAATTAAACCAAAACTACTTGGCACCGTTTACATCGTTATGTCCCGACGGCAATAGTGCAATTTCTTGGCAAAATGGATACTGCTTTTGCCAAACTACCATATTACAAGTTCTTTGCAGAATCCGATGTACCAGAGAAAGCGAGAAATCGTGAGCGTTGGCATCCTTTTGATCGACATTCAATCTACTCGCACGAAATTTTTCTGCTCAACGTTTCTGATACGAACCGCTAAGGTTTAGAACGTTCTTCCGGCATCCGCGTTTAATGCCACGTTTAACTTAAGTACCTTTGAGGCAAGAGTGAATAGGCATCTTCTAGGCAAGAGCGCTCCAATTCAGACCTCATCATTGCTTCCTTTATTAAGTCATGCGCAAGCCTAACCTATAATAAAATCACACTAATATTATAAAGGCGAAAGTTTGTGTGTATGTGTGTGTGTGTGTTTGTTACTCATTCACGCAAAAAATACTAGACGGATTTGATTGAAATTTGGAATGGAGACAGATAATATCCTGGATTAGCACATAGGCTACTTTTACCCGGAAAATCAAAGAGTTTCCACGAGATTTCGAAAAACCTAAATCCTCGCGGGCGAAGTCGCGGGCATCGCTTAGTAATAAAATAAATTTAAAATAAGTTGTAATCTAATAGAGTTTTTTGAACAAAATGAAATTTCCAGTAATAGTAATTTGCGAATCATAAATGATTTTCATTCATCTTTCAGCGGTCAACTTTGTAGCTGTGGCCCTGAATATGTCTGATATTTGCAATTTTAGTGCAGTTGATTTGGCAAAGGTTAATGTAAACATCCTAACTGGAATCAAGTCGATACGGTTATATGAGAGTCATAAAATATTTCGATACCTCATCATCATCCTGCGAATAATAATGGAGATAATTTAATGTATTCGTTAGACGCAGACGCAAGGCACCAATAGAGCTCAGGCGTCTTTCTTTACATCAATTTGTTTGAGTTGTTATCAGGAAAGACGCCGTGCCCAATCTTTATATTTAATTTATTTTGTTTTTACTTCGGCATGACAGTGCACAGCAGCCCTAAGCGCCGCGTATCCGCTGTTTTATTTTGCACTTTACCAATGTATATGTAATTTGACACATTATATGTATGAAGCTGTGTTTGAGTTGCTCTCGTCAAAAAGAATCGACTTCACTTCACTCGGTCTGTTAGCCCTTAGATTTCATTTTTTATTTATTATAACCACCTTTGCATTAATAATAATTAAATACGTAATACCTATATCGATTGGCTCTTATCTGGGGTTGGAATTCATAATTTTTTCTATTGATTTGTGGAAAGTGTATACCTATCTAATATTGTACATTTCTCCACAGTCGTAAATGACTTAATTATATTTTTGTGATGAAAAACTTTGTTTAATGCCATGTGCATAGTTTCCGAGTGACTGCGTCTGTGCATCACATTTCACTTTTCAGTACGTCTGAATATTTTAAAATTTATAATAAAGAATTTACATACCGTACCGGTACAAAAAGGAATGATTGCTTGGAAAGTTATCGATGCGTCTACGCAGTTAGAGTATAATGCATGAAGGACGGTTAGTGTATTTTGAAGGTTCAACAGGCGTCAGTCGGAGTTGCACTTCGACATCTACGTAAACTAAAATAGTCGAGCGGCCACGACTGCCCGGCGACCGAGTTAACGGGCCGGCACAGTGCGTCCGCGGAGCCCTCTCACGCCGGTGCTATTTCCAACCGATGTCCCGACGCATTGCGAGCCGCCCGCGAAACTAATACTGCACAGCGGGGAAATGGCACGGGACTTTCACCAAGCAAAACACTTCCGCTTGTGCAGGAAACGCAAGCGCGTCTTCGCGTAGACCGAAATGCCTCATGCGAGTCTACCTCTCAAAACCAGAGGCATGAGCACCAACAAGCTGAACATTCAGATACCGGAACACAATGTGAACGGGACACCGACCAATGGGGCACTATCGCCCAGTTCCAATGGGGCTCTTTCACCGCCTATTATATTGGATCCCACACCTAAGAAACCTCCTAAACCTCCACTAGGAAGAACTATACTGCCCACGAAGAAATCTAAAACTCTACCAATTAACTTTGAAGAAACTGTGCCACCTAAAGTCTCTACGGGCCTTCATAATGATAAAAACCTGTTTGTCACGAAACCGCTAAAAGAGGTCGTCACGATCCCTCAAAGTTCACCCGAAAATGGAAAATATCTAACCACTCGCTCACCAAGCCCATCATACAAAAGGAGCATGTCGCTATCAGTGGAAACCGGTTCAATTGCGGAACTCGCAAAACGGCATGTTCCAAACAATAACCTACTAGTTTCACGGTCACCGAGCCCTTCATCATACAGTAGTGTAAGAAGTTCAGCGAGCCAATATTCCACATGCAGCAGCAATGGCACTTTCGTCCCTCTATCCCGGTCTTCTAGCATGAACTCGTCCACACTTTACAACAGAAGCCCAACTCCTCGAAGATTGTATCCACAAACATCCGATAGCTCGAATGCTGTTAACTTACAAGAATTGCGATCGAAAGAACAAGCCCCTGTGGTCTTTGATGCTAATTTATCTTTCGTACTCGGATGCAAGAGACAACCTGTTCGCCAAAGATTCAAACCGATAGCAGCACACTTAGAAGAAGGAACGTCTTCGAACTATCTAAGTAATAAAATTGATAACTTTTTGAAAAGGACGGACCATGTAATGGATGAATGGAAAAGATTAGGGCACAAGGATGATCTGGATGTATACTGCGATGGGAAAAGGAAAATTGGAAGGTCAAAGTCAGCCACGAACATCATGATCAAAGGTTTCACTCTATTCAGCCGGACCGGAAGCAGGGCTAGCAGTGTATGCCGATCTTCCAGAGGAATTTCTGAAGATAGAACCACCGTTTCGGAAATGGAAGAGGTGAATCATAAGTATAAAAATTTACTTTTAGAAATCGCATTCTTTCGAGAGCTGTAATAATATAAATAAATTAAAACAAATATACTATAATAAATTATCGCTGGCCGTTCGATAGTTTCACGCACAGCCATGGCGCTTGAGACTCGGATCATTATTACCGCATCAGCGCGACGCTTGCCAACAGATTTTTTTGTCTTCTTTTTGTTGATTTCTTACGATAGTTAGACGAGTACGAATGAGTAAAACTGTTTGCTGTTCATCATAATATTATAATGTTCACATTATTAATTAATGTGTACAAGAGTCTTATGCAAAAAGTTTCACGATTAAACTCATCACTTGTCTTTAAACTGTTAGTAAATCTAATGCGTTTGGCAAGCATAGATGCGTTGTATCTAATGCAGATCTATCAAATAGTTGTTAGGGCTAGACCTCCCACTCGGCACCAATGCGTTCCAATTTTAGCTTGTTCTCCGAGTTATTACCAAGTCGTTAATGTTCCATTCATAATTATCATCATTTACTTCTAAACAATATTAGGATAATACCTACTCCAGATGATCTTTTGTTTGTGTAAATGGATACAGGGCTTCGTTTACGATACATGATTTAATTTATATAATAGATAATACCCGCAACTTCACGTTGATTTAGGTTTTTAAAAATTCCGTGACAACTTTTTTTTTACGGGATAAAAAGTAGCCTATGCTACTCTCCAGGACTAACGTTGTCGGTGCAAAAATCACATTGATCTGGTGCTTCTTTGCAGCGTGATTGAAGGAGAAACCAATACTGAATACACTCACATTTCTAATATCAGTAGTTATTGTAGTGATTTATTTCCAAACTTAGGTAGGTTCGTCTAGCAGTACCTAACTACAGGATTTTTTTAATTAGCTAGAATGGCATACAGTTTAATAACTAAACACTACAGCTTATGTATATAATTGATGAAGGTTTAAAGTACGGTCTTTGCTTGTTTTTTCAAATAAAAAAAAATTGCCATCATTACTAACTGATTGTTCTACCAATCTATTGGTCTAAGTATCGATCTTCAACCAATTGTTCTATACTAGAATTTGTTTAGTTTCAAATCCTTTGCTTACTGTTATGTTTAATTTACCATTTGATATTCATTGCATTGGATCAAAATTGAAAGCTTGCCTTGCTCTACATTATTTGTGTCATGTTTTACGTCTTCAACCCGATTCGCGATGCAATAAAGTTGTTTTGATACATTTTATATGAAGAAACTTTGAGACCGTCGTTGTGCGTAAACAAAAATAGAGCAACGGCTTCTGTTTTTGTTTTCTTTGTCAATAATCAAATCCTCTGTTTAAATTAATTGACAGCTGCATATTTTTCAAGGTGGCTTCATTTATTGATAGTCTTTGTTTAGGAGCAAAGATTAACATTTAAACAGTATTTTTGCAAGATGTTTTTACCAAAACACTTATTTATTTACACTTACTTACTTAAGGAATTTTGGGAATTCTATCCCTTAGGGTTAAATAGTTTAAAATTATAATAAATTTTATTTTATATATTTAGAGTCCGTCATTTTTCATGTTTTATCGATGAAAATTGATATTTGGGCTGTTGGTTCAAAATGAAGTACCTACCTAATACCTACTCATATTTCAGGATTTTTGGAAATTCAATCCTCTCACCGTCCTTCGAAGATTCTGTTTGAACAAAGCTGGAGCGAACCAGATAGTATTTCATATTTTTATCCGATTTCAATATGATTGTAATCATCGACCTATGGATGTCCACTGTTTCCTAATAAGCGCCACCATACCTGTTTCTCAGCCTCTCTCATCCGCTAATTTATTTTAATTACTCGTAACCTAGTAGATATAAATTATTGTATGTACCTACTTACAAGAAAATCTGTCATCACGACAACTAAATAGAAGACATGTCTGGCATCCGATGGCATCGCATTTTATAAATGATTTACCCGACAGAATTCCTAACACTTTATTTACTCTGACTGCGCCAAGTAATTTCTCTTTAAACGATTTATTTAGCATTGAATGAAAGATTGCTAGACATCGTTACCAACTAACGAAGGTGCATCTACATTCTTGTAAAGTCACGCCAAATATTCTGTCGTTTATATTCGCTAAAATTTTAAAGGAGAACTGTAAGGCGACTAATCTATTTTTTTACGAATAGACAGAATCAAGTTCATGTACTCGTAGGCGTAAACAAATTGTATGGAATGATGTGCATGGGCGCAACAGACTTATTCCATGTGGCTATCAATTTTTCGGTAAAGAAATTCACAATACTAGGTACGGAGCTAGAAGCTAATACATTATCTCTCCCCCCCCCCCCCCTTTAGTTTTACACTTACACAGACAATAAATAACTGTCGAACTATGATTTTTGTATTGGGCAATTTAATAATGCAGAATTGCTGATGTTATTAAATCTCCTAAACATCGTTATCTCTCCAGTAACGAGTAATGTTATTTCAAGTAGGTGCATAATATTAAAAAGCGGTTTCTTTTGTTACAGCTATCCGAAGTCGGCGGTGAGTTAGCAGAGGAACGGGCGGCGGCTGCGCTGGCGACAGAGCGAGCTGATGCCGAGGCTGCTGAACGGCTTCGTGTAGAGAGGGACAACAGAGAGTTCCTGGCTAACAACCAACGATTGCAACAGGTACAGTAGCAATACATATTGCCAACTAGAAGCATAGACGAGCCAATGATGGAATGCTCCTGAAGATTGAACCAATCAATCACAGACAAAACTTACCGTAATGAATTAAAGGTGTGTTTTGTATTACAAAAGCCAATGTGCTTTATGTCAAAACTAGCTTAGCATGAAACTTGATCCACGGAGCTCAGAGTTTCAAAATCTTGCAGGTCGTGATTTTCTCATAAACCAATTTTGAAGATTTTTATAGATTTTATTGCATTTCAGGCATCAGAGCGTCTAGAACTTGAGCTGTTACACTGGCGATCAGCAGAGAACGGCGGTGCCGAGCCCTCGGACTCGGAAGGCTCGGAGGCGGACGGTGTGAGCAGCGGGGAGAAGTACAAGAGACGATTCGAACGAGCGCACCGCGAGCTGCAACTGCTGCGCGCGCAGCTGCGGAGACAGCATGAGGACGACCTGGAGCAACTGGTCAGCGTCAAGAAACAACTTGAAAAGAAGGTAATGTCTTGTGAATTTAGCCTCCATTCTAGGTCTTCTTCTTGAGTAGCTAAATAAGAACACTATCATTGCTTATTTATTGCGCTGCGCTGGCTCAATAACCCAAAGAGGATCTTGATGTTCAACACTAAGCTTTCGCTGTCCGTCCGTCTGTCTGTCTGTCAGTGGGATGTATCTCACGAACCGTAATAAGTAGACTTGAAATTTTCAGTGGGTATTTCTGTTGCCGCTGTAACAACAAATAATAAAAATTTAAAAATGGCCACAAAAAAAGTACGATCGCAAAAGAAGTAAATCTTATACGATGGTATGGAACCCTTCGTGTGCGAGTCCGACTCGCACTTGGCCGATTTTTTTTTACATACAATTTCGTACTTACCTTTTGGCTTTAGTTTGTTTGTAACTTTTGATTCCTCGTATGAAACTAATGTATTTCCAAAGATAATAATAATAATAATTAGACCAGCAATATCATACAAACAGCAAATGCGAAATCCATTTTACTTTATTCTATCATACTTACAAACGCAGCAAAATCTGGTATCAAAATATAGGCTACGAAACATAGGGCTATATTTTATCTCTCTCCGAAACGGAGTTATCTGGGATCATCCTTGATCGCGGACTGATGCTGATAATGTTGTAAACCTGCTGATAGTATAAGTACCATTAGTTTTACATTGACGTTAAACTGTGTCTTAGTACTTCTGAGATTTAGTAGTAACTGCAGTGTCGTTGTTTTGTTCACTGTTGGGCAAGGTCTCTTGTAGTGATTTCCAAAAACCACAATAGTTGTGCTGCAGTGAATAAGTGTATACAAAAATAGTGATGGTAGATGAAGAGGTCAGTGCCCTTAAGTCCATAAGGACGTAAGTGTCAATTTTTTTCAAGAAATTAATTAGGTACAATATTGGGAACTTCAAAAGTAGAGTGAATAGGTACCTTCTAGGCAAACTCTGCGTTAGGCAGCATCATCACCTACTGTTTTTATTCATTATAGGCAATTACACCTGATAGGAAGTGATGATGTGCTCTAAGATGGGGCGTGAAGGGACTTCGGTGTGATAGCAGTCAAACGCATGTCTATTTAGTTAAAAAAAAGTCTTCAGTCTTCAGATGTATCATAATTCAATGCGTTGGCGTACATCCAAGTAAATTAGTTCGTCCGATGATAGCTGAGATTGAACTTTTTATACGCGCGCCTAATCGGCGGAGTTTCGTAATAGATAAAATTACTATTGTGTAACGTGAATTGAATGGTTAGTGTCAAATCCTGTAACTTATACTGATATTTTGAGATAGTTGACTCGAGCACTTTGTTTTTAATTAAATGCGTCACTTGTTCTGTTATAGATAAGAAATTCACTATTGACTGCAGTGGGCGTTTGTTATATACTAGCTGATAGCCGGCGTGTGCAAAAAAAAAAGTGCCTAATGCATTGTTTTAGTGGTTTAAAACCATCTTCGCATTATTGCCTTTCTAATGAAACCGGTTTGGGGCACATTGGTCGCATGGTGTTAAAGTCTATAACAGACATAGGAAGAAACATTTTTGTGTTTTATATATTAGATATACAAACTCTACGATATCTTTGTTATTGTAATATCAGGTGCAAGATGCGTATGAAGAAGTGGAGGAGCAGCGCGCGGTGGCGGCGCAGTGGAAACGCAAGCTGCAGAAACTCACCAACGACATGGCCGATCTACGCTCCTTGCTGGACGAACAGGTATGTGGCATTTTCAACACTAATTTTTTGTTTCTTAAAACAGTAATAAAATGCTATTAAGTATCTACGAAGCTCTCCCGTTGAAAACTTTAGAAAATCAGGCATGACAACGTCAGTATTAAAAATAAATATTGTTTACGAACAGTTTGCGTGTTCTATTGAACTAAACTGACCTGATTTTTAAACTGCCAGCTTTTCACATTTATCAATCAAGTTTTTCGTGCAAAAATATTCAGCCGGTATTTCGAATGTATCCCTCCTTGAAACCAAGCATTGCAGCAGTAGTTTTCCATACCCTCTTTTTTTGGGATATCATTCCCTGAGAGTCCCGCAGTTTTAATACCTGTCTCAATGGACCTCCTAGAAAAGGTGATTGGCTGACCAGGTCTTCTTTGACCCATAGCTTTCCAAGATTTTCATTGGAAATCGTCTTGTGCAGCGTATCGTCTCTTCGCGAAATGTGCTGGACCCTTTACAAGGCCTCAGAATCAATTTAATACGACTGACTTTTTTCAGACTTGTCGCAACAATCTGCTAGAGAAACGCCAGCGCAAGTTCGATGCAGAGCTTCACAGTGCACAGGACGAGCTGAAGAGAGAGCGCGCGGCCAAAGACCGGCTTTCGCGCGAACGAGACCAGGCACATGCCGAGAAATACGCGCTGGAGCAGAGTCTCTCTGTGAGTATAACACACACTGCACAATCTCACTTAGCAAATAAATATAGCTTCACAGCGTATAGGATGAGCTGAGGAAAGTACGCGATCAAAGGCCGGCTTTTTCGTGAGCGAGGCTGAACTCATGCTGATAAATTCTTGCTGGAGCAGAGTCTCTCAGTGAGTATAGCATACACTGCAACATCTCACTCAGTAAGTCCGCAGTCGGACATAGTTTTACAGTGCTCAAGACGTGCTGAAGACGGAACTGGCGGCTAAAGACCTCCTTTCCAGCGAGCAAGACCAACTCTACGTTGAGAAATACGAGTGTGTCAGTCATTCTCTCTGTAGTTCAACTGTAGTTCAACTTCACCCCATGTAGTTTCTGACAGTAATTCTGTTTTGTTAATTTACCCCTTAAAAATACTTAATTACGAAACTAGAAGCAAATACTTTTTCTATCATATTGTGTATTCAACCTATCTGTTATATCGAAGTTCAGGATGGGCTCATGTGTTGTGTGGTTGCAGGAAGCTCGCATGGAACTTGAGCTGAAGGAGGAGCGCCTAGCGGCCGCGACGCGAGAGCTAGAGGAGCGTGGCGGTGGAGGAGACGAGCTGGCCACGCTGCGCCGCGCCAAGGCTGACCTCGAGCGACGCGTGCGCGACCAGGAGGAGGAACTTGACGAACTTGCAGGGCAGATACAGGTATACTACTTTTTTCTGTCCTGAGGGATGTTTGGTGTAGCAGTGACAGAACATATCAAACTATCATGCTGGTTAAGAGGAGCGCTCCGCGGCTGCCTTCATCCCGGGAAATCCGGAAAATCGCTTGCCACGGGCCCGACAAAGTCCCGGAAGACGAATTTGTATGTAAAGTTTTGAACACTGTTTCAGTCACTCATATATGGACAAATGAGCAAGAAAATGCAACAGCCTCCATCTTTTCTCTTTTATAAAGATCGGTTGACTCTGAACAATCTCAATTTTCATTTTAATCAATTATTTGCTCACTCATACTGGCCGACAAATGAGTATTTTGTTGCTACGATCGTCTTTCTACGTATCCTAATTTTGATATTATATTGGCAGCTTCTAGAAAGTTCTAAACTTCGACTGGAGATGTTGCTGGAGCAGCAGCGCAAAGAGGCGAGACTGGAGGCGGTCGCGCGGGACGAAGAGATGGAGGAGACCCGCGCTAATGCCTCCAAGAAACTTAAAAGTGAGTCACTACAGATATAATAGCTATGAGATATTATTATTGAAAAAAAACAAAGTACTTAAGGACACTTTTTTTAAGTTCTTGATGAAACTTTTAGAATTGTGATGGATGCAGAGCAACTCGACATAACATTCATTGTATTTTTATTTCAAATAACACAAAATATGGAAAATGTTGTTTGCTTAACCATATAGAAAAAAAACTTTTTATCTGAGATGTCTGTCTGTCTGAACCGAAGACCAGAACTAATATTTAAGTCGAGGATAAAATGCGTTTTCCCAGTTATATATCCTGCTTTTCACTTCAATTGCGAGGAAACAAAACAGTGATACGCGACCGTGACCTGTGGTTAAGCTCACTCTCATACTTCATCTACAACACTTATGCATGAGAGCATAAAGCAGTTTCAGTCCGCTTACATATTTTATAAACGGGTTGCTAAAAATCAGTAAAAATGATGCAAGGTCACCACAAGAAAAAAAAACTGTTTATTTTAACCACCAACAGTGTTGGAAAGTCAGCTGGAAAGCGAGCACGCAGAGCGGAGTCTACTGCTGCGCGAGCGACACGAGCTGGAGCGCCGCCTGGCCTCTCTGGAGGAGGCCGCGCGCGCTGAGAACCACGAGCAAGCGCAGCTCGTGCAGAGGCTCAAGAGGTAACTATTGCCAGTCCAGGTTTACGGTACCACCACTTTTATCCGTTACGCCGATGTACCTGTGCAGAAATCTTATTTTTGAATGGCGCGAAAATATCTTAGCCAATCATAGCGCGCGTTCGTCCGCTATTGTTTGTTGTCTGTACGCGCGAGTTATGAGCGATATTGCTCAAGTCTCTGTTGTTCTTGTATTTAAAATTTTAACACTAAGCAATAAGGTCTGTATTTCATTGGTCCAATTTTAGTCGGTATCAGGTTGCGCTTTTCTGCACAAACAAATTTTGCTGATGTGACGTATAAAAGTGGTAGTATTTTACTTGTTGTAAACTTTGTCTAATGTGTCTGTTTTGGAAATCTTTTCGCACTTTTGTCTATAAATTTACTATAATCTAATCATACGAATATCTCTTTGAATGTAATATATCTTAGCAACGAACCTTATTATTGTATATTGTATATATTGTTTACAGAAATGATTTTATTCTTGTTACTCCTTATAATCTTATACTGTTCTTCTGTCAGGGATCTGAAGAGATATCGCGCTCTGCTCCGCGACGCTCAAACAATGTTGGAGCAGAAAGAGAAAGAGGGTGGCGGCAAGGCGCAGATCAGACAATTGAAAAATCAGGTTTGTATTAGGCTTGACGTAACATTCATAGTACTAGACGCTCGATCACTTTGAACAGTACAGGTGGACTCGGCCAACAGAAACTCGGGCGGCATGCGCGCCCGTTTCCGCTTCGATGCAGACATGAGATTTGCCCTCGCGCGATCACTGTACGAGATTTTACTTCTCACCTATTTTGATAGTATTCGAACAAAATAACGTCAAAGAAAATGGACTTAACAGTCCTTGATTTAAAATCAAAAATTCAGTACCATTGATTTTAATTTCGCAACGTTTCTGCTTTGCGCTACAGCGCTAGCTTTAAATATTTGTACAAACTTGAGTTATTTATTAAAATCATCAGTAACTATCAGAGTCATCAGTAATCGTCAGTAACATTTATAATTTGTTTCTCAGCTGGAAGATCTGGAACTAGCGTTACGCGCGGCCAACAAAGCGCGCTCAGCCGCCGAGGCCGAGGCGTCCGAGGCGACGGCCGCGGCGGAGGAGGCAAGCCGCGCCAAGAGCGAGGCGGCCGAGCGCGCGCACGCCGCCTGCAGGGACGCGGCCGCGGCGCGCGCGCAGCTCGACGACGCTGAGGAGGAGGCTGCCGAGGTAACTAACGAACACCAACATTTAATATTTTTGTTTTAAATACATTGGCTCTAAAATTGTCTACACCGCGCACTCAGACATGCCATTCAATTCAATTCAATTGTCTTTATTGCGAATTTGGGTTAGTATACAGATCACGAAAACAAACGTGTATGTTTGCAGTTATTAAAGAAATACCGCGCAAGCACAAGCGCGCTGTGTGCGGCGCAGAACGAGGCGCGCGAGGCGGAGTGTCGCGCTGAGGCGGCCGCGGAAGAGGCGAGGCAGGCCAAAGAGCGTCTCGCGGAGCTCAGCGCTCGCCTCGCGCACGCCGAGGCGGGGCACTCGCACGAGCATCACGAAACGGAGCGACGACTAGAACTGCGCAATAAGGTATAACTTCCATAGCAATGAACATAGAACTACTACCTATCTATAACCACATTATAAAGAGAGACACAGTAGTCTGAGGAGTTGGGTCTCGTGGTAAATGGCGACCACGACTACCCTACATCATAGGGCCGTACGTAGGCCAGTGCGGGTCTCTCCTTCGCCCTGCTCTTGCTGCACGATTGCTCTGTCTAGACAAAAACCTCGATATGCAATATATAAAATACTCTTTGTGCTATAACTGTCTAGCTGTAATGAGGGAAAATTGGCAGCGGAATGCTGAATTCCAAACTCAGAAATTTTGAAATTTAATCTTTCATCTTAGTATTTTGATATAGTTTTTTTTTTTTTTTTCTTACATAAACAATATTTTGTTCGTAGGAATTAGAATCAAGCTTAGAACTGGAAGCGACGTCTCGCGCGCGGTTAGAAGGCCAGCTAGCGCGACTGCGCGACGCGCACGAGCAACTCGCCAGCGAGCTCGCCGCTGCCCGCGCCAAGGACCACCAGGCGGCCGAGGAAGTGCGCAAACTCACCAGGCAACTCAGGTAACTCAAATAGTCTTATCCGTCAACTTACGGCCGAAATTAATAATAATCAATCTTACCTATAATTTGTCGATCACTTCTATGGAGTGAAGGGGGGAAAAGTTGAAACAGTGTTCAACTATAAACAGTATATAATAATAGTTCCCCTCCAAAATAGCGCTAGAGTAATGAAATAGTAATGGGAAATGGTGTAGTATGAATATAGCAGTTAACGGATTGAAGTTTGCCAAGTTAGAAAATTTAATATTTTTAGTGAGTAGAGTAGTTAGTGACAGTCCAGTATACCATGGCTCAATAATTTACGTAGTCACTAGTTTATTTCTCTATTTTAAACTCTCTACTCTTTTTAAACCCACTGGCTACTGTAGCACCACCCTTATATAGCACATTTTAACGGACACTACACGAAAATCATGCTTCTTACCTCCTTACCACTTCATAGTTACTTTGCAACGTTATTTGTCTAAAAGTGAAGGGTAGATGTCCTTATATGTTGGACAATTGACTTTCCAGAGAGCTAAAAGAAGAGAACTCTTCGATAAACGCGAAGCTCAGTGAAGCCACGCGCGCCAAGAGCGCCGCGGAGTCAGCCGCATCCGCCGCAGCCGCCGAGGCCGCCGCGGCCAGGGACGAGGCGCGGCTGGCCGCGCGCCGCGCCACCGCCTTGCAGGAAGCCATCGCCGGCGACCTGTCCAGCCCGGGAGACTCTAGAGATACGGACAGGTATGTATATCCTCATTTCTTGCTTTCTATACCTGCATTTACTTATCATTTTTTTTTTTTTTTAAAAGAATATTAGCCATGTTAAATGACTAATATTCCCCTTTCCTCTCCAACTAAGCGTCAGGCTTGTGCTAGGAGTGGGTACGACAATAGTGCAACGGGCGGGGTTTGAACCGTCGACCTTTCGGTTTTCAGTCCACTCCTTTACCGGTTGAGCTATTGAGGCTCAATGACATGACACATTAGATGGACATTATCCTTATTGGCATCCTACTTATATAGGTATATGGCCAATCTTATTTGTTTATTTTATTTTTTACTAGCTGACGCCCGCGACTTCGTCGGCGTGGATTTAGGCTTTTCAAAATCCCTTAGGAACTTTTATTTTCCGGGATAAAAAGTAGCCTATGTGTTAATCCAGGGTATAATCTATCTCTATTCCGAATTTCAACCAAATCTGTTCAGTAGTTTTTGCGTGAAAGGGTAACAAAGATACATACACACAAACCTTTATACCTTTATAATATTAGTGTGATGTGAAGTGTGTTCCCACGATTTCGTCCGCATATACTACACAAATTTCGAACTGCTATTTTACTTAGGTTGAATTTTCAAAAATCCTTAGCGAATGTCTACATCATAATAATATCTGCATGCCAAGTTTAGCTCAGTCAGTCACTTTTTCCTTTTATATATTTAGGTAATATATTTTTGTGTGATTTTTGTGTACTTAATTGATTTTTGTTTTCTTTCAGTGAAAACGACAGTTACAGTTCAGACGAATCTATAGGAACATTTTTAGCGAATCACAAACTTAGCCCCTCTGCGCCGTCGCGGAATAGCATGCAGCTGGACTCGCAGAAGTAAGATTTCCCATGTACACGGTATATACGCCTATTGAGAAATATGTACTTTTATTCAAACAATTTTTTTTACAAATGCTTTCGAATCGTGAAATGAATCTATTTTTGTTTTATTAGCTTCTATATTGATTAAATTTTCTATCTTCAACAGATCGCACAGCCCAGAAGGGCGTCAGAGCCGCTCTAGCATCGGTTCAGGTTCAAAGCCGCTCACTCCAACGAAGGATTCGTTCGCATAACAGTCGGTGAGCGCGGGCGGACTGCTCGCCGGCGCGCTGCCGCTGCTCTGCACCGCGCTCTGCACTCGCCAGAGGGCGCCCTCCACGCATCTCGTTATAGAGTGAACCGCTGTGTCACAGGGTGCGATGACACGTCATCGAGAGAACCACTATGTAATAGTGTGTAATGGCACGTCGTCAAGTGAACCACTATGTCATAGGGTGTGGTGGCATGGCATCCAGTAAACCACTATGTCACAGGATGCAATGACACGTCATCGAGTGAACCCACCGTGTACTTGTGTGCATTAAAGTCTCATCAAGTGCAATGACATATCTTCGAAGCTAATGGCCGTGTCATTGAGCAGAATAATATTTCATCTGTCATAGAGTGCTATTGCACTCTTGCATGTGTCATCAAGTGCTATGAGCTAGGTTGTACCACTGTGTCATTGCATGCACCAAAATATATTCTAGTGCACCACTGTTTATCATTGTATACGCCAATGGTTCATGCACAGATGGGTCATAAATGCTTGTGGAATAGCTCGAAAGGCAATTCATTATTTGCTTAAGCTCTTAGGATTTATGCTTTCGGTGGCGAGTGACGTGCAAGTAAAAGTGCTAGATGGACAAGTTATTTGATGTGAATTTAAATAAATAAATTAGAAACTGACAAAATAATAATATGACGACTAATATTAATAAATGATTTTATTATTTTATTTATTGTTGACTTAACATAAATCATAAATCATTCTGTTGATCTTATATTGATAGGTATCATTGATAGTGTTATGGTAACACAAAGTATTATGGACTGTCGAGTTTTGAAAATCAAGACTGAACCCACTCAAGTGCCAATGATCAATTAAAACTGTCAATATAATATTAGCAGTACATACTATGATGTTACTTTTGTTTTGAAATGGTTAGAAATTTTGGCCCCAGCATAATCTAAACATTAATACATCTTTGAAGAATATAATCTATGGTAGATGTTTTGTCTAATGTAGAATGAATGCTTTAACAGTACTGAGTATTAAATAATTATTATAGACTAATGAATTATTATGAGAGTGATTTGTACACACACAAACTAAACTTTTCAATTTATACCCTCTTGATACTTCCATAGTAGTGGAAATTATACATAACAATGAAATATTGCATTTTGGTATAAAATTAAATCTTCCTAAGGCTTAGTATTAAAAAAGTATTGGCTCTAAATTTCCTGCTCAATATTTTGACATATTGTATACAAAATTGATTTTTGCGATGCTGTTTTATATATATTTTATCATAATTAGAAAATCGTTATTTTAATATGCTGAAAATGTAACATATGATATTGTGATCTTACATTGACTTCTGTATGTTTGCTAACAATGACTCAATAGTGTTTGCCAAGTCATGCCAAGTTTTTTTTTGAAAAATGTATGCATTCCAGAAAATAATATCTCATAGTTATTGTCTTGGCTTAGCATGTTTTTCTCGTGTTCATAAAGCCAGCAACACACTCATAACATGTCACGCGACTCTTAGTGTTTTCAATGAACATAAAATACTACTACCGCGGGTGTCGTTTTCTGATTTGACTTACCACACGTAGCGTGGCGTGTTCAAGTGTGCTTGGCGCTAAACACTGGCATATTACATGGCTTGACGTAATTTATTTATATTAGATTTTGTAGGGAATTAATTTCGAGAGTTAGGAGTAACCGTGCTGTGTTTCGACCAGCCAGTCAGTATTTAGATAAAATAAGGAAAGGACACACAGTATGTTAGGTTGATTGTTATTTAGTTAGTTAACTTGTAAATAACTAGATTGCATATACATTTTTATTATTTAATTTGTAATATTTGTGTGATCAGACTGTTATTCTATGATTTATTTGTTACAAATGAGTTGTTGCTTTATAGTAGAACAAACATATCCGTTAGGTAGATTTTTATCACTCCAAACAGTTTTTATTGTAATTTTAAGGTGGAATCATACTTTTGAAATGTGACACTGATCTCCCATTGTGTCGGGTGTTTGTAGAAAATTTGATGATTTGCCTTGACTCGCGTGTTATCAAGTAGTTTAGCGTTACAAAAGTATGCATCTACCCTTAATGCATTAGCGAATATATATTCGTAATTATATTAACATAATAATTTGAATATATATCTTAGTCACTTCTAAAATTTTAACCCTATTTATACCCTTTTAGATTTGTGTCTGTAACCGCAATTATAAAATTGTCTATAATATTCTGTGTAATGTATGATATATTATGTGATGAAATGTTACTGCATTCGATATCGGTTGTAAAATGAATTAAATATTTAATAAAGTAACTTAAACTTACTCGGATTTTTATTTCCGTTTCTTTCGCCCTGACCCAAAAGTCCTAAAACACATGCAATTTAGGTACCTACTTTAGGCTAATCCAAAATAAAGAACGTCAGACGGATCGAGAAACTTTACACTATACTTACTAATAAGGGTGTTGATAGTAGAGCATTAAACGAATCTACGCATCATAGGTAACTACTCCTAATCAAGGAATAATATTTTTCTCGTAATTCGTAACAAAGAGTTAATCACTACGTTAATTCGTAAATAGACAGAACCTGGGTGCCTGGTTTTCGAAGAACTGAGAATTACTAAATTATTTTTTTCGGTTCTTTGAAAATCTTTCATGGTCTTCTTTTCCTTTAGATTATTTCAAATTGTTTTTATAACTTTGACTGAACAAATAACAATAAAACTACTTAGACTAAATAGGAGCATTAAGTATTATAGAAAGCGTGAGGTCAGGCGCTTTAAAACGTAAGAAATGAACCCGTAACCCAGCGGATCCGAGCGTTAACTTACCGCTGAACCATCGTAGCTTTTCTCAGATTGTGAGTAATGAATTATAATCTGTGGCTAGTAATGCCAACTCTACTCCATTTGTCATAGATTATTTCAATAAATGCTGCCAGCCTAAAAGAATTTTAACAAATTAGGGTAATGTGTACTGCTATATTTACTTATGTAATGCCCGTTTAACAGTTTTATTAATTACCAACTAGCTTTTGCTCGCGATTTAGTCCATTTCTTCTTCTTCTTCGTCGTATCACTCTTGGCAGAGCGGTCGTGGTCATCACAAAGCAACGTCTTTGAGGGCAGATGTTTAAGGGAAGAGGCCTTTTTGATTATTTGATATTGGGTAATTTACTCATTTTACCATGGTAACCCTATTTACGCCCCTATCTTCTGTCAAAGTAGTCAAATAATTTCAAAGTTATTACTTATTAGCCACTTTTTAGCATTTAGACTTGTTTTAAACCAGTAAAAGCATATTTCCTGCTAAAAATAGTAAATCATTTAATTTTGAATAGTATTTGATCCAAGTTTATTAATCTGTGATTGTTCAAACACGGATTTCTATAGTTTTTTTGCAAGAAATGGGCGATAAATATTGGTATTGATTTTTCACAGGACACCGCAAAGTAAAATCCAGACTTAGGAAATTCATATATCTTGAAACAATTTTGAAGAAGCAAACAGCAAAATGACCGATTCAAAGTATTTCACGACTACAAAGAAAGGAGAAATATTCGAGCTGAAGTCTGAGCTCAATAGTGATAAAAAAGAAAAGAAGAAGGAGGCTGTTAAAAAGGTAAGTAAGGCTTTTGCTTATGTAGTTGTTAGTTGGTCTTGTAAGTAATCCAAATAATTTATCATTTGTTACCTGAGCTTCTGGTTAATGGATTGAAGATCACTCTGCGTCATACTTGCTTAGAAGATTCATATAAGCAGAATACTAGTGTTAAGATGAAGAAAATTTTCTTACAATTGAGCACTGTCAGCCAGTAAAACATTATTTCTGCAAAAAAGTCAACAAATAGGTAAAGCTCCAAAAAACTTTTGAAATCATTTACTGCCACATCCTGTTTTAGTGCTAAAATAGTTGACTAGCCTACTTTAAATGCTACCTACAGAAGTTTTAGGTGTGGTGTAAACTGATATTATGTAAATAATATATGAGTGGTATGAGATTGCTGGGTTTGACATATTTAAGCTGCACCCAAAGTTTTTGTGCTAAGATTCTAAAAGGATTACAGTACATTTATAACTAGATATAGGCACTTCCTCCTAAAAAGCATATTAAACTATTGAAGATTATGTAAATGATGAAATATTGTCTTGCAGCTCATTCAGCAATGTGCAGGATAAGCAAACACTGTTTTTTCTCAGCACCAACCACCATGAACCAGTAATAGATTCAGAGAAGACTCTTTCTATTTATATAGATTATAAATCAATAAATCAATTTCAGGTGATAGCCTCCATGACAGTAGGTAAAGATGTGTCTGCACTCTTCCCCGATGTTGTCAATTGTATGCAAACTGATAATTTGGAACTCAAGAAATTAGTCTATCTGTATCTGATGAACTATGCAAAATCTCAACCTGATATGGCCATAATGGCTGTTAACACATTTGTCAAGGTAAGGACTCTGTATTTTTGCTACAATATACTTTTAAGGCTTCAATCCTATAGCTGGATTTCTAGAGGTCTGAGTTCAGAGTTCTGCTTTTTACCACAGTATAAAAAACCTTACATTGATCCAACCCCTTTGATATATCTGGATGAGTACACTGGTTGTTAGTTACATCTGTACTAATATTATAATTGTGAAATTGTATCTGTCTGTCTGTCTGTTAGCTTTTGATGGCATGGCATAACTTTTCAATTTTTGACAGATATAAGCTACTTTGAGTCCCAGAAAATAAAAGAACTGCCATGGGATTTTAAAAACCTAAATCTATGTTTATGATTTTGAAAAACCTAAATCTATGTTTTCTACAGTACTCTGAACTCTGGTGGGTTTAATGACCAAAATTATTGCTAAGACACAAACTCATGTGTTTTTAATTTGGGTTCCTGCTTTTTTTAACCATATTGCATGCAGTGAAAAAGAATAGTATTATAAATGAACAGCATTTTGTAGGGTTTTACATTGACAGTGCTAATACAAATTGATTGTAAAAATTAATATTAATTGCAATACTTTTCTTTATGATGAAATAAAATATAAGAATTTGGATATAATATATCAAAATTAGTTTTAATATGTCATGCAAAAATATGTGATATTACAAAATAAGTTTGACAAAAAGATTTCATTTGAATTATAGAACCATAATATTATTTGCATAATAACAATTTTATTGTTTTACTAATTAATAGAGATTTTTATTGACAAGTTATAACCAAGATGTAGATTAGCTATCTCTGTGTGTGTGACTTGTCTTTTTTGTCGTTTTAATGTCTACTGTACCATATTATGATGGGTGGAAGGATCTACCAACATACCAGCTTGTTAAGGTAAACATAATGGTCCAAAAAACAAAATCAGCTCATCCTCTTGTAGATTTACACATCAAAAACTATAAAAAAAAAAATTAATCACATATATATTACAATAAAATCATTAGCAATTCTTACAATTTTGTGTTATCACTCAGTGTTTACAAAACAATTGTTTGAATGTTGGCTTTGCATGATGTCAACTAAGGGTCTATTATTTTAACACAGAAATGCAGTATCAGGGATATGGATGGGTTCATTGTGGTCTGTCAAATATATTATTCCAGAAGCTGGCGAACATGATGGTATAATTGCACGAAATCAAATTTTACAAGAGGTCCAAAAACTTAATAAAAACTTTCACAAATTACTGTAAGATTGTATTGTTTTAATTGAAATCACGAACTTTAGGCTCAATTTTAGCACAGTTTTAGGCTGTTTTGCTTAGTAATTAATTCAGTGTTCAAAATCATGAGCTTTGGTAATTTTGGGTCAATTTCAGTACAGTTTTGAACTGTTTTTGTTTGCATTAATTGCGTCAAAAACGTCTTAATTAAAGAAAAAAGTGATCAGAAGTGTAACTACATTGTTTCGTTCACTAGTGTTTGGTACATATTTGGTTTAGTATTTTACACAGCCCTGCCAGTTTCCTGAAACTATATTGTTCTGTGGGTTACACTATAAAGCTATGCCCTCACATAAACATGCAGTGTCAAAGATGTGGTTGCACCATGCTCCATTAGGAGCTCTAAATAATAGTGACATTTATTACAATTTATATGATTCTACATAAAAAATATTCACAGACCAGCGTTCAAGCTTTATTGCCGTTTTTATATCTTGATTGCAGACTTATATAATAATAATTAAACTTTTACAGACATAGATAGTATGAAATATTCAGCAAGTATATTATGACAGTGTTTGTGTGTGTGACATCACCAGCCTGTTAAATATCCCTGATACTGCATTGTTGTGTTGGGACCCTCCTTAAATCTATCATTTGCATGATCATCACTTTATATTGATCATATCACTGAGCATATTTTATGTGTAAATCTACATTTAAATAATCTGAAATATATAAAATTTTGGAAAATATATACAATTGTTATAATGATATATGTAACTGATAAATAATATAACCCATGCCTCATCAATAGAAGCACATTGGCTATTGTTTATCCCATATTTTTGTACTGTAGAACCTTGCTAATCTAATATGCAGTTTTAGATCATTACATCAAGTACATTGGTAATAGCTTTTGTAAAATTAAATTGCTTTAATCTTAGATTTCAAATGCATCACATTCATGTCATATTGAATCTATGTATAATAATAAAAAAGACATACTACTTCGATTTTTATTTAAAGCATTTTTAAGTATGTCATAATAATAGAAGTTTCAAAATCTAGAATTTTTCGAAGTTTAGACATAAGCATGCAAATTCGCCACATTTTTGAGCTATTGAATCTGATTAAAAAGTACCTACATAATATATAAAAATCCTTTATTTTTTAATCTAGCCTATTTGTACAATATACAGTTGAATGAACATTATATGGATATTTACATTTTTGTGCTAGAAAATGTCCAATAAACCAGTGTGGATAATTCTAAACTAAATTGACAGGTCAAAATCGAATGCTATTGTTTTCCATTGGGAGCATTGTGAAAGAGACAGCAATACAGATGTATTGCTATCCCTTTGCTAGCTAGACCTACCATTTTAGTTTAGGGATTGTGTGCAACTGAATCAGATTGATTTGCCCCTCTCTTAAGTGTCATTCTTTGTTTATTCTTTAAAAATTGTTCATCTTATACAATCTTTTACAGTATTTTGGATCAGAAATCTCAATTTCATCTAAGACTTCCGAATAAGATGAAATTATGAGATAGATAGATAGATCGTAGATTTACACACTATTATATTCATTATTTTAAAAGTTCTAAGACATTGACAGACTGACCAGACCAAATGAACAAAGTGTCACCTGCAATCTAATTTAGATTCAGAGATTTAGCCTCTTAGTTAACACTCAAGGCACTTTTGCATTTTCCTCATAGTAATAAACACTCAACCACTGTTTTTCTTTCATAATCATTTCTTCCCATACATCAGCATTTTAGAGTTCTGCAAATTGACTAGCAAGTTTCTACCGTATAACGCTTATAGTCAAATTGCTTCAGTAAGATTGATGTGTCGCTTCCTCATTTCAACTCTGACCGTTTAGAAATTTCCATTTACATAAACGAGTTGTGGCTGTTTCGTAATTTACTTCTGTCCGTAAAATGGACGCACAATATTTATTGTATAAACGTTGAAGACTTACATTCTAACCGTGAGTTTGCACTAAAAACATTAAACATGTGTATGTTTGACAGATTGTTGTATGTGCTGAATCTCATAACTTGTTTTGTTGAAGTTCCATTCAGCAAATTGAGTAAATTCTTTTTCAAGATTTAACTGAGATGTCAAACAAGTTCCTCGTCAACAAATTATATGACAATGCAAACACAGTTCGATTCACATTGGCAGCGAATAGAAGCTAATTCCTAAAATTTTACAGAGCATATTGACCTCTTTCTCCACATCGTAAAGTACCAATTTTTAGCGAGAGCAAAACTCCATTCCCGTGAATTTTTAATTTTGGGCAAGGAATTTGTTATTTTTGTGGTGGACATAGAGGTCAATATGCTACGTACAATTTTAGAAATTCCCTTCGATTTGCTAGATGATTCGCCCTAACAGAAAACAGAGATTTCAACATGTTTTTCTGTAATTAAATGTAAACTCACGGTAAGATTTGACTAAAATATTTGTTTATACTATACGGAAATTTCTAAACAGCCAGGGCATATTGTAACCCATAACCATAGTATTCCAATAAAGTTGAAACTCTTCAGGATTGCGAAGACTCGAACCCGTTGATTCGGGCGCTGGCCGTACGGACGATGGGATGCATCCGTGTGGACAAGATAACGGAGTATCTGTGCGAGCCGCTGCGCAAGTGCTTGAAGGACGAGGACCCGTATGTGAGGAAGACGGCCGCCGTGTGCGTCGCCAAGCTGTACGATATCTCGCCCAGTATGGTGGAAGACCAGGTCAGGAAGACAAACTGAATATAACTAATCCATACTTCCATACTCTATATATTATATTATACAAATACATATAATTTATAAGGAAAAGATAACTGACTAACTGATCTTTCAAAGCACAGCTCAAACTACTGGACGGGTTGTGCTGAAATTTGGGATGCAGATAGCTATTTGGTGTAGATATCCTAAGAAAGAATTAGGCTGACAAAGGATTTCTGAAAATTCAACCACTCTGAGGGTAAAATAAGCGTTTGTTTGTGTAGTCCTTGCGGACGAAGTCACGGGCTTAAGTTAGTTATTTTATAAATGCGAAAGTGTGTCTGTCTGTATATCTCTGTCTGCTAGTTTTTTAACATCCATTCAACCAATTTTGATGAGAGATACAAAGATAGCTGGAATCCCGGGGACGGTCTTAGGATACTTTATATCGTGGAAAAACAAAGTAATACATTCGGTAATGTCTAGCAAATAAGCAGCATTTTGGAATTTTAAATTATTTGCTTACCATGTTAACCATGAAATAATTTTTCAGGGGTTCTTAGATCAATTAAAGGATCTACTGAGCGACTCCAATCCAATGGTCGTAGCTAATGCCGTTGCGGCGCTCTCTGAAATCAATGAAGCCAGTGTTTCGGGGCATCCACTTGTTGGTAAGTATCTTGATCTTGCTCGTTCTCGCATGGGTAATACTTATCCTACAGGAATTAAGGGGCATATTAACGAAAATTTAAACTAGGGATTCAGTACATAATTCTAAGTCCTTCAAGGTTGGAACTTTTTATTGCTCTTTTAGGTTGAAATCTATAGAGCGCACTTTGAATTTGCTTAGACTTAAGTTTCAGTTAAAACGAGACAGATTTATGCCAGCGGTATAACGCTGTCTCGTTTTAACAGTGTCTCAACTCCCGCGAGGCGCACTCCAACCCCAACGCGACAGAATTACCCAATGTTATTTGTTAAACATGTCTAATATTTTCCTTTACCCTCCAACCAAGCGCAGTGTGCTAAAATTAGGTGCAACAATAGCGCAACGAATGTGGTTTGAAACGTAGATATCAGTCCGTCCCTTGACTTGCGCTATAGGCAAGCGCTTGACCACACACACCTGATGGAAAGTGATGATGTGGTCTAAGATGGGACGCGTTTACCTAGAAGGTGCCTATTCACTCTTGTTTTAAAGATACCCGGATTGTAATAAATTGTGTGCAGAAATGAACGCCCCCACGATCAACAAGCTCCTGACAGCGCTGAATGAGTGCACGGAGTGGGGACAGGTGTTCATCCTGGACGCGCTGTCCAACTACTCGCCGCGCGACTCCCGCGAGGCGCACTCCATCTGCGAGAGGATCACGCCCAGGCTCGCGCACGCTAACGCCGCTGTTGTGTTGTCCGCTGTCAAGGTACCACAGAATCACACTTCCCACTAATGTTATAAAGGCGAAAGTTTGTATGTGTGTATGTTTGTTACTCGTTCACATAAAAACTACTGGATAGATTTGTCTAAAAGTAGAGATCGGTACCTTGGATTAACACAGGCTACTTTTATCCCGGAAAATTAAACAGTTCCTATGGGATTTTTAAAAACTTATATCCAATTGAACAAAGTCGCGGGCGTCAGGTAGAAAGTCTCCTAGTCCTCTTTTAAAACACTCCAAGTCATACATTGTCTTCACGATACAAGTTACCTTGTGTCTAGATCACTAGCAAACGATTTAAAAATTTAAAACTTAATTTTTGGAGTTCTGTACCCCAATGGTGCCAATGGTTTTATAATCTTAGTGTGGACAATGAATTTAAAAGTATCAATTGAGTAAATATTGTGGTAGAGCTTGAATATCGTATAGCTATTCCTTGCTCCAAATCATTCCCTTAATAAATTCCCACATTTCAGGTGCTCATGAAACTAATGGAGATGTTATCGGATGAGACGGAACTAGTAAGTACGCTGTCCCGCAAGCTAGCTCCGCCCCTCGTCACCTTGTTGAGCGCCGAACCAGAGGTGCAGTACGTGGCCTTGAGGAACATCAACCTTGTGGTTCAGAAGAGACCCGACATTTTGAAACATGAAATGAAGGTAAGATATAGCAGGTTTATTTATTCATGTATTCTTTATTTTGCATTTTACATCTAGGTACATTACACATGAGACCCACTAAGGGTATGGCAAAAAATATAGGTACATTAGAAAATTGTTACAATATAATTCACATAGGTAGGTAGCTAAAAATTTACAACATTCATAAATTAAATAAAAATAAAAATATTAAAATTTACATTAGTAGGTAGATAGCTAAAATTTATTTTGACTTTGACTTTGACTTAATGGGTAACTTTTTTTGTAATCAAAATTTGTGCAAATCATAAATCATTCTAGGTCAACGGCAAATAGGTACTCCACTGTTATCCAAAGCTTGATATTTATTTATCACCTGAAACGAACTAATAGCTCGTTCACACAGGCTGCGTAAGCGTAGACGTATTGCGTACCATTGCATTGTAATATATGGAACTGTATGAAGCATGGCACACCGCTTGCGTCAAGCGTGGACGTATGCGTAACCTGGTGTGTTAGGGGTTTACGGGCGTCACTACTCACGTGTCAAGTGTATGCAATTGGTGAGAATCGGCCTTAAATGTATTTAAAACGAAACATTTTTTGATACCAAGAACTCATAATTGCAAGAGATTTTAATTCAACCGTGGTAATTGCTCCGCAGGTGTTCTTCGTGAAATACAACGACCCGATCTACGTGAAGCTGGAGAAGCTGGACATCATGATCCGCCTCGCGTCGCAGGCCAACATCGCGCAAGTGCTGGGCGAGCTGAAGGAGTACGCGACGGAAGTCGACGTGGACTTTGTCAGGAAAGCCGTCCGAGCTATTGGCAGATGCGCCATCAAGGTATGGGAAAAGTTCTGAATACAAGTTTTGCTCTAATACAAAATACCCAAGGAATTAAAAGATTTTTTAAGAAGATAATATATGTTTTCTTTATAATGAAGACCTCACTAAAAAGGGATTTTCTGAAATTGTACTTGAATAAAACTGAGTTGAGTCAGCTGGTATGTGATACCGATTAATTCAACCATACTACACAAAACACAAATTACTATTACAACACTAAATTGACAGAACTACACACGCTGTGTTTCTCTGAGGTAAATTATTTTGACGACTCAAAAGCACTTGTAGAAGTTTACTTGAATAAAAATATATTCTGTTCTATTCTACTCTGTAACTGAAAAGTCTATTTTTGTTCAGGTTGAACCGTCCGCCGAGCGCTGCGTGTCGACTCTGCTGGAGTTGATTCAAACCAAAGTGAACTACGTAGTGCAAGAAGCCATCGTGGTCATTAAGGACATCTTCCGCAAGTACCCCAACAAGTATGAGAGCATCATCAGCACACTCTGTGAGAACCTGGACACTTTGGATGAACCAGAGGCCAGAGCATCTATGGTGAGTTATATCGTGTTTGAAATAGCTATTATGTTGGGTTAATTTTTGCTTTAGGCATACTCTCTGTTCTGATGTAAAATTAAAACCGGGTGATTTTGATTAAAGTTGGAGCAATTTTCAAGTCTGATGATATTTTATTGAACAGTTGACTATTATTTGCACAATAGTTTCGTCACAAGTTGGTTTTATTTAATACACCCACATATAAATTTATAACCGAGTTAAATTGTTTGGTTCAGTGGAAATTTCCCCAAAAATCACCGCTTTGAAGTTTTATGCCGAAAATTTTAGTCCTGAAACTATTGTGTATTGTTTCAGGTATGGATCGTGGGCGAGTATGCAGAGCGCATCGATAACGCCGATGAACTGCTTGACTCGTTCCTGGAGGGTTTCCATGATGAAAATGCTCAGGTATGTTATTGTTTTAATACAATATTTACTTAACTAAGAGGTATAAGATTATAATATTAATAATATTATACTTAAGGTATAAGATAAAGTTTATAGACTTTAATTGAAAAGTTGATTGAATTTATTTTGTAATAATGTTGACTGCTTGTCGATTGCGTAAAAGCATCAATCATTGCTAAAATATCAATTGTTGTTATCGACGGCGATAATGCGAAGCCAATAATAGTCAGAGAGTTGACCAATCAGTAACTCGATTGCAGTAAAATGACCGCTACAATGTCACGATCGCAATCACCTCTGATTTGTTGTCGCTCGCTCACTATTGGCTACAATGCGTCGTTGCATCACAAATACCATGAATTTAACTAATCACAACGATTGCAATTGTATTAATGATCGATGGAGGTATTCCGCAATCGACCAATTGGGGTGATTGCGATTGTCAGACTGTAGCTGTGATTTTACCAAATTCAACCCTCTGTATTTCTTTTAGCGAATTGCAAATGAATCGGTTAAGTATTTTTCTTTTGTAGGTACAATTGCAATTGCTGACGGCAGTAGTGAAGCTGTTCCTGAAAAGGCCGGCCGATACACAGGGACTAGTACAGCATGTACTGAGTCTTGCGACACAGGACTCCGATAACCCGGACTTACGGTATATATGTTGTTTTAATTAATACTAGAATATTTTTAGTGTGAAAAAAGTGTTCACGAAAAATAGTTAAACTAATTATTATTTAATTACAAGTGTAAATTAAAAATTCTCAACACCCCCGACCAGTGAAGGTTACAGTAACTAGAAAAGAGCTGATAACTTTCAAACGGCTGAACCGATTTTCTTGGACTATTCCGCGCCTACGATCCACGAGTTTTCCAAAACATCGTTTTCAAATAAATAATTATGTATATCTAGGCAACATCCATCTTGACAGCTTGACATTTGTCAATTGACACTTGAATATTATGAACCTAAGGGTTATCTAATCTTCTTTTCTACAAGAAAACTAGAAAAGAGCTGATAACTTTTAAACGGCTGAACCAATTTTTTTGGATTATAGCTAAGAACACTCTCGATCAAGCCACCTTTCAAACAAAAAAACTAAATTAAAATCGGTTCATTCGTTTAGGCGCTACGATGCCACAGACAGATACACAGATACACAGATACACACGTCAAACTTATAACATCCCTCTTTTTGGATCGGGGGTTAAAAATCAATTTGAAATTAGTTTGATTTAATGCTGCAAATTATCTCTAACAGTGACCGCGGCTTCATCTACTGGCGCTTACTGTCCACGGATCCAGCGGCCGCCAAGGAAGTGGTGTTGGCGGACAAACCCCTCATCTCTGAGGAGACAGACCTCCTGGAGCCAACCTTGTTGGATGAACTAATCTGCCACATCAGTTCCTTGGCCTCTGTGTACCACAAACCACCTACTGCTTTTGTTGAAGGTAAATCTAGCAGCGATTTCTTACTGTATAAAATTCTTTCTCTCATGGACGTGGATTTTACGAATTATGGAAGATCCTCTATTTAATAGTTCCTCAGAAACAATTTATTTTTGATATAGTCATTCTAATTAGTGGAGCAGTCTTCCCTTGCCTTGAGATTCCTATGTCTAGATGGCTTAGTCGCATTTCTAGCATAGGTAGGTAATAACTAGAGATGTACCTAGTACAAATTGTACCTGAGTAACTAAGTACCGAATTTACTCGGTTTTATTTGCGCTAAACCGACTACTCGTCTCAAGATTACGTAGATTAGAGGCGCGAAACAAACTTATACATGATGATGTTGATGATGATGATCATGGTGGCCGATTTGCCGCTGAAAATTTACTAACACAAGACCAAAACCCATTTATGTGGTTGGCGAAACTTAATACACAAGGCTGTCCACATTTGGAATACTTGACAAGAATATTTTTATGTGCACCTGCAACTTTGCAAATACTTTTTACAGTGATTGAAGGCCGTTAGCTTTGTATGATGTATATTTCTATCTGTATTTGACTTAACTGGATCTCGGCATTTGAACAGAGTTATTCGCCCGAGTACGAGTACTTTAAAAATTGCCGAGTACCGAGTAATAACATACTATCCGTACTCTGTGATAATAGGCATTGAATAACCTGCAGGTCGCGGCGCCGGGGTGCGCAAGTCGCTGCCGGCGCGCGGCGCCGCGGCGGACGAGCCGCAGCAGCAGCAGCCCACCGTCATCCCCAACCAGGTGACACAGCTATTTCCATCATGAGCCCATCGCTCGCTTACTACTGAACATTTACTTCCTCGTTTCTAAACCGAACCGCTATGATATGGAACACCCTTCTGGCATCAGTTTTCCCTTCCACTTTTAATATGGCTACCTTCAAGTCAAGAGTGAAAAGGCAACTTCTAGGCAAACGGGATCCATCTTAGGCTGCATCATCACTTGCTAGCAGGTCTGATTGCAGCCAAGCGTTAGTCTGTAAATTAAAAAAAAAAACACGGTTCTCCTCTCAGAATGAGAAGCGTTGTCCACCATGCTTGGCGGATTGGCAGACTGAACACACCTTAAAGAACACTACGGAGAACTCTCAGGCATAAAGGTTTCCTCACAATGCCTTAATCTTAATTCTTAAAAGCGATATTAGCCGTTAAAGCAAGTGATATTTAATAACTTAAAAAGCATTCCTCGTAATGTGCCCAAAGAATTTGAGGATTTGGAGTGTACATTCTGTTTTATCGTGTTAAAATTGCAATTGCCCCCTAACCCAAAGTATAATATTCACAGAGCACCACTTAGACATTTGACTGTTGTGTTTAGGACTCTCTGATCGGCGATCTTCTGTCTATGGACATCGGCGGGCCGCCCGCGCCTGCCGCGCCCGCCTCCAATCTCGACTTACTAGCGGGAGGACTCGACGTACTGGTAAGTTACTACTACTCTATGATTTCTAGTTTGTTCCACTACTCCCTAAATTCTATTTTCTATAATCTTTTTTTTTAAAGAAAAGTTATTAGTCATGTTTGATGCTGTGGTGTCCCACAGCTGGGCGGCGGGCCGGAGCCGGCGGTGGGCGGCAGCGCGACGGGGCTGCTGGGTGACATCTTCGGCGCCGCGCCGCCGCCGTCCTACGTGCCGCCCAAGCAGTGCTGGCTGCCCGCGGACAAGGGAAAAGGTTAGGAGGATATTTGAATATAATGTTTTCATTATGAGAGTTTTTTTTTTTGATTTACAGACTAGTGCTTGGCTGCAATCAGACCTGCTAGCAAGTGATGATGTAGCCTAAGATGGAGCGCGCTTGCCTAGAAGTTGCCTGTTCACTCTTGACTTGAAGGTATCCATATCAAAAGTGGAAGGGAAAGGGAGTGTTTCAACTATCATGTCAAAATTAGAATCGTACTTATTTTGATTGATATTTGGCGGCCTTCCTGGCGCCACTGCGCCATTGACCACTGAAGTCCCGGGATCGATTCTCGGCAGGGGTTTGGAATTTTATAATTTCTATCTCGTTCGGTTTGGTAGGAGGCTTCGGCCGTGGCTAGTTACCACCCTATCGGCAAAGCCATGCCTCCAAGTGATTTAGCGTTCGATTCGATGCTGTGTAGAAACCAAAGTATGAGTTTAATGAAAACTGCTAACCCCTTCCAAGTTAGCTTGTTTTCATCTTAGACTGCATCAACACCACCAGGTGAGATTGTAGTCAAGGGCTAACTTGTATCTGAATAAAAATAAAATAAAAGTCCTACGTAGTTTGTACCCAAATTCAACTTATAATTTGTTTGTATAGGCTTGGAGATCTGGGGAACATTCACGAGACAGAACGGTCAACTACGCATGGACATGACGTTCTCCAACAAAGCCATGCAGGCCATGAGCGGCTTCGCTATACAACTCAACAAGAACAGGTGACTCTTTTATCTTTTTTATTTTATTTATTTACACCAACAACTTCCATACAATTATGACAATAAAAAGTGCAAATTCATTGCAGTATGGTTATCCATTACAGGTGCACTTATGAATGAAAATAATCTAACATGCTCTAACCTAAAGTAATACATTTATATTTTTGAAACAATTGAAAGTACTACATTTACTATTAAACTAAAACCATATCAATCTTATATGTAAAGTAAAATATTCTTTATTGTACACCAACAATACATAGTAACATATAAATAACATTATAGATTTATGTACAAAAGGCGGCCTTATCGCTAAAATAGCGATCTCTTCCAGGCAACCTTAGGGTGAGGAAATAATAAAAATTAAAGAAAGTGGAAGGGGTGTACTAATAAAATAAAGTAAATAAACATAATGTATATGTATAAAATAATTAAGAAAATAATAATAATACTACAGTAAATAAGAATGTATATAATTTAAAAGAATAAAGATTCCGTCAAACATGAACAAATAATTAGTATTTTCAATTTTCAAAGTTAAATAACTATATCAAGTGGGGTATCATACTTGTTTGATTTTTATTTATTTTTATGCACAATATTTTTGATTTATTGAAAATTTCGGAGAAAACACCAAGTATATTCACTACTCGTATATTATTTATAGTTATATATAAATTAGTTGTACTGGTTTCCCGCAATACGACGAGGTTTTTCATATTTCTGGTCAGGCTAACATAAAATGTACGACTTGCAGTTTCGGCGTGTACCCGGCGGGCGCGCTGGCGGTGGGCGCGCTGGCGGCGGGCGCGCGCGCCGACGCGCCGCTGCCTCTCGCCGTGGGGGGGCCCGTGCAGCGCATGGACCCGCTCAACAACCTGCAGGTAACCGCCGTCTGTCACCGTCACACACACAGTCGATTACAGTCTAACTATAGATAGATAGAAGTCTTGATTGCACACAAAGCAAGAAAAAATCTAGACAAATCAAAATTTTTTCAAATTCAAAAAACAAAACAAAACAAAACAAAGCAAAAAACAAAACAAAACTTTCTTCTTTATAATATTAGTGTGATAACAATTGTATGCAAAGGCGACCTTATTACTAAGAGCAATCTCCACCAGGCAATGCGTACGCGCAATAGATAGGATAATCTTATTTAGTAGTAAAATATATACCTAAATGAATAATTAATTAACTATATTAATAAACCATCCATTAGTATCCATCCAGTAGTTTGAGCTGGGCGTTGATAGATCAGTCAGTCAGTCGGTCAGCTTTTCTTTTCGAAAAGATTTATGTGAGTGAGCCCTTTGTTTATTCGTCCATGACTTCGACGTTGTTGTGTTTCGACTCTCGAATGCTACCAACATCGGTTAAGAAGTAAAATCTCATAGTAATCACACAGTAACGATAACAACCGGCTACCGTACCGCATCAGTTTACTTTTAACCATAAACAATTTTTGTTTACAGGTGGCCGTAAAGAACAACATAGACGTATTCTACTTCGCGTGCCTCATGCCCGCACACATCCTGTTCACTGAAGACGGTCAGCTCGACAAGCGGGTCTTCCTCACCACGTGGAAGGAAATCCCCGCCGCCAACGAGGTCCAGCACACCATACAGAACGTCATCGGCACCGCAGACTCCATCGCGCAGAAGATGACCTTGAACAACATATTCACCATCGCGAAGCGGAACGTCGAAGGACAAGACATGCTATACCAATCTTTAAAGCTTACCAACAATATATGGGTCCTTTTGGAGTTGAAGCTGCAACCCGGCAACCCAGAAGCGACCTTGAGTCTGAAGTCACGCACCGTAGAGGTCGCCAGTTGTATATTCCAAGCGTACGAGGCGATCATCAAGTCGTAATCTCCACTTAGTTTCTATACATCGAGTATGTAGCCTAGACTAGACTTGGTAGCCTAGATTTCTTAACTGTCCTTTTTTACTCAATGAAATTATTTAAATAAATAAATAAAATGATCACTGTACAAAAATTTCTGTGCATTAACTAACTAACTAAAGATTCTTGTAAAGTCAAAATAAATCGGTAAAAATTTCACCTTCGCTCACCAAGTTTGTCGGCTTTATATCGATAATTGCAGTTTAATCGCTCTTACTATTGTCTAAAAATAGTTTAAGGGTCCACTGCAAATTAGATTGTATCCTTCTCTAGGCTGTGGCTCGATGTTTTTATTTGTATATGTTGGTCTAAGATCATGTTATAGAGTATTCTTATATAAGTTATTATGAAAGACTATAATTATGAGTTATGACTGTAAATTCCGCAAGCCGTATGAATGTTTATTTAGATGAATTGTATCGTGTAAACCCGCGGTTTTATTTCATCACTCGTTAAATTAATTAACATTCACTATTATAGAATTAAAATTATTTTAAATAAATTTATGTTAATCATTCAGGACTTGTTTTATTACATTACTATCTGATGCCCGCGACTTCGTACGCGTGGATTAGCTCTAGTATCGACTATTCTCACAAATTAGTCGATACTAGAGCTAATTTCTTAAACTGGACCCTTTCGAGTAAAGATGATAGATATATATATATATATATATATATGTCATCCTCACATAGACCTGTGAGGATGACACTGCCATTGTCGCAATTAAAATACCATAAGCCTACGTTGTCGTATTAGTTTACAAATTGCGAAAAACCAAGTTAAATTTGAGCTTCGCGGGCAGGCCCGTCTCATACCCCATAACAGTGAGATTGCAAAAGCGTGTCGTGTAGCCTGTTCAAATTCCCAGAATTGCATAGAGCTATACAAATACCTGAAACAGGTCCGGATTGACAGACTAGGTTCAAAAAGTTCACTTTGCCTATCATAAGCAATTCTCAATCATAAGCTGATCTATTTCTAGGCTGCACCTCCACGAGTGAGCGTATCGCAATGATTCTGCACTAGCATCGTCAGGTTATCTCCACTAGACTACGATTATTCCGCTATCGTATCGCGCGATCACGCAAGGTTTGACCGCACGACTCGTAATTTCTTGAAAAAAGCTCAGCTCGATGACGTCGTTACCAGTAGGTAGGTCATAATAAGTCTCGTCTCGCGGAGGTCTTATTGCGAGGATTCGACCAATACGTATCTCAATCGCTGGACTGTGCCATAATCTTGGACTGTGCCGTTTGATTAGAAGCACGTAGAAAACCCAAAATGACAAAATATGACGTAGGCAGAATGCCAAAGCATCAATGCCATATGCATGGACGTATTATTATACTACTATCTATGACTACTATCTATCGATGGCCATATGCGTGAAATGCCTAATCGCCCTTAAACAAAACTACTGAATTTATTCATTCTTACATAGACATCTAAATAAAATTATAAATACATTCAAGAGTATGGAGTTACAGTACAGGTCCTAATTTTTGGGTTTAGTATTTGTAAACATTTCAATTTTGCGTTTGCGATTGCATGTTTGGCATTTTGCATAAGTACCTAATCTTTCATTATGGCCAAACGTCACAATTTGAATAATTGGCATTTTGCGTTTTTGTTGTGGCACCAACCAAGCAAATTGAAGCAGGTGGTTTCGGTTGCAGCAAGGGCAGAAATCAGGATACGGCACGCGCATTGTGAACAGGATCCTCACTCTAGTCTAGAGCCCTGACCTATGACCACCGGCAGCTTAGGTTCTACCCCGCTGCTAATGGGATCCATTCAACCGTATTTTAACCAGGAATGTTTCTGTTGATTTTGGCTACTTTTTATGAATAAGAGAAAAAAAAACCAACTAATATCTTAAAAATTTATTTTATTTATTTACAATGTCATAGTTTATAAAATTTTAATGCTTTACAATAAAAATATATTTCTGTTCTTAAAATTTAAGTCTATTCCACAAAATGTTTTACTACAAGTATAATTTAATAAAATATCTGCAGGGTTAACAGAAAACCAAGAGGTTAGAAATAAAACAAAAGTAAAAAATTTAAGGCACAAGGCACCACTATATAATATAAAAATTAAAAATGCATCAAAACTGAATACAATATAATTTACTAACTAGTATTTATTACCTCACAATGTGAAACTTGTCACTGAAAATCGATTGACTTACAATAAAATCGCACTTTGGGACAAGTGACTATTACTTTAGTTTTTCTTTTTTATTATAAGAAATTTAGGAAACTACTGTTATGGAATGAATGTATATCCCCCACTGTCATTAAATTTTCAAGTAACCAGTACAAATTTAAATTCTTATAATGAAAATCATCATTTCGAGAACCTTAAATATTGGAACTGGCCACTTTCGTCCATAAGTGCGATAAACTTTTATTTCATCTTTCAATTCATTGTTTAAATTATTATTATTACATCAATTAAAATTCATTTTTAAAAATACATTCAATTCAACATCAAACTGTTATAAAATACTGTCTAATTAATTCATTGTTTAAAAATTCATTATGTACATAAATTAAAATTCATTTTTAAAAATACATTCAACACCAAATTATTATTATAAAATATTAAAAAAAATCATTAATCAATTTTGACGAGGAACTCTTCAATTTCGAGCTTCTGTCTCATTATTGCCGATAAGACCACTTCGGTGCTGCACACTACGTTCAAAGTCTTTTCGGATTGCAGGAGATAGTAGACTAGATGTAGATCATTGGGGACCGTGAGGATCAAGTAGCTGTACGGTTTCTGGTTGTGCATCTCTTGGATCGAGACGTAGGATCTGCGGTTCTTTTCGACTTTTCCCCCGCAGAGTTCGATCATTTCCGTGAGTCCCGACCTCGATGGTTTCACACAGGGTGTGAGGAAGAACGTGATGCCTTCGAAGAGTTTCCTTCTCTGTTCGCCGCAAAGTAAGACTTCGTCGACGTCACACTTGAACATTTTGTTGAAGGCCTCGCCTCGCAGGCCGTACTTGGCCTCGTCCGCGAACTTGTTGGCGCGTTGGCTCTCCAGGATCCACTCGGGGGTGAGGAGATGTTTGACGGTGACGAGACAGCTCACCAGCTTGCACGTTCGGACGAGCTTTTCCATGACGAGGTGTGTTGCCTCAGACGCCGACGTAACGACGAGGCCTCCGAGTTGTCTATGGAAACGAAACAAAGTGTTATTAATCTATATCATAATATAAGTCACTGAATCGCCTATTTCGCTATGGGGCCCGGAATGAGACTGTCAGTGACGAAAACTGCATTTTCTATCTATGTTAATGAAATACGAACTATTGAAATACGTTGATTTATATATACAAATACAAATATGTTTAACCTGATTACGAAGTTACGAACTATCCACCTATTAAGTGTAATTTCAATTTAATCATTTTATAAAATTAATACGTACATTCGTTAACATGGAACATAAGAAACCCGGACTAACTTTTATCCAAATATTTGCACTACATGTATTTATTCTAATTCTTTTTGAAAAGTAACTGACTATTTTTGCGACTCTTCTTTTCCTTCATTTTGTGTTCTGTAATAACAATAAAATTAGAAATGTGCCTCTAAGAGCAAGTATTTAAGGAGAACAGAAGGCTGGGCGCAAGGTGCCGGGGCGGCTGCAGCGCGGCGGGAGGCGGGTCGAGGCTGTGTGTATCACCTGACAATGGCGGCCAGTCTGCTCTGCTCCTGCGGCGGCATGGCTGAGAACAGCACCCTTGGCGCGAGGTGCAGGGGCGGCGGGGGCGGGGGCGGCTGCAGCGCGGCGGGGGGCGGGTCGAGGCGCGGCCGCTTGGCGCGTCGCCCGCCAGCCGCCGCTGCGCTTCGCTTCGCACGCTCGTGAGACTCCTGCGTTATGTTGATAGGCATTTTCCATGCGTCTGGAATAGAAACAAGCACATAAAGGAACATGTTATTATGACACAATAAAATACTAAACTAATAATTGTCCCGCCTTTTAATATTACTTACTCATAAGATGCGAAACTAAACTGTAGTCCATGCGGAAAGGATGTTGCACGTTGTACTGCTGATATTTTGCGTTCTCGATCTGAAACCAAGAGATAGTAAAATGTGTAAAGTAATCGTTAAGTATTATGATGTGCATAATCAACTCAAGAGTGCATACACGTGTAAATTTTGGTGTATCTGGGTGGGTGCGTGTATGTGAATGGGTGTGTGTACGTAAATGGGTTTGTGTATGTGAATGGACGGTGTGTGTGTCAGTCACCTGTGCTAACGCAGTCATGTTGCCCAGCAGCAGGTCAGTGAGCCAGGCGGCGCTGACGCAGGGGATGCCCCAGTCGCGCGCGCGCCGGTACTTGTTGCCCTCCGCGCGCCGGCAGATCAGCACTGTGTTGTCCCGGCTCATGTATGGTGTTAACTGCAACAGAAATTAGTTCAAATAATACATTAAACGACAAGAAAAAATCAGTTTGACAAGCTTCAAAGGCACTTATATTGCCAATCGCCGACATATAGCCGACAAGCAGGGCCAGATCTATACAGGAAGTAACCTGAACGCTAGCAAAAACGATGACAGGTGATAGTACTGATGATTACTGATAAGATATCATAAACTACGAAAAAAAATTAAGAATCGTGTTTTTAAAGTTCACAATATATTGCAAATAAAACACCTGACTGACGCTAGAGGTCAACGAAGTTTTTGCTAGCATTCTGGTTGCGTGCTAGGGTTCCGTATAAGGGCTCTGTGGATGTCAAGGGACTTGAGTAAGAGAAGAGATACAAGTCTCGGCGTCGGTTACCTTGGCGCCGATCTGTCGCAGGCAGCAGGCGAGGCGGCGCCGCTCGTCGCGTCGCCAGCCGGTGAGCGCGGCGCGGTGGTGCTGCGCGGGCCGCTCCGTGCGCGCGTGCAGCGCCGGCAAGTGTAACGCGTGCCACGGCGGTGAAACGCATCTGCGTTCCAACGTGTCCGATACCCAGTACGCGGTTACGCAACGCTTAGCATCGCGCAGTGCCTGTTAATAAAATATGTTACTGGACCAAAAATCTAACAATTTGGAAACAAAGGTTTTCTCGGATTATTTAGTAGAAATAAGTAGTCAGTCAGTAGTAACTTGATTGGGGATACTGCGCGAAAAATATAACTTTTAACGTGGATACGTTCACGCCATAGACACGGCGTGTTGTAAGTTTGTCTTTGAGCATTTCAGCAATAAAAATGTATGAATTTGTTAATGATTGTCTCAAATTGTTGTGGTTTTAGGTTTAACTAGTTTAATTTTAATTTAGATTGACCAATGAGGCTGGCATAATGTAGTTCACCTATGAAAGCCCCTTAAAAAACTAGGATATGAAATAAAAGTTTGTCTTCATAGAGCAAGTACCAGGGCGCGAGGTATCAGAAGGGGTGTACAGCCCGCGTACCTGCATGACGACGCCGTGTCGCTGCGTCTCGCACAGCACGTGCGTGACGCGCGCGCAGTAGCCGGCCTCCACCTCGCCGCCGCGCCGCACGATGGCCTCCGTCCAGCGCGACACGCGCTCCGCCCCCACCGACTGCTGATACTCCACCTAATCCACAAATCATTTAATTAATTAATTATTAATTAATTAATTAAATGATTTTTCTTTAATTAATTAATTAATTATTAATTAATTAAAGAAACTTTTTGAAATGAAACTTTTTGACCGGCATTTGAAGTTGCACTGATTTAAAAATATTTACTCGCTAAACGAAGTTGATTAGAGCAATGGTGACGCAACACATCTTAATCGAAACAGGAAATAAATAAACGATGTCATAAAACTGAATAAAATAAAAGAGATCAGTTTGCACTCTCATACATACTCGTATACTCACAATATGAAACACGCATCCGAGCAAGAACAGATCAGGCGGCAGCTTGAGGTTGGGGTTGTGGCCGTAGAACTGCGCGCGCGGGGGCGCCGCACGCACCGCGCCCGCGTACACTTTGTTGCCCACCACACTTGTGCTGCCCGCCTATAACATTAATAATTACGTTTTCTACCATCTTGAATTTACAATGATGTCTTAGCCGAAAAACAGAGCCAAGGGGATGTGCCTTTCTTGGTGACGACTCTAAGCTTTATTTAATACTTTGGCATAATGATGGTGGGACGCAGCAGGCCCAAGCGCATCCAAGCGCGACGCCTGTTTTTCGGGCCTCGATAATGAAGAGATAAATGACTATGACTTAGTTATAGATCTAGAACAACAAAGAATAAAATAATAGGCGTAATACGGAGATATGTATGGAGAAGCGCGTAAGGGTTACCTTAATTTGTAGTAATGTAAATCCTAGCACTTTATACCTATTAGAGTTTCCGCCATGGTGAAATTGCAGTGGTCATAAACCCTCTCACGTTATATTACTTCGGTTTAGTATCCGCCATGTTGAATTTACAATAACGTCATATCAAGCCTGCAATACAGGGCACTTACCGGCGTGGGCACTTGGTGCGGATGGTGCGCCGGGCCCAGCACCAGCCGCGCCGGGGTGCGCACGGCGCCACCCGCCGCGTGCGCCGCTGTCATAAGCCTGCAACAACCATTTATTACAACCATATTATTATATAACAACTAGACTAGCAATCCCCCGACTTCGCACGGGTGTGATACTAAAGTGGTGTCAATGCTGTTATTTTGTTATAATTTTAAAAGAATAAGACAGACAGACAAACTTTCGCATTTACAATATTATAAGTATATAAGTATGGAACTATGGATATGTCTGGTAATTGAGCTCCAATGAAAGAGTAAACAGAAACGTATTTAACTAAGAAGTGCTTACCTTAAAGTCCCGGCAGCAGAAGGCTCGTGGTCCGGCGACGCGGACGGCGCGGCGCCCTGCAGTCGAATAGACAACATGTTGGCCAGAGCTGTCTTCGTCTTTGGGTGCACTAGTAAGGCGCCCGCGCCAGCTGTACAAAAAGAATCGGTCAAGTGCGAGCCGCCCTCATACACGAAGAGTTAAGTCCCATCGTAAAAGAAATAACACTTTTTCGTAGCGCTAATTTGGAAATTTTTATTATAATAACGGCAATAGAAATACCTACACATATTCTGTGACAGCTATTACGGTTTACGAGATACAGTTCGCTGACAGACAGATAGACGGACAACGGAGGCTTAGTAATAGGATCACTTTGGCAGCCTTCGGGTACGGAACCCTAATAAACGATAATAATTACCAAACACCAACACCCTAAAGGTATAACATTACCATGGTGTGCGGTCACTCGATGTAAGGCGACAGGAGCCATACATTTTATATGAAGACTGGCACATAAATGCATTCTAACGCCCTGGCTCGTATCTATTGATATTTTTTTTTTTTATTATCATAAAAATTAAATGAAATATTTATTTGCAGACATATTATGTCACTAATGATATTAATGTTAAGGCTCTAACCACCGGTTCAGATGGCAGACTCTACTAAGAGGCAGCAAAAAGCTCAGTCATTGTTCTTTTTAAAGAGCAACTATTAAGTTTCTAAGCGGTTGTCTCAGTAAAATCTGCTTTCTGAACACTGGTAGTCTTGACATATGACAAGTGGCAGATCAAAAAGTAAATCTTTACCTTGCTGTTGGTCCGGCGTGGTGGGCGTCAACAAAGCATCCACCTGTTGTTCCTGTAGCGGCGCGACCACGTGCTGAGTGACTGGAGCCACCTGCACACACAAAACACACATATTCCAGCTTTATACACAAACTATCATGTGGTAATTGTATGTTTTCATACAATTACAATTTTATATACATTCGTCTCCATGATGCAAGCTATCTCTGCACCAAGTAAATGATGCGCGCAACATGGTCCGCGTGATTTAGTTTTTTACAAAACCCATGGAAACTCTTTGGTTTTCCGGGATAAAAGTCAGCCTTAGGGTAAGTTATTATCCTTGCCTGCTCCCCAACTCTGAGCTACTGACAATTTCCCGATAGAAAATCCAATTTTTATGCGACATTAGCTAGTTTCTAGGCGGTCAAGTGCTGAGCAGTTGCTGCAAGTGCTGGTACTACAACTGCCGTAGGGGAGTCTCCATACTCCTGGTCACAGCTGTAGCACCCTTCTTGTGTCAACACTCGTAACGCGCACCTGTTTAGCGGCCGCGTGGTGATGAGCGGCGTGGTCGCGCTGCGCCTGCAGCTGCTGCAAGCGCTGGTACTGTTGCTGGCGCTGCAACTGCTGCAGGGGAGTCTCCACACTCCCTGCCACCGCAGTGGCTCCGCCCACCGTGCCAACAGTCCCTGATACGGCCCCGCCTACTAAGAAAGTTATACAATTTTTGCATGACAGTCTACTTAACAGTTATAAATTATTGTACTATGAAAATCTGTCACTAAATATACTGGTACAGTTTAAAAATTAGAACATGCTTATTATTTTTCCAGCTCCAATTAAGTCAATTTATTCGAAAGTTCGACTCTTATTGGATACAATGCATTGTTGCAACAAGAACTCCTAGCCAATCACTGATTGAGATTGTAGTAACGATTGATGCAGCTTTTCCGCAATCGAGCCCCAAGGGTACATAGGATATGAGATTTCATTGTAGGCTATCTACCCTGTCACAATAAAAAAACCCCATTGTATGATCACCAACTGATTGATTTAGAGCATACCGCATGCTGCCAAGTAATTTGGCAACTAGGTCTAGTATTGTAAAATAATCTGCAAATTTTCCACAACATGCATTCAAAAGTAAATAAAACATGCAAGAATCAAAAAATACGCGCTACCGCCACCACATCTCAAATTACTACCAAAAATAAGCTCTCAAATTAATACTTTATATCCTTGTAACTTATTAAGATATTAATGATGTTCCCACTAGATTTCAACATGGGGTTATTCTCTTGAATAACCCCATGTTGAGGCGGACCAACGAATTGCTGAAAAGCCGGCGACGCATTGGCTGTGCGTCTGGTGCTGCAAATGTTCATGGGTGGCGGTAATCACTTAACATCAGGTCACCCACCTGCTCGTTTGCTCGCATATTTAAAAATTAATCGCATATTATCTTTTGTTTAAGAGTATGTCTATTTTTGTTTAAAATTAAAATTTTGATCAATTACAATTTTTAAATACTAACTAACGAACAACACAACTACTAGGCATATAAAATAACAACACACATGAACCCTATACGAAACCGTAATCCCATTTTAAATATTTCAATCACAATAAATTATTTTGTAAATTTCTGTTTCTACTCACATTCTGGTTCAGGTGAATCCATTAGAATTACAAGAATGAAGAGAAAATATTCATTCAAACTACACTAACAGAAAGGCGTATTTAGAAAAAACTTTTTATTTAGATTAATATGTCTTTAACTTAACACATATTTGGAACATTTACTTATTTAAACAACTTAGATCTAATCAGCTTTATCAAGAAAGGAAAGTAAGTAAAGTTAAACAACGCCTGGCGATCGCTACAAAATATTCATCGTCCGATTAGAACATGAGGTTGGTATCGCATTGAAATTATAATTTCCGATCTCCATCACTATGTATGCCCGTAATCTGAATACCAAAAACGTCTAAACCGCGTCCAACACCATTTTGCTCGAATTTTCTTTCAAGTACTTACTCGAGTAGATAGAGAAAGCAACTCATAATGAAAGCGAAGAGGAAATCAGATCTAGATACTAAACGAGCGACGATAATATCTTAAGCGAGCACACCTAATTTCTTATAAGTTTTAGAAAACAAACCTCTAAGCACCTATAGATTTGCGAGCGAAACGAGCCCGAAAATTTTCTTTAATTATACAGTTAAACGATTCTTAGGTACTCAGGTACTCAGTACTTCTTATCAACGTTATTAATGAATTATTCCTCTCAGACTATTTTCTAATATTTTAGTGTTATGTTGCTACAACAGAAGAGATGCGCGAGCTACCCGCCCGCGTCAGCCAAATAAGTAACTCGTGTTAACACGCCTGTCTCGCCATGGCGCCCAAATTCTAGTGCCCTAGGCGGTTGCCTTTATACATGGGCCGACCCTGGTGAGACAACATTATATATTACAGTTATTTGTTATACAAAATATCAAGATAGCTGTCGCATTGACTCCCTGTAAGGACAGTTTACGTTATGAATAAATAAACATCAATCATATAAAATGCTTTGAAACTTCAAATTTTCCATCACACACTATTTTATCTTTAAAACTTTTTTGCAAACTGAAAAAAAAAGACGTTACAATTCTTAACTGTTTAAAGGGGGAAAAGTTTAACATGCATTGCAAATTAAGATGCATTCAGATTTTACAATATGAAAACAAGTATTATAGCATCAACTCTTTGATATAATAGCCAGGTTATATACTTAAAAAAATTAAACAAAAAAAAAAAAAGTGATGGACGTGCAAAAAGTGAAAACAGCGTGATTTAGGGGGAAAATTGTATGTATGTAATGTACAATTAAGCAAGCATGGCTAAATAAATGATCTTATTTTTATCATCGAATAGAAACAACCCAATCAAAAATTAGTTGCCATAATTAGACACCATAGCGTTAAGTCTGCCTGTCCGTCCATTAGTGAGAAGAGGAGCAGAAACATGTATGCCTTGACTGATCAGATTATTAAGATATAAAAATTAACAAAAAATTAATAAATCTGGCCATAAGTAAAAATATAATATATTATAAACCTAGCTGTTTTACATGTGTAACAACCTCATCTCAACTCAAGTGTAACTGGCCTACATATTTGTTGTGCGAACATATTTTTTGGGCAAATAAAGATAGCCCTTCGTCCATAGCACAAATTTCAAACCCATATTTTACTCTCTTAGGGGTTTAATTTTCAAAATCCCTTCTTAGCGGATGTCTACGTCATAATAGCTATCTGCAGCTTGGCCCAGTATGTTTGAGTTTGAGCTGTGCGTTGATAGATCAGTCAGTCAGTCAATCCTTTCTTTTATACATTCAGACTTACCCGGAGACTGCGGCGTCTGCGACGGCTGGGCCGCCGGAATGGTGGTCGTCCTTGCGCCTTGCTGTTGTAACCATTGTACCTGTCCAAAATGTTTTACATTTACCATTTACTAGGCCTGTCAAAAAAATAACACAATATTGATATGTTTCGACATTCTTCCGATATATCAAAACATATTTAGTATTTACCTCACTGTTTACTAGGTATGTATCAAACATTTTTCCAATATGTATATCAAAATCGATTCTTCCAAAAATTATCGATACCTATGGCGTTTATTTACACAACTACTTCTTAATTACCTTTTCGCTTTTTTAATTATCATTAATAGCTCGTTCACACAGGCTGCGTAAGCGTAGAAATAGCGTGTACCACTGCGTTGTAATGTATGTGTTTGAGTGTAAGTATGTGTGTAAAGCGTGGACGTATGCGTAACCCAGTGTTAGGGATTTACGCGCGTCACTACGCACGTGTCACGTGTACGCAATTGGTGTGAATCGGCCTTTAGTGTTGATCACTGAGTTAGCGAACCACGCCGCTGGTATATGTTACAGAGTACTGACTAAGTCTGAGATCTACGACTAACTTGACTTTTCTCAGAGTTAAAACGAGACAGCGTTAAAACACTGTCACGAATCTGTCTCGTTTTAACTGAAAGTCTAAGCAAAATCAAAGTGCGGTCTATAGATTTGAATCTTAGTATCAAAGTTGTAGACAGACAAGAAATACCTGCTGCTGCTGAGAGAGACCCGGCGGCAATTGACTTCTAATGAATGTCACACTCTGTGGCGCCGGGGACGGCGCGCCTGGCGACCCCGTTACCACACCCTGTTGCTGCAATAGACAAAATTGCACCCTTTGTAACATAAGAATACATTCTAGACTGTATGGTTCATGTTGCTATATAATAAGACTTTTTGTAGTTGTTTATATTTAGCAGTACACAAAGTAGAGAATTATAGGTGAAGCGCAAATTCTTATACTCAAGCTGTAGACGAGGATTTGAAATCCTTAAAAAGTTTTGGCGTTAGTGTTTGGTGTTAGCCCTTGACTGCTATCTCACCTGGTGGTAAGTGATGATGCAGTCTAAGATGTAAGTGGGCTAACCTGGAAGGGGTATGGCAGTTTTTATTAATTCCAAACCTCTTTGGTTTCTACACGGCATCGTAATGGAACGTAAAATCGCTTGGCGGCACGGCTTTGCCGGTAGGGTGGTAACTAGCCACGCCGAAGCCTCTCACCAGACAAGACCTGTTGTTCGAGCTCACCTGTTGCGCGATCGCAGCGGCTCTCTGCATGGACAGTTGCCTGCGCTTCTGCAGCTGCGCGACAAACATGGCGCGCTGCTTGGGGTCCATCTGCTGCAGTTGCGCATGCGTCTCCGCGTCCAGGTGGATCAGTTGCCGGCCGCCTCCGCCTGCCGTCCACGACACCTACAATACCAAATATCAAACAAGTGACAACTTATAAAAGCTTGATTACAATAACTTGAGGCTTATAATGGATGCTTTGATCTTCCAAAGCAACTACAGAGTGCTCATATTCAAATCGCAAGTCCACATAATAGGTTAAAAGGAACAGAATGTCATGAGCACAGAGTATTGGGTGGAACTAATGACTAAATAATAAAACCTACATTACATGTTGCACCTATGTTGCATTTATTTGGATAATTTTGTTTTGTTCATTCAGTTGTTTAAATTAAAACATATGTTCAGGTGGCACAACACATTTTCTTATTAATGTACCCATTCATTTTGTTTGTGGATATCTCATACCACTAACCACCTCCCAACAAACAGAGTTTGAATTCTGATTAAATGCCAATAATAGTATTTTTGGTGTGAAGTTGCATCTATCATATTGAGACATAGGTAGTTTATTATTATTAAAATAGCAGCTTCTAAAAAAGATCCTGGTGCACTATTGAAAGCAAAAAAATAGGAACATGGTTAACAGTAAATTCTTACCCTAGGTCCAACAGCACCAGGCTGCCCAATTTGTTGTCTTTGCTGCAAGTATTGCTGTTGCTGCCAGGACACATTCTGGCCACCTTGTACTATCTGTTGTCCTCCCGGAGACACTATCTGCTGGCCTCCACTGTGTGTAATTATTTGCTGGATACCTCCCCCGGTCAACTGAGACCCAGGCTGTGGCGATTGAGGTACTTGTGTCAACACTTGCTGTGTTTGTCCAACACTTTGGCCAATTAATTGTTGGCCAGATTGAGACACTATCTGCTGTGACGATTGAGCTATTACCACTTGATGCTGCTGGCCTTGTTGAGTTATGACATGTTGGCCACCTTGGGACAAAACTTGCTGTCCACCCTGGGTAATAATCTGTTGCCCCCCTTGGTTCACAATCTGACCGCCCTGGTGGACAATCTGGCTTTGAGAAACAATTTGCTGTCCTCCCTGTAAGGTCACTTGTTGGTTCCCATGCACCAATATTTGTTGCTGGCCTGTGTGCTGGTTTATTAGAACTTGCTGAGGCTGCACAATCTGCTGCTGCCCACTACTGTTAAGTAGCTGTTGCTTTTGAACCAATATTTGATGATGAGTCTGGCTTATAGTTTGGCCTTGGTTGCCAATACTTTGCTGGAGTATTTGTTGAGGTTGTTGTATAGTGTGCTGTGGACTGAGCTGAGATTGCTGATTGTTGATTAGTTGCTGCTGTTGTGTCTGCATTATTTGCTGCTGCAATATCACTTGGTTCTGTGTGTTGCGCGACTGTACTAGAGGGCTTCTAATGATTTGATGCTGTCCTTGTACATTCTGCACCATTTGGATGTTCTGCTGTCTCCATGCGCTCTGCACTGGAACAGTGTTCTGCTGTTGGTTTTGTATACTTTGTTGCACAGTCTGTATCTGTTGCCCAATCACTGACTGCTGAGTGTTGCTACCGACAAGTTGACTGAGTTGACCCTGCCCGCTCTGAGCCTGCGATGACGTCACTAAGCCCTGCTGGTTTATGACACTCATATTGATATTTTGCCGCTGATTACTCAGTGACTGAACAGTTTGCTGTTGCAATCCTTGTTGAGAGGACATTTGCTGCCCTGAGTTAATGAGCTGCTGTTGATTCAGAACCTGTGTTTGACCTAAATTCTGATTAAGTTTAGCATTCTGAAGACTCTGTTGAAGGTTTTGAGTGGACTGTGCCAATTGTTGGGCAATATTCTGAACAGCGCTCTGCTGGCTCAGTGTCAAACCTTGCTTCATCACCATGTTCTGCTGGTTCAACTGTGCCTGCTGCAAATTGTTTGCACTCTGACTCAACATTTGACTGATGTTCTCAATTTGCTGCTGTGCTGAGCTCATTGAAGTGCTAGGGCTTTGACTAATATTCTGAGACTGCTGTATATTATGATGTTGGTTGTTCTGTATGTGCTGTTGTATAATGTTTTGAGTTATTTGGGATGCAGAAACATTGGGTTGAGCAAACCCTTGCTGGTTTTGCTGATTGTTAATCTTTTGTTGCAACATTTGCATTCTCTGATTCATTTGATGTTGTTGCAGCAATTTCTGCTGTTGTATTTGTATAGCAGACAGTCCGTGTGGTTGTTGCTGCTGAGGTTGCTGACTCTGCTGACTGTAAGTTTGCTGTTGTAAGTTAACTTGCTGATTTTGTACATTCATCCCTGCCTGAGACACTATTGAGCTTTGCCCAAGCTTCTGAATGAACTGTGCCTGACTGCCCTGTATTTGTAAATTCTGAGTAACAATACCCTGAGGTATAGATTTGCTTATAATACTGGAAGTGGACATTGCATTACTGTAGCCCATTGAATTAACACTAGAAGTTACGGCTGCCGATGAACTCGCAGCTGAACTTGAAGGGGGGTGATTCCATGGCATTCTTTGCTTCAACTTGTCGAGCAGTGCTTGTGTCTCGTCTTTGTTCTCTGCCATATTTTGTGTCGGTACCTCGTTCTTTGCAATGCCTTCCTCAAAATCAAACCCTGTGATCGCACTAATACGATCCATTGGCTTAGGTGGTGGCTGAGGAATCACAAGCAGTTTTGGGTGAAAAACTTCAGTAACAGCTTGTATTCTCGCCAATATACTCTCTATCACCCAATCAGGAGTTACAATTTTTATTTTAGAATAAGACAAGGCAGTACTATACTTCTTACCAGAAGCTGAACCACAGATCAAGTGAGTGCAATTTGTGTCCAAGGTCAACTTCACTTTTCCACCATGGTATGTTATGAGTGCAAACAACGCTCTGGCGTCCGCGGGAGTCACTTTACAGACGCACGCGGTAACATTTGAGAATATCTTGTTCTTATTGGGGAAGTAAGGCTTGGGGTTAGCGAGCCTCTTGAGGCGGGCGCACGCGAGGACCCAGTTTTCCGTTACTGCAGGAATTTGGTAGATGTCCTGGGCATCGTCGAGGTCCGTATCAGCGGCATTGTGTCCACAAATTAGATGAGTGACATAATCTGAGAAATATTTAGTGTTTTCCGCTCCCCCTGACTGAAGCAACTGCATAATCTGCGAACACAATAAAACGAGGACCAGTTATACTACAATTCGACAAGTAAATAAAAATAAAAACAAGAATACACGTCAAAAACAAACCCTTTCCGAGACATCGCCAGAGAGGTAGTACTTGACATCCTTAAAAACTGGCTCTTGCAAAGATAATGAGTCCAAATCGTCAACAATCGTTACCATTTTCTATTTCAGGACAGTTATGAAAAACTTAGGCTTACATGAACATTTTATTGATACTTTCATTAGTAGCGCCGAAAATAAATACTCAAGCGAAAACGTCCATCATGAATAATGTTGCCATTCGGAAACCGTCCGAAAACTCGAAACATTCTATCATTTTGCACTCGCACTATGATGTGTGTTTGGAAAATTAAAAGGTCAATGCATGGAATAGATTACATTGTACCAATATTTTTTAAAATATTTCTCTCAATCGATAGCGCAACATTTTAAAAATTAATTTATAATATTTTTTCCTGAACTAACATTCATATTTCATCCACTATGTTACCTCTATGGCAAACATGGCGCGGGACTTCATCTGTGTTGGCGTTTGCTGGCGCGCGCGTGGTGCCTTTTTGGAGTGTTTTTTTTTAAAGTTGTCTACTTTGTTTTTGCTGCAAACTTGACATTGGCTAATCTGTGTAAAGCCAGACGAGAGAGGAAAAAAAACAAAGCGCGCCAAACACAAAGTTTTGTTTTGATCATGTTTTGATTGACTTGGTTACTTGTATATTTTAATAGGTTATTTCAGTCGGTAGTAGGCATTCAATATTGGATTTTCAGATGGTTATTAGGTAGGTATGTGTGTCATTTTATAATATTATTTTGATTACTTACCTATTATTTGTAAATTCTATTTCGTTAAATACAACGTCTTTTAAACCTACTACTAAGTTAATCAGTTATTAGGTAGGTACCTAGATAACCTACATTAGGTATATTTTTTTTTGCTGGTCAACGTTATTCAATACGGATTGTTAAATTTTAATAAAAATTACTCAAGTGTGAGTCGGAATCGCCCACGAAGGGTTCTGTACCATCGTACAAGAAATCACTTTTTTAAATTTTCATTTTATTTTTTTTATTAATTTTTGTTGTAGCGTCAATAGGAATATACGTTCCGTGAACATTTGAACTCTCTACCTGCAGTTACGGTTCACGAGATATAGTCCGCTGACAGGCAGGTACGGACGGACAGCGGGGCGTCCGTCCGCCTCCCACCCCGATTGCTATCTCAACCTGTCGCGTACTACAGTTATGTGGGCGTCAAGCAACTAAATACCATTTGCTTTAACGGAGAGATCTCCGTCAACACCATCATTATCATGATCATCATAATTAATCGATAACTTCCACAGCTGGGCATAGGTCTCATGTAGGGACTCCTACACGCCACGATCTTGCGTCGTTTGCATCCAGTGGCTCCCTGCGACTCTTTTGATGTCACTGCAAATTTAGTTTAGAGATCTCCTGTGTGAAGTGTGTCCATCTGCACTAGCAACGTGATTATTCCACGCTGGTTTCCCCTTCCAGGTTAGCCCACTTCCATCTTACACTGCATCATCACTTATCACCAGGTGATATTGCAGTCAAGGGCTAACGTGCATCTGAGTTAAAAAAATATTAAAAAATTGGTAAACTATGGCCTAAACGCTGCTCATTCAAACCAGTAATGAGTAGAGAAGATGACGATGATGCTGATGAAATATTTGGTTTAATTTTCCTGTTCTTTGTCGGCTATAACACCTTTAAACAAACAAGTTCACCTTTATAAATGAGTTTTTAAGAAGCCGTAACACAAGCTTTTTGTATCAAAAGTTAAAACGTCTAGAGTAATAAAGTGCTGTAACGCTGTTCATACACGATGGTTTGCGCCAAGCGCGGATCCACCGCGTGGGCACGATGGGCACGCCCACAAGCCTATTAGACTTGTGACGTCAGCTTTTAAGTTTTAAAAATTCATTAAAATCGGTTTAGTATTTACATATTTACTTTAGTAATTTTTGTGAATGAACAAACCAACATTTGACAGGTTTATTAATTTCCACGGATTTGCCGACGTTATACACTGTACAAAATCTTGGTCAGGGCGTCATATTATATTTTGTGAACATCTCCATTGTAGGAAAGTACTAAGTCGATCATGAGCGAATTCATACTCCGACTCGAACTTTGCCGATTTGCAGGTGGCTGTGCCCACAACCTTTTTAACCGACTTCGAAAAGGAGGAGGTTCTCAATTCGTCGGAATCTTTTTTTTTAATTTGAGTTCTCAATCTGTGCCTGGTTTGCACCGGACCAGTCAACTAACGCTGGCCATACACTAACAAGTTTGAACGGACTTGAAGCCGCGGCGTCTAGTAAACTTGACAGTGTATGGTATTGACGCCACTTCAAGTCCGCTGCAAACTTGACCGGTAAACTTGATCGTATATGGCCAGCGTAAGCTCGTTGTAAGTCGTATCACGCGACGTTGATGGAAAGAAGGCAAAGGCCGTATTTCAGTACACCTTGGTTCAGAGACTAAGATACACGTATTAGTGCTGATCGGATAAGGATAATGATGCGACGTACTAAGTTACGGATATAAGTCAAAATGTACCGTGCGTTCTTCACTTTTGTGTCATTAGGATTTTTGAGTGTGTGCGGTCAGTATTTCCAATCGCCATGCCCGGATTATTTTGACTACAGAAGTGATAATAATGGAGTGCATGGGGTCATTAAGTTGCAGCCATTCGGTCCTGTCTCCACTTTGCTAGTCAAAGCGAACTTTACTGTAGCTACTAGGTTAACCTCAGTAAGTACCTACCTACATTTTTATTTTTACCCGACTACGCCAAAGCTAAAAGGAAGAATGATTTTAGCAGTGTACCTATGTATGTACGAGTAGGTTTGTATTTATGTGTGTTCCACCGTAGCGCCTGAACTACTGAACCGATTTTAATGAATTAGGTGTCAATCAATTCGTTAATATAGTCCGAGTGACGAAGGCTACATTTTATTCGAAAAAATCGACCTGACGGGGGTGTTACATCCAAAAAATGGGGCTCTCCAAAATTTTTTTTGCTATTGCATCGAGTGGGATATCAAATGAAAGAGAAATCAATTTTGAGTTCATAAGTATAACTATAGGTAGTAGGTACCTACAATGTTGAAATACATCGAGAGGCAGAAAAGCAATTTTATATATAGTATATCGCTATCTATCGGCAGTTCGCGGGTAGTAGTCGAGTTTTAATGCAGTTTATGTTTCAACTATAGGTTTCTCTGTGTGTCTGTCGTCATTCTCTTTGCTGAATCATCAAGAGTGAGAGAAAGCTTTCCACCTCCCATTTGGAGAACTACCTCCTTTTTGGAAGTCGGTTAATGACTATAATTAGATAGGACTTTGCAAAGATGAAACTTATTATGCTACGACGTAACTCGTAGTAAGTACCCACCTACTACGTAGCTACATTTGTAAAGTACCTTCCAACTTAATACTTATTACCTAGTATCTAGTATACTTTTATAATTATATACTTATATTTTACAGTTTACATACAGTATATAAAGTTAAGGTCATATCAGTTTATTTTTAAAAGTTCAAACAGGAAAGAAAATAGAGGCTAGTGCGTACTTTAGCGACTATTAAAAGTTCCCTATAGAGTAAAAGTAATTAGTTATAGGTCAACTCATATTAGATAGATGTAAACGTCAACATCGTGCTTCATATATATTATAATAATTTAAATCTTCGTTTACATCCCTCCACCTGCAGATATACAAGTGCTCAGCTTATAATTGGATAATTCGATAAGACCGATTTACTTGTTTAGATCGCGTGTCTCAAATAAATTAAGGCGCTTAGAAATAATATCTTCTCGGTTAAGGTATAGGTACCTATACTTAGTATCTATTATATTATTTATAACTTACTTCAAAAACACAACCACCCAGGCTGAGCCAGTCTTTTAAAGTTGGGGGTCCTGGGTTCGATTCTCGATCAGGTAGGTTTTGGTCAATATAAAGTTTCTACTTTAAAAATTTACTCAGGTCTCGTTTGTTGCTCAGTCCAAACTGTGTCTTTACTTACCACTAGCTGATGCCCGCAGCTTCGCCCGCGTGGATTGGTCAGATCCCCTGCAGCATCAGGATTGAGGAGTTGGACTCCAAATTTTTTATGAAACAATGTCGCAAAGTTCCTCTATCGATTAAAAAAGAAATGACGCAAATCGGTTCAGAAATCTCGGAGATTTCGGTGTACATAGGTAGAAAAACACAACTCCCTTTTTAAAAGTCGGTTAAAAAAGTAGCCTATTTTACGCCCTGGTCAATCCTCTACTTGCCTGTGAAAGTCCCGTCAAAATCGGTTCAGCCGTTCCAAAGATTAGCCTTTTCAAACAGACAGACAGACAGACAGACAGACAGACAGACAGACAGACAGACAGACAGACAGACAGACAAAAATTTTAAAAACGTGTGATTCAGTTATGGTATCGTTCAAATAACCATATGAGCTTAATATGAGGTAGTTATTTCGAAATTACAGACAGACACTCCAATTTTATTTATTAGTATAGATGATCGCAGTATTGCGGTCACTTTTAAAAGAAAAATGTTTATGTGGCATCGGACCTTAAGGTTGAAATCTATAGAGCGCACTTTGACTTTGCTTAGACTTAAGTTTCAATTAAAACGAGACAGATTTATGCGCTGTCTCGTTTTAGTCTGAGCAAACTCAAAATCTCTAATAGATCTCAGCCTAAGTCTTAACAAAAAGTTTTTAGAACTAGCTGATTAAACTATACGTTGTTGATATGTCAGTCAGTGAGTTTTCCTTTTAAATATTATGTAGATTAATATCGTAGGTATATTGCATGATTAAAAAATAAATATTTACTTCCCATTTGCTACAACGTGACAGAAACTTATAGGTAGGTACTTAGTTACCTGTTTGTAATAATTGATGGTGAATCCATGTCAATGTACCTAATCCTTTACAACGTAGGAATACCTATTTAGTACTCATAATTAATTAAATGAATAATTCTTATGGAATATAATAGTCAGGTACATTTTTAAAATAACACAATCATTAAGTTAAATCATTATAATATCTATGCCTCCCATGTCTCATATGTTGATAGCTACGTCGGCCTCCTATTCGGGGTCGTAAGTTCGATTCCAGGAAAGCACCTCTACTTTCAGAGTTTAAACGATTGGGTATCACTTTCTTTAACGGTGAAGGAAAAAACTATGAACCTGCATGCCTGAGGGTTCTCCATAATTTTTTCAAAGATGTGTAAAGTCTGCCAATCCGCCCTTGATCTACGTGGTGGTCTTTAATTGGCCAAACAATTCTCTTTTTTTGATGAGAGACCCGTGCTTATTAGTGAGCCGGCGCGGCGATGGGACGATGATCATGATGATGATGATCATGCATGTATTTTTGCCTGAGTTCTATCTGGAAGAAGTTCTTAAGATAACACCTAAGTAATATTCTTTGCGAAAAACATGAGACTCATTTTTCGCAAAGAATAAATTACCGTTTACCGGTGCTGATACATTTTGATCCGATCACACATCAGAGAAATGGGCATGGAAGGAGAATTTAAAAGGCACTTGCTTAATGTATTATATTTATTTAAAAAAATAAAATGTGCCTACCTAACTGTATCCACCTAATTGCTCTTCCTGGTTACGCGTTAAAAACTGCTTTATCATTTACCATCAAGTGAGATCGTTATCAATTATTGCTGCCAAAAATAACAAATAACTGGTCAGAAGCGTGTCATAAAACGCATAAGATAGGGTTCCGTAGACATGCTTTTTTATTCCGTTACTATGTAGTAAGACCTTGATTGCGGTAAGTGATGATGCAGTCTATGATTGAGTGGGCTACCGAGATGGTAGCGTAGTACTTACCTACCTTTATTTTTATCGCTTGGCGGCACGACTATAAAAAAGGTTCTACCGTAAATCAAAAAGGTTAAAATATCAAAGGTGTAATTCAAAAAGAGAATAATCGGAAGCTTTCGAAAAGCTTTGTAAAATTTTAAAATATCTTTTCAACTAGATACCTTTCTAGGGTGCGAAAAATTTTATTTTTTTACTTTCGGACAGACGGACAGTTGTCCGTCTGTCCGAAAGTAAAAAAATAAGGGCTCCGTGTTTTATTTACTACGGAACCCTAAAAATATTAACAGTTATGTAGTTTATTTTGCCAAAGTGCCAATATAAAGATGCACTCAATCGGGCGGCCCGAAACATGAATTACGGTCAAAAGATATTACGGTAGTGACTTTTAACCAGTTAGCCTCAATAATCTCAGTTATAGCTGCTATAAATACATTTGTACGTATTATCTTATGAATGGCGGGCATCACACTAATATTATAAAGGCGAAAGTTTGTGTGTATGTTTGTCACTCCTTCACGCAAAAACTACTAGACGGATTTGTCTGAAATTCAGAATGGAGATAGATAATATCCTGGATCAGCACATAGGCTACTTTTTATTCCGGAAAATCAAAAAGTTCCTACAGGATTTCGGAAACCTAAATCCACGCGGACTAAGAGGCATCAGCTAGTCTATACTAATATTATAAAGAGGAAACCTTTGTATTTTTGTATGTTTGTATTGAATAGGCTCAAAAACTACTGGACCGATTTCAAAATTTCTTTTACCATTACTTAGAGGGATTCTTCCGAATCCGTATAGGCTATATTTTATCCCGGAAAATAGATAGGATTTTTCGTGGTAGTGTCCACCCGTGTGAAGCCGGGGCGGGTCGCTAGTCTTTCATAAGTTTGTTGATCATAAAATAATAGTGACATTGAAACAAAACTTTATTGCACACAAAACAAGAAAAACACATAAGGAAACTATAAACTAAAACAACACTCACCTATTTTAATGGGTAGGTATAGAGACAGCTTGCATTCCGGAGACGTCGGACGGATTTCAACCTGGAATATCAAAAAATACCTATCACAGAAATTCACACGAGAATAAGAATAGTATTAATCGCACTTGATTCAAAAGTACTATTTTGAATTTTGAATTTATTATGATATTATAACAATAATATAATATTTCAAGATTGAAGGACATAATGTAAGACACTAAAATAATCATAAACCTACCTACTGATGAAAACAGTCATAAGTAAAAAATGTGGTTTTGGGTGACTTATTTCTTACATTCTGTATTCTCATAAGAGTCACCCAGTTAAACATTAAACGTGTATTGTTTGCATAAATACATGAAGTACTTAAATCATCGTAGGTGATTCCCCGTAGGTCCTCTTTATTTGTACTTGTGTAGGCAGTACCCATGGCAGGCACATAAATTGCCCTTAGTGAAAACTTGGAAGCATCTAGTAGACAGGTATTGCAAGTCGTGCATCAAGTCTCTGTAATGAAGTTCAATAACCTATTATATGGGTTATAAATACCTTCGAAAGAGGGAATTTCTTGCTGAAGGATAGCTATAATTACATCAAAATTACATTTGCTGAAAAAGAAAAGCTGAACTATACACTATTTTCATTTCAATCACAAAAGTTAAAGCTTCAAATCCAACAAATCTGTCTAGTCTGGTGGGAGGCTTCGGCCTTGGCTAGTTACCACCCTACCGGCAAAGCCGTGCCGCCAAGTGATTTAGCGTTCCGGTACGATGCGGTGTAGAAACAAAAGGGGTATGGATTTAATAGAAACTGCCATACCCCTTCCAGGTTAGCCCGCTACCATCTTAGACTGCATCATCACTTACCATCAGGTAAGATTGCCGTCAAGGGCTAACTTGTATCTGAATTAAAAAAAAAAAACTTTTTTTGTCAGCAGCTTCGCTCGCGTTGAAGTCTTCAATATTGTTACGTTACCAAGGCGATTCCTCAAAACTTGCATACATCTCAATTACTTACCTCATAGATTGTACATGTAGATTATTATTATAGAGTGCACTAGTTTATATCCATGTAGGTATTTAATTTCTATATAATTAGGCATGTTTTTGAAATTAGATAAACTGGTTATTTACATAAATGTATGTAATTGAACTCCTTCGCAGATAAAATCTTGAATTAAATATTATTATGTAATTAATATCTTTAGGGAAAGCTTTTTAATTATTCTTAATTTACTTATAATTTATAAAGTAAAAATTATTTTCCGCGTTTCATCGTCAAACAGTTAATTTAAACGTGATCCGTGATGGTGGGTTGGTTATTTTCAAGTAAGTGTATGTTGACGTATCGAGAGTTTACTAGACATTTTCGACTTTCTCTTGAATGAAACTTGGCAAAACCCGTGCGTTACTTACACGAAACTTAGTAGCGGTTTATACACGTTCCACGTACCTAGTATTATTAACTTGTACCTACTAAAGGAGGACGTGTTAAGTATACAGAAACATTTCTAATTTTAGTGAACAATTTGTCGTCAACTAAGACCCATTACACAGGGTCGATTTGTCGCCCGGCAACTGAATCGACGGCGACTGTTTGTTAGAATCTCTAATTTATAGGGAAGTCGCGTTTATGCGTTACATGAAGTTGCGGCGACTGCGTGCGTATAGACACGGCGACTTCCATATACAAATTAGAGATTCTAACGCTAGCCGACGACTGACTGAGTATGCGGGCAACTTTTCAACCATGCGTACTGGGTCTAAGGTCTAATAGTCCTCTACTTCTATATTAGTAGGCCTCTTGTAAGAAGTTCCACACGCTACGGTCGGGTCTTTCAACGCTTCGCTTTCCAGTGCGAGGTCACCATTGCAGCACTTTGAGAACCCTATCTATTGGTTGGACCTATGATGCACTACCCATTACTATTTGAGCTTCACCACCGTTGGACTATGTGGATTAGGTACTCTGTAAAATTTGACCTTCATACTATTTACATTTTGATTTAGGCTGAGGTCCCTGAGGCCTCGAGTGAAAAAGCACAATTGAGTGTAATGTCCAAAATTCTCCTTTATTTCTCGGATGATACAAGCTAAATGAAGATAAACGTAGACTAGTTCTAAGTAGGTATTAAATTAAAGAAAAGCAAGTTTTAAGTCCTACCTACTTAATATTGATTAGGATGTAATTAGGTAAACTTTGGTTATATGTATCTTTTGCAAAGGCAAATTGTACCTACCTACATAAGATTCTTTGTGCTGTTTCGTCGTAATGATGTGTCAGAGTAAAAAAAAACATGAGATAAAAACATATCAAAATTACCTGTAATTATTATAAATGAAATAGGCAGGTACTTAATATCTAGCTACTATTAACTTAGGTACCTCTACTTAGCCACTGTAAGTTATAAAAACCACATTCATTCAGTGAAGATAGGTAGGTAACCTACTAGTTGAGGTATTGTGACAAACAGGAAAAAGTTTTACTTTTTACTTTTGCCAAATATTAAAAATATTTTGAATGGAAATTCCGAATTTGGTCACAGATTTATTAGTAGGTATAGGTACCTAGATAAATCATTTATTATCATAATTTTCTAATATATTATAATGTTTTTAAAGATGTAAAAACTGTATCCCCGTGCGTAAGTATATATATCTCTACCTACACCTACGAATTACATATTATGTATAATATTATATTGTAACTATACATATGTAAGTATAGGTACCTCCTAGGTATAGTTATATACCTACGTTCGTTGGCATTTACTTACCTACTCTACTACAGAATTTTAAATGAGTTGACGTTATCCGAGTTATAATCTAGGTGTGTCCAGTTATTATTATTATTATAAGTATGTTGTAATATGAACCTTTTCTACACTAGATTTTACATAACTGCCAATAATATCTTAAAAAGTACTTAAAGCTTCTATTATTTTTAAGTAGGTAGGTTTCTAAAAATCTAGTGAGAACGCTTTGATTTTCCAACATAAAATGTAGCCTATGTTTAAATCTCTTTAACTAGGTATCATGCAAAAAATCATCCCTACCTGCAGCTGTTGCGGTGAGATTGAAGGACAAACCAACAAACAAATACACTATTGCATTTACTGTAATAGTTCGTATGATTTAAGGCCACTAATTCAATACCTCACCTCAGGTGAAACGTAGGAATGTACCATATGGAACATATTATTACCTACTTATGTTTATCCTTCATCTCTCTCTTTTAAATTTTTCCTCTTGTGAGGTTGGCTACTTATATACTATCATGGTATTATATCATAGAGAATCAGACCTGCTGGCAAGTGATGATGCAGCCTAAGATCGAGCGCGCTTGCCCAAAAGATGCCTATTCACTCTTGACTTGAAATAAAAACTAGAAGAAAAACTGAAAAAAAGGGTGTTCTATATAATATCTATCTAGCGTTCAAATAGAAACAATTTATAGAACACCAAGTTAGTGATATATATACCCGTATTTTGTACCTATTCCTCGAATCTATGGACAAACTGTAGCAACTAAAAGATGCAAACATTTGCCTGATGGTTTGCTTATTAAGTACTAATCTACTCGTAATAATTATATATTTACTATAAAAACCATTTATCTCAGTCATCAGTATTCAAGACAACACAATATTGTGGTTCAAAACGTGTTTCAAAAGGCACACGTTATATTTTCCTGCAAAAGACTGGCCCCTTCCGTTAATGTGCTGATGTCGCGTGTACTTCACTATTTCTACTTCATAATATCTGGGTACATCAATAATTCTGTTTTTTTTTTTTTAATTTAAGTAAGTATTTAAAATATTACAATAATACTTAAAGCTAGCCTTGTCTAATTACTATACCTACAACTCATGCCCGTGTGCGCCTAGAATATACTGGCTGCATTTCCGCGCTGGACAGCCAGGCTGATCCGTTGCACAAAAAAAAAGTCAGCCCTTCTAACACCCGATGAGACTATTAATCGCGGTGAATTGTCTCGTAATTTTTTTTAGACTATTCTAAAGACTATACTCAATTGCCAAACTTTCATCGGAATAATATTTACCTATTTAATAATGATGTTTCATTTTATCATAATAGGTATACCTACAAAACATTGGCTTGATAAATACCTATTTCATTTTATTTACTTAGTAGTAATTTATTCGAAACGCTACGGGTACCTAATTATTTACATAATGTAAAGATGATTAATCGTAGGCATTTTACATACATAATTAATCTATCTTGAAAATTATTATCTATATCTCTTATAGGTATTCACTAAACTTGATAATATTATCTTCGTGGACTAACACCTGCTTACTTAGTCAAATCCTCAAAATTTTGGAAACACTAAACTTATATACATATTATAATAGGTAGGTCCTAGGTTTCTTATGCTCGGAACAGTTAGCTCACAAAGTACGACGAACTCTGATGATAACTACTTAGCAAGCTATTGAGAAATCTCTCGACTTTCTACCTCTGACTCAAAAGAAGATAACTGTACATACTCGTACCTACCTACAAGCACATCATTAAGGTCATGTTTGAATGATTCCAAAAATATCTTCAAATTATGCCGCAGCCTGGGTGTCCTAAATGATTCTTAAAAAAAAAATTGAGTGAATGGAGTAAAATAAAACCGGTATCAGTTGCATTTGTAGCTACCTATTCCTACAATCAAAATTAAAGTGTGATTTTTAGAGCAATCAGTGGCGAAAACTGAAACTGAAAATGTAGGAATAGAGACCATTCTCTCAAAGTTCCCTATAGAGTAAAAGTAATTAGTTATAGGTCAACTCATATTAGATAGATGTAAACGTCAACATCGTGCTTCATATATATTATAATAATTTAAATCTTCGTTTACATCCCTCCACCTGCAGATATACAAGTGCTCAGCTTATAATTGGATAATTCGATAAGACCGATTTACTTGTTTAGATCGCGTGTCTCAAATAAATTAAGGCGCTTAGAAATAATATCTTCTCGGTTAAGGTATAGGTACCTATACTTAGTATCTATTATATTATTTATAACTTACTTCAAAAACACAACCACCCAGGCTGAGCCAGTCTTTTAAAGTTGGGGGTCCTGGGTTCGATTCTCGATCAGGTAGGTTTTGGTCAATATAAAGTTTCTACTTTAAAAATTTACTCAGGTCTCGTTTGTTGCTCAGTCCAAACTGTGTCTTTACTTACCACTAGCTGATGCCCGCAGCTTCGCCCGCGTGGATTGGTCAGATCCCCTGCAGCATCAGGATTGAGGAGTTGGACTCCAAATTTTTTATGAAACAATGTCGCAAAGTTCCTCTATCGATTAAAAAAGAAATGACGCAAATCGGTTCAGAAATCTCGGAGATTTCGGTGTACATAGGTAGAAAAACACAACTCCCTTTTTAAAAGTCGGTTAAAAAAGTAGCCTATTTTACGCCCTGGTCAATCCTCTACTTGCCTGTGAAAGTCCCGTCAAAATCGGTTCAGCCGTTCCAAAGATTAGCCTTTTCAAACAGACAGACAGACAGACAGACAGACAGACAGACAGACAGACAGACAGACAGACAGACAGACAAAAATTTTAAAAACGTGTGATTCAGTTATGGTATCGTTCAAATAACCATATGAGCTTAATATGAGGTAGTTATTTCGAAATTACAGACAGACACTCCAATTTTATTTATTAGTATAGATGATCGCAGTATTGCGGTCACTTTTAAAAGAAAAATGTTTATGTGGCATCGGACCTTAAGGTTGAAATCTATAGAGCGCACTTTGACTTTGCTTAGACTTAAGTTTCAATTAAAACGAGACAGATTTATGCGCTGTCTCGTTTTAGTCTGAGCAAACTCAAAATCTCTAATAGATCTCAGCCTAAGTCTTAACAAAAAGTTTTTAGAACTAGCTGATTAAACTATACGTTGTTGATATGTCAGTCAGTGAGTTTTCCTTTTAAATATTATGTAGATTAATATCGTAGGTATATTGCATGATTAAAAAATAAATATTTACTTCCCATTTGCTACAACGTGACAGAAACTTATAGGTAGGTACTTAGTTACCTGTTTGTAATAATTGATGGTGAATCCATGTCAATGTACCTAATCCTTTACAACGTAGGAATACCTATTTAGTACTCATAATTAATTAAATGAATAATTCTTATGGAATATAATAGTCAGGTACATTTTTAAAATAACACAATCATTAAGTTAAATCATTATAATATCTATGCCTCCCATGTCTCATATGTTGATAGCTACGTCGGCCTCCTATTCGGGGTCGTAAGTTCGATTCCAGGAAAGCACCTCTACTTTCAGAGTTTAAACGATTGGGTATCACTTTCTTTAACGGTGAAGGAAAAAACTATGAACCTGCATGCCTGAGGGTTCTCCATAATTTTTTCAAAGATGTGTAAAGTCTGCCAATCCGCCCTTGATCTACGTGGTGGTCTTTAATTGGCCAAACAATTCTCTTTTTTTGATGAGAGACCCGTGCTTATTAGTGAGCCGGCGCGGCGATGGGACGATGATCATGATGATGATGATCATGCATGTATTTTTGCCTGAGTTCTATCTGGAAGAAGTTCTTAAGATAACACCTAAGTAATATTCTTTGCGAAAAACATGAGACTCATTTTTCGCAAAGAATAAATTACCGTTTACCGGTGCTGATACATTTTGATCCGATCACACATCAGAGAAATGGGCATGGAAGGAGAATTTAAAAGGCACTTGCTTAATGTATTATATTTATTTAAAAAAATAAAATGTGCCTACCTAACTGTATCCACCTAATTGCTCTTCCTGGTTACGCGTTAAAAACTGCTTTATCATTTACCATCAAGTGAGATCGTTATCAATTATTGCTGCCAAAAATAACAAATAACTGGTCAGAAGCGTGTCATAAAACGCATAAGATAGGGTTCCGTAGACATGCTTTTTTATTCCGTTACTATGTAGTAAGACCTTGATTGCGGTAAGTGATGATGCAGTCTATGATTGAGTGGGCTACCGAGATGGTAGCGTAGTACTTACCTACCTTTATTTTTATCGCTTGGCGGCACGACTATAAAAAAGGTTCTACCGTAAATCAAAAAGGTTAAAATATCAAAGGTGTAATTCAAAAAGAGAATAATCGGAAGCTTTCGAAAAGCTTTGTAAAATTTTAAAATATCTTTTCAACTAGATACCTTTCTAGGGTGCGAAAAATTTTATTTTTTTACTTTCGGACAGACGGACAGTTGTCCGTCTGTCCGAAAGTAAAAAAATAAGGGCTCCGTGTTTTATTTACTACGGAACCCTAAAAATATTAACAGTTATGTAGTTTATTTTGCCAAAGTGCCAATATAAAGATGCACTCAATCGGGCGGCCCGAAACATGAATTACGGTCAAAAGATATTACGGTAGTGACTTTTAACCAGTTAGCCTCAATAATCTCAGTTATAGCTGCTATAAATACATTTGTACGTATTATCTTATGAATGGCGGGCATCACACTAATATTATAAAGGCGAAAGTTTGTGTGTATGTTTGTCACTCCTTCACGCAAAAACTACTAGACGGATTTGTCTGAAATTCAGAATGGAGATAGATAATATCCTGGATCAGCACATAGGCTACTTTTTATTCCGGAAAATCAAAAAGTTCCTACAGGATTTCGGAAACCTAAATCCACGCGGACTAAGAGGCATCAGCTAGTCTATACTAATATTATAAAGAGGAAACCTTTGTATTTTTGTATGTTTGTATTGAATAGGCTCAAAAACTACTGGACCGATTTCAAAATTTCTTTTACCATTACTTAGAGGGATTCTTCCGAATCCGTATAGGCTATATTTTATCCCGGAAAATAGATAGGATTTTTCGTGGTAGTGTCCACCCGTGTGAAGCCGGGGCGGGTCGCTAGTCTTTCATAAGTTTGTTGATCATAAAATAATAGTGACATTGAAACAAAACTTTATTGCACACAAAACAAGAAAAACACATAAGGAAACTATAAACTAAAACAACACTCACCTATTTTAATGGGTAGGTATAGAGACAGCTTGCATTCCGGAGACGTCGGACGGATTTCAACCTGGAATATCAAAAAATACCTATCACAGAAATTCACACGAGAATAAGAATAGTATTAATCGCACTTGATTCAAAAGTACTATTTTGAATTTTGAATTTATTATGATATTATAACAATAATATAATATTTCAAGATTGAAGGACATAATGTAAGACACTAAAATAATCATAAACCTACCTACTGATGAAAACAGTCATAAGTAAAAAATGTGGTTTTGGGTGACTTATTTCTTACATTCTGTATTCTCATAAGAGTCACCCAGTTAAACATTAAACGTGTATTGTTTGCATAAATACATGAAGTACTTAAATCATCGTAGGTGATTCCCCGTAGGTCCTCTTTATTTGTACTTGTGTAGGCAGTACCCATGGCAGGCACATAAATTGCCCTTAGTGAAAACTTGGAAGCATCTAGTAGACAGGTATTGCAAGTCGTGCATCAAGTCTCTGTAATGAAGTTCAATAACCTATTATATGGGTTATAAATACCTTCGAAAGAGGGAATTTCTTGCTGAAGGATAGCTATAATTACATCAAAATTACATTTGCTGAAAAAGAAAAGCTGAACTATACACTATTTTCATTTCAATCACAAAAGTTAAAGCTTCAAATCCAACAAATCTGTCTAGTCTGGTGGGAGGCTTCGGCCTTGGCTAGTTACCACCCTACCGGCAAAGCCGTGCCGCCAAGTGATTTAGCGTTCCGGTACGATGCGGTGTAGAAACAAAAGGGGTATGGATTTAATAGAAACTGCCATACCCCTTCCAGGTTAGCCCGCTCCCACCTCAGACTGCATCATCACTTACCATCAGGTAAGATTGCCGTCAAGGGCTAACTTGTATCTGAATTAAAAAAAAAAAACTTTTTTTGTCAGCAGCTTCGCTCGCGTTGAAGTCTTCAATATTGTTACGTTACCAAGGCGATTCCTCAAAACTTGCATACATCTCAATTACTTACCTCATAGATTGTACATGTAGATTATTATTATAGAGTGCACTAGTTTATATCCATGTAGGTATTTAATTTCTATATAATTAGGCATGTTTTTGAAATTAGATAAACTGGTTATTTACATAAATGTATGTAATTGAACTCCTTCGCAGATAAAATCTTGAATTAAATATTATTATGTAATTAATATCTTTAGGGAAAGCTTTTTAATTATTCTTAATTTACTTATAATTTATAAAGTAAAAATTATTTTCCGCGTTTCATCGTCAAACAGTTAATTTAAACGTGATCCGTGATGGTGGGTTGGTTATTTTCAAGTAAGTGTATGTTGACGTATCGAGAGTTTACTAGACATTTTCGACTTTCTCTTGAATGAAACTTGGCAAAACCCGTGCGTTACTTACACGAAACTTAGTAGCGGTTTATACACGTTCCACGTACCTAGTATTATTAACTTGTACCTACTAAAGGAGGACGTGTTAAGTATACAGAAACATTTCTAATTTTAGTGAACAATTTGTCGTCAACTAAGACCCATTACACAGGGTCGATTTGTCGCCCGGCAACTGAATCGACGGCGACTGTTTGTTAGAATCTCTAATTTATAGGGAAGTCGCGTTTATGCGTTACATGAAGTTGCGGCGACTGCGTGCGTATAGACACGGCGACTTCCATATACAAATTAGAGATTCTAACGCTAGCCGACGACTGACTGAGTATGCGGGCAACTTTTCAACCATGCGTACTGGGTCTAAGGTCTAATAGTCCTCTACTTCTATATTAGTAGGCCTCTTGTAAGAAGTTCCACACGCTACGGTCGGGTCTTTCAACGCTTCGCTTTCCAGTGCGAGGTCACCATTGCAGCACTTTGAGAACCCTATCTATTGGTTGGACCTATGATGCACTACCCATTACTATTTGAGCTTCACCACCGTTGGACTATGTGGATTAGGTACTCTGTAAAATTTGACCTTCATACTATTTACATTTTGATTTAGGCTGAGGTCCCTGAGGCCTCGAGTGAAAAAGCACAATTGAGTGTAATGTCCAAAATTCTCCTTTATTTCTCGGATGATACAAGCTAAATGAAGATAAACGTAGACTAGTTCTAAGTAGGTATTAAATTAAAGAAAAGCAAGTTTTAAGTCCTACCTACTTAATATTGATTAGGATGTAATTAGGTAAACTTTGGTTATATGTATCTTTTGCAAAGGCAAATTGTACCTACCTACATAAGATTCTTTGTGCTGTTTCGTCGTAATGATGTGTCAGAGTAAAAAAAAACATGAGATAAAAACATATCAAAATTACCTGTAATTATTATAAATGAAATAGGCAGGTACTTAATATCTAGCTACTATTAACTTAGGTACCTCTACTTAGCCACTGTAAGTTATAAAAACCACATTCATTCAGTGAAGATAGGTAGGTAACCTACTAGTTGAGGTATTGTGACAAACAGGAAAAAGTTTTACTTTTTACTTTTGCCAAATATTAAAAATATTTTGAATGGAAATTCCGAATTTGGTCACAGATTTATTAGTAGGTATAGGTACCTAGATAAATCATTTATTATCATAATTTTCTAATATATTATAATGTTTTTAAAGATGTAAAAACTGTATCCCCGTGCGTAAGTATATATATCTCTACCTACACCTACGAATTACATATTATGTATAATATTATATTGTAACTATACATATGTAAGTATAGGTACCTCCTAGGTATAGTTATATACCTACGTTCGTTGGCATTTACTTACCTACTCTACTACAGAATTTTAAATGAGTTGACGTTATCCGAGTTATAATCTAGGTGTGTCCAGTTATTATTATTATTATAAGTATGTTGTAATATGAACCTTTTCTACACTAGATTTTACATAACTGCCAATAATATCTTAAAAAGTACTTAAAGCTTCTATTATTTTTAAGTAGGTAGGTTTCTAAAAATCTAGTGAGAACGCTTTGATTTTCCAACATAAAATGTAGCCTATGTTTAAATCTCTTTAACTAGGTATCATGCAAAAAATCATCCCTACCTGCAGCTGTTGCGGTGAGATTGAAGGACAAACCAACAAACAAATACACTATTGCATTTACTGTAATAGTTCGTATGATTTAAGGCCACTAATTCAATACCTCACCTCAGGTGAAACGTAGGAATGTACCATATGGAACATATTATTACCTACTTATGTTTATCCTTCATCTCTCTCTTTTAAATTTTTCCTCTTGTGAGGTTGGCTACTTATATACTATCATGGTATTATATCATAGAGAATCAGACCTGCTGGCAAGTGATGATGCAGCCTAAGATCGAGCGCGCTTGCCCAAAAGATGCCTATTCACTCTTGACTTGAAATAAAAACTAGAAGAAAAACTGAAAAAAAGGGTGTTCTATATAATATCTATCTAGCGTTCAAATAGAAACAATTTATAGAACACCAAGTTAGTGATATATATACCCGTATTTTGTACCTATTCCTCGAATCTATGGACAAACTGTAGCAACTAAAAGATGCAAACATTTGCCTGATGGTTTGCTTATTAAGTACTAATCTACTCGTAATAATTATATATTTACTATAAAAACCATTTATCTCAGTCATCAGTATTCAAGACAACACAATATTGTGGTTCAAAACGTGTTTCAAAAGGCACACGTTATATTTTCCTGCAAAAGACTGGCCCCTTCCGTTAATGTGCTGATGTCGCGTGTACTTCACTATTTCTACTTCATAATATCTGGGTACATCAATAATTCTGTTTTTTTTTTTTTAATTTAAGTAAGTATTTAAAATATTACAATAATACTTAAAGCTAGCCTTGTCTAATTACTATACCTACAACTCATGCCCGTGTGCGCCTAGAATATACTGGCTGCATTTCCGCGCTGGACAGCCAGGCTGATCCGTTGCACAAAAAAAAAGTCAGCCCTTCTAACACCCGATGAGACTATTAATCGCGGTGAATTGTCTCGTAATTTTTTTTAGACTATTCTAAAGACTATACTCAATTGCCAAACTTTCATCGGAATAATATTTACCTATTTAATAATGATGTTTCATTTTATCATAATAGGTATACCTACAAAACATTGGCTTGATAAATACCTATTTCATTTTATTTACTTAGTAGTAATTTATTCGAAACGCTACGGGTACCTAATTATTTACATAATGTAAAGATGATTAATCGTAGGCATTTTACATACATAATTAATCTATCTTGAAAATTATTATCTATATCTCTTATAGGTATTCACTAAACTTGATAATATTATCTTCGTGGACTAACACCTGCTTACTTAGTCAAATCCTCAAAATTTTGGAAACACTAAACTTATATACATATTATAATAGGTAGGTCCTAGGTTTCTTATGCTCGGAACAGTTAGCTCACAAAGTACGACGAACTCTGATGATAACTACTTAGCAAGCTATTGAGAAATCTCTCGACTTTCTACCTCTGACTCAAAAGAAGATAACTGTACATACTCGTACCTACCTACAAGCACATCATTAAGGTCATGTTTGAATGATTCCAAAAATATCTTCAAATTATGCCGCAGCCTGGGTGTCCTAAATGATTCTTAAAAAAAAAATTGAGTGAATGGAGTAAAATAAAACCGGTATCAGTTGCATTTGTAGCTACCTATTCCTACAATCAAAATTAAAGTGTGATTTTTAGAGCAATCAGTGGCGAAAACTGAAACTGAAAATGTAGGAATAGAGACCATTCTCTCAAAATATCACCCTGCAATAATATGCAGAATTTATACTTTTATTGAATACTAGAGGATGCCCGCGACTTCGTCCGCGTGGATTTAGGTTTTTAAAGATCCCGTGGGAAGTGTTTGATTTTCCGGGATAAAAAGTTGCCTATGTCAATTACAGGTACGCAACCTACCTCGGTACCAAATTTCATACAAATCGGTTAAGCGGATGGGTTTTTGGAAATCCCGTGGGAACTGTTTGTTTTTCCGGGATAAAAAGTAGCCTATGTCCTTCCCCGGAATGTATCCTAAGTCTGTACAAATTTTCATTAAAATCGGTTCAGCGGTTGAGCCGTGAAAGCGTAGCAGACAGACAGACACACTTTCGCATTTATAATATTAAGTATGGATATCAGTAAAACTTAAAGATAGTTTGTCTAATTACTGTGTAAAGCAGTGGTTCCCAAAGTTGACTGGGCTACGACTCATCTGATTTAAGTTTACAAACTCGGGACCCACCTCTAGGAAATTTAAGCGTTAGCAATATTAATAAAGGACTTTTGAAATAACAAACTGTTTTAATACAATCTTTTATTACTTAATTATATAAATTTAATGGGAAGGATGAAATTGTTTCCTATGTTTCGCCATTACAGTTTTGACATCAACTTTAACTTTAGTTACTTTTAATCGCAGTGAGTTTGATAAGTCCAATTTATTTCGGTATTTAGTTTTAATTCGGACGGTTGGTACTATAGGCAGGGCCCGCTCAATATTCGCTCGCGACCCACCAGTGGGTCGCGACCCATAGTTTGGGAAACCCTGGTGTAAAGCATGCCCGGATGGAATGGTGCCAAGAATACTGGCTTTATTTTCGCGCTGGATAGCCAGGCTAATCTTTCGCGCAAAACATGAGCTCACGGCCCACCCTTCTGTCGTTGTTCCAGTGAGGCAATTAACCTGTATTTAGCTCGAAGGCTCAATGGCCCAAGGGTCTATTCCTCATTAGAAACGGCATTTCGAACCAGTGTTATAGGTATTTTCTGACGCAAATCTTATTCATGTGTTTAAGTTTAGATATTTGAATAATTCTATTCTATTCAAACAAAACAAACTAACTGCAATAATTCTTTGCTGCTATTTTTGCAGACATATGCGGGCAGCATCGTGCCCGTCGGGTCAGAGCTGCACCTCCTTCAGGACTTCAACCGAGGAGTTCCACTGCAATACCGGGTGAATTTCCCCGTAGCGTCTCCCGTTCCGCAGCTCACGGCCCTAATAGTAAACGATAACGTCGTATGTTATGGACCTGGAGGTAAGACCACACTGTTCATATCTAAATACATATTATAAGTACAAAAAGAAAAGTCCTGAATCACTTATTGACTGACTCATTAACGCCCAGCCCAAGCTCTTGGACCTAGGGAGCTAGGTCAAAATGTAGACACGGAAATATGGATTTTTCTAAATTGCCACGAGAGTGAAACCACAGGTATTCGCTAGTTTTTCATAAAATCAATGATACTTAATCATCATCATCGTGAGACCTCTTCAAAATGAAACTTAGAAGTCATCATACGAAAAGCTTCTCTGTAGAAGGCCTTAGAAGTCCTTTCCATCCTCCTGCGTCTAACCATTCGCGCCTTTTGCAACCTAGATTTCTTTTGCCTACAATCCTCCCTTCCAACACTTCGCTGGTTCAATAACCCAAATAACCATGAAGAGGATGCTTTCGATACTAAAAGAAGTCATTCCTACTTGCCGATCTGTGACACTTTTCGCCAATCGTCTCACTTCCAAAGGCTTTGCAAGTTTATTTTTGTTTGAGAACCGCCTACAGGATTACACACATGTATTACTAATTTACTAATAATATGCTTTAGGTTCTAGGTTCTCATGTAACTCCATTTATGGGCAGGATTCTAGCACGCTCGTCAATTTGATTGTTTACGTACATCAAAATACAGGACTTTTGTTTTGGACAGAATTGTTCTGTATTCTGAAACGCGTCCGCCACTGTTTCCGCGCCCACTCTTCCAACGTGAACATTTTACGTAATAAATAATAATACTTACGTATAAACAAATAATTAATACATGACGTAGGTATTTCGCTATGAAATATTATACCAAATAATTCACTGTCAGCCCATCTTTTAATGTAAAACTATTGTAAAAACTCTGACAAAAAATGTTTTAAAGCTGTTTTTATATAAGATCAGATTAAGTTTATAAATTCTTGTATCTATACCTGTTACTGTCATATGAAATTAAGTACACAATTAAAAGGTCAAGGGTACTTTACTCACTAGCCGCTAAATTCCACGGATTCCTGATAAAGATCAATAAGAAATTACCTATACTTTTAAATAGTTACTTACTAGTAAGTGATTCGATTCTACTTACATACTTGCGGAAGTTTGCCTTCACGTATTAAACAGACAAAATCAATAAATGTAACTTGCGTCAGAATGCACTGTGCACCACCGATTTTATTAAAAACAAATAAGTATAACTTACTTTCACCTCGTGAAAGAGCCGTAATAGCCTAGTAATTAATACGTCCGTGTCTTATGGGGAGGTCTGAGGTTCGATCCTGGGCACGCACCTCTTATTTTTCGGAGTTACCTATGGGCACGTTTTAAAGAATTAAATATCACGTGCTTCGAAGGAAAAAGTCGTAAAGAAATCTGCATGCCTAAGGGTTCTCCAATTGTTCCCAAAGGTGTGTGAAGTCTGCCAATCCGCACTTGACTAGCCTGGTGGACTATGATCAAACCTTTATCTTTTCCTTTTCTGAGAGGACACCCGTGCTCAGTAGTGATGCGACGGGTGAACTACCACCTCGTAGCATGCAGCTCCTTCAAGACGCCTTGTAGATTTCACACCGCATACGGGGCATCCCATAAGTCGTACATTCCACAATACATACCTACCTAATCTTGAAAGTTTTCCATTCCACTTTACCTTCAGTTAAAAATATATTTTATCTTTAAACAGATTCACCAGCTCCAGGCCAGTACGTCACAACGATAAGTCTCCAACACATGCTCTTCTTCAAATCTGAAACAAATGGACTGCACCCTGTTCATAACCAACACCAAACTCAACGCCCGGAAGTTATATACGCACACCAGATGCCATCTAACTCTCCGATAAATCCGACTAATTTCATCAATTATATCGACACAAACAATGAAAATACTAGGAAGCCTGGTGAGTGTTAAGTATGGGTTTTTTGCTTTAGCGCTAAGAAGCTCTGGTCTTGGAACTTTCCTTGTAGGTTCTTAATAATATGACAAAGACAATTGGCTAAAGGTATGCCCGTCGTATTTAGCTGTGACATACCTTGACGCCCACTTTAACGACTGAAATTGATAATAAAATCAATCCTATCTGTAATCTATCCATTGATGAATCTAGAATTTAGAATCTATCGATACGTAGCAACGCTGTTATTTACCAAAATATTAGTTTTTTTATTTGACATAAGAATTATACAATGTTGCTAAGAAACTTATCGACTGATTAAAGATAGATTGATTATTAACATCGGCCGTTTAAAGTTTTAGTTCTAACTGGAATTACTATCTTTTCGAGTTACTACTTTTAATGGATAGGTACTCTATCTTATTCTGGACTATTTAGGTAACTTAGTAACTCTTCCCAGCGATTCGACTACAATCATGCGAACTATTCTTATCGCTTGAAACCGCATTGAATTTTTTATTTATTTCATGCCTTCAAGGTTCTTCAACCTAACTAATCTCATCATCATAATAACATAAACTTATTTTATTAACATAATATTCACTAATAAATACCTGCTCTTTGGTCTGGATCTATTTTATATTTGACAACTATATGCTATAGTAGAATAGAATTGCGTATATATCTGGCAATTTGGCTTAAAATCATTGTTTGTAAATCATGCACTACAAATTCAAAATTACTCATATGAAGAACTAATTGGATTACATTTGTTTTTAGATGGCCAAACGTATTACATGGTAAATAACGGTTACCCAGTATACCAATCGCCAGACATATACCCGGAATACTTCCCGGACTATAACCGACCGTTTAACCAACCTGACTTTATTATAGATACTCCTGAAAGGCATACTACAAAAGTAACGACAGTTAGAACTACTACTACAGCTAGGACAACTACACAGAGACCCCGAACCACATCACCTCCAGAACCTGTGTAAGTAATCTTTTAGTAACGTATAATATAATCATCATGATCAACCCATTTCCGCCCCACTACTGAGTACGGGTCTCCTCTCAGAACACAGTGGTCTGTGTCTCAGAATGAGAAGGGTTTAGGCCATAGTCTGCCACGCTGGCCCAATGCGGATTGGTAGACTTCACACACCTTTGAGAACATGGAGAAATCTCAGGCATGCAGGTTTCCTCACGATGTTTTCCTTCACCGTTAAAGCAAGTGATATAGTATAGCAAGTGTCTACCTACTACAAACGCGCTGCCGAACAAAGCAAAGGCTAGTAAAGCAGCTGCGCTTAGACTAAAATTATTCTCGAGACCCTTGCCTCGAAAGCAGGTCATCAGCAAGGTGCCTACTGAGCCCTCCTTATATGGAATGCTCTAGGTACATTAGCAGTAGCTGACAAAAATCTTAAAAAAACTTGCAATAATCAACATCTTGAATACGTATTTTAGCATCGAAATATAATTAGTGAGATGTGTTCATATAAGGTCTATGAACCATCTGGTCTGATCAGGTAAATAATATCATGGAGCATATTGTGTGCGATGGTAAATGGCAAGTGAAAAAGAAAATTATTTAACGACCCTGTGTTTTAGATTTTGGCAAGGAAGAGCGTAAATCTAAGTCCATTCCTTGCTGTGGTTTCTTCCTAAAGTGCATCTCACTTTTTAACTGACTTCAAAAAAAGGAGGAAGAGATTCTCAATTTGTCAGAATCTTTTTTTGTCCACTAGGAAATTTGTACTTAAAATTGTCTAATCTTATTTCAGACCTTCACCACCATCAGATCGCATCGGATCTTCATCGTCCGCAGAATGTGGCATAAACTTCAGAAACGACCCAAATGCCCCAATAGTGCCCCTGATCGTGAAAGGGGAAACTTTCGAGCGTGGGGAATGGCCGTGGCTGGTGGCGATTTTCAAGCGGAAATTCAGTTCGTTGAGCTACATCTGCGCTGGAACTCTTGTTTCTGAGCGTCATGTGATAACTGGTGAGTAATACTTAATTCATGAAGAATCAGCTCATGAAGATCTTCCTTAATTCAGTATCCCCTCTACCATTAAAGGACAGGAGTGTCATTACTTTAGTCCTTTTAATCATCAGATCAGTCATCAGATCGAGTTTATAAGCTAGTTTTTGAGAGCTAGAGGGTAAGGGAGCGGGAAAGCCTCTACGCAGCGCTCCTCACCTGCCCGCAGTCACTGTCTACTGTGCTGGTCTACAAACAAGACTCTGGCGACTGACAAATGGCGGTATAACTATTTCATATTGCTAGATTGGATAAGTGGCACAGGCCGGTGTCAGACAGCAGCGACACCGGTACCACGACTCACGACAACCAGTCAAAGTACCACCAACCAGTCAACTAGTAAAGCCAAGGTCTTCATAGCTAATTATGTAATAATAATATTTTTTTTTTTTTTGCAGCGGCTCATTGCATGCAACGTAAGAGCACTTACACGGCTATAAAGAACCTCGTAGTAAGAGCAGGAGTATACAACCTTGAGGACTGGAATGATGACGACATCACGGTGACCAGAGGCCTGGCTGCAGCCTCCATACACCAAGCTTACAATGCGTCAACACTTGCAAGTAAGATGCTTCAGTTTATAAAGAACCTCGTAAGTAGTAAGGTGTTGTACAAACTTGAGGACTGGAATGATGACGACATCACAGTGACTAGGGGTCTGGCTGTGACTTCCATATTCGAAGCTTACAATGCGTCAACACTTGCGCAAATAATATGCTTCAATTTGTGAAGAATCTCGTAAGAGCAGGAGTATATTATAACCTTGAGGACTGGAATGTTGGTGGCCAGGGGCCTGACTCCATCTTCCACACACGAAGCTAACAATGCGTTGACACTTGCAAGTCATCATGATCAACCCATCGCCAGCCCACTACTGAGCACAGGTCTCCTCTCAGAAGAGAAGAGTTTAGACCATAGTCCGCCACGCTGGCGAAGTAAGGATTGGCAGACTTCACACACCTTTGAGAACATTATGGAGTACTCTCAGGCATGCAGGTTTCCTCACGATGTTTTCCTTCACCGCTAAGCAAGTTACATCTGATTTCTTAAACCACACATAACTCCAAAAAGTTAGAGGAGAGCGTGGGAACCCCCGACCTCCCGATTAAGAGGCGGATGTTTTAACCACTAGGCTATCACGGCTATATACACATGCTAACACAATTTTACAAATCGCAAACTTACTACGACGTTCTTTATAAATTGAAGCATCTTGCAAGCACAGTTTTACGATTTGTAAAACTGTGCTTGCAAGATGCTTCAATTTATAAAGAACGTCGTAGTAAGTGAGGCCTTCCCCTACTTCCTATCTGTATTTCAATTTTTAACGCTTAATTCATAATCTTTAATATTTCTAGATGATATCCTCGTTATGACGCTGACCAAGAATTTACCTCTGAGCGAAAACATAAGACCAGCTTGCCTTTGGAGCGGAAATCCAAATCTGAAGATGATCGTTGGAAAATCAGGAGTTGTACGTTTTACTTCATATGTTCCCGCCTATGAGCCGGTGCACATATGGCGAAGCGCAGCGCAAAGCATTTTTCACAGTCAAAATATTATTGACATCACCCTCATTGAAATAATATGTAAAATCAATTGTGCATCCGTGCGGATACTCGCGCATCCGCGCGTAGTCCCGCGCGTGCTCGCGCATTCTCTGGTAGAAATTCACGTAATGTGTCACGCGATTAGAAAACTTCACGGGCACGCATGCTCTGCGCTGCGCGCCGCCATATTATGTGCGCCGGCCCTATAAAGATTTAATTAGGTACACAAGGAATCAAACCACATTATAAACCAGATAAGTTTGTACGGTTCAACATGCAAACACACCTCTTAAACACTACGCATAATAAGTAGACTGTGTTGGTGCATGATCGACGTATAGCTTTTTATTTTTAACTGATTTCAAAAAGGAGTTTATATATTCGAACCTCAGAATAAACAAATTCGAACCGTATCATATTGTATACCTTCGATAATTCCCGCGTAGTATTATCTCGAAAGAGAGGGCGAGAAAGAGTTAAGCGATAAGAATTTACGCTACAGAAAGAGAGGCGTTTGTAAAATTTTTGCCTGCAGTGATGTGCGACCTGAAATGCACGGTATAGCGTCATAACAATAATCGCTATTTAAATATAATTAACGTCTTTGCGGAGTGAATCTTTTGTACCTGCTACAATAATTTAATTATTTATTCCGTGGTAGCAGTGGAAAGGTGGTCGGTCTATAGCACATTTATTTGGTTTAGCGAATTAAATCAAAATAAGCCAGTTCTTCCTTGCACGGACTTCTGCAAAGTATCCACAAGATTAATTAAAAATAAATTAGTATTTATGTAGGAAATTAATATGTTTTCTGTTACATTAGGTGGCTGGTTGGGGTGCTAACGAAATGGGCCCCGGCGGTAAAGGCGAGCCGCGCATGGTAGAGATGCCCATAGTCAGCACTGAAACATGCCGGTCCAGTAAACCTGAGTTCCATAAACTGACATCGTCGAAAACGCTTTGTGCAGGTGGGTAATCAAAGCTGCATTGTAAATATGGGCGTTTGGAAGTAGTTTCGATAGCTGCAAAGTGTCGCTACTAGATGGCACTAACAGTCGCTTCAGTACTGAGTGAACATACATTGTAATCAAGAAGCAGTAGGCGAAGCCGTGGCTTAGCGGTCGTAGCGTCGGGCGCGAACCCAGAAGTCGCAGGTTCGAATTCTGCCGATTTCGTAATTTTTGATATGTATTTAAAAATGATTAATATCTTATTATAATTTCGGCGTTAATCTAGTCTTTTGAGTTTTACTCTACTATCTGGTGAGCTACTGAGGCTTGTTGGCTAGGTGTTGGAAGAGGCATTTAATAACTTATTTTTTTTTTTGTAGGAGATCACAGCGGCTCGGGCCCCTGCTTGGGCGATTCGGGCGGCGGTCTCTACTTGTTGGAAAATGGACGTTGGAGAATACGTGGAGTTGTGTCATTATCATTATGGGCTGAAGGCGACGCTGTGTGCAACGTCGACGACTATATAGTGTTCACTGATACAGCTCAGTATTTGCCATGGATCAATAGTGTTATGTCTGAAAGTATTCGTTAAAATATAGTGGTTTAAGTATAAGATCATGGTTGTTTTAATGGTGTTATTTGTACAAAGGAAAGCCTAAAAAAGGGGTTCCGGCTGAAAATCAGCGCTGTATGGGCAAGGCATATAGCATTTAATGCTGAGTTGGGACCTCTTTTTTCGGGTTGATCCACACATGACACAGTTTATTACGGCGCTTCTTCTGCTTGAGGTCTTTTGACTTTAATGCTCAAGTATTAGAGGCTCCGGGATAGCCTAACCCGTTGTATATAACTGGTAATGTGGCACAGCTTGCAAAAATAAACATTTTTAGGGTTTCGTACCTCAAAAGGAAAATGAAGCCCTTATAGGATCACTTTGTTGTTTGTCTGTCTGTCCGTTTGTCCGTCTGTCGTGTCTGTCAAGAAAACCTATAGGGTACTTCCCGTTGACCAAAAATCATGAAATTTCGCAGGTAAGTAAGTCGTATAGCACAAGGAAGGAAAAATCCGAAAACCGTGAATTCGTGGTTACATCACAAAAAAATTGAAATGTGTTTATGAACAAATAAATTAGTAGGTATTTTCAATTTTCAAAGTAAGATATATACCAAGTGGGGTATCATATAATGAAAGGGCTTCTTTACCTGTATACTCTGAAACAGATTTTTATTTATTTTTATTAACCTCCGACCCAAAAAGAGGGGTATTATAAGTTTGACGTGTGTACGAGTATCTGTATATCTGTGTATCTTTCTGTGGCATTGTAGCTCCTAAACTAATGAACCGATTTTAATTTAGTTTTTTTTGTTTGAAAGGTGGTTTGATCGAGTGTTCTTAGCTATCAACTAAGAAAATCGGTTCAGCAGGTGAAAGTTATCAGCTCTTTTCTAGTTACTGTAACCTTCACTTGTCGGGGGTGTTATAAATTTTTAATTTACACTTGTGCATAATCGGTTTTGATTTATCGTGCAAAATCTCGGAACCCTCGGTGCTCTACAACATCTACGTATCGTCGCTGTCGCACTTTGATAAGTAGGTAAAAAATTTGAGGAATGACCGTAACATATTAAAGACTTCAACGCGAGCGAGGCTGCTGACAAAAAATAAGTTTATTAACCCCCGACCCAAAAAGTGAGGTGTTATAAGTTTGATGTGTGTATCTGTGTGTCTATGTATCTGTGTATCTGTCTGTGGCATCGTAGCGCCTAAACGAATGAACCGATTTTAATTTACTTTTTTTTGTTTGAAAGGTGGCTTGATCGAGAGTGTTCTTAGATATAATCCAAAAAAATTGGTTCAGCCGTTTAAAAGTTATCAGCTCTTTTCTAGTTTTCTTGTAGAAAAGAAGGTTAGATAACCCTTAGGTTCATAATATTGTAAGCTTGGCCCATCTTAATTATCTATAAACGTATAGAAGTTACTGATTAGATAGTTGGCGCCACTCAAATCATAACAAATCATAACATCATATTAGAAGGCGTCATTGATTGGCTGAAGTTGTTCAACATCTGATCGATAAACGTACTGTATATAAAATTCTTATAGTTTTTAGTTGATGAATTGTAGCATAATAAAGGATAATATTTGTAATCAATATATAAGATGAAAACATCTTTATTACTTAGATGATTTGTTAAACGAGCTTGATGATTTGTATATTAGTCACTAAGTTTATTCATTGTACAATTTGGATTGGCCGATAACGATAAGATAAAAAGGGGAGTGGCTAATAAACGTGGAGAGGTTACCTGTAAGAGTGGTTTTAAAACGACGACATTCGGAAATATACTAACGTAAGAGGAACAACATTTATTTGACACAAATGTAAAAGTTAATAAATTTAAATATGAAATAAAAGTATAATAATTTATCATAAAGATTGTGTTTGTGATTTCGTCAGACCTTACCCAAAAGGTCAGAAGAGGGACATCAAGAAAATATAATATTTTCTTGTCACGCTCACGACTCAGAGAAACAAGTGGAAATATACAGAGGAACGAGAAAGAAGTGGAGGTCTAGTAGACCACAGACATTTTGGAGCACAAGGCCAATATTTGGGCCTCAATATATCAAAGTACCTAGTCATGGCATCAAAGGATTTCTGGATAAACGGGTAGGATCTTTCCATGATTTTATTTTTATTGATAGCTATTAATGGTAATTTTTTTTTATTTTTATTTGTGTGGGTTTTCGTTTTGTTTGTTCTACATTTAGTTATCATTTTGTTAAAAAGCTTTGCTCCGAGTTGGAATGGAAATTATATAACGTTATGATACCTAGAATTACCCACATGTTTATAATTCATCTTGTATATTGGTTATACAAATGCGATCGACCTTCAAATTGTGGTTTAAATAACATTGAGGTATTTAGAAGGCTTATTTTACAATGAAAAATGAAAAATGTTTATTTACAAAATACAGTCTTGTACAATTTTCCTGTGTCTGGTGGTACCCGCACTAGGTTATCCTGTATCGTGGGTACAATGGAATAGATAGTGAACATAGTGTTAAACAATATAAAAAGTGTGGTTTACTTAATGATGGGCGTTATTGTTACTTTTAAATAGTTTTCAGGATGTATCTACTATGTCCTGCCGGGGTTTTATTTCTCATTAAATGATTTCACAGGTGAATATCTCACGGAACGTGGTATTTCAATCTTCACACTTGTAATCGTGTGCCGAATTAGTTTGGTTAAGAGTTACGATAGGGATTTATTTTCACATACCTAGTGGTTTTGTTTTACGGAAGGTGAATTTCTGGATTTAGGTTCAATCGTTTGCTGCATTCATTGTATAGATAGATGTTTTCCTTTTTCTAGCACACAGTGACGCGATATTATCACACAGCACTCATTGGGCATCTTGAATGTTGTTTTGTGAAATTATTATTTTTTGTAAACCGCTTTGGGATAAGGTAGAAAAAGTTACATGAAATAGCTTTTCGTTTTACGCCTGCCAGTGAAATAATCCGCCTCTACTTGTAATGGTTACTGAGTGATTGGGGATATAAAATGTTAATTGATAAAAATGAAGGTGATCCGTTGTAATAAAGTTAATAGTGACCAGGGTTAATAAATTGAGCATTTTGAGAAATATAAATCCTAAAATGGGTGTAAAAGTAGGTTTATCTTATCTGGTTATTCTTTAACTAAATTTAAAATTATGGTAGGTAGGTAGTCAGATAGTTTTAAATACGGGGTGCATAAATAAGTGTTTTTTTTTACAAAAGTGAGGAGAAATGTTTTCATTTATCTATTTTTACCACTTGAAACGCGTAATGTTTGAGTTTCAAACATAACTTTGCTGATAACAGCTCACCATGAACAACCCATGGCCGGCCCACTACTGAGCAACAAGTGTCTCCTCACAGAATGAGAAGGGTTTAGGCCGTAGTCTACCACGCTAGATAACAGCTAATTTACTTTTAATACTGGCACAATAATTTGAGTACTACGAGTAGTAGGTAGGTATAGTATATGGGCAGCGGGGTTTTTTTTTACCTGTATTCACGCAATTAACTGTGTACTGCCGCATTTAAATGCAATATGATTTTGTTTTTATTGGAATAACATCGCTTGGCGGGTTAAATTCCTGGCAAATGTTCTATTAAAATTAGAGTAAGTTTTTTTTTAATGGTAATATACCTACAGTACTGCCCTTAGGGCAGGGCGCGATAATAAGTACCTACTACCAAAATACTATTTTCTTTGTTGTACGCAAGAAATTTTAGGCAAATATCTTTGCACTACGCTCGCGTTTGTGGCATGACATTATCCCAGAAATATATTTAAAAAAAAATTCACGCTCGCTTGACTCGCTTCGCGATAGTTCAGTTTCGATATGCATTTAGTTAACAAAACTCTCAGGAAACCACGTTTGTTGTGCTCTCGAAATTGATCAGTCTATTTGATAAAATCGAAATGCGGTGCCTTATAAATTTCGCTTAGGAGCGCCGGTAGTATCTCATGATAATAATATGAATATTGATCATAATTTTTTTTTAGGATGATTAAGCATTGAAGGGTTTTCGGCTGGTCTGGCATTTCGCCTGATTTTATGTTTTTGCTTATTTAGCGCGTTCAGGAAAGCTTTGACAACGTTTTATAACATGAGTATATATTTTTTTTTGTTTTAGTTACCCAAACAGAAAAAAAAAAGCATTAAAGATGTGGGACCGAGGGATAAATCTAGTTTGATTTTTGGTTGGATTATGAAGTTGTAGTTAGGGTATTTAAAATAGAAAGATTTCAATTGTAGGAAATGATGTAAAACATGTTGAGGATAAGTTGTGTAATAAAGTCGATAATTCACTTGTTGGATGTCACGCGATCTATTGCGAGGAGGAATCTTTTTCTTGTCTCTGTTTTTATAAATACGGTGTTCTGACGGGTTTTTATTTACGTCTCGGATTATTGAATACTTTCGGTGTTTGATTGGACGGTTAGAGGTTGCAAAAGCAATCGCCCTCTAATTAAATCATTTATTTAGGCATTAGTTCAATTTGGATTAAATCTCGCGAAAAGCCACGGTGGCTGTCTCTCGCGCGTCTTGGAAAGACATTCCTAATGCCTGTTTTTCTGAGGGAGGGATGCATTATCAAGTGAGATGAGCTGCAATGTTTGCGGCTGATTATTTTGGAAAATTTGCAATCGTGGCAAGTGGAGTAAAGTTTGACTAAACTATTTAATGAACTAAGTATATAATGGATTTGGTGAATGGTTATATTATATAACATTTTGATAAATGGATGAATTTGAAGAGTGTATGTATGTGGTTGATGCACATTTGTTTCATATTTTTACTTAAGTTATAAAGTATTACATTTGGTGAGTAGTTATTTATATTTGGTAGGGTAGGTTTGATAAACAGGTAGTTATCTTGATTAATAAGTGAGTTATCATTTTATAAATGCGTACTTTAATGTTTGATGGACTGGTATACTTGATAAATGTGCATATTTTCATACTTCAAAGACAAGTTGTACCTATTAGTTTCTTCAAGCTTTTAGTTGCTGATAATTATATTAACATTCTTTAGAGCGCATGTCCTATGGACGAAATCGTTTATACATACTTTCACTGTTTGAAATGTTACAATCATAAAGATATAGTTATGACTAGAGGAGGTCATAGCTTGTTGCCGCTCTTGTACATCCATGTGTCGACTAGGTATTGTTATCTCAGTATATTTCAGGGAACCTCCGTTCGGGTGAAAGCGATAGCTGTTGGATAAATGCTTGTTGGGTTATCAGAAGACCGTGTAGTCTTCGATGAGGTTACTTGTAAATATTATAGCGAAATAGTAAGTTTAAAAATAGAATGAGGCTAAACTAAAAAAATGAGACAAAGATAAAAATAATAACTTAAAGCATTGAAACAGCATAAAGTGAAATAGTAACTTACAAACTATACATACATATTTACGAATTATGTAGATAGATATAGTATTACTGGATTACGTATATCAAATAAGAATACTGTCAGCTCATGTTTTGTTTTCGGCGTGGTAATTTTACGCTTAAAACTCATAAGAGATATCATGAGGTTCGCTTTCTGTAAAAGTTATTAGCTTTAACAGTTAATTGATTTATTACATTATTTATTTATTATACACTCAACAAGTAAAAGTATTTTGTTTTGACAAAATCCAAAGAAGTACCTATTGGATTAATAAGGCAAGGTACGAAGCATTGGCTGGATTTTACAACATTTAAAGTTTCCTGTTCATTTTTATCATTGAGTTAATTTGAGGCGGAAGGATCCTCTTGAAAATTTTTAAGATTAAGTTATTAGTAAGAAAGTATATTTTGCTTAGGTTAGTTTAAAATGTACAGCCGGTAATTTAAAAAATATATATATATATATTTAATTTTACATAATAGGTGAAGCTGGTTGATGCACCAAAAATTGAATTATCATAGGAATTTAATTAAGCTAACATTTTTATTTATTATCAACTTCAAATATACAGTAGCAAACTGATTAGTTGGAATACATGCAGTGATTGGAATATTTAAGTTCCGATAGAAGAATCTATATCGTGGCTTGTTCCTTTATGGACAAGAATATTTTTTTTGACTCGTGGGACCACTTACACAAAATATCAACGTTCGGTTTGGAGGTCTTCCATGGCTATTCCTACAGTTCCATGACGTATTGAAGAGGTTAACACTTTGTCGCTCATCACATCAACCAGCACGGCATTTGGGTATGATGGATGGATGTAGATAGGTACACATTTGATGGGGGGGGTTTAGTGGTTTGTATCAATAGGAACCAGGGGTTGAATGAGGAAGGCTGAGGACAGTACGTGTGGTGCTTACTAGGGAAGGTTTATGTTCAACAGTGACCTTATGATGATGACGATGTAGATGACGATGATGATGATGATGGACGTACGAGGATGAATCTTTTACGAAACGAATAAAGGGAAATCGAACAGATGCGGGTCATTACGGTTAACATATAAAATAATGTATAAGGTACCTACTTTCTTCTAATCTTTATGATCGATCAGCTTGTGATAGAGATTTTGATGTCGTAGAGAATAGAGATGTATCGAACGGAATATTTATTTCATTTTTTTCCTGCTATTATGTTGATATCGCTTTTCTCTATGAAAAGGAATTAATGATAAACTAATAGGTATCATTCGGCGGCGAGTCGCGACTGTGTCGTTCCCAGGGTCGAATTTGGTAGTTCTGCTTATGTTACTCGAAACGACAAAGTACGCCATATGGTGCATATTATGGCTAAAATAAAATATATAAGTATCATGTGAAATTATAAATCAAAGATTCTTTTTGCATGTAGATATTATATGGTTAAGAGGCACAAGTGACGCAACTACTGTACCCTGGCGTTTGTTTAACATTGTCCATTAGTACTTCAGAATGTGGATTTTGCTAGAAAAAAAAACAATAGGTAATTGTAAGAAATATGGGAAGCGTAATCTGCATTAAAAGAAAAAGTTTGAATTGGAAGCAACCAGGCATAGGATTTTCATACATCCGTAATCACGTTCCTTTCAACTCTCTATCTATCACGGTTCACGATACGCCGTTCGCGGTTCGGGCCGTGACGCACGTGCAGACGGACAGACGGACGGAGAGCAGAGGTTTAGAAAATAGGGTCTCGTAGGCACCCTTCGAGGGGTACGGAACTGGAGAAAACTAAATTATAGTAATGATAATAGGTTTTCTAGGTTACCAAGTAAAATTACTTCTCTTAGGTCGGATTGTATTATGATGGATGCTTATGAAACAAAATTAAATGAACGGTCTACTCAAAGTGTTTTATGTTTGCAGGATCCAAGGATGTTGGAAATGAACAAATGAGGGAAAGGAAGACCCAAAACTAGGTATGGGTCAGGGACACAAAGTCCCAAGGAAGGAAAGGATGGAAAAGCCCCGAGGTTACGGGCTATGGACAAAAAGTCCTATAGGAGGAAGGAGGTGGACCCTAGGATAAGGGTCATTAAAAATTTGGATCTGGAGGGAAAAGACCCTAGGATAAGGGTCATTAAAAATTTGGATCTGGAGGGAAATAAGGACAATCATATATGTATCCCGGTAGAAGAGAGACGCGCCAAGGCTCGGAATCCGCGATTTTCCAATAAGAAGGGAAGAAGAAAATATGTGCGTAAAACTATTGCGTTGAAAGTGTATGAAAATGTTTTGTGATTTAAATCGAGAACTGGCGGCGATTAACTTTAAGTTTAGAGAGTTTATTTTATCAAAAGGACAAGAAGTTCACTTACACATATTCATATTAAGAATCGCTCCCGATTCTAAATATAAATATAGAAGAAAACATAATCTTTAAAGGTATGGTGACTATACAATAATATAAAAAGTCAAAACACGTTATATTCGTTAACAAACTATACCTACATCTAGCTAAGATATCTATGGTGTTTGACACTGTTTGATTAAACTTTAAACTTTGTAAAAGATTTTTCCTCCAGTATGAGTTTCGGCAAGTACATTATGTAGTAGAGCTAGGTAGTTTACATACCATAATTAGTCCTAGCTTTATGTAATTGTAGCATAATAGGTATGTTCGTTTTGTGTACCATATTTATGAGATTTAGCTTTAAAGTGATGCGTGTATGTACGGACTTTAATAGTATTTTCCTAACAAATAGACATATTTTGAATTTGTATAATTGACTTATATAATATAGTTCATCAGTTTTCTTATATAATTCTTTAGTGGGAAGGAGAGTCTAGTTGGAACAGAACTTTTAACAATTTATTTTGAGATACTTGAAACCCTTTAAAGTAGTTTTTAGTAATTAGTTTTACATGCTCATCCCCAAATCTCTATTGAGTGTTCCTGTAAAATATTGGCTTGTGAGTTATAATTGATACTTCGGACTTTATGCATGTACCTACCTTCTTTGATTAAATGGAGGCCTCCTTTAGTTGCTACTGGTCTCGCAATTTTTGATATCTTTATGATTTTTGAAAAGTTATTTATAAATTTAGAGTGTCTGCATCTTTTTATTTTAATATTAGCGGAAGAGAACAGAAAAATGAATTTTAGATTAAAGGCTAAATTTGAGTGCTACTGTAGACTGGCAGGTAAAGTTGCGAGGGTAAATAGTTTGGAATTGAATTGAGTTTATCTGCTATTTTCTAATTATATCGGATGGAAAGGGTTGCTGCGAGTGCTCTAAAATTAAGTTGCAATCATAATCAATACCAATGTATCAATAAAACTGTATATTCCTTCTAGTTAAGGTTAGCAAGAATATTAATTTAATTAATTACTATCTTAATTTTTTTTTGTTTTGTTGAACTAAGTCTTTGTCATTTTGGTTGTGAAGTTTACATGTTACTTAAGTTTTAATTTTTTTTTTTAAAAGCGATGAGACTCGCTTAAAACAGGATGGCCGAGCTGTAAGCTTGGCCCATCTTAATTATCTATAAACGTATAGAAGTTACTGATTAGATAGTTGGCGCCACTCAAATCATAACAAATCATAACATCATATTAGAAGGCGTCATTGATTGGCTGAAGTTGTTCAACATCTGATCGATAAACGTACTGTATATAAAATTCTTATAGTTTTTAGTTGATGAATTGTAGCATAATAAAGGATAATATTTGTAATCAATATATAAGATGAAAACATCTTTATTACTTAGATGATTTGTTAAACGAGCTTGATGATTTGTATATTAGTCACTAAGTTTATTCATTGTACAATTTGGATTGGCCGATAACGATAAGATAAAAAGGGGAGTGGCTAATAAACGTGGAGAGGTTACCTGTAAGAGTGGTTTTAAAACGACGACATTCGGAAATATACTAACGTAAGAGGAACAACATTTATTTGACACAAATGTAAAAGTTAATAAATTTAAATATGAAATAAAAGTATAATAATTTATCATAAAGATTGTGTTTGTGATTTCGTCAGACCTTACCCAAAAATATTCAAGTGTCAATTGACAAATGTCAAGCTGTCAAGATGGACGTTGCCTAGATATACCTACATAATTATTTATTTGAAAATGATGTTTTGGAAAACTCCGATACTTTGGATCGTAGTCGCGGAATAGTCCAAGAAAATCGGTTCAGCCGTTTGAAAGTTATCAGCTCTTTTCTAGTTACTGTAACCTTCACTTGTCGGGGGTGTTGAAATTTTTTAATTTATACTTGTTTAATCTTATTAAGATAAGGCTCCGATTAGTAACCAGTTACAAAAAAAATACACTTTTTTAAACCTTATTCAATTACGAACCCGGATAAAATATTCTTGATTAATAATACCAGTTACGAAAAGACGAAGACTTATTTCGTAGAGGGTTACGAAAAATTGGTTATCTACCAACAGCGACCATGCCTACCAACGTGAACCATTGTTTTCGCTTCGGTTCTGGTCTTTGGTGGTGTCACAACGTACTTTTGGGTGTTGTAAGAAGAATTAATTAATGCTCTCTTAGAAAGTAAAATAAAAATTATCCAATTAATTACGACTTTGTCACTGGATTAGGCAAGGCTATAGTATTATCTACCTATTTACATATTACACATAGCACCTACCTACCTAACGTATCTATTACTTATAAAGTTGGTATATACGTAGCACCTATAAGAAACACATGTTATTTATTTCTCGCCAAAGCCATGTATCTACAGGCAAAACTGGTTGTTGAATTTTAATAATTACCGTTCACGGCCAATTATAAATTAGCTTTGAAACTATGGCAGTAAAAAAATATGTTTCCTACAAGTTTTGTTTCTATGCGTCACTGATCACTTTTATTAGCAAAATTATAATGACTATCAAATACCTATAGAATAATAAGTAGGATTTCTTTTAGGATTGGATTTTAGTCCGTCTAAACTTGACTAGTAGATATATTTAGGCATCTATTATTTCATTTATTCGACGTTCTTTTAAAAAAGCCTTAGATTTTAAAGTGCGACGCATAACCACGTAGTGGAGTGGTTGATGACAACTGTAAACAGCTTCCAAGTTTGAGACAATATGGTTGAAATTGTTAGGAAAACAAAACAATGAGAAGAACATAAAAGAAAATAAAGCTTAGTTTCATTATTTTCATTAAAAAATTCCGTGTGCCTCGGCTCTGTTTCACTCTGCTAATGTGCGTTGCGCATAGGAACTTAAGCTATAGGACTTTTTATACTTTTAACACAGTTGTATGCTGACTATCGAATTAGTTTATGAAATTATTCGATAATATAAAGAAAATAGTTTCAGTTTAATAAATATTTGGTGTAATTTTCCTGTTCTTTGTCGACTAATTATAGTCTTTATACAACTTGTACCTAAATATCAAAACATTTCCATTCTAACTTAGCACGACTTTACACATCTCAATGTTGTCGTTAATACCTAGCTAGATTTTGAACACTGAAGCTCTATAAAGTCAGATTAATATGGACATAAATGGTTCTAAAATTGTTTATTTAACATTAAGAATTTTGTTTTGCAATGCTTCTTACTAATCTTTGCAGTGATAAGCACGTATAAACCCCAGCTGGTATGATTCCAAAGTGGAATATACCCATGTATAAACGAACCCGAACCTTTAATACAAGAGTAAAAAGTAGTAAAATTATTTTAACGTCAGAATAAAATAATTAAATACTATGTGTTTCAATACTCGAACTATATCAACGTCATGGAGATATCTGAACTCGTTCTAAGCCCATGTAACAAGTCTTGTTATACTGTTATAAATCGTTTTACGCGATTTTGATGCAAAGAAGACAAAGGTCGTATTTTTAGTACACCTTGGATCCGAGAATAAGATACACGTATAGTGTTGATCGGTTCCGGATAAGATGCGTCGTACGAAGTTCCGGAAATAAGTCAAAATGAATCGTGCGTTCTTCACTTTTGTGTCATTAGGGTTTTTAAGTGTGTGCGGCCATCAGTATGTGCTTTTGCAGTCGCCATGCCCGAAGTATTTTGACTATAGTAGTGATGGCAACGGTGTTTATGGGGTTATTAAGTTGCAGCCATATAGATTTGTCTCAAATCTAGTGCTCCAAGCTATATTTACGATAGCTACTAGATTACCCTCAGTAAGTACATTAATTTTATTCTGTTACAACTATGCAGCTCAGCGGCGGATTAAGCCCGAAGAGGCATTACCAAAATGAAGCCTTCGTTCACTATTGTTCTTATTTCGTAGATTTTACTCCCGAAAAAAAGCGAGTGCCATAATTGCTAATAAGTCTTGTAGAACAAATACATATAATAACACAGTAATATCTAGTCTTCGTCTCCCACTCAAATGTCTCTTCCCCTTCCCCCTAATTTTATTTATGATTTTGGGTCATCAAAATATGCCAAGTTGCATTCAAATCAATTCAGTAGATGCGCGCGCAGACAGACAGACACACAGACAAAATAAAACAATAAATGTTTTGAGTTTTGAATTGTGCAATCGATTTTGTACCGATAAATATCGATCCGATTTATTATTTGATGTACAGAAATGTTTCAACTGGAAGAGAATACTGTACAGAATACCCGGATCGTTTATCATAAAATCCGTATATATTCGAGTATTCATATTACGAGTTCCGGATACGCGTCTGTAAAATAATGATCGAAAATCCGCTGGTTAGTTATTATTATTCGACAGCATTTAAAATCACGTTTTTTATTGTTGATGATCCTACCTATTTGTATTTGTAGCGCCTTAAGAGCAGGTTTTTTTTATTCTTCTGATCGGGCCTTAATTTATATTCATTCTAGCACTTTCTTCAACGGAAGTCACTCTATACTCTATAGCATTTAATATTATGGTAGGCACTTAAAGTTATTTCACAACGGTTGTAAAACAATGTTATTATGTGATGGTTTTGGATGGCTTGTTTCTTACATAATGTAAGAAACAAGCCAATGTTCCTTAGACGTTCGAATCATATTATGACGTGTATCATTTGCATAAAATACGTGTAAAATTCCATGTTATAGCAATTAATAATTATAATCGGTCAGGGTTGAACAAAGTACCTACTCCCAAAAATAGAACGCTTATTTTATTATAAACTAGTGAGCTACCCCGGCGTTGTATGGGTGCAATGTGATACTAAGGTGGTGTTAGGTGTTAGTGTGGTTATTTTGACGATGGAAGCTTTCAGTCGGCTTGATTTCTTCCGACATCTTGAAGAATTATCATATTTCGAGAAATTAACACAAAACAATATGAATAAACTATACATATATTCTTCCTCTTGAATCTCTCTACAAATATGTAGTATTAACTACTTATCGTCTCGCTCCTGCGCGCTGCACACTGGAGAGTGATTATTATGGATAGAGTAGGTAATCCTCCCTTCACAGACTTCTGGCATATGGTTAGAAGTGGAGCGTGTGGCGTGTGCAGGGAGCCAATATTACAGGAATATAGGAGTATGATATACAGTAGGTACATAAATAAAACACTTTGTAGGAGATCTATGTCAAAACTGGGAATTCACAAAAAATTGGTTGTCTGTAAAGTCGGTTTACTGACGATAGTTGAACGTGACAACAAAGGCCGATTGTGCTTCTTTGTCGCTCGTTCCGCGCTCTCGCTTGCACTTCAAGCCTTACATGGAACGCCTCAGAGCGAGGTAACGCCGCATGAGTCATGTTTTTTCGTGCGTGCAGCCGGCTCTATCGAATTATAAGACGTTGTCACGTCAAAACCTCAATAATTATTATTTATTCATTTTATTTAGCGCAATTACTAATTACTTTTCTTTGTAGAGATATGTGGGCAGCATCGAACCTGTCGGCTCGGAGCAACATCTCCTGCATGACTTCAACCGCGGAGTCCCACTGAAATACCGGGTGAATTTCCCCGAAGCGTCTGCCGTGCCGCAACTCATGGCTCTGGTAGTGAACGATATCATTATATGTATAGGACCTGGAGGTAAGACCACACTCCGCCTATACTTCATCATCATCATCATCATCATCGTGTGATCTCTTTGAAATGAAGTTTGGCAGTTATCAGTGTCTTCTTCTGTCCAAAGCCACTTTTAATTTCGAGTAGTTAAGCAGCTAAATGTGATCAAGCGGATCACTTTTTGTCTATTTCTGTCTTTCATTCTGCATTTTCTACTCGAAATGAAACATCTGGACACATTTGTCAGTGTTGACGATAATAATAATGTAAGCTCCCGTTTTTATAATTTCTTTAGCACATTATAGAATACTTTATCAGTCACTAGAGGTTAGTGGCCTTCAATCTATTTTTTTTCTTTTAATAGATACACCAGCTCCAGGAAAGTACATCACAACGATAAGTCTCCAACACGTACTTTCCCTGAGACCGGGTGCAAATGGTCACCACCATGGACATAACCAACACCAAAATCAACGTCCGGGGGTGTACGTGCATGAGTCGCCACCGAATTCTCCAATAAACCTAACTGATATCATCAGTCATATTGATATAAACAAAATACATATGACGCCTGGTAAGGACATGGGTTTTTTTTACAGGCTAGTGCTTGGCTGCAATCAGACCCGCTAGCCTAAGATGGAGCGCGCTTGCCTATTCACTTTGACTTGAAGGTTCCCATATTAAAAACGAAGGGAAAACTGATGCCAGAAGGGCGTTCCATATCCTAGCGGTTCGGATAAGAAACGAGGAAGCAAATCGCTTCGTACGTGTTCGAGGAATTTCAAGTACGTTCGAATGAGTGTGTTACCGCCCTAAAGCAGTGAACGCCACGTGAGCGCACAGAACGATCTGCTTATTAAAGTTTAAACTTCAAATTTCTAGAATTTAAAATAATCATGGGTTCTCTACTTTAATCTGAAGAGACCAATTGCTATTATTTAGGTAGCATACAGCGACTCAACAACAATCATAAGAGTATCTTGGAATCATATTGCATTTTTTGTTCAGTTCTTGCCTTCACGGTTGTTTAATTTAATTGATCTCTACATAATATTCATTAATTGCTACCTACCTAATACCTACTCCTATAAGTTTTGATACATCTGGCGGGTTTGCTTAAATCAATGTCTACAAAACATGCATCACAGTTTCATCTCATGGAAATATGATTAGATTTAATATGTTTTTAGATGGCGAATCGTATTATGTGGTAGAAGTGGAAGATAACAAACCAGGACACCAATCGCCGGACGGAGACCCGGAATATTTCCCCAACAACCAACCTGACTCCTTTACAGATACTCCTGAAAGGCATACTACAAAAGTAACGACAGTTAGGACTACTACTACTACTAGGAGAACTACAGAGAGACCCCAAGCTACGTTACCTCCAGATCCTGTGTAAGTATTAGGTACTAGCTGATGCCCGCGACTTCGTTCGCGTGGATGTAGGTTCTATAATAATCCCGTGGGAACCCTTTGATTTTCCGGGATAAAAAGTGGCCTATGTGCTAATCCAGGGTATAATCTATCTCCATTTTTTCCGCCCAATCCATCCAGTAGTTTTTGCGTGAAGGAGTAACAAACATACACACACACATACACACACACTTTCGCTTTTATAATATTAGTATAAAGTGTGATCAACTAGGTCCATATTAAGCACGATTTCTACGGGAGGCATTGCTTTATGCGGTATAGTAGTTTCCATAACGCGCGTTGCTGAACGCAATTTATATTGCTTTCGTAAACACAACATGCCAGAGGGCTTTACTGCGAATCTTTTACGCGATGATGAGACATCCATGAGGAGCGTGCAACGCGTGAGCATTTGGAGGCATTGAATACCTACTTGCGCTCAGAGCGAGTAATTAATTAACCTAGTGCAAAGAAAATAAAATGTACCATTGGAGGTACATGTTATCGTGAATTTGATTGATTTGGTAGATATATAAAGATTGAAATGAAGCTTATTACCTAGAAACTTTAACACTGAAGAGGTTTATCAGGTTATCTACCTGCTATCAAACAAGACGTTGGAGTGTAGGGCTACTTGGGACCTATCTGCGCCTGTTACCTGATTTCAATTCTGCTAATGTGTGCAATGGGCAAGTGAAAGAGCAAATTCTGCGTGAATTCATTTTGCTGTAGGTACCCTCCGACCCACAAAGAGGAGTGTTATAAGTTTGACGTGTGTATCTGTGTATCTGTTTGTGGCATCGTAGCTCCTAAACGAATGAACCGATTTTAATTTAGTTTTTTTGTTTGAAAGGTGGCTTGATCGAGAGTGTTCTTAGCTATAATCGACGAAAATCGGTTCGTAAAGTTATCAGCTCTTTTCTAGTTTTCTTGTAGAGGTTTTTGTGTCGGGGGTTTTATAAATTTTTAAACTTGACTTTATCTATAAGGCTAGCTTTAAGTTTTATTGTAATATTTTCTTTAATAAAGCAAAATAAACTTTATCTATCAGGTATGAAGTAACACCTAGCACCGGATCCTCATCGTCTGCGAGATGTGGCATAAACTTCAGAAACGACCCAGATGCCCCAATAGTGCCCCTGATCGTGAAAGGGGAAACTTTCGAGCGTGGAGAATGGCCGTGGCTGGTGGCGATTTTCAAGCGGAAATTCAGTTCGTTGAGCTACATTTGCGCTGGAACTCTTGTTTCTGAGCGTCATGTGATAACTGGTATTGCAATTTTTTTTACAAATTATGTAGGTATAGCTTCTTAAAAAAGCAGCACAAGTAATATGGGAGAAACTAGGTATCACAAACGTAGTGAGGACACTCTGTATGCCTGATATTTTCTATGTGTGAATCTGTCAATCTGCATTTGGCTACCTTGATGGACTATGGCCTAAGCCTTTCGCACTCTGAGACGAGACCTGAGAAACTTGACTTTTAAAAACACTCTATTTTGATTCATCTCCATCCATTTTTAAGAAATTCCTAAATAACTATATCCTTTTAATCATCAGATCGTGTTTGATAAGCTAGTTTTTTAATCATTGGATGTTTACTTAGCTAAGTTAATGAGAATTACTTACCTAGTAAAAAAATTACTTACCTAATACTAAGATCAACTTTTTTACAGCGGCTCATTGCATGCAACGTAGGAACACTTACACGGCTATAAAGAACCTCGTGATAAGAGCAGGAGTGTACAACCTTGACGACTGGAGTGATGACGATATCACAGTGACCCGAGGATTGGCTGAGGCTTTCATACACAATGCTTACAATTCATCAACACTTGCAAGTAAAATCCCTCAATTTATAAAAAAACTTGTACTCCACCCAGTTGGATTATTATCCGACTGAACCAGAACGATTTTATTAGATACCATAATTTGAGAGCGAATACAAGAAAGATTTAATGTTTAAAATATAATATGCAATTAGTTTTTTTTTTTACTTTAATTTAACAAAGTTATCATTCGACCAAAGATTTTTTAAATTACGATTCGAAATGTTCTTAATTAATTTTTAACACGTTTTTATTGATTCGCTTTCTTTATCGGTTATTTTGTGTACTTTTTTGGTCTGTCCGGAATAAATCTTGTAATCGATTTTAAACTAACTTCCCCATGAGGTAGAGACTTGAAGTTTTAAAAATTGTTTGGAGCTAGATGACCATGACATTGACTTGCTTTCCAAGTATATTATTAGTGGAGTAAACGAAGCATTTTCGTCGGAAGTCCTCAGAAACAGCTCCGATTTTGATGATTTTTTTTTTAATTCTTGTTTTTTATACATTATTTAAAATCAGAAACGTTTTGAAGCGGGGAAATAATTTTTAGTATTTTTTTATCCATATGTGCGATATTTATATACGAAGTCCAGAAAAACGCTACCTCCTCTTTGAGAAGTTGTAGAGGGGGTCAAATGCTACAAATCACCTCTGAACACTTATGGGCAAAAACCGCCCGTTTTTGAGTTATTGATCGTTTTCAGAAAAATACGTATTTGTTTCTTTTAAAATTCATTAAAAAAAAAGTAAGGCATATTGCCGACTTTTTATTTAATTTCTTAGTACTAGACATCTCAATTAATAATTGTGAATACTAAAATAAAAATAATCTTTGTAGGTTCTCCGGTTAGGGATCCAAGACTGTACCAGTTTCATAATTTCTATTGGGCTACTTCGCCAAAAATGCATTTTTTTTTTAAAGTTACAGAAATTTTTGGCCTACAAATTATTTGCAAAGCTTTTACACATTCTCAGCTATCTAATGATGAACAAAACTTTAAAATAAGTTGAAAATTAGCTAAAAAAATGATAAAATAATAGCACAAGGGAGAAAATTCTTAACGCTTAAATTTTTTTCAAATCGTTTTTTCTTTGTTTAGAGGTAGTCTCTACTTAGAAAGAGGTAACAGTTTACTGTAAATATGTGATTTGGTCAAGTCTGATCATAAAATCGGCCACAGGATAGCTCAATTGATCGAAAGGAACGATTTGTTTAAAATTTAAGAGTTAAGAAATTTCTTCCTTGTGCTATTATTTTATCGTTTTTTTTTTAGCAAATTTTCAACTTATTTTAAAGTTTTGTACATCATTAGATAGCTGAGAATGTGTAGAAGCTTTGCAAATAATTTGCAGGCCAAAGATTTCTGTAACTTTAAAAAAAAATTGCATTTTTGGCGAAGTAGCCCAATAGAAATTATGAAACTGGTACAGTCTTGGATCCCTAACCGGGAAACCTACAAAGATTATTTTTATTTTAGTATTCACAATTATTAATTGAGATGTTTAGTACTTAGAAATTAAATAAAAAGTCGGCAATATGCCTTACTTTTTTTTTAATGAATTTTAAAAGAAACAAATACGTATTTTTCTGAAAACGATCAATAACTCAAAAACGGGCGGTTTTTGCCCATAAGTGTACAGAGGTGATTTGTAGCATTTGACCCCCTCTACAACTTCTCAAAGAGGAGGTAGCGTTTTTCTGGACTTCGTATATAAATATCGCACATATGGATAAAAAAATACTAAAAATTATTTCCCCGCTTCAAAACGTTTCTGATTTTAAATAATGTATAAAAAACAAGAATTTAAAAAAAAAATCATCAAAATCGGAGCTGTTTCTGAGGACTTCCTAAGATTGGCTATTTTACGGCTTTATTTACTCCACTATATTTCTAGAATCTAGTGATTACATCTGCAATGATTGTATTAAGTATTTGTATTTTAATTCATGGCTAATTCATTCTCTTGAAATCGTCTAGATGATATCCTCGTGTTGACTCTGGACAAGATTGTACCTTTGAGCGAAAACATAAAACCAGCCTGCCTTTGGAGCGGAAATACAAATCTGAATATGATCGTCGGAAAATCAGGATTTGTAAGTTTTTTCATTACTATATATTTTAACCGACTTCTAAAACGGAGTTTCTGTATTCGGTCTTAAGTGTGTCCAACCAAAAATCAATCTTCTTCTTCTTGCTCTCCTTATCCCGCGCTATGTGGGATCAACACACAATATCTTCTTCCACTCGCTTCTGACATCCATCAACGCATTATCCACTTTTTTACACGCATATCCTCTTTCACGCAGTCTATATATCTTTTCTTTGGTCTTCTTCTCCCTTCCCCCCTCAAATATTTATCTACGGCCGATATAAAGCGCATGGTTAAAGCATAATCAACCGTGTGTGTCATGGATGTCTGCAAAATAACGCGTGATTCTATCCACAAGATTACCTAATTTAAAAATGACACAAGTAGTACCTAAGCAAGAAAATAATATTTTTTGTGTTTTAAGGTGGCCGGATGGGGTGCCAACGAAATGGGCACCGGCGGAAAAGGCGAGCCGCGCATGGTGCAGATGCCCATAGTCAGCACTGAAACATGCCGATCCAGCAAACCTGAGTTCCACAAACTGACCTCGTCGAAAACGCTTTGTGCGGGTACCTAACTACTTTTTGCTATTTTATTATTTCGGTCCTCCATATCAGAACCATATCAGAACACACCAAATAACGTATTTTCAAATCCAAGATGGCTGATGTATTTTTTTTTTAATTGTATAGGTATGGGTGCGTTTCTGATTTTTTTTAATGCCATCTGAAATGTGATTAAGATTTCTCTATAACCCTAAGTAAATTTAAAATATTTTGTGGTAAGAGTTATCAAACTATGTGCAACGGGTGGAGTATAAACCTTGTCTGAAGTAATTAGGACAATGGACATTAGGGCAATGTCAGGTATTGATTCGAACCCAATTTTTATTTATTTATAGGAGACCAAAGCGGCTCCGTCCCGTGCTTAGGCGATTCGGGCGGCGGCCTCTACATATTGGAAAATGGACGTTGGAGGATACGTGGAGTGGTGTCATTGTCACTGTGGTCTGATGGAGACACGGACTGCAACGTCGACGACTACATAGTGTTCACTGACACAGCTCAATACTTGCCATGGATATACAGTGTCATAGCCTACGAATAATATGTAGGTCATGTCTGTATATATCAATATTCCTTAAATTATAGTTATTAATAAAATAATGTTTGTTTCATTTTTTAATTTAAGGAGCCTATAGAAAAATACTGCTGCAGGTAGCCTTATGTTCCACGGGGGAATAAAGGAGTCTTGACATTAACGCAAAACTTTAAAATAGCATCCTAAAAATCTTTGCTACTATATCAATGTTACCCGTGTCTACTGTTCAAAATTATATAATAGTTTTTGAACGTTAATAAAAATGCCAACCTCAAAAGGAATGTCAATGTCAAAAATTCAAGAGTTGGTTTCCCGCCATCCTTTCACATATGACATAATAAAATTAAATAAACACCAAGTAATTATTAAAAATAGGTACATAAGAATAGATATATAATATTAATATAACAGAATATTGTAATGAGTTGGAATAAATTAATATGTAACGTACGAGAGCTTCAATTAAGTGGTACACTTAATGGGGGCCAAAGCTTCAGGTAAAATCATTTAATCTTTTTAAATAGGGATTAGCTCCCCCATTCGGGTGGAATTGCTGAAATCTTTTGTTAGTGTAAATCTATGTTATAGATAAAACATTCATGCAAAATCTTAAGGTTCTAGTCAACGATTCAAGCTGTAAGTACAGCCCACCTACATTGATTATATTAGTCAGTTCTCTTTTCATATCTAGAGTTTTCAGATTATTTAACTTCTAGTGCGCTCTAGTGTTGGTCTATTTAGAATTTCAGCACTTAGGAATATTATTCAATACCCATTTTTTATATGCAAGCTCTACAATCGGTTTTTTAGATGGGAATACAATAAAGAAATTGATGAATGGACGGGAGTGTATTCGAAAACAGTGTGGAAATTACGACAAAGAGAAGATTTGCTACAATATAAAGTCGTAGGGTCATTATTAACAAAAAATGTACCCAAAAATAACAAAGAAATTGAAAAAAATAGTATTTTTGAAGAGTTATTGAAGAAGTACTTCAGATTAGATTTCAACTTAAGTGACTACTATACGAAATGGTCTGAAAAAGACGATTTATTTAGGGCAGCATGTAAACAGTTCTACGGTATAAGAATGCTGGCTCAGGAGCCTGTGGAGAACCTATTTTCATTTATTTGCAGTCAAAATAATCATATTTCTAGGTAAGTAACTTAATATTAAGCTCATAACTTAGAGGGCTAAAATACTGGTATTTTAAAGGGGATTTTCTTCACAAATGGATTTGTGAATATTGCTGTCCATACATATGAGGAATAAAGTGTATAAGTTTTTATATGATGATGATGGTGAAGTCCACCATCATGTTAGGGAAAGAATTCCCTAACATGATGGTGAGGCTTTTAAGTTTTGCTTTCTTATGACTCCTTATATGGCTGGCATAACAATACAAAAAAAGCAAGAACTAATAAGCATTGTTTCTATCTTGTGTCTTAGTAAGAAAAGTTCTATAGGTATTAGACATGGTAAACATGATGCTATTATATTTTCTGCCCTCAAATTACCTATTAAACGTGTACTAGGAGTAAGTACAATAGTTCAACAAAAGTAGGCTTAATTAATCCTAGGTCCTTTCAAGACCACTCTGGCACCTAACCTATACTATTGTTAGTAAATATCTTAACAGGTATAATGAATAATTTATGATGAATTTCAGGATATCAAGTATGGTTGAAAAGTTATGTAAACACTATGGTGAAGAAATCTGTGAACTTGATGGTATGATGTATTATTCATTCCCTGATGTAGAGAAACTGGCAAACCCACAGGTTAACAATATTAATTTTATTAAAATTTTAATTAAGTTTAATTGCTTGAAAAAAGTTGCTTCTGTACCTACTTAAATTGTCCAACTAATTGTTGCTGTCTTTCTTCCCACATTGCTTTTGGGCTTATTCCGTTTATCTATCCTAATGCTCCGACCTGCTTGCGTTAAAACTGCACAGGCAAGACGGAGAACTGGGCAGTCCAATCTGTAACAACTTTTGGAACTGCAAGGGATACCATGTTGCAGTCCCCACGCATGCGCGAACTGGCTTGTGCAGGTTAGCTCTCAGGTAAGACGCAGAATGTAGCCGAAGCTTAAAACAGCCACCCTAGGTTGGTTGGTTGTTCTAAAAGTGTATTCCTGTACCTTTTTTTCTATTTTCCAGATAGAGTCAGAGTTGAGACAGCTAGGTTTTGGTTATAGAGCTAAATTTATTCAAAGATCAGCCGCACAAATTGTGGAATGGGAAGGAGAAAAGTGGTTCACCAGTCTCCAAGATATGAAGTATAAGGAGGCGAGACTAGAACTCATGAAGTTGTGTGGGATAGGACCGAAGGTACAGTAATACATGGTGATACTTGCAATTTTTTATAGAATGCGAGGTTTTGTACTTTTAGCTGAATGGTTCATTACAACTTTACCTCAGAACTACCTGGAACAGCGCTCAACAAGATGTGTACTGAGATGTACCTATATGTACTTCCAAGACCACAGGGTTCCCTGCCCCAGGGAGGTTGTCAAAACTAGTCTAGGGAGACTAGGCAAATTTAAAAATCGGTAGAGTCGGCCTCACACACAAAGGGTAACATTATACAAGAAATGACACTTCTTTTTTAATTTTCATGGCGGTCATTTTGAAACTTTTATTATTTATTGTTATAGCGGCAATAGAAATACACATCTGGGAAAATTTCAACTCTCTACCTACTACGGTTTACGAGATACAGCCCACTGACAGACGGACGGACGGATGGACAGTGGAGCATTAGTAATAGAGTCCCATTGACACCCTTTGGAATCCTAACAAGACACGTTAATTTTTAGGTAGCAGATTGCATATGTCTAATGTCGCTGAACCACCTTGAAGCGTTGCCCGTGGACACCCACGTGTATCAGATAGCTGCTCAGAACTACTTGCCTCACTTGCGTGGAAGGAAGACTGTGACCGACAAGATGTACACTGAAATTGGGGATCATTTCAGAAACTTGTATGGGGACTTGGCTGGATGGGCGCATACTGTGAGTTGAATAATTAATCTAGCTCACAAAACTTTAAAAAATACAAATATATCTGAAGACAATCTAAAATTATACTAGTATAACTCAAAAAAAAAAAATGTTCAGTTAAACTTTTACAAGTACTTTTGAATCAACACCAAAATAGGCACCGCCGCCTATACCAAAGTAAATAAAGCTGATTTTGAGTTGTTATCATAAAAAACGAACAATTTGTTGATCCTTATTTCTGATTTTATATTTTTTTCAGGTACTGTTTTGTGCAGATTTAAAGAAATTTCAACACAGCGACGATGCCGAAGATGTAAAACCTAAGAAAAGGAGAAAAAAATAATTCTGTGATAATAACGTAAATAATAAAACAAAAAATTCGTTAAAATTAATATTTTATTTTCATCCACTATAATAATTTACAGTCTTAATTTAATCACAATATAAAAGTATAAAAAAAAACATTACTTAGAAGATCGGTTATTAAAAATACAACCTGGAATGGTTCTAGGAATTTTGATTAGTGAATAATAATATAAGTAGGAAAAATTACTTTTGTAAATAGATTCTAAATGAAGGACATAAAGACCCTAGCACTAAACTTTGACCGCTATATTACAATTATAATGTGATGAACACAATTATTTTAAGCATTGAAGACTTTAAGTACTTTACTTAGTGGTTACTATACATGGTACATACTGTACGGGAGCTGTGGCTGTGTGCTCGACCGTAGCAATAGGGAAATTTCCCAACCGAGCGGTGTCGTGCTCGGTAGCGCCAGCTGGGCCGACGGTAGTACGTTGAATCTTCTATGTAATAAATAAAATATACATAGGTCAATAAAATAAATCGTAGGTTAATTCCTAACTTCCAAAGTTACTATATATTTATACAGTCATTTATTTTACTATAAATAGTATTATATAGTTACATAAATATGTAAATTAATTTCATACACTTTTTGATATGATAAATTATTATTTAAAGCGATAAAATTTTTATAAATAGTATTTAGATTCCAATAAAATTAGTTATTAATATAGGTAATTGTTGAGATCGAAGACTTAATAATAAAGCTTGCACTAAGATGATACATTTGCAAATTGTGCTTGTGGGGTAACAGCTCAACCGCTAGCATAGATCTTTTAACGCAAGGCACTGAGATAGCCTCTTGAAGACGGTCATAGGAAAAATTTATCCCCCAAAATTATTTCCCAATTCTTACATCCTCCATCCACACGACGAAATGCTGGAGTATCGTTAGTAGTATTTAGTATCATAATACAGTGTTACCAGAACGCTACGAAAAACGAAGACAGGTGATAATATTGATGATGACTGATTACCATTAAAAAAAAACTACGAAAAAAATTCTAAAACCTGTTTTTAAAGTTCACAATCTATTGCAAATAAAACATCTGACTGACGCTAGAGATCAACGAGCGTTCGGTAAATAGATCACTCGACGTCAATACCGCGTCGTAGATGGGGTTCGCGAGTTTTGCACGCTATACAATGCTAGCTTTAATAATATTAAATCACTAAAACTACAAGATAAGGCAAATGGTTATTTATTGGATTGTGTTAAGGTAGTATAATAATAACGCAAAGTTTTTGTTAGCGTTCTGGTTACATCCAGTATAATGAATACGTGCACACTAATAGTCATAGTGGTTTGGCCTATAGAAGTTTTCCATGCGCGCTCCGGTTGGTCGGTGGTCGCGCTAGACCGCAACACCACAGCAATGCATCTTCAGCTTCATTTGTTCCCATAGTATATCTGCGGGCAGTGCTCGATGAGCGCCTGCAGCGCGCGGATCTCGGCGGCCAAGTCCGAGATGGCGGGCGGCGTGGCCACCAACGTTGGCGCAAACACCGTGCTGAGGTTGTGTGCCGACATTTTGTTCACGTCCGCTTGTTGTGACACCCTGCATCGACATTATTAATCTTATTTTTTTAAAGGTTTTTAAAAGGAAACTTCTGTATGTGAGTTAGGGAAGAGTTGAAATTTAAAGTATTAAAGCATGGGGGAAAATTATATAAATGAAATGAAATACTGAAACATGACACCGAACGGAAACGGAAGTTCCTCTTATTGGAGAGAACTTTCTTAAATCGTGTTGCGCGAACATTTAACAAAATTAGGTACTTTTCTTGTGAACATATTGAGCAAAAGTATGGGTTACAAAAATAAAACATAAATTGTGTTTACTACTTAGGTTTGGCGTGCGGAACTTTCGTTTGCAACCAAAAAATTCGTTACAAGGCAAACTAATAGTTCTAATTCGGTTGTACATTAAAATAACTAATTTGACAGGTCTGAAATAGATCTATCGTCCATAATTTCTCGTAGGGAACATTGAAACACCATTACTTAATATTATTATCCTTATTAGAGGACCTACCTATGCAAATGCTGCACCATATACTGCAGGCAGTTGAAATGCGCGGGCGGCAACATGTCCAGACACTCGCGCAACAGCGACACTTGCCGCGATGTCGTCTTCATTTCTGCGACAATTAACACAAATACCACATATAGTGCAAACTGTGGAATCAACTATCTCTGCGGTGTTCCCATTAGATTACAACATGGGGTTATTCAAGGGGTGGACCTACAAATTCCTAAAAGGCCGACAACGCATTGACGGTTCCTCTGGTACTGCAAATGTTCATGGGCGGCAGTAATCACTTAACACGAGGTGACCCGCCTGCTCATTTGCTCGCTATTTTTATTTTAAAAAAACATTTTGAGAACGCTGTTATGTCAAAAGTGCTTATTTTAGTCCCTATTTTTAGGCTAAATCGCATCGCAATTATTTGCATAAATATATTATTTATCAGTCGCATCGGCAAAATTTGTTTGCGCAACCTAACGCCGCCCCCGTCTAAAATCCCGTACATCAATGAAATACAGATCTTATTACTTGCCATTAAGGTTTTAAATACAAGAACAACAGAAACTCGTACTATACCGCTCATAATTCGAGCATACAAAACAAAACAGACATGCGCTATGATTATTGTCTGAGATATTTTCGCGCCATTCAAAAATAAGGTTTCTGCGCAGGTACATCGGCGAAACTTAAAAAAGTGGTAGTACTGTATCATATTATAATATTATAGATAGATTTTTAAAACATCATCAAAAATGTTCGTAGTTCAACATGTATTGACTTTTCCACTGCATTTACAATATGGAAATTGGAGGGCGATAACAGCGCCAGAGCAGTTGACAGCTCGAGACGCCGAGAGCAGTCAGCGTATGACTTGCAGCTGATCTACAGTAAGTAGATACTCACGGATAGCGTTAACCAGGTGCGGGTGGACCTCGTAAGTGATGAGCGGGACGGGCAGTAAGCGAAGGTATAATTTGAGGGTACCCGCGATTACGTTGATGTTGCTGTACACGCTTAAATCCGCCGCCTCACCATCTGTCATACAGTAAAAGCACTCAGGACGATAGCCATTATAGTCATAAATTACAAATTTTGCGATGAAGGTGATAGTTTATTTCACTTCTCCACGAAAGAGAGGCAAAATTACTATGTCACACTAATATTATATAGGTGAAAGTTTGTGTGTATGTATGTGTGTGTGTGTATGTTTGTTACTCCTTCACGCAAAAACTACTGGACGGATTTGGCTGAAATTTGGAATGGAGATAGATAATATCCTGGATTAGCACATAGGCTACTTTTCATCCCGGAAAATCAAAGAGTTCTCACGGGATTTCGATAAACCTAAATCCACGCGTACAAAGTCGCGGGCGTCAGCTAGTAAATAATAAAGATGTTATGTATTAGAGTAATCTCGCACTGCGAAATTTCACCGCGCAATAATTTTCCCTGCAGAATTCTGTGTCACAGAAAGAGTGACCTTTAGAAAGCGCTTTCGGCTTTGTAGAGCGTTGTCTCTGTCACTCATTCGGTCTCAATTCTCAACGATAGAGACAACGCTTTACGAAATCGCTATCTCTTTCTAAGGTCGATGTTCAATGTTTCCTATCGGGTACAGTACAATATTTTCTACAAACCTTTGTCAAAAGCCAGTTTCAACGCCTCAATCTCATCAGCAAACCCAGAAACCCTGTAGATGCCCTCAGAGTCCATTCCTCTCGCTTCGATTTCATTGACACACTTCCTTACGACAAAAGGCAATGTGCTGGAGTGGGCGTTCAACAGAGTCGTTAAATCTATGCCAAACACTCCTCTTAGCTTTTTTAGGTCTGGTAAACAGTGGTTAGGGACCACGTCTGAGCATTTTGAATGTGCTATGAAACCGCAATCTGTAAGATAAAACAAAGTAATATGAACTCCTTTCTTGCATATAAAAATATAGTGACAATTTATGCAGGAGGATACGTTCGTCCCGTCCGTTTTGTAGTTATCCAATCAAGTTCAAGAAATTCTCCCGTGATCTTAACTCTAACCTTAACTGAATGTGTGCGTGCGCGTAATATAAGCACAATAAGCAAAAGTATCATTAAAAATGCACGTAAAAATCTATGGCTATACTTTAGTATGTACCTGTGCCAAGTTGAATGGGCCGCTAGTATTTTTTTAAATGATAAAACGAATGAATTACCTTCGCATTTAACACCTTGCGCGGTGAAGCCCCACAGAAAGTTAGCACACAGCTCACACCAGTTAAGACCCTTGAATGTATGCACTTTGAAATTATGTGACTTTAAGTATTTGTACAATAATGGGCTGTCTTCAATGGGCGTGAGGTCTAAAGGCTTTTTTATGTCGGTCTCAATCTCTAAGATTTGATTGTCATTCCTGTTAATAGGACTGGCGTTTTTTGGTGCCCTGGTGAAATGAAACAATCTGTTAGTGACTTAGGACAAGACATTTTCACGTGCAATCAAATCGCGTTTTACGAACGCACGTTGACAGCGCTGCTAAGATGCCAATGTATGCAACTGAATCGCAAATGCATTGCTAATGTATCCAACTGGCTGCAATCGTATCGCACTCGCAGCGCGTTTTAGTTGCACCTGCCGTGCTTCACCTGATTCTTTACGATATTCAATTGCACGTGAAAATGTCGTTGTGTGTAAGGACAATGAAAAGTTTCAATGATGTTTGATGAGTATGACTAAAGCCAAGGACAAATCTGGTCAAATCCCGTTTTACGAACGCACGTTGACAGCGCTGCTAAGACATTGCCAATGTATGCAACTGTATCGCAACAGCATTGCTAATGTATCCAACTGGCTGCAATTGTATCGCACTCGCAGCGCGTTTTTTGCACCAACCGCGCTTCACCTGATTTTATATCTATGTTCAATTGCACGTGAAAATGTCGCTGTGTGTAAGGACAATGAAAATGTAAGGACTAAAGCCAAGGACAAATCTTGTCAAATCCCGTTTCACGAACGCACGTTGACAGCGCTGCTAAGACATTGCCAATGTATGCAACTGTATCGCAACAGCATTGCTAATGTATCCAACTGGCTGCAATTGTATCGCACTCGCAGCGCGTTTTTGCACCTGCCGCGCTTCACCTGATTTTATATCGATGTTCAATTGCACGTTAAAATATCATTGTGTGTAAACGCAATTAAAAGTTAATGATGTTTGATGAGTATGACTAAAGCCAAGGACACAAGTGTAAATTAAAAATTTATAACACCCCCAACAAGTGAAGGTTACAGTAACTAGAAAAGAGCTGATAACTTTCAAACGGCTGAACCGATTTTCTTGGATTATAACTAAAAACACTTCCAATCAAGTCACCTTATAAACAAAAAAAAAAACTAAATTAAAATCGGTTCATTAGTTTTAGAGCTACGATGCCACAGACAGATACACACGTCAAACTTATAACACCCCTCTTTTTGGATCGGGGGTTAAAAATATAGAGAAAATTGCAAACTTAAAACGCTCGCTTTATCCCTAGCATTAAAATTATATCTGAATACAGTTTCAGGTCTACTTGCACCAGGATTGAGCAAACGCTGAGAAGAAGCTGACTGCTGATTTATTAATCAAATAAATAATATATTTCATGCATTATACTTATAAATAAACGTTTTAATATTAAGGTCTCAACACACTTGAGCTGCGCTGCGCAACGCGACGCGACAAATATAATTTATATGACGCAGCGCAGCATATACAGTTTGTATGAGTTCATATGGAGCAAGGCGCTGCCCGTCGCGCAGCGCAGCGCAAATCCTTTTGATCCTTTAGAGTTAAAAATGCTTGTTAACTAACTAACTAACTCAGTTAATGTACTTACTGATGAATTTCAGTCAAAGTATTTTTTAATTTCCGTCTATTCAGTGTTACATACGGGCTCTCCGTATAGTTTGTGCGTGAGTTGATCATTTCCAATATATGGTGCGCCTTCAATTCCATATGACAGATGATAAGTCCATCTGCTACCAAATCATAAATACTGTCATACCTCTTTTCCTTTATGTAGTGTGTACCATCGTAGTATAACTTATAGTGATGTATTCTATCATTGAACCTGCAAACACGTTTGGATTTTTAGGGCTCCGTACCTGAAGGCTGACACAGGACCCTATTACTAAGACTCTGCTGTCTGTCTATCCATTTGTCCATATGTCAGTCAGTGGGCTGTATCTCGTAAACCGTAATGGGAAGAGAGTTGAAATTTTCACATAATGTGTACTTCTATTGCTGCTATAACAACAAGTATTAACAATTTTAGTATGGCCACCAAGAAAATAAAGTGTCATTTCTTATACAATGGTACGAAACCTTTTGTGTGCGAGTCCGACTCGCACTTGGTAGATTTTTTGTTCTATAAATCTACTATTTGATATTACATGTACATCATTTGACATGTCATATGATTTATCAATCACGCTGTATTTAAGAGGGGTCTCTCCGTCACTTGCTCCATACAAACGTAGTTCGTCTCTCATTGGAATACTAGCCAATCATACTCAATAGAATTTTGTAGAAACGTTCCGAGAAGTAATATCTATGCCTGTGGTTTTCCAGATTTCCATTAAAATATTTGGTTTCAAAGTTACACAGTCTTAAAAATTCACATACAAATCTTTGAGCCCTGTAATTTTAAAACTACATATTTTTAGAAATATCTCAAACACCACAGGCACAGATAATAGTTTTTAGAATATGTCTGCAAAATTTCATGGACTTTGTTTGCTTAATATTCAAATGAAATTGGGACTACAATTGTATGGAGTAAATGACGGAGAGAGCCCTGTTAACTATGAATATTACCTCCAAGTTAATGTGTAAAAATCATTGCATTCATTGCCTTTTCTGATTAAAAAGGCTCCGTTGGGTTCACCATCCAGAAACAAAGCTGCTTCTCTGTGTCCCATCACTCCGTGATACTCTTTTCCGTAAAACTCAGGTCTGTCCGGACAATTCTCGCAGATTAGACGCTTTGGCACCGGCGCCTCCATTTGGATACGATAAACTAAGAAGAATTGACAATAATTAGCTGTTACCCAAAAATTCTACAGGGGATTAGTTTTTCTGTGGGATTTCAATATTTGGCCTGGATAATACCCCTATGTTAGCCTCCAAAACATAAGCTATCTCTGTCGTGATATCACCATCGGTTCAGAGCTCTATCTCTAAAGAGATGACCAACAGACCGACATACAAAGATAATTAATAGACACTTTCTAATTTAGAATATGTAAGTACCTACTATTGTTCTAGCGAAGATTAGTTGGAAGGAAATCTACAACGGGAAATAAGTTTCGAAACAAGCATTCACTTACGTTCAGGTTTCCATATATTTTTTAAGTTATCCATGGTTTAGTTAAGGTGGTTGTACTTTTTTGAATAAGTATTACTTTTAACCTTATTGTCAAGGTGCACATAAAATAAGGAAACTATTGAGCCATACTCTGCAAATAAACGAGAAAACGTCATAATCAGATTATTATTTCGTAAACAACACAAATCAAACAAACACCGGAAACATTATTACAATTTTCTGAAATTCCATTCTACAATAAACATAAACGTCTGTCAACAAACGTAACGTCACCACAGACCAATAACATAATATAGTTTTTTTTTCTCTCTCGTCTGGCTTTACACTGATTAGCCAATGTCAAGTTTGTAGTTATAATTACAAGTTAGGGAAACTATATGTATATGAACTTCGTCTGTGCCGGCGCCCGCTAACATACGCGCGGCGCCTCTTTAGAGCGCTTCCCAGTTAGTTCCACCACCAATAAAGACAAAAACTGACCATTTTTAACAAAAAACACTCCAAAAAGGCACAACACGCGCGCCATCAAACGCGACCACAGACGAAGTCCCAACATATAGGATAACGTCACGCTCGAAAAATGCATTGACACTTGAAAGAGACACTGACAGATTAGGCAGTAACCCATCAACATCGATTTATACAGGAATCGATATTTTGAAGAATCGAAATCGATTCTTACTAGGTGTGAAATATTAAAATATTCTAACCAACTGATTCTTTGTGACTATTGTTACACAAAAGTATTATTCTGCATGGGCATGTAATTCTGTATCTAAGAGCTGAAGAATTATTCGACATTATAGATTTTTTGTTGAAAAGTAGCTTAGGTAGCAAATAGAAATAGGTTTGAACAGCTTGCGTGTGGTTACGTGTTATAAAGAACTACATACTTATTATTGTAAAAAAAAAACAATCTGGATGCCTTCACCTATTTGACAGTGCTAAACAAACTTTAGTGGTCACGTCAAAGCTCAATTTATTTGATTAAGCGGTATGCAGTTTATAAACATCTGACGTAAGAATGTTATAACTTAATCACCCTTAGAAATAGAAAGTTTTTTATTAAAATACTAGCTAATGCTCGCGACTTAGCTCGCGTGTATTAGGTTTTTAAAAAACCCGTGGGAACTTTTTGATTTTTCACGATAAAAATTAGCCTATGTAACTTTCCGCTAGACCTATGCAAAAAAATCATATCGATCCATTGCGCCGTTGCGACGTGATTGAAGGTCAAACCAACAAACCAATAAACCAACAAAAATCACATTTTCCGATTTATAATACGGGTAGGGATACTAGTGCCTTTGTAGCTGCTTTCCAGTGCTTTCCCTCTGAGAAGAACCAGCAAGAAACTCGGCAGTTGCTCTTAAGTAGTTAAAACCTTATTTAATATTTTTTAGTCTTGTAAATCAACGAATGATTCGCATTATTTTTAAATGGCTAAGCGATTCTGTTACTATATATCGAATTTTTCTAATAAATTGAGGCCGTATACACTTCATCGTATTCGTGAAAACACAATTTCGAAGTTGACGTCATAGTCATACCTACAAAATCATTACAAAATCCACTCCTTTGACTCGTATCGCATCGTACCTAATATACGAATCAAATTGAGTGCACTGTATAATGTGCAATGTGCACTTATAATAAAATTGTTAGTGCACATTTAATTAATTATGACGGCCACTTTGAATCGTAATTTTACGAATAGGAATGAGTGTGCAAACGCCATAAAATTGATCACGGAAAACTATAAAAATAAATAAACGACAAAGATTAAAAATATTTAATACTTCCATGATGCGGGTAATTTCCATTTTCATTGGCATTGATATTGGACGATGATAATGAAACTGTATAAATGGATGGACCTTCGGAACTCTTCCGAAAAGAATATTTATCACTTCGCGCTAGATTGAAGGCTCTTTATGATGGATAGGATGGATTTATAGGGGTAGAGAACTAGAGACTAGAGATATATCACTTCTATGATTAAAAAAACAGAGAGAACTTTTGGAGATATAGGTAAGTAAAACTTCTCAGAATTTAATTAGCACACAGTTCTTGAGATCTGAGTTGAGTGGAAATCATTGATCATGCGTATCTGAATTTCCTTAAGAATCTCTACTAAATAAGTACCATAATATTGTAGGAAGGAGAATAGTTTAAAGCCCTCTACTACCGGCAGGAGTAGATATGGATCCGATGCTCCCAGATTGTGGCAAATCGGCCCTGGGTCGTGTGTAGGGACCACTCTAGATTACTCCAATCTAGGTGCCTCCTAAATCGGCCCTGCCGCAGTGTCGTGAGTAGAAGCTTTAACAGAAATTCAAATTAAGCATTCTACTCACGACACTGCGGCAGAGCCGATTAAAAGTGAAAAGGTGGGGAGAATTCTAGATTGCCTCCTAAACATGTCGTGTGTAGGATCATATTTCTAGATAGGATCCTAAATCGCCTATCTACTTATAAAAGATATGCATCTGATATTTCCTAGATTGTGGCAACCCATATTAAGAGAGTAGGGACCACCCCAGATTGCTCCAATCTAGCTGCCTCTTAAATCGGCGCTACCGCAGTGTCGTGAGTAGAATGCTCAATCTAGCTGCCTCTTAAATCGGCGCTACCGCAGTGTCGTGAGTAGAATGCTCAATCTAGCTGCCTCTTAAATCGGCGCTACCGCAGTGTCGTGAGTAGAATGCTCAATCTAGCTGCCTCTTAAATCGGCGCTACCGCAGTGTCGTGAGTAGAATGCTCAATCTAGCTGCCTCTTAAATCGGCACTACCGCAGTGTCGTGAGTAGAATGCTCAATCTAGCTGCCTCTTAAATCGGCGCTACCGCAGTGTCGTGAGTAGAATGCTCAATCTAGCTGCCTCTTAAATCGGCGCTACCGCAGTGTCGTGAGTAGAATGCTCAATCTAGCTGCCTCTTAAATCGGTCCTACCCGACTAACGACACTGCGGCAGGGCCGATTAAGGAGGCAGCTAGATCAATGGAGCAATCTGGGGTGGTCCCTACACATATGCGTCTGCCGCTCAGTTCATTGAACGTGACCCGACACGACATGTTTAGGAGGCAATCTAGGATCGCTTGGCGCCACGGTCTGTATATGAATGTTGTTAGTAGCAAGTCAACCTAGACCTATTTTAACTAAACGCATTATCGTTCATCTTACCCCATGCTGATATAATGTATGCAAGGATAAACCACCAGCGGGACATTGTTTTACCTAAGGTGCAATTTTGTTAAAAACTACTAAACCGTTATTATCCCTTTCTAAAGTTCGATGTACAATATTTCCTACCAAGCACTGTAATAACTAATAATAATATGTAGGCATAGCCCGAACAAAGTCGGAGCGAATTTTCAGTACTAATCGGATATCAGATATAAGTTGATAAAAAATAACTCAATTTATAATCATTTATAGATCAATCATAGATTTGATAGAAAATGTGGGTCACAGGACACATATTTGATAACTAGTTAATATCTTAGCTGTAATAGACAGCTAACTAATAAAACGTTGACAAAAGATAACTAAACGCTTCAGCGTCCGCTGCATAAAGGGCACAACCTTAAACGCTGAAGGTGTATAAAAAGAAAACGTTGAAAACATTACATAGTTATATTATTGAAGCCATCCAGTAGTGTCTAACACCTAGGAGAAATAAAATGGCTCTTAAATATATTACAGTGTTATTTACCATTAGTTTGATTCACAGTGGTCAGTGTTGGATGCTCAACGATATTACGCCGAGGAGAATCCAAGATTATCAAGAGAATTATCTTGATAATTCTCTCGAAATAGATTATGGACATTTAACTCCAGAAGAATTGGCAAGGCTTAAATTCAGCTTAATCTATCCAGGTTAATGTTTATTAAGTTTTAGTTAAGCGGTGACAGCCTAGTGGGGTCCGGGGTTCGATCCAGCGGGCACGCAATTCTATCTTTTCGGTGTTATGTCCGTTTTAAACCGAATAAATCACTTGCTTTAACGGTAAAGGAAAACATCGTGAGGAAACCTGCATGCCTGAGAGTTCTCCATAGTGTTCTCAATAGTGTGTGAAGTCTGCCAATCTACACTTGATCAGCTTGGTAGACTCTGGCCTAAACCCTTCTCATTCTGAGAGGAGACCCGTGCTCAGTAGTAGGCTGGCGACGGGTTGGTGATGATGATGATGATGATGATACAATTTTGGTTCTTGTTGTCAAAGTCAAGGACAATAAATGTAGACTGTATACATAAGTAGTAACCAATAGTGTAGCTGTATATAAATGTGCTATGTGTTATTATTTAATGTTAACTAATACGACAACGTAGGTCAATGGCAGTATCATCCTCACAGGTTTATATAAAAACCTTTACTTGAAAGGGTCCAGTTTAAGAAATTAGACCTAGTAAGGATTATAACTCACAAATTAGTCGATACTAGAGCTAATTTCTTAAAATGTGTGAACTTGCTGTTTGTTGGTGTACCGAAAAATAGTAAATAAATTGAGCGTAGCGAAAAAATTGTAAGTCTATGAAATAAATAAATAAATATTAGTATAATAGTTATCTAATTATAAACGTTCGTTTCTCATCAATTGAACGAAACCAGTATTGAAATGCAGAAGTTTAGTTTTTACCAACATTTTTTTATGTAAGTATGGTTAAAACTTTTTATTAAGTTATCGAGGAAAGAAAGTTGAGGAGTTCCAGCCTGCATCTCAGTTAATAGGTATTCAACAAATCTTCAAGATGAAACTTAGGTACCTGACAGTATAACTATATAACTATTGAAAAGTAGATGCATAATAATAGTTTTTGCTTAAGATTTGGAGTTATGGAGTACCTAAATATTCATTCGTTTGTGCTCTATATCGATAATAGTGCTCCCTCTAAAAATTTATATTCTCCTTAAAATTTTCTGTTTAATATGTGAGTAAAGAAATCGACCAATCACAGTTTTATTATAATAAATAGTGTCTAAGCAGATTCTTAATCTTGGTAGAGTCATGAATACGTAAAGTGTAACTTGAAAATTGATTCGATTGGTTGATGAATGGTGGGTGCAAGCGATTGGTTGGTCAGTCGGCGAGGGTGCACGCAATTAATCGATTAGTTGGCCTTTATTTCTCGCATTTGCCAATTTTCCGCACCCGCTCAGTATGTAAGTTGTTTTCCGAGCACTATTATAGTTTGCACCACAAAACACAAATGACAGGTTACAGAAAAGAAAACCAACAAAAATGTTTATACCAAAAGGCGGTCTTATTGCTAAATATCGACATATACTTATATCTCACAATAAAGAGGTTCACAGGAGACAGTTCACAATATCGCGAGATAGATTATAATCTAACCGTATTTACAAATTCACGGTGACATAATATATAATAAACATAAATACTAATAGCGTAATAGCTAAATAAACTATATCAGTACCTAATTATTTTGCGATAGGCTCGGGATTAGCTAGTAAATCAAATAGGTACGAGATTATTATTTTTCATTATGACTATCCTCAACATTCAGGAACAAAGTGGTGTGGACCGGGAAACGTGGCAGAAAACTACGACGACCTGGGACCATCGCAAGAGGCCGACGCGTGCTGCAGGGACCACGATAACTGCCCCGACTACATCGCAGCTGGCGAGTCTAAGCACAATCTCACCAACAAAACTTTTTTCACAAGGTATGGGTTATGGCTTTTCTAGCCACGACAACGCATTGGGGGACTACCTTACCAAGGTCTCTACGTACCTCTGATCCGAATCCGAGAATTCTCGATCAAGAAGTATTACCTATCTACTATTTATATGAGGGATCGTTCAATGGGGGTTCAAGTGTACTTAAATTGTTAAAATTCGGCAGCCACAGTTTATTTATGGCGATTGCAAAATCAGCCCATAAACAAAATAAACAAAATCAAGTTCTGCCGTTCCGGCAGTCCCTCCCGCATCTCGCCCCTGTCATCTCGCATTGTTGCTCTTCTGGCTAACTGTAATATGTTGTGTTTATGGAGAACTCCTCATGAGGTATGTTGGTTCCTCCTCACGATGTTTTCCTTCTAACTCTGAAATGTTAGAGAAGCGTGCACGGGATCTAACCTCCCGTCTTCGAGACCGATATCTTAACCACTAGGCTATCACCCCTATTCCGTTGTGCGACTGCATGATAGGTTATCTCTTGTTAACTGTGCTATTTACCAGTAGGTAAGTTAACATTGAAATAACTTCCTCGAATCATTGAATTAACTCGGAAGTATTTCGACTAGGTAGGCATATATATGCCAGTAAATAAAGACCTAGGTCTAACAACAGGTTAGGTTGCTCTTCCACTAGAGATATGCTACTTAGGATGAATAGCGTCATTTTCTATGCTTAGGTTACTCTGGCAGGGCGGTTGAGGGGTCGTTATGGTCGTTATTTACACCACGAGAACAAAGGTGTCGGACTATTTTGTCTCTTTTTATTTGACTACGACAAAGCCAAAACGAAGGGATATGATTTTAGTAGTTTGTGTATGTGTGTAGGTTTGTATTTTTGTCTGTCACCGTAGCGCCTAAACTATTCAGCTGATTTTGATAAGTGAGGTGTCAATCGATTCGTTATTATTATCCGGATGACATACTAGTCTATATTTTATACGACAAAAATCAACCTCACTGATGTTACATCCAAAACAGTGGAAGTATCCAAAAAAATTTATTTTGCTATTGTAACGAGCAGGATTTTTTTTATAGTCTTTATTTTAAGGAGTTTTTTCCTTTCGAAATATGTCACTCCGTAAGGCATCTATATTTATTAAACCACCTACTTTCGTAAGGCCTTCTTGTATATCCGTAACAGAGCCCTAACCTCATCTGACAGAGGTTGGGATAGGGCGCCGTTACAGTAGCCAATCTGGCGAAGCATCGTGTGAATACCTCCCATCTCTCCACCTCGTTACGAACACATTCCACTAATAAGTGGTGTACGTCCTCCGGTCTATCACAATCGGGGCAGTTAGGTGATACGACTTTTATCATTAAGAAACCAAAATTTAGCGGAATTGTGTCCGGAACGAATGCGCATTAATACATTTAATGCGCATTAAATGCACAGAATCCTTTCTTTTTAAAGAACAGTTGCTAACCCAAGTTGTAAGAGGCTCCAACTGAATCGTACGATACCAGATACCTTTGTCTCTCGAACGTCGGTCAAAGTATTCATTCCATACCTTATCTCTTAACATATTTGTACAGTCTGTATAAAAAGGAAGTACTTGTGAAAAATCTCCTTCGTACGTTGCTATATCAGCGAGCTGGTCCGCCTTATCATTTCCGTGTATGCCTATGTGAAATGGAATCCACTGAATTTTTATATTTTTATTTTGAGACCTGAGTTTTAGAATTATTTTTATAAATTCGTAAGCCCTCGAAAAGTCGACTGAGCATCTAGCAAGATGTTGAAGCACGCTTTTAGAGTCGGTTAAAATCACAAAATCAAATGATATAAGACTATAGGATAGAGCTTCTAAATACCAGCTTCAATTTGGAATTCGGACCCTATACAGCTACATACATATACAGCTGGGGATCAAACAAGGCTGCACCAGAATTACTCTGATTTTTCCACTCAGTTCGCGGGTAGTAATCGGCATTTAGTGCTGTTTAACTTTATATTATGCTCGCCCGTCTTCACTGTTCATACATACATACACGTGTAGAAACAAAAATTATACACTGTGCTAATAGTAATCTCAAGATTCTTGAGGAAACTCATAAAAGTCATGTAATTAAGTTTTTATCATAATAAATTGACAGAAACGACTAACAATATGAAGGAAGGACGTAATTTGTATCCCGTATAACTCTACTAATTGCCTATGTTGATTAAATATGTGCTCACCTAAGGTGAATACTTTACATTGACCTCTAGGCATACTACGCTGATCTGAATTCTGAAACTGAGGCATATGGCTAAGCATTGTACGAAAACAGATCACAGCCGGGTTTGTCGTATTCCTTATATTATATTCCGTAGGTAGTATTATAGTCCGTACTGTGCTAGGAGTAGGTATGAACCACAGGTATGAACATAGTGCAAAGGGTGAGTTTGAACCTCCAATCTTTCAGATTTCAGTCCGTTCCTTTAACCGTTGAGCTATTGAGTATTTAGCTAATTAAGATAATGAATATTTTAACAGAAATCTGGAAAACCGCAGACATAGATATTAGTTTCTAGAATATGTCTGCACATGGACTTTGGTTGCTTAATATTCAAATGAAATTGGAACTACGATTGTATGAAACGAGTGACGGAGAGAGCCCTCTTAAGAGGGGTTGGGAATTTTGCAAACATATTCTAGAAACTAATATCTATGTCTTTGGTTTTCCAGATTTCTGTTAAAATATTCGGTTTCAAAGTTACGCGGTCTTAAAAATTTTCATACAAATCTTTGAGCCCCCGTAATTTTAAAACTACATATTTTTAGAAAAATCTAAAACACCACAGACACAGATATTAGTTTCTAGAATATGTCTGCAAAATTTCATGGACTTTGGTTGCTTCATATTCAAATGAAATTGGAACTACGTTTGTATGAAGCGAGTGACGGAGAGACCCGTCTTAAACCTCAAATGTTGTGTCATTGTGTGTTATCATTTATCATTTCATGTATAATTATGTTTCTTTTTATAACTTGTTATTTTTTAACCTACCTGATAAAGAGATCGTTTACATGGTGTAGAAACCTTAACATTGCCCTTATCAGTAATCACTTATTATATCATTATACAGGGTGTAACCAAAACGCTAGCAAAAACTTAGCGTTATTATTGTATTATCTTAACACAATCCAATACCAATAACCATTTGCCTTATCTTGTAGTTTTAGTGATTTTGTATTTTTCAAACCCGCATTGTATAGCGTGAAAAACTCGGGTCAATGCCCCACCTACGTGGGGCATTGACCAGAGACCAGAAATTAATTAAAGTATCGACTATTCTCACAAATTAGTCGATACTTTAATTAATTTTTTAAACTGGGCCTTTTCAAGTAAAGATTTTTATATAAACCTGTGAGGATGATACTGCCACTGTCGGAATCAGAATGCCATAAGCCTACGTTGTCGTATTAGTTTACAAATTGTGAAAAACCAAATTAAATTTGAATTTCGCGGGCAAGCCGGTCTCATGCCCCTTAACTAGTAGTCATCATCCCTATTACACCCTCTTTCTTGGTAATCTATATAAAATTTGAATACAACATAATATTTTTGAGTGATGTATTTTACAGGTTGCACTGCGATTGCGACGAGGACTTCCGCCAATGCTTGCAGAAAGCAGAGACGGAAACCTCGGCTACGATCGGCTACATGTACTTCAATGTGATTGGATCAAAGTGCTACAGAAATGATTACTTAATCACAGGCTGTAAAACAGGAGGAGGGTAAGTAGGGGTAACATTTAAAAGAGTAAAGTGCTTATGAGTAGTAAATTCTTCATATCCATACTTAATATTATAAATGCGAAAGTATGTCTATGTCTGTCTGCTAGCTTTTCACGGTCCGTCCGTTTAACGGGTTTTGACGAAAGGTACAGAGATAGCTTGCATTCCAGGGATGGACATAGGCTAGGTACTTTTCATCCCGCAAAATCAAATAATTTCCCCTATGATTTTTAAAAAGATATCCGTTTAACCAATTTCTACGAAATTTGGTATAGAGATAGCTTGCTTGCATCCCGGGGAACTAGCCTAAGTTACTTTTTATCCCGGAAAATCAAAGGGTTTCCATGGAACTTAAGTATAGAAAACCTAAATCTACAAGGGCGAAACCGCGGGAATCATCTAGTCACTTTGTATGTATAATAAATGTATAAAGCAATAATGTAGCAATAATAACCTACTTCGTTGCTAGACCCTGTATGTTTTTTCATAGCACTTCGACGGGGAAGGGTATATAAGAGCACAAAATACCTAAAAGTTTAGAGTGCGACCTTATTATTGCTTCTACGCGAAGCTGTACTTAGCTGCAAAATTTCATGGTGTTACCCACTAAATAGAACTGTCAGTAATTAGCCTACAGAAATTGGTTTAATGGCGCTCATTAAGGAGGCCTATGCCCAACAGTGGAAGGGAAGTATGTACACAGGATAATTCGGTGAAGAAGATGATGAGGATAATGATAAACAGTGATGTAAAGCAACAAATTCATATTTTTAAACATATTTTCAGATGGCTGAACACGAAATGCGTTGAATACGAATACGATACAAGCAGCGAGAAAACTTACCAGTGGTTTGACGTGCCCAGCTTTAACTCGGCTAGACGTAGCACGACGCTAGCACGTACTAGAATATTAAATTCAAGACGGTAGGAACAGTCAGTTAGTTTATCGGAATTAAAACAAAGACATTAGCAACATTCAAAGTCACAGATAATATAGAAATACAGTATCTGTAAGCATACAGGTGTTAGTTTTTAGTGTTCGAAGCTTAAAATACGTGTGATAATGTACATGTTATAAGTACCTAGTTGAAAGTACTGAATGTATTTTCATATTTTCAATCAAGCAAGCTGTTTCAATCTGGTCAAATCTCGCCGGGACAACAAAGTGATGTCCAATTTTTGTCGCAACGATAGATAAGGAAATAACCAGATAACGTCACCAGAACGCATTCACGTTGATATAATATGGCAGGACACAAGTAAGAGGACAGTATTGTGTAAATCCGATGTTTATTTTGAAATTCAGGACAAAGTTTACACTGAATTTCAGAGCTTATCAGGGTATTTATGTTTTCAAAATATATTTAATTTGTAAAAAAATTCAACTTTAATTCTTGATCTGCCCCACGTTGGGTGCCAAACAGTATTGTAACAGATGTCCGCTTCGTGGATGGGGATGGTCCAATATTTTCTTGATGAGAAAACTATGATGATGATGAAAATGAGAAAACTGCAGAAAAAGTTTGATTCGGCATTTATCCTACCAAAGAGCATCTCGTTTCAGCTGAAGTGAAATGTCCAGCATATTTTTTCGGTTGTTTTCCTCATCCTCCCCCTGGTTTAGAACAGCTACCAAAGCATAGCTGCTTGTCACGAAGACTCTTGGGTCTGAGGTGTTCGAGTTGCCTGAACAACCAGCGGCCCCACGTTGGGCGCCAAAATTGTAACGGTTGTCCGGTTCTTGGATGGGGACGGTCCAATATTTTTTTAAGTGTTAAAGGTATAGTTTTCCCGTTTGTACTAAGAATGTTATGTACTTAAATAGGTATTTAATCTGTTATAATGTTATTGTTAAAATATTTATTTGTATTGTTTGTGTTGTTAGGTATTTATTAATGGTTTGTATTCCTTGTGTGGAACAGTTTAAATGTAAAAATACATAAAATATTGATTTGTATTGGTTGTGTTTCTACTTCTTATTGGTTTGTATCCTTGTGTGGAATAATTTGGATATAAAAATACATAAAATAAAGAAGCGGCATTTGTATCGTTTATTTTATCGCAGCGTATTGGTACATTGTTAAAGGTTTATTTTATTATAGATGCCATAATTCATTAAGTATAATATACAACTCTTCATATTAAATTATGCATTCATGATTGCACGATTAATATACAATAATTATTTATATTTCGTATAAATAACCATACACATAGGTACATGTGATAAAAGATATGGATACAGATCGTACAGATTTATAACAATGTATAAACAAGTGAACAACTTGGAACGCTGTTAGACATAACACTAGAATATTTAATTATAGAAAACCTCAAATATTCAGGTTATACATTTTTAGGTAGATATGTAGCCTGGAGCATAGCTAACGTCCGTAATGGTAACGATTATGTACAACCGTTGTAACATATTATATGAATCGGGCTTTCCATGATGCGAGCGATGCGATCTGTTAATATTGCACGATAATAATAAAAAGTGGCGATTGTCTCTTAGTAACAATGTTTATACTGAACATTTTTTAACAATGAAAACCGCTATTTTATTCAAATGTATCGTGAAAAAGATTTGGAAAAAAATATGGTTTAACTTCTTATTTATTTCCCAACGTAAGTATAGTTACCTTACAATTTATACAGATATTGAAATCTTACGTTTATTTAGCACAAAATTTTAAAACCACGTTTCTACCGACTTAATCTTAAAAGAATTTTTTATCAAATGATCCTACAGTATTCAAATAGATTTTTAAGATTGTTACAAGAAAGTGACAGTTTAGATAATTAATTAATGGGTAACACCTAACAATTTTTTCTCAAATTTAAAAAATGTGCCTCGCATCGCTTGCAATGGTATCCGCCTCTTACAATTGTGGAATAAACAGCACGACTAAACATTTTAAATATGAATGGTTATTACTAAGAGAGCAAGCTAACTGTATTTATTTATACGTGAAAAGATTTAAATATTTAATGTCGTTGGATACAAAGTCATTATAAGGACTTAATAGAGAATCCCTTGTACGAAGTGAGCATTGAAATAGCCTACAGTTCAAGCAACCTTACCGAATATGTACAACAACGACTTTAGAAGTATTTTTTTAGTAAATGTACGCGATGCGGTAACCTTCATGCCTATCCTATTATTGCCAAGTCTAGATTGGCTGCAAGGACTCTGCAGGCTGTAGCATCGGGCAATTTTTGATAGTCTTAATAAAAGTTGAATTAAAAATAGGGTTAGGTTACCCTAACCCTATTTCTACTTAGATAATTATAGATTATCTTTTTGACTCATACTTATTTCATTTTCTCAATCCTTTGATTAATAAAACACGTCTCATTATAATCTTTATAAGGTTAACGGTTCTTTAAATTAAAATATATAATGTACTATAATATAATAATGATACATACAATAAATTGAAATATCTATTCCACTGAACATTTAAGTACAAATAGTTTTTATAATTTTTATGATAGTGTTTTTACCAACACTTCAAGGAAATTTCTAAATAATTTTTAAATAAATGTCAAATATTGCGAAAGAACACGCAGGTTCGATTCCTGCCGGTATTGCAATTTTGGATATGTATTTAAAAATTATATTTTACTTTAGTGATTAAAATAACAGAATCGTTAGTAAAAGTAAGGTAATCTGACGACTAGAATTCGATACCTGTATTCATGCACACGAGTCCTTTCGGCTAATCTAGATGAGGCTTAAAACCACTCGTTGCAAAGATATCCATTGCTATAACGATATTTTAGAATTACCTGACTCCAAATCAATCATCTAAGTTCTTACGCAAATTAGGATCATCTTGATTATCCTGAATATTAAAGGTATGGCTTGTGTAATACCAATAAGTTAACTTTAGAGTAAACTGGTTTTTGGAATCGACGTATGCACTAAACATTCTTACGATCAATATACGAAACGCAAAACGTCTGTCTGCGTTACTTAGGAACAAATGGTAGAACAGTTGGTCCGTATTTGCACTATTTTCAAGACTAATATCTACTATTATTGTCATTTAACCATTTTCCGCTTTCGATTTGAGTTATGAGTACGAAACTATGAAGTTTGAAACTATAACTAGGAAAGAGTAACTAGTAATTTATGAACTTTAAATAAAGGTTTGAACTGGACGAGCCACAATTTATTACTAAATACTAAGTTTGAAATGAGTTCAGCATAAAATTAATGCACTTGGTACATGAAAGTGAATTATTTGTATGATGCAGATTGCAAAACGAAATTTGATTTTTGGACCTTTTTTGACTCAAATTTTAAAATATGATATTTTGCAAGATTTCTAATGTTGACGCAATGGATATAAGGGTGCCTTATTGAAGTCTAAAATTAGGACAGACTTCAAATAGTTCAATTAGAAGAACTTCTATTTGAACTACTAAGACAGGTATATTATTATTTTAGGTATCGACAAATAAAGCAATGGTTATTTTGAAAGGAGTGGTTAAGACTTGGATGATCGTCGAGCAATAGTAATCAATATTTCTTGAAAAATATTAAAAAATTAAATTTAGATATTATTTAAAAAATTGTAGGGCTTCGTAAAAGATAATAATAGGTGTTTTATTATAATATGGTTTTTTTCAGCCATAAGATCCTAGTTCTGTACCCTAAAACGAATGTCTACTATTCTTTGTCGATTAATATTGCAAGATGATTTCTTTAGCATTATGCTTTGAAATATATTTTACAATAAATATAATTATATACGAATTTTAAAATAATAGAACTCTCATGCAAGCAGTCTTTTAGTGGCTCGATACATTTATGGCCTTGCAATAATTTATGTTCAAATTTTAGTTTATTTAGCAGAAGATAAGAAAAACTGTGATTTTAACATCACTTTAAACAAGTTTAAATCCGTCGTAGACGTAGCTATAGCATGATATAATATTATAACTTCCTGTGTGGACATATATTAAGATACATATCGCAGAAGGTATATCGTAAAATGATTTACTGACATTTATATTGATATAGGTACATATATATTATAGCTACCTCCGCGACGTTAAGGTGCATGGGACGGGTCTGCCCGCGAAATTCAAATTTAATTTGGTTTTTCGCAATTTGTAAATTAATACGACAAAGTAGGCTTGCGGCATTCTAATTCCGACAATGGCAGTGTCGTTTTCACAGGATTACATAAAAATCTATACTTAAAAGTGTTCAGTTTAAGAAATTAGTCAAAATAATCAGTATATGATATGAGTTACTCACAAAGTCGATACTATAACTAATTTCTTAAACTGGACCCTTTCAAGTAAAGATTTTTATATTAACCTGTGAGGATGATATTGGCGCAATTAAAGTACCATAAGCCTACTTTGTCGTATTAGTTTACAAATTGCGAAAAACCAAATTTGAATTTCGCGGGCAGACGCGTCCCATGGACCTTAAGAAGTTTACCTGTCATCTACTATGAGTTTGATGTGTTGTACCCACAGTTTCGTCTATAAAGATCATTAGTTTCTAAAAATATCTGACAAATCATCAATTATTATTATAAAAACAGCACGAAATGTGGCTTGGTTTATACAAAAATTGCTAGGTAGGTACAATACTTTAAGAGGGCTCTCTCCGTCACTCGTTTCCACTCGTTTCATACAATCGTAGTTCCAATTTCATTTGAATATTATGCAACCTAAGTCCATGAAATTTTGCAGACATATTCTAGAAACTAATATCTATGTCTGTGGTTTTCCAGATTTCTGTTTAAATATTCGGTTTCAAAGTTACGCGGTCTTAAAATTTTCATACAAATCTTGGAGCCCCTGTAATTTTAAAACTACATATTTTTAGAAAAATCTAAAACACCACAGACACAGATATTAGTTTCTAGAATATGTCTGCAAAATTTCATGGACTTTGGTTGCTTAATATTCAAATGAAATTGGAACTACGATTGTATGAAACGAGTGGAAACGAGTGACGGAGAGAGCCCTGTTAATTATTTGTGTTATCTTAAAGCGGTTTTATCTTTAACCAAATTTTAGATTTCTCCGCTTATTACATTTTGATATGATCACGCGTGAATTTTGACAAAGAAATTCAAAACGGATTTCGGAAATAGGTACTATGTGATAAATGACAAAATCCGTTAAAGTTATATATGTATTAATGAAATAGATGTTAACACGTGTCTACTATCACAGAATATTTTATTTTCGAAAAAACGGAGAGTTTTATGTAGGCATACAGTGAATTAATTTAATGCTCTTACAGAATATCCTTAGATACAAAGGTACTTATCAAGTAGGATGGTGTAATCGGTGTTGAACTGTAATCTTATAACAGGCACCTATGTTACATTAAGATGTAGGTACGTAGGTACGTACACTGTCAATTATATTATTGTTATTAACACAACTTATTGAATCGAGAACATTGAATAGAATGTAACATTCGTTAAGATTTATTTTAAAATATATGTAAAATTTGCAAGTCAATATTCAACATTATTATAAACATTTGAAACAGGTAATCATGATCACTCACACTTCCGCATGCTTATTGCCAAGTTGATTTCGGGTAGGTATCGGATACAGTTCTGCAAGGACGGTTGCAGCTTCGAATACGAGTAACCACAAAAGATGGGCCAATCGATTTTTTACTCGTGTATAGCTGTTGTCTTAGTACGCCGTTAAAAAATATGTTCACTTACGTTGCCAGACTAAGAACGTCTATTTTATTTGATAAGGGAACTGATATCTAGCGATTAACAACGTAAAGGAAAACGATTGCAATCCAACCTTTCGAAGTAAAAGTTAGAGTGCATAAATAAAGATGATTCGTACTTATATACGACGAAAAAAATACAAAGCCAACTATTGTGGAGGATCATCGCATGCAGGTTAGTTTCCGTAGAATGATAAACCAATGCAGACTTGCTGAGCTTTGAGCTTGAGCTCAATGAGCCTCCACAACACAATTGTATATAACTAACCTAACAGACGGGCACAGGTCCGAAATATAGAAAACGTTACACATAACTATAACATGGGTGTTTAATCATCAACCGTGCGTACTATCGAGACCACTAAATATTTGAATATTCGCTAAACTGTGCGTTTATTGAATCTTTAATTTTTAATTATTTACAAACTTTTCTTACATTAGGGTTAAGGGTAAATCGAATGGCCTAGAGTAGAAAAATTCAATACACAACTCGGCCAAATTAAACAGCCGACAGAGAAACAGCATCAGAACCCTGCGCTCAGGCGTAGGTACATAAAAGGAGTCGCATTCACTCACAAAAGGTTGGAGGCCCTAGAGGCCGTGCCGACATTATTTGCCGCCGAGGCCGAACTTCATGAAGATGAGCTCCTTGCCCTTGCTGAGGATGTCGCCGCCGGGCGCGGTCATCTCGCTGAACTTCTGCATGAGGTTGGGCTGCGACGTGGGCGGCTGCTGCTGCGCCGGCGTGGCGGGCTGCGCCGTGGGCGCGGGCACCACGGCCGGCCCGCCGCGCCGCGCCGGCGACGTGCTCACGGCCGTGGTGGTGCCCACGGGCGGCATGGCCAGCGTGGCCGCGGAGCCGGGCGACTGCGCGGTGGGCGTGCTCACGTTACCAGCGCTCGTGCGCGCGGTGCTCGTCTGCGGCGCGCTCACCGCGCCTCTCGCCCTCGCCTGCTGCTCACACAGTCAAACGAGCTCTTAAAATTAGTCGGTTCGGGGAGCAAACCCGTGAAATGTGGATGACTCTGAATTATGGTCTCGAATGAAACTAGCGTCTTAATTAAATGCAAACTTGTTTCGATGCAGTTTTATGAAAACTAGCGAATTAAATTGATTCGTTACGTTATATTTTCTACAGAATGTAAGTGGGTAGGTAGGTAGGTACATCGCAAAACTATAGAACTTTTAACTATTTAAGAAATTAGTTTCTCTAATAATATGTATAAACACAGGAGTTTTTAGGTTAGGGACTCATGGAATAAATTAATTTTGAACGAATTAACAAGTTGCTTCCATTATTTATTAGATATTGAATGTAGGTACATAATACTTATTATACATGCAAAAAATATTTGCGAAATACATTATCATTGCAATTTTATTCATGCACTGCCATACACTAAAGCAAGTTTATATACAAACAAATATTTATTTATCATGTACACAAATGCAGAAATTGTTTTTTATACATTGTTCTACATTTCTTGTGTAGATAATAAGTGAAATCGTATACAGTAAGTAGGTTTTCAGAAATATCATGCCTTGAAAAAAATATGTAGGTAGTTACAAAAAAGAATTACTATTAAACTAAACGATTACGCCTAAATAAATACATAATATTCTATGTACGCTACAAAGTATTTTTTTTCATGATGTATGCAGTCTTTATCTCATCTATATGTTGTAGTATGATGTATCTTACATGAACGTAATCGTCTAGTTATGGACCACATTCACAGGCTTCAGAGACGTCATCGACTTTACGGTGAATGGGTAATGGTATATCTGATGTACGTGAAGTATACGCCAGTGTTGTTCTGTACTAGTTCTGTATGATATGGTCCAGTATGACATGATATCTAATGTGTAAAATCTCGATGACTCGTCCAAATGTTCTTTGGACTGAAACATTAAGGACTATACGCCCTCTCGCTATACACTGGGCGTTAATGAAACGTAATGTAATAAAAGAGAAGAAAATAAAAGAGAAACAGTGAAAACAAATCTAAAAATATGAAGTGGTAGACGAACTAAAGAAAACGACTAGCATCCTTGCATAATCTGAAATTATTCTCGTGGGGTCAAACTGTATAAACGGTAATTTTTTACCTGAGAATTCGCCTGTTCTGGATTACTGGCGCATGTGTTGTGGTCTAACTGAGAAGGGGGAAGAGGGCAGGCATCTAGCAAACAGACAATACACACAACATATATAGTGACCACAGACAACCACTCGAATCTTGGATCACACCTCACGCACATCGTGGACTCTGTGCAATGCTATGTTGCGTGTATTAGACCAGCCTACCTTGCGTGAGCTAATGTGACAGCTATCTCGAGAAAACATAGGGAAGTTGTGACAAAACAAAAACAGAAAGGACAGTCAGAAAGATAATGCAGACGAAAAGAAAATAAAGTTGCCCTCAAAGTATTGCTGAAACGTTAAAAAGGAGTTTGGTTATTTGACTTTCGTGTTTCGTTGAGGTTTTCGCGTGTGGGACTTCGATGTCTGTGACTGTGTAATCCAAGATAGTGTTATCAGCATAGTGTACACCAAGAGTCTTTGTGCTCCGTGGATTGCAACCGGACTCGCGATACTGTCGCTTCGACATTCAGGCCCGAACGTGTTCATTCAAAACTCATCGTTCCGAATGTTTCAGTAAATAGGTACATAAAGTTGGACCAAACATTCACTACGATCAGGTAACTACGGTGACCAGTTCTTACACATTAAAACCAAGAAAACTCGCAAAGCGAGTCCCGTAGCAATCTTAAGACCGTGTACAGAGAAGATGATAGAAGTTACCAGAGCGAAATAGCGAGCGTCTTTCAGTAGTCACACAGCAAGTCCAAGGTGCAAACATGAAACACTCAAAGCTCTTAGTGATCAGAATTAACCGATCGTCAGCTGGACTTACCTAAACGGTTTTAATAGTATTTTTTTTTTTACTAACAGGGAAAGTAACTATGACAGCGAATATTGAAAAGCCGTTCGCGGCTCTACACAGTACATTACACGATAGGTGAGATGAGAGTTTTACCTGTTTTTCGATGGTGGTTCCTCGGCGCAGGGGCGACGTTGTCCCGGGGCGGCGGGGGCGGGCCGCGCGCGCCGGGCCCACAGGGCGCGCCTCGGCCGCGGCCTTGCCCTCCCCCGGGGATTGTGCCCGGGTTTACCATTCTACCGCCCGGTACTCCAACGCCTATGCAAAAAACGTCACCAATGTTCTTTACAATTATATTCCCCGTCTGCCGTGATAATCGAGAAGGCAGTAAGTCTAATTTTTAGGGTACCATACCCAAAGGGTACCATTAGGAGTTAGGACCCCATAACTAAAGGTCGTAGCTCACTTACACGATACCGCTCCCGCGCGGTAAAAGAATAAACGTTCAAATATGCGCTTAAAGTCGTACTTTGTACGTACATTTTACAGTGACAACATACGATTGCAAACAAAGCGCAGCAAGCGAGCTTGTCGCAATCTAAAAGACTCTATCTAATGAATCGTAAAAGCACAGTTTTACGATGTATAACTGTAGTAATAGAGTTGAAATTTTCACAGAATGTGTATCTCTATTGCCGGTATAACAACTAATAATAAAACTTTCAAAATGGCCGCCCTAGAAATTTAAAAAATTAAAAAGTGTTATTTCTTGTACAATGGTACGGAACCTTTCATGTGTAGGTATATCCGACTCTGATCGAAATTTTGTTTTGTAAATTACATAATTTCTTATTATAGCAATGCAAAATTTTTCACGGTTAGAAATGATAAAGCTCGGCATACATAGGTTTACATAAAACTAGTGGTTCGCCCCGAACTAATACCTCACGTCCTAAAATTAGGAAGAAAAAAAAGATAGATAACCTTGACTAGGCTGACTGCCCGGTCCGTACTGGTCTGTGGCTTCCGCGAGGAAGTTACTCGGCACCAGGCCTCTAACACCATCGATCTCGGCCATGAAGAATCCATCATCGTCCATATCTCCGTACACATGGATAATTTGCCCTGTTTGAAAGCTCAGCTCCGCCTGGAATAAAAAGAAAATTTGAAGATATACTATGATACCATGTTATTTCTTACGTCCACTTTGTGTTTTGGTTTCTTGTTTCTATTGTCATAGTTTGAGAACGAAAACATCGATGAGGAAGAATTTAACTTTACATAAATACTAGCCAAGTTAATAGTACTATACCAGGAACCTTCGTGTGTCAACAACAATTGTACAAAGTTTCAACTCAATCAGAAGACCGATGTGCAAACGCATAGGCATTTTCACAATCAAGTAATTTCATTCAAATATATAGGAATCATCTAAATAATTAATTATATTAGCCAGTGCAGCAGTAATACAATATGTAAATTAATAGATTGTAAAATTATTTTGACGATTGAAAAGTTTATTTGAATAAGAATATATTCTATTTTAATCTAGGTATTTTTAAGTAGGTACCTACCTACCAAAATAATATAAGGTAAACTCAAGGCCAAAACAGTTTTGTTTAAAGTAAACTAGAAAACAGTTTCTTATCCGACTTACATCAGCATCAACGTTAGGACTGAGCTCCTGTGGGTCGTAGTCGTAAAGGGCGACCATTCTTCGAACAGGCTGGTTGGCGTACGCGTCCGTCCATCTGTCCCGGGGCTTGGCGGTGGTCTGTCCTGTGGCTTCTTGTTCTGAAACCTCAGCAACCATGTTATGGGGAACATAGCCTCGACGACCACGGCTCTCACCCCAGTAGAATCCATCGGCGTCTTTGTCACCCCAAACCTGACGAAGGAAAACAAAAAAAGTCAAGAGACAATAATTCTCGAATCCCTTCGGGGAAGGAGAAAGCGTAGTCGGCCGTAAAAAGTCATCTAACGGAGTTCGCAAGGATGACAGCGTAAGGATTTTTTCGAAAATAAAATATAGCCTACGTAGCTTTCTAGTTGTGAAAGAATTTTCAAAATCGGTTCAGTAGTTCCAGAGATTACCCCCTACAAACAAACTTACAAAGTTTATTTCTTTATAGTATTCTTTATTTGTATAGAAGTGTAGAATAAAGATAAAGCTTCATTAGAAAATCCAGATACGTGTACAATTCTAACCTTTATAATGTCTCCATCGCTAAATGGTAGTTCTTCATCACAACTTTCAGGGTTAGGACTCATAGTTGCTGGATCGTAGTCAAATAGCGCCATGAAATACCGACACCTCTTGGTTGGTGGGTGCCCCTGCTGAGGACGTTGGCCAGGTTGAGGACCTCTGGGCCCCATCGGAGGCGCACCTCGCGGGCCATACTGAGGCATTTGACCTTGTTGGCCTTGCTGCATTTGCTGCATTTGTTGCATTTGTTGCTGCTGTAAGAAGAAACGGGCATTGTGCGGATTTTTCTACTGTCGCCTGCCATAACAAAATTATAATTACAATATTTAGTAAGTACCTAATACGCCACAAAACTGAAATACAGGCATAAAATATTTTTACAAGAAAAATGAAAAGGTAGGTACCTAATCTACATTTAAAAAATATATATAAATCTATTCAAGAAAAACCATTCAACTGTACTTATTTTACATATTGAGGTAGATACTCTAGATAAAGAAATAAACAGAAATGAACCTGGTGAGGGTTAGGGGGTCGTCCTCTCTCGTGGTGGTTTCTGGGCGGAGGGTTCTGATACGGCTGGGGCTGGCTGGGGTACTGGGTCGGCTGGTTACTTGGGAATTGGCCGCCCTGTTGAAAGGGGGGTTGCTGCGTGCCATGGTAGGCTGGTGTATTCGGGAACTGCTGACTCGAAGGCTGCTGCGACGCTTGTGCAGGTTGGGACGGCTGCTGCTGACGTCCGTACGTACCAACACATTAATAAGGTTAGATTTTCCATAACGAAGCCCACAGCAATTTATCAAGCTTACAGCCATAATTTTTTTTTTGGCGTATGCGATCAAAAGCAATTAATTAATACTTTACCTTCGTTTAAGATAACATTCCGCTGAAACTCTATCCAATCCCCATGCACAACGAAAGCTAGCGTGCAGCACTTATGTATTTTTTAACCACATCGTCCATAACATAGATATTTTTAGTGGTACCTTAGCATAGGTTGCGCACAAATAAAATTTCTTGTTTTTCAATTTAGGACGTTTTTAATCTTTTATATTCATTCAATCCATGTATAGACAGGGACGTAGTAAGAAGAGTGTAAAAGAATAATCGAGAACGAGTCGAAGCCAAGACAGCATGCAGAAACAATCATACAAACACGCTGCACATGCTCGGATGTTATGATTCTGTATCGAGTGCTCTGTGGGGACGGTCGTCCTATCTGCCGGGCAGAGGTTTACATTACGTGTCGGGGAACCTGGATAGTGTCGAACGTGAACCTGTGTAGTGTGTCGAACATCGAGGACGTGAAGATAACAACATAGAAGAACGGAAAATGAAAACTTGTGATTGGGAATCCCGCATAATATTGAAAGAGAAGAGAGCAAAGTGAACAGTGCTAGCACATGAAGAGCACATCGATGACAGTTATAGAGATCGCAGACCTGCGGGCGGCGGCGCGTCGCCTCCTCGTCCTCGCTACTGGCCTCCACTGCTCCCTCTTTAGTGATTTCGATGGCCGGTATCCCCGATTGCTGATAGGTACCACACGGTCATTCAACATTTCAATAGTTAGACATCGCTTTTCTATCAATGCGCATGAATGTGACGGTGGTCAAAATGTGCTGCATAATGTTACATTTTATATATCTGACAACATTAACCGCTGAAGCACGAAATAATCATAAAGCTGCCGACGACAAAACCATACATTAGGAGGACTTATTACAGATAAGTATATGTATATTCTAGTATTTGAAGGCAATATAAATGTAGAGCAAGTGAAGCCGCGAAGTGAAGCCGAAGTGAAAATAAAAGTTGCCTATCGTGAAAGCGTTCCCTTGTTTTCGACACTCGAGTCTTGACATAATGCTAGCAATTGAATAATATTATGTTTTGCGACTTTAGTTTTACATAATAATATTATGTTATGGATAGCGTGTAGGTACGTGGTTTGAAGACTTGTCGTTAATGATAACATGAGCAGTGTAATAGTTAATTAGTCAACTAACACGAGGATATAAGTAGTTCAATGTTAGCCTGTTGTTGCGGATGCCTAAAGTAAAAGTTAACACAAAAATGTAAATCAATATGAAAGACCAGTTCAGATAGTGTTTTCACTAAATCTTTATCAAAATTCTAATTGTTCATTAAACAAACTATTAGCTATGGTGTGAATATTAAAATAGATACTAAACATGGAAACTCATATGACGAGTATAGATATAAATTATGCATTAGATAAACATTAGCTAACATGTAATATTTTTTCTACGATAGGTTATTGAATTCGTACTACGGTTAGATTATGTACATAAGCATACTTAAAGAAAATATCGTCTGATGTATGGATTATAGTTGACTACGTCATTAAATACGTATAATATAACGATGCTATCAAAATACGAGCACACTGTGTAAAAAATAAAGACAACTAATATAAAAAGAAATCACTCCAAAAAATCAAAACTGTTTTAATCTAAACAAAGGGTGAAAAGAAATGAAATAAAAGATATAAAAGACGTGTTAAAATTCCTTACCGAAGGGGTTATTTTGTCGAATATACTCTTTAGGAGGCCTGTGCCGAATCCGCTCGTGGGCTACGGAAAGGTGTATAATAGTTATGTGAGAGGAGAGGCAAGGTTATCGTAAACACAATGAGCTCAATGATGGGGTTTCTGTCTGTGTCACAAAATACAAGCTCTTTATTTGTTATAAGTATACGGGTATCTGTAGGGTGTCGTGCACTGTTAGGTATCGGCCAATAGCACTAGAGACTACTGATCTAGTCGCAAGCATTATGCATTTAATTTTGATCGCTCGAGCCGAGTGCATAGCTAGGTATAGTCGATGGCGCGCGTGGTAGTGTAGACCGACCGGCAGAAACTACTCGGCATTTAGAAGATGCCAGCGACAGAACCACAGGAGAGAGTATAAAGAGTGCAGTTTGCAACACCGAGTTCACGCGAAAAGCTATTTCTGACATTCCAAACGGTGATCTATTTTAAAATGCTACGTAATTAAGCAAAACTGAAACGGGTAGTTTCAAAGTCGTGAAATAGCTTCTTGCGTAAGTTGAGAGCGTATGACATTGATTTTGTAACAACAGCTAAGAAGACCAAACAAAAGAAGGATAACATAAAATGAAACGAAGCTTATATTTTGTAACAAAATCATTTATACTGGCGAAATGATTCAATTTACAAACAATAAATATACAACATTGATTTGCAAACTTATAGTACACCAAGTGCTGTGCCAACATTAAACAAAGTATTCACATTTTTGATGAACATAAAATAAAATTTGTACACACGAATGTACCTAACCTACACTAGATATAATTATTATTAGTCTTTAAACAACAAAGCATACTTTATGAAAATATTAAGCTTGAATATTCATGGAATGACAAAAGAATTTTCGGGAATTAAGTACTTTGTTATCGTTTTAGTGAATAGGGTATCTCAAATATTTTAAGATATTAAAATATAATATAATACATCAAATAAATAATATACAAGAATTTTCACCTGAGTTGTTTGTGGATCATGACGGTTAGCGGTAGGGTATATTTCCTTGTCAGAAAGATTTTCGTCATGCTCTATCACTTGCTGATGTTGTTGGTAAGGCTGGGGTCGTTGCCCTCGAAAGCCCTGAGCTGGCTGGGTGGGACCGATACCTGGTCCACGCGGAACCCTGGCGACGACTCCTCGAAGTACAGCAGGTGGTATAGCTGTAGGAGCACTGTCGCTCGACTGGCTGTCTCGCGATTTGGTTCTGACCTGTAATGAAACACACATAAATACACGATACACTCAAAGACAAAAGCAGCAAGTTACTTTTCAGAGCATACGCTTTCACTAACACACGTGATAATAAGTATTGCAGAAAATACAAGTGCATATATTATAATCATAACACAGCGCTCGATTAGCCAGTCTAAGCGGTACAGTACTCACAGTAACGCATTTCGGATTGAGGCCGATCAATTTGCCAATGTCGATGAGCGCATGATCACCGGTCGGGGAATCGACGTCGGTCACCTTCTTGCCGTCGGCGTACACCGCATAGCCCGTGACCGGGCCGGAGGCGGGCGGGCGCAGCACCGGCTGCCACGTCACGAGCAGGGTGCCGTCCTGAGGTCCAGCTTCCACCTGCGACACCGCACCAATCACCACCAACAATCCAGCCATTTTCTTTCGGCCAATTGGGATATGACATGTATTCACACACTATTAAGCCACATCGAGGGAGGATTCGACAAAACAAGGGAAATTCTAAGCTACCAACAACGTGAGCGGAATCAAAAATTTGTCCTGGCGCTGGATTAATGGTTGCGATTGACGCGACTTCCTCGAAACTTTCCATTGTGCCGCGTGCTTGGAGGTCGTGATAGTTACTTGAAAGGGACAGGGTAGTGTAATATGACTTGTGAAAACGTTCATGTTAGGACTTTAATCACACACTTCGTGAGCGTTGAAAAGCATTGTTAAAGTGCGTGTGCTAAAACGCTGATATAGATTTTGTATTTCGAAGGCCAGTTCTGTAAATTATATTTCTATTTACATAACTGTGCCGCTGGTAACAGCCAATTCAAATTATATAAATAATACATATAATATAATACGTATGAGCTAGAGAGGTATAGGTATTTTTAAAAGATTAGATAAGTTTAGTATTTTATACGTAAGGTAGTAAGGCGAGCAGGAAATGTGAGTGTTGAGTGTAAAAAAATCGACGAAAGCATGCTTAGTTTATGTCATGCTAGAAGTAGCTGTAGATATTAATATTATGTACCATTATTTCATTTGGTGGATCCGGTAGACCTTTTGGTAAAGTTCTGAAGTCAGTGTAAGCTCCGGGAGCTTCTTCGATTGGGACTCCAGGCGGCCCGGCCCTCAAATGTTTAGCTCTGACTGTCACCCTGTATTGAGTACTCGGTGAGAGGCCTGTTATAGTATGTCTATAAACACCCGGTTTCACTGTACGGACCTAAAACGACAATGTACTTGAAATGGAAAATTGTGATTCAAATGCCATAGAGATTGGGCATTCGTCATCACTCATCACACATTTTTTACGTTATGTTTTTGGTATACTCATTATTTACTAGACCAGCGATAGTACTTACTTCAACATTATTAACACAGACGACATGCTGGTGATTAGAATTAGCCGGCAGCCATGATATCACAGCCTGGGAGCAGGTGACTCCGCTCGCTCTGACACACGTAGGTCCCATATTGCCTGTGTCCCGGCCTATCACCATGGTGCAGGCCGCGTCTCTGGATGTGCGTCTAGTGACTGTCACTGAACGGACGCTTATACGATGTGGCTTTGAAAATAATTAAATTCGTATAAATTTTACGACGGTTGAGATTTTTGTAAGAAATCAACTAGTGAAAGCAAAGAAAAAGATGAAAACTAAATAGTGTTATATTAAACTAAAAAAAGTGGTGCTCTGGTAAATGAAATAAAACAAAAACATCTATGAAGGTTTATTTCAAATAAATAATAATTTATACAAAAGTATCTAGAAATAATTGAATGAGCTCACCCGATTGGCATCTACTCCTTCGACCAGGGCGCGCGTGCGCTCGGTCGCTTTAACCGTAGTTTTGAGGACGCCATCGACGTAAACGTGGTAACTTTCGATGTTCGCTTGCTGGACCCCCTCGGGCGCCGTCCATCCGATCAGCACGGATTTGTTGAGTTGCCTCTCCAAGGTCAGCTGTCGCGGCGCAGGCACTAACGACGAGAAAAACAGCTCGGCTGTTCAGGTTTGAGGGCAGATCGCGAGTAGGAGGTAGCCAAGCAGGCGAAGTGCGAGTGATATGCCAAGAAGCGTGCAGCGAATTCCGATGTCATAAGGAAGGTAAGTAGGAAAGGACAAAGGTTTAACTATAGAACTCTATGGCTACAATTATAAAAGGTAAGCGATTCAAATGAGTTTAAATCCTGCTAAATTTAACAATGTATTTTGGTTAGGCGTTTAATAAACTAATTTGAAAATTACTCTGAGTAATCTATTGTCACCATGAGTGCATTTGGTCGTGATAAAGAGCATGCGGATAGTTAAAGTATACCGATATCAATTAATGTGATGCCAAAATATACAACCGTTAAACTATTTACAGAGTATTTAAGTAAAATAGGTACTGAACAGGGTGAGACTGAGTTTCTAAAAGGTTCGGACTACTGTGGATGTCAATGATTTAGTAGAGAAATTCTTGATACTAGAATTAATTTATGACGCTATGATTAAAATCGAGGTATATTAGACCAGTGTCTTACCATTGTCGTCATCTTCAGGGCCCTCACTCAAATCTGCCATTTCACTAAGACGTGCCACATCTCTACTGAGCGAGAGGTCACTTATAGCTGTGGTTGCAGTTTCATCAGCATCACGCAATGTAGCTACTACGGCCTAGTAATACAGAAAAAATACCTCTCATACCAGCTCTATTTAGTTTAAAACATGATTTTGGCCGATAAAACGCAGTAGCAAAGTTACCTGATGAAACTCCAAGAGATCGTCTCCAACTAATCTTTGAACGAAATTAGCAGGTACGAGACCTCGTCGTCCGTCTAATAATTCTGCATCGAGCATTGTTGCACTAGGATCTGGAGGTCCCCATACTAAAAGGTAATCGCCAGAGCAGATTGACAATTCTCCTTCCGCAGTTTCAACTCTAAAAATTACATGATATTACATAACACTTTACACAGTTTTTACAATTTCACTAAAACTACAAAAAAGTTGATCTATCACAGACCCCAAATCTTAAATTAATTTTCACTTACTCTGGCGGTTCGTAAGAAAATCTAGCGATGTAAACACAACATCGACCTTTCCCCGGAATGTCCAACATATCAACTTGAGGTTCCGAAGTTGCACCACCATTCATATAATGCGTATTTCGTACTGAAATTTTGATTTTTTTTTTTAGTTTAAAATATTATGTACCTTGAATTGTAAGACATTGAGAAGCATATAACGTACCGTCTACATCCAACATATTACTGGGTAAAAGTCTTATAGATCTCGGACCTCGATCGTGGAGAAAGTTTTCTAAATTTCCTATTCTATCAGTTCCATATTGGCTATCTAATGCTAAGTTCCAAGTAGGTTGGTGCGGTGTCACAGGCGTAGCGGCTCTGACCATAGATGGATTATTAGTTCCGTATCGACTTAAGCCGAGATCTATTTCGTCTATCGGTTTAAGTTTAATATTCATCGTGTTTGTTCCCAAGCCACTGGACAGAAGTGGATTTGTATAAGTACCAGCGCCAGCTCCATACCCACTCGCGCCAGTTAAACTAGTATTCAACGCTCCCAATTGACTTCCTCCTGTTAGATTAGATAGAGGATTTCCCAGTGCACCAGATAAATTTGACGCTAAGCCAGCGAGTGTACTCGTAAGTCCTCCAGGTAAACTAGTCGGTGGATTATTTAAGCAACTAGAGAGTCCAGTTCCTGTCATAGTTCCGGTGATCGTGGGTCCTAATGTGCTGCCCAAGCTCATAGCAGAAACATTTCCAAGATTTTGAATGTTTGATTGTAGCCCTGCCAGAGTACTTGAGATTTGACTGATATTGTTTACGAGAGGGGCCGTGACAGGATTTGTAAATGTGACCTGATGTGTATTGCTCATACCGTAAGAACCAGACACAGGATTTGAATAGGAAGTAGGATTGTGCGCACTCATCGAGTAAGCCACGGAGTTAGAGCTAGGGGCAGTGAACTGAGATGTGGCATGTAGAGAGGAGAGAGTGGGCATGGTGTTACTCTGGCAGAGAGCGGCGTGCCCCGTCGCAGATGTGTACGAATGAGGTAACGGCGACGGAGTCGGCGAATGATATTCTCCAAGCGCCTGGTTTGATCCGCTTGAATGTATTCCTGTCAAAAAAATTGTGGGAAAGTGTAAATTATTTTAGGCTAATTAATAATTACAAAGTGCTTTTGAATCATCAACTGTGTCTAAGTAACAGGTGTTATTACCGTGGGTCGTGGATCTAGAATGTTCCAATTCAGCCAGAATGCGGTTGTCTTGTTCGATCTTAGCCATAATGCGTTCTATCTCCGAGGCCGGCTGGGAGGCCTGCGTCGACCACGTCGCCGTGGTCGTGGTGCCCCGCGCTCGCATCGCCGACGATAGCTCTAGCTGGAGCTCCTCACAACGAACCGTTTCTAACGCCGCCTGGTAGAGAAAATGTTTTAATGATGAAGATTTACAAGCCATCTAATGAAGCGCTGACGCAACAAAAATGATTTCCATTGTCAGAACAGATCGAGTAACAAATTATTCGAGCACGTTAATCGAGCATTTGTCCCACGCATGGCGCAGATGCTGGTACAAGAGTATCCGTGTGAATAGTAGCAGAGCTTGCTTGAGCTACATCCACGCTCTTATCAGCATATTGGTTCCATAACACATAAATATTATATTCATAAATAAAACCTACTTATTTACCACCCATTCTACGTACCCACTACCCACCTTTAACTTTTGGGAGTTGTGTATGTTAATATCACTTGCTCTAACGGTGAGAGAAAACATCTTGAAGAAACCTGCATCCTTGAGAGTTCTCCATAATGTTCTCGGCGTCGTCGGCGCGAGCACGCTCCGCCTCGCGCAGCTGCCGCGACAGCGCGTCTGGCACGGCGCCGCTCGACATGCCATACGCATTCATACTCTGCACAATAAAGGCATTACCTTCTTCTCAAGTTCCCGCACCCTGGACTGCAGCTGTTCGACGTTGTGCGAGTCGTGCGGCGAGCGCTGCGCCGAGCGGAGCTGCGCGAGTGCATCGGCGTGCGCGCGCTCGGCGTCGGCGCGCGCACGCTCCGCCTCGCGCAGCCGCCGCGACAGCGCGTCCGTCTCGCCGCCGCTCGACATGCCGTACGCATTCATACTCTGCACAATATTTAATTATTATTGAATAAATAAATAAAACCATTTATTTAGCCAAACAGAAACCGATAAACTAAAGAACCGAGGAATAATAATTTTGTATTATTTGTAGGTTAACCAGGCATCCACTACACCTAATTTCCTAGTTCCTACACTGGTCTATCTTCCTACAGTCTAGATCTAGTCCGAGAGTTCGAGATCTAGGTAATTATTCCTAAATCGCTTAAAATACTAAAGACGGGCCGCGACTTCGCTCTTGTGGAAATTTTAAAAAATCCGGCCTTATTCCTTGATTACACTATAACGGGAACCTCTGGGCAAAATTTAAACTTTCCAGGTAAGGGGTTGAACATTGGTGAGTAAGTCGTCTAATATGATTTTCAGGCATGTCAATTGTCGACCCCATCACGGTGACATACCTAATATAAAATTAAAGCATGTTCAATAGCCGAAAACTGCAATAAATATGAGACTTGGGGGAACCAAGATCCTAACGGGGGCACGGCCTGATACAATAAATGTTCTCTACAAAATATAATATGGGTAAACGCCTCATCTTCTATCTTACAGAATACATCCAAGCAACGTATTAATTTATTGTCAAACAGTAAGCATAAACATGGTCCGAACTCGGACCCATTAGTTCAGCGCCAACCTATAAACGATGAAAAGCTCAATGCCTTGTTTCTACTCAGCCGTGATAAACGGTGCCGCTTTACTGGTGTATGAATAATAATTTATCGATTTTCTGTTAAAATTGACTGGAACCGGTACGTATTCGCCCTTCACAGTTTGACGTCACGGATAGAAACCGATATGGGGAATTGATGAAATAAGCGGCCCATAAAATAACTCCTCGAAACAGTCAAAACAAGCCATCGAAAACTTAACAGCGTTTTAACGGGCATTACTTGCGTTTCCCGCCTCGTCCGCGTCGGAGTCGACCATTGTAAATCGAGTCGACTGATTGTTAAATTACTGCGCCGTCAGTCCGGATTAATTAATAACATTCATTTTATATGGCTCACACATCAAATGAAACTTATGGGACGTAATGAACTTTGATTTAGGTAAAGTCAGTATGCTTTTATTAACTTGCAAATAGGTTGGCACTTATGTAAATAATTCCAGGTAGCCGTAGCCACACACTATCAAAACTATTTAACTTAACCATGTTTAAGTACGAATATTTCGGTAGGTAACTTAAAGCTGATATACGGAAAGATTTGGGAGCTCATCGCATTATAAGCTCAACAAAACGTCTACCAATTATGATTAATGGGAAGGGGTCTCGAAGCACGACCCTTAGCAATGTTCATTATTATGATGCAAAGAGAAAATTAACCTTAAAACCTTTTGATTATGATGAGACGAGATTAATAATGTGGTACAAAAGTAAAATAAGCAAAAGAAAAAGAATTGTCTGGTTTAGATTTGACAGTAAAATTATTATCAATAAAAATACTGCAAGATCAACCCTACTGGGCGTCGCGCAGGAGAGGCACCGCACATTCTTTTGAGATCCTGGAGCCCTTACATTATGCGCTGAGGATGGGCTCCGAGGGGGTTTTAGTGGGCAGAAATCCCACATAACCCGATCTCACCCCATTTCCCCCACTACAACATAAAAATGTAGCTACCTAAGTAGCCCACAAGTGAAGAAGGGTGTCCTCTTAAAATGCCGAGAAGAGTTAGATCCTACAGTGAGTTATAATTAAGGGAAATTGCAATCATCATTGCATTACATTGGAACATCTATTTCCTCTTTGTCACAAAAGAAAATTAATGATGTTCAAAGCTGAAAGCCCATTCAAAATAGCGTTGACGAAGCAGTTAGTCGGTCAATGAGCCCCAACGTTCCACTTTATACAATACCTACCTACTCTACCTTCAAAGAATATTTTTTAAAGAATATTAGCCACGTTAATCATGACTAATATTACCCTTCCCTCCAACTGAGCATAAAGCTTGTCCTAGAAATGGGTACGTACAGTACAACGGGTGGGTACGATGACAGTTCAAAGAATGTACCTAATAAATCTTAGAAAATATTGTAACTAGCATTTAGATAGAAACATAACAATCTTTTACATGTTACACCAACCGCACGATATTCCGTAATCCCAAAATGATAACAAAATCAATAGTGAGCGTGCAACGAACTCAACGCAGCTGAAAATCGCCATCCCATCGCCGCCGCCCCGTCTCGGGCTAAGAAAAAGTGCGGTGACCTGCTTCCCTGTGTTCCTAGGGACTCCCCGGTAAGGAGGGGGCCCCCACAAAGCTTGGCAGACTCTCCGGCGACGCGGAATTGGGATAGCAGCCAGTGCCTGCCGGCTACGCAATACGGCGCGTCGGGACAAACGTCTTCCATGCTTAAAGGGAGATATATTACGTCCCCTTTGGGTAGTGTTGGCAAAGGATAGAACTAATAGTCGGGCTTAAATTATACTTACATGCAAATTTAATTAGAACCGCGAATGGGGTGTTTATTTAGGCAATAGTAATGGTGCTTGTGTGTTGTGCGATTTATTTATGCTGAATTTTAAGTTTGCACTACGTTTTGTATTGTTCAAGGTTTAGGTACGCTTGAAAAAATAAATTCTTTTATTAAGCTTGGCCCAGAACTGACATTGTTCTGAATCGGTACACTTTTAGAGTCACTTGCAACATAGAGTTAAAATAAAATGAATTTATTTATTTTATGTAGGACAACCTGTGCTACTTAAGTCACTATGTCAAGACTCTACCACTGGTTCGGAAAGCAGCTTCTACTGAGAAGAGTCGGCAAGAAACTCAGCGGTTACTCATACTATTACTAGTAATATTATAAATGCGACAGTGTGTCTATCTTCTGTCTGTATGTCTGTTACGTTTTCACGGCCCAACCGCTGAACCGATTTTAATGGGTACAGACTTGGGATAGGCACATCCCGGGGAAGGACATAGGAAAATCAAAGAGTTCCTGCGGGATTTTAAAAAACTGAAATCCACGCGGGCGCAGCCGCGGGCATCCTCTAGTTTTAAATAATTTGGCATTGGACTAAAGTTAAATCTCAAAATAAGAAATCACTTTATGCGAAGTGAATAAGCATTTTAATAAGACAATCTAGAGACCACTAAAAATACAGGAATAGTCAATTTATAGGTAGGTACCTACACTACCTATATATGAATTAGATAGAGGACTTTTTTAACGCCGTTAAATAAGCGTCCAAATGGAACAAATATGTATTTCCAAGTTCTATCTGTTCACAGTTACACGTAAAAAAACGTTGACGTGTGAACATAAGAGGGGTCTCTCCGTCACTCGCTCCATACAAACATAGTTCCAATTTCATTTCATTTTCGTTAAAAAAGCTCTCGTTGCTCTCATGCCGCTACCATGAAAATATTGAATTAGGTAAATAATATAAATAAAATAACGTTCGAATTGCAACAACTTTATGAATAGGCAAAACGTTTTTGTAAAGAAATGAAGCAAGGCTTAAGTTGAATAAAACAAATATAATGAACGCAGACGAGTACAAAAAAAAAACAGTTAAGTGCGAGTCGGACTCGCACACGAAGGGTTTCGTACAAGTGTACAAGAAAATAGCTTTTGATATTTTTAATTTGCACAATGGCCATTTTAATCATTTTTTTATTTGTTGTTATAGCGGCAATAGAAACACATTGTGTCACTCCTCTACTCTTTCTCTATTCTATTACAAGGTCATGAGATACAGCCCGCTGACAGATCGTCAGACATGAGACGGACGAAAAAATGGACGGACACACAAGAAAGAAAGAAACGGGGACTTAGTAAAGGATCCCGTTAGCACTCTTCGGGTAAGGAACCCTAAAAACATGTGTACAATAAAGATTCCAATTTCAAAACTCTGAAGTTGCGCAAAATGAGCACGCGGCTCGCAATCCGTTTAACAGCACTTTCATTAGAAAAGTACGGAAAACTCCGAAACTTTATGGGGCTCCCATCCTAATTGTTACTGAGAAAACCACAATGTAGTCTCGCATTTATATAACTCAAGTTCGCTTTGATGAGAATCACCAAGAAAATTCTTTATTTTTTTCTTTTCAAATCTCCCTTCTTCGGTGTATTTAGTTCAGTTAAAGTAAATATTTATTATTGTTAAATAATTACGACTTGCGAGGTTAGTTATACACAATAATCCTTAATACAAGTAGAAATAAAAAAGGATTAAGAACCCGTCTGTCATATTAATTTTTTTTTTTTAAAAATAATAGCGAATGTAACTCGGGATGATGTAGGGATTCTAACGATACCCCATACATCCACATCTATTCAGGCATTTAGAAAGTATGGTGGAATAAATAAACTTACATAGGTACATGTACATAGATGAGTCCTGAAAATACGAGTATTACACTCCTTTTTTTGGGCAGTCGTGGAAAAATTTGTACCAATTACCCATGACTGAATTTGCTCCTACAATCATCCTATGGGAAACGAATCTTCCGCCCTTTTCTGGAGAAAAGTAAGGGAAATCAGTGATACAAACAAGTAACTTACAGGATCGATTAGGTTAAATTGGTCAGCATATTAGTCTGGTCATTCAATAAGATAAAGCAGCCAGCGTTCTGGGCACCTTGCCTCGTTACAGTGGTTTAGATGATAGGTAATTTGATTTGTAATTTTATGTTTATTTATTTAAAAAAAAAAATTAATTATGGCTACCAATGATATAAATAAAAACAGTAACTTATTTATATTTAATCTTTCAATACATCAAAGAGAAACCGCGGTTCTTCAAATTATTTTCATGTACAATAGGTACTTGTTATGATTTTAACGTCACATTATACATAACACATTTTCCCCCCTAAAGCCTTTCAGACCGTCAGTGATTACGAATTCATGTAAAAAAGAAAAATAGTGTTTGGATTTTAGGGTGCTAGGGTGTACTCAAACAACGCTTGAATAATTGCAACGGCGGAAAACTATTATTATGTGGGAGTAGGGACCCATTAAAGTGTACGGTGGGTAAATGCAGCAAAGTAAGTTGCTATTGAAAATGGTCCTTATTGCAATGGCGCTTAAGACTACAGGACATGGTCGCTTGCTGTATACACTTCAGTTATTGGACAAAAGCCACGGTACAAGCACTTAAGCACAGTTAATTTGTGCAGCTACAGTCTTACCAGTAGAGTTGATAATAACTTATAGTTTCGATTACATTTTGTAACAGGCGCCTTACAAAGGAGGAGGAAAAAACCGAACCGAGTATGAGTCGGACTAACATACGAAGCGCTCGTAAAAAAAATTGCATTTAAAATTTTTTTTTCGTGATATAACCACAAATTCACGGTTTTCTCCGTGTGCTATAAGATATTGCTACTTACCTATCAAAGTTCATAATTCTGGGTCAACGGGAAGTAGGCAGCATTTAGCTTTTGATTCCATAATCTTGACAGATATGACAGACAGACAACGAAATGATCCTATAAACCTGTAGGTGATCTTTTTTCCTTCTAAAGATATGGAACCCTAAAAAAAGCTTTTGAAAGTGTAACGTTGACTCAGGTCGATAAATGGATGTGTAGCCAACGTTGGAGGCTTAGAGAAGTTGGCGTCTGTCGGTCCCAGCTACTATAACTAGCATCTAATAGTATTTAGGTACCTAGGTTCTGGTACCGACCACAATCGTCATACCTGAGTCGAAAACGTACTTACTCTTATTTGGGTATGAAAACCTATCGCATAGTTGTTTCAAAATAACTCCTACCCTGATATTATATTACGTGGTATGTACTAAATAGGTAATTATGGAAAATTAACTTGTTAGTCACCGAAAACAAAACGGCAAGGGAAGCAATTACTTAGATGATTATGTTACGCCTGGATGTCTATACCTTTTCTTAGCGCATTTTCATCTGAGACTGCATTGCACTTAGCCTTAGGTGAGATCGCAGTCAAGCGCAAACTGGTTAACAATGAAAAACGGCGGAGATGACATCAAAGAGAAAAACTGCACCAAGTGCTTAAATATCTCCAAAGTTATGTGACGTTGAAATATTTTATGATCAAGTTTCAGTATTTTAATATACGAGTAAATGAATCAGCCCCGGGCTATGCATCTATATGCGATGTAGGCAACTAAATTCGGAAACTAACTGCCTATAGGCCCAGCGCGGAGACTTCTAGAGGCTCACTTTCATTCCTGACACTCTGCCCCAGAAATCAGAATACATAATAAAGTGACTGCTCGAAATTACACTTTGGAATAGAGATAGATTAACATACAAGCTACTTTTTATCCCGGAGAATCAAAGAGTTCCCACGGGATTTTGATAAACCTTAATTAATCCCCGCGAACGAAGCCGCAGGCATCATTTAGAAGTACCATACAAGCGTAGCAACTGAATAAGTCTTAGAATAGCTTAATGAAGTAGGTAAGTTAAGCTTTTTAAAGAATCTCGTCTGTGCACAATCTAAATTCTAGCGGAACAAATAACGAGAGTTGGTTAGGCATACTTCGTAACATCAATGTCGCGCACATGCGGTCTGCCCTATATTACCAAACTTGGCCTGTCGTGTCCGGTAATAATTACAATAGTAGTAATAACTTTAGCAGTTATAGCCTACTGGGCACTGGCCTAGTGATTTGGAAGGTCGGGGTTCGATGCCGGGCACGCACCTCGAACTTTTCGGAGCGAGCGTTTTAAGCCATCTTTTGGAAACCTTCTGAGACTTCTCCGTTATGTTGTATCTCGGATAATCTCTCGGATAATAATCGGTAATATCTCGGAAATATAAAAGTATTGCATCCAATATCCAGAATGATTTTATAACACTTTTAACTGAACAAAAACCTTCACCTAATATCGCTTTGTGGAACCATGAAGATATTCTTTTGTATACCTAACCTAAGTTTTCTTTTGCCGCAAACATTTTGATATTAGAAAGAAGAAAAGTAACATTAAGAATGAAAGATAACAGTAGAACTAGTAGGCATGTAGGTTTATATAATCGGTATATACCTAGTATATATATACGTATCATGTACGAAATAGAAGTACCTAGGTATACTATTACCTACGGTGAAAACGTAGAGTAAGTAACATCGACAAACATTTTACTCCTCTATCAGTCCTTCCCAAAGGAACCCTTACAGTTTTTCGGGATTCAAATTGCATTCAAATTCGTTACTTTAGACAGTTAGATTGGGTAATTAAAAAAAAATACAGTTTTGAATTCTAAATGGTAAGTATTTAACAAAGCTTTCTCAAATAATGTAAAGAAATCTGTAGTTACAGTTTTATTAGATACCTTTATAGGGCCAAGCACATCGTATGAACCTCATAAACTGTAAAAATCATCAAATCTTTCCACCTCATTGTATAGCCTTCATCCATTGAGTGTTATCACAGTTAATCATGCACAATGAAAGCTATACCTACTTATACTTATTTATCGAACGTGTTCTTCTTGGTATGAATCAATCATCCGTTTCTATTCGAAAAGAGCTTTTCAAACTGCGCGCTCCGGTTAAAGGTTAGAGGTGATTTGAAGCAACTGTTGGACATCTGTTTACCTACTGTTTATATAAGAGACTCGAAGGTATGTATACAATTCTGCTGACACGTTCCTGCAAATCACATACCTATGTTCTAAGTACTCAGCCTTTGATAACGGCAAATCTATACTACTAAATAAAATTGAAGTGTCGTGTCTGTTTCAACGGGCTAATCTTCGGAATGGCTAAACCTATTTTGACAGGACTTTCACGGACAAGTGAAAGTCCCGTCAGAAAAAGTGAAGACTATTGACAGTGGCACACACTTAACGAACGAATGAAGGAATTTTTGCTTTAATTTCAATTTTTAGGGTTACGTACTTCAAAAGACAAAAAAAGGAACACTTATATGATCACTTCGTTGTCTGTTAAGACCTGACGTCAAGGGAATCAAAGGAGTAAGTAGTTCTAGTTGACCTAGAATTATGTAAGTAGCATACATATATTTTTTTAATGTGATATTAAAATAAAAGTACTATACAGATTTAAACGGTGACATCTCAAAACATTAGTGTCAAAAATCCTCAATAACGAAGATCGCTTTCAGTGCGCCAGATATTATGATTGATGGCGATAATCGGTGATCCTTCACCCCTCGGATGAACAGGCATCCGGAGAAAAAACGTCTCACCTAAAAGGTTCTTTAATACAGTTTTACGTTTAAGTGATATCGAAACCTCGAACCCAATTTTAAGAATGTTTTTAAAGTTTAGTATGTTAAAAAAAAAGGAAACATTACAGGATCACTTCGTTGTCTATCTGTCTGTCTATAGTCTCTGTCAAGACCCGTCAAGGGAATCAAAACCTTTATGGTACTTCCCGTTGACCTAGAATCATGAAAGCCAGGTAGCAAAGCAATATCTTATAGCACAAGTAATATGTTTGTACGGAACCCGTGAATTTGAGGTTACATCACAAAAATAAATAAGTGTTTTTCTTTTTTCTCGTACGATGGTACGGAACCCTTTGTGTGTGAATCCGACTAAGTAGGTAAATACTTTTGTATAGGGCGAACGTATACGTTTGTATAACTTGGGTTTGATACAATACAGAGGTTTAAATACAAAACATCTTTTAACAACACAATCGCATTAAATATAAAGTGGGTACCTATTTACCATTTACCTACTTACTTATTAAATTAATTAAATTTTTTTAACCGACTTTAAAAAAAAGGAAGGGGTCATGATACATGACCCTTGTTAATAAGGATTTCAATGTAGAGGTAAAATTGATAACCGACGTAGAATCGTGAAAATTATAAAATAGGTAAGCAAAGTAGGTAGGTACTTCTAATACGCGTGACCATAACGAAATTTCCCAAAAAGCTCTCTAATTAAAATTAAAAAAGCCTTTAGTAGGGAGGAGGAAAGTGTCGTTCACGTTTTTATCAAAATACCAGCTTATTGAGAAGTGATATTGATACTTGAAGGTAAAACGAAAGAACTTCATAAAGCATCTTGACTTACTTTTATTATCATTGATGAGGTAAGCCAGTAATTTTAATTGGAGTATTATAATCTCTATAAATAATTTTAAGTAGGTAAGTAGGTATTCGTAGATATATTCTGTTTTAGGGTTCCGTACTCAAAGGGTAAAAACGGAGCCCTATTAATGTTACTCTGCTGTCTGTCCGTCTGTCTGTCTGCCCGTATGCAGAGGCTTCTAGCTCGTAGACTAAATGAGTAACAAACCTGAAATTAATTAAATTAAATTAGAAAGCCAACCAAATTATTTTAGTTAGGCTCCCATACATGAAAAAGAAGCCGATTTTTTTTTTCTTACATGTATTTAGTAAAAGAGAATTAACCACATTTTTATGCAATACTTGCCTAATTGTTATATTGAGCTAAGATGGATACCTTTGACCAATAGACTTCTAGATGTGGACCCTGGACGTATAGACAAACACTAGGAAGAAGGGGGAGGCTCTTTTTAGACTCTATTTCATTTCTATTTTACCTTGGATAATAAATCAATCGTAATATGATCGTAATTCCAAGTGAAACACTAATAAATTCCTAAATTATACTCCTTTCCAATTTAAAATATCTCGTGTCGTTTCGTCTCTTTTTCCGTTTATACACAATATTATATTTTGCTTTTTATGCTCGAGCTTAAACAGAAGAGCAATTTTCACAGCAAATAGTACAACCCAAATAATAAACCGCTATGTGTATTGGCTACACAAAATCGGAATAAAGCCGGTCATTGTACTTGGCTCGTGTAGTGAAATATTCAATACTGGGCCCTACACGCGACGGCGCTGCCAAACTGGGCCGCAGAGCCTTGGATATAGTTAACGATAAATTCTGAACAGTATTTGCATAATAGGTTAGTGGTTGCGCTTCTGATAGGTGCATTTGGTAAATAAAGGCTTCCTGCACCTGCCTTGTTTTGGGCAAGATAATTGGGGTAGGTAGTTTCTTTGCACAAAACTACAGTTAGTCATCATCATTATCTCAGTCACTGGCCTGTCACTAAGAACATTATAGATCAGTTAGAACAGAGCCGCATACTAAAGTTCTTTGGACACGTCTCACGACGCAAGAGTGGCTCAATTGAGCGTCTTGTAGTGCAACAGAATGTAGGGCGAGGAAGGTCGCCTATGCGATGTACCAACCAAATACCTAAAGGGTACTTCGTGATGATCACGACCATTCTGCCGAAAGTGTCCGACGAAGAAGAAGAAGATCAGTTTCCAATTGAGATCTACGTTGATCGACAACTGAGTATCAAGGCTGAGGTAGTTACCCGTGATAAAACCAAGACTGTAAGTATACCTACTTATCCGTTTGGCTTTAGATGCTGTGTAATGTATGTGTTTTTATTTTACTATTTCTATAATTTTCTGGGATAATTTTCGGAAAACTACACTCTCAAAATGAGAAGGGTTTAGGCCTATATGTTCTATTAAGAACAAAAATCAAAATCCGCATTAAAATCGGTTCAGTATTTCTTCAGACAAATGTTAACATAAAAACATAACACACAACACATAGGTACCCAACCTCAAAGGCCAGATGCTATACCATCTCCGTTCTATCCTATGTAAGTAACAAAATTGTTAAAAGTTACTAACTGATCACAATTATTTGAAACTGAGCTATAACAATGTAGCTTAAAAATGAGAGTCGCTTATTCGAGAATAGCAATATCGAGATGGCGATTTAAGCTCTTGTGATCCTTGTGATATTCCATAGCAAAATTCTTCTAAAGTTTTTCTAAGAAAATTTATGATGTCTTGAAGACTATAAAGAATTCTTAGTCTAATGTAGGCCCACTTGCACAAGAACAATTTTTTTTAAATATTTTTTTTATTTGGTTCAGAACCGCCCACAGCCCGCCCGCCCGAATTTAAACTGATCTATCTAGTTCTAATACTATCCCTTTTTAACCCCCGACCCAAAAAGAAGGGTGTTATAAGTTTGACGTGTGTGAAGTATCTGTCTGTGGCATCGTAGCTCCTAAACTAATGAACCGATTTTAATTTAGTTTTTTTTTTGTTTGAAAGGTGGCTTGGCCGAGAGTGTATATAATAGAGCATAGCTATAATTCAAGAAAATCGGTTCAGCCGTTTGAAAGTTATCAGCTCTTTTCTAGTTACTGTAACCTTCACGTCTTGTCGGGGGTGCTATAAATTTTTAAATTACACTTATTGGCAAGAATATAATGCGGTTGCCAAAAAGTGTCATAAGTTTAATCAGAGAGACAGCACCGGGTGCCTCTCTTATAGAGAGTTACATTTTTGTTCCGTTTGCCGTAGAAAACATGGAGTATGGTCCATGTTCCCTATAGGTACCCCATGTCCTATGGAGTCTTTGCAGAAATATAATTCTGGGTCATTTTTCGCGCAAACGATCAGCCTCGCTATCCAGCGCGTAAATGCAGTCTTTCCACGCATGTGTAAATAATTGTACAGTAATAATTATGTTTTATTGTAACAAAAAATGAAATAAGGACCGAATTGAGAGCCACTTACTTTTTGGAAGTCGGTTCATAAAGGTGACAGCATCTTCGTCCGCGCGGATTACCTATGTTTTGTAAAAATCCCGTGGGAACTCTTTGATTATGCGGGATAAGAATGCCCTCATGCGTTTGTGGGATGCAAGCTATCACTGCCCAAATTTCATCAAAATCGGTTAAGTAGCTGGCCGTGAAAAGATAACAAACAGGCAACTATCGCATTTTTAACACATATTAGTGAGAATGATATTACCAGTTTTCCCAAATTTTTTAACTTTTATCTATTTCAAACAACTTAGGTACTACGGAATCAGAAAACATACACTTATCTACCTACTGCCTACAACACTTTTCCTCCTAAATAGTTATGTTAGAGAAATGTAATGATATTAAAGTGACCAAAGTCCTTTTACCATGTTTTTCAATTAACCGTAAGAATAAGAAGTATAAGTAAGATATAGAAGAGTATTGTCTCAAATGTTGTAAGTTCGAAAACCTGTAGAAGACCATTAAATTGTTTCGTTTATATTATCGTTTCTTGTCATTTCTTCATATTTTCATTCAGATCTATGTTACATTACATGCCATTTTTTTCAAGACCTAATTTTTCAGATAGATACATAACTAAAGCGTAAAATAGGTCATGAATCATTGTATGTAGACTAAAGAGTGAATGTCACAGTGTAAACTATTAAATCAATATTTAATATCGAATATGACGACGACCTTCAGTTACTCTTTGCCAGACATGCTTATGATATCAAAAGCGTTGAATATTTAGAAGACTTCCAAAACAATAATTTAACTGATCAATAAAAGTTAGGTAGGTACTAAACGACTCAGCTTCCAAAGTTCCACCGTTGACAGGCGCGAAAAGTCAAACCATGCTTTACCATATTTCGTCTGTTGCCACCTGCCAATCACTAACAACCCAATCGTTATCTGTCCCGTCTGTCCCATAATGAATAATGACGTTCAACAAGCCGTTTAATTTCAGGAGCGAGAAGATAACGGCTCGATCGATAAGGCTTAACCGTTCGTAATAGTTTCCAATGATTTCAAGACGCTTCGACACGGTGGAACATCGAGAAACAATTGATTTTCCACACTTTAGGTGCGTGTAAGCGTACTCACGGTATGAGTCCTCGAGTGCGTTGCATGGGCTCCAAGGTTCAGTGCACGGTCGATGTTACAGGCTGTACCGGATGCACCTTCTCGCGGGCACCGTCTCGAACTTGCGTAACATTTATATAACGAGGCACATACTGTCCGTGACCAAAACCGTTCGGTCAGAGGCGGGCTCGCGCGCGGCTCAGGAGACTGCTCCGTCCTGCCATTTTGGATTCGGTCGGAGCGAGCTGAGCGAATCGCACGGCTAGCACTCGTCACGCGCGATTCGCGCCTAGGGTTTCGACTCCGAAGAGTACTTTTCTGTTAAAATCGGAATCTCGCGGAGCTACGTTCGGAAGAAAAATAAAAATGTATGAATCGGTCGGGCGGAGCAGTAGGCCGGCAGCGAGTGGCACATGCCGCTCGATACACGGGCGCATGCGCGAGGCGCGGCGCCGCGTGACGTCACGCAGTCTCGCGCCGCCGCTCTGCCGCCGCCGCCTCTTCAATGGACCACGGCTAACTCTACCCTGCTCTGCTCTACCACTTGACGCCCTACGAGACGCTCCAATAGTATTTAACTATGTAACTCCCTAATTCTCTATTACTAACCAATTTCTGACACTTCAAGAGAGGTGCTGAACAGGAGAAAAGCCTCAAACTTCAACTATTCTATTAGGTAATATACATTTTTAAAGCTCTATTTACTTAGGTAGTCCTCCTGAAACAAGTCAACTGCACTACAGCTTAAATCAGAAATTTTGAAATATTTAAAAGCAGAAAGTTGAAAAACGGAGGTAGGTACAACTGCAACAAGCTATAAAAGTCTTGGTACGTAAATGCATTCTCTTGAAATGAGAGGTTAGAACGTTACCCCCATTGCTGATCCACTTGACACCACTGGAGTTCAGCAACCTATACACAGATCGGAGATATTTCAACTTTTGATAAGAACGCTGCATCGGGAAAATAATTTTATTTTTTCGATGCTATCTCTTAATAATGGATATTGGAAAGCTTTATGTTGAATATTAATTAAGTCAAAAGAGTTGAATAAATTCCAATATGCTTTCTATTTAAAATGTAACCTAAGTATATTATAATCAACTAGATGATGAGCGCGACTTCGCTCGCGTGGATTTAGGTTTTTTTAAATATTCGTTAGACCTCTTTGATTCGGGATAAAAAGTTGTCCATGTCAGTTTCCAGGATGCAAGCTACCTCTGTACCTTACATATAAATCGGTTAACGGATGGGTCTTTAAGAATCCCGTGGGAACTCTGTGATTTTCCGGGATAAAAAGCAGCCTGCCCTTCCCCGGGATGTAAGCTAACTCTGTACCTAATTTTATCAAAATCGGTTAAATTGTTGGGTTGTAAAAGGCTAGCAGACGGACAGACAGACGGACACACTTTCGCATTTATAATATTAAGTATGGACGTGTGGATTATCTTATACAAGGAATAGGAAACCACAAGCTCAATTCGCTATAACTCTACCAATAGACAAATCTGTACCTATCTGGTACAACGTGCAGCATACGATATGCACCGTCCGCCTTGCTCACTACTAAAGAAGTAGAAAAGCAAGTACATGACCAACACACAACACTACACAAATCTTCTGGAACACACTCAACGTACGTTTCACTCCGACACCCAGAGCACCTCAGGAGATCTAGAGTCTAGACTCTACATTTGAAATGATTTTAGGGAATTAAGCTTGTAGTGCATTGTACTTACCTACTTATACCATAGATTTCCGCTAAGTAACAACCAGCCGTCTACCCAACAATGGGTAGGTATATTGTCTTACCTCTTTATTTTCTTTTTCTTTTATAAAATGTGCAACACTCTGCTTAAGTAAAAGAATGTCATTTTCTACTTCTTTTACAAAAAATGTATCTTCTAAATCCTTAACTGCATTAACATTAAAATCTTTAGATATATGATATATAGAGTGGCTGAAATTCTGAGTTTCCATCGGATCGCCAGTTTGCACATGAACAGATTTTGATTGAACTTCCACAGTTTTATCACTGGTTTGACCGTTTGACGTCGATATATCAATATCGTTGTTGATATTTCTAAATATACTCATAATGTTTGATATTACTTTCAATAAATATTCCCAACAGTTTTTTGCATAACTGCACTGCACTGAGGTTGCAACAGTCTTTGGTGATAAACAATCAGAGAGACACTTTGAAGCGGTCATTTTCACCGAATTCCCGATGATATGTGAAGAGGGACACCTACATTGATTGGGTTTAATTAAATTCGGTTGATATGATTTTGTGCCTATAATACCTACCTACTAGGTATTTCGTTATCGATTCAGCCTGTCCAATAAATATACTTATAGAGAGAGAGCGTTGGCCAGATAATAATAATTAACAAGATCTTCAGATTGTCTAAGTTCGGTCTGATTTCAATTCTTTTCGAAGAAAATATAATAAAATTAAACTTCGACGAACGATTTTTTACACCTGCTGCACTGTTACCTGCTATCTGCTAAAGAAACTAGCTTTTATAACGTAAAACTAAGGTCTGGTCCTCGCGGACTCTTAGTCCATTACTTGTTTTTCAAAAAATGTGGTTTATCTATGCACTCTTCAAGAATATCCACCCATACTAATTGGGTACCTAGTAATATAAATGCATTATTACCTTTTCCGAATCCCGAAAATCAAGAATTAAATAAGTAAATAATAAAGTTTCCAGATAAAATTATTTATTTACAAAATATATTATATACTTAAACATAATTTATTGTTTGTATTATTAGCATTTATAATACTCTGTAGATATGGAATATTCAATAGCTGTACTTTTGTTGGTATTTCATCAATTTTATTCATATACCTACCTACTAAAGGTATCGCGTGTGCCTTTAATATAATTATTATCTTTAATGTTTTTAATAACCGTTAAGTAAAAACATATTTTAATTTTAAAATAATAATGGTAACATACGAAATTTAAGAGGGGTTTCTCCGTCACTCGCTTCATACAAACGTAGTTCCAATTCCATTTGAATACATATTAAGCAACCAAAGTCCATGAAATTTTGCAGACATATTCTAGAAACTAATATCTATGTCTGTGGTTTTCCAGATTTCTGTTAAAATATTCGGTTTCAAAGTTACGCGGATTTTTAGAAAAATCTAAAACACCACAGACACAGATATTAGTTTCTAGAATATGTCTGCAATATTTCATGAACTTTGGTTGCTTAATATTCAAATGAAATTGGAACTACGATTGTATGAAGCGAGTGACGGAGAGAGCCCTGTTAATATTTACTAAGCACCCTGAGTACCATAATTTTTATAACATATTAAATTTCTGTACAAAACAACTAAACTAAACATATAAATGTATTTAATTAATTTAAGTACCTACTATTATGTGATTCGAGATTAAATAGATTTACGTACGAAATATCAATGGTTAGGTGTAAACATTTTAAAAATTAAAGCCTGCCTTTGTATCCGTACTTTTTGTTTCAACAAACTTCCAAAATATATAAAACAATTTCATATTTCGGTACATATAAGTATCTTATGTACCGAAATGTGATTTTTTTATAAAATATAAAGTTCACCTGACAGCATAGCATTTAGAAATAATTATTTCCTAATTTTAATATTTTTAATACACATTGCATAAAAATCGCAATAAAAAGAAAAAATATGAAAACAGCTAACATTATAATATGTAGACTAGCTAGGGTACATTGTCGATCTGATAAAAACAATCTCCTTAAAATTGTTATCATAAGTATACCTACTTGACGATGCTTGATTATACTGTGAGTAATAAGTAAAAACTGTATTACGAATTACAGTATATCTTTGTCATAGGTATGTATCGCAGAGTACTCTCTTGCCAAATATCGTCCCGAGCCTGCCAAATTGCCTGCGGGCCTAATACACACGTACAACACTTAAATTTTCCATCTTGATGCGTCTTGTTCTTTTATATTTGATGCAATTTCCATGTTGCAACGTATGCATTTTTAGTATAAGTAGGTAGTTAGGTAGTGCGAGTATAATATGTATCCAAGGTGTAAATAGGACGATAGTACTGATGGTTACTGATAAGATACCATAAGATTCTAAAAGTTCGCAATGTATCTACAAATAAAACGTTTGACTGACACTAGAGGTCAACGAACGTTGCGTAGATAAGTGTCACGCGGTCAACCGTTTCGAAGGCGGAACATTAACCTCGAGTTTTGCACGCTAATACATTGCGGGTTTGAAAAATACTAAATCGCTGAAACTACTACTCGTAGTAGGATAAGGCAAATAGTATTGTGTTAAGGTAGTATATAGTAGTACCTAGGCGCTAAGTTTTCGCTAGCAGTCTTACTACAACCTGCATAGTCATATAACATAAACTATTTATATACAAATAGGTACCTATTTACGATGAAACAGTGAATCATATGCTACATCATCTAAGTCATAGAAAACGCTAATTTTGTTCATATTTTGCATAATTTATGTACCTACCTAGCAAAAGTGATGGCAATGGTCGATCATTAGTAGTCGTGTATTTAAACATAATTATTGTTAGATATTGAGAAATAAGTTGGTAACTAGGTATTAATGTTCTTTTTAAGCCATTAGTGAATAACCGGCCCATACATAGATATCTCGCAATACTAGTTACGACCGACGAGACGCAGATGCAATCGATGTTCTCGATTGCATCTAAGAAGCATCGGCTCGAGTCAACCACACGTCTGCAAAACGAGCCGACTCGATTATCGAAACAACGCTGTGTTTTGGGTTCGTTATGTCCGGAAATCAAAGCTTTTTACATTGAACAAACAAAAAGTTACTTTAATGAAAAGCACTTAAGTACTAATTTGCTTGCACATTTCACCTTTCATGATTTTTTTTCCTTTGAACCTTTCATGATTTTTCAACGAATAGGTATAGGTAAAAATTAAAAAATCAGTTGTGAAGTGTCCGTTCTTTAAGAATGACTTGAAAGTAGCTCAGATATTTTTCGAACAAAAGTAAAAATTAAAACAAACGTTACTTCCGTTATCATTCAAAAATAATCGCCAAACAGAACAGCTATTTTAAGCCTACCATCTTTTATCAAATTGTTTTAAAATACCAAGTAGCTAGTGTCAGAGCTTTATTTTTTACGACTCATTTTCAAAATTACTAAAGGCTAACATGACTTGAGTAAGAACCTAATGAACCTACCTATGTATTTATTTTTAATTTAATCGTAATAAAATATCTGCCAAAATGTGGAAAAAGTTTTGCGTAGACTGCGCGTTGTATAGGCTCAAATACATTTTTTAACATTTTATAAATAATTTATAGACAGAAGGTAGATATAAAATTATATTTTTATCACCTAAAATATTTTTAACAAGGTACAAAAGAACTAGGTACTTAAAAATATATTTACATTACACAATTACTTATTTACATGCCTATGTAAATTTGAGCAACACTATATTTTGATATATGATGACTATGTATGTATCAATACGTTGGTACATCTATTTTCAAATTTATATTTAATTATTTAACAAGAATAGGTTCCTATCTAATATTAAAGTCCACCAAAAAAGAGGTTATCTTTAGCGATAAACTCTTTAGCGGTGCTTAGCACAGGGGCTACCACTGCATTTAATATAAGAGTAACAAGAATATTTAATGAAAAGTAAAAGTAGTTTAAATAGAGGTTTTCCAAACAATTAACTATCCATTCGCTACGTGATCAGTCCATTAGATGTGTATTTACAAGTTGGTATCAGACTCGTGGACTGTGATTCTTAGTTGGAAAGATCAGTCAATATCCAAGCTCTTAAAACTACTTGTAAAGCTTGCGAACATGCCTTTGCTTGGTTTCTTGATCCGTTTCTTTTCATCAACTTTGAATATCTCTGACTCTATTAGCCAATCTCTATAGATTGTCTCCATAACTTTCCTTTGTTCTTCGTGGAGCTGTTTGACTGGTGCTTCAGGTCCGCCGTAGTCTTCGGGCAAGAATTCCACATCAACTACGGAGGCAGGGCCTTCTGAGGAAAAGTTGAGTAGGTTGAGGAGGTTGGAGTTTATCAGGGGCTTAACGAGACACATCACTTGGTTGATGAACGATACCGTGTGGACTACATGAA